>NC_057416.1:14371927-19250839 GCF_019320065.1 Cervus canadensis
TGACTTTATTTTTCTGGGCTCCAAAATCACTGCAGATGGTGATTGCAGCCATGAAATTAGAAGATGCTTACTCCTTGGAAGGAAAGTTATGACCAACCTAGACAGCATATTAAAAAGCAGAGACATTACTTTGCCAACAAAGGTCCGTCTAGTCAAGGCTATGGTTTTTCCAGTGGTCATTTATGGATGCGAGAGTTGGACTGTGAAGAAAGCTGAGTGCTGAAGAATTGATGCTTTTGAACTGTGGTGTTGGAGAACTCTTGAGAGTTCCTTGGACTTCAAGGAGATCCAACCAGTCCATCCTAAATGAGATCAGTCCTGGGTGTTCATTGGAACAGTTGATGCTGAAGCTGAAACTCCAATACTTTGGCCACCTCATGCGAAGATCTGACTCATTTGAAAAGACCCTGATTCTGGGAGGGATTGGGGGCAGGAGGAGAAGGGGACGACAGAGGATGAGATGGCTGGATGGCATCACCGACTCGATAGACATGAGTTTGAGTAGACTCCGGGAGTTGGTGATGGACAGGGAGGCCTGGCGTGCTGCGATTCATGGGGTCCAAAGAGTCAGACACGACTGAGCAACTGAACTGAATACATATACACATATAATTATTTTTGAAATTATTTTCCATTATAAATTATTACAAGATATTGACGATAGGTCCCAGTGCTACACAGTAAACCTTTGTTGCTTGTTGCATGTCTGTTTTTTAAAATTAGAGATCTCAAGCTTTTATCAAGCATAGTAGAGAAGTTTTTGTTACATATAAATAATGTGTACAATATATATGTTTTAGAAAACTTATGAATTTTTCCCTAACTAAAGAATTTATGACATTTTGATTCCACTTGTTTGACCTAGTGTGACTAGAATGCTAGACATATAATGATGTCAATTAAAATGATATGATACATAGAGATTTTTTTTAATGAATGTGATATTATAAACAAAAAGGCAAGGTATGAAATCATTCATAGATTTCCTTACCTATATGAAAATAGGATGGAAAACAAAAATACCAATTTATTCGAGTCCAGCTACCTTGTATTTTAAACATCTCTCTTGACTTTTTCTACTATGAGCATAGTTGCTTTCAGCAGTCCCTCATGTTAGGCAGGGGTTTTTATCTGTTTCCTAGAAATGCTCCTGATACAGAGTAGAAGCCAAATAAATCCTTTGCTGAATGAGCTAATAATTAATGAAAAATTGGTATTTTTTTGAATATGTGCACTTTGAGTATTCAGTAAGCTTTTTCAATATAAATTTTGGGAAGGTGAAACAGGCCCTCTGTGACATTAACTGTGACCTTAGAAAATGAGGCGTTTTTTTTCCTGAATGTGAAAATGAATCCTTTGGAAGTCAAAGTGAACTGATATTTAAAATTGGGTTTTTACAAACTCTTAATTAAATTCTCTTCATAGATTCTTCAGTTTGAAGATATCTTGGCCAACACTGTCTACCGGGAGCAGTTTCGAACGTACATGGAAAGGATGGACAAGAGGGCTCTAATTAGTTTTTGGGAGTCTGTGGAGTATTTAAAGAATGCTAACAAGGTATGATGTATGGGTCCAAAGGAATGTTAATCACTGGCTGATGAAAACTTGTGTTTTAGGCAGTGTATCCGTGTTTTTCAATAAAGCTGTAAGATAAGCTATACATTAAAAGAATATTGTAAACCAGAGACATTATTGGCATTATGTTCTCGCCCATAATGGTAAATGAAATTAGATTTTATTTTTATAGAAAGTGCTTTTAAATGTGTAGTCAAGGAGAAAAGATTTACAAATGTACCCAATCACTGAATTTAATTTCAGGGAGTTATTTTGTAATTCATTATAAAAAGGCATGTCCTACCCACTTTGCTATTATAAGTTTGGTCTTATCACCTGTACCTCGTTGTCATAACCTTGTTATTTTTAATATTGTAATGTGCACACTTAACTGTCCTTTTATTTTATTTAAAATGATTGTATTAAGGAAGACAAAAAATAATTCTTGATTACGGATGCCTATTACAGTGGAAAGCCCAATAATGAGCCTTGTGTTTTGTGCTTGGCAAGTTCTCAATATATATTTAAGAATTAAGTTGAAGAATGTGAAATACATATCTATGAATATATGTCAACAAACATATAACTATATATACAGCATATATAATACATACATTTTGAGAGGCTTATTAAAATAAGCCCAAAGAGCACTATGCACATTAAATTATTTATTTACACTTAGTATAAATATTGCTGGAGCTTAACACCAACTTAGAATACATCATAAATCACAGACTGTGTTGGTTAAGGAACTAAATCCAGTCTCACAGTATTTTGAAATCTTAGAAATTTCTTTCAGTGTTAATTTATAACCCATCAATGACCTCATTTTACTCAATATTGTACTAGCCAGCTTTATTACATATTTTATCTACCAGACTTGACTACAAACTTGGCTTTGGCTGCTATCAGAGGAATACTGTAAAGAGCAATCTAAAAAATTTCCTAAAGTATTGAAAAATATCAGTACAGTAAGAGGGTATAGCTTCCTCAAATAACTACATTTTTATCTAGCAATGCTGATTAGGATGTAAAAGTTCCATGATGCTAGTTATGTTCATAGTATTCATTAAGTCATTTGTCTTCATTTTTTTTGCTACTATTAAAGACTTTGCATCATTCCTAGAGTTGTCTCTAGCGGAAATGTAAAGGTTCTGTTAATCAGATGTAAGAGATGTTTGCACATTCAAAGTAGGATGGCTGTGACCTAAGTGTAGTGTTTAAGACATAGCTTGATTACAGTGTAGTAAGTCATCATTCTGAAGATTATGTCTCTTACTTCCACAATTATTTTGTTGACTTTCTTCTGGAGTGGGAAGTTGGCACCTCTATTTATATTAGATGGAAAGGTCAAATTGAATTTAGCTGATGAATTGTATTCCTGTGAAACTGAGATTTATGAGAAGGAAATCCACTGCAAGAAGAGAACTGTTCTCATTCTTTGTTTTTTCCTTCCAGCATTAAAAAGAATTTATATTTGTTAACTGTTCAGTGTAAAGTGTTCCTTTTAAGGACTCAGCTGGTTTTTTTTCAGGGTCTGATGCTCACCCCTTGGCCCTGAATGTGCCCACAATGCTGCACACTCACCCCGCATTCCACGTGTCTTCCTTCCACCTTTAAAATGCAGAGAATTTGGAAGAAAATAGTTTTTCTCAGAGACAGTATTTCATACTCTCCTTATCTTCCCGTCTTTTCAGAATGAAATCCCACAACTAGTTGGTGAAATTTACCAGAATTTCTTCGTGGAGAGCAAAGAAATATCAGTGGAAAAGTCACTTTACAAAGAAATCCAGCAGTGTCTTGTGGGCAATAAAGGGATTGAAGTGTTCTGCAAAATCCAAGGAGACGTTTATGAGACCCTGAAGGATAGGTATTACCCTTCATTCATTGTCAGCGACCTGTATGAGAAACTGATGATGAAAGAGGAAGAAAAACATGTCTCACAGTTGGTTTCCAACAAGGATGAAGTGGTGAGTCTCATTTACCTTTCTGCTGCCTTTCGAGTGGTTACGCATTGAACGTGACTAGGTGGGTGCAGATTGTGGGAGTCAGATAGGGTGTGCGCCTTCATCTTGTAACATATAGGACTTCGAAGTACCGCACTGCTTCTGGTCGGTGCTTCTTTCTTTGTCCTTCTGACCGGCTGGGTACCATTACCCAGCACTGAGTCAGAGACCTCCTTGCCCTGCCTGAGTCACACGTGAGTGTGGTGCCTGAAAAGTGAGGCAGGACACTTGGAGGGCGGGGGAGACATTTGTGACTTAGGCCAGGTAAGAGAATCAGTAGCTTGACAGTCTAGCCCAAGACCAGACAAAAAGGATGGGGAGAAGATGAGAGGTAGAGAATGGAGGAAGTCCTGCAGGAAATATTTTGGAGTTTAAACAAAATCAGTTGAAATTAAGATGTTTTGAAAGAAACCTTGTCCAACCATACCTGACGTCTAATTTTCTTAGAGTATATTAGATCATTTTGGGTAGCCCAATGGCCATCTCCCTTTTACTACTAGTGATTTATATGAGTTTGAAGGTTTTGAAAGTACAAAGAAAAAGTGTTTTAGAGTCACCTTACATAGAAAGATTGTAATTTATCTTGGATTCTCTTTCTGTCCACTTCACTATGTCTCAAGCTCTGAGGAATCAAGTGCTTGTTCATGATAGTTTTAGAAGTGGATGTCTCTGAACTTCATTCAGACTTTTTTTTAAAAGTTCTATTGTGGATCTTTACATTTTCAGTAAACAAAACCACTAAACTAATTGATCATTATGCATTGCATTTTATTTTTAGAATAGCACAGCTAAAACAAACTGATCTTTAACTCAAAAATTAAAATGGTTGATGTGTAAATGTTGTGAACAGTTTATTCAGATTAGTAAAAGCATGAATATCCAACACAAAAATTGGGTAAAGACTTGAATTGACCATTGATATGATAGGTAATAAATCGTAAACAAACATGAAAAATGTCCAGCATCACCTAGGATTCAAAGAAGGGTGACATGTATCACTGATCTTTTGAAAGTTCCTAGTAGTCTCACTTTTAGAAATTTATCCTATGAAAATAATTAAAATGTAGGGGGAAAAAGGTTTATGCACTGTGGAGTTTAGCACATCTGGGATGGCCAAAAAGCAGAATCAGCCCACAGCAGGAGTAGCGATAGGAATATGCCTCAGTTTATTATCAATTCATAGAATACTCTGCAGCCATGGCAATTATAATTTTGAAGATTACAGTACCCTCAAATATGCAGCATTGTAGTAATGTATTTCATGAGAAAGGCAGAATTCCCTCTTGAATGTATATAAGGCATAGAGTAATGTCATATATAGTCATGGACAAGAATTAGGAAGAATATACAAAAATGAAAACAGCTTGGTGTTCTATGATTATTAATATTTTCCTTTGACATTTTTTCTCTTTACTGTTTGTTACAAGTAAGAAAAACTGGAAGAAAAAAATCTGGAAGAAAGTTAAGTAGTAAATGAACCAAAAGACAGTCCGCAGCAGTTCTTTCATGCTCTGGCTGCTCATGAATCTAATTACTGACATGCTGTTTGTTGGTAATCCATTCAAGTTTTTCCCAAATTATGTATTTCTTTATGAATCTTAAGTCACTTTCAAGTGCTAACTATCTAACTTGTAAAATAATCTACCTCTTGGTTAGTAAAAATGCATCTTTAAAAGAAGGACTGAGCAAAGTATATGCTAAAAATTCCTTCACTAGTGGGAATTTGGAAATTTTGTTTTAAAAGCTCCAGGAGTTGGTGATGGACAGGGAAGCCTGGCGTGCTATAGTCCACGGGGTCGCAAAGAAGCGGACATGACTGAGCCACTGAACTGAACTGAACTGATTTTAAAGAGACTCCCATGAATTTTTCATAATATCCTAGGAGACCAAGCAAGCCAGGTCTCAGCATTTTTTGGTCAGAGTTTAGGCACAGAACATCTGGGTTTAGTTGGAAAGATAACTCAGTTTCCTTTGTTCTGTGCAGGTTCCCATTTGGGAGATAACAATATAGAATTTTTTTTTCTCATTTTTTTAGGTTATCAAATATTTCTTTTTTCACTGCAATTCCAAACACCAGTTACTTTGGTTCTAAATACTGTGATTTTTCACTTTGCTGAGAAAAAGCAGGCTGCTTCTAGGCTTTCTACTGTGGTTCTTTCCTTAGTGGAATCCCGTGATTTGGAGCGGTGTATTGTCCTGACCTAGAGCCTGTAGTGAGGTAACACGGAGGGAATATTCCATCATTATGAGATATGGTGGTTCACGTGACGTTCTCCTCCAGGACTCGGGAGGTGATGTCGGCGAGGAGGCTGTGGATGAAGGCTCCAGTCGGGTTAATGAACAAGCCAGCTTTGCTGTGAACAAGCTGCGAGAACTAAATGAGAAACTTGAGTATAAAAGGCAAGCTCTAAATTCTATTCAAAACGCGCCAAAACCCGACAAGAAGGTAACTCTTCCATTTTCAAGGTCGTCTGTAAAAGTTTCTGTTTTTCTAATTTGATAGAAATTCTGTAAGTTTCACTTTTTTTTTGTTTTTATGTTTGTTTGGGGTTTTTTTGCTTATAGTATAGAATTAGGGGGCATTTGTCTTTTACCCCTTATGGTCTGGTTTGTGTTTTCCATCCTCGGCTATAACTCTCTTTTATCTGACTTGTCTGCAGTGTCTTTGGGAAAGGGGTTGAACTGCCCCTTGTGCCAAAGTTGTTTCTGGAAGTGAGTTAACTAAGCAGGGACAATCTTAATTTTTTTTTTTTTTCTTTCAACACTGCAAGCACAACTTAGATCATCTCAGAGAATTATGCCAGAAATAGAGTGTTTGGGGACTTCCCTGGAGGCCTAGCGGTTAAGACTGTGCTTCCAGTGCAGGGGACGCAGGTTTGATCCCTGCTCAGGGAACTAAGATCCCATATGCCATGCTGTGCGGCAAAAAAGTGGTGGCGGGGGGGGAGGGATTGTTTTGCTAGAAATCAACAGAATTTGAAAGCTTAAAAAATGTAAACAGCATCTCACCCAGGTGGTGCTGTGGCCTCTTGCTTTGTGTTCCTGCTTCTTGGGTCCGACAAGGAGGTTTTCCTTAATGTAGCTACGGCTGGCGCTCTTTGCTTTGCCAACCTGATCTCCTCTGGCACCTTCTGTATGTGCGTTCAGAGGCCTCAGTGATGAGTAAGTGCAGGGCAGGATGAAGGACCAGAGAAGCAAACAGAGAAACCTGCTCTGGAGGGGGCAGGCAAACATGCTGCTAGGGAATCAAAGATGAGACAATTACAGTCCATACTGATGATACAGGGCAGGAGAAGCTTGCCACAGGCTCTCTAGAGAAGGAACAGGCCCTTGTAGACTGCACGGTCAGGAGAGTTTTGAGGCAAAGCTACTGGCCTCAAAAAATAGAGTTGCGTAACTTGTGGGGTGTCTTTCCCTTGATCTGTGTGTCCTGTAATGTCTTTCTTTCTTTGTAGTTTTCATCATAGGAATCTTTCACCTCCTTGCTTAAGTTAATTTCCTAAGTATTTTGTGATTTTTTTTTTTGTGTGTGCTATTGTAAATGGAACTCTCTTCTTCATTTCCTTTTTGGAGGATGCATTGTTTGTAGAAACAAAGCTGACTTGTGTGTGTTGATTTGGTATCCTGCTGCTTTTGTGAACTGCACAGCGTTTTAGATGGTTTTGTAACTCCCAGGATGTTTCCCCCTGTGACAGATTGTTTCTAAATTGAAAGAGGAGATAATTCTAATAGAGAAAGAACGCACAGACCTCCAGTTGCACATGGCACGAACAGACTGGTGGTGTGAGAACCTGGGCTTGTGGAAAGCCTCCATCACCAGTGGGGAGGTAGGTCTGACTGCTTCCCTTCCCAGCTGATTAGGTATTTCTTCCCAGAGTGTTAAGTTTGACTTTAACAGATTAAATTTTGTCCCAAAGAACTAGGGTTGGAAATCGGAAGCTTATATTCATCCTTCTGGACTGCACTGGTCCTGCCTTGCTCGCTCTGTATCTCCATTCTGATTCCTGACCGGGAGCTGTTTGTTGGGTTGCCTGTTTAGATCTCATCTCCCTCCCCTTGAGACAGAAAGTTGTCCTCGTTCACGAATCGTAAGCAACTTTCAGATAGAAACAGTTGATATCCTCAAATTACCAATTTCCTTTTCCACCAAGGCTTGAAAGAAAATGGAAAACACTACTTGAAATTTGGAGATGAAAAAATTTCAATGTATTTCTGGTTGATCCAGCCTGCTGATGTCAGTGACTCAAGCATCAATCAGCTCTAAGATCTTTAA
This sequence comes from Cervus canadensis, assembly GCF_019320065.1. Lineage (NCBI taxonomy): Eukaryota > Metazoa > Chordata > Mammalia > Artiodactyla > Cervidae > Cervus > Cervus canadensis. The sequence goes on from NC_057416.1 coordinate 14,379,761, forward strand.
TATAGAAAATATTTTGCTCTTCTCTGAGGGATATGGGACAGTAGTTTTCAGAATACACCATATCCCTTTTTTTGAATGTAAAACTAATTTCACTTGATGGAAAAATGCTTATATACATTTATATCATTAGTGTAAACTTCCTTTCCATCTAACTGACTATCAACACCTGGAGAAGAAAGTCAGGTCCACCCTACCTAGAGATTATCATGCTAAGCAGAGAAAGTCAATATCATATAATATCACTCATGGAATCTGAGTTTAAAAAATGATATCAGTGAATTTATTTATAAAACAGAAACAGACTCACAGATTTTGAAAACAAACTTACTGTTCAGTTCAGTCATTCAGTTGTGTCCGACTCTTTGCAACCCCATGGACCACAGCACACCAGGCTTCCCTGTCCATCACCAACTCCCAGAGCTTGCTCAAACTCAGGTCCATCGAATCGGTGATGCCATCCAACCATCTCATTGTCTGTTATCACCTTCTCCTCCTGCCCTCAATCTTTCCCAGCATCAGGGTCTTTTCCATTGAGTCAGTTCTTCGCATCAGGTGGCCAAAGTGTTAGAGCTTCAGCTTCAGCATCAGTCCTTCCAATGAATATTCAGGACTGATTTCCTTTAGGATTAACTGGTTTGATCTCCTTGCAGTCCAAGGGACTCTCAAGAATCTTCTCCAACACCACAGTTCAAAAGCATCAAACTTATTGCTACCATAGGGGAAAGGTGCGGGGTGGTGGGGATATAAATAGGAAGTTAGGATTACACACACACACACACACACACACACACACACACACGGAAGTTAGGATTACACACACACACACACACACACGGAAGTTAGGATTACACACACACACACACACACACACGGAAGTTAGGATTACACACACACACACACACACACACACACACACACATAGGGGAAAGGTACGGGGTGGTGGGGATATAAATAGGAAGTTAGGATTACACACACACACACACACACACACGAAGTTAGGATTACACACACACACACACACACACACACACACACACACACACACCCCTTATCATGTCTGGCCCAGTACTCCTGAGATTTTCAAGGGCCCATCTGCCCAACTTACCTGTGTCTATCCCTGCTTTTCCCATCATCAGTGGCCTGACACTCGTTCTTGGGGAAAGGCTTAGAATTCACAATCTGAAATTCACTTCTAGTTTAGGTAGCAGAACCGTGCGCGTTCTCCAGGTGCCGGCCTTAAAGCACGTGCCACGTGAGCACCCTTGGTGTGTCTTTGGTGCTTGCTGTCCCGTTAAGCTGCAGGGCCAGGTGCCTTTGTTGGGGGTGGGGGGTGGGAAGCCGGTGAGGGTAGGTTACCCAGAGCCTGGAACACTGTGTAGAAACGCTTACTCACTGCTGATGGAATCACCTTTGGTGTAGAAGTCCAGGAAGGGGCTCTTAGGGGACGTGATGTCAAAAGGTATAAAAGAGGAGCCCCTCAGGATGGGGTACAAACAGATTCTGCCACCTCCTCAGCTTTGCCCAGAGCTGCCTCTGGCATTTCACAGCTCCTTATAATTGTCTTCCAAAGGCAGATACTGAGGAGGGGAGGGAAGGAGGAAAAACCCTCACAAGGCCCTTTGCCCTGGTCATCAGTTGTTACTCAGGAGCTTGCTGTGACCTTGGTCCCTGAAAAGATAACAGCAATGGACACAGAGGGGTCGTCTGACCGCCCAGCATCCACGAAGCAGCCCCCGTGGGAACAGTGGAGGGTGTATTCCCCTCTGGATCTCTGAGCCAGGCTGAGGCGCTGTGAGCTGTGTGCTCCCGGGACAGTCGTGGGCTGTCTGTGCTCCAGCTCCTGCCTTCCTCGAGGGACGGTGGTCCTCCCGCCTGCTGGGGCTCAGCTGGTGCTCAGCAGAATTGCGTCCCTTTGCTTTGCTTTCCTGTTTGCTCTTTGTCTCTAATTCAGTTCATGACACTAATTCAAGCTTCAATTCAGTGTATCTTCTTTTTGTTTCTTGCTTATCCATTTACATTAGGAGCAGTAGTGGCCTTTTCTGAATTATGACAGGGTGTTTGTGTGAGTGCTTAAGAGCTATCTTCAGTTGGGAGGTAGAGGAAATCTTGTCTCCCAACGTGAAATTTCATGAAAACAGAAACCACGATGTGTGGAATCCTGTATTAAACTGGGGAAGCTGCCCATCCTTCTCTGAGAGAGGTTTTGCTCTCTCACACCTGACTGCTTACTATTAATTTGCGTTTTCAAGGAAACGAAGTTAGGATGTTGAGTCCACTAGGCTACTTTTCTTTTGCTGCAGAGCAAATTTTCTCACATTTCATGGCTCAAAACACCACCCATTTCTTAGCTCACAATTCTACAGGTTGAGAGTCCAACTGTGTGGCTGGGTTCTCTGCTCGCTATATCGCAAGGCTGAAGTCAGGTTGTTAGCCAGACTGAGTTCCTGTCTGGAGAATCTGGGGGAAGTCTACCTCCAAGTTCATTCAGGTTCTTGGCAGAATCTGGTTCCCAGTGGGGCTGAGAGCTCTGTTCTGCTGTCAATGTGGCATTGTTCTCAGGTCCTAGAAATACTCCAGATCTTTCCGCGTGGCCCAGTCCATCTTCCTGCCAGCACCACCTGTCAGAGCCTACTTGTGCTTCCTCTGATTCTTCTTCTACTCACCAAAGAAATCCCTCTGCTTCTGCAAGGGCCCCTGAGGTTAGGGCAGGCCCGGTTTCAGGTGGGCTGTGCCCTCTAACGTAGCCTGAAGCCAGAGCAGAACCCGTCCTTTTCTGGTCCTGGGGACCGTGCGGGACCGGCACGCCCGGGAGGGGGGCCCCTGGAGGGGTGCTGGAGATCTTGCCTGCCCTGTCTGCTCACCGCGCTCTTTCTTGCTGTTGTGTTTATCTGTTTCTCCAAGGTCACAGAAGAGAACGGCGAACAAATGCCCTGTTACTTTGTCACGGTAAGCTTACAGGAAGTTGGAGGAGTTGAAACCAAGAACTGGACGGTCCCCAGGAGGCTCAGTGAGTTTCAGAATTTACACCGGAGGCTTAGTGAGGTACGCACGCTTGTGGCACAGGCTTAGCATTACTGAGCAAGCAGAGACTCAGGGCCCATTTCAGTTGTAGTCACACAGGGAAACTGGTCGCTCTTTCCCGTTTGCTGTGGACACCGGCAAAGTGGCATTTTCGGCCTGATGGTTGGAAATTTACTCGTAGGTCAACCGTCTAGTCTAGTCTGAGTCCTTGAAGACAGATCACTGTCTGACTTCCGTTGAACCCAACAGAACCCCAGAGCTGGAGGAGGGCTGGGGGTGTCTCTGGCCAGTGGTTTCAAAGCTGCCAGTCGTGACCCATTAGAGGATAACGGGATCCGTTCGGGGTCGCAGCAACAGAGTAGAACATACTGCGTCTCATCACTCAAAGGAATGGAGTCAGTGAAGTGTGGTGTTTGACGGCAGACTCCGGGGCCAGGTTGCCGGAGTGTGCCTCCAGCTTGGACCCTCGCTTCACTGCTCACCAGCCCGTGACTGGCCTGTCACTCTGTCTGTCTGTGCCTCTCTGTCCTCATCAGTGGGTACAGATACTAAGTGTGCCTTCTTAGAGCTCCTAGAGCTGTTGTGAGAATGGAGAAACGTGTACAAAGCATTTAGAAGAATGTGCTGCACATAGCAAACATCATTTGTTTATTAGTAGTAATTACACTCGTAGCGGGCTTTCCTGGGGGCTCAGTGGTAAAGAATCCACCTGCCAGTGTAGAAGACTTGGCTTCAATCCCTGGGTCGGGAAGAGTCCCTGGAGGAGGAAATGGCAGCCCACTCCAGTGTTCTTGCCTGGGAAATCCTATGGACAGAGGAGCGTGGTGGGCTACAGTCTGTGGGGTCGTGAAGAGTCAGACACGACTGAGCAACTAAACAGGTGCAGAGCTGTTACACACGCCAGACTTCTCGTGCAGTGTCTGGCAGGACACAGGATTTAATCCACAAAGAAAAGCCTGTTGTTATTATTTATTAACACCCATCCTTATTATTAATATATTTACATTCTGCACTTTGCCCCTGAAAGGCAGTAATAAAGCTGCATCCCAAGTGGTTCTTCCCATGCTCTACTTGGGTCAACTGTGATGACGTTTTACAGATGTGTTGTAAACAAAACACGTTCCAAGAAAAAAGCTCTTGTCGTGAGTCAGTTGTCCATACCCTGTCCTCTGTGCTGTGTGCAGACCCGTCTTCCCAGCCTGGCTCCAAGATTTCCAGCTTCCAGGCACTTGTCAGTCTAGGGACGAGTCTTAGCTTTTCTCGTCACACGTCCTCTTCCTCCATATTCTTTGAGCCTGGTTAGAACAGGTAGGTTTTCAAGGTCTTCAGTCTCAGAGGAAACAAATACAAGAGGAAGTTACTTGGTTTGTTCTTATTAAAAATCTAAAATAAATTTTTAAAGATTTAAATGTAATTTCGAGATAACTAACATTTATTTCTTTTCCCTCACAGTGTTTCCCTTCTTTAAAAAAAGTCCAGTTGCCTTCTCTTAGCAAGCTGCCTTTCAAATCCATAGATCAAAAGTTTATGGAAAAGTCAAAGAATCAATTAAATAAGTTTTTACAGGTAAGCCACTGAAAACTTTTTGGATATGGAAGGAAACATTAGTTAATGTTTGGTTAATGGTTAAACTGATTCCATTCTAAGGGTTTGCCTTCTATTCTTACACGTCATGCCAGATCCTCAAAATATCTTTGGTTTGGGGTATTTGGGGGTTTTTTCTTCTTTGTTTTTATTATTTTTGTTTTTCTGTGTGTGTGTGGTTTTGTTTTGGGGTTTTTTTTGGTAGTTAAACTGTTGTTGTTGTTCAGTTGCTAAGTCCTGTCCACCTCTTTGTGACCCCATGGACTGTAGCATGCCAGGCCTCCCTGTCCTTCATCTCCTGGAGTTTACCCAAACTCATGTCCATCGAGTCCGTGATGCCATCCAACCTTCTCATCCTCTGTTGTCCCCTTCTCCTTTTGCCTTCAGTCTTTACCAGCATCAGGGTCTTTTCCAGTGAGTCAGCTCTTCACATTAGGTGGCTAAAGTGTTGGAGCTTCAGCATCAGTCCTTCCAGTGAATATTCAGGGTTGATTTCCTTTAGGATTTTCTGGTTTGATCTCCTTGCAGTCCAAGGGACTCTCAAGTGTCTTCTCTAGCACAATTTGAAAGCAGCAATTCTTTGGCGGTGCTCGGCCTTCTTTACAGTTCAACTCTCATATCTATATATGATTTCTGGAAAAACCATAGCTTTTGGCTCTACGGACCTTTGTTGGTAAAGTGATACCTCTGCTTTTTTAATACGCTAAGTTTGTTACAGCTTTTCTTTCAAGGAGCAAGCGTCCTTAATGTGTCCTTAAATTAAGCAAGTGTCCTTAATTTCATGGCTGCAGTCACCATCTGCAGTGATTTTGGAGCCCAGGAAAATAAAATCTGTCACTGTTTCCACTTTTTCCCCATCTATTGGTCATGAAGTGATGGGACCAGATGTATAGATATAGAAAATGCAGATACCATATGTAAGGCTTTCTCCGGTTTTATAGCTGGACACACCCTTGTAACTGGCATCCGGTCCCAGAGACAGGGTGTCTCCTGTCCCACCAGCATCACCACAGGGGACTGGGGTCCTGACGCCTCACCACGCGGTTACACCAGCATCACCACAGGGGACCAGGGTCCTGACACCTCACCACGCGGTTACACCAGCATCACCACAGGGGACCAGGGTCCTGACGCCTCACCATGCGGTTACACCAACATCACCACAGGGGACCGGGGTCCTGACGCCTCACCACGCGGTTACACCAGCATCACCACAGGGGACCGGGGTCCTGACTCCTCACCACGCGGTTACACCAGCATCACCACAGGGGCCCGGGCTCCTGACGCCTCACCACGCGGTTACACCAGCATCACCACAGGGGCCCGGGGTCCTGACGCCTCACCACGCGGTTACACCAGCATCACCACAGGGGCCCGGGGTCCTGACGCCTCACCCCGCGGTTACACCAGCATCACCACAGGGGCCCGGGCTCCTGACGCCTCACCCCGCGGTTACACCAGCATCACCACAGGAGCCCGGGCTCCTGACTCCTCACCACGCGGTTACAGCTGGTTTTGAACTTGACATGAATGGAGTCACAGGGTGTGGACCCGCTTCTGTGTGACTCCTTTCACTCAGGGTGGTGGTCCTGAACTTGTTCGTTGCAGACCACCTTTGATTTCCTTTTCCTTCTTGTTTTCACTGTTGAATGGGCTTCTCCTTGTGCGCACCCCGCCGCAGTCCGTTCGTGCTCTTGCTGACGGGCATTCAGAGAGTTTGCAGCCAGAGGCTGTGCTGGGGAGCGAGGCTGAAGCTGCCACTGCTGGTCTTTGGTGAATATCTGCTGGGGAGTCCCTGGAGATTGGGGCTTTTCATTTTCCTCAGTGGTCAAAGCAGTTTGTACACTCTCAGCAGCAGCATGCAGGGTTCTGGTCGCTCCACACTGGACTGTTTTCTTTTGTGAAGTTAAAATTTTGTCTGTTTTTCTGTCCTGTCACCTGTCTTCTCCATGTCGCTTTGCAGGAGTTGGGTGTGTGGTTTGGAGGTAAGTCTCTTGTCGGAGCCTGTGCTGTGGATTTCTCTCTTTCTGTGGATTGCCTTTTCAGTCTCTTAATGAGTTCTTTCAATGAGCATAATTCTCAATTTAGTCCAATCTATCCTTTTTTTTTCCTTTTTGTGCTTAATGCTTTTTGAGCTCTTTGCCTACTGCAGGGTCCTAAAGATAGTCTCCTGATTTCCTCTAAATACTTGTTTTCCTTCAGTCTATGTTTAGAGAATAAGAGTGGACAAAGCTATGCTGTCTCCAGTAGCAACCACTATTTATTTTTTCCTTAGCTGGGGCCTCTGTCTTCAGATTATAAGTAAGTCACTCACACCGTGGACGCCCGAGTCCTAGTTCTCAGGGGCAGGGGGCATGAACCTCTGCCTCATAAAACACTGTTTGCCAATGAAGAAGTAGCTGGAAGTCCTGGGACTTAATAGATGTTGCAGATTCTCAGTAGAGGCTATATTAAAATATATTCAGTTGAATCAGGTGTACGGATCATAGTTAAATTAGGTAAATTTTAGCTCGAGTTCCCTTACAGGTGTTAATCAGTTTCTGCTTTTCTCTCATATATTCATTTCTCTCTAAAGATACATGTATGTGTTCTTACAAATATATAAATTTGTGTGTGTGTGTCCATCAGGAAATAAAATAGTTGCATCTTTGAAAAGCTTTCCAACTTTAATTATGGCAGAAGTGGGAGAGAGAATCATTTATGTTTAAGTGATCTTACAGAAATATTACCATCTTGTTGCTGATTCAGAATGGGCAGGAAATACTAAACCCACTCAAGCATCATACCTGATTAAATCATTCAGCCGAATTTAAGGTCTTATTTGTGAAACGAATATGCATTATTCACAATCCCAGGTTGTGAAGTCCCCCATGTGTGGCTCTGGGCCCCTCCAGCTGACACTTGGGTTTCCTTGCAGCCTCTGCTGTTGGGGAAGGGAGGGTTGTTTGGTGCTGCCAGCCTTTCAGCCGCCTTTCCGGCTGTGCTGCAGAGACCAGGGCACCCCTGCACTTCTGGGGATGTGGAGAGGGGCCATTCTTCCCCCTCTTGGGCTGCTGGTGATGGAAATAGGTTCGTGGTCCCCATCCTGGTGCCAAGAGGAGCATGTGCTCTGAGCTGCCACCAGGCGGCGCGGGTGAGGCTGAGGGCGGGAACCACCTGCCTGAACAGGTGAAGCAGCTTCCCAAGGAGCGGCTTGTCTTTCCATCAGGCCTGGAAGTAACTGTTTAAATTGTTTTTCATTTCCTCAAAGACTTTATTTGAAAGTGCTCACTGTTTGATATATTTAGATAGGTTACACAGCTGACTGAAGTTTCAGAATATCATCCCACAAATGGGAAAAGCAAAATGCAAAAGGTTTAGTCTGAAAGGCAGATATTATTAGGTCCACAGGACCTTCTAGAAAAGAGGATTCCATTGAGTGTGTGTTTATGTGAATATTTATATATGGGCCCCTATCGAGGCAAACTAATATCAGATATTTAGTAATCTAGCTGATTGTTCCTCACACGCGGATGTTCCCCGGACCATGCACGCCTGCTTCTGGGGGTGACCCTGCTGTCTGCTCTTCCCGGAATGCCCCGTACACTCGTCCCCTCCTCTCCACAACCCTCCTCCACTCCGCCACATGCAGCGACATGCTCTGAGCCCTCGGGAGGGAAGGAGTTGGGACTGGGATTCCGTTCTCAGCGTTAAAATATGATAAAATCCCAATTATACCTTCCCCCACAAACATAGTCTTTGAGAACATGTCTAACTTTTCATACATAATCAGTTTGGTTATTTTCCTTCATAATAGAATGTAACTTAGTCCAAAGACTTAACACGTCCTGAATCATTTCCATGTTTATGATGGTTGTATTATTTGAGGCTTAGCACTAGTTACCCTTTCCTATGACTTTATGAAAGAGTGTCAGAGTATAGATTAGCCAGGAGATCAAGGTGGAAGAATACCTCACTCCCGCTCATCCACGCTCACGTACTGCTGAGCACTTAAGGCTCTGTGAAAGGAATAAATTCTCCGGGGCCGGGAAGGCAGTAGTGAATCCAGCAGCCCGTGCCCACAGTCTCCTTCCCACACCTGAGGCAGAACCTCCAGCCTCAGGCCAGTCTTCTGCAGGACATAGGGAGCTGATCACCACTGGAATGTGGGGGGCCGGGGGGGCATGCCCCTGGGACCCCAGTCCCCAGTGTGGCAGTATTGGGCATGCTCAGAGGGACTTTTCTAGGGAGGGTCATAGGGTTTATCAGAAGTCAACCTTGGTCTGAACAAAGATAATGCAAACCTCATGGGCCAGCTCCTCTCTCCTCCTCTCCCAGCAGAGAGGGTTCTCCCCTCAAACCGAAGTTCCATCCCCCAGGGGGTCACCTCATCCGTGGGGCAGGATTTCTCATTGGTTCATTTATCCTGCAACCCCATGTCTGTGAGTACCAGACACCTGCACATCCTTAGGGTGACATCGTTGACTTCCTGTCTTACCAGGAGCACCTGCTTTGCACAGAAACGAACCTGACGATGTCCTCCTTTCCTTTCTGCTAAGGCCAGACAGGCACGTAGAGAACTGGAAGGAAATTTCCGGTTTAGGGGCCAATAAAAAGTTACATAATTATGTAAGCACGCACCACCTGGGGAATGTGGCAGCCAAGGGACAGGAAGCTGCTGCCTGGCATGCAGTCAACCACCTTATTGTGGCAGCCCAGAGCTCTTTGCTCAGCTGACGCACAGAGTCTGCAGGTAGCCATGAAACAGTGGTTGAGTGAGATCCTGGTGTGCTGGGCGAATACGTACCTTGTTCCAACACAGATGAGCAACAGTTAAGTTGACTTTGAAAGGTGGTGGCCCCTGGATCTGCAGGTGGTCTGCTAAGTGAGACTTTTCTGTTGCCCCAAGCCGTGAGTTCTCTCATGGGCCAGTATCTCCCACCAGCAGAAAGGTCAGGGAGCTCCAGTCATCTTACCCAGCGTTGTTTGCCATTGAGATCAGTGAGAATTAGGCTAATGCATCTTCTTTCAGGGGGAAAGGATAATGGTTTTAGGTTCAGAATTTCGAGGGAAGTACACTTGCTGAGACAGCCAGCTCTTCATCTTGATGTTGGGGGCTCCCAGTGCAGGGACGTGTTCCTACCATGTAGGAAGAATTAATCCTCTTTCTCCCACAGAATCTGCTTTCAGATGAGAGACTGTGTCAGAGTGAAGCACTTTATGCCTTTTTGAGCCCTTCTCCTGACTACCTCAAGGTTATTGACGTGCAGGGGAAAAAAGCCAGTTTTTCATTAGCCTCGTTTTTGGAAAGACTCCCTCGCGACTTCTTCTCCCATCAGGAGGTGAGCTGTCTGAAGGTTGTATGTCTTTGAAACATATTTAAGCAAATGTCTTCTTGCAGGCTATGTGAAGTAGCAGGGGTTTGTGGCAGGCCTGCTGCACGTGGGGAGAAAGCAACCCCCTTGAGTTACCATTGCGGTCGTGTTGGGGGACAGGATGGGTAAGCAGGTAGGTAGGTGGGATGCGGCCGAAGTTCTGGGGGAGCCCCTCTGTGGAAGGCAGCCTGGCCATTCCCCAGGATGGGGACCTTCACGATGGAGGAGTTGGAGCTGATAATGAGGTTCAGGAGGCAAGGCTGTATTAGGGAACAGTCAGCAGGTCTTGGACTGGGGGACGGCTCCAGGAAGGGGGCTGATGGAAGATGAGGCAGAGGGTAGAAGGAGGGGCAAGGCCGTGCCAGGCTGCAGGGTTCAAGCTTTATTCTTAGGGTATGGAAAGCTGTGGCGTGTTGCGAAGCAAGACAACCCTGGCAGTGATGTGAGTGGGTGAAGGAGTGAATAGAGGGACTGCGGACGTGGGCGATCTCATCCCCGGGCGTCAGGCTTCCCTCCGGCAGGCTCCTTACTCGGGCTGCGCCCCTTACCTGGCTCTCCAGCAAGTTACCCAAGCCCATCTCTGAAATCTGGCATCTCTGTAGTTCAGTCAAAGACCCCTCTGCCTCTTCACCAGAATTGGTTTAGTGAGTTCGGACAGAAAGAAATGACCGTGGAAGGAGCTTCTGCTGCATTGTGAGCTGGGGCGGAGCCCGCAGGGGGTCCCCGTGCCCGCGTCCCTCGCGAGCATCTCCTGCCTCTCTCCTCCACGGCCGCACGTGCCGTATCCGGCCCGACTTGGCCCTCACCTCTGCCACCTCCCGTTTATCCCTGAATCTCTCGCCATGTCCCCTGTGGCCCAGCCACTGCAGGAATCTGCCCTCTGAAGGAGAGGCCTGCTCGGGCTGCGGCTCCTCCCTGCTCTCCGCAGCCTCTGACGGTGGGGGGACCCCTCCTCTGCCGTCCAACCCCAAAGCCCTGGTCCCACAGTGCCAGCTGCTCCCTCTGCAGACAGCGGAATGGACTGCCTCAGCTGTCGCCTTCCGGCTGACGTCTGCACCCCTGCCTCCACTCTGCACCCTGAAACAGCCGCGTGTCTCCTGGTCACCGCCCACAGAGCTCAGGCCTCTCAAAGCCCCGCGCCGCGTCTTGCTCGTTTGCACTGGCCTGGTGCCTGGCATATAATGAGTTTTCAACTGAAAGTTGCTGATATGAAGATCAGGAAATGAGACTAGCTGAAATACAGAATAACAGCTTGATTCAGAGCCCTAAAAATAAATTACTTTAAAATGATACATGCCTGTAAAACACAGTGAATTTAAAATCATTTAAGCTGAAAAGCCTTTTAAAACCCCAAATGAAAAAAATAAAAAAAATAAAAAAATAAAACCCCAAATGGTTAGACAACTATTTTGTCATCTGCGAATTCACTCCTCATTAATGCAGTGATGGAGACTTTTCAGAATTGTTTTAGAGCTTGAATAAGGCTTTAGGGTCAAGCTTTTCCCTGGGGTTAGATACACTTTGACGTCTTTTTGAAAATGCCTAGAGTTCTGCATGTAGGAAAGTGGAAGGACTGTGTGAGGTTGAACTGTGAGGACATCATTCAGAATTGACACTGCAAGAGGGATAGCACCTCCATCTTTCTTGGGTGAGTGACCTGCTTTCTGTGACTTTTCTCTTCCCCCAGGAGGAGGCGGAGGAGGACAGTGACCTGTCCGATTATGGTGACGATGTGGATGGAAGGAAGGACGCGTTGGCTGAGCCGTGTTTCATGTTGATTGGGGAGATTTTTGAACTTCGAGGAAGTAAGCCTCTTTGTTACTGTTCAGTGGTGTTGTCGGGTTAAGTGGTTATACACACATGGACACACGCATATTTAACGTCCCTTTGTTCCTGAAGCAGACATGTATTTATATCCATTGAGCGAATACTTTCCCAGGCCAGCCAGACACCAAGATAGGCTCTTAGGACAGGTAATCATCTCTGTGCTCCTGGAATGCAGGGTCCTGGTTTACCCTGCACCGTGTTCCTCTGAATACAGAAAGCCGAAACGCTTTGAATTTCTTTTCATGGGGCTTATCATAGCCTCACGGCTTTATTACCAAAAGGTGTACAGAAATTGATTTTGTGCGGCAGAGGAAGAGCCACTTGTTAAAGGTGAGTGTGCGGCCAGGGATGCAGGGATGGCCAAGTCCGCTTTCAGCCACCTCTGCGCCCCAGAGCAGTGTCGTCCCCGGGGGACATTGGGCGTGCTTGGAGACATTGCTGGCTGTCACAGCCTGTGGGCTGGTGCCTCGGGCGTCTTCTGGGTGGAGGCCGGGGCTGCTGCATCTACACCCCCAGCGCCCGGGGCAGCCCCACAACACAGGGTTCTCCTGACCCCAGTAACAGTGCCACATTGAGAAATCCTCCCCTGATGGCCCCCAGGGGAGATGGACTTCAAAGAAATGAACTTCGAGAGGCCCAGGAGACTGTTCTGCTCAGACCTGCATGGGCGCCTCTGTCCCGGAGCAGCACTGGGTCAAAGGTCAGACTGCACTGCTCGGCTCGTGTCCCGATTCCCGAGTGGGGCCTCTGCCCACGCCCACCTTGCACAGCCCCCACGCTGAGTCACGAGGCCCGCGTACTCAGGCACACCCGGAGCCTCAGGAACTAGCTCGAGGTGCGACAGGTGCCTAAAGGCACACCTGAGTGCCTAGAAGAGGAAGCACACGGGAGGAGCTGGGTTTCACGGGGCACAGTCATGCCGCCAGCCAGGACGTGCTGCCCTGAGAGTGTCCTGGCCTCTGTCCCCTTGGGTGAGCATTTCTTCCCTTGGGGCAAAGACGGTGCTGAGAGTTGGTCCTACACGGTAGGTAGGCTGTGTGTAGCTTCTTACTTATATACCCCTTAACATGCCACGTAAAGAATTCTGTGCAGATGAAGAAACTTCCAAGGGCTGTTATAAACTTGAGCTGTTATAAATAAGATGTTATAAACATCTTGTCTTTTAATCCTCTGTGTCTGTTATAATGCCTCATCCATGATCCATAGTAGGTGATCAATAAAATGCTTGGGTAGATGAATGAATAGGCAAGAAAATTTTTAGTGCTGGGATTAATTGTTTTGGTCATTGAAGTTTTTCTTTCTCTAATGTGTGTGTCAGTCACTCAGTTGTGTCTGACTCTTTGTGACCCCATGGACTGTAGCCCACCAGATTCCTCTGTTCATGGAATTCTCCAGGCAAGAATACTAGAGTGGGTTGTCATGCCCTTCTCCAGGGGATCTTCCTGACCCAGGGATTGAACTTGGATCTCCTGCATGGCCGGCAGATTCTTTACTGACTGAGCTACCAGGGAAGTTCAGTGGTTTCTTTCTTCCTCTAAACCAAATCTAAAATAGCAACTTATGTTTTAGCTATAACTCCATAGGGGAAACAAAAACACCTCAGAGGTAGAGTCTTCCTTCAGTGAATTTATAGTATAAGGGCTCTCAAAAAGTAATTCACATTGAGTGATAGACACAATTAAATTCTAAACTCCAGGCAGGGGTTTATATGTAAGGATGTTCATTTGAGCATAATTTTAATAATAAAATTTGGAACTAAGTCAAACAGGTAGTAGTTAAACTAATAACTGTCCACATGATGGAGTATTGTCTGAGTATGAAGGATCCTTTCAAATGAAAAAGCTATAGCTGGTCTATACTTTAGACACTTTGAGATGTTTGCTAATGTTTGTATAGGCAGAGAAAAACCTGTCCTCCACCGCCTGCCCGCGCCTCCCCACCCCCCCGCCCCGAGTCTATTAAACTGTGCCGTCCTCACCTTCGGTCAGTATGTTCTCTCTGACACAAGGAGACTGAGAGAGAGGTGGGCGTGTCAGAGGCAGTAGGCCAGGAGTCGGGCTCCAAGTCCTGTCTCCGCGGCGTGCACTTCTCCTCGTGCCTGCTCAGAAGTTTTGGTTTTGCTAGTGACATTTCAGAGGACAATAAGTGGAACATCATTGATAATGAGATGTGATATATTTGCCATCAGCTAAATCCTAGTGTTGCTGCAGTTGCCTCATGGCTTTGAAGGGATGAGTCCTTGGAAGGAGTAATGGGGTATGTGTGTGTGTGTGTGTGTAAGGAGTAATGGGTGTGTGTGTGTGTAAGGAGTAATGGGTGTGTGTGTGTGTGTAAGGAGTAATGGGTGTGTGTGTGTGTGTGTGTGTGTGTGTGTGTGTGTGTGTGTGTGTGTGTGTTCCTGCTCTAGTTCAGTTTATGAAAAGGGGCCAGAAGTACAGCTGTTTTAAGCATTTATGACCAGGCCCTCAGCTGTCAGGCATTCTTCCTGAAGCCGCTCGTGTCCTAGACCCTCTCTGGGTGTGGCCACCTCTCTGCTGCCCTGGAAGGTGCACTGAAGTGATCCTCCCTGACAGACACGCGCCTCCCAGGTGCTCTGAATTCCATCAAACACATAGGGCATTTCTGAGGCATGGTTCTGATTCCAAGACTGGACTCTTGCTTGAAGGACTGACATTACTGCACCTGGACACAAAGTTAGAAATGACTTGAAAATGTTTTCAAGTCTAGTTCCAAGTCTGTGTTAACTGCTGTTGATATTTGTACAGAGGTGTTTGTGAATTTACTCCTTTTTTTCTTACTGGTGCAGGAGACCTGAACTCCTGGCTCCATCATAGCCAAGCCATGTGTCAGGAGCTAAACATTTCAGTGCATGGAGGTGAATATATAAAGGGAATATTTGGTTTTGATTCTAATTTGCAGATCAAAAACATCCTCACAGCATTCCCTTGCCTTCTTTTGGTTTATATTCATATTCTACACTTAAAGCAATGTGTCTCCTAATCTAATGCTAATAGTAAGAGTTTAGGTCTATAGGAAGGACCCTTCACAAAACTCTTTGACGCAAAATATTGATGTGACTCTTTGAGCCAAAAAAAAAACAAAAAAAGAGTCCGTGTTCACACTGCCCTTTCCCAGGTGAGGTGCCGGAGGCTGGGAGGGGGGATGGCGGCTGCTCCAGGCAGTGGAGTGGTCCATGGCTCTCTCGGGATCCTGGGTCTTCCCAGTTCCCCTTTCTTCCCCCACAGGCATAAAATATACAAAGCCCCTGGTCTACACAGCAGTATTCCAAGGGGAGCGGTTAGACCCAGCAGTTCATTAATATTTCAGAATATTCGTCAACATTTGACTACAGATGCTACTCATTCACAGCACTGTTGGAACACTGGCTTCAAGAAGCCAGACAGAAATATTCTGTCTGGGTTTGCGCCGTCCGCTAGTGGAAAACAAGACGTCAGCAGCCCAAGGACTCATGAAGTTTTTAGTTTCGCTTGCTAGCTCAGTTGTTGCTAGGCACTGAAAAGCTGTAAAAAAAAAAAAAAAAAGAATTGTAGGTTTCACCAGTTGCTAAGTAGAAAATGAAAGCTTATTGCCCAGACCCAAAATCTGGAGATACCGCCCCTGACTTGGTGTCGGGACTCAGGCTGAATGACACGGTGAGACTTAATGCTTTGTGCTGCTGTGAAGACGTCACGACTGATCGCCTGTGGTGATGTGTTCCCTCTGATTTGTATTTTCAGTGTTTAAATGGGTGAGAAGAACGTTGATTGCTCTCGTTCAGGTCACTTTTGGAAGAACCATCAACAAGTAAGTGGCAGGAAATTAGTATTTGAATTCATGCCCTACCTTTTGCCTTAACAGTCAGATTACCTCCGCAAATGAGGGTCTCTTAGTTTCTCCTTGTATTTCTGATATGAGTCTAAGACTGGAGAGGGAAGCAGATTTCTGCAAGAATCTCCCCCCCAGACACACGGTGCCCCTGATGACAGAAGCTGGCACAGGCTCCTGCTGGCTGGCTGATGAGGGTCGGAAGATTGTTCTGTAAAGTTCTCTGTTGACCGTGGTGACTGGTTTTAGTACCTTGGGTGCAACGTTTTTATGTCACATGATGGGGATCAGTTTAAAGGCTTAGACTCCTGAGCCAAAGGAAAGTAGGATGAGCATCGCATGGTCGGTATTTATTTGAAAGGTCTGCAAACCATACTTTTTTTTTTTTTTTGCCCTTTAATACAAGGTTTATTGTTAGAAAAATTTAGCTTAATACTCAGTTTCCATGAAAGGCAGTTTAGCAAAATCTGGCTAGAATAAAACACCATATATTCTTTGACCCAGTAGTTACTCTTCTAGCAATTTACAGAGAAATTTAACCACGTGTGAAATAACATAAGTGTTATTTATAATGAAGTGTTATTTATTACGAAGATTTATAAAATCTTCCTAAACCATTTTAATGGCAAAAGATTGGAAACAACATAAATATCTTCAACAAATTGGAAGCAATTTTAGGTCTACTGAGGGGAGTTACTGGCAAAATACACACACCCACATACACATATATGTATGTATACATATGTCAATGCTTATAGTGGAGTAACTCTAGAAAAATAAGCAAGAAAATGGCATCCAGAGAAGGTAACTACGTGGCTGAGAAGCAATCGTGGGATGGAAACTTTCCTTTTGCCAAAGACTCTTTTTTCATGCCACCTCAACTCTAAAAAAAAAAATAGTATTTCCTCTTGTTAGATGATACCTGAGTATCCATGAGGGATGTGTGTATCCTGTTACACTGCTATATAAGCCATATGTGTATTCTAAACTGTAGCACATTATCCATATACATAAAGGTTATATATATTCTGTACCTAGCACTCTTCAAGCCTGTCAGCAAAATGACTTCACCCCACAGGAAAAACAGACTCAAATGCTAAAATTGAGGGGAAAATCAATTTAACAGCAAAATATGTTTTAAGATGAAATTAATAGGTATTTTTCCAAGTAAAAGTTTTAGTTGTCAAATGTATGTGCAAGGCTAAAGTGACAGTTTTATTACACAAATCTTACAAATTTTTGTGGGAAACATAATAAAGAACATTTTATATTTTTATTCATTTGCAAATAGAATATATTTCCTTTCTGATGATAAACCAAAATTTACTTCTGCTTAAGATTTTTTTTAATGGTGTTAGTGAGTTGTTTGGTTGGCTTAGTATCGTGGGCTTTTAACAGAAAAACGCCCTGTTTAACTTACAGTTTCAGTCTGATGCAAACCTCTTAACCTTAGTACTGACAAGCCTTGGGTAAAGTTTCCAGAATGGCCCCATTTTTCTGAGAACTCCAGACTTGCACATTTCTTTTCCAGTTTCAGAAAGTCACGCATGCGTTCCTTGCTCCAATTTATGATGTTGGCTGTTAATGCTAAGATGAGCAGCTGTGGGTTGAGAGCGGTGAACACGTTAGGCAGTGGTTTTCCTGGCCGGGGGAGGGGCACCGGGTAGGCATCTCCAGGATGTTGGCTCAGGGGGCTTGTCCTCGGGTAGAGAAGTGGCGGAGCCCCCCGCCCTCTGCTGTTCTGCCTCAGGCAGACGATGCCACACCATGAGCAGCTCCACGTGCCTGCTGCCTGGTACTGACTGTCATTTCATGTTCCAGAATGGCTGCAGAAGCTTCCTACGGTTTGGGCTAATATAAAGTCAGACTTGAATTGACAGAAAATATGTAGGAGATGGCGTTTGGTAAAAGCCACTCATCTAATTCTCAGTTGTGAATTGAAATTTTCCTTCTTCATTTCTTCATGCAGTGCCAGTGAGTAAGCCAAAGACTCCAGGCAAGACAAACTGTGTTGTGATGTAGATTTTATTAGGCAGGTCAGCAGGTTCTCTCCTAAAGCAGAAGTCCCACTGAATTAATAAAATTATCTTATTTAGTCTAGGGCTGAATCGCACAGTTCTAAGCAGTACTGGGAAGTGTCTTAGGAGACATGCAGTTACAGGATTACCACAGTTCTGACTCATAGTGGACTCTGGACTTCACTAGTGACTGGGTTACTGTGTGCAGTGCTGGGCTTGAAACAGCTATTTCAGATACTGTTCCTGAAAACCAGACATCGTCCCTTTAAAAATCTGGTTGGGAAGTCAGATTCTTAAAGGGCTGTTTGATTTATTATTTGTGAGTTAAGTTTGAAGTCTCAGGCCTTTCTGGTGCTAAGAGTCAAAGGTGATTCTGCTCCCCTTTTCTGCAGAGACCTCCCTCCCGCCCTCAGGACTGCTCCCTCCCCTGTAAGCTCTGCTGGTCTCTTGACAACAGCAATCCTGTGGGTGGTTGGAACTGGACTGCTGAAGTCGGCTTTATGGAAGACCTGAGTGACCAGATAAAAGCCACTTACTTATAACTCTGCGGGTCAGGGTCTGTCGGTCTTTATTCCTGTGGGAGGTTGGAGTGGCTGGATGGCAGTGTTTTCTGAGTGCTCCCCTTTGTGGGGAAAGGGGTATCTTCTCCCCTCTGCCTACTGAGCCTGTGAGATGCTTCCCGGATGGGAGAACTCCGCCCAGCACCCCCTGCCACAGCAGCCCCAAGGGACGACTCGTGAAAAAGCTTGCTTCTCCCCAGGACTGCCAGAGCTCAGGAAGGTTTTCAGGCCATTTTTCGCAGTCTTTACATGGATGGATGTTTTCAGTTTGCGACACTTTATGGAGAAACTAGTATATTAAGTACCATGCACAGTTAGAGTAGTTGCCAACTTCAAATGAATCCATCTCCTCTCAGTTCTTGCCTTTCCAAAATTGAAAGACACCATGTGGCAAACATTTAGAGAAATCAGTAACAGTGGAAATGTGAGCTGCAGGAAAGAACGGCCATCAGTGTTACCAAAATGAAAAATAACTTTCAGAGTCAGCGTTTAAAAATCCAATTCCTACTTTATTCATCAAATGCCTCGATCACACTGTATCTTAACCTACCCACTGATAAATGCCTTTTGAGAAACAGAGAATACAGTTTTTAAAAACCTCATCCAAGACATATTTTTCTCTTAAAAGACAAATTCGGGACACAGTGAACTGGATTTTCAGTGAGCAAATGTTGGTTTACTACATCAACCTTTTCCGGGATGCTTTTTGGCCCAATGGGAAGCTGGCGCCGCCAAAAACAACTCCACGCCAAGAACAAAGCCGAGCGCACAGCCAGGAAACAAAGCGGAGAGCACAGCAGAAGCTGCTCGAGAACATTCCAGGTGAGGCCCGTGTTCTGCTCCTGAAAGTCGGACAGAAAGGGAGTGTTGTCAGCCCCACTAAGGCATCTGTCACTTAGGAAACATTATTTACAGTGAAAAAAAGTGATTGTACCTTTTCCTTTCAAATCATGTCTTGTCCCTTGCTAATAAATTATACTGGGAGTCCCCAAAAGAACAGTACTGGTTATAATTGCACTAGAGCAATGTTTTAGACAACAAAATTTTCTACTTTAAAAATCCATTTTGAGAGCTATGGTTTTAATTGGGGTATTAAAATTATAGTATGTATAAATGTCTTATGTCAAAAAACTATTCTTCCCTGAAACACTGGAAAGAACCCACCCCTCACGTTCCTCGGTGCCTTTATGTGCTATGTGCGCACAGGGCGTGGCCTCTCACTGAAGGTCTGTGCGCGGTGCACTTCTATCAGTAGCAGCTCGGAATATAAACTTAATTTTTCAGATATGCTTCAGAGCCTCGTTGGACAGCAAAATGCCCGTTACGGTATAATAAAAATATTCAATGCACTTCAAGAAACGAGAGCCAATAAGCACCTGTTATATGTGAGTAAAGCCTCCCAGAGGAGTCCGTTTCTTCAGTTGTTCATTTCTGTTCACATATGGGGGTAGATTTTAATTCTTTATGCTCGTAATCATTTTTATTACTTATAACTCTGAACCCATTTTCTCTGCTTTATTTTTGTCTGTTCAATTTGATTAAAAAAAAGAAAAATACTCCCAGTGGATGCCACCTCCTCTTCCTAGCCTGCTGTAGTTTCTCTCTTGTGTGGTAACATCTCTGCCTGACTGCTTCGCTTTCTTATTTCAACAAAGCAAACTGTTTCCTAGCTGTCTGTCTTATAATAGTGAGCAATATTAAATACCCCTGATGGTCTGATGATGGTTAACGGACCATGAAATAAATCAATCTAAATGGAGTTTATAGAATACGGATTCCTTTGGAGAGTAACTTGTTCACTGAGAATCATCTCAGGCTTAAAATTAGATTTTAGTCTTAGACGTAGATATCTGAATAAATCTTTAGAGAAAAAGACTTTTTCTTTCTTTCTTTCTTGGTTCAGGTGCTGATGGAACTGCTGCTAACTGAATTGTGTCCTGAGCTGAGAACTCATTTAGATCAACTTAAAGCTGGTCAGGTTTGAGACTGCACAAATAAACTACCAGAGAAATGTCTGTACTAATAGACATGAAACATTTTCCTCTTTTCCACAGAGGGCTTGACTGAGAACCATACTGAACTTTTAGTTACCTCCCTATAGTTTTATGTGAATTAAGCAGAATTGGGGAGGAAACTTGATGCTGTATATTAGGCAACAGAAAAAGAAAAAAAAACTTGTTAATGATTTTTATTTTAATATAAATCCTTTAAAGGACAACATACTGTTTGAAATATAAATGTTGATATGTGATAAGAACCTAGGAAATATTTTAAATATTTATGAAGTTTTGTTTTAAATGAAGAACTCTGAACATTGTACAGTTAATCTCCTCACTGAGGACTCTGAACATTCCTCTGTTCGTGTGTACTGAATATTGTTGTGCAATGCTTTGTGTGAAGTTATTGTGAAAATTTTCCTGTCTTTATTTTTACCAAAGATTTCCCATAGTTTGAAGCATTTGAAGCAATAAATTATAAAAATGAATCAGAGCTCTGATGTTTAAGATGCTTGTATCCTTCTCTCAAAAAACAATTGAAACACTGAAGGCAGTTCAGATATATATCAAGTGCCTTATTTGTAGAAAACATTGTGCATGTGAGTTCTTCTGTAAGGAGGTATAAAGGTTGTGCCATTCTCCCAGAATGAATGTGAAAAATACGATTTTTAGTTGCATGAGAAGAGCCAAATGGGTGCTCAAAGAGCTGTATTCAGGATGTGGGATGGGAGCTAAATTTTGAAAGACAGGCAGGGATGAAATGGGGAAACAGAGGAGGGAAGTTACTTCATGCTGCTCACAACTTGACTGTGTCATCAAGTCTTGGGGACTAGGAGGGGCATTAGGTGTACAGACGTTGCTTTGTTTTCAGTAGTAGGGCACGGACAAGTGACTTAATTTTCCTGGGTTTTACCATTTATTATGCAGTGATAAGGAAACACTTCCCCTATCTAACCTCCAGGAATACTGACAGAAACTAATTAAGCAGAAATTCAGTTTGAAATCCATGAGAGAAAAATACTATGTAAATGTATATTAAAATGGTATTGATTATATCATTGTTAGAGCATATCTGCCAAGTTCTTGATACAAAACATAAGTTCTGAAAGAGAAATGATTAAAAATTAGTAAAGCAAATTTTATCTCTGAGATTCTGTTAGCTACAGCTCTTTGATCCTTTTCTCAAACCGAGATATTGTACTTCGGAATTATCATTCACAGCGACATAGAAAAGACATTCAGAGAAGAGAAGCAGCGTGAGGTCACCAAGCCCCAGGAACCTCACAGCAATTACTCAAAGTGTCCGTCATCTGTAATTACACCAGAACTGTTATGACTTCTCAATCTTAAGTCTTACCTTTTCATAAGTTATCAACTATAAGGACTTAATCGAAGTTTTGATTTTTCTTTTTTTGAAAACAGTTAATGATCTTGAAGCTTCACCTCCCTTAAAGACTGACTCCAATCACAGGTCAAGGTATGCATCATGGCTGGCGGCAGTGGTATTAATAGTTTTCAGGGGCTTGCTTGTGCTAGATGTGCCAGCCTTATGGTAACTACAGTAAACTGAAATTTTAACTTCTGTGTTGGATTCACTTAGGACATGCAAGCATAGCATATCACAAAATATGACATGTCAAATTCCTACCTTTAGGATTTCTCAGACCTGTGTTCTCATGGCCGTGGTCTTCACTTTGGAGACTGAAGAGTGCGCTATTAAAAGTGCTATTAAAGTCCTCATACATGGCTTTATTACATTTCTGTTTTAAGATTCTTAAAGGCTCAAGGAAATGGACTGAGTGTGGAGAAGAAAATATCGTTTGGGAATCTGGATCTTCAAATAACTGAAGGAATGTTCTATGGATGCTATTAAGAAAATAAGAGCAAAGCAAGTAGGTTTGTATTGTAGAATGATTTAAGTTAGGTTTTTATGAAATCTTGTAGTGGGCTAGAGAAATGGAAAAGTTGTTTCTGGGGGAGAACAGAGTCTTCAGTAGAGATCTGAAAAGGAAAGGACTGGTTTTGGGGGATGGTTTAAGTTTCTACTCTAAGAGATTTAAAGGAGACGTATATGGCCTGAAGTTTGTTAAAATTTCTTCCCTTTAGATAAAAACAAAATGAAGTTCAAGTAATACAGACAAACCAGAACATGAAACAAAAGCAGGTAGTTTTGTGCCACTTAATACTTCGTTAGTGACCAGTGCCTACATATTAATTATATTTTACCAGTGCTAAAATGAGTTCTTGTAAATCACTTTAGAAAGGATGGGTGTGATTTATAAAGTAAAGCCAAAACATTTACAAAGAAGGTGTCATTTGGGTATCTTAAATAATACTGTTAAAATTTATTTTACAGATGTGTATTTCCTTTAAAATCTTTTGGTATGGATTCTATTTTATTTGTCAGCTTTTAGCTTTGTAGATGTAATGGATAAGGAAAGCCTCTTGCTGATTTAATAATTTCTAGGTCTTATACTGGTAGATGATTTGAGATTTTATCTTTGAAATACACTGAGGGTTTTAAAATGCAGACAAGGACTTGAAGTTCAAAGAGACATCTTGTTTCAATACAGTAGTTTTACTCACTAAGATGTTTTAGGGAAGATATAGAGAGGCAAAATTGTAAGCAGTTTCTTAAACCCACTTATTTTCAAATTTAGATTTCAAGTTTTCCCTTTCAATTTGGAATTTTCTATTTTAAAATTTTAGATGACTGAATAAAATTATTAAAAATTCACAAAACTAAAGATTAAAGATAATAACTAAAGATTAAAGAAATTTAAAGAATTACACTTTGTCATTTTTTTGGTAAGTTTGTAGCACTTATACTATTAAAGCTAAGACTGCACTAAGTATTTCAGGACACTATTTAAGAATGGAAAAAAATCCTGGCTTTATAGAATAGTTTTCAATACCTGACACAATCTGGGCCACTCTCTAGACTAAGAGGCTGGATCTCTTGAGGACTCTTCCTGCAATTTGATCTTGTTAGCTAGGTTTCAAGTTATATTACACAAATTCAAGAATGAAGGTATCATGCCATCATGATACCATTAAAATACCCAGGTTAATCTAACATGTGAGGCAGAAAACAGCTATTATAAAAATACATACATTCTAAGCTGTTCCAATCGATGATCTTTGTTGAAATGCATTGTGGTCTAAATTCTTTGATGAATAAGTAAAGTGTGAAGTTCATCTGCCAATGCAGGATTCAGACGACAAGCCTTCAAATTCAAAGAAAGTTATTTAGACATATTATGGACTGTTGAACCTTTTGTTTTTAAGAAGTAGAGTACAGTGATTTAAGGGAGTTTTGTAATTAAGATACATTTCTACTCTAATTGCTTAATTAGGGGAATTCAAGTTAACCTATAAAAAATAGATCATATACTAAAAATAACCATGCTATTATCATTTGGGGGAGAGAGAATTTTCAGTGCCCAAAATAATGAATTTACACATTGATAGTATTCTAAGATGCGAATTATTTAAGTAAGTAAAATAGAAAGCATTACTATTTGACCTCAAACTTTCTATCTCATGTGAATAGCAGCATGGATAATTTTTAAATATATGGTTTTGTTATGCCTAAATCAGTGATAAGGTGCATAATTTCATAGTATGTCAAGAATTTGAAAGACAGAAGGCATCTCATCCAAACCTCACTCCCTGCAGAAACTGTCTCCTTAGTTCCCACAACAGTGGGTCACTGGGCACTTGCCTGCTGCCCTCCCCTTCCCGTAACACTGCCTGGGCTGTAAGCCTCTGCCCACTGTGCCCCTCTTCTAGGACAGCCTCGCAGCCTGCTGAAGACCACCACTGAAGCCCCTCAAGTCCTTTTTCTCAGAGTAAAATACTTAGAATTTCCCTTATTGTGCCTCATCTGACATGATTCCAGACCCTTCACTGGTATACTTTTAAAATGCAGAAAAGTTAGAGGAAGTATCTCCCATAAAATCCAGTGACCGAAACTGAGTAATGGGTTTGTATTATCTCCCAACCTAAGGAAAATAGTTTTACAGTCGTACCTGTTTATTATGCTGTTTTGTTTAGGATGAACATGTACCACATTTCTGGATATTTTTCACCCAGAGTTCTCTTTGCTTATGTCTTCTTGTAAAGGACACCTAGTACAGAATCTAAAACTGACTTGGTTTGGAAACTGGTATAATAAAAGAATATTTAGATTTTAAAAAAGACAGCTGTTACTCATACTAATAGAATGGTGTAATGGTAGATATCTCAAAG
Organism: Cervus canadensis; assembly: GCF_019320065.1. Taxonomy (NCBI): domain Eukaryota; kingdom Metazoa; phylum Chordata; class Mammalia; order Artiodactyla; family Cervidae; genus Cervus; species Cervus canadensis. The sequence continues at coordinate 14,404,198 of NC_057416.1, forward strand.
GTTAGTTCTATTTTTGTACCATATTCTGATATTTGTGTTGATATGGGTTTAATACTGTGGACATTTTAATTTCCAACAAAATAATTTAGGGTTCCAAACTTGCCGACACAATGCAGCCTCCAAGGGAACTTAAATCTGCCCGTGTCCATTCTAGGACATTAAATTTTTCTGAAATAAGGCCTAGGTTTTTGAATTTCCAACAAAATAATTTAGGGTTCCAAACTTGCCGACACAATGCAACCTCCTAGGGAACTTAAATCTGCCCGTGTCCATTCTAGGACATTAAATTGTTCTGAAATAAGGCCTAGGTTTTGGACTTCTTAAGAGATCCCCATGTGATTTTAACATGCAAATAATTTTGAGAACCACTGCTGTAACATAATCAGATTTTTAGGCAAGGGACTTAGAAAATTCTTCTTTGCTCTGTTCCCCTGCTCCAGCTGAACAATTTGTGTATTATGCAAATTTTAATAATCTAATTTGGAGTTATGGATGTCATGGACCTAAGGTGTGCAATTTTTTGCTTTCTTTTTATTAAAAAAACGAACTTGCAGTTACTATTCATAATGACTGCCTTTCTCACTTCCTCTGCAGTTTTTAACAGTTGCGTTTAGATGTGAAATCTATTTGGTATAAATAAACTGATCACATGGATTAAAACATGAAAAGGCTTATTTTAACTGGTTGTAGTAGATGTCATGCATAAAGAAACCTTAATGAAATGTACTCTAATGTATACAGAAGGAAAAGAGAGATTCACGCTTTTTCTGGATGAACTAAGGCATGCTTGTGCAGGCTTTAAGGTCTTAGTGTTGAGCCTTAGGCTGCAGACAGTGAAACAGAATAATTTGCATCAAAAATAGAAATTTTACCATCTGAGCTTAATTATGTTTAAAAGAATGAGAAAACTGTCTGCAAACAAGCTGCATGTCTGACAACTTCTGGGTAGACAGAGGTTATCTGCATAGTAAGAAACAGTAATTTATAAAATGTTCAAGTCTCAACTAAAAACCCAGAAATTCTAATTGAGTCCATTTATGTTTGCGATAGGGCTTACTTTAGAATAATAGCGTTTAGCTGTCGCCTCATCCTTTGTGATCCCCAAGCCAAGCTGCAGACACCGTGCGTGGTAGAAAGAGGCCATGGCCATGCCTCTGCTGATGAATTCCGGGAGACAGTCTGTGACCTGGGCTATCATGGGGATGTCGTGAACCTCATCATAGTCGGCGATCCTGGAACACCCAGACGTCAAATTTAAACACACTATCACTTACGGTTTACATTTTTATAAACGCATCCAGAAATTATCCTTGTGCCCCAAGTGGTTTCCCTAGCATTTCTACAAGTTTTAGAACTAAATTGTTTGCTGTATGGGGAAGGGTAAATACAGTCAACTAACACAAGTGGAAGAGGAACTAACCACAGTGGTTACTTTACAGCCCCCTTAGGATTACACTTGTCAGGCTCAATAACCACTAGAAAACATTAAGTTTAAAATATTACTACAAAAATTCTTACCATTTTGCAGATTTAAACAATGGAGAGAAAAGCAGTCTTCTATCTCTTTGGGTATTTAAACATCAACCTTGAATTTGGACTTCAGTCACAGAGGACCAGAAAACACATTGAGAAACTTACACATCTATGTTTAGTGGGCAATAAAAAGTCATTCTTTGTAACCCAGATACAGAGATGGACAATTATATGGAAGAGTCCATTCCATGTCAGCTGTGATACTGTAGGAAACAGGAACATGGACAATAATGAAAAGTGCCAAAGATTTTTAAAGGACTACTTGAAGTCTTAGTTTTACCCAGATGGGCACTTGGGAGATTTGAGGCACTGGAGACCACACCTCTGCCCATGATGCTGGGGAGGTGAGGGCAAAAGGCATTCCTTCATCCTCCAGTGTAGATGTCCACCTCACACTGGCGCCTGTGGGCTCTGTGGAAGGGCGTGTAGGGAGGGAGATATCAGCATGGCCTTACAGCCATTCTAGAGGACACCATGGTCTCTTTCTCGTGTTGCGTTTGTGCATTGTGGATAAAGGCAGGAAAGTACACAGCCTCAGAACAAATTTCCATATCCTTTACGTAGTGTTGAGTCTTTTAACCATTCTTATTTTGCTGTCCTCATCAAGCTAGTGTAACTGTGCAGTTATAGAACCGTGGCTGAGGGTGTAGGAAGAAAAAAAGTTTCTCAAAAAATTCTCATGTGCCAAGCTATGTTAAATGCTTCATATTCACTATTGTTTTTAATCAAGAAGAAAATACTTCTGCAAGATTGCAAAAGAACAATTCATGCCCTCAGAAGTAAAATTTGCTTAAGATCACTTAGCCGGCATATAGAGCAAAGAGCACTGAAATCATGCAGATTGATGGCACAGATGTTTCATCAATCACTATCTGATACGGTAGCCACTGGCTCTGTGTGTCTGTTTAAATTAAAATCCAATGAAAGTTACAAGTTCAGTCCTCAGTTGCATTGGCCACTTTGCAAGTGCCAACAGTCATCAATTCCAATACTGCAGTGAGTTCTATTAAACAGACCAGGCACAGAACATCTAGTAAGCTTTTGTAAATACTTTTATCCAGCTTACTCACCTTTTGGAAAATGCAACACACTTTGTAAAGAACTTCATCTTATAGTAATACTCCACGAGATTCCCTTGAGCATAGACGTTGCCACGCTCCGCGGCTTCCCTTAGGCAGTGCAGGGCAGCCTCAGTATCCTGGCGGATACCTTGTCCGTAGAAGTACATGAGCCCCAAGGCACCCTGGGACTCCAGGTTTCCATTGCCACAAGCTTCTGAATGCCAATAAAATGCCTAAGAAAAAGCACAATTCCATAGTATTCACAAGGTGGAATTTAATTCATCTCTAGGACCCAGCTCCAGCCTCTTGAACACAGGTCAGGCTGGCACCAGTTTCACAGGCCTCAGAGAGGGTGCTGAGGGAGGCCCCCCTGTTGTCTCCCCACAGTGCAGGCCAGGTCACTGGCTTGAGCTCAGCTATTCAGGTTTTGGGATTTTCACGTTTTCCAGAGGAAGCACAGAGAAGGTGGGAGACAGGAAGCAAGTGTCTGAAAGGCTCTGTAAAGCGGCACAGCAAGGAGACCTGCCGGTGATGTTAGATGGCAGCCATCTTTCAGACTCACTGGAGCTCTGACAGGATCAAAGACAACCAAGGACACAAACCTGCATGTGGTCCAAGCACATCTGCCCTGTGAATCTGAGTTCACAGTGATTTCCAGGCAGCTGTTCAGCTATCTGCCAAGGATCGGTGAGGGCAGGGGCGGGGCGGGGGGCGGCAGTGGGGGTGCAGGGAGTGGGTGGTGGTGGTTGTGTGGCTCCTACAAGCTTGCCTTGACTGCCTCATTTCCTCCTCCCTGTAAGATTTCTTGGAAACATCTCCCATCACTGATGATTTTAAAAGAGACTGTACTAACTCACCCTCCTCTTTTACCTTTGATGGTAGAGTATTTTGTAGGTGTGTTTTCCACAGCACACAAGGTGCTCACATCTGTGGTCTCCTTTGGCAGAAGAAGGCAGCATTCATAGTTGAGGCGAGATGAGCTTGGAGATCCTAATATGTAAGCTTTCTTTACATTTTAAAGAATTATGAGCTACTCAGGACTACATACTTATTCCTCACTATCCTCCATTCACAGAAGGAATAGTGAACTAAATATTAATCTACACGTGATGCTACAGTTTATCAAATGGACCAGTTACCTTCTCAAGCTCTTTGGGCTCCTTTGTTGAGTAATACAGTCCTAGGATACTCTGAGCCTTCACACTAGCTTTTGGGTTTCCACTGTCTGCAGCAAAAAGCCACAGTCTAGAAGAGAAGGAGAGGTGAGTTATTCTTTGTTTAGAACATTTGATTAAAACAAAATCTTGTTCTTAGGTCAGATTACCTTTCAGCTTCCTTGTCTGATCGTTTAACACCTTTTCCTTCGTAATAAGCTCTTCCAAGGTTGTAAGCTGCTGCAAATTTTAAGTGTCTTGCTTTGGGGCATGGAGAATCAACAATTTTCTTCATATATTCCACTCCTTTTTCCTTCCACAAAGGAAAAGAACAAGACAGAAAGTCCCAGTTTAGTTTTACCCAAATCCCAGTTTAGTTTTACCCAAACTAAGTTTTCTGATAATGCCATGAAGCGTTCACGCTCTGACATGATGTAGAGTCTCGAGTCTGTACCTAACAGTATGGTTGTCCTGGAGTCTGCAGGGCTAGATATAAATAGAAGTCCATCTCCCGAGTCATTGTTCCTAGGAGCTCTGGGAGATAAGGCATGCCTCCCATATTACAGCTTCCACAATTGCATCACGTCTCAATGAGTTCCTTTGTCTCTTCTCATGTTCCTTATTTTGAATCAGCACAGTTCTTAGAACTTGTCAAAGTGTAAGAATAACCAGACACTTTCACATTTTTAACCCTTACCGGATGCATGTGAGCCCTAAACCCTGTCTTCTTTCTTTAAGCGCACTTTCCTTAGCTGTGCTCAGTGATAAATTTATATCTACTACACTCATCTTCATATGATGTCTGCATAGTCACAAAACACAGAAGACATCCTGCCTGCTAATAAAAGGCTTGCCCTGCCTCTGAAAACCCAGACACGAACTGTTTACCAACCCAGGCTCCTCCTGCCCAGTGCCCAGCAAGCCAAAACACTGGGACACCGAGGTTTGCAGCAAGGAGCCAAGTAGATGGGAGAACAAATCTCAAATTCCAGCCCCTGCAAGGCAAGGGGTTTGGGGTATTTATGGGATGAAGAAAGCAGTCACTGGAGGCATGGGGAGCGTGGGGAAAAGTGACTGGGGAAAGGTGTGGAGTCTTTGTTCTGTGCAAGTGTACCTAAGCTATAGGGCTCTGCATGTTCAACAAGTCACCAAGCAATGGACATTTGTGCATGCCCAGATGGGCCGATAGTTCCATCCCCTCTGAACCGGCTCAGCTCGAAGTAGACATACCCGACTCCAGGTTCCTAAAAGCTCAGGCAAGCATCTTGTTTAGGCTACATGCTGCCTGGGGGACACACCAGTCTTAAAAGCATCTGGATTAGTGAAGGCAATCGAAATGGATTTGAACATGGTTTCAGTCCCCACCTTACCTTTTGACCATTTCTCACTCTGGAGGAAAAAGAGCGAGGATAGCGCCGGCTAAGTCCTGCTGATAAGCCCTAACATGGGCTTGAATCAATCTCTTAAACACTTATTTGAAAATACGTTCCTGGTTTCAGGTGAACATCTTTTTTAATGTGGATGATTTTTAAAGTCTTTATTGAATTTGTTATGACACTGCTTCTGTTTTATGCTTTGGTTTTTTGGCTGGGAGGCATGTGGGGTCTTAGCTCCCCAACCAGGAATCAGACCCACACCCCCAACACTGGAAGGCGAAATCTCAACTGGATCACCAGCCAAGTCCCTCAAGTTAACATCGCGATCCCAAACAAATATCACTTATGCACCAGCTGTCAGGGTATTCACAGGCCCAACACTGATAATAAAAATTGCAGATAAATATGTACCAGGTTGGGAGCAGAGACAACTATGTATCCTTTAAGGGCACACAGAATACCAGACATGTTAAGACTCTCATCCTTGGGGATTTTACCTGGGACACGGTCTTACCTGGGATCTCTGTCTTATAATACTTTTTACCTATTGGAGTGTCTTGATCATTATCAGTTGACAACATTTAGATAATATGGAAGGGACACAGGCTGGGAAAGCTAAGTGTGGTTTCTGAAATACCCTCACCAAACAGAACCTTGGCAAGGGGAGATGCCAAAGGTTTGGTTTGGTTTTTTATTCTGAGGACAGGAGGAGAAGACCAAATTTTCCAGTTAGTCAAGAAAATACAAAGGACAGGAAATTTACTGATTAGCCTAATTCAATAGTCACGCCTGAAGTCACAGTGAAGTTAGGGATGGTCAACAATTAATGACAGGCACAACTAAGGGGTCAACATGATCAAATACAGAAGGTTTTGGATGACAGCCAAAAGGTAGAGAAATTATCTACTTTTGCCAAAGACTGAAAAATTCTGATCACTGAACTGTCCTTCCAAGCCTGGGAGGTTATAAACAGAGAAAGCGGAACAGAAAATCTGATAACTAATGAGTTATTTAAATTGCTCTCTGAATTTTACTTTCTCAAGCCCACCACCACAGCAACCCCATTCACCTGTCTTTCTCATGGCTGCTTCCTTAATAGGAACTTCAGATCTGTTGGGGGTTCCCTGGCCCACTGAGAAGCTGGTGTTGATGTTCCTCTTGCAGTGTGGCTTCCCTCTCCTGGCCGGTTCCTCATAAGGTCCGTTTGTTGAAGATGGAGCTGGGCTTCAGAATGTTCATTATCTCCTCCTTTAAGAACTTCTGAAAGGGGTTTTGCTCTGAGTCCAAAGCTGAGGACCCAAATGTGGCAGAAGCCGGCCATTCCCAGAGATTCCTGCAGCAGTCTCTTGGTGGGGGCTGCTGCCCTGCCTAGAGCTCCCCTTCTGTCAGAGGTCAAGTCTCTGTCCTTGTGAGAGTTCAAAACCCAAATATTTACCAGAGGGCTGAGAACTCTGCTTTTTCTTGGATACCTGATAGCCTCGTTCAACCAAAAAAGCTGAAATCAAAATCATGTTCTGGCAACCTCCCTGGTGGTACAGTGGATAGGAATTTGCCTGCCAATGTAGAGCACACAGGTTGGATCCCTGGTCTCGGGGCAACTAAGCCCATGTGCCAACAACTACTCAGCCTGTGTTCTAGAGCCTGGGAGCTGCAACTACTGAAGCGCACACACCTGGAGCCCGTGCCCAGCAACGAGAGAAGCCATCACAATGAGAAGCCCAAGCACTACAACGAAGAGGAGCCCCTGCTCACCGCAACTAGTGAAAAGCCTGCACAGCAACGAAGACCCAGCATAGCCAAAAAAAATAAAGAAAGAAAAATCATATTCTGGTCTCAAGTGTCCTTTGTCTTACTGGTAATCTGAATACCAGTCTACCTCCCTCATTTAGTTGAGGGTCCCTTAATCTTTTGCCAGGATTGCTCCAAAAATGATGGGTGAAGTTTTAAATCCTCAAGGAAGTACTGTCTGGCAGTACTGTTGTTTAACTCTTAGTATCAGATCTTTCCACTTGAAAGCAAACAACTCTTGGGATTTAAAACAAGGACGTGCAAGAAAAGGCATCTATAACCTCTCATACGGTAGACCCACATTTTGTGGACAGATCAGTGACACAGTGCAGGGCTCAGGGACTGCCCCACGAGCCTCTTTTACAATCTGATTGCTCTTAAATCCTGTATAAGCCGACTTCAGGTGATGCCCTAACTTACATAGGCCGAGCTCTCTGCTCTTGCTGATCTCTCGTTCACCCAGGCCTCTGGACTCCTCTTTGCAATCTCTCCTGGAATAGCTGCTGGCTGTTCTCCTTGGGGTACAGCCTGAAATTTGCAAGCCTGCTCTAGTGGTATTTTAATGCTCATTTGCCCAGGTGCAAAGGTAACCCTGATATTTAGTAAATCTCTCAGAAGGGAAATGGGACATTCAGGCATATATACAAAGTTATGCTTTTTCCCCATCTGACAGTCTAGCTCCTGGAAAAAAAGACATTTTCAAGGTTTCTTTGGACACCTCATCTCAATCCCCAGTAGCCAGTTCCTAACATTTAGACAGTTAGACACAGACATACACGGACAAGCAAGACTAAAACAAAACCATGGCCCTGGGCCTGTGACCCATAATACAGAAGCCTGTAACCTTCTGTACTGTCTGCCAAAATCCCTCCAAGTGGGCCTCTGGTCCGTGATCCATTCAGGGTTGCAAAGACAATTTAGGCATAGTTGTGTTTCTTTAACAAAGTTACTCACCCAAAAGAAATCTTCCAAACCCAAAAGCCCAAAACCTCCAAAATATGTTACGAAAAATCAGGTCCGACTGCTCACCGCGCAGAAGCCAATACTTGAGAGGCAAGTCAGGCGGAAAGGAAAGTATTTTTTATTCCAGAGGCCAGCAGTGGGAGAGAACGGTGGACTCAAGTCCGAAAGCCAACTCCTCACTGACGATCAGTGGGTAAGAACTTTTATAGTTGGAGAGGGGGTTGCATGCAGAACAGCACCGTCAGTTCTGACAGTCATCTTGAAACTGGTCATGAAGTGGTCTGATCAGCGTCATCTTGATTGTTTTAAGTACAGTTAATCTTCAATTCCAGGGTTTGTTTGCTCCCATTTCTTTGGGGCCAGTTCTCATGGCTAGTCTGGTCATCATGTATTTAACTTCTTCTACCTGGTAGGGGTTTCAGTGGCTACAAACCAGCTCAAAGGATGTGGCTTAGAATATTACCTATAGCTCCTGAGGAGAACTAAAGGTCCTTGGCTTCATTTAATGACTGCAGTAGTGTAATTTGGTCTTCTTTTCCTTTGCTTCAACACTTTCATTTCTCTGAATTCATTCTTTGGCTGGTTTTTCTCCACACAAAAGGCAGGCAGAGGATGCGGGGGTGGGGCTGGGACAGGAGCAGGAGCGGGGAGTGAGGGCCATAGGGTCTGCTTGTCCCCAGGTCCTCAGCACTTGCAAGGGGCCAATGAGCCACAGGTGAAAGGTTCATCTTTACTTACCTCTTGGCTGGCTCACCTCATCTGTTACCAAACTAGATTTGTCTTGCCAGACACATTGCAAGCCAAACGCTGAGACACAGAGGTCTGCAGCAAAAAGAGGGTTTATTTGTACAAGGCAGTCAAACCAGAAGACAGGAAGAACAAATCTCAAAACAGCTTCCCAAGGCAAGTGGTTCCAGGTATTCACAGGATAATGAATAATGCAGCATGGCAGTTGGAGGTGGGGGGAGTGTGGAGGGCATGGGGGAAAGGTGTGGTGACTGGTGGGTAATTTTCGCTCTGCGCAGGCGTAACTAAGCTACAGGCTTCTGCACATTCAAAAGATCACCAAGGATGCCCAGCTGGAGGGTGGGTGGCCCTATCCAGTCTCAACCAGCTGCTCAAACTAGATGCAGCTGACTCCCAGTTTCTAGACAACCACTTGGGCAATGGTTTATGGTTTATGCTCATGTTGCCTGGAGGGCATGTTAGCTTTAAAACAACCTTGACAAATGAAGGCAGGTGAAATGGACTTAATCCTCAGTTTCAAAACCTTCAAAAGTCACTCCAAAGAAAAAAATATTTAACAGTCATGTACAGTTGTATACACTTCATTCTAACCTTTACCCCTCACTGCTCTCTCAAAATGCTATTGTTGGCTAAACAACACAGTAAAAGATGAGAAAATAAAGGTGTTTTACTGAATCCCAGATCACATGGATCTATTTCTGTGAGTATGTGAGGTAGGTGTCTACCATTCCCCCCGCACCCCAGCTTGTTAGTAAGAGAGAACTTATGGTACAACCACAGTAGAGTGAAGTGTTTGTGTAAATCCTCCCACAGATGGCAGTGATTAAACTGGGACCAAACATATAGAACCACTTTTTAAAGGCACTAGGAAGTTTACCAAAGCCAACATAAACTGGAAAAGGAATAACTCTTGAAAACTGCAACCAAAAGGGATCCTTGAAATTCAGTAAACCCCAGATAGGATACACAAAAACCCTCTCCTAGGCACACATCATAGTCAAACTGCTGAAAGCTATAGACACCTTGCAAGCGGTCAGAGAAAAAGGCCATATTACATATAGGGGACATAATACAGAACTTCCCTGGTGGTTCAGATGGTAAGGTATCTGCCTGCAATGCAGGAGACAGGGGTTCGATCCCTGGGTTGGGAAGATCCCCTAGAGAAGGGAATGGCAACCCACTCCAGTATTCTTGCCTGGAGAACTCCATGGACAGAGGAGCCTGATGGGCTATAGCCCATGGAGTCACAAAGAGTCAGAGACGACTGAATGACTAACACACAATACAGAGACTGACTTCTCATGAGAAGCCAGGAGATTTTAGAATGGCATTTTTAAAGTGGAGTAAGAAAGAGCTCAACCCCAAAATAATTCATTAGAAATGAAGGTACATTGAAGACATTTTCAGGTAATCACAATTGGAGATAACTCATCACCTGCACATTATACAAGAAATGCTCTTTAAAGGAAGTTTTTCAGGTTGAACAGAAATGGAATATAGTGCCAAACGGCAACCCACCTTGATAGGAAGGACTGAAGAGCCCCAGAAATGGTAAATATGTACAAATATAAAAGATACACAGGCACATACATACATACTTGTGTGTATGTATTTTTTCCTCTTAATTTCTTTCCAAAGATATATGATTGAAGTAAACATAACTATTTTGTATTCGGGGGTTTATAATGTAAATTTCAAGACATTTCAGGTCTACCACACAAAGCACATTCGGTTCAACCAGACTCTGGGCCAAATTAGTCTCAAGAACAACTCAGTAAATTTATAAAGTGATAAAAATTAAAAGAATTTGCCCTTTGCCCCTTTACCTTGGGTTAACTGAAGAGACCTACAGAAGCCATCTTCCTTTTTGCTCCTCTGGTCTCCAAATGTAATTACATTGAAGTCATTCTACTTTGTGGAGTTTCCATATACCAACCCATTGAATCTACCAATTTTCCTAATCTTTCCACACCTTCATGGTCTTCCCACATTATCAGCTTATTCTGTATCTGTCACTGTACTCATTCCTTTGTCCCTCTTTCCCTCCATGACACTCACTCATGAGGCAAATACCCTATTTCTCCCTAGTCTGCTGTACTTAAACCATTGAACATGGCTGGAAAAAAATTAACTATGCTAACAGGTCCTTCTTAAAATTTATGACTATAAATTTCACAGCAAGCTTTCAGCCCTCACAAGTACTATCAGTTTGTTTCAACAATAGTCTCTCCCACTTGTCTCGAAGAGAGGATACTATTTAAAACCTTCTTTCTCTTCAAACTTCTGCTCTCCCTGCTCCCACTCCTCAGTCTCAACTAATGGCTTTGATTTTTTAAATGTTTTTATAAAAAGTATGGAACAGTTCATGAGTTTGTATGTCATCTTTGCATAGGATATGCATACATGCTACTAAAGCAAACACATGGCTTCACTTTTATTTCACTGAGAAAACAGAAAGAATGAAAAGTAACATCAAATCTATGAATTTACCTGATTCATCATTTAGGGAGAGACAGGCAGTTGGCTATGTGGATCTCAGAATTAGTTTCTGGTATGAAGACAACGATTGGAAAGTTTTCAAAAAGTATCTATAGATAGTGTCAGCCATGGGGCTGAGTGTGAGCCTACTCAAGGAGAGAGTGAAAGGAGGCAGGAAGGGCTGAGGCCTAGGTTCTGACACATTTCAACATTAGATGGGAGAGAAGCAGCTAGCACAAGGGACTGAGGAGTGGCTGTGAAGAGGCAAACAGAAAAAACTGTATTTCAAACATACAAACAATGGTAGAATGATGTGTGCAAAGTATGAGGGAGAATCAGATGAACTAAAGATCTCTCAGATGCTAAGGTGGAAGGGTGTTGCAAGAAGGGTGTGGTCAGCTGTATTAAACTTGGAGTAAATGCAGGCAATATAGTAATGGATAATGCAGGTTACTAAACTTTCAAAAATTAAACTATACATAGGTTAAAATGAGTATCTTACAATTAATGCAAACATTTATTTTTACCATTCATTTCATCATATGGTACAATGATTATAAATACGGAAAAAAGAAGAATTTCAGGAATTAAGAGTATGGTCCACATTATTAGCTTTATACAAGATAAAGTCAGGAAGGAAAATGCTTCTTGGATACTTACTCCATGTGCCCTGTGTTAGTTATTTTTACGTGTTGTCATCCAATCTCATTAGCAACTATGCGAGTTAGGTTAATGAGTTTTATTTTTTACGCTGCCTCCAATGGACTAACCTGGTAATGGATCCTTAAAGCTTTGTACTGATAAAAGTTCTGAGACTATGTCTGGACTCAGCTACAACAAAGAGGGTTATGATCAGTCATCAAGGTTGGCCATGACCAAAGGAGAGGGGGAAATGACAGATGTATCTCTGAGGTTATTTATCTTCATTTTACAAATAAGGACACTAAAGCTAGAAATAATTTTCCCAAGATTATACTGCTAATAGGTGGTGAAACCGAGATTTGAAACCAGTGGTAAAGCCAAAATTTGAAAGCCTGTATACTTTCACATTTTAGAATCTGTCATAGACCTGAATAGATAGGACACCTTTGCAAGTGAATACAGGGAAATTAAATTCTAAATATCTTTGAAAATTTTAAAAATAAATTTCATAGAAAATTTGTCTGTAAGATGAGGCAAGAAAAGGGGAAAGAATTAAAAAATGAAAACCATAAAGCATAGAGAAAATTGTATTACTGATCTCCAAATCTCATAATTTAACTTATTCTTTCATCTTCAAGCATGCCAAAAATATGAGGCCTAAAAATACTACTGAGATACAACAGATTATTATACAAGTATTTAAATGAAAATGTAGACTATATCTATTGACAATGAAGGACAATCAAAACAAAGGTGGAAAAAAAGATTACAAAACAGTATGTATACTTGGTCATATATTTTAAAAATGTAGGTGTGTATACACACACATAATTTTCTTCTGCATAGGGCAATACATGAAAGAATATACTCTAAAATAATAACTATTAATAATTCCATATTTGATAGGAAAATTTGGAGTGATCTTAATTTTGCTTATTTTCTAACGTCTCTCCATGTTCATGTAGCTTTAAAGTAACTTTTAAGAACAAAGGAAAACATTTTAAAACATAAATGTTATTGACGGCTAATGGTAGCAAGGAGGGGGCAAAAAGAAATTTTGTTTTCATGTAAAGGCTGAAAGAACAGATAATTATTTAAATATGAGTACGTATATATATTATTAAAATATAAGCAATTTTAAATGTATCAAATAATCCAGAAACCATGAAATCTTAAACACTGAACAAAACAATAACTTACAGAGTCTGCGACCGTCCCCAGGCCATCATAATACATCACTCCTAGCTGGTAAGTTGCCTGATGATCCTTTTCCTTGATTTCTTCAAACTGTTCTAACGCTTCTTCATACCATCCCTGTAAGCTCCCAGGAAATATTGGATTATTTTTTTTATTATCTTAAAGTAATCACAGATACTTAGATACTTAGTTCCCACCTAAATCTAGCTAGCAGCACTGAATAAAACAAAAAAAGACAAACAAATTTATGGAATTTACAAGTGAGCCACTGACAACAATCAACACACTATAGAAATCAGCAAAATAAACCTAAACATGGCAACTGAGGGAAGTAAGAGGAGGAACCTAGGAGGGACTTTCTTCGACTTTCACTCTTATTCTTGGCTATGGCTGAACTACCCTCTAATGATAATCTAGCTTGGTGCTCATCCCAGCCTGCCACATCACCATCACTCCCAGAATCTGAGAAACTTCAGAGTTGGGGCCAAAGTCTCTGAGAAAAGATAAGCATCAGGACATCCATTATTATTAAATATCCACTCTAATATGGCTCTTCCAGTTTTGCCATTTTCTAGCTAAAGAAGACACAGAAAAGCAAATATGTGATTCTCAAAAATGATCTTCCTCCCATATGTCCTATAGAAACCTCCATGTCACGAGTCATTCATTTAAGGCTCCTTAGCATCATAGGATATAATAAGAAATATGCTACAGTGTAAGGAACAAACATGGAGCTTGTATCTTAATCCCCCATGGAAAATGCCTTAAAGAATAAATCATTTGTAATACTGGAAAAACAGTCGCTGAGTTGAAAGGTCAGTACAAAGATGAGAAGGCCTGACAAAAACAACTTTTGGAAAACACAGAAACTACTGAATTTCTCTTTTCCTAAACTGTAATTAATCAACAAATTGATGAAATTAATAAAAACTTCACCAAAATGCTAACAATAAGTAAATGACTTGTAAAGATTCATTTTCTTTTTTGGCTAATCTTTGGCCAAGATATGAAGGCTGGAAAACTCAGAATACTCCATACAGAGAAAGAGAAGAGAGGACCTTACAGTTTTTGTGATTTTAAATGTCATATACATGCTGGAAAAATCTCAGATATATATTTACTTTCAACTCTGACTTTTCTTTTGAGATCTAGAGTATTACATGTAGTTTCTACTTTGAAACCTTATACTTGGATGACGAAGGGGAATCTTAAACATAAAATGTCCAAAAACTGAACTCTTGATGGTTTCCTCAAAACTCACCCACTTCTCCATTTTTCAGTCCATGCCACCATTACTTGTGTCTCCAAAATATATCCAGGACCCAGTTCCACTGCTACCACTCTGGTCAAGACCACCAACCTCTCTTGCCCCAACTAGTATAATTTCTCTCTAAACTGGTCTTGGTTTTACGCTTCCCTTCCAGTCCATTCATCAGTCTCAAAACACTTTCAACAGCTTCTCACTACTTTTAAAACACAGTTCGTCTAGAGCCCTTCAGTTCAGTTGCTCAGTCGTGTCCGACTCTTTGCGACTCCATGGACTGCAGCATGCCAGGCCTCCGTGTCTTATCACCCACTCCCAGAGCCTGCTCAAACTCATGTCCATTGAATCGGTGATGTCATTCAACCATCTGATCCTCTGATGTCCCCTTTCCTCCTGCCTTCAATCTTTCCCAGCATCAGGGTCTTTTCCAATGAGTTAGTTCTTTGTATCAGGTGGCCAAAGTATTTGAGTTTCAGCTTCAGCATCAGTCCTTCCAATGAATATTCAGGACTGATTTCCTTTAGGATGGACTGGTTGGATCTCCTTGCAGTCCAAAGGGACTCTCAAGAGTCTTCTCCAACACTACAGTTCAAAAGCATCAATTCTTCAGCGCTCAGTTTTCTTCAGCGCTCAGTTTTCTTCACAGTCCAACTCACACATCCATACATGACTACTGGAAAAACCATAGGTTTGACAAGATGGACCTTTGTTGGCAAAGTAATGTCTCTGCTTTTTAATATGCTCTCTAGGTTGGTCATAAGTTTTCTTCCAAGGAGCAAGAGTCTTTTAATTTTATGGCTGCAGTCAACATCTGCAGTGATTTTGGAGCCCAAGAAAATAAAGTCTGTCCCTGTTTTCACTGTTTTCCCATCTACTGGCCATGAAGTGATGGGACCAGATGCCATGATCTTAATTTTCTGAATGTTGAGTTTTAAGACAAATTTTTCACTCTCCTCTTTCACTTTCATGAGGCTCTTTAGTTCTTCTTTGCTTTCTGCCATAAGGGTGGTGTCATCTGCATATCTGAGGTTATTGATATTTCTCCCAGCAATCTTGATTCCAGCTTGTGCTTCCTCCAGCCCAGTGTTTCTCATGGTGTACTCTGTATATAAGTTATATAAACAGGGTGACAATATATAGCCTTGACGTACTCCTTTCCCGATTTGGAACCAGTCTGTTGTTCCATGTCCAGTTCTAACTGTTGCTTCTTGACCTGCATACAGATTTCTCAAGAGGCAGATTGGGTGGTCTGGTATTCCCATCTCTTGAAGAATTTTCCAGAGTTTGTTGTGATCCACACAGTCAAAGGCTTTGGTATAGTCAATAAAGCAGATGTTTTTCTGGAACTCTCTTGTGTTTTCGATGATCCAATGGATGTTGGCAATTTGACATCTGGTTCCTCTGCCTTTTCTAAATCCAGCTTGATCATCTGGAAGATCACGGTTCACGTACTGTTGAAGCCTGGCTTGGAGAATTTTGAGCATTACTTTGCTAGCGTGTGAGATGAGTGCAATTGTGCAGTAGTTTGAGCATTCTTTGGGATTGTCTTTCTTTGGGACTGGAATGAAAACTGACCTTTTCCAGTCCTGTGGCCAGTGCTGAGTGTTCCAAATTTGCTGGCATGTTGAGGGCAGCACTTTCACAGCATCATCTTTTAGGATTTGTAATAGCTCAACTGGAATTCCATCACCTCCACTATCTTTGTTTGTAGTGATGCTTCCTAAGGCCCACTTGACTTTGCATTCTTTTCACAATGTAGAGCTCGCCAAAATCTTGATCTCAGAAACGTTGCATTTGTTTTCCCTTCTACCTGGAATGTACTTCCCTGTGGCTGTTTGCATTGCCTGTTTCCTTAAGTTTCAGTTTCAACAACAGGTCTTTCTGCCCTACCCCTAAGTTAATCTCTATCAGAGTAGCCAGTTAATTGCTTTCATAGTACTTTTAACTTATTTGTAATCATATATTAACTTGTTATCTTCCTCTCGACTATAAGCTCCATGAAATGGGGACCATTCTAATTCCCTCACCGCTGTATAGTTAGTACCTAGCTTAATAGTAGCAAATACTTATAAAGCACTTATTAAGTGGCAGGCCCTATTAGTAAGTATTTTTACAATTAATATATCCTCATAATAGCTCTATGGCACACATATTATTACCCCTCCTTTAGAGATGAGGAAACTGAGGCACTAAGAGGTTAAGCCTTTGTGCCCAAGGGTATAGTTAACAAGCAATAGAACCTCAATTGAACCTATGCTCCAAGCTGAAAGATCATTCTCTTAAACATTATGCTACATGATCCTCAGAGTGACAGGTACGTGATGAGTCCTCAACAAATATTTGTTGCCAGAATGAAGGAAGGAGCCATAAAAAGATTAGTAAGTAGGATATAGGTGAAGGGTTGCCCAAACATTCAAGAGATAGTGAGGGGCTGGGGACAGCTGGTCCTTTTTTGCATCTTCCCTTGGGGTTCAACGAACAATTGAAGCTATACTGCTGAAGCTGGAGTGACATCTTGCACAGGTCTACCTAGACCTACTTTGTAAATCTCAGCATAATGTGGATAAAGAGGGAAATTCTCTCCTTAATCCATACAGAAACTTAAAGATACCTTTAAGTACTATTAATCGATAAGAATCAGGATTTTTAATTGTTAATAATATAAAAATATTTTACAAATGACACTGAATATTTTAGTAAAATATAAAAATTAGACTTATTTATTATGTGCAAATGGATTTCATAACAAAATGACTCCCATAAATGACACTCATTAGAATGACTTTTATGGAGAAAGGTCGAATAGCTCTGTAAGCTGGGACCAACGTATCATGCTCAAAGCCACAAACACAATCTAGGGAATTTGACAGAACTTCCCTGGCTTAACAATGGTAAGGAACTCTATAGGAAACTTTGCTATGGAGATCTAACAATGGCTTTATACGAAATGAAAACAAATCCACAAAAACTGATACCTCTTCAAAATAAAGTTGACCTCGTAGGAAATATGCCATAGTATCCCCTCTTCTTATCCTTTCCTTCAAGAGCTGCAAAGCCTTATCCACCAAATCAGCATGGCTGTAATGATCTGGTTTTTTAAAAAGTAGAGAATTCCATCTTTACCCATACAATGTGAATTTTTTCTCTTAAAGTAATAAAGTATATAGAATTCATCCGACACTGTTTACACTGGTTTCCTTCCTAGTTCTCATTCCTAAAACTGACCTCCTTAGTTCAAGGAAAAAGCATCACCTTAGAAAAAAGAAAGCACTATCACAATACCAGACATTGTATCTTACGTAATTAAGTACATTGGTGGGCTGTCACACTAAACCCTCTTTCCTACTAGGCAGGAGCTCTAGCAATGTAGTCTGTGTGAAATTCTTTAGACAAAGCTGGCCTCTGTGTGAAATTCTTAATTTCAGTCTTAATTAGAAATACTCTAACTAAATGCGCTAACCATCCCCAATTTAATTTTTTTTAGTCTATAGAAAAAGAAATGGTAGCTTTAAATGCCTATTTCAAATAAAGTATGGTACTGTCCTCTCTAACAGAAGTGACATCTGGCTTCTTTTTTCAAGAAGGGTGTTCTAAAGTCCTGAGAGTAAAACCAGAAGCAGGATCTCATGATGAAATTTCTTCACTGATGATCTGCTACCAGATAAGCTGGGTAGCAATTCCACAGATTTTTACAGAAAAGCTAGAAAGGACTGTAAACTTAACCACTTCCTTGCCAGCAGGAAGACCCATATTTCCTGTCTCTTTTGCTCTGGTGTACGTAATTAACATTTAGTAAAAATATTATCAGGACTTGTACCAGTCTCTTCCTTTCTCCACTGGAAGAATTAACCACTTCTTTGCCAGCAATAAGACTCATGTTTCTTGTCTCTTTTGCTCTGGTGTACATAATTAACTTTAAGTGAAAATACTATCAGGACTTGTACCAGTCTTTTCCTTTCTCCATTGGAAGAGTTTTGTATTCTTAGCAGCAAAGTGGGATAGAGAAGTATAAGAGGGGTTCTTGGGCAACTTTTCACTGGTCAACTTCATCCTGTCTCCACAGTGGGTATTCTGTAAAAGAGAATAAAATAATAATATGGTAGAAATATCTTTCTCTAGGAAAATGCACCAAGAGATTCCATTTCCACTTGACAGAAAGAGCATACTCCCCTCATCACTGAAGGATAGGGTACCAAACTACCAACTCTGGTATATGAGCATTCCTTCTTAGGAAACCAGGACCTTTCACAGCTATGAGAAGCACAGCCCTCATCCATGTCTGTTCCCACCACAAGGAGTCATTGATCAAAGCTATCTGCAAGTCCTCTCTGGCTGTGAAATCACATGCTCTAGCAAATCATGTCACCCACCACAGCTGCTGCCACTAGTAGGAATTGGTGACACTGCCCAGAGATACAGTTCTTGTGCACCAGTACCTTCCCATTACCTCGTAACTGAAGCTCATCAAACTAATCCATTTTAAATGAAAGCACCGGTCTATTTTACCTGGGAATACACCTTATTTTAACTGTGTTGTTCAGTTTTATCTTTCCATCTGTAGTGGGTTTCCATGTTATAAGGTGGATCACAGTTGAATGGAAAATCAGAGCCTTCATATAAAATGTAGAGGCCACCTAATGTGGGATGAAGGAGTCCAGGTTGGCCTAGGCTGGGGGTAATGAGACCGCAAACTCAGTTGTTGCTACGCTTTTTTGTTTACTCCGTGGAATTCTACTGTTACAGCATGCTCTCACCAATCAGGAACAAGCTTCCAGTAAAGCTTCCTGATTGGTGGTGAAGAGAACTCAATAGACCTTTAGCATGGCTGGAAAGCCACAATCATACAATTTTATGATACTATTTTGGACAATAAATTGCTTTGTTTATGAGAAGGGAATGGCAACCCACTCCACTATGCTTGCCGGGAGAATTCCATGAAGAGAAGAGCCTGGCAAGCTACAGTCCATGGGGTCGCAAAGAGTCAGAAATGACTGAGCGACTAACACACACACAATGAGAATGAAGTTCAGAAAGGGAGATAAATCAGTATATCAGGGGAAAAAATCATCAAAGTATCTATGATTTTGGAAGAGGCATTTAATTTTTTTAAGAGTTAATTTTCTCATCTGTAGTTTGGATTATAAATAGTTTGAACTAGAGGATTTCAAAATATCTGTCCTAGATATGTAAACTTCTTGGATTATATGATTCCAAAAACCTATGGTTGTACTAGTAAATATAGAAGTTTCCAGAGAACTTTAGGGTGAAGCAGTATTAGGTGAAGTATTTAGAAGAACTAAGACAATCCAAATACGATGATGTTCACAGCATGTCTCTGTTATCTCTGAATTGTCAGCATCTCGACTCTTGTGCTTTGGGGCCATGAGTAAGTAAATAAGGGTTACCTGAACACAAGTAAATTTGATAACCCAGGTGGCTACTAGGTGACTAACCTGGACGAAAGGGGTGATTCACCTCCCAGGAGGTATGGAGTGAGATTTCATCACACTACTCAGAGCAGCATGCAATTTAAAATTTATGAATTGCTTATTTCCCATTTAATGTAATTTTCCATTTAATATTTTCAAACTATGACAGGCCTGAAACCACAGGAACTGAAAATGCAGGTAACAGGGGACTACTGTAATTTCCTCTTTCTGTTTCAGGATCCCGTCGTCATCATGTCTCCTTAGCTTCCTCTGGTCTATGACAGAGTCTCAGGTTTTCCTTGTTTTTAACAACTTTGACAGTTTTGTACTGGCCAGATATCCTGTAGAATGTTTCCCAATCAGGGTTTACCTGATATTTTACGCATGGTTAGACTTGGGTTATGGACTTTTGGGAAGATGCAGAGGTGAAATATCTTTTCAGCAGACCATATCAAGGGTGCATGAGTTATCGCTGGTGATAATAACAAACACCTAACCAAGGCAGTGTTTCACAGGTTTCTCCACTGTGAAGTTACTTCTCCTCACTTCCCATATTCTACTTTTTGGAAGCAAGTCATTATGCAGAGCCCACACTCAGAGGAGGATGGGGTGGGGTAAGGATTAACCTCTACTTCCTGGAGTGAGGAATGTCTAAATGATGTGTTTGGCATGCTTTTGTAAAGAACAGCTGTCTTTTTCCTTACTTCTTTCCTTCCTATCTATCCATCTTTATCAGTTATCTATTGGGTTGGCCAAAAAATCCATTTGGGTTTTTTCATAAGATGTTACAGAAAAACCTGAACGAACTTTCTGACCAACCCAGTGTCTATTCTTTGTGCAGTATCCTGGAGCAGTAGTTGTTTAGAATAACTGTATAATTTATCATCTTTTCCAAGAAGTTTGAGTAAGCAAGGCTGGGAGGGTTTATACAGTATAAACTAGGCACAAGAATTTCTTTGTGGGAAATCCTTTTGCTTTTACATGTGCTAGTCATTCAGTGGTGTCTGACTCTTTGCAACCTCATGGACTCTTAATTCTCCAGGCTCCTCTGTCCATGTGATTTTTCAGGCAAGAACAGTGGAGTGGGCTGCCAGTTCCTTCTCCATTTACAATCATACTAGGATCATATATAGATTTCCTGACTGCCTATGCCAATGAAGGTCATAATTATATTGATTAGTTCAAGTCATTTTCAATCTGTGGATTAAAAAAAAAAAAAAACTGTTAAAAATCAAAGACCATTTATTGAAATTCCAGCTTTGGCTATCATCTTCTGTCTTTGAAAGGTTTTCTTATTGCAGTGATATATTATCTTCAGTGTATGAGCTATAGAATTGTATCTTCCATACATCTTTATTAATAAGTAATAGCTAGTTACTTTTAAGGCTCACTGGAATCTGGTCAACATTAATATAAATAACAGGGCACCTACTTGGCAATAAATAAATGAAACATCATATTCAGATATGTCTGATGAATATTACTTGAATATGTTTGTGGGTTATAAAATTCTCAAGAGATCTAAATAATACATGTGAAACCAAGCCAACTATTGAGATTTTTAGTTTTAGTTTATATTTCTTCATTTGCTTTAGAGCTAAAGTTTTCCATAGCATTATTTCTAAATGTATACAATGTAATTAAATATTATATAATAGTGATAAATGGGGATTAGAAGGTATTCCCAATTACTCCTCCTTTCAATGCTATGCATTTAGGGAATGTTTTCTAGTCATCTTTTTGGCCAATAAAGGCAAACAGGAAATAGATGAAATCAGCCTAATTCTAATTAGCCTGTCCACCAAATACTTTAATTTAATAATTTTCACCAATTGGCACACATTCATTCATTCATTGAAGAGGAACTCCTTGAATAGAAGGCATTGGACTAAGCACTGTGGGAGATTCAGTTCTAGAAACAAGGCTACATTAAGTCATCATTAAATCAACAGTGTTTTTCAATGGATTGTAGTAATCTTCACTGAGGACTTCATTTTGCTTCAAAGCAGTCAATCTTAGTAGCTTTGAACTACCAAAGATGACCACAATTCTTTAAAATATAGGTGTAAGAATGTGGGCTCTGGGGTCAAATTGCCTGAGTTCCAGCTCCACTCCTTAATAATGATGTGATCTTAGATAAGTTATAGAAATCTCCCTAAGTATCAGTTTCCTTTCCTATCTGTATTAACCATGGGGCACAGTAAGTGCCCAATTAATGTCAATGTACCACAACACAATAATACATTGGAATAGATATTAGTGGTCATTTAATATAATTTCTCATTTGTTTATCTTTATTTCACATCACTGCTATATGTGTAACATATATTGCAATCAGACTGGATTACACATAGTTCTCAACACTGGAAGATATTTAACACTTCTTATAAATTCTCTTCCTCTTCTGGATGACCTAGCAAACTCTTACCCTTCAAGTCTTAGTCCACACATCTTTCACTCATTTGGTCACTTAATCATCATTCAACCTTTTTAAAAAAAAAAAAACCAAAACACTCACTCTAAATGGCACCCTTCTGAAAAGACAACTACCAGCAAATTACACATTAAGTAGAATTGGCGATGCTTGGAAGAGTGACTATTCCATATGCTTCTTAGACCATCTACCACTTTGGAAAATTGATTCCACCTGCTATATGTTCTGTAAAAACTCCAGTCCCTTGCCAGTAAGATACTGTCCCTCAGTGACACACACACACACACCCACACACACCCACACACACAAAGGTATAAATGAACTTAACTGACAAAAAAGAAGTAGAGTAACAGATTTAGAAAACAGACTTATGGTTACCAGGGGATAGGTGAGGAAGGGATAAATTGGGAGATGGGGTTTGTCGTATACACACACTACTATATATAAAATAGATAATGAAGAACCTACTGCATAGAACAGGGAACTCCACTCAATACTTTTTAATGGCCCATTTGGAAAAAGAAACAAAAAACAAGTGGATATCTGTATAACTGATTTACTTTGCTGTATACCTAACACAATATTGTTGTAACACTGTATACCGAGACTAACACAGTATTGTGAATAAACTATACTCCAATAAAAATTTAAAAATAAAGAAAACAACAACAAAAAAGAAAAACAAAAGAAAAAATATAGTTCTCCGAATGTATTTATTCTGTATACTTCTGTACTCCACCAGCTCCAATCAGTTTTCAGAAAGCTTTTAGGCCCATTTCTAAGAGTAAATCAGATACTTAGCTGAGACATAAAGAGTTGTTTGGAAACATTATGAGCAATGGACAAGTATGCAGTGATTAAAGGGACAAAAGTTTTAAAAACTACTCACAAAATTCCCTTTCCTTGTGACATTTAAATATGTCACAGGAAGTTAACAATAATTACCAGATTTAATGCATGCTGAACAGAATCTTGTTTTCAAGAAAAAGGATGTAACGTGGAGGTATATGTATCACACAAACATCCCATTTCATATGTTAACTGCAAAACATACGTTTTAGAACTAAGAACTTCTTCAGTGACACCTTGTATTAGTTAGGAATTCTTGAAAATGAACATCTGTGCAAACTTGAAGCTTAATTATATGCTTTGAAAAATAGTGCTTATCTAGATGAAAAACACAAGAAAAGGAAAACTGGCAATATGGACATGTGTTCTCATATATCTCTGACATTCTTTAAACAGCATAAAAAGTACTGTGAATAGTTTAAATTTAAAAAAAAGAACACAAGCACAATTCTATACATGTTTGAATATAAGTGTGTGTGTATATATCTATATGCTTATGTTTAAATACACATATAAACAAAGATGTTTAAAACTACCCCTTTGCAAACAAAAGAAAAGAGAATTTTGCTCACCAAGTCTTTGAGGCAGCAAGGCACAGGATGCTTCAGATGAAGAGATTAAAGTGATAACAGGAGGTGCACTCAGTGCTTCAGACAGAGGAAATAAAAGATGAAAAGGGGATGCTCTGTGCTTTGGACTAACAGGCCCTTAGTTAAATGCATTTCCCGAAGAATTTTAATGAACTCTGCTTCCCATACATAGAAAAGCACTATAATCATTAACTTGGAATATTTGTTCTTTGTAACTAGCAGTGATCTTTTATCAAGATCCATGTTGACTGCATGTATTCCCTAACATCAAAAAAAAAATCACATATAAACTAGCTTCCCCACCCTCACCTCTTTGGAGTAGTTCCTCAGTGCTATCTGAAAGCTGTCTCTGGGGCTACAGTCCTCAGTAAAACCCTGAATAAACTTTAACTCACACCTCTCATGCTGCACATTTTTCTCTAAGTCGACATCTTGGATCAACTGTATAAATCTAGTAATATAAATTACTACAAAATTAGTTTATGGCTCTTATTACAAAATAAACAAGAAACTGTAAGCAAAATTAGAACAAAAAGGCCACCCATCTATATTCAGAGGACAGAGCTTGTTCTCCAAAAACAGAATAAACTTTCAGTCTTGCTCTCAAAAGGTACCATCACATAGAGGGGTACAGATTAAGATATTAGGGAAAATAAATACATGGTTGGAACTTTAGCTTTTAGCTAGATTAACCTGGGGAAGAAGAAAAAAAAAGTGCTTAGGAACTGTCCAGAGATAATCTACAGGGTCAGTGGCTATGGCTTTGAAGTCAGAATGTCTTGTTTCTACAGTTTTCTTTTCGTTTATCCACTAACTCCTCACGACGAGTGCGGGGCTCCCGTCTCAGCAAGCTCAGAGCTAAGAGCTGGGACCACCATTTCCCCAGGCGACAAGTCCAGCACTGTGCCCGACCGGTCTCTCAGGGGCCACATTACAATGGCGGGCTCACTTTACGTCACTCCCGGAAAGGGCATAGTGTCATTTTGGGGTGTGGGTGAAGCAGTCCTGTGGGAAAACCTAGCCCCTTAGCTCACCTTAGCCGCCCCTCCACCACCACCCCTACCCCCCACACCCTCTCAAGCTCTAGCTTTCCTAAATGTCCAGGGCCTGAGGGACAGAGGCAAGCCTGGGACGGCTTTGAACACGGTGACTCAGAAGGAACTTTCTTTCCTCAGGAGCCAGAGGCTGGGGCCGCGGGGGGCCGGCACCAAGTGCAGTAGCAGCTTCCAAAGGTTGTGTTGCCGCCCAAGATCCTGGTAGCGCCTTCGTTTCCTGGTTACGTGCGCGCCAGCAGAAACCAAAACCTCCACCCGCGACTTCTGCTTCCCCAGAGGGACTAATGAGCTGGGCACAAGCAGCATGAGACGTGCCGAACTCTGAGAGCCTCATGGCGGCGGGTGAAACCCGGCAGTCCTGACGCCGGTCCCTCATAGCGCACGCGCAATGGGGCCTGGGCGGGAACGGCCGCAGGGCTCCGCCCCGAGGTGGGCGGGACTGACACCTCCCCTTGGCCAATCAGCTGGCGCATCCTCGCTGCCTCCTCCTCCTCTCCGCCCCCGCCAGCCTCACTGGGCTCCAGGTTACACGTGCTAGTATTTGTGTACGTGCAGCTGCCGCTGGGCGGAGAAAGGCGGGCCGCCTAGGGTTGGGCTGCTCGGGCCGAGCCGCAGCTGGGGCATGGCGGGGAGGGGCTGGCCCCATGGCTCTGGTGACCTTTTAAATTCTCTGGCTCTCGGGCGGCCTGTCCACTCTTAACCTGTCCGTCTGCAGCGAGTGCCGCACTGCTCAGCTCTCCCAAGGACTCCTGTCCTCTACTTTAGGCGGGAGATGCTGCTGCTCGATTGCAACCCAGAGGTGAGACTCAGGCTGCTTTGGCCAGGCAGGCTTAAGCTTCCAGATTCTGTCTCCTAGAGAGGGCTAGATAGGGTGAGGGTGTACTGACCACTTGGCGCTGCCAAGTCAAGCCTCTTCAGAGTTGGAAGGTTTTTGGAGTGGTGGAGGATTTCAACCCCCGGAGAGGAGCCTGGACAAAGGCGAGAAGGGGTGCTGGAGCTGTTCTTTTCTCGCAGGTGGATAGTCTGAAGCATCTGCTGGAGACCGGGGCCTCCGTCAACGCACCGCCGGATCCTTGCGAGCAGTCGCCTGTCCACTTGGCTGCAGGTGGCGGCCTTGCTTGCTTTCTTCTCTGGCAGCTGCAGACGGGCGCTGACCTCAACCAGCAGGTAACTAGGCAACTGATTGTTGCTGTGTGCAAACCTCCCCTTCCCCCCAAATCCACACATTTCTTAGACGCCAAGGTATTCAGTCGTTTCAGTTATTAGCAACATGACTAGCACAGCGATGCCCATAGAAGTGTGAGACACTATGTAACTTTACAATTTTCCAGTAGCCACATTAATGAAGTGAAACATTTTAATAAACTGACCCAATTAATCAAAAATATTATCACTTCATGTGTAATCAATATAAAACATAACTGATATATCTATATATATATATAGATATTTTGGATATGCCTTCTCACCCTGTGTATTTTACATTGACAGCACATTTCAATTCAGACTAGCCACATTTCAGCTGCTCATTAGCCAGATAGATGGCTGCTGGCTAATACATCGGACGTTTCCAAGATCTACTGTTCATTTCCAAAGGAACAACTGCTCCATTACAAAAATAAGTCTCAGGGTAGCACAACTTGTAAGACATGCTCACAATCAATATAATTCCTTACAGAACTTTCTTAGGGTAGTTTGCATCTTCCATTGAATGTTAAATTTTAAATTGTAATTTTTACTTCTGTAGGATTCTATTTTGCTTTTAATCACTTAAAATTTACTGTATGTATGTAGCTGTGACTGCACATTAATGACAATTCTATATTTAATAGGGCACCAAATGAACTTTATTTTAAAAAAGAATTAAAAAGATTCAGTCCAGTATAATGCAGTTCTAACCCTACTTCCTCAAGCATCAATTTCCACAAGAGTGTTTTGGGGAGAGATTAAAATATGCTGTCTTGTATGTAAGGATGTTTTTGGAGAAGCTCCCCTACACAAGGCAGCAAGAGTTGGAAGCATGGAATGCCTCAGCCTGCTTGTAGCCAGTGATGCCCAAATTGAGTGAGTATGGAATCAGTGACTTCAAATTTTATATTTTCTTGGGTTAAATTAATCAGACTCCTGCAGCTCAATTACATGATGCTTGCCTAATTGATAATGTAGTGGAACCATTTAAAAGTTAAGTTAGGC
Source organism: Cervus canadensis (assembly GCF_019320065.1). Classification (NCBI taxonomy): domain Eukaryota; kingdom Metazoa; phylum Chordata; class Mammalia; order Artiodactyla; family Cervidae; genus Cervus; species Cervus canadensis. The sequence goes on from NC_057416.1 coordinate 14,430,951, forward strand.
TGTTAATGATTATCTGATACTATTTGAGTAAATTAAAAAATAGATCCTTCAGTTGTATATACATAAAAAAAAAAAAAAAATAGATCCTAAGCAATCCAAGGTGCAGTTCATGTGTCATGGCAGTATTACATCTTAGTTTTGTTTTAAAAAATCCATCCTATAGATGTTCTCACTGACTTCCTTTGTGTACTCACTCATTGTACTGAAAACAGAATACTCTTTTATTTGTGCAGAAATGAAGTACTCATTCTGTGCTGTCCTCTGTGCTAATTAAGGACAAATAGTGAGCAAACATGGAATTCCTCTATGCTTCCTTTACCTCTTTTATTCTGCAACCAACATTTGTGTGATCCCAAAGCACCTTTGTTAGAAATACACTTTAAAAAGGCTAAACAACTGTCAACTTTTACTTGAACACTTTTTTTTTTGGTCTTAAACTTAGTTTATGTAATAAGAATGGGCAAACAGCTGAAGATCTTGCTTGGTCATGTGGATTTCCAGAATGTGCCAAGTTTCTTACAACAATGAAATGCATCCAGACAATAAAATCAAGGGAACAACCCAATAAAGATCATTGTGTTCAAGTGCTCAGACAGAAACGAAGTTTTGGAAGTGAAGAAAATACAAGTGGGAAAAGGAAGTGTTGGTAAGTAATTCAGTTTCTTCATTCTTCCTCCCTTAAGGATCTCTTATTTAAAACAGAATTTACTGTTTCATTTAAATATCATCAGTCTTATGTCTTGTATATCTTTTCATTCTCATTAACACATTTTAATACTGGATGTAGTAACTACTACTAGACTTTAGAGACCAAAAATTGTCCTGCATGGTGGAAGATTGGGGAGAAAACCTTTTTAAAAAAAGGTTTTAATGTTAATATGTATTTCAATAACAGATGTATTGGTCATGAAGAGGTGTGGAGAAGGTCTTCACTTAATGCAGGTCTACCACTCAGCTACGAGCTGTGGCTTCTGGCTCATCAAGTGTGTCTAAACTCCTTCTAAGAAGGAGGAAACCTTTCTTCTAAGTGAAGATAACATTCAAGAATACATGTATTTACGTGCCTATAATGTTCTGGTTGTGCACGCTTTGTCTCTTAACTTATTAAAAGAATGTCTAGAGAATAAATTGTTTTCTTTGTGATATTTACCACCTTTGGAAAAACTCATAAAAACCATCAAACCACCCCCAGGATTTAATTTGAAATCAAATTTATTCTTTATCAACAAAGTTACAACTTTACTACAGTCTATAAGTCCAAGATATTTTAAATAGTATTTGGTCGCTGAGGGAGACATAAGTTATAGTAAGCATCCTTGTTCCAAAACTCTGGGCCCTTCCATCCACACCAGCCCTAGATGTGGGAGAAGGGAAAGGAAAACCTTTTACAAAGTTACAGGACTACATAATTGAAATTGTAACATTTTACAACTGAATCTTGCAGTAAGACTGTAAATACCTATACAATGCAAGTATCTGAATTCCTATTAAGCACAGAAAAGTAGCTTATTTGGGTTCACTTCAGATAGAATTTTAAAAATTTTAATTCTATGATATTTAATCATAGAAATCATTTAAAAAAAGAAAAGCTTCATTATGGTACTATTACTCAATGTCATATTTTATTGATTTTTAAGATGTATGGTTTTATCATTCTGGTAGTCGATGGCATGTGATAATTTAACTGCCATCTGTCCCATGGAAGACTGTATAGACAGTGAGAAAGGCTATGGGCCTTTTCATTAAAAGTGGGCCTCCCCAGCCACTGATTTCCCAGCAGTGGCATCTCGCAGTGATACGACGTAGTCCAGGAATCTGAACTTGCCCTTGGGAGTTGCATTCTACATTCTTCCTTTTCCTCAGGCCGTAATCACTGCCACTTCCCAGTTTCATGTCAGTATTTTTTACAGCAGAGAAAATTTCTTTCAAACAACATTTCATTGTGAATATAGTTAAGTTCATCAAATTTCTTCTAGGGCCATTAATTTATTTTCTTAAAGACCCAGCTAATGACTTATCTGAGTTACATCATTCTGAAATGAAACGCTTGCTTACACATACTTGTTCAGAGGTTAGTGAGGACTCAAAATGCCATTGCGTTGAGTGACAGGCAGTGAGTGGTCTTGCTCCTTTACCCTACCTAACGGAGTGGAGTGTGTGCTCAGTCATGACCTACTCTTGTGACCCCATGGACTACAGCCAGTACCTGGCTCCTCTGTCCGTGGGATTTTTCAGGCAAGAGTACTGGAGTGGGTTGCCATTTTCTCCTCCAGAGGATCTTCCCAACCCAGAGATGGAACCCGAGTCTCCTGTGTCTCCTGCATTGGCAGGCAAATTCTTTACCACTTGAGTCATCAGGGAAGCCCACCTAACTAGGAGGCTGCTGGGCATTCTGACAGGGACCTAAAGTCAAAGGTCATAGTTCCTACAGAGGAAGATGGTGTGTTAGCCTGTTTTTCAGTGTGGAGGGCAGAGGGTTGAGTAGAGATGCTCTTTAGGTCTTTATTCTTTTTCTGATTGCAAAAATAAGATACACATAAAAAAATTCAAATGGGGTGAAAGTAAAAATTAAAAAATCCTCTACGAGTTCTGCTCCCCCTGCCTACAGATACCACCATTAAGTCTGGTTTATTTCCGTTGAGAGTCGTTTCTTTACATAAAATTCTTTTTATCATCTCATTTTTTCAGCAAAACTTTCTCTAATGAATTTCATGTCCTAAAATCTGTTTTCTCAATGATAGAAAAAGGTTTATACTTTCTGTTTTGATCTTTCACACATGTGGGCCATCTCTAGGTAACTGGTCTCAAATTTTTTTCAAGAGAAGTGGGTAGAGACGGTGCCCAAACCAGAAACTGTGGGAGTAAGTAGAGGAGCCGGACATCTTTCTTTTGAGGTGACTTACACAGGAAAGCTCCCCAAGTGGGTAGAGAGAGGTCAGGCAGAGGGAGGATTGTCCCTCTAGGCCCCTGCCATAGACTGAATGTGTCTAAGGCTTGTATGATGAACCCTAATCTCCAATGTGCTGGCATCTGGAAGTGGGGCTTCTGGAAGTTGACTGGGTTATGACAATAGAGCCATCATTAGAGAGTGCCCAGACAGCTCCCTCATCCCTTACATCATGTGGGGACAGTGAGAAAGTCTGCCGTCTTTAAACTAGAAAGTGGGCTTCACCAGCCACCAAATCAGCCAGCACCTCCATCCTGGATTTCCCAGCCTCCAGAACTCTGAGAAATAAACCTCTGCTACTATAAGCCACCCCCTCTACCGTGTTCTGTTACAGCAGCTGTAAGGCTTCTCACAGCCTTTAGGATAAAATCTGAACGTGTGTGTCTCAGCCTGGCTCTCAGTGGCCATCCTGACTTAGCTCCTACAGATCCCTCTAGCCAACAGTCACCCCTCTCCACCAGCTCAAGTCATGTTAAAAATGCCACCGTTCTCAGAACATGCCCAGCTTTCCTTTCACTGACTTTGATCCCTTTGCAGGGGCAGTCTTGTAAGCGCCACCAAAGATACCATATTTTTGGGGGGAAGCAGTCCTTTATGGACTCCCCTTCTTTGTCTTTCTATACTAGACAAAGAGCTCTTTAAAGATCCATTTTAATACCCCAGTGCTTAGGACAGTGGATGGTAAATATTAGGTACTTAATGAATGTCCAATGAGTGAACACCTTGCTACAGAAAGACAGTCAATATTGCTCCTATTTTTAGGAAGATATGTATACCAGCCAAAAACATGTCATAGTCTTAAAAGTCCAAATGCCTTGAAAGAGAAAATTTTGTGTATGTGGCGTTTAAAATTTTAAGAATGTGTTTATATCCTGTTAGTATTTATAGATGCTCCAATAATTGGCAATAGACTTTACTAAAGTGGGGATATAAGAGTTCAGCTACATAAAACAGTAAAAACTCTCATAAACATCTCATTCACAGGGCTTTAGTAATCTCATACAGCTATATTCAGTTTTGAAGATCTCTCATAAGTGAATTTCAATGTTAAACCATCCATTTCCCCAGAATTCCGTGGGATTTCGGATTTAAGAAATCTTTTTATTGGTACTAATGACTTATTTGGCAAAAAATATGAAACTTTTAATGGACTCAAGTTAATTGTGTCTTATAACACTTGCCTCTGATTTAGTACTGAGTTTCATGGAAATTTAGTACTAACTTCTCATTAAAACTCAGTACTAAATCTGAATTAGTTGCCTATAAATTAACGTAAATTTATACCTCCTTTAAGTTGGTAGTTTAAGCATTAACAAATATTCTTAAATTTGTTTCAAATTCAAATCTTTCATAGAATGAGATTAAGTTATATGTAAAAAAAAATATATAATATATATAAAAAAGCAGTCAAGTCTCCATAATGTCCATCATACTGCCAATTTTTGGTTAATTTGAAAATTATAAACGTTATGTATTTCACTCTTTTTTGAGGCATTGATAAATCTCACTATATTTATGAAATGCTGTAAAGTCTCAAAGGAATATATTTATGAGTTTCATACTCTAATACTTTAGTTCCCCCCTGGCCTTCATATCTAGAGAGAGTTACTCATCACAGGCTTAGAGTCCTTCCTTACAGTGAGGATCTCTGCTCTCAGTTTACAATCTATCTTTCTGTTAGCTTCCAGTTCTCCCTCCTTTGGCTTTGGGTTATTTTCCTTGTATTTATTTGTTAAACAGACACTTACCTTTTCCAAAATAACCTGCAGATCTTCAGCACCTGTATAATGTGGATCTAAAATCAGAAATTTTATCTGTCCTGTAATTTCATTCCATGCAACTCCTAGTATTGTGTGAGCCAAAACTCCTCCCCCTATACAAGAGGAAATAAGAAATGACAGGGCATATGTCAGTCTCAACCTCCCAATCAGTTTCAGTTGAAAAAGATCATTTTGCCTATGAATTGATCTAACATAATATTAAATTGATTGACCTAAACTGGAAAAGAGACATAATGTCAAATATACTCTGAAAAGACAAAATTACATCTTAAAGACAGAAAAGATACAATCACATCTATAATCATATTAGGTTTCTATGTCACTTTAATATTCATGGAATTACCTAAACTGGATTTAAGAAGGGCCACAGAAGGTCTGAACTCCTCACACAGGGTACCCACCGTTGCTGCTGGTGCCTCTCTCAGCAGACAAGCCGTGTTACCTCTGCTCCGGGTGCCTCCAGTGGTGCGCCCGTCTACTCAGTCACTACTTCCTGTGGTTTGCGGACATCTGCCTACCTGCATTTCTTACCCACCAGCCTTAGCTTGCCTTCTGTCATCCAGGACGAGTCTTATTTCTCATAGAATCGGGAATCTTTAGATTAGCTAATCCAATTCTCTTATTTTACAAAGAAAGTCTAAAGAGGTTAAGCAATTTGCATAATATCACACAGCGAGCCAAGTTCCTGACAGCCATGACTTCTGATGCTATACTGAGTGACCACTGCCTCTTTTCCATTCTGCTATAAAGTTTTTATTTGAGCACAGTTATCAAATAACTTAGCCTTTACTACTTCTAGTTATTATAATCTTTTTTATAACTTTCCTCCCACCTTGGAAATTTTAAAAAATATCTAGAGGTCAGTACACATGATGTAAAAGCTAATTTTAATATGTTTACAAAGGACTGATATTATGTGCCATTATGTATTTACATTAATGATAAGTTTCACATACTCTCCATCTACCAAAGGAACATAAGATTGCAAAACACCTTACCAATCATTATTGGAGTTCCTTCACTCTGGAAATGATTAGCCAGTTCTCGTCCCTGAGAGGCCATTTCAGAACCTTGGCTAGAAAGAAACCAGTTTCTATCAGATGAACTATTCTGAAGATCAAATGAGCTTGGGAACTAATGTTTTCTACCTTTTTGGTTTCTTTTTTGGTTACTAAAAATATAGATATAAATTTAGGCAAAATTAAGTGGTAGGGAACTGAGAGCAATCTAAAGCAATACAACCTCTAAATATTTAAGTTCACTAAATGAGCTAGGAAAGAAGACCTTGATTCTTTGCTTCTAGAACTGCATAAAGAAGGTTCTGGATTTTTAACCACCTAAGATTGAAAGTGGTCACTTTGATACTGAGGGGATTCTTATGGGTGGATTTAATTTCAGAAGGACAGGTTTTAAATCCTGGGATTTTGTTTTCATAGCATCAAGCTCTGAGCCTGTAATTCCTCATCTTTAATCTGGGACCAAAAATACCTGCCCTTCTATGTGACAGGAGATTCTAGGACTAAAACAGACAATGTCTGTGTAGCCAACGTGAAAACTGCAAAACGTTTTCAAGTAAAACATATTTTGGGGGGAATATTTTAATATCATACAATTTTTACTTCTGAGAATAGAAAAGATGAATAGATGGAAGTTTTTTTTTTTTTTTTTTAGAATGGAGGTGCCAGATGGTGTTAACCCTTAGCTCTTGCTTTGTAAGGAATGTATGAAATAACATTTTCATGTGTCAAAACTTTCACTTTTTAATCACCACCTACTTCACTACTTAATCTATTATTTATTTGTTAGTGCTGATTTCCACATCCAATTCAAATTGCAACTGTGAAGGCAACTGCACTGAAGTACTTGGACAATAAGGATAATGACATTAGTTATCAAGGTTGTCATAATAAATGTATTAAAAGCATAAGCTCATATATAAGGAGTAAGCTAGAGATGGTCATAGAAATCAATCTTCTCTAATATTTGCTCATATTTTAATACTAGAATTGTGATTAGAATAGTAACATTCTATTTTATTTTTTTTTTTTTTATTTTTTTCCAGTGGGTTTTGTCATACATTGATATGAATCAGCCATGGATTTACATGTATTCCCAATAATATTCTATTTTTTAAAGAGGAAAAGAAAATTTCCTATTATAAATATCTTATTTATAAATTTTATATTCCTATAGTATAAATTTCCTATATAAAATTTCCTGTTATAATAGATAAGGAAAAGATAAAATTATATTTGGATACATGACTAGTTTATTAAAATCTCAGGAAGCAAAAGAGTGGGAAGTAAACAAAAAGGTCAGTCATAGATCAATATTTGATTTTTCCCTTCCAAGACTTCAATGACTTCTGCATTAAAAAACCAGACCTTCTGTATCTACTCAAAGTTGGCATATTTCCAAGTTTTCCTCTTCCAGACTAAGACTAGGCCTAGACTATACAAGTACGTATCACAAAGTTTACTCACAAACATCTTCTAAAAAATAACAACAAAGAAATTTAGGACTGGAAAAAATGAGATTTATAAAGCAAGGGGGCAATATGGAGGAAGAGAAAAGAGTGAAAACAAATTGGGGGGAAAATGCACTTTTTTAATAAAAGTGACAAACTCTCTTTGAAGTGATTTCTCAAATTTCTTAAAGTTTCCTTACCTGACAAACAGTATTTTTGAAGTTACACCAATCAAATGGTTCAGCACCAGCTGTACCTCGATAGATCCAATCCACTGCCGTGATCCGACAAAGGTTGCTGGTTTGTCCCCAGCATCAACTAGAGCCTTTATTTAAAAATACAGAAAAAATCATACACAAGACAGCTATTAAAGATTATGTACAGGGCATTTCCCTTGATTACCAGTATATATTTTTTCCCTTCAAAACAGAAGTAAGTCTGGACCAGGAGGTAGGCATAATTATTTAATGGATAATATATTAGGGTTCATGAAACTTCCATATAATTCAAAATGGTGTGTTCTGTACCTGCTGGATTTCTCTGTGTGTTGGAATGGATCTCTCTGTGTATCCCTGGTGTCTGAACCAGGAGCAGATAGTCTGCAGAGACCGATAAGCACAGCCCCAGCCGTTGTCATCTATTCGATCCTGCATATAATGATGGTAACCGTATGTGCCCTGGACCACATAAACCTATATAAAAAGAAGAAACACAGTAAAATATTAACTTTAGATGTATATATTATATGTATACATATGTATATCATCGCTTAAGATAACATCATATACATATACATGCTGGAGTCATTTACTGTTTTCAGAGCTAGATTGTTACTTTTAGTGCCTTATAAAAATTCTTTTAAAAAAGAAAAAATACTCTCCAACTCTTTCAATGTATCAGTGTATTACTGATACAAAAGTGAAGTAAGAACAGTATGAGAAAATAAAATTATAAGACAATATCATTACATAAATGCAAAAATCTTAACAAAATATTAAGTCCCTCAGAATAAAAAAATAATAATCAAACATCCCCTGGGCACCAGCAAAAAACAATTAATGACACTAATGATCAACCAACTCCTATAAATAATTACTAAACTCACCATACCAGTCTCTATGTTAGGTGGATTGAGATAAGTATGTGGATTTCTAATGTAACCATCTTTGTATGGTTCATCTGGAAAATGATAAGCATTAGACCTTTTGAAATAAGGTCTGTCATGAGGCAGATTGAAGACATCGTGTAACTCCTAAATAAAACCAGAATTAACAGGAAAGAAGAGAAAAAAGGTTAAATGATATAGGTTCCTAGTCAATAAATAAACCCAAACTAGATTCAAAACAGAAAATTTAAGTTATCAAACACTTATGATTTAATTCATGAAGGTCAAAGAGGGTGAGATTTAAACTAAAATCAAAAAGGATTTATTTTTGTTTATCTATGTATATGGATAGAAACTGGAAGAGAATACAGAAAATTAAAAATAATTTATTAGCATGAAAGAACTGAGATAATTTAAAATTACTTATTGTAACACAGTCTGCTAAAATAAATCTAGGGTAACGAGTAGTTTTGAAAGTCTTGTAAATGAGTAAATTATAATTAACAATGATGTAACTATATCAAAAAAATCATGCTTCGGTTTTTATTTTTAAAAATCATGCTTAGAGTATTTAACAAATATAAGGGGTAGTGATTAGGTTACAGAATGGAACTTCGTGGTTTAAAGACCAATATGGCATCAAAATAAAAATACACATATATGTTTAAAAGGCAACATATTCCTTAATGTATAAAAACGTAATAGTTACTCTGAAAGTCTGACATCTTCTTTTTGATATCTCCTATGTATTGGAGCAGTTTGAATGAGATCATTAGCTTGTGTAACTGTTGCCTCTGCAAACCAATTCATTTGGCACTTACAGAGAGGCACAGAGGGTTACAGTGTTACATCTCTTTTCGGGTCAGAGATTGGGAAGATGTTTCCATGGTATAATTTGATGGGTACTAGGCAAGGCCAAATATCAAAAATATATACTACAAAAAAATACATATATATACACACTATCAAACCAGTCATTTGCCAATAAATCTCATTTCTTTGAATGTTGATCATGTTTTCTTCAAAACACCTCTAATAAAACCCAAATGACCCTGAGAGGTAGGGGATGGACTAGTACTACAAATCCTAATTAGAAACAGGATAAATTCTAATTTCCCTTCTCTAACTGTAACCCTGTCTCTTTTGTAAATTTGCAAGTAATGGAAAAGAAAAGGAAGTTATTAAATAGCACTCATCAGCTACTCTAGGCATGTAAGCATCTTTTCGTTCTTAAATTTCACTATAGAAAAATTACAAATGAACTTTACCGAATGTATGAAATTAAAATGTTACATATGATTCAGCATAATAATTTTTTCTTAAAAATACTTTAAACAGTTACATGAGAATAGACATTAAATAAGATGTAAAGCCAATAGTGTTCATCCACACTTTATAAAATTAAATCACAAAACGCTGGCTATTTATTAGAAGCACAAAATTAAATACAAAATGAATGATATTTTTATTTTTCTAAGAATGAATTGGTTTTACCTTTCTATAGGCCTGCAGCTGACCATCTGGAATTCCTGATGGATATGAAATTGTTACAAGATTTTTTTCACCTGGTAATAAAAAGTGCAGTGGTTCAGGAACCACAATAGATGTTCCTTTCATGTATTTCAAAATGCATTTTTCCATATCAGTTAGTTGATTATGAATTGCATCGACTAGAAGTTTACGAACTCTGTGGGAGGGAAATACACAAGTGCATTAACAAAAGTTATAATAGTCATGATACATGAAACTGTTGAGTGAATATATTCCTAATATGCCCTTGATAGGACTGGATTTATTAAATTAAGTCTAAATAATAAAAAGTTAAATGTTAAATAGACTAAATTTCCTCTGTACAGGTAAATGGAAAATTCTATAGGTTTGGCCTATTATCCTACTTCCTCAATAAACACTGAATTACTAGATGACTCTTAATTTAATAAGAAACAAGGAGTAAATCATAGTAAAAAGAACAATAACCACCCTAGATATGCCTCAACGACACTTAAAAATAGGATGTGATTACTTTGGGGGAGGGTCCTCATTTAAAGGTGGCAGTAGTATTAGAAAATACCTACTTTCCCCACGTTTCTTCTGGAGCAACAGATAAAACTGCATCAACTGGTAAAGTCATACTAACATAGTGGTGTCCTCCGCTTTCTCTTTCAATAATGGGCGTTACGGCTGCCAGAGGGGTCGACACTTCCAGCATCAGATCTATATTTACTATTTGATGCTATAAAGATAAACAGTAATAGTTAACTTAAAGCACACTGAACAATAATATAAAAGGTAAGTAAAAGGACTTTTTAAGGATCATATACACTATATTACAGTAAATTATTTAAAAGCACAATTCTTAGCTTAAAGAAAAATTCTTCTCTGCTTCAAAATAATCTGAGGAGAGGCAGAGAGTGAGTGCGAAGTGAAGATGAAATCAGATCATGAATCCATAAGCATTAAAAGTTCACTATGGTTCATTGTCCTATTTTTGTATAGATTTAAAATTTTCAAAAAAAAAATGAATAAACAAGATATAATAACCACAGATCAAGGCAACTTTTAAACATATGTTATGACTATATACCTCTGCTCTAAAGACATACTAATAATGAACTCTTAGAAAGGTTTGATTTTGATAGTGGTATGGAAAAACAATTCTGAAAATGCTTTCTGTATATTAAACAAATTTAGCAAAATATTAAGAGTACTGGAAGCCAGGTTTCTCACTGGGAAAAGGTTAGGAATTGTGTGAGGCTGAAGTAGAACTAGAGGTATATGATTCACATGGGTAAATATTGAAGTGTGCATTATATATGTATAGTATGTGTGCATACATGTCTGCCTTCTTTGGGGAAATGGCTGATTCCTGAGATGAAATAGCAAAAGTACATGGACCTGGAACATCCTTGGAAGAAATTACGAAGTATTCAAAAGTACAGTGTCAAGAGAACACGGGAGCCAGCATGAAGTGTCTCTTGGCCAAATTAGAAAACATAAGCATCAAAATAACTGATGACAGTTAACAGACAACTCATTGCATAAAACAGGATTCCATACTTCCACGCAGTTAATACACAGGGAAAAGGAAAAGCTCTTCCTACAGTACAAAGTCATCTTGTAAATGTAAAAGAAAACAACAAACTTGGAAAAAAATCACCACTTTGCAACCATCAGGTTAATGCTAGCTTCTGACAAAAATTATCAATTGATGTTAGAAGCGTTGGGTAAAAACTTGATGAGGAATAGGATATATACATAAACTCAAAGCATCTTCTCACAAGATACCTTCTAATTATCAGGGCAAAAAATAGGACCCTCCCAGTGGAGAAAGGTGGCAGTTACCACATTAAGTGATCATCGTTAACGTCACTGATACGAGAACCAACTAAGTATATGCCTCTTTCACATGATGTGCTGAGGACACACATTACTTCTTTGGTATTCCTATCAACAATGACCACCTGAACCTACCATGAGGCAGCCTAGAACTAACTCAAACCCAATCCGAGAAACACTCTATAAAATAACTGACCTGAACCCTCAAAATGTTAACCTCCAACTACCAGTAATTCTCAAATCCTTATCCAAAGTCCATAGTTTTTTTGTACACTCCACATTTAAAAATCTCACAGCTCAGGTCAACACCTCACTGGTGTCTCAAACATGGTATGACCAACACTGACCGCACATCCTCCCCATCTCCCATCTTTACCCAAGCAAGAAGCTGGTCATGCCACATCCAATTAGGCTCTAAGTACAATCCTTTTCATTACCTAAATATTTCTTGTATCCATTCCCTTCTCTTTATTACTATAGCTACTGGTTTCGTTCAGATTCCCCCGAGTGCTCTCTGTCCACGTCTCCAACCCCATGTCCACTCTATTCTTACTAGTCTAGAAAAATGCTACAGTCATATTAAATATTAACTTTGTACAACTTCCTGCCTTGAAGTAGCTGCTCCGTTTTTCATCTCTAATACCTGGCAAAGTTTGTGCCACGTGGCAGATACTCAACAGTACTGGTTCAAAAATTGACAGAACCAAAACTGTGAAGAAAAGTAAATCACTTATCATTTACTATTTCATACAGCATAATGTGTCACTGTAATGTTTCAGAATGATTCCTTTTTAAGTAATTTGTAAACATACTCAAGGACAAAAGTTTAGATATATAACACAGAGGTATAACCTTGGGCAAGTCACTTAATCTTTCTGGACTTGAATCATCTGATCTGTAAAAAAAAAAAAAAGTAAGAACTTTCTAAGATCTCACTCAACTCAAAATTCAAGGATTGAAAATTTTTATCACTAAGAAGACAGGTGATTTGCTTACCGTGTCTGATAACTTTTTATCTTTCTTCTTCATGAATTTTCGTTTCGTACCTTCTTCCGGTTCAAATCTAAATTTTTAATACACGGAGATGTTTATAATGTGAAATGATATTGTAAAAACATTTCTAGCAATCTTTAAGCATACTCACTGAATAAAGCGCACTATGTTCTTACAGGCAGAACTATCGGTCAGCTCTCCTGGAATGGTGTTCATGTCACTGTTAGGCCATATGTACACTGAACTCTGGCAAATTCTGAACACAAGGGCATTTGAAGAAAGCTTGGTTGACAGGTCACTCAGTACATGTTTTAGTGCGTTCTTGATAAAAATTTCTGAATTAAAAGAATACAAATAGAAGTTAGTAAGAAAAACTGTACACTTTTCAACATGAAGGCTTCCAAGCACACAAAAGTAGAGCACAGTAAAAGTGGCCCCCAAACATCCATTCCTCAGATTCAATAATGTAAAAAAAGTTTCTTTTGTCTTTAAAAAAATTGAGAGAAAATCCATAGACCAGAAAATTAATTCATTTAATGTGTACAATTCAGTTGCTTTTAGTATACCACAAGGTTTACAATCATCACTATTTAATCTCAGAACATTCCGTCACCCCCAAATAAACCCTGGACTTCCCAGCAGTCATTCCCCACCCCCTGCACTCACCCATGGCAATCACTAACCTACTTTTGGTCTCTATAGATTGGTTTATTATCGACACTTCATATAAATAAAATCACACATTTTGTGGCCTTTTGGGTCTGGCTTCTTTCACTCAGCCTAATATCTTCAAGATTCATCCAACTGTGACTCCATCCCTAGCATGAATTAGCTTTTTTATGGCTGAATAATATTCTATTATATGACCAGAACATACTCTGCTTATTCATTTGTAAGCTGATACATGTTTGGGTTGTTTCTATCTTTTCGCTATCATGAATAATGGTTTTACAAGTATTTGTGCACAAGTTATTGTGTGGATATATGTCTTTAATTCTTTTAGGTAATAACCCTGAAGGAACTGCTGGGTCATATGGTGACTCTCTTTTTGTGGAACTGTCAAAATGCTTTCTAGAGGAGCTGCATCATTTTATGCTCCCATCAGCAATGGGTGAGGATTCCAATTACTCTCAAAATACCGTATTACTTATAGAAATAAAACTCTGGAGTGAGATTTGAATTTCTTTGTAATTTTCTTCTTCAGACTATATCCCACTAAGACTGTACAAAGTATTGTGTTCTTAAGTTCTCTTTTGCTCTATGTGGTATGTCATCAACCTGATATTTGTCTGACTTCATTTTCAGTGATTTCCTTTTTACTCAATAGAATTTTTTGATTATGAAAAACATTTTCATGGTTCCAAAGTCAAAACTATATAAAAAGATACATTTGAAGAAGACAATATTTAAATATTTGTCCTACTCCTAAATCCTAAACCTATTTAACTCTGTGGTTAAAATAACTATCACATTGATATCTTGATAAATAAACACCTTGAGGTTGTGGGAGAGAAAGATTACTTATAATAAGTCAGATATAAAGGCATCCTGATATGTTTCAGAAATCCAAATTTAAAGATTTATAGTTTCACCACAAAAGACAAACATAATTCCTGGATTATCTTCTGTCCATCCCTAAAGACCATGAAATATCTAAATAACTGCAATGTCTTTAAAGTTAAGCACCTCTGTTCTCAGTATTTCCTCATTAATGATTCCCTTCATGGAGCGTTTCAAAGACTTGGGTGCAGGAGGAGGAATACTATAAAGTCTGAAAACAAGCTCAAATACATCAATTATTTGCGTAAAACGTATCTGCAGTCCCTATTTATACTTGAAATTACATCATTATGTCTGCTGAATGACAGATCAGTTATACTTTGTAGTAAGTTCATACAAAGGATAACTTCAATTTATAGCGAGTTGTAAAATGTAAGGCTTTATCCACACACTGCATGGGAGCTCAGTTGTTAAGTTATATCCGATTGTGTGTGACCCCATGGATTAAGCCTCACCAGGCTCCTCTGGCTCCTCTGTCCATGAGATCTCCCAGACAAGAATACCACAGGGAGTTGCCATTTCCTTCTCTAGAGGATCTTCCCGGCTCAGGGATCCAATCTGTGTCTCCTGCATTGGCAGATGGAGTCTTTACCACTGAGCCACCAGGGAAGCCCAAGGAACAATACTTTACTGATAAGATAGGCTTAAAAATGAGTTTGATTTAGTTCTTGCAAAACAATTCTCATCCTGATGGCACATTAGAGAATCAACGAAAAAACTTACAGATGCCGAAGTCTCTGTCCTGGAAACTTACTTTAATTGGCCGGGAGTAGGAATCAGAATGTGGACCAACACGAATAATTTTTTAATATGAAGGGATGCATCAGAAAGAATATCTTGCATTCTCTCCCTTCCTCTTTCCAAGGGGCCAGTAAATAATCATCAGCTGGTGATCTCCTTGAAGGAACTCTGACACTGTTTATTCCTTACCTTTCTGAACTTCTCTGTGGCTCCTGACACCCTTGATCATACTTTTCTTGAGTGACTTCATCTAATACAAGGCATTAACTATCATCCTCATAAGATATTAAGTTCTCTATCTCCAATTCTGACCACTCTCCCCCAAGTTTCAGACTCAAGTTACCAATTGCCTGCTGGGAATTTACACCTGATGTAGTGTGGCATTTCAAATGAAACACATCTCAAACATAGCTCCTTGTCTTCCTCCTCTGATATTGTTTAGCTTGGTTTGTGGCAGTAGTCAGAAACAGGAAGACATCCTAGACTTTGGTTTATACCAACACTGCTGATTTTTCTCCCATAGAACCTGCCTGCCATTCCTAAACCACACGACCTCACGAGAGTGGGTTCTGGAGTCTTAGGTGTGCAATGTATAACTCTAGCTGTCTCATTTACATTATGCTCACAGTGGATATTTATATTTATTGTGACAATTTTCTTGGAGAGGGCAGTAAAGTTTCTTAAATAAGGGGGCACCTTTTCTTAACGTGCAGAGGAGCCCCAAGGGCTAGCAGTGGTGGGGAACACAGTTTCTAAGTTTAAATCCAATTCATATCACTTACTATTTGACCTTAGACAGTTTATTCACCCTCTCATTCAGTTTCGTTTGCAAAATGGTGAGATTCTCACCATTGCTTTTACAGTAAAAAAGGAGAGTATCTTGGCAGACCTACCATTAGGAGTAGCTAGCTGAAAAGCTAGATCAAGGCCACCTCTTATTCTGAAGAGTATATCCATAGTCTCTGAAATAACCTAAGACAAATAAAACCAAAATTTCATTGTAAAACAAAAGAAACTCATCCTCATATAAATTAGAATCCAACTGAATTTAGGTCAAGGTATAAATTACCGTGACTTTTCAAATTATTTCATGAGTTAATTCCTTGCTTTACGGAGAAAAACAAAACACAATCAATTCTGTATTAGAGGTTCTCAGCCTTTGCTACACATTGAAATCACCTGAGGATTTTAAAGCACCCATTCCCGGGCTATACTCCCAGATATTCTGATAAATTGGTCTGGGGAGGATATTTAAAAACTCTTCTGTGTCAATGATTCTAAAGGAAAAAGGTTGAGGACCACACTGCTCTGAAACAGTATTTCTAAATTATAGTCTTTGCAATTATAGGGTTTAAAAACACCATGAAAAGATCAATGGTCAAGAAATGGTTTAAGAATGGGACAGGAACACTGAACCTATTATGATAACAACTGGTGGGCAAGACAATGAGAGGAAACTAACATATCACTGATGGTGGGAGTATGAAGTATAAACTCTTAGAATTCATCATAGGGTGATGTGGCATCCAAAGCTTTACATTCACATTCTTGGTCTAGTAATTCTGTGTATAGAAATTTAATCTAAGGAAATCTGCAAAACACACAAAGACTAGTGTATACAGATGTTAACCTGTCAACAAGAGGAGACCAATTAATAATTACAAATATTATATAGCAATGAAAAATCATGCTTTATGTGAATATTTAATGCTGTAGGAAAATGCCTGCAAAGGGGGAGAAAAAGCACTTGTAAAATGAAATTATTAGCAGTTCTTAATTTGAGTCCATACGCTGAGTTTCAGGTAGTTGATGACATATGACAAAAGACATACCATTTTGCGTGGGGAGAAGGGTGGGAAAGAGGAATGCAACCTCTGGGAAAAGGTTTCAAAGATTTCATCACAGTCTCAAAACCTGCCTCGAACAAGATGAAGAAACATACTACACAGTAAGAGCCCTATTTTTAACTATGATTTAACACTAAATCAGTAAGTACTACATTTACTGAACTCTTAAAAAGTAGAAGGCACTATGCTAAATGACTGGACATATGTTAACTTTGATACTCAAAAGTTACCATTACTATTTTTCGCATTTATAATCCCTGTCACATTGTTCCAACGGTGACTGCTTTTATTTTCCACAAATTATAACGTATTGAAAGGCCATGCCCTTTGCCCCAGTTATACTTCTTGGAATTTATCCTACAGAAATAATTAAGAAAGTTCAGGACAAAGTTAGCTTGAATGTGGTCCACTTATCGTACTGTTGTTCATCACAGCAAAAAACAAACAAACAAAAATCCCACCTAAATAGCTATCAATAAGAATCTGTTAAGTATAAGAAGTCGGTTAAATACTATGTACCTATTTGAATAAAAAATATTTAATGGCACTGAAAGATACTGAAGATAAAAGTCAGCAAGAGCAACACTTACCTGTGACTTTCCCTAGGACCTTGTAACTAATCACTCAAGTGTGTCTTTTCTGTAATACCGGAAAAATATACATCACAGGGCTGTCCCAAAGGCTCTATAAGAGATCTTATCTGAACACACTAGAATCTCCTTACACTTCTAAATTGAGACTCTCTCTGAAGAAACAATATTTAAACTGAGGTCTGAGGGGTAAGTAGATAAGAGTATTCCAAAGGAAATACTCCAAAGAACATTACAAATTCTAAGGAAAAGATAGGAGTGAAGGTGGCCAAGCCTCTCCCAGGCAGGGGCTCTGACTGGTGAAGACCTGCTTAAAAGACCACTTAAGACAACAGAGCAGAGGGTTAGATCTCATGGCGCCAAGGACAAGAATAGCTAGAGACTGTGATGACTGGCAACCATTTAGAGGTCAGTCGTGTCCGACTCTTCGCGAGCCCATGTACTATACAGTCAGGTTAGAATGCTGGAGTGAGTAGCTGTTCCCTTCTCCAGGGGATCTTCCCAACTCAGGGATCAAAGCCAGGTCTCCCGCATTGCAGGCGGATTCTTTACCAGCTGAGCCACAAGGGAAGCCCAAGAATACTGGAGTGGGTAGCCTATCCCTTCTCCAGGGGATCTTCCCGACCCAGGGATTGAACCGGGGTCTCCTGCATTGCAGGCGGAGTCTTTATCAACTGAGTCATCAGGGAAGCCCCTGTAGATTCCATAGGATTTGGTCACGGAACAGACAGATGGATGTTCAGGAGCTGCGAAGAGGGCGATGTCAAGGATGATTTCCAGGTGTTTGGCATGAACAACGGTGGGGTGGGTGGTGGCGCAATGATCTGAAACGGGGGGTCACTGGAGGAAGAGCAGGGTGAGGTGGGGATGGTTAAGTCAGTTTTGAACTTGCTGAGTTTAAATATATATGCGCCAACCAAGTGGCGGTACAGTTAATAGATATGAAGCTCTGGAGCTCAGAATACATCTCTAAGCTAAAGATACAAATTCTGGAGAAAGCACAAAGGTGTAAAGAAAAGTACTGAACACACATCTAGGGATACCGGACTGCAGCAGAACCTGCCTGAGCAATCAGAGGGGAAACCAGGAAAGTGTTCCCACCACACAGCCTAGGGAGCAAGAGTTATGAGGAAAGTTACTCTTCTCTTTTCCAGGTCCACTCTTTCTTCGAAACCTTCAAAAACGCCTCATGATTCCCTCGTTGTCAAAACGCACACTAAGGGAACGGTGCAGGGAGCGCGGTGGAGCCCGGCAGCCGAAGGTCGTCCGGGGGTGGCTTCCCTCCGGCCCTATTGGGAGGGGCCACGCCGAGGACGAAAAGGCCCAGACCAAGGCCCGGACCACCGGTCCCCGGCAGGCCCAGTTCTTTCCATGGCCGCAGAGCCCCACTCGCAGGCAGCTAGTGAGGTCGGAGGTGACCACGCAGGAGTCGGTGGCGAGCGGGCGGAGGGGATACTCACCATATCAGCTACGCGGTGCCGACGGCAACACCAAAGCCCGCCCACCGCGCAGGAGGCTGGCTCGGAAGTGGTTCCGTCGGAGGGCGGGATTTGGGAAGGCCGACTACCGTTCCCAACATGCCCTGCGGTGTGCGTCACGGGGCGTACCACCACGCCAGATCTCGCGGGGGGATAACGGGGCGGGGAGCGGAAGTCCTAACGAAAGATGGATGCAGGTCCTCCGCACCCTCTTGACGTCTTTCTGTCTGTGTCTTCCTCGATCCGGATGCGAACCCTCCACCTAGCCTCCCGCAACGTTCTTTCTCGGAATGGAATGGATTCTCCCGTAGCCGGGGCAACGCGCCGCAGACGGTCTCCATGGCTCCGCGAGCGTGCGGACCGGCTGCGTGGCGAGGTACAGCACGGGAATCGCTCGCGCGGCGGCTGCTTCGTGGCGCTTGTGGCTCCTGCAGCCAGGCTCGGACTGGAGCTGGGACAATCTGATCTCTGATCTTTGTACCCTTCTCCGAGGTGACTTGGTACTCGCAGCCATCAGGTACTGTCTTTTAGATACCTGGATACTCTGAACCTCCGTTTCCTTAATGGGACATCATTTCCCCCAGAAGTTTTCTGTCCCTCCTTCATCCCCTAGGGCACTTTATCCATAACTTTGGAAGGGTACTTGCCGTGTTCCACTGTGTTATACTTTATTGTCTTCTTTAAGAGTATAAGCTCCCTAACAGCAGTATCTATGCCTTTTAAAATCTCAGTTTTATAACTTCTACCAGCAAGCCCTACTCAGAGGAGGGTTTTGCAAAACGTTAAATAAATGAATCAAATATTTTGCCAGTGCTGCGCAAAAAAAGTTAAGTAGTGGAAGAATTCAAGGCAAAAACTCCCCTTTTGTTCCCTTTACTTTCTTCCCTCTGTGTCACACTTCGTTTGGTGGTTCCTGTCTTCCTGGAGCCCACAGTTTAGTGAGGGAAAACAGCAGTTAATTCAAGATCCCTACAAGGTGAATGTAAAATAACCCAATATAAAATAAACATCCATGATCAGGGCTTGGAGAGGGAAGTACTTGGCGCTATGATGGAGTGAATTAAGGAAGTGAAGAATGAGCTAAACAATCAGAAGGATCAGTATTTATTGAGGAAAGAAAAGGGTAGGCACAGTGAAGTACCTGCCGAAAGTGAAACAGTGTGTGCTAGTGTCCTGTGGTTGGAGAGAGGCCGACTTGAGAACTGAAAGACAATTGGAGCTTAGGTTCCAGGGAGAGGGGTTCCCATGGTGACAGATGAGGGTGATAGTGGCCTTATGAGCCATTTAAAGGATTTGAGCCCCTGTAGCAGCACAGAAAGACTTTAAGGTTGCAGTGGAGATGGAACCTTGAAACATGGAACAAATTGAATTAGTGCCCTCCAATTGACTGACTTTTAGTTTTAAAGCATAGGTGATCAGAGGTAGGATGGCAAGGAAGAGGAGCGGATGAGCCACAGATTCAGAATAGGCAATCCTGTTATTGTCATTGAAACAGCCTGCTCTAAATTCAAGGCAGAAGTTTCTTACCTTGGATTATAAACTGGGAAGTGTAAGCCAATGTTTGTTTTATTCAGCATATGTGTCCAGTACCTAGATCTAGTTGGTGCTTCAAAAATATTACCATGAAATGGAGGCAAGTATTCTTAGCTCTTTGGTCCAACTTTTTAGAACATGTCTAATTAAAGGAAACATCCGAATACGTAGTTGCGTATTTAGAGTGATATTTCAAGAACTCATAGTTGCAGTCTGCTCTTTAGCAAATACTCTGAATTCCTTGTGGATTTTTGTTTTGCTGTTCTTCGTGTTTATCTTGCTTAGTCAGTTGTCCCCCCTTCCTATCCCTGTTGTGAACTGATTTCACCAAGTGGCACATTTGTTATATACATTTAAACATGAAAAAATTCAAGAACTATAGGGTAATGCCTAGGTGTGTTGTGCATTCTGTAAAAGTAAGTTGTAATTTTTAATACAAGGGACAATGTAGTATGTTTAGATAGAAGGGTTTAAACTAAAAATGACTGCCTTATATAATTAAGATCTTTCAGTCAACTTTGAACGTCTCAAAAGAAGGATGTTGTTTATACAGTATTTATACCACACTGTACCATCATAATATTACTATTTGTGACAGATGAACGGCAGTGCCACAGATAAACATTTCTTTGTAATTTTTGGATACTTCAGCTGGAGACTCAAGGGGAGGAATAATCTCCATTATTCCCCCTTGGCCCCACAAAGTAGATTCTTCCCCCATATAGTTGGGACTATTGTTTTATGATGGAACTATGTGCATGTTAACTCTCAGACTGAAAATATTTTGGATTGAAAGTTAGAATCAGCTTTTCCCTAAATTTTCTCCTGTATTTTCAGCGTAGAGTAGAATTTTGCTATAGAAGTAGCACTAAGAAGCCCGCTGAAGTCACCAACATTGAGCACACGGCCCCCAAGGAACAGCCATGCCTGCGGAAGGAGGGAAAACTGATATGGAGAGGATTGGCCTCTTCAGTGAGATGGAATATATTACTGTGGGTGATAAATATGTGTCACAGTTTAATCGTAAGTATAATTTGGTTTTCTTTACAGCCTAAGAGTGGATGTTTCCTCTTGATTTTAATGTTTGTTAAATGATCTTTTTGAATGGTCTGTATTTTAAAGCTTTAGGTATAAAGTTGAAAACACCTGTGAAACTTCAACAGCGGTAAGAGAGAGCTTTTTTTTGTAAGATCAGGAAGCTCATTTTCTTGCACTGTCCTACCTTCATATATTCTCCTCATAGGTATTTGTATTTGTTTTCAAGGTGCATGGCAGTTTTCTCCCAGAATATTTATATTGTTTGTTGTTGTCTAGTTGCTAAGGTTGTGTTTGACTCTTTTGCAAGCCCATGGACTGTAGCCCTCCAGGCTCCTCTGTCCATGGGATTTCTCAGACAAGAATACTGGAATGAGTTGCCATTTCCTTCTCCAGGGAATCTTCTGGACCCAGGAATCGCCCCAATCTCCTGTCACTCCTGCATTGGCAGGCAGATTCTTTACCACTGGCGCCCCACCTGGAAAGCCCAGAAGGGGAATCACAACCACGGAGAGACTGAACCATTGGCTTTTTTTTTTTCGTAGTTGAGACACCCTACTATACAAATAGCATTTACATTTACATCTAAAATGGCCATCCATGATCACTTTCTTGAAAATGAAGTGCCAAATAAATACCTGAGAGATTTTTAGAAGAGTCATAAATAAAACAATAAAAAAGAATACACTGATATGGAACATCTCTAAGATAAATTATTAAAAAGGCAAGATGCAAAACAATTTCCTATGGGAAAGTATTGGATTCAGTGACCTGTAAGGCCTCTTCCAGCTCTCAGATTCAGAGTTTAAGAGGATCTCAATCTAATTATTAAAATGTTTTAACGGGAATGCCTTAGTTCTTAATGTCAGTGAAGCCTTTGATACGGATCTTTCAGTGACCATCTTGAAACAGCATTTAAGATCTCAAAACTCATTGGCTCAAATCACGTTTTGAAACTTTTCTCTGTTGCCCTGGTGTTCTAGTGGCAAGGATCAGGAAAGTTTTCTGTTATTTTTCATGTCCTTTTATTAATAGTGAGCTCAAAATTGTGATATTCCTATTTTATCTTTAAAGGACCCTTTAATGAAGCTGCAAGCAAAAATAGACAGATTCTACCCGGAGGATCCAAAGAAATGTCCAATCTCCAGGCAGGTTATTTTGATCCCCATTTTGTAAGGATTTTTGAAGGTGAAGGCTATGTCAATCCGAATCAAGTGAGGAGACGGCACATGATGGAAGAAGCCAAAAAAAATCTAAGCAAAGCCTTCCTGCCTAGCAATGGAGAGAAAAAGCCGTAAGTATTAAGGAGAAAATCTTAAATCTATCTCCTGCATCACTCTCTTTCCTCCAGCCTAAGTTGTTGATTTTTCTGTTGGACTGACTTATGTATGACTCAGTTTTTAAAGTGTGACTTTTAGGTTGAGTTTATCTTAGATGGAGACCATTATATTGGGTGATTTAAGTTGCGGGGTAATTGATTAAGTAGATTCTCATTGTCACATTAAATTTTTAATCATCTATGTCACTATTCTCTATCAGTTTATACTAATAAAGCCAACTAAATAATGAAAATAAGTTTTAGTTGAAAATCTTACAATAGTCAGACTATAAAAAAAAATTGCCTTGGGTCATCATGTCTGTGGCCTTGACTATTTTTTCTGCTCTTTAAAGCTTTAAAAAAGTATAAATAAAAAATGTGAAATTAGGAGAAATCTTTTAATCTTTTTTGGGTAAAAAGGATAATTTATCAAAGGTACATTGTTTAAAAATCATGATGAAGTTACATGTAGGGAAACAGTATTCTAGTTGTAAAAATTGTCAAGAGTTTCTTTTTTTTTTAACCTTTAAATCCTTAAACAGATAAAATGATATAATCTATGTGATTATAATATAGCTGAGTTTTATAATGTTAATTCACACTCAGTAACATTGACTCTTAATCTGGAGTTTATGACAGATGAGGATTGGTTGAAAAATAATTTTGTGCTTATTTGTGATTTTGAGATTAGTAAAGCTTCAGTCTTCCAAGTTAAATTGTCTTTATTAAGAGTGGAAAATGTCTTCTTTTCTGTTATTATAGTTTATCTTTTCCTACCTTTGTACACTTTGGAGAAGTTTGAACTATTATTATTTATATTAATTTATATTATTTATATTATTATATATTTATTATTATTACTACTACTTTTTTTTGGGTTTCTCACTTTTCTTCTTAGATGTAAATTCCCATGTGTATCTTTGGGGCTGCTACTTTATTTCTTTTTCATGTAACATACGTATTTTATCCTTTAAACAACTTTTTTCCTATTCAACTTTCCCATCCCCTGGAACTAATATAATATTGTCAATAAACTATGCTTAAATAAAAACTAATTTTAGAAAAACATAGTAGAAGAACACACAAAGGGTCTATTTATTCTTATGGTTAACTGAACTAATGTAAACTCTTCTAACCTCCTAGAGATTGCTCAGTTTTGTTTATGTAGAACATTTAAAATGGAATTTTTGACTTTGAATAATAGGGAAAATTAGATTAAAAAAATAACAACAACAACAACAAAAATAACAAGAGTTTTTTTTTTCCTTACCAAAGTTAGGCACGTCAAATCTACTGCATATATTTTGCTCCTCTTTCGATGATATTTTATAAATTTTGGTAAAATACATGTAACACAAAGTTCACTATTTTACCTTGCTTCTCTTTGTTCTTGTTACACTTATTTAAGCTGTGGATTAGGAAGTTACTATGGAACCATAGGTGGACCAGTCCCATTTTTCAGTGCACAGTCTAAACCCAAAGAAAAATATGAGCCACCTGGAAAGAATTTATACACAAACCCAGGAAAGAAAGGAACTGGATATGGGTAAGATATTTCAGTACTTTCATATCATTTGTTTTGAACTTAAAAAATTTAATTTCTGAACCCTGAAGTCATCATCATTATCTTCCTTCCTTAGCTATGCAAATATTACCATAGGTAAGCAGTTTTCACACTCTTCTGATCTCTATGATGCGGCAAAACTAATTAACAAGGTAAAAGAATCTCTTGTAACTTCTTTCAACCTTTCTCTTATTTAGTTGACTTAGAGAATTCACTTGTGATCCAATTAGGGTTTATTTTGTTTTACCTATTTGTATTATGTGGGCAATGGCAGATTGATGTTTAGGAATTGTGATAATTTTACCGTGTTGATTTTAGATTCCCTGGATGAGCTTTAATTCCTGCTATAGTTTATCTTCCATCTCTCTAAACTAGCTGTGAGACTTCTGTCTGCATGGCCTGATTAACTCTGCTCTATTTTGATTCTAAGCATTGTATCCTAATCCTTAGCTGTATTCCCAACACACCGTAATATTTTGTGCCTAAGAAAGTAGTGGTAGTCCTTTGGGCTGATCAGGCCATTATGGTGAGTGAACAGAATGGAAGAGTGTTGGGGAGAAGGGAGGAAGTGGAGACTAGAGAAGGATACAAGTTTTTAAATTTTTGTTTTTTTCAGCATGCAGTCTTCAATACTTTTGGCTGTGGTGACTTTAAATGGCAGTGAGATAGATGGAGGAGGGCATGGCAACCCACTCCAATATTCTTGCCTGAAGAATCCCACGGATAGAGGAGCTTAGCGGGCTATAACCCATAGGGTCGCACAGAGTCGGACAGGACTGAAGTGACTTAGCACGCATGCATGCACGCGCGAGATAGAAGGATAGTTGCCAATTTTGCAAATGGGCAGTCCAAACCCAGGAAAAGTTTTCTACTAAATTGAGCAGAAACCTTGGTCATTTGAAAATAGTCATCTCTTGTTTCTGTGTATGAACTCTTCACTTCATATAAAATTCTATGTAAACTACTTTTTACATAGGATAGAATAATACATAATATTCTATAGGAATGATAATACCCAATATATAAATACATACAAGGCGGTTTTTTTTTTTTTACAAGGCAGTTTTATCAATAGCTTAGTAATTGGTCTTTCATCCTAAGTTTATGGATATAAGATACTTTCCTCTTTTTAGAATAAAACATTTTCATTCTGCATTTAGAACTATTCATAAGAATAGTTCTTATGAATAGAACTTACTATTCGTAAGTCAGAAATTTTATGTCCCTGAATTTTCTAAAATAATACTGTAACATAAAAGTGTTGTAATGTAAAAAGTAAGTGTTCCTTGTTCTTAGGAGAAAAGCTGACATTTTTTTGAAGGCCTACCATGTGCCAGGTACTTTGAACACATAATCACGTTTAATCTTTATCATAGGGTCTGGGGGATGTTATGATTGTCATTTATCATTGAAGAAAATGTGACACTTAAAGGGTCAGTAGCCTTCCCAGTGTCCCTGGGAAATGCTGGAAAGCGGGAAGGAGTTAGGGTTTGAGCTAGAAACTGACTTTTATTTTTAATGCATTTTATCATATTATAGATAGTTAATAAAGATTTGCTCAAGTGATATATCTATATATATCAAATAAATTTATATTCAAGATGAACAATCATAGCTGTGCTTTTTCCTAAGCAAGCATATCTTTTGTATCATAAAAATAGAACATAACAAAGGAATTTTTAAAAAAGTGAACCCAGCAGTATATACTTAAAAAATTTACATGCTTATATTAAAATTTAAAGTTAAATTAACTTTACGTTACTTCCAGTGTTGAGTAAGTTTTGCTATCTAATATAATTTCAAACTCCTTAATTTACAGAAAGAGAATGAAGAACACCATCGTTTACTCAAAGGGACAGCTTTCAAATTAAATCTTTACCCAAGGGAATATTTTGATGCCAATCCTTACATGTCTGAGGAACCTTTACCACCAATTAAAAAAGTAGAGAAGAAAGAAATAGTTGGAAACCCTTTTAAGCCCTCTTCTCCTGGTAAAAAGGTAAGTTAAAGTTTTTAGAATGAAAAAATATTAAGCATCGTAAGGAAATGTTGCCTCTTGCTGTCATATTATTTTTTTTCTCATTTGTTTATATTCATGCCATGAATCATTTAACCCGTTTTGATGAAATTATGAAAAGTCATAGTGTGTGGATACCGTAAGGAATAATGATGCCCTTATGAAATAATTATTACTCATCTCTGAAGTATTTTAATTTACAGTGAATTTTCTAAGCACCTGTCTAGATCTTAGGTATAGTTTTTCTCAAAACCATAAAAAGTCAGACCATCTTTAGTTTTTGAAGGGTTATTAAAATGAACTGTCTCCCTTCTGCTGAGGTTTACAAGTGTGAATAAAAATAAAAATCTTTCTTACAGTTTATAGACTTAGTTTATACCTTGGTTTTTTTTTTTTTTCTGTGAATTATGTGTTCCTTTTACTTGCAGATGTTCTATTAAGACATTTGTCTTTTTCATATTGATCTGTAAGATCTTTTCATATATTAAGGATATTGTTTTATCATTTGTGTTGAAAATAATTTTTCTAGTCTGTTGAATCTTTGACTTTGGTTATAGTATTCTGTGCTATTCAGAAATAGCAATAATGATTTATCATTAATATAAGCTTTATAATGATAAAATCATATAAAATGACGATTTTATCAGTCCTCTGTGCTGAGTTTATGTCATTCTCAGAATATCTTTCCTTCCCAGCAATGTTAGTGAAATATGCATTCTTGATTTCTTTAACTAGTCTTATCCTTTTGCATTTAAATTTTTATCTGGAATATATTTTGATGGAAAGAACAAGGCAAGGATCCAGCTTTTATCTTTTTCAAAATTCAGTTTTATGGACAGAAGGATGGTTTGAGGGGAGGATGTGTTCCATATCTTGATTGCCTTTGTGGTTTCAAGGGTGTATCAGTTAGTCAGTTTAGTCGCTCAGTCGTGTCTGACTCTTTGCGACCCCATGGACTGCAGCACGCCAGGCCTTCCTGTCCATCACCAACTCCCGGAGTTTACCCAGACTCATGTCCATTGAGTCAGTGATGCCATCCAACCATCTCATCCTCTGTCATCCCCTTCTCCTCCTGCCCCCAATCTTTCCAAACATCAGGGTCTTTTCAGATGAGTCAACTCTTCGAATCAGGTGGCCAAAGTATTGGAGTTTCAGCTTCAACATCAGTCTTCCAATGAACACCCAGGACTGATCTCCTTTAGGATGGACTGGTTGGATCTCCTTGCAGTCCAAGGGACTCTCAAGAGTCTTCTCCAACACCACAGTTCAAAAGCATCAATTCTTTGGTTCTCAGCTTTCTTCATAGTCCAATTCTCACATCCATACATGACTACTGGAAAAACCACATCTGTCAAAACTCACAGAATCTGTAAACTTAAAATGGGTGCAGCTTATGATACTTAGACTTAAGTAAAATTGTTCTTTAAAGAGCCAGTTGTTCCTGATCTCACAGATAGAATAATTAACACCCCTGTTTTGAAATGCCACTTTATCAAATCAAAATTCCCATTTTTAGTGTTTTTTTCCCCTGAATCTTCGTTCTATTTAATTGGTGTTTATTTCTACCAGTACCGAACTACTTTTAATTATTATTGCATTTTAATATTGGGTGGTCTAGTCTCTTCTTCTTATTCTTTAAATAAGTTTATATGACTGTTTTCCAGTAGTTATTATGTAGAACTTTGGAATTATTTTGTGAAGTTGTGGGGAAAAAAGACCTTTGGTGTTTTGCTCTAAAATGAGATATTTAGATTTTAGCTTGTATTAGGATTTTTATACTTTGAATCTTCTTATCTAGAATTAAGCTACTTACAGAAACCTTTATTTGTCTTGTGGATTTTTATATTTTATTTCACATAGATTTATGTATCATGTTTATTCTTATTTTAAGGTCCTGGTCAATAGTTTCTTTTCCCCATCAGTCCCCTTATATTATTTCTTCCTATTAAAACATCTGATTTTTTTTTAAGTAACTGGCACTTTATTAAATTTTATATTCTAATGGGTATTTCATTGATTCTCTTTGGATCTTTATATATATGATTATATTATCTGCAAATAATTTTGCACCTTCCTTTCCAGTATTTCTCTCTCTCATGTCATGCTTGTGCCCAATGTTTAGACATGATATGGGGATCGTGGGAATAACCTCTAGCATTCATGTTTAAAAAAATAAGACTAAATCAGGAATGTTTGTAGAATTATGTTGAATGTTTTGGTATAATCTATCTAGATCATCTTTGTTTTTCTCCATTAACTTATAAGGTGAGTAAAAATAATATTTCTTGAAATGATTCTCACCTGTTGTGTTGTATTGTTTTGTATTAATCTTTAAGTGTAATACTGTGTTTTATTTGTTAATATTTTATTAAGTATTTTTGCATCAATTATTGTAAGTGTTGTGACTGGTCTGTATTTTTTACATTCCTTGTTCTATTTTGATATAGGTAGATGCTAGCATCTTAAAATAAGAGTTTAGTAGCATCAAATATATCTTTTCCTTGAAAATTTAAAAGACTTCTCATAGTAAGTGTTCTCAGCTTAATTTCTTACATGATGTCCATCTATTTTCTGTAGGTGTCCTCTCTTTGAGTCACTTTGACAATATTTTTCTTTGAGAACCATTCATTTAATTCAGGCTTTCAAATGTGTCAATGTAGGGGTGTAAAAAAATATTATCTTACAGTTTTTTATATTCCATATATGTATAGATTTCTTCCACCTATTTCTCAATCTTTATAATATAGATTTACCTGTTAATTTTTTAAGCATCATCTGGGGAGTTGGTTTACTTACCACATATATTTTTCCATTTTCTATTCATCTGTTTTGCTTTTACATCAGTTAACTAATCAATTGTATTTTCTTTAGATTCCTTATTATTTGTTGCTTTTAAAATAACCCATGTGTCTCAATCTTGATAACTTGAAAAATTACAACCATATCTTTCAAATGAATCACATTTTTTTGTATATCTGGCTTAGACACTGTAAGAGAAAGGATGCCTAATTAAATGGGTTATTGTGATTGAATAGAGTTTTCTTGGTGACCATATATAATATGAGGAAAATCCTGTTAATATGTATCAGTTTAAAAAGTCAAAGCAAATGTTTGTTTTGCATATGGGTCAAAAATGATTGACTTCTCTTAATAGATTATAAGAAAAGTACAATGTATGATCCAGTTACTTCTCAGTATCTATGGGGGATTGGTTTCGAGACCACTGTCCCCTACCCCCAGAATACCAAAATTCAAGGATGCTCAGGTCCCTTACATAAAATGGCTTAGTATTTGCGTGTAACCTTTGCACATCCTCCTGTATAATGTAAATCACCTCTAGACTACTTGCAATATCTAATACAATGTGAATGCTATGTAAATAGTTTGCTGTGCATGTCAAGTTCAACTTTTCTTTGGGGGAACTTTCTGGAATTCTTTGTTTAAAAAGTATTTTCACCCTGAGATTGGATGAATCTGAGGATGCAGACCTTGCTGGTGTGGAGGACTGACTGTGGATTATGTTTGCCTCTCACTTTCTTTTTCTATGTGCTATTCCTTTATTTTTTATTTTTTTTTTTATTAGTTGGAGGCTAATTACTTCACAACATTTCAGTGGGTTTTGTCATACATTGACATGAATCAGCCATAGATTTACACGTATTCCCCATCCCAATCCCCCCTCCCACCTCCCTCTCCACCCGATTCCTCTGGGTCTTCCCAGTGCACCAGGCCCGAGCACTTGTCTCATGCATCCCACCTGGGCTGGTGATCTGTTTCACCGTAGATAGTATACATGCTGTTCTTTTGAAACATCCCACCCTCACCTTCTCCCACAGAGTTCAAAAGTCTGTTCTGTATTTCTGTGTCTCTTTTTCTGTTTTGCATATAGGGTTATCGTTACCATCTTTCTAAATTCCATATATATGTGTTAGTATGCTGTAATGTTCTTTATCTTTCTGGCTTACTTCACTCTGTATAATGGGCTCCAGTTTCATCCATCTCATTAGGACTGATTTTTTTTTGCTGTGCATGTCAAGTTCAACTTTTCTTTGGGGGAACTTTCTGGAATTCTTTGTTTAAAAAGTATTTTCACCCTGAGATTGGATGAATCTGAGGATGCAGACCTTGCTGGTGTGGAGGACTGACTGTGGATTATGTTTGCCTCTCACTTTCTTTTTCTATGTGCTATTCCTTTATTTTTTTAAAAAAAATTTTTTTCAGTATCTTCCCCATCATTTACTGATGTTTACTGAACTCGTGTTGTGCCAGGCTTCCTTTTGGATAAACTTTACCTTTGGCCTCATCTCTCGTCCTCTGGTTCTGAACGCTAACTTCTTCCTGTATCAAAATACATGTGACCTGGGTCTCACTCCCTCAGGAATGGACTCACATCCTGTGTAGTTCATAGCCTGATCTGATAAACTCACTAAAATATTAACTGTTGGCAATAGTTTAGAATATTACCTTCTTATAACTACATGCATTTTAATAGAGAACTTTTGGAATTATAGTGTCTTAACCCATAAAATTAGTGGTAGGAAGACCCTTTGATGGTATTTGAATTAAACAGAATAAACAGTTTTCTTTAAATGTAAAATCAGCTTCATGTACAATACACAAATATGTATGACCTTTTTCACATCTAATTTTTGTTAGAAGCATTTTGACAAAACTATATTAAATTGTCTCATTTTTACTTGTAGGCTGGTGGAATGAAGGCAGGAACATTTGATCCTTACCCTTCACATTCTGTTGACCCTTACATGGTTAAATTGAAAGGCCCATCCGGCAAAAGTGCTAAGGTTTTCCATCCACCAGGTGGACCAAAAAGCAGACCAATTGAAAGCATAATGGCTTTGAACGTCAAAAGGTAGCAATATTAGCCCATAAATTATTTCCAGCTTTTAGATTTCTTCAGAGTAATATCTTTTATTTATATATACTTTTAAAATTTGACAAATCTGGGTGACTTTAGATATCTCAGTTTCTTCTTTATACCTGCCCTCTCCTGTAGAAGTTCTTTCCCATCTTCTGAAATTCCCAATTGAAAAAGCTTAATTTGTCTGTACCAAACAGACACAGGTTCTATCCCTGGGTTGGGAAGATCCCCTGGAGAAGGAAATGGCAACCCACTCCAGTATTCTTGCCTGGAGAATCCCATGGACCGAGGAGCCTGGTGAGCTACAGTCCATAGGGTCACAAAGAGTTGGACATGACTGAAGTGACTTAGCATGCATACATGCATATATATATATATATTTCACTTAGCAGTACATATTAACACTGTCTGTTTCTTAAAAGGATCTTTTGACTCATTAAATTATTATCTCTGTATAGGCCCCAGACTCTGTAATTGTGTGGACTCTTAATGACACTTACTCTGTCTTTAACTTTTAAATAATCCTCTATGAGAACTGGAAATATTCTGATTAATTAAGAATACTTTGAGGAAAAGTGTATGTATATTATTCATGTATCATAAAACTCAGATCTTTCCTACGTTTTGAGCACTTTCAAAACTGAAAAGTTCTTAGAAGTTCAGAATATAATTTAGAAAAGGATAGTCTGTCATTCTTTTGTTATGTGTGAAAGATTATAAATACTGAAGAATTTATTTGATTCCCTTTCTGCCTATTCACTGAAAAAGTTTTAATGCCAATCTGACTAACTTATGTATTTGTAAGTTCATTGTAATCATACAATGGATTAGGAAAAGGACATCAAATTCATATTCCTTTTGTAGAAACAATAGTACATCTTTATCACTTGTGGATAGTGATTGTAAAAACATCATTATTATAATCACAAAAGTAAGGCTGCCCTTCATTATTTATATAGTTTAACTGTTATCTATAGGAATAATATTTTTTTGCAGGCTAGTTGGTAGAGGATTCATTTGGGAAACAAAGATATGGAGCCTTTTTTCCATATCCTTTGACCTTTATCCTTTGACAACTGAACTGACAGTTAAGTTAGAATATTCCTCAACACACTCACACTCAAATAAATGGAATTTTGTGTGGGGTGGGGAGGAGTGTGGTTTCAAGTTTTCTGGTTATCCAGAGAACAGATCTGAGAAAATTCTATGATGCTCTAGCACACATGTTTAAAGCAAAGGAAAAAAGTATCCGATTGTTCAGAAGTTTATCATTTGTTTAGTATTTTGAGTTTATTGAAATATCTTTTTTTTACATTATCACAAATATTATCCTAGATCAAGTTTTAGCTTCTTTTTTAGCCTAATTTTAAAACTCTGGAAAGTAGTATTTAAAATTGGTCTCATAAACCAGTTTTTCCCTCTTAAAATACATTTTAAAAGTATATCTGATATACGTGAAGCTTTTTCTTTAGTAAGGAAATCTGGTTTTGTTTGGATTGTTAACTTTTAATTGCAAGATATTTTTTTACAAGAACATACAGATCTATTACCTGCACCTATAAAATTAAATGTGCATTTATTTTCCAATTTTAGGGCACTAAATATGAAGAACTACAAGACTGCTTCAGTACAGTCCTACTAGCATCTGGAAGACAAATAACCTTACAGGTCCTGACTTCCAAAAATTCACTATCAAGTGCTCATTATTTGAAAAAATATATAAGATGTGTGGAACAAATAGCTCAAACATTTAAAAGAAATTTAAGGCTGTGACTAATGCTTTTCCTTCTTTTCATACTATTACATCAATAAATGACTAGTATTTGTTAATAATTGCTATGTTTCTTGATCTGTGTTTCTGAGGAGATGTTTAGGAATGCTTGAGACTGTTATAAAATCTCAAAGTGTACTCTTTGATTTGACATATTTTGCTCTTAACATTAAAAATATTGCCGAGTTGGAGGGTAGGGATGAAAATGGGGACTGGAGGGGTAGAACGTGCACAATGAATGCTTATTTTTCTATTAAGTGGTATTGTTTTTGTTTTTTAAGATTAATTTTTATTGGAGTATAGTTGCTTTACAGTAAATTCTTAATTTGCTGTTCCTTCTTGGAGATATGTGGAGGTTGAGTTGACAGCTATCCAAGTGTCTCGGTCCATTAAAGCATTCTTTTTTTTTTTTTGTCTTCTTTTTTTTTTTTTTATTATTATATTTTTTTTTCCAGTGGGTTTTGTCATACATTGATATGAATCAGCCATGGATTTACATGTATTCCCAATCCCGATCCCCCCTCCCACCTCCCTCTCCACCCGATTCCTCTGGGTCTTCCCAGTGCACCAGGCCGGAGCACTTGTCTCATGCATCCCACCTGGGCTGGTGATCTGTTTCACCATAGATAGTATACATGCTGTTCTTTTGAAATATCCCACCCTCACATTCTCCCACAGAGTTCAAAAGTCTGTTCTGTATTTCTGTGTCTCTTTTTCTGTTTTGCATATAGGGTTATCGTTACCATCTTTCTAAATTCCATATATATGTGTTAGTATGCTGTAATGTTCTTTATCTTTCTGGCTTACTTCACTCTGTATAATGGGCTCCAGTTTCATCCATCTCATTAGGACTGGTTCAAATGAATTCTTTTTAATGGCTGAGTAATATTCCATGGTGTATATGTACCACAGCTTCCTTATCCATTCATCTGCTGATGGGCATCTAGGTTGCTTCCATGTCCTGGCTATTATAAACAGTGCTGCGATGAACATTGGGGTGCACGTGTCTCTTTCAGATCTGGTTTCCTCAGTGTGTATGCCCAGAAGTGGGATTGCTGGGTCATATGGCAGTTCTATTTCCAGTTTTTTAAGAAATCTCCACACTGTTTCCATAGCGGCTGTACTAGTTTGCATTCCCACCAACAGTGTAAGAGGGTTCCCTTTTCTCCACACCCTCTCCAGCATTTATTGCTTGTAGACTTTTGGATAGCAGCCATCCTGACTGGCGTGTAATGGTACCTCATTGTGGTTTTGATTTGCATTTCTCTGATAATGAGTGATGTTGAGCATCTTTTCATGTGTTTGTTAGCCATCTGTATGTCTTCTTTGGAGAAATGTCTGTTTAGTTCTTTGGCCCATTTTTTGATTGGGTCATTTATTTTTCTGGAATTGAGCTGCAGGAGTTGCTTGTATATTTTTGAGATTAATCCTTTGTCTGTTTCTTCATTTGCTATTATTTTCTCCCAATCTGAGGGCTGTCTTTTCACCTTACTTATAGTTTCCTTTGTAGTGCAAAAGCTTTTAAGTTTCATTAGGTCCCATTTGTTTAGTTTTGCTTTTATTTCCAATATTCTGGGAGGTGGGTCATAGAGGATCTTGCTGTGATTTATGTCGGAGAGTGTTTTGCCTATGTTCTCCTCTAGGAGTTTTATAGTTTCTGGTCTTACATTTAGATCTTTAATCCATTTTGAGTTTATTTTTGTGTATGGTGTTAGAAAGTGTTCTAGTTTCATTCTTTTACAAGTGGTTGACCAGTTTTCCCAGCACCACTTGTTAAAGAGGTTGTCTTTTTTCCATTGTATATCCTTGCCTCCTTTGTCAAAGATAAGGTGTCCATAGGTTCGTGGATTTATCTCTGGGCTTTCTATTCTGTTCCATTGATCTATATTTCTGTCTTTGTGCCAGTACCATACTGTCTTGATGACTGTGGCTTTGTAGTAGAGTCTGAAGTCAGGCAGGTTGATTCCTCCAGTTCCATTCTTCTTTCTCAAGATTACTTTGGCTATTCGAGGTTTTTTGTATTTCCATACAAATTGTGAAATTCTTTGGTCTAGTTCTGTGAAAAATACCGTTGGTAGCTTGATAGGGATTGCATTGAATCTATAGACTGCTTTGGGTAGAATAGCCATTTTGACAATATTGATTCTTCCAATCCATGAACACGGTATGTTTCTCCATCTGTTTGTGTCCTCTTTGATTTCTTTCATCAGTGTTTTATAGTTTTCTATGTATAGGTCCTTTGTTTCTTTAGGTAGATATACTCCTAAGTATTTTATTCTTTTTGTTGCAATGGTGAATGGTATTGTTTCCTTAATTTCTCTTTCTGTTTTTTCATTGTTAGTATATAGGAATGCAAGGGATTTCTGTGTGTTAATTTTATATCCTGCAACTTTACTATATTCATTGATTAGCTCTAGTAATTTTCTGGTAGAGTCTTTAGGGTTTTCTATATAGAGGATCATGTCATCTGCAAACAGTGAGAGTTTACTTCTTCTTTTCCTATCTGGATTCCTTTTACTTCTTTTTCTGCTCTGATTGCTGTGGCCAGAACTTCCAACACTATGTTGAATAGTAGTGGTGAGAGTGGGCACCCTTGTCTTGTTCCTGATTTCAGGGGAAATGCTTTCAATTTTTCACCATTGAGGGTGATGCTTGCTGTGGGTTTGTCATATATAGCTTTTATTATGTTGAGGTATGTTCCTTCTATTCCTGCTTTTTGGAGAGTTTTAATCATAAATGAGTGTTGAATTTTGTCAAAGGCTTTCTCTGCATCTATTGAGATAATCATATGGTTTTTATCTTTCAATTTGTTAATGTGGTGTATTACATTGATTGATTTGCGGATATTAAAGAATCCTTGCATTCCTGGGATAAAGCCCACTTGGTCATGGTGTATGATTTTTTAATATGTTGTTGGATTCTGTTTGCTAGAATTTTGTTAAGGATTTTTGCATCTATGTTCATCAGTGATATTGGCCTGTAGTTTTCTTTTTTTGTGGCATCTTTGTCTGGTTTTGGAATTAGGGTGATGGTGGCCTCATAGAATGAGTTTGGAAGCTTACCTTCATTCTGCAATTTTCTGGAAGAGTTTGAGTAAGATAGGTGTTAGCTCTTCTCTAAATTTTTGGTAGAATTCAGCTGTGAAGCCATCTGGTCCTGGGCTTTTGTTTGCTGGAAGATTTTTGATTACAGTTTCAATTTCCTTGCTTGTGATGGTCTGTTAAGATCTTCTATTTCTTCCTGGTTCAGTTTTGGAAAGTTATACTTTTCTAAGAATTTGTCCATTTCATCCAAGTTGTCCATTTTATTGGCATAGAGCTGCTGGTAGTAGTCTCTTATGATCCTTTGTATTTCAGTGTTGTCTGTTGTGATCTCTCCATTTTCATTTCTAATTTTGTTAATTTGGTTCTTCTCTCTTTGTTTCTTAATGAGTCTTGCTAATGGTTTGTCAATTTTGTTTATTTTTTCAAAAAACCAGCTTTTAGCTTTGTTGATTTTTGCTATGGTCTCTTTAGTTTCTTTTGCATTTATTTCTGCCCTGATTTTTAAGATTTCTTTCCTTCTGCTAACCCTGGGGTTCTTCATTTCTTCCTTCTCTAATTGCTTTAGGTGTAGAGTTAGGTTATTTATTTGGCTTTTTTCTTGTTTCTTGATGTAAGCCTGTAATGCTATGAACCTTCCCCTTAGCACTGCTTTTACAGTGTCCCATAGGTTTTGGGTTGTTGTGTTTTCATTTTCATTCATTTCTATACATATTTTGATTTCTTTTTTGATTTCTTCTATGATTTGTTGGTTATTCAGAAGCGTGTTATTTAGCCTCCATATGTTTGAATTTTTAACAATTTTTTCCTGTAATTGAGATCTAATCTTACTGCACTGTGGTCAGAAAAGATGACTGGAATGATTTCAATTTTTTTGAATTTTCCAAGACCAGATTTATGGCCCAGGATGTGATCTATTCTGGAGAAGGTTCCGTGTGCACTTGAGAAAAAGGTGAAGTTGATTGTTTTGGGGTGAAATGTCCTATAGATATCAATTAGGTCTAGCTGGTCCATTGTGTCATTTAAGGTTTGTGTTTCCTTGTTAATTTTCTGTTTAGTTGATCTATCCATAGTTGTGAGTGGGGTATTAAAGTCTCCCACTATTATTGTGTTACTATTAATTTCCTCTTTCATACTCGTTAGCGTTTGCCGTACATATTGCGGTGCTCCTATGTTGGGTGCATATATATTTATAATTGTTATATCTTCTTCTTGGATTGATCCTTTGATCATTATGTAGTGTCCTTCTTTGTCTCTTTTCACATCCTTTATTTGAAAGTCTATTTTATCTGATATGAGTACTGCGACTCCTGCTTTCTTTTGGTCTCCGTTTGCATGAAATATTTTTTTCCAGCCCTTCACTTTTAGTCTGTATGTGTCTCTTGTTTTGAGGTGGGTCTCTTGTAGACAGCATATATAGGGGTCTTGTTTTTGTATCCATTCAGCCAATCTTTGTCTTTTGGTTGGGGCATTCAACCCATTTACATTTAGGGTAATTATTGATAGGTGTGGTCCCGTTGCCATTTACTTTGTTGTTTTGGGTTCACGTTTATACAACCTTTCTGCATTTCCTGTCTAGAGAAGATCCTTTAGCATTTGTTGAAGAGCTGGTTTGGTGGTGCTGAATTCTCTCAGCTTTTGCTTGTCTGTAAAGCTTTTGAATTCTCCTTCATATCTGAATGAGATCCTTGCTGGATACAATAATCTAGGTTGTAGGTTATTCTCTTTCATTACTTTCAGTACGTCCTGCCATTCCCTTCTGGCCTGGAGGCTTTCTATTGATAGATCAGCTGTTATCCTTATGGGAATCCCTTTGTGTGTTATTTGTTGTTTTTCCCTTGCTGCTTTTAATATTTGTTCTTTGTGTTTGATCTTTGTGAATTTGATTAATATGTGTCTTGGGGTGTTTCGCCTTGGGTTTATCCTGTTTGGGACTCTCTGGGTTTCTTGGATTTGGGTGGCTATTTCCTTCCCCATTTTAGGGAAGTTTTCAGCTATTATCTCCTCGAGTATTTTCTCATGGCCTTTCTTTTTGTCTTCTTCTTCTGGGACTCCTATGATTCGAATGTTGGGGCGTTTCACAGTGTCCCAGAGGTCCCTGAGGTTGTCCTCATTTCTTTTGATCCTTTTTTCTTTTTTCCTCTCTGCTTCATTTATTTCCACCATTTTATCTTCTACCTCACTTATCCTATCTTCTGCCTCCGTTATTCTACTCTTGGTTCCCTCCAAAGTGTTTTTGATCTCATTCATTGCATTATTCATTTTTAATTGACTCTTTTTTATTTCTTCTAGGTCTTTATTAAACAGTTCTTGAATCTTTTCAATCTTTGTTTCCAGGCTATTTATCTGTAACTCCATTTTGTTTTCAAGATTTTGGATCATTTTTATTATCATTATTCTAAATTCTTTTTCAGGTAGATTCCCTATCTCCTCCTCTTTTGTTTGACTTGGTGGGCATTTTTCATGTTCCTTTACCTGTTGGGTATTTCTTTGCCTTTTCATCTTGTTTAGATTGCTGTATCTGGAGTGGGCTTTCTGTATTCTGGAGGTCTGTGGTTCCTTTTTATTGTGGAGGATTAACCCAGTGGGTGGGGTTAGACGATTGGCTTGTCAAGATTTCCTGGTTAGGGGAGCTTGCGTCAGTGTTCTGGTGCATGGAACTTGATTTCTTCTCTTTGGAGAGCAATGGAGTGCCCAGTAATGAGTTTTGAGATGGGTCTATGTGTTAGGTGTGTCCTTGGGCAGCCTGTATGTTGATGTTCAGGGCTATGTTCCTGCGTTGCTGGAGAATTTGCGTGGTATGTCTTGCTCTAAAACTTATTGGCTCTTGGGTGGTGGTTGGTTTCAGTGTAGGTATGGAGGCTTTTGGACGGTCACTTATTACTTAAAGTTCCATGTAGTCAGGAGTTTTCTGGTGTTCTCAGGTTTTGGGCTTAAGTCTCCTGCCTCTGGATTTCAGTTTTATTCTTCCTGTAGTCTCAGGACTTCGCCAACTATACAGCCCTGATAAGAAAACTTCTAGGTTAATGGCTAAAAGATTCTCCCCCGTTAGGGACACCCAGAGAGGTTCACAGAGTTACATGAAGAAGAGGAGAGGGAGGAGGGAGATAGAGATGACCAGGAGGAGAAAAAGGGGGACTCAAGAGGAGAGAGACAGATCTACGCAGCTGTCTGTTCCCAGAGTGTTCTCCGTAGCCCAGTCACCTACAAGGATTCACAGAATTGGATTGGGAAGAGAAGGGGAAAGGAGGAAATAGAGGTGTTCTGAGGTAGAAAACAGAGAGTCAAGATTGGGAGAGAATAATCTTCGGTTTAAAAATAGGGCTTCTCTCTTTTTTTTTTTTTGTAAGGTTATAGTGTATTGAAAATGAAAATTAAGGAGTAGTAGAGGAGTACTAGAGGACTTTAAAAGAAATAAGAGAAAAAGAAAAATAGAAAATAGAAGAGAAAAAGGAAAGAAAAAAAAGAAAAAAAAAGAAAGAAAAAGAAAAAAAAATTTTTTTTTTTCCCCCCTAATTAAAAAATCGTAAAAGTCTGTGGAAATGAAAGTTAAGGAGTAATGGGGGAGTAATAGGGGATTTTAAAGGAAAGTAAAAGAGAAGAAAGAAAAAAGAAAAAAAAGAAAAAAAAAAGAGAAAAAAGTAAAATTATATCTAGGAGTTTCTCTGGAGCTGTTGCGGTCAGTGTGGGTTCGGCTCAGTTTCAGATAGCTCCTCGTTCCAGCTTACGCTTCTCGATATCTACAGGCCCCTCCGGTGTAGTCAGTGTTTCCTAGAGGGATTTTAATCTGTTGCACCAGTCCCTTCTGAAGCGGTTCCCTTTGTTTATTTGGCTTCTGTTTGCCGGTCTCTTCAGAGCCTCATTTCCGCCCTGACACAGGCGGGCGGAGGTGGACTCTTATTCAGGTAGCTAGTTCCGTCGCTCTGCGGGGCAGGGAGGGGCTTGCGCTGCAGGGAGAGGCTGGCGCTGTGGGGACAGGCTTGCGCCGCGGGGATGGGCTGGGGCTGCCGGGAGGGGCTGACGCTGCTTTCTCCGTCTGTGCTGCTCAGGCTCCCGGCTGTTCTATATGGAGCGCGCCCCACGCTGCGCGAGGTTCCAGCCCTCGGGTGTTCCACAAAAGCGCGGAAGGAAAAGCTGCGCCTGCTCTCTGTGCCTTCCCCATCAGAGCGGTCCAGGCAGCCAGGGGCTTGGTGGGCGCACTCTCCCCAGGTGTGGCGCGCCCCCTCCCTTCCGCGGACCCAGTCTCAGTTTTCGCTGGCGCCAGTCGGGTGCGTGCGCCTTCTGCCCTCTGCGTCCCCAGCCCCAGTCCCCGCCCGCGCCGGTCGGGTGCCTGCGCCCTGTGTCTCGCCGCGACCTTCCCCTCCCCCCTGCCTCCTGCCTCCGGCGGGGCTGGGCCGGTCCGCAGCCTGCGAGCTCCTCTCTGGACCCTCTCGGTCTCTTTGTTCTGCGAACGGCTGGCAGTGTGTTCGGGCCGGTTAATTTACTCTCTCTCTTTTGGTCTCCCACAGTTCAAGTTGGCAACTCACAGAAGCTCCCTCCGATTGTCCTCAGGGCACTCAGGCCCGGACCCTACCCCAAGCAATGCCGCCTAAGAGCTCCGGGGACGGATCTCCGTCCTTAGCTCTTTTGTCTCACTTTTTATCTTTTATATTTTGTCCTACCTCCTTTCGAAGACAATGGGCTGCTTTTCTGGGCGCCTGATGACCTCAGCTAGCGATCCGAAGTTGTTTTGCGAAGTTTGCTCTGCGTTCAGTTATTCTTTTGATGAATTTGTAGGAGAGAAAGTGGTCTCCCCGTCCTACTCCTCCGCCATCTTGGCTCCTCCCCCCATTAAAGCATTCTTAACATCAGGGAAGTACTGATCCAGTCTTATTTAATAGATTCTCGTATACATGTGTTGTATGGTGAGGCAGATAGCTCAGTTAATGTGGTATGGTGCCTTCTATTTATAGCCTGTGTAAAGCATCAGATCTGCCAATGGCAGCCCCAGGCTGAGCAGGGTTGGTGGTGGTGTGGGGTGTGTGGGGGGGATGGAAGAGTGGGGAATGCACTTTCAGTTCAGTATCTTATAAAAAATGGCCAGGTTTCAAGATGGATGAAGTTGGTCCTTGGTGTTCTTTCATTCTCCCCTGTAGGTGCCTCTCTAGGTCTTATCCTCTTCCTTCCCATGTTACCTCTTCACTGGCCCTATCACTTTAAAAAATCTGTTAACAGATATGACTTAAATACATTCCCGTAATTCATTGTGAGGTATCTCTCAATAGTTCTCATTCAGTCGGGGTGGGGTAGTGGTGGTATTTTAAAAGGGAAGTTTACAGTATCTATTAATAAAACTGTGGTGTTGGAGAAGACTCTTGAGAGTTCCTTGGGCTGCAAAGAGGCCAAAGTCAATCCTAAAGGAAATCAGGCCTGAATATTCATTGGAAGGACTGATGCTGAAGCTGAAGCCCCAATACTTTGGCCACTTGATGTGAAGAACTGACTCATTTGAAAAGACCCTGATGCTGCGAAAGATTGAAGGCAGGAGGAGAGGGGAGGAGAGAGGATGAGATGGTTGGATGGCATCGCTGACTTGATGAACGTGAGTTTGAGTTAAGCTCCAGGAGTTGGTGATGGGCAGGGAAGCCTGGCGTGCTGCAGTTCATGGGGTCACAAAGAGTCAGACACGACTGAGCGGCTGAACTGAACTGATTAGTATGATGTGTTGGGGGAGTTATTTTTGATTCTTGGTTTTTTTCTTAGTACCTGTCCCTCTGCCATTCTAGGCCTCCCAGAGCTGAAAATCAATGTGTAGAGGCTGCAGTGCTCTGCTTCTAGACCGATTTTTTCCAATGATGGAGAAGCCAGGTCAATCCAGATACACATGTGACTTTTGAAGGGGTTCAGAGGGCACAGAGAAGTTTTCCTGTTGTCAAACGTATATTTTTATTTCATGCCTCATCACTGTTTACTTTTTTTCTAAAAGAATACATTTTTAAAGAAGACTGAAAAAGTTTTCTAAAGGAATATTTAAGATTTTTACTTCCTATCCAAAGGACAGTGTGGAATGAACATCCCAAAGACAGTATCAGGGGTATTATGAGCCTCAAAGGGGAATATGTTTGTCTCAAAGTAGCTGAGGTTTTTCCAGATGGACATAAATGAATAAAAATTCATTTAGTTACATAGTGATAAATGTCACCAAACAAGTCAAGGCTGGGGTGTTCTCACCTCTCTGCATTCGGCGGTGGCTCCAGAGCTTCTAGGGTAGGCTAGAGACTACTCTGCACCCACCCTAATGAAAGTCTAAAAAACCAGGCTCAAGAGGATCTGACTGAAAGAGAAGCAAGCACAACCACTTCCAACAGAAGTAAGCACAACCAAGTCCAACCATTTGTAAAGGAAGACACCAAATTCAGACGCTCAACAATGTAAAATTCACAAAAATCCAGGTTTCGCTAGTGGCTCAGTGGTGAAGAATCCACCTGGCAATACAGAGACACAGTTTCGTGCTCTGATCCGGGAAGATGTCACATGCCATGGAGCTTCTAAGCCTGTGTACGTCACAACTACTGAGCCTGTGCCCTAGAGCCCGCGAGCAGCAACTGCTGAAACCTACATGCTGGAGTTGGCCTGCGCACCGTAGCTAGAGAAAAGCAACAACGACCCAGCATGGCCAAAAATAAACAAGTAAATACAATTATTTTTTTTAAAAAATCCATCTTCCAGTTTAAAACAAAAAACAGCTACTAGATGTGCCAGGACGCAGGAAAATGTAATCCACAACTGGGAGATAAATCAGTCAATAGAAATAAACCCCATAATGGTAGAGAAGATGGAATTAGCAAATAAAGACATTAAAATGGCTATTGGACCTGTTATTGTATTTAAAGGAAAAGCTCAGAGTTTTTTCTTGCAATAACCACTGTATGACTTTTTTCACGTTGCCTGTAGGAACTGGGAGAACCCGTGGGAAAGTGCTGTTCCTCTGCCTACTGCTGTTGCTGTGAGCAACCAGCTCCTTTGTCTCTGACCCAGGATTCTTACGTCTTCCACTGGAACCCACGACACTGGAACCCACTAGCTCATTAGCTTACAAACTGGATCAAGTCTCAAGGTGTTAGCCAATTCCAATTTCTAATTAAAAACTAGCCCAATGAATTATAAGGTAATCGTGATCAGATGTGGAGGTCAATTTAAAACTTTTTGTTGAAATAAGTACCCAGATGAAAGATTTTGAAATGTTTTCAGAAATTTATTTACATGTCTTGGATGGAAGCAGTTGATACAGTTTACTCGGAGTTCCTGGGAGAAAAAAGAGAAGAATTTTTGAAAAAATGGGACTGCTATGTGTACTGTGGAAAAATAATAATTAAAAAAATTTCCTGCTTGCTACCAAAGTTGCCTTAGCCATATATAATATATAGAAGTAGTATAAATAAAATAACACATCTCATCAAAGGACCAAAATCTCTAAGAAATTCCACTATGTAATGAATTGGATACAAATCTTACAAAAATAGTGTTCACCTTCTTATTACTGTCCTCTGGCTAAACCTGATAGACAAAAGAAATCTTAAACACACTTCTATGAATCCACCAAGATATACATACCTTTCAAACCAAGGGCTAAAGGCCTATTCCCAGGACTAGAGGTGTCTTCATAAATATCATAGATGTCAAAATGGAATTTATCTTTCCTTGAAACGTGACCCATTTTTGAGAGGTCAATAT
The DNA here is from genome assembly GCF_019320065.1 of Cervus canadensis. NCBI lineage: Eukaryota > Metazoa > Chordata > Mammalia > Artiodactyla > Cervidae > Cervus > Cervus canadensis. The sequence continues at coordinate 14,474,667 of NC_057416.1, forward strand.
GGTGACTGCAGATTTTTTCACTTAGATTTGAATATTCTCTTTGAAGATTCCGCATCTCAAATTCCAAGGTGTCCCTTTCATTCTCTATACTCCTTACATAGTTTTCTAAGAGTATTTTGTCTTCCTCAAGTCTACAGATGCTATTTTCAAATTTTATAGTTTCTTGACTATTTTTTTTTAGTTCTTCTTTTAGAAGCTGATTATCGGTCTTAATTTCCATTACCATTTTTGATAACAGTTCACATTCATTGCCCATTTCTGACAAACTATTCTTATAAATACTTGCTTCTGACTTTGCATTTTTTATTTCTTGCAGGAAATTCTCTTCCGCAGTAGATTGGTATGTTTGAATGTCCTCAATTTCTCTTGCCATCATCTCTCTCGCAGCAGTAGATTCTTGTAAGGTTGTTTCAAGATTAAGCTTTTCATTTTTAACTGTTTCTACTATTTGAAGAAGTGTCTCTTGTTCGATTTTTGCCAATCTTTCTTTCTCTTTTAGCTGTGCTGTCTCTAGGCGGTTTTCTTTCAGTTCATTTTCCAGTGCATCTTTTTCCTTTAGAAGCAGATGTGTTTTTTTCTCTAACATTTCTTTTTCCTCTTGTATCAATAGAACATTTGTTTTCATTGATTCCATTTCTATGCTCAATCGTTTGTTTTCATTACTGACAATGGCCATATCACTTTGAGTTTTGTGTTCCTTACTTTTTAGTTGATCTAATGTTTCTATTATTTGTTGATTCTCCAAAGAAAGTTGACTGTTTTTTTCCTCAAGGGTTTTATTTTGTCCTTGGAGAACATTATAGTTACTAACTATTTTTTTCAATTCTTTAAGACATTCTTTGCCATCTTCTTCTGTTTTAGTTAACTTGGACTGGAGAGTATTCTTTTCTTCAACCAATGTCTTAAGTTGCTTTTCATACATTTCAATTTTCTGTATCAGAGATTGTGTGGTAAAGACAAGAGGTTTAATTTTTGTTTTAAGGGTTAGGTTTTCATTCTCTAGTTTCATTACTTTTTTCTGTATTTGCATAGATTCTTTCAAGTAATTCTGTAAGTACTGAATTTTTGCTACACATTGCTCAGTAACAGAATTGACTTTGGATGTTTTCTCATTTTCAACTATTATTGATCCTTGTTTTACTGTAAATGGTTGTTTTTCTTTGTCTTTCATGTCATATTTTGTTGGGTCAAAGAATGCCAATGTATGTCTTGGGACTCTGGAATGGAGTTTTAAATCTGCAATATTCTTGTCAGTGATAGGAATTTCTTTATTGTTTTTCTCATTCCTTTTTCCCCTGTGTATTTCACTCCTGGATAATTTTTTACATTTCCTACAAAAATTCACATGGAATTTTGACACTGTTTCCCTAAGTGGGAGCAATTTGTTTACTAATGCCTCTAATTCCAAAATTCTCTTTGATTTTATATCTTCACTTAAGTTACTTTCAATATTTTCTTCCTTAATAAAAATTTTTTTTTCCTTGTGAATGGAGGGCAGGTCATAATTCCCGTGCCTTGGAACAGCTTTTAAAGTCTGCAGTTCGTTTGTAAGTGCCAGTTCCCTATTATGTGACTTTTGAAGCTCTTCCTTCATTTGTTTGATGGAATGGCAAATACCATCTAAATTTTCACAAAATCCATTATTGAGAAGAGGCATTGTCATTCTGGACTTATCCAGAATTAGCGTCTCAGCTTGAGACATCCCATTTTGAGGTGCATTAGGTAGAAAATTATAAAAGTTATTATAATTCTTCAACCTGTCAGAATTTTCTGAAGCTGAATTATCTGTCAGAGTTCTCTGAGTTAGTATGTCCTTGAAATGTATCTGGCATGGAACATCTATACTTTGAGGAAGACTGTCAATACTGTCACTACTGAATTTTTCCTCTGCTGAATGAAGAGTCCTGGAATCCTCAAAATGATGAATTTTCTCCATAGAAAGGATTTCTTCTTGATTCTCTACAGGCTAGTAAAAATAAAAATCACACTATAGATGTACTATCATTTGCTACATGACCAACAAATTAAGACAATATTTTGGGGAGGATATATTTTTACAACCAGAATGAACATTTTATCCATTTCTGCAGCAGAGAAGCCTAACGAGTATGATTCCTTTTTCTGCAGGAAAATCTACCTTTATTTTGAGGTCTGTAACTCTGGTCTTCACGGTTTGCTTAGAAATTATACTTATTTCCTTAAGTAGTGAGATAGCAGGGCCAACCCCTCAATTTCAGAAATAGAAATCCAGCATTTCTCAAGAGACCATCATACATTGATGGGGAAGACAGAAGCCATAGTTCAAAGGGAAGTTTAAAGAAAATGAAAATTTTCATTCTTTCTGTATGTCAACCTTAGCTTGTCTTCCTAGTTTCAAGTGTATCTAGGGCTGTGACTGTTCTGGAAATGTGAGTTCTAATAAGTGGAGACACAGTGACTCTGGTTTGGACCTGTTCTAGAGAATTCACTCTAGGTCTAAGTCAATCCTAAAAGTAGGAGAACTCATAAGTGGACAGAAAGGCTATAAAAGCTGCCTTGCATTTCAGTTTACTTGGGAATCTTTAGATATCTGGACTAAGTCAAATGCCCCTCATATGCTCTTCTAAGAGAAACAAGAAAATTGTAGAAGTATGGAGGAGGTAAACATACATCTTTTAGGGTTTTCAGGACAGGAGTTTCCTTATTTTCACCTCTGACAATCCAGTCACCCTGTGAAGAAGGGGAGAATGTAAAGATGAAGATCAAAGGTTGTAACATTTCTGAAGTACCTAAATGTAGAAATGGTTTTATGTTGAAGAACATACCAAAGCCGTTTCATTGTGTGTGCCGAATACTAGATTTTTTTCTGGGTTAAATTGTGGGTTTTCTACTTCAATAATACTTTTGTTCAATATTTCACTGATTTCAGACTGTACCTTTAAAAGACAAATTAAGAATGTCAGACCTTGATTTATAAACTTATGAATGCACAAGAATAATAGATATAATTAAAAGATATCTTTAAATTTCCTACACATAAAAATTATTGGCCATCATATAAAATATAAATTAAACTTATTGTAATCTCTATCATTGAAGGAATCTTTAAGAAAGATATGCCTTTACTATGTGATTATAAAATCAGAAAGACTTAACTGAGGAAAGTAAAATCTTCTGAATTAAAATAACTTTAGAGGTTTGATTTTTACATTGTTGAATAAATCAGAGATCCTTGACTCTGTCATCAGAATGGAATCTGTTGTGTCAGCCTCAGGAGGATTTTATCTTCTCTTCCCGTTTCCCCACACTTGCTTCTAGTACAGGAATATCAGGATGAGGTTTAAGGGCCTCTAGTTGTAATGTGTTGTGATCTGTACCCCCAGTATCCACACCTTATCCTGTCAACACTACCCCTTGTTTCTTCTGGATAAAGTCCCTATGCCTTTCGTGGTGGTAGAGAGCCCACCTCCAGCTCCAAGGGGTGAGCATGTGACCAGTCAGAGCGTTGCCGCCCTCTGAACAGGGACTGCTTTCAAGAATGCATGTGGGGCCATCAGAATGAGGACAAACTGCTAAGAGAGAAAAGCAGAGTTTCTTCTCTAACTGGAGTCTGGAAAGATAAAGGCCGCAACTTTTAGCAACCCTTTTGCTACCACCTGGAGTCTGAGAATCCGATACTGTCAAAAGCAGAACCATGATAAGGAGTGAGGCTGGTTCTCCGATGATGTAGTCCTGGTCATACGGATAAAGCCATCCCCAGGTGCACTATCCCTGGGGTTTTCATTACCAGAGCTGGCAAAGGGCACTTTCTCCTCACTTTGAGTTAGATTTTCTATCACTTATGACGAGAGTCCCTATTTGTAGACTGTATACAGGTAGCAGTTTAAACATACATTTTTTTTTAAAAAAAATACAGGTATAACAATGTAGTTTCCTGCAAATTTGGGGTCTAGAATAGATTGCAGCTCTATTTTATTACATTTAGTTTCAAGTGATCAATTGGCTAGGGTTTGTCAGCTTAGACATGTATGATGGTGTCCTCAGTTTGGATATTTTCTATGTAAATTAAAAGAAACATACCATGCTAACATTTTGCAGAGTCTGTATTCGGAGAGCCTGAAACGATTCCAGTTGTTGCTGAAGGGCCTAAAACAAAGTTATACAGGGATGCAATTGAACATCTGTAGGTGAACATATACTTTGTTATGGGATTCCCTAGTGGCTCAGATGGTAAAGAATCTGCCTGCAATGCAGAAGACCTGGGTCAGGAAGATCCCCTGGAGAAGGGCATGACAACCCACTCCGGTATTCTTGCCTGGAGCATCCCATGGACAGAAGAGCCTGTCGGGCTACAATCCATGGGGTCACACAGAGTCAGACACGACTGAAGCGACTTAGCACGCATGAACGCACACTTTGTTAGAATTAAAAATATCCCCCAAAGTTGCCTATTACAGGAATCATGTGGAGGGTCAGGTGGCTGGCTTACATTCTTAATCATTCTTGCTCACTCTCAAGTATTCTGAGAAATATCAGACTTTACACAGGTTTTCTGAGAAAATAAAATCAAATATACTCACTTTCAATGCTGATTGTGGTTGGATTTGATTTTCTGATTCTGATACACAGCTGTGTTCTAAAAAGTAAAATTGAAAAGTGATGTGATTTAATTCTTAATTGTTATTTTTAAACTGTGAATAGAAAGCAGTCTCAGCTTCCTTGGATGGTGAGGCAAAGAGATAATGAGAAGACTGATGTTCACATTAGGATAAACCCAGTGCTACCTGTATAACAAATTAAGAAATAATTTTCATCTGGCTTAAAATACTGCACCTACTTGAGGTTGTAACAGTGGTTTTACTTTTATAATAAATCATTAACTTGTAACACCAAACTTAGAATACTCTGAAACTTAGATATCTTTGTTTCAGGGATATAAACTATACATTTTTTGGTATAAAAATGAACAATTCTCATATGACGGGAGACCCTTGGCAAAGTATTATATAGGTCTCAGTGTCTACGCAACAGCCATGTGATGTTTTTCTTCCTTAATCTGGAAAACAGTTTGGATTAATAGAACATAGGTCTTGTCATGTTCTTAAGCAAAGTGCTATAAAGATCTGTGTGTTCCTTCCTAAAAAACAGATCATAGATCTGCAGTAGGGGAGAGACTATATAATATTTGCAAATTTTGTGATATATGCAAAATTAAAAAAAAATTTTTTTAATGTCGTAAATGAAATGAGAGTTATGTTAGAATGTTCCCCCTAGGCTGGCAATTTCTGATGTTTAAGAGAAGGTTTCTAAAGAGTTCAGAATATCTCCTTTGGAATGGAAGCTTGCCAGATGTTATAGAATCTGGTTGCAAAGCATCTTCCCTCCCATTCCGTCCCAATCTGGCCCTTATCACTGCAAGAGCAGCTCTCGTTCACAACCTGGAGTCATTTGGCCAACTGAAGAATCCCACCTTCATCACAGGGCACGGATGGACAGGGAGTCCATCTAGTTACCGCTCAGCTTTGCATCTTACTGGGAATAAATGGTAGTCAGAAATGTTCGTCTCAGAGAGAAAAAAAGGAACTCAAGGTCTGGACCAGTCCTGTAAGTCATCCCAAACTTTTTCAAACTCTAAAATAACCACTACAATATTGTAAAGTAATTAGCCTCCAATTGAAATAAATTAATTTTAAAAAGTAAAATAAAAATAAATAAAATAACCTCTTCTGATGAACTCAAATATTAATAGATCAAAATGCAAATGAAAAAAGAATATATCACCTAGAATCCCACCATACAGAATTAAAGATGCTTGCTCCTTGGAAGGAAAGCTATGACACACCTAGATAGCATTTTTTTTTTTTTTTTTAGATAGCATATTAAAAGCAGAGGCATCACTTTGCCGACAAAGGTCCGTATAGTCTAAGTTACATATGGTTTTTCCAGTATGTATGAATGAGAGAGCTGGACCATAAAGAGGACTGAGCACTGAAAAACTGATGCTTTCAAACTGTAGTGCTGGAGAAGACTTTTGAGAGTCCCTTGGACAGCAAGGAGCTCAAACCAGTCAATCCTAACAGAAATCAACCCTGAATATTCATTGGAAGGACTGATGCTAAAGCTGAAGCTCCAATACTTTGGCCATCTGATGCAAAAAGCCAACTCATTGGAAAAGACCCTGATGCTGAGAAAGATTAAGGACAGGAAGAGAAGGGGTTAACAGAGGATGAGATGGTTGGATGGCATCACTGACTCAATGGACATGAGTTTGAGCAAACCCCAGGAGGCAGTGAAGGACAGGGAAGCCTGGTGTGCTGCAGTCCATGGGGTCACAAAGAGTCAGACACGACTTAGTGACTGAAAAACAACAACAAAACTTTAGGTTCCCACCCTTATTCAGCTCTCTAGACACATAAGTGAAAAAAACAAATGATTTTCAATCAATGGGATATTATGCATTCTACTTTTAAATAATAATATTAGACATATTTGTTAAAGAAAACTGCAAATAGTCAAATTTATTGCTAGTATTCAGATTTTTACTCACTACATGAGAGATTATTTCCTATGAGAGTCCTCTAAAATATTGGAAATGGGTCATGAAAAGGATTAAGAGATTGGAAATTTTATGTTTTAAGTGGGGCTTTCCTGGTGGCTCAGCAGGTAAAGAAGCCGCCTGCAAGTAACATACATTTCTGATGTGAATATTCAGTGTTGATTTACTCCATCCATGCCAAAAAAGGAAGTAAATCTTGAGAAAATTGGTCTCATCCTTCCTCCCACATTTGCTCCCCAGTTGTCATGATGTTTGATAGTGATAGTATTTTTACGTTTCATGATGGTCACACTTTGTTCTGTAACTATAATGCTCACAAAACTATTTAAACCCAAAGATAAGATATTATTGCTGTAAACATTCCCAGCCTTTAGCTTTATTCTTAATGGATTTCCTATTCACAATTTTATCTCTTCCTGCACCCGCAACAACAGCCTCCCTTTTCTGCACAGATTTCCTTTGTCTTGTTAGGACTTGCAAGTTTAGGGCTAAATATAAGGACTCCTTTTGCTAAGATGGAGTAAGAAATGTGGGGCAAAAGGAAATCCAAAGACTTGGTCAAGAGATATAGCGAATGAAGATCTTAAGGAAAGAGCGTGGGCTTTCTAGATGGCTTCTACATGGACCTCCCTCCCTCCGTCTCATTCTCCTGTGGAAGGTGGAGGTTTGTGACATTGGGTATATATATATAGGCAGCATTTTCTGGTTTTACTGTGGCAGGGGATAAGGTGCCTGGTGGGGAGAGGCATTTGGGGAAGAGATATGAAGGTCCAAGAATTTTTTTAACTTGAGAGAGTCTAATCTACCTGCTTGCTGTGGAAATCATGTAGTGGAAATGGAGAAGAATAATTCTGGAGAATGAGGCCAAAGTTAAGAACTACAGAATTCCAGGAGAGATTCAATCTGGAGGAAATGGCCTGTGATGGAGCAGGGACAATCCTTCCATGCAAGTGGGGGCAGCAGAGAGTGTGGGACACAGCCAGGTAGCTCAGCAGAATTTGTTTTGTTTTGTTTTTTCATTTATTTATATTAGTTGGAGGCTAATTACTTTACAATATTGTAGTGGTTTTGCCATACATTGATATGAATCAGCCATGGATTTACATGTGTTCCCCATCCTGAACCCACCTCCCACCTCCCTCCCCATCCCATCCCTCTGGGTCATCCTAATGCACCAGCCCTGAGCACTTGTCTCATGCATCAAACCTGGACTGGTGATCTGTTTCACAACTGATAATATACATGTTTCAATGCTATTCTCTCAGATTATTCCCCACCCCACCCCCGCTTCGCCTTCTCCCACAGAGTCCAAAAGTCTGTTCTATACATCTGTGTCTCTTTTTCTGTCTTGCATAAAGGGTTATCATTACCATTTTTCTAAATTCCATACATATGCGTTAGTATACTGTATTGGTGTTTTTCTTTCTGGCTTACGTCACACTGTATAATGGGCTCCAGTTTCATCCACTTCATTAGAACTGATTCAAATGAATTCTTTTTAATGGCTGAGTAATATTCCATTGTGTATATGCATCACAGCTTTCTTATCCATTTGTCTGCTGATGGGCATCTAGGTTGCTTCCATGTCCTGGCTATTATAAACAGTGCTGTGATGAACATTGGGGTACACGTGTCTCTTTCAGTTCTGGTTTCCTCGGTGTGTCTGCCCAGGAGTGGGATTGCTGGGTCATATGGCAGTTCTATTTCCTGTATTTTAAGGAATCTCCACACTGTTCTCCATAGTGGCTCTACTAATTTGCATTCCCACCAACAGTGTAAGAGGGTTCCCTTTTCTCCACACCCTCTCCAGCATTTATTGTTTGTAGACTTTTGGATAGCAGCCATTCTGACTGGTGTGAAGTGGTACTTCATTGAGGTTTTGATTTGCATTTCTCTGATAATGAGTGATGTTGAGCATCTTTTCATGTGTTTGTTAGCCATCTGTATGTCTTCTTTGGAGAAATGTCTGTTTAGTTCTTTGGCCCACTTTTTGATTGGGTCATTTATTTTTCTGGAATTGAGCTGCAGGAGTTGCTTGTATGTTTTTGAGATTAATCCTTTGTCTGTTTCTTCATTTGCTGTTATTTTCTCCCATTCTGAAGGCTGTCTTTTCACCTTGTTTATAGTTTCCTTTGTTGTGCAAAAGCTTTTAAATTTCATTAGGTCCCATTTGTTTATTTTTGCTTTTATTTCCAATATTCTGGGAGGTGGGTCATAGAGGATCTTGCTGTGATTTATGTCGGAGAGTGTTTTGCCTGTGTTCTCCTCTAGGAGTTTTATAGTTTCTGCTCTTACATTTAGATCCTTAATCCAATTTGAGTTTATTTGTGTGTATGGTATTAGAAAGTGTTCTAGTTTCATTCTTTTACAAATGGTTGACCAGTTTTCCAGCACCACTTGTTAAAGAGGTTGTCTTTTCTCCATTGTATATTCTTGCCTCCTTTGACAAAGATAAGGTGTCCATAGGTTCGTGGATTTATCTCTGGGCTTTCTATTTTGTTCCATTGATCTATATTTCTGTCTTTGTGCCAGTACCATACTGTCTTGATGACTGTGGCTTTGCGGTAGAGCCTGAAGTCAGGCAGGTTGATTCCTCCAGTTCCATTCTTCTTTCTCAAGATTGCTTTGGCTATTCAAGGTTTTTTGTATTTCCATACAAATTGTGAAATTATTTGTTCTAGTTCTGTGAAAAATACTGTTGGTAACTTGATAGGGATTGCATTGAATCTATAGATTGCTTTGGGTGGTATACTCATTTTCACAATATTGATTCTTCCAATCCATGAACACGGTATATTTCTCCATCTATTTGTGTCCTCTTTGATTTCTTTCATCAGTGTTTTATAATTTTCTATATATAGGTCTTTTGTTTCTTTAGGTAGATATATTCCTAAGTATTTTATTCTTTTCGTTGAAATGGTGAATGGTATTGTTTCCTTAATTTCTCTCTCTGTTTTCTCATTGTTAGTGTATAGGAATGCAAGGGATTTCTGTGTGTTAATTTTCTATCCTGCAACTTTACTATATTCATTGATTAGCTCCAGTAATTTTCTGGTAGAGTCTTTAGGATTTTCTAAGTAGAGAATCATGTCATCTGCAAACAGTGAGAGTTTTACTTCTTCTTTTCCTATCTGGATTCCTTTTCTTTCTTTTTCTGCTCTGATTGCTGTGGCCAAAACTTCCAAAGCTATGTTGAATAGCAGTGGTGAGAGTGGGCACCCTTGCGGGTCAGGGTGTTTGGGCCTGACTGCTTCTAATTTCTTCATACAGTATGAGATCATGTTCCCCATTAAGAGGTAGTGGTGAGAGGTGCTGGAGATTTCATGAAACAAGAAAAGTGAAATAGTTATCTTGGAGAGGGCTTGATAAAGTGTTTTCTGGGGAAATAAAGTAACTTCCAAATAGCACTGAGATCCACAGTATGACTCAGAAGTGAGTGTTTTTCTCCAGCAAAGTTCCAATGATTCAGTGAAGATACAGGGTAGGCAGAGAGAGTCATTTATTTTAAAAAGCTATCAAAAGAACTTTTTATTTTTCTTATGAGTTTCAGAGACACTGGCTGCTCCTTATTCCCAATGGGAAGATAATTTTAAAATTCATCAATACTTAAAGAACCACATAGGATTTTGTGTTTCTAGAATTGGAAAAGAAGTTATGAATGAAGCACAGGAGAGGGAACAGAATCACATGTCACAGTATATTAAGTCCTTGCTAAACGTACAATATTGGGAAGTATTTAGACTAAGTAGAGGATGTGGTGCCAGTCCTGAAGAGGCTTTATCTCTATTCAGATTGAAAGAAATATTACTCAGATTAGATTCAACTTAAATTCTCTAGCTGTTTCATATTTAAATATCAGAATTTAAAAACAAGATAGTTTGCAACAGGATGCCTTTTGAGATACTTTAGGTAAAGATATGGGGAATTTATTCTAAAGTCTAAAGGAGCTTATGTCATAGTAGATGTATTTTTGTTGTTTAGTCGCTAAGTTATGTCTGACCCCTTGGACTGTAGCCCACCAAATTTGTCCATGGGATTTCTCAGGCAAGAAACTGCAGTGAGTTGCCGTTTCCTTCTCCAGGGCATCTTTCCCACCAAGGAATCAAACCCAAGTCTCCTGTGTTGGCAGGTGGATTCTTTACCACTGAGCTATCAGGGCAGCCCGTTCAACGTGTAGAGAAAGTTTTAAGGGCATAGCTGTAGCTCACAGAGCAGGGAGAACAAATGAATTTTAAAAATGCGATGTGGTAATAATTCTATATATGATGCTAGATACTCTGTAATTGAAGCTTTTTAATTCTCAGGTTCAAACACTGAGTTTTGCTGTGGCAATTCCCATTCACACCTAGAAGGAATTGTTTTCTGAAGCCTTGTGAGCTGCTCCATGCAAGCCTTCATTCATTCATGCAACAACTGTTTTTAACACCTGCTATCTATCAAGTACTGTCCAAGGTGCTGGTGATCTTTACAGTTGAACAAGACATGCAACATCTCTGCCCATGTGAAGCGTCCCTTCTGGTGAGGGGCACGGAGGATAGAGTGTGTAGGACGGGAGTAAATCCTATGGGGAAAAGTAGGGCACAGGGGAGGGTATATCCCTGCACAAGGCACTGTCCCGGGAGCTCTGCAGCCAGGCTGCCTGGGCTGGAATCCTGACTTCGCCAGATGCTTGCCGTGAGGGGTCACTGTCTAGTTTCTAGGCAAAGCCTTACACGGTGCGTGGCATACAGTAAGTACTCAAGAAAACGTTACTAATATTACTGTAGTAGCAAGGATGTTATCAATATGATGTTGGTTTGGTAAATTTAAAATTTCTAATTGAGATGGACAGCAGGGATGACTGCTCCAGTTCACTGCTTCCTGGTCTGCTCAGAACAAGCCCTTTCATCGTACATGGAACTGCAAAGCCCAGTTTCCTCTCTGAACCCTTCTGCCATCCTCCTCCTCCTCGCTCATTCTGCCCCTGTCACTAGCTATTCCTCAAACATACCAGGCCTCCTCCCACCTCAGGGCCCCTGAAGCTGCTGTCCTCTCTTCCTGGAATGTTCTTTCCCCAGAAATCTGCACTGACGACTCCTTGACCTCCTTCAGGCCTCTGCTCAGATGTCATCTGCTAATGAAGTCTTCTCCCATCCTGTTTGAAATAAAATTGCCCACTCCCCACCCACCTCTGACATTCCATATACTCCACCACTTCATATATTAACTATTTTAAATCAAGAGACCTGAGAACTATTGCAGGGCATTGTAATTCAGTGTTATTTATGCAAATCACATTAATGTTCTGTTGGTCAGTACCCAAAGAACAGAAATCTTGGTGATGATGAAGTGTAGCTAAGAGAACAGAAGGACGGCAGGGCACAGGGTCACACATCCAAGTTTTGTCTTTAGTTGTAGGCAGAAGATCCCTGCCACCCTTCATCATGCCTGTCTTAGCATATCTCTCACTGATTGAGCCCCTGCCTTATACCCACCACGCTCTAGCGAGAAAGACAGGATCTCTCAGCCAAGCCTATGTGCTATTTTGTACATAACATCATTTTCTGTGAACGCTGGTATTTTCCTCCAGAGCCTTACATCCTGCTCACGTTAGAGAACACACAGTCTTGCCAAATTCAAGTCCCTCAGTCTCTTCTGACCTTAAACGCTCTCCGTGCAGTGTGGAGCTGTCTGAACTGTCTGTGAGGACTTCTCCCTGGGTCAGGACTTCTGGAACCCCCCCACCCACCTACCCACCCACACATTGCACAGGGGTGCCTGCCTGGCCTCCCCCCAGAATATGGGCGGTGCTCAGAAGAGCGGAGAGGGGGCAGGTCAGCCCACTGTCCCCATGGGGGCCACTGAGGTATGGCTTATCCTGGTGGTCACCAGCATCCCGTTGTCTTTGTCTACAGGGGCGTGGCTGTGCCCGCCCTGTTTTCAGAGCCCTTGACAAAGCCTTTGTGAAGGTCCCTGGTCTCTGAAGGTGAACAAACCCATCCTGACCTCAGATCTCCAGTTACTTCTCCCAGTCCCTCTGTGTGGGGATGGCCCATGTGTCTCGTGTGGCTTAGGGGCAAGGGTAGATCCGAACGTGGCCCATCAGTTTAGAGACGGCCTCCCCTGACATCTCTCATGAACACCAGGCCCCTCTGAGAGCCCTGGAGCCTCCTCCAGCCTCTCTGGAGGAAGCCAGACTCCAACTTCAGTGTGCTCAGATGCCCCCCTGCACATCTTATTCATGGTTTATACAGAGCTTGAAAACTGAAGCTCTTTAATTATTTCAAACACCCTCTCTATACACCCTTCCAGTAGTCCACAGATATTTACTATAAAAACAGTTCTTTTGGAAAGAATCAGTATCTTTTTAGTGATTGTCCAGAAAAATCAGCAATTTCTTATTTGATATTCAGAGAAGCAGTAGAGTGCAGCAGGTGTGTTAAGGCCTGGACATTTGCAGCTACTCTGCTGCATACTGGCTCTATCACTCGCTGTGTGACCTTGGGGAGTTAGTTAACCTCTCTGTGCCTCACTCAGTTTCCTCACCTGTAATATGAGGAGAACGGTCGTACCTACTTCTTAAGGTTGTTGTGAATATCCAGTTGATCCATTTAAGTGCTCAGGACAGTACGTGGGCCAAAGGAAATATTCCGTGTTAGTTACTGTTATTACTAGATGAAGTTACTGGAAGTACACCAGTTGGGCCAGGGGATTTAGGCGGCGTGCTGGTTGCTACGTCATTTATTGTAGTTTTACTACAGTAAAAAGGCGGAGGGATCACTGCGGCCGAGCTTGGCCAGAAGGTTTTTTTTTTTTTTACCTGTTTCACTGCTACCATTTTCCTTTACCCCCTCAGAAGAATTTAGGATCTTGGATGCTGAAAGGAGGACGCAGTCAACCTCATCCTCTTCCTCAGGACGCTTTTCTGTAACAAAACAGCACTGGGCTTCGGACTGTCGGCTTTGCCTGGAGGAGGGAGACGAGGCCTGGGGAGAAGGAAGACTAGGCCTGGGGATGAGAGATGAGGCGCGGGCGCACTGAGCGGCCACCGGAGGGCGCGCTGGGCCGGAGGCGGGGCGGGCGCGGGTATGCCTTCCTCAGGGCCGGCGGAGGTGCGCGGCTAGTCCTGCAGATCCGCACTCCAGACCCGACTGGCTCTGGGGGCGAAGGGGCCGGGGTCGGGGAGGCGGCGCTCTCCAGTACCCGTCCACCTCCCAGGGCGCCCCCTCAAAGGCCAGCCCCACCCCAGCCTGGCTCTTACCCGGGCTCATTTCTGCTACTCAAGGCCTCTTCCCAACTGCCTTCCCTCCTCCCAGGCATTCTGCTCGGTTGCTTCTAGCCCGGGCATCTCGTTGCTTGGCAACGGGGTGGCGGGGACCGCGCGAGGGGCAGTGGGGGCGCGCGCAGCGGTGGGGGTGGGGAGGAGGAAGATGCGCACTGGGGTCTGGGGTCCCGGGTCCCAAACGCCCGCCCCGCCCGAGCGACGCCTGCAACGGTCGCGTGGTGGGAAGGTCCCACCTTCGCTGCTGCTGCTGCAGCTAAGTCGCTTCAGTCGTGTCCGACTCTGTGCGACCCCATGGACAGCAGTCCACCAGGCTCCTTTGTCCACGGGATTCTCTAGGCAAGAATACTGGAGTGGGTTGCCATTTCCTTCTCCACCCACCTTTGCTGTGCCCCCCAAATCCAGGGACAAACTCATTAGGGCGCCCTGCTTCCTGCCCCCCGCGTCTCCCCTGCTCATCCAGAAACTGATCAGACTCTGCCTTAACGCAGCACCTGTTGAGCTGAAGTTGTGTGGACAGAGTTGGGTGTTTGGAGAGACACAGACACCTAGGAATTCCCTGCCTTCTCTGATCTCTCTGATCGCCATTTCATTGTTTTATTCTGTTCTGGTCCTCTTGTTTCAACCCATCTGTCAGGTCAGTTTCAGCCACTTGGGATTCAAACTATCCTAGACAGGGACATTTGTTTGCTGCGGTTAAAAGAAGACCCCTATTTCCAGTAACGAACTTACAATAGCAGTGTATTGAAATGTACACATTAGCGCTGTCGCAGAGGCGCCAATCTTCATTTGTAGAGCATGCTGGTTTTCTGTGCACCTAGGTAAACCACTTGTAAAAGATGGATGTTGCCTTGGAAGCTGGGGCTTGTTCAAGTAAAGACTGGTTGACCCTGGCCACAGTCAACCCCCTTGTCCATCAGAAAATGGAGCTGTTGAAGTGAATCTATTAAATGAATATATGTTATTATTTTGTGATAACAGCCATTATAGATGTAATATAAAATAATTGAAAGTTCAGATTTTAAGTCACAGTAAGGAATTTCAAGTCATGATGGAATAATTTATTATATAATAATTATGTGGCTCGGTTTCATGAAAATGAAATTCTTTATCATAGTTTCATTGTTTACTAGCTGTCCATTTCTTGTTTCCTAGCCTATAGAAATGGCCTCTGGAAGATTTGGCAGTCTTTCTTGTGGTGTTGTAGACCGTTTTGACAAACTGTAATTTTGAGAACTTAGGTTCTCCATTGATGATTGATGGTGACAAAGTTAACTTTTTCTGAAGAGCTGCAAACCTTTTCACCAATATATCTGTCAAATTACTCTTCTAAGTAACTTTCAGTATTTTGAAGGGAGAATGTAGATAAAAAAGCATTACATTTTAGGAAGTTAATCCCTATACTAATGAAATTTCCATAACAAGAAATTACTATAAAAATTTTATTTTATGCAACATTATATATTAATATCTAATAACATGATAATTAACATAATGTAATATTCTACAATAGCTGATTTGTCTGTGTAATGTTTGTAGGTTAGGATGGCAGATGTGTACGCAGAAATTACTTGTGGATTTAAATGGGATGATTCAACCATACCGTTCAGTACAGGATATAAAAAGCAGATGATAAGAGTTACAGTATCAAAAACTCAAATTTGGCTGGCGTACTAATTTCAGTAGACATCTACTCTACTTTTAAGATACTTCCCAATCAATTCATCAGTCAGAGCAGCAGTTCTTTACTTAGAAGTTCAGTTGATTTTAGATGTAAGGGTCAACAAGATCATTTGATTATAAGATTCATTTCTCTTTTGTAAACTAAAGAATAACTTTTAAAAAATAATTTATTTGTCAGAAAATCATTATCATTAATATACAACAAGCCCATCTTTGGAGCCAACAAAGTTATAATACATTTTTAAAATGTCTTTAATAATTAAAGTGTCTACGATATGAATGGTATCCCAGAAGAGGCCCCTTGTGAGGGCCTCACACCAAGAGACACGCATGGAGACCCTGTTCTTTGGTGAGAGAGAGAAACTGCATGGTTAAGGAGAGAAATTGTCACCGCCAAAATGGATGTATTTGGTCACTTTGGGGAGTATTTATTGCATTTGTGAATGTATGTCCAGGGAAATCTTATCTCATTACTCGTGGCCCCACCTATCATAGTTCCTGGGCCTGTGACACTGAAAAGGTTGATAATCCCAGCTGAAATTGGCAAGCAAAGTTTAGAATCAAAACACTTACTCTGAGGGATGATCAAATTTTTCCCTCCCTAGTGTAATTATTGCCCCAATAATTAAGTTTTTGGTGAAATATTCTTAGCTTACACTTCATGGTATTGAGAAGTGTGGAATTTCATGGAAAAATGTTAGTTTCCAGATTTGTATGGGAAAAACTGAAACATGGGATGGTTTAGGAACTTTTCAAAAACTCTCTTAACTGGTCAATGCTAGACTTCTTGATTCTGAAATCCTAGTTTTGCCAAAAACCAGTTTATTTTGATTTTTTTTTTTTTTACCCATAGCAAATCACAGTGTTATGATATAGGACAGCATTTCATCTAAATTTTACAAAAGTATAGAGGAGGTATAAATATTAATGTTAGAACTAAAAGTTTGTTTCCCTGATATGGTATCACATGTCACCTGTACTATTTTCTCAGTGTGGTGAAACTGTTCCTATTTCATGTGACCTCATATCAGATGGACAGTGGAGAATTTTCTGTCAGGGGATATGCCTTCTCTGGCCATGCATGTCAGTCAGTCCAGAAACTGCTGTGAAAATATCTGATTTGTGAAGATCATTGCTAAAGGTTGGAATTAAAATCTGTACTGCCAGTTTTTTTTTTTTTAATCTGTGAGTCACAATATTTCAGAATCTTCAAATAGTAGCTCTTCTTACAGAATCCATTTTCACCTGTTGACTAACAGCTGCAGAATCAAGAATCTGGAACAAATTCAAGAGCTTGCACAAAAACAAGCTAGTCAAATCTATTCTTAGCAATTTATTACCAGACTAAAATACTTCTGAGGTTTTAGCTCCAGAAGATCATTTTAAAAACCTGAGATCACAAGGCTATCATTAATCATAGCTGAAGTCTATAGTAGTGTGAAAAAGTGACCAAGTGAGTGAGTGAGTGAAAGTCGCTCAGTCGTGTTTGACTCTTTGCGACCCCATGGACTATACAGTCCATGGAATTCTCCAGGCCAGAATACTGGAGTGGGTAGCCTTTCTCTTCTCCAGGGGATCTTCCCAACCCAGGGATCACACCCAGGTCTCCCACATTGCAGGCAGATTCTTTATCAGCTGAGTCACAAGGGACATGATAAATTTTGCAATTGTCATAAGGTTGGTCCTTTGGTCAGAGGAACTATGTGCTGGTGACTTACATCTTGGATGGCTTCTGGACCGTCTCAAAGGCTACTTTGTGCAAATGCAAATCCACAGCCATCTTTAGATATCTTTTAGAGTTAATTTTAACCTGAATTCACCTATATAGGAGAATGAATCCCACAACTCACTAAGAATAGCCAGTAGCTTTGGCTCTTAGGAAGTTGATTGCTGCCTTAGAGGACTTACAAATAGTGATATAGTGGGGAAACTCAGAAAGTAGAGTTGATCTGCCTGTACTAAAGAGATAGACAGGGGATTATCACGGGAGCTTGAGAGGGAATAGATATAAGGGAAAGAGAGAGTTTTAGCATGGTGGAGAGTATGTGAGCATGCTTGCAGGCTGAGAAGAGTCCATGACACAGAAAGACCGAGTGGGAAAAATAGGCACCCTCTGTAAGATTCACAGACACAACCTTATCTAATGGAAGTGCCTCGTTTCAGAGAAATTCCCTATTGCTTCAGTCCCTGTCAGAGAGCCAAGCTCAGTATCATCATCTCTACACATCGGACAAACCTTCCTAAGGTCAAAGAGACTGTTGGTCCAGACTTCCCTGGTGATCCAGTGGTTAAGAATCTGCCTGCCAATGCAAGGGACATGGGTTCGATCCCTGGTCCAGGAAGATTCCACATGCCTTGGGGCAACTAAGCCCATGTGCCATAACTATGGAGTGGCTGCCTCTCACTCGCAGCATCTAAAGAAAGTCCATATGCAGCAATGAAGACCTAGCACAGTCAGAAAAAAAGAAAAAAGGAGAGAGACTTGGTCTTTAATTGGTCCAGATCATGCCCAGTACTCTATTCCTCAAGTTCTCTCTCCAACTTTTTTTCCTCCTATATCTAGAATTCCTACCCTTGAAGTCTTTTTTTTTTTTTTTAAGATTAAAGGGCTATCTCCAGAACAAAACACAAGTATTTGACATAAAGGGGGCAGTAGAAAATTAATAGTACATGTTAGCAGCAATTAGTCTTTTCCATTGGCTGGCAGAAGCAGCACTGGAATCAAGGACTGTCTTCATGTGGAGGAGTGACAAGGTTTGAGACATGAAGCAGGGTTCCAGAAGGGTCATGGCTGGAAGCCTCGGGAACTCAGACAGCAGCATCTGGAGCCCAGATGTGTGGGCAGGCGGAACAGCATGTGCCCCTGTATGAGGCATCATGGTGCACAGAGCAAGCTCTTGCACGCGACGTTGGTAGCATAACCTTGGCGCTTTAGTGAACCACAGATACACATGCACTTTGGCATATATACACATGATGGGTAATTCATATGTTGTGTTTTTCAATCCCCTCTTCTTCAGGAAAGGAGATAAAATGGGAGTTTGATCTCACGAGAGGTAGGTCTGAAACTCTGCAACATATTCTTGCCCTTGGCACAGAAACAACTTGTATATTTTATGTTCTTCTGAAGTGTGATTAATAATATTACTACAAATTTGAAAGAAAGAAATTATGATAAAGCAACCACTTCTTATCATCACATGAAGCATTCTAGCTAGCTTGAAAATGTCAGTTTGTAAATATAGCCAATGTATTAAAAAATCCATTTCGTTGGGTTCAGTGTCAGCATTTCTTACTCGGTAGGTGCTCAACTAAGTATTTCTTGAGTGCTCTCCAACATGAATAGAAGCTTAAGACAATTATCTTGAAATATTCATGTAGATCAGACAAATGGTTTATTTGCTTGAATTATCTGAACACCCTCAATCTTTCTCCAATTTTGTTTTTTATGCTTAAGATTCAGATGGCATAGCATAAGTTAAAAAAAAAAAAGCCATGATGACACGGTAATAAAGAGTAATGGTTATAAAGTAGTAGTTTCTCAAGGCTAAAGTCAAATCTGTTTAAAGGATGGCTTGATAAACTTTTGCAACTCAGGTTGTTAGTAGAACCCCCAAGCTTCATCCTGCCTATCTTGGAATGTTCCTGTGATGGACAAACTTTAGATTATCTTATGTAGAGATAAATAAACTGTTTGCATATCATATTAGCCATTAACTTTACTGCTTACACAGGTGCAAATGTATGTGATAACCAGAACTGTTTTTTATTCAAAGAGTTGTCCCATTGGCAGAGGGTGTAGCAACTCTATCCTGGGTTTACTCTGAAAAAAAGAGCAATTTAGTTAATCATGAGCCTAGAGTTCTTAAACAGAGATGATTTCATTGATCATTGCTGGTTTTAATAAGCTTATAAATATAAAAACAGTGACTAATCTGTTTTTTCAGAAGATATAGTATTCTGAGAGCTAAATAAAAATTGGTTGGCATTCTTTGTTTGTGGCATGAATTCCTATATAAGCCCAGGTGTGAATTCATTATTGAAAGACAAAGTGTTAGTACAGGGAGAAATATTGCTTTATTTGTTTACTTTTCTAAAAAGTTTTAATTCCTTTCCATTTTAACATTGCTGTTTTCACCCTGTACTTTATATGTTTTAAAGTGATTTTTATATTGCATTCATTTCTATTGGTTAATTCTGTCATAAATTTAACTTTATGTTCAAATTCTAGATTTAATCATCAAAAGAGTAATTTTAATTAAAAATAATGAACATGCAATTTTAGAATTTGCTTCATAAGCCTTGGGGCTTCCCAGGTAAAGAATCTGTCTGTCAATGTGGGAGACAAGAGTTCGATCCTGGGTAAGGAAGATTCCCCAGAGGAGGAAATGGCAACTCACTCCAGTATTCTTGCCTGGAAAATCCCATAGACAGAGGAGCCTGTTAGGCTACAGTCCATGGGGTTGCAAAGAGTTGGACATGACCTAGTGACTAAACAACAATAATCACAAACCTTAGTCACATGGACTGAATTATCAGCTTTAAGCCACATGGCTCCTGAATTTCAGATTAGAGCTCTACTACTACTATTTTTCAAGCTGTACTACTTTTTCCCCTCATTATTGAACATCTGAACTTAAGAAGTTCATTACAAAATATATAAATTTTAAGGAAAATACAGTCTGATATCTAACATAAAGTATGCATTAATGTACAGCATGATGTCTAATGCACACTTTTCTTCTCATGAGTCTTTCATTCTTATTTAACTTCTTTTTAGTATGGTACACATACCCTCAACTGTGCTTCCTGACTCCAGAGATGCTGTTTGACTTTCTCCACATAACACCAGGCAAACTTCCACTAGGAAAGGCAATGGGTGTGTGAGAGAGGGGCAGAGAGGGGACACAGTGGGGATTAAGTGCTTCTAAAACAGCTTGTCTGTGACCCTCCTTATTGTTAACTCCACGTTTATCCCCTAGTCTAGAAATGCCTATGTTACCAGTTCCCTTGCCTTTTCAAGATTCTGGGTTGAGTCTTCAGTTTTCTCCATTGCTGCTTTGGATTTTAACTTTCTCAGATTTCCTAAATCAGTTCCCACTCATTTGCTCTTTGGCTTCCAAACCTTTAAGATTATATCCTTCCCAGAAAAAAAAAAAAAGTTTAAAAATAACATCTGAACAAAAAAAGTAATGTGTTTGAATACAGTCATTCCTTTGATCGCATAGTTTTCTATTTTCTTTGAATTGCTCTGTGAACGAATTTGTGTTTTGGTACAGGGGTTAGTTTTTATCTTAAATAGCCCATAGGCGCCGGGCAGGTGTTCTGTCTTGTGTCACTAGTTCAAAACCCCAGACCAGTCAGGGTCAGAAATAATCAGAGAAGTTTAGGAGAATCCCAGAGCAGTACAACACGGGCCCTAGTCTCTATCTGGGACAATAGGAGAATCCTTGTTCCCGGCCTAGAGGCAGCAGCTGCAGTCAAGTAGACATGACTTTGTGGCAAGGGGGTGAGACCAAGGGCCTGAGACAGTCCCTACCTCCCCAGCCTGCTGGTTCCCATGGTTTATACTTGGAGAGGACAGTTTCATAAGTCCTACTTTGTCCCCAGGGATGAGCTTGGGAAGCAGGTAAGACATGCAACTCAGGGGGCATTGCCGTGGCACCACCATGGTGAAGGGCAAGGTGCCCAAGCTGAGTCAGGGGCCAGATGGGGTTCGTGTCCGAGATGCAAAGAAACTATGACTCAAGGAAAGCTGAGCTGAGACTTCTGGAGGTGGTGGTAAAGGTGGGCTTGTTGTCTGGTTCCAACTATGTTGAGAAAACAGCACAAGTGGAACCATGGATTTTCAGCAGAGAATACAAGCAGGACCCCAGGAGAGCAGCAGCCCCTTTCCTCCCCAGAGGGTCCCCTAAATGTCTCCTCTTGGAGGTGCCATCTTTGGGAGGAGAAGATGGTGGTGGTGAGCCTTGAGAATAAAGAACTAGCCTTGATGGAGTCTGAACTTTGAATATTTATCTGAAAGAGACATTTAAAATGAAAGAGACTATTTCAAAGCAACAGAAACTGTTTTAATCTGAAACTGTATCACCTTTAACTAGCAAATTTAAAACTTCCCCTCCAATCAGCAGAAATTGTGGGCTCATAAGAAAGAGCAAATGAGTTATAAAAATTAACGAAACCATATTTTTGTCCTTAAAATACCCGCGTGTACACTATACTTGTCAGTGTACATGCCAAGTCAGGACTGGGCTCCCTCATTGGAATGTTGATTTTATCTGAATTCAGCGAGTGCCACTTCGTTAGGTATTTTAAAAATATTTTATGTATTTATTATGTTGCATCTGGCAGTACGACTCTTTGAATATGAAACTAGAGAGATCTACAGAATTTCTCCCTGACATGCACTGTAATTGTTGAAACAGACACTGCAGGTTTTGTTAGAATACAAGATTGTCATTTGGTATTTACTAGAATTGCAAAGTCAGCTGGTTAAGGAAAGACAATTGGACTCCCCAAATATCTTGATGTTTACATGTTTGATGGTCATAATAATATAAATGTAAACTGTGGAGAATGACATGAAAAAAATTATTGCTTTAAATGCCATTAAGTTATTGCTAAGCTCCCCCCCAAACAGTTGAATGCATGTTTCTGTTATAGCAGGCATGTACCTCCCATTCCTTCTCCTAAAAATACAATAAGTGTCTAAAATCTTGGTTCTAGATTTGGCGTCAGCACTTTGCTATAAATCTGCCCAAAGCCGTTAACACCAGCCTGTGTAGGTGCGCCTGGGTGAGTGCGTGCTCCTTCTGCCTAAGACTTAAGCTTTGGGATAAAGGGTGACCGTGTCGTAGCCCTCTGGAGGCCTCATGCGGGCCCGGGCATGAGTTTCGCAGTACAGCTCCCCCTCCACGAAGAAGTAGCCCTTCTGTTTGAGGTTGAGGTTGCAGTCGGCGCACACGAAGCACTCCGGATGCCGATATTTGTCCCGCGCTTTCACAACCGCACCACTGGTGGGGGAAGAAGGAGACCCTCGTGAAAACACACACACACACACACACACACACACAGCCAAAAACATGACCCAAAGGGAGCCAGCACTACAGATAAGGCAGGTGTTTCACATTCAGGAAACAATAGCTGTAAAACTGGGCACAGCTATGGAACTGATGCAGTTGCCAGGGAGAGCCAAGACAACCACAGTAAATCTTCACGGGTTTCTCTCCATTGTTCATGTGTGTGATTATTTTTCAGATTTTCTTTTTTCAAACAAGTTTTCTTTTTTTTAGAGAAATGATAGGATCTTACTTCATGATCTCTCCCCATTGTTTCTTTGGAAGCAGGAGAGATGATGCAGATAATCCTCTGCAAAGTAATCAGATTGTGACCAAGGTTGTTGTCCCTCTGCTTACTGTCTAGCTTGGTGGTCCAGCGTCCACTCTATGGAACACAGAACACACCAAAGGGTGGAGATGGAATTTCCATGGGTGGGTACACCTGCCTTTCGACAGTAAACTGTCAAAACAGTTAATCCAACTTCGGAGCAACAATTGTTGGATTGGCCAAAAAACCCCTTCCGGGTTTGTCCATTGCAGCGTATGTGAAAAACCCGAACGAACTTTTTGGCCAACCCAATACTCAGCGTAACATCATGACCTGTGGTGTGTTACGAGGTCCTCTCTGCCCCCAGCCCCCTGTCCTGCCTGTTTCTCTGTCTCCCAGCTCTCTCTGTGCTAAAAGCAGGCTTATCCCCTCCCCCACCCTCCTGGGATGCCTCCTGGGTGACCGGACTGATAGCTCCTCGTGAGAGCTAGAGACAGGGGAACAGAGAAAGGGGATGGGAGACATGCCCCCACGGGCCAGGAGGTGGAGGGACTGAAATGATCTGGTTCACTTGAAGATCTGAAACTAGCAAGGGTGGCTATTTACACCTAAAGCCCCTTAAAATGGAAGCTGTGTGTCTAGAAATCATAATTTCAGTATTTGTGCAACTTTAAGAAATCGAGTAAGGGTAATGTGTTTTAATGAACAACTGGATGACCCCCATATTTGTTTTCCTGGGTTTATACAGAAAAGGAAGAATTCAAAGACTATGCATCAACAAAGGGAGGGCTTTTTGAAGTGAAGTCATGATTCTTGGAAATGACTTTTAGAATATACTTCTGGGGCAGTTTCCTTTCATGAGCATATACCTGAAATTATAAGTCAGAATTTCCAGCTCACATTCTATGCTAATTTGGGGGTACACCTAAAGGATTTCTGGTCAAGCTGCCCGAAATGTTGTGGACATTTGTATTTCAGTTCGCTGAACAGAAATTTGTTTTTCATAAAACTTAAAGTCTCTATCTCTGGATTCTTAAAGTAGAGGAAATAGGGAACTGATGCCAAGACTGATGGTGAATTTTGGGTTGAAATGGAAACTTACACGATGCCACTCCCGCACTTGTCACAGAATGGCATCTTCTGTGTGCCGCCAGCACCGCCATGTACTTTTGTAACTGGAGCCCTCACACTCCGAGTTCCCGCAGGACGGTCATCTGAAAAACAAAGTGCTTCCATTTATGGCCAGGGAGCAGCTGGCTATGGTTTATACTTGGCTTCTATTTTAAGGTGTGCACTTTAACCTGAGGAATTCTTAGCTGTACCCACAATATCGTTTGGAAAGAACCAGGATTTGTTCAAGCATAATTTATTCTGAAACAGGACCTCACGAAATGAAATTAGTTAAAAACTGTTGTTGTTCTAGGGAGCTGTTACAAAATGCTCAAAGGAACAGAACATTTTGCATCTTTCTTTTTTAAATTGTGGTAAAGTATAGATAGCATATTAAAAAGCAGAGACACTACTTTGCCAACAAAGGTCCGTCTAGTCATGGTTTTTCCAGTGGTCATGTATGGATGTGAGAGTTGGACTGTGAAGAAAGCTGAGCGCTAAAAAATTGATGCTTTTGAACTGTGGTGTTGGAGAAGACTCTTGAGAGTCCCTTGGACTGCAAGGAGATCCAACCAGTCCATCCTGAAGGAGATCAGTCCTGGGTGTTCATTGGAAGGACTGATGCTGAAGCTGAAACTCCAGGACTTTGGCCACCTCATGCGAAGAGTTGACTCATTGGAAAAGACCCTGATGCTGGGAGGGATTGGGGGCAGGAGGAGAAGGGGACGACAGAGGATGAGATGGCTGGATGGCATCACCGACTCGATAGACATGAGTTTGAGTAAACTCCGGGAGTTTGCGATGGACAGGGAGGCCTGGCGTGCTGTGATTCATGGGGTCGCAAAGAGTCAGACACAACTGAGCGACTGAACTGAACTGATACATGGCATAAAATGGACCATCTTCGCCATTTTAAGTGTGTAATTCACTAGCATTAAGTATGATCACAATTTTGTGCAACCGTCACTGATCCCTATTTCTAGAACTTTTTCATCATCTAAAACAGAAACTCTGTAACCAGGAAACATTAACTCTGTATTTCATTCTCCTTCCAGACCCCAGTGACCTCTATTATACTTTCTGTCACTATGACTGGACTATTCTAATGTCCTCATATAAATGGAATCATGCAATATCTGTCCCTATGTCTCTGATTTATTTCATTTAGCAGAATGTTTTCAAGGTTCATCCATGTTGCAGCATATATCAGAATTTTCATTCCCTTTTAAGGCTGAATAATAGTGTACTTTATGGATATATACCACATTGTGTTTTTCCACTCATGTGTGAATAGACATTTAGGTTGTTCCCAACTTTTGGCTGTTGTGAATAATGCTTCTGTGGACGCTGGTGCATAAGTATTGGCTTGAGTCCCTGCTTTCAGTTCTTCTGAGTATACGTCTAGGAGTGGAATTGCAGGATCCCGCGGTAATTATACATTTCACTTTTTGAGGAACCACCATACTGTTTTTCCCAGTGGCTGTACCATTTCACATTCCCCATCAGCAGTTCACAAGGGTCCCCATTTCTCCACATCCTCATCAACACTTATTTTCCTTTTTTTTTGGTAATAGCTATATTAATGGGGCATTTTTGCATTTCTGTGCAACTTCTGAAGGACAGTATATATCTTTTGGACATGGAAAATCATTGGCAAGAGTATGAACTCTGAAGACTTCAGGAGTGGGCTGGAGACCCAACTCTGTTTCTTACTGGCTGTGTGGCTTTGTGCAAATCCACTCTCTCTATGCCTCATTTTCTCTTTTGTTAAATAGGGAAAATAACAGCTCCTACTTCACTGAGTTATTGTGAGGATTAAATAATCACATGTGCAAAGCAGCTCAGCACAGGATTTGGGACATAGTGAGTGTTCATTCTAGTGTTATCTAAAAAATTTGATGGTTATGATACCCTGAGATATGGGGGAGGCTGAGAAATCTTGCAGTATTTTATGATCGTTAAGTTGAACTAGCCCTTGACTACTGAGATAGGATTTATCTTTGATGCTCTTTTACCATCAAGTTGGTGGCTACTTAAATATGTTCTGGATGTTCTCTTCCTAAACCAAACAACACCAAATCCTTTTCAGCAAAGAGTCATTTGATGACTGATGAAAATCTGTTTTTAGACTCTCATTCCCATTATGCTTGCTGCCCTCCGCTCCCTCCCCTGACCCTTGGAATAACCTCTGTCAACAACGTCTCAGCAGACATTCACGGACTGCTCACCAGGGCCGTCGTTCACTAGCTCCTGGAGCACCCTGAAGGAGCCTGACTGGCGAGGCTGGGTCGGTTCATTCCGATTGTCGTGGAGCATCCGGTACACATCCGACTCGGGGGGCACGGAGGCCGTGGGTTCACTGGAACAACATGGCGGGCGAAGCCGCGTCAGGAGCGTGTGTATGTGCAGGAAGACAAGATATCAATAAGCAGTGACTACTGTATTTACAGCAACTCCCGAACAGAGATTCAGTATTCTCAACTTAATCTCTGTGATAGTTAAGTATAATATGAATCCACACGAGTTGCCTTAAAAATATCATTGATTAACCTGGGGGGTCACTCCAGCACTTCTCCATGTGGAAGAATCCTTTGGAGGGCAACTGAAACGTTGTTAGGAAATAGTAATTTTAAAAATAATGCGTGCGTCTGATGGATATATAATTATAATGTGAACAAAATTAACCTTCTGGAAATAAAAGACCACATACGTGTGATAGAAAGTGCATGAGTGAGCCCAGTTTATCTCAGTCATAAATATGTTAATAAAATTCAGATTCATTTTTGATATTAAACCAAAAGTGTATGGTTTAGTTTTGTTAACTCCTGAATCAAGGTAATATTTTGCCTGTAAATCGAAGAATTCAACTTGTCAGTGTTTGAAAGCACATAATATAATGACTTTCACATAGAAGTCAGTTGTATAGGCTACTAAATAGCTACATTATAATTCATTTACAAAAATGATAGATGATTTATTTTAATAAACTTTCTACATATATATTCATGATGAACAATAAAAAATGCCACAATAAAAATACATATCAGGCACTGTAATGTTTTACTATTTTTGTCATTTAATTGCATTATCTAGAAAAGGTAGTTGCTATTTGCACACATTTTTATTACCTGTATCATATTTGGAAATAATCATCTTACCTATCTGAAACTCCTTGCAAATGGCTTTGAAATACATTATGCTATTATTATCTCATTGTATTCATCCCAAGGGATATCTTTGGGATATTCTTACATAGCACTTGTAACCATTATAATGGTTGTATAATATTGAAAGAAGTAATAAGGTTTTATCTTCTAATAAATCTTTTTAATTGAAAAGTACTTTGAACAAATATGCATAATAAAGAAGAAATTAGTCAAAATAGAGACCAATGGAAATTAGATATCTACATTAGTAGCTTGAGATATTCACTTACAAACCCTTATTCATGGCAAAAATATTAAATGGAAAAATAATTAACTCTTCCACAAGATGCCATTAGAAGAGACAAAAGGTATCATTTCTGTTAAAACTTCTCTAAACCTCCCATCCCTTCCCCAGTTTTTGACACCCAAAGAAGAAACACAGTATCCCAGATTAGAAATCACTTTTGAGAAGTACTGTACCAGACATTTATAAAGTACATTGTAGTTTTTCAAAAGACATGTACATTTCGTCCTGCCATGATTTCATTTTATTGCTGTCACATAAAACTCTGCTTGGTTAATTTCTCAAATCGCCATTATCATTAGGCCTAGATATCTGCAATAAACCCTTAGTATTTTTTTTTTTTCTTGAAAGCTTTCTTTCGATTAAGACAATGCTACAAGACAGCAGTAAAGTCAACATTGCCCACGTGTTTAGTTAACATGCCCATGGTTCAGAAAGACTCTTATTACCTCATCGAGGGTGTTTCCCCTAGAGCTGTTGAAACCTGACCCTGAAGTGTTTCCATAATATTGTCATCTGAGTACAACTGCATGGGTGTATTAAATTGAGCATGTACAATCTTCACACCAGGAAGTTCCATTTCCAAAGGAATGTTAGGGGCCATCTTAGCAGCAACTTTCAAGTCACCTGGGCAAATAGTACTAAGAGTGCTGACAGAGGAAGGGGTGCTACGTCCGCTGCCACCTTCAACACCGGACGGAGTGCTGCATCCGCTGTGTTAATGACCACGCCACACAGAAGACGACACGGGAACCAGCAAATCCAGACAGGGGGACACAGAGAACAAGTACAGAGGGGTTAAAAGGAAGAGGTGAATTAAATCAGATGGAAAAGAAGTGTCTGTTTCTGGCTAGAATTTGTTTTAGAAAGGGAACACTTGTAAAAATTCACGATCGGAAAAAGTTTCACAGGATTAAAAGATACCGGTGATACTGCATTTTTTGGCTCCGCTGTACTATAAAATATGCTCTGCTAGGTGAACGCTTCATGGGAAAAGGGTTGTGTATACATAAAGTGGCTCAGGGGAATTGCATTAGCTGGAATCCTTCTACATTTCTGAGCTGCGGTATTTAAAATCAAAATATTAATGAATGATCCTACACAAATAGGAATATGAATATGCAGCATGAAGATCCAATCAAATATTTAGGCTAAACATTGCAAAGTAAGTATTTTCAGAAATATAGTTGGGCTTAATTCAAAGTAATTGGCAACTTGAGGTTATGCGATAAAGATTCTGTTTTACAACTTTTTATAAATGTTTTGTTACTATTTTAACTTTTTCTATTTAATTCTCTAATTTTGTGAAGACTACACTTTAAGAAATTGTTTGGTGACTTAATATAGGTCCTAGAAATAGCCAATAAATGCTTGTCACCTTGAAATTAATAATTAGAGAGCAAATAAAGTGATCTCAGACTCTTTGGATGCAACTTAGGGCTAAGATATGTATATATATTTAATACATAGCTATTTCTTGCAAAATTTTGAAAGCACATATATATTTTCATGCATATTTTTCATTTCCTTTTAAAGTCAAGTTAAAGGAACTTACTAAAACATCAGAAAGGCCAGTCGTGCAATTTTAAGAACAACTACAGAAGTTTCATATTCTCTATGAATAGAATTCTCTACAGATATGAGGTTAGTCATAACTGACATGCTGATGACTAAAAGTCATTTTTCTACATGCATTTTAAATGCAGCATGACAAATGCATTTTTTTGATAAATGGCATTTTTTTTTTAAGCATAGTCATTTAAGACAAAGCCAAAGGAAATATTAGTATTGATGTAAGCCTCTATCATGTCTGCAAGTTAGTGTTGCTGTAAACTCAAGGCAAAGAACAGTTTATATGGTGTGTTTATCTCAAAGTCAGTGTTCCCTTAGGGCTCAAGTATGGTCCCTGCCTGCATTTACTCTCTAGGACTGTTAATGTCAACCTCAGGCCCATACAGAGAGCAAAAACTGCAAATCCAATATGTTGAGGATTGATTTTGTTGGCTTCATCAATGCTGCAGCCTGGTTAGTCTGGGCAACCCATGTCACTAAATAAATTACAAAAAAAAATTTTTGTGTTGTGTTATCCAGTTTGACCTTCACAGACTAAACGAAGCAGGTAAATATGAACGTGCTCCTTCACTTCCTGGCTGTTGAGAACCTGTTTGAAACTCAGTAAACTGGTTGATCACACACAGAAATATCAAGTGGTTTATTCACCATTTTCATAGGTGTAACACTATACTGGTTGCTGAAATTGACTTCAGTTGGTAAAAGAGTAGAAATGAAATTTCAGTTAGAGTGCAATTCAGTCAGGATCACATTGATTTGACCTCAGTATCATGAAGTTTATTAAATTGTAATTTAGGGATTTGAGACACTGAATTTCAATACTGGGAGACTGGGGCTTAAAATAGTGAACCTTTTCCACAAGCATTTTATAACTACTCTGACCTTACTGTGTTCCAGGCATGGTGCTACACAGTGGAGATATAAACTATGGCTAACTTGGAGCTTACAGATATAACTTATTTTACAGTTGTAATTAATATTATTTTTCCCTTCTTAAGAGTGTTCTTATATACATGCATGTCTATGTATATAATTTTGTTTAAGCAGAGATTGTGTCTTCTATTTCCTAGTTTCTTAATCATTCTATTTAAGGGCCCGTGTCAAGCTATTCACATAGGAAATAAAATCTAAGCAAATGACAATTATCTTTTCATACATTTCTGAAATAATTTTAAACAAGCTCTTGAACTGATGCTTAAAAAAGAGTTTTCATGGACTCCAGTCACTGTGGAGATGATCATGGGTCAGCATGACCTATTCCTGTGACTTGGAAAGGTAGATACTGCTGAAATTTCATGACATTGAGCTATTGACTTGGCAACCTGTAAGGCTGATGATACACTCAATTACTATCATACAACTGGATAGATCATTAGACACAGAACTCATTTCCCTGCTGTGTATATGGACTTTTGGGGACATGCTTCTGGAAGCAGCTTGTCCAAAAACCACTAACCGGATTGTATTTTATCACTTGGATCTATAAAATGCCTTGTATGTATTTTTAATGATAGTTTTGGCTTTAAACATTTACATATTTTCATGTGAAAACACTGGTCTTTTAATATGGGTCAGTTACGATGAAACCATTAAAAGAATCCTAACTAGTATTAAGACCCAGGGAGATGACTATATTAGTATCTCCAACTTATGTCTGATTCAAAAGTTGTTTATTAACGGTGTAGTTATTGCTTGGTAAGTAGCCACTCAAAATTCCACTTTGATGAAGAATTATTTGGTAAGAACAAGAAATTCGGAAGCTAGATAAAATAGTGAGGGGCCACAGGAAGACCGGGAGGATAATAGAAGCATTTTTAGAATTTTTTAAGGTTTGTTTACTGGTACCTGTTTTTTAAGCAAATCCTTTCATCTCTGTTTTTCCTCTCCCCTCCTCCAAATTTAGCTAGATTGAAAGGCACCTTACAGTGAAAAAATTATGAGTAGCTTGTCATTATCACCATGTTTGAATTAAATGAAAATATAAAAGAAGGGCATTACGTACCTGAATCTCTGACTTACCCTGAATTTTGCTATTAAATGTTATTGGTCTTTAGCAGAAGCAAGATCTGTGTTACTCTAATGTATCATTTTACTCAAGCCTCGAGGAGTTCTATGGCTCATGTTAGTGAGCTTACATTTATGTTAACCTCAAAAGAATGCAAGTATATTGTTTTACTATGCTTCTTTAGGAAGATGTATGTATATATTCCATAGTAAAAGAGCATTTTAACTTTTAATCCAATTTTTTTATGTTATTGAGAGTGGGGTTGGAAAACTGTTGAATGTGGGGAAATAGAGAAGGATGTAAAGGAGAATGAAATATGAAGGAGGAAAAAACTGAAAGAAGCCAAAAAGGATTGTTCAAAAGTTGCCAGTATGCAGGAGGAATAACAGCTCCTGATTCTTCTTGCTACTCAGGAAGTCTAATTAGGTACTCTTGAGATTTTGTTCCTTTATCTAATGAACATTTGCTGAGCATTTACTGTCCTAGCCTCATTTCTTGGTAGCGGAGATATAATATGTTTACATTCTAGTGGGGTCAGATGTCTTTGGTAGTCATTGTCTTATTATTAATAGCATCTTTCTCCGGCTCTTTTACTCCATTTCCTCTTTCTGAGTCTGATATCACAAAATTGGCTTACTTTGAGGTCATTTTCTGGCCCTGACTCTAGCTCATGGAAAAGTGTGCACATGGAAATCATATATCAAGTGATGACTGACCATCCATGGCAAGCAGCATAAACTCAGATGTCTCCAGGGGCCAGGAGGGTCACACATATATGAAAACGGGCCAGGTGTCATACGCTTGGGAGTTAAGGGCATTTTGCCAAGATTTGGAGAGTAGATGTTCCATCTTAAGGCACTGACCTAAATTCCGTATTTTTAAACAACGGGAGGATTAAAGAAAACATCGTCTGTGAACTGACTCCACCTACGGACCACCAGTTGGGACACTTGATGTAGATTATTGATCACTGATCTGTTAGGGTTGATCCAGCCTAGCCCTCACTTCCTTCCTCTGGGCTGGTTGATGGAGCTGAGGTCAGAGGAATGGGTTTGAGGTTTCCTAAAGTCACTGTTTCCTGATGTGGCAATATAGGGTGTTCATTTTTTTCCTCGTAGGTTGGAATTTAATTTCTAGAGAAGATTTGAAAAGGATCGTCTGATGATGATCTGTTTCTCTGACAGACAAGACGAGATTTTGCTTATTATTATTCCAGTCTATGCACAGTTATCCATGAGGGTTACCCAGTTACTCCCTCCCTCCTAACCCTCTCTTTATACTTATTTTCCCCAAGTGGAAAAATTCCAAGTGGCCTCTCTTCCTTTGCAAGTATCCATGTATATGTGTGTGTGTATGTGTGTTAGTCTCTCAGTTGTGTCCAACTCTGAGACACCACGGAATGTGGCCTGCCAGGCTCCTCTGTCCATGGAATTCTCCAGGCAAGAATACTGGAGTGGGTGGCCATGCCCTTCTCCAGGGGGATCTTCCCAACCCAGGGATCAATCCCAGGTCTCCTGCATTGCAGGCAGGTTCTTCACCATCTGAGCCACCAGGGAAGCCACACAAGTATCCATGTGTGAAAGTTGCTCAGTTGTGTCCGACTCTCTGTGATCCCATAGACTACAGCCCGCCAGGCTCCTTTGTTCATGGAATTCTCCAGGCCAGAATACTGGAGTGGGTAGCCGTTCCCTCCTCCAATGGATCTTCCCAACTCAGAGATTGAGCCCAGGTCTCCAGCATTGCAGGCAGACTCATTACCATCTGAGCCATCAGGGAAGACCAAGAATAGTGGGGTGGGTAGCTTATCCCTTCTCCAGGGGATCTTCCCGACCCAGGGACCGAACCCAGGTCTCCTGCATTGCAGGGAGGTTCTTTACCGGCTGAGCCACCAGGGAAGCCATACAAGTATCCATAAGAATGCAAATTTATTTTTATGTAAGAGTTAGAATGAGTGGGATGACCCAGCGGGCTCTGATGACACAGTGAGAAATGAGGTGCTGAGATGGGATGAATGGAGTCCGTCAAACACAGAAAGCTGCACCAGCCTTTCCACGTTTGCCTCACCTGCTACCTTAACTCCTGACTGGGGGCTGGTTTTCATGTTTGTTCCTGCTGACTGGGCCATCCTGTCCTGGGACAGGGTATGTCTGCTAACCTCAGAGGTCACTGTGTTCTGGATGGGATTCTCAGAGCAGCAGGGGTATCAGTTATAAATACACACAGCGATTGCATAATATTTCACAGCTCTACAATCTTGTCAACATTTACTCTCAGAAATGGAGGTTAGTTGGCTGCTAGTCTCCGCTAGGTAGAATTTGTTTCTTTTGCTTTTGCAGTAAGCTTCAAAAAAGAGAAAAGTCACTCCAAACACCTAAGAGTTATGTATCTTGGTGATTAGTAGGATTTATTAAAGAGGCATGCACTCCAAACTTCACCATCTTAAAGCTTATGACCTGCTTCGGCCTGGGATTATGAAAGGTTTGGGCCGAACATTGTGCTTGTGTTCAAAGTAGTTCACATCCTGTAAAAACAAAGGGTTAGAAAGCCCCTCAGTGGAGGATTAATAGATATATATATATTTTAGACAAAATTAAATGCACAATAACTGTACAGAAAGGATTATTTATCACCAGATATTGACATGACTAAGAAGGGTGATGATGGAGCCAGAGCGATTTCTTCCTCTCAACCGTCTATTCACTAAATGTTCAGGAACTGGCAGACTGGACCCTAGAACCATGTTCTAGATGCTTGTCTTTAAAAGAAAAATCTGATCCGTGCCTTCAGGAAAGTAAAAATCAAACAGCAAGAGCTGGACTTTCGAAAGGAAGAGAAGCCTTACTATCACCATTGAGAACATGGCAGCCAGAAACCAAGTGGAATACTTACTTTTGAGGTGAACTAGGAATGAGCCCCCGCAGCTGCCCGTGAAGCGCATCTTGTATATTGCTGGTTGAATAGAGCCCAATGGGTGAGTTATAGGAAGCGCTCACTACCTGTCTTTTGTCATCAATGTTTGCTGCTGCAACAAAAGGCTGGGCCCTTCTGTTATGCGCGGCACCAATGGGTTTGAACTCCTGTACAATGGCAGACAGAATACACAAAGCCACAGAACGCACAACAAAGCCGTTAGCGCGCAAACCAACAGCATCGCTCTTGTTAATCAAGGCTTCTTTATCCACTACGAGATTAACGGCAGGGTTAAAGGAGGATTACACTTGCCATGAGCTTCATATGTGCTGTGAACGTCACCATACGTTAAGTGCAAAGAAACTGATATTATTTGAAGTATAAAATAATGTGAATATTGAACCATTTGTCTGCTCACTATTGACTTCATCTAAGAAAGTCTCATAGGACTCATTTCAATCCAGAAATTTTGTCTCAAAAATGAGATCTGGGGCTTAGAAAAATGATTCTACATAACATTTTCTTAAGTAGAACTTAGATAAGATTTCTCTTAACATTTCCACCATTTTAGGAAATGGGAGACTAATGCAATCAGAAAGGGAGTGAGCATTTATGAATAACTGTCCTGCATCATTTTAACTAATCAAGTCTTTTTTCTTAATTCCTACAACAAACAAAATTCTTAATTTGCATTAAGATATAACCTTAAATTTGAAAAAATGATAGAAATTAAAGGACTTCCATTATGAAAGCAGGGAAAACATTATAGAAAACTCTCCCTTTTTATTGTGCTGATTTCATGTTGTGGGTTCATGTTTACT
The DNA here is from genome assembly GCF_019320065.1 of Cervus canadensis. NCBI lineage: Eukaryota > Metazoa > Chordata > Mammalia > Artiodactyla > Cervidae > Cervus > Cervus canadensis. The sequence continues at coordinate 14,509,340 of NC_057416.1, forward strand.
TTAGTTGAAGAAAGACTTAAGTCAGCAATTCAGAGACAGTGAATGTAGGTGATTTACAGAAGCACTTTTACTTTATTGCTCAGGGAAAAGGAATAAACTTCCATCCAAAACTCTGAGTTTGAAACATGCCTGAATGATCTGAAACTCTGTTATTATCTTTCAATGTAGGAATCAAGTTTTCCAATTTTTATACAGATTGATAATTTTGTCAAGTCATTAAACTTTTTCTTCTTCAAAGCAACAGAAGAAAACCAAAAACAAATGCTAAAATACAAACAAGCTGATTCTCGTTCAAACCTTCTCATTTGGCAGAATTAGTTAAGATCAGTCTTTACATTATTTTCACTCACACATTCACATCAGCCTCCTTTCCTTTTGTGACTTCACCACCAGTGTTCCACCAGTGTTTCACAGAGATCTCAAATAGTACAAACATTTATGATTACTTGAAATGTTAATGGAGACTATTTTGATTTAAAAACCAAAAACATCTAGTAATATTCTTGTGTCATTTTTCCCTTCTGATTATAGATGAGTAAGATGTGGGAGTGTGCTTTTTAGAAAATAGCTTGTGTTCCTTTCTTAGGGGGTGCAACCACAGTTTTGCGTGGATTTCAGGGAATGCCAACAACTTACTTTAGGGACCCAACCAGAACAATGCTTCTTCTTGGTTCTCTTGAGCAGGCAGTCATCACATACACTCCCTGTTCTCCCATTTAGGCCTATTGGAAAAAGCCCACTTACAAAGTCGCTATGACAAGGCAAATGGGGTGCAGCTTCAAATACTAGCCCTAACAGAGTCTTTGACTCCAACTGCCCCAAGTCTCATGGTACCCGAAAATCTGTAATGTGGTGAATAGGAGCTTTTCTCTCAACTACTTTGGACAGCATATTTTAATAGCCTCCTGAACTTGAAAAGAAGGTCTGTGATTCTATAGTATGATTGACTTGACTCATATCTTATTGGTTCAATCTTTAATCTCCAGGCTCACTGCCTAGGAGTTGGTTGAGTGACAATGTCGTTGCTGATATGAGAGAGCAGCATTATTGAAACAATTAAATATGGCTTTAGAAAAGTGCTGAATCCCAGAACATGTGAAAATGTGTGCAAAGATTAATATAGTGGTACCATCTGATTGCTTTGACTGATTTAATAATGAATTTGGATTGGCTGTGTTTTATGATTAACCATTATGATTAGCTGTTATTATGGAATGAAAAAAAGTAAATGGGAAATAATTGTAAATAATGACAATGGACATGATTCAAGCCTTTGTTACTTTGGATATGAAAGAAGACAGAAGGCTAATTGCCTAATTTAGTTTTGGTGTATTGTAAATCTTTCAGGTTAATTAAAAGAGTGTATAAAGAAGTACTGAAGGACTCAAGCTTTGTGGAATTTAGCTTTTTTTTTTTAAAGTGAGAGTGATATGCCTGAAAGATCTTGGTATGTAATACTGATTTTACAAAAATTAGATAACATAATGTGATGGCTTTATGAGGAAACAAAATCTCTACCCTTATTTCTTCTTAGTCTTAAAATGATAAACAAACATGGATGGCAATTGTCCTATAAATGAGGCATCTTCTCTGAAAATATTTGTGCAATAATAGCCCCTAGTAGTACTTCAAAAAGCAGCACATAAGTTAATTAGCTCCAACCTTTTTTTTTGCCATTTTCGGTTTTAGTTATATATTGCAAATGTCGCAAAAGTATAATTTGTTAAAATGAAACAATAAAACCCTCTCTTTTTTTACTCAGATCCTAAAATGAAGTGTTTATAATACAGGCTTCAAACATTTGTATTCAGGCTTTGCAAAGCATTAGTTTATGGGCTGCTAGAGTTATTCCAAAAAAGCACAGTGAAGTATATACACTAAAGGTAAACAAAAAATTTGAATATGGCACAGAGAGGCAACATTCCATCCAAGTCTTACATCACTGTTGATGGTCAAACAGAATCAAAAGACAAGACCAATTAGAAGCTTGCTATTCTACTTTAATTCCTTTTTATATTTTCCTGGAAAATCATTAGTAATGGAAAAATACTGTAAAAATTTTATCTAAATTTTAACTGATAAAATTTTATCAGTTTATTTTATTTTATTTATTTATTTAATTTACTTATTAATATTTATAATATTCAGTTTATTTATTTTAAAATAAAAATTTTAACTGATAAAAAATTTTATCAGTTAATATAGTCCAGCTCTTGTGTTTCTTCTACCCAGACAAAAGCATCTAAATGATTCTTATCTCTTAGGAACTCAATAAGTAATTATTATGATTAATCAGATTTTTCAATATTAAATGGTAGGATCTCATATTAAAGAATAATATTTTGAATTAATGAAATGCTAGAGTTGCCAGAGTTAAAGCTAAGTAACTTAACAGAGATCTGCTGACACTGGGAGAATGCAGCTCTTGTCAGCAATCTCCCCAGTCCTTGAAATGACCTCAGAGATGTCATTCAAAGAGAGTTCACCTTTCCGTTTCTTACTTGAATAAATATTTGGTCTGAGAACTGAGGCAATAACCAGCTTTGACACAACATGTCTGATACATGTGTGACAGTATGCAGAGCTACTTATAAGAAAAACAGGTGGCAAAATTAGGAAACAAACAATATCAAGTGCTCAAATCAAGGTACACTTAGTAAATGATTATATTTTATCATGGTTGAAATTGATCAACAATCCCTGTCCCATCCTCATGCTCACCCATTAAATGAAAAACAAAACCACTCATAGTTTTACTTCAGTGATCTGTTTCAAGTGTTCTCCCATAAGTCACTGGGGAGGAGTTTGGGGAAATGAGGATTTTATGAAAACTTGTTTTGGGCAGGCTGCCATCCAGTTACCAAAACATTGCAGAATAAAGTTATTTCATGAAAATATGACAGCTTCAAGCCTACTTCAAGCCTACTTCTGTACCCTTGACTGTGCAGATAGTATGTTTTTATTGTCAAACCTTTTATGGAAAGGATGCAGTCTTTGCTCATTTAGAAAACAGCATTTTTATTTCTGAAAAGCATCTTTCCTGTCTTGTGATAACTACATTATAATTTTGAATAGTTCAGCTAATATTAAACAAAGATGAGGGTAATGCCTTATTGGAGAATGTAACCTTTGAAGAAGGACAAAGAACTCTAACACATACCTTTTGTCTTTTTCTATGCTTTATACAGAAAAATGCACCCATCTGTTCATAGGCATGTTCAGGATTGTCTAGAAGGAGTTTATCCACTGGCCAGGGGTTGATCTAAACAACCTCTAAGGTTTCTTTTAAGCCTAAGATTGGAGTCTAAATTCATAAAATAAAAACTTAGCTATTTAATAATAGCATGGAAAAATGAAAAAAATCTAGATGTTAAAATTTAGTATCATTTATTACTATAATTGTGTAAGAAAAAGTCCCCAGAGCTTAAGCCTATTCCTAGGGGAAAAAGCTGGAAAAACAAATACACTAACATTTTATTATTTGTGGCTGCACTTGCATGGTAGGGTGTCATGGTTCCCCCCAACCCAGTTAATATATATTGCCTTTAAAATGAAAAATAGTATTTTAGTTCAATAGCAAAGGTAACATAACTTACAACAGAAGTCTGACTTGGGTTGAGAAACAAGAACTCAACTATTATATCACTCAAACGCAACTTTTTACCATTCATATACAATGGCATTTTAAAGACTTACTGGCATTTGTTTTTCAGACTGACACACCTTTGTTGTTCAGAAGGGGTTGCTTTATTTGTAGAGTTCTCATTTGGGTAAAGAAAAGATATCTGTTTGCAAGATATTTCTTTGCATAGCTTTGTGTTAATTAAAAAAAAAGAATACAAACATAAGCACAGTTTAGCCAGTTCTTCAGTCTCAGTCTACAAGTTAAGTTCACTGTTTGATATTTATTGCTACATTTTGTTCCAGTTTGTGCTATGGAACTTTTAGATAGCAAAGGTTATGCTGAAATTTAGCTATATTTTGTAGGGAAGGTCTTTCCTGAAGTGCCAAGTTATGCAGAAATCTGGCTGAGGGTCATAAGGAGTAGGAATATTTTGGTCCTTTAGGGGAAGAACAGAAATGGTCCTTATCTCTGAGCCCTTCAAACACCAGCCTCTTAGAGAGAGGGTGCAAGTAAGAAGTTAGTCATGACTCAGTCTAATGGAATGTTCAAAGGCTCCATCTGACTGACTTCTGTAGCCCTTAACTCAGTCTTCACCTTTTTTTTTTTTTAATAAAAACTATCTCATTCTTTATCTTTTCCTCATGTGTAGTATCATAAATATTTATATTGTCTGACCCCAAAATGCAGGACACATGTGCTAACAAATGATTGACAAGAGGCCAGAGTATTTAACATTTCGATTATCTTTTAAAATTAAGTCTTTGAATAACCATAGTCATAAATTAAAACTCATGGATCTGCAGTAAAGAATAAAGGTCAGACAAGCGCCAATTCTGGGGAGATGATAGAGAAACACAGGCTCGCAGCAAGCTCTCAGCTTACCCTGTGCTTAATAAAATCCATACTTGCCGAATCATCCATGTGCCTGAATGGGTGCTCCAACATGATCAGGGATCACTGGGGATTTGGTACTTGGGTCAAACATGTGTAGTTGGTCCCTTATTTTAGTATCGATGAAATTGGGTTTAAAAAATAAGGAGAAATTTTGAATAGAAATGTGCATAAGGGTGCTGTACAATTTTCGACGTGTCCTCTACATGGATCAAGGAAATTCAGAATTCTATCCAGTTTGTCCTAGGGATAATAGGAGATGGGGGTGTCGATATATGTAGGGGGTGTCGATATATGTATGTATGTGAGCCTTAAATTTCCTTTTTTGTTTGTTTGTTTTTGTTTTTTAAAGCACCACATACTCTGTTTTCCTGTGTTGCCTCTAAGTGATGAGTTGATGAGGGTTGGAGGAAGCAGGTGGGTTTGGGCATTACTGCCAAGGGCTGTCCACAAGTGACCGCTCTGCCTGGAGGACTTTGCTCTCATTCCTTCTTCCAACCTTTCCTTTTATCAAAGAAGATGTTGATGACAGGTGTTATTCACCCACCCACCTCTGACGCCAGGCTAAGCCACCATCAGCCTCTGTCACATAGGCAGCCTCCTATCTCACTGTCAGGAAAGGCCAGGAGACCTTCTGATCGCAGCCTGGCAGGAAGGGGCGACACACTCAGTAATAATGAGAGCGCCCACTTAACTGAATATCTCTAAGAGCAATTCGATATGCCAAGTTATTTTTCTATCTTATTTTATTTCAATCTTTAGAAGCCCTATGAGACACAGGTAATGTGTACTCTCCATGTATTTTACCAAGAATAAAATGAATGGGGGCTTAGGCCCCCAAGTGGAAAACATGAGGGACAAATTCAGGAGTTGATGATCCTGAAAATGGAAACCTTGCTGAAGCATAAATTATAAACACATTTTCAGTTCATTTTCATTAGATATAATCAGTTTAGTAGTGATACCTGTTTAAAAGGGAATATTCAAATTATGTCTGTCTGTCTCTCTAAATGTGGGGAACATCTAACCAAGTGGAGGTTCCTTTTCTTGATTACACTGTCCACACAGCACAACTGGGGGTCAGTTTAATTTCAGGTTTTTGGTTTTTTTTTTTGAGATTTTGAAAGTAGACAGTCAGCTAAGCATCAGATTATTAGATTAATTTAGCTCATTAGAGTTGCCTGAAGGGAAAATCCTTTATCTTTTGTAATTCAGCTGCATAGGCAGAATATCATTGTGATTACATAATGCAAAACTCTCTTCCTAGAGTAAACTTAATTATAGAATGCCTGAACTGATAATTAAAGAAGGATGTAACCTAAGAGTTGGGTGAAGACCTTGAGGAATTGAAGGTCACAATAACTATTAGATTAGAGACACCTGTTTCAAATGGTCGACCCTGTTTTTGTTTTGCTTTGTTTTAACATCTTAAATTTCTTGGGTTACCTCATGGTCATTTGGCAGATGTCCATCATGAAAAATGAAAAAATAAGCAGACTGTACATCGATATAGCCTCTTTTTCCCTAATGAAAACATATTTGTCTTTTAACAAGATATTTACCTAAGAATACTTCTCTTCATAATGTGAACATCATTTAACTCCAAAATTCATACCTGTGGTTCTGATTCTAAGTTGATTTTGAAAGGATGAGCCTTTCCATCTTCAGTTACCTGTGGAGACCATAAGCGAGCTTCCGCCCTGTAAATAAAAATAAAATTCGTAAACCCAAATTCTAATGGGACTTCTAGTTTTAATACACTTTAATTTCCTGCATTTGTGAACCCCATAAATCCAACCATGCTGGCTCCCTGATGTTGAATTTCCAGCCTCCATAACCGTGAGAAATAAATATTTGTTGCTTAAGCCAACCAGTCTATGGTGTTCAATTGTAGCAACTTGAACTAAGGCAAGGACACTGTAGAGTTTCTGGAGAAAGTGAGTCTGCCGTGCATGAGGGAAGCATACAGGAGAGGGAGATCCTGGTAACCTGCCCTGCAGATGACCACAGGGCAATCCCCCTGGATCTCCTCAACCTCCCTCCTGTCCTATGTAGGGCACCACAGGAGGCAGTGAATGATGTGCCAGGTGGATTTGCTGCTGGCATCAAGGAAGTGAGCTCCATCCAACTCTTCTCATGTATCTACTCGGGGTCGTGTGGCTTCTACAGAACTATGTGCTTGGCAGGAACACAGGTGATGCAGAGACAGGGACAGAGTCAGTTTCACCCCATGAAATGGCAGACTGGCTGATGGACTGTGTCCTCTGGACCACAGCAGGGAAACTGTGGATATAACAGCAGCAGGATAAACACACATGCTAATCAGGGCAACAAATCATTCTTTTCACAATTCAGTTCCAGATTTTGGGTCTGATGGCAAAAGATCAGGTTCGATTTCCTAATATTGTTTTTGATCAGAAATCTCTCATTGTCTAAAAACCCTTATATGCCCATGTCCTCTCATACCTTGTGAGACTCTTCCGGACTGAATTCAGTACAAAACAGAAAATAGCATAGAGGACATTAGCAACCAGATTTTAATAGGATCACATTTTGGCAAGCAGGAGATTCTTTTTGGAAATTCCATTCCATTCTCTACCATGTTTAGAATAGCAGTGTAGCTAGACATGCTGTTCGGTGTTTATGTGGCCAGTACTATTTTCTCAGCTGACCAACTGGGTTAGTGAAGGAAAAAAAAAATTATTTTGGCCTCTTTCATTCTGACATTCCGGAGAATTCTTTTTAGAAATCCTTTGTTAACAGCTACCAGATTGACCTCAGTGAAGGACAGACCAAAGTGGCCAACATACAAAAAAGCCAGTTAAAATCCTGGGTCCTGCAATAGTCTTCCTCACTGGGAGGATGAAGTCATTTATCATTCTGGTTCAGGTTCTCCTGCAAAACAGATCAAATTTTACCACCATTAATTAAAGATCACCTGTCAATTTTGAGACAGAGCTGGTGTCCTGCTGCCTTAATCCTGTCCTGTGCATCAGCATGAGTCATGGACTCTGTCCCGAAGCCATCAATAGCCAGGATGACATCTCCAGGACACAGGTTGGCAGCGGCCGCCTTGCTTCCTGGAGTGATCTGGAAGAAATCACCGCATAGCTAAAAATCCACACCCTGTGGCATCTTGAGTTTTGTGCCTGACATTTGTACTTCACCTTGGTAACATTCTAAACGCTTCACTGGGCAGGAAATATTGTGCTCAGTTGCTCCGTCCTGTCTGACTCTTTGTGACCCCATGGACTGCAGCCTGCCAGGCTCCTCTATCCATGGGGTTTCCCAGGCAAGAATACTGGAGTAGGTTGCCATTTCCTCCTCCAGGGGATCTTCCAGACCCAGGAATCAAACCTGAGTCTCCTGCAGATCCTGCATTGGCAGGTGGATTCTTTACCACTGAGCCACCTGGGAAGTCCCCTGCAGAAAATATTATATCTAGCTTAACTCTTAATTGGCCAATTGTATTCTATTTTCCTGTTACGTGAGATAATTCTATTTCTTAGTAACCACATTTTCTCCATCGTGACATTTCTAATTCTCTTTGAAGACATCTTCCATGACTCCCAGTTTGAATCATATTTTTGCTTTAAATAAAAATTTGCTTTCTTAGAGTCTTTGGTCAACCCCAACTCTCTATTTGGGAATATAACTTTACTATTAATATATTTGGGGTGCTTTTATATTTGAACTGAAACAGCTTTAGCATCCCTATAATGCACTTGGGTGGGATATAGAAAGCTGGAAAGAGAATCACTCTTGTATTAACAAGAAGCCAGATAATATGCAAAATTATAACTTTTCACAGACTCTTCAGAGAACTGAAGTTGCAGGGCTACCAACTAGCTTGGAATCTAAGGAAAGATGGGAGTCTCCAAGGAAAGACGAGATGTAAGCACGGGCTTACTTGTACCAGAGCACGAAGGAAGATGGGGCCAAGTGTACGAGCTGTTGAGAAGAATTTAGCTAAAACTGTGAACAAATTGCTAAAGGCCAAGTATGAGTTAAACAGCGAGAGTCTAGAACCCCTGGGAACTACAGACACAAGAGAAGTTTGTATCCACTTACAGTCTCTTCTCCATAAACGAAGACTAGGTGGAATAAGTAGAAAACAACTAACAAGATGGCAGCTTTCAATTAAACTGTACCACTGATCACACCGCCATAGCTATTCTTCCAAGGAGCAAGTATAATGATTCTTTTGATTGCTATACCCACTTCCGACTTTTCTGGGTAAATCCAATTGACAACTAATAGTCCTCACTTGGTGTCACTGAGCTACTTCGCTAGTGTGATCTCACAACCTCCTGCTCCTCTTCATCCACTGCCCTACAGCCGGTCAGATTTCCTTTGAGCTCCTCGGATAGGCCAAGCTTGCACCCTCTTCTGGGCTCTCACGCACTGTTCTTTCTTTCTGAAATGCTCCACATGCTCATCACCCTGTTGCTCCTTCTCATCCTTTTGGTTTAGGCTTAAACATCCTGAAGAGACCTCCGCAGACCTCTGGAGAGTGTCTCCAGCCCCTCTCCATCGTTCTCCACTGTGACGCCCCGTTCTTTCCCTTTATGAACAACTTGTACTTGCATGTTTATCTACTTGTGTACTGTGTCTTCCCAACCTCAAGTTCTTGAGGAGGTCTACAATACTATGTATACTCCTAATGCTTCCCAGTGTATACTCAGTGTTCTGAATTGATAAATAATTACTTGAAAGATGAATGAAATGGACATTTAATCAGAGCTTGTGAAACAAAAAGAACTAGTCCTCACACACCCAAAGATGATGGCTATTAATGTCAATCTGTTTTTGCTCCTTTTTCAAGTTCCCACTGGTTACAGTAGGATAATATGTGGAAAGAAAAGAAAGATAGCACTGAGTCATGTCCGACTCTTGTGACCTTATGGACTATAGCCTGCCAGGCTCTTCTGTCTATGGGATTCTCCAGGCAGTAATACTGGAGTGGGTTGCCATTTCCTTTTCCAGGGAGTTTTCCCTACCCAGGAATCAAACCCAGGTCACCAGCTTTGCAGGCAGATTCTTTACCAGCTGAGCTATGCAGGAAGCCTGGATAATATGTGGAACTTGACTGAAACCTCAAATTGCTCCAGGAATAAATTAGATCATTCCTAATGTTTAACTGAGGATCAGTCATTAAGTCATTTTTTCTCCACTTGCTTCATCTAGTCATCAATTTAATTTAACTTCATGGCTCTAAGAGAGATCCAAGATTCACATAATTGAATGAAGTGAAGTGAAAGTCACTCAGTCATGTCCAGCTCTTTGCAATCCCATGGACTACACAGTCCATGGAAATCTCCAGCCCAGAATACTGGAGTAGGTCGCTTTTTCCTTCTCCAGGGGATCGTCCCAACCCAGGGATTGAACCCAGGTCTCCCACATTGCAGGAGGATTCTTTGCCAGCTGAGCTACAAGGGAAGCCCGAGAATACCGGAGTGAGTAGCCTTTCCCTTCTCCAGCGGATCTTCCCAACCCAGGAATCGAACCAGGGTCTCCTGCATTGCAGGCTGATTCCTTACCAACTGAGCTATGAGGGAAGCCCTGTATAAATGAATAATTCATATAAATTTACATTCATAAAAAGAAAATAGCAAATTCTCATGTGTCCTAGATCTTCAGTCTCATCAATAAAATGTTTATTGTACTCAGTTCATGCCTCTGATCATCTCACTGTAGCAATCATGATTATTTTCCAGTAGGGACAGATAATGGGGCCCTGGGTGAAGACAACTGGAGATTATTACATCTCAACTTTTGGGAGGCATGCCATTTTTCCATTTAGAAATTCTCCCAGAACACAACTGTTAGAAGAATAAGAGTTTCCATCCCCAGTGTGGCTTGTAGAGATAAAAATAACCTCAAACTTTTAATTTTCTGTAGCTATAGTTCATCAAAATCAGTACAGTCTATTTTTAAACTTCTAAGACCAGAATGCTTTTCTTTGAGTTAAAACATGAGAAAGCATGGCTCAATGTGTTTGCTTTTAAAGACTCACCTAGCTTTTCTAATATACTTAAATTTGGCTTACATATAATACTCAATATTGGTTTAGAAAAGCCTAACATTATTTCTTAGCTCTGATTCCAGTGCGTGTAAACATCTGAGGGTAGGGTTGGTGTATATCTGTTTATATAAATTTTAAACAGAGACATCTGGTGTGCTGAACTTAGATACTGAATATTACTAAACGTGGGCTTCTCCAGTGGCTCAGTAAAGAATCAGCCTGCAATGCAAGAGCTGCAGGAGATGAGGGTTCTATCCCTGGGTAGGGATGATCCCCGGAGGAGGGCATGGCAATGCACTCCAGTATTCCTGTCTGGAGAATCCCATGGACAGAGGAGCCTGGTGGGCTACAGTCCATGGGGTCGCACAGAGTCAGATATGACCGAAGTGACTTAGTACACACACATTACTAAATGTAATTAGCAATGTTAATATGGAAGTTAATAACTATCTTATACTTATCCCAAATATTACATTTACAAAACTCTTTCTAATAACTCTATCATTACAACTCTAAGACAGGCTGGACAAAGGAGGCTGCTTTTTTTCCATCAGAGGAGGTAAAGTGACTAAGGAACCTATGGCTTCTCATTAAGGTGGGAGCCGTGTCACCAGTGGTTTAATTAAGTCGCATAGGAAAGGTGGCTGATGGTGATGTCAGAACAAGAGTCTGACTTTGCATTCAACCTGGACATTGGTTTTTGAGACCTCCAAGGTGAGAGTTGATAAGAAAGAAAAAAAGTATGTCAAAGAATGGATGAGAGAGAAGGAAAAAACAGGATCTTCCCTTCTTCCTGGGTCTCAAGTTCAGTGAGGCTAGTGATCAGCAAGTTACCACTAAATTGGTCACTTGGTCACTGGTTTTAGGAAGTTAAATGATCTGTTTAATCACAAGAATCTATTATTTCCCAGCGTCACTTTATATTATTACTTTGCATTTCATTTATGTTACTGCTTATAGTTTAACATTTTCCCAAACTAGGAGAAGAGAGAGGTAAAATGAGGCCAAGAGGTTTTCAGTGGATTATTATTCAGTTTCGTTAGTGTCTCAAAAGTCAAAAGCATTCAAGAGATCATTGGAAACAGTACTGCCGCCAGTCACTGAACACATGGTTTCAAACTTGTCTGATTAGAACAATCACTGGGTTGGGGGGGGGGGTTGTCTTTGCTCAACATAAAGATTCCAGTCCAGTCCAGAAGCCTAGAATCATGAAGCAGAAGCTCTAGCAGAGGAACTAGGGAATTTGTGCTTTTAACAAGTCCTTCAGATGACTCCTATTTTTCATATCAATATATTACTTGGGTCTGTTTGGAAAAAAAAAAAACAAATTAATTTAAATCACAGGTAAACCATCTATAAGCTCCCGTTAACTGTGGGAGACATGAAGGAAGTCCTTGGCCCTGATGGGATTTTTGTGTTAAGAATAAAAATGACTGGAACAGTTTGGAGCAAGACAAGTGTATACTGAAGGGGTGTGGATTTAAATAGTGAGAAATCCCGTTGTCCAGTTGTTCTCCACTGCCTACAAATAAACTCCAATGCCTGAAAGCCCTCCACAGCATCTGGCTGCAATCTACATTTCTAGTTCAATCAGAATCTCTGAAAGTAGCAACTGGTCATGGATATTTTCAAAAGTTATCTGAACGAGTTTAATATGCAGCCACGTTTGAGAACTGTGTTATACTATTATATATTATATAATTATAATAATTGTATTATATATAATATATAATCATATTACATATTATAACATTGTTATACTATTTGTCTTTGTCTTTTTTAAGATAAGAAAATGAATACTCAGAAAGTATAAGAAATGTGCTTAGGGTCACATATCCAATGAAAATCTGAAATTCCTCACGAGTCTGTCTATCTCTGTAGCTCAAGCTCCTCCACAATGCCACTCCTGCAGGTACTCTCTTCTCTGACTCCTCCTATCTCTTTGGTCATACTTCTTTCATGGAATCCTGGACAAGTTGTATCATGGTAGTTTGTGAACATGTCTCTTCTGATACATGAACTTCTCAGAGGGGTAGAAACTCATTAAGTTATAACTGTATCCCCCACAGGGCTTTACACAAACAATACATTCTGCACCTGATAGATACTTGTGGGATGTATGAATGTCAGGAACAGATGAACTTAGTGCTTAGATGTAGACACATCTCTGTTAGAACAAAATTAAATACAGTCACTTCTCCGAATCCATGGGTTCTGCATCCAGGATTCAACCAACCAAGGGTTGAAAATCTTTGAAAAAGAATTCCAAAAAGTTCCAAAAAACAAAACCTGAATTTGCCACATGCTGGCAACTACTTACAAAGTATTTACATCACGTTAGGTATTATAAGTAACCTAGAGATGATTTAAAGTATACAGGAGGATGTACCTAGGTTATGTGCAAATACTATTTTATATAAAAAACTTGATCATCCTGAGGTTTTGGTATCCTTGAGGGGCGATGGGAATTGGGAAGAAAGAGCAGTGGAGTCCTGAAAACAATTCCTCAAGGATACCAAGGGCTACATGGGACAAGACTGCATTCAACTGTAAACATTTCTTTCTAAAAGTTCAAATTATAAATATAGTTTATATTAAAGTACTATCCTGTGTTAAAACCTAACATTTTCTGTGTTGGTACCCGGGTCCATATACAGCATTCTCAGTCACAGTGATCTCAATCCTGGGTGTGCTCGGTATACAAAGGAGGGAAGAGGAAGTGAGTGGGAAGGGACATACTGGCAGGAGATGTATACAGTCGTTTTACATCATGTACACAAAAGAAGCCTGTGCTTTATTCCAAACTGGACCATTTGTGAAAACAAACTGTCTGTAACTTGGCTGTGATAATAGATCCACCTTCTGGGTGGTCCAAACATTTAAGACAGAGAGAGATTCCTTAGAAACTTTTGCCAGAAAAAGAAAAACTGCTCATTTAGAGATGTGAACCTTAAACTTCTGTGAAATACCTAGGCCAGCTGTATATAATGTTTGCAGTAACAATGCCCTCCCCCACGCTAAACATTTGCAACTTAAATTCACATTGCACCAAGTAAAGAGCACCCTTGCCTAGAAACTACTTGCCTACAAATCGGATCACAACCAATTGCTCAAAAATTTTTTTGAGATTGTCTGGTATTTGATTTATCATCTGAGCCATCAGGAAAGCCCTGATTTATCTTACTTCTAATTTTTTTTATGACACAGAGTTTTACCCGGCTGATTAATTGGACGGTAAACAATTATTGGGTGGGGACCCTTTGTCCTAATTTTGTGAATTGTAATTTCAACTGATGGAGAGAGTTACTTTGTAAACCAAGCTCCCCAGCAGAGGGTGGAGCAGAGGACCACTGTCTAAGTAGCATTGCTATCATCTGCTTTTGTAGAGTGTGAGGAAGGGAAGCGAGGGCATTGCTTGCAGGTTAAAAATTGATTGATTGCCTTGAGGACCATATCTCATTCATGGGACTTATCCTGGTGTTCAGTACAGGCACTGGTGTTTTACTTCTTTGCATGCTTAAGAACTTACATAAAACAAATCAATGAACAATAAAAGTTTTCCTTTTTATTTACTGTGGGATATTTCTGAGAACACAACTTGCACCTACTAGGAAAATAAAGTTATGTCAAAAGTGAACAATTTAATGACTCATATTGTGTCTATTTTTACTCTGTAACATACATGAGGTACTAGACACTGTGCTTGGCACTGAAGAGCCAACCCCCCCCGCCCCTCCGCCAAATTTGCTGGCTGTTGCCAAGAGGGCAGCATGCAATCTGTGGGATACAGATGTATTCAAACAACTGTGGTACAAGGAATAATGTAAGGATACTTAAGTGGATGAAATGACGGCTACCAGAGTCAGGCTGGAGGAGGGATATTTGAATGCGTTTCCAGAGGCACAGAGGATGGTGGACTGGGTGGGGAAGAGAATTCTGGAGAAAAATGATAGCAAGAGCAAAGCCATGTTAGAGAAATCATAAGCGGTCCAGAGTATGGGCCCCACTACATATTTATGGAGTGAGAGGAAGAAAGGAGAGAGAAGAGAGGGAGGAAATGAAGTTGGACACTTGAGCTGAGAGAGAGGGTGAAAGCCATGAATGTCATGCTAAAAACCACACCTTTTATTCTCTATAAACTGGGGATGCCACAGAAGGACTTTTAAAAGTGGGAAAGATTGGATCAACCAGCAACCACCTCAGAGATGGCTGGTGAGAATATGCATGGTGAATTGAGAAGGGAGACAACAGCTAGGTTTCAACTTATTAAATCTTGAGTGGAGACAGTGGAAGAAAAAGAGGAAAGTGGTAGATCTGGAAGAGTTAGCATCAATAGGACCTGGTGATGAGTTGGATGGCACAAAATACCTCTTTGAAAATATCTGTACAATAAGCAGAATCTTTCATGTGTTTGGAGGATGCAGGCTTTGGAAACAAGTCGACCTGCATCAAAGTCCGTCCCACCACTTGTGGTCATCTGCAGGTTATAAATCTCTTGAAGCCTCACTCCCTTCATCTGCAGAAAAGGATATTACTAGTACTGTTATTACTCTGATAGGATTATTGTGAGATTCAAGTGAGTTAGTGGGTATGAAAGGCTTAGAAGAGTGCATGGCAGGCAAAAGTATACTAACGCACACACAACCTCATCCACTACCTTTTAACACAGTATAAAAATTATGAAATTAATACAATTATTCTGCCACCTAATTATAATACTGATAAGTATGTTCATATCTTCTAGTCTTTTTCCCAAATGATTTTTAGTATTCTAATAATTTCAGTGGAAGTACTCTCAATTAGGTGTTCATTAAGTCAAAAAAATTCAAGTGACTATGTTTTCATTTATTGAACAAGAATCTACCATGTGAATGGCTTTGGGTACACTTGGATAATAAAGTGTACACCTATTAGAATAATAAAAGGTACACCAATTAGGATAAATTTATAAAGTTATCTCAAAAGTGAATGATTTAATCACATATTGTGTCTACTTTTATTCTGTAATATAAGAGGTACTAGACACTGTGCTTGGCATTGAGTAGCCCCCTAAATCTGCTGGTTGTTGCCCTAAGCGGGGAGCGTGCAATCTGGGATACAGATGTATTCAAACAACTGTGGTACAAGGTGGGATGTAAGAAGAGGTTGTAGGTCAATTAAGTGGATGAAATGAATTAAGTGGATGAAAACAAAGCAGTGCAGTGGTACCTTCAATTAAGTGGTACCTTAATTGAAGAGAAAATCTGTAGTCAAATGAAATAATCATATGTGTTCCATAGGCACTGTTATTGAACCAAGTGTCACTGTGAGTGACACAAATTAATTATGAGTTAAAAATTCAAACAGAATTGGCTTCCCAAATAATAGTTGTCAATATATCAAATATATTTACTGATAGCTCCTGCAGTCAAGTGCAAAATGTTAAGTTCTGCTTTGAAATAAACACTGTTTATAAAGTCAACAACTGAACATTTCAAGCATAAGATTAATCATATTGATATGTTCCACAGTAATAGCAAGATACTTCTTTTATAAATCACTGAAAGGATTTTTGTGACAAAGTTGTCTCCCTAAGATTTACTATAATATGATTTGTTAGGATTTATAATATAAATGGGATTTGTTAGGATTCAAAAGCTTATTTCATTTAATATAAACAAATGAAAACTATACTTCAGAAACTTTAAAAATATTTCTCTGTAGAGATAATGGAAATTGTTTCCTTTGGTAAATCCATAAAAGGCATTGCTTGGCCCAGATCATTGAACCATTTTCTGCCTAATTTACTTAGGAACATTTTGGGAGTATGTTAAGTTCTTATGTCCATATTAAAACACATGTCAGATGTGTTTATGTTTTCAAAAAATGTAAAACAAAGCTTGAAATGTTCCATGCATCCGTATGTTTTGAGATATTTTTAAAAGCCATTGGTTCTTAAAACCCATAAGGAGAACAGAATTTAGAATTCTTTGTTCAAAGTCTATGTGAGTATGTCAGATTATAAAGTATACATTTATAAAATATAGTATGAGCAGTAAGGAAGAAAATAAAGCATAGTAAAGATATAAACGTGCTGAAAGTTTATGTTTTAAAATTAGGTTTAATATATATATATTTATATGTGATAATTGAAATAATAACAATTTTCTGTTAAGACAATGTTAGAAAAAAATCAACCAGACCAACTAGAAATTTACTGACAGGACAGATGCTGAATTTTTTCATTTTCTTTTTTCTTAATTGGACAATACTTTAGAAAATAATAAGTTTACGGAAAGCTTGACTTTGATAATGAGGTATTATCTTCAGAGTTACTAGTCTGAATGATGGCTCTCCATCAGGTGAAGGAAGCTATCTGACACGTTTTCTTTGTAGTTTGAGTTATAGGTGATGATTTCTAAGCCAAGTCCCAGCTTTGGAAAGTATTTACTCAAAATGCCTGGAAACCTAGTAATACAAATTAGTAACTTTTTCCCTGTCTGGGCTGATATGATAGATTCCAACTTGGCCAGCCCAGGTGGTGCCCTGCGAACAGCGCCCTGAAGTTTTCATCCAGACAAGGAAAGCGTTCAGACGCGCGTCTCTCTCCAGCAAACCACCACTACTGTCTCCGCTTTTCTGATCCCCACTTCGCGTTTGTTACCGAAAGGAAACCTGGCGTCGAGGGCGAGAAGGCAGCCCACCTCGCAGGGAAACCACGCAGCCAGCTCATCCCTCCTCGGAAAACTGCGGGAGGCCAAGAGGCTGCAGAAAAAGACCGCTAGGACGGGACGTGGTTAATTCTCTAAGCCGCTCTGCATCCTCCGAACTTTGCCGAGATGCTGCCGTCTCTCGACCTGTGAACCCGAAGCCAGGACCCACCCACCACACCCCAGTGGCTCACTGGCCGCGCTCCTCTCCCGAGGGGGCCCGTGGCACGCCAGAGTCCCCGACTTGCAGCCGAAGGATGGAAAACACCTACCCTGGTGATGACCAAAGGCTGGTTGAAGTCTATGCCCCCCGAGAGTCTGAAGCCCCAGGGCGCCGGCCCGGGCAGGACCACGTTTTGGGGCATGGTGCCTCCTGGCACTGCCTTGCTCGGGCGGGGCCGCAGCGAGTGTCCCCGAGCGGCACAGCCCACTCCGCTCCCGGGGCAGTGTCCTCGCTGGACCGCGACCCGGGAGCTTTATCCCCGCTCGCGTGTGACGTCACTGGCCTCCCCTCCTCCCCGCCCCCTCCCACCAAGGAGAGCTCCAACTTTGGAAGAAAGAGACGTGCCAGACCCGCGGGAGTTTACAGACGCGCACCGGCTCGGCGCAGCCTCCCAGACTTCTTGGGCTTAAGGCTGGAGGAGGCTTCGGGTTACAACTCCCATCCCTCTCTTAAAGTAACACCTGTCCTACTGTTTATCTTCTGCTTGGAGAGCCGCAGGGAGCTTCGTTGGAAGTTAAAAGCAATTAAACCACAGCCTCTATACTTGAAGTTAAAAGAAGACAAGCATCATCAATGCAATTGGTTATTGAGCAATTTTGAGATCTCTAATAGTTGCTTACTAGTGTGTGAGCCTGGCTAAGGTACTTAAATTTCTTAAGCCTCAGTTTCCTCTGCACAGAATTATGGTCCTTCTCTGGTAGGGCTGCTGTGAGAATTAAATGAGATACTTCTGCACAGTGCTTCACACGGCATGTGGGTCTGTGCCTGCGTCCTAAGTCACTTCAGGCAAGTTCGACTCTTTGAGACCCCATGGACTGTAGCCCACCAGGCTCCTCTGTCCATGGGATTTCCCAGGCAAGTATACTGGTGTGTTAGTTAAGCGACTCTGTGTGTGTCTGACTCTTTGTGACCCCATGGACTGTAGTGTCTGTCCATGGAATTCTCCAGGCAACAATACTGGAGTGGGTTGCCATTTCCTACTCGAGGAGATCTTTCCCACCCAGGGATAGAACTCACATCTCCTATGTCTCTTACCTTGGCAGGCGGTTTTGTTTTTTTTTAACCACTAGTGCCACCTGAGCGTTGGAGAAGGAAATGGCAACCCACTCCAGTGTTCTTGCCTGGAGAATCCCAGGGACGGCGGGGCCTGGTGGGCTGCCGTCTATGGGGTTGCAGTGAGTCGGACACGACTGAAGTGACTTAGCAGCGGACAGGACTGAAGCGACTTGGCAGCAGCAGCAGTGCCACCTGGGAAGCCCTTATGTAATCTATGATAATATAAATATATTAAACCTCTATTTTAAAAAAATGGAGAAATCTAAAAGTGAAAATACTATGCAAAGATACCCAATCCAATGAATCATCTTAAAGTGTATATGAAAAGACAATTCGTTAGTACACTCAAAGTGTTAGTGAAAGTGTTAGATGCTCAGTAATGTCCAACTCTTTGTGACCCTACGGACTGTAGCCTGCCAGACTCCTATGTCCATGGAATTCTCCAGGCAAGAATACTGAGTGGGTTGCCATTCCTTTCTCCAGGGTATCTTGCCCACCCAGGGATTGAACCCAGGTCTCCTGCATTGTAGGCAGATTCTTTACTGTCTGAGCCACCAGGGAACCCGAGTATGCTCAGAGTTTCGTTTAATTTTGATTGGAGTAATTGTACTTCTCTCACATTCAGTCTCTAAACTTATGTTTTTGACACATGGGTGGCAAGTGTAACAGAAACCCAGGAGCTGAGACTGTCCTGTGTGAGCCATGCAAGAGGACCCCCGAACAGGACAAGACTGGGTATAGGAGAAAGGGGGGGTGGTGGGTGTTCAGTGAACATCTTAATTGTCCAGGTGCTGTGGTGATTGCTTTATCCCTGTCATCTTCATCCTCATGGCAAGCCCATCAGATTGCTCTTCTTCTTCTCTTTTTTTTTTTTCTGGTAAAGAAGTAACTTCTTGGAAGTTACTTGCATAGATCACATAGCTAATAAGTGATACAGTTGTGATCATAAACCCAGGTCTGCCTGACTCCAGGGTGTGGCTGGTGTAGGTCTGAAGACTAGGAGAGTCTGAAGCGGGTCCTGCCTAGGTTCCATGTGGAATCGGATATTTTTGGTGCTATATTCCAGGATGCTCTGATTCCCAAGGAAAAGGGGAGGGACGAGGGAGCAGAAGCATGAAATGCTTGAAAAGCCCAAGGATGAGTGTCTTGGACTTCATGCTGAATACGATATGGCTGTCTCACTTCAGGTAAGGAGAGCTGCAGTACGCTTTATTAGCAGTATTGTCTGTATGTGGTTTTAAGACTCTCAGAGAGGACAGATTCAGGGAGCAGAGAGCAAAGTTGACTAGCCTGGAGATCGTGTCAATCACAAAACCTGGGTTGAAACTACTTTGTCCACTGTGGCAGGTTATATAAAATCCTAGCGGATAGGTGTTTTCCTGTCCCAAACAGTTCTTTCAGCCTTCCTTCCTTCCCTACTTCTCTTTCTGTCTTTAAAGGAAGAGTATGTGTTTCAGTCTGAGATCCCTCAGTCAGTGGTTCTGAATTTTGATGCACATTAAGAGAGCCTGGGGAGGCTTCCCTGGTAGCTCAGATGGTAAAGAATCTGCCTGCAATGCAGGAGGCCTGGGTTCTATCCCTGGGTTGGGAAGATCCCCTGAGGTGGGCATGGCAACCCACACCAGTATTCTTGCCTGGAGAATCCCACGGACAGAGGAGCCTGGCGGGCTATAGTCCGTGGGGTTGCAAAGGGTCAGACATGGCTGAACAACTCAGCACTGCGCAACACAAGAGAGCCTGGGTGCTTATTAGAGATGCGGACTCCTGGGCTCCACTCTACAGAGATCTGAATTCAGTTGCTGGGGCCAAAATCCACTGTGGGTGGTCTGTGGCCCACACATTAAGAAAAAGTATATCAACGCATAGGATGCTGATGTCTTATACTGTGTCTTCACGTGTGTGTTTCAGGAATGTCCTCTTTTCTCTATCACATTCCTCTGTCTTTCCACACTTTCTGGGAAGACTTGATTGGCCACCAATATCTACTCCGAACGTTTTCTTGACTTAGCTCTTATTTCTTGTCCAAATATCTTGATTTTGAATTTAGCTCTTCTCCAATATAACCAAGCACCCACTAATCTGATGGATGCTGGTGTTAAACACAAGGACAAGGCATGGGTCTGGATTTTGACAGGCACATAATCTTCCAAGGATGATATTTTATTTTTGTTCTTTACTTTTATTTATTTATTTTTTGGCTGCTTGGCATATGGGATCTTAGTTCCCTGACCAGGGATCAAGACTTTCCCTGCACTGGAAGCACAGAGTCTTAACCACTGGACCATCAGGGGAGTCCCAAGGATGACGATATCCTGAGAGCTATTTTGCATTCCCAACCAGACAATAGGTTTCTCCAAGGCAGGTGTCCTATTTCATTGGAATTTACCAAAACTGCCATCTATTGCTAACTTTGGGGAGGTGGTCAGTAATTACTGATAGGTGTACCGTGCTGTGCTAAGTCGCTTTAGTCATGTCCGACTCTTTGTGACCCCGTGGACTGTAGCCCGCCAGGCTCCTCTGTCCATGTGATTCTCCAGGCAAGAATACTGGAGTGAGTTGCTGTGCCCTCCTCCAGGGGATCTTCTCTAGGTAGAAGCAAGTTTTGGTCTTGACTGGAATTGGTTGGATTAGGGAAGCTCCTTGTTCCTTCTTGACCCTCCTTTCCACAATAGTCCTACCAAGAAGCACCTTCCCTGACAGCTGCTGTTATGCTCATTGTTTTCGGGGTTTCAGCTCCCCCAACCCTACCTTGCTGGTGCTGTATTTGTGTGTCTTTGCTGGTATGGCCACACAAACCAACTTATCCAGGGGCCCGGGCAGCCAGCCAGTGCTCCCAAGCCCTTCCCTGCATTGTATCTGACTTCCTCTTTGGTAAGAGCCCGTGTGATTTTCATGCTTTGGAGGATTTGGGCCCTTGTGAAATCTCTCCTGGAGAATTAACCACACTGAATTCCATGCTCTGTGTCTGCCCTCAGTGCTGGCAGGAGCCTCCATTGTTTTATTCCCACGTCGTCACACTCCTTGGGACCATGCGATGGTTCAGCTCAAGTTCATTTGGTATTCCCCTCTGAAATATCACTGAGTTTTCCCACTGTTGGTACTGAATTAACTAATAACAATCAAGAGACTCATCAGTATGCTGGAAATGAGAACTGAGGCACTGTGGACTGAGCAGCAAATAGGGGCGACTTCTGGGTACCAGCCTCTCTTATTGCTGATGGCTGCCGTTTGGATGCTAGGACCTTTGCAAATTGCAGTGTCATAGAGAGAAAGAGTTGGTCAGAGAGTGAGCATTTTTTTAATCATGTTTTCCCATTGAAGCCACTCATCTGGGGTATTTCCATCCTTACTAGATTGTCTTCTGGGTGGACTTCAAGCCGAGTAAGGGCAGGTTGCTTCCTGCCACTGGCAGCTTGAGGAAGAAGCTTCTTTCTTTGTGGACTACTTACCTATTTCTAGTTGTGCCAAAGTGAATGTGATCAGAAGAGCTACTATGGTGTGTCAGGTATTGTGCTAAACATTTAACAGGCTAGTTATTTCTGATTCCTAAGACAACCCTGCAGTATAGATATTAGCCTAGGAAATGGGGACTGTGAGAAGATAAGGAATCTACCTAAGATCTTATACCTGAAAAGTGACAGAGTTGGATTCAAACTTAGATCTGTCCCTTTCTGCCACTTCCTGCTTCTTCTATTATTTCACAGTGCGTCGTCGTCGTCTTCTATTTTTTTTTTCTTTTTGGCTGTGCTGGGTCTTCGCTGTGGTGCACAGGCTTTCTCTCTAGTGGGCTGAGTTGCCCTGCAGCAGGTGGGATCTTAGTTCTCTGCCTAGGGACAAAACCCATGTCCCCTGCATTGGGAGGCAGATTCTTAGCCACTAGATCACCAGGGAAGTCCCTTCATGTTGCCTCTTAATGCACATTTGCTAGGGTTTATCCAACCCAGAGAGCCTCTAACAACCTCTACAAGCTGTTCAGTGCCATGGTTTGAGGTCTTTTAGAAGCCAGAAGCTTGTTTTCCCTGGGGACCTAGGTGGAGTCACAAATCCCAGTGAAAAGGACTCCTCAGAAAGTTGATCTCGTTCACCACAAACTGTTCTTGATGTTTCAGGATCCCTAGAAATTCCTGCCTAAATGGGTCTTGGGAAATCAAAGACCTAATCTTCAGTCAAATGGTATTTTACTTGGTAGGGTTAACTGCCCTCAGATTCTATCTAGATTTCTCTTTTTAACATGCTCATGAGCCATTAGAAGAGCCAAGATAATAGTTATAATGGAAATACATTGGAACCCGTGCTTCGGTAACAGAGACCATGTGTTTTGGGGCTTTTCTGTTTGGAGTCAGTTTATCATCACTATAAAAACATTTCAGAGGAGAACAGAGTGAGTGGAAACCCTGGGGAAATGTACAGGGAGCTCTAGATTTGGATGGCTGGATGCCTGGCCTGGATTTAGTAACCCAGAAGGTTTGAAGGGAAGCACTAAGACTAGAATTTAATCTATCACAGATGCCTTGACCATCTCCATCAGCCTCCTCTTGCGTGGAGTGGAGGAAAATGAGTGCTTCTGTCCTGTTTATCTCAGTTTTCTGGTCACACGAAGGGAATGAACATTTCAGGTTCCGAGTCCCCGCCAAGTGGTTGTGGTTGGAGGAAAGCCTTCTCACTACAGGAAAGCCATCTGCAAAGAACACACATTTGCTCTTCCTCCAGGTTAACGAAACCTCTTCGTTTTAGATGTAGAATTGGATGCTCCTGGTACAAACTAAAACCAATTCCGTGAAGGTTCTGGTCTATTTATTCCATTAAAATTGTGCATCTCTTAGACCCTGTCATCCCAGAATTTTCTGGATTTTTTCCTGACACGTATCACTGGAAGCTCCTGAGTTCCTTCAAAAGCCCCCTTCCATAATTGCCTCTTAAATGTCAGTGGTTCCGAGGCTCATCTCATGTTCTGGAATCTTACTGCGAGGTTTCATAAAAGCCTGTGGCTTGTTTTCCTACTTAAAAATTAAAGTCTGGGGACTTCCCTGTGGTCCAGTGGTTAAGACTTCATCTTCCAGTGTAGGGGGTGTGGGTTCAATCCCTGGTTGGGGAACTAAGATCCCACAGGCCAAAAAACCAAGACATAAAACAGAGGCAAGGTTCTAACGAATTCAATAAGGACTTTAAAAATAGCCTATGTAAAAAGAAAAAAAAAAATCCCTTGAAAAGAAAGAAAAAAGTCTGGATGGCTGTCTGGCTTCCCGTATCAGCCAGCATGGAGGCAGAGGGCCGGGAGAAGGGCTCCGCAGAGCTGGAAACTTGGGGAAGGCAGTGACCGGAAACCAGAGGCGGAGGAGGAACAGGAGGAACCCAAGAGGCCGCGGCAAGAGACGGATACTCCCCGTGTGCATTGCGGCCCCCCACCCCTTCAGGCCTCTAAGGAACCTTCTGGAACCTTCTCGGCACTCATGGAAACTTCTCAGTTCTGTGAGGTCGGGCGCAGTGTTTTTCCAGCGAGGCCACGGGTTTGTGAGGTGCTAGAGGGAGGTCGCAGGAGGAAAAAGCGGTCCAGGTGCTACGAGGCCTGGGCCGAGGGCTGGGTGTGTCCTGACACGCGAGGCTTCACCCAGGTGCAGCCTCTTCTCGAGCACCCGCCGCGCGGTACCTGGTCCCGCCCCAGCGAGCAGCTTGCAGGCTGAGCGCCAGGTGCGCAGGCGGCGCCGGAGGGGTCAGGTTGGCCGGGTCAAGGGTGAAACCGGTGTCTGTCTTCCGGGGGTGGTGCGCGGACAGCATTTCCTCATGGCAGACGGGGACTCAGCCTGCCCGGACGGCTCCTGGGCCTCTGCCCGGTGACCTCCGGGGAGGAGCTGAGGGCCGGACGGCAGGGCGGCCAGGGGGACGCGGACCACTCGCCTGGTAACCGCTCAGGACCCAGGGCTTCTTGTCAAGATCCTGGGAGCCAGACACCCTCAGAGACCATGGAGGGCTCCTCACTGGTCAGGAGTTCTTGAGGGGCAGAGAAGACCCTTACTAGCCCAGCCTGTCTACTGATAATGGCTAGCCAGGTGGACTTTTTTATGGTCTACAGCAAACGAGGCGTTTCTGGTGAGTGCTCAGACATTGGTTCTATGGGCTTTTCCATCCACCTCCAGCTTCTGTACCTGCCTGAGTGAGGCACCTAGTTCTTAACTAGCATGATTATGACTGTTGCAGATGTCTGGGGTTTGTTTGTCTGTCTTACCCATTTTTAGCATCAGTATCTAATTGAGTTTTTAATTCAATTCTGTGGTGTATTTTTTGGCTGTGCTGGGTCTTCCTTGGGGTGTGTGAGCTCTCTAGATACGGCTTGTGGGCCCCAGAGCACAGGGGTCTCAGTAGTTGTGATGCATAAGCTTCGTTGTCCTGCTGGCGTGTGAGATCTCAGTTCCCTGACCAAGGCTCAAACTTGCATAAGCTTAACTACTGGATCACCAGGAAAGTCCCTTAGATCTCTGTTTTGTCTTTGTTTCTTGACTGCTTGCCTCTTGCCCTCTGGGCCCCGACAGAAATCTACTTTCAGGCCCCAAAAAGAGCCTCTATTTTGAGCTAGAATGATACTGGCTAGTCCACACAAGTGTTTACTAACCATGGTACTGGGCAGTAGCAACATCCTTTTTGTTTAGAAAACATTAACAGGGACAGGGGTTAAATGGGCTGGAGTGGCTCGGGAGCCTCCTTCCAAATATTTTTTATAGAAAACGATATATTTATATATTGTATATGCCTTTGTAGTTCACGGTGGGTGGGGATGGTCATTGGATAAGTTCCAACTTCTGTCTTTGTCTCATTCACTCACCTTCACTCCTCTCTTGGTCTCAGTCCCCAATTCAACTTAAAACCCTTTTCTATGTATAGAATCAACTTCTCTGGCTTCCCTGGTGGTTCAGTGGTAAAGAATCCTCCTGCAATGCAGGAGATACATGTTTGATCCCTGGGTCGGGAAGATCCCTTGGAGAAGTAAATGGCAACCCACTCCAGTATTCTTGCCAGAAAATCCCATTAACAGAGGCGACTAGCGGGCTACAGTCCATGGGGTCACAAGAATTGGACACAACTTAGCGACTAAACCACTACCACTGCCAATCAGTTTCTTAGGCCATGTTACTAACAGCTGTGTAATTCATTCTTTACTAAGTCACTGTATTAAAACGTAGAGTGACCGTGGGAAATAACACTTGGCCTTTGGTATAAGTCTTATAGACTACTAAAAAAGATAGATATTGGGACTTCCCAGGTAGTCTAGTAGTTAAAGACTTTGCCTTCCAATGCAGGAAGTGTGAGTTTGATCCCTGGTTGGGGAGCCAGGATCCCACATGCCTCCAAGACAAAAAACTGGAACATAAACAACAGAGGGAATGTTGTAACAAATTCAATAAAGACTTTAAAATGATCCACATCAACAATTTTTTTTTAAAAAAGGCAGATGTTTAAGAAATAAATGTACAGAAGTACTACAGGCATCGTGGTAGATGTGTAAAAGGGGTGGAGTGGGGCCATGGGAAGCATGGTTGACTCCTTCTGGGTAGGTAAGCCATGCTGTCAATGTGGAGCTGATTTCTGATCTGAGGCTTCTGAGATGGGTCTGTTTTCACCAAGTCTTTCAGATCATTTCTGAAATCTGAAAGAACCCATGTGTGTATGAACGAAAGCTCCATTGTGTCCGACTCTTTGCGACCCCATGGACTGTAGCCCATGAGGCTCCTCTGTCCATGGGATTCTCCAGGCAAGAATATTAGAGTGGGTTGCCATCTCCTCCTACAGGGAATCTTCCCAACCCAGGGATTGAATCTGCGTTTTTTGCGTCTCCTGCATTGCAGGCAGATTCTTTACCCCCTGAACCACTGGGGAAGCCTCAAAGAGCCTAGTGTACTCCTCTAATTGCAAACAAAGCTTCATGGATATAGAGTGTTGGGTCAAGACCATGGTAAAGGTGGCAAAGCCTGGGAAGTATTTGTGTACATATGGTATCCCTGTGGTGCACTTATACATGTTGTCTACACTTAGACAAGGAGAGGTTCACAGACAGCATGCAGAATATCTCAAGAGGTGACAGAGAATCCCTGTAAGCCCCTAAGGGGAGCTGAAAACTGAGGTGTCACCATAAACCAAGAAAAATCTCCATACGACCTCATAATAGGTGAAAATTCTGGTCAGTACCCAGGCTTTTAAACTTACAGGAAGTGTTAGAATGATAATTATATATAATTTGAGTTTTGAAACAAAAATGAAAGTCTGTCTCTCCGATGAGCTATATATCCTGTCATTACTTTCTTTTTCTGGATGCACAAGGCATATATCGAAGTGTCTGTTAAGCTTTTCCCTCAGAGAAGCGCAGGCTCAGTGTGTCCAAAATTTGAATCCTCTGCCTCTTTCCCTTCCTCCACCCTCCATTCTGGTGAGGAGCACCCCCAGGGTTGCTAGTCAAGGCTCAGACCTAGGTGTTGTCTCCCCCTTCTCCTCTCAGTCACCCCAAGTAATGAGCACTCCCCACATGTTGTATGATTTCATTTATGTGAATATTCAGAACAGCCAAATCTGTAGAGACAGAAAGCAGATTAGTTGTTTCTGGGGCTGGAGACTGTGGGGAATGGGGAGTGACTATTTCATGGGTGCAGGATTTCATTTTGGTGGAGATGAAAAGATTCTGGAACTAAATAGTGGTGGTGATTGTACAACACAGAGAATGCCCCTACTGCCACTGAATTGCAATCTGGATGAACTTGGAGAACATTGTGTTAAGTGACATAACTGGTCACAAAAGGACAAATACTGTGTAATGTTATTTAGATGTGTGTGTGTGTGTGTGTGTGTGTTAAAGTCGCTCAGTCGTGTCTGACTCTCTTGCGACCCCATGGACTATACAGTCCATGAAATTCTCCAGGCAAGAATACTGGAGTGGGTAGCCTTTCCCTTCTCCAGAGGATCTTCCCAACCCAGGGATCAAACCCAGGTCTCCCGCATTGCAGGTGGATTCTTTACCATCTGAGCCATGAGGGAAACTTAGATGAGGTGTCTAAAATAGTCAAACCCACAGAAACTCATAGAAACAGGGGCCTGAGGGGAGGAGGAAATGAGGACTGCTGCTCAGTGGGAGTAACATTTCAGTTTTGTAAGGTGAATAAGTTCTGGATCTGTTGTACAACACTGTGCCTCTAGTTAGCAATTCCATACTATACACTTAAAACTTTGCTAAGAGGGTAGATCTCGTATTAAGTGTCCTTACCACACAAAAAAATAAACTTGAATCATGGACGAGATTGGATCCATAATTCACATGTCCTTATTCAGCTTACCAAAGATGATCAGCAAGTCAACTGGAGTTCTTCCATGCTTTTGATAAACTCTCCACTCTGATACTCAGCCAGAGCCTGTAGTCGTCTTTGAAGGTTTTCTGAATTCCTACATCAAGGAGTACTGTCTTCTTGGAGCTGTTTGCTTGAAAGTTAATGAGGCATATGAAATTGGTGAACATTTTCTGTTCTCAGGATAGTAAACAGTAACATTTTTCTTGGGGCCATCTATATTCTCAGAAATTAGAAGAGGTAGATATAAATTATGCATTTCTTTAGGTGCAAAAATGAATTCCTTTCAAGAGGTCATGGACTTTGGGGAGTTTTCTATCAATGATTATGTGTTTTTGCTGTTCTGTAGATACACACATGCTCAGTCATGTCCGACTCTTTTGTAACCCCCTGGACTATAGCCCACCAATCTCGTCTGTTCATGGGATTTCCCAGGCAAGAATACTGGAGTGGGCTGCCTTTTCTTCCTCCAGGGAATCTTCCCAACCCAGGGGTCGAACCCACATCTCCTGCATTGCAGGCAGGTTCTTTACCAACTGCTGAGCCATCAGGGAAACCCTCTGTACATACATTTTGTCTTATTTCCCTGTTACTGGGCATGTGCATACTTTAGGTGGTTGGCTGGGCTCGTGGCGGTGGTCTGAGGGCATGAAATGAGTTGTAGCCAGCTTGTTAATATGGCAACTGAATCCTTTGATTTATATTTCCCTAAGTTCCACCCTCCAGCTAGCAAATTGACCTACTGCAGATTAAAAGCTTCCTGAAGATGAAACCATGAAAGGATTTAAAAGCTGTTTTGAAATGTGTCAAATATTGAAAAATGTTAGTTGATTGTGTATTTCTTAAGATAGTGTGCTGCCTAAAAATCTCAGTGAAACAGTTTGAACATTATGCTAGTCTGCAAGTGAAACATAAATAATGGATTGTACATTTACCTGGCAGTATGATGTTTAAAAGAAGCCAATATGAAAAAGAAAACATTGCGTCTGTGGGTGTCACAGAGACTCTTCTATAAAGACTGCCTGCCATTCATATTTTACATGCTCATCTGTTTAGGGGAGACATACCCTTTTGTCCTAGGGAAACACCGTAGTTTTTCTCTCTCTCTCCTGGGTTAAATTTAGCACACCTCCCACCCATAGCTTATGTTATACTTTTAAATAACACAGGGCCCCACTGGAAGCAAGATATCCCTTTAGCTAAATATTTTTTGAAGGTGGATGAGATAGTGATTGACTTGAGAGGTTGGTGGGAGGCTTAGCAGGCATTCTTAGAATTGCAGGCATGTCTGATTTTATTTTACTAAGCAGTTTAAAATAGATGACAAAGAATTAGTCTGTCTGGGGGGCTTTTGTATATCGCCTGGTCATCCAGCTGTGATGGGGACTGGGTGGAGCAGTGACAACCAGGGCATCCACATCTGACAGCAGTGTATCTTCTTGTGGGTCTTTCTCTGTGACCCTCAAATTAGAAAAGCATTCTTTATCGCAGACTTGTCAAAGAGAGTCTTATGATCCTTACATTGTGATATCTGATTATGAAATTCAAATTCCAGTTAATTACTGTGGTATAAATGAGTTGTAAGAAATTCGAAACTTCTTTTCTTGATACTAACTTTCTGTACCATATTCTGTTAAGGTTTTGGTGGGTTTTCTCAGAATTAGGACACAGATTTTAACTTCTTTAAAGAAGATCGTGAGGTTACTTCTAGAGACACCCACAAAAGAAACAAGGAAAAACAAAACTACCAAGTAGTCAAAATTGAGCTGGTAGCCTATGCTTTTTGGAACTCAAGTTTTGAACTTCTAGGTTTGTCTACCACTTGACATCAACAAAGATAAGACCATGTCTTCTTATCTTTGAAGTAAATACTCTCAAAAAAAAGAAAACACATAGTTGTAGCAGGCAGGCCCTGGAATTCCAGATTATCTGGCATACATAGAGGACTCATGAGCTGACCAGGCACTGAAGTGTTAGTTGCTATCTACTAGGTGCTATGTGGATTTTTAAATGAAGAGTAGTTGCATGTAGTTGGGGCTTCCCTGGTGGCTTAGGTTGTAAAGAATCTGTCTTCAATGCAGGAGACCCAGGTTCCATCCCTGGGTCGGGAAGATCCCCTGGAGAAGGGAATGGCTACCCACTCCAGTATTCTTGCCTGGAGAGTTCCGTGGACAGAGGAGCCCTGCGGGTAGTTGTGGTGAGTAACCCTTTCTGAAGAAACTGATCCCAGAGCAAGAGAGAATAAGACATTGGATAACACTCAGAGGTTTGGTGCAAGTCCATAGACTGGTTTAAAAGGGCAGGGGTATTGTACTTAGTAGTTACCATTTCAGACCAGCCACACCAGTCAGTATCAAAACATGTATCAATGGGTTTCAAAGCCCAAGGCAAGAAGTTGTAAGAATGAGAAAGAGTGATTTCATGAAAATGTCAGTGTGATTTAAGATACACACTGCCAGTTACAGGCTTCCTTGGTGGCTCAGTGGTAAAGAATCCCCCTGCCAATGCAGGAGACATGGGTTTGATCTCTAGGTCAGGAAGATCCCCTGGAGAAGGAAATGGCAACTCACTCCGGTATTCTTGCCTGGGAAATGCCATGGACAGAGGAGCCTGGCAGGCTACAGTCCATGGAGTCACAAAAGAATCAGACACGGCTTAGTGACTAAACAACAACTGACGGTTACTCTAGTGTGAGCAAACTGGTAGCTTCAGAGGGCAACTTCTTTAGCCAGCAGTACCCTCAACACTGGGCGTGGCTCACTCCTGGGGATTGGTGGCCCAACACCATAAGTGGACATTAGCAGTAATGCCATTGCTTCTGGGAGGGAGCAAGCGCATCGCGGACTTGGTGTAGCTGTATTGCCCACTTTTCTTGGAACTGTTATTTGGATTGGTGACTTCAGTGGGCACAGGCAGGAGTGATAGCAGCTTCTCTGGGCATTGGTGGTTTTGACTTCATCATGTTACATTGGCAGAAGCTGTCATTTTTGGTGTAAACAGTTCTAGGAACCAGACCATGAAAGAAGGCATTGTGGTGTACAAGTGAGGTATTCCTGAGTAGAACAGGGGAGTTGGGAGGACTGCCCAATCGTGGGAGTAGAGTCAGAGTCTTCTGATATTGAGTGTGGCCTTCTTTTTATCTCAGATTAAAGCAACCTGAGAAAGAGATTTGACCAGTTTGGGCCAGATAATCAGCTTACATTTTGAAGTTTTAGGCATCTAGAGGGAACCAGTGAATAATTGAGAAGGGAGAATTATAAAGCATTCCTTGCTTTCCTGTTTTCTTTCCATCTTTCTTCTGTTTATGTTAGAAATGTTCAAAATTTCCTTAATTTCAAGAAACTTCCAACTTAACTTTACATTGAAAGAAACTTTTGTAAAACTAAATATTCTGTTTACATTCTTTACACACGTGTAAAAAGAATATAAATGAGGATGAGGTTTACTGAAGCCCTACCGGCCAGAGCCAACTAGATAGATCCTTTAAAAATACATTATGGTTCCTCTGGAAATTGGGCGTCATTATTTTCCATTCTGTCATTTTCTCCTCAGTGGCTCAATGCCATATTGATCGTTAGAATCAAGCGTCATCTCCAAGTTTGGCAAACAGCTGCCCTGACTTGGTTTAGGGCTAAGGCCTATTCTGGCAAAGAAGATGGATCTGCTCATTCCAGATGAGAAGATTTGGATGGAAATGGTGGGCTGTTAGCCAGAGCTTCAGGGATCAGAGCAAGGGCCGCAGTCCACGTACAATGTGAGCTGGCCCCAGGAGTGTAGATGGAATCTACAGTCTCGGGAGCCTGTGTGCCTGTGAGCAAATGTTGAGCTCTCCAGCCAGCAAAATCCACTCATGGAACAATTGCATGGCCTTGAATCTAGGTATGTTGCATCATCTCCTCTGAAAATACTTACACATGGCAAAGGTCAGTCATATTTCAGTTCTCTTAGCAGAAGAAAATTAGCTTGGTTTTTCATAAAATTCCCTGTCCATATAGTATACTTAATTGCGATAGTAATTTATTATTCCTACTGAAAATATTTTGGATAATACTGTGTTAGATTAGCCTTTAAGCAGCCATTCTGAATCTGCCAGTTTCTCGATTATTCATTTATTTAAAAAACTCCTATGTGTCTTGCGTTGGGTAATGACAGAAATAAATGGAACATAAGATGACATTCCCTAGCTTTTAGAAGACAAATATGGTTGTATAAAACAACTTGAGATCAATAAATGAGTGTTAGTGGTTTCAAAAGTTAAAGACAATTCTGAACAACAGTCTCAAGGGTGGGAAATAGTCAAGGAAGGATACCTGAGTGTTATGTACATCGTGAAGAATATGTTTGATATTAGTTGTCAGTAAAGAGAGGATTTGGCTTTGCAGGCTGGTAAACATTAGCAAAAACTACGTCGGTGGAAAAACGCATCTTGTGTGATTGAAGGTAAAGGAGGAGGTAGTGGGGAGCTTGGAAAATGGTTGGAGTGGGAGCAGGAAGACTGAGTAAGAAGAAGACCAGCCTAAAATTTGTCTTGTGAAGGTTATTGGAAGGAAACGTTGGATGGAATGGATGGGTCCATCTGATGGACGTTCTTACAATGTCTGGCCTTTGAGTTATCATTCATTCATGCATTTGTTCATTTATTTATCAAATGTTTATATGCGAGGCCCTGGACAAGACATTGGAGATGAACATACCCATTGCTTGCTCTAATGACTTGACATTAGGGAAAAGAGCCACATAGACAGTCACTGAAACATAATAAAGGTCTGTTGGAAATAGCCTGTAACCATACAGAAGATTCATTTTGCCTGGAATAGAGGCAGGGCTGAAAAATCTTTGGAAAATATATGTTCTTAAGCAGATGGAACTGATGAAAAAAATTCTTAAGCAGATGAAACTGATGAAGCAGGCTCTGGAAGCTATTGCAGAATAATAGACATCGAGACAGAATGAGAGGAGTACATGCTGTAACATAAATTGCAGTGGGTGCTGGCAATCAAGGAGGACAGAAGAAACACCTTAAAGATGTGTGCAGTTTAGGTGTGTAGTTGGCCGGGGGTTGGGCTGCCGGGAAGAGGCAGTGACACAGGGCAGTTTGGTGCTTACAATTAGAAAGTGCTGACATTGAAGGCAGAGATGAATTCCTGGAATCACTGTGAGTAGCAACATGCTGTGTGGGCTGGCTGCTGGACTGCCACCCAAGTCCCCATTCAAGAGACAGTAGTCTTGGTCGTTTTCTTTGCTGGCCCTCCAATACTTCAGATATTATTTTGTGCATCTCAGTCTGTGAGTATTTCACTCCTCTCCCTGTCTACCGCCTGAAAGTCCATGTTCTTCTGGAAAAATCTTATTCATGTTTTAAATGTCATTTCTCTGACACCCCAAGGAACTCCTCATTCCTGTAGATAAGTATCTCTACTTAGTATACAGCTCTACTTTGGCATTTACATCTTATTATGTTTAGTCATTTGCTTGTGAACCTTTACTGTGTGTTCATTCTTCTAGGACAGAGCTTGGGTTTATAGCAAAAGCAGGATCAAGCCTAGTTTTGACTTCAAGTCCCTGCCTTACCACGTATTAGCTCTGTGACCTTACAAAACATGGTTAATCTGTCTTTATCCATGTTTCTCATTTAAAAAACAGGGCAAATTGTATCTACTTAATAAGGTCTCTAATAAAAAGTTATTAAGAGAATATATGTAAAACACCATGAGAGTGGTTTATTCATGACACTCAATAAACATTAATCTTTTTTCTTCCTCCTTTTTTTGTCATTTTTATTCACAGTGCTCAGCCATATATAGGAGTTTACCACATCCAGGCACTGTTCTAAGCACTTTAGATATATTTTAACTCATTTAATACTCTCTGTTACACCATGAAGAAGACACTTAATATCGTTCTTTTGTTTATGAGGAATCCAGGACACAAAAATGTTAAGTACTTATTGAGACAAATCCAGGGAATAAATGGCAGAGGCAAGATATTTTTAAAATATAGTGTATTTATTTTCGGCTGTGCTGGGTCTTTGTTGCTGCGTGGGCTTTTCTCTAGTTGTGGCGAGTGGGGATCACTCTCTAGTTGCAGTGTGCGGGTTTCTCATTGTGGGGCCTTCTCTTGTTGCGGAGCACGGGCTCTGGCACCCCGGGGCTTCAGCATTTGCGGCCCCTGGGCTCGATAGTTGAGACTCACGCTCTAGAGTGCTGGCTCTGCAGTTGTGGTACACGGGCTTAGTTGTTCTGCAGCAGGTGGGATCTTTCTGGATTGGGCATTGAACCCTTGCCTCCTGCATTGGCAGGCAGATTCTTTACCACTGAGCTCCCAAGGGATACCCAGAGGCAAGATTTGAATCCAGGTAGATGCAACTCCCTTTTCACTTTCATGCATTGGAGAAGGAAATGGAAACCCACTCCAGTGTTCTTACCTGGAGAATCCCAGGGGCGGTGGAGCCTGGTGGGCTGCCGTCTGTGGGGTCGCACAGAGTCAGACACGACTGAAGTGACTTAGCAGCAGCAGCAGATGCAACTCTGAAGTCCATGCTCTTATCTTAACCTTGATTCTATACATAGTTTACATTTGATGTTGAACCTTCTGGAAATTTTGTCATGGTGATGAGCTGGCCCCCTCACAGAGTTCCAAAAGTAGGACTGCCCTGTAACCTGAGCAAACCCACTCCTAGTATACTCTTTCAAGGACTTCTGACTGCTCTAAAATTCTTGAGAAATTATTTCCCAAATAAAAAAGAGTCAGTTCTTTCTTTCATGGGAACTCCCTCACGCACATGGACATCCATTCAGATTAGAATATGGATTAACTAAGTAGCTTATTCATCTGAGTCCTACTTTGAGGTTGCTTAATTGTTGTTAAGCTACAGAGGTGTAAGACATGGCAGTTGCCCTTGTCTTGGTGTTGGTGTTGGTGGCATCACCACCAACAACTATTACTATTTCCTGAAATTCTATATGGAAATATTTTGGAGTAAGTTCTGCTGTAGCTTCATTTTGCAGCTGAGAAAATTGAAGCTCACAGAGGTAACTCATTCGCCATGGTCATAGAGAGAGCAAATATTTATACCTAGGTTTTCCTGACTCAGGCACTATGGGAATGCAAAAGCAACATAATTAGAGAAGCTGGGTGATGGTTCCATAGTAGCTTGTCCATGGTTTGTCTCAAGAGGAAAGAATGGTCTTTATCTTTCTGGCTTACTTCACTCTGTATGATGGGTGCCAGTTTCATCCATCTCATTAGAACTGATTCAAATGAATTCTTTTTAATGGCTGAATAATATTCCATAGTGTATATGTACCACAGCTTTCTTATCCATTCGTCTGCTGATGGGCATCTAGGTTGCTTCCATGTCCTGGCTATTATAAACAGTGCTGGGATGAACATTGGGGTGCACGTGTCTCTTTCAGATCTGGTTTCCTGTGTGTGTATGCCCAGGAGTGGGATTGCTGGGTCATATGGCAGTTCTATTTCCAGTTTTTTAAGGAATCTCCACACTGTTCTCCATAGTGGCCGTACTAGTTTGCATTCCCACCAACAGTGTAAGAGGGTTCCCTTTTCTCTGCACCCTCTCCAGCATTTGTTTGTAGACTTTTGGATAGCAGCCATTCTGACTGGCGTGTAATGGTACCTCATTGAGGATTTGATTTGCATTTCTCTGATAATGAGTGATGTTGAGCATCTTTTCATGTGTTTGTTAGCCATCTGTATGTCTTCTTTGGAGAAATGTCTGTTTAGTTCTTTGGCCCATTTTTTGATTGGGTCATTTATTTTTCTGGAATTGAGCTGCAGGAGTTGGCGTGTATATTTTTGAGATTAATCCTTTGTCTGTTGCTTCATTTGCTGTTATTTTCTCCCAATCTGAGGGCTGTCTTTTCACCTTGCTTATAGTTTCCTTTGCTGTGCAAAAGCTTTTAAGTTTCATTAGGTCCCATTTGTTTATTTTTGCTTTTATTTCCAATATTCTGGGAGGTGGGTCATAGAGGATCCTGCTGTGATTTATGTCAGAGAGTGTTTTGCCTATGTTCTCCTCTAGGAGTTTTCTAGTTTCTGGTCTTACATTTAGATCCTTAATCCATTTTGAGTTTATTTTTGTGTATGGTGTTAGAAAGTGTTCTAGTTTCATTCTTTTAGAAATGGTTGACAAGTTTTCCCAGCACCATTTGTTAAAGAGGTTGTCTTTTTTCCATTGTATATTCCTGCCTCCTTTGTCGAAGATAAGGTGTCCATAGGTTCGTGGATTTATCTCTGGGCTTCCTATTCTGTTCCATTGATCTATATTCCTGTCTTTGTGCCAGTACCATACTGTCTTGATGACTGTGGCTTTTAGCCCATTATACAGAGTGAAGTAAACCAGAAAGATAAAGACCAATACAGTATACTAATGCATATATATGGAATTTAAAAAGATGGTAACAATAACCCTATATGCAAAACAGAAAAAGAGACACAGATGTACCAAATAGACTTTTAGACTCTGTGGGAGAAGGTGAGCGTGCGATGTTCTGAGAGAACAGCATTGAAACAAGTATACTATCAAAGGTGAAACAGATCACCAGCCCAGGTTGGATGCATGAGACAAGTGCTCAGGGCTGGTGCACTGGGAAGACCCAGAGGGATGGGATGGGGAGGGAGGCGGGAGGGGGGATCGGGATGGGGAACACGTGTAAATCCATGGCTGATTCATGTCAGTGTATGGCAAAAACCACTAAATATTGTAATTAGCCTCCAACTAATAAAAATAAATGGAAAAAAAAAAAAAAACAAGAGGAAAGAATGCAGTGTATGTTATCAGTACTCTCCTGGGTAGTTTTCAGTATCTGTGTGTCTAAGACATCAGGCAGGATGTCTTGGGTTTGAGCCTGGAATCTCCACTCAAGTCTCCTAACTCCTTGATTTATTACAAAAATGAGAATAATAATGGCATTCACCCCAAAGGGCTGTTTTGAGGATTAGTTGACATTACAAAGGTGCTTCAGTAAGGTAAGGCACTTTTGAGGATGTTTATTGTTTTGTCTGTCCAGCTTCTATGAGATAGAGACATTCACTTATGAGTGGGAGCATAAGTAGAAAAGATATGTAGACATGAAGTAGGAGAGTCCTGAAGAAACCATGAGTATGAGGAGCCGAAAAGCAGAGAAGCGAGGATGTGGGCTGCTTATCGCACACAGGTCACATTTCTATCCCTGAGGGGCAAGAAGGTAACTAACACGTTAGTCTTCTGTTGTTGAATATCAAATGAGCACAGACTCAGTAGCTTAAGACAAACAAATCTATTTTACCACGATTTCTGTGGATCAAAAGTCTAGACACAGCTTAGCCGGGTCCTCTGCCCAGGCTCTCACAGGCTGAAGTCAAGGTGTCAGCGGAGCTGTGGTCACATGAGGCTCAGGGTCTTCCAAGCTCATTGGTTGTTGGCAGAATTCAGTTGCTGTGGTTGTAGGACTGAGGCTGTCAGCAACCAGAGGTTGCCTGTCACTCCCTGCTGCATGGCCATCTCCGCACTTGGCAGTTTGCTTCTTCAAGCCAAACGTGGGGATTTCACTCCAGCCTTCTACTCAGGGTCTTACGTAACGCAGTGTCTTATGTCTAGTGTAATCAGGAGTGATTACATATTCACCGCTCCACATTCAAGAGGAGGGGACTACACAGGGTGTGTACACCAGGGAGTGGGAGTCTCTGGGGCCACCTTAGGATTCTGCCTACCACACTCGGTCTAGTCCCCAGGTGGCCCTAGAATCTTTCAGTTTTTGAGCTGTTGCTCTACCTTCCTGGTAGAGCATCACTGAATATTGTAATTCCTTGAGTGAATCAAAAGGCCCTATTTAACATATAGTGAGGAAGCATAAGAAAACCTGTATCTTCTGAGAAATGATCATTTTTAGTGAAAAAGAAAAAAGTACACATCAAACATTTTAATTATTCCTGATTTAACTATTAGTT
Source organism: Cervus canadensis (assembly GCF_019320065.1). Lineage (NCBI taxonomy): Eukaryota > Metazoa > Chordata > Mammalia > Artiodactyla > Cervidae > Cervus > Cervus canadensis. The sequence goes on from NC_057416.1 coordinate 14,547,120, forward strand.
TAATGTGAATTTTGATTTCAGCAAAATATTGATTATATGACCTATAGTTCCTCTAAGTCAGACTTTTTCATGAGGAAAAATAGCCTCAAAATCAATTTATTTTCTGACTATTCAGATGGAATAATATTTTTATGTAAAAGATTTCACTTTAAAATTAACCAATGGGACTACAATAGTTTTCTTTTTTTTCTAGCTCATAATGTAACTTTTCAATTTGTGGGGAGGCCGGAAGATTAATTTCTTTTTAGGAAATGAAACAAAACATAAATATTTTCTCAGAAGAGGCCTGCACAGACAATATTAATTGTTAGTGATGAAATGGTATAACCTTATGACATCTAATTTTGGTTGTGTTTCAGAGTATTGATTGATGGAATTCAATTTCCTTTTTGCTTTATTTAAACCCATTTTATAGTTCCTGAGCAAAAGCTTGAAAGCCAGCAAACATGATAAATAAGACTAATGTGCACCAAGTACATATTCCTTTCCAAACTGGAAAGTAAATACATTCCTTTTTTTTTTTCCCCTCTTGAGGGGGTTACTTGGCCAGATAAGCACAGACTGTACTTGTGACTAAGTGAAGAATAAAGTCATAAACTTATAAATTTCAGGAGAGCAATGTTGAAAATGAATAGGTATACGTGAATTTCCACGAAGATGAGACTCCATGGGAAGTCAGTACGGATGCCCAGCACAGAGAGGACTTGGTCTCTCTCCCCTGGCTCGGGTACCGTGGGGCCCTTCCCTCCCACTGGCATTAGTGTGCTACTGGGGTCAGTGGAGAGCGATGCCCCCAGGCCTCTGTCGCTGGGAGAATGTGGAGCAGACATGCTCCCAGGTTTCTAATGTTATTATTTTTGCAGTGGGTCTGGGTCTCTTTTCTTCAGACACTAACCCTCAACACAGTAGGACCAATCTGGCCAATTTGCTCTTTCTTGTTCTCTTCCTTTCATGGTGAAGGCAGCCCTTTATACAAGTGTTGAGAGAAAAGCTGCTGCTGTTTTGCTCTGGATGCATTGGTACTTAAGTGATGGCGTTTACATGACAGGTAGACCCATGGGGCTCCTGGGATGATGGAGCCTCTGGGCTGGATGCTGGCACTTCTGGTCCTGGCACCTTCTGGTCTCTGTGGTCACCAGCATCTCTGCCTCCCAGGGGGACTGACTGGACTTTTTACTCCTCGTGGTTCCTTAAGCCTATATTCAGCCAAGAATATCCCACAACAAACCTCCTTGACAACAAAACACCAAAGCCTTATAGCTCTAATGACACATCTCTTTCCATTAGCATGAGTACCATTTGCCTTTTAGCACACACACTGTGACAGTGTGGCTGGAGCATCAGCTACACTCCTGGCTGGGGATCAGCAATTTTTCTACCTAGGCCCTGCTGTTGTGTCTGGATCCATCCTCCAGACACCCTTCTCCCATCATGATGATAAATGTCTCTACTACGGTCTTTTGCTGTTCTTGGGACACACGTAAGATTATGCTAGTTCAGCAGGCAGATTTTGAAATTCTTTGGCTTTTAAACAGAAAGAATCAGGCCACTAATCAATTGTCTTCCTGGTCCTCTGCCCCTTAGTTGCTCATGGTTGCAAAATGATACTCAGGGAAAGGCAACACTCAGTTACTTTACCAGCCGAAATGCAGATAGATATTTTGGTGGATGGTGACATCTGTCTCCTCCACCAGTGGTGTCCAGGACTCAAGATCTTGCCATGCTCTATGTAATGTGAGGACAGCAAAGGGATTTGAGCTGCATCCATATGCTGATGACCAAGTACTCACAACATTCCCGGTATGGTGCCACTTACTTGCAGGTAACAGTGTTTCTGCTCTCAACAGTCCCCTCTGACTAGGTTCCATTTATTTCTCCTTGATGTGCTGAAAACTCCTGCAGTTTCTGAGAGGCTTGGTGTGACTTGTTTATCAAGTGGTGTGATGACAGAGGGATTTATCTCCAAAGCACTGCCATCATAGCTGGGTTCTCTCACTCTCTTGATTCCAGAGCAATGCCTTTGTGTTGAAGTGACATTTCTTCCTGGAACATGTGCTCTTTGTCTCCTTAGACATGGGCCTGTTCCTCTGAATGATAAAATTCAGGTTTGGAGACCTTACAGCATTTTCTTCAATGTTCCTTTCCCATATTTCTGAAGCAAACCCCTTCTGGTTCTGAGGGAACCACACACCCCTCTGTGTGCAGAGGGTATTTGCCAGTGCCTGCTTCTTGGGATCAGAGATGAGCTTCTGAAAAAATATAGACATCCTGGGGCCAAGGAGGAGCTTAGTCAGCAGTTACCAGCTAGCTTGAGAAAGGAAAAGTACATTTATCAAGGATAAAATCTTACCCTGTAAGTGTCTCTCTCTCTCTCTTCTTTTCTGTCTCTATAGGTTAACTTTTCCTGGACATTACACAAATGCAATCATGTAATATGTGGTCTTTTTCTCAGTTTTAGAGGAAACAACATTGTCTTGCACCAATAAATGTGATGGTAGCTGCAGATTTTTCAAAGAATCTTTTTATCAAGTTGATGAAATTTTTTCCATCTCTAGTTTTGAGACTTTTTTTATCATGACTGAGTGTTAGATATTGACAAATGCTTTTTTTCTATGTGTTGACATGATCATATGGTTTTTGTCCTTTATTCATATTATGTTAAAATTATTTTACATTGACTTTTAGATATTAAGTCAACTTTGTACTCATATTCAGTCATTGTGTATAATCCTTTTGATATGTTGTTGAATTCAGCTTGCTGACATTTTGTTGAGAATTTTTGCATTTAGACTCATGAAGAATATTGGGCTGTAGTTTTCTTTTCTTGTGATGTCTTTGTCTGGTTTTAGTATTAGGGGAATACTAGCCTTGAGTATGGAGAAGGCAATGGCACCCCACTCCAGTACTCTTGCCTAGAAAATCCCATGGATGGAGGAGCCTGGTAGGCTGCGGTCCATGGGGTTGCTAAGAGTCGGACACGATTGAGCGACTTCACTTTCATGTTTCACTTTCATGCATTGGAGAAGGAAATGGCAACCCACTCCAGTGTTCTTGCCTGGAGAATCCCAGGGATGGGGGAGCCTGGTGGGCTGCCGTCTATGGGGTCGCACAGAGTTGGACACAACTGAAGTGACTTAGCAGCAGCAGCCTTGAGTGACTAGTTGGGAAGTGTTCGCTCTTGTGTTTTGTGGTAGAGTTTTGAAGGAGTGGTGTTGTTTGTCCTTTAGATATTTTATAGCATACACCTGTGAAGACATCTCGATCTAGTCTTTTATTTGAAGAAAGATTTTCAATTAATAATTTAAATTCTTTACTTGTTATGGATCTGTTCTTATTTTATCCTTTTCACTCAGTCAATTTTGTTACTGTGTACCTTTTTTGAATCTTCTTATTTCATCTACGTTGCCTAATTTGTTAGCATAAAAGTATTCATAGCATGTCCTTACAATCCTTTTACTTTCTGTAGGATTGGTAGTGATGTCTCATCTTTCATCCCTGAGTTTAGTAATTTGAGCATAATGATTTTAAGATTCACCTACATTGTTGTATCAGTTGTCCACTCTTCCTCCTCCTCTGTTATTTTTTTCCTTAGTTACTCTATATCCTTGCTAGCATTTGGTATTGTCAGTATATAACACATTTTCTTAAAGTATGCTGCTGCTGCTAAATTGCTTCAGTCATGTCCGACTCTGTGCAACCCCATAGATGGCAGCCCACCAGGCCCCTGATTCTCCAGGCAAGAACACTGGAGTGGGTTGCCATTTCCTTCTCCAGTGCGTGAAAGTGAAGTTGCTCAGTCGTGTCCGACTCCTAGCGACCCCATGGACTGCAGCCTACCAGGTTCCTCTGTCCAGGGATTTTCTAGGCAAGAGTACTGCAGTGGCTTGCAATTACCTTGTCTGTCTTAAAGTATAAATTCATGTAAATGAATGGTTGCAAATATAAACAATTATGTGTATTGCAAATAATCTTGAAGAATTATTGTGTTTTAGTAACTGAAGTGCTTCCCAGGTGGCACAGGGGTAAAATATCTGCCTGGCAATGCAGGAGATGTGGATTTGATCTCTGGGTCTGGAAGATCCCTTGCATTAGGAAATGGCAACCCACTGCAGTATTCTTGCCTGGAAAATTTCACGGACAGAAGGGCCTGGCGGACTATAGTCCATGGGGTTACAAAAGAGTCAGATGTGACTAAGCACATAGGGAACTTAAGTAGTTTATAGATCTCCCTCTTCTTTTGTTCTCTTATGTTGTATTAAGTCACTTTCTTTTCACTAAGGAAAGGAAGTTCATATTCTAGTCACTAGTGAACAGTTTAACCCATTGTAGCTGAGGTTAAGGAAAAGCACTGCTATTAGTATCCTGGCAGAAAAAAAAATCCCTAAATTACAATTGGGGGAAAATAGAGAAGGAACAACAAGTGATTAAATATTGTATGTGAAACTGAGGGACTAGGTTAGAATATGGTTATTTTCACAGTAGTTCTGGTCATATATGGTCACATTGCTGTCCCTAGACCAGAGCTCCACCTTTAGATTTCAGAAGCTGGGCAGCCAAATTGCACCAAACCGTATCTCTTAACAGTGAGTATGCTTTCCATTCAATTTTCCATTTTCCACCATCACTCTCTGGCCATGTTAACAGGGCCTCCTAGGAGACCAGAGGTCATGAGAAATTGGCAATAGCTGTGACTGATTCCCCAGTTTTCCCTGAGGCTGCCCGTTTGCTGCCTTTACTATGAAGTTATCAGCAAACAAAGCAGCTGGGTCAGGCTGAGTGAGGAGGAGGATGTGGGTGGGGTAGTCATTACTGGCCGCAGCGAGTACCCTGGGAAGTCCTGAGTTCATGAGCTTCCTTTTACTCTTGGGGCTCCAGTGTAAGTTGAGTGTGTAAAAGTGGAGAGAGAAAGGAGAAAAGAGGAAGAGGTAGAGGAAGAGAAAAACACAAAGACAAAATTTGTGACCAAGGAAAAGAGCTTTTAAAAAATACAAATGCAGTATACAACAAAGTTTCCCATTTTTACAGTAAAAATACTCACTCTGCCCTCTGCCTTCTAGTGCAGTGGCATGCTCTGATGGGGGGGAGGACCAGCACCATAGAAGTGGCTTGTTGTACCCACACGTGTCACTACAGCCTTACCTGAATCACAGTATGTACAGGATGGAGGCTGGATGAAGGGGAGGAGCAGTCCTGGCTTAGGTTGGAAGCCTGGCTCTGATGCTTACAGACCTCAACTCCTCTGGGCCTCAGTTTCCTCATGTGTGATGCAGTGGAGATAATATCCTTGTCTGCGTACATGCCTGCTTAGTTGCTTCAGTTATGTCCGACTCTTTGCAACCCCATAAACTGTAGCCCACCAGGCTCCTCTGTCCTTGGGATTCTCCAGCAAGAATACTGGAGTGGGTTGCCGTGCCCTCCTCCTGTGGCTCTTTCTGACTCTGGGATTGAACCTGCATCTCCCGCATTGCAGGTGAATTCTTTACTTTTGAGCCACGGGGGAAGCCCAGAGAATATCCTTATCAACGAGCTATTGTGGGGATCAAAATGAGCATGAAAGTTGGCATTCAATATAAAAACTCTCTGTTCACAATATCTTTGCTTTTTCCAGTTTTGAAACGTTATTCATGAGAGCTAGTTCTTAACTATCTCTTAACTGTCATATGTCTTTAAGGACATAGTGGGAATATAGGATTAAATAATTTCTTCTGGGTGTCTTTAACTTTCATTGCTTTGATGATTAGCACCCCAGATAGTTGCCAACAGGCAGCACTTGAAGGATTATGGCTCACAAAAGTTTAGTTCTTTTACTTAGTTACTGAAGCTTAGCATATTTTAGTTACTCTCAGTTTAGGTTTCATACTCTCTGGCCTTGCGGTATTACACCAAACTATCCTTCCCTCTTGAGGATTCTCCACAGTTTTTTCTCCATTAAACCCTGTAATGAGTTTTGTTACCAAGATGCCTGCTGTTTCCATGCCTACAAGTCCTGTTTTCCAAACTGGCTGTTCTCAGGCTGGCGAGAGTGAACTGATTTAACTCCAGAAACATTTTCAACTTCCCGAAAGCTTCAATGGCCAGGGGTGCTCCCACATATCCTCTTTGTTTTTTTTTTTTTTTTAAGTTTCTGCTTTCTTTACAGACATGACGATTTTCTGTAACGATCTCTAAAATGTAGCATCCATCAAGGCTGTTCTGTGGTTATCAATAAAAAACTCCCTATCTCCTCCCTGCTCTTCCTTTCCAGAATCTCTTGAATGCTTTGATCTCCAGCTGCTTTTTCGGTCATTTTGGCTTCCAGAACTTTTACCTGTTCTGGAGGAACATGTCATCCTTGAACTGCCTTGGCAATGACTTCCCATGGCATCTGACACCAAAGACTAAAAATAGCAAGATGAAGCCTAAAGCATTCTCCAAGGAAGTAAAATTGAATAACGTAACCAGATTATTCTTGGTTATCTTGCAGATATCCATGTAACCAGACGTCTACAAATGGCGGTGAGATCATTTCTAGCCGCCCTTTAATCTGTTGGCAGCTGGCTTCTGAAAGCTTCTTGTGAGTTTTTTTCTTTGTTTTCCCCCAAGCCAAAGGCAGCTAGCAGTATGTGAAACTTTCCGTACTGGATTGTCCTTTTGACTTTCACATGGACCTTTGTCAGGTCCCTTTTCCTTTCTTTCCTCATTTCAGGCTTGTTTTGGGGGTGGGGGGAAGGGAGCGTTCTACGTTTTCACAGCGGTTGCTAAGAAAGCATCTTCTCTGTTTATAGGCCCCTAACAAATAGTGACAGCTGAAAGACAAATATGGTATGGTGTTTGCAGGAGGAGGATGGAAGGCGGCCAGCAATTAGCAGCTCCAAGCACCAGCGCTCACAATGAGGCCTTTGAGAGTGGGGGTTGGCATTATGCTTCCACAGATTGCTTGCAATAATTTAAAAAGGTGCTTACTGCATGCCTTCAATCACAGACTTATTTCCAGAAATCAGCCAGGGTTGTATAACTTGATAGGGTTGTAAAATAACGTAGTCTTTTCTTTCTCAAAGAGGCCTTTGCTTATGAACGGGAGCCAAATCTCCATTCTCCAAATCTCCAATATGCATTTTCAGAACAGGGTTCTTGAACCTTCTAGTCAGAAGCTAGAGTGTCACCAGCCAGAAAAGGTAAGCCAGGTGTAGTTTCATTCATGTTCACCCTTTGTTTGGGAAACTTTACTCCATTCTGGTGGAGTGGCTCTAGAGCAGGAGTTTGGAAAAGCATTATGCAAAGAAAAGAGAATATGAAGTTGTCTTCCTATCTAATACTGATATCTCATAGGTATTTGGTTTCTTCACTTCCTAATTTTACAGTATAAAAGAAACGGCTGTGTGTGTGTTGCTCAGTCGCTCAGTCATGCCTGACCTTTGCGACCCTACGGACTGTAGCCTGCCAGGCTCTTCTCTTCATGGAATCCTCCAGGCAAGAATACTGGAGAGGATTGCCATTTCCTCCTCCAGGGGATTTTTCTGACTCTGGGATTGAACCTGCATCTCCTGCATTGCAGGTGGATTCTTTACCACTGAGCCACAAGGGAAGCCCCCAAAAGAAATGGTTCAGGTCAGTCGCTCAGTTGTGTCTGACTCTTTGCGACCCCGTGGACTGCAGCACGCCAGGCCTCCCCATCCATCACCAAGTCCCAGAGCCTGCTCAAACTCACGTCCCTTGACTCCATCCATTGATGCCATCCAACCATTTCATCCTCTGTCGTCCCCTTCTCTTCCAGCCTTCAATCTTTCCCAGAATCAGGGTCTTTTCCAATGAGTCAGCTCTTCGCATCAGGTGGCCAAAGTATTGGAGTTTCAGCTTCGGCATCAGTCCTTCCAATGAATATTCAGGACTGATTTCCTTTAGGATGGACTAGTTGGATCTCCTTGCTGTTCAAGGGAATCTCAAGAGTCTTCTCCAGCACCACAGTTCAAAAGCATCAATTGTTTGGCGTTTAGATTGCTTTTATAATAAAGACCAACTCTCACATCCATACATGACTACTGGAAAAACCATAGCTTTGACTAGATGGACCTTTGTTGGCAAATAATGCCTCTGCTTTTTAATATGCTATCTAGGTTGGTCATAAGTTTTCTTCTAAGGAACAAATGTCTTTTAATTTCATGGCTGCAGTCACCATCTGCAGTGATTTTGGAGGCTAAAAAAATAAAACCTGTCACTGTTTCCACTGTTTCCCCATATATTTGCCATGAAGTGATGGGACAGATGCCATGATCTTAGTTTTCTGAATGTTGAGTTTTAAGTCAATTTTTTCACTCTCCTCTTTCACTTTGATCAAGAGGCTCTTTAGTTCTTTTTCACTTTCTGCCATAAGGGTGATGTCATCTGCATATCTGAGGTTATTGATATTTCTCCCGGCAATCTTGAATCCAGCTTGTGCTTCATCCAGTCTAGCATTTCTCGTGATGTACTCTGCATGTAAGTTAACTAAACAGGGTGACAATATACAGCCTTGACATACTCCTTACCCAATTTGGAACCAGTCTGTTGTTCCATGTCCAGTTCTAACTGTTGCTTCTTGACCTGCATACAGATTTCTCAGGCAGCAGGTCAGGTGATCTGGTATTCCCATCTCTTGAAGAATTTTCCAGTTTGTTGTGATCCACACAGTCAAAGGCTTTGGCGTAGTCAATAAAGCAGAAGTAGATATTTTTCTCAAACTCTCTTGCTTTTTTGATGATCCAGTGGATGTTGAAATTTGATCTCTGGTGCCTCTGCCTTTTCTAAATCCAGCTTGAACATCTGGAAATTCATGGTTCACATACTGTTGAAGCCTGGCTTGGAGAATTTTGAGCATTACTTTGCTAGCGTGTGAGATGAGTGCAATTATGTGGTAGTTTGAGTGTTCTTTGGCATTGCCCTTCTTTGGTATTGGAATGAAAACTGACCTTTTTCAGTCCTGTGGCCACTGCTGAATTTTCCAAATTTGCTGGCATATTGAGTGCAGCACTTTCACAGCAGGAGGGGACACAGCCCCGCCCTTTAACAGAAAATTGAATTAAAAATTTACTGAGCATGTCCCCATCCATCAGAACAAGACCCAGTTTCCCCCTCAGTCAGTCTCTCCCATCAGGAATCTTCCATAAGCCTCTTATCCTTCTCTGTCAGAGGGCAGACAGACTGAAAACCACAATCTCAGAAAGCTAACTAATCTGATCACATGGACCACTGCTGCTGCGGCTGCTAAGTCACTTCAGTCATGTCTGATTATGTGCGACCCCATAGACGGCAGCCCACCAGGCTCCCCCGTCCCTGGGATTCTCCAGGCAAAAACACTGGAGTGGGTTGCCATTTCCTTCTCCAATGCATGAAAGTGAAAACTGAAAGTGAAGTTGCTCAGTTGTGTCCGACTCTTAGCAACCTCATGAATTGCAGCCCACCAAGCTCCTCCGTCCATGGGATTTTCCAGGCAAGAGTATTGAAGTGGGGTGCCATTGCCTTCTCCCACATGGACCACAGCCTTGTATAATTCAATGAAACTATGAGCCATGCTGTGTAGGGCCACCCATGATGGATGGGTCATGGTGGAGAGTTCTGACAAAGCACGGTCCATTGGAGAAGGGAATGGCAAACCACTTAAGCATTCTTGCCTTGAGAACCCCATGAACAGTATGAAGAGGCAAAAAGATAGGACACTGAAAGGTGAACTCCCCAGATTGATAGGTACACAGATACTACTGGAGAAGAGTGGAGAAATAATTTCAGAAAGAATGAAGAGATGGAGCCAGAGCAAAAACAACACCCAGTTGTGGATGCGACTGGTGATGGAAGTAAAAGTCCGATTCTGTAAAGAAAAATGCTGCATGGGAACCAGCAATGTTAGGTCCATGAATCAAGGCAAATTGAAAGTGGTCAAACAGGAGATGGCAAGAGTAAACACTGACATTTTAGGAATCAGTGAACTAAAATGGACTGGAATGGGTGATTTTAACTCAGATAACCATTGTATCTAGTACTGTGCGCAGCAATCCCTTAGAAGAAATGGAATAGCCCTCGCAGTCAACAAGAGAGTCCAAAATGCAGTACTTGGATGCAATCTCAAAAATGACAGAATGATCTCTGTTCATTTCCAAGGCTAAGAAATGGTTATCTGAGATAAAATAGGATGTGAGATAATACTTACTGGAAAGGAGGCCATAGAAGACAGATGAGGAAAACAGACAGTGATGTCAAGGAACACAATGATGCGTGATGGAGGGGATGATGACAGGACCTCTTCTAATGTCCTTCACACATACATCAACTTTACACTCGTTCACACCCCCGCCCCCCATCCCCAGCCCTAGAGGTATATCTTGTAAATTTCAGTTTACAAGGGAACAGAAGAAGGCATACATTACTTGTCCAGGATATGCAATGGATGGTGGAGCTGTGGACTGAATCCAGGCGGCTTGATTCAGAACCATGGCTCTCTGTTGACTCCGTTGGGAGGCCTCCATTCTCCAAGCCTCAGCTTGTGTTCACCGTCTTTTAGTTTGATCGACAGCATTTTTGGTTCTGGGGAAACTGCGCAGAGAAAACTTTTCTACCGATTTAGTAGGAAGAACACCTAGCTTGCCTGTCTTCTTTTTCCGTAAGCCTCCTCTAAGGGGACATTATGTATGTAAAATTCTGGAATGACTTTGGAGAAAAAATAGGCAATGCTGATATGGAAAGAATAATAAAACTCTCAGTGTTCATTCTTTTCCCAACTCAGTGTACCATTCACAATCTGAACGTCTCAGTTCAATACCACCATCTTCAGATTTTCATTAACCCACAAGTGCCTGGATTTATTTTTTCTGGAATCTAAAATTATGTCAGAAACCATCCATAGGCAGGTGATATCAGGTAATCAGAGGAGAAAAATTCAAGTACATATTGGAAAGATTTCATTTCCGTTGAAGAACTGAGATACATATTTGTTAATAGAATTGATTAGGCAGGGTTTGTCCTTGGCTTCAGGATGAAATTCAAATTTCTCATTGTCAAGGGCCATACTTGCCTCTTCATCCTCTGGTGCAGTGCATGAGTCTGCAAATTCAATTCTCTCTGCTTTAATCCCTTCTTGGCCTCTTCACTTAGGAACCTCTAGTGTAAATTTTCTCCTTTACTAACTCAGGTTATTAGGCAATACTTTAAATATGCACTTAAAAAGAAATTTGAAGAGTTTCAATACTGGCCCTTGAAACTAAGGTTGAATGGAGACTTCTTTTCATTTTATACCCATGTGATTATTTTGTAAAATTTCCATATTATTATTTTTGAAAAGAAACCTAACTAATTTAAAATGAAAAGGCTTTAATTATTTTGAATGTTTATGGAGCATACTTTAAAAAAATTATTTCTAACTGAAGGATAATTGCTTTACAGTATTGTGTCAATTTCTACTAGATATCAACATGAATCAGCCATAGGTTTACCCATGTCCCCTCCCACTTGAACATCTCTCCTGCTGCTCTCCCCATCCCACCCCTCTAGGTTGTCACTGAACCCCTGTTTGAGTTCCCCGAGTCATACAACAAATTCCCACTGGCTATCTATTTTGCATATGGTAATGTATGTTTCCATGTTAGTCTCTCCTTACACCCCACTCCCTCATTCCTCCCCTGCCAGCTGTGTCCATAAGCCTTTTCTCTACGTCTGTGTCTCCACTGGGGTATGGAGCATATTTTTTATGTGGCAAGGATCTGAGGGCGGCCTTGGGAAGCTCCTCCCCTGGGCAGTGAGGGGCAGTGGAATTTTTATCGTGTGAGAGATGATACCCATGCAGTGGGTTATGATACAGCCTGCTCCCCTGGCAGCAAGATCCGCTTGTTATAGGCGCACAGAACAAGCAGTGGAGGGTGAGAAGGGGTGGCAGCATTAAAGAAAGGTTTGCAGAGGAGAGAATATTTTAGCTGGATTTTGAAGGATGTAGTCACCCACTCAGACAATATTGTTGAATGCCTATTCTATGTAGGCTCCATGACAGGCGCAGGGTGTGAGGAAGGGGGAAAAAGGCCCATCCTCTGTGGATACAGAAGCCAGGAGTTGGCATTGGTGGCTGCTGTGGGCAGTGATCTGGGTGGCGGGAGGCAGTGTCGGGCTCAGATGTCAGCGGCGAGGGAAGCCATCGTCTGCCCAGTCCAGCACCGACCAGTTGTCCCGAGGGGCACAGATCCAAAGTCCAGCCTCATCAGGCTGCCGCCCTGCAGAGGCCAGCGGAGGACGATGTCTGCCCCCACCATTGCTAGGAGGATCCTCAGGTTTCCCTTGTACCCAGAGCAACTTGGGAAGGAAGAGGAAAGGGGAGGGAAAACTGGTTAGCCAGTGTGCTTTGCGCTTAATGAGTCTTTGTCAAAATTAAATTGTCTTAAACCAGAAATGTCTGAGATGCTAATTGCTAAATTTGAGCTAAAGTAAATTTTTACTGCTGCCCAACAGGGTAAGAGTTCTTGGGGCAGTTTGGTTGGCTACACAGTGTATGATCCAGTTGATAAGAAATATCTGAAATAGGCAAATTCATAGAGACAGAAAGTACCATTAGGTACCATCCTAATCTGGTACCATGTTGCTTAACAGATTACATATAGCTTTACATTATTTCTACCAAAGAATAAACTTCTAAAAAAAAAAAAAAAACCACAACTGGTAATCATAGATAGCTCTGCAGAAATAAAGCAATCCACAAGGTGTATAAACTCAGTGTGAGATGACACTTATAAAATCAAAAACTTTGGGTTAAGTCAGTGTTTTATCTTTTTGATTTCTCTTATGCTTCAAAGAGAACAAATGACATGTTATGTTCTAAATCAGAGCGCTTCTTATAGCTATTAAGTATACTGATTCAGAACAAGTTTTTGAAAATTTTCATTTTTACTTTTACGTCTATTGATATTGTTATCACAGAAAAATTATATGTGGAAAATAAATTACCATCATTCTTTTTTAAGAGCAAGACTGGAAGTGGGCCATTTCTCATATTGTTTTTATTATTCCTGCAGTTGGCTTGGCTTGGAGCTGCATAGTTGTCACGGACCCCACCATTTCCTTTTATCCTTAACCCGGTCATTGGCCAAGTCTTGCTTATTTTATTTTTGTAACCCCTCTCACACGTTTTCCACTGCTGCTGCGTTACTGTAGACTCTCCTTTCCCTCACCTGGACCAGCATGGCTGCCGGCTTCTTGGCGTCCATATTGCTCCCTCTGAAGGCTCCAGGGTCATCATCTTAAGCTTCGTGTCATGTCGCCCAGGTCACTTCCCACACGCTCTTCACCATGCTTTCCTTGATTCAATCTTCATTTTATCTCGTACTTTGGTCTGTCTTCTTTACACAGCTGTATCATCTCTAACATTTCTTCCTTCTTTTTCTGTGTGAACTAGAGAGTTTATACCTTTAAATGCTTCTGAAAAGAAGAAACATTCTTTTCTTTTTTTTGAAGCTCCTTAATCATATACCATTCATTTTTCCTGTAGGATGAGAGTTATCCCTGTCAGCTGCTTGGAATCCTTTTTGAAACAAGACAGCAGAGAAATAAACTACGGACATGGGTGTCTTAATTATTTATCCTGGTCTCCAGAAAGTGTTACGCCCATAGCAGGAAGATTGTGCATAGCATAATTACTTCTCTGTGAAGCAACATGTGTATGTAGAGAAAGTTCATGAAGTACACAAGGCATTGTCTTTCTTCTTCACCTTTATTTTTTTTTAGAAGACAGTATTTTATTTTATTTATTTTTTGTCTGTGCCACAGGGCATGTGGAATCTGAGTTCCCTGACCAGAGATCAAACCCATAACCCCCTGCACTGGAGGTGCAGAGTCTTAACTACTAGACTCCCAGGGGAATCTCAGACATTTTAGTTTTTATCTCTCAAATTTTGTCTATATTTTGCACTGATTTCTCTTAATTCCCTTCATTAACATTCAGTTTCCTCCAAGTCTCTGTTCATCCTTTCCTGGCATCTCTCTGTTTTATCTAGGTATGTAGTAATATTTAGGCTGACTCTTTTTGTTAAATAGCTTTATTATGGAGATAAAATTTTAAAATATTAAAATTTTTGCTTTCTTCAGTCAAAAACCTTTGCTTCTTCTGCCCTCAGTATTCATTTAAATATGATTTCTATAGGAGAAATACCAAGAGAAAGGCCAAGTTAACAGTCATTATTAATATGATTGAAAAACAGAATGATATAAAGTATTGTCTTGCAAGCATTTCCTTGAAAAAGGTTTCCTACTTCCCATTATCAGATTAATAACTGACCATAGAGGCTTCAGATTAATTGAGCATTAACTGAGCATAGATGCTTCAGTTCAGAGAGATTTTTAATAACACAGAGAAGACTGCTCAGTCACTTTAGTTGTGTTTGACTCTTTGCGACCCCATGGACTGTAGCCCACCAGGTTCCTCTGTCCATGGATTTTCAGGCAAGAATACTGGAGTGGGTTGCCATTTCCTTCTTCAGCAGAAAAGAGACTCCTGCATATTTAGCTGGAGTAGGTAGAGGGGAAGGGGCTGGGTATAATGGAAGAAAAGGAAAAGCCAGGCCATATTCTTTCCTGGGAAATGAAAGAAAGATGGAGAAGAAGAGAAAGGATGAAGAAAGTGGGATGTCTCTTGGTTCCCACTGGAGGCCTATGCTTTCAGGTGAATTAACTTAGCAGTTTGGACCTCGGGCACATCACAAGTAAGCTGGGCAAAGCAGTGTGATCAAGCAGACGGGGGGCCCTGGGTTTGGGTTTTGCTATGCTACCATCATTCTTTATCTGATGGGCTTGCAGAGTTGACAAGGGAGAGCTCTACAGTGGTGCACATGATGGTAAGGTGAGGTGACCTCCGAGGCAGAGGCTGAAGGAAGGGCATGGCAACTGTTCAGTTAGCCTGCAGAAGCTAACACAAGCCTGAGTCAGCCAGGAAGTGACCATCTGGAGCAAACCAAGGCAGATCAGATCGCTAGCCACACCATGCTCAGATTTCAGCCCCGAGGGCCAGGGGACACCCAGGGGACAAGGGACCCAGCCCTGGAGACTAGAAGAGGTAGAGGACATCCTCTCCCAGACACTGGATCTTTCCCACCATCGTGAGGATGTTAAACGCTCCTTCTTCCCATTCACCTGGGAAGGAAGCCTAGGAGGGGAGGCTCGCCTGAAGGACCAAGCGTTTTTATCCTGATGAATGATTCTTTGGGGAAACGTTTTCTGTAAAGACTTCATGGACAGCTCAGAAATGAAAGGAACTCAATGATTCCATTGATTTTCTTCATTTTATCAATGAGGACATTGACCTTTTGGCCATTCCAATAACTTTCAGTGTCACAGATCACATGAGGACAGAGTTCAGGCTCCATAGTGCTGTTCTAGACGTCTAGTCTGGTTGTATGTCCATCACCCCCAGTCCCACTAGGGTTTCTGCAGATGGACTAGATCTCTGTGTTGGAACTGTCTGAGTAACTCATGGTTGGTAGCACTTTATCCACATTTCCTGCTCTGTTATTTTTCTGTTTCTAGCTTTTAACTCTGTTTTTATGTCATTTCCTTCTTAAGAACGATTAGCTTATATGACAGTTTTTTGTTTTATACAAAATATGCTTTAAATATTATTGATTTAAAATGTTTTTTAATGCTATATTCTGACTGTCTTCTTCAAACATCTAGACTCTGAAACTTAGTAGTGCAGCCAAGAGGTGTATCTACAAGTAAATCCAAATATTCGCTGCTAATTATAATCAGCCAAAATGGTAACTTCAAAAGGAAAGGAAGGACAAGAAACTAACCTTTATTTAGGGTCAACTGTGTGTTCAATTTTGCCTGTATATTTTAATCTCATTTACTTCTCAGATAAGCTCTATGTGATTTTTAAAAATTGTATCCATTTACAAGCTAACTGAATTTGTCACCAGTTCAGGGCAACTTCCTTAGAAACCTAAGCGAGTCTGAATTTGAACGATGTCCTTTTCATACTGTTTTACTGATTTGTGTTGGCAAAGCAAGGCATTCATTCTCTTATACTTTTTCTTTTGGTTAATCCTGAATTTCAGAATGATCCTCAAAAAATATGCCATTATCAGCACCTGCAGAGTCAAAAAGTTGCCACGTTTGAATTTGAAGTTTACACCATGTTCCTTGTTGCTTATTTAAATCTTTTCTTGCCGGGAAAAATAGCTCCTGAAGTAGGAAGATTATTCATGACCCCATTTAAAAAGCAGGTCATCTCATCTATGCGTCATCAGTGTTGAGAAGTGTGCTGTGGTTTTCAATACAGCTGTCTAGTGATTTATCTTTAATAGTGAAAGAAATACCAAGCCCATTAATCCAGGGGCAGATGTCTGTTAAGCTTGTTGTCATATCGTCTGACAGCTGACCAAAGGCTAACTGTTTGTTGGGGGGGGGTGGTGGTGGTGGTAGTGGGAAGTCGAGATAGCAGTAGATCAGAGTTCATAAGCATTTTGAGATTCCTCCATTAGAAGAAAGAAGGAAGGGAAAGGGAGAGAAGATGATATTTTAGGGGCTTCATTGTAAATACTTTGAACAAATAGTACCAGTGTTTTTCTTAGGGAATAGGTCAAAGATCAACTTGCTAGTTCCAACTCATTTCTGTCCACCAGTAACTATCTTTCTTAGCTGATGAGTTGGGGGAAAATGCCAGTAATTCTAGGCAGAAGCTTATGCTATCAGCAACTCTGATAAGCTATCTAACAACTGCCTGGTTTGTACAGGAGCAGACTTCGAAGGAGGGATTTTCTTACTAGCAAAGTAAGCCTACAGATGGTCAACAGACACATGAAAAGATGTTCAACATCACTCAACATTAGGGAGATGCAAATCGAAACCACAATGAGGTATCACATCACACCTGTCAGAATGGTTATCGAAAAGCCAGGAAATAACAAGCGTTGGTGAGGGTGTAGAGAAAAGGGAACTTTTGTGCACTGTTGGTGGGAAGGTAAATCAGTGCAGCCACTGTGGGAAACAGTATGGAAGTTCCTCAAAATTATTAAAAAATAAAACTACCATATAATCCAGCAATTCCACTTCTAGGTATTTACCTGAATAAAACAACAGTAATTTGGAAAGATATCCACACCCGCATGTTCATTGCAGCATTATTTACAGTATCCAAGACCTGGAAGCAACCTAGGTGTTCACTGACAGACAAATGCATAAAGAAGATGCAGTGTAAATATGCAATGGAAGATTACTCAGCCATAGCAAGAATGAAATTTGTGCTATTTGTGATGACATGGATGGATCCAGAGGATATTATGCCAAGTGAAATTAGACAGAGAAAGAAGAATACCACAAGATCTCACTTACATTTAGAGTCTAAAAAACAAAACAAACAAACAAAAAAAAACAAAACAATGAACAAATAAAAACCAGACTTGTAGACACAGAGAACAGATGAAGTGTTGCTGATGGGGAGAAGGAGAGGGGACAGGGCGTAATAGGTAAAGGAGATTAATAGTTGCAAATTTTCAGTACATAATAAGTCACAAGGATGTAGTATGTAGCAGATAGTAATACTGTAATACAGACAATAATACCATAATAATTTTGAAGGTGATGAATAGTTACTAAGCTTGTTGTGGTGGTCATCTTTTAGTGTGTTTGTCAGATCACTAGGTTGTACACCCGAAATGAACATAATACTGTACATCGACTATGCTTCAGAAAAATTTTAAAAAGTAATCAAGCCTCATGTCCCAGGTCTGGCCTATGGTGACACACACATGTTCTGAATAGCTCTATGACTATGTATTTGTTTTGTTTTGAGTTAAATATCTTCTATCGATAATGAGTCCCAAAACGAGCCCAGTGGAATGATCAACAGGAGTCGAGTCTGGCCATGTCAGAGCCCTGGGTCTCAGGCCCCTGGGGAGGTTAGTTGATATTTTGACAGCTTGCAGTCAGGAATCTTCAAGCCAGGATGCCTTGAATGTGTGGTCTTGATATCCTATTCCTTGTATGAAAGCTCATCTGCAGAAGAAAATCCAGGGGCAGAGGCTCAAATATAGACTAGTGGTTTTGAGCAATGGCAGTAGAAAGAGTACTATGGGTTGACATTGCATTAGAGACCCAATAAAGCCAATATTTATACCAGTCTAATCTTGAGACCAGTTTTAGTTGACGTGGTTAAATAGTGAGTGAGTCTTTAGAAAAGGTATGTTGATTCCTTGCCATTTTGTCTGAGGGAATTTCTCTAGGATAAATATTATCTGTAAACTCTTGAGCTTATACCTCATCATGGCATTATGAGTACTTACACCCTCAGGAGAAACACTGGTATTTCATGAGTATCCAGTCAACAACTTCTGGAGCCAATAGCACCCCCATTTGTGACAACCAAAATTGTCTTCATACATTGCCTGATGTCCCCTCGGAGAGGGACAAAATTGCTCTTGGTGAGAAGCACTGTGCTAGTGCATTATGAACATGTTTTAGATCTAACTTTTCTGGAATATATCTACTTTCAAAATAAATTATTACCCGTTCTCTCAGTTTTGATTCAAAACTTGTGCACTCAGCTAACTCCCAGGACAGTTTGTATGTCATATCCAACTCCTCTGTAGTTCATACATTTCTCATTTTAAGCTCTCTCTTCCTCTAGCCACCCCCTTAGCTATAAAAATGCCTAATGCATGCGATGGCTTATGGCAGGGAGATAATAAATATTATTCCTTTTCTCTCTTTATCTTTTTTTTCTTTCATCTACCAGTTCCTTGGATTGCAGCAGATTTTCTAGCCTAGTGGTAATTCTGTAGTTCTTGCCTCGGCTTTGTGTTCATTATTTTCATGAATTCTGGGGTTGACTTTGACTTTTTCTCACTGGTTTTGTAAACCTTGGTAAGGTTGAATTGAAGCATGGTTTATTTATTTCAGAGTCCTGTTCAATGTTAAATGTAAACTGATATGTTCAGTATGATTCCATTTTTTCACACACACACACACATATGCACACACACACAACAGGCTAATACACATGTGCAGGAAAACATTATGGAGGGATATGTTCCAAATGATAATCTTTACCCTAAATGAGATCCTTAGTGATTCAGTGTTTTTTCTTTCTGCTCATTTATATTTTCTAATTTTTCCTACAATACACATTTTGCTTATAAATTAAAAAAGACAAAAATGTTTGCAAAGTCATTCTCAAGCTTTCTGTCTGATCAGTGCGAGTTGACACTCACCCACGGGTGTTGTTAATGGTAACCAGAGTTTTGTTTTCAGTGGCGCTTATTTTTGGAAGACACTAGGACAACTGAGTCACCCATCGTATTTTAGGGAAAAGAATGAAACAAGAAACCCCAAAGGAACAGGTGAAGATTCGCTAGGCAGATTTCTGTCTTGTACTGAAAGTTTTTTGGGTCAAGATATATGTACGTGCATGAGCTCAGATGGAACTTTCCTGAGCCATGGCGGGGCTGAATTTAGCCGTGAGCTAAGGCTCTCAGTCACTCAGAGTGTCATCCAGCAGAGAATGGCTAGCTTATCCTGGGGCTTTGTTTATTGAAAAGAGGTCCAATGAGCACACCATGTTCTTAGAGCATGCTGGCCTTGCTCTTCTCCAAATGGCCTCACAGTACTAAGCATCTCCCTGAGCACCATCAGCTGCTGATGTGACTCACTGTCAGCCTTCAGGACCTTCGTGAATCACAGCTCACGGGCAGGCCCATGCTCAGCTGAGACATGCCAGTAATTGAAGTTATAGCCTCACTGGTTACTGTGTACTTTTAGAAACCCAAATTAGCTTTCCTCAGGGAAACACTATGGTGGTGGGCAAAAGCAGACACCTCTTTCTTGTCGTCTTGGGCACAGCTTGATGCTGCTGTGAGTGGCTAGCTGTTGATGATGGCAGAGTTTGCGAGAGGGAAGTGATAGAGAGGGAGGGAGCTGGGTGGATGTAGCTGTTTGACTCTTGAGTGCACATGATCTGATCAAAAGTGTTTAGCACCAGGCTCAGCTGGCTCAGAAGAAGGAGTACAAGCTTGGTAGATAGACCCCAGAGTCTGAATTCAGCTTTCATTGCATATTTTGTATTAACTTCTCATAGCCTCAGTGTCCTCATCTATAAAATGGGCACAGAGAAGATTTCCTCTTAGATCTGTTGTGAGGATAAAAGACACAGAATGCTTGTAAATGACAGTCTGGTATATAGCAGACATTCAGCATTCCTTTCTCTCTAGTTGGTTTCCAGGTTTGTGACTGACAATTCGAATAGATCAGGGGTTCACAGGTTTTTTTTTTCTTTTCTATAAAGGGACAGAGAGCAAGTATTTCAGGTTTTGTGGGTCAGGAGGCAAGATTGAGGATATTATGTACATATTTACATTTCAGAGAGAAAACTAATTTCTACCAATTTTGAATTGATGAAATCCAAATATAATAACAGGATAAAGGTTCTCCAATATAGACCTACCAGTGAAAAGAAAGGGATTCCTTTTCTGGGGAGACAACATTTGACTCAATTGGGGCTCAAAGTCAATGCTCCTTATCATCAGATCGATTGCCCATGTTCATCTGTACAAACCGTGCTTAACTTGCAGACCAAATAGACACAGGCAGCAGGCTGAATTTGGTCCACAGGCCATAGATTACAGTTTCTTGTTGTAGACTCTCTACAACTAATGCCGGTCTCTACTTGTGCTCTAACCCAATCATCCATGATGAGTAAATAATTTGAAATCATTATTGCTAATTAACAAACAATAATTGGAGGGCTACAATCTGGAAAGTAAGATGAAATAATTCAATCTGTAAATAGGCTTTTGGAAGCTGACAAAGTGCTTATTTTATCTGATCCATTTGTGGCTGAAATCAGGAAAACAGTAGGAAGAAATGATCAGGCCACACAAATTGACCACCTACACACAGAGATCAAGTGTGGATCATCATGGAAACAGACCCTCTATCAGGTTCTTTCTGCTTCTTATCAAATAAGAAGTGGACATGCCTATTTGTATTCATCCCCACCCCCTTTGTGCAAAGGAGGGATTAAAATTTGGCAGATATCAGAGGATCCCTTTCTGCTTTCCTTCCCCTGACCCGGCTGGCCAGTTGGTACACGGGTGTGAGTCCACAGCCCACTGAGGCTGACGAGTAGAGACAGTGCTCTACGGGGCTTGTTGTGTTGGTTTCACAACAAAATGGATCCTATTCTACCTACCAAGGCAACCATTAATGGCATAAATGAGGAATTTCATTGATGATCATGCATTGACATAAAATTAAGTAAAATAGGTCACTAAGCATCAGTTTTGGAGCAAAAAAATAATTCAGCATTTGACCCAGAGTTCTGGCATCCACAGTGAGGAAGCACAGCAGGAGGGCTGAACGCTGGTTACGGCCAGTCTGGATCTGACAGCAGTGTTGGCATGGCTGTGTCAGACGTCTGGGCAAAATGTAAAGCTGTTTAGGGATTCTTTGTACTATTTTCATTCTTTTTTTTTTTTTTTTCGCCTGTCGCATGTGGCATACAGGATCCCCGACCAGGGATCAAACCCATGCCTCCTGCACTGAAAGCGCAGATGTCTATCACTGGTTAAGAACCACAGGACCCCCAGGGAAGTCCCTGTTTAGGCATTCTTGAGCTTGGGCTTTGGCAGAATTGCTGCTGCATCTCAACAGATTCTGCAGAGAATAACAGATGATAAAATTCTCCAGTGGGACAAGGAAGTCCGGATTTTGATGCACGTGGTTTTATAATCCCAGATTTATATATTTAGCATGCTGATCATTTGGCAGATTCTCTTGCAGAAAGTTCACCAACAGCATCCTGTGTTTGATCAGATTCACCTGGTTAAATTACCCATAAATGTCCTCACAAAACCAGGGACTAAAAGAATAATAATAATAATTCGTCCTACAATGGGAACATACCTTTGTGGAAAGCTAATACATGGGGGAAACTGCCCAGTGGAATAGAGGGGATCAGGGTGGGTGTTGAGGTGAAGCTACATGATAAGACAACATTGATAACTAAATTGCCAACAGAGGAACGTCCGTGTTTCTGAGTATGTGAGTGATAGATCTGGAAGAGGGCTGAAGCACATAGAGCCTGAAAGGACTCCAGTTTATTAGAAAGTATCCAAGTGGGAGAGCTAGCTGCTTACTATCTGTTGAGGTAAAGGAATGACACCCCATGGCAACACCTAGTTTGAGATTCATTGAGCGCTTGTGAGTATTAACAGTTTGCCATGCCAATGGTGATAAAGCTTTTTTTGGGGCAAGGATGTTGAACTGAAGATAGTTGAATTTGTAAAGTGCTTACAACTTCTTGTAATTAACTTCTCCTTAGAAAAATAGCTATTTTTGAGGCAGAAATATTTTAAAATGTGTTGTTTTAGCTGAAGGACAATCTTTAGCCAAAGGAGCTTTGGTGATGGTTTTAAAAAATATTTCTTCTCTGAGCTGATCCAAATGCATCTTTTCTCCATTTGTGTGTCAAGAGAGCACAGAGCAAATGCATTTTATCCGAGTTTATCTAACAGGTTGGAATAAAGTACACAATTCATGTAAGGATAAATGTCAAGAAGAAAAGCTGAAGTATATGTCCAAGCAAAATTTATTAGATGTCTATTCAAGAAAAACACAATGACCTTTGCTTGTAAGAATTTGAAGTCAATTACCTAAAAGCTTGGTATGAATATTTTTCCTTTTAAAATCAGATACAGAGAGTAGAAACATTAATTTTTCTTAAGTATGACAGGCAACAGATATTGAAGTCTTCTCTCATAAATGGCATCAAAGGTAATTATTCATTTATCAGCAAAGCTGCATGCAGTTGACCTAATTTCAAACCCAAAGCCTTTAAAATATAAAGCTGGCTGTGAACTTGACAATAATCAAGGTAGGCTACTCAAAGATGTTTCTTTACCTTCTTCCTAGTGAAATTCCTCTATAATCAGTGTTTATATACATTTTAGTTTGGCTGCTAAAATCTTATATTCATAAACTTTTGCTAAGTGCTATCTTACAGAATCGCACTGTCGAGTCATAATAATGATTTCTGGGAGATGTAAAGGATGATCTGTTGAAGGTGTTTTAGCTTAGTTTAAATGAAGGATAAAGACCAAATTAGGAAATTCCCCTGTCTTCTCAACAACTAAATAGTCTGTACAAAAAAAAGAGCAAATGTATGTACAAAATTCTAGAGTCTACGTACATTGTGAAAAGATCAATCACTGTCCACAGAAGAAATGCTGTAAAAAGTTTTATCTATAAGGTGCTGAAGATCCAAATATGAATAGTTCTTATGCAAAGTCATAAGAAATACAAAGCTAGTTCTCGGGGTATGCGTAATTCAGGCACTGTTAACCACATTAAATCTTTCAGGTCCCAATATCATCTCGTAGGTTTCTATTTCAGGGCAGAAAATATAACCTGAATGATTTAACATTGTCTCTAAAAAGTGCCTAATGTATTCCGAGGAAATAGTTTACACACACCAGGAAAATCAGGCTCAACATATTCCTGTCCTCAAATGTAGCCAGGATTCTGAGTTCCAGAGAAGAAAAATAATTATCATAGTAAAAATAATTGTATTGATCATAATCCTTACTAAAACCAACCTTAATACTTGTGATGCTTCCAAAGTACTCTATTTCTATAAAATAATGTGTGAGATTCTTCTACATTTCCATAAAACGTACAACATAGCATATGGATTGTCTGTTCTCATACAATCTCAGATGTGTATGTGTACACACAGTGAAATCTTACCTATGAATATTGCTTACACATATTTTCAAGTGTCTATGTTAGAATAATTCGTTGCCCCTGTCACTAACACTGCTTTTATTTAACTTTTATCAGATAAATAAAACACTAAGAGCTCATTGTTCATGATGCTGATTATTACATTTTAATATAAAATAGCAATGCAACTTTACAACACAATAGTTATTTTTTTTTTGTAGTCTAGCTAAACCTCTTATATTCTCATGATTATTACCAAAGGCTCTTATTCACTTACTGTTTGCACTTCTAAAAAGTACAAAAAGAAAACCTGCAGGAAAAGACTCCTATTGGAAACTCACATTCAATTCAACAAAATCACACTCATTCGAATTAACTTTCCTACTCTTGCTTTAGATTTTGTAATCACTGTGCATTTTACAACAAATAAGTGCAGGCAAACAATAGTTGAAGTACAGTTGTCATATCGTGTAAACCAGGACACTAGGCAAACTCGTGAAAGGAAAATATACCGCCAAGCTAAGAAGGTGAAAATGTGAACCACAGCAAGTAGTAAGAGACAATCTTCTGGTTGCCTGAAGGGAGAACAGCTTCCAAAGTGGACCAGGGAGCCTCCTTGAGACACTTATTTTTTTGCCTCAACTGCTCAACCCTTATTAAGCATAGGGTTTTCTTTCTGATGCCACACATCCACTTTTCCAAGTTTAGAGCAGAAAGCAGGAATATGCACTTTCACATGGAGGCTAATCCGCCCATCTTCCCCAGGGCGTGGCAGTTCAGTTGCTGGTGGTTTGGTGGCAGGTGGAGATGGTGATAGTGGGTGACTTCTGTTGGAAGCTGGAAGGCATTACAGCAGGAGGCCTGCGGGATCTCTCAGGCAAGGTTATGCAGATGTGCTGCTGAAATGCGGCATAAATAACCAGGAGAGTGATTCACAGCCTCTTGACATAGTTTCCGGGAAAAGTACCAAAGAATTTGGTTCTTCTAGAGGTTCCTGAAAACAGAAATGATAAATGAAATGGGGCGGGGGGTAACAACCATGAGATATCAGTTCATCAGTTCAAGTGGGCTTGAAAACTCACTAAGAGAGCAAGCCCTCAGAGTTTGGAAAAGAAGAGAGACTCATTGAAGGGATGGGACAACAAAGTCAGCAGTCTAATCTCTACTGCCCGATGTCTTCATCACTTCTTAAGCTTAAAGACTGCACTCCCATCAGTTTAATTGAGTTCAGTTCAGTTGCTCAGTCATGTCAGACTCTCTGCGATCCCATGGACTACAGCACACCAGGCTTCCCTGTCCATCACCAACTCCCAGAGCTTGCTCAAACTCATGTCCATCGAGTCAGTGATGCCATCCAACTGCTCCCATCACACCAGGCTAAAGAGAAAAGCTCAGCCTCTTGGTCTGAGGGGAGAGACAATCTTGCTGAGGAGGTGGGTTTTTAAGAACAAGGACACTTGAGTATGATGGGGCTCCATCACTGAGGCTGCTAGACAGGAGTGAGGAGCGGAAGAGGAAATGCATGTGGGTACAATCTTCTCAATAAAGATGGGGCTGGCCGTGGGATAGGATGGACTGGAAAAGGCCCACAGCAAGGCTTGGTTCTGTGAGCAGGAGGTCTGTCACGGCTCCTTAGCACAGTGTAACACGAAGGCTTTATCAGGGATGCCATCACCACCCTGTTTTGTTATTTCATAGATCATGCTAAATACCACAGCATTCATTTACAAATAGCCCTGCTAGGGTCCTTCATAAAATGTAGAATATTTGAACAACTTACTAAGTCACTAAAGAAAAAAAGGCAGACCACAGGCAAACACTGGGGATGTTTCTAATATAAGGAGTAAAACCAAATGCATAAAGGACCATCATGATGATAGCTTTTGGATTCAAATATCATAATTCTTTTGAAGCTTTTGGGAAGAGCAAGTGTATCAAATTCTTCCTTAGGTTTTCCAGCTCACATAGAGTGAACACAGTCTCTGTACTTCCCTTTCTCATTTACCCTCTAGAGCTTACTGTTCTGGTTTGATGACTGATCTTCTTTATCCCTGTGCAGGTAAGCCATTTTACTCTTCTTCTCAGTGGGGAATTAATATAAACAGAGGCAGAGGCTTGTGGCTGCTAATGTGGCCTTTGTTCCTTTATTTCCCGACAGCTGGCCTGTCTACAGAAAGCCTTCATACCTCCAGCAGTTGTATCCTTCATCTTCCTACATCTGTTTCCTTTTCATCTCTTTCCTCTGTGACTTAGTATATGATACTCTTATCTACAAAAATTTTCTCAGAAAACCTCTAGTTTTCTTTCAAGATGGTAAGAATGGGGCTGTTTTGTATGTGGTAAGAATGGAACTTCTCTCTACTTGGACCACATATTGAAGCTAAGGTGGATCAGTGGACCTTAAGAAAGCTATGACAAACCTAGACAGTGTATTAAAAAGGAGAGACCTCACTTTGCCAACAAAGGTTCCTCTAGTCAAAGTTAAGGTCTTTCCAGTAGCTGTGAGAGTTGGGCGATAAAGAAGGCTGAGTGCCTAAGAATCGATGGCTTTTGAACTGTGATGCTAGAGAAGTCTCCTGAGAATCCCTTGGACAACAAGGAGATCAAACCAGTCAATCCTAAAGGAAATCAACCCCGAGTCTTCATCAGAAGGACTGATGTGAAGCTGAAGCTCCAATACTTTGGCCACCTAATGTGAAGAGCTGACTTATTGGAAAAGATCCTGATGCGGGGAAAGATTGAGGACAGGAGGAGAAGGGGACGACAGAGGATGAGATGCTTGGATGGCATCATCGACTCAGTGACATGAGTTTGAGCGAGCTCTGGGAGATAGTGAAGGACCGGGAAGCCTGGCGTGCTGTAGTCCACGGGGTCGCAAAGAGTCGGACATGACTGAGTGACTGAACAACAACCAAGGGCACCTCCAACAGACCTAGTCATGCATGAGTTGTTCATTTCATCTCTTTTCTCAGAGTAGACCCTCACTGCTGATGACCAGCATTCTCTGCTGAATAGAACATTCGTGTTTCTCGTCTAAGGGACAGCTCATTGTTGTTCTCAGATCTCAGCCTTTACTGGTTGGTGCTATTTAGAGAAATTTTCTTCTTTCAGTTGACTTGGAAATAAAACCAGCAGGAAACCACATATACCTGAAGCAGTAATACTAAACTGTATTCAAAATGCAGTTGCCCTAGGATTACATTAATGCATATGGACGTATGAAAGATCAAAGGCATTAGGAAATCCAAGAAAGCTTGACTATCACCTCCAACCATGCACGGGAGCAAACATAAGCAAATTATAAAATGGCCAAATGCCTGAAAGGAAATGTACACATACCCACAAACCATCCATCATCACATTTTTCCATCACATCAATGACATCACTTTCTCTGAGCTCCAGCTCATCTTCATTCCTAGGAGTATAGTTATACAGAGCCTGAAACCTTAAACAAGACAAATGCATGTGTTAAAAATTTTTTTTGCACCTCTATGAAACTACCGAAAGAATATAATATTTATTTTACTTTGAACCTATCCTTGACATATTAATTAGGGTAGTATAAGTCTTTGGTAAGATTGTAAAGTAAGTAGAGGTAGTTAAGCTTTCATAAGAATTAGACCACTCTAACAGCATCTCAGAACTCACAATGAGGAAAATTTATGGAAGATTCTATCCATGAGTTGTATTAAAACATTTTAACATTTATAAATTTGACCTGCACTTCAATTGCACATTCATAGATAGTGATAATTTGGACATTAAATAATAATACAGAATATAATAGAAGTGGTATGTGTACTTTTCAGCTATATAAAACAAGAAGGAATTATAGTTTTAACTAGTCATATTCAGGAGCAAGGAACTGCAACTTGCAAGTGGAATTTTCAAATGATTCTAAATCAAGATGTACAAAATGTCTCAGGTAAAGCTTTTATATTGCTATGTGGAAATTACTATAAAAGAGAAGTTTTTTTTTTTTTTTACTGGGAGGAAGTCTTTAAAATAGTTTAATTTCATAGTTTGCATCAGTGTAAGTGGTTGTCTCAGGCAGTAGATTTAGAGACATAAGTTCTTTTTTAAAATGGGTCCTAGAAAAGTTGTTCTTAATGTAAAAACTCTCTCTTGAAACAACTGTATGTAAAAGTATTACTGATAGAATGCTGCCACTTTTCTTTCTTTCTTTGAATTCTTTGAGAGCATATATTTTGGTGGCATCAATCAGTAATAAACTCAGAGAATTTTGGGTAATAAAATAGCATGCATACTAATATGGACTGGCATTTTGGAAGGATACCAATTCTAGCAGTTTAGAGGGTCAGGACGCATTTGATATGCAGTTAACATGAAAATGTCATATTACTACTAAAATAATACCAGTATTGTGAGGGGGATTTTTTTTTAATGAATTTTTTCTGCTGTTCTTCTTAACAGTTAATGTAATTTTGCCAAAGTAGGAAATAAAAACCACATTTCATGGCACTTTGGATTTTTTCAAGCTAACTTTAAAAGGTTGATAATATTGGATATTGCTCAGGAACAAGAATGATTTATTTTGATTACTTTAGTCAAGAGAATCATCCTTTGGTAGAACAAAACTATTCTCTCACCTGAACTCAAATGTCATGTGACAAATCAGAGACAGGCTGTATTGGCTTCCCTGAACTTTTTCCGATTGGGGAAGGAATGAGTCTGGATAAAGCTGGACTGGGGGAGGGTGTACTGGGGAAAGACCTGATAAGATGTGGTGTCTAACAGCCTGAACTAGAAAACATTATCTTCTCTAGCCTGAGAGCAAAGCCTGAAATTCCACTGTTAGAGATTTCTTCCCCTGTTAACATTTTTTTCTCCAGGTAAACCTTATTAGCCACTTGGGGTTTTGAGGTCTTCTATGGAGAAAGGATTCTGGTTGTGGGGAAGGGCTAAGAAAGATAGCCTAAATCCTAGAGCAATGGCAAAATAGACAGGGAGGTCTTGAGTACCAACATTCCTTAATTTGGATGTTTGCATGGGGTGAGCCCTGATTGGAGGAGTCAGATTATTTTGTTGTTCGATTTGAAGATGCTCAGGTGAAGGAATGGTATCTTTTGTCCATCCCTGGGGGAAGTTAGTTTCACTGCCGTTCCTTTTCCAGTCTCACATTTGAGAGAGAAAGGCATTCCTGGGCTGCTAAATCTATGGATATACATTGCATCTCTCACTTTGGGAAATGCTAGATCTCTAAGCTCTTCAGCCTTCAGCCTTCACCCAGGCCCATCTCCAACCACTCTCAGAAATAGGCCTATTTAAGGCCATAAATCCCAGCTGCTTGAAGAATCTCAAGGTCCCTAGAGTGAAAAAAAAAAAAAGAACTGGCACGAACTCCTCCTTCACTTTAACATGATGAAAACCAGTGTGCTTGTCAAAGTTTACTTACCATTCTGGTTTAATTAGACCACCAAAAAAAAAAAAAAAAGAGAAGAAAATTGGAAGTTTCATGGAAACATAAACAAACCTTTCAGAAATCCTCCTGCCTCTGTTGGCTTCAAAATCAGTGTTGCACGACAGGAAATGCAGTCGAATTACAATTAAAAAAAAAATGCTATTTTGAAGGATGTGTTGGTGAGATGAACGATGGTGGTGGGGTCAGGATGCCTCAAAAAGAAATTTGTCTTTAAAACAGGAAATGGTCGGCCAATCATGAAACTCTGTCTATAACTTGCAGCTCTTTCTGTAACATATTTTAACCATACTTCTGAATTGGAGTGACATGATAACATTTTGTTCCTATTTTCAATCAAAACCTATTTCTTAAATGAGAGAGATTAAGTGACACCCTGCAGTCCATGGGGTTGCAAACAGTCGGACACCACTGAGCGACTGAACAACAACCTATCCTTGGCATTGTAATCAAATAGAAACTTAATAAAGAACTTTTATAATGTTCAAAGCAGGGCACCGAAAATGTGCCTCCCACCTGTGAGCTCATAAACACGTGTGAGTATTAACTCCATATGACATGAAAATGTAACATCACCTATATCCTAATTCCTAAGTTGATTAAAAGCTGCTAATACAATGCATTGATGATGCAGTGCAGTAAACCTAATCAGTCTTGGATTTATTCTCTGTGATTCATCTCATAGTCAACTGTGTAAAAAAGAACACAAAGTCAACCTTTAGAATTATGAGTTATAAACTTTTTTTCCAAACTAAATGAAATTTTAAATGATCTGTTCCTCCAAACCTCTTCATTAACAAAAATTTCTTTCTAGCTGTACCCAATGATGGGTTTGAGAGATGGTTTCTGAGGCCTGAGCTTTTCGCTAAGCACCAGATATGTGAGCAGTGAGGAGGGACTGATGGCTGGGAGGTCACGAGGCTCTGCTGGTTTGCTGTGCTCCAGCCTGGCATGAAGTCCATGGGGTCAAAGTCGGACTGAGCGCCTGAACTGAACTGGGGAATGGAGCTTGGCCAGCCGGCAGGGGGCGCACTGTGTGTGCGGACTCAGGTCAGCCCGACAAGGTTTAGTCCTGTAAATGCTCCTTCCCAGCCGGCTCACTCCTGACTCAGAGGCAAGAGCCAACAGGAAGTGGATAACCTCTGAATGTCTCTCTTGGGCAAAATGGAGCAGAAAGGCAACCTTAAAGACAGCATGTGACACCTTCAGGTTTGATTTGACTTAGTATCAGAAAGGAGGTGGGGATTTGAAAGAAAGTGTTAACAGGCATTTTCCTGGCCCTCTGAGTAGTAAACATCACATAACTGACAATGCATGACATTTCCAACATTCTGGAACTTTGTAATTATGTCACTAACTTATCACTGTAGGTCTACTTTGACATTCTCTTGCTTTTCAAATATGTGTAAAAACAATGTTAGAACATTTTCAGTGTCTTAAGGCTGCAGTTACTAGAATCTACATGCTGAGTAGCACAAGGAGAGAGACAGATTCATAAATCTTAGGAATCACTGCAGCATTGGAAGGTTTTTCTAGTGCATAAATCAATCTTTGCAAAATCATGGATTTTTTTCAAAAGTAGCTTCTGTTCTCTGTTGTGAAAGATGGAAGTTATTCTAATTACTCTTAATCTGGGAGGTCTTATCTCATGTTAGTTACTCTGGTCTCTTTCATGTGCAAAGTTGTACCATCCTTGCTTAATGGTACATCAATGGTCCATTATGCCGGTCAAGGTTAGTCTCAAATTTAGAAGATAAGAAGAATACTTACGGTTCCCCCCCACCTTGAATGTTTTCATGAGTAAACACAGGACGCTGTGGCTGAAATGAAATGATTTTCAATGTAATCAATGCTTAAACTGGTACTAATTAAAAGATAATTTGGATAATGGCATGGCACTTTTCTTGACATTTAATATTTCCTGTTGTAAAAAACCAAGAGGAAGAAAAGAAAAACCAAATAAAGGGTTTCTATAGGATTCATAATTAAAATATTTTGAAGGGTGCTTTAAATTAAGTAGAAATAACCAAAGTTCAAATGTTTGAACATATCTGCAATCTTGTCTGCTCAAGCTTTAAGGAAGACTCAGGGCTCAGTCCCATTGATTTTTCAAAGGCCAGGAACATGGCAAGAACATAGACACCAAATAACTAGACTGGGGAGTTTGGACATCTTCATTCAACCTTATTCTTCAGCGTTTTCTCAAACAAGCAAAAAATAAACCACATGTAGTCTTAACGGCAAAGTATCCACATTCATTCTAATATACTTTTCCTTCACAGACAACATTTTCACATACGGTACAGAGGAACATGTCAAGAGGCAGACATGCCATGCTACATTTGAATTAACACTCTCTGTTCTCAATGTGGAGGAAACACATGCATTTTTAAAAACAGAAAACAGAGAGTTTTAAATTGCATGTAACAAACAATATCCAGGTAACACATAACATTTTACCTGAGAAGAGAAATACTGGTAGAAATTCCCAGTGCACTGAACTCTCAAAAGAGTTTCCTTTCTTTTTAAACTAAGCATCAAGACCAGTATCTGTAATAGATACTTATAATATTGGAAATGACAAGCCTTTGAATCCCATATATCCACATAAATACTTCAATGAATGAAAGTTAACACATTTCTTGAATATGGAAACGCAATGTCATTTATACCAACTGTCTAAATGTTACCTTTTGCGGGGGGGGGGGGGGCGGGAATGCATCACAGTTCATTCACAACACACTTCAAAACCATTCTTTTATAAATGATGGCTACATGGTAAAAATGAGATAAATCAGAATCTGAATGACAAATTGCATGGCAATTATAAAAGTGATTCCTTATTGATGACTAGAGTTTAGATCCCTGACATTAGACTTCAGGATCAGTACCTGGATCCTGGAGTTATAAATGGATAACTGAGAGACTGGGAATTCCCCCCTGCAAACTGTCCATCAAACCCCACTGGTTCAAGAATGGAGGGTGACTTTGGGTTTCTTTCAGTCTAAGAGTCTATAAGCTGCTCCCTTCCTGCATTCTTTATCCACTTCCTTCCCATCCAAGCTGTCTGTCTAGCATAGAAGACTAGGTGCTTGTTACTAGACTACTAAAACTTCAAGCTTTCAATTAATAGTAATTGGAAACTACTATTTACCAGCTGTATTCTTAGAAATTTCACTCAACAGTCTATGCATGGAATATATAAGTGTAAGATTAAAGAGTGGATAAAAATTGTTGGACACATGTATGGCTGAAGAGTATAATACTTAGCCTGTACATAAATATAAAATAACTAACAATGTATTTATTATTAAAATTATAAATATACTATTTTAAGATTGATTAAGACTAAATCAATTTAATTAAACGAAGAGGTAAAGTTAAGTCATTCTTAAGCCTACATTTCTTCAAGTTTTCATTCAGTCATATATATATGATATATTACATATATATATATACATATGTATATATATATCATATATATATATACTTTTCTGCAGAAATAATATTTGTATTTATCAATTGCTATTTATATTTTGTAATAATTTCCAGTCTCCTTTTCTCAGTCTTCTTTTTCATTTTAAATCACTGCAGAATAATGTTCCCTCACATATGTATATATATCCTTTTTGATTGTCTTAGTCATCTCTCTCTCTTTTTTGCTTTTGAAATTAAGATTGATCTTGCCTTTTTCACTATCATATATTTCAAAGCTATAAACATTTTTGTACAAAGAGATATTTTCTTCTTTTGAGCTATTCCTTAGAACACATTTCCAGGAGTAAGATTTCAGGCCAAAGATTATGCATTCAAGTCACATGATATTGAAAATGCTTGTATTAGTTACTCAAAAATACTACATTTAAAAATGTAACTTAAAAACATCTAAAATGCCATATTTCAAATTTCATACCAAGATAGCTACTAATTTGCACACACACACAAAATCATAGAGCCATTTGCAGTGCATAACAAACTTATAATTAAGAAAATAGTATATGTTCTTGCTTTAAGAGAAAATGTTTTGTAAAATATATTTCATTGTGCTCTAAAAATGTCATGCCTATTTTCACACTTTTAAACCATTCTAATAGTTTTGAGTTGAGTAAAAGTTTCACTTCTACATCATGGCATCAGTGCTTGGTAAAACTGGTTGGTCTAATTTCATTGCTCCCTATGTAAAAAGGTGAATACAACTTTAAAATCATATTGTTAATATAAAAAAAATTTACTTATTAAAACCCATATAGCACTTTTCCATTATTGTCATTATAGTTCTACTAGTTTAATTTCTTTAATTCAACTCATCTCCTAAATCATTTAAATGAACCATCTCTTTGCTAATTATGAAAGTCAGGCTTTTGTAAGAACCAAGCGGCTACCTTAATTCCAGAGGCCTCTATGTCTTAATAATTCGTGTTCCTGGGTGTGTCAGCCAGTAACATCCTTGTTTTTTAACCAATCTTTCCCAATACTTCCTTCATATCCTTGAAAGGTCCCACCCCCACTTTTTTTTTTTTTCCTGAACCACTGGTTTTCTATACTGTTCACATACTCAGGCCAGGATTTATCATGGCTTTTATTAGCAGAGAAGTTGTGTATCTATTATAACAGAGAGTTTTAGAATTTTTCTGAGGTTACCTTTGATAGGACTCCTCTCCATGTGAATATGGATACTTGGGAACCAGTTTGGAGGAAAAATGACCAGTTACACCAACTGAAATAATTTATTTTAAAAGTATTTGGTCAACAGAGGAGTGAGCAGTATAGATACTTGTGAGGGCACACTTGTGTCTTTCTGGTGTTGGCAGTGACTAACTGTATGACCTTTGATATGCACCTCAGTTTCCTTATTGCTTAAATCAGGAGTCAGACATGATGATGGTTTAGGTCATGTCCCCCTTAGGGAATCCATAAAGGAATCCACATTTGCACAGATGTCTTTCCCTTGTTACCCATTCAGTTGTCAGAGAGCTGTGACAACTGACGTTGGTTAATTTCCAAGTGTCTCCGTCACATAAAAGCAATTACTTTTAAAACAATAATGAAACTTCATTTTTCAGATCAGTAAACCAAAGCCCAAAGAAAATTTCTTAATACCACAGACAGGTAAGAAGGATCTGAATTATAATTTTGACTCTCTATATTGGATTAAAGATGACTATGATGGAATAGATAGTGTGGTCTTATTAAAGTCACATCTTAATTTCTTCCTTTAGGCAAGTGTTTATGTTCTGTGTGGATACTCAACTGAACTATTTGGGAGACTGTCTTTTGCTTTTCCCCTCCTGATGTTGTAACTGGGCGCAAAGCTTGAGGCAAAGACCTGTGTCTGCACTCTATTGCCGCCTAATGGTGAATAATGACAGCAACATGTTAAAAAGTGTTAATGCCCTTGGACAGCTCTCACCAAGTTCCTTCAGCCTGGAGTCATTTTGAAAGGCTATTTTAAAGACCACAGACTGATGTGGAATAGATATTCATCTGTGTTTCTGACCTGTCTCAGATTTTAAATTCTGAGAAAGGATCAGCCTTTAGCCACCAGTAGTTTTGGCCTGTGTTCATTTGCATTTTCACTATCTGCTCAGGCATTTCTATTACTCATAACTTCTTAGCGGTTTTGTGATAAATATAGAACCAGATACATTAGTGACATTCAAGAAGCTCATATGAGCTGCGAGTTTTAAAGGATAGTTTTGTTAAAGGAAGTTAACAGATGACAGTCAGTGTGCTGGAAATTTTAAGTGAGAATTATGTTGTATTTATATTTCCTTAATGAGTCTTAAGAGCACAATAAAAATTAGAAAATTCAATGAAACATGATATTTTTGTAGAATCATAAATATTAGCTTTTTCCTTGACAATGTAGCAATCTTTTTTTCTCTCCTAGTGTAGCTATTTTTTTAGGGATGTCAAGAGCAGATACAAGAGAGACAGGTTTTAAACACATACTAATTTCAAAGCCAGAACCAACTACAAACCACTGCTCATAAGAAAGCTGGTTTGATATATCCTAGAATCTCTGGTATCAGTAAAATACATACTTTTTTAGTTCAGATAATAAGTTTGTCCTAAAATTAGATAATTCTTACATAAACATTGACCATTACTTTAAATACTAATGTGGAAAAATCTTGGAAAGAGCTAAAAGCTGTTCTAGAGTTCTTTTTTTTTTTCCCCCAGAAAATGTTAGGTGTGGTACTTTCCAAGCAGAATTAGATGAAATTCTCTTAATAACAGTACCATGTTTATGTTTATAGATGTATTTTTCTTTCTTACATTATACAATTATTTTAATATTTATTTTTAAATTGCAAAAACACAATTTTTCATAAATCTAAAGAATATTTGTGTTTCATACAAACATGTAGAACATATAAGCACATAATGTAAAAATCTGGCAAAGAAAAAAGTTAAGGTGACCCAAAGCATACCATCTCACTGACCCAAGGAGGTTTATGGATGGGCCGTATTAATTTTGGAAAATGTTTTCTTTTTGTTTTGGCTCTGGAAAGCCCTTCCATGAGACTTTTTTCCTAGTCAACATTCCTCATTCTCTATGGCAACAACAAATCTCTGCCTCAGAAGCAAAATCAGGACTTATTATGCAAAGCAAAAAAGCACAAAAATGGCCTAAACACAGAGAAGTATCTATATTTCTAAAAAACAGAAAAGGAAATCTTTGCCATCAAGCCCTTAAAAGCCTGCAGAACCACAACTTCATCATGTGATGAAACATGTGAGATTGAACCAGCATCCATCAAAAGAGAAATGGGAAAGGACTGACTTATGCAGAGATGAAAATTCTCAAACTCCTCCTCTGACATTCTCAGAACTGATGGCACCAGGTAGAATCAGTTTATTTTCAAGGGCTGTTGATGCTACAGAACTAAGTAGTCAAAGGGAACGTAATCTGACCTTTAAGTTCATTCAAAGCTCTCAAGAGCCTGGGAGACCCTGGAGCCCAGAGAAGCAGCGTTGGCTTGAAAGGGTCGTGAAGTGAATTCAGCACATGCCAGCAGAGCAAGAAGATACTTTACAATAAGGATCACGGATTAAAGGAAATCCCAATAAACTGAACAACCCAGAAGCAAACATGCCTGGAAGGGTGTAAGTTCAGTATGTGATTGGCAGCAGCTTTATTCTTTGCACTAAAAGTAGTGATGGAAGAGCAGTGATTTACACAAGATGGAGGCATGTACCACGCCCTTTTGTGTACAGAGAATTGGGACATGTCTTTTTGGCTTTTGGAAGTCTTGCACACACACATAAAAGAGAAGCACATTGCCCACAGGTGCAGGATAGGATTTCCGTGTTGATCTGACTTCGTAGCTGTTCATCATCAATAGATCATCTCCTTTCAAGGGTACGTCCAGTCCTACTTCCCTGGCAAAGACAGCAATGACGACTAAGGAAGAGCCAGCCCACCGAAGGCGGAGGGGTGGCTGGGAGCCTGGCTCAAGATGGGGCGTTCTGACCCTACCCTGTGGGAACCGCCGAGCCCTCTGACAGGGGAGCCGGAGGTCCTCCTGGACATCACTGGGCTACGCGGAGGCTTACCCAGGACAAATAGCTCGCTTTTAAAATCAGCCTGGAAAAGCCATAAGAAGTTGATTAGTTCTTGTCTTCATTATCCAGCCTTCAGAGGAGCTTTCTGGTTTCTTTTTTGTACCCCCCATGCACACACAGCATGCCAAACTCCCGGATAACAGAGCCAGAAGGTTAACAGTCTGCAGGCAGCTCGCCTGGAGGCCCAGAGTTTTCACTGCACAAGCATCAGTTGCTGCCTTAACAAGGAACGCATGGGCAGAGCAGAGTGACATTTATGGAGGGAAATGGGTGTAGGGAAGATGTCTGAATGCCATGTGCATGGCTAAGAGCACCTGCAAGAAGTTTATGTCTATTGAAATGCTTAACAATTGGTTTCAAGAGACTCTCAGATCTGACCTGTTTTCTATGTGTTTGTTTGAATAGATCCAAGGTAAGATCCAGGGACATTTCACTTAATATCCATCAGATTTCATAGATGGTGTCAATCATTTGTCAAAGGCAAATTTTCTAGTAAGACATACAAAGAAAATATGGCTTTTCTGGAGGAAATGGTGAAATATAATTAAATTCAGAATACTCTTCTATTGCCAAACACCTTGTGACTGTTTTGATGTTCCTTCAAAGTAACATTTTTTTAATACAACAGTGAAAAAGCTAACCTTTCTTGTGTGCTTGTCTGATTTTCTGTCCATTCATGGACTGAACCTAGCAGTGTGTTGTCTAGTATTTGATTTGGCTTATGGGAACTTTGGGCTTCCCTGTTGGCTCAGATGGTAAAGAATTGCCCACAATGCAAGAGACCAGGGTTTGATCCCTGGGTTGGAAAGATGCCTTGGAGAGCTTCCCTGGAGAAGAGAATGGCAACACACTCCAGGATTCTTTCCTGGAGAATTCCATAGACAGAAGAGCCTGGAGGGCTGCAGCCCATGGGATCACAAGAGTTGGATATGACTGAGTGATTAACACATACTATACTATGGGAATTTTAGCAGGACTAAAGGACTTTTAAATAAAAGCATGTGGTTTTCTCAAATTTCATAATAATTAGTAATGATTGGCCCCCTATCTTCAGTCTCTGGGGATGAAATGCATCAGGTACTTTTCTTTAAGTCTTGGAGCAGAGAATGCTTCACATTATCCAGCATCCATTCTCTTCTTTGTCATCCCAGTAATGGAATCCTGAATGTCAGGTAGGCACATGGCCATTCAGAATAAAGTCTATTTTCCAGCCTTCCTTGTATCTAGATGTGCTCATGTGACAAGTTCTGACAGATGGGATCTGTGCAATTACTAGCAAATGTCCTTCAAGAAAGAAGGTATAAGCTCCCCTCCTCTTTTCTCCTTCCTGCTAGCTGGTTTGAGGAAGGGACTGTTGGAGCTGCTGCAGCCACTTTGGACCAACAACTGGAAGCTTTTCACTGAGCATGGTGATTTGCCGAAATAAAATGGAATCTCCTGATCAATGTGGAGCAACATTCCAATCCTAGATGCCCTCCATTTATGCATAAGACATATATACTTCTACCTAATTATTTTGAGTTTTCTGGCACTGCAGCTGCTCTAATCTTGACTAATATGAGGTTTCTATAAACATCAAGAGTCATAGAAAAAAAAAAGTAGCACTGGAATGATGTGGATAAACAGCTGGAAAGATCATCTGAACATATTAGGAGGAATCAGGGCTTAATTTCATGTTGGAAACTGTGTCCAAGGGGATCACCTTCTGCTAGGATGGCTTTAGGGTGAGGAGACTTCTTTATGGTACTGCAATAACTGAGTTTCTTGGGAAAAAAAAAATGAAGAGTCTTTCTATCTCTTTACAAAGCACTTCCACTGCAGTTTGAATCCATGGGCTACATGAATTTTTACAAAAGAGTTTTACATAGAATTGGAAGTTCAACTTACATCAAAGCTGAGGATTATAATAATTCTTTTTTGCGAAAAAATATTATTTTCAAAAAGATGCTCAAAGACTAGAGAAAATGTTGGATTCTGATTTATATATCAAAATCATAATTTATATTTACATTTCAGTCTTCTGTCATCTATAAAGTGGTGGCAACTTTTACAAATGATTTTGCATTGCATGTGACAGACTTATATTATCTCAGAAAATACTTTAGAAGAATAAAACTGCATTAAATTAATATGGGTTAGGTAAAATAGTGGTTGATGAATGTTAATAAAAATGTAATAATGATTTCATGCATACTACACTATGCCTACTAAAACATTATTGCAATTTTATTTTCTCTTTGCTTTTAGTGCTAGGTTACTTTTCTTCTTTGTAACGAGCATAATTTTCAACATTCTTGAAACAAGAGAACTAGGAAGCCTTCTTAAAGGATTCACATCAATTTTTACTTTGTCAGATGTGGATTAAACCATAATAGTGGTCTAAAATTTGTAGTTGGTTCAATTTGTATCTACACTTACAAGCATAAATTCAGTTGATTTGTATTCTTTCTATGAATAAAAAAATTGACTTATAAGAGCCTCAAAAAACTCAATAGGGGATTAAAATTAACACATGCTCTCAAATATGAGATAAAAGAAAAATAACTTAATTTTTCTGGAATTAATTATTTAAGTATTCTTTGAAAACATAGTTACTATGAGTATCTCAATGGTCTCATATCATTCTATGAACTGAGACATAAAGAATGTATGAGATGAGCTTGGTTCTTGCAGGAGAATAAACCTGTTTAAATTCTGGTTTTTTCCTTGACACTACAAGGGTGAGTGTTCCATCTCTTTAAATTAGAGAACTCCAATTCTCAAGTTAACTTGCCCACTTATTCGCTAATCATAAAGGCTGAAGAACAGGTAGGGAAAGGCAAGGAATAAATATTTTGGCTCTAAAAGAAAACCACACACACACACACACACACACAAGGCAAATTCTTAGTCTTAGACCTTATCTAAAGAATTATTATTATTTTAAAAATTTCCTAATTATTTCCTGCTAAGATAAAACCTCAAAGGGCAAAGAGCAATTAGTCTTTAAAACATATTATGTTTCCCCCCCAAAGATTCCTTTTCTAAGTAAGATAAAATTCACGTAGATGGACGATTTTGGTGGATTGATTTGGTGACTGGGGTTTGGAAGATTGCATAAATGGCATTTCTCAGGTGTTGGTGCTTTCTCTTAACAGTTCAAAAACATGACCCTACCAGAGCCTTCATTTTGTTTCATTTTTTACTTATCTGAAGAGGCTCTCATTCCAAGTGGAGAAGATTACGTGCGAGGATGAGTCATTATCTGAAGTCCTTTTGTGTAAGGGAAAAGGTTTTGAGGATGGTTCTGAACACAGAAGTTAAACTTTTCTGTGATGGGTTGATTTCATGCTGTGGTTCTCATTAAATGTCTTTCCGAGGTCGGTCATTAATTGTGTTAAAAATCTTTTATCATGGTATCCTAAGAGGGAGTTAAACACCGGCAGAGCCGCCCGCCAGCCTGCAAGTCTCAGAGATGGATGCTTTGTTAACTGCTACAAAAGAAGCCTCCTTCCCACGTCCTCATTAGTTTCCTGCAATTTTGTGGAAGAGCAAGGCTCAAGACAGTCAGTGTCGAAGATCATCCAACCCTCAGGCTCTGCTGAACCTGCTGATTAGTTGGGAAACTTGGGAGGCAACGAGCCCACTAAGAAGTGACAGAAGATACAGGCGCATAGCTGACACCTGATCAGCTCCTGCTGATCCTCAACCTAAAAAAAAAGTCTAATGATCACATTTTATTACTATACAAAGTTTAGCCTGTTTTTCTCCTCACTCTTAAGTATAGCTGCTGTGCAAATATAGCTTTTCAAATTTTCAGACAGAGGCCATGCTAATGATGTTAAAAGTTAGCAACCAACATTGAATGACTTTTTAGATCTTGTCAGATGACATGAATCTAAAGACATACATTTAATTAATGAAGTTCATTGAAAGACATGCAATAAACCACACTCAAGATGCAGTTACCTTTAATTGTGGTGAACTTATCTCCTGTTGGTAAGAGTATTTAGGGAGGAGCGGAGGTGAGTAGGGCTGGGTAGGCTGAGAGAGTGTGGGGACCAGGTCAGAGACAGTGGCCGAGGAGGCATGGAAGGGAGGGGAGGAAAGCAGACAGCTGGGGAAAGATGTAGACGTTCGATGTCCCGAAGAGAATGAAGATGGCTTAAATATTGAGGAAAGACAAGATGAAATTATGCTTGTGTCCAGAATGCGGTTACATGCCTTTTAGAGAATACCCACCCCTCCATACCTAGATATTTTTAAAGTTACTACATACCCGGGGTGTGTGAGATTTATGACAACTTCTTGCTTTGAAAGCATTAACTTCTGAATTTGATTCAAAATTCCCAGTGGGTTTGATCAGTTTCATTTTTCTGACACGAGGGGCTGGAGATCAGAATTCCCACAGTCTACAATTTTATAAGGTATTTGTGATGTGGGGCCTTCTGACCATGAAGGGAAAAAATGTAAAACCCTGCAATGACTGTCTGTAACTTGCTTGTGAAGTAGATCGCAATTTATGAAGAGTAGGTTTGTTACAAAGCTAGGCAAATAGGACCTCTGTCTGTGCCTGTGTGTGCTTGTTGGGAACTGGCTGTAAACTCAGCACCCCCTTCCTGAATATCTGCTGCTGCCTGCAGCCTGCAGCAGCAGTCCTTGGGAACCAAGCCACATATCTAATCACATCTTAAAACTGATTAAATTGAAGGGAAAATAAGTTACTTAAGTAAGTGACTTAGAAATATTTTTGATTTACTGCAATGAATGAATGATCTCTATTACTAAAAGTTTGTTTATTTTATACAAATGCAGGCATGGCTGGGTTCTTTGTCCAGATGACATTTTCTCATCTGGTTGGGAAACTGCCGAGACTCAAGGGTTTTGTGGCTGTCCAGTGACCTAATGGACACTTACCATCGTTTAATCCCAAGAATACCCCATATAGACCAAATACCTCTACATTTGTTATTGGTAAGGTCTTAATAGGAAATTAAGGTTTTCCTTAAAATGAGGTTGTAAAAATGAATTTCATGATGGAAAAATGTTTCAAATAAATGAAATGCACAGGAAAAAAAAAAAGATTGTCATTTAAAAAGATTTCTAAATAGAGGAGCCATGGGAGAAAGTGACTTGCTTAGTAGCAGAATACGACTTATTGATTTGGTTTCATAATTTTAAAATTTGCCAGTAGTCACAGTTGCTTTTCTAATTCACAGATTAAATATTTGGGATATCAAGTTTTGTTTTTGTCTTTTTTAGAAGAGAGAAGCTTACAAGAAGCTTAAAGATTTAGAGCATTTCTCTCTTTATTGATTAAAATCATTGCCCAAGGCTCTTTGTTGGTAAGGTGAATATGGAGGACCCAGTTCTTAAGTAGTTACCAACTTAAAAAATTATGTCTTCAGAGAGAATTGAAAGGGAACTGGCGTGTATATATATATTTTTCTTTTCTTTCTTTCTCTTTTTTTCCTTCCTTCTTTTCCAGACTGCTGTTATATCAAAGAAATGGTATTTAGTTTTTGCACTCTGGAGGTGAATTAATCTCTCTCTGTGTGTATCAATTTCCTCATCTGTATAGTGGGGATGATAATAATATTACCCACCCTATTGAGTTTTGAAAAGTAAAGACGTATTGTTCTTAGAAAACTATTTGAAACTCAGTAAGACCTCAAATATTAACTATTATTATTAATATTAAAATTAGAAAGACTATAAACATGTTTAAACATGGATTTACAGTAATAAATAACAGAATAACAATACATATGTACATCATCTTAGTAAAATTTGATGTTTTTCATCCATCCTTCCACCTTGCCCTTATTGCTTCCTTATTGCATCCTTCCACCTTGCTGTGTTTATTGCGTGGAAACCTTCTAAGACAATGTCAGGATTAATGTTTATTAATATGATTAACTGTCCTAGCTAATTATAGTAAGACTGGTTAGTTCTTCAGGAATTAGGCAACACTAAAATACCTCATCACTGGTTTTTGCTGCATTGCTGTCTTCCTTAGGGGTCCTAGGGCCTGTGAGGGTGGCTATTGGATATCTTAGGCAGTCAGCTTGTCTTTCCTCTTCCTCCTCTTCAATGTGTAGGTGTGACGTCACCTCTGTGCCATCACGGCCACAGCACAGGGCATCTGGATCTTGAGATTCTGGCCCTCTTCGGGTGCCTGCCCTGACCCCCTCATAGACTTCCTCATCTTCCTCTCCAATGACAGGGAGGGTTTGGGGCAAGGGACCCATGCCAGGGTGTGTGCCGGTCACAAACTTATCACCTAGGACCTCCAGTACCTTCTCCGGGCCTGCAGAGCCCTCTCTCATTTTTGTCACATTTGCAGACTGGTTTGGAGGTGTCTTTCTAGAATCCTGAAGCATCGTGGCCTCAGGAGGCCGGGCTACAGCTGAAGTCATAGCTGAGCGGAGCAAAGGCAGCTGAGAGGAGGGGCCTCTGGCAGGTGTGGGTACTCGTGGCCATGGAGGGAGGATGGAGGGATCCTCCTTAATCTCAAGGCTGATCTCCTCCGGGGTATCTGGTTTGGCTGGGTCAGCTGGTAAAGCTAAAGCACCAAGCTTCTCTAATTCGTCCAAGAACTTGTCCAGAAAATGAGGCGGCGTTGGGGCTGAAGGATTTACCAGTGCACCCTTGGCTGGCAAGGACAGCCACCCTGGGGTGGTTCCCTGGAGAGCGTCGCTATCAGGGTCACGTGAAGCTTTGTGCAAGAGAGGGGGGCCTGGTTCACTGGAAGCCAGCTTAGAGATGAGCAGGGATTATGAATTTACAGAAAAGATGAAAGTAAAAATAATGCATCAAAACACAGAGACAGAAATGCAAAAAGACGTGGTGGTGAATATAAAAAATACGCTATGGTGTAGATTGGCTGTTAGTTTTTGAATTTAAATACATAAAATCCTTAGCATATTAATTAAAGATTGATCTGAAGTATATGCCAGCATTTGGAAAAGGTCCATTAAATGTCAAATGACAAGGTAAAGCTGTCATAGAGATTATAAAGACAGGAAAATATTTAGAGATTTAATAGTCTACTTCTTTCAAAATAGGTTTCTAGATATTGATTTAATATAAATAACTCTGGAATAATGTTAATGTAGAGTGAAAACCAACAATTAAGCCTTTTTTATTCCCAGAATTTGTTTAGTGTTCTTCCTGTGCCAAATCTTTTGAACTTTCATCATTTTCTCACTTATGGTTGCGAGGTGATTATAACATATGGCATAAAATATTTTTACATCATTATATGTTAACACATTTCTAAATGAATAAGTTCTGAGAAAGATTTTTTTTAAAAAGAGAAACTTATGATCAAAATGAGACTGAACTTGCATAACTACTACTTCAAAGTTTTAAAAAATCCAGAGTAAATGTTTATACAGAAAGGGAGCATGTGATGTGAACAGGAGTAAACCTCTAGTAGGACTTCCATTCTCTTTTTCAAAAGCTTGACATTTTATGTAAACTAGTGGAGGTCTAATTTATGAAACTCAATCTCCTGAAGTAAAAAAAAAAAGACAACTTCTGTATATCTTAATGTTACTACTGCATTTTGGATGTACTGAACAAAACAGAATTTTTATTCATTAAAAGTTGTTCTTGACGTGTGCCTAGGAACATTCTAATACATTTATATATTGTTTTTGGACTAGGAAGAATGTTACATGCTGCATATGTGAAGTATTTGAGACAGGCTGGCGGAAGACGTTTTACTTTGGCTCTTTCCAAGTAGACGATTGGGGTGTGGAAAGAAAAACATCTTCAAGAGAGATTGTACTTTCTGGCTGACTGTTTTGAATGACATGTCACTGGTGCACTCAGCACTCTCGGTCCTTGGGCCTTAGTATGGATCAGCGCACAGTGCATTGTGCACTTAATTTTGAATTCTATCCTATAAGAGGAATGGGGTTTAATAGAATTTATCTAGATTTTTTTTTTTTTTTAAAAAGGAAATGTGATGTCACATCACCATGGGGTGGGATAAACGAGACAAAGCGTCACAAAACATTTATGAGCATCCTTATAGAAGATTCAAGATTAAAGGCTACATAGCACCTTTTCGTGCCAGGAATATGATGTGGCTGAGGAAGAAAGGTCTTTAAATTCCATTATTGTCATGACTACCACTACACCATTACTGCCACCGTTACGGCCTGTTACTACGGCTACTGCAATGT
This sequence comes from Cervus canadensis, assembly GCF_019320065.1. Taxonomy (NCBI): domain Eukaryota; kingdom Metazoa; phylum Chordata; class Mammalia; order Artiodactyla; family Cervidae; genus Cervus; species Cervus canadensis. Next base: position 14,591,998 of record NC_057416.1, read on the forward strand.
GCCATTACCACAGTCACTTATACACGTGTTAACGGTTTCAAAGTGCTTAGCCTGACCATGGGCTTGCTTCTACTGAAAGTTAAATCGAGTGCCCTGAGATACCGGTATCACAAAAAAATATACCTGTAGTACAAGCATCATATAATTATCTTATCTTCTAAAAGCGTTAGAATTGGATTCTACTTTACTAAAAGCAGAAATATCAGAAATAATACCAACTTACATTTGAACCTCTCCTAAATAAAGATAATATGTCTAAAGAAATGTGATCAGAGTATGTCCAAGAGTGATTCATAAATCATAGTGAATTCCCTTCTCTATTTACAAAGATCAGTTAGAAAATAGGATATTTAACATTCAGTTTGTTTCGGGTGTCATGGTTTAGAAGTACATTACAGTTTGTTTTTTTTTTTTCTGAAAATGATTCAATTCAAAACTATTAAGGAGTTTCCTTCATTTAGCCAGTGACATCATAGTATAGATTCTGGTTGGTGAACTGTTAAATATTTTTTTAAATTTAAGGACATAAGCTTTTTAATGTATTTTTCCCCAGCAGTGAGAATAAAACACTAATTAGTCATTAGTGAAATCTGTCACATCTCTACCTATGAAATGTAAAATATGATATCCTAAGAAAAACCTAGGAAATTGAAAACACATTTAAATCATATTCACAACAAAGATCAAAACATTGTGATCTACACTGCCAATATTTATTAAGACTTCATGGGAAAATTTCTTAAATTTTAAATAAGCCTTTGTAGATACACTGATTCTTTCTTATAACCTTTTATTTGAAAGGGCGGTCACTTTGAAATTTATCTGGCAGTTCTTTTAAGATGACTGAATGCTAGATAAGACAGATATTTAACACGTAGATGAAGATTTTTTTTTCTTTTTATCAGTAGGAACTACTGAAGGAAGGATGTTGCTATCTAAATGCTGAGCTCTGATAGTGAAGTAAACATACTAAAGAAGATTGTAGAAAATTTTGTCGCCAGTCAAACAAAATTAGCAAGTACTAAACTGTTTCACTCTCTAATGCTAAAGGATTGAGAGTAATTTCTCATAAACCCAGTCTTCAAAAAAAAGTAGAATAAATAAAATGCACAGCCTTAGCCCTCTAAAAGAAAATGCTTCTCTTAAGATAGTAGATTCTTTATGTTGTTTCCCTTTGTGTAGCTTAAACCATTATGCAAGTACCCATAAGAGAAACTAAATTACACTGACTTGACGTGGCACTCACACCTTAGAAACACAACATGTAAATCTTTCATTTTGCCATAGATACCATGTTGTAGTCTAATGCCCTAATATGTACCAAATTAGGTACCTAATATGTACCTAATATGTACCTTACTCCGAACTCCCAAGTATTATACTAATATGCTAGAATGTCTTCTTACCTTATTTGAACTTAAGCTGTGGATTCTATCACTAGAATAGCTGTGGGGTATTGGAAGTTCAGGATAGTCCTCAGCACCTTTGGTTGTATTCTTCTTGACAACTTCTACATAGGAAACAGGGAAGATGCCTTGTCTGTTGGTTCCTGGAATTTTACCTTCATACCAGTTTTGATCAACTCTTTTAAGAAGAATAATTCTATCTCCCTGTAATGAATAGTAGGAAAATGTGTTAGAAATAGACCTGTGATAACATAAAAAGTTATAATTGTCTGTGTTTTTTAATAATAGTTTTCCGTCTGGGAAAGTCTTAATACTTTGAGCATTTTGTTTTCGTTAGGAAAATGCAACTAAAGCCTCCAGAGCTCTCCTAAATTATAGCTTATCAACATATATACAGTGTAATCAGCCATGTATTAGAAGCTTTCCTGAGGATACTTGGGCTTTACACATGTTCAGATTGGTCCTGTGGGAAATGTCATGTGTGAGTTATTTCAAAAAGCACAGTAGTTTAACCTGCAGTGTGTCTATGACAAGACCATCATCTGATCACTGATAGATTCAAGGGGATGAGCTTCAGTGGGCAGAACCTCAGAAAGTGCACCAGAGGTTGGGGTGACTGTGTGTCTGAAAAGGGGTCCAGAAAGCACCCTCTGGGAGGGATGAAGGTGGATAGCACACCATTTTTCTTCTTTTATCTAATGCGCTGCATAGTAACAAAGGAGTAAAAGCTAATGGGATGGGGCATAGCTAGCATCCTAGATAATGCATAGCTGTGGCCAGGACTCACGTCCACCTGGTCTGCATTAAGACAGTGTAATACCAGCATCCATTCTGACAGGTGGGTGGCCATGCCATAGTGGTCAGTAACGTTTTTCATAAAACCCCTGGCTTTGACAATGCTAGGACCTTCTATAGTCACTATTTCTGCAACCTGAAGGATCAAGCCAATGCCACAAAACCCAGTTTAAATTTGGAATTTGATATAACTTTTGAATAACAAGGCAGCAGAAGAACAATATTTTGAAGTGTACTAAAGTGCTAATTTCTTTTGATGTTTTCCCTTGTACAGCTCCTGATATTTAGCCCGAGGCACCCCTGGGAGACAATTTGGAGCTCCCCCAGAGGAAAAGTCTCTCGGCAAATCTTTGCATCCCACAACGACCTCATCAGGAAGGACACGGGAGAGGTAGGTAGCAGTGACTCAGGGCAGCCTTACGGGGTCCTTTGCAGTAAATGAGGAAGATGCAAAAATTGTCTAAGGAAGAAGATGACCTGTCCTAGTTTTGAAACTATGCAGCCTTTCAAATGCACCAAGGAAGAAAGCTGCTTACCTTTCTCAGCGATAGCTCCACGTTGGTGTCAGCACTGAAATTATATTTGGCGACAGCTTCTCCGATTTCACCAGGTTGGGCTGGGGGAGGTGGTCTTGCAGGCTGTGCTTTTTCAGGAGGTGTGAGTTTCTACAAAGGAGAACAGTTCTCTTTATTCTTTGTCTTCTTTTTAAATTAATTTTGATTGGTGTGTATTGCTTTATGATGCTGTGTTAGTTTCTGCCATACGGCAAAATGAATCAGCCATATGTGTACATGTATCCCCTCTCTTTTGGATTTCCTTCCCATTCAGGGCACCCAAGAGCTCAAAGTAGAGTTCCCTGTGCTGTAGAGTAAGTTCTCATTAGTTATGTATTTTATACATAGCATCAACAGTGTATGTGAGCCAATCCCAGTTTCCCAGTTCTTCCCACGCCACTCCCCACCCCTCCTTGGGGGCAGTGTAAACTGATACAGCCCCTATGGAAAACAGTATGGAGGTGCCTTCAAAAATGAAACGTAGAACTAACATATGACCCAGTAATCCTGCTCCTGGAGATATACCATATCTCCATACCACAGAGAAAACCATAATTCAAAAGGATACGTGCACCCTAACATTCATAGCAATACTATTTACAATAGCAGGACATGGAAACAACTTAAATGTCCCATCAGCAGAGGGATGGATAAAGATGTGGTGCATATATATATAATGGAATATTACTCAGCCATAAAAATGAATGAAATTGGGTCATTTGTGGAGACATGGATGGTCCTAGAGATGGTCATACAGAGTGAGGTAAGAAAGAGAAAAACAAATATCATATTAACTCATAACTGTGGAGTCTAGAACAATGGTACAGATGAACTTATTTGCAAAGCAGTTATCTATTCTTGACCCATGGTGACTCTAGAAACAACAATCACGTAGGGGGAGAAGGGGAAGGGCTTACCTCTACATATGAGATTGGGAAAATGCCCACTCTCCCGTGATGCTCTCCCTCATACCAGTTCTGATCAATTTTCCTGAGGATGTAGACAGTATCTCCTTTCTTAAATGACAGCTCCCTGGAAGAGATACATTTAAATTTTTTTTTTTCGTGATGTACAGCAGTTATTCTTCAGAACAGCATTCTCACTGGATCTGCATTTGGCTGGTTAATGTACTTCCAGTATTGAAAAAAAGTCTGTTGAGCCCAGTTAGCTAAGGATGTTCCTTGAAAAATTTTTAGAATTCATTTGAAACATTATCATTTTAGAAATGATTGAAAAAGAGCAAATATAAACATCATGTCTGATTTAAATCACAGGCACATTAATATGAAATTCAAAGGTGGGGACAGATGATTGCTATCTACTCTTTGATTTATGGGAGAAGAGTTGTGATGCTTGCCATAATGCTGGGTTTAGTCTGCAATGATTTTTATTTGCCCTGAAGTTAGCTAGTTAGTTACTTCTCTCTCTTTGTCTCCTTTGTCTCCTCCTGTGAGCTCAAGCTTACAATGAGGAGACCAATATCATTTAACCTTAGCACACAAATGCCAACATGAGAAAACATTTTATTTATGGTTCCTTGAAGCTGGTTGACATGCATTTAAGTAGAGTATCTTGATAATGATTTTATCTTGTGGAGCAGAAAAGATTTTATACTTTGATTTTTCAAATGAGGTACAATGAGAAAAAATTTTAAAACATGGAGTATAATTGACATGTAACATTATGTTAGTTTCGGATGTACAACATAATATTTGTATATATTTAAAAATGACCACCACAATAAGTTGAATTAACAGTCACCACATATAGTTCCCATTTTTTTCTTATGATGAGAACCTTTAAGATTTATTAGAAACTTTCAAATATGCAGTACAGTATTATGAACTATGGTCACAAAGAGCAATTTGTTTCAAGTGCAAAGACATGCACAGATTGCTTGTACCCTCCTTTATGTTTTTTTGGTTTTTAAATCTAAAAATAATTTCAAGAAAGTAAGTATGCTTTTCCATTTTGACTGTTTCTAAGGAGATAGTAGGTAGATTGGGGTGTTTAATTTTAAGTTATAAAGACATTACTCATCATGAATAATTCACGGCTAAATTCTCACCCTCACTGCTATAGTTTTTCATGGCTTCATCTCCCAGGTGATTGTGTCTGTGTGTTATTTTGTCTTCACAATCATGTCTCGTTGAAGGGTACTTATTTTGGATCTTTTGCCAAGAGCCCCACAGTCTGACACACCTGCCTTCCCACTCCCAAATCTTCTGTGTTGTTTTGTTCAGGATCTTGAGTTGGAGCATTTATGTGTGCAGAGTATATAACACAGAGAGGTTTATATTAAATGTAGAATATTTCACATTGATTAAAAGAATTAATTGAAAAAGGCTGCATAGTTAAAAGAATTATCACACATTTAGAAGTGCTAAAATCTTCACAATGGAAGTGTGTTAAATTTTCAGTAACCCTAAAAGCAAAGAAGATTCACAGAGCCTTACATTCAAATACAGTACTTCCCTCTTCGCACATGTGCCTAATATAGAAAAGAAAAACCGAAGTATTTTCATGTTTACAATCCAACAGTTTTATTTATACTAAGTACCTTTTGTATCTGGAAATGAGATCAGAAAGCTTAGCTTTTAAAAAAGAGTAATTAAGAGACAGCTAATTATTTTTCTTTTAAATATGAAAAGATATCCTTTCTATGGGTAAAGACTTGTATTTAGAATTTTCAAGTCATCTGGGAAAAAAGGACAGTGGTCTCACTTTTCAGTTTTCAAAATTATGTTCATCTCATCTCAGAGCTAGAATTTCTAGCATTTGTTTGTAGACTTTTTGATGATGGCCATTCTGACCAGTGTGAGGTGATATCTCATGGTAGTTTTGATTTGCATTTCTCTAATAATGAGCAATGTTGAGCATCTTTTCATGTGTTTGTTAGCCATCTGTACATCATCCTTGGAGAAATGTCTGTTTAGGTCTTTTTCCCACTTTTTGATTGGGTTGTTTGTTTTTCTGCCATTGAGTTGTATGAGCTGCTTGTATATTTAGGAAATTAATCCTTTCTCAGTTGTTTCATTTGCTATTATTTTCTCCCATTCTGAGGGTTGTCTTTTCACCTTGCTTATAGTTTCCTTTGCTGTGCAAAAGCTTTTAAGTTTCACCATTGAGAATAATGTTTGCTATAGGCTTATTATGGTCTTTATTATGTTGAGGTAGTTTCCTTCTATGCCCATTTTTTGAAGAGTTTTAATCATAAATGGGTGCTGAATTTTGTCAAAGGCTTTTTCTGCCTCTATTGAGATGATCATATGATTTTTATCTTTCAATTTGTTAATATGGTGTGTCACATTGATTGATTTCCGTATATTGAGAATCCTTGCATCCCTGGAATAAATCCAATTTGATCATGGTGTATGAGCTTTTTAATGTGTTGCTGAATTCTCTTTGCTAAAATTTTGTTGAGGATTTTTGCATCTATGTTCATCAGTGATATTGGCCTGTACTTTTCTTTTCTTGTGTTGTCATTGTCTGGTTTTGGTATCAGGGTGATGGTGGCCTTGTAGAATGAGTTTGGAAGTGTTCCTTCCTCTGCAATTTTTTGAAAGAATTTTAGAAAGATAGGCATTAGCTCTTCTCTAAATGTTTGATAGAATTCTCCTGTGAAGCCATCTGGTCCTGGGCTTTTGTTTTTTGGGAGATTTTTGATCACACCTTCAATTTCAGTGCTTGTAATTGGATTGTTCATAATTTCCATTTCTTTCTGGTTCAGTCTTGGAAGATTGAACTTTTCTAAGAATCTGTCCATTTCTTCCAGGTTATCCATTTTATTGCCATATAGTTGTTCATAATAGCCTCTTATAATCTTTTGTATTTCTGCATTGTCTGTTGTAACCTCTCCTTTTCCATTTCTAATTTTGTTGATTTGATTCTTCTCTCTTTTTTTCTTGATGAGTCTGGCTAAAGTTATGTTAATTTTGTTTATCCTCTCAAAGAACCAGCTTTTAGTTTTACTAACCTTTACTATTGTTTCTTTCATTTATTTTTTATTTATTTCTGCTCAGGTCTTTATGATTTCTTTCCTTCTGTTAATTTTGGGTTTTTTTTGTTCTTCTTTTCCAGTTGTTTTAGGTGTAAAGTTAGGTTGTCTATTTGATGTTTTTCTTGTTTCTTGAGGTAGGATTGTACTGCTATAAACTTCGCTCTTAGAACTGCTTTTGCTGCGTCCCATAGGTTTTGAGTTGTCCTGTTTTCATTGTCATTTGTTTCTAGAAATTTTTTTATTTCCCTTTTGATTTCTTCAGTAACCTGTTGGTTATTTAGAAATGTGTTGTTTAATCTCCATGTGTTTGTGTTTCTTACAGTTTTTTTCTTGTAATTGCTATCTAGTCTCATAGTGCTGTGGTTGGAGAAGATGCTTGATATGATTTCAATTTTCTTAAATTTACTGAGGTTTGGTTTATGACCCAAGATGTGGTCTATCCTGGAGACTGTTCCACGTGCACTTGAGAAGAAGGTATATTCTGCATTTGGATGGAATGTCCCGAAGGTGTCAATGAGGTTCATCTCATCTAATGTATCATTTAAGACTTGTGTTTCTTTATTAATTTTCTGTTTTTATGATCGATGATCTGTCCATTGGTGTGAGTGGGGTGTTAAAGTCTCCTACTATTATTGTGTTATTGTCAATTTCTCCTTTTATGTCTATTAGTGTTTGTTTTATGTATTGAGGTGCTCCTATGTTGGATGCATAGATATTTACAACTGTTATATCTTCCTCTTGGATTGATCCCTTGATCATTATGTAGTGTCCTTCCTTATCTCTTGTAATATTCTTTATTTTAAGGTCTCTTTTGTCTGATATGAGGATTGCTACTCTAGCTTTCTTTTGCTTCCCATTTGCATGGAATATATTTTTCCATCCTCTCATTTTCAGTCTATATGTGTCTTTAAGCCTGAAGTGGGCTTCTTGTATGGGTCTTGTTTGTATCCATTCAACCAGTCTGTGTCTTTTGGTTGGAGCATTTAATCCATTTACATTTAAAGTAATTATTGATATATATGTTCCTATTGCCATTTTCTTTTTTTTTCCTATTGCCATTTTCTTAATTGTTTGGGGTTGATTTTGTAGATCTTTTTTCTTCTCTTGTATTTCTTGACTATATAAGTCCCTTGAACATTTGTTGTAAAGCTGGTTTGGTGGTTCTGAATTCTCTTAACTTTTGCTGGTCTGAAAAGTTTTTTATTTCTCCATCAATTTTGAATGAGATCCTTGCCAGGTACAGAAATCTTGGTTGTAGACTTTTCCCTTTCAGTACTTTAAATATATCCTGCCATTCCCTTCTTCTGACAGGCAGAGTTTCTGCTGAAAGATCAGCTGTTAAGCGTATGGGGTTTGCCTTGTATATTACTTGTTGCTTCTCCCTTGCTGCTTTTAATATTCTTTCCTTGTGTTTAGTCTTTGTTAGTTTGATTAATATGTGTCTTGACATGTTTCTCCTTGGGTTTATCCTGTATGGGACTCTTTGTGCCTCTTGAACTTGATTGACTATTTCCTTTTCCATGTTGGGGAAATTTTCAACTATGATCTTTTCAAAAATTTTCTCATACCCTTTCTTTTTCTATTCTTCTTCTGGGACCCATATAATTCAAATGTTGTTGCATTTGATATTGTCCCAGAGGTCTCTGAGACTATCCTCAGTTCTTTTTATTCTTTTTGCCTTATTCTGCTCTTCAGAAGTTACTTCCACCATTTTATCTTCCGGCTCACTGATTTGTTCTTCTGCTTCAGATATTCTGTTATTGGTTCCTTTTACAGTATTTTTAATTTCAGTAATTGTGTTGTTTGTCTCTGTATGTTTATTCTTTAATTCTTCTAGGTCTTTGTTAATTAATTCTTGTATTTTCTCCGTTTTGTTTTCAAGGTTTTTGATCATCTTTACTGTCATTATTCTGAATTCATCTTCAGAATGAAATGCCTATTTCCTCTTCATTTATTTGGACTTGTGTTTCTGGTTTGTTCCTTCATTTGTGTAGTATTTCTCTGCCTTTTCATTATTTTTTTTTTACACTTACTGTTTGAGGTCTCCTTTTCCCAGGCTTCAAGGTTGAATTCTTTCTTCCTTTTGGTTTCTGCCCTCCTCAGGTTGGTCCAGTGGTTTGTGTAAGCTTTGTATAGGGTGGGATTTGTGTTGAATTTTTATTTGTTTTTCCTCTGATGGGCAACACTGAGTGAGGTGGTAATCCTGTCTGCTGATGAGTAGGTTTGTATTTTTGTTTTGTTTGTTGTTTAGATGAGGCATCCTGCACAGGGTGCTACTGGTGGTTGGGTGATACCCGGTCTTATATTCAAGTGGTTTCCTTTGTGTGAGTTCTCACTATTTGATATTCCCTAGGGTTAGTTCTCTGGTAGTCTAGAGTCTTGGAATCAGTGCCCCTACTCCAAAGGCTCAGGGCTTGTTTTCATGTCACGGGAGGCTCATCTTTCTAGAAATCTCATTTTGATAAGTTTATTCCACCCCCAACCCCCACCACCTTTGAATAGTGGCCATTGACAACCATTGGGAATAGCATTTTATCTCTTTTTCCTAGTTAACAGTCTATACATTATGTATTCAGTAAAAAAAAAAAAAAAAGCATTTAAAACAGATTATTTGAAACAAATATCTGTCTCTTGTTTGTTAAGATGTTAGGCACAAGAAGTACTCACATTTCTTGCAGGACATTTTATCCTGCCCAGAATGTCTGTAAGATATTTGGTTTCTGCCCAAAGGTCCTTGATACATGGTCCTGTCCAAAACCATTTGGCATGGACAGATACATTCATGGACAGTTTGGATAGGACCAGACTTCAAGGACCTCTGGGCCAAATGTCTGCTAACCCTCACATCTAGCTCATGGTTGAAATGACTTCACAATGTGGTCAGTCCTCCTGAAACTTTCAGAGCTGTCTGGATGTGAGAGCCTTTTTTTTGTAGCTGTATGAGTCACCCACAACCATGATTTTTGTGTCAGGTGTGTAGCTACATTGGGGGTGATGCATAACCACTCTTTTATATTTCCTGAGAACAGAAAAAGAGGAAGGTGATTAAGTTGCAATCAGATAAATTTATTGGTACTATGAGGGAAACAATTTTTTTTCTTACTAAAGAATGGGAAAGTCTAAGGATCTCTTCAAGAAAATTAGAGATACCAAGGGAACATTTCATGCAAAGAAGGGCTCAATAAAGGACAGAAATGGTATGGACCTTCTGTCCAGAAGCAGAAGATACTAAGAATAGGTGGCAAGAATACACAGAAGAGCTATACAAAAAAGATCTTTATGACCCAGATAATCACGATGGTGTGATCTCCAACCTAGAGCCAGACATTCTGGAATGTGAAGTCAAGTGGGCCTTAGTGAAGCATCACCATGAACAAAGCTAGTGGAAGTGATGGAATTCCAGTTGAGCTATTTCAAATCCTAAAAGATGGTGCTGTGAAAGTGCTGCACTCAATATGCCAGCAAATTTGGAAAACTCAGCAGTGGCCACAGGACTGGAAAAGGTCAATTTTCATTCTGACCCCAAAGAAAGGCAATGCAAAGAATGCTCAAACTATTGTACAATTGCACTCATCTCACATGCTGCTAAAGTAATACTCAAAATTTTCCAAGTCAGGCTTCAACAGTACATGAACCATGACCTTCCAGATGTTCAAGCTGGATTTAGAAAAGGCAGAGGAACCAGAGATCAAATTGCCAATATCCGCTGGATCATTGAACAAGCAAGAGAGTTCCAGAAAAATATCTACTTATGCTTTATTGACTATGCCAAAGCCTTTGATTTTGTGGACCACAACAAACTCTGGAAAATTCTGAAAGAGATGGGAATACCAGACCACATGATCAGCCTCTTAAGAAACCTACATGCAGGTCAAGAAGCAACAGTTAGAACTGGACATGAAACAACAAACTGGCTCCAAATAGGAAAAGGAGTACGTCAAGGCTGTATGTTGTCACCCTGCTTATTTAACTTATATGCAGAGTACATCATGAGAAATGCTGGGCTCGATGAAGCACAAGCTGGAATCAAGATTGCCGGGAGAAATATCAATAACCTCAGATATGCAGATGACACCACCCCCTTATGGCAGAAATTGAAGAACTAAAGGGCCTCTTGATGACAGTGAAAGAGGACAGTGAAAAAGCTGGCTTAAAACTCAACATTCAGAAAACTAAGATCATGGCATCCGGTCTCATCACTTCATGGCAAACAGATGGGGAAACAGTGGAAACAGTGACAGACTTTATTTTCTTGGGCTCCAAAATCACTGCAGATGGTGACTGCAGCCATGAAATTAAAAGACTCTTACTTCTTGGAAGGAAAGTTATGACCAACCTAGAGTGAGTGAGTGAAGTCGCTCAGTCGTGTCCAACTATTTGCGACCCCATGGACTGTAGCCCACCAGGCTCCTCCATCCATGGAATTTTCTAGGCAAGCATACTGGAGTGGGTTGCCATTTCCTTCTCCAGGGGATCTTCCCAACCCAGGGATCAAACCCGGGTCTCCTGCATTGCGGGCAGACACTTTACCGTCTGAGCCACCTAGACAACATATTAAAAAGCAGAGACATTACTTTGCCAACAAAGGTCCATCTAGTCAAGGCTATAGTTTTTCCAGTAGTCATGTATGGATATGAGAGTTGGACTATAAAGAAAGCTGAGTATCAAAGAATTGATGCTTTTGAACTGTGGTGTTGGAGAAGACTCGAGAGTCCCTTGGACTGCAACGAGATCCAACCAGTCCATCCTAAAGGAAATCAGTCCTGAATATTCATTGGAAGGACTGATGCTGAAGCTGAAACTCCAATCCTTTGGCCACCTGATGCGAAGAACTGACTCATTGGAAAAGACCCTGATGCTGGGAAAGATTGAAGGCAGGAGGAGAAGGGGACGATGGAGGATGAGATGGTTGGTTGGCATCACCGACTCAATGGATGTGAGTTTCAGTAAACTCTGGGAGTTGGTGATGGACAGGGAGGCCTGGCGTGCTGTAGTCCATGGGGTCACAAAGAATCAGACACGACTCAGCGACTGAACTGAACTGGAAGTTCTGGGATGGGTTCCATGGGTGATTACTCACTCCACTTCTCAAAAGGCATATAATACAATTAGATTTTGTTGGTTGAGGAAGACCTTGGTGGGGGTAGTGCAGGTGCCCTTGAGAACAACTGTGTCATTTACACTCCCATGGGCAGCGTGCGGGAGAGTGGGTTTCCCCGAACCTTTGCCACGTTCACACATTCACAGTGAGGACTTGGCCATGGAGGAGGGTGAGGGGCTTGGCACTTGGAGCAGATGAAATCCATGACACAATCGCCACCACAAACACCTTTCCTCTGCACTGCACCTCATCTGTCTTCCGATGCTTGTTTCTGATTCAGATTTCTCACAAAGCTTCTGAGCCCTGAGCATATTTTATACATCCTGTCATGCCTCAGGGCTTCACACATGTGAGGACACATTTGATTGTCATAAAGAAGAAATCAAATTTACGTGTTTTAAATCATTATTTTATAAAACTGACATGCCTTGTATGAATGATCACACCACACCCAAATAGCAGTGGAAGCAGAGCAGACGTTACTTCTCTCATCAGAAAAAAAGGCTGTAAGCTTTCCTTCATGTTCAACATCTTCCCCTCTAAATAGCATTTTCTTACTCATTTCCAAATTTTGAGTGGTTTTATTGTTTATACGTCTTCTGCCAGAGATGGATTCTTTATTAATTCATATAATATGCATTTTTATGAACAAATGCTTTGACTGTTGTATATATTCCATCTAAATGGCATAGTGTAATTTAATGCCAGTATCTTGAATTCTATTGGAGACCAAAGTTTCTTAAGTTAGGCATGTGACATGGACCATAACAGAGCTGGAAGTCTTGCTCCTATTTAAACCTCCTCATGTGCTTACTATTAGCTTTCCCTCACCATGTGCCCATCTGATGAACAAGTTCCTAAAAAAAAAAAAAGTGAAAAATTCCAACACAGTTTGTGTTGTGAAGACACCAACATTAAAAGACCACAGGATAGGGAATTCCCTGGCAGTCCAGTGGTTAAGACTTCGTCTCCATGCTTCCACTGTGGAGGGTGGAAGGTTGGATCCTTGGTTGAGGAACTAAGATCCCACATAACCCTCATTGTGGCCAAATAAATAGATAAAATGTTAACCTCTTAAAAAAAGAAAAAAAGGCCACAGGATAAAAATGTACTCAGAGTCTTTAAGCTCTGAGTATTGAGAAATGGAGATTTTTACTATAGGAGTCTTTGTACACAGTTCTAGTCTTTAACCACAAACTATCCTTGATATAGTTGGATAAATAAATGTTATCAAATTCTCTAAGTATTAATTACTCCCCAGCACTTTATTTTTACTTCATTCTTGACATGAAAATTCTAGAAACAAAGATCCTTAATTTCGTTTTGTTTTTCCTATCCTTTTGAACTCATTGTGCTCTAACATATTTAGGGTAATTTAAAACTCAGTGTTTCTCAATGAAACTCAAAATGAAAATAAAATTACCCCAACATCCCAATGAATTCAAAAAGAACCATTTAATTAGAGTTGATTGCTGAATTGGGAACTAGGTCTTATTTGTAACACATCACAGTGCAATATTTGTCTTTTAAAGTATTATTTATGTATTTAAAGTCAACTTAAATCATATGATGAATGCTTATACTTACTTGGATGTCTGAGCCTTAAAATCGTAAACAGCTTTTGCAGGCAGTTTCTGAAAAGGAAGGAAATAGTTGATGCTAACTTAAAATTTTGGATATCCTATTAAAAAAGCAGTTTCATATGAATTAAAGAGAAGTGAAACTTGAGGGATTGATTAAACATATACAATGTAAATCATATATGCAATTTATAAGCAAATCAATTGGTTCTTTTTAGATAGTTAAACTATAACAGATGACCTATTCCCCATAATTGTTGAATATCACGTTTCATCTTAGGGACTAAGGCAAATATTTGCCATGAAAAGGGAATAAAATGCCTGCAGAGGATTTGGTCCTCGGTATATTTTGGTTTTCCTGGGATAACTGTGGAAGGTCAATTGTTCTGTGTCCTAAGTATTGACACAGCTTCTGAACCATAATTAAAGGACTGGAAAAAGTCACAAAGGAAGTCATTACTCCTTTTACTAAACACTTGTTAACATAGTAGCAAAGAAATACAGCCAAGTTATCAGGGAGAGGCTAGTTAGTGGCCAAAAGCATGGGCTTGGTCATTTTGTATTCCCTGGGGAGTTCAGGAATTCTTTAGCACCCAGTACACCAGCTGCTCATCTTTGAGTCCTGACCAGATTTGACATAAGCCCACACTCGCGTTGTGGAGCTCACAGATCTGCCTGGGGCACCTGTAGCTTCTCACTTGAGCTCTTCCTCTCTGATGCCAATCATCCTCTCACCTCTCTTTCCCTGTGACTCTGGTGGACTTTGGGCATCCTGGATCATTCCTGACTTTGGATCCTGGATCCACAGGCACTGGACTATGTTAGACACTGGTAGAGAACCTTCTGGAGTGGCTGATGGTCCAGGACCAGCCTTCTGTTTCAATCAAACATTCATGGCTTCAAGATAGTACAAGCTAGACCATCAGCCCTGGGTCAGGACCACAGACAAGAGCCAGCAGGTTGTGGGGTCCCAGGAACAGCGGTTTTTTTCAGGGATCCTCCCCAACAAAAGCAGGGCAGCAAAAATTATTTCCATGGACCTTGTACTGATTTGCAGCACAGCTGATAGGGCTGTCCCCTTCATCGCTGGGCCAGAAATCTGGATAGGGAAATCTCTTTCTCCAAGGGGTGGCCCAGCTCAAGACTGTTTCAGACAAAGCTGTTAATTTACAGGTCAGGTCAAGACTCAGAGAGTCACTCTCAAAAATGGACTACAACTGGGGAAGACGTGCTGCTCAGGTTAGAATGCAGTGGCTTCAAATCCTTTGCTCGGGCTCCAGGGAAAACTAATTTCTAGTTTCTTCATCAACACTTTTATGTTTTTAATCTGGGCTCTTTACTGGTTTTGGACATAACTTCAGCTGGCAAATGCTTTCTCAAGTATATTGCTGAAAAAGACTCAAATGCCACTAAGCAGGCTACCTCTTTTTCTGGAGTTCCTCTTCTTTCCCTGGGTGCGGTTCTTCCAAGATCAGTCAGTGTGGCCGAGTAACTCCTAGGGGACTCGTGGTCTGTTGGAAAGGACAGGGCCAGAATGAGTATCCACGTAATCAAAAGCAGACCTGATGAGCCATTTCCCCTGGTGGCAACTATATTCCCCTTCAAATGTGGAGAGACACCACAATGGAAAGCACAGGCCTAAAGCTCACAGGTAATTACAAAGATGTGATATAAGACACAAAACAGAGCACTTTTAGAGGAAAAGTATCCAAGATGTCAGAAGTATTATAAATATAAATAAAGGTTTAATTGTTACGCTGCCGATATAATTATGCTGCAGCACCTACTATAGGTAATTCAAAGTTACAGGGATTTTTCCTCTCAAGGATTTAATACTTGCTGTTCTTTTTGCCACCAGTTTATAATTTCTATGATACAGCCTATAGAAGATGAAGCTGGCAGCAACCATTTATAAAAACTGGAGCACGTTATGGAACAATTTAAGGATGCAGAAATGAAAAACAAAAAAAAATATGATGATGGCAGAACTACGTCGTGGCCATTCTCTTCTCTCTTTCTCTCTGTGTTTAATGACTTATTGAGTCTGAAGATGACATCTTAAGGTTTAAGGCTTACTAGGCCATCATCTGTTTGCTTCCTTTGTGCTCAACTATCTTATTAGAAAGTGAATATCTATCCCCAGAAACAAAAGGATAAAAATTTTCTAAACAGAAAGTGTCGTATTGGTGGCCAGTGACTCATGAACTATTGCATTGTTTCTGTTCGCTCTAAAACAAAATATACATAATTAATTGCACTATAAAATAAAGATGCAAGTATCTATTAATGGTATCTTTATATCTTATGCTTTTACATGTGGAAATGTAAATGACATTGAATAACTGGAAAAGGTTACTTATGAAAACATTACATTATAACATGTCTCAGTCAGTGAAAATTTCAAGTTGTTGACTTTGATTTTAAAAATGTAAATTTACTATTTTTGAAGCATGTCACATGGTATAAATGAAAACAAACATAAATACTAATAAGATAAGCAAATTTGTGCAATAGTTACTAACAGTCAGGTTATATATGTTACATTAATTTGAAATATGAATTATGACTCTTTTTCCCTATAGATATCCTATGCTCAAATTCTGAATTGCATGAGTTTGAATCTTGTTTCTGCTACCTACTCATTGTGTGACTTTGGTCAGATTTCTTGTCCTCTCTGGGTGTTAATTCCTCATCTGTAAAACAGTGCTTACAGTAATATCTATCATCTAGGTTTACGCTATGTTAAGTAGAAAATGTGTATAAAGCACTTTGGAATGCCTGTTGCATAAAAAATTCTGTGAACAATCTAAGTTTCAGCCTGGAAGATTCATTCCAGCTTCTTAAAATTTACACAGGAAACAAATGCACTTTAAGCATTAATGAAAAGGATTGGATAAAAATATCAAAACATCCTGTGTTTTCCAGGAATGTATACCTGAAAAAATGTCCTCTGTATTTGAATTGCTATTTGTCCTTGTGTTCCACTTTAAGGAATCTATGAAAATGAAGTTGAGAGTCACTTTTATCCTAAATAATCTAATTCAAATGTCGGTACAGGATTGTTTTTAGCAGAAATAGAAAATAGATTAAATAATGAAGAGGAAGAGAAAATGAATAAATGAATGATGGAAATGAGACTTTTACATATACAGCTTAAAGATATATTCACAAAAATTTTATCAGTTGTATCTTTTAAAAGAAGAAAGTTATTAAACAAGTCCTATTTATTCTCTTTTAATAACGCATCAATTACTGCATTACATATTTTGGTTTTGCTTCCTGAGTGTGCTGATTTTACATCTTCTGTATAGAATGTCAGCAAATTATTTATTGGGTGAGTGACTAGAAAGTTAATAGAATCAAAGTAAAGATATTAAACTACTGATTTTGATTCATTTTACACAACAAAAAAGGAGTTAATGCAAAGTTGTCAGTTTCTTAAGGATACTGATACTCAGTTATGATTTCTGTCTTGAAATTCTTATAAACTGGTAAAATAAGTTTAATTTGTCATTTCTATGTAACAGTTATCTCAACCCTAACATCAAGCTGCAAAACTATTTATTCCTTTTGATTCTGAATGAGTAAATTTTTGTGATCACTTTAAGCCACACATCAAGTCCAAATATCCCATGAACAAATGAGAACTATTCGGTAAGATGTTTGTACAACAAGCATTTGCTTCACAACATATAATGAATCCAGGTGGTCACAAAGCTCAAGAATGATGAGATGTAGGAATGAAACATGAAAGAACTGGAGGGTGTGTATGTGAACCACAAGGGAAAAGAAAGAAAAGTTGATCCACCTTGGAGGTTCAGTGCACTGTCATGGTCTTGGTGGTGGTAGTTGTTGTTGGTGTCGTCTTGGAAGGAGGCACTGTGAGGCATTCTCCCACAATCGTTCTGGTACAACGGGCAATGAATAGCACCTTCTTGAGGCAGTGGGTGAAAAGGCTGGTGCATGGGGCTCCTTTTTAGGGCTTTGAGGGATGAATTCCTTTCAGGAATATCTGGCAGCAGTTCACTGATAAGACGGTGCAATATACTGTTGTCTGGCAAACTTCCCCTTCTCTTTTCAGCCTTAATTTGGTCACAGATGTCCTTAAGGGCAGAGTCCAGAGCCTCAAACACAGACGTCTTACATTTTGCCTTTTCCACCTGTTTTTTGGGAGTTGAATTTTTTTTCCTCCGGAAAGGCACAGGACTGACCAGAAACGCCAGTTTAGAAAGGCCAGGGTCCATGTCTTGTCTTCTGGGCTCATCAGCGTTCTCGTGTTTAGCTCTTTCGTGTTTTAACATCGTGGTAAATCGAGTATAGGAGGCAGGGCATCTGCCTTTGCAGGAGCTGATGAGGTGCCGGTGATGATGGTGGTGATGGTGGTGATGATGGTGGCTGGATCCGTAAAAACTTTCAGAGGATGTGAAAGAAAAGTGATCAAAATCACTCTCGCTGCAGAAGGACGATCCTTCAACGTGAATGTAATCACTGTGGTCAGACACAACTCCATCCTGGTCGCTATCAGAAAACTCCACGTGGGTTCTCGGCTGGTCGTCACTGGTGACTTCAATGTGGATGGGCACCAGGGCCGTAGACTTGTAGCTTCGCGGTACCTGAGACGGGTGTCTACCTTGATTCTCTTCCTCCAGCAAAGACTCAATGGAAAACCGCCTCTGGGGACACAAACCATTCTGTTGCGGCTCTAGGGTTACAGGAGATAACATTTCATCTCCCAAATTCGGCATGGACTTTGACTTCTGGATCAACTTTTCAAATTCAGAAATGCGGGTGGGGACCATGTCCCTGGGCACCTCCTCGGTGGAAGACTGGCTCCATCCGTGGAGCAGGCCTTTGTGCTGCTGTTCCTTCTCATATTGCATTATTCTCGACTTGACGGAGCAGATGACCTCGGAGTTCATCAGGTCCTTGCGGTTGATGCGGTGCATTTTCTTGTACATCTTTAGGAAGCCCGGGGCGTTGTGGGCCGACCTGTGTCGGAGCCTTGATCTGCCGTTACTGCGGCCCTCCTGAATGTAGGGGGAAGCCCAGGTCACGGGGCAGCTCTCCTTGGGGTCCTCCTCGCATAGCAGAGAACCCATACTTTCCGACTTGGTTTTCGGGTCAGGCAAGCTGTCGCAGTCATCATTTAAAAGGTCATCGCAACTACGGGATTTGATTTTGGGGGAGACGGTCTCTTCAGTGCTGCTCCAGACCTCTGCATTTTGCCGGGCCATCTGCCAGCCGTTTTTGAAAGTAATGGCCCTCTGCGAGTCTTGAGGAACATCTAGATGCTGTCTGTAAGTGTTACAGTAATCTAACTCATGGGAGGGGTGGCCGTTGAGCCCTGAGAAACTGGAAAGGGATGGACACGTTTGGCTATCATCCCCACCTTTTAGTCCAAGGCAGCGTGGTGGAAGAGAGACATTGGAGAAGTTAAAAGGCTCGTGAAGAGGACAGCATGTCAGTTAGCATCAGGTAGCACAGCAAAGAGAAAGCAGTTAGTGGGGTTCAATCCAGGAACCAAATGTCATATGTGTAGCTTCAATTTAGAGAAAAAAGTCTAATTCTAAAGCAATAAGCATAGCTTTGCAGACAATAGTTAACCAAACCGTGTATGGAAAGTAACTCGTATTGCTAAATATACTTATTTCCATTGCATACTTCATCCATCTTTCTGTGAATATGGTATGTCAAAAATCTAATAGTACCTTGTAAGCCAATAGCATGACCTGGTAGTGATTTAAAGGTTTTGTAATTAAAAATGTTACAGATTTAATCATCTTAATAGGATCAGAATTTGAGTCTTATTTGATTTATAATAATACGGATGTAAAGAGTAATTTATACATTTTCGTTTAATTAATACTCCAATAATGATACCAAATAATTTTTCATGGGCATTATATAGAAAAAGCTGTAAGACAGAATATTTTCCAGAATTGTAAAATTGAGTTCAGTTGCTGTGAACTACTGCTGTTATTTTTCTAAGAAATAAACCAACTAGCACCTTTTCAAACAAACGAATTTACCTCTTTGATTTCTCTACTTTCAACCTCTTACTAGGCAGGTTCCCATAAGGATAACTGGATATATTATAAAACTTTGATCAGAGGTAAATGCACTTGCTTTTTTCCAGGAAAGGTCTTTTTAAAAAATCATTTGCAATATAATAATGTAGAGCTAACCCTGATGGAAATGGTTCTTATGGAAATAGTCTTTTGTGTTGCTGAGTGAATTAATAAATGACAGACCACATTACATCTAACGGGACATTTTCTTCTTAAAAATAAGCCTAGTGAAAGAAAATATCTCTATTGACAGCTCCTGCCTTCCCCAAATTCTTCAAAAGTACATAAACACATTAAGTAGCTATGTAGTATTGGGGAAAGGAAGTTAATACCCCCTAGGATAAGAGCAAATATCTAAAGTAATCAGAAAGAATCCTTTTAACTTTTTGCAGGAATCCAAGCATAGTGAGTCAATGGCATTTCATGAGCTGTTGGTTTCTTTAGGATATTTGTTTGTATAAATGAGTAGACTCTGGTAAGGGTGCTTCTGATAATTTGAGGAATGGTATATTGAAAGGGACTTCCTCCCTCTGAATGCTGGAATCTGAATCTTCCAGTAAGTACAGCTTTACTAGGTCATGGACAAGAGCTAGCACCTCCTGCCTATACAGAGCCCCATCATCAGAACCAAAAACCCTTTCTCACAAACCAGCAAACTCTTAGCTTTAACTTTATGTGGCAGCACTTTCAGTGCCTGCGTTTGGTATGTGTAGCTGAATCTCTGCTACTTTATGGTAACTTCATTTACAGCTCACTTTCTTCCACACTTCAAATTGCTTCTCTCTTCTGTTTCAACCCCAGAGGGTTGGAAAAGACCTTGGGTCCCCAGATTGTAGGTACCTATGGATGCTGGTTCAATCCTAGGTTTCTGCTGTGGGATTATTCTTGTTACAGCTGCAGTTAATATGTAACTAAACAGAGACTTGAAGTAGTGACTGCTCCCTTTCAACACAACTCACTAAACTTCCAGAGAGGAGACAGGCCATATAGAAAAATGGCTTGGTGATAAACAAACTTCACAATTATGGACTGTTGTGAATTGAACACTATGTTACATACAGAATGTGGATATTCTACTCTTTGTATGAATACTGACCAAAATATAAACCAAGTGATTAAAGAAACAACCTTCATAGGTTAGATAAACTTTTGTCTAGAATTAAATAATTTTTAAAAAACCAACCCAATTTATGTTTTAGGCAACAATGCTCTCTGTTGCTACTACTAATTTCTATTCTATAAATATGATTAATTTTACTAGTCATAGTAACATTAGAAAAATTTGACAGCATGCAAATGTTTGTAAATATAATCTTTTAGAAGCCTGACCATACATTTTTTGATACTTTAAATTTGTTTCAAATAACACACGTGATATATTTGGAGAAAAGAAAGCATTAACAGATGAGAGTCAGAGTCCTGTAAGCCATTCAGAAGGTTCATCATCCTGACTTAGTCTGTGTATAAGGAAAGCTGTTGTTTTGAAGCTATATTTTGTTAAAATAGTAACCCTAACCATCTTTGGGTGGTCATCATTGGACCAACTCTCCCAAGGTTAAAAGGAACTACTGATTATTTACACGTCATTTATTGCTGCTCACCTTTTGCTCTTGACGGAGAAGATGGAGAAGAACTAATGAAAGACTTTGTCAGGGTGGTGCTTGATCCTGGGAGGTCTGCTCGGCCTGGGCTAGTGCTCCTTGCACTTGGGTCCCCCAGGCCCCTGGGCTGCCCCACCGCAGGCTCGCTCCTCCTCCTTTTCCTAAAGTCGCTGGCCATGCTTGCAGAACTGCAAGAAGGAATCAGCTTCAGTTTGGCTGGTGTTGCAGGGATTCAGATGTGAACCAGAAAGACTAGTGGAAGGTGCCGGAGGTGACCATGGAATGACTTCATCCCCCCTTCATCCCCCAAATTGCATTTTTTAGGAATTCGTTCCTTAATATAAAAAACTATTTCTTTACACTCACCTCTTTGAAAATTAACAGGCTCATCTGCAAAGAGTGACAGATTCATTTCTTCCTTTACCATTTGGATATCTTTTTCTTTTTTTTGTTTTGTTTGATTGCTGTGGTTAGGACTTCCTAGACGTTATTTTTCAGAGCAGTTTTATGTTTATAGAAAAATTGACTGGGAAGCACAGAGAGTTCCCATGTACTCCCTTTCTCTTGCATACGGTTTCTCCTGTTATTATCATCTTTTGTTAGTGTGGTACATTTCTTGCAGTTGATGAATCATATCAGTACATTATTATTAAATGTAATTAAAGCCCATAGTTTACATTAGGGTTCATGTTTTCCGTTGAATATCCTATGAGTTTGACAAATGTATAATGACATACATACATACATGCATCCCTTACTGTTGTATCATATAGAGTAGTGTCATTATCACAAAAATCCCCGGGGCTCAACCCCTTCATCCCTGCCTCCCTATGACACCTGGTGGCCACTGATCTTTTCACTGTTTCTAGTTTTACCTTTCCCAGAATGTCATGTAGTTGGAGTCAACAGTATATCATGTTTTCAGATTAGCTTCTTTCACTTAGCAGTGTGCTCTTAGGGTACCTCCATGTCCTTTCATTGCCCGATAGCTCATTTCTTCATATCATTGAATAATATTCCATTATATGGACGCACCATTGTTTATCCATTCTCCTATTGAAGGACACCTTGGTCGCTTCCACATTTTGGCAATTACGAATAAAGCTACTATAAAATCCATGTACAGGTTTTTGTATGAACATAAGTTTATAATCACCGTTTAAAGTAAAAATTCTCCTATTAAAGTAATATTTTGTTACTGACAATTCAGTGTTATGATTTGTACCATACATCTTTTCTCCATATAGAGGAGTTGTACCAACATGAACATATCCAGAGGAAGGATGCCAAAATGGAAGAGATGATTGGAAAGAAGGAGGAAATCTGGTAAGACCAATTTCTCTTACTTCAAGCTTTCCATAAGGCTTTTGCTAATCATTTTAGCTTGAAAAATCTTACACTTCAATTCCAACATTTAAGAATAACCAATAATCTGGTCATCAAATAAACTATTAGAGTCCTTTCACTTAGTTGTATTAAAAGATGTTGATAGTCTGTAAGGGCAGGGACTTTTTTTTTATCATGGTTCTGAGTATAGCGTCGTTTAAGACAAACATTAATGAATGAATATATACATCACATAGCATGCTGTCTGTCAAATCATTAGATAAAATTCCACCACCAGCAGCAGCAACAGTACAACAGGTCCTATGAGCAAAGTATGCTATTTACTTTACTGACATTATTGTCTTATACAGCATGCATGCACAGTAACCTATGAGGTATTTCAGTGTTTTACAAATAAATTGAACCTACAGACTTTGCACGTATAGAGGTGGAGCCAGACCTCGGAATTTGTCTGCATTCTTCCCAAGAGGATGCCCATCTTTTATCATTATCCTGTCAGGGTCTGTGTGTCTTTATGGAAGTTAGATTAGAACTTTAAAATTCACATATTCTAGGTGCATACATAGTTGCACAAGATGTAAAAGGAGGAATTTAGCGAGCTCTTTTCTTAGTGACCTTAATGTTGTTAAATGGTACTCGTGAAACCAATGTACAAAGGATCCAGTTTACCAAGTTTTTCCTTTATGTTGATAGAAATTTGCAGAAGGGCAAATTATTCTTAAATATTTGTTGATGATATGATATGGCTGGGAGTTTGCATTTTTCAGTATTGTCACTGAACTGTGTCTGAAGTTCTGTAGTATTTTAAGGTAAGTGTGATATTGAAGGCCTACAAACAGAACTTGCCTTGGTAGTCTCTTAGGGCAGTTAGGACCTACAAGTAATTTGGGTTCAGTTATACTTTGTTCCTTGCTGACTGTGTAAACCTGGTATGTTATGAAGCCTAAGTTTCCATTTACTAGAGATAAAAGGTAGATAATAATACTTAACTCATAATTAAGAATTGAGTATATTTTATGTACTTAGAATGCCTGGTATATGGTAAGTCCTCATTTATCAGTTGTAACAGTATTTCGAGGACTTCCCTGGTGGCTCAGTGATAAAGAACACGCCTGACAATACAGTAGACACAGGAGATGTGGGTTTGATCTCTGGGTCAGAAAGATCCCCTGGAGAAGGAAATGGCAACCTGCTCCAGTATTCTTGCCTGGGAAATCCCATGGACAGAGGAGCCTGGTATGCTAAAGTCCATGGAGTCGCAAAAGAACTGGACATGACTCAGTGACTAAACAGCAACAATAGTATTTTGATTTGTGTGGTCAGAGTATATAGAGTATAATGAACAAACCTACACAGAATATAATTGATAAAATTGCTTATAATTTACTATAATTAAAAAAAAATGTATCCTCATCATATCATCTAACAGTATTGAAAATTAGATGTTTATGACCCTTATCTAAGGAGAAGAAAACTGAGTACAGAGGAGACAGGAAAGGCAAGAGTTTCTTAGCCTGTAAAGTGACCTAGAATTATTTCACTTAAACTTTATACATTCTTGAATATTTCCTCATGTAAAATGATGCAGAAACAGTTAAAACAATTTCATGAATTATGGTGCTTAAAGAAGAAGGATAGAAAATTTTATCATTACTATTTTACTGAAAAAGAAACCACTGGCATAAAATATTCTGGTTGCATAATGTAAGGAGATTTTTAAAAAAATTTTCATTTGGAGAATAATTGCTCTACAATGTTATGTTGGTTTCTGCTTTACAATAATGTGAATCAGCTCCAAGTATACGTATATGTCCTCCATTTGAGCCTCCCTCCCACCCCTCACCACCTGTAAAGAGATTCTTACCTAGTGGGTCTTTCCAGGCTTCTGTCTATAGAGGATTGATACAATGAGGCCTGTTAAGACAGAAGGATAGTTAACATGAAAATTTTTACCATGGGAAAATTTTGTGTGTCCTTGGACATTAAATTAGGTACCCTAAAAAGAATATTGTCAAAAGTGACATTAAAAATACCATTTATTATGGGCATAAAAATGTTTTCCCAAAAAGAAGTCATGCAGCCTAATTTCTACTTTCCTCTTATCTACTTTCTCGTCTGATATACAGTCATCCTTTGAGGGCAGTTGGTTCCAGGAGCTCCCCAAGGATACCAAAAATCTGAAGATCTCAAGTCCCTTATGTACAATGGTGTACTATTTGCATATAACCTACCCACATCTTTGGTATACTTTAAATCATCTCTAGATTACTTATAAAACCTAATGCAATGTAAATGCTATAGAAATAGCTGCTAGCATGGCAAATTCAAGTTTTGCTTTTTGGAAATTTCTGGAATTATTTTTTTTTGGTGGGGGAAATATTTTTGTCCCTAAGTTGGTTGAATCCATGAATGCGGAACCTACAGATATGGAGGGCCAACTGTACAACAG
This sequence comes from Cervus canadensis, assembly GCF_019320065.1. Lineage (NCBI taxonomy): Eukaryota > Metazoa > Chordata > Mammalia > Artiodactyla > Cervidae > Cervus > Cervus canadensis. Next base: position 14,616,899 of record NC_057416.1, read on the forward strand.
TACTTTTCTCTGTGTAACTAAAAATATTCATAAATCAAACATTGCCTAGGGTGAGAAAAAGAAAAATTACCCCTTCATGTAGAAACAGATTATAAATAGAAATTTCTCACATAAAGAAATGGTTTGATGTTTAAAGAAGTATTTGTAGCCATCATTCAATCCTTATAAAGCATAAACCTTCATAAATTTTTGCCATATTGCCAGGTGTAATTTTTATGTAGACATAAAATTTAAGCAGAACTTCTTTCATCTGTCAACATAAACATGACTTTTTAAATAAAAAACCACAGAATTTGGTTTGAAATTAAACTACCTGGTCCTTGAATCAGGTACAGATTTGTATTTTTGAAATTATTTACATTCAGGGTTAGGTTAAAATAGAAGATTTAATGAATCAAAGTATAAGCTTTTCTTAAAAAGTGGACTTTTAATCTTTTAGTGAGAAAATCAGCTTTCAGTTGTCCATGGATATAGGAACAAAGAAAAATAGATACTCTAAATTTGATAAATAATTACAAATGCTTATTATATATACCATTTTCATACTCCTTCATTCTGAATAATACAGTGAAATAGATATTAACAATTTTTTGTTAGACATGGATTTGAGAGGCAAGTAGTTGTGGTATGATGTATGATGTCTGGGATGTCTAGGAAAATGCATACCAAGTATGTGTAGATATATACTGACAAGCCCCATTACAAAACACAACTCTAAAATATCTTCTATTAACTATTATTTTCATTTAATTCTCTCTTACTGAATGAGAAAGGAATTGCCCCAAAACAAACAAAGCATCCCTATGCAAGAGGATACTACTCCCTCTTTTTAGACAGAGAAAAAGCATATTAGAATACTTTTAGTTCCCATAAAATATTTAGATTCTGAGGTTTTCAACAAATAAAAAGATAGAAAAAAAATTGGTCTGCTAATCGGGTAAGTTTAAATGACTGTTTTAACTTGCTACTCTAAATTGGACACTGGAAGGGTGGAAAGATAAATACAAACAAGAAGATGGAAAACAAGTAAATAAATAAAACCAGATAATTATATTCTGATTTATAAATATTAGTTCTTCGTGTTTGCAGAAGAGCAGCACCAAAGAGCCTCAGAACATCTGTGTGGTTCACAGCTTTCATGGGACACCCAACCACAGTGCCCAGTTGGCCAAAAAAAGTGTCCATTTGTGGACACTCTTAGAATACCCTTAAAGTGATCAGAAATTTTGAATCACTAGCTTGAGATGAGCCTAAACACTACTGTAATATGAAATAAAACATAGTGTAAGAAGTGAAGACGCCATGCTATTAAATTGTGTTTTAGACTTACGCAAAGAAGCTAAAATTATTCCTCCTCGTGCTGGTTTCCACAAGGTAAAATATACTGAAACCAGTATTGTGATGTATGCTCAAAGGAAACGGTTCAGTATTAAATTATAAGGAAGCAATAAGAAGTTTAGATAGATGACTAAGAGAAAACTTTGTATATGATTGGTACTCATACTGAAATGGAAATTGTCTTCAGAAAGGAGATACCTGTTTTACCTATTATAAGCTACTGAGTATTTACATGTTACCATTATTGTAATACACCAAAATGAAAGTCATTTAGTAAAGTACGGACATTGAGTCTAAGTGATCATGCGTTAAACTTTGCTTAAAAATGCTTGCTTGTTTCTTATTAATGTCAGTTTCTCATTGATACTTATGGACTAAAAATGTGTTATTCATGGCATATACTAGGCACTGAATAAATAGTAGCTAGGGTGATGTCCAATCAATTACAAATTTTACCAGAAATGTTTTATATGAGGTTATTAGAGACAGATTCAGTACCTTATCAGAGTATTTTTTAATACTGAGAAACCATGATGTGAAGTTAATAATATAGTTCATATGCTATCAGAACAAATAACACCCTCTTCTCAGCCCCAAGGAGAAGATGAAAAATCAGTTTAAATATCCAAATGCGTCTATATGTGATATTTTTCATCACTACCATTAACATTACAGAATCCATAGAATTAATTTTCTCCTAGTTTTACACCAAGTATTATTCTGTAATATTAATTATAGAAATGTATTTTACAGAAATCTAGAGTTATTAAGGAATAGTATAACTTGTATAATAGTATAAACAAATAAAACAAATAATTTGTATCTAAAAGGTTTTAGTTCTTAGTACATCTCTTGGAAGTGCTAAGAAGTATGGTATAAAGGAAGGTTAGGAGATGTTTTTTATCTTTAATTTGCCATCATATTATCATCTGGTTTTGGATGTGTTTCTTAAAACAGTTGGACTCTACTTTTCTTGACTGAAAAATGAGTGAGTTAGATACAGCGACCTCTGAATTCCATCTCAGTTCTCAATGAACTGCCTTAATAATAACCTGGAAATATTTGGCCAAGATATCTAAGAGAAATATCTGACCTTATCTAATTCTGAAGTAAATCCTTTGACTGTTCACATGTTGAAATGATACTCTTTCTTCAGACTCTATATCACTTTTTATTTAATATATAAATATTTATACACTTCCCTGTTTTAACATACACTGTGATGCATACTTCAGGGAAAGTAATTTGGAATTGCAGATTGCTCTGGATAGTTGGGTTTTTTGTCCTCCAACTGTGCCTGCAATTCCAGTTATCATCATCATGTGTCAGTTGTACACGTGGCAGCATAGGATGTATCCTACTAGTTTTATTTTCTAGTTGTATATATTTAACTGAATTAAGACTTTTTGATAAAAATATTTATTGTTTTTTTCATTTATTTAGGATCACACAGAAACTACTATGAAAAACTACTGCAAAAGCCAGTTTACTCACTTCGCTGTCATCCTAGCTGCGTCTATGAATTCCCATGGGAGTTTTTTGTTTCTTATTAGCTAATGTTTAGACAACCATCACTTTTGCTTGTGTCTACTAATGAGTCCTAAATCTGCTTTCCAAAATAATTTCATTCTTCTTTGCAGAGAAAAAGCTTTTGGCTCTGTATAATTTCTGCCTTCTCTTTGACTAATTCAAATAATACTTTACATTGCCAGGCATAATATTTTTTATGTATCAGATTCTCGATGGAAAATACCTTTCCTTTCATATGCTAGTGATAATCTATTATAGTGGCTGCCTGGATCACAGCATTGAGAAGGATCAGTAATGTCTGCCAAGGGTGTAGTAATGTTTGCCTGGGAAGTTGTAACATGTGTGCCAGTTATTTGCCAGTCCTATTCCTGATTTTATCTGATGTTAAAATCTAGAAATTGTATCTATGAAAAAGAAAGAATTGAAGTAAATTTTAGGAATATATGAGACATAAAATATCTGATTATGGGACTTCCCCAGTGGTCCAGTGGTTAAGATTACATGTTTCCACTGTAGGGGATGTGATTTTGATCCATGATTAGGGAATTTCCTTGTGCCACATGGTATGACCAAAAAAAAAAAAAAAATCTGATCATCTAAGAATCTAAACTGTCATTCTATACCTCCAAGCATGATGATAAAATGGCTCTGAGGAGATTTCCAGCTGTATTTTATTCAGTATAATCAGATATATGCAATAATGCTTTTTGATTATCACACTCAGATACCAGGATGCATTGAATAGTTCACCTGAAAGTAGTGATTGGCATGATTTTTCACCTAAGAGCCAACAACTGTGATGTAATTAATGTCCAAGCAGTGATACTGTATACAACACAATGATGTGAAGATAGATTTTCAAAACCAGGTTATAGACACTTTAGTGAATCATAAAACATGGATGTTCAGAATCATAGTAACAGCTCCTAAGAAAGAAATCTGAAAAAAGAAAGTAATTTGTTTTTTACCTCATTGGAAACACCAGGAGAATGATCTTGAACATAGTCCAGAGCCTTTTTAGGAGGCTGGGTGTAGATGCACCACATAAGCGGAAGTGTAGAGATGGAATGGAGGAGAATCAATGGCAGCAAGGAATGACCATGTGGAAAAGGTGACAACAGTTAGAAACGGTGCTGACAGCATCAGATACACATAAAAGAGTGACATGAACGGAGCGAAATGGTGAGGTGGGGGCGGGTAGCCCAGGAGGAAGAGTGCAATGCTCATAAATATTTTCAAGCACTGGGCAAAATCACTGGTGATTTGATTAGTATAAACTCATTTCATCAAATCAAAATTAGCACTCCTAGTCTCTAGCCGCAGAGGAATGCAAGGTACATTAAAGAAACACCGAAGGAGCAGGTGGATAGCATGCTGGTGAGTTTCCACGTGTAGCTGAAAATGCTTGTAGAAAATGGTGATAATTTAGGCTCAGAACAGAAATCGGTTCTATCCCCTGTGAACTGTCTAATCAACAGTAACAACACATTTACATTAAAGCTGGGAAATTTTTTTCTCTAAAGTAAAATGCATTTATGTGAGTTGTTGCTGTTTTAGTCACTATGTTGTGTCCTAATCTTTTGCGATCCCATGGACTGCAGTCCGCGAGGTTCCTCTGTCCATGGAATTTCCCAGGCAAGAATACTGGAGTGGGTCACCATTTCCTTCTCCAGGGTTTCTTTCCAACCCAGGGATCGAACCCAGGACTCCTGCATTGGCAGGCGGATTCTTTTACCACTGAGCCACCTGGGAAGCCCGATTTATGTGAATACTTGGATACAAATTAGGGAAAATATTCTTCCTATTACTTACAGAAATTCTAAAAAATTATTTGGTTTATATTCATTTACAGTCACTTTTGATCCAGTTCAATAAGATGTAATGAATCTAACCAAATCTCCTTTGCATTTTAATGGACAAAAGGGACTAACCACTATAACCACCTAGTATATAATACATGGTCAGTATATGAGTGTATAAATCAGTACATGATATGAAAAGAAAGATTTACTAAAACTTCTATGCAGTGCATTCAGTATGTTCTTCAGGCATTTAAAATTCAGAAACACCAATGAAAGTATAAAAACTGTGTAATTTACAGACATCAAATGCACTGCTGTTGGCATCTGCACTTCCCCAATAAAATTTGAGTTGATAAGGGAAATTTTTATTTGAAGCTTGGGTCAACTCTTTATCCCAAACAGACTAAGCAATTCTTATTGGTGGGGTTTTGGGGATTAGAGAGGTGATTTTCAGTAGCAGGAGGGGAAATCAAGGTTTACAGGGTTTCCTTGTTTTTCCCTTTCTTTTCATGACTAAGAGCAAATGAGACATTTTATGGTGGTGATATTCTAGCAGTATATTATAGTAGGGATTTCCCAGGATGTTTGTTTTTTGTTTGTTTTTTGATAGGTCTGGGATTAACTTCTGACTCTGCCACTGGCTATCTTGGGCAAATTAATTAACCCCTCTGGCCTCTGGTTTCTTCTTACTGGAGGGATGCTGTGAGGTCTCTGTGAAATCACACAGAACCGGCCCTCTGCAGGTGCTTGGTGATTCCAAAGCAGACAGGAGCTATCACCATAGTAATTTTTATTATTGTAAATTTCACAGGGTGCTCTTCTGATTGAATTAGACCTAAATGGACTGTAAACAAATATAAATCTTCTATAAAGAATTGTCTGACTATAGGAAGACAGATACTGCCTCATCATTTTGAATTTGCAATTAGATATAAAGTAATCCTAATGTATGATTTGGTGGGGAAAAAAAAAAGAACTATATAAGCAGTGTCTGAACATGTTTAACCATTTGGTAGAGAAGTGAGTGTGAGCTAAGCTGTACCAAATTTGTGTATATAGAATATACTTTTTTCAGTGTTTTTTGGTGTCTATAGAATTCAGCTCTTATTCTCTAAATGACACCTATCTCTTCTGGTAACGATTATGTTTTAAAAATCAAACAACATTCTCCTAATCGTTTTATATTAACAGTCTAGCCTCACTTACCGGGCGTCCAAACTCCAGTTCTGAAAAGAATTTATACCAGGGCTCATTTTCTAAATCTATGTCATCTGGATTTATGCGATCAGTCTGGAGCAGATGTGAAGGAAAAGGGAAGGAAAAGTCACACTGAGCTAAGTGAGGGCAACGCTGTGAGGCATGAAAAACACACACGTTCGCACACAAACATGCATCAACTTTCATCCAACAAATCTCAGCCAGAGAGAACAGAGGAGGTAAAGTAAAATGAGTCAAATTAGGATATGAAGATTTAGCTCCGATGGCGTCACTTAAGCCCTAGTTGTTTTCTCTGCCATCATTTCTGGTTTTCGCCTTAGCTGGATGCATAAACTCTAACAGACTCTCTGTGACGGTGAGGTTGAGCACTGATAGCCCAGCAAGGTATTAAAACAGGCTCAACTCCGTCCCCAAGTAGCTCTTCTGGGCGAGTGCCTCCATCGCCCCTGCCCTCGGGGTCCCAGTGAGCGAGCCTGCCTTCTGCTCACAGTTGACTTGGGTCCAGGCACTTGGAGAGCCTCGGGGAGGGAAGGGGGGTCGTGGGAAGAGATACAAGGTCGGGGGAGGAGTGAGCGTGCTGGGAGACTGTTAGCGGGTCGCTGGACATGAAGACCCCGGAAGTCTCGGTGAGAGAGAAAAGGGCAGCAAGGTGGGGGGTGACGGTGAGTAGCCAGCCTCCGATTATCTTCTCAGCTTCTGGGGAACAAGGGCTACACCTGAACTTCCCGACGGCATGAGTTAAAGAAGGAAGGAGCTCACCCGGATGGGGGAGAGAGCCGGGGCGCACGGGCTTGGTGCGGGGATACTGGTCCTGGGCGGAGGGGAGGGGCTACCAGTTACTTCTCCGCAGGGTGACATAGAAATAGGCTTCCGGCCAGGGTCCCTTGGAACAGGTGTCGGAGTGGTTGGGAGAGGGGGCTGCAAGAAAAAGGGGTGAAGGACAAACTGATTGATTAGATAGAGCTTCTTGGTGGAAGCCAACAGGACGCCAGCTAGCAGTGCGTTGTGCTCTGCCTTAAGTCTGGCAGAAGAAAACGTTCCAGGAAAGTAAATGGCCCCAGGGGCCCCCAGATAGTTTAGGTCTGATCCGGAACACTGAAAGAAGTGTGAAGAGCCTTTACAAAGCGAAGAAAGTCACGTTTTATGAAACCCCAAATATCACCTACCTGTCCACCTTGAGCTAGAGATATGGATGTTAGTGGGGAGGGGTTTTTCATATGGTCAGTCAAGGGTTGGGAAAGAGAAGAGAAAATCCAACCCTGGTTAACATTCTAGACAAAAACTAAAAAAAAAATTTTATAGTTGACTTTCACCCCCCAGTGGTTTCTGAATGTCATATTTAAGGTACAAAAACTAGGACTGTTAATATAAGCAGGTTGAAAAAAATATATACAATTGCTTTGATAATAGGAAAAAAAAAAGCATTTACTTTACCCAGCAATATCCTTAATGATTTTAAATAATACATGCCTGACCAGATTGATTCAGGCTACTGATTTTACATTCAAAAGGGATGCTTAAAGTACTACGTGTGGGTTATGACTTCTTTGAGAATTCACTGTTTAATCACTAAGTTGTGTCCAGCTCTTTTGTGACACCATGGACTGTAATCGGCCAGGATCCCGTCTGTGGGATTTTCCAGGCAACAGTGCTGGAGTGGGTTGGTGTTTCCTTCTCCATCACATGACACTAATTAAATGTGGAGGAGCTGGATGGTAGTATTTTAAGTCAGGGGGGAAAAAAAGCTCCTGTTTTCTAAAAGCCATTCACCTGGGCCAGGAGAGGACATATTCCAAGAGGTCTGTGATGTGCTCACGGCCTCAAACTGGATCCTTAGATTCTCTTCCAAGCCCTAAAGCTCTCAAGGACCCGTACTGAGTAACTTGATGTCAGCTCCAGAAGAAATGCTCTACAACCTCTGAGGTACGCCATATTCAAACAGAAGCCATTGTTTGACCCTAGCTTGTCCAAGTGTTTTGTTGGCCTGTTGCATTCCCAATTGTTTTGTTAATAACACACGATCTGTATTTAATAATCAATTATATCCAAAGTCTTTTAACAGATGTGCTTTTTATTTCAGTATTTTCTGAGATTGTGATAGTAGTTACAGGCAGTGATAGAAAAAGTCTGAGACATCATAACAGAAGTGAAAGGGCCTACAATACCCAAAACATGTGGTGACCAAAGTGATAAAGACCATGTAGTAACCTTGTAACACACTTAATGATGGGGTGCTAAGTGAGTAAAAACAGATTATGATACTAGTTATGGCGGTGTCACAAAGCTTGTGCCTGGACAAACACAGTGCTGAGACTTCTTTTCAAATATTATTATCCTGTACTATTATAACATTATGGAAAACACTGTATGATTACTATGAAAAATGCTGCAGAAATCTTGAGATGTATTCTCCATTTAGTCAGCATTATATTTGGTTTACATTTCAGAAGTAATGAAATGGATAGAAAATATTCTGGTAAATAATTTACCATTTCTTTAATTTAAAAACTTGTTTTAATTTATTTCTGAGTTGATAGTGCAAAAGTAGTAATTGAGATTTTGATGGTACTAAAATATTATTTTTCTCCAATTATCATTTAGATTATAGCTGCAGCATGTAGGCATTTTGTGGAGTAGTTTGGCTGGAGCTGATTTTTAGGGTAAATGATATTAGAATTTTCCAGTAATTTTGTTCTGTGTGTAAGAGGCCCAGTACTGGTTCCAGAGGAGAATAATCTTTAACTTTTTCAAATCTTGCTGTTTCTCATGCTACACCTTTAATAACATTGTTAATTCTTGATTTTAAAATCTCTGTTTTCATGTATGGTACTTTATTTTTGCGAAGGGGAGACAGAAACTTCTCTTAAGAGAAAACATATGTTTAAAAAACGTTTTGAACAGTAGAGGGCAGCAAATTTGCTAAACAAATAAGTATGTTTTCCAGAGGTTACAACTTCACTCTGATTTCCATCTTAAAAGTATATATATACAGCAAACAAATATACCAAGTTCTGGTTTATAGAAATCTATTTCAGTGATAGACTAGGGAAAAGGGAAAATACTGTCTACCATCCCGCATCCCACCTCAGAGCGGCAACTTCCCAAACTTATAATTTTGTAGAATAAAGCTTCAATTTACTGTTTCAATGGGCACATGCTAATAGAAATTAGAAGAGAACCCAGCCCCCACCACCCCCCACCCCCGTCTATCGCCCCCCCAACACACACATAACGATCATTAGCAGTTATCCATAACTTTGGGACGTAATGAAAGGCATAGGCTTGAGCAGAGCCTGCCTGGTAAAGAAACGCCAAGTGGCAGAACTGGAATTTTCTCTTTGCTGCGATTGACCTTTTGAATCCCTTTAGTCAGGCAACAATTAAATGTATTATGTAGCAACCTAGAGTCACCCTAAGGCACAGAGGGGCCTCATGGAAGTCAGTGATGCACATTCGGATGGTCAGCCCACAGACAGACAGACATACTCATGATCTCACAAAACAGCTCTCCATGAGTGACTCGAAAGTGTTTTCAATTGTTCAACACAAATGTTAACATCCACAAATATTTAGGAGGCATAACCATGCTCATAAAAGACAACAGAAGAGCAGAGATACTGCTACACCTCTTTCTACCCTCTTTGGGTCTCCTCTCATTTTGAAAAACGCAGCACACCTGTGCTCACAGTGAACGCTGGGTCATCAGGGCAAGAGGAAGGTGTGTAAGAAAACCTAAAACTACGAATCACATTCGATTCTTATTTAAAGGTAACCTATTTTTCAAGTTTTGTTTTCTACAGTTGAAAAGAAATGTGTTGCTTTTCAGGTTATAAAAATTCTACTGCTCTCAGTATTCTTATTGCAGGCATGGGGTTTCTGTTTGCAGTTCTGAACAAAAAGAAATTGTCAGTGTCATTTGGTTCTTTATAACTTATGCTCATTAGGTTTTTAAGCTTTAATGATGTTGGCTACTGTGTTTTACATTTACTGAGATTCCACAGTAAATGCTTGACACATTGTTAGTCCGGACAATTTTTTATGGTTTAAACCAACAGATGAAACTCTCAATTTTTATAGCTTAAGCTTCTAGTGACAATCTTCACTGAAAGAAGTTTAAGTTCACCAAGGGTTTAAATTGCATTTCAACCCTGCACTGTCTTCAGAGTTTGTTTGCTCACTTTTATCATGTGTGGGTTTAGTTACAGTAGAGAAAGATTACATCTCCACGTTATTTTCTATTTTCAAGCATAAAGGTGTTCTAAACCACTGCTTAATTGAATTTATTTTAACTTGGTTCACCTGTAAACATATCCAACCCAGAGAGGATGTAGAATTTTTATTAATATAATCCCAGGAGAGAGTTTATATGATTGTCTCATGGAATCAATTGTGGTTCAAGTCAGTTTAAGATAAATTCCTGGTGATTGCAGAGTACTTTTCCAGATCAAACATGAGGGCCATTTAATCATCATTCCTGAATTTATAGTCAACTGAGTATGTAGGCTCTTCCAAAAAACTGTATTCACTTTTACTTTCCTATTAAAGAATTCCATTAATTAAAGTACATTCCATTGATTTCTAAGGAAGAGGAGGGGAGGACTTCTGTTCAAATAGCACTGTCTCCTCTCCCCACTGCATGTGCCAAGGAGTCAGGGAACCACAGTTACCAACAGCAGCGTGTGGGACCCCTCGTGTGTGCTTTGACGGAGACTGGGGGTGCCTTTCGTCCCTAGAAACATACAGACTTCACAGATAAGCAACAGAACAAGGATTCCATCCCACCAACTTGACCACTAACTCCAAGGGTAAGACCTATCCCCATTCCCTTATTATTAATTCAATGTGTCTTTACTGAGCACCTACCCTGTGCCAGGCATTGCTCTAGGTGCTAGGGATTCAACTGCTGCACCAGATATGGTCCCTGCCTTCAAGGAGCTTAAAGTCTAATGAGGGGCACAGACAAGTCAGCAGGCCATTTCAATTCAGGGTGGTGAGGCACAGCGTGCCTTAGGGGGGCTCCTCACAGCAGGGGAAGCTGGCACCTAGTGTCTAGAAGTTAGGGTGGTGCCCTGGGGGAAGTGAGCCAGGCTGAGTAGGAGATATGGACTTTCCCTGGGAGGAAAGAGGTGGTGGAGAGAGCATTCCTGGCCGAGGGGCAGCTGGACAGAGGTCCAGGGAGGAGGGCGTGCAGAGCACTCTGTAGAGCTGCAACGTGCTGAGACAGGAAGGTCTGGGAGATACTCGGGGCTGCAGAGGTCAGCGGGGCCAGACCACGAGGGTTTTTGTGTATTATGTTAAGGAACTTGCTTTTGCTCTAAGGACCCTTGAAAGCCAGGAGAAAGTTTTGAGCAGGAGGCTTTCTAAGGTTGTCGTAGCTATGGTGTGGAGACGAGATTGGAGAATTTGGGAAATGAGTTAGTGGCTGACATTCCAATCCAGGTGTGGACAGTGGTGGGCCAGATGGACAGAGAAGGGCAGTTGGTGCTTCTCCCAGGAGGCAGGACTTTGAGATGGTTGGGGAGAGGGGAATCCAAGATGACACTTGGGAAGACTGGGCAGACGATGGCATAATCTCGGAATTCAAAAGAGAAGCAGAGAGTAACCTAGCTGTGGTGTATACCTTACAGAAATTAAAGATGAAAAGAGCCAAGGAATGCTCACAGACTGTCTTGGAGTAAATACACGAGAGAGCTAAACCCTGCAGTCCTTACCTGCAGTCCCATCCCTCTTATTTAGCAAACCTGCTCCCTATCCTCTCTCTCATGTGTCTAAGACAGTCTCAAATCTATCAAAATAGCAAGACATATCCAGTCTCTGCAACCCTGCCCTGCGTCAACCCCCTCCCCCCCTTTTTTTCTGGTTTAGAGAGGCAATTGGAATGGATTCAGGGTTGATGAAAAGAAGATACTAGACTAGCCGAGCCCTATAATAAAAAGCCTGGCCAAAATGATACAGATGACTGGCTGAGATCATCTTGCATAAGGCTGGCTCTCAGCAAAATTGTTTAGGAGGGATAAACATTTTGGTTCTTTCTGTTTCTTCTTAGATAGCCATTCTCACGATTTTCCAAGTTTCTAGGTTCCTTTCACGGCCCTTTTCCTGTGGCGGCAGAGAGCTATCGATATCCGAATCTTCAACCACACCCGCCCTCCAGATCTTTCTGTTCCTTTTAGAGCTAGTTCAGTATATTGGGTAAATTGGTTTTGTGTCTTAACTATAATACTCAGGGCCCAGGTTGCTGGTCAGATAAATCCAGTACACTAATTTATTATAAATGAACAAATTAACTTATGCTAAGCAAATTAAATAATCAAATCATCTAATTAAGGTGATGACTACTAGCTAAACGTGTTTGCAGTTTAGCATCGTCCAGGTGACGAAATGCACCAGGTGTGAGTCTGCCTGGGCTCAATTCCCAGGTGCAATGCTCACCAGCCACGGGAAGCTGGGCAAGGTTACTGAGCAAGTGTTCAGTCTCTGTATCTGTAAGATGGGAATTCCATACATTTACGTCATAGAATTGGTGGATCATTATATGGTAATAAGGCATGAATTACAAGGCCTGACATCTTAAGTGCGTGCTCAATAAGGAGCTACAACTATTGCTATTGCTTTTGTCATTGCTGTTTTTAAACTTGGAGCCTTCAAGGCATTAACCCAAAGACATAACTAAAGTGGACATTTCTTTCAGACAGGGCCTGTGAATAAGCTCTTGAGGGGGGCAAATTCATTGTGTATCTCCGTTTTAACCACACTGGAGATGGTCTACTTCTTACAAATGTGTCTACTCCAGGTTCCTTGAGGTAAAGACTATGTCTTGCTCATTGCCATGTCCTCTGCACCTAATACAATGCCTGGCACATGGGTGGTGCTTCATAAATTTTGTTGCATGAGTAAATACTAGAAATATCCTGATGGACAGCTTCCAAGATCAATCCTATTTCCTGACACCAAAGCTGCAAAAGCATTCCAGGACAATTACAACCCCCATCATCCTAAGGGTCTCAGATATTGTTAGAATGATCATTAATGTTTTGGTAACTACATTTAACTCTGAGACTCATATTGCATGATGATTTTGATCTTTTCCATTTTATGCAATGGCGAATTCACGGTTCTCATCCTAAAAATTTCAAAGACCATGATATTCTCATCCTAAAAATTTCAAAGATCATGGTATTAAATCATATAACTTAGTGAATGAGTTATATGTTTGCAGTGGAACCTGCAATTCAGTGGTGTTCATTTTTTTTTCTTTCAGTTTTTCTGGTAAAGTCCTGCTACTCTAAAAGATACAAGTTAATTTGAAGAAAGGCAAAGAAGGTCTAGAAAAATATCCTGTATGAATTATGTGATTATAAGGTTTTGAAACATGTTTCTCAAGAACATAACCATAAACACAGGGTTTGAAAACTAAATCAAGGACACTCATATTGGGTGTGGTGCGCAACAGTTTCTAATCAAATTTCAGGGCTGACCTTATATATAATGATGTGGCTTCCTGGGGACTCGTAAAGGTACTAACAAAGAAAACTCTCTATTTTCTGTTCACTGACACCTAAAATTCTTTCAAGACAAGGACAAGAATAAACTGCACAATTGTTTCTCTAGAAGCAGGTTTTGATAGAAATGATGCATAGGAATTTTAGAATTTCAAAGAGATCCTGAAGGCGTTGGTCAAGGAGAGAGAGCAGAGGACTCAGAAAGGAGGATTAGGGGAATTAAAAGAGGGCCAAGGAAAAGCCTGTTTGTTAAACTGCACTTTGAGGAGACATGCGGTTATTTTCACCATTATAGATCTTTTCCTTTGCAGATAATTAAAACATATAATTGGAAAAAATGCTGCAAAGTTAAATATAATCTTGATCCATTAGATTGACAATCAGTCAGGAGACTTGAGGCTTGGTAACCTGAGAGAGATTTAATAAGAATCAATTAAAACAACTTGTTATAAAAAAGGGCATTTGGAAAATTTCCCTTGAAGTTAAAGAAATATTAAGAAACCAATAATGGAAATGAAGGGATGGAACTGCCTGATCCCTTTGTATCAGAGAGGTCCAAGAACGATTGCTCTCACTGGCAATGTAGATGGGCAATTCAGTGCGGCATTTGAGTATTCTTTTACTTTAAAAAAAAATTAAATTCAGGATCATGATTAGGCATAGTTATAGTTCCATGCCAATGAGTCCTATATTTGGTGGGTAGGGACAGTATATTAGTGAGTGCATCTTTGATTCTGAGATAAGATGCACAAGTCATGATAAACAACAAACATGATTTTTTTAATAATGCCAACTAATTACCTTGGTGATAAAAATTGCTAAACAATATGAAGTTCAGGTTTATTTGGGAACCCAGGAAGCCTAGAGAACTGGCATTCTGTTTAATGACAAGTGCTTACTGGTCTTTCATGCTGCAGAATGGAGGACTTCCCAGGTTCATATTCAAAAATACTCCTCGGCTCAGAACGGAATTTCCTTGTGTCTACTTTTCTGTCTGGAGGATCCCAGTCATGCCTAGAAATCAACAACAAGTTACATATTAAAATCATTCTCTATGCTTAAAGCCATTGTATAAAACCACTGAATATCTGTTTTCAAAGTTAATTCTGATATAGACTTTTTTTAAGTGTCTCAGGGTAAAATGTTACCCTGAAAAAAATAAAAGCACATTTATGTTCTGTTTTACATAAATGATTTAAAGAAAGCCATTTCTTTGCTTTCATGTTGTATATCCCTCTGTTTTTTTCATGCAAGGATGTGCCTCCTGCTGGTTCAGTAAGTCAGATGAGGGGTCTGTGCAATAGATACGCAGTCAGTGATGTGCTAGTGAACCCTGGGGTCACAAATGGCAACTACGTATGTTTGTGTTTAGAGTAAGTGGTGGCTACCCGCCAAAGTCCTGTGAGTTTATCCCATCACTCTGTGACCTGGCGTTCTTGATCTGAAGTGACAGGGAGTAATGCACATGCCGTGTTTGATCTTGTTTATCTTGCAAATGGCATCGTAGTTTGTCTGCAAAAAGTGCTAAAGTATCACTTGGGTTGCTGTCCATAGGAGCAAGTTGTTTGACAGGCTAGACCCTCCATGGTTTAGCCTTGAAAAACCAGAGCCTGGCATGTATTCTGCACATAGGAGTCCTTGGAATCAGCTCTTTTCCTTGAACTAACATCCTTCAAGAGGCAGTCAAAGAGGGACTTCAAAAGTAAAACTCTTCTAGGTAGCTGAGGCTGAAGAAGGCTTCCTTTGGGAGGATCACTTTTGAGGAAGAAGAATTTTCTGACTATAGATGGGGGCAGTTCTGACCCATGGAATGGGATGAAATTCCAACTCTGTGGCAGGTTGGAGACAGACATATTCTACAAGACAGGAGAGCTAGGGGAAAGCAGGTCCTGGCTTTCTAGTAAATTGATGAGCACTATTCAGCAGAGAAGAAAGCATTCTAGAAAATTTTAAGGGATTATCATGTTTCTTAAGGAAAGATTAACTTTTACTAGACATATAGGACAAATAATACATTTAAGTCTGAGTTAATCTTGGTTCTTTATGGCAGAGATACTATTTTGTGTCTAGACTTATTTCTCAAATTTAAGATACCATACATGTCTAAACATATACTAAACATATAATAGTCATGAAGAGATGGCATTAAAATGAGAATCTCTTCACGTATAATGTATGTCTGTCTTTGTGCTGTCTTGTAACCTATATGATCATCAATTACTCCTCATGGTACAGCAGGGTGTTGAATATAATTTCTGGGATGGGTCAGATAGGTGGATGCTTAATAGTTAAGCATATTAATACTAAATAATCCTTACATTTATATTTATTATTGCTAGTATAGGATGAGCTGTGGCTTTAGTCAGAGCCAGGTGTGAGTCTGGCTTGGGCATACTAGCTGCATGGGTTGAGCAACTTACTTTGGTTTTTGAAACTACAGTTTTTTCCCTCTCTAAAATGGGTTTAAAATAGAGCATGTCTCATTGGGTTGTGTTCAGAATTAAGTGATACAATACAGGAAAAGTACTTAGATGAGTGCTCGTAGTGAGGTCTCAATGAAGATTACCTATAAGTAGGGCTATCAGTCATTATCCTAATAAAAATGGCACAATAAAAGTGTGTTTATAAATTTTTATTTTTGTTTGAATAGTTTCTATAAATGTATTTCAGTGGGGAAATTAAAATTAGTGTGTGGAAATGAGCCACAGGTAGACACCTGTTAACTAATGCCTTACTTATGAATAAGCTTTTCTGTACTTTTGGATATCAGAGGGGAAATTTTAAATCATTAATAGTCCTAACAGTTCAAATCTGAGGAACCTGAAATTTAACTGCATAGTCTCTGACCTGCTATGCCAAAGGGGAGTGGGTGTCCATTATTTCTGTTTGTCATATGCATTTATTGATCAAAGAGTGGAGATGGCGCTCTGTTACTTCAAGTCTAACTAAGGTGACTAGGGTATTATGAGGCAGGAGTATGAACTGCTGCACTCTTGATAGAGGAGGTCACTTTACTGGTTAATAAGATGATACGGATAAGGTTACACGCAAACCATCTTAGTAACGTAAGCTCCGAGTCTTCTGCTGAATGCCGTGTGGGATCAGTTATATCCTAAACTTACTACTGGACACTTTGTGGGGGAAAAGCCTTACTTTTCTGTTGAAGACCGATCTCTTGCTCGAAAGGGCGGAACCGGAGGAACAGGCGGGGGAGGGACGGGGGAGGAAGCATCCTTGAACGCATTGGTGCCGTTGTCGGAGTGGCTCTTGGAGAGCGGTCTGTAGGTCTGGGTCTTGGCAGCAGGGTGTGACTGAGTACTGTAGGGCGAGTTGTAGAGGCCTGTCAGGAGGCACAGAACGGCAGAACAAAAACAGGACAGAGACAAGGGACGTTTTTAAAGTGCATCACGCTATTTGTAATAAATAAAAATCCTGTTATTTATTTACAAAATATCCCATGATTTTACCAAGATTATTATCAGTAGACATATTCATAATGAATGCATTGAATGATATGCCCTTGATTGATTAATATTATTCATCATTATTGATTCATTAATGTGTTGTAGACACAAGCATTGGTTACAGTGAATCTTCATCAATTATTATGGAATTAGTAATAATTCAGACCGGTACCAGAAACAGACTTACAGATACTTAGCAAATTTGCTCCTGGATAATGTAAACTAATAACATGTTTCCAATTATCTTCTGTTACTTTAGAAGCTTTGATTTGTATATAGTAATTGACATGTTAATTACAATCATATAAAATATTGAGCAAGTTATCTACATGCTGTGCAGGGCATAAGGAAACTTAAACCCTCAATAAGCTCATAGTGCATCTCTGGAAAAGAGACATGATTAGAATTATGATTGAAAATAATTGGTAACATATGATAAAGGCCACATGCGGAAACTTATATTAGGAATTAAAATTTTAGAAGATGGTAGATTGGTTGGAGAAGATATAAAAAACTGAGGGCACTAGAGTGAGCCCTGAAGGTTTGGGCGGGTAGGGGAAGAAGTTGTGGAGATGGCAGAGGAAAAAAAGAGGCAGAAAGTACAAAGCATAGAACAGTACCATGCAAGGTTAGTAAAAGGGGAAGAGACTGACTATAGTTGCTTTGTCTACCGATTAAATGGTAAAGCTTTCTAAAGGGGTCTGTGAGTTGATAGGTAACTACTGTTCAATTTACTAATTATTCATGGATACAAACCTCAGTATGAAAAATAATTATAAAAATTCTGAGTTTCCTGCCACCTCAGTCTTTCGAGCTATTACTATTTTCACTCTTCTGCTTCTCCTGGAAGCCCATGCACATAGGCTATGACAAATAAGATACAGTCTATACACTTTTGTTTTGCCTCAGTTCCACAGTTAGACTTCAACTGTAGTGCTTTTTAAGAACAAAACAACAGACCCAAAATGGAGTCACTCATGCTAAGCCCCACGTCACGAAACCGAGACTTAACCTAGTTACAGTTTTGACTCTCCCAGAAACAGAATCTTAAACCAGTCCACCAGGATTTGCCTGGTCAGCATGAGTTAGACACTCTGCCTCACAGACCTCTACCCTCCCCTCAAGAAGAGTAACCTCCGAGCAATGTGCTGGCTTTTCTCTTTGGTATAACTTCCTTGTTCCCACTTCCCTCTGCCTTTTTAAAGTCTTTCCTTGCATTCAGCTCCTAGGTGCTCCTTTCTGTATGCTAGATTGAATGCCACCTGATTCGTAAATCGTCATATAAAGTCAATAAGATCTTTGAAATTTTCTCAATTGGGTTTTGCATTTTAACAGGCTAAACCCAAGAGGGGAGTTAGTAGTACCTGTGACCAGCATATAAAAGTTGAGGGACTCTTAGGAGGCCGCCTGCTATCATCTAGAGGAGTGAGGGCTGAAAGCCAGATTCTTGCAGCTTGTTGAGCTTGTTCTCCTTGTATTTTTTTTCCCTCTATTTGTCCTTGGACGCTAGTAGCAGAATCCTCAACTGTTACAAAAGGCCTGAGTGCTGGCCTTCAAGTGTCACAGAGAGGGCAGCCTCATCTAGTTCAGGGGCCAGGCTGACCCAGGGGACCCTGACAGGAGGTTGCAGCTGCCAAAGGGGACGTAGGCCCCCGAGCCTGTTCTAAGAAGGGAATACAGACACAGTGCTGTAGTCCTGAGCCCGGAACTGGCAAGTGACTGGAGGCCCCATGAGGGATCCCCCGATGTGATATTTAGAAGACACCTGCGATCAGAAACATTTTTTAGGGGTCCCTCATTCCAGCCTGCAAGCATCCCCAAGACACCAACTCACAGAAACACTAGTGGAAATGCCCAGGGCTGAAGCCGTTCCATCATGACCACCGGCAGCTCTGAGTCAGAAGAGTGGCCCGGCAAACGGGGATTTTTAAAAAACTTTCTATGAATGGTTGCATTTGGAGCAAAAGCATGGACAGGGTCACAAAATACTTTGCTTGACTTGTTTTACTGTGAAGTGTAATCCAAAAGATCTTACGCAATTATAACAATTCTCCACTGATAAAAGGAGACCTTTTTATCTTACTTTGTACCCCTATTACAGTATGTTCTTCCCTGCTGTCCTTCACATTTTGGTTAAACATTCCTGAAGCAGAGAGAATAAACTAACAGTGGGGATGAAGGAGATAAAATAGTATTAGTTCTCATTTGCATGAGAAAAGATCCACATTTTTTGTTACACATGCTGAGAAAAGAAAGAGGAAAAAAAAAAAAAGCGTCTTCCTAATTGTAGAAACTGAAATCGTGCACTCAGAGTGGTTAAAAAAAAAGTGGGAAGTTCTTCCACGCATGGCAAGGCACAGTGTATTCATGGCAAGCAAGGAAACCAGCCTACCTGCATTATATGTATAAGGAGTATTATACATGTCTGTGTCATCATCTAGAAAATGAAACATAAATATTATGGTAATACAGATTCGGTCACCACATCCTATCAAGACGGCAGAACTTCAGGGAAACAACAGATCTGTTAGAAGGCTAACATGGTTTGCCGAGTTCATAATACCATTTAAAAATTTTCAAATATTATGTTTTGTTTTTGTTTTGCTGGGTCTCTGCAAATTGACTTCTCTGGTCTGTAACAGCTTTGCTCTGGCGCCCACTTCACAGCATACAGACGTCAGTCCCTTTCCCCCCTTTCCACCTGTTCTGGATCCTGAATTTCCTTTAGTAAGTACTTTAAAGATCTCTTATCAACTTGGTGAGACCCAGCTATGGCCCACTCTCTTGACATGGGGTGGATCTGTGTGGATAGAGGAATCATGAGTTTGTTTAAGCAGACAATAGCCAGGCTTGTTTATACTGTGAACAGGGGAGGATGAATGGATAAGGCCAGAGCCTCTGGTACTCCTCGAGGCTCATCTTCTAAGAGGCTTTCTGGCAGCTCAGGGGTGAAGAAGCAGCACAGGTGTCTGGGAATTGAGGGGTGACCTAGTGGCTCAGATGGTAAGGAATCTGCTTGCAATGCAGGAGACCCTGGGTTTGATCCCTGGGTCAGGAAGATCCCCTGGAGAAGGAAATGATAACCCACTCCAGTATTCTTGCCTGGAGAATTCCATAGACAGAGGAATATGGCAGGCTACAGTCCATGGGGTCACAAAGAATCAGACTGGACTGAGTGACTAACACTTAACACTGAGAGTAAGGAGGAGTGTTGAAAAGAAGGGAGGGCCATGAAGTTTGCTAGAATCTTGACATTTTGTGTGAAACAAAACTGCACAGAAGAGTACGTCTTCTTCCACCCACAAGGACCTGATCCGAAAACAGAACTACATACCCGGCTTGTGAACCATGTGGATTTGCTTAAACATGGTCTTGTACCAGTCCTTCGGTCTGTCAACTGTCTGTAAAAGAAAATGTCCAAAGGTTACAAAACTGGTCACAAATAGACCTTGTTCCTCTTTCTATATTTTACCTTTTTTCATAGCAGATTCTGTGATACAATTTTCACTTTATTATTTCATGATGACAACATCACATTATTGACCAGGGGATTTTTGTAGAAATTAACACCTGTGGCTGGTGATTTGTTATGTAAGTGAATATTGAAACACTCAGGTCAATAATGGTTGGGCAACAAAAGATGTATTAATACATCTCTGGTCAATAAGCTGATATCAGTAATTTATCCAGGCATACCCACACTTTGTAAACATATTACCCCTTGTTTGAGTTTAGGCTGAGCTGGAATATTATATGCTATGGTTTTTTTTTTTTCCCAAGTCACAGCTGTGCCTAGCCCTGGGTAATTGATATTTCCATGAGCTTATTTATATAAAATTAGCTAAACTGAGCAAATTCTGAGAGATAGTGAAGGACAGGGAAGCCTGGTATGCTGCAGTTCATGGGGTTACAAAGAGTTGGACCCAACTTAGTGACTGAACAACAACAAGAAGTTGAATCAAAGCTATCATTTTGTAATTATAGTTCGTAGTTATAGTTTTTTGTTTCACCCCTTTTGGTGATAATTATCATTATCCATAAAAACTTGTTAGTATACTATTCAATACATTATTTTTAAAATTAACTGGGGAATATTTTACATGTAAACTGTATTCTGATCATTGGCTTAAATTAGAGAAATAAAAATTTGATATTTACTAGTCTAAGTTAATAAAATACTGAATATAGTAAATAATTTAGTGTCCTGGAGCAAGTCCAAAAATGTAGCTATTGCTTCAAAACTCCTCTAACATAATAATAAAATGTTGGCAGTATCTGCTTTGCTAAACTGTAAGTTCCTTAAAAGCAGAAGCTTCTTATCCACTCTGCTTTTGACATAATATAAACAGTAGGCTACAGTGGAAAGCTGAGATTAATGTCAGATCAACCTAGATTCAATTCTTAGTTCCTTTAATTACTGTTTAATATTTCCCAGCAATGTGAATCTGGGCGAGTGAGGTAACCTTATAGAGCCTCAGTTTTCTCTAAGATGAAATAATTATATCCACATCATAGAATTGTTTTGGAAAATGAAAGAGACATGTATGCAAAAAGATCTAAAACAGTGGCTAGAATATAAGAAATGTTCCATAAGTCGTAACAGTAGAAAGCCTCAAATATTTACAGAATAAAATAATGAATGACCCAGGTTTTTGGATAAAAGTCTGTCTAATAGTATACCTGTAAATGGGTACATATGCTTTATAATCATAATCAAGATTTTGCTTGGCAAGATGTTCACCTCAGCTCTTCCAAGGTTATTCTGGTGAGAAACATGACCGTTCTGTATATGGTAACTAAATATACCATTTTTTTAGATAGTTCTTTTCATATAAAACATTCCGCTAGGACAGCCATAAAAATAGTCGTGTGTTTGTTACATTGAACTTTGGTGTACATTTTATATCCTGATTTTTCTCTCCAGTGTGGTTATTGTGTTTTTCTTCTGGAAACTGAGAGTTTGTGCTATATCTAAATTTCTTTTGCTAAGAATATCTGATTCCGATAATCACCACAAATATAGAGTAGCATCGGGGGCTACTTAACTTTGTTGGAAATCACTTCTTCATTCATTCTAGGCTCTTTTTACAGTGGAAATATTGGGTGGATCACTGGCTGACTTTATACTCAAATGGTGGGAGCTGTGGGGGAGGTAGTGATAAAGCAACAGTCTAGCTGTTATTTGCTGGTTTAAACAAAGTAGCTGAACTTGTATTTTTAAGAGACATTTAGTTTCATAAAAGATGGATTTCTTTTTTTTATTAAGCTTTAATTCCTTTGTAGTCTTTAGCAATAAAAAATAAGACATAACACTGTATAAACATGTTTCCCAGCCATACCTGAACACCACCGATGGCAATGGGGAAGCTGAATAAGTGAGTTATATCACTGTATATGGCAAGGTATCCTGACAGACGGGATTTTTTTCCCTTCACTTGCCGGAGGGCACATATCAGGCAGGATCTTCGTTCTGCCATCTGCTAGCTTTATATGGTGAGCACTGAGATGCCAGAAAATGCCCAAGTTGGTTGACAAAGAGGAATATGAACCTGGTAAATGGGAACACTTAAACTCTCCATCTCTTTCTCAAAGAAGTCTTCTAAACATTTAAAGTTCCCTTTATATATGTCCTCATGTAGGTTGTTGCAGCAAATATTGAGATTAAGTAAACAGAAGTCTCCTTGAATTTGAGAAAGTTTACTTTCTTATGTGTTCTTCAAAATGGTTTTGCCTGGACAGTAGCTATTAGTAAATCACTCTTTGGTTGTTTTCTCGAACTTGGCTGAATAAACCTGAAAATTTACATTCCTGTAGTTTACAAAACATCAGAACTCAACAGTGATTTATCAGGCAGAGATTTCCAAAAAGGGAAGAGACACGTATTTTCTACCCACCAGTGTTCATTGTTCTGTTCTGTTTTTTCCCCTTTCCAGCTTTGAAAAGGCTCTAACGGTGTTATATTTGAAGTAGAAGAAAAGAATCTTGTACTTCAGTTAACTAGTTGGCCTTAATTACACAATCTTGTGGGAGCTGGACCCCAGCGGGTTTTGTTGTTGTTGTTAAGGACGGCAGTAAAAGGCTGACATAGACGTCCCAGGTCACATGAGAGAGGGCAGTCTGGGGAGCTGCTCCCCTTCCTGCAAATAGCTCAAAGGTGCGTTTGTTTAACTCCTGGCCTTCTAGAGCTTCTAGGTTACTTTACAAAATTCTGTTTCCTTGGTCTATGGAAATTGAGAGAGATAGTGTATATAAAGAGACCTAGCCCAACACCTAGAATGTGTCTAAAAGGAGCCTGGAGTCTAAAATGTCTGAGACCGTGAGACTATAAAATGGCACATGGACACAGCGCTGCCTTTGGTGTGCACCCTGAGCGGAAAGCCCGTGTGAAGTAATGTAAGTCAGATAATCATTGCTTTCTCTGCAGATGAGAAAGGAAAACAGCCTTGGAGATTCTTGGCCTGCTGTGGCTCTGAGATGGCCTGACTCCACATTTATAAACACAGCTATACTTGGGGATGTGCCGTGCGGGGCTGACAAATAAGAAATGTGAATGAGTCTTCAGACCTGTACCTTTTTTGTAAACTTTGAAACGTCTACAGAGGAGCCTGGCTGTACATAAAAATGCTGGTTCCTTATAAGGAACTTCTGAGTTGCTTATATTTTATTTTCTGTTTTATAGAAGGGAAGCTTGCATCAAATGTCTAGTATATGCTTTTGTTTATGCATATCTAAACATGCTTTTCATTTGGCAGTAGATAAAATACTATAAAATTTTTAACATTTTTTGATTTTTCACTAACCATCTCTAACATCTCAGTTTTTTCTTTTTAAAATGTGAAAGCAAGGCCTTGTTATTTAAGAAAATTATATCTAATGGATAAAAACAGTTCTAACTTTGCAGTGTACTGATTAAAAACACACCTAGAGATCTCAGATAAAATGAGTCTATATTATGTACACAGAATCAGACATCTCTAATCTGTGTATCTATTATGTTTCAAGGGTCAGTTTAAAAAAACCAGTGACACTGTACCGGTCTGGCACTGTATCCCTACTCTATTAGGAAAAATAAATTCTAATTAAAGCATTTGGGGTCAGAAATCTTAAAAAAGAAACATACAACAAAGCGCCACCACCAGAAACATGCAGTCATTGTAAGATTAAAAATGTCAGTCCCGATCCCGAACTTTTCCTGTCACTTAAATATGACAACTATTGGTGCCAACATAGATTTTTTAGGTCTTTAAAAGTAGCCACATTCAACATTCCCAGAATCTCATGAGTCTAAAGCCCTAGCAATGACTCTACAGACTTACCTTCTGACTTCCCTAATACAGATGCTTGGAATAATTAATTTTTAACTCTTATCTCAGATCGTGGGATCCATGTAATAAATGCAAATTCAAGGAGAGAAGAACCTCCACCCACCCCCACTCTCTGTCTTTCCTTCTCTTTGAGCAGATTCCAATTGCCCCCACCTCTTTTTCTGATCTAATGCCCAGTCTTTTCCTCTCTCTCACCCCGCCCCCCCCCCCGAGGTTTGCATTCCAAACCGGCCGCCCTCCGTAGCCTCCCAGCCGGGTGTGCGGACCCGCGTACACAGCGGGCGCCACGATCCCTGCCCGCCCCCCGTTTCACCTGCAGAGGTGCCGCGGCTCTCATCCTGGCGCCCTGTCTTCCTCCCCGCAGGCTAGCACAAACCTCCTCTCCAAGTGGACTGGCTCAGCCAGCAGCTGCCTGCCCGAGCTCGGCCTCTGCCGCTGCCGAACTCTGCCAGAAGGGGCTGCCCCAACACACTCAACAATGATCTGGCAGAGTTTACAGACTGGAGGGGAAAAAAAAAAACCCAACCCAAACACTTTCACTGATCGCCCCGAGAGCTCTCGGCAGGCACAGCCGAGGAGGGACACCCAAATGTGATGTGTATTTTCCGCGGACAGCTTTTCCTTTCTCTGACATGAACGCCCTTCCCTCCAATCATCAGGCTTCTCAACTCCCAATCCAGGGCTCCCAATCTCCTGGCGGTAAGGCATGTCCGTCCATCTCCAGACACAAATCACTGGCTTATTCGCAGCGCACGTGAGACTTAAGTGCAGCCAAAGAATTCACATTTAATTCTCCCTTCTCTCTTCTCTCTCTGTTGCCCTAACTCCCCTTGGTAAAAGGTGAAGGCAAACAAAGCTTACAGGATCACAATTTTCGTGCTTTTTTAATCGAAATAAGAGAAACAGATTGGGTCATTATCTTCAATGGACAGTTCCTTTTCTCTGCCCACACGCAGCATAATATTCATGAGAATTCAGATGGCACAGTGGGCAATCCTCATTATATAAGAGTGTAGGAATGCACAAAGCCATCGACAATCCATCCTTTGTGGAGGCTTGCACAGCCCCAGAGCAACGCGGGCGCTGGCATTTCCTACCGTTCTGATTGCTGTGGGGATTCCGGATTCATCCACCGGCCCGATCCCTGGGTAGTGGGGTGCCTTGATGACTGTCACTCTCTTCTCCTCCTCAGAGGACCTGTACAGGGGTATGGAGCTGCCCACGCTGCCGTCCAGAGACTGGGCATGCTGGGGATATGCCTCCGAGGAATCTGCGGAGAAGATGTGGTGAAATATATTTGATGCACAAGGAATCAGATTAATGGAGCCTCATATTCATGCCTACTATAATATAGTATATTATAATTATGTGTAATTACATAGTTATATGTGATTAATTATGCATAAATATATAATACAATGGTCTTTGTTGGTGGCTCAGACAGTAAAGAATCTGCCTGCAATGCAGGAGGCCCAGGTTTGATCCCTGGGTCAGGAAAATCCCCTGGAGAAGGGAATGGCAACCCACTACACTATTCTTGCCTGGAAAATCCCATGGACAGAGGAGCCTGGTGGGCTACAGTCCATGGGCTTGCAGAGAGTCAGGCATAACTGAGCAAATAACACACATGTAATACTACATTTATAAATAAATATAGAGTGTATTTGTATCAGTATATCTTCCAGCTCATTTATCTTAAATTTGAGTCACTCATTGTTAACATGTAGGTATATATTAAACCAGGCTCCTCTGTCCATGGGGATTCTTCAGGCAAGAATACTGGAGTGGGTTGCCATGCATTCCTCCAGGGGATCTTCCCAACCCAGGGATCAAACCCAGGTCTCCTGCTTCGCAGGCAGATTCTTTACCATCTGAGCCACCAGGGAAGCCCAAGAATTTGGAATGCGTAGCCTGTCCCTTCTGCAGGGGATCTTCCTGACCCAGGAATAGAACTGGGGTCTCCTGCATTGCAGGCAATTCTTTATCAGCTGAGCTACCAGGGAAGCCCCATATTATATTTATAAATAAATATAGAGTGTATTTCCATCACTATTTCTTCTAACTCATTTATCTTAAATTTGAGCCACTCATTGTTAACATGTAGGTATATACTGCTTGGCCCTCTGAAAACAAGATCTTCATCATCCAGTGACAGGGGTTAAGGGGAAGAATAGTATTTGTTGAAAGATCATGTGGCCGTGTGGCCACCACTGTGTTAAGAAAGTGCTTTTGAGATTTTCCTGGTGGGTCCAGTGATGACGACTTCCTAATCACATCAGGAAATCTTCACATCCAAACATATACTTGAATGTTAAGGCATATAAGTAAAGAAATGATCATAAGGTATTAGTATTAATTTTTATCTAAGACTCCATGATGGCCTTAATAGCTTTGTTTTTACTTTAAAGAAGCAAAAATCATGACCTCTCACCCCTGGGATGTGAAAGTTGCCATAAGCATACAGTTTGGCTGAGATTTATCACATTCTTATTTTCAAGCCATCTTTGTTAACTTTTGTACTTTTGTAAGAAACAAAGAGGACATAGGTGTACTATATATTCCACTTATAGTATACAGGTATTTATGAAAATCTACATTATTATCATTTATTTAGTACAATTGATGATATGACTTTCTGTTTTTCGAAAGTAAATTTCAAAATTTTGCTGACCAAGTATGACCCTCAGCCATGGTTTGCCAGGTCTGTTACTCATGTAAGTTGGGTCTTTTTTTTCTTTTTTAATGTGGATAAGGAAGCCTTTATGTCAGGGTAGCAGTCATTGATTACATATAAGTATAGATATAGATATAGCAGATCTAAAAAAAATCTAAAAAGATACGACTGTGTTTTGTGGCAGAACTTCATAAGATATTTTAAAAAATGGACTCATCATTGTAAGGATAAATAAAGATAAGACCTCTTCAAACTAAAATCCATTGTAACATTTATAACTTCTATACTCTATGTTTTGGTTTGCAACAGAAAAGCTTTTTTCAATCCACTTCAAATTTATGATGAAGGATAAATAAGGCTAAGAATAAAACTGCTTTATATGCTATTGTATGTAAAAGTAATATCTTTCCCAAGCAACTCCAAATTAAGATACAAAGTGACATTTGACTCTGATTTTCCATTTAATTATGGAAAGGATTTGAGTGGACAACCACAATGCTAGTATTTCTATCAAATATTTTTTGAGCAGTGAGTATGTGCAAAGTCCCAGTCTAAACAGTGTTAACTCTGTCTTAATATGTGGTTCAGAAGAATCTATGAACTAAATGCTTACATAATACAAGTTAGCCTTTTATTTTATTATGCTCTTATATGTCACTAACTCTCATTTTCAGTCTTTTTGTCCTCAACTTTATAAAGTTCTTTAGGGCAGAATAGTTCCTCTAGGCAGAATTTGTTCAATATTTATCTACAGAATTTCTTTCTGTGTAGTATAGTTTTTATGTAAAATCGACCCATTGATATGTTCTAATATAAAAATCTGTCCGTCCTCAAGTATTTACATATTTTATTTGTTGGAGTGGGAGGGGCAAAACTGTGTTCATTAAGAGAGACAAAGAGGACAGTCTAACTTTGATAATAATTATTTGGAAAAATATTATGGCAAGGGTAATTTGTAGAATTTTACTATAGATGTGTGCTCATGCATAGCTCCATAAAGAATCTAAATATATCAGACTCCTATTATAATACTACACCACAGATTGCTTATATAAGGGCAGTGTTTTGGCACAAAGACGTTCTACTTTCTTATACTCTAAAAGGACATCATTGTAAGATTCACAGATGATCCCAGGAGCAGCCTTAGAGAAGGAGCAAGTATATTTAGACTTCTGCTTAATGAGTCTCATGGCTCCATGTAAGTCTTATAATTAGAGAGCTTTTGCTGGCCACAGAAGTTTGAGTTGCATAATCCATAGGCTGGGTGTTCCTGGGTAAATTAATACCCTCATTTTCTTTCAATACACAGTGTCAGGGATGAGAAGATGCTGTCTACTGTCAATGAAGACATGGGAGTTAAAGCCCTGTCTAGTTCCTTTCTCTTTGCTGCTTGGTGGTGTCCAGAGGATTGGTCTCCTGCTTTTCTGAGAGGTAGGTTGGGGTCACGTGGCCCTCTGCCGGTTTCCCTGTTTCCGGCTGTCCTTCAGGCCTTCCAGTTGCTAAGCATGGAAACTTTTCCAGCTTCAATTCAGATGATGGTTTGATTTGGTCAGTTTCCCAATGTTTGGGTTTTTTCTTTACCTTTTTAAAAGCCAAGAAATACTTATTACATTATCTTCTAAATTGTCCTAACATATTTTGCTTCATAAAAATATTTGTAGAATTATATAGCACAGCTTCTCTTCCAGGAGGCCCTAAATGAAATTATGTCTTAAAATTTATGTGGCTGTTCTAATGTTCATTTCTTTTTCTGGAGGAGAACTCTATCTTTGACTTAATTCACCAAAGATTTAGAAATAACTTTCTATAAAATTCTTGAATCATTTAAAGGAACTCACACCCCTGTCTGATGGTCTTCTGGTCTCGGTTCCAACAGCAGTTTACTACTTTGTGAGGCGCCTGTCCCCTTGTTAGGCTGTTTTAATTGCTAAACCGTTCTCTAATGAAAGCTTTTCCATGAAAGAAAGGGCTGTCTCGAACATAGATGGTATTTGTCTCCCATGGAAATGCACTGCCTCATGGAATGTTCTCCTGGTACATGTGCACTCACTTCTCCCTAAATGGCCATCTCTTTCTTTCTACACCATCACCCCAAATATCTAATAGCCTTCTACACACACACACACACACACACACACACACACGCAGTCATCGTCTTGGAATAGCTGGGTGTCTATTTTCTCCAGTGTTGAATCCTCTGCCTTTAATTCCTCTCCTAGGATAGGCTCCTTAAAAAAGTGGAGTGTTGCATGTTTCTTCCTTTTCCAAAAATTATTTGGATGCTTTATGTATTCGTCATGTGGTTTGTACCTGCTATATTGAAATTGTCATGAAAATCATGACTATCAGATGACTTACCAAGTGACCGGCCATGCTGCATGATCATGCTTGAATTGAGTGAGCCTGGTAGCGAGTAAGCAGAAGGGGAAAACGGCCTTTGATAGTAACTCATTGGACTCACAGTGCCTCCAGAGTTTCCATTCACTGTTATCTGGCTCTGAGAAAAGTGCAAAGACATCGTGTTAAAGCACAAATTCCCCTATATGCCTCACTCCTTTAGACGGCAATAAAGACTTCCACTCACATGACAGGAATCAGCTGTCACGTGTTTATTTACTTTGAAACTGATGTCGAGAAGGACATGGCACTGTTTTTCAGTGTCTTCTCTATCTTCATTTACTTTGAAAATCACTCCCTTTTTATGGTAGAGACCATAGGAGGTGACGAGGGGAATGGAAGCAGCTGACCACTGGGCACTCTGCTAACAGTGATGTCCAAAGATCTCATAGGAGTCAGTTACGATACACACGAGGGTGAATCTGTTCTTATGTCATGACTTAAGTGGTCCGAACACTGTCATACTGCTCTGCGTGTGGGATTTGAAATGAATGTTCTTTGACAAGAAGAAAGGGATTGGCTCTCAGGTTTAATCTTGGATGTATATCCTCTAGTGAATCAGTGTTTCCAGGGCAAGGTGACTAACAGAAGGAGGATAATTGTTTGGATTTATATGTCCTGAAGCAGTCTATTCTGGAAGAATCAAATACTTGGCAAAGCAACAGAAAGATGTGTTAAATCTCTGGCTACTTCCTGCTCTCATCTCCCTTTTTAGCCCTTGATAGTAATACTAGTTTGTTGTTTTGATTGCTTTATATCAGTATTTTCATATTCCCATTGGTGTTTCAAGATTCCTGTTGGAAATTGTGATATATATGCTTTTTAAACATATTTTTTTTCTGTATAACATGCAACCTGGGGCTAATAGCATAGTAGATATTCAGTAGATACATATTAAAATTGAATTGAATCAGCTCAGTTCAGAAAGGTTGAGCTCACTGCTATTAAGCTTGCCTGTCTGTCCACAATGCAGCACTGGGCATTGGTATAATGCGTGCAAATAAGATAAAACGTTAGCAAGAGCACTTAGTTAAAATACAGCTGAATACAGTACACACACAACACACATATGCATACAGATAAAGAACCATAATTTGTGAACTTAATCTACTTATTTGAAAGCAATTAAACTTTTGTTGTATAGGCCTGAAACATAGGTAGTCAATTAATTTCACATTTCCATGATTTCTCACTTCAAAGCAGATGTTTTCAAATCATGTAGAATTAATCTAATTTTGTTACTTTCTAGCCATGCCACATCTGTCCTAAAGTCAGTAAGCATTTCATTACAATGAGTGTGCTTAACGATGAAGTACTTCTCTGAGCGGTTACAGAAATTACTCTCCTATTATAAGCAACTCTGTCTTGAGGGTCGTCTAACTTAGAGCACTGGCCATTCAAATAAGTATGATGCACAGATCTCCCATAATGCTTCAGAATGCTTATATACCTTTGATGAATAATTCAATAATATTTTTGCCTCGTGGTCCAAATCCAGTTTGGTTGATCTTTGTAAATATATTTTCAATATTATTGTTATAATGTGTTTGAATTAACGTTAAAGGTAGGAGAACTAAAAACTATCATGTTTTGTAACTAAACTTAGGAAAGCTGCCCTTCCTTCTATCTTGATGGTTTCAATAACAATGGCTATGGGTTAAAAAAAAAAAATAAACACTGCAAGGAGATTTAGTCTTTCATCATGTTAAATCAATTAGGATTTTACTAATTGAATACTACTATTAGAACTTTAGAATGTATTTTATTGTTATATGACATGATTATTAGGAAAGCCATCTCATGGAGAAAGTATATGCAATTTATGCTGCTTAACAAGCCACTTAAACTCAGAATCTAAAACAATAAACGTAAAAAAATAAAAAATAAAAAATAAAACAATAAACGTTTATTACTGCACTGCAAAGAAAAAAAAGGAAGTTCAGTTACAGTTAGCTCCACAAGGATATATGTATCCCTTTCAGGCATACATACAGTATACGTAATTGAAAATCTGCACCATAAAATTTTGAAGCACTTCAGTCATTCATAAATCATTTATTAGGGGCTGCTTGTCAAACAGACATATGTAAATGATATAAATATGTATGGAAAATATTTATATTTAATCTAAATGGAAGGCAAATTATTGCTATATAAAACAATAAATATTCATAAATTTCTATACTGGAACAGTTTGGGAAACTGGTTCCAAAAAATTCATATGGCTAAATTTTTGCAGTGCAGATTAAGATTATTTACATTATTTACTCCTGTTGGACAGATGGGTTCAAAAGATGTAGCTGTTAATGAAGGGGCAGCAAGAATTAATATCATACAGTGAGTAATCTTGTATGTGATGAATAAGGAGATGTGAACTGCTCACACAGGGCACATTCATATGAATCTCTGAAATAAATTATTATCTACCAGGATTTAGACTTTATAATCTAATCATCATAATATTATATGGATATCTAAATTTTTGAGAAACCTTCTTAATAAGGCAAATCATTGTACAACTCCCTAGAGCAACAGTGTGAATATATGTGACTCTAAAATGAATTAAGAGAATATAATTGACTTTTTCAGCCCAAAATGGGCTTATGAGGATGATTCTGACGGAATTTTCCCTAATAGATGATACAGGATTGGTTTAGATGAAATCAACACCTATGCAAATAAAAATGCTCAGGTGCAAGATCAGATAGCAGACAAGAAATTGGTCCTTTTGGCTTTTGGAGATCTGTTTAAAAAATGATGAAGCAAAGGAAAGAGGAGTAATTCCATTCATGATAGCAGGGGTGGTTAAGATGATGCCAGCTGTCATGGCAGACTGCTGACCCAAGGTTGGGGAAGGTGTTTCAGAACGGTCAGTGGTGTCGGAGTCAGCTATCTGCAGTTCATCTGGGGTGGCTGAGAAGGACTCCCTGGAGGAACAGGAGGAGTGCTCGCCCCAGGAGAAGTGCGTTATAAAAACAGTGTGAAAAGGTTGGGGGGTCTTTGCAGGTGTGAAGACCCCAAATCAGTAGGTGGTGGCAGGGTAAGTGAGGCTGGGCTGGAGCCACTGTCTTGTGAAAAAGAGGTTGGGTTACAAGGTACCCCAGAAGATGGGCATGGAGCAGAGGCTTCTGGTCAGATTTGTCTGTGAAGCATTTACCTCCAACACATTGGCAGTTAAGTTCTGGTTTCCAAGCTGAGTTTGAGGAAAAAATAATGAGAAGAGAGATAAATTATCCAATTAATAAAAACATCTCTTTTTTTTTTTTGCAATGTGACAGAGAAGGCAAAGCACAGATTTATTTGCAAGCACTTTAAGGAAATATATTTAGAAGGATTAGGTGCCAACGACACAGTAGAGGCAAAGCATGAAAACATGCAGAAAATGAATCCAGTGCTTTTTGGAAATAAGAAAGACCAGTTTTCACACAGCTTTCATTTGGAGTAGCGGCCTAAGAGTGTTGGCATAATGGAATTTTTTTCTCCTAATTTTTAGTTTTTGTACTCGTGACAGCAAATTAATACCTGGTTATCCATCGGTTGGCAGAATTAGTTTCCCTTCACCAGAAAAATCTTATAGCAATTTTCTCCTACTGCCTCCTTTTTGGAAAGTGTCCCCCAACTATAAATCAGTTTGCCTCGTGTTATGGTGATTTACAGATCTAGAGACTGATCGAACTAAACACAACTAAGTGGAAAGGGAATTTTGTTTCCTTTCCACTCGTTGAATCTCTACTTTGATTTCACTGTAAGATGCTAAAGGAATTGAACTTTAAGGTATCCTAGCAGTGAAAATAGTGGTATCTTTGTGTGAAAATGGAAAAAACAAAAAACAAAAACCAGCCATTGATGATGTTAGAGTATATCTTAGTTGGTTAGAACTACTGTTGGCTTTAAATCTTAGGTAAAGGAGAAAGAAACTGAAGAAGAAAGAGAAGGTTTAATACCTCTAAGGCCATACAACCCAAGAGGCTAAACATGGTGGGAAGGGTGGTCTGTAAAAGGAAGAGAGTGGATGGCCCATTAAAGGTAACTATTCATCCTAACCTTGTTATCTGACCACACAGGTCAAATATGATGATAAATGTATTCACTCAACATGAGTAAATGAAACTCTGAACCAAAATAGTTTTTCTTACTCCTCACTCTGAAACCCCCATCTCCAGAATAGAGGTTTTTTGAGTGTTTGGTATGGTGCCCGTTGTAACATAGATAGCCAAAGTATTATATTAATACAAGGATGGGGAATACAGTAAACAGAACTGTATAAACTTAAAAATCTTGCCTAGTAAAGATTTAAGTGGTTCTTAGCCAATCATCATGTTCATAGCAGTTGATCTCATGTAGACTGCTGATCTCATAAAAAGCTAAAATTAATTTTCTCCTCAGACTTTTAGTTGAAGAATTTTTAAAAAACCCACTATATAAAATGATCTCTTGGTCATAGATGCCTTGAAAATCTGAGTGCTGTTGATCCTTCTCAGGAAAAATGCACAAATTCATAACATTTCATGTCGACTTTAGGAGTTCATGAATACTCAAAAGCACATCTTTAACAGGTTAAGAAACTCCAACCCTGAATAAAAGTCAGATTTTTCTATTCTAAGCTTGTGTTGTTGTTGTCTAAAGATACTCATTTTACCTCCTTTTCCCATTTAGGTTGTTACATAATATTAAGCAGAGTTCTCTGTGTATACAGTAGGTCACTCTTGGTTATCCATTTTAAATACAGCAGTGTGTACACGTCCATCTCAATTTGAAAAAGAATAGATAGGTATGTGCATAACTGAATCGCTTTGCATAACCTGAAACTAACACAGTATTGTTAATCAACTATACGCCAATATAAAATTAAACATTTATAAAGCAAAAAAAGACACTCATTTTAAGTGATACTTTTATACTTGTATAGTTTTAAGATCTTTAGGATTAACTGAGAGAAACCTTAAAATAACCCAGAACTTAAAATGTCTTAGAAGGACTGCATCCTTCCTATTAGTAAATTTTTAATCATAAGTTTTAAGACATTTTCATATAATGTAAATGTCTTTAGTCCTATTTATGCTAAGTAAATTTTTTAAAAATTAAATCATTCAAAAAGATTTGAGTAATCTGCATGAAGGAAGTTTTTTTTTTTTTTTTCCTTTAAAATAAAGAGAAAAATTTAATGATTGTACCCCTCTTGGGACTGGCTTGCCCATTTTCTTTGGATGTGAAACATGTTAAAAGCTAAAGCATATCATCTCTAAAACCACGATTCTTACGGGGAATATGATCAGTTTGTTTGTAAAGCATTGTATCTAGGAAGGGTCCTTATTCATTGTTCTTCTAAAGAGAGTGTCTACAGAAAACAGAGCTATCTCACTTTCTGAATTTCTCTCACAAGCAGCTGATAGGCTTACAATTTTCACGTGTATGTGTGTGTAGATAACAGTAAAATGCCTCTTGCTGATTCATATCACAGTTAAATTTCCAGGGATAAAACTCAAAAGTTCAACAGTCGATTGGGCACCCACACAAAAACTTTGAAATATCTTGGGATAAAGATGTAACTTTTCCCTTAGACTAGCTGGAGCTTCTTTAACATAACCCTGATGCCCACGTTAATGAAATACTCTCTTAGACCCAGGGGGAGAAAGAATCACAATACAAATGTTTCCCTGAAGAGAACGTTAAGAGGAGGACGATGAAAGTATGAAAAGGGGAGGGAAGTGTTTTCTCATTCTGAACTACTTTTAAGTAGGAAAAACTAGTTTAAAACAAGAGCAGATTTTTTTTTTCCCCTACTGAGTTGGTGGCAGATAGATGACTGCAGAAAATCATCATAGTTGTTTTGTGTCTCTGTCTTTTCATGACCATGTAAGGTTAAAGTGTTTGAATGCAAGTCAGAGGTCACCAATATTTTGTGAGTATCAGTTTTTGGGTGTAATGCCTGATCAACTAATCTCATAACAAACTCACACAGAATAAGTCATGAAATATTGGTTGGCCATCCTAATAGAACACATGAGTGACTGGGGCTGGTGTTGATGGGATTGGTCCAGAAAGTATAGCCCGTATTCTCTACCTTTTCTAGCATCCCACTTTGCTGGCATTTATTCGTTATCAGCCTTCCTTCACATTCTACATCTTGACCCCAGGGAGCCACAGAGATGAGTTCTCTCTGTCATCTATATGACACTGAGACAGAGTCCCGTCTGAGTCCCTAACATTTGCGCATCAGCAGCTGTGAAAGTAAAGCTTTGGCAAATGATTGATAACATTATTTCATAATAGATTTGTTATATGTATCATAAAGTTTATTGTCCTGAAGCAAAGGACACAGCAGTAAAAAATGCCGGAGAAAATGTGTGAGGTGTAGATTTTGCTGTCTTTCAAAGCTTCTGACTTAGACTTGCACTTATCTGACACTGAGAACAATGCAACATTTTTAGCAACAGGATATCTGTTCACATAGTGACAGAGGGTAACATACTTCATTTTGTGTTCTCTCTATACATAAATTTGTAGGAGGTAAATTATAACACATGCAGCTTATAACGCAATGTGTTATATTATCAAATATGGAGAGAATGAAAATTCCTAATGGTAGGCTATAGTGTTTTTCTTACACTAATGGTCAGACTTTAATAAAACAGGAGAAGTATATAAATGAAACTTCTAGAGCACTAAAGTTTCCTTTTTACTCTCAATAGAGCATTTTTGTTTCTTGGTACTGCTGTTTTCTTGGGAGGATGATTCTTTATAATAGAGCATATATTTGGCTGATTTATGATATGTAGCTGATAGCTCTTGGCATTTACTGAGACTTTCTTACAGGAATATGAAATGTGGGTATTTAAAACAAAAGGTCACTGCTGTAAAGGCCATCACATGGCAAATGAGACTTAAAGTATATCACAATAGGCAAGATGTGGAAACATGTCTAGATCCTCATCATTGGATGAATGGATAAAGAAAATGCAGCATATACAGGCAAGGGAAGATTATTCAGCCTTAAAAAAAGGAAATCCTGTCCCATGAGATAACACAGATGATATCCAAAGGCATTATTCTAAATGAAATAAACCAGTCACAGAAGGAGAACTATTGCATGGCTCCACTTTTATGAGGGATCTAAAACAGTCAAGCTCATAGAAGCAGACAGTAGAATGGTAGTTGCCAGGAGCGGGGGAGATACGGAAATGGGAATTGCTGTTCACAGGAGGAGTTTCAGTTATGCGAGATGGTGACGTGATTACAGTCTAGAGATCTGTTGTACAAAACCGTGCCTGTAGTCAACGATACTATATTGTATACTTTAAAATGTGTTAAGTGGGTGGATCTCAGTTCAATATTCTTACACAATTAAAACAAGTCAGAACTGCAACAGTTTTATACCACTTTTTGACAAAGTGTTATAAAACAAACTTCATCCCACCCATTCAAAAAATGTATTGTTGAAAATAATGTATTTCCTTTCCCCAATCAGATGCACAGTTGGAAAAGGGTGTTTAAAATAACCACAGTTACTCCATATTGAGGGATTATCATGGCAGTCACTGTACCCAGCTCCTTACAGGCAGTGTCTTACTCAAACATCCCAGCAATAGTATGGGATGAATGCTACATTATTATCCCCATTTTACAGATGAAGTAAGTGAGGCTCAGGGAAGGGTAATCATTCAGTGAAAGGTCTAACATGAATAACCCCTCAAGGAGCGGACTGTCCGATTTTTCTCCTCCCAGTCTCTCTCAAGCTCACGAGAGAGCATGAGAAAGCCCCCTTCCCCCCTTCTAAGTCAGTGGTAGTTTAGCAGATCTCATGTTACACGTGTGCCGGCAGCATCAGTTGTGCCGTTGACCATCTCTTCTTAATGTGCTTTCCCCACTTGGCGTTCAGGAGGCCACATCTTCTGGATTTCCTCGTCCCTTAGCAGACACTCCCTTTAGTCCCTCCTAGCTGGTTCCTCCTTTTACTATCAGGACGCCCTTGGGCTCAGTCCTTGGGGCTCCTCCTCTCTTTGCAGCCATGCTCTGGTCATCTCATTCAGTCTCATGGCTGCAAAAGCATCTATAAGCCGATGGCTTGTATCTCCAACCCAGGCCTTTCACCAGATCTCTAGACTCCTATATCCAGTTGCATCCTAGACCTCTCCACATGGATGTCTAAAACCCACCTCAAACTTATCAGGTCCCAGATGGAACCTCTGATCTTTCCCCAAACCTGCTCTACCCACGGTTATCCAGTCTCAGGGGACAGAGGGTGGCAAATTCCATCGTTTCCCTGTTGCAAAGATGCAAAACTCTGAAGGCAGCCTTGCCTCTTTTCTTTCCCTCACCTCCCACATGCAATCTGTCAGGAAGTCCTATGTACTGTATTTTCAAAATACATTCAGAATCCAATTTCTTGCCACCTCCCCTGCTTCCACCCTGCTCAGATCCACCACCATTTCTCACTTAAGCTGTTGCCGTTGCCACCTGCTTGGGTTGCCTACCCTCTGTCTTACCCTCCTGTAGTCTGCTCTCCACGGAGCTGCCGGAATGATTCTGTTAGACTGTAAGTCAAATAATGACAGTCGTAGCCTTAAATCCCCCCAGTGACTCCCATTTTCATTGAGAGTAAAAGTTGAAATCCTTACAGTGGCTTCTTAGAACTTCTGCCATCTGGCCTCTGTTACCTCGGACTTGACTTCCTCTTACTCTGAGCCTCACTTGATTCCTTTCCTTCCCACTGGCTTCCCTGATGGTCTTTGAGCAGCCCCAGCGTGCTTCAGCCTGAATGCCTTTACACTAAATATTTCCTCTGCCTGGAAAGTTCTTCCCCCTTCAAAGCTGCTCTGTCTGTTGCATGAGGGCCCTTTGACCACCCTATTTAACACGGACCCTGCTCCCCTCACTCCTGCTCAGTGCTGTTTAGTTTATTGACATAATCTCCTTCTAATGTATGCGATCTACTTATCTAAGTTTCTATTAATATTGGTTCCCGCTGCCATCGACAAGCCTTTAATCATCAATGGTTTCAAATCCAGCTCTGTGGCTAGAATAGAAGACACACGCCCAATAAATATTTGTTGAATGAATAAAGTGCGTGCTAAGTTGCTTCAGTTACATCCAACTCTTTGTGACGCCATGGACTGTAGCCCGCCAGGCTCCTCTGTCCATGATCCGGATTCTCCAGGCAAGAATCCTGGAGTGGGCTGCCATGCCCTTCTCCAGGGGATCCTCCCGACCCAGGGATCAGACTGGCATCTCTTATGACTCCTGCACTGGCAAGCGGGATCTTTATCAGTAGTGCCACCTCAGAAGCCCTAAATGAATCAAAGTGACAGCATCTCAAATCCTGATTTGTGGATCATGCTGATTCCCTGGGGACTGTATAATGAAACCAGCTGTCTCTGGTCGGCCTGGATGGTGACAAAACCACAGGGAAGAAAGTTCTCAAGTTACGTTTCTAAGCATAATAAAGCAATTTTAAAAAGCCAGACTATGTCAGATGCGTGAACTGAGTTGTGAATGTGGTGGTGTCTGCTCTGACTTCTCCATCTGCTCCCAGGGACACGTTCTTGGACACAAGTAAGTCTGCTCCCTGACACTAGCCCACCCGTCTGTGGTGTCTCACTTTGATTTTGCTCCCTCCCTCGTGGGATTGTGGAGGTTGTTAATAAATGTGAATGGTTTGGAATAGTACCTGCATATAGTGAACTCTTGGTATTTGTTAGCTGCTATTGTCATTTTTACTGTTTTTATTATTATTTCATAGGGGCTCTCAGAAGATATTACCTTAATTCAAAGAATTTGCACTGACGAAGGAGGTATTTTAGTAGGAACACCCACTTGTCTTTTTAATCATCTAAGCTTAAAGTTTCTGCTTTATGGGTGGGTGTGTGTGGGAAGGATGTTGATGTCAATCACATGTCTGTTGAAGATGTTCTATAAAGATAAAAAATACATTGCTTCAAGGATATGTCTTGGGTGATTTTTAATAGCACAGCTACAGTAGATACCGTTATTCAAATTATTTACTCAAGTACGAGTGTTTTCTGGACTCCCACTACTGCTGCAGTTGCTAGTATGTCCTTATAAATGGCTACCATTTAAGCAGAGCTTGCTGAATCCTAAGTAATTTACCTCTACTAACTTCCTACTCTTATCATAGCCTATGAATTAAGGATTAATTAATACTCTTATTTCTACATTCAGACTCACAGAGAAGTTAGGATGGTTGCCTTATCACGTAGCCAGTGATGGAGTTTGGATTGGAATCTACTGTTTAGCCTTAAAGCTATGCTCTTCACATTACATTACTTTGTGAAAAAGCCAAGGAGAGGAACACATTTCTCTTCTAACTAGATTCATAAATGTCAGCAGAATGACACTATGGGAGAATTTAACATATAAGAAAATATAGATTTACTTCTGAATAGTCTAAGTACTAAAGATTTATTAACATACTTTCTGAAATAATAAACTTAAAAACATAGAAGTTTGAGTTTCAATGAAAATGAATTTTGAACTACAAGAAAATAAACTCTGCTAGAATTAAGATAACTGTTTCTTGCCAAAGTGACTTATAATGGACAATTATTTTAGCAGATTTTACCCATGTAAATAAAGTAAAATCTAAGTACTCAGAAATCTGGCATGAACAATATTTCTTTAAAACCTAAAAAGTACTTTGCAGTCTTAATTGTTAACCAGTCATCAATGATTTCTAATAAATACCTAGAAGGAAGAAGCTTATAAAACATGATTTCTGGGTAAAAGATCTGTAGATTTTTTAAATTAAAAGGTCCCTAGAAATTTACTGATGAATTTGGTGGGGTTTTAAATAGGAGGATGGTTTCTTTCTCCTTTCCTGATTGCAAACTAACAAAGCATCGGGTTATATAAGAAGCCCAAACCAAAGGAGTTAGGGTCTCTACAGAATGCTGTGAGAAGAGATTGGAAAGTGTAAGGTACCACTTGGCAGTCTGAGGACTGAGAGGCCGCAGCAACTGCAGGTCTTTGTCTCTCTGGCTGAAGAGGTATCTTTGCAGTCTCTGGAGAAAGCTCAGGTGGCTGTTTGTGGCTTTCAGGATCGTGTCCCGAAAGGGGAGCTATCTGAATGGAAAGAGATGCTGTGTGTTTCTCAGGCACTGGGTTAGCGGGTGGTGAGCAAGGCCTTTTGAGAAATGATGGTACTTCAATAGATTTGGGAAACTGTGGAGGACTAAAGGTGATGCTGCTTCCTGGATCCTGGTTATGGATTAGTTTCAATGTGGAAATTCTCCGAGTTTGAGAATCTTGGGTATAGTCCTCTTGGAGAAATGGGGTACTCATGTCAGCTTTTGGTGGGGGACCTGTGCTGGAAGGCGGTGGTAGTGGATTAGTGATTTTTTGTGTATATGACACAGTTGTGTTAGATTCTTCAGAATAAACAATTGTCTGGCTAGAATCATCATTAGAATACATAGTTCCCTGGAGAGGTGTTTTGTTAGTAATGAACTCTGTACAGGATGGAATTTGTGTGTTAGTTCCTAATTGGTCTAAAATGTCACCCTTTGTATGATTGGTTATCAAGGAGCTACAAAAGCTCTCTTTTCTGGGTGGTGGAAGGGGTGCCTGGGTTACCAAAAGCATCCGGAGAAAGAAATAATGTTGAAGGAAAAACAGAGAGAAAGTCAAAGTTAATCATTAAAGAAACCAGTGTTAACTCTACCCTTTAAAGAAAGTAAAGCAATGTCACACCTTCTTATTATGCTATACATTTTGTTGGCCAGATTGAATGATCATGTTTATTTAGAATGCATTTTAATTTATTGTCAATAGTTGCCTTCTGGGGGAAAATAGTTTTATAGAGAATACGTGATCAAGTTTGTCTCCATCTACTTTCTGGGAAATCAGGTTAAAAGTGAAAATATTTTCTCTTGGTGTATATCTCTAGACCTTCAGGTATATATACAGTATTTACTCACATCATTTTGGTAACACGTTTCATGCCTGTGACAATTTTACTAATACCTCCAACACTGAGTTTCTTTCGTTCATTTAATGAGCAGTTGCATAACTCATATTTATTCAGTAAATAATATATTGCTGGCCTCATAACTTTGAAATCCAAATCATCAACTGACTGTTTTTTTTCTTGAGAATTAGAAAATATCCTGAAAATTATACCAGAAACTGTTGTGCTTTTATCAGCTGAATCAGAAAAAAAGAAAAATCAATAAACTGTTTTCAACTTAAGACTTGTCTTCCATTTGTAAATACAAGTCAATATAAATATAAAAACAACATATTAACAATAAGACATATCAAAATATGCATGTTACTAGAAAAGAGACTCTGGAGCAGTGGCCTAATAACCATGCTTTAAAATAACAC
The DNA here is from genome assembly GCF_019320065.1 of Cervus canadensis. NCBI lineage: Eukaryota > Metazoa > Chordata > Mammalia > Artiodactyla > Cervidae > Cervus > Cervus canadensis. The sequence continues at coordinate 14,658,491 of NC_057416.1, forward strand.
AGTGGACAGCAGTGTGCAGGATTACCTGAGTTAGTGATTTTTTTTCTTGTAGATTTGGTCGAACGCTTCTAAAACCTTTTGCTGCAAGAGAGGAACATGTAGCATCTCCATTCAGTGTCTCTTGATTTCGATCATTGTAACATCTCCAAGCTTTTATTAAGAGAAAACAAATCGGATACAAAAATATCTACATTCACTTTTAACATATTTTTTAAGTAAAATTTATTTTTATTTCCAAAACTGAAATTTTCTTTTTAGACATTAAAAATGCATAACTGTGTATGCAATTTAAGTTTATTGTAAGAGTAACAATGTGGCTATGAATATGCTTAAAAAAAAAAAACTCACAACAAATGTAGTAGTTGTTCAGAATAGTTTTTTGGTACCTGAGTCTGGTGACTGAGAATCACGACCTAAAAGAAAAAGAAATGTTGAATTTAGGTCTCTGGTAAAACGAGCAATGCCGTAAAGATTATTTGGCAAAAAACGATGTTTATTTTGTTTTTTGGGCAAACATTATCTTAGATCTAAAACTCTGGGTATATAAAATATACTAATGAAAGTTTGTGCATTTGTTTTTACTTCAATTAGATTAGAATTAATTAAATATGATATATAATTAAAACATATATCAAACACTGATTTTCCCCTCAGTATTATTGCAGGAATTCAGTTTTATCTTATTACTGCTTAAGGTGAATATATGAATTTTTAAATAGCAGTTTGAAGGATCAAAAGTTTGGTAAACAATGCATGGTTCTCCCAACAATGAATCAAACCACCAGATCCTTAGCTTTCAATGCCATCAATATTTTGGCTTTAATTCTTCTTTACCTTAAGAAAGTGTAAAATACACTGCCATATTATATGATATTTTCAAATCATTCTCTAGACTTTGAATTTTCTTCTTACTGCCATTTAAGAGTGATTTTATATTCAACAGTGAAAAAGCTGTTTCAAGTATTCCACTGTCTTGCAGTAAGCATTTCATTGCTAATAAATTGCTTTTGATAATACAGCTGGAAAGCAGCCTGATAACATATTTACTCTCAGTTTTATTTGGAATTATACTTTCAAGAATCTCCTATAAATTATGCACAGTTTTAGGTAATCAGTTGGTATTGCTTGGCTCTGTGATAACACAGGGCCAACTTCACCTGGAATCATAAAGCCTTAGTTTTAGAAAGGCTCTTAGAGGTCATTCAGCCTAATCTTCTGTCCAGGTCCTGGACATTAATGATTCAGATTTACTTTTAAGTGGGTGGTCCTTTAAGGAGCCTCAGGTGTACAAATATTTCAGTTTCTTTAACATAAATCTAATTTTAGATATATAAAACGCCGGGTGCCAATTTGCTACTTTACTAATATTGTAGTTCTTCAGAGGAACTGAAAGTCACACAGCATCCCACATGGACACTGTTCACCAAAGCTCTGTTTTTATTTCACCCCTGCCAGGAAAGCTTAGGAAAGGGAGGGCAGGTGTGATTTGGAGTGGGTAGTAAGAAGCATCCTAGACACATGTCAAGTAAAGAGAATAGAGCTTTTTGGTTATTTTTTTAAGAATTGGGCAGGTAAATAACTTGGCAGATGCTTGAGAAAATGGTTTTGTGTAATATCTTGAACACTTCATGACCATTCCCTTGTGGAAAAAAACAGCTAGAATTCTAGGGATCAGAGCCTTCAATTTTTAGTATACTTTAGTGGGTGGTCATTGCTTCTTTGAAAACTTAAGAATGAGTAAATGGGACGGATTTAATGTCCCCTGGCTGTTCTGTGCGTGAAAACAGTCTTTAAGAACTAAGAACTTTAATTGCTCTTCCCTCTTACAACGAGCACTACCTGTGTGCTGCAGAAGGTGGCGAACATGAGAGAAGTTGTCAGGGCTTTCCTGGCCTGGTGTCGGGGACTGGACTTGATGTCCTTAGCGGTCCTTTCCACCCTTATGATTCCAATATTACGATTTTTACGTAGCTGTGTTTGCAGTACCCCCTACCTCATAGTCTCTACTCTTGGGTTTTACTTAAATGTCCTTCTAATACTTTTCCTTAAAGTTATGTTGCTTTGAATTCTTATAGCCCCTTTCTTTAGAGGGTTCAAGTGCCTTGCAAGAATTAAATGTATTAACTAAATTCAAGTTAACTAACTGAATGGCTACTGTCTTTGTCAGTACTATGATAAACCTGTCCATTTATTTTCTTCGTTTACCCTCATTTAATTCTGACAAATCCTTATGAGTTGGGGAAATGATTGTTTTTCTAACATTCTCTATGCTCACATACACATGAACAAACATGTACAAATACATATATAATTTTTTTCAAACCAAAATGAGATCATTACTACATCCATTGCAATCAATTTACACTTTTTAATAAAGGTAACATATTATGGAACCACCTGGCTTTGTATTTAAACTTAGACATTGAAATCTATTTATGGATTGAAGGTGGTGGGCAGGAGTGGGATTCTCCACATGGAAGCTTGATTTTTCCTCAACAAAACTGGATAGTTTAGGGTCAAGTGGCTTTAAAGTCAAGGACATCCTGAAAAACTGACTAATAAATGCATGTGTATAAAAGACGCACAGTGAGAATTAGAATTATTTAAATATCCTTCATCCCTTCCCAACTTCTGTTCCAAAACTCATGAATATTATTTAAAAAACCAAAAGAAACCCGAACTAACCAAGGAAAAATAAAATTGACCAACCAACTAACCAGTCATCTAGTGATATGGGTATATTTCAGGGTCTAGAGAGACTAGGGTTGAAGTCATGAGAGATTATTTATTATAAAAAGACACACTTCAATGGATGCTGAAATATCACACTCTCAGTTACTTTCTAGAGTATATTTATACTTGTGAGTTCATGTTAATTTTCATTGGACCAAGATGTTTAAAAATATATATTAGAAAGCTCTTTGTTGATTGGATTAAAGGAAGATTAAAAGTCTCTTTCAAAGTTAATATTCTATCATTTTATTTGCAACCTTTGACAGAGAAGCAAATTAATAAAGATTCAATTTCCTGCAAATCCCACTTCTGCCACTCTGTGCCTTCACCCTCAACAGTTTTTAGGTAAAAAACAAGAAAAGTACCTATGAGTTATCTTAATTAAATATTATGTTACTTTAGTTCATGCAGTACAAAAACTTAGTTAAAACTGGCAGCTACTTAACACATTTTTGGCAAGTGACTTGTTTTTAATTAGGTTTTTGAAATATTTTCTACAAGATATCAGTTCCCTTTGACATTTTTTATTTTTAGAGCAAAACAGTCATAAGGGATAGGAGCTATTCTTGAGACAAGAAAAATAAGAACTTGTGGGGCATTAGAAAGGTATTTACAGCCACTTTCATCATCCAAACAGGATAATTCTGGAAAGAGAGAAAGGTCAGAGAAAGCCATTCAAATGTGACATTCTGTGAGTTAGTGATATTATACCTGCAGCCAACAGGTTTGGAGAACTCTGAACTCTCTTCACAGATGTTAATGTAACAGACATGGCGGCACGTTTGCGAGCACACCCACCGCTATCTGGAAGCAAAAAAATGACATAGCAGAGGCCACAGCAGAGGAGAAAGCACATGCGGTATCATGCATCTCAGTGAAATGTGACAGACATCCGTGAGAGAGATGAACAGTCAGCACTAGTAACCATGGAACACATCTGCAAAATGTACACCCACCCCAAACTAAACCAAAACAAGACAAGGAAAATGCCAGGGTTAGGTCTTAGAAATAGATGCCAATGATTTAGTAAAAAAAAAAAAAAAAAAAAAATCAGATTTTATACTTGATGTTTTATGGTTTTTCTTTGAGGAACACCATGTATGGAACTGAACTTTGTTTATACCATTTGAATTCAACTATTAAATTTACAAGCAGTGCAACTAGCTTTTAGAGTTATGAATATCCTGTATTTCAGGATTAAGAGCTATGGTATAACATACTTTCATATCCATCGTTTTCAGTTTTACTGTATTTGAGCTATTATGATTCCTGAAGATAGGTCAAAGGACCTCTTGAAATAAAGTTCTTACCTACCTGTTATAGGCATAATACATTTGATAAGTAAGATTCATAAAGAAAAGCATTTTGTGTCTTCCCATAGTTATTATTAGTTATGGGAAGTTTTGCCTAATTGAGGTAAAACAATATTGATATATACAGTACTGAAATGACCATGTTTAAAAAATTAGTTTTCATACTTCTGAACAATAAGTATATGATTTATGTATTTACACTTAATGCAAATCACAGCATGAAGTAAAAGAAGTGAAAACGCATCAGCTATTTTAATATGATTTGAGAAGCTTAGCGTAACAAGACTTCTAAAATTGGAAGGTTAATGTTCTATTTAGGAACAGATTCCAATTCCATTCCCAGATTCCTTTGTAGCTGGAATGTGCAATAAATAGTTTTGCTCATTCCCCTGAAACCAAAAGAACTTAAATTTAATTCTTTTTGAAAGCTATAACAAAAAGATATAAAAAAAAAGAGATAAATTCTATAACCACCAATATTATAATTATTATATTTGGCCACATGCTAGTCTTGCATATTGCTTTCCTTTATTTCTTAAGGAGTGTATCCACTTCGTTTATTGAACATGAGGGAACTGAGTGCTGAAAGAATGATTTGAATTAATTGTTGGTAAAATAACAAGTAGTAAGGTCAGCAGAACTTTAAATTGATAGAATGATTCTCATGTCAAAATATGTTTTTAAATATATACTCAAAATAGCAATTTTGTAATGCTGATAATAAAACAGAGAAATGGGACAACAAAAGAAAGTAAATCAAATAAGCCAAAGACCAAATATAGAAGGACATAAATGGTAAAAACATACAACCAAATGTATCTTCAGGAGAGGCACCAATAGGATTTTAGCAAACTCTGCAAATGGAAAATAGCCATGGAGGGGGGTGAATGTTTCTAATAAAATAGAGGTAATATTATTGAATATGCAATATATAGCAGCTATCAGGGTCTCAAAAGGTTAAGTATTCTGGGGTGTTGACAGTGTGAATGGAAAGCTCTCATTTACTAGAGATTACATTTTCTAGTTCTTTTAATTCTGAACATCTGAGGAACAAGCAGAGATGCAAAGGGAAAAATTCAGAATAAAGAGACCCAAGGTGGCTGGTTAAACCTTTGGTTTCCAAAACTCTGTATTAAGCACCCACCACAGTGGATTCACAAGGGTTTGGGAACATAGTTCACATTTTTGAGGAAAACACGGTGATGTCTATCAGACAGACTCTGCACCCACCACTAGCCTGAGGCAGTTCCCAGTTTCACCATCAGAGATCCTGTTATCTTCTTTTAGATGAGGTCACATCTTTGTAAATCTGTGTTTTTGGTGATTGTTGTGGTGGAACGCAAGTGCCCTGTCAAAGTAATCCGGGCCAGTCATTGAGAGAAGTGAAATACAATCTAATTCTGAGTCTGAGAAATTTTATAGCGCCCAATACACACAGGCATCCCAGTAACAAGTAACTGTGGTTATAGGGAATTGGATAAATGATTTTTTTTTTCAATTGAAGTATATGAAATGAAGTGAAGTGTTAGTCGCTCAATTGTGTCCGACGCTCTGCAAGTCCATGGACTGGGGCTCGCCAGGCTCTTCTGTCCATGGGATTCTTCAGGCAAGAATACTGGAGCGGTTTGCCATTTCCTCCTCCAGGAGATCGTCCCAAACCAGGGATCAAACCCGGGTTTCCTGCATTGCAGGCAGACTCTTTACCATCTGAGCCACCAGGGAAGCTTTAAAATAACCATGGCTGTTTGGAGCTGCCGGGGAAGTATATTGAAGTGTATGATTTTGTTCAGATTGCTTCTGAGTTGATAGATCATGAGCACTTACTAAACTGTCTGCACCTAACTGCTTAATAAATACAACTATCAGGTACTTTTGGCTTGAGGGTGCATGAAAAATTACTGAGCTGTTTTGGCCCTGTCAACCAAGAAAGTGTGGGAACCTCTGGGTTAAATAATTTTTGTATTCTGTGTTACTCTAAGAACTCAGTAAAATGACTGGAGAATTTTTATTAACAGTTTAGTAAAGAGCTTAGTTTGAAAAGTTGAGGCATTGGTGAAAGTGCTGGAATGAAGAAATCTATCGTATCCTGTTTCTACTTACTTATGTGTTGATACTTTCTGCTCTTTCCTGAAGATATTCTTTTAGATCTCAAAATGAGGATGCTATCTTACATATTTAGGTCATCCAAAAGAACCCTAATGCTGCCCTCACCTTCATGCTCACTCATAATCTGCTCACACTTCTGGGTCTTGGCAAGACCCGCAGTAGCTGCTTCTACTGCTGGAAAACACTCACAGGAGTAAACCATATACAATGGAGCATTTGATGTCTTTTTCCCACTCCTCCCCAGCAAAAATTTTCCTTCGAAAACAGTGGACCAAAAATTCCAAGAGTACAAATACAGCATGTTTTGTATATTTTATACATTATTTAGATACTTTAGTATGAGAAATGTGTCACAGTTCCCTTGGCAGGTTTATTACGTATTGGGCTAAAAACAAAGAGCTGTTTTGAAAGAATCTTATTTTCTTTTTGAAAAACTTTAGTGACTGACACATGAACACTGAAATAGTAATATTTCTCTGTAATGATTAATAGGTAGATAATGGAGACCTGTTTTATTTATTGGATATTTGGGAACTGATTTATACTTTGTTTTGAGATACAATGACAATGCTTTCTTCAATTTCCTACAGTGTTGAAAAACTGTGTGTGTGTGTGTGTGTGCACGCGTGCACACGTGTAGTTCTGCGTGTGCACGTGCTAAATCACTTCAGTCGTATCCAACTCTTTGTGACTCTGTGGACTGTAGCCCTCCAGGTTCCTCTGTCCATGGGATTCTCCAGGCAAGAATACTGGAGTGGGTTGCCATGCCCTCCTCCAGGGGATCTTTCTGACTCAGGGATCACACCTTGTCTCTTATGACTTCTGCACTGGCAGGTGGGTTCTTTACCACTAGCACCACCTGGGAAGCTCTTATAGTTCTATATGTATTTTCAAAAGTGGTATGTTTTTATAGCAACATTGTAGTATTACTTTGGCATTTTAAACAAAGGGTTCCAGTCACTTCTAATTAATTTTGTATGTGTATGTTTGAATAACATATTTACATGCATATATAGATGTGTAAATTCACTCATATAATTAAAATATCTGCAAATTAACATCCCATATAGAGCCCAGCTCACTCCTTTTAATGAGAGGATACTTTAGAGGGTTATATTCATGCTACTAGAGCAGTAACTTTATTCAAGCACCCTGGAGAACTAAACAAATTTACAAATTTCTATTTGCCTACTTTGTTATTGGGGATTGAATTCTATGAATAGGAAGGTTAATTATTGAATGGATTGTAACAAATATGATATACTTAGTATAATCACATATTATACATCTGTCATAATAAGGTTATAATAAATAGGAAAATCAGACTCCACAAAATGAAGGATATTGGGAAATTACATTCAACTTAAGTCTGCAAGAAGACGCTGCAGAACAATTGGTGAATGTAACTTCCTCATGTGCATGACCCACTGGGGTGATTTTGCAGTTTCACAGGATGACTTAGACAAGCTCAGTGATGGGCTGTCTGTTCTATTTGCTTTCTTCAGTCTCCTTTGCCTAATAATATTTATCCTTTCATTTCCCATGTGTATAATTCTCACATCTCCAATTGTCCAAAGGACTTGACTTGGTTCATTTCCAGGATTACGATTTCTGTTCTTTCCAAGCCTTCCTTGTACTTGTTGACTGTCTCCAATGTCCTCGTCTAGCCTGCAGACCTACGAGCCGACTGCACAGGGGCCAGCCGACTTCAGGCTCTCAGAGGCCGGTTCCAGCTGGTTTCTGCTCAGGGGCAGCCGCAGAATCACGTTCACAGCGCCTGTCTCTACACTAGATAGGGATTAGGTATCGGTTCTCACCAGTGGTTGTTAATCCTCCCTCGAGGCATTTTGATAACAAGAGACAGCAAAGAAAAACAACTGGCTTGATCTGAGAAAAATATCTTCCACTATGCTTTCTCCTTTGCTGTGATCACTTATGGGTGGGAAGTGGTATTTTCTAAATACAGTTGAAAATTACAAAATTTCAACTTGCTTTCCAGAATTATTCAATACTGAATATAAGAATTTCAGGAGAAGGAGAAGGGGAAAATGTAAGCTAAAATAATTATATTATGGGGAAAAAAATCATATGTATCTAGCAAGTACTACAAAATTTTTTTACAATTAATCTGTATACATTATGGGGTTCAGAGCACCAGTGTTAAACTATTTGGAGATACTGTTCTTACATCTAAAAATATAATACTTAAGACTCTAAGTGTATTATGTCTATTGATTAATTAAGCTGATTTCCTATGACGTTTTGGCACTCTGTCTACTCTTGATGTCAACATAAAATGTTTATAGAATGGAGAATTTTAAATGTTCTCTCATTAGAGCAACCTGCCTATGAATTTAGCCTATTTTAAGTGAGAGTTTTCAAATGTATGCATTGAATGATATACTACTTTTTCCTAGGGTTTATAGGAGTTAATGTCATGATATAATTACAGAAAAAAAAGGAGTAAGAACAGACAGCAAAACAGAAAATTCTACTTTTGATAACTGTAAGATTGAAGTACAAAAACAAAGAAATCAAATAATGAATTCAACTATCTCAGAAACTCAGTATCACATTTAGGATCAGCCAAGTGCTAAACTAATGATTTAGGGCCAAGATGATTTTTAGAGAGTGAGGCTGAAGAGTTTAAAACTAACAGAGACAGCATACCTGTGTTCATTTTGACCTTGGAGGGTTTGTTATTTAAGTCTTCAGTTTTCCTGTAGAAAGAAAATGATGTATTAATTTGTTCACTAGCGTGGGGAGCAAAATATCAAGAAAGTGTTTTTCTTTGGTTTTGGTGTACCTGTGAGCTAATATCACATTATTGTTAGTCTTATTTAAATGAAAGTTTAATAAACTGGGCAGAATTTATAATTCTATTCAAGTTAAGCTTCAATTATTATTGGTCTTATTATCATAAACATAAACTCATGTTTTTGTTTAATGGTGATCGTTAATGGATGAAAATGGAGTAGGGTTTTCATGGTTAAAAATTAAATTGCTTTCACAAACGTTTATAGTAACAGTTTTTGTTCTCTAAGCCAGAAAGGATCATTGATGGTTATGTGCCCTCTTCCAGAATTTTAAAAAACACTCTGATACTTTGAAATCATTACTTTACATTATTCAGTTTATTGCATTATTTATTTTATTTGAGATTATTACTTTACATTATTTAATTTATTATATTCAATTTATTATTGAGTTAATTTATTACCAGGGAATATTTAATGTATTTAAGCAATGTACTTGCTTGTATTTTGAGCAAGTAATCAAAGGTAAGATTCATCTATTTTTACTAAAGTGAAAGAAATAAATGATGACTACTAAACCCAGTTCTGTTTCAGTATCAGATGTGGTGGTTTTCCCCACTGGAGCACTTGCTGTATGACAGCTGAGATTAATTTATTGGAAATGGTTGGGAAAATGGTGCTTGTTGTAGAAAACAAGTTTCAAAATATTTACAGTATTGTTTGATGTGTAAGATGACTTGGTTTTTTCCCTGGCATATTCTCTGAGCCCACTTTTAGAGTTTCTTATTTCTGTATATCCTGGTAACCAAAGCGAAAGGATAAGCTCTTCAGGAAGCAATTCTTCTAAGGGGAAGAGCTCTCTGAAAGTTGTTTAACCCTGGTCACTTTGCCTTAGCTCCTGAATAGGGTCTATTGTCAATGAACATGAACTTCCCCTACAACACATTGAGTTTCCATGTACATTAGCACTCTAATATCTGATAGGTTAAAAAAATTATCTATACCTCATGGATCAGTAAATAATAATAAAATTAAAATGTCCAATTGGGAAGACTGGACAGCTACATCAAAAGAATCAGACTGGGCTACTTTCTCACATCATGTGCAACAATAGATTCAAAATGGATTAAAGACATATATATACAACTTGAAACCATAAAACTTTTAGAAGGAAATAGAGGCAGTATGCTCTTTGACACTGGCCTTAGTAATATTATTTTTGGATTATGTCTCCTCAAGCGAGGGAAACAAAAGCAAAAATGAACAAGTGGGACTACATCAAACTAAAAAGCTTTTGCCCAGCAAAAGAAACTGTCAACAAAATGAAAAGACCACCTACTAAATGGAAGAAGATATTTGCAAATAATTTATCAGATAAGGGATTAATATCCAAAATATACGAAGAATTCATACAACTCAGCATCAAAAAATCAAACAACCTATATAAGAATGGGAAGAGGGTTTGAAAAGCCTTTTCCCCCTAGAAGACATACGGCTGGCCAACAGGCACATGAAAGGACACACACCATCACTAATCCTCAAGAAAATACAAATCAAAACCACAATGAGATATCACCTCACACCTGTCAGAATAGCTGTTATCAAAAAGACAACAAATAACAAGTGTTGGCAAGGATACCAAGAAAAGGGTGTCTTGTGCAGTACTGGTGAGAATATAAATTATTGCAGCCACCATGGAAAAGAGTATGGAGATTCCTCAGAAAATTAAAAATAGAACTAGCGTAAGTTCCAGCAATTCACTCCTGGGTATTTATCCAAAGAAAACAAAAATACTAATTAGTAAAGATATATGCACCCCTATGTTTGTTGCAATGTTATTTACAATTAGCCTTTTCATACTGTTCATGGGGTTCATTGGAAGGACTGATGTTGAAGCTGAAACTCCAATACTTTGGCCACCTGATGCAAAGAGCTGACTCATTTGAAAAGACCCTGATGCTGGGAAAGACCGAGGGCAGGAGGAGAAGGGGGCGACAGAGGATGAAATGGTTGAATGGCATCACCGACTCAATGGACATGGGTTTGGGTAGACTCTGGCAGTTGGTGATGGACAGGGAGGCCTGGTGTGCTGCAGTTCATGGGGTCGCAAAGAGTCAGACACGATTGAGCGACTGAACTCAACTATTTACGATAGCCAAGATATGGAAGCCACCCAAGCACCCATCCATAGATTAATAAAGAAGATGTGGCTTACATGTGCAATGGAATATCACTTAGCCATAAAAAAGAAGGAAATCTTGCCGTTTGTGACAATGTGGATGGACCTAGAGGATACAAGTGAGTAAGTCAGGCAGAGAAACACAAATAGTGTATGATTTCACTTATATGTGAAATTGAAAAAACAAGATAGGGAATTCTCCGGTGGCTCAGTGGTCCACACTTTCACTGCTGAGGGCATGGGGCTAATCCCTGGTTTGGGAACTAAGATCCTGCAAGCCCACATGGCGAAGCAAAAAAAAAAAATTTAAATGAAAAAAACAAAGCAAATTAACAAATGTAACAAAACAGAAACAGAGTCACAGATACAGAGAACAAACAGGTGGTTGCCAAAGCAGAGAGGGTGGCTGGAATACAGAAATAGGTGAGGGACATTAGAGGTACAGACTTCCAAGCAGCAAAATAAAGGTGTCATGGTATGAAACATACAGTGTGGGGGATATAGTCAATAATTATGTAATATCTTTGTATGGGGATAGATTCATAACTAGACTTAATGTAGTGATTATTTTGAAAGGTATAGAAATATCGAATCACTACGTTGTATAACAGAAGCTAATATACTATATTGTAAGTCAGTTATATCTCAACAAATAAACTAACAAACAAACTCATAGAAAAAGAGATCAGATTTGAGGTTGCCACTGGTAGGTGTAGGGGAAATTGGATGAAGACAGCTAAAAAAGTATAAACTTCCAGTTATAAGTAAGTATTAGGTATGTAATGTACATGATAAATATAATTAACACTGCTGCAATTATATATGAAAGTTGTTGAGAGAAAATCCAAACATTTCTCAGCACATTGAAAAATATATTTTTTTCTATTTCTTTAATTTTGTATCTACATAAGTCAAATCACTTTGTTGTTTACATTAAACTTATACAGTACTGTATGTCAGTTATAACTCAATAAACTGGAAAAAAGTTTATTTAAAACTACAAAAAAATTTAAAATTTGGATACTGGCTAAATAAAATGATACCTTCTCCCCCAGGGTAGAGGGAGAATTTGAGAAATAAATCAGCATGAAAACAATACACTCAAATGATATGAGATGTACATATGAGCCAAGAAGAGAAGGATTTTACCTTTTTTATGCCTACATTCAATTACTAATATCCTGGTACTTGTCCTAAGTTTCTTCAATTGTGTCCGACTGGTTGCAACCCCATGGACTGTAGCCCATCAGGCTTATCTGTCCATGGGATTCTCCTGGCAAGAATACTGGAGTGGGTTGCCATTTTCTTCTCCAAGATCCTGGTACTCAATGAATACTACACAGCAGTGAATATATAGAATAGATAAAATGATAGTACTGATGTTCACCCCAACTTAATTTTTAGAGCTATACACTGAAAACAACACAGATGACATCCTCATTACATAGTGTTTTGGTATCACCTGACTGTGTTTAGTGTTACATTCTTGCCCATCCACCCTGAAGGATACTGCAGCTGCCACATCCAGGTTCGAGAGAGTCATGACATTACACTGAATTTTACTGTAAAATTTCACGTCAGTTGACTTTAAATAGTGATTGCAGGACACTTTATTATGATGAGTTTTAACTTGTTTTTCAGCTAGTATAAATAAAGAGGCAGGGTTCTATTTTCTTTTTCTGAATACAAAAATAAACGTGGTACATAGCTAAGGAGCTCAACTCTGCAGCCTTAATACCGCCTGGATTGAGGGGATGCCAATGAAGTCAGGGAAGAAGGCAGTGGTCAGTGCAGGAGCCTTGAGAAAGCCCCAGATGTATTTATTTTAATGTCTCAGTAGCAAAAACTCCTAATATGTTAACCTTAAATGGGCAAACTAAATAGAAAAGAGAAGCCTCAGGGGATGTCTGTGACCAAGGCTGAAGCAACTGCTAAAACAAGAAGGAATAAACAAGCCTGCAGAAGAATGAGGACTGGAAAGACATTTCCCCAGTTCTATTCATCACTTCTTTTCAAAACACTTGATGTTTAAAGCTGTTTTAAGTTTTTCAAGTGGGAGGGGACATAGGTAAACCTGTGGCTGATTAATGTTGATGTTTGGTGGGAACCAACACAATACTGCAAAGCAGTTACCCTTCAAATAAATAAATTAAAAAAAAAACAAAACACAGTTTTAAGTTTTAAAACTGAATCACAAAGACAGTGTTTGAACTGGGATAGTAATAATTGCTACAGAAAACATCAAACTGAAGGAAGGTTAGTTCTCAAAACATGAAACCTGCTACTATAATAATGTTTTGATAACAAGTTTAGGGAACTAATTATCAGCATTTGTTGTTTGAATTCAAATGCTGATATTTACAAAGTATCTGACACTCAAAAAGTAGAATAGGATTATTGGGAACAAAGAAAGGCGCCACAAATTCTTGAGCTTGTCATCTTTAAAGTGATGTATCCTGTTACTTATAGATGTAATTTGTGAGGGTTTTTTTTTTTTTTTTTCTTTTTTAACTTCACATTGTTTTAGATGTCAAAACGTGAAATGACTAACTTCCTAATCAGGAAAGACATTTTCCAAGTTGTTAAAAGAAGAGTCACAGTGATTGAGCTCTGCAGAAGAACCTGAAACCCAAGGCTTCTTTGGTGACTAATAAAAATGCGTGATTTGATTTCCATTATTTGTGCTGAAGCCATTAACAAGTCTACAGCTGAGAGCTCTCTTTAGACAGTTAGAACTAAGGCGAATCTAACCTCTTTTGTTCTGTTCTGAAAAAGTGCCTTTGACGGTACTTACATAACAAGCACAGATTATTCTGGAAAGCATCGAATTCCTGGAGTGTTTACTTGCTATTAGGAGAGACAGTATTTCAAGTATTCTCTTAAATTGGAATTATACTAGGGCCAAGACTATGAAAACTGACCATAAAATGCAGGCTACCTTGAACCTCAGCAGATAATCCACAGAGCAAAGACCTATCTGTGCATTCGAGTGTCAGAATGATATTCAACAGGTGGTGTGGAGCTATATTTCCTTAAAGTCAGTTCTTACTGAAGTTTTTATATAAAAGGCAACATAAAGACTTCCTTGGTGGCTCAGATGGTAAAGAATCTGCCTGCAATGTGGGAGACCTGAGTTCAGTCCCTGGATTGGGAAGATCCCATGGAGAAGGAACCTACTCCAGTATTCTTGCCTGGGAAATCCCCTGGAGAGAGAAGCCTGGCAGGCTATAGTCCACACAAAAGAGGTCACAAAAGAGTCTGACACAACTTAGCACTAAATAACAACAACAACAATTTGTACATAGCAGTAGATTTGTTTTTCTCATAGGTCAGAGGGCAACGACATGATTTTGTGGCTATGGTCTCTTAATTTCCCTTGAATTCCTTTCAATTATCAGATCTCTCTCTCTCTCTTTTTTTAATGGATCAGAATAGTCTTTATTTCCAACATGACAGCAGATTGGGTCATTTAAGCTTTGAATGAGGATCTTAAGATGTTTGATTGCTCATTCACGGGTACCAACATGACTTTGTGCTTGAATTCTTTTGATTATCGGGCATTCCATTCTGAAGAGGAGCAGGGTCAATACCTCTCCTCAATTTTGCCCAAGAATTCTGTTAGTTATTTTTGTAGACTTGAATTTAAGCACCAAGGCCAGCTGTACAACTTTGGACTACATTTTAGCTCAGTTAATATGAGGATTTTAAGACTGGAGCCTGAAAGATTTTCCATGGAATAATTTTAATCCAGTAAATTGCTAGGTTATTTTTAAATTATTCTATTCAGAGTTCATATATAATTCAGAAGGTAGGACACACAAAGTGGTGGGAAAATACTGAGGAATGTTAGATTTTTTTTTAAGAGAAATATTCTAAACACAAGAATAAAAATATGGTGCATATTAATTTTATGCACCAGAGTTTAGCCTGAATTTACTTTGAAATGGGGTCATATGTAACCATTCTTTCTGCATAAGCTACCCTGAATGGTCAATGCGTTTCTTTCTCTCTGTGGAAAGATTAGCAGTATTCATAACTGCCAAAGAATTTCACTCTTCAATTATAGCCAAATGACATAATTTAAGTTGTTGACATATATCCTTTCTACTGTATTAATAGGCTGCCTTGAAATGTTCACAGGAAATCCCCCAAGTTGTTTATTATGTTCTTTACAATCCCTGAGCTTAGATAAATGAGAATCCACGTCAACCCCTTTTCTGAATGGTTTCTCTGAGTTGACAGCCAGTCTATGATGCCAACTCGGGGGCTCCTTTGCCTCTGAGTGGGTGGCACAGATCATCTCAGTCAATAATGAGGGCACAGTTGTCCCTGCTCACCCTCCATATAAGAACTTAAATCCCTCTGAACAGTCGTGAATGAATGCTGCCTAAATATGGGTCCTTAGTATGCTGACGCCAAATTACCCATAGCATTCGCACATGAATGCTGGGGTCAGAACACATTTAGCGTCATTTCATAGGAATAAGACAAAATCATTACTGTGAACAGTGATGAACAAAATGACATGAGGTCATTGATTATTTTCATAAAAGTATACAGTGTTCTTTTTCATTATACCAAATATCATTATACCTGGAAAAATTTCCTGAAGACTCACATATTATAGGTGAACTGAATGATTCAAGAATAGGTCTTGAAGTCAAGTGGACCTGTATTCAAACCCAGTTTTGCCCACATGTTTTTCAAGGAAACTAGCAATTTTATTTCTGAGACTTTACAATGCAAGCTAGTCCAAATATGTACAGATTTTCCTTAAAAAGTATGCTAGTTCAAAGTCAATCCTGGTAGATAATTTTCTTCCTGATGCTATTCCAAAGTTCCAAAGTCTGTAATTTACTCTCTTATTTAATGATAAAAGAATATTGGTTTCTTTTCGCACTAAACGATCCAGTGATTTAATATTGCTCTAGTATCCTACTTTCATGATATATTTTACTTTTATAGTACTTAAGAATGATTATAGAATACATCTAAGTACTTACAAATGCATTTTTTCCTAAGTCAAAGTTATTGATCAACTTGATGGTATAGTACTAGGAAATTTCTGTTGGTTTCTATTCTGTAAATCAAAAGCCAAATGTATTCCTAATGAAAATAAACCAGAACCCTAATGTGGACCTGGTAAGTCAGACACATCATCAAAGAGACATGTAAAGAATTAGACTATAGAAACACATGTTATAGGTGAACTGAATAGTGCTGGAACGATAGGTCTTGAAGTCAAGTGGGCCTGGATTCAAACACAGTTGTGCGCATTTGCAGCCATCTAAATAATTTATTCACTCAGTGGTGTCCAACTCTTGCGACCCCATGGACTATAGCCCACCAGACCTCTCTGTCCATGGAACTCTCCAGGCAAGATACTGGAGTGGGTTGCTATTTCCTTCTCCAGGGGATCTTCCCAATTCAGGGATTGAACCTGGGTCGGTCTCCTGGATTTCAGGCAGATTCTTTACGGTCTGAGCCATCAGGGAAGCCCTTAAAAATGATTTATAGCAACATTACTACCATCTGCAGCAGCAGCAACAGAAGCAGGATTAAACACCTTCCCCCACTGTTGTGAACCATCCCCAGATTGGTTAACTGGCATCATTCCCATTCACCAATATTTTGAGTATTTTGAGACAGACCTTTACCTTTGATTGAGTTGTTTGAATGTAATCAACACTTTCCTGAAAATACACAGACTTTATTTTATTGCTTTAGATTGAACTAAGCCACCACAGTCTATAAAGGTAATTTGTGTGTATTTTCCCATTACTCAATTATTCCATGCCCAACTTAGTGACATATTGGAATTGAAAAGGAATTCTGCTTTCCAGGCAGCTTTTCTTTCTTCCTTAAACAGAGCCTTCTTTTAACTGAGATTCTCCCCATGCCCTCTGCCCACTGCAGTGAATAAGAGGAGACAGACCCAAATAAATAGCTGAATCAAACACTAGCCTCTTGCCCCAGTGAAGTCTTGACTACTAAACCTAAGGGGAAGAGACACTTAAAGGTTGTGACAATTAGCTTTAAAAAAAGACTTTCCATTATCTTTGACAGCTTATAACCCAAGGTGATGGTTGGAGGAAAGAGATGTCTATTAAATGTCACATAAAGAATTGTGTGGCAAATTGCAGAGTGATAACATCCTGATGACAACCATCCTTGTTTATTTCACTAAGCAAATGTGTCTCCCCTGCCATCCACCATTGCAGAGAGTACCATAAATTTCTACTTTGAGAAGAAAATCTATGATCTTTTCAAAGAAACACTTCTTTCTGATTTGAAAGAAATAAAACTGTCTCTATTTGCAGATGATTTGATATCACATACGGAAATCCTAAAGATTCTACCAAAAAACTGTTAGGACTATAAATTAACTTAGTATAGATGCAGGATACAAAATCAGTGTGCAAAAATCAGTTGCATTTCTATCCACTAATCACAAAATATCAGAAAGAAAGATTAAGAAAATAATTCCATTTACAATTACATAAAAAAGAACAAACTACTTGGAATCAATGAAACCAAGGAGGTGAAACACTTGTACACTAAAAACTGTAAGACATCAGTGGAAGAAATGGAAGAAGCTATGAATAATGGAAAGATATTTCATGCTCATGGCTTGGAAGAATATTGGTAAATGTCCGTACTTCCCAAAACAATCTATAGGTTCAAAGCAATCCCTACCAAAATTTCAATGGCATTTTTCACAAATAGAAAAGAAAATTCTAAAATTTGTATGGAATCACAGAAGATCATGAATAGCCAAGGCGATCTCGAGAAAGAAGGACAAAACTGGAGACATCATACTTCCTGATTTCAAACTCTATTACAAAGCTATAAAATAAAAAAAAAATATGGTATTGGCCTTAAAAACAGACACACAGACCAATGGAACATAATAGAGAGCCCAGAAATAAACCCAGGCAAATATGCTCAGTTTATCTATGACAGAAGAGCCAAGAATATATGATGGGGAAAGGATAGTCCCTTCAATGGTGCTGGGAAAACTGGACAGCCACATGCAAAAGAATAAAGCTGCACGCCTATCTTACCCCATACACAAAAATCAATTCAAAATCCATAAAAGATCTGAATATAAGGTCTAAAACCATAAAAGTCCCAGAAGAAAATACAAGGCATAAGCTTGACTTAGGTCTTCGCAATTTTTTTTTTTTTTTTTGTATTTGTCAACAAAAGCACAAATACACAAGTAAGAGTATATCAAACTAAAAGCTTCTGCACAGAAAGGAAATCATCACAGAAGGAAAAGACAGCCTGCAGAATGGGAGGAAGTACCTCCTAGTCATATATTCGATAAAGGGCTAATATGCAAAATATATAAAGAACTCCTATAAATCAACTGCAAAAAGCCAAAACTCAAAAAAGACCAATCTGATTAAAAAATGAACAGAGGAACTGAATAGACATTTTTCAAAGATGGACATACAATGGCCAACAGGTACATGAGAAAGTGTTTAACATTACTAATCATCACGGAAATGCAAATCAGAACTACAATGAGATTTTTGCTTCACACCTGTTAGAACAGTTACTATCAAAAAGGCAAGAGGTAACTAGTGCTGGTGAAATGTGGGGATAAGGAAACCCTTGTGTGCTGTTGGTGGGAATAAACTGGTGCTAGTACTACAGGGGAAAATACAGAGGTCCCTCAAAAAGTTAAAAATAGAACTACCATATGATCCTGGAATCCCACTTGAGGGAGTATATCCAAAGGAAATGAAGATAGACTATGGAAGGGATACCTACACTCCTGTGTTCACTGCAGAATTATTCACAGTAGTCAAGACATGGAAGCAACTTAAGTGTCTGCCAACTGATGAATGAATAAAGATGTAGTGTATTTACACAATAAAACATTATTCAAGTGTGAGGAAAAAGGAAGTATTGTCATTTGTGACAACATGGATAGGCCTTGAGGGCATTATGCTTAAGCAAGATAAGATAAGACAGATACTGCATGCTATCACTTATATGTGGAATCTAAAACAGAAAAAAAAAAAAACACACAAAAAACGTCAAACTCATAGAAACAGAGAGTAAGAAAGTGGTTGCCAGGGGCTGGGGGTCAGGGCAGGGAAGTAGGGAGAGGTTGGTAAACTGGTACAAACTTTGAGCTGTCAGAGGAATAAGGTCTGAGGATCTAATGTATGACATGGTGACCGTAGTTGGTAACAATGTATTGCAGAATTGAAATTTGCTGAAAGTAGAGGGCTTCCCTCCTGGCTCAGTGGTAAAGAACCCGCCCGCCAATGCAGGAGGTCCCTGGGTTGGGAGGATGCCCTGGAAAAGGAAATGGGAACCCACTCCAGTATCCTTGCCTGGGAAATCCCATGGACAGAGGAGTCTGGCCGACTGAAGTCCATGGGGTTGCAAAAGAGTCAGACAGACTTCGTGCGTAAACAACAACAGAGAGAATAGAATCTAAATATTCTCAACAAAAATAGAAAAGATTAATATATGTAATGATGGATGTGTTAACATATGGAGAGAATCCTTTTACAGTGTACACGTGTCATCTCTATGTACACTTGCAATATCTTACAATTGTGTATGTCAATTATAGCTTCTATAAAGTTGAAATTTAAAAATGTTAATTATAGTTATGTTCAATGTAAAAAAACAAAAGAACCATATTTTTAAAAAATTTGAACTTTGAAAATTTTCCTGTTTTCAAAATTAAAAAAACATTATTTATCAAAGTATAATTGATTTACAATATTGTGCTAATTTCTGATGTACAGCAATATGACTGAGTTATATACATATATACATTCTTTTTAATATTTTCTATTATGGTTTATCCTGGGATATTAAATATAATTCCCTCTGCTATCCAGTAGGATCTTGTTGTTTATTCATAAATTTCCTCCTATTTTTATTTTAAACCTTTCATTTTAATTTTTATACACTGATATCACAAGTTAGCAGATATAAAAGGAAATTAAATAATCTAGTTTAGTTTTGTATATATCATATTTAGACTTCAAGTAGAAGCAAACATTAAATGCTGTGGTAGTAAAGAAGTATCATTTTATGTGTGTTTTATTTTTAAAATTTCAACTTCTGAAAAGGACCTGGGATCAGTCATTTCAATTTTTGAGATTAGGCATTTGGGGATAAGAGAAATGACTGCTCCAAGATCAAATAGTAACAAGTTGACACTCAAAAATGACTTAGCTCTCCTGACAGTGAAGAAAAGGCATCTCCTTTTAAGATATCTTCAAATGTAATTGAAATCAAGCTGCTTCCCCTCAACACATTACAGTTAATTATAATACAGTACATTAGGCATAGTGCCTAATTGAGTGCTGAATCCTACCTCCACGGCAGGGGCTAAAGGACAGACATATATGTACCTCCTACATATCAGGAGGTGTGGCAGATTCTACAGGTAAAACACAGACCTGGCTGATGAATAAGTAAGGACTGTTAACAGAGGACCATAGATTTATTCTTCTAGAACTAACATGGAAATAATGGTTGCTTATGACAGGGATTTCTTTTGCCCAACTACTGCACAAGCCTAAATAGACAGCTTTATTTAGGTGTAAGCCTAGATCAATAACTATTGCTTTTTTTTTTCTTTTTAAGAAAACCTCAGAATTTTAAGTAAATATTTACTTGGACGTATTTCCATGGTAATGTTATTTTATGAAATAACTACCTTTAAATAATCTGCTTATTGTTAATTGACTGTTTAAGAGTCACATTTTTTCTTTTGATTGAACACACCTGCTTCCTGAACACCTGAAATAATGTTTGCATAACTTAGCAAGGGCAAAAAGCCTGCTATATACCACCAGCAGTAATGCAAACCTGTGTTTGTGTGTGTCTCAGATATGACATGGTGAAACTCTATTTGCTACTCTATCTGGGATTTGAATTTGGGGGTGCTGGTGGTGGTAAGAACTTTGCTCTACTTTGGTTACTTAACATTTCAATAATATTTCTCTTGCAAAGTTTATTTAGAATGAAAATGTATCTCACATAAGTTCACAAACATCTTAAGGTAACTGGACTAATTTGTGAAAATCCAAGGAAGAAAATAAGAGGCCATTGAAGGAAAATACTGCCTCTGAAGAAATCCTGAACTTATTAAAAGTTGAAACTTAGTATTTTTGCTGGAGTGGGTAGTTTATGACACTATTCACTGGAGCCAAAGAAAAGAGATAATAAAGACAGATCTCTTCTGTTTTCATTGTTAAAATTATTGACTTCTTATATCCAAATGTAATATTCAGAGTGCAAAAGTAGTACACTAGATCTTTAGCAAGAAATCTGGCAAAATGCTTCATGACATTTCTATGTACTAACGTGAATGTGTTAGACGGAATTACAGATGAATGAAAAATCATTTTCAGGAGCACCCTTCCCTGGCTGGGTGTTTTCAACATTTTTATTTTTGGGGAAAATAACTAGCATGCTTATCAGTTCCACAGAAGGCATATACCCAAGAGAGGACTAGGTAACGAGTAGAAAGACTTTATCTTAACAGGCTGAGTTAAACTTTAACAGGGATAAATAAAAAGTCTTGCAACTCTGCTATACCAAATTACTTCATGATAAGGTTGAAAAGATTGTTTCTCAAAACTTTGTCTGAAATATGTCTGCGAGCTTTAATGGGCTGTGAGCTCAGTGTGACACAGGGGTTTAAAAATGTGATTGTATCGATTAAAAATGAGCAGCAGTTGTAGAAATCAAGGAAGATTATGACCTCGCTTTAACACTCATGTTGGCACCTCATGGCCTCAATTTAAAAAAAAATAATGTCGTTCTTTTGGTTTTGTCCATGAGCCAGCCTGCTGTGGATGTGTCTCCCCAGATTTTAGAGGCTAGCCCTGAATGCTGAAGGGAAGTGGAGAGGCCTCTGAGTGATTCGGTGGAAAGTGCTGTCACGTGAGTGTTAGCAGCCATAAGAAAATTATTGACAGTGCCCTGATTTTCTTGTTTGTTTGTTTGTTTTTTCATCTCAGAAATCATCTCGGGGGCTTTTAGGATTAATACTCTTAAATTATTCACACTTAGGCTTTGCAGGGACAGGGAGAAGAATATCAGTAGTAACTCAAAGTTTCAGTATCCCTTAGGATGTACCTGAGGTTAAGAAACATGATATCCAGATGTTCCCTGGTGGCTCAGACTGCAAAGAATCCTCCTGCAGTGTAGGAGACACAGGTTTGATCCCTGGGTTGGGAAGATCCCCTGGGGAAGGGAATGGCAACCCACTGCTGTGTTATGTCCAGATGCAACTATTTCTCAATGCTGGGTTTTTAACAATCTGGTTTACAACTCTCATCAGAAAGGATATAAATAACTCCATCCTTGAACTAAGGGCTTTAATAATTCTGCATTATACAACAAAACTGGAGCTGATATCTGTTACTCTTTTGCTCAACAAGATGCCAACTCAAATGACCTCACTTGCAGGTCTTACCCAAGTCACATGTTCCCAGCGTTCTTCACTTTTTAATACCTAATATAGTCCTTCATACCCTGCCACTATTTAAAGCTAAAACTTTCACTCAATCCACCAAAAATAGGCAAAGAAAACAGCATACTTAAAACAGCATACAATTTATACTTAAACATTGGGGAACAGTGAAAATTATTTGAATAGGGATTTTGTCCTTTCATAACACCTTTGACACACTCGCTACATCTAGAAATGATTGGAATACTCTTTAAGATGATCGTTGGACATATTTTAACATACACAGTTAAAGTCTTATTTGATCTGCTCCTTTGTTAGTCTTCCCTCCCCCCTTTTATCTATGGGAAGAAGTTCTCTACTTTCTTCCTTTTGAGTTTCGGCTGCTCTTTGAAAAGCAGAAAAGACTTCATCTTGACTTTCCAATGGCCGGAGGATAGGAACTCTTTCAGGGCAGGCTGGGTTCCCCTCCACGGTCAGCTGTGGCGTGGGGTCATGATCTTAAGAACCCACCCTGGGCTTTTTGTGCACATCATATAGACTCTACTGTGAACTCCATCAGGTTCACAGACAGAGACTGTGTCTGCAGTGAACACCCCATGACAAAAACCTGACACTCCCTGACTTTAGCATCATTTCTTCTCTGTTGATGGAGAGCAGGAGCAGTCCTTCATTTCTCCTGCAACATTTGGAAACCTAGAAACTGTGTTGTGATCACGTGCCGTCATACTGAGTCTAGCAAATGTAGTTGAGGAGAGCGATCACACTTCTGTTTTCTAATGTGAGCTCATTCGGTTGGGATGTTGCCTGTCTGCCCTTCCTATGTCAGGGTGAGAAATGGAGCCCATCATATTATAATTCATGTCAGACTGTACACCTCAAACTTACAAAATGCTGTATGTCAATTATAACTCAATTTAAAAAAAGAGAAAATATAGCTCATATCAGGAGGGAGCCAAAGATAATGGGTGGACCAGAAAGTTAGCAACTTTCCATTTTGTGGGAGGGGCAACTTCAGAAATACATTAATACATATACAGTCATCAGTAGCTAGGAAGTGGCAGAGTCAGGATTCAACAACCCATGTTTCAGGGAACTTTCAGGTACATGCTCTTTAACATTCCCTCTAGATCTTCCTTGTATGAAACTGAGTGTCAGTATTTAGTCTTCTGTGTCTATATGTGCTTGGGCAAATCTCTTGCACTTCTTGCTGCCTGAGTGTTTTAACTTATAAAATGAAAGGCTTGTTTTAAAATGCAAAAGCACATAAGGTCCCTCTGTGGTCTGAAATTTTCCTAAATCCAAAAAGGGTATGTTTAGTTCATTTATATTTATTGAAAGGCACAATCCAGTATCCTTACTAACATGATTGTATATGATATAAAGCAGAATCTTATTGGAAGTCAGTATTTTAATGACTCATTTACACATTAAAATTCGGAAAAAAAGATTTTGAAAGATCTGTATTTCTAGTAGCATCAGTATGTGATAGATATGTATTAGTAAGAGTCTGAGCCATCATCCGTGACTGCTTTCCTCTAGCTGTCCCGTTTACTTAAGTCCGGGAATGAGATCCATGGCACTCGTTCTATATGACATGTCTTCCCATATTATCTCAAGTGCCTTTCAGTGGAGATGATCAATTTTAAGATTTCATGTGGCCTAAAACAATTTCCATTTTATAAATGTACATCCAAAACAATTTGTATAAAAATAAAGTTCAGTCAATAAATTATCATCACCTTCTTAAAGCTTTTTCCATTACGGGTGGTGTGATGGTGTCAGGGACATTGAGAGTGAAAAAGATCATTGATTTTGGGGGTTTTCTGTTAGAGTTTGCAGTGGAAAAAACAGATAAGTCAAGAATGTGGTTTCAAATTCCAAATGTTGCATTATTTTGCATATCTCGTATTTCCAAGAGTAAAGTCTGTTGACCTTTGAGGAAACAAAAGGCTGAAAGATCTCAGCACATTGTGTTCCAAACTAGTATTTTCATTACATTTTCTTACTGGCTGAATCAGTCATGTCATCACTTGCTAAATTATAATAGCATGTGAAGTACAGTGGTATTTCACATGATTTTTCATGTGGAGGTTGCTATTATATGCTTTGGCTACTGTGGAAGTTTGACATCAGGCTCACATACAAATTGCCAAAGTCTTATGACCCACAGAAATTTTAATCAGCCTGTTCCTCTTTTCAGAAGCTTTGGAATTAGACTGTTCACTTAGCATAAATTATGATTTTAGGATATTTGGTTATTTATATGGCAACTGTATAATATATGTGTTATTGAGTTACAGTTGTCTGAGAAAGAATTGACTTAAGGAGAAGGATGAATTAGCAACTGTTTATGAAGAAACAATTTATTTCCTTCAAAAACATAGATTAACTCTAGGTCCAGGAAATAATGCCAAAAAATGGGTTCTTTATTTTAATAAACACATAAGAATGACTTGTGCATGTGACATCAATTTACATGTAGTAAATGTTTCAAAAAAGGCTTATTTTATGTCGTGTAGGTATTTATGCTAGCATTTTCTTTAAGAACCTAGCTTTTAATATCATCAAAAGTAAATGCAGCCGAGACCTTCATCCAATTATCCTCGTTTGTAAATTGATACATCTAAGTTACATTTCAAATATACTTTATTTCCCACTTCATGCTGAGTTCATGATTATTTCCCTGTCCCCAAACCTCATCCCATTTTTTAGCATTCCATAACTCAGAGAACGTCTCCATTCATTCATTATTCAATGCATTAATTCATTAATCAAAAAATTTGAAAGGCAGGCATTGTATAAGCAGAACTTGGGGGAAGCTTGACCATTCCATCTCTCAACTCTATGTGTTTGAAATTAAAGAAGAGACATTTAGCCCTGGAAAGGACAGTATGCTTCTATCGCAGCCCCACAGGAAGAGATTTGGGTGTGAGAGGATAAGCATTTTTAGCTCTCTGAACTTTATGTGGGCCAAATACAGGTAAGGCATAATTTAACATCCAGCATCAGGAGTACATGAAGGTTAATGGTGACGCACGGATGAATATTATTGGTTCATGTACCTGAGATAGCAGTGAACCCTAAATGGGTGATCTTCCAGTGGCATATAGGTAGGGGGCAGCAAGCAGATAGTATCAGCTCTTTGCATCTAATTTACTGCTCCTTATCGCAACCAAACTTAGATGAACACAAAGCAAATCAGTAGTCCCTCAACTGACTTGTTAGTTATCTATTTTATACACAGTAGTGTGTGTGTGTATATATATACATGACTTCCCTGGTGGATCAGGTGGTAAAGAATCTGCTTGCCATCCAGAGACCTGGGGTCAATCCCTGAGTCGGGAAGACCCCCTGGAGGAGTGTATATATGTCAATGTCAATCCCCTAATTCATCCCACCCATCCTTTCCGCTCTTGGTGTCCACACATTTGTTCTCTAATTCTTTGTCTCTCTTTCTGCTTTGCAAATAGGTTCTTCTGTCCCATTTTTCTAGATTCCATGTATAAAAGCAACATTATGTAACATTTGCTTTTCTCTTTCTTACTTCAGTCTGTATGACACGCTCTAGGTACATCCACATCTCTGCAGATTTTGATGTTGAAGGTATCACTGCTTGCCCCACCAGCCCAGTGGTGGCAGCTCTCAGATGCACTTGTCATGTCTCTCTACATCTTTGCATCGCTTTACATGACAATCAGAGGATACTCATCTTCTCAATCACCTTGCTCATCTTCAACCTCCTTTAAGGTGCCCATGTGTGTGCATGCTAAATCGCTTCAGTCATGTCCAACTCTTTGTGACCCCATGGACTGTAGCCTGCCAGGCTCCTCTGTCCATGGAATTCTCTAGGCAAGAATACTGGAGTGGGTTGCCACGCCCTCCTCCAGGGAATCTCCCTGACCCAGGAATCGAACCTGTGTCTCTTACATCTCCTGCATTGGCAGGTAGGATCTTTACCATTAGCACCACCTGGGAAGACCCCTTTAAGAGGCCCAGGCTTACTCTATGCCTTGATACTTAAGGGCACAGTCTGGGCATTTGGTGGCTCTCAGGGAATCAAATAATGGTCTTAAGGCAGAGACAACTTGGATTCTCACTTCCTAGAGAAGATGTTCCTACATGAAGAGCAAAACGCTGATGGACTAGTAACAGCATCCTCAACAATGAATGGACATTCTGGTAAGCGATGTGTCGCATGTCTGTCTTTAAGTTTACATATGTCACTACACAATAACTCATAATAAATTTATTGGGTCAAGAAAGACTCTTGCCATGAATATACATAAAATATCAGAGACAGGAAGCACAAATAGCATTTGATTCCTCTACCAGCACCAAAACCATCATCAGAGCCACCCTACATGGCTCCATTAAGCTCTTGTTCATCCTGATTCTGAAGGTTTATTCTCAAGAGGAAGAATGAGCCATCAGATGGATGAGTCACATTTTAGTTATAATCACAGGAACATTCAAAAATGAAATCATTTTATTCAGATGAACAAATCTTATAAAAAGTAAATTACTTCATTTACCTTTGGCAAAAAGACTAGTTTAGCTATTTTGAGTTCTCCCTGGAATTATCTCACCCATTCTTTTCACCCTCTGTGACACCTGCTTCCATCTCTCCCCTTTCCCAGTGCTTTCCTGGTCACACCAATAAAACAGGAAAAAAGCAGGAAGCGTGGCGCTGACAACCTTCACATCATCAGGGCAGGAGGGAAAAGGCCCCACAATTGGCAGTCTTTTGAAAGCGAGCATCTTTCAAAGAAGCAAATACTTTCAAGACAGTTTAATATTTTAATCTTTATTGTTGCTTCTTTATACCATCTTTGAAAATCCGAACTAGAACATTATTTCTGGGTTTCCAAGCTTCAGCTGTATCTCTGTCTATCTCTACATGTGTTTGAGTATACATGCCTCTCCCTTCACTCCAAATTCTTCTTACTCCAAATTTTCAAGATGGAGTAAAAGTGTTTTCCCCTATATTTACTGTTTAAGTTCTTTCCCACACAGTGGCATGATGCCTGTATTTTTATTATGGCTGTTAGTTTCCAGCACTTGAGTTGTTTTTGTTTCAGTCTTTATTTTCTGTGTAAGATACACAGCTGCTTCTGTGCTCTGGGGGCCCTCATCTTACGAGTTATGGATTTTGCATTGCGCATTAGTGATGAGCGCTAATGATAAAGTGAGCATCACCAGTCTGCTGCCCACACTGTGTGGGAGGCAGGAAGGCCTGGCGGTGGAGATGCGGAGAGACCGTGGACCTGATGGGGCTGGGAGAAACCAAGCTTTTCGGGTAAACACTGAGGGACCATAACAGATGCCAAACTGAGTCACAGCTCTATTCGTAAATTGCACATAGATCTATCCCCAACATAACAAGGATCCTACTAATTAGACATTTGGAATTATTTTAAAACCAATGAAATAAATGCCTTCTACAACAAGATAGAATTATGTAACAGATCTCAACAACTTTTTATTACAGATATTTTGCTTCTCAAGTTTAGGTAGAGCAATTTGCAGAAATATACAGGTCTAACCAGCGTTTCCATTCACATGGCCTCTTGCTGTCCAGCCTCATCCAGGTGAGGTCTAAGGGTCAAAGCACCTGCTAGCGAGGCAGAGCAGGGCGGCACATCTCTGGTGTCCTTGCGCCCTTGTTTCGTGTTTTTACTGCCATCATCTTTTTGTATTATTTTGTTTGTTTGTTTGTTTCATCACAGTTGGGTTTATACTAAGCCCAAGCAAAATTCCCAGACTTAATGTTGGGGTTTAGGCAGTCATCCTTGAAACAGTAGCAGAGTAAAGTATGAATGTGTTTGAAAGAGAGACTGTGTAACTTAAAATTACAACTATTTGAAGATTCATAAATTTACTTCTCAAGCCCCTACCTGTCCTCAGCGTGCGAGGCTTGGAACATCACCTGCCTGTTGACCGTGTCCACTTGGATGTCCACCAGGCACATCACCCTGACCTTTCATTTCACCCTGTCACCCACCCTCTCCTCCTTTCACTTCTTCGTAAACGGCATCACCATTTCAGTTGCTCAGACCAACAGCAGTGACATGATATTTGACTTACATTTTCTCTTACATCCCTGACCCTCATTTATGAGCAGACTCTACTATCTCTGCCTTCAAAATATATCCAGAATCCAAATGCTTTTCATCACCTTCTCCACTACAGCCTTTCACTTTAGTCTAAGTCTGAACTATTTCAGGAGGCCTGCGACTGGTCTCCTTTCATCTGCTTATACCACCTGCATTCTGCTGTCCCCAGAGTATTCAGAATAATCTCTGTAAAACCTGAGCGCTATCACTGAGTCCCAGGTGGAAACCCTCCAAGGCCTCTCATCTCCCTTGCTTACCATAGTCTACAGGGTCCTCCGTGTCCTGGGCCCTCACTCAGCCTCAGGCTTCATGCTCCCACTCCCTCCCTGCTCTTTCTGCTCCAGGCTTGCAGACCTCCTCCCCGTGAAAACATATGCCAAGCTCAAATGGTCCCAGGTCTTTGCCTTTGCCTGGAACACTCCCTTGGTATCTGCAGCCCTCTCCTTTAGCCCTTCGGGTCTAAGTTCAAACGCCCTGTTGTCAGAGAGAGCTTTCCTAACCATCCGTCACAGAATTCCCCCTCCACATTTCCTTTACCCTTTACAAGCCTTTTTCATCACAACCCTTCTTATCATCCCTCACCTTATGTTTGATTATTATCTCTTTCCCACCCCAAGAACATAAGCTCAGAAGACCAGGGACTTTTCTCAGGAGAATGTGATTCAGAGGCAGGAAGTTCAGTCATGGGGTGGAGCCTCCAGGGCAGTTCCACCAACACACCGGCCTCCTGTGGCCCCACATGGAGAAGTGCGGGGAAGTGATGAGCGCTACAAATTCCTGAAATCAATCCCTCCTCCTCCCTTTACAGTTAATGCAAAGAGATAGTCAAACATTACCTCTTAGGCAGCAGTGGGAGATTTTGCTGTTATGAACCGGAGTACAAGAAAAAGAGTGGACCAGATCAGTGTTTTATAATTGGATCAACAGAAACTCTAATCATTATTATTTGTTAATTGCTTCACTGTCATTATGCTGCAGCATCACACACATCAATACTGCCGTCTGTTCATTCTGAGCACCATTATTTGCCTTTGTTGTCTTCTCATGTGAAACTAGACAAACAGTCACCAATCAAGTTTGGACTCTGATCACGGGCATTGGTTCCAAACAACGCTGACGCAGTTCGCAGTTCAGTGAAATTTGGAATCAGTACCACTACTTGTGATCTTAAGTTTCAAGTCTAAATGGGACAGGTAGCTACCACCTATCATAAGTAAAATGAAAAAATTACTTCCTTGGTGGGAAGAACCTTCATTATTTAATTGGCTGTATGGCGGATGTTCTATCTTACATTATCAAAACATCAAGTTTTGTTAAGGTTTTGAGTGGTGAGGTTTTGACTTCTAAAAAGAACACATTTAAAATTTTAACAGGTTGTCTTTCCTTTATTTCTAAAGGAGTATCCCAAATAATGGGAGGGGCCAACAGGCTAGACTGTAGTATATTTTTGGGCAGTGTCTTACAAGTAAGCCTCAAAGCACCCCATAGCTAGACCGCAGATCATGGTTCATATCAGGTCAACTTGGAGTTTCATGGATACCCTAAGCTGGTGTCATGTAGAATGATGGCAGATTGTACAAGCTTAGTGTTTATTTAAATTTGCTTTAGGTCCTTTCCTCATTTGCACACAGAATGTATCCTGAAATTTGACAGAGATATGTTTTATAACAGCAATAAGTAATACCATCTTGCTACCTGTGTATTTCAAATGCTTTTAGGTCTTCACTTACATCAGCTTCAGAACGTACGACTCTATGCCAAGATAAGGAGTTGTGTTTCTGGACTACAAGTTAAAGGCTTATAAGCCAATGTCAAAAAAAGAAAATCTACTTTACAGTGGCAGTTTTCAAGAAAGGTTCTAGGAAATAAGGTTTTCTGGTAGGTATACATGAATTCTTGGAAATAAAAACAAATGTACTTAGTCATTAGCTTTACACTACTTTTGGAAAGCATGTCTGTATAATTTGTCTAAATAGAGCAGTGCTAAGAGTAAAAGGGAGTGTTATTAATATTTATGCTGACATAACAGGCATAAATTGGAATTATCCCAGATAATAAAGCAAAAAAGGGACTTAACAAAATTCATTCTATTTTAATATTAACTTAGTCTCCAGCAATTTATAGCTTTTCAATCTAAGAAATATCCCTGCATTCTAAGAAAAAGATAATGAAGTTAAGAAAAGGCACATAATGAGGTCAAAGGGACAGATGTAAAACAAAATAACTTTTCAGATTAAAGAAGAAAAATTATAATTTAGCCCAAATAATCAAGGTTAAAAAAAATGGGACTGAAATGTTAAAATCAGGAAAAACACTGGTAAAATTAATTCTACTTTTTCCATACGACCTAACTTAGCGGATTAAAAGACACTCCTTACACTTCAGAAAAATTTTTGATAAATATAGATGAGACACCGTTTTCTATAATGAGTAGAAAATTTCTGGGGATCAATAATTTGACCTATAAAGACTGAAAATGTAGACAGATATAGAATCCTCACAAGTTTGCATGAGTGACAGTCCCATTCATGTTTCCCTCTTGACTTTAAATGGCTTAAAAGACAGAGATCACAAATAATAAATGAAAAATACCACATGCTCAACAGATAAATAATAAATACTAACCACTCATTAAATGTTTTTAGAATATCTAACAGAATATTTTAAAAAGAAGGCTGTTCATGCTCACTGAACAGTGTTCTATAATGTAACTCTACTTGGGATTAAAGTTGATCACGTGTTTTTGTCTGGTCAGAACAGGAATACTTTTCCGTATAGAAAGCACAGCAAGAAACCTAAAAGATAACAGCCCTCTTCTTTCTCTTACTAAATAAAAATGGACTTAATTTCTACATCAGAGGATTTCATGGAAAAGGCATGTTAGAACTAATGCTTATGATCCAAATTATGGGTATTTTCAAGAGCCATGTCGTCATTACCTTCTGCCCTTGGTTTCCAGACAGATTTGGGATTGGCACACGAGAATGCCTGCTGCTGGGGTGGGCTGGTGCTGCGATCAAGAGTTTGGGGCCAAGCCAGCTGGGTTAAAAGCCCATTCTACCATATCCCCAGATAACTACAAGAAACATAACTTCTCCTCTCCTTGAACCTAACGGAGCTTCCACTCGATAAATAGGAGTGACGATAGTGCCAACCTTTTCGCGTTGTTTGAGGGTCCAGTGATTAATAAACATAAAGCGTGCAGACGTGGGTCTGGCGCATCCTGCCAGTAATGTTACTACTTACTACCCCTGCTATGAAAAAGCTAGTGTTTCTTTGGTGTCGATTCCTGTGACTTAGCGGCTGACTCCTTCCAGACGAGGGTTTCTTTCTTGCATGGTCATTCATTCAGATGAATTCTCTAGTCAGGTTTCCTCTTTTTATCAATTAAAAATTCTGAAGGAGCGCACTAACTCTTGGTTTGAAGAGCTCAAATGAATTCTCCGAGTCACAGTTGCTTCCTGGAGGCACAGATGGCTGAGTCAAATCTGCTCTGACGGCACCTTCGTTTGGCACCCGGCAGCTTCCTCAGACTAACGAGGAGCCGATGTTGACTGCCTGGTCTCATGAGCACAGCAGACTGTGGGGGCAGTTAACGAAGCCCCCACTGGGAGGAAACACCCGGGAAGGCAAGGCTGCCGTGACGCAGCCCAGCCCTAGGCGACAGATGTCCCTTCATACGGGAGAGTCGGGGAACAGGCGTCAGCAAAAGGGGAACCTGGAGCCGCAAAATGATCTTGGTATCTAGTGACACTGCACTGTGATGAGATTTTTTCTTTTAACGACAACGAAAAAGATTATAAAACTCTTTCAGTGTCTTTCACATAAAACTGCTCACACTTGGGATATTTTAGTGCCTGTTATTCCTGCAACATCATCAAAAACAAGTTCACTGTATCTGCAAGATATGGAGAAGAGTTAATGGCCAGGGCAGGAGCTTGGCTGGCTTCAAAGTTCAAAGTTATGTGCGCTCCGGCTCAGCCACACAAATTATTCCCTGGGAGTAATCTTCAGTGAGTTGCTAGGAGATGACCGGTTTATGTTTTCCTTTGATTACAGGGCATAACTGCCCCACTGTCAGAATGCCAAAAGTTAAAAAAAAAAAGGCAGTGATTGCTTAAGGATCATTTTTTCCTGTAACTTGCACTGAGGTATTGAAGCCTGGACCATTTTGCATGAAGAGAGGAGGGTAAGGGAGCCATGATAATGAATGTAGTAGAATCTTAAGAATTGTTATCTGAGCAGGGCCAGTAACAGTTGGCATAGTATGGTTGGCATGTCACCAATGTTTGATACATATTATTTGTTTAATCAAATGGAATCATAATTTTTAGTAATTTCTTCAAAAATAGTATCATGCATAGGTACGGTAGGAGGCTTATGTCTTAAAAGAAGTGCTTATACATACATGAAGGAGCGTAACACGGGTCAAAAGAGATACAGAGTCACAAACTGAGGAGGACAATTAGCTCAAGCCTCTGGATTGAAGTAAAATAAAAAGAGGGAAGGCTGTAACCCTTCTGGCCCCAAGACTAGGGCCCATTTCATTATGCCACACTGTCCTCTGTACATACTGTATATATATAGATATATATGCTATGAACTCTAGAATTCTTTTTCTATGAGAGCTAATATGTTGTAGCGATTGAAACTGACAACTTGGTTTAAACAATAACTTACTCTTACTTCCCTGGGGCTCAGCTGGTAAAGCATCTACTTGCAATGCAGGAGACCCGGTTTGATCCCTGGGTTGGGAAGAGCCCTTGGAGAAGGGAATGACAGCCCACCCTGATATTTTTGCCTGGAGAATCCCATGGACAGAGGAGCCTGGCGGGCTATAGTCTATGGGGTCATAAAGAGTTGGACATGACTGAACAACTATCATACATACTTATTAGCTGTGGGATTTGGGGTGAATTAGTTACATGCTCTGTGCCTGGGTATCCACAGTCATAAAATGGGGGAAATACTAGTACATACCTCACAAGATCTGTGTGAGGATGAAAGGAAATAATATAGTAATATACTTAGAAAATAATGTGCTTAAGAAAGTCCCTGGCACTAAGAATCATTAAGGGAATATGAACTATCAAAGAGCCTCTTGATGAAAGTGAAAAAGGAGAGTGAAAAAGTTGGCTTAAAGCTCAACATTCAGAAAACTAAGATCATGGCATCTGGTTCCATCACTTCATGGCATATAGATGGGGAAACAATGGAGACAGTGACAGACTTTCTATTTTCTTGGGCTCAAAAATCCCTGCAGATGGTAACTGCAGCCAGGAAATTAAAAGATGCTTGCTCCTTGAAAGAAAAGCTATGAACAATCTAGAAAGCAATTAAAAAGCAGAGACATTACTTTGCCAACAAAGGTCCATCTAGTCAAAGCTATGTGGTTTTTCCAGTGGTCATGTATGGATGTTAGAGTTGGACCATAAAGAAAGTTGAGTGCTGACAAATTGATGCTTTTGAACTGTGGTGTTGAGAAGACTCTTGAGAGTCCCTTGGACTGCAAGGAGATCCAACCAGTCCATCCTAAAGGAAATTAGTCCTGAATATTCATTGGAAGGACTGATGCTGAAGCTGAAACTCCAGTCCTTTGGCCACCTGATGCAAAGAAGTGACTCATTTGAAAAGACCCTGATGCTGGGAAAGATTGAAGGCAGGAGGAGAAGGGGACGACAGAGGATGAGATGGCTGAATGGCATCACCGACTCGATGATCATGAGTTTGAGCAAGTTCCGGGAGCTGGTGATGGACAGAGAAGCCTGACATTCTGCAGTCCATGGGGTCACAGAGTCAGACACAACTGAGCAACTGAACTGAAGCTATCATTTTCACTATGTTTATGAGCATTATTCTATTGTTCCCAGAATACAGCTCATCACCACCCAAAAGTTAGAGAATCAGGTATATGAAACTTCAAAAGGTTGGAAAGCCACACGTTTAGATAAAAGGGGTAGACTCACCAAAGTAGGAAAATGTCAAGGAAGCAGAGAGAAAGCTAAAGTTTTCTTAAATCTCCCGTGTTGGTAGCTGCTGATTCTGTCACAGTGACAGTTACAAATTTAGTGTGTGCATACTCCAGGCTGCCTAAGGTTAGCTATGTATTAGTCAGATTATGTGCACAAGGACATCTATGTTTATTCCACTTAAAAGTTATGTGGTCCTAGTGCACTTCTGTGGGGTCTGGGGGAATGTGGGATCCAGGTTCTGTGTTGCTAACTGTGTGGAATATCTGTGGATTTCTCTGTGTCCTCATTTGCTAATGAAAGTCGAACTTTTAGACAATGTTTCCTAGATCTCCACAACTCATAATTTTCTGATCCCTCTTCGGAAGAGCAGTCCAGTACAATAATTTCTTTCACAGGTTAGCTCTAAGCAAACCTGCCCATGTGGAAACCCAGAATTATAAATCAGGAACAGTTAGATGATTTATTTTTGCTCTGCAAATGAGCAAATGCATGATCATATTCCATTACATAGCATGTTTGCCCAATGACTTTAAAAAAGAATTCGGTTTTCAAAAAAATCAACGTGTCTGTTGTCTACTGCATCAAGAAAGGTGTGTCATAGAGTTGTTAAATGTTGCATTTAAAAAACTCCTTTGGCAAATCATTTTCTTAGAGAGAGGTTACCAAACAAAGAAAAAAAAAAAAAGAAGAGGAAAATTCAGTCTTTCTGATTTGGAGAAGCAGCAGGTGCAAGTCACAGCTCTGGTACTAAATTGAGACAGCTCCTTAGAGAATGACGTATCCAGACTTGCCTGTAGTATTTTTATAAAGGCTCTCAAACCAGTGTGAAAACCACTGTGATTAATTATTAAATGTGATCCAGGCTGGGACGTCCATGCTGGGAAGACAATTCAGATCTGTTTTGCTCTCCAGCCTTTGGTTATGAATTATGGGGATATAGATATATAGAGTAACAGTCATAAGGATCAGTTTCTGCAACACCATCCTTCAACCTACTTTTATTGTTAATAAACCAGACTGGGGGGCGGGGAAGCCAAAGGGAGAAAGTGCCATGTTTCAAGAACATTTGTCTTGATATCTTAGTGACAAGCTTAATCTAATTAATTGTATTTGGCTCTGACTAGCTTAGCATAAGGTGTGAGCTTTCAGCTGCGAGAGGGCAGCTCCTGACAAGGTGAGAAATCCTCTTTTGATTGTTGAAATCGTCCAGGGTGCATCTCATCTGTTTTTTAAAATGAAAGCTCGAGTAATATGTGATTTTAAAAAAAGATGCTTTTCTCATACGTGACTCTGAGTTCTGCGGTAGGAGGTTATAGCATGGTTGCTCCATGTGGCAGAGACAACTAGCAGGCTTCTTAGGCCAGTCTCTCCTCCTTACCCTATAATTGAAGTTTTAGCTGGGCACAAGGCTTAAGCCAGGCGAGGATTCCATTTCTCAGTTTTCCTTCCTTTGTGATCAGAGTTTGGCCGGTGAGCGCGAGACGAACATATGTGCGCCCTCCAAGGGCAGGTTCTTACAGGCACGGCATGCCTTCGGCTTTCTCTCTGCTCTCGACAGACCTGGTGTTCGGATCTGGAGTGGCCATCATGACTGTGAAAGGGAAGCTGTAAGTTGAGTGTGCAAGAGACTGGCTCCCTGATAACTATCGCAGTACCCATCTGCGCTGACACACGAGTGGGCAACGAGCATCTCCCTTGTTTAAGCCTCTGTTATTTTGGATCTCCAACAGCACTGGCTTTTATCCCAGTGAATGGACCACCACAGTTGGAATCCAGCAAATCATAATTTCTCATTTAATTTATATGTAGGAATAGTTATAAGGGGGAAAGTCTCCAATTTTATAGTAAATTTCATTTTCCTTCTGTCACAGATTGAGTGAAATATTAGCTAGCAAACATATTCCTGGGGGCACTACAACCCTTGCATCTCTTTCAAAGATCTTGTTCCCTTCCTTCCTTCTGTTTTCCCTTCCATTTTTCCCTGAATGTCTTATCATCTCCATTGGATTATAGATTCCTTCAGGTCCAGACCTACATTCCACGTTCCAGAGTTTACTATCACATTTTCTAAACACAACGTTTTGTACATAAAAAGTTCAGAGTGAGCCTTTGTTTAAAGAGATACTCCAAAGACATGCACAGAGCTGTGTTAATTTTTAACACACCATGCATGTAATTGAATTCCTAAAATGAATTTGAAAACAAGTGCCTAAATTAACTACAAAATTAGATTTCTAGGTTTCCAGACAGATATTATTAATCGTTAGTGATAACACATTAAAAAAAAAAATTCAGTGGCATTTTAGGTGATTCAGTACCTCAAGAAACAGCCCTAGACACAACAAAGAGTAGCATAATGTATTAAATTAGATGAAATTCTTAAAGCCTTTAAGTGTAAAGCACTTCATGCCCAATATTTATTCCCTTATTATCACTTCCAGTAAAAATTATTTAAAGGTTAAAGAGACCAAAAACCATAAAAGGCAAAATATCTACGGAATGTCCTATAGGAAACAAAATGATTTATTCTGAAGTTTAGAAAATAAATTTTTTAAATGCCTTAAATTTCTCACATTGTCCTGAATTCTTCATGTTGCCTGAGTTGATATTACGACAGTAGATTCTGATTATCCACATGTAATATAAACATTCTTTACAAGTCAGAGAATTGCTACTGCCAAAAGAATAATCAAGTTACATTTTACCTTGTGTGTACTGCATTAGGTATAGATTGTATTCTGTCTTTCCAATACAGGAGCAGGCCCAAAGTTAAGGTTTCTAGACATTTGGAAAACATTTTCAGAAACATTTCTCAGCCAAGAAAGGCAGCACCTATGCAGTGGGGATGATGCTACAATTTCTGATCTGTCTCCCTCAAGGGAGACTGAGGTTGGTCAGAGACTAAAGTGAGACCATCTGGGACACCGTACACTGAGAACAAAAGAACAACTATAATGAAAACTAACTTCCTAATAACTTCTCCTCCTTCATCCCCTGCCCCACACTCTTTTAAGTGTGATAGAAATGTTTGATCTCTAACCTATTTGTAGATAAAAATCACCACTGTAATTGAATCGGTGCCCTAACTCCCTTAAAAAATAGCAACAGGTAGCAGCTCTTGGAAGCTAGTATTAACACTTCCTGGAGCAGCCAGTGAAAATCTTGCTCTCGTCCCTGTTTTGCCACATTTAATGGGAATTTTGATCCAGACGTGAAATGCAAATGGGGTTGAGAACCAAACAATTAAGGAGAAAGAATTCTGGAGACATAACCAGAAAATGAACCCAAGATCCCAGTTTCAAATAAGCAAAGTATTTTACTGTAAAGTGAAAGAGAAAAAAAAATACCCAGATCTTTCTGTAAAGTAAAATGGTTTCTGTACTAATACGCACTGAAAAAATGGGGAAAACAAGAACTTTCTTTAGGAGATGAAATCCGTCACTCGAGGAAAAGCCCCATTCCAGAGAGTTGAGGTCTTCCTCTTAATGATAGGCTTTTGTTCCTGTGTTGCTCAACTTCTAAATAATTTAGGGAAAGCTACCATGTGAGATTAATAATCTTTATCCAAAACAACCTTCTCAGTGGTAGTAAAGTGTAGTAAGGGAGAAAATTGAGAAGTTGTTCAAATTTTACCAAGAACAACAGTTAAAGTCTCAGGATGTTATATAAATGGGCACCACTGATACCTGTTGAAAGGTCATGAGCTCTGTAACAGCTGTTAGAATAAATCATACTTCAGAATAATCCACAAAAAATAAATAGAAAGGAGATCATGTTTTGCCACTGGGCCCAGACAGGGTGATGAAAAAGCCATGATCATGTATAAGCTTTATCTGCTTATCTGGAGAACAGTGTTAAGGATGGATGTGTTATTTTTGTGTGTGTGTGTGTGTGTTACTTTTTGAGTTGTTTTTTTTTTTTTTAATGAAAAACATCTATGAAAGTCTAGTCTAATGAGACAGAAGAGTTCCTAATTCTTTGAATCTCAAAATGATTCTTCAGTCCTAATCAGCTATGAACAATTAGATTTCAGTTACTATTATTATTCACATGAATATTTAGTTAGAAAGTGGTATTATTTGGAAAGGACTTCCCAGGTGGCACAGTGGTAAAGTATCCGCCTGCCAATGCAGGAGACACAGGTTCAATCCCTAGGTCAAGAAGATCCCCTGGAGAAGGAAATGGCAATCCACTCCAGTATTCTTGGGGAAATCCCGTGGACAGAGGAACCTGGTGGGATACGGTCCCGGGGGTGGCAAAGAGTTGGACACGACTAAGTGGCTGAGCATGCACACACAACACATTATTTGGAAAACTGTTTCTACAATTTATTCTAAATGAGTTTAACATGAAGCAGCTATGTTGCCTTTTTGAATATTTTTAGAGGTGTGAAAATGCTGAATATCACTTCAGACTTTGAAGAGCAGAATGACATTCTGCAATGAGTCTGTCTGTGGCATGCGATTGGTGATAAAAAATAATCAGGCATGGAACTTCCCTGGTGGTCCAGTGGCTAAAGACTCCATTCTCCCAATGCAGGGGGCCTGGGTTCAATCCCTGGTCAAGGAACTAGATCCCACGCTGCAACTAAGAGTTCAAATGTCGAAACTAAGACCCAGGGCAGCCAAATAAATAAATGTGCTTAAAAAAAAATCATCAGGCATGGATCATAAGTTATTCTGGGACAGAATTCTGAGAACTATTGAAAACACAGGCCTCGAAGAGACATAAGGCTTCTTTTCCTTCATCCCTGTGTTAGGTTTAAGAACTTCATCTCCCTTTTCTAATGGCCAAAGCATTGAGAATAGTGTTGATATTAAGTATCTACTAACCAGAAATGGTATGGACCTAACAGAAGCAGAAGATATCAAGAAGAGGTGGCAAGAATACACAGAAGAACTGTGCAAAAAAGATCTTCACGACTCAGATAATCACGATGGTGTGATCACTCACCTAGAGCCAGACATCCTGGAATGTGAAGTCAAGTGGGCCTTAGAAAGCATCACTACGAACAAAGCTAGTGGAGGTGATGGAATTACAGTTGAGCTATTTCAAATCCTAAAAGATGATGCTGTGAAAGTGCTGCACTCAATATGCCAGCAAATTTGGAAAACTTAGCAGTGGCCACGGGACTGTAAAAGGTCAGTTTTCATTCCAATCCCAAAGACTGCACAAACTACCACACAATTGCACTCATCTCACATGCTAGTAAAGTAATACTCAAAATTCTCCAAGCCAGGCTTCAGCAATACATGAACCGTGAACTTCCAGATGTTCAAGCTGGTTTTAGAAAAGGTAGAGGAACCAGACATCAAATTGCCAACATCCGATGGATCATCGAAAAAGCAAGAGAGTTCCAGAAAAACATCTATGTCTGCTTTATTGACTATGCCAAAGCCTTTGACTGTGTGGATCACAATAAACTGTGGAAAATTCTGAAAGATGGGCATACCAGACCACCTGACCTGCCTCTTGAGAAACCTATATGCAGGTCAGGAAACAACAGTTAGAACTGGACATGGGACAACAGACTGGTTCCAAATAGGAAAAGGAGTACGTCAAGGCTGTATATTGTCACCCTGCTTATTTAACTTATATGCAGAGTACATCATGAGAATCGCTGGGCTGGAAGAAGCACAAGCTGGAATCAAGATTGCCAGGAGAAATATCAATAACCTCAGATAAGCAGATGACACCACCCTTATGGCAGAAAGTGAAGAGGAACTAAAGAGCCTCTTGATGAAAGTGAAAGATCAGAGTGAGAAAGTTAGCTTAAAGCTCAACATTCAGAAAACTAAGATCATGGCATCTGGTCCCATCACCTCATGGGAAATAGATGGGGAGACAGTGGAAACAGTGTCAGACTTTATTTTGGGGGGCTCCAAAATCACTGCAGATGGTGATTGCAGCCATGAAATTAAAAGATGCTTACTCCTTGGAAGGAAAGTTATGACCAACCTAGACAGCATATTAAAAAGCAGAGACACTACTTTGCCAACAAAGGTCCATCTGATCAAGGCTATGGTTTTTCCAGTGGTCATGTATGCATGTGAGAGTTGGACTGTGAAGAAAGCTGAGCGCTGAAGAATTGATACTTTTGAACTGTGGTGTTGGAGAAGACTCTTGAGAGTCCCTTGCACTGCAAGGAGATCCAACCAGTCCATCCTAAAGGAGATCAGTCCTGGGTGTTCATTGGAAAGACTGATGCTGAAGCTGAAACTCCAGTACTTTGGCCACCTCATGTGAAGAGTTGACTCATTGGAAAAGACCCTGATGCTGGGAGGGGTTAGGGGCAGGAGGAGAAGGGGACGACAGATGATGAGAT
This sequence comes from Cervus canadensis, assembly GCF_019320065.1. Taxonomy (NCBI): domain Eukaryota; kingdom Metazoa; phylum Chordata; class Mammalia; order Artiodactyla; family Cervidae; genus Cervus; species Cervus canadensis. The sequence goes on from NC_057416.1 coordinate 14,699,449, forward strand.
GACTGGATGGCATCACTGACTCGATGGGCATGAGTTTGAATAAGCTCCAGGAGTTGGTGATGGACAGAGAGGCCTGACGTGCTGAGATTCATGGGGTCGCAAAAAGTCGGACACGACTGAGCGACAGAACTGAACTGAACCAGAAACACCTGAGCTTTTCTTAACACCCCTTGACTCTTACCCTATATACTACCCAAAATAGGCACCAAAATGCCAGGCAAAAGCCAGTTTTTGAAGACTCCATGTAATTTTATTTTGTGTAATAGCTGAAGAGGGCCAGAGTTGAATTTCACATCATCATGGAGGGAAGAAGGAAAACATCTAAGAAATTAATCAGCCCCAGAGCCATTTAAAGGTATATTGTATTTGGACGTACAACTCAGGCCATAAAGGTGAGCACCTGAAATAACACAGGTGCCTTCTTGCTGGAGGGTAGCGGCAACTTCACCAAAAACATGAAGAAAAGGACTCTTTTGCTCCATCTCCCTTAAGGAACTCTGGAAACAATTTTATGTTTTGGAGAATAAGACCAATTTAGTTGAAATGCAGATCGTATAGAACATATAGAGTATGTTCCAATAAGCTGAAAGCTAAGCAACAGATGTTAACAGAGCAATCTATTTCAATGAGGATCATGAGAAAATAATTATGAAGTTTTGCAGGAAGCCAGGAGACAAAAAAAAAGATCCAGGGTACCAGCATCAGTGTGTTCAAATATCCAGAAGGAGAGATGCTGATTTGCTTCAAGAACTACTGAGTCTTATTCCATTTCATCTCCTTAGAATAATTTCCAGTGTTTGTTAAGGCATTCGGAATCTGGAGGCTCAAGGTAGAAAGTGTGTCTTAATCACACTGGAAATTTCATAGCTTTGGGGAGTTTAGTAATGCTTCTTTTTTAAGCATGCATCTTTCTAGTTCAGTGATCTCTGGAGCTGAGGGAGAAGCAGTCGAGTTCGCAGTCACAGAGCAGGGCATTGACCTTGCTTCTGTGACTGTAAAGGCCCTGGGTTCACAAGGAGTGGGGACAGAGAACAGTATATAAATCCATAGACTCCAGCTGTATTGCAGCCTCATATTTTTAATCACTTTAGTTACTTTAAACTTTTCTTGTATGCTACATCCGCAAAGGGCTAATACCCAAGAAGTAAGAATTTTCAGTGTTTTTAGCATTTATATATTAGCAGATTACTTGAATACTCCAGGTAGTTCCACTCTTCCATACTGAAGGCCAGTTTCTTTACAATTTGAGAGCAGGAAGCAGTTTTGAGGCTGTAAGTTATCTTTCATGGTTTTAGCTCCCAAATTAATGACCCAAGAAGCTTTGTATTAAAAAAATAAATAAATAAAAGATCTTGGGGGGAAAAATCTTGGGCTTCTTGACTTACATATAGGCATCTCTGACTATTTTTGAGGATGCTTGGGTGTTTTAAAAGATTAAGAAAAAAAAGATACCGTACATTTAGATCTTAAACTGTGCTAGGACCACTTTGGTGTGTTTTTCTTGACTACTTGGGGGTATTTTTTCATGCACAGACAGTGAAAGAGGAATGAGCAGCTAGTTAATGGTCTTCTTGGCTTCTAGAAGGAGCTAGTTATCCTTCAACAGCAAATGTTTGCTGGTGTGCTGTCATATTTGCAGAATTGACCCAAGTTTCGTAATATAGCATCCAGTGGTCAGATCCATACTTTGAGATATCAGGTAGGGGTACCTAACCTAACTCCGCTACTTCTCACCATCATCTGCACTGTTGCCAGAGGCTCTTCCTAAAACCTAGCCCAATTATGCCACTCCTTCTGAAGCTTCTCAGGGCTCTGGTTGTCCCAGGTCAACTTCTAACAATTCTGTGCAACCATAAGGCCATCCTCTGATCTGATGCCATCCTCCTTTTCCAGTCTTCTCTTCCACCACAGCCCTCACTTCAGCCGTGTCTGCCTGTTCTTTCAGAAAGTCCACCATGGGTGGTTACGCTGTTTTCCCAATCTGTGTATAGAATTTCCTTTTGGAACTCTCTTGGTTTCCTCAAATCTCTCCCATTCTTCAAGGCTCCTGTCTCCCCAATTAATTACTCTTTCTGTGCTTTTAAAGGTGTTTTTAACCTATTCAAATCGTGTAACATACAATTTATTTTCCCCCAGTCAGGAGATGGCCACCCACTCCAGTGCTCTGGCCTGGGAAATCCCATGGACAGAGAAGCCTGGCGGGGCTACGGTCCACGGAGTCATGAAGAGTCAGACTCGACTTAGTGACTAAAACAACAAAAACAACAACAAATAAACAGTGAAAAATAGTCTCTGAAATCATGCGTGTATTCCTCATAGGCTCCAACACAGAAACAGGCTCTAAAACCAGCTTGGTCCTATGCCTGTTGCACTGACTGTCATGATTCTTTTTGCGTGTTCTCAAAACACACTCCTCTGGCAACACTGGCATGCTTACCTATTTCGTGTCTGTCTGTTTCACTGACTATCATACATATGAGATTAAGGCTAACTTCTTTTTTTTTTTTTTTTTTTATTTTTTTTTTATTAGTTGGAGGCTAATTACTTCACACATTTCAGTGGGTTTTGTCATACATTGATATGAATCAGCCATAGATTTACACTTATTCCCCATCCCGATCCCCCCTCCCATCTCCCTCTCCACCCGATTCCTCTGGGTCTTCCCAGTGCACCAGGCCGGAGCACTTGTCTCATGCATCCCACCTGGGCTGGTGATCTGTTTCACCATAGATAGTATACATGCTGTTCTTTTGAAACATCCCACCCTAAGGCTAACTTCTTTATCACTCTTTATTCCACATTCCATCTAGTTCAGCACCGTGTGCATCTTATGTGCTTAGTAAGTTTTTAAAAAGGTGAATCACATATAAGATTGTTGCCGGTTTATATTTTAATGGAGAGTTTTAAAGCAGTTACAGTAAATCTTTGACTAGTTCCTTAAAAAGATTTAGACATCTATTTTTGAGCATTTCTCCTGTTAATATTTACAATGAACTTCAGTTTTCTATGGGTCAGCAGCTATAAACCTCAGCTATAAACAGCCAGCTCACATCCAGTAGTTACAAAAGCATGGAAATTATCCTGCAAAAAAAGCAGCATGCTGCAGAGATTCTGGTTTGGAATTACTACCACTGATGCTGAATATTCGAGCTAATCATTTGTATTCAAAGGAGAAGCTGCATTTGATAAGGCTTCTAAATGTGGGTTTCTGACACTTACCATGTAGAATTCTATTCCAGAGGATCAAACAAAATGTGGCATCCTAACATAGTTTCTCGCAGAGTTTCTCTGAGGAAGTTACTTAGTCCCTTCAAGACTCAATGACCTATAAACTTGTGAATTACAACTTTGAAGTTAGAGTCCTAAGAGGTAAATTAATAGACATTCTGACCTTGTGCCTGGGTATAGCATTGATCATTAAATATTAGCTATTGTTAATGTTTATTATTTTTTCTATTGTTCATAGAGTTCTTGTAACTATTGCTATTAATTTCAGGATCATTATTTCTGTTATTTTAATTTCATTTTTGCAAACAAATTATCGTTTTAATCTTTTGCTTCATTTCCTATCTCTAGTCTTCCCTCTGACCTCTCTCAGTCTCTCTCTCTTTTGGTTTGATGGCGCAGTGTTGCAAGGTTTATCTTTTGACAAGGACCAGTGACCTCACATTATCTATTTATACATTCCAAATCAAGCCCAGCACAATATGTTCCCATCCTAATCTTCAAGATGTTCTATTCTATTTCCCTTCTCATATTTCTGTTCTTTAGCCAAACTGGACTTTCTGCTGCTCCTTTTTATACACATTTTATGTTTCAACCTTCATATGAGTTTAATCGGCACATTTTAACTGGGCACCTCCCATGTGTCAGGCATAGTTCTGAGTCTCGGGGGTGCCCAGATCATCAAAACCCATCCCTGTCTCCCAGGAACGCGTGACTGGTGTGGTGAGGCAAATACGATTTTGAACCACCTTTTATGATATCTTTCCTTAACTGGCATTACTCCTAATCACTCTTGAAATCACACTCATTCTTGGAGGTCCACCGAAAAGTTGCCTGCTGTGTATATGACATAAATTGCCCTCTTTCATTTAAGTGAATATAATTCCCTGTCTGTACCATTTCATCTTGTCTTACTTTCTGTTATCTGTGTTTATGTTTTCTTGAGGGCAAGGACCATGCTTTATTGACTTTTGTGTTCTTTGTTGTGCCTTATAATTATTAGGCTTTCAGTTAATACTGGTTGAATATCAACTGAATGTATCAGTAGAATTTTATTTTAAATAGAAAAATACCCCAAATCTTCATGGATCATTCTTTAATCATCTATCCCCAAAGATACTTCATCCAAAGAAGCTTTGTTGTTGTTCACTAAGTCGTGTCTGACTCTTTGTGACCCCATGGACTACCGCACACCAGGTTCCTCTGTCTCCCACTATCTCCTGGAGTCTGCTCAAACTCTTGTCCATTTGAGTTGGTGATACTATCTAACCATCTCATCCTCTGCTTCCTGCTTCTCCTTTTGCCTTCAATCTTTCCCAAGCATCAGGGTTTTTTCCATTCAGTCAGCTCTTCACATCAGGTGGCCAAAGTATTAGAGCTTCAGCTTTAGCATCAGTCCTTCCAATGAATATTCAGGGTTGCTTTTCTTTAGGACTGACTGGTTTGATCTTGCAGTCCAAGGGACTCTCAAGAGTCTTCTCCACACCATAATTCAAAAGCATCAATTCTTTGGTGCTCAGCCTTCTTTAACGGTGCAATTCTCACATTTGTACATGACTGCTGCAAAAACCATATGTGTGTGTGTGTGTGTGTGTGTGCGCGCGCGTGCTCAGTCTGACTCTTTGTGGCCCCATGGACTAGCCCACCAAGCTTCTCTGCCCATGGAATTTTCCAGGCAAGAATACTGGAGTGGGTTGCCATTTCCTACTTAAGGGAATCTTCTCAACCCAGGGATCGAACCCTCATCTCCTGCATTAGCAGGCAGATTCTTTACCACTGAGCCACTGGGCTACCAGGGAAACCCATACACATATATACCCACACATTTTACTTGACTAGATGTAGGTTAAGCAAATAAGGAGATTGATTGCCCCCCCCCTTTTTTTTGACGTTCTTTTCTTATCTGTTTGTCCTACAAGTGTATACGTATTCACATATTAAAAAATTTTGGAAACAGTTGTAAGATAAATAGAAAGACACAAATATAAAGATAAATATAGTATGGGATCCTGGAGATGGACCAGGGCTTTCAGAAATAGAAGTTGTAGAAATGTGTCTGGGAGGAAGGTCTGTTTTTAGCACATTAGGGCACACGTCTTTAAATATGAGACACACTTCTGAAAAGAACTTGGGATCCTGTGAGTGAAGTATTGGGTTGCCTTGTTTTATATTTACTTGAGGCTCTTCCAGAGAAACAACAAAAGTGGGAAGGGAAAGCAAAACCACATGGTTCTGTGAGACATTAAGTGTGCTTCTCACAGATCTGGATCCCCAAACAGATGCATCCACAAAAGCAGCAGCGTCTGGAAGCCTGCACACCCGTCACACATTCCTCCCTTCATACTCCCGGGCATCATCTCCATGGTGACTAAGTGAGTTATTCACTTCAGTCAACCCTGATGTGATAGAAATAGCTTCATCAGAGCAAATTCTCTTCCCCTCGGAAAAGTTGACAGATTTATTGAGGAACTTCCTCAGTTTGCATCAGTGATCCTGTAACTTCAATAGTCACAATTACACAGTCGCAGCTAACAGAATAGGTGTGTCAGAGTCAACATGTTGTGTTAATTACAACACATGTTGTAATTGTTGTGTTAACATGTTGTTATGTTAACATGTTATGTTAATTATTACACTGACAGTGTAATAATGCTCACATACAAGAGGAAGTTAGGAGGAGTTTAATAAATTCAGTAACTGACTCTTTATTATGCTCTTGTATGGGGCATTTAAATGAACCAAATCTTGTTTATTTCAATACTTTTTATTTTTTTTAAGTTAATGAAAAATTAATGATTTTGTTACCAGATTACCAAATTAAGCCTTTTATGGGATCATACCTACATTAAGAAAGAAAAGCCTAAAGAGATTCATTTCGTTTCAATAAGCTCCTTTAACTAAATGTGTTCATTAGGACACATGCTTATTTATCATGGTTTTGCAGCAATAAAACTTGATTTCCAAAATAATGTCCCATAATTAGGCTTATTTTATTTTGATAAAACCAGTTTGCTATACCTTTTAAGATAAAGCAAGGGAAATAGCTTGTTCGGGAAAAAGAACTAAACAGAAATAAAACACCTCAATCCTCAATCACTGTTTTGAATTACTGGTTAATATTCATTCCTGGGCTTCCCAGGTGGTGCTAGTGGTAAAGAACCTGCCTGCCAATGTAGGAGAAGTAAGATATGCAGGTTTGATCCCTGGGTTGGGAAGATCCCCTGGAGCAGAGCATGGCAACACCCTCTAGGATTCTTGCCTGGAGAATCCCATGGACAGAGGAGCCTGGCGGGCTACATACAGTCAATAGGGTCATAAAGAATCGGACACAACTGAATTGACTTAACACTCATGCATTCATTCTTAAATCTGCTCCAGACAGGTTTTATGCTTTCTTTGATGACTAACTCTCATGGAAATATGATTTGCTTTAAATATTAAACACATCCTAGTGGTATATCCTTGACTAAGGGTTCCAATATTAAAAAACACTTGAAATATATATGGTCAATGCTTTCAAATTAGTTTGAGTTTTAGTAAACCTAAGGAGAATAGCTTTTCTGGACATTATTTAAATGTTCAAAAAAAGATTTTTATTCCAAAAACAAAGTGTTTTGAGTTTTGGGTCTGTGGGTTTATCCAGTCAGTCCAAGAACAGGACTCAGATAAGGTTCTGTCTTCCTTTATGGGGACCGGAAGATCTATCATAGTGGCAGTGGCTGCATTCTGTAGGAAAGCCCACTGCATGGTGTACGGAAAGAATGTGGCTGCAAACGGATGCTTTCAAGCTCTGGTTCTACCATCTGTCACCTAGGCAAATGTTTTCACCTGCTGTGGCTGAGAAGAGCCCTTGGCTTGCCAAATAAAACTGTATTTGTGAATGGGGATCACTTGAAAATATCTTGCTAAGGTCCTGTCTTTGCCATTCTTTCTAATTCTGGTCATTGTGATGAACCTCGTGTTCTAGGTAAATATTGGTGGTGCTTCTTTTACTGTAAGCATTCTTCTCTCTTCCATGGCAATCAATAAGACTCTTTTTGGTAAAGCAGCAAAACCTGAGGGCTTTATTTCTAAATCTGGTTAACCAAACATCTCCTGCCTCAACTCATCATCACAGAATAATTCACACTCGCATTGGTTATTTTCATTCCAGATTCCAAAGTTAATCACAGTGATTCTCAACTCAAGAAGAAAATTATTGAAGATGCAGTGCTATTTGCTGGTCTCCTGGGAGACTGCACAGATTTCTCTATTAAATAGCACTGTTAGTGTTGGGTTCCGTGGTTTGGAGATGGGTAGATGGATGCAATGGAGAAGGCAATGGCAACCCACTCCAGTACTCTTGCCTGGAAAATCCCATGGATGGAGGAGCCTGGTAGGCTGCAGTCCATGGAGTCACTAAGAGTCCTCGGACATGACTGAGTGACTTCACTTTCCCTTTTCACTTTCATGCGTTGGAGAAGGAAATGGCAACCCACTCCAGTGTTCTTGCCTGGAGAATCCCAGGGACGGGGGAGCCTGGTGGGCTGCCATCTATGGGGTCTCACAGAGTCGGACACGACTGAAGCGACTTAGCAGCAGCAGATGGATGCAGATCCCTGGCTGCTTGGGGAGGCGGCAGAGGTAACGGCCATGCTCCCAACCTCATCTCCTTCATTCAGACCACGCTGGCCACACATTAGGAGCCAAATACATGTTCTGTGAGGGAGTAGCTGGGGGAGTGAATGAAGTCAGCCCTCCGGTCTCTCCTTCCTCAGCTGTAGAATAAAAACGATTACATCTGTTTACCACTGATTATGTGACAATTAGATAATATATGTAAAGTGTTGAGCACAGGGCACTGCGTATGATGAGAATTCTGTGACTGGTAATTGCTGATCTTCCTACAGGGAAGTCATGTCTCTGATTCATAGAATTCACTTATTTCTTACTCTCCTGTTTTCTCATGTGGTAAACTGTAAGTTCTATCAATATTAAATAAGTATACTAACAATGAAGCTGCTTTTAAGTCTGTATCCCTGAAAAATGAAAAGACTCTAAGATGTTTCATTGACTTCCTACCCAGTTCTCTGGGCCGGCTGAGCAAATCTCTACTCTTTCAGAGGACTCCCCTCTAAGGGACTGGAGGCAGGATGTTCTTCTGCGATTTCCTGTGTACTTCTAGTTTCTGAATAAGTGAAGAGCAGAACTAGATGCTTCGTGCCGTCTCTGTCTGTCTGGTCCTTATGTTAAACTGATTCGAGGAGAACACCCCTCACATCAGGCCAGCTGATGGCCGTAGTTCTGTAAGGACGTGGGTTACGAATACTCAGGGTCCATTAATCCTACAAAATCATCCAATCTAAAGTTTGCCCAGATCCCTAGTTTCCAGTCCGTGAAATACAAGGAATAATACAGATCTTTGGTTTCCTGGAAAAACACCCTATTACTCTTTCTCTTTTTCTACTTACTTAGTCTAATGATTCATATTCCAGGTGGTTCTGCCCAATTTTAGAATTATCATGATCTGCTTTATAGGGAAAAAACCCATCACATTTCATGTACAGTATAACTTATGTTATTTTTTTTAGGGGATGAGAAAAATCTAACATTCAATGCAGAATTTCTGGCTCCTTTAACATTAAGAGAAAATTTTAGTTTTTATCATTGGGTTGTACTGTGATATATTTATTTATTATGTAACCCCTTATGTCACTAATTAATTTACATTTTTCAAAAACATTTCATGAATGGAAAAATACTCTCAAAACAATGATGTAAAATTGAAGATGCAGACCAACACAGTGTAATTCCAATTTTGGTTTTTAAAAAGGTCACTATGAAATTTTTTTAAGGACAGGGGAAAAATATCTCCAAATGTTCATTTCATCATCCCCCGGATGGGTTGAATTTTTATAAAAGTCATCTCTCATTTTTGAGAAGCACGCCTTCTTCCACTCAGGGGGACACTTCAGGACAGCCAAGAAACTTTAACAAGTCATATTTTGGCTCTTATGAACCTTCACAAATAAGGGCAACATATGTCTGTGATGAATTGTAAAAGAATACTAATGACTCAGCATTTTTGACAAATAGTCCTTGAGTGAGTCCCTTTTAAGTTCCTTCAAGAAAGGACAAAGATTCCTCTTGTGAACTGCTGCAGCCCAGGTTGCAGTAGGCAGTTTACAGCTAGAATCCACAAATAATAGCTCAGCTCAGGGCCCTGCCTTTAGAAGTCACAGGCTGGAGGAGGTCCAGGCTTTAAATGCTGTCGCACTTTTGAAGCTGGGCTCCCAGGCACCTGCCTGCCTGTTGAAACAGGTGAGCAAGTATCAACCATCTTGAAACCTGGAAGGGGCTTCATCCTGACTTAGCTGCAGTGTTCTACCCAGATTCCATCCTTATGGCTAAAATGTCAGTTTTTAATTGATGTTATCTGCTTAGTGGATATCTTTCCTATCAAAATCACTAAACAGGTTATTCTCTTCTATTAAGTGACAAATGACTCATGCCACTCATTATTTTGTATCTTTTTCTTATGTCCAAGTATCCATATTCTTTAAAAGGCTGTTTTAAAAACCAAGTCCCATTGGTTAATTTAAATCCTTCCCTGAGGCAGGGAGGGAAGAAGAAAGGAAGAAATTATGACCTCACTGTAATGATGGATCAAGTCTAAATTACAAGTAGAAGCAACAGTAAAATTAAATAAAATAACTTCTAACTTCATCTCTGATACATAGAACTTACTTGGATACACAATTTCATCTGGACAGATTCAAATACAGACTCTCCAATACTGCCCTCCTAATATGGGAGGAGCTGGAACTCAGAATAGAACATTTCTCCAAATGGAAAACAGCTCGGATGGTTAATGCAAATGAGGAATTTCAGTTGGCTTTGGACATAGCATAATGCAAAATTACCGTCTCACAAATCACTTTCTCCTGTATCTGTGTATCAAAATATTTATAAAATGTCTTGCATAATCATACCTAACTAAGCCTCTTGGTATTTACCTTTTCAGTAGGATTCTCTTTGTCTTTACACAGAATGCAATGACTAAGCAGTGACTTTTAGAAAGGGGAATGTCTCTCTCATTCTGCTCCCGTCTCTCTCTTCCCAGATATATTTTCAAATCAGTGTGCAAAGGACTTAAAAGTATTGCACAGATTCTTATTTGTAGATCGTGGATAATAAATTCCACAGCCTGATATCTATGCTCTGATATCTGATCTGCTTTCTTGAAAAAATATGCACATTTAAAACCCGATTTACAATTGAGGAAGTAAAAATTTTCCTTTTAGAAGTAATATATGAGTAGAAAACGGAAAGTTCAATGGAGATGGGTGATCTTATAAGTTGTCTGCATAGGAATAAGTATCTCCAGGGCATTCTGCAGCCCTCTAAATTCAGAACAATCAAGGGGACCCATGAAGTTTTAGGAAAACTCATTCCCTTGTAAGATAATCTCAATGTTGTGTGTGGATTAGAAGGGCGTCAAAGTGTGACAGAAAGACTGTGAAGAAAGAATGATCTATTACATGGATGGTCCTAGTATTTAGGAAGAAGTAAGTTGTGGGCTTAAGGTTCACGCAGACCAAAGCTCCTGAATAATGGTGAGGTGATGAGTCCTCCGGTCTCTGACCTCACTCAGGAATCACCTGCACCAGATGGGCCTGTCCTGCCAGTGAGACACTGGACCACGGCCCTCTGTGCTCCCCGTGGAGCAGGTCGGTTGCACAGATGTGGGAGGGGGTGAGTGCTGAGTCTGGGACTGAAGAGTCACCAGCCAGTGATCCACACTTGAAAGATACTTCTTGCTTGGACATGACCCAGTGCCCAGAAGTTGTGATCCTAGGGTGAACTGGGTCCCCAAAACAGTATGGTGAAGTCCTAATCCTGGTACCTACGCAAGTAACCTCACCTGGAAATAGGCTCTTTGCAGATGTCATCAAGTTAGGATGTGGTCAAACAGGATTAAAGACATCAATGGCTGGTGTCCTTATAAGGACAGAGATTCAGAGAGAGACAGACACACAAGAAAAAGGAACACGGCCATTGAAAGTAAAAGCAGAGACTGGAGCGATGCTGCCATTGGCCAAGGGATGCCAAGCATTTCTGGCCACAACCTGGAGCAAGCAAAAGGTCAAGAAGGGTTCTTGTCTAGAGCCTTTAGGGGCAGAGTGACCCTGCTGACCCCTTGACATCCAGTGGTGGACCTTGCTGTCCTGTCCACCCCCGGCACCCAGTGGAAAGCCGGGGGAAATTCATTGGTAGGTGACTTGGAGGGCCTTAGAAGTCCTGCCCTCAGGGGCGTGCATGGTGGTCAGGGCATTCCCGTGCCCTGTAAAGTGTCAGTGAGAAAGAGGCATCCTCCTGCTATAACAAGTAGGACCATGTGGGCATGGCTGTAACTGAGAAGCAGCAAGACGGGAGATATTTAGGACAAGGATGGGGCCCGACTGGAGAAGGAAACGGCAGTATTCTGCCTGGAAAATCCCATGGACAGAGGAGCCTGGCAGGCTATAGTCCACGGGGTCGCAAAGTCGGACACAACTGAGCGACTGAGCACAGACACAAAGCACGTAGGGCCCAATTAGTTTCCTCTTTAGGACGAGGATGGGGCCTGATTATAGTTTCCTCACAGCATTCCTGAGATTCCTTGTCCCCACCCCCCTCACCCCTACCCAGCACAATATCCTACTGAGAAATAAGGCAGAGTCAAGAATTCCAGAACCATCACTGGCCTTCCCCCCACCCCCCAACTTCCTCTGATTTCCCCACTGGCCTCCTTTACATCAATCAACTTAAACCAAGGGCACCTCTGAAGACTCTCAGCAGAAATGCTGCTGGGACACGAGAGGAATGAATATCAGGAGAGGTCGGAGCAGCCTCAAAGGGTGCCCATCGTTTTCCTCCCCCTACTTCCCTGGGAAATCTTGTTAAAATACACGCCAGACCTTCCTCCCAGCCTTATCAGTCCCACACCCGGGCAGCCGCAGTTCCCCATGAGCACAGCGTACCTTCTGAAGAAATGCACCCAGATCAGAATGGTATATGAGTCTGTCCTATTCTGGCTCTAGAAAAGAAACGTTACAATAAATAGGTGGGTGGGATCAGCTCGGTGATCGTGAAAGCAACCAAAATAGCAAGGAAATCAAACTCAGGAAAGCTTAACTTTATCGTTGCATTGTGTATACCCTTCTTCCTTGACCAAGTTTGATACCTTGTTCTCGAGAAACAATATGAAAGGAAATATTTGGGCCAACCCACCTGTCGTTATTTTTAGTTTGTGACACATTGCATGCAGCTAGTCGCCAGAATAACATAGAATAGGGTTGATCGGGGCTGTTTAACCCACGGTGGTCTCAGGTGGGGGGTGAAGCAGGCAGTGTGACTTCGGCAGCCCTGAGTTGTTTTGCTGATCCATTTCCACGTTCCTCGCCCCATTTATTTAAAACAAACTTTCTCTAACAAAGCTTCATTACCACCGATGAGTATTTTAATAGAACGGAAGTATGTGGAATAACAAAGACTATAGTGTCAATATATCTTGTATCCACCATTTCCATCTCCTCTTCGCTCTTCCAGCCTTTTCCAAATCTGCATGGAGCAGGATAGGAGAGGTGGGAGGTTTAAAGGGTAGGAGGGAGGCAACCCCACTTCCTGCAGGATCCAGGCAGTTCTCTGGAGTGTTCCCCACCTCCGCCCTCACTTGCCACGTGCGTTGGTGTCTGCCTTCCACCCACAGCCAACTCATCCTGCGAGGAGACTCCATTGTGTCCCCTCCTCAAAGGGTCTCTCCTCAATTGATTCACCAGCTCTCAACCCTTTCCTTACAATTCAAAATTTAAGTTGCCTAGATGCTTTTTACAAATTGAAAGTCACCTTTCTGGGTTTGCTCGCTGAATCTTAAAGGGGTACAGTAGTGTATCTGACCATTTAAGGCTCTGTGAGATGCTAACAAGTTGAACACACTCTCCTCTTAGTAAATTCTATCTTAAGCAAGTTTGTCTGTGTTTTTGAAACATGGGATTGACCCTGTGGGCAAGAATTTCAGACCATCCAGGAAGCGAGGGTCATGGGAGGTGATAAGCCACTTGGAGGCCAGTGGGAACTTCTCTGGGGTCTTCCTATCTTGTCAGGAGGCATTGCCTAGTCAACCTGTTTCTAGGGAAGGCCCTGATTTTCAGGTGAGAAGCAATACTTGTTTCTGCAGATAAATCAGTCTCTCACAGTGATAAATACTCCCTTTTGACATTCTAGGAGGTTTGTTTCAAATGAATCATAGTAAGCTATTTTTTCCCTTCTGGGCAGAATACTATTTGCAGACATCTGCAAATTTGGGAAGAAAGCTTGTTTCCTAAATGGAACCATTCTGACAGCAAGGAAAAAGGCAAACTGCACACACAGACACATACACTCTCTTTCTCTCTCTCTCTCACACACACACACACACACATACTCACATGCAACCCTCCCCCCAAATCTCTCCAAATCTTCATTTTGTTTAAGCTACTTATTTATAAATAACATCTGATGAAACCTCATTAAAAATGCATCTGCTGTTGTGTTAAACTTTAGTTAAATTGTCATTCCTGGACTGTTTCTTTAAAATATTTGTCTGTGTGTGTGTGTGTGGTTTTGTCCTCTTCATCACTGATGGATCAAAATAAATGATTTACCTGCAGAAAACTAAAATCTTGTGTATTGCATGTGCCTTGATGAAGTTAACAGTTGCAATGAACAAATTTCTTAGAAAATGTTCAGAATTTGATTTTTCATACAATCCTAATGTTGCTGAATTTCCAGCAACACAGTTATAGTATCTATTGCAGCCAATGTGTTCTGTGTTCAAGCTCTTTCCCAAAGCGTTTCTATTAATCCTTCCAATGATGCACAAGGTGGAGCCATGGACAGGTGCCATGTTACCCATGTCTAGGTGGGGGGTGGGGAGCTGGGTCTCCCACACAAACAGGGCTCGGATGTTCTCTGCTATGGCTGCGTTAAAAGTGGCCCATTCTAACGGTCCCAAAGCATTTGCTCATCACAGCTTCTTGAGAGCTTGGAATACCGAGTCAGTCAGGAACCATCTCACCAGTTGTGTCAGCCTGAGAAATCACCAGCTTTCATGCAGGTGCAATAGTGCAAGTCTGGGTTTGTACTGAACTAAAAGGAGAAGTATGCTTTGCATCTAAGGCCATTACAGCATATAGGTCTTGTCATTTAGAAGTGAAGGCCAGCAGAATACACTGCCCCAAGTTACGCTGCTTCGATACATTCATTATTTTGAGCTGTGGGCTCTTGAAAAACAGCAAATGCAGGGAGAGGCTTTTTTCTGAGTTCCCTTATCTGCCTAAAGACAGAACCTCCAAAAGAAACTCAATGGTTGCGGATCCCCTCCAGGAGTTTCATCAACGAGGGAAGAGGGACTTGTCTTTGGAGACTAGGATTGACATCATACCACACACATCATCATCACAGACTATCGCGCCTCCCGCCCACTTTTCTAAGGGCCCACTCATCTTCCTAAAAGTCATTTACCTTCTCCTAAGAGACCCGCATCTTCCTCCCCGTTCCCTGCGAAGATGGCAGTTAAGCCTGAATTCTGAGCCACCCTGGGGAGTTTCTCATTTTTCCCTGTGTACCTCCATGTATACAAGGCATGCAGGTTAATAAACTTGCTTGTTTTTCTCTTGTTAATCTATCTTCTGTTAATATTACAGGAGCCTTAGCTAAGAACTCAGGATAGAGGGGAGGAGAGAGGGGATATTCCTCCCCTACAAAAGCCTTCCCTTGTCTGCAAGTGTCCTGGGATCATTAAGGTCAATGTAGAAGTCTGTTCATGAAGGAACTGGGTATTCTGGAGGTCGCTGAGCAGACCTGGGACCCAGGAGGAATAGGGAGGTATGGTGAGCTTTAAGGAGAGGTTGAAGCCAATGACATTCAGTCATCACAGCGCTCAGCTCTGTCTGGGTACTTTAACACAAATTCAGAGGATGAGGCTTTAGGCAAGCTTGCCTTTTGCAAAGGAGCCAAGGCTGCCTAGTCACAGCTCAGGGTTTGTACTGTGGGTGACTCCCAGCCCCCACAAATCTCCAGGTGTTCCCGGGTGTCTTCTTCAGCCTAGGGCCCCTCTGACACAACCCACTCAACCCAAGGGTCCTCTAGGACTCGGCTCAACACCCGTTCACTCAGAGATGGTCTTCCCACACAGTGGTCCACTCTTAGCAGTGACTTGGAATCAGGAATTGAGCCCACAGTGAGGTTAACTGGAGGGTTCCCCAACAAGAAGGCCTGATCCGTTTTACCTGAGAGTACAAGCTTACCTGGTAGTCCCGTAATTTCTCCCTTGGCCCCCATCACTCACATATTTACTTCAAGTTACAAGTTGAGTAAAGCACTGTAAGGATGTCTGAGTCCTGGGTTGCTCTTTGCAACACCTACGAATCTGAGCTTCTCCCCTCATTTACTGAAGGACAGGAACCAGGCTAAGAGTGGTCAGTGTTCATTGCTATTGAGATTGCCCACAATTTCTCCCTTTTTAGCAATTATTTGCTAAAGAAGCGCTGCTTCTTTCACTGTGTTTCAGGGTGAGATATAAGGAGAGGTTGATTTTCCAATGATTGTTAGGACTTTGCATTTACAAGTAGAACTTCCACAGCATTCGGGTCTCAGGACTGGGGCTTAAAGAGGCAGGACAGGAAGAGCGGTAGCTGTCCAGCCCGACTGTGGCTGACACCTGCCCAGCGCGGGAAGAGGGAGGAGGGGGAGGACCAAGGGACTGTCCTGCACCTGGGTCTCCCCTTCCCATGATCAGAACCGAGACTTCGTCTGCTCCTTTACAACCTGTGCTTCCCCTCGAATGGCCCTACAGTTTAGGGGGACCCGTGCTGACAGTAAGGTGCAATTCAAAAGAAATGAGGGTTTCTTAAGGGAGGATGGAAGGGAACTCTATCAT
This sequence comes from Cervus canadensis, assembly GCF_019320065.1. NCBI lineage: Eukaryota > Metazoa > Chordata > Mammalia > Artiodactyla > Cervidae > Cervus > Cervus canadensis. The sequence continues at coordinate 14,715,614 of NC_057416.1, forward strand.
TAAAACAAACAAATAATGTTAAAACATTGTGTGCTCAAAGATTAGATGGTCTGTAAGACCCTTGACACTGAAGTTTCTGATTCTTGGGTGGGAAGGCGAGGAGCTTCTGGTGGTCTCCCCAGCCTCAGGGGAAGAAAGTCGGGCATCTTTGTGAGGGTTTACATTTTACATCGTGGAAGGAATTAAAGGCCTCTCCCACAGATAAAGCCAAATCTCCCCCCTCATCAGGTTCTGTCTGCTGCCTACCTCTTATTGACCTCGGAGGTAACGTGGAAAAAAGATGAATAATACAGTGAAGTTTCCTTTCAATAAACCAACCTTTCCACTCTCCACTCAGTGGACAGAAACACCCTTTGTTGACTCCAGATACGAGACCAGAAGAGCTACTTTGCTTGCCACTTAATCTATCTCAATGAAACTGCTTCAGGGAATACAACACCCTAGGGGACAGAAAAAAAAACCCCAAAAAACCATGGAGAGAGAAGGGCTGTGGTGTTAAGCGGGAGAGGCAGCAGCGCACTTCTGAGTGCCCCACGCAGTCTTCGCCAGCCTCTGCCTGCACGTCTGATCCAGCCAGGGCGGCTTGTTTGTGAGCGGCTTTCAGCACACACAGATCCGCGGATCCGGGAAGAACACGTGATCCATGTTTGAAGCAATTTTTGTATAAATGATTGTGCTGTTAACCTCCGGGGGTCATTCTCATATTTTCTGAGAAATTGGCTGCTTTGTCTTCTTTCTCAGAATGCCGAGTGTCTCATTCAGGGGGGCAGGACAAATGACAGCTTAGGCATTCCAACAAGAGCCGAGTTAATGTGACTAACCCCCGTCAGGAGAGGGGACGTGATGGGACTCAGAAGGCCATCCCAGACGAGGCTTCTCCTTCTCCCCGGACAGAAAAGCAAAACATGCTGTGTGGTTTTGCAACTGGTCAAGTTGGGAAATATTTCTAAGCTTTCTGCTTTGCCAAATGCTTCAGAAAAAAAATAAAAAAGTATTTTCTTTCTCTTTCCTGCCAAAACATGTTCCCCCTTAAATATTTATTCCCATATCTGGCTACATGTCCAGGATTTCTTCTTTTCTAAGAATAAATAATTTTTCTGGAGTATAAAAATGCCACTTGCTTTATCAGATTAAACGTCTCTTTATATAGAAAAAGCATTTGAAACATTTCATCAGTGGTTCTAAGGAAGGATCTTTACTTAATATGATTTTGTTAAATTAATTTTGATTAAATATTTGGTCTCTGAATTCTTTTTGTGATCCTCACTGGAATGTTCAGGCTTATTTTGTAACACTTTCAATACTACTTTTTCCTCTCACTGCCCTCATATGATTCCCTTTTACTAGAGAGCATTAAACATGAATTAATTTCTGTATTTGACCAAAATAAATACCTTGGAAATGATACCAATGCAAGGGAACCCTCTAGGTTCCATTCTCTATTTGCATACTTAGCTGAAGTTAAAAGGGTTCAGCTGTCAGGGTTTTAAGAACTCTAGCATTAAAAAAGTGTGAACGTGCAAATTAGCCGTCAAGTTTAATACGAAGTAGACAATGTAGCCCAGAGCTGCCTTGCTTCCCTTCCTGGTGCCCTATAGATCTTGCCGTTAGGTAGAGCACAGACACACAGGAACACTGAAAAATAGCAGTTCACATGGGTTGGTTGGGTGTTTTCATTTTTGGCCAGCTGAAAATGGCAATAACATTCACAAAACCAAAAAGCTGAATAGAGTCAGAGTCGACAATATAGGCCAAAAGAAAAACAAGCTTGAGAAAGCAATAATAGCCGTATACCTGAAATGTGATAAATATGCATATGGAAATAAAGAGCATTAACTCTCATAAAACCACAAACGACCTGGTGAAATACACTACAGATTTAAAGCTTAATATTGGGCAACAAATACAGTCATTTATTATTGACATTTAATGAATCATTCTACATAAATCTAGTGTAAGTCCAAAGCATTCTAAGTTTATATATAATGCTATTACTAGTTAGCTAGTTAATGTTTAAAATCTCTTTGTTTGTTAGTGTGTGAGGGTGTGCGGAGTGTTCAGTATGGGGGAAGTGGTTTATGTTCCTTTATAAATGGTCCTCTTTAAATTTCCTGGTTTGCAAATCTTTATCACTCTTTGTAGAGAAGTCTAAAAATGCAAGCTTATTCTATCTGGAGAGCATATAAAGATGAGAATATGCAAACATTTCAGAGACAGCACATGACAGTATGATTCTGAAATGTCACAAAGCTGCCTCAGAATAAACTAAGATTCTCTCAGAGGTTAATAACATACTGAAAAACTGGAGGTTGTCGCAAATTCTTTTGCTCGTCTTCAAACCCACTGTCATCCTGCCACCAATGGTACCAAACAAAATTCCCATCCTTCTCCCATCTTATCACATGGCCCTTTGCCCCTCATGTGTGGGGAAGTAGATATTTACATTTTGAAAATACCAGGCATCTCAAAACACTTACGTTTTGTTGAACTGAGTCTCCCATGGTAAAGGATAAAAGCTAACTCAGCAAGCCTGCTTCCCAGGAGGGGCAGATCAGCATGGTGATGCACCCGAGCCAGAAAGAATACCCTTCATCTGCTGCAGCTGGGTTAGTATCGGTGCTATAAAAAATAGATGATGGAAAACGGAGCCTTGGACGGAAATACAAGTCTGCCGTGGGTGTCTTCTACGGGACTGGAGCAGAGCAAAGCACTGGTCTCGCCTGTACACTGAACCTGGACTTGGCCTGCGTTGGCCAGCAGCCACACGTGCACAGGGTACTCATCAGGGCACCAGCGATGCGGGCTCAGCAATGCTGCTTCATTTACATAAGTGACGGAGAGCAAGCACGTGTGAGGAGTCCGCGGGCACAGAGGCTTCAGCCTATGGCGTATCACCAGGGTGGACAGGCCAAGTTATCTGTGCTGCTTGGGTTTTCCTCTTTGCCTGTGCGAAAAGGTGATTTCAAACCCAAGAGTGATCTGTGGGCATTAAGGAAAAGCTGGCAGGTGGTGAAATGAAGGCTTGAAGGTCAACTTGTCTGCACCGCAGCATGGAGTGATGCTGAGAGGCCAGAAATGCCGAAGAAGCACCTCAGACCAGTTGCCACTGCGTGTACTGGTCCCTTGGCAAAAAGAATTAGAACCCAAAAATTCGTAGAGAAAATCTAACTCAGAACTGCCAAGTTAGGACCTGTAGTCCATGCCTTGCCTGAATACGGATAAGGTCTATGAGTATAAGACATGAAAGAGAAATGTTGGCTGAAGACTTTATATAAAGAGAGGACGAGAGGAGTCATGAAGGAAGAAGACAGAGGAGGGGAACAGAGAGACGTGCACGAATAGTACCTTTCATTTCTGCAGCCCAATCACTGCTTCAGAGCCAGGGTCATGCCCCAGACCTCCCCTCCTCCTTACTTTCATCACGACTCTTGCTTTTGTGGCCCCGATTGGACACTGTGCTAGACTCTACACAAAGCAAACTAAAAATACATGTTTTGTTTTTGTTATCTGCTTTATCTCTGGTCCTTCAGATTGGACTAACCCAGCCACAAATCATACAGTGGCCAGCGGACGAGAGCGAACTTGAACGCCTGACTTTCAAGGTGGTTGTTAAGATGCTCCCTGCCTCCCGCCCCACCCGCCCTCTGCCTGACCCTGGTCGGTACTCGCTCCTCTCCTCTCCTGCATCTCAGAATCCTTCTGGTTTGATGCAGGCTCGAGTCCCTCCGCGGCTGGCAGCCCTTCCCAATGCTCCCACTTGCCTTTCTCAGAAATAGGTATCTCAGCTCCCTCGCATTCTTCCTGATTGAACTCGCCCCACTGACTTCTTAATTCTGCTCATTCTTGGTGAAGAAAATAGTTTCTAGTTCTTGAGGATGCCTCCCTGGCTCCAGGAGTTTAGGTGTGGGATTCAGACAACCCTTCAGAATCCTATCTTTCAAGCCTGCCAGCTGGCACTTTAGGACGACTCGGTACCTAAAGCAAGCAGCGAATAAAAATACAAAAAACACACCTTGTGTGAAGGTGGCATCTGTACGCATCAGAAGCGTACAGTGGGCACAGACTGTGGGCACAAATTGCCCGGCGCTGTGTCTTGTTCTCACCATTGATTGGCCACTTTTCATGTTGCAAAATGGGAATAATCAGAGGACCCGCTTCATAGGCTGCTCTTTCACTCATTCATCCATTTGTTCATTCCTTCAGCAAAAATGTATTGAGTACCTACTACCCCCGCCCCCAGGCAAAAGGAATTCAGATAAGAGTCCGTGCCCCCGTGGAGTTTATATCCCAGGGCACTTTACTTCCAGGACTGAATAAAAGAATCCACCAGAATGGTTCACCATCCTATCTTTGACACAGGAAATACACAAGAGTTGTTAGCTATCATTATAACAGTAAACTTACAGCCAAAGTTTAAAATTAGAAGTAAAGATGTATCCGTTGTGGTAAAAAGGACAGAAAATATAGGGAAGTCAGGAAAGAGAAATAGTTGCTAAAATCATGCATGAATTTGGTTTAAGTGGACTCTATTTCCTAACCCGTGAGCTGTGCTATTGCATGGGCCTTACATAGCTGGAACGGTGCATTTATAAAGCCCTGCAGGGTCGCAGACTGAGTCGGACATGACTGAAGCGACTTAGTGTGCGTGCACACCTGTGTGCTCACGGTCTGACCCCACTCCCAGCCACACAGCCTGCAGCATGTGTCAACACCACCCCCACCCCCACCAACTCTAAAGGGCCCCGGGGAGCATGGCGACAAATGGCCCTGAGTCCTTGGGACACAGTTGGTACCAGCTCCAGTTTCCTGAGGAGGCATCTCTTTTACCTCCATCTACGAAGCGCCCAGATCTGAACGTCAGATCTCAAGATCAGACAGCGGGTAAGACTGAGCTTTGGTGCTGTTACTCTTTAGGGGATATACTTTCCTTTTTAAGTGTATCTTAACTGCATTTTTATGATCATGCTCACATTACTTTTTTTGTAGCATCCTCGTGAGCAGGCTTGTTTTATAATCTGCTGCATAGAGGGAACTTTCAATAAGTTGTTTGACCTCTCTAAATTTCAGCACAGTGGGAAAGCCTAGAGTGATGAACTCGCTGTGTCTTGCGAACCCTCTGGATCCTGGATATTGATGCTGACTTTGCATAGGCTGCTCACTTTGCCTCCTTGCTTCAGCTAGGAAGCTGAAGACCAGCACTGGTAACTAGACTATGAGGCTTGTAATTATTTCTTCCCCATCATCCTCTGGTCCTCAAGATAAAGTGAGGACACGGAGCTAAAGAGTGTGATGTGCAATGATTTATTGCCTCCTTGCAGGATGTACCCCCCAGTAGCTGAGAGCTCTTGTTTCTTGACTTCATTATCTACTCAATTACTCTGCCTTCCCCTCTCCCATCCCCGCAAGTTCAGAGAGGCTTCAGATATCAAATGGGTGGTGGGACAATGCAGACTTAAGATTCTTTGTATTATTTCTCTTCCCTCTCCTAATTCTTCTTCCTCTTCCTCCCTTCCTCCTGTTCCTCCTCGCCTTCTCCTTTTTGCTTTATTTTTCTGTCTCCCACTTTCTCTCCCTATGAGTTCACATGGCTGGATGCTATTGTAACTATACAGTTAGACTATGATCATGTCAGTGCCAGTGATTTCAAAACAAATACCCTATCCTATAGGTTCCTGCAATTCCTGTGGGATTTGGGAACATAGTAGTTCCATAAAGCCCTTTCCAAGGCTCCCCAGAATACTTGATGAATATGGAATCCAGTTTCTTGTATCAGTCGATCAGTTCATTAACCTATCTAGAGTATACACTGTGATATTTAGTAGAATACGAGCTTAATAGTTGGTGAGAATTTAAATTTAAATATTATTTTCATAGATAAAGAACAAAGTAGCAACAGACAAATAGCGTTTCTCTTTTTGGTTCTCTTTAGATGGTGCATTTTTATTTTTAAACATATACTACTCCCACCACCTACCACCCACACACACTTTGAAGATACCAACTGAAGCGCATATGATGAAAGCCTGTTTCATTGATCTCTTGGGTTTCTGTCCCCTGGCCACGACTCTGCCATTTTGGCCTTCCTGAAAAGTGGGGCGGCCCCAGCTATCCCAAATAAGTCTTCCTGGTCATATTTTTAGTTGTCTCCACTCATCAGCAAGACCTCAACCCTATCTTTCTACATTATAAGCTATGGAAAAGATAGCAGAGGGAGAAGTCACAGAAGGAAGAACAAAATGACAGACACTTGGGGGAGAAACAGCAAGTGACTTTTCATCAGGGTTGCCTTTAGGTAAGATTTATAGGCGAGAATGTTTTCTCTACACTTAAGTGACTTGACAGGTTATAGAAAGATGATTCCCCTGGTGACATAATTCAAACACATTTTGTTGTTTCTGAAAAGTCTGCCACTGACATCACCGTGAGGCAGGTTTTGGGGGTTTGTTTTTGAGAAATGTGATGGATTTCTGTGGATCCACACAGTCTCTTTTACCTCATCCGAGTTACTTAAGTGAGAACGGAGGCTGTGTTTGAAGGCCAGGACCAACCATGACAAGCTGTGACAAGCTGAGTTCATCCTAGATGGATGCACAGTTAGGAATGCCTGGTAAAATGTCCCTGTGTGGGGAAATTTTCTTTCCTCATCAACCAGACTGTCTCCTAAACTAGTTGCAGCCTGTAGGCTTTAAGCGGTAAGTAAGGGATGCACTTTTTCCCTGATGCAGTAAATTGAACTTATTGCATATGTCTGGCTGTGAGCGCAAACAGGCTTTTGATGATCTGTGTGACAGGAGAGGCCTGGAGGCTGGTAGTTAATGGGCTCTGTGTTCAGGATGGCTTGACCTCTCTCGATAAGAGCCCCACAGCATCAAAAGCATTCTGTCCTCTCTTGCAGACAGCCAGAGGTAGCAGGTTGTGCCATCACTGGTCCCTTCCTGGGTCCCAGACAGTGAGTCAGACTCAGAGGTGATCAGGGCAATGGCATCCCCTTATCCTCTCCCAGAATGCACTGCTCTCCATCTGGAGGAGGAAGATGTGGTCTCTGCCACCTCCTGGACCTGGGATTCTTACACATCTCCCCAGGTTTGGTCTAAGATGCTATAAGAGCTGGTTACAAAGCTGTCTTCCATTCAAGGCACATTTTGTGAATTCTGCGGTGGTCTGCTCTGAGGTAGACAGGGCTGTTCTCGGTGGTACTCTATAACTGGGAAATTAACATTAACCCTACAACATCCGATGGGCTTCCCCAATGACTCAGCAGGTAAAGAATCTGCCTGCAATGCAGGAGATGCAGGAGACGTGGGTCGGGAAGATCCCCGGGTCGGGAAGTTCCCCTGGAGTAGGAAATGGCAACCCACTCCAGTATTCCTGCCTGGAGAATCCCATGGACAGAGGAACCTGGTGGGCTACAGTCCACGGGGTCACAAAGAGTCAGACATGACTGAGTGACTAAGCATGCACACACTACAACATCCAGGCCTGTGGCCTTGGCCTCATCCATGATGACTGGGCTCTAATGAAGCGAACTGTGGCCCAGGGCCTCAGGTGTGAAGAAGAGTGACTGAGAGTGACAGGCTAGGCCTTCTGGACCTCATACGAATCCTCCACGAATCCCACCCAAGGAGGCTTAGTCATTCAGGGGAGCTCTTTTTAATCATGCCGCCTTTGATTCATGCAGTTGGTTCTTGAACATAATTTCAGGATGTGTCCCTCTGTCTTACCCTCTGCTACAGGCATCTGCTTTTGGGGTTTGAGATGAAGGGAAATGGGGAGCAGAGTGCTGAGACCCTCTGAGGGGTATGTCATCTCCTTACACATTAAAGCAAGAACACCCTCCACAGCCTTCCCTGGGGGGCTTCCCAGGTAGCTCAGATGGTAAAGAGTCTTCCTGCAGTGCAGAAGACCCGGTTCAATCTCTGGGTTGGGACCATTCCCCAGAGAAGCAAACAGCTACCCACTCCAGTATTCTTGGCCTCAGAAATCCCATGGACACTACAGTCCATGGGGTCAGATAGAGTCGGACACAACTGAGCAACTAGCACTTTCTTCACTTTCTTTCACCCTCCACGGCCAGTCCAGGGTCTCAAGGGAGGGCCCGGGATAATTTTAAGGAGCTAATAATGTATGGGAGAGATTTATCATGGGCTTTGTGTCTGTAGTTTTGATATTAATGACATTTGAAGCATAAAGTTGATGTGTTCACCACCTCAAAGTAATCTCTGATGCTATCAGAGTTTGTTACTGAGTTGATTTATCAGTTTTTTTTTTTTTTGGTAATCCAAGTAACATATTGAAAAATGATAGCCAAACCTGGCTTCTTATTAGAGCCAGTTCACCTTTTACCTTTGGCAACTATAGGATTTCCTTGGGCTGTTTCTGGAGCCTAATTTATTGATGAGCTCCAGTGCCCCACTGCAAGAAGCAGCAACTCTCCACCTGCAAAAATGAGGGGCTGCACCCTTTGGAACAGAACCTGAGGAAGAATGAGAAAGAATTCGAAGCTAAGATGGTGTTATTTTCTCAGAGGGGAGCAGACAAAGACCAAAAAGATGTTTGGAAACACAGCTCTGCTTGCTATGGTTTTTTTTTTTTTTAAATGCATATTTAGGAAACTTTGAGTAAGGCTCTTTTAATAAAAACTGGTCCTTGATAAAGCCGTGGAATTCCACAGCTACCAGCAGGGATCAGCCACCACTGCATTAGTCAGCCTCCTGGTGGTGCTGAGGATACTCAAGTGCCCAGCCTCCCTGGAAGCAGAAGTTGCTTCTGACCATCTGGGAAGGAGAGGAACCCTGAAACAATATAAGTCACTGTTGCAAAAAACCAGCGCTTTATGGGAGTGACCCTAGCGCCACAGTCAGGAGGCAAGATGGCATGGTGTTGCCAAGAGCAAAGAGCGCCCGGGAATTGGCCCTGCTCTGAGCCACCCTGGGAACAGCAGACTGTCAGAGGAGATTTAATTACTTTGCCTTTCCTGCCTTGTTGACACCCCACCGAGAGTCGAGCCTTGAGGGAGACAGAGACAGAGCCCTCTTGTTGTCTTAAGTAACAAGAAAAAAAAAAACAAAACACTTTTTTTTTTCACCTGAAATCTTAGTAAGATTGAATATCAGAGCTAATTAGATACAAACTAATTAACACATGGACCTCTGATTCCTGGCCATTTGGGGCCAGAATTACAGAGACAAATGCATGAAGCTGTATAACCTCAGAGTAAATGGACTTTTAGGCTAGAGAAATTTTAGGTAGGGAAGAAACTATATAGATGAGTTAGTTAATGTATGTGTTGATGGATGAGGAAATAATTTTGGAGATGTTGCCGAGGCCAAAGCAGAATGGGTCAGAGTGGACTCGTTTGCCAGGAGTTTACAGATCTAACGGAGGACTTTCTGTTGCCTGTGTAGACAAATCAAATATGAAAATGGAGATCAGAGCCTTTGATGCAACCCAAAAAAGAAACTGCATGCCTGCTGAGTGTATACCCATTAAACTCCTTATAAACCAAAAATTAGAAGCTGTTCTTTGGGGAATTGTTGCTCACCTGCAGCCCTAACTGGGTGTTGTGGCTTAATTTTCTGTCTGGTGGGGCTGGTTGCTAAGTGTATCCACTGGGGAAATAGTAAACTGTTCAAATGTAACCATTTATATGGCTACTTGCAAACACCTCCTTTTACCTATCTACTAATATGGAGTGATTCCCTGCTGTCCGTGGGCCGATCTGGGTGCTGGAATGTGACACACACCAGGTTCAAATCCGGGCTCTGTAACTCACTAGCCCAGGGACTTTGAGAAAGTTAACACTTCTGAAGCTCTTCCCATGTGTAAAATAAAATGATGATACAAAGCATCCTTTTAAGGGTCAACTATGTGTATCACATATGTACAAGTTATAAAATTCAGCTTCATTTCATTATCATCAAACCAGGGGTCTAAATTTCCTCATCATCCCAGCGATACTGTCTCTTTCCCACTGGAAAATATCAAGAATATAGACAGCATCTGTATTCAGAACCCACACACCTGAAATCACGTATATGAAAAGAATTTAAGCATCAATTCATTGTGGTTAGACTTTTATACATTTACTGAGAGACTTTTAAAAGAATATATTCAGTTTCATCACCCTTTTAAAAGAATAAATTGAAAATACTTTCATCAAAATCATGCCAATGGAAAGCAACGATATTCTGAGCTTAGAAAGAATTCAGATGTAATGAGTAGAAAATTGCCTTAAAGAAAAAAATTGAAAGAAGTGACAACTTAATTAAACTCAGCTACTGGTCCCAGTTTATATTTGTCTTTCCAAACTGCTAATGAATTCTGACCCATTTAGTTATGAAAAAATGTATATCCTGAAGAATCTATATCCCTTTTGAGGTAATTAATGTATATCTATTAGACAAAATGCATGTCTGTTATTCATAATATTTGATCTTTAAATTGGCATTAATATGCTACATTTAGACTAGTAGGGGAAACCCCAGCCAAATTATATAAAGCAGCTACTGAGATGAAAGACATTCCACAAAGGGGGACCCAATCTCAGAACCAGTTAACACAGTCATGAATACTTTATGGGTTCTACAGCACATTAGCCACAAACAATTTCCATCCTAGGAAATACACTCAGTGTAGCTACTGGTGCATAATAAACATTTGATCCTAATTAGACCTAATGAATGAATTTTAACTCTATATCCACTATGCTTTGTAGGACACCGACCCACGAATACCAAAATAAGGTTCTAGGGGAATGGATATAGAACCATGGCCATTTAAACACCAGCACTATCGTTCATTTTCATAAGTCATTTAATGATGATGAAGAACTGTCTGGAAGTCTTTTTTTAAAAATAGGTTTTGGTAAAAAACACATCAGGGAACTATAAGTTGTATAAAGATCCAATAAGATCTACTACTTTATAATAAGAAAATTTTAATTCCCTTTGTTTAACTTATTTTAATACATTGAGGAGTTCAAGGTAAAATATGCCTCCTAAAAATCTAATCTGGAAAATTTTAATTTGGGTACTAATTTGGAACTTGACAGGTTCAAATCTGTTTTTAAAGATTATTCATAAAAATACTCCTTTCAGATAAAGTAGAAAGGATAACAGTTTCATTTGGGGGAACTAAAAAATTAATATCTTGTGGATTTTTCCTTGTGTTAGAATAACTCTTATCCTCCTAGAAAGAAGAAATATTTAATTAGTATTGTCCAATCAATGCTGTCCAATCAAACCAGGGGTCTAAATTTCCTCATCATCCCAGTGATACTGTCTCTTTCCTACTGGAAAATATCAAGAATATAGACAGCATCTGTATTCAGAACCCACACACCTGAAATCACGTATATGAAAAGAATTTAAGCATCAATTCATTGTGGTTAGACTTTTATACATTTACTGAGAGACTTAGAAGAATATATTCAGTTTCATCACCCTTTTAAAAGAATACATAACTTACATACTTTCAAATGAAATTAAAAAGTTAAATTCAATGATTTTTTAAAAATTCTTTTAAAATCATAGTACCATTGGATTTGAGTTTCTGAAATTATTCATGTATCTTTCAATAATACAAAAATTCAGAAATATATCTTCATATGTAATCATAAAGTCTTTTAGGCTATGTTGGCATATTTCACTATGGATTCGTGTAGCTATATAGTTTCACCAACTGTGTAAGGTTGGCCAGTGTCTATAATTGACAAGCCCTAAGTTTTAGTGGCTTAACACAGGAGATTAAATATCCAGTGCAGGTCAGTGGAGGGTGTGAGGGAGAGTGGGAAGGGGAGGTGTCTGTTCCACCCAGTCATTTATGAACAGACCTGGTCCATTATCACGGCCAGACTACACTCTTGATCTTCTGAGCAACCATGCTCCTTTCCTTCTGGGATTGACAGTCTTGCTTCCAGTAGCAGTCCTGTCCAGTTCAGGGAGAGATCTGATTAGTGTCCCCTGCATCTTTGTCTTAACATGGGAAGAGTCACTGTCACCTGGAATGTGACTGTACACTCTGCCATTCGCTTGTCATTGCTGTTGTTTTTCAGTTGCTAAGTCACGCCCGACTATTTTGCGACCCCATGGACTTCAGCTTGCTAGGCTCCTCTGTCCATGGAATTTTCCAGGCAAGATTTTAACTGGCAGACATTAGCAGAGGAGATAAAACAACAAAAATTGTCAAAGAGCTTGGAAGTAGCACCAAGTCTTAAAAACTGGATTTGACTACCAAGAGGGGCTAAAGCATTCATTAACTTGGATCACAATGGCTAAAGGTCTCATGTGGACCTTCTTATCACTCATCAAACATCACTGCATAGAACATACCATCAATGGCTCACTGAAGTAAAAATCTTTCATTTGTTTATCTCACTGATCCTGATTTCATACCCAGTTACATGTAGTAAAAGATCAAGTTTAACTTCAAATGTTAGAAAACAGATCTGCAGTAAATATCAGTGTGTATACTATCATATGTGAAACAGATCGCCAGTCCAGGTTGGATGCATGAGACAGGGTGCTCAGGGCTGGTGCACTGGGATGACCCTGAGGGATGGGATGGGGAGGGAGGTGGGAGGGGGGCTCAGGATGGGGAACACATGTATACCCATGGCTGATTCATGTCAATGTATGGCAAAACCACTACAATATTGTAAAGTAATTAGCCTCCAATTAAAATAAGTAAGTTAAAAAAAATATATATATATATTTAAGCCATACAAAAACTCAAGTTCTAGTCATCATTGAATGTGGCCTGAACTCTATGTAACTCTAATTATATGTGGTCAACCTACAAAAATTTATCTACTACATGTGCTGTTAGGTAATACAGTAATATCTAGGCCTGGGTCCTGAAAAGGCTTTCCATTTCTCCACTTTGGGGATGGTTTCCTTACTGAACTGCGTGAGGTGAAAAACAGGAGGTGCACTGCTCAGGAGGCCTGATCTTCTACTAGAAGACTTTAAGATATTGTCAGGTTTGATTCATTCCTCTGGACTTCAGTGGCTTCTAAGATATTTAGAGTTTGCAAAGCCCCTTCAGGAAACATGAAACATCCTATTGATTATATTATCATTTCATAAGTAGCCTCAGCAATAAGATAGGAAATTCATCTAAGTGAAGGAGGAAGAGCAGGGCAAAATACCCTTGAAAATGAAAGTTGCTCAGTCATGTCCAACTCTTTGAGACCCCCATGGACTATACAGTCTATACAGTCCATGGAATTCTCCAGGCCAGAATACTGGAGTGGGTAACTGTTCCTTTCTCCAGGGGATCTTCCCAACCAGGGATCGAACCCAGGTCTCCCACATTGCAGGTGGGTTATTTACCAGCTGAGCCCCCAGGGAAGCCCAAGAACACTGAAGTGGGTAGCCTATCCCTTCTCCAGCAGATTTTCCCAACCCAGGAATTGAACCGGGGTCTCCTCCATTGCAAGCAGATTCTTCATCAGCCAAGCTACCGGGGAAGCCCCATATTGAAATTTGAAGAGCAAAATACCCTTGCTGCTCTTCAAATTTTTATTTCTGAGTAGGGAAAATACACAACTAAATTTTATATCAAATTTTACTCTTTAACTGCACATTTGAGCTTTTAGAGATTTTTTTGTTAATTTCCTTTTCATTGTTAACCTGATATTTTAAAGACTTCAGAAACTAATGCTGTTATAAAATAATTTCAAGATAGGAAAATAGCATTTATCTTCAATGTCATTTGCTACAATGCAACATCACAATTCTATTTTAATGGTTATCCTGAGTCCTTAGAAATTAAAACACCGTGTTTACCTTTTCAAGATAACATAATCAAACACAGAAGCACAATAAAAGTCTAGCAGAGAGAAACCTGTTTGGTATAGGACTGTATTGTATAACACATCACACAGATTAGAGTGTAAATTAGTTCAGCTATTTCAAGTCCTTAAAGAGAAAGCAGATGCTTTCTCTCCAGTAAGATCTACACAATGAGACGGTAAAATTCAGGCTTAGGTGTTTAAGAATGATTTCCATAATGGTGGTTTTCTTATTTTACTTTTATTATAGGAGTTATTTGCAAGACAGCTTGTACAAATTGGCTGATTCACTCATGTGATTGAATGTAATAACTGGAAACCATTATAGACTGTTAACATGGAGGTTGATAACCATAGTATCATGTAATTCTTCACACAATTAGTAAGATTGGTGGTGCAGAAACTCTCAGGTCCTAAACAACAATTCACAGATTGCCAGTAAATCTGCATGAATTTGCTTGTGTTATAACTCATTTTTTTGGAGTAAATATGTTTATCAATACCGATTTTATATAATTCAGTGAAGTAATCTATAAGTATAAAAGCATTTTTATTTTGGGTATCGCCATGGTCCATGTAAACACTCAGCAGTCAGAAAGTGCATCTGCAGGAAGCACTCCAAGTCACATGGTGAGGTTTACTGACCTGAAGACACGTATTTCATTAAATACTGGCACTATGTGCTCAAGTGGTCCAGTGACTTTGGAGTCTGTGACTGCTGGGCATGTGGAGTAAAAATAATGTGGAAGTTTAAATCATCAGAAAAGCTATTACCCACCAATAAAAACCCTTCAGTTTTTTTTTTTTAAAGTAAATATCATGCCCAGGACCTTCCAGAATTATACCACTCTACCAAATTGCTCTTGTCAGGGTCACTAATCACCTCCAATTTGTGAAATTCACTAGCCAAGTCTCAGTTGTCATCTTACTTAATCATGCCTCCTCCTCTGATACAATTTCCTCTCTTGGCTTCCAGCACACCGCGCCCTCTTGCTTTTCCTCCTGTCTCTCTAGATATGTTTTCTCAGGTTCATTGATTGGTTTCTCCTCTTCATCCTGACCTCTCAATCTTGGAATGTCCCAGGGATCTAGATACCCATGGAGAACCAGCCACTTCTTGACACCTCTTCCATTCCCACCCTGTCCAAAGCCATCATCTTCTCTCATCTGGTTATTGCAGTAGCTTCCTACTTGGTTCCCTAGCTTCCACCCTTCCCCTGCAGACTTCTCTCAATGGAGCAGCCAGAGTGTAAGTGCCTTTTATAGTGTAAGTGCCTCTCTGAGCTCATCTTCCAGTTGCTCTCTCCTTCTGTCTTTTGGCTGCAACTGGGCCAGGCTCCCTGCTGTACCTCAAACAGGGAAGCCTTGGCTCCTTGGGGGCATTATGGGGGCACTTCCTTCTGCCTAGACTATGGTTCCCCCAGAGATCCATATGGACAACTCCTCACCTCCTTCATATTCTTTGCTCCACATTTAAAATTCTAAGCCGCAGTGTCCTCAACACATTCTCCACATCTTCCTTATTCGGTTTTATTTTAAAAGCACTGTTACTTTCTCACCTACTACATAATTACTTATTATATTTATCTTCTATTGTTTGTTTCTTTTCATGGGAATGTAAGCTCTTTGGGGGCAGAAATTTTGATCAGTGTTGTTCACTGATGTGTCCCAAGAACTCAGAGCAGCGCTTTGCTCTTAGAAGGTGCTCTGATTGCATCTGTCTTGATGAATGGCAGTGCTATTAATATCTCTAGAGAGACAAGGAACTCAGTCTTTCTAAGTCTAGAAATGAAACATGTCCTATGAGGCACCAAATGCCAGAGGAAAGAATGGTTTCTTGGTTAAGAGATGAAGTAGGAGTTAAAACTATGTATGCCTAATGTGAGGAAAGCACCTTTCAAGTAACAGCGACAAAGCGTTGATTGCTTTTTTCTCAGTAATTCTCCTAATACCAAGCATTCTCAGGTTCATAGATGAGAGTAAGGTTTTCCATTTGATATATGTAGAAATCAAATAAGATATGTGTGTGTGTGTGTGTGTATGTGTGTTGGAAGGGAAGAGGGATGTCTTTTTCTAAGTGCTGAGCTACATGACTATAGGATAGGACAGATTTACTGACAGTGAGTAAAGAGAACATGGAGAAGGAAATGGCAGCCCAGTCCAGTATTCTTGCCTGGGAAATCCAATGGACAATATTCTAAGTCAGTTTCAGTAATCACTTAAGGTCAAATCTTCAACTTCTATAAAATACTCTATGCCACAGCCCTTTCATATTCCTATGAGGCAAATTTCTGTTTTCCACTGAAAGCTGGCTCATTCAAGAATAGCACAGTTTAGGGACTCCAGCACATATTCTGATTCTTCTTTTTTCGACATGTTTCTATTGCCCATGAATGCCCAGATTTCCTGGTTCTTGGGTTTAAGGCTTACATCAGGAATACAATACTCATTGAATTGGAAGTGCTTTGTGTTATACTCTTTGAACTGGAAGTTCATTGTTTATTGCTGTCTCTGATTTCTTTTTGCTACTGTTCGTGGTAGCATGAGGAAGGAATAACCTGAAAAATTAACAAAACATATCTACACAGATACCCAGTTCGTGATTTCAAAAAGCGTTTCTAGAGCAATACTGATCCCCGGAAAAGAAATGTTATAAATGTGCTCAGCTACCTTTTACAAATATAAGTTTATGAATATTTCCAGAAAAATTCCCTGGTGGCTCAGTGGTAAAAATCTGCCTGCAATACAGGAGATGCAGGAGATGCGGGTTTGATCCCTGGATCAGAAAGATCCCCAGGAGGAGGAGAAGGCAACCCACTTCAGTCTTCTTGCCTGGAAAATTCCATGGACAGAGGAGCCTGGAGGGTTACAGTCCATGGGGTGGCAAAGAGTTGGACACAACCGAACACAGTAAATACCTGAAATAAATAATGCATGAAAAACCATGTTTCTCTCTCTCTCTCTTTTTTTTTTAGTTACATGCAGGTATTTTTGTTTGAAAACCTTGAAATTCTTAAAATAAATTAGTCTCGTTGCTGATTTTGAAAAATGTGAATTAAGGGTATAAGAAGCAGAAGAAATATTGTTATCAGTACCACTCTGAATAACATTATTAAAGCAGAAAATATTTTATTTTAAATAGTTTCCATTTCAGATACATAATAAAAATTAACAGATATAACCCCAACCATGAGATTTAATTCACATTTATACACATATTTGTGTTGGTGTATGGAGGAAATATGTTTTACGGTGAAATTATGTATTTCTTTGAAATGTAGTTCAAAGTCAGGAAGAGAACTTTAAACATTTTCTTTCACTTTTAACTCCTCACATGCCTCAAAACAAACACCTGAACATACGTCAAAATACTTGAATTCATAGCTGCAATCAGTAAGGTCTTTATTCATTGAGAAATTTTGTTTCAATATCCCTCTTGTTAGACATTTCCTTGGATGTTTATCTTGAAAATCCTACTCAAAGCTCAAATAAGTTTTTCTCAAAGTCACATTCATCTTTCAGAAATCATGTTCCTTCAATATTTAAGTAGGAGCAAACACAACACTATATAATCCATGGAGAATTTATATATATATAAACTAGGAGATAATATATATAAATTAGTTTGTGTGTATATGTACACACATACATATAAATTAGTGTGTGTGTATGTGTATATATATATCAATTCATTTCAGTTCAGTCACTTAGTCATGTCCGACTCTTTGCGACCCCATGAACTGCATCACGCCGGGCCTCCCTGTCCATCAACAACTCCTGGAGTCTACCCAAACACATGTCCATTGAGTCGGTGATGCCATCCAACCATCTCATCCTCTGTCGTCCCCTTCTCCTCCTGCCCTCAATCTTTCCCAGCATCAGGGTCTTTTCAAATGAATCAGCTCTTCTCATCAGGTGGGCAAAGTATCGGAGTTTCAGCTCCAACATCAGTCCTTCCAATGAATATTCAGGACTGATCTCCTTTAGGATGGACTGGTTGGATCTCCTTGCGGTCCAAGGGACTCTCACGAGTCTTCTCCAGCACCACTATATATATACTAGCACAGCTAGCTATCATTCTAAAGATATTTTTCATAGGAGAAAAAGTTCATCACATGCACTCACTTGAATCTAGAGGGTGGATGTTCACAGTGATGCCTGATGTATCTATTTTTGGAGGAATCGTGTCCATCTCTCTTCATTCTTTACCCTCAGTAATTGGTAAAAGGGACCATCATTCTCGGCACAGGAAATGCTTCTTCTGGTTGCTACCCTAAGTACCTCACCTTCCTAATAATTTCACTAACTTCCAAATCTAGCTGTCTTTTTGTCCTTGATCCTTGGTCCTCAAAGTTGTGAACTCTGCTCGCCTAGCATCCTTTATCTTTCTTTCATGACTCTTATTACAGTTTTAATTATATGACTATTTGGCCAATTACCTTTCAATAACTATCTCCTACTGCTCAGGGATAGAGGGTGGGGCGGGCTAGTTCTCAGGGACTGTCACAGAGGCCAGGACAGACTACCGAGTAGCCTCTTAATAAACGATTACTGATTAGATGACTAAAGATCAATGGTGTCAGAAATGTTAAAAGATTCAGAAGATTGGTATTTAGAATTTCACTCTTTACATCCTACTATTCAGATAAGGTTATATTTACTATAATTATGACAATCATTCAATGAGTGGGACCTTTATGCTGTCCCCCAAAACAACTCCATTCCTTGTTTTTGTATTTTTTATGGACTATTAAAGCTTGCTACATTTAACACTTGACTGTGCTTATGTTTAAGAAGAGTCTTCTTACATATAAATCAGACAGGGAGGAAATTGGGAATTTACTGGCAAAACCGATTGGCAATTTAAGTTACCATGGATGATTTTAATACCTTGAGTGATTTCATATTTATTGAGTGAAATATTGTCATAAGGATCTTTTTATATTATTTCAGTCATTTCTTTTTTCAGTTTTCTGTTTAGTTCTGAAGGTATTTTAGAGTTGAATGGCTATCATCAAAAAGATAAGAAATAACAAGTCTTATTGCAGATGTGGAAAAGGAAACCCTTGTGCACTGTTGGTGGAAATGTAAATTGGTACAGCCTCTATGGAAAACAGTATGGAGGCTCCTCAAAAAATTAAAGTCATTTATTTCTCAAAGACTTCTTCCACTGTCACTTATGAATCACATGGGGTTTCTGGCTTAAAACTTTGTGTTCTTCCTATAGTCTGTTTTTTTTTTTTTTTTTTTAAACAAACTTTATCACTTAGCCTTTGCCTACAGCCATCACATTGTACATAATAAGTGCCAATGAAACAGGTGATTTGTGAACTACTGTTAGAAGGGGAATTGAAGGGAAAGGATTTTTTGAGAGAAGTAACTGGACTGACTTTGGATCTCTGTTCCATGGCTGGCACAGTGAGCCACACCTTTTCTTACTAATGAGTCTGGAAAGGTTGCCAACTCTGCCTTTTGTCTGGGAAAACACGGAGCTATTTATGTCTGAACACCATGTACTGAGTTTACTTCCACTGGTTGACATGATCATCTTTCCTGGTCCCTCAAGCCTGAGGAGAGAGCAAAGTGAATGTACTTGCTATACGATAGGGGAGTGTGGTGTATGGGCAGTCTACATACCAAGCTTGTTTATTTCAACAAAGCAACTCTGGCTTCAAGGGATTAGACTGGAGGGCAGAAAATATGGATGTCAAGAGTGATCAGGACAGTACTGAGAAATTCTTAGTCAAGAATGTTGCAGTGCCTTTTAAGCAGGGGCAAGGGGGGATATTGAAGTTGTGTGTGTAGGTAGAATCAACGGCAACTAAGTTGGTATGAAGGAACATTTGAATGCTTGTTTAAGATTCTAATTCTGAATAACTGGGTGACACAGTTATTAAAACAGAGCCCTGGGGAAGAAGAGCAGGTTGGGAATTGGAAGATGATGAGTTTTAGAAGTACTGAGCTTGAAACACGCTGAAGATATTCATATGGGGTGTTTACCATTTCCTTAGAGATGTGAGGCTGGAACTCATGAAAGAGATGAGGGATAGAGGCATAGATTTTAAGATTTTCACAAAGGAGGATAAAGATGAACTGAGGGGAGATTTGACACGAGGAACAGGCAAAGAAAGATTCACCTGTCAGTGGAATTCAGGAGTGATCAGAGACTGGAGGAAAATATTGCAAAGGAGGCACAGGAGGCAAAGGAGAAGAGACTTTAATGGTCAGGAAACTGATAGTGTCTAATGCCAGAAATCTAAAAGCCTCTTCCTCACATTTGTTTACAGATATTACTCTTTTGTTAATTATGTAATAATTGGTTTCACAGCTTTAGTAACAATGGCATGAAGAAATTCAAAGTTATTCTGTGTTATCAGAACATCACAATTTCTTTGATGAGTTTATATTTACAGTTCAAATGTCTTGATAGGCTTTGCCTGCAAACATAGGAAATATATTTTCTTCAAATTCTGTGATTTAAAATAAGGGACTTTTGGCTTGTACTAAATTTTCAGACTAAGTGCAAAATCGCTTGCAATGAAAAAAAAAAAAGACAAAAGTTATTCAGTATAATCCATCATTCATCAAACCTCCTAAAAAGATAGTGCTGCCTGCCAGCTTTTCCATTTTAGCATTTTGAAATAACTCTATGGATAAAACAAACAAACAAAAAAATAGGAATGAAAATTCTCATTTGGCAGGTTCCTGCCAAATGATCATGAAAAGTCACTGGATTTTTCCCCCCGTGATGTCAATGTGTTAGTGTGAAAATTAAGGAACAGTTGTGTGTATGTAAATTTTTTTAATACATTAAAATTTTTTAATAAATTAAATTTTAAGAAATGTGTTATTAAGTTACAGAGTGAAGTCTTTATATTAAACATAGTAGTCCTTACTTTGCACAGGATAACATTAACTGGAAACTCATGCATATCAAACCACTGCTGTGGTCCTGTGGCCACTGAGAGGTTTGCCTATATGTTATAAAATCGCTTTTCATTAAAATTAATATTGTCTTCCCAAGATTAGCAGCTGAGAAATATATTTAAATTTTTTTCAGTATATACAATGTTTATCTTAAATTTAAGGCATGGAAGATGCCGGCATTTACTCAGACATTCAAAAGATAAAAGGAATAATATAAAAATATCCATGTACCCATGATTCATCTTAAAATATAAGACATTATGAATTCAATTAAATTCTGTGATACACGCCTCTGATCGAAATATCTCCCCTATGTCCCCCAAGGTAACCAGAATCTGAGAATCATGTTTTTTAAGTGCACCTTTTATAATACGGGTTTTTAATTGATGCTTTTTTTTTCCTTTAAGGTGAAAGCAATGCTTTCCTATGTCTGGTTGTGAATTTTTAACTTGAAATGTTGTTTTGGATTTTATCAATGTCTTCTACCTTGAGACTGATCAGTAGTCAGAGTGTCAGAGTGTAAAGTTTTAAACCTCAAGCTCCATATGCTTCATATATAGAATGGTGGCGGGAGTCTTTAAGAAGCAAATGACTGAAGCCATATAAAAAGATCTTTATGACAATATTCACTCAATAAATGGTAAATGCTTAGGATATTAGAAGTAGTTATTTCTGGTCACTTAAAACACCATTTGCATTTACTGGTAACCTCTTAATTTCCTTCCTTTTTGATTTATATGTAAGATCATTCTTCTTAAATTAAAAAGCACGTCATGTGTTAAGTAAAAGAAGCTATAATGTTCATTGAAAAATGCAAACTGGTCTTCTGCCAAGTGTTTTTACATGTAATTTTTGTATGCTCCTATATAGTCATTCAGAATGTTGATTAGGAAAAGGATGTACATGATTTAGGCACAAGTTATTTTTAACCTCAATGCTTTTTGTTTAATTTCAATATACAAAATAGGTAAAATATTATAAAGATGATAAAAATCTCACTGCAATCAAATTTTCTTACCTTTGCATAAATATTATCACCTCGTTTCCAGACAAGTTTTTACATAAACTATGGCTATTAAGTGATGGATCTCACCATGTGAGACAAAGTGCAAATACCAACTTTAATTTTGGAATATAAAATCCATCCATTCATTTTTAAAGTAAAGTAGCTTAAACACTAAAATGTAATATATTTTATATTGAAAACTAGTAGTCATCTTACAAAAAGTTTTTTGTTTTTTTACAAAGTCAACTTTCATTATTTTTTCTACAAAAAATTGTCTCTCACTGAATTTACCATTTCACTCAGTTTTTCAGTCTTTTGCTTGGTTTTTAAAAGTTTCTCATCATAAGCCACAGCCTTTTGTGATATCAATATAAAGTTTAGAACTTGTTTATACCTACTTTTGCTTTGAATGAAAAAGTCATATTTGATATAAAAAAGAAAATTTCAGTGATTTAATTTTATGCCCCACATCAATAGTAAATTGTTGAGTTTTGTAGCAAATAATTTATAAACAATTGTTTACATTTTATAAGTAAAATAATTTATATTTCAAATTATAGAACATTTATAAATAAATAGAATGAGTTTATTTAACATTTTAACTGAATAAAAATACTAAAAAATTTATATTTCGAAGATTTTTATTCAAAGCAATTTAATTTTTTTAATCTTAATCACTAAGAAGTGATACTCTGTAAGCTGTTTACTTCTTCCCAAAGTTATCATTTTACTGCCCTGTACAGTCAGGGATAATGACCACTTCTTACATGGGAATGAGGTGTGGATCTCTTAGCTTGGCATTTAGCATCCTTCTTGAATTAGTGCAAAACTTCCTCCTTTATCTCCAATACTTCCTTGCTGAATCCTTCAGTACAGACCCACTGTTCTGGACTATTCACAGATGTCCACGTGAAGGTCAACCAGATACCAGACAATACCTTCAAACACTTGGCTTTGCTAGTACCGTAAGGATGTGGTTTCTAGTCTAACTGCACATTTACTCAGCCATATTTGTTTTGGGATAGATTTCCATGTTTCTCTTTTCTTTTCTCTTTAAGAGAATTTTTTGGCCACGCCCTGCGGCTTGTGGGATCTTAGGTCCTCACTCAGAGGTTGAACCCGGGGGGAACCCAGGCCCCCAGCAGGAAAAGTGCAGAGTCCTAACCCCTGGACTGACAGAGGATTCCCAGTTTTCTGTTCTTAACCATGATATTTAATCCCAGTATAATAAAATTTTTTTAAAGAGTGAATACTTTCATAGTAAAACGTATAAATGTGGAATAGAAAATAGCTTTGATCTACAGATCAAAACTGTATTTGTTAACTATATTTGGTTGTATGGTACACTGCAGACAGTGTACCTATACATAACTTTTTCAACATTCTTAGGTATTTTTAACACTAGGAATTTGTTCTAAAGTTGAGTGTTATGTGGCTTTAAAATATTTAAATGGTCAGGTTGAACAAACACAAAAGTTCTGAACACTGCTTGGAGCTAAATTCGAAACCAACCAAATTTCTTAGGTTTGCAAAATTGCACAAGAGAAGTACCACTGAGCTGAATGTATGTCAAGAGCAATGGCTCCACTAGAATTAAACCAATTCAAAGTTGTGCTTGGACCAGGATTTGTATCAGGTCAAAGTAACCAAAACACAATGCTTTAATAACACAAGCTGTACATGTGTTTTTCCATTAAACTAAATTCACTTTTTTTCAAGCCCAAATTTATCTTCAGAACAAGAGATTAGTGTTTCTGTCCTATCTTTTCTAATACTGGATTGACCTTTCAGTAGCAAGTACATTATTTTATTTAAGCTGTATCAAGTTACTAACCTGATTCTTTTCACTGACCTGAGTCTTGTTTTGATCACCAAGTCATAACTTTTGGTTCATTATACCACTGGCACATGCTTGTCTTTCTTTGTAATCTTCATCCCATTTTTGATTATTAGATTATTATTTCTCAGTGAAGTATAGAAACTCAGAAATTGTTATGATTCCAAATAGCACTCTCATAGCTTGGACTAACCACTTTCTTATTATCCTTTGGTTATTATTTTTAACTTGTTTTATATCTTTGTATTATGTAATGAGATGGAATGGTACACTTTGAAAACTGATATGAGAGCCAACCTGCCATTGGCTGCTTTCTAGGGATGTAAAATAGATACTATGGCAACTTTGGGGATCAGTGTCCTCACCTGTACACTGGGAACACACTGCCTGCATGACCAACCCCATATTAATAGGAATACCACTCTACCTTAAGACAGATGATCCAGGAAATCAGTTATTGAATGTGAAATAACTATGCATGGGGTGAAATAAAAACACAGTCTATTACCTGTGATAATCCTGAGTATTAAATAAAATTACAGGTGTGGGTATTTTGCAGGTAGAGTTTTAGTCTCTAGGACAAAGTCAAGTTAAAGAAGTCGCCACTGAACAGTCCTGATTCCTCACCCTCTGCACCAGAAGGTCTCCTCTTACTTCCCGTGCTGTCATCTTTGTCCCCTTCTTCTTGGTTGTTTTTTGTGTAAATGTAACATTTGCTGAACGAAGTTTACAAATCCCACCGTCCTTTCCAGCCACTCAAAACACACACACACAACTTCACAACCCAGCCCATTTGACCGTCACATAACAGCTCGAGGTCAAGCTTTTCTGAAGAAAATTGACTGCTGAGGATTCCTTTACCCTCAGTATACATTACAAGGAACAGTACTAAACTTTTCAATGCTTACAATGTTCCCTAGGAGTGTGTCAGTTGAGCAGGCCAAAAAAAAAAAAAAAAAATCTGTAAGTTTATTATTTTTCCACCAATATATTTGACACCACCTTTGGAGAACGAACAAAAGGCATACTGTCAAGCAGATAGACCCGGACAAAATGTTACTGTTTGTTCCACATGAGCACAGAGGTATATTTAAGCAAAGAAAGCCACTCCATGACTCTCCTGGGACTGACGTCCTTCAGCTGAATTATACCAACATGTTCATACCACTTGCTTCAGACTGGGTTGGAATTTAAAAATGCAGACTTCTATTTGCCAATTGCTTCAATACCCCAGCAATAAAAACTCATGTTAGGATTGAACCTGGCTTTAAAGTATCATAGAACAAATGGAAGTTTATTGCAAAAATGTGTGTATACATGAAATTATAGTCAGAGATATGAAAATAAGGGGTGCCCTTGTTTGACAGATTCTATACTTCTACAGGACAGCCTCAAAGTCACCAGAAGTCACCTGGCTTGGGATTATGTTTCAAATCCAGGCTCAGTGACATTCATGAAACTTTTGGCAAAACATGGGCCAAGTTTCGAGCAAGGCTGGGTAGAATACTTCTTTCATGTGGAACCTGTGTGAAACTCAGTGGTTTTGGCTACGTTTCTCCTTGAGTTTCACATTCAAACAAGGCAAAGTTTCAAAGTAAAATTAAGAGGCAAAGGGAAACAAAAAAAAAACCAAAAAACAAAAAAAAACCCAACAGAACAGGAAAAAAAAGGCTTGCTCAAGAATGGAATGGCCTCTATCACATTTCAGCCATTGGATTCTGCAACCGAACTAGCATTGCCTTTTTAGCAGCACATTTCTCCTCAGCAATGGCAAATCAAGAATTCCTAGTATTAAAGGGAAGAGTATTCTAGACGCACCCCCCCCCCAAAGGTAATGAAGTATATGCTCAAAATGACCAGAGGATTTCAAGCTTTGACTATACACACATCACAGAAATGAGATGATTCAAAAGCTCTTATGATGCAGATCCGAAGAGAGAAAGTTAGTGATTAAATGTCCTGCTTCGGGAAATTTAAAAAAAAAAAATTAGACTCAACAGCTCTAGGTTTTCCTACTATCTCAGCCCCAGTTCTAGAGATCACATTGCATCTGCTTCTAATCCAGAGGGACGTCTCCCATAACTTGCTCCCTAGCTCTACCCTCTGAACCTGAGTCCGGCGGCCACTGGCTTCCTTCCTTGTCAGCATGATGCAGAGAACAGGGTGCGTCCCGTGTCAGCTCTGAGGAGCCAGGGTCCCTCCCTGGCCCCTAGTCTCCTGACAGGATTAGTCTCGTCCTACTGTTCACCTTCCCCAGGACACAAGGCCAGATTGCCAGGAGACAGAACTGAGTATCTGGCTGAGGACTTTGAAAATACCCTTTGTTTGCAGTAGAGAAGGAAAGAGTGACAAACTAATGTGATATACCCACGAATTTTCTCTAAAACAAAAAGAACATCTAAAAGTTGACTGAATGGCTAGAAAGCACTACACTCTGCCTATTTTAGGAAATACATTTTTTTCATTCCTTATCCCTCATTCAGCAGAAGTTTCACTAGCATAACAGACTTCTGGCTACAGAGAATTTTTTTTCTCCTTTCTTTTTTTTCTAGTTTTCCTTTTTTAAATGTTCTTTTATTTCTTTAAAATTTTTTTTCTTCTTTTTTGAAAAAAAAAAAAAAAAGAAAGAAAGTTACCCAGAAGATGTGTGTTTAAAATGCATGTTTTCTTTTGACATATGGTAAGATACCAGTAAACTTCTTTGGAAATAAGAATCTCTAAATTCCAAGGATTTCAGTGTCCATGTTAAAAAGCAACAGTAAGGCCCCAAGGCATATGGCAATTTAGAGGCACTTACATGATAGAGTCTGTGTACCATTATTTCCTGCTTGATTTTAGACATCTGCTGAGCATGGAGCCGAGGACTGTCATAAATTTTTTGATGGTCAGAGAAACCTGCCATAGAATAGTCTTTGCCTTTCTCTTGGTGGTAGGGGCGGGGGGTGGGGGGTGGTTCCCTGTACTAATAAAACAACACGTATCAGTAACAGAAAACCAAAACCCAATAGATTATTCCAAGGAAATGATATAAAAGCCTTAAACAAAAAAGAAGATGACTTTTTAACTGAACATAGTAAATACCCACAATCAAAGTAAATGCCATGTTTGAAGTTCAAGTCCACAGATCAAAGTGCTTTGCAAGACGTCAAGAGCAAGCATCAGGTGGGGGAGGGGGAAGCACAGAAAACCCTCCAAAGTATTACTTTGTCACAGTGGAGAAAGAAACCTTCCAGCCAAAGACCATCAGCTAGGTAAGGAAACCTCAAAACTGAGTCACTGAACTGTGGTAGGAAGATACAATACAAAAGCAAACAAAAAATTGTTCTAATTCCACAGTAGCAATGAACAAAACAGTGCTGAAAGAAGGTAATAACATAGCGCCCTCTCATTGTCCTTAAAGAATAAATCACTAATCTAGCTCCTTTACTCAGGTAGTTGCATCTTTTCCCTTAAAAAAAAATGCCCTTAGAAAGTTAAAAATAAGTAAACCCCGTCTAAACAAGAAAATGAGGGTGTCTGAAAGGCTCTGGGACGACCCTGGCAAGGAGGCTTAATTAGCGTTCTGCCTCAGCTCAGGCTCGGCCACAGACAGGTCTGTTCTGCAGGTCAGCATCGTACGGAGCGCCCTCAGCCCCGTTTAAAGCTGCAGCCACGGAAACGCACGCCGGGTGCTGCTGGGCTCTGGAACACCCTATCTACCTGGACGGCGTTCAGCACCCCCAGCAGCATCCACCCCCACCCCCCCTGCTTATTTTCACCATTGACAAGTTATTTAAAAAACGTTGAGTCCATGTCATAAACCAACCAAATAATTCCAGAATTTAAAAAAAAAAAAAATCTTACCTACAGGCAGCCAGGTTCAACAGTTGCTCTGAAGAGAGGAAGTAGCAGTCAGTGGCCTTTTACATGTGGAGGTTGTTTATTTAGCCCTTTTTAAAAGGTCTTGAACTCCAGAGGTTTAAGATTAAGTCCAATCCAAGTGTCTGAAAAAAAAAAAAAAGGAGGGGGGCAAGAGAGAAGGCAAGTGAGAGAGGGAAAGAATCTCAGCTGCTGGGTGGTGCTACTGTTCTGAGAGCATTTGAGCTATTTTCAGCATTTAACAGCAGCCGGGGTTGTCTGCAAGGGATGAAAAATCCTTGCCTGGATCGCCACACCCCGCCCCCCCAGGGGGGTGTGTGTTGGGGGGGGGCAGAGACACAAACCAGGAAACCCACAACAACTTGCTCCACTGTGCAAATATTCATTTACATTTTGAGGAAAACTGCCAGCATGATTGAAAGCAAAACACACAGTAACAACAACAAAAAAAACTTCACTGGAATCTTAAAGCAACATAGTACTTTGCCATAATCCTTGCGTTTTCAAAACGATTCACGAGATTCGTTGAAAATCAGATGTCCTGTTTATGCCGTATTGAGAGGAAAGACTTTTCTTCTCTTAGTTCCTGGCCTGCTTATATGGGTCTTAAAAAAATGTTTTAGGTTTCTCTCTGGGAGGAATAACTGTTGTCAGCCTATCCTCCTTAAGACTGAAGACAAATGATTTATTTCTAGCCCACACCCACATTTCCAGTCTCATCAACCATGCTATTTTTGAAAGCTACTGGGTTAAGCTGTTGACATTTCTTATCTCTTGGCAGAGATTGGGGGCCATTCAGTGACAAGATGCAGACAGGCACCCAGCCCCTGCTCTCTCCCCACTCCAAAGGCCAGTGAAGA
This sequence comes from Cervus canadensis, assembly GCF_019320065.1. NCBI lineage: Eukaryota > Metazoa > Chordata > Mammalia > Artiodactyla > Cervidae > Cervus > Cervus canadensis. The sequence goes on from NC_057416.1 coordinate 14,743,894, forward strand.
AATACTTCAGACTGGGTCACCAACAATGACTGGCAAACTCTGAGCTTTCATTTTGTTTGCAGAATGATGAATTAAGATCTGGAAATTGTAGTCATTCATTCAACAAACATTTTCGTGGCAAGAACTTCTGATACGCCAAGCACTCTGAGAATACAATAGTGGACAAAATTAATTTCTTTGCCTCGAAAGGTTTATAGCACACAAACACAGCGAGAGTAAGGACAGAATTTGTTACAGACTTTTACAGCTTCTTTTCCACAGGCTATTTAAACCATGGCAACTGGAGATGTGGAGATCTCTTTCTACTCTGACCCAGGGAATATATGCGTCATCAGACGGACTCCTGACTTCCATTGCTTCATTAGGCTTTTTGCAACATCCCGAAAAAGGAAAATTAGTTACTTCCTACCAAGGAAACACTTAAGTATTTGTATAAAAGCCTCTGTTCTAGATGAAATCCCCGAAACCTCTGAACTCTCTATTCTTTGTAACAAAGAAAATGCCTATGCAGTCAGGAAATACTGCTGAGAGATGAAAGAAGATTCCCTGATTTTAGTCCATTATAAAAACCACCTTGATATGTTTTATAGTTAATATTATGAAGGCTGGCTACCAGAGGCTCACATCAAATTCAGTTCTTTCCTTTTAAGTGATTAGAGAAAATACTGAGGAAAGAAATAGGTGAGGCAGATTGAGGTACAAACTTCCAGTTGCAAGATAAATGAGTCACAGGTATGAAATGGACAGTGTAGGGATTATATATAGTCAATAATTATGTAATATCTTTGTGGTGACTAGCCTTACTGTAGTGATCATTTTGAAATGTATACAAATATCAAATCACTGTGCCATGTAACAGGAGCTAAACTTTTTAACTGTTTTTCCTTTTTCTCCTTATAGTAGTTCATAATGAAAAGGAAAATACTTTTAAAAATGGACCTTCCTTGAGAACCTGTGGAAGTTAAGGGAACAGATAAAGATTAACTATTTGAGTACTAAGTCAACCATTATTTTTAAATTTCAAACTGGGTGCTTTTCACACCATTACTGAAAGAAGCCCGTTGCTTCACGTTGAACTATTTTTAGAGTCATTTTATGCCAATCTGCACTTGAATGAACAGGTTATGACCCAGCTCCCTGTTCCATTTAGGATGAGTCCTAACCTGCCAAGTAACTCACCCAGAACTCCTTTGTTCCCCAAAGATCTTGACTGTCCAGACAGCCTGTCCATAAGTACTTTTCAGCAGATCTGATATCACAGAAGAGTGCAAACTGAGGCATATTTTTAAAGGTTAGAATACTTACCCAACTGCTATGTCTTTTGGAAGTTATCAATACAGTAACAATTGTATCAACTGTACTGTTAATGGTTTTATTTATGTCTCTTTTTTTTTGTTTGTGTTTTTTACCAAAAAAAACCTGATTTAAAATCATTTGGAAATGCTTATATTAGAGTGGGCTTCTTATATTGATGAAACATTTAATAGGCCTTTGGCATAACTCTTCTGTATAAGATGGGGGTAAGAACAATGCCAATCCATAGAGTTGTGGTTGGGTTTATATGATTACGCACATAAAATTCTTAACCAAGTAATGCCTGATACACAGAACGCATAAAAGTTAATGATATTATCACCGTGAAGTTTTGTTGTGGTTTAGTTGCTAAATCATGTCCGACACTTTGCAACCCCATGGACTGCAGCACGCCAGGCTCCTCTGTCCTTCATGACTCCCACAGTTTGCTCAAATTCATGTCCATTGAGTCGGTGATGCTATCTAATCATATCATCCTCTATCGTCCCCTATTCCTCCTGCCCTCAGTCTTTCCCAGCATCAGGGTCTTTTCTTATGAGTCAGCTCTTTGCATCAGGTGGCCAAAGTACTGGAGCTTCAGCTTCAACATCAGTCTTTCCAGTGAATATTCAGAACTGATTTCCTTTAAGTCTAGAGCCTGCCTATATAATGTGGTGGATACATATGGCTGTTGAGCCACATATGGTTTGTCAGAACTGAGATGTCATATAAGTATAAAATATATACCAGACTTTAAATATGAAAAACAGACTGTAAGAGAATTTTTTAAAAATCTTGATATGTTGAAATAGTATTGCAGACATAGTTTGTTAAATAAGATATTTTGTTAAAATTAATTTTACCTCTTTTTATTTTTTAAAATGCCAAAGCCTTTTATATTATAAATGGGACTTGTATTATATTTTTATTGGGCAGTGCCATCTAGGCCAGTGGGTCTCAAGCTGTATTAAGCATCAGAGTCACCTGGAAGGCTCGTCAAAACACACATTCTTGGGTCCTATCCCTAGTTTCTGATTTAGTATGTCTGGGGAGGGGCCTGAAATTTTGATCTCTAACAAGCCCCCAGTGATTCTTGACCACACTTTGAGAAACACTGCTCTTGATCCTTGCTACTTAAATGAGTGGTCCACAGATCAACATCTAATGCTTGGAGGAATTAGGACACTTCACGAGATTCCAGGCAGCATTGCAGGCTCTGAAGAATAAAATAAAAATCTAGTTGCCCTGGTGCAAGGCATGAGTGGGACCAGCCGCCACGTCCACTGAGATTCTTAAACTCTCCAGAAGGACAGGCTTGGTTTCAGAGGCTAGAGCAGGAATAATCTTTCAGAGATGAAGAGGGAGGGGGGGAAATGAACCTAAATGTTGAAAGTCAGTTTAGCATTTCATTTCTTTTTCTCCCTCCATAGCACACAAGAAATACTGACACTGTTTTCAGCTAAGTATTGGTCTAATCGAAACTGTAACTAAGGCACAGTTGATGTAGAACAAACCATCCTAGAAGGTATTTATGTCACAAGAAAGGATCTTATTAACTCAGATAACCCTCCAATTGTTAGACGCACGAGAGATTGGCATTTTGGAGAAGAGAGGCTTCCGCTGTCCTCTGCCTCACCGTTAAATAAGTGAACACATTATTTTGAAGGCTCTCACCAGTTTGCCAAATGCCTTCTCACCTTTTCAGGTGGCACCAAAGCCTTCTGGGCTCAAAGGGCTTCCTAAAAATGAAATCCTCATTGTAAGAGAAAATGTGGGCCCACACCAGTAATATTTAAAACTCCCAGTTCTGTATGAAGTGACCATCTGTAGCTTTAGGGTCTTACTGGTTGGTTGATTGTTTCAGAAAACTTTAAAAAGTGTGTAATGCTTAAGAGCAGAGAGTCTGGGACAGTGTGTCTGTCCGGAATCCACGTTGGTGTGACCTTGGGCCAGTTACTTCACTTCCCTGTGCCTCTGTTTCCTCTTCTTTAAATAGGATTTATCTCAGTAGGCTGTTGTGAGGATTAGAAGAGTAGTCATTTGAAAGGAATGTAGAAAAGTCTGGCATGTTGCAAATGCTATTAATGTTATTGGTTAAATAATTAAAACGTTGTAGAATAACTGTGCCGGTTTCCTTTTATGGCCAAACATAGTAGTTTGTTTTCAGATACCGTGATGATTTCTAGGGACTTTTATATGTGTGGTTTCTTGAATACATGTGTTTTGAGGGCTTCTTTAAGAGTTGTTTAAATTTTTTTTCCCCAAGAGAACTCCAAATTCTCATTTGATTCCTCATCGCTTCCTATGATTTGAGAGGATCTCAGTAGGAAGGAAGTGAATGTAGTTTTCCCATGAATATTGTTTTCTAGGTTACACATTCCCCCTCACCCCCCGAAGTCCTTTGAAAAGTGAGTTGCACTATAAATGTTTGAAGGCTTTCATGGTCATGTCAGTTGGGTAGCATTGTCTAATTTTCCAGGAGAACAATGCGTCATTCTCTTAGATATTTCAGTGTTTAGGGAGAGGCAGCAGGACTGCCTGAAACATGGCATGAGTTTCAAAGATGTATTGAAAAGGCAGTCAGATTCTGATACTATAGAAATGATAGAAATCAGATAACGCTGATGAAAGGAAGGAGCGGACCCCCAAAGCAGGCATGTTGGATGCAAAATGAAGGCTCGATTAAGTGTACTGACATCTTTTACAGTTGTCTGCTTCAACCACATGAATCTGAGTGAACTACGCATGTCTGCAATGAAACTAGTGATGCTTAGAAGCATCACACACTCAGTAAGGGTCAGCAGGGTCGTCTCCAGAAAGTTCAGTGTGTTGAACAGTGAATAAATGCACCAAGTGGGGAAACCCAAGCCCATGGGTTGAGTGGTTTCAGACCACTCATACAAGTCCTCTGCGCTGATACCCTAAAATGGAAGCAGAAACATTGAGCTATATAAACCCCGTTCCTAACTCTAACATCTCCACTTTTGCTTGGACTGACAGAGATCGCATTTGGCCATTCCCGCTCATCCCCATGATCTACATCTGCAGGTATAATTATTTTAAAGTTGTCAAATCATATGTCACTTATTTCTGCTTCCTGGCTTACTGACGTGAAATGAAATGTGACTTGCCATCCCATTTGCCATTATGCAATCTGGGACTGGATTTTACTAAATAAGGTGAGAGTCTGAATGAGCAATTCAGACTAGAGATTCTATCTATCATGTGCTAGAGATTCTATAGAAACAACTTCTTAAAACCTTTGTTACAACTCACTTTTCTAGTGAAAACCTTATTGTTTTTAAACTGACTGTCTGAACTCCATCTGTATTTAGCAAGTGCCTCTGCTGTTTCATATAACTATGACTTAGTTCTCGATATTTATATTCCATTGAAATTGAGCATATGCAACAGTTGCTACATATGGTAGAAAAATCATCAAGATAAGCCTTCATAAAGGGGCCTATTTAGGGCTCTGTGCGATCTGCTGCTTCTCATCCCCACCCACGTCTCCCTCCCTCCTCTAGCTCCGTCTCTTCAGGTTTCTCTGGCCTCCCCTCAGTTCCTGGGCTGGACCACCGTCGGGGCCTGTGTGTGCTGCATTCGCTCTCCCTGCCACCTGCCCTGCTTGATGTGGATGCCAGGCACCCTTCAGCTGTCAGCCCAAGTGCCTTTTCCTCAGGAAGGGTTTCCCTGCTCTAGCCAAGGTCAAGCACTTTTAACTCAAAGAATCGTGTTCCTCGCGTTCCCTCCAACATCAAACGTTGCCTTTGAGTGATCGATTCATCGATTTCTCCTCTGATTTCCCACTGAACCCCAGACAGGTTTGTTATATTTGTGCCCGGCGCCGAGGAAGGGCTTAGCGCGCATTTGTTGAATAAAGAAGCAATTCAATAAGTTCTGCTCAAGGCATGAGGCAACACACGATGGTATTTTTGTTATACATAAATGAGAGCTTATAAAAGTATCTTATCTTCTAAAAAGCAAAAACTCTGTATTCTGATTAAGCAGCTGTTTCCAACCAAGAGGATTCTCTGAACGGTATTGCTTTGTGGTTACATATTTGATTTAAAAGGTTTTTAAAGAATCAGCACTTGTTTTCCTCCTCGGGATAGAATCTATTATCTTAATAACTCACATTTATCTTCTAAAATAGGCTTGAAATAAATCGATACCTGCATTCTTGCATCATCTCTCTCCAGATCTTTTTAAAAATCATGTAATACTCCATTAAGGTGTATTAATCACTCAACTGGGATCCCTGATCAAAATTTCTTTTGATTAGGGTTATTGAGAGAATGATGTATTTGTGTATTACTAGACAGTTATACCACATGGCTTTTGGCAAGCTGTACGTGATGCTTTTTATAGATACTTGATGAGCAGACAAACAGAAATGAATTATCTCACCAACAGCACTGCCTGCTCCGGCCATTGTCATTCTCGTGGCATGAAACCCTTTGTCATGTCCATATAGTGCGTCAGTTATAAACACACCAGGAATTACTAGCCGTCGAAAAACTGGGAGATTTGTGATCTTGTTCTCTGGCAGAGGAGAGGAAAGGGAGCGTTGTGTGGCCTGGAATACAGAGCTGAGTTGGAGACTGGGGGCTGGTCTTTGCCCTGTTGCCTGGGAAAAGGCTGTGAAACACATTCTTCTACCATGGGCATAAGGACACTGATTAGAGCCTAAGAATGTTTGAAGAGGTACTATTTTGTACATTTGTACATGCTTTTTGTACACGTGTAAGACACTTTGAAATCATCACGGCAGAGCATGAAAAATATCTTTTCTAAGGCATTCAGAAAACAAACTAATTAACCCAACCATCTATGGCATATTTCCATCGTTACTATGGCCACAAAAGTTAATTTTGCAAGGACAGGCATACTTAAATAATAATACACAAAATGTTAGAAAAATTTCCTTGAAATCCACAGAGACGAAATATGAGTGAAGAATAATAAGAAAGAGTTCCCAGCATTCAAGGGTTAGAAGGAACTGTATAGATTTGTTATATCAAGTGCATAAGAAAAACATTTTCCTAAAATGAATGTGGGTTAGAAATGGGAGCTTTCAGATATTGGATGTGTTAATATTTCCTGTGTTATCCGTCCTCCAATCCAGACCTTCCTACCCCTCTTTGTGTGGCCTGTTGGTGTGTCCTGGGTGGGTTACAGATGTTGCTGCAATATTGATCCCTGCGGTTGTCACCTCGCTAGGTGACACCCAAGGCACCTGGAGCTTTGGGGCCAGTCACCTCTGGCTGTTAGCAACCTCATCTGTTTACTTCAGTGCCTACAGATATGCTCATCTGTCCATGTGCCAGATATAGACAAGCTTGGGTGGGAACGGTCTAACCAGCAAGGTCAGCCTCCTAAAAAAAGCAATAGTCTTGTTAACAAAGGAAACACAAGAAATGAGATGGTATGGGAGAGGCATGTTAGAAATGTCGAGAAATGAGTAATGATAGCTCAGTTTTACCAAAAACAGGTGGGGGTGGGGGGGGAATCATTGTTCAGACTCTGGGCTGAGCCAGGACTGGCCTGGTCTCCAGAGGAAAGTGCTGGACGGTCTGTCCGGTCTGCAGTTGTGGATGGTGCGTGCTCAGGCAGAGGGGTGGGGAATGGACGTCTGAGCCAAAGTAAATGCATGCATTTTCACCTTCTCGTGAGCTTCCTCTTTTTCTCAGCCAGGGTTTCTTTAAGGGTCACTTTCGAATGAAGTTTCTCTCTGACACATTTCATTTTACAATCAAGTCACTCACTATATCCAGACTCATGGCTTGAAAAGAAATAAATACTGTAACACAGTCGTGGCAGACGCAGCTTTCTACCTATGGAGGATTCATCTTTGCTTTCTACTCTGCTACAAAATCCTGGTCACAGGCCTATTTAAAATATTGCACTCCTCTTTCTTCCAATCCAGAGACACCAATGCTTTCAAAAACCATTGTAGGACTTAGATCAATGTGGTTTCTTCATCTGGGAAGCCATCTATCATTCATTCCCTCACTATAATTTTTCAGAGTAGCTTTATTCATTTTCTATTTTATAATAAACATGTATACAAATTGCAAAGAAATTCCGAACACAAACATGAAAAATAAAGGTCATGCACACACACAAAAAAACCAAAACCCAAAACTTATCTTCTGGGATCCCCTGGCGGTTTGTTCAGGCTGATAAGCTACAGGCAAGACGTCTCACGGGTGCGATGCTAACACAGAACCTCCTGAGGAGTGGGTGCTCTACCCTTCGCCCCATCACCTGACACTGCTCCTCTGAGCTGATGGAAATGCAGATGCCCTTCTGGGAGGCACCTGCTGAAGCAGTCTTGAACCCACCCTGGGCTCCTTGTTGTTTCGGGGAAACCAGCCCCTCACCTGGTTAAAAGTAATCTGGTCGCTGGACACTTAGAGGCATACTGACACAATCACCCAAGAACGAGTTTCTCAGCTCAGGCTGGCTGAAAGGTAGCTGAAAACTATTAGGCTGGCTATGAAGCTAGAGCCTGTCATACAGAGTGCGGTTAACTCAGAAAGTGAAAACCAAGTATCGTCTATTAACACGTGTATATGGAATCTAGAAAAGTGGTACTGATGAACCCATGTGTAGGGCAGGAATAGAGATGCAGACATGGAGAGTGGACTGGTGGACGCGGAGGGGAAAGGAGGGGGTGGAATGAATTGGGAGAGTGGCATTGATGCATATATTTGTAAAATTTATAGCTGGGGGGAGCTCCGCTGGGTGCTCCGTGATGAACTCTTGGGGTGGGATGGGCAGGGGTGGGAGGGAGGCCCAGGAAACAGTCGTATATGCAGACATATAGCTGATCCCTGCTGCTGTGCAGCAGAAACTAACAATATTGTACAGCAAGCGTGTTCCAATAAAAAAATAATAAAGATCATCACACACAAAATAGTTTCAGAAGTTCTGAAAGTACTTCTGGACATCAACAGTTAGCCCTCACCTCTTGTGAGTTGCTGCGTTCAGTTTCAGGCCCATTATCATTTTCTAATGGACGGAAAATTGCCGTGAGAAACAGAGCCGATATGTTTGAAGCCCAAGGAGCTGCAGCGTTGGAACCTTTTCAGCTTTAAACAAATATAGTCGAGTAGTTGGCTCTTTTTTCCCTTAAAACTAACAATTAGTGATCAGTGATATCAAGAGGAATAAGGACATTATAAGAGTCTGCAGGAAATAGAAAACAGGAACCCATTGTTTACCCTGTTCTCGGTGGACATTGCCAGAGCATTGTTCAGAAAACTTTGAGCAGGGTCACTGCAGTGTAGTTTACCAAGGTTTCAAAAGCTAAACTGAATGATGGAATTTGTCCTTGGTACAAAAAAAAAAAAAAAAAGTGATTTTGAGAAGATGGCGAGGGATGTATTTGAGTATTAAGTGATCTTAAAATTTTCTACTTAGGATTTCTTAAAATGGTAAATGCTCTCAGTCATAAGTGAGGCGAAAGCATATTGGATTAGGAAGCCAATAATTTTTTCAGTTTCAAATAAAACTAAAGATACACGTACAACGTGGAAATTATTTTAAGCATTCTTATCTCATGGCTTCTGGTTGTACCATACATTGAAGAAATGAATATAAAGTATAAAACATTCCATTTTATAATCATCAGTCACGTATAACCATTTTGTCTTTCTGTCTATATTGGTGAGGAGCTTGATGTTCGACAGGAAGGGTCTGGAGGCTGTCTGCCACCAGGGAATCTGACACCACTGCCTTTAGTAGCATGGTTACCAAATCTCCTTGAGCTACAGTTCTTGTGTGAAGAAAGTAAGAATTATTGCAGCACTTAACGCATCTGATTGGTATGAAGATTGAATGAGTTAATATATGCAAAGGTCTTAAGACAATACCTTGTATACAACAGGCATAAGTGTTGGTTGCTGCTCTTGATATGATCATTGTCTCAATGATGCATGACACACACAGTTAAAAACACATGCTTTGAGGATAAATAGTCCTTAATTAACTTTCTGGTTCTGCCCCTCATTTGCTCCTTGGTTTGGGCATGATCTCTGAGTCTCAGTTCCCTCGGCTGACAAGTCGCTTAGTTGTCTCTTACTCTTTGTGGCCCCATGGACTGTAGCCTGCCAGGCTCCTCTACCCATGGAATTTTCCAGGCAAGAATATTAGAGTGGGTTGCCATTTCCTTCTCCAGGGGCTCTTCCCGACCCAGGCATGGAACCCACGTCTCTTACGTCTCCTTTACTGGCAGGCGGATTCTTCACCACTGCGGCCACCCAGGGAGCCCACTTAATTACCATAGAGCATTATTAAGGGGACAGAAGGAGATACTGCATGAAAAGCCATTCCTGGCACACAGTAATCATCAGTTATTTTAAAAAGCAGGTAGAAAAAAATTATTTGTCAATGTAGTAATTGATCTTTGCAAATGTGTTCTTTTAGTTTGCGAATGGGGGAAAATGAAATGGATGGGACACACGAACATTCTGAGTTTAATTTCCTTATAATTCATTTCAGAGCGCTCACATTCAGACTTTTATGGGGCTTTAAAAAATTTTTAATTTTAAATAAGAATTCATGGAATTGTTAAACAGATGGATTAAGAAAATTCCCAATCTTTGCTAATGACTTTGATAATGACTTTCTCTATGATTGATATTTTCCCCTTAAAGCAACAGCATTATCATCATCTTATTTGGTGAGTAACAGGTTGATGAAGAAATTTATTATCATTAAAAGGAATAAACCAGAAGAAGCAAAATAAAAAAAAGAGTGGACTTTGTAAGTCCCTTTAAGAGTCTGTCATTCTCTTAGCAAGTGGGAGGAACAGAGTTATAATTCTATCCGTCTTTGCTAAAAACAAACGCACACTACCTTTCAATAAGTGATTAATTGAAGTATAAGTACCCTATTATAGCAGTAAGTACACTGCTGGAAAAAAGATTCAAGGTTTGGAATCAGACTTAATAAGCCCTGTCACTTTTAGCAAGTTACTTAGTCTGAGCCTTAATTTTCTTTATCTGTAAAACACAAACAATATTCACTACCTTTTGGGGAGCCTTTTGAGAGGATGACATGAGGCTGTGGGAAAACCAGTTAGTCAAGCGCCTGTTGTGGAAGAGTGTTTGATGAGTTGTTGTTGCTATTTGCTGTCATTTTCCTACTAGACTATAGGCTCCTTGAGGACTGGCCTCCTTTTAAAAACACAAGTATCAGGGCTTCCCTGGCAATCCAGTGGTTCAGACCCTGCCCTGCCAACGCAGGGGCCTTGGCTTTGATCCTTGGTCAGGAACTAAGATCTCACACGCCATGTGTGCCCTGCGGTGTGGCAAAAGATTTAAAAAAAAAATTTTTTTTTAAGCCCCATAAGTATTGCCAGTTCCCAGCACAGTGTCTGGGCCCCAGAATCTTCTGAGTGAATATTTATCTAATGAAAGGGGTACCCTGCATGGGGAACTGAAACAGCCATGATAATATTTGGTAAGCTTGACTTGCTTAAGGGAAAGAGACAGGCACTGACCAACTGAACCACTGTTCTAGGGAACAGATTTAGTAAAAAAAAGTAAAGAGCTCCCCTGGTGACTCGGTGGTAAAGAATCGTCTTGCCAAGCAGGGGACATGGGTTCAATCCCTGGGTCGGGAAGATCCCCTGGAGAAGGAAATGGCAATCCACTCCAGTGTTCTTGCCTGGAAAATCCCACGAACAGAGGAACCTGGTGGGCTGTAGTCCAAAGACTAGGGCACGACTTAGTGAACAACAACAAAAAAAGTAATTGAAAGACAGCCTCTTCCTCACACATTTAGAAAGGAAAGGTAAGCTGTATGGGACAGAGAAAGGATTGTTACAGGGATCCCTTTGCTAGCTGAAGGGATTATCAATAACGTTTTTAAGTGAAACTGTTTATGTATCACCTATATTTTCTTCCTTTATTAGTTCATGATTTCTGTGAGCATTGTCTGATTTCTTCTTTGATTCATAGGAGTTTTTATAAAAAACTCAGATCTCCTGATTTCTCTTTGATCCCCAACAGTATTGCTAAACAGCTATACTCCAATATAAAATTAAAAAGTTAAAAAAAAAAGAACATTGGGGTACAGAGGATCACTTTATAGAAGATTACTGGGGCCAGAGCCTGAGAAACCCTGTCCTAGTGAGGCTGAAACGTCAAGCACAGCATCACCAGCAGATTCGAGACTCAAGTTGGGATGAGCAGCCCCACTGGACCCTGCTGGTCTGTACCATGAGCTGCAGGGCTCCTCCATCACTAACTGCTGCTTTCTTTTGCTGGGAGCCGCTTTGATTGAAACTTGGATTCAACCCCTCAGTGAACTAAATTACAGTGAATGCTATCCACAGTAGTCGACTCATTAAAGTATCAAGTGATGGCTTCAACTGCAACCAAAAGAGGTTTTCAGAGAGAGATAAGAAAACAGACGCAAACAGCAGAGAAGTAGAATTATTTGCAATAATTCTAATGAGAAGGGATTCAGTGGGGGAAAGAAATTAATAGACCTCCTAAAATGGAAGTAAAATTTGGAGCTTCAAAGTTCAATATTAGGTCTATTTTAATTGAGTCATAGTCAGACACGCAAGTAGAATAAAGTGATCTTGGAATCAGTCATCAAAGGAGAAGAATACCATTTAAGATAATTTAAAAAATGACTCGAAAAATGAGATAATTCTCAACAAGTAATTATTTTTATGAATGCAGGACTCACTTAGCAAAACTCTTCTAAAAAACAGAACCCTGAGTTCATTTAATAGCGTTACATTAGGGTGCACTTATTTGCCCAGTTTTACAATTCTACTCTGTAATGAATCCTACCTGCAAAGACAGATAAAGAGGGCTAAAATCAGGTTGCCTTTAGGTTTGCATATACAACGTTGAGTAAGAGAAGAAAGAATTGGAAAGGTCTTAACAAATGCTGCCCATCACCTATGGCCAAACCAGAGCTGAGCTATAAATTGCAATGGCTCTAACATTCTGTAACATGAACTCTGTTTTCTTGTTCCTGATTAAGATCTATCCACTTGGCCTCTTTTTAAAGACTTGTGCACATTGGAACACACCTTTGAGACTCCAAACTGGACTTTTGTACCACGTTCTATTTTTGGTAACCACAAAGGTGCTGGAAATTTCAAGTAGTAACAAACACCACAACCTACAAACTAAAGAACATGATCTGGTAAAAACCTGATCCCCTGGGCCATGGGCTCCAATTATTCTTTGGAGTGTTTGACTTAGAGATTTAGACCAGGTTAATCATCTTTGCTGTGATGATTTTATTCTTCCAGCTAACATATTATTGCTCTTTCATTCCCCCTATAACCACAATTCAGCTTACGGTCATTTTTAAAGCTTGCTTTTGTGTTGCCCCAAGATGGGTACTAAGTCCTCTCTCTGTTCATGTGAAATGATGCTGTCCACTTTCCACTGACCATCTCCATGGAGAACTCATTCCTATTCATAGGCAGAGCTCATCTATCTGGATTTTAATTGAACACAAGGTTATCAGAGAGCCTTCATGTTTCATGCACAACTTGTTCAGAATGTAGTCATAATAATTGATTGGCCAAAATATAATTTATCAAATCAGTGATAAATTACATTTATAATTTATATATAACATAGTTACATAAATCAATATATTTATAGAAGGAAACCTTTGTGTGTTGCCTTCAGAATGTATTAGTTTCTTACAACAGAATCATTCGAGACAGACATAACATTGAATTCGTCTTGATTTTTAATGCAATATTTCATGCATCTCCTTCTTAAATAGTAAAGAATCTTGAACACACACACAAGGTGAGGAATGGTTATGTAAGTTTGCTGCTATTCTTGCTTCTCAACTGTCTTCTCACTGTCTTAGTATATTTAGAAGTTTGAAGTGTCTTCCTACACATATAAATTCTTGCACAGTTTCCAAATCAAAGTGAGCAGTGCCTCAAGGGCTGTGTTTGCCATTTCTGTTTCAACGAAAAATGATATACACACAGTCATTAAAAGGTTTATGAACGGTCCTTGCTAACTTCTAGGCTGATGAAACAGGGTTCTAGTTGCACACACTTCAGCAGGCAGGATATTCAGGGTCTTGTTTCTTACTACTTATCTCCACTGTCTGCTTCAGTGGTTTTGTTAGCTTTGTTCTCAGAGGAACTAGCATTGGGTTAAGATAGAAAACACAAGAACAATGAAGTGAGTAAATCAGTCTATTAACACATACCGATTAGTGCCCACACTAGGACACAGAAACACACTTAAACTCAAACGTTCCTGATTCTCACTTACATGATAATCTCTGTGGCTCTACAAGTAAAATAAGTGTATCTTTGTCGTTTCATCTGTTGGCTATGTACTAATGGTTTCCTCCAAATGGATAAGGGGTATAAACTTTGAGAATTATTACAAGATACCTGAGTAGCTGCGTGACTCGAAAATTGGAATGATTTCCACCTTCAAAGAGGCAAGAAATATATGGACTCGTGTTTCACTCCATTTATCTGGATAGCCAGTCCCAGTTACAGATGGTCTCTTCATGTAAAAGAAACTTTAACATTTTTAAAAATTGAAGTATAGCTGATTTACAATATTATATTTGTTCCAAGTATACAGCAAAGTGATTCAGTTATATGTATATATAATCTGTACATATTGTTGCTGTTGTTTAGTTGCTAAATTATGTCCAATTTCTCCAGGCTCCTCCTTCCTTGGGATCATCTGTATATATTAACATATACCTGTACAGGGCTTCCCCGGGGTCTCAGTGGTAAAGAATATGCCCCCAGTGCAGGAGATGCAGATTGAATCCCAGAGTAGAGAAGATCCCTTGGAGAATGAAATGGCAACTCGCTCCAGTATTCTTGCCTGGGAAATCCCATGGACAGAGGAGCCTGGTGGGCTACCGTCCATGGGCTTGCAAAAGAGTCGGAAACAACTTAGCAATTAAATAACAACAACAATATATACCTGTGTGTGTGTGTGTGTGTGTAAATCTTTCTACCATAGGTTATTACAAGATGTTGAATATAGTTCCCAGTGCTACACAGTAAATCCCACTGTCTGTTCTCTATATGGTAGTGTGTATCTGTTGATCACATACTCCTGATTTATCCTTCCCCGCTCCTTTCACCTTTGATGACCATAAGTTTGTTTTCTATGTCTGTATGTTGGTTTCTGTTTTGTAAATAAATTAATTTGTATTGTTTTTTAGATTCTACATATAAGTGGTATCATATAATATTTGCCTCTGTCTGACTTATTTCACTCAGTGGGATAACCTCTGGGTCCATCCATGTTATTGCAAATGGCTGAGTAGTAAGTAGTCCATTGTGTGTGTATATATATATACACACACACACACACATATATATACAAATATGTAAATCCTGTATATATATATACACACACACACATATACACATATGTATATATGTATACACATATGTGTATATATATATATACATCTATACACACACACACACACACACACACACACACACACACATATACACATCTTCTTTATCAATTCATCTGTTGGTGGACACTTAGTTAGCTTCTGTGTCTTGGCTATTGTAATTGTGTTGCTATGAACACTGGTGTGTGTGTATATCTTTTACAATTAGAATTTTCGTCTTTTCCAGATATATGCCCAGGCATGGGATTGCTGGATCATATGGTAGCTCTATTTTTAGCTTTTAAAGAAAACTCTATACTGAGAAACTTTCACATTTTAATGTCATGAATGTTAACTTCCTTTTTTTTATAATAGTCCTCTGGGTGGGTAGAAAGCATCTCTCATTTCACATATAATAACTGTAAAATTTATTTATTACTTAACAACTGGCTTTATTAACTTAGGGCAGAATTCAAGATTCCATGGTCACATTTTCCTGAAATGAATGACTTTTGTAACTCAGCATTGATTCTGTATCATTGAAATTGCTTTCCTCTTTTACATCCCATAAATGGAAAGAAGAGCTGATTTTGGTGTTTGGTTATAAATATTCCATAATGTTTATCCTCTGAAAAAGTTTGAACATTGAGTTGGAAACCATGAATGTGGGGAAAAGCAATAAAAGATGTCAGTGTGATTTAAAAGCATAGCAATATACTGTTTTTAATGATGCTTATTAAAATGGTAAAAGTATGCTTATTTTTAGTGCAACTTAAAAATGACATCTATTTAAATTAGAATGAGTACAGTTTGCCAATGCACCATTTAATTACCATCCAATGGGATGCATACAGTCACCATCTACATTAGAAAAAAATTAGGAAATATATTTATGAATACAGTAATTGTTAAAGAAAATTTCCCACACTTCATCTCATTATATGTTTTGTGTGTATAGGCTCACACATTCGTGAATTAGGCCATTCGGCTTCATATAAAAAGTATAAATAACCCTCAAGACTGTAAGCTCCACAGGGACAAGCACTTCTATTTTGTTCACGTTAGTCCAGGAGTAATACAGTACTCACAGGAATAAGCTCACTCAATGCCAGTGGAAAGCGAATGACAGAATAATGAAAGGACAAAAATAGCCAGACAGGCCACGTGATGTATGTTGAACAACGAATGCTTTGGAAATGATTTTTTGAATTTGAAATGACCTTTTTTCGTCTTATTTTTCTTATTTTAAATGTTCTGGATCTATTTCACCTACTGTGTTAGTACTTACAGGTTAGGAGTCTTAATGGCTACCTATGGTTCTAGTTCCTATCTTAAAATATGAAAGAGACAAGATTGTCTTTCCCCAAAGTACCCATACATGCTCTCAGAGTGGCCACTTCTCCTTTAGATCACAGTGACCTGGTTAACAAAGGGAAATTGTTCCACGTGTACATAGCCACAAGATCTTAATTCTTTTCGAACTCCAGTTGAACTGTATGTGATTCCAAAGTAGAACTAATCATTCTTAATCCGGAGGTAAAACCATCACTACCAGTAAACAGGCCCACTGACATTGAGCACAAAAAATTCAAGCTGGCAGTGATCAATTTCTAGTGGTACATCTTCCAAATAGTCTCCCAAACTAAAATGGAAGCAAATTGTGACAATAAAAGGAAATTGATAAATATGTATAACCAGAGATTCATTTTTTTTTTTGTTCTAAGTTTCTATTGCTTTGCTTTGCAACCTCAGATTGAGATGTCTAAGTGCCTTTGGTGCCCCACAGATTTCCTTCGGCCCTCACTAATATGCATCTCCTTATTTTGAAATTTTCAAAATTCAAGGTTGATTTAGAAAATATGAAAAAGCAAAAGGAGAAAAGAAAATTTCATCTGCAATCTCACCACAGAGAGATAATCCTTATTTGCCTTCTAGATGTTTCCCCCCTCCTTAATTCTATTGTTGTGTTGATTCTGGTCTTTGAGAATAAAGATACTTGGTATAGTCTGGTAAGTAAATATTTCTATAGAATCCACAAAGGAAAAATATAGAGAGGAGGATAACATGGGAATTATAACATTTTGGGGGGAGCTAGTCAGAGGTTCCCACAAAGAATCTATCTAGAAAAATGTTAGAGCACCGGTTTGGAATCTGGCTGGCCCAAGTTTGATTCCTCCCTTCCCCACAAGTGTGAACCCGTACAAGATGTTTAACTTCTCAGACCCTGTTTCCTCTTCCGTAAAATGAGAATAATACCCTCATCAGAGTGTTTTTGTGAATAGTCAGTGAGAGGTATTTGAAGAATTTGGCAAGCTGCCCAACACAGTATGCATTCAGTGAATGGTAGCTAACATTTATAAGAAAACTTACTGTTATTTTACATTCCTAACTAACAGTTGCAGATCACTAAGCTCAACACCACGTGACTTGAGGATTAATTTTAGATCAACTCAAGAAAAACATAATTAAGTAGGTAAATCTATTGGCAAAAGACCCTACAATGCATTCTGAAGCAAGTCCTTTGGGCTCATTAAAATTCTTCTCTATTAGCTCAGTTAATGGCGGGATGGCTATTTGGAATTAGGATCTTTAAAAATAATGATCTCCCCCATTCTATCCTAACACGGTGTTTTCACTTAATAACTCTGCAAAGTTTGCCTTGGCGTGAAATAATTCGGTGATAACCAGAAGATACAAAAGTATGTGGGTTAGATTCTTCTAAAAGCTTCTTTGAGTTTTAAAGGTCAAATTTAAGAACTATGTGATCACTGGAAGTCTGGTGGGTTTTACACTAAGACGCTTTACATTATCTATTGTGGCAATTCATTTAGATCATTTTGCAGTACGTAGTTTTTGTCCCGGGCCCAATCTATTATGTCAAGATCTCTCTGCTAGATCCCCATTTCTCTTTCATCCCAGGAGACTTTTGACGGCAGAGTTATCATTTATTGAGAGCCAGTTATGTGCTAGGCACTGTTGTGGGTACTTTTGCATTAATTATTTCATATTTCAGAGCTAATGGGCCTACGAGCCAGGCATAATATCCTCATTTACCTGGTTCCAGACCTGTGGTTGAAAGATGTTAAATCACACACCTGTACTTACATCTCTTGAAGGCCACGCCCATGACCGGACCTTACTCTACCCTGTAGGCACCTCCCAGGCCTGCCCGGCTCATTCTTAAAAAAAAACAAACTGGAGGGACTTTGATGCAGAATTAGAGAAAATTTATCTTTGACAAGGCTCATACAAAGGGGAAAGCAGTTATGGGCTATTGAAACTTTAAAAGTACTTAATTCATACTGTAATTTACTGACCTTTAAAAATCAGCAGCCAACAATAAAGAGCATAAAATTGTTTACTAAATACAATTAACTGGGACTTCAAACTGTAATCTGGATTTTTATAACAACCACATAAAGAAACAACATCAGACGGGAAGGAGAATGGAGACAGATGGAGGAGGAGGAGGAAGGGCAAAGCGGGATCAGAGTAGGGGGTCTTGGGGGGCGCACTCACATTCCTGAGTGTCTGGGGCCATCTTGGCACCTGGCACTATTCAGTGAGGCAGATCCCTGCTTCCATTTGTGATGTACTGCAGGGAAGTTCTGACACTGATCAGTATGTTGACACTGTTAGGGTTGAGGACCTTCCACTCACAGAAATCCATAAATACAAAAATCCAAATGCATCTTCAAGCATTGGCCTGGACCTAGAACTGCAGGCACACAGCCCACTCTAAACTCTCAAGCTACTGGGCTTATCTGAGAGAGTTCCAGATTATGCTTCCTCGACCCAGTGCTCCTTCCCCCATCCTCTGGGAAGCTCGATCTTCCCACTTCCATGTTGGAATGCCCTTTTACCACGGGAAAGGATGGGAGAGTGGGTTTTCTAGAAGGTAGAAGATAAATGAGCTTCCAGATCCCTCCCACGTTGGGAACTTCAAGGGTCCCCTTGACATGATGCAGGGGTCGAGGTGACAGTGTTCTCATGACCAAGGTCCTACCGTGTGGAGTATGGGAAGGGTATGGCAGGACTCACGCATCCAAGGGCCCCAGCCTGGGGAGATGCTGATTTTCCTCCAGCCAGGAAAAGTGGCTGCCAGTAGTGATACCCCCACGGTAGTCAAACTCATTATTCATCTCGTTAAGTCCATTGAGTTTGATGCACAAAAGGCAACAGTGTTCACATATGATGAATAAAAATGGAAGCTGTGTGCAGGGTTGGCTTTATGGGCCTGTGGTGCCTCAGGAGTAAAGAATCCACCTGCCAATGAAGAAGACACGGGTTCAATCCCTGGTCCAGGAAGATCCCCTGGAGAAGGAAATGGCAACCCACTCCACTATTCTTGCCTGGGAAATCCCATGAACAGAGGAGTCTGGTGGGCTACAGTCCATGGGGTCATAAAAGAGTCAGACACAACTTAGCAACTGAACAACAACCTAAGCATTTATACCTGGTTCTGTACTTAGAAAGGGCAGATGCTGGGTTTAATACTTTATGGTCTTCATCTTGAAATTATCAATAATTTTTGAATAAGGAGTCTCAGAGTTTCATTTTGCATCAGGCTGTGCTTATTACATGGCAATTCCCATTTGTATGAAATTTCAACACAGATAATCAAAGTTTCCTGAAATTTCTGAAACTCCAATGTCATGTTTCCACATCCTTAAGGGATAAAAGGTCAAGGTCAGGGGCAGTGTTCTTCCTGTAATTTGCACCATCCTCTGTGAAATCCTTGAATTTAGTCTCACCACCTGCCCCCACCCCAGTTGCACTTTATACCGGAATAGAAGTTTTATAATGGAAATCTTATTACAGTATTTCACCTTCCTATTTGAACTCTTCCAAAGCCTTCTCATCTACCTGAGCGTGACACACGATGCCACCGTCTGGCTCTGCTGTTCTTGTCCGTGTTACCTTCTCTCTGTTCATGTCAAGCACCCTGTGTTCCGACCACACCCAACAACTTGACTTTCAGTCCTTAGGACACCTCCTTCTTGCTGTGGTGCTTCAGCACACACTGTTCGTCAATCACGGAGCTCGGTGCGTTCCAAGGCAAGAGCCCACATATTCTCTATGCCCCAAATGTTTCCTCGTTGATGCCTCGGGAGCCCCTCAACAAGCACAGTAGATCCTGCGATGCCCTACATTTCCATGGATGCCATACAACTCTGAGTGAGAATCACCTATTTTTAAGAGTGTTGAGCAGTCCTTGTTTGAGATGCATCCCAAACACTTAGGTGAGTTGATCTGAGTGTCCCTTCACCTCTGTATTGGTATTTCTGATGCTCTTTGGTCATCATCGGCATCCTTCCTCTCTTCCCTGAAGACTGTGAACAATTCTCAAGAACTGAGAGTCTGGCAAGTTACCACTGAACTTGGAGAGCCTGCAGGATCACAGCACATGCCTCTCTACTTAACTCGTTTATATATACATGATTGCTAATAATATTGGGTTGGCCAGAAAGTTCATTCAGGTTTGTCTCTAAGATGGTACCGAAAACCTCAACAAATTTTTTGGCCAACGCAATACTGCTAGTACTTCGTGAGCATCTTCTACATGCTGGGCCCCATTCTACACACTTAACCTTTATAATCCAGTTAAGCCTCAAAAACCATTTGAGATAATTTATTTTTTAATCCTTATTTATTTTTCCCAGCAAAATTAAACTGGTAGTGCTCATAACTTCAATAGGAAAAATAACTTTTGCTCAATATCAAACTACACAAAGGCATGTCTTTTGAGGGAATACATAAATGCATGATTATACTTCCCTTATAGTACTTATCACTCTTCATCTTCTAATTATAAAAATAAGTGTTCCTGTCTTATCTCTATTACTAAACTATAAGCTTTTTAAGTGTCTCTGTTTCATTTCCTTATCTTTTTATCCATGCTGAACACATTGTAGGTCCTCGAGGATGCAATAAATGAAAAAAATGAATGATATGAAAATTCAAGAATGATTTTTAAATATACAATTAAAACTTTGGTATTTGTATTTGAGTCTGGTCTCTCCTTATATTGTTCTCAGAACTTAGCATCTCTCTCATCCCCTATTTTCCCTATCAAAGCCTTCTTTTCAATATCAGATAAAATCAGATGCCAACTAATTGATGTGAACATACCAGCAATTGAGACAACAATCTTCAGAAGTCTGGGAAAAGGGAGTTAGAGACTCTTGTCAGTGTGTGGTCAAGACCAGCTGCAGGAACAGGGGACTCTAGATATTCTCGTCTACTTAGCAGTTATGAACTCGTGGTTCTGACGTGTTTGCTGGGCAAATCTAGCTTGAGGAGAGTTTTCAAATTGTCTGTCCCTGACATTATACTTGTCAGATGCAGTTCTGATTTTATTTTCCTAAAGAATGCACTGACCAATTATATAGTCATCTGACCTTTTGGGAAGTGATGTTTCTTAATGTTAGACAACAACAAACCATTCGTTTTGTTGGCCAGATAAAATACTGTCACTCTGTGAGGTGCATTACATAAGAGTGTGCACGGATTTCTCAAAAAATGCTTTACACTTCTCATAACACAAAATAACATACAGGGAGCCAAACAACAGAATGTTGGTTCTGTATATGAACTGTGCAAGTGTTTCATTAAAGAAGACTGAGTAAATTGTCATGGAAATTGTTTTAATTTGAGACTTACTGGATACATCAATATTTCATTTCTGTACCTGCAGTATCTCCCTAAAATGTAAGACATGAAACTTCATAGGAACTCAGATTTTGTTGTAAAAGGGAATAGCGTTGGTCTAGGTCTTTGTAACAGTTAGAAGAGGAAAAGAGCATAAACGGAACTGTATTTCGGTTTCTGTCATTAAAATTAGAAGTTGATTTCAAAAGAAATGCTTTACTTCTGGTTGGAAATCAGAACATGTGACATTTCCTAATTTCTACTGAACTCCTAGCTCTTTTAGTTGAATGACCTCATCCAATAGCAAATACTTGAAAGACTGGGATCCTCCTGGGTCCTAGTTGTTAAGCCCTTGTCCTCTCCTCCCCCCTGGGCTTTCTTTGGACCATGGAAGTCAGCACTTCCTCTGGCAGACTGGGTTAAAAACAGAATGCAGAGGAGTCTGGGAAGGCAGTTCGTGAATGGAACACTCCCCAGGAAGCTTAAATTTTATGATCGTAATCTTTCAGTTCTTGACAGTTGCAAAGTTAAATGTTAGTGCCAAGAGGAGTGAACAAGAGTTTCAGGGGTATGCTTTCCCAGTTCATCCCAAAGGAACCAAAAGTTTAGGGTTCAAAATGATTATGATGTGTTAATACATCACATAATAATACATACATCAGGTGCAATTATTTTACCAGAGAACTGTCAATATGAGAGGACATTTGGGACTTTGGGTCAAAAGGAAGGTGATTTTCAAATTAAATTAGATTATTCATGGCTGTTTCATTTACTTTTATTTATAAAATGAGAATGACGAAACTCCTCTCTGCTGCCAATAAATCTAAAAGTTAATTTTAAATGTATTAAAAGCACGTTGTTAACTTCAGAAGGAAGGTTTTTTAAATTCAAGAAAAGAGTCATATTAATTATATAAATTAGTTATGTTAGTCTTCTAAAATTAAATTTATGTTTGAAAGGAAGTCAGTAATATAACTGGCTTGTAGACTACACATAATATAAAAAGTCATGTTTCTAAGTAAAGTCAGTGTCAAAGAATTCAGAATATATTACCAGTCATCTGAAGTTTTGATCTAAGAAAAAACCCTTTTCCCAAAACAGATGTATTTTCAACAAGTGAATAACAGTTTTTCTGGTAAAGGAGATAAACGCTCTTTCCCACATTTTTATTGCTTCCTTGATTGTCAGAGATACAAACATATAGTTAACTTGTTCAGGAGATTAAATTCTGGGGGGAAAATCTAAAGTGGTTTAAGTGAGCAGGAACATTTTTGGTTGTGTCATGATTTCCTCTATTGAGGAGGTCCCCTGTATTAAGAAGGATGGCTCTGACATTTAACTTAGTGCTTTAAATGAAAAGCATACTAACCAAAAACAAACAAACAGTAAAACCATAGCAAAACAAAACAACAAACATTTAAAGATACATAAACTGAATTCTTCTCATGATGGTTACATGGAATCACATACAGTTTTTTATTACCTTGACTCCATCTGTTTTCCTTGGTGTCAATCTTATTTGTTGAAATTGATTTAATAGACTACTTGGGCTAATCATCCAAACTCATCTACTCTTGGCCATTCCCATGACAAGTTGATCGAGGTAAAAATGGACATAAAACACCATCACTCCCTCATGGAATTCACTTTCATATGGAAAGATGAGACATATATAGGGAAAACTTCCTTAAAATTAGATAAAAATAACATAATTTACAAACTGATATGAGAGCATCTTAGAAGGAGCAACTAAATGTGCTATTCATTCAGTCCCTCTTTGGGGACTAATTTAAGATCCCATTGTGGAAAATTCCAGTTAAAATACCCTTAAAAGCTTCATGAATTCTCAGATCCTTCATTAAAAGTTAACATATGTAAAGTTCTTGGGGTAGTAGCTAGCACAGAGTAAACTCCACACACAGTAGCCAGATACAGTAGCAACCTAAATGTCCATCACAAGGTGAATGGATAAAGATGTGGAATGTGTGTGTATCTATGTACATATATATGTACATACATACATACAGAGAGAGAAATATTATTCAGCCCTAAAAAAAGAATGGAGTGTTGCCATTTGTGATACCTATGAATGGACCTAGAAGGTCTAAGTGAAATAAATCAGATACAGATAGACTAATACTATATGACTTCACTTTTATGTGGAATCTAAAAAACAAAACAAATGAGTAAACATCACAAAGCAGAAACAGACGTCATAGATACAGAGAACCAACAGGTGACTGCCAGAGGGGAGGAGCTGAGGGGAGGAAAAAAAACAAGTGAGGAAAACTAAGTGGTACAAACTTGCAAAATAAATGAGTCATGGGTATGAAACGTAGGGAGTGGGAAATACAGTCAGTAACTATGTAAAATCTTTGTATGGTGACATATGGTAACAACAACAACAAAAAGCTAATACATGTAAAGCTCTTCAGATAGTAGCTAGCATGAGTAAAGTCTATGTAATTTTTTATTAGTAGTAGTACCTTTTGGATTGAAAAAACTGAGCAATTTTTTCTGCAGTTTATTGAAATCTTGTTATTCAGTTTTCATTGTTTTCTTGAGTTTAATCAGAGCAGATATTTTCTTTGGCCATGGAAGGTCTCCCAGTTCTTATGGTTTTTAACTTGAAAAAATCTCCCAGATGGATGTCTTTTTCTGTCTTGAATTCTCTGTTTAACTATAGTCTAAAGCCTTAAAATAAACCTCTTAATTTTTGTAACTCTAGGTTTTAACATTTTTATCTTGCGCTTACCTAAAAGGCACAAGATACTCTTACTCTTTAGTGTTGATCATATTTTGATGAATGTGATGGTAACCAGAGATTTTAAGAAAGTTAAAAGAGTGGAAATCAATTTTTCTTGGTGTCTGAATTAAATGATGTATGTTCTTTGAGTTTTATCTAAGCTTCTGGTTATACTTCTGCTTTATATCATTGTTATAGTGCTTCTCATCAGAAAGACTATATTTTATTTTAAAAAATAATAGCATTTTAAAATTTTTCCATCATTTTTTCCATCTCAAATTTCATGATTTCCAAAAAAAAAAACCTCAGCAAATTTTGTCAGTGACCTTTAAATCTTTAAATTCAAGCAACATCTTCTGGTCAACATGTTGCCATTAGCACAACATCAAGGGGAAAACTGATCCATTCATTCAGTCCAGAAATAATGACTGAATATTTAATAAATCAACTTGTCTGCTACGTGCCTACAAGCTTCCAGCTGCCCTTGCAAAGCAGGCTGAGTTGTCCCTGGAACTTTAATTCTGCGCAAGCAATCTGTACCTTTTCCTGGTCTTGCTACAGTCAGCATCTTCCTTTAACTAAACCGGTTCAAGCCAGTGCTCCAGGTGTATCAGCCAACACAAGTCTATTCACTCTGCTCCAGAACAATTAAGTTATAAAATTTTTATCTTCACTACTAGTAATGCTATGCTATTGATATATACATCTCCACATCTGGATACTGAGAGGCAAGTTCTTTCAAAAGTTATTTATCCCCACAGGATATAATAGTATTTATTCTACTGCAACTATATACCTGACAGATGAAGTGTGATTGTTTCAGAAAGTGCTCAAACAGTTCACCAGATGACGTGGTTAGCACAAGAACAGCTGAAACTGTTATCTAATCTCTTTCCCTTTGTTAACTGTAGCGCAGAAATTTGAAATCTTTTGATGTGTGAAGACATCTTGATAACCTGTGAAAAAGCTCCCTTGTAAACAACCAAGCATTGCTTTCTAAAATTTTTTTTGGTTAACGTGTAAAGTGAAGGAAAACCTTATTAAACATTAAGATCTGATCGCAAAAGAATCCAAAGAGGCAGAAGTAGCTGATGTGTCCACAGGTGGAGGATGAGTCCTCACACAGTCAAAAGCTTAAGCATGTTTCTTTCCATCCGCCACCTCCATGCAGGACTAAATATTTCCAAAGAAGATAACTACCCCCGACTAGAATTAGCAACAGCGAATTTAAAGAGGCAGATAGAATGAACATTTATACTAATACATTTTCTGCAACATGGCCAGTATCTCCTTAGAATGTCTCATTTGCATATATTTGTGTGGCTACATTAAAAAAGTTTCCATTCTTTATACTATTCCCTGCCTGGACTCTTAGGGATTTTTGTAACAAGTGCTCTTGATTAGAAGCCTATTTTTGGTACAGTTTGTTTGGCTTCCTTTTGGCTGATCCTTAAAGCCACATTTGTCTCTAGAAGATACCAGATTTAGTAGAAAGTCAGAAAGCTTGGAGCCTGAGAGTTTTATTCTGCCCCTCACTTTCAGCTATTCCTGAAAAATTGATCAGGAAAGGAAATCTAAAAGGAAGAAGTATTTCTAATTGGTTGGATTAACTTTCCTACTTAAAGCAGAGGATATGATTCATTATAAGAAAGACTTTTTGGCGTGTAATTTACACCAACTGTTGAGAGGACATCTCAAAGGAAAGTTAGAAGAACTGAATGTCTAGGTTACTCAAAAAGTCAAAATTTTTAAAAGTAGGCAACAGTGTACATTAAAAACCAAAAATATAACTAAAACTTTAAAATAATGTTCTTATTAAAAATAAAATTTTCTTAAATTCTAATGTGGATAGAAAAAATTAGGAAATATAGTGAGAGTATGGCTAGATTTTTTTTTTTTTTTTCAGGTAGGAAATTTTTCTTTGAAAGTGAGACTTTTGCTTAGAGTTAGGAAAAGTGAAAGATTTCTGGATTTTGGCTCAAATAATGCTTTTCAAAGGTGCAAAATTAATCCTGGATCTATATCATACCAGACCTGCATGAGGAAGAAGAAGCCACTGTCTTTTTGACTAAATTCTTGGTTGGCAAAGCTTCTGTTTAGCAGACGAGGGTTAAAGTATAATACAGTTCTATACGGATATATCATGTTGCTGAAACTCAAAATAAAACCCTCTTTTTGATGATTCTTTGTCATATATTCAAATAAGATAATCTTAAACAAGCTTAACCTGGAATGAGGGTTCTTATCCATCAATATTTAGAACTCAATTAATTATAGAAGTGTTCCCTTATAGCTAAATGTATATGTCTTAACTCTCTCAGAAATGTAGATAAAGAGATCTTGAAAATCTCCATATAATTCTTTGCAGTAACAATTTAGGATTTAACAGACATCTATGATTAAATTATTTGAGGAACTTTTAGAAAATTATCTAACACAATTATATATTACAATACTTCATTACAAAATGCGAGGAGCGCCTTCATTTCATTTGAATGTCAAATACTTATATGTTGACATTCAACATAGTTACTTAAAAAAGAAAATCTTAAAAATGATACAGAAATACTATGGAATCATGTTTCCTGAAATCTAATTACTATATACAATTTAAAATAATTGATTTAACATGGTTAGTCTTTAAGACAACTAGAATCAATTTCAACTTTAGCTATTATTTAATTAGCATGCTATACATTAATAACAGCTAGAAGATAGTAAAAATAAGCCTTTAAAGGACAACAAGATACTTAAGAGTTACTATATATCTTATGTTGATTATAAAGTTCAATGCTGGAAAATAGTGTAAAAGTGTCCAGAAATATGAATTTAGGTGGTTTCCTAAATATTTGGCTTAGTAATTACAAACATTTGGATGTTTTAAATTCCCTAATCTTTGCCACTTTGTGTATAAGAACTCATATTAATTTCAACTTTTGCTTTTTAGATGGGTATCTTAGAGATGAGGGATTATATATTTATTCATTCTTAATGTAACTTTTGATGCATTCTCATTTTTATTACAACATTGTGATAAATTTTCCATAAAACAACTGTAAAAATTTAGGCTTTAAAAAATAACAATCATGCCATCTAATATAGAAAAAAGAGTGGGAAGTCTCTATAACCAAACGCATACCTGTACAAGAGTGTAACAATTCTCTCCATGACCCAGGAACTCAAGTTATGGGAAAGTATAATGCAACTAGTTATTATCTGTAACCTTTCAGGTTTATACGGAAAATCAAAAGAAATTCTGCTATTGTAGGCATTAATCCTTTGGTTTCTTCCCAGTTCATGGCCTCTACTTTCCTCTGACTTTAGTATGGAAAACAATTCCATAACTAACATTTTTATAGTCAACTACTAATCATCATCATCAATTCAATATTAATTTTAAATGACCTGATTTTAGAGCATATTTCTAATAGGGATATTTATGGTGCTTATTTCCCCCTGCAAATTCTATAATAGCTACAAGTAGAAAAACAGTATCTTTTAGATATTAAAGCTTTTAAGTTGGTTTTATTTAAAACTTACATATTGTAAAATTTTCCTTGAGAAAATTCTGATGTATTACAAGAAATGTAGTCCTTCTATTAAATTGTGATCTTGAAGTTACAATTTCAAATCAGGGAAATTAAAGGCTCATTGCTGTTTTTAGATGTTTTGAGTTTCTCTGACCAAATGCAGTATAATGGATAATAGGACTTCCGCTTTAAGATCAAGCCCATATTTATGGTAACTAATAGGAAAACAGTGAAGTCGAGGTTACCAGTACAATGTCAGAATGCCAAGTTCTAGACACTCGACAAAGTACGTTCAGAGGTCAGTAATACTCTGGAAGCCGTTGATCAGAGACTAGTGTAATCGGGTGCGGTGGGCAGCACTACAGACATAAGATTGGATGGAGCTGAAGCAGAAGGTGAGGCAGTGTCAGGGGAGACATTCTAGCTGGATTTTGAAGCGTACCTGGCAGGTGGCTGCCGCTGTGGGGGTGATTTAAAGAAAAAAATCTATACAGAGGAGACGGGCTTTGCCTACGTCTGGTATAGTGCATTTGGGAAATTACGAAGTATTTGCTATTGCTAGCAGGTGAGTTGGGAAGTAGCAGAAAACAGTAAAAGGTGCAGAGTCTTGAAAGATAGGGATTTACATCTCTGCGTCTGGTTATCAAAATTGTTGCGTTCGTAACTATGCAGATGTGCTGTGCAGTAGTGGACTTAGACTGCTAATCTTTCAGAGCACATCACCTCAAAGGTTATTAACGTAGGAAGAAAACACAGGTATGAAGTCTGCACGCCCCTCTTCCCAGAGCCTGACTCCCGTCACATGTGGTGCCATGCAAAGGCTACAGGACACAGCCTTCGGTACATCACACCTGGTTCTTCTAAAAACTCCCCCAAGAAAAACTAATGCAAGATCCTCTCTTGCTGCAGCGCTTTTCACTGTGTTAATTCTAAAAATTCCTTTTGCCATGCAAAGCTCCAACAGGAATTAAGTCGATGAGAGACTTTTCCCACCTTTCCTTTTGCTATAGCAGACTCACTTTCTTGGCTGATGTTATTTATAAAATTTGACTCACAACTAAGTCTGTTAGTTCAACTT
Organism: Cervus canadensis; assembly: GCF_019320065.1. NCBI lineage: Eukaryota > Metazoa > Chordata > Mammalia > Artiodactyla > Cervidae > Cervus > Cervus canadensis. The sequence goes on from NC_057416.1 coordinate 14,772,581, forward strand.
TGCTTTGAAAGTTAAACGTAAGTGAAGTACAAGGCTATCACCTCACTATTTTATCCTATACATTGTCTCACACACAAACAAACAATATTCCTAGTTAGAGCTCTTATCATTAAATGTTTGGAGATGATTTTCTGGACTGAGATTGCTTATATCTTGATTTTTTAAAATATTTCTGTATCTTGATTGGTGACATTTAGAACAGAAGTTTCTAAACTATTCTCCTTGTGCTCTATAACTCTCTTATCTGAGGGCATAAGGACATTGCTATATTTGTGAAACAGGTGATGTACACTCATACATAACTATGAAAATTATATTATCATACTTAAAAGGTGTATCCTGTGTCATGCACAGGTTGGGTAAAAGGATAGCAAATAAAGATATATTTCTTAGAAGTAGATCTCAGATCCTATTTATTTTACACTTCATGGTAGATTTCATCTTTGGCACTTACAGGTTTTTATTCAACATTTTCAACACAGTATTTTTCCTTAGAAATTTTCTATAGCATTGTAAATGATCTGACATTTTCCAATAGACCAAGAACAGAACTGATTTACCTAAAGCTGAAATGTTGCTGAAATAGAACTTAATCGTTATTTGATCATTTCCTTACCAGGTATTTCAATTTGACTGACCAATTTCAACCCACAGTAACAGCTTTGTTCCTAAGAGCCTATACTCAGTAAGGAGCAATTCCTACGGCAGTTCAAAATCTGTGCTATTATCATGTAGCAATGGATAGCAAACATCCACTGCAAATATTAGTACATCTGTCAGAGGAGTGTTGTGTTTTTGGTTTCACTCTCTCTCTCTCTGAAACCTATCTGCTTGTGAGAAAAGTTGTGCAATAAAAGAAGTTTTACCGTCACATAGTAATGCTGTGCTTGAACTCAATGCAGCGATTCACTTCCTTTCTTTGCCTGGATTCCAAGCTAGGGCGCACAATGAGGGTGTTGTGTTCTGGGCTAGCGTGGCATGCATGATACTCAGGGAGGACGTGTGAGCAGCTTCCAATACCTACACTATTTGCTTTACAACTACCCCCAACTAAACCAAACAGCACACCAAGACTCTGCTCAGAGTAAGCAGGGGGCATGATCCACTGGCCGTTATGACCTACATAGGGAACAGAATTCCTTAATATAAATGTATATAGAGGTGTGTTAAGAGTTAAATACATCATTTCAGAGGCTTAAAAATAAATGCCTCACAGTTTTCCAGTCCTGATTTTCAATGTAATTGTCTTAATGTATGTCAAAGTGCAGGTTATAAAAGCCTCCATTGTTTCTAAAGGGGAAAGGTTGTTGATTATGAAGGTTGTCCAGAAGGACAAGCCATCATGGTGTGTTAGAACAGCAAATTTTTATCTGAAACCCCAAGGCATATTAGGAATTTTTTTTTAAATCGCTATGATTTCTAGAACCTGAACTTAACTAAAAAAATTCTGTCTCTGACACTATTTTATGTGTGTGTGTGTGTCTGTGTGTGTGTTGCCTTGGTAAAGCCAAAGAACCAACAATGAATGTAAACGTCTAGGTGAAGTTTTGCCCAGAGTTATTGTTAGGCTGTGCTGGAGAAAGGACAAAAAGGCTTACCTCTGTCGGTCAAGTGGCTACACGGGACCCTCCTTCTCAGCCTCGGCCTCAGTGTGCAGGCAGGTGCTCTCTGAGCCAACAATCTGTTAACAGGAAGCAGGTAAGCCCGAGCGCGCCGCCCGCGTTACAGTCCAGTGCCCATCCGAGCACACACCTGCTTCTTCAGACCTGCCACTCATAGGCAACAGCCACGCAGCGGCCCGGTGTTTGCAGCCGGAAACACCTCCTGCGGGGTCAGTAGTTTTCAGGGTAAGCAGCTAGAGAGCTGCCGAGATAACACTGCAGGCCAGGCGAGCCTTCCCAAGACAAAAACCTTTCCTGCTGTGTGATAGCAGATAGGCAACGTTATCTCCTTGCATTCCACGTTCTCAGATCAGCTACTAGGAAAAGCAGTCAACAGCTTGTCCAAACGGCAGCTGGCAGGCATGCCTGGCCATGCTAATTGTATACTAACATGCCCACCGCTTCTCTTTTCCCTCAAATAGATTTTTTTAAAAAATGCTTCTTCCAGGGTAAAGCTCGGCAGAATATGCCACCCTGTTTTCCATAAGTAAAATGGCTGGTCCTCCCAGCAACTGCTTGCAGACAGCTCATTGGGTTCCACTGGCTTTTCGTAGTCATAGCAACAACCAACAGACAGACTTAGCAAGCACGGCTGATCACGTGCGACGCCCCGACACAGCTTGTTAATTTCTTTTCATCGAACTCATCATTTTGGGAGGAGGGTAGCTTCTGTGATCATTCTCAATATTTCACCCATAATACAAGTGCTCTTGAGTTTTCACCTTTCAGGAGGAACTTCTGTTATCAGAGCCATGTGACTCTGAGCCAGGGGAGCCCTTCTCAATACACAGATTTGTGTCTATCCAGGTTAATAACATGCAAATCACCGTAGCAACAGTAATTGAAACCATTGTTAAAACGGGGTTTACCTTCCTCATAGCCTCAAGGAGACTGGCAAATATGGGCAGTTATGTCAATACTTTGTGTTTTTCAATGATAGTGTTGTAGCCTCTCAGCTGAAACAAAGTCCTTTGACTCATTATATGTGGCCACAATAACCAAACCAGTTAGGATATTTTAATGAGGTGTTGCTTATGGATTCCATGTATTACTTTAATATACTTTTCTGTAATACAAACTTTAAAATAAAATTCTAAAAATTCCTATTGTCTCCTACTGTGGAAAATGACTCTTTAACTCTTATGATTTATTCATAATATTAAAATGCTTCAGAAAATCCAAACCAAATTAAGACTCTTTTATTTTAAAACTACCTTCAAAGCAGGAATAGTTTTACTTCCTCAGTTAGATGGATCTCATCCCACACTTCCTTAAAATTTCATCTCTTCAGGGACGTTCCCGTAATACACACCATGAACCATTTATACTTTCTGCAAAATCCCCACCCTTAAATACTATCACCAGTCATATTCTATTTGACATACTTTCAAGACACCATCCTGTTTCTTTTTGTTTCTAGCAACTTGATTGGAATAGTTGTATTAATACTTTGCACTTACAAGCACAGATACTTCCTTCCTTTGCTGGTAGTCATTGGTTTACTGTTTTGTAACTATTGTGTTTCCCTCCCCACTTTAGGACTCCTGCTTCAGCAGTAATTACCAACATTACTGTGCATAAGAATCCTGTGCATGCAGATTTGGGGGTCCCGTTTTCTTTCTGTCTTCAAGCATATTCACATTCGGTCGGTTTGAGCCTGCTCAGGTTATCTCATCTGCTGCAGAAAAGTCGGTGGGTTGTTCCCACTTCACATTGTTTTCAGCCTGCCCTGATCTGAGTTCCTTTCCCTTAAGTTGTTTTGAGTTTGCTGTTCCTGAACTTGCCCCTGCCTTCCACTTCAGCCTCAAGTTCTGTTCTTCACTCCCCATGTTTCAGCAGTTTTGAGTGACACCCCATTTCTTGCTTCCCAGCCTTGTAGATGTTCCAAAAGCTTCTCCATCAAGTCCATCCCCCCAGCACCTTCTGCCTGCATCCCAAGCTGCTTCCTACTGTATCTTTCCACACCTTGTTCAAATAGACCCCCTCCCTAAAGACAGTCCTGGGTGGAGTTTGCAGCGGCCTTCTCTGTGCCTCCACTGTACCTGGAATCTGCCTCTACTGTTGTGTCCTTTTCATGAGCTCTAGATTATTAGCAGTTTTCCTTTCTTGTCTGACTCTTCTACTGCTCCATTAACACCCTGCGGCCAACCTGGTCCATGTCTCATTTATCATGCTTAGAATATTCTAATTTTTCAATATACTTTTAGTGACAACCTAGAACACTGTCTGAACAGATGTTGAAAGACTGTATAGTATAAAGTCTGGGTTTTAATTCATCTTTTCAATACCAGGCATTACTGACTTACTATAACTTCAGAAGAATTTAAGTGATTTTGATTAAATGTTGGCATTTTTAAAAAAAAATCATCAAGAAACATCCTGAATTCATCTGGTATTTTAGGGTGGATTCTTACTACCTGTTCAAGAATGTCTTTATTCTACTTTCACATGTGATTGATCGTTTAGCTAAGTTTAAGCATCTTTGAAGTCATTTTCCTTTTAAATTATGAAGGTCTTCTTTTGTCTTGTCTTCTCTCCCTAATACACCCCCACTATACTCCACTGAAGGGGAGAGCTAGAGAATACCCACAGCCGCACAGGATTAGGAGCTGGGAAGCAGGCAGGAACTGAGATGGATCATTTTGCTCCCATGGTGTCTCTCATGGCCCCTCTGTTAATTGTTATAAATCACTCTGTGCAGCGGAGGATGGGGAGGTGGGTGGGGTGTTGCTGTGTTCTTTGCAGAATCAGGCTTCCTCACCTGCCCCAAGCCTCTCCCCTCATTGCTCTGACTGCCCGGATGCATCGCTCTGGCCTTCTGGTTCTGCTCTGCCTCATCTGACTTTTATTCTCCCTTCTAACTTGCTCATTGCTAAATACAGAGGCCCAAGAAACAAACAGGATTCTCCCAGCTCATCTTTCTGAGTCAGATGAGATACATCATAAGTTGCTAGTAACTGTGCACCTGGCCGGCCCTAAGTCAGATTCCATCGCCAGCTAGAGTAGGGACCCTTGGCATTATATGGCTTTCAAAATCTTGCCAATATAATAGGCACAAAGCAGTCTCTTATTATTGTCTTAATTTGCATTTCTTTAGTTACTTATGAAACTGAACTTCTCTTCATGTTCAATGGTTTTTTAAGTCACCTCTTCCTTACATTTCCTGTTCATAGCTCTTGCCTGTTTTCTCTATTGAGGTTTGTTGTCTTAGTATAGAATTTTAAACAAAATGTCTGTGAAAAGTATTTTTTAAACTTTTATATATTTAAACATATAACTAAATTTGTTACATAATTAATAGTTAATAAGTTATCCTATATAAAGGGAAACCAGCAACTCACTGTCAATTGTTTCGGTTTTTATTATGCAGAATGTGGGTAAAAATCCACGTAATTTTGAAAACTTTTTTCAGTATGAATGTGTATACTGCCACACTATAATATGAAAGATGATTTTTCTGAAACAAAATCTAAAGTCATATAAATCACATTCACCTTTTAAAACGTTGTCAGCAAAAGTGCCTTTCAAAATTACTATTACTTTTATCTCTAAAATAGCAAGTATCATTAAAGAAAGAGAGAGGGTGAGGAACTGTTGTCTGCAATGAACATATATTGTTTGTAAAATAGAAAGAAAACAATAAGTGTCTTTAAAAATGAAAATAAAAGATCTGAGGAGCTGATGTAGATAAAAGGAGACTTAGGAGACAGACTGAAAGCCACGTGTGATCCTGGATTGGGCACTAGATCAGGAAAAAAGATTCCATAAAGTCTACTCTGGAGATAATTTGTACATTTGAATATGGACTCTGTGATATTTAATGTTGTTGTTTCCATTCTGTATTATAGTATGATTTTTAAAATGTGTATCTTTGTTCTTAGGAAACATATGTTGAAGTATTTAGGGTAAAGGGCCATGGACTCTGCAACGTACTTTCAAATGGTTCAGCAGAAAGAATAATAATGCATGAGAGTTAATAATTTGTCTTTTTTTTTTTAACGTATCCATCTTAGGTGTGCATGTTCATGGTACAATTCACCACTTATAAGAATAGATAGGGACATATGTATACTTATGGCTGATTCACATTGTTGTATGGCAGAAACCAACATAACATTGTAAAGCAATTATTCTCCAATTAAAAATAAAAATTGGGACTTCCCCAGTGGTCCAGTGGCTAAGACTCTGAGCTCCCAATGCAGGGGGCCCAGGTGCAAACCCTGGTCGAGGAACTAGATCCTACATGCTGCAACTAAGACCCAGCACAGCCAGATAAAAAAATAAATATTAAAAATAAAAACTAAAAAAAAAAAGATAGATGACAACTAGATTCATGTAAACCTATATACACATCTATCCGTCAACCTATCAAAGGCTAACACAGATGTGGCAAAATACTAACGCCTAGTGAACCTTAGGTGAAGGGTATTCCAGTTTATTTTATTATTCTTTGTACTTTTCTGTAAGTTTGAAGTTATTTGTATTTAAGATAAAAAGTTTTAAAAGATGAAATAAAACAAGTGTTTAGAGCAAAAACAGATTTAAGGTAAGATTACTTGATAAGAGACAAAGTTATTAAGTTCTGGACTAAGATGATAATGATCAGTGTTAGGAAGAGGCTACTTTGGTAGAGAGTATTAGAAACATTCTGTACTTTCAGAGAAGTTTGTTGTTTCCCTACATTTACTGCTTTCCTGTATCCTGATAGGAAGCCACATATCCCTTGTTTCCCATGTAGAAATCCTTCTTAATCTGGTTCCTTCACTGCTGTAAAAATTCAGCAAGATCACTGCTGATTGAAGCAATATTCTGCGGTCACACCTAGCCCAACAGCCTCTGCAGCTGGGTGACAGTCTTCCAAGGGACCCCATCCCTGTTGTAACAAAGAAGCTCTTTGTACACTAAGAGAACAGAACTTGAGCATGGTTTGTTTAATGGGACAGTACAGACTGTTATAAAGCTTAGACTGAATTTTTTAATTCCTAGCAACACAGAGAATATGCCAAAGAATCTTTCTAAATCTTGCATAATTAGATATGTTAGCAATAACATGAAAAATGTGCTTTTAAGTGGGACCAAGATGGGAAGTGTGACAACTACCCTGGATGGGATTAGAAAGAGGCTTGGGATACCTCTGTTAAGCAAATGGGATTTATTTCTAAACTTCCATCCTCCAAGAAATATATGCTGGGAAGCCAACTGACTCACAGGCTATTAATCAATGCCTTCATATCCTCTGAGGAAGTCTAAGCTTGATAAGGATCCAGAATGACCTTGATAAATCAGAGGTACCTGAAACCAAAACAAATCCAGCAAAGTGAAGGTTTTATGGACATCCAGGTACTGACTGAATTACAAATGAGAAAATTATTACAGAAGAATAAAATCTTACTAGAGGGCAAATGATAAGAATATAAATATCAGCTACATAAAAATGTTTTTAAAAGCTGAATATAAAGTGAAATCTGTTAACACAGAAATACCATATGTGTACCACAGAAGTAAATTCCACTGGTAGTTATGAGAACCCACTAGAAATTCTGTATCCCCTCTGGATGAAGAGGAAAGAGGAAACTGTAACAGAAGGTACAGAAAGAAGATTTGGCCAGGCTTAAATACAGGGAACATGGTCTTCACTGGCTAATAATAACAACGTTGTTTTAAGCATTTCAGGTTTGTCAAGCTCTGGGCTTGCAGATACCTTTAACTGCAGGTGCTTTCAAGTGTGACTTTATCTGAAAATGTCCATTAATATGTGTCAGTACCAGGTGGGGGGAAGAAATAGTGTTAGCCAATAGCAGAAGGAAAAACCTAATCCACAGTGAACTTTCCACACCCACCAGCCCCTCAGCCCTGGCAACCCCCACCCCAAGCAAATACATCTTGCTTGCTCCCCCTTCCAGCCTTTCCTCACCCGCAAAGAAAAGCGCCCTTGGCTTTTATTAAGATTAAGCCCCCAGTGTGAGAGATTCGTCCAGCTATTCATATAGCAAAGGCTGCACTTGCTCCCAAGGAGTTTGACTGTTTGTACTTCATAATGATAAGCTTGAAAAGCTACCTAGAAAGAGGCGGCTGGTGGCTTTTGCTCTCCTACAAGGGGCCAGGCTTTGTTCTCTGAGAGGCACTCTGACCAGATGAACAGAGTGTCTCTCGAGGGAGCTTTTCCACCTCCCGTTGTTTCCTCGTGGAGACGGCGGCTCCCGGGTACCTACGGGCTACGTGGCACATCGCCCGACCCCACAGCAAACCACGGGGCTCAGGCGTCACCACATGACTGAATTAGTGACGAAGCCCCATCAGCCTGGGCAAACAACTCCGGGAGAGAAGCCCTCTAAAACAAATGCCGCTGGTTTCACCTGAGCCACCGAAACAAATCATGAGGCTTGAGGTGAAACTTGGCAGGCTCTGCGAGCTCTGAAGAGGCAGTTGCCAAAGCCCTCAGCCGCCAAACACACAAATCTCAGAGGAATGCAAATTAGCGGGGGTCGCCCTTTGCCCTCCAGACCTTTTTTTCTGATGTAACTGTTCAGCAAGATTTATTCATCAAAGTGAACAAATAATGAGGTCTGAGTAATACATGATTTGGTGCATATTTTAGAATCCAAGTGTTTGATACCAAATGAGAAAAATGTTGAAAACAAACTAAAAATCAAAGGCACAAAATGTGCTCGACTTAGTAGATGCACAGTTGAAAGCCTCCCAGGGACGGCATACACAGCCAGAAGAAATGAACAACCTGTGTGCCCTTGCAGGGGCTTCCTGGGTGGCTCAGTGATAAAGAATCCACCTGCAATGCAGGAGCCACAGGAGACACGTGTTCTGTCCCTGGGTCGGGAGGATTCCCTGGAGGAGGGCGTGGCAACCCACTCCAGAATTCTTGCCTGGAGAATCCCATGGACAGAGGAGCCTGGTGGGCTACAGTCCATGACGTTACAAAGAGCTGGACATGGCTGAAGTGACTTAGCAAGCATGCACGCAGCACACTGAATGGGAGCTCCCTTTTTTTCAGGGTAGAATTGTAATCCAGAATGGTAATTATTCTACCAAATCTACCCAGAGCAGAATTCATTTCTCTTGCTGTTTAAAGTCCTAATTGCCGGATAGTTCACTTGAAATGATAGTTGAATAGAATGTTCTCCTTTTAGGCCTCTTCTACATCAAAGGAAGACGATTAACTCTGTAAACAGTCCTTGTGGGTTTAAATTAGCACAGAATATCATTTCATACCAACTTTACCAGAGGAGGGATAAAGAGTTGATACCTAAACTTGAAAGATATGGAGGCCTTGATGAGGGAAAGACAAAAAAAAAAATCTAAAAACCAAGGGAATAACATGAACCAAGTGTAAGATATGCGAGGGACCTTGGTGGATTTTCTTTCATAAATTGGGTGAAGTGAATGTATCCCCTGAGTGCCTCATAGGACTTTGATGAGGATCAAATTAGATAATATGACCCAGCTCAGGGTGGCCTTTTCAGGAAAGTCACATTTTCCTTCAAGGCTTCTACAACTGGACTTTTGAAAGTGATGCTGCTCACCAACAGGGCCCTGGGGCACCCCAGTTCCTGCTGGATTATAAACTTTGTCAGAACAGGAATAATTTCTGTTTCATCGTCACCCTGTTTCCATTGCTTAGCATAGCACCTGGCACGCAGAAACAGACATGATGGCTGAACAAATGAAAGAATGAACAGCCGGGGAAGTCCTGGGTTAATTGCATCTTCCTTCATGGCCGCCCCTCTATTCAATGTAACAAACATCCCTCTAACCTGTACTACCTGCCAACAACCTCATCCGGTGTCAGGTTACTAAATTACAGCTCTCCTTCTGAGAGAGGAGAATACAAGTGACTCAAGTAGTTACATTGCAATGGGACTTGCTCTCAGGTACAATTATGCCCAGGGAGCCAGAGAAAAATGACCAGGGGCTATTCTCGACCTGGGCTAAGAGGACCAGGAGGGGTTTTTCATTCTGGGAATTGGGGGACAGGATAACCAGCAGAGCCCAAGTGACAGCTCAGGGATAGGAGAGCAAGTGTGAAGTTTGTAGGACCTCAGTTGAGTGTGGCGGAAACACGGGCCAGGGCAGGCAGGATAGGAGATGGGACTGAAAAGGCAGCCGTGGGGCAGTTTGTGAAATACCTCGTTCCACTTGTTAAGGACTTTGGACTTTCAGGAAATGGGCAGCCGTAACAGAGTTTTTAAAAGACCAAAGATGTGACCATATTTGTACTTTAGGAAGATAACTCTGGGACACATTTACTGAGGCAATACATTTTCATGGAGCAACTTCTTGAGCTGGGTGTTTTGATGGCTTTTTATCATCAGACCTTTATTAAACATCTTCTTTATGTGAGGTATTAGATCAGGTGCCAAAGACTTGCCAGCAAAATGAAGGACTCATAAATCATAAGTCATGTCCTTATTTTACATTCCTCTAAAGAGAAAAAAAAAGCTTGCCAATAAACTGGTGACACAATGTTCCAGTTTATGTTTGAATACCATTTGTTGGAAGAGTTCTTTTAAATGGACGCAGAGTAAATATCATCTCTCTCTCTGGGCACACAAAAGAGAAAGAAAAAAAGTAGTTAAGATATTCTTAAAATTCCTCACGTTCAGTGTTCAGTTCCTCTGAATGACATTTAGATGCCCTCCTTCCCCGTGACACACACAGTATTGTCACCTGTTTAGTGTAATTTTAAAAACTTGGCCTTTAACCTTGAACCTTGCAGGTCTCCACTCACCCTCTGCCAGGAGCTGGGGCAGGAGAGCGGACTTGGGATTGCCGGCCCAGCCCCGCCAGGGAGCCCCTTCTCACCCCCACTGCAGGCTCACCACCTTGCCTCTCTGCTGAGGTAGTTTTCCTTTCTTTTGTGTGTGTTTCTATGTTCTTGGTCCCCAAGCCCTCCTGCCACCTTTGTGGATTAAGACCAGGTCCCAACCACAGTCAGAAAACAACACCATGTACAGTGGCACGCCTTGACCAGTCACTAATTTTCACTGTTGTGAAAGTGATTGGATTTAGAATGAAACAAATAGTTTTACATTAAAAAAAAAAAAAAAAAAGCTTGGCCAAAAAACCAAAAACTTAGCCAGTTTTAGAATCACTTAGAAAAGTGGTAATGACAGAGCCCCAAGTCATGCTTCATTTTGAAAAGCCTGAGCTTCCATGTTCTCTGCTGTTATTCCGGGAAATTCAAGGACGCCTGACGTTTGCAAATCACTGCTCTATGCCACCAGGAGAGCTGTTGGCACAGGAGCACCGCTTGAAGTGGGTGTGCCTCTTTTGTGTTCAGAACACTCCCGGGTGTTCAGTGAGTGTCAATGTCCACACACATGGCAAGAGTGTCAAGACTGCTGCTGCCTGGCTGAGAAGCATATGGTTTTCTGAAATGTTTCAATGGCAGAAAGCATGCATCCTCGAATTGTTGAAAGATGATCATTTTCTTTTAGAAATAGAATGGGAACTTCCCAAAGTAGGCAGGGAATCCATTAAAGATAACGATTACTTGAATTCTGTCATAGGGAAGTGATTAAATCGATTATGGTTCTTCTACATCTAGGGTGGCTCAGTGTTAAAGAATCCACATGCCAATGCAAGAGAGCAGGTTTGATCCCTGGCTGGGGAAGATCCCCTGGGATAGGGAATGGCAACCCATTCCAGTATTCTTGCCTGGAAAATTTCATGGACAGAGGAGCCTGACAGGCTACTGTCTATGGGGTCGCAAAGGAGCTGGACATGACTGAGTGACTGAGCAGCCTACTCCTTTACACCGCAGGATATGTTTAGAGTTTAACAGTAATTATGTAATGTGATATCTACTAATGTGTTCTATGAGAGGCCATCCCAAAAGGGCCCCACAGGCCAAAAACAGTGTGGGAAACGCTGTGAACTGTGTCTCTTTGGTAGTTTCATGGTGTACTTGAGCATTCTGAAAGACATGAGAAGAGGAATCAAGATCCTATTTGACTTTTAATATAGAATTGTCCTATTTATAGCATAGAAGACGTTCATATTATATTTAAACAAATAGCAACAGCAATAAACCCATAAAAATATGCGGTAGCACAATTTCATTTTTGTAAGTAAAACTTGGAATCTATTTTCATGGAGAAATACAGGATTTATACTAAACATTACCCATTATTTAATAATGAGTGATTGGATTATATACAAATTTTCTTTGTGTTGCATTGTATACTCTTCAATAAATGGACATATTTTCTATAAGAAAATGGTTATTGAAATAGGAATAATGAACTGACTATATGAAAACATCAAAGAAAAATGTGAGTTTTACTGATCTGTTCTCCATGGGGAGCTTTGATGAATATAATTTCAATGAGAAGGTGGAAACCTGTTTTATGAGACTTTTTCAATTCACATCAGACTGGGAGGGGAGTATTAGTCATAAATTATAGTAAAAGGAGAGAGGAACAGAATAATTGTAGGCATTGGGTGTGATTCTTATCTGGTCTTTTTCAAGGTCATATACTTATGGAATTGAGATTTTGAAACAAATGAGTCAGACTTTGTCTATGGTTTGGTATAAAGGCCAAGTAGAGAATTCAGTGTATTGGATCTCAAAATTCTGTTCGACTGTTGAAGAGAAATATCCTGGAATGAGCAGTCTGCAGCTTGCGCTGCTGCTGTGTGTATGCTCCATGGTGACTGAGCGATTGAGCATGCAGCACATACCTGTTTGGGGAACACAATTCAACCCATAACAGTTATGGTGTTGTAATTATCATTTCTTTTGGAGCAAAAAGTTGTAGCTCTCAATTCAGAGTTGGGGCTGCAAAGAACTGAAGCATGGATAATATCAAACAGGATGTTTATTTAGATGCCTTTTTTCCCTCCACTGAATTGCCTAGGAAATTCTTCTACCAGATATAGACTGAATCTATCATGATAAAATTGAAACAGTGACAACACAAAGGGATATAACTGATATGTTGATGAGATCCTACCAAATCTCTTCCAGACTGAATGCTTTTTTCCGGAAGAATCTTCCAAAGCAAAACTCTCCAGGCCCATATATTCTCACTTCAAAATGTGTCCCCCTCCCATGTGGCTGTGGACAGTCTGATGCCCATGTGTGGATTCTGAGATCCGCCTGTAGGCTTCCATGTGCTCTTTAGCCATCGATTTCTGAGAACACATGTATGATTTCATCGCATCTACAAAGGCAAGCATTGCTTCTTAATCCAGACTCTCTCAGACTTTACGTCATTGTCTGGTTATAGGTCAAGTATAGCAGCTTCGGACACCAGTCATCTAAAGCAGTTATTGCACCTTTCAAATGTACCTAAAATCTCAGAGAATTATCAGGCACATGGAGAACATCTTTTTGTTGTTCATTTTGTTCAGTGGTTTTTTTTTTTTTCTGTGTTGAAAATCATTTGCCATTTCAGAGCATAGTGTAATGGTCCTTTTGCTGTGTCAGTGTAATTTATTGAGCAGATTACCATGTGCCAGGCACTATGCTACAAGTTTTATAAATATTAAATCGGTTCCTCATAGAGGCCTGCCAAGTAGGAATTATTTTTATGTGAGAGATGAGAAATTAGGCTTCAAAAATCGTGATGTCCAAAGTCAGAGAATTACATGATATTTTTGCCATATGAAATTTCTTATTGAAACATTTTGTAAATTAATTTTCTGTAAATGTAGAGACTCCTGTGGTTTGTTTGGATCAGATTACTGGAAGTTAGCTATAAAGAAATGGTGATGTTTTCAGTGATTTTTTTTTTTTTGGCCATTTATCTAGGATAAATCATTTTGATCATTCTCATTATAGTTTCTGCATCATAAAATATAAAGTATTATATTTTTTCAATGCTTTGAGGCACTCACATAGGACTGTGGTGAGGGAGAAAGCACATTAGACTTTAAATGCTAAGTTATTTCACTAGCAACAGTTATGACTTTAATATTAAACTACAGAGTTGCTCCTGACATGAATGAAACAATTTCTGCTTCCAGCTGTTCTATACACTGGGTCTAAGTCCACTGTGAAGAAAGAGGAATAATGGTTTTGATTTTCTCTCAGCTGCAGTGACTTCACTTGCTTAAGATTTATTCTCTCTGCTATAGAACATCTTCCTCTAAAACCCCTACAAAGTGAAATAACTTAGGTCACCCCAGGGAGTCTTCTGCAGTTAATGAAACAAGCTAGCCCGAAAGCATTTCAAGTCCATGGCTTAAGAAGCCAAACAAGAACTTAATTCAAGCAGAATCAAAGTAGGGCAGCAACATTTTAATCAGCATTATTTAAGTCAGTGACACCTCATCAAATGTGGACTCAAATTCTTGTAAATTCTTTCACCACATTCATGCATGTACAATGGGTTTCCCTGGTGGCTCAGAGGGTAAAGAATCTGCCTGCAATGCAGGAGACCTAGATTCCATCCCTAGGTTGGGAAGATCCCCTGGAGAGGGAAATGGCAACCCTCTCTAGTATTCTTGCCTGGAGAATTGCATGCATTCTCCATGTGGTGCTGGAGGACTCTTGAGAGTCCCTTGAACAGCGAGGAGATCAAGCCAGTCCATCCTAAAGGAAATAATCCCTGAATATTCATTAGAGGGACTGATGCTGAAGCTGAAGCTCCAATACTTTGACCACCTGATGCAAAGAGCTGACTTATCAGATAAGACTCTGATGCTGGGAAAGATTGAGGGCAGGATGAAAAGGGCGTGGCAGAGATGAGATGGTTGGATAGCATCACCGACTCAATGAATATGAGTTTGTGCAAACTCTGGGAGATAGTGAAGGACGGGGAGGCCTGGTGTGCTGCAGTCCGTGGGGTCGCAAAGAGCCATACACAAATTAGCGACTAAATAACAACAATGCGTGTATATCCTAAGAAACATCTTTTAGCGCTCAGATGCTCTACAGGACTAGGGGAATTTTCTCTAATGTTTTCCTTTACATCTAGGACTTGGTAGAAATACTTTTTAATCAGAGTGACCCATAAGGTACACTCATCAAGCCGAGGTTTGTGCATTTATTGACTATTAATACCTGTTATTCAAGTTACACTGGTTTATGATAGACATCGATGCAGAAAAACAGCACAGTATGTCAACATGTTGTGGAAATATTTCTTGAGTTTCCTTTTGAAATTTTTCATTTTCTTTGCCTTTTTACATTATCCTTATACAAATCATAATTTCTGAACAAAATAAATTTGTTCTGTTAGCTGGTGAATATAAGCAGATTTATTGAAAACAGAATTTGGAATACTTGAAATTACAATTATCTTGCAAAATCAGATAACATTCTACCTTTGCCTGATTTGCAGGGTCAGTGGGAGAAAAGGAAGAATAAAAAGCCAGTGAAATCACACTTATTTACCCAAGAAACATTTCCTTGAGTTCTCTGAAGTGGGAGAAGAGGAAGAATAAAAAGCCAGTGAAATCACACTTATTTACCCAAAAAATATTTCCTTGAGTTCTCTGAAGTGTCAGGCACTAACATTAGGTGAAATAACATTAAAATGAGAACCAGAAGACAAGATTTACTGTAAAATTTATCCCTAATTCTGGGATCATGGACAGATCACCGACTTTAAGTTTCTCAATTTCCTTCTTTATAGATTGGGGATTATTTCGGTTCCTACCCATTCCATGTTATTATGAGGCCCTGAAGAGTCTTTGCATTTGCTAGTATAAGGGATAATGCAAATGAAATGCAGTTGGTTTCCCTTCTCCACTGCTAACACCACCTACCCGTCCCCCGTCAGCACCATCTTTGTTGGCGTCATCATCATTAGTGCTGTGGTTGGTTCTCTAGAAACAGATGGTAAGGAGGGGCTTTACTCAACAAGGTTACTGGGGAGTACCCTTAGTTATAATACCTGTAGGAGAGTGGAAGAAGGAAAACTGAACCAAGAGGTAAGGTGAACCCTGATGAAGTGTCCACAGAGGACACCAGAAGCTGTGGTGCTAAGATTACGCTTTCGGTGTGTGCCAAGTAAAGCCAAGGCGGACTGGGCCTTTATACCCCTTCATCCACTCATTGCATGCAGGCCGCCTACGTGCATGTGTGCTAAGTCACTTCAGTCGTGTCTGACTTTTTGTGACCCCATGGACCATAACCCACCAGGATCCCCTGTCCATGGGATTCTCCAGGCAAGACTACTGGGGTGGGTTGCCAAGCCCTCCTCCAGGGCATCTTCCTGACTCAGGGATCCAACCTGCATCTCTTACATTTCTTGCATTGGCAAGGGGGTTGTTTACCACTGGCACCTACATGAAGGGGGCATAACTTTGGGTAAAGGCATTTGTGGAAGGAGACTGAGTTGTAAGCCTTCAACAATATACACTCTTGGGGTGGGGGTGGAGGGCTGGGTGGGAGAGCACTTGGTCCTGAAGGGAAGATCGGAGGGATTTTTGCATCCTCTAAAATTATCATCATCATCATCATCTGGAGATTGCAATGACCTTGAGAAATCCTTGAGAGACACTGTCATTTCATTTTTCTTCTATAACACAAGGAAAGAAAAGATAAAGCTGCTCTGATAGCAGTTAAGCACCACATGATAGCTGAACCTCAAGAGCATCGTAGAAGAGCAAGGAATTATGGTCCACCCCCAGTCATGGCAAGATCAGGTCCCACATGGCCCAAGAAGCAGACACATAACAGAGCACATCGATTCCATATTAATTATCTCTTGTCTCCACATTGATCACCCTTCAATGTCCATTTCTTTCATTGAATGATGGATTCTCAGGGTGGGAGAGGTCTTTGCAGGTCAATTGATTGAAGTACTGCCTATGCTTGAGCTCTGCTTAGAACCCTGACAAAGCCTACCAGCCTTTATTGGCTGGACCGACTCCTGTGATGAGGGCCCCCTGCATTCCTGAGCAGCCTCTTCTGTTGTCAGGGACTTCATGTGTGAGTGGCGTCTGCTTTCCCAGTTTCTACCGATGGTCCCACTGCTGTGGTATGAGACAACAGAACAGATCTAATCTATCCACTTTGTGTTCTATACACATTCTCTTTTTGAACTAACTGTGCCTAGTCCCCAAAACTTGTGCCCAGTTTATAATAATTTTAAAATCGTTTCAACTGTCCTTTGAATATCTTCTTTTTGCTCTTAAACTGTGAAGATTGCTCTAACTTTTCTCTAACTCATGCAAAGGATGAGACAGTCATAGTTCTTGCTACTGCCTCTATTAATGTGGCCTCATATTAACATACTAGATGCTAAGCTCCACACGTGAACTGTGTAATACGGTTGCTAAATAAAGCTCTGTTTTAAAGCCATTTGTCTCTTAGCCGTGTACAGTGCAGCTGGGTTTCTCTGAAGGTTGGTGTATGACACTGCATAGACCTTGGTAAAACTTAATTTTGTCTCTCATTCCATCTCTTTGAGATCTTGGTGGACCCTAATTTTGTTCAGGCACAGTTGTAATTGCATATCCCTTGATTGCACATTTATACTGGCAATTTTGCAAATCAAGTTGGATTCTTTTCACTTCTTCACATTTTTTTTGTTATTTCCATTTCTCTGATTACTATTATTAATTTGTTGTTGTTGTTTTAGTTGCTAAGTGGTGTCTGACTCTTTGCGACCCCCTCCACTGTCCATGGGATTTCCCAGGCAAGAATACTGGAGTGGGTTGCCATTTCCTCCTCCAGGGAACCTTCCTAACCCAGGGATCGAACCCACATTTCCTGCACTGGCAGGTGGATTCTTTACCACCAAGGAAACTTTTCACTTCTTTTTCAAATTTTTTGTTATTTCAATTTCTCTAATTGCTATTATTAATTTAGATGTAGAAAACTGAAAGAAAAATAGTGAGAAAATTCACCTTCTGGTTGGCCATCTAGATGCTCTCAGACTTTAGTTTGGAGAATGAGACACTAAGCTATTGGAAGTTTCCTGATTAATGAATCTGCCGGATAATCATATAAAGGCAGGAACTCCAGCATACATGTTGAGGGCCTATGAGGTGATAAAGCACATTTTTGCTGAATCGTTCTTTGAATTACCCGGTATCTAATTTTGAGTCTGCAAACAGAAAAGAGTTATGGGAGGAAACAGCTGAACAAACACGATCATAAACATTGAAGAAATAAGAGCATGTCTAGTGTGTTGGAAAGATTTCCTTTTGATCTCTGAAATGCAGTTTCATCCAGTTTAAGAAGAGTAGCTTCTGTAGTAAAAGCAAAGACTCTGAAGTCCACAGGATAAAGAAAAAAGCTTCTCAGGATGGAGTCTTGCTGGTACTAATGCTTCTTTTTTCAAGGTATAACCTGAATAACTCAGATTACTGCTGTTTGTCTCAGTAACATAGTTAATTATTTACCTTTCTCATCATTGGTTCAGATTCTTTTCTTATCAAACTGCTATGCCCAAACCCCAAACAAACAACCTCCCTAGAACAGTGAGTGATCATGTTAAACTGGGTTGGTCAACCTCCCTAGAACAGTGAGTGATCATGTTAAACTGGGTTGGTGTGACAGTGACGGAACATTCTTCTATTCTTTCTCTCATGGTTTCTCTTGTTTCCCATAACAGTTCTGCTGGTGAAGGTCAGGTATGATTTGTGTTCCTAAGTTGAGGGGACTTAGAATTTGCTGTGACTTGGTTCTTTCTGATCTTTTAAACCTGTCCTTTAGACCTCATCCCTAATTTTTGAGCTATTCCAGTTTCTCCATTCGTTCCCCCTTGTGTCTCAGAAGGTAGAGAATTTGCCTGGAATGCAGGAGACCAGGGTTTGACCCCTTGGTCAGGAAGATCCCCTCTCCGTTCAGTAGAGTATCTCAGATTTCACTAGAGAAAGCCTGTTTTTTTCCTATGCATGGTTTTTCTGCTGTTTGGACTTCTGATTATATGCTCTAAAACGGACCTAACGTGATCATCTAGAACTGGAATGATTTGATGATTGAAAATAATTAGACAGCAAAGCTGTTATTTGGGGCTTTTTCTTTTCTCCAAGAATCCTTTCAGGTGCAGAATGCTCTGCCCAAATTGTGGCAGAAGAGCTGGTAGGTGGGGTGGTTGCAAGCAGATGCTCCTTTTCTGTTGCAACTTTCAGTCTAAATTTCATGCTCAAATGAAGCAGCTATTCTTACCGTTGACTTTAGATCTGATTTTTCCTACTTAATGTACATCACTCTTAATCTTTTATCCTTACTTTAAAGGTCTTATGCAGTTGTACCTTTTATTATGACATCTGAAATCATTAGTGGAAGTAAGGAAGATACAAAATAGGAAAGAAATAAAAAAAAAAGACTGGAGCCTAAAGGGATTAAACAACTTGGCTGAGATTATACACCGAGTTAGCAGCCCATTCATTCATTCGGTCATTCTAGAATGTTTCATTAAGTATTTATTATGTCACAGGTATTAGGAGATGTGTGGGCATAGAATGGTAACCAAGATAGAGGCCTTAGGGAGTTTACAGTCTAGAACAGAATGCAGGTCTCTTGACTCTCAAAGTTCTGCTCTTTCCACTGTACTCTGTTGTGTTACTGGTGCTAAAAAAATGCATTCCCTGTGTGTCTACCTGGGGCTGAACAGAAACAAAACTGTAAAGCTATAAAGACCTTAATTTCCTCATCTCTAAATTGGAACTGCTAATAATGTCTAACTAGCAGGGCTACAAATTAAATGAAATAATTCCTATGAAGGGCTTAGCACAGTCTAGCACATACCATCTGTGCAATAAATGTTAAATGTTATTATCACTATTACTGATGTTCTCTGGCTAGTCAGTCTTATCATTACCCATTTTCAAACTCTAAGTTGGAAATTGTTGCTGAACCAAATGAAACTCTTCATCATTAATCATTAGTCAAGTGTGATGGTTGAGGTTTAAATATTTTCTGAAACTTGTCTTCACTTCTTTGAAAAATTCTTTTCCTCTCATAATAGCAGAGTTTAGCAGGTTTGATATTTCTAAGATCTCAGCTTTCTACCTGTTACGGAGTATTAAAACTGTTACAGCACAATCTGGAACATTTTTCTGAATTGTGTTGTTCTCATACGTGGTCTTAAAATGGCTAATTCCAAAGAACAAAGGCTAAGTTATCCATGGAGAATGAAGTCATAATTTTATTTTTATCTCTCCTGTCTGAGTATCTACCACAGCACATCATGTCCAAGTAATGCGAACATGTCTGGTTGGCACAGCTACAATAGCAGGACTGATAAGTAACTGATCAGCTTATTCACAGCATTCTTTTCATGGGGAGGTCACTGTCCCCTTTGTTCCTGAAAGTTCCAACAAAGCTTAAACATTCCAGAAACTGGTCATTGAAATTAATTAAAGGGCTTCATGTACACTGCTCCTGGATTATCTGCTTGTAATACGGTATCTTCTGTGCTTTTAAGTTTGCCTAATTAAATCCTTTCAAATGTGAGGAGTTAAGCAATTAGCACTACTAAACCACGTAATTAATATATGCCTTAAA
Source organism: Cervus canadensis (assembly GCF_019320065.1). Lineage (NCBI taxonomy): Eukaryota > Metazoa > Chordata > Mammalia > Artiodactyla > Cervidae > Cervus > Cervus canadensis. The sequence continues at coordinate 14,792,669 of NC_057416.1, forward strand.
CACACTTTTAAAAATAAAATGGTTTGGGAAAGAACTATTTTGAGTAATAGATCACTACTACATATGAGATACAAGAGAATTATCCATGTCTACAACTATATGACTGTGGAATACTATCTTAATGTTTCTTCATATAAAAAATGGGAATTACAGCACTTAATTCACAGGCTTTTATAAGGATTTTCACAGGGCAGTCCATTCATTTACTATTTAATCTTGATGTTTAATTTTCATTTAATATTCTCAAATAATTTTTCTTTCAATTAATACAAAGCTAAAATGTAGTAAAATTCAGTACTATAGTTCTAATGGAAATAACTACTCTTCAGTTTGAGTCAGAAGGCACTTGATGCTTTTGTATCACATAGATAATGTCTAACTCCCTTACTGGACTGTAAGCCTGTTCCTGCACATAACACATGCTCAACAGATAGTTCTAGAATTAACCAACGGATAATATGAATATAAAGTTATGACATTGGAAATGTCAATTAAGAGATATTCAGATGATAAAATAATGTGTAAACCAACTTCTACATCCTAAGTAAACACAAAATATAAAGGTATATACATGAGACCCTAATTAGATGGACATATGTCTCTTACAGTGTCCTTTTAGCTTATGTCCATTTCTATGAGATGTTTATGAGCAAAATATGCCCCCTTGCTCTTGAAAAGTTTATTCATGAAGTGAAGAAAAGTATACACATATTATTTCCAAATCAGGCAGCATTCGAGCAACGTTAAATGTGTACACCATTCTACTAGGGGTATATGCTACCCCTCTATATGCTACTAGACCCTAAAATGAGAGTTACTCTTCATTTTACCAAAACAGGGAATATAAATATTTCTATATAAAATAATTTCAGTGTTGGGCCTTAGAAATTTTAACACCCAAAATGACTTAATTTGGATATCATGGAGTACCACTATACATTTGTTTTGGACATGATAAAAAAATAATCATTTTTGCTAGCAACTGCACTACTGTTTTTCAAACATACTCCCGAAGTAAAAATGTTTATCAGTTATAAAATAGCCTAACCATGGAAGTTATTATAAAACATCAAAAATATCTTCAAAATTAATTGGCAATAAGTTTATGAGAAGAGATGGAATGAAATAAAGCATGCAAGTGACTATCAAAGGTTGCTAGTATAAGGAAAATAAAAGGATATTTCCATTCCAGTGTAGCTTAAAATTTTATTGACTTGTTCAGTAGAAAAAGGAGTAAAACCATGTTATCTTATATTTGGTGGCCCATAGACATTTTCTCCTGAGAAATATAGACTACACTAGAAAAAAGAATTTGTCAACAGAACATTAGAATATGCTTACATAAGTAAAAATTTTATATGAGAATTGCTCAAAATAATGATAAAACATTTAAAATATGTGTGTGTGCGTGTGCATGTGTGTGTTTGCAGTATTCAGCTAATGGGTACTAAGTAATAGAAAAACACTTCCGTCAGTTCTCCTCCACCCAGAAACCAACATAATGGCACAGGATTCAAATCTGAAAGCCTCACTTGAATGTGGGAGACTGGCTTTCTTCACAAGACAAGGGATTTTGGAAGAGACTGAGCCTGACCCGTGGCCTTGAAGTTCCATAAACAATCTATTACAGACTCAAGGGAAAATATGAAGCCTCTTGACATTTTCATAGTTGAGGTTTCTAGCTAGGATAGTGAAGTTTAATTCTGGGAAACCTAAGCAAGGATGTAATACACGATGACCTAAAGGTCCAGGTAAAGAGCTACAGCTGCCTTTGCGATCACAAATCCATGTCTAATTAAAAAGCATAATCCTAGATCATTTCACTAAAATAGTTGGGAAACTAATGGATTGAAATCTATACTGAGCCAATGAAACTAACTGAATGACCATGCCCTGAAGGTTTCCCCATTTTACATACTCTTTGCATCTCCTTCTGCATAAGCTTTATTTTCCACTTTGAAGCAGCAACTACATAGCCAGGGTTCTTCCTGATCAGGGCAGATAAAAGTCAACTTAGAGAAGAGGCCATGTGATGTATAGAAGGATTCTAAGGGCAAGTATTTTATAAAATTATCTTACAATTGAAACAATAATAATTTTTAAATCAGTATTTATTAAGTGTTAACTATGTACTCATCACCAAGTGCTTTATAGAAGTCACTCATTTAATCTTTACAATGAATCTATGAAGTGGGCATGGTGTTTATCCCCATTTTATAGACCAGGACATGAAGACTCAAAAAGTTATGAAACTAGCAAGTGGCAGAGCCTTAATTCAATTGTAGCTCAGAACTGGACACTAGAATGTCACTAACACTCAAGGATTAAGCTCTTCTTAGCCAAATAATGCCATGGGGGAAAAAAATCTTATTTTGACTCTTAATGCCTGAAAGCACAGAGATAAGGAATTACGTGAATAGTCAGAAGTTTGAAAAGATGCATGTTTGCCTAAAAGTGGGTCTGTGACCTAAGGACATTCATTCAGGGTTTCTTGACTCCAGTGTACTCGATTTACAAACATGGCTATGCTCCTAAATTCTAAAAGTGTATGGTGTTTACGTCCACACAGCACCTGAAATAAACACCAGTCACCACCTCTTAGTAATGGATATTTGATTATGAATCTACGTTACCCGCAAGGTGTTAAAAAGAGATCTTAAGTTACTCCTGTTATATCTCTTGCTTATGCATGTAGAGTTGTTGATGAATTCATATATATATATATATATATGCACACATAAATATGTAAGAAACAAAATTATATAACTCTAATCATGCTTATATGCAAAATTTGTTAGATTTACATGAATTTTTTGAATTTTACATAAAATAGAATTCATCAACTCTTTATGCCCAAAGAAATGCAGGCCCAAACACAGATAAAGGCCAAAATATTCTCTGAAGGTTGCCATGCCATTTACTTCTGAGCCAAAATGAGCCAGGGGATCTCAACCCAAAAAATGTTTTTTTAAATTGTTGATTTTTGGCTCTAGTGTTTGCCACACTTTATAAACAGGGAAGCTATTGGTTTCAAAGCTCTTATAATAAATACTTTTTTCCCTTAAGCATTTCAAAAACCTCAGTAGAAAAGCCAAGTGTGAGGAAAGTTCTCATACAATCCTTAATCAAACACAACTAGGTTGAAAGAAAATATATACTGCTTTGCTGAAGTGGCTTTCATCCTAATTAAGTTGAGGTAGATCATTCTTCTTCAGACTTATGAACATAACCCCTAATATAATTGTTAACATTCCTGCTGTCAGATTGTTCCATGTAAATATAACTCCTGGAGATATGTTGAGATACTGCTTTTGAAAGCTTATAAATCTCTATGTAGTTAATCATCATAAAGGTATTAAAATATACAATCATAAATATGAAAAAGCTCTAAGAGAAAAATTATCTAAATTACTCAGACTATCCCCAAAATGTACAGCTTTTTTAATTAAAAAAAAAAAAAAAAACTAAACTAGAAACAAAAACCAGCATTGCTTTGAGAAAAGGAAGGATGCTGGATTCTTTCGTGTTCTGTTTGGGCAATGCATCTAACCTCTTCCATCTGAAGATTTTTTTAACGTGGAGATGGTCTCTAACAGCTCCTCCGCTGATCCCAGTCTAGGAGTCTGTATCCCTGCTGAAATCTTGCATCTTCCTTTATGATGTTTCCCAGTTGATGCTGATTTCCGGCACCCCGGAAGCTGCACAGGACGCCTACCATAGTCACCCCAGGTCTGGTTGGCCCCACCCACCCCATCTGCCTGGGTTGTCTTCCTCCTTCCCAGCTGCAGCGGTCCAGCCATCAGTCACACCATTCCCGTGGACGTAAAACTACAGCCGCAGCCTCTGCCGTCTCATCGCCTAACTCACAGATTGCCTCTGCCTCCCCCGGGGGCTTAGGCAAAGCTTCCCTCATTCACAGAAGGATTGGTGGTCACAGCAACTCACCACCCAGGTCTGGCCCCACTCGACCACAGACACCGTGGTTTCCCCGGAGGCTCAGGTAGCAGAAGCCGGGAGCATGGAGGGGTGAACGCTGACCGAGGGAGAAAAGAGAGAGGGAGGAGCCCGCGGAGATGAGACGGAGGGCTCACTCCACGTAACCTAACAACCACCTGTGTTTCCTTGAGAAACTCTGCCCCGCTCAGTAATGTATCACCTCGTATTTGCTTTTCCTCTTTCCCTGCCTCACTTTCAGTTTTGCCTCCATCTTCCAACTTGGGTTTGCATATCACTGTCCCTTCCCCATAGAGTAATAGCTTAGCACATATGCACTGCCGGGCTCTGGGTTCTAGAAAAACTGATTAAGCCCTAGTGATAGCAACCACCCAGACTTCTCTGCTGTCACCTGACATACGCCCCCTTATCGCTTAGAGCTCACCATGAGGACCTGCAGCTCCCGAGGAGGCATCTGGTATCTGCCCACAGACAGGTCTGCTCAGCTGCCATGGGGCACCTGGGGGTGTTGACTTACATGATATACATTTGTCCTTCCAGCAGGTCCCACTGTCTTTCATGGGTCGTCAACTGGGTATCCCTTTCTTGGCCTGGCTTTGACCCACTGAATCTTTAAGGTCCCAGTGCAACTTGGTGTTATTTTGCAAGCGAAGAGAAAACATTTGTCTTTTTTCTTTTGTGCCGTCTGTCTCTAGAGAGGGCCGATGACAGCAGGGCTCATGCTCTGCTGTGAAAACAAATGTTTTAGGGGGACTTCCCTGGAGGTCCAGTGGTTAAGACTCCATGCTTCCACTGAAGGGGACATGGATTCGATCGATCCCTGGTCAGGAAGTTAAGATCCTGAATGCCCAAGCATGGCCAAAAAAAAAAGTTTTTGTTTTTTTAAACTTTCAGAAGGGAACTGAGTCAGAAGATAAATTCAAAAGGCAAATGTCCAGGGTAACTCAGATACAATCCTGGGATTCAGTCTCTATCACTGGCTCCAGGCAGAGAAAGAGGGCATATAGAAGATGAATACATTTCTGAGAATTTCCAAATGAGTCTCTAGACAAGGATGGAAGCAGATCTGGGAAAGTCACGATATTTTACCCAAGATTCATGCCCCTGATGCTCTTCTGGGGACGCTGGCAGTGGCCCTAGGGGACAGGTTAGGAGAGCTGCATGAGACTGTTTTTATTGTTTATTTTCCGGTGATATTTACAATATCCATGTGTCCTGCAGTCCCTATTCCAAAGAAAAAACTCTAAAGCACTAGGTGCTCCCCAGGGAGGAGGCTGGGAGAAAAATGAAACGTCTTCTAATGCACAGCAGTGCTTCAGTGCTGTTTGACTTGTTTACAGTGTTGTCCGGAGTTGTTTTTTGATGGGACAGTCTTCCAAGACTTGGCCCATAAAGGCTGCACTTCTGAAACTCTTAAGAAGCCAGTGCACCATAAAGTAGACAGTTTGTACAAATTAAAATGCCTTGTGCTTTGAGTCTGGGGAGGTGAAATGAAGATTTCATAAGTTACTACCTAGGATCATTAGGCATTTGGGTTGATCACAGGAGGGCCTTCAGAGGGGCAGAGTCATAAAGGCAGGGGGCATGGCACCAAAGAGAGTGGAGAGCATCAGTGAGCAGGTAGAGAAATGAAGCCTCATGAAATGTGTCTGTTAGGTGGGATATAACCTGGTGCTCCCCAGGCAGTACTCCTGCCAATGCAGGAGACACGAGTGTCGGGTTCCACCCCTGCGTTGGGGAAGATCCCCTGGAGGAGGGCATGGCAACCCACTCCAGTATTCTTGCCTGGAGAATCCCATGGACAGAGGAGCCTGGTGGGCTACAGTCCATGGGGTCACAGAGTCAGACATGACTGAAGTAATGTAACACATAATAACCTGGGGCTCACCATGCATCATTTCCCATGGAAGAAATGGAAAGAGTGGAGAAGAGCAGCTTGTGGACGGAGCTGCCGGACTCAGCCTGGGAACACAGGTGTGTTCACCAGTTGTGAAGATCGATAAGGAGGGTCTGTGCTGTGTAGCTTATTGGTAGAGTCAGGGTATTTTGTGGATGAACAGGGCCTACCCGTTTTAAGCATATCATTGAGATAAACAAACAAAGGTCAGATCTTCCTGTATTACAGAAATGCTCTAAGGAGAGGCAACGTCACATGAATGGGTCAAAAAGAATGTCAAAGTATTAAATGCCTACGTATTTGTAGACTGAAAACACCTCTCATTCAGGCTAGATAGAATCTGACTGGTTTTTGTCGTGGTTCTTTCCTAAGCATCTCTCTTGTGTGGTTGACTGCTTGTGCTCAGAAGAATAGGAATGCTGCTATCTTGCGTATCTGATCTGCCACTCCTGCTATTAATTTCCTCCAAGCATGTCTGTCAGCTCTCTGAGCATACAAAACCCTTTTAGTTCCTTTCCAATCTTCTTTTTCCATCAAATACAAGTAGGCAGGAGGAAAGAAAACATGTTACTCTTGGAAAAGAAATCAGAGATGGTCTTTGAGAAGTATGATGTCCTTGTCCCTTTTTATGTGCAACTCTATTTCATTTCTCTGAATTTCTTTGCATATACTCAGTCTTTGAAAATCATTAAAGGGACCAGATGCATGTAGTACTTACGCATGCATGCATTCATTCATTTAACCTTTCATCAGATGTTTTCCACGTGCTCTGAATTGTCAGGCACTTGGTGCTGAGACAAGGTGGAGAATCCATCCTTGGAAGATGACCACTGTCTTGCAGGGAAGACTGATCCATAAACTGACTTGATCATTTGATAGAGCATCAAGAAGGTGCTCCTAACTCAGATGGGGTGTGAATGACAGCAGAGGGGGATGGGAGGGAGGGATGCAAGGTGTCCTGGGGAAGGTGACACCTCAGCCATGTCTTAAAGGAGAAGCATGCATTAAGTGGAAGAGGTTAGGAAGCACAACCAGACAAAGTGGATGAGATGAAGAAAGGCCAAGAAGTGAAGAAATGGGTGATATGCACAGTGTTGCAGAAGAATGAAGGAGGTCAAAAGACCAGGCCTTCCTCCCTGTTATCCAACTTCAGTTTACCTTGTAGGTGATGCCCAGTATCTAAGACGTTTGATTTCGGAATAATACAGAGCTGTATTTTAGACAGATTAGTTTAAGAAAACAAGGCTGAAGAAAGGAACATCAATTAAGCTGTTGCAAAAGATAATGAGGGCCTGGAAGGAGGTGAGGCGCTGAGATATGTGAGGGAAGGGCAGCAGTGAAGGCTCTAGAAGCTTCTGCTGTGTGTTGGAGGTGGTTGGGCTCATGGCTGGATTGTTAGTGTCTCAATGCTGTTCTTTCCTTCTGTTTTCCCTAGATTGGAGGTGTCAGAGCCCCTACATTTTGGTCACTCTTTGGCCATCAGTCTCCTGTTAGGTTTCCACAAATAGTACTCAGGAAAGATCAGAAGGCAGAAGAGAAGGAAAACCTCCCATTATCCCAGCAATGGTGGGTAGGAGCATGAGCTTTGGCAGATGACAGAATGAGGTTTTGAGAGTAGTTTCTGGGTCATTTCCTGAGGACCACTCCCTTTGATGTTGTAGACAGCTGAGATCTTAGGTGGAAGTTCTTTGAGATTCCTATAATCTGTTTTCTTAAAAGCTCACAGTGACTTCTCTGACCTTTGCTTCTGTAGAGCTTCTAATTCATTCTGTAATTTCCTAGTTTCCTGTATTAAATTCTTTCCTGCTTAAACTATCTAGAGTGCTTTCTGTTTTAGTAAGCTAACTTTTATGGATGATACCCAGGTTTCTGGCTTACATAAACAGGTGGATGGATGAGTGAATTATAGAATTCATCCATCCATTTAGTCCTTCAGTTTCATTCCACCCAAGCATTGGTACAGATACTACAGATACAGTCACTACTATCAAAATGATCAATGAGCCTGCCCTCATGGAGATTACCTTTTAGAGGCAGAAACAAGAGTGCAGGAAACAAATAATTAGGCAATGTCATTTCAGATGGTAGTAACTATTAGAAAGAAAATAAAAGGATCATAGGAAAGAGAATGTGTAGGCAGTGGAGTGACCAGACTGAATAGAGAAAGAAGTCACTAAAGAGGTCACATTTCAGCCTGAATGACCTAAATGACCAAAAGCATTTGTGTTGCAAAGATTTATTTCTGGCGTAAGTAACAGCAAACTTGATTGACACAAGGTAGAGAAGGGAGGGGCATGTGGCTGAATTGGACCCTGGTGAGGAGGAGAGTATCAAGAGATGAAGCCTGAGAATTAGGCAGGAGTCAGGTCACATAGGGGCTTCCCAGGTGGTGCTACTGGTAAAGAACCTACCTGTCAATGCAGCAGACATAAGAGACGGAAATTCAGTCCCTGGGTTGGAAAGATCCCCTGGAGGAGGGCATGGCAACCCACTCCAGTATCCTTGCCTGGAGAATCCCGTGGACAGAGGAGCCTGGCAGGCTACAGTCCACATGGTCACAGAGAGCCGGACACGACTGATACGACTTACCATGCACGTACACGCAGGCCGTGTAGGGCCTTCTAAGCCCATGTGAGTTGTTTGGAACCAGCCTTCAAAAGGTTTAAGCAAAGGAGCAGCACAATCAGATGTGTGTTTAAAAAAAACTACCACTAGAGAAAACAGTTTGTAGAGGCATATGGAGAAAGTAGGATTAATGGAGTAAATATTGGAAATATTAAATCTGACATGCCTCTGGGACATGTAATTGGCATTCAACTGGATAAATAAGTGTGCTGGAAAAGGTCTGGTATTGAGTATGGAATTAGGAGTCATCAGCACAGAAGGGGCATTGGGTACTTCAGGAGAATGTGAGGCAACATGGGGAGCGCATGTAGAAGGAGCAGAGCACCTGGTTAGGCAGACTTTGTGGAATCTCTAAGGATAGCTGGAGTAAAAAGTTGCTACAAAAGAGACAAAGGAAGAAGACCCAAAAGGTGTAGGGTCACAGATGTCAGGAGTTTCAATATAGGGAGTGACTGCCCAGTGGTATGGGGTTTCCTTTAGGAGTGGTGAAAATGCTTAGAACTAGATTATAATGATGGTTGAGTAACACTGTGAGTTTCCTAAATGTCACTGAAATTATATACCTAATGTAGATACAATGCTAAGTTTTATATTTTATGTAGGCGCTAGTGGAAAAGAACCAGCCCGACAGTGCAGTAGCCATGAGATGCAAGTTTCGTCCATGCATCAGGGAAGATTCCCCTGGAGAAGGAAAGGACAGCCCACTCCAGTATTCTTGCCTGGAGAATCCCATGGACAGAGGAGCCTGGTGGGCTACAGTCCATAGGGTCACAAAGAGACACAACTGAAGTGACTTAGCACACTACAATTAAAAAAAAAAAAAGAAGCTTCAGAAGAAAACAAAGGGGAAAAATACTTTGTAGTCATAAATATGCATTAGAAAAAAAAATTCTTAGATAGTGCACAAAATGCATAAGCCAGAAAAGGAAAATTTTATATACTGAACTTAATAAAACTAAAAGCCTTGGTGTTTTCTACTGCAACGAAAACAAAAAATTCATAGACTAAGAGAATTAATTTGCACAATACATGTATGATAATAGGCTGGTATCTAGAACATATAAAGAACTTTCATAACAGAAAAATTATGAGATAACCTATTTTTTAAAAAAATTAGGCAAAAGTTTTGAACAGAAATTTTACCAAAGATGAGATATAAATGGAAAATAAAAGGATGATAATATACTCAATATTATTGGTCACTAGGAAACTGTAAATGAAAACAACAGTGAGATATCCCCGCACACTTTTCAAAATGGCTAAAATTTTTTAAAACAGAAAAAATGTAATACCAAATGCTGGCATGGATATGGTAGAGCAGTAACTCTCAGTCTCTGCTAGTGGGAATCCTAAGTAATACAGCCACTTTGGAAGACAGTTTGGCAGTTTCAGATATAGTGAAACGTAAATTGCAGGTAACCCAGTAATTCTACTCCTAGGTGTTTATCTAAGAGAAATGACAACTTTTGTTCACACAAAAACCCATATATAAATCTTTCTAGAGGCTTCATTTATAATCCCACTAAAACCTGGAAATAACACGCATATCCATTAGCTGGAGAATGGATAAATCACCAGTGGTACATCCATACGATAAAATGCTACTCTGCAATAAAAAGTAAAAACTACTGGTATATCCAACAACAGGGACAAACCTCAAATGTGTGATGTTAGTGAAAGAAGCCAGACACAAAAGCCTCCATATTATATGTTTCCATTACTAGGACATTCTGGAAAAGACAAAACTGTACAGACAGAAAATAGATTAGGAGTTGCCAGGGGCTGGAGGGTGGGAGGGCTTCCCTGGTGGCTCAGAGGTTAAAGCGTCTGCCTGCCATGTGGGAGACCCAGGTTCGATCCCTAGGTCAGGAAGATCCCCTGGAGAAGGAAACGGCAACCTACTCCAGCATTCTTGCCTGGAGAATCCCATGGACAGAGGAGCCTGGTAGGCTACCAGTCCACGGGGTCGCAAAGAGTCGGACATGACACTGAATACAGAGGAATGCAAGGAACTTTTCTGGAGTGATGGAAAATTTCTGTATCTTGATGTGAAGAGAGTTACGTAACTGCATGCCTTTTTCAAAGTTCCTATCACTGTGCACCTAAAAGGGTGAAATTATACTTTTATAAGCCTGACTTTGAAAAATGATTGGAAATACCAGTTGGTTAAACCAAATGAAAAGGCATTGGCAGTTCTTTTGAGAGCAGTTTCATTGGTCAAGCCCGAAGCAAGACAGAGATCAGAGCATCCATTTATTCAACCAGGTAGAGAGCAAGGTGTTCTGTGGAGAATGAGAGTGGGCCTCTCCTGAATGCTACATTAATCAGTTAAATTGCCATGTGTCTTTTCCTCTAGGCTTATAATTCAAAACCAGTAAAGTGTGAGGCGTTGGCAGAAGGAAGGGCTCGTGGGGTAATGATTCAGAATCTCCAAGGGCATTTGTGTTTGAAAAAAATCTTATGATATTAATTTGGAGAAAGAACTCTCTTCATCCAATAAAAACTAGGGAAAGTAAAGCTTGACAAAATCTTTTTGTTTGATGAGAATACTCAGAAAACAAGCAAAAATGGCTCACTGTGGAGTCATGCCCGCTATGAGGATTCTTCACTGTGGCTTGAGTGGTGATGGAGATGAGATATTTTATGACACAAGGGAGCAGAGGCTAAGACAACTAGAGAAATTCTGCCCCATAATAGATGCAAAACTGATATTATTTTAGTTCTTCTCACCACCTCATATTTAAGCCTTAACTAACAAGAAACAGCTTGTTTTACAATAAGAAAAAAAAAAAAAAGCCCTAATTTTATTTCTACCTACTGACTAAATGGTGAAGTCAGTCAGTTTCTTTGAGGTTGGAAGAAATGATCTGATCTGATTTCCCTGTGAAAACTCCTGCCGTATCTTTTGGATCAAGGCACCAAATTCTCACCCTGCCCAGCCATGGAGGTGACTTCTGAGTGCTGAAATGCTGGTATCATAAAATCAACCCCAATGAGTGAGTCATGGTGACCAATTATAGCTCAGGCCCATTCTCACAGGATCCGGGGTCCCGGTGTGTGGACCGGCCAATCCCTTGTCCCCTCCTCCCAACGGCAGCCGGCTCCGGCCAGACCTCGCAGGATGAGTAAGCGACACTTGGCATGTGTGAAATTCCTCCCCGCTCTGTGGCCCTTCCCAGAACTGCTGTAGTGACGATTATAGTAACCTTGACTCCGTAAGGAATGTGACAACTTAAACCCCATAGACTACTTAGCAATGTGTTTTTCCGGAGCAGTAAGTTGTACCCTAGGGACCTGGAATGATGACTAAACTGTGGAAACTCACGTCTAAGGAGACGTGTTCATCAGGCTTAAGAAACAGGGACTGAAATGTCTAGAACAGGTGGTATCTCTGACACAATGGGAAGGATTTTTTTACTATCATTTTTGATGGCTAGTCTCATCAAAGCAGAGTGGACTCAGCTTTTGCATTAGAACTAACTGGTTCTTTGCAGGCTTCTCATATTCATGCTGGGATGCAGGGCTGACCTGGTCTGTACTCTAAGATCTGAACCATCCAGAAATTTCAGAATGACAAATTTTGCCCCTAAGTCAAGGCTTGGGATTGGGCACTCTAGAGAATTTGATTAGCCTCTGAGACCCCTGGGTACTATGCTTTGAGCTCTAGCCTCACATACCTCCAAATTATACAGGTACAGTAGAATGGAGGTATCTTTAGCAACATAGCAATATAGGGTGTTGCTATGGCAATTTTTCCATAAGAGCTCTAGGATTCAGGTCAAGTTTAATGGTCTCCATGGTGATTCAGGGCTTCAAGGGCATTCCTGGAAAGTCATGTGTCATATGGATAACAGTCAACCTATATTTCAACACAGATCACCTAATATCATGAAATGAAAATGGATGTGAAAGTCAGTGCACTGGGAGGTGAGGGTGAGTGGTTTTTAACCCCATGAAATCCCACTGTGACACACAATCTCAAGTTTTGCTTTAGTAATTTATGTTTTCATATCAGTGACTTCTGTGACTCTCTGATTCTGAAACCAGGAAATCAACCTGAATGCAAAGGGAAATTCAAACAAACACAAATTTATAAGAAGTGAGCTTTTAAAAGTATTAGGGAAATTGTTGCAGAAATGAAGATTCTCATGCTCATGATTAAACCCCTGTTTTGAATGTCCTTTATATAAGGACATCTATATCTATAACTTTTTACAAGCTTCCCTTGTGCCTCAGATGCTAAAGAGTCTGCCTGCAATGCAGGAGACCTGGGTTCAACCCCTGGGTTGGGAAGATCCCCTGGAGGAGGGCATGGCAACCCACTCCAGTATTCTTGCCTGGAGAATCCCATGGGCCAAGAAGCCTGGTGGGCTACAGTCCATGGGATCGCATAAAGCTGGACACGGCTGAGCAACTAACACCTTTTATAAGAGTTTGGGTCTCTCTCCTCTATTAAATCCTGTGGGTGCAGTTCCAGGCTTCATTCCTACAGGTAACATATTCTAAACATTTTCAAGTTGTTTGAGATCATTAGATACCCCAGATGAAGCAAAGTAAAATGTGTACTGTGGCATTTTTACCACGGTGACTTATCTATATCAAAGAAGCAGATAATAGTGCCACACTCACGTCATAGTGACTTTGCTGCTAGCTGGCCTGGAAAAGTTTTGTTCTTTTGGATAATGCTCTTTGATCATGAGAGTGGTATCTGAACCTTAGTACAGTGATCATTGGTGTTCCATTTGTCAGCCCTACAGAGCTGTTCCTTTCTACACAGGATCTTATAAAGACTCTTCCCCTTGGCATACACTGGTTGACCCTGTTGCCAGATTCTGGTAGATTCTAGTAGATTCTTGATAGATTCTGGTAACATTTCCATGATAAAATAAGTCATCTCCAGTGCGAGGATACTCAGAGAAGGCAATGGCACCCCACTCCAGTACCCTTGCCTGGAAAATCCCACGGATGGAGGAGCCTGGTAGGCTGCAGTCCATGGGATCGCTAAGAGTCGCACACGATTGAGCGATTTCACTTTCACTTTTCACTTTCATGCATTGGAGAAGGAAATGGCAACCCACTCCAGTGTTCATGCCTGGAGAATCCCAGGGACGGGGGAGCCTGGTAGGCTGCCATCTATGGGGTCGCACAGAGTCGGACACGACTGAAGTGACTTAGTAGCAGCAGCAGCAGTAGTGCAAGGATAATTCTTCATTCATATACTCAGAAATTCTTATTCCTATATAAGCCCTTTCCTGCCTCCAAGATTACTCTTTTAGATGCAATCTTTGATGCTTCAGCCCCCATTGAAGAGTCAGGCAATAGCCCAGCACACCGCGCTCTCACAGGGCAGGCCTGGGTCTTTCCCTATAAAAATGGAACATTAGCAGCCCATTGTTTCAGTTCCAATGAATGTGGCAGGACTATAAGAGGTCTTATTTCATCTGGTCCTCTTCACAGGAGACTGAAAGAAGACAGGCAGAATGTTGATAGCCAAAATCACTTAATTTCTATTGAGATGAAAAGACAAAGAACAGATCTAGGTTGCCAGAAACAGAAGATAGGCATATGGTTGTTAAAATTACGCAAACAACTGGAGTGGAGAAGGCCATCTGCTCTGTGGCATCGGGGTTTCTATGCTGCCTTTTGATCCACACTTACCCTGGTGAGTCCTGCCCTGTATAAGCCTTCAAGTCTTCAAGACTGTGTAGATACTAATTTATACTTGGTCTCTGGTTTGTTATCAAATGAAGCTTGTTCATGGCATAAGAAGAGAATCTGATTTGAAGATGCCTAGGAGACTTTTCTTCTCATCCTGACTCTCAGGCATGAGTCACCATTTCCTCCTAAAATAAGGAGAAGGACTAAATTTGGCTTGCATGTGGGTCATACCACTGGTAATGAGTTGGGGAAAGCGCACAGCTCCCTAACTACCCGTGTGTCGTGGGTTCTCATAGCAATCTTGAGAGATGCTGAGCTGTCACAGGAAATTTAAGATTCTGCTCCACTGACTTATCCCATATGTCACGTCTAACATCTTTGTGAGAAAGTCACTGGAGAGAAAGAGGACAGTTTCTTCATGGTTGTCAGAGAAACACAAGCATATGACAGTGTGTAGTTCTTTAATATCCTGGCATCACTGGTTTTAGAAAACCCTTATTCCCAGTCATAATTGATGATAGTTGCCCAATTCAAAACCAACCCAAAAAATGGAGTTTCAGATAAACATATCAAAATTCTACCACCGTCCATTTGGCAGGTATTATACAGCTAATTTTATGGGAGAAGAAATTGAAGCTAAAAAAAATAGTATCACTTCTCCAGAGTTTTATAGGATGAAGTATTTATCCTTTCTAAACACATAATGCCTAACCAGAGAGTATGTTATCCTGGTATTCTTTGAGGTATAATCTTGGCTTCATTTATTCATAGATAGGATTCCTACCACACCCCAAATGTGTGCAGAGGGGTAGGCTTGAGATCACTGTCCAATGGTGACATGAAAGCAGCTGTATAATTCTTTCTTGTGCATATAGTAAGGATAAGATACAAGGGGTACATTTATGAGATATATTTCCTGTCCACCTTTGGGTAGAAATATGCAAACATATAATTTTTCAACATGAGATATAAAGTAGCTGTCAGGATTTTTTTCTCTGTATTATACTTGTAAAAATTCTCAAACACTCTTCTGGATATATGCATATGGTACTGTCACATCATCAAATGAGGAATAGAAACCGAGAGTGTGCCAGAAGACTTCTTTTTGATGGAGTTGAAACCTAGGAACTCTGAATAAGGTCTAAGGAGGAAATGGAAGGAAAATCATTTTTGTATTTTCTCTGCTGAAGGCAAGGTTATGGAGCCTTCGGTTTGTGTCTTGGGTTTTTTTCATGCTCTCGATGACTTTATTAATTTTTTTAATTGATGTATAAATGACATGTGTCTAGGACATTTAGTAAGGCTTTCAGTCAGCACCAAATAGGTAAAAAAAAAAAAAGAGAGATGTTATTCATATGTTATTCTTAAGTTTCTTGTAGAAGTCAGCCATCTGTACTATTGAGGCTTATCTTCACACAAGAGGTTAAGAAAATAGTCTCTGAAATGAAATATTCAGCACAGAAATTATCCATTACAGTCTTTAAGTGTGTGTGTGTGGTAGTCCCTCAGTGGTGTCTGAGCGACCCCATGGATTGTAGCCCGCCAGGCTCCTCTGTCCATGGGATTCTTCAGACAAGAATACTGGAGTGGGTTGCCATGCCCTCCTCCAGAGGATCTTCCCAACCCAGGGATCAAATCTGGGTCTCCTGCATTGTAGGCAGATTCTTTACCATCTGAGCCACCAAGAAAGCCCACAGTCTTTAAACAGGTAACTATACTAAAGAGTGTGATAAGTGCTTTATTCAAGTATGAGTAAGTGTGACTGTTAATAAGAGGGAGGAATTGAGGGAGGTGTCCCAAAGAGAGCGGAAACCCAAGCTGAGTTTTG
This sequence comes from Cervus canadensis, assembly GCF_019320065.1. Classification (NCBI taxonomy): domain Eukaryota; kingdom Metazoa; phylum Chordata; class Mammalia; order Artiodactyla; family Cervidae; genus Cervus; species Cervus canadensis. Next base: position 14,808,631 of record NC_057416.1, read on the forward strand.
AAGGTGAGCAGTAGCTGGTCAGCAAGGGTTGAGGGTGGGGGGAGTGGGAGAATGGAGGGCAGACCCAGATTCACAGGAAACATGAAAAAGAGTAATGGCAATGATTTCTTGGTTTGAAATTTACCTACGAAATGCCGTGGTCCCATTTGAATTGAAATCTTAATTATGTAAGATCATTGAGATAGGTATATTGAATTTTCTTTACCTCATCCTCCTTGGTGGTGGGGGAACCTGTTACCCCTCTAAATGCTCACTGTTGTAATAGAAGCACAACATATTCACGCCACAGTGAACCTGACCGCCTGGCTCCTGCTGACAGCTTCAGGGAACAGCAGCTGTCCCGGGCGAGGCAGGAACGTGATTGTTGCGGTAATTAACATTTGGGATTCTACTTTAGCACTCAGATTTCTTTTAATCACTTGAGGTAAACTTGGCTCTGTCATCAAAATATGACAAGGCACTGTCTTGGTTATCCATTTTGTGGAACAAATCACTGCGTTTTAAACAAAATGTGTCTGTTGTGAATCTAAATTTGGACCTGAAAGAATGTAGTCTCAAAATGATTCTCTTGAGGAGAGAGAGACATTCTTGTGGTGCCAGAGAACTCCTGCACAGGAAGGAGGAGGAATGAAGAAACAGCTCAGAGAGAAAGAGAGAAGCAGATATAAGAGAGGGAGAATGAGAGAGAGAATTTGAGTCTCTGATTCTAAAAACATCCTTGCCCTTGGGTGCCACGAAACTTTTCCCATTCATTAAAATGCTTTCTGCTAGTTTCAAACTATATAATACTAGCAGGTTTCTCATATTACAGCATTTTATAAGCACACATTTGTATGAAGCCATCTTAAAGACTGTAATCTACATATTTATAAGTGTATTTAAATGATGGCAGAATAAAAATGGGCACAATAAAGGACAGAAACGGTATGGACCTAACAGAAGCAGAAATTAAGAAGAGGTGGCAAGAATACACAGAAGAAGTGTACAAAAAAGATCTTCATGACCCAGATAATCATGATGGTGTGATCACTCACCTAGAGCCAGACATCCTGGAAAGCGAAGTCAAGTGTGCCTTAGGAAGCATCACTATGATCAAAGCTAGTGGAGATGATGGAATTCCAGTTGAGCTATTTCAAAACCTAAAAGATGTCACTGTGAAAGTGCTGCACTCAATATGCCAGCAAATTTGGAAAACTCAGCAGTGGCCACAGGACTGGAAAAGGTCAGTTTTCATTCCAGTCCCAAAGAAAGGCAATCCCAAAGAATGCTTAAACTACCACACAATTGCACTCATCTCACATGCTAGCAAAGTGATGCTCAAAATTCTTCAAGTCAGGGTTCAACAGTACATGAACAGAGAACTTCCAGATGTTCAAGCTGGATTTAGAAAAGGCAGAGAGACTAGTGATTGGATTGCCAACATTTGTTGGATCATTGAAAAATCGAGAGAGTTCCAGAAAAACATCTACTTCTGCTTTGTTGACTACCCCAAAGCCTTTGACTGTATGGATCACAACAAACTGTGGAAAATTCTGAAAGAGATGGGAATACCGGATAACCTGACTTGCCTCTTAAGAAATCTGTATGCAGGTCAGAAACAACAGTTAGAACCAGACATGGAACAATGGACTGGTTCCAAATTGGGAAAGGAGTATGTCAGGTCTGTATATTGTCACCCTGCTTATTTTATGCAAAGTGCATCATGAGAAACACTGGGCTGGATGAAGCACAAGCTGGAATCAAGATTACTGGGAGAAATATCAATAACCTCAGATATGCAGATGATACCACCCTTATGGCAGAAAGCAAAGAACTAAAGAGCCTCTTGATGAAAGTGAAAGAGAAGAGTTAAAAAGTTGGCTTAAAGCTCAACATTCAGAAAACTAAGATCACAGTGTCTGGTCCCATCACTTCATGGCAAATAGATGGGGAAACAATGGAAACAGTGACAGACTTTATTTTTTTTGGCTCCAAAATCACTGCAGATGGTGACTGCAGCCATGAAATTAAAAGATGCTTGCTCCTTGGAAGAAAAACTATGACCAACCTAGATAGCATATTAAAAAGCAGAGGCATTACTTTGCTAACAAAGGTCCATCTAGTCAAGGGTATGGTTTTTCCAGTGGTCATGTATGGATGTGAGAGTTGGACTGTGAAGAAAGCTGAGCGCTGAAGAATTGATGCTTTTGAACTGTGGTGTTGGATAAGTCTCTTGAGAGTCCCTTGGACTGCAAGGAGATCCAACCAGCCCATCCTAAAGGAAATCAGTCCTGAATATTCATTGGAAGGACTGATGCTGATGTTGAAACTCCAAACCTTTGGCCACCTGATGTGAAAAACTGACTCATTGGAAGAGACCCTGATGCTGGGAAAGATTGAAGGCAGGAGAAGAAGGGGTGGACAAAGGATGAGATAGTTGGATGGCATCACCGACTCGATGGACATGAGTTTGAGCAAACTCTAGGAGTTAGTGACGGGCAGGGAGGCCTGGTGTGCTGCAGTCCATGGGGTCACAAAGAGTCAGACATGACTGAGTGACTGAACTGAACTGAACTGAGAATAAAGACCACAGTCTAATAATTTACTCATCCCTGCAAAAATGATCATAGATGATCAGTTTCTCTATAAATTAACTATTTTATTTGGGGCATAGATTTTCCTCACATTAACTTCTGACATTCTCTCCTCCATTTTAGGAGCTAAGATGAAAACTTTTTAGTTCTTTTTAGGTTCACTAGGATGGCATTTCCTCTCTGAAGCCCTCAGACTTTTGAAGAGTTCATTTAGGGATGTGCATATGGTATATTTAGCTCTATCTACACAGTCCAAGTGGAGGATGTCCATAAAGCTCTTGCTTCAGTACTTTTTGTGGACATGCAAATGCATCTATTTTGGGGGCCAGCTTTATGTTTGTAGCAACATTTATGAAGTGTACCTCAGAACACTTAGAACAACAATAAGCACTTTACAGAGAAAGCACTAGATTTTATTAACCACTTTAAATCCCTAGGGGGAAATGTCATTTCATTAGGAGGCTTCTTGGCGGCTAATCAAGGACTTTTCATTTCCTTAAGCACATTGATCTGGTAGCAACTTTCCTTCTCTGCAAGACAAACCATTCGGGGAAAGCACTTTCTGAGAGGTCTGTTTGTGCTTGGTAAATATAAACACTGAAGAATCATCAGGAATCAAAGCAGAATGAAAACACAGCATCCGTGCCCTGATTAGATGTCAGTATTCACACGACATCCTTCCCCAATCTCACGGCCCACTGCAGTGCTACCTGTGATGTGTGCTATTGTGTTTTATACCTGGGATCCTTGTTGGATCCCAATGGCAACATGCAGATGCCATTGTCTCCCAGGCCCTTGACGTAAACTATGGTTGGTTGTCAAAAGCTGATAAGGCACTGCCTTGGTCACTGGGCTTGTGAAATAAGCCACTTTTTTAAATGAGAAAAATATGCCATTGTGATTGTCAGCACATACTCAGCACTCATTAAATGTGAGTCAAATATTTGTCTTCATGGTAGATTACAATAGTCTACTGCCACTCAGATTACATGAACACTAGGATGGATGGAGGAGCCTGGTAGGCTGTGGTCCATGGGGTCGCACAGAGTCGGACACGACCGAAGTGACTTAGCTTAGCTTAGGATACTAATCAGTGCATTTCTTACATTCCTTTCTGTTACTCATTGAGTCCAAAGTCCAGTTTAAATCTTGCATCCAAACTAGGATGTTCCTCGTTTAGAATCAGAAGCAGTGTCATAAGGCAGAAAGATCACAGGCTTCTGGATCAAGCTGGATTCCAATTGCATCTCCCACACTGCTGTGTGACCAGCTCAGGTTACTGACTCCTTGACTTTTATTCATAGCTTCCTTATTGGTAAAATCCCAATCGTCCCATCAGACTGTGGCTCAAAATCATGGCAAATAATAAAGAGGATTATGAATCAATATGCCCAGGTCACTGCTGACATGCAGAAGACGCACAGCAGAGTTACTTCCTCCTTCCTCCCACCTCCTGTCTTTTAACTAACCTCTTATCTAGCTAAGACCTTTGTGAGGCTCATAATCCTCTAGATTCTTCACTGCTGGCACCACTAGCCACTCTTTTCGTCTGGCAGCACAAGTTAAAATACTCTGTTTTTCTTTGCTACTTATTTTCATATTTCCTATTCTCACCCTTTCTCCACGTTCTCCTTACACAGCAGAAATGAAAAGGCTTTGGTAAAAATAAGGCACTCTGGATTTGTTGGGGATTGCAGATTGCTATTTGACACATTTTCTTTCCAGCAGGTCCATAAATTGCACTTTTTTTTTTTTTTGGCTGAGGTTGCTATAATCACTGGTTTCTCTTAGGCAAACCTGCATTTCAGAGCATGCTGCTGAAAGGGGAGGCGCAGGAAAGATTTTAAAGGAGCTCATATCACACACCATGTGTAATAAGATCAAATCTACCTTTATGTAGAAAACTGAATACATTTTTATCCAAAGAATTAATTGGGCTAATTGGCTTCATGAACTTACTCTATGTAATAATTGGAGAAAAATCCAAAACGTATGGGCAACACATGACAACTTTCCGATATCTTTCCTTGTGACAATTTCATCTATTTTTACAGTAAAGTAAATGAAGCTTAGACCATCAAAAGGAGTCTACATATTTATAATAGTTTCCAATGATGCCTTTAAATTACTAATTATTTATTGATTTCTGTAAAACCTTTATAATTTTCTCAATGTTGGGACTGGTCCATTTATGCATTATAAGGCATGTGTACTAGCTTTGGGTGAATGCAAAAGGCTGGCGGAAAACAAAGACAGGAGGAAAATTGCAGGAAATTGCAAACCAAACAACCATCACCACCTTGGCTTATTTTGCTGCCTGTAAGGAGGTTTCTGGGGCTTCCCTGGTAAGGCAGTGGTAAAGAATTGCCTGCCAATGCAGAAGATGTAAGTTCGATCCCTGGGTCAGGAAGATCCCCGGAGGAGGAAATGGCAACCCACTCCAGTATTCTTGCCTGGGACATGCCATGAACAAGGAGCCTGGCAGGCTGTAGTCCATGGGATCACAAAGAATTGGACACAAGGAGGTTTCTACCAAGTCTTAAAAAAATAAATACAGTATTGGCCTTAGTGGGACTTACTTTAGTCAAAAAGACTGAGTAAATAGAACTCATTCTGAAAATAGACCATGGTTTTCTCAGAATTTCTTGGGGTGGAAAATAAACACCTTCACTGGCCCTGTTTTCCATGGGATAAAGCTCAGATATTTCTGCAGAGCACATCTTGTCTTCCTCACAGCTCTGCCTCTGCCTTCTCTGTCTACCCTCCCCCCAGCCTCTCAAGGCCCTACACCCCAAGTCCATGTAGTTCCTCCAAGCGCTTATAGCTCCTACACTTGCTGGCCTTGCTGCCTTGCTAGGAATGCCTATTTCCGCTCTGTGAGGTTGTTCTGTGAGCCCCTCGTTGTCATGGAAAACTGGCCTCTCCCTCGTGTTTTGGCCCACTATTTCCTGCATATACCTGATTTCTAGACCTTATGACACATATTGCTTTTGCTGGTTTCCATACCGTTCCTCTCTACTAGACTGTAAGCTTCCCGAGGCTGGGCCATTTTAAAGCCACCTTTCCATTCTCAGTGCCTGCTGCCTAAGAGGTGCCCAACAAAAGATGGTGAATAAATTAATGTTAAGATAGAGTGGGATAAAAACTTGAAGCCAGAGGTATGTGGATAATGAATAAAAACCTCAGGGGCCAGTGGCTATTATTTCCAAGAACAGGTGCCTGGAAAGAATGAACTGGTAAAGAAATCAACACTATGAGTCACTTAGATGAATGGCAGGTAAAAATGGCACTGAGTCTTTACCATTTTTACTATATGCAAAAGATCCTTCCGTACTTTATGAGCTTGTTTTTTTCCTGTTTAACATTGGAAGTGGCTTGAAGGTGGCCCATAAATAAAAGGTCGCTGGTAATTGCACAAGCAGCTGGGGTTCTGGGAAACTTTCCACTAGAAATGAAATAGAATTACACAGAATTATAATGAGCAACTGAAAACACAGAAGAGTGAGAGAAAGAAGATTTGCTCATTAAATCAGGAAACAGTGGTTAAATCTTTATAAATCACCAGCCTCATAGGAGGCACTGGATAAACAAGACAGTCAAGATAAAGTCAAGATTCTTTATCTTGACAAGCTTGCATCACAGTGCAGGGGAAGATGGACAAGTAAACAAATAAATCAGTGGTCAATCATTTCAGATAGTGAGGAGTGGCAGGAAGATAATACAGAGCACCATGTGTTAAGAACGTAACTGAAGGACTACTTTCATTGGACTGATTAGAAAAAGGCCTTTCCAAGGAAAGCACATTTGTGCTGAGACCCCGGTAAACAGAAAAACCATCAGAACATCTGGGAGAAGAATGTTCCAGGCAGATGGGGTATGTGTGGGTCCCTGAGATCAGACCCACAAGTTCGGAGAGCTTGAGAAACCAAGAGAAGGCTAATGTGGGCAGAGCACAGAGTCGGAGGGAAACAGTGATTTCATGTAGCGAGGCTGGAGAGACCGAGAGAAGGCGGCTCACGCGGTGCCTTGGGGGTCACGGAGAGGAATCTGGGTTTGATTATGGCAGAATTTTAATTAAATAAGTGAAAAGAGCTGTGATTTTTATTATAAAAATAAAGAACACTCTGCCTGCTGTGGAGAGTCCTGATAATAGGGAAGCAATTGGATATGGGGCAGTGACAGCCATAGTCCAGATGAGAGATTGTGGCGTGAGCAGGGTCGTGATGGCAGAGAGAAGAGGGAAACCACAGGATTAACTGGGTACGAGGGTGGAGAGCGGCATGACTGCCAGAAATTCTGTACAAATGAAATAGAAAACTGTGTACGTGTGTGTGTGTGTGTGTGAGAGAGAGAGAGAGACAAAGGAATTAAGATTAAGTGCATAACAGGCTCTAGTTTCATCCACCTCATTAGAACTGACTCAAATGTATTCCTTTTTAGAACTCAAACTGGGGCTCTGTAACCGGTTAGAGGGGTAGGATGGAGAAGAAGACGGTGGGAGGTTCAAGAGAGAAGGAACATAGTTATGCCTATGGCTGATTTATGCTGATGTTTGGCAGAAACCAGCACAGTGTCATAGAGAAATTGTCCTTCAATTAAAAATCAATAAATTTAAATTTAAAAAGATTAAGTGCCATTGAAACCTGGAGGTGCAGCTGTAGCTGGGCAGTGACTACAGATTAGATCTGAGGAGGCCAGATTATGCAGAGCCTTGAGCCTTACAGGTCCTGGCACAGGGTTTAACTCATCTGAGAATAAGTGAAGAGTGGCCAGGTGGTTTTCAGTAGGAGATGGACATGATAAACTTGACTGTGAACAATGCTTGCATTTCTGTGACTCCAGGGTGGAGAGGGGGTGGGAAGGTCACCAGGCCCGAGCTCAGCACAGAGCTGGGAGAGCTTTTCGAGCTGTTTGCTCCTGAGCCTTGAGCCTTGAGTCCCTCACGTGGCAGAGATCACCGCCTGCCCTGCTGTGTGATTATTTAGATATGGCCCTCGCCTCTCGAACTAAATTCTTTGTGCATTAAGGGTAGCAGCTTATGTGACTCATTCCCAAAGCATTTGGCAATAATATTCAAGAAAACATATTTCTTGAATGAATGTTCCAGTTACAGGGTCCTTCTTGCTCTGAGGTGAAGCTTGGTGACTCCGCCTCTTCTTTGGTCCCTGATTCCCAGGTCCCCCTCGTGTTTCCCTTACTCTGGAAGTGGTGACGGGGGTGTCTTCCCTCCTCACATGCACCTGCCACCTTCTGGACAGGTGGCTAAGCCTGGACATAATTGCCGTCGAGTAGCTGCTGAAACTCATCTTTGTTCCCTCCCAGCCTGTTAGAACCCTTGCACCTTTGCAGCTTAGCACCCCAGTGGTCCAGTGCTATCCTCTGCACACCCTCTCATCCCCGCCAGGGTCCACCCCTGCACCCCAGGACAGTGGAGAGATGGGCCAGGGAGAGGGTGGTGGAAACCTCTCAAATAGCTTCCATTATCTGTGATTCTAACATGCTCAATGCTGAGGAGATTAAATGCATGATCCCTGCCTCCCACATGGCATTTGCATTTTTTATAATAGGAGAAGCACGATACTAACATTTTTTCAAAATTATAGGATCTGCCTTCTTTCACCACTGTCTATAATCTGAATAACAATAAACTTTTATCCAGTGCCTTTATATGCCAGGCAATGTGCCGGATACTGAGGTTGAAAACAAAAAAAGAGATTAAAGAAAAAAACTATGCAGTCCTATGAGACTACAAGAACTATTTTCATTTAGTCAGGGAGACAGATAGGTGAACCCCATGCAAAGCCTGGTCCTCATTTTATGAGGGAATTTATCACCATTTACCATCCACCATCCTTGCAGCTTTAACTCATCATCAAAAGACCACATGTTAAATGTACCATTATCATATCCACTTGGGATTAAGTCATTTCATAAATTAGTTTATAAATATCAGTGTTACTGTATACAATTATTATAATTATTCAGTCTCCAGGTTTCTTATTTAGTCAGGCACCTTAATTTCATTTATTATTCTTCCTTTTGTTTGGGATTGAAATTCCAAGCAGCCTTAATGGTATTCTTGTAATTTTTAAACAGAATAGGGTCCCACAGGAAATGTGGAGATAATATGTCATCTTCAAAGGGAAAGAGCAGCTTGCCAATTATCACATTTTTATTAACATATCAAATGTTTATGATTATGAATTCAGTGTGACCACTTCATTATAGGATTTATTTGCTTTTCATTTTAGAGTTATTTAGAAAGGACTATATTCAGAAAAACTGTGTTCTTTGTTTAATTTTTTGGCTGTGAAATATATCATAAAAAGAAGATAAAAGTCCCTACAGGAACACAGACTATCATTTACAAAGACTTAACAGCAAGTTCACATGTTTTCCATCCTATTTATTTTGCTCCATGAGATAAGGGGAGGCATGCAATGGCTAACTCTTACGTTATAGTTAATTTTAACTCCCATATCAATAAGCAGATGCCTTTTCAAGTTATAAAAAGTATGTCATTATTATCAACTGGAGAGAATGAGATCATTGTGCTTATCATACTATAAAAAGCCAGAAGGGTGAAAACATACCTCAGGAAAAAAAATCTCATCCAACCAACGAAATACCTTTGAGGCAAAGAATATCACACTGAATTTTCCCCATGAGAAAGGGTTCAATTCAAAGAAAGAGATTAAAAGCCCTGAATGAGTCACAGGAGTGTAATGTGCAACTTAGGGAATATAGTCAATATTTTATAATAACTTGGTCTGATGTTTAATCTATAAAAGTATAGAATCATTATGTTGTATACCTGAAACTAAGTCAACTATACCTCAGTAAATAAAAAATAAAAGCCCCAAATGAAAATGATCTCTCAGAAACTAAAGGATTGTTGTATGTAACCTTATTTCATGATGCTGTTCTTTGATTCTTGTACGGTAAGGTTTTCTCCCTGTTGTTTTACAAACTCTTCTACAAAAAAGAAAGATTAAGATAGAAATATCCAGTTGCCATTTGGATGATCATCACGTTTGAAGATGGAAATCATCACCCCTAACTATTACTCGATTGGTTCCATTGGATTAAGCTCTGTGGATTTGGGAGGGGGAAGCAGGAAGGAAATTATCTAACGATTTACCAAAAGAAAGTAACGTGGTGGAGACAAAGCAGACATCCTGTGGAAAGTGGGTTGTATGTAATGAGAGTGGGAGGTGAAGATTAATAGAAGCTGGCACACAACAGAAGTTTGGGTGGGCGCTTTAGGATAAAGCTTCTCCTTGCCTTGCCCAGTCCATGTTCTTGTAGCTCTCCTATCTCCCCAAATAAATGCTTAGTTTAGACATTACCTAAGGCATCTTTCTGTTCTGTATTTTCCTGTCTTTGATGTGGCTGCCAAGGTGGAATAATTTAGAATTGCCTTTCATAGTAAAAGAGAATAATTCACATAAGTTTAATTATCAACCTCCAACTCAAGTGACTGCAACGTCAGCCAGAGAAACAATGGCACATTGGCCAGGCCCTGCCCAGGAGCAAGGAAGCCCGGGGCCCGCGTGATCCAGGACCTCTGCAGGGTCTTTCCTGCTGTCCCTCACTCCCTGCCCTTGGCACCCCTGCCCTCACCAAGGCCCACTAATTAGCTTAACTATGCTGGAAATAATCCTCTTTGCTGAAATGCTGTATACAAATCTCAGACCTAAAATCAGATTAACTATTTCCTGTTTCTATTTACTATTTCTAGTTATAGTAAATAGTTAACTATTTACTGTTTCTCCCCTGAGACCCAGAAAAAAATAAAACTCTGAGGGATTTAGAATACACACACACACAGAGGCTTTGGAGAATATTTTATATACTTTTATTTATGTATTTATATATGTGAGTGTGTGCATATATAGATAGATAGGCTTTGAAGGTTATTACAGTTTAGCTAGGCTGATGTTGTTGTTCAGTCGCTCAGTTGTCTGACTCTTTGCAACCCTGTGGACTGCATCATGCCAGGCTTCCCTGTCCTTCACTATCTCCTGGAGTTTGCTCAAACTCATGTGCACTAAGTTGATGATGCCATCCAAGCATCTCATCCTCTGTCATCCCCTTCTCCTCCTACTTTCAGCATCAGGGTCTTTTCCCATGAGTTAAGTTGGAGGTGTTGAAAATCACACCGTACCTTTCCAAGAGTATCCTTGCTAAAAGAATAATTCACCAACTCAGAAAATATTCGTCTTATTCCTACTTTCACCCTGAAGAGTTTCCTTCCGGTTCAAACACTGCATTTGCGTCTAGTTCTTTTTGATGTAACATCTGGTTCTAGTCTTAAAGAACCCTAGTCAGGCTGTAGCATCATCAGATTTTAAATTCTGCCCCCAACTTTTATCAGATACCTAATGCAAAAATTCTAGCTCTTTCTTCTTCTTTTACCACAAGGCATTGTGGGGGCGGGGGGGCGGGCGGCGACGGTGGGTCTTAGTTCCATGACCAAGGATCAAACCCGTGCCCCTGCAGTGGAAGCACAGAGTCTCAACCACTGGACTGCCAGGGAAGTCCCTCTAGCTCTTTCTCGATAAACGTAACTTAGTTTCTCTTGCCCGCAGTGCTGAGATTTTTATTTTAGTAATGAAACAGCTTTGGCTCTGAGCTACAGACCATCTATAAGCTGGTCTCAAACGACATGATTTAACAAGAACTTTTGCCAGGTGTCATCTTGAACTCTCACCCAGGAAATGCAGATCATAATTCGGACAGATTTCTAAGGGAAATTCTAGGTTTAGAAAGTCTCAGAACTGAGTCATGTTTGAGAGGGTTTTGATAGTTGTTGATCCCTGCATTGGTTTCTGTAGTTACCAGCCGGTGGGCATCGTAAGACCAGATCACTATTACTAAAGGGCAGCTGAAGGAAGTTGGTGTTGGGTGGGTACCAGGAGAGACAAAATGGGCCAGTATTTCCAGCTGCACAGCAAACAAACCAAGTACATCAAACAGGCCAAAAAGAAAGACTTGCCCCAAATCAAGTTTCATTTCACTTCTAATTCAATTAATTTGTTAGCAACACTTCATTAAAATAAAACATTTTACAATGGAAATGAGATCAAGTTAATGGGATGCACATAGCTAAACCCATACGCACATACACAACATTTAATGCCCGTTCAGTTTTAAAAAGGCCATGAACTTGATTCTAGAGGCCTAATTTTTCTTCTTCCTATTTCTTGTCCCATCATATATGTGAAATAATAACAGATTCAATGGACATTGTTTTATATGCTACCAAATGCATTTAGTTCAAATCACTTAAAAACAAATTCCAGATGAGGCAGAGTCAGTTTTTTTCTCATTTCCCCTTCTTTCTCCATCTCAAGATTCTTAATTCTAATCTGTGAAACAAATCATATTTTATGACCAATGTATCTGTTTTCCATCCTGATGGCTGGCTAGAAACCTCAGTAAAAGACATAGATTTGTAAGATTTGTATTTTCAGATCTTTCATTTCCTCTACAGATGATATAGTAGGTGAGAATCTCTGTCTAAGAAGTCAGGTAAGAAGGAATTGTGGTGACCCAAGGATGAAAGGGCAGATAAAACCAAGGAGGGTCTTGGAATTTGCAGGAACAGAAAGGCCAGACCCTTATCGTCCTTCCCTCCCCAATGTTGTAACTATAAATGGAACAGTACAACCTGTCTGCCCTCCCACCCCAGAGGGAGAAGGGATTTTCCCTACTCTTCCCTGACCCAGTATAAGTGTCTCATCCAATTAGCAAATGACCCGCAAGACCCCTATCCCACTCCTTGTGCCCTGGGTATAAAAGTGGACTAAGGACCCCTGTTTAATGTCGGTTCTCCCTTAAGCTGGCCTGCTTTTCTAACAGCGTCTCCCACTCGAATAAGCTTTATTTCCCTCTCATTCTGTCTCATGTCTGGAAATTCTTTTCCAACCCACGCCTGGACCACGACAGGAATGTTTGGTTTAAGTCAACTTATATTTGATTTCAACCACTGGTCTGGCAAGAATTAAAACCTTAGTCATTAGGAGAGTTTTTTTCCTTGAGCCCCATCCTCGCCTTGCAAAGATGCTGGTGTCTTTATTGTTTCAATGCATCCATCATCTAGCCTTGCTGTATCACCTTCATGTCTGGGGACTCCACCACTTATGGCCACACTTGGCTCTGAAATTCCCTGGTGAAGCTGTGGTATCTTTGCTGTGAGGTCCGACTACTCATTAAGTTACTCACAGGACAGATACACCCACCTCTATCTTATCTGTTGGGAAATCTCTCCCTCTGGAGGACTTCAAAGGCCAAATCCTTTCTCCATTCTCTTTGGGTGTTTGGTGTTTAATCGCTAAGTTATGTCTGACTCTTTTGCGACCCCATGAACTGTAGCCCACCAGGCTCTTCTGTCCATGGAATTTCCCAAACAAGAATATTGGAGTGGGTTGCCATTTCCTCCTGCAGGGGATCTTCCCTACCCAGGGATAGAACCCGTGTCTCCTGCATCGGCGGGCAGAGTCTTTACCACTGAGCCACAGGGAAGCCTCTATTGTTCAACAGGAAATCAGCAAAGTGGCAGAGAAGAGAGTAGCATTGAGTGATAGAGCAGAAATAAAATGCTTCCACTTTCTACAGAGCAAAACCTTCAAATCTCAGAAAAAAGGGATTCATATTGAGGGGAGGCACATGGAGGGAAAAAACAGAAAGAACACAGACACATTTAATATTTCAATAAATTACCTCACCACTATTTAAGAACCTGATTGTTGGCTAAGGACCAACCATCTTTTTTGTTCTGTCTCCTCTTGTGATTTTTTCCCATTGACCCCTTTCTATAGCTGCTGATTAGTGGAAGAGAGGGAAAACTAAAAGTATGGGGCAAAATTCTGAGGGAAGGAAACTGTCTCCGTAATCAGGAGGATGTCACATGGTATCCGATTCCCACCAAAAAGTATTGCTTCTGAACCAGTATGCCAGATCCCTTATCTTGGGCAGTGGTTGGACAACCTGTCAGATAGAAATCTGATGTTCATTGTAGATAGTTCGGAATGTTCTGCTATGGGTACACAGTGATAAAGACAAACAGAATCTTCTGGAGTTAAATCTAGAGGTGAAACAATGGTGACTTTCTGAAGCATAACATAAATACACAATCACCACAATACAATCACATAAATACAATCACCACAAGGTTCTGAATGCTCAGGAGGTTGGGAAAGAATTTGCCTCGGGTGGTGAATGAGATTTAGAAAACACAGTGGACAAGGATATGGGGGAAGGATGGGGACCACGTCAAAGATGCTGAGACAGTGTAAGGCAGGCAGTTTTCTATTCTGAGCAGCAAAATCTAAGAACAAAGCTGATATAAATGATTGATAAAAGTGCTGTTTTCCTAACTTTTTGATTTACAAAAGACTGCATCGGGATATGCTTTCAGTTAGAATAGTCACTCAATTGATCAAAAAAAAAAAAACAAAAAAAAAAACCCTGAAAAACTATCGCTTGAACAAAGAGTTTATTTTTTTTCTATCAAAAATAGTAGGTAGGCAAGTCAAGATTCATAGGAAGAATCTGCTACATTATTACTGTTGCAGGCTCCTCTGTTTTTGCGTTTTGCCATCCTCAGTTTTATGGCCTCATACTTGGCTTATACAGGATGGCTCCTGCAACCTCACCTATCACAGTTACATTCTTAGCAAGGAGAAATAGGAAGCTAAGGCAGGTACCAACATTGGTGAACCCCAGGCGGTAGCTGCAGTTCCCATTTCATTGACTCAAATTGACTGCAATGGATGCTGGGAAATGTAGTTTTCACCTGGTCATGTTTTCACTTCAAATGCAACTGAGGTTCTCTTAGAAGGAAAGGAGATCGGATATTGAGTTGGCAACTTGGGGTACATGCCAGAGTCACCAGGCCTGGAATAAAGTCTCATGGACAGATTCAGGAACATGGAGATGGAGCTTCATTTCTGCTGTTGATTCTGCTTATTAGCAAATTTCCCAGCTATAAAATGAAGGGTATTTTTTTTTCTGGTTCCTGAGAGAATGAGTTTCTTTGAGTAATCATTTAAATGTGACAGTTATTTTCTTAATATTTTCTTCAAATAAAAGATAACCATGATGATAAATAATGCTGTTGAGAAGTATTTAATCATGTGGAAACTGTAACTACATTATATTTTAAGTATAAAATATTCACATCACAGTTTTACTTTTGTGAAAAAATACGTACATAAATGCAAAGAGAAAAGAAAAAACAGCTGAATCCCAAACTATAAATTTTAGTTCTGTGTAAGTGGTGAAATTATGGAGAATCTGTTCATTAGAATACAAGCCTCCTGAGGGCAAGGATTTGAGTCAGTTTTTTTCCACTATTTTGTTCAACTCCTGGAACAGGGTCTGGTACAGTGTAAGAGCCCAATAAATGCATGTTGAATGACCTCATATTCTGTTCTCCATATTTGTATTTTTAATTTTCTATTGCTTATTTAGTTAAAAATGCATTTTCAGGAGCCTGCTAATATTAGGCATAAGCTTTAGGGCCACATCATTCTCAAATACCATCTCCCACACATTTTCAACTCCCTATTGCTATTTTTAGATAGTTTTCATAAAGGACCTAAGTATAAATGAATTTTGCATATCTTTAAGTATTCAAACAATTGTTTTCAGTTACTTGTTGACCTCAAACTTCCATTAGTTGCCCTTGACTATAATTGTGTGAATGACCTTGCTACTAATACCAGGGACAAGGCCATTTATTTGATTCCAAAGTTAAATAGTTATTATCACATTTTACCCTGCTTTGTTTTTTGCATCTTACAGAATAATATTGTGTTTCATGTAGCACTTTCACACGAATGAACATTCATGTATTTTAAACTTCTGGATCTTTTTGACTGAATAGCTGGTTGAATGGAATCAGATTTCATCATAAAAGTGTAGGGGTGATTTAGAGAATGTGCTAGGAAGGCAGTGTTTTGGTGATCCCCTCTAAGTTCTCACACCAGAAGTCAGTGCTGAGTCTCTTGTTTTATAATCTACCCAACTATGAGGTTAAAACTCTGCTAGATAAAAACCAACCAACCAAACAAAAACAACAGCAAAACGGAAACCTCTCTTGGAGCCTATGGAGGCTTTGGAGTCCCTCGGTGGTCAATCCATGTTGCTGAACCTGAGTGACACTTCATGTTAAGAACATTAGTTGATGACCACGGTTAGTAGCTTTCCAAGTGGAGCTAGCGTAAAGAACCCACCTGCCAGTGCAGAAGACATAAGAGACGTGGGTTCAATCCCTGGGTGGGGAAGATCCCCTGGAGAAGGGCATGACAACCCACTCCAGTGTTCTTTCCTGGAGAAGCCCATGGCCTAGCAGCCTGGCAGGCTACAACAGAGTCAGACATGACGGAAGCAACTTAGCATGCTTGCACAGAGTGGCTTTTCTTTATTCTGTTTTAGTTTTTAAAGATCATACACAATAGATGTGATTCTATTTTCTCTGTTAATGTCTCAAACAACATAGCTACAGAACGAGTAAATATAGATGTCAACTCCTTGGCTTCTGCCTTCCACTCATTTCTTTCTCTAAAGGTCAACGCTGTGAACAGTTGTGCCTGGCTGCTTCCAGGAGTTTATCTGGGAGATACTTACATATACATATCACATGTACACACTGACACATGTATATAGCTGCTGCTTTGTTCATCATAAATATCATTCTAGAATCTATATTGCTTATTGCTGCCTTGCTTTTTTTTCATTTAATAACATAACTTGCCAGAAATTTTTTTCCTTACTTCAATATATACAAATCTATATGTTTCTAAAAGTTTATAGTCTGGTATAATATGGAACTTACATATTTGAAAAACTACAACCCACCCTCTGATGTTTGATCACATTCTCAGTTTTTCTTTATGGGAAACGTTCTCTATATTTGTCCCTCTTCTCCATACGCCTTTTGGTCTGAGTCTAAAGTACTTAAGTGTAACAGAATCATAGAAGAATTGCAATAACCTTTATTGTAAGGTTTAAATATCTCATGCATTTTAGACTTTGACCTTTACTGGTTGACTCCATAACAAAAGGGGATTTCCTACTTCATACTTCCACCAAGACTAGAAGGCATTATCTCCCCCTGGCTGCTTATGTACCCCATGCATTTGATCATGGAGTACCCTTCATTCTATATTTGAAAGGGATTGATTTTAATATGGCAAGAGTTTTTCTAAAAGACAGAAAGGTTGTCAGTGGTCTGCTTTCAGATTTAGTCCCATTCTAAATAAATCCTCTTTTTCTGCTAGTATATCTTACACGTGAACAGACCAGATCATGGCAGAACCTGGAAGAATAAAGAATATAATAGTAAGTATTATACTATGGGCTTATTTAAGTGAAAATGTTAATAACAAATGTTATCACAATGCAAATACTAATGCACTGTGATGTTAACAACAACAACCAAAAAAACCAATTCTGTTGAAATGAAAATTCCAGGACAAATTCTGAACCTAAGATGTTGGAACAATAGACATAAGTTTGTACTAGGCAGACTAGAGTGTTATCAAACTCTTCATGTCCCTCTAAAACCAAACTTTATGAATCAGCTAAGGTGTTGGTGACATTAAAATAACATGGTGTCTTTTAAGTTGATTAATACTTTTTAGCCATGATTTTGTTTTAGGATTGTTTTCAGTTTTGAAATGCAGTTTCTCTTGGATGATGAGACCAAAAGTCAAAGATCTGCTTCAAGAAAAAAATTTAAAAAATAATAAATAAAATAAAATAAAAATAAAGAAAAGAATAAAATTTTCTGTAATAACCTCTGGATCATGAAGGATAGAAACATAATTACATTTCCTTTAAAAATGGTCTCCTGGAGGCACAAATAAACAGCAGCCATAGTAATGTCATATATATATATATATATACTATCCATGAAAGAGCCAGAAAGATAAAACTTATTATTACAATTTGCAATCTGTTAAACCATTAGCTATAAAATTAAAGGCTGGTTTTTTAAAATTTAAATTTTATCTTTTATAAAAAAGCCATGATAAGCATAAAAGAGATTTGTTTAATAAGTTGCTTTTAAAGGAAATTACTGCAGTTTCATAACAATTCAAATGCATTTACAAACCATATTAAACTCTCTAGCCAGTCAATGTAACCCAGGAGTCAACATCATATATATTCGATAATTTTAAAAGTACAACTCTCCTTTCTAAAAATCATAGAATTTTTTCTTAAATCAGATAATCATTGAAAAGGCAGAATTCAACAGTCAATGCTCATTAAAAATATAAATAAATGGAGACAACCAAATACAGCAACTTTTTACCAAAAACCAAAAATACATATTATCCAAAAAGGCATGACATTAAAATGTTTTTAACTAAAATAAAGAATTAGACAGGAATATCTCCTACTTCTATTATCACCCTTGAAGGTTTCAGTATATATCATTAAGTTATAATGTAACTGCATAAGCATTGAAAAGAAAAAGATAGAACTTTCTCTTATTCCTGGTGATATTATTTTATATCTAGAAAAACCAAATGATTCTCCCAAAAAAGAAAGATATGAATTTGTATGTATGTCAGATAAATAGTAAAAAATGATATTTGCTCTACTCGAGTGACTGTCAAAGTGGGCATGTAGAAAAAACTATTAATGTAATTTGAAAAGCTGTAAAATTTTCAGGAAATCCATATGTGAAGATCACTATAAAATCTTGTGATAAAACCTAAAAGCAAAGCATTTGCTCCAAGCCCATTCTCTTCCCACCCAACCCTGTCTCTTCCTCCTTTATTCCCTTCCTGGTAAATAACACCTCCTTCTACCCAATTTCTTAGGCCAAAACTCCAGGAGCCATACCTGGTTGCTGCCCTTTTTCTCATCCCCACATCCAAGCCCTCAGCAAGTTTTATTGATTTCATCTCTACTTGCTGAATATAACTATTTCCCATCACCTCCAATGTCAAAACTTTAACTCCAGCCATTTTGGTCTCTCCAGGATCATGGCACCCACCTCCTAGTGGGTATTTTTGCCAACACTCTTTCCTTTTTACAGTACATTTTCCACCCAGCAGCCAACGTAATCTAGAGCTCAAATCTGATTCTGTTGCTCCCCAGTGAAGACCCCACTGTAATGGAATGAAATTCCAGCTTCTTACCTTAGTCTGCACAGTCTGCCCTCTGCTTACTTCCTTAACATCATCTCTTACCCCACCCTCCACTCATTGAAGCCGCTGTAGCAGCTTTCTGTCCCTTGTCCAGGCCAAGTTCATGTCCGTGTCAGGTCTTTCTACAATTGCAGCAGCTACTTTAATACCAACTCTCCAATCTCTTTTTGTTTTCTTCATGAGTACTGACAGCCATCTGAAATTATTCATTTATTGGATCTTGGCTAAAATACCTGGCACCAACTCTATAGAAAGTAAGCACCATAAATGGAGGATGTTCAGGTATCTGTCTTATTTCCTGCTTTCCCCTGGTGTCTAGAGTTACTGTGGCATGTAGTAGGCTTTCAGTGTATCCCAGCTGTATGACTGAAAGAAAGGATAAAAGAAAACTAGAAATGTTCCCATTTTACAGATTGAAAACACGAGGCTTGGCAAGATATGTCAATTGCACCTGATTCAATAGCTAAGATTTGGCCAAGTTCAGACTCAAGATCAGTCCTGTCTAACTCTAATTATTGTAGTTTCCCCTATGCATGCTACCTCCCCACTCTACCACACTGCCATCTATATCTTGATTTTTCAGATTCAGCCCCTCTAGAATCAGACATCTTATTGTTTAGTGAACCCAGTTGCACTTAATGATTTTAGAAGCCAGTTATATTTTGAATCTTCAATCAAACATGGAGTATGCTGACTCTGTGTAGTTGGACAGCATGTGAAGTTTGATATGGTTTTCAAATGCATTTGAATTGTTCTATAATTGCATTGATTTCTTGAGAAAAGCAATCTTATTAAAATAAAATGAGGAATATTATGCCCTGTCAAAACTGATCTATCATATTATAACAAGAATAAAGTAATGAATAGTGTCTTGAAGGAAAGAACATTGATTATTGTGGCAGTTATACTTAAAGACAAAGAATGTCTTGAAAACATATTTTTACACAAAGAATTCTAGACTCTGAAAACACACCTTCTACAAAAATAGCAATATGCTATTTATAAGCAACAAGGATAAATGCAAATTTCTCATTGATGCTTTCTAAAAAACATTGTGCTTAGGGCCACTTGGCACTTTCTTTTCTTGCCAGACTTTCAAACTACAGGAAACTAAATAGAACAAAATTGCCAATTTCAGCTGATAGCCTGGAGGAAAATAGACTTTGGAGACAAAGGCTGATAAGTGGTAACTGGTTCGGGATCTGGAAAGTATTGCCTATGGTCAGCATAAGCATCATGAGAATTGGGATGATAGCTGTACAGACTCAGCACTGAGAAGAAGGAAGAGGCAGAGGAGAGGGTGAAGAGATAAAAGATGGGGGAAAGAAAAGGGAAGAAGAAAAGAAAAGAGAGCAGAAAGATAAGGAAAGGGAAAGGAAAGCAGACAGGGAATCGGTGAGTACAAGTCTGAATTTAGAAACCAGTGAAATTTAAATGATGCTACACAATAACTTCAGTAAAACAAAGTTTAGATGGTCATATAACAAAGTTATGATATAAAAAGGGATATCACAAGTTAAGGAAATTGAGAAGCAAAATAATAGCCTTCTACAGAACAGTGCGTTAGAGACAGCAATAAACAGATAATGAGAGCAGAGCGCAGGAAAAGAGATTAAAAGCAAATGGAGAGAAGATAATAGGTTTGCAGACTAGGCAACGGTGATCAGGAGAAAGAGTATTGGGTTGGCCAAAAGGTTCATTTGGGTTTTTCCATAAGATGTTTCCAATATTGTGGAAGAAAGGAGCTATCATAGCACCCAATATTTCTTTCTTTTCTGTTTTTTTTTTTCTTTCTAGAGTTTGTTACACTGCTGCAAAAATGCTTCTGTTTTATGTTTGGGCTTTCTGGTTAAGACGCATGTGTGATCTGAGCTTCCCAACCAGTGATCGAGCTTGCTCTCTGTGCACTGGAAGCCAAAGTGCTAGCCCCTGGACCGCCAGCGAAGCCCCTCAACATTTCTTTCTCTAAGGATGTTGTACCAGTAGCCTTTACGCTGATCACTGTTGTCTAGAAAATTCTCTGAAATTAGGGACAGAAACTCTGTTCCTGGGAAAATGCATATAGAACAACTCATACCAAAATACATTCTTTAAAAATTATTTAACATCAAACATTTAAAAAAAAGAATTTTTAGACATCCAGATAGGAAAAAAGGAAGTTATCTACAAGTGATGAGAAATTTGCGCAAGTCACAGACCTCCTCAGAATTCAGGGGATATGGAACAAATGAATTCTTCTTAAAAAAAATGCCAATGACTTTTGACTATATCTGACAAAATATGCTATTAATCAAAGCAAAAATGTCAGGAGTAGAAAAACAGTTATGAGATGATGGGTGTGAGGATGAAGTTTTTTCTTACAATAACACTAAGGTTAAATTATTGTAAGAATTTTGGTTACAGAATTTCAAGTATACTAAATCTTGGCAAAATGAATATAGTAATATAACCAAGGTGCAGCATGTAAAAATAGCAAAAGAAGAAGGTATGAAATTGTTAATTTCCCTAGTCTTTCACATGATTGAATTCATTGATAATATCTAAATTTAAAACAAAGATATAAAAAACTAAATGAACCTAATTCCTTAATGATTTTCAAAATATTTTTTCATCTTGATGTGATCTTTTAGACAGTAATATTTCTTTTTTTGTAGACACTAATATTTCATGTGACAAAAAAATATTTATTTGCACTTCTACAATTCATTCAGCTTTATGTAATTTCTCCCTTCCATTAGTGCAAAGTAACGTTTAGTACCTTTTGAAAGTTAAACTGGTGAAAAAGAAAATCATACTGATTGGAAAGGAAGAAAAAACTGTCTTTATTCAAAGACAAATATGATTATGTGCTTAAAAATTCCCAAATAATCTACCAGAAACTACTATATTCATGAATAACAAGATTCAATATTGTTAAGATATCAAATCTTCCCAAACTCATCTAGAGATTGGATGCAATTTCAACAAAAATTCTTTATACTATATATATATATAAATATATATATAATTATATATTATTACATATAAATATATATATATAAAATATAAAGAACTTGCAGAATTCACTAAGAAAACAAGCAAAAAAAAAAAACCAAGAAAACTCAATTTGAAAAATGGATAAAAGCTTTGAACAGATACTTCACCAAAAAAGACATATTAATAATAAATGAAGCATGCTTAATGTAAGTCATCAGGAAAATGCAAATTAAAGCCATCATGAGATACCACTGCACACCCATTAGATGGCTCAAATTACTTTACAGCTTGCCAGTACCAGTGCCAATGGGAATGCAGAGAACTACAGCACTCATACATTGCTAGTGAGATTGCAAAGTGGTTCAGCTGCTTTGGGAAACAGTTTGCCAGTTTCTCATGGCATTGAATATCTACTGACAAGAGCAATTCCACTTTTAGGTTTTTGCCCAAGAGAAATGAAAATTTATAACCAAAGTCCTGAGTACAAATGTTCAAAGAAGCTGTATTTATAGTAGTGCAAACTCAAATGTCCTTCGGCTGGACCTTTGAGTTTGAACAGATAAACAAAATGTGCTACATTGATACAATTTAGCAATAAAAATTAAAATGCAAGTTATTATTACATCAATATTGAGGTAGAATGTCAGAAGCACTATGCTAAGTCAAAGAAATCAGACACAAAAAACTGCATACTGTGTGATCCCATTTAAGAGACTTTCTGGAAAAGCAAAATTGTAGTGACAGAAATCAGATTAGTTTTTCCAGAATCTAGGAGAGGGAGAAGGTGATTGACTAGAAAGGGCCATGAGGGAATTTATGGGGTGACTGTGATATTCTATATTTTGATTGTGGTGCAGCTTACAGGACTGAATTTGCCAAAACTCATAAAACTGTACATTTAAAAAGAGTGAATTTTATTGAATGTAATT
Source organism: Cervus canadensis (assembly GCF_019320065.1). Classification (NCBI taxonomy): domain Eukaryota; kingdom Metazoa; phylum Chordata; class Mammalia; order Artiodactyla; family Cervidae; genus Cervus; species Cervus canadensis. The sequence goes on from NC_057416.1 coordinate 14,831,278, forward strand.
ATTCCTCAGCAAACCTGACTGTAAAAACTAATTTGACATGTTTGTAGCTCCTGTATATGGAAATTGTTCCCATTTATCTTTTCTATCTGGATGTCCTTATAGAGAGATAAATATTAATACTAGCACTAATGATGATTATATATCAAGCTGATGGGACTTTGGGTGACATTTTGCATTCTTTATATACTTCTGTACTGCTCGGTTTTTAATATGAATATATATTATTTTTAATAAAACAATAGTCATCTGTCTTTTGTTAAAAGTTCAAAATAAAGGCTCAAAAAATAGAAAGGATCAATAAAATCTGAACAAAGGGAATCCAGACTGTCACTGAGGTTCCCAAGAGAGAAGATATATTTTCACTGAGGGATGAAGTCACTGTTCTTTCTGGGTTTCAGGTCATGAGATGGGCAGGTATTTTGTAGATGAGTCATCATAGAGATTGTTACATCTTCATAAGATGACCCACTTCCTCTGTTATCTCTCAACATTCTTTAGTTCTAAACATACTCCTGACTCATAATTTTCTAACATTTAGTCTTTTTTGAAGTCAGTGTATTCCTGGAATGCTCATATAATGGAGAGTTTCTTTAGATAGTTTTTTTATGTTGTCTACACAATATTTTCTCAGTCCTTGGGATAAATGATTACACATTATACATATATATTAAATATGTAACAATAAATATATATACAGTTATATGTACAATTGTACTTGTACTTATGTTAGTCACTCAGTCAAGTCTGACTCTTTGAGACCCCATGGACTGTAGCCCACCAAGCTTCTCTGTCCATGGAATTCTCTAGGCAAGAATATTGGGGTGGGTTGCCATTCCCTTCTCCAAGGAAACTTCCTGACACACATATCGAACCCAGGTCTCCCACATTGCAGATCAATTCTTTACCATCTAAGCCACCTGGGAAATCAATAATTATAGTAATAAAGCTATAGTCACGCTACTGATTCCCCTACAGAAAAGCCAGCAACTAACCTGGTAGCACTGAATAAATTGATATATCAAATCCACCATCTGTTCTCAACCTGCGCATCAGCTCTTCTACACCTGTCCTACAGTTATCTTGGGAATGATATCAATAGGAAGAAAAAGAAAAACCAAAATGTTCAAGTAATGTTGCTAGAAATGATGGTACCACTTAGTAAAACTGAACGTCGCAATCATTGGAACCAGTTCACAGGCTTCTCCTTAATGCTCTCAAGACTTGAGCTAGAAGTAAAGATTCATAGTTCTTGTTTGTGACCTTCTGATGGCATGCTGCGGATGTATAAGTTGCTCTTATGCGAACTACATAATCTGAGAGTGAGGCCGAAGTCCACTCCTGCCCTTTCACATTCCTGCCTCGGAAATAAGATGCAGCCCCCTGTGGCACTTGTTGCTTTGGCTTATGCAAGCCTTTCAGGGTGGTCAAGACCATAATGAAGGCTTAGTTCAGAGTACTGGAGTGTTCTAGGGCCACCCACTAAGGCTCAGGGGCCAAATCTTACCCCAGATCCCTTCTAGTCTCATGGATCCCATTCAGTTTATGAGATTATCTCCATTGCCAAATACGCTTCAAAAGGCTAGCATTTCGTAGTTTACTTTTCAAGTTCTTTAGGCCTACCATCTATGTTACCATATATAAACTCAAAAAAGAACTAACCAGTTATTTTTACCACTTCTTATCACGCGCTTCAAAATTTTTAGGAAAGGATAAAACGTGTAATAATGTAGGCATGAACTTGAACACTTGGCTCTTTGTTTAGAATTCCTCTAGAATATCCTTGGCATCTCTGTAGAGAAAAAAAGGGTAGCATGATGAGTGCCAAATCGTGCTTCACACACACCCACTCCATTTTCCATTACACTTTTCGGGGATATCTTTTTTAGAGGAAAATAATTTGGTCTTATTCATATAAGTTTCCATAAAGATGCTTAACCTTAAAACTTTATATTTTTTAATTGCAGTGTAGTTGATTTACAATATTGCGTTAGTTTCAGCTGTGCAGCAAAGTGATTCATCTGTATACATATATATTTTTTCATGTTCTTTACCATTATGGTTTATTACAAGATTTGAGGATAGTTCCCTGTTCATGTGCGTTCAGTCACTCAGTTCTGTCCAACTCTTTGCGACCCCATGGACTGTAGCCCACTAGGCTCCTCTGTCTATGGAATTTTCCAGGAAAGAATATTGAAGCGGGTTGCCATTTCCTCCTCCAGGGGATCTTCCCCACTCAGGGATCAAACCCACGTCTCCTGGATTAGCAGGAAGATTCTTTACTACTGAGCCACCAGGGAAACCCCATGGTTCCCTGTGCTATCCAGTAAATCCTTGCTGTTTATCTATTTTATATATCTGTTCATCTCATACTCCTAATTTATTTATCCCTCCTACTCTCCCCTTTTGTAGCCATAAGTTCGTTTCCTATGTCTGTGAGCCTGTTTCTGTTTTGTAAATAAATTCATTAGTGTTATTTTTTAGATTCCACATAAATTATATCATATGATATTTGTCTTTCTCTGTATGACTTACTTCATTTAGTATGATAATCTCTAGGTGTATCCATGTTCCTGCAAATGGCATGATTTCATTCTTTTTTATAGCTGAGTAGTATTCCATTGTATATGTATCCCACATCTTCTTTATCCATTCATGTGTCAGTGTAAATTTAGGTTGCTTCCATATCTTAGCTATTGTAAATAGTGCTGCTATGAACATTGGAGTGTGTGTATCTTTTCAATTAGAGTTTTCCTCTTTTATGAATATATGTCTAGGAGTGGGATTGCTGGATCAAATGGTAGGTTTATTTTTGTTTTTTAAGGAAATTCCATACTGTTTCCCATGGTGGTCTAATTTACATTCCCACCAACAGTATAGAAGGGTTCCCTTTTCTCTACACTCTCCCCAGCATTTACTATTTGTAGACATTTTGATGATGGCCATTCTGACCAATGTGAGGGGGTTTTAATTTTCATTTCTCTAATAATTAGTGATGTTGAGCATCTTTTCATGTGCCTCTTGGGTATCTGTATGTATTTTTTGGAGAAATGTCTATTTAGGCCTTCTGCCCATGTTTTTGATTGGGTTGCTTTTTTTTTTTTTAATATTGAGTTGTATGAGTTGTTTGTATATTTTGGAAATTAATCCCTTGTTGTTTCATCATTTGCAAATATTTTCTCCAAATCCATAGGCTGCCTTTCATTTTGATGATAAGTTTCCTTTTCTTTGCAAAAGATTTACTTTTGATTGGGTCCCATTTGTTTATTTTTACTTTTATTTCTTTTACCTTGGGAGACTGATCTAAGAAAATATTGCTACAACTGATGTCAGATAAAAGTTTTTATTTTAACATAAAAGGACAAAAAAGCAGCTCTTTCAACTTGGCATTCCTGTTTAAAAGTTCTGAGCCAATCCATGGCACTTAACATTCCTTTTCTTATAAGTAACTGTTGTCCTTGATAAACCATCTGACAAGCTGGTAAACACAAGTGTTTGCAAGCAAATACAATGTGTTACAAGTGGACCCAACAAGTCCATAGGCAAAAATGGAAAATTATGAACTGAGAAAGCATTTAGGCTGACTGATGACTTGTTCCCTGACTATGCCTAAAGAGTTTTAAACCCCTGCTAGAAACTCTTTTGAAAGAAAAAATGAGGTGGACAGCAAAAAGGTAGGGTATTTTAGGCTGTACTGAGAGATGTATACTATTAATGTGATGCCATCTGGTTCTTTCCCACCAGCCACTGCTCAGGCCAAATCTGGGACATGGGATTTGGTGCAGGGAAACACACACTCAAAGGGACTTAGAACATCTGTAACAAGGAAAGAAAACATCATGATGAGAGAACTGGGCCTCATGAGGCATAAAGGATGCTCAGCACAATCTGGGTCACTTAGCCTGGAACAAACTCAGCATGGCAGGAAGGGACATTGTCACCATCTTCAAACGTTCAATGAACTGTGGTTTGATGAGAGGTGCATATTGTCCAGTGTGCCCCATATGGTATAACTTAGACCAAAGGGTTGAAAACTGCAGAGAAATAGAACAACCCAGGATAGAGGAAGAACCTTCCAGCCAGTCTCAAGATAGAAAGAGCTGCTTGGGTGGTGCGAGCTGGGTTTGTAGGTACCCTGGGGTCACATTAGCACAGACAGGCTAGCCATGCAGTGGGAGCAGCAGACGGCCTTAGCAAGGAGATAGAGTCCATGGAACAAAGTGTGATTGTTGAGTGAGAGTGTGGGTGTATTCCCTTGCTTAAAGACTCACAGTTCAAGTGATGGAAAAAGAAAACTCAAAAAACATTTCTTTCTGCTAGTAGAACGCTGTATGGGCTGGCAAGAAAAGGTGCTGTGTGTACTGAGGAAGCCTTTGAGCAAACCAAATCACAGTATTTGAAGAAACACACTTCCCTCTTTCACACAGTTCTGAGGCTGTTATAAAGATTTGATTGTTTGAAGAGCTGAAAAACTACCGCTTAATGAACAACCACAGTCTGGTTTCAGGAAGGGGAAATCACAACTTAGGGGCCATCCTAGACTGTGATTTTTGCTATTTAAGAGTTTGACACTGTAAACTCATGCCAGGCGGTGTGCACATTTATGGACTAGAAACATTGAGGTTTGTTAAAAAATATTTTTCTTGCAAGTGATTTGAGAAAATGTTATTTTTTATATTTTAGCAAAATGAGCTACTATAACCTAAGTAAAACAGGTTAACATTCTTAACACAGGGAACTGTAACCTAGCAAGTTTTGGAAAGCCTGAGGAGTGGCAAGATCCTTCTACTTTAGGAAAATATTCTTCGGGTATTTTTATTATTGTTGCTAGCATCATTTTCATCTTCCTGAGAGTTACCAGTAAGATGTGATTACTGACCTTAATAACAAATAATCCACTATGTATCTGTGATTTTTTTTCCTCAAAATTTTTATCCATAAGGATAAACAACAGTTGGGTAGAAAGAGTTACTTTTTTGTTTTTTGTTTTACTGAATTATATATATATATATATATATACACACACACACACACATACATACATACACATACACACACACTTTGCATTGTTGTAAGTTTTCACTATAATTTTGATAAGCACAAATTTTATGAAACCTACCATTCTAGATTTTTTTGTCCTCCAGTATCCAACATGTTGCTTGTCCAGATTTCTTAATTCTGAATTCTTATTGTGTTAATCTTACTCTGTAAAATGTTTTGCTGAGTGTCAGTGACTTGCAAAGATAAGTCCTTGTACAGAGTCCCAGAATCTGCAACTGTTAATTTATTTGGAAAAAGAGTATTTGCAGATGTGATTCTCTGGGTGGATCCTAATGCAGTTGTATGTGTGCTTATGAGAGAGGCAGAGGGAGTTTTGAGAAAGACACAGGAAAGAGAAGGTGATGAAAATGAAGGCAGAGGTGAGAGGGATGCAGCCACCAACAAGGAGTGGGGGCGGTCACCAGGAGCTGGAGGAGGAAGGAGCTGATTCTCCCCTACACCCTCCAGAGGGAGTTGCCCTACCAACACCTTGGCTTTGGACTTCTGGCTCCCAAAACTGGGAGAGAACACGTTTCCTATGCTTTAAGTCACCCGATTTCTGATGGTTTGTTACAGCACCCATAGGAATCCAATATAATGTTGTGCAGTTCTGGAGTATGCTTTGCTGCCTTTTCCTGACTCCTGAAAATTGCCCCAACAATGTCATGGAATTCTCTTCCCTATCACTGTGTGTTGAAATCCAGCCGATGCTCAAGGCTTAGCTCCACACAGTGGGGCCTGAGCCTCCTGTCTCCACTCCAACCAGCACACAACACTGAGAAAGTCACTAACCTGTTGAATCTAGTCTTCTTCTCTTAATCACCTCGACCTCCCCTAAGACTTTGCTCTGACCATTTTTACCTTCTGGAAAACACTGTCCATTTATCCCCCTTTCTTGGCACCTTCCTAAATATGGAAAAACATGCTAAGGTCCTTCCCTGTTAAAATAAAGAAAATTCAACTGCTCCTAGGTATCTACCACCCTACCCAACTTTTTTTCCCTTGCAATTTTTAAAAAAAAATCACTGCCATGACCTCATCATTCACTCATTCTACGACATTTCAAACTTGGTTTCCATATTTGCCATCTGCTGTTTGTTCAAATTCATTAGTAATTTCACAGTTATGAAGCCCAGCTTCTACTTCTTGGTCTTCACCTTGTCTGCCCTGTCTCTAGCACTTATGTCTCCTGCAGATGGCTTAAAGGACCTCCCCACCGGCCTTTTGGGTTCAGCATGTTTAAGCCAATGTCATCGCATTGAACCCCAGTCTATCTTTCAGAGTCCCCCTCTCAGTCTCTCACCTTGCTGCTAAATATTTGTTTTTTTCCTTTCTTCTACTCTGCCCAATCATGTGTTCTATCTTCCTCCTCTCCCCACCGCCAGTTTGGTTTCCTTAACATCTTTCTAATCTATTGATTATTACTGCCTCTCCATGAGACGTACTGAAGTTTTGGTTACTCACTTGTCACCTGGGCTATCACAGTTACCACCTAAGACACATTCTACCTCCTGCTCTTCTTCTTTTCCACCCCTAACCCTGGCAGATTAATTTTTTTAACAATGTGTTTATTAGCATAGCATTCATTTGTACAAAATCCACTAATGGCTACCCATTTTCAAGTGGATTCAGTGTATTCAATTCACTTTACTTCAACTGACATTGAAATGCTCTTTCAAAAGTCATCACCGTGGCTCGAGTTTCCAGAGTGTCCCTGTGTTCCAGGCACCGAGAAGCACTTCACAGAGGCTGTCTCCTTGTCTCCTCTGATCTCCACAACCACCCAGTGTGGCAGGAACCATTCACATTGGGCGGTTCTAAATAAGGATCCCGAGGGTGAGCCAGGATCAGACCTGATCCTTCTAGCTCTGCAGCCTAAGGAGAGAGTCCAGCAAAGAGACTCCTCCACACATGCTCCCTTCCTGAGTCTACCCACCCCCCCTACCCCCCCACAGAAGCCTCCCTCTTTCCAGACTTCCTGTCCTGATCACATCCTCAGCTTTCTCATCTTTGCCTCTTCAGCTCATCCACATCCTCTGAAACCTATGACAGGTACTAACTCTCTCAGAAATGGCACTGATGAACCTGTTTGCAGGGCAGAAATAGAGACACAGATGTCGAGGGCAGACTTGTGAACATGGGGGTGGTGGGGAAGGAGAGGGTGGGATGAGCTGAGAAAAGTATTGGCAGATCTACAACCATCATGTGAAATAACTAGCCGGAAGCTGCTATATAGCCCAGGGAGCTCTGCTCAGGGCTCTGTGATGACCTGGAGGGTGGAATGGGGAGCTGAGGTGGGAAGGAAGTCCAAGAGGGACGGGATGTACCTGCTGTTGTTGTTCAGTCACCCAGTCGTGTCCGACTCTGCGACCCCATGGACTGCAGCGTGCCAAGCCTCCCTGTCCCTACCATCTCCCAAAGTTTGCCCAAGTTCATGTCCACTGTATCAGATATAGCCATACATATAGCTGACTCAAGTTGTATAGCAGAAAACTAATACAACATTGTAAAGCAATTATACTCCAATTAAAAATAATAATAATAAATAAAAACACTTTTTTAAGGTCACTTATTTTCCCCTAGTGTATTCCCACCTCCTTCAAGTCCTCATGTGCCCCAAGGCCTCACCTGGCCCTTTCTAACAGTCCAGAGTGTGTGCCTTGTCTCACCGTTGGCTTCCACACTCACTGACTCTGGCTCTGCCCTCGTTATATCTTCTTCAATACAGGGCACACTGGCCTGAACATAGTAGTGACTCTGTATTTGTTGAATTTCAATGCCTAGCATGTCTGTCCTACTAGAAGTAAGACTCTTTAAGGATAGGAACAAAGCTACAAGCACTTTTGTATGTTTTATAGTCTTAGAGACAGTGCATCATATGTAGTTGACCCTCAAATATTGAATGAATGATGAATAAAACAATAGAGTGAAAAAGAATCACATAAACTCTCTGGGTTTGGGCAACTATGAAATAAAGGAGTTGAGATAGACTGTCTCTAAAATTCCTTCAGATCTCAGATGTTATGAGTTGAAAATTCTGTCTCTTCTAGTATTTCTCTTTTGCACCAGGCAACAAAAATATTAAGTGAAAGTATACAGAAGTACCTCCCAGAATTTAATCTAAGAAACCATTTTTAAAAACCTATTTTCATGCTTTATGTTAAATCTGATACCAAGTTAATTTCTTTACTCTTGCTTACACCAGAAAATTTAAGCATCAAAGTGAACTAGAACATTTCAATTGTCTTAGAAGATTATCCTGAGTGTACAGAAGGATAACGATTAAAATCTTTATTATAAGAAAATATACATCTATGAAAGAACTTTGAAGTTGCTAATGTTTTAGAATCAAGTCATGTATCCTTAAGGGGCAAAGGTTGGGCATAATCTAAAATATCCACTCAGGAAGTTCTACAGAATTTCCTTTCCACAAACACCAAGCAATCAGCGTCAGTTATTCCTCAGAGCAGTGGCAGATTTCCAAAATTTTTGTTTTATGAATGAGGACTCTGATTGTAGACCCTGTGTTCATAGGATCAGTATACACAATAGCCAAAATGTGGAAGCAATCCAAATGTCCATGACTAGGTAAGCAAAGTATGGTGTATTCGTACAATAGAATATCATTCAGCCTTAAAAAGAAGGAGATTCTGATGTATACCACAAGGTGGATGAGCCTTGAAGATACTGTGCTGAGTGAAAGAAGTCAGTCACAAGGGATGAATAGTGTATGATTATATGAGATATCTAGACTAGTTGCATTCACAGAGACAGACAATCGGATGGTGGTTCTGGGGGTGGGGTAGGGAAGAAGAGTTAATATTCTGTTGGGGGCAGACTCTCAGTTTTGGAAGAGGAAAGAGGTCTGGAGATGGCTGGTGGTGATGGTTTGCACAATAATGTACTTAATGCCGCTGAAGAGCTGTATATCTAAAAATAGCTAACATGGTAAATATAATATTATTTATAGTTTACCACACACACAAAAAAAGGGAACAGAGATTTTGAGCAGGGAAAAGGGCAACTATATCAAGACACAAGAATAAGGGAAGTATAGAATGTATCCTTCTCTGGTCCATATACTCTGACCAGATGTCATCTCGATCAGTGAAGAGACTCATCTTGGGTTTGCTCAGGTTGCTGTGTGTGGAAGGCAGGAATAAAGAGACAATTCTGCATGAAATGAGGGAAAGTGTTCAATACAAAGATTTCTGATACATCATGAGGAAGAAGGGTAAGAGGCAGGTCCCATTAGACTTCGGCAATGGACTGCCTTACGCTGTCCTCGACTATTATGGACTTCATTGTATATCTCCCCGACTCCCACCATTCATAGGCTGAAGCTTTAAACAGAGATGAAATGGTGTTTTGAGATGAGGCCTTTGGGAGGCGATTAGGGCTAGGTGAGAGTGTGGGGATGGAGCCCTCATGATGGGATTCACTAAGTCTATTCTTCCCCACCCCATCCCTGAGTGCACACACCAAAGAAAGACCAGGTGAGGAAATAGCCAGAGTGACCTTCCATAAGCCAGAAGAGCCAGCACCTTGATTCCTGCAGAATTGTCAGAGAAGGTTCTATCGTTAGGACAGCCACTCTCTGGTATTTTGTTCTGGCAACTCGAGCTGATTCACGCATGTACTAGAGACACGTGTGTGGTAGGAAGGTTTGATGTAGGGTGCTGACGTTTACACCCTCGAGCCTGGTTGAAGCAAGTTATTGTTGCCATTTTTGTTGTTTAGCTGCTGAATTGTGTCTGAATTTTTTGCAACCCATGGAGTAGTTCTCCAGGCTCTTGGGTCTGTGGGATTTCCCAGGCAAGAATACTCAAACAGAATGCCATTTCCTTCTCCAGGGGATCTTCCCAACCCAGGGATCAAACCAGTGTCTCCTGCATTGGCAGGCAGATTCTTTACCACTGAGCCGCTAGGGTTGAAGCAGGGTGGACAGGTTTAAATACAGCAAACACCGCACCCTTTGCCACATCCAGGGTGAGGTGCCAGGGACTGAAGGCTGATGCTGAAACACACCCAATAGAAGGGCTTGTGTTTGCAAAACTTCATCCTTTGCTGTGATCCTGAGACATCTGGGCCCCTCGGCACCTCATTTATGGATATTATGACAGTCTGCAAGGGAGGGAATATACGTGTGCATATTTCTAAAGAGTGAAAACAGTGTGGGAACACGTTAAAGGAGGAAAGATGAAAAAGAACAGAGCAAAAGGATCAGACGCAGAAGAAAATGTTGGCAGGGCATGTGGGGTGTGGAAAGTGGGAGTAAGATCTCCCAAATGCTTCATAGCCCTCGGCATAGTCACATAACATTAAAATTAGATTTTGACTAATTTTCCAACATACGACTTGGCTGCAGAAGTAAGAAACAAAAAGAGATAGTCATTTCTGCTATTGGAAGTCTTCAAAAATAGATTTGAAAATCTCACCGCATCCTTCCAGTTCCCCAGACATCACCTCCAGCCCCTTTGAGATTGGTCTTAACCCAGGGCAGCTCCGTCCTTTCCAATTAAGCCACACGTTCCCCTGGAGACTCGGTCAAGGATATCAGAGGCACACAGATGTCTTATCCACAAGGCAGCAATTTCCCCCTTTAATTGTTTGCTTGTCAGAATCAATATCTCTCTGGGGTCTGCTTTTGGGGCCCAGCCAATCCGCTCCATTGTGCTGAAACAGCTCAGCTTATGCTAAACGGAGCTGCCGCCTCAGTCCCCATTAAGGAGACAAAGCGCGCCATCATCCCAGACGTCACACCCCATGGCTGCGGCAGACACTGTAACTTGAAGATCATAGACTGTCAGAGAAGGACGGGGATCTGGAGACTGTCTCATCCCAGCCCGGCATCTTCCTGAAGAAGAGACTGAGGGGAGCCCTCACATATACTGTGAGCTCCTGCCAGAGCCTGGCCCACGCATACCTTCTGGTTCTCAGGCCGGTTCTGTTTCTACCCTGCCTAGTACCTCCAGAGCATCAGGTTTTAAATGATTTCTCCCTCTGATCACATGGCACATTTACCTTTGATTTTAGACCTAATAAAATATGATTGGGCTTCCCTGATGGCTCAGACGGTAAAGAATTTGCCTGCAATGCAGGAGACCCAGGTTTGATCCCTGGGCTGGGAAGATCCCCTGGAGGAGGGCATGGCTACTTACTCCAGTATTCTTGCCTGGAGAATCCCCATGGACAGAGGAGTCTAGCGGGTGGCAGTCCATGGGGTTGCAAAGAGTCAAACATGACTGAAGTGACTTAGCACATGCAGACCACAAAATATGGTTTACCAGTTGCATGCTTCCAAGACCCCAAGACAGAAAAGAAAGAAGAGTGGATTAGGGCTCACTGGAGACCAAAATTCTGACCATGATCCAATCTCTTATGAGTGACAGGCCGAAAAGGTGATGTCACTGAAGCAAAGGCAGCTAATTATATTAAGGTCAGGTGTAGTGCACATTGTTTTGACCACACAACATCTTCTGAACTCAATGCCTGTTCAAGCAATCTCCTACGGTCAGAACACCTAACTCTACTAAACCATTCCAATAAAGATTAAAAAAAAAGAAATAGGGGACTTCCCTGGTGGTTCAGTGGTTAAGAATCTGCCTGCCAATGTAGGAGACACGGGTTTGATCCCTGGTCCAGGAAGATCCCACAAGCCACGGAGCAACTGAGCCCATGTACCACGACTACTGAGCTGGCACGACCTAGAGACCGTGCTCTGCAACAAGAGAAGCCCCCACAATGAGAAGCCCATGCACCACAGCTAGAGAGCAGCCCCTGTGCAGCAAAGAAGACCCACTGAAGCCAAAAATAATTAATTAAAAAAAAGAATTAAATAAAAGCCAGGTTCACACTTTTCCTGGCCCTGTACCCCAGCTCAGCCTACACTCAGCCTCAGACATAAAGTTGGGGACAGATAACCAGAGAGGCAAGATCTGTGGAGGACAGTGCAGCAGCGGCATGGACGTCTGTGCCCCAGGCTGCAGGGGTCCTGGGGCCAGGGGTGGCATCGTGGTGAGAGGCCCACACCAGTCAGGAACCCTGACAATGTAGCCCCAGCACCTGGCAGCCTTCTTGCTCAGCGTCCAGGTCTCAGTGATCTTGGCCCCAGACAGCACTTTGACTGCAATTGGCCCAGACAAGGCAGCTAAGAGGGAAGGACTAGGGGTCTTCTCTGAGAACTCCGCCGTAACAATAAGAAAGTGGAATATTGTGACTTCAGCACACTGTAACATTAATAACTTTTTCAGAGAAGTCAAATGTAGGCAGACTATAGTTTTTCTTTTCCTTTCTAAAGTATTCTTAATGAAAAAGCTTGATTACTACCTTCAACTGGATTGTAAATAGTAAGGGTTGATGAAAAGACTGTATTGGAGTGATTTGAAATCTCAACAAAAGGTATGGCCATAATTATTCATCTCTGAAGAAGGATCAAATGATCATTAGCTCTCCCCCCTAAAAGTTTTGAATTAGTCAGAGTGATCTCATTTAATGAAATTGGGTAAAACAAATACTCTAATGGGTTCCATAGTGATTTTCTTGTGAAATTTGTTATGGGAAGCAGGTGGAAAAGAAAGGTTCCCCTGAACTCGTGCATAAGGAAATATACTTAAAGAAAATGGGTAATTTCATGCATCGGTGGTTTCTGAGTTCAATACAAACTCTGAGAAGAGATTTAGTCACCTTTCCAGCTACTAGTATATTCAGCAGGTGTCAAGAATAAACAGGCTGCCAGATTAAAGGGAATAATAGTAGTTAATGAGGACTGTATTAACACCTTCCCACGGAGCAAGGATTGTGTCTTGAAGTAGTTTTCACAGGAAGAACAGGCTGCAATGGGGGCTGACCTCCGAGAGGCTGGAGACAAAGCTCAGGCTAAAGGAAATGCCAGTGGTATTCTGTTTTCATTTAATCATGGACATTAACATCGCAAGTTAATTTGGAAAGCAAGGGGAAAGTTCTGACCATGGGCTTTGTACCTTCTCAAACAACTGCAAGAATGAGAACTCTAAAAAGGGAAGAATACCAGAGTAATAGAAATATTTGAGGCATTACTTATCCTGAGATTAACTAGAACCTTAATATGCTGATAAGGTAAAATGTCCAACAGTGGAATTTTCCTGAGCTAGCTTCTTTCAGAAATACAAGTAAAGTTTAACTTGGAGGATAATATTTATGTCAGTTGCACTGAGGTTACACATTATAGAATAATTTTCTTTGAACAGTTAATAACTGATTTTTGAGGTATGGAAATTCCTTAGTTCTGACTTCAGTTTACTGCTCTTTCTGTAAACACAGAACTACCATGTGGTGTGATGAAATGATGGATAAAGGGTGCTGTGTGACCCCCGCTGGGTGTTTTTGTACCCTTCTCCTAGGCACATGTGCCTGCAGTGTGTGCTCAGTTAGAGAGTCATGTCTTCTCCAGATGCTGCAGCCAGAAGGTTCTTATCTGAAGGATGACTTCACGGGAAAGTAGTATCAGTGTGTTGATGAATTTCACTCAACGGTTCCCAGCCACTCTGATGATACCTGTCCTCCATTACATGTACACGTGGGGGAAAAACTTACCACATGCCGCTGATTAGTATGTATTACTGAACCACTGGAAAAGGTGTAGTCATCTGTAGCAACCATAAACACTGATGGTTGAGAAGGATATGCCCCACCCACAACCTTCTCCATGTAGCCATGAGTTTAAAAAAAAGTCATAGAACAGCGATGGATATGGGTTCAAGCCAAGAAATAAAGAGAATTCAAAGGTTTAAAGGGTTTGACAATTCCATCACTGAGGTTAACATTCTACCTAAGCACAATGACTATAATACTATGACTTTTTGACATATAAATAGACTATGTATCTTTAATGAATATTTTCTTATTAACACCCTATTCCTGCAAGAAGACAGAACAAAGATTCTGATAATACATCCACTTGTGTAATATCCAGGAAACTCATATATATCCTATGCCATCAAAAGTTTTAAAATTTATATTGTGCATAGATCATTCTGGCAATGAAAGAGAGGGAATATAAGAAGAGAGATTGGAAAGGAAAATATTTTAGTAGTCTGTGTCAAAGAGTCTTGGAGAAGACTCTTGAGAGTCCCTTGGACTGCAAGGGGGATCCAACCAGTCCATCCTAAGGGAAATCAGTCCTGAATATTCATTGGAAGGACTGATGCTGATGTTGAAACTCCAATACTTTGGCCACCTGATGTGAAGAACTGATTCACTGGAAAAGACCCTGATGCTGGGAAAGATTGAAGGTGGGAGGAGAAGGAGACGACAGAGGATGAGAGGGTTGGATGGCATCACCGACTCGATGGACATGAGTTTGAGCAAACTCTGAGAGCTGGTGATGGACAGGGAGGCCTGGCATGCTGTAGTCCATGGGGTCACAAAGAGTCGGACATGACTGAGCGAATGAACTGAAGTGAACTGTGTCAAAGATAATAAAGGTCTGAACAAGTACCATGTGCATAAGGAAGGAGAGACAGGGGGTTGTTGTTTTAATTTAGAAGTTAAATCTCTCGTACTAAATGATTCATTGAGTGATGGGCTGGATGAGAGAAATGGAAGAATCAAGAATAATTCCTGTCTATTTCAGAGACAGTATTGCTTAGGCTTAGTCAGAGACTTGTGGCAAAATAAATATAAAATAAAGGCTACAAAAAAAATCATTACTCTAACTTGTGGCTTCATCAATTGGCATGTTGGCCTTATAACATAGTCATTATACCTGGGACAAAATCATAGATGAAGTAGGAATAAAATGAGCAGTGACATGGAAAAGGTGTCAGTTCCAAGTCCTCAGGAAAAGCAAAGAATATTGTTTGAATGCTGTGAGCTTCAGTATAGAGGCCAAAGCATCCTGTGATTTAATTAAGGTGTGTTGAGCATAAATCTAAAAACCAATTGTCTACGATGTTCCACACATTGTTGTGTTGATATGATCAGAGAGTAATATCCTGAGAGACTCTTTCCTAGGGATTTGTTTAATTTTTAATTTGTGTTGTTTAATGGAGACACACAGAATGCCAGGCTTTGGGACAGTTTGGTACAATATTCTGTGTGTGTGTGTATATGTGTGTGTGTGCATGTATGCTAAGAGAGAGAGAGAGAGAAGAAACATTGCAATAGTTCAGACTAAGCATCTGATTCAGTAACCAAAAGCAAGGACTAAATTTAATCCAGAGCCCAAAGATAGGCCAATGAAAGCAGTGCAATGACCAAGTTGTCTAACACCATTTATAGACATCTGTTTTTTTCTGGGTCAAGGCTGACCTCATTTGGTACAAATCCAACATCTGCAATCTCAACCAAATGAAACAAGATAGAAAAATTAGGTTTGCATTTTTTCCCTAAATAATTAGCCCTGGAATTCCCTTGTTCAGTCTAAAATGATGAAGCCATTTATAAAATTTAATGCTTAGCCATCTTTTCAGAATACATGTGTTTCACAGAATGGTTCCAAAACCAGATTTTTCCCCTTGCTTTACCCAAAAATTTGAAGAGAAAAATTCAATAAAATCATTTATGGCAGAAATGTTTTAAAAATATGGAGGGGCTATTTGGGGGTAATTTTCTACTCTTATTAATTACTCACATCCTCATATATAGAGAGTTTTCTAGCAATGGTTATAGGATTTTTGTTTAACATGCAGATAAATTTCTGTTTGCTAAATTATTCTTATTAAGGCAAATGTTGAAATATTTATTAGGTTTTAAATAATGAATTAAAAGCTCCTTAGCATGGAAAGAAATATGTCTTTACTGGACAGTTCTTATGAGGCAGGTATTGAAACAAAAGTCTCAAGGTTAAAGTTTAATTGTTCAGAAAATACATGTAACCAAACCATTGGAAACCTGAATTTTGTGATTAAAAGAGCATCCTGCTTTCTTGTTATTAACTTTTAAGTCCTCAGTTTTACAGAATGTGAAACAGTCATGTCTTAATAAAAGTGTAAATATGATAAGAAAGATCTATTGTGAAAAGAGCTGTCATATGGATTATCTGTCAGAATTATTATGAGTAGTTTGCCCTATTCTTTATAAATTCTATCAGGAAGTAATCTTTTTCCTGGAAATAATATTTTCAATGAGCATATTAGATATTCTTCTATCTGTTCTTCAAAATCTGGGTTAAAAATATTACTTGAGATAGCAGTGTTGAAGAAGATGCCACTTTGCAATAATATTACTTTTTCAAAGCTCAATTTTCTGAGTGTCTCTTTGAGAAATACAAAAAGATAAATTATTTTTAAATCCCTTATTTACATTTTTTCTACTATATTAAGGTAACAATGGTAATATTAGAGGCTACAGGGTCTCAAACAGTTATTAAAGACAATATAAGCATCTTTAGCAAGGCTGAGATTAAAAAGAAAGAAATTCTAACTTGATAGTTGGAATTAGAAATATATAATTAATATATAAACAGCATGTACATTAATATTATATAATGATTTATGTCTATAAATCAATTATACATATGCACCATGCATGTTCAATCCTAATTGCTTTCTGTATCTTGCTAAAGATGCGGTAGTAAAGCACCTCCTAAGGTGTTGGTTTTATATTCTCTAAATTACTTCAGTTCACCTCTATTGAGAGCAAATGGTTTAGCTGTTCTGGGCTTTATGCATCATTCCCAAATGGGATATTAATTCTGTGGCAAAGTAATTAAAAGTTCCTGCTCTGAAGCTGTATGAGTCGGAAACTGGCTTTACCATTAACCTGCTGCACGCTTTCAGAGAGGCTACTGAACCTCTCTAAGCCTCAGGTTCCTCATCTGTGACTTGCGACTGACAATAGCACTGATTCCATGGGGTGTTTCGAGCTTTACATCCATGGAAGCTTCTGTGTGATGACTGCCTGGCTCAGAGTAGGCATGAGATAAATATCAGCCATCATCACCATTATTACTAAGAACTAAAGAGGAATGCAGAGTACATCATCAGAAACGCTGGGCTGGAAGAAGCACAAGCTGGAATCAAGATTGCTGGGAGAAATATCAATAACCTCAGATATGCAGATGACACCACCCTTATGGAAGAAAGTGAAGAGGAACTAAAAAGCCTCTTGATGAAAGTGAAAGAGGAGAGTGGAAAAGTTGGCTTAAAGCTCAACATTCAGAAAACTAAGATCATGGCATCTGGTCCCATCACTTCATGGGAAATAAATGGGGAAACAGTGGAAACAGTGTCAGACTTTATTTTTCTGGGCTCAAAAATCACTGCAGATGGTGATTGCAGCCATGAAATTAAAAGACGCTTACTCTTTGGAAGGAAAGTTATGGCCAACCTAGATAGCATATTAAAAAGCAGAGACATTACTTTGCCAACAAAGGGTCCGTCTAGTCAAGGCTATGGTTTTTCCAGTGGTCATGTATGGATGTGGGAGTTGGACTGTGAAGAAAGCTGAGCACCCAAGAGTTGATGCTTTTGAACTGTGGTGTTGGAGAAGACTCTTGAGAGTCCCTTTGGACTGCAAGGAGATCAAACCAGTCCATCCTAAAGATCAGTCCTGGGTGTTCATTGGAAGGACTGATGCTGAAGCTGAAACTCCAGTACTTTGGCCACCTGATGCGAAGAGTTGACTCATTGGAAAAGACCCTGATGCTGGGAGGGATTGGGGGCAGGAGGAGAAGGGGCCGACAGAGGATGAGATGGCTGGATGGCATCACCGACTCAATGGACATGAGTTTGAGTAAACTCCGGGAGTTGGTGATGGACAGGGAGGCCTGGCGTGCTGCGATTCATGGGGTCGCAATGAGTCAGATACGACTGAGCGACTGAACTGAACAGAACTGAAAGAGAATACAGAGAAGCCTTTGGTCCATGGGGCCACAAAAGAGTCAGACTTGACTGAGCAACTAAACAACAACTGTAACAATTAACTATGAATATGACTTCTCAGGGGAAAAGACCTGCATTAATATCTACTGCCCTTTTCAAATAAGAATAGCAGAATCTCTGTTTATATACAAGAAGGAATGCTACTACATTGGGAGACTATATTTTTGTGCTTCATAAGTAGTGACAGAGATTGAGAGGGCTGTCGAGCTTGTAGGCACTGATGAAGTGAGTATGTCCCATCTCCCTGCAGAGGTGCTAGACGGAATCCAGAGGGGGACAGAGGAAGAGGCTTCTTGGTAACAGTGGTTTCCTCAGCCTCAGGACTGTGTGGAGAAGCTGTCTCTCTATGAGGAAGTAAAAAGCCTTCCCTTGGGTGACTCTCTGCCTGTATGTAATACCCAGACACAGGTAGGAATGAAAAAGAATGTTCCAGGGACTTCCCTGGTGGTCCAGTGGTTAAGACTTTGCCTTCCAAGACAGGGGGTGGGGGTTTGATTTCCTGGTCAGGGAACTAAGATCCTACATGCATGCGTGTGTGCTAAGTCACTTCAGTTGTGTCTGACTCTTTGCAGCCGCATGGACTGTAGCCCGCCAGGCTCCTCTGTCCATGGGATTCTCCAGACAAGAATACCAGAGAGGGTTTCCATGCCCTCCTCCAGGGGATCTTCCCCACCCAGGGATCGAACCTGTATCTCTTACATCTCACGCATCAGCAGGCAGCTTCTTTACCACTGGGGAAGACCAAGATCCCATGTGCCCCGTGGCCAAAAAACATAAAACAGAAGCAGTATCATTACAAATTTATTAAAGACTTTAAAAATGGTCCAGATAAAAAAAAATTTTTAATAATAAATAAATTTTAAAAAAAGATTGTTCCTCTGACTCAGTATTTCTCTGAAATTTCTGATTAAATAGATAACAGTACACACAGCCCAAAGACAGAAGCAATTTGTCAACATCTCATGTTGACGTTTGTGAGATAATCTCAAATCCGATTTTGATATTGTGGAGTGAACTTGATGTTTCATTGGACCAAGAAGAGGAAAAGCACAAAAACATGCAGTTTCCCAGGGAGTTATGGCAACGCTCAGGCCTCTAAACAGAGACATAACCACTTGAGATGCCCAGCATCACGTAGGGGCAAAGCAATCACACCAGCCTGCTGGGTGATCTAACAGTGACTGTGTCACGCCCATAAGTCAGCTGTCCCCAGTCCATAGGCTTCAAACCCCTGGGGATAGAGGGTAATTTCAAGGAGTTCATAAAACATATCTAAACCGAGCTTGTTGATAAATGATATATATGTATATATACATATACATACACAAAACATACATAATACAAATGCATATACATAATACTTTTATTGTGTGTAGCAGCTACGTAAATATGCTGTCAGTGTTAGCGTTTTATTTTCTCAATCAAGAGATACTAAAAGTTTTTCATTACAGAGATCTGTAGAATGTTTTGGCTCAGAAAAATGACTCCCATGTGAAAATGCTGGAATACACAGCAAAACAACATTCCATTCCTGAGATATAACACTCTTCCATCTCTGAAGCATGATGACGCACCTGTGAGAATGGTTAAACATTTGAGTTTGCATTTGGTTTTTTCTTTTTTTTCTTTTTTTAAAAAATTTATTTATTTATTTATTTTTTCAGTGGGTTTTGTCATACATTGATATGAATCAGCCATAGATTTACACGTATTCCCCATCCCGATCCCCCCTCCCCCCTCCCTCTCCACCCGATTCCTCTGGTCCCCACAGGCCCCGAACATCATCATGTGGGCTGTGGGTGTTTTGCCAGAAATATACATGCTGTTCTTTCGCAACATCCCACCCTCACCTTCTCCACAGAGTTCAAAAGTCTGTTCTGTACTTTCTGTGTCTCTTTTTCTGTTTTGCATATAGGGTGTCGTTACCATCTTTCTAAATTCCATATATAATGTTCTTTATCTTTCTGGCTTACTTCACTCTGTATAATGGGCTCCAGTTTCATCCATCTCATTAGAACTGGTTCAAATGAATTCTTTTTGACGGCTGAGTAATATTCCATGGTGTATATGTACCACAGCTTCCTTATCCATTCATGAGTTTGCATTTGGTTTTAATTGTCCTGTCTGTCATTTTGTATGTGTTTGCACATACTAAGTCATGACCTCATATGTATGTATGTGCTCGTGTGCTCACTCTGACTCTTTGTGACTCCATGGACGGTAGCCTACCAGGCTCCTCTGTCCATGGGATTTTCCAGGCAAGAATCCTGGAATGGGTTTCCATTTCCTTCTCCAGAGGATCTTCCCAGCCCAGGGACTGAATCGACATCTCCTGCAGTTCTTGTATCGCGGGTGGATTCTTCACCCACTGAGCCATCAGGGAAACCTGACCTCATGTGAATCACCAAGTCAAAGACCACAGGGCAAGACAAATAGCATAGTCAGGGTTCATTAAACAAAAATGAATGTTCTCTGCTGTCAGAAGAATAAAACACAAGCTCATTTGGGCCCAGCAGAGGGAGAACGACCCTCTGCCTCAGTTGCATATTCTTTCTGAGCCCAAGGTATTAGTCCAAGTGATTTGAGGACAAGGCTAATTTGGAACAAGTCTCACTGTCCTCACTGCTCTCACTCTGCTTTACTCTCAGGTAAAAACAGAGCAAAGTAAATATCAAAGTTATTCCAGGAAAAAGCTGGGAGATTTGATTTAAAATGCTCAGACATCTCAAGGTCAAGAGCATGTGTGGAAACTGGAGTGAAGCTGTATTGTCTGCACTGTGATGGCTGAGTATGGACCATGGCCATTATCCTCAAGCAAATGCTTTGGAGGAAGGGCTGCTGAAGGGGAGAAAGGAATTTGTCAGCTCAGTTTATGGCCAGTGTCCACCCGCAGAATATAAAAGCTACATCGTCTATATAGATGCAAGAAATTATTGTTGTTTGCTCTCACAAGCAATGATTTGTTTTATACATCTCCAGAATCATTCAATACTATTGAATTGGAACTCCATCCAAAATTGAAACAACTTTTGTTATTTATTTATTGATGCTTATTTGAACCAAACCCCTTTAAAGACATTGGAAAGTTAATTATAAATATTTGTGAAGATACTTGAGTCTGAGCCAGAAAATTTTAAATCACTTTTGGCAAGGCTGTTTTTCAGCCTGAAATAAATATTGCAGTTGTTTATAAAGTTGTCATTCATAAAGCATTGCTTAAGAATATGCCTACTGTAGCATGCTATAAAGAAATAACCATCAATGAATCAATGAATGAAATATGCCCATTCTTCATATGATTCTACACATATCTGGGATTATATGCAGGACTCTGATTCATATGCATTTGATAATATTATATCTGTATTGATATGAAAAGGCAAAGATCTTTCTTTTAATAAATAATTTTTTATTATTACACCCTAAATCCCCACTTGAGAGGAAAAATTTATGTAGAATTATGGAATATGTGGAATTTATGTGGAGGATTTGTGGTTTATCCATTCCTTCAGACACTCACTCGTCATTGTTGGCTGAAACCAGACCATGGGATAGTGTAGGTTCAGATCAAATTTCCTTGGTAGTCTATTTTGCAGCATTGCCTTTTGGTGTTATAATGTTAATTTTTGTGGTGAAATACCAAAAGAAGTAGCCATCTCAAATCCAGTATATGTGTACATACATAGTTTTGGGAGCTTCTAAACTTCATATGTAAAGATATATACTATATGACTATATATAAATATATAAAATATATAGAGATCTCCACCAGTGTATGCCAATGCTGGTATATACCTACTCTTTCATTGAGAGCCCTGTGATCTAAAATTCCATATAAGAAAAACATTTTATTCAATTAATGAAAGAGTAAAATATTGAGTGACATCACACACAAGATTTTACTTGCTATGAAATGCTTAGAGTGTGGCTGTGTAGTACAGCCTAATCAGTAGAGTCCATATGTCTCAGCACTTGGTTGAGCTGGAGACAGATTTAATAGTCTTTAGTGGAAGTTGGCGTGACTAACATCCACTAATACCACAAGGTTTAATTTATTGTTGCTCTGGAATACATTTTAAAATCTGGGCTAATCCTCCTTCATTTTGTTCTTTTCTTCTCTCAAAATATTTTTTCCTATCATTTTATCTCACCCTTTAAGTTTACTCATGGCTGAAATGATCTGTTCTATGATCTCTGTCTATGGTTTCTTTAAGTCTCCTTTGCCCAGGGAAGTCCAGTTTATGCCTGTTGTCCCAGAATATTATTTCATTCTCAGACGTGTCCAGATTCAGATGATAAAGTATATACAGTAAGTCCCCTACATACGAAGCTTCAAGTTGGGAACTTTCAAAGATGTGACTATGTGGCCAGCCCCTGTATGCCATCCATTGTACTGTACTACTGTACTTTCCAAGGTACTGTACTATAAGATTAAAAATGCTTATTTTTGTGTGTTTTTATATATGTATTATTTGTGTTAAAAGTATTATAAACCTATTACAGTACCATATACCTGTAATATATACGAACTAGGTCTACTCTGAGTGTGTTCATAAATCCAACTTGTAAGTTCAACAAATTTAGCTAGGTAGCCAACTAACACAATACCTCATTAGTATGAAGGGAACTTACTGTATTTCCCAATTCTGTCCATTTTATTCTTGCCCACAGCACTCACCATCCCCTGACTTTCCTGCCTCCCAGGTGTCCATCCAGCTTCATCACCTATTCTGTTCCATCCTCCTGTATCCCCTCTTCCTCTGCCACCATCTCTACTTTGCAATCCCAGTGAATGTCCCCCTTCTGCTTTAAATAGCCTAAAATATGTATACTGAATAAATTAACTAATCAATTCTCATATGTTTCACCCCAAATGTTTTACATTTATTTTGTCAAAATTCAAGAAACATCTCTATTGAGATTTTCTGCTTAATTGGTCTGCATATTAGTATTATTGTTGGTTTTGATCCAATAATAAAAATGTGTATACTGGAACTTTTGTCTTGATTTCTAGTCATATTAAATGTATTTGTGAGGCAAAATAAATTAATAAAGAACTAAAATTTGACATAATTAATGATATAAATTATCTGTTTAATCCTCAAAAACTGTCTTTTTTTTGAATAACTGATTTTGTTTCTACTTGGAGATCAAGCATATCAGTTTAGAAAAATTGGTAGTAATATGGTCATAAAAACATTTTGTATACTTTGTCTTTTCTCAATTGAAGTAAAGAAAAGTTTGGATTAAGTGGGACAAACCCTTTAGGTTATGCAGAGTGTTAAAATATAACTCCTATCTATTTGTCTTAATAGTCTGGAATGCTATTTATTTGATAGACTCTATAATCATCTAAAGATGGCCACTTTCTATCTTTAAGAGTTTCTACTTAGTCAAAGCAGGAGAGGATGGAGTGTATCCAAAATGAGAAGCTGAACCTAGATGGAAAAAACCATGATTACCACTGAGATCCTAGCAGCTGCTTTTTTTTTTTTTTTTTTAAGTCCTCCATTTCACCATGTTGATTTTAAAGAAAAATAAACAGGGCGTTTTTTGCTCTGGAAAATAGCAAGAAAAAAACTTGACCCACTGACTAAGCACTTGATAGCATGAACACTTTGAAATGTTAGACAACATATAAAAGCATCAAGCACTAACCTTTCAGGATTGAATGTTACCAAATAAACAGCCGGCTACTGCAGGCATTAACACCTATTATTGTGTTGCATTAGTTTTATGGATACAATAAACCCTCCTGGATGATGAACATTTTGTAATTCAAAGAATGACTCATGGAAAAATATAGTTTTCATTTACTAAAGTGCTGTAGGATTGAATTTAGAAATGTCCTGCTGTGTTGAAATTGATTCAATTTGAATGGCAATCCAAAAGCTACAATAAACGTTAAAAATGTACAAGTATGTTTTGCTTCTTTTGTCTATTTGGGAAAACAGAAGCGAACAAATATAATAATGTTCCTGGGACCCACTGCACAGTTATATCTTATTGCATAAGCAAGCATTGTCTAAAACAGTCATGATATCACTTCTGTTTGTGCAACAAATAAACATAAATGAAATAAAGTCAGTTTCTAAAAGATGTTAGATGGCATCCAATAAAGCATCGCAACTAAAGTTCATTCTGTCAAAAACTTTTTGAATGTTTTTATATCTTGATTTGGGTTTCCCTGGTGGCTCAGTGGTAAAGAATTCACCTGCCAATGCAAAAGATGCAGATTTGATCTCTGGGTTGGGAAGATTCCCCTGGAAAAGGAAACAGCAATCTGCTCCAGTATTCTTGCCTGGGAAATCCAATAGACAGAGGAGCCTGGTGGGTTACAGTCCATGCGTTTATGAAGAGTTGGACCCCACTTAGCAACTAAACAACACCAACACCTTGATTTAGATTGACCTGCAGATGGTGATTGCAGCCATGAAATTAAAAGACGCTTACTCCTTGGAAGGAGAGTTAATGCCAACCTAGATAGCATATTAAAAAGCAGAAAACATTACTTTGTCAACAAAGGTCCGTCTGGTCAAGGCTATGGTTTTTCCAGTGGTCATGTATGGATGTGAGAGTTGGACTGTGAAGAAAGCTGAGCACCGAAAAATTGATGCTTTTGAACTGTGGTGTTGGAGAAGACTCTTGAGAGTCCCTAGGACTGCAAGGAGATCCAACCAGTCCATCCTAAAGGAGATCAGTACTGGGTGTTCATTGGAAGGACTGATGCTGAAGCTGAAACTCCAGTACTTTGGCCACCTCATGTGAAGAGTTGACTCATTGGAAAAGACCCTGATGCTGGGAGGGATTGGGGGCAGGAGGAGAAGGGGATGACAGAGGATGAGATGGCTGGATGGCATCACTGACTTGATGGGCATGAGTCTGAGTAAACTCCAGGAGCTGGTTATGGACTGGGAGGCCTGGTGTGCTGCAATTCATGGGGTCGCAAAGAGTTGGACACGACTGAGCGACTGAACTGAACTGAATGGGACAACATCTGGATTTTTTGTTGTTGTTTAGTCACTAAGTCATGTCCGACTCTTTGTGACCCCATGGACTGCAGCATATCAGGCTCCTCTGTCCTTTACCATCTCCTGGAGCTTGCTCAAACTCCATGTCTGTTGAGTCAGTGATGCCATCCAACCATCTCATCCTCTGTCACCCTCTTCTCCTCCTGCCCTCAATCTTTCCCAGCATCAGGATCTTTATCTCCTTGCTCTCCAGGGTACTCTCAAGAGTCCTCTTCAGCACCACAGTTTCAAAGCATCAATTCTTCAGTGCTCAGTCTTCTTTATGGTCCAACTCTCACATCTGCACATGACTTCTGGAAAAACCATAGATTCAACCATACAGATCTTTGTTGGCAAAGTGATGTCTCTGCTTTTTAATATGCTGTCTAGGTTTGTCCACTGCAGATGGTGACTGCAGCCATGAAATTAAAAGATGCTTGCTCCTTGGAAGAAAAGCTATGAACAACCTAGACAGCATGTATGGATGTGAGAGTTGGACCATAAAGAAAGCTGAGCACCAAAGAATTGATGCTTTTGAACTGTGATGTTGGAGAAGATTCTTGAGAGTCCCTTGGACTGCAAGGAGATCAAACCAGTGAATCCTAAAGGAAATCAGTCCTGAATATTCATTGGAAGGACTGACGCTGAAGCTAAAACTCCAGTACTTAGGCCACCTGATGTGAAAGACTGACTCCTTGGAGAAGACTCTGATGCTGGGAAAGATTGAAGGCAGGAGAAGGGGACGACAGAGGATGAGATGGTTGGATGGCATCACGGACTTAATGGACATGTGTTTGAGCAAGCTCTGGGGGTTGGTAGTTGACAGGGAATCCTGGCGTGCTGCAGTCCATGGGGTTGCAAAGAGCTGAACCAGACTGAGCAACTGAACTGACTTATAGGGTTGTCATTGCTTTCTTCCAAGGAGCAAGCATCTTTTAATTTTGTAGATGCAGTCACCATCCACAATGATTTTGGAGCCCAAGAAAATAAAATCTGCCACTGTTTCCACTTTTCCCCCATCTATTTGCCATGAAGTAATGGGACTGTTGGGCTTCCCTTGTGGCTCAGCTGGTAAAGAACCTGCCTGCAATGTGGAAGACCTGGGTTCGATCCTTGGGTTGGGAAGACCCCCTGGAGAAGGGGAAGGCTACCCACTTCAGTATTTTGGCCTGGAGAATTCCATGGACTGTATAGTCCATAGGGTCGCAAAGAGTCAGACACAACTGAGTGACTTTCACTTCA
The DNA here is from genome assembly GCF_019320065.1 of Cervus canadensis. Taxonomy (NCBI): domain Eukaryota; kingdom Metazoa; phylum Chordata; class Mammalia; order Artiodactyla; family Cervidae; genus Cervus; species Cervus canadensis. The sequence continues at coordinate 14,857,430 of NC_057416.1, forward strand.
CCTCAGGGGAACTGTATGCCACAATGTTAGTTTTGTTTTTTTTTTAACGATCTTAGTTTTTTGAATGTTGAGTTTCAAGCCACCTTTTTCACTCTCCTCTTTCACCCTCATCAAAAGGCTCTTTAGTTTCTCACTTTCTGCCATTAGAGGATTTCTTTAAAGTATCTGATAAAGTCATATCTAAGGATTCACCAAGTGATTCTTTGAAGATAAATCTAAACCAACACAGTTAGATGAAATCAGTTTAAACTTGGAATCTGTACTTTGCTTTTATCTGATCTCAAGAATGGAATTAAAAGCCTTAAGCAATCACCTACCACTAATGATTTTCTCATTTCTTCTTGAGGATTTAATTAGATCAGACTCTAAGGAGCATAAAGACTTGTTGGTCATCCCAGCAAGGCAGCAGTTAGAGGAAATGATTTCTTAACAGCAAGAAATGTCTTTCTTTGGGATCTTAAAACTAGAGTAGATTCTCATCGTTCTAGATTTTAGGATGCATGAATGACTTTTCAAAGACTCATTCATTGCAATGGTTTAGTTTGAATGCATTCCCAGAAAAATATTTTTTTGAGTTCTGAAGGTTAAATTTTTTAAAAGTTCACACAGCAAACATAACTTAATCTTCCCCTATGGGAGATGGTTAACTCTAAACCACACTGAATTTAATTGTAGCAGCTCCTCATAAAACCATACACCTTTCTCAAGGTTTTCAACATACATACCTTCCAATATGTATAACTGTTTATATACAGAAATTAACAAAGAAAGAAAGAAAGAAAGCAAAAGAAAATTTGGAGTGCCAAAATAGATACATCTTAAACTATTCTCTTTCTAGTCTGAAATTCCAAGATCCTGTGACTGGGTTGTTTTTACAACAACCTTGATCTTTTTACAACAAGCTTGATCTATCTTTGCCAAAGTTGCAGCATCCAGCTATAAGCAAAGAAACATAAGAAACACAAAGATTAGAAAACTGAACTAGAGTGTCCCTTTTTCTCTGGGCAACTTAAAAATCAGTACATTTTCTCTCCCTTTAACTTTGGGAAAAGAAAAATAATACTGTATCATTGCATTTGGTTGCTTCACTAAATCTCAGTTGAAAAATAAAGTGGTATAGTACCATTTTCCCATTCCAGTGTAATTTCTATATGCAGATCATCTTCAATATTCCACTCTTTCTTGAAAGTAACACTTTGATAATCCGGTTGACAGAGTTGTCATTCTAATATGTTACCTTACAGAAGCCACAGGTAACTTTTCTGTATAACAAGTTACATAGTCACACAGCGGAATGTTATTCGGCAGCTGGTTCAGAGTTTGATGGTTTATAAATTGTGCAAATATCTGAGATTTGGAGATGAAAGGTACTATTATGTTATTATCATGAATGTACAATTATTTAAAATACTGTGGTATAACCCAGACCTGCAAGAATCTATTAAGTTAACATTATGCATTCTTTGGGTTTTGAGGTTTCTGAAACTCATCCATCATTCAGTGCCAATTGACATTTCTAAAGACCACAAAGGCTAACGATCAGGCGGCTTTGTTTCATTTCTCTGCCGCTCCCTCTCCCTCTTCCTGTTCCACCGTCTTCCTGACCTCTGTAACCAATCATGACTTCCCTATAGTCATTTGAAAAACAGTGTTGAAGTGTTTATACACAATCGATTTGTAATTAATTGGAAATGACTTTGTGGGGCTGTCTGATGCCCGCTGGTAAAGGAAAGCCTGGGTTATGTCTAATGGGTTTCTTTCCACCTCATTCAGCTACAACGTGTGACGAAAGGATTGTAAACGAAGATGGACTGTGTAATGAATTATGGCCCTCCAGATGGACATGAAGGACAGGGGAACAAAAGCTTTTCGTCTGAAAGGATGCGCCCTAGAACAAAGTCACAGGTACCACTTTTCAGTTTTTCACATTATTTTGAAAGGTTCTTTGGCCTTTATACCACTTTCAACAAAAATTTTATGTAATCAAGAGAACCAAATGAATGGCAGCTTTAAGAGAGATCTGAATGGAGCTTTTATTTTCCAAGCAGCTTTTGCTGTGTTTAGCTTCATCTCCCGTGAGTCTGCTTCTAAGGGCATTCACGTGTGCTCCATACATGTTTTATCTAACACCTTGCAAAGCATTTTCTTAAAATGTTAAGTCTTGGCAATATTTTGCCTATTGACTCAAAGCCTAAAGTGATAACTCAAAAGACCATTATGATGTATGGAAAAATCATTGTGCATTGGAAAAAAGCCATATACTTAGTGAGACAGTGTAGAACCAGGAGAGTGAAGATAGACGGGTTGGATTGCAATCTCACACTGACATTTGACATCTATTTATTTATTTGCTTTTCATTTTTACATTTCTTCTCTTGCCCTTCCTTCCTCCCTCCCTCCCTCTTGCTCCTTCTTTTCTTTTAGAAATATTTATTAAGAATTTCCTATGTGCTAGACTTATACCAGAGAGAAAAAATTAATAGGTCCTGCTGGACAGACTTTAGGGTCCATTGGAGAGAGACATTAATCAAAAATTGTTTCATTGAAAATGTATAATTGCAGATCAAAATATTTATTCCAATTGAAAGGAACATAGCTCTATAATAGGGTTAAACAAATGAACAAATCTAACACTGATAGCTTAGAATGTTTGACACCTGGAAGTCTTGTATGAGGAGCAGCATTTGAGCTGGTATATGAAAAATGTGGAATTAGGTCAATGAAAGGAGGATGAAGGAAGAAGTAGCATATGCAAAGATCCTGTGATGGGAGGTTTATATGAATTGTGTAACCAGATAGCAGTGAAGTGGTCAGTGGTTTGTGGAGAGGGAGGTGGGAGGGGGGATCGGGATGGGGAATATGTGTAAATCTATGGCTGATTCATATCAATGTATGACAAAACCCACTGAAATGTTGTGAAGTAATTAGCCTCCAACTAATAAAAAAAAAAAAAAAAGACTCTAGCAGAAAAAAAAAAAAATGAGATTGGATAAGGAGTGTGAAAAGGTGCTCAATATAGTCGTAAAGAAAATGCAGATCAAAACCACAATGAAATATAACGTCATGCCTGTTATGATGGCTGTTACAACAAAATTAGGTAAGTTTTGGTGAGGATGTAGAGAAATTGCGGCAGTAGAGAATTGCACAATTGTAGAGAATTGTGGACTGTTGGTGGGAAGGTTGAATGGTATAGGCACTTTGGAAAAGAGTATGGGAGTTCCTCAAAAATTAAAAATTGAACTATCATATGATCCAGCAATCCCACTTCTGCATATAAATCCAAAAGCATTAAAATCAAGATCTCAAAGAGATATCTACATACTTATGTCATTTGCAGCACTATTCACAACAGCCAAGATACGGAAACAATCTAAATGTTGATAAAGATGATGAAGAAAAGATAGTCTGTATATATAATGGAATGCATGCATGCTCAGCCCTCAATCATGTCTGACTCTTTGTGACCCCAAGGACTATAGCCCGCCAGGCCTCTCTGTCCATGGAATTTATTCAGTCTTAACAAAGAAGGAAATCCTACAATTTGCAACAGCATGGATGAACATAGAGTACATTATGCTAGATGAAATAAGCTAGTCATAGAAGGACAAATGTTGCCTGATTTCACTTACATAAGATATCTAAAATAGAGAATGGAATGGATGTTTACCAGGGACCTGGGGGGATGGGAAGAGAAATGGAGAATAGTTGCTCAATGGGTATAAAGCTTCTCATATGCAAGATGAATATGGTCTAAAGACCTGCTCTACAACACAGTGCCTGTAGTTAATATTGCAGTGTGCACATTAAAATATACTAAGGGGACTTCTCTGGCAGTCCAGTTGTTAGGACTCCATGCTTTCACTGCAGGGTATACAGGTTCAATCGCTGGTTGGGGAATTAAGATCACTCCAGCTGTGCAGTGCAGCCAGAAAAATAAATAAATAAACAAAATAAAATAATAAAATATACTGAGGCTAGAACTCATGTTAAATGTTCTTACTACAATGAAACACAGAAGAACACACATTTTTGGAGGCGATACGTGTATTTAGTATCTTGATTGGGGTGATGGTGTCACAGATGTAGACATATGTCCAAACTCATCAAAACTTATACATTAAATATGTGCAGATTTGTGTTTATCAATTTACATCTCAATAAAGCTAAAAAAGTTAATTAAATGAGGATGGATAAATAAGGAGAGATCAGATCTCATGAGGGTCTAATGGGTCATCAAACTGCTGAAGGGTTTCACATTAGAGAATGCCAAGACTCAATTTTTTCACTGTAAAAGGGCCATTACATTGCAATATGAAGAGTGGACAAGATGGAAACAAGAGTGAATGCAGAATAACTAAACGTGGAGGTTATTTCCGAGTCTAAACAGAACGAGGGGGACTCCTATCCCTAATTATTGAAACTAAATTAGAAAAATAGGGTCATTACAATGGTCTTTGGCCTGTTTCCATCTAGGAAATGTTTGCATAGATGTGGCTTACCCTCCAGGAATTGACCAGAAGTCATAGCAGGGAGAATGACTGGCAGAGTTATACCGAACACATCAGTCTTGGTGTCTGTCATGCCCAACATCACTTTCCAGTTAAAGCCACCCAGTCACCTGCTCAGAGAAGCACAGGGAGGCAATTCTTTAATAATGACTCTCAGAGTTGATCAGATTAGCCTCCCGGTTCAAGGTAGTTTTGTTTATGGGCTGATTCTTGAAGTGACCTGGTATGTGAATAAAGTGTTTGATGCCCAAGATATGACACTCCAAGTCCATCTTCCTTCAAATAGCGATTCTCAATGGGAGCAATTGGACTTTCCAGGAGATGTTTTCAGTATCTGGAGACATTCTTTTCAGTCCCAGGCTAGAGGTATTGGGTGTGTAAAGAACAGTTGTTCAGTGGCCCAGTCCTCGTGACCCCATGGACTGAAGCATGGACAGGGATACTAGTAAACATCCTCCAAAATGCAGGACAGCCCCACAGCAAAGAATTTTCTGGCCCCAAAATTAATAGTATGGAGACTGAGAAATGCTGACTTCCAGGAACTGATGGAGCCATCCATATATCAGGAATGTGTTCATGCATGCTTAGTCGTGTCTGACTCTTTGCAACCCCACCAAGGTCCTCTGTCCATGGGATTTCCCAGACAAGAACCCACTGGAGTGGGTTGCCATTTCCTTCTCCAGGGGATCTTCCCGACCCAGGGATCGAACCCACGTCTCTTGAATCTCCCGCACTGGCAGGCGGGTTCTTTATCACTGGTGCCACCCAGGAGTAACATATCATGAATGTGGCAGACAAAAAAACAACTCCTTGTTTAGCCATGGAAACTACATGAGAAATGTGATGATTAAGGAAAACAGTCTAGACATGCTTTAACAGGGTAGCAGTTATCCACAGCACCTCGGATATTCATCCAACCTTGTAACTGATGCACAAGTGGTATGGATAGCCTGTCCGAGTAAGTCAGAATGAACCCACAGAAGTAGAATCTCATCCACAAGCCTCTAAACGAAATCAAAGCAGAAGCCGGAAGAAAACCTTTATAGCTCTTAAGATGGTTCCAGGCATCAGCAGAGCATTTGTGTTGTCCTCTGAGAAGAAGGGATGTTGGGGGAATCATGAAGAGTGAATTCTTCCGTGAACTTATTTAGCAACATCAAGTCCTTCCTCTTGTGGCCCAACATAGTCAACCGGTCTCCTAAGGCACTTCATTATCATTTAGTTCAAGTTCCAACTTCCTTGGGAGATTGAAAACTATCTCTCAGATATTTTAGTACATGAACACTCTGCCTAGAAGTCTGTCTCGAGTCTTCCTTTCTCCACTGTCCCGTCTGTTGTGCTGAAAGCAGACGCTGGCCAGCTCCCTAAAGTGAGATGGGCACAGGCTCTGCATCCAGACAAAATTTTATTCAAATCCCAGCTCAGCCACTAGTTAGATCTGTGGCTGTGAACACACTCCTTAATCTTTCTGAGCCTTAGTCTCGGGGTCTGTGCAATGTAGTTAATATCCCATCCTAAGCAGTTGATAATTAAATGAGATAACAGAAAATGCATGGGCCTTTTGCCTGTATAATTTTTTTTTATTTTATCCTAATTTCTGATTTGGAAAAGCAGTCAAAGTGAGAAAAGTAAAATACATACTGTACTGGAAGCAATTGGATACACATAGGCTATTTAACCACTTCATAGAGACATGGCATTAAATTGAGATAACCTGAAAGACATGATACAGTGATCTAGCTTCACTGCTTATTGGCAGTCTTTTTATCATCTTTTTCATTTTTATTTCAAAGATGTCTTATTCCCTTCCTGTCCTCTTTTCGTATCATGCATCTCTTGGAAACCCAGCCCAAGGTGACACATATCTGATGCTCAAAATTGCATGTTGAATTACATAAGTGAAGTGTCCTCTTTGCTTTTCCTATGACTTACCTTTCTTATATAATCACAGCAAACCAACTACTTCTGTCATAATGCTCCTAGGGTCATTCCCGATGCCTTTTACATACATTATTTCCTCAGAAATAGGGTAAATAATTTCTGGCCATATGAATATATATTTCAGATTCTACTAACAAGCAAAAAAACTGACTACTATTCTGAACTATTATTCAAAGAAATGAATGACTCTAGATGTCCTTAGTAATGTCCTTCCTCATTAATCTTCCTCAATAATATGAATAGTATTAGCATCTCCATTTAAGGAAATGCAGACTGTATGTCATTCACCTTGGATTAAAAGCAATTCTGAGAAAAATATTATAAAATCAGATAAAAATTTTGATGTTGCATGTCACATTGTTTTAAATATTAAAGTAGCAAAATCTTCCTAGTTCTAAATTCAGGATGTTCGGGATACTTAAATTGGTCTTCATAGTTTCCATAAAAGAAAACTTTTAAATTCACTCCTTTTATAGATCTTGAATGACCAGATAAAAATCAGAACTCAAACCAGTTCCCACCAGCTCTGATGTGAGCTCCCATTCTGTGAGCTGGATGACTTAATGGAAGGCCGGGGCAGATCAGCTTACTGGAGCACAGGGTGTCTCTGTCCCAGGATTTCTGTCCCTGCATTCGCAGCAAGTCCACTCATACATCACACACCTACTTTGGATGTAACCGGAGACAGCCGATGTACAATAGTGCTGAAAGAAGGGTACTTTTTCAGCCAGGGAACTTTGTAACAGATCCTGCTTGGTCTAGTGTTGCCACACAAAGTACCCCCACTCCATCCTTCCTAAAAGGGCTTGAGTGATTGAAAGGGAAAAAACAGCAGAATAGAGTGGGTATGTCTGAGAGTCTGGCCACTCGACATTCCAAGTGTGATGAACTTAAATCTTAGAATATTCTAGTTTTATTTTTTAACTGGCAACTCGAAAGAAATTTACAAGAAAATTGTGTGTGTGTGTGTGTGTGTGTGAATTTTCACTAGTTTCCCTTGAGAAGCTAGGATGTTTCAGAGACCCAAGACATTAAAACTTGGAACTTAATACAATTAATTTTGAATTTTGAATCAGTTCAAAATGTTGAATTATGAATCAAGGCAACATTTGGAATATTGAATCTTGATTAAAATGAAAGGAAAGAATGTTACTATTCTCTCTTTTTCCGATAAGAAAAGTATAAGAAAAGTCATCTGCACAAATTCACAAAATATGTTAGTGCTAAAGATGGGTCATCAAAATGCTTTTCTTTTTTTTTTTTTTCCCATTCAGTGAGACTTGCTGTCATGGTGGTTTGATTGTTGAATATGAAAGAAAGCTAGGAGACTTCTACTTTTGTTCAGAGTCCCTCAACCAATGGAAAGCAGACTTGGATGAAAATGCCAACACGTTCCTTGGCAATTATGTCTGACTTCCTCTTCACTGAGGATACAGAAGATCAGAGAGGCAGAAAGCAGGTAAACCAGATAGCTCTTGGCTGAAGTAGTACTTTCGTGATATTTGTGGGTTTCAATTTTCTGTGGCTCTCTTTCTCAGAGACATTAGACAGCTACCCTTTAATCTTTTCCTGGGCAGCTTTAATCTTTCTCCACTTAGCCATTTCTAAATTGGGGATAACACCAATACCATGAGGATTAGCTAAGCATATTTGTAGGTACTTAACAATCAGTGTAGGGTTTTTTTTAACTTTTCAAAATGTCTCTTGAAAATTGAATCTCATCTCTTTTGGAGCTGATCAAGTTATCTCCTAAGAGTGAATGCTTCATGAAGTGAAGATGAAAAACTCAAATACTTCGGAATGGTGGCTTTGAAAAAAGATTTCATTACATGGCTCCCTATTATCCTGGAAGAGTATGTCTAACAACAAAGTTTGGAGAGAGAGGGAAAGAAAAAAAGAATGGGATCTATTTTAACTGGCACAGTAAGAAATAGTGAGACTATCCATGAGAAGTCACAGGTTTATAAGATCCTGAGCTCATAGGCTACCACAAAGAAATCGACATTTATTCTTTTATCAGCCTGCCACTAAGCTGGTTGCTATTTTTAGCCAATTCTTTAATGCAGGATGCTTACAAGCCTGCTTGGATTTCACAGGGACACTGGTGGCCTTCTTGAAAATAAGTAGTCCTGCATTCCTCAGTGCTTCAAGTATCAGCAGTCTTCAGAAGCCTTCCCTCCTAGATATTCGTTTACTCAGACACTCTACTGTAGGATCTCCCTGTCACAGGAACATCAGTGATTGCATTAAGCCACTCTGTGGCCCCAAACACTAGTTAACATGGGGAAAACTGGAGTCGTTCACATCATGTAACACATTCTTCATCTTAGGAACAGATTCAGTTAGCAACACAGCCCCTTAAGAAGGGAGCTCTTGGTTCAGTTACCAGTCACCGCAGCCCTAATCAGGCACATGATGGCTACGTATCATGAAGTTTCCCTACAGGTTTGGCTCTCTGGAGGGTCATGGACTTAGCATTAAAGATCATGGTTAGCTCACCACATGACCCTGCACTCCCTCTCCTGGCCATTTATCTGGAGAAAAGCATGATCTGAAAGGATACATGCACCCCCAATGTTCATTGCAGCGCTGTTTATAATACCCAAGACACGGAAGCAACCGAAATATTAGCCCATCGACAGAAGAATGGATACAGAAGATGTAATACATATATATAATGGAATATTACTCAGCCAATAAAAAGAATGTAAGAATTCTGTGATGGAAAAAATAGCAATGATCTGCATAAGAAATTTTGTGAATTTCTGCCTCTTCATTAACTAATTCATGAATGTAACATATTTTTATAAAAGTTCAAGTGCCTGTTAAATGTATGTCTCTAAAAACTCAATGCATTAATATGTTCACCCTATTGAAACATAATTTCCTTAGTAGCTAAGTTAGAGACATACTGATTAAATGAAGAATAACACAAATATATTTAAATTGATAAAACATGTACAATTTTATGATTAAGTGAAGACGTCTATGTGAAATTACATAAATGACAATCATATTAAAGACAGTATTATCATGATATTTCATTCTTATTCAGAATAGAGAATGAAAAAGAAAGAAGGAGGGAATGAGGAAAGTGGGAAAAGAGAAAAGATTCAATCTAGCAATAAACTTTAGTTGAGCAGCTACTGTATACACAACACTATTTCAGGAACTAAGGAGAAAGTTTTGTCCTGAAAAAGTTTATAGCTTGATTATGGTAAAAAGTATTAGACAAAAAATAAAGGAAAGAAAGAAAAGAGCAACAGAGAGGGAGAAAAAAATCATAAATAACAAGGATATGTAAACAAATGGTCTGGCCTCAGTATATAGGTGTTCAGAGCACAGGAATAAAAATGGGAGAAAAACAATTCCTTTATGAGCTTTTTCCAATGTACCTCTTAGGGAGGAAACTTATTTCATATTGAAACCTTAACAAAACACCTTAGGAAACCAATTGGAGGATGGGGCCCCCAATGTCAAGAGGCAAAGAGATTTCTTAGAAACAGCTGCACAACTCTGCTTATGGGATGAAATGGAATTTGTGTGAGGGAGAGCAGAGAAGTTGGTGGATACAGGGGAGGAAGGGGATTGATCTCCTAAGAATCTGGAGAAATCGTGTTGAGGACATTAGAGGGCTCAGGAGGTGGGGCTCGGTCATCCTGTCGTAACCCATGCATGGTTTTACAGTGTTGGTGGCCACGGCCAGCAAAAAGGAAGGGCTGTGAGTCTAGGCCCCTCTAAACTCTGTAGGTGAGGATGATGACGAATGTACTTCGGCCAGTGACTCCTGTTGCCATGAAAAAAGGATCCTCTCACATCGTGTTAGGTCACCTAAATATAGCCCTATAAACCTTTACCAAACCAATGCCATTAAGGATCTAAGCCAACTGCATGGCTTGTTCTCTTTATCCAAAGCCAAGTTTTTATTAGAAAATGTGAAAAGAACAGACAGTCTCCCCAAAGCACTTTTCCTGCGTTGCAGGGCTGCGTTCACTGGGAGCGTCTGAGATCAGCGTCTGTGCAGACTCCCTGGAACAGGCGGGACACCCTGTGTTCAGGTCTCGCCATTTCTGACTTATCCTCTGAAGGGAACACGCCCTTTCCCAGCTGCTCATGAAGAGTTTTACCATCCATTTTAGATGCAGATGTTTAGGAGTCACTTGTCAATTATCCTTTTGTGGTATGTTCAGCTCTCTGTAGTCAATACCTTTGCACTCATGGGGAAAGCAGAATTCTTCTTAAGCTTTCTGCTTTAAAATGCTCCTCGTGAAAACGCCTTCCTCTGCTAATTCAGTGTGTGTGTGTGATTACAGCATGGAGGAAGCATGTAGATTCCATGCACTCAACGCTCTGATGGCTGTTTTTAGCCACTCAGTCAGAAAGAAGAGATGGTGAAACATCACGGTGACTAATAATGGCCAATTTCCTGAAGGAACGTCTGAAACACTAGCACCCGTACTGCCTTCAAAGGCAGCACAGAGCACATGGATAATTACATTTTCATGTTGGTAGAAGCACCATCCACCCAGTGATTTTGTGTCTCTTTTAGCATGACAGAGCTCTTACAGTGTGATTGCAGACTCACTATGAAGTGTGGTGTTTAGCAGTAACCATTGAAGTAGCAGGCAGGGCTGCAATTGAATGATCTCTATGGGTCTGTTAGCTTCCCAGAGTTGTTCTAACACATTCTGTGACTCAAACAACAGGAATTAATTCTCTCCAACTTCGGGAAGCTAGAAGTCCCAGATCAAGGTGTCAGTGGTGTTAGCTGTGGTTGTTCCCTTCTGAGAGTTGGCAGGGAGACTGTCCCAGGCCTCCTGGTGTCCAGTGGTTTGCTAACCATCTTTGGCATCCCTTGGCTTCTCGATGAGTCAACCGGTCTTTGCCTTCATCTTCACATGGTGCTTTCCATATGCGTGTGGGTCTGTGTCCAGATTTCCCCTTTTTATAAGGACAGCTGACGTGAACAGCAAACAGTAGACTCATTGGAAAAGAACCTGATGCTGGGAAAGACTGAAGGCAGAAGGAGAAGACGACAACAGAGGATGAGATGTTTGGATGGCATCACTGCCTCAATGGACATGAGTTTGAGCAAACTCCAGGAGATAGTGAAGGACAGGGAGGCCTGGCATGCCGCAGTCCATGGGGTCACAAAGAGTTGGACATGAATTGGCGACTCAACAACAACATAAGGACACCAGTCGAATTGGATTAAGTGTCCACCCTCCTCCCAGCATGACCTCATCTTAGCTAAGTTAACAACAACCTATTTCCAAATAAGGTCACATTCTGAGTCCTGGGAGTTAGAACTTCAAAGTATGAACTTGGTGTGGGGAGCGCAATTTAACTGAGAACAGTGGTATTATGGTAAAAGTAGGCCACCTGAAATTGGAATCCTTCTTGAAAAGATCATAAAGCTTAGGTATAGGAGCTGACCTTTGACTGGCTATTCACTCTCTCTAGCCTGCTGTGGTGCATGCTTTCCAAAGTTTCTAGTTTTATTCTACAACGAAGAGTTCTTCTTCAAAGCATTTTTCTCCAGAGGTTAAAAAAAAATCAAGTCTTTAGAGAAGAGACGTCCTCAAACTTTGCCCAGTAAGTTTCACTGGAGGCCTTCTCTCCAGCGGCAATTTTGCTGATTTTTCCTTTAACCCTCACACCCTCACTGGATAATTTGTTGTTGTTTAGTTGCTAAGTCGTGTCACTCTTTGAGACCCCATGGACTGTAGCCCACTAGCCTCCTCTGTCCATGGGATCCTCCAGACAAGAATACTGGAGTGGGTTGTCATTTCCTTCTCCAGGGGATCTTCCCAGATCAGGGATCAAACCCGTGTCTCCTATATTGGCGGGTGGATTATTTAACACTGAACCACCAGAGAAGCCTCACTGGCTAATATCGTAACTCAAAAACTGAGTAAGCATCTAGAGAACGATGGGACTTTCCTTCTTTTCTTCATGTATTTATTCCACAAATGGCCTGAAGACCTCTCTTGATGATATGACCTCTTCAGACCCTTAAGAATAAAAACACAAATAAGAGACTCTCCTCGCTATGGGGACTCACACTCTAGACTTATACTCTAGTAGTAAAGCCACTAGAGCCCTAGGTTCTTCTCATTCAAGAGCCCATCAAGTGATGCCTATTTAAAACCATGAGACACAAGCCACCACTTCACTTTAGTAAGAAAAGGAGGAGGTGGCAGGGAGGGGAAGTGCGGAATACAGTGTGATGTGAAAACACGATGCTGCCCCGGGGGTCGCTGGAAGTCAGTCCCAGACAGGGGTCCTTACGGTCAGCTCCCGCACCTCCCACTTTCCGTGCAGTGTTAGTGGAGACTTGCTCATCTCTTCTTCCGCAGAACATCTCCTATTCTCTCTACCCTTTCAAACTCAGCCCCATTTTTTTTTCCTGAGTAGCATGTTCGTTATATTACTCCTGCTCAGATGCTTTCAGTGGCTGCCCACTTCTTAGCTTCCAGTCAAGTAGTTATTAACATTTTGCAGTTCAGATATGGTTTTGATAATCTAAGAGAACCTAGGACCCTAAATGCGCACAGGCACACACCCTTATTCTGACTCAGTGCTCATCGGCCCAAGTTAAACCATTTGCTCAAGAAGATAAGAGCCCATACGTCTTGCCCCAAAAGTCAAAACTCTCTCTCTCACCTACCATTAATTTCCAATGACTTGGCCGTTGCTGAAATCTCAGTTGTAACTATCCACTCTGATAATTATCTCCTTTCATATTAGATGACTTATTCTAGTATGCCGCTCCAAGAATTATTTATTTCCTTGAGAATTCCAGGGCATTGGCTCGACTAAGTTCTCACTGTCCTTCCCATGTGCCGCTTTTCTTTCTTTTATAATTTATTTAAGCTTTTTGTTTTCTATTGGAGTACAGCTGATTAGCAATGTTGTGATAGTTTCAGATGCACAGGGAAGCAACGCAGCCATACATGTATATGTGTCCATTCTCTCTCAAACGCCTCTCCCACCCAGGTTGCCACGCATGTGCTACTTTTCTATTCCACAGCATGGTTGCCATTTCTCGTTTATGCAATCACCCCCTTGTATTCTCCCTTAATTCCTTTGTCCTTCAGTTTCCCCTTTGTATACTTACCTAACAATATACCAGTCTGGTTAAACCCAGCTCCCTAACTACTTTATATCTGATTCAAATAGCAAATGCAACTAAAGAAATACACACAAGCATGCTTATGAGTCTTACTTTAAGTATATGACTACACATTCCAAATAGGTCTTAATATGGCCTGGCAATTGTAACAAATTTCCCAATCAATATTCTTGTTCACACTCCTAGAGAACTTTTTACTGATACCTTCTTTTTAAACTTTCAACCTGTACCCTCCAGCCACACAGTATCAGCTGATCATCTTACTTTATGCTTTTTTGAGAAAGCAGAAGTATTCTGACGAGAACTGCTTCATTTTCTACCCCCAGTACACCACTTGACCTAGATTTCTCTCCTCTTCCATTTTACTGTGGAGAAGGAAATGGCAACCCACTCCAGTATTCTTGCCTGGAGAATTTCATGGACAGAGGAGCCTGGCGGGCTACAATCCATGGGGTCGCAAAGAGCCGGACACAACTGAGCGACTGTCACTGATACTCACTCCACTGTATTGAACAGTCTCTCCTGTCTGTAGAAGACAAGCCATCCCCCTGCATCATGGAGGTTTTACCTCTTTCGCTACTCAGTACATTCTGCCTTGCGATTATTTCTAATGTCTCTCGGGATCAATCATTTCTTCCCCTTCACTGTAATGGTTCCATCAGTAGTGTTGAGATATGCTGTATCGTTTCCCATCTTCACAAGAGCGTGCCTCTCCTGGCCCACATTCTCTGTAACTGCTGCTACTCCATCTCTTTATCCCTCTTCCCAGCAGCAGTGCCTGCACTGTCTGTCTCACTTTTCCTACCTCCCATTCTCTTCATTATCCCCTCCACCCTTTCTTCCCCATCATGTCAACACAACCATTCCCATTATAGTCACTAAATCCCTCCATCTTGTCAAATCCAAATAGAAAGTCAGTGCCCTCTTCTTCCTTGACCTTGCAGTAGCATTTGGCCCAGATGACATTCTTTTTTCTAACATTTTATTTTATATTGGAGTATAGCCAATTAACAATGTTGTGATAGTTTCAGGTGGACCACAAAGGGACTCAGCCATGCACATACCTGTATCCATCCTCTCCCAAACTGTCTCCCATCCAGGCTGCCACATAACATTGAGCAGAATTCCATTTTCTCTACACAAGGTCCTTGCTGGTTATCCATTTTAAATAGAGTAGTGTGTGCACAGATGACGTTTTTTTTCTAGGAGCATTTCTTTTCTTATCTTCCAGGACACCCCACTCCCTGGGTTTTTCTCCTGTGTCACCAATGGCTCCTGCACCCTCTACCTCCACATGTAGGAATACGTCCGAACTTGGGCCTTGGTTTCTCACCTTTTCCTCGCCTTTGGTGATCCCACGTGGTCCTGAGGTTCAAATGTCACTAAACGTGGATGACTCCTAAACATATATCTCCAGCCCCAGCCTCTAGTTTTAGCTCCAATAGGGTCAACAGCCCCGTTACCACCAGGATGACTAATGGGAGCTCAAACGTTATGAAGCCTGGACAGAACAACTGATTTCTTAAACTCCTTCCCTACACACTTGCTCCTTGCTGATCTGCCTTTTAATCCTCAAACACTTGACTCATTCTATAGGTTCTTCCACCAGAACATATCAGCGTCCTGTTACATCTTGCTGTGTCTACAACCAGGTCCTGTAACTACCCCATCCAGTCCCTTCCCTTCTCACTGGACCTCCCTTCATCTCATCGCTGTTTTCCCTGCTTCCACAGCTGCTCTCTTGCAGTCCAAAAATAAACTTAGGCATCAATTCATATTATTCTTCTGCTTAAAATCCTCTAATGTCTTCTTAGTACATATAGAATAAAATCCACATTTATTACCATGGCCTTTGTTGACTTTTATACTCTGACCCAACCTACTTCTCTGACATTTTCTGCACCCTTCTCCAGCCAAGCTCGCCCCACCAGCTTGTTCCTGCCAGGGGCCTTTATCCTGATGAGTTTTCTACTGGGACACTCTCCCCTGTGGTTTTGCCTGGCTGTTTCTTTCCCATCATTTAGGATTCTGTTCTTGTTCCTCTGCAAAGAACTCTTCTACATCACACTATCTGAAAACACCGCACCTTGTTTATTCTCTAGTCTTGTGGTTCTCAACCAGCTGTGATTTTGCCTGCCAGGGGACCTTTAACAGTGGCTAAAGACAGTTTTGATTGATGCTCCTCACGTCTAGTGGGTAGAAACCAAGGATGCTGCTAGACATCCTCAAATGCACATGACTGCCCCCTACAACAAAGAATTATCTGGCTCCAAATGTCAATCATGCTGAAGTTGAAAAACTAAGCCATTGCTCTGCTTCATTATTATCACAGCACTTACCAGTCTAATAATAATAACCTCCATGGGTTTCAGATTTACCCTGTGCCAGGCACTGTCCTATACATACAATAAAATCTATAAAGCTTTTCATGTGTTTTTCTCATTGATCCTCACACCAACCCTACGAGGCAGGTACTATTATTATCTTCATTATATAGATAAGACACTGAGGCATGGAAAGCTTGAATATCTTGCTCAAGTTCAAACTGGGGAACTGGGATTTGAGTCCAGACTGTCTGGCTCCAAAGCCTAGTACTTTCACCATTACATTACAGGGCTGTGAGATTACGTTTTTGACTATGTGTCTATTATCTGTCTTCTCCTCCTGGTGTATAATCTCTGCGAGAACGGAGGCCTTGTCTGTCTTATCTCTGGACATGTAGTAGGCACTGAAAAATCTTGAATGAGTGATGGGTCCCAAGTAGTCTTCTAGCATTATTTCTCATGATTTTCTGGAACAAAGTCAATTTCGCAGGTAATGACACCCTTCCTCTCTATCCTTGAGGCATTCCACTTTCTTTCCTTCTCTGTAGCTCAGCCCACACTCTTTCCCAGGTCTGGTTCGTCCTTCTTACCTCTTTCCTCAATCCTTGGACAGTGTGGACCCTTTTCTCCAGCCTCACCTCAAACCTTACATAACACATTCCTAGATCCATATTGTCTGCTGATGGAAAGAATTTTAGAGATCGTAAACAACCCAAATTATTTATTTTGCATTTGGTAAGAATAAAATTTGAAAAATCTAAATATGATACCGACACAAAGCCCCCTTTCTCTTTCTTCTTTTTGAAATTGGCATGTAACTGAACTGCTGGTGGGAGGAGGTAATTTGTAGAAGCTTCTGGGACAGTTTGTCCCCTATAGCTTGGCAAAGTACTTTTCTCTTCCTCAAGAATTGCATTTACTTAGCTGACTACACTTCGCCAGTTTCAAATTTTCTTTACTCCTAACCTTCTGGACAATGTGTCCTCATGTTCTTATTTAAAATAATTTCCACCTGTGCCCCTGATTTATTTTTTTTTTTAAATCAGAATTATGGTTCTTGCCTTTAGGGAGTTTAGAATAGACAGGCAAGAGACAATATGTGTTCTTGTCTGAGATCTTCCTTTGTGATTCATGCTGGTTCATAATCTGAGGGAATTACTAGAAGAACAGGTCATGACACTCCAAATTGTTCTGATTATTTCTGGGAGTGTAACAGAAGAAATGTGGCTTTGATTTGCACCTAGATAGATGATGAACAGATGTTGGCATACTTAATACGTAGGACAAGAGAAAAGAAATTCCACAGTTAACCTGTGTAATATCATCAATATATCCAATGACACACATGGTTCAATTCAACAATAATTTATAGGAGACTTTGGCACTTCCTCTGATGGAATGGAATTGGATAAATGGTGTTTCTAGAGAAATACTCTCTTCTTAGGTCACAACATACATTCAAGAAAGATGGACCCAGAAAAGCTTTCTAAGTTGCTTAAGGGCGTTCCAGCATGGACAAACCTGGTAGTTATTTAGGAAACAAGACAGTCCACATGGGACAAATAACCATCCTTCAGACTACCTAAAGAATCAAAGAGGAAAATCTTTCTTTAGAGTAGGAAGATCTGGCAGTCACCATCCTAACCAAAAGGTCAAACGCAGCATGGCTGAAGTTCAACATCATTAGAGTGTGACTCCATGTAAAGTGTCACTCAGGACTCTGCTGCTGCTAAGTCACTCCAGTCGTGTCCGACTCTGTGTGACCCCATAGACGGCAGCCCTCCAGGCTCCTGTCCCTGGGATTCTCCAGGCAAGAACACTGGAGTGGGTTGCCATTTCCTTCTCCAATGCATGAAAGTGAAAAGTGAAAGTGAAGTCGCTCAGTTGTGTCCGACTCTTCGCGACCCCATGGACTGCAGCCTACCAGGCTCCTCCATCCATGGGATTTTCCAGGCAAGAGTACTGGAGTGGGGTGCCATTGCCTTCTCCACTCAGGACTCTGCCTTCTCCCAACCTGACAAATAGGATCTACTCAAGCTGAAAGAACTAACTTCCAGCTTATAGGAGACAAAAAGAATGAACAATAACGTGAACATGATTGCAAAGCGGCACCCACACAAATCCTGATTGTGGGACATTTTACAACCAGTTTGCTCTCTTCAAAAGTCAGTGCCATGGGGAAAAAGAGTGGAGGGCAGTATACTTGATTAATGGAGACTAAATGCAAGAGCCTCAAATATAACCTGGTTGAAGAACAGAAGAATAAAATCATTAATAAGGAATAAAGAAGTTTGAAAATGAAATAAGATATTAGGGAGTATTAGGAAAATACTAATTTTCTTGGTTGTATGTTAATATTAAGGCTAGGTAGATGATGTCCTTATTCTCAGGGTATCCATATCTAGGAAAGAAGGGTGTCATAATGTCTGCAGCTGAATTTCAAATACTTCTTCCAGACACACACATGGGGATGTAGCAATACGACAAATAAAATTGATTTACAATGTTGTATTAGTTCCTGGTGTACAACAGCGTGAATCAGCTATATATATATACATATATATCCCCTCCCTCTAGAGCCTCCCTCCCACCCCACACCATCCCACCACTCCAGATCATCACAGAGCACCAAGCTGAGTTTCCTGTGCTTTATTGCAGCTTCCCACTAGCTAGCTATTTTATACATGATCGTGTATGCTAAATGTTAATGATTGCATCTAGGTGGTGGATATCTTTCAGCTCTTCTGTTTGTTTGAATATTGAGTGCAAAAATGTTGAAACAAAGCGAATAGTGGTATTCTGGAAAATTGCCCGCCATCTATTAGTTTGCTTTATTTCTTAGAAAGCATTTTATGAAAATTCTCTATCCTGTGAAATTACTTAAATAGGTATCTACTTTCCTTTTCTAAATCTGCTGCAAATTCTAATTAGCAGTTGGCAAAAAAGTATCAGAGGGCCCCAAGCAGAGGTATCAGGTACCAGATTAGAGCCATTATATAGATGCTGGCTTGGGAGTATCAAGATCTGGATTCCAACACTTACATTTCCTTTAACATGTGTATGTTATTCGCCAAACCACTTAAATACCTACATAGATTGAGTCCCAATTTCATTTTATTTCAAAGGATCTGGATTTCATGGTCTTCCATTCCTAACAGATGATTCCAGGCTGTGAATTTGTTTATTAATACAGTAAATTTAGATACTATAAAGACATAGCGTGTCTAGAATTTGGATCTGCAACGCATAGTGCAGAAATCTCATGGCCCTTTGATACATTTACACTTTTCACACTGTGGAAAATTTAAATGTGGCACAGAGTCATAAATATTTAACAAGGGAAACCTGGCATACAAAAAGCATTCAGCAACACATGTGTGTGAAGCTTTGCTGAAAGCGGTCATTGGGCAGGCAAAGCAAGTGAGCTTATGTCCTGGAAAATGAAGAAAGTATAAAGGAGTATGAGTGCGAATTTTATAAAAGTCATTGGTAGGCCAATAAATATTATGGTGTGTCCAGCAATTACTAAATGTGTTTTCCCTTTAATCCTACGGCACAGGTAAATGTAGGACTAGAAGTGCCATCAACAGCAGAGACATTTAGTATCAAATATCTGTTACAAATCCCCTTAACTGAATTCCTCAAATACAGCAATTAATAGTTCATGACTTCCCTCATAGCTCAGTCAGTAAAGAATATGCCTGCAATGCAGGAGACCTGGGTTCGATTCCTGGGTTGGGACCTCTGGAGAAGGAAATGGCAACCCACTCCAGTATTCTTGCCTGGAGAATCCCATGGACAGAGGAACCTGCCAGGCTACTGTCCACAGGGTCGCAAAAGAGTTGGACACGACTGAGCTCAAGCACAGCTAAAACTAACTAGTGCTCTGGGGACCCTGGGGCTTATGAATCACATTAAACTAAATAGTCATGAATGTCACTGTGTTCCACATTGTACTCAAAGGTTAGTGTTGATTTGGGAAGGGGCCCTGAACATTAAATAGAACATCGAGGGAATTCCCTGGCAGTCCAGTGGTTAGGACTCTGTGCTTTCATTGCCAAAGGCCTGGGTTTGACCCTAATCAGGGAACTAAAATCCCATAAGACACACAGTGCAGTCAAAAAATAAGAAGAATATTGACCTTTACCAATTATTAAAATAAACATCAGAGCAGCATTTGTCAGATTGCTTGGAAGTTTGTTTCACCTATTTGATTCTGTCCGCTAGTTAATACTGTGACAGTTACGATGAGAGGTTGACCATTTACAGAGCATTTATCAGCTGTATTCAAACAGAATCATGTTGCATAAATGAGGAAGCCAAACCAAATGTACAGAGAGAATTATCAATATGTAAAAGTGTGCCATGTTAATTAACAACAGTTTAAACTATCCCCTCAAAACTTGTGACTCAAGTCAAAAGGAAGCACATTGAATGGGCTGCATTTTACATCACAAACGAAAAATGATAAATCCTAAGCTGTATCCTTATCATTGCATAATTTTGGTGAATCTTTGAGAAGGATATTTGATATCACATACAGCTTCTCTTATGGCATTCCATTTATCACATTTTTATAGGAAAAATGTTTTTCATTGCCACTTTCATTACATAGTATTCTTGTTATTCTTATCAGTTATTTATTAATTCAACAGTTATGGAGAAACAGGAAAGCATAAGTAAACATGGTCCATGTGTTAGAAATGTGAACAGGGAGCTAAATGAGATTGAAGAAGGTCATATTATCCATGCTGGGTATGTGCGTAAGCTGTGGACGGAGTGAACAGGGATTGCTGTGGGATCTGACATGTCCCGACCGAGGTGTTAGGGGTAGAAGTAAGGAAGTGATTGGATGGAGGAGCTGCAGGACAGTGAACCAGGTAGAAGCAGCAGCCCTCAGAAAAGCCTGAGGAGCTGTAACAACAAGGTATGTTTGGCAACCTACAAGTAGTTCAAATGAATGAAATATAGAGGGTGGGCACAGAGGCAATTAGGAGAGAATCTCACATATTGAGAAGTGAACAGAAAAGACTTTGCAGTCTACAAGGGAACTGGGCTTTATTCTGAGAACACAGAGCTGTCTAGGACATTGTTAATACTAACATGAGTAATGAGAATGCTGGCTTTTATGTACAGATTGAATGGGGTGGGCCTAGGGATCTGTCCAAGGTCATTGCTGTAATCTGAACAAAGAAATCTGAAAAATGTGAATTAAGACAGTTGTGAAGATGAAGGGGGAAAGAGGTGATTTGTAAAGAGAGATAAATGTACAACGATGTTTGTAAGTTTAGCTCTCCGAAGACATCCTCAGTGTGTGAAGCATAAAAGTCATGATGAGAGTTAGCTGTAGATACGAATTCCAGAAAAATCAATGCGTGACATTTATTGAGCAGTCATGTTTCAAAATATTTTCCCTTGGTAGACAATGTTCTAATCAAAATGTCAGCAAAGGGAATACAAACCAAACCAAACCAAATGAAAAACAAACAAACTTCCATCTCCTCGTCCACCTTATTTTCTCTCCTAAATAACAGATTCATTCTTTTAAAAATATATCAATGGAAGAAGTTCAACACGATGTCCACCTGAGCCTGGTTTGTGGACAGGGTGTATTTTACCGCATACATCTTTAAACTGTGAAATGCAAAGGACTGAATAAGATGATAAAACCTTCTCCAAAATGTCAGTTAGCTTTTTATCAAACAGATAAAAGATAATTCAGTAACAGAAAATGAAAAGTTATGACTCATTGGACTGCTCCCTGACTCCAGAACTTATCCTCCGTCCATGTATCAGGGTGATAAAACCAAACACCTCTCCCTGGGCAGTAACCCAAAGTGGGTCCCTGGGCTAAAACTAGACACTGTGACTCCCCAGTTTCTACCCCATCCTCCAACAGCCAGACACCCGGGGCAAGGATGGGATCAAAGGAGAAAGGAGAATGGTTGCCTCCACAATTCACGCTCCTGGCGTCTACAGCTCTTCCCCTCCCAGTTTTCTTGAATTCTCCCCATCCACTCCCTGCTCCCTCAGCAGAGGGGTGCAGTCAACATATGTGGTCAGTCTTCAGTGTCCACAGTCATGGGACTCTTAGGGGATGCACTCAGTAGATGGAGCATTATTGCAGCCCTCAGTTAGTTTAGCCTGCAATGAAAGGTTTTGTCTCCTCTAGTATCTAAGTCCCCTTTGCTTTCAATTTCCTGATTTTCCCCCAGTTCCAAACCTTGGGAATGAGTTCATGTTTTTTCTTCCAAAGTAATTCACCTTTCCTCTGGCCCGAGCCATCTCCCACAGTTTAAGAGCCAGAACAGCAGAGTGAGAGAGGGCGTGAGCTCCAGAGTTAGGGAAACAGGTTCCAACCCAAGCCTCCTCATTTCAAGTTCTGCAATCTTAGACAAGTCTGACCCACCTCTCTGTTCTCTCATCTATAAAACAGAGGTTGCAGAATCCTTTCTCCCTTGGGGTTTTTTAAGTACATTTAAATGAATCAATTCATGTAATATACTGAACATATGGTCCAGCACAAAGGAAGTGCTAATCTGAATACATTATATTAATTCTGGAAGCAATTGGCTCTTTTTCTGTCTATCTAGACCTCTCTGGTTAGTTTTTTTGGGAACAGGAACTCACATTAATGCAGTCTGAGACTCCTTCCTGATCTAGCTTCTCCGCTGTTCTCCTTTTTAATGTTCCGTATGAAACCAGCTCTACTTACCTGAATCTCTCCAATCTCAATCAGTCCATTATGAGTTAAGTTTGTTTGTTTTTTATTTATTCACATAGTATCTTCTCTGAAACCTCTGGGCTTCATTATCATTTTCTCCCTAAATTTAGGCCCATCCCAGGGAACAGTTTCACATCTTATAACACACATCAGTGTTCTCTTCCTTTACTGTCCATCTGTCTTGCTGTTCATTCATTCATGCAAACAATGATAGTCATTTTGTCCTACATTCAAGGAGTTCAAAGTATAATGGGAAGATGGATGATATATTGTGATGAGTAGAATGACGAATTTCAACTTTAATGAGATAGCATGTGTAACATACTTATCTAAGAGAGCACCCGGCAGATAGTAAGGATCACCAAGTACTAGCTATCTTATTATAAGGCATAAAGAATATCACTGAAAAGAAGCACATAACTCTTGAGTTACATGTTCAGTGATGAACAGGAGATTTCTGGGAAGTAGGAAGGGAAGGAAATTCTGCCTTCCTCGTCAAGGAAACAGGTGTAAAGGCAAACATGGTGGAACACAGACTAAAACAGCACTTCGTGTTTGCGAATCCCAAGTATTTCTAGAGGATAAAGGGAGAGGCAGGGAGAGGATTGGTGGAGAGATGAGGCAGCTAAGGCAGGTAGATGTCGGATAGCAAAAGTTCCTTTTTACTTTGCCAGGTATCACGTTTGAACTGGAGTCTGGAGCAGAAAGAATTGTTCCAAATTATTAAATGCCTACTCTGCAATAGATGGCATCATAGATATTTGACATTCATTATCCTATTTAAACTTCCTGTGAAAAACAAGGTAGACAGATAATCAGTCTGGTTTCATTGATATGGAAATCAAAGGTCAATTGAAAAAAATGGCACAGACAGGATTTGAATGAAGGTCACTGGATTGAAAGTTCATATTCTATTACACCACGTTTTGGGAGAGATTGGACTAAGTTAGTGGGAAGTGAGGAGTTGTATTAAGAAAATGAATAATGTGAATACATTTGCTTTTTAAAACCGTAACTTTGCAGCAGTGGAGAATAGATTAAAGAAGGGAGAACCTAAAAACAGAAAAAACCCATTAAAACCTGAATCTATAAGTTGGTGAGAGGTACAGGAGTCTAAACAAAAATGATGGAAAATTCAAAGAAAATGCCAAATCTGAGATCTATTGGGGAAAAATAACTGACAATGTCTCATTCTCAAAATATTCACTGACATTTTATCACATGAGGCCCATTTTATGGAGGGTCAACCATCCCACCACGGTGATCAGAGGACAAAAAGAGGGGAAGGAAAGGACAATGAGTTTTTGCTATAATTGGTACCCGGTCCCATAAAGAATATTTTGGGCTGGGACTTCCCTGGTGGCCTAAGTGTTAAGACTCCATGATTCCATTGCATGGGGCGTGAGTTCGATCCCTAGTCGAGGAACTAAGATCCCACATGCCACGTGGCCAAAAAAAAGAGAATATTTTGGAAGCTCCCTGGTGGCCTCGTGTTTGGGCTTTGGGGCTTTCACTGCCATGGCCCAGGTTCAATCCCTGGTGGTGTGTATCACAGCAAAAATAATAATAATAATAATTAAGGATAAAGTTTTCAGCATCAGACTACAGCTCAAAATTCAACCTATTTCTTTTTTTAATAACAAATAAGGATGCACTCCCAGATCTGATGAATAAAATGAAATTATAGGCAAGTAAAGGATCAGATCTTAGAGAGGCTCTAACCAAGGTAGAAAGTTACAACTTTGCTACAGCTAGTAAGAGGGAGACTTGTAGAAACTCTGTATTGATGTGCAGGCTGAGAGTTTTGAGGCAGTTTTTATGAGTTATTTCACAGAGATTCTTTATTCAACTCAAATATTAATATTTACCTGGTGCTTCTGTGTGCCAAGCAGTGTGACTGGGCAGTGGTAAGTGTCCCTGCCAGGATCCCAGTGATGGGTTTTTTTAATGCATATTTGGAATCTTAAGAAATTAAGGACCATGCTAGGAATAATATTTTTAATTTTTAATACACATTTTGACATGTTGAGAATTTCTGGTGTATGTGTGTGTATGTGTGTTTAATTAGCATTGCATGTTTTTCCACTATGAACAAGCAGAGTGCGCTTTAGAGAAAGACTCTTCAGGAGTTGTCCAGGGACTTTTACAAGGGGTGATCGGAGCTTTGAGGGTAGGGAGCTCAAAAGTCCCTGTGAATGAATTATGAATGGATCAGAGCCCCAGATGGTTCAAGAAGAATCCGGATGTCCACCAAACGAACATACAAATGTTTCCCTATAACTGCCAGGAGGAAGATGTCTAATGGTACAGTTTAAAGAGAGTAAGGATGGATAGTGCCTTAGACTGGCTGATCTGCAGGTCATAAGTCCAGACTCCCCCTTCAAATAAACCCGAAGCATCACACTAGCAAAAAAGAAGACTGCATTTTTGGGTAGCGCTCCAGCAGACTCACTCCCTTGTTTTCTATGATCTACATCAGAGGGATATGATACTATAGTAACACAGTGCTAGTTGTTCACAGGCAGGCCCCATCACCTCCCCCCTCAGGCATAGTATGGAAAACTTACACGTGGCTTCCTTTCTCAGTCCATGACAAGGATTTTGAAAAGCCCTGAGAAGGGTTTACAACATCATGAGGGATGAAACTGGACTGCTCATACAATGCCTGAAACTGGCTTTCTGTGTTTCTAATGACAAGTGGGTGGATCACCCGGGCTCATTCCAGACGTCTTCGTCTGACTCTAGAAGCCCAGCTCACCACCTGGCTGGTGTTGTCCTGAGGTCTCTGCCCTTTACGCCTCTTCTGGAAGCCAACCTCACCTCCTGGATGGTGTCCTTTTATGGCTATCCCCACCAGCCCTCCCTGACATGGAACATTCTGGACTTGGCTCCTCCACTAATGAGAGCAACCTCTTACAGAACACTTTATCAGAGCAGACTTATCTGATCTGCTTCGGCAGTTCCCTGGTATCAGCAGTACCACGAGTGTGCCAGAACACATTGACCTGAGGCTTCCGAGAGAGGCCGAACAAAAGCAAATTCTTCCTAATTCACAGATTTTATTGCAAGGGCCAGTTGAGGCTATGAATTCAACTACTTTACTCTTCGTGTAACTTAGGTAGCTTGGTAGTTCAACATACATACATCGAGGAGCTTCTTGGGAAATGGATTGTGTTAATAAGTTGAACAAACACTTATGTAATATTTTCTATGAGACAGGCCTTTTGCCAGGCAATGGTAACTTTGAAGTCAGCCTCTGTCCTTTCCCTGGAAGAACTCCAATCTGGATAAGGAAACAAACAAGTTTCCCCAAAGCTCTAAAAAGAAGGGCAGAGAATTAAAAGTGGTAGAAGAGAAAAGTTAAAACAGCTTTTCATGGTGTCACTTTATTGGGAAGCGTTCGCATTTCAGTGGTATGAAAGGTAGAATTTAAGACACTAGGTAGTGGGTGGGGTTGACCTCGGAACCACCAGGACCCTCCTGTCAGCAAACCACCTGGCCAGCGCCCTAAAGTTTCAGTCCTCAAGCAGCTGGCAGGCTCCTCTCCACACTCCCTATTAGGTCGGGGCGGAGCAGTGAATGGGAGTTAATTTTAAGGTTCGATGCATGAGACAGGGTACTCAAGGCTGGTGCACTGGGATGTCCCTGAGGGATGGGATGGGGAGGGAGGGTCAGGATGGGGAACACATGTACACCCATGGCTGATTCATGTCAAATGTATGGCTAAAACCACCACAATATTGTAAAGTAATTAGCCTCCAATTAAAATAAAGTCATCATTCCTTGCGAAAAAAAAAAAGAAAATCAAGGAGGTGCAGTTGAGTTACCTCGAATGGGGAGAGTTTTGAGGGCTTCACAAATGTGAAGATCATCCCTTTTCAGAGGCTGTATTGACGTTCTAAGACCTGTTTAGGTCAAAGTTGAGTGTGCCTACAAGCCAGCGTTAGTCTTCAACAAAGCTACATGTCACATTATCTCCTCACGTGCATCCTGGCAAAAATAATTGTCATAAAAAAAGTAAACATTTTGCTCTGTCCCTTAGATTTTATTTTCCGTCCCCTTGTTTATTCCCCTTTAAGTCAGTAAATAAATTCTTCCCAAGAACAGCATGACGTCAGCAAACATCTTGCTAGGTGACCGAGGAAAACCGAGTGTGTATGTATCATGTTTCTCACCACATTGCTGCCTACCGAGGCTTTCTGCTTTACTTAGGACCCACAGCCCAATTTTATGTTCCCAGTCAACCCAATGTCTCTGTCAATGTTTATTATCTTGGTGTGGTAAGATGTGTTCCAGCCGTCAATGGGTACTTCTTCCCTCAATAGCATCCCCTTTCGCCTGTACTCTCCACCTTCCCACGTTTTGTAATCTCTCTCCTACTCAGCACGATCCCATCAGCATCTGCTCCCAGGTGCTGCCCAAAGACCAAGGTGTAACACTATCTTCAGGTAGTCTTGCCAAGGCTATTTGCATTTAAATAGGATTCAGAGCATTACACTGAAGGCAGAAATGTAGACATTACTGGGGAGATGGAAGAGAATGGAAGGGGTGGAGGACAGTGATGAGCTAACAAGGGCCCTTCTGCTTCTACTGTAGTCAATCCCTTCTTCTAAGTGTAAAGAATGATCACGTCTGTGCCCAGTCAACCCCAAGGAGGTCAGACCTGACTTTGATATCATATCTTCTTAATTACACCCTTCTCCTATTTACATAAACTCCCAATAATTATGTGGATTCCTCTAACTCTCACAAGCCAGCCAGGAAGGCCTAATCTACCTATGTTTACAGGTAACTGGCAACACCAGGATTTAAGCCAGGTCTGTCTGGAGCCAAAGGCCAGTCTCCATTCATTATTTTATCCCCACATAGCTTCAGGGGAAAATGCTCCTTCTTTTACTTTAATTCAATCCCTTTAACCTGTCTCTTGCTGACTTAAAATGCTTTACTGACTCCAACTTTATTTTTTTTTCCAACTTTATTTTTTTTTAATTACATTTTGCCTGTTCCTTTTATTCTTCCTTTAGTAGAAATCCATGTTACATCAGCTCAGGTGTAAGGACACTTCTTAAAGTTCAAGTACAAGACATCACCTTTCCATATTCTTTTCTGCAAAACAACACTAATTCCTGTATTCCCACTACCATTCATCAAAGTTCCTAGTGAATTCTCTATGGTTATCCAATTAAGTGGCTAATTTTATGTTCTCCAAAGCCATGTCTTTTAAACAGAAAAATAAAAAAGCAATAATTTCATATATATGAAAAATATTTTATTGTATAGGTGATTTTAAAATTTTTAAACTTAAAATTATAACTTTTATATTATTGTATTATGATGAATGTATTGTATTACATATAACTAGTGACTTTTTAAGTTTAAATAGTGGTTTTGAAACATTAGCTATACATAATTACCTTTATTTTTTATATGCTATTCTATAAATAATATCATACATCTTATAAATATTTATAGAGCCTGAAAGTCACAAAGTGTGTCGTAATACATAATTGATGATGTTACAGAGGCAAAGTGTAAATTATTTAGCTCCACAGACCATAATGAATAAATAAATGAATAAAAACAAGGATAAGAAAATACCACAGGCCTTGAAATTCAGAAACTATAATCAATGCCTTAATATCCCCCCTCTTTTAAAAGATACACAAAGAATCTGCATTACTTAAAAGAGCTTGCAGATACATAATATGAAAAATGTTAGTCCTGACAATTAGCTATGGAGATTAAAATGTTAATGGGCCATGCTCTTCCAAGATAAGAAAATGAAGCAAAGCACTTCTTGTATTCATTTCTGCTGCCTAAGACAACAGTTTATCTCAACTTCATTCAGGCCACCATTGATAACCCACCAATGTGTAATTTCAAATGTCCCACGGAGGATAATGGACCACTTGCCATATGACTAACAATTTAATGTCTCAGCCATAAATTAAATCTTGCTTAATGTATGGTACATGATGGAAAGCCTCTGTTCTATCCATTTCTTCCAACAGATAATTGATGCAGAGGAGAAACAAAAGAAGGGGCTCCCTCTAAAAAATACATGCTCCACAAAGCAATCGCCTGCCTCACCTAATGCAATACATTTCTTGTGGGTCTTTTGTTACCCTGTAACATATTAAATTATCCTGCCAATTACCTTGGCAACTAAAACAAGAGGTTCTAATATGCTGATGACTTTTGGAGGATTACACCAGCTGTCAGTAAGAAATGATAATTAAGGTATCTTAATTATTAAGCATGATGAGAATATGCAAAATGTGTGTGTGTGTTTTCATAAAACTTGTGTCTAAAGCACAGAGGAATCCTCACACTGGCAAAATTCTCTTTCTCTGCCTGAGATCATCTGTGTGGCCCCTTTTCTCTCTGAGACTAGCAGACAGCTGGATAAATTTCAACAACGTTTGAGATATGTAGTCTTGCCCTCACCTCAGCCTACCAGTTATTTCCCTGGGTCTCTTTTAGGTATACATGTAGCAGACTGTGATGATTTTAAAGCTACATTTTTGGCCAGCTTACCTTCAGAACAATAGCAGCAACAACAAAAGAGTCAGTCCTAATAAAGGGTCTTTGAGCAGTCAGTTTAAACCACCTAAAAGTGTTCTTTTATGCTGCTTTTATACTGTCTCCCCCGGAGGTTAACCGTCTTAAAAGGCTGGCGTTTAAACTGAGACTGGGAACAAAAGCATCACTAGAAAGCAGAGAGCTCTTCCTCTGGCACCAACATCTGTACTTCCCGAAATTCTCAAGAAATATAACGACTCAACGAAAAAGAACCAATACCTTTGGGTGAGAACATTCCCGCACAGGGATACCGTCTTGCTGGCTGCTGTGTAGAATGAGCTGCTTGGGCATGTATCTCTCTTCTTAGCTACGCTGTCTGCTTGGCGGCCGCTGCCAACATAGGCAGCGTTACAACATGTATGTGGTGTTCGTCCGCAATAAAAGCAGACTAACCAGCCCAGCTTGGTGCGGCTTGCCGGAGGCATCAGATCTTTAGACCCTCGCCATCTGATTGGCTGCTTCCTAGTCTCACTGTACTGGGCTGCCTTCACCTTCCACTGTGTTCAATATATTTTCCCCGGGGATACAGTCCGAGAATTGCTGGTTAGGGAATCAGAGGCAGGTTAAACTGAGTTGGTTTTAAAAAAACAGTGACATGATTTTCTATGAACACGTCGAATGTTTAATTTTCAAGTTCTACATAGTCTACCCTGGAGAAACCTAATAAGATGGATATAATTTAACCATCGCAATTTTATATTTCCTCTCTGAAAATACCTCCGGTTTAATGCACGAATAACACAGCACTGAAATGATCAGGTGGCATCTTGCGATGTGACATGTCTGTATAATCAACATTAAATCAAAACAGATGGGGATGACAGAATATATTAAGAGGGTTATTAGAAATGCCAGACGATGATGTTGAATAAGGCTGTTGAAGCCATCTAAAGAAAGTGTTATAAATCACTTACACAAAACACTTTTAAACAATATTTATGTTGACTTTATATAGCTGTGATAATGAAAACCTAAAGATCAATGACAAACAATAAAGGCTTTCTTACCACGTCTAGAAGAAAAATGCCAGGAAGAAATATCAAATCTGGTATTCTATGAAAACAGGCCAAACTAGAAAGGAGTAAAAAAGTACACTCTTATCATCTCCTATCCACATATTAGGTTCAATTTTATATATGACTTTGGCCAAAGATTTAGAGTATTTAAAAGTAACCTCTGGTATTACATTATTTTTAAAAATAATCAAATTATTTATATTTTCAAATTAAAGATAGTGCATTGATTGCATATATTTAGTCTTCTCTCCTTCACGAGACCTCACTAAAATGACAGTAAAGTTTTTATTTTAAAAGCCATAAACCCATAAAGATAAAGAAATAGGTGAAGTTTGCAACCAAATTTAGAGAACTAGAAAGCAGATGAAGTGGTGGTAAGTGAACAGGAAAAGCTGAATCCCAAACTAACAACATAGAAAGTCAAGAAATGACAAAATTTGCAACACACCGACCTGAATAAGCTCTGGAATTGGTGACATAATGAATATTTGGAAGTGGAAATAAAGTGGGGCTAAAAACGGCAGGTGCTCTGGCCACCCATGCTTCATCTTAGCACAACACTGGAGGTTTATTCTCTGGAGAGACTAAAAGGATCTCTCTGGACTAGCATGGTTTTAAAAAAAAAAAAGATAGTATAATGAAAATAAGAGAATTAATGAGAAATGGGTCTCCTTTCCTGCACTTAGCTCCTGTGAGACAAGTAACAGTGTGTAGACTCTTCAAAAAGGACATCTGAAGAGTGCTCTTTGGGGACTCGATCTTCCTAAAACATTAAGACTTCAAGGCGCTAATATTGGACCTCATTGTTCAGTTACTCGGTTGTGTCTGATTTGTTGAGATCTCATGGACTGTAGCCTGTCAGGCTCCTCTGTCCATGGGATTCTCCAGGGAAGAATACTGGAGTAGGCTGCCATTCCCTACTCCAGGGGATCTTCCCAACCCAGGGATCAAACCTGAGTCTCCTGTGTCTCTCAAATTGGCCAGCAGATTTTTTACCACTGGTGCCACTGGGAGCCCTCTGTTTCCCTGAGTTTGCTCAGATTCCTGTCCATTCAATCGGTGATGCCACCCAACCATCTCACTCTCTCGTCACCTTCTCCTTTTTCCTTCAGTCTTTCCCAGCATCAGGGTCTTTTCCAGTGAGTCAGCTCTTTGCACCAGGTATTGCCAAAGTATTGGAGCTTCAGCTTCAGCATCAATCCTTCCAAAGAATATCCAGGGTTGATTTCCTTTAGGATTAACTGGTTTGATCTCCCAACAGTCCAGGGGACTCTCAAGACACTCCCTAACAAATTACCCAACCAGATGACCCAGCAATGAAACCACATTGATAAGCTCTACACGTGAGATTTATTTATTTATTCATTCATTTATTTATTTGTTGATTTATTGGCCATGCAACTTGTGGAATGGAACCTATGCCCTCCACAGTGAGAGTACCAAGTCCTAACGACAGGACCACCAGGGAATTCCCTACACATGAGATTTAGTGCCCGACTCTTATGTATGTGTGCATGCATGCTAAGTTGCTTCAGTCACGTCTGACTCTTTGTGACCCCATGGACTATAGTCCGCCAGGCTCCTCTGTCCATGGAGACTCTTCAGGCAAAAATACTGGAGTGGGTTGCCATGCCCTCCTCCAGGGGATCATCCCAACCCGGGGATCAAACCTGCGACTCCTGCACTGCAGGGAAATTCTTTACTGATGAGCCCCCAGGGAAGCCCCACTCTTAAGTATAACAATGATCTAATATCAAAGCAGAGACCAGACCAGAAGAAACAGGCAATAAACAGGCAGACAAGTAAATCTGGAAAAAGTAAACTGGAGGAAACAATGGGTGTATAGGAAGAACTGTTAAGTGCTGTCTTTAATGCCCTTGTGGAAATGAAAGACGCGCGAACAGCTGTCGCTCTGCATGGCCCCCACGAGCGTGACTATCAGTTACACAATGCAGTTCATAGCACAGTCCCCTGGTAACGCAGCTCAGATTTCAGTTACCAGGGCATATTAACTAAAGGTAATCGCACAGTGTACAATCTTTTCTGTTGGCGCTTCTGCCCTGACTGTGGAGTCTCTCGTAGTAATAGGGGCACAGCATGGTGACATGTTGTGTCCCAACGATCAACCCATGTGACATTTTCCAGAATTGATAATGGAAAGAGGACATCGGCCAACAGAGATGAAAGCACAGCAGTGAGATGAAAAAATGGCCGTGGTGGTATTGCCCTGCACTTTTCATTTTTGTGTGACGTCCTTGTCTGCTTTTGATATCAGGGTGATGGTGACCCCGTGGAATGAGTTTGGGAATGTTCCCCTCTCTGTAATTTTTTGGATGAATCAGAGAAGGATAGGTATTAGCTCTTCTCTAAACACTTGATAGAGTTCGACTGTGAAGCCATCTGGCCCTGGGCTTTTGTTTGTTGGACGATTTTTAATCACAGTTTTAATTTTAGTGCTTGTGATTGGTCTGTTCATATTTTCTATTTCTTTCTGGTTCCCACCTTTCTCAAACTGTGGTTCTCTCATGCATTTCTTTTTTAATCTCAAGTAAATGTGATAGTTGTTTACATAATATCTATTTTGGGGTATGATATGTGAGAAACATGCTCAGCAGCCCAAACTCATAGAATGGACTTGGAGACAGGGGTCCAGCAGGAAGTGAGGCTTTCATGATGGTCTTGAAAGATTGGGTGTCTGGTGGGCACACACCCAGAGTTGTTACACGGAGCAAGTTATCCCCCGCATGCAAGTCCCTCCCACAGTTCCTCATTGACTGAGTTCTGTGGGGTGAACAGTCTTCCTGGACATCACCTAGGTTTGTTCCCTCCCTCTTTGTGGGCTGGCCCCTCCCTGACATCTTGTTTCCTCCTTTCCTGTGCACCTATTCCCGTCCTTATGTTTTTGAATTCATCACTAGAATGAACTTGCACAAAAATCCTAGGCGTCCCACCCTCCCTTTGTTTGCCCGACTTTCCAGTTTTGTAAGCCTTATGGTTATCACGCATGCTAGCAATGTAATGCTCAAAGTTCTCCAAGCCAGGCTTCAACCTTATGTGAACTGTGAACTTCTAGATGTTCAAGATGGATTTAGAAAAGGCAGAGGAATCAGAGATCAAATTGCCAACATCCATTAGATCATAGAAAAAACAAGAGAATTCCAGAAAAACATCTACTTCTGCTTCATTGGATGCACTAAAGCCTTTGACTGTGGGGATCACAATAAACTGTGCAAAATTCTGTAAGAGATGGGATTACCAGAGCACCTCACCTGCCTCCTGAGAAATCTATATGCAAGTCAAGAAGCAATGGTTAGAACCAGACATGGAACAATGGACTGGTTCAAAGTTGGGAAAGGAGTGCATCAAGGCTGTATATTGTCACCCTGTTTATTTAACTTCTATGCAGAGTACATCATGTGACATGCTGGGCTGGATGAAGCATAAGCTGGAACCAACATTGCCAGAAGAAACATCAGTAACCTCAGATATGCAGATGACACCACCCTAATGGCAGAAAGCAAAGAGGAACTAAAGAACCTCTTGATGAAAGTGAAAGAGGAGAGTGAAAAAGCTGGCTTAAAACTCAAGATTCCAAAAACTAAGCTCATGGCATCTGGTCTCATCACTTCATGGCGAATAGATGGGGAAACAGTGGAAACAGTGACAGACTTTATTTTCTTGGGCTCCAAAATCACTGCAGATGGTGCCTGCAGCCATGAAATTAAAAGATGCTTGCTCCTTGGAAGAAAAACTATGACCAACCTAGACAGCATATTAAAAAGCAGAGACATTACTTTTCCAACCAAGGTCCACATAGTCAAATCTACGGTTTTTCCAGCAGTCAAGTATGGATGTGAGAGTTGGACCATAAAAAAGGCTGAGCACTGAAGAATTGATGCTTTTGAACTGTGGTGCTAGAGAAGATTCTTGAGAGTCCCCTGGTCTACAAGGAGATCAAACCAGTCAATCCTAAAGGAAATCAGTTCTGAATATTCATTGGAAGGACTGATGCTGGAGCAGAAGCTTCAATAATTTGGCCACCTGATGTGAAGAACTGACTCATTGGAAAAGACCCTGATGCTGGGAAAGATTGAAGGCAGGAGGAGAAGGGGACAACAGAGGATGAGATGGTTGGATGGCATCACTGACTCAATGGACATGAGTTTAAGCAAGCTCCAGGAGTTGGTGGTGGACAGGGAAGCCTGGCGTGCTGCAGCCCATGGGGTTCCCTAAGAGTCAGACACGACTGAGCGACTGAACTAACTGAACTGAGCTATGGCTATTACATCAGCAAGCTGTCACTCAAAGTTAGCTATTCTTGAACATGGACCACTTTAAGTTTTTTATTTCTTACAGATACTTTGCTTGATATTGCAAATTATGGAAGCTAATATAGATGCTCAATATCTAAGCACTTTATTACTCAGTTCCTGTTTAATTTCCAAGATTATCTCTGTCTTAGTGGCAAAAATTGTGAATTCTACTTGGAATCCTCCACCAAATATAATGTTTGTTGGCAGCACTCTCTGTTTCAGATATGTCCATTTCAGTCACTTTCTTGTTAAGGGAATTTCAGAAAAAAATAACACATCTTAAAATCAGTGTTAGGACATGCACATGGCGTGTTCAAAATTCTGAAGTGATGAAAAAGTGAAATAAAATAAAACAGCATTTGAGAGAAATATACAAATATGTTCAGACTATTTTTCTCCAAAATATTTATAATTATTCTAAAATAATTGAAAAACTAATTTGCAAATGAGAATCTGTAAAATAAGTTATACTACTGCTTTAACATGAGATGCATTTTATGAAATTATACACATAATTTCAGTTACCAATTTTACTTCTTAATGAATTTTAAGCAAATAAAAACAAAGTTAGTAAAAAATTTTAAATACCTATTTGATGATTATTGATGATTATTGAGGAATTTTGAGAAGGTCAGGGATACTTGATCCAATTGCAAAGGATTTGGCCACCAGAGAAAATACCTGTTTAAGTCAACGTTTTTGGTTAGAAATAAAATAAGCGTTCCTTTAGTATGTACCTGTACCTTCAGAATGTAATCTGTAAGACTAACTTATTATAAAAGATGGCTTTTCACAGCTGACATTTCATGCAGTCATATATTCATTCATTTTGTTGCTCATCAAACATTGGATGCCTCCTTCATGTTGGCACCAGGATTCGTGTGGAACTGTGGATTTCAAGGTAAAGAAAGAGAGGAAAACTGGAGGAAATAATACTGGCAGGAACAGACTGATCCATCCTATACTGCCATCCATCTGGTCCACCCTGCACCCTCTACTTACGTGTAGGATATTGCGTGCTCAGAGATGCCCTTTAAGTTTACTCTTCCTATGCCTGTGTAGCCCATATAAGCAGATACTTTTCATGTCTTACCAGGTTTAATTGGGGCTTGCCATGAGTGATGACAGACTTCCTATGCAGCTGTAGAAAAAGGACTCGTGGACACTACAGAAGAAGGAGAGGGCAGGACGAGTTGAGAGAGTACCATTGACATATGTACACTCCCATGTGTAAAATGGTAAAATAAAAAATGGGCGAAATAGATAGCTGGTGGGAAGCTGCCGTGTAGCAGGGGGAGCTGAGCTCGGTGCTCTGTGACAACCGGGATGGGTGGGATGGCGGGTAGGGTGGAGGGAGTCTCAGGAAGAAGGGGCGATGCATCGTACAGCAGAAACTAGCATGACATTGTAAAGCAATTACACTACAATTTTTTAAAAATAAGACGTGGCCTATAAAAAAAGAGAGAATTTGAATAATAAAGTAGCTTCTACCATATGGAAGTGAAATAACTACCTTAAAATGGCAGACTGCCTATTTCACTGATTGAATTTGTATTAATACATTTTTAACAGAAACTTTACCATAACCTGTGGGAGTCTCTAAAGTTTTGAAATATAAATGTTAACTGCCAGTTCCAAATCTCAAAACAAGGCTACAGAACAGACTTTTGGTAATTAACCCAGGGTACCAAAAAGTAGCCCCTTTCCTTTCTCCACACACACCCTCTGTTTACAATAGTTTAGTTCTTTCAAGTCTATCACTGCTTTTGTCTGCTCACTTCAAAGCCATATTCAGCAGCAGGTCTCAAACACAATGCAGAAGGCTGGTGTCTGCTTACAAGAGCTGAAATGCTTTGTTTCAGAATTGCCTTAACATCTAAACTTATTGGTCTAGATTTACCACCTTGACCTACTTCATTCATTTATTTTCATGAAAATGGAGACTTCTGATGCTGATTCATTCACATGAAAGGCATCTTTTAGACGAGTGCGCAGATAAAACTAATTATTCTTCTGATAAATTGCTCCACTCACGTTAGCTCTTCTCGGCAATAAGCAGCAGAAATAAAATACTTACATCTCTATAAGCAATTCTGGGGAACACTGAGGTTTCTACTTAAAACATGTTTAAAAGCATCAATTTAGTCCCTGATAAAAATAAATCATCCCTCAGCTAAACTCCTTACTGACTCCATCCCCTTTGGATCCATTTACATCCTCACCATGTTCACCACAGATCAGCCCTTGCCATCTACCTCTACAAAGAGTAAATCATGAGCTGCTGCAGCTGCTGGTCTTCAACATCCTCTGAAAGGAGTTCAGGATGGACACAGCGGAAATGAGGCACTCTGTGCTCGGGTGGGGGATGGGCGAGCTGGCACGACAGGTCTTCAGAGAGTTAGATACTTTCAGGAGCCGATTTTAAGAGCCTGATTCTTGTATCTCCGCATATCTAGAAAAGCACTTAAATCGTTCATGGTGACAGCTGTTCCTTGTGACTCGCAAAAGTTTCAGGAGACTAGCAGAAACTTTCTGGAAAAATATGTGTCTGATTGCATGGAATCCCCCTTTACCAAAATCACGTATACACTGACCTCCCCCACTCTGCGTCTTTGGAGCAGTTTCTCAGAGCTACCTGAGGTGCCGTCTCCTGCGCTGCAGTCCTCATTTTGCCCCCAGTAAAACTTAACTCACAACTCTCATGTGCATTTTTTTAAAGTCAGCAACCACCTGCTGTTAACACTTGGCCCCCCATGAAAACAAAGGAAGATGAGGATAAGAGAGGATTTTTTAGAAACAGTGGAAGACATAATTATTTATACAGAAGGCAAGCTGAATTCTGAGCAAGATGAATATATGCATACCTACACTCCCATTAAAACTACATAAAGTCAAAAATAAAATTGTAAAGATAGAAAAGACAGTTTAGCTACCCAGGTAAGACAATTGGGTAAACAGCATCAGTTCAGTCCCTCAGTCATGTTCGACTCTTTGTGACCCCATGGACTGCAGCACGCCAGGCTTCCCTGTCCATCACCAACTCCTGGAGCTTGCTCAGACTCATGTCCATCAAGTCAGTGATGCCATCCAACCATCTCATCCTCTGTCATCCCCTTCTCCTCCTGCCTTCAATCTTTCCCAGCATCAGGGTCTTTTTCCAAGGTGTCAGTTCTTCGCATCAGGTGGCCAAAGGATTGGAGTTTCAGCTTCAGCATCAATCCTTCCAGTGAATATTCAGGACTGATTTCCTTTAGGATTGACTGGTTGGATCTCCTTGCAGTCCAAGGGACTCTCAAGAGTCTTCTCCAACACCACAGTTCAAAATTTCCAAATTGGTTCCGAAATGGGTAAACAGCATACTTCTCATTAATAAAAGGAAATGTGGAAATATTATAGAATAACATCTTCAAACTGATGAGAGGCGAAAAACACCTCTCAGAGTTAAAATTCTAAATACTGCTGAAATATTAATTAAAATAGAGGAGAGTAGGCAGAAGTGAGGATTAACACCAAAAAGGATACCGAGAGCTCAAAGTAGAAATTCATGGCCATGGTGCTAATTGTTGAACACCTACCAAATTTCATTATCCATATCATTAAAGGGAGTTAAGCATTTGAGAAGCTTTGAATTTAACAATCTTTTGATTTGTATATGTGACTCTATGTCCAGAAATAGCCTTTGAAAAATGTAGTATTCTAATTATACTTCATGTTCATACCAGCTATTCATTATTTTAATTATGATTTTATTATAAAACCCCATAAGGGAAGAGACCAGGACTGTCTTAGTCATCATTTTATTCCCAGTTGCTAACACATTGCTTGGCACCTTGTAGGAACTCAGCAAACAGTTATGGGCTAAATACATGAATTGTTTGTCTAAGTTTACCTCTACAACTTTTCACCCTCCCTGTCAATATTCTTCCTGAAGATTAGAAAAAAATATTCTCTTTTTCTTAATCTGCTACTCTTTTGCATATGGTATGGAATCTGTTTTTTCTTAAAAAATGCAAGAAGTGACCTTTTTTTTTTTTCCTGGAAAGAAGGATAAGAAATTAAGAAACTGTAGAGTTGGAATTAAGAATACATTTAAGATTCCAGAATACATTTAAGAATACATTTAAGTATTCTTACATACATTCCAGAATACATTTAAGTAAGACACAACTTTATTACTCACCCTCCCATTGAAAGCAAGAGTCTTGAAGTCAAGTTTCTTAAAGGTCTAGACAGATAATAGCTATAAATGTTTGGGACTTCTCTGGTGGTCCAGTGCTTAAGACTGCAGTTCCACTGCAGGGGTCACAGATTCCAGCCTTGGTAGGGGAACTAAGATCCTGCATGCCTCTTGACACAGCCAAAAAAAAAAAAAGTTATAAATGTTTAAAAAGAACAGATAGAGAGGGCTGTGACCCATGAAAATACAATTAAAATATACTGAAATTTACTTCCCCAAATACTATGGATTAGATACTCTGGAGTGCACCTCTTAAAAATCTTTTTAAATACCAGGAAAAAAAAGTGCAATAAATATTTAAATCTTCCATTGAACTTTAGCTGAAGGAGCTGACTCTATTTTTAGGTGTTTAAACAAGGGCCGATATATTGAGGCTCTGGAATTGCTTGGTGACACCAGGGGGCCGGGGGTTGTTTAGGTCAGCACATGGTAGAGTGCTGGAACTGAGATTTCTTCATAAATCTAAAGTCTGTAAGATATTAGACCTTTCATGATAAAAGAATGGGTTAGGAAAAAAAATCCTGAGTGTCAAAGGGAAAGATGCATCTTTATCAGTTTCAGATCTGAGTGAGGAAAATATATATATTGTACTTTTAGGCATGGCCGTATAAAAGTTTGTGCTTCCCCTGTGACCTTTCAAGCCTCCAAACGAGAAATTGGAATATGGGTTCAGGATTGAGGATGCCCTCAGGGATACGGTAGGAGCAAGTTCTTTTTGGAGTCATGGTCCTTCAACCCAGGTCTCCTGGAGACTCATTAGATTTCAGTTAGTCAAGTAAACCAGCCTGTTGTGCTGGAACCAAAAGACTGATGTATAGATAGATCTTTCTAGGTGTGAGCAAGAATAAAAGTACATTTAAAAAAGCAGATTCAACTCATACATGGTTTGAATTAATGTATGTAGGATTAATGTTAAATTATTTTCAAAATGAATGGTAAAATGACAAAGAATATACCATTGCAGTGAAGGTTTTGCATGTGGTTTTGACTCCGTGAGAGGAAAGGTAGATATTCAGCTAGAAAGAGCAGTTTATGACTTTACCAGAGAACATATACAAACGCCTCAGAAATTAAAGCTTTGTATCATTTCCAATAGCCTCTCAGAGGGTATTACTTACAAGTTATACAGTTGACTCATTAATTCTTGCAATATTTACTTAATAAAGAAGATTTAATCTCAAAAAATGAAATAGTCAAGTGGGCTAAAAATGGCTCTCTTCCTTTTAAAACCTTTTGGAGATTCCTACTCTATCAAATGAAGTTGTGGGACTGAAATGTTTCTTAAGGTCACTTCCAACTGGGGCTTTCTGTCTGTCCAATGTGGCTTGTACCAGAAATCTAAGGTTTTTGCAAGCTGATGTCATAGTAATTTCAAGTCTTTGTAAAACTGTTAAGTGAATTTTCCAATGTCTGTTTTCCTATAATGTTGCAAATTATTTTGGTGCTTGATAACACTGAAATTAACATGATAGAAATAGAAAATAATATATTTATTTGATAAATTTCAAAGTATGAGCAACCCTTGTTCATATTATTAGAAATCTTAACCTATTAACAAGACAGGCAACAGCTTAACTAAAGAATTAGCAACCAAATCAGCAGGAAATTTTACTTGAAGCATTTTATGTAAGCAATCTGGTTCTCAATTCTGCAGAAAATGAAAGCAAACATGTTTTGGAGGTTGTTTTGAATTGAATAGAATGGCGTCACACCTATATATACCAATCCTCGCCAAGCTGTGGAAACCACTCTAGTTAATGTGATTGAAAATCTCAGTAGTGGAATTCCTTTTGCTTTACAGGAAGTAAAATATTTCCAAATGGATGGAAATTTCATTTAGCACTGACTACCTTTGGCCCTATGTTCCTAGAAAATCCATATCGAATTGTCTAAGGCATTTCTGGCACTATTAACAGGTAAAATGAGAGCAAGTCATTTATGTCCCCAAAACGAACTTTGAAAATGAAGCTGGGCTGAAAGTAGACAAAAGGAACCATAGACTTTTTTTTTTTTTTAATGAAAAACACACAAAACTCAAACCATTTTTAGAAATTCAAATTTAAAGAGGAAGAATCAGCAGTGAGATAGCGATTGTTTGCATCTATTCTAGGAAAGACTGGAACATAGTTCTTCACTAATTGCTTACAACAGGACAGGTCACTCACTTCCATGATTCATTTAAAAAAAACACCACAAAACTTTACAGTTCATTCCTGCTGGTCTGTAAAGGCATGTTGCTCTGCACATGTCATTCTCTGAGTTCTAATTAGGTTGTGGAATGAACTCAGGTCTAAAGCTTATTGGGGCCTTGGGAAGCTGGGGGCGGTCTGCGAATGTTTAGGGCACCAAGAAGAAGAATCATTTCTTTCTAATATATATATCTAATATATACAATCCTCAAAGGAGTTTTGTTAAGTTTGAGTTGAATATCACGGAATTGAGTCGAGTTGAATTCAATCTAAATGAATCAATCGTAGATCACACTGTGATTTTTAGAGTAAAAAAATTTTTTTTTCCTGAATGCGTCCTTGAAGCCTGTCCTTTGACAAGAGCCAAGAACGTCTATCTCTTAAGTTCTTCCTGAGAACAGTTAACCGATTTGACTTAGAAATGGGTGGTTTCCTCTTACTGTAATGAAAATTTAAAATTGAAATCAATAAATCAGGATAAAAAAGGAATGGTTTCCTCAATATCTTTATTATGCAATATTAGTTATCTTCCACATCCATTTCTTTTTCCAGGTAGAACCACAAATAAAATAACGTTTCTTGCTGTGTTTCTCATTAGCATCTGACTGTGCTGTGCTGTGCCTAATCGCTCAGTCATGTCTGACTCTCTACAGCTAGACTGTTAAGATCCGGGAGGATAGGGATTGTATCTGTTTTGTTCACCCTTCCATCCCAGGACTGGCTTAGCACCTGGCATACAATAGCTACGTAATAACTACAGAGAAATGGACCCTTCATTGGATTCTGACCCCTCCAATTCCCATTTCCCCACCTTCCTAGACTGGGTCACAGGGTTCACCACATAAACTACTCGCATTTAAACTACTTGTCTGGTTATGGTTAGTGAAAGAAAGTGAAAAGTGAAGTCGCTCAGTCGTGTCCAACTCTTTGCGACCCCGTGGACTGTAGCCTACCAGGCTTTTCTGTCCATGGGATTTTCCAGGCAAGAGTACTGGAGTGGGTTGCCATTTCCTTCTCCAGAGGATCTTCCTGACCCAGGGATTGAACCTGGGTCTCCCGCATTGTAGGCAGACACTTTACCGTCTGAGCCACCAGGGGCATCTGCTTATGGTTAAGGGGAACCCGGTTCAGACAGGACATGTCTTTATAGACTGCCTGTTGCTTCTCTCCTGGCAGGTCCAAACTTCTTTTCACAGTAATATCACAGCTTCCTGTGTCCTAAGGCGGTACCACTGCTTTGGGAGAAAGTACCTTAGAAGTTATGCTTGGACCATAGTAGAGCCTCCATTGGAATCTTACGTCACCATTTCTGAACACTTACCCAATTACCATCCATCCCTGTATCAATAGATATTTGCTCTGTGAATCATATGTTCCCTGCTGCTTCTCTTTTGATCTTGCTGTCACTTTTCATGTTCTCACTGCCTTGTTCTTGTGGCCTTCACCCCTGCCTAGAGATGCCAGACTGAATGCCATCCAAAGTCAGGCAGTAGCTTGGAGGATATTCAAGGAAGCCAGGAAACCTTGTGCCAAGCAGCCCTCCAGATTTGAAAACCATCATGGACAACTCAGACCATAGATAGACCACAGAGAGAAGCACCAAACAGCTGCCTGGCAGGCAAATCCGGAAGGTGCCAAAGACCAGGCTGGATGCAGGTGGGATCACACTTTAGACAAAATGAGGATCTAGAGACTTTCTCGGACTTCCCTAGTGGCTCAGACAGTAAAGAATCTGCCTGCAATCAGGAGACCCAGTTTCAATCATTGGGTCAGGAAGATCCTCTGGAGAAGGGAATGGCAACCCACTCCTGTATTCTTGCCTGGAAAACCCCATGGACAGAGGAGTTTGTGGGCTACAGTCCATGGGGTCCCAAAGAGTCGAACAGGACTGAGTGACTAACACACACACACATATACACAGAAACTTTCCTGGTGGTCCAATTGTTAAGAACCTGCCTGCCTGCAGGGGACACGGATTGGATCCCTGGTCTAGAAAGATTCCACATGCCTCGGGGCAGGTGAGCCTGGGCTCCACAGCTCCTGGGCCTGAGCCTCAGAGCCCACAAGCCACGAAGACCGAGCCCTTCTGCCCTAGAGGCCGAGCTCCGCAGCAAGTGAAGTCACCGCAATGAGAAGCCAGTGCTCTGCAACTGGAGAGGAGCCCCTGCTCACCACAGTGAAAGAAAAGCCTGTGCAGCCAAAAATAAATAATAAATGTTTTAAAAATGAGGATCTAAGGGAGTGATTTCCCTAACTTCCCTTATGACAGTGAGAATTTCAAAAAAGAGGCATCTAGCTCCTTGCATAGCTTATTCAGCATTACTTACAAGACACCCATGACTCTAAAAGATAAAATAAGAACCAACATTAACCAATACTAATTATAAAAAGTGATCTAATCTTCTGACTAGCACAATGCCAATATAAAGAAAACCACCTTTTTCAGCTTTTTCCTTCCATAGAGAAATTATAAGCATATGTAATAAGATTTTAGGTAACCAGGTGAATTCTAGCAAGATGAATTAAAGAATATGCCTTCTGAAGTATATATTTCTAAAGTATATATTTCTAAAGTTATTCATGGCTATTTCCTTTCAAAGCTTAACATGTGCCAAGATATGAAATGATACCTTCTGCCCAGTATTCATTGCAGTCATGGAATCTTAGAGTTCTAATACCCTTGACTAAAATATTGCTTTAGTAAAAATTCAATTACAACCTGATGTATATGGAAAAATCCCAGAATATAAGCATATGAATTTAAGTTGGCATTGGGTAGTCTGTGCTTTTATTTATTTATATCAAAAAGTCACATTATCAAAATGTTGGCAAATAATTGAAACATCCAGTAGGGAAGACAAAATAAACATATCTGTTATTTTTTTTTAAAGAAAGTTACATTCCTGAGAGATTTTAGTATGCTTAAAAATTAAGCACAAAAATATGTTGTTGTTGTTGTTTGACTCAGACTCAGTCGCTCAGTCTCGTTTGACTCTTTGTGACCCCGTGGACTACAGCACGCCAGGCTTCCCTGTCCTTCACCACCTCCAGAGTTTGCTCAAACTCATGTCCATTGAGCCAGTGATGCCATCCAACCATCTCATCCTCTGTCATCCCCTTCTCCTCATGCTTTCAATCTTTCCCAGCATCAGGGTCTTTTCCAATGGGTCAGTTCTTCACATCACGTGGCCAAAGTATTGAAGCTTCAGCTTCAGCATCAGTCCTTCCAATTCAGGACTGATTTCCTTTAGAACTGACTGATTTGATCTCCTTGTAGTCCAAGGGACTCTCAAGAG
Organism: Cervus canadensis; assembly: GCF_019320065.1. NCBI lineage: Eukaryota > Metazoa > Chordata > Mammalia > Artiodactyla > Cervidae > Cervus > Cervus canadensis. Next base: position 14,901,695 of record NC_057416.1, read on the forward strand.
TCTTCTCCAGTACCACAGCTCAAAAGCATCAATTCTTTCGCACTCAGCTTTCCTTATGGTCCAACCCTCACATTCATACGTGACTACTAGAAAAACCATAGCTTTGACTAGACAGGCCTTTGTCGGCAAAGTGATGTCTCTGCTTTTTAATATGCTGTCTAGGTTGGTCATAGCTTTTCTTCCAAGGAGCAAGCATCTTTTAATTTCATCCAGCAAGGTTCTAAGTTGTTTTATTTCCTCCCATCAGTCCCAGGCTCCAGTCACCATACACAAACCCTTTTGTGCACATAGTTCTTAGACCAGCTTATTTCCTTGCTTCTGGGATGTAGAGGCACCTATTATGATGGCATTTGAAACAGCCAGTTTATATGTAAAGGCAACACTCTTAATCTGATCTTTTTTTTACTTTGGCTTAATGGTAAGTCTTTGAGAAAGATTCTGAGAAACAAGAGCTATGAATCTACTGTTGTTTGAAGTAGAGACATGGGAGGTATTTTCAACCCCATCTGCTCTGTTTCACCTCTGCTTTTCAACTTGTCAATTCTTGCCTGTGTTTATTTCATTCTTGTGATACCTTGCTAAATGCAGCAAGGACTAACCAACGCAAGTTAACATTCTAGCACTCTGGCTACAGCTTTGATAGGTACACGTGATCTGTCTTTTAAGTTATCACATGCGTGAGTGCTTGCTAAGTTGCTTCACTTGTGTCTGACTCTTTGTGATCCCATGGACTGTAGCCCACCAGTCTCCTCTGTCCATGGGATTCTCCAGGCAAGAATACTGGAAGTGGGTTGCCATGCCCTCCTCCAGGGGATCTTCCCAACCCAGGGATCGAACCTGCATCTCTTACATCTCCTGCATTGGCAGGCAGATTCTTTACCTCAAGCACCACCTGGGAAGCCCCAGGTTGTCATCGATTTTATCAAATGTTTTACCAGTCTCCTAACTTGGTATGTACATGCCCTCACCTCCCACCACATGACTGTTAATCAAAACTATTTTAGGACCTGTTATGTTAGCCTCCAATTCCAGGTGCCAGTTTCTATGTAGAGAAGCTAAGCTACTAATATAAAGACGTACCCTGAAACACTGAATTAAAGCAGGGTTACCATGTAATTTATTTTGACATCATGAAAGAGAACGCCATTTATCATTATGCCAAAACAACACACAAAAGGGGCTTCCCAGGTGGCTTAGTGGTAAAGAACCTGCCTGCCAATGCAGGAGACATGGGTTCAAACCCTGGGTTGGGATGATCCCTTGGAGGAGGAAATGGCAACCCACTGCAGTATTCTTGCCTGGAGAATCCCATGGACAGAGGAGCCTGGTGGGTTACAGTCCGTGGGGTTTCAGAGTCTGACACAAGTGAGTGACTGAGCACATACACATGCACATAAGGCAAGACTGTCCTAAGCAAACTGGGACTCTGTTCACCCTATGTAATATTTAAATAAGTTGAAAAGTTTGTTTTCACCTCTTGTGATGGGACTAAGGTGCGTGGTCTGGAAGGGCCATGACCCCTCGCCTCTGAACAGGCCTCCGGGGAGCCGGATTCCTTCCATTTTCTTTTACCTCTCTTCTCTAGAAGCCATCATCTTGAGTTTAGCTCAAGAGAAGGAAACGTGTGGAAGTGTGCTTGCCCAGTATTTTTAGACAAAGAACAAGTGACAAACATCACTTCATCCACGTTGTACTGAGAACTGAGCTCCACGGTCACACCACATGCCAGGAAGACTTGGAAATGTGCTGTCTGATTGGGCAGTTCCAAGTCCAGCAATAATGCTAGTGTGAAGGGAAATGAGATTTTGTGCTATGGAAAAATGGAAGAGAGATTTTGGTGGATTTTCAGCAACCTCCACCTAAACAACGATCTTCCTTCTAAGGAATTATTTCCTCATTTGCCATTTAAAGGTAAAATTCCCAGCATTCCTGGGCTTTTGTGAGTTGTCTTGGATGAAACCTACCTGTGTTTATCACCTCCAGTTCATTTACTAAATTATCCTGGTTTGGAAACAACTTAGGCTAAAGCTTTAACCAAATTTATTGTGTGATGTATATGGTCTTTCACCGTTATTTTTCATACTTACACTGAGTTTTGTGGTATTCTGATAACATGCTATCTTTCTAGGTGATCTATCTTTGATAGAATAGTCTATCTTTAATCTCCCCTTTTCTGGGAGAGTTAACATTACTCTCAGTTATTAAATACCAAAATCTTCATTGTTACATTAGTCAGAGAATCCTGGCTTTTCCTGCTGAAGGGAAAATCGTGTTTTTAATCCTCTTTTCCCTAATACCTTAAACATATTTTGTGTTTTCCCCTATAGTGCATAAGAGCAGAGGGACTGCTTTAGGAGGAATAAACATCCAGTGTCCTTTGCTGGCTTTTATTACTTTCAAAAAAGTTACTGAAACTTATCTAACGGTAATGATCATTAAATTGTCTTTATTCCATCTTAGTAGGAGAACAAGCATTTCTTTCTCTGATGGATTCTCATCCCTCTATCTACCCAGTGGGGCTAATGGCTGATCTGATACTTCCTTTTCCCAGGAATGAGGGTTTTCCAGCACTTTTCATTATCCACATAATTAACTTTGGGGCTCAGGGATTTACTAATTGGAGCCTTGACAGTCTTGTGCTAGTAGAGAGATTTGCTTTCGCAAAACCACTTAGAGGCAGTTTTTGCTGGATTGGGATGACTTACGATTTTACCATATCGTGAGGGTGCTGCCGCTCTGTTCTTAGGACTTGTTAATCCTTCAACATTCCCTCCTTCAATTCTACCGTGCAGAGCAAAAGAAGCTCCAAATGCCTCCTAAAATCTTCATGGGAGTAGAACACTAAGCGTGGAGTAATCAAGTTGGGCAAGATGCTTTTTCTGCTCTAGCTTCTCTGGGGTGCATTATCCAGCCTTGAAGTCAATGAACTCTTCAAGTGAGCCAGCCAGAGCAGCACTCAGACTAGGTCACTGCTGCAATAGCCTGAAAGAGCCGGTGTACTTTGCAAAAGTTAGGATTTCTTTTTGAGGTAGAAACAGCTGAAGAAGCCTGACTCACCGTGGTGCTGAGATAAAATCACTTTGCCTAAAAACACCTTAAAGGCGAAAATGACAACTTATTAATGTATTGTGCAAACATGAATTTATGAAATCACCAAGTGTGAAATGAACGATTAATGAATAAAAGCTGAAAGGCTCACACTTACATATCTATTCTAGTTATGGTAAAGGTGACTTCTGAGGGCACCCTTCTGATCCTGCTGTTTTATTTCCATAAAATATTATCTGAAGGATGATGGTGCCTTTTTTTTTACCTTTTTGGATTTCCCTAATACAGTATAGAAAAATAAAGCCTTTCATGGGAATTAAAATGAAAGAGTCCTTTCAGAGTTCCAAAAATATTACCCCAACTCTGCCAAGATTAATATGGTCAAAGTTTCCATGAAAAGCATAATTTCATGGGAGTTATGCCTGTTCAGATGTGTACAAAAACCACCGACTTAGTACTCCTTTCTGATCAATATGTACTTGAAGGAACAATTAATTTGTTTTATCCTACTATTCATATTGCCAAGTGGACTGTGACTGCAGGTTTTTGTCATTAGATGGTTGAAGTTTATGTTTTGGGTTTTAACATAACAGTAACTTGCACTTTGTAAGTCTTAATTGTTTATATGTTTATGTTGTATTCCTACACGTTGAAGGTAACTTTGGCAGGTAGGATTATTATTTCTTTTCCAATTTTTAACAACCAAGAAAGTAAAGCACAGAGGAATTCAGAGACTTAAGCAGAACCATATAGCAAGTAAATGGTAAATTTAAATTCAGCTCTCCAAGTTCAACCTTTCTGTAGACAGAAAACTTCTGTCTACTGAAATACCTCTACAATATACCAAACTCTAATAAAATGAATAATAAGGAACAGCGGGTTGCGCTTAACGTAGTTTGAGTCAGGGACCTCTACTTTTTTCTAATGTCATGTCTTAATTTGCAGAACCTTCCCTGGCCACGTCAAAAGGTAAAGAAAACAAACCTCGTGAAAAACAAGGTTAAGTTCTCGAACTGGAGTCTCTGGGTCTACCCAGGAGAGCTTGAAGAGGATGAGAAGATGATTGGCGCCTTTACAGTAACTGTGCTGCCTTTGAGAGATAAGATAGCATCATTGTAACCAATACCATGCTCTCATTAGCGCAAAGTCTAATCTGGCTTTGTGTGAGATTTTCCATTCTGTCCTTGGTTATTGTCCTTTGGTGGAGAGGTCTGGCAAATGGTCTTTGAGTGACCTCATTCCACTGAATCGTGGGCTTGAGCCAGAAATTGAATTCTGCAAAATGGACATGGCTTAGAGGAAAGAGAATATGAAGATGGTGCTATAAATGAGAGGCTGTAGAGTGAACAAATGAAAACCATCGCAGCATTAAATCTGACATCCCTTTTTAGGATCAATTAATAGGTGATGAAGTTCCAGGTGGACTGGTTAGAGAAAGAATTTACCAAATAGAGGAGAGTTAGGTTTGGTCAGCTGTACACCAGATTACCTCTAAAGACCACCAGGTTTCCTATAAAATCGTCATTTAAATGTGGCAGAACATAGTAAGGCTTGCGTCATATTCTCCTAGAATATATTTGCAATAAATTACCAATATGCCTGTAGGTCTTATAAACTTTAAAAAGTATCACCAGTATATTGACAATAAAAAGGCAAGAGTAAATTGTATCTTGAAATATCCTAGAATTATGATGCTCAACTTGTAATAGGACTTACCATGTGATGCCTTCTAGAGAATTAGAAAGTGAAAAAATGAAAGTGTTAGTTGCTCAGTCATGTCCAACTCTTTTGAGCCCATACAGCCCGTAGACTGTAGCCTGCCAGGCTCCTCTGTCCATGGGATTCTCTAGGTAAGAATACTGGAGTGGGCTGCCATGCCCTCCTCCAGGGCATCTTCCCAACCCAAGGATCAAACCCAGGTCTCCTGCATTGCAGGCGGATTCTTTACCGTCTGACCACCAGGGAAGCCCCTGAATTAGATCAGAATGATAAACACAGACACATACACACATACACCAAAAGATGTTAACAAATGATTGTAAAGTGTTTATGGAAATATAGATGTGGAAAAAGTAGCAAATCTGGAGTAAAAGTATTCAGTAATACATGTGAGCACACATAAACTGGGTTTTCTCTTTGAAAAGAACAGCGAAAAGGTGGTTCTCAGTGCACCTTGGTGTGACTTTGTGTGGCCCAAAGAACATAGCCTGGCGACCCACCTGGACCTCTGCTCATATCTCAGGTAGGTAAATTTTTGTATGACTTTAGACAGAATTCTTAATCTTCCTGACCCTTGATTTCCTCATCTGTGGAATGAGGTTGGTAATACAATGAGATAAGAAGTGGTTGGCATTCAGCAGGCACATTCCCTTTCTTACTCTTGGCATAGTTGTTGCATATGGTAAATAAGTTTTGGCACCTAATACCTGATTGATTAATAGGGTAGAACCGTCTAAGTCCAATGCCATAAATTAGTGTCCTGCAAAACCTTTAAGAACCATCATTTTTGCAGTATGAACATTTTTGTGGAATGTAAATTTACATTTTAATTGTATATCACATTCCACTGTATGTTCACAGATCGACTTATCTCAAACTTCTAAATTTTCATGAGTCAGAAATTTCACACAGCTCTGCAAATAATTTTTTTTAAAACTTCTATTTACAAAAGATATTGCTTGTCCCCTAAATTTTCAGTACTTTCAACCAACTCTCTTCTGTGCTCAGGTCATAAACCAACCCTCTATTCATATGTCAGAGATGGACAGGAGGAATGAATGAACACTGGATTATAACCCAGCAAAGTAACTACCATGGTCTTGTTTGGTAAAACTGAGACTGTGACTATTGCTGATTTTAGGACATTAGGAGCCATATTCTCTGCGAGGGCTTCCCTTGTGGCTCAGCTGGTAAAGAATCCACCTGCAAAGTGGGAGACCTGGGTTCGATCCCTGGGTTGGGAAGATCTCCTGGAGAAGGGAATGCCTACCCACTCCAGTATTCTGGCCTGGAGAATTCCATGGACTGTATAGTCCATGAGCAAAATTGCTTAGAGTCTGAAAAACAAGGATTCAGATAAAACAGATCACTCACAAACACAGAATTTCGTGCTCTGGAGTTTTTCCTCAGTTATGATAATATTGTGGGAGCTGCTGGGTTTCAGATCTGAGTCACTGGAAACTTTAAGGCTGAATTACATTTAGTGTTAAGCACTCGAGGCATGTGTTCTAACGGCTCCTTGGGATGGTTTGTGTTTAACGTTTACAAAGCTATTTCATTTGTACTGACATGTGAAACTCTACGAGCCATTGCTGTTTTTTATTTTATTATATTATTTGTTTACTTTGGCTGTGCTGGGTCTTCACTGCTGCTCGGGCTTCTCTCTAATTGTAGCGAGGAGGGGCTACTCCTTTACTTGTGGTACTTGGGCTTCGCGTTGCATTGGCTTCTCTTGTTGCAGGGATGGGCTCTAGGGTGTGTGGGCTTCAGTAGTTGTAGTACATGGCCCAGTGGTTGTGGATCCCAGGTTCAACAGCACAGACTCAGTAGTCATGGTTCACAGGCTTAGTTCCTCCATGACATGTGGGATTTTCCTGCACCGGGGTTTGAACCTGTGACTCCTGCATTGGCAGCCAGATTCTTTACCAATGAGCCACGAGTAAGCCCAAGGAGCTACTTCTTTATGACCATAAAAACCTAACTGTTTTCCTTTATTTTCTACGTCAGTTAATATGTTCATATTTTCAACTAAATATAGTGACTTTCAAGTTTTATTATTTACAGCATTATACTATTGCCTTTGGCCATAAAAATATGCTTTATGTAAAACTGTAGAAGACAAAATGTTATTCAGTAATTTATGGGACAATTGGGTTTTCCACTAAGTTTACAGTAGCAAATTAGTATAATTAATTGTGGGTGAAGTGAGCCTAAATTTCCAAACACCCTAAACAGAACAACTCCCCAGTGATTGAAAAGAAGATTCAAGTTGGCTTGAAAAGATCTATTGTTTTTGCTGCTAATTCAGTCACTTGCCTTTAATGACAGCGTCCTGATTTTCTTTTGGCAAGCCATGACTTTCCTCTTTACTCTCAGCCCTGTAGACTAGGGGTTTCTGAAGCCATTCCCAAGCTCCAGGTGTGAGGGTTAATCCTGCTCTGGACCCTGGGTGTACCCCATCCTTTTGGCTGCTACGGTTAAGGATGGTCCCATGACCTAAGCTGTTCCAAGAGAGCTGACCTCAGGATTGTTATTGAACTATTAGGGAAAGTGGAGCTCTCTTTCCTGTGGGGCTACCGGACTACTGTCACGTAAGCCTGGGGAAGTGAGAGACATCTTGCCATCATGTTGACAGAATTTGCCCTAGAATGAAGACCCCGTCTTAAAAACCAGAGCTGAGATGTAAAGACAGGCTCTTAAAAACCAGAGCTAAGACAAAAAGACAGGCTTCTTGCAACAAGATTAATTCTGGGTTTGCCTGAAAGGGTAAGACAACATTTCTCCTGAAGGCCCCCCAATCCATCGATTTATTTTTGACGTGTTAAAATGATCCCATAATAAAGAGACACAAGTATAAAAGTTAGAAGCTTTGAACCATCCTGACTGCAGTCTCATTTTAACAATGTAATTGGATAAGCACTGTTGCTTGTCAATTTCCCAGTCTATAAAAAGTGGGAAGCGTGTTAAGATGTGTGCATAATAAGAAGCCTATTTATCTGTAGTTAATGACAGAGGTAAGTGGTGGCTTTCATACCTCCACTATAGATGAGCCCACAGACTTTCCTGACAAACTGTTTTATGCCTAAACTATTCCAGCACTTACCTACATGCATTCCTCGCCCTTTGGCATCCCTTCCCTTCCTCACAACGTAGTTCTCCTGTCACTTTTAAGATACCCATGACTTAAGCGCCTGCTTCTGAGCGCTTCTTACAAAGTCTTCATAAAAACGGCAGCTACTTTGCGGGTGACAATCTCCGCTTAATTCTTCTCCAAGTATTCTGAAGGGGTTTCTTCAAGTAATTTAAAAGCGTCTATATTTAGGAATAAAAAGTCTAAAGATGACCTCTGCAGATTTCTCCCTTCTGTTAAGCGCAATTTTATTAAAGATATATTTTCATTCTCATACTGGATGCTCCCCAACTTCTATTACCTTTTGATGTCAGATTTTGAGGCCTGATGATACTTTTACCATCCGCAAAGTTTTTAAGGACTCCACACAGACTTGTCAACGCCTTTGTTGTTATTCCTTTCAAAGGTTGCATGTGAATATTCCATGCGAATCTAACAGACTAGTAAAATCCAAGAACTCGATGTTCTTGGATTTTTGTTTTGTTTTCCACAGATTCATCCTTTTGAGAATCTAGGGACATAGAATATACTAGTCTGGATGGCTGTGGGTTAGATTAATCCAAAGGTTTAAAGAGGGGGGAGAAATAATCTTTTACTTTCTTGTCTTTTATACACACACACAAAACCACATACACACTTTCAGCTCCATTTTTTTCTCGTACATAAAGATATAAGGATTAGACCAAGTGATATCTAGATCCCTGAGACTGAGAGTCTTTAATTTTATAAAATGTATTACTCATTACTGATCATGATCAGGTATACAATTCCATCCTTATTGGGAATATAGAGGTAGCACTCTGTAATCATTAAAACATAATTTTACTGAGAACACATTATTAAATTTATCCAATACCTAGAATTTTTTCTCTTCATTTATTTACTCTAAAAATAATCATGATAGTCAAATGAGAAGAGGTATTTTAAAATGTATATTTTAAATCCATGATTTCCTGAATCTTTGATTTGATCAGCATGTAGAAACCCTTTCCTCTCACCCATTCTGTCCTAAACTATTGCAGAATAATAGCCCATTACTGTTCGACGACTCTCAGATCACTTAGTCCCCCACCCTTGGCGGTAGTGGTGGTGGTTTAGTTGCTAAGTCGTGTCTGACTCCTTCGCGACCCCATGGACGGAAGCCCACCAGGCTCCTCTCTCCGTGGGATTTTCCAGGCAAGAATACTGGAGTGGCTGCCATTTCCTTCTCCACGGGATCTTTCCGACCCAGGGATCAAACCCACATCTCTTGCGTCTCCTGCATTACAGGTGGATTCTTTACCATTGGGCCACCTGGGAAGCCCTATACCCTTATTGAGAGGCAAAACATTAAAGTCTAAGATAAAGTGACTTAGTAAAGGTCACCCTCGGCTGGATCAGGTCAAATGAGGATAGAAAATAGACCTGCAAGATAGAGCTCTTTTTCCAATATCACATTGCCTCAGCACAGTTAAGCTTCAGGTTAATGCTAATGAAATACTACCATATTATCCAAATACAAGTTAATCATATTAGCATAGTATGATATTAGGGAAAGAAGTCTATTTAAATACCTTAAAACTATTTTCAACAAGGGACTCATTAAAAAGGATTTTCTGGCAAGCGTATGTTAAGTAGAGAAATCAATTCATCTGAATGTTTGCCTCCAAAGTATTCTTATTATTCAGAATTTGATTCATCACAGGCAAGACCACAGGTATTAACCAAGTACGTAAAATTCATGGGTGTTTCAGATAAACAAACAGCTTGAAGCAGACTGCCTTTCATCTGTTTCTGTGTCTGCCTAGCTCTTCAGCTTACCTGTGTGTAATAAACATCACACACACCTGCTAAATGTTATCCCCATTCCTCTAACTGAGAATCACCCTAAGTACTTTGGGCCCGTGGAGCCAGAAAATGAGCAAGACAGGGAACACTACGATGCACTATCTCTGCCCCATCTCTTCCTCCGTCCTCTGGGGAGATCACACATATTTCTACCTATCTCAACCCTTGATTGGAAACAGCTCTGTGAATTCCACACTAGAATGTTCTTTCTCATAGGTACTCCTTCAGTAGGGCTTACTGAGCCTCTGCTGGGTGCCAGGCACTTCTCTGCTCTGGTGTTACAGCAGCAAATCAATAGACAGGGATCCTGGCCCCCTAGCACTCGCATTCTGGACAGAGGGACAGAAAAAAACACAGTACTGACAATTTCAAAATGATGAGGACCTTGGAGATAAAGAAAACATACACAGGGCATAGGGGACTCGAAGAAAAGGGACACTTGCCAAGGAAAGAAATGTAAGCGCAGGACGTGATTATTTCTGCAGTAAATCAAAGCTGCAGAATCAGGACCATGTACACAGTGTTGAAAGAAAGTGGAAGCATTAGTCATTAAGTCGTGTCCGACTCTTTGGGACCACATGGGCTGTAGCCGGCCAGGCTCCTCTGTCCATGGGATTCTCCAGGCAAGAATACTGCAGGGGGTTGCCTTTCCCTTCTCCAGGGGATCTTCCCCACCCAGTGATCAAACCCACATCTCCTGCATTGGCAAGCAGATTCTTTACCACCGAGTCACCTGGGAAGCCCCTGTTTTAAGATGTAGGTTTTATAATTATTGAGGTGTGGCAAGACTGAAGCGTCAGGAAATGATTACCAGTGAAAGATAGTTTGTTACTCACAGTCCCCAAGAAGAGGGGCCACACCACACCACAGCGGGTACCTAGGGGGCATTCAGGAGGCAGGGAGAACAAAGGAAAATGTGGGCAAGAACCTTTCTCCGGGCTTCTCTGGGAAGGAGCAGGCAACGCTATGTGAGCAGTCTTAGGCATCACTAGTTCGAATGATGTTCATAGCTCCAGAGCATAGAGGCTGTGCTGATTTCTGTGATAATTAGTGCAGGAATTCACCCTGAGTCTAAGAAACCAATAGAGGAGGTGGTCAGGCTTGTGGGTTGCAGGATAACTGGTTTTCTTTTTGAAAGGTGAAGCTATCGAAAGGCCAAGGAAGAGATGTGTTTTATTATCTCTAGCAATTGGTTCATCCTGGAAGAGGGAGTCCCTCCTTGGTCAGCAAGGACCCAGAAGCAAAGCATCAAAGTACAGATAATGTGAAAGATAAAAACTTCCAGTTATAGGATGAAAAGTGCTGGGGATCCAGCGTAGAGCACAGTGACTATAGTTAACAATACCGTATTGCATACTTGAAAGTTTCTAGGAGACTAGATCTTAGATGTTCTCACTGCCTTAACTACAATAAAGAAATAGTAATTCTGTGAGCTGAGAGGTGTGTTAACTAGCCTGGATGTGGTATTATTTTTTTCATATGTACACAGGTCTAATCACCACATTGTACACCCTAAACTTAATAAAATTATATGTCAATCATAGCCCAATAAGGGCTTCCCTGGTGCCTCAGACAGTAAAGAATCTGCCTGCAATGTGGGAGACCTGGATTGAATTCCTGGGTAGGGAAGATCCCCTGGAGGAGAACATGGCAACCCACTTCAGTATTCTTGCCTGGAGAATCCCATGGACAGAGTACCCTGGCAGACTACATCCCAATAAAGCTGAAAAAAATAAGACATGGGCAGTACACCTATATTCTCATTGTCAAATAACACTTGGGGCAATGGGATAGTCATATCTAGTCTCCCCCATTAGGAAGGAAAAAGGGAAATATTAGTAAGAGTTAGTATTGAAAAGTATTAATGACCCCAATGCACATTCTCCACGTTCTGTAACACAGCGCCTTGCTAATCAAGACAAGATCGTCACATTATGGATGCATTTTCTTGTTATGGAGTTTCCCTCATTTGTTTCCCTGCATTTGTACAGTATGAATGCTTTTCACTCCATAAATGGTTTTTGAATGCTTGACTCCATTGAAAGAGTCCTGCTGTGCAAATTGATCTGAAACCCCTGAACTGATCATCCTAGAAGCCCAGCTAGTTCCAGGGCCTTCCACGATTCCAGTCCCAAAGTCTTCATGTCAAAGCATCCTTTGCTTATTTTGCTACCAAAAAAAAAAGGGGGGGCATTTAAACTGTTTCTGGAGATTTTTTAACAGGTGACAAGCTTGCACAGGCTATTCTGGCCCCAGGTATAAGTGACCCTTGACCTTCCACTTCCCTGAACTGATGAAAACATAACTGTATTAACACAGATAAACGAGTATTTCTTAACTGCCCACTGTGGGGAAATGCTGTGTTAAAAGCTTGATTTACTGATTTATTCAACACATGTTTATTGAGTGTTGATTATGTGTGAGACACTTTTGCGGGCATTGAGGCTACAGGAGTGAACGAAATAGACAAAAGCTCCTTTATGGGACTGATTTCTTAGGGAGGGGGGCTGGCAGTAAAAATTGATGGGGTGTCGGAGGTGATAAGTGCCATGGAATGAGGCAGAGGAGAGGAAGCTTGGGGAGAAAAGTTCTCTGTGGAGGTGACACTTTAGCAAAGACTTGACATTCCCATTGGAAAGGATTGTTGGAGAGGGGGACAAGAAGGGAGAGGAGCTGGGAATATGAGAGATGCGGTTAGAACTTGGGATCCTTGCAGTGGAGGTTATGGGGTGAGTATATCATAGCAATAAGACCCATTCCCTGACCTGGAGAACTGTGTGGTCACTAGAGAGATAAGGCTAAGATGAAATCACTAGAAACAGGTAATCAAAGATGGATTCTGCTGTATGGTCCATGCAAACAAGTGAATTCAGTATTAAAACTTTAAAGGATGCTTATGTTAGTGTCTGTCAGTATAGTCATTTAACCAGATGACAGGCTTGGTAACCTCTAAAATTAGGGCACATTCCCACCCTTGCCTCACAACTCTCTGCAAACCTTTCCTCGGTGTTTACTACAGATAGTTTACTCTGCTGAGTAGTGAGAACTGGCAAAGTTACGCATCTGGACTTATTGACAGACGGTATCTTTTGTGATCTGTTTCTGTGGGGAGGCTGTGGTGGGATTGAGAGTGTCTGAGATGAAGGGGGCGGGGGCAGGAATCTGTGACTGATGAGGAAGAGCCAGGGGTTGTCACAGATTGTCACTGTCGTTCAGTCACTAAGTCGTGTCTGACTCTTTGCAACCCCAGGGACTGCAGCATGCCAGGCTTACTTATCCTCCACTATCTCCCAGAGTTTGCTCAAGTTCATGTCCACTGAGTCAGTGATGCTATCTAATCATCTCATCCTCTGTCGTCCCCTTCTCCTCCTGCCTTCAGTCTTTCCCACCATCAGGGTCTTTTCCAGTGAGTCAGTTCTTTGCATCAGGTGGCCAAAGTATTGGATTTTCAGCTTCAGCATCAGTCCTTCCAATGAATATTGGGTTGATTTCCTTTAGGATTGTCTGGTTTGATCTCCTTGCAGCCCAAGGGACTCTCAAGAGTCATAGATACGTGGTGATGAAAAGAGAGGGGGAGAGTTTAGCTTTGATTGGTTGGTCCCTCAGCCTGGATGTACAGGGAGAGACTGTGGGAAAGGTCAGTCCTGGTCCCTGAAGACCCCGAGGGGGGTGAGCAGCTCGGGCTCCCTGGGACCCACTCCCTTGGGACTTTGTCTTCTGTAACACGGGCAGCAGCCCTAGAAGGAAGCCTGGCTCTCACGGGGCTTTGAGGAAAACAGACAAGAACGAGGGAGGGTGTGCAAGGCAGAACCTAGGAGGGTGTCGGTGAGACTGCTCCAGGATTCCCTGAGAAGCCGAGGGAAGCGCTGGGCATTGCCAAGAGGAGCTACCTGAAGAGGGTGTGTCTGCAAGAAGCAGGACCAGCAAAACAGATCACTGGTGTCAAAGGGCTGCCAGAGGAACTCAAAGCTTGGTTGGCTGTGTAGAAGCCAGCCTGTTACATCAAGACACTTCAGTTTAGAGCTCGGCGCCTGCGCTGTAAGACGTTTGTAGTCAGTTCCACCTGAATTGAAATGACTTTTTAATCTAGTCTCCCTGGAAATTGCTTAATACACAAGGTAGCAGAAGGTGAGCGCCAGAGGGACACAGATATTCAGTTCAGAGGAGGGAGACCTTGAAACTCCAAATATGAGTGAAGACTTAACCTGTAAATAAGATACGGTGTTCCAGTATTCTTGCCTGGAGAATTCCATAGACAGAGGAGCCTGGCGGGCTACCATCTATAGGGTCGCAAAGTGTCGAACATGACTGAGGGACTCAGCATGCACACACATAGCTTCATCTCGTTGCAGAAATTTCGCAGACCCGTAGTTAATATCTGCTGTCGGCATTATAACCAGCACCAGCCATTCTGGCCCTGAAGCCAGGCAAAGTTAGGGATCATTTCTTTCCACAGTAAAAAGTTTTACAGGCTACTTTTATATCCTCCTAGAAACACTCAGTTGTAGTGCAGTCGTGAGAAACATCTCTCCCCTTACACACCCACAGAGGCATTTTAAGCATCAGGAGAAGTACGTGATCCTTAAGGTACGGCAATATATTTTTTATGTAGTAGTTTTTATATAGTATTTTTATGTTATAGTTAATCACAGGAACAGAGAATTGTTTAACTCTCCTCCTCTCCTACCCCTTATAAAATTTTTTTTGATGCCTAATAATGTGATCAAAGCAATACATTCACCGTTCACTCTAGGAAATGAATCGGGCTGAAAATCTTTGAGCCTATGGTAACAATTACTCATTGATAGCTAAACACTTAGGAAGAGGACTCAAGGTTTTCAAGACTTAGTTGGAGCCCCCACGTGGAGACTGGTGAGTGAAAAGAGACACTGTCTCCTTCCCTCCACCCAAACCACACCACCTGGTATAGAGGCCAGTCATCTGCTAGTGCTTGCGGCTGGCAAATGAGACACTGTCTAGCACTGGGGATTCAAAGCCACGTCCCTAACATTGACCGTGCCAGGGCACCCTGTGAAGCAGTGGTATGGACTGATTGTAGGTTTCCAGTCTTTTAGAGTTCTGTTCAGTCGCTCAGTCGTGTCCGACTCTTTGCGATCCCATGGACTGCAGCACGCCAGGCCTCCCTGTCCATCACCAACTTCCGGAGTTTACTCAAACTCATGTCCATGAGTCGGTGATGCCATCCAACCATCTCATCCTCTGTCGTCCCCTTCTCCTCCTGCCTTCAATCTTTCCCAACATCAGGGTCTTTTCCAACAAGTCATTTCTTCCCATCAGAGTGGAGACTGGTTAAGATGTGCAGAGAGCAACGCTGCCCTCTAGTGGTCACAGTGAGAATTGGCTGTCGAGGCACTTGTTTTTCTCTAGCTGCTAGCTGCCTAATGCTGCCAGTAACTTCCAGAGCAATCTGCCTCTACCAAAGTGAAGGAAACAATTCATACAATTTACAGGGTAAAATCCAGGCCCAAATAACTCTGGTCTTCTCTGACTTGTCTGGGTAATGACTGCCTGATCTGATGCAGCCTTCGGAGAAGTGAGTCATGTGTCTGTTTTGTTCATAATGCAGCTTTTCTAATGACAAATCCAAGATGCCTCTGTCTCTATCAATTATGTATGTAGTTTTTCATCAAATGAGGAAATAATGTCTCCTGTCCATCCCCATGGCATTATGATGAGGATCAAGTAAAAGTATATGAAAACAGTTTAAAAGTATAAAGCTCTGACCAAATGTTGTTATTGAGGAAAATGCATGTTTATCTATTTTCATTGAAAAAAATTCGCTAATTCCACCCTGTATTTTAGAATTTTTACCTACAGATAAAACATAATAATGAAAATTTTATGTATACACACACATACATACACACACACACACAAGTAATGAAAACAATTTATATTCTATGCAATTTTCTGCCTTCTAGACCTACTAATGAAAAGTCTTGTCAGGAAGAAAATGTTTAATTGATGATTTTAAACTTTGAGAGATATATATCCTTACCCTTTTGTGATTCACCCAAAGGGATTTTCTTTAAAGATTGTGTAACCCTTATTTTCAGAGGAATTTTTGTTAATGTCTGTAAGTTTCAGGAGTTACAACTTGCTCATTGTGTCATCTGACTTCTCATTTTATAGATGAGGATGCTGAGGTCCAAAGTAAGATTCATGGCAATAGCTTTAAATGGCTTTGCCAGGTAGAAGTCAAAATGAAAATAAAGTTGGTTATTTCAGTAGAATAAGCCAAAAACCATCTAGTGAACACTGCTTATGCAAGGAAAATTAAGAAAGTGTGTCAATTATAAGATCCTCATAGCGATCTTCTCTACTAATTTCTTCCCATTTCTGTACATTTTAAACCCATCTTTTTATTACTATTAAAGTAGTCAACAAGACGACAAAGGAGCAATGCCCCCAGTGGTGTTTACACAGCGTACTGCCACCATTATTATAAGCACACACATGCTCAGCGTGGAAGGAAACGGGCAGAGGAGAGAGTTGCCCCAGGTCCGTAACAGTAGCTTCCTGCTAAGTGTCACCACCAGCTGATCTTGTTTTAAATCACTTCCAGGTCATTAAAATACAAGGAAGAGCATGATCGTAAGTAATAGCTTGGATTGATGAATTTTCCCCTACATTAGGGTTAAAAATTGGGTGGTGACATGTTCTTTTTTTTTTTGTCTTCACTGGATAAATATTCTCAGTAAAATCTCAGATTCAGAAGCAAAACAAGAGAACACATTCTCATCTGCTGGGCTGGGGAAGATAGAATATGAAAGAACGTTTCCAACCAGGAAAACAATTGCTTAGCGTAATTTGGGGTGTGTGTGGAGGGTTCTTTTATAATGACTTCAAGATACTGAAGGTCATGTCAGGCAAAGGTTGACAGCTATTTTACTTCCCGCTTATTTGAAACCTCAAGGTAACAGCATGCATGCATTCTTAGTCGCTTTGGTAGTGTCCAAGTCTTTGCAACCCCATGGACTCTAGCCTGCCAGGCTCCTCTGTCCATGGGATTTCCCTAATACTGGAGTAGGCTGCCATTTCCTCCTCCAAAATAACAGCAAATGAGATCAAAGCAATGCTGAGACAACCAAGAATGAACCAGCTGTCTAATTTGCATGTGGAATTAATTTTCTCATGACCAACTCAGCATATTAAAAAGCAGAGACATTACTTTGCCAACAAAGGTCTGTCTAATCAAGGCTATGGTTTTTCCAGTGGTCATGTATGGATGTGAGAGTTGGACTCTAAAGAAAGCTGAGCACCGAAGAATTGATGCTTTTGAACTGTGGTGTTGGAGAAGACTCTTGAGAGTCCCTTGGACTGCAAGGAGATCCAGCCAGTCCATCCTAAAGAGCTGACTCATTGGAAAAGACTCATTGGCAGGAGGATTCTTTATCACTCAGTTCAGCCAGTTCAGTGGCTCAGTTGTTGTCTGCCTCTTTGCGACCCCATGGACTGCAGCACGCCAGGCTTCCCTGTCCATCACCAAGTCCCAGAGCTTGCCCAAACTCATGTCCACTGAGTCGGTGATGCCACCTGTAGTCTTTATCACTGGAGCCACCTGTACTTAGGGTACAACAGGTTACATAAAAGTATTCCTTCCATTCCTCATTCACGAATAAGGAACTGAAATTCTGACTCTTATTCTTATTCCAGGGTTAGCCCGGATCTGAATTCTCTTCTTGAGGTCTAGCAGGTCAACCCCATCTTACCCACAGTCAGCTCTGAGCACTCCAGGTGAACTCAGCCTTTCTGTAAGATCAGCAGGTTCTGGGTCAACCA
This sequence comes from Cervus canadensis, assembly GCF_019320065.1. Classification (NCBI taxonomy): domain Eukaryota; kingdom Metazoa; phylum Chordata; class Mammalia; order Artiodactyla; family Cervidae; genus Cervus; species Cervus canadensis. Next base: position 14,919,222 of record NC_057416.1, read on the forward strand.
GACTAACTACAGGTGATGCCATCTGTAGTCTTTATCACTAGCGCCACCTGTATACTTGGGCTACAACAAGTCTAGAGGTTCCAAAGGATAAAAAGGATAGTGTGAATGATAGCATCCTAGATATTAGTTTTCAAACTTCTGTTTTAAGAAAACATACTGGTTTTAATCAAATACCATCTACTAGATTCCCTGTTATTAGTCTGGTCGACCTAGAACCTGCTGATCTTACAGAAAGGCTGAGCTCATCTGGAGGGCTCAGAGCTGATTGTGGCTCAGATGGGGTTGACCTACTAGACCTCAAGAAGAGAATTCTGATCCGGGCTAACCCTGGAATAAGAATAAAAGACAGAATTCCAGTTCCTTATTCGTGAACGAGGAATGGAAGGAATACTTCTATGTAAATGCTTTTATTTACGTAAAATACTTTCTTGTAAATACTTCATAAATGCTCCTCACCCTTTCTGAGTGGAAAACTCTTGCTCAAAATTTCAGAAATAACTCAGAAAATTACACATCCTGGGTGCCCTGTGTCCTGTTTCCTCAGGCCGGTGTTCCCGGTGTCTGCTTCCACTCCTATTATGGCTTCATCACTCGGCTTCATTACGCTTGTTTATGTCCATTGCTGTCCCTGGGCTGTGAGTAACTGCGGGGCAAAGGCTGTGCCTTATTCATTTTGCGTCCTCGACTCTACATGGTGATGTGCAAAGAGCAGACACTTCATAAATGCTCGGTGAAGTAAGGGACATTTCACATCGGAAGCTTTTAGCAGCACAGGTGCTGTGATCTCTGGTCAGGGAGAGAATCACACTCCAGACACCCGCCCTGCAATGAGATCTCTGCTCCCTGCTTCCACTTGAATGTGGACAGCTTGCAGGAGATGTCACCGCCCCCTCCCCCGCCCCACGTGGCATCCTGCAGCAGGGAGAAAAGGCCAGCTAACCTACAGAATCATAAACATTTTTTTGAGCACATCAGAAAGCAACCAAGTGAACTCTATTCTGAGAAGCTGACAAGCCCGTGGAGGGGAAGTGGGTGGCAAGGCTCACTTTGGCAGAGCGCGGGCGTGGGGGGTGGGGGAGGATGGAGCTGCCATAAAAGCAGGTGGGAGAAAACAGCTAAAACTTTCAGGAATGCTGAGAGGCCCAGGGCAGGCCAGTGAGTTGACTGGTAATGTCCTGGAGCCCGAGAGGCAGGGAGCAGGGGTCCCCGTGTCTTTTCCGCATGGCCCTCTGATGTGGGCACGGGAGGAGGGTGGAGGGCGGAGCAGGAAACGGGTCTGGCCCCAGCTCCGCTTCGGAGGGAGGAGCAGAAGGAGATCTTTGCCCTTGGGGAGGGGCCAGAAAGTGCTGGGCCCTGCCCGGGGTACAAAGAAACCATGGTCTTTTAGGGCTGAGTAGTATTCCACAGTTCTTACACTGAAGAACTGTACAAAAAGATCTTCACGACCCAGATAATCATGATGGTGTGATCATTCACCTAGAGCCAGACATCCTGGAATGTGAAGTCAAGTGGGCTTTAGAAAGCATCACTAGGAACAAAGCTAGTGGAGGTGATGGAATTCCAGTTGAGTTATTTCAAATCCTGAAAGATGATGCTGTGAAAGTGCTGCATTCAATATGCCAGCAAATTTGGAAAACTCAGCGGTAGCCACAGGACTGGAAAAGGTCCGTTTTCATTCCGATCCCAAAGAAAGGCAATCCCAAAGAATGCTCAAACTACCGTGCAATTGCACTCATCTCACACGTTAGGAAAGTAATGCTCAAAATTCTCCAAGCCAGGCTTCAGCAATATGTGAACTGTTCACTTCCAGATGTTCAAGCTGGTTTTAGAAAAGGTAGAGGAACCAGACATCAAATTGCCAACATCCGATGGATCATTGAAAAAGCAAGAGAGTTCCAGAAAAACATCTATTTCTGCTTTATTGACTATACCAAAGGCTTTGACTGTGTGGATCACAATAAACTGTGGGAAATTCTGAAAGAGATGGGCATACCAGACTCCCTGACCTGCCTCTTGAGAAACCTGTATGCAGGTCAGGAAACAACAGTTAGAACTGGACATGGAACAACAGACCAGTTCCAAATAGGAAAAGGAGTACGTCAAGGCTGTATATTGTCACCCTGCTTGTTTAACTTATATGCAGAGTACATCATGAGAAACGCAGGGCTGGAAGAAGCACACGCTGTAATCAAGATTGCCGGGAGAAATGTCAATAACCTCAGATATGCAGATGACACCACCCTTATGGCAGAAAGTGAAGAGGAACTAAAGAGCCTCTTGATGAAAGTGAAAGAGGACAGTGAGAAAGTTGGCTTAAAGCTCAACATTCAGAAAAGTAAGATCATGGCATCTGGTTCCATCACTTCATGGGAAATAGATGGGGAAACAGTGAAAACGGTGTCACGCTTTATTTTTTTGGGCTCCAAAATCACTGCAGATGGTGATTGCAGCCATGAAATTAAAAGATGCTTACTCCTTGGGAGGAAAGTTATGACAAACCTAGACAGCATATTAAAAAGCAGAGACGTTACTTTGCCAACAAAGGTCCATCTAGTCAAGCCTATGGTTTTTCCAGTGGTCATTTATGGATGTGAGAGTTGGACTGTAAAGTAAGCTGAGCACCCGAGAGTTGATGCTTTTGAACTGTGGTGTTGGAGCAGATTCTTGAGAGTCCCTTGGACTGCAAGGAGACCCAACCAGTCCATCCTAAAGGAGATCAGCCCTGGGTGTTCATTGGAAGGACTGATGCTGAAGCTGAAACTCCAATACTTTGGCCACCTCATGTGAAGAGTTGACTCTGGAAAAGACCCTGATGCTGGGAGGGATTGGGGGCAGGAGGAGAAGGGGACGACAGATGATGAGATGGCTGGATGGCATCACCGACTCGATGGGCATGAGTTTGAGTAAACTCCAGGAGTTGGTGATGGACAGGGAGGCCTGGTGTGCTACGATTCATGGCGTCACAAAGAGTCAGACACGACTGAGCGACTGAACTGAACTGAACCGAGTATTCCACATCTTGTTTACCCATTTATCTGGTGATGAGCTCTTGGGCTGGTTCTTGTCTTGGCTATTGTAAATAGTGCTGCAGGGAACACTGCGGGGCAGGTATCTGTTCAAGTTAGGGTTTTGGTTTTCTTCAGATAAATATCCAGGAGTGGAACTGCCAGATCATATGGTAGTTCAATTTTTAGTTTTTTGAGGTACCTCCATACTGTTTTCTGTGGGGACTGCACCTGATTACATTCCTACCATCAGCGCACAAGTGTTCCCTTTTCTGTGCGTCTTCACCAACGCTTGTTATTATCTTTTCTTTCTTTATTTTTGGCTGTGCTGGGTCTCTGTTGCTGGGCTCAGGCTTTCTCTAGTTGCAGTGCGCTGGCTTCTCATTGTGGTGGCTTCTGTCATTGCGAAGCACAGGCTCTAGGCCCACGGGCTTCAGTAGCTGTGGCCCCCGGGGTTTTGGAGCACAGACTCAATAGTTGTGGCGCTCAGGCTTAGCTGTTCCACCGCATGTGGGATCTTCCCGAGTCAAGGATCGGACCCATGTCTCCTGCATTGGCAGGTGAATTCTTTACCACTGAGCCACCAGGGAAGCCCTTGTTATTATCTTTTTGATGACAGCCATTCTGACAGGTCTGAGGTGGTATCTCATTGTGGTTTTCATTTGCATCCCCCTGATGACGAGTGATATTGAGCACCTTCTCATGCACCTGTCGGCCATCTGTATCTCATCTTTGGAAAAATGTCTGTTCCGGTCCTCTGCCTGTTTGTTGGATGTTGGGTTTTTTGTTTGTTTGTTTTGACATTGAGTTGTAAATCTTGCCATTTGCAGCCACATGAATGGACTCAGAGGGTATTATGCTAAGTGAACTAAGTCAGATAGAGAAAAATAAATGCTATCTGATTTCACTTACATGTGGGATCAGAAATACAAACACATGAAACAAAACAGAAGCAGACCCATAGATATAGAGAACAAATGGGTAGTTGCCAGAAGGGAGGGTATAGGTGAGGGGGATGGACAAAACAGGTGCAGGGGATTAACAGGTGCAAACTTCCAGCTATAAAATAATGAAGTCATGAGGATGTCATGACAGCACAGGGAACATAGTCCAGAACATTGGAACAGCCTTGCATGGTGACAGATGGTAACTAGAATCATTGTGATCACTTCATAATGTTAGAAAACTATCAAATTACAATGTTGTACACCTGAAACTAATATGATATTGTGTTTTTATTGTTGTTCAGTTGCCCAGTCATGTCCAGCTCTTTGCCACCCCATGGACTGCAGCACTCCCTGTCCTTCACCATCTCCCGAAAGTTGCTTTATAACTTAATTTTAAAAAAGAAAGGAATCACCTTGGGGTCATTATCTCGATGTAGTTCTTATGCTCATGCCCACTCATGTGTGACTCTTTGCCACCCCGTGGATTGTAGCCCGCCAGGCTCCTCTGTCCATGGGACTCTCCAGGCAAGAATACTAGAGTGGGTTGCCGTTTCCACCTCTAAGGGATCTTCCCGGCCCGGGGATCGAACCCGAGTCTCTTGAAGTCTCCTGCATTGGCAGGTGGATTACTTACCACTACACTGCCTGGGGCAGTTACCATGGGGAGAGAGGCAGGGATTGCTCTTGAGCCAAGGCTGCCGGGAGCTTTGTGGTCGGGGCAGCAGCTGGGAGGAGCGACACGGCACTGATGTGTCCCTGTGTCTGTGTCACTACAGCCGGCTGCTGCTCGGCATGTACAATGTGGAGATCAGGTAGGAGTTTCTGGGCAAGCGTCTGGATGAATCTAACGCTTCTGTCCCAGACTGGCGACTGAGTCCAGCTCTTCACTGCCTGGCACTGCTCATCGCCTCGTTAGGGCCACAGTCAGCCCTTCGCTACAAGGGAGCCTGAGGAGTGCTTTTTGAATTTTTTATTTTTTGGCTTTTCTGCTGTTGCAGTTAAACATAGCATTGTAGCTAGACTTCAGGAAGGGATTCTGTAAGTGGGTTGGAATAGAAGTCGTAAAACCCAATCCATAATATTTACTGCTCTTACCACCAGACTAGATGCATGTCCATCACCCTGTTTATTTCCTTCTAGTGCAAGGGCCCTCAGAACAAAATAAAATACATGTGGTTGCTTGTTGATTTTTATTTGCTCAAGGTGTCCTCCTACCTCATTCATTTCTAAGTTCCGCTCGCTAGTGGTAAAGAAACTGCCTGCCAATGCAAGAGACGTATGAGACTTGGATTCAGTCCCTGGGTTGAGAAGATCCCCTGGAGGAGGACATGGCAACCCACTCCTATATTCTTACCTGGAGAATCCCCTGGACAGAGGAGCCTGGCGAGCTATAGTCCATGGGGTCTCAAAGAGTCGGACACGACTGAAGCGACTTAGCATGCACACACATGCTCATGCAGGAACACTGTCCCCCTTGTCCTCAGCTGTATGCTCACTGTAAACCACAGTGCCCAGCATATAGCTGGCCCTCAGTAAATATTGGAGAAAAGTCAGCAGACCCTTTGAGAATTAAACAAAAGCAAATGATGGCCCTTTCCATGGAAAAATACCTCTAGTTGCAGGCACAACATTTCCATCCCACTTTCTGAGATTCCCCAGGAAGAAAGCACAGTGAGGAGATGGAGATGACCTGTGTGCCTTCATCACTTGGCTGTAAATGCAGCAATTTTGCTCACAGAGTGACTACAATGTATGGGACACCCTCTCTCCTCGACCAGTAGAAAGCCCAGATTAGAAACCCGTCGGCCCTCTGGGCAGGTGGGAGAGCACCACGGGTCCCTGGCCAGTCACTGCCCTAAAAGTGCAGGCCAGCAGCTCACACCATGTTTGGAAACGCCTGGCTGCCTGCAGAAAGGGCAGTAGATCTCTACCCGGCATTTACACAAATTCCTGGAACCCGTGCCAGCTCGCCTTTCAGAGGGATTCGCTGGCAACACAAAAGGAAGAAAAAGAAATCCTAGGTCTTAGGGTGCATTTTTTTCATTCTCTTTCTGCAGCTTAAAAAGCCTAAGAGCCTGAGAAGGGATTCATTCGCAGTCCTTGAATAATAGCCAGAAAGGGAGATTAATAAGAAAAGAAGGTATGTGAGTTTCAGAGCACGGGGGATTTTTCTGGGTTTTAGTATGAGAAGAATTTAGGGCCCTGCCTGTGCATTCAGCTTCCTGGTCCTGCTGGTATCTCTCACGACTTACTTCAGGGGCCCCACTTGCCTTTTCTTTCACTAGGAAGGAACCAAAGTCAAGGTCAGTCCCAAGGTCACAGTGAGGTGGTCTCCCAGCCCGCACGGGAGGGCTCAGAGCAGGGCCTCTGGCCCAGGCTCTCTCCTCTGGCTGCTGGTGGAGAATAAACAGGACGCCTGCTTTGCTCCATCCAGTGCTCAGGGGCACACGGAAAAGTTCTGCTACCTCTGAGAAACCTGGCCTGCAAACATGCTCCTTTCAAGTGATGACTCTGCCCCCGACTTCCATATTTCAAAGGAGAGTCAGCCATGAACAAGCACACAAGTGTGCAGCCAGTTAATCAGATGGGGCTCCAAACTTCTGGGTAACGATCAGCTTTCTGCACTAGTTCTCTTTTTCCAATGGGAATTCTTCCCTCGTGATCTTCTCCCCCCTGCAAAAAATGTGTCATTTGGCCCATTTAACAACCCTGATGGACTCATTTTTTCCCCACATGAAACATGGCAGTATTCTTGAAAAGAAAGTTCCTTATCTCCCTTCATATGAGTGATGGTTTGTAATAAGCACAACGGTTTTTGAAATGTATTTTCGGAGCTAATTCCTTTCAAACATGATTTCCATTTCTGGTAAATCTCAATGGCCAGCCATCCCAGCCTTGAGGAAGTTCATTTCAGTGCTTTGGGGAAACGCGGAGTCCTGCTTGCGGCAACAGTGGAATTGGAATCGTGTTGCTGTGGGCAGTGTGCTAGACAGTGAGACCAAAGGCTGGACTTTGGAGAGAAGAGGATGAGAAAGAAAAAAAGAGTGAGCCGGAGGGAGTGAGAGAGACAAGGAGCTGGAGAGAGATGAAGAGAGAGGGGAAAAGAGAAAGAATTTTATGAATCTCTTAAGTGTATGAAGATGCTGGGATTCCAGAACTTCTGCCCTGATGGTAGAGAAGACAGCTTTTGGGGAGCAGGGCTGGTCAGGAGACCCTGCCTGCTCTGGTAGGAGGATGTGGTGAAAGCGGGGAGTTTCTGAGGGGGGAGAACGAACCGTTGTGTCTGTTCCCTTGGTGTTGGGAGAGGGTGGGAAGAAGCTGAGAGAGGCCATCTGAGCATCTAATGAAGGGGGATGTTGAATGAAAAAATCAGGTTGAACTAAATCTGGATTCACCATCCTACCCCATCTTCATCTCCAACCCCAACAGATCAAAACTCCTGACTGGGATGTGATCGGTTATAGAGACATTGAGAAGCTACATTTTCTTTACCCACCTGAGTGCAATGTGGACAGTTTTGCCGCCCAGTCACTCAGTTCAAGTTAGCCAGTAGTTAGCGTGTCTGCTTTGTTGATGAAGAGTCCTGCGGGAAGCAAAAGGAAATGGAGAAGTGACACCTAAAGTCATCTTGATGACCAAGTCCTGTCTTTTTACTACAAGGTACTCAGGCAGAAGGCTTTTTTCTAAAGAAATGGAAATTGGGCACATCAATTTCTCTCTAACCTATAATCGCCCACAGAGAGGCAGAGTTTTCCTCCATCTGAACTCCGGTCAAGTCCAGGTCAGTTTAACAAACATCCTGAGTTATTTCCAGCCAGGATTGGTGCTGAAATTAATTTCCAGGCCCAAGATGCAGTCTCTCCTGCTTGGACAGGACGTCAGCAAGCCAAGGCATAGATGACTTTTCTATCTCATTCATGTTATTACAAGTAGAATTAAATTGCTATGAAATACTTTATAGTGTGAAAAAACCCCTTATTTTTGCACATATTACCTTTTTGATAAATAGTTCTTAAATATATAATTACCAATCAAAATCCCAGCCATTCTTATTTTTAAATATAAAGAAGTAAATGTGCTTTTGTACATGAAAAGTAGTGTTAGTTACTGAGTCATATCCAACTCTTTGGGACCCTGTTGACTATAGCCCGACAGGCTCCTCTGTCCATGGGATTCTCCAGGCAAGAATAGTGCAGTGGGTGGCCATTCTCTCCTCCAGGGCATCTTTCTGACCCTGAAATTGAACCCGGGTCTCCTGCATTGCAGGCAGATTCTTTACCATCTGAGTCTCCAGGGAAGTTTTGTACATACTCCATGCCTCTTTTAACGGACTGTGCATATTGGGAGAAACTTTGCTCCCAACATTTAATATAAACAATGAGAAACAGTAGAGAAATAATTGGCAGAACACCAGTTATCTGTTGGTAAAGGCTGAGAATTGCCCAGATGGAGGTGAGCAGCAGGCCCATTTCTGTCATTTCTATTTGCATCTAAGACTGTTGACCCGTGGACTATCTTCTGAAGAATTAAAGCTAACTTGTTTTTTTTGTTTACCTGATACTCCCCAATGATCCAACTTACCACCTCAGTTTTATTTTTACAATATTATAGTTAGATTCCCATTTCATTTGCAAGCTAAGATGAATCCAAGTCTGCCACTTCAATAAATATCTCAGTTAATCCATTTTAATGAGCAGAGACCTAATGCACGTAAGCCAGAGATAAATGTGGAAAACAAAATAGCAAAACACCACCAATTAAAATGACACAGCAGGGAAGCAATAGGAGAGCACAGGAAAGATTACACGGATGAACTGACTTGAAAGGGAGGAATCTGAGCGAGGGCCCTGCATTCAGTCACTGGCAAAGGACAGTTAAACGATCAGGACAAGTAAATAGAATGGGAGGTAAGAGGTCGGGTGGGGAGAAAACAGGAAAGTCAGTGTTAGAGATGGACGAGGTCAAGGGAACTAGCCTTTCATCCACTTAACCATCCCTTCATTGACTGAACCAGGGCTTATTTAGAATAAACTTTGTAGAAGGCTGTGCGAGAGATGAAACACAGGAAACAAGGGAAGAAGACCAAAGGGATAAAACTGATCTCGACCAAGAATTATGAGCTCTTTAAATTGGAGAAGTGACAGTAGTGTTATACTGTCTGATTCAGTTCATCTGTTACACTCGGGAGGGAACTGATGAAAAGTTGGGCTCTTCCAGGCAGGGATGTAGATAAGAGAGATGAAGCTGTAGAAAAAAGGGAGCGATGTGCAGGGAAAGCTGGGGGGTGGGGGGCAGGAAATGGGAGGGAGTGACCCCTGTGATACAGACAGCGGCTCACTGTTGAGCTTGACCCAGTGAGGGGGAGGGGGAGGATGCTGAAGAAAGAGGTGGGCCACAGGCACAACTTGGCAGCACTGCAGACTTAGAAGACAAGCAGCAAAACATACTCGAGTAAAGCAGACATGGACATCGGCCTCCTGAGTTTCCATGGACATAGGAAAATTGTCCCTGTACCTCTTATGCTTACTCCTGGCCAGCCAGAGGGAAAACCCCTGCTTTTTCCACCACTGCGAGGGAACCCAAACCTCAAGGCGCTACAGGTCCAAACAAGGAGAAAGAGAAAATGGAGAAGAAAGGAAGGAACAAAGAGCAAACTCAAGTGTCTAATGACTCTAATCTCTGGGTAGCCTATCCGGTCACAGAATTTTAAAATGAAATGTAATTTTGCCAGCATTTAGAATTTTCACGTTAAAAACAACAACAACAACAAAACTGATCTCTTTGCTCCATCTAGCGTTGCATGTTGAAATGACATGCTCCTTAACACCTCTCACAACCCAGAGGAGCAGCAGTGTTACCCAACCACAGAACCGGAAGTTGAATGAGGGACCAGGCAAGACGAGCTTCTTCTGTTGAAAAACCCTGAGAAGTGCTCTGAAGCAGAAGATCAGGCATTCCAAGCACCAGCTGAATTTTTTCCATTGTAGCCACGGAAATCCCCAAACCTAAGGTGAGACAGTGATTTTGATCCCCCTACTGACTAGGAAGTTCAGATGTGAGACATGACTCTAGCTGCCAATACAATGAGCAAACATAGCCTAGAATATAACCTTACAGTTTAACTTGAACATCAGCAGATACATCATACACTATAGAGATTTATGTGTATTCTAGAAGGAAAGAAGAGCGCGTATCATACGTGTATAACCACATCTGATTTTTAAAGAAGAACACATTAAGTAAAACAGAGCCTTAAGGCTATTTAATTGTAATTGCTAGAAAGTATTAAATAGGGAAGTAAAATTGTCACTGAAAGATACTAATAATAGTAATGTCCATTCATTGAATATTTACTATATGCCAGACATGCGCATACACTATTTCATTTAATCCTCACAATAGTCCTCTAAGGCGGGTATCACTAAAGCCATTATTCAGATGTAGAAGTTAAGGCCACCCAAGGTCATTCATAGTCATTAACTGATAGAACTGTGCTGCGAACGTCAATCTTTCTGATTGCAAAGCTCTGGTTTTCACTGCTGTGCCTCTTCCTGTCAGAAATGCTTTAAATTCATGACTATAGGTCTAAAAGTTCAACTTCCTGTCTGTTTCCTATTTTCCTCAATCTGTTTCCTATCATTTTCTTTCAGTTCAGTTCAGTTCAGTCACTCAGTCGTGTCCGACTCTTTGTGACCCCATGGACTACAGCACGCCAGGCCTCCCTGTCCATCATTTTCATTAGACTAGTTTAAAACGATACCCAGAAGTGATCATCTGATGTTGCAAAAAATGCAGCACAACTGAAATGATCACTTGAAACTTGGACCACACCCAAACTGTGAGGCAGAGGAAGAGGATTTTCATAACTGCGTATCTCATTTTCAAATGCCAAGGAGCAGGTCTCCCTACCTGAGGGGCTGGTGGTACCAGGGATTGACATTTCAACACACTGATCATGTGAGAAGCAGGTGCTTTACAATGAGTGGCTTCTCCAGAAACCTTGGCTCGTTAACTTAATGAAGCAAAAGCAGTTCTGCAGTCTCAACACAAAAAGGAGTATGGTCAAATTCTCTGCTTGCTTAGCAGATTAGCCAGTTCCTTAAAGTCCTGTGCCTTTTGCTAGGCCTCGTCAGGAACTTTCCAAAAATGTAAACCAAAAAAGATGGGAGAAATGCTCTCTCAAATTGCATTTGATTAGTTCATGAGCACTCTTTAAACTATCTTAAGTTAATTATGTTCCTGTTGAGAAGAATTTTGTTTTCTATACAAGGACCAACCATTCCATGATGCTGGATCATTAAACTTCCCAAATTTGGAACAAAAATTTCCTCTGTAAATGGATGTAAAGGTGTGTTGGACCAAAGTAACATATTTTAGGTCTCCAAAGCATCTTAGAATAGTTTGGTTTAGTACCAAAGTGTGTTTATTGCTAAAGTGGTCAAGCTTGATGGCAGTGAAATGTTAAAAGATCTCATCTTCCTCTTTTAGAACTTTACAGTTGGTTTTTTTTTTTTTTTCTTATTTTAAGGATAAAGACATTGGTATATTCAAGTCAGCAAGAAAATACAAAGAAGGTTTATTTCTTTAACATTCCTGGGTTTATATGAGAGGGAATTTTAGAGATCTGGCTAAATGTAAACTTCCACATCAAAAGCTGAAAGTTTACTTAGATTTGCCAAATGCCATATCCCTCTGCTTTCTTCTGTGTGGATGCTGGTATGATGCTGTTGATAGCTTATACTTACCCTCTGATACTTTGCCAACTAGTTTTGCTTTTCATGCAGTCCATGGGTTTGAGGTCTTGCTATCCAATTTCTCTATCTACTTTAATTCTGCTTTTATCTGCTGCCATTGCCATATCTTCAAAGCCTGCACATCTTAGTATTCATTCTTTATTATGTTAATAAGAACAGAGTATGGGCATGATAAAAGTTTAAACATGCAAGAGTTTACTATGAAAATTAAATACTTTTTCCTTCATACATATACCTAGAGTTCTCCCTTCTCTGGGAGTAACTACTAGTCACACTGTCTTACATAACTTTATAGAGCTTTTCTAAGAATATAAAAGAATATACTTTAGAGATATAGGTGCTTTTTTCTCTTTTTACGGAGATGGAGTATACCATATATTGTTTTGCAATTTGGCTGTATCAGTTAACAACATAAATTGAAAACCTTTCTAAAATGGTAAATATATACCTACCTCATTTTAACTTCCCTGCAAATATTCTGTTTATTGAGTTAGCAAATGTTATGGGCCAATCCTGTATTAGTACAGTGAAAGTTTTTGAACATTATGTTTTAATCATTCTGGAGAGTATATTGAGGAGTTAAATTCCCTGAATGAAATGGAAGAGAATAGAGTTGAAAAACCTTTCTAAGCAAGAAACAAAATTCAGATGCTGTGAGCAGATGGATAAATATGATTACACTAAACTTTTTCATGGCCTAAAACAACTCTGAAAAAAATTTAAAGACAGGAACTTCCCTGGTGGTTCAGTGGTTAGGACTGCATGCTTCTACTACAGGGGGCCCAGGTTTGATCTTTGGTGGGAGAACTATGATCCCATAAGCAATGTGGCCAAAAAAAAAATAAATTAAAAAACCAGGCAAAATGACAGGATATATAATAAAAAGTTTCATTTTCTTAGTATTAAAAAACTTCTTATAGTACTAAAGAAAAATTACAAAAACAGTAGAAAAACCAGAAAATAACATAATCAGAAATGTTAGTGAAAAACAAATAAAGATGAAAAAATTCTCAGCTTCGCTCAGTTACCAAGGGAGAAAAAGAAGGAGAGGGAAATTTGGGAGATTGGGATTGATACATACACACTACTAGAAATAAAATGACCAATAAGAACCTACTGTATAGTACAGGAACTCTACTCAATACTCTGTAATGACCTATGTGGGGATAGAATCTAAAGAAGAGTAGATATATGTAAATGTATAATTGATTCACTTTGCTATACAGCAGAAACTAACCCAATGCTGTGAATCAACTATACTCCAATAAAAATTAATTTTTAAATAAGTAAATAAAGGAATGAATAAATTAAAAAAAAATAAAATTTCCTGATGGCCCAGTGGTAAAGAATCCACCTACAATACAGGAGACACAGGTTTGATCCTTGGGGCCAGGAAAATCACCTGCAGGAGGAAATGGCAACCCAGTCCAATATTCTTGCCTGGGAAATCCCATGGACAGAAGAGTCTGGCAGGCTGCAGTCCATGGGGTTGCAAAGAGTCGAACATGACTGAGTGTACACACACACACACACACACACACATACACCCCAAAGACGCTATTTTTCATTTATCAAATTGTCGAAGTTTAAGTATCCTTGAAACTATATGAAAGAAGGAACTCTCAAGATCTATTTGGTAGGAATATAATTTGATGATTGGTATAACATTTTGGATGAAGATTGAACAATAACTACCAGTGTTAATAGCATGTCGTTATTTTAAAAGCATACACTTTTAAGTCTCCTAATATCTTCAGGTCCATGCCAATGACATCTCTTTAACCAGTCTCCCCTTTGATTTGCTGGTGGGGTGCCCTGCGACATGTGGGCACCTGGCTGTAACAGTATCTGAACGCCCCCAGATGGTGATTTGACAGATAAAATCAGGTCCTGTTTTCCTAGACTATCTATGGGTACTCCTCAAGAAATACCACATTGTTAATCTGATTAAACCCCCTTTACTTGCTCACAACTGTTGTACACAATTAGCTCATTTGTTTTGAGTGTTCAGAAATCAGAGGTACTGCCTATCTAGCTTTTTTGTAAGAATTACTTGATTGATGTTAGTAGAAAAAAAACAATAGCTATAATTTATTGAGTACACTCTATATGCCAAACATTGAGTTGAATCATCCCTAATATTCACAGTAATTCTGTTAGTTGGTTACACTGTCTCCAATTGACTGAGGAGGAAATTCATGCTTAGATAGAAAAACTGCCAAAGATCATAAAGCTAGTAAGTGACTGAGTCATGATTTGAACTTAGGCTTGATTGACTCCAAAGTATCACAGTATTTGCCTTTCTCAGTAGTTGGGAATCATATATAGAAATCACATGTGGTAAGATACCTACTTTTATTATTGGTTAGATTTATTCCTAAGTTTTTTATTCTTTTTGATGCTACTGTGAATGAAATTATTTTCTTCCTTCTTTTTTTTTGTTTTTCTTTTTGGCCATGTGACTCTAGAAATCTTAGTTTCCCAACCAGGGCCTGAACCCCTGCCCTTGGCAGTAAAAGTGAGGAGTCCTAACCACTGGACTGCCAGGGAATTCCCATGATATTGTTTTGTTAATTTCTTTTCAGATTACTTATTATTAGTGCATAGAAGCAGAACTGACTTTTGTGTGTTGACATTGTATCCTGCAACTCTGCTGAAATTATTGGTTCTATTAGTGTGTGTATGTGTGTGTGTGTGTGTGTGATCCTGTGTGTGTGTGATCCTTGGAGTTTTCTATGTATAATATCATGACATACCTGTTCAGAGGTCATTTCACTTCTTTCTTCCTAACTTGAATGTCTCTTGTTTATTTTTATCACCTGATTTTCCTCCTAAGAACTTCCAATACTATGTTGAATCGAAGCAGCAAAAGCGCGCATCCTAATCTTGTTCCAGATATTAGGGGAAAGGGTTTTAGTCTTTCATCACTGAGTATATTAGCTGTGGGGTTTTCATAATAGGTCTTATTTTGTTGAGGAAGTTTTCCTCTATTCCTAGTTTATTGATGTCATATAGTTTTGGTTTGTTTTGTGTTTTCTAACATTGTCTAGTAAAGTAATGCTCAAAATTCTCCAAGCCAGGCTTCAGCAATATGTGAACCGAGAACTTCCAGATGTTCAAGCTGGATTTAGAACAGGCAGATAAACCAGAGATCAAATTGCTAATGTCTGTTGGATTATTGAAAAAGCAAGAGAGTTCCAGAAAAACATCTACTTCTGCTTTATCAGTTCAGTCCAGTTCAATTCAGTCGCTCAGTCATGTCCAACTCTTTGTGACGCCATGGACTGCAGCACACCAGGCCTCCCTGTCCATCACCAACTCCCAGAGTTCACCCAAACCCATGTCCATTGAATCAGTGATGCCATCCAACCATCTCATCCTCTGCCGTCCCCTTCTGCTCCTGCCCTCAATCTTTCCCAGCATCACAGTCTTTTCAAATGTGTCAGTCCTTTGCATCAGGTGGCCAAAGTATTGGAGTTTCAGCTTCAGCATCAGTCCTTCCAGTGAACACCCAGGACTGATCTCCTTTAGGATGGACTGGTTGAATCTCCTTGCAGTCCAATGGGCTCTCAAGAGTCCTCTCCAACACCACAGTCAAAAAGCATCAATTCTTCAGCACTCAGCTTTCTTTATAGTCCAACTCTCACATCCATACATGACCACTGGAAAAACCATAGCCTTGACTAGATGGACTTTGTTGGCAAAGTAATGTCTCTGCTTTTTAATATGCTATCTAGGTTGGTCATAACTTTCCTTCCAAGGAGTAAGCGTCTTTTAATTTCATGGCTGCAATCACCATCTGCAGTGATTTTGGAGTCCCCCAAAATAAAGTCTCTCAGTTGTTTCCATTGTTTTCCGCATCTATTTGCCATGAAGTGGATGGGGCCCAGATGCCATGACTTAGTTTTCCTGAATGTTGAGTTTTAAGCCAACTTTTTCACTCTCCTCTTTCACTTTCATCAAGAGGCTCTTTAGTTTTCTTCACTTTCTGACATAAGGGTGGTGTCATCTGCATATATGAGGTTATTGATATTTCTCCTCGCAATCTTGATTCCAGCTTGTGCTTCTTCCAGCCCAGCGTGTCTCATGATGTACTTTGCATATAAGTTATATAAGCAGGGTGACAATATACAGCCTTGACGTACTCCTTTTCCTATTTGGAACCAGTCTGTTGTTCCATGTCCAGTTCTGACTGTTGCTTCCTGACCTGCATACAGGTTTCTCAAGAGCAGGTCAGGTGGTCTGGTATTCCTATCTCTTTCAGAATTTCTCCACAGTTTATTGTTGATCCACACAGTCCAAGCTTTGGCATAGTCAATAAAGCAGAATAGATGTTTGTCTGGAATTTCTGTGCTTTTTCAATTGACCACTGGATGTTTGGCCAATTTGATCTTTCGGTTCCTCTGCCTTCTAACAATAGCTTGAAACATCTGGAAGTCATGGTTCATGTATTGCTGAAGTCTTGGACTTGGAAAATTTTTAGCAACTTTTACTAGCATGTGAATGAGTGCAATGTTTGACATGCAAAGACTTTACCTTGTGTGGATCACAACAAACTTGTGCGAAAATTCTTCAAGAGATGGATGGTTTCTCAGCTATCAATTATGGATGTGGGAGTTGTACCACAAAGAAGGCTGAGCACCGAAGAATTGATGCTTTTGAACTGTGGTTATGGAGAAGATTCTTGAGAGTCCCTTGGACAGCAAGGAGATCCAAACAGTCCATCCTAAAGGAAATCAGTCCTTGAATATTTATTGGAAGGACTGATGTTGAAGCTGAAACTCCAATACTTAAAGGTCACCTGATGTGAAGAACTGACTCATTGGCAAAGACCCTGATGCTGGGAAAGATTGAAGGCAGGAGGAGAAGCGGATGACAGAGGATGAGATGGTTGGATGGCATCACCGACTCAATGGACATGAGTTTGAGTAAATTCCAGGAGTTGGTGATGGACAGGGAGGCCTGGCGTGCTGCGGTTCATGGGGTCGCAAAGAGTCGGACACGACTGAGTGACTGAACTGAACTGACTGAACCTTGTCTTGACTCTGTTTTGAGGTCCTGGCTTGAAGCTGGTCACTTGTTCTTGAGCAATTAATCCACACCCCACAGCTTGAGCAATTAAGTCCACACCACAACCACTTCCCTTACAGGACTTTCTCACAAAGGCCAGTGTACATTTATCCCAGTTGCCCTGGAGTTCGGTACCAGACTGATAGGGACAGCCCCTCGGCCCCAGATTCTGCTGAAATTATTCAAATTAGTCAATCCACAAGAAGCCACAAAAACTAGCCAAGCTTCCCACAGCCCAGCTCACTACTGCTGCTGCTGCTAAGTCACTTCAGTCGTGTCCGACTCTGTGTGACCCCATAGACAGCAGCCCACCAGGCTCCCCCATCCCTGGGATTCTCCAGGGAAGAACACTAGAGTGGGTTGCCATTTCCTTCTCCAGTGCTTGAAAGTGAAAAGTGAAAGTGAAGTCGCTCAGTCGTGTCCGACTCTTAGCGACCCCACGGACTGCAGCCCACCAGGCTCCTCCGTCTGTGGGATTTTCCAGGCAAGAGTACTGGAGTGGGGTGCCATTGTCTTCTCCACAGCTTACTACTATGCTGTCGCAAACTGCAACACCCTGCGTGGGCCTGCCTGGCAGCCTTCTCTGGCTTGGAGCTGCCTTTCGTCTGAGTGCTATTGTGTCCTGCTTCACCATCAAAAGAATCTTTAAATCTCATAAAACAGTTGATGCTGTGAGCAGAACGCTGTGCATGGACTCTTGAGCAGCTCTGTGAATGGGGCTGTGCTTGTCTTACTGATTGGTTCCAAGCCCCGGTGAGAGCCACTTAGGATAAAATCTGTGCTTCTGATGAACTTGCCACATCTCTCCTTATGCTAATGTCCCAGATCGGGGAATATTCAACATGAGTAGTCCTCACTGGCTAAACTTGGCTTCTAGATACTAGCCCAGGAGGGCCCACCTTAGGGCAGCAGGAACACTGGGCATGCTCCTGGGTTTCGGGTCACAGCCTGTGTTTGGCAGAGGCTCGTTCATTCCAGGGCCCATTACATCTTTGACATCGGTGTTTCTTTATTATTATTTGGAGCAGAACTTTTATTCTTCCCTGTGTTTTCTGGGTACCCCATGGAGGAAGGTGTTGGGTGGCTCCCCCACGGCAGAGAGCCAGCACCCCAGTCTCGATGTCGATGTTGCTCAGATGAGCTCTGGCCCCCGCCTGTCCTCTTGGCAGTGTGGACCTCACTTCTCTCCAACCAACATGCTCCCCACACTCTCGGGGGATCGTGATCATCCCTGGGGACCAGTAGCCCAATGTTTAATCCAAAGGGGGCACTTGGCACAAGGACACCAATATCTTACTCCCATTCGGGACTCCCCCTCTCCAGAATGCCTACCTGAGTTACCCAGTTGCTTGAATAAGGCAAAACCCTGAGCCACTGTGCTCAGACTTCCATAAGTGCTGCCCGTATCAACATGCAGAAGGGCTGATACTCAGCACAAGCGGGCTAACTGCGCTGTCCAAGGTCAGGCTGCCTGCCGTAGCCTCCAAGTGCACACCCCAGGCCCTGGGAGGTGGCCTGGGAACCTGAAATGTTTAATTGTGTACTTTATTATATAAATTCTATGTATTACTTAAGTATATAAATTTCAAACAAAGGTCCATAATTTGACCCATTGGCAATCCAAAATTTACTTTTAAAATGTGTATAACAAAAAGTTAAATTGATGTGGGTTGACTCTTGTGCCTCTGCTGCATAGGTTCTAAAATAACTTAAATGTTTGCTAAAATATACTGATTGAACAAAGCTTCGTGGACGTAATCAATATGGGAGCTCAAGTCATAATTGTTGGCCAATATCTGGGATGTGGTAAATTTAAGAATGGTGGCCTTTTTAATCTCAGGGAAACAATCAAATATAAAAGAGAAAAAAATAATTATGCCTTGCCTAAATTTCCCATGGTCATAGTACCCTTTGCCTTAAAATATCCTGCAGTGACATAGACACTCAGCACAATGAGTAATACACTTCAGGGTTGCAGACATGACTGATGATAACCAAAGTACACGTTTCCCTTCTCAAAACAAATACCGTTGGTCTCCTGTAAAAGGCACTGAGCAGAATTTACAGCCTCCAAGAGGTCCCTCGTAATAGGTTAAATTGAGAGAACTAATGCATTCCTCAACAGCGTCTGTTAACAAGTTACAAAATTACCAATAACCTGTTAAATAGGTCTCTGCCTTTCCCTGGGCCTTAATCTCTCTTAATTCAAGGTTTCTTGGTTGACTCATATTTTACACAAACTTTAAAAATCTTTCCCATCACCCTTTCCTGTATATAAAGGATGAAGTATCTCTCCTCCAAGTATACAGACTTATATGGCCCTTTAAGATTGTCTCTGTCCTTTACTATGCAAAGATGGGCACAATAAAAGACAGAAATGGCATGGACCTAACAGGAGCAGAGGATATTAAAAAAAAGTGGCAAGAATACACAGATGAACTATACAAAAAAGATCTTAATGACCCAGATAACCATGATGGTGTGATCACTCACCTAGAGTCAGACATCCTGGAGTCTGAAGTCAAGTGGGCCTTAGGAAGCATCACTACAAACAAAGCTAGTGGAGGTGATGGAATTCCAGCTGAGCTATTTCAAGTCCTAAATTATGTTGCTGCCCTCAGTATGCCAGCAAATTTGGAAAACTCAGCAGTGGTCACATTACTGGAAAAGGTCAGTTTTCATTTCAATCCCAAAGAAAGGCAATTGCCAAAGAATGTTCAAACTACCACACAATTGCACTCATATCACACACTAGCAAAGTAATGCTCAAAATTCTCCAAGTCAGGCTTCAACAGTATGTGAACCAAGAACTTCCAGATGTTCAAGCTGGATTTAGAAAAGGCAGAGACCAGATTGCCCACATTTGTTGGATCATCGAAAAAGCAAGAGAGTTCCAGAAAAACATCTACTTCTGCTTTGGTGACTACGCCAAAGCCTTTGACTATGTGGATCACAACAAACTGGAAAATTCTTCAAGAGACGGCAATACCAGACCACCTGACCTGCCTCTTGAGAAACCTGTATGCAGGTCAGAAACAACAGTTAGAACCAGACTGGTTCCAAATCGGGAAAGGAGTAAGTCAAGACTGCGTATTGTCACCCTGCTTATTTAACTTATATGCAGAGTACATCATGTGAAATGTGAAATGTGAAATGCTGGGCTGGATGAATCACAAACTGGAATCAAGATTGCCAGGAGAAATATCAATAACCTCAGATATGCAGATGACACAACCCTTATGGCAGAAAGCAAAGTGGAACTAAAGAGCCTCTTGATGAAAGTGAAAGAGGAGGGTGGCTTTAATGGCTGAAAACACAACATTCAAAAAACTAAGATCATGGCATCTGGTCCCATCACTTCATGGCAAATAAATGGGGAAACAAGGGAAACAGTGACAGACTATTTCTTGGGCTCCAAAATCACTGCATATGGTGACTGCAGTCATGGAATTAAAAGATGCTTTCTCCTTGGAAGAAAAGCTATGACCAACCTAGACAGCATATTAAAAAGCAAAGACATTACTTTGCCAACAAAGATTCATCTAGTCAAAGCTATGTTTTTCCAGTAGTCATGTATGGATGTGAGAGTTGGACCATAAAGAAAGCTGAGCGCCAAAGAATTGATGCTTTTGAACTGTGGTGTTGGAGAAGACTCTTGAGAGTTCCTTGGACAGCAAAGAGATCAAACCAGTCAGTCCTAAAGGAAATCAATCCTGAATATTCATTGAAAGGACTGATGTTGAAGCTGAAGCTTTGGCCACCTGATGCAAAGAACTGACTCATTGGAAAAGGCCCTAATTGCTGGGAAAGATTGAAGGCAGGAGAAGGGGATGACAGAAGATGAGATGGTTGGATGGCATCACTGACTCGATGGACATGAGTTTGAGCAAGCTCCAGGAGTTTGTGATAGACAGGGAGGCCTGGCGTGCTGCAGTCCATGGGGTCACAAAGAGTCAGACACGACTGAGCGTCTGAACTGAACTGAATTGAAGATTGTCTCACCCTCTTTTTATAGATTTTCTATCCTGCTCCCATCCCATATGGCCTGAGGCCAGATCCAGGGAGCACACTCTACTGAGATCCGTTAGATCCAGATTGTTCCCTGAGCCACACACCTGCCCACTGGATATAAGAGCCCCTGTAGCATAAACTTCCAGTGCCCCAGATCTTCCTCTGTATTCAGGTTATTGGAGGTAGATCATCAATCTTGCTTCCCATCTGATCCTCCCTAGGGAGTTAAAATAATTTTCCAGGGCCAGTGCCTCTATACAGTGAAAGATCCAGAGGAGAGATAGAGAACTCCACTTAGTAAATGCAAATCACTTTCAGAGATAATAATGGAATCAACATCATACCCCATAATAATACAACTAGAAAACCTCTCTTTGATAAAAATACATGGTGGCGGCGGGGCGGGGGATGCTCAGACCTCTGTCTTAGGCAATGAAACACTGTCAAGTAAAGCTGCACTCCATCCAGTCTATTGGTCATGAGGTTTTCATTAATTTGTGTTCTGGAGGCACAAGCCTTTCAAATAAGCCCTTGTTTCAACCAAGCATGATGTATTCTGAAGCCCACTTGCCATCCAATTTGGGCCAAAGACCTCACTAGCTTGCCTATCACCAACAAAACTGGCAAGCTATGACCAACCTAGACAGAGACATTATTTTGCCAACAAAGGACCATCTAGTCAGAGCTATAGTTTTTCTAGTAGTTGTGTACAGATGTGAGAGTTGGACCATAAAGAAGGCTGAGCACTGAAGAATTGATCATTTTGAACTGTGGTGTCGGAGAAGACTCTTGAGTGTCCCTTGGACAGCACGGAGATCAAACAAGTCAATCCTAAAGGAAATCAACCCTGAATATTCATTGGAAGAACTAGTGCTGAAGCTCCAATACTTTGGCCACCTGATGTGAAGAACCAACTCGTTGGGAAAGACCCTGATGCTGGGAAAGACCCTGATGCTGGGAAAGATGTAGGGCAGGAGGAGAAGGGGGTGACAGAGGATGAGATGGTTGGATGGAATCACCAACTCAATGGACATGAGTTTGAGCACACTCTGGGAGATAGTGATGGACAGGGAAGCCTGGAGTGCAGTAGTCCACAGGGTCACAAAGTGAGTCAGTCCTCACTTAGCGACTGAATAACAATATACCATCCAACAATGTAGCCAGACCCCTCACCTTGACTCAAGAAATACACCAAATATTATTTGTTATAAAAACACAACTCATCTTTTAATACACTCTTTAACTCTAACGAGAATGTTTTTAGAGACCCCAGAAATTTCAGGTCTATTTTCTTGGCCATGTGCTGTGCTCAGTCGTGTCCAACTCTTGGCTGATGCTGCATAAATAGGGAACTTGGGGCTCTTTGTATTTCTTTTCCTCCTTTCTACCCTCATGATAAATTGTTTTCTATTCAGTTTAGGGCAAATTATGCCCAATCTCTAGAAATCTCCTCTATTATTTAGGGGCCCTCAAATATACCCCAAAAATGGAACTCAAAACTGATATCCAAACATCAAGGAGTCGATTATAGTAGAGTTTTTTAAAAAGTGCTCTCGACCCAGTTTGAGACCCTAATCAGGGGTTGGTCAGCCCTCTTCTTGAGGAATTCACTCACTTCCTTTGAGGGCCTTTCACAGTCCAACCACTGTATAACAGGTAGTTTAAGTGGAAAGAAACATTACCATTTCTTTTGGTGATGTTAAAATGTACATTTAACTCTTATATAGGCCTATTTCTAGGTAAAGAATAAGATTAACATTTTATACAGACCGTAGACTCTAGATTACAACTTTCTGAGTTGCATTAGGTTTTTGTACTTTTTCTCCAAATCTTTCGTCTAATAAACCTCCCTTTCCCCCACCTTTCTTCTGCTTTTACTTCTCATTTTTTAAGGACCAGTTCTCATATTATTATAAATCATCCCAGATACAGTGTAGCTTCCTCTTAGGGGAAAGGCAAGAAGCATGTTCAAAAGCAAATACCGATCCTTTCATCACTGGACAACCTCTTTAATTTTCTGCGTTTATCTTGCCTGGGAAATGCCATGGACAGAGGAGCCGAGGGGACGGGGGTGGGGGGGGGGGCTACAGTCCATGGATTCCCAAAGGAGTCAGACACGACTTAAAAGACTAAACAATAACAAATTCAAAATTTGCTTTATAAAGTGGAAATCAACCTGTAGGAGCATTCAGCTCTCACCAATGACCATTTCAATTAGATTCCAATAAATTATTAGTTGCTTTTGATACTTTGAACTTTCTTGTGTTAAGTGTGATTGTTTAATGGCTTTGTCTAGTATTTATAACTCCATTCATTGGAAACCCAGTAGGCATCAATTCATTCAGATTTAAATTAGATATTTAAAGTGTGGTTGTTGTTGTAGCTTGCTAAGTTGTGTCTGGCTGTTTGCAACCCCATGGACTGCAGCACACCAGGCTCCTCTGTCCTCCACTATCTCCTGGAGTTTGCTCAAATTCATGTCCATTTAAAGTGTAGGATGATGTAATATCGCATATCAACTATACTCCAGTTCAAAAGAAAGGGGAAAAAGTAAGAATAATAAGGACAAATGCTCTTATCAGCAGATTTTGATTTGAAATTAAGCTGCTCTTCATATAGACAGAGGTAGCACCCCTAGGGTTATTTATTTAATCATAACTCTGTAGAATAATTCCAGAAGGCCAGTTTACTCATAATAATTACTGAGAAAATGTCCACGTTGAAAATAAATAAATAAAGTATAGGATGATAGTGAAGTGGAATTTTATTTTATTTTATTTTGCTACCCCACATGGTATGCAGGATCTTAATTCCCCAACCAGGGATAGAACCTGTTGCCCCTGCAGTGGAAATGAGCAGTGTTAACCACTGGAGCTGGGATTTTATTTTTTAAATTAATAAATGAACGCCAAATTTAAAGCAAAGAGTTTGAAGCGCCCTTCACCATATCTTGAGACTGTCAGTGAAGAAGCACAAGACCCATTCACATGAACCCACCTCCCTGGATTTACAAGAGAGAGAAGCTCTAACCACTTTCAACCACCACATAAAATTACCAAGAAATAACAAAATAAAGTTCAAAGTAAGTTAGATGCTCTGTGTGTCAAATATTGCGTGTGTGTTCTTTTTTCTTTCGGAAGGGAAGTTCAGGTTCACTCTTGCTTAGTAGACGTGAATGAAAGCAACGGGAGGGGCACAGTGTTACTTCCTCTCATCAAATTCTTGCTGAGTTTGTTGCCTGGCCAACAACAAACTTAATTTAAACCATCGCTTCCGTAAGCAGAAATGGAGATGACGCTGGCTAGAGGAACTGCGCCTTTCACTTTATTATTTTTGTGTTTTTAATTTATTTTATTTGCTTTATTATTTTTGGCTGCACAGGGTCTTCATTGCTGCACTCAGACTTTCTTTAGTTGCAATGAGTCGGGGCTACTCTCTAGTTGCAGCGCTTGGGCTTCTCATTGTGATGGCTTTTCTTGCAGCGGAGCAGAGACTCTACACTCAGTAGTTGTGGTGCATGGGCTTACTTGCCCCACGGCATGTGGGATCTTCCTGGACCAGGGATTGAACTGGTGTGCTCTGCATTGCAAGGTGGCTCTTAACCACTGGCCCACAAGGGCCAGTATGCGCATGCGCCTGTACTTTAGAGAAAGAATTCACAAAGAAAAAGAAGTGCCTTCTGGAATTTCAGACAACTCAGAGCAGGATTAATGTCCTTTCTGAACAGTGGTTGTGAAAGGAGACCAGTGAGCATAGTTCAAACTGTCATCTGCTTTGAGGGAAATGTAGCTGTTTATCTGCTGCTGCTGCTGCTGCTAAGTCGCTTCAGTTGTGACCGACTCTGTGTGACCCCATAGACGGCAGCCCATCAGGCTCCCCCATCCCTGGGATTTTCTAGGCAAGAGTACTGGAGTGGGGTGCCATTGCCTTCTCCTAACTGTTTATCTAGGTCCATAATATACTGACCACATAATAAACTGATGGGAAGATTTTGTTTTGGAATCATCATTAACATATTATATTAATTTCAGGTATACAACATAGTGATTCAGTATCTTTATGCATTTTGATCACAATAAGTCAAGTTATAATCTGTCACCATGCAAACTTGTTCTCAGATTATTGTCTCTATTCCCTATCCATTATATACTGGTGACTTACTTATTCTGTAGCTGGAAGTTTGTACCTCATCTGTTCTCCTGCCCACCCTCTCTGATAACCACCAGTTTCTTCACTGTATCTGTGAGTCTGTTTCTGTTTTGTTTATTTTGGTTCTTTCAAGCCCACATATGGACATATATCACAGTTTTAATTCCCTTAAAAAGGGAAAAATAAAGTTTTTTACTGTAGCACCTACTGCCATAATAGATAAATAAGTTAATGCATAATTAAGAAACATACACTGGAGAGAAACTAACCTGTGTTGTTTTTAGAAGCCAGCATGAATTGAGGGCTATTCATATCTCGATGGGAAATGGTATTATGCCTAAACTAATAATTTTATTATGAGCTCACCATAAAAATTATCCTGGGCAGCCATTCATTAGTTCAGCCAACATTATGGAAAGCCTGATATGTACAAGAAGTTATAAGGCATAAGAGATGGGCGTGTTGGATTATGGAAGGAGGGAATTTTATGTAGTGATGTCTAACACATCACTCCAAACTTTTTAAATTTAGTACATCACATTGTTTATGTTTGTTCTTCTGGAATTGTTGGGGCAGGACTTGTGGGGACAACTCGTCTCTGCCTTCTGGGGCATCAGCTGGAGTGACTCAACTGGGGTTGGAAAATCCGCTCCCAATGTGGCATCCTCAATGGCCATCTTCTGGGTGCTCCGTTGGAGATACCGGCCAGACAGTTGGTTCTCCTCCCTGTTACCTTGCACAAGGCTAGGCTGGGCTTCTCGCCGCATGGCCACTGGGTTCTGAAAGGAAGCGGGAAAGTCCTCATGTGCCAATGCTTATCCAGCCTTGGCTAGCTGCGTGCTTACTAATATCGCATTGGCCGAAGCTGGTCACATGGTCAAATCCAGGGTCAATGTGGAGCCCACTCAAGGGTCTGAATACTGAAGGGCAGCCTGGTCCATTGGAGCCGGCAGTGTTAACCGACCATGGAAGAGTGACTGGAGAGTCACACACGAATACATCCTGTCCTGCCTTCGGTGGCTCACAGAGGAGAAACCTTCTGAATACTGGGAATGTTTTACTGCACATCCCAATGCGTAGATGTAGTGGATAAATCATTTACTCAGGACAGTTACCTGCTTATGCTATATAGCCTATGCTATATAGCTTATGCTATTATAGATGTGACAACAGAGGCTCAGAAAAATGTAACCACAAGGTGGTATGCCCAATGCTGGGGCCCAGGAAAGGGCATTTTGCACCTGAAACAAATGTATTTCTTGCTCTCATTTCTGCAGTCAAGATAGCGACAGGTTTCACCTGTTCCAGGTTTTCTTCCCTCGTTTGTATAAAGTGTTGCAGCAGCTTGCATTATGTCCTCAGGTAAAGCTCTCTTCTTGCTGTGTTTCATTTTCCTCCTTTCTCAAACAAGGAAGTTGGATTCAATGATCTCCAAGTTCCTGCCGATTGTTATATTTTACTATATAACATGACAGTGAGAAATGGAAAATTTCCTGCCACATCAGTAAACAAGGATGTCACAGTTATCGGCAATTGCAGCCCTCCAACCTGAGCTGATCAGCCCTGAGGGAACAGAAGGAAAGAATACCTGCCATTTAGCAGCCATCGGACTGTAGCCACTGAGGAAACTCAAGATGTGAAAACATAGGATACTGGCCCCAGGTAGCTAAGGTGTATATCAAAGGAATGATTTCAGTGAAACCAGACTCTTGCATCTTCCTATACATAAAAAGGTGCTAAATTCCTTGAAAAGTGTTAGACACTCAGTCCTGTCTGACTCTTTGTGACCCCATGGGGTGTAGCCCACCAGGCTCCTCTCCCATGGAGTTCTCCAGGCAAGAATACTGGGGTGGGTTGCCATTCCCTTCTCCAGGGGATCTTCCCAACCCAGGGGTCTCCTGCACTGCAAGCAGATTCTTTACCATCTGAGCCACCAGGGAAGTCCTGAGAAACCTGGAAGTCTGGTTTCTTTAATTAGATGGTTTCTATAATTAATGATTTAATTGATACTCCTGACTACTTGCGCTTGGTTGGAAAACTCCTATATATCTTAGTTCCTCCTCTTGCCTCCTCTGAATAGTTTCTCAGAGCTATCTAAAATGCTACCTCCCGGGCTGCATTTCTCATTTTACCCCCAAGCAAACTTACTTCCCAAATCTCTAAAAAAATTGAGTAATTAAAAAATAATAATAATAACCATATCATGTTACATTAACAATGAAAAAAAAGTGTTCTTTTTTTTTGACAAGCATATTCCTTACACTAGTTGAAGTCAGTAAAGCTAATTGGTAACTAAATAGTGAATCTGAATTTTCTCTGAATGTGTCTATTTGTTCCCTAACAGAGTCTGACCATGTAAAGCAGAGCAGAATGAGTTAGGACTGGCTCGTGGCTTTGCCAAAGCCAGCTTTTCCTCTCATGTGAAACTTGGTCTCTTATATCAAAAGGTTAATTTCTACATTATTTGCCTTACAAGGTTGCTGAAAAGATAAAGTGAGATAACAGAAGTGAAAGTACTTAGCTTTAATTAGGGACTGAGAGTTTTTTTCTGTTCCTCTAATCACATTCTACTCGATTTTCTGACAGCCATGCATCAGACTTCAGTTTGAAGAAAAAAAAAAATAGAGGAATTCACTCTGAGTCAGATATTCATCAACTTCTAGAGTATTAGCTCTGCTCATATCAAAGGGTGAAGTCTTAATTCTTTCAACGTTCTCTGTCACAGAGTCTGTGACCCTTTTTTAATAAAACCCAAGGGACTGTACATGAAAAAGAAAAAAGAAGACATTTCTAAGAAGCAATATAAAACACTTCTGAGACTGTGGTGTTTTTCTTTTGAATGTGCCAAGTAGAAAAGCTGTCTTTTTTTTTTTTTTTTAAACTTCAGTTTCACTTTCAAAATTGCAGCACACTCCCCAGATGAAAACGAACTGGATTTGGACTAATGAAAAAAAAGGAATGGTCAGCTGTTGTCACAGTAAGTGAAGGTATATTTTTTACATTCTTATTGGGATAGGAGCTCTCATGTTGGATAAAGCTAGAATCACGTTGGTTTTAACATTCTTTGGTCTTTATTTGATCTGGTGCTTGAAATGGAGTCAGAATCATTCAACAAGGAGAACAGAGGAAAGGGGAGAGGATGAAGAAGTGGGGAGAAATATATGGTAACACAGAGGACAAGTGACAGCAACAATTTCTAATTAACATGAGAAAACATTTTGTGTGGTATTCTGTTTTTTTGTGATGTTCCATAGTGGGAAAGCACACTGAGGAGGTGATAGAAATCATTCTGCAACTGCTTTCTTAAGACAAACAAACAAACAAAAAAATCACATCTTTTCTTAAAGGTACAAAGCCCTCTGAGCTTTAAAGAACTTATCTCCTTTTCTCAGTGTTTTTGGCTGGAGAGGAGATAGGGGCTGACATTCTTTAATAAATCTGACCATGAGAAAACATCCAGGCTTTCCTAGGAGTAAGCAAATAGCTTTCTTTGGCCTAAAAAGGAAAACGGAAGAAGATGAGACATGGAAAAATGTCCAGAAGTGTAGAAAGGTCAGAAATGAGTAGATGTGGGTTGGTCAGCCTCAGGCAGTACTGGTTTGGGGAAGCTGGCTCCAAATTTTCAAGTAGGATTACATGTTAGTGTGTGTCTGCATAAATTTAGGGGGAAATGTTGTGAATTTACAAACCAAACTGTACAAGCCAAACTATAAATAAGGATTAAGCAGCCTGGCTCCAGATGCCATGTCCCAAACATTATTGTCTTTCACTTAGAAAAGTGAAATGTGTAATCCTAAGTTTTCCAAAATTGCAAGGCTCAGTGAATCTACTTTTCATCTCTTTCAGCCTTTCTTTGTTTCTATTACATCTCATGAAACATCAGCTCTTCACTCTCATCTCATTCTCTCGCTGTGTTTTTGTTTATTTTACCGAAGTACATTCTAGAATTAAAGTCTTTTATGCAGGTTGCTTAGTTATAAACTTACTGAGTCTGTGCATGTTTCAAAATGCTTTTTCCCCTTACCTTTAATTGTTCAGCCTGACATGAAATTTGAGGTTCAAAATTATTCCCCATGAATGTTTTGAAAACTTATCACTATTGTTTTCTAGTGACTTATGTTGCTGGTGAAAAGCTTTGTAGCAATCAGGATCTCTTTCCTGTGGAAGTAGTGGATCATAAGTTCTCCTTAGAGAGTTTTAGGATATTTTTGGTGAGTGATAACAATTTTGAAGTTTCATAAGAATATGTGTATTTTTCCTTTTTCACTCACACTGCCTGGCATTTGGTGAATCTTTTCTAGCAGATGAAGTGTTATCTTCAGATCTGGGAATGTCTTTCAGTCCTTACATGTTTTATAAATGGCTTAATCCTTCTTGGTAATTCTAATTTCTAGCTGTAGCCCTTGTGGAAGTGGTAAATGTCACCTAGACAAGGAGGGGAGTGTATTTAGGGGACTGTGCCTATGAACTGGTAAATAGAGGTCCTACCCTTATGGTACTAGGAGAAGAGTCTTAGGAATAGGTTTTAAAGTGAGAAATATAACAATATACTAAATGAAATAAAAAATAACTAAGGAGAAATGTGAAGAGGATGAGGAAAGAGTATAATTAAGTTCTCTATTTGAGGGTGGGGGTGTGAAGAAACTACTTAAAGTCTGAAAATAAAGAAGTAGAAACATAAGCATATTATTCAGGTTTGTGGAAGGGACCATGAGAATTAAAAGTAGAAGCTGTCAAGAGGTTTACCTTGGAAGGTTGCAACTGTGCCGTGCGCTGTGCTTAGTCACTCAGTGTGTCCGCCTCTTTGTGACCCCATTGACTGTAGCCCACCAGGCTCCTCTGTCCATGGGATTCTCCAGGCAAGAATACTGGAGTGGGTTGCCATGCCCTCCTCCAGGAGATCTTCCCGACCCAGGGATCAAACCCAAGTCTCCCACATTGCAGGCGGGTTCTTCACCCCTAAGTCACCAGGGAAGGGGGAGAGTTTGTGGGTTCCATTTGTGACTTTTTTGTGCTGATTCAATCCACTTGATGTATTGCTTGTATAAAACATACTTGTTTATCATAAATGTTGTGAGTATCAAGAAGACACATAGTCATGTTTGGTTGCATATTATTACAAGGAATAAACCAATGAATATGAAAGTGCATGTTATTAATGCTGTCCATTATTTCTATGTTTTTCTTCATAAGGCAAAATCATGAGCAGGCCTTTGCCTTATCATATCTACTTTTTTGGGGGACTGTTGACCTGTTGGATACTGTGTACCTCTTCTGCCAACAAATGTACTGTTAGACATGAAGTAGCTGATTGTAGTCATCTGAAGTTGACTCAAATACCTGATGACCTCCCAACAAACATAACTGTGTTGAATCTTACCCATAATCAACTCA
Organism: Cervus canadensis; assembly: GCF_019320065.1. Lineage (NCBI taxonomy): Eukaryota > Metazoa > Chordata > Mammalia > Artiodactyla > Cervidae > Cervus > Cervus canadensis. The sequence continues at coordinate 14,949,552 of NC_057416.1, forward strand.
GAAGATTGCCACCTGCCAATTTTACAAGATACAGCCAACTTACTATCTTGGATGGGGGATTTAACTCCATCTCAAAGCTGGAGCCAGAACTGTGTCAAAGTCTCCCTTGGTTGGAAGTTTTGAACCTCCAGCACAATGAGATATCCCAGCTTTCTGATAAAACCTTTATTTTCTGCATGAATTTGACTGAACTCCATCTAATGTCCAACTCAATCCAGAAAATTCAAAATGATCCCTTTAAAAACCTGAAGGTAAGAAAAATGAACATTTTCATGTAAGAAGTGAAAAATATATTATCAAATGTTGTTTTCAAGTCATTTATGCATCATTAGACTTTGTAGCCATCAAGATGAAGAATGAGAAGTCTGATCTACATAAATGGGAAGAGGGGGACCCCACACTCAGATATGACCATTATGATTGGAAATATTTTCAAAAGAGCAAATACTGTCTTAAGTCAGTTTCAATCTTAATTTTAAAGAACTCTCATCTCTCACATCCTTCCACTTGAAACAGAACTTAGATATAAGATGTTGAGACCAGAGACGAATCAGAATATCCCATGATGAAAGGCAAATAAACTCTCAGTACTGCTGATTTAGTACCTGCAGTGATGAAAAAGTGTCGAGTCCAAAATCTGATTTAAATAAAGTTACAAACTGATGCATGATAAAGCAAATTGTTCAGTGAAAAATTACCTCCTTTTGATTTATGAAATCTTCTACAGTATTGCTTTTCCAGTGGCTACCACCTTTTTCTTGTCAGCACTTTACTTGAATTGTAGATCTATGCAAAACGTATGCTAGTGTCTTTATTTTTTTTTCCTTTTTTTTTCGTTTATTTATATTAGTTGGAGGCTAATTACTTTACAATATTGTAGTGGTTTTTTGCCATACATTGATATGAATCAGCCATGGATTTACATGTATTCCCCATCCTGAACCCCCCTCCCACCTTCCTTCCCATCCCATCCCTCTGGGTCATCCTAGTTCCCCAGCCCTGAGCACTTGTCTCATGCATCAGACCTGGACTGGTGATCTGTTGCACAATTGATAATATACATGTTTCAATGCTATTCTCTCAGATCATCCCACACTCACCTTCTCCCATAGAGTCCAAAAGTCTGTTCTATATATCTGTGACTCTTTTTTCGTCTTGCATATAGGGTTATTGTTACCATCTTTCTAAATTCCATATATATGTGTTAGTATACTGTATTGGTGTTCTTTTTTTCTGGCTTATTTCACTCTGTATAATGGGCTCCAGTTTCATCCATATCATTAGAACTGATTCAAATGTATTCTTTTTAATGGCTGAGTAATATTCCATCATGTGTATGTACCACAGCTTTCTTATCCATTCATCTGCTGATGGGCATCTAGGTTGCTTCCATGTCCTGGCTATTATAAACAGTGCTGTGATGAACATTGGGGTACATGTGTCTCTTTCAGTTCTGGTTTCCTCAGTGTGTATGCCCAGGAGTGGGATTGCTGGGTCATATGGCAGTTCTATTTTTTTTAAGGAATCTCCACACTGTTCTCCATAGTGGCTGTACTAATTTGCTTTCCCACCAACAGTGTAAGAGGGTTCCCTTTTCTCCACACCCTCTCCAGCATTTATTTCTTGTAGACTTTTGGGTAGCAGCCATTCTGACTGGTGTGAAATGGTACCTCATTGTAGTTTTGATTTGCATTTCTCTGATAATGAGTGATGTTGAGCATCTTTTCATGTGTTTGTTAGTCATCTGTAGGTCTTCTTTGGAGAAATGTCTGTTTAGATCTTTGGCCCATTTTTTGATTGGGTCATTTATTTTTCTGGAATTGAGCTGCAGGAGTTGCTTGTATATTTTTGAGATTAATCCTTTGTTGCTTCATTTGCTATTATTTTCTCCCATTCAGAAGGCTGTCTTTTCACCTTGATTATAGTTTCCTTTGTTGTGCAAAAGCTTTTAAGTTTAATTAGGTCCCACTTGTTTATTTTTGCTTTTATTTCCAATATTCTGGGAGGTGGGTCATAGAGGATCTTGCTGTGATTTATGTCGGAGAGTGTTTTGCCTGTGTTCTCCTCTAGGAGTTTTATAGTTTCTGCTCTTACATTTAGATCTTTAATCCATTTTGAGTTTATTTTTGTGTATGGTGTTAGAAAGTGTTCTAGTTTCATTCTTTTACAAGTGGTTGACCAGTTTTCCCAGCACCACTTGTTAAAGAGGTTGTCTTTTTTCCATTGTATATCCTTGCCTCCTTTGTCGAAGATAAGGTGTCCATAGGTTCGTGGATTTATCTCTGGGCTTTCTATTCTGTTCCATTGATCTATATTTCTGTCTTTGTGCCAGTACCATACTGTCTTGATGACTGTGGCTTTGTAGTAGAGTCTGAAGTCAGGCAGGTTGATTCCTCCAGTTCCATTCTTCTTTCTCAAGATTACTTTGGCTATTCGAGGTTTTTTGTATTTCCATACCAATTGTGAAATTATTTGTTCTAGTTCTGTGAAAAAATACCGTTGGTAGCTTGATAGGGATTGCATTGAATCTATAGATTGCTTTGGGTAGAATAGCCATTTTGACAATATTGATTCTTCCAATCCATGAACACGGTATGTTTCTCCATCTGTTTGTGTCCTCTCTGATTTCTTTCATCAGTGTTTTATAGTTTTCTATGTATAGGTCTTTTGTTTCTTTAGGTAGATATACTCCTAAGTATTTTATTCTTTTTGTTGCAATGGTGAATGGTATTGTTTCCTTAATTTCTCTTTCTGTTTTTTCATTGTTAGTATATAGGAATGCAAGGCATTTCTGTGTGTTAATTTTATATCCTGCAACTTTACTATATTCATTGATTAGTTCTAGTAATTTTCTGGTAGAGTCTTTAGGGTTTTCTATGTAGAGGATCATGTCATCTGCAAACAGTGAGAGTTTCACTTCTTCTCTTCCTATCTGGATTCCTTTTACTTCTTTTTCTGCTCTGATTGCTGTGGCCAAAACTTCCAACACTATGTTGAATAGTAGTGGTGAGAGTGGGCACCCTTGTCTTGTTCCTGATTTTAGGGAAATGCTTTCGATTTTTCACCATGAGATAATGTTTGCTGTGGGTTGTCATATATATGACATTATGTTGAGGTATGTTCCTTCTATTCCTGCTTTCTGGAGAGTTTTTATCATAAATGGATGCTGAATTTTGTCAAAGGCTTTTTCTGCATCTATTGAGATAATCATATTTTTTTATCTTTCAATTGTTAATGTGGTGTATTACATGATTGATTTGCAGATATTAAAGAATCCTTGCATTCCTGGGATAAAGCCCACTTGGTCATGATGTATGATCTTTTTAATATGTTGTTGGATTCTGTTTGCTAGAATTTTGTTAAGGATTTTTGCATCTATGTTCATCAGTGATATTGGCCTGTAGTTTTCTTTTTTTGTGGCATCTTTGTCTGGTTTTGGAATTAGGGTGATGGTGGCCTCATAGAATGAGTTTGGAAGTTTACCTTCCTCTGCAATTTTCTGGAAGAGTTTGAGTAAGATAGGTGTTAGCTCTTCTCTAAATTTTTGGTAGAATTCAGCTGTGAAGCCATCTGGTCCTGGGCTTTTGTTTGCTGGAAGATTTCTGAATACAGTTTCAATTTCCATGCTTGTGATGGGTCTGTTAAGATCTTCTATTTCTTCTTGGTTCAATTTTGGAAAATTATACTTCTCTAAGAATTTGTCCATTTCTTCCAATTTGTCCATTTTATTGGCATAGAGCTTCTGGTAGTAGTCTCTTATGATCCTTTGTATTTCTGTGTTGTCTGTTGTGATCTCTCCATTTTCATTTCTAATTTTGTTGATTTAATTCTTCTCCCTTTGTTTCTTGATGAGTCTGGCTAATGGCTTGTCAATTTTATTTACCTTTTCAAAGAACCAGCTTTTGGTTTTATTGATTTTTGCTATGGTCTCTTTTGTTTCTTTTGCATTTATTTCTGCCCTGATTTTTAAGATTTCTTTCCTTCTACTAACCCTGGGGTTCTTCATTTCTTCCTTCTCTAGTTGCTTTAGGTGTAGAGTTAGGTTATTTATTTGACTTTTTTATTGTTTCTTGAGGTAAGCCTGTATTGCTGTGAACCTTCCCCTTAGCACTGCTTTTAAAGTGTCCCATAGGTTTTGGGTTGCTGTGTTTTCATTTTCATTCATTTCTATGCATATTTTGATTTCTTTTTTTATTTCTTCTATGATTTGTTGGTTATTCAGAAGCGTGTTATTTAGCCTCCATATGTTGGAATTTTTAATAGCTTTTTTCCTGTAATTGAGACATATCTTACTGCATTGTGGTCAGAAAAGATGACTGGAATGATTTCAGTTTTTTTGGAATTTGCCAAAGTTAGACTTATGGCCCAGGATGTGATATATTCTGGAGAAGGTTCCATGTGCACTTGAGAAAAAGTTGAAATTGATTGTTTTGGGGTGAAATGTCCTATAGATAGCAATTAGGTCTAGCTGGTCCATTGTGTCATTTAAAGTTTGTGTTTCCTTGTTAATTTTCTGATTAGTTGATCTGTCCATATGTGTGAGTGGGGTATTAAAGTCTCCCACTATTATTGTGCTATTGCTAATTTCCCCTTTCATACTTGCTAGCATTTGCCTTACATATTGCGGTGCTCCTATGTTGGGTGTATATATATTTTTAATTGTTGTATCTTCTTCTTGGATTGATCCTTTGATCATTATGTAGTGTCCTTTTTTGTCTCTTTTCACAGCCTTTATTTTAAAGTCTATTTTATCTGATATGAGTATTGCAACTCCTGCTTTCTTTTGGTCACTGTTTGCGTGAAATATTTTTTTCCAGCCCTTCACTTTCAGTCTGTATGTGTCCCTTGTTTTGAGGTGGGTCTCTTGTAGACAGCATATATAAGGGTCTTGCTTTTGTAGCCATTCAGCCAGTCTTTGTCTTTTGGTTGGGGCATTCAACACATTTACATTTAAGGTAATTATTGATAAGTATGGTCCCATTGCCATTTACTTTGTTGTTTTGGGTTTGCGTTTATACAACCTTTCTGTGTTTCCTGTCTAGAGAAAATCCTTTAGCATTTGTTGAAGAGCTGGTTTGGTGGTGCTGAATTCTCTCAACTTTTGCTTGTCTGTAAAGCTTTTGATTTCTCCTTCATATCTGAATGAGATCCTTGCTGGGTACAGTAATCTGGACTGTAGGTTATTCTGTTTCATTACTTTAAGTATGTCCTGCCATTCCTTTCTGGCCTGAAGAGTTTCTATTGAAAGATCAGCTGTTATCCTTATGGGAATCCCCTTGTGTGTTATTTGTTGTTTTTCCCTTGCTGCTTTTAATATTTTTTCTTTGTGTTTGATCTTTGTTAATTTTATTAATATGTGTCTTGGGGTGTTTTGCCTTGGGTTTATCCTGTTTGGGACTCTCTGGGTTTCTTGGACTTGTGTGACTATTTCCTTCCCCATTTTAGGGAAGTTTTCAACTATTATCTCCTTGAGTATTTTCTCATGGCCTTTCTTTTCGTCTTCTTCTTCTGGGACTCCTATGATTCAAATGTTGGGGCATTTCACATTGTCCCAGAGGCCCCTGAAGTTGTCCTCATTTCTTTTTATTCATTTTTCCACTCTGCTTCATTTATTTCCACCATTCTATCTTCTGCCACCCTTATCCTATCTTCTGCCTCCGTTATTCTACTGTTGGTTCCCTCCAGAGTGTTTTCTATCTCATTTATTGCATTATTCATTATTAATTGACTCTTTTTTATTTCTTCTAGGTCCTTGTTAAACATTTCTTGCATCTTCTCAATCCTTGTCTCCAGGATATTTATCTGTAGCTCCATTTTGTTTTCAAGATTTTGGATCATTTTTATTATCATTATTCTAAATTCTTTTTCAGGAAGATTCCCTATCTCCTCCTCTTTTGTTTGGTTTGGTGGGCCTTTTTCATGTTCCTTTACCTGCTGAGTATTTCTCTGCCTTTTCTTCTTGTTTAGATTGCTGTGTTTGGAGTGCCCTTTCTGTATTCTGGTAGTTTGTGGTTCCTCTTTATTGTGGAAGTTCCTCCCAGTGGGTAGGATTGGACGATTGACTTGTCAAGGTTTCCTGGTTAGGGAAGCTTGTGTCAGTGTTCTGGTGGGTGGAGCTGGATTTCTTCTCTCTGTAGTGCAATGGAATGTCCAGTAGTGAGATTTGAAATGTCTATGGGTTTTGTGTGACTTTGGGCAGCCTATATATTGATGCTCAGGGCTATGTTCCTGCATTGTTGAAGAATTTGTGTGTTATGTCTTGTTCTGGAACTTATTGGCTCTTGGGTGGTGGTTGGTTTCAGTGTAGGTATGGAGGCTTTTGGATGATCTCTTATTAATTAATGTTCCCTGGATTCAGGAGTTCTCCAGTGTTCTCAGGTTTTGGGCTTAAACCTTTGCCTCTGGTTTTCAGTCTTATTCTTCCAGTAGCCTCAAGACGTCTCCATCCATACAGCACTGATAATAAAACTTCTAGGTTAATGATGAAAAGATTCTCCACTATGAGGGACACCCAAAGAGGTTCACAGAGTTACATGAAGAAGAGGAGAGGGAGGAAAGAGATAGAGATGAGCAGGAGGAGAAAAAATGGGGAATCAAGATGAGAGAGACAGATCTAGGCAGTACTCTGTTCCCTAAGTGTTCTCTGAAGCCCAGAACACCCACAGAGATTCACAGAATTGGGTTGAGAAAAGAAGGCGGAGGGAGGAAATAGAGGTGACCTGGGGGAGAAAAAGGAGAGTCAAAAGGGGGAGAGAGTAATCAAGCCAGTAATCACACTCCTGAGTAAAAATGGGTACTGAAGATTGGATTCTTAAATGTACAAAATTGATATCAAATACTAAAAAACAAAGATTAAAAATCTAGAGTAGAGGTTAGACTCTTAAAAATACAATATTAAAAAACAAAAACACAAAAAGTATGAGCAATATATATGAAGTTTGCTTTAAAAAATAGGGTCCTTTTTTTTTCCTTGCAAGGTAATAGTGGGTTATAAAAATGAAAGTTAAAGGAGTAATAGAGGACTTAAAAAAGAAGAAGAAAAAAATTTTTTTAATTAAAAAAAAAATAATAGTAAAAATATATCTAGGAATTTCTCTGGAGCTGTTGCAGGCAGTGTGGGTTCAGTTCAGTTTCAGATAGTTCCTTGTTCCAGCTTATACTTCTCAATATCTACAGGCCTCTTCCAGTGTAGTTGGTGTTAACTACAGGGATTTTAGTCTGTTGCACCTATCACTTCTAAAGCGGTTCCGTTTGATTATTTGGCTTCTGTTTGCAGGTCTCTTCAGTGTCTAATTTCTGCCCTGACACAAGTGGGCAGAGGTGGTCTCTTGTTTAGGTTCGCTTGTTCAGTCGTGCTGTGGGGAGGGAGGGGCGCTGCCGACAAATGTCACTGGCCTGTGTGGGGAGCACTCGCAGTGTTCCGGCCACACTGGGTTTGCCCCCCCGCTCACGGTGTGTGTGCTTTCCCTGTCTACACTGCTCAGGCTCCCAGCTGCTCTACAGGAGTGGGCCCTGAGTTGCATGCACTTCCCAGGTCTAAGCCGCTCAGGTTCAGATTCTCGGGTACTCCGCAAAGGCGCAGACTCGGTTGGGCCTGCGTTTTGTGCCTTCCCCGTCAGAGCAGCTCAGGCAACCAGGAGCTTGATGAGCGCACTCTCTTCACGTGCAGCGCGACTTCTCCCCTCCCGGTCCCAGCCTCAGTTTCCGGGTGTGCCTGGTCCGGTGCGCCTTGTGTCTGTTCTGGGGAGCTGATCTCTGGCTGCGACCCTCCCGGCAGATGTCAACCATCCAGAATCTCAGGAAGTCTTTGGTTAGAAACTGGAAGCCTGTTTGCAGTTTGGTAAGGGATGCCCTCTGGGGCCGAGTTTGCCCCTTTCCGTCTCAGGCTGGCACCCGCCTACCCCCTGCCTCTGGCAGGGGATGGACCGGTCTGTATTTTTCCTCCCAGTTAGGTTGCCCTCCAAGATTTGAAAACTTCCCCCAGACCCACTGGTGAGAGGGTTGCCTGGTGTTTGGAAACTTTCTCTATTAAGACTCCCTTCCCAGGATGGATATCCATCCCTAACTCTTTTGTCTCTCTTTTTATCTTTTATATTTTGTCCTACCTCCTTTCAAAGACAATGGGCTACTTTTCTGGGTGCCTGATGTCCTCTGCCAGTGATCAGAAGTTGTTTTGTGGAGTTTGCTCAGCCTTCAAATGTTCTTTCAATGAATTTGTGGGGGAGAAAGTGGTCTCCCTATCCTATTCCTCCACCATCTTAGCTCCTCCCCCCGCTAGTATCTTTAAATCTGAGGCAATTATTAAGTGCTTTTTTATATCAAAGTTATTTTCAGAACTCTTTGTTTTCTTCATTTTGTGGGCTAACAAAAAAACTGAGCATCCCTTGGCCTTAGACACCAAGAATAATGAACACATTTAATATGCTTAGATATATTTATAAAATGATTCACTGGATAGCTGGGGATTTGAAATGCTTTCTTGTTGTGCCTGATGTTGACGTGGATGAAATGTCTTTGGACCCAAAGACCTCAAAATCTGGTTAATTGCTGGCAAGATGTTATTTTTATTTTTAAAACATAAATTGAAGGCTTATGCTATTAGTAGACATTACATAAGACTTTGCCCTAACATGTATCAGCTTTTCCTTATGTTTTGCCTGAGTGGAAGTTTACATATTCAAAAGTAGCACAAAATGGTAAAACATCCCAAAGCACAAACAAAACAGATAAAAATTAGTATTCTGTGCTAGTCAGGATGCAAAATTTACACAACCACCAATATTTCTCAATATAAAAATCCTTTTAAAATTTCATGGCCAATAACATTCTCTTCATGCCTCTTAAGATGCCGTCTCTTCAACTTTTTTTCTGTTGTTTAGATTCAAGACTAATGCATGACTATATGTTTGATAAGCCACATGAATATTTCCTACATTATAAATGAAAGCTTATTATAAATAAGTAAAATGCTTATTATGAATATTCTTTACATCATGACAAATAAAACTTGTCTTTATATTTTGGAAGAGAAGTAAATTCTTTGAATTAAGACATTCATCTTTGTAGCAATGGTGTTTTCAGTAACAATCAGGATTTCTTGTCAGGGAACGTTTAACAGGAGGATTCCTGTGTGCTGTTTTCTATTTCTCATAAATCCTCTGTTCCGTATCAGTTCCTGGTAACAGGAACGAGTGGAACGGCACGCTGCTCCCAGGACTGAGGTCATAGGATGAAACACACACATGGATCTCCTTCAGTAAACATTCTCCTTAGGACAAAACTGCTTAGTCAAGATCCTCTTGAGCTATGGATTGTCTCCTGATCTTATGACCATTGTTAATCCTTTGTTCCCTTGATAATGATTGCTGTAGGTTTGGCTCCACCAGAGACTTGGGTCTCTCTCTCTCTCTCTCTCTCTCTCTCACTCACTCACTCCGGCTAATTTTCTGGAGCGTGGAAACCTGCCGAGCTCACTCTCCTGCCCGGGCTTTCAAGACCTCCTCGAGAGGGTGCCCTGTGCCTCCGTGAGTGGTACAAGTCCTGTCCTAGGGCTTTATTGGTTCTCTGCATAACCCAAGGAATATTAGCTTCTTTCTCTCTTTCACTTTCTTATCGTCAGCTTCGGACCTCCAGGTTCCGGTCCATTAAAGGACCACAACAATTTCTTACTACTCCTACAGTCAGTTTTCTAGAGAAAAATTGAGATGTGCTATTTTGCTGTCCAGTTATTTCTAAGATTCATGTACATTTAGAAGAACCATTTTTGGTGCCAAGACTATAACTTACATACACATTTTTTTTCTCCTCAGAATTTAATCAAATTAGACCTCTCTCATAATGGCTTATCATCTACTAAATTAGGAACTCAGCTCCAACTGGAAAACCTTCAAGAGCTTCTATTATCAAATAATAAAATTTCTTCACTAACACCAGAAGAACTTGATTTCCTTGGCAATTCTTCTTTAAAAAGATTAGAGTTGTCATCAAATCAAATCAAAGAGGTAAGGTAAAAATTCCTGTGTTGTACTTTTCAGTGTGGGCAGACCCTAATTGTCTCATACGGATGAGAATCTAAAGCTAGAAATGAGAAAGGGATGATAACCTTTGTCATGGTTTCCAGAAATCCTTCATACATACTGCTCCGGGCCATTGACGTCAGCCTCACAAGAAAGTGAGTTTGGTAGCTGTTAGAATCCAGAATCTGGGGCTGTGCTGTCAAAAAGAAGTGGAAGGTCCACTACAGACCAGAACTTTGGCCTTGAGGAACCTACATACTTCTCTGGGTCTAGTTTCCTTGCCTATAAAGTGGAAATAATGCTACCTATTGTACAGAAGCCCTGGAAAAGTTAATAATAGTATGATGGTTAAGAGCACAGACTTTCGAATTGAGTTAGCTGATTTCCTGTCTGGGCTTTATCTGTTAGTAATTATGCAATCGGGCAAATGATTCAAGTTCTGTCTGCTCCAGTTCCCTAGATCTAAAATGGATATAGTAATTACACTTCCCCATAGGGTTGTGTGGCAAAGAATTTAGCACAGTCTCTGGCATATAGGAAGTTCTCGATAAATGATAACTAGCATTATATTTTTACAAACATCTTCCTATAACGGAGTAAAGCTAATCTGCTCTTTTTTCGGTCTATGACCATCAATTTGCTAACTATTTTTGCATACAGGTATGTCTGTATTTTATTCCTTTATAAGCCAAGAAGAAGAGTATCGGGAATTCTAAGCAAAATCAAATTTTTATAAAGCTATGTTGATTTTCAGATAAAAAAAGAGACTGTGAATGAAATTATCATGAGATAATAATTAAATATCTTATGCAAGCTATTCATGTTCATTTTGAACAGAATTTTTGGTTTAGAACATCGATTGTAGAAATATATAAATAAATAAATGTAAAATATGTTAAGTAATGAGAAGAAAAAAATCATCCAAAACCCCATAATCCAAGGCAACCAGTGTTAGAATTTGGATATGTTTGTATCCAGCTTTTATCCACCTAATAAAAGAAATAACAACAGCAGATGACATTCATAACAGTACTTAAGTGTCAGGCATTGTGACAAGTTATTTTTTTTAAATTTTATTTTGTATTGGGATATAGCTGATTAACAATGTTGCGATAGTTTCAGGTGATCAGCAAAGGAATACAGCCTAATTTTATACCGTTCTGTAGCTAACTTACGCTTATCATGGTTTTACACAGGAGTACATTGAGGGACTTCCCCCGGTGATCCAGTGGCTAAGACGCAACACTCTCAATGCGAGGGGCCCAGATTCAATCTTTGGTCAAGGAACTAGATTCCACATGATGCAACAGTAAATTGAGATGAGGAAAAGTTAAGGAACTTACCCAGAATCTCAGGTGATGGGCTGGTGACAGAGCTGGGTTTCTAGAAGTGTTAGATCAGGGCATGTACTTTTCCCAGCTGTGTTGCTGATGACAGTGCATTCTGCCTTTTAAAATTAATATCCTGTCATTATCCTCCATGTCATTAAGAGTTATTCAAAAACTTAATTTTAGTGACAGCAAAATAACCCTATCATATAGATTTACCTTAATTAATCTGACCCTTAATTAATTAAAAGACCCTGATGCTGGGAAAGATTGAGAGCAGGAGGAGAGGGGGACGACAGAGGATGAGATGGTTGGATGGCATCACCGACTCAATGGACATGGGTTTGGGTAGACTCTGGCAGTTGGTGATGGACAGGGAGGCCTGGTGTGCTGCGGTTCATGGGGTCGCAAAGAGTCGGACATGACTGAGCAACTGAACTGAATCTAATCATTTTCCTGCTTTGTATTTTGACTCACTTATGATAAAGCACACTTTCTTCCACCTTTCTGTTATTTCTTCCATTAGCTCTAAGGTCACACAAGTGACACGTTAGAAACCAGAGCCTCTTTGCTCTCCCAGAAGACTTGGTCTATCCTCTCTGGATTCCTTCTCTCCTGCCTTCTGCCCTCTTGTTCCAGCGCTGAGTCCCAGGGCAGCCAAGGCTTCCAGTGAGGGTCTGGGGGGCAGAGCATAAGGCAGATGGAAACAAGGTAATGAAATAATCAGCAGAAACCTTGGTGGAAAGACAGAGTGTTGCTGGAGCTCAGAGTCACAGAAGGGAAAGCGTATGTCAGTGAACACTTCAGTCAGTGGGTGGTAATAAAATCCATTCCTTCATTCCAGGGTGTTCACTGAGAGCAGTGATCACCAAGACAGAAACAGCACCTGCCCCAGAGCTTACTTTGCAAAGAGTTTACTAATTACAGTTATACTTAGTGTGGTGAAGTAAAAGTACTAAGTGTGTGTGTTAGCCACTCAGTCATGTCCAACTCTTTGTAACCCCATGGACTGTGGCCCGCCAGGCTCCTCTGTCCATGGGATTCTCCAGGTAAGAATACTGGAGTGGGTAGCCCTTCCCTTCTCCAGGGGATCTTCCCCACCCAGGGATCAAACCCAGGTCTCCCACATTGCAGGCAGATTCTTTACTATCTGAGCCACCAGGGAAGCTGCTTAACCTAGTCTGAGAGATCAGGGAAGACCCTCTGAAGAAGTGGCATGGAGGCCAAGATGTGGGTGCTGAGTAGTAGCCAGTGACCAGTGGGAGTACAGGCTGGAGCAGGAAGTGGGTGACCAAGGCACAGAGGAAGGAGCTGGGAAAGAGAGGGATGGAGAGAAAACCCAGAGGAGGTGGTGAAAGAGGAAAGGAAATTGAGTAAAGAACTGTACCTGTTTTCCAAGTGTCATACAGACTCTACTGTGTTTTGATTATTAACCTCTTCTTCCATCCCACTCTTAGTTCTCTCCTGGGTGTTTTCATGCCATTGGAAAATTATCTGGCCTCTCTCTGAACAATGCCAAGCTGAGCCCCAGTCTCATAGAGAAGCTCTGCTTGGAATTGTCAAATACAAGCATTGAGAATCTGTCCCTGAGCAGCAACCAGCTGGACACAATCAGCCACATGACCTTCGATGGACTGAAGCAGACAAATCTCACCACACTGGATCTTTCCCGTAACTCCTTACGTGTGATGGGTAATGACTCCTTTGCCTGGCTTCCACATCTCGAATACCTCTTTCTGGAGTATAATAACATAGAGCATTTGTCTTCTCGCTCTTTTTATGGGCTTTCCAGCTTGAGACACCTGAACTTGAGACGGTCTTTTACTAGACAAAGCATTTCACTGACTTCGCTCCCCAAGATTGACGATTTTTCCTTTCAGTGGCTAAAATGTTTGGAGTACCTCAACATGGAAGATAACAACTTTCCAGGCATAAAAAGAAATACTTTCACAGGATTGGTGAGGCTGAAATTTTTAAGTCTATCTGACTCCTTCTCAAGTTTGCGGACTTTAACAAATGAGACATTTCTATCACTCGCTGGTTCTCCTCTGCTCCTACTCAACCTAACCAAAAATAAAATCTCAAAAATACAGAGTGGTGCTTTTTCTTGGTTGGGGCACCTGGAGATGCTTGACCTCGGCCTGAATGAAATTGGGCAAGAACTCACAGGCCAGGAATGGAAAGGCCTAGACAATATTGTCGAACTCTACCTTTCCTACAACAAATACCTAGAGCTGACCACCAACTCTTTCACCTCAGTTCCAAGCCTTCAAAGACTGATGCTCCGAAGGGTGACCCTGAAAAATGTGGATAGCTCCCCTTCGCCTTTTCACCCTCTTCTGAACCTGGTCATTCTGGATCTAAGCAACAACAACATTGCCAACATAAATGATGAATTGTTGAAGGGTCTTGAGAAACTAGAAATTCTGGATTTGCAGCATAACAACTTAGCTCGGCTCTGGAAGCATGCCAACCCTGGTGGTCCTGTTCAGTTTCTAAAAGGTCTTTCTCGCCTCCACATCCTTAACTTAGAATCTAATGGCTTTGATGAGATCCCAGTGGAAGCCTTCAAGGACTTACATGAATTGAAGAGTATTGATTTAGGAATGAATAATTTAAATATCCTTCCACAATCTGTATTTGATAATCAAGTGTCACTAAAGTCATTAAGCCTTCAGAAGAACCTCATAACATCTGTTGAAAAGACTGTTTTTGGGCTAGCATTCAGGAACCTGAATGATTTAGATATGCGTTTTAATCCATTTGATTGTACCTGTGAAAGCATTGCCTGGTTTGTTAATTGGATTAATAGTACCCACACCAACATCTCTGAACTAAGGACCCATTACCTCTGCAACACTCCGCCTCAATACCATGGTTTCCCAGTAGTGCTTTTTGATGTATCAGCCTGCAAAGACAGTGCCCCATTTGAACTCCTTTTCATGATTAGCACCAATATCCTTTTGATTTTTATCTTTATTGTACTGCTTATCCATTTTGAAGGCTGGAGGATATCTTTTTATTGGAATGTTTCAGTGCATCGAGTTCTCGGTTTCAAAGAAATAGACAGAGCAGAGCAGTTTGAATATGCAGCATATGTAATTCATGCCTATAAAGATAGGGATTGGGTCTGGAAGCACTTCTCCCCAATGGAGGAAGAAGATCATACTCTCAGATTTTGTTTGGAAGAAAGGGACTTTGAGGCAGGTGTCTTTGAACTTGAAGCAATTGTGAACAGCATCAGAAGGAGCAGAAAAATTATTTTTATTATAACACAGAATCTGTTGAAAGATGCATTATGCAAAAGGTAGGTGAACACCATGACATTTAAAATGTATTCTTATCTTTAAATTGAGCTTTTGGTTTTTTAAAATTTTTTTAATTTTATTTTATTGATTTGGCTGTGTCCTCTTAGTTATGGCACTTGGGATTGTCCATGCATCATGGGGTGCATCGGCTCTCTAGTTGTGGTCCGTGGGCTCAGCAGTTGGCAGCATGCAGGCCTAGTTTATCCACAGCATGTGGGATCCTAGCTCCCCCGTGCGTGCTTGCTCAGTCACTTCAGGCATGCCCGACTCTTTAGTTCCCCCATCAGGGATCAAACCCATGTCCACTGCATTGGCAGGTGGAGTCTTTATCACTGAGCCAACAGGGAAGCCTCAGGACCACCAGAAAGTGAAAGTGAAAGTCACTCAGTCATGTCTGACCATTTGTGACCCCATGGACTATACAGTCCATGGAATTCTCCAGGCCAGAATTCTGGAGTGGGTAGCCGTTCCCTTCTCCAGAGGATCTTCCCAACCCAGGGATCAAACCCAGGTGTCCCGCGTTGCAGGCGGATTCTTTACCAGCTGAGTCCTTAAGGAAGCCCCTGAACCACCAGGAAAGCCCCTGAATCGAGCTTTTAAATATTATTAACATTATTACTCACAACTCAAAGTATTTTAAAAATAAAATTAAGAAGAAATATAACCTGGGTTTTAGTGACAAGACTAAAGTTAATTACAAGGAGAATGTTAGATTTTAGAGCTTTGGCCTGTTAAAAACTGTGTATTGATATATGACTTAATGTTTTTAACTTAGATTCAAGGTTCACCATGCAGTTCAGCAAGCTATTGAACAAAACCTGGATTCCATTATATTGATCTTTCTTGAGGAGATTCCGGATTATAAACTGAATCATGCACTCTGTCTGCGAAGAGGGATGTTTAAATCTCATTGCATTTTGAACTGGCCGGTTCAGAAAGAACGGGTAAATGCTTTTCATCATAAATTGAAAGTAGCACTTGGGTCCAGAAATTCAGTACATTAAATTTATTTCAAGACTAAATTAAAGGAGTAAGTTTCCTAATTTTAAAAAGTTCCATGGTAAATTTACATTTTCCTTGACAATAGCATAAATCTGTTTGTTCATATTCATAAGTAAGAATATCACCACTATGTCTCTTCTATGGAAATATGTCTCCCTATTTCAGGCCTTTTATTACCAGTTGACATAATCTGACCCAAAATAAACATATAAGAATATCTTTTACTAACAAACACACAGTTAGGTTACTGAGGACTATGAAAACAGTTTTGAAATAGTCCTCAATTTAAAGAAAAGTTAGAGGTATATGAGGGTTTGTGATAATTATATTTGTTATTTCTTTTTCTGGATCCACTCAGAATAAAATATGACTTTTAATGGGTACAATGCTATTTCAGTTGTAAAAGGGTAAAATGTACACCCATATTTTTAAAAGTTTAATTACAGCAATTTTTTAACTGCAAACTTTGTGTTTTAGTGGTGCCTGTTGCAGTGTTGATTTTATTAAATGTTAAATGCCATTTTAGTAAACATGTGTGTGTGCTCAGTTGCTGAGTTGGTGTCTGACACTTTTCGACCCTGTGTCTGGGCACTTCATCAGTCCATGGGATTTCCCGGGCAAGAATATTGGAGTGAGTTGCCATTTCCTTCTCCAGGGGATCTTCCCGACCCAGGGAACAAACCCATGTCTCTTGTACCTCCTGACTTGGCAGGCAGATTCTTTACTACTGTGCCACCTGGGAATCCCATACACGCAGGACAAAAAACATTTATTCTTCATTTTGATTACTTAATAAAATAAATATTTTAATAAATACTTATGTTTCCTGATATTTGGAATTCTGAGGCATAAGAAGAAACAATTCTTTTACTTACAAGTGTTTCAGGAAGGCTTACTTCCTGAAGGTTAATTAGTAGATTGGTTTTGTGGAAACAAAATATTGTCTTACCCTGGTCACAGACTCAGGAGATGGCACATGCCAATTCACTTGGTTCCACTGGGATTTTCTGCCTGCCAATCTTGAAAATTATAGTGATTAACAAAATCTTAACTATTCCTACCTGACTCATTTGAAAAGACCCTGATGCTGGGAAAGATTGAAGGCAGGAGGAGAAGGGGAGGACAGAGGATGACATGGTTGGATGGCATCACTGACTCAATGGACAAGAGTTTGAGTAAACTCCAGGAGATGGTGATGGACAGGGAGGCCTGGCATGCTGCAGTCCAGGGGGTCACAAAGAGTCGGACACAACAGAGCTATTGAACTGAACTGAACTATTCCTATATCATTAGTGATGATGATTGTGGTATAATATATTCACATAGACTATATTATTATAACCATTTAAAAAGTATCCTGTGTATAAGTTACTCCTTATGATTATTTTGTTTTACTTTCATTGTATAGTTTAAAAAGGGTCTAATTATTGGAAATAGACGTGAATAGCTTTTTAATATTCAAATATAAGGGAGAGTTGAAATGATCATGCTGAGATACTTTCTGTATTTGAAGCACTCATTTGTCTGCTGAATTTAGGAAGCCTGTGAGATGTCACATTTTGGAGATTTGGTTTAAATATTCTGTGTTTTATATTAACTGTATACATTATATATATACACACACAGAACTATTAAATAGTTCTGTATTCTCAGGGCAAGTTCATGTAATCCTAAAGAAAGTACACTCGCTGTCCTGCTGGTTCTGAAGAACTCTACAACAACATGAGTATATGGAGAATTTATTTTTGCTCACGTTATATGTTACCCTTACACTTGAGATGTTTGTTTTATTGTTTTTTGTTAAGATTTGTTTTCTAACTGTGAAAAGTGAGAGTGAAAGTCACTGAGTCATGTCTGACTCTTTGCGACCCCATGGACTATATAATCCATGGAATTCTCCAGGCCAGAATACTGGAGTGGGTAGGCTTTCCCTTCTCCAGGGGATCTTCCCAACCCAGGAATCAAACCCAGGTCTCCCGCATTGCAGGTGGATTCTTTACCAGCTGAGCCGCAAGGGAAGCCCATCTGTGAAAGAATCCTGTTTTATTTTGGCATCATAAAATATATATCACAACTGCTTTCTTCTTGATGCACTTGGTATGTTATCTATCAATACTCCCAACCTCAGTGAAACATTTCGAGGTCTATTTATTATTATTATGAATTTATCAATATATTATCAGTTTGTGAAAAGCAAAGCAGGAAGTTATTTTGCTTTTTCTCTCTTGCTTATTTGTTTATGAAGTGATCGATCACAGGGGCACAGTTTAAATTGAGCTCAAATGTCATTTTTTAGATGTTGCTTAATATTTGTGAGGTTAGGCTGTACAAGGGATGACCAGTTTAACTGAATATAAATATAACTAATAAAAGGTATAAGCCTTGACTTGTGTTTGGCTCACACAGGAAGCAGCAGCTGGTTCTTCTGCAGGCTGACCTTTCTAATTGTTCTCAGGAGGAGTCCATCCCCCTTGGGTTCAAGACAAAGGGAGTACAGAAAAGGATGTTTGTCTGACCTAATTTCCACAGTTGAGCTGACTTGTCTGAATGCGCTCAGAATGTCATCGTGTAAACCGTTCACCCCAACTCCTTCCCGTTTTCACTTTCAGAACAGAATCCAGCTGAATCAACAACATGGAGTTTGAAATAAATCTAGGTATTGAGATTTAAAAGTGACACCTTTTAGGCTGCAGTAAGTAGGTGCAACCCATTTGTGAGAAGGAGAGGCTTTCAATGCCATTTACTTAACAGTGTTTGCTTTTTTGAATGTCTACCTTGGATTATTTGTAAAAGGGTCTCCATAAGTGATGGCCACCCTGAGAAAATGTAAAGATGTTCCAAATCAAGAGCTCAAAATATGTGTCTTGCCAACCCTAGAGACAGTGGGCATCAGAGATCTTTTGGGGGTGGTGAAAATGTCCTGAAATTGAATTGTGGTTAGTGATTGCACAACACTGTAAATTTACTAAAAATCACTGAATCATACACTTAAAACAGGTGAATTTTTGGTATGAAAATTAAACATTAACATAGCTATTTAAAAATCATATTCATTGAAGAGCTAGCTACATGTGCCTGTACTTAGTCACTAAGTCATGTCTGACTCTTTGGGACCCCATGGAGTGTAGGCTTCTCTGTCCATGGGATTCTCCAGGCAAGAATGCTGGAGTGGATTGACCTTTCCTTCTCCAGTATGTGCCTAACCCTGTGGGATACAGTTGGGTCTGAGATGCACTGTAGGAAGCCGGGCAGTAGGAGCTGGAAGTAGGAAGGGATGCTCAGAGATGGACCTGGCCAAGGAAGGATTTTGGTGAGTGACAAGGAAGATGGCAGAATGAACTGTAAGATGGAAGGAAAGGAGGGAGACGTGGCTTGTTGCTGGAAGATAGTCAGGGTACGCAGAGGATGGAACCATGTTGCAGAGGGCATAGCAGAAGAACTTAGATTTAAGGGGCTAGGTATTTTGTGTTTGTTTTGGTTTTGCTTGTTTCTCATATTTATTTATTTATGTAGCTATGCCTGGTCTAAGTTGCAGCACACAGGGTCTTTGGTTGTGGCATCCGGGCATCTGGTTCCCTGAGCAGGGAGGGAACCTGGGTCCCCTGCATGGGGTACTCAGTGTCTTAGCCACTGAACCACCAGGGAAGTGCTTAAGGTATTTTGAAGTTGTAACTTGGTGGATTTCTATTGGCAAAATGAGAAATTATCATAAAATTCCCTCTTGGGGTCTGTGACTTCGATTTACATGACACCTGGTTGAACAGAGGAGCATAACTTGTAACTTCAGAGTCCACACAAGCCAGACCTGCTCTCACATAACACAAGGGGATTTGAAGCATTTTTTTCCGATAAATATATAAATCTGTATTAAAATAGCAAAGAATGATAATCAATTGATCACTAGTTACTAAGTATACTAGGTGATATGTCAGCCGTTCTTAGCTCTTGCAACCAAGCTTCAATCCATATTACTGTTCAGGGGAAAAACTGGTTCTGTGACTTTCCCCCCACCAGCTTAACAAACAGTCACGAGGGAGGGGTCACAGCACTTTTCAGTGATGGAAAACGTTTCCAGTTCTGGGTGAGAATTCCTGGGAAACCCGTTCTGAATTCTTAGCTCACTTTTATCTTAAGTCAGTTCCCCAGAAAACAGACTCCTGGAGGGAGGTTAACTGAAGCAGGTGTCGAGTTAAAAAATATTCACAACCTAAAAGTTGAGTTGTGTTTTATTCAGCGGGAATTTTTAGAACTTCGAGCCTGGGAGGCAGCACCTCAAGTAACCCCAAGAGAACTGCTCCAAGGAGGCGAAGGGAGGAGCCAGGTTTCAGAGACGTTTTACAACAAAGACTGGGTAGTCTGAACGTCGAAAGATACTTGTTAATTAAAGAAAATCAGATATCTCAAGCTAAGAAATTTAGGACTTTTCCATACATGGGCTTCCCAGGTAGCTCAGCAGTAAAGAATCTGCCTGCCAACCAGGAGACCAGGGTTCGCTCCCTGGGTTGGGAAGATCCCCTGGGGAAGGAAGTGGCAACCCACAATAGTTATCTTGCCTGGGAAATTTCGTGGACAGAGGAGCTAGGAGGTCTACAGTCCATGTGGTTGCAGAGTCAGACATGACTGAACGATTAAACAGCATGCATGGGAAGATGCAAATGTCTGGGATCACTGAAATCATTCCTTTGATATGCACCTCAGCTATCTAGGGCCAGTATCTCCTCTAAAGAGACCTGACCCTTGACTTGAACCTGACCTAACCCTTGAAACTTACAAGCTTCCTAACCATGCCTCCTCCATAGGATGAGTTATAGAACTTTATCTTATATCAAGTACTCTTGGATAGGAAGGGCTCAGGCTCCTAAACACCGGGAATGCCTGGGAGGAGTCACAGGAGGGAACGACCTTAGGACCCACTGTTACTGATGCAAGCATCTGTACAAACCCAACGCCCTGGTAGAAGAAAGGGCTTTGTCTTGGCTGTGGCCTCAGAGGAGGGCTCTCAGATCAGAGACTTTTCTCCACTCTACTTGTTTGCTGAAGATAACCCTTCGGTGCAAGGGGATTTAAAGAGCTGTTCTGCTGGGGTTGTTTTGGTGTGAAGCAGCCTTGACTGGGATAAACACTGGGTCAAATGAGATCGTCCTTCCTCAGAGAGACCCAGTTACCTAAGCAGTGGTGAGAAACAGAGGATCCCTCTAGACTTCCTGAAAACAGTGATTCTGCAGCCTCTCCTGATGTAACTTATCTCTGGCGGCTCACGACATTCCCTGGCCTGAAAGGACATGTGCTCCCAAGATCAATCCTCGCCCAGAAGGGAGAGGAACACCCCTGCCCACCACCAGATCCACACTTACGAGGGGCACCAGGCGAGTTCTGGACAGGATAGCAGAGTCTACAGAGGGAAGGTGGTATTTCAGGAATAGTCCAGGGCTGAGGTTAGGAAACAGAAGTTCTGGTTAATCTTTCGAGTAGGTTCTTTTTATCATTTATTCTTACTTATTTATGTATTTGGGGCTGGGTCAACATTGCTTTCTCTAGTTGTGGCGAGCGGGGGCTACTCTCTAGCTCCAGTGTGCAGGCTTCTCATTGCAGTGGCTTCCCTTGTTGCAAAGCACAGGCTCTAGATGCACAGTCTTCAGTAGTTGTGGTCCACAGGTTTTGTTGCCCATGGCATGTGGGATCTTCCCAGACCAGGGAATGAACCTGTGTCCCCTGCATTGGCTGGCAGATTCTCAATCACTGGCCCAACTAGGAAGTCCCTTAGCCCATTTTAGAAATCGGGTTATTGGGCTTTTTTTTTTTTTTTTTTGCTATTGAATTGTAGTTCCTTATATATTTTAGAAATTAATTTCCCAAAGTTTCTAAAACCAGTTTTAATGTGTGGTGGCATGGGTGAGTTCTCACACAACCAAGCAGCCCTCTGACACAAGCTGGGTGTCCTGTAACTCAACTCAATTCTGACACTATCTACCTGGAGAGAGCGTCAGACCCCAAAGGTTGAGGGCTCAGTCCTACAAGACTGCCCCCCCAACTTCACACAAAATCACACCAAAGTCATCACCTGATTGGATCACAGTTCCCGGTACCAACTCCTTGGGTTCCATTAATTTGCTAGAGTGGCTTGCAGAACTCAGAGAAACATTTTACTTACTAGATGACCAGTTTATTATAAAAGGATATAACTCAGGAACAGGCAGATGGAAAAGATGCCTAGGGCAAGGTATGGGGAAAGAGTGTGGAGTTTCAGTGCTCTCCTGGAGTTCAGCCACTCTCCCTGAATCTACAGGTGTTTGCCAACCCAGAAGCCCTCTAACCCTCATACTTTGGGGGTTTTATGGAGGTTTCATTACATGCACAATATTGATTAAATCATTGATCACTGCTGACTGAATTCAGTGTCCCCTCCTCCCCAGAAGATGGGGGTGGGACTGAAATTTCCAAACCTCTAATCAGATGCTCAGCTCTGCTGGCACCCAGCCCCCATCCTTAGGTTCTTCCCATGTCACCTCACTAAGTTAAAGCCAGTTGTGGTGGAAAGGGACTTTTCACCAGTTGTGGTGAAAAGTGAAGACACCAGCTTTACTTTTATGGCTCTGAAGTGTTTCAGGAACTGAGATCAAGAAACCAAATATTACAACAAAAGTTGCTCGCATTTGCTCTTCTCACTGAAAGAATTTTGAGGGTTTTAGCTCTGTGCCAGAAATGAACAAAGGTCAAACACATATTCTTACTATAGATCACAGGATCACAACCTGTTATCAGATGTATGGCTTACAAATGTTTTCTCCCATTCTGTAGGTTGCTGTTTACTCTTTCCATTGTATTCGTTGCTGTGCAATGAATATAAGCTGTTGAGTTTGGTGTAGTCCCACTCGTCCATTTTTGCTTTTGTTGCTTGTGCTGTGGGGGTCATATCTGTGAAATCATTGCCAATACCAAGGTCTTGAAGGTTTTCCCCTGTATTCTCGTCTAGTAGGTTTACAGTTTCAGGTCTTATGTTTAAGTTTTTCATCCATTTGAGTTGATTATTGTGTATGGTGTAAGATGAGGCCAACAGGTATATGGATAGATACTCAGCATCAGGGAATTGCAAATCAAAGCCACAATTGATATCATCTCACATCTGTTTAAATGGATTTTATTGAAAAACCAAAAGACAGCACATGTTGGTGAGGCTGTGGAGAAACTGGAACCCTTGCACACTGGTGCAGTTGCTATGGAAAATAATATGGAGATTCCTCAAAAAACTGCAAGTATCAAACGATCCTGCTTCTGGGTATTTAGCCTGTAAAACATTAATAAACAGAGACCAGAAGAGGGCGCTCTCATACCCTTGAGGATAGCTGAGCCAAACAGGAAGAAGAAAGACTTCTTTCCTGGCAAGGACTCAGCCAATGAAAAGTCAGGGACTATGTTTATTACAGCTTTCCTTACTTTGCTGGGTTTTTTCCTCCCTAGAAAGATGGTCCCCTTTTCTTGCTGTGTGGGAACTTGCCCGTGGCTCACCCTGGTTATGGACCCCGATTGCAATTCTATGCTGATCTCAAATTAGCTCATTTTTGCTGGAGAAATATCCGGCATTTGTTTCAGGTCAGCAGTCCAAGAGTTAACGTCAGGATCTCAAAGAGATATTAGCAGATTCATTACAACACAATAGTCAAAGGCACAAATGTGCAAACAACCGAATTATATATTATTATAATGTATTATTATCTAAGGTATGTATGTGTGTGTACCCAGTCACTTCAGTCCTGTTTGACTCTTTGCAACCCTATGGACTATAGACTGTAGGGCTCCTCTGAACATGGGATTCTCCAGGCAAGAATACTGGAGTCGGCTGCCATGCCCTCCTCCAGGGGAATCTTCCTGACCCAGTGATCAAACCCTCGTCTTTTGTGTCTCCTTTATTGCAGGCCAATTCTTTACCACTGAGCCACCTGGGAAGCCCTACTCTAATGTGTGTGTGTGTGTGTATTATATATATATATATAAAATATTATTATACATATATAATTATTTTTATAATATTTATAAGCCTCTTAAAGGCAAATTTATTTCTATGCAGCTTGGACAGTAATTAACACACTATGACATTTTGTCAATGCTATACAAGAAATTACCTTTAAAAAAAAAAAGGAGATGTTGGAATTTCCCTAGTGGTCCAGTAGTTAAGACTCCAAGCTTCCAATGCAGGGCCCTCAGAGTCCATCCCTGGTTGGGGGAACTAAGATCCCACATGCCGTGTGACATTGCCAAATTAAAAAATAAATAAATAAAATATTCAAAACTTTCCTTGAACTCACCTTTCTGTGGCCCCCTTCTTAATCTTCTGCTTTTCATTTTGTGCTCATTGGCCACAGGGCTTTAAGCAACCAGGGAAAGCTTATGGCCAGTTACCATAGCAACAAAGAAATGACCACTGGAGGAGTCCAAAGAGAGAAGGTCCTTACTATATTCCTGGAAAATTGATGAGTCAGTCCCCAACAGTGCTGTCGTTTTTGAAAACTGTTTAAATTTATCATATGAATTATCTCTGTGCTTTTTAAAACTAGTTTTCCTCACAGTGGCCTTTTCTTGCTGTACTTTAAAAGTCAGAACTATAAGCATCGTGTCCTTTATAATCTACTGAACTTTAAACATGTAAAGTGTTATAAGTCAAAGGTAAGAATATTTTATATCCATTGTGCTTTGTATACCACTCCAAAATGTGTGACACTGGCATAAGGGTCATTTTGAGCTGATGGCAATTGAGAAAAAGGACAACCAGGATGAGCGATCTGCATCCCTATCCCCACCACCACCATCTGCATGAAAGCAGAACAGAAATTCTCATGTGAAGGTGAACCCCCACCCCTCACCCCACTGTCTGCATGAAAGCAGAATAGAAACCCCCATGTGAAGGCGAACCACCAGCACCCGCTCCCACCCCAAACCTTCCGAACCAGGAGCAGGAAGAGATAAGATGGTACCATGGAAAGGTCGACATTAACAAACCTCACTAAGCGGCCATATCTTCCATTACTTTTGCCATGTTTTTACTGTCCCACACTTTGCTGTCCCTAGAAACGTGAAGTCCTCTTCCCTTGTCTTCTTGATCTCAAGTCATTCCAGCCTGCAGTGGTTTGAAGCAGGATTTTGATTTTTGAGCAGAGATGGAATGAGGTCTCGGAGTGACAGCACTGACCGGGGGGTCAGTGACAAGGCCCCTGGCCCATCAGCTTTGTGGAAATGAATTCCCACAATGCAACGGAAAGCAGTGAAACAAGCCAAGTGTTTATTAAGGGGAACAAGAGTGCCTGTGAGCAGGCCCACGGGCAGAGGCAGAGAGTCATGCCCTCATGGTCTTTGAATCTCTTACATGGGGCGTTTCTTCTGGGTTTCCTCTGACCAGTCACCTTGCTTTGCCTTGCTGAGTCTGTGTTTGCTTTAGCTCAGGGTCCTCCCATCTGGGCATGCATCTCTTAGCCAAGATGGATTCCAGGGAAGAGGCCTATGGGTAGGTTGGCATCAGCACCCTCTTTTTGACCTCCACCGAGCCTTTCTATACAAGTGTAGTCAGGAAGCTCTCCTTGACCTTGAGAATGAAGAATATATGGTCCCTATCTCTTATCTAAGGAGGGCTCAGCCTCTCCTCTTATTCTCCTATATTGTCTTCATCTTGGAGTGTATGTCCACAGGGGACGAACTCCAGCTGAAAACCTCTGCTACAGGTAACTTTCCTCCTCTGGATCAGTATGTGTTTTGTAATCCCAGTCAGTGGTTCAGTCTGTACCAGTGTCAACTGCCATGTGCTCTACAGTTGTGAATTTTTTGTACATAAGTATTTGTTACAAATATTTTATCAGCTGCTTTCAATTTCTCTTGCTGGTGCATTATCTTGGCCGGTGTCACAGAAAAATAGTACAAATATTATTTCCTTACTGGGAAGCTTCTTAACTTTATTCTTGTTAATCTTTCTTTTGTCAGTCTTTTATTTAGGGCCCAGCCAATGAACCTAAGGTGTAGAGAGAAAAATAGTTTTCTTCCTCTTCTACAGTTGCAAATTATTTTTAGAGAACTGTTAACCAGTTCTTCAGTTTCCTCTCTATTCCTCTTTTGGAACATCTTGGTTTGTGAAATGTTTTTCATGAAGAGTCAGGGATTTTTACTCTTCTTTTCCCCCCCAGCAATTACCTTGGTTCTGCAAATGTTTTCAGCTTTCAATTTATCAGTATTTTGCAAGACTGACAAGTGTTATGGAACAGAAGTTCACGTGATCAATGAATGCACAGTGAGGCCAAACAATCTGAAAGGGCAGAGTTTGGAGCCCAGAGAGGTTTACTGAATGGCCAAGCAGGGAGAACGAGTGGCTCATGTTCAAAAAATCTCAAACCCCTCAATGGTTTTCAGCGAAATGTTTTTATAGACTTAGGGTGAGGGCTACAGGATGTGTGACTTTCTTCTCTTTGGTTGCTGGCGAGATAAAAGAGATGTTCCAGGACTCAGCAGAAAGTTACCATCCTCCACGTGGTTGGAGACCTTAGTTCTTTCAGAAGAACTCAAAGATATGGGTCTGTCTGTCCTTTGAGGAGGAACCTGGATCCTGCTTTAATTACTGCACTATTGTTTCTTGATTGTTCCTCCTTTGTTTCCAAATTCCTTCACTTCCTTGATTCAGTTCAGTTCAGTTCAGTCATGTCTGACTCTTTGGGACCCCATGGACTGCAGCACGCCAGGCCTCTCTGTCCACCACCAACTCCTGGAGCTTGCTCAAACTCAAGTCCATTGAGTCAGTGATGCCATCCAACCATTTCATCCTCTGTTTTCCCTCTCTCCCACCTTCAGTCTTTCCCAGCATCAGGGTCTCTTCCAATGAGTCGGTTCTTCACATCAGGTGGCCAAAGTACTGGAGCTTCAGCTTCAACATCAGTCCTTCCAATGAACACCCAGGACTGATTTCCTTTAGGATGGACTGGTTGGATCTCCTTGCTGTCCAAGGGACTCTGAAGAGTCTTCTCCAACACCACAGTTAAGAAGCATCAGTTCTTTGGCGCTCAGCTTTCTTCACAGTTCAACTCTCACATCCATACATGACCACTGGAAAAACCATAGCTTTGACTAGAGGGAACTTTGTTGGCAAAATAATGTCTCTGCTTTTTAATATGCTGTCTAGGTTGGTCATAACTTTTCTTCCAAGGAGCAAGCATCTTTTAATTTCATGGCTGCAGTCACCATCTACAGTGATTTTGGAGCCCAAAAAAAGAAAGTCTGTCACTATTTCCACTGTCTCCCCATCTATTTCCTTGATTAGCAGGGGCTTGAATTTGCCTTTTGGAACTCTGGGAAGTTCTAGGAGGCTGAAAAAACCTTTCCCTACAAACACAGAAAGGATTTATACCCAGGGGACTCCACCAGTTCTTGCTCCCTTTCATTAGTCTTGCTCACAGTTATTACGTGCTAAAACTGAAGCTTTACACCGAATCAAACTCTCAGGTACAAGGCTGCTATGTACCTCCCAGGTCTCTTTAAGCACAAACTTGGACCTGCAGACCCTTGAAGTGGACAGAGACCTGCTGGTGAGACCTAAAGCCCTTGAGCCCCCCAGCCCCACCGCACGCACGGATTTCCTGTGCTCGGCTGGAGGGCGATGCAGCTGCAGGCACTGTGCCTGAGTCCTGGGCTTCATCTGTGTTGAGATAAAGAGGATCCTCTGGGTGTAACTTGGCATCACATGTGACGAAAAACCAACATCTACTGAGAGCTTACCCTGTGGGATCATATCACATCCCAAGCATGTGTCAATGTAACTCTTCAAGTCCCATTATTTGAGGTAGGAACCATTATCACCCTGGGATTACAGTTGGGGAAACTGAGGAACAGAGAGCCATGGATATTGGCCAGTAGCAGAGACAGTGTGAACCTAGGAAGTCCAGCCCCAAAGGCTTCCATACCGTACCGTCTCCACCCAGGTGCTAAGCTAAATATTTGTCGAATCAACAAATGCCTTTCCTTCCCCAGAAGTTCAGTTGTTTCTTTTATAAAATCAGATTCAACAGTATTTTTCTTGATAGAATCTTGACCTCGGCATCATGCTGAGATGATAGAAATCCCTAAACAGATTAATTCCTCAGGTTGTTTTAACTTTCAGGTTTCCAAAACATAATATCTCTACATAGCAACATGGTCATCACTGCCTAATACTTTCTCAGTGATGTAGCCAAGCATCATCATACACATCAGAAAACCAAATAATTAAACAATTTAAGCAGGGGAATTTTATCACATAAAACACAGCTTTGACATTTGAAATAAAGTCTATCCAAAATCAACACTGGCAAAATTAGAAAGGATGATTCGCTGCATTTATTCTCATTTCCTTACTCTGCCTGAGTCAGACCATCATGGTACATCACCTGGGGCTCACGTTTTGAGAATGACATGCTACTGGTAATTAACAGAAAAGCCGGGTAGCCGCTAACATCTGTCTGAAAGACTGTTGACAGATGAACAATGGGTATAAAAGACCTAGCATCTTGTGTAGAATTGTTAATCATGTTTGCAATTATCTGTCATTTTCAAAGGACCTTCAAACAAAAGGATCAATCATTTATCCATTGTGCCTTCTTCATGAAGCTGGCTGACCAGAAGGTTCTTACATCCACTGTTTAAACCACAATGATATTTTTTTCTGTCCTTTTTATATTTTCTGTCATCCTCCCTGGATTTTTTTTAGACAATTATGATAATTATTTTAATCTGTAGTCAGCTTTTTAGAGCAAATACACCCACTGAAGACTTTCATAGAGGTACCAGAAAGATCTTATGAAGCATCCCAAATATTAATTACCACCCCAATAGTATATTTGTTCCCTAGGGCTGTTATAACAAAGTGTCACAAACCGGGTGATTTTTTTTTAATATTTATTAATTTTGGCTGCGTCAGGTCTTAGTTGCCGCATGTGGGACCTTTGCATTGCGGTGCATGGACTCTGTGGCGCGTGGTCTCAGTAGTTGCATGGGCTTCAGAGCACGTGGGCCTCAGCAGTTGCGGCACATGGGCTTAGTTGCTCTGTGGCATGCGGGATCCTAACTCCTCAACCAGGGACTGAACCCATATACCCTGGTGGCTCCGCTGGTAAAGAATCCGCCTGCAATGTGGGAGACCTGGGTTCGATCCCTGGGTTGGGAAGATCCCCTGGAGAAGGGAAAGGCTACTCACTCCAGTATTCTGGCCTGGAGAATTCCATGGACAGCATAGCCCATGGGATCGCAAAGAGTGGGACACAACTGAGTGACTTTCACTTTCACCCTTCATAGCAGCAGCAGCTGGATCCTGGACCACCAGGGAAGTCCTACAAACCGGGTGATTTAAAAGGACAGAAATGTTTCCTATCACAGTTTCAGAAACTAGAAGTCTGGTAACAGATGCCAGCGGAGCCAAGCCCCCTCTGAAACCTGTAGGGAAGGATCTTCCTTGCCTCTTCCTAACTTCCGGGGGCTGGCCTTCAAAGATTGACACCGCTGGGCTTATAGCTGCCTCATTCCAACCTCTGCCTCTGCCATTACATGATGTTCTCCTTCTGTGTTTGTGTTCAGAGCTCTCTCTTCTTAAGGGTATTGGATTAGAGCCCATGCTAATGACCTTGTCTTATGTTGATCTTATCTGTAAAGATCCTATCGATATCTCCAGATAAGGTTACATACACACACTGACAGTTAGGACTACATCATATCTTTGTGGGGAACACAGTTCAGCCCATTACAGAGGGTACCTGCAAACACACCTCAGAGACAAACTACCTTCAACGCTGGGACTTGAAAGAGTAGGAACTTTTCTGTTGGCCTTATTAACAGTATCTCTGTATTTAAAGCAGTCTTCCCAAGTGGCTCAGTGGTAAAGAATCTGCCTGCCAATGCAGGAGATGCGAATTCGATCCCTGGGTGGGTGAGATCCCTTGAAAAGAAAAGGGCAACCCACTCCAGTATTCTTGCCTGGGAAATCCTATGGACAGAGGAGCCTGGCGGGCTACATCCATGGGGTCGCAAAAGAGTTGGACACGACTTTGCAGCTATACAACGATAATAGCATGTACGTAAAAAAAAGGCCTGTGCAATAATGGAAGTGGTTAGTAATAAAAGCATAGAAATAGCTAGAGAGCTGAAGACAGGTGGGTGAATTCCCTGCTGTTCATGGAGAAGGGTGATTTGCTCCTATGTTACTACCCTCTGTATATGAAATATATATCATATATATAACTTACTCCCCTTACTTTGATTCTGTGCTCAACTTAATTTGACCTCAACAGGAATTCCTCTTCTAGGGAAAAAGCAGACAGCACTGCAGCTGTTATTACTTAACACGTCTGAGTTGGATTTACACATCAATATTTTATGAGTTAAGTTACTGGGGTTCCATCCTAAGAGGTTGCTCAGCTATGAAGGTCCTGGGCCTGTAAAATCAGAAACCCAGAGAGGTGGCAGCAGACAAGTGCAGCTCCCAAGGAACTGGCTGAGTTGAATCAAGCTTCACTCAGCAATGACCCTTTTTGCTGACTCTCCCTTCAGATTCCATTACATGTGTTCAGAAT
Organism: Cervus canadensis; assembly: GCF_019320065.1. Lineage (NCBI taxonomy): Eukaryota > Metazoa > Chordata > Mammalia > Artiodactyla > Cervidae > Cervus > Cervus canadensis. Next base: position 14,979,773 of record NC_057416.1, read on the forward strand.
CAATCCGATGATTAGGGGCCTAAACCCTGAAAGCTCATACTCTAGAAATGATCTGAATACAGCTTCTTCTTAACCTTCCCTCCTATCAGAGAGCTGGCCATGGTTCATTTTGGCCTCTGATTGGCTAAGTCCCAGATTTTTTGGAATCAGGGTTATGGTTCCCAGGTTTGTGTTCAAACTTTGTATTATTTAGCCCAGTGTTCTGCGAATCTGGTGACGCTCTAAGGGGTGATGGAGAAATTGGAGAGTGTTCCTTTAAGGCGAGGGTCAAGGAGGAGACCCAGGTGGCTATTGTAGACGCAGCCCCAGGCAGCAGTCTGGGGCCCAATTAGCAGTGAGCTAAGCCGGGTTTTTGTTTAGCTTAGCAACCGCCCGCGCTGTCCCGGGGGCCCGTCGGGGTCTCTGCGGCGGCCGGAGGCCCGGGTCTGAGTCCTCTGCCCGCGGTGGCGCTGGCGGCTGCCGGAGTCGCCCCCGGTGGGCACCGGGACCCCTGCCCTCGGGGTCTCGCAGCAGCGCTAAGGCAGAGAAGGGACTGCTGACCGCAGCGGGCGGCCGACCCGGCGTCGAGGAGTCCCGGGGCCAAGCGCCCGGAGGGTTTCCTCCGCGAACGGAGAGCATCAGAGGCCCCCCGGGGTGAGCCACTAGAGGGGACCCCACGGGCCCCACCGCGCCCCGCCATCGCGGCCCAGGGCCGCCTCGTCCCGAGCCCTGCGCGCGGCGGTGGATGGAGCCCTGCAGGCCGGCTCCGCGTGGACTTGAGGTTCGGGCCACAGCCAGGACGGCGTTTCTAGGGCCAGGACATGAAGGTCGCGGTGTTGGACCTTGGGTCTCTCTTTGCCAAAATCTTCAAGACCTCGACGGCGCCGCCTGCGGCCCCCTCGCCGGTCACCTCCTCCAGCCCCTCGCGAGGCGCTGCTGCCGCGGGCTCCCGCCCCGGCACCTCGCTCAGCGCGGCCCGGACCTTGACCGTTCTCCCGGCCCTGGCCCCCGACTCCCCGTCCAGCTCTCGGGGGCCCTCGGTCCTGCTGCAGCCAACGCCCGCCACGCTCCATCCCCTGCTTGCCGCCCCCTACGCCCGAGTCTCCGTCGCCGGCCGCCCGGCACAGGCGGTGGGGACTCCTGCTTCGCTGCCCAGTAGCCCGGGAGCAGCCAGAGTCCGGTCCTCGCCCCCGCCCCTGCCCTTGGCTCTGCCGCCCGCCCCCTCCAGCGGCGGTCCTAGCTCGGCATGCTCCCCCGCCCACCTGGTGGTCGTGGCGAGGCCGCCCCCGGGCCCCGGCGCGGTCTGGGAGGCGTATCCGTCCATCGGGGGCTCGGCGGGCAGCAGCAGCAGCAGTGTGACCGCGAGCCCGAGGAACCCTCGCCTCCCCGGCCCCAGGGAGAGAGAGCCCAGCGCTCGGGTGCCCCCTGGGCCTGGCCCCGGCCCCGGCCCCAAGACCCTGTTCTTCGCTTTGCCGGACATCGGCGAGGAGTGGGCCTCGGACAGCGACTCGGAGGACGGCCGGCGAGGGTGAGTAGCCCTCCTGGGGCCAGGAAGGTCCTTCTGGGGACCCCACCCCTCCACCTGCCACAGCCACCTTGCTGGGCGCCTGGTTACAGAACGACGCTGTTTGCCATCACTTCCACTAACTCCCCTGGATCACCCTCCTTGCACTTTTCTCGGGTCCTGATTCCTTGGCTTTCCGTTCTTTTCACATACAGGCTGTGACAGGCTTGTGCTCAGCTTTCTGGGAGATAATCCTCTCGTGTTTACCATCAGAGAGGGAGAGACGATGAAACCCGGCTTGCAGGAAAGGAGGGCAACATTTTGTTTCTTTTCTCGCTGAAGCTTTCCCTCTTAGATCATTTGAGAGTCTGGTTTCCTTAAGGACTTAGAAAGGAGCCTTTGAGTCCTTCTCTCAGATGCAGGATTAACAGATATGCAGGTAACCCAATACCTACACTGGCAGCTCTCATTTTAATGGTGAGACTCATGTCTCCCTCTTTTTCAAGGATCAGTGCCAATTCTCATCCCTAAGTGTGATTTTTTTTTTTTTTTTGGTATGAGACGTGGAGTTAATTTATGTATGCATAACATCATCTGACACAAACGGATTTGTTATATCTTGTATCCTAGAGCTCCTGCATTCTTGACATGAGACATTGAGATACTCCAGAAACACTGACTGACTTCATGGGGACCATCTCAATGGGAATTGGGAGACATTTCCCTCAACACACACACTCACACGTATTCCTCTTGTAAAATGTTACGTCAGAAGTCAGGCAAATTTTATTTTATTAATCAGCAGAAGATATAGCTATTCTTAAGTGGGTATAAAGATGTTCAGCCTTCTGAATGTCAGAAAAGGATACAGTCAAGGGCAAATATAGTGAAAGGGTCAAGCACAAACCAGGAAGTCCTGTTCCTGGATGCAGATTTCTCCCTTGTAGTCTAGTGAAGGAAGAACGGTCAGGCCTGATAGCAGAAAAGCTCTTCTCTGCCCGCAAAAATGGACTGGAAAACTTTGGCATTAAGACTGATTCTAAGTCATTCAAAATTCAAATACCTATTTTCACAAAGTTGTGTGACACTCATCTCAGTGTTAAAATAAGCAGTTAAGTAATAAGTTGTTTCTTTTCACTTAAATTATTGTATTATTAAATAGATGAATTAACTGATTTTCCCCCCTAAAGGAAAATCAGTTGCATTTGGATGAATGGCTAGAATCCGTGGAGGAGGGCATGGCAACCCACTCCAGTAGTCTTGCCTGGAGAATCCTCACAGACAGAAGAGCCTGCCGGGCTATAGTACATAGGGTCACAAAGAGTCGGGCAGAAGCAACTGAGCATGCATGCATGCAAGTGGCTAGAATATGCATGCCTAAGGAATTAGACCTTTGTTACTGGCTACTGGTCCTTAACATTTATGCAATTAATGTTTTATGAGCAAACAGATATACACACTGATCTTGAACTCTAGTCTTAGTCCTTTTCCAGCAGGCACTGAAACATTCAGTAGGGCCAGTAGGAAAGCACTCGTGTGGTTTTCTTTCTTGAACTTTAGTCTATGTTGCTGCTGCTGCTAAGTCGCTTCAGTTGTGTCCGACTCTGTGCGACCCCATAGACGGCAGCCCACCAGGCTCCCCCGTCCCTGGGATTCTCCAGACAAGAACACTGGAGTGGGTTGCCATTTCCTTCTCCAATGCATGAAAGTAAAAAGTGAAAGTGAAGTCGCTCAGTCGTGTCTGACTCCTAGCGACCCCATGGACTGCAGCCTACCAGGGCCTTCCGTCCATGGGATTTTCCAGGCAAGAGTACTGGAGTGGGGTGCCATTGCCTTCTCTGTTAGTCTATGTTAGCGTTGTCCAAAAATGCTCAATGGATACTTTATGAATAACACTGTATTTGGCACTATTTACAGTATGCTAATCTGCATTAGCAGAGATATCCAATTGTCTTGAAAGGGCAGACACTAAATTTTATAACATTGCTTTGAGGAATAATAGGCACAGATACGTGTGTTCAAGGATCTTCCTATTATGCTTGTTTGTTCCTTCTGTGGGACACCCTACAACACTTTAAGTACATTAGTTGTTTTTTTCTTTTGCATATACAAATAGTCCTATTCCCTTCCTTTCATACCTCATTTCTTTTTTTAATCATGAAATTTACAAAGGGACAAGGGGGAAGAAAGAAAGAAAGAAATTTTTCTTTCGCTCTTACAGACCTTTTGCATCTTGAAATGTACTTTTTTCTCCCTGGACGTCTGGGGTGACTATAACACTGAATAAGAAAACATCCTTCAACAATGGATTTAAATTGCACAACAATTTTCACCTTATCTATTTGTTTTCAGATAGCTGCTGTTCATCATTAGCCCGCTTAACTAATAATAGGACCATATATTTGGTTTTCTTAAGCCAGGTCTGTGAAGAGTGGACGGTGGTTAAAGTAGGAATAAGGGAGGAAAGGGGAGAAAAAGCATAACTAAAGAGAATGTAGATAGATGTCAAACAAATGTGAAGAAAATCTTGGGAAACAGTTAATCTAATTTTAAAACCACCACTAATTTACAAAGAAAAGTCCTCATTCACAATTTATATTTTTTGGAAGATCTATGCATCTTACCTTTGACCTGATTCTGTTCTTGGCCTTTATCAAAATTAAAAATACTGAAATTAATTTCAGTGGGGACATATGCACACTTTCTTTCAATTCAGGGCATTTTTCTTTTTCACGAAGGTACTGTGTAGTAGCATGAGTTTTGATCTCTGATTCGTAGATTAAACGAATGACTAGCCCACGGAAGAGGGTTTGCTCTTTCCAGTGACAGGCTGAAACCAGAGGCAGAGGAACTGAGTTGTCTCCTTTGCCCCACTCTCCCACAGCCCTGGGAGCGGGAGCCAGCACTTGCCAACTTCACCTTCATTTCCCTGTGTCTTTCATATATACGTTGTCCCTCCTTCACACTGGTTTCCCATCTCCCCATCCCTCATCACTATCTCCTTTTGCATTTCTGGTTTGATCTATACAATCATCACCTTGTAAAAGAACTTATTCTTTCTTTGTCCGTGAATAGAAGAACATCTATCAGTAGATAAGATAGGCAGATAGAGAATTGTTGTTTGTGAAGATTGGTAGATTTAAACTTCATGTGGTTAGAAAGTATTTCTATCTTAAGTTATTGCTGATAACATATAATCATTGCTTTTGTGAGTGGTTGAGTTGCCTTGTTAAAGTCTTGTAAGTGTGGAAATATCACAATAGCCTCTGCAGCACATGTGAACTTGACTGCCAATGAAAAAGAATGCAGGGACTTAATGTGAGTCCAGAGCTGGGGTGACCCTTCAGGACTCAGGCAGGATTGAATTCCAATCTCAAACTACTTGCTCACTATGTAATTCTGGGCAAGCTCTTCAGTTTCCATCTTGATAAAATGGAGATAATAATGATGCTTTTCTCATACAGATGTTCCAAAAATTCATTGAAATAATATTTTAAGTGCCTAACATAGAGAAATGTGTATAACCCTGGTGGCTCAGATAGTAGAGAATCCACCTGCAATGTGGGAAACCTGGGTTCGATCCCTGGGTTGGGAAGATCCCCTGGAGGAAGGCGTGGCAACCCACTCTAGTGTTCTTGCCTGGGGAAGTCCATGGACAGAGGAGCCTGGTGGGCTACACTCCATGGGGTTGCAAAGAATCAGACACGACTGAGTGACTAAGCGCATCTGATTCTTATCTACTTCTTGGCACAGAAGTGAAAATAGAAAAGTATGTTTCATTGAAGAATACATTCCAGGAGAAGAAAAGAGTGACAAAAATTCATTTATATTTTATCATCTTGACTGTAATAAATGGAATCTTTTAGTGCAGTTATTAAGCAGAACAAATAAGAGTACACTCTAATCTTTCATCATTTTCCCTGTGAAACTTACAGAAAATAAAGGCTACTTTAATTAGTATTACTACTCTTTGCTGTACAGTATCTAGAAGAAAATGTATTTGCCACTCAGGGATCAAACGTTTAATTTTTAGAGACACTGCAGAGTAACCAGCAGCCTCACAGATCAAATCGTTCATGGCCAATACTTCATATAGCTCTGGCCAGTCCTACTCAGTGATGTGTTCTTTATATGCACATCGTACCTTTTTTTAAACTATAAATTCTCTGTCCTGTGACATTTAAGACAGCACACATCCACAAAAGGCATTTAATATTTATTAAATGAATAAATTAAAATATTTTCATTACAAAATCCACTTTCATATGTCCCTAATCTTTAGAAAAATCCAGAGGAAATGTAAATGTACTTATGTCTTTTTTAAATAATTATTTACTTATGGCTGGGCTGTGTCTTTGTTGCTGCTCAGGCTTTTCTCTAGGTGCGGGGAGCACGGGCATCTCACTGCAGTGGCTTCTCTCGTTGCGGAGCAGGGGGCTGTGGGCACACAGGCTTCAGTGGTTGCAGCATTTTGACTCGGTAGTTGTGGCCCACCGGCTTAGTTGCCCCGTGGCATGTGGGATCTTCCCGAACCAGGGATTGAACCAGTGTCCCCTGTATTGCAAAGCGGATTCTTAACCTCTAGAGAGCCAAGGAAGCCCTCTTTGAAAAAAAAAAAAAGTATTTATTTGACTGTCCTGGGTCTTAATTGTGGCGTGTAGGAGCAGTATCTTTGCTGTGGCATGTAGGATCTGGTTCCCTGACCAGGGATGGAATGCAGGCGCTCTGTGTTGGGAGCTTGGAGTCTGAGCCTCTGGACCACGAGGGAAGTCCCTAATGTCCTTCTTTAAGGATAACTGTCTTGGGCCTTTCTGTTCCGTTGTCTTGGAGTTTTCCCAGAGTTGGTAATGCTTTCTGCTGGGACTTTGCATTCCCATAGGGATGAATGGTGAGCTCAGTAGACAATTGTCATTTGACTATTACTTTCTATTACAGTCAGATGACCATAAATTTCATTAAAAAATAGTAATGAACCTGACTTGCACATTCATGTCTCGCATCAAATTCCTTTCCAAATTATATTATATAAAAAATAATAACCTAAAAAAATAATAATAATAACCTTCGAAAAAAGAGAGAGAATAAATGTTTAGAAAAGTTTTTAGCAATTGATAGAGTAACTTTTTGTCTATTGACTGATAAAATTTTTGGACTTTGTATTTTGTGCATCTTTTTTTCCATTTTTCTTTCTAATAATTTATTTTTATTACACTTAAAAGTTATAACGTCCACAGTGAATAGGAAAAAAAAAATGTAATAGACACATTAGTCCTTGGGGTTGCAAAGAGTCAGACACAACTTAGTGACTAAGCATGTAACACATGTTAGCTTGAGAAGCACTGAAGCAGACTTTACTTAAACACTTGTAAACCACAATGAACAGCAAATTTCAGGACACCAAGAGGGAAAAAAACAGCCAGATGACCACACTAGTATTTTATTCTTCCTAAAATATAGGGCTAAACAGTGTTTGAACAGTCTCCTCTGATTAAAGAAGAAATTCTTTAAATGATTGTTCAAATAATCTAGAGTCAAGAATATGCTCTAGTCACAATGCCTTTGGGAGCCCTGCCTGTGGGGATATAACCTGTGGCCAGAAGGAGGAGGTTTCTCACACTTAATGCTTTCTTTCTTTCTTTTTTTTTTTTTAAGTTTTACACCAACGCTGTATCCCATCAGAGCTCATTCACAGCCCTTGATGGCAGTTGTTTCTCTCATATGGCATAACTTGCAAGTACAGATAATGTGTTTTTTTGTTTTTAAAGGAATTTTTAAGAGGAAATTTACAGACATAACGTGCTTTCTTCTCTTATTGCCAATCTATAGTCTCTTTGGAAGAATCCCTGACTTACCACTAATAAATGATCAGATGTATTAATCCCTTCTGAATTGCATAGGAGGGAATCATATCCCATAGGAGGGAATCCTATGACCCGTTAAGTTTTTTTAAGTTTAATTTTAAGTTTAATTTACATTTGAAACTCACTTTCTTCCCCTGGTGGAAATGAAAACCCAGTTACCTGGGATTGCTCTTATCTTTATATTAGACTTGAGCCTCATTCTGGGGCTTATGTAAGACCAGGACATTCATCAGTGGAGAAGGAGCCCACTTGTTCTTTAATAACCTCTGTTACTTCTGAATCCACTGAGCTGTCCGTAAGCTTGTCCTTCTTAATAACCGAGGTCTCATGCCCTTATCTACAAAGGCCCTTCCAGCTAGGGGTCTCTCCCCTTAATTCTGTGCTACTTCTGGGAGGCCCCAGGGAGGCAGCCCACTGCTCTCATACTAGCATTCTCTATCACAGGACTTCCAGGAGGTGCCAACCCCCACCACACAGCCTTCCCTGGGTTTCTACCAGCCCACCTAGGTTGTGTACGGGGATCAGCGCCCTCTGATCCCTTATCTCATAACATCATCGGTCAGCCTCTGTTGCCCACGAGGTCTGCATTTTATGCTCCTAGATCAGTTTCCTGAAGGACATCCTCTAGGAACTCCCTGGTGCTGAAAGGCTGATTCAGAGCTCCACTGGCCCATGGGAATAAGAAAAGAAGCACTTTTCCAATGATGGGCTGGATAGATTTCAGCCCTCATTAACTTCCTGGCTGGGCACCTTCCTTATGGTACAGTGTTTCACTGTTTTAAAGCATTAGTTTTGTGACTGTTTCTCAAATATGTATTATTCTATGAAGCCAAGGTTCTTAGAATAACAACTAGCATTTCCTTGTCTACCAGGTACCAAATGCTGTGTGCATATTCTATAGTCATTATCATGAATCCTCAGAGCAAATACACAAGGAAGGAATTTTATTTTCATTTACATATGAAGAAATTGAGGTTCAGAAAGGATTATAAATGGTCTCATTCAGATGGTTAATGTGTGGAAATGAAAGATTCAAATTCAGGCAGTCAATTTTTATCACCCAAGCTTACGTGTAGCCAAATTTTTTTTAAAGAATTAAGATGATAATAAGGATTAAAATCTACTTCTAAGGAAATCGGTAGCATTTTTTCTGGAACAAACTGACTCTAAGAAATTGTACTCTTTCCAATAAAAATTAGTTTGAAAATAAAAATCATGTTAATAAGTAATCTAAAATTATCTTTCTCAAAATAATATTCCTAGTAATACTATAAGGAGACAAAAATTAAAGCGTACTTTTGTCCACTTTGAGGCACGGATAGCAAATGATTTTTATTATAAAGCTAGAATTTCTTTAAAGCATTTCCTTTCTTTAAAGCAAAACTATTGTCATCTCTCTTTTACTTTATTATGTATGTGTTTCTCATAAATTATTTTGTGTATATTTAATAGTAAATCAAATATTTTATTTGTCCAAGTAAGGCAGATAATTAGCAAACATTGTCTTACTGGGGAAAAAATAACAGGAGAAGCAATTAGATATGCCTTTGCTAAGGGGAAAAGGCACACATTAGCATTTTCTTAATTAGCTGTTTCACTTAAAGGTTTAGAAGAAGCCTTATATTAATAATTAAATATTGACAACTGTAAAGATATGTGAATGGAGGTGAAAGGGATAGTCTTCGTAAAACTCTATTTGTTAATTTCTAATTTAATTTTTGGCTGCACCATCCAGCCTTGCAGGGTCTTAGCTCCCCTACCAAGAATTAAACCCAGACCCTCTACAGTAGAGCACATGGTCCTAACCACCTGGGGATTCCCTACTCTATTTTTTTAAATGTTAATTACTGATAAAATTAGTCCTGAATTTCTTGGTTCGGATTTCACACAACTGAGACAGAGGTGAAGGACGATGATTTTAGGTGAGATGTGAGTAAGAAGAAATTGTCCTCTTACTTACAAAACAGACTCAGAGACTTCGAGAACAGGCTTGTATTTGCAAGGGATTGGGGGGAGGGAGGATGGGGGAAGGGATAGGTAGGGAGCTTGAGAGGGACTTGTACACGCTGCTTTATTTACAATGGATAACCAGCCAGGACCTACAGTATAGTACAGGGAACTCTTCTCAATGTTATAGAAACCTGAATGGGATGGGTGTTTGGGGGAGAATGGATACATGTGTATGTATGGCTGAGTCCCTTCCGTGTTCACCTGAAACTATCACATTGTTAATCAGCTATACCCCAATATAAAGAGTTGACATTAATGGATGTAATAGGCAGTTGACTAAAATAAAAGCAAAGCAAGAAAAAAAAAGTTAAAAAGAAAATTTTTCTCCATAGAAAATTTGTATAGTAGTTTTATCAACAGTAACTCAGCTTAGTGTTATAAAAAATGAAAACAACACAACCCTCTGTGGGACACCTTACTACACAATACCTTTTTTTTTTCCTTCTTATAATGAGGAAAATGTGCTTTTACCTTTATTTCAGCCAAGGACTGGCCTGTGCTTAATGGAAATGTGTCTTAATGTTTCAGAACTCATGATTTTTGTGAATTCAAAGTCAATATGAAATTCAGTTTAGGAATGGAACACTTTTCTTTACCATTTAATGTATTTAATGTGGCTCTTTTGCTTAACATGGACACTTTGAGTTTAGCATCGCGTGTGTGTGAACTCCAAATACACATAAGCCATCTACTTGTCCCTGTTGGAAACCTCTGTTTTTGCCTCAGACTGATTACAAAGCAGCAAGCAATCTTGTTTTCACCATTAAGTAACAATGACTTGTTCTTGCATTAAAGAATTGCGGGAGGGACGGGGGACTTCCCTGGTAGTCCACTGATTAATCCTCGGAGCTGCCAGTGCAGGGAGTGAGGGTTCGATCCCTGGTCAGGGAACTAAGATCCCTCATGCCATTCAGTGTGGCCAAAAGATTAAAAAAAAAAAATTAGGGATAAAATGTGTATTTTACTGAAGATTCCCTGGGGGAGATGAATGGAGATTTGTATCACACGTTGTACAACATTTCAGTGCAAAAATTTCCTTCATTCTACTTCCAGCAGTGACAAATTAGGTTGTTTTAGGAAAACTACCACCTGAGTGCATCTAGAAGAGCTGGACAAAAAACTTTAAAAAACCACTGAAGCTTTGGTGAACTGGAAATAGACCAGCCTCATAGGAACTGAAACCCAGCTTTAAATCTTCTTAATTCCTGATTGGATTTAGATGATTTGAATTCGCTGGAGCTCCTAGCTCTGTCTGCTATAAGAACCAAATTTAATCCCTTCTGTATTTAAGATGTTAGCAACAACTGTATATTGTTCATCAAAGACACAGTTTACATATAAGAATACAGTCATGTTGAATATAAATGTTTATGGGTGAAGAGTTTATACATGCAATTTCTAATGAAAAGAAATACACACTTAGAATTTCCACAGCAGATAAATAGCAATCTTAATCATATGACAAATTATGCTGGTACAATATCATTTTCCCGTTTAGACTGCTTTTTAATAGAGGGTTACCTTTTCTATACAAAAAGGTAGTCACCTTTGAGGCTTGTTGTGAGCTTTGGGAGGAAGGTATGTATGTAGGTCCCTGACCCTAATTACCCGCCAAGGTGAAAGCATCATCCATGGAGGGAGTCAGTGAGGTGACACGTTGTGTTGGCTGCGCAGACTAGATATTGTTCCCTGAGACAGTGGTTTCTGATCTAACCAGGTTCCATATCTGTGTTGGTGGTGGTAGTTTAGTCACTAAGTCGTGTCCGACTCTTGCGACCCCGTGGACTGTAGCCCACCAGGCTCCTCTGTCCATGGGATTCTCCAGGCAAGAATACTGGAGTGGGTTGCCATTTCCTTCTCCAGGGAATCTTCCCAACCCAGGAATCGAACCTGGGTCTCCTGCATTTCAGGCAGATGATTTACCGACTGAGCTATAAGGGAAGCCTATATCTGTACTATAATGAAAATTCACTATATCTTGCAAAAGCATTGTTGTTGTTCAGTCACTCAGCCATGTCCCACTCTTTGTGACCCAATGGACTGCAGCATGCCAGGCTTCCATGTCCTTCAGTATGTTCCAGGGTTTGCTCAAACTCATGTCCATTGAGTCGATGATGCCAATCCATCTATCTCAACCTCTGTCGTCCCCTTCTCCCCCTGCCTTCAGTTTTTCCCAGTGTCAAGGTCTTTTACAGTGGGTCAGCTCGTTGCATCAGGTGGAAAAAGTATTGGAGCTTCAGCTTTAGTATCACTCCTTCCAATGAATAATCAGAGTTGATTTTCTTTAGGATTGACTGGTTTGATCTCCTTGCAGTCCAAGGGACTCTCAAGAGTCTTCTCCAACACCACAGTTCAAAAGCATCAGTTCTTTGGTGCTCAGCCTTCTTCATGGTTCAACTCCCACATCCATACATGACTCCTGGGAAAACCATAGCTTTGACTAGACAGACCTTTGTCAGCAAAGTAATTTTTCTGCTTTTTAATACGCTGTCTACGTTTGTCATAGCTTTTCTTCCAAGGAGCAAGTGTCTTTTAATTTCATGGCTGCAGTCACCATTTGCAGTTATTTTGGAGCCCAAGAAAATAAAGTCTGTCACTGTTTCCATTGTGTCCCCATCTATTTACTATAAAGTGATGGGACCAGATGCCATGATCTTAGTTTTTGGAATGTTGAGTTATAAGCCAGGCTTTTCGCTCTCCTCTTTCACCTTCATCAAGAGGCTCTTTAGTTCCTCTTTGCTTCTGCCATTGGTGGTATCATCAGCATATCTGAGGTTATTGATATTTTGCCTAGCAATCTTGATTCCAGCTTGTGCTTATTCCAGTCCAGCATTTTGCATGATGTATTGTGCATATAAATTAAATAAGCAAGGTGACAATATACAGCCTTGGTGCACTCCTTTCCCAATTTTGAACCAGTCCATGTTCCAGGTCTGGTTCTAACTGTTGTTCCTTGACCTGCATACAGGTTTCTCAGGAGGCAGATAAGGTGGTCCGGTATTCCCATCTCTTAAAGAATTTTCCAGTTTGTTGTGAGCCACATAGTCAAAGGCTTCAGCATAGTCAATGAAGCAGAAGTAGATATCATTCTGGAATTCTTTCTTTTTCTGTGATCCAACAGATGTTGTCAGTTTGATCTCTGGTTCCTCTGCCTTTTCTAAATCCAGCTTGTACATCTGGAAGTTCTCAATTCACATACCGTTGAAGACTAGCTTGAAGGATTTTGAGCATTACTTTGCTAGCATCTGAAATGAGTGCAGTTGTGCAGTAGTTTGAACATGCTTGGCATTGCCCTTCTTTGGGACTGGAATGAAAACTGACCTTTTCCAGTCCTGTGGCCACTGCTGAGTTTTCCAAATTTGCTGGCATATTATGTGCAGCACTTTAACAGCATTATCTTTTAGGATTTGAAATAGCTCAGCTGGAATTCCATCACCTCCACTAGCTTTGTAGTGATGCTTCCTAAGGCCCACTTGATTTCGCACTGCAGGCTGTCTGGCTCTAGGTGAGTGATCACACCATCATGGTTATCTGGGTCATGAAGATCTTTTTTGGATAGTTCTTCTGTGTATTCTTGCAACCTCTTCTTAATCTCTTCTGCTTCTTTTAGGTCCATACCGTTTCTCTTTTATTTTGCCCATCGTGTATGAAATGTTCCCTTGGTATCTCTAGTTTTCTTGAAGAGATCTCTAGTCTTTCCCTTTCTATTGTTTTCCTCTTTTTCTTACGCAAAACATAATGGAATTAAGATTTAACTAAGCTTGGTTTTCAGAGTGTGAAAAGAGTGCCATCTAGTGCTTGTGTGGCAGTATTGCATGCAAACAACTCAGTTCTAAGAACTTGGCCCCCATAATTGTGGAGGTGGTGGTAAATCCCGTATCTGCAGGGTAGATCAGCAGGCTAAAGATCCAGGGGAGAATTTTAGTTGCAGTTCAAAGTCCAAAGGCAGTCCGCCAGCAGAATTCTTTCTTGGTCTTGAGAGCCAGAGGACATGCTCCCAAGGAGGAGGCTCCTCATCCTCACTTGGCCAGGACTGGGGTGATGACATTTTAGGGGATTCTTGAGAGGCCTGAGTGTAGTGGGCATGTGGGACGGATAGAGACTCAAAGAGGATGATGGCAGAGTAAAGATGTCTGCAGATTCTTTTACCCTTTTCCTGCTGAGAGAGGCATTCTGTCTTCCAGCAGGAGGAATAGATGGGCTTCTTCGTACCTGCTCAGGGTTAGAAGGCCTCAGATCTCACAGGGGAATGGACGGCCAGGGCAGGCCGCATCCCCTTTATTCGCTGTAATTATTAAGAACTTCTTAGTGAGAGAGGGCACACCCCAAGTAGTGCCCACCTTTGGACATCTTGCTTTGACAGTGTATCTTACTTCAGCCCACTCACTCTTGTTTCTTTTAGTTTATGAAGACAGTAGCTTGGCCACTTGGCTGTCTCACAGCATAGCCTCTGGTGACTCTGGTCCTGGTGTAATTGTGTGACTTCAAGACTGAAACAAGCACATATTAATAAACCAAAACAAGGTGTATGAGAGAAAGCACCTGAAGATGGAGAGGCAGGACAGCACAGGAAGTGAACCTTGGTACCTAATGAGACCTAGTACTGTGTGTGCGTGTGTGTGCGTGTGTGTGTGTGTGTGTGTGTGTGTGTGTGTGTGCGCGCGCGCGCGCGCTCCTTGCAAACTCTTAAGACTCCAAGGAGTGTAGCTGGCCAGGCTCCTCTATTCATGGAATTCTCCAGACAGGGATACTGGAATGGGTTGCCATTTCCTACTCCAGGGGACCTTCCCCACCCAGGGATCAAACCCCCTTCTCCTGTTTCCTGCATCGGCAGGCAGATTCTTTACCACTGGAAGCCCAATAAGACCTAGAGTCCCTGTTAATCAGATTAGCATCTTGCCTTTAACGGGCTGAGACTTCATTTTTTATTAAACCTCCCTCTCCTTACCCCTACCCCCACTAGTGATCCTTTGACGCGAGGAGGGGGATGGGTGAAATGGTTCCGTATTCCTCCTGTTGATAAAGGTTAAGGACGGCAAACACCTGTCTGGACAGACCCCGGGGAAGGGGGTGCGAAGCCCAGATCGGTGCGCCCTGGAGGCGCAAAGAGGGCGGTGGAGCGGTGGACGCCTGCGGTCAAAGCTCAGGGCACTGGATTGTGAAAGGTGGCCCCTGGCAGCGGGACGGGGGCACGCGTGCTCTTCCAGGGAGAGAGGGCGCGGACTGAGGCCCTGGGCGGCGGGTGGGAGCAGGGAGCGCCGCGAGTGTCTGGAAGGCAGGGAACGCAGCCAGGGAACCAGCCACCGGCGCTGCCCGACCTCTGCGAGGGGCGCGGCAGCCGCGGAGGCGGAGGGGAGGGCGGGCGCGGGGCCAGGAGGCGTCGCCCCGCCGCGCCGGAATCTGGCCGGAGGAGCCAGAGGGGGGAGCAGTGCTGGGCGCCCGGCGATCGCAGTGCCCATGGACCGCGCTGCCTGGGCCCGGAGTGCTCCTGGCCGCGCCCCTAGAGACTCGCGGTTCTCGGCGGCGCCGCGGAGGCACGTGCAGGGCTAGCTGGCCGGGGCGCAGACCTGGGCGGCAGGGGACCCCCGGCCCCCGGGGCGCGGGGGCGCCGCCTGCAGGGCGCGGGCACGGGTTGGCAGCGCCCAGCTGTGCCCAGGCCTCTGGGCTCCGGTCCCGGCCCACAGGACGCGAGCCCAGGCCTGGGGTTGATGGTGATTGGGTAAGTCCTGATCTGGGAAGGTAGGAGGCATGAAGTTGCCTCCATATAGCATTTTTGTGCCATGCGCTTGATTTTTTTTTTTTTTTTCCATTGCTTGCAAAGCCAGAATCCATCTGGTCTGTTCCCCGGCATCCATTCATGAAATCTCGTGCTGACATCATCCGGCCTCCCGGAGCCAAGATGCTCGCTTGGTCTGACGAGCATTCGTGGTGTCTGAGATGACTTTTCATCAGTCGTGAGAGCAGAGAACCTCAGTTGCTTCTAGGATGTGCTTGTGTAAATCAGGGTTTATCATCCTGCATTCCAGCCCATTCACATTTCAGACGGCCTTTTAAAGCAGAAATATACATTTTGAAAGCTGCGGTTACTGATTACTAATTGAATTTCTGTAGAGCAGAGTGACAGAGGTTTGTGGGCTATCGGGGGTTTGTTTTTTTTTTTTTCTTTCTGCTGTGGGGCGCTTGTAGGGTATCAGCTTCCCAACCAGGACGGAACCGGGCCAGGCAGTGAAAGTCCAGTTAACTGGACTGCCAGGTAACTCCCAAGAGGCAACTTGGAAAAAAAAAAAAAAAGTCCATTATCTAGTCATTTCCTTGACCTGGAATAGAGTGACTCAAGGAGATAGAGTGCATGTGCATGCTAAGTCACTGAAGTTGTGTCCGACTCTTTGCAACTTGGTGAATTGTAGCCAACCAGGCTCCTCTGTCCCTGAGATTCTCCAGGCAAGAATCCTGGAGTGGGCTTCTATGCCCTTCTTCAAGGGATCTTCCCAAACCTTAGTCTTAATTTAACTTTCATATAGGAACCAATTAGTGCAATAGAGTTCAGTGGTTGCCCTTCAGGCTGCCCTAAGACCCAGATCCTGTGACCAGATCAACAGCCTTAAATGTACCAACTAGCAGCGTTTTATTATTTCTAAAATTTAAACAGAATGGACAGGAACTAGTGTAAAACTCTTATATGTCTGTTTATCATGTAATACAACTTACTAGACATCTCACTGCTTTAAAGTTTTAAGATATTTATAAGACATACTTTAAGTTGTGTATACTTTCCTGGACTCTATAGATGACGGAGGAGTTGACAGTTTACAGGATATTAAAGATGCTCAATATTATGTCTGATATAATTACAGTACATGGTTAGAGGACAGAGAAACCACAACGTTCAAAATAAACTGTAAAAAGAAACATGGCCAGTTTTATACATTTTATCCTTCATTCACTGTATCAGTAACTTGTGGTTCCTGGAGACACATGCAGGTTCGATGGCCTGGGTCCCAGGACCAGCTCCAACCCTCTCTTCTTCATGACTCTGAGCAGTCATTGAGTGTGTTGGGCTCAAATTCCTCTTCAGAATTCCTCTGAACTTTGTGGTCAAATGTATTTGCTGTTCAACTGAACTCTGATGTTTAGGATGTCCCACAGAAATACAGGGATCTCGGAGAAGATGAGGCAGGGAAGAGGTGAGGAGAGACGAGTTGGGGAGATGGTGTGGAGGTAGCTAGCATTTTCAGGCATCGGTTTTCCAGCTACCTGTCCCCTCCCAGCAACCCTGCATCTTTCAGTCCTTCTGTCCTCAGCTACTCTTTGAGGTGAGTAGGAATGCTGATCTGAGTAAGAATATGGTGTGATGTGAAGAAAGGGTCCCATCACTTCATGGCAAATAGATGGGGAAACAGCGGAAACAGTGTCAGACTTTATTTTTCTGGGCTCAAAAATCACTGCAGATGTTGATTGCAGCCATGAAATTAAAAGACGCTTACTCCTTGGAAGGGAAGTTATGACCAACCTAGACAGCATATTAAAAAGTAGAGACATTACTTTGTTAAAAAAGGTCCATCTAGTCAAGGCTATGGTTTTTCCAGTGGTCATGTATGGATGTGAGAGTTGGACTATAAAGAAAGCTGAGTGCCAAAAAATTGATGGTTTTGAACTATGGTGTTGGATAAGACTCTTGAGAGTCGCTTGGACTGCAAGGAGATCCAGCCAGTCCATCCTAAAGGAGAACAGTCCTGGGTGTTCATTGGAAGGACTGATGCTGAAGCTGAAACTCCAATACTTTGGCCACCTGATGCGAAGAGCTGACTCATTTGAAAAGACCCTGATGCTGGGAAAGATTGAGGGCAGGAGGAAAAGGGGACGACAGAGGATGAGATGGTTGGATGGCATCACCGACTCGATGGACATGAGTTTGAGTAAACTCCGGGAGTTGGTGATGGACAGGGAGGCCTGGCATGCTGCGGTTCATGGGGTTGCAAAGAGTTGGACATGACTGAGCGACTGAACTGAACCAAA
The DNA here is from genome assembly GCF_019320065.1 of Cervus canadensis. Classification (NCBI taxonomy): domain Eukaryota; kingdom Metazoa; phylum Chordata; class Mammalia; order Artiodactyla; family Cervidae; genus Cervus; species Cervus canadensis. Next base: position 14,997,143 of record NC_057416.1, read on the forward strand.
CTGAAGAGAGGGATTCCTTCTTCAATTTGTAAACAGCTTTCTTCTTAGTTTAAGAAGTTTCTTCTTAGAAAAAGGGTGAATTTGTTGAAAGAAGAAATTACTGTTCATTGAAAACAAAGCAAACTGGCATGAGTCTGATTAGTGAATTTAACTTTCAGTTGCAGAAAACGCAGAGGAAGAGCTCAAAATTAGAAAGGTGGACTTGAGTGGATTAGGTGCTCCATAAATAGTCATTTTTGGAGATAGCAGCTATGCTAAGAACTGTGAATCTTCTTTCTTTATAAAGAATAAAGAATTCTCCAGCAATATCTTGGATGTGGAGGATACTTTCATTTTGTATTAAACAGAAACATTCAGAGTGATTAGAGGGCCAAAGCATGCTCGTTTGAGGTAGTAATTTAATATCTAACTAGGGATCCTTTCAGTAAACAGAGAGCATCTCTAAGTGAAAGGCAGTATTTTAGGTGCTATAGATGGAAAATATTAATAACGTATCAGGATCATCCCAATAAAAACCTTAAGGAGGGATTTCTCTGGTGGTCCAGTGGCTAAGACTCCACGCTCCCAGTGCGAGGGGCTGGGTTCGATCCCTGGTTGGGGAATTAGATCCCACATGCCTCAATTTAAAGAGTTCACATGCCACAACTAGAGATCCCACATGCTGCAACTAAGACCTGGTGCAGCCAAATAAATAAATATAAATATTTTTAAAAAAACTAAAGTACCAAGACAGATGTATAATAGGAACTGCTGGGAGAAGTGAAATAAAATAAGAACACGGTGTTTTCATCGAGTGGCATATGCCAACAAAGTAGTGATTTATCTGGCCTGATTATGTTGACACTTCACATATTCATGTAATTTAAGTCTCTCAACAACTGGAGAAATAACTTGGTCAAGCACACAGTCTTGTCAGTGACAGGGCAAGATTCTAACCCATGCTATTATTCTATAGATATTACCAAAGAATAATATTTTATCTAATATACCACCCTGGTGTTTAAAATTCTTTCTCAATAACAAGCAAATTTAACTTATACATGAGTATATATTTTATAACATTCAACACAGATCTATTTGATATAATTTTTTATTGTCTCTTATGTCATAAGTATTTTTATGTTTATCTAGAGTTTTAGAGTCATGTGGAAGTGAGTGGATAGGGTTAGAGGTAAGGCAGTGTATTAGCATAAAAGCTTGTCTATATTCTTTTCTCCATTACATTTTCTTTAACAGTTTTATTCTTAGGATTGCTTGCTTATACTTATGACTATTAAACAATAAAGGGAGGAGAAAAGTCCTATAATTCTGTTATTCTCCCTTGTAAATATATATATGATTGCTCACTTTTGTGTAGTAATAATACACAAAGTAATAGTAATAGTAATTAAAAGTAACAGTAATGAACTTGTTAAAAATTCTCTTTGTTGTAGAGTTCTTTAGTATATAACAAAGGGCAAAACTGATCCTCATTAATATTTTCTAAAACTCCATTTACATTCAGAAACACAAGTGTTGAAAATTACATACCATTTATTTGAAAAGTAGATTTTTAAATGAATGCTAGAGTGGCGTCCCTGTTAGAAATATTGAAAGTTGACTTTTTCCCTCAAATAACTACCATATCTAAAGTTAATATAAAACATGTGGGAAAATATGACTTTGATAAAAGAACAGAAAGCTTACTGTTAGAAAGGTATTTTGATTAGAGGGAAGTAAATGTTTTAAGAGGTTCATTGAAAGGACATTTTAATGATTAACACTAACTTGGCTACACCAGCCAGGTTTAATGCCATATTTAAAATTGAGAGATTTCTTCTGTTTTAGTTTTCCATTACTATTAATATTTTAAAACTATCTTTTTTTTTTTTTTTTTTGGTGTAAGGCTGGTTGACTTTTGCAAGCCCAAGGGCTCCTGGGGTCAAGTAATACATGGGACCTGAAATCCAGTTCATGTTTCCATCGCCAAGTTTTGGAGTGAGGTTGTGTCCACCTAGGTTTGGGGCAACCTTTAGACCAATCTGGTTGAGTCACAAGAAGCTGCTTTTTCCTAGTTTATGAAACAGTGCATATAGGTTAATAATAACCTTGATTTTTTCAATTAATTATTTTAATTGGAGGCTAATTACTTTACAAAATTATGGTGGTTTTTGCCATACATTGACATGAATCAGCTATGGGTGCACATGTGTCCCCCATCCTGAACCCCCCTCCCAGCTCCCCCCCCCCCCACAACCTTGATTTTAAGAAAAATAAAAATGGTAGGGAACTAAGCCTCAGTGTCTTGAGGTGTGTGTGGGGTGTGTGTGCACGAATACATGTGTGTGTTTAGGGGGACACGATGGGAAGAGAGGGGCAACTTTCTATGAAAGGAAATTTTAAATATCTTAATGAGTAAACTTATTGTATTACAGTTACTTTTCATATTTTATTTTTTCAGAAGAGGACTGTCAGAAGGATATGGAAAGCAGAATTTTGCTGTGAAAAGCAAAGATCCTTTACCTACCCATTTTACAAAAAATGTACAGAAAGCCATTGCTAAATATAGCCGGTAAGAATTAGCCATTAGCCTTTTAAATGCTTCTGATCACAAATCAAAACTTGCCTGAATGAATATGGGAAACAGAATCACTGATGGGCCATGGATTTCTACAAGGTTTAAAAAAAAAAAAAAAGCTTTATTTTTAGCCAAGTGAAATGTTACACTGCATAAATCTTTTAAAATCAGTGTACTGTGAAAATTAACTAGTATATTTAAAGAAAATAAGAGGAAGTAAGCTCAGAGAGGCGAAGCCGCTTCCCAGTAAAACCTATTTCCAGTAACTGTCATTTATGTTACTTACATTTCTTCCTGCAGGGAATCTGGGTCATCATTTTCATCAAGTGGGAGCCCCACGCCTACAGAAGCCCCCAACTCCTGGTCTGGGTCTGGGACACAGAGTTCAACCACTGGTTTATCTACGGAGAGGAGTTCCATTTACTCCTGGAGAGATGATGTATGTCTCACAAAATTTTAGATAATCTCATGGCTACAATTCATAATGATGATCTACTTTCTTATTTTTTTTAAGTTTTTACCAAATTAAAAGCATTACCTAGTCCACCCGTACATACACATAAATATAAAAGCACTGACATGTCACATGTAAAACTGAAAATACAGACACTCTTAAGAAAAAAATCAAAGCTCCTATAACCATACAATGCAGCATCTTAGCTGTTAATAGTTCTGTTTTTCCCACCTCCAAACCCCCCATCAGGTTGGTATATATGATTTCTTGCATAAATATCTGTGGTTGGAAATTCAGGAGAGATTCCGACAATTAGGAACTTGAATAAGAGAAAAATTGGGGAAAAATAAAAGTTGTTTAAAAAAAAATCATGATTAGGGAATTTTCCCTGAATATTCTAAGTCAGATATTTTACATCTAATCCTAGCAGAACTGAGCTGGGTGGGACTTTAGTCTGCAGCCCAAGTTTACCATTCAAATCTGTGCGATTATACAGTTTCTGACCCCTTCATCCCCTCAAGAGTCTAAGAATTCCGGAACACAGGCTTTTGTGATGCTCCTGTGGCCACGGAAGAGTCCAGACTAGCTCCTTGGATGGTCTAAGTCCTGCTGTTTTCTTGTTTGTGTTCTGGATTTCTTTGCTTTCTTTAAAAGCAGTTCTCCGCCCTGGACTGTGCAGGTGGGTCTGCTCTCCAGGGATGGTGTTACATGGTTTTATAGCAGCGGTTCTCCAAAGGGGCCAAAGGGAGAGGGTTGTGGGGTGCAGGGCAGGGGTTCGGGGGCGGCTGAAAGGGAGTCAGCCCTGAATCACTGGGGCACTTTTTGGAGGAGGTGAGTCTGTCACTGGGATAAACTGCCCCCATCCCCACGTCCCACTCCCACTCCCACACTCTTTGGTCAAAAGAGTGCAGATGGGAAGAAGGCTGAGATCCATTGCTTTATAAAGCATCACTGTCCAAATGCTGGGTTCCTTCCCTACCAATTTTCAAGTAATTATCCAAAGAGAGTCTTATGACTTCCATTTATAGAGTTTAAATTACTCCAGTCCCTAAACATTGTTTTGCTTTGAATTTAAAAACGTTTATTTACTTTTTGATAGGTAATATTTGTAAAAGCAACAAAATACAAAAGAGAGAAAAATGAAAATAAGCCCTCTTCACACCCCAGCCAAATATTCTTCTGAGTTTTCTCCTTATTTGCATTTTAAAAGAGGTAATTCAGCTACCCTGCAGTCTGGGAATCTAGTTTTTTATCAACTAAGGGAAAGAAGTAACATGGAAAATATGGAATAGCAGTCTGTGAAAATCAGCCTGAATTGACCATTTTGGATCAGATATGTCAGGCTGAATTTATGGGTTAGATTTCAAGTTCACACACCTGCCCTGGGAGAAAACAGACCGAACTAAAGCCCTTGCCCTGTAAACCAATAATTGGTTCTTCCAATTGTACTTCTGTTCATGTTTTCCTCACTGACTGTAACGGCGCTAGGTCTGTTACTTCTCAATCATTTCCAATATACAGAAAAACTGAAGGATTTTCTCACTGACAGTTCACTGCGCCCACAGCCCAAGAATCTCTTAAGGCCAGACAGGAAAAAGGAATACTCTGGTCTCATCCTAATAACCACATCTTTTAGGATACCTAAGGTGGTTTTTTGTTTGTGTTTCTGTTTTCCTTGATTAAAAGAAAGTGAATGATCCTTTCCATGAAATAATATTCCTTTTCATTAGAAAAAGATTAATGTAATTTGCAAATGTAATTAGGTGTCCAAAGAACAACTGTATGAGGGACATATGTCTGTGTACACACATATATGTGCATGTGTATGTGCTTGGATATATGGTGTGTGTATTTCTATCATTATCAATATCTATGTCAATATGTATGTTCATAGCTGTAAATATGTTTATATAAAATCTTGGATTATGAGACTTTCTTATGGTAGAGATTATCTCTATTTAACAGTTAAGGAAACTAAGTCTCAGTTGGGATGTAATTTTTCAGAAGAGCAAAAATTGGAGCCCTGGTACGTCTGGTTTCAATCCAGTCACACTCCCTCCTGTATAAATTTGTAAGTATCATTGATTCTGAAGCCCTTATTGACAACTTCTAGTCCTATAACTAAATGTGCATTTCTATATTTTAGGAGTTTGACAAAGCCAGTGCACAGAAAGTGCAGCAGTTGTTCTGGGAGGTCGAGGAAATGTTGTTTGAAGGGAAAGTAAGCCCTCAGACCCAGAATCTCCAGGCTGAGTGCTGTGAATGGGCGGGCAGGTCCCTGCATCTGAGGTGAGGAGTTTGATCGAAGCAATTCTCCAGAAGGGGGTTGGGAACTGCTCCCTGTTGACCTGTTCAATACATCAGTATATTTTGAGTGAAAGTGCTTGTCAAAATATGTGCCCAGAACACATGTGCTGTACTGAGAAATCACTCTCTTTGAAATGATGGTGTCTGAGGAAATCTGGAGACCTTCCAAGTGCACTTTAATTTGTGAGATGCAAGAATGGAAGAAGGGAGGGAGTCATCCTTGCCTTCCCACGCCCTAGTCTGTGAGCAGCTGTTGTCTATCCACCCTTGAGGAGCAACACGTGGGGCGAGGTCTGGGCCGGAACAGAGAGATTATTTGCTGGGTGACGGCATGGATGAGCCTGACCATCTCATCAAGATCCCTTATGTAGGAGAAGGTCATCTATTTCTTTTTAATATCAAAGACGAAGGATATAGATTGAGTAAATAGGGAAGATAGTCTTCCTTCAATTACTCAGCCAAACCTACTTAGATGGTAAAAAAATAAAAAAAAATCCATGTCAGTTTTCTGAAGTTCCTCTGGGTTATATCTGGGGAGGCTACATTAGAACTTCCATACACATGTTGATAAATCTGGTTATCTTAACTAAGTAACTAAGATTTTTTAAAATCCTGACTTAACTAAGATTTTTAAAAATTGTTACTCGGTAGGTTTAATTTTTCGTCTCCAGGCCATTGTAAGCCCTTGCCTTAGTATCCACTAGACGTTAACAATGTGTGTGGACTATCCTAGGCATCATGGTGCACTTGCCTAAACCCAGGAGCTCAAATCTGTTTCTTTCAGTGTTGTCTTACATACTTAAGATAAAAATGAAGGAAGAGAGAGGATAGAGAAAAGAAAAGATGGCAAGGACCGTAAACCAAGTACATATATTCACATTATCTTCCTTTGTTGCATATGTATTGGTTAACATTTATAGGGCATTTCTGTGTGCCTAGCATTACCCTAGTTGTCTGAATGTGATACTGTCTCTCAGCTAGACAGCCATACTGTCTCTAAGCTACTTGTTAATCCTACAAGGGAACTATAACTCTACTTTGCATACAAAATGGAACAGATGAAATCAGTGGCTCAAGGAGCCTGCAAACTTTGGCTCAGAGCTCTCCATCAATGGCAAGAACAGTGGAGTATGTCCCCCCTCAAAGCCCGTACGTCTCCTGTGATCCCGTTACACTGCTCATGTACCAGTATTTACCTTATCGCTTCATACCTTCAAAACTGCTTCAAAACATCTTCCCCTTCCCAATAAAAAATATTAGTTTCCTTTTCTTTTCCCCCCATTTTCAGAGTATTAGGAAGACAGCTCATCCCGCCCGCTGATGAAGGAGTTGAGCATCTCCAGAGCAGCGGGCCTGCCTCTGCCATCCACGGACCCTTCCTTGACGACTGTGGACACAGCAGCAACATCAGAGAGTATGTTGCTAGAAGTTACTTTCGAAAGTGAAAGTGTGAAAGTGTTAGTCGCTCAGTCATATCTGACTCTTTGCGATCCCATGGGCCATAGCCCACCAGGCTCCTCTGTCCATGGAATTCTCCAGGCAATACTGGAGTGGGTTGCCATTTCCTTCTCCAAGGGATCTTCCTGACCCAGGTATCGAATCCGGGTCTCCTGCATTGCAGGCAGATTGTTTACCAACTAAGCCACCTGGGAAGCATATTTTAAATTATATATTTAAATGAATAATAGCCAGAGTGTGAATGTGCTAAATTGCTTCAGTTGTGTCTGACTCTTTGCGACCCTATGAACTGTAGCCTGCCAGGCTTCTCTGTCTATGGGATTTTCCAGGCAAGAATAGTGGAGTGGGTAGCCATGCCCTCCTTCAAGGTTCTTCCCGACTCAGGGGTTGAACCCACATCTCCTGTGGCTCCTGCATTGCAGGTGGATTTTTCACTGCTAAGCCACTGGGGACCCCCGTAGCCATGACTGAAGCAACTTAGCACACACACATCCACCCACTGTTATGAGCAGATGTGCTCATGCTCAGTCATGTCCGACTCTCTGCGACCCCGTGACTGTAGCCCACCAGGCTCCTCTGTCCATGGAATTCTCCAGGCAAGAATACTGGAGAGAGTTGCCATTTCCTCCTCCAGGGGACCCTTCCTGATCCAGGGATGGAACTCGAGTCTCCTGTGTCTCCTGCATTGGCAGGTGGGTTCTTTGCCACTGTGCCATGTGGGAAGCCCTAAAAAGTATTTCCAAATGCATTTTAGTTATACTTTTTCATGTCTATCTCAGTCATGATCCTTGGCTCCACCAACTTAGAAATTTAGATTTCAATAAAGAGCAAGTACAGAGCAATTTTTTTTTTTTTACCCAAGATACTTCTGATTCTAAACTGATGATGCTGTGTGCATGTAATACAAATATCAAGACAGTTAACTTTTAAACTGTTGTTTCAAATACTCTGAGAGGCAAAAACTGCCTCATGGTGATGGATACTAAGCCTCAAGACAGTAGCAGAAGAAGTAAAGCTCTATTCTGTGTTCTTTTGCTCATGAACAGATTTTGGTAAATCATCCCTTATGCCATTTACACATCTTAGGGACTATGCCATGATGCTCCTTCATCATTGCAAAGAAGACACAAACTTGTAGAATAATTTAGACTTTTAAGAATCCCTTAAAAATTTTAATGATGCCTGGCTTAAAATGTTGCTTTTAAGCACATGACTTTTGTCAAATGTAATGTCTAGTGCTTTTTAAAATGTGGAAATCTGTGGCTTTATGGCTAATCTAAAGGCCCACCCTGATCATGTAAACGTTGTATTGTTGACCCTCATGGAGAATCTACCTTTCCTCACAGGCTGTGCATCTCCGGCTCACAGATAATCCCGGCCGTGCTCTCAGCCCCCTCCCTGCTGGGTCCTAATGGTACCAGGGCTGTGGACGTCATGGCACGTTCCTCTCTGGAAGAAGAGGTTTTCGATGTGGATGGAAAGATTGAAGAGTATTTTGCTTTTGACAGAAAACAAGAGTAAATAGAATTTTATTCAGCATTGACTTAGTTACAATAATATTCATTGGGCATGTATGTTGATTATAGGCTCATTCAATGTTTTGTGCATTTTTCTCTTATCCGAAAGATTTTCCATTCTTTTGAGAGCCCTGTGCTCCCCAAAGGTTTTCAGTTCCTGGCAGGATATAGATAATGTTAGAGCAGTGTTTCCCATTCTTACTGACAAAGTGGCACCGACAGCAAACAAGAATTGTGTTTAGTGCGTTGTTGAAAGTGGCAAGGCTCCTACTGGCCTTTGTCCCACGGCGTTTCTGTATCCGGCTAACCAGGAGAGCAAAGGGGAAAAGGTCCAGGTCCAGTCTCTGCTCTAAATGCGTATCTGATTCTTAGACAAAAGCTATTGGTGTTGTATAATGAAAATTTGCCTCCTGATTAAAAATTGGTACTAAAAAAATGCTGTTTGTTTATATACACACAGTATACATATATGCATGTGTGTCGGATAGATAGAGGAGTAGCATTCTTTTAACCTCAACCATTGATAGCTTAGTCATGAGAATGGGTTTTGTCCTTAGTGACGAGGACTGTCTCGAACAAAAACCAGCTCGTCGTCGCGGGACGTGGCCTAAGCGCGGACTTCCTCCCGTGTCGCCGCACGCCTGTATCAGAGATGCGGTGGCTGCCGAAGTGTTTGACCACGTCTGGACGAATGTGGTGGAGGTGTTGGAAAAGCTGACCAGAAAAAACTGGGAAATTACCCTTACAGGTACTTAACTTGTAGAATGTGAGGTATTGAAAAGAAAAAGTAACCCGTGCTCCTCAGCTTTCTGTCCCACTTGCTTGACTTGGCCAAATCTAGGACATGACTGGGGTGAGAAGGGAGTGGGTCTCTGCCTTTATTCACAGGTAACCTTTAATCACCTCAGAAAGGACATTCTCATGTTTTGAGCTATAAAAATAAGATCGAGGTATTCCTGAAAAAATACTGAAATACATTAGAGAGAAGCTAGAAGTCACTTTTTAAATTCTGATTAAAAAAAATTACCTAACTAATCTCTAGTAATGGAATATTGGTTTTTAATTCTAGACATTATTTAGAAAATAAAAGGTCAACAAAGCTAATTTATTAATCACTTCATTTACCTGTATAAAATGTTCTCTACTCGAAACTGAGCAGAAACAAATGATAGAAATGTCAGTGGTGGACAGTAATGACTTGTGTTAACCAATTTTCACAATAGTATCATAATCATATTAAATATTACTTTTTATGGTCAAAGGGATCAATTGGGATATTATAAAATACCAAGAATCATCTTGCCCCAGTGTATAATTCTGATTTTTTTTTCTTACCTACCCCTGAAAGGATAGGCATTTCATTAGATACTCTTGGAAAAGTATCAAAGCCCATTACTCTGTGGGGTCTGTCCTCTTTAAGGTTCAGTGGCCACCGCAGACTCAAGGTATCTCAAGAAGAAATACTCTCTCTGAACAGTGAATTTTAAGTACATATACAGTATTAGATAATGTTTCTTAATAATACTGGTTTTTCTTTGGCACAGAAGGAAAAAAACAGAAAGAAAAATTGAAAGTAGCTGAGAGTAAATCTCCACCCACAGTCATTTCCCGTATTAACGCTGATGTGTCCAGTGTTCCGCCATCCAGAAGTTCAGAAACTCGAAGTGTATCCCTGGCTTCTCATCTTAACCCACCTCAGGTAGGTACTTTGCCTCTCGCTGTCTCTTTCTTTCAGTCTTTATGTATCTGGCCTCAGTTTGTCCAGAGTGACAGTGTCCAGTGTTAAATTCTGTTATCAAGATATTTGGGTGTATTGGCCAATAAGACCAAAATTTTAAAATATTTTATGAAGTTTAATATAATCGCCAGATTGTTTGATAGAACAGGGACACACAGATGAAGTTTAATAGAATCACCAGATTGTTTGATAGAACAGGGACACTCAGATTTGAGACTTTCCAGCTGTTTGGAGTGGTAGAACTGATACCACAATTTTTGAAGAGAAAAAATGCTTTCCCCAGTATTTCTAGACAGGTTGAAGGTTCTCCTTCCCTCCCACCAAAGCAATAAAAGACTCGATCAATGAGTATGCATTGAGTTCATTCAGCATTTATTGAGTTTGTATTAAGTGAACTATATTGGAGCTTCTTAGGTGGCTCAGTGGTAAAGAATCTGCCTGCCAATGCAGGAGACTCAGATTCGATCCCCAGGTCAGGAAGATCCTCTGGCATAGGAGATGGCAACCCACTCTAGTATTCTTGGCTGAGAGATTCCATGGACAGAGGAGCCTGGTGGGCTACAGTCCATGGGGTTGCAAAGAGACACAACTGACACCCACACACCAACTGTATTAGGTGTTTTAGGGACATACAGAGATGATCACAGCATATTCTCTGAACTAGTCAAGTGAAAAGTATGATACAGGTCAGATGCAGTGTCTAAGTGATGTGCAAAAGAAGGGTTGTAAGAGAATGTGGGCTTAATGTACTGTGGCAGGACATGACATTGGGAATTGAGATCCGTAAGGAGGATTATCTTGGACCTGTTGTTCAACTTTTCTAAACTTCAGTTTCTTTATCTGTAGAATGAGGACAATCACATGTTGTGCAAGGGGTTGTTGTGAGCACGGAATCATACAAACATGTACTGGGAACTCAGTACGGTTTTCTTGAATGATGTCCCTATTCAAAGATCTAGTGCAAAGTGAGGCTGGAAGGGATGCAGTTGTTCATGGGAGACCTTCAGGAGGGCTAAGGAGTTTGGACTATGTTTGCACAGCCCATCTCATGTGGGGAAGCAGACAAGAGAGAAGACGAAATTCCTGGTTCTTACAAGTTAGTTGGAGTCAAGCCATGACAAAGAGTATAGCACACGCACGCACGCACACACACACACAGACACACACACACAAAGAGGCAATCTAGTAGATATGTTTAGAGTAGATGACAGTTGTAGTTTAGATATAGACTACAACTTTGGAGGATGACAAAGCAAAGGCAAAAATATGCATCTAGCATAGGAGCAATAGGGCGTGAGGTTCAGGGAGCCGTGCATTAAAACAGAAATAACTAATAGAATTTACTCTCCAGTGCCAGGGCTTTCCACTTAGTCTTGTGTTGTTCCAAAGAAACTTTTGAAATTGCTAGCAGCTTAATGTACTTTTTGGTCTCTTTAAATTGCTGACAGGCTCAATAATATTTTCCCACTTTTCATATTAAAATATGAAATGTGAATCACATACAAATGAACAGTTATGACAACATAGAAGAGAAGCTTTAACTATCAGGCAACATAAATATACTTGAGAAATACAGAAATTTTCAAATCTAAAGAATTTTTTAAACAGATATTTTGTTGTACTTATGGCTTTTTATGGTTTTTAAAAATGTTTTTTTACAGCTGTTTTGATTTGGATAAATGTAAAAGAAAGTGAATGGGCAACAAAGTTAAAAGTAAAAATAAAATACTAGTAGAGTTTATTCTGAAATAGGCAAAGTATTTTGTGATAATCACAATGGGTCTTAATTTATGCCTCTGACGTTTATTTTTATATGTATTTGATATGAGGAAAATGGGATTAGGGTTGCCACATTTTTCTGGAATTAGAATTCTAGTTTCAGAAACCCTGTTTGCCTGAAAACTAAATATTATTTTAAATCTTACTTGGTCGTATTACAGGCCAGATATGAGATTAGTAATAATTTAGCCTTTACTTCATGCTTTCACCAAGGTTATCAAATTGAATTCTCCTAATAACTCTATGAAGTAGCACTTGTTATCACCAACATAAAGACTGAGTGAGTGTCAGTCACTCAGTTGTGTCTGACTCTTTGTTACCCCATGGACTGGAGCTTGCCAGATTCCTCTATCCATGGGATTCTCCAGACAAGAATATTGGTGTGGGTTGCCATTCTCTTCTTCAGAGGATCTTCCTAAACCAGGAAGAGAACCTGCATCTCCTGCCTTGCAGGAGGATTCTTTACTGCTGAGTGACTGGGAACTATTCAGAAATTCAGTCATTCTTTATTAATTTCTCTCTACATGTTTTTAGAAAATAGAGTCCCTTTATTAAATGCACCTCCAATTAGCCAGTTTGAAGGTGTCCTTTTTTCCCTGCAGGTTCCTGACAGGCGACAGTAATTGCAGTGACCCTGGATACTTTTTAATTTTTATTGTGTTTACTTTCCCCAGATACATCGCTTCTCCAACAATTTTTATAGTGACTTGAATGGTGTGATGACAATTCAAGCAAAACCACTTCAGCAGAGACCTACCTATTTTGCAGAGAGAACACAGTGCGTATAAAAAATAGTGACCCACCCTCTTCCCTGTGCTGGATGCATTCTAGCACTAACCACCACATGCAGTCAATGTGTAAAAGTAAAAGGACGATATTCTGATACCAGCCACAAAACAATTTCTGTTAGCTTGGGGCTGACAAGAAAAGGGGACTGTAGCTGTGAATTCTGCATCTTGTGGGCTATATGGTTTCATGCAAACAAGAAGAAACTTAGATCTTTTTTTCCCTGTTGATGATCCTTTGTTGAAATTAAAACTGAACTGGAAATGTTAGTCTGTTCATTCATTGAACAAGTGGGACTATGTTCTGCATGCCAGGCTCTAGATAGAGTCTGGTAAAGGACAAATATGTAAGTGCCCTGTTCTCGCAGAGCTTACACCTGAGTAATTAAGTTGCTTTCTCTCCCCCAGGAGTGAGCAGGAGGACAAATCACTGGGTGTAGGATCCACTGTTCTTTCCTCAGCCCCGAACCGTCTGGCCCGGATCACGGATGCTCGTGGACCACAGACCTCCGCAAAGAAAACACTGGCACACAGGAGGCTGCCTTCTCTTACCTCAGACTCCCAGAGACTAAAAATCCCCAGTGTGTACAGTGATGAAGTTCTTAGGGGGACAAAACTGTAAGTCTTGTTTCTCTCTGGTGGTAAAGCAAAGATCACAGAGGACAGAGATGCTTGTCAGTTAGTTTGTGATTTATTCCAGACAGAGCATCCGCTGTCAAATTTTATATGAACATTTTTCTAAGTGGTTCATTACCCTGGATATTTAACATGAATTAAAGTAGTACACTTAGTTGGATACTAGAATATAAAGTCAGGCCATGTACCTATAGCACAGGCAGCCAAACAAAAGGAAGCTCTTTGAGAGAGAGGGTCTTGGATGGGTTTCAGTGACTGACTCGGTAAAACTAATAATTAGCTAATTATTAGCTTTTAAATAACATAATTGATGTACGTAGCTATTAGAGTAAGTGGCTCAGCGGTAAAGAACCTTACCTGCAATGCGGAGACGTGGCAGGAGCTGTGGGTTCGATTCTTGGACTGGGAATATCCCCTGGAGAAAGAAATGGCAACCCACTCCAGTATTCTTGCCTGGGAAATCCCATGGACAGCCCATGAGGTCACAGAATAGTCGGACACAACTTAAAGACTCAACAACAACATACCTATTAGTTTTATTTATCTCTAAGGACAAGTTTCACTCTGTGTAGGGAATTTCAGAAAATCTTTTGGCCTCAGGGATCAACTTCAAATCACTGCCTTATTAAAAAGGCATTTGTCGCTTCTTTTAATTGTAGAATTACAGAGGAATAGTTTTCTCAGTCACTCAAGTGTCAGGCAATATTTAGGTTAATAGCTAGTGTCTTGTTGATTGCTTTGAAGTTCCCAGAACAGCTAGAGCTTTTTTAAATGTATTCTTGGCTGCTTTGGGTCTTGGTCACCACACACAAGATGTTACATTGTGGCACATGGGATCTTATCAGTAGGTCCCCAGCCAAAGATCGAACCTGCATCTGCAAGCAGATTCTTAACCACTGGACCACCAGGGAAGTCCTGTAATGTAGCATTTTTTCATACACTGTTTCACTTAAACATTATTCGTATTTTCCATGTTATTACATATTTTTGAAAGCATGATTTTAATGACTATAATTATGTGGGTATATGTGTTGCCCTGTTACTGGAAAATTTCATTTCTTGTATATTTTCACTATTATGCAGTGAATATTATCTTACATAAATCTTAGGGTGTCTTAAAATTGCTTCCTGGTGGTGAGTCGTAGAAGTAAAGCTACCAGGTCAAAGGTTATGGATATTTTTAAGGCTCTTGAAATAATTTTTCAAAGTTCTAAAAATGATTCTACCAAGTTTTATAGATCCCCTGGCAACAGACAAGAGTCTTTCCTTACAGCCTGTAAACTTTAGGTAGTATGTGTATTTTAAAACCTGATGGATCAAAACCTGTCATATTTTAATTTTCATAAGTTTATGATTAGTCAAATGAAAAATGAATTAGAATTCATTTCTAGAGTATCCATCTCTTTTCTTGTGCATGAGTTGGATCATTTAATTTTTCAATGTTATTATCTGGTAAGGAAGGTGTCTTATTATCCTTATTCTTCTTTTATTAAAATTTCTAATCCATCCTGATAAATTTTACAATCTGGTTGTCAAATTTTTTAAAAAGTATCACATCGGACCTCATAGCATTAAATCTATTTAAAATGTAGGAATAAATAATTGACATTTTCACAATATTTAGTTTTCCCATCAAAGGACATTATTTTGCCTCTTGATTTTATGACCTTACATAAAATTTTGTGGTTTTCGTCACCTGAGCCCTGCACAGTAGAATTAATTTTATCGTGCATCGATTGCTCTATTCCCTAAATTTCTATAGCAGTTGTAGTAAGAGCCAGATACTGGACACAGCACTATAGCAACTGCATTGCCTTGTAATCTAATTACTTAATGTGTCGTCATCTTGTTTACAATGATTTGTAATCTCCCTGAGGGTTTCCCTGGTGGCTCAGTGGTAGAGAATCCTCCTGCCGAGGCAGGAGATGCAGGTTCAATCCCAGAGTCCAGAAGATCCCCTGGAGGAGGAAATGGCAACCCACTCCATTATTCTTGCCTGGGAAATCCTACGGACAGAGCAGCCTGGTGGGCTACAGTCCACGGGGTCGCAAAAGGTTGGACTAACTTAGAGACTGAACAACAACAAATCTCCTTAAGGGGAGGAACTAGACCTTCAGAAACGTGTGTTCTGCGCATTGCTGAGCACTGATTAAGCACAGGCTGGTAGTCCTTGCTAAACACAGGAGTGACTGGGGCTGGGATTCAGTCCCCCACCCACATTCATCTTCAGGAAACTCAGCTCGTTCTGCTAGGCGTTGGAGGCAGGCTGTGACCAACAGCTCAGGTGAGGAGCTTTGTGGAAAAGTCTTTCGTCTCTCTGCCCCTGCTCAGGTGACGTTGTTGTGTTTACAGGCAAACTGGCATGGACCGCGTGGGCTCCCCATCGACTCAAACCTCACGGAATAGGTTGCCCCCGATAGGCTCAGAGACTGGAGAGCACCACGTGGCAGGTCCCGGATCGCGCCCTGTTTCCGTGAGACAAATTTCTTAATACTCAAGTGCACCATTTTCACTGTTTGTTGGAAAGCAAGCAAGCATAATTGGAACACTTTCACAAGAGCTCAGTAGCATAAAACATCTCCCTGATCTGCTTCCTGAAAGTCAGTGGCTTGTGAGAATTTACAGGAGGTCAGAAGGTTGATTCAAGATTTTGTGAAATACAAACATGGCCTGAGTTAAATCAGAGAGTCCAGGTGTCAAGGAAATATCTGATGGTCAGGATGGTGTAGTAAGGAAAAACAGTGTGAAGGTTAGGTCAGGAGGGGCTTCCCTGGGGGCTCAGATGGTAAACAATCTGCCTACAATGCAGGAGACCTGAGTTTGATCCCTGGGTTGGGAAAATCCCCTGGAGAAGGACATGGCAACCCACTCCAATATTCTTGCCTGGAGAATCCCATGGACAGGTAGATCAGTGTTTGAAGCCTGTCAAACAAACTCTCTGTATGATTTGGTACAAATTAATCTCCCTTAATTTTCTTATTTATAAAAGGGCAATAATGATTCCCACCTCAAAGAATTGCTATAAGGATTAAATGAAGTTATAGATGTTAAATAATGCCTGGCATAGATTAAAAACACAGTAAAATACTCTGCCATTTTTACTAGTTCTCTTTCCTTTTTTTTGGCCCTGCCACATGGCATCAGGGATCTTAGTTCCCTGACCAGGGATTGAACCCTGGCCATGGCAGAGAAAATGCCGAGTCCCTAACCATGGACTACCAGAGAAGCCCTAAACTCTCATTTTTATAGCTTATCTTTACCATATTCACTGCAGTATAGAGGCACCATCTTCTTCACCCAAGCTCAGTTCAGCCAAGCAATTACAGAAAGCCTGAGGAAGCTATGCTGCTGGCAGGAAGCATAATCAGATTTCCCCCAGATTTATATTGACTGCTCACTGCACTCCAATATAAGCGACTATTTATTTTTGGCCATGTAGCATATAGAATCTTAGTTCCCTGACCAGGCATTGAACCCACACCCTCTATGTTGGAAGTGTGGAGCCTTAACCATTGGACAGCCAAAGAAGTCCCTAACTTGTGTCTGTTTGATAAAATACAGAAGAATACCAACCATGGGAACATAAAGCCTAGAGAGAAAAAAACCAACTGAGGCAGTGCTTTCTCTCACATTCCTTCTGCCTCCTTGGGCACAGCAATAAAACTCATTCCCAGAAGGCAAGAGTTGCAAAGCTTTAATATTTAACCCTAGAATATTGTGGCTTAGAGTGGAATCATAAAAGCAGTCAAACATCACATTTAAAAAAAGTCAGATTTTTCACAAATGCAGAATAACATTTCTATCATAATTTAATATTAAGAATTGTATGTGGTTAATGTTTTAATCCATATTTACTTATTAGGGCTTTATCAGATTAAAAGATACAGTTAGTTACACAGTTAAAGTATATTTTGATATTTGCGTTTAGTAGACCTTATACTTAGCACGATCTAAACAAAAGTTTTTCAAATAAGTGAAAGAATGAATAGATGAGAGACTGACTGAAGCATATACAGATTTTCTTTTGTCTTTTTATGAACTGCATTTGTTTTAACAAGAATGTATTATCCTTTATTTAGCTCAGAGGAAGACAGCTACAAAACCATGGGTTGAGTGCACTGCCTGATGGTGTAGAACGGTCACCTCTTCGAGAAAGATCTCTAACGATGGAGCAGTTTTCAAGGCCCAGCACCACCCATACATTTCGGGTAGGTTCTCTGTTAACCATGACTCTGATTCCTAAAAATATTCGAAACAATAAAACTCATCGTTCCTTTTATTTTTCTTCTAACAGTCAGATACACCTCGAAAAGGTTCATTGACACTGATGGAATTTGCTGGGCACATGTGGACAGGTCAAGGCTTTTTAACAGGTCAGTGTTTTCCATATACAAACGAAACGACGTCGTATATGAAGTTTCAAGTTTTCAAGATTATCTACCTTGAGAGGACGATTTTGACCAAGTGTTTGTAGTCTTTGGTTGTATCTCAGGAATTTTTATAAAGAGCAAAATACAAAGACAAGCACTTCTCTACTGTTGGTTAAAATAACAAAAATCTGAGTACATGTGAAGATCTAACTGGGTTTTTTTTTTCTTTTAAACAGTTCATGAATCCAGTAGCATCTCATCTGGCAAATAGATACTCTGAGGAGTTTCAGGGCATGGACAGCTTTTGTAAAAGGCAGGCAGGACTAGGAAAGGAAGTCATAAGCAAAGAAAAAAGCAAAGTTCATTGGAGGAAAGGAAAGGTTTAAGTGATGATGGCTGCTCATTGGCTGAGCTGCTGGGTTTCCCATTGGCTGGGCTTGTTGCTAGGCAACAAGGAAGTCGTCCCTCCTCCTGCCGGGGTAGGAATGTGGCTGGGCTGCTTTGGGAGACCAAGATAGTTTCTTTCTGTTGTGCTCTGCTTAGTCACTCAGTCGTGTCCGGCTCTTTGCGACTCCAAGGACTGTAGCCCACCAGGCCCCTCTGTCTGTGGGGTTCTCCAGGAGTGGATTGTCATGCCCTCCTCCCGGGGAATCTTCCCAACTCAGGGAAAAGACCCAGGTCTCCCGCATTGCAGGCAGATTCTTTATTGCCTGAAGCACCAGGGAAGCCCAAGAATACGGGAGTGGGTAGCTTATCCCTTCTCCAGGGAATCTTCCCAACCCAGGAATCGAACTGGGTCTCTTGCATTGCAGGCAGATTCTTTACCAGCTGTCTTCCTATTGGGATTTTTTGAAGGTGAGTGGTAAGCAGGCCAGGAGAGCTCCCTCTACTGATCCTCTGACCCCAACTTTGGCTGAGGTTTCCTTTTATTACTTTTCATAATCTGAAAGGAGAAAATGCCCAAAGGTTCTGAATAACTTAGGGCCTCGCCCACGTAAAAAAAAAAATGCTGTCTTATGAGAAATCAATGTCTTTCTCTGTTGTAGAGTTTCTACACTTTTCTTCTAAATGAAACTCTGCTTTTAGATTCTCTGTGAAGATCTAATTATAAAAATGCTTCACAAAAGTAATAATACAAATATTCCAGTTATTTTATGATGTAGAGTTTTACAGATAAATACTTATTCTCAGCTAGTATGCCATTTAAAGAATGAAGTTTCTAGACTGAACTCAGGCCAATGATGTTTTAATTTCCAAAACCATTATCAGCATTTTTATTTAAGGTGGTAACATGGCCTCGTCCCCTGGAAAAGGGAGTGGCTACGCACTCCAGTATTCTTGCCTGGAGAATCGCATGGACAGAGGAGCCTGGTGGGCTGCAGTCCATGGGGTTGCAAAGTGTCTGACACAACTCAGTGACTAAACCACCACCACATAGTGTTGTCATGAGCTGTGTCACTCTGGAATCAAAGGCCTAACTCTAGTACCTGTTGGCTGAGCACTTTAGGAGAGCCTCAGCCTCTCTCCTGAGGGGCTTCCTTGGTGGCTCAGTGATAAAGGATCTACCTGCCATGCAGGAGATGCAAGAGAGGCAGGTTCAATTCCTGGGTCAGGAAGATCTCTGGGAGGAAGAAATGGTAACCCACGCCAGTATTCTTACCTGGGAAATCCCATGGACAGAGGAACCTGGTGGGCTACAGTCCATGGGGTCACAAGAGAGTCAGACACGATTTAGCAGCTAAACAAAGACAACCACCTCTCTGGCTCTTAATTCTTTTATAATAGACTAGATAGAGTAATTATTGGAAAAACAGATGGAAAGGACCTAGCCAGATGTCAGGGATACATTGTTCGCTCAAAAATTATGAATCATTTGTATTATAAATAATCTGAAATGTAGAGGATAATTTGCTGTTTTAAGGGACATACTTAATATAGTGTCATTTAAAAATAAATCTAGTAAAATTCAAGCATTGGGACAATCTAGGCTTATCACTGTTTACATCAGCCCAGCATAGTGATGTCAAAGATTCTTTCTTCTTTTGAAATTTCCTCTAAGCTGCCAGGCCTTTTTGTTGCTGTTTTCCTTATACATTCCCCAGCAGTGTTTGCTGTCGTTTTAAGTGACAGTAGTTATTTCTGTAAACGGCAGCCATGGTACTTGAGGGACAGGAGTGAGGGTTGATAAATGTGATCTCTGCAGATGGTGGTGCTTGAGGAGTTTTGAATGAATTTGATTTTGGAGATGTTGACTGAAGTGTGCTAAGTGGAAAAGTGGAATAGCACACAGGAAGAGAGGTTAGGAAGAGGAAACCAAGCTCTGAATTTGTTTAAAATCTACACTCTTACTTTTTCACCAAATACTAAGTTACTGTATTCTCTTATCAATAACTTTCTGACAACTATTATTATTGCTGGTTTGAGCCCTCTTTCATGTCTATAGAAGGGATGGAAGGGAGATTGCCTGGTGGTCCACTGGCTAAGCTCCATGCTCCCAATGCAGGGGGCCCAGGTTCGATCCCTTGTCAGGGAACTAGATCCCAGATCCTGCAACCGAGACAAGGCAGAGCCAAAATAAAATTAAAGTAAAATAAAGTAGTAATATGATTTTTTAAAAAGCAACGAAAGGTACATAAGAGAGATGATCCTGTATTTCTAACGATGTATTTACTCTCTGACGAGCAGGCATGTGGTTTCTGCTTACCTTTGTTCCCAGATCCAAAAGCAGCAGGGGCTATAAACTTACCAACATTTGTTCTGTAGCAGGAAAAAAGGAAAAAAAGAAATGAGAAACTGAGAGGCCAATAATGGGAAGGACTTCTTAAGGCAGCTGACAGAGTTCTCTGGGACCCAGGCCCGGTTAAGAGGAGCACCCCTCCTTCTTCTCAGCACCCCAGATGGCAGTTTCTCCATATGACTGTTCCCTGATTTGTGTAAAAGTGACATTACAGTTTTTTTTTTTTAATTAAAAAATATATATCATCTGCATGGAACATACAAACATGATCCTTTTGAGAGCTGGGGTTTGTAAGAACATTGGAATGAGAATTTTGCTTGGTGTTTCAGGTTCACAGTATCCACCTAAATCTTTTCAGAGGACAACACTGACTTTAAGAAAGAGATTCCAAGTGGCCTCCTGATGTGACGTCACCAGAACTACAACCCATCTGAAGCATGCAAAGCCTCAGCACACCATTTATCACTTGAAAAATGGAAGAAGTATTATGTTATGTATCTGACAGTCCAAGATGTTAGACTGCCTGAGAGAAATGCAAACAAATAAACAATTTAATTTTGAACACTTTGCATTGTTAAGAGAATATGAGTCAAACTTACCAACCTCCTCCTTTATCAGAAGCATTCCAGTACAGATTCTTTAGGCTTTGCTCAGATGAATCTAATATGTGTTTATAATCCATCCTTTTATCAGTTATACACAGACATCCACATGCTTAACGCGGCTATTCATACACTAATAGATGAAAGTATATTATTTACGAATATGCCTTTTTATCTAACAGTATATAACTATGTCTTGACTTTTCTTTTGGTCTCATTCTATTATTAATGCCATCAAAATCCTAGGCACTAATAGATATTACTCCCTCCTTTGGAAAATAGAAAAGTTGGTACAATATGCTAGGTTGACTGATATTCAGATTGTTCTAGTCTTTGTGCTGACTTGGAGGAAGGTCAGTGGCTAAGTGTCTTAAGCCAATTTTGTTTTTACTAGTTTTCATGCTCAAATTCAGGCAGGCTATTTAAAATAAAAGCATCCCAAATTGATTGCTTTCATAAAAGCTGAATATAAATGTATTTAAACCATATTGCACATGGTTTCATCTTTACTATTAATGACAGAAGTGCTCATCCACTGGTGGGAAGCGTTTGTAGCAGCATCTTCCTCATTTTATCACAATCTGATCTCTGCTTAAATGGTCACCTGTGCAGAAAACCTTCCCAGACCCCTCTGTCTCAACAGCAGCTCTCTCCACCCTCTGCCCTCTAGCCCTGCCTTATTTTTCTTCAGAGCACATGTCCTGACCTGATATTAATATAGAAAACTAAACAGAGAAGGTGCTGGAGCAGTATCCATTGGAGGCAAGCCTCCAGGGTCCTTTATCTTTTGCCTCCTTTTTCCCCTACCTACTGTTGTTTTCCTTTAATAGTGACTGAAATCCTTGGACTCAGATATTCTCAGATCTCAAATGGCCATAATGTCTTCTTTTCTATCAGAGAAGTATAGTCTATGCATATAAAGTGCCTGTAAAAAAAAGGGTAAAAGAAAGTAAGCACAATGACTAGAACAATCTGATTATCAGTCAACCTGGCATACTGTACCAACTTTTCTAAAGGAGCGAGTAAAATCTATTAGTGACTAGGATTTTGATGGCATTAACAATAGAACAAGACCAAAAAAAGTCAAGACAGTTATATACTGCTAGATAAAAAGGCATATTCATAAATAATATACTTTCATATATTAATGTGAATACATGCCCTAAGCATCTGTGTGACAGTCATCCTGGATTTATTACTTCACCAAATATTTATCAAGCACCTTCTTCGTGTAAGATTCTGGACCATTGGGCTGAACAAGACAAAGACTTTGCCCTAATAGAATTTATATTCTCATGGAGGACACAGTATAAACAAATCAATAGAAATATAAGGTCAGATAATAATAAATGCTATAAAGAAACATAAAATACGGCCATGTGACGGGATGGAAAGAGTTGCAAGTTTAGACAGAATAATCAGGAAAGGCTTTATTGCAAAGAGTATTTGAGCAAAGACTCAAAGAAAATGAGAAAAGAAGTCATAAAGAGATGAAAAAAGAATTCCAGACAGAGGGGAAAACACACAGTCTAAAACGGGAGCATACCTGGAGGTTTAGAGAGCAGTAAAGAGGCTGGTGGGACACGGGATGGACTTATCAAGGGGATAAATAATAAGAGAGGAGATCAGTAAAGTAACAGGGGCAAGGGATTAAGATTCTTTTTGGCAGTGGGAGTTATAAGTTACCTGAAACCAGAAGCCATTGGAGAATTTTGAGGACAGAGTGATATAATCTGATATGAGATGATGTTTCAGATTAGATGACAGAAGGGCAGCTGGTGACAAGTCAGGGACTTTGGGTGTGTTCTCAAATTTGAGCCAATAGGATTTGCTGTTGGATTGGATGAGGAGGGTAACAACAACAACAAAAGGAATCTAGGTTGACCCCAAGGCTTCGGTTTAATACTTGGAAAGATGATGTTGACCTTTACCAAAATCAGAAAGAATTCAAGAGAAGCAGATTTGGAAGCATGTTGGGATGTGTTTGTTTGATGCCTATTAGATGTCTAAGTGGAGATGTTACACTGGGGTTTAGAGAGGAGGTTCAGACTGGGGTAATATATATACATATAGATACATATACCCCCAGGTGTGTGTGTGTGTGTGTGTGTGTGTGTGTGTGTGTGTGAAGGGAGAGTTCGAGCTCTAGGTATTTTAACATCTAGTGGTGTGTGGTTCGAAGAGAAACTAGCAAAGCAGAAAGAATGACTGGTGAGGGAGAAGACAATCCAGAGAATATGGAATCCTCAAAGTTAGACGGGGCAGGGGTTCAAGGAAGTAATAAGCACTCACGTATGTTGAATACTGTTGATAAGTCAATTTATATAGGGTCTGAGAAATGACTTAAAGGTTTAGCTACATGGAAGATAGGGCTTCCCTCATAGCTCAGTTGGTAAAGAATACTCCTGCAATGCAGGAGACCCTGGCTCGATTCCTGGGTCAGGAAGATTCCCTGGAAAAGGGATAGGCTACCCACTCCAGTATTCTTCCCTTGTGGCTTCCCTTGTGGCTCAGCTGGTGAAGAATCCACTCTCCATGCGAGAGACCTGGGTTCCTTCCCTGAGTTGGGAAGATGCCCTGGAGAAGGAAAAGCTACCCACTCCAGTATTCTGGCCTGGAGAATACCATGGACTATATAGTCCATGGGGTCACAAAGAGTCAGACAGGACTGAGTGACTTAAAATAAAAAAGAACATGGAAGATATTGGTGATCTTGACAAGATCTGTGCTAGAATAGTCAAGGCAAAACTCTTGACTGCAGAGGCTTCAGGAGAGAATACATGGAGAGGAATTGAAGACAATAGGAATTAACACTGATGTTTCATGTGTGAGAGTATATAGATACCATAGTTCTGTATCCAGCCAGAATTTGTTTTTCAGTCTAAAATACCTTTTTCATATTGGGAACCATTCCAAGTGACAGAAAATTTAAGTAAGTCCAAGTGTCAACATTTACAAAGCCCTTCTGTAGTTTATAAAATATTCTGGCCTACAACTTTAACTGTCAAAAGCACTTATTTCAAGCTGGAGAAAGTAGCAAACAAAGACCTTCCAAGTGAGAAGGAATTCATCCTTTAATCTAAAATGAATCTTCAGGAGGGAAGGTTCACACCTTCCTACTCAGTCGGATTCATTCTGCGAGGCTGATAATCAACACGGTTACAAAGGTTGATAGTCTTGACCTTGGCAGGGCACTGTTCCCTACACAGAGGATCCTTCCACTTTATGGTGGACTCACTGTGTACTTTGTCTCCAGGAAAGAAGGATGGTGTTGTACGTTTTTTGCAGGCCTGGCCATTTGACTGGTTTCATCTGAAATTTCAATATTCCAAGGCAGTATGAGAAGGTCCCATCTGGTAACAAGGAAACCATAGGAAAGAGGAAAAGGAACAAAATAGAAGGCTCTTATTGTGTTGCCCCTTTAAAAACAAGCAAACAAACAAACAAAAAAAACTTCAGTGCCTCTTCCTCACTCACAAATTGCCTTCAAAATAGAAATCAAATGTTTAAACCTGGCAGTCAAACTCTATTTCAGCTTGCTCCATGCCACCAGTCAAATTATCTTGCTCTTGTCACTATGAGTTGACCTGTGCTGCAAACAGGAGACCCTCTATTGACTTTTGAATCTCTCATATCCTCCCCTGAGTGGGGACATTTCTTGGCTCACATTTGCTGCTCCCGGGATCACTCACCCCCACTCCCCGCCCACCCTCTTTCTCCACTTCCGAGGGCAGCGCTTGTATGTTATAGTCCTTGTTTTGTCCACAGAGATGAGCAGGGAGTCAGATATATACAAACCCGGTACATTTATATGTATAACTGGCCTTGTAGTTCATCCTCGATACATTTTTTGGAGAGATCTTAGTCATGTGGGATCTTAGTTCCTGACCAAGTAGAAGTGCAGTCTTAATCACGGGGCCACCGGGAAGTTCTACCCTCAATCCTTTAGAGAGGAGGAAATGAAAGCCCAGGAAGATATACTAACAGATATTGCACAGATACACTTTTTTAAAGTCTTAAACAATATAGACGTGAATCACATAAGAGTGCAAGTTTCTTCTCCATTCCCAAATGATCAAGTTGATCAGTATTTTTCTTTCCAGGTATCAGTCTAGCGGTAGAGAGAGAGGAAAAAATGTCTCCCAAAGAGGGCATTAGGTTATATACTTGGTTCTGCGACTTGCTTATTTTTTTCACTTAATATTTCACAAACATTGTTCTATGTCAGGATATGTTGATGACTTGAAGAAATTCAGTTAGAGAAAAGTCTTAGGTTTTCTCTGCAAGTGGCTGTGAACAAACTATACAGTAGCTCACAAACTAATCCAATTAAGCAAAGTAAAAATGCAGGGTATTCTCTTTGCATCCTGCTGTTGTGTGAAAATTGTATAAATCTTAATTATGTTGAACTGGTTCATAGTGCTTTTCAGGTCTACTATGTCCTTCTACTTTTCTGCCTATTCTATTAATTTTTGAGAGTTTGATACTGAAATTCCAACCAAAAAAATCTTAATTTATCTACTTTTTGATATTGAAACTCCAAGTAAAAATCTTAATTTATCTACTTTAAAAATAATTTTTATAGTGGAACTGAATGTAACTCTGCTCTGTATTTCTCACGTCTCCTGTAAATGTGTTATCATACTTTCATAATTTAAAAAAGAAAAAAAAATGCAGGGTATTCGCAACGCTTCACCTTCCTTGGCACTTTTTCTACAGCTTAGGGACCTGCTGCTAGGAGAGGCACACTCCCCTCTCAGCCCCTTTTCGAGGAAGTATCCAGAGTAGAGAAGGAAATGAGAGTCAGGACTGGGTACCTGGAGAAAAGGGCGGAATTGAGAATCAGAGAACCCAGGCCCTGGGCAGAACCGGAGCGTCCTTCTCACTGTCCTTGCCTTTTCCCTCTGCGGACTCATTGGTGTGTCTTCCCCTCTTCAGCATGCTCCCCAACTGCTGTCTCCTTATTAAACCCTCCTCTCCCAGCATCACTTACCTCCACTGCTTTCAGAGACGCCCACCTTCATCCTCACCCACCCGCCCTTGTCTTGTTCTCTTGGGGTGCTAACTTTTCTAGGTCCCGAAAAATATTCTGAAAAATACCTGGATCACAACTTGGATTACTCAACTCACCTGTGTCGCAATCGGCCGCCCAGTGCAGCCTGGTAACTGGTGCCCCGAAGGTCGTGCCCCTAAGGCTACTCAGGATCAACGTAGGTAGCTGCCCGGGGGACCCTAACGTGGAAGCCAAGAAGCAACCCATCTTCATCCGGGCTGGCAGCCGGCCCTAGCGGAGTGCAAGGGAGCGAGGTTAGATACCCAGCCGGGGGCGCAAACGGAGCTCCAGAGGCTGAGCTTCAAACCAGACGCTTCCCTCACCCCCACTTTAAAACATCCTGCTCGCTGTACTCCGAAGTTGTCCAGGACCCAGCAGCTGCTGGGCATAACCCACGCAGCGCCCCCAGCCCCTGGACACCTTCTCCATCACTAAGCTGCTTCCTTCCACTCCACCTTCATTATCCGCCCGTCTCCACCCACTAGCGCGCCTCCGTTTACACCCACGCAGCCTATTGAGCGCTCAAGCCGCTTTCCGGACTTTCGTTTTCCGCTGGAAGCACAACAGAGGCCGGTGCGCGTTACCAAGGCTTTGACCCGGCTCGTAACAAGCCCGGCCGGGCGTCGTAGGCTCGAAGACCACGGTGGGAGCCAGGCGGGTGCCCACCCCCTCCACCGGCCGGAGGAGGGAAGTGACCCGGCCCGGCGCGCCCCCTCCTCCGCTCCGGGACCGCCCAGAGGCCGGGAACACCTCCCAGCGCCCGCGAACTTGACCTCGGGGGGCTGGACCGCGCCAGCGCACTCCCCGAGGTCTCGGCCCCGATGCACAGCGGCCCCGCTGGCGCGATGCTGGCGCCTTGGTTGCTGAGTGCCGGGCTGAAGCTGCTGCTCTGGGGCGGGCTGTGCGCCGTCTCCCTGGCAGGCGCCACCCTCACCCTGAACCTCCTGCAGATGGTGGCGAGCTTCGCGCGGAAATGGCATCAGATGCGTCCTGTCCCGACCGTTGGGGACCCCTACCCCGTGGTGGGACACGCGCTGATGTTGAAGCCGGACTCAAGAGGTAAGGGCGCCGGCCGCGTCCCTATCCGAGGGCCCGGGTTTCCGGCCCGTGCCGCCGGCTGGCCCTCGTGGATGTAGTCTGGACACTGAAGTGCCCAGCCTGCCGACGCCGGGAGAGAGAGAATTTGTAAGCCACTCATTAGAAGACGGATTCCCAGTCCTATCCAGGTTCCCTATGACACCTGGCAAAATTGCGGGTGCCTCTGGTCCAAACGAACTTTTTCTGCCTGTGCAGCATAGATCGCAAGCTTTCTAGGCTCTTGTCCTGCTTTTCTGCTTCTTTTTCCACCTCGTAGCTGCCCCCACACCTCAGAACACTGCTGTCTTTGCTTCTGTCTGGGCTCTTCAAGCCTTTAAGGGCAGAAACTTCCCTGTGCCTGCGTGCTAAGCAGCTTCAGTCGCGTTCTACTCTTTGTGGCCCCATGGGCGGTAGCCCGCCAGGCTCGTCTGTCCATGGGATTCTCCAAAGCAAGAATACTGGAGTGGGTGGTCATGCCCTTCTCCAGGGGATCTTCCCAACCCAGGGATGGAACCCAGGTCCCTTACATCTCCTGCGTTGGCAGGCGGGTTTTTTTACCACTTGCACCACCTGGAACAAGAGAAATCCCTTAGAACACAGAAGTCTCTCTTTGTCTCTCTCTCTCAAAAGACCCTTGAGGTTCTTCCCCATCCAGACATCACAAGACTTGACCACAACTTTGATTCCTTCTTGACTTTCATATTTTAGCCCTTTTAAAGAGGTTATGTAATAACAACACTTATGGCCAGGCCTTCTTGAAAACTCATGCAGGAAGTTTCAAAATTCTTACTTATTTAAGAGTGAATTTATTTTTATTGAGATCATGTTTTTGAAGAGAGATTTATATTGTTTTGCTGGTGGAAAAGATCGCTGTAAGCTAGAAAAGTCTCAGAAGTATCTGAGATTTGGAGTTCTCCATTAGGGAGGATGAATTACTAACAGATATGAACACTTTATTTTCAGTGCTTCCCAGGTGGCACCAGTGGTAAAGAATCTGCCTGCCAATGCACGAGACCCAAGAAACGGGATCAAAGGGACTGGGGTTCGATCCCTGGGTTGGGAAGATCCCCTGGAGGAGGAAATGGCAACCCACTCCAGTATGCTTGCCTGGAAAAAAATCCCATGGACAGATGAGCCTAGTGGGCTACAGTCCATGGAGTTGCAAAGAGTCAAACACAACTAAGAACACACATACTTTATTGTCATGGGGGTATAAATTGAATTACCCAGAGCTGAAAAGATTTGCTCAATATGACATATTTTAAAATAAGTCAGGGACCGGAACCCAATTCCCCCTCCAATTAATTGTAAATACTAGTGGTTTTACAGGCTAAAGATTAACTGCAATGCTTGAAGGGTTATTTTCCTCTGTTTTCCCAAGCAAAACAATACTGTCATCTTAAACTCACAAAAATGCCACGAGGCCTCGTGGGAGAGTGTTTACCAAAATACTGAACATATTTTAGGGCAGAAGAAATCCAAGTAAATTTTTCACCAGCCAAACATCAAAGTGACTAACGTCACAAGTGATCTAACAACACATTTATTTATATCAGAACCACATTTGTAAACTCATCTTGAAAGTGTTAGTTGCTCAGTCGTGTCCGACTCTTTGTGACCCCATGGACTGTAGCCCACCAGGCTCCTCTGTCCATGGGATTCTCCAGGCAAGAATACTGGAGTGGGTAGCCATTCCCTTCTCCAGGCGATCTTTCCCACCCAGGATTGAACCCAAGTCTCCTGCATTACAAACAGATTCTTTACCATCTAAACTACCAGAGAAGTCCCTAATACTTAAAAGCTGAGCTAACTTCCCTTTCTATTCTAAGGCTTTATAATATTAAACAAAAAATTTATGTAAAAATAGAGACCTTCCCATCCCCACTAAAGAAACAGTACGCTTAAGGAGTCTCATGTTCTTTTTGAGAATAATTGAAATCTCCACTGAATAAGACCTATTTTAAAACAAACTGTGAGTTGTCTTTGGAATTACTTGCTGAGTGAAGAGAATGACAGGGTACTGTCTTTCATAAAGGGCCATTTTAATCCAGCATATAAATACTGGATTTTGGCATCAGGCAAACCTTGGCTCAATTTCCAGCTTTGCAATCAAGTTGTTTGATTTTGGGAAATTTGTTTAAAATTATAAGTTAGAGTGGTTTCTTTTTTTTTTTTTTTTTAAGCATGGACTTGAAGTATTACAGAGTAATTTTAAGGATTAAATTTAATGCCTGTGGTTAAATTTAGAGCGCTGTCCAAACTTGGTTAGAATAAGTTCTTTAAGATTGTCAATCATCCATTTATCGAGGCCCTGCTTTGTGCCCAGTGTTGAGCTCAACAAAATCGGAGATTTCAGAATATTCTGAGAAATATTTCCTGTCCTCGGCATCTTGTCTCACATGGAGGCTGTGCCTTGAATTTTGTGGCTGTCTTCCCATGAGCCTCTTGAACTCTAGTAGACTCTTGCTTTTGCTTCTGTGTCATCACCTGTCTTCCTCGGCGGCTGCCTGCTACTGGGCCTGATACCTTCAAGCCACAGATTCAGACTTCCCTTTCTCCTCTGTCAGATCAGACTGAGGGAGGCAGTATATCGGCATGAAGCAACCCAAGTGTCCATCCCTGGATGAATGGATAAAGAGAATGTCACACACACACACACACTGGAATATTATTCAGTCATGAAAAGAAGGAAATATTGCCATTTGTGAAAACATGGATGAAACTGGAGGCCATTAATGCTAAGTGAAATGTCTGACAAAGAAGATAAATGTTGTGTGATCTCACTTCTCTGCGGAATCTAAAATAAGGAACTTATTACAAAATTCTTGTCTTTTTTTAAAAGAAAAGTATTGGCGTATAGTTGATTCACAATGTTATGTTAGTTTCAGATATACAGCAAAGTGAATCAGTTATACATATATATGTGTGTATGTGTGTGTGTGTGTGTGTGTGTGTGAAAGGTTGTTGCTGAACCACAAAAAGACGCTGGGATTCTTGGCCTCTGGAGGAGAAGAATTCAATCTGGGGCCAGAGACGAGGCTTGACCGCCCAGAGCTTTTGTGTAATCAAGTTTTATTAAAGTATAAAGGAGATAGAGAAAGCTTCTGACATAGGCATCAGAAGGGGGCAGAAAGAGTACCCCCTTGCTAGTGTTAGCAATGGAGTTATATACGCTAATTAGTTACTACAGTGAATCAAAAGAATGTCTGGAGGTTGTAAAGACCTCACTAGACCTACTCCCATAAGTTACATTTTAAGATAACAGGATGAGCCAGAAGGTTTTTTCCAGAGACTGTCCTCAAGCAGGATACATTATTGTTATATAATCCTAAGGAATGTAGAGGGGAAAAAAAGTTTGTCCTTTCCTCCTCCTTGAGAATTCCAGACCCCTCTCTCCTTGGGGACCCCCTAGACTTATCAACCTGCTTAGGAAATGACTCTCTCATATGTATATATATACATATATATCCACTCTTTTTTTAGATTCTTTTCTCATATAGGTCATTACAGAGTATTAAGTAGAGTTTCCTGTGCTCTATGGTAGATCCTTATCAGACAGCATTCTTGTCTTGATTGATTTTAAGGTTAAATATTTCTCCCAGATTTTTTTCAGCAGATCATTGATTACACTGAAGAATACCGACATCTGCCACTGCTGAAACTCTGGCTCGGGCCCGTACCTCTCGTGGTCCTTTATAACGCAGAAAATGTGGAAGTGAGTATGTGGTAAACATGGCTAATATTCCACTGTCTGTCTGATGGTGTGGGAATCTCGTTAGATGTGGTCTTTCTCCACATTCACCTGCCTCTCCCCATTTCCCTCAGTAAATTCTCTATTCAGTTCCTAGTTGGTGGCAGAAACCAGGAATCATCTTGGGTGTTTTCTTTCAATTGCATTTAGTCCTCAAGACTGAATGACAGTTATATGTTCAAAACTCTTCATTGAATTTCTTTGAGGCACAGGAATAAAAATGAATCCCAGAGAAATAACAATTATGAAATCTTGTTTTAAAAAGTAGTTGTGTTCTAGCCAGATGTTCTTATAATTGATATCATTTTGATGTCTATATCTCTCAAATTTTTTTTTTCTCTTTTTAAGGTAATTTTAAACAGTTCAAAGCACATTGAAAAATCCTATATGTACAAGTTCTTAGAACCATGGCTTGGACTAGGACTTCTTACAAGGTATGTCAGTGGAAATTTGTAAAGCTGTCTTATAGAAACAGTTTCTTCTCTGGGTAACTTGTTATTTCAGGTACTGACCCAAAGTATTCTTCCAATAACAAGACTGAGCTCTTGAGAATTATGGGAGAAAGTGGAAGGAAAAGTCTAGTTAACAATGGGCCTTTGATTGACAGGAGTCCTGGATATATGGTAATGTCTAGGCACTGTATTCAATAGTGATAATCACTAGTGTTCCAAGAACAATGAGGAGGTACTGATACATGAATGGAATAAAGCATAGTTTGGAAGAGGGAAATCTTGAAAATATAATGAAAAAGCAGTCACATCCCCCCAAAGAAGTATATCAAACATAGGGACCTCAATTCTTGAGTCGGTTCAGAAACAGGACTCCAGAAAGACAGGACCCTTGTGGGGACTTTAGATAATTCAAGGATAATAGAGATTAAAGTAAATCAGGGAGCAGCAGATCATCTGAGGACTATAGTATCGATAAAAGGGAGAAAAATTATAATCTTTAGAACCTCAGAACTTAGAAGTTTAGGAAAAATTTTAATTGTTTCCATTTTTAATAAATGCCTTTGTAAATGTTAGTAATATAGAACAGTATCCAAAATATTCAATTCTGGAGCTATACATGAGTCTTTATCATTCTGATCAAAGCAATTGAGAATCTACAGAATAAGCCATTTCAGGAGAACTTGGTGACTTGACTATATTTTGTCTGTTTCAGATGTTGCTTCTTTTTTCTTTGTAACCATGTATTGTATTTCTAGTACTGGAAACAAATGGCGCTCTAGGAGAAAAATGTTAACACCCACTTTCCATTTTACAATTCTGGAGGATTTCTTAGATGTCATGAATGAACAAGCAAATATATTGGTTACTAAGCTTGAAAAGCATGTTAACCAAGAAGCGTTTAACTGCTTTTTTTACGTCACTCTTTGTACCTTAGATATAATCTGTGGTAAGTCTCACTGATTTGTTTTTAAAGTTAGGCTGTAAAGATAAAATGGCCCAAATAGAAAATAACAGTTCATGGTGTGTGTGTTGGGGGGGTGGTATTTAGAAGGGATTTTGGGTTCATCTGGATAGTCCTATTGCTAAATTAGCCTCCTAAGAAGCAGTGGCCATTCATAAGACTTCAAACCCAGCAGTTACGGAGCCAACATGACCAGCAGGTCAGGGGGAAGGAAGGGCAGGAGCTGGGAGGAAGAAAAGCAGAAGATTTGAGAGAAGAGAGAAAAGAAGAATTCTGCAATATATCAGAACAGGACATAATGTCTTTTTTTAAAGTGTCTGCCACTGGAAAGTGTACCCAAGATGTGTGCATGAATTGAATGGTTACTTCTCACTCTATTTTACAGAAACAGCTATGGGAAAGAGCATTGGTGCTCAAAGCAATAATGATTCTGAGTATGTTCGAGCCGTTTATAGGTAAATTAAATCCTTTCAATTATTTCTAAAACTGTTATTGATTAGGGCTTTAAAAATTATTGCAAATCACTTCTGTCTATATTGTATCTTTTTCATCATTTCAAAATGAAACATTATACTAAAAATCAACCTAATCAATTAAAGCATGTATTTCAATAGTAGAGGAAGAGTTGTGTAAATTATAACACATTCAAATTACACAGTAATTTAAAATGACTATTTTATATTATACTGAGAGATTATATTATGATGCTAAGTTGTAAGAGAAAGATATACATTTTCATGGAAAAATGAGAAGATACCACATCAAAGTGTTAGCTGTGTTTATTGTTGTTGTGTGTGTGCTTCTTTTTCTTATTGTGTTTTATTTTTGTTGTGGTTCACTCTCCTTTCCTATATTTTCTACACTTGAGTATGTATCATTTCTTAATAGAAATAATCAACTTTACTTTTAAAATTGCTCATGATTATTAAGAGGCAGAGCCAGGATCTGATTCAACATATCCTATGTTTCATCCACTGCTCATTTCACTTAATCTTATTAATTGTTGAGCATCTAACCTGCCATTCACTGCACAAGGTACGGACTAGTTTCAAATGGGCACATGAAACAGAGTAAGGGGAGACAGGCATTGAAGCAACTGATAAGATAATGACTTGAAAAGAAAAGATCAAGTTGATGTGAGAGGGGAAACAAGGATACATTTTACAGATTGAGTGGCCATGAAAAGTCCTTTTTGTGGAATTGGCATCTAAGCTGGTCACAAAGGAGGAGGTTATGTAGGTCTTTCTGCTTTTCACTGGAAATGCTGAGGGTGGTGCTCGTGACAGCTATGTGACAGATGGGGATCAATGAGCACTTTTCCGTGGAAGAGGGAAGTCAGTTGTTTTGTTGGCACTGCAGAGGAGTGAGCAAGCGAATGAGTGGACATTAAAAAGAGGCAGATTTCATATGATCTTGTGGTGCAAGAGCCATGCGTGGCCTGGGGAGGGCAAAAGCTCTCCCTGGAGAAAAAGAAGCAGAGATCAGATGGTCATCTGGTAAGAATGTTTTATCATGGAT
Organism: Cervus canadensis; assembly: GCF_019320065.1. NCBI lineage: Eukaryota > Metazoa > Chordata > Mammalia > Artiodactyla > Cervidae > Cervus > Cervus canadensis. The sequence continues at coordinate 15,030,895 of NC_057416.1, forward strand.
TCTTCATCCCTCCCAAGAATGCATTCAATGTTTAAGCTTCCCTAGATGTATAATAGTCCATGACTTCATGTTGATGGTAAAGCCTGGAGTTCTCAATAGCCTCTAAAATGAATCATCACCATTCCCTATATCACCCACGCCGAGACGGGGCATCACATCAGGGGTCAAGAAATACACATTTTCAATGTGTCAGCTGATGTGTTTTTATCATTATAGGATGAGTGATTCGATACATCAAAGAATGAAGACGCCCTGGCTCTGGCTTGACCTTGTGTTCTATATGTTTAAAGATGGACGGGAACACAGAAGGAGCCTAAAGATTGTACATGATTTTACCAACAATGTAAGCCCTTGATTTTTTTTTTTTTTTTACTTGTGATAAAACATACTCAACATAAAACTTACCATTAAGTGCATTCACGATGCTGTGAACCGTAGCCAGTCTCCACGTCCAGATCTTGACAAGTCTGAGATTTTTATGTTGTGTTACCATAGTCTGGAACCTATGTCTCATGAAAGGTGAATAATAATGGGAAAAAGTAGACAGCATGATTGCATCTTAATTATGTATTAGCATTATGTATGTGGTTACTGACAGGAGACCTTGGATGAATGACGTATTAGATCAAGGTGGCCACAGTGGAAGACAGAGTAATCTCCATTACTGGGTGGTGGGAGAATGACCAACAGTTTGTATCTTTTAACTGTAATTAATTATTTTCTCAAATTACATGCATTACTATCAGTACCAATAATTAATGAACTATAAATTGGATGGACAATACTATTTACTTAATAAATATTGAAAATTGCATTCTGAGTGCCTGGCACTAGGAGTTTCCCCAAGGATGAAGAGAAATATGGTGTTCTGTCCCCAAAGAACTTAGGATCCATTCATTCAGACCACTTAGCAGCAGGTTTGGTCAATTGCTTGATAGGAGGACAAAGTTGAAATACATGACCAAATTAAGTTTATGGGCTTTAGTTCTTTTATTCACTCAGAAAAGATCTAACGAACATCCTTAAATGGCAGGCAGTGCTCTGAAAGTTGCTCAGTGGTGTCCAGCTCTTTGCAACCCCACGTACTGTACAGTCCATGGAGTTCTCCAGGCTAGAATACTGGAGTGGGTAGCCTTTCCCTTCTCCAGGCGATCTTCCCAACCCAGGGATCGAACCCAGGTCTCCCACATTGCAGGCAGATTCTTTATCAGCTGAGCCACAAGGGAAGGGTGGGAATTACATCAGTGAACAAAGACAGATTTGCTGCCATGGGGATGCTATATTTAAGGTATGCATTATATTATACAGCAGGTATAATATAATGTCAGGGGGTGAGTGAAATGAAAAAAATAGAGTTAGGAAGACAGTGAGTGCTGGGGACCCGGGTAGCAGTGATCTGGGAAGGTCTTTCTGATAGTGTGCAGAGGGGACAAACCTTTAAAAAGGAGGGAGCCAGCCACACTGGCATCTGAAGAGAGAGACTTATAGGCAACAGGAATAGCGACCACATCGGTGACGTAAGCTATGAACTTGATGTTTCTTTTCTCCAATCCATCCAGTAATGAGAGCGATCCATAATTAGCCTGTTATATAATGACTGCATTCTCTTCACCACCCAAGCTTTTTCTCATTAGCTCATTCAAATCTCTAGGGCACCATTTAGGGGACTACCAAGTCTATTCCCGTGTTAGAAGGATGGCACTTGAATATGCTGGATTTGTCTGACGTTAAATTTGTTTTTAAAAGTCTTATCAAATAATGCCCTAAAATGTTAACAGGAAGCTTTTCTATATTTTCCACAACAGCCTAAGTTATTGTTGAGTCAGAATAGAAAAGGTTTAGAAGAAAAAAATCCATGAAAGAAACTAGAATATTTTCATGGGAAAATGTATTACAGGGCTATATCAAACTCCACACAAGACCATATTATTTAAATCATACAGGTCATCACTGAACGGGTCAATGAAATGAAGAGACATGAAGAAGGTACAAGTAACGACAAGGAGAAGGACTTTCCTCCACACAAAACTAAATGCAGGGCTTTTCTTGACTTGCTTTTAAACGTGACTGATGACCAAGGGAACAAGCTGAGTCACGAAGATATTCGAGAAGAAGTCGACACCTTTATGTTTGAGGTATTTTATCTTGTCACATCATTTTTGGGTATCATTTAAAAAATTCCGGTTACGTTTTTGAATGTTTAGCATTATTTTTAAAAGTTTATTTGTTTTTAAAATAGCCTCATATAACTGAGGATGAGTCACTAAATTACAACTAGAAATTACAAAAGAACCTGATTAAGTTATCAGATCAACTTCCTTCTTTAGAAAAAGCCTTTGACTTGTGCTGAGTAAAGCAGTTTTCTCAGGATAACCTAAAACCCATCAGACTTTTCCAAGTAGAAAAGCAGCCAGAAATTTCGCAGTTCCCTGTATTGCTTCATGCTTAAAAAAACAAAAACTCTGAAACCCACAAGTCTGTCTTTTCACTACCTCCTTTTTGAAGTTCTAGCAAATGAACTCCTGCTATGAGCTGCCCAAACTAAAGAAGATTAGCAAGAGCCCTCTGATAGCGAATTTAACTAGTTTGTGGATTCTAAAGGGATTTCTGGTTTTCACATCATTAAAAGAAAGCTGTGGTTTTTACAAAAGGTAATTCTAGTATTATTAAATATTATAAAGAATGAAGAATGAATCTTTCAGTGGATGGATTGCCAAATAACGATGAAGAAATGTTTTAAAAAGCGCCACCTGGTAATATCCCGGGAGGAAAGTGAAGTGCATGGGTAGTTTAGGATGGCTCAGTGCAGGCCGCCCCTGGGTGGTATGAGCCGCCCTGCCTGCAGGCGTCTGGGGACAGTGCCGAACACACGTGCTCCTGAGGGCGCAGTGGAGGAAAGCAGGCTGTTTTGAGTGTCCCTAGACCTGAATTCTCCTTCTGGCTCGCTCCTGATTAGCCTTATGAGATGCTGCCTGTCACCCCAGATCCTTGTCACAGCTTCCCTATGCTCAGCAGGCGTCTCTTAGTTGTTTGGATCAGGCTTCCACTTACAAATTCAAGAGCAGTTATTAAGAATTATTTAGCAAGAGCACTTCCGTCTGTGGCTTTGGTAAACAGCTGAGTGAAAGGGGCCAGATCTTGTCTGGAGTTCAGAGTGACTTCCGTGAAGGCACCGCAAGCCTGAGAAGAGGCAAGGACACCAATATCATGGACTCCAAAGATACATGTTGTATAAAATTGCAGAATAAGCCTCAAACAATTCAACTCAGAGGCTTCCCTGGTGGCTCAGTGGTTAAGAATCTTCCTGCCAATGCAGGAGAGGTGGGTTCAATCCCTGGGTCGGGAAGACACCCTGGAGAAGAAATGGCAACCCACTCAGTATTCTTGCCTGGGAAATCCCATCGACAGAGGAACTTGACAGGCCACAGTCCACGGGGTCACAAAGAGTCAGACACGACTGAGTCACTCAACAACAGCAACAGCAAATTCAACTGAGAAGCTGTTTCAGGAAGCAGGTGCTTTGGCGATTTCTGCCCAGAGAAAGACAAATGATAATCATCACTTGCGTTGCATAGAGAAAATGGAAAAGTAAGTACTTCCACAGAGGAATAATTTTGTCTTTAGTGCCCCCTAAAAGTCTTATTCATAGAGCTATACTATTATTATTGATTTTTCAAATAATTTTTTTTTTCTGAAGAGCTCAGGTAAAAAATTTTTGGATCTGTTTTTAATCTCTAAAATGTAAACAGCGGTATCAAGTATTTCACGAAGTTTTTCTGAAGAATAATTGAGTTAGTTTCTGCAAAGTACTTAATATCTTGCCTAAAGCTCAGCCAGTATTACAGGAGGGGATGCATCAACTTCTGGATGTGGAAGATGTTACTCAGAACCACACATAGACTCCTGGCCTCCAGGGTCCACAGGTAAAGCCCACCTTACAAAGGCTAGAAGGTGGAGGAGTACAGGTCTGGCAGATTGGCTCATGAAAGTCAGACATTTCCCCTTGAAAACTGTCTAACAAAGCATCTTATCCCCTTGGGAAAGTGAAAGTGAAAGTCAAGTCGCTCAGTCGTGTCCGACTTTTTGCGACCCCGTGGACTGTAGCCCACCAGGCTCCTCCATCCATGGGATTCTCCAGGCAAGAATACTGGAGTGGGTTGCCATTTCCTTCTCCAGGGGATCTTTCCGACCCAAGGATCGAACCCAGGTCTCCCGCGTTGCAGGCAGATGCTTTAACCTCTGAGCCACCAGAAAGCCCAAAGGCTCCCTTATTATCACAACGCAGCCACTTCTCACCACGTATGCAACCTTGTGTGGCGTTGAAATGCCTCTCTAAGCATGAATCTCCCCTTTGAAGGGACTCTTTTGTTTCTTATCAAGGTGAAATACTGCACCCACTTAATTTATTATGTTTGGAGTCACGGTGCAGCTGTCAGATCCAGACAGTTCAAAATGGAGTTCTCTCTTCTAATCTTTGCCATACGACTCTGCTAAGCCATTTTTCCTTGCATTTGTAGGGCCACGATACAACTGCATCTGCAATAAACTGGTCCTTATATCTATTGGGTTCATATCCAGAAGTCCAGCAAAAAGTGGACAGTGAACTGGAAGAAGTGTTTGGTATGTTCAGCCCCTTCACTAGTTACACGGTGGGTATCATGTCCACCGAAGCAAGAGTTGTTCTTGCTCAGAAAGGGTATGCAGTAGGATCTGTTCTAAAGGTACTGCAGTAGGCAGGAAGGTTCCGAGGTGGGGTTCCTTCTAATACCAGTTTTCTTAGCAAGGCCTGGCTAAGAATACAGGCATTTGCTAAGTGCCTGGCATATGATGCACAGATAAATGGTACGATCCTCAGGCATCTCACTGCTTAATAGATGAAGTAGATGTACATGCAAAAGCATTGAGTCATGGGGTCAAGGAAACCTGTTTCATCCCTCATTGCATCTAGCCACAAATGAGAGAGAAGATGCATTAAGCTGCTAGGATGTACATTTCTATTACACAGCCAGCAACCTACAGGCTGATGCCAGCAGTGACATCATCAGATTCCCAGCACCCCAAAAGGAAACCCTGTCTCATTACTTGGCCCCTCTCCTCTCTTCCCTTGGGCCCTGGCAATCTCTAATCTGTCTCTAGTGGGACTTACTACCTGTTCTGGGTACTTCCTGGGCTTTCCAGGTGGCTCAGTGGTAAAGACTCCACCTGCCAATGCAGGAGATGTGGGTTGGATCCCTGGGTAGGGAAGATCCCCTGGAGAAGGAAATAGCTACCCCCTCCAGTATTCTTGCCTGGGAAATCCCACAAACAGAGGAGCCTTGCGGGCTACAGTGCATTGGGTCGCAAAAGAGTTGGACATGACTTAGCAACTAAACAACAGAGTACTTCCTATAAATTGAATCCTACAAATATGTGATTGTTGGTGTCTGGTTTCTTTCACTGAATAGATCTCATTTTATTTTGATTATGGGTAATATTAGAGATTCTACTTTAGCTGTAGATATTTAACATTCAGTGTTTTGATGTGTATTCTTCATCAATGTCCCATCTCCCAAGCTCAAATAATACTTTAATTTTTATTCTGTGTATTCTGTTAAAACCAGGGAAGTCTGACCGTCCTGTTACCCTAGAAGACCTGAAGAAACTTAAATATCTGGAATGTGTTATCAAGGAGAGCCTTCGCCTTTTCCCGCCTGTTCCTTTCTTTGCCCGTAATCTTACCCAAGACTGTGAAGTTGGTGAGGATTGTATAATTTGAATAGCAGGGAGAGTGGGTTATTTTTATGGTCTGTCTTGCTCCATCCTCATGGCCTATTGACTACTTCTTGACAGTGGGTTACAAAATCGTGCAAGGCTCTCAAGTAATCATCCTGCCCTATGCACTGCATAGAGATCCAAAGTACTTCCCGGATCCTGAGGAATTCAAGCCAGAACGGTTCTTTCCTGAGAATTCGAAAGGACGCCATACATACGCATATGTGCCCTTCTCTGCGGGCCCCCGAAACTGTATAGGTCTGTATCCACCAGAGCTAGTCTCACCTTTCAGGTTAGCAGAGGAGTCGTGGTTTTCTTACAAAAATTTCTTGAGATATAGCATCCCATAGGCAACTGTCTTTTAAAAAACTGACTTCCTTTCCCCTCCCCTTTGCTACACATTGTTTTAAAATGTGACTGTCATAAAGTTTATTAGTTTTATGGCGCAGCCTTAACAAAGTACCCGACACTGTGTGCTTAAGCCACAGGAATTTATTTTCTCCCAATTCTGGAGGCTAGAAGTCCAAGATCAAGGTGACAACTGAATTTGTAATAAGCCTGTCCTTAGCTTGTTGGATCCCTGCTGCTCTTCTCCCTGCATCCCTACATGGCCTCTGTGGGTGTGTTATAATCTTTCCTTTCCATAATGTTACCAGTCAGATTGGATTAGGATCCACCCATCTGACCATTTCCATTTAATTACTTCTTTAAACATCCTGTCTCCAAACACAGGCATAATTCTTTCCTTGGTAGACCGCTGACAATATTATAGCTTTTAGATGAAAAGAGGATATACTTCATACGGTAGAAAACTTATGTGTAATGATTTGTTATATTTAATTTCTGTTTGTTGCTTTTAAGAACTTCATTTTGGAAAACCAAAACACAAAATACCACAAGGCCAGCTGAAGTGCTTAAACAAAGCGAATGCACATCACCAAGTGTTATAAACACGCTCAGCTTCAGAATCTCTAACATTTTATCGTTTATGCAAATACAGGCATTCATATAATAAGACCAGATTTAAATGGGTGAGTCTGAAGCTTATTTGGTGACTCTGTAGTAAATTAAATTAAAGGCTCAATAAGAAAGTAATCTAGAGTAGTGATTCTCAGACTTGAATGAGCCCAGGATTCGTTTAGGCTTTTGCTAAAATATAAATTCCTGGCCCATCTCAGCTGTTCAGATGTACTGGGTGGGAGAAGGAAAGGGCAGTCAAGAATCTTCATTTTTAACAAGCATCCCAAGTGATTCTGATTCTCCCAGGGCCCATTGCAAAAATACAAAATTGTTTGCTTCCTCTGATTAGACTTCTGATTTCTCACATTTAAGGTATATATCTATCTAATGATGTTGGTATTTACTTTAATTTGAAGGTCAAAAGTTTGCCATAATGGAAGAAAAGACCATTCTTTCCTGCATCCTGAGGCACTTTTGGGTAGAATCCAATCAAAAAAGAGAAGAACTTGGTCTGGCAGGAGAGCTAATTCTTCGTCCAAGTAACGGCATCTGGATCAAGTTGAAGAGGAGAAACACAGATGAATCCTAACTGTTTTACTGGGTTATGCTCTTATCATAAAAAGGTCTTTCTTTAAAGGGAACTTTTCATGTACAATTTGTAGATCATGGATTCAGTATTCTTAATCCCTCAATTTAATTTTTTTCTTATCCCACTTAGCTTAGGGTCAAGTCTACCAAAGCAAGAGTTTCCATATCTTCATCACCATCATAGCTTTGACTGCTGGTCTTGATCCCAAAAGATAAATTAGCTGATGACCATATGCAAATGAACATATAAAAACTTCTCCACAGGAGGATCCACAGGCCAATTCCATTCCAATCAACAGAGCCAAAAGATATTTAAATGAAGTTCTAGAATATCTTTAAGATGTTCTTATTGACTCAGGAATAAATATTTGCATGTACACATATACATTTGTTCAAAAAGACTGTGTAATTAAGCACTATGACTTAAGGAGCTTAAATTTCAAGAATTGTATCAGTGGCATCAGTTTTGGGGAGAATAATCCTTATGATACTTTTCAAAGGGTTAATCATATACAGTGGGTCATTTATAAGTTCACTCATAGGTTCTGTTCCTCTTTCCCTTTGGACTGTGTACTTACAGCTTTCCTTTCGTTTTTCAGAGCATCACAATTACCTTTCTATATTGTATATTATTGGGAGAGATTCCTCCTAGTAACTTCTAGTCCCTTACCATGCCTCAGGGAATTGATTGGGAGCTCTAAGGCTTTGGAAGGTCTAAGGACCTTAGAGATTTTCTAGTTATGCAGTGGCCTCTCCCTGTCTACAGGTTCTGAATCCATGGATTCAACCAAGGACTGATTGAAATTATTTGAAAAAACAATTCCAGGAAGTTCCAGAAAGCAAAACTATTTAGAAAGCATTTACGTTGTATTCACAACTATTTATATAGCAGTTACATTGTATTAGGTATTGTAAGTAATCTAGAGATGATTTAAAGTATAGAGTTGAATGTGCAGATCCATGTGCAAATGCTACACTATTTTGTATAAGGGACTTGAGCATCCATAGATTAGTGTCTGTGGGGATCCTGGAACTAATCCCTTGTGGATACCGAGGGGTACTCCCTCTTAATAGAACAGGCTGAGTTCAGGGGAAAGGTAAGTCCCAAAGCCATACCACTAGTGGGTGATGAGGCTGGCGATGGAGATCTTTAAATCTCTCCACTCCCAATATGGTGACACTTCCACAACAGGGTCTTGCTTCATGGCACCCATGTCTAGATATGTTATTAGAATATAGATGTTCTGCCTCTGATTTTGGCATATTTCCTCTTCCATTATTAAAGGAAAAGAGAAGCCATTCATCTATATTAAGTAACCCAGTCACATCTCACTTAGTATAGGGTTAGACTTCTAGTAACTTGAATCCTCCAGGACATACCTGTCAAGCTGATAACGGACACCCATTCCCCAAATTTTAATGCCGTAGACAACATCTCTAGTCCTTCACTCAGTGACTTTTAAAAACGTCTTTTAAGAAATAATTTTAATAAAATTGTTTCTTCAATTTTCCAAGACAATAACCGATAGAAACAACAAATTAAGAAGATGCATGATGTATACTTCAATGGATATCAAATAAAGAGGTTACAAAACCAAAACCACTTGGGAAGCACCACAGGCTGTGGGACTAAGGGCAGGGTCAGCAGATCTCCCCACTTTCATATCCCAGAGACCCCAGTGTGGACCACCCAGGCCCTAAGCTGAGCAGAAAAAGTCAAGAACATATAAGACATAAGGAAAAGACTTCCATCTTATGGTTAACCTTCTTACTTAAAAACTGGGTATGTGTAGAAATCTTGCTCCCCAATGATCCTGGATAATTGGGATTTTATTTGTGGAAATTGGTCTTATTTCTGAATTTCATGCACTTATATGTAAACCTTTGTGTGCGTTTAAGTGACCCTACAATATGATGTAAGTTAAATGTAAATTAAAATATTGCTACATGTTGTCTTTTGATCTAAAATCTTCATTTAGCCTCAGAATAATTTATTTTTTTTTAACTTGGAAATTCTCTGAAACTGTGTCAGAGTTGGAACTGAGAAATAAGTCATCTTTTGTAATATGGGAATGCAGATGCTGATTTTTTTAAGTACAAGGATGATCAAATATCTATATCCCTATTACCTGTCTTCTACTCAAAAGAGGTAACTCAAGAAAAATAAATTACATTTTAAACATGGGTGCTACATTTTATCCTAAGAGTTGACATCAGTTGGAAATATGGATAACTTTAAAGGATAATTTAGTGGATTACTGATTCATAATGCAATAAAAGTATTAGTACTTTTGAGTTGACATCATTAGTGTCATTCATACTTTCTAACAAAATGATCCTTATGCTGCTATCATAGACTGATTTCAAGTTTCTCATAATTTGAAGCATAAACTAGAGGAGAAGCAGAAATCCCAGAACGTTTTGTTCATCTGATAGCAAAAAGTAAAATCCCTCTTAAGGGCTCCCTGGGAGTAAGCAAAAACCATAGCATCACTGGGTCCCAGGGGTTTACAGCCTAAAAACCTCTCCAGGAGGGGACCTATTGAACAGACACTCTATTCTCCGTCACAGACAACCAATGAATGTCAATTTCTGAACACCTGACCTGTCTCACAAAGAGATGCTGGTCATAAAAAGGTCAGTTTTTACCCTGGAATGTATTTGGATCAACCAAATGTATTTATTTCCAGCATCTAATGAAATACTGATAGATACATTTAACTTCATTTACTCTGCCTAGAGATTCCCTCTTTCTAGGAACAGCACCTTCTTTATTTTTAGAATTATCCTGTGATACCCCCACTTTCTCTTCTCCTCCTTTTGCTTCTTTAAACCACACACACTGTAAATATGTGGTTCTAGAGTCAGCCATGGAGAGCTCCCCTCCTGCCCAAAGGTTCTCACACTTTGAATCTCTAGGACTTTTATGCTGACAGCAGAAGCAAGCTCTCTTTTTAAAGGGCTCAGTGGTAAGATTAGGCACAGCCAGATAATCCCCATTTGATTAGTTACTAAAACAGTTTAGTAACCTTAATTATTAATACATCTGCAAAATTGTGTTTGTCCTGTAACATAAAAGTAATCATGGACAAATGCGGTATCCCATTTTCTTTGATGTCTGGGATGATAGAGGGAAGCCTTGGGGAACATTTTAGAATTCTGCCTACCATTGCCTCTTTCCAATTTCCTTCTGATCTGCTCCTTCTGAATCCACAAGCAAATCTTTAGTTTTATTATATTACGAGAACATACGTTCCACTATAAGAAAAATTCAGAAGAAACACAGGAGTATATTTAAATAGATTTAAACCGGTAATCGCACCATTTAGGGAAACCACCTCTGAGGGTTTCTGCTGTGATCTGGAGAGAGGGCAGTTTTTTCCAGTCACCTTTTTTTTCCTGATGAGGCTGGTAGCCAATGAAATCACCAATTTAGATTCGTTAATATTGCACAAGTCAGAGGATTCCCTTTTGTTGTTTGCTGCTATGTCAGTTGGTATATCCCAACTGGTATATACTGGATATACTGGATGCTGGTATATCCCAAATTTAAATGGATATTTAAATATGCAGTATGAATATTTTAAATATGCTACCTCATTACAGCCAGAAAAAATGTTTTACTGGCAACATTTTCCTACATTCTCAGTAAACACAGTTCTGCATTGCAGTAATATGCATTAAATATTTATTTAAGAACTCCCTAAAAATCTAATTTACTAGCCAGAAAGATGTACTGCATCTTTGAAGAATAGTTAGAAAACAAAGGAGATTTAGTGGGCAAGGGACTGTAGTCTTTACATATTTTTAAAAGTACAAGAAAGAGAGTAAATCATTTTGTATAGATATAATAGGTCAATCTAGAATGATGGATAGAAGTGGCAAGGAGATATATTTCAGTATATAGGGAGATTTTTTTCTTAAAAATAAAAATAAAATTCCCTGAACAAGAATAGGCTCCTAGGAAAACCAGTATGTTTCTTTCAGGTCTAGGTGTCCTGATAGAGAAGACTACACTCTATGCTAGGAGTGCTAACTTTATCTGAAGGGGGCAGATAGTAAATCTTTTCAGCTTTGCAGGCCATACTGTCTCTATCACAACTATTTAACTCTATAGGGTAAAAGCAACCATGGATAATACAGGAGTGAATGAGCATGACTGTGTTCCAATAAAGCTTCATTTATAAAAACAGGCACTGTACCAGATTTGGTCTGTGAACAAACTGTCAAACCCTGCTATGTTTTATTTCCTGAAATGGATGGGAGGAAGTCCTAAACATTGGTCAATTCCATTCCATCCTACAAACCTCACTGTTACAGGAATCCTTCACTGGGACAAAGGAAGGCATGGATAGCATTTGCTAAAAGGCTCATCATGACTTCCAGGAGGATGAATCCCTTTCCACCCCCTTATTCATATGCATCCAGGTCATTATATTGGAAACATCTAGTTAGATATATTATGAGCCCCAAATAGCTAGGAATGTTGGGGACATTTTTAAAAATGGAACCATGTACATGAATTCTGTGGCCCTATTATGAAATAGTAAACATATTAAATAGTTGAACACAGAAATGGGATGTTCATAGAATATGTTGACAGGACAAAAAGTTGAAACTCTTGGCAGAAAACCAAAGTCAATATCAGAGCCAAGCAAATACTGAGTGCAGAGCCCTATTGGGAAAGCCTGAAGACTGGCCATTTTTCAATGGCAAGAAACACCCTCAGCTCCAGAACCACGGAAGCAAATGTGCTTTCAGGTAGAGAATTTCTATTATTCTGATCGTTTCCAAATAGTTTTTTTTTTTATTAAGCATTGTTTTTACTTTATAAAGCAACTATTAGTTGACATTCTAATTTCCTGTGTATTTAGAGAATGTAGAAGGAACTGATGCTCTTATTTATGGAAACATATAGGTGCAAGATATTTTTCAATCAAAGAGAACATTGATTAAAAATTTTAAAACAGGCTTGAATATTTTGAATATCTTTCCTTAGGGATTTTGGACAGATACCATTGCCATGGTTTACAATAATTTTCCTTTTGCTCAAATCAAGAGGTTTCACAAATGTTTAATTTCTCTCTACCAATTCCCTTCCCATAATTGCTAAGAACATAGGTGCCAAATGGACAATAAACACCACAGTAATCTAGAGGTCTCAATTTGTATCTCATGCCAAGTCCTTGGAATTAAAATGTTCAGAAAATCATTGCTTTCTATACTGATAATTGTGTGCTTAGATTTGCTATCCAGACATTTACAAGAAAATCTGGACTACCTTAAATTAAGATTCGTGTTAAATATGATCTATAAACAGCAGAGTTATGTGCCTGTTGCTTTCTCTTTTAGGATGATTGCACTCAGGCAAGCAGCTTACTTCACTTGCTTGTTTGCTACAGTTTCCTGTGGTGAGTGGATTATCTCTAAGAGGCAAAGTTAAGGGTGAGGGGGAGAGTAGTTAAGCAAGACATCTGACCCTCAGGACACATATCCTTTTAAGGTTCAGCACCAACTACCACTTGGCAGATATATCATCCTAGACACGCCAGAAGGAGGGGCCCAGAAACGAGAATGTCTTGGCAGGTGTCGACAGAAACTTCTGTTTGGAAAAGACTCTCTACAAAGCAGATCTTAAAACAATCAGCCCTCTATTTTTTATTATCAACATTAAAAAATCAACTTTATCTGAATCAGAAGAGTGCTAGGTATTTTATAGCATCTGGGTCCAACCCAAGTATGATAATACGTACTCAGTACATATTTTTATTGTTTTAGACTTCTGGGGAATCATTTCAGAAAAGTACCTAGTTTATATTTGATTTAGGAAGTCATCCATTTGAATAGTCTTGCGTTTCACCATCAGGCTTTGATCTTATTTCTCTTTCTATCCATTAAAATTTCACAGAATAGGAATGATTTTAGACATTGTTTTTCATTAATCATTGTAGAATGGAGTTTTCAGGATGCCACCATTATGGGTGGTTTCTGAGTCTTTGTTGACTTAAGAAGACCACATCACAACAATGTTTATGGCTAAGACAAACACTTCCAGGTGTCTAGGGTAAGGATTACATTTGGCAAAAAATATAAATTCTTAAGGAAGAAGTTTTTTTCCCCTAAACCAAACTCCCCTCCATCTGTCCCCTCATTCCAAATTGCTCTTCTGAGCCAAAATCATTACTGCTTACAAATACATTGAATGCTGAGGAGTAGAAGCCAGAGATGCTGTGAACCATGGTCACTTCAATTTTATTATTTTTGAAAAAAATTATGATCATGCTAGGGAAATTAGAGGTGCAAATTAGCAGAAAATGAGAAAATACCTGTCATCTATAGTCTTATAATACAGAGACAGCCTTTGTTCAAAATAACTTTTTCAGATATTTTTCTGCATGTGTCTTTACACACTCAACAAAGGTGTTATTAGATACTTTTTTTTGTAACTTATGCTTCCCATTTATAGTGATCTTTCATGCAGATAAATATTTATCATGTTTTTGGAGCTTAATATTCTTCTCTATCCATGATAGTTTTGTATGCACATTCTTATATACATGCTTATGTCTGTAGAAAAATTTTTTTGGAAATTAAAACACCAGATATAGTAAAGGTGTGCATATTTTTGAAGGTTTTATGATATATATCATCAAATTATCTTCCAGAAAAATTGTTCCCATGTTAGAAGATAGGGAGAAACCAAGCTAAGATCACATTTGAGGGAAAATAATTTATGTACAAATTATTATGGTTCAGCACGATAAATGAAAATCAACCAAGTATTTTTATGCATAAGTGCCCATAAAATAATTTCAACATCGCACATCACACCCTAATATATCACTATTTCAGGAGTTCCCTGGCTGTCCAGTGGTTAGGACTCTGTGCTTCCATTGCAGGGACATGGGTTCGATCCCTGGTCAGGGAACTAAGATCCCACACACTGCACAGCAGGTATATGTCATCCTGCTTCTGCATTTAGTTACATCATAAGATCTTTGGGTATTCCACAGACAAAGTAAGAAGGTTTAGAACGCAGACACATTTCTTTTAAAATTATTATTTCTTCCAAATTAATGTGCCTTTTTTCAATGATTCTGTCACAGGATGCTTGACTCAACTATATAGCAACACCTTCTTCAGAGGCGGGGATGTATCTGCCATGTACACCCCAGATGCCCAATACTGTCAGATGATGTGCACTTTCCATCCGAGGTGCTTGCTATTTAGCTTTCTTCCTGAAAATTCAACCAGTGACGCAGACAAAAGGTAAAAGCTGATATTTCCTTATTGGAGAAGCCAGTCATTTTTCAAAATGGAATCAGTTGTGTGCACCACATAGCGAGGTTTTGTTTCTAAACGGCCAGCTTCATCGGAATCACCCTGCGTAGTTCTTATCTAAGCAGATTCTTAGGCTCAAGCCCAGACCTATCAAACCTAAGTCTCTTGGGCCTGGAAATCTGCATTTTTAAACAATGACCTCATTCACTTAGAGCCATAGAAGGTAGTCTTTTCCTATCCAAGACCTCAAGGAAAACACTTGAAAATGATTGAGTTACAAGATTATCTCAAGAAAGGGTCTAATAACAGGTGAATATTTCACCTGAACAAGAAAGCTATTTATGTCTGATGCATGATCACACTTGTGGATAGCATAGTTCTTAACTGTAGAAGGCAAGCATTTTGTTGAGAAAATAATTAAAATCCAGATCTTGTAACCTTGGGAGAAGGTAGGTCTGAATGATGCCTATAATGAGACAGTTTGGGCACCTATAGTATACATGATATGTGTATGCCTGCATGTACATGCATACGTGTGTGTGTGTGTGTGCACGCATGTGTGGACATGAATATTTATTATTAACTGGTAATTTGGAAAAGTACAAGTATTTGAAAAGTAGTTGGTAATGAAAAGTCTTATTCAATCATAAAGTTGCTCATGTACCACCATAGTTTTATTATAATTTTTTTAAATTTTGATCAAATATCCAGAATGAATGTTTCTTCCTTGTTCCCATTTCCATATCCATAATTCTTTTCCTTTATCTTTATTCTATTTGAATTAAAAACTAGGAATTAGACTGTCATTCCCTGATTCTCCAAGGGAAGTGAAAGTGAAAATGCTAGTCATGTGGCTGTGTCCGACTCTTTGAGACCCCATGGACTGTAGCCTACCAGACTCCTCTGTCCATGGAATTATCCCAGACAAGAATACTGGAGTGGGTAGCCATTCCATTCTCCAGGTGATCTTCCCGACCTAGGGACCGAACCCACGTCTCCTGCATTGCAAGTGGATTCCTTACCATCTGAGCCGCCAGGGAAGCCCTCTACAGGGAAACTTGTATAGCAAACCCAGACTGTATGTTAGAGGCAGCAACTTTTCACTTAAAAAGTTGGATTAGGTTCTAGAATCCTCTTAAATAAGAAAATTACATTAAAGTTGACATTAAAGACAGAATGAAGTTTTTTAGTAGGTGTGGACTGTAAGGAATTAGTAATCAGGATAAATAGCAAATATAGATGCAACTCTCATGACTGATTTAATTTCTTAAGTAAATGAAAATATTTATAACAACAATCACCAGCTGGGAACATAATTCCCACAAAGCTTGGGAATGCAGGAAGAATCATTCCCTCTTTGTTTGAAACAAAGGAAAACAATGCTTAAGTTAGATATTACAAAGATTGTTAGGTATTAAGGAATTGCCTCTCAGAATGTTTTTCCCAGCAGGAGTCAGGCATGCTGTATTATTTTCCTTATTTCTGGCTGTATTCATGAGTGCATAGAAATGCTAGACATTTCCTCAATGTGTGTTTATCATTCTACTTCTTATTAAGCTACTTTTAATAAATAGGTTTGGTTGCTTCTTGAAGGACAGTGTGACAGGAACCCTGCCGAGAGTGTCACGGACAGGTGCAATTTCGGGACATTCCCTAAAGCGATGTGGTCGTCAAATTAGTGGTAAGGTGTGGATTTCTGAGCTCAGTTTGAATGGACAGCGGGTCTACCTTAGAACAGCTTCTGCTCAAACTCTGTAGCACCATGCACTTTTGGAACGGAAAACTTAGAAAGATAACAGAGATGGGGTTGTATACTGGACACACCCTCTTATCTTCATCAGTCATCTCATACTTGAGGAGCCTCCATTGTTTATGAGGCTAGCACTTTGGTGTAAGATGTACAAAAAGTAAATACACAGCTGAACAATAGTCTGCCTTTGATTCTCAAACAGAAACAGACCCACAGAGAACAAACTTAACCGTTACTAATGGAGAAGGATGGGGGGAGGGGTAGATTGGGAGTTTGGGATGGACATGTACACACTGTTATATTTAAATAGATAACCAACAAGGGCCTACTGTATACCACAGGGAACTCTGCTCAATATTCTATAATAACCTATATGGGAAAGGAATCTGAAAGAGAATGGATACACGTGTATGTATAACTGAATCAACTGGCTGTGCCTGAAACCAACACAAGATTTTAAATCAGCTAAGTCCACTATAAAATTAAAAAAAAAAAGCTACCCAGCCCAAATTGATGATTCACTTCCAGAAGGGAAGCTAATTGAATTTGCTCTATATGTTTTATTTGGGCAGCTTGCCACCGAAGCATTTATAAAGGAATTGATATGAGAGGAGTCAATTTCAATGTATCTAAGGTGAAAAGTGCTGAAGAATGCCAAGAAAGGTGCACCAACAACATTCACTGCCAGTTTTTCACATATGCCACAAAAACCTTCTTCAATGCAGAGTACCGGTAAGTAAAATTCAGTGTCTGTTCTTTCTGATGGTGTTTTCAGAAACATAACCTTTTTTTTCTTCATAACCATTTTTCCCCCAACTGAAAATCAGAGAAAGTTTTTAGGTCTAATCAGTCTTCTTAGTCTTAAAGAGAATAAGAATATTCTTAAAGAGATGGGAATACCAGACCACCTTACCTGCCCATGAGAAACCTGTTTTGCAGGTCAAGAGGCAACAGTTAGAACTGGACATGGAACAATGGACTGGTTCAAAATTGGGAAAGGGGTACATCAAGGCTGTATACTGTCATCCTGCTTACTTAAATTATATGCACAGTACATCATGCAAAATGCCAGGCTAGATGAATCACAAGCTGGAATCAAGATTTCCAGCAGAAATATCAACAGCTTCAGATATGCAGATGATACCACTTTAATGGCATGAAGAGGAACTAAAGAGCCTCTTGATGAAGGTGAAAGAGAAGAGTGAAAAAGCTGGGTTAAAACTCAACATTCAAAAAACAGATCATGGTATCTGGTCCTATCACTTCATGGCAAATAGATGGGGAAAATGTGTAAACAGTGTCAGAATTCATTTTCTTGGGCTCCAAAATCAATGTGGACAGTGACTACAGCCACGAAATTAAAAGATGCTTGCTCCTTGGAAGAATAGCTATGTCAAACCTAGACAGTGTTTTAAAAAGCAGAGACATCACTTTGCTGACAAAGGTCCATATAGTCAAACCCATGGTTTTTGTAGTAGTCATGTACAGATGTGAGAGTTGGACCATAAAGAAGGCTGAGCACCAAAGAATTGATGCTTTTGAACTGTGGTGTTGGAGAAGACTCTTGAGAGTCACTTGGACAGCAAGATCAAACCGTTAAATCCTAAAGGAAATCAACCTTGAATATTCATTGGAAGGACTGATGCTGAAGCTGAAGATCCAATATTTTGGCCATCTGATTTAAAGAGCTGACTCAGTGGAAAAGCCCCTGATGCTGGGGAAAACTGAGGGCAAGAGGAGAAGGGGGAAACAGAGGGTAAGATGGTTGGATGGTATCACTGACTCAATGGACATGAGTCTGAGCAAACTCAGAGAGATAGTGATGGACAGAGAAGCCTGGTGTGTGCAGTTCATGGGGTCACAGAGTCAGACAGGCCTTAGAAACTGAACAACAGTCTTCTTATTATTTTATTCAACTTTGGCATCATTTTTCCTGAAGAGAAAAATTTCCATTTGGTCCACAAATACCCTGTGCTTGTAGAGTCAGGGTTCAGTAGAATAATGTCCCATAGAAGAACAGCTCCTACTGCACCCTCAATGTCTATTTGATGAATAACACAATCCCTAACTCACTCATCACTGACGTCACTGTTCTGATTGCTTTGTTTATTTTCCACTGACCATGGATCATTTTCAACAAGGAATGGACTTCTGCAGGCACCTTGAAGTTTAGGAAGCAAAGTAACCTCTGTTTTTCACATTCAGGAACAACTGCCTATTAAAACACAGCCCACAGGGGACACCTACGCGTATAAAGGTGCTGACTGACGTGGAGTCTGGATTCTCACTGAAGGCGTGTGGAAACTCGAAAATTGGTAATCTTTATGGCTCCTACTTCACTGTGTGGGCTTCTTCCCCAGTGGCTCGGTGGTAAAGAATCTGCCTGAAATACAGGAGATGCACGAGGCCCGGGCTCGATCCCTGGGTCGTGACGATCCCCTGGAGAAGGGAATGCAACTCACTCCTGTATTTTTGCCTGGAGAACCCCATGGACAAAGGAGCCTGGCTGATTACAGTCCATGGGGTTGCAAAGAGTCAGAGACAACTTAGTGACTAAACAATTAACAGGGGAATGCTAGTTGTTATGCTAAATACCTTGACTTTGTAGAATAACGCACATTTGAATAATGTTCACATCAGTCAGTGAAACACTGTACCATAAGGAAGGTAACCAACCAGAAAGTTAATGAGGGCAGATATTTATGCAGTCCTTCATTTGATTTGCACCACGGAGAATTAAGGGTTTCCCTTATAGTTCAGATGGTAAAGAATCTGCCTGCATTTCAGGAGATGCAGGAGACACAGGCTCAGTCTCTGAGTCAGGAAGATCCCCTGGAGAAGGAAATGGCAACTCACTCCAATATTCTTGCCTGGAGAATCCCATGGACAGAGGAGCCTTGCGGGCTACATTCTGTGGGGTCACAAAGAGTTGAACATGACTGAGCGCACACACATACATGCATGCACACACACACATTTCACTGTGTGATTGTAGTAGGTAGAAAAAAAGAGCCTCCCAAAGACACCCACATCCTAATCTCTGGAATCTGTAAATCTGTTACCTTACAGGGCAAAAAAGGTTTGATTAAATATGTGATTATGTTAAAAACTTTGAGATTATTCTGGATTATATGGATAGACACAATGTAGTCACAAGGGTCCTGATAAAAGAAAGAGAGCAGAATGATCAGGGAGTCAGAGAGAGAGAGAGAGAGATTAGAAGAGGTTATACTTTTGGCTTTGAAGATGGAGGAAAGGTCCCTAAGTCAAGGAATGCAGGTGGCCTCTAGAATCTGGAAAAGGTAAGGACAAATGTTCTACAGAGATTCCCAAAGGACCAAAGCCCGGCCAGTAAGACCCATTTCTAGAGAAGGAAATGGCAACCCACTCCACTATCCTTGTCTGGAAAAATCCCATGGACAGAGGAGCCAGGCGAGCTACAGTCCATGGGGTTGCAAAGAGTTAGACACTGATGACTAAGCACTACACATTAGTCCCATCATGCAAGGACTAAACAACAAGGACAGAGACCCATTTCAGACTTCTCGACTTCTGATCTTCAGAACTGGGAGATAATACATTTGTGTTGTTTAAGCCACTAAGTTTGGGATAATTTTTTAAGCAGCCATAGGAAACTAGTACAGTTACATTGTAGAGAAAACTATATGGTCATTTCTTGGTGGTGTCTATTATCTAGTGAAAGGACTCTAGCATAATAAATCAATGAAACCCTGTAGTTTCAGATATAGGGGTAATTTTAATTGAAAGAGCCAGAAAATTTGCTAAGATATTCTCTCTTATTTAGCACATCAGCATGTCAATGATAACATGTTATTGAAACCAAGTTATCAATAGCCACCTCTATACAGTATCAAGTGCTGACTCTGTGCCAAGCCCTGAATGGGGAGCTAGGCTAGGCTCCTGCCTTAGAAGACTGGGGAGTTGGCAGCAATGCCTCTCTTTTCCCATTGGTTCCCAGCCTCTCCCAACACACCTCCTCCATGGGGTGCTCTAGATTTATTGCTTCAAATTAAGTATTATTTATTTTTTTAATATTCACATTTGGTTCTTTTCTGTAATTTAATTTCTGTCTATTGACATTGTCTGGTAAGACATTGTTTTCATACTTCAGTCCTTTCTTTAAGATTTTTTTTTTTTGGTGTGTGGATCATTTTTAGAGTCTTTATTGAATTTGTTACAATATTGCTTCTGTTTTATGTTTGGGGGCTTTATTTTTCTGGCCATGAGGCATGTGGGATCTTAGCTTGCCTACCAGGAATCAAACCCACATCCTCTGCATTGGATGGCGAAATCTTAACCATTGGACCAACAGGGAAGTTCCCTCTCCAGTTCTTTGGACATGCTTTCCTTTAGTTCTTTGAACATATTTAAAATAGCTGATGTAAAAGTCTTGGTATAGTAAATCCAATGTTCGTGCTCCCTCAGTGATGGTTTATATTGAACTTTACTTCTGTGGATGGGCCATATTTCCTTGTTTCTTGACATGTCTCATGATTTTTTTGGAAAAAAAAAATTAGACTTTTTAAATACAAGCACGTGACAAACTCTGGACATCAAATTCCCTCCTTCCTCAGAGTTTATTGTTGCTGTTACTATTTTGTGTTGCTGTTTGTTTGGCGACTTCCCTGAGCTAATTATGTACAGTGTTTAGTCTCTGTTGTGACATGACCACGGATGTCTGTGCTCAGCTTCCTCCACAGTTTTCTAAGGACAGGGCAGAAGTTTCCTTGGGTGCCTAGAAGTAGTGAGTTTCCCAGCCTTGGACAAGGGGCTTTTGGTGAGACTTAGGGCATGCATTTCACTGCCCGGCCCTGGCCTCCACTTTCTGCTGCCACAGAGCTCATAGAGGTCAAAGTCAGTCCCCGGTGAGGGCTCGGGGCTTTCCCAGATCTCTTATGGATATGTGCAGAGCCTCTGTCATGCACACAATCAGCTCCATACAAGCTTATGGCTTTCCAGATTCCCAGGGATATCTCAGAGATTTTCAATCCTTGGTTTTCCTTCTAAAATTCTAATGGGGCTTGTGGTATGCCCCTGTTATTACTCCTGACTTACACGGCTACAATGTTGTATAATAGTCACAATCTTTTTTTTTTTTTTTGACAAACATTTTCCAGGAAAAGGCTGTTAACACTGAGAAAGTTCTGAATCAGGTCAAAGAAACTCAGTCCTTGGGAGTGGGGTCTTCCTGAGAACCTCCAGTCAAATAACGGCAGTTATCTGGGGACAGGGCTTGAGCATAGCTCCAGCTCTGTTCTGCCCCCTCCTGAGGCCGTTAGGCTGCTGGTTTTCCCCATGATTGTGGGTATTTTCAAGGCTTCCATGGAGCTGTGGAGAGGGGATGAGAGGGAAAGTTAAAACCTCACAGAACTCAGGGTTCTTGCTGAGATTTGGCTGTTGTTCTTGGATTAAAAACTCCCTGGGTTGTTATAAGCCTTTGGTTCATTTCTAGAGTTCTGAAATGACATTAATTTTGACAGTCTGGCCAATGCTCTTGTTTCTTTCTTTTTTTTTTTTAAATGGAGGAAAGGGTTTTGGAAGGTCTTTACTCTGTCATTCCTACTGACATCTTATAGCGCCTTTGACAAACAAAACAGAAGGAAATGAAACTAGCTTAAAAAGCAACATGGTCTTTGGAACATAGTTAATCTCTGTTCTTTTGTCATCTGGACGGGTCAGACTGTGACTGCACTTTGTACTCAGCAATGTGATCCATATTTTGTTTGGAGCAATAGACACGTCAAAAGAGAGTAACCAAGATCCTGAGATATCTAGAAATATAGGAAAATAAGATACCATTAAAGAAACAGATTAGACATTTAACCTGAAAAAGTCAGGATGACTGTTTTAAATTGTTGTTTTTGAAGAATGGTCATTGGGAAAAGGATTAGACTAATCTGCGTGCTTTCATAAAATAGATACTACTATGATGAAAATAAGAAAAAAATTCTGATTCCTAGAGTGGTCCAGAAGTGAGGTAGTCATGAGGTAGTCAGCTCCTTGTCATTATAAATGTCTGAAACAAAGGTTGAACTACTTGAGAGGATGCAGTTGTAGGTAGACATGGAATCCCATAAATTCTCTTCCAGCTTAAAGTCTGATTTTTTTTTTAAAAAAAGATTAAATTAGTTGAGGTCTAATTTCCTAAACTTCCCATCTGAAGATATCATGTGTGGCAGGCACATTCTCTTGATTCAACCATGTTCATTTACATTTGGATTCTTTTTGTATTTCTCATAATTGCTACCATTATTCTTTAAGCTTACATAATTTTAATAGAATTTGTTTTTGTTGTTCAGTGGATAAATCATGTCCAATTCTTTGCAGTCCCATGGACTGCAGCACACCAGGTTTCCTTGTCTTTTACTAGCTCCTGGAGTTTGCTCAAAAACATGTCCATTGAGTCGATGATGCTATACAACCATCTCATCCTCTGCCACCCTCTTCTCCTTTTGCCTTCAAACTTTCCTAGCATCAGGGCCTTTTCCAATGAGTCAGCTCTTTGTATCAAGTGGCCAAAGTATTGGAGTTTCAGTTTCAGCATCAGTCCTTCCAATGAATATTCGGGGTTGATTTCCTTTAGGATTGACTGCTTTGATCTCCTTGCAGTCAAAGAGACTCCCAAGAGTCTGCTCCAGCATCACAGTTCAAAGCATCAATTTTTCAGCACTCAGCCTTCTTTATGGCCCCCCTCTCACATCCATACATGACTAATGGAAAAACCATAACTTTGACTATACAGACCTTTGCTGGCAAACTGATGTCTTTGCTTTTTAATAGGCTGTCTAGGTTTGTCATAACTTTCCTTCCAAATGTCCAACTCTGTGATCCCATGGACTGTAGCCTGCCAGACTCCTCTATCCATGTGACTTCCCAGGCAAGACTACTGGAGTGGGTTGCCATTTCCTCCTCCAGGGTGTCTTCCTGACTCAAGGATCTAACCTGTGGCTCCCGCTGTGTCTCCTGCATTGCAGGCAGATTCTTTACCACTTAACCACCTGAGAGGCCCTAGTAGACTTTTAAAGTGAAAGTGATAGTCTCTCAGTTGTGTCTGACTCTTTGCGACCCCATGGACTATACAGTCCATAGAATTCTCTAGGCCAGAATACTGGAGTGAGTAGCCTTTCTCTTCTCCAGGGGATCTTCCCAACCCAGGGTTTGAACCCAGGTCTCTCGCATTGCAGGCAGATTCTTTACCAGCTGAGCCACAAGTGAAGTCCAAGAATACTGGAGTGGGTAGCTTATCCCTTCTCCAGTGGATTTTCCCAACCCAGGAATTGAAATACTTTATGTGTTATCAAATTGAGTAAATTGAGTAAATAATAAGAACATAAGTAAAAGTATAATTGAGATATAATTATGTTATGGAAAATGAAAGTGGATTTCCTCTTGTTCTAATTTCAATGGGTACATGGCATTTTTGTTAGAAATTCAGGTTTTTGTTGATCTCTTTATTAAAATTTTTTCAGAACATTCAGGAAAATATAACAAAACCTATGTTCCTAAGGCCTAAATTTCAGGGTCAGGGAAATATAAAGAAAATATAAACACAAGCTGAGTAGCATAGGTATTTTGTACTGAGTAAGATAAAGCACAGTTTAAGACATTTTATTTCTCTGACGTGGGAATCTGTCTTTTATCAGATTGAGACCAATTTTTTCTTCTCCCAAATGGCAAACAACAAGCCTGGGGATGTTTCAACAGACATTTTTTTCACTACGGATATGTAGTTCTGTGAACAAATAACAGTCATAGTTTCCTTAGTTATGATGACGAAGTACAAGCATATGTAGCCTTGTGACATGTACATCTTCCCCTGTGGGTTCACAGGCTGCCGCATGGACATTTTCCAACATCGTGCATTTTCAGATGTGGATGTTGCCAGAATTATCTCACCAGATGCTTTTGTGTGTCGAACCATCTGTACCTATCACCCCGGCTGCCTTTTCTTCACATTCTATACAAATGCATGGAAGAATGACTCACAGAGGTCAGTAGGCATGTGTCACATTTGCTACTGTCTTGACATCATTTTAATTTTATACTTTGAATTTTTCCTAAGTTTAATTCATTTCCCTCGAAACACTTGAACTCCTAGAATGAACTTATGGTTACCAGAGGGGAAGGTGGTCGGGGAGAGGGATAGTTTGAGAGTTTGGGGTGGACATGTACATGGTGCTATGTTTAAAATGGATAACCAACAAGGACCCACTGTATAGCACAGGGAACTCTGCTCAATGCTATATGGCAGCCTGGATGGGAAGGGAGTTCGGGGAAGAAGCATATATGATATGTGTGGCTGAGTCCCTTTGCTCTCCACCTGAACCTATCACAACATTGCTAATTGGCTATACTCCAATATAAAATAATTTTTTTTAATTAAAAACAAAAATCACTTGAACTCAGTTTAAATAGGTGCTCTTCTACCAGGTGCAGATTAGTTAAGAGATTAGTGGACTTTCCTACCCATCTTCTCTTACTTAAACAGACCATCCAATCAATGAAACAATAGCCATGGATACCTTTCCTGCTAATCTTAATCTTTTGTATTAGCTTGAAGTAAACCACTCACTGGGAGCATATCCTTTAAGCTCCTTTGTTCTGACCCCAGTGTTTTAGAAACTAGAGCCCTGTTTATCCTGATCAAGGTTCCGGTTCCAACTCTTGACCCTGAGATAACCTGTCCTTTTCTTTATACACAAGACGGAACTAAGAGAAGGATATCAAGTTATAATAGTATCAGCACTATAAATCCCCAGAATCTGTTCTTTCTTCTTCTTTGTTTTTTTTTTAATTAGAAGGTAGAACTTTACCTTTCTCCTCTTTTTGGGCTATCTGGATCTGTAAGTTTTCTTCAGAGGGAGATGTGGCTTCATTTACATTTAATCTCTGTAATTCATTGGAGTCCTGTAGTCTGATGTTCTTTGGAGGGAATTTCTCAGAAGAATAAAATTTGCAGGGGGGTGTTTTTTTTATATGAGGTGTTCTTGTATTTGCCTTTAATGGAGTTTTCTTTCTTTCTCTTGCTTGTTTTTGACAATAGAAATGTTTGTTTCCTTAAGACTTCCCAAAGTGGGAGCCCAAGTTCCCCTACTCCTCAGGAAAATGCCATCTCTGGATACAGCCTTCTAACCTGCAAACAAACTCTGCCTGGTAATGTGATTTGATTAAAAAAATATTACCCAAAATGTGATACATTTTATGATCTTCTAACAAGATTCAATGTTCCAGAAAGTTGTATACGTGTGGCTTATCATTTGCACTTTCTATCTTTTTTATGTTTGTCATAGGCACAGAGCCCTGCCACTCCAAAATTTACCCGCAAGTTGCTTTTGAAGGAGAGGAGCTGCATGTGACCTTCGTTAAAGGAGTGGATGATTGCCAAGAGACTTGTACAAAGATGATTCGCTGTCAGTTTTTTACTTATTCTTTATTCCCAGAAGACTGTAGAGGAGAAAAGTTAGTGAATGCTTATTTTTCAAAGACAGTTGGCAGATAATTTCCTGGGCTTTCATCCTCTGAGGTTTAATCTCATGCTGATCATCTTGTCTAGGTGTAAGTGTTCCTTACGCTTGTCTTTGGATGGCTCCCCAACTAACATTACTTATGGGACACAAGCAAGCTCTGGTTATTCTCTGAGGTTGTGTAAACGTGGGGACAGCCGTGGTGAGTAAATCTCACTTTTTTCATAAAACTGTAGAGGGATGTCTGAGTTGTTTAGATAGCTTTTTTAATCTTCTATAATGGAACTATGTGTCTTGTTTTCCTTAATGAAGGGGACTGTGATTCACCCCCTGATCCCAACCATTAACTTCAATGCTCTCTTTTTAGTCTGTACAGCAAAAAGGACACGCATTGTTGGAGGAACAGATGCTTCTTGGGGAGAGTGGCCCTGGCAGGTCAGCCTGCAAGTGAAGCTGAGAGCTCAGAGCCACCTGTGCGGAGGGTCAATCATTGGACGCCAGTGGGTCTTAACTGCTGCCCATTGCTTCGATGGGTAAGGTTTGGCTGCATCTTATCTGGAGTCGTATCTTGCCTCTTCGTTTTGAAGACTCTATAATCAATTTCTCCATCATCGTGTCAGTTTATTAATATCTATCACTCCACAAAGTTACAATAGCTTTTGGTGGTAAACACTCTGAAGATTTTCTCTCTCAGCAACTTTCCCAGGTGACTCAGGGATAAAGAACCCTCCTGCCTCCAGGGAAGGTTCAGTCCCTGGGTTGGGAAGACTCCCTGGAGGAGGAAATGGCAACCTGCTCCAGTATTTGTGGCTGGAAAATTCCAAGGACAGAGGAGTCTGGTGGGCTACAGTCCATGGGGTCACAGAGTTGGACGTGACTGAGCACGCATGCATGCCATTGTCAACTGTAGTCACCATGCTATATATAACCAGAACTTATTTATCCTATAACTTTAAGGAATTTTAGACTTATTTTGCATATATCCATGTTTAAAGAGTTAATTTAAATTCTCACACTTCCCAAAATATAGATATAATTTAAATAGTGCTGAGGTTCCTCTCATTTGCACTATTAGAGGTGTTACATAAAAACTGGGTTTTCCTCTTGGTTGGATGTCAAGTCAAAAGACACAACGAAGCCAAAGATTGGCAGAAGGAAGGATTTATTATTGCAGCGAGTAAGGAGAAGACTGGGGATCTTTCCCAAAGCAGTTGTGTCCCCAAACAGCACAACTGGAGAAGTTTTAAGCTAAGGGTACATGCATATTCTTGAAGGGCCTTGGGCTGAGTCCAGGCCTTAGTTGATTGAAGTCATGAGGGTCAGAAGAGGTCAACATCATCATGCCTTAGGTTCCAGTTGATCTGGTGGTTGAGTGCTTCTGGCTAATCTTTGCCATCAAAAGACAACTAGGAGTCTTTACAGCTGATCCATAATCTTTGCTATTGTTACTTCTCTTGCCTGTAATAGTCCTTTGTCTCTGCAATCTTTTATTCCCTTTAAGATCATTAATTACTGAGACCTATTCAAGGACAGGGCTTTCCTGTGGTTTAGCTATAAAGAAACTGCCGGCAATGCAAAAGACGTAGGTTTGATCCCTGGATGGGGAGAATCCCCTGGAGGAGGTCATGGCAATCCACTCCAGTATTCTTGCCAGGAAAACCCTATGGACTGGCAGGCTATAGTCCATGAAGTTGCAAAAAGTCCAACACAATTGAAACGACTGAGCACATTCAAGGACTACCATTGTGGCCCGGCTTAGATCACGGAATAGCTTAGGCTAAAAATGGTTTCTTTTATATCAAGAAAACCATGCCTGGATCTCTTTCTCTGGGAACCCCCATCCTATCTGGTTACAGAGAGACTTGTATACAGTCATTCTTTCTTGCCAGTTCTGAATTTGATGGAAGTGATTGCTTTCAACTTCGTGAATGAAGCATGATTTTCTATGATAAACTGCGAGATATCTCCCGAACACAGTTTCTCTCAGAAAGAGACAGCAACATTCTTGTATATTCACTTACAGAAAACACGACATAATTATGCAATTTCTAATACTTTAAACTAAATCTTCAGAGTTCAGCACTGCTGCTGTTGGTGCTAAATTGCAAGGAGGAGAAATTAGGTATGTAAACATACATTATATGTAGTATTTTCTTCCCAATTCTTTTTTGAAAGGTAAAGTGAAAGGAGAAAAGAACAATATCAAAGGCCAATCTTTCTGGTTTCAAATCAGTTCTTATTTTTCCCTCCTAGGCTTCTCTTGTCAAATATTTGGCGCATTTATGGTGGCATTTTAAATCTGTCAGAGATAACGACAGAGACATCTTTCTCACAAGTCAAAGAGATCATTGTCCACCCAAATTATAAAGTCTCAGAAGGCAGTCATGACATTGCCATAATAAAACTTGAGGCTCCTTTGAATTTTACTGGTATGTAGCATATTTAAGGTGACGTGTATAGCTGAATTGTATTGGTTTAAATTTTCACATCAGTTTCAAGGAGGGGTCAGACTCTAAGGAGACTGTCTGTATTTTCTGGTTAGTGAAGTTGCAGGAAAGATGAGTATTGCCAGGAAAAATAATTTGAGACTTGACATAAAATGTCTTCTACTTAAGGGCCAAGATGTGTTACTCAGTTCTTTCAGGAAGGAATACAACTGCATATTATACTATTGAGATAATAACAGACATGGAGGGGAGCATGTCTTCCTTTGACAAGAGTAGCAGAATTAGCATTGCCTTGGGCATAGGCATATCATATGAGGAGTATATGAGGGCAAGCACATTCAAACATTAATTTCCAGGTGAAGCCTGAGTAGGGAAGAGACTGTTGGTCAAGGCAGTTCTGGGAGGCAGTAGCTTTGTGGTTGGACGGGCTGCATTTGGAGGTACAAATTCTTCACAGTTGCTGGATGCCCACTGGGTCTGCTAAAGCTTCTGTGACCTCAGGCAGGATGTCCTTGCCTCCTGTTATGCCATGGGATTATTGTTAAAAATCAGTTAATAAGCTAAAGTGCCTAAAAATCATGGTTAAAGCAGTGTAGACCCCTCTGCTATTACAATCAAGGGAATCATACACAAGAACTTGTAAAGGCTCTTGACAGTAAATTTGGGTTTGGAGTTTTAAAATTTAATCCAGAAAATTTAACACCAAAAATGACTGTGATGGTGAGACATTTTCTTGAGTCATTGACCTTAGGAACTGAGTGGAAAGTAAAAGGTGTATTCTACTTGGTGCTACTCTAGAGAAAGAGAATATAGGGGCAGAGACAGTATGTATATTTAAAGTCAATGTCCATAACTAAATCTAGCCAAACTCTAATGTAAAAATTCCCTTTCAGATTTGCAAAAAGCAATATGCCTACCTTCCAAAGATGATACAAAACCTGTTTACACTGACTGTTGGATAACTGGATGGGGCTTCACAGAGGAAAAAGGTACCACATGACATTTTATATGTTAAAACATACAGAGTGGATCTGTTTAATTGGCCTCTAAAGTTCTATCCAGATTCGTGATTTTTTTTCCTAACTATTCATTCCCAGATATGTATTCAGTAATTCTTGAGAAGACAGAGTTTTGCTTGGTCCTGGAAAAATTCATAGGGTAATCTCTTAAGCATCTTAAGATCATTTGTTTGACTTCTAAAGGATTGGTCCCATACAGGACTAACAACTTCCCCAAGCCCATCCTGTCCTCAGAATTAATAGAGTTCCCATCTCCCAAGGCCACTGTTATCCCTTGCATTAATAACCAGGAGTACAGGCAGACATGTCATCTCTCTTTCTGGAAGGCTTTTAAATCTTTTTTTAAAAACATATCCTTCCTACAACCTGGTAAAGCCTATGAACCTCTTCTCTAATGATGCTTTTACACCCATAAATAAAACACATAGGATTACAAAGAGAACCAATGAAACTGCAACTTACCAGAATACTTTGAAAATGACAGTGTTAATAGCTTAGTCATGTCAGACTCTTTGAGACCCCTTGGGCTGTAGCCCGCCAGGCTCCTCTCTGTCCATGGGATTCTCCAGGCAAGAATACTAGAGTTGATTGCCATGTTCTCCTCCAGGGGATCTTCCTGACCCAGGGATCAAAGCTGGGTCTCCTGCACTGCAGGTGGACTTTTTACCATCTGAGCCACCAGGGAAGCCTTTATTTCTTAACAAGTAATGTAAATCAACTTTATTATAAATTGTATAGTTCATTCCTGACAAATTGAGAACTATAGATTTTTTAAAACTTTTAAAAATTGCAGTCTAGTTGCTTTACAATGTTGTGTGAGTTGCTATTGTATAGCAAAGCGAATCAGTTATACATATATCCACTCTTAGAGTCTTTGCCCATACAGGTCATTGCGGAGTATTAAGTAGCATTGCCCGTACTATACAGTACATCCTTATTGCTTATCTATTTTATGTATAGTAGTGTGTATATGTAGATAACCAATAAGGACCTACTATATATGTTGAGGGGCTTCCCAGGTGGCGTTAGGGGCAAAGAACCTGCCTGCCAAGGCAGAAGACATAAGAGACTAGAGTTGGATCCCTGGGTCAGGAAGATCCCCTGGAGGAGGACATGGCAACCCACTCCAGTATTCTTGCCTGGAGAATCCCATGGACAGAGGAGCCTGGCAGGCTATAGTCCATAGGGTCACAAAGAGTAGGACTTGACTGAGTGACTGAGCACACATATGTATACTTTTTCCAATTTAATTGAGATATAATTGACATACATGACTGCATAAGTCTATGCTGTCCAGAATGATGTTTTGACTTATATATGTTGTGAAATGATCACTATTATAAATTTGGTTAGCATTCATCATCTGTTGCAGATGCATGTGTGTAAAGTCACTTCAGTAGAGTCTGACTCTTTGCAACACTATGGACTGTAGCCCGCCAGGCTCCTCGTCCATGGGATTCTCCAGGCAAGAATACTGGAGTGGGTTGCCATGTCCTCCTCCAGGGGATCTTCCAGACCCAGGGATCGAACCTGCATCTCTTATGTCTGCTGCGTTGGCAGTCAGGTTCTTCACCACTAGCACCAGCTAGGAAGCCCCTATTACAGATACAGACATACAAAAATATTTATATGAAGAAATGACCTTCATGGAAACTTCATCATTCTCATTTAAGACTGTGGTCTTACTTCTATATTTATTTTATTGCCTCCTTCTGGTGTTACCTCACAGGTAAAATCCAAAATACCCTACAAAAGGCAAATATTCCTTTGATATCAAATGAAGAATGCCAGAAAAGTTACAGAGATTATAAAATAACCAAACAGATGATCTGTGCTGGCTATAAAGAAGGAGGAAAAGATGCTTGCAAGGTAATGCATTGGAGGATGAAAAACACACAATAGGCCACTTGAGAAAAATCATTTCAAAATATGTTTTTCCAAGAGTAGTTCTCTATAGCTTTCTAAATGACTTGGAACCAAATAATCTGATAATTTCATAGAAAATCTTTAAAAAATATTGAATATGCACCTATAATTTTTAAATATCATCTGTCTCACAGCAGGCATATGCCATCTTTAAGGGAAGATAATTGTGCAATCATTGTGCTAAAATACAAGCATGTTAAGTTTATCTCACCTTAGGATGTGATGATGTGTTGGAATGAACAGAAAACGCCAACTATATACTGTTGAATTAGGTCACTTTTACCACGTCCGACAGCTCGTGAGACCCATGAAATATCTGAAGAGCTATGAGAAACTGTTTGCATGGTGTGTGTGGTATGACTACACAATTTTAAAGGCACATCCATCATAACCTTCTCTCATTTTGTTTTTTTCCACCCACTGTGACACAGGGTGATTCAGGCGGTCCCTTGGTTTGTCAACACGAAGAAACATGGCATTTGGTGGGCATCACCAGTTGGGGTGAAGGCTGTGCCCGCAGGGAACAACCAGGAGTCTACACCAAAGTTGCTGAGTACGTGGACTGGATTTTAGAGAAAACCCAGGACAGCCTTTGAGGAAGTAGCCAGCTTGAGAAGCTTCATAGACATGGGGAAGAGCTCCCCCTTGGAGTATTCGATTAACAACCTGCATTCAATTCACGTGCTGAACCTTGGGGTTTCTCATCTGCCAAAACCCCACCTCCTGTCCTTGTCGTAAAAGGAACAATGCATAGCGCTGTCAGCATTCAGTAATAATACCGTAATGGCAGAGAAAAACAACCGACTATCTCCACAATTGTGTGTTATGAAATAAAAATGGCCAAAGAGTGTGATTAACGTGTTTTACTCTGATAGTGAAACAGAAGGGAGGACAAGTGACCCCAGGTTGTAGCACATTGCCTGGGATCATTCTAACCTTAGCACTGCCTCCAGAACTCGGGCTATCCCAGGGATAATAAATTCTTCTCTCAGCCTCACCTGCATGGTCATCCATACCCACTACTGCCTGCCTCATTTGGGGTGAAGAGCCGGCGAGCTTGGATTTTGTTCTGCCAAGTGGAATGGAAGAAACCAGTGAAATATGCACTTTTTCCAGGAAGAGATGGGTTATCTGAACCTGGAAGATTAGCAGCGCAGCTTTCCATGCAGGCTTCTTACCTTGGTTCCCTGGGCGTTGCCACAGGGCTCCAGACTGGCCCTGCAGGGGAGACCTGTGGGGCTGCAATTGTCTGGGCGCAGCTTCTGCCACAAGACCGTCATGTGGCCTTCGTGAAAGGCAGGGGATCTGATTTGCTGGGGGTTCAGTGGGCTTCCCAGGTGTCTCTAGTGGTGAAGAACACGTCTGCTGATGCAGGAGACATAGGAGACACAGGTTTGATCTGTGGGTTGGGAAGATCCCCTGGAGGAGGGCTTCAAAACCCACTCCAGTATTCTTGCCTGGAGAATCCCATGGACAGAGGAGCCTGGCGGGCTACAGTCCATAGGGTTGCAAAGAGTTGGACACGACTGAAGTGACTTAGCACACATAGCGGATACTGGATTCTGCAATAATAACCCAAAGGCAGTAACAGGTAAATTCCTGGTGGTTAGAAGCAGTCCTGGAATGAATATCAATTCTTATGTAACATAAATTCCAAACTTGTCAGTGACCAACCACCACAACTGATATCAGGTAGTTATATTCCATTCCACTAAACTGACTTGACATTGACACAGAATTTGACCATTCACAAAATACTGCGTAAATGAATTAGAAAAATAGAAAAGCAAAGTTCCTAAAAGAGGTTGAGTTGTTCCTTCTATGCTCACAAACACACTGAGAGGTAGATAGAACTAAAGATGGAGGGGACTGCCGGAAAGAAAACCAAAAGGTCTGAGTTATTCATAAACCACACAGTAGGAGACTAAAGGGTTAAGGGCTTACTCCACAAATAAATTCCCCAGATTTTGTAATATCCGGCTGGATTCCCTGAAATGATTTAAAAAAAACAAAACCCCACAACTTCAACTTTGACTTTAGTGTGCAACACAGATACTGTGGGTATTGTTTTATATTTAAAAAGAAAAAAAGTGGTTTGCAGTGAAAATCTTTTATCTTGGCTACTAGTGTCCTAAAGGATGTTTGAATAGGACTTGAAGGGCTTGCAGTGTAATCCTTGGGCTTTTTTTATTTATTTTTTTTACCCTTGGGCTCTTGCTGGTCAGGGAATGATCTCCTTTGGGCAAAAGAGGAGAGCTTTAAATGTGAAGCTCCTCCAGGATATGCTGATCATTTTAAAGTTGCCAACTGGAACCAATGGTGCTGGACTGGTCTCTTTATTACCAATCACGTGTTCAGTACAAGGGGGAACAGAACCAGCATTTCACACAGTAAGAGCGTCAACAGACTGAGATGTGTGTAAGAGGCTAAGAGGGCCAGAGGCTGGCATGACTTAAGCTTCACGAGGGCAAATGGGCAGGGAGGCGTGGGGCAGCACCGAGCCGGGAAGCCAGCACTGAGCTGCCAGCATAGGAACCCACATAACGCCCAGCACATGTACACATCTGATATGAGGTTAGTCCAGGGCGGCTCCAGCATCTGTCTCAATCCTCACCGAGGTATGGGAAACCTCTAAGGTGTACTTAAAATTTATTAAAGTGGGAGCCACTTTCATTCACATCTCATACATTATAAATGGGCATTCATGTCTAATGAGTGAGGACGTCTTTATACTCAAGATGAAGCAATGGCGGCCCAAAGAGGTAAAGAGACTAGTTCAAGGTCACCTGCAAGGACAGAGTCAGGACTAGGACTGGCATTCATATCCTAGGTGAAAGTTATGACCAACCTAGACAGCATATTAAAAAGCAGAGACATTACTTTGCCAACAAAGGTCCATCTAATCAAGGCTATGGTTTTTCCAGTAGTCATGTATGGATGTGAGAGTTGGACTATAAAGAAAGCTGAGCACCAAAGAATTGATGCTTTTGAACTGTGGTGTTGGAGAAGACTCTTGAGAGTCCCTTGGACTGCAAGGAGATCCAACCAGTCCATCCTAAAGGAGATCAGTCCTGGGTGTTCATTGGAAGGACTGATGCTGAAGCTGAAACTCCAATACTCTGGCCACCTGATGCAGAGAGCTGACTCACGTGAAAAGACCCTGATGCTGGGAAAGATTGAGGGCAGGAGGAGAAGGCGACGACAGAGGATGAGATGGTTGGATGGCATCACCGACTCGATGGACATGAGTCTGAGTAAACTCCGGGAGTTGGTGATGGACAGGGAGGCCTGGCGTGCTGTGGTTCATGGGGTCGCAAAGAGTTGGACACGACTGAGTGACTGAACTGAACTGAACTGATGTATCCTAGGTCCGTATCATGTTGTATTATGAGGAAGATAAAAAATGACAGGAGCACGTACAGCCATCATTCGCTATTTTCATTATCATTTAAAGCAGCGGTTCTCAGTTGGACACACTCCCAGCCAGGGGACTTTTGGCAATATCCACCTAGATGATGTGGGTACTAGTGAGTAGAAGCCAGGGATGTTGGTAAACAACCTACTATGAACAGAACAACTCCTCAGAACAAAGCATTATCTGGCCCAAATATTAGTAATGCCAGGGTTGAAAGGTCAGTATTAAAAGAGAATGAAAAGGGACAGCAAGGAAGAGATTTCAGGACATGGGAGTCTGTGCTTTTCTTCAAAGTGAATCTTGATAAGAAGGGAGTGCCAAGAGAAAGCTGATGTTGGCTGGGACTGAGAAAGTGCCCCTGTGTGTTTTTCCTGTCCCAGACAGAGAACTTTAGACCACCAAGGATTCCAGCTTCTGACTTATCCTTGGGTCTCTCTAGACCAAGTTCTGGATTTTTCCTGAGATTTTGTCCAGTAATTCCATATTTTCATTAAGTTTCAAAAGCATTCTGTTTCACTGTGGGAGTAGGGGGAGAGAAAACTTTAAGATAAAAGCATTTAACATAAGAATTCTAATGTGCAAAACATTGGTTGAAGAGAATTCTTAGAATACTTGGTGTCTATATGAAAAGAAGCTCTGTTTACTATGGAAGAGTTCCTATGCAGGTAAGACTCTTATTCTATTTTCATTTGAATAGACAAGAATATTTCAGAATCCTTATATTATTTCGAAAGCTTTAGAAATTTCACTAATTTAGTGAGACCAAATTTAGGAAAATATTATTTGGTGTCCCAATGATGTATATCACTTGTCAGAGTCTTTCTGTTTCTCTCAATAGAGTTGGAGGCTTATCATTATAATCTTTGTACTAAGGCTTTAGGATAGAGATAGGGTTTCATGAAGTAAACAGTACAAGGATATAAGGACCTTACATAATTTCATGTATCGGTTTTCCACAAAAAGCTTTCCTGGCATAAATTTGCTATTCTATGTTTGAACTGCAGAAAAAAACAGTGCATTATAGACGTATGGTTTTTGTGTAGCTGAAATGTACTTTTATTGTTATTTATTTATTTTTGGGCCTACCGCATGGGATCTAGTTCCCTGAAAGTGAAAGTGTTAGTCACTCAGTTGTGTCAGACTCTTTGTGACCCCATGGACTGTAGTCCACCAGGCTCCTCTGACCATGGGACTCCCCAGGCAAGAACACTGGAGTGGGTTGCCATTTCCTCCTCCAGGGGATCTTCCCAACCCAGGGACTGAACCCACACCTCCTGGGTCTCCTGCATTGCAGGCAGATGCTTTACCACTGAGTTACTAGTGCTCAATACAACTAATCCTCTCTTTCCAGGTCTCCAAGGAGGTAACACTGTATAAAGGGAAATGGGCTTGCAAAAGAGCAGGGATCTACAATCGGCCCCACCCACTCCACAACCCTGGAACAGCTGAGTTGCAATTCTCTACTGTTCCAAACATCAGTAAGTTCATCAGACTTCCCTTGTTTTCTTTTCAGATGATGAGACTCCAGTTAGCCTGGAATTAATGATTAACAGTTGCTATTTGAAAATGTGGTTAAGTGCAGCTTTGGCCAGCAGGCATCCTCATGTTGAGTTTGCCCAGTGGTTAAGGTACATGGGCAAATTTAAGTTCTCTAAGCTTCTCTCTGGGTCACTTGTTTGAATACACAGTAAAGCAAGAGAGAAAAAAAAATCAGTGTATTGAAAAAGCAAGCACCTCTACCAGAGTACATGTTTGACGTGCAAAGATTTTAAGGACTTTCACAGGCATTCTTCATAAGGAAACAGTGTTACATCACACTGGGAATCAGTAAAAGTAAATATTAAAGTTAAGTGAACAGTACCTGCAAAAACTCATTTAGAAGAGGATGGCCATTTTGGAAGACAAAAAACATTCTTATTAAGAATTGCAACAAACAAGGTGTTTCAGGTATGATTTCAAAAATTATCATTTAAGATGTCCCTCAAACAATTATTCCTTGAAGTTTCTTTTTCTGTGGAGTTAAAAATTTTTTACGATAGAGAATAAAACATGTCTGATTTAATATTTTGGAAGTTTTTAGTTAATATCCATAAGCAAGGTGGGAGGAGACTGCAGAATGGAAGAAGAGTAATAGTTTGTACTCAGTAGCAAGTATTTTAGAAATTACAAAGATATTCAAGAATAATATATACACATCAGAAGATGATCTGTCTCATAGATGTTCCTTGAGACAGGAGAACTGTCTCAAGTTTTCCATAGAGATGTCAATTCAGGGCTTTGTGGGGATAAGTATGTGTGTAGAAGACCAAGACAATCTAGGAATATATTTGCAATCTCATTTTAAAAATAGAAAATTTTAGAAGTAGAAAATCAGTTATAGCTTCTTTGATAAATTTAGAAAAGAAACTTCAACAATGGAAAGAAAGGAAATGAATTGGAAGAGAAGATAAACATGGAAAAATTGAGATGGAGAGAGGGTCAGATAATCATGAGAAATGTTGGATTAATAGTGAGTTGGAAAAAAAAAGTAGTGAGTTGGAGGCAAAAGAGAGGGAGCGAAGGAAGGAAAGGGGACAACCCTTCTCTCTAACTCCTTGGTTCCTCCCAACTGTGAACGTGTTGACCACTGCACAAATAACCATATTGAAGAATATTCTAGGATTGGGGGGAAGATAAAATTCAGCACTATGATAAGGAGCTCTGTGAACACTATTGAAATATTTACTCCTTTCCCTCCAAATTTCTTATAAACTCTGATGTCAGTAAATCAATTACAAATTCATGTCTTATGTGCTAAACATATGCACATTTTTCATTTTTTGTAGGATGACTTTATTATATCAAATGGTACATTTCACTTTATTTGCCTCAGTTGCTGGTGGTAAGTAGACTTTTATATTTAGTGTGGGCTGGAAATAGCTTGGTTCCCTGACTTGTGGATTAGAAAACAGGAGGGCATAAACCCCAAAGGGAAAATCACACATTGTCTTATTAATATTTTATTTAAGAAGGTCTAGTGGTGAGTCTAAACCTGCATAGTAATTACCATCAAACTAGTAATGAGTGATAATGATATTTTGAGATATCTGAAACTGTAGAGTTTTCAAATCTGCTATTTTTATTATATAAAGGCACAGGTCCTGTGGACACTAATGCATTTTGCTCTTATACTAGTCATAGAAAGATATGCCATATTTTAGTTAGAAGTTAGTGAAAATAAAGTTGGAATTTCTCCCCATTAAGTCCATGGACTACATAATCCTATAAGCCTCTAGTGATAATTTCTACTGTTCTTTACCTATGTACTTTTCCACATACTTACTGACATGTTGATTATTACTGTGATAAAATTACTTATTTTTAGTTTTACTTATTTTTTTGTTGCTACAATAAGTTTGAGTTATACTTTGTTCTGCTCAAATATTTAAATTTTTGTTTTATATATATATATATATATATATATATACACACTTATATATTTAAGAAGACCAAGGGTTGTATCTTAGTATTTGTCAAGGAAAATATACCAAGATTAAAAACTCCAATACATTTATTCAGTGATTAAATAATAATGACCTAAAAATCCAAAATCTGGAATATTAGATGTTTCATTCTAGAAACAGAAGAAAATTTCAATTTTATGTAATTTAGTTTTGTTTGTATTTTTAACTTATTTATGGTTTCAGTGGAAAGTGAAAGTGAAGTTGCTCAGTCATGTCCGACTCTGCGACCCCATGGACTGTAGCCCACCAGGCTCCTCTGTCCATGGAATTCTCCAGGCAAGAATACTGGAGTGGGTTGCCATTTCCTTCTCCAGGGGATCTTCCTGACCCGGGTTTGAACCCGGGTCTCCTGCATTGCAGGCAGATGCTTTACCGTCTAAGCCACTAGGGAAGTCCTTCAGTAGAAGGGGCTTCAATAATTTT
Organism: Cervus canadensis; assembly: GCF_019320065.1. Lineage (NCBI taxonomy): Eukaryota > Metazoa > Chordata > Mammalia > Artiodactyla > Cervidae > Cervus > Cervus canadensis. The sequence goes on from NC_057416.1 coordinate 15,069,443, forward strand.
TCCAAGAGTCTAAAGTTTTTGTTACTAAAATGACCTATTTATTTGTTTGGTTTTGTTTTATTAACACATAATTGATGTACAGCACTGTATATGTTTAAGGTTTACAGCACAATGATTTTCCTTACATACATCATGAAATGATGGCCACAATAGATTTAGTGACCATCCATCATCTCATATAGATACAACATTAAACAAACAAAAAAATGTGTTCCTTATGATACAGTCTCATAGGATTTACTCTAACGTTCACATATAATGTACATCAATGTTAATTATATTTATCATGTTGTACATTACATTTCTGGTACTTATTTATCTTATAACTTGAAGTTTGCATCTTTTGACATTTTTTTTTTTTTTTGGCCATGCCATGCAGCATGCAAGGTCTTTGCTCCCCAGCCAGGAATCGAACCCATGCCCTCTGTAATTGCAGCACAAAGTCTTAACCACTGGACTGCCAGGGAAATCCCCCTTTTGACTATCTATATCCAATACCCTTTTCCTCCAGTGACTGTCTCTGGTATACACAAATCTGATCTCTTTTTAAAAAATGTTTGTTTTGAAGGTATAATTGATGTACAATGCTATGTTAATTCCTAAAAACAAATGAACAAACATAATGAAACAAATAGAGTCATAGAAACACAGAACAAACAGGTGATTGCCAGAGAGGAGGTGGGAAGGTGAAGAGAGAAACAGGTGAGGGTGATTAAGAGGAACAAACTTCCAGCTGCAAAATAAATGATTCATAGTAATCAACTGTCCAGTGTGGGGATATAGTCAATAATTATGTACTATCTTTGTATGGTGACTGATGGTAACGAGATTTGTCATGATGAGAAATTGAAATGTACAGAAATATCCAATCATTATGTTGTGCAACAGAAACTAACCTAGTGTTGTAGGTCAACTGAACTGGTCCATTTAAAAGAGTGAAGTAATGTGATACCTTATCCCATCAAGGGTCATCAAAAGCTACCCAAAGCTGTAGGTACACAAAGTTGAGTGGCTACCCAAAGGCTACACGGAGCCTTTGTTTCACACAAGCGTGGCGTTTAGACACAGAGAAGCGGTGGGGAAAGGAAAAGCAGAGACCATTCTAGACCTGGATGGGGTCCTAGAGGGCATTTTTGCCAGAAAAGATCTAAGAAACAAATCAGTTACTCGCAAAGCACCCACATCTCCAGACAATCACTCAGAAGCACCATTCTATTGAGACACACATGCCATTTTATAATTTTCTTTTCTATCTGTGGCTGCTTATCCAGTAAACTAAAAGTGTTGATGGCCCTGATTTCTAAGTTCTGACATAGTTCCTGTTAACTAGACCTATTTCACTTGCCTTTGTGAGATTATTACCTGATCGGACATGTGCCCCAGAAAATCCAAAATCACACGTGTCATGTATTACAACCTAGAGTGTGTGACCACGCTGTTCCAAGATGCCTACTTTAAAGGAGGAGACGTCACTGTGGCTTTCACGCCAAATGCCAAGCACTGCCAGATCATCTGCACCCACCATCCAAGATGTTTGTTCTTCACTTTTATGACTGAATCATCGTCAGAAGATCCTACCAAGTGGTAAATGTTTGCTTTTCTACATAGAGGATTAGATTGTATATGACAGACAATTACCAACAATGAATAGTCACCTACCATTTTATAAAACTTAATGTGAACATTGGAAAATGTATCTTTGTTCAACTGAAATATTAAATATTTACAGGAGAAAGAGCAGCGTTTAGGCAGGGCAGGGGGAACAGACATGCCCCTCAGTGTGGACTTTCCAACTTCTCTTGTGGTCTCAATATTAATGATACTCTCTGTCTGATTTTTTTCTACTTTAAAGCCAGTTCATCATTTTGTTCTTTACCTTTCATTGATTATTGATATTTTATATTATTCAAATTAGTACATTTCCCTCAATGATGTTATTAGAAAAAAATTCATTGTTTATAAAGGTAATTTGAAAGAATAGTACAATGACTTCATATCATCCCAATACTTTTTGCCATTTTTGTCTTCTCTATCATCTATGTGTAGATGTCTAACCATTTGAAATAATTTGAAGCCATCATAATATTTCACCCTTAAATATTTCAGCATACATTATTGTACACAAAAGACATTAAAAATTAACGAGAATCCCTTTATATCATCTCAGTTGTCCTTTCAATGTAATTTACAGCAATTAACCAGAATCTTATCAAGATTCACAAATTACATTTGGTGGTTTTGGCTCTATAGTCATATTCTTAAAAATCTTGGGACATTCCACCGACCATTTTTGTTTTCACACTGAGTTTAACATTTAATAATAAAGCTTTACTGCAGAATGACATTATCAACATCTTTATGCACTATTGCTGCATTCAGAGTATTTACATAGTTCCCTGAACTTATAAAATTTACTATTCTAGAATTTATGACTGAGGTTGGCAAAGTTTTTCTTAATAGGCAGAAAGTAAATATCTTAGACTTTGTGGATCCAATAGCAAAATCAAGGATATTATATAAATACTTATATAATGATTCAAAATATAATCATTGAAAACTACAGAAACCGTTCTTAGCTCATGAATTATATACTGAAACAGGCAGAGAGCTGCATTTAACCAAAAGGTCATAGTTCACCCACTCCTATTTCTTGTTTGGAAGGAAAATTTTATGTCCTCTTTCCAATGTCAGGATGTTGGAATGAAAACCAAACTCACAGTCTCTTAAGAAATATTTGTTTTGTCATGAGATAGAGGAGTTTTTTTCCTTCTCTTTGACTCTCTGTGGGCTGACTTTTAAGATCCATTATTTTAAAACATACATTTTCACCCAATAATGTTATTTCTTTAAAAAAAAAAAAAAAAACAGGTATAATTGCATCCTGAAAGACAGTGTTACAGAAACACTGCCAATGGTGAATATGACAGGAGCAATTTCTGGATATTCTTCCAAGCAATGCTTGCACCAAATAAGTGGTAAGATGTCTTTCTAGAATTGATATTTATTAGTTACTGTGATGTATACATGTAGTTACACCAGCTATGGTTTTATGGCTATAAAATAAAACCCTGCGATACTGAAACAAAGCCTCTCAGTGAAGTACCCTTCACATAGAGTAAAAATGAGCACACATGCATGTCTTCCCCACCACTGCATTATGTTCTGCTTCTGCTTAATCACTCAGTCATGTTTTTGACATTTTGTGGCCCCATGGACATACCCGCCAGGTTCCTCTGTCCATGGAATTTTCCAGGCAAGAATATTGGAGGAGGGTGCCATTTCCTACTCTACAGGACTTTTCCGACCCAGGGATAGAACCCCTATCTCTTTTGTCTCCTGCATTGGTAGGTAGATTCTTTACCACTAATGCCACCTGGGAAGCCCCACCCTATTACAGTTCATTAATATTTATCTCATCAGACACATCCAACTACATCAGTTCATCATTCATTTTTCCCCCCTCCTTTCCAGCTTAAAGTTTTATATGAAAGTCCTTATTAAATATATTAATTCAAATCAAGGAAAGCAGCTATAAAGGTTGAGATGACACTTGCCATAAGAGTGAAATAGATACTAGTATAGGTTAACTAGTGAATCAGTCCATTAGTGGAGTTAAGGAGACAAGAGAGGCCAGTTCATAAAATTGAAGCAGAAATGTTCGTCTCATATTGCTGCAATGTAAGAAGGACCCTGGCATTCTCTTACTGTTTCCATGGAAGAGTAGGAATTAAGCAGATTAAAATGAAACTAGAGGATTTCTGAGAAAAAAATCAGTGAAAGAGTAAGTCTGGAGGAACAGTGGCTGAGATTGAATTATCAGACTTGACCCCAGAGACTGGAAAATAATCATATATTCTGATTTTATTCCCAGCTTGCAACAAAGATGTGTATGTGGACCTAAACATGAAGGGAATGAACTATAATAGCTCTGTTACCCAGAGTGCTCAGGAATGCCAAGAGAGGTGTACAGATGACACGCATTGTCATTTTTTTACATTCGCCACAAAACACTTTCCAAGCATAAAGGATCGGTGAGTGAGCTGTGGGCTGATGGAAAACAAAATGGAATTCTTTTTTTTTCCTATCAACTTGATGTCAAATTTTATTTTTAACCCATACAAGACAATTCTAAAAATACTAATACTATAGATTTTTTGGTGAAAAATGTATTTAAAGTTTAACTTGGATGCACTTCTTTTTATAATACAGAATCAGCCTTTCAATGACACTTACCAAAAATGTTAAATCCACCTCCTAGCTAATTTATTATTGTTGCTGTTCAGTCTCTTAAGCTATGTCTAACTCTTTTGTGACCCCATGGACTATAGCCTGCCAGGGTCCTCTGTCCATGGGATTTCCCAGGCAAGAATACTCGAGTGGGTTGCCATTTCCTTCTCCAGGGGATCTTCCTGACCCAGGGACTGAACCTGTGTCTGCTGCTAATTTATAGAGTGCTACATTTTTTAACTGGCAATTTTAAAACAGTTGCAATGGTCAGTCAGTTCCATTCTCAGCCTAAAGGATGTTACAGTCTGAACTTGTAGAATCAAAAAGAAAAACCTACTTAGATATCTTCCCAAATAACAGTTCCCCACCTGAGACAAAGTAACTGAAACCAGTGTGAAATACTTTAAAATTTGTCCCCATACTAGATTTTGAAATATTCCAGGAATAAATCTATTATGTAAAAAATATAAGAGGATCTGATTTGAACCTGATTAACCTCTTTTCTCTTAAGAAATATTTTTAGGGAAAATATCATTAACTTTTTAATTTAGAAATATTTGAGATATTCTGGATTTGTATAGGGAACTACAATTATCTGGAGCTCCCCTGGTGACTCAGGGGTAAAGAATCTGCCTGCAATGCAGGAACCATAGGAGATGTGAGTTCAGTTCCTGGGTTGGGAAGATCCCCTGGAGAAGGAAGGGGCAAAGCTCTCCAGTATTCTTTCCTGGGAGATTCCATGGACAGAGGAGCCTGGCAGGCTACAGTCGATGGGGTCGCAGAGAGTCGGACATGACCGAAGCGACTTAGCACACACACGCACTATGCTTATCTGAAATCCAACAATGAAAGAAGAACTCAAAATGACTAGTATTTGGATTTTAACATTCCGGTCTACACACTCACAAAAAGGAGATGAGAGGAAATGAAGTGTCAAAGATTTACTTGAAGAAAAGCAATGGATGATAACACAAGATGAGGCTCTCAAATCAATAATTAAGATTTTGTGGTTTATCTTTAGCTCAGCTCAAACCCACCTTTTTACATATTTTATGTGTTAAGATTCAAAGCAAAGTGAACAGCAAGTCAGGACATCGGGAGTTGCTAAGTATTATTTGAAAAGTTAAAATGCTAAAATTGAGACGAGCTTGAGAAGTCTTTAATTCCTACATCCCCACTCTTGATGTCACTACCCATCTAAAGCTGTCATTTTACTGATGAAAAAACAAAACTGACAAAATTCACAGGACCACCAGCTCCCAGCAGAGACGGGACTCACGAGCTGTCTAGTCTCTCAGATCAATGTTTTCCGAGCAATTCTTTAGCTTCCATGCGCAGGCCATCTCTAAATGTGAATTTTTTATTATCTTGTATTTTTCCTTACTTGCATTTGGAGAGATAAAATATTTTTCCATTTTGGTCTTTATTCAGTAACATTTGTCTGTTGAAGAACACCCAAACAGGGACACCAAACAGCATAACGAAGCTCCGTGAAGTGGTATCTGGATTTTCTTTGAAGTCCTGTGGCCTTTCTAACCTGGGTAACTACTATTTTCTTAATGAGGTAGTTTAGCCATTTAATGCTAATGATACGTACAATGGGCCTTACTTAGGATACCAATTTGGGCTCACTGATGAAAAATGGACCCATTGACCTTTTATCTTCCTCGTGAGAAAAAATTCATTATGTTCTATATGATTAAAATTTATGTTGGAATTTAAAGCTTAAAACAATCACTTCACAGTTATCCTAATTTTAAAAAGTGTAAAAGATCTTGGGATAAATAAATCTTTAAAAGTTACTAGTAAGACCTTGTTTCTTTACAGCAGTTTGAGGCTCGCAGCAAAATTGAGAGGAAAGGATAAAGATTTCCCTTTATTTCCTGCCCAGACACGTAGTCAGCCTCCCCTATTACCAGCATCCCTCACCAGGAGGTACATTTGTTACAACTGATGAACCAACATCATAATCACATCATAATCTCCCGAAGTTCACAGTTTACATCACAATTCACTCTTGGAGTCGTACATTGTATGGGTCTGAACAAATACATAGTGGCATGCTTCCATCATCAGAGCACCATTCAGAATATTTTCACTGCCTTGAAATTTCTCTGTGTTCTGCCTGTTCACCCCTCCCTCATCTCCCAAAAAATTTTTATATGGAATTTACGAATACTGTGAGTGGGGTTTTACCTTTACCAGTGCTACCAATGAACTGACCTGAATACGATTTCTTCTGTCATGCAGCTTGTATTAGGGACATTTTCCCTAGAACGGCGTTTGTGGACATTACCATCGACACTGTCATGGCCCCAGATCCCTTTGTCTGTCGCAGCATTTGTACTCACCATCCCAGCTGTCTGTTTTTCACCTTCTTGTCTGAAGAATGGCCAACAGCATCTGAAAGGTAAGGAGCTAAGATTAAGGGTCATGTGTTACCTTTTAAAACAGTTGATCAAAACCCACCCTTGAAAATTCTAAGCAACTACAAATTTTATCTAAATGTCTGTCTAGAATAGACAAAAACTGCAAGGAAGAATCCTAGCTCCTCTCTTTCCATTTCCCACTTACTGACCGCAGGACTGTTGCTTTTCTTTAGGTTAGGGAGGTCTTTGCCTTCAGCAAAAGGAGAGAGACAGAGGATGAGATGATTAGATAGCATCAGTGACTCAATGGGCATGAATTTGAACAAATTCCGGGAGATAGTGAAGGACAGGGAAGCTTGGCGTGCTGCAGTCCATGGGGTCCCAAAGAGACGGACACAACTTAGTGACCGAACAACAATGACAAGAACGAGAGAGTTGCTAGTTCTGAATAGAAGGAAGAAAATAATGATAGTCACTGAGAGGTATCTCAGGCCAATGCCTGGTTTAAGATCATTGACCCTGGAGTACAAAAGGCTGGAAATAGCAGTGACCTGTCAAATCCAAAGTGGAGAGCGGTGGAAACGATGGCCTTCATCAAAAGAAATGGGGATAATGGTGGAGGAAGCTTTGAGAATTTAGGCCATTTCCCTACTGATGGATATTAACACAGGAAACTGTAATAAAAGCATGGGAAATTGCTATGATCATCAAAAGGATGTTTGTTGCCCCCATTAACAAAATTCACTTAAAAAATCATCTTAAGACTGCTTAAAAATCTAGATTGTAGGTATTATCTGAATCTGAATTCTCAGAGTCCTTGGCATTTGCTTGACATGGCTGTTCATTCCTGGGGAGAGTGTCCCCCAGAGCAATTCAGCCAAAATAAGCCCTTGAACTCCTGTCCATCAAGCAAGACTGTTTTTTTATCGAGGGAGTGAAAGGTTGTTAGGGTTAGGGTTAGGGGTAAGGTTGTTGCTGACACATGAAAAGACGCCGGGATTCTTGGCCTCTGGAGGAGAAGAACTCAATCCGGGGCCAGAGACGAGGCTTGATTGCTCAGAGCTTTTGTGTAATCAAGTTTTATTAAAGTATAGAGGAGATAGAGAAAGCTTCTGACATAGGCATCAGAAGGGGGCAGAAAGAGTACCCCCTTGCTAGTGTTAGCAATGGCGTTATATACTCTAATTAGCTATTACAGTGAATCAAAGGGATGTCTGGAGGTTGTAAAGACCTCACTAGACCTACTCCCATAATTTACATTTTAAAATAACAGGATGAGCCAGAAGGTTTTTTCCAGAGACTGTCCTCAAGCAGGATACATTATTGTTATATAATCCTAAGGAATGTAGAGGGGAAAAAAAGTTTGTCCTTTCCTCCTCCTTGAGAATTCCAGACCCCTCTCTCCTTGGGCACCCCTAGACTTATCAACCTGCCTAGGAAATGACTCAGGAGGATAGAACTACAGAAGTATCAATACTAGGTTTGTCACATGAGAATATGTTTGTTACTTTCATGTTCTCAATATGGTTCTAACATGGGGACATGATAAGTACGCTCAATAGACTAAAAACCTTGTACTACTTGGGCCAGAGTGGAAGTAAAAGAGAAGTGATCAGATTGGGATATATTGTTAATGTAGAGCCAGTAAGATTTGCTGATGGATTGAATACCAGCATGAAGGAAAAAGTCAGTGATGGCTGCACAATTTTTGGCTCAAGAAAGTTGGAAGGATGGAAATACCAATGAAGAGATGAGGGAAGATTTCCCACAGAGTTGATTTCCAGAGGGAAGAGGTGTCTGGTAGTCAATGAGAAAGAAATATTGAATTGGCAGTTAAAAAGAGAGATTTAAGTCAGTGATTAGGTATCCCCAGCTGGTAATTAATGCTGCTGAAACTGATGAGATCATCAAAAAATTGAACAGAAAGAAGGAGGGCAAAGATTGAGCCTCAAGGCATTAAAAATTTCAGAACTTATAAAGATGCCTTTGTAAGGCGTTATTTTGTCTTAATCATGGTTCTTTTTCTTTCATATTCCATTTATAAAATTCCCAATCAATACCTATAAGAGGAGGTATTTGATCATCATTACAGGGTGAGAGAAGAACATGGGTGCTACAAGCCAAGGCTTGGCCTCTTAAATTCGAATTAATGAATATTAAATAAAACTAAATCTTCATTTCCTCAGCTGTATTAGCCACATTTCAAGTACTCATCATATGGCTGGCTGGTGCCTGTTGTAGTGACTAGCATGGATGCGGAGTGTTCACTTCGTTGCAGAAAACTCTGTTGGACATCACTGACCCGGATTGGGATTTTGTGGTTAGGAAAGGTTACTTCTTCGCAGAGAAATGCCGCCTGGGTGTGGAGCCTGCATTTATCTCTGTCTGTGGCACCCCACTCCAGTGCTCTTGCCTGGAAAATCCCATGGATGGAGGAGCCTGGTAGGCTGCAGTCCATGAGGTCGCAAAGAGTCGGACACGACTGAGCGACTTCACTAAGCCTACAGCAACTCTGAGTCGGAGATTTCTAGACAGCATGAAAATTCTTGGATGGTTGAGATAGTCTAGGAAAGTTGAGAGAAAGGAAATGAAAAAGGAAAGTGCTAGGAACGGTGATGTTGAACAGAGCAAGCTCAGAAAATTTAGAGGCAGTTTGGAAAATTTGTCTGCAACCTAGAGTCTGACTCGGTATACTTTCAAAATGGGAACGCCTTCCCTATTAAATACCAACAGGAACTGATTTCTATATGCACTATGAAAATGTCTTCTTTGATATGTTTTACATGGTGCCTCTTTACTTCCCTTTTTCACTCTTAGAAATCTGTGTCTCCTTAAAACATCTTCAAGTGGATTGCCAAGCGCACGCTTTAGAAAGAACAAAGCCTTTTCTGGTTTTAGTCTACAAAACTGCCGGCACAGTGTCCCAGGTAATCAGTGCAAGCTCTTTCTTCTGATTAAGGTCAACAAATGGGTGAGAGGGTTTTGCATTTCACATCCCAATATGTGCTTCTGCTGTCCAGTGTTCTGCCATTCTTCATTCTATCGCAACACTGATTTCTTGGGAGAAGAACTGGACATCGTAGACGTGGACGGACATGAAGCCTGCCAGAAAACATGTACCAACAGCATCCGCTGCCAATTCTTTACCTATTCTCCATCTCAAGAATCATGCAACAGAGGGAAGTAAGACATATGTCAAGTTCCATAGACGCTCCTGTCCCAGCTTGTTGAGAGATGCATTATGTTTATACCATTTTGCTTCCAACCTGCAGGGGTAAATGCTACTTAAAACTTTCTGCAAATGGATCTCCAACTAAAATACTTCATGGGACAGGAAGCATCTCCGGATACACGTTAAGGTTATGTAAAATGGATAATGGTGAGTTTAATGTCACTTGAAAAAAGTAATAACCTGAAGGAATTATTTTATACTGAGTATGTCATGACTAAGAGAATCAATAATCGCCACAGAGGGGAGAAAATTAGTACAAAAATGAATCTAGTTGCAATTTTCTGTTATTTTCACTGCTGTCAATCAGGCTGACCTGTTTTAAAGGTAAATATTGGGCTTTAACTGAACTCTGCATTGCCTGGCATTAATTAAATATATGTTATAATCCCTGGGTCAAGAAGATCCCCTGGAGAAGGGAATGGCAACCCACCCCAGTATTCTTGCCTGGAGAATCCCATGGACAGAGCAGCCTAGCCTGGTGGGCTATAGTCCATGGGGTTGCTAAGAGTCAGACACCACTGACATTTTTCGCTTAAACATTTTATAAATGTTTATAAACATTTTATAAAAATTTGATACATTTATATAACCAGTATTTCCTGGTGAGGCTCAGGCTTAGGTAACATTTTTATGTCTGTTTGTTGATATCAAGGTCAATGATCTTTCTTATTATCCTTTATAATAGAAATATCAACCAGCATCTTAATTAGTCATTTTCTTTCTATTTGTTGTTACTTGATCTTTAATTGAAATATAAATAATCATCTTATGTTTGGAAAATTATGTTATCTATGCAAGAAGTACTCAGTAACTCCTTCTCCAGGGCCTTCAAATTTCCTGCAAGTGTTTATGAGTATTTATGAATATTAGCAAAAGTTACAATAAAACCTTATTAACTTGTAACAATGAGTATGAGAGAGTGGAAATAAAAAGATTATCTATATTAAGCAAGACCTATAATAATATAAAAAGGATAATGGCAGATCAGCAGTACTTCCATTCCAGTGGCCAGTTTCTGAGCATAGTAACAAAAGATGGTTTGTAGGCAAAGAAGACTGTCTAAGAGATAGAAAAGGAGCATTCTCCCTACACGCATTCCTCCCTAAATTATCATAATAACCTATGACGACTTTAGTGTTCACTGATTTACATACACTGCATGTTTCTGGACTTTTATCGCTTACTGCCCAATATTACAATGCAATATAAATTAAGTTGCAGCTGAGATTTAATGAGTGAAATGGAAGTGATAATTATGCTTTGTAGTAGATTTCAAAGTATGAAAAACTTCTGTGTCAGAAATACTGGCTGTACTGAGAGGTGAAATAAATCCTGAGGTTCCTAGAACTTGTTTTGTAGAACACGCGATGTTACATTGTGTCCAATATTACCCCTCTAGCTGGGAAATTCTGCCTTCCTAGAGTTTAGAGGGGCTCTGATGGGACTCTGGAGGATTCTATCTTCTTCACAAAGACAGTCAGTTGAGTTGTATCTCATACCTTCTCTGTTTTCCTTAACAATAAATTTACCCAAGACAAAAAGGAGCATTTACAATCTTTCTGTTGTCCTGGTGCTACCAAGCAATAGAAAGGATGCAGCCGATTTTATCGTCAGTAATGGTGACATAGTTTTAAAAAGGGGAGGCAGTACTTACACCCTAAGTTGCAGAATCCATTCTCTACCCTCCTCCCTTCATTATGTTCCTTTCTAATGAATCTATGGACTCTGGTCTCTAAAGGTTGCAGACTATATCAGGTGTAGACTGACAGCCAAACAGAAAATATAAGGTAAAGGAAAATAAAATCTTATGTCTTTTTATGCACCTTCTGATATAAGTGAAATGAATTGATTACATTTTGCTGCATTAGATTAAAAATGTGCTAATATACAAGGGAATATCTGACTGAGATGTTTATATCTTATACTGTCATTGGTTTATACTATAACTTAACTTTCTGAAGACACAGAGCAATTGCCATCCAAAGAAACATCTATTAGTTCAAAATGCAAGGCCAAGCATGGATATTTTCAGCACTTTGAACTGAGAAATGAACACCGAGATCTATAACTCATCTTAACAAGGTCTTTATTTACGTGTTGTTAATATAGCTTAGTTACTGCTGACATATTAATTTTCCAAGTCAAGAAAGGAACTGAGGGGTGAGTTTGAATCAAAGTCCTCGGAAATATCAAGGGTCGCGCATAAAACCCCAGTCTGTCAACAAGACCAAAGGGCAGAAGCAGTTCACAAACAGAAGAGAAGCCAGGTTGGGATGTGGGTGGAGCTGGAGTGACGGGCCCCAGAGGGCAGCTGGGGTGGAGGGCAGTGGGAGGAACTGGACAAAGGCTGCAAAGTGAGTGCACGGCGCTCACCTTTAACCAGTTCTCAAACATTGGTGAGGCGGATCAAAACTTAGGTGGGCAGGGTCCGCTGTCAGAGTTTCTGATTCACCACGTCCAAGGTGGGGCTCAGGAGTGGTCATCTCTCACAAATTCTCAGGTCATGCCTGGGAGGTCGGTCTGGGGGCCACACTTGACAACCATCACTTTAAAAGAACCACTGGGGTTGTTTGAGGGAGGGTAAGCCTCGAAGTCCCAGATGAGGCATTATTTTATTGTTGTTCAGTTGCCCGGTCGTGTCCAATTGTTTGCGACCCCATGGACTACAGCATGCCAGGATGCCTGGCCCGTCTCTATTATTTGAGGCATTATTTGGGGATGTGCAATTACAAGGTGATCCACCCATTCAGGTTTTATGTTCATATTGTGCTTTGCCAACTTGAGTCTAAAGTATCTTCAAGTGAAGGTCACGGTACATTATTGAACCCAGAGAAGGTGTTCTATACCGTGAGCCTGAAGGAATGTAGCTACTGATGGAAAATGAAAATTTAGGAAGCTTCTCACTGCAATCCTTCTGTTGTAGTGTGTACAACCAAGATCAAGACCAGAATTGTTGGAGGAACCCAGTCTGTTCACGGAGAGTGGCCATGGCAGATAACTCTGCACGTGATATCACCCACCCAGAGACACCTGTGCGGAGGCGCCATCATCGGAAACCAGTGGATATTAACAGCTGCTCACTGTTTCAACGAGTTCAGTACCATTGCTGGTTTTACTCCTTCACCACGCTCACACATATATTAATATTAAATCTACTCTAGTATTTTATTTAAAAGATGTAAACTTTCCTATTTGCTAAATTAATTTTCTGTTTTAGTGGGGGGAGAAAAGCAAAAAGGAAGAACTGTTCATATTCTATACCAGCATCAGAGAGGTGCAGGAACATGGCTCCATAATATTCTACTTTTCTGGTTAAATGTATGCACATCCCCAGGGGACTTCTGGTTACTTCCTGTTGAGTATATCACCTTCTGTGCACTGTCGTGGGCTTTGGATTCAGGAAACTCAAAGAGAATTTCCCGCTTCCCGAATGTAATTTCCCATTTATTCTCCCTCTCCCCTCTGACTCTGTCTCCTCCTCCTCCTCCTTCTCCTCTCTCTCTCCCTACCTCTTTCCCCACCCCTCACTCTATTTCCAGACACAGAAAGAAGGGTTTATTATACATCATCATATTGGATTCCCTACTTCAGTCATTTTCATTACCGGCCAAATATAAAAGCTCCATCGAGAGCATACAAAGGGTGTGTATCCCAGGGAATTTTAGTTGACCAGACTTCCTCTTTGCACCGCAGTATCTTCTGGGTTGTTTTTAGACTCAGATTTGTGGTTTTCTTGGTTTATTTTTATCAGTATGCAGCTTACTCATAACTCAAAGATTTGAGGTCAATAGTCTCTTTTAGCTTTTACATATGGGACAGTGGGATGCCAGAAAGTATGAGTGAATTTCTCAGGGTCACAGCCAATCAACAGCGGCACTGAAAGTTAGAACCCAGAACTCTGTGTGTGTGTGTGTGTGTTGAAGGGTGGAAAAAGTATTCATTGATGTTTGTGTGTTTCATATAAGGTAAATGATAGCCCAGGACCTTCCATAAAAGAGGACTATGTGACTGCAAAATCTTAGCAGAAAATCACTTCTTTCTACCTAAAAGCCCCCCACTGGCAGAAAATATTAGCCAAATAGGAATAGTTAGTTAAATAGCACTGTATCGCAAAAGGTTGGGAATTATTTGCTAAAGGAATTCTCTTTTCCTCTATTGCTTACTCCTTAGGGTCGAGTCACCTAATGTATTGCGTGTCTATAGCAGCATTTTAAATCAATCAGAAATAAAAGAGGATACATCTTTCTTTGGGGTTCAAGAAATAATAATTCATGATCAATATAAAAAGGCAGAAAGTGGATATGATATTGCCTTGTTGAAACTAGAAACCGCAATGAATTACACAGGTATGGAAAATTTTAAACAGCAAGTTGTCTAGAGTGATGCCCAGCTTCACACTCCCAGATTCATGGCCTGACCCTGGCAATCCCTCCACGTATTACTGTCATTAAAAAGGGAGTGGGGCTGCAAAGCTCCCCTTTCAGTCCATTAAGACTGAGTGCTGGGAACTTCCCTGGTGGTATAGTGGTTGAGATTTTGCCTTTCAATACAGGGGGTGCAGGTTTGATCCCTGGTCTGGGAGTGAAGATCCCACATGCCACATCCCACAGGCAAAAAAAATCAGAGCATAAACAACAGAAGCAATATTGTAACAAACTCAATAAAGGCATTAAAAATGGTCCACATTAAAAAAAAATGCATATTCATATAAAAGACCGACATGCTGTCCTGATGATTGAATCTATTTTTTTGTGGGGAGGGGTTAAAATGGCAAGTTTTCTTCAGATGCACAGGATGACATGACTTCATAATATATCATAATATTAAAGATGATTTATATCTCCTCTTTAAGGAAGAAAGGATGGCAGGTCAGGAATGATGAAGCAGCTTCTACAGGATCCCAGATCTCATGAGAGTGACAGTTAATGGAGGAGGTTCTCTCTTGTTCCCTCCTCCTTGATGTGTGATAGATAACTCTGAAAGTGAGGGATGAAAACGTATGACAAAGAGGCAAAACAAAAAACCCGAATATAATAAACTGAGAACACACCCTGATCATAGAAAGTGAAGGAAGAGAGTCTTTCCTGGGAAATGTGATGTATTCTGTTTCTGACAACTAAACTGTGATTTTTAAAATCTAGATTCTCAACGGCCCATATGCCTACCTTCCAAAGGAGATAGAAATGTGATGTATACTGAATGCTGGGTGACTGGATGGGGATACAGAAAATTAAGAGGTAAGAAACTATATTTCTCTGTGTGCTACAGCTGAAGACACAGAACACCGTTTAATCACAATGCTTTCTGCTATCTCAAGTTGCACAGCTAAAATGAGAGTAAAATAATAACATTATTCAATTGCAGAAAGCATATTCATGAGGAAGGAAAGGCGAAAATCACCCAAATGAAGATGATACCTCGCCTGATTGGAAATTTTAAATATGACAATCTCTTTAAAGACTCATTACTTTTAATGAAATTTAATTCAAAACCTAGCACTTTTCAGTAGATGTCTTAGGCTGCTATCCAATTATTTTCTCTGGGAAATAATTCCAGTTAGAGCCATAATTAATTTTGAGCTTAATTAACATGAATAAAATGGTACAATAGTGAGAATAACATCTTCTCTACACTCTGTACGGAGAAGGCAATGGCACCCCACTCCAGTACTCTTGCCTGGAGAATCCCATGGACGGAGGAGCCTGGTGGGCTGCCGTCTATGGGGTTGCACAGAGTCGGACACAACCAAAGCAACTTAGCAGCAGTAGCTACACTCTGTAATTACAAAAGGTCTGTGAACTAATCCTGATTTTTTTTTCCTTCTGGATTTTTACATAGGTGTGGTTTTGATTTTAAATATATGTGCGTATATTTAAATTTATATTATATGTATGTGGTTATTCCATATATAAACCAAAAAAAAAATTTTTTTTTAGACAAAATACAAAATACTCTCCAGAAAGCCAAGGTACCCTTGATGACAAATGAAGAATGCCAGGCAGGATACAGAGGGCACAGAATAACCAATAAGATGGTCTGTGCAGGCTACAGAGAAGGAGGGAAGGACGCCTGTAAGGTAACCCTGTCTTCAGCCACTTGAAAAACTCAAATTAGAATGTTTAATGCAGCAAACTTTTTAAAAAATTTTAAATTAATTTTTTTTTACTAATTTATTTATATTTGGCTGCGCTGGGTCTTCGTTGCTGCGCAGAGGCTTTCTCTAGTTGCAGGGCCCGGGGACTACTCCCGAGTTAATGTGACACATGGGCTCGGTCGCTCCGCAGCATGTGAGATCTTAGTTCCCAGACCAGAGATCGAACCCGAGTCCCCCCTGCATAGGCAGGTGGATTCTTAACCACTGGGCCACCAGGGAAGTCCTCTGTTTGGTGCATTTTGTAAAAAACAGTCTTCTGCCAATGAGCAGGGAACACAGTGGATTTGTTTTTTCCTTACCCTAAAATCTGCCGTGGATAGATTGGTGTGGGGGGCAGGTCATCTGCTTCTTTGAAGTTTATTAAAAGGCCAAGACAGAATCTCAGGTGAAATCACTCCCAGGACAATGCATTTAAGATGCGAAGTGTCTGAACTGATCTGCGTGCCCTCTTCTTTTCCCTGTTTGTCACAGGGGGACTCCGGGGGGCCCCTGTCCTGTAAACACAACGAGGTGTGGCACCTGGTGGGCATCACGAGTTGGGGTGAAGGCTGCGGCCAAAGGGAGCAGCCAGGTGTTTACACCAACGTGGTCGAGTACGTGGACTGGATTCTGGAGAAAACGCAAGGCCCTTGAAAGGGTCCTCAGAGACCATTCGACTTCCTGAAGGGTAAATCAGATCATTCCCTGAAGAGGGTTTGGATTTCACTGAAGAAGACACTGCGCCTTCATTTTCCTCCACAGGCTAGAATTCTGAGACTGTAACAGATGGAGGGGTTGGGTATTGGTAAGAGCCCACCAAGAAAAACCAAACTGTCAGGATCCCTAAGCTCCCAGGGTTCTGTGATGATCAGAGTCTGACTTCAGTATCCAGTCTCTGTTCTGCTGGCTATACCTCTTCTAAACCAAAGAAATACTATAAAGATTAAGATATTTAAAGATGAAAGCATAGCCAGATAGACCAGAAAAGAATCCAGTGGCAGCACCAAAGGATCGGGTAGAACTGCTCAAAGAAACCACTGTAAAAAGGTGTGGTAAATGAAATATGGGAAGAGGAGAAAATAGGAACCAAGACAGTCATCATCCATTTGCTAGGTTCTGCGCTCTGTGTATGGGGAACTCTTTTGGGAAGAAAGAACTTAACTGAATTTGATGGCCAGTTTCAGGATAATCAAGAATTCTTGTCGTTAATTTTTAAATGGGTTTGGGTGGAGACAAGCTATGAATGAGTGTGAATGTGGACTCCAGAATTTCTGTAAGGAAAAGGATTAAAAGCAGCAATCCACCTGAAGTGGGTCCTCTGTGCGTGGACTTCATCTGCATTTGACACAGTTTTGGGCACAGGAGGGCTGGTGAAGATGAGGGGGGTAAACTAAAGACTTTCTAAGACAACCACACTCTGTGAGTGTGGGTTCACAAATCTACATTTGTACATGATAAATGTATTGGACAGAAATCAATGTAACATACACCAATCCTACAGGTGAAAATGATTTGGGAACACATGGATGGGTACAGTAGTGTCTTCAGCATTTTCAAAGCAGCACCTTGTAATCTCAGTACTGGGATGTTCCCTGCCATGCAAATATTTACATGGTGATTGTTTTTGATATAGTCTAATAAGCTAAAATTTGCACTATCCCCACCAGTTTTCAATCCATGCCAACAACCTGTGTCAAGATTCTATCTAATATGCACAGTATTGATTGAGCAGACTGAACTGGGGGGAATACGGTGGTGAACCAGTCAATATCTCTACCTTCCTGAAGCTTCCAGTCTGGTTAGCAGGAGCCACAAAAAGAAAATAATTACACATGTATAAAATACAGAATTTTAAATGGAAATGAGGAGGCAGCATAGGGTTCTACGAGAAGGAAGGGGAAAAGAGAATTTGGAGCAGGTTCAAAGATTGGGATAAAAAAGGAATTTTCCGAGGAAGACACAGGAAAAACAAAAGCAAAAAAAAAAGAATGGCATTAAGACCTTGGCTATTGTCCCGCCTCATTAAAAACTCAGGGAAACTGCTCCATTTTGACGAAGAGGCTTGTCCCGACTGGTCCTGCTGGACCCCCTCCTCCCTTCACCCCCTGGGTCCTCCTCATCCTCTCATCTTCTGTTCTTATGGGCTTTCCCCACGGCCTACATCAGACTGTGGCAGAAAGGGCCTGTCCCTGTCCTGTTGCAAGAGACTTTCCCACATTCTGGATAAGGTCTTCGAAATTCACATGTGGAGACTTCACTACTGCCCTAGGCTCCAGCAGCCGCGAAGGGTGGCCCCGTGCTGGGGGCGTGGTTTCCTCTCTCAGCCCGCCTCTCCCCTAGACTGCCGGAGGCTGCCTGGTACCCTGGGGGGCGGGGCTTCTGGGGGCCCCTCCCAGCATCCATCCCATTTCCCTCCAAGAGTGTGTATGCAGTGTTCATCCGTCAGAGCAGGCAAGCTTCTTTCTTTCCTTTTGTCCTTCCCAAGGCCATCTACAGACTGAAACTAACTCTTCCAAGCAATTTTTCAACTAGGAATGTGCGTGTGTGCGTGTGTGTGTGTGTGTGTGTGTGCGCGCGCGCGTGCATGCTCATGTCTAGGGAGGCGGGCGGGAATGAATGAAAAGGAATGTTTCTGATAACCACAACACTTAACACTCACTCAGCTTCACTGCCTGTCTGGGTCTTGAGGATCCCTCACCTTCAGATGCAGATTTAGTTTCCTAGGGCTTGGGTAACACATTGCCACAAACTGAACGCTTTAAAATAGCAGAAACTCTTTCTCTCACAATTCTAAAGGCTGGAAACCTGAAATCAAGATTGAGCAGGGTCATGCTTCCTCCAAGGCCCCCAGGGGCGGTTCCTTCCTGGTCTCTAAATTTTAAATTATGGCCATCTTAGATCTCTGGGGGGCTTCCCTGATAGCTCAGTTGATAAATAATTTGCCTACAATGCAGGAGACCCCAGTTCGATTCCTGGGTCGGGAGGATCCCCTGGAGAAGGGATAGGCTACCCACTCCAGTATTCCGGCCTGGAGAAATCCATGGACTGTATAGTCCGGGGGGGTCTCAAAGAATCAGGCTCGACTGAACGACTTTCACTTTCACTTAGATCCCCAGGGCACTCGGGTGTGAAAGCAGGGTCCTAACCACTGCACCACCAGGGAATTCTTCAATTAGGAGCTTCTGGAGCAGCCATTTAAGCAATCCCTTAAGGATATCATTTCTATCATTTCATTCAATCCAAAAGAGTTAAAATGGACATCCTAGAGTTAACAGCTTGCTAAGTGGATATCCTAGACTTAAAATTCAGTCAGCCCATCAGTCAGCAATTAGTGATGTTAATAATAATAGGAACATCATTTTTGGCTAACAAGAGTAAGTGAAAGTGTTAGTCGCTCAGCTGTGTCTGACTCTTTGAGGCCCCATGGACTGTAGCCTGCCAGGCTTCTCTGTCCACGGAATTCTCCAGGCAAGAATACTGGAGTGGGTTTCCATTCCCTTCTCCAAGGTGTCTTCCCAACCCAGGGACTGAACCTGGTTCTCCTGCATTTGCAGGCAGAGTATCTACTGTCTGAGATACCAGGGAAGCCCAACAAGAGAAGAAAATAATGCAATTAAGAATATTACAATATGTCCTTCTTGCAGAATGCCTGCTGTGTGCTTTACTTCTTGTCATACCTTGTACTCCTTGTTACTCCATGTAAGACAAGGTATTATTATCCCCATTATAGCCTAATATCATGTTGTTGCTTTCACAGGGAAAAGAAAAGGACAAAACACCTTGCAAGTATTTTCCTCTCAATTCTCCACGTTCCCTCTAGATGGCACTTTGGCCTCATTTTAAACCCTAGGATCTGACAGAATGCACTTAATTTATGATATATGTAAACAAATTCTGTGTATTGATATATATCTGGAAACACTAAATCAAATCAACTGCTTCAATTCAAATTCACATGACTTTTCAAATATAATGGTTGCAAATATCTACTCCCTAGACAGTAGTTTGTCCTTTAAACCATGTGCTCCAGAGCCCCCCAGCTTTGGGGACTTCACTTCCCCTTAGTGACCAACTACAGGAGCCCCCAGCAGTAGGTGACACTGGGCCTTTGGGTGCGCTCCCAAAGACCTCCAGTGCTGCAGGCGGAGTGCTTACCTGTCTTCTAAAAGGCCATCCCCCGTCACTTGCCATCTGGTTGAGTCACATGGCTTGGGACTTCTTTTTTAAACAATATTTATTCATTTATTTGGCTGCACTGGGTCTTAGTTGTGGTAGGCGGGATCTTTGGTTGTGGCATGCCCGCTCTTAGTTGCAGCATTTGGGATCTAGTTCCCTGACCAGGGATCGAACCCAGGCATCCTGCATTGGGAGCACAGAGTCTTAGCCACTGGACCACCATGTATGTCCCTCGGGACCTTTTCTTGCCGTCTCCCTGTGGTTTCCTTTCAGCTGCTGTAACCCCTTCTCCCAACCCTCAGCTGTATATATGTCCCCCCTTCCCCGCACCTTGCTTGGTCCACACGTGAACACAATCCCCTTCCCTTGATTATTCAGAGTATTTTAAAGATTACACTGCAATATTGAAAACAAACAAGCAGAAACCTTTGAATTCTGAAGGCTTGGTGAGAGAAAAAAAGGAGAAATACACCTCCCCTCAACACACACACACACACACACACACACACACACACACACACACACACACACACACACACACACACACACACACACACACACACACACACACACACACCCCACATCTGGAAGTGGGTAAGGATACACTGGGCTTCCCAGGTGGATTAGACGGTAAAGCGTCTGCCTGCAATGTGGGAGACCCGGGTTTGATTCCTGGGTTGGGAAGATCCCCTGGAGAAGGGAATGGCAACCCACTCCAGTACTCTTGCCTGGAAAATTCCATGGACGGAGGAGCCTGGTAGGCTACAGTCCATGGGGTCGCAAAGAGTCGGACACGACTGGGCAACTTCACTCACTCACTTAAGGATACAGTTACTCCAAGTCTCCGTGAGTCCAGTTGTTCCACAGAGGTTTCCCTACTGGCCGTGTGTCTCCTTGAACCCCCCAGCTTGCAGAGACCAGTGGGCTTGGGGCGGAAGCTTTTACTATTTTGTAGCTTTGACGAAGAAAGCCTCTTAGGGAGGCTTACCATTAGCATTAGGTACATTAGCATTTGGGTTTGTCCACTACATGAGACAGAAAGACAGTCTGAGGTACAAACCTGCCCTGAGTCATGGACAGTATTTAACAAGCCAGCCAGCTGACTTAGGGACTTGAAAAATTTTAAAAACCCGTGGGAAGAAAGTCTAGGGAAGGGGGACGTAGGTGCAAGAGAAGCAAGAAGTGTGAAACCATCAGAGCTTCCACGGGTGCCCACCAGAGGGCGCAGTCACTCTGTGAACCGAAGACTAATCTAGAATCCAGAATCTAGAACTGAGACACTTTAGAAAACTCGTTTCACTCTCCTCTCAGCTCAACTTTAGCCTGTCTTCAATCTGTAGGCCTCGAGTTTCCAAAAATTACTGGAGTCCAGTATTAGCTTGAGCATCACATAACAAAGTTGCAATTCCTACTAATCAGATATACTCAGGTGCTGTGGAGGGCCCGTTCTGTAGAGCCCGTGGACAGTTATAGGTACTACCTTCCAGGTTTTTTTTTTTTTTGGTTCCCACAAATCTGTCTCTGACTCCCACAAAGCCCTTTAGAAACTTCTGTCCCCCTAGCTGTGCCTGGACATCTTAGGGATGGACTCGAAACACCTCCGCAGTTCAGCCACTATATCACTAAACTAGAATCGCTTTCTGTGGAAGAAAAAAAAATAGGGCCTTTTAGAAATTGAGTTCAGATGGCGGCCCCCTGGTAAGAGGGGCCTATTCATCAGATATTTCAGTGCCCTGAAATATCTGGGGGCGGGGGGGCGGGAATAAGGCCTCCAGAAGTCATGTTATTCCAACATAAGCCATTAAATTGTTTATTTGGCATAATTTGGTCTAAGATTTACTTTCTCTGTCACATACCATCTTATAGGGAGTTAGTGGGAACAGGGAGTATAAAGCAAACACTTTCCTCTAACTATGAGGGTTGTTGTTCAATTGTTAACGTCATGTCTGACTCTTTGCAGCCCCATGGATTGCAGCACGCCAGGCTCCTCTGTTCTTCATTATCTCCCAGTGCTTGCTAAATTCATGTCCACTGAAGCTATCTAACCACCTCATCCTCTGTCATCCCCTTCTCCTTTTGCCTTCAAGCTTTCCCAGCATCAGGGTCTTTTTCAAAGAGTTGGCTCTTTGTATCAGGTGGTCAAGGTACTAGAGCTTCAGCACCAGTCCTTCCAGGGAATATTCAGGCTTGATTTCCTTTAGGACTGATGGCTTTTATCTCCTTGCTGTCCAAGGGACTCTAAAGAGTCTTATCCAACACCACAATTTGAAACCATAAATTCTTTGGTGCTCAGCCTTCTTTACGGTCTCTTACATCCATACGTGACTACTGGAAAAACCATAGCTTTGACTGCACAGAACTTTGGAATATTTACCAAAAGAACCTGACATTTACATCTAACAGCATGATTTATCTCAATTTTTAATCCAGATCTGGATTCCATGTGCTTGTGTTTCATGTTGAATTTTCCCATCTGTTTTCAAATTTGACATTGCTCTGAAGTTTCCCTTTTAAGCTATGTTAATTGGGGTCTAGAAATATAAAGATGACTGGAAAGAATTAAGTCAGAATATGAGCAGTGCATTGGGATTGTGGAAGGGATTTTTATTCATCTCTCTCTCTGTATTTTGATGTATTTTACAAGTTTCCTCAAGAAATATGTCTTATATTTCTATGCAGAAAATACCATTAAAATTCCTAAATATTTAAGACTTAAATTTTTATTCTTGATCATTTGAACATGAACATAAGCCAAAAGCTTCCCCCAGTTAAGAAGAGAAAGCTTTTAGCACTGAAACACATAATGAAATATTTAATGGGCATTTTATATGACTGGATCCACTGATAGAAAAATAACCACATTTTTAGACATACATCAAAAAAATCTTTAAAGAAATTGACATTATTTTTAAGTTCATGAATTAGCTATATTTTAGATTTATTCTACTTTTGATCATAGGGATGAGTCGCAACCATTGTTCTGCTGTCCTCTCATTTGGGGCCTCATTTTGGTGCCACTTGCCTCTTTGATTATTAGAACATATAAGGAATGTCTGAACTTGCCTCTTTGATTATTAGAACATATAAGGAATGTCTGTAGAAGCAGTAGATGCTTCTCACAGAAAGTGAAGTGAAGTGAAAGCTGCTCAGTCGTGTCCAACTCTGCGACGCCATGGACTATACAGCCCATGGAATTCTCCAGGTCAGAATACTGGAGTGGGTAGCCTTTCCCTTCTCCAGGGGATCTTCCCAACCCAGGGATCGAACCCAGATCTCCCACATTGCAGGTGGATTCTTTACCAGCTGAGCCACCAGGGAAGCCCAAGAATACTGGAGAGGGTAGCCTATCCCTTCTCCAGCAGATCTTCCTTTTTTTTTTTCCAGCAGATCTTCCTGATCCAGGAATCGAACTGGGGTCTCCTGCATTGCAGGCAGATTCTTTATCAATTGAGCTATCAGAGAAGCCCCTGCATCTCACGGAAGACAGGCTGTTTTCCTTTGGCTGCTAAGGATGATATAACGATCCACACTGCCAGCAGAAGAAAAAAGGCCGATTTCCAGAGAGCGAGGCTGGTTTCTGGCAGTGCCGATGCCCTGATCAGAATGAGATGAGACCGTGAATTCCCATCCCGACAAAGGAAATTAAAAAATCCAATTTGAAACCAGCTTTGACTAGACCTTGTTGCAAAATGAAAAAATGATATGAGCTAAATAATTCAAGCCTTTATTTAGAGCCACAGACGCTGTGTGGGACATTGCCTCTCTGCTGGCAAGAGCCTGGCCTAGGAATTCAGCTGCTTCATCTTCACTGTGTTCTGCCCTCCACCTGCCACCCCAGAAAACTGCCGGCACCTGCAGATCCCCAAGAGATCACCTTCTGGAGCTGAGGGGCTGATCTGTGGAGCCAAAACTCCTCTCCCCATGGCCTTACTTTTGGTTCATCAAAAACAGAACATTAGAGAAGATTCTCGATACTGTTCATAATGGAATAAAACTTGATTCTTTTCTATTGGGGGAAAAAAAAAAAGGTTGTCCAGCTCCGGTGAGGTTGTCAGAGAAGCACAGGGGGAAATTTCTGTGCAGAGGTTACATCTTTGCATTTGACTTCCCTTGGAGCTTAGTTGATAAACAATCTGCCTGCAATGCAGGAGACCAGGGTTCGATCCCTGGGTTGGGAAGATTTCTTAGACAAGGAAATGGCAACCCACTCCAGTATTCTTGCCTGGAGAATCCCATGGACAGAGGAGTCTGGCGGGCCACAGTCCATGGGTTGCAAGAGTTGGACACGACTTAGCAACTGAACCACCACCACCATCCATCATGGAGTTTCCTCCAGGCTCTCCGTCCAGTCACCTGGCCCTGCCCTATGTACATAGAACCTCTCGTGCTCCGGGGCTGACAGCCCTGCAGTCACACAGGTCTCTCTCCAGCTGACCTGGAGTCCTGGTGGCTAGTCAGCCGCATCCTTCTCCTGATAATTGATCTAACTTAGAAGTAGAAATTGGCTTTCCAGGTGGTGCTAGTTGTAAAGACCCCAGCTGCCAAAGAAGGAGACATTAAGAGATGCAGGTTCAATCCCTAGGTTGGGAAGGTCCCCCGGAGGAGGGCATGGCAACCCACTCCAGTATTCTTGCCTGGAGAATCCCATGGACAGAAGAGCCTGGCATCCATGGAATCGCACAGAGTCGGACTTGACCGAAGCGACTCAGCACAGCACTGACCTGGGTCTTCGTCGCTGCACGCGGGCTTTTCTCTAGTTGCGGCGAGCGGGGGCTCCTCCCCAGTTGCGGTGCTTGGGTTTCTCATGTGGTGGCTGCTCGTGTTGCAAAGCACAGGCTCTGGGGCACATGGGCTTCAGCAGCGGTGGCTCCCGGGCTTAGCTGCTCCGGGCGTGTGGGATCTTCCTGGAGCAGGAATCAAACCTGTGTCCCCCAGGGAAGCCCTTAAATATGTATTGTATAATCTTCTCGCAGCTTGCGGTTGTCGATTTTATGTTCTTTAGTAAGTCCTTTGATGTACTTTAAGTAAATAATTTAATATAATTCTATATCAAACTATCAGTCTTTTATGATTAGTAGTTTTAGGTCTTATTGAAAATGCTTCTTCACTATTAATTTTATAAAATTGTTTTCTAAAATATCTGAGGTTTTTTGGTATCACATTGAAGTCTTTCATCCATCAGGAACTTATTTTGGTATATGGTATATAGAAAGGATCAATTTTCCCCACGTGGATAACCAACTGTCCCAGGGCTGTTTTGAAACCTTGATCCTTTTTTCAGTTATCGGCAATGCCACCATCACTTATATTGTGGTTTTTCGTGTGTGTGAGTCTAGTTCTCTGCTCTTTATTGCATTCCTCTTCCCGATTTGTTGATTTTAGTACCAGCATCACATTTTCTTAATTGACCATGGCTTTGCAAAATGTCTTCCTCTCTGGTAGGAAATGATTTCTCAAATGGTCTTTCTTCAGCATCTTATCTATTCTTACGTGTTTGCTAGTCCATGTTATTTAGAACCATATTGTCAAGTTTCTTAAAAAAAAAAAAAAAAAGAGCCTATAGGTGTTTGACTAGAATTGGGTTGACTCTAGATTAATTTGGAGAGTGAATACTACTGAGTATTCAGTAGTGAATACTACTGAGTATTTTATGATATTGGGTTTTCCTAGCTAGGAACACAGAATTTTTCCGTTGCTTTTGTCTTCATTATTGTCTTTCAGTACAGTTTTTAATGTTCTCCATGCTATCCCTAAACATCTCTCACTAGATGTATTTCTGAGCATCTGGCTTTTGTGGTAGATTTTACTTGGAAAGCCATCTGGGCCTGTTAATTTCTCTGTGCAAAGAATTTTGATTACAGATTCAATCATTTTAATGCAAAAATATTTGGTTTAATTTAATATTTGAAGAGCCTGAGTGGCTGCAATGTTTTTTTCTCTAGAGAGGAAGGGCATTTTCTCCTACCTGCAGCCAGGGAGCCCTTCTGCCTCAGAACCCCTTCAGCTTCAGGGAGGTGAGGGCGAGTGCAGTCCGGGGGCTGCACTCACTTTGCTGCACATTCTGCTGGCCCTGGTTTGCCTACTGGCAGCGGATCTCCAGAGGAACCTTGCTTTTATGTGAATAATGCTTATTACGTGTGCCTCTGAAAGATGTTTAGGGCAGGCTGGAGGTGTTTCGACCTCCCCAACCCCACCCTGTGAAACGGTCCTTGAGAATATCCAGTCTGACATTCTGCCAAAAGTAAATATCTCAAGGCTAACTCTTAGGAAGCCACTTACTATCACTCATGGCTCCCAGTTGCTACAAAAAAAAAAAAAAAATCCAGGGAAGTGCTGATCCTGATGGAAGGCGGCTGAAGGGCGTTCTTCTTTCTTTGGCAGTAGGCTTATCTGAGGTGGGCAGTGATGAAGGCTGACACTGACACTGTCCTTTCTGGTTTTCCACACATCTGCCCATCGGGGAGTGGTGAAATGAGGCGATTTCAACCTGACAGCGATGCTTTGGGGAATGCTCAATGCAAGCAGGCACCATATAGTTTTTCACGTTTGCTTGTGCACTCACTTTGCTGAAAGAAGAACCTTGTAAATGGTTACTGAGCTCCAGTGAAGTCCACACGGGGCAGCCAGGACCTTGGAATGAGCAGCGGTGCTTCTCACTTGCGATCACGCTCCTATCTTCCCTCTGCTCTCCTTTGCTTATGTGAACCTGCCCTTGAGCATTGCTCTCAGACTTCTTTCTGAGAGGTCCTGTCACCCACCACCCGTGAAAGGAAACACTGAGCCCTATTCACCTCTATGTCAGCTACTCAGCCTGGCAAATGTTTGGTGTACGGAACTCATCAAAGACAAGGGAAGTAAAGAGGACAGTTTGCTTCCTTTTTACATGGTTTGAATATATATATTTTTCAAAATCAGAAATATGATCTTATCAAGTCATTTGTAACTTGGTTTATACATAACTTTTATTGAATACAACAAATAAATTGAAACACAAATATCTTTGGGAGCATCACCCACAAGAATATGTAAAATTGGCAAGTAGGTGAATTGCAGCTCATTCTAAAGGCCAGAGACATATCTGGAAATTACTCATCAGCCTCGCCTAGAGAGGCCAGCTCCAATTACACAAGGCAGCCTAATTAGCACTTATGATTGCTTTCTATCTGATTTTACACTGCATGCACATACAGTTTGGATTCTATATTATCTCATTTGTGAAAGAGCTTTTACCTTTTTTTCTTTCAAATAATAAACGTTGGTTGTGATTGCCCTAAGTATACATGATGCTGGATATTAGGAGTACAATAAAATGAACGATTACCCTATGGGATCTCAGAGTCTCAGGAATAGATAGACAGTTGGAGGAATGTAAAAAGTACTTTGAAAGAGGCATGCATATACAAAATTCTCAAGACGATAAGAATTCATTACCCTCAGTAATGAATTCTGCCTGACAGTCAAGAAAGACTCAACAGAAGAAATTATATTTGAGTCAGATAGCAAATACGTAGGAATTTTCCAGGATAAGCACAAGAGAAACTTCTCGGGCAGGAGGACCATTAGATGCTGTGGCTTTGACGACAGTGGATTGGAACAGGAAGAACACAAGCTCACATTCTGGCCTGTCGCTTCTTGGATCTTGGTTGACAAGCATTTTCCTCTGAGAGAATAATTTCTTCTTTGCAAATCAGACATAAATTACCTATCACACAAAGCTGTTGTAGGTTTGACTAAGATAAAAAATGCCTAGCACAGCACACTGGCTCATAAAAATCAGTCCAAAAGTGGTAGCTTTAACTCGCAAAGACAAATAAGTCATGACAAATCAATGTCAGGAAATGAATCGCAGGTCAATAATTGTTTTTAATATCTTCCAATGAAGTTCAAAGTGTTTAGAGACCTATCTCTCATTGCTTACTTCCACTGCTTTTTATTCTGATTCTAAAAAGAAGGGCAGAAGAAAGTTTTAGTTCCACCACACTTAAATTTAGCTTAGTTTTGATTCACTGTGATATCAAACAATGGTGATTTTCATACTCTGCTGCACTCAGGTTAAAATAGAACTTAAATGGCTGACCCTCCATAGCACTTGATGTTCTGATAAGAATAATGGCTCTGTATTTCAAACGTCTTTAACATTCCACTGACTTCTCTCTGTTCTTAGAAAGGAAATGGGTATTTAGAGGTCTGTAAACAGTTTCTCCTTCCTTATGAACACCAGAAGCAAACCTGGCCATGAGCAGAAACCCCTGCAAACATCAACTGTTAAACTGGGGTCACTCAGGGTTGCCATATACTAATCACTCATCTGTTGTTGTTCAGTTTCTAAATTATGTCTGACTCTCTGAGACCCCATGGACTGCAGTACTCCAGGCTTCCCAGTCCTTTACTATCTCCCAGAGTTTGCTTAAACTCATGCCCATTGAGTCATTGATGCCCTCCAACCATCTCCTCCTCTGTCTTACCCCCTTCTCCTTTTGCCCTCAATCTTTCCCAGCATCAGAGTCTTTTCCAGTAAGCGGCTCTTCACACCAGTTGGCCAATGATGTTGGAACTTCAGCTTCAGCATCAGTCCTTCCAGTGAATATTCAGGCTTGATTTCCTTTGGGATTGAGAGTCCAACGGACTCTCAAGAGTCTTCTCCAGCACCACAGTTCAAAAGCATCAATTCTTCAGCGCTCAGCCTTATGGTCCAGCTCTCACATCCGTACATGTGAAAGTTGCTCAGTCATGTCCAACTCTTTGCAATCCCGTGGACTATACGGTCCATGGAATTCTCCAGGCCAGAATAATGGAATGGGTAGCCTTTCCCTTCTCCAGGGGATCTTCCCAACCCAGGGATCAAACCCAGGTCTCCTGGATTGTAGGCAGATTCTTTACCAGCTGAGCCACAAGGGAAGCCCCCACATCCATACATGACTGGAAAAACCATAGCTTCCACTAGACAGACCTTTGTCAGCAAAGTGATGTCTCTGCTTTTTAATATGCTGTCTAGGTTTATCATAGCTTTTCTTCTAAAGGAGCAAGTGTCTTTTCATTTCATGGCTGCAGTCACTGTCTGCAGCAATTTTGGAGCCCAAGAAAATAAAATATGTCACTGTTTCCACTTTTTCCTCTTCTATTTGCCATGGAATGATGGGGCATGATGTCATGATCTTAATTTCTTGAACGTTGGGTTTAAAGCCAGCTTTTTCACTCTAGTCTATCACCCTCATCAAGAGGCTGTTTAGTTCCTCTTTGCTTTCTGCCATTAAAGTGGTATCACCTGCATCTAGAAATGCTTCTACCAAGATACTCCTTGTCTGTCTAGAACAGATCACTTACTGTCAACAAACTTGCGACGTGTGGACTGCAGCTGTGTTGAAGAATAAATGTTGGGGCCAGATAAAGCTACATGATATGGAAGATAAATAAGCTGAAAGACCCTTAAACTCAGTGGCAGGTTTGTACTAATCTATTCCCCCCTACAAGGTTCTCTTTCAGAAACCAAACCTCATTCTGGCAGAAAAGGGGACTGGGTAGTTCTATGTTATGGATTCGGGCACTCCTGGGTACTGATTTGTTGTGCATGCTATTATTTTTATTGTATATTTTATTTATCATCAATAACAGTCTTGCTGGGTATCAAATGTGTTTTGTGTGCATCTGATTGACAGTTAAGGCCTTTGTGTTCATTCAATTTAAAAATCATAGAGAAATTCAACCTGAAATTGTCTTCACAAGAAGGAAGGACTCCAACTGCCCATCAGCCTGAAAAAAATGTAACGTTCATTTAATATACTTTTGTAGTTGTTTGGACCCAGAAGTCCTGGAGCTGCCTCTCTCTGCTCAGCTGTTACCTGCTTCTTCTTGGGTGTTACTAAGTGTGTGAGAAGTTCTAGAGGAACAAATACTTTACTTTTACTAGTAAAGATATCTGCTCAGGCTAGAACTTTTCTGACAACGGTAATGACCCCATTAGTTATTTTAATAGTTTAAATGGTGCCTTGGAGAGTAAGAAGATCTGCCATTAAGGGGAAAAAAAAAAGCACAGCTGAGTTGTCTCATTAATGAATTGAGCTGCTCATTAGCTAATCTTTTCCAAAGTCTCTAAATGATGTCCTGGTTAACGGCCACTAGAAATACAGAAGCATTTTAATGGAGGTTCTCAGTCTAAAACCTTGGCAGCTGTAACACTGATGACTTTGTACATAATAATAATAACAACATACATAAGAGCTGCCAACTTTTACTGAGAGCTTACTATATGCCAGACACTCACGGGAATAGGGAATCCCGGAAAAGACAAGCTGAATTAGTTCATCTGGCTAGCCGCTGGATGTCGAACTCAAGTTACATGTACATTTATTATGTTTTGTCAATGACATAATTGGCCAACTGTTTAAAATCATACAGATGGCGAGTCCAGGCGGGTCCCAGAGGCTCATGATTTATGAGAAGATGCATCGCATATTGCCTCTCTGGAGGCAATATTGCCTTTCTCCCAAGCAGCATACAACTTCATCATGGAGCAACAGAGGAGAAAGTTTTGCTGTGGCTATTGCTGTTTTAATCCTTAATCTTCCTGACTTCCGAACCAGCCAAAATGAACAGGGAATTGTCCTGGACTGCATACCGTGAACTACGGTTGGGTGGTGGAGATGAGTTTGAGCAAACTCTCGGAGACAGTGAAGGCCAGGGAAGCCTGGTGTGCGGCAGTTCATGGGGTTGCAAAGACTTCACGACTTAGCGACTGAAGAACAACATGGAAAAAAGAGAATATTTCAGTCCTTTAATAAAATCTCCAACAACGCCAGCAGCTGGTTCAGGTCATTGGATTCTCATCCAATTCTAAGCAGGACAGAGCTTGTCAGAGAATTGACTCCCCAGTGGTGTCTCATGCGGCCAAGAGGACGGGTGTGGGAAGTCAGAAAGCCTTGCTCCAATCCCACTTCGGCTTGTTACTAAGCTGTGTGACTTCGCCCAACCTACCACATCTTCTAATATTTCACTTTCCTCATCTCTGAAAGTGGAGACCTCATTGTGCTGTAGTGCTTAGTCGCTCAGTCGTGTCCGACTCTTTGCAACCCCATGAACTGTAGCCCGCCGGGCTCCTCCGTCCATGGGATTCTCCAGGCAAGAATACTGGAGTGGGTTGCCATGCCCTCCTCCTGGGGATCTTCCCAACCCAGGGATTGAACCTGGCTCTCCTGCACTGCAGGTGGATTCTTCACCATCTGCACCACCAGGCAAGCCCAACTACCTCATTGGGTTATTGTAAAAATTGAATGCAAATGAGATGATACAAGATAATGCTCCAGTAATACACCAAAGCATCCACTAGATGGCAGCTGTTACTATTTTTATGGTCACTGTTAATGGGAGGACCGCTTGGACCAGTTCATCTCAGTGATATTAGGCTTCAATTTCCTCCACCTAAGATTTCAGTACCACTCCTGCCAACTATGACTTGACCCTGCCCCGAACTCTATTCATCTGCCCTAAGGTTCCATACCAGACCCTGTTTCCTACACACCCTTCCAACCAACACGGTGGCCTCCTGCCTACTCCCCACGGGTTGTATTTCTCCCATGAAATAAACTCAAAATCATGCCAGTGCTCACTTGGTTTTCTAGTATGAGTTGATGCGATAACTTTCTTATAGATGGCATAATAAGTTTCCTCCGTGTTTTTTCAAGGCTTCACAGATCATTTCTTTTTGGTGCTGACTAGTATTCCACTGTCTGCATGTACAACAGTTTATTTATCCATTCCCCTCCCAAAGGACATTTTGCCTGCAAGATGTCTTTCTATACTGTGTTTAGTGCTAGACAAACGATATTCCATAATCAAAGCAGTGCCCCCACTTCTCCAAACACGGTAACAATTAGTTTTCCTTTTATAGAGGCTTGCCGTGCAATGCTGTCACTTCACTCATGTCCGACTCTTTGCAACCCCATGGACTGTAGCCTGCCAGGCTCCTCTGTCCATGGGATTCTCCAGGCAAGAATCCTGGAGTGGGTTGCCGTGACCTCCTCCAGGGGATCTTCCCCGCCCAGGGATCGAACCTGCAACGCCCATGTTTCCTGCATTGGCAGGCTGGTTCTGTACCACTAACACCACCAGGGAAGCCCTATCAAGGCTTAGATTTAATCTAATAATGTTAAGATGTTGTATTGCGACAGACACAGGCATGAATTAGGCAATGCTTTACTGTATAAACTCTGTGAGAGCTATGTGTGGCTCTTTCTGCTTCCAAAATATCCTATGTAAAACCACTAACACTTGTAAAAGTCCACTGTGAAGAATTTCCTCCCCTGAGGGTATAACTTTGACCACCATGGGATGAGGGAACTTTCTGAAGTAATTGCTGACATGGAAATACACAAAAAGGCTTTGTGCACCAGCGACCAAGAAGAAGAATGCAAACGACGTGCTGGAGAGATGCAATGGCTTCCCGGTTGCAGGCACCCCGAGCACATATTCTATCAACTATTGGCACGTTTTGCTTTGGGGAACAGAAAGCTTCTTTATATAATACGGGTAATTAGCCTCATGCTCAGCTGGGGGTTCGGCTCGGCTTCTGTCTCAGTAAACAGAACCAGAGAGGGGTTAGCTCTGCAGCGGGATGCCTGCCAACACTAATCCCTATTGGACGGATGAAAATAAAACCATATTAAAAACTCTTGTTCTGGCCTTAAAGATTTCCCTGTGTTTCTGCTGCATGGCTGGAGCTAACACATGTGGTTCCTTGAAACTGCATCATCCTATGGGCCGCCTTTCTTGTGGGATGACCTTGTTTTCCACATTGTAAAATGTGTAGGTGGGGAGCGTTTTGGTTGTTAAGTGTATTTAGTTATTCCTGAATGATCTTTTCATAAAGAAAACCTGAATATGTAATCACTCTGCTTAAAACCCTTTAAGTGCTCCTCAGTGGTGGTGGGATGAAGATCCCAATTCCTCCGATAGCCTCCGGAGCCTAGCATCACCTGGCCTCTGACGGTCCCTGCAGTCTCCTCTCAAACACGAGCCCCCCGCCCCTTGCCATCTGTTCTCAGCACGCGTCTCCTTCCGTGACCTCTCTACACAGCCCTCTATCACCTTTCCCAGGAATCGATTCTTCTTCCAGTTGTAGCTCAACTATTACTTCCCTGGGAAGCCCTTCTGACTATTTAGCAAACATACATGAAAATCCCTGGGGTGTGCTTTCTTGGGAAGGCACCACTTCTCAGCACCTCTTTCCAGCATCACATTTCCTATGTGCGTGTGTAACCTAGAGATACAGGTCACATTCAGATATCTGGCACAGGAAGTAGTGACTAGGGTGGTGTTTGACATTTTTCCCAGATATTTCTCTGAAAAACGCAAGGGCTGTTGGTGACCATGGATTTGTGGCAATGACCATTGTTAGCTTCTGGTCAACAGAGATTTTGTAAGTTTTTGGAAAGTTTGGGCTTCCCTGGTGGCTCAATGGTAAAGAATCTGCCTGCCAAGGCAGGAGACATGGGTTTGATCCCTGGTGCATGAAGTTAAAAGATGTTTGTTCCTTGGAAGAAAAGCTATGACCAACCTAGACAGTGTATTAAAAAGCAGAGACATTACTTTGCCAACAAAGGTCCATCTAGTCAAAGCTATGATATTCCCAGTAGTCATGTATGGATGTGAGAGCTGGACTATAAAGAAAGCTGAGCACTGAAGAATTGAAGCTTTTGAACTGTGGTGTTGGAGAAGATTCTTGAGAGTCCCTTGGACTGCAAGGAGATCCAACCAGTCCACCCTAAAGGAAATCAGTCCTGAATATTTATCGGAAGGACTGATGCTGAAGCTGAAGCTCCAATCCTTTGGCCACCTCATGCGAAGAACTGACTCACTGGAAAAGACCCTGAAAGATCAAAGGCAGGAGGAGAAAGGGATGACAGAGGATGAGATGGTTGGATGGCATCACCAACTAACTCAATAGACATGAGTCTGAGTAAATTCCGGGAGTTGGCGATGGACAGGGAGGCTGGCATGCTGCAGTCCATGGGGTCGCAGAGAGTCGGACACGACTGAGTGACTGAACTGAACTGAATGGCATAACTAAGCCTGCAAGCCACAACTACTGAGCGAGAGCTCTGGAGCCCAGCAGCTGCAATGAGAGTGGCCCCCGGTCTCTGCAAATAGAGAAAAGCCCTCGCAGCAACAAAGATCCAGCACAACCAAAAATAAATAAACTAATTTTTTTAAAAAAAGAGGTCAAGAGAGAGCATGGTCCTCTCAGTCAGCACCTCCCAGGTCGGGCTCTAGTGCGCCGGTTCCACAACTTCCTGCGGCTGTGCCCTGCCATTGGCTGCCCACTCTTGGTGCTCTCATGTTTTCCAGCCAATTTTGCTTGCATCTGTCCCACTTCTATTCATTATCCTGCCTGGTGACCTCCAAGTCATTGATTCCCTCATTCAGCCAGGCTGTAGTCCAAGTCACCTTCTGTACGTGCCGAGCTTGATACTCCAGGTTTCATATTGTTACCAGAAAGCCCTGATGAAGCTGTTCACAAACCCAGGTGATGGTGGAGGCAAGGTGGATCGTCATATAAACACTCCTCACACCTTGGCTGCATCATCTCAGCGAGCTTTATGCCTTCAGATTTTTGCTTCAGAGTGATTCACCTCTTTGACAGCATTACCTGTATGGACTATTCTGACACTATTTCTTTGTATGCTTGCATTACTTAAAAAAAGAAAAAAGGACTCAGGTTTGCTGAGAAAAAGAAAACCATAAGTTTCAGAGGGATTTGGATGGCTCAGAGATGTCAACTGCTTCCCTAAAGCTCTGACATGCAAATATATGATAGTATTTATATGCAGACAGATTCCTTGGTAAGGTCAAGAGTGCACGCGTGCATGCTAAGCTGCTTCAGTCATTTTTGACTCTGTGCGACTCCATGGACTATAGCCCGCCAGGCTCCTCTGTCCACAGGATTCTCCAGGCAAGAATATTGGAGTGGGTTGCCATGCCCTCTTCCAGAGGATCTTTCCAACCCAGGCAACCAACCCACAGCTCCTATATTGCAGGCAGATTCTTTACCGCTGAGCCACGGGGAAGCCCGAGAGTACATCATTTCGAACTAAATGTTCTAAGATGTTAATTGCCTTTTTTGTTTGTTTTTTTGTTTAGCCCATAGCACCATAGGATCTACCACTGAGGCCCCAAATGTATTTATAGAGATGTATTAGTAAGAATAGTCCTGGTTTATTAAAGAACGATTTAAATACATTCTGAACTTGACCTCAATTCTGAGTGAATCCTGCACCCTCTGTATAACAATCCATCTGCCTTTGGGAGTAAGGGGAATGGACAGTCCTAGGTCACTCAGGTCACCCGGTTGTTATGAGAGCTGCTTATAGCCAGGTCAACAAGCTGGTCAAGTTGCCATAGCTACAACTACATCAGAAGAAAGCTAGGAGATCACCCCACTGTTTTTGAGATTCATTCCAGTCAACATCTGAACTCTAAAGTTTAAGTTATAATTCAAAATAAAGTTCTTGAAGTAAAAACAAGACTGAAATCTATGAAGCTGAACCACATGAAGTTGCTAATATTCAAAATTATGTACGTTTATCAATGTCAACTTCATTTTATTCAATGTAATACTCATTTAAAGAGCCCATTAGGATCTGGGCAAAAAGAACCCATAATTCTCAACACTGAAACATATGCCAGTAAAACTACAAATGTTTACAGATCAAGAAAAATGTATTTCTGCACCTCTACAGAGGAAAGAAATCTTGATTCACCTTAGATTTCTCAATAGCATATATAAAGCAAAAGAATGAGGTAACATTTTCAAGAAACTCAAGGAAAGTACGACTCAATTACTTTCTATCCAGCCAAGTTTTCTTTTTTTGCAACTTCCAAGGCTTTGGAAAATAGTTTAAAACACATAGACCATTTGGAATATTGCGATCACAATTTGTTCCTGAGAAATCAACTATAAGACAAGCTTCATCGGAACATGTGGCTATGGGAGAAACTTTGAACAAAGTACTGAGCATTAAATATATTTACATGTAAATCTAAGATTAAAACAAGATTGGGATAAAGATGGAAGAATGGTGTGCAGATGTTAAACACTCCAAGAAAGTGAAAACAATTCCATTTTAAAAATGAGAGAAAGGGGGAGAAAACAGACTAAACTCACTGACTGCTGTATGGAGAATAGATGATAATAGAAGATAATGAACCAAACAGTGAACACCTAAGTCAGGGGAAAGGAAGCTAAGGGCTTTGCAATATTAATATGAAAGTTACCACCAAGAAAAAAAAAAGCAAACCTTTCTAAAATCCCAAAGAATTACAAAACAGAAGTGTAGTCTAATTTTTTTAAAATAAATGCGAAGGAGTTGTTGCCAAAGGTTATGGATGAGATGAGAATTTAAATATAAAGGGCTAGCACAAAGGCAGCTTTGGGGCTGATGGAATTGTTATGCATCTCGACTGTGGTGGTTGCTACACAAACCAGTGCATGTGTTAAGATTTACGGAACTGTCCAGCAAAATAAAACATCTATGTCACTGTTGAATTAATTGATTGATTGATTGAAAAAATATTATTGAAATATACAGCCAAAGCAGGTTTGTCAACTTACTGGGTAAAGAAATAAATGGATACCTTCCCCAAATCCCCCTCCCCAAAATGAGCAAAGAAAAGAGATGGCATGATGAAAGACACATTGTAAACAAAACATGATTCCGACACTAAGTAAAACTTAAAATAATGACATAGAAAACAAAAGCTATCAAAATAGTAGCCTTGATACTAAAAAGACAGCCTCCTCACTCAGCAACACAACTCCGACATGGGTACCTCAACACCAAAGAACTTGCTTTTAACTGAGTTGCTTTAAATGAATGGTCCCTGGTCACACGTAATGCCAACTCTCCTCCGTGTTCAGGGTTCATCCCCACTCCCCACCGAAAGACACACTTCAGCAGCTGCACCCCTTCTCCATCATCTTGTCTTCAAGATCCACTGAGTCATCCCATCAGTGTACCACATACTGTTACTTCTCCCACTTAAAATACCTTCTCTTGTTCTCACTTCAACCGAGTTTATCACCTCATTTTTCTGGGTCTTAGGCATGGTTAATATTAATGACTATTATCACAAGCACAATAACAACTACAGGAGTAAAAGAAAAGGCTACTGTTTTTCTCAGCAGAAAGGAGTACTACTGAAAAAAAGATCTAATTTCTAGGAAGTGAATCGTTACAATGCTTTTCACTAACCAACTTTAATGAGTTTATTGATGTGCTAACAAACTCATTCTTAATTTCCTACTGTTCCCAAGACATTTTAAATCACCAAAAAATGTTCAGAGATTAGTATGCAAAGAGATGCATCAATATGAATCAACACAACACAGAATTTCTTTAAAAATTATTGTGGGGCAGCTGGCAGTCAAGACAGCCCATGAGACAAAGTCTTACTTTGGGCAGGAGTCCGATACCTGGGGCTCCCCAACAACCCAGGTCTGTTGCCTCCATATTTTTCCTTCTAGAATCACAGTAGGACTGGTAATGATATCCAAATAGGAAGAAATGGTAAACCTTTTCACGTCTAATTTTTTAAAAAACTGAAGGTTACTGTGAAATGATGACTTTGTACACTAAGGCCCAGGGATCGAACATGTATCTCCCATGTCTCCTGCAACGAAGATGGATTCTTTACCAGTGAGCCACCAAGGAAGCCCCATATACTAGGGCCAAGATGGAGTAAATGTTTTTTAAGTGTATTAAAATTGTGTTACTTATCTTGTGCATTTTTTTTCTTACGTTATACGAATTGACATAACAAGCAGAAAACTGGACTTATCACATCCGTGAATAAGTGATGTGGACATTAGCAGTTAAATTCCATTGTGTTGGAGAATGAAGTCCCCCCAAGCCACCCCCAGGCCTGCAGGGAAGCAGAGGGATGATGGTGGCAGATCACTGCAGTTGATTCAGACAGTCAGTTTAACAAATACCAGCTGCTGCAAACCTTCCCTCCACTGTGTGAAAAGCATTTAGTTCTTACCCAGGGTCAACAAACCCAGGTCACTGTCAGCTTCACCCTGAAATAGCTTATAACATGCAAAGGTGCTAAGTACCATATTAATAATAAAAGTCGACAAATTAGGGGCTTCCCTGGTTGTCCTAAAAGGGATCAGTCCTGGGTGTTCATTGGAAGGACTGATGTTGAAGCTGAAACTCCAATACTTTGGCCACCTGATGCGAAGAGCTGACTCATTTGAAAAGACGCTGATGCTGGGAAAGATTGAGGCCAGGAGGAGAAGCAGATGACAGAGGACAAGATGGTTGGATGGCATCACCGACTCAATGGACATGAGTTTGGGTAGGCTCCAGGAACTGGTAATGGACAGGGAGATCTGGTGTGCTGCAGTTCATAGGGTCACAAAGAGTTGGACACGACTGAGTGACTGAACTGAACTGAACTGGTCGTCAAGTCTCCAGTATTCTTGCCTGGAGAATCCCATGGACAGAGGAGCCTGGCAGGGTGCGGTCCACAGGATCACCAAGATTTGGGACATGACTGAAATGACTTAGCACTGGTAGTCCAGTGGTTAACAATCTGCCTTGCAAGACAAGGGACACCAGTTTGATCCCTGGTCTGGGAAGATCCCACATTCCAACAGGCAACTAAGCCCTTGTGACACAAATACTGAGCCCATGTGCTGCAACTACTGAAGCCCACACACCCCACTGAAACTTGTGCTCCAGAACAGGAGAAGCCACCACAAGGAGTAGCCTGGATATTACAATGAGAAGTAGCCCCTGCTCACTGCAGTTGCAGCAGTGAAAACCCACTGCAACCAAAAAAATTTAAGTAAATAAATAAATAAATCTTTTTTTAAAAGTGCACAAATTAAAACAAATTTCTATTGTGCATGTCTTTGAAAATTAATCCATTTGATTAGGAGAGTGCATTTAGCTAGATTTGAGAAAGCTTGAAGTCAAAATTGGTTAGGACCGAAACAAAAGTATTCTGAATCACCTTAGATAGCTCCTGGGAGAAGGAAAGTAATTTTTTTTCCTGTTCCTCCAGGTTTTAAGCTATCCTTGGAAATTTCATAGCTCCTGGGCTCCTCTCTTCACAAGATAAATTACATGTTTCATTTTGTTTATCACAAATTGATAAGGGCTAAAAAAAACTTTATGGATCACCACCTTATCATGGCAAAGGGGCTTGCGTAACTCAATGGAGCTATGAGCCATACCATGCGGGGTCCCCCAAGATGGACGGGTTATAGTGGGGAGTGCTAACAAAACGTGATCCGCTGGAGGAGGGAATGGCAAAATGGCAAACCACCCCAGTATACTTGCCGTGAGAACCTCATGAACTGTATAAAAGGCCAGAAAGATATGACACCAAAAGATGAGTCACCAAGGTCTGAAGGAGCATATTGCTACTGGGGAAGAGTGGAGGAGAATTACCAATAACCCCAGAATGAATGAAGCGACTGGGCCAAAGAGGATGCAATGCTCAGTTGTGGATGTGTCTGGTGATGAAAGTAAAACCTGATGCTGCAAAGAACAGTATTGTGTAGGAACCTGGAATGTTAGGTCCATGAATCAAGGTAAATTGGATGTGGTAAAGTAGGAGATGGCAAGAGTAAACAATCAACATCTTAGGAATATGTGAACTAAAATGGATGGGAATGGAGAATTTAATTCAGATGAGCATTATATAGCAAGAATCCCACAGAAGAAATGGAGCAGCCCTCATTATCAACAAAATAGTCTGAAATATAGTACTTGAGTACAACCTCAAAAATGACAGAATGATCTCAGTTTGTTTCCAAGGCAAGCCATTCAACATCACAGTAATCCAAATCTATTCCCAAACAATGATGCTGAAGAAGCTGAAGTTGATCAGTTCTATGAAGACCTAGAAGACCTCCTAGAACTAGCACTTTAAACAGATGTTCTATTCATCATTGGGGATTGGAATGCAAAAGTAGGAAGTCAAGATATACCTGGAATAACAGGCAAGTTTGGCCCTGGAGAACAAAATGAAGCAGGACAAAGACTAACTGAATTCTGCCAAGAAAAAACACTAGTCATAGCAAATACTCTTTTTCAACAATACAAGAGATGACTTTACATATGAACATCACCAAATTGTCAATACTGAAATCACATTGATTACATTCTTTGTTGCTGAAGATGGAGAAGCTGTACACAGTCAGCAAAAACTAGATCTGGAGCTGACTGTGGCTCAGATCGTCAGCTTCTCATAGCAAAATTCAGGCTTAAACCAAAGAAAACTGGGGAAAATACTATGCCATCCAGGTATGACTTAAATAAAATCTCATTTGAATTTGCAGTAGGAGTAATGAATAGATTCAAGGGACTAGATCTAGTTAACAGTATGCCTGAAGAACTATGGACAGAGGCCCATAATATTGTACAGAGGGCAGCAAACAAAACCATCCCAAAGAAAAAGAAAAGCAAGAAGGCAAAGTGGTTTTCTAAGGAGGCTTTACAAATAGTGGAAGAACGAAGAGAAGTGAAAAGCAAGGGAGAGAAGGAAAGTTGCATCCAATTAAATGCAAAGTTCCAAAAAAATAGCTAGAAGAGACAAGAAGGCCTTCTTCAATGTACAGTTCTTAATAATAAAAGAAAACAACAAAAGGGGAAATATTAGAGATCTCTTCAAGAAAATTGGAAACATCAAGGGAGCACTGCACACAAAAACAGGCACAATAAAGGATAAAAATGGTAGAGACCTAGTAGACACTGAAGAGATCAAGAAGAGATGGAAAGAATACACGGAAGAACTGTATAAAAAAATATTAATGAACCAGATTACTACGATGGTGTGGTTTGTCACCCAAAGCCAGACATACTGGAGTGGGAAGTCAAGTGGGCCTTAAGAAGCACTGCTGTTAATAAGCTAGTGGATGCAATGAAATTCCAGCAGAACTATTCAAATCCCTAAAGGATGATGCCATCAAGGTATTGCATTCAATATGTCAGCAATCTGGAAGACCCAGCAGTGGCCACAGGACTGGAAAAGGTCAATCCTCATCCCAGTCCCAAGAAGGGTAGTACCAAAGAATGTGCTAACCATCAGACAATTGCACTCATCTCCCATGCTAGTAAGGTCATGCTTAAAATCTTGCATGCTGGCTTTAGCATTATGTGAACCAAGAATTTCCAGATGTCCAAACTGGGTTTAGAAAAAGGAAGAGGAACTAGAGACCAAATTGCTAACATTTGCTGGATTATGGAGAAAGCGAGGGAGTTTCAGAAAAACATCTATCTCTATTTTATCGACTATGCTAAACAAAGCTTTTGACTGTGTGGATCATGACAAACTGTGGAAAGCTCTTAGAGAGATGCGAATACCAAACCATCTTACCTGTCTCCTGAGAAACCTGTATGTGAGTCAAGAAGCAAGAGTCAGAACCCTGTATGGAACAACTGACTGGTTCAGGATTGAGAAAGGAGGACAGCAGGGCTCTCTGCCGTCACCCTGTTTGTTTAACTGGTACATTGAACACATCATGAGAAAGGCTGGGCTGGAAAAGTTACAAGCTGAAATCAAGATAGGTGGGAGAAAGATCAACAACCTCAGATATGTGGATGACACCACTCTAGTGGCAGAAAGCGAAGAGTAACTAAAGAGCCTCTTGACGAGGGTGAATGAGCTGGCTTAAGACTAAATATTAAAAACAACAACAACAACAAAGATAATGGCATCAGCTCCCATTACTACATGGCAAATAGAAGGGGAAAAGTGAAAGCAGTGACAGATTCCTTTCTCTTGGGCTGCAAAATCACTGCAGATTGGTGACCGCAGCCGTGAAATCAGATGATTGCTTCTTGGCAGGAAAGCAACGACAAACTGAGACATTACTCTGCCGACAAAGTTCGTAGTCAAAGCTGTGGTCTTCCCAGTGGTCACGTACGGTTGTGAAAACGGGACCGTAAAGAAAGCAGAATGCCAAAGAATTGATGCCTTCAAATTGTGGGGCTGGAGAAGACTCCTGTAAGTCCCTTGGACAGCGAGGAGATCAAACCAGTCAATCTTAAGGGAGATCAACCCTGAATATTCACTGCAAGGACTGATGCTGAAGCTGAAGCTCCAGTATTTTGGTCATCTGATGCAAATGGATGGCTCATTGGAAAAGTTCCTGATGCTGGGCGAGATTGAGGGCAGAAGGAGAAGAGGGCATTAGAGGATGAGATGCAATGAACATGAACTTGGTCAAACTCTGGGAAATGGTGA
Source organism: Cervus canadensis (assembly GCF_019320065.1). Taxonomy (NCBI): domain Eukaryota; kingdom Metazoa; phylum Chordata; class Mammalia; order Artiodactyla; family Cervidae; genus Cervus; species Cervus canadensis. Next base: position 15,111,831 of record NC_057416.1, read on the forward strand.
GGGTCAGGGAGGCCTGGCATGCTACAGTCCATGGGTCGCAAAGAGTTGGAGATGACTGGGTGACTGGACAACAACAAATTAACTTTGAAGACAGAAGAGAAGCCCTAGGATGGCACAGAGGACCATAGATTGGCCAAGAATGCTTCACTGGGGAGTCTAGGTTAACCTCGATTGCAGGAATAAATGATAAGGAAAAGCTCTTCTCAGGGTTTTCCCTGTAGGTTCAAGTCAGTATCTCAAAAATAGTCTGATTCCCATCCCCGTTCTGGGGGATCCAGATCACTGAGGGGGCCTGGGATTCTGCACTTGGCTTGCTCCTCAGTTGCTTCCCATTGTACGCTACAGTTTGAGAATGACTGGTCTCCAAATACAAGCCACTCAAAGGCAATTATTTGCCAGCGATGTTCAAACTTTAGATTGCACCAGAGTGCAGTGGACTCTAGTCTCTTTAAAAAAATGAACAATAACAGGAGAGCACCTTTCACACCCCAGTGTCTGAATTAGGGCAACCAAGTCAAAGAGGAACATGCACGGTAGGTCCCTCAAGGCGTTAAGCCTGCACCTGTCCATCTGAACATTTTGTTCAATCCCTGCTAGTAAAAATGTCGCCCATCTATTTAGAATTCTTCAGCTTAACAATTCTCCCAGAATTATTCCATTTTCATGAGACTGATATTCTGCCCGTTGACTGTCTGGCGTGAATTACACTTCAGTCAATGGAAGCAAGAAGAAACAAAACACTTCCATTTATACTAGTGATTATTCGCCTTGGAAAATAGCATATCTATTTCTTCCAAGTGAAGTGAGTGTTTTAATCTTGTGCCTGAGATGTTTTATTACTTTCATACATTCCATACATTGCCTGACTTCCCTAGGAGGATTTAATCCCCCAAACATTCTTGTAATGTTTAAATTTTATGCAGACTTGCAATTGTGAGTGATATTAGACATGGCAAATAAATTGATTCCTTTTGGTGTTCCCACTTCTCATGCAATTTTATTAAGTACCTTTTATGAATAGAGATACCATTTTAAAAAATAAACCTATAGAGAATTTTTAAAAATGAAATAAGGATTATAGCCCCTGCCTTTAGGTTTTAGTTTTAATATATATGTCAAATGTATCCATTGTTTCTTGTATAATCAATACTTTCTATGTCTTAATATATCTTTTCCTATTCAAAAAACATTCATCTGTATTTTCTATTTTGATTTTTAGTTTTGTTTGACAATTAAGTCCATGAGCCACCTCAATTGAGTTTTATGGATTATGTGATGCGGAGGATCCAGTCTCATCTTATATATCCTCTTAGTAATGCCTATTGTACAGTAAATAAAGAGTCATAGATTACTTTTATTGCAAAGGAAGTCACATGACTAGACCTCAATCCAAGGAAGTGGCGTGGCATGGAAGTGTAGTGTTTCCCTATGCCTGAGAGTAGAACTGGAAATACCTGGTAGACCGCACTAATACCCTCATGGATCTATTGAGCTTGAACTTTTGGACCAGACTCTATTACACGTGCTAGGGACACAGGGGTGAAAACAGAAGACAAAGTACCTGTCATCAGGAAGATTCCATTCTCACTGTGGAGAGACAGCAAATAGCATTTTAGCCAAGAAAGATACTCAATTCCAGAAGAGTTGTAATCCTAGAACATTGCCTGCTATCAGAAACTTCCTTAGACGCATCCACCTTACACCAGGAATTGACAGATTGATGGTTCTAGAATTGATGGATGGATGGCATCACCGACTCAATGGGCATGAGTTTGAGCAAGCTCCAGGAGATGGTGAAGGATAGGAAAGCCTGGCGTGCTGCAGTCTATGGGGTCGCAAAGAGTCGGACATGACTGAGCAACTGAACAACAACTCCAATTGACAGGAAAGTTGAACAATAAAGCTAAAAAAGTGACTTTGTGATGATTTTTATAGTCCAACTTGCTGGCAGAACTGACTGAAGTAAAAAGCCAGGACAGCTTTTATTTTGGTTTTAGAAGTCTTCTACCTGGAACAAACAGTGGCTGAAATATTCCCCAGTTGTTTAGAACACAAAGTTTGCTGCATGAGTCAGCACTTCTGAGTCAGTTGCTCTGTATGGGTTTCTGATCTGAGTTCTTTGAGAAGTTAATAGATCTACTGTCACTTCCTGCCCAGCGCTACAAACATATGTGGGAGTTTTCATCTGAGCACATCTCATTTGATTCAGAGGTAAAATAGCAAAAAGCCATAATACCCCTATTCATTTGCTTCATCCTCAACCCCAATCAAGCAACTGTGGAGGATTCTCTAATACAGGCATGCCAAGTTCAATTCCCATGTGCTCTCCTAATATTTTCATTTACATTTGAGTCCAAACAGCCTCATTCTGCATTGCTAGGTTTTGTTACAAGACAACGGGAGGGAGTTTTTGAAAAAAGGTACTGCATGTGTTGCGAATGAAGGATATAACTTTTATCGAATCTATTCCCCTTTACCATTAGCTATCAAATAACCTGGGCTGTATATTAAACTACACAAGACAACAACTTGCCTTCCCTTTCAGACGAGCAGACACATAACTGCATGGTGCCAATCACCACTGCTTCTGTGCAAGAACAGAATGAAACCATAGTAAGTAGAAGGCTTTTCATATTAGAGTTAAATTGGACTCAGAGAATGAGGTGTGGATTATCATCTCCTCCTCTATTTTCTGAAAGTTTTTGAAACAACTTGCTACTTTTTCTTTAAACATTGGATAAAAATTCACCAAGAAGCCATCTGGAATATTATCGGCCATTGACAGAAAGGCAATCTGTGTCCAGTTTTTAAGTCATATTTTCAAAAGAAGATTATGGTCTCCTTATTCCTTAGCATAGTCCATCTGCATGGCTCCTTCACAACCGGCATGGTTCTATGGGCTTATTCTGGCCACCTCCACCTTCAGTAACTCCAAATTCCTCTAGTCTTCATTTGAAAAAAAAAATATATATATATATATATATATGTATATTTGTTACTTTTGTTTACCCTTTTGTTTGTTTCCATCTTCCTCATACTTTATTTTGCTATTCCTTAAATTTTATTAATACCCCTTCCAGTATATCAGTCTCTACTAGGGATGTGACTTACAAACTTCTGTGAGCTAACACTCACCACTATAGGCTTAAAAAATACTCACAACCTAAAAGTTGAGAGTTATGTTTTATTCAGTGGGAATTTCTAGGACTTCTAAGCCCAGGAGGCAGCATCTCATGTAACCCTGAGAGAACTGCTCGGAGGAGGTGAGGTGGGGAGCTAGGATATACAGAAATTTTGCAACAAAGGGAAGGTAGTCTGAAAAATCAAAAGATTATTGTAAATTAAAGAAAACCAGATATCTCAAGAAATGTAGTGCTTTTCTATGTGTGGGGAGATGCGAGAGTCTGGGCTCACAGAACTCATTCCTTTGATATGCACCTCACCTATCTTGGGCCAGTATCCTGAATTTTCAGACCTGGGTTTCCCCAAGGCTCACCACAGGGAGTGGCTGCAGTCTGATGGCTGCTAGATGGCAGGTATTCTTTCCTTCCTGAGTTCTCTCAGGGCTCACCAGCTCACCACCCATGGTGGCTGTAATTGCTGATGACTGTGACACCCTTGTTTACTATGTGGCAGGAAATATTCCACTTCTTACCACAGTACCATGTACATAGGGCAGCTCAAATGATGACGATGAAGTAGAGGATGAAGCTGATTATAACCAGTGCAACCTAAATCACTAATTTATGGTACAAATGCAGATAAAATTTCTTATTTTTTCTGGTCACCAACTTTAGTTCTCAGATGCCTTATACAAAAGAAGCAGACTTTCTTCCTCTCTGAGACCATACTCCCAACCCCGCAAATTAAAGCACAGAGTCAGACACGACTGAAGCAACTTAGCTGCAGCAGCAGCAGGTGGTCTTGAGGGCTAAAAGGTCAATTCTGAATTCCAGGGCCACAGAGCAAGAACAAGAAGGGAGCCTGATTTGTCTAGTTGCACAGGGGTTTTGGTAGTTTTAACTGTTCAAAATCCATGCTGTCTGGTCCAGTGAACACATCTCCACTTGCCTGGGGGTCCTTGACCACTTGGCTCCCACCCACACCACAGTCATGCCCTGTGCTGGGCTTCACGGCGTGGGCTCTGGGTTCAGCTTTGATCTTGTTCTACTGCCGCGTGTGTTCATGATGGGTGTATGCTGGAATTGAGTCTCCATAGGATTCTAACCCTAAGTCCAGCACTTTCTTCCCTCCCTGTACATCCCCTTCCGATTTTATTGAGCCCGATGGTCTTTTCTCTCAGCAGGTCTTGGTGAGTGCCTCTCTGATGAACATATCAATAGGTTTTTCTAACTTTCATTCTCAGGTTGAAATGTTTTGCTCCCCCTCCAGCTCCCAGTGAAGATAAGAAAAAGTCATCCTTAAAGAATAAAATGAGTCTATCAAACCAACCCTTGGTTGTTAAGTTGAAAGACAAAAATGTGTCAATCCAAGGAGTACAGGGGAAATAACTGTCTGAACACTGTCTCTGGTTCAACAAAACAGTTCCTTTGCAAGTATATTTCTAGAGCAGAGAGATGCATCGGGTGCATGGGGCAGTGACGCCAGCTAACAACTTATCTAACAGCTGTCACGACACCAGCTCCACCAAACAAATTTCATTTACTATTGCAACTCCCTATTTAAATTTTTCTCCAGGACAGAAAACACTGGCCAGTGATCACAAATCTCCTATTGGCTGGAGAGTTTTCTTTCTCACTGAAAATGATGAACCACCCTCTGGTTTTCATATTTCAAATCTATGACCTTTAATAAGGTAAGTCTATCCACCAGGAGGTGTCAGCTGTCAGATCAGATTCAGAATCTTCCATTTTGAAAACCCCACCCCTGATTTGTGTTGGATTTGCCAGGGTAAAGCCAGTCAGCTTTTCCTGCATGAAGAAAGCCTACTTGGCTTTCTTGCAAGCGGTCTTTCTTCAGACTGCAACACACACACCCAAACATACACACATTCTAAGGGTCATGATTGGTGGGTGATAAATTCAATAATCTGAAAACTTCTAAATAAAGGGGAACAATCATGTATCCTGCCATTTCTTTACCAACCATATCAGCAAATGTCCAAGCAGTAAATGAAAAAAATTTACTCATAGAAATATCCCAGCTAGTAAATGGAAAGAAATGATAGAATTAGATTATAGCCCTTTAGCGACTTCTCATGAATTAATGAGGGCTTCCCAGGTGGCGCTAGTGGTAAAGAACCCATCTGCCAGTGCAGGAGACCTAAAGAGATGTGGGTTGGATCCCTGGGTTGGGAAGATCTCCTGGAGAAGGAAATGGTGACCCACTCCAGTATTCTTGCCAGGAGAATTCCATGGACAGAGGAGCCTGATGGGTTACAGTCCATAGGGTCGCAAAGCGTCATACATGACTGAAGTGACATGGCACACAGGCACAAATATGAATGTTATTGATAGTTAAAATGGTTATTAACACCACAAAAAGAGACAATCAGAAATGAGCTTTCTCTCCATATTATGGTTGCCATAGGGGAAGGGTGAGAGGAAGGGATAGTTAGGCGGTTTGGGATGGACATGTACACACTGCTATATTTAAAATGGTTAACCCACAAGGGCCTACTGGACAGCATAGGGAACTCTGCTCAATGTTATGTGGCAGCCTGGATGGGAGGGGTGTTTGGGGTAGAATGTTGGTCGCTTAGTCACGTCCAAGTGTTTGTGGCCCCACGGACTGTAGCTGGCCAGGCTCCTCTGTCCATGGAATTCTTCAGGCAAGAATACTGGAGTGGGTAGCCGTTCCCGTCTCCAGGGGATCTTCCTGACCCAGGGATCAAACCCTGGTCTCCTGCATCTCTTGCCTTGCAGGTGTATTCTTTACCATCTGAGCCACCAGGGAAGCAGAATGGGGCAGAACAGATACACACATATGCATGGCTGAGTCGCTCTGCTTTCTGCCTGAGACTATCACAACATTGATAATCGGTTAGACGCCAATGTAAAATAACAGTTTGGTTTTTTTTTTTTTTTAAAGAAAACAAATAATCCTTCTTGATGAAGAAAACTTCTAAAGTGGTCTTGCCTCTCCTCCCCAAATTAAATAAATCACTCAAGCAAATCACATCAAGACTGTATACTCAACTACTAATTTGCAAAAACATTGAGGACAGATGAAAACAGACATTAGAAAACGTCCAATGGTCTGCAAAATCCAGACCACTGGAAGTGCTGCAGGAAAGATAATCCAGCTTCAAGAAATAAAATGAGAGGGGGAAAGGAGATGATGGAGAATCCATAGATTAATATAAATTTAAGAGCTATCTCAACGAATCACTCTAGAAGATCCCAACTAGATCCTTATTTGAGCAAACTAATTTTAAATAGCATTTATAAGACAAGTGGAAAAGTTAATATTGACAAGACATTTTATGAATTAAAGAATTATTACATTTTTACACAAAATGAGAAGTTGGTGGTTATTTTATTTTCAGAGTTCTTATCTTCTAGAGATACACACAAAAACACTTCAGATTAAACCTATAGAATGTCTGCACTTGCTTTAAAATAATATGAGTGCAGAGACTTGGAAGGGGGTAGATAAAACAAGATTGTCTTTGAGCTTATAACTTTGGAAACAGGATGATGAGAATACAGGGATTATTATACCATTAAGTTGGAGTTTATGTGTGTTTGAAATGGCTATTTCAATATAGGGTATTGAAAACACTAATTTTCATAATAAAAGTTTTAAAGTCTACAATAATAGCAGCAATTTGGAAACTCTCAGGTTTTACCTCTCATAGAATAATCTATTCAAGACAGACACTGACACTGTGTGATGCTATATGAACAAACCAGATTTCTTTTTGTGGTTGTCAAATTATTTTCATGACCTCAAAAAAATTGGGTAATAAGATTGAAATATAGTGATGTTACACTTAGAACCACGGAATTTTAAAAGCTTCAAAGAAAATATTAATAACATTGTTAAGAAATTTCATATACCATATGCTAATGAAGTTGTTTTTATGAGTTTTCTAGGGTGGTGAGTCAGCTAAAATTTATTAATGGGGATGAAGACTATAATTTTTGCCAGGTACACACCGACATCTTACATATTAAGGGAAAGACAGCAATAAAATGATATGAAAATAATGCAGAAAAGCTTTAAAATTTATCACATAATGGGTACAAAGAGTTATAATTCAAAATATATTTTCAGATTTTGGAGCTGCTCTGAGTTAACAAATATATTCTATTTTGGTCAATGTTATATATTACCCTAAAAGATCACAGAAAGGATTTAGATATAAATATATGGAAAGATAAATAGAAAGTGAATATCCTTTATTCTTTTACTTTCTATGCTATCTTAAGGAAATATATAACATTGATTGAGTTTGACATATGTTTGAGATAATGCTATTACTTAAAAAGAACTATGGATAAATTTTCACTTGGATTTGTTCATTTATGAATTAATAAATTTATTTATTTATCTTTGTGTCCTGGCAGGCTGGAAAACTGGAAACTCAAGTGATGGTGTTGAAACTGCAATCTGTAAGTCAGACCAGTAGTCTGAAAATACAGGCAAGATTTCAATGCTAGCATTACTTTTAAGTCAATTAACCGTAAGTGTTTATCACATTTACAAAAATACCTTTTTAGCAACATCGAGGCTCGTGTTTGACCAAACAACTGGGCACTGTAGCCTATCCAAGTTGACATATAAAATGAACCATCACAAGCATATTTTTTTAACCATGAGGTCTTTGAGTGAAAAAGACATTTGGGATCAAAGATTACCTGTGTTAATTGTATAATAAATATGTTTCCAGCTTTTAGCCTTTGGAGCTATATTGATATGTGACAGAAACGTCTGAGTGCCTAACATGTGCCAAAGACTGTGGTTAGTGCTGGACACGTTCATTGACCAAGTTAGACTTTGGTGTGAGGAGTGTGTAAGGCTGTGACTTACCTTGGTTGCAGAAGCTGGGGGGAAGGAGGGGTATATGAGAGGTTTTTGACAGTGTGACATTTAAGTCACATTGATTCATGTGACACTAAGTCTTGGAGCAGGGACGTGACTTTGCCAGGTGAAGATGAGGATGGATGGAAACATTCTGGGCAGAGGGAAGAGGGTGAGCAGAGCCTGGGAATTCAGGGGAGTCCTACACTACGGATTTAAACTTTTTACCTTAAGGGTGATAGCAAATACATATAGCAATTTATCCCATTATTTTCTATAAAGTCAGAGAATAAAAGAATATGGTTTAAAAGAGAAAGAACAGATGGGAATTCCCTGGTGGTTAAGACTCTGTGCTTCTCCTGCAAGGGGTATAGGTTCGCTCTCTGGTCAGGGAACTAACATCCCACATGCCGGATGGTGTGGCAAAAAAAAAAAAAAAAAAAAGAGATGGAATGAATATATGTTTGTATATATACAAATGTGTATATGTTTGCTGTTCTGTCTCCTCAGGAAATAGAACATTTGATGAAAGAAGTAACAAAACTCAGGAAATAGAACATTTGATGAAACAAGTAACAAAGTGTCAGTTCATCTTGAACCAACTGCAATTCCATTAAAATATGACTTCAGTCTAAAGAAATAAATGAATATCTAACGTACTTCTGGTTATGACATTTTGTTGTTATGGGATTCTGGATCACTTCAAAATCACTGCAGTTTGTAGACCTCATTTTATGACCCCAAACTGTGTGGCTGGCTGTTCGAATATTAAAAATCAGAAATTGCTAGATCAAGAACAGGTCTTTCTCTGGAGTTCAGCTCTGTCTTCCTAGTAGATATGACAACTACAAGGATGTTCTCATAGGAGGAATTCAAGGTTACCTTTCTCTTTTACTGTTAATGAATTGAGATAAATACTTCTATTTGAAAAAAGATGAAGTTAGTGGGAGATAAGGTAGATGAGAAGTGACTTTATCGAAAGTAAAAAGTATGAAAAATGATTGCATCCCTATTTTGCATGTCTTGTAATGCTGGCCGCTGGTCATGTTTCTGATCAGTTCTTTTTTTTAAAATTAATTTTTATTGGAATATAGTTGCTTTACAATGCTGCGTTAGCTCCTACTTTGCAGCAAAGCAAATCAGCTATCGGTACGCAAACATCCCCTGTTTTATGGATTTCCTTTGCATTTAGGTCACCACAGAGCAGTGAGTGGGGTTTCCTGAGTTGTACATAGGTTCTCACTAGTGTCCAGTTCTTCTGAAGGATGCCCTTGCCCATCCCTGCTCCTCTCTTCCACTCTCCCCATCAAAGTAGTCTTGCCTCTCAGCCAATGCGTCAGTCAGCATTCTCCAGAGAACCAGAACCACTATGTGCCTGGCACACACTGGGTAATCAACAAACATTTGAATGAACGACATACATTTCTTTTATGCATTTATTCCTCATGCAGGTGTTTTGTGTCTTTTACTTCATACCAGTTTTACTTTTTCCAATTCTTATTTCCCTGAGTCAAACTTCTCATGCTCTGCCTAGATATTAATTATCTATACAATAAAAATGTCCTTATGACTATTATGTAATGACTCAACACTGCACATGTGTAAACATTGCTAAAAACCACAATATCCTTAAGAGCTACTTCCTGTAACTGATTTGATCTATTCACTTAAGATTATGCTTTTACTTACTTAAATTGAGCAGTTATCCCAGACAGGTGGTCCTTACCAATAACAGGAACTAAGTTATTATAAACAACACCTAATTGCAAAAACAACTTTTGCTCTTTTACTGCTTTTTCTTTCATATCTTTTTGCTATACATTTTATCATAATTTTAGTGGAAGAACATCTGGTTCAAGTAGTTTATTTTTAAAATGTGCCTACGAGATTTAAGATGAGAAAGAAAAAATTTTATGATTTCCATTTTGAGTATATACTAGTTATTGGAAAAAATAGTTGCAGAATATGTACAAGGTGTAATGTAGGAAAGTGCAAGATGAAACTAGAACATCTAGTACCAGAATATGAAGAAGTGCTCAAAAATGATAGGATATATAAAAGAACAGAGAGCCAATTTTAATTGGCTTCTATTTGCTAAACTGGGGGCAATTTGAGCATTAAAACAAATAAATAACAGTAGTTACAAACTATATCCATTGAATAAATTAGAAAAACATGGACCAATGCGTCTGCAACTAGATCTGATTGTTGATATGTCCGGTCAAACTGGAATACTATTTTCCTATTTTGCCCAGATCTGACAAAAGATAGTTTTGTACTAGAGGGGAATCTTTTCAACTTTTTAACTTTGAAAGCACCTGCCATTTGGGACTTCCTTGGTGGTTCAGTAGTTAAAAATCTGTGCTTCCACTGCCAGGGGCATGGGTTCAATCCCTGGTCAGGGAAGTAAGATCCCTCAGGCCACACAGTAAAGCAAAACAAACCAAAAACCAACCAAACAAAAATAAAAACAAAGTACCTGCCATCTGAATCTCTAAAAAGCTTCTTTGTCTGAAACAATCACACTAGAAATGACTGCAGACTTAGAGTGGGACACGTCTCTTTTCCAAAACCTGGGTTCACAGATTGAGGCATTAAAGGAAGCGCTAAAAGAAGCCTTCATTTTCCTCTCTTCTCTCCTGTGTGTCTCACTTTCCTTTTCAGTGGGACTCTGTGCACTAGAAGATTCTTAACTAGCAGAAATGGCTCTACTTGAACAGATAGAAGAGAGTGTCCTAAAAGTCTCATGCTATGGACAACTGGCATGATTGAGGGAAAGCTAGCCATCCCATTAACTTCACTAGGAGGTAAACTCAAAGCAGAAACTACAAGAAATTAGGCGTGTGACAGCAATGGATGTCAACATTTCCTGTGTAAAATACCATATTATAAATTGTTCAAGAAAGTGGATGCAGGGGGGTGTGGGCTTCTCAATAGTATTGTCATGATTTTCTACCCTTGGGGTAAAAAGGAATGAAAAAAAATGGTGTGTGCTAGTATTAGAGATGTTTACCTTCCAAGGAGATGTGAATTGAAAAAAGAGATTTAGGGCTCAAGGAAGCACTACATCAGCTCGATCAGGCTTTCAATGAGTAAAGTTTTGGAGTACATGAACCAATTCAGAATTACCCACACGTTGAATAAAGTAACTTTGAGGTATATGGACTAGTCAACAGCAGGCTGCTTGGTCTGAAGGGGAAGGTGGGAGAAAAGGGCCATAAAGGCTGGGACCCCTCCTCTACTCTGAGCCTTGGCATTGGTAGTCGACGTATTTCTGCCTGGGGGTCTGCAAGATCAAACCAGTCAGTCCTAAAGGAAATCAACCCTGAATATTCATTGGAAGGGCTGAAGCTGAAGCTCCAGTACTTCGGTCATTTGATGCGAAGAGCTGATTCATTGGAAAAGACCCTGATGCTGGGAAAGATTGAAGGCAAAAGGAGGAGAGGGTGGCAGAGGATGAGATGGTTGGATGGCATTACTGACTCAATGGACATGAATTTGAGCAAACTCTGGGAGATAGTGAAGGACAGGGAAGCCTGGCGTGCTTCAGTCCATAGAGTCACAGAGTCAGACATGACTTAGTGACTGAATAACAAAACAACAAAACTGTCCTTTGGGTCTATCCTCCGCCTGCTCTGTGTATGAGGTTGATCTAGGGCATTACACAGAGAAGCTATGGCCAAAAAGAAGCTGTACCTTAACATCCATAGGGGAAGACACGTGAAAGAAATGGCCATGGATTGGCCTGTTCTATCCTCCCTTTCAATGAAGTTTAATGCCTAGATATCCTGCATGTTTAGTTGAGTTGTCCCTATGGGAAGGGTTAAGAGGGAGGCAAATGGTCAGTTTTCCCTCCAGGCACACTATGAGCTTCCAATGAAAGTTCCCACTTTGAAGAAGGAAGGAACAAATCATTCTACATTTGTGTAAAGTGATGAGTTTGGTTGGGATTTGAGGGGGTCAGTGGGTGAGAAGGGCTTTCCCTGTGGCTCAGCAGTAAAGAATCCAGCTGCAATACAGAAGACACAGGTTCAATCCCTGGGTCAGGAAGATCCCCTGGAGGAAGGCGTGGCAATCCACTCCAGTGTTCTTGCCTGGAGAATCCCATGGACAGAGGAGCCTGGAAGGCTACAGTCTATGGGGTCACAAAGAGTCAGATACAGCTGAAGTGACTGAGCACTCACACACATGGGTGAGAAATAAAATTAGAGAGAGAGTCCTCAGGTGGCCCAGTGATGATGAGGTGCTGGGGACTGAAGGCCATGAGGACTGAGCCCTCTGACCCTGAGGAAAGGCAAGCAGAAGAGAGGACAGGAGGGGATGAGGGAGGGGAGGGGGAGGCGAGAGGGAAAGGGAGGCCATGCTTCACACTTCCTCAGTCCTGAACCAACCCAGAGATCAGTAAAGGAACCCAGCAGATGGAGAGAAGGTCAACTTTTGTCACTGATAGAGCCGTTAAGAATATGACTTGGTTCTAAGACCACAAAAAACTCCTAACTCCCAGACCCTGGGTGCTATATGTCTGTGTGCCTCCCCTGCAGCCCCCACAAAGAAACTCATATGTTGAAATTCTAATGCTCACTGTGCTGGTATTAGATGAATCCTTTGGGTGCTTAGGGGATGAGAGCAAAGCCCTCAGAAGAGAGATTCAGTTCAGTTCAGGTCGGTCGCTCAGTCGTGTCTGACTCCTTGCAACCCCATGGACTGCAGCACACCAGGCCTCCCTGTCCATCACCAACTCCCGGAGTGTACTCAAACTCATGTCCATTGAGTTGGTGATGCCATCCAACCATCTCATCCTCTGTCATCCCCTTCTTTTCCCACCTTCAATCTTTCCCAGCATCAGGGTCTTTTCCAATGAGTCAGCTCTTCGTCTCAGGTGGATTAGTGCCCTTATAAAAGAGATGCTTCCACGACATGATGTTACAGCCACAGACAGACATTTATTAACTGGGAAGCAAGGTCTCACCAGACACAGAATCTGACCATGTGGGTCACCTGATCTAGAACTTCCAGCCTCCAGAACTGTGAGAGATAAATTTCTGTTGTTCATAAGTCAGCCAGTCTGTGGTGTTTTGCTACAGCTGCCCGAACAGACCAAGTAACAGGGCTGGGCAGGCTCACCCACCATTCACGGGCAATGCTCCACAGACAGAGCCTAGGACCCTGCCGGGGTGGGAGGCGGGGAGCTGGTGCCCTCTGCAGGAAAGGGGGGGGAGGTTTCTCTAAATCACGCATTAGGTAAGTAATTCCTTCTCACTTGGGGAGAATAAGAGAGCTGCCAGTGAGAGAACAGGGTTCTTGGGGAGAAATCCATTTGCATGAAAACCCAAAAGACCAGGCTGAGGTCACCATTTTCAGGAGGTGTACTTTTCTTGCCATTTCCTGAGATCTGGCCACTTAGGTACCAATAATTCTTCATGTTTTTATGCTTCAGGTTTGCCTACATATTTCTGCTAGATCCCAACTGCGTCTAACATGTGATACAGGTATTTTTGACTATAGTGATTACATCCATCTCCCAGTTTTGCTCGAAATGGAGGGTTTTCCTTTATGATTTCCAGCAGGAGATGGAGAAAAATGATGATTTATACAGCAATGCTCAGACCAGAAACATCTACTTGCATATGTTTTAATTTGTATTTATTGGAAATAATATTTTCTGTGGCAATCGGTTTTTGGTGAGTACACTATGTTGCTATATAGAACAATTTTTTGAGACCTCATCCTCACGACTAATTGCAATGTTCCTAGTATGGTGTAAAAACTAGGGTAACATTCTGTTTAATTAAACGTTCAATCATAAGGTGGAAATGACAGTATCTTTGCCTCAGAAGCAAAGATTCTGTTTGCAGAAGTAGCAAAAATGTAGAAAATTTTAATTTCATTTGATCCCCAGTGGCTAGACTCTATTATTCATTAAATCACATTTGGCAGGGGGGGTTACCCTCCCCACCTTTACAAATTTCTGCAACATTTTCTGGTGAAGCAGGGCCTGGCACCCTCTTCTGAGACCAGCCCTCCACCGTGGTCTCTACCTTAAACAGTTTACATTCACAGAAAAGGATCATCCCTAAGCACAACATGCCCACATTCTCAACACACATATATGCATCAAAGAGAATACTCAGAGAGCAATCAGCTAAGTATGTGGCACATAAAAAATGCATAGTTTAATTTCACCTTCAGTTTTGTGCTTCTGTATAAGAAGATAAACATTTGTTTCAGTGTCAAGTTAAGATGGCATCTAATAAGCAAGAAAGAACACGAAGGCTTTGTAATGGCAGTGATGGTTTCTCTTCCAGAAAGGGTGCATGAAGCACCATTTGCCTGAATATAGTGTCCTTTAAGTCGGAGATGATGTTTGAACCATTTGAGATGTTCCCACCTCCCAGCCTTGCCATGTAGATTTTACTTAGGATGGATTCTGTTGATCCCACTAAAATCTCTGCAAATGGGCGACAGGACAGTGTGCTTTTTATACTTGTTATATGCTTTCTCTTCAGATTGAACATTTTTCAAAACTATAAACACATTATGTGGTTGAGACTGGATACAACGTTGGTTGGAGAGAAATAAAAACACTAAAGTAGATCCATAACTCTAAAGAGTTTGTTTAGTATGATTCCACATGAGAAATATTTTAAGAAGTAAATGTTGCTGCAGAAGATGCAGTAAGATGTAGTATTTTGTTTTAAAAGTCAAATTTGTTCTGCAAAAACATGGTGTACAGGTAGTGAAGAGCTGGTTCAGTAAATTTTTGGTTTTGAGAAATAGTGGCTCATGTAACGAACCTCCAAGATAGCAAGGTTCATCATCAAGATATATGAGGATTGGGCTTTTCTGGTGGTCCAGTGGTTAAGAACCCACCTTGCAATGCAGGGGACCCCGGTTTGATCTGGGAAGATCCCACATGCTGCAGGGTGGCTTAGCCCATGCACCCTAGAGCCTGTGCTCCCCAACAAGAGAAGTCACCACAATGAAAAGTCTAAGCACCACACCTGATCACAACTAGACAAAGCTTGTGAACGACAATAAAGATCCAGTGCAACCAAAAATAAATAAACAAAATAAATTTTAAAAAAGTACAAGAGGATTGGTATTAAAAGGCCAGCAGGACTTAGGCAGCTGGCCTCACCATCTTCCCATCTCTCAGGAGCCCAGTAATCCCTTGCAAGGTGGATCTATAAATGCTCTTTCTCTCAAAGTTGTCCTCTAATAGCCACCTGTGCCTCACTTCATCATTGCTACCTGTCCTATCTTATCACTTTCCCAATTCCAGATTGCTAAGAGAAGGATGTGATTCACCTAATTTATTTTTTCAGTATGGCTTTGGATGAATGCCTAGCAATCCATGGATTTGCTGCCTAAGGCAGAATACAGATGGTTGCAAATTCCTTTCTACTCTCATTGGAAGATGCAGTCTAATTTTTTCCCCCTTAAAACTGTCCTTGCCTTAGTGATTTGCTTGAGGAGTAGAATACAGAAGGAGCAACTTGGAAGAAGAGCTCCCACAGTGAGATCAGAAGAAGTCTTGTAGCTTCTATTAGGGTCCCTGGTGGAACAAGGGTCTCTCTTGGAGCCTTGAGCGGTTGTGTTAACCACCTGGCTTGAAAGACACAGGAAGAGACTCTGAGACTACATGGAAAGGAGTAGGTGCCCAGCTGAGCTCAGCCTTCCATTGTGCCCACCAAGGTGCCAACCCTGAGAGTGAAGCTATTTTAGATCCTCCAGATCAGACCAGTGGTCCACAAAATGCCACCAGCTGTCCCTAGTCAATGCTGTGTGCTACGGAATCGCCCACAGAAGCACAGCCCACATCCATGACCCACAGTTGAGGTGGATAGATAGCATCACTGACTCAATGGACATGAGTTTGAGCAAACTCTGGGAGATAGTGAAGGACTGGGAAGCCTGGCGTGCTGCCGTCCACGGGGTCAGAAAGAGTCGGACACAACTTACCAACTGAACAACGACAACAGTTAGGATGGTTGATAAAATGGTTGTTGTTTTAAGCCACTGAATATTAGCACAGTCCGTTATGCAGCAGTAGGTAACTGAGACACCTCTGCTCCAACCAGCCTCATAGAGGAGACTGTGTGTCATCAGGAGTTGCAATTGAGATCCCTGGGTGAATTGCTGTCCTTAAATTCTCTTGAGGATCTAGGAGGGAAGAACCTGATTAAGTTACCGCTAGACGCTGGTGGGATTTAGGTTAAAACGGCAAAGGAGCATCTACATGACAGATGAAACTGCTGACGTCACTAGACAGATTGCCACTTAATCCGAGAGATGAAAGTATAATCATATGAGACATAGAAAGAGGATCTGCAGTGGCTTGACTCAGGCTGACTCTAAAATTCAGAGCCCCTTCTTGTCAGTCTCCTGTTTTCATCCTCCTCTGAAGAAGAGAAACAAATTTTAATAAGGCCTTCAGTTTTTTGAACTGTGGCCTAAATTATTTTGTAGACATGCACTTGAAAGTAAAAGATTATACATGTGAAAAAAAGTTACGTGTAGAAAGGTTTGGAGAAAAAAACCTAAAACTTAGAAGTCAGTTACACAATCACTCAAAAAATATGTTAACTATTGCATTTCTCATAATCCATGGCAG
The DNA here is from genome assembly GCF_019320065.1 of Cervus canadensis. NCBI lineage: Eukaryota > Metazoa > Chordata > Mammalia > Artiodactyla > Cervidae > Cervus > Cervus canadensis. The sequence goes on from NC_057416.1 coordinate 15,128,431, forward strand.
TTACTTAAACACTGTTTATTCTCAAACATTGTAAGTTTCAGCCTTCAATCTACATATTTCTCCAGAATCTACCATAGGCATCTATGCAGTGGTTTACTGTCTGTTATTTTCTCACTTACCTTGAAAACAGTTTTCTCTCCCAATTTACCTTGTTGAAACAGAGTGAAGACCTTGATGTCACCAAGAAATTTCTGTGAGTTATTAAAAATTAATAGAACACGAAAAGGAGATACTTTAATCCTTGTTAAATATGTTTCCCATTTTTCCTTTGAACTGATAGGAATAACTGTGTTAATTATAAAAGATTCCAGATGTCCTAACATTCATTTACTATATTTTTAAAAATATTAACATGTTTTGAGAATGTCTAAGATGACCTATCATACTCCTTATAAGCCCGGAGGCCAGGTCTTTCTTGTAAGTGGCCAAGGAGATCAAAACCGACAAACTCTATTCATGTTTCTGACAATATGATAATTCACACTTCAGGTGGCCTGAAGGTACTAGTGTTTGACATGCTATTTTTACTATATATAGTATCTTTTAATTACTTCTGAGCCATCGGGGAAGGTGGCTCAGATGGTTAAGAATCTGCTTGCAGTGCGGGAGACCCGGGTTTGATCCCTGGCTTAGGAAGGTCCCCTGGAAAAGGGAACGAAAACCCACTCCAGTATTCTTGCCTGGAGAATTTCATGGACAGAGGAGCCTGGCGGGTTACAGTCCATGGGGTCACAAAGAATTGGACATGACTAAGTGACTAACGCTTTCACTTTATATTTTAATTGTTTTTCTTAAAATTTTCTTTTGGAGGACAGTCTCCTCTGATTTGGGTGGAGGGGAAAACCCACCTCCAACTCCAAAGGTAAAATGTTAAGGGTTTTAGTCAATCAACATATCTTACCCCTTGAAAAGTGAAAGGGAAAGTTGCTCCGTTGTGTCCGACTCTTTGTGACCCCATGGACTCTATAGTCCATGGATTTCTCAAGGTCAGAATACTGGAGTGGGTAGCCTTTCTCTTCTCCAGGGGGCCTTCCCAACCCAGGGATCAAACCTAGATCTCCTGCATTGCAGGTGGATTCTCCACCAGCTGAACCACAAGGGAAGCCCAAGAATACTGGGGTGGGTAGCCTATCCCTTCTCCAGCAGATCTTCCTGACCCAGGAATTGAACTGGGGTCTCCTGCATTGCAGGCAGATTCTTTACTAACTGAGCTATCAGGGAAGCCAAATCTCTTATCCCTTTGCCAAAGAGATTTTCTTAGAGAGGGGAAATAACCTAATAAAAACCCAGGTGGTATATTCTGGGGATTCTGCAAAACTAAAGTCTTTTCTTCTGGTTTGAGGAGCTTCTGAAAGGCATCCTCTCTTGGATGTGAGGTTGGAGAACTGAAACTATAGTAACCATTTTGCTGCCAGTTGAGACATTCTTAGCCTGCAAGGGGTCCTGTGTGTAACAGGAAAAGCAGATTAGTGACACAGATGCCAACTGGGTCCTTGTGACTTTTTGATATACGGAGGAAAACTTCAGATCAAGTATATTTTCGGATTTTGCATTTATATGAACCCAAATGTTATCTTACAAAAAAAAGTGAGTTTTTAGTTTATGTTTTGTTGCTAAAAGACTTTCTGATACAATGTCTTCTGTTTTACCTCAGCATCTTTGCAGTGTTTGGAGATAAACCTTAAATTCCCTTGGACTGGTTTTTTTTTTTTTTTTTTTGACAGGGTCTGTTTCATTTGCTGCTGAATCCTATTGCCTTGAACACTGCCCAGGAATATTAGTAGATGCTCAGTAAATATTTGTCCATGGCAGGTGCAAAGTCAGTTCAACCTTTAAGATCGATGTTATCAATGATATATATTGAAAGAAGATGCCATCTGCCTTTTAGGACTGTCATAGCTAGAGAGAAGTCAATGCCTGGCTTCAAAGCTTCAAAGGACAGGTTAAGTCTCTAGTTAGGGACTAATTCATCTGGTGATTTTTAAGTTGAAGCCAATGCTCTTTTACCATTCCAAAAATTCTAGGACATTTAATAATTTTGTTAAATCTACTCTGCCTTTGCTTTATAAATGGAACACAGCCTGGATGAAAGCACATCTGTTTACAGCATGGTTCACTGAATTCTGTAAGTCCACTGTTGAGACCTGCTTAGAAAAAGATTCCTTTCAAAATATTACAACTGATTGATAATGCACCTGGTTGCTCAAGAGCTCTGGTATATGAGATTAGTGTGGTTTTCATGACTGCTAACACAGCATTCATCCTGAAGTCCATGGATCAAGGAGTAATTTTGACTTTCAAGCATTTCTATTGAAGAAATGTATTTTGTAAGGTTATAGCTGCCATGGATAATGATTTCTATGATGGATCTGGGCAAAGTCAATGGAAAACCTTCTGGAAAGGATTCACAATTCCAGATGGCATTAAGAACAATGGTGATCCACGGGAAGAAGTCAAAATAGGAACATTAACAGGAGTTTGGCAGAAGTTAATTCCAACCCTTAGAGATGACTTTGAGGGGTTCATGACTTCAGTGGAGGAGGCAATTGCAGATGTGGTACAAACAGCAAGAGAACTAGAATTAGAAGTGGAGCCTGAAGATATGACTGGATTGCCGCAATTGCATAATACAACTGTAGCAGATGAGGAATTGCTTCCTATAGATGAGTAAAGAAAGTGGTTTCCTGGGACTACCTGGGTGGTCCACGGGTGAAGAATCCGCCTTGCAATGCCAGGGGTTTGATCCCTGGCCCATGAACTAAGAACGTACGTGCTGTGGAGCAAATAAGTCATTAAGTCCACACGCCACAACCACTGAGCCTTCACGCTCCGGAGCCTGTGTGCTGCAACTGGAGTCCATGCACTGCCAGGAAAGACCCCGAGTACTGCAACTAAGATCCAGGGCAGCCAAATAATAGATGAAGGAGCATTCACACACAAAAAAGAACGTGTTTTCCTGAGACGGCATCGACTCCTGGTGAAGAGGATGTGATGATTGTTGAAATGGCAACAAAGGATTGAGAAAATTACATAATCTTCATCCACAACGCAGCAGCGGGGTTTGGGAAGACTGACTCCAGTTCTGAGAGAAGTTCTACTGTGTGCAAAGTGCTATCAAACACGGTTGCATACTACAGAGAAATCATTCATGAAACGGAGAGTCATTTGATGGGACAAACTTCACTGCTGTCTTATTTTAATGAACTGTCACAGCCTCCCCAGCCTATAGCAAATACCACCCTGATCAGTCAGCAGCCATCAATATCCAGGCAACACCCTCCACCAGCAAAAAAAAAAAAAATAATAATAATAACTCCTGACTGAAGGCTCAGATGATGGGCAGCATTTTTAGCAACAAGCCATTTTTACATTAAGGTAGTAACATAGTTTTTTAAGACATGATGCTATCACACACTTACTAGACTATGATAAAGTGTAAACATAACTTCTATATGCACTGGGAAACCAAAAGATTCATATGAGTTGCTTATTGCGATATTCAACTTATTGTGGTGGTCTAGAATCAAACCCTCAACACCTCTGAAGTTTTGTCTGTACTCTACAAAGTTTTGATTAAGAGAAAAAGCAATAATAAAGTAGATAGCAGACCCTCAGTCTCTTCCCAAGCTCCCGGGCTAGACATGAATTTTCCATGGCTTTACGATAGTTAACTACGAAAAGATCTTTATAGTGTAACACTTACTTTTACCTTTAATGTGTGTTAACACTCATGTGCGCTGTGTGCTAAGTTGCTTCAGCCGTGTCCGACCCTGTGCGACCCCATGGATTGTAGCCCATCAGGCCCCTCTGTCCATGGGGTTCTCCAGACAAGAATACTGGAGTGGGTTGCTGTGCCCTCCTCCAGAGGATCTTCGCTACCCAGGTATTGAACCTGTGTCTCTTATATATCCTGCACTGGCAGGCAGGTTCTTTACCACTAGCATCATCTGGGAAGCCCGTTAACACTCATAATGGTATACAAATGAGGAAATGCTTCTGTCATAATTTAGTAGAATTATTAGATGAAACTACATATATAAGAATCTAAAATTTTCTTAAGATTTTCTCATGAAATTAGCTCTGACATATCTTAATATAGCCAAATATCAACTTTGCCTAGCAGTGTTTTATGAAAGGGTAGGAAAGCATAATAATGGGTCATCAGCTTTATGATGTAAAAGCCTCTGTAAATGCAGTTCAACAATCACCAGCATGAGAATCAGGATGGTATAAAAAAATTTGAAATCCTGAATCCTACCCATTCCTATTGAATCAAAATTTCTGAAAGCACAACCCTGTCATCTGTATTACATAAACCCCCTGGTTGATTTTCATGCACATTAAAGTTTGAGAACAGCTGGTTTATATATTATTGTGAAAAAGGTAAAATCAGGTAACAGAACTTAAGTACCATATCCCTTTATTCTCCTTTTTTTCCCATTTCAAAGGAAGATTTTTTTTTCTTGAGTCTTTTTAACTACCTGACTAAAAAAAGAAACCAATCAGATGACCTGTTTGAAATTTCTATCTCAATTCCAGGCAATCTTATTGATGAAAATGGCCTTGAATCTAACAGAATGACTGTCACATAATTTTCTCTAGCTCTTTTCTTATGTGTCTATCTAGTTCCAATTATAGTTTGTTACTTCTGAAGCCATCATAATCAAACATGTTATTCTCTATCCTGTCATGAACTCTTTAAATTCATATTCTAGATAGTCACATGAGTGTTGTAATCAACCCAAAAATACACTGAAACAATTAAGTTAATATGCAAAAAACAAGTAAACTTGGTGAAGAATAAAATTGGATAAACTTACTTGACATTTGCAGATAAAACTATAGAGGAACTTAATAGAGCTTTTCACATATTTTAGAAATATAAATCCAAATTGCTCCCAAACTACCAGTTATATTTAAACCACTGTGGTGCCATTTATGGTTTAATAATTTGGAATACCACTATTTTTTACTTGATGATCATTTAGATCTGAGGCAAAGCTGGTATTCTCTTTGAGTTCTTTGATGAAGAAATGTCAAATAACATTTAAAGAAACCGTGAAATTGAACAGAGTTAAAATTTGAATTACTTTCTCTTCTAAGTTAAAAGTTGTTATTGTTGAGTTGCTAAGTCATGTCTGACTCTCTTGCCACCCCCATGTAACCCACCAGGCTCCAGGCAGGAATATTGGAGGGGGTTGCCGTTTCCTTCTCAGGGGATCTTCCTGACACAGGGTTCAAACCCACGAATCCTGCATTGGCAAGCAGATTCTTTTCCATGAAGCCATCAGGGAAGCCCCTGACCTAAAACACTATTCATTAAAAGCCTAAATTATGGTCAAATAAAAAGAGCTGAGACATTTCAGTAAATCTTAATTACATATTCTAGAGAGAACATAAAAGATGGTATCGATATAAACATGCCACAGCCAATAAAAGCCACTTCAAGCAAGCAATGTGTCTACATGAGGACTGTCCAACTTAGGTTGGGAGACCTAACCAGAATTCTGCAAGAAATTTTGTTTCGCTGTTTTACTTACATCCACCAGCAGAGGGAGTAAAAACTCACGTATACTGAGCCCAGATTCCAAAAAGAAATTCAGAGATAGAGGATTAAACAGGACTTTAACTCTTAAATTTCATAAATGAAGAATTTGAGATTGCAGAGGGGAAAGGAGTGTATAGCATTTTCACTATTGACTAATGGTGGGGCCAGATAAATAGTTTCTACCTCCTGGCTTCCAAGATGGGGCAGGCTACGTTTCTACACCCAGCTGTCAACTTGGGTATTTATCACAATTGCTCTGAGAATTAAGTTTTCTTTAAAAAAAAAAAAAAAAAACTTTTAAGTTTGTATCAGGGTATAGCCAATTAACAATGTTGTGATAGTTTCAGATGGACACCAAAGGGACTCAACCATACTTACACATGGATCGATTCTCCCCCAAGCCCCCCTCCAATCCAGGCTGCCACATAACATTGAACAGAGTTCCATGTGCTATATAGCAGGTCCTTGTTGGTTATCCACTTTAAATATAGCAGTGTGTACATGTCCATCCCAAACTCACGAACTTATGGTTGCCAGGGGGCGGGGAAGGGACGGTTAGGGAGTTTGGGAAGAGTTCTCCTAATTGCCTCTGTGCATTAAGAAAGTGAAGCTCAGAGCAGCTGGAGAAGACTCTTGGGAGAAGGAAGCAAATGTATGTTCCTGCAGGCTTGTGAAGGAGCCCGTCCAGAAGGAGCACTAGGCTGCTGCTGGGACCACAGTTGGCGTTTCCCAGAGAGAGGTGACAGCCTTGTCCCTTACTACATCTTACCCTACCTCATCCCCCTACCTGGAGCCAGCCAGACAAATGAACCTTGCTTTAGGAACCGCTAATGAACTCCTCACCAAACTAAAATGGGCCAAAATTGGGGAATTTAATTCAGATAACCATTACATCTACTACTGTGGGCAATCCCATAGAAGAAATGGAGGAGCCCTCATAGTCAACAAAAGGGTCCGAAATGCAGTATTTGGGTGCATCTTCAAAAACAACAGAATGATCTCAGTTCGTTTCCACAGCAAGCTATTTAACATCACAGTAATCTAAGTCTATGCCCCAACCAACTATGCTGAAGAAGCTGAAGTTGATCAGTTCTATGAAGACCTAGAAGACCTCCTAGAACTAACACTTTAAACAGATGTTCTATTCATCATCGGGGATTGGAATGCAAAAGTAGGAAGTCAAGATATACCTTGAATAACAGGCAAGTTTGGCCCTGGAGAACAAAATGAAGCAGGACAAAGACTAACTGAATTCTGCCAAGAGAACGCACTAGTCATAGCAAATACCCTTTTTCAACAACACAAGAGATGACTTTACACATGAACATCACCAAATGGTCAATACTGAAATCAAACTGATTACATTCTTTGTAGCCAAAGATGGAGAAACTGTAGACAGTCAGCAAAAAAAAAAAAAAAAAGAAGACCTGGACCTGACTGTGGCTCAGATCATCAGCTTCTCATAGCAAAATTCAGGCTTAAAATACTTAGGCCAAACAGGTATAACTTAAATCAAAACCTGTATGAATTTGCAGTAGAGGTAATGAATAGATTCACGGGACTAGATTTAATTAACATTATGCCTGAAGAACTGTGGACAGAGATCCATAATAATGTACAGAAGGCAGTGAACAAAACCATCCCAAAGAAAAAGAAAAGCAAGAAGGCAAAGTGGTTATCTGAGGAGGCTTTACAAATAGTGGAAGAACAAAGAGAAGTGAAAAGCAAGGGAGAGAGGGAAAAACGCATCCAATTAAATGCAGAGTTCCAAAGAATAGCTAGAAGAGACAAGAAGGCCTTCTTCAATGAGCAGTGCTTAATAACAGAAGAAAACAACAAAAGGGGAAAGACGGGGGAAGATTGGAAACATCAAGGGAGTGTTCCACCCAAAGTTGTGCACAATAAAGGATAAAAATAGTAGAGACCTAGTAGACACTGAAGAGATCAAGATGAGATGGAAGGAATACAGGGAAGAACTGTATTAAAAAGATCTTAATGAACCAGATCACAATGATGGAGTGGTTAGTCACCCAGAGACATTCTGGAGTGCGGAGTCAAGTAGGCTTCAAGAAGCACTGCCGTTAACAAAGCCAGTGGATGCAATGAATTTCCAGCAGAACTACTCAGATCCCTAAAGGAGGATGCCATCGAGTATGGAACAACTGATTGGTTCAAGATTGAGAAAGGAGTATGGCAGGGCTCTCTGCTGTCACCCTGTTTGTTTAACCTATACGCAGAGCACATCATGAGAAATGCTGGGCTGCATGAGTTACAAGCTGGAATCAAGATAGGCAGGAGAAACATCAACAACCTCAGATATGCAGATGATACCACTCTGTGGCAGAAAGTGAAAAGGAAATAAAGAGCCTCTTGATGAGGGTGAAGGAGGAGAGTGAAAGAGCCGGCTTAAGGTTAAACATTAAAACAAACAAACAAAAAACCCACTAATATCATGGCATCCACCCCCATTACTGCATGGCAAATAGAAGGGGAAAAGGTGGAAGTAGTGACAGATTTCCTCTTCTTGGGCTCCAAAATCACTGCAGACAGTGACTGCAGCCATGAAATCAAAAGGTGATTGCTTATTGGCAGGAAAGTTATTACAAACCTAGACAGTGTGTTGGAAAGCAGAGACATTACTCTGCTGACAAAGATTCATATAGTCAAGGCTATTGTCTTCCCAGTAGTCACGTACGGTTGTGAGAGCTGGGCCATAAAGAAGGCAGAATGCCAAAGAATTGATGCTTTCAAATTATGGCACTGGAGAAGACTCCTGAAAGTCCCTTGGACAGCAAGGAGATCAAACAGTCAATCTTAAGGGAGATGAACACTGAATATTCACTGCAAGGACTGATGTTGAAGCTGAAGCTCCACTATTTTGGTTACCTGATGCAAGCAGATGACTCATTGGAAAAGTCCCTGATTTGGGGAAAGATTGAGGGCAGAAAGAGAAGAGTGTGTCACAGGATGAGATGGCTGGACGGTATCACCGATGCAGTGAGTATAAACTTGGGTAAACTCCAAGAGATGGTGAGGGACAGGAAGGCCTGGCGTGCTACAGCCCATGGGGTCTCAAAGAGTCAGACACGACTAGGAGACTGGACAGCCACAAGAACAATGGACTCCTCAACCCCTCAGGACATAAGCCAGGGTACGAGACCACTCTGCAGGCAGGGTAAGACAGAAGACACTCATTTCCTCCTAGCCCAGAGCATGTGCCACCCCAGTGGAAGGGAAGACATTGGAAAGACACTGCCTAAGATTAATCCTCAGAAGAGTGAAAAGCCACATGATTAGACCTCGTTTCTACTTTAGCCCAAGCTAGACTCCGGCAAGGTATGTTCTAGCAAGCTAAAGAAATGTCAGTTGACTCAGACAAAATGAGCCTTAACTGATTTTTTTTAAATTGAAAATTGAAGTACAGTTGATTTACTTGGATTAGTTTTGGGTCTACAGCAAAGTGAGCAGCTACACATATTTTTTTTTTCAGATTATTTTCCATTGTAAATTACAATACGATTTTGAATATAGTTTCATGTGCTATATAGTAACTTCTTATAGTTTATTTTACGAAAGGTGGTTTGTATCTGTTAAGTGATTTAAAAATACTTCTGGAGGACTTCCCTGGTGGTCCAACTGTTAAGAATCCACCTTGAAATGCAGGGAATCGGGGTTCAATCCCTGGTTGGGGAACTAAGATCCCGTATGCTGTGGGGCAACTAAACACGCACCCCTCAACTAGAGAGAAACCTGCGTGCTGTAGCTAAGACCCAGTGCAGCCAAAAATAAATAAATAAATATTTTTTAAAAAATCAAATGCTTCTGGGATATGGTCCTATATTGATGCCAGGAACCCCTCCCCTCCAAGAATACCAAATGCCACAGATATTCAATACCCTTATATAAAATGATGCATGGAGGACTGTAAGAGGCAAGCTTCTCAACCCTCCTTTGGCTTCCAACCCTAAGGAGAGCTTGGGGCAACTGGCCATGCCTGGTCAGTGAGGTCTGGAATGGTCCCTGGCACTGGAATTTTCAAAACTATTTCAAGGAGATCTTGCTGTGCTACTGGGTATTAGGCACTCAGTTCAGTTCAGTTCAGTCGCTCAGTCGTGTCCAACTCTTTGCGACCCCATGAATTGCAGCATGCCAGGACTCCCTGTCCATCACCAACTCCCGGAGTTTACTCAAACTCATGTCCATCGAGTCAGTGATGCCATCCAACCATCTCATCCTCTGTCAGCCCCTTCTCCTCCTGCCCCCAATCCCTCCCAGCATCAGGGTCTTTTCGAATGAGTCAGCTCTTCGCATCAGGTGGCCAAAGTATTGGAGTTTCAGCTTCAGCATCAGTCCTTCCAATGAACACCCAGGACTGATCTCCTTCGGGATGGACCGGTTGGATCTCTTTGCAGTCCAAGGGACTCTCAACAGTCTTTTCCAACACCACAGTTCAAAAGCATCAATTTTTCGGTGCTCAGCTTTCTTCAAAGTCCAACTCTCACATCCATACATGACCCCTGGAAAAACCATAGCCTTGACTAGACAGACCTTTGTTGGCAAAGTAATGTCTCTGCTTTTTAATATGCTGTCTAGGTTGGTCATAACTTTTCTTCCAAGGAATAAGCCTCTTAGGCACTAGAGGGTAGTAAATATGCAAAAGCATCATAGGAAGAAGTATATACAAGATACAGGATAGGCCCACATTCAGGAGGAAACATACAAAGGAGCTAAGAATTATATATTTAATGCACTTTTTGTACTCTGGAAAACAGTTAAACAGAGCAGGAATCAAGCAAACAAAAAGTTAAAATGGGTCAACAGGAGACTGGAGATTTAGGACAGGAAATAGAAGACTGAATGCCATTGGGAACATAATAAATTAGAAACAGCAAGAAACAACGATCAGAGCTGCAAAGTAAATTGGTGGCAGCAAGGAAGGACCAGAAATACTAACACAGAGGGAAAGACAGGGATGAAAGCAACTGAAGGCGGAAGATACGGTCAGCCCACCCGACAGCCTGCTCCTACAAACAAAGCACAACACAGGCTTTTCTCAAGTTCGAAACACATGACATTTAGAGGAAAAAAAGTCATTTAGAGAAGTACTCAGTACTCCTCCACATCAAAAGGAAGCAAAATTTAATAGAAAATTAAAAGGTGTAATGATGGCCAATTAGTGTATGGCCATGTAAATTCAGGCAAGATGAAAACCAAGATAATGTAATTTACTGCCTTTTACAGCTCCTGCTGGTAAAAACTGAACAGATAAATAAAACCTAGTATTGACAAGGCATGAAATAGGCATTTGTATATAATGTTGGGAAAAGCTATCATTTTAAGATAAAAATACCACTTTCGTTATTAGGCAATTATCTACATGCACACACACACACCTAGGGTGGGAATACGTACAAGTAAGATCATTCTAGCATTTTCACTACTTGTGAAAAATAGAAAAAATTTGTAAATTTTTGTTTGTGGAGGACTGGTTTAAACTCTGAACTATATAATGGGAATGGCAGGTGTTTAGAGTATAAGTTAGGATATAGGAACTCTGTTGATATAGAAAAATCTTCAAAATGAACCAAGTGACAGGCTTGGTATTTACTCACAGTTATAATATGAATTCCTATGTTTCTAAAAAGACTATAGCTTATATTCATATAAAAACACATTAAAAAATCCACAATAAATTGTTCATAGTGATTACAGCTGAATGAAACCGAGCATTTGGGAGTAGAAGTGATATTTTATACCTTCCCATTCCTTTTGAAATTTTAATCACATGCGTGTATTCTCTTCATTTTTAATGATATAAGACTTTAGAAGTTTTTCATTAAAAGGGGTTAGGTATTTTTAAGTTTAAGGGTTTTTTTATGGAGGAAAAAATCATTAACCAGCAAAACAGACTACTCATCAATGTTTTCCCTCATGGTTTAGCACAGCTAAGATTTCACTCTGAAACATACACCATTATTTTTACTGGCAACTAAGAAATCATACAATTATATTGGAACTAGTGTTGAATAATTTTATTTTGTTCACATAAAGAAACATGAATAAAATATATAGCTATAACTTAAATCTGACACAAGTATTAAAATTACACGTCCAGCATTCATTTTGCTACACCGCAGCAAAGAGAATTTTCCCTCTCCTAGAACTTACAATCAAGGCCTTCAAAGGAGACCTTCTTTCTTTTCTTGGAGACACATCTTGGAGTTATAAGTATATCATGGGTGGGATGGGGAGGGAGGTGGGAGGAGGGGTTCAGGGTGGGGAACACATGTATACCCATGGCTGATTCATATCAATGTATGGCAAAAACCACTACAATATTGTAAAGTAATTAGCCTTCAACTAAAATAAATAAATTTTTTAAAAAAGGGAAGTTTACAATATCTTTTAATAAAAAATAAACCTGAATTTTCATAATTAACCAATATCATTTCTTAGAGAACAATATATATCACAAGCTTTGTGTGTAGTACTATTGTTTCCCCTTAGATTATGTTTTATTATCTCACACCCCAATTAATGATTATTCTTAATATATAGTGACTCTTGTTAGCATGATTACTGAAACAATGAGACCCTAAAATATTGATTTCAGCTGCTCTCAGAATCTGACTATTCCTACAGGACATTGAGAAATTGTTATCAATGATGAAAACACATATTAATTAATTTAAATTTATTTTTCTACCCTCTCTTGCAACACAGAGACTTAAACACAAAGGAAATGGAAGCCAGTTGCCAACTATTTTTAGAAGTCTTATATTTGAGGTGAATTAGGAAAGACTAAGGTATGGTCTGATTATATTTATCCTTAGGTTATAAAAGTTATAATACAGTACATTTTAGATTCAGTCTTTCTAATGCTCCTGTGAGTCCAGCTCCCAGAAAGAATCAGGAGACAAAAATCCACATTTTAAGAAAATTCGTTATGATACAGGGGAAATTCACCTACTTGTAGATAACCGCTGTACTTTTGCAATTCAGATGTGAAGTTGCTATGATGAGTACTTTAAACACACACACATACGCAGACACACTATACTCTTTGCTTTATGAGATGAGAAAAAGACAAATACTGTATATTAACGCATATATGGAATTTAGAAAGATGGTACTGGTGATCCTATAGGCAGGGCAACAAAAGAGACCGAGGCTAAAGAACAGACTATTGGACTCTGTGGGAGAAGGTGAGGGTGGGATGATCTGAGAGAATAGCATTGAAACGTGTACATTACCATATGTAAAACAGATGACCATATGCAAGTTCAAGCACGAAGCAGGGCAGCCAAAGCCGCTGCTCTGGGACAACCCAGAGGACGAGGGTAGGGAAGGAGGTGGGAGGGTGGTTCAGGATCGGGGGAGACACATGTATACCTGTGGCCTATTCATGTGGATACATGGCAAAAACCATCACAATATCATAAAGTAATTATCGTCCAATTAAAATAAATTAAAAATAATAAAAAATATAAATTGAAAACCTGGAAAAAGCCATAGAAAATGATTCCTCTCAGAAAAGAGTGTGTTTATTCTATGTAGTTCCCATTAATTATCCTAATTGTCCGAGGACCCTCTAAGTGTCCTTTCTGTTAAACTGGACCTGGCCATTTGCATGGCTGACAACGTGCGGCTCTCCCTATGTGGAATTCAGTGAAAACTTCAAGTCAACATATCAGCTCTTACTTGAAAGAGCTTGTTCACCCACTGATTTATCTACTACAGTTCAGTCCTCTCAGAGAAACACTGAAAGGTTGAATTGGCATGTTAAAGTTGAATTAAACTAGTTACACTGTTTATGGTTTCCCAGGTGGTGCTAGTGGTGAAGAACCCATCTGCCATGCAAGAGGCATGACAGACATGAGTTTGATCCCTGAATCAGGAAGATCCCCTGGAGAAGGGCACGACAACCCACTCCAGTATTCTTGCCTGGAGAATCCCATGGACAGAGGAGCCTGGTGGGCTACAGTCCATGGGGTCACAAAGAGTCAGACACAACTGAGCGACTTAGCACAACACACTTTTTACTTTTCAGATGGTCACGGGTATCAATGTCAAAACAGGGATCTGTCTGTCGTTCAGCCACGGGCGATGAAGTCAATCAAGGCTAAACTCTGTACACAACATCTTGCTCAGATATTCTCCTTGATAATGAGACTGGGTAACACCCTCAGAATGGATAGCGTCTCCAACTTACAGAACATAAAACTCATGGAAAGAGTGTTTTCCTTAACAAACTTATAATCTTATTGCATTGCAAACACTGTTTTAAGTACACTGCTTAAGTACTGTTTTAAGTATGATTATTGACTCATTTGGGACTTCCTAGGTGGCCAAAGTGGTAAAGAATCTGCCTGCCAGTGGAGGAGGCACTAGAGATATGGGTTCTAGGAAATATCTCAGCATATTCCTTTATTTGTTTTTACTTTGTCTCTCTTTCCTAAATTTTTTCTAAACTCTTCTTTGGCTTAGGCAGCTAGAAAAGAGAGCTCTTTCCTTTTTTACTTTAAACTGCAAGCATCTGAGAATTTATGATGTACTCAACGTTGTCCTAGATGATGGGTGTTCAGAATTATAACACAGATTTCAGCTTAGTTGAAGAAAAGCAGCAACAGAGAAGTTAGTGTCAGCAGAGCAGAAAGCTGCTCTTCCCAACCTTTCCAGGCTCTACAATGACTCTGCCCACCTTGCTGCTAATGGTTAAATGCTCCTACCCAGGCACTGTTTTTATTTTAACAGTGTGTTTTTTTTTTAAATTTTTTTTTTAAATGGGGACCATTTTAAAAGTCTTTATTGAATTTCTTACAATACTGCTTCTTTTGTTTCCATTCTGGTTTTTTGGCATTCAGGCATATGGACTCTTAGCTCCCTGATCAGGGATGGAATCTGCACCCCCTGTATTGGAAGGTGAAGTCTTAATCACTAGACCAGCCAGGGGAGTCTCCAGGCACTATTATTTGACACCCTGTTACTCCCAATGCTATCACAGAGTCCAGTTCTGTACTGACATTTCCTAACATTGGCTGAGCTTATAGAACTGGACACCTACACTGAGCACCACAGTCACGACCTTCTCACTGGTGAATTTATGATAGCTTTGGCCTATGGGCATCCCCGGTGGTTCAGACAATAAGGAATCTGCCTCCAATGGGGGAGACCCACGCTCAATCCCTGGTTAGGGAAGATCCCCTGGAGAAGGGAATGGCAATCCCCTCCAGTATTCTTGCCTGGAGAATTCTATAGACAGAGGAGCCTGGCGGCCTACAGTCCATGTGTTGCAAAGAGTTGGACCTGACTGAGCAGCTAACACACTTGGTCTATGAAGTGGTGGTCTTGGGGAGCACAGTCATCTGATTGGTTTTCTGCCCATTAATACATTCATTCCCTATCCAGTGTCTCTAGCTATTCACTCACTGAATCTATCTACACCTTCTTGTAGCATTTGCGAAGGAAATTTGAGCATTCTGCTTCACACTTCATATGGGCTATCACTTTCTTCAAGCTTCTAAGAACCACACTACCAATCCATTAGCCCCTATCAGGGTGTTCAGTGTTCACCCAGAAGAACAGAGAATGTTCTCATATGATAAACTGTAAGTTTCCTTCCCCTTGAACCAGAATCCTCAGGATCCAGCCTGACATGCACTAACTAGCTGTGATTCACATGTGAGCGATGTTCTAGAATTTCTCTGGGTTGCACCCTCTTTCCTCTCTTACTATTTCTAGCACTTCCCTAGCCTGGTGATGTGTTTTAACTCTAATTATGACTCGGGTGGAGGGGAGGGAAGATGGGGATAGAGCCTGGGCAGGGCATTTGCTGTCTTTCAAGGTAGAGGCTTCTGCCTCACCTTCAGGCAAGGGGGAGGGGGAACAGCAGACTTTCACATGAGAAATGGACCATTTCTTCATGTCCAGAGGGTCTAGGGGTATCTGGATGTGATAGGTAGTTCTAAAGTGGCTTCCAATGATCTCCACCCCCTGCCATTCATGCTCCAAAGTAATCACCTACCTTGGGCATTAGTTGGACCCAGTGACTTGCTTTTAACAGAAACAATACAGCACAAGTGATGGGATGTTAGTTCAGACACCAGTTATTAAAAGCAGTTGACTTTCTTTGGTTTCACTTCCCGCTCTCTGGCTCTATTTGGTTGCTTCGGTCTCTTGGGACCTGCTTTAAGAAAAAGGCACATGGGACGAGGAAGAGAAGATGGTTTCCAAATAGAGATAATGAGGAGCTGAGGTCCTGGGTCCAAACAGCCCCAAGAAAATGAATGCTGCCAACAACCAGGTGGGTAAGCTGGGAAGTCAATTTCCCCCAGTCAATCCTTGAGATGACTGCATCCTCAGCTTACACCTACTTGCACCATTTGGGAGACCCTAACCTAAAGAGCTTTCCTCAGACCAGCCAAAGACCAGAATCACCAACCCACAGAAACTGTGAGTTAAAAAGTGTTGCTTCTTTAAGCCTGTAAGTCTGGGGGTAGTTTGTTACAGAGTAACAAATAACTAATATATTCAAGTCAAGGACTAACTTGAACATGGCCTTGAACTTCCTTTTGATGTTTCTATGAAACAGTCATGCCAAGGTCTAGAATATAAGCTGTTTTTCCCCTACCCCCAGAGGTTTCAGGAAGAAATAAAGAACTAAATCCCATGCATGTATATGGAACAAGAGAAAATGTTTTGGGATTTAAAAAAAATTTTTTTTATAGAAACACATTTGTTAAATAGTGCAACAAATTTATATTTGGAATAGAGTACAGCTTATTGGTTGCACAAATCAAGCTGGAGAAAATCATATTCAATTAATCTAAGTTCCCTTCCATGATGTACAAGAATATATAAATATATGATATACGAACACTTGGGCTTCCCAGGTGATGCAGTGATAGAGAATCCACCTGCCAATGCAGTTGACACAAAAGATGAGGGTTCAACCCCTGGGTTGGAAAGATCTCCTGGAGTAGGAAATGGCAACCCACTGCAGTATTCTTGCCTGGAAAAATCCCATAGACAGAGGAGCCTGGGGGGCTAAAGTCAATAGGGCCACAGAGAGTCAGACACGACTGAGCACACACACACATATGAATAGCTATGTAATTTATATTCTGCTAAGTAAAATGCCAAAAACAGAAAGGCTTATTGCTGACAAACAGGCATATATCTTAAATAACTATCAAATGACCCTCCATCATTAATCAGCTTATAATTTCCAACAAATAACAGGAAACACTTACTAACCACCTTGAAAATAATGACAAGACATCAGCCATCTTATATGCTGATATATATGCATATATACACATATAAGTTTTATTAGAACAAATAAACACAAGCAAACATCCCACTGAATTTCATCTTTGGCAGTTACTAGGTACAGACAGGTAAAAAGAAGTAAAGAAAAATATGAAGTATATTACATGATGGGTTACTTTTTCAAAAATATAAAAATAAACTGTTTTTTGAAAAAGCAGGTTTTTTAGGTTTTTATTTAAATTTATACTCAAACAACAAGAAAATGGTGACAAGTATAAAAAAATATCAGAACTCAGGTTGATACTTTCTATTTTGAGTTTGTCTAAACTTTAGCTCAATGGTCAGAGTGCTAAACACTCATCGTGGCAAAAGAAGGTACAATTTTTTCTATTTTAAATGAACAAAACTATTTTCTCCCCTCTATGTTACTAAGACAGATATGCTCACATCACTCACTTCAAAGAAACAGTTTTATCAGGAATTAGAGCACCGGATGACCCATGAAAAGACAGAATCAGTACCTAATATATCAAAGCAACAATAACCAACTGGTTTTGAAACAGTCATGTTAATCATAGCCCTCTTGTAATCAGAACAGTAATGTGTTCTCATAGTAAAGGTACTGCTTCCTACGGACAAAGCATCATTTCATTATTACTAACAACAGAGCACAATACCCAAATAATCTTTTCACTTTTCAAAGCTGTGGAGAACATTCACATTCTCTGAAATCATTGAGATTAAAAGAAGAAACAAAAAGCAGTCAACTAGTTAAAACACACGATATGTATGTACATATACGCTCAGATACCCACACACAAACACTTTCTCTCATGTTAAACTCAACAATAAAAACATTCCTAAATAAAACTCAACATTCAAAAAACTAAGATCATGGCATCTGGTCCCATCACTTCATGGCAAATAGATGGGGAAACAATGGAAACAGCAGCACTTTATTTTCTTGGGTTCCAAAATCACTGCAGATGGTGACTGCAGCCATGAAATTAAAAGACACTTGCTCTTTGGAAGAAAACCTATGACCAACCTAGACTACATAAGAAAGGCAAAGGCAATGCCAAAGAATGCTCAAACTACTACACAATTGCACTCATCTCACAAGCTAGTAAAGTAATGCTCAAAATTCTCCAAGCCAGGCTTCAGCAATACATGAACTTCCAGATGTTCAAGCTGGATTTAGAAAAGGCAGAGGAACCAGAGATCAAATGGCCAACATCTGCTGGATCATCGAAAAAGCAAGAGACTTCCAGAAAAACATCTATTTCTGCTTTATTGACTATGCCAAAGCCTTCAACTATGTGGATCACAATAAACTGTGGAAAATTCTGAAGGAGATGGGAATACCTGCCTCTTGAGAAACCTGTATGCAGGTCAGGAAGCAACAGTTAGAACTGGACATGAAACAACAGACTGGTTCCAAATAGGAAAAGGAGTACGTCAAGGCTGTATATTGTCACTCTGTTTATTTAACTTGTATGCAGAGTACATCATGAGAAGCTGGAATCAAGATTGCCAGGAGAAATATCAATAACCTCAGATATGCAGATGACACCACCCTTATGGCAGAAAGTGAAGAAGAACTAAAGAGCCTCTTGATGAAAGTGAAAGAGGAGAGTGGAAAAGTTGGCTTAAAGCTCAACATTCAGAAAACAAAGATCATGGCATCTGGTCCCATCACTTCATGGGAAATAGATGGGGAAACAGTGGAAACAGTGTCAGACTTTATTTTTTGGGGCTCCAAAATCACTGCAGATGGTGATTGCAGCCATGAAATTAAAAGACGCTTGCTCCTTGGAAGGAAAGTTATGACCAACCTAGACAGCATATTAAAAAGCAAAGGTCCATCTAGTCAAGGCTATAGTTTTTCCAGTGGTCATGTATGGATGTGAGAGTTGGACTATAAAGAAAGCTGAGCACCGAAGAATTGATGCTTTTAAACTGTGGTGCTGGAGAAGACTCTTGAGAGTCTCTTGGACTGCAAGGAGATCCAACCAGTCCATCCTAAAGGAGATCAGTCCTGGGTGTTCATTGGCAGGATTGATGCTGAACCTGAAACTGGCCACCTAATGCGAAGAGCTGACTCATTTGAAGAGACCCTGATGCTGGGAAAGATTGAAGACAGGAGGAGAAGGGGACGACAGAGGATGAGATGGTTGGATGGCATTACCACTCAGTGGACATGAATTTGAGTAAACTCCAGGAGATGGTGATGGACAGGGAGGCCTGGCATGCTGTGGTCCATGGCCCCACAAAGAGTCGGACATGACTGAACGACTGAACTGACTGACTGACTGAGACAGCATGTTAAAAAGCAGAGACATTACTTTGCCAACAAAGGTCTGTCTAGTCAAAGCTATGGCTTTTCCAGTAGTCATGTATGGGTGTGAGAGTTGGACCATAAAGAAAGCTCGATGGACATGAGTTTGAGCAAACTCTGGGAGTTAATGATGGACGGGGAAGCCTGGCGTGCTGCAGCATATGGTGTCGTAAAGAGTCAGACACGACTGAGCGACTGAACTAAACTGACTGAAATAATCGTTTTTACTAATTTAAAATGTTTCTGTTCTGAAGATGGTACATACTACAAAAGTGATTAAGTCTTGTGATTGTAATTATATATTCCTTTATGATTGATATCTCATAGTGGAATTTAAACTTCTCTTTGCCACTTTAAAGTAAGGTGATTGAGGGGCTTCCCTGGTGGTCCAGTGGTTAAGACTCCACACTCCCACTGCAAGGGTTGTGGATTTGAACCCTGGTTGGGGAACTAAGATCCCACATGCTACGGAGAATAAAACAAAACAAAACAAGATGATTGCACATCTTGTGCAGTGACTTCAGGGGTAGGTAGTGTAAGCTGAACCCAGTTAGGATATCTTCCACATTTCAGGAACTTGTCACAAAAGTTTAGATCACATCTATCTAAAAACCTTACAATTACCAGACCATCTCCTGGTACCTGCTTATTTTATTCCTAAAATTTTACCCTATTTGTTATTGCTACATTATATGTAGATTAAGACTTTGGCCAAATATTTTGGCCTTTTCCTATATTTTACAGTTCTCCTTTACATTCAGTCTTTGGTGTTCCAAAAGACCCTTGCTAAAACAAGTAATCACTCATCAGTAACATAAATATCAGACCCAACTGAAATCTCCCTTTTCCCCTAAATTTTCACCAACATGCTATTTTGAGAGATTTACAAAAGTTGCAACAAAAAATAACAAAACTGTTGTTCCTCTTTGTAGAGAATCTAGCTTTTTTTGTTCTGTACAAAATAATTTTTAAACAAAGATTTACTTTCAAGCATAAGAGTAAAGAAAAGTAAAACAATGAAAAAAACTCTGAAAATTATTTAAAAAAAAAAAAAGGCTGCTTAAAGAAGATTGTGTGTGTACACGATCAGTTGTGTCTGACTCTTTGCAACACTACGGACTGTAGCCTGCCGGCTACAGACTCCTCTGTCCATGGAATTTTCCAGGCAAGAATACTGGAGTGGGTTGCCATTTCCTCCTCCAGGGGATCTTCCTAACCCAGGGATCAAAATCCCATCTCCTGTGTCTCCTGCATTGGCAGACAGGTTCTTTACCACTGAGATACCTGGGAATATGCTTATGCTGAGATAACTGAGATACGCTTATGCTCAGGTAACTCTCAAATGTAACATTCAGTCATTTAAATTTGATATGCATCTATTATGGGCCACATGTGTTTGCTTATTCACAATGAAATATTTGATAATGCATCAGAGGCAGTCCAAAAAATGGTCAAAATTATTACAAAACATTCAAGTTGAATGTGTTTACTCAATGAGCAATTATAGATTTAATATCCAAGACTGGTTATAGTGTCACACTGCTTCCCAGAATATTTAATATCAAGTAGTTCTGCTGCTTTGTCAAGAAATAATGTTGTTTATGCACACAAATGATTTATATACCCAAATATATGGTAATGGAACTTGAAATAAAGTAGAAAACTGAAATTATTCCTCCCTCAAAGCACAATACTATATTAACTCCTTAGTTTTAAACAAAAACAATCCTATTTTGTGTGATTATGATGCTTACATAAAGAAACATAGGCAATAAAAGTCCCAAACTAATATGTTCCAACAGGTATAAGAAATACAACATATGTTTAAAAGTGAGATTCAGTAGGGGCAAACAGGGGCAAACCAGAATTCTGTGTGATTTAAATTTTTCAGAAAGAAATACAATTGAGGCAAACACTCCAGAGTTAATATGCAAATGATTGATGTAAATTAGAATGGTCAGACTCTGGAGTCTGTCCACTACAGCTGGATATTAGTGTAGGAATGTAAATAATATTATGCTAGAAATTGCACATGATTCTAGCAATTGACTTTTTAAAAAGACAACGATAGTTTTGGGGTTTTGTTTTTGTTTTACTATTCTTATCCTACATCAAACAGTCTTGTGTAGACCTTGTATATCCAGATTCTGGTAAAAAAAAAAAAAAAAAGGTATTTCCTCACCTTACAACATAGATGTTGCTATCAGCTTCACAAAGCAACAAGCCTAGGCAGTGAAATGCAACCTACAGACCAAATACTCATAAAATCTGTAAACTGTGCCACTTCAAATGTCATTTCATTTCACTGCTAAATAACCCTCATATTACCACCAGTACTCTGACAGAAAGAGGGAAGGTTGACAAAAACTATTACACTGGTAAGTAATTCTGATAGATTAAACACGTTTACCTTATCAGAGGCTTATAGTTAATTAACATAGCAGACCTGATGAAAATGTGTTCCCTTTAATAACACAACACATTGCCAGCTATTCATTTTGTACTATACAACAGTACTTATCATTGGATCAATAGTAATCTAGTAGTCTTTAAAGAGTTAATCTTTCAAACAGTTCACAAAGTGATTTACACACTCGGGAAATCAGGCCCAGCATATTACCTACCTATCTGAGGTTTTTTTCAGGAGAGAAACATTTTCTATTTATTAATATTACAGTGAGAACACCGCTGATCTGTGTCTCGAAGGCTTACAATCTTTTACAATGTGATTTCAATAGAGGAAAATATCAGTCTTTGATCTTTATGAGTTACTTTTTCATTATCATTCTTTTAACTAGCTAATATTTTGATGATAGAGAAGAAAAACATTTCTAGACTTTGAAGTCACATACTTGATCTTCAGTTGAGATACTCTACTTGGCAGATAATTTTTAAAAGGCATAGTTTCTGTGCAGTATTTTTCCTATTGTATAAATTATGAAATAAAATGCTATAAAGAGCAAGAAATCATACTACACATAGTTCCCAACACAGTAATTAATCCTCAGCATCAAGAACAAAGTATAATATCTTTCAAAAGGCGTTACCATGGTTAATCTTTTTGAATGTTCAGTTATCTGAAATTTGGAACATTAGCTTTAAAATGACCTTTACTATTTAATTTACCTCTGACTAGACCTTTAACACATACATGACTTGATGGGAAAAGTTTTAGAGATAACTTACAAACATACAAACACACACACACACACACACACACACATATCCCCCATCACTATCACCATCAACTATAACTTGTCACCACAAACTATAATTTGTTGTTGTTGTTCAGTCACTAAGTCCTGTCTGAATCTCTGAGACCCCACAGATTGCAGCACACGAGGGTACCCCGTCCTTCACTATCTCCCGGAGTTTGCTTAAACTCATGTCTGCTGAGTCAGCGATGCCATCCAACCATCTCATCCTCTGAACCCTCTTCTCCTCCTGCCTTCAATCTTTCCCACCAGCAGGGTCTTTTCCAATGAGTCAGTACTTCACATCTGGTGGCCAAACTATTGAAGCTACAGCTTCAGCATCAGTCCTTCCAATGAATATTCAGGACTGAATATTTAGGATATTCAGCTTCCTTTAGGATGGACTGGTTTGATCTCCCTGCAGTCCAAGGGACTCTCAAGAGTCTTCTCCAACACTACAGTTCAAAAGCATCAGTTCTTTGGTGCTCAGCCTTCTTTATGGTTCAGCTCTCACATCCATACATGACAACTGGAAAAACCATAGCTTTGATATACGAACCTTTGTTGGCAAAGTGATGTCTTTACCTTTTAATATGCTGCCTAGCTTTCCTTCCAAGGAACAAGTGTCTTTTAATTTCATGGCTTCAGTCACTGTCTGCAGTGATTTTGGAGCCGAAGAAAGTAAAGTCTGTAGTAATTTAGTATTTCCCAAATATGCTTGATCAAACAAATTATCAGAGATATCTTTTACAATTATTGACCCTAGAATTTTCCAAGGAGATTCTGACTATACAGCTGTAGAGATATTAGCAAACATATCCAGATCACTTTTTTCTTCTGCATATAGTTGCAAAACACCAATACATTCAAGAATGTGATAGTTTGTTTTTGTTGTTGTTGTTTTTATTTTTGCATAACTTTAAAATAGAAGAAAGTCTGATCACTGATGAACATAGATGCAGAAATCCATAACAAAATTCTAGCAAACAGAATCCAACAACATATTAAAAAAATCATACATCATAACCAAGTGGGCTTTATCCCAGGAATGCAAGGATTCTTTAATATCCACAACTCAATCAATGTAATACATCACATTAACAAATTGAAAGATAAAAACCATATGATTACCTCAATAGATGCAGAAAAAGCCTTTGACAAAATTCAACATCCATTTATGACAAAAACTCTCCAGAAAGCAGGAATAGAAGGAACATACCTCAACATAATAAAAGCTATATATGACAAACCCACAGCAAACATTATCCTCAATGGTAAAAAATTGAAAGCATTTCCCCTAAAATCAGGAACAAGATAAGGGTGCCCACTCTCACCACTACTATTCAACATAGTTTTGGAAGTTTTGGCCACAGCAATCAGAGCAGAAAAAGAAGTAAAAGGAATCCAGATAGGAAAAGAAGAAGTGAAACTCTCACTGTTTGTAGATGATATGATCCTCTACACAGAAAACCCTAAAGATTCTACCAGAAAATTACTAGAGCTAATCAACGAATATAGTAAAGTTGCAGGATATAAAATTAACACACAGAAATCCCTTGCATTCCTATACACTAACAATGAGAAAACAGAAAGAGAAATTAAGGAAACAATACCATTCACCATTTCAACGAAAAGAATAAAATACTTAGGAGTATATCTACCTAAAGAAACAAAAGACCTTTACACAGAAAACTATAAAACACTGATGAAAGAAATCAAAGAGGACACAAATAGATGGAGAAATATACCATGTTCATAGATTGGAAGAATCAATATTGTGAAAATGAGTATACTACCCAAAGCAATCTATAGATTCAATGCAATCCCTATCAAGCTACCAACGGTATTCTTCACAGAACTAGAACAAATAATTTCACAATTTGTATGGAAATATAAAAAAACTCGAATAGCCAAAGCAATCTTGAGAAAGAAGAATGGAACTGGAGGAATCAACCTGCCTGACTTCAGACTATACTACAAAGCCACAGTCATCAAGACAGTATGGTACTGGCACAAAGACAGAAATATAGATCAATGGAACAGAATAGAAAGCCCAGAGATAAATCCACGAACCTATGGACACCTTATCTTTGACAAACAAGGCAAGGATATACAATAGAAAAAAGACAACCTCTTTAACAAGTGGTGCTGGGAAAACTAGTCAACCACTTGTAAAAGAATGCAACTAGAACACTTTCTAACACCATACACAAAAATAAACTCAAAATGGATTAAAGATCTAAATGTAAGACCAGAAACTATAAAACTCCTAGAGGAGAACATAGGCAAAACACTCTCCAACATAAATCACAGCAAGATCCTCTGTGACTCACCTCCCAGAATATTGGAAGTAAAAGCAAACATAAACAAATGGAACCTAATTAAACTTAAAAGCTTTTGCACTACAAAGGAAACTATAAGCAAGGTAAAAAGACAGCCTTCTGAATGGGAGAAAATAACAGCAAATGAAGAAACAGACAAAGGATTAACTTCAAAAATATACAAGCAACTCCTGCAGCTCAATTCCAGAAAAATAAATGACCCAATCAAAAAATGGGCCCAAGATCTAAACAGCCATTTCTCCAAAGAAGACATACAGATGGCTAACAAACACATGAAAAGATGCTCAACATCACTCATTATCAGAGAAATGCAAATCAAAACCTCAATGAGGTACCATTACATGCCAGTCAGAATGGCTGCTATCCAAAAGTCTACAAGCAATAAATGCTGGAGAAGGTGTGGAGAAAAGGGAACCCTCTTACACTGTTGGTGGGAATGCAACTAGTACAGCCACTATGGAGAACAGTGTGGAGATTCCTTAAAAAACTGGAAATAGAACTGCCATGTGACCCAGCAATCCCACTGCTGGGCATACACACCAAGGAAACTAGATCTGAAAGAGACATATGCACCCCAATGTTCATCACAGCACTGTTTAAAATTGCCAGGACATGGAAGCAACCTAGATGCCCATCAGCAGATGAATGGATAAGGAAGCTATGGTACATATACACAATGGAATATTACTCAGCCATTAAAAAGAATTCATTTGAATCAGTTCTAATGAGATGGATGAAACTGGAGCCCATTATACAGAGTGAAGTAAGCCAGAAAGATAAACACCAATACAGTATACTAATGCATATATATGGAACTTGAAAAGACAGTAACGATAACCCAATATGCAAAACAGAAAAAGAGACACAGATGTACAGAACAGACTTTGGGACTCAGTGGAAGAAGGTGAGGGTGGGATGTTCTGAGAGAATAGCATTGAAACAAGTATACTATCAAGGGTGAAACAGATCATCAGCCCAGGTTGGATGCATGAGACAAGTGCTCAGGGCTGGTGCACTGGGATGACCCAGAGGGATGGGATGGGGAAGGAGGTGGGAGGGGGGATCGGGATGGGGAACACATTCAAATCCATGGTTGATTCATGTCAATGTATGGCAAAAACCACTACAATATTGTAAAGTAATTAGCCTCCAACTAATAAAAATAAATGAAAAAAAAAAACCAAACTGGAAATAGAACTGCCATATGACCCAGCAATCCCACTCCTGGGCATACACACAGAGGAAACCAGATCTGAGAGAGACATGTGTACCCCAATGTTCATCACAGCACTGTTTATAATAGCCAGGACATGGAAGCAACCTAGATGCCCATCAGCAGATGAATGGATAAGAAAGCTGTGGTACATATACACAATGGAATATTACTCAGCCATTAAAAAGAATGCATTTGAATCAGTTTCAATGAGGTGGATGAAACTGGAGCCCATGATACAGAGTGAAGTAAGCCAGAAAGAAAAACACCAATACAGTATACTAACGCATATATATGGAATTTAGAAAGATGGTAACGATAACCCTATATGCAAGACAGAAAAGGAGACACAGATGCATAGAACAGACTTTTGGACTCTATGGGAGAAGGTAGGGGTGGGATGATCTGAGAGAACAGCATCAAAACATGTATATTATCAAGTGTGAAACAGATCGCCAGTCCAGGTTGGATGCATGAGACAAGTGCTTGGGGTTGGTGCACTGGGATGACCCAGAGGGATGGGATGGGGAAGGAGGTGGGAGGGGGATTCAGGATGGGGAACACATGTAAATCCATGGCTGATTCACGTCAATGTATGGCAAAAACCACTACAATATTGTACAGTAATTAGCCTCCAACTAATAAAAATAATTGGGGGGGGGGGGAAGAAAGTCTGATTCTATTTTCCTGCAAAGCACTCCATGCCACAAACCTCATAGTACTTCCAAATAGCTATTTGGATTAAACTTAGAATCATAGTTTATGAAAACATAGTTTATGAAACCATAGTTTACTCATGCTTTTTTTTGTTCTTCTTCTAGACTTTCAGTATTATTAGGGTAATGAAATACTGAGCTATTACAGAATATTGTTTTCAGTTACCTATAAAAGAAAAACATTCTGGTTTAGCAATTCACTTGCCCAAATCAATTATCAATCAAGAACACATTCATTGCATTTAGCACATATATCTAAGAATCTACAACTCTTTGATTCTTTGGCATTTTTAACTGATTTAGTTCAGTTCAGTTCAGTCACTCAGTTGTGTTCAACTCTTTGCGACCCCATGGACTGCAGCACGCCAGGCCTCCCTGTCCATCACCAACTCCCGGAGCTTGCTCAAACTCATGTCCATTGACTTGGTGATGCCATCCAACAATCTCATCCTCTGTCTTCCCCTTCTCCTTCTGCCTTCATCTTTCCCAGCATCAGGGTCTTTTCCAGTGAGTCAGTTCTTTGCGTCAGGTGGCCAAAGTATTGGGACTTCAGCTTCAGCATCAGTCCTTCCAATGAATATTCAGGACTGATTTCCTTTAGGATGGACTGGTTGGATCTCCCTGCAGTCCAAGGGACTCTCAAGAGT
This sequence comes from Cervus canadensis, assembly GCF_019320065.1. Lineage (NCBI taxonomy): Eukaryota > Metazoa > Chordata > Mammalia > Artiodactyla > Cervidae > Cervus > Cervus canadensis. The sequence goes on from NC_057416.1 coordinate 15,155,700, forward strand.
CTTCTCCAACACCACAGTTCAAAAGCATCAGTTCTTCAGTGCTCAGCTTTCTTTACAGTCCAACTCTCATATCCCTACATGACTACCAGAAAAACCATAGCTTTGACTAGACAGACCTTTGTAGGACCTTTTAACTGATTAGATGACTCAATAAATTAAAAGAGAAAAATTCAAAACAGTTGGTCAGTGACATGAATGATAATGATATTCAGTGACAAGATAATAATAAACCAAATGGCTAACAAAGTTGAACACAGTTTTCTATGTAGTTAGTGCTTTAAAATACTATGGTCATTGACATTTGAAAAGAATTCCGTCACATAGTTTGTTCTTTATCTAGTTGAATGCACAGCTTGTAATAGAGAGGATCACTGTGATTATCATGACTGCAGCTCCCCAATGCTAATCCAGCCAATTGAAGACTTGGTGATGGCAGTGCTTGTGGAGTTATTCACTGATTTATTTTCAGCCTTTCTCTGTGTAATGAGTTACTCATCTCAATTTCCCTTTTTTGTTCCATGTACTCATTTTTAAGTAAAACACACTGTTTGTTTTTCTACTAGAAATATTCAAAAAGTGGAGGGAAAAAAGCAATTACTACCTTGGTGGCACTCGGCAATAAAAGAAAAGTTTGCACACTTTCTCCACTTGAATACATTCAGCATTTTTCTTAAAATTAACTCCCACTCTGTTCCCTGAACTATACATATGTTCTGAACTTATGTTCTGTTTCTCTTGGTAAGTAGAACCAGAGACTTGTTCAAAATGCTGACAGCACATTAGCTCAGACATATAGAAACAAACTCTGAAGACTGTAAGTTTTCTCCTCCACATTGTTTTTCTAGGCATCTGTCAAGAGGGAATGAAAATGAGTAAGGCTTGGAGCAGTGTTCACATCTTGCCATTCATGCTCTGCATTTTTAAACTGAGTCCACCTTTATTAGGTTACGGTTGGCTATTAATGGAGAGGGTTTGCGTTTAATTCTATCTGCTACGTGATTGGAGCTATCTGCAAAGAACATCTTGATGGTACACAATGAGACTATAATTTTTCGGTATTCCTGCCTGAAATTTTGGTTCAGTAGCCCATATATGATCGCATTGAGGCAGCTGTTGAAATACGCCATATAGTAACTGGCCACAAACAGCCACTCGGGGATCCTGGGTGCCATGCTGACGGGGTCGGAGGCCACTACAAGACCAATGAAATTCAGAGGAGCCCAGCAAATGGCAAAGAGGACAAAAACCACAAACATGGTGACAAAATTCCTGAAGTCCTGGGGCTTCAGCTTTGGTTTGTTGTCGGGTTTCACCCTCCATCTGACCTGAAGAACCAGGGCCCAGATCCTCAGGTAACAGAAGATGACCACGAGCATCGGGATGATGAAATGGAACACCACCACGGCGATGGTGTAGGCTGAGCTGACGGACTGAGTGAAGGTGCAGGAATAGACCCTCGGGTCGTACTGCAGGGTCCCCACACACAGGTTGGGTATGATCGCCATGAGCGTCAGCATCCAAATCAGGAACACGCAGCAGAGGGAATTTTTGCTGCTGTAGAGTCTGTCGTATCTGAGGCTGTGGCAGATGTAGCAATAGCGGTTGATGGCAATTCCCGTGATATTGAAAACAGACCCGATGACGCTCAGGCCCATCAGGAAGCCACTAAGTTGGCAATGCAGGGAGCTCAGGCTCCACCCATTGTTAACTATAGATGCCAGCGCCAAGGGGTATGGATACACGGCCCCCAGCAGGTCTGCAACTGCCAGGCTCACCACAAACACATTCCCTAAAAGAGAAGGGTTTAGAAAACATGAGTTAGGGCCAGTTTCACATGGCTGTACATGCGTTTTCTTTCACAGGTATTCAAGAAAGAGCTGTGTCTGCTGCTTGGATGACCCCACATCTGTTACTGAAAGAAAGTGAAAAGTGTTGGTCGCTCAGTCGTGTCCAACTCTCTGCGACCCCATGGACTGTAACCCCGTCAGCTCCTCTGTCCACAGGATTTTCCATCAAGAGTACCAGAGTGGGCTGCCATTGCCTTTGTGGTTAGGGCCAGTTTCACGTGGGTCGCATGGGTTTTCTTTCACAGTTTTAAAAAAAGGGCTGGGTCTGCCACTCGGGGGACCCGACATCATAGCTTCTGCCGCATTCTAAAAGAAGTGGAAGCCATTTCCCTGGGAACTGAACTCTTCATTGTCTTTATCAGATCAACTCCACTGTTCCCAAGCTCCTGGATTCCCCAAACAATGCATGTCAAAACTGTTCTCTTTATAACTCTTTGGTTTCTTGTGCTTAAAAAAAAAAAAGAAAAAAGAAAATCTTGAGTTCAGGATACTCCCATCACGTCTTTTATTCTGGAATCGTCTACATTATCTGAGAAACCTCATATTGCATTTTTTTTTTTTCTCAAGCCAGTCAGGACTTCCCTAAGTTCCAGGCCTTTTATCTCTCTCTAACTCTTCATAGGTTCTCACACTCCTGTTCCTAGAAAACAGAGGGCCCCCGTCCACAGCATAGTTATGAGAAAAAGCATCCTGTTATCAGCAGCTGGGTTAGAATGTTGGCTTCGCCCCTTACTAGCTGTCTAATTGGGGCAAGTAACATTATCACATCAAACTTCAATTTCCTCTTCTGTAAGTGGGGATAATGATGGCATTGTCTTTGCAGGGTATGACGAGGACTAAATGAGGCCATCTCTGTCCAGTACTGAGCAGTATCTGTCACATGATTGCTGATTGGTAAATGTTCTATAACTCTCTCACCTCAATCCAAAGCAAAAGGGAGAAATGTTTTTAGATTTTATAAACAACGTAAGGTAGAAAAATTAAACTCTAGATAATCAGGGTAAGTAACAATTTTATATGAACACAATAATTCAACATATTTTAAAGTTTAAGTATACTCTAGTCAAATTTTACAAGCTCTTTTACAAGTATATTAAAGTAAGTCCCCTACATATGAATGAGTTCTATTCTGAGAGTGTGTTCTTAAGTCCAATTTGTTTGCAAGTCCAACATAGTTAGCCTAGGCACCCAACTAATAGAATTGGCTATATAGTACTTTACTGTAATAGGTTTATAATACTTTTCACACACATAATACATAAAAGTGCTAGTCAGTCATGTCTGACTGTTTGTGACCCCAGGGACTATAGCTCTGTCAATGGGGTTCTCTAGGGGTGAACAGTGGAGTGGGTTACCATTCCCTTCTCTAGGAGATCTATCCAACCCAGAGATTGAACCCAGGTCTCCTGCTTTACAGGCAGATTCTTTACCATCTGAGCCACCAGGGAAGCCAAAATACATAAAAAAGAAACATAAAAGGAATTAAACATTTTTAATCTTACAGCACTTGAAAAATACAGTAGTCCAGTTCAGCAGCTGGCACACAGGGGCTGGCATCAAGCGAACAGGCAAAAAGAATTACCAACAGGAGCGGGAGAGAGGAGGTGGGAGATGGTAGGGCTGATTGTCGGCAGGAGGTGACGGAGGGCAAAGCTGCAATTTCACTCACGCCTGCTGGATTCAATTCTATCTCCTCTCTTGAAAAAACCAATCCTGTGATGTCTGGATACTAGCTCTTTTTATTCTCATCATAGATGACAGAGTAGTGCTGAATCGCATTGTGGAAGAATGGCTACAACCTCTGTGGACCATTCTATGTTCGGTTCCTGTGTCTCCAAAGCTATCCGTGCCTCCTCAAATAGCACTAACTTAGGTGACTGGACATGTGAATGCACGCTGACAGCTTTAAAAGTTTGCCGCTAGCAGGCTCGTATGTAGGGGACTTACTGTATTTACTTTTGTGGTTTGTTTTCCTTCGTTTCATACTATTCTTTGGCCCTGAGCAGCTCCTCCTCTAACTTTTCATTGCTCCCCTTCCCTCCCAGTCTGTGTTAAAAGAAATGCTTAGAACCTTCCCTTGTTTGCCCAACCACATGGAAGGGCATTCTCCTTTCAAGGTTCCTAAATCACTTTATTTTTACAACTTTCAATTTAGGTAATGTTGTAATAAATTCCATTCAGTAAAAATGTATTAAGGGCATAGGTTCTGGGGAAATGGGGATGAACAGGCAGAATTCCTCTGACCCTCGATCTCAGAAAAACAAGCACAATTTAAAAGAGAAGGAAGGAGTACAGGAGTACGTACAGAAGACGAGACAGAGAGGAAGGGAGGGGGCTGGACAGAGTGGGAAGATCATTTCAGGCAGACTGGTGTGTGTTCTGCTTTGATTACATTTACTTGCAAACTTGGCTTTCTTCTGTTTCTACACTGTAGTCCCCTGAGATTGTCTGCCTGATAGTTGTATCCTGAATAGTACCCAGCTGAGACTTTTGCTCTAATGTTTGAGGAAATAAATTAAATTGTCTTCTCCCAACATCTGAAATAAAATAACCTTTGTGAGATTTCTGCCTGAAAAATTTTATTCCATCCTGAAAAATGCTACAAAGAAGTGAAGTAAAAAAGCTGCAGGGACTAAAAAAGTAAGTAAGTAGGAATGCAAGTAGGAACTTCAGATAGATTGTCATGAAAACAATTTTCTTTGAAAATTGGTTATACTGAGCCAAATTGAAGCCATAAAAGCAAATTTATTTTCCCCACAGTTCAATTTCAATTACCAATGAAATGTTTAAATTCTAACGTGGGCATATTTCAATAAATTTTTTGACTCAGCATGTTTAATACCTTAAAAATGAGTAGAATATATGAAACTCAGCTACAAATTAAATTGTCATCAAAACAGTACATTTTTACCCAGAACGTTATGATGACAAATGGGCTTGATACAGACTCTTTTTTTAAGTTTTAAAATAAGATAATAAGTGATGTCACAAATTTATTTCATGGCTTTAATCCTCTGCTCCATTTATTTTATAGTGATTACGCTTCTTTTCTGTTCAAATAATTACCATCATCAAATGATTCATTTTCTTTTCTTTGAAATGATCCTAGTTTACAAGTGGAGAAGAAAAAATGAAGCCATAGATTCTATGCAGATGTTGTTGTTGGGGAGCTCAGCTAGAGGCTTTGTCATAGCTGGTGTGTGTGTGTGTGTGTGTGTGTGTGTGTGGCTTTGTCATAGCTGGTGTGTGTGTGTGTGTGTGTGGCTTTGTCATAGCTGGTGTGTGTGTGTGTGTGTGTGTGTGTGTGTGTGTGTGTGTGTGTGTGTGTGTGTGTGTGTGTGTGTGTGTGTGTGTGTGTGTGTGTGTGTGTGTGTGTGTGTGTGTGTGTGTGTGTGTGTGTGTGTCAGGGAAGAGGAGGATAGATAGTTCCTATCTTTCATTTAAGAATGCTACCAGATAAGAGTAATCACAATTAGACACCTTATAAGGTCCTCGCTTCCATCTCAGCTCTGGGTAATTCCAGACAGATACAACCTATCTGCTTTTATAGACATCTAAGAGTCTATACAACCAGCATAACGATGTACTCTGAAATTTAAAATAATCTCTGTTAATGGCTTACTGGGTTCCAGTCCTTCCCTCCAAGGTCCGAGTTTGCCCTCACTCTCCCTCTCGACATCCTTCTTCTCAACTGGTTTGTCTGTGAACTTCAGGCTTGGAATGGTTAATTTTATGTGTCAACTCGACACTCTCTTGGTATATGTGGTTAAACATTTCTGGGTGTGTCTCTAAGGGTGTTTCAAAAAAGTACACTTGAATCAGTAGACTGAATGAAGTAGAGGCCCTCACTAGTGTGGATGGGCAATCATCCAATTCACTGAGGGCCTAAAGAAAACAGGAATTTGAAGGAAAGGAGAACTCAGCCTTGCTGGCTGTCTTACTGAGCTCGGTCTTCCCCTGACCTTGGACTGGGACTTTTGCCTTAGACACTCGAAGGTCTTCAGGCTCAGACTAGAACTCTACCCTGGCTCTTCTGAGCCTCCAGCTTCAGAGGGTAGACCGTGGGATGCCTCAGCTTCCATAGTCACGTGAGCCAACTCTTCACGATAAATATAGCATCTTTAATATATATAAATGAAACGCATTTATCCCTGAAAATCTGATGAGTGCTGGGTGCTTCCATTAACTGCAGCTGCGCCCTTCTCCAGGGAAATGCCCTTAGTGGACCAATGAATGACCAGCCCTCCTGCCTCGAGTGGTGACAACTGCATGGTTGGATTTCCTCTCAGACGCCTTGGCCTCAAGGTCAGGCCAAGTCTAGGCTTCACCCGCGCCCCCACCCTTGCCTGACTCTATCCCGGCCTGGTCTCCTTCCCTCACTTACTTCTGCTCCCTCCTGAGTGCACACTTTCTACAAAGCATGAGCACCGAACCTCTGACCTTGTTCTCAAGTTCAGCTTTTAGGCAAAATAAGACAGACCTTCAGCTCTATGATGAATCTGGGTGGTTTTTCGAAAGATGTCACCAGCTTCTCGGTGCAAAAAGAGGAGCTAGTTGCTATGACATCTTACAAACCAATCAACCAGCCTCTTTGGGAACAAGTTATAGACTCTGAATGCTTCTCAGCATCACTCTTCAATTCTTTCATCCTCACTAGGAATGGACACGCTTCCTACATCTCACCTCCACCTGTGCGTGGAGGTCTGTCTTCCTCTAAGACTGTATTTGAGATTCAGGACTGTGAGAAAGAATCTTTCAATCTTCCCTGACAGCACGGCGCCTGGCATATAACAGGTACCAAGAACAGTTTCCTGGATGAGCTAATACATCCTTAGTCTCTAAACAACACCTGTCCAGAGCAGAAATTGCATGCTCTTACCTGCCCAAATTTGGGTTTCTCAACAAACCAATATTCATTCCTTCTTTCATTTTCAGCCTGGACTTCACCCGTGTGCAGAGCACGATTAGAGACTCACTGAATTCATTGCTCATGAAGATTTTTTTCAATGCCCCACCCCCCCAAAAAAACCCTGCTGTGCCTGGACTTTATCATCAAACTGGTAAAGATCAATTTAATGGCAGACCAAGGGATTGAGGTTTTAATCATACAAGGCTCAGATCTAAGACTTGGAACTCAGGAATACTTCCAATTCAGTGTCTCTTCTCCAAGCTGAGGCGGTCCTATGCCCCATTTTGACAAAAAGTTATCACAGTCATAGTTGCCCTGTTCCATAAATAAAACTGAACAGGACTCTGCGGGGTGGCAACTCTGGAGTACAGACCTGCTGTACTGTAAAATACAGGCTTTATTCAGCCTCCTTGACCTTCCCTGAGTTCCAAAGGGTAGATTCAAACAATTGCCAATCAGAGAAGGAAAAAATACAGAAACAGAGGGGAAACAATCAAATGGTGGTACAGCCTTGAGACGGGTCCTGGTTCCTACTCAAAGAAATATGCATAACAATGTCTTTTGAGTTCTTCTACAGAACTAGAGCCCCCACCCAGGTGGAAGATGGTAACTTCAGACTAAACATAAGATTCTTAGAACACAGCTCTGTTGCTTGACCACCAGCCAATCATCCCAGCAGTGCCTCCTGTTTCTGGGGACCAGTGATGACCATCCTTTTAGGTCTGTTTGGCCCCTGTCTATTTTACCTCTGAGAGGCGCTGACAGTTCCAAACTAAGTTGCTGTTATTACAAGAGTAAAAGCTGGTTTCAGATATAGAACACCCCAACTTAGGTCAGGTATAGAGAGACTTCTGCTCTGCTAGGCAGGCCTACGCCCAGGCACAGCAGGAAGAAGTTACAGAAGAAAGAGACCTCCGCCCCAATTCCCAAGAAGCATCTTGAGTATGAAGTCTCTCAGGGGGGAGTTGTTAGGGGAAGCACACTGATTGAAACCACCCACCCTGGCCAGGCACCATAGTAACCATTTGCATGAGTTGTTTTATGGCAGGAGATCCTGATAAGGAATACGGAACTAATAGGCCACCACCAGCCGGAAGAGTTCGGGAAAGATCGAGAGGAGACACTACCTGTCCGTCCACTTCCCAGAATCCCTCTTGCTAGCATCCATCTTGGCTGAGCGATGCGTGCACCACCAGGAAAGACTCTGAATTAGAATGATTGGCCAAAGACCACCCGGAAACAAATCCCATCACCATAAAACCCAAGACTCCAAGACTGTGAGCCACACAGCAGAGCAGTTCTTCTGGGTTCCCTTACCTACTGCTCTCCACCCGGGTGCCCTTTCCCAATAAAATCTCTTGCTTTGTCAAAAAAAAAAAAAAAGATCAATTTAAATGTGGGGGAGGGGGAAATGAGCTTCAGCTACTCTTGGAAACATTTTTTTATTTGTTTCAGCAAATCCATAAACTCAGCTCTGAGAAATCTGGTTTAATGAAGAGTCTGTTTATAAACCTGGATGATATAAAAAAAAATTCCATGTGCATATTAAACATTAACGGTAGGACAGGGAAAAGTGGAGATGTTGAAGGTGATAGGGTGCAGCGCAGGGAATGCAGAAGGGCTTATTTTGCACATCAAAGCACACCGGCCCTGTCTTACATTCTTGAACTTCAAAGGACAGTATCTCAGAAACGTGTCTTTTTAGATTATCAGAGGGAGTGTGGACCAGATGCTCAGAAACAAGCCACACCTGAGTTCGAATCCTGACTATGTTGCTTGCTAGAGGACCTTGGGTAAATCAGAGCCTCAGTCTCTTCATATGTAGTAAGTCACGATACTAATGGCCGTGGTGAAGATGCAAGAGAACGCACGAAGCGTGCTTGGCTTGGGATAAACACGTGTTCCTTACTTCTCCTTTGCTGTGGTGGCAACAGCCTTCAGCTTCATAAAAGGTGGCTCCCCAGAGCAGACGCACACCAGGGCTGGAGGAAGCGTCTCTTTTGCCCTGGCTTTTGCCTGGATCCCTGTCACCTTGCAGGGGCCTACTCCAGGCAAATAAGCCTGCTTATCTTTTTTAAAAATTTCTTCTTGGCTGCACTGGGTCTTTGCTGTGGTGTGCTGGCTTTTCTCTTGTTGTGGAGCACGGGCTTAGTCGTTCTGCAGCGTGTGGAATCTTCCCGAATCAGGGATCGAAACTGTGTCTCTCTCCTGCATTGGGAGGCGGATTCTTAACCACTGGACTACCAGGGAAGTCCCCAAACAAGCCTGCCCTTACCCTCCTGTCCCTCCGGCTATCAGCCTCTCCCACTCCGCTCCAATTTTTCAAGCAAGGCTGACCCCTCTATTTCCTTTCCACCAATTTTGAATTCATGTTCTAGAATACCTGGGTGCTACTCACATCACATTGCTCAAACTTCTCTCCAGTCATCAGTAACATTCTTCCTGACCCCTTCTCTCAGCCTTCATCCTCCTTAAAGTCTCTGAAACATAACATCCTGTTCCTGGGAGACCTGTCCTTAGACTACCTTGCCTGAATAGTAGAAGATGTTATTCCTACAACACATGACTATGTGTGAGGACAGCTTGGCTCTCTGGCCACCTCCGTCCTACTTCCTTCCTGGGGTCTTCAGTCTCTTTCTCTGTCACACTGCACCTCCCCATTCTGCCCCTTAATTTGGCCATGACTTCCTAACACTGTGAACACAGATGATGATTAGCTGGTCTTAACTGTTAGATAAATACAGCCTCTATACAATAAAAGAGACTAAGAACATCATAAGGAGCTCGACATAAAGTAATACAGTACAGAAACGCACCACTGCACATCACCTATGTGTCAATTAAAAAAAACAAAAAAGAACTGGAGAAAAAAAAAAGGTAATACACCTCTTGCCCTAGCTCAATTTTGAGCCAGTTTTTAAAGGTGTGAAATCTTGCTTAAGGATTCTGCTTATTTTCTAGATCTGGTCATTCTCTTCTTAGAAGGATGGCTTAGGGAGACACCTGTAATATGTAAACACCCATATTATAGCCGTATTGATCTAGTCTTTCATCTTTACACTGACTACAAATTACTCATGTCTGCACTATTTTTTATATCACAGAATGAAGGATGAAACTTTAAAAACAGAAATGGAATACTTGAACCACATTTTAAAAAAGGCAATCAAGAAACTCTATCAACTCTACTTGGGATGTGTGTGTGTTAGTTCAGTTGTGTCTGACTCTTTGCAACCCCATGGACTGTAGCCTGTCAGGCTCCTCTGTCCATGGGATTTTCCAGGCCAGAATACTGGAGTGGATTGCCATTTCCTTCTCTGGAGGATCTTCCTGGCCCAGGGATCGAGCCCATGTCTCCTGTGTCTTCTGCATAACAGGAAGATTCTTTACCCGCTGAGCCATTAGGGGTAGTCTTTATTTCCTTAGACACCTTTCCCAGTTTTGAAATGCCAGAGAAATGCCAGCTTTAATAGACAAATTAATGACATTTAATAATATCTCTATTTAATTAGAGAAGAACTCTAAATTGCTAAATTAATTTTAAAAAATCCTGTCAATATTAAAACTGGTGGGACTTCCCTGGTGGTCCAGTGGTTAAGACTCTATGCTTCCAATACAAGGAGCACAGGTTTGATCCCTGGTCAGGGAACTAAGATTTCACATGCCACACAACGTGACCAATAAATAAATATTAGAAATGGTACAATCATATTATTGCCCTTTTTATATGCTAAAATTAAATGAGGAGAAATAAAAAATGTTAACAGTACAGAAGTATAAAATAAGATTCTCATAAAACTAAGTTTTACAACTTCAAAATTTGGTTCTTTTTTTATCTACTTAGAGAATATTTAAAAAGCATACATCTATATAGTATATGCATGATATATATAAACATATATATATATATATGTTACATGTAGCAACCTTTTTAAAAAGCTTGTTTGGTAAAAGAATGAGAATAACTGAAAGTACTTCAAACTCTAAATAAAGGAAATAATTAATGTAAGCTAGTAGAATAAGTCAAGTAAGTAACAAAGGGCACAAATTAGATTAAAACTTAAAAAAAACTAGCAAATAAAATTCTTAAAAGTATACATTAAAATGTAAATCAAATCTTAAAATTAATTAACTGGAATAGTGTTTGTTTTGCCAAAGAACTATGTCCCAAGCTCCGATATTATCCTAGACTTGGCACATAGGAGACACCCAACAAGTATTTAAGTAAAGAAAAAAAAAGAAACTGAATGTATGAAAGATAAAAGTACATTATCCCTTTCTGGATCACAAAAGAGTTTTGTATTCCTAAGTGTTTCAGAAAATTACATAAGAGAAAATACAAATCATTGACTATAAACATTTATTATCTGCCATTTAATAGATACATGAGAAAACTTTTATGAATTTAAGTTAGCAGGTTGGTCCCCAAACCTTTCCCAATAGGTATTTCTTCAGGCTATATTAATTTCTTCACAAGATATGGGGCCAATATATTCTCCTCAAAGCTCTGCTTTTGTCTCTATTCTTGACTCTTACTATTGACTCTATTGACGTTCTCTCATAGATTTGCCCTTAAAGGAAAGTTCACATTTCCCTATTTATTACCCTCTATTCTTTCATCCTGAGGTAACACTTTAAAAATGCTCATGACTACTTTAATCTCCAGCTATTACCTACCAATCAACTTGAAAAGTTTTCCTGTTATATAACCTTTATATTCTGAGTCTTACACTGTTATACTCCATGTTTTATTTTTATTTGAAAATAAAAGAACAAAATTTTAAAGGTACCTTGACTGTAGCCATGAAATTAAAAGATGCTTTCTCCTTGGAAGAAAAGCCATGACCAACCTAGACAGCATATTAAAAAGCAGAGACATTACTTTGCCAGCCAAGGTCCATCTAGTCAAAGCTATGGTTTCTCCAGTAGTCATGTATGGATGTGAGAGTTGAACTGTGAAGAAAGCTGAGCGCCGAAGAATTGATGCTTTTGAACTGCGGTGATGAAGACTCTTGAGAGTCCCTTGGACTGCAAGGAGATCAAACCAGTCAATCTTAAAGGAAATCAGTCCTGAATATTCATTGGAAGGACTGATGCTGAAGCTGAAGCTCCAATACTTTGGCCACCTGATGCGAAGAACTGACTCATTGGAAAAGACCCTGATGTTGGGAAAGATTGAAGGTGGGAGGAGAAGGGGATGACAGAGGATGAGATGGTTGGATGGTATCACTGACTCGATGGACATGAGTTTGAGCAAACTCTGGGAGTTGGTGATGGACAGGGAAGCCTGGCGTGCTGCAGTCCATGGAGTCACAAAGAGCTGGACATGACTGAGCAACTGAACTGAGGGAAGGTAATCTGTTGAAAATAGGAGCCGTGTTTTACATATGCTTAGCACTGTGGCTTGCATTTTGACAACCAATAAGGATTTGTATTCTGTACCATATTGAAGGTATTCAATAAATACTTATTTAAATAAATACTCAATTCAGTCAGCACCAAAAGTGCTCAACATCAAAGCAAGTAAGCATCTTTTTAAACCATAAGCTCAACAACTCAAATTCATCCTAAAATAGTCTAAATTGTATTCAGACTCAAGTAGATTCTTTTTTTCTGTTTTTGTCCATTTCTCTAAGACTAATTTCTTCAATGTGATTGCCAATAATGTATAGCTCTGTAGGAGAAAAAAAATTTTAGAGAACGTCAATCAGAAAACCCAGAAGTTTATCCTTCATTTGCAGCATTATTAAATTTCACTAAAATTCCTTGAGCTATCACCCAGAGTCCTCTGGCTTCAGGTCAGCTAATCTATTTGAAAGTTGAGAAAATTAGGTTGCTGATTAAGGAATCAACTTTGTGAATGAGAGCAAATAATATTGATGACACCATGCAGTGTCCTAAACAAGCAAAAATGCTTCTTTAAAAACAAACCATACCCGAATGATCATCGCAGCACTGTTTATAATAGCCAGGACATGGAAGCAACCTAGATGTCCATCAGCAGACGAATGGATAAGAAAGCTGTGGTACATATACACAATGGAATATTACTCAGACATTAAAAAGAATACATTTGAATCAGTTCTAATGAGGTGGATGAAACTGGAGCCTATTATACAGAGTGAAGTAAGCCAGAAAGAAAGATACCAACACAGTATACTAACGCATATATATGGAATTTAGAAAGATGGCCACAATAACCCTGTATGCGAGATGCAAAAGAGACACAGATGTATAGAACAGTCTTTTGGACTCTGTGGGAGAGGGCGAGGGTGGGATGATTTGGGAGAATGGCATTGAAACATGTATATTATCATATGTGAAACGAACTGCCAGTCCAGGTTGGATGCATGAGACAGGGTGCTCAGGGCTGGTGCACTGGGATGACCCAGAGGGATGGGATAGGGAGGGAGGTGGGAGGGGGTTCAGGATGGGGAACACATGTACACCCGTGGTGGAGTCATATGAATGTATGGCAAAACCACTACAATATTGTAAAGTAATTAGCCTCCAGTTAAATAAATTTATATTTAAAAAATAAAAATAAAAGTGCACATAAATAAATAAAAACCATTAATTGCCTCTTTGGTAGCCTAGAAAATCCTGAGTGTGTGTATTTATTTTTTAGAAGTTAAGGCATTTCTGTTAGACAACTGAAAAAATATTTAGGAAAAAGAGGAAAATTCAAGGTACCTTTTAACAATCCTACTATTCACCTCAAATGTTCTAGTTTTTATTTTTCAAAGGTGTTGATAAAGAATGAGCAAAACAAGCCTCGAGACTCAATGGAGATTTAAGACTTCCGAGGCAGACATTTTTAAAAGCAGATTTTTTTTTTAAAAGAAAAGCAGAACCCTTGAATGTTAGTAAGAAATAAAAGCAGAAGGTTTATATTTTATCCTTGGTTGACTTTCTAAATTACCAAGAGAAAAATGATTCTGAAAGCTGGCAAAAGTAAGTTCTATCTCATCCATGATTAATTTAATGCTGAAAATTGCTGCTTTCTTATGAGATTGAATAATGGGAAGAATGCAAGATCCAAATTTAGCCATGTGCACCCAAATTCAATCATGTATTTAGCAGTCTAAAACCACTGCCCTAATGTTTCCAGGGAATTTGACAAGTCTGGAAAAAGTTAGAGTTCTGTATTAAAATACTTTAAAAAACAACAATGCTTAAGCATGCAAAGGAAAACATCAATAAAATGTCTTTAAAGGTAACATATTGCCTTGAGTCAATAATTTCAAACATCATGGAGAATAACAGGAAGAAAACAACAGTCTGAAAAGAAATACATCAGATTAGGGATTTTATTAAACATTAACTTTGTTAGCCTGAAATCATTCTCCATTCTCCAAGTTTCTACATAAAAGTTAGATCATAACTTTCTCAATAATAACATACTTGTCTGAGAAAGTTTTTGTAGCTTCCAGGACTAATACATTTTAACTTAAAGAACAGTTTGGCTATTGAGATAATCAGTCTCTCAGAGGGTGGATATTGAATTAATCAGAATCTCAGCCCTACCTTGCTGAGAAAGGTAATGTTCATCACAAACGGGAAAACTGAGGCATCAGAGAATTTACATAAATTTGCATGATGCTGCAGGAGAATTAGATCCTAAATCTTCAATTTCTGACATTACACTTCTTGCCATGCATAGCGTCCACTTTCTTTTAAAAAATAGATTTTAAAAAACTGAGCAATAATAAATAAAAACAACCTAAGAAGAACTACTCACAGAATACACACTACTAATAACGTGAAAAGAAAGTGTCAATTGCTCAGTTGTGTCCCACTCTTTGAGATGCCATGGATTGTAGCCCACCAGGCTCCTCTGTCCAGGTGATTCTCCAGGCAAGAATACTAGAGTGGGTTGCCATTTCCTTCTCCAGGGGATCTTCCCGACCCAGGGATTGAACCTGGGTCTCCTGCACTGCAGGCAGATTCTTTCCCACCTGAGCCACCAGGGATAACATAATAATACTTTTATTTGTAAAATATTTTATGACTTCAAAGTGATAGGTAGACAGGTAGATGGGTGGGGCAGGATCTAAGTTTATCCTCCCAGCATCCCTGTGAGATAAGTACCCCCACTGGACAGATGCAGAAGCTGAGCTTTAGAGAGACTGAGAAACTGGGCTCTAAACATACTGCAAATAAAAGCATTGCAGATACAAGACTCAGCCTGGGTCTTCTGACATGAATTGCTATGTGCCTTCCACTGTACTACATAGGGCTGTGTGCTGGGGTAAGAACCACTGATCATTTATTATGAATTTTGGGGTTTAGTCTCCTTTATCTACCTGAGGAGGTTGTTATAAGGACAAATAAAACAAAATGTGGGAAAGTACTTTGAAAACTGTAAATTGCTGTACAAAGTAAATTGTAAGTACAAAGCAGTAGACATTCCAAATAAGAAGTTATTTTTCCACTTTATCCACAGAAATTGGACCAAATTTGCTGTCTGTGAAAGTGTGACATAAAGTATAAATTCAGCAGCTTCCTGCTTTAATTTTTCTCAAGCTGGAAAAATGCTTCAAACACAAATTCATAAATACCCTAAAAATATAACTATAGGGTTGAAAAGCTGAATTCCTTTAATAATCGGGGCTGGTAATGTGATATGGATGCTGTAAAATATTCATGTGTTAAATGGAAATGTTGACCAAAGATGGCCAGTGGTTTTTGCAAAATTGTGTATGAACCAGAGCAATAAAAAGGAGGCTTCGGTTTTATTACAAACGGTTTAGATTTACCATTAACAACACCAGACAGATCAGTGAGGAATACTGCATATCCTAGAATCTAGGCCTTTGTTACTGTTTTAGTTACCTTATACCTGATGTCATGGATATTCAGCATATCACAGGAAAGCATCATTTACAGTGGGAAAAGAATGTAAGGTGCAAAATGAATGCGTATTTGCCAGGAGCCGGCACACGAGATCCCACCCATGACAAGGTCACGAGGAGAAAACCTGACAGGCAAGGCAGATCAGGTTTTCAGGGATTCCGAAAAGCTGCCCCCGGTGCTCACCTTAAAGATGATATCTGTCTTTCTGATGTCTGCTTCAATAGACTACTCCCTAATTTCTGTGACTCAGGCAGAAGGCCTTCCCTGATCTCTTTCCAAATAAGAATCAATTTAGAACTTTAATCAATAAGTTTCCCAGGTGGTGGTATTTTATGAGATTATCCAGGGTGAAAGGAGTGTTTTCATTTAAACTCCTCTGCTGGTATTTTAGTTTGTTTGGCAAATGCATTTATGCCGTTGGTACTAATATACATGATTGCTTATACTATCCTAATCATAAAATAATGTAAAGAACCTGATCATATAAAGGCCCTAATAGACATAGAGCCCTTCAGGGAGTGAGGAAGCCCTATTAGAAAACGTAAGAAAAATTATTCTAAAGGTGGTCATTGGGTTAACATTTGCTTGCTGTGTTTTTACTCTTAATGTGCTAAGGTTGTGTTATGGAAACCATTGGTAATATAGTTAAAGATCTAGAAAAATAAGAGCTTAGCCCTAGTGTGGTAACAATGAGATGGTTGTTAATTGTCAGCCAGGAGTGCTAGGTAGAAGCTGCCTCACCAAAGTCGCAGAGTCAATGTGGGGTAAACTTCTTAGATAAACTCAACTGCAGAGGATTAATTTTTATGTTAACAAGGTTATACTTCCACTCTGTACTGTTGCCCTATGAGACTGCTACCTTTCAGTTAAAGTCACCATAGAAATGGAAAATAGGTTTACATTCACCTGACTTGCATAAAATGTTAATAGGCCCCAAGGCCAGAAGATAATGTACAAGACCCTCATAAACAAAGAAATATGCAGAAAACACCTGGTTTTGTGAAGGACAAGCTGATGTAATATTAAACTATCTTCCCCTTAGAGATGTACTAACTTAGGGTATAAAAGCTACGGTAAAAAATAAAGCATTGCCAGACCCTGCCAGACCTGCTGCACACCCCGGCTGGTGTCTCGCTCGCTCTCTCTCTCCCTCGCAGACTTGGCCCTATCAAGGCTGGCCTCACGTGCCTTCTCTCGCTGACGCCGTTCATCCCGAGGGTACCCCCGGATCCTGCCGAGGCTGGACCCCGGCACATATTGAAAAAGAAAGTTCCTGGGGACTTCTTGGTGGTCCAGTGGCTAAGACTACATGCTCCCAATACAAGGGGCCTGGGTTCTATCCCTGGTTAGAAAACTAGATCCTGCAGGCCCCAACGAAGCCCTGGCACAGCTAAATAAATATTTTTTTTTTTTTTAAAGAAAGTTCCTGAAAGGATAAAATGACTCAGAAGTGTTGAAAATGAGTTTTTTTCCTTTTTCTTTTTGGATTTGGGTACTTGGTTCATATATAAATAGTTTAGATTCTGCTGCGCTTTTCTTTGGCTTTAAAGAGTCCACAGAACTCTGGTTTTTAAATCACCAGGAAACCATGTGACTAAGCCACTTTCATGACCTCCATACAGACATTCCAAATTGAGAGTGCGGGAAAGACTGTCTGATTCTTTATTTTAGAACCACTTCTAACATCCGCCTTTGAACACCTCTGTGAGAGGGAGGCGTTTCCTTATGTGAACCCGCTGTTTTCCGGGTGTACATTGTTGCAAACTGAATGACCAGGCTGGCCATCTATTGAGGCTGTTCCTCCCGAGCGCTTACAGTTTGAAAGGGTCACGACAGGCCAGCAGGAGCCCATCTCTCCCCAGTGGCCCACCCAGAGGCATTCAGGATTGCTTGCTCACATACTCTCTGGTCAGCTCATCATGTGTGTCCCTGGCTCATCCTGCCCAAACTCATGAGAACCTCATTATGTCCCAGAGAAGTAATCCATTGCTCTGCAACCAGAAAGAGGCCCATCAGAACAGGCTCGAATTATTCCGGTCACTTCACGCTCTTCCAAGGAGGGAAAACCATATGGAAAATTTCTAAGATTTGTAAACATTTCTTGGGAAATAAAGTGGGGAAACAAGATGTCATTAAGATATTTTCCCTCCAGCCAATATATGACAAATGAACCAGATAGTTTAGGACAAGTGAGGCACACTTTCGTAAGAATACGATGCCAGTTATCACCATCTGCACACACAGCGTTGCATCCACAGATCTCCATTGCTAGTCAGTTTCATAGCACTATGATTCCCAACTGCGTAGTCAGTTTCACAATCATGTAAATCAAAGGACTCAGAACCAGAAAGGACTCAGAGATCTTGTCCATCAATTTACTGAAGTGCAAACAGTCCAAAGAGATGATGGATAAACACAGATCCATTCAGGAAAGAAGGCCCAGAGCCCTGGTTCTGGGCCCATTCTCTTCCCAAGCTCCTTCCACACCTCCCTATAGGATCTGATTTACTGGTCTCCAACACAGGAGCTCTCAACTTACGAGCAGTTGCACATACTTATACTTATTTCCACTCTATCCCTGACTCTAAATCCACTATTATCATGTCATGAACCCGAACCCTCTCCTGACATTTCTGAATTAATAAGGGAAGCTCCCACCCACTCCCATCCATACCACTCTTTCCCATCCTCACAGGATCCCAAGAGGCTCAGAATTCGGACAAGGAAGGAAGGTTGTTTTTCAGAAGCTCATGAGTTTCAGGTGACCTAGCAATTCTGAAGATTATTTCAGCCATATTGTTGGTCTGACTGCTCTTGTGGACTAGCTAGCATAAGAACCAAAATATCATATACAATATTCTTCTAAGAAATCCATAGTGTGTTAATCGCTCAGTCGTGTCTGACTCTTTACGACCCCATGGACCATAGCCCACCAGGCTCCTCGGTCCATTGAATTCTCCTGGCAAGAATACTGAAGTGGGTTGCCATGCCCTTCTCCAGGGGACCTTCCCGACTCAAATATTGAACCTGGGTCTCCTGCATTGAGGGTAGACTCCTTACCATCTGAGCCACCAAGGAGTGAACTTGTATAATACAATACACTTTTAAGTTCAGGGCTATTTTTTGCTGATGCCCAACAGACACAAACAGGAAAAAGAGATTCAGGTATGACCTTTACTAAGTGGCTGAATCTAATTATGTGGTTGAAGAAAATCAGAGACCAAAGAGCAAAAAACAGACAATGGAGAAGAACAAAAGAGAAGGCAAAGAAAGAGAAAGGAGGGGAAGTGGGGAAGAAAAGCTAGCGCAGGTGATTAGAATGGTCAAGGGCTCAATCAAGGCGGCTATGAACACATGCAATGGGACCTGGGCTGGAGAACTGATGACCAGGTGGTGAGTGTGGTCAAGGTTAATGGAGATGTGCGTCATCCTTCATCGTCTGAGCAAAGGATACAAGCAAAGAGTCAAGTTCAACACAGGCAACAATCTGCTGATAGATGATAGAAAAACTTCAGGTTGGTGGTTTTCAGTACTTGGATTCTGCATAAATTCCAATTTAAACTGTGACTAATACTGCCATCTATCAACACCCTTATTTCAAACCATTTCCCAAAAGTGATGGTCACTTAATGTAAATAAATATCTTAAAATACACCAAGCTGTACACTTATGTTTTATGCATTTTACTAAGCTATATCTGAATTTGAAAATAAGAGGTAGGCATTCCTAAGACCTCAAAGCATCCCTGGAGCATCCAAGTATAAAATTCATAAGTCAAGGCAGAGGCTCCATGATTCCTCCATAGTTTGTGCAGCCTTTCCACATGGTGACACAGGATAGACAGGAATAATGTCCAATATCGATCTGAAAGAAACAAGTGTGGGAGTGGAATACCAGTGTTGATCACCCAGTCTTGGAGTCACTCTGGGAAAGTTTTTTTTTTTTTTTTAACTCTACTGAAAGTTTACCCCACTATGCACCAGACTGAAAAATGAAAATAAACCTCTTTAGAAAGGTATCTTTCTAAGCTATTGCATCCTTGTCTTCTTAAGCAGAACATCCTAATGTGACTGGGTCTTTCCTTGATGGCTCAGGGTCCCAGGTAACAAATCCATCACTGTGCTCTGTTCTTCTCGGGAGTGGTTAATGCTGGGCAGTTATTTGTTTCTGTACAAAGTTCCCATAAAAGGCTGTGCTTATTCAGCTTTCCAGGACTGCTTTTAATGAGTCTATTTCTACTACCTGTGCTGTTTGCCACGTGCAAACATGTGGCAATATGTGTCAATTATATGTGTCAATCTTCCTTCTAATTCACTGCTTATAATTTATGATGGTGCAGATACTAGCCTCAGAGGTTTGTGGCATTCCAATGCAGAACAAATCAGCTGTGGGTGAGAGCACATTATTTTTGCTTATTTCCATTTATTGCCTATTTTCCACAGAGGTTATACTGTCAGATAATTAAATTTTAAATAAATCAATCTTGCTTTATTTTTTAGCTAAAGTTTTAAAGTATAACATGTATGTAGAAAAATGCATAAGTCATAAGTCTACAGCTTATTTTAACAAACTGAATACGCCTGTGTTAGGTGTATCTAGGGAAAAAACACATAATTACACCTGCTTTATCCTTTTCAACATATGCATCATTTTCCATACGCAAAGTTTGCAAAGTATCCTTTACCAAATGCATCATCTCACTAGGTAAGCTCAACAATCTGTGGGACTAAAAGATTAGATATTTTCTGTATTTGACAAGCGTGGAAAGTGCGGCTTGGATATCTTAACTGATT
Source organism: Cervus canadensis (assembly GCF_019320065.1). NCBI lineage: Eukaryota > Metazoa > Chordata > Mammalia > Artiodactyla > Cervidae > Cervus > Cervus canadensis. The sequence goes on from NC_057416.1 coordinate 15,176,105, forward strand.
TCTTAGATAACAGGGTAGTTAGCAAGTATGAATGCCAATGTTTCAGTGGAGAAATCTTTCCATTACACTATGAAATTTGCTCAGAAGATGCAAATACAATACTGTTGGTTCTTAATATCAAATTTTGGACAGGAGCCCAGCAGACAGTCTGTCAGCACCTAAGATCCTGGTGGCTGGCTGGGGTTGGTGTCTGCATCTGTTCAAGTTCTGATAAACAGAAGGAGGGGGGCTTAGACAATCATGCCATTATACCATTTTCCCCAAAGAAAGTCCTAGTTCAAAGTTGAAGATGCCTTGGCATTCCTATTTTCTTATCTCACCTCTTTCATTCTCTCCTGTCCATCTTTTCATCCTTAATACAGATAAAATAAACTTAACTGAAATTGAAGGACGGTACAATCACAATTTTTCATAATGATCCCAAAACTCATATTTGAATCAGTGATCTCTATCACTGTTTCAGATTACCATCCATTCTGTTGTTTAGTCACTAAATTGTGTTCAACTCTTTTGTGACCCCATGGACTGTAGCCCACCACCTTTCTCTGTCCATGGGATTTCCCAGCCAAGAATACTGGAGTGATTGCCACTTCCTTCTCCAGGGGATCTTCCTGACCCAGGGATCAAACCCCCGTCTCCTGTGTATACTGCATTGGCAGGCAGATTCTTTAGCAGTGAGCCACCTAGGAAGCCCACCATTCATTCTAGAAAACCTCAAATAGTTTGAATTGTAATAGTGGTTCTTTTGAATAAAAATCCCCAATTACGAAAGTATAGATGTTTCAAATATTTAAGCTCACCACAGGTCTGTCTCCCAGTTAGCTACAGGAATGCAATGTTTTATAAACTCTATCAAAAAATTGCTCAGCAAACAATCAAAATACAAAGCAGTGTGACGGGACAGCACCTTGCCTAAGTTCTATTTTGTAAAGCATAAGGAGTAGACTTGTTCCAGACATGTGGATATTTTTTTTTAAATGAAAGGTTCTGTAGGATTCAAACTTTCCAAGTGCTGCAACTGTTGATATCAATGAAGTGAGGTGAGCTCTTGGAGGAAGATCTGAGAATTACACTCCGCTTGACAATTGAGGGTCGAAAGCAAAGTCCTGTTATTAAACCCTAACCCAAGGAGTCAAAACAATCACTAATGCAATGAGACTATTGCACTGCAGATTAACCCATCATTATCAGAGCAAGCACGCCCAGAACCCGGAGATCCAGGGCGCAGTGGGGACTGGTAGGAAATCAGTCCTGGTGAGAAAGCAGGCTTCTCAACTCTGCTCCTGGGATATGACAGAGAATTCTCATACCAGACTCACAGTGCTGGTCTCCTCATATCCTCCTTTTTTATTTTTTTGTTGAGAAAATTCCATTTAACTTAAAAAAAAAAAAAAAGAAGAAGAAAGAAAGCAAAACCAGTTCACCCATTTGTCTCAATCTCTCTACCCATTTCTGGCAATCTACCCACAACCACCAATCTATTTTCTGTATCATGAGCTTGTTTTTTTTCTGGGGGGGGGGGCATGGATTTACATGTATGAGAGATAATATGCTATTTGTCTTTCTCTGACTAATTTCCCTTAGCATAATGTCCTTAAGGTCTATCCGTCTTGTCACAAATGGCAAGATTTCATTCTATTGTATCCATTCAGGTCAGTTGCTTAGTCATGTCCAACTCTTTGCGACCCCATGGACTGCAGCACGCCAGGATTCTATTGTATGGCTGAGTAATACTCCACTGTGCATTTACACATTTTGTTTATCCATTAAGCTGTCAGTGGACACTTACATTGCTTCCATATCTTGGCTACTGTAACCAATGCTGCGAAGAACATAGACGTGCATATATCTTTTCAAGTTAGTGTTTTGCTTTCTTTGGGTAAATACCCAGAATTGGAATTGCTGAATCATGTGGTAGCTCTATTTTAAATTTTTTGTTTTCCATAGTGGCTGCACCGTCTACATTCCCACAAACAGTGTAGAAAGGTTCCTTCCCTCCAAATCCTTACCACCACTTGTTGTCTCTCGTCTTTTTGATGATAGCCTTTCTGACAGATGTGAGGTTCTAGCTCATTGTGGTTTTGATTTGCATTTCCCTGGTGATTAACTATATTGAGCATCTTTTCTTGGACCTGTTGACCACCAGTATGTCTTTAGAAATATATCTATTCAGATCTTCTGCTCATTTTTTAATCAGATGTTTGGGTTTCTGCTATTGAGTTGTATGAGTTCTTAATAGACTTTGGATATCAGCCCCTTATCAGATATATAATTTGCAAGTATTTTCTCCCATTCCATAGGACGCCTTTTCATTTTTCATGACTTCTCTTGCTGTATAGAAGACATTTAGTTTGATATTTGCTTTTGCTGTACTTTTGCTTCTGATGTTGGATTCAAAAAATCAACGCCAAGACCAGTGTTAAGGAGCTTACAGTCTATATTTTCTTCTAGGAGCCTCTTTCTGAAGGCAGAATTCCTTTTGGCAACCCCATTTCAGCCAGTCAATGAAGTGAGGCTATTCAATGGACCAACTCCAATTCAATTCATATTACCAGGTGCTGATTAATTCTTAAACCATGGACTGTACCAAGCATTATAGAAAAAAGGGAGCCCTCTTGGAAAGGAACTCAACAAAATCAAATTGTTGATTGACTACCAGTCAGAACAAAAATATTGCTTTTAACAAATTTGTAAGCACATGGTTCCTTCCCATCCCCACCTCCTAAAAGTTTGCCTCCAAATACAGAAGTAGCCACCTAGTCATCACTTAGAGGTCCGAATAGCTAGTGTCCCACGGACAAATCGTTCTGGGGCTCCTACCCAGGATAAACCAATTTCAATTTACTGCTTGGAGGGAAAAAAAAAAAATGAAGTTTAACTCAAGCACAAAATTAGCTCTAGTATTATAGTATATAAAAACATACTCTTTATTACATCAATATCTATGTTTAAGATGTAAACTTGTTTAACTAGGGGAGAATGACAGTCACTTTCCCAAGCAGGTCTAGGTGTCTATGGTTTTTTTTGGCTAAAAACCGAAAACTCTTCCTGACAACAAAACTAAAAATACTTTCCTTATCATCTTGCCAGCTTACATATTTTCTCATATTTGAACAACCCTGGGAAAAATCAGTTACATGTCAAAAAAGCAACTGATTTATTCATTGATCTGATTTGAAAGGAACTTTCTGCAACCTGTACGTGGTCTCTCCCAATCTAATAAAGTTCAGAAACTGAAAATTGTACGGTGGGTTCCCCCCCGCCCCAAAAAAAGAAAGAAAATCTGACTCTGACTTAGAAATTGAAGGCTTCTTAGTGGTTTTATGGAAACATATCTTAGATGGGCAGGTTCAAGAAAAAGTACTTCAGTCTCTATTTTTAAACATGACTCAAGGCCCCAGGTTTTAAGAAAGAGTTTAACTTTTCTAGCAAAGAGCCAGTTCACAGCTCGAGGCGGCTGCGTGCTTGCAAAGACGGCCGAACAGGGGAGAGGTTGCCGTCGGGGAAAGCTGCGGGCTTGCCCGTCCAGCCTGCCGGGTCCCAGGTGCCCCTACCTGCGTTCCTCAGCTTCTTGTTCCGATACACGGACAGGACCACCAGGAGGTTGCCCACGATGTCCACCACGATGGTGAAGATGAGGATGGAGGCGAGGGTGGCGGCCAGCCACGAGGGCCGCGGCCGCGCGCCATCCCAGCCACCGGGCGCCGGCTGCGAGGCGTTGAGCAGCAGCGCGCTGCTGCCATTGCCTTTCGGGGTCCCGCCCGGCGAGCCCCACAGCCGCCCCGCCATAGCGCGGGCAGGGCCGGCGCCCTCGCGTCCGCAGAGCGGCGAGATCCCCCCGCTCCGTCGCCTTTTATGACCCCGGTTACCCGCCCGCTGCGGCCGGACTCCGCACCTGCCGCCCCGCCCGGGACACCTGGCGCCACCCGGGGCGCCGCTGACTGTGCGGACAGCGCCCCCGTGCGGGCATCCCGGGCCGCCGCCTGCGCCCCAAGGGGACCCTGTGCCTTCTTTTTTAAAAAAAAAAAATATTTTAATTGGAGCCTAATTACTTTACAATATTGTAGTGGTTTTTGCCATACATTGACATGAATCAGCCATGGGTGTACATGTGTTCCCCATCCTGACACCCCTTCCCACCTCCCTCCCCATCCCATCCCTCAGGGTCATCCCAGGACACTGGCCCGGAGCGCCCTGTCTCACGCATCGAACCTGGACTGGCGATCTGTTTCACATACGGTAATATACATGATTCATTGCTATTCTCTCAAATTATCCCACCTTCGCCTTCTCCCACAGGGTCCTTGCGCCTTCTTAAGGAACGTTGCTCTTTGATCCAGGGACCCTTCATGCTCCATGAAACTGTGTCCCCTCTGGGGCATTTCCCCAAATCAGGGCCAGACTGCTTGGGCTTCAACCCTACCTCAGATCCCCGTTCGTTAGATAACCATCATGTGCCCCAGGTTCCTTATCTCTAAAATACAATGTTATAAAAAGTAACTCATCTAACCTCCTAGATGGTAAGAGATGAAAACCGGCTCAAGGAACTTTTGCAGTCAGGTGTTGCTCCATAATCCCTCACCTCTGCCTCATATGCTGCAAAGGCCATCCCTAATGGTGATCATCTTTCCCCAAAGGCTGTTTTGGGGACTTCTTGAACACTGTCCTTAAAACGACAAGTTCTTGCCCTCAACCTCTGTGCATGCCTCTACCTGCTTCCACTATGTAGGAAGAATGGAGAATGCTGTTGGCTTGAATGATGGAAGGTTCCACTGCAAACACTGGCTCACAGCAATCATAAACTCATTGAGCTTTCAAATGTCAGGGATTAAATAGATTTAAAGGAGCCACAAGCCTGCGTCTATAGCTGTTCAATTCAGGCAAGCGTTCTCTACCAGACTTCTCCCAGGAACAGTACAGACCTAAACACCTTTACCTGCCAAATCCCCACGCTCTCCCTGCAGACATCTGCAAGGCACACACTCACCCTACAGCTTTTAAAAACAAGCCTCCATTGACCACTGGAGGTATCCAAGAAATCTGCAACCTCAATATGTAACTACCAGCCACCAGGCTGTGGGAGTGATTCCAAAACAGTGTGAGATGAGGCAAGCCAACAGCAGTCCGGAACTTTTCAATCAATCAGCCAAAGACTGATTAAATTATCCAGGAAATAAACCAATTCACCTATATCCCAGGTTTTACTTTTGTATCTTTTCTGTATCCAGGCCTTAAGGGTACAGTCTTTGAAATCAATTTCCTTTCATTCGTGAATGTACTTATTCAAGAAAAATTGACATACTTGGCTCTATGTTTAAAATACAGTCCTTGGCTTCTTTTTGGGCTAGTAAATAAGGTAAGGGAGCAGGTCCTAGGATGGGTGCATGCCAAGCTGCTTCAGTCATGTCAGACTCTTTGTGACCGTATGGACTGTAACCCCCCAGGCTCCTCTGTCCATGGGATTCTCCAGGCTAGAATACTGGAGTGGGTTGTCATGCCCTCCTCCAGGGGACCCTCCTGACCCAGGGATCAAGCCTGAGTCTCTAATGTCTCCTGCATGGGCAGGCGAGTTCTTTACCATTAGCACCACCTGGGCTTGTAAGCACTCTCTTGCAACACCTCTCCTTTTAAGTACTATATCGCTTCCAGCCCTGGAGAGCCGGAGGGGCATGCTGCCTTGTCCCACCTGCTGTTTTTGTTTGTTTTGACGCAAAGAGGACAGTTTAGAAGACCTCCTTTTGGTCCAGGAGATCCTCCCAGAAGAAGCAACATAGAACCTGCCTGCCTGCCTTTCATTTTTTCCTTGCCCTATCCTTTGTGGTAGAGGAGCCTGGATGCTGTTACCTGTGTGAAAGGAAGGGGTCAGAGGGGCATCCTTTTAGCTTGTGCTAGAACGTGTTGTCAAACATCACACCTTTCAAGATGGTTCTCTGGAGCATCCTTAGCATCCTGCTTTGGGGACTGGTACTTTTATATGGAACATGGGGTCCAAAGGACACAGGTAGGGCTGCCCTCTGTTGCCCTCCTACCTGAGGCCCCTTATTCGGAAGCTGCTAGAAGAAGCCCCTGGCAAGCAACAGAGGCCAGGTCCTAGGATAAGCCTTGTGGATATGCTGGAGTCTTACCAGTGTTCAGCTGACATCCATGAGCACGCTAGGGAGGAGCGCACCGTTGGAAAAAATAAAATATAGTCCTTATTCTCCAAATGGCAGTGAACACTGTGGGTATATATATGAGCTAACAGAGGTGAAATGAGTCCATGAGTGAGAGCATTGAGGAGGGAATTTGAAAACTAATAGATACTTCAAATGAGTTGAGTCATAGGATTTTAATTCTTTTTTTTTTTTTTTTTTAGAGAGAAATTTTAGGTTTACAGCAAAACCGAAGGCAAGGACCGATATTTCCTGTATACTCCCCTGCCATCTACACATTCTCCGCTATGGTCAGCAACCCACACCAAGGTGGTACTTCTATTATCATTTATAAACCTACGTTAACACTCCATTCTTACCCAAAGTTGTAGTCTACATTAGGGTTTTCTCTTGGTGGTGAACAGTCTGTTGGTTTAGACAGTTGTATAATGACATGTGTCCATCATTATAAAATCACGGAGTATTTTCACTCTAAAAATCTTCTGTGTTCTACCTGTTCCTCCCTCCTTCCCTCCAACCTCTGGCAACCACTGATCTTTTTTATTGTCTCCATAGTTTTGCTTTTTCCAGAACATCCTCTAGCTGAAATTATACAGGATGTAGCCCTGCCAGATTGACTTCTTTCACTTGGGAATTTGTTTTTAAGCTTCCCCCAGGTCCTTTTATTGCTTAATAGCACCTTTATTTTTAATGTTGAATACTATTCTATTATTTAGATGTACCACAGTTTAGTTATCCATTCACTTATGGAAGGGCATCTTTGTTGCCTCCAAGATTTTGGCAATTGTGAATAAAACTGCCCAGCTGTCTCACAAGCATTGTACATGCGCTCTTACCAGTAAACTTAAAGCCAGCTGTGACAAACATCGTAAGTAATTATACTCTGTGATAACTCCACTAGACAATTTTTTTTTCATCCTGAACATTGGGGTCAAAAATAGTTTAAAGCAAAACCACAGACTTCCATTAGCATCCTTTAAATTTCTTATCCAGTTCAGCAGTATGATCTGAAAGTTATCAAATGTTTTCCATATGATTTATTGCATATTCTTTGCCATCCAGGAACAACAGCTCAAGGACAATATTATTATCATTTCTCAACAAAAACCACCTTCATTCTTTATACCTTCTCTCACTGACACCACACATTCTACTTGCTTTGCACGCTGAAATGCTTCCCTTATCATTTTAGTAGCTGTAATTACATAATATTGTATAGTATAGCCTTTTGTTAAGGTTAAATGCCTTAACAAAACCAAGAAGTAAGCAATTGAACTGTTACACCTGCATCTACTTATTGGTGAACTTAAGTACATATTCCATAACTTCTAAAAGCTTATGTTTTTTCTCATAGCATAATTTCTCTTTAATGTGGTACAAAACGTGTATTTAATAAACCCAAACATCTTTTGAAATTCTACTAATTAACCCAAGAAAGACTGAAGTCAGGCAAAGTTGACTGTGTTTGTATTTTGAGGACAGAAGAGTTCCCTTCAAGCTTTCTTTTAAGCATAGTTTTGTTCTCTTGGGTCAGGATTTTGAAACAGTATTTTATCAAACTAGCTTTCTTTAACTGCATTTGCAAGGGGGAAAAAAAAAAAAGTTTTGGAATTTCAAAAGAGTTTCATCTTGACCATTTTTTCCCCAGAGTTTAAAGAATACCATTTCATAAATCATTAAAAAAAATTTTTTTCCCTTTAGTCATAATCTCATAGCTAAAATTTTTCTAATGAATTGAACCTGGATTTTCCATTTTACAGAAGACAACATAGATGCCTGTCACACAAAGGGAATATCCGCTCACACACCATCAGACAGGAGGCTCACAGAGCCGCCAAGAGGATGATAGGAAGGAAATCAAACCAATACCTCCCACAAACGACCTTCGGAACCAACTGGCAAAACGCGCGAACAGCAGTTTGTACTCAAAAGAGAAGTTAGCCGGGTGCACACCGGTGGACTTACTCAGCCTTGGAGCTTGTCAGCTCTTCCGGACGCATGTTTCTGTTCCAGCAAGGAAGAGAGGATGCTGGCAGCCGCTGCAGGGCAGGGGAGAAGTGGGGAGGATCCCCGAAACAAGTGGTTTCAGCAGCTGCTAGAAACGTCCCCCTAAGACCTCCTCCCGGGGCCGGTGAGCCAGGAGCAGGGGTTCCTTGCATCCATCCCCGCGCGTTGTCCTGGCCTCGACTGAATTCAGGAAAACCCTGGAGTCAGCTCAGCAGCCCCACCTGAGGCACCAGAAACTGTAATTGAAAGCGTCTGGGCCTGGCTGCTCACCCATCAAAAGCCGATAAAGAAGCAAGGTTGGTGGAAAGGAAAGCTAGGTTTACTTCCGAGGGGGGCATGCCTGCAAAGGCCGGGTCCCACCACTGATGATCACTGGGCAAGAGCTCTTCTAGATGGAGGGAGGGGGCTAATACAGGAACAGCGCCATCAGCTCTGCCAGTCATCTTGAAATTGGTCGTGTGGTGATCTGGTCAAGTGTAGCTGTCTTCAGTTCCAGTATCGATGTGTTCCCATTTCTCTGACTCCGGCTGTCAGAGTTGTGGCGGCTTATGTCATGGCTATAGTCTGGGCATCATGCGGTTAAATTCTTTCACCTGGTGGGGTGCCCACAGAACGGCTCCAAGAAGATGGCTCAGAATATCATCTATAGCCCTTGAGGACGAACGAAATTAAACATATTCTTTGGCTAAAGTTTTCCATGGACAAAAGGCAGGCAGAGGACGTTGTGGAGGTAGGCGGGAGGACCACAGAGTCTTGCTCTGTTTCAATATCATTTAGAATATTCCCTGCTGTACTCAGATACAGAGACAAAGTGGAATGCAAACACACACACACACACACACAGGCACACAGATCCCCACAGCTGATGGTCATGAAGAATTTTCCTACAGCTTAAAGCATCAGACATTTGTAAAGGATTAGGGCAGCTTCGTTCTTCCTCATTGTAACAGAGAAGACAAGCCCCAAGGTCCTTGCTGGCAGAGCTAGGACCTCATCAAAAGCCCTAGTTAGAGATTTCAGTCCCATTTGCTCTAAATAAGAATCAGGTTTCCCCAGGCGGGGCTCCACCAGCTTGTATCAGGCCCTGGGCCTGCATTCCATGAGCGATTTCATACTAAATATTTACCAAGCACTTCTGAAAAATTTCAGTGAGTCTGAACTTTAATAACTCAGGAAGTACAGTTGTGTAAATAAGAGGTTTTACCACACGCAGGGAGATGAAACAGTGCTGTGTGTGTGTGTGTGTGTGTGTGTGCGCGTGTATACTGGGGAAGGATACTCATGAATGGGGCTCACTCCCCACATGAAACACTTGAACAGATCACAATGATTTCACAGTGAGGAGGGCAGAGTTCCTGAAGTAAGCCATTTCCTTCCCACTTCATTGGCTGATTTAATGTTCCAAGCTGGGGGATGAATCAGCCTTGTCCCCAGAGTACACCTTGACAGAGGATAAGAGGTTTCACTACGTGTTCCTGTCTCCTTTTGTGAAGGCATCAGAGCACCCGAAATCCACGAAGGGAGATGTGTGTGTTACTACATCTTTAACTGCAGATTACTTACAGATAATAATCCCCATGCCCCCACGTCAGTCACTGCCAAGGTCCTCCAGATACACAGGGGTCAGAATCGTGCTGCCTGAGTTTCAAGTTAACATACAGAAAACTCATAAGGAGACCCTTCTGATTTTGATTTACTCTCTGTTACTCCAAGCATGTGACTATTATTTCAGCATTGACAAATACTGCAGCTTTTGGGGCTTCCCCGGTGGCTCAGACGGGAAAGAATCTGCCTGCAGTGCAGGAGACTTGGGTTCACTCCCTGGGTTGCGAAGATCCCCTGGAGAAGGGCATGGCAACCCACTCCAGTATCCTGGTCTGGAGAATTCTAGCTTCTTAGGAGTGGGGAGAATTCTAGCTTTTTAAGAGCTTTTTTAGGAGTGGGAAAGAAGAGTGCTAAAGTTTCGTAGTTCAGTTTTTATTAAATGTGTTGCTTCATAGCACACAACCCTGGACCACCCTGGAATATTTCTCGGTCAAAGGTCATGACTACGCATAAGTAAGCTTTGTTCACTTTATGTGCAAAGGGTAGAGATTAAATTAATGTATGTTGATGCAACCCACAAGATGAAAGCAGCTGAGTGAATCAGAGGATGAATGAATGAATCAGACGAGGGGCAGAGTGAGGAAGGGCATGCGAGCCTCTGAAGCACCAGTACTTACTTGGGCTAAGACGAAATGGAGAATGTTATTTTTATTTTGTTCAATGAAGCAGGTGGAAGAATGAGGGGCCACAGGGTAGGAAGCTGTGAACTTGACCCTGAATGTTCTCATCTTATTCCCCATGAAGAGGAGGGTGGGCTCCCAAGGATGAAGGGGGCTTTCCACATGGCATCTTTGTCCTCATGGACAAATGTCTCCATTTCTCTATATACATGGGGAGATGATAAAAGGTACTCCCCCACACCATAGTTGTAAAGCTGATCTTGCTAAACTCAGAGAAGAAAGCCCAGTGCATAGACTCAGCAAGGTTTGATGTTATTATTCTAGTAAAGAACAAACCTAGCCTTGTCATTCAGCATGAGGGGGTCTCCAGAAGTATGGACATAAACAATATATGGAAGAACCATGACCTGAGGATATTTTTTAATTTTGTGAAGCTCCCCCTTAGAAGTAAACACTCAGTGTTTTTATCATTAAAATAAAAACTCAGAATTTATTATTATTAATAACTATCTCAGTCCAATAAGTGCTTTTAGTTGGAGAATAGTTTTGTATTTTGAATATTCAGTTTAATTAAAAGAATTCATGTTTTTAGTAAGGTTTACAAATGAAGTTTTGTTTTATCCATCCTAACTTAAACCATCTGTTTGAAAGTAGGCTTATTTTTGAAAGGGAAAAATACTCATTGGAGGTAAAAGTTTAGATCACAAGAGCATCACTTTAAAATGTCATCTGTAATCCTAATTTGCAATGGGATTCACATTTAAAATCCGTGGCCAAGAAATGGAACCATGCCCCTAAGTCTGTGGCAGGCATGAAGGGCTTGACATATCCTCTGAGGAGATGATTTGTTCCTTTTCCTATCATCTCTCCTCATCCTTAAACTGTTAGATAATATCCATAAACATTAAAATGAATGGAAGCAAGAGTCATGCGACATTTTGAGAACTTCACTTTACCCCTTAGGATAACTGGCTAATGGCTCTGGTTTAGAAATCACTGAGCTCGTACTTCTCATCACTTTCTTACAGACCCTGCGAAAGGTCTCAGGTCTGCTCAAGATGTATTTGGTCCCATGACATTTTCACTCAAATGCTATGCCTTTTCTTTCTTCTTTCTGTCCAGCTTCATCGAAAATGGAGCCTCTTCTGTGGTCACTCATTCCAACAGCACAGTGACGACAGCATTAATGACCCAAGTGTTCACAGAAGCAGAGGTTTTCTCGGGGAAAAGAAATTACTTGTCATTCTTTTCTAGTGCCTCATTCTGTTTTCAGTCAAAGCTGTAAACTGCTGGTAAGAAAATTACATTCTGACAAACAACGCTCTCTTGGCTGGCGCACTAATTGAACCACATGCCTTAGATGGAGAGCAATCAGAAAGTTCATGAAATGAACTGGTTATCATTTAGTTGCTCAGTCGTGTCTGACTCTTAGAGACCGTATGGACTGCAGCCCACCAGGCTTCTCTGTCTATGGGGTTTCCCAGGCAACAATACTAGAGTGGGCTGCCATTTCCACCTCCAGGGGATCTTCCCGACCCGGGGCCTCCTGCCTTGGCAGGCTGATTCTTTGCAGCTGAACCACGGGGGAAACCCTCAAGGAATGAATGCCAGTCTACAAAAGAGAAAGAACAGCTCACACTGGACCTTCAAAAAGTGACTGACCAGATTTGGTAAGCTGGTGAAAGGGGGAGATGGCCGCTAGAGGGGACGCCCCCATCAACTGAAAAGAGGCTGGGGGTGCTGAGCAGGGGGTGGGGATACTTTTCCAGGTCCTATAAACTATAAACCTAGATGTTATATTGATATGGAGTCCCTGAAAACTGAATGGAAATGAAGGCTTATTTTGTGACGATCCTCAGTTCCTGTCTAGACTTTATTTTTCACAGAAATAAATTCACAGAAACAGGAAAAAGAGCAGGATTGTCCAGAATCTCCTAGACCAGGGCTTTCTGGCACCAAGGTCCTGTCCCTCCAGCCCACTGGGTGATTGGGAGGAGCCCAGGGCACCGGAATACACGGCTGAGACCTCTGGTTTAGAGAAGCCTAGTGCCTCACGTTACTGCACCATAAAATCATCATCTTCTACATATGCTGTGATGTGGAAAAGGCAGGGGAAAAAGGCATGCATAGAAATATCATTACAGAAGGAAATGGCAACCCACTCCAGTATTCTTGTCTGGAAAATCCCATGGACAGAGGAGCCTGGTGGGTTACAGTCCATGGGGTCGCAAAGAGTCGGACATGACTGAAGTGACTTATCACGACAAGAGCTTTAGGTCGATTGTAAGGAAATGTAAAAATGCCATCAAAGTTCTGCCGTTTGTGTTGTTTTAGGTCTAAATTTTATTGTAGGCAATATTTTGAAAACAATCCACGTACCTAGAAATCTGTCCTGAAGAGGAACAAAAATGAATCTACAAAGACATTAATATTGGATTAAAAAAGACATTAATGTTGGGACTGCTGTGAGAAGTCATAAACATCATTAAGCATAGTAAAATAGATAGGTTCGAAATCCATATTATGAAACATTATGCTCTATAAAAGCATAAAAACATTATGCTCTTCATATGCTCTATGAAACTCTTTAAAAAGGCATTTTCTAAAAAACATCATTTACATGGTGAAATGGCAAAAAGCAGGGAGCAAAACTGGATACAAAGTACTAAGTCTGTAAATCAAACTTAGGTAGCACACTCAGAAAATAGAATCAGACTATACACACAAAACAATAATGGATTTGTTTCTGGGTCTGTGTGTGTGTAAGTATCTTCAGTTGTGTCTCTTTGCAACCCTGTGGACTATGGCCCACCAGGCTCCTCTGTCCATGGGATTCTCCAGGCAAGAATCCTGGAGTGGGTTGCCATTTCCTTCTCCAGGGGATCTCCACGGGATTTTCCCGACCCAGGGATCGAACCTGTATCTCCTGCATTGCAGACGGATTCTTTATTGACTGAGCTACCGGGGAAGCCCTGATTAATCTCTTGTGATGGTTAAATTTAGATGTTTTTAAACATGAAAAGATTTGAACTAAACTGCTTCACAAGAAATCACGAGAGGCAGCCAAGAGAGACGCCAGGAAGGATGTTGAGAGCCTGGCAGTGTCTGGCAGGCAGCAGCAGTTCAGTGGCTATTTATGCGAGAGGAGCAGGGGTGAACACACCCAGCAACCCTCTGTGAACATGCAGATAGTTACAGGAGAGGAACTCTCTTTCGGCAGCATTTTTTTTTTTAAAGTAAATATTTGGCATGCCGGATCTTTCACTTGGGCACACAGACTCTGGATTCTCTAGTAGCAGCACCTGGACTCGAGAGCGCACGGGCCTCAGTGATTCTGCTTCAGCTGCTCCTCCGCATGTGAGATCTCAGTTCCCTGACCAGGGGTTGAACCCGTGTCCCCTGTCTTGCGTGGTGAATTCCTAACCACTGGACCACCAGGGAAGTCCCTCAGCAATGTTCTTAAAGGAAAGGAACTCAAAGGAGTCAAAGTTTCTCCTAACCCCTGTAGATAACTTGGCTACTAATTTGCGTTTTAATGATCAGTAAATAGCCAGCAGGCAAAATTCTGTAACTGGTCGTTTTGGCAACTCAAAGCACTGACTCCTCGCAGCTTAATTCAGTCTTTTCATTAAAAGGAGTAGACCACAGCTTTTGCACTCGTATTACTCATTTGCAGCGAGTGTCTTGGGTCACCCTTCCATCCTCCTCCTTCACCATGTTTTTAAAATCAACCCCCAATCCTAGGTGAATGCTTAGTTTCTTTGGGAAGGGATGTGCGAACTTAGACAGCCTGTTTCTTGTCACAAACAGAAACAACCCAAAAAGCTTAAGGCAGCTTCTGGAAAGGCGCTGGGTGTCTCTCAGCACCTGGAAAACATCTCTCACACTCTGCAGGAGATTTGTATGATAGCTCCACACAGTTATTGATAAAAATGAATGTGACGAGCACAGTTACCCAATATAAATAGACTCTTCCCATCACACACACATAAATCTAAATTTTAGAGACCCAATTGAAAAAAAAAGTCCAAAATCGAAATTCAAAAGTTTAAATGTTTCTAACTAGCATTTTTTTTTCTAATGGATACTTAGCCTGCCAATCTCTTTTCCTTTTAAACTAAATCATAATTTCCCAGGGCAGCAGACAAAGAATGTGGCAAATAACAAGTGGCCTTCAAATACAAATATATCACCAAAAAATATATATAAAACACCGAATCCAGATGGAAATGGCATTTAGCAGTGCCCAGAAATACTGAAAAAGCACTGGAATTTTCTAAGGCATCTGAATTTTGCAAGGGAACTCTAAATGGGCAACAGGCAAACAGTCAAAACGAAATCTAGTTGGGGAAAGTGACCCTGACTTATACCTACCAAGGGTAATGGAAATAAAGGGTCTTTAAGGAAAAAATGGGCAAGCATATGCTAGTTCTATGCGGTCGCTTAATTTTTCTGTAATAAAAGTGTTCAACACTAATTCATATAGTTGGTGTTATGTTAATCATTTTCATTTGAGACCTTAAATAAGTTGTTTATTCATTTCTAACTAACTCCGGATGATGCCTTTAAAAAAAAATAAAATGCTAATAGTCTTCAGTTTAAAATACGGTCTGTATAACATTTTAGAAGGTCAAAGTATTGTCAAAATAAAAACTGACAGAGTGCCGACGGTGGTCCACAAGAACCCCACCCTGGGGAGTAATAGTATAATTTCCCCCTTGAGCAAAGATGTGATTTGCAAATACAATGGGAATCCCCATGATTAGGTCACTAATCAGTTGATATTTAATTAGTCAAATGGCAGAGTATTTTGGATGGGCCTGACCTAATCAGGTGAGTCCTTATACCAGGGACTGGGCCCCTTGAGGTCAGAGATGGGAAGCATGAGGGAAGTTCTTCTGCTCGCTTTGAAGCATAAGCTACTAAGTTATCAGAGGGTCACAGAGCTAGAACCTGAGACAGAGGCTGCCAAAAAAGTGGGTACGGTCAGTGAGAAAGCAGGAAGCTCACTGTACAGCCAGTAAGACAGTGGGGACCCACATCTCAGTGACCCCAAGGAACTGAATCTGCCCAAAAGATGCAAGCCTGGATGAGGACCCAGACCTCGGGAGGCCACAGCCCAGATGAAAACTTGGGTTTCAGCCTTGCAAGATGTAAGCAGAGATCCTGGTCATGCCATGACCTGCAGAACTGGAGCTAACAAATGGGGGGTATTTTAAGCCACCACATGTGTGGTTAACTTGCAATGGAGCAACAGGAAACTAACACACCAATGTTCTTCTAGACACTGGGAATCCATGGTTAAGGGCATATTCCAGGCTTCCAGCTGAAGATGGCAGAGCACTGTTTCTTCTCTTGAAAAACCAAGACAGGGAAAGGGAGAAAATGTTAAAAAGCAACCCCGTGTTCAAAGCAAGTAAGAGGGAGTGACTGTAAAGCACACTAGAGCGTGTGAAGGTGGGTGGTGAGGGGAGTGACGAATCCTGCCTTCGCAGAGGAGGAATCAGACCTCGCAGCCTGGAGAGGTCGTGCAGCCTGCAATGATTTCTCCCTGGAAACTGGGTGAAGAATGGGATGAGTCCCAGGGGTACGGGCTGCTTCAGCTGTATACACGTTGTCAGACCCCAGCCTCTCAGCTCGGTCCTGAGCAGGACTGTTCCCTGAAATGAGAGCTGGGGGTCTAAGTGCATGATAAAACCGCCAGTCTTCCCATCCAGCCAACTTTAAAATAAGAGCAACAGTATTTCTCAAGCAGAAATGGAAAGGTCCTGTCTCTGGAGAAATGGATTCTTAAAGTAAAAGGCCTCTGGATATCAGCAGAGGTCCTCTCGTAGTTTTGACCACGTCCCAAGAGGCACTTTATAAATCTACGAGACCACACCTGTCTCCCTTATTTTCTTTAACCTTCGAACCTTGGGGCCTTTACACTAGCTCTTCTGCCAGCAATGCTGGTGCCCCAGGTGGCCCCCTTGGCATCACTCCCCCTTATCAATTTCAGCTGTTTATTCAAATGCCAGCTTGCCCCTGAGGTCTTCTACAAAATCCCCTCCCATCCCCAACCCTCCCCATTGCTTTCCTGCCCACATACTAAGTTTTCTCCTTAGTGATCACCACTTCATACTCTGCTTCGTATTTTAGTGATTTACTATCTCCCTTTGCCACCCACCCTCCCTTCGTGTAAAATCTAAGATGACAGAGCAATTTTTGTCCATATAGAACAACACTCAGTAGGTGAGCAAAAAGATTTTTCAAATACATAAAAACTAACAAATTTTTTAAGAGAAAAATTAAGGCAATTAAGAAAAAAAGAAAGTTGCAAGGTAGATAGAAAGAAACATCATATACTACGTACCTCTGTGGTAAATATTTACATCATCAAAGCAATGAAAACATGAATGAATGAAGCCAAAAAAGTAAGCTGTAACAAGTGGGAGGATAACAAGAGAATTAGAGGTTTGATAAGTTACATGATCTTTTTTTTTTTTTACATGATCTTCTGCAATTCCTAAAATTAGTGACTCAAGAAATAATATATACACTTAAAAATTCCAAAGGAAAAATGAGAAAAACAGCTTAAAGAGTTACAAGTGGTTACAGCAAAATGTGAGTTTGCTGCTTTTGGTTGTACATATTTTAGCTCTCTTTGACGTTTAAACTATATGTATTAAATAACATGTCATTTAATAAAAGCGAAAATGCGTCTTTGGATGTTATAGGAACGCCTGATTCTTTGTCATTCTTATCACAGGGCTGGCACGTGGTCGGTATTGAACAAGTAGCTGTGGGACAGAGGGATGGATTCTGACTATAAATACACATGGAAGATGACTTCTGGGTTTCACTTTAAATCCTATAGAAGTAGGATGTGTTCTTTGACAAGAGAAAGGTAAAATGCTTCACAGAAAGCTTTGTCTGTGATATAAATCATAGGTGAAAACTATACATGCATTGAAATTATGGCCAAGTAATAGCAATAAAATAATATATAAGAAAAAAATTTTTTAAATTTTAGTTAGAAAATGTTTATTATATAAGAGTGCTGAGCCTCTACACCTGTAGTTTTGAGTAGTATCACGTGGCCATATACTGCCACCTAGTGGTAACATCTGTAAGTGCAGTCTGGTTTTGGCAACTGGGAGAGACTTCACATTTACCCTTCTTTCTCAATTCATTAACTGAATCCTGAACAGGAGTATAAATACGGAGGAAGAAACAGACAGCAAAGCTAAAGTATTTTATTAATAATTTATTGTCAGTAAGAAAGACTGGTTAATGGTAGTTTTCAGTAAAAACCTTTACAAGACCTTGCATCACAAATATACAGACACTATAAAAATTGTGTCCTGGTGGTTTTGGTTCTAAACGATTCTGCAGAAGGTCCTCATTACACTTTCCAATAATGAAAAATGTTTATAACCCTAAAATACAGCAACCCATTTATTTAAGACATGTTCATGGATCAGGTCTGTCCTCATCCTATGTACAGCTGGAAATGAATGACTATACTGAAATGTATGAATGAAATGTCCTACTTCAGTTGAAAAGGACAGAGAGTGAAACCCTGGTTATATTAAAAAAAAAAAAATCAGGGTGCTAGGTAAATGACACGAACACCACCAAAATCCGGTCAAAAACAAAATGCACGAAGTTATCTTGAAAATCTAGGGGAAAACTATGAAAAATCAAATCTGTACATAAAATTTACAAAAAAAAAACAAAAACAGGAAAATTAAAATAATCAAATCTATATAAATACATGAATCATGCTAAAGAGAGAGAGGGGAGCTGATTTTCGCTTCATTGTTTTAACACGGGACGAATGTAAAAAAAAAAAAAAAAAAAAAAAGTCTGGAAATGGTGCGGCGGACGTCAACGACAGTAGGTCAGGACACTGGCGATGGCGAACAAGGTCAGGAGGCGCGGGCGGGGGGTTCAGTGCAGCCATGCCCGGGGGCGGCTCCCCGAAGGAAGGGGCGCAAGCGCTGCTGCAGAGAACGGTGCAGGACAGGGCATCCGCTGCAGGGATCGCTCTAGGTTCGCTGGGGTTCAGGCACTTGGGGGGGCGGGGGTGGGGGGCGGGCCTGCGGGGTCAGACCTCCGTGTGCTGCTGCGAGTCCAGCGGAGGGACCGTCACCTCCTCGAAGGGGCCGTCGTCTCCGCTCTCGTAGTCACTCATCATGACCTCCGACTCGGCCTCGCAGCACGCGGACACGTCGGAGCAGGACGCCGTGGAGGCGTACACCGACAGCGGCAGGCTTTCCACGGCGGGGGCTTCAAAGGTCCTGGGGTACCCCGCAGGGTAGGGGGCGTAGGGTTCTCTGCGGGCGCTGCCGTCGCCAGCGCCGGCTTTCTGAGGTTCGGACAGGTCCACGGCGTAGAAGCTGGGTAGGTACTGGTTCGGGTGGAACCTCTGCCGGCCTCGGGAGGCGGAGCCCGGGCTCCCCGCGGCCGGCGCGTCCCTGGGCGGGTGTATGGATTCGAACTGGTCGCTGAACTCGGGGGGCAGGGGCGGGAGCTCGTCCGCGCCGGGGAAGTCCTCTGGCGGGGGCGGAAAGTCACTCTCGATGTCGTAGCCTCCGGGGTAATAGTCCGTATCGATGGCGTTGGGATCGGCCGAGTACAGGGGGGTCTGCTCGTCGATTACCTCGTAATTGGGGAATTCCTGGATGTCCGGCAGAGGAACGCTGGGCATCCAGTCCGACGTATCCCAGTGATACCCTTGGTGGAAAAGAAAACCAGATGTCAACGTGTTTTCCTCCCCAGCGTGTGCGCCGCGGAAAAGGGCCCAGCGTATGCAGCACGCACAGGCGCAAAGGCATCTGTCCCCGCGCACCGAGGGCCACCGTCGGGGGAAGCCTCGGTCCCTGCTTGGACCCCCTCCCCTCCCGCGCCGGTTCTGAGACCCTCTATGAGTTAGGCTCTGCTCCTGAAATGAGGACTTACAGTTTTAGGTAAGTATCTAACTTTCAAAGAAACGTTAAGTTTTTAACAGAAGAAGCAGTATGCTAGCGCCTAGAGGACATGCACTTTTCTTCAAACGATTCCAATCATCCTTTCAGCTTCCCTGCAGTCACTGAGAACCCTCTGCCTTCTATGAAGAAGAGTGTTAGTTCAGCCTTAGGACCTTGATAAAGAAATTTTGTCCTTGCAGAAAGGCGGCTCAAGAATGTCACCTGATCTGCACTACTTGCCATTAAAAAAAGATACCAACGAATGTGTCTTTCAGATAATAAAAGTAATGACTAGCATGCAAAATTTTAAAACTAAATTTCCTTTAGAATGTCATAAATTTAATATTACAATTGTACTATTTTCCATGAGTCCTCAGAAAGACAACAAATTATATTAATTTAGTAACATAGCAAAGCATGCCTCAAAATCAAATGAAAGGCAATTAAACATTGACAAATGTAATACAATTTTTGATAAACTACAGTAATTTTGTTTCTTTAAAAAGGACTAAGGGTCATTTTCAACTATTTAAAGGTATAATTATTAAAAAAAAAAAAACCCTTCCAATTTGGGGGTAGCCCCCCCACCCTAGGATTTTTGAAATCCTTTGGCAGCCAGTGAAGGTGAGGCAGGCACGTTCAGAACGCAGGCCACAAACAGGTAGGCAGTCGTTACGGTGCAGACACGTGCAGCAAGTCAGCACTGGGTCAAGGCTCCACTCATTTGTTTTAGTGAAAAATCAATGAATAACTGGCATGCATAAGTCACCTCTTGATTTGCTGAGGTCAGGAGCAGCCAAAGACTCTTTTGGTTGCAGAGTAGAGAGAAAAGAAAACACTTGTAATTAAAAGAGAAAGACGGCTGAAAAGGCAATAAAGATTAAGTCCATAACACAATATAAACTGTTTTATAAAGGCCCAGTCAGCCATGTACTGTGCCTTTTAAGCCATTATCTATGAAAATCCCCAACGGTGAGAAATCTGTGTAGCACAAATAAAATGGGACGTGGGAGCGGAGGGAGAAGATGAGGGATGATGAACTAGGGACGCGGCCGGGAAACTCGGACAGGATTTTACTTTCTTTCTCTTGTTTCTGGCAAGCTACTCCTGAAACACAAAATTTTGTTAGGAGTAATTGAAATAGAGTCTACAAGGCTCTATAATAAAATGTAAACTGGTGAAAAGAATTTAAATGACCCCCTCATGTTACTGAGAAATATTACGAAATCATTTTTTTCCCCTAAGGCTGGGTAATATCAGGTTGCTTAGGTGATAATGCAAAATACATAAGCTATAGCCACATGAAAGACACAAACTTTACAGCACAATATAGCCTTCACATGTCCAAGATTCAGAGAAACCACAGACACACTTAGATACTGATAAATAGCTAAGAGAAAACCTCACCAGACCTTGCCCTATTTGAACATGACTTTATATTCACACTGTCCACCTTTCCTTAGAGACACCATCAGCTGACCTTAACCCTGAGCCCAGCCAAATCTGTCTGGCCTCTCCCTCTCCTGGAGGCCTTGTTTTGCACACAGAACTCCGGCATGGGGCAGAGTCCACGTGAATCCCGTGACTGTGGGGCAGGCGGCTTACCCTGGTAAGCTTCAGGCTCTTCTCTTCAAAATGGAGGTGGAAATCCCTTAGTTATTACGAGGGTTAAATCACATAATGTAGGTCAAGCACTAACCATTGACTATCATTCTAATTCTTATTGTGGAAATCGATGACTAGTAATTTTCTAAACTAGACCCATGCTTTCTGTGCATTCAATGATGCTCTTGAAAACCCAGTGATAAAGTTACTTGGGGAAAAAAAAAAAGTAACTTGGAACAAATAAGATTTGATTGATGGTTCTCTTCTAGGAATTTAAATCAAAAACTGAAAAAATTGTGATTTCTAAAACATGAGTAAGCCAGTATTTAACTAATGTTTATCTCTGGAACTATTCTAAAAAGCCTGCTAAAAATGTGGTAGTTTCTTTCCAAAAAGAGGATTGACAACTTCTGTTTACTAAACAGCCATTCCATTATTCTTAGTTTTCCATTTTAAACTCAATTTATATTTAATATGTCAAAGATATTTTTCAACAAAAGAGATTGCCATGAAAGAACTATTCGAATTCTGTTTCTTTAAACTCAGTCAATATATTACATAAATATTAAGGTTTCATCATGGGAGAACTAAGATTCAGTAGACAAAATATAGATCCCCTTCTGATACGCCAAGTAAAGACATGGTCACTTCCTGGAAACTAAGTGTAAGGCTCACTGGTAACTGAAATGAGTAAGCTGAACCCCTCAAACTTGGCTTGAAACCATCCTTCTCTCACCTACATCTCAGCAAACCTATTTGTTGTCCCAGCAGAAAGGATTCCCTAAGCTTCGTGGGCTCCTGGTGGTCTAGGCCAGTAGTTCTCCAAGTGTGGTTCTTAGACCAGCAACATCAGAATTAACTGGGGGCTGGTTAGAAATGTGCATTCTCTTGGCCCCAGCCAGATTTGCTCCATCAGAAATCTTGGGAGTTAGGCCTAACAATTATGCTTTTCACAAGCCCTACGGTGATCTGATTTCTAGTCCGAAAATACCTGTGTACTTTGCATGTGATAACTCGAATTCCAGTGCACTGATGGAGGGATAATTTGAAATAATTGAAGGCAGGTATTTCTTAAAATTTTGAACAGATAAAGCTTCCTATGAGATGATTTTTTACTCAACCAAATATAAAAATATTGCCTTCTATCATGTTCTACAATTTTCCTTGACCATACCAGGGAAAATACAAAAGGGAAGAGTCAGGTATAGGCAATTATTAAAGCTATGTTTTACTGAGTTTTACTATATTAAAAATTTTTTTTAGATAATTAGAATTACTTTTCACTTCTTCATACTGTTCCATGTAAAGGCAGTTGTCAAGACCCTACCGGTGACTTCTGGCAACTGTGTAAATTCACTGTGAACCACAAGAAAGTAACAAAGACCACAGACATACGTAACATACATATATAACGATATTTTGCAACACCCCTGGGTTATGAACGGACACACCTGCACAGCATGAAAGTATTCAACCTCTTCAGAACCATCAGACAAGGACTCTGTACAACACTACCACGGGAAAAACACAGCACTCCAGGGACAGTCACTGAACACGAACACAGACACAACTGTACCTTCTTCAGTCACCGTGTCAACGACAGCATTGACAAGGTGTATTACAGTCACTATGGAAGCTTGTGAAAGGCACAAGAGCAGTAAGTTAGAAAGGCCTTCAGTGAGTCAGGAAACTGTATTAGATATGATTTCTGCATATTATACAGTTTCTACTGCATAGTTTAACAATGTGAAACTTAAACACAGCTATATAGTTATGTATGATCTTTGCACTTGTTCCTTATATGTTGCAGATTTTTCCAATCAAGTTATATATTTGTTATCATTAATCAAAGGAGTAGAGTAACGAGTAACCACATTATACTGTAATTTAGGAAAAGAACTTTCAGCCATAAATTTGTTTCACAATTACAATTATGAATCAAGTCAGGACAAAACAACCCTGATTTTAACATCCCATGGGCAAAAGCTTTCACATTCAAAGAGTCAAATACTTGGCTAGGCCAATTTTCTGGGTCCATTTAATACACTCATACATTATTTGCAGGAAAAAAATTAAGAGCTGCATAATAAGGTAAAATATGCAATATGAATACAAAAATGGCTTTGTCTCTGTTCTCTGTACTCCCACCCCAATTTTCTTGTCTTTCTGCAGACGAGTTAACAGCTGGTGAGCTAACATACCAGCAGAGAAACGCAGACTGTCTGCCTGGCTGTTTCCTCTGTAAATTCCCTTTTCATTCCGGTATCAAACTGTTTCAAGGTATTTATGCCAAGATAAATAAGTGTGCATGTAACAGGCAGAAGGGTGGCCCTCCAAAAAGGCCACATCCTCGCCCTGGGAACAAGTTACCATCCTTGGCCAAAGGGACTTTGCTAATGTGATGAAGATAAAGAGCCTGAGATGAAGAGACTCCCCTGCATGATCTGTAATTGCAAGGGTCCTTAAGGGGACCAGCTTTCCCAGCTGCGGCTGGAGAGCTAGGACTAGAGCAGAAAGACCAGTGAGGTGCAGTGTTGCTGTCTTTGACAGATGGAGGCCATGAGCCATGGCATGTGGGGAGGTTCTAGAGGCTGGAAAAGGTACAGCACAGGATCTCTCCTCTGGCGTCTCCAGAAAGGAGACAGTCCTGCTATTATGTTAATTTCAGCCTGCTGAGACAAGCGTCACACTTCTGCAGAACAATAACAAATCTATCTTGTCTTAAGCCACTATGTAATCTATTAAAACAGCCTTAGAAAACTAGAAATATGATTTAAATATACTCTTAATACAGACTTTAATTTTGATGGATAATGATTAAAATTATGATAAAGATTAAAATAAAGACACTCCTGGATAATATATTTTTTCTCACATTGTATTATCTGGCAATTAATTTTCATGACTAGTTTGACCATAGCTTATTAAAAGTATCTAAGAGTATTAAGAAGAATGATGTTTCAGTTAAAAAAAAAAAAACCTAGGAAAAGAAAGAAAATACTGGCAAAATTCTGAGATTGATGAAGAGCATTTAAGGACAAAGATATAAAGTATTATGTAAATTGGCAACTCTATAATGTTTTAGAATTAAATCTAATGAAAGAATTCTACTTTGTTGTTGGTTTGATAAGCAGAGCTCTGTCCAAATACTTTACTGCTAAATAATAAACACTGTTGCACCTTCATATCATATATAACATGCTTGAAATGGCTCAGGAATTAATGGAACATACATATGGCCATCCTTAGTTTCGAAATGGTCTCTGCAGTGTATTATGGACTACTTGGCATTTACAAACAATCAAATAATTATTAGTGAGTTATTTCCTTCCAACTGTTTACACATGGCATTTTTATGCAAAAAAATTACAATCAAACTAATTCTGACATTCAAAAATTTCCACTAAAAACTCACTTTACTGGGTTTCTGGATACTGACAGTTTTCTCTACTGGTATGCGCTAATATGGTAAAGCTGCTTATCAACGCCATTCACCCTCCAAGAAACAAAACTGGCAGCCAAGATCCCACTGTCAGACTTTCTTCATTAGAAATATAATCCAACTTACTAGCAATCTCTTAAACTGCGTTCTCAGTCAGTACGCTCTGATCCAAATGGGAGCTGAGGCCGCAAGGGAGTCGGTGGGGAGAGACAAATAGAACCGTGTGACAATCACAGGTGCTGCTCGGGTTGCCCGTGTCAGACCGGCGCATCTCCTCGCAGGGCTGCGGGGGTGCACGCGTGTGTGCACGCGGGTGTGCTCAAGGAAGCGGGGACGAGGTTTTTTGTTTTTTTGTTTTTAAATCCACATAACTTCTATAGCATTCACTGTCATGGAAGAAAGGCCCATGCAGAACTAACTGATCAGACAGAGCTCATCTTTCAATCATATTTTCTTTCTTATGATAACCAATCACTACTGTTCCGATTCCTAAGCATGAAGGACGTTTTCGGCATTGCCCCCAGAGGATGTTCATGCAAGGCTGTCTAACTGTGGCCTGAAGTGAAGTGTGAAGAGCGTCTGAGATGGAGCCAGCGACCATGTCCCTGACCTGTGTCAGCGAGCGGGGCCGCGGACGGTGGGCGCTGCGGAAGCGTGTTTACTCACCATTGTCGTCGCACGGCTCCGACTGGAAGGAGCTGAGGGAGTGCACTTCGGACAGGCTTTCCCGGGCGCTGCACGGGCGAGACGGCTTCTCCTCCAGCGGCTTTTTGGAGAGACAAGGATCAAGATCCACCACCTTAGCTAAAAGGAGACGACAGACAAAACAGTTACATGTCACAAAGGCAGGAGACTCTCTTTTCTTCCCTGCTGTATCCTGACAGGAAGCAAGTGTGACCCGTGGACTGCCTGGGATTTATTCAATAAAAGTACATTGAAAGAAAAAAAAAAGAAACATCTCCAAAACAGAACCAAATACAAAATGCAGCTTGCAGACTCATAGAATAGAAATTCTCAATAAACCTGCCTGTGGTGGAGACTATCAGACAACATGGGGAATTAAAATTTTATTTGAAAATGGTAATATATAGCTTTTTCAAGGCATCCCACAGACGTCAGGCCACTTAAATATTGTTGCTTCTTCTGGCCACATCTGAGAAAAAAAAAATCATATCATGCCAATGCCCTCCCAATTTTTCTGTCATAAAAATCCCCCCACCAATTAGAGTTGAGAATCCAGATCAATTACGAAACGAAATGATCTTTCCAGATGAATGGAACACAACTAGATTCAATTCCTAAATTAAAGCAACATCACGGCCACAATGTGGCTGGTCAGGTCTGGGATGCCAGGAAAAGGTTCCCAATTGTACCAGAGCTCTGTGGAGTCTGGGCACGTTCATCACGAACAGAGACGCCACACTCCTGCGAGGTCAGAGACATTTTATCAAGATGGAGAAAACCATTCTTACTATCATAATCGAAGTCCCAGCTAGGTTTCTGGATGGAGTCGCTGTCAGAAGGAGAGTTTGAAGGCGGCGGGGGAGGCAGGTTTGGGGCCACGCTGCAGACGGCCACAGCTTTCCGGTGCCCGTGCACGGACTCCGGGTTGAAGGTGCTGAACTCGGGGTGCTCGGGGATAGCCGACCCTTCGAAGGAGTTGCGGTCAAGGTTGTTCCGAGAGTCACTTGGAATGCTTGGGGTGTAGGAGATGGGCCGGACAGGCACCTGGGGTGGTATGTCCGAGTAAATGTTCTTATTCAGCTTGGAATCGAAATACGGTCTTTGCAAGAAAGCCGCGCTGGGTCCCAGGTGTTTGTCCTCGGGTTCGGGCTGGGGTTTCTTCTTCCGACTGATCATCTTGCGGCAGAAGACGAACACCAGCACCAGCAGAAAGATGCCCGTGATGAAGACAACGATGCCGATCCCCTCGGCCAGGCCGATGTTCCAGGGGGTCGACACGTACTGGTTGGGAGCCACGTCCTCGCAGTGTTTCCCCTTGTACTCGTGGCTGCAGTTGCAGTGGTAGGAGCCGTGCGTGTTCTCACAGAGGGCCCCATTCCGGCAGGGATTGCCAGCACACTCGTCAACGTCGCTCTGACACCTGCCGAGACAGCCCAGGGTTAGGAGAGGCCTTGGCAGCACCATAGAGACTACAGGCTAATCATCCCTCCTAATAAAACTCACCCAACACTGACCCGGGCTTCCCAGGTGGCGCTAGTGGTGAAGAACCCGCCTGCCAGTGCAGGAGACACGGGTTCCATCCCTGGGTCGGGAAGATCCCCTGGAGGAGGGCATGGCAACCCACTCCAGTATTCTTGCCTGGAGCATCCCATGGATAGAGGAGCCTGGTGGGCTACAGTCCATGGGGTCGCAGAGAGTCGGACACGACTGAAGTGACTTAGCAACACTGACCCAGACACAGGACAGCCAAAACACACTATTGACAATAACTACACAAAAATCCTTTGTGGAGTAATGACTCATTTGAGTTTACACCCTGTACATCTGGGAGATAAACACGTCACATCAATGTTTAGCTGCCATTTTTCTCAGGGTTCAACAGACAACTAAATCAAACTCACTGGCTAAACATCAGTTTGTCTCGATTTCTGATCCAGATATTTAGAAAAGTGCATGCCGATAAATGTATTCCAAGAGGGCTGGATTAAATTTCTCCGATAACTTTCCCATGGGGGAATATGACAGCTCCATACAGCATGTGAAAGGCCAGAAAACTCTCTGTTTTTCATTTTAAAATGTTTCTCCATGTTGAAAACCCTCCTCAGCTCCTCACCCTTACAAAATCGCCCACAGGAAAGCCGCTAAGCCCCCTCCTTCCCTCCCCTTCCCAGTGGGCGTCTCTGGCACCTGTGCGGGTCCCCCCGTCACCTTCCTCCTCTAACAAAATGCATCCTCCTCTAACACCCCTATACTCACCTGGCATTACAATTTTGATTACTGGGACATTTTTGTCAACTATATTGAATACTGACTAGGATTCAAGTAGACTAATGAATGAAGACCACGTGACGGACAGTAAAATTCAGAATTACTACTAGAACAAAACCTTATGTGAATCCATGCAGGCAGGTCACACTTCAAGCCTTCTAACAAAAGTGACAGGTGAAGGCTTTTCTAGATGCATAGCGCTAGGCACTTGTATGGAACAAGCACTAAGTTTTTTAAACTGAACCTGGTGGAAAGTCTAAGGGGAAATGGCACCTGGAACAGAAAACCATTTCATTCAACGTCGACAACAGGCATCTAGTGCCTCATATTCTTCACCAAAAATAATGATCGTCTCTCAGACTATGGAAGGCTCACAAAAGATACCTAAAGAGTTGAGAAATGTTTTAGATGCTACATAAACAATGAAAAAGAAGTCATCTATCTCATAGATAGGTAACAACCCCATGCGCATCTGTTTTTAAAAAAACAACAATCTTACTGTTTCCACAGTTACTTCCTGCAAGTACCCATACGTTCCTTGTTTATAAATAACATTTTTAAAGTATAGAAGCACTCTATATTCAAAGCATATAGTATTTCAAGCATTATATCATGTTCACTTGCTCAATTTTTTTTTTAAAAGAATGAAAAGATGAATTATACAAAGAGTCACTATGAGCTCTGAATTCAAATTCTAAAGCAACACAGTCCAAATTAAGTAAGTGTTGTTGCATCTTGCCAATCGCTGTGACCCTACAAAGAACTGCAAACACAGATCTTGAAGGAAGTTAGTTACCTTTCTCCCCTAAAACCTGAGTCACACTGACAGACCGCACCATCCAAACTATCAAAACATGTTCCGCCGTTTTTACAAGGTTCATCTTTGCAGTAGGGGCTGAGCTGGCACCTGAAGGACAAGGGAAAAATAAGCATAAAAACCCAATGTTTTCTCTGTAACTACAGGAGCAAATGAATGTAGACACTGCACAGACACACGATGACGCTGAAAGAGCTACTGCTCTAATGAACGATGGAAGTCTGGGAACCTACACACCTCTGACCGGTATAGAGTCCTCGGCACTGGCAGACGAAGTCTCCGTTGTCCACAATGCAGGTGCCGCCGTACAGGCAGGGGTTGGAGGAACACGGGTTGACGCTCACCTCGCAGTAGGTCCCGATGTGCAAGGCGTTGCATTTGCAGTAATAACCTAAACCGGCAAATGGGAACCAAAAGTACTATCACTCAGTAACTCGAAAAAAGAAGTCTCAGGGTACTGGTTTTTATGTTTAAGTGAAAATTTAGCCCTCTAAGACTTGTAAAACATATTCAATTCCCCATTCCCTCTGGGTACAAAGCTGCCTATATCACCAAACCTTCCACTGTTGGTATCACCTGAATACGAAGGACTGAAGAGGGAACTCATGACTCGATCAAGGTCATCCTAACTTAGCAGGGTGCCCAAGGCCTTCTGGAAAACGACACTCCCACCCCCATCTCAAGTGAGCAATACTGGCAGGCCCCCCGCTGCACCAGCGGGTAAAAAGAAGCTTAGGGAGAACTGCTGCTGCTGTGTTGCTTCAGTCGTATCCAACTCTGTACATCCCCCCAGACTGCAGCTCACCAGGCTCCCCCATCCCTGGGATTCTCCAGGCAAGAACAATGGAGTGGGTTGCCATTTCCTTCTCCAGTGCATGAAATTGAAAAGTGAAAGTGAAGTTGCTCAGTCGTGTCTGACTCTTAACGACCCCATGGACTGCCACTCACCAGGCTCCTCCGTCCATGGGATTTTCTAGGCAAGAGTACCGGAGTGGGGTGCCATTGCCTTCTCCGTACGGAGAACTACGTGGAACCAATTCCAACCCCCTGGTTGGCGTCCTTGTGGCTGCAAAGGCATTCAGGGTCAGCTGTGGTTTCCTGTGACTACTGGTGCAGAATGACACGTGTCTGGAAATGTGATGTAGTGTGGCCACCGCTCAGCAGGAGAGAAACTGTCCCCTCCAGCCGCTCCCAGGATGAACCCTAAGCCCAGCTCCACTCGAGCATCACTTACACCAGCAGCGGTATGCGACCAAACTGACTGCACATGAAAAGGAAAAGCAGAAATGCCGGGAGACCTCTGCCCCAGCGCATACACGTGGATGGACTGCTTGGGAGAGGCGCTGCTGTGAGGCTTACCTCCCGTCGGGGAGGGGTGGCAGATGCCCCCGTTCTGGCAGGGGCTGCTTGAGCAGTCCTCCGTCGCCATCAACAAGCACCCGGGAGACACATCCACTGACTCCTCGATGTGCGCGTAGCTCCTGGGTCTGTTGTTTAAGGGCAGCTCCTGCCCATTCAGGTAAATGGAGTCCATGCAGCCCCGGAAACCATTGCCCACCTGGGGGCTCCGTCCGTGCCTCGAGCCCTGCTGGCGGACGTGGCCCCCAAAAAACATGTGGCTGTCGAGGTTGAGGGTTTTCAGTGTCCCCGGGGCTGTGCCCGAGGCAGTGTGGACCTGATCCAGAACCAGCCGGGCGTAGTTCCCGTTCACCTCGAGGGACACCGCGTGCCACAGCCCGTCGTTGACCTGGATGCTCTGCACCGAGACGATGCCGGGGCCGCTGCCACAGTCAAACTTGTACTGGAGCCTCCCGTTGTGGATCTGCGACAGAGACAATCACTGTGCACATTACTCTCGCGGAATCATCGCGCCCGGCCTCGGATCACGCGTCTAAAGGAGGGGGTGGGTCTGCTGCCTGAAGGCAGAAAGTTAGTGCAAGTAGGGATGAAAGGGAAAGTCACTCAGTCGTGTCCGACTCTTTGCGACTGTATGGATTGCAGCCCGCCAGGCTCCTCTGTCCATGGAATTCTCCAGGCAAGAATGTTAGAGAAGGCAGCCATTCCCTTCTCCAGGGGAATCTTCCTGACCCAGGGATCAAACCCAGTCTCCCGCATTGCTGGCAGATTCTTTACCATCTGAGCCACCAAGGAAGCGCAAGGCCTCGCACTTAAGTACTATAGAATACGTGCTCCTTGGTTTACTGTATGAATAATAAAAATAGGCCTCTCAGGGATATCAAAGTTCCAACTACATAACTAAAAGGCATTGTGTAAGTAACTGACAACTGCTAACTGAACAGAAAAGCATCAGATTTTGTTTAAAGTCAAAAACAAATCACTCTTGATAAAAAAGAAAAAAAGAAAAAAAAACGTAAGCTGATCATCACTTCAAGTGTATGTAGGACCTTTCTGTAAACTCTCCATAATATCAATAAGATTCATATCAGAGTTTGAATGTAATGGTCACAGGAACCTGAAAATGTTTGTAAAAAACAGAAGTAAATGTCTATGTTACTGTAGAGCAAAAAGAGCTTTTCACCCCACAGAACTTATGTGTTGGGATCAATGAATCGTTTAAAGGAAGAACTCAATCATTTCATGTTGCTTATCTTGTTCTTTTAAAAAATGGGCCATCTGAACATACAATGGAATTCATGTGTCTAAAGTCTCCCACAATCTGAGATACAAATATGCACAAACACCCACCTCCAAGATGCTGTAGTCGGTCCCTCGAGCATACATGACAACCGCGTGGGCAGAGTACGTTCGAAGCCTCATGGTCAGCTTCATCTCTAACTTGTTTTCATTTTCCATTAGACGGTATTTCACAAAGCTGTTTCCAGTAAATGTTATAGATGCAGTCCCTGGGAATCACAAAGAGAAGAAATAAATCAGAACCAAGTTTAAGCATATTTGTATAAGTTGTCCCCTCACCACCATGCCCTAATTCAAGTTTTGGATCTAAGATGATACAGTATAAAATTCAATTCAATGGGAAATGTCTATTTTTTTCACAAAGAGCAACAGCAAAACTGGATCTCCATTTGGAGTGAATAAGTTAGACTACTGTATCACAGAGAAATGAATTCTAAGATAAATAAAAGATCCAGATATGAAATATCCATTAAAAAATCATTAGAAAACAATTTAGAAAAATATGTAGCCTCAAGGTGGTTTGCAAAATGTTCTCAAGCAAGACGTAAAACAATTCACACTCTACAAAAACGATGAAACTATTATCAATCCAGAGATGAAAACTATTCTGTAAAATTATGCAGAAATGAGAAAATAAAAATTAAACAAATCAAAAGACCAGTGACATACAGACAGTGGGGTCTATTAACATGTAAATAATGTTAATGCTTAAAATTATACAGAGCTCCATCCATTAAAAATAAGAAACAGACAAATCATCTAGGCAATCAAGCAGAGAGCATGAACTGACCAGTCACAGAAGAGGAAGTGCTGCCATGAACAAATGAAAAGACAACCTTCACAAGTAGCCAGAAAAACGGCAATTTAAATAATTAGACGTCATTTCATCCCTGGCGGCTCAGATGGGAAAGAATCTGCCTGCAATTCAGGAGACCTGAATTTGATCCCTGATTGGGAAAGATCCCCTGGAGAAGGAAATGGCAACCCACTCCAGGAGAATTCCTGCCTGGAGAATCCCAGGGACAGAGGAGCCTGGTGGGCTATAGTCCATGGGGTCGCAAAGGGTCGGACACAACTGAAGGACTAACACTTCTACATTTTTTCACTTTTTTATCTTAATTGAACCTCTCACCTGGGCACTGACCAGACTTGCCACCTGGACAGACGCAGGTATACGTCTCCTCTCTGGGGTCAGTGACACATTCCGATCCTTCAGGGCACGGATTATCTTCACATCCACGATGGATAAGTGGGCATTTTCCCTCTTTGTTTTTTAAAAAAAAAAAAGAGGAGGGGGGAGAGCTAATGAATAGGAATTTCAAGAAAACGGATCTTTACTGTGTCGCCATCAAAGGCTGTAACATGAACCGACCCACGCGCTCATTTCCACCTGCGTGTGCGTTACCTCTGCAGAGGCACACGGCCGTCCGCCGGTGGCGTGGGGTCACAAAGCTCAGTCTGGCCGTGCTGTGCGTTGACATCACGCTCTCGTCCACGGACACCTTCTCGTCACAGAACTTCCAGGGGCAGTCGAGGCCCGCACACAGCTTCCGGAACACCTCCAGGATCCTCACACCGATGATCTCCTCGATGTCCGTCACGGAAGAGTTGATCTTCTGCAGGAGCTGCCTGGTGGAAACGTGGGCGACACCCGACCTCTCTACAAACAGCAAGACGTCCAGGTGCGGGTGAGGCTCGGCGGGCTGCAAGCTGACGATCTGAATGCTGTTCCTCCTCACGCCCAGGATGTTCCCCAAAGCTCGCTGGAAGTTGCGCCAGTAGTCACCAACGAACTCTTCCGGGGTGAGGTTGGCGAAGCGGATGGCGACCGTCTGGTTGAGCATCTGCTGCGTCACCTGTCTGACCTGCACCGTGATGTCGGCCGTGGTGGTGAACTTCCCGTCCGTCACGCTCACGTTGAGCAGGTACTGCCCTATGTCCAGCTTCTTGTGCGCGATCAGCTTGCCCCCCGTGCTGGACACGGAAAAGAGGTTGTCCATCTGCGGGTCGAGGCTGTAGGTTAACGTGTCGTACACGTCTTGGTCGGTGGCGTGGACCTTCCCGATGACACCGCCCGAGTACTCCTCCCCGAAAGCAGTGATGAAAATCTCCAGCGGCAGGATTGCCGGGGGATAGACGCTCTCTTCAATGACCCTGATGTCAATATATGTCAGAGATGACAGCTGAGGCTTTCCATTGTCTGCCGCCTGCGAGAAAAGAAGGGGAAAAAAATCACCTTTGTCTGTGTCGTCGTTCACAACTTCTTAATACAAATATATTTATACTGCTCAAGTTCTAAAGTACTACCAATCGTTAGATACCTAATTCTTTGTATGAGAAGCATTATCAAGGGACAGGGTAGAAAGCGTTTTCAGAGTAGGTGTATTAACTGATCATAGCGGAATCGGGGGTATGATGCTTGAATTCATAGGAAAGAAATTGTTAATAGTAGTGACTTGGTGATAAAATTAATCGTGTACAATTCTGGCATGTACGGGTTGTTGAAAGAGACCACAGGATAAATACTTCTTTCTGGCCCTTTCACTGATTCATGCTGAAACTTAGCTCCACCCACATCTATGCTAAAGTGTGTGCTAAGTCACTTCAGGCGCGTCTGAC
This sequence comes from Cervus canadensis, assembly GCF_019320065.1. Lineage (NCBI taxonomy): Eukaryota > Metazoa > Chordata > Mammalia > Artiodactyla > Cervidae > Cervus > Cervus canadensis. The sequence continues at coordinate 15,209,530 of NC_057416.1, forward strand.
TCTTTGTGACCCCATGGACTGTAGCCCGCCAGGCTCCTCTGTCCATGGGGATTCTCCAGGCAAGAATTCTGGAATGGGCTGCCATGCCCTCATCCAGAGGAATCTTCCCAACCCAGGGGATCAAACCTGCATCTCTTATGTTTCCTGGATTGGCAGGCGGGTTCTTTACCATTAGTGCCACCTGGGAAGGTCTATGATAAGGTAACTGAAAAAATAAGTATGCCCCTGCCAAGTGCTGTGGGATAAAAATGAAGATCTGACAAAAAAAAAAGAAAAGAAAACCAGACTGTAATTCTAATTCAGTTTTGCAGTTCTGTCTTCTCACGAGGCATAAGCTGTTTACACATGAGAAGATAGATCACCGCAGTGGCTCTTTTCCACGAGTTCTCAAAAAAAACCAAAAAAACCATGAGAAAGGCGTGAATACCTTAACTCGCAGTAAGTAATGATCCTTCACTTTCCTATTTATGGCGGCCGCCGTCAGCAGGGCTCCCTGCTGGTTGACTTCAAACGCCCCCTCTTCATTCCCGCTCACGATGCTGAAGAAGAAGGGGGGGCCGTTGTGGGAGGAGTCCCTGTCCGTCACCACCAGCTGCAGCACGCTGAACCCCACGGGCTTGTTCTCCTGCAAAGGGGAGGAGAACCACGCCGCTGTCAACAAGATGCCCTGCAAGCTTTCCAGAATAGGACGTTTGCAGAAAACAGACATTGCTGCTTCATTTGGACGGAGGAGAGGGGAGAGGGGCTGGCGGTGTTGGGAAGAAGAGGAGGGAGACTGGTGGGGAAGGGGGGGGTGGAGGGGAGGGGGGTGTGTAGGGAGACTGGGGAGGGGAGAGGTGCTTGGCAGAGGAGTGAGAGGGTCTGCGTGGGGCCAGGAGGAAACGCAGGGCAGAAGGTAAGGTTAAGAACCAAGCTACTGAGGTTATCTTAAAAACCAAAGCAAAAAGAAGAGACGAAAGCATTTTGGAAATGGTTCATCGTTTAGTACCGACAGAGAGCCCTGTAATGTCACCCTTCCCATTTTTCTCAAAAGCGGTCTTTGGAAAAGGAAAGCTATTTCGAAAGAATAATCGAGGCCCGTGAGAGCACACATTTCAACAGGGACGCATTCCAGGAGCCCAGGACCCACGGTCACCTGGATGATCAGGCTGTAGTTCCCCCTGGAGAAGACCGGGGCGTTGTCGTTCACATCAGACACGTCGATGTTCACGGTGGTCGTGGCGACTCTGGGGGGACTGCCATTGTCAGAGGCCTGCACGGTGAGCGTGTAGCCTGAGATCTTGTCGGGGAAAACACAAAGAGAAGCGTGTCTATTTCCACAAGACCAAAGAACAGGGGTTCCGTCTCAAGCGTGCTTCTGACACCCCCAGAGGGGCAGATCTGAGGGTCTCCGCCCCCTGAGCCCTGCAGGCGGGCGACTCCCTAGCCTGCACACAGGGGCATGGCCACAGGCCACCTGCAGAGTGGAATGTGTCTGCCCGACAGAAAAAGTTACTAACACAGAGGAGGAGCTCAGATGCCTCTCAGAAACATACTTGCCCTGTGAAGGTGTTCTAACTTTGAAAACGTGCGGATCTATTAACAGAAATTAAGACAGAAAAGGAACACAAACGATGAGAAAAGATGGGCACATGTGTCTAAGGGTGCAACCTTCCCTCTGCCCCAGTGCGACTCTCAGCTAGAGGCAGACACACAGCTAGCTGTCTCCTGCCCTCGAGGGCCCATTCATTCTCAACGCTCGGGACTCTCCAGATCATCTTCCTCTTCGATGTGGCACTTGGCTTGCCGTCAACTGCCTCAATCTCCCAAGACCCTTCTCTTTGTGACTTCCTACTAGAAAAGGTGACTTAAGTGGGATGGCTGCTTTTCTAGGACAGCTCCTTTTAAGGTCTCTCTTTCAGAGGAAACAGTGAAGAGGCCAGGAGGCTGGCTAAACCCCAGAGGATGTGCTGTGAAGTACCAGTCCTGCGAGACACGCCCACGGGAGAGGGCGACTCGGCCTGGGGAACTCACCTGCCACCTCACAACGGACATGAGTTTACTCAAGGTTTTGAGAAGTCGGTTCAAGTTAAAAACACTAACTTTTGTCCTGCCCAGCAGTACTGAAGTCCTAAGCGTTAACAGTCATGCCTCCCAATCTCTTGGGAAGTCCCTGCTCAAAAATAATGGGTCAGGAAACGAATTAAAGAATGGAGATTTTATGAAATATCTCAGCACTATCTCCCCAAATTCCTTTCAACTTGGATGTGCCCACTATCCTTCTGAAATCACAGTCTGTATTACCCCTGACGCCCTTCTAATTCCCTGAACGAAGGCTCTTTCACTTCTTCCCTCCATCACTTCTGCGGCAGCTCCCCTCCTGTCTGCGAGAGAGGGTGAGTAAGTGGGTGGGTGGATGGATGGAGGGATGGATACAGGTAGGGAGGATTGGCTCTCTACTCATTGCTCACATTTACCTCCAAACCTCAGGTCATTTCCATGATCATCTCCGGAGGCACGTGCCTTTTCTGTATTTCCAGCTTTCAAGTCTCCAGTTTGACTACAATGTCCCAAAACTGGCTGTACAGTTTTACCTGAATATGCCCCTTTCCTTGCCAGGTCAGCACACCCAGAACACAGTCGAGCTCGTCTCCCCAGCGCCAGGTCTGTGCCCCGTGACCCCATCTGATGGCAGTACCCCGTCACAGCAGGACTGAACAGCATCGATCGAGGCGCCGGCCACCTCCGCTCTCCGTGGAGGCCACAGCTCAGCTCTGTGGTCCTCACTCCAAGCTTCCGCATTTGTCTTGTCGCTCACGTGTCACGCTACTATCCCCGCTTGGGCTCTTGTAACGACTGTCACTGGGCCTCCTACCTCCTCACGACACTCTGACCTGCCGCAGGCCTGGTCCTCAGAGAGCATCCCCTCGTGCTGCTGCACTTGGGTGCACAGACGTCGGTAACCACCTAACCCCTGCGATGCAAGCCTGAACCTAGGATCCTGGCTTTGTCTATGGCCTGAAATCTGTTCCTAAAACACCTGATGTACCTTCTCTCCCTCGCTTGTCTGTAAGATCACTCTCCTCCAACACAACTGAATAAAGTCTCCTAAACACACCCCGTGACTGCCTTCCTCCATTCTTTCCTCCCCCCAGTTCCTCACGGGGAATTCCCTCCTCTCAACATGCGCGTCTCCCAAATCTCTGCTGTCATGTAAAACCCAGATTCTAGCTCCACGAAGCGTCTCAAAACACCGGTGCCAACAGAGTTTCATCCCAAATACACACTTTTATTCTCTAAATGTCACAAGTATGAAACAAATCACTATTCTGGAGATCTTCATACTATAACTGCTTTTCAGGTATTTATACTCTGCTTGTCACTTCCTAAGAACAGGGCTGGTTCTTTTGACATTTCCCAACATGTTGGCACTTCCACCTATTGATTTGATAATCTGTATAAACAATTTAATTTCTCCACTTACTGTTTCCCGGTCTAGAAGTCTGGTCACCTTCACTTCTCCTCTGGCAGGGTCGATTGTAAATGGACTTCCCTGGTTGCCATCTATAATTGCATAGTGGATGTGGCTGTTTGAAGGTCCATCAGCATCATCTGCCATAACCTAGAAAACATCACACTCCTGTTTAGGAGACAGATGAGGACGTGACAGCAGAAGTCTATTAAGCAAATTTCTGGTATCAACGGCAGTTACTTATAAATAGAGCCAGTCACTGGGTTAATAAAAGACATTTCCTCATCTTCCAATTATTTTCAAGTAAGGCCACTGTAAGAACTGGAAGAGAGCGTTCCTGGTGGCAAAGAATACGCCTGCTAGTGCAGGACACATGCGTCTGAACCCTAGTCTGGGAGGATCCCACGTGCCAGGGAGCAGCTCAGCCTGTGTGCCACAGCTTCTGGGCTGGGCTCCAGAGCCCAGGAGCCGCAACTGCTGAGCTGACGTGCTGCAACGACTGAAGCCCCCAAGTCTGTGCTCTGCACGCTCCACAACTAGAGAAACCCTCAACAGCAACAATGACCCAGCACAGCCAGAAATAAACAAACAAATAAAATTAAAACAGCAGCAGCAACAAGAAAACTGGATAAATCCCTAGAAAAATTCTTGCCGAGACCCAGAAGAAAACTGCAGAGGGAAAGATATGCACCGTGATCACAGACTGTTCAAGAACAGCGTCCTCGCTGATGACCGCCGTGTAGGTGTCCTGGCTGAACACTGGGGTGTTGTCATTGATGTCTGTTACATTGATGTTCACCGTGGCAACATCGCTTAACGACGGTGTGCCTCCGTCAGTGGCCTCAACAGTCAGGTAGTACTCATGAAAGCTCTCATAGTCCAGATTCCCAATGATAAATATGGCCCCTGAGCAGAAAATCAGAGTCACTTCCAGTGCTTTAAAATGCCACCACTTTCTCCTCCTATGACTGAAATCTTCAAGAGCTGACTTACCATTTATGTATGTTCTCTAATTTCTTAATTCAACAAGTAAAACAGGAATTGGCTCATCCTGGGAACTCTCCTTATTGCTTTTACTTTCCTGATACTCTTTGGAATATTTAAATTGCTTTTAAACTTAAATTGCTCAGTACTTGCTATATCCCTGTTATAAAAATGATTACATTTCTCATCTCTTCTAAATGACAGTTTACTACAGACTTTAATAAAACAGAAAGAAAACATAAAAATTCTATTCTTTGGCTTTTTATTTTCTTTTCCTTCTCCTACTTTTACAGAAATTCATATCCTTTTTAAAAATCTCTTGAATAACGCTTTGTTTACATTCTATCATTTTTTTAAAAAATCCCTTTTTGATTTAATAATTCCTTTAACGTCTTTCAATGTCGTTCTTTTTTACCTCCTTACAGTCTATCCTACTTAAAGAGTCCTAAAAATAACAATTTTTATATGTGCTAAAAATACATTTTAAGATAGCATCATCACACACCAACCCTTCATCTGAAACAGTCACATACAATTAAACACAGTTTGAATGGAGCCGTTTTTGAGAGAGCAATTTCCTTATAGCTATTTCAGTCGACAGGTTAACAAGACTACAAAAGTATTTATGCAGCCAGAGTCAAGAGCTCCAGCGACTTTTGACCCTCACTGCCAGTCCCTCACTAAGGAGCTCAGCCCAGGTATTTGCCAGTTATACACAGCTAGCATAATGAAGAAGTCAATTTAACGAGTTATCAGGTGCCCCTACTGAATCTAAGAGCAAAGAGGTCGAAACTCCTGTTTCACTTGGGAAGCTATTTCATATGAGATCCACAAGGGGCACAAAAAAGGGAGCCATTATGCAAAATTTCCTACCATCTTCCATTCTTTATCTTTACTGATTTATTACATCTTATATCTTTACTAAATAACTAGAGTATGATGCTTTAATTTTCTCCTTAAATTTGCTCATAACAGACAAGCCAGAAATGATTTTAGTGTGTAGAACTACAGTTTTAAAGCCTTCTAAACCACGATGAATTCCACTTCAGATAACAACACAAAGGAAACTTGAGTTTTCTCTTTTTTTAGGGTATCTACTGACAACATGTGACCTGTCATTGTCCCAGTCAAGTGCTGAGCAATCTAGCCTTTCTGGCAGAATAAGGGCTCCCTCCCATTTGAGTGGTAGGTTACCTGTCTTAGAGTCGATGCTGAATTTCCCATGTTCATTCCCGCTTATGATAGAGTAGGTGATTTCTGCGTTTGCTTCAATGTCCCGGCTCGCTGCGTACACTTGGAGAACTTCAGTCCCAACGAGAACGTCCTCAGACACTGTGGCACCGTATTCACGGTACTCAAACACGGGCGGATTGTCATTTATATCCAAAACAGATATGACAATGGTCCCGGTAGCTGTCAACCTTCTGGGCAAACCGTGATCGACAGCTTTCAAAGTCAGGGTGTATACTGCCTGGAGTTCTCTATCCAAAGGCTTTTCTAACTGAATGATTCCAGATAATTCGTTAATGGAGAACTGCCCATCAGCGGAGTTAAGCAGTGAGTAGGAGATTTTCCGATTCAGTCCTGTCAAAGACACCACATCATGTCAGAACGCTTTATTTCAAGAAATGTAAGCACGCTCCTTAAAAATATGGACACCTACAGCTGATTCATGTTGATGTTTGACAGAGAACAAGAAAATTCTGTAAAGTAATTATCCTTCAATAAAAAAATAAATTAAAAAAATACATGTAGCATACATATGAAAAGGGAAAATGCTAATATACATTATTTAAAAATTCTTGTTGACTAAGATCTTAAAAAAATGTAACTTTTAAATGAGAGATTCACTGAGTTAAAACAAATATAATTTCATAGTCATCTGACTTTTTTTAAGACCATATTATATAGGAACTTTGTTCTAAAACCCAGATCTTTAAAAATAAAGCCTACTTATTACTTAGCTTCGGTGACAAACATTTATTTGAAAATTAATACATTTGCTATTCTAACTCTTCAGTGTTAGAATGATTGAAGAAGTTATTTCTATTCTCTGCTATCAAAATGCTTTGAATATATATCCTACAGCCTTACTTTCTCCATAAAAAACTTGAAAGATCTGTAAAACTAAAACAATATGTTGTTTGCTTCTGTTATGTCCCTATGATACTAAATCTCTTTGTCACAAATGCTTTATTCGCCAAAAAATAACAACCCTTTATCAATTAATTCAATGGGATATAAAAATCTGTTATCACAGGCTAGAATTTTAGAGGCATCACAGTAAGTTCATTGTGCACAATTTTGAGATTTTGAAGATTCATTAAAAATGAGTTCCTTATTCTGAAGATTTCATTCAATTTTTAACGCCAACACATTTTTTTAAAGATTTTTAAAAAAAAATATGGACCAGTTTTAAAGTCTTTACTGAATTTGTTACAATATAGTCTATGTTTTGGTTTTTTGGCCACAAGGCGTATGGGATCTTAGCTCTCCAAACAGGGATCTAACTCACACCCCCTACACAGGAAGGTAAAGTCTTAACCACTGGGCCACCGAGGAAACCCCAACGCTAACACAACAATAGTGAGTTACTCAACACACATCAGGCTGGGTACATGAGAGGGGATGAATGTGTTAAAACAGCCCCTCAGGCCACAGTCTGAAGACAAGAGCATCATCCGGGCTTTACCTGCATCCGCGTCCGTGGCCTGCACCCTTGTCAGGAGCGTGCCTGGCTCCGTGTTCTCGAACACGGTGATGGTGTAGGGATCAGCAGAGAACTCGGGGGCGTTGTCGTTCACGTCCTCTAGCGTGAGCACAATGCTCGCTTGGCAGAACCTTCCCCCTCCATCGGCGGCCTTGACGAGAAGATGATAAGTTGCTTGCTCCTCGCGATCCAGCGGGGCTGATGTTTTCAGTTCACCTAAAAACAAATATCCACGGGCTCACTTGAAACCGAAGATGTAACTGCCAGCAGACACCCTTCTTCCTCTTACATCTATAAAATCTGAATAATAGCCTTCCTTTGGACAATAATTTTGTCAGTGACAGAGTCAACAGCTAAGGGAGCCCTCTGAGTTGGAGATTGTCAAATCCTGCTAGGAGCCAGCTCTAAGCCATAAAGATCTCCAGGCTGGGGGTCTCTTGTATTATATACAACGTCAAAAAGCAAAAGAGTTGCCAATTTACGGAGTTCAAGGTATTTTTTAACTGACTCAAAAATTAGATTCAAATGTCTATAATTAATTTGGGGGGAAAGCTTAATAGAAAACTACTGCTTGATCCCCAATTTTAACAAAATACAAATTCAAAGAGAAAAACAATCCCAGAGGTTTAAAGGCAGGTAAAATATCATTAATCATTTTAATGAATATGCTAAGTTATAAATTTATGGTCACAAGTTCAATGAAACAAACTATATGGAAAACTGATAAAGCAGAAAGCTTGATATACTTTAACTTCTGAGTTGTTTTCTTTTTTTAAAGAAGGCGATATAAAAAACTTATAAACGTTAAATCCTCGATTCAAGTAGGTGATATTGCTGCTGTTAATATTTTATCTCACCATAAATTTTACAGTTAATTGTTGCTTACCTTTCTAAAAGATGCCATTTTTGTAGCAGAAGAGTAAACTCACAAGAACAAAATATAATTTCAAACTATCTGTGTGATCCAAAACCACCTGAATATGTGACTTTGTTGAAACAGAATCTGTTTTGCCCAAATTCCACCTTTACCTGTGTCTGGATTTAGTTTGAATTTTTCTGCACCTGGACCAAATAATGTGTAAGTAATTTCAGCGTTGGAACGGATATCTGCATCCGTCGCAGAGACCTGCATGATCAGCTTCCCAGGAAAGGCATCTTCTGGAATCGTGTCAGAATATAAAGTCTACAAAGATTGTAAACAATACCGTTAACTTAGAACATTGAAAGTTAACATGACTGCCAAGGGAGCAACAGAAATCACTTAACTGGGGTCACAGAACACACAGGAAAGGAATAAAACTAAAATCCAAGGGGTCTGCAGAACTATTTTTCTTACAAAAGAGGAGTCAGGTCACAGCTAACAACCCCATACGCTGAACTACAGTTCTTCCCTGGTACCCATGTTGTCCTCGTGTTAAAAACTATGCGCTCCGCGGGGGCAGAGGCCACACCCTGCACCTCTGGGTTCCTCCAGTATGTGCAAAAGCAAGGGTTCTAAATATAGTCTGCTGGAGCAGAAGAGAGCTGTGTACCAAGAACTCCTGGCCTAATGTCCCCCCCGCCATAACCTCACCCCACGATGAAGGGAATCCCTTCAGGAAAATGGAAGAGAGCATGTTTAGAGTTAACATACAACTGTAATCCTGTCCATAATTCACAGTATTTTTGAATGATGTTTTCAAGCTTTTTAAACATACCCCAAAAGTACTTCTGAAACTACTCCAACTCTGGCTCCATCAACCCCATCTTGACTTAAACATTAAGAACTTACAAGGTAAAAGACATCTGAATTACTTCCCGTGCAGCAGCACCATGTGACTGTCCCACTGAAAGGTTTAAGAAAGAAATCTGAATTCATAATATATGAACTTAAAGACAGGAGTAGCCTACCTTTTCACAAATGGGACTGTTGTCATTTGCATCAAGGACTTTGACTTCAACTATAGCTTTGGATGAGAAGGTCCCGTCAGTTGCTGTGATGGTCAGAAGGTAATTGTCCCTTTCCTCTCTATCTAGAGCTTTCTTCACATAGACCTTCCATTCGTTCTGTATATTTTCAATAGCAAACTGCCCCAAAGGATCTCCGCCTATGACATCAAAGGAAGGAGATGACAGTCAAATTTGTTGAAATTTAAAAAAAAAAAAAAAAAGAGTAAGTACAGGAGAAACAAATTGTATAAAAGATACATAATTTAAAAGTTAAGTTTTTAAAAAATAATTCCATTTATATTTATTAGATTTCCTGTTTACTAAGCCCTGCCAACCCTCAACAAAACCAAAAAAAAACAAAGGAAGCAGCACTAAAATGTGTATCTGAACACAGCATGAAGCCAAAGAGAATTTAAAGACCATCAGTAACACTTTCGCCTACACTGAAACTGCATTTTTTAAATTGTAATATCTTTTTTATATACTACATATAAAGTCTGACAGAATGAATCATAAAAATCAAAATCTGTCTAATGAAACAAGGACTGGCTTTGCTCAGGCAAAGAACTTGAAATATAGCTTAAGAGATTGTTACTTTCTACTTATTTTAAACATACTACAATTGAATCTTTAACTCTCAATTGCCATCAAATAACGTATCTCAGAATCCATGCTTCTGATACCACTTGACTTGAAATTAAACCGTTTGCATATGTTACCTGTTATGTAGTATGTAACTTGTCTGTTGATCTCCTCAGAATCAGCATCCGTGGTGCTCACGATGGCAATCACGCCCCCAGGAGGATCATCTTCGCTCACGGTCCCTTTGTAGATCTCGGCCGTGAACCGAGGGGGGCTGTCATTGACATCAGTGACTGTAACATCCACAACGGCTGTGGAGGAGAGCTGAACCTTCTCACCGTGATCTGAGGCCACCACCTTAATCTGGTAGCTGTCTCTCTTTTCATGGTCCAGTTCCCTCAGCGTGGTGATCCAGCCCGTTTCCACGTTAATGGCAAAGGATTCGATGACGTCCATGCTTTGTGACTGATCTAGATTATACATGACTTCGCCATTGGTGCCTGAATCCAGGTCAGATGCCCTGATCTGAATGACTCTGCTCCCCGCCGGCAGGTTTTCAACAACAAAGGCCTCGTATGGACTAGACTCCAAGACAGGGCTGTTATCGTTGGCGTCCTTCACCTGGATGCTCACGTCGACAGAAGCCACCACCTCCTGGTCACCATGAGTGCACCTGGCAAGCACGGAAAACTGGAACCACTTTGTGGTCTCGTGGTCAAGACTCTTCTCCAGTTTCAGCCTCCCGCTCTGCCTGTCGATCACAAAGAACTCATCTCTGTTGCTCTCGGGGGTATTCCCTTTGACCAGGCTGTAAAGGACAGTCCCACTGTGTTCTGCTCGAATGAGGTCTATTTCGGTTCCGATGGGCACGTCTTCACAAACTGTATAGGTGTAAAACGGCTCTGAAAACCTGGGAAGCCGCATTTCTGGTGGGAGCACTTTAACGTAGACGGGAACAACCGATTCTCTTTGTGGGGACCCGTTGTCCACAGCTCTGACGAAGAAAGTGAAGACCTCATTCTCCAAGCCAATTAAACTTTCCTTGGTAGTAATTACGCCAGACGCTCTGTTGATTTCCAAATTCTCTTTAACACTTTCAGAATCTGCTTCGATGGCATAGGCGATGTCGGCGTTGGAGCCCTCGTCGGCATCGCTGGCGAGGACTTTGATGACCGATGTCCCTTTGGGAGCGTTGGACCCGATGTTCACCTCAAACCTGGTTGCCCGAAACTGCGGGGCATTGTCATTGTCATCTGTGAGGATGACGTTAACGGTGCAGAAAGCAACCTTGCCTCCCGCATCCTTGGCCATGAAACGAATGGGGATTACTTTCTCTGCTGGGGTTTCTCGATCAAGCTTTTCTAAAGTAAAGATCTGCCCTCGCTCATTTGTGTAAAACCGGTCTTTGGCGAAGTCATTGACGATGTGGTAGGTAACGTGACCGTAAATACCTGAATCCCCATCGGTTGCTTTGACCTCGGTCACCAGAGTGTGCAGGGGAGCGTTTTCAGCGAGCTCCACTTCATACTCGTTCTGAAGGAACGTGGGACTGTGCAAATTGCCTCCAATCACAGTCACGTGAACCTGAGCGGAACTCCTAAAAACTCCATCCGACGCAGACACCTGGAGGGTGTAGGACGGCTTCAGGGCGTGCCGGCGCAGGTTTGACAGCGTGATGATCCCTGTCTTGCCGTCGATGACAAAATTCTTATGGTCGTTGCCAGACAGGATGGAATATTCCAACTTGTCTGCATCGGAACTGTCTGCGTCATAGGCCCGTACACAGGTCACAAAATGCCCGTGGGCGGCATGCTCGCTAATTCTGGCTTCGTAAAGCTGCTGGTCGAAGAGGGGCGGGTGATCGTTGAGGTCTGTGACATCCACCGTGACAACCACATCGCTGCTCAGAGGGGGCATGCCGCCGTCAACAGCCCTCACGGAAATCTGGTGCTGCCGGAACTGCTCATAGTCCAGAGTCCTGACCAGCGAGATGAGGCCAGTGGCGCTGTCGACATGAAAATGATCGTGGCTCTTGCTGTGATTCCCGACCACGTGGTAGGAAATCCCTCTGTTTGGTTCTGAGTCGGCATCTGTCGCTCTGACTTGAACCACAGACGTCCCGATGACAGATGCCTCGGACAGGGTGGCGGCATAGGACGGCTGGGCAAACACGGGAGGGTTGTCGTTGATGTCCTCCACGATTATGTCCACAAAGACCTCGGCATGAGCGCCGGTCAAGGAGTCTGTGGCTCGGATGCTCAGTTTATATGCCGGGTGGGACTCGAAGTCCAGGGGCGCCACGACGCTGATAACTCCGGTGTTGAAGTTGACAGTGAACTGGCTGAAAGGGTCGCCCTCGGCGATGCTGTAGTGCACCTTCAGGCCCTCCGGGCTGTTGGCTTGTACGAGGACAACGGGGCTGTGCATCTGTGCGTTCTCTGGGATCTCGGCACTGTAGAAAGGCTTTTCAAACACGGGCATGGCTTTGTTCATCACGGTGATGGGGACGATGACCTCGGCCGAGAAAGCTGGATCTCCTCCGTCTCTGGCGACCACTGTGACGAGATACTCTTTATTTAAGGTGTCGGGTTCAAACGGCTTTTTCAGTGAGATCTCCCCAGAGGACCCAATCTGGAAGTGTTCGTGGTGCTCCTTGAGGTAGTAATGAACCTCCCCGTTTCGGCCACTGTCCCTGTCGATGGCGGTCACGTGGCGGATCACCTGGCCCACGGCGGCATCCACTTTCACCAGGGCGTAGTAAGGGAGGTTGACGAACACCGGGGCGTTATCGTTCTGGTCCTCGATGGCGACCTTCACGACGACGTGGGCCACGGCCGGAGGAGTCCGCTCCCGCGTGACTTCCACCACCACATCAAAGGCCTCCTGCTGCTCGCGATCGAACGGAATGCCGGTGGTCGACAGCACTCCGGACGTGCGGCTGATTCTGAACCTGCGATCCGGGTTGAGGATGTGGTAAAACAGGGGCTCGTTGATTGGATTCCCAAGGGCAGTGATGACAGCGAGCGTTCTGGCTTCGGTGGAATTCTCCTTCACCACGGCAGAGTAGAAATCTTGAGTAAATTTCAGCTGGCTCTCCTTGCTTTCTTTCACGTTAATTTTGACGGACGCAAAGCTGGCGAACCGGCCATCGGAAGCCCTGACGGTTAACTCATAGCGGCTCCTCAGCTGAGTCGTGTTCTGCACAGTTATGGTGCCAGTCTTGCGGTCCATCAAGAACTTCTCCCCAATGTTGCCTTCGGTGATGGAGTACATTAGCTGTGAGAACGCGCTTGAATCGGCATCAGTGGCATTCACCGTGATGACCTTGACTCCTCTGTAGGTTGGTAACAGAAGAGATGCTTCATATAATGATGCGGAGAACACAGGAGGGCAGTCGTTAATGTCAATGACGTGTATAGTCACATTGGCTGCGTATTCAGCAAACAGACGTGGTGCTCCCATGTCATGAACTTGCACAGTGAAGTGAAATGTGCTTGCTTCTTCATAGTCCAAACTTAGGACTGTATGAACAGCACCAGTGCTAGAATCAATGGTAAAGTATCTGTGTACAGATGGTTCAACAATGTGATAAACAAGCAAGGCATTTGATTCTTGATCGGCATCAGTGGCTCGAATGACTAATGGGACATTCCTGTCTGTTAGGACCACGCTGTTAATAGAAGCTGATTCGCTAATGAGCCCTGTATACTCTGCCTGCATAAAAACTGGCAAGTTGTCATTTTCATCCAGCAGATGCACCACAACGGTTGTGTTTGCAGACAAACCAGCCATGTTAGTTCCTTGTACTGTTAATGTATAGACGGGCAAGGTTTCAAAATCCAAAGCTTTCTGAGTGATGATACTTCCAGAGTGTGGATTAATATCAAAGGCATCAGCTACATTTCCATCCTTTATTTCATAGACCACTGATGACTGGCTGTGGGCTGTAACCATTCCGACGAAACTCCCAATGCCGACAGTTTCACTGATTTCAGCAGAATATTCTTTTGATGTAAACTTGGGAGAGGCGTTGTCGGCAATGGTCACAAAGATCCGCACAGAGGTGATTTCACTCATTGGTGGGTCGCCTTTATCTGTAGCTTTTACCATTAAGTCATATGCCCCTTGGTTACTACGATCTAATTCTCTGGCAGTTTTTATGGAGCCCAAGATGGGGTCGATCGTAAAAGAATTTCCAATGTTTCCTGGGAGGGGAGAGAGAGAAGCATGTTGAGAGAAAAATACAAGGACCGATCAACCTTCAAAGGGAACTGGCTTCATTCAACCTGTCTCATTTCTCAATGTGTTTCATTTTTATCCACCTAAACTAAGGCAAACTTTTCCAAGTTTTGTCTATAAATTATCAAAAAACAAACAAACAGAATTAATATCACTATGCAGCTAAAGCTAAAACTCTTTCTGGCTGAACTAGGAATATGTTGTGGGAAAAGCTGATTCTCCTTCATAAAGCAGTGAAGCTAATCATTTCCGAGAGTCCCTCAAACCCCCTTTGGAATGTATTTATTGCTTGCAAATTCTCAAGAATCTTATATGAAAGGGAAGACTTCAATTAAATTCAACAGACTTCAATAGGGTTGGCCCTCGTTTTAAACATTCGGGAATTGATGAAGAAGCCTGTATATAATCTGCCCCACTTTCCAGGTTTTGAAGATTTCAATAATATTCCCTGAGTTTTTTTCAGGTCAATTTGATTTCTAGGTGAGTGTTTCTCAACCCGGAGGCAATTTCACCCAGAGGGACGTTCAGTCGTGTTTGGACATATTTTAGGTGACCACTACTTGTGGAGAGAGGGTGCTCCTACCATCCAATGGGTAGAGACAAGGGATGCTGTTAAATACCCTATAACACAGCAAAGCATTTTGTGATCCAAAAATGTCAATAATGCTAAAACTGAAAATCCTAAGATAGTTTTACTTGCTTTCTTTGGACTTTTTACAGCTACAGTGACTACAACAGCTACACATACAACTCCACAATATTCCGTGGTTTTGATTCACTGACTGAAACCTTTTCTGAGGAAGCCAGTTTACTAGCTACACAGTTTACTATCTTTTTGGGCAGATCACGGCAGTGTGAGGGTCCTCAGAACTGATCCATCCACAAAACCTTCATCCCTTTCCTGTTTTCTAAACAAAGAGTCCAGAATCATTTATTTGAGTCATAGAATTGAACTTATTTTCCCCAAATGAATTCTTTTTTTTTTTTTTCCCAAATGAATTCTTACACTGACGCAAAACAAGGCTGACTTGCCACTTAACTGCTTTCTCAAACTCTTGCTTTCCCCTCGGTTTGCCATCAAGTGTGGCCCCTTCACGGAGCAGAAATACCCAGAGTGATTTGCCAACCAGGGGCTCAAGGCAGCACTCCTTTCCCCACATCATTACTAGTAAACACTTCCTCAACAGCCTTCATTTCCTTCCTTTAATACATTTTCCAAAAACCCGTGCTAGTTCTTCCTGAGGCCAGACCCAGTCTGGTTTTCATTAAGTCTGCCTGGCTCCGCGTCCAGGCCCCAGGGCCACGTCCTGACCTGCAGCAGGACCGAGGCCCAGAACGTCTCCAGGCCACGAGGCTGCTGAGCCGAAGCCTGGCCCACGAACGGGGTCACACTGCCTCTGCCAGGCCTCGCAGACACTAATTTCCGGCCTGTCTGTATTTACGAGAGCCAGTGACCCCGGATCCTCTCTTGCTGTGTTTCAGGCACTCATCGGCATTTCGAGGCCCTTGCTCAGCAGCCTGTGCGTCTTCCTGCGTCCACAGCTGTGGCTGCGTGGCTGCCTGGCCCGAGACAGGGGGCCGTGAAAACCTTGGACAACTGTCTGCATCCCCACCCTTTACTCTCCTGTGTCTGTACTGATCAAGCAGCTGACCGACCATATTTTATATTCATCCATCTATATGCATTTCTCTTATTTTGTACAGTGAAAGCTTCAAATACACAAGGTCTAACTTGGAGGAGTGAATGGATTCTATCTGCACCAAGAGACTCCTCAACCAGGTAAAGACACCCTCAGTGGGTTTGGGGGGGGTGGGGGTCCTCTCCTGGAAAAGACTTCCCCCCCAGCTATTCTCACTGCCTCTCCATGCACCCGTTCATTCATTCACTCTCTCAGGCTCTGCCCAAATGCATCCTTCTTGGAGAACATGATGGTGAGGCGCCCCTGACCGCCCCACTCATCATGGCTGGTCTGTCCTGCTACCCTGGCCTTTTTCTACAGCACGTCGTATTGCCACCTTGTTCTTATCTGTTCTCCCCCTGGAATGTCGGCTCCACTTCAGCAGGGCTTGTCTTATTCGTTGTTTTATCACCTCTGCCTAGAAGAACACCTGATACTAAGGAGACACTCCACAAATATTTGTTGAATGAAACAACTTTTAGACATGTTTGGAAAGAAAACAAATTAATTACCCAACAGGTTGATCAGCAGCTTGGAAAAAATTAATACATTCATTAAATGCTATATTTCTATTCAGGGTTTCCCAGGTGGTACAGTGGTAAAGAATCTGCCTGCCAATGCAGGAGATACAGGAGAGTTGGGCTTGATGCCTGGGTGGGGAAGATGCCCTGGAGGAAGACATGGCAACCCACTACAGTATTCTTCCCTGGAAAATCCCATGGAAAGAGGAGCCTGGTGGGCTGCAGCCCATGGGGTTACAAAGAGTCAGACAACTGAGTGACTGAACATACATATGTATCTATTTGATTTTCTTTTCCTCATTGATACCATACTTCAATCACTGCCAACAACCATTTATTGCAGGCAGCACCTCATTTAAAAGAACTAAAAAAAGGAATGTGTCAGGACTAACTGGAAATCCGTGATAAAAATTTTCATCAGGATTGTGAAATTCAGAAACACTCTTTATTATGTGCAGTAGTTTTACTTTGATAAAGACAGCTCTGAGCTTGTCAATGGTAACAAGAAGGTTAAACAGGAACACAGCTGGTTAGTTAATATATGGATCCTACCCATACATACACTACAGCAGAAACCATCAGATTTGCAGATGAGAAAGCAACGTCATGTTTACATGAAAAACCCTGAGGGCTGCTGAGCGGCTAAAATGTGTCTTTGTCTGATTGAGTAACAGCCACATTCACCAAATACTGAAATACACAGATGGCATTTGTGAACAAATTAACAGGGCAGGGACAAAAGTCTGTACTAGGCTGGGGCCTCGGTCATTCACTTCAGGGGAGATGATTGCTGATTTCTAAACAGTCTTAATTTGTTCCTTCTGTATAAACAGGGCAGTTATCTGGACAAACATGCAAACGTGTGCATGTCAGCTGTGACTTTCTTATACACACCTACACCCCAAAGGACACGTCAGAGAGCTGTGCTAGGACCTGCCTCTTCCCACGGAGAACATGCCGTGGGTGCTCACTGCCTGACTGCAGCAAGCTCTGTAAAGCTGCAACTGCAATGACGTTTAACCTAAGTTTGGGGAAGAAAACCAATGCTAGTCAATACATATTTTTACCGAATGTCTTCTATTTCCAGAGGTTACAACAGTTTTGAAGAAACAATCATCCACTTTAAAAAAATAAATAAAATACTATAACTCAGAGTATGGCACTGATGTATCTCTAAACACTAAAAAAATAAATAAAATACTATAACTCAGAGTATGGCACTGATGTATCTCTAAACACATAACTGTTACTGAAAATATTCTTCAGTGACTTCCTTTTTCCCTAAAGACTTGTCATCAGACCAAACCTTTTGCTCAACAAATTGCTGCTAATTAAACCGGCAATGTCATGGCCAGAATTCACAGCTACTCTTCTGAGCTTTATTAAATGACATAGTCAGGAGCAGGTGAGTATGAATACACTGTTGAATGAAGGCTGTGTGACCGTTTTATAGTTCCTTCTAGTCAACAAATTTACAGACACGTAATTCTATTGCATTTTAGTGGCAGTCACTTCCTATAAATCAAGTGGAATAGTATGATTGTTACACTACCAAATCTATGATAATTTTATAGATGTTATATCCAACCAAGTATTTAAAATCCGTCCAAATTTTATGTCCTAATAGGCCCCTTGTATTATCTGGTTTTTGAGTTGAGACACAGTTCCATTCTTGGAATACCAGATTACTAATCCCATCAGTCATTACAGGCATTTAAAGAATTCGCATGCCTTCAGTCAGGCACCAACAATCATATTTTAAACACCCAGTTGTTGAAAATTATGTGAAAGCTAAGGGAAAGTTTAGCATTTTCTCCTACACAAACCCAGTCAGTTTGTCTAGGAGAAAATTATTTTATTGAAGTGCTCAGGCATGCACAAATGGAATGCACTGCTTTTTTTAATGGTTAAATTTCTGAACCAGTGGAAAAATCATCTTTATTCAAGTCACTAACTACACTATGATACATTTTAACACTGCAACCTCAGGCAGTATATGAGGTTTTATTTGTGAGAAATGGCCTAAATTTGTTCATTGTCAGGGAAAATATGAAACTTCAAATATATTAAGAAATAAAAATAGTTTAGCCACATAAAATACAGTGATTAAGCACTGTTTTTTAAAAAGTGCTCTCCATTTGCTCAGCTTTGGATTATGTGATCTAGAGTTAGTTATACCCCTATCATTTCTAATGCCTAGAAAGATACACAATTCCTGAACATGCAGAGGTATGGACTTTTTTTTTTTTTTAAAATCAGGTTAACTGGATGATCTCAATATTCTAAAATCACCATAGGGAAAGAATGGAAGAGAGTATGAGCCTTGTACTAACAATGGCAGAGAGAGATGGGAAATTGGAAGCTGCTTTCTCCATATTTAAGCACTAATATTAATACTAATACTCATAGTTATTTGGCATGAGTAGGGCAAGTCCTGGAGCAAGGTCACTTCTGACTGGATAAATCACATGCTCTAAAGCAGATCCCGGCTTCATCAGGGGCAGAATTATTTCCCAAGAACGCACATCTGTGGACTAATGGTAGCCCCCCTTCCTGCCAAGCAGAAGCATGAATGCTCCTGGCAGGGCACCTGGCACATAAAATGAGAGTCTGAATGAAGACACGGAAGAGTGAGGAGCGGGAGCAGCAAGCAGCATAGGACAGCAGGTCCCTCCGCCGCCACCACTTACAGCTGCTCCTCCTCCGTGGAATCGGCAGCAGGCCTCTGGTGCTCTGCTCCGTCCGACTCTTTGCGACCCCATGGACTGTAGCCCTCCCAGGCTCCTCTGTCCATGGGATTCTCCAGGCAACAGCACTGGAGTGGGCTGCCATTCACAGCTGGAGCTGTCCAGGCCCACAGTTCCAGCTGGCCTCCCCACCCTTGCTGTCTCCTGCCCGATGCCAGCAGGGACCTAGCCTTGTCAACATCTCTTCAAGTCCTTGTCCCAAGCCAGGGACCTACTGCAACCACCCTCTTCCATTAATGAAATGCACCTGTGAAAGATGCATGGGGGTGACCACAGCAGAAAGGCGAAACCTGGAAGGGACAGGAGCGGCATGGCACCCCTCATGAGACGTGACCCAGTGAGAACTCCGCAAGTCAGCACTCCCGTCATGGAGCCTCCTGCTCTGCGCAAGAGAAAATACTCTCTGACTAAATGAAAAATGTTAAATCACTAGGCCAGCCTTATTCCAACAGTACTCTGTGGAGGAACGTGACTGTGTAGTTAAAATCATTTTGGAAGTCCTGAATTGGTCAAATAAAGTTTTCTTCACTGCAGGACTTCTCAGAGCCTTGAATTATGCTAACATTATGAAGTCTTTGACAACATTACCCAAACGTAGTTAGGACTCTCTATCTTTGCTTTCTAATGAGTTAAAAGTTCATTTTTTTTCTCTTTCTCCTAACAGTTTAAGCAGTTTTTATACACAGAAATCTTTCAACATCTGGAAGTAATTTTAGAAGAAATATCTTTCTAACAAGTGCCAAGTTATAAACCTATGCAGTGCTCCAAAAATACCTGATTCGATGGAGTACAGTACTTCAGCATTTTTCCCTTTGTCCTTGTCCAGAGCTGTAACCTGCAACACAACTGAGCCGACAGCTGCTGATTCGTAAACCCGCCCTTCGTAGGAGGAGCTTGTGAACCAGGGGGCGTGGTCATTGGTGTCGCTGACGTTAACAACAACCCTTGCAAAGTTGCGCTTTACAGGGACATCTTGATCGCGTACCTAAAAGAATCGGCATATTATCAATGCTGTTAAGGTTAAAAATTGATTTAAAAAATCACTCTCAATCACATGGAGCCCTCCAGGAACCAAACGGCAGCAGAACAAGGAACAGAAAGCCCTACCATGACTGTGAGAATATGCTGGTGAATGGCTTCATGATCAAGCTTTTCTGAGGTATAGAGAGAGCCGGTTGCAGGATCAAGACGAAACTTCTTGAGGCTCAATGGATCGATACTGCTCTGCAGAGTGTAGATCAGTTTGTTTTTTTCATCTTTATCCACAGCACTGATTTGCAAAATTTCTGTTTCTGGCACTGTGTCTTCAGGAATAACAACTTCATATTTTGATGTCGAAAATTGAGGACGATGGTCATTTGTGTCTATTACTTTGATGAATACCTGTAACGACAACATGACTCACATAACAATATTCCTAATTACAGTGTTTTAGTGTTAAAAAAAAATCCAGAAAAATCAGATGCACAATGAAAAAAAAACAACTAATTTTGAGCAAAACAGAATTCAAACATGAGAAATAAAAGCAACCAAAATCTGGAATAAAAAACATTTAAAATTTTTCATTGACATATTATCTGTATTAATATGAGTAAGATAATAAAGACCTTTCTACATTATTGAGACTAATTTTTGAGAGAAAAATGTAACATACATTTCTCTCTGAAATGCAGACTTACTTTCTCTTAGGTCTCCAGAGAAGAGATATTTCTAGATTACTCATGGAAAGATAAAAAATTTACTTAACCAAGTTTCATAGATTGATTTCCTGTATCAGATTTGCACCTGTAACTATTAAGCTACTGAGGTGAGGATGCTACTTAAAGGTCACAATATCTGAAGTTCTTGCTCTAATCTTTGAGACTCCAAATCTCTACCCATAAGATATTGTGAATAAGAAGGAAAATTAGGAATGTGCTTTAAAAGCCTTATATTTTTGTGATCACAAACTACACATATATAGTAAACACATTTCTCACTTAAAAGCAACATTAAGTACACTGGAGATAGTTCTCTTAAGTATGCCAGCATAGGATGAAAATCTTAAAGGAAAAAAGAACAGATGTGTATAAAGTGAGTCCCAAGCTAAATTAAAAAATTTTTTTACCCTGACAGTAAGAAGATTAATTTTTAGATTGAAAAGACACATGTGGATAAGGGATAGTAGAAATCACTATGATTACAAAAGGTGGTTCAGTTATAACAAGAAAGCAGAGCTTCACTAGCTCGTTTGGAATAAAGCTCAGTAGTTTGAATGGCACAAGAGGCCAAAGTCCCTGGACCACATGAAGGTGTTTAACTACTTTGGGGTTAACAGAGGTTAGCAAGTATGTGGACCAGAGCCCTTTTCATGAAGATGATACTACCATTCTGTTCTAAGAATACCAAAACCTCAGTGGTGAATCTGTAACATTAAACTATGTGAATACTAAGTGCATCAACCAAACCCCAGAAAGGTTTTATGTAAAAGTTATGTATGTAAACATTTAAAACTACAGACACCTCACCTTGAAAGGTCAATGATGATCCAAAAGTCATGGCTACAAAGATAATTTCTATAAATTAAATCATTATATATTCACTTCCAGTATACATTAAAAGACCCTGATGCTGGAAAAGACTGACGGCAGGAGTAGAAGGGGACAAAAAAGGATGTGATAGTTGGATGGTATCACCAACTCAATGGACATGAGCCTGAGCAAATTCCGGGAGATAGTGAAGGACAGGGAAGCCTGGCATACTGCAGTCCACAGGGTTGCAAAGAGTTGGACATGACTGAGCGACTGAACAACTGAACAACAAATACATTAAAATGCATCTTTCTCACCAAGTGCTGGGCAGAAATAGTTTCATTCTTCTTCAAGATCACCTGATCCCACCTAAACTGGGACAGCTGGGGTAAGAACAATTCTTATTGATAAAGCGACTCAAATGACATATTATCCGGGCACGTCCACACCCAGCACTTGTGTTTACGGAGGGTGTAAAGGCATTGTGGGCATCCCTGCCTGCTGAGGCTTTCAACCTCACTGGGCAGTGCCTTGCACACATAGGTTTCCTGCATTACCAAGGAGGCTTTCAGGAGTCCAGAGATGGTCTCGGCCATTCAGGAAGCTTTCGAGGAGGAGGCAGACTCTGCTTGCACGGCTTTTTGGTTGGCAGATGAAACGGCTTTTTGGTTGGCAGATGAAATACACTGGAGTAGGAGGAAAAGCTTGGGCAAAGACGTGAAGGCAAGGGCGGAATGAACATCCTGTCTCTGAGACTGCAGAGGAGGGCCTGGACCAGGGGTGACACAGTACAGGAGCAGGGATAAGGGGGGGTCCAGGAGCAGAGCTGTCTCCCAGCAGAGGCTGAGAACTGCATGGCCTGTGTGCTCTGAACTGCCTGATAGGGAAAATTCACCTCCTGTCCTTCGAGTCAGGCCGACAGTCTGGCAACAGGCAGGGCAGGCTGAATCGCTGGGACAGAGGAAGGAGGCAGAAAGGTGACTCGATGCCAAGAGGGGTCACAAGAGCCCAAACCAGTGCTCATGGGCAAGAGGGAACACACCGTGAGCACTCACGGAGGACAGACCTGAGAGCCTGGACAGGGGACACTGGAGTGTCATCTCGCTTCGCCCTCAGAGGAGCTCTATAAGGAGGGAGTCACGGTGCCCATTTCCCACAGAGGGTCCCTGCCCACATACAGGTGTAAGAGGCAGAGCCCCCGCTCAACCCAAACGGGCTGCCCCAGGGTATGCAAAGATGATGCTCCAGAGACACCGAAAGAAAACATGAAAGTGAGGCTGTTTCCAAAAAAAGAAAAAAGAAGTGTAAATTGGATTTGGCAAGTTACCTTGAGATATCAGATAAAGCAAAGTGCCTTGATTTAATACCAGTCAGCATCAACAGAAAACAGCAGGACGGGAAGGCAAGGACGGCAGCTGTTCCAACGGGGCACCGGCCGCCAAGTCACGACCCTCTACCGCCGGCCTCTGTGAGGATGCACCCCGCGTAACCACGGCAACGCTCTCCCATCCGCGGATTGGACGCCTGCCACTCCTGACCTTGATGCAGCAAATACCTGTTCTGTTGGTTCACTGGCAAACAGGAATCTACCCGCTGTGCCTGGTCAGCCTGGCTCTGATCTCCGTGTTCCTCTTCAGCTGGTGCTTGCCTCTCTGCTCCCACTCAGATTCCTATCTTCCTATACTCAGCCCCAGACCACTAATCAAAACCTCATTACTGATTGTTCTCTTACCGCCCACACCTGGACAGGTCAGCCTGGGCCCTGGAACTGCTCTCTGATACTTTGATCAGCTCTCCCTGCCAGCAACTGATATTATCCAGATCCTCTGCAAATGATTCAGAATAAGTTATAGAAGTATGCCTGAAGCACTGAAATAGAAGAAGTTCTGTTTCCCTGAGAAAAGACTAGAATATATTTACTGGACTTTATGGGAATTTTAGTCACCGTATTTCATACGATTACCAGGTGTTACGTGGTAAGTGGTAAATACTACCTGTAGATACACCACCTTTAGGAATGAAAACGCTTGGCACCCAGGGTCATTTCTATGCTTTTAAGTTTCCTTTTCTAGACTTCTGGTTAGTCAATTACTTGAACTGATCTTCATACAGTTGTACTTTTTAACCTTTCAAAATTATCCTGCTAAATTCATTACAACTTTTGATGCTTTTACTCTCATTTTTATGCTCTGGAGTCTAGCTTCTACAATGAGAACAGTTACTGACAAGACTGAATTAATACTGCGTTGGCAATTTTACATGAAAATCTCAAAATGACCCCAAAGCATGACTCATATATCAATTCTAAATACACTAAAAATCACAAGCATTTGGAGAAAGAAATAAGGTCATTTCACAACTGACTTTAAATTATCTATTCATTTATTAATTGAAAAGATATCACAGACCATAATTTTTATTCTTCAATACAATTAAATGATTTAGCAGATGATCTGTCTTAAGATTTAAAATATTATAATCGAAAGACAGGAAATTGGAATTCATAAGCGTTTTATCTAACATTTAATTTCTTCCTTTTACCTTTCAGACACAGCAAGTCATTCACAAGCCTTCAGCTTCTACCATTCTAATGTAAACTCAAAGAGGACAGGACTTTGTGTCCTTCTATTTAGCTTTTGGAACAATACCTGGCACATAGCAAGTATTTAACAAGTTCTACAACCAGCCCTCACCATGAATCAAAGGGAACTGATATGAAAGAAGAGAACTTAAATGTAATTTATAGGGCTCTGACATTTAAATTTGAAACTCAATGATCTGACCATGTCTTAGTCATCAGACAGGAACAATAAAGATGTTAGAGGAATTATTAGAACAGTTTAATCAGTTATTTTACACAACCAAAGGTAGCCAAGGGGCAAAAAACAATCCAAAAAGGTATTTTAAAAGATAATCACTTTAACCAGTTTTAATGCAAATGACTTGGGACAAGTCATTCTCAACAGTGATATACTTTATACTAATACAATTCAAAATGAGTATTAAAAGATTTTGACGGCATAACAATGTGTGGGGCTTTTTTAAGTCTACTTTCAAATTTTTTTAAACTGGCTAATTGCATTCAAAACCTAAAGCAGGGTTTATGGTGAATTTTCATTCCCTAAATAAAAATCCTCAGTGTGTACATGTATATAAACTGTATCGACACAGTAACTTCTGGTGTGGGAACCTCAGAGGGCAGAATCAACTGTCCCCAGCATTGCCTGTGGACCCCGAGACCAGAACTCTGTCATCAGCCATTCACCCACCTGAGTCAGTATAGTGGTGGTTCCATCTGTAGCCTCCACTGTGAGGTTATAGTTTGATTTCTGTTCTGCATCAAGAGGCCTGGCAACAATGATGGTTCCAGTGCCCTTGTCCACATCAAAGTGACTGTCGTAGTTGCCACCTAGTTTAAGTTAGGACAAACAAAAGTAAAAACAGGTCACAGGATGAAAATCTATGATTTATTTTGTGGCTTTCTAATTTTTAGTGGCAGTTTAAAAAAAAAGAATAAAGAAAAAATTCTGATATAGTGATCAAAGTGATTCCAAGGAGCTTTCGTTTTGAAAGATCAGAAAACAAGGACCAACTGGAAGGACAACATTTGCTTACTGAAAAAAAAGGCTGATCCATGACTGTTGAGGAAGCTACTAAATCAGAAGAAGCAAGAACCGAAAACAACAACAAAAAAACATTTCTAATTCTACCAACCAGTTGCTGAATTACTTTCAGTTTGTTCTTTCAAGGGTTCTGAATACCTCTTTATATCTCAGTAGCTACGTATCACATCATTTAGTAACCAAAGGTGGCCACTTAAAATGTTACTTAAAAAATTTTTTTACTTAAAAAAATTGTGACAATTAGAGCATACAGATCTAATAAAATAACTATTAAAAACAAACGTTAACTTTGAAAAAAATAGTAGTTAATGTCAGTTAGTCCTGACTCTACACTATTGGAAATTTTTCCCATTGCTGTGGAACACAAAGCTTAATGAAGCAAAGTTTTCTATAATATGAACATTACCCAAATGCATTCCTCATCATATTCCAGATAAAACTCTCTTTTCAAAGCCATTGAACTTGAGATATGTATACCAATGAAATGAGATGGCATGAAAATAAAATCTAAACATCATGATGAAGTTCTACTACTAAATCCAACCAAAAAGCAAAACAGCACATGCACAAAACAGAGTGTTCAGTTAAATCTAAAAATCCAAGGATCTATGGAGGTGTGGAGAGTCAGTATGTTTGCAACTGGAATGGGTGAGCATGGACCTGCTATGAAAAGAAAAAGCAATGAAAGGTGGTCACTGGAAAGAATAACGTTTGAAAAATGGCTGTTTTTCTTTAGATCTCATAATCTGAGGCAAATTATGTGATCTCAGCAGATACCTTCTGCTGTACAGTTCAGGTCACAAGGCATCGGAAAGATGTAAAACACTTCTCTAGCAAGCGTGTCTCCTGGCACAGCCAAAAAGAAGCAAGCATGGAAGGCAAGCACAGAACAAGAACAGTCAGTCACAGTGGTTCCCAGGGCAGTCAGCCTACAGGGCGGGGGGCGGAGGGGGATGGGTGTGGGGTGGGTGGGTGGAGGGGGTGTGAGATGCTGCTTGGGGGCAGCCTGCTCATCTGGAAATTCGAAAGGAATTAAGGCAAAGCCAGCAAACTACTCTCACTGCGGTTGACTATGAAGAGAGTCCTTTTTGCTCATTTAAAACTAAATTGTAATGGTTTCATAGGTGTTGAAATGAAATCAACAATTTCATTCAAAGACCAAAGTTGGGAAAAGAGCCCAGCTATCTAGAGAGAAAGTTCAAGGGGTACAGCCTGAACCCCATGTCCCAGAAGCTTCAACCCGCTGAGACAGCAGCTGGGCCAGGAGGGCTAGGGGGTGAAGAGGGAAAAGGGATACTGGGTTCCAGCTAGAGACGACCTGAATATACTTCTGATTTTAATTATCCTTGTAATTAAAACACTGTGTAGACATAAGAATTAAAATACTAAGATATCAAAGTCTAATGTAAAATTGTTTTCAGGATGTTGTATGACATTCTATGTCTAGCTAAATTAAATGACAGAAAAAAAAAAAGAATTGGCTGATGCAGATAATTTTTTTTAGCCTGATTTAATCTAGTGATTCCCCCAGGTGGTACCGTGGTAAAGAATCCACCTGAAATGCGGGAGACATGGGTTTGATCCCCGGGTTGGGAAGATCCCCAGAGAAGGGAACGGCTACCCACTCCAGTATTCTTGCCTGGGAAATCTCTGGACAGAGGAGCCTGATGGGCTACGGTCCACGGGATTGCAAAGATCTGGACACAACTCAGTGACTAAACAACAACAATCTAGTGAAGCCTACTTCCTACTGAAAATGAGGTAAATCAAACTTAAAAAGTCATAGTTGACACTATCTCTTATAAATTTAAAATTTTAAGCATATTCCCTATAAAATAGTGACATGTGACAATCACACAGGCAGTTATTTTAAACATTCAAATCATATTCACTACAAATAGTTACGTGCCATATGTTATGTATCAAGAAGGAAAAATTAAGAAGCTGTGCCTTTGGACCAAACATTTATATTTCTCTGTGTCCTTCTGATGTACTTTTTAAAACCTTATTTTTCTATTAACAAGGTACATACACAGTGCTTTTATTTTAAGCAAGTTTAATGTATGTTGGATATTACTGTAAAAAAAAGTTGCAAGCAAAATGATGCGATTTAAAACAAATTCTCCACTTACAGGTCTTACTATCAATTTTAAATTCTGAGATGTGTACAAAAAGCAGAAAACCAGAAATGGGCTCCCCTCCGTGTGACCTAGACAGGACAATGAGAGCTATCCTGAATGCTTACCAATGATGTCAAACCAGAGAGGTATGCCTGGAGGCTCAACAGATATGACTCCGATCATGTGAGCTACCGGATCACTTTCCATTACAGTAAAGGTGAAAAATGATTCTTCAAATGAAATTGGCTCCAGGGATGGTTTCGGTTTGGAAATCCATTCAATGTGGAGTCGAGTGGTTGACGACTTTTGGGGGCGACCATTATCAACAGCCTTAATCTATAAAATGTGGGCAGAGAGGGGGAAAAAAGCCGCATGTGAAAAGTTGCATTCCATAACTAGAAGCACGGATTGGTTTGGTCTAACACTGAACCAATTTCAAACACTTAATATCCCATGCTGTCTATTCCATGTATTTAATGCCCGATAAAAAGAGCAACCTTTTCATGCTGCGCTCAACAGAAATAACTGGAACGAAGAAGGGAAAAACAAACCCACACTTCCCACTGTTAGCTCACCGCACTGAGGTCAGTAAACAAAGAGAGAGAGTGTGTGAGAGAAGAGACTTAAGACTAGATTACCAGTCAAAGCATGGAAGAAATTCAAAGACTAGATCTTCACTCACCGAAAGAATATCATATTCTCCAGCCCCAGAAAACTTCTTGGACAAAACCACTCCTGTTTTTGGCTCAATGAAAAATTTGCCAAGCTCATTCCCCTCTTCGATGCTGTAGGAGATTTCCGCGTTGGGACCTTCGTCTTTGTCTGTGGCGATCACACGATACAAAGGCTCTCGTTTGGCGTTTCTTTCCCGCTCTGGCTTGTCCCGCTCCGGGAGCCTGATCTTGTAGAACTTTTGCAGGAACTGAGGTTTGTTGTCGTTTTCGTCAAGGATCTTCACGATGACTCTTGTGACGGTTGACTTGGGGGGGCTACCGTTGTCTGTCACAGTAACCTGTTTGGTTTTTTTTTTTTTTAAAGGTAGGATCAAGAAATGTTTTTAAGATATACTATATAAAAAGTGAGAGTCTTCTTCCTAATGATAATCAGCTTTTGCATAAACCTCTGCAGTTCACATGGCATGGGACACACCCAGGTTCTCTGACCATCACCCTGTGAGGGAGCAGGACCACCTCTTCACTTTCACACAGGGATTCGGGGCGGTGGGCGGTGGGCAGTGGGCAGGGGATAGGAAAGAACCAGCTCTGAGCCCTGGCTCTCTCCTCACCCCGTCATCCCTCTTCCCCACACACCCAACTGTAATGTGACAGCCACCAAAATGTTAAACTCTCACAAATTTAGTATTTTTAAGTGAAGGAAGATTTTGCTAAGTACTTAAAGAGTCCTCTTGTATATGTTTAAAAATAAAATCTTAACATGCTGCATTTAAAAACTATCACTTTTAAACTTCATCAATAAAATAAGTTAAACCGGCCAATTAAAATACACATTATGTATAAGGAGCAAGCCTTCTAATACTAGCAGTCATTTTGCTTGGCTCTCTTTTATTGTCCAGAAGTTTTGGTAGAGAGGACACAAACACTTAAACTGAAGGCCAACTTATTAAAGAAGGTTTTCAGTAAAAGAAATGCAAAATAACTTTCATTCTAGGTATTCATGTATTGAGTTTTGGCATGAAAATCTAAGATTCTTGAGGATTACACTGATGAATGCTTCTGTATGCATAAGAAACAATTTCACTCTCAAATTACATGTTCATTTTCACTTCAATATGTACATTACAAGGAACAACATTAGTTATTCTCCCCTCACCCAGATCCTCCCAAATTAATCAATGTAATACTAAAAACAGTGAAGTAGATTGAAGTTTCCTGTGGAACTATGTTCCTTTTAAAGCCTGGCAGGTGTAAATTCTGTTGTTTATAGAAGTGTGAATGAATGTATCCTGAGGGTACTTGTCAAGAGTAAGTAAAGTTAACTGCTTTAATTAAAGTACATGATTTTCCTTCCCAAACTCTCAAAATAAAACCGAATTGTATTTACTATTTTAATTTTAACTTCTCAAAATATTTCCTTTTAATCAGTTTTCATATGATCCATAGGGAAAAGGAAAAAAGAGAAATACACCACGTACTATGCTTTGTAGCATTCATCAAACTGTTCCTAAGTCTGGGGTCATAACCTACCGCCAGTAACAAAGCTTTTCATGTGTGACTTAAAGAAACAAAAAAACAAATTCTTTTTTAAGACAGTCAAATCCATGCCAACTTTGGCCTTAAATAAATTACCACAAAAGGACTCCAGAAAAACACACACGATATTATAAGCAAACTAATCTTCATTTCCCATCAATATCTTAACATCATCTTTGAAGCCCTAAGCATCTTACACCTGCTCCCATCAGCCTTTGACATTCAGAGAACTCAGGCTCCAGGGTGAGGCACACAGGTAACAGGTGTGCTGTGAGGTTCTACCCAGGGTGAGAGGACCACACGAAGAAGGATGCCATCGTCTGTAACCTGCTGCTCTGGGTGTTTGGGCATCTGTTTATTTTCTGGGAGTAAAAAGGAGTGTAAAGAAGACCTGAACTGTACTCACAATGTTTTTCTTTATTTTCCTTTTTCTTAATAACTAGAAGCTAATATAACAATATAGCAGGAGCTATGAATGACTAAGGTGACATCGCTCTTTCTCATACTGTTTATGATTACAATATTCTTCAAATTATTACAGTATCTTTTGAATTATTAAAAAGAAAGAAATGCTTACTTCTAATATGTGTTCATCTTGTTGCTCCCGGTCTAGTTTCCTTGCTGTGGTTGTGATGAGACCTATGAAATGATAACAGCCCATGAATCCTCACATAATAAAGTCCATCACAAAATACTGTAACTGCAACCACACACCAAGAGTAGAAGTTTGAGCAAATGCGTAATCTGTTCCCAAGAGGAACAAATTTTTAATTCATGTATAGTTAATTATTTTATTGACAAACATACGTATTATTTATTAACATACTTTATACTTTCTCAGGGCTTCCCTGGTGGCTCGGGACGGTAAAGAATCCGCCTGCCATGCAGGAGACCTGGGTTCGATTCCTGGGTTGGGAAGACCCCCTGGAGGAGGAGGGCATGGCAACCCACTCCAGTATTCTTGCTGGAGAATCCCCATGGACAGAGGAGCCTGGCGGGCTACAGTCCATGGGGCCGCAAGGCATCGGACACGAATGACTGACTAAGCACAGCACACAGCATACTTTCTCTTCTTAACATTTCTTAAACATACTAGATAAATGACAGGTATTAAGTGGAAAAAATCAGTTACACTTTAAAAATTTGTTTAGTGGTTTCCACATTACATTTTCTCAGAAAAAAAACATTTATAAAAAGTAAGATGAAATTATCCACAATTTCAACCTCATCTGTGTCTCCTGTGACTGCTGCAGAGGTGATTAAGAATTGACAGAAAAAGTTTCTACAACTATATCAAAAAAGACTACTGGAAAATATAATGTTGACTATGATTTATTACCTCTGGGCCATCCACCCTCAAACATGAGGAACTGTCATAAAAAGTAATGGGATTTTCCAGTAAATGCTAGTCTAATAACAATCATTTAATTTCCCCAAAAAAGAAGAAAAGAAATGATCCTCAAATTAAACCCCATACCCATTATTCCTTTGATTTTCCTATCAAATAAGAATATCTATCTATATCTATTTAAACTGTCAACATATGTTGACACCTAGAAGGCCATTAAAATTAATGAAATATATTCTTATACTTCACACAAATTAAAAACAAAATTCCTCCAACCACTAGAATATCCTCTACAAACTGTGTTGATGATAGACAGGTATAAACTGAGTGGTTGTGATATCAGATGTGAGGATCAGGTAAGGCCTTTAGGTGGCAAATCACCGCTAAGATTAAGCTTCCTTTTGCCCAGCTTTCTGTGGCTTTCCACAGAGAAATATCTCAAACAATTCATATTTAAGAACAGATTTTATCATTCTAATTGATTTTCTCCTATTATCCTAGCTAATTTCACAAAACTACCAATTGAAGGCTATTTAAAACATTTCTCTAAACTTGCAAATGAAAGGCTTGTGTTTTCATTTAATTCAAAGTCTTTTTTCCCTTAAATAGTCACTAAGAATCTACATCAACATTATCTTCCCCACAATTCAGTGAAGCAACGCTCTCTTTTTAATAAGGACAACAAAAGACTATATTGTACATTAGAATCTGGGGTTTTTCCAAAACCGTATTTCTAGATGAAAAGAGGCTCAAGGCAAATGGTTCACAATGCTTAATGGTGTGAAAATGTGGCTTACTGTTGCAAAGGCTTGATTTTCATTAGTCAAAGAACTTTTAAAGTTAATCCCCTTTTTTCCTCCTTATCAAAAGTTTACCACACTTTCTGATTGTGGCTTTAAGGAATTCAAAAATGACAGGAAATTGCTGTGATTAGTCCCATCTAATCATCCTCATGTACCCATCAGAAACTTGCTGTTAATGCTGACATCGCAAGAGGCCACAGCTTGTCATGTTCATAGCAAAACAGGGTTCTGCTCTGTAGAACATAATGATTTATTACAGGAAATCTTAGCAAATAACTTTCTGTGACCAACAAGTAAGTATCTTAGCAAATATGATTCCTCACTTTACAGTTTCCTTACAGCATGCCAGACTGCTAATGAGGATGATCTTATGTCCATATCACCAGTTCAGTATAAAGACAAAAGAGTTCCCCAGATAGCTCAGCTGGCAAAGAATCCGCCTGCAATGCAGGAGACCCTGCTTAGATTCCTGGGTCAGGAAGTTCCCCTGGAGAAGGGTTAGGCTACCCACTCCAGTATTCTCGGGCTTCTCTGGTAGCTCAGATGGTAAGAAATCTGCCTGCAATGAAGGAGACCTGGGTTCGATCCCTGGGTTGGGAAGGTCCCCTGGAGGAAGGCATGGCAACCCACTCTAGTACTCTTGCCTGGAGAATCCCCATGGACAGAGGAGCCTGGTGAGCTACAGTCCACGGGGTCGCAAAAAGTGGGACATGACTGAGCGACTAAAACACAGAAAGACAAAAAGCAAACCTATCACCTAGGTTTGGAATTAACTGAATGTTCTATATACTTAAAACTAATTCTCCCTTAACTCAAATGGAATATTAATTCCATTTAAACACAATGAATTCTACTGTTCCTTTTTTTAATCATCCCAGCTACTCCTATCCATTCCTCGGCCTCTCAGTTTAAACCTCACTTCCAAGGTCTCCCGTGACAAGCCTAGCCTGGGGTTCTGCTCCTAGGTTTTCCAGGCTCTCTTATTTGCTCTGTCATAACATCACCACATGGGCACTCCAGTCACTCATTTAAGTCCCACAAGACTCTGCCTTTCCCGTGTACTTGCTTATACTGTTGTTATCTCTATTATCTTAAAAAAAACACTTAAATGTGTGAACATATGAATTTCTTAAAAACATAAGAGTAGATTTTTAACATATGTATTGGAGTAAGAGGCACATAGACTACACTGAACTTGGAAATGGTACAAATTTATAGCTTATACGAGAGGACCGTTTAACATGTATTTACAGGTAAAAGGCGTCAGGCCTTGAGGCAGGAGGTCTAGGTGATGGTGGTGTCCAGCAGAAGACAATTAGAGGCACAGATGTGAAGCGCAGAGAAGGTGCCAGAGGCGGAGACAGACTTAATTACACCCCACGTACAGAAAGGAGAGTGAGGAATGGTGAACAGTGCATGCATGCGTGCTTCGTTGCTTTAGTCGTGTCCGACTCTCTGCGACCCTATGGACCATGGCCTGCCAGGATCCTCTGTCCACGGGATTCTCCAGGCAAGGATACAGGAGTGGGTTGCCATTTCCTTCTCCTACCGAAAAATAAAGAGGAGGGTTGGCCAACCTTATTGAAGTGTCTAGGACACCATGAAGAAGCCTCAGAAGCAAA
The DNA here is from genome assembly GCF_019320065.1 of Cervus canadensis. Lineage (NCBI taxonomy): Eukaryota > Metazoa > Chordata > Mammalia > Artiodactyla > Cervidae > Cervus > Cervus canadensis. The sequence goes on from NC_057416.1 coordinate 15,242,608, forward strand.
GGAGGAAGTCTCCCTCTGCCAAGTAACTTCAGGGAAGCTTGGAAAAGAAGATCAAGCGAGAGCCAGGGAGGCAGGAAGATGAGGAAAGGGATTTCTCTAATGAGGAGGGGACGGTCGGGCAGGCTAACAGAGTGTATGCGATGAGTGATTATAACCACAAAGGAAGAAAGACAAAGATCCAGATGTGGACGAACCAATGCAGGAGGTGCGGGCCAACTACATGTAAGGTGTTCCAGCCCTTCCTTCCCACGTTTGCACACCTGCACCCCAAGGACGCCTATCCCGAGGGTCACAGCTTCCTGGCCCCTAACACCACATCAGGGAGGGCAGGGCAAGCCTGTCCATGGGGAGGTGGGAGGTGGGGCCGCCCCTCAGAGAAAATGAGTGCTTCCTGTGGATTTCCACACAGAATGAACTCTGAGAGAAAACGAAATGCTCTAATGAAGCAGGAACATCGAGGAAGACCGGGATGCTCTCCAGAGGGGCGCTTGACCTCACGGCAGGCCACCACACTGGGAGCAGAACACGACGGAAATGGTATCCAAGGAGCCATCTAGCTTCGAAATTCATGATGCAGTTCACTTCCATCTTCACCTCTGTAATTTTCCACATCTCAAGCCTGCTAATCCTCCACCTTGCCTGCCTGCCTGACAAACATCTATTTTCAAAAACGAATCCAGAGTATACCATTTCTACATACATGCTATTAACCCTGTTGGGATGAAATATCTAATAAGTGTATCCATTTCTTTCTCTTTAAACACTGGTGCTCATCTGTCATGTTTACCACTAAATCCCAGAAGCAGCTGTACTTCATGAAATAGTGCGCTACTTCAGAAATAGAGAGAAGCCTTTAAGATGATCAAACTCAGCTACCTGAGCCGGAGACAAATTAAATTGTTCCAACTCACCAGTAAATCAGCATCAAAGCCAGGATTAGAATTTAGTTTTCCTGGAGCCCAGGTGAGAGGTTTGGGGTTTTTAATCCTCCCTCCCCATCACATCACACTGTATAATTTACTGCACTTTGGTATTTCAACTCTCTGAAATTCTCAACTGTCACTTACGTGAAGTTTAAGAAAAAAAAAACCAGTAACAGTTAATCATTCGTTATTTAACAGGTCCAAAAAAGCACTTTAGAGAATAAAATAAGAGTGGGAGAAGGCAAAAAAAAAGCATAGGCAAGTGCTGCCTCTTGTAATCTTGTGTCTTTATCCTTCTTTTCTCCTGAACTCTGTTAAGTTAAAAATAGAAATGAAAAGACAAAAAATTTCCTTGCCCTACAAAACATCCCATTTGTAGACCAATGCCATTGTAAACAGAAACGGACTGAGAGAGCAAATACAGTTTGCTTATTTGATAAGTTATGTCTGGCTCTTTGCAACCCCATGGACTGTAGTAGCCCACCAGGCTTCTCTGTCCATGGGATTCTCCAGGCAAGAATACTGGAATGGGTTGCCATGCCCTCCTCCAGGAGATCTTCCCAACCCAGGGATGCAACCCAGGTCTCCTGCATTGCAGGCAGATTCCTTTTACCGTTTGAGCTACCAGGGAAGCCCTTGCTCCAAAACAAAAGCTAACTAATGCATCAAATGCACTCATCTCTAATTGTTTTCTGGCTCAGTAAATGCCCAAGTATTGTGCTATGAGCTTTAAATGTATTATCTCACTCGATCCATATATATACATATGGCGATACCTGTACCATAATAAATAAATATTTTTACAGGCTCAGAAATTAAGTTGCTTACTCAACACCATCGAGCAAAGGGGTGAGGGGAGTTGAGTAAACACAGAGCATCAGAGCCTGAAGCCACATTAAGAATGAAAGAAGCCAAGAAGGGACAATGGAAGGCTTAGGTTCTGGAAGGAAGGGTTTGAAATATCAGCACCAGGGATGCAATGAGATGGCAGCTGAGAAGAAAAAGCAACCAAAAAAACAGAATTTCTGAATAGGATTAAGGTCCAACTGCCTGGAGAGAGAAAATAACTTGCGATCTGCAGAAGGAGTTTTTAAAGAACCAAAACTATGAAAGAAAAAGTCCTGACTCTAAAAAAAAAAAAAAAAGCTGTGTGGTCATGCGTTCACCTTGCTTGGCAGGAAATTTGCTTTGAGTTATTTTCCAGTTATTCTACTTGAAAATAAGCAGAGGAAGGAGAAAGATCAAGGAAGAGAACAAAAGCCTGCTCACCTAATTAACATTTCCCACTATTCTGATTACTTCTGCAGCCACTCTTCATCCTTTTGCTTATTTTACAGAAACGCATGAACTAAAGCAACACACATTCTGGAAAGGCGCTGTGGTCACGGAACTCCTGGCGATGATGGACAAGTTCCACCTTGTCCATCATACGCAGCCGCCCCAGCATATGTGGTCACCGAGCACTGGAAATGTAGCTGGTGTGAACAAAACACTGACTTTTTAAATTAATTTAAATGATGTAACTCATCTCTATTCCTTTGGAGAGTTTCCCATTTCAAATTATATATGTCAAAACCCAATTTTAACATCCACAATAGTCAGAATCTTCTTCTGTGGTTAAAATTTGAAGCAGTACTTCAATAGCAAACATACTGTTATATTAAGATCCAAATTCTGTAAGCAGCTGTCTTAACTCTAAATAGTGAAAATAGCAAAACTTGCCAAGATTTTGAGATGCTGATACTGTTCAATTTTGGTTTTTTTTTTTAAGTTTCCATGGTGCCTGTTCTGAGTTGTTCAGCTATCACAAAACTACAGGAACTAATCAAATGTATGGAAAATAAAGGAGGCACTACATTGGTAATTATTAGTAGTAAATGTCAGTTACTCTAATTTTTTACTCTAATTTTTGGAAAAGACCCTGATGCTGGGAAAGATTGAGGACAAGAGGAGAAGGGGGTGACAGAGGATGAGATGGTTGGATGGCATCCCCAACTCAATGGACATGAGTTTGAGCAAACTCCGGAAACAGTGAAGGACAGGGAAATCTGGTGTGGTGGGTCCATGGGGTCCCAAAGAGTCAGACACGACTGAGTGACTGAACGTCACCACCATTTCTAATTTTTAAAATAAAGTATTAAAGCAAGCAAAGAACAGTGAGACAGGAAAGCAAGAGACATTAACTGTAGAATTCCATGTGGAGCACATGACAAATACGGTTCCAAGGGACTTTCTAGTCTACAGATCTTTGTGCCCAACCAGCTTTTTAATAAAGTGACAGTGTTCACAAAACAAGGCTATTAACTGCAATTTACAAAGAGCACAGCTAAAAGTCCTGAGGTCTGGAGTGTGGGTAGGCAGAGGACACCACGGGAGGAGGGAGGACAGAAACCAGACCAAGGACAGTGTTTTCCTATTCAAACTTCTAAGACTCCTCTTCCAACAGGTGAAACGGAAATCGTATGAATTCTGCTAATTTTCAGACAAGTCAGCTGGAGAATAAGGACTAAGCACTAACCACATCCTCCATATCACGCTTAATTCTCACCCTGACCCTCCAGGGCCTTAGCCAGGACTGAGTGACCACAAAACAAGCAAGATGAGACGAGCGCCCGTAGTGGAGAGGCAGAGCAGACCTGCAAAGGCAGGCAAGGAGGTGGGCATTGCTACTGGAGTTCGCATCTAAAAATACAGACTGCCTGACAGGCCAAGAGCGAACTTCCAGTTTTTCTACGGTTATCACTCAGCATCCGTCCCCTTGGAGCTTTGGCCCTTGGGCTCCGCGATCCTCTGCAGCACCGCGCTGCCTTTATTTAGGTGGTGCTCTAAGGCTGCCTGTAACCACAGCCTGTCTGGAGCTCTCTTGGCAGCTGCCGCCATCTGAGCAGCTATTGTTTGTCTCCGCAGTCCTGGTGCCAACGGGATTAGGCTTGGAGCCAAAAATGGAACTCTATTCATAGGCTGTCAAGGCTGGAGGGGCGCTCGGAACTCATTTAGTTCAAACTTTGAGAGTCCCGTGGAAAACCCTCAAAGAATGAAATCAAATGACCAGCCTAAAGTCACACAAGCAGGGGTTGAGCAAGAATTTGCACCCTGAAATCACCAGACTTCTCTTCTGGCTTTAAGTCTATCTTGACTAGCTGTTTCTCACTGAAAAAATGGGTGGTGCTGAGACATGAGATAAACATAAGATCAAAAGCCAAATGCAATTTACTGGGAATTGCCTTCGACATTCCCACAAATGTCAGATACAGCACTGATAGAGAAGGGAGAAACCCAACCCATTTTATAAAGTTAACATCATGTTGATGTAAAAGAGGCTAATCTCACTCAGGCACTTAAATGCAAAATCTTAAAATACTGGTACTTAAAGTAATTTTAGCAAATGATATTCAGCAACATAGAAAAGAACAGAATACTCCTTGAAACAATTTATCTTAAGGATTCAAGATTAACAGATTTTGGGGTAAAAAAGTTTATCTATTCCAATATGTGCAGAAAAAGCAGTGCATAAAATCTGATTTTTATTAGACTTTAAGGATAACATACTTCATGGTAAAATAAAAAATAAGCAGGAAGAACAGGTAAGATCTATAGAGTCTTCCTGAATATTTGCAAATATTTGGGAAAAGACCACAAATAAGTAAACTTTTTTTTTTTTTTAATGAATTCCTGTCATTGTAAAATGACTGGCCCTTCACTTCCTTCCTGTGCAGCTATCAAATGTTACCGGAAACCCTCGGAAGTTGTTTGCAGCTATAGCTGTTTCCTATTGCACTTTGTTCAGCCACAATAAAATGCCATTTACTTTGACTGAGAAAAAACAGTTGTAATACGACACTCGCCTAGAACATGGATGGTTACCCAGCATACCTATTCACTATTATAGCATTTTATGACTTTCTCATGCTTTAGGCATCACTATATATATATGTATGTGTGTACATATTTTATATATATATATGTGTATATATATATATACACACATATATACTATTCTATCTGCAGTTAAAGGACATTTCTTACATTGAACATAAAATAACCCTACATTATTCTATTCTGCATATAAACAAATGAATAAAAGGTCCCTGTATAAAGCTGTCCTCTACAAAGTATATGAAGCTGTAACTTGGTTAATTTGAGCATGCACATCTCAATGCAGAATAAGGGATGAACAAAAATGGAGAAAATGGTAAAGATCTGATAAATATACACATAACCAACTATGAGAGCTGGAATTTCAAGCTCTGAAATATTTTTAACAGGACATAATAGCACAAAGAAGTGTGAAAATCTCAAAACTTGAAAATATTGTATCTTCTAACGAACAAGAAACAGTTACTTCTTAAAGTAGAAGCGATCTGAATAATAGTCTATCATCAACTTGATAAATGTCTTCTGAGATTTCAACTTTGGTAACTAATATTCTACTACTATTTTTTAAAGAACAATTTTAATAACCTGGAGAAGCAAAATACAGATCTCATCTTTTTTAAAATATTCACTGCTTAGAGTAATGGAAAATAAATTTAATTCTTACTTCAGGAATATCAAGTAGTCTACCCTCTCAAAAATAAATCAGCAGTACCACCAGCCCAACTAGTAAATATATCAACATATAAAAGGTCAGAAAACTACTGCCGAACTGATTTTGTATAGCTTACAAACTAAGAATGGCTTTTACATTCTTAATCAGAAATAAAAGGATATACTGTGACACACGAAAAGTATATGAAATTCAAATTTCAATGCTCATAAATAAAGTTTTATTGGCACCCACAGCCATTCTCATTAATTCCCCTGCTGCCGAGGGCAGCTTTCACTCTTCAGTGACCGATCTGAGTGGCTGTGAAGTGACTCTGTGGCCTGCAAAGCTGAAATTATTTCAGACTTGGCCCTTCACAGCAAAGGTTTAATGATCCTCACCGTACACGGTTAACAAAACAAAGTTTAAACACTTAGTGTTATTTACAAGCTTTGTGCTTTTTGGTCTGAAAATATTACTAGAAATAAGATTCGCCTAAAAAGCAACCATCATATAATTCAGCAAAAAACAGAGAAGGTACAGGAAAAACAGATCTGAAACCACATGTACATCCCAAACCCAAAAGCCTATCAAGTGAACATGGGATCCTGCAACCAGAAGCAGCAATCATGAAACTCATGTCTCCCTGGCTCTGAGCTCAGGTGGCCTTTCCCTCTCTCTCAAGCCCTACGTAGTGGTGGTTTAATTGCTCAGTCGTGTCCAACTCTTGCAACCAAGGATGTTAGCCCACCAGGCTCCTCCGTCCATGGGATTTCACAGGCAGGAATACTGGGCTGGGTTGCCATTTCCTTCTCCACTGAAGTCATATAATTTACTTGAAAATTGGGGAAAACACAAATGGAGAAGACAGCAGACTGCTGGCATTTGCAGTCTCTGCCTGTCTCACAGGGTTTCTTGTAAAGATCAACTACATGAGGCTGCTTTAATACATTAAGTGCCTCATGCTTAATAAGCTGTACTTGTCACTGCCCTTCTGGCTCCCGGAGAAAGTTTTATTTCAGCCTGATCTAAAAGTGAGGTCAGGGGTGGAAGAGTGGGACAAGAAAGATCGGAACACAGCACAGAAGAGTAGCGAAGGAAGGAAAGCCAAGGGCTGCTGGTTTCTCTTCAGCCGTCTCCTTCAAGGTCAACTCGCAAAGGTAACAAGCATGTGACAGTCTCACAGAAATCAGCCCAAAGAGAGGGACCCGTGTGGCTTCTGTGATTTCAATGGGGCCTCCAAAACACATGAAATTTTAACTCTACAGAATTGATAGAGGAAAAGCTAGGAAAACAGTAAGCTGAAACAGCCTCAATAAAGTTTTTAAACCATTTAAAATTTTAAGCAGATGGAAACAGATCCAATAGTCATCAAAGAGCCTAAACCCTTTGAAGATGTTCTTGCAGACACACAGAAATCACATCCACAAACATACTCTATATTCAAAAAGGACACCTCTACTTAATACACATTTCTGATGAATTTATTTTTAACCATGAAAAATTTATTTTTCAGTGTTTGTTCCCAAACAGGAAGATGTACCCCAATGAATGGGAAGATACAAAAACCAAAAAAAAACCCACAAACATTTACTACTGCTGCTGCTAAGTCGCTTCAGTTGTGTCCGACTCTGTGCGACCCCATAGACGGCAGCCCACCAGGCTCCCCCGTCCCTGGAATTCTCCAGGCAACAACACTGGAGTGGGTTGCCATTTCCTTCTCCAATGTGTGAAAGTGAAAAGTGAAAGTAAAGTCGCTCAGTGGTGTCTGACTCGTAGCGACCCCATGGACTGCAGCCTACCAGGCTCCTCCGTCCATGGGATTTTCTAGGCAAGAGCACTGGAGTGGGGTGCCATTGCCTTCTCCGACAAACATTTACTAGACAGTGTAAAATAAGTGGACCAGTGAAATGGGTATGAAAGGTACATGGATATGTACCTATATTCTTATAATAAGGTGGCAAGCCCATCAATGACTACAATAAAGTAATTTTCCTAAGGTACAGCCTCTAATGCTAATAAGGGAAAAACCTGAGATGTTTACCACTGTGTATAGTATGCTACCACCCCTGTGAAAAAGACGAGAAAAAAAAAATAATGCATGCTTGTTTGTACATGAGTAAAAGAAAGTACAAACAGCAGTTGCCTCAAAGTGCTTGGAAATGCAGGCTTTCCTATCATTCAAGAATGCTGAGGCCACTAGATCAGGAGACCACTGTCACTGAAAAGAGTTTATTATTCCCCGCAGCCAAGCGGGTCTGCACTGGGGCCAGTCAGGAGGCAGAAAGAGCAGGACAAAGAGTGGGTCGCAACCTTCCCTGTGGTTTCCGTGGAAAGGGCAAGGTGCTGCAGCTCAAGGAGGTTTAGAACTGGCTGGTATGAATTATTTCAGTGGATTCCGGTCCTCACTACAACATCTGTGACTCTCAAAAGAAAACATGTTGAGTGTAAGAACCTTTACAAAAAAAATAACCCAGTATACACTCTGTGAGTCTATTTATAGAAAACTTTAGGGAAGGCAAACTAATATACAGTGATTGAAGGCAGATCAGTGGCTGCCTGGGGGCGGGAGGAGGCAGCAACAGAAGTGAAAGGCTTGGGGGACTTAGGGGGAGAGATGGGTAGGTTTGCTGCCTGACTGCGGAGATGGTTTCACAGCTGGGTAGCTACGTCAAAACTCATCCAATCGCAGGCTTTAACCACATGCAATTCACTGTATGTCAACGACAGTCCAGTAAAACTTTTTTAAAAGCAAAGAGCAATACTTGCTTTGTGTCCAAAACTTGGAAAATACCAACACAGAGATAAGGGAGTAAAACTGTAGTCATTTCTAAAGCATGCACAGGCCCCAAATGACCACTTGGAAATTACATGCCCACTGTAAGCCACCTATCGGACCTCAGAAGTTCACGTTGATAGCATTGACTAGAAAGACACTTTGCTGGGGCGGCTCCGGTCTGCCGAGGTTCCCTGTGGAGAACGGAGCCTGGGAGTGCACACTGGTCCCCATTGTTCGGCCCCCTTCTTCTCTGTCCTTGACATTCTGCAAGGAAGCCGTGACGCATGTGCATGCAGGAGCCAGGCTGCCCGGGCTCAGACGATCTAATGCTCCCTGCTCTTGCCTCTCTCCCACCTCGAGCAACTGCATGATTTTTGTTAAAAGAAGCAGATTTACCCTGATACTGAGCATAATCAAACAAAAAATGTTATTAAGAACTTCTGGCGTTAACAAAGTGTGTATTAGAAAAGGAAACAATTAGAAAAGATCAAGTGGCTTTTGCTTGCACCTTCTGTTAAAAGGAAACACCCTGCCACCCCAGTTAAAAACAACATAACGGGAACCATCTGAGATGCAGAAAGGCAGTTCTAGGCACCAAATACATTTAAAAACGTTCATCCAAACTTGTCACTGAGAATCCCCAACTCAGCTGATCAAACCCAGTCCTAGACAAGGTTTTTTGGTTCCGTTTTTAAAAAAATAGGCGTCCCACCATGACAATAGGAGAGAGAAAGTTTCTGGGGGGATGTTTCCTCCTCTCCAGGAGGACTCAGTGAGGCCATCTGATTTAAGTTTATACAGAACATTCCAAGGGATTGCACAGAGACTCTCCAAAATAGGTCATTATTTATAAAAATAACATAAATATTATCCTTGACCTCTTCTGGTATTTACGCCTTTCCACCAAGCACAGCCATTCTCTCATACACTCATTGAACTGGATTTCTTGGCCTCACCACTCCTTCTAATTGTCCCAACGTGAACACCCCCGAACCCTGTCTCTCTCCATCCACTTGACTACGTGCTGTATCAGCACCCTAACTTTTCCAAGGGGCCTCATCCTGCTTCCTGCACCGCCACATCCGTCATCATCACTTTCCCACTTCCTCCAGAGGCGTTTATTAGCACCTGGGCACACATCTCACATTCACCTGTTTCTCTCTGCTATTTCATGCACGCAGACTACCAACTCTCAGAGCATCTCTTAACATGCTGAATAGACAGCAGCGGCTCAGTAAACACCTGATGGGTTAAAAAATGATTTGAATGGCAATGAATTCAGATTTCCTTTAGTCTGTTAGATGTTGTGATAATCACCAGGTTCCTAAATTTCTCTTAACCACTAAGAAGCAAGTAGACCCATTTTACTTCATCAGATCTGTTCATCCAAAGGACAGGCATGCCTTTATCAAGCTACTGAGACCCTGGATATCTCATGCAGTGTTAACAGAACAGAGGTAACTAACCCCTGCACATGGGAGAGGCCGTGGCATCTCTCCCAGCTGCAAAGATGCTCATCACTAATCACAGAACGTCAGGACCTGGAACGCCAGTTTTCTCCAAGATCCCAGAGGTAAACCTCACTACTGCCCACATCTCATGCCTTCCTGCCCAGTGATTTTCTCACTCTGCCATTAATAATTAGGCAACATGATTCTGGGACCCCAGGTGATGTGATGGATCAGCGCATCACGGAAACTTTCTTCTACCTGACTGTCTTCACCGGTTTTCACAATCAGGCCCCCAGTGATACTGACCAGCCTACTGAAAGTCAGTCTACTTTAAAAGTTCTGAGGCACATATATCCTTCGAGGCATTACATTTGGACCCTGAAGGTCATGCCCAAATTATCTGCTGAGTTGAGGAAATAGAAGCATCCAGAGGTGGACCTATATATTTACTATCTTCTTTTACAGTGCCCATGCTAATATATGGTTATTTCTAGACTTTTAGAGACTTAGGTGGCTTGTGGAATGATCAGACATTTTTACAAAACACAGTTTACTACATGCTTCGCAACAAATATTTCTGAGTGGTAACTATAGTTATTCTCCACTGTTATCTGCCTTCAACTCATAAATAAATAAAACCTCTTGGGAATCTGCATGAATTTTTCCCCCACTGTCTTATCAGCAGGATCTATATGCCGCCCAAGGGTCTGGGAGCTAGCTATGGACTCCGAAATGGCATTTCTTCTCCCCAAAGGAAGTGTTTTGAGGTTTCAGCAAACATCCCTTCCAAAGAGTTGTCAGAACAGACAGACTTAAAGGGAGTGGCGATACCACATTTATCCCATTTCTTCAAGACATAACACAACAGCAGTGTCCTCATCATTTCAGAGGCCGGAGACAGATAACCAAGGTTTTAAGGCTCCCCACAGTAGCTCTAACTTCTATAATTTCTCTGTTTCTTTCTCCTGTCCTCAAATACACATTATGTCCAGACATATGGTATCTGCTCAGATATTGCAAAGGGCATATGTATAGCTTGCTTGCCTGTCTCTTCACAGAGGATTTAATCTAATCTAAAAGAGAGATGATATAAGAAAAGTGAAAATATTTTAAAGTCTAACTAAACAAGCAACTGTTTAAAAGGGGTGGTTATGTTCCTGAATTACTACCTTGAGGCTGTGGCTTCTAGATTTCTCAAGGTCTGTGACCAGCCCCCGTTTCAAGCAAATAGTTTCTTGACTATGAAATCCTCCTCTGAAATTTTTATAAATATCTCATCTTTCTTCTTTTTATATTTGACAGTGAGTTCTAAATTTTTTAGCTCTTAGTTCTTTCATTTCACCAAAAATGAGGCTGAACTGAGTTATGAGTAATGCTGTGAAACAGTATAAAAGACACTGCTTAAACAAGCCTTTAGTAACCAGAGGTATTGCTGACTCCAATCTTTATGAAAAAGTAAAGTGAAATTGTTACTCACTCAGTCGAGTCCGACTCTTTGCGACCCCATGGACTAGAGCCTGCCAGGTTCCTCTACCGATAGGGTTCTCCAGGCCAGAATACTGGAGTGGTTGCCATGCCCTTCTCCAGGGGATCTTCCCAACCCAGAGACTGAACCCAGGTCTCCTGCCCTGCAGGTAGATTCTTTACTGTCTGAGCCACCAGGGTGTTCTTACACAATCTCTTAGTCCCAGCGCTTATTCTTAGGCTCAAGAAACTCCCTTGGCATCCTATTCCTAACACTTCCAAAAGCAAAGACCCTCAAGTCCTGTTTCTCTCCCACATAATTAAATTCTTACAGGGCTCAATCATTCTTAATCAGCTATTGGTTTTCTAACAATCCAAACCTCACTTTTAATCTCCATCAGAGGAACACATCAAAATTTAGCCAAAGAGCAAGAGCATATTAATCTCAAGGCAAAAGCATAGTCAAAAATCAATCTTGTTTACTTGTACTAATCAAGAAAGACAGTCTATAGCACAGGTTGGAATATGGTGACAAGAGGCTTAAAAACTAATTTTTTAACATCCTTTTTTAAGACATAAAACATTACATACACACATGCTCCCTTATCAAGCATCTTTCTACAGGCATTTCAGTACATGGATATTGAATTCAAGCTTCTCTCCACCTTAAAAACTGCTTCCTTTTAAGTTCAACAAAGTAAATTATAAAATAAGAACAGTACAAAAAAAAAAGGAATAACAAAGACTTGCAAGGAAGCTGAGAATGCCTTCTTAATTTTGGTTTTTATATGTTATTTCCTTGATATATCAAATAGACAACTCAATAACTGAACACGACAGTTCCCCTAAATAAGACATAATAAGCAAAGGCATGACAGAGGTATGTAAGTTATAAATCTACCTCTTCATAATCTAGATTATGGAAACTAGATTCTATGGGAAATACTGACTCACTGAAAAGTCTAGACTCAAAGGCCAACGACCTCCTCCAAGAGAAGCTTTATCTTCCTGCGAAGGAACTGTCCTCTTGGTGTCATGTGGACAGTCCTGTTTTAACTCTGATCAAGAGAGCTTGTAGACTCCACTTGCAAATTTTCATGCATAAATGGTAGCTAACTTTTTACTACACAAAGGATAGCTATGCTGAACCTCTGTGTATGTGTATGTGCAATAGGATAAAGAGAACCAAGACTTAAGGAAAAAGTTGATGCACTGTCAAATGTAAAAGTTCAACATTCGAAGTTTATAAGGACTTTGGAGTCAAGGAAGTACCTTCTCAGAATGTTGGACGTTCAAGAAAAAAAAATGGTCAGAAGGAAAATCTGACGTGTGAGTTCAAGAATTTGCTCCCAATTTGAAAATTACTGAATTCTAATCCTTTACTGCCTGCAGACACACAGCACTGCTCTATGGAAAAATTCCAAAACAACATTAAAAAAAAAAAAAGCACTGTGAACTGTGAAATAAACTCTTTTGATAGTTTTCATAAAATGCAGAGTTTGGAAAATGCAGCAGCAGTAGAATCTGCAGTTAAGTTTAAAATACATTTCTAAATTTAGGAGCTATTAATGAAACTACAATATTTGCTTTTTCACCTGCAAGTGAAACTCTACTAAGAAGCAAAGTAGTTTTATAAAAGCAAATTGAAAGGAAAAAAAAATGGGGCTAAATTTTCATCAGAGAATAAAAGCTTGTCTTGAATAATTCTAAAGGAAGATGACTTATCAAAAGCTAAAGAAAAGTGGCAAATAAAGAAATTTAATTTAAATTTCCCCAAATCAAGCGAGTACATGCATGAATATTTCATACATAATAGTATTAACACATACCTGTTTTAGAATTAATTGAAAAAAATCCCTGTGGATTTCCACTTGTGATTTTGTATGTCAGCTTGTCATCAGAGCTAGAGTCTGGATCAAATGCCTCAATCTGGACCACAGATACATCCTTGGGAGAGTTTTCCATTATTTCTGGATAATAAACAGGCTCCGACGTCTGCGGAGCGTTGTCATTCACATCCTCCACCTCTATGTAGACCTCTACGAAGGAGGACAGGGGCACCACGCCCTGATCAGATGCGTAGACTGTCAGCCAGTAATGAGAGGTCGACTCGCGGTCCAGTCGATCTGAAGTCTCTATGACACCTAGCAAAGGAAGAAGAAAAGCATGAAGCAGTATGTCAACAACAACTTGTCACTATGTCAAAGTGTCAGCCTACATGACAACTCTGACTTATGCAAGGCTCACAGCTAAGCCATCTTAAGCAAACGAACCTGTGTCTTGGTTTCCTCTTTTATAAAATGGAATAACAGTATGTTGAAAAAATGAGCTAATACACTTACAATGATTAAAATACAGCACTTGGCACATAATATCACTCTTACAAAAGTTTTTGTCATCGCTGGTATTAGGTGCCAGGAACCACGTGGAATGCTTTACAGAAATTATCTGATTTAAGTCTCAAAACAGCCCAAAGAAATGAATGGGCAAATATGGTCTCTTATGTCCTGAAATCCTTCCATTTCTTTTAATAGCCTTAAACAAATGGCAACACAAGCAAGATGCTAAAAACATCAATGCTCTCATCGCGTTACAAGCTCCATAGGGGCAGAGACTGCCTCCTTGTCAAATACCAGTTTACCCAGCACATTACTACTTACTATTTATATAACTATTTATTAAATGAATGAACAAGAATGAATGTATATGTTAACTGGACTTGGTATAGAATAGTCCTCAAATGGACCCAAACTAGGACACATTTCTTAGTAAGTCAACCAGTGAGAGGTAGAGCTATAAAATTACAAAGAAGACGGTTAGAATGTCTAACATTTTGGCCCAGACCCTGAAATCACTCATAGGCATACTTAATCTCAGGATGATTAACAGCGGAAATGTCCACTTGTCTTGGGCAAACCCCACCTTTTTATTCAATGGTGTAATCTTGTCATTTGGTTTTCCCAAAATACATCACTGCATTTTTTCTCTTGTGCAGAGTGTGTGTGTGTGCGTGCGTGTGTGTGTGTGTGTGTGTGTGTGTGTGAACTAGTCACTCAGTCATGTCCAACTCTTTATGACCCGTGTGTGTGTGTGTGTGTGTGTGTGTGTGTGTGTGTGTGAACTAGTCACTCAGTCATGTCCAACTCTTTATGACCCATAGACTGTAGCCCACCAGGCTCCTCTGTCCATAGGACTCTGTGTGTGTGTGTGTGTGTGTGTGAACTAGTCACTCAGTCATGTCCAACTCTTTATGACCCATAGACTGTAGCCCACCAGGCTCCTCTGTCCATAGGACTCTGTGTGTGTGTGTGTGTGTGTGAACTAGTCACTCAGTCATGTCCAACTCTTTATGACCCATAGACTGTAGCCCACCAGGCTCCTCTGTCAATAGGACTCTCTGGGCAAGAATACTGGAGTGGGTTGCCATTTCCTTCTCCAGGGGATCTTCCCGTCTCGGGGATTGAACCTGGGTTTCCTGCGTTGCAGGGGGATTCTTTACTATCTGAGCCACCAGGGAAGAGCATCACTGTGAATTAATGCTACTCTTAGTGTTCAATATGGTCCAGGTTGAACTTTGGAAATCCTACAATTCTAGAATCCCTAAAGTTTTCCATTGAATGCAAAACAAAATATTATGGAAAAAGTAACAAATATCAATTTAATCTGTGCTCAGAAATGAAGCATTTTTTATTGACTGAATACACATCTGTATTTCTTATTTTTTATCATGATATAAAATTAAATATGTGCTTATCTGAGGTTAATATAAAAAAAGACCTCGTTTATTTTAAATGCTAAATAATTATATCTAACCCTCCCCAAAAGATGTCCAACTTATAAAGACCAAACCTAAATATTAAAATGTGAACTGGATTATCATAAAATGAATATGTACTGCTATTCAAAAGCATTCCGACTACTGTTTCATTAATTCTCAGCAAACCCTCAAAATGGATCTCCTCCTAAAACTATGGAACAAAGACTCAGAACTCTTAAATAAAAAAGGAGCTAGCTGGTCTCTGTACAGCAGATAAGTCAAACATGTGTTCCTTTTTCTCTTGTCCAAACATGAGTCTATGCATACTGAATCCGTTCACTAAATTAGCAAAATTATATCTGTTTTTAGCCTGAAAGAAGAGTGCCCTAAGTAACCAAGGGAAAGTAATCTTTTCCAGTTTTTCTTTTTTATCACTCCCATCAATTGATACAAAGGACATCAGGGAATAACTGAATGTCCTAAGAGGATTACATAAACAAATGAATGCACAAATGCTTCTCTTGTTTCTGCCATGTCATGAAAATGTAACACAATTCACTTGGCAGGTGAAGTATTATTAGAAAATTTCAAGACAGGTACAAGGTACTTGCACTCACCTCTTTTGAATTCTAATCCTCAACTTCATTTTAAAAACTGTGTCTCTCTCTCAATGTCATTTGTAGGCATTTAATAACAATAATTAGGAAAAGTTTTGTCCATCTTTATATCAGGCACTGTAACTATCTTACATGCCTTATTTTATTCACTCCTTATATCTAATCTTCCCATATATGTAGGGTTATTATCCTCATTTTGTGAATGAAAAACTTAGATTAAGAGTGATGAGGCTTTCCCAGGGTCCTAGGAAATGGCAGAGCTGGAGTTCAAACACCAGGAATTTCTGACTTTAGGTACCAACAAAATCCCATCAGTCTTACCGTTAGTATGACAAAGGTGCAGTCAACCAAATTTACTGTGAAAAGCCTGAAAAGACAAGTCAGTGCTATGCTGTCCATTTTTTTGCAGATCAGTATTCAGAAGGCGTGAATTAAGTGTTCATTCACATACAATAGCTTTTTTTTTTTTAGTGTCAGGGTAGAAGGAAAAAAAAGAGACAGAAAACGCAAATACATTATAAGATTTAAATCACAGACAAAAACAGCTCTAGATTTTCCATCCAGTCCCAAGTGGAGTCTGGTCTGAAAGCGTCCAGACTGCAGTGCACAGGCGTGAGACGGATGCTTCCGCTGGGAACTGCCCTCTCTCCCAATCACCCTAGCAACTGAGGGGACCCCACCTGTGCCTGACTGCCGAGCCACGGTCTGGAGGGAAGGTGTCAAGGCCCAGGGAATCGCCAGATATTACCATCAGTTCAAAGTGAGACACCGAAGCTGCTCTACTCAAATATGGGAGAAACTAGAATTGGGTGAATTAGCAATTAAACATGCCTAAGTGAGATACTCAGGTGTTTATATTTCATGAATTCTTGGACTGTATATCTTTATGTATATTTCATATCATGACTTCTGAGATGTTCATGTTTTAATGTATTTTATTATATCCTTGTAAAAGAACGAAATTACTTAATACAGCTGATAGGTAACTAAAAAATAAGGTGAATTTTTAACTTCCAAAGGGAAAGGAGGGCATATTGAATAATCTCTTCTTTAAAAAAAAAATGCTTAGATAATAACATGAGTACATTTGCTATATTTATAATAATTTAACAATATAAGGGTTTACTGCATGTCAAGGACTTCATTAGGTGCTTACCTGTGTTAAATCATTTAAAGAACACAGGAATCATTTGATTTTCTTCCAAGCTTCACAAATGAGGAGGCAGAAGTTTAGATAAAGTAAGCAACTGGCCCTAGCCTTAGAGTGATTGAGAAGCACAGTGATTAAGTAGTCAGTCAACAGTTAAAAAGGGAGAACTGAGATGTGAATGAGCCAGTCTGATTCCAGAACTGTGGCTCTTCACCATCAGGCTATACAGTTATCATTAGCCACAGATTCACCGTCACACACACACGACCACAGCAAGGGTGCTGGGCATCACGGGTGTGGGTGGGGGCTGCCACAATGAGAGCCCACAGGCAGTTTCCCATTGTGGAGGTCAGAGTCTTTCCTAAACTTAGAGGACAATAAAGCAGAGAAGATTCCAGGGCTCCGCTTGGTCACAGAGGTCCAGGGTCCAGTGCCTAAGCACTATTTTAATTGCAGATTCTAATTCAAATTATTCAATTTGAATAATTGAATATAACAAAATTCAAATAATTTCATTATTCTGAAAGCAGAGTGTAGATGGGAACAGACCATATTTCGGCAGAGAGATTTTTGCAGAGTGTTTATGAGAGTCCTGCAATGAGGGAGACCTGGGTTCGATCCCTGTGTCAGGAAGATCCCCTGGAGAAGGAAATGGCAACCCACTCCAGTACTCTTGCCTAGAAAATTCCATGGACAGAAGTCCATGGGGTTGCAAAGAGTCAGACACGACTGAGTGACTTCACTTTTCTTTATAAGAGTTCAGAGTAAGGTACCTCCTTAACCAGGGGCTCATCAGAATCTCATTTATTCTTTATAAGCGTCCTCGTTTCTGAGACAACCAACAAAGCAACTACTAAGAAATCTGACCAGAACAGTTTTTATTCTTTCAGTCTTTACTCACTTATTCCTTATTCCTTCAGTCATTATTTCAGTCCTTATACACGTGTCACCATTCTTTTCCCCATCCTTCCTAGAGCCACAACTAGCATGCATAGATGGCTCTCTTCTGTAACTTAGTTATCTTAATTCATTCAAAAGAAATAAGTTTTCAAAATTCCATCATGAAGTACTTTAACACAGGAAAATAACTACTGAAGACTCCCAGGTATTGCTGGAAGTGAACCGACCTACTGTGTTCAGAGACCTACTATAGTTCTCAAAACTACACCAGTTCCATTTTTCTCAGTCCATGATCTTCTACCAAACCAGCTTTCAATAACTCCTACTTTTCTGCACACTGGGTTATAAATTCACTTTTCCTGAAACAACCAACAAAAACTATAAATACTTAAACTCTGGTTTTAAAGAGTTTTTTTTTTTAACACACACCCACAGTAATACTCCATTTGGCACATATATACATCCATACACTGACTTCCAATGATCTCCCTCTTGTCTTCAAATACCTCCCTCTCTGGGCCTATTTTTTGTTCCTCTTTCAGTGTCTGGGAGAGCAACAATGGCATGCAACCAACTAGATGATCTGTAAGCCTGGGCTGGGAGAGACAAAGAAGTGATAGCCCAGGGCTGCCACAGAGCTCCCTGCAGCCAGACGAGATCATCGGTGATGTACCAGAGGAAGCCAGTGAGATGGCGGTGGTGGAAATGACACCTTTCTTGTCAAAAGGTTAACAGTGCACAAGCAGCAGGCAAGGTAAGGATGCCGCTGTGTGATTCGACACTGTGCATTTTGAGCACAGAAGACAAGTTCAGACAAGCTTGGTATGTGTGCACCATCCAGCAATGTTATAAGAATCATTTCTCAGCTTTAATGAAACGTGACGGAAACAAGAGATGGCCCAGTTTTTCCAATCTCAAGAATATGATGAAGGCATTTTCAGGGGGAGTTTGTTAAAAGCTGAAAAATTTGAAAGAAGCCGGAAATCTGGAGCTATTAAATAAAAATATTTATCATTCCAAACATACTCTCTAGGATTTCAAAACTACCACCAGATGTCACTATGGAAACTGATTTTAAATGTGCGTACAGTGGAAAAATAGAGCTGAAGGAAAAAATACAATGTAACTGTTCAAACAGCTTGACCAATGTGGCTGAAAATACAGCTCACAGCAAAATTTCTTTCAAAAAGGTTTCATTCATGTCCATATATTTAAACAGGCCCATGATTAGACAGGTACTGATGGTGTCTTCCTTACACAGTCCAATTATTTAAAGGCTGTAGGGTACAGTATTAGTTGCTCAAGTAAATGGCCCCAAAGTAAATAAAGGTTTCCAAAAATAACTCCTTTCTGCTGCCCATCCCTGATGGCTAATGGCCCGTTAACTTGAACACTGGCCTTGGACAGGAACGTCCAGCAGTCTCCCCAGTTGCCACCGGTCGGCAAGATGCTTTCAACACGGCAATCTTTCAGGCAAAAATAAAGTAGTATGTAATCACTATAATGCCCAAAATAATTTAACTGATTCAAATTTCCATGGCCAGAGAGTACCTTTTCTTCCTGGAATTTTCCTATTTTCTTGGTTTAACAGGTATTGGCCCCATATCAAGTTCTAGTGCCAAAGCTTTCAACAAAACCATGCTATTTCAGCTTCTTTAGCTACTCCAACTAAAAAATACTATAATCAGCAACAATCTGGCAACATAAACTTGCAAACCCTATCCTCATCTCTGATATACCATATTATCACACCTTTTTTTTTAACTTCTCTGCAACCAAGCTTATGGCAGCAATTGTATGAAAAGCTTCTTAGTCAACCACCAGAAAAATGTCAACGTAAAATGTAATTTTTGATGATATTTTCCCTGAAGGCAACAAGGGGTTGACCTTTCTTTTCTCCATTTCTGTAGTCTTACCATAAACAGAGTAACTCTTTTGGAACTAAATGATTTCTCAAATGTAAAAACAACGCTCACTTAAAAAGAACAGCTATCTTCTACAGACTAGAGATACAACAGCTATGCTTCTGCAATTAATCTGCAAATGGCCACTCCATTTTTTTCTGCTCATTATGGAAAAATCAGAAGTCGCTCAACTGTCATATTAAATAGTAATGTGCTACAAGGCATTAGTCTTTAAAGAGTCAACGATAAACTCTCCCTAAAAACTAAACCTTTTGAGGGCATGGATTTGTTGCCTGCTTTGTTCAGGGCCTGGTAAAGGGGTGCTTATTAAGCATGTGTTGAAAAATAGATGTTCATCGAAAAACAAGGTAAGGATGAAAAACAAGTCCCAAACAAGAGTAACGTAAGGAAATATGACAGCCTAAGGTCATGCGGGGTTCTGCGGAGAATCCTGGACCAGAAAAAGCACACTGGATAAAAATCAAAGAAACTGAGTAAACTGGGCCTTAGTTGACAAGAACATATTGACATTAGTTTGTTAATTATAACAAATAGACAATAATAGGGGAAACTGTGCAGGACAGGGGACACTAGCTGCTCAACTTTTCTGTAATCTACCGAAGTTTTTCAAAAGATGTCCATCAGGGATAATTAATATGCAATTTGTTTCTTCTTTAAGTGATAAAACTTTTCTGAATTTTGTTTTTAATCTCATTTTCATTAAACACAAGATTGAGACTGATAATGTTATGAATACCATACCTTGAGAGATCCTAGAGTGTCCACAGAAAAAAACCTTGTTATGTTGGGCTAAAGATTTAAACAGCAATCCAATTATTTATCTGTTTACATTGTAACTTCTAAATTTACTGTAAATATTGAAAGATTTGCTGTCACTTAAGTTTTGCCTTGATAACATTAATGTGAAATGGTGATAAAACGGAGTTTCTTGATATAAAAAGCTCTATTTCTGAAATTCAAAGACTCTTTAAAATGACTATACCAACCTGACACGCAATAGTATCTAACAAATGAAAACCCTTTAGTTCTTTTAGAAACATTAAGTACAGTAGATTATAATATAAATATATAATATGTATATATTTAATGTTTCTGCCTGTTTTGCATTGGTTGGCAAAATTGCATAGTTACTGCTGACTAAAATACAGGAACAAATGAGATAAGAGTCTGTTAAAGGCATTTCAGATGCTAAAATGGCTATACAGTCCACCTAGGGAAAGACACAGAAAAAATGTTTTTGGTAGTCAAATAAAAGTTTCATACTTCCTTTCGCCTCAAGTATATAAGATATTATCATGTATTTTTACTGGTGTTGGTAAGTATGAAATATAAGGAAAATATAGACAGAGTCATGTTTAATAGTTTGTCTTGCAGACAAAAATTCTCTGCAAAAAAAAAAAAACTTATAAAAAGAAAGTAATACATAATTAAAATTTTAAATGCTCGAGACCACACAAATAGGATAAATATCCCATGCTTTTGATAAATTTAAAAAAGGTCAAGATGAGTCCACCAAGAAGCAACCCCCACAGGCCAAGCAAGCCCCTAGGCACACATCAGCATACAGCACAGGCCAATGTGTACCACTGTCCCCTCACGGCTAAAAAGAGTAAGTCCTGTCGCAAAGGCGAACGATATGGTACCGACCGCTACCATCACCCAGTCTTCCAAAAGCAGGAGCTCGCCGTGTTATTTTGTGAGAAGCCATTTGTGACTAAGAACACAGCAAAGTCAAGTGAAATGGTAATGATGATGGTGGTATTGTTATAAAACAGCAAATCCATCTATTATATAGAGTTCACGATACACCAGCTACGATTTCAAGTATGTCTCAAGTCTTTTCATCTTTACAGAAACTCTAAAAAGTGGGTAATAGAGTTAGAAACTCTAAGAAGTGGGTAGTTAGTTAGTTTAATAGAGTTAAATAGAGATGAGGAAACAATGTCTATTTCAGATGAGGAAACAATGTCAGCCACCTGCCCAAAGTCACACAGTTACTGGTGGAACTGGGGCTCAATCCCAAAGAGTCTGGCTCCAGCCATTCTGTGATATGTCTGAGTCTCTGGCTGTGTCCTCTGATTGGAGAAACGCATGAAGGCCACTGAACACAGCCTGCCATTTCCTGGGAAAGTCCTGTATTCATTAGAATGCACAAATGGAGAGACCAGATGGAAAAAACTGGCTTTGTTGTTTTCCCAACATTTGGGGATCTAGGAAAAGGATCTGAAGCTGCAAAAACCTCGCTGTTCTGTGTCATTAAAACATTAAGCATGTTTCATGAGGGCACAAAAAGGGGATGTGGCTAATTTATTATGGTACATATGAAACAGCTTTAAAAAATGGTATGTCTATTAATCACAAGGAACAGTGTCAACAATATACAGATTGAGCAAAATTATAAATCTTTATAAAACTGTATATATAGAGTACAACCTTGCTTTGGTTTAGTTCTATTTCAAACACCAGAAGTACAAACACAGAAGTATATGCCCAGTGTGGGGGCAGGGGGGAAGGTCCAGAATAAACAAAGGGACAGAGGGACAATAAAGGAAATCAATGAATTAAAAAAATGTTTAACTGTAAATTTCCCTAACCATGAATTTTAAGTCATATTTAAAATGCATACAATCAAAAGCCAAGTCAAACTTAAGTACCAACAGTCCTTTAAGTTTTGCTAGTATAACCTTCTTTCACTTTCTCTTTATAGCTTAGATATACTTTCATCTCTTTCATTTAATTTGAGTCAATGGATAACAACTGACAGCTTCAATGATTCAATATTCAAAAGTATTTATTAATATATATGAAACTACTTAACAGTGCCAGACGGAAGTACAACTTTATGAAACAAATTACATTACAATGAGAACTAAAAAACAAACGAACGAACAAGACTACTTGAAAGTCTTTTTTATTATATATAGGAAATTATACAAGTATATTGCATTGAATTAGATCATAAGTTAACAATTAAAGGGAAAGCGTCTTATGCCGTAACTGTCAATCTGTTTTTTCATTATTTAGATTGCCTATTTAAATCATTTTAATTAAACTGTATATCTATCAACTCTTTCAATTAAAACTGCTGCAGTAACTTTAAAATCAGCTGAGGAAGCTTTTTGACTTGCCAACTTACTAAAACATATTAATTAAAGTTCATAATCAGATTTTAAGCATCATGTTTCAAGTCCAGGGATTGCTTTAGCTTTGCAAAGAGTCATTCCCATGGCAAGCCCTGCTAAATCATGTTTTTATGCTTTGTGGAAAATGGTTCCAAGTTCTGATTTCCATGTCAGAATCATTAATATTGTTAATGAGGGCTTTCATGGATAAGCTCGTTTAAAAAGGATCATCCTTGGGTATCAAACGTATCATCTGAAGACATACTACTGCGATAAAACTATGTACACCAGACAGCCTTTGGGGGGATTAGGATCCAGAGGATGCATATCACACACCAACGGCTCTGCTTCTTGTGGTTTGTTTCACATTTTCAAAAGTTTTCAATTTCAACGTGGATTACTTTTTCTGTCTTATGGTTACTGGATGCACACTCAGCATATGGTTTATATGTGCCACTTTGTTGAATCCTCACAATTATTCTGCAAGCTCGACAGCCTCTCCTCATCTTCCATATGCAGACAGAGGGTTAGAGCTGAAAAATCACTGGACCAAGGCCATCATCACAGTACAGATTCATCAATGAATTAAAGAATTCCCTTAGTCTTAGTCACCTAAGCACTTACATTCACTAACCTGTCTAAGCCTCAAAAGTTGAGTAAGTTTCCTTAAGTTACCCAACCAGTTGCAGAGCAGTGAGAATCCAACACCTGGCTGACTAGTCCACAGCTGAAACTCACAGCCACCAGGGGGCTCCCTTCTGCTTTTCCTGTTCTTACCGGGTGAAGAGATGTGATTTAACTGGCACAGCCAACTCTTCAAGCCGTAGTTCTTTCCTCAAAAGCCTGGGAAGGTGATCTTCATGGGCTTTCCTGGCGGCTCAGTAGTAAACAGAATCTGCCTGCCAATGCAGGAGATGCAGGTTTGATCCCTGGGTCAGGAAGAGCCCCTGGAGAAGGAAATGGGAGCCCACCCCAGTATTCTTGCCTGGAGAATCCTATGAACAGGGGAGCCTAGCACGCTCCGGTCCATGGGGTCACCAAGAGTTGGACTTAGCGACTAAACAGCAACCAGGTGATCTTCATAAATCTGTCTCTATTGATGGAAATAAAAAGTCGACACATCAAAAGTTTACCATCACCTGCCCACAGTGGGAGGAATGAAAAGAATTAAAGTATAAAGGATCGAACCCGTGTCTCTTGTGTCTTCTGCACTGGCAGACGGGTTCTTTACCAGCTGACCACCACGGGCTTCCCATAAACCCAACTAAATGTGGGCCAAACGGATCCCCATACAAAGTTCAAGGATCCCATGTGACTAAGTTTAGGATAAAAAAGGGAAAAGGATAGAAAAAAGAATTCACACGGTTCTGTATCCATCAAATTAGTATATTTATCATGTCATCTTGTTACACAGAAGTGCAGACTTTACACTAAATGAAGCATAAACTTATAGGCATTGTAATTACTGAATATCACTGTAAGAATATCATAACTGAGTTAGCTGTGAATGTGCTGTCATTAATCTTCAACTATTGAGAGGTAGAGATGGAGTTCTAAATCTTAAAAGCAAGTTGTAAACATTTTGTGTCAGATAAAAGCTGATTGTTTTAATAAAACTCTCCTTTGGAAAAGAAATCTTGGTGACATCTTAATCCAGACTCCAATACTTAAGAAAACCTATACCAATATCCAATACTTCAATAACAGATTTAAAAAAAAAAAAAAACTGTACTGTACAATACTGGTTTCATCAAAAAGGATTTACTATCTTTTAAGGTGGCCTGGATCTTGCTAGAAATTACTCTGGAACCTGGTATTACTGATTTATACCTTCTTTCATTCATTCAACAAACACAGGGTTCCTAAAATGGCCAGGCCTAGAAAGAAGTAACTAAAGAAACCAAGAAAAGTAAAACAAATTATTATGGGAAAGGCAGTTAAACAAAATAGTAACGTATTTCTTCAAACTGCCTTTTTGAGAAGAGCAACATAGTATTTTAATGACTAGTTATCGGAACATTTATTTTCTATTATTTTATCTCTTGCACAAAAGTCATGCAAATCCATTTTTAGGTTGTCAGTGCCTGACTGAATTTTAGGATGCAACATGTAATATATGATTTTTAAAAATAAATTATGACATTAATTCCATTTCTGAGAAAAGATAGAGAGAAGATGTATATATACATTAAGACTGGTAGATTACAGGGTAAGTGAAATTTTTCTTGTGTTCACATTTTCTAATTTTTCTACAAGAACTACATGTGTGTTGCATAAAAATCCTTCTTTTAGCCCACATGTATAAAGGATTAATCCAAAGTGTATCAACTAGAACTTGAGAAATTTCAGAAATGTAAAAGCAACCTTTAAAAGTTAAGAGTGACTTCGAGGTTTTCTTAAGCCGGGCAACAACTGCCTGAAACACTTGTACAGCAAAGTGTCCTCCAACATGGAGAAGACAAGGGACTATTCAAGGATTCAAATGTCAGTTGAGAGGACTACGCCTCATGCCAAACTCCTTAACGCACTCCCTTGCTAAAGAAGGAATGGAATGAGATTCCTCGGCTACAGTCAAGTATTACAGTGGCCACTGTATAAACACAGCTCTTTCCAAAACAGACAGTTGTCTCCGGAGTCCTGCAAGGCACCGGGCCGGGAGAAGAGCAAGCGTTCCTTTTCCTCAGGACTGTTTAGGTTTCTAGAAAACAGATTCTAAACGCAGAAAAGTGCAACTATTTTTCTTAAAACCTGAGACCCACATGCAGTTCAGCGACCCACATGCCATTCAGCTATGCAAAGGGTACATGTGTTTTACATGATCTGAATCCTAGTTGAAGCAAATAAAAACCCCTGTACTGTATAAATCTCCCCCTTTCCTAGCTACTCCAGGCAGCATTTTCCTTTACTTTTGATCCGTGAATGAAACAAACCTGTTTCTCTATTAAATTCCATTTTAATAATAAAGCAGTTTTCAAGTTAAAAAATTCAAAGCAATGTACAAATTCAAAAGCTATACTTTAGAGGTAATATTCAGCTACTTTTAATACCCAATTTGCTGCCAAACCCCAGTCTCTAAAAGAACTCACAATGCAGGTGAAGCTTACCTAGTTGCAAACTCACTCACTGCCACTAACTTAGGATAAACTGTGGGTAAACTGTGTTTTATACTGACAAATTAAATCAAACACCTATAAATAATGACCTAAACTCATTACAAGATTTGAGACCTTACTAAGAATACTAAGGCAAAATATCAATTTGTATTATACATAATCCCTTCCCTAACTTCACCTATTTTCTGAATTCACATTTCTTTAAATGAAGAAAAGGTATTAGGAAGGGACTTCAGTGGATCAGAAGAGTCCTAATTTGATTTTTTTTTTTAAATCACAAAAGACAGGGGAGGAATTATATAGTCTGCACTATGCTAAGCAAATAGGAAACAAACTTCATGAAGTGCTCTGAAACACTGGGAACAGTAATCCGTTACCTTAGAGATGATGGAGACATAATTCTTACGGGAGAGGCTATACAAGAGTAGATGGATGGGGTCTCAAATAGCTATCATGTGTCTGCACTAAAAAAAAAAAACTCAAGCAGAGAACTGAATTTGGGAAAACAATTAACTGTATAGAATAAATAACCACAGTAGTTCTCATATTACTTTTTTTCTTAACTTCATCTGAGATCAAAGTTGTTCTTTAAAAAAGTAGTAATGAACATTTCATTAACAAGTGAAACATTTTCTTCTCTAGTTCTCCTAACCACTGCTAAAAAGTGGGGGACAACAGAAGATACATGAAATACTATGAAAATAAGTACGGGGACATCATGTAGCCATAGATATTAGAAAAGTATATACAATCTAATTAGAAGAAATACAGTCAAAAGTGCACAATAATTAATTATAGCATTCTGTTGTTCAGTCTCTCTGTCGTGTCCATGTCCTTGCGACCCCATGGACTGCAGCACACCAGGCTTCCCTGCCTTTCAGAGTCTCCTGGAATTTGTTCAAAGTCAAGTCCATTGAGTTGGTGATGCCATTCAACCATCGCATGCTACTCGTAATTAACTAGTAAAACAGTTACTGAAACGTCTCAGAGACGATATAAAAACATAAAATAATACAAATAAAACCTTCTTGATTAAAGGTACAACCGACCAAACGTACACAACACTAAAAACACATCTCCCTTAATAGTTAAGTAAATCATAATCTAATACAATGGAAGTTTTTCACATTTTGTTTTGAAAATTATCTTTACTTTCCAAAATTCTTCACCTCCCCCCACAAAACTAAATACAAATTCAAAATGCAAGGGGGGGGGAGCATGAGACATAAACATTACTGGCATTTCTAAAAAACCTCAACTATTCCCAGCACATGACAGAATACCAGATAAGTTCAAAGGAAAGAGGCCAGATGTTCTCTTATCAACTCTGTCATTTTTTAAATGATTTTTTAAAAAGAGATTCAATCTTCAACTCCTGGATAGATCTGTCTCTTCATCCAACCATTTATGAAAGAGGTAGTAAAGCAATCATATCTTTTCCAGTTATTTTACTTTTTGGTTGATTTTCTATAACAAGCTATTTGTTAAAATCTGAAAAAATTTATAAATGATCACTTTATAATCTGGTAACTTCTCAAGCCTAACTCACAGATCCAGTAAGCTAACCCATTTACTTCTAACTATATCAATTAATGGAAATAATACATATGTATTTCCCAAATGATCTAAGTACCAAATCAGAAAAGCAAAATAATTGTGTTTGTAAATTTAGTCTCAACTAACTATTGAAGGAATTTTAAAGATGTTCACTTTACTAGCATATTCTGAAATAATGCTGGCATAGCCATGCCTTTAATTATTGTCTTTAAAAGAGAAATATAACCCAACAGACTAACCTAATCTGTTCAAAAGAAATTGCAAGGGGTGAAAATAAAAGACAGATTCCTTTAGCAGAACTGATGTTTTCTAATAGGGAAAAACAGCTAATTCAAAGATTCAAAGAAGAGAACTCATAATAACATAACCATGAGATCTGAATTATATTTGTGACTATTGATGATACCATCATAAATCATTTAACATGCTTCCATGAAGCCGTCATTTCTGCAGTGATTCTCTCCTCATCTACCACTTTTCCCCGGGCCCTCAACCCCCACTTCTCTGGAAGAAAACATAATGGGATCCATAATCCCAAATACCTCTACAAAGGCACAGGGAGGCAGTTGACTTCCTAAGTAAACAGCATTTTACAAACTTTCATAGTACTTAGTTACTTTAAACCATCAAACCAAAGTAGATAAATAAAGAATTAAAAAACAAGTGATAAAAATCACCCAATTCAACCCTCTAACTTTACAGATGAGGAAGCCATGATCGAGAGATTAAAGACGTGTCATTAAGCTGCAGAGCTTGAATCAAAGCCCTAAGTGGACCCCCATCTCCTGAAACCCCAACCTACCTTCAAGAGCAGTACCTAGTAGAGAAATGAAGGGCTGTCTTAACCCAAATTCCAGTGGGAGTGAAATGTGGCTTCTGGTTTGTGGGAGAAGACTGGTTCAGGAATAGCAAGCGTCAGTGACACAATCTCAAGGTTAACCCTGCTACTGCTGCTGCTGCTAAGAAACTTCAGTCGTGTCCGACTCTGTGCGACCCCATAGACGTCAGCCCACCAGGCTCCCCCGTCCCTGGGATTCTCCAGGCAAGAACAATGGAGTGGGTTGCCATTTCCTTCTCCAATGCATCAAAGTGAAAAGTGAAAGTGAAGTCACTCAGTCGTGTCCGACTCTTCGCGACCCCATGGACTGCAGCCTACCAGGCTCCTCCGTCCCTGGGATTTTCCAGGCAAGAGTACTGGAGTGGGGTGCCATTGCCCTCTCCGAGGTTAACCACTAGAGAGCTTGAAATACTCCTAGCCCAACCTTACCCCGCTCTCCACGACTCTGACTTAACCACACTTCCCAAGCACTGACGGAGGGTATTATTCATTTCAGAACCAGAGAGGGCGACGGGATTTTCAGACAATGTAGGCTCTGCTCTTCAAATCCATCACTCTAAAGTATACTAGTCTTCAAGCAATATAATCAATCATTCTTACAGTGTCCTTGTTAACGGTCCCAACTCTGCACTTCAATAAATGTGTGACTGATGGTTATGTTTCACAATGCCTCAGTTTCCTGACATATAAAACGGGGAGGATAGATGTGTTTCAAGGATGACTTGATTAGTATTAAAAAATACAGGCAATGACTACTACGAAGTCCATACTGATGCTTGAGAAGCTACAGCCAAGCCAAGATTTAGGAAGATTCTTACAGAGGTGAAAAGTGAAAGTGAAAGTCACCCAGTCATGTTTGTGACCCCCATGGACTATACAATCCATTGAATTATCTAGCCCAAAATACTAGAGTGGGTAGCCTTTCCCCTCTCCAGGGGATCTTCCCAACCCAGGGATCGAACCCAGGTTTCCCACATTGCGAGCAGATTCTTTACCAGCTGAGCCACAAAGGAAGCCCAAGAATACTGGAGTGGGTAGCCTATCCCTTCTCCAGCAGATCTTCCCAACCCAGAATCGAACCAGGGTCTCCTGCTTTGCAGGCGGATTCTTCACCAACTGAGCTATCAGGGAAGCCCAAAGTTGCTCAGTCGTGTCCAATTCTTTGAGGCCCCATGGACTACACAGTCCATGGAACTCTCCAGGCCAGAATACTGGAGTGAGTAGCTGTTCCCTTCGCCAGGTATGACACCTTAATCCCTAACTTTGTACTTTACAAGGATGCTACCATGACTTCAGAGACAAACTAGCGAACAGAAGCCACATGATGTTGAACTAGTGCTTGAAGCAAAATATTCGAATCACTTGAAGACCAGGTGACTGAACCACTCTGAGTGTCCTGAATGGGATACTGCAGAGCAGGGGACTACAGTAGACTGCTGGGTCCACACTTTACACAGAGGCACATCAACAGTACAAAAAAATACGTTACATGTTTGCATCGAGACTGCAGAAGCGGTCACTGAGGCCTGTCATAAACCAGAGCCCCAGTAAAGAACAGAGTTACTTTTGGAAGATGCTCTACAGTCTCATTTCAAATATGATGTGATTATCAAAACTAGAGAAAAATCAAATTAGAACACATGATTACTAAAAAGAATTTGAAGACTAAATAAACTATATATTATAGTTAATCCCTTTGTCATCAAAGGTATAAAACTGTTAGTATCACATGCAGATAAGGGACATTAGAGGATCTCTTTGTCTAAGTTAAGACTTAAGTACAGGAAGATGAAGCAGAACCCTCCCAAGATTCTTTTCAAAGGTTCATTAATTTTACTTCTAAACTGCAAAAAACTGTTGCTGTTGTTTAGTCGCTAAGTTGTATCTGACTCTTCTGCAACCCACAGACTATAGCCCTCCAGGCTCCTCTGTTGATGGGATTTCCCAGGCAAGAATACTAGCGTGGATAGCCATTTCCTTCTCTAGGGATCTTCCCCACCCAGGGATTGAACCTGTGTCTCCTGTATCGGAAGGTGGATTCTCTACTGCTGAGCCACCAGGAGAAGCTCAAAAGTATCTCTAATTCAGACTTTTTACGATGTATAAGCACAAAGAAAAACTCCTTTGAAATTAAAAACTTGCTTCTGAAAGAAATCAGCTTCCTTTTAATGGTAGTTTTTAAGCTGTTAAAACAGCAATCTTATTTAAAGGGTTTATATCCAAGAGAAAAGTCTATTGCCAGAGAGGAAAACAGGTTTGGCATACCATCAAAACCGAAAGGAGCCTTTTTCTTTTTTATTTACTTATTTTAATTGGAGGCTAATTACTTTGCAATATTGTGGTGGTTTTTGCCATACATTGACACGAATCAGCCATGGGTGTACATGTGTTCCCCATCCTGAACCCCCCTCCCTCCCCATCCCATCCCCCAGGGTCATCCCAGTGCACCAGCCCTGAGCACCCTGGCTCATGCATCCAACCTGGACTGGCGATTCATTTCAAATATGATAATATACATGTTCCAATGCTATTCTCCCAAATCATCCCACCCTCGCCTTCTCCCACAGAGTGCAAAAGTCTGTTTTTTACATCTGTGTCTCTTTTGCTGTCTCGCATATAGGATCATCATTACCATCTTTCTAAATTCCATACATATGCGTTAGTATACTGTATTGGTATTTTTCTTTCTGACTTACTTCACTCTGTATAATAGGCTCCAGTTTCATCCACCTCACTAGAACTGATTCAAATGCATTCTTTTTAATAGCTCAGTAATATTCCATTGTGTATATGTACCACAGCTTTCTTATCCATTCGTCTGCTGATGGACATCTAGGTTGCTTCCATGTCCTGGCTATTGTAAACAGTGCTGCGATGAATACTGGATACACGTGTCTCTTTCAATTCTGGCTTCCTTGGTGTGTACGCCCAGCAGTGGGATTGCTGGGTCATATGGCAGTTCTATTTCCAGTTTTTTAAGGAATCTCCACACTGTTCTCTATTGTGGCTGTACTAGTTTGCATTCCCACCAACAGTGTAAGAGCCTTTTTCTTCTTTTCTTCCTTGACACCAGTGATTACCAGCTATCACAGAGGTCCTCAAGGAGCCAGGCATAAAGCTTGGACGAGCAGAAGAATTCACAGTGGGACTTCCGCAGGGTACAGCAGCAGGTGGTATGGAAAAAAGAAGCCTCAGAAGCAAACAGGGAGGGCAGGCAAGCTGGACCTCTGCTGGGGGAGGCAGGGTCACGCCCTTCTCTGGCCTGAAGGTGCATCCCACCAGTCACCTCCAGCCACATTATCTTCTTTGTGAAAAGACAAACTTTTGAAAGACTTTTTAAATTAACTTTTTTTTTAAAAGGTCTCAATGGAACCTCTCAGATGGTAAAGTAGCTGCCTTCGATGAAGGAGACCTAAATTCGATCCCTAGGCTGGGAAGATCCCTTGAAGAAGGAAATGGCCAGCCACTCCAATATTCTTGCCTGGAGAATCCCATGGACAGAGAGGAGCCTGGCGGGGCTACAGTACCTGGGGTCAAAGGAGTCAGACACACTGATCAGCTAACACACACACACACACACACACACACACACCACATACGCGCACACATGCACACGCACACATGCACAGACTGAATCTTCATGCAGATGAACTAGATCCAGTCCCAGACACACTGATCAGCTAACACAGACACACATGCACACACACAACCTTCATGCAGATGAACTAGATCCAGTCCCAGACACACTGATCAGCTAACACACACACACACACGCACACACACACACACACACACACGCACAGACTGAACCTTCATGCAGATGAACTAGATCCAGTCCCAGACTAAGGTTCCACTGTACGGTGTGTTTAGGGCTTCTCTGCTTGGCACCATGAAATGAGTGATGGATGTTTGAGGAAGGCCAGACCTGCGGCTATGCGACGGAAAAAGAGTGCTTGTGTAAATTTCCTGCTGGCCCCCAGACAAGACTCAGCCGCTACTGTGCCTATCACCCAGAAGGCACCTACATTCCACACCTGCACATTTCCAGGCACAGAAGGTGGAAATGATACTTGGCCCACTTTCAGCAGAATGAAATCACTAAGAAACTTCTTCAGGAAACTTCAAATAATTACCAAGCGTTTTCCCAAGCAATCAACATCCTTTCACAAGTGAACGATCACATGTTAATCATTAACTTTTGAGGGGAGAAGGGGTAACTAGGGGTAAGGGGGAAGAGGGGTAAATGGAAAAAAAACAAAAATTACAGGTCCCATTACCCCACTAATAGTAGAGGCAGCACAGTGAAACACTTTCAGGCAAATCATCTGTATATGACAATAAAACTAAACAAAAACTGAACAAATTAAAAAAAAAAAAAACCCTTTTGGATAGGGTACCGTATTAAATAAAGGAGGCGTGGTTTCCGTTTACTATTCTGAGTTTTGACTAACTGAAAATGTTGATCTCATTATTTTTGGCAACTTCCTTTATGTCCAGAGTCAAGTCGTGAATTTTAGGAATGCAGCAGGCAAGCTCCGCTTGTGCATGAAATACTGTATCTAAGAGGATGAAAGTCAACCAGTGCCCTAATCCCCTGGGCAAGAAAGGTAAGTATAGAGCCGGAGTCTCAAAGCCAGAAATGACGGAGGAGTCACCGAGAATCACATTCCTGTCTTATCTGGCTTGACTTTGATTCACCTCACCTTGCTTTCAACACAGGAAGGGCAGTCCAAGGGCATTCCCCTCAGATCAAACAAAGCATTCTGAATCAGCAGAGGCAGACATGTGAGCTCTTCTCAAGGGGAAAGGAAGAACAAGCCTGACATTTCATGAATGAATAAGCTGTAATGAAGCATTTTGGTCTGTGTCCTTACATAAAATTTCAAAGAGCTGCTAGAATATGGGACTGCAACGGAAAGCGTTAACCACTGCAAGAGAGGCAGTTAACCGCAAAGTTAAACACCCACGTTTTTTAGTAAGAACGTCAAATACACGAAGACCTGCAATTTCGTATTTCAAAGGAAAAATCTGCAAAAAGATTTCCTTAAAATCACAGATTTTGCAACCAGCAAATAACGGCCTGGCTTCAGTGCCTCCGGCTATTCCTTACGTGAGGATTACACAGTCAACATTTAAAAAAAAAAAAATCCAGTTAACTTTTCTTTTGAATACAACTTCTTGACCTTTTTGAAGCATTTAGCTAGTAACTTTCCAACCAGTAACATTTGGCCAGTATAACGCTTTCTACACATAGGATGTTGTGACGATAACAGAAATCTGCTTTCCAGAAAGCCAACACACACTTGGTTACTTATGCAGTGAAGACTTTGGGTTAACTTTTACCATAGGCTATTTTATTTGTTTCAAATTAGGTAAGAAACATTATTTTCTCGAATAAAAAAAACACTGGCAGACTCGGAATTCTCTGATCCACTTGGCAGGTTGCTTGGTAACCTATCCAAGTCCATTTTGAAGCAGGCTTCCCAGGTGGCAAGAGTGGAAAAGAAACTGCCTGCCAACGCAGGAGGCGTAAGGGACGTGAGTTCGATTCCTGGGTTGGAAAGATCCCCTGAAGAAGGGCATGGCAACCCACTCCAGTATCCTTGCCTAGAGAATCCCATGGACAGAGGAGCCTGGCTGACAATGGTCCATAGGGTTGCAAACACTTGGAAACACTGTAACAACTTAGCATGTACACACATCCATTTCAAAACACCCAGGCTGTGGGAATCTGCTGTAAGGAAGTCTACTTCCCTTGATGAAAGAGAGTGCAATGTACCACCTCCCGCCCCTCCCCCCCGCAAAAAAAACCCTACTAAAATAAATGAATCAACCTCAGATCCCTACTCTACCTCCGTTGACTCTCTGACTCACTTACGACAATCCCTGAAGCTAGAATTCAAATACATACAGGAAGGAAGCACTGGGAAATGGAGCCCCAAAGAGCTGTAATCAACCAACTGTTCCATTAAAACAGACAACTACTGTCTGGTTTAGAAAAATAATGTAATTTTTACTTCCAGATGATTAAAGATGCATCCATTCAGTACTGTCGCCTTTAGAACAACTCCCCCACAATGCATAAGGCATTGTGCATATAACTATTGGTGAATTTTCTCCTCCACCTAAATTCTGAAGAAACCACGTAAAGACTTCTCTGCATACTTCCTCCCATCTTTATCATTTCATTGGTAAATTAGACTCTAAAAGTAGAGTCATAGACTCGTTATGATTTACTGCAGTTATAGGTATGCAACAGGAAGCTAACAAAAAATAGACATTTGTGGATTTCCAAATGAGTGTTCTTTTTTCCAAGGGCTCAATAAAATCACCTTGGCATATTTAAATCAATGTAGTAACCTCATAACATCCAGGTCTAATCTGTTTAAATGCAGTACTCTGCCTCAATTACAAATCAAATGTTAATATTTTATTCTCAGATCGACTGCCTAAGTCATTATCTCAAAACTTTGGTTTTCTAAAAACCTATTCTTCACACAATTCTCTTTGAACAGAATCCTGTGTCTTTTATCAGCGTCAAGAGCTGTTCCCAGGTATTTAATTTGAGTTAATAGCTGTCAAGGAATTGCTTGTTGCCTGATAACAGAGCTTGGATAATCTGTTCTCATATCATCCCATGAATAAGTTAATTTGTTTAATTCGATCCCTATGCTGCTGAGTATATATTAACTATGGATGTGTGTTAGTGAATTAATTTACAAGGACCACTCAGGGAAGGAAGAGAGAACTTGTATTCTTGGTTTTAACAGCAAAATCACAGTTTTTATTTGAAAAGCCTCACAACAGCTAACATTAGAAACTCATACTAAACATATGCTTTTATAGAGGAAGCAGATCAAGTGAAATAAAAAGTAAAGTCTCATTTTAGAGTTATTTTCCACCCCCCAGGAACTTTAGCACACAGCAGACATACATTTAAAAAAAAAAGAAAGAAAGAAAGAAGCATTAAGATGCCACTGGGGAGAAAGAGCTTTTAAAAAAAAAAAAAAGCTGAATTAAATCAGAGTATAGTCTCAAAAAGTTGGCTTGTAAAAATCAGAATCTTCAAACACACCAGAAATATAGCCACAAAATAACAATCACCATTTCAATTATCATAGTTCCTTGAATGAAGTAAGTTTTTTGGACTAACAATATTGGCATCTTTTGGGTTTTTGTTTTTAAACACAGACTGTCAGCGGCAGCGAAAATGCAGAGAGGAACTCTCTCAAACTGCTGATGAAGCTTTCATTTCTGGATTAATATGTGGCAATTTGTTCTGTATCAAAAAGTTTCTAAAATTTTTATTTCCTCTGACCTAGTAATTCCACTTCCTGCAATTCATGCTAGGGCAACAGAGAAACAATACACACACAAGGAAGTAATTTTAAAGTATTCAAAAATTGGGTATTGTTATACATATGACCATTAACCTCTGTGATGGCATACTACTTTACCAAGAATCAAGTTCTCTAGATTCACAGATTAGAATATTTAAAAATTTTTAAAGAATATTTAAAAATCATAAAAGGATATGAATATTGAAAGAAAGTCAACATAGGGATATGTACGGTTTACGTTAACTTTTTAAAAAAATCCAGCACTTGGAGTTGTAGAGGCATGGGTGTATACAAGTTAGGAAAACATTTCAGTGATGCTCTAAAGAGTAGAACTTTTAAGAAGTGTTTTCTCTTTATAATAGCCTACATTTTCCCAGAGCTCTACAATGGTTGTGTATTTCTTTCTTTTAATTGGAAAATAAAGCTCATTTTAAAAATGCAAGTGGTTCCCTGCCAACTTTGCCCAAATGCTATGGAGAATCAACTCTTCAAAGAAAAGAATCAATATTATGTAATCATTTTCAAACTCCCCCTTCAAGACCTTTAAAGGGGACTTCTAAAGCTAACAGAAACCTCAAGCAGGAAATAAATTTGCAACTGAACGGACGCACCCCCAGAGATGGGACGAGATGCACCCTCAGTGGCTTGGGGAACAATTTCCTTTTATTATTCCTTTGCTCCCAAGTGCTTTTCAATGCCTGAAGAAGTTAATAGGTCCTTAATAAGGACTCAGCTCCCAGAACGGATTCCTGTTCATAAGGTAATCTGGAGACCTGCATGTGGCCCTTTCACACGGGCTTTAGCAAATTTCCTGCAGTGAGATGGCCCCAGGGCAACGCTGTTTTCCTGTGACCTAATCAATAGGGCCCGAGCAGGACAATCCCTCCAATCTACAGTCCTGAGGGGGGCGGGAGGAGAGCTCAAGCTTTATAGAGGAATGCTATTTACCTGTCACAGTGACGGCTCACCCCGCAGGGGTTAAAAAAAAAACCAGCGAAACTCCAGCTGCTTCAGCAGATTCCCAGCCAGCAGCCAACACAAAATAAACATATTTACTTAAGCTTCATTCATAACTTCTGATGTGAAACTGCTGAAGCCCCAAAGGAAAACAGGTAGATCTGTGAGATACCAGGCCAGCAGTTGAGGTACATGCCGCATAGCAAGTTTTAATGGTCTGTCCATTCAGATGCCCTGAAGAGGGTCATTACTAGGATATGACAGAAGGCAAAAAAAAAAAAAAAAAAAATCCCAGGGTACACATCCCAAAATTTACACAGAAAATCCCCAAAGCTGAAACTGTGAACTTTTAAACTCTGAGATGAATTTAAAACTGAAGTAACACAAGAGCAAATTTCCAGAAGGGCTGCTTATCATCATTGCCCTTCATCTCAGAGAGAATTATGAAAAGTACAGGTTTTAAGCTACAAAGGCTAGCAATTTCACAAGCCCCTAGGAACTTTTTTGTTAAGTACCATAGGTTTTGCTTCACTTGGAAATGGCAGACCTGGTCTAATCACATCTTTTCGAAAATCACTCTGTAAAATACTGTCTTAAGACATCATACACGTTCACATGAAGAAGATTTAGGCTCCACAGGTCAAATCAGACTAGAATTATGTTACCACCCCAAATATGCACCCAAAAGACAACATGAATAGGACTAGTTTAATAAGAGATGTTTATCCTTGGAAGAAAAGCTATGACAAACCTAGACAGTATTAAAAAGCAGAGACATCACTTTAGTGATAAAGGTCCATATAGTCAGAGCAATGGTTTTTCCAATAGTCATGTATGCATGTGAGATCTGGACCACAAAGAAGGCTGAGCACCAAAGAATTGATGCCTTTGAACTGTGGTAACTGGAGAAGACTCTTGAGAGTCCCCTGGACTGCAAGAAGATCAAACCAGTCAAACCTGAAGGAAATCAACCCTGAATATTCATTGGAAGGACTGGTGCTGAAGCTCCACTCCTTTGGCCACCTGATGTGAAGAACTAACTCACTGGAAAAGACCCTGATGCTGGGAAAGACTGAAGACAGGAGGAGAAGGGGGCAACAGAGGATGAGATGGTTGGATGGCATCACTGACTCGATGGACATGAGTTTGAGCAAGCTCTGGGAGATGGTGAAGGACAAGGAAGCCTGACGTGCTGCAGATGGGATCGCAAAGAGTTGGACACAACTGAGTGACTGAACAAGTTACAAAGGTTAGCAATTTCACAAGTCCATAGGAACTCTTTGTGAAGTACCACAGGTTTCGCTTCACTTGGAAATGGCAGACCTGGTCTAATCACATCCTTTGGAAAATCACTCTATAAAATACTGTCTTAAGACATCATATATGTTCACATGAAGAAGATTTAGGCCCCACAGGTCAAATCGGACTAGAATTATGTTACCAACTCCAAGTATGCACCAAAAAGACAAAATGGAACTGGTTTAATAAGAGACGTTTATCCTGGGGGGGAAAAAAAAGGACACTTAATTGACTGAGAATTTTACAAAAGCTATCACTAGGCAGTTTTTAATTGAAAGCAAAGTTCTAATTTGAAATGAACTGCTAGGTTGTTTTCCAATGTCCATTAACACAAAGCGAGAGAGAGGCCAAGCCAAATGATTGCAAAATGAGTTTCCATCTACTCTGACACTGGCTTAACATCACAAGAATTGCTTCACTGTAATATTTTTATATGCCAGGATCGAGGCCATCAGCATCTTTGACAAAGAAATTTTCTGCAACACCAGCAAAATGGGTTTCTAACATCCTCACTAAATACCATTCCAGACGTTCAACTCATCACACAGAAATACTCTACTCTTCCCACCCACCCTTCCCCAAAAGGTGCACCCACCAATCACGGAGGAACAGACATGCGCCCATCAGCTCACTGGGTGACTGGGCCTTGCTCTGAAGCAGCAAGTATTCTTTAAAGTAACTGAACACAAATCTCTCCGTCGGCACTGTGGTAAGAGGCACTGGAAGTTCACACGGGGATGTGATATAAGTGCAAATACACATCAATTCAAGACTTCAGGTGAATAAAATGCAAGGTCTCAACACTTATGCTGATTACATGCTGAAATATATGCTAGATTAAATAAAATGTATTAGCAAAATTAATCTCACGTGTGTGTGTGGCATCCATGTGCTCAGGCGCTCGGCCATGTCCAATTCTTTTGGGACCCCATGGACTGCAGCCCGCCAAGCTCCTCTCTCTATGGGATTTCCCAGGCAAGAATACTGTAGTGGGTAGCCATTCCCTTCTCCCAGGGATCTTCTTGACCCGGGGATGGAACTCTTGGTCTCTAATGTCCTCTGCATCGGCAGGCAGTTTCTTTACCACTAGCGCCAACTTATATACATGGACAGCCCTATTGAGTAATATTGCCTCAACTGGTATACTAATTTTTCATTAAA
Organism: Cervus canadensis; assembly: GCF_019320065.1. NCBI lineage: Eukaryota > Metazoa > Chordata > Mammalia > Artiodactyla > Cervidae > Cervus > Cervus canadensis. The sequence continues at coordinate 15,281,486 of NC_057416.1, forward strand.
TATTTGAAAAATAAAAGCAAACATTGGCAGAATTTATACAATCGTGCAAATATAAGCTGTGAAAACAGGCTCATTTTTTTCATACAGGCACTTGCATTGGAATAAAATGCTTAAACAATAGGGTATTTCTAATAAACGGTTGTATTGTCTACTCTGGGACATGAATTTGTTTGTAGTTACACAGACTGTACTGATTAGATGTCATTAATACTATACTGAAGGTTCATCTCTAATCCCAAAATAGAGAATTTAAGAGTGCTAGTCTCTTAGATGAGGCTTCCCAGGTGGCTCAATGGTAAAGAATCCTGCAATGAAGGAGAGGCAGGTTCGATCCCTGGGTTAGGAAGATCCCCTGGAGAAGGAAATAGCAACCCATTCCAGTATTCTTGCCTGGAAAATCCCATGGACAGAGCAACCGTCGGGCCACAGTTGATGAGGTTGCAAAAGAATTGGACATGACTCAGCAACAAAACAACAGCAAATTCTCTTCGATAAAACAATCTTCCATATACTCTAAGATTCACTATTTATTAAAATACCAAAATTTAGGTTAGCATCTCTAGACCAGGTTTCTAATGAAACCTAAATTAAACTTGTTATAGAACCTTAATTTCCTCCTATGAAAGAATTTTATTAGAAACAAGACCACTCATTTTGATATTTAATTATGACTGTACAGAGATAAACAAGGAACAAATATTTGTGCTTTACTGAGGTCACTTACTCTTTTCTTCTCTAAGGAAGATTATTTTTCCTTGCTTGTTTTTCTAATCTCTTTGCAGAAAACAAAACTAACCAGGGTTTAATTATATCTTCTTAAAAAAAAAAAAAGATAGCCACAAATTTCCTTTTCCATGGATAAGTCAATGTGATCAAAGACATTAATCTCCCAAATTTCCAGACAGAAACATCACAATGCTTAGTCATCAGTACATTTATGAGTCTGTTGCCAGTCGGTACATTTAAAAGTTGGTTTCAAGTCCTGAGATTTAAAATGTCATGAGGGCATTTTCCAATTTATTCTGTTGCATTTGTCCCATAACTCTAATAAAAGTTAACTTTAATATAATACTAAGTGGCATTAAAATACATCTTTAAATTATTTTTAATACATTTCCACTTAAGCTGTGCAGAGGTATAAAGAAGATGCATGAAGCCAAGAGATAGCAAAGCAACCCTCCTATATATTCCCTCCCTCTTTCGATAGTCCCCAGATCATCCCTCTATTTCCCATTTCCCCAAGTCTTCCTTTAAGAAAAAGTAATAAATGGACAAAATAATTTGTGACAAATTAATCAACAAGACAAGTGGCGTACAAAACGACATCCGGAAGCCAAAAGCTATTGTGAAGACTCCTGGCTCCCTTTACCAGACACTCAGTATCTCTACCTTTGGCATTAAAATGCTGTTCAAAAGCTGGGATCCTCAAATTCCCCTGGGGGCAAGCAACTTCAGAAATCTTTGTGATAATAAATGGGAATAAAGACTAAGGGTTTGATGTCTTTAGACTCTTGGTATCTTTGCTCAAGTTCTAGCTTACATGAAAATGTTCTTTTAAACAGCTTGAAGCATTTTAAAACTATGAAATATCTTAACAGCATTAAAAACCTTATGTATACATGAATATGTAAGGGAGAAAATTTTCAAGGCACTACAGATAGATATTTTCACAATTTTAAAATGCCTTTAAATTCTTATTACATTTAATATGCAAAAGGAGTTTCCTTAAAGGGAAAAAAGTCAGGTACAGTGACTGTAATGGACTGAAAAATGAACAATACTTTGCAACTCCTCCTGTCGAGAGGTGGAGTCTATTTTCCTACCCACTGAGTCACCTTGCTCAGTCAATAGAACGTAGGAGAAGTAGCAACAGATGAATTCCTCCAAGCACAGGCCTCAAGAAGTCTTGCTGGTTCTGTTCTCAAGCTCTTGGAACCCTGAGACTATTATGAGGACAAATTCAAGCTAGTCTGCTGGGTGATGACAGACACAGGGCCTATAGCCCTGGCCCCCAACCACCATTTAGCCAACTCCCAGAAGCTGAGCCATCATGCTGACAGCAAATGACCCAACTCATGAGAGCTCAGCCGAAATTAGCCAAGGAAACACCCAGCTGAATCCAGCCCCAACTGCCAACCTACCGAAATGTAACCTAAATAAACTGTGGTGGTATGCAACCACTAAGTTTAAGGTGGTTTACTTCCCAATAAAAGGTACATAGTTCTCCGTGATTTCCCTCACAGTATTTCAAATCAGCCCAATGATGATGAAAGTTTCAATTCAGCTTCGAATCTGTCTGCATTTACTCCACTAAATCTTCTAATCTCCCTCATTAAACTTAACCTAGACATCATCTCTCCATTTCTTGTAACTCTCAACTGTTCTCAGGCACCAAATGTGCCTCCTCTGAACACATCTCTACCCAAAAACAGAGAAGAACTCCCACAAAGGTTTTCTGCTCTTCCTTGAATCATGCTAAGGAGTTACTTATATGTTAGGGGGAAAAAAAAGTTAACTGAATTGGCCACTGCTAACCATCTGTTCGTAGAGATGAAAGGTTTGGAATCAGATGCCTAAATAAGCAAGAAAAGCAGACAAAGAGCAAATGTTAGTTAAAAAACTTTTTTCACTTAGATGCAGTCACTTAAATGAGAATATGTTTTGGTTTTTGCATATATTACTCTCTTTACAGTCAGGGCATTGAATTTCTCCTTAATTTTACTATGCTTTAAAAAAAAGGTTTTGCTATAAGTAAACAGTATCCCTTTAACAGAAATAACCAAGAGATTTACAATAGACAACAAATGGCTTTTTAAGAGTACAGTCTATATGTGCTCAATCTACTGCAGAAAGCTGACAGTTTCAAAAACACTCTAGAAGTAATTGCTTCTTTCAAGCTTTAGGAAATCCATCAATAATGATACTCGCAAATAAAAAAAGGCTCTATCAATCTAAAAGTCTTTCAAGTGTTCAAATTTTTGCCAAATAACAGACAATAGAAACAGATATTCATCTCTTAGTACTTAAAACAAGAAATATTCTTCAACCCAGAGAATTACACAGGCTATGCTACAGCCCAAGAAAACAACAATCCCTAATGCAGGTGTCCTCACCTAGGAAGCCACAAAAGTGAGGATTTCTACTTCTAGGTGTTGGTAACTCTGACAAATGAAGTTGCTTCTGGAGAAGGCAAAATATAACAAAAGGAATCGGCACCGCTATTCAAATTTTGCTGTGGCTGTAAATCTAATTCTTTTGCTTTAAATTATTTCAGAGATATGGAAAAAGCAGTATTTTCAGCGGAAGATCAGTCTTAACTACAGCACATATGATACCTTTCTATCCCAATTAGAAGTTTCTCTCAATATTCCAGGTAGAACAAATTTAAAAGGTCCTTCCCGATCATAGTTACTTGGCCTACGTGTCTCCTTTTATTATTTAGCTATAATCTATTTCAAGTCCAAATTGTCCTCATCCACCAAGTGTCGCTGTGTGCCTACTACGTGCCAGGCCCACTTCCAGGCACCAGTAACAATAGCAAGAACAACACCAAGTCCCTGCCCTCATCAGCTACTATCACGGTAAGTGAAATGACAAAAGCAGATTTTCTCAAAAATATGCTAGAATAGTTCTAACATACACTTTATGTAAAACGCATTATTTGAAAACTCATGGGCTTTAAACCTTATATCCTGTAGATGCGATAGCCTTTCTTTCTAAAACCAACAACACTGAGCTAATTAAAACCAAACATGGATCCTATTCCTGTTCATTCTTTTCTAATCAGTTTTCATCTTCTGCATGAAGTCATCACTCTCTTAGGAAAGAATCCTTAAACTGCTTTAGTTCTATCCTTTAAAAGTAATGGATTTCCATTCAGATGTCTCAAACAGTGAACTAACTTGTTTTTCACATGGTAAACTCATCTTTTTTTTTTTTCATCTAAAAATGTGAGCACCTTCAGCTGAGGAACAAATCAAAGAAGAACATCATGGAACAAACATTTACTGGCTTTATCAAAAGATGACCATCACCAAACAAGTATTTACTGATGACTAACTGTGTGCCAGGCACTGTGACAAGATAAACGAAGATGCTTGAGATAGCTTGATGTCACGTAGCCGTCAGGCTATACAGGCAAGTAAAACTATTAATAAAAAGCCAAAAGCAGGGAGTTCCCCGGTGCCTAGTGGTTAGGATTCAGTGCTTTCACTGCTCTGCAGTGACCCAGGGTTCAATTCCTGGTCAAGGAACTAGTCTTGCAAGGTATGGCCAAGATTAAAAAAGAAAGAAAGAAAGCTAAAAGCAAACGGATCTCAGAGAATCTTTTAACCAAGAATTTATGGTTGAACTGCTTTAAAATACTTTAGAAGCTAATTCAAATTTAAAGTCCTTTTCCAAAAAGCTGTTTTCAACTAACAAAATGCTTTCAATTTGTGATAAAGAAAACATATTACTTCATGAATGATTCTAAAAATCACTGTTTACAAAAACTGACAAAACATATTGACTGGAAGTTATAGGAATATCAATACCTGTAAATCACAAGGCTTCCCTGGTGTCTCAGACAGTGAAGAATCTGCCTGCTATGTGGGAGACCTGGGTTTGATCCCTGGCTTGGGAAGATTCACTGGAGGAGGGCATGGCAATCCACTCCAGTGTTCTTGTCTGGAGAACCCCCATACACGGAACAGAAAATGTTGCCACACAAATATTTATTTCATCTTTTACTGTAAAATTATTCAGTGCTCCTTTTACAACGAACAGTAGTCTTAGAAATGGGCATTATTCACCAAATGTTTTAATAAAAGACAGCTTACAAAGCTAAAATAGTTTATTAAATCCCCAATGCTCTGATTTTTAAGGCCATTTAAATAAAAATCCAGTCTGTCAAGAAAGTTAAGTTCAGTTATTAGAAGTCCGCATTTCTCACCCTGTTTTACTTTGATAAGTAAAGGCATACTAGTAATTTGAGCTACGGAGGATGTCCACAGTAAGCTGGCTGTTGTGTATACACATGTGTGTGCACACACGTCTGCATGTCTGTGTGTGCTCAGCTGTGTCCAACTCTTTGAGACCCCACTGGCTGTGGCCGGCCAGGCTCCTCTGTCCATGGAACTTTCCAGGCAAGAATAAGCTGGCAATACTAAATATCAAATCCTGGTCCAGAGGGTTGCTTATTTAAAGATGGACATATTGCTTATCATTTTACTACAATCGTTTGTCTCATCAACCTTAATGGGGAGACAGGAATATCTGAAGATAACAGGTCTGCAACGAACTACAGGTTATTACTTCACTTGGAAACAGACTTGGATAACAGATTCTCTTGAATCATTTTACGCACATGCACAAACATACAGAAAAGTGATTTCTGTTTGTCCGTTGTAAAGGTTTACCTCCTTCATTTATAAAGTAGAAATAAAACCCACTGCAGAAGCACATATTAGACTAAGTGTGATATACTGTTAGTAGAGACACTCGCAGGCTGTGGAGCATCATACAAATGCTGTCATCTCTTACTGTCACCTTTGCTATCACTGCTCCTCCCATCTCTGGTCCTCCCTCATGAGAACTTTTGAGGACTGGCTGCCCTGGAACCTCTAGGACAGAGGGACTTTAACCCAGGGTCCAAGGACACTGAGGGTCTCGAATACAGGTAGCCTTTCATGAGGCCCTGGTTCGGTAAGCAAACTGGTGAATCTTTCAACAGATTCTGACAAGTTTTTGTGGTTCTGAAAACAAGCTTGTTTTGAAGATCTGGGCTCACGTATCCAGGAGGGTAGGAGAAGAAATGTCTTACACCATTTTCACGAATACCATTATTATCTGGTACAATCAGCCTGTTTGTGGAACAAAGGCTATGTGCGCTCCGTCAGCCTCTGTGATTAAAAGCAGCAGAAAAATGAGTAAGACCGTGCTCTGTCCTTGAGTTCTGGGACACACACACGAAACAGAGCAAAAAACAAAACACCCTGAGTCAGATACGTACAGAAAGGGGAATAAAGACAATCAGACTAATGACCTGTCTCAGGAAACTCAGGAGAGGCAACAGTGGCTTATTAGGCCAACCTAAGAAATATTTCCTGAGTGCCTATGACATGAACCCAGTATAAAAGGTTTAGCATCCACCCTCACAAGGAGCTGACAACTGTGAAGGACTGTAAATAAACAATTACACTAGAGTGAAACTCACAATACTGTGGGGGAGGGGGAGCCACATGCAAAAAAAGAATCAGCTCTATATAAAGGAGAAAGCTTGTCAAGAAAGATTTATTAAGCAGAGTGAGAAAATAAGAGCCGAACAGGAGATCAGTCAGCAGATCGGCGGAACAGGAGACCAGCAGAGAGGTGAGCGGGCGGGGAAGGGAGGGGCCCCACGTGGAGATCAGCAGCAGAGGATGAGCGGGAGCTGATGACGGAGGACAAGCAAAGGATACAGGAGGAGGGAGGCGAGTTCACTAGGGCATCACTGGCTACACTGGAGAGCCTGGACTTCATGTAATAGGCACTTGAAAGGTTTTCAGGAGGAATTTCATGAGAGATGGAAGCCCCTGGTCAAGAACCATCTCTATATTACCCAGAATACCCTCAATGTAGCACACCTTTGTGACTGCTTTGTCGGTAAGTCACATCCAACTCTTTAAACCCACAGACTACATAACCCGCCAGGCTCCGCTCTGTCCATGGGATTTCCCAGGCAAGAATACTGGGGTGGGTTGCCACTTCCTTCTCCAGGGGATCTTCCTGACCCAGGGATCAGCCCCGGGTCTCCTGCTTTGGCAGGTGGGTTCTTTACCACGGAGTCACCTGGGAAGCCCTGTGTCACACCGAAACCACACCAATTTCTATGACACCACTTAGCTTAAAAAATACATGTGTATAAATAGTTCAAAATTCGATGAACACAGTACATTCCCATCTATTTCTACTCATGAATTATGATTATGATCTAATGAGACAATAAGGAGTACGTCAAGGCTGTATATTGTCACCCTGCTTATTTAACTCACATGCAGAGTACATCATGAAAAACACTGGGCTGGAGGAAGCACAAGCTGGAATCAAGATTGCCAGAGAAATATCAATAACCTCAGATATGCAGATGACACCACCCTTATGGCAGAAAGTGAAGAACTAGAGAGCCCTTTGATGAAAGTGAAAGAGGAGAGTGAAGAAGTTGGCTTAAAGCTCAACATTCAGAAAACTAAGATCATGGCATCCAGCCCCATCACTTCGTGGCAAATAGATGGGGAAACTCTGGAAACAGTGGCTGACTTTATTTTGGGGAGCTCCAAAATCACTGCAGATGGTGACTGCAGCCATGAAATTAAAAGATGCTTACTCCTTGGAAGGAAAGTTATGACCAACCTAGACAGCATATTAAAAAGCAGAGACATTACTTTAACAAAGGTCCTTTCAGTCAAGGCTACGGTTTTTCCAGTAGTCATGTATGGATGTGAGAGCTGGACTATAAAGAAAGCTGAACGCTGAAGAATTGGTGCTTTTGAACTGTGGTGTTGGAGAAGACTCTTGAGAGTCCCTTGGACTGCAAGGAGATCCAGCCAGTCCACCCGAAAGGAGATCAGTCCTGAGTGTTCACTGGAAAGACTGATGTTGAAGCTGAAACTCCAATACTTCGGCCACCTCATGTGAAGAGCTGACTCATTTGAAAATACCCTGATGCTGGGAAAGACTGAAGACAGGAGGAGAAGGGGCCGACAGAGGATGAGATGGTTGGATGGCACCACGACTCAATGGACATGAGTTTGGGTAGACTCTGGGAGTTGGTGATGGACAGGAAGGCTTGGCATGCTGCAGTCCATGGAGTCGCAAAGAGTCGGACACGACTGAGCTGAACTGAATGAGACAATAAAATAAAGAGCTTAAAACAGGGCTAGTACACGGTGCGGTTAAGTTAGTTCTAAGCTCAGTCATGTTGGACTCTTTGCAATCGCATGGCCTGGAGACTGCCACGCTCCTCTGTCCTTGGGATTCTCCAGGCGAGAATACTGGAGTGCGCTGCCATGCCCCCCTCCAGGGGATCTTCCCGACCCAGGGATCGAACTCAGGTCTCCTGCATGGCAGGCAGATTCTTTACCATCTGGGCCACCAGGTAAAGAACCCAATGAATATTAACTACAATTACATGTCAGTGGTGATAAAGATGAAGGAAATAAGAGTACAATATGGCTAAACTGGCTCAAATTAGAAAGGAGTCTTAAGAAATCACAGAAAATAGCTGGGTAACTTTATCAAAAAATAAAAAAAGAAAGAAAAGCAAAAATCAACTAGGCTAAAATTAAAAAGATCACATTTGGTAGACTTTCCCCAGTATAAAATAGATACCTCTACAGAATCCCTTTCAACAGATCAGTTTAGTCAGCTACATGGAGGCCTAGCAATGAAACAGGTTAAATACGATTGCAGACATTCCGAGAGGAGATGGCATACTTCAATTCCCAAGGCAAGTTAATTGATAAGACTGGCCCTTGAAGTATATATGTGAATACTTTCCTCCACTTTTATCACGGCTGTTAAACTGGATAACTGCCAACTCAACAAGTTCCGCATGTGCCCTTGAATAACAATCTTTCCAAGCCCATTTATTCTCAGTAACAAAGACATGAAAGGCTGTGCTTCGTGGCATTGGGTCCTGCATGGGGAGCATGCACTATATACGCTAATACGTTTGGTTTTTTAAAAAACTAAATGCTATGAAGGTAGCTGCGAAGCAAAGCAGCACACAAAATACAAACTAATAGATAATTCAAAACTTGACCAACCCAGGCTTGTGAATGAAAATAATCCACAAAGTCAAAACAACAGCAACTAAATGGTTAAGGGAAAAAAAAAATCCAACATGAGCAAACAACTAGAGTTTCAAGATCTACTCAACTTTAATAATTGGGCAAGGCAGGCAACATGGAAAGAACAGCCTGGATGTGAATGGGGTATTAAATCTTTAGACACACAGGCCACTCAAAGTACGAACACTCAGCTCTTCAACACACTCAGAACATAAACGCGGTTCCCTGCCAAGAGGGCTGGGGAGGAGAACAGGTTCATTAGGGCATCGTGCCACACAGCTCATGGTGGCGAGGATACCAGCTGAGGCCAGGGCGCCGAGGAGGACAACGCAAGACGACAATGACACAAGGAGCTCCATTCAAAGAGGAAGTGTGGGTTAAGCCAGCTCCAGCTGCTGTGTGGGTTAAAGGTTTTAAAGGTTAGTCAGGACCCCAACAGCCAGCTAAAACAATGTTTCCGTGAGAAGAGGCTTCAATTAACGTTCAATACAGTTCAGGCAGGCAGGCGGCGTTTTTATTCATGGGAAGGTCATCCTGTCACAACTGCAAACACAGGTGAGATACATGTCCACCGCCACTAGCCGGCAAAGCTCACTACCGTCTATATTCAGCACGAGTCCCCCGATACTGATCACTTCAGTGCAACCTTCTTAAAATGTTTAAATGCCACCACCTCGTAACGCTGAAACTCTGTTCTACTAAATGTGCCAAAGAGCCGTACATCATTCTGAGAATAAAAATGAAGGAAGGAGAGCCTCCGAGTCAATACTCCTTTCAAGACCACGCTTCAAATTTAGGATTGAAGCGAACAGCCCAGCCCAGCCCCATTCAGCCCAGAATCCTACTCAACTGGTGGTTTTTATATGGGCTCCCTCCGGAGAATGCCATGGACAGAGGAGGCTGGTGGGCTACAGCCCATGGGGGTTGCAGAGAGTTGGACATGATGAGCACAGACGGCGTGGCGAGACCACTCTTGATGACGGCAGTTCAGTGCAGGGTTCCCGTGCACACACCCCCTAACCCTGCCACTTAGCACTCAAGTGGTCTTAGGTGTTCAGTTGCGTCCAACTCTGTGACGCCATGGACTGTAGATCACTAGGCTTCTCTGTCCACGGGATTCTCCAGGCAAGAGTACTGGAGCGGGTTGCCATTTCCTTCTCCAGGGGATCTTCCTGACCCAGCGATTGAACCCGTGTCTCCTATATCACAGGCAGATGCTTTACTAATGAGTCACCCAGGAAGTCCCAGGTGGTTTTAGGCAAGTTATTTAACTTCTGAATGTTTCCTCATAGGTAACAGAGGGATAAGAGTAACTATCTGGTAGTTGTGAAAGTAAAAGTGAAGTCATGTCTGACTCTTTGTGACCCCGTGGACTATAGCCTACCAGGCTCCTCTGTCCATGGGATTTTCCAGGCAAGAGTACTGGAGTGGGGTGCCATTTCCTTCCTCAGGGGATCTTCCCCACCCAGGGATGGAACCTGGGTCTCCCCAGTTGTAGGTAGATGCTTTCACCGTCTGAGGCACCAGGGACGTCGCAGTTGTGAGACAAGTGTGAGCTGCAGTCGTGAGGATTAAACAAGTTCACACACATAGAGGACTCAGAGCAGCACTGGCTGTGACCTCAGTAAGTATCTGTGGTTCATTATTACCACAATGTCCACGGTCACTACTGTCACTTTCAACAAAGGCTTGAGGCTGGAGAGCACCCTCCAAGTGGTTCCAGCCTGTCCCCTGCGGGTTCTGGCTATCACACACCACGACGCAGGATTGAATCAGGGCACGGCACGCCTTCACCACGTGCTGCTCAATAACAGGACACCACCCGGAACCACGGGGCTCAGGGTTATATCCCGCCCCCTCCTCCAGCCACCGTCCCGGGCACCTAAAGCATCAACTCATTAAATATACAAATAACTAAAGGAAAGCTGAGCCCCTGTTCCCGAGCATGGGAAACACGCATTCCCATATGTAAAACACACAGCCAATGGGAACGTGCCATATGACTCAGGGACCTCAAACCAGGGCTCCGTAACAACCTAGAGGACTGGGATGGGGTGGGAGGTGGGAGGGATGTTCAAGAGGGAGGCGACACATGTGTGCCTGTGGCTGATTCAGGCTGATGTACGGCAGAAAGCAACACAATACTGTAGAGCAATTATCCTTTAATTAAAAATAAATAAATTTAATTTTTTTTAAAGTGAAAAAAAAAAACACCAAAATGGAGTTCCCTTTGGATTTCTAATGAGATCCTGTTTTCACCTTAAAACCCTCCTGGCTCACCAGAGGGTTCCCCACCCCAGCAGAAATGACTACCATGCCCTCCATCCTTTGACTCAAGAGTCACAGAGCCCCCCTTTCGGTCTCACTGGGGCTCTGAAACCAGTTTCCTTTCTCCTCAACTTTCTGAGGAGGAGAACAAAAAGAAACAACAGGACTGAAAGCAGCTGCGGCCACTCAAGGGAGGAGATGGCGACACAAAAGGCCTTTCACCAGCACATTTCTTCACTCCCTTGGGGCCTCCCACCAGTCCCTATTTTAGTTCCTGCGGCCAGCAATTCTAGACCAGCTCCAAGCGGCGTAACTGGTCCCACCCCAGGAGATCACACTTTGAGGAACCGCCCAGCCCTCAGCCACTCTTCCAGGCTTTTCAGTCCCCATGGTTGAGCCCATTGATAGCCTTCCTTCCTCCTCTACATGCTACTTACTGTCCCGAGAGAAGTGGCCGTAGGAAAAATCATGGGTCCCTGGCTGTATGCAGAATATCCTACTTTTAAGTTGGGAAAAGGTCTTTTTTAAACTTGAGTGAATAAATTAAAATCATAATGAAAGCACTCAAGAGCTCTGCTAAACCAGACCGAATCCCCAGAGGCATTCTCCTCCTCACTGAAGTCAACTATAAGGTGAGCCTGGACTGGAATTGCCTTCTGTTTCCACCGGGCTAACATGTTGCTCCTTCGTCCCCTAAGCCAGTCTCCAGACCTAAGAATGGTGCAGTAACGCTCCCCTGGAATGACACTGTAGCTGGGTTCTCTCGAGAAAGATGTAGTCCTTACTCTCCCTCCCGTAATTCATGAATGATGATTTATCCCATTGCAAACAGCTGTACTTCCATGTTAATTCATTGCAAGTCTTTTCACTGGAATGTAAATTTCAATCCTGAAACCACAATTGGTATTCTAACAGCACTAAGAAGTTCAGAAATTTGATTTTATCTTAGTGAAAAACACGGTCTCCCCAAATATGTAGAGTCAGAAGGGGGAAACACTCTTACTGGGTTGCATTACAGTAACAGCCCAACTGAAGCGCTCCAGACAGAAGGGAAAACACACATAAAAGACATTCATGACAATACAGACACGGGTGGAACAGGGCTCAACTAAACACTGCTTCAATATGAGGTCCTAGTAACAATCTTAAAAGTAAACCTTTTGGCCAAGCATTTTGCTAGTTTTAAAAATCATACCCTATTTTAAAAATGAGCAGACTCGCAACGTTTTATTGGTGCTCAAGTAATAATTAACTCGGTTCGGTCCTCACCAGCCAAGAATACTAAGCTGAATTAATTCCACAAATCTCCAGGAGGAAGCCCTAAGATTCTACTCTGCTCAACTTGGAAGCTGCTGACAGAGCAACCAGGAACGTACTAGAAGTGAGAATGGGGTGAATGCTAAGACATATAAAGTCGGGCAAATAAAAACCGAAATGTGAAATTACAGGTTTCCAAGATACCTACTCCTCTAACATTTCTGTTAAACCTACTTTACAGTCCTCACTGCAGATTTTAAGGAGACAAAAAGGGGAGAATCTTTATAGAGTACTGGAGATTGACTCTAACGGCAGACTTTCCAAATGTTTCGCCCAACACTCAACACTTCCAAACCTCAATCATGTGGGCTTGGATTTGTCAGAATGGTTCACTAACACCCAGAAGCCTCTCCAGGAAAAAGCATATGACACAGTGGGAGATTAACTGATGAGTCAAATGACTGTCACCCCTCCACTGCAAGTATGTGTTACCTCCCTGCAAAGCCAATTAGCAAAATATGCACAACACCCAGAGCAGACAGGGCTGTTCACTCAACTACATATTTTAGGTAGTCCACAGAATTTCCATTTCAAAAACACAAAAAACTTGTCAGGGGATGTTTCAAATTTAAGCAGATTTTTTGTTTAAGGGAAAAGGGAGGATCTTAAAAATAGTAAGAACTAAATTCAGACAGCTGAATATGTCCTCTATTCTATGAGAAGCATACAAATGATATCCCTATGTAACAATACTGAAATAGGTAAAACACCACAAAAACTCGGTTTTATCGTATTCAGCCAACAATGTAGTTTAAAGTTAAGTCAAAGGCAAGAAGCAAAGAGACAATGAGGCGGGCAGGTTCGTGGTCTTCACAGTCACAGCAGCTCTGAACAGGCCCACGGCCATCAGCCCCGTGTGAGAGGCATCACTAGAGAAGAAGGTGCGAGCTCAGCAGAAGTGCGCAAGGAGCAGAGACTTAAGTTCTCTTTGTCTGATTCTTCAGGACCCCATGGACGGAAGCCCGCCAGGCTCCTCGATCCATGGGATTCTTCAGGCAAGAATACTGGAGTGCGTTGCCATTTCCTTCTTCAGGGGATCATCCCAAGCCAGGGACTGAACTGGGTCTCCTACACTGCAGGCAGATTCTTTAGTCACCAGGGAAGCCCATGCTGACCTTCTAGAAAGATGCTAATGACTCGACTTGGGCCAGGCCAACCCCAACTCATGCTGGAGTTTGCCTGCCTTGTCCGAGGGGGTACCCACTGCTGTTTCAGAACTACCCCTACTTTTCCTCATCTGCCAGGCACCTCCCCACACTCCCAACCTGCCCTCAAAATCAGTGAGACAAAACCCAAACAAAAAAGTGGCATATCTAATTTTAGGATTTCTACAGCACAAACATATTGACTTATCATGAAGGAATTTGACACCATGATACCAGATGTCTTGCTGGAGATCTCTGTAAAAAAAACTTGGGCTGATAATCCTACTGTCAAAAAGAAAATTTCTTGCAACATATACCAGAGAAATGCATAAGAACTATTACATCACCTTTACGCAACTTCAAAAAGCATATAAACATAAATCTGCTGTATTTTCCTCTGTAACAGAAGGACTGTAGAAAAAGATGACCTAGAAATATCCAATTTTTCTCTCACCTTTAAATCTCAATCTTTGTACCACCAATGCCTAACAGCTGATCATACACTTTCCTAACCCAGTGCCCATAATCCCAACCCATGCCCAGCCTCTCACTAAATTACCACCTGGGAAGCCTGGCACTGCCATTCAGCTTGAAAAAGACTAAAATTATTTCAGGATGCTGCCCTGTTGAGCTGGTTGGCTGCACACCCTCTCCCCTATCGCCCACCCCCGAGAGTAAGAATATTCCAGTCTCTTCACTTTATAGACCAAAAATGCTAGTTTCTAAATAGGTCTTTAAAAAGCAACAATAGAAATACTCTTCTCAACTTGAAACAAAAAAACCCAAAAGGAAGTGCTCACATAATTTAAGACATAAAGGAAATGTAAATTAAGATTTTGTTTCTATTTTCCATCTTTCAACTATGACAGTTCTCTTTCAAGGCTTTCAAAGCCCACCTTGGAAAAGAAAAAAATAAGTAGGAAAAATTGTCCTTATGAAATTCATAAAAACACTTCATACTTTCAGCTTCAGTTACTAAATTCTGGGTATTTTTCTCTGTTACCATTGTACCTGAAAACTAATTCATATCAGAGAGTACGATAAGGGAAAAGATCCATTCTACTCTTCAGGTGGGTGATTACTAACTGCTGTTGGCAATGCTATTTTCTCTTGAATTAAACCATTACAGGTATTTTAGATGAGTGGCATGTAGTCTGCAGATCTATACCACATACTAGAGGTATATAATTCACTAGAGAAAGAATCCTCTGAGTAAACAAAAACACGTTAAAAATTGTGTAACCTCTGAAATCACTTATTACATTTTTTCCTGAGCTGTACACCTATGAGACGTGGAACTGCATACCGGGGTGGGTACCGACTTAAGAACTTATTTGAGGTGTTACTGAATAAAAACTTGAAGGTTTAAAACAATAAGAAAAAAATATGCCTTTTAGAATGGACATATTCGTAAAGGAAATAGCAGTGAGATTAATAAGCCGAATCCCGTCTATGGCCAATGACTGCTGGGGTTACCCAGTTTCCTTCTATTTCCCCAACAGTTTCAGAAGGCAGGACATTCAAAACAAAAACAATCTTTAATTTACTCAGTCAATCTTTTCCCATGTAATAAGCAGCTTCTATCAGGCAATATCAGGTGGGTGCTGAGGATAGAAAATACATGCGCTAAAAGCCTGTCCTTAAAGGTAGTTTTGCGATGAATTGTGTCTCCCAAAATTTATGTGTCCAAGTCCTAAATCCCCAGTACCTCGAAACATGACTGTCCTTAGAGACAGGGCCCCAAATGAGATAAACAAGTTAAAATGAAGGAGTGGTCCCTCATACAAAGAGATGAGGACACAGACATAAACAGAGAGGATCATGTGATATCACAGGGGAAGATGGTCAACTCCAAGCCAAGGAGAGAGGACTCGGGAGAAACCTACTCTGCCAACGCCTTGATCTTTGACTTGCAGCCTCCGCAATTGTGAAAAAATAAATTTCTGTTGTTTAAGCACCCCGTCTGTGGCAGACCTTTGTTATGGCTGCCCCAGCAAACTAACAACATGGTTCACACGCCAGCAGGGGAGACTGACATATAACTATAAAATCCATGAAAAGCAGTTAAATTAGAGGTATGTACAAAATGCAAAATAATAAATATATACTCTAGCATAAATCAGCTGCCCCAGATGTTGTTTTTAGGGCCTCATTCTAGGAGGAAGGATATCATAACAGAGCATTGCCACCACTTCCAAAAGACACTAAATAACAGACTCTAATATGTTATTTCACTTTATCCCCACATAAATTTTTCAATAAATTGGAGTGCTCCCATCTTATAGGTAGAGGAAGTCAACTTTAAGAGGATAATCAATTTGTCCAAGACCATCAAATTAACAGCTGAAAGAGCCACGATTCAAAGCCAGGTCCCTTCAACTCCACATTCCAGAGCCTACATCTGACCTTTAAACGAAACCTAGAGAACGTACACGCAGTCTTCTCTCTGTAGGCACCCTTATTTGCAAGTGTGCAATAATGTCTGAAGAGCATGCTAGGAAGCGGAGTGGTCACCTGTGTCTGCACCTGCACCAGCTGGAAAAACTTCGGAAGGTCCTCTCAAGAGTTACAGAAAAATCACAGGGATGCTTTTGATAAAATACAGAACAAACCTGGAGATCAGGATCAGTGGTCATGATTTCAATTCAGGTTCCGCTGGTTCCATACTACACAAAGACACATGGAACAAGACAAAAAGCATGGATGTGCATTGAGCCCTACCAGGGGCCAAAGGGGAACTGTGAAGGAGTCAACACGGGGTGCATTTAGTTTAGAGAGAAATGACAGGTTAGAGCAAGTCAGCATAAAGACAACACACTCACCTGTTTCTTCATCTATTCTGAAAACGCCAACACCAGAGCCATCTCGGATGGAGTAGTGGACCTCCCCATCTCTTCCCATGTCCTCATCACGAGCAGACACCTTCATGACTGAAGAACCAATAGGGGCGTTTTCCTTCACCGCACCCTTTTCCACAAAGCTGGGAAACACCGGTGGGTGGAGGTTCTCATTCACGTCGATGACCTCAACTTCAATGTAGCAAGTGGAAGACAGAGAAATGGGTTTCCCTTTGTCTTTGGCCCTCACCGTGAGATTATATACCTGCTTCTTCTCGAAGTCCAGCTGCTGGATGATTCTCACGGCTCCGCTGAGCTTATCCACATCAAAGTTTCCTTCTCCGTGGTCCAGGAGACTGTACCTCACTTGACTAGACTGACCCAAATCAGGGTCGTGGGCCTCTAACCACATGATTATGGTCCCTTCTGGAAGGTCCTCTCGAACCTTCACGCGGTAGTTAGGGGGAATAAACTTGGGCGGGTTGTCATTCACATCCTCCAAGGAGACTTTGAGAATCACGGTGGAGACCAGCTGGGGCTCTTCCCTGGCTTGATCCCTGGCTTCAATCTTTAAGTAATGCACGTGCTGCTCCTCACGGTCCAAGGGGTTCAGGATTTTAACTACTCCAGTTACGCTGTCGATTGAGAACTTGTCGGTGTCCGTGAGAACAGAGTACCTCACATGTCCGTTTGGCCCCAGGTCTTTATCTGTGGCTTCCACCTGGATGATTTCACTATTTATCTCTTTGTCTTCACTCACTTCGACAAAGTAGCTCTCCTGTAAAAATTCAGGTGGATTATCGTTGGCGTCCAGGACTCGGATCTCCAGCAGATGCCACGCAGCCCTCTGTGGCAGGCCCAGGTCAGACACTGTGATGTTCAGGGTGTACCTGTCTGTTGTCTCACGGTCGAGGGGAGACAGGATTTTGAGCATCCCCGTTTCCATGTCCATAATGAAGCAGCTATCCTCATTTCCTCCGGAAACGGCGTAGACCAGCTTCCCGTTGAAGCCCGTGTCGAGATCAGTAGCATTCATGAAAAGCAGGCTGGACCCCACAGGCTGGTTTTCCTTGACCTGGATCCCAGCTGGAAGAGTACTTCTGAACTGGGGCGCATGAGCATTGACAGAGTGGGAATCAAAGAAGACATCCTCGACCTCTCCCTGGTTGTTCAGCTTGTTCGCCTGCAGGAGTTTCTCCGCTAGCATTTTGGCCACACCCGTCTCCTCGCACTGCAGGCTGACTGGCTTGCGAAGGGCAGCCACGGTCATGTTGATGTATAACGGGGTGGCAAAATTCTCTCCATCTGTAGCCGTGATTCTCAAGCTGTGAAATGACGCCTTGGCCCCTAAGCCATCCATCAGCGACTGCTTCAATGACAGTACCCCGGAGTTGGGGTTCAAGCTGAACAAGTCCAGTTCATTTCCAGCCTCGATCTGGTATCGCACCAACTGAAGTTCATCCGCATCGATAGCAGAGACGGTAGTGATCTGCTCCCCGACGCCCAGATCCCTGGGAATCGTTCCTTCACAATTTATCTTCTCGAACAGGGGTGTGTTGTCATTCAAGTTATTGAGAGTAAGGGTGGCAAGGATCTCAACCTCCCGGCGGTAGGGTGAGCCCCAGTCTGACGCCCGAACCCTCAGAGTGTAAACCCGTGGCATCAGCTCATAGTCCAAGTTTTCTGAAGTACTCACAGCACCTGTGAAATGGTTAATGACGAACGGCACGTGATTCAAGTTCGCAATGCTGTAAGTGACGTACCCGTTCTCACCCTCATCAGGGTCTACAGCGCTCACACTCATGACCGTAGTACCAATGGGCACGTTCTCATCAAAAGATGCTTTGTAGGCTGTCTGGGTAAATTCTGGAGGGTGACTGTTGGCACTCAAGACTTTAACCAGGACTCTGGTCGAGGCTTTTCTGTCACTTGTGGTGACTTCGAGTTCAAAATGGGATGCCTGCTGTCTTTTCAGGGGTTCTAAGATGGAAATGAGACCAGTGTTGTGATTCAGGCTGAATTTAGCTTTGCCAGGCGTGCTTTTAAAAACATACTTCAAATGAGGATAGCTAGGCGTGGCTTTTACCATGACCACGGGGGTGTGGGGAGGAGCGAATTCGCTGATTTCTGCTCTGTAAACCTCCTTCTCGAACCTGACCGGCCCCGCTCTGAACCGGGGCGAAATCACATGGATCACTTTCACAGAAGAGAACTGGGGAGGAGTTCCTTTGTCTTTCGCCTGGAGCGTCAGGTTGTAACCAAAAGGATGACTCTCCCAGTCGATGGTGCCAGCAGCGGCTTTGAGCTTGTATTCTCTGCTCCCTGGAGAGGCCCTCACTGTCCTGAACTGCTGAAGGAGGTCTCCCGCCACGATGCTTAAAGAAGCCACCTCCCCGTTGGCGCCCTGATCGCAGTCCTCCACGGTCACGATGGCGTACGTGGGGTCCCTGTCCAGTTCGGACGGTGACGAGGTCACGGCTGTGATCACGGGGGCACACGCGTTGGCCTGCTCCACGTGAACCGTGAGCTTGGCCATGCTGCTGATGCCGCTGCTACCGTACAACTTCATGCCGCGGTCCACGGCCAGAATCTCCATCTCGTAGACACTGGTCTCTGAGTAGTCAAGTCTGCCGGTTAAAACGACCGTGCCACTGGTGGGGTGGATGGCAAACATGTCTGTTCGGTCTTTGAAACTGTAGTAAAACTCCCCATTGGTGCCTATGTCTGCATCCGTAGCGCTGACTCTGGCAATACTGGTCCTTATGGCTGTGTTTTCAGGCAGAGATACACTGTAAGAGGTGGGGGAGAACAGGGGTCTCAGGTCATTTGTATCCAGCACTTGCACCCTGACCTTGGTCCGTGCTTCAGCGTTCGTATTTTTTTCTACTGCTTTGACAATCAACGTGTAATGGTCCTTCACTTCTCTGTTGAGAATAGCTGTATTTCCTCCTTTGGTCCTTATTCTTAGAAAGCAAAAGTCTCCAAGAACGTATTCTTCGGCTTTGAACAGGTTTTCATTGTCTCCTGAGATGATTTTGTACCTTAGCTCCCACAGTGGATTTGTCATGTAAATACCCATCTTTACGGGATGCCCCACGTAGGTTTTCGCTGCCGAGTTTTCATGCACTGTGACGTTGTACTGGAAATGTGTGAACTGCAAGGGCGTCTGTTCCAGCGTTCCGCTTCCATCACCATCTCCGAAATGCTGGAGGAGGCGCAGCAGAAGCAGAAGCGAGGCCAAGTGCCTCCCCATCGCTTAACTGTCAGGCACCTAGGAGCCAAGCAAATAAGAAACATTACTTCAGGGAAATAAACAAAAAGTGTACATTTTTTTCTTGAGGCTTGTTTCAGACCTCACATTTTAATATAGCATTCGCCATGTACACAGAGGATGAGTAACTGCAGTGGTTTTCCAATAGGAGTATCAACACTGCTAATATTTCTAGAATTACTAAGGTCAAGAACAATTTTCAGTTTATTGACTCCAACAATCTTAATGACCATCTACTAGCTGTAACAACAAAATTTATTCCTGCATTTCAATCTTGAAGGCAAGTATACTGCTGTTGCTGCTGCTAAGTCACTTTAGTCGTGTCCAACTCTGTACAACCCCACAGACAGCAGTCTAAGAGGCTCCCCTGTCCCTGGGATTCTCCAAGCAAGAATATTAGAGTGGGTTGCCATCTCCTTCTCCAATGCACGCATGCATGCTAAGTCACTTCAGTCGTGTCCGACTCTGGGCGACTCCATAGACGGCAGCCCACCAAGCTCCTCTGTCCACAGGATTCTCCAGGCAAGAACACTAGAATGGGTTGCCATTTCCTTCTCCAGAAGGCAACTATAACTGACTGCTAACAAGGTACACAAAGGTCTGTCTAGTCAAAGCTGTGGTTTTTCCAGTGGTCATGTATGAATGTGAAGAGTTGGACCATAAAAAGAAAGCTAAGCGCTGAAGAATTGATACTTTTGAACTGTGGTGTTGGAGAAGACTCTTGAGAGTCCCTTGGACTGCAAGGAGATCTAACCAGTCCATCCTAAAGGAAATCAGTCCTGTATATTCATTGGAAGGACTGATGCTGAAGCTGAAACTCCAGTACTTTGGCCACATGATGTGAAGAACTGACTCATTTGAAAAGACCCGGATGCTGGGAAAGATTGCAAGTGGGAGGAGAAGGGGACGACAGAGAATGAGATGGTTGGATGGCATTACCGACTCAATGGATATGAGTCTGAGTAAACTCCTGGAGTTGGTGATGGACAGGGAGGCCTGGCGTGCTGCAGTCCATGGGGTTGCAAAGAGTCAGACATGACTGAGCTGAACTGAAAAAGGTACACAGTGAAGACTGCTTACATTTGGTGCGGTGCAGGTGTGTGCATGCTCAGTCGTGTCCAACTCGTGACCCCGTGAACTGGGGCCCACCAAGCTTCTCTGTCCATGGGATTTCCCAGGCAAGGATACTGGAGTGGTTTGCGATTTCCTTCCCCAAGGGATCTTCCCCACCCATACATCTCTTGTATCTCCTGCACTAGCAGGGAGAATTCTTCACCACTACACTATGTGAGAAGCCTTTGTTTACATTTACTTACATGAAGTGAAAGTGAAAGTGTTAGTTGCTCAGTTATGTATGACTCTTTGTGACTCCATGTACTGTAGCCCACCAGGCTCCTCTGTCCATGGTATTTCCCAGGCAAGAATACTGGAGTGGGTTGTCATTCCCTTCTCTAGGGGATCTTCTCGACCCAGGGATTGAACCAGAGTCTCCCACACTGCAGGAATATTCTTTACCATCTGAGCCCCCAGGGAAGCCCACATTTCCTTGTATCAGCTCAGTTCAGTTCAGTCGCTCAATCGTGTCCGACTCTTTGCGACCCCATGAATCGCAGCATGCCAGGCCTCCCTGTCCATCACCAACTCCTGGAGTTTATTCAAACTTATTCCCATCGAGTCGGTGATGCCATCCAGCCATCTAATCCCTGTCGTCCCCTTCTCCTCCTGCCCCCAAACCCTCCCAGCATCAGGGTCTTTTCCAACGAGTCAACTCTTCACATGAGGTGGCGAAAGTATTGGAGTTTCAGCTTCAGCATCAGTCCTTCCAATGGACACCCAGGACTTATCTCCTTCAGGATGGACTGGTTGGATCTCCTTGCAGTGCAAGGGACTCTCACAGTAAATTAAGTGCTCAAAAGCTCATGAACTTAACACTACTACAGTATCCTGAGCATGAGAAGCTTCGGACAACTAAATCAGAACAACCAAAAAAACTCTCAATGGTGGTTTTATATAACCTCCCATAATGACAGCTTACAATCTCATTTCAAACTTTATCCTGAAATTATATTTCTTTATAAGAATGATTAAGTTCACTCCCTACATAATACAAGGGTTTGGCATCTCATTTGGCACTATATAACTATTTAAAGGTATTACAATAATTATATCATCAAGTTTAATACTGAGGTCATTTCTGAACCAACAAACTGAGCCAAAAAAAGTCTGTTTAGAAAAAGAAGACCAAAAGCTTGATGTCCAACAGGACCTGCCCGCCTTCAACCAGGGACGCGGATCTTGGCACCAGCACTGGGGTGTGAGGACTGCTGCCCACAACCAGTGCTCAGAGGGTCCACTGTCTTTGGGGCTCTGAATAACCTGCCCGCTGAACACAAAACACAAACACATGCAAAACTAAATCATCCAAGCGATCACATGTAGGGGGGCCCGATCAGCAAGGTGGCAGGCACTGCAGGGGGTCCAAGGGTTAAGCGGGAGGAAAGAGGACATTTGAGAAAGGGGTGCCCTGAACCAGCGGGAGGGCAGCCAAGTCCACTGGGCTGCAGCCTGGCTGGGGAGCAGGATGACTACCTTCAGACCAACTGTTTCCCTAGGGGCCAACATCATTCACTTGGTAAATCAAGGCAGCTTCACAAGAGGACAGCATTGCAGCCCTGAAAAGGACCTCTCCAATGAAAAACTGGGAAATGGGACAGCTCCCTGAGCTGAGAGAAACAGCAGGCTGGAAGGCTGGCCAAACAGCCAGGGGAAATTAGCATGGCAACTTAAATTCAGAGGAGCTTAACTCAGCGACCGCCAACTTTGCCCCATGAGTCATTTCATTAGGGAAAAAAAAGAAAAAAGCTGATATGCTGAAAGCAATTAGAAGCCTAACTAATACTGAATGACGCTGAAGTAGGGCAGCCTAACTTGTTCTTTAGTGACCATGTCTTCTCAGCATATCAAGTCAGGAAAGCAGACAGATATTTGGCTTCTAGAACAACTGATATTTAAACAAAATAAGACGATCTTTCCCCAAAACTCTCTTAATTTGGTCCACAGATCTAATACTCAAGGGAAATTTGAGGAGTATGCAACAATCTGGTGATTTTATCAAAACAAGTGACAACATTGATTCATGACTGAATTCAACCTACAGGTATTGAGAATCTGACAGTGTGCTATGCTTAGCCCCTCAGTTGTGTCTGACTCTTTGCGACCCCGTGGACTGTAGCCCGCCAGGCTCCTCTGTCCATGGGATTCTCTAGGCAAGAATACTGGAGTGGGATGCCACGCCCTCCTCCAGGGGATCTTCCCGACCCAGGAATCAAACCGGCATCTCCTACATTGCAGGCAGATTCTTTACCAGCTGAGCTACCAGGGAAGCCCCAGACTGTGCCAGGTACATGGAATTCAACAACTCATAGAATGATTTTAAAAGGCAAAGATCCTGGTTCTGAGGAACTTACAAACCAGGGATAAAATGTAAAGAAAATGCTTTAAAGAACCATTAAAAAGATGATGTTTGCACAAGCACCTTTATTTTAGAACACAGTGTTACTATCAACAGTACCCACTTTACAACAAAATATTAATCCAGGATTCTACTGTAAAATATTTTTGCTTAATTCTACAAATAAAATATTATGGAGTCATCAAAAAGAGTAAGAGAGCACTCTATATACTGACATGTAAAGATGTGCAGATATAGTAAAGTGAAAACTAAACCAAACCCATTTACATTTGCAAAAAGGAAGGGGAGATAAATACATGCATAGTTCATGGATGTGCTTAAAAATGACTGAGAAATTCTGAATGGATAAGAAGTAAACTGTTAACAGTAGTAACTTCTGGAGAATAGGCAGCTGGGGGAATGTTTACACCTTCACTTTTCTCTACTATATGAATTTTTAGCATATATATATACATACACACACACACACAATCATGAATTCACTTGTCTTTCGTTATTTGATTCATTCAACACCTGTTTAATGAGCACCTACCATACCCATTTTCCCCAAAGGCTGAGCAGGTAAAGAATCTGCCTGCAATGCAGGAGACACAGGAGACTTGGGTTCGATCCCCTGGAGTAGGAAATAGCAGCTCACTCCAGTATTCTTGCCTGAAAAATCTCATGGACAGAGGAGCCTGATGGGCTCAGGTCGTGGGGCTGCAGAGAGTCAGATACTACTGTGCATGCATGCACCACTGTGTCTGGAACGGTTCTACATGCTGCTGATACATAAGTGAACCAAACTATCAACTCCTCACGGAAGGTACAGTTCCTGGTGAGAGATAACCAAACATGGAAACAGATGCTGATGATGAGTGCTAAGGAGAAAAATACAGCAGAGACAAATAGAGACGGCAGTCAGAAGCACGGAAGGAAAAGAGAAAAACGATGTGAGTTTCTCAACCTCGGCCGTATGGACATTCGGGGCAGATAATTCTTGACTGCCCAAGAGGGGCTGTGGGGCAGAGAGCTGTCCCACGCATCCCTTAGTATTCATCCTGCTCTCCACCCAACCAAAAGCCTACAGCCTCTCCTTTCCGCAGCCCCAGCAAAAAAGAGGTCTGCAGACAGTGCCAAATGGCCCCTGAAGCTCAAAGTCATGTCCGGGAGAGAAGTGCTCGTTAGAGAAACCACAAAGAGACAGGCTGGAGGCTTGGCACAGTGGGTGAGGGGACAGTAGCAAGGGAAATTCTTTCTTTAAATATGCCCGTCATTTTACAATACTTTTAGATCGTCAGAAAAACTACAAAGACCGTTTCCCAATGTTAACATCTCAGCTGATGATGGTACATTTGTCACAACTAATGAACTAATATTAACACACTGTTAGTCACTGTCTGGTCCCAATGCCCTCTGTCTGTCCCAGGACCCCAGCCAAGACAGCCACGTTACACTCAGTCACCATATCGTCTCAGACTCCTCTGGACTGCAACAGTTTCTCTGGTTTGCCTCGTGTTTCATGACCTTGACGGTTTTGAGACGTACTGGTCAGGTATTTTGCAGACTGTCCCCGGACTGGAATTTGCCGGATGTTTTTCGCATGATTAGCCTGGCGCTATGCGTTGAGGGGAGGTTGAGCGGGGGGTGAAGTGCCATGTTCATCACATCGCCTCCATACTGATGCTGACCCTGGTCACCAGGCTGAAGCAGGGCTTGCCTGCTTTCTCTGCAGTGGGAGACTTGCTCCCTGCTTTCCCTACTATACCCTTTGGAAGGAAGTCACTACCCAGTCCACCAGTAGGGTGGAGAGTTCTGCAACATAAACCATTTAGAGTTCTTCTGCGAGGAAGACCTGCTATCCTCTCCTAATTATGTCCTTATCATTTCTTTTGATCAATGTGGCTTCATGGATAAAAGATGACTTGTAGGACTTTGGATGCTATCAATACTACAAATAAAATGAGAACAGGGGAGTGACATGCTGGAATCTAAAGTGAAAAGTTATGACCAACCTAGACAGCATATTGAAAAGCAGAGACATGACTTTGCCAACAAAGGTCCGTCTAGTCAAAGGCTATGGTTTTTCCAGTGGTCATGTATGGATGTGAGAGTTGGACTGTAAAGAAAGCTGAGTGCCGAAGAATTGATGCTTTTGAACTGTGGTGTTGGAGAAGACTCTTGAGAGTCCCTTGGACTGCAAGGAGATCCAACCAGTCCATCCTAAAGGAGATCAGTCCTGGGTGTTCATTGGAAGGACTGATGCTGAAGATGAAACTCCAATACTTTGGCCACCTGATGCGAAGAGCTGACTCATTCGAAAAGACCCTGATGCTGGGAAAGATTGAGGGCAGGAGGAGAAGGGGACGACAGAGGATGAGATGGTTGGATGGCATCACCGACTCAATGGACATGAGTCTGAGTAAACTCCGGGAATTGGTGATGGACAGGGAGACCTGGCGTGCTGCAGTCCATGGGGTTGCAAAGAGTCGGACACGACTGAGCGACTGAACTGAACTGAACTGAAAGGGCTGCTCAGGTACCAGGGTGGATGACAGAAGGGAGGGTGGCCGGGGTAAAAGCTGGAGGGAGACCAATTAGAAGACACTGCAGCAGTACAGGTTAGAGACCCTGGTGGCTCTGCCCCAAATTTGGTCATGGTGGGGATGGGGAGAAGGGCGACATTCTGGATCCATTTCAGGACCCGCTGATGAACTGGAGGGTAGAGGCGGGAGGAGAGAAAAGGGGAGACATCCAAGAAGATCCTGGAGATTGTGTGCTGAGCCGAAGTGGGTTTCAGGTTCTGAGAGAGGGAAGCCTGAGCTGAGGGAGGAACAGATTTTAGGAAGCACAATTGGGGGTTCAGCTTTGGACACGTTAGGACAGAAATGCCAATTGTTATCCAAGTAATGATTTCCAGTCGGCAGTTAGACATGCAGGAGAGGCCCACCCCTGGAGACAGAAGCCTGACAGTGGTCAGAATGTGGAAGATGCTATTAATATATTTAAAAGCAGAAAACTAAATGAGATCACCCACAAAGAGGACGCCGACAGACAAGAAAGGAAAACCAAGGGCAGAGCCCTGCTATCCTCCAAGATGTAGGAGACAAGATAAGAGGAACCAGCCACTGGGGCAGAAGCAAGAAGCAGTGGTGTGACAATGACAACAGTAAGTAAACGGATCTTTCTAAAGATCTGAAGCCTAACATGAGAACTTGAAAATGACTCATCTATACTGGCTGGTGCCCTGCTGATCCCTACACCATGGGTACTCTGGACACGCCCTTCACCCCCACAGCACAAGAGAAGGCTCCAGATTGTCAAACCACTGCAGCTGCTCTTCCCCACAGCATCTCCACGCCCAGCGGCCCCAGCAGCCTCTGCCGCCTCCCACGTTTCTCTCACAGCTGGATTCCCATCACCTCTCACCCTTCACAACTCACCCAAAGCAGTTCTCAGGGAACACACCACAGCTGGAATCAACTTTTTGGGCCATGTTCCTAACTGAGACCTCTTAAAATCCTGAATTCACTCTGCAAACTTGGCTAATAGAAAGCCACTGTAATCATAATAAATTATTAAATGAAAGGCTTTTGATCGGACAAAAAAAAATCCACTTTCTAAGAGATACTGTTATGTTGTTGTTGCTTGGTCACTAAGCTGTGTCTGACTCTTTGCAATCCCATGGACTGTAGCCTGCCAGGCTCCTCTGTCCATGGGATTTTCCAGGCAAGAATACTGGAGCAGATTGCTGTTTCCTTCTCCAGAGGATCTTCCTGACTCAGGAAGAATGGAACGCGTTTCCCTGTGTCTCCAGCATTGGCAGGCAGATTCTTTACCACTGAGCCATCAGGGAAGCCTAAGAGATGACTGCTAACCTTACAGTAATTTAACTGAGAACTGAGAACTCAGGTTTCACCTTAAAATGCCACGATCAAAGAAACTGTGGCTACTACTCCAGGTAAAACAAATAGCAAAGCTGGAAAACACACACACATGCACACAAAAAATCTCAGAAAGACACCAATATCATTTCATCTAAAAAGTACAGTATTATCTAGCGCTCATGCTTATGAAAATTAAACTCCAAAAACCATTTTAGCCAAAGGCTACACTCTTGATATTTAGCAGGTGATCACACTCTTTGAACACACAGTAATCCAGGATTTCTTCTGTGAACTTTCCAAAGTGAAAACAAAGAATGTTTACCTAGTTCAGCCTTTAGGGAAAAAGGCCTCAGGTCGAAAGCTTAAGTATCTTTAGCACAGATTTCTGAAAATCCATAAATAAGAAAGATCACTTTTCTGATAGAAGTCAGGTATTAACACGTTCATGTTTCCTCATTAGCAAGACTTCCATGTAAAGTGTTTCAGTCAATTCCTGTGACCACACAAGTTTCACACAACAGAACACAGCCCCATGCTGAGAACATACTGAGCAAGTTTTAGATCAAGTATCCAGATCTAGTATTTAGATCTGAATCTTCTGAATGAAGATTCAGAAGTGCTAGGTGGGACCCGGCACGATGCAATTCATACATTCTATTATACGTTGCATATTTATTATTCAAAGTCACAACTCTCAGGCACATCATTAGCCATTCCAGCCCTCTATCTAAGAGGGAAGCAGGATCACACTCTCCATCCCATATACTATTAATAAAGTTACACAGAAATATTCCAGAATTTTGTGTTTTCCCTCATCATACTCCTATCTTCTATCTACCTCAGTGAGAACATCACTAGAACTCAACTTATTACTGAAATTTAGAGTTTCCTGTTTGATTTGAATAGGGTCACATTTTAAAAGCATCTTCTAGAGATGTCTAAATAATGAGGAAGATAACTATGTTTTCAAAGAGAACTGTCATGAAGTTGTCAAAAGACAATAAGGAATGTAAACGACTCTAGCTTTTTAAAGATACTGTATATTAAATAAATGTTTAATGATCTCTAAAATCACTTAACAGGAGTCAATAAAGAGTACTGTCTGTCTTACAAAGCCTGCTTGTTACTCAGCTATAACCAATTCACAGCTTCCAGATGACATTCACAACAGGAAAAAACCCTGCATTTTTCTAATAAATTATAATAGCCACAGACAGTAGTTTTAAAAGCTTTCATTCTCAACAGTGAAAAATGAATGGGCAAGTCTTGTTTATTTCTGGGTGCATACTAAATCCTTTTAAGCCATCTTAATACTTTTTTTCAGTAAAAATGGGGGCGGGGGGTGGCACTATCAACCCAGAACTGGTATACTTTGGTCTTTTTTTCTCGCCATTCATCAAACCACAAATCAAGTTCACAGCTAAGATTTCTACAACTTGCTTTGCACCTACGTCCTCTCTCTGAACCATTCCCCCCTGGATTCCCTCTTCCCACAGACCTCACCCTAGCCTAATACCCACCCAATCCCAGACCCCTAGCTCACTGAGGTGCTATGAAGGACTACCCTGACCCGGATGGATCTCTCTTATCATGCTGGAGATCACTGTTCATTTGGCCTTCTCGCCTGCTGGACTGTAAGCTCCTTGAGAGCAGGACACCACTGTCTACTGTATCTGGCTCAGTGTTTGGCACAGAGGAGATCCACAGTTGTTCAGATTCATCAATGGACAGACGGATGATGATCGGGGATGGAAAACAGAAGGCAGGACCGAAGGGAGGCTGCTGGGAGGGGGATAAGGAGGAATAACATGGGAAATTAACACATTCATTATTGTAAACCTAACAGAAAACCCAGGCCAGTAACAGTATTGCAGACAGATGCCCTGAAGAAGGCTCTAATTTCCAGCAGCTCAGAAAGGGGTCACCATCTACCTCAAAATGCTTCCAAAGTGGCTACGGGCGACGCCAGATCAGTGAGCTTATTATGAAGTATTATGCTTGAACATTCTATGAAGATAAGAATTAAATAATTACTGATTTTCCTAAGTGGTCTGTAGAAGACATTTAATTATAGACTTATCTCCACATATATAATAAACCTTTCAAGGTAAGCCAGAATTTGGGCAATATAATTAAATCTCGGACTTAAAGATGCTTTTTTAAACTTTTATGTTGCAAAATAAGATTCCTCATTTAATTCAGTAGATTTTTCAAATAAAAAGTTGCTTTCAGACATGAGAAGAGGAAAAAAACAGCAACTTACTGATGTTAGTTAAATGAATCATCTGCATCGCTTACTTCAAACACTCCTTACCAGCGCCTAGGGACAAACTAACACTTGCAAATTGAACAATTAGTTGAGACAAAAAGACAAACCTTGGCTTCATCAACTATATAATTTGGTCCAAAAGAAAGCTTACCTATTACAGTTTCCTAGTCATAAAGATTAAATAGACACCCAGCCTTTCAGCTTCCTGCTATTAAATCTGGTCCTTTAGGCCACAAATTAGGCCACGGAGACATTTAATGCAACAATAATGCACTAATTTGATTCCGTTTACTGATTCCATGTAAAATCAGCCAAACTTGGGTGGGAAAACAGGGATAAGAGAGTTAAAAAAATCTGTAACATCTCTTTCACTTCTGGCATTCAACAAATGACTACTTCAGAGATGACTTAGGAGCTAAGTCCAAACACATACACTAGAGCAAGTGATGGGACCCGGGCAAGGAAAACATATTACTTCGCATAT
The DNA here is from genome assembly GCF_019320065.1 of Cervus canadensis. NCBI lineage: Eukaryota > Metazoa > Chordata > Mammalia > Artiodactyla > Cervidae > Cervus > Cervus canadensis. Next base: position 15,311,225 of record NC_057416.1, read on the forward strand.
CACTTTTAGATCCCTCTTTTGGCACCTGTCCATAACATGGATTTAAATGGTCTATTAACATGGTGGGAACCCACTAGGAGTACGTGTGTGTGTGTGTGTGTGTGTGTGTGTGGTGGGAACGCACTAGGAGTACATGTGTTTGTGTGTGTGTGTGTGTGTGTGTGTGTGGTGGGAACCCACTAGGAGTACGTGTGTATGCGCGCGCTCAGTCAGTAAGTCATGTCCAACTCTTGGAGACCTCATGGACTGCAGCCAGCCAAATTCCTCTGTCCATGGGATCTCCCAGGAAAGAATACTGGAGTGGGTTGCCATTTCCTCCTCTGGGGTATCTCCCTCACCCAGGAATCAAACTGGCAGTCTCCTGCCTTAACAGGCAGATTCTTTACCGCTGAGCAACCAGAAGTACTTTTAGTGACTAATTAAGACACAAATGGATACATATACAGGAGGCCTGAAATATTTTATGAAGTCCTCTAATAATCTTACTTCCTTTCAGAATGCCAAAGAATTTGGCTCATTTAAGGCATTCATTTTTCAAGAAACAGGTACACAATCACACACTTCAACCAGATCAAACCTTACAATGAATGTGTTAAACACCATGTTTGACATAAATCTAAGTTATATCCATTGCTATTTTTAAAAATTATGGAATGTTTTAAGCACTTTTCACCCATCTTAAAGCTTAAATAAACAGCAAAGAAAAGTGTTAGTAACTCAGCTATGTCCGACTCTTTGTGACCCCATGGACTATAGCCCTGCCAGGCTCCTCTGTCCATGGGATTCTCCAGCAATAATACTGGAGTGGGTAGCCATTCCCTTTTCCAGGGGCTCTTCCTAGCCTAGGATCGAACCCGGGTCTCCTGCATTGCAGGCAGATTCTTCACTGTCTGAGCCACCAGGGCAGCCCTGTAGAAAAGAAAGGGAGACGGTAATTCCACTTTTGGAATTAGAGCTGTCCTGAAACACTGAAGGCAAAGCCCAACATCAGAATTAACCTACACAGCTGGAGAAACACCTATGTACTTGGATTTTATGAGTAACTGCAGTACTGGATATGTTGGAGAAGCACAACTAACAGTAAACTGAAAAAACAGCGCCATCATCCAGTTTTAACACGTGCAGCTATCTTCTTAAAACTATTGAAACCTAACTCTGAACGTATGAAGCCTTAAGAATCGGCTTTGGTGAAAAATACATAAAAAACTGAAGATCACTTGCGTTCTAGATCTTTTCCAATTTTTCTAAGCTTTAAAAAAAAAAAACCCTCCTCTACTAGGCACCAGGGAGTTGCTTAACAAAAGCTATTTAATGAAACCACAGTTCAGACACATGCGGAAAGAAAGAAAACAAAAAACCCCCTCTAACTGCATAGAAAATATTTATGAGTTTACTTTCCTAATGCATACAATTGCGTCCTTGTCTTCAAAGCTCCGCAGTTCACATCCGTGGGAACAAAAATATCTTCAGAGACTAGAGAAAGTTAGCTTCCTGGAGGAAAGCAGTTACTGGAAGAAAATGCACGAAAGAACCAGAATCTCTTCCTTTAAAAAAAAAAAAAAAGACCTTAAAGTTTCACTTCCAAAAAAAGCTAGAAACACCCTGACAACACAGTTGCAAATGTTTAGTCCGGAGATTTCTCAGCCGCACCTATTCTAACTACCTTCAACCAGCTACCACTCAAACCTCTGGGCAGCACTCCCCCCAACCCGCCAGGGCACACAACATCCAAGGAAACCGGCGACTCCATTTCAAAAACCCCATCCCTCAGCAGCTGGGCTCTCCTCCCATCACACCTACGCCGTGAAATCTCTCGCAGATCGGAAGCAGCAGCCGCGGAGCGAGATCGCCTAGGTTCTCAGCAGATACGCTTGTTACCCGAGAGGAGAGAGCGCGGAGCGCGCGCGTGAAGTTTCCGAGCTCCCGGGCGCCGGCGCGCAGGTTCTCGGCCCCGCGGGCACCCAGAGCCCCGCGCCGCGGCCGCCGCTCGGATTTCCAGCAATGGCTCTGGACGCCAGAGCCGGGGCGGCCCGGGGCGGCCACCCGCCAGCCCGATCCAAGCGCTTGAATCGGTGATTACCAGGCCGGTCACGTCGCGAATTACCCGCTCCCGCCTCTCCGCCTCCCCCGCGCCACCCGCTCGAACACCCCGGGGCCTGCCCTGAACTTTCCCAACGAGCAGGCACCTACCACCCATCCAGGGGGTCTCTTTCTCTCCATTTCGTTCCCAGGCGCCGGCGGGGCACGATCCTGGGCTGGACACTCCGGGGCGGGAGTCCCCCCGACCCACCCCCGCCGAGCCGGGTGGAAGCCCTCCAACCCCGCAGCAGCAAGGTGCCCGACCGATCGGCCGGCGATGGCACCGCGAGCGCCGCCGCGCCCCTCGCCCACAGTCCCCGGGCCCCTTCTGGCCTCCTACCAACTTACAGCAAAGTTGGCCCCAAGTGGCCGCCACAGAGTTCTCGGGGGCGCGCGCCTGGCCGCCTCAGCGCGCCCCCGGGCGGGGTCCGGGTCGGCCACGCCGCATCGTGTCCCCGCGAGCAGCACGCCCGCGCTCTTGGTGCGCCCCTGCTCCGAGGCAGCACCCGGCCGCCCGCGCGCGCTCCCGGCTCTCCCAGGCCGCCCGGCGCAGACCCCGCGCGGCTCACGCACCGGCGCGGGGGATATCCCTCCGCTCCCGGCCACGCCCGCTCGCGCCGGCGCTCGTTTCTCCCGCGCAGAAACTCTCGACCCTACTTTCCCCGGGGCGGCCGGACGTCCCCCAGCCCGCCGGGCCGCGGGGCCGCGAAGCCCGGCCAAGGGATCAGGCAGCTCCCGGCCGCTACAGCGACCGGCTCCTTGCCAGGAGATCAGTGAATGCCCAGGAAGATCTAGCGACACCGCGAGGAGAAAACAAATCGCTCTAGCGCCGAGGTTAGTTATGGCCAGCACAGATTTGTGCAAGGAATTAATATGGAATGTTCCCTGCTAGGAGAGGGGAAACATTAGCTTAGCTCCAAAAAAAAAAAAGTCAGCTATGGGTTTAAAGAAAAAGCTTCCCACGCCTCCCTCCCCCCCCCCCCTTTAGATTTCCGAGTACCTTGAGGGAATTCCTCAATCTGCATTTGAATGCCGCGGTTGCAGGTCTGCCCTTGCTCGGCGGAATCAAGTCTTACAAAAGGTCTGAAAAGGAATGCAGTTTGATGGGAATCTACTTCCTTCTTCAATCTACACTGAAACCCCGGGAAAGTGAAAACGCTTCCTCCGCAACCTCTTTGTGCAGAGGTTAGACCGCGGAACCTCCCAGGCCCGGGTTACGAACCCCAAGGCCGGCCTCCCCCGGCGCACGCCCCCGGATCCCCAGGGCTGCGGGGACAAAAGGCAGCTTGTGCCGCCTCGTGCTCTTTCCCACCCGGTGAGTACACCCCGCAAAAAGTGAACGCAGTATAACGTGAAACTCCAGGTTCTTTAGGGAGAAGGGGAAACCTCCGGGAACTCCCCCCACTCCCCGCCCCGCCGCGAGCCCGAGCGCGCAGTCCGGGTATCCCGGGGCTGTGAGCCCATCCTCGGCGCGGGCAAAGCTCCAGGCGCCGGCTCAGCGCAGCCCGGAATGCTCCCGGGCGTAGGGAAACAGCCTGGGGAAGAGGGCGGACGTGACCTCGGAAAGTTTGTGGAGCTAGAATACGTTAACACTGTGAGGACAAAGAGAGATCATTTCCCCAGAACCGGTGGAGGGGGCTGCTGGAGGAACTACCAGGCCAATGGGGGCGAGGGAGTCTAGGGTTAAAGAGGGAACTGCCTTAGTTCAAAGTTAATGCAGCCTACTCTTAGGCCATCTCAAAGACGGTGATTAGAGGGAAAAAAGTGTCTACCAGGTCGTGGCTGGGAAGGAGAAATCACGCCTGCAGAATGAGTATGCTGATTCGCGGCACCAAGAGCATGTAGTGTATTCCCGGCGTATTATTTAGAATACACACAATTCACACATCCAACAAACATCATCCAAACACTTGGCTACGGCCATAACTGCGCAAAGCGCTCCCGGGGTTACAGGTCAGTTTCATACATGAAACACCTAAGAAGTAGGTGCCCTGATCTCCAAGCTCAATTCGTTGGTGCCCCGGGCCGAATTCTAACTCGAAACGAAACACAGCCACACGCGAACGCCAACAGTTGGTAGGGGCAGTATGTGGGGTTGGGGGATAGGTGGGGGTGGGTAAAAAGGCTAAAAAGACACCATCCCATAACATACAATCACAAGATTTTGAAATGGCGCAAAAGAATTCCTGGAGAAAAATTACCATTCATTAATAAATAATAACGCTTACTTGAACTACAACATCTGTTGGGGAATCCCGATTTGCCGGCCAGGTTCACTGAGAAACCTAATTGCCTGGAAGAAGTCGCACTTCGTAGCCACAGGAACAGCCAAGAGCCAGAGATGTAGATTTCAGAGTCCGATGCTGCCACGTTTTTAACTGATCCTTTAGCCCCAAAGGAACGAAAAGGAGGTGCCTTTTAGCTACCCTCTAATTACCTTCACATGAACGAAAGATGGAGTTCAAGCTCCACGTTTGTCCTCTGAATAGTCAGTCCTCCCTAACCCAGTACCCAGAGGTTCTGGGCCATTAGGGGGATGGGGGTGGATTCCCAAAAATTAAAAAAAAAAAAAAACCCGCTTTCTGCCAGCACCGCTTCTGCATCCAGTTCACCCAAGCTGGTATTTGTAAATTAGACACAGAATGGGCCGGAGTGGGTGGTAAGTGAAGACGAGGGTGACGGCCTGGGACCTCACGCCCACGTCCCATAAGCACCCGGCAGGTCCAAGTTCGCGGTCCGCGCGGAACCCCGCAGGGAGCGCGCGCTTCGCCGGGTGTCCGGACTAGAGGGCGCTGCGCCACTGCGGATCACGCGGCACCAAGGCGCCCTCCCCGGGCACCATTTCTATAATAAGTTACATTCGAAATAATGCACAAACGGCGTAGCTTTTCGAGTTCTTTTGAACAGTGCTCTGCAAGTATTTCACGAATTCCAAAACCTGTGCATACTGATCTTTGATGCCCGAGCTAAGCACAGCCATTGGGGGTGGTGGGTGGGAGGGTGCCGTGCCCGTTCCCCAAGCGGAAAGCCGGTAGGATGCACACGGTTCCCCGTACTAGTCAAGCACCCTCACATCATTTCATTTCTGTTTAAACTTAAAAAGACAGAAAGGCTTGCACGAAAGGAACTCACCCGTTCCAGCCGAGTCCTCGAGGCCCTGCTTTAAAGTGCCGACAGCTCCGTAATCCCCGCGCTATCTGGATGTTTGTTAGAAGCCGTGTCTTAAGTACCAACTTTGCTTCTTCCCTGCGATCTTCACCATGTCCCCAGCGAGGGTGCGATCCGCCCGCGCCGCCCAGGTGGCCGCATCTCGGGAGGCTTACCGTCCTGGGGGGAAAAAACTTGAGCAGCGAAAAAGGAGGCGAGTGCGCGAGGGCCGGAGAGAAACCAAGTTTGTCAGGACTTGTCCGGGCAGCCGAGCCGCGGAGTTTGGGAGTTGCGGCCGGGAACTGCGGCGGATCGCTGCCTCTCTCCGCGCTCCTCCCTCCCTCCCTCCCTCCCGGAGGCCGCGGGGGAGGGGAGGTGACGTCAGCGCCCCGCCTCGCCCCCCGCCCCGCGGCGGGGACCGGGGTGCTCCCGCGGGGTCCGCCTCCCGGACAGTAGCAGAGGCGAGCGGACTGGCTGGGCCGGCCTCCCTGCCGCAGCGGTGTCTTGCGGTCCAGACGGCGGAGCGTCCGCCCTTCTCCACCACGCCGCGTCTCCCCGGGCGCCGCCGAGCCCCGGCACCTGAGCGGCCCCGCGGCGCGCACCTCTCGGCAGGCTTCCTCGCCGGCCTCCTCCGCCCGCGTTTCCCACGCCTCCAACTGCAGGTGATGCTCTTCCCCTTCTGCCGCTGAGATTTCGTCGCGACGTGTCGCCTGCCCGGTTTTTGTTTTTGTTTTTTTGCAGGGCGGAAGCCCGAACAGCCTCTCCAGACTGGCCTGGACGACTTGTACTTTTCTTGCAGCTCTCCAACTTCAGGATGTGATCTGTTTTAAATACTTCTCGGGCTCTAGCGCTGTTTGTGGTCTGTGCGTTAAAAATCACGGAGCCATATTTTAACGTGCAAATCCTTTCCAAAAGCGCTTCCGTTTTTAGACCGTACTCTGAAGCATCCGAGATCCGAGGGGTGCGGGGCAGGGGGGTGGGGGGATGAGGGAGGAGCCAATTTCTGTTTCTTACAAGTCATCTATCATAATAAGGGCTAATACACGAATGAATCAATCGTCTACTCATAATATAGGATCAGATAAAGGCAAACGCTGTTGAAGTTGAATTTGTAAGTGAAATGCGTCTTTCTATGGAAGCATCCAGACTCCTTTATGGAAACATCCACTCCAGGAAAATATCTGCTGTGGAATATATATATTTTTAATGCCGCTGAAGTACCAAAATAAAAAATCTCTCCTCAACAGCATGAAATTTCCAGGGAGCCATTTCTGTGAGTTTACACTGTCCCCAGAAGGTTGGCATTAAAATTCAAAGACCCCTGGAAAAGGGCTGGCGGCTGGGAACGGGTTCTGTTAATACCTTTGCAGCCATTGGTGTATATCTAGTGGTCAATTTAGCTTGTGTTATCTTTGAAAGGCAAAGAGCAACACCCCTAGGATACAGGAAGCAAGGCGAAGACTTAAGTAGTTTAGAGGAGAGACGATTAAATGTTGGCGCGTTGGGTGAACTTAGCCTTAAGGAAGTCATATAACTTCTCTACATTTCAGTTCCCTCATCTTGATAAGGGCATGATACCTGTTTCACATTGTAAAACTGCATTCTTGTGTTTTTCCATTTAAAAAATGGATTAAAGATCTAAATGTAAGACCAGAAACTATAAAACTCCTAGAGGAGAACATAGGCAAAACACTCTCGGACATAAACCACAGCAAGATCCTCTATGACCCACCTCCCAGAATATTGGAAATAAAAGCAAAACTAAACAAATGGGACCTAATGAAACTTAAAAGCTTTTGCACTACAAAGGAAACTATAAGTAAGGTGAAAAGACAGCCCTCAGATTGGGAGAAAATAATAGCAAATGAAGAAAAAGACAAAGGATTAATCTCAAAAATATACAAGCAACTCTTGAAGCTCAATTCCAGAAAAATAAATGACCCAATCAAAAAATGGGCCAAAGAACTAAACAGACATTTCTCCAAAGAAGACATACAGATGGCTAACAAACACATGAAAAGATGCTCAACATCACTCATTATCAGAGAAATGCAAATCAAAACCACAATGAGGTACCATTACACGCCAGTCAGGATGGCTGCTATCCAAAAGTCTACAAGCAATAAATGCTGGAGAGGGTGTGGAGAAAGGGAACCCTCTTACACTGTTGGTGGGAATGCAAACTAGTACAGCCGCTATGGAGAACAGTGTGGAGATTTCTTAAAAAACTGGAAATAGAACTGCCATATGACCCAGCAATCCCACTTCTGGGCATACACACTGAGGAAACCAGATCTGAAAGAGACACGTGCACCCCAATGTTCATCGCAGCACTGTTTATAATAGCCAGGACATGGAAGCAACCTAGATGCCCATCAGCAGATGAATGGATAAGGAAGCTGTGGTACATATACACCATGGAATATTACTCAGCCATTAAAAAGAATTCATTTGAATCAGTTCTAATGAGATGGATGAAACTGGAGCCCATTATACAGAGTGAAGTAAGCCAGAAAGATAAAGAACATTACAGCATACTAACACATATATATGGAATTTAGAAAGATGGTAATGACAACCCTTTATGCAAAACAGAAAAAGAGACACAGAAGTACAGAACAGACTTTTGAACTCTGTGGGAGAAGGTGAGGGTGGGATGTTGCGAAAGAACAGCATGTATATTATCTATGGTGAAACAGGTCACCAGCCCAGGTGGGATGCATGAGACAAGTGCTCGGGCCTGGTGCACTGGGAAGACCCAGAGGAATCGGGTGGAGAGGGAGGTGGGAGGGGGGATCGGGATGGGGAATACGTGTAAATCTATTGCTGATTCATGTCAATGTATGACAAAACCCACTGAAAAAATAATAAATAAATTTAAAAAAAAATGTTTATTGAATGTCATTTATTTGCCAGGGAAGCAGCATTCAAGCAGGCAACCCTTTCCCCCAACACCATATAAAGTGTCTAGTAAGCACATAGTAGGGGTTTCCCTGGTAGCTCAACTGGTAAAGAATCCGCTTGAAATGCAGGAGACCTGGGTTCCATCCCTGGGTCGGGAAGATCCCCAAGAGGAGGGCATGGCAACCACTCCAGTATCCTTGCCTGGAGAATGCCTTGTCCGTGGAATCATGGACAGAGGAGCCTGAAGGGCTACAGTTTGTGGGGTCGCAAATACTCAGACTTAACTGAGCGACTAAGCACAAGCACTTAGGAGTTCATCAGTAGTCGTCTTCTTTCCCTCCGTGGTTCTTTGCAATGACTCGGGTTTCTCCTCTATACAATTAGGATGAGTTACAAGGAGATTTTAAATGATTTCGATGTGGGAGGGAGGGAAGGGCACCATGAGTCTGCAGACCCAGGGGCACCCAGAAGGTGCCAGATTTCCGAGGAGGGAGGAGGAAATCAAAGGACAATTGACTTGAAAGGCCAGCCCATCAATGCAGAGGACAGGCCTCTCCTGCTTCGCTGTTTCATCTACACAGGCTCGCTCCCTTTATGTCAATAGTTGGCATTAGAAATTGACTGCACATTACAAGTATTTTATGAGTGATACACATAAAGTTGCCCCAGATGCTGCTGTGCAAGGCAATTTGGTTTGCTCTGCTCACCTTGGAGTTATCATAGGTAAAGAAACGTTTTCCAACAGGAAAAAAAATACAAATGGAATTATATATAATAATTGATGGCATTAATCGAAATCAGTCCTTTTAAAAACAAACAAAGTGAGGAGAGCAGAAAACTTTTAACAAAACTACACTGGGCTTCCCTACCGGTCCAGTGGTTAAGACTCCGTGCTTCCACTGCAGTGGGCATGGGTTCCATTCCTGGGCAGGGAACTAAGATCCCATAGGCGGGGCAGTGCAACCAAAAAATAAATAAATAAAAATAAAGACCACCTCTGGGCTTACACAGTCCAATACCACTAGCCACAAGTGGCTGAGTAAATTAAAGTCCAATTCCTTGGTGTCACTAGCCACACTTCAAGTACTCAATATCCACTTGTGGCTAATGGCAGCTGTGTTCTTTAGGGCCAATGAAAGAACATTTTTTATCAGGACAGGGTTTTGTTGGACAACGTTGTTACAGACTTTGCTATTGTTTTTGGAAGGCTACATCAAGCATTACAGTTTTGATACATTCAACACTGAGTCACTTCCAAATCCTTAAAAAAAAAAAAAAAACAGCTATCACAGAAAGATTCACTCATGTCCCAGATTTTATCATGTTACTAACAGTATGCTAAGTGAAATCATAAAGGATTCAAACTTTAATGGCTTAGGTGTGTTTGGTATTAAGATATATTAACATGGCTTAAATGGCCTTTTCATTGTCTCCAACTATTGCTGAGTAGCAAAACCAGGGGGAGTCACTCAATTTAAAGTAGGAAAGGATTCTAAGACGTTTTAAAAATAGTCCTAGGGTGACATAATTGTAGGTAGGCTGACTGATTTCTGTCCTCCCACCCTCTCTGCTCCTTTTTACTGCTTTCTCATCTACACCCTCTTCCCCCCTACACTTCCTGAAGGTGAGGCATATTTTATCCTTTGCATTCAAATACAGCTCTCCCTCAGGAGAGAGACAGAACCACTGCACTTTCCAAGGGAGCCATTGGAACAGACAACTAGTCCAACCGATAAGGATTAGTAGTGGTTAACTAGAGTATGTCTCTGTTCATTTTCCTGGTCCCTTCCAAGTCTGTTATAACAAGGGCTTTCTTAAAGCTAAACCTTAGTCGTAAAATTGTATTCTAATGGTGAAGTTCCAGATGCCAGCGCCAATATTCAGGTGCCGGGGGACATTTGGGAGTATTACACTGGATGGCTAACTACTAAAAACAAACAAAAACGTTTACCTTCATGTCAGGCATAAATAGTATAGTAGAAAAGGCTTGTTTGGACCTTCTGTCCCTCCAGATATGAGATCAACCTCCCCATGTAGTTTGGGAACAGATTCTGCTGGATATGTATCATCCAAAGCTTGTGACGCTTTCCCAGCTCAGTGACTGAAAGATTCCAAGTCTACCTTTTTGAACAGTAAGCAATGAATCATGCAGAAACTGTTGAAATACTTTCTCAATAGAGGCAGTAAAAAGAACATTAGATCCAAAGTCAATAAATCTGGTTTGAGTCTTGTCTTTGCCACATGAAATCTAATGTACTTTTCATTACTGAATTTTGGGAGTCTTGCTTTCCTTCATAAACATACATTTCTGAAGTGATCTTAAAAAAAAAAACCAAAAAACCAAAAACCAAAAACCTGCCTCACCTGATGTGAGAGACACAGTAAAGAATGACGATAACAACTACAATCACATTATTCTCAAATTTACCCACTCTTTCTCCCCCTACCACTCCCTCTCTGCTTCAAGGCTTTATAGAACCAATAGTAATAAGTAACATCGACTTAATGCCAATTATAGCCTGAACTCTGTTCCAGCTTGTATATATGTATCATTTCATGTAGTTCTTACAAAATTCTGTAGGGTATTAGCAATTAATAACCTATCTCCTCATTCCAGATGAAATAGTGAGGTTGAGGTAGATTGGATAATTCATGCTGGGTCATGTTTTGGACTGAAACTCAAGGCTGACTATCTTCATAGCTAACACACTTGTCAACATAACATCCCCAGCTCCTTACACCCTACACCGCGTTTGTACTCTTTATGAACCAAGGACTTTGTCAGCAATATTGTTGTTTAAGAAGCAACCTAAGAGGAGAACAAAAAACTCACATGATGATTGAAGAGAGATGTTCCTTTGTACCAGCTGTACCAAATATGGACCAAAAAATTGTTTAAAAGAGCGTCCTTTAATCACTGAGGGAGTGTACCACTGATTTGGTCTCACAATAGATATGTAATACATCCATTATTTGTTTGGCTTACCTATTTTCCTAGGTAGATATGCCAATTCTGGATCACATTTCTTTGCGATTTGAAATCATTGTCAGACTTTAACTTGTTTGGTCTGAGCAGCAAAAAAAATATGTACTAATGATTCTCACTAAATTCTGACAAGGTTTATCTCATAGGATTTTCATGATCAGCATTTCAATTTATATTCTGCCTTTCGTTTTCCTGGTCTGGAACCACTAGGGTTTCTTTCTCCAATTCTCCTTTCCATCTTTAATTTATGCTTTTCCATATCTATACTTTTTTTTTTTTTACTACCAAAATCCTTTTTCTGGTAGTATATTTTGGTGATAAAAACTAACCCGATATAGAGTCTAAGAGGTTCCCATTTGGGAAACAAGAATTGTGATGGTTCACCAACATCCTTTCTCTAACAGATGATCTATTTAAGCCCATTGTAGTGGTTCTGTACTCTTTGTCATGAGTAATAGACCAATTGTAGCCAATGAGATATCCGGAAGCATCCAGGATGTTTATTGGAGGCCACTGGGGGAAAAAAAATTCCTCCCTCCTAAGAGAGAGCCACAAGACACATCATGCATCCTATGGATGTTGTCAGATCAGGATGTCATCCTGGGACCACGACTGTCGTATTACTTGCTGAGGATGAAGCCTAAACTATCTCCAAAAGCCATCCCGACTCAACACTTCTTTGTGTGAGAGAGCATACATTTTCATCTTACTTAAGCTGGATTGTGTCAGGATTTGGCTTACTTTTACCTGACATCATCTCCTGCAGCTAGCCTTTAAAAGCACTAGGCCTTATTTTGAAAGAAAAGATAAATGGATGGACCTCCTTAACTCATTGGTCAGTAGGAATTGAGACTGACTCTAATGACAAGTGGAAGGACCCTTGGAGTCCTTAATGATGAAAAAAGTTTTTAGAAGCAGCATGATTCAGTCTTGCAAACTGCCCATGTTTCTACCATAATAAAGACAAAAATTTGAAAATTTATTTGTTTGACCAGAAGATTTTTCTTTATTCCTACTGTTCTTTCCTCTCAAGTATCCAAAAATATTTCTAGCATATTTTCCAGTGTCTAGTTTAAGGAACTCCAGAAATAATTTCTTAGAATTGACAGTGAATGTTAACCAAACTTTGATTTCAAATAATTATCAAAGGATAAAGCAGTTAGCTGGAATACCCCCAGCCAGTAAATCCATGGCATTGGAATTTGAATCCACTTGTAGCCCTGACTGCCAATATTGAATGCCAAGCCAAAAAGTGAAATCAGTTTAGATTGACCATAGCCCACTTTTTCTTCACTTTGCCCTTGATTTGAAATAGAATTATTAAAAAATTTTTAAATTAAGATGTGCTATGGTTGGAGGTAAGGTGCTGTGTAAACTAAGTCAGTTTTGTTTGTTTTGTATATTTAGGAAGGGAGGCACTTTGCCTCTGACCCTTTCCTGAGCAATAATCTGTAGAAAGTCTCTTCTGTTTGGTTAGGTGTGGTAGAGACAGAGAACAAAGGAATCTTCCTCTTACTTCCTCCTCTCCACTTGCTGTCTGCAGAGGCACTGAAAAAAAAGTTCTCATGACACTTGTTAGACACTAAGACGGACTTTAATCAGGACCATTATGATGGGTGTGGGGTCACCAGATGGCATTTTTGCAACAGGAAAGAGAAACAACTTCAAATGCAGCAAGGAAAAGTGGGAATTTTTATACAAGGAGCAAGGTGGGGGTCAGTGGATGGAAAATTACTAACAGAAGACTATCAGGGGCAAAGGGGAATTCTGGATAAACCGACCTGACAGGCTTCTTGCTGAAGGCAGGCCAGGGTGATCAGATATTACACGGGGAGTGGGGAGTGCTGAAAGAAAGGGCTTCCCAAGTGGTGCTAGTGGTAAAGAAACCCCCGGCCAATGCAGAAGACATAAGAGACACTGGTTCAATCCCTGGGTCGGGAAGATCCCCTGGAGGAGGGCATGGCAACCCACTCCAGTACTCTTGCCTGGAGAATCCCCATGGACAGAGGAGCCTGGTAGGCTACAGTCCATGGGGTTGCAAAGAGTAGAACATGACTGAAGTGACTCAGCACGGAGCTTGGTGAGAGAAAAGGAAATTTGTCAGATATCGAGGGTGGGGCATTCTGGCTAAACCAACTTCACAGGCTTGTTGCTACAATTGGGCCATGCAGGACTGACAAAGATGGATGTCAAGGTCAAGGTCAAGGGGCTAAGCAGAGCCAATCTAGAGTTTGGTCAGGACAGAGTGCTTGTCAGGAACAGGCTCCTTCTTTCTACTCTCCTGTTATTATTTTCTTTTTTTTTCCCTGAGAAAGCAAAGGAGAGGAGCAATTGTTACTATGACCCCCTGAATCTCAGCTGTAGTATTTGCAGGTTGACGATATTAGTCTGTGTTATTGGTTTATTAAAAAAAAAAAAAAGTCAAATTGTTTAAGGAAGTTGAAGTAACACCTAGATGGGTAAAGCCAGAGTACTGTGGAAGAAAGGAGTAAAAAGTCAGAGGGTGTGTGTGTGTGCGCGCGTGTTCAGTCATGTCCAACTCTGCAATGCCATGGACTGCAGTCCGCCAGGCTCCTCTGTCCATGGGATTCTTCAGGCAAGAATACCTGAGTGGGATGCCATCTCCTACTCCAGGGGAGTTTGCTAACCCAGGAAACTCATGTATCTCCTGCATTGGCAGGCGGGTTCTTTATCACTGCACCACCTGGGAATTATTTTAGATGCATGTTCTCCTCTAATGTTCTCTTAGGTTTATCAGCTGTGTGAGTTTGACATGTTCCCGAGCGTCTTAAAGAGCAACATGATTGGCTGAATTCTAAGATGGACCAGATGATTACCAGCTTCTGACAGTCACTCCTCTGTGTGATCTCCTCCCGTATCTTGCCAACCGGGGTCTGTGTAACAGTAGGATAAGCCAGAAGTGATGGTGTGTCAACTTGGAGATCAGGTTATAAAAGACAGTGCCCTCCCTTCCTTCCCTTCCCTGCCCCCTCCTTCTCTCTCTTCCTAATTATTTACTCTGGAGCAAGTCAAAAGGCCACAGGAAAAAGAAACTGAAGGCTTCTTCCAACAGCCACCTGGCCCCAGCTCCAGTGCATATCTGATTGCAGCCTCATGAGGGACCCTGAGCCAGATTACCCAACCAAGCTGCTCCCAGATTACTGACCCCAGAAACTCCACAAGGTAATAAATGTTTGTTATTTTCAGTTGCTAAGTTTTGGGGGAATGTGTTACTCAACAGTAGATAAAGACACTTTGAATGATGCCCTTCTACCAATCAGAGAGTGAGCACTCAGTCAAAGCGTGAACCGGAAAGCACTTAGTAAGCTTTAAAGTACGACATGAATTTAGATGTGAATGTGAATAGGGTGGAAGAAAGCGCCTAGAAAAGCACTCTCCAGAGGAACTTTATGTGAAGATGGAAATGTTCTGTCTTTGTTGTCTTGAAGGGGGCTATGGAGTGCTGAACAAGTGGCTAGTGCAAAATGCGGAGCTGAACGTTTTATTTTAATTCATGTAAATGGAAATAGTCATAGGTGGCTAATGGTACTGTTTTGGCCAGAACAAGTGTGGACAGGTTTCTAAACCCACAAATGACTATTCCAAAACAGTCAGAACACAGTACAGAAAAATCAGGGCCGTGTTTTCTTCTCCAACGATGACTTTTCTAAAGGAGGACTTGTATCGTTTATGAGGTCTGGAGATGATGAATTGACTTCAGTTAAGCAATTGTTTCCTTCCTTGTGTAGAAAAAGGGCAATGGTGAAATGAATGCATTTAGTGAAACTGGGTTTTCTGAGATCTCAGGTAGCTGTACTTTTGTGTGTACATGTGAAATTTATTAGACTTGAAATTATGGATTCAATTGACTGTCCCACACAGTTGACTAATTTTCATGATTGATGGAAGAGGCATGCAGTGAACCACCTGTGCCCACAGTTACCCAGAATGTACAGGGCACTGCTGATTCATGCACCTGGCGGGTGAGTGAGAGTTAATAACCTGGGTGTTTCTTGGCATCACTTTATTCAGTGATGTCATTTGGTAAATATGTAACCCCAAGTGCAAAGCAGCTACTCTAAGCTACTTGCAATGATAGTTAAACCTGGCTAAAGATAGACTTCAGTGTGTATAAAATTGTATCAGTTAAGGTTTGTAGGATGTCATGCAGATTATGCTGTTGGTTGAGTAGGAATGTTGAACTGGATTTTCTTATTCTTTCTAAATGATATATGACTGTCACTTAAATATTGGTGCTATCCTAAGTGCCTGTATCACGTCAGATTATGTCTTTCATCCTCAAGCTTGTAGTTACTTTATCCTAAGATAACTATTGTGGCTCCAGACATGGATCAAGACAGGATGAGGGGGAATTGGTTATCCATTATTCATGAAAAAAAGTAAAACTGGATCCTCATCTCATATAGTGTGCACAAAATTTTTCTGTTGATGAATGAAAGATGTAAATGTATAAGAACAATGGTCAAGATATTTAGGAGAAGATATAAGAAAATTTATTTGTGGCTATGGAATAGTTTACTCCGTAAGACATAAAATGTTCCAACCATAAAAGAAAAGATTGGCAAATTCAGTTACATAAAAACTAAGAACCTCTGTTTATCAAGACACCATATTAAAAAGTGAAAATATAAGTCCCAGATTGAGAGAATACTTGTTTGCCAAATAGACAAAAAATTAATATCTTTAATGTAAAGAAGTTTTACAAATCAATAAGAAATAAAGTAAGCTGGTGCAAACAAAAAAAAATCAATAAGAAAAATGCTCAATAGGAAAATAAGAAAGATTCAATAGATAATTGGGAGAAAAAAACATGAACCTGTGTTTTACAAAGTATGAATGGTAATTATTTTTGTCGTGAGTTAAATTGTGCCTCAACTACATGTCCTGATCCTTAAATGTCCATGTCCTAATTCTTAAAACCTGTGAATTTGACGTTTTTGGGAAAAAAAGGGTTTTGCAGGAATAATTAAGAATCTCAAGATAAGATCATCCTAAATTATTCAGGTGGCTCAGTGGTAAACAATCCGCCTGATAACACAGGAGACACAGGCTTGATCCCTAAGTCAGGAAGATCTTCTGAAGAAGGAAATGGCAACCCACTCCAGTATTCTTGCCTGGAAAATCCCACGGACAGAGGAGCCTGGCAGGCTATAGTCCATGGGGTCACAAAGAGTCAGACACGACTTAGCGACTAAACAACAAATTATCCAGGTAGGTCCTAAATCCAATGACAAGCATCTTTATGAGGGTCATTCAGGTGAGAGACACGCAGAGCTAAAAGGCCATATGACGGCAAAGAAAGAGATTTGATTGGACTTATTCAGCCACAAGCCAAGGAAGGCCTGACACTACCAGAAACAGGAAGATGCAAGGATTCTTCCGGAGAGCTTTCAGAAGGAGCGCAGCTCCACCCGTGCTTTGATGTTGGTCTTCTGGCTTCCAGAACTGGGAGGGAAAACATTTCTGTTGTTTCAAGTCACCCAGTGTATGGAAATTTGTTACAGCAGCCCTAAGAAGCTGCTATGATACATAAGAAGAGATACTTTCACTAGTGATTAGACAAACAGAAGTTAAAACCTCAGGTAATACCCTATACACAAACTGTACTGGCAAAAATTAAGGTGACCGATCATATCAGAGGTGGTAAAGATAGGGCTCAATGAGAACTCTTATGCCATACCAGTAGGTTGTAAATTGGTGCAGTTACTTTGGAAAACAAATGCATAATGCCCTGTGAAAATGAATCTGTGTGTATCCTATAATCCAGCAATTCTATGACTAGGTTCAGTACACTCAAGAGGGACCCCGAAACATGTAGGAGACATCCACAAGAAAACTCACTGCCACTTTGTTCTTAAAAGCAAAAACTGGAAAAGACACAAATGTCTAGCAACAGGGAAATGAATAATTTGAAGCATCTTCACATTATAAATTTACACAGGGAAAGTGAATATACAATTGTTACATGTAACAGTATAAACGATTTTTAGAAATATAATATGGAGTAAGGAATAGAAGCTGCAAAAGTTTGCTCAGAGTCCAGCAAAACTAAACAGTATGCTGCTTATGGAAGTCTAGATAAGATGTAGCATATGTTTTTTTTTTTAAAAAAAACGGTGTTTACTTGGGGGGAGAGGAGACTGGTGATGGGAAAGGAGGTATATGCTGGTCCAGGAATACTCTGGTCCTGAGAAGGGGAATAGATCCCTAATTGTATCCATTTTGTGTGTAAAAATGCATAAAATGTGCATAAAAATGCATAAAATGTGCGTAAAAAACAAAAATATGTTACATAAGTTTTTTTAAAAGAGATTATTATTAAAAGTATTTAGTATCAAAAAGTAAAGAAGAATGCTATAATAACAAGGGCTACACAGAGATCATCTATAATCTAAAGCTGCCAGTGTGTCTGCTGAGTATCCTTTTGACAGGTACCTGGAGAGACGGAAGAATGGATGTAACCTCCCATGTTAGTCACTCAGTCGTGTCCGACTCTTTGCGACCCCCATGGTCTGTAGCCCTGTATCCATGGGATTCTCCAGGCGAGAATACTGGAGTGGGTTGCCATGCCCTTCTCCAGCGGATCTTCCCAACCCAGGGATCAAACCCATGTCTCCTGCATTGCAGGCAGATTCTTTACCATCTGAGCCACCAGGGAAGCCCATAACTTCACATATAGAAATGGAAAGAGATAAAATAACCCCCTGCATATATGTTGAAGTGAGAATAGTTGTTACAGCAGGAAGAAGAAAAATGGCCCATTGATCAGAGGAAAGGAGATAAGACTACTCAGATGAAATTCGTATACATCAGTAAAGCTTTCCCAGATATTTGACTTTCTCAGGTGAAGTCCTGAGTCATGCTTTGGGGAAGGACGACAGTGGGCTGAAGAGGGCAATGCCCCCAGGCACTCTGAGAGAAGCGAAATAAAAGTGTCAGAGCCTACAGCTAGGATACCTCCTTGGGCCTTGTGGCTAGCGTGCATATGGAGGTAACCTCGCAACCTGCGTTGTGTCAGCTGTTCTGAATGACTGTGTGTGAAGGTGGGTCGAGTTCAATCTTGTACATGGATGCTTAGGTCTTCATTGCAAAACCCCAGGGCCTAACAAGGTTTTCACTTCTTGGCTGTCGGGAATTATCCTATTTGAAGCGTGCCATCTGTTTCCAGTTGAGACCCTAACTGATACAAGCAGGCCTATTAATTATCTCTCTCAAACCAGCTGTTGGCAATCCTAGGAGTGGTTTCCTGGCAGCTATTACCCTTCACTATTTGCCTGTATTCCATGTAAACAAAGGTGTCAGTATAGAGCTGTGATCCTCAAAGTGCTGTCTCAGAGCAGCCTCACCAGCATTACCTGGGAACTTGCTAGAAATGCAAAGATTGTCCTGCCCAAGGCCTACTGAGTCTGAAACCCTGGAGGTGGGCACAATAACCTGTTTCAGGCAGCCCTGCAGGGACTGCCCTTTCGGCGCTGTGGATAAGAATCTGCCTCTCAATGCAGGAGACATAGGTTTGATCCCTGGTCTGGGAAGATTCCACATACCCGGAGCAAGTAAGCCTGTGTGCCCCAGCTACTGAAGCCTGCATGCTCTGGGGTTCACAGGCTACAACTAATGAGCCCCTGAAGCCTGTGTACCCTGAGGCTGCTGAAACCTGTGCACCCTAGATCCTGTGCTCCCCAACAAGAGAAGCCACCACAATGAGGAGCCCATGAACCACATCTAGAGAGTAGCCCCAGCTCTCTGCAACTCGAGAAAGTCTGTGTTCAGCAATGAAGATCCAGAGCAGCCAAAAATAAATAAAGCAGTGTATATATGTAAAAAAGAAAAAGCAAAAATTAAAAAAAAAGAAGCCTTGTAGGTGATTCTATATGTGTTAAACCATGAGACCCATTAGCATGAAGAATTCACAATGGACACTGAAGCATCTCGAAGACAATATTTTATGTTCAAAAGAAAAATCGTAGCTCCTTACCATATACAGCATGATGCTTTGGTATGCATATACATAGTAAAATGATTACTACAGTCAAGCTAATTAACATCTCCATGTCCTCACAGAATAATTATCTTTTGTATGTGTCTGGTAAGAGCCCATCTGAGGATCTAAGTGAAGTCGCTCAGTCATGTCCAACTCTTTGCAACCCCATGGACTGTAACTTACCAGGCTCCTCTGTCCATGGAATTTTCCAGGAAAGAGTACTGGAGTGGGTTGCCATTTCCTTCTCCAGATCCTAGGATCTAGGCTCTTAGCAAATTTCTAGTCTACAGTACAGAACTATTCATGGTAGACACCACGCTGTATATAAGTTCTTGAGAACTTCTTCATCCTATGTAACTGAAACTTGGACCCTTCTCTCATTTGATGAATAGCTCCCCATTCCTCCCACCTCCCCACTCCTGAAAGCCATCATTCTATCAATACTCTCTGGTTCTGTAATTTTGACTTGTCTAGCTTCCATGTATAAGTGAGATCATCTAGTATTTTTCTTTCTGTGTCAGACTTACTTTGCTTAGCATAATGTCCTCTGGGTCCATCCATTTGTTACAAATGACAGGATCTCCTTTTAAAGGCTGAGTTCAGTTCAGTCGCTCAGTCATGTCCAGCTGTTTGTGACCCCATGGACCACAAGATGCCAGGCCTCCCTATCCATTGCCAACTCCCGGAGGTTACTCAAATTCATGTCCATTGAGTTGGTGATCCCATCCAACCATCTCATCCTCTGTCGTCCCCTTCTCCTCCTGCCTTCAATCTTTCCCAGCATCAGGGTCTTTTCAAATGAATCAATTCTTTGCATCAGGTGGCCAAAGTATTGGAGTTTCAGCTTCAGCATCAGTCCTTCCAATGAATATTCAGAACTGATTTCCTTGAGGCTGAGTAGTATTCCATTAAATGTACCACAATTTCTTTATCCATTGAGGTTGTTTTAGATCTTGATTATGGTCAATAATGTTGCAGTGAACATGGGTAAGATACTGATTTCATTTCCTTTGAATGTATACACAGAAGAAGGATAACTGGATCTATTTTCAAGTTTTTGATGAACCTCCATGCTGTTTTTACAATGGTTGTATATTGCCACCAACAGTGTACAAAGATTCCCTTTTCTCCACATCCTCACCAACATTTGTTATCTTTTGTCTTTTTTGACAGTAGCCCTCCTAACAAGTGTGAGGTTATATCTCATTGTAGTTTTGATTTGCATTTCCCTGATAACTAGTGGTGCCAAGCATATTTTCATGTATCTGTTGGCCATCTGTATGCCTTCTTTGGGAAAAATGTTAAGTCCATTTTTTCCATTGGATTGTCATCTTGCTCTTGAGTTGTATGAGTTCCTTATGTATTTTGGATATTAACCCCTTATCAGGTTAATATCCTGATATTAACCTGATAACTTGCAAGTATTTTTTCCCATTCTGTAGGTTGTCTTTTCATTTTGTTGATTATTGCCTTTGATGAGCAGAAGCTTTCTAGTTTGATACAGTCCTTGTTTATTTTCACTTTCATTGCCTGTGCTTTTAGTGTCATAGCCAAGAAAATCATTGCCAAGATCGATATCAAGGAGCTTTTCCCTATGTTCTCTTCTAGGAGTTTTACCAAGACTTATGTTTAAGACTCACTCCACGTTGAGTTGATTTTTGTGTATAGGACAATGTAAGGGTTCAATTTAATCCTTTTGTATGTGGTTATTCAGTTTTCACAGCACCATTTTGACTCACTGTGTCTCTCAAAAGAGAAATTCTCTTTTGTCTGTTGTGTATTCCTGGTGCTCTTGTCGAAAATTAGTTGACCCTATATGCCGAGGTTTATTTCTGGACTTTCTATTCTGTTCTGTTGGCCTATGTGTCTATTTTTATGGAATTCTCCCACACTGTAGAAGTGAAAGAACTTAGGAGGGAAGCTTTAAAAGTAGGGGAAAATTTTTCCTCTTGATGAATTTAATGTGGGGCAAGTCTCAGGGGATCATTATACCATGATGTTAAGTGACTCAAGGCTATTTTAATGCCCTAAATAGGTGACTTTATTGGAGATTAATGAACTGAGTGATCCTATTGAAGAGATTTGTGCTGATTGGATAATCATCTAATTCTACAGCCCATACTCTTTCTAAATTTGGTAGTGAGAAGCAAAGCATATAAACAAAACAATTTCAGCATGTGCTAATTACTTGAGTCAGGGCAAAAGTAGACCAGGGTCTTGTAGCTGGAGTTTAGAAAAGAACTTGGTAGCTTACTAGGGATCTAGGGTTTACGATGTTAATTTTGTGGATTGTTGTTTTTCAGTCAATGAGCTGTGTCTGATTCTTTGTGACCCCATGGACTGCAGCACCCAGGCTTCCCTGTCCTTCATTTTGTCCTGGAGTTTGCTCAGATTCATGTCCATCGAGTCAGTGAGGCCATCCAACCATCTCATCCTCTGTCGTCCCCTTCTTCTCCCGCCCTCAATCTTTCCCAGCATCAGGGTCTTTTCCCATGACTCAGCTCTTCACATCAGGTGGAACAGTTCTCTAAAGTTTTCTACATCTCAGATAAGGACTGAAAATGATTCTGTGAAAAACTACAGTTTTGTCATGACCTCATAAGTTATTTATAGTATTATATTCAATATTGTTACCACCACCACCTACCTGGTCAGCTCCCAGGACTTAAGGTCTTTTTAGGCTTCAATATTTAATGTTTACTACACAGACCATAGTACCTAGCAGAAACTCATTGCTTAATCTTCAGTTTGACAAAAAATTGCTATTTCTTTGAATTTTTTTGGGGGGGACACCCTCCTTTATTAAGTCTCTTAATGACTCTGACGTAAACTGCATTTTGATTAAATAGTCAGCCATTGAATGTGTTTACATGTATTTCATTTGCTGCTGACTCTCTACTATCAGATTTGCCTGGATGTGAAACGAAAGGTTATAGAAATAAACTGAATACTTTGACTACATAAGCCTAAATAACTGGTTTACCTCTCTTTATTGTTTTAGTTTTTCTCTTTTGAACTTGTACATTGGTTGTCTCTAGTTGTCTCAGGGAGGCAACAGGGAGATAGGTCTCTAAATTTTGTCTGATAAATAGAATAGATAGTTACAGACCCATTTCCCTAGAAATGTTCTAGTTCTGAGATGTCCTGCTGAAGTGTGTGCATGCTTACTTTCTCAGTCGTGTCCAACTCTGCGAACCCATGGACTATAGCCCTGCAAGCTCCTCTGTCCATGGGATTCTCCAGACAAGAATACTGCAATGGGTTGCCATTCCCTTCTCCAGGGGATCTTCCTGACCCAGGGACTGTGCCCGGGTCTCCTGCATTGCACGAGGATTCTTTTATCATCTGAGCCACCAGGGAAGCCCATATTATCTTGGCATGCAGCGCTAATTCGTTTATGGATGAGATTACATAGTCAAATGTGGAAAGCTGATTTGAAATACCCACTTTAAAACATGGTGAATGTTTTTTTGCATTCTATGAAATTACCTGTCAATTGACTTTATTTTAGGCTCAGATCTGCCTCTTGCTTGACTAGTTTATATTGCAGATTGCATGTGGAAAGACTTATTTTTCAGTGCATCTACCCAGTATTCATGTGTTGAAAGTTTATGGAAAGATGGTTTTGCTGAAGTATACAAGTGATACAATGAAAAGCTCATAGCATTTGCAGCCAGACAGACCTAGATTAGGCTGCTATTTGTGATGAGGGACAAATTACTTAAGAGCTCAGAGCCTTAGTTTTCTTATCTAAAAATGTGTGTAATAATATTTCCCCAATAGGTTGTTGAAATAGCACGTATTAGTACCTAACAAAGTCTGATACATAGCATAGGTTTCAGCTTTCTCCCTTAAAAAAAAAAAAAAAATCTATTAACTGATATAAAGCATATTCAAATTCTATTTATTTGAGCAATAATCTTAAAGTCTACTTTATATATTTAAAAGGCGTAGATTAGAAAATTTTTATATAGGAAATTTGATCTCCTAGAACAATATAACTCTTCAAATCAAACTCTATTAATAATAAGCTTTCTTCCAAAGATTTGGATCTTTAAACTATCTTCAGCCCTATTATCGGTATTTCAGATAGGGCCATTTGGATGCAAATTAGCCAGAAAATGAACTCCAGTAGAAGTATTTATTTAGAGACCAATGTTGTAGTGCTCTGATCCAGAGAACTTCCTCACAAAATGGGATCACACAGAGGTCAGTGGTAATAAAACAAAACCATAAATCAAAGTAGAATCTTCCTATAAATCAGCAGCAATATACTCAGTTACTACATCAGTCAGGATTATTTATAAATATGTCAATAAATAGTGTAGTATCTCTTGGTTTCTCTTCATGTTCCACAGTTTATACAATTTGCAATACTTTATAATGTACCTTTGCAATGTAGAAGGATTCCATTGTTTAATGAATATCCAGTTACCCACCTTCAGGAGTACACGTGCCCCCCTTTACTTATCTTAGAATGTTAATTACTGTAAGCCCTTACTACTTCTGTGCTGGTGGGTTGCAAACTTTATCAGGCATCAGAACCACTAAGAACTTACTGAAACACAGATTGCTGGGCTCCACCCTCAGTGTCAGATTCAGTAGACCTGGATTGAGGCCTAAGAATCGGCATTTCTAACAAGTCTCCAGGTGATGTGATGCTGCCCTACTGGAAGAGCAGGAAAGGAAATGAATGATGCTCAGAGACCCTATAGAGATTCCCCCGTCTGATTTACTTCCTTTTTTCTCTTTGCTCTTTCATGCTTATGGTCTTAGAATGGAGCTGTAGCCAAACCATAGTCCCACTGATAGAAAAACATTTCGTGTTGTAAGCCTTTGAGGTTTGGGGGTTGTTTGTTATCCCATCAAAAAGTGGGCACTGTGTCAGTCCACTGTTGCATTATTTGAATAGTGACACTTGAAAGTGATCTAAATAGTCATTTAAAAAGATGCATAAATAAATCGTGGACTATTCAGAAAGCGGTATAAAATATAGCAGTTAAACTGAGTGAATAAACACCATCTTTGTTAACATAAAAATCTTAAAAACAGTCATGAGGGTAAAAATATTGTAGCAGGCTACATGTAGTGTAATGTAATTTACATAGATTTTAGAAAATGCCAAATACTCCTCTGTATTATGGGCATTATGTAGTGAAATGGTTAAAATATGAATGAAGTAACACATTCTAAATTCAGAAGAATATTTACATGTCAGAGGGGAGTGAAAAGGATGAGATTAGAGAGGAGTGAAGAACCTGTAACTGTAAAGTTTTGTTTCTTCATAGAATGAGGACTAGATGTCAAGATCGGGCAAAGTTGGATGGTGGGGATGTGGAGGTACTGGTCTGTATACGCTCTTTTATGACTGGAGCTCTTCATAGCACAATAAAGTATATCTTGTCAAGGAGGGAGCTTGCATTAGTAATGTGTTTTGCAACCATGGGGTCTAGCAGCTCCAGGTGTGTGGCAGTCTAATAAGCCTGGAATTTTGAGACTCTCCCAGGTTATAAAAACAAAACAATAGAAATAAGCAGTTCAAACTATTTGTGAATCGGTCTTAAACCTGGGCACGTAGTGGCAGTCAGCATGCTTACCAGCTATTCCTTTTTCTTGAATGCTGATTTATTTACTCGGTTGGAACATTTGATACTGATTTTAATTCGTTAAAAATGCTGGGCTAGGCTTTCAGAGGTTACACATGGAGCCCAATTTCCTTTCTCTTTCTCTCTCTCTCTCTGTCTCTCGTTTTTTTTGTTTGTTTGTTTGTTTACTGGAGACAACAAAGGAGGATAATTGGGTGGGTGTGACTGTTTCAAAACTTTACACACTTCCTTCGTTTCCCTTCAGGAGGAAGGCAAAAGGGTAGTGTTGCTTTAAAAACTCTATGGAGAGCAGCCAAATAATCTGGAGAGCTTTTGAAAGGCACAGTTTTCCAGGCCCCATCTCACATCCTAGTCAATCTGAATTTTCCAAATATGAGGCAGAGAATCTGTTTATTTATTCATTCGTTCACTCATTCATTTATTTAAAAGCTTTCTACACTCGCTGTTACCTTCACGGGACCAAAATCTCCCTAACTTCTACCAGTTGAGAATTTCTTTTCTGATTTACCACTCACTGCTGCATATCATTCATTTTTTTCTACCTTATAAAGCAGTAAGCAAGTGCTAAAAACAAAGCAAACCAATAAATAAAGTAGGAATGTTAAATATAAATCAATCTACTCAAGTGTTATAAAATTACGTGGGTCTGTTAAAAGGAGAGCAACCCAATTATAGACTTTACCCTACTGAGCCCCAGATGCTGAACCTCATTTAGAAGTTGGCATATGTAGAAAATTCCTTGTAGCTATGCTTAAAGTATCTTTGTTCCCTGGGTGTGTAAGCCTTCTTTTAAAAATATCTTAACTCTTCCATTCAAGGTGTAGAGTATGGAAATGCAGAGCTTGGGAGGACACTGACTTGGAAACTGGTGTCTTTGAAACTGAAATTGTTGTAATGATAACCTGTTATATAGGTTTTCTTGTGCGCCTACCCGACTTGGCCTCCGTGGGCTGGGCAGCCGGGTTGACCAGCTGTGCCCGGCCATGAAGGATATCTGTGTTTCCTCTTTATCTTGTTTTGTTGTTTTTTTGGCTGAGTTGGGTCTTAGTTGTGGCACATAATCTTAGTCACTCTGTGGCATGTAGGATCTGAGTTCCCCAACCAGGGATTGAACCTGTGTCCCCTGCATTGCAAGACAGATTCTTAACCACTGGAACAACACGGATGTCCCCATTTGTGTGTTAATTGAAAATTAATGTTTTGCTGACATTTACGAAAATATGAATATATTTCATGATTAAAACTTAAGTGCTAACCTTTTATTGATGTGTATTTGTGTGTATTTGTGATGTGTATGTGTGTTTTATGGAAGACAATTTTTCCACAGACCAGGGGCACAGGGGAGTGGAGGGATGGTTTGGGGATAATTCAAGTGCATTAAATGTATTGTGCACCTTATTTCTATTATTATGACATCAGCTCCACCTGATGGATCATCAGGCATTAGATTCTGGAGATTGGAGACCCCTGACTTAGAGGACAGGAAGCAACTGCAGTGAGCCCAGTGCGGTAGGGTGCTGCAGTGACTGGCCTCCACCCCGAGGTGGTAATGAAGCTTAATGAGACTTTTGAAAAATTTCTTTAATTGGAAGATTATTGCTTTGCAGTGTTGTGTGTTTCTGCTGTATAGCACAGTGAATCAGCTATGCACATATATCCCCTTCCTCTTAAGCCTCCCCCAGCTCGCTGCCCCCATGAGACTTTCTTAACTGAAGTTTCTCTGTGGCTGTTCTTGTGCCAGTCTGGGCCTTCTTGCATGGTCTTCAACAGTGCTAACCAAACACGATGACCAAGGAAACCCTGAGAGGCACAGACCTGGGACCACTGCACCTAATCTGCAGTACAGGCAGCAGAGAGGCTGATTCTGTGGCCTTTTGTACCAGAAAGTAAGGAGGCTGCCAGATGTGGGTCTTGTCACGTAGACGCCAGTGCCGATTTGAGAGCACCTGTTGACCAAGATGGCCCAGAGGTAAAACATCTGCCTGCCATTGCAAGAAATGTAGGGGACATGGATTCGATCCCTGAGTCAGGAAGATCCCCTGGAGGAGGAAACGGCAACCCACTCCAATATTCTTGCCTGGAAAGTTCTATGGACAGAGGAGCTTGGAGGGCTACATTCCATGGGGTCTCAGAGCTGGACACAATCAAGGGACTGAGCATGCGCGCATAAACATTGCATGATAATTTCAGGAGCAAACAGAGTGCGACAGATGACAGTGCAACAAATATATAAAGAAAATTTTATGAATTAATAGCAATGGTCTAAAGAATTACTTGTGGTTGCCAGAAGCAAGGGTGGATGCTGGGGAAATTTGGTAGAGTCAAAAGGGACAAACTTCCAGTTATAAGATAAATAAGGACTGGGGATGTCATTACAGCATGGTGACTATAATTAATACTACTGTGTGGTATATTTGAATGCTGCTTAGAGAGTGGATCCTAAAAGCTCTCATCACAAGGAAAAAAATTTGGAGGGGCCGTGCCACTGGCATGCAGGATCTTAGTTCTTCAACCGGGGATCAAACCTGTGCCCCTGCAATGGAAGCACTGAGTCTTAACCACTGGACTGCTAGGAAAGTACCCCCAAGTTTTTGGTAACTACATAAGGAAATGGATGTTAACTAAATTTACTGTGGTAATTATTTCACAATATGTATAGGTCAAGTCATTATGCAGTACATTTTAAACGTTTCCGGTGTTGCATGTCAGTTATATCTAGTAGAGCTGGAAATAAATAAAATGCAGAAGGAATGATAGAATTTGATAATGCTTATTTTGCAAACTTTAATAAACTAGTGCGTCTAGGCAGTGATAAACAAAGGCTCTTCAAATCATTAGATAAAAGGTTAAGGGGTGCAGTGATAAACAAAGGCTCTTCAAACCATTAGACCAAAGGTTAAGGGGTAAACTTCATGAGGGATGGGGCAGTCTGATGATACCAGAACCCACTGATCAATCTTACCACTGAAAGTGAGCAGGCAACCAGACATGAACTACCTGCTGTGAAATATCTGTGTCTCAAAAACTGAACCTGAATCTAATTAAGCATCTTGATCTAGGAGTTGACAGGAAATGTGAGGGACAGAAAAGCATATATAAACTGATACCTTGAGGATGCAATCTACCAAATTCAGAATAAGGGAAATCCCCAAAGACCAAAGAACCCATTTTTCAGCAAATATTAACAGCATAGAAAAAACAAGTTCAGTTCAGTTCAATTCAGTTGCTCAAGAGTGAGGCACAAAAACAGTAGATATTTAAAGAGGCTCTGAAAACATAACAAAATACAGTCTCAGGATCTTGTTCAGATTTTGATTCAACTGAAACAATGTTGAAATACATTTTATAGAAAATCTGCTAAAATCGAACATAAACTGGGTGTTCAGTTCAGTTTAGTTCAGTCGCTCAGTCGTGTCCGACTCTTTGCGACCCCATGAATCGCAGCACACCAGGCCTCCCTGTCCATCACCAACTCCCGGAGTTTACTCAAACTCATGCCCATCGAGTCGGTGATGCCATCCAGCCATCTCATCCTCTGTCGTCCCCTTCTCCTCCTGCCCCCAATCCCTCCCAGCATCAGGGTCTTTTCCAACAAGTCAACTCTTCGCATGAGGTGGCCAAAGTATTGGAGTTTCAGCTTCAACATTAGTCCTTCCAATGAACACCCAGGACTTATCTCCTTCAGGATGGACTGGTTGGATCTCCTTGCAGTCCTAGGGACTCTCAAGAGTCTTCTCCAACACCATAGTTCAAAAGCATCAATTTTTCGGCACTCAGCTTTCTTCACAGTCCAACTCTCACATCCATACATGACCACTGGATAAACCATAGCCTTGACCAGACACACCTTTGTTGGCAAAGTAATGTCTCTGCTTTTTAATATGCTATCTAGGTTGGTCATAACTTCCCTTCCAAGGAGTAAGCATCTTTTAATTTCATGGCTGCAATCACCATCTGCAGTGATTTTGGAGCCCAAAAAAATAAAGTCTGATACTGTTTCCATTGTCTCCCCATCTATTTCCCATCAGGTGATGGGACCAGATGCCATGATCTTAGTTTTCTGAATGTTAAGCTTTAAGCCAACTTTTTCACTCTCCTCTTTCACTTTCATCAAGAGGATCTTTAATTCTTCTTCACTTTCTGCCATAAGGGTGGTGTCATCTGCATATCTGAGGTTATTGATACTTCTCCCGGCAATCTTGATTCCAGCTTGTGCTTCTTCCAGCCCAGCGTTTCTCATGATGTACTCTGCATATAAGTTAAATAAGCAGGGTGACAATATACAGCCTTGACGTACTCCTTTTGTGACTCCTTTTCCTATTTGGAACCAGTCTGTTGTTCCATGTCCAGTTCTAACTGTTGCTTCCTGACCTGCATACAGGTTTCTCGAGAGGCAGGTCAGGTGGTCTGGTATTCCCATCTCCTTCAGAATTTTCCACAGTTTATTGTGATCCACACAGTCGAAGGCTTTGGCTTAGTCAATAAAGCAGAAATAGATGTTTTTCTGGAACTCTCTTGCTTTTTTGATGATCCAGCGGATATCGGCAATTTGATCTCTGGTTCCTCTGCCTTTTCTAAAACCAGCTTGAACATCTGGAAGTTCTCAGTGCACGTATTGCTGAAGCCTGGCTTGGAGAATTTTGAGCATTACCTTACTAGCGTGTGAGATGAGTGCAATTGTGCAGTAGTTTGAACATTCTTTGGGATTGCCTTTCTTAGGGATTGTAATGAAAATGGACCTCTTCCAGTCCTGTGGCCACTGCTGAGTTTTCCAGATTTGCTGGCATATTGAGTGCAGCACTTTCACAGCATCATCTTTCAGGATTTGAAACAGCTCAACTGGAATTCCATCACATCCACTAGCTTTGTTCATAGTGATGCTTTTTAAGGCCCACTTGACTTCACATTCCAGGATATCTGCCTCTAGGTGAGTGATCACACCATCATGGTTATCTGGGTTGTGAAAATCTTTTTTGTATAGTTCTTCTGTGTATTCTTGCCACCTCTTCTTAATATCTTCTGCTTCTGTTAGGTCCATACCATTTCTGTCCTTTATTGAGCCCATTTTTGCATGAAATGTTCCCTTGGTATCTCTAATTTTCTTGAAGAGATCTCTAGTCTTTCCCATTCTGTTGTTTTCCTCTGTTTCTTTGCATTGGTCACTGAGGAAGGCTTTCTTATCTCTCCTGGCTATTCTTTGGAACTCTACATTCAAATGGGAATATCTTTCCTTTTTTCCTTTGCTTTTCACTTCTCTTCATTTCACAGCTATTTGTAAGGTCTCCTCAGACAACCATTTTGCCTTTTTGCATTTCTTTTCCATGGGGATGGTCTTGATCCCTGTCTCCTGTACAATGTCACGAACCTCCATCCATAGTTCATCAGGCTATCTGTCTATCAGATCTAGTCCCTTAATCTATTTCTCATTTCCATGGAATAGTCATAAGGGATTTGATTTAGGTCATACCTGAATGGCCTAGTGGTTATCCCGACTTTCTTCAGTTTAAGTCTGAATTTGGCAATAAGGAGATCATGATCTGAGCCACAGTCAGCTCCTGGTCTTGTTTTTGCTGACTGTATAGAGCTTCTCCATCTTTGGATGCAAAGAATATAATCAATCTGATTTCGGTGATGGCCATCTGGTGATGTCCATGTATAGAGTCTTCTCTTGTGTTGTTGGAAGAGGGTGTTTGCTATGACCAGTGCATTCTCTTGGCAAAACTCTATTAGCCTTTGGCCTGCTTCATTCCGTACTCCAAGGCCAAATTTGCCTGTTACTCCAGGTGTTTCTTGACTTCCAGCTTTTGCATTCCAGTCCCCTCTAATGAAAAGGACACCTTTTTTGGGTGTTAGTTCTAAAAGGTCTTGTAGGTCTTCATAGAACCATTCAACTTCAGCTTCTTCAGCGTTACTGGTTGGGGCATAGGCTTGGATTACCGTGATATTGAATGGTTTGCCTTGGAAACGAATAGAGATCATTCTGTCATTTTTGAGATTGCATCCAAGTACTGCATTTCAGACTCTTTTGTTGACTATGATGGCTACTCCATTTCTTCTAAGGGATTCCTGCCCACAGTAGTAGATAAAATGGTCATCTGAGTTAAATTCACCCATTCCAGTCCAGTTCGCTGATTCCTAGAATGTTGACATTCACTCTTGCCATCTCCTGTTTGACCACTTCCAATTTGCCTTGATTCATGAACCTAACATTCCAGGTTCCTATGCAGTATTGCTCTTTACAGCATCGGACTTTGCTTCTATCACCATTCCCATCCACAACTGGGTATTGTTTTTGCTTTGGCTCCATCCCTTCATTCTTTCTGGAGTTATTTCTCCACTGATCTCCAGTAGCATATAGGGCACCTACCTCCCTGGGGAGTTCCTCTTTCAGTATCCTATCATTTTGCCTTCTCATACTGTTCATGGGGTTCTGAAGGCAAGAATACTGAAGTGGTTTGCCATTCCCTTCTCCAGTGGACCACATTCTGTCAGACCTCTCCACCATGACCCAACCATCTTGGGTGGCCCCACACGGCATGGCTTAGTTTCGTTGAGTTAGACAAGACTGTGGTCCTGTGATCAGATTGGCTAGTTTTCTGTGATTATGGTTTTAGTGTGTCTGCCCTCTGATGCCCTCTTGCAACACCTACCATCTTACTTGGGTTTCTCTTAC
This sequence comes from Cervus canadensis, assembly GCF_019320065.1. NCBI lineage: Eukaryota > Metazoa > Chordata > Mammalia > Artiodactyla > Cervidae > Cervus > Cervus canadensis. The sequence goes on from NC_057416.1 coordinate 15,342,622, forward strand.
CTTGGACGTGGGGTATCTCTTCACGGCTGCTCTAGCAAGTTGCAGCCGCTGCTCCTTACCTTGGACGAGGGGTATCTTCTCATAGCCGCCCCTCCTGACCTTGAACGTGGAGTAGCTCCTCTCGGCCTTCCTGTGCCCTAGACAATAGTAAAGACTTGCTGCTAATTTTGTCCAGTATGATAGTGTCATTGTGATTACATCTTTTTTAAGTCTTCATCTGTTAAATATTCTGAAGTATTTGTGGAGGAAACCATATGATAATTGGGATCCAGAAGAGGGCAAAAAAAAGCGAGGAGGAATAGAGGAGAAAGTAGGGACAAATGTTGCTGGCTTGTGGAACTTGGGTGGAAATATGTGACTTTCATTATTTTGTTATCACTACTTTTGTGTATGTTTGAAAAATCCATAAAAAAGTTAAAAAAATGAAAATACGTGAACAAGTTCTTTTTTGAACAAACGTACAACATGGGTCCTGTAGAGTAAGCCAGCTTTGAGAATCACTTAGGTGGAGAGGACCTTGGAATAATGGTAGGGGCAAGTGTAGAGAGGCTGGAATAACCCCTCCCCCTACCACTACCTCTGGTGGCTCAGACAGCAGTGAATCTGCCTGCAATGCAGGAGACCTGGGTTCCATCCCTGGGTTGGAAAGATCTCCTGGAGAAGGCGATGGCTACCCACTCCAGTATTTTTATCTGGAGAATTCCTTGGGTGAAGGAGCCTGGTGGGTTACAGTCCATGGGGTCACGAAGAGTCGGACATGACTGAGTGATTAACTAATGCTACCCTCCCCCCATCTCCCCCCACCCCCCATGCCTGAAACACTTCCCAGTCACTCTCCTCTCAAGGGTTCTCAGTTTTAATGATGGGCAGACAATACAGAAGAACTCGGCATGCAGGAATACTTGCGTGATGTTATAGTTGGAAGTTTTTAATAGAATTCTAATAGAATTCCTTCTCTGATCTGAGAAAAAGATTAATGGGTATTAATATTTAGCTTCTATTTCCATGAAAAGCCTGTGGAAAAGCATTTTGCAAAGCATCTATGGTAACTAATCCAGAAAATAAATCAAATTAGTCACTGTTGAGGGCTTGCATTACAAACCAAAATAAGATACGTTTTTTTGATGAGTGGCTAGCTTGAGGGTAGAACTTCATGGTTTTATGACACCAACATTTACTATTAATTATTTCCAAGTTAGTTTAGCTCATAAGATGCTATGGAAATAGCACTGAGCTGGATGTCCTGAGACCAGGTTTTGATTTTGGATCTTTCACTGGCAAGGCGTGTGACTTTCTTCAAATTACTCCCTCTGAGGTTCATTTTTTTTTTTTTTTCTTTTCAAAACAGAAAACAGAATAAATGTCTGAGGTCCTTCCAGCTATAAAATTCTATTTGTCTATGAATTTAAAAAATGTTCTCATTCCTTTGCCTACACAGTTTCATTTATTCCTACTAACAGACTTATGACATTGGAAGTTTTATTATTCACAGCTGACAGATGTAGAAACTGAGGATAGAGACAGTAAGTAATCTGTAAATAATGAACAATGAAAGTTTAGGTGTGACCTGATTTTCATTCTTACAGAAATATCCAGTCCTTGATTTTTCCTGTGTGTACTGTTGTTTACTATTAGTTGCTGAGGCTCAATGCACTTAGACATTTGAAATCATTGTAAACTGTGAAATATTAGAGAAGTTTGATTTGTCTTAACAGTCATAAAAATTTTGCATCTCAATATGAACTATCATTTTAAAAATATAATAAGAGCATTTCTATAAAATACGTTCCTTTCTAGCTGGATTTGTGTGTATATATGTGTGAAAATGCTTTTGAACTGTGGTGTTGGAGAAGACTCTTGAGAGTCCCTTGGACTCTCAAGGAGATCCAACCAGTCCATCCTGAAGGAGATCAGTCCTGGGTGTTCATTGGAAGGACTGATGTTGGAGCTGAAACTCCAATACTTTGGCCACCTCATGTGAAGAGTTGACTCATTGGAAAAGACCCTGATGCTGGGAGGGATTGGGGGCAGGAGGAGAAGGGGACGACAGGATGAGATGGCTGGATGGCATCACCGACTCGATGGGCATGAGTTTGAGTAAACTCCGGGAGTTGGTGATGGACAGGGAGGCCTGGCGTGCTGCGATTCATGGGGTCACAAAGAATTCATGGGGTCGGACACGACTGAGCAACTGAACTGAACTGAACTGATGTGTGAAAATAAGTTTCCTAAAATTTCAAGGACTTTAAATGAATCAATAGTATATAGTATGTCTAAGATGTATTGTAAAATAAACAAAATATCTTTAAATTTATTTATTCATTTAGCTTCCCTTGTGGCTCAGCTGGTAAAGAATCTGCCTGCAATGTGGGAGACCTGGGTTTGCTCCCTTGGTTGGGAAGATCCCCTGGAGAAGGGAAAGGCTACCCACCCCAGTATTCTGGCCTGGAGAATTCCATGGACTGTATAGTCCATGGGGTCGCAAAGAGTCTGACATGATTGAGAGACTTTCACACACTCACTCACTCAAGTATTTAGTAAACATTTGCCATTGCCTTCCCAGATAAGTAAGTGGCAAAGAATCCACTTGCCAATGCAGGAGACTTAGGAGATGAAGTTTGATTTCTGGGTCGGGAAGACCCCCCGGAGAGTGGGAAATGGCAACCCATCCCCTTATTCTTGCCTGGAGAATCCCATGGGCAGAGGAGCCTGGCAGGATGAGTCTGATACAACTGACTGAGCACACACAAGCATTGGCTCTGCACCTCCTTGTTCCAAATGAATTTGAATCATTAGTGTGGTTCAAAAGTCACCTGGATAGGATAGGAATCAGTTCCTGTCCAGGTGTCCTAGGATGGAGCTTGTTATCTACCTGATTCCCAGGGTCATAGCGTTGTTAGACCACACCCAATGCATTCTGTCTCTGTAATCAACATACTGGCCTCTCTGAGAAAGCTCGAAATGCCAAACTACTTATGCTACGTAACAGAACCTTGTGTATAATTGAGGTGCTCAGCAAGTAAATATTGAATTAAAGCTAACATGAGGACAAGGTTAAGGTAAAAAGTAGACAAGGTTAAGGTAAAAAGTAGTCAAGGTTAAGGCCATTTGAGCAGGTGAGATTTCAGGTGGCAATAAATCAGGTTATTATTTTAAGGGTAATAGATACTTGGTTCTTTGTGGATTTTCTTAAGCAAAACCAGACCTGTGTTGTTCTAAAGATTTGACATCCACAGTTGCAATGAGAGTAAAGATACCTGTTTTTGTTTTTCACTTTATGCTTTTCAAAGCACTTTAATTATATCTCACTTAACTTTTAATATCAATTCTTGATGACATATTCATGTAAACGTTGGCTTGAATTTTAAGTGGGAAATGGACAAACCCAGTTTTGTAGGGGGATAGTGTCTTCCTGCTAAAAATAATATAATGAAAGAAATAGAAGGGCACTTTGGAGGCAGCACACATTTGTACATTATTTAGGCAGTTTATAGTTATAATACTGACACTGTTTCCTTTGGGGAAAACTTTCATATTAATGCCGCCTCTTTAGGTCTGAATATTCTGGTGAAAATAAAGGGAACTTTGAGGGCAGGTAAATAAAAAGGCATGCTGCCCTGTTTTAAATTGTATGACCATGAAGATTATGTCTTTACAAAACTGTTTTTCTAATTTATAGTGCATTTTAATGAGCATAATTCAGTTGTTTAATTCCCAGGAGCACTGAACAGAAAGCAACACTGTAGGTGGCTGATTAATATTTTATGTTTATCTTTAGTCAGTAACCATGTCAATATGTGAAGATGTTTTGAAAGCGGCAACATGTTCAAAACAGACTTTCTTTGCTATGTAATTTTCTTGAGATATTTCATTTTTTAAATGTTTATATTAAAGCTTTTCAATGTTGTACAGCTTAGCCAAGTAGTATTTGTACTGCACCTTTAATAACATTTAAATAAAAGTTTAAGGGTGGAAAATTATTGGCTCAACAATGGTTTAAGGGAAGTTTCTTTCCTATTATCACCTGCTATATTTAAATCTTTATACCTTCATATACTTTGGGATAAACTAAGTCCAGGTGGTTTCCTTTTAAAATTCTCAGACTTTGTCCAGATTTTCCTTTGTGTTACCAATAGGCATGTTATTAGCTGTCTTGTACCATCATGTATCACTAATTTGCATTTTCGCCACCCTTCACAAACAGCTTGATGTCTCAAATCTTCATTTTTCAGGGGATACAAATTATTCAATAAAAGGCATGATCTTTCTTAAAGAAAATAATAATCATCATTGAGATGATTCAGGTAAACTTATGGACCAGAGAGACCATAATTTATAAATATTTATAAAATATTCCAAATATTTGACAACTGATAAGGCTAGGGCACTCGCCAATCAGAACAGGCAGGAGCCATAAATCTGAACAAAGTCCTGCAGGTCCCTTTGGGGGCAGATGTTAACCCTTTGACTGCTGGACCCTGAGAAGGGGGACGGAGAGGATAAAGCAAGAGCGATGAAGAGAGAGGAGGAAGCTTGCAATGGGGTTCATATTAGTGACTATATATATATATACACACACATACCAGGGTGTCTCAGCCTTGGCACTAGTGGCATTTTGGGACCAGTAATTCTTTGTCATTGGAACCTGTCCTTTGCACTGTAGGGTACTCAGCTGTGTATCTGGTTTCTCCTCACTGGGTTCTGTGATCACTGCCCCCTTAGTTGTGACAACTAGGAATGTCTCCAGAGATTGTCAAATGTCTCCTGGGAGGCTGAGGACTACGGTTTTATAGCATCTGGCACAAAAATATTTCAATATCCTAACAACTGTTACATTCATGCCCTCATCCACAGGGTCTAAAACTGTCACCTGCCTTTTTGTCGCTCAGTTGTGTCTCTGACTCTTTGCGACCCCAAGGACTGTAGCCCATCAGGCTCCTCTGTCCATAGAATTCTCTGGGCAAGAATACTGAAGTGGGTAGCCATTCCCTTCTCCAGAGGACTCTTCCCGATTCAGGGGTTAAACCCAGGTCTTCTCCATTGCAGGCAGGTTCTTTACTGTCTGTACCACCAGAGAAGCACAGAAATATTTCAATATCCTAACAACCATTACATTCATGCCCTCATCCCCAGGGTCTTAAACTGTCACCTGCCTTAGAGAGCTCAACAAATATTTGACAAATGGATGAATGACTTATGCATTCAGTCAACACACGGGGAATCACCCTTCAGGAAATGTTGATGCCTACGTTATCTATCGTCCTCTGAGTGTGGGTACAACTTGATTTATGGTTAAACAGGTGTTCAGTGAGTCCCTTCACCATGTTGACCACAGGATTTGACACTGGGGGGGCTGCTGAGGCATGAGGCCTCTAGGGTTCATTGACTGCATCTCTTCTCACTTCATATACTCTTTATGGATCCTTTCCTCCACGCTGAAGGTTTTCACTTACATGCAGATAAATCCTACATTTGCATCTCTATTGCTCTTTCTGAACTTAAGCTGTATTTCTACCAGCCTTGCATATATTATACCTTCAGTAGGAAATATAGAAAACTGAACTCAGCTTTCACCTGTCCTCACTGCATCCAGACAGACTCCTTGTCTGTCACAGTTTGCTTAAATTCATTAGGTCATTATCGTCTCATTCACGGTGGTAACCTAGATAACTCTCTTGTAATTCCTACAAGTAAGGAACAATCACATGCAGTTTTAACCTGACCACTCATTTGAAAAGACCCTGATGCTGGGAAAGATTAAAGGCAGGAGGAGAAGGGGCTGACAGAGGATGAGACGGTTGGATGGCATCACTGACTCGATGGACATGAGTCTGAGTAAACTCCGGGAGTTGGTGATGAACAGGGAGGCCTGGCATGCTGCAGTCCATGGGGTCACAAAGAGCCGGATGTGACTGAGCGACTGAACTGAACTGAACCTAGCCACTGAATAGTTTGGATGACAGTCCCTTCTCCTTGTCTTCTCTAGTCTTTCCCATTCTATTGTTTTCCTCTATTTCTTTACATTGTTCACTTAGGAAGGCTTTCTTTTCCTTTTCTTTTTTTTTTTCCATTTATTTTTATTAGTTGGAGGCTAATTACTTTACAATATTGTAGTGGTTTTTGTCATACATTGACATGACTAGGAAGGCTTTCTTATCTCTCCTTGCTGTTCTTTGGAAATCTGCGTTCAGATGGGTATATCTTTTCTCCTTTGCTTTCCACTTCTCTTATTTTCTGGACCCTCCTTAACTGTAGCCTTGTCACTCTGGGCTGAAATGATCTATTTAACTCTTATGTGTCTCATCACTGGGACTGAGACTGCATCTTTTTTTAAAATCATTATGTGATGATCTGTTTTTTCTTTTTTAATCTTAATTGTTTTGGCCTCATCGAGTAGCATGTGGGATCTTAGTTCCCCGACCAGGAATCTGTTCCTTGCTTTGGAAGTGCATGCATGCTCAGTCATATCCAACTCTTTGCAACCCTATAGACTGTAGCCTGCTAGGCTCCTCTGTCCCTGGGATTTTTCAGGCAAGAATACTGGAGTGGGTTGGCATTTCCTTCTCCATTGGAAGAATGGAGTCTTAACTACTAGACCACCAGGGAAGTCCTGAGAGTATGTCTTATTCATCTTTATATCTTCTGTTCCTTGCATAGGTGCTTAATAAATGCTTTCATTATGATCTCAATTCTGAGGTAAAAAACATGAAAACCTAGATGTACAGATCTAGAGAAAAAGAAGATAAGAAAGATAGCCATGTAACACAGCTAGATTCTATACCCTTGGCATATTATTGGAACTGTCACCTAGGCCACAGGAAGTATTGCTATAACACTTATCCATATGACTATATCACAGAAGGAAACTAAAGTTGGTTTGCAAATTTTGGGGAAGCCTGGAAAGGAATGGGGTAAGGGGGAGAAAGGCAAGAGGAGGCAATAGCAGTAACAAAAACTTAAGCTTTGCTGACTGTACCCCATTAAATCAGTGCTGGAATAGAAAGTGCAGACTAGAAATCCAATGATCATAGTTCTGCTGACTTCCTTTGTTCATTGTGAACAACACCCAGTCCCTCCTTCCTCACTACCCTGACACCCTAGAAAAAAACCTTTTTGAAAAACATTATGTTTTGTGATTTTTTTTTTTTCCTGCTGCTTTCAGGACTTAAGCTCAACTGAGGACATAAGGCTAGCAGATGGGCATAGTTTTAAAGAAGTTATAATATTTGGGTTGAAATTCCCTCCTCTGTTAATTATGGCCCTGAAGACTTCTTGTCATAATAGTAAAATTTCACAGCCCCTTGACATTAGAATGTTGATACACGGGCCCTCATGCAGCTGTCCGTGCATGAGGCCAACAGATGGGATAGTGTTTAAAAAAAAAAAAAAAAGCTGCATTGCTAAGGTTCAAATTCTCTAATCCCCTCAGTGAGGCTCTGAAAGCTCACTGCTTGAAAAGGAGGCTGGCTGCTCCCTCATCTGAAGAACCTTGGTCCTCTGATGTGCTCCTGGTCTCAGTCCAGCGACACACTTGGAGCTGCAGAGCGAAAGCTGTTCAGAAGACATACCAACTCAGTTAACCATGTCATCGAAGATATTCCTGTGGTTGACTTACCATCATGATCCTAATGCTAGTTCTGTTCTGGAAGAATACTTAGGACTCGGGATAAAGACCACAAGGCGGAGAAATAAAAAATAATCATCTTTTCATAATGGCATTCAATTTGCAAAAAAATGAGGAACTATTTATAGTTGGTCAACAAACAAGCACTACAGACAGTGGTGCTTATTTTTTATTTACAGCAACCCATAAAAAAAAAGTTCGCTCATGATTCATGTGCAAGTTTACTAAATTTACTGAATATCATAAAATATGGGATGAAGAACATATGAATGGAATGTCTGCAACCTAAACGAAGCTTAATCTAATCATCAGAAAGGCCACATCTTACATTTGGTGACATAGTAGGTTGGAAAGAACATGACTTTTCAGATAGTCAGGCCTAAGCTCAGATCTCATTTCCTGTACTTACTGTGTGACTTTAAGTGAATCAGTCTACCTCCGGACCCCCAGTTTATTCGCGTATTAAACTGAAGATAGAATAACCACTTGACAGTTGGATCTCATTGAGGTTAGAAATTGAGTTTAAGTTCATTTAGAATGCTCATTTAGAACCTGGCAGGCTACAGTCCATGGGGTTGCAAATAAGTCAGACACGATTTAGCAACTAAACACCAACAGCTTCCTAGGGTAGATTCAATCCATTCATCAAAGATTCACAGTCTGTCTTTCAAAGACCCTACACTCTGCCCTCAGAAGTTTCCAGGCCTCTTGTTCCACATCTTCTTTTTTGTGGGACCGGGTCAGAAGTGGCAGTCACCCTCCTGTTCTGGATCATCCCTGATTCTGTAGGTTGGGGTAGGCTATTCTTCACTATGTGGGTGATTTATATGTGTATCACTTATTTATTTTATTTTTTAAATTTAAAATTTTATTATTACTATTTTTGTATACATATATCCCCTCCTTTTTGGACTTCTCTACCACACCACTTCCCAACTTATTTTTATTTTCTGCTTTGAAGGAAGTTAACATACAAATACCTAGGACTTGAATTTCACTTATTTGTATGTAAATAAATGTCCTTCTCCAACCCACTTATATTAAATTAAATTTTTAAGGGGATGAATTTTTATAGATGATCAAAGTCCAAAGGTATTAGAAATGAAAGATTTGCTTGAGATTATTAGTCCAGTTTCAGTTTAGTCACTTAGTCACATCCGACTCTTTGTGACCCCATGGACTGTAGCCCTCTAGGTTTCTCTGTCCATGGGATTCTCCAGGCAAGAATACTGGAGTGGGTTGCCATTTCCTCCTCCAGGCAATCTTCCTGGCAGGGATTGAACCCAAGTCTCCTGCATCTCCTGCACTGGCAGGCAGATTCTTTACTGCTGAGCAACCAGGGAAGCCTCTTGGGATTAGTACTGAAATATTAATTGAACGTTTCATGGATGTTACTTGGGTCTCTAAAAGGTATCGACATGACAGACTTCCTCATGACACACGTACTGATCCTGGACCATCTGCCAAGTGGCTCCAACATTTGTGGGGAACTAAATGCAATTGCTTTAGTTAATGAGGGGTTTAGTGCAGTGAAGAGACAAAGGATTTATCTGGAAAAGACATCTAGGTAAATCCTTTATTTTTAAAAAAATGGATTCTAGAAAAACAATGCCACTTGTCCTTTCCAAGTCCGGGTTTATACTCCACCAAGACAGAGAGAGAATCTCTTCCTCTCTTACGATTAGTCACCCCAGGGGGACTGTGCAGTTGGCTCATGGGGCTTAGTTTAAGGAAAAGTACTCAGAAGCCCTTATTTCTGTTAGCTCTGTGGACTGATCACCAGCAAAGTGCTCTCTGGACACAACTGCCCTCTCCCTGAGGATTTAATGGAACTGGTGCCTCTGCTACCCATTTTATGTCCCTAGAGAATATTCATATTACACAGTGAAGTGAAAGTCGCCCAGTCATGTCGGACTCTTTGCAACCCCATGGACTATACAGTCCATGGAATTCTCCAGGCCAGAATACTGGAGTGGGTAGCCATTCCCTTCTCCAGGGGATCTTCCCAATCCAGGGATTGAACCCAGATCTCCCGCATTGCAGGCAGATTCTTTACCAGCTGAACCACAAGGGAAGCCATAGAATACTGGAGTGGGTAGCTTATCCCTTCTCCAGTGGATCTTCCCGACCCAGGAATGGAACTGGGGAATTGAACCGGGGTCTCCTGCATTGCAAGTGGATTCTTTACCAGCTGAGTTATCAGGGAAGCCCTGATATTATATGGAGCCTTCATTTAATCTTGGTTTTATACCTCGGCACCTTGTCATTCTTATTCAACCAACACGCCTGTCTAGGTATAACGTTTGAATATCTTGAAAGACTACTAACTTGTCTGTGGGTCCTGAGCCTTTACTGTGACTTTTTATTCACCTGTTACCCCCTCACTCTTCCCACCCCATCGCCACTTAAGCCTAGCCTCTCTGTTCTCTGCTACTACCAAAATGTGGTTCCAGAGACTTCCCTGGTGATGCAGTGATTTTAAGACTCTGCCTCCACTGCAGGGGACAGGGGGTGTTCAACCCCTAGTCAGGGAACTAAGGTCCGACCTGCTGTGGGGTGCAGCCAAAAATTAAAAAATAAAAATAAAGTGTGCTTCCTGGAAACACTCTGAACTGAGCAACATAAAAGTTAATTTGAATTTTAAAGTCAAAGGGAATCAGAGATACTCAAACATCATGCATAAAGCCTGATTGTGAAGTCCAGGTTTCATTCATTGGCTGGTATGGTAAAGTATTTCATATTCGGGTGTTGGGAAAGAATAAGTGGGAAAATGGGATTCCTTGACTAATGAAATGACTGCATATAGATTTAGTAAACCCTGGAAGGTGTGCTTTGACGGACTGAATTATTTTGGGAGGATAGTGGAATTCAGTTGAGAATTCAGATTTGATTTTCTTGGAAAATTCAGAATGAATGGTGAATGAATGGAATGTGATATGCCCAGTTCTGTCCTATTAAAAAGGATACTTCCCTAAATTCCTCCTTCCCTCAATTTATACTCTGTTCTCTTTCTTCCAGTCTTTCCTTCTCTACAGCTTTTTTTATCTGCTTTGGCCACACACTCATTCAGAACTTGAGAACCTGCAATAGAAGTTTGTTTTTGATTTTGACACAGTGACCTCTCTCTGTGCTACCTTTATTCAATCATATATTGTGTGTTATGAAAGGTTTTCTCTGAGATCTCCACATGAAATTGATTGTAAAAATATCAAGTGTTCTATTGAAGTGTCTTCCCCTTGGATGTGCCCACACCATACAGGACGTCACCTGTTTCAGCAAGGACCAAAGATATATAAAGATTTGCTGCCCTAATTGTCCTTTCATGGGTTGACGCAAAAACAGGAAGAGCAATGGTATTAACCAAATAATGATGATTATTCGCTGAATGCTTCCCTGGTGCCAGGCACTGTTCTGAACACTCTCTATGAATGAACTCATTTAATCTGCATGACATTTAATGGGCAAGACAATCCTACAGGGAAGGTACTAATTGTTTACTCATAAGGGATGTGCACCAGGCCCATGTTCATCTTGAACTTGTCTAGGAAGGTGCCAGATTATGTGCTGTGCCTTTGGTGGAATACAAGAACAACCAAGTAAGTGCCAACGTCAGTCCCTATGGGGATCCCTCCCAAGGTGAGACCCAGCGGCCAACATGGATTTGCAGGAAAGCTAATTTAATCCTATTCATGGGCATTGAACACATTTTTCCCCCTTATTAAGAACAGTGGATTAAAATAACTAAATAAGAGAAGTTAGATCCAAAAGTCTCATAAAATAAGTAAATACCTAACATGTTGCTGTGCCCAGTCATGTCCAACTCTTTGCAGCCCCATGGACTGTAGCCTGCCAGGCTCCTCTGTCCATGGAATTTTTCAGGAAGAATACTGGATTGGGTTGCCATTCCCTCCTCTAGAGGATCTTCCCTACCCAGGGATCGAACCCACATCTCTTGTGTCTCCTGCATTGGCAGGTGGATTCTTTACCACTAGTGCCTCCTGGGAAGCCCTTGAACATGACCCACTGAAGGGCAAATATGCCATCATCAACACTAAATGAATGTCTGCAGCACGTTTCTGAAGTATGCTTTGTTTTAGTTTTCTCTGTAATTGGATTCAATTCAGCATCTCATGTGGGGAAGGAAATGGCAACCCACTCCAGTGTTCTTGTCTGGAGAATCCCAGGGACAGCAGAACCTGGTAGGCTGCCATCTATGGGATCGCACAGAGTCGGACATGACTGATGCGACTTAGCAGCAACAGCAGCAGTATCTCATGACATTTTTTTTTTAATTTATTTATTGGGGCATAGTTGCTTGACAAGGTTGTGCTAGTTTCTGTTGCACAGCAATGTGACTCAGCCCTATGTCTGCACATATTCCTTCCCTTCTGAATTTCTCTCCCATCTAGATCACCACAGAGCAGTGAGTCACTTGACTTTTTCTTTTTTTCAAAGGGAATTGATTCGCTGAGGATTTGTTCTAAGGATTACTTTCAGTTAGCTTTTTTGCCATGAAAACCAAGCCATTAAAATATTTAATGGAGAGTCTGCACTGCAGATTTTATCATACACTGCGCTGACTCCATCTCCCCATGCGCTCCTACACTGCCCTGCTGCTGTGAAAGCATGTGTTTTGACCTTGGAAAATCTGGTCTCCACTTGCACAGCTTTGCTCAGTAGGAGGATCCCACTTTGGTTAGTGACGGTTTAAGTAACTGCACACAGACTGGCCCAGATGAGTGAGTAGTTGCAGGTGGAATTCAGAATGATGGTTTGAAGCGAGTAGGGATTTGTTCAAGACTTGAAAGCTCTGAAGCTGAAGATTTGGCTTTCTCTCATCATGACTGAAGAATGAAGTTCTCCTTAGCAAAAAACGTATACTGAGGGAGAAGATAATTTAGGTTGATTTTTACCACCAGCCTCACCTTCTACCTGTAGAAAAGTCCTTTGAAGTCTGCAAAGTAAGAAGGGGAAGAAAAACGGGCCAATTGTGAGTCATTACTTAATTATTCATGAGGTGTATGGTGCATGTCAAAGACAGGGATTAAAAATGTTTGATGTGTGCTGCCTGAGAGATGAATGTTATCCCAGGGTATATTCATTGTCAGGTGAAGAATTTAAAGCATGAGCAGTCAGATATTCCAGGCCATGAAAAGCAAAAGGAGGCGAGTCTTATCTCTTACGACTGAGCAGTGCTTTGAGACAGACATTTGCACATCTTAATCTAACAGAGGGCTACGAAATGCTTCAGGAAACGTAAAAATCACAATGGATCACTAACCTTTGTCCTTTCTGATTATTCCCTTGCATTGGAAAGCTTTGCCAAAGGGTAGCTTCTACTTACTGGTGAACTTGAAATTCCCACTGCTTAAGTTTAGGACATTATAGATACAACAGAGCCTACTTTAAAGAGAATAAGAATGTGGTACAAAATGTCAGCCCGGTTTTTGACCATCAGAGTAGTGGTCGGCTTGCCCCTGCCCCATGCCTCAGGGGAGGGACCCCTGTCAGAGACACATGGGAGCAGGCCCCGTGGAGCTCTGGGGAGAGGGCGCCTCGTTCAAGCTTCCTCAGCGTCAGAGGTGGGGGTGACACTGCCTCTCCAGGGGACTCAGAGGATAAAGCTGGAACCAAAGAGGATTCTTGAGCCTTGAGAGAGAACGGAATCTGCTTTGCTACCTTCTGGGTTTACTAGCGATTCATCACCCTTAGTTTCTATTTCCTCCTTTGGGAATGAGGACTTCTCTCCTATGCCCAGCCCATCACTGAATTTGGAAAGTACATCTGGTTTTACAGGTTCACAGCTGGAGAGGAATTTTGTCTTAGGATCAGTCATATTTCAAGTCTTACCCATAGGTGATTCAGATGATACTTATGTGAGATTATGGACCTTAGGCTTTAGACTTGATGCGGTTAAGGCTTTTAGGGCTATTGAGATAGAATAAATGTATTCTGCATATAAGAAATATATGAATTGGGGGGGCGGTCAGGAGCTGAAGGAGAAGTCAATGGCACCCGACTCCAGTACTCTTGCCTGGAAAATCCCATGGACAGAGGAGCCTGGTAGGCTGCAGTCCCTGTGGTCTCGAAGAGTCGGACACGACTGAGCGACTTCACTTTCACTTTTCACTTTCATGCACTGGAGGAGGAAATGGCAACCCACTCCAGTGTTCTTGCCTGGAGAATCCCAGGGACAGCGGAGCCTGGTGGGCTGCCGTCTATGGGGTCGCACAGAGTCAGACACAACAGAAGCGACTTAGCAGCAGCAGCAGCAGAAGTTGAATGTTGTTAACTGAATTATGGCTCCCTACCCCCCCACCGTTCACATGTAAAACCCTAACCCCAGTGTGACAGTGTCTGGAAATGGACCATTTGGAAGGTAATTAGGTTTAGCTGAGGTCTTGAGGTGGGGCCTTCATGATGGGAATGTGCATGCCCAATCACTCAGTCGTGTCTGACTCTTTGAGACCCCATGGACTGCAGTCCGCCAACCTCCTCTGTCCATGGAATTCTCCAATCAAGCATAGTGGAGTGGATTGCCATGCCCTTCTCCAGGGGATCTTCCTGACCCAGGGATCAAACCTGCATCTCCTATATCACAGGTGGATTCTTTACTATATAAGCCACAGACAGACTTAACGATGGGAATAGTGCTTTTATAATAAGAGACATCAGAGAACTTCCATCCTCTTGCTCTCTCTCCCCACTTCATGAGGACACAGTGAGAAGGTGACCATCTGCAAGCCAGGGAGAGGATCCTCAGCAGGAAGTGAATCTGCCAGCTCTTTGATCTTGGAATTCCCAGCCTCCAGGATTAGGAGAAATAAATGTCTGTTGTTTAAACCTTTCAGTCTACAAGATTTTTTTGTGAAAGCCCAAGATGGCTAAGACAGTAAGCTTCCCAGGTTTGGTCCTTGAAGAAATGGGATAGATTCTAGATTTTGATCCTAATCATTATAATAGTAACCGCCAACATTAATTGGGTGCTTACTATATTCCAAGTGGGGATATAGCAGTGGGACAGTCTACAGACCTAAACATGGTGGAACTTTCCTACAAGGAGTCCAGGAGACCCAGAAATAGAGTGGACTCCTTTGGCCGGCACGAGGAAGTGAGATGTCTGGCTGATTTCAACATCTTAACAAGTTTTCATTTGTAGATTTTCTATTTACAAAAAACAGAAAAAAGTTTTGAAATCCCAAATAATTACATGTTGACTTAATCACTAATCTTGATGAAAATTTCATTTAAACTATGTGATTTCCATTTCAGGTATGGAGAAAAGGAAGTACTCTCTCTGCCTGACTTGGGAATAATAATCTCCTGAGTACCAATAATTTGACATCACTGGGCTGAATGAAATAAGCATTCTGATCTCTAATCTGAGAAATGAACACCTGTGAGAAGAATGGAAAGAA
Source organism: Cervus canadensis (assembly GCF_019320065.1). NCBI lineage: Eukaryota > Metazoa > Chordata > Mammalia > Artiodactyla > Cervidae > Cervus > Cervus canadensis. The sequence continues at coordinate 15,357,664 of NC_057416.1, forward strand.
ACTGTAGGATTCACATGTCCAGAGAATATAACTGTTTAGGAAAAAGAAAGAAGCAAGACAGTTACTACAAATCGATGCATGTCTGGAAGGTTTAGAATTGTTTTTGAATCTTAATCTTTAGTTTTCTATCTGAATGAGAGTGTTTTTTAAAGCACACAATGAGGGGAAATGCTTGACAATATTCAACCTGGGCAGAGGGGAAGTATCTTCCATTCAGTTGTAATGTTTTAAAATAGTCTACATGTATTCTCCAAATAGAGTATAAGGAGACAGGATGGCACTAGAAAAAGTAAATCAACATTGAGATCTGTAATTATTATGAAATATGACCATCCCTTAAAACTTTGCAAAAAAAAATTTAAGTAGTAACCACTTCTGAATTATTTATGCTTTCCTAATACGCTCTGGTTCCCTATTTGTGCTTCCATAAACTCTGATTTTACAACCTGTTGATTTTTATTTACTGAATTATGGAATAATGAGTAGTATCATTATTGCAACAGCGACTTAAGACAATACCACTATCCTTTGGCCGTTGTGGAATTCTTCAAGATTTTTAAGAAACTCATAGTGAATGGTTTGCCAAGGTCCTCTTATTACCCAGTCCTCCAACCATCCTGAGTATGCCAACCACCAGTACATGTGGATTCCCCGGGGGCTCTGAGCAGTGGTGGTTGCTGCCTCTATGAATGCGGGCGCTGCAAAGATGAACTGGGGTTGCCCCTGTATTTATGTGTGTCTATGCTCTATGCTCCATTTCATGTCATCACATATAAGTCAAGAGGAATAGCCGTTTTCCTGTCTCTTGTAAGCTTGCTTTGTTCCTTTTAGAAAGAGAAAATCTTTTTGAGCCTTCATGTTGCTGGTGCAGACTTTTTAAAAAATGCAGCACACAAGATGTAGTCACTGTATCCTGTTCTTCACGATTAGTATGAATGGCTACCCGAACTCCCTGTTTTGTTTATTCATCCTGAAGGCTGTCAGGGCTAAACTGAACTAATCGCGTTTGTTTTCAGCAGTATCATGGTCTGGTTAGTGCTTTGTCTCTCTCAAATTCCGACTTCTTTTGATGTGCTCAGTGCACTTGCGGTAGTAGTAGCCGTGGGGCTCCAGGATGGCCTCGCCTTCCCAGATCCTCAGGATCCCCCAGGGAATGACAGGTCTCCCTTTGCCTCTGCCCCTGCCCTGCCACAGTCCTAAAGGGAAATGGCCTCAAACCCCGCCTCCAAGTTCATTAGAAACCCCTATTTCTCTTACACAATCGAAGCATTCAGTCTTTCATTGATCAATTCACAGACTCCCCAAGCAATTGAAAAGAAATTCATCTTTGTCCCCAAAGATTCACATTGTTTGGAAATTATTGAGCAGATAGATAGATATGTGGTAGATATTTTCTCAGTTTACATTAACAAAAGGCAGAGTTTGGGCCTGAGGGATTGATAAGGATCTGTTAAGTAAGCACAACCCCCCCCCCCACCCCGCCCCCACGCCAGCTCCCTAGCTGCTGGGGAGAAACACACCCCCCTGATAAGTAAATGACTAGCATTTACTTCCACAGAGAGACTGTGTTCCTGAGGACTTGGAAAGATCCCTTCTTACAGGTTGTTTTCTGGCTTTGGCCACTCTCTTGATTTCTCATCCCTACAGAGAGAGTGCTGGGTGGATTAACGGATATGATCTGAAAGATCCATTTCCTTATATGTGCAGAGGCTATTAAAGCACATTTATAGAAGCACTGGATTCAAACCAATCAGGGATGTAGTCTGCCCTCTGGTCCAGGACATTTCGACCTTGGAAAGTGTCTCTGTAACCTAATTATCTGGGGATATTTGAGATGCTAACTCCTGTTGCACATTGACTTCAATCGTTGAAGGGCAGTGCCAGAACTAGAAAACCCCAGGTAATTCAGTATCCTCAGCTTTGGCTCCACCAGGAAAATTACTTACTTGCCTAGTGATTTGCATCATAGTTTTGTTGACACAGCTTCTCATTTAATCCATCACAATATCAGTATGAGATAGGTATTATTTATCACCCTTTTCAAATGTGGAACCTGAGAAAAGAACTTTCTTTTCTTTCTCTGTGTAAATAAACATCTTGAAGTTCACAGTTGATGTACTGTTGAAGCCTGGCTTGGAGAATTTTGAGCATTCCTTTGCTAGCATGTGAGATGAGTGCAATTGTGCGGTAGTTTGAGAATTCTTTGGCATTGCCTTTCTTTGGGATTGGAATGAAAACTGACCTTTGCCAGTCCCGTGGCCACTGCTGAGTTTTCCAGATTTGCTGGCATGCTGAGTGCAGCACTTTCATAGCATCGTCTTTTAGGATTTGAAATAGCTCAACTGGAATTCCATCACCTCCACTACCTTTGTCCCTAGTGATGCTTCCTAAGGCCCACTTGACTTCGCATTCCAGGATGTCTGGCTCTAGGTGAGTGGTCACACCATCATGGTTATCTGGGTCATGAAGATCTTTTTTGTAGAGTTCTTCTGTGTATTCTTGCCACCTCTTCTTAATATCTTCTGCTTCTGTTAGGTCCATACCATTTCTGTCCCTTATTAAGCCCATCTTTGCATGAAATGTTCCCTTGGTATCTCTAATTTTCTTGAAGAGATCTCTAGTCTTTCCTGTTCTATTGTTTTCCTCTGTTTCTTTGCATTGATCACTGAGGAAGGCTTTCTTACTTCTTGCTATTCTTTGGAACTCTGCATTCAAATGGGTATATCTTGCCTTTTCTCCTTTGCCTTTCGTTTCTCTTCTTTTCACAGCTATTTGTAAGGTCTCCTCAGACAACCATTTTCCTTTTTGCATTTCTTTTTCTTGGAGATGGTCTTGATCACTGCCTCCTGTACAATGTTACGAACCTCCACCCATAGTTCATTAGGCACTCTGTCTATCAGATCTAGTCCCTTGAATCTATTTGTTACTTCCACAGTATAATCATAAGGGATTTAATTTAGGTCATACCTGAATGGTCTAGTGGTTTTCCCTACTTTCTTCAATTTAAGTCTGAATTTGGCAATAAGGAGTTCATGATCTGAGCCACAGTCAGCTTCTGGTCTTGTTTTTGCTGACCATAAAGAATTTCTCCATCTTTGGCTGCAAAGAATGTGATCAATCTGTTTTCAGTATTGACCATCTAGTGATGTCCATGTGTAGAGTTTTCTGTTGTGTTGTCAGAGTAGGGTGTTTGCAGTGACCAGTGCATTCTCTTGACAAAGCTCTGTTAACCTTTGCCCTGCTTTGTTTTGTACTCCAAGGCCAAATTTGCCTGTTACTTCAGATGTCTCTTGACTTCACACTTGTGTATTCCAGCCCCCTACAATGAAAAGGGTATCTTTTCTGGGTATTAGTTCTAGAAGGTCTTGTAGGTCTTCATAGAGCCTTTCAACTTAGATTCTTCAGCATTACTGATTGGCGCACAGACTTGGATTACTATGATATTGAATGGTTTGCCTTGAAAATTAACAGAGATCATTCTGTCGTTTTTGAGACTGCATCCAAGTACTGCATTTCTTTTGCTGGATTCTTTTGCTGACTATGCGGGCTCCTCCATTTCTTCTAAGGGATTCCTGCCCACAGTAGTAGATATAATGGTCATCTGAGTTAAATTCACCCATTCCACCATTTTAGTTCACTGATTCCTAAAATGTCAATGTTCACTGTTGCTATCTCCTGTTTGACCACTTCCAATATGCTTGATTCATAGACCTAACATTCCATGTTCCTATGCAATATTGTTCTTTACAGCATCAGACTTTACTTCCATCACCAGTCACATCCACAACTGGGTGTTGTTTTTGCTTTGGATCTGTCTCTTCATTCTTTCTGGAGTTATTTCTCCACTCTTCTCCAGTAGCATACTGGGCACTTACCGGCCTGGGGAGTACATCTTTCAGTGGCCTATCTTTTTGCCTTTTCATACTGTTCATGGGGTTCTCAAGGCAAGAATACTGAAGTGGTTTGCCATTCCATTCTCCAGTGGACCACATTTTGTCAGAACACTCCACCATGACCCGTCTGTCTTGGGTGGCCCCACACGGCATGGCTTATAGTTTCATTGAGTTAGACAAGACTGTGGTCCATGTGATCAGTTTGATTAGTTTTCTGTGATTGTGGTTTTCATTCTGTCTGCCCTCTGATGGATAAGAATAAGAGGCTTATGGAAACTTCCTGATGGGAGAGACTGAGTGGGAAACTGGGTCTTTTTCTGTTGGGCAGGGCTATGCTCAGTAAATCTTTTATCCAATATTCTGCTAATGGATGTGGCAGGGCTGTCTTCAACAATACATGAACTGTGAACTTCCAGATTTTCAAGCTGGATTTAGAAAAGGCAGAGGAGCCAGAGATTAAATTGCCAACATTGAAAAAAGCAAGAGAGTACCAGAAAAACATCTACTTCTGTTTTATTGGCTACGCCAAAGCCTTTGACTGTGTGGATCACAACAAACTGTGGAAAATTCTTAAAGAGATGGAAGTACCATACCACCTGACCTGCCTCCTGAGAAATCTGTATCCAGGTCAAGAAGCAACCGTTAGAACTGGACATGGAACAACAGACTGGTTCCAAATCGGGAAAGTAGTACATCAAGGCTATATATTGTCACCCTGCTTATTTAACTTATATGCAAAGTACATCATGGGAAATGCTGGGCTGGATGAAGCACAAGCTGGAATCAAGATTGCTAGAAGAAATATCAATAACCTCAGATATGCAGATGACACCACCCTTATGTCAGAAAGCGAAGAAGAACTAAAGAGCCTCTTGATGAAGGTGAAAAGGAGGGTGAAAAAGTTGGCTGAAAACTCAACATTCAGAAAACTATGGCCATGGCATTTGGTCCCATCACTTCATAGCAAATAGATGAGGAAACAGAGACTTTATTTTTGGGGGCCCCAAAATCACTGCAGATGGTGACTGCAGCCATGAAATTAAAAGATGCTTGCTCCTTGTAAAAAAGCTATGACCAACCTAGGCAGCTTACTAAAAAGCAGAGACATTACTTGGTCACCGAAGGTCTGTCTAGTCAAATGTATGGTTTTTCTAGTAGTCATGTATGGATGTGAGAGTTGGACTATAAAGAAAACTGAGCACCCAAGAACTGATGGTCTCGAACTGTGGTATTGGAGAAGACTCTTGAGAGTCCCTTGGACTGCAAGGAGATCCAACCAGTCCGTCCTAAAGGAGATCAGTCCTGGGTGTTCATTGGAAGGACTGATGCTGAAGCTGAAACTCCAATACTTTGGCCACCTGATGTGAAGAACTGACTCCTTGGAAAAGACACTGATGCTGGGAAAGATGGAAGGCAGGAGGAGAATGGGATGACAAAGAATGAGATGGCTTTTGGCATTACCGACTTGATAGATATGAGTTTCAGTAGTTTAAGTAAGCTCCAGGAGTTGGTGATGGACAGGGGAGCCTGGCATGTTGCAGTCCATGGGGTCGCAAACAGTCAGACACGACTGAGTGAGTGAACTGAACTGAACTGAATATACATAAAGCCCATGTTTCTTTCATTACTATAAATGCTCTTGTCTTGAAAAGGGTATGGGATAAGAAAGAACTATATAGACATTTCTTTTTTTCTTTAAAAAATAAAGAAATTTAAGTATCCTGATATTTATTTCAGTCCTGTTCCATCTACAGAAAATTATGCTTCACTACCACTATTATCTTCTTATTTCTACCTCAGAATAACTGTTAAGGACTTGTCCTAGTTCTAAGAATGCCTCAATTGGATTAATATTACTATTTTTAATCTCAGATTTGCACCATTTTTATGGATGTTTGTCAGGAAAACCTAATTCCTAAGAAGAATTACTTAGAAAACTTATTTTTTTTTTAAGATACACATGAGCTAAAATGAATATGTAGAAAGCTAATTATATGGCAACTTGAAAAATACAATTTGATGGGATTCACATAGCAGAAAATTCCTTGTCTCCTTAATAGTGTTCTTCCCTTGATAGTGATTTCTAAACCCAGGGTTGCTTAGCTGGAGGCTACATTTCCCATCATCCCTAGCAGTACGGTGCGGTCATGTGACTAAGTCTCCACTAATGGAGTGTGCATCACTGCTCTGTCACTTCTCTGAGAAGAAATCACTTGCTCTCCACTTCTGCTCTTCCTTCCTAAAAAGCTGGATTGTGGAGGTGGCGTTGATTTAGAGGCAGGCAAAGGTAATACCCTAAGGCAGTTGCTCTGAATCTGCTATCCCCAGACCTCTAGGGGTCCCGGGGACACTTTCAGTGAGTCTGCATTGTCAAAACTGATTTCAGTAATAACACTGGGATGTTTTTCACCTTACTCACTGAGTTGACATTGGCGCTGATGATACTAAAGCAATGACTGATAGAAAGGCCAGCGCCTTTGTGTGAACCGAAGGGGTAGTAAAACAAGTGGTCCTGGCATGCCTCCTGCCATACTCTCACAGAAGAAAAAAATGGCAGACTCATTTAAAAATATCCTTGATGAAGCACCAAGAATGATCATTATTGTTAAATGACTTTTCAATAGCAGGTATAAAGAACCAAGAAATATGCACATAACTCTTGTGCCCAAGGAGGGGTGATGCTTGTCCTGAAGAGAAGCCCTCATGCAACTGTTTGAGTTGAGGACTGGACTGTTCACTTAGTATTTTTTAAAATGTCACACCATTTTTCACTTGAAGAAACAGCTCACAGACAAACCACGGTTATTCAGACGTGGATCCTTGGCAGACATTTTCTTGAAAATGAACGAAGGAAGCCTAGTGCTTCAAGGAAAACCAGTGGCAGTACGTGTTGCCACAGATAAGATTCAAGATTTAAAGAAAAAAAAAAAAAAAAACCTAGAATTGGAAAGCTTGTGTCTTCCCTAGGGAGCTTAATAGCTTCCCAAGGTTTAAAGACTTTTCTAATGAGATTAGTGGTGATATACTAAATGTTTTTAAATATTGTATGATAAAATGTTCTAATAATCAAAAGATAGGCACAATCTAGTGAATCAGGATTTTCCAAATAATGACGATATGATGTCGCAAGAGAGTTCAAAGTGTCACATGAATTTTCACATGGCAGAATATGAAAACTTCATTAAAAGTTTCAGATTCTCTATTGCAGCCAACCTTTAAAAAACTGCCGCTTGTCAAGTTGTGGTGGAGTGTGAAATAAACATATCCACAATTATCTGAGAGGTCAGTTAAAATATCCCTCCTTTTTACAAATATGTGACTGTGTGAAGATGAATTTTCTTCTTGTGGGTGCGTGCTAAGTTGCTTCAGTCACATCAGACTGCAACCCCGTGGACTGTAGCCCACCAGGCTCCTCTGTCCATGGAGTTCTCCAGGCAAGAATACTAGAGTGGGCTGCCATGCCCTCCTCCAGGGGATCTTCCTGACCCAGGGATCAAACCCATGTCTCTTGTGTCTCCTACATTGGCAGGTGGATTCTCTACCACTAGTGCCACCTGCAAAGCCCTTTTAGTTTTCTTATACTTCAACCAAATTAACACATCAGAACAGATTGAGTGCAGAAGCAGATATGAGAATCCAGCTGTCTTCATTGACTTAGTTATCAAGTCAATGAAGCGATCTGCAAAATGTAAAACAATGTCACTCTTCTGGCTAAACTTCAGTTTTAGTTTTGGAAGATACAGTTATTTGTGTTAAAATTAATGGCTTGTGTGTGGGGGGGGTGGGGGTAGGCTGAATAATGACAACTCCCACCCCCCAAAAGATAACCACATCCCAGTGGGCAGAATCTGTAAATATGTTCCTTTATTTGGTAAAAGAGACTGTGCAGATATTGAGAAGGTGGGGAGATGTTGTGGATTAAATAGGTGGGCACAATGCCGTCACTAGGATCCTTACAAGAGGGAGGCAGAAGTGTCAGAAGCAGAAAAAGGAGATGTAATGAAAGAACTGGAGTCTGGAGTTATATACTTTGAAAATTGAGGAAGAGGCCAGTATCCACATAATGTAGGCAACTTTCGGAAGCTGCAAAAGATAAGAAGATGGATTCTTTTCTGAAGCCTCCAGAAGTAAGCTGCCCTGCCACGACCTTGACTTTAGACTTTTAACTTCCAGAACCATAGAAAAATAATGCTGTATTAAGTCCCTACATTTGTGGTGATTTATTATAGTAGAAACTGAAACTAATATAGTCTTATTTTTATAAGAATTATTTCTTAGTTAATGAGAAATCAATGAGTTAATTAAACTTGTTTTCATTTTGAATACAAGAAATACTTATAATATTTGCAGACAAAAGTTCTTTGGAGTCCTGAGTAATTTTCAAAAATGTAAAGCAATTCTGAGACCAAAAAGTTTGAGAACTGCTGCCATAAAGGAAGTCAGAGGATAAGATGGAAGAACCATGAATCCCTGAATGAGTATGTAAGCTCATCTGTCTTGCCAGGCTGAACTGTCTGCCCATCTCTGGACTATTACTGTGTAAGAAATAAGCTATCTTATTTAAACTATTGTATCCAGGGTCTCTGTTACAGCAACACAGCCTGTACCTAACTAATAAATAACTAATGTTGTCCTTATATTCTGTTAGTGTAGATTCCCATTTCAAAATCAATTTTAATTGATTTTTAAATGATTTTAAATCTTACCTGATTTTTAATGAAAAAAGGTCAAATTAAAATGAGTGATAGTTTTAGAAAAATTTATTTTTTTCATTCAGAGTCCTGTGTCTTACTGATATTGAGATGTTCTGGTTTCTCTGCCTTAGAGGAAAAAATGTCTTAATATGATTTTCCTAATCCTTAGATTGAAATCAGAATTTTTACCAGCAATTATTGGTGTGATCTCTTGGTGTTAACTCTTCTGTTAATTCTTGCTACTCTTTTAGATATGTCAATAAATTGAAATCATTTTGAGGAATGACGATGCTTATGATTCTGCCTCTGAAATAACCTTGATTTAAAAAATTTCTAACCACCTGATGAGTCAGGGTGGAAAGGCACTATTTCCATTTGCTGGGATGTAACAGGTATTCAAATGATAGAACTATCTCATGGCAGGGCTGAACCTGAAATCAATTTTATGCAGATGCACTAAAAGAGCAGAGTTTTGCTGATAACCCACAGTTGGTTATTTTCAGAACATTTGATAGGTTATTAACTTTTTGGCAGGCAACTGCTTGAATTAGAAATAACTAGTTTCCAAATACTCAATAATATGTCTAATTAGCTTTTTAAATGTGCAACTTTATCCTGTGAAAAGGCCAAGACGTGATATAGGGAGTGAATATAGGTAATAAGCATTAGGATTGCAATTTAAGCACATCTACAAATATTACCACTGTATTCTTGACTGTGCTATTTACCTAGGAATAGACTCCAGATCTCGGGGCTTCAAGGGAACAATGTGAAGTCTGGAGAAGTTATGTCAATAAAGTAAAAATAAGCCAGAACACTTAAACAGTTAGAAAGACCACCAAGTCTGTATGTAGAAAAGGAAGCAGTGAGCATAGACAAGATGTCACATCACAGAACATACCCTTCAGGAGGAAAAGCTAAGAAATTAAAAACAACAGTGTCAGAAAGGGCTCGTCTGTATTCACACGACACACATGACATTGTGATTACTTTCTACTGACAGAAATAAATTATATAAATAGGACATCAAAGGGAATATGTAACTTTGATCTCATTTTTAATTAATTGCACCCAGAGAATTTTCAGATCACATAAATGAGGGGTAGTAAGTGTTGCTTATGTAAATAATTAATAGGCATATATAATCTATTGGACTTTTATCTGTCCGTCCAAATTGGGGGTGGGGGTGGGGAGTTATCTAGAGTTCAGCCAATGAGAAATGAACTTATCATTTATTTCTCTTCTCTAGGCTTATTTCTTTACAACTGGGAGAGATTTCCTCAAGAGAAAAGCCTTTCTATAATCTTGTTTAGAAGAATGTGTGCTAGAGCACAAACCACAATTAAGAGTTTCTTTTTAAAGACACTTGTGGCCAAAATGTTTAGTTCATCACCAACATCTGTTCTCATCTTCTTCCTTAGAAAGAGAACTGTAGCTGGGCTGTAACTGTCCAGCGAGGGATTACTTTTTCCAAGCCCCCAGCAAGGAAGTGTGTGTCCCCGGGACACATCAAAGCAGTGTGTATGGAAGTGAGGTCTTTAGTTCCACCCAACTTCCTCAAGAGCCACTTTTTGTCTCTGGGCCACTGGTGATGCTCAGAGAGACCCTGACAGCACGTGTTCAAGATGGCTCCAAATGTTTTTTTAAGCTTTTTAGAAATAGGAATGATGTGTTAAGGTTTTTTCCTTCTCTTCTGAAATAATTACCATTGCAAATGAGTATAGAACTTGCTTAATAAGTATTTATTCAACAACAACAACAAAAACCCTAGAATTAAAATGATAACTGAAAGTTCAGGTAACACATTCAGATGGTCTAACACTGGACAACTGATTGTAAAGAAACAGTTTTAAGAACCTTTATTTTTGTTCGATGCATATGTGTGTGCATGCTCAGTCACTTCAATCATGTCTGACTCTTTGCAACCCTGTGGACTATAGCCTGCCAGGCTCCTCTGTCCATGGGATTCTCCAGGCAAGAATCATACATGCCCATTTGGACAAAATACATCTTTTTCTTATTTTAGGATATATCAATTTATAGATTGTTTTACTAGTAGAGGTTTATTTCCCATTCCAGGCTCTGGAGTGTGTTGCCGTGCCCTCCTCCAAGAGATCTTCCTGATTCAGGGATTGAATCTGTGTCTCCTGCTTTGCAGGAAGATTCTTTACTGCTGAGCCACCGGGGAAGCCCATTTTTGTTTGATAGTTCGTGTTATTTATACTGCTTAAGATTCAAAATCACTACACATTAATCTTTAGAATAAGGGAGAACAAAGTGGACACAAGTGTGCTATCATTTAAATATTAAAATACCTAAAATACTTTAGGTACACACTTTGAATGAAATAATTTTTATTCGTTTCATTTCATTTTTTAAAAAACCAAGATGAAATGCAGGAGGAAATGCCACAACAGGACATATCAATTCCTTTGGAACGTCCTGATATTTATAATTTCCAGGCAAATTTGTGCAAGCCAAGTCATCAGCCAAGCATTTGTTGACATTGCACAGTGATTTGTGTAAATCAAAGGAAGAACACCTCTGTTCAGACAATAAATTCCTCCAGAGGTCGATTAGAATAAGAGAATTTTTAAAGAGGATTAGAAGACAATTTTAAGCAGGAGGCAAATTGGCATATAAAAATATAGTCATTAACATTCTCTAGGGATGAATAAGAGTTAGACAAACTGGAAGAAACAAGGCATCTGATCTCTGCTAAGAGGCTTCAAAATTAAATGCCACAACCAAAGACTGAGTGCTTTATCTATAATTTTTTTCTCTAATAGGCTTATTTCCAATGAAACAATCTATAAATTCATTTATGCTAAAATGAGAAAAAGATGTATTTTTGTCCAAATGGACACATTTGATTATAAGAAACTTAGAATTTTGACTATTTTTTTCTAACAAAATGAGCTATATTTAACATTTGAAACTGATGAATGACTGTTAAGTCTCTCCAATGACATGGGAACAGGAATTGCCAACACCCCTTGTTCACCCTCTACCTCATCTCAGTCTTTCTTCCCTGACATATGCAAAGGCAATTAAAGGAGACATCCATAGGTTGTCTTTCATGTACTCATTCAGACTGTTGCTTATAAAAATCCCCTCTTTGGGGGACTTACTGGTGATCTAGTGGTTAAGTCTTCATCTTCCAATGCAGAGGATGTGGATTTGATCCCTGGTCGGGGAGCTAAGATTCTACATGCCTCCTGGCATAAAAAACCCAAAACATAAAGCAGAAGCGATATTGTAACAAATTCAATAAAGACTTTAAAAATGGTCCACATAAAAAAAAAATCTTTAAAAAAAAAATCCCATATTTGGGACCACCTCTACTCCACAAGTGTTCTTTTAGTTTTCTCTACCAGGCTTGGAATTCTCTAGAATCTCCTCTGTGAATTGCTATTAGGAAGGCCTCTGCATTACTTGCCTCTGCTAGTCTCTAACCTCTCCTTCAGATTGGCAGCACCAAAACACACAGGAGGGAAGGAAAGGTGGATGTTTGCTTTTCTTCTCTAGTGCTTCCACAAGAGGTGCCTCTGCAACAAGTTTTAAAGGTAAAATGTTGCCTGTTGACATATCAGTTGTTAAAATTAACAGGAGAGGAGGTGAGAGGAAGCAATATGAATGTGGTTCTGCAATCCACTTAGAAGGGAGTGTGGGGGTCTTGCCTTTGTATATGCAGGGACCGCCGTGGGCGAACATCACACCCACCCTTCCCTGGGTCCTGGGAGCCCACCCCTTCTCAAGCTCACTCTCCCCACCTCTCCCCCAGCCCAGCTCAGGCTTATCCCCCTGATGCTGGATTCTGGCTTCTCCTCTGAGCAACACCACCTTTCTATCATGTTCCTCTAAGCGGCTAGTCCCCAGATGTGAGGGTATACCTGATTTTGGAAGGGCTAGGTGAGGAGCAGCAGTTTAGTTAAGCAGGACTGAGAGTTATCCTCCCAAGTTCCAAGCAAAATGACAGAGGACACACTCAGGTACCCACTTCCCTGGAGGAGCATGATTTCGCTTTAAACCACCTGTGAGTCACCCTTCTTTCATTTATTAGACTTGAGGGCCTTCCCTCTTTTGCTGGCTTTTTGTTTCCTTCCTAGCTGCACTTACTGCACCCTGGATCTCAGGTGCAATGTTTGCTCCTGGTTTGGACCGCTGTCACATACACCTTTTGCAGTGTACTCATCTGCTCAAATATCCAGTGGGAAACAGTTTCACAAACAGAAGTGTAATATTTCATTTCACTCAGAAGAATGCTATTGGCATTGTTAGACTCAAAATAACATTATACCTCCAGGAAAATGCCTACCTATGTAACCACATGCCCGTGAAATGTTCCATATTTTTTCATACAAGTTCCTTTATTTTTGGACTTTGAAGTTAATATATTTCAATACTTGAGGATGAAAAGGTGACAGGGTCATTTTTGATGTTCTCTTTAGAAACTTTTCTCCATTTACTGTGTTGGCTCAGATTTGTGAGTTGTCCATTTCTTTGTTCAACAAGTGAATGTTTTACGACTGTCTAGTAAGTGCCACATAAGTGCTAGACACTTGCTGGTTTGGGGACAGAGGGGGAGAGGGATGGGCCGGAGAGAAGAGACAGGACCTATAAGTCAGTGCTGTGGAGGACTCATAATTTAATACGTCATAGGGCGGTGAAGAGATGGGCATATAAATAAATCATTTAACTTCAACTCATTAAGTGTTGCAGTAAAAGTAGATATAAAGTCCTGAGGCTGTAATTATCAGGGAATGATCAACTGTGGCTCAAGGAAGCAGGAAATGCCTCATAGACTAGCCTAATAATTATGATGCTTCTGCTGTACTTGGCATCATTGTTTAGAGTTGATGCCCAACCTAAAACCCCATGACGTCATTGTTTCACTTGCCTGTGACTCTCCTGGGGGAAGATGATGCAGGCCAGGAAGGAGAAAGGACTTCGGCCACCCTTCTCTCCCAGGACTGCAACCACATCTTTATTTCGTTACCCTTCTGACCACGTTATGGTCAAAGAGAAAGTGTATGCCTGAGGTGGCTGTTGGCAGTCAGGCTTAGCACCCAAGAAGGGGATCTTGGATCCCTGACTTCGTGCCCAGTATAGACCTGGGGGAAAGTTTGAGGAGGTGGAGAAAGCAATGTTCATCTGGTCGACCTTTTTTTTTTTCTTTATTCCATTCAGTGCTTGGATGATGTGCACAATGCCTGCCCAAGGTGACTGACTCAGAGTGACTGCAGGGAAGCCTGTGCTCTCTGCTAGAGTCAGACGCTTGTCCTACTTGCCTCATCAATCTTTCATTGGAACTTCTGTTAAAAAAAAAAAAATGCATTTTTTAGGCTGCAAATTTTCCTGAATTAGTCTTTTCAAAATATTGTGCCCATGCAGATAAATCTTACATTGGGCCTCAGACATCGCAATGCACGTAAAGGCAATTTATCAGCCGCTAAATCGTGAATGACTCAATCAATCAGTATCGTCTTTGCCTGTAGAGACTCCACTTTGAAGTCATCATCAGCCATGCATATTTAGGGTGGTAGGATAGAAATATCATTTTGCAAACAAATTTGAGAGAGACTCTTTCCTCTCTTGTCTTTCTTGTGATGAGAAGGTGGTCACACACCTGCTAGCCAGGCCTCAGGGCTTTTTACTCTTTGCAAGCATTTTCAGGAGCGAAGCATGGCAGATTTCCCCTGGAACTGGCCTTTCAGCGATCCTTAACACCTACCGTGGCTTGCTGGGGCTAGATTCTGAGCCACATTTTTTCCGATGGAAGATATAAAGTTTACCTTCCCAAACAAAGGACAAGTGTTTATCACATTTTTATTTGGTCTTCCATTTGTCTTTCAATACATTTTCAATCTCTCTCTTTAATCAATCCAAATTGTTTATTTTCCTCCAAAAGGAAGATAAATGCCATACCTAGCTTGTCTTGTTGAGGCTTGTCTCTTTGCTGCTAACAGTACTTCGATTGTTAAGAGAGGTTGACGTTTCCACATGTCTTTTTTTTTTTTTAAACTCACAGACCACAGTGCTTAACCTGGGAAGATAACCGCTGTAGCTCTTCAGGAAATGAAGACCATTAGTGAAATGTCTTTCATTATAAAGAACAAATAAAAAAGAAAAAGCCTATCATTTGAATTTAATTGTCTGAATTCAGAGATTCTTCACTTCACTTTGGCTCATGTATAACACCTAAAGTGATAATGTGTCAGCTGTCAGCATTTCTGATTTACTTTTCATTATATTGTACTTTTTCGCCACTGGCAAAAAAAAAAATGCTTTATTTCTTACATAGTTAGAATTTTTTTAAAAGTAGACTTAACATACAAGAGCTAGAAGACTCTCCACCTGTTTCTTTTCTCTCTGTATTCTGTCTCCTTGTTACTTGTCTACCTTTTCAGTGACTGTTTTCAAGGAAGTTCAATAAGCATTCAATTTCTTTTCTTAGACACTAAGAATTAACTTTGTGATAATTAGTTTCATTTGTTTCTTTCTTAAAGTCACATGCTAAGTAAGATCCTTCAGAAGACACTATTTTAATGTTTTTACCTTTTCCGCCCTATACTTACTACTATGCATATTGTGCTCAGTCGTGTCTGACTCTTTGTGACCCCCATGGACCGTGGCCCGCCAGGCTGCACTGTCCATGTAATTTTCCAGGCAGGAATACTGGAGTGGGTTACCACTTACTGCTCTGGGGGATCTTCCCGACCTAGGGAAGAACTCCACCAAGGGATGGAACTCGCATCTCTTATGTCGCATTGGCCGGAGGATTCTTTACCACTAGCACCATGTGGGAAGCCCTTTTCGCTTATTAAGCAGGTATAAATTAAGTTCTATATGGCAGTCTGTCATTATTTCCTTGGATGATACCCTAGATTGGCAACTGGAAGAAAAAGTATTTTCATTCCCATCAACACTTCCAACCACAACTACAACTCTGAATCACTATCCTGGATCTCCTGTAGCCATTTTTTGAGTCGGGGGGTGCGGGGGACACGCTGCATGCTGCATAGCATGAGTCATCTTAGTTCCCTGACCAGGGGTTGAACCCGGGCCCCCTGCAGTGGTAGCCCAGTGTATGGACTGCTGGACCACCAGAGAAGTCCCTGAAGCTGTTTTTAACTGGATCTCAGTTAGTAAAAATGGTATCACTCCTTTGGCGGCTGTGTCAGTGGAGCCAATGCTTCACATGTAAAGGAGATATCAGATTATACCCGGTGATCCTTGGAGAGCTGTCCTGTGTGAAATTAGAAAACGTCCATATTTTTGGCCAACACAGATATTGGTACAGGAGCACTTCACAATATTTCAGACTGTATTTTGACACCCCCTTCTCATTATCTCCAATTTTCTTCCTTTTCCCCGTGAACATTTATGTAGGGTCCTGGTCCTAGTCTTCCCAGGTATAAGAGAGTGCTGTAAATAGATGACTTGATAAACTAATTTGAGCATTGATATGAATGACCTCTTTCCCTACCCATAAAATGTCTGCATTTTAACCAATCTTTTGAGTTTCAAATCAGATAAATGATCAGTGAGAGAACATTAGATATTCATGTCCAAGCATTTCTAGTTAAGGTTCCATAGAATCTTGAACACTTTAAGCGTTTAAGAGGACTGAAGAGATGGAGTCTAGGAGGAGTTCATATCCACTACCCTCAGAAACTGCTGCATTTGATTTTTCTTCTTCATCTCTATTCACTCCACAGCTTTTGTTTCTACATTGCGTCTGGCATTATTCGAGGCAGATAGTAATGAACAAAACAGTAAGCTTAAAAATATAAGAGGTTTTCCACCCTGATATATCAGAGTCCAGAGAAACCACAAAGTACTCAAGCTCCATTTCTTTTCCTGTCCCACCATCATAATATGAGTTTTGTCCTCATGGTCCTAAAATGTTGGGTTTTAGCTCGTATCCCGACATCATCTATGAATTCAAGCAGAAAGAAGAAAGACCAAGGCAAAGTGCAAAAGGCAAAGACACATGTCAACCAAGTTTCTCTTAAACAAATTGTAAGTCTCCCTAGGAGACTTCTGATGAACTCTGAATGGTCAGGACTGGGTCACATGACCACTTCTAAACAGAAGCAATAGCTGGTCACATTACCACACAGAACACAATCTAGGTTGTGTTATTGTGAAAGATGATTTGAGTGAAATTGTTATAGGGAAATAGCCATGCTTGCCACAGGGATCTAACTAGTTTGAAAGCAGAGGAAGGTCAATCTTCTTTTTAAATCATAAAAAGATGAAGTATGGTTAATTTACAATTTTGTGTTAGTTTCAAGTGTACACCAAAGTGATTAGTTATGTATATATTCTTTTTCAGGTTCTTTTCTATTACAGGTTATTATAAGATATTGAATATGGTTCCAGGCCAATCTTACAAAGTAATATTATTACTAATACTAAGAAGTGGCCAGGCCAAAGCAAGAGTTCAAGCTGAGGGAAAAAAAACATACACACACACACCTGGAATGAAGGTCATCTCTGAGATAAGTTGGAACTTGGTACTTTAAAGCATGTAAAGGAGAATAAATTGAAACTAATGCTGACAGAAAGAGAGAAGGATAGCTCTTTATTAAGTCAAGAAGGATAAGCAGACTTTCATGCAACATTAAGACTTTTAGATTTGAATCCATGAACCCTGGAAATTATTAGCATACTTTCATGGTATATTGACTTCATGAGTTTTACCTTTTTAGAACACTCTGGATTTTTCCAATGGGAACTAAAGAGAATTCAAGGGAATATGGAAACCTCATGTTTCTGTAATGGACGAAAGAGGTGATGTTAGCTTGGACTAGGCTGGAAGCAGGGGAGTGAAGAGTGGTGGAATTCTTTAGGATGGTTGGATTAAGTAATTATATTGATGTGATCTATGGGAGAGAGAGGATACTTGTGTGAATGAGCATGAAAAGCCCAGAGTGGCACCCAGGTTGTTGATCCAGGAAAATATTAATGGTGTTGTGTGCTGAGATGGGGAATGCAGCCTTTGGGGGCATGGGGATGGGAAACAATATTGAGTTCCATCCTTGACATTGGTGTTGGAGATGTCTGCTGGATTTTCAGAGGGGTTGACTAGTGTACAGTTTGACATTAGGGTCTAAAACTCAGGAGGGAACTCTAAGACAACGACACAGGTGAAGATGCTTTGGGTAGGAAGATCATAATGGAAGCCATGGGAAGGGATGAGAAGGTTCCAGAAGAGTGGGCAGAGTGAGAAGCCCAAGACAGAACTCCTGTTTGGGGACTGAGGAAGTAGTAAAGTTGGTGGCTGGAGGAATAAAGATAAATTGAAAAGGCAACTTCAAAGGGAGACTAGAGATGTAAGATTGAGTTTCCAAATGAATGACATAGTCGTGTCTTGTTCTGTGTGCAGACATGCGAATGTCACAGGAGCTTTCTTGAGTTGTTAGGCAGTACTGACCTAGCTGGGTAGAGGCATCTGCCACGCCTGGGCAAAGCTGGGCAGAGTGCAGGCCAGCACACCCAGGTTGAATATTAGATACCGAAAGTGCATCTACATATCTTCCATCAACAGAGAGATAGGCGGGTCCGTGAGAAAGCTAAGAAGTAGCCCAGTGGAGGTTGTGTCAGATGCCTTTGGCCTATCCCTTCTATTTCCTTACTTTTCAGCTCCTGTTTTATGTCTAGCTACAGAAAATTCTCTCAATTAAAAATAAGACAAACTCTAACTATAGTTATTTGGCTCTTTGTTTAAAAAAAATGTGATTTTGCCAAAGTCTTTGAAAGAACTTTAAATTTGAAATTGTACAATAGATTCATTTAATTTTAAATTTGTAAATAAGAACTGCAGGTTATTAAGGCAGTGAAAACATTGAGAACAACTTTTCAAATAACGCTGGGAAGACTGGATGAGAACATGTGATAAATGCCTCTCTGCAGCCTCCCCACTTATCTAAAGGATGGTTTCTGAATATAGGTGCTGGGAGTTTAGTGCTAAGGGTTCTATACATATCTGCAGCTTTAGCTATTATTTTTAAGATGTCTCTATAGACTGTCCCTTCCTTGCTTCTCCAATCTGGCTCTCCCACCCCCATCTCTTTGTCTCAAGATCCCCAAATGCCAGGAGAACATTCTCCTGGTGTCCTTCTCTTCTTTCTAGCCCCTTGACCCCTTGCCAGGATTTCTCACTCTTCCATGCTCCAAGGATGCTTCTGTTATGTGACAGACAGGTAGACTCTGGGTAGTAGCTTACAATGCTTTACGAACCACAGGGAGTCTCAGCATTGGGGCATCTAGATTTGACAGCTTAGAGTGGAGAGAGGAAATCTCAGTTGCTGAGAAATTTTATCAGAAGTCTTTGCCTTTTTATTTGTGGAGAATTTGTGTGTGGAAGGGAAGACTGGGAGCTAGGTTGGCACGGGTGGGACTGGTTGGTGCCCATTGTTTAGCCATTCAGTCGTGTCCAACTCTCTGTGACCCCATGGACTGCAGCATGCCAGGCTTCCCTGTCCTTCACTACCTCCCAGAGCTTGCTCAAATTCATGTCCTTCAGATAGGAGATGTCTCACAATCTCCTCCTCTTCTGCCCTCTTCTCCTTCTCCTCTTGCCTTCAATTTTTCCTAGCGTCAGGGTGCTGAGGCTGGTGCCAGACAGACCGAGATCCCAAAAAGTACATGGTTTCAGACTTTACATATTAGACTCAGAGTTTGGATACTGGAATACGGAAAAACAATCTGTAAAACTCTGATTTGCATTAAAGTAAATTTTCATTTTTGTCATTAATGCAAATCTCTCTTAACATGTATGTCTAATAATTAGTATGAGATGTATGCATATTCTACTGTACAAAGATAGGCACACATATTTAACACATATGAATGGAATACCCACACACATTGTACCCTTCTGGCCAACTAAGAAATTTCATATCAGCTGGAACTGCTACCTCCTTCTCTTTCATCCATCAGTCATTTTCTTTGACCATTGTCATCCTTAAACACCTGGTTCCCGTGACATTATATATGGGAGCCTCTGACGCAGTATGACTGCTTCATGTTAGTAGGTTCATAACTGTAGTGTGTGGGTAAGATGTTGCTCTTTTATTTTTTTTTTTAATTGAATTGCTTGAAATGGTAGTATAGAAGTTAAAACTGAATCATGGAATTCCTTACTGTCATCTCACACAACCTAAGTGAGAAACAATTTACAATGTAGAAAGAATGCAGAATTCCTCCTCCTCTACAGAATGCTTGCCGTGGAGTGGACCCTACTTGCCTTTTGAAAGCCAGTCTTTCAACTGCACTCATCTGTGACAATAAATTTAATGCTTACACCAACGAAGAGAGAAGAGAAAGATGAAACCTTTTGCCAGAGCTTGGCTGGACAGCTGTTATTTTTTGTTAGGGATATAAGAGTTTATAAGAAAGTGCTCCTCAAAGGATGGAGTACTTATATGGCATTCTTTACTTTTAAAGAAAAACCCATCGACAGAATCCTGTAAATGTACACATACAGAAACATATGTGAACAAAAAGGGTGATATTTAAAATGATCTAAAGTCAGAAAAGTGCAATAAAGACTGCATTCTTCCATTTCCCTTTAAAAAGGCTTTTATTTTGATGCTTGTTTTTCCAAAATAATAAGGCCACAACCTTGAATCTTTTAACCGGAGAAGATCTGTAACTCCTCTCCTAGGTAGACTGGTGCTCTTCATCTCCAGGGGAACTGGAACCAAAGCTTTAGCCTGTTTAACCTCTGGGTGCTTTTAAAATGTGCAGATTTCCAAGCCTCTGCCACGACTCTGTTTAGCAGACCAGAATGGACACAGAAATCTGCGTGTTTAACAAACAAACCAGTGGATTTTAATGCAGGGGGTTTAGGGAATCACGCCAAGTAAACACTGCCCTGGGGCTAATCTTGTTATTAATTAGCTATTGTCAGCTAAAAGCCTTTCTTCACTGGAGATGAGAATGAAAAAAACCCTCAAACTCAAAACTTCAGCAAAACCTTAAAATAGCAGATTGTTTTCTAAAATTTTTCCTCTAAATTTCAAGACTGCTTTTCCAGATAACATTATTCTCATACAATAATCAAATATTTTAATTCTTTATTTCACTTAGAACCACTAAAAGGTTAATTATCAGCAAGTAAGATTCAGCTTGTACCTTCTCAGTCTAGTTTTAAGACTCAACACACATCTACAGCTGATGTTCAGATTAATGACTGGAATTCTGAGATATCCTGGCAACTAAAACATTGTGGGTGGCCTTATTTCCTTAGACTAAATTCTGAAAAGTGGAATTTCAGGGTCAGAAGCTAATGTTTAATCTAAAGGCTTTGTTTGTATTGCCAAACCTAAAAACTGAGAAGTAATATTAATACATAAGGAAATTGAACACATAAATGCTTACAGTGTGCTAGGTAAGTGCATCTCAATCTTCACTACAACATGACTAATTTAATTTTATCAGTATATCCATTTTAAAGTTGGTAAAAAATGAGGGTTAAAGGACATAAGATCATACAACCAGTAAGTAAAAAAAGCAGAAGTGGGATTTAGGTCAGACGGTAAAGAATCTGTCTGCAATGCTGTTGATTGGGGTTTGATCCCTGGGTCAAGAAGATCCGCTGGAGAAGGGAATCTCCAGTATTCTTGCCAGGAGAATTCCATGGACAGAGGAGCCTGGCAGGCTACAGTCCACGGGGTTGCAAAGAGTAGGACACAGCTTACTAACAGTTTCACTTTCATAGCCGATTAAGTGTTGTGATAGTTTCCAGTGGACAGCAAAGGTACTCAACCACACAGGCACATGTATCCCTTCTCCCCCAAACTTCCCTCCCATCCACCTGACACTGCACTCTTATTGCTAGCCACTCAGCATGCTGCCTTTGAAAAGTTGTACCAGTTAACACTGTCATCAGAAGTATATGAGAATTCCTGCACCCTAACCAACCCACAGACCAGCTTATCTGCCTCCGGAGAAATCTGAATGCAGGTCAAGAAGCAACAGTTAGAACTGGACATGGAACGACAGACTGGTTCCAAATCAGGAAAGGAGTACGTCAAGGTTGTATACTGTCACCTTGCTTATTTAACTTATATGCAGATACATCATGCAAAATGTTTGGCTGGATGAAGCGCAAGCTGGAATCAAGATTGCTGAGAGAAATATCAGTAACCTCAGATATGCAGATGGTGCCACCCTTATGGCAGAAAGCAAAGAGGAACTAGAGCCTCTTGATGAAAGTGAAAGAGAGTGAAAAAGTTGGCTTAAAGCTCAGCATTCAGAAAACTAAGATCATGGCATCCAGTCCCATCACTTCATGGCAAATAAATGGGGAAACAGTGAGAGATTTTTTTTTTTTAGCTCCAAAATCACTGCAGATGGTAACTGCACCCATGAAATTAAAACACACTTGCTCCTTGGAAGAAAAGTTATGACCAACCCAGACAGAATATTAAGAAGCAGAGACATTACTTTACCAACAAAGGTCTGTCTAGTCAAAGCTATGGTTTTTCCAGTAGTCATGTATGGATGTGAGAGTTGGACTATAAAGAATGCTTAGCATCGAAAAATTGATGCTTTTGAACTGTGGTGTTGGAGAAGACTCTGGAGAGTCCCTTGGACAGAAAGGAGATCCAACTAGTCTACCCTAAAGGAAATCAGTCCTGAATATTCATTGGAGGGATTGATGCTGAAGCTGAAACTCCAATACTTTGGCCACCTGATGCGAAGAGCTGACTCATTCGAAAAGACCCTGATGCTGGGAAAGATTGAAGGCAGGAGGAGAAGGGGACGACAGAGGATGAGACGGTTGAATGGCATCACTGACTCGATGGACATGAGTTTGAGTAAACTCCTGAAGCTGGTGATGGACAGGGAGGCCTGGTATGCTGCAGTCCATGGGGTCGCAAAGAGTCAGGTATGAATAAGCAACTGAACTGAACTGACTGAACACAGGGTATTACTTTTCTTTTTAAGTTACCAGTTCAGTGGAAACAATCACTGGTTTAAAGAATGAACTATCTCTTTTGGACAGTGGTTCTTGAATTCAAATTATACCCATCCACTTCCAATTCAGTCACTCAGTCGCGTCCAAGTCTTTGCAACCCCATGAACCACAGCACGCCAGGCCTTCCTGTCCATCACCAACTGCCGGAGTTTACCCATATACAGAGATTAATACTTCACCCTAGTATTTTGTGCTGTGTAGTTGCTCACTGAAGCCAGGTTACCATTTTTCTATATAGTACTTGGTAGTAAATTGTTCTTGGACCCCTTCTCATGCCATGTTTAGTTGAACATGGACCATGGTGCAGCTGAGAATGATGCTGAAATACCCGCCAATGATTTATGAATTGGGACAAGAATTTTAATAGGTTTTGTGTGTGCTCTATCATGTCTGACTCTTTGCCGCCCCATGGACTGTAGCCAGCCTGGCTCCTCTGTCCATGGAGTTTTCCAGGCAAGAATACTGGAGTGGAATCTGGTATCTAGTGGAGTGGCATGCTACTCCAGGGCTTCTCCCTGATGCAGGGATTGAACTCCTGTGTCTTTGGCCTCCTGCATTGGCAGACAGGTTCTTTACCACTAGCACCAGCTGGGAAGCCCCTTAATTGGTTTTAATATAATCTGTTTTTGTATGATGTCTAAGCTCAATTTCTTCTGACATAGATTTGATTCTGCTTTGAATATGCAAAAATGTAACAAGCAGGACAATTAAAAAGTAAACAAAAGAACTCTAGTTAAACAGAATGAGGAAGTACATACATCAGGTATAGGGTTTGTATATTATAGCAGCCAAGTCCTAAATTTAGTTCTGAGTTCATAACCAAGGAAACACAAAGATTCTGCTGTTTCCATTGTCCTCCCCAAATGGAAGCACAGAAGTTCTTCTGGAGAGCACACTTGCTGGCACGAAAGTCAGGGACATCAGATAAAACAATGGATGATGACTTTACAGAGTTAGCCATCTGTATGTCTTGTTTGGAAAAATGTCTGTTTAGTCCTTTTGCCCACTTTTTGATTGGGTTGTTCGTTTTTCTGGTATTGAGCTGCATGAGCTGCTTGTATATTTTGGAGATTAATTCTTTGTCAGTTATTTGGTTTGCTGTTATTTTCTCCCTTCTGAAGGCTGCCTTTTCACTTTGCTTATTGTTTCCTTCCTTGTGCAAAAGCTTTTAAGTTTAATTAGGTCCCATTTGTTTATTTTTGTTTTTATTTCCATTACTCTGGAAGGTGGGGTCATGGAAGATCTTGCTGATTTATGTCAGAGAGTGTTCTGCCTATGTTTTCCTCTAAGAGTTTTATAGTTTCTGGTCTTGCATTTAGATCTTTAATCCATATTACACTGCAGAGTTGCAAGCTGAAATTGTCCTCACATGAATATTTTTTATATGTGACTGTAAATAGATATACTTTTAATTACAGCTATACTTATCAAAATTGTCCTATAAAAGTTTGAGAACATGAGGTGATAACTACTCCAAGTGGGAAATAATTCTCAAGTGACTATTACTGCGTGATTTGATACTATCGATTTTCTAGCCATGAATGTACAGTGTTCCGCAATCTAAGCTCTTGGTGGGCACTGAATAAGACACTGAAAATTATCTTAATAGGGTTATTCATGGCTCAGAGCATTATTTCTTGATTATTAGTAATAATAATAAATTTTGTCCACATTTTGGACAGTGGTTGCCCAGCCACCTGCTTCCAGTCCCTGAGTTCATAATTCTGACACTCCAAACTGAGTTACACTCTTGCAGAAAACGATAAAACAGTACGGTCTAGTAGTGCTTTTATCCTTAATGGGATTGTAATAAATGGGTCTTTTGGGTTTTACTCACTGCTTTACTGCAGCTCCTTTTCCTAGAGCTTTAGTACAGGTGAACTTGTACCGAAGACCATGTAAGTGACAGGAGCTACTTGTGCTCAGAATCACCTGTACAACCCACTCTGCTGTTCTTTCAGTAAACGTGCATATTTTGAATAAGTCGTCCCTTAAGATGGGGGTTCCCTAGTGGCTCACTTGGGGAAGAATTTGCCTGCAGTGCAGGAGACCCGGGTTCGAATCCTAGGTCGGGAAGATCCCCTGGAGAAGGGAATAGCTACCCACTCCAGCATTCTTGCCTGGAGAATTCCATGGACAGAGGAGCCCTGGTTGGCTACAGTCTATGGGATCGCAAAGAGCTGGACACGACTGAGCAACTAATAAACGAGTATATTTCTTTTTCTGACAGTTTTATTTATGTACGTATTTATTAGTATTTATTTTTAAAATTTCAATAAGCTTTATTGGGAGCATGTTCATTGTGTTTAAACTTGTAGGTCTTCACTTCCTTTAGGTCTGTGATCAAAGCTACCTTGTCTGAGAGGTCTTCCCAACCACTGAAGATAAATACCTATACTCTACCCACCCTGTGACACCCTGATTCAGTTGCCCTGTTATTTTTCTCCAGAGTACTTAACAGCACTCAATAAATATGTTTGTCATTCATTTCTCCTATTGACAAAAAGCTCCATGAGGGCAGGGATTTAGTTTTGTTCACTGCTCTATCCCCAGTATATAGAAGAGTTTTTGGCACATCTTAGATGCCCAACAAATATTTATGGGGCAGACTGAATAAGTAACTCCTACTCTACAAGCTGGAGTCAAGATTGCTGGGAGAAATATCAATAACCTCAGATATGCAGATGACACCACCCTTATGGCAGAAAGTGAAGAGGAACTAAAAAGCCTCTTGATAAAAGTGAAAGAGGAGAGTGAAAAAGTTGGCTTAAAGCTCAACATTCAGAAAACTAAGATCATGGCATCTGGTCCCATCACTTCATGGGAAACAGATGGGGAAACAGTGGAAACAGTGTCAGACTTTATTTTTTTGGGCCACAAAATCACTGCAGATGGTGATTGCAGCCATGAAATTAAAAGATGCTTACTCCTTGGAAGGAAAGTTATGACCAACCTAGATAGCATATTAAAAAGCAGAGACATTACTTTGCCAACAAAGGTCCGTCATGTCAAGGCTATGGTTTTTCCAGTGGTCATGTATGGATGTGAGAGTTGGACTGTGAAGAAAGCTGAGCACCAAAAAACTGATGCTTTTGAACTGTGGTGTTGAAGAAGATTCTTGAGGGTCCCTTGGACTACAAGGAGATCCACCAGTCCATCCTAAAAGAGATCAGTCCTGGGTGTTCATTGGAAGGACTGATGTTGAAGCTGAAACTCCAATACTTTGGCCACCTCATGTGAAGAGTTGACTCATTGAAAAAGACCCTGATGCTGGGAGGGATTGGGGGCAGGAGGAGAAGGGAATGACAGAGGATGAGATGGCTGGATGGCATCACTGATTCGATGGGCATGAGTTTGAGTAAACTCCGGGAGTTGGTGATGGGCAGGGAGGCCCGACATGCTGGGATTCATGGGGTCACAAAGAGTGGGACACGACTGAGCGACTGAACTGAACTGAACTCTACTTCTAATTACATTAGTCTAAGGTGCATCCAGAGTTCATGCTGACAAGCTGCATATTCAAAAGCTGCCCATTTCTTTCATCTCCTTTTACCTCATGTCTTACAGGTTGCCATACATTTGCAAAGTTAGCACTTCTCAAGTGTGGCAGAGTTTTTCTTCAGTCTTGAGAATCATTCCTATTGTCAGAGTTCTCAGCCATTATCCTTTTCTTATCATTTTTAATCTCCTTTTTTTCTTCTTTCTTTTTTAAATTGTGAAAGTATGATAACCTATTTATAGGAGACTTGGAAAATACAGAACAAAGTTGCATACAGTTCTACTATATATTACAATTATTTTTTTAAGTAGATAAATTAAGATTTTTAGTTGACGTTTCAATATCAAATTCTCAAAATTAATAGGATGAATAGGCAGAAAAGTAGAAGGATAGAGCAGACTTGAAAAGCAATGAAGCAATTCAACATAAGATGTTGTTCAGTCGCTCAGTCGCGTTAGACTTTTGTGACCCCATGGACTGCAGCATGCCAGGCTTTACTGTCCTTCACTATCTCCTGGAGTTTTCTCAAACTCATGTCCATTGAGTTTATCTGTTTCAAAGAAACTTCTTACCTGTC
This sequence comes from Cervus canadensis, assembly GCF_019320065.1. Classification (NCBI taxonomy): domain Eukaryota; kingdom Metazoa; phylum Chordata; class Mammalia; order Artiodactyla; family Cervidae; genus Cervus; species Cervus canadensis. The sequence continues at coordinate 15,384,323 of NC_057416.1, forward strand.
ATTTAAATAGATCCCTGCTAGGTTGACCTGACTAGTCTTCCAGACAGGTCCAGACATGTCAATCCTAGGTTTATCCTAACTTAGATTTAAACTGGGTTTCATACTACACTTATATAAAAACGTGAAAAGTGAAAATAATCATATTTTCAGAGATACTCCTGTTGACTATTCTTGGGGGTGTCACTTTTTCAACTTGAAACGGAGGTAAAGACTACCCTCTAGGAAGTCAAATTGTAAGACTGATTCCTTAATTGATATTCTCATATAGGGAGAAAGGAGAATGACTTTTGGGTCTGAGAGACTATAACTCTATTTTGGGTGTTAGCATGTTTAAGGGAAGAGTAGCAAGGATTTCTATCAAAAGAGAGGCCAGGTAATAGTAGAGGCCTAGAAAAATGGAAGTAAAAGAAGCAAATGATGGCCAAGCCAGCCAATCACTCTCAAAGGGAGAAGAGTCTTCAGCTATTCCTATCCAATTGGAAAGGGCATCCCTAATAGGATGGGTTGCAGAATGTCTTTCTGCATAGACGGTTTGAATCCCATTGGCAACACCATCCACTTGTGAGAATGATGAATCAGATGATCATGTCTCATGCCATAAATATTTAGTTCAGTTCCTTTCCCTCATTCTGATTCACGTACCTTGACCTTACAATTCTTCCTACTTTTACTGTTGTAGCCACGCGTTCCGGGAAACAAACTCACTCAGAAGGACAGTGCAGATAGTGGAGTGCAGTTTATTGCATCGGCAGGCCCAAGGCAGAGTCTCCTCTTAGCCAAGGACCCCGACAGACTTTTGTGAAAACCTTACATACCTTAAGGGCACTGCTCAAGCCCACATCCCCAAATTCCTTAAACCTAGTCTGGAAAGTGTTAAAGGGAGCTACAATCAGGTTACAGCCATGATTCATAATCAGAAGGGTCAGCTAGTTATATGTTGTAGCCTACACCGATGGGTGCCATAAAGATTACAAAGGTGACTGACTACACAGGGGATTATTCCATTCTTTTTGGCGATGGGAAATCTTGGTATGGAATCTGGTGCTTATCAGTCCGGGAGGCCAGTTTGCCCGTAGGTATGTTATCCCCATTGCTACCAGGCACATAGTCCAAAGCTCGCTGAAAGTGCAAGATGGAGTTTCCTTCTTCTTCAAGATGCAGTCAGCTCGGCTTGTTCCTTTCCTCCCTCATTACTTCTCCTATTGGTCCTTTTGAATGCTTATTGTGTGATAGCATTCAAATATATTCTCATTTAATCTTCAGACTGACTCCATGAAGTGGGCCATAGTCCACAGGGTTGCAAAGAGTCAGATATGACTGAAGTGAATTGCACACAGGCATGCACAACGGGACATTAATTTCTCATAAAATAACTGAATTCTTCTTTGAAGACTAAGTGAATTACAAGCATCAAACACTGTACATTCATTTGGGCCAAACAGTGGCCTGCATTTCCAAAATATTAATTACGTTTTTTTCTCTTAAAAAAAAAAGATTTTTTTAGATGAAAAGTTTTGCTTCTCTTCTTGGATGTTATTTATTGTTTTAATAATGGTAGAAAAGCACACAGAGTATAAATAATCAAAAGCTCATTTACTATTGAAATTGGACCAGTGTATCTAAGATTTATTGTTTTCCCTCTCTAAAGTCCACATTTTTCTCTTTTTTGGCTGATGGTCCCTTTCTGTCTCCATACACTTCACAATTATTTTGCTTTTATTTCCTGTACAAGGTTAAAATTGATTTTTCTGAACTTCCAATAACAATTTATAAAGGATATAACTCCAAAGATGGCATTTCCAACCGAAGTGCTTAGCTTATATCTGTTAATTTAATATCTCAGACTCCTTTCTTTAGTACAGTAATTTATTTCTTAACAGAGGATATGTGAAGGACAAAAAGTGTGCTAAGTTAAGTGGTACTATTTCTGCCGAAGTGTTCTCGAGACAGTCACATTATATATGGCATGTGAAAGCCACCACCATTAACTCAGAAGTGTTTTGATGTAAAGGCAGATCCCTTACTGACACATACTTAACATGTATGCACCATGCTTCTCCAAAATTCAAGAATTAGCTCTCAATAATTTCCTAACAATAGTGTATAGGATTTGCTCTTTCATCTGCAATATTTTACTACATGTGTATGATATGTGCATGTGTGTGCTCAGTCGTGTCTGACTCTTTTGCCACCCCATGGACTGTAACCCACCAGGCTCCTCTGTCCATGGGATTCTCCAGGCAAGAACACTGGAGTGGGTTGCCAGTTCCTTCCAGGAGATTGTCCCAACCCAGAGATCAAACATGCATTTCTTGTGTCTCCTGCATTGACAGGCGGGTTCTTTACCACTGTGCCACCTGGGAAGCCCTATGTGATATGACCTGTAAATTTTTAGTTGTACTTTGGTCATATTATTCTTTGAGGCCGTTTGGATGTGTTCATGATCCTTATTTTGACATCTTGGTGGCTCCATACAGATCATACTACTGCCATAAACTGTACATTGCTAAAAACTAGTATAATAAGAGAGGGAAACTTTCAAATTTTAGGAAAACACAGGGTAAGAGGAGTATTATATATATATTCCAAAGATTTTTGAATCATCCTATTACATCAGCAGTTTTTTGCTTGGGCGTATTGTTTTTCACACAGGATAACAATCGTCATTGTTCTTATTGTCAACTAATAAGATGGTTTAGGGACCCTGCAGCAACAACCAACATTGAAACAGTTTGGGGACTAAAATCCTAAGGATAAGTTTCTGTGCCATTTTGCAGTGTTGTTAAGGAATAATTATGCTTTATTTATTTATTTATTTTTATCATTCTGAGTATCTGAGATATGTGCATATCTGGCTTTAAGTCACCTATAGACCAGGACTTGTCTCGGTATCAGCAATGCCTGGCACTTGCCTCTCAGGTGATATTGTAGGTGCTGCAAGAACGTCAGCTGGGTAGGCCTGGGAGAACAAGACCGCTGATGCTCTGTAGTCAAGTGGTACATAAAGTCAGCAGTTTTCTTCTTGAATATATATCTTAGGAAGACCGTCTAAAAAGTCTTTCCTAGGAGCCTTTCAAAGAAAGCTATAGCATTATTAAGCCCCAAATATCTTAGGTCCTATTTTACTATTTGCCAAGAAAATAAGCAGTGCTTTAGCATAAATGCTACAATACGCCCAGGAATATCTACGGTTCCTTTAAGACTTGAAGTGTGGGGGTTTCATGAGAGTCCGCTGAGCTGGCTATACTACCTGCTTAGCTCTGTACCAGTAGGAAACCTGTGAATAAAAAAACTAGCTCTTAATTCTAGAAAACAAGTGCTTTCAAAAATAAGATATTATTGGCCCACTTTTGTACTCTGTTAAATTCCTTGAATCCTCTTGGTCTTTCCTCCCTTCCTTCAGTGGTTCCTAATTACTCTGAGTTATGATGGTTCATCTTAAAATTTTTTGACTTTGTGATGGTGTGAAAGTAGTACATGCCGTAGAAGCGGTACTTCAAATTTTGAATTTTGATCATCCCCCCGACTAGCGACACTCTGTCTCCTCCTCGGTCGTGATGCTCAGTAACTGCAGCAGCCGCAGAGCCCAGGCCGACATTCATTCATGTGAGGAAGCTACTGACACAACCATTCTGTACAGACTGCCAGTCTGGTTCACTTTCAGTACAGCATTCAATAAAGCACATGAGATGTTTTGTACTTTATTATAAAACAGACTTTGTGTTTTGCTGAACAGTAGGGTAATGGAAGTCTTCTGAGCACATTCAACGTAGGCCCAAGTAAGCCATGATGTTCTGTAGGTTAAGTATGTTAAATGCAATTTTGACTTACAATATTTTCTTTTTTCCTTCTCTTAGCTATGACCACCTTTTTCTAAAGTATTTATTTTCTGATTGATATACAGGCAAAAACACTCTTTGAATTTTAAAAGAAAACCTGCCTTTTATTTTTACCTTACGGTGGGTCTTTTAGGATGTAACGCCTTTGTAAGTTGAAGAATATTTGTTCTTAATCTTCTCCAGTGAATTGAAGACGAGGAAGTGAGGAAAATTGATATTTTCTGAAGTGAGGAAAATTGGTATAACATGGTGGATTTTAAACCAAGTTGTTCTTTTTTATCTTGAAAGATTTTTCCTTAATCTGATATTATGCCCTTCCTACCATTTTGGCTAGAACTTTTTTTTGAGATATGATTGCCATTATAATGATTTTTTTTTTTAATTTTAAAAAATGTTCTTACCTGACAAAAGCTTTTAATGGTCAGTAGCTCTACATTAATCCCTAAATTCATATTTGAAATTTTATTGATCTATGAAATTCAAAGTCTGGCAGGCACAACTGTACGTAAAACCTATTTCCGTCCTTCCAGATTTCTCTGAAAGGGAACGCACTTGGCAACAGAGATTATAAATGCTTTCAAGAATATGACAGATGATTTTTCACATCAAATAGGTAATAAGGCATCACTTGTCAAGTTTCTAATTGGCCATTATCTTTTATCCAGCATCTGCCCTCTACACACCTGGTCATGCATCATGGCTTTAGGACTTCCATATTCATCCCCCAGAAAATCACCGTGTGGGTCAAACTCCAAGGGATGATGCTCATCAGATTGGTCTGTCTTGTGGTTCTCACCTCAACTCATCTCAAGGTGTGATTTACAAATGCTATTGCTTGAGCCTGAATGTGACTCAGGCCACAAATTTAAGAGATGTTTTTAACACCTTCTTCCAATTTTTAAATAATTATCTGAATTGGGAGTTGAAGGATTACATCACAAGTTTTAGTTTTGAGTTGTAGTTTATGATGAATTGAGGCTGTATATTTCTCTACTGTTTTCATCAGAAGAAGATCCCTTGGTAAATCTAATCATCTGCAGAAATATAAATGGTGATTTTTATACGGTCCCAGATGTTCCATTAGGGTGTTGTTATATCTTTTCTCCACCTAGCTGTTTAGTGTAATGCACGATAAAACAGATACAATGCAGAGTTTTGCCAAATGCTAGTTACAAAAGAAGACTCTGATATGAACAAAATAGAATGAATTTATAAAGTCTGGGTACAGAATGTTGTTTTCAGATATAAAATGTAACTCCTAAAGAGGACAGGCAGAAGGAGGCTATCTAATTTCAATTTTTGCCTAGGTATTAAAAGGTAAAAAAGATTATTTTGTTTATATACTACTATGCCTGAAACATGAAAGACACTAAATAATATGTTTGGATCACAGAACTCAAAGATGTCATCGGTTTTATCTGTATCAGTTTGTATCAGTTATATTTACCAATACAAACTATACAAGTATGTATTGTATAAAATCATACAGTTTTCTGTCAGTATGAGTCTGTAATTTGCCAAACATTTAAAAGTCCATAAAGAAGCAAAATGTTACGTATTATCCATACTTCAAATAACTTTAGTTTATTATAGGAGTTAAGTCATATATAATCTGGTATTCATCTTCATTTTTATCTGTATATAATACTTAATATATTAAGTATAAAATACTTAAAAGATAGCAATCAGTTCAGTTCAGTTTAGTTGCTCAGTCATTTCCGACTCTTTGTGACCCTGTGGAATACAGCACGCCAGGCCTCCCTGTCCACCACCAACTCCCAGAGTCCACCCAAACTCGTGTCCACTGAGTCAGTGATGCCATCAACCATCTCATCCTCTGTCGTCTGCTTCTCTGCCTGTCCTCAATCTCTCCCAACATCAGGGTCTTTTCCAATGAGTCAGCTCTTTGCATCAGGTGGTCAAAGTATTGGAGTTTCAGCTTCAGCATCAGTCCTTCCAATGAACACCCAGGACTGATCTCCTTTACGATGGACTGGTTGGATCTCCTTGCAGTCCTAGGGACTCCCAAGAGTCTTCTCCAACACCATAGTTCAAAAGCATCAATTCTTCAGTGCTCAGCTTTCTTTATAGTCCAACTCTCACATCCATACATGACCACTGGAAAAACCATAGCCATGACTAGATGGACCTTTGTTGGCAAAGTAATGTCTCTGCTTTTTAATATGCTATCTAGGTTGATCATAACTTTCCTTCCAGAGAGTAAGTGTCTTTTAATTTCATGGTTGTAGTCACCATCTGCAGTGATTTTGGAGCTCCAAAAAATAAAGTCAGCCACTGTTTCCACTGTTTCCCCATCTATTTGCCATGAAGTGATGGGACTGGATGCCATGATCTTAGTTTTCTGAATGTTGAGCTTTAAGCCAACTTTTTCACTTTCCTCTTTCACTTTCATCAAGAGGCTCTTTAGTTCTTCTTCACTTTCTGCCATAAGGGTGGTGCCATCTGCATATCTGAGGTTATTGATATTTCTTCCAGCAATCTTGATTCCAGCTTGTGCTTCATCCAGCCCAGCGTTTCTCATGATGTACTCTGCATATAAGTTAAATAAGCAGGGTGACAATATACAGCCTTGACGTACTCCTTTTCCTATTTGGAACCAGTCTGTTGTCCCATGTCCAGTTCTAAATGTTGCTTCCTGACCTGCATATAGATTTCTCAAGAGGCAGGTCAGGTGGTCTGGTATTCACATCTCTTTCAGAATTTTCCACAGTTGATTGTGATCTAACAGTCAAAGGCTTTGGCATAGTCAATAAAGCAGAAATAGATGTTCTTCTGGAACTCTCTTGCTTTTTCAATGATCCAGCGGATGTTGGCAGTTTGATCTCTGGTTCCTCTGCCTTTCCTAAAACCAACTTGAACATCTGGAAGTTCACAGTACACGTATTGCTGAAGCCTGGCTTGGAGAATTTTGAGCACTACTTTGCTAGCCTGTGAGATGAGCCCAATTGTGCAATAGTTTGAGCATTCTTTGGCATTGCCTTTCTTAGGGATTGGAATAAAAACTGACATTTTCCAGTCACGTGGCCACTGCTGAGTTTTCCAAATTTGCCGGCATGTTGAGTGCAGCACTTTTACAGCATCATCTTTTAGGATTTGAAATAGCTCAACTGGAATTCCATCACCTACACTAGCTTTGTTTGTAGTGATGCTTCCTAAGGCCCACTTGACTTCACATTCCAGGATGTCTGCCTCTAGGTTGGTGATCACACCATCGTGATTAACTGGGTCATGAAGATCTTTTTTTGTACAGTTCTTCTGTGTATTCTTGCCACCTCTTATAATATCCTCTGCTTCTGTTAGATCCATACCATTTCTGTCCTTTATTGTGCCCATCTTTGCATGAAATGTTCCCTTGGTATCTCTGATTTTCTTGAAGAGATCTCTAGTCTTTCCCATTGTATTATTTTCCTCTATTTCTTTACACTGATCACTGAGGAAGGCTTTCTTATCTCTCCCTGCTATTCTTTGGAACTCTGCATTCAAATGGTAGTATCTTTCCTTTTCTCCTTTGATTTTTGCTTCTCTTCTTTTCACAGCTATTTGTAAGGCCTCCTCTGACAGCCATTTCGCTTTTTTGCATTTCTTTTTCTGGGGGATGGTCTTGTTCCCTGTCTCCCGTACAGTGACATGAACTTCCGTCCATAGTTCATCAGGCACTGTGTCTATCAGAATTAAAACAGTATGAAAAGGCAAAAAGATAGGATACTGAAAGATGAACTCCCCAGGTTGGTAGGTGCCCAATATGCTACTGGAGAAGAGTGGAGAAGTAACTCCAGAAAGAATGAAGGGATGGAGCCAAAGCAAAAACACCACCCAGTTGTGGATGTGAATGGTGATAGAAGCAAGGTCTGATGCTGTAAAGAGCAGTTTTGCATAGGAACCTGGAATGTTAGGTCCATGAATCAAACATATTGGAAGTGGTCAAACAGGAGATGACAAGAGTGAACGCTGACATTCTAGGAATCAGCGAACTAAAGTGGACTGGAATGGGTGCATTTAACTCACATGACCATTATGACTACTACTGTGGGCAGGAATCCCTTAGAAGAAATGGAGGAGCCCTCATAGTCAGCAAAGAGTCCAGCAAAAGAAATGCAGTACTTGAATGCACTCTCAAAAATGACAGAATGATCTCTGTTCGTTTCCAAGGCAAACCATTCAATATCATGGTAATCCAAGTCTATGCCCCAACCAGTAACGCTGAAGAAGCTGAAGTTGAACGGTTCTCTGAAGACCTACAAGACCTTTTAGAACTAACACCCAAAAAAGATGTCTTTTTCATTATAGGGGACTGGAATGAAAAAGTAGGAAGTCAAGAAACATCTGGAGTAACAGGCAAATTTGGCCCTGGAGTACAGAATGAAGCAGGGCAAAGGCTAATAGAGTTCTGACAAGAGAACGCACTGGTCATAGCAAACACCCTCTTCCAACAACACAAGAGAAGACTCTACACATGGACATCACCAGATGGTCAACACCAAAATCAGATTGATTATATTCTTTGCATCCAAAGATGGAGAAGCTCTATACAGGCAGCAAAAACAAGACCGGGAGCTGACTATGGCTCAGATCATGATCTCCTTATTGCCAAATTCAGACTTAAATTGAAGAAAGTGGGGGAAACCACTAGGCCATTCAGGTATGACCAAAATCAAAAAGATAGCAATAGAGAAGCAAATTTTGAAACGAACTTAAAATAAGTCTCTATACTCATACACACCTGGAAAACTTAGTTTTTAAGTTTTTTTTTTTTTTCTATCCATATTTTGGAGTCTATACAATCAAATAGCAAAATATATAGAGCTGACTTTTAAAATTCAAGACAGTTCATCATTGTGGAAAGAGTTGCAGAATGGAAGAAAGAGGCCCCAAGATCTAGCTTTGCTTTTATTTTTCCTTTATAAAATAGGCAGTAAGGCTACAACATCTTTATCATTTTTTCAGCTTTTTATTTCTAAGCTATAAGAACTTGTTTTTGAACATTAACTAAAAGGGTAGTATTGATGCCTCTGCCCACAACTTCTCAGCCTCATCTCTCATCATGCCTCCTAGAGGCCCTCCTGCTAGTATCCTCTCTCCCACTAAGCCTGCCTCAAGGAAGCCTTGCTGTTTCTCCTCCCAGAGGGCCCAGATCACTCTCTCTCCCTGGAATACAACACACACACACACACACACACACACACACACACACACACACAAGCACACAGGGTCAGCTTCATAAACACATAGTAATCCTTTAATTCCTAGCTCAGAAATAACATCCTCTAGTCCAGGAAATCTTTACTATCGGCCACACGCCATCACTTCCTACCTTGTTGATATATCACACTACATGGTAATTTATTTGCTAAATGTCAGTCTGCTATTTTATAAGCTCCTTTAATTCTAGCAACTATATTTCCTTTTATATCTCAGGCTCTCATTCCACCGTGTGGTACACAGTAAACCTTCATCAAGTGTTTGTTGAATGAATAAACAAATAATTTGAATGATGTGGCGTGCAGGCATGCTAAGTTGCTTCAGTCACGTCCAATTCTTTGTGACTTATGAACTGTAGCCCTCCAGACTCCTCTGTCCATGGGATTCTCCAGGCAAGAATCCTGGAATGGGTTGCCATGCCTTCCTCCAGGAGATCCCAACCCAGGGATCGAACCCACATCTCTTACGTCTCCTGCATTGGCAGGCAAGTTGTTTACCACTAGTGCCACCTGGGAAGCCTCTGAATGCTTGGTCTATCTGGCAAATTCCTGGCTAATATCTTCTGTGATCATTCAGTCAGTTGTTTGATAAATGTTTGGCACTTTGTGTAAGATAACTGCCCTGCACTTTGCAGATTACAAAACTGAACCAGGTAGAGTCAAGCCCCTGTGCTCTGAGACAGAAGATGTATGCTTGTCACTGAATTTGAAACAGAAAGCCCAAAACCCCACAGGTCCCATGAAAAAATGTGAGCACGTTTTTGTGCATATTAGTGGAGGAATGGCCAAGAGGCACAGACTCTTTAGCGAGATGGCAAGGATTTAATCAAATTAATTGTTCAACAGTACTTGAATAATGTTCATGTTTTTTAATGAAACTTTTACTATTTGTTATTGATACCACTGTAAGTGATGGAGGGACAATAACAGATTCGAAACTGGGAAAATACCAGTCATTCCAGTAGCACTGGAGAGGACAGTTTAGGGTCAAGAATTACCACAGGTAGGATGGTTCAGTGGGTAAAAAATCCACCTGCAATGTAGGAGACACTGGAGATGCAGGTTCAATCCCTGGGTGGGGAAGATCCCCTAGAGGAGGCATGGCAAACCACTCCAGTATTCTTGCCTGGAGAATCCCATGGACAGAGGAACCTGGGGGGCTACCGTCCATCGGGTCACAAAGAGTCAGGAATGACTGAATGACTAAGCACACACAGCAGAGGAAGACCGCCTTCAGAAGCTGCTGTGAGCGTCTAGGCAAGAATTAAGAAGGGCTGAGCCTCTGCTGGTGTCAGGGGTGATGGAGGGCAGCAGATGGCTACCCAGCTGCTCACTGCTCTCACACAGAAATTCAGGCTTTCGCCTCTATTAACTCACATGGTTTTATTTTCTAGAAAGGCATTTAAAACTTAAACAATAAAAGTTATAGCCAAGAAGATTAGTAGAAAAGTCCAGAAGTTATGCTCATAGAAGGAAAAAAAAATATTGGAATTAAAAAGGCACAAGAACCTTGCTAATTAGGTTTTAGAACATGGGGGAAAGGCTTCTGTTCACTCTTAAGGGTGTCAAATTCGTCATAACACAAATGTTCTGAAAGAATTAAAAAATCTACCTCTTCCGTCTAGTTGACTTTATTAGATCTGTGAGCGATCAATGCCAACATATTTCTTATGTGTGTGTGTGTGTATCTGTGCGCAGTCACTCAATCCTGTCTGACTCCGCAACCCCATGGACTGTAACCCGCCAGGATTTTCCCGGTAAGAATACTGGAGTGGCTTGCCATGCCCTCCTCCAGGGGATCTTCCTGATCCAGAGATTGAACCCACGTCTCCTGCATTGGCAGGCAGATTCTTTATCACTAGTGCCACGTGGGAAGCCTAATGCACGTGTGTGTGTGTGTGTGTGTGTGTGTGTGTGTGTGTCCTTATTGATTTGGTTGAGTCTGCAGGTGTATGCAGTCACATCCCACAGAACTTTTACCGGGGGAAGGGCAGCAAGCGTCACATAATAGGTGAGATTTAACAAGCAGCCTGAGACAAGAGGGGGATACTAGTTTGGTAGGTTGAGAATATAATGGAAGTGTGAGATATGAAGTATGGAAGTATGTGAGGGTTCTCTGAGGGCATTTTCTGAATTAATCTCTGGCAGAGAAATCCTTCCTCCTCCCAGGAGGAAATGGAGAAGGAAGACACGAAACTCGGCCCCACTGAACTTAAGCTAAACTGCCTAACACATGGGAGACTCGTGCTAAGTGTTCTAAGGTTTATGTAGAAGTGTGTGGAGGATTTTGAGTTTTAAGAACAAAATATAAGTCATACTGAACAGATAGATAAACACAAATACAAATTCTATACTTCTCAAACTTCATTAAACAAAGCTATTTAGGTTTGTTTGTTTGTTTTTTTCCCTAAAAAAAAAAATCTCTGTTTATTACCATTAACCAGACAGTGAATCATATTCTGTGTAAGTTCATCAGTTCAGTCACTCAGTCGTGTTCAACTCTTTGAGACCCCATTGACTGCAGCACTCCAGGCCTCCCTGTCCATCACCAACTCCCAGAGCTTGCTCAAACTCGTCCATTGAGTCGGTGATGCCATCCAACCATTTCATCCTCTGTCGTCCCCTTCTCCTCCTGCCTTCAATCTTTCCCAGCATCAGGATCTTTTCCAATGAGTCAGTTGGAGTTTCAGCTTCAGCATCAGTCCTTCCAATGAATATTCAGGACTGATTTCCTTTACGATGGACTGGTTGGATTTCCTTGCAGTCCAAGGGACACTCAAGAGTCTTTTGCAACACCATAGTTCAAAAGCATCAATTCTTTGGCACTCAGCTTTCTTCACAGTCCAACTCTCATGTCCATACATGACTACTGGAAATACCATAGCTTTGTCTAGACGGACCTTTGTCAGCAAAGTCATGTTTCTGCTTTTCAATATGCTTTCTAGGTTGGTCATAGCTTTTCTTCCAAGGTGTAAGCTGGTACCAGAAGTAATTCTATCCTTAAATAAATTACTTGTGTCTTTTATTTATCACCAAGAATTAGTAAAATTAGTTATAAAGAGGCATCTTATTTTATATTTTATCCTACATATATTTTTAACTTCTTAGTGTGGGAATTTTAAATATACACAAAAGTAGACTCAGCATAATAAACCCCAATGTACTCATCATCCAATGTCAACACTTATTATCTCATCACAATCTTGTTTCATCTTACCCTTTTTCTTATTATTTTCTAAATTTAAAAGTTTAATTTTCTCCCCATGCTATTATTTATTATTATTTTGAAGCAAATCCCCAACATTGTTATTTCATCCTCTAAATTTCAGCATGTGTCTCTAAAAATGAGGATTCTTTGGGAAAAAACATACCCCCAATATTGTTATAATGCTTACAAATTGACAGTAATTCTTTCATTACATATTTAGCCAAGGCTCAAGTTTGTAATTATCTCCTCAATGCCAAAAATAGATTTTTAATTGTTTGTTTGAGTCTGGACCCAAATAAGGTAAATACATTGCAGTTGCCTGATATGTTTAAGTCTTTATTAGTCTCTAGTTTTCACTTGATCTCACTCTTTTTCCTTGCAATTTATTTGGTTAAGACACTGGGTCATTATCTGATAGAGTTCCCTCAGTCTAAATTTTGGGAGCTAAAGCCTCAGAATGTGATTCAACATCTTCACTTCTTTCCTCTGTGTATCTCCTATAAATTGGTAACTTCATAGATGAAGTTAATTCTTTTTTTTTTTTTGACAAGACTTCTTCAGAGATGAAGTGTTTTTTCATTAGGAGACCCAAAACTTCTGGCGTGTCCTCTTATTATAACATAACAGCTGTTGCTGCACAATGCCTAAATTTTCATACACATACTTTAATTTCAAAAGTTCTGGTATAAAACCTATTGAAATGGATTTTCTGAGGAAGCAAAATTGGTTGAGAGAGAGTAGGTAAGTGCCACCTGAGATTAACCACAACAAAAACCACTTAAGAAAAACCCCTGAATGCAAATAATTCCTAATGACCCTATCAAAGGTTTGTATCGTTTATCCAAATTATATGCCATGGATCAGCAAGTGCCTTGACAAGGAAACTTCTTTATGTGTGATATAAATCACCAATTGCTTCCTTATTTAAAAACTGGATGATCATCACAGCTCGGTGACTCCATAAATTTGAGTTTCTAATATTATGCAGAGGAACATAAAACCTGTTTATGCATTATAATGCAGCAATAATGTATCTTTTCTCAATCATTGGCATAACTAAATCTACTAACTTGCCTATAGCATGCATAATGACAAGTTTGCAAAATGATCAGAATTTTAAATTTTAATTCACCTGCAATTCAAATCCCTGCAGCAATTAAAGAGAAAACCCACACATATCAAACCAGTAAGTGCCTTTAACTGAGGAAGATGCAATTTACAGGGAGGGTGCTATCATATGCTCTTTGAGGCTTTAGCAAAACTGGAGTCCAATAGATACATCTGCATATGAAAATAAGTCCTGATTGAAATGCTTTGCATTTGCATCTTCTTTAAAATAAAGAGTCACAGAAATTCAACAGAAACCGTGTTAATCTGAGCTGCCCAAAGGCCTATTTTCTCACATTTTTGACTACTCCTATGGAAGTAAAATTGGCTGCCCTGGTGGCTCGGCCGTAAAAAAAAAAAAAATCTGCCTGCAATGCAGGAGAGGTGGCAGGCCTTGCAGGCTCAGTCCCTGGGTTGGGAAGATCTCCTGGAGAAGGGAATGGCAATGCACTCCATTATTATTGCCTAGAGAATCCCACAGACAGAGGAGCCTGGTGGGCAATGGTCCATAGGATCAAAGAGAATTGGACAGGACTTAGTGATTAAACAACAATAACAATGGAGGTAAAAATGAAGTAAAAGAGAGATTTGTCTGAATCAGGAGTTGGCACATTTTTCTCTGTAGAAGTCCAAATAGTAAATATTTTAGGTTTTGTGAGTCATTTGGTTTCTGTCACAACTACTCAGTTATGCTACTGTGCCAGGAAAGCATATCTGGATAGTACGTGAATGAATGAACACACCCATGTTTCAATAAAACTTTATTTATAAGAGCAAGAGGTGGGCCTTATTTTGCCTGTGAATCACAGTTTGTTGACCCCCTAATCTGGATAATTCCAGTCAGATCTTACTGCCTATTCAAGAAAATACGTTTGTTTGTTTTTTTCTTCTTCCTCTACATAATCAAGGTTGGCTGCCCACACTAATTGAGTTCAGCAAAAGGTAGCTTCATTCTTTGCTTCATTTGATACGTGTCAACACAAGTTTTGTTACATTTTTAAAGCAAGTCCTTTGAGAAGGCCAGCCACCTGTCTGAGTTTATTAGAATTAACGAAGGATAAGAATGGATTGTCCTGTGTGGAACAAAAGAAATCTGCCAGAAGTAGGGTCAATACTTAAAGGAGTCCTTGTGCATTTTTACTTGGTTTCATAAAGCAAATACTTCAAAGTTGAAAACCAAAGAAAGTTGAAGAATAGAGAAAAGAAAGAGAGAGAAAAAAAGATTTTATGTCAGGGTAAGAAATCAATCATTAACTGTAACATTAAACATGAACTTTGTATTCCTGTTAATTCAAACAACAACAATAACAATGTAAAACCTCACAATTCATTTAAAGTTGGCAACTCACTTCAAAGAAGTTGTTATAAATTGTTTCATTGTCTGTAATTAAAAATAAATATGTTCTATATATCTCACATTTGCTTACTATTAGCTTCTGTTTTAACAGATTATTAAATTGTATAATTATTCCTTGCAAAGCTAGTCCTTCGGTCTAAAGGATTTTATAATATTACATTTAAAATATGATTTATAAGCCCAAATGAATGTGTTCCAAAGAGCAAAGACAATTTATTTCAGTCTGATAGAAATTTGTCATACATTTTCTGATTAATTTTTATCCCTGGGTGAATCGGGAAGATCCTAAATCAAAATGACTTTTTATTATATTTTGAAACTTATAGAAGAACCTAACACAAACTCAATTGTGGACATACAAGGAAAGAATATTTTAAGTTGTGATCAGTTGTGACGAACTGAAACCTGGAGATCTATATGCAACTTTCTTTCCCTTTTAGGGTGAAGTAAGTTTTCTTTGCTGGTAGCAAAAATACATCTTTAAGCTTAGATTTGTTTTCAAAGGACATTTCCTGGAAGGTGGTCTAACTTGTTTCTCAAATGTTGAAAAAATTTAATTTGTAACAGTCAACAAATGATCTAACCCTTACTATTTGCATTTTCCCGGGTTTTATGAAGTGTCAAGTGGACTCAAGATTGCTGGAGTCCATAGCTGTTTTTTTTCTGGCTCAAGGGAAAATTAAACTTTTGAAACATGAGGAAAGATTTTATAATATGTGCCTTTCAAATGATGCTTGACATTTGAAAACTTTTAATACTGAGGACGCAGATAAGTAATCTTATTATATACAGAGGAAAAAGAAGAATTGGTAAACAAGCCTACCGCTGCTATTTATAGAATCTACTAATGATCTTGCTAATAAGAAACGGATTAAGGAACACATTTTCCACAAATTTGTCCCTGTGGTAGCTACAGTGAAGCCCTACGATTTAGTCATTCAGTTCCTAAATGACAGGGGGGAAAGAAAAAAGGGCCACAAATTACACAGTGATGCACTATGGTGTGTTTGCTAAATATATTTATATGCTTTCAGAGATGGTTTTCAACACAAACTTGAATTTAGATATAAAAAAGTATTTTTATTTAGTGATGAAACTATAAATATGGAACATGTCCTCCAGACTCGTTCTTGTGTGCTTCTGATCCCATCAGAGAAATGCTTGTTTTGAGAGAATTTCTGGCTGCTCTCTGCCCATTTGTACAGTCTTAGATCTGATGACCTTTAAATTTATGACCTAGTAAATAATCTTTCTCAGCTTTGGAAGAAAAAGAGATGGGTCAATAGAGTTTTAATTACAAAAATCCTGGCAGTGACCCTGCTAATAGAATACAGATTCCACAATACATGATGCATTCTGGTCAGCTCTCTCTATTTATTTACATTTTGTTCTACCCTAGAATGTTATCAACTTTAAAAATATGGCTTTTAGAGCAGAGTAATTAAAAATGGCTCCTATACTCATTAAGTCTGAGAAGATTCTCGGGGTATCTATTTTTGTGGAAGCACACATGTTTTCCATTGAAAGATACAGTACAGCTTTCTGAAATGTATAAAATGTTTTTTGTTTTTGTTTTTTCTGAAAAACAAGTACATGGTAATATCTATAGGACAGCTGTTACTCTAATACAATTTTTTGCTAATTTTCTTTTTAGCAGATTATATATATAATAAAATTGATTTTAAATTGCTGCAGTTTGCAACTATTTCAGGTTTAACTATATTGTTATATACAATTGAATGAGTAAGTTTTGAACCTGTAAAGGATTCTATATCCCTGATACAAGGAATTTCTGACGTAGTGGCAACTAGTTCTGGCAGATCCAGATCAAGCCACCTACAAGTGGGATAACAGAGGCCTTTCATGATGTTATGAATGGATGATGTTCAGTTAGAGGCTTTTAGTCAAGGATTACAATGCCAGGCAAAATGACCAAGTTAAAATACCTAGGAGAAAAATTCATCTCCATGTTGTCATTTGCCTTCTAAATGGTCATGGGCTGGACTGTCTTTTGAAATTTTAAGAGTTTTACAGAAACAGACTCACAGACTTAGAGAACAAACTTATGGTTACAGAGAGGGGTAAGGGTGAGGGGACGGGATAGTCAAAGAGTTTGGGATGGACTTGTATACACTGTTATGTTTAAAATGGATAACCAGCAAGGCCCTACTGTATAGCACAGGGAACTCTGCTCAAGGTTATGTGGTAGCCTGGATGGGAGGGGAGTTTGGGGGAGAATGGATACATTTATATGTATGGCTGAGTCCCTTCGCTGTTTACCTGAAACTAACACAACATTATTAATCAGCTATACTCCAATATAAAATAAAACATTTAATTAAAAAAATAAAATATACCTCTTTTTTATACAGTCAAAAAAATTGTAAGAGATTTAGAGGAACGTTTTACTATACACACAAATGCCCTGGTATGAGAAAACATTTCTACGAAAGAATGTATTGAGAGGTTTTTTTTTTTTTTAATCAAATAATAAAGAAGTAAGGGGAAACTATGACAATGTGCTTTGTAGAAATGTTTGGCTTTGGCAGGTAAGACATTTAATATTGCCTTTGGACAGTTGTCTCTGGCGAATTTGTTTTACACAAAATGGGTTGTAAGTAAATTCTCTGAGTACTGAGGCTGTGTCTACATATTCAGTTTGGGAACTTTTGTTGAAGTTAATAAGTACATTTATTTATATATTTTTTCAGTCTTAAAATATTCATCCCGGTAGTGCATACAGAATGGTGCACATATTCTGAGTCTACACAGCTTGATGGGTTTTCAGAATTTTCACTGTAGTATCCAGGCCTCAGGGGCTTCTCAGGCAGTGCTGGTGGTAAAGAATCTGCCTGCCGATGCAGGACACTTAAGAGACGCGGGTTCAGTCCCTGAGTCAGGAAGATCCCCTGGAGGAGGAAACGGCTACCCACTCTAATATTATTGCCTGGAGAAACCTGGTGGGCTACAGTCCAGTTGGTCACAAAGAGTTAGGCCTGACTAAAGTGACTGAGCATGCTTGCAGGCAACCAGCCTTCACATCAAGAAATGTAACATTACTAGTATCTGAGGATCTTTGCTTGCGTTTCTTTCCAAACACTTTTCCCACTCCCGAGGTAACCGCTATCTCTTTACTTCTCAATTATAGATAATTTTTGATTTTTAAACTTTATATAACTTGTATCATAGAGAATGTATTCTTTTGGGTTGGGCTTATTTTGCTTGACATTGATTCATCTACATTATCATGAGTAGTTTCAGATTGTTCATTTTCATTGCTATGTATGTTTTCTTGTGTGAATACATCATGATTTATTTATCCATTCTACTCTTTCTTGGGTGGTCCCAGTTTTAATGATTGTGAACAGCAGGGCTATAAACATCAATGTACATGCTTTTGGGTCAATATATCTAGGCATTTCTGTTGTGTATATCGTTGCCCTAAAAACCAAGTTTATCACAGTTGTTTAAAAGTATTTGCCAACTCTTATATTGAAATAATCTGTAATAGTCTGCATCCATTGTTTTATTTTCTCCTGTTGATGACTGGTCATATTTCCTTGGCTCTTATATATCTAGTAATTTTTTATTTTATGCTGTACATTATATTTAAAAGAACCAGAGAAGCTCTAGCTGACTTTGTCTTCCACCAAGTGTAGGCAAATAGATGTAGAGCAAGGGGAAGATGAAAGTGAGAATCACTCAGGTGTGTCTGACTCTTTGTGATTCCATGGACTATAGTAAGGGGAGCATCTCTTTAATCAATCAGAGGTTGGATTGTGTGGTGGCTAGGTGAGTTCAGTGTTTGTAAAATTCAATGTCTTGCTTGCTCCCATTCTTTGAATGTGGCTCTATGGTATTTGGATTGAAAGCCTATCAATGATTGCTCTCTTCAGTCAGAACTAAAAGCCTGCATGAGACTCAGCTCTCTGCTTTGAAAGTTCCCAGTGCAGTTCCCAAGCCACCTCTCCCAGGCAACTTCAAGAAACGGCAAAGTCTTAAGGGAAAGACTGATCACGTGCTTTAGGAAGTTCTCTCCCCTGGCACATGTGCTTCCTAAGCTCTAAGAAACGGCAGGAAATCTCATCTGCCTCTTAGGAACTCAGGCCTCGCTCCACAACCATCTGTGTAGCCTCAGAGCTCAACAAGTGTCTCCCGAGGTAAAATAACAGCATTTCTGGGTCTCCTCAAGTTTCCAATTTGTCATCTGGCATTGCCCAACTGCTGAATGCTTTTCTGGTTCCTATTTTCCATGATAATGATCTCTGGTTGGGACCTATCCTATCCTACACTTAGCCTGAACCTAGAACAGTGAAGGCCTGACTTTTTGCAAGGTATACTTATAATATTTCCACCTTTCCTGAATGGTAGTTGGTCTACTGTTGTTTTCACAGCTCTCTGATGTTGTTATGAACATTACTCTGATGTTGTTATGAACATTAAAAACATCTCTCTCTTTTTCTGCTTTTGTTGTAGGAGCATTGGCTTCTACATCATGGAAGCAGAGGTCAAGTAAATTCATTTTAATTATATGTTGCATTAAATAATTCTCCATAGTTTACAAATTAAATATGATATCTTCATTTGTATTCTCACAGCAATTCTGTGAATTAAGCAACGTGTGCATCAATATTTCTATTTTGTGGATTAGGAAACTAGTGTCCGGTAAATTAAGTCTCTTGCAAAAGACCAGTATGCCAAGGGGCAGAGAAGGACCTTGTGTCTTTTTCATTTCCTATACTCAGTGTTATTTTCTGCTCACCACAGCTAGTTTTAACTAAAAAGTTCAAAAATAGTCACAAACATTTTGGCAGATGCTTCCAATTTAATCATAGGCTTAACACCAGCAGGAAACTTTTATGTCTTGTTTTAAAGTTTGATATCAGTTTTAAAAACCTGGAAAGCCACATACACACTGGGGTTTACAGGACACTGAGAACTACAACCCTGACCCCCTCCTCAAATATTCATCCTGCCTTGTTGTCCTGAATCATGCCTGGATTGTCATCATTCTACCTCTGTACCTTTGGGTTAAACGGAGTCTTCCTGAGACTCCTTGTCAAAACACAGATATTCTTGGAAAAGCAGGAATGTTTTTAAAATGATAGTGGGAATGAATTTCCAGGGGATGGGAATAACATGCTGGAAGAAGTGAGTCAGAGTGGTGAAATGCACAAAAGCAGAAAGAGCAGGTAACATACAAATTTCCCCATGTCTCTGAACACGTGCAGGGAGGCTGCAAGCAGCAGGATGCTCAGAGAAGACCAGAGTGGTGAGGGGTCAGTTAACGGTAAATCTGTGGACACTGTAGGTGGAAGGAACCAGATATGTTGGTTGAAAAGCTCTCTAGTTCAAGAGAGAGAACGAGCAGCCTGAGAGCCAGATGGTGTAGATGTGTCTATTCGGGATCTCAGTAGGGTGGTTTTTAAATTGAATATGAATGTCATTAGAGGGGCAGTGTTTTTCAGTTCAACACAGTCCCCAAATAGTTCTATGATCTTATGTTCATTGATGTTTCCTTTCTGCCTCTTGATAGTGTTTGAGCTCAAAACCCTTGATGAGTTAAATCATTTTTATAAATGAGATTCTGAGCCCAGACAGTGGCACATCCAACTTAATGAAACATCCTTCTTGTCATTATTCTCAGAAAGCGCCTTCTCAAATTAGTTCATAACCTATTAATCATTAGTTTACCCAGTGGTTATTTCACTGCACAACATGTTCTTTTTTTTTTTTCTTCACACTTTTCTTTCTACTAGACTGCCTTTTCCTTCCTCCATCCATAAAAGAACAGACATTCTAGCTTCAGATGATTGATCTAAGGCTAATGGATAGAAAATATGAAACGGCTTTCAGCCTAACTATAATGATTAACTTTCTATAAATTTCAGCTGTCCCACAAAGGAACAGTGGTTTTAAATGATGCACTCTCTGTCACTGGACGTGCTCCAGGCAAAATTAGAGATATGGAAGAAGGAATTCCTACATTCTATGGAAATTTGAGATCTCTAAATTCCCTTCCAATTTAGGAAAAAAATATAAATTGCAATCTGTATCTGTAGCATCTGTAAATTTAGCATCTGTAGCGGTAACTCTATTCATGTCTACACCTAATTCATCTCCACTTCCAGAACTATATTCTGTTCTGGCTCTGTGTTTATCTCTGTCTGTGTGTGTCATGAAACATATAAACTTATTTGTGCTGTTATATATTTATCTAATATAAATGAATCCAGTGTTTATTAGGAGCAATGCAGTATTTTAGGTGTCACTGAGGCTTTAATAATAGGCCAGTTGCCAGGAATAAGTAAAGCTGTTCAGGGTTAGAGGAGTTTTGGAATAAACTAAAAGTGAAAAAGATTGAAGATTCTATTAGACATCTTTGATTTAATCTGTGAGTCGCTAAGACATCCTCATGGAATATTTTCTAGGGTTTACATCTCTATCTAAAGCAGCCAGAGGTCTTGTTTTCCAGCAGGTTTTGATAATGTAAGTAAAATCCCGCTGGGTCTGGACAGAGGTTGTAACCATAGAATTGGATGAGAAAGAAGCTGTCTTTCAAGAGATCTTGTATCTATTTAAGAAATCTAAAGAGTGGTAATTAGAGATTTCGTTTTCACTCTCTTTCTTTTTCCTTGTGAAATAGAAAAACAAAACAATCTTTGTGCCTTTGTAAAATTCTCAACTAATGAAATGTTTGGAGATCCATAAGGAGAGACAATATGGCAAGGCTAATTGAGTTTTTAGAAAATTTCATTTATTTAAATAAACTGAGCAAACACATGGGGTGGTTTGCAAACTTCCTATAATTGAAAACAATGACTTACTTGGCTCAAAATTTCAATAGTTTGTTTTTCTGAACTGATGTGGCAGATTGGAATGAAGAAAGATGTAGAAGGGGATGGTATTAATCTTCCAGTTTGAAACCTTCAGTGACTAAAAGTCGAGAAACCCTCAGTGACTCAAAAGTTGCTTTACTAATTTCTTATAGAAGAAGTATATTATAGGGAAAGTAAAACAAAGTTTTGTACTTCATAAGAGAACTGCTTCTTTATCAAATAGCTATAAACATCAGCAAATTTCTTTTTAGCGCCTTGCTACATGTAGGACCTGTGTTTTGTTTAGTCACTAAGTCATGTCTGACTTTTTGTGATCCAATGGACTTAGCCTGCCAGGCTCCTCTGTCCATGAATTTCCCAGGCAAGAATATTGGAGTGGGTTGCCGTTTCCTTCTCCAGTGTAGGACCTTTAGATAGTGATAAACGTTTCTGTGAAGTAGGCTTCAGTTTATGTTGTATCTAAGAGTGTGCTAAATCACTTCAGACATGTCCAACTCTTTGCCCATCTATGGACTGTAGCCCTCCAGGCTCCTTCTGGAGCCTTATGAGGCTCCTCCTCTTGCCTAATAAGAAAGCCAATTCTTTCCTAAATAGCTATTTCTTTTTTTAATGAAATTTCTTTCTAATATGCTGCTACATGTAAGATTTTATGTCATGATAAACTTTGAAGTAGTATGCTTGAGTTATAAATATTGAAATTAGAACTTGTCTTCCATCAGTTGAGACTGTAGAACATCTCAGGATGTATGAAAACTGAAATTGAAGTCCCTCAATCGTGTCCAACTCTTTGCGACCCTATGGCCTGTAGCCCGCCAGGCTCCTCCAGCTAAGAGATCTTCCAGGCAAGAATACTGGAGTGGGTTGCCATTTCCTTCTCCAAGGGATCTTCCCAACTCAAGGATCGAATTCTGATCTTTTGCATTGCAGGCAGACTCTACTATCTGAGCCACTAGAGAATCTCCAGAGAATCAGGATGTGTGGTGAATTAATATTTAGTAATTCTTTATTAAGAGGGAACTGTTGGAGCTTCCCTGGTGGCTCAGTGGTAAAGAATCCATCTGCCAATGCAGGAGACATGGTTTTGATCCACAGTCTGGAAAGATCCACATGCCCATACCGCTGAGCAACTAAGTCCATGAGTCACAACTATTGAGCCTGTGCTTTAGAGCCCAGGAGCCGCAACTACAGAAGCCTGCATGCCTAGAGTCCATGCTCTGCAATAAGAGAAGCCACTGCAATGAGAGGTCCAAGCCCTGCAACTGGAGAGTAACCCCTGCTTATTGCAACTAGAGAAAAGTCTGCAGCAACAAAGAACTTGTGCAGCCCAAAAAATAAATTAAAAAAATTTTAAAAATTAAAAAAAATACAAACAAGAGGATTGTTGGTGAGGCAGAGTGTATTGAGAGAGCAGCACCCTTGGCTTTCGAGTTTAAAATCGCAATGCTGCCACACAGCTACAGGGCATTGGTTCATGTTGGCAATGAGAGGAGCCACTATTCCATTCTGTTCCATTGTTCCAATTTTCTTTTTTTTAAAATGGTTTTGATTATTCTAGATCCTTTGAATTCTATACAAAATTTTGCATTGGCTTTTAGGTTTCTATAAAAAGGGCCTACCAGGAGGGTTTTGTTTTTTTTTTTTTTTTTTTAGATTATATAAAATCTGTAATTCTTTTGGGGGTACTTGGAATCTTAACAATATTGAGTCTTTTATTCCCATAAAACAATACATTTCTCTTGTTATTTTGGTTTTCTTTAATTTCTCTCTGCAGTGTTTTGTAGTTTTCAGTGTACAGGTATTTGTCCCTGTGTATTTCATGTTTTGATGCTATTATTAATGGCATTGCTTATTAAATTTCAGTTTCTAATTGTCTCTCACTAGTGTATAAAAGTGAAGTTGATTTTCTATATTGATCTTGCATGCTGCAAACTTACTGAAATCAATTATTAGCGCTAGGAGCTTTTTTGTAGATTTCACTGAATTTACTGCATAGACAATTTTGTCAATTGTGAATATGGACAGTTTTGCTTCTTCCTTTCCAATCCTATTGCATTTTATTTCTGTGTCTTGCATTATCATACTGAGTAGAACTGCTAGTTCAATCTTGAATAGAAATAGTGAAAATAGACAACCTTGGTTTAGCTTCCTTTGTGTTTTTTGAGTTTGTTATTTGTTGAGCTCCTTGAATCTGTAGTTTTATAGTTTTAATCAAATTTGGAAATATTTGGTCATTGTTTCTTCAAATATTTTTGGTTTCCTCCTTTCCTGTTTCTCAAGGACTCCAGTGAAACATGCATGAGGTTTTTTGATTTTGTGCCATTGATTCACTGGTGTTTTTTCACTTAATTATCTTTTTTTCTTGGGATTGATTTTCAGTAAATTTTTCTGCATTTTCTTCTGCAATGGATAGTCTGTGGTTAATTTCATTCTGCGTATATTAAAAAAAAAATGTCTTTTCCTGTTAAGGCAACATCCTTTTGAGTATTCCACTCAATGCCTTGGGATTATGATGTTTTCCAGTATGGCTGATAGGAACAGGAACTATTTTCTGTCTCTGTGTGATGGCCTGGCACTGCTCATTATAAACCTTTTAAAGATTTTTACCCTCATCTTGGGTGGTATGGTACTGTTCAGTACTCTGCTTAATGCTCAAGGAGGCTCCATGCCCACCTGCATGGTCCCCTCTGTGCAGCACCTGGGCATCAATGCCAAGGATACACCTTATTGAATGATGCGCACTTCATAAACATGGGGTTGGCAAACGTTTCCTGTTAAGGGCCAGATGGTAAATATTTTAGGTTGGCAGGCCATATGGTTTCTGCTGCAACTATTCAACTCTGCCATTACAGCCTGAGAGCATTTACAGCATGTAAACCATGGGCAAGACTGTGTTCCGATAAAACTTTATATACAAAAGCATGTGGCAGGCCTGAATTGGCTTATGGCCCTCTGTTAATTAACTCCTGTGACTGTCTTTTGGATTTTGTTTTGTTTTTACTTCCTCATGACTGTCTCCTCGGTGGGACTTAAGACAGCAAGCCTTATTTCAGTTTCAAAGCTGAAAGAAAAGGATACTGCTGTTGAAACTTCTCAAATTGGTGTACACTGACACTTGGATTCATTATTTTTGCTTCTGTGCCTGAAATGCTAAGTAGTGAATCGTTTAATGCTGACATTTAAGCTAATTGCTCTTTAATGTACGTTTGACATATGAAGCAACATATTGCAATCTAAAAATAATTAAGATAAATCATTTGCATAGATTGCTGTGGAAAAGCCAAACCATTTTTCATCTCCCTCCTTCTTGGATGGGAGGGATGCACTGCAGTTAGATACAGAATTTCTATCTGTCTCTCTTGATGTACCTCCATGTCTCTCAAGAAGTGACTGGGAGCCGCGGATGGCGCTGAAGTGCCAGCTCCCAGGATGTCCTGTCATCGGTCAACCTGCCCAGATGCTGCAGCGGTCCCTGGTCTGCACTGCTGAATTGCCCTGGAGAACTTCGGTAGGCAGGCAGTGTACTGTGAAGGATTAGATTCTGTCTCCCAACTATGTAAATCCCCCGAGGACTTCCCTCACCACTTCAAGTTTTAAAAGATTGGCTCCAACCCACAGGTCCAACAAATGGGCACATTTGTGAGTTGCATTATCTTGGGAATGATGCTATACCAATAGGTCATGGTCGAATACCCAGTACAGACAAACTGACTTTTTTCTTGGTGGAGGTGAAGGAAAATCCTCACAGTTTTCTCTAGGGGGGATTACACGCTCTTATAACAACTGTCCAAGGGCACAATATGTCTTTGAATAGAATGGGTCATTTGTTCCTCTGGGCACTTCATCTTTAAAGTTAGCTCATCATACTTCAAAAGGCTATTGTATGTTCTTTCAAGGAAGACTTCTTCTACATTTGTGCAAAGCAAGCAACAGTTTCCTGCTTTATCCTGTGATTACATATTATGAAATCAAAAGGATATCTGTTATTTCTATACAAAGGCAACTTGTTAGTTCTCTGTAAATACAGATTTTTAGGGGCCAACTTTGATAAACTGCACATGCTATTTTTCTATACTGTAATTTAAATCAATTTTAAGAACAGATTTATCATGTTTAATTAGTTAACTAAATAATTCATGCAAATTATGTATAATGTGTCTTCACTACAATGGTAGCTCAGCTGGTAAAGAATCTGCCTGCAGTGCAGGAGACCCTGGTTTGATTCCTGGGTTGGGAAGATCCCCTGGAGAAGGGAATGGCTACCCACTCCAGTATTCTGACTTGGAGAATTCCTATAATAGCTAGAGCTCTATGTATCTCTTCATCACTGTATCCTTCATGGCTCGAGATACAAAACACATAGTTTATATCATGAAATATTTGTGCAGTAAATGAATGAATGAATATAAATGACCCCAGTGAGTGAAGTGACTGAATAACTGTTGCAATGAAAAAAGGTGACTCGGTTTTCAGGAAATAATAACTTCATTTTTACAGTGCTTAAAGGTGGCAGGTCTTGTCTGTTGAGTAGAGCATGCAGTGTAATCTTTCAAGAAGGTCTGTGGTGATAACACAATTTATAGAGAACATCAGAGAAACTTCTATGAATAACTTAGAGAAAATTACTTATAATAAAAGGAAGAGTGAGGTGTATGAGTGAATCAAATGGAAGAACCACCTTGATTTAATGTTAGATGGTTGTTCCTGCTCTCTTTTCGGAAAACATCAAGACTCCTGGCTGAAAATACTAATTTGCATTTTGCTTTGAAAATTTTTCATATGGTTTAAAAAAATGAGTCCTCACATAGAGAATTATTAGAACATACAGAGCCAGTATTATGCTTATGCCACACAATAACTTCATAACAGATTTACAGGCTAATTAGTGCAATCAAATTTTAGGTGAGGCATTTAGCAAACTTTATTCTCAAGAAGTGGGAGCAGTCATTCAGATGAAACTGCATCAGTCCTCAATTTCCAAATGCCTGGGATTTTTCAACCCTTTTTTGTCACCGTTGCTGGTGTCTATCTGTATTGAGTTATAGTTGGAATGCATAGTTTGTATTGTCTCTTTGCAGTTTGTTTTATGCATCAATTTTGTCTGCCTCTCACAGTGGTTTTTACCCTGTTCACCGTAACGTTGATGCGTTCCTGGGTCCTCATTTTCGGCAGAGGTCTCCGACTCTGTAGAAATCAAACCAAAATTGAAGGTCATCTGAAACTGGTAGATGCACCCAGGTCAATGGTTGGCTTAATTGATTATTTACTTCTTAGGGCTGTTGTTTTAACTTCATTTCTAGTCCCCCAGGAATTTCTTCATTTTTTTTTTTCCCTCCAAGCCCAACCATTTATTTGTAAGGGTATTGTTAGTATTTCATCCAGCGATCCTGTGTATTTTCTAATGGAATGCTTTAGAACTCTTGCTAAGATATGGCGAGATAAAGTCTTTTCTTTTTCCTTACATCTTTAGGCTAAGGAGGAAAAAGTGAGAAAATGAGCCCAAAACACTCAGTTTTGATCATTATTATTGTATCTATTTAATTGATGCAAGATTTAATGGTGATAGAAGTTGATAATGAAGGAAGCTGGAGGTAGGAACTGAGTGCAGAGAATGCGGTAAAATTTTAAACTAATAAAAAAATCCCTTGGTTTGCATTCTAGTGGTCAGCCATGCCCTTTGCAAAATGAGAGTGAGGATAGCCTAGCTAGTTGCTAACTTTGTTACCAATGTTTAACATCAGGGATGTGAGATTTTAGCATTCCATTGGGTAAAAGTAATCTTAGAATTCCACTGAGTTCTATCTCTTTTTTCATTGTTAGAACTAATTATTTAATTGTTAATACTTTAAAAGAGTTAGAAATGCTCCTTTTTTATGTGAAATAATAATAATGCTACTGTGATGCAGCGTTTTACCTAAAGCTATTACCTTGCAGTGCTTCCCTGGTTGCTCAGAAGGTAAAGAATCTGTCTGCAGTGCAGGAGACCAGGGTGCCATCCCTGGGTTGGGAAGATCTCCTGGAAGAAGGCATGGCAACCCACTCCAGTATTCTTGCGTAGAGAATTCCATGGACAGAGGAGCTTGGCGGGCTACAGTCCATGGGGTCACAAAGAGTCGGACGTGACTGAAGCAACTTACATAGACACGTTACCTTGCAGCATCTATATAAATATATTGTTCTTGTCTTCCAGAAATGGTGGTGGTGTAATTTGAGCTGAAATTGAACCATTATCACTGTAACCCAGGCTATATTGGCTAAATATGTGCCTTAACATATTTATGCTCCTCATTTACAAATTTTTATTTCCTTTTTCCAGTTTGTGTATGTACCCGTTTTCCCAGTTGACACATGAATAAACAAGGACTTTAGTAATATTGCTATAGAACAATGGACTACCTTAGGAATTTAAGTAAAAATAACTTTTTTTCCCCTAGTGTTTACTACTAAAGGTGTAAATGGTAGATATTGGAAGATCCACATAACAGGAATTAATAAACCCAATTTTTAGAAACCCAGCAACTGTCTCTCCTAACCATTATATATATTCCACTCATTGATCTAATGGCTTAAATATCATTATTTATTTAGTTGTTATTCCTATGAAACAGTAAGTCATGAAATTTCTGTTTCCAAATGAAACCTATGAACTTGTATGATATTTTACCTCCTTTTTCCTTACTGCTTATTCTGGTGAGTGTGTAAAGCTTCTTAACTTATGACCGCATAATCAAGTTCATCTTAAGGCCAAGGCATAACAAGTGGCCAGCAATACAATTTTCAAGTGCTTTACAGAAATGATCTAACCATTTCCAATGTTATAGTATTAAAAAAAATCACATAGACCAAGAGTCCAGGCATTGGGATATGTGAGGAAAAGCTTTGGATGAGAGTCCTACTTATTACCTATTAGTTTGAACCAAGTAAAATTGTAATTTTTGGTCAAAAGTGGTTAAATATTGTCAATTGCTTACTGTTCTACCTAATCCTGTGTAGGTGACAGTGGGCAAGCTTCTTATCCTCACGAGCTGGTTTTATCAGCTGAAAAATGAAGATAGTGCCCTACTCAGGATGGTGGTCAGGCATAAACCAGATATTATATTTTATTGTCTTTTAAACCATAAAGCATTATAAATGTATGTTGTAAATATTATGGATTTTAACTTGCATTTTCACTTTAATCCCTATGACCTTAGCTTTTTTTCTGGAAATTAGGTTTTTATGGATGGAGAAATAAAGAAATATTAGAGTATTGGAAGAGTTTAGGTCATGATCACACCTATACACACACACCACACTCACACATATACACACCCAGCACACTCACACAAACACACCCATATACACCACACACTCACCAGGGAAATGAAAACATTACTTCTTAGGAAAGAAAAAACTAATAGTATTGTGAGATTTTAAAATGTTGATGTGATGGGGCTGCTCATTTAGACACTTTTCTCTATTCACTCTCATCATCATATCCTCATCATCCTTTATAGATTAAAAACAATGAAAAAGACTCCCTTTTTTAAAAAAGATTTTTTTTTGAATGTGGACCATTTTTTGAAAGTCTTTATTGAATTTGTTACAACATTGCTTCTGGTTTTTTTTGGCCCTGAGGCACATGGGATCTTAACCTCTCAGAGATGAAAACTGCATCCCCTACCCTGGAAGGCAAAGTCTTAACCCCTGGTCCGCCAGAGAAGTCCCTGGACTCCCTTGTTAATGGTATAAATTCTTGACCTGGTTGAATGAAGTTTCTAGAGTATGCAGAAAGGAATGACAGCATCTTCTAGAACTCATTTAAGAAGGGAGTTGCCTCAGAGGCCTTGCTTTAAGTTTACTAGGATGAAGCAATTCGTAATGTTTGGCAAGCGTGTGGAACTCCGTTTGTTTCACACACACTAGCAAATTTGAAAAAATACCTCTGTGTTAAACCAAAAGATGTATGATCAGGGAAATCAGGCAAGCATCTGCCTCCAGCAAGAGGTGGGGAAAGACACATGAGCACAGAAGCTGATGGGTTTAGAAAGTCCTGGACTGATGGGCATCTTCGCAGAAGCAGAGAAAAGCCAGCAAGTAGAATGGCAGCAGGCCCTGAAAAAGGGTGCTGGCTGTCTTGATGGGAGGCAGCTGTTAAACCCCATGGGGCAGGAGCCAAAGCTACGCCAACTCAGGGTGCTTTGAATTGTGATGTGACAGCTGGCTTGGGCATCACAAATTTGCAGTTCCATGCCTTTTATGAATAATGGCCCAGTGGTTAGTACCTAGCCAGAGACATTCAAAATAAAAATGTTTTGCTGCTCATGACATTTCATAAGAAGACCATAGAAAGCACAGTTTGTATGAATCCTCCAGTCGATGCATTGCCTACGAATGTACTTCATGTGATTTCTGAGTAAAAATTCAAATGGCTTCTGGAACAGAGATCTGAGACTCTTGAATATGTCAAATTGACATCACTAATATTTTCATGCCAAACAAAGACTGCCATGAAAGCACAAAATACCCTGGGGTTAGAAATGATATTTGATTATTTCAACTTGTTAGCATACATCATTACATACATCTATATGTATATACATCTATATATCCATAAATAAATATTGATTGGGTTTACAGAATTTTAATTAGTCCCTTTGGTATTATCAGTAACATGTCTATCGCCCTTCAAACAAAGATCTTGTTAAAAGTAAAATAAAAGACGAATAAAAGAGGGGTAATCCATGTGAAAAGAGTTCTGTAGCTTGTTTATCCTTAACGTAAATGTAGCATTTAGGTGAGAAATAGCATTTGGAGTCAGAAAGAACTGGGTTTTCATTCTAGCACTACCATTTTGTAACAATAATGAAAATAACATTGAGTTAATGCTTACTGAATACTTACTGTATGCAAGATGCTATGGATAGAGCATTATCCATTATCATTATCTATTATCTATAGAACATTATCTATAATCATTATAGCAATCCTATGATGAGATGATTAGAAAATGTAGCTCTTCTCACAGCTCCAGCTTTCAGCTCGTCAAAGATTCCCCACTTTGTGTATCTGAGCTGACCACTCTCTCAGTCTGCAAGTCTACATTTCTTCTTGGCTGACAGGTGCCCTCACTGCTCCATCAAACACAAACTATCAGATATAGAATTTATTAAGCTCCCCTCACGTACGTGCTAAGTCAATTCAGTCCTGTCCGACTCTTTGTGATCCTATGGACTGTAAGCCTGCCAGTCTCCTCTGTCTGTGGGATTCTCCAGGCAAGAATACTTGAGTGGGTTGCCATTTCCTTCTCCAGGGGATCTTCCCCACCCAGAGATCAAACCTGTGTCTCTTAACATTGGGAGGCAGGTTCTTTACCACTACCTTCCACCCAGGAAGCCCAACCCTCCTTATCCCCACCAAATTAGTTCTCCTGAACCTCTGATGTCCTTATTTCTCTGAAATGTGTCTTATTTTTTTAATCAAATGCTACCTACTGCCTAAATAGGGTTTCTTCCTTTTCCTACGTTTTCATTAAGTCATAAAGTTTATCATCTCTTTTTCTTTTGTTCTCTCTTTTCAATTCTACTGCTCTCAGGCTCAACAACTCCAGGGCTGAATAGTCTCTCTTTCAATTCTTGGCCATGAGCATCAGCTGAATCCTTCATTTTGCCTGGAAATGACACCTGAAGTGCAGTCATTTCCCCACTCTTACTTCATGCCTCCTTTCTGCTCAAACCTCCAGGACCTCCAACTCTAAGCTCTACCCTTACTTCCTGTCCTTGTTTCCCAGCTGCTGGGCAAACAGGGGTCATCACAGGAAACTTCAGAGCTTCCAGCTTCTGTGGCTCTACCTGCCATCTCTAAGTACACCCGTATCCTACTCTGCTCCTTATCCAGACCTGCTAGGGTCGTCCCTGCGGTAGGTACTGTAGGCCCCCGCCCGAGATATCTATTCCCCAGAACCTGTGACTATGTTATGTTACATGGCAAAAAGTGATTTTACAGATGGAATTCAGGCTACAGACCTTCAAACAGGAGGATTATGCTGGACCACCCAGGTGGGCTCATTCTAATCACATGAGCGCTTAAAAGAGGAGAATTTTCTCTGCCTGAAATCGGGAGAGATGTGGCAGAAGAAGCAGCTGGTGAAATCTCATGTCTGAGAAGGATTCCATGTTTTCCTGCTGGTTGGTGTGGAGGGAGCACGGTGATGAGGAACACAGGTGACCTTGAGCTGAGTCTCCTGGCTCATTATCTCGGTGCTAACCATGGACCATCTGTCCTCTTGTAAGAGGACAAGAGAACCTCTTGAAAGCGGTTCTGTAGAACCACTTCAGGGTAGCCTCAAAGGGCAGTAAGGGAGGGAACTCCTCCCAGTGGACAGAAATGCAGGCCCTAGATTATTCACATTTTATGGAACTATAGGATATATGTGTACTCTTGTGCTGTGATGAATAGCTTGGCTAGTTGGTCAGGGATCTGAGAGGGGAAAAAGTGGAACATTGGAGATGAGGACATCTGGGGGAAAAGCACATTGCTGGATAATCTTTGCGAGTTAAGGTAATGCCCTCAGAGAGCATCAACACTAAGAGTCTTGAATAACCAGTTGGATATGAAGACTCAGCAAGTGTAGGTTAAGTGGCCTCTGTCCTTGGCTACAGAGTTCTCATTCAAGAGGCCTATGGATAGCAGGGCCCTTGTGGCTGGTGTGGGGGCTATTCATGGGCCCAGGCTGAGCTAGTTACTCAGTGCCCAGCCTTTCACGGTCCAGCCTGTCAACAGCAGAGACTGAGGCGGAACTGCTGTGAAGAGGCCAGCTGGCCACTTGGTTGCACTTTGATGACTTTGAGCCCTCCACTTTGGCAGGGGCAATGTTTCTTCTTTACTAGAACTGATGTCAATGCTGGACTTGGGCTTGCCTTCCTTGCCTGCAGTGCCTCATCCAGATCCACCATCTGAGGGCTTTCAGATTGCTTAACTCGCCAGCACTGGTTTTTCACAACAGTGCTTCAGATCAAAGAACCCCCTTTTGTTTTTGGCAAGGAAATGCAACACTGGGTAAATGAACTTGGGACCCCCTGCATCGTGTACAAACATGACTTGGGAGCAGTCGGCCTAACAGAGGGAAAAAATGACTCACCGAAGAATCATCTAAGATACCAACTTGAGAACATTTTACAGGGTCGGGTGCTGTCCTTGGGTTGAGGTATGTGTTTTTTCATCTCCAACAGAATACACAGGTTCAGGAATCCTTCCCAGTGACCCATCTGCAGAATTACTGTTTCCTGTCCTTGCCAATTTGTGGCTCTATTGGATCAGAGGTCTTGGTTCCCAGGAGCACTTATCCTGGATGGGACAACAAGCACGGCCCAGAATTTGAAACTGTGGCCACTGCCTGGTCATTTTGGATATTTCATAAGGCAAAGAAAGCAGTTACATATTCATTACCATGAGGAGTTACAGTTGCTGTTCCTCAGTAGAGGCAGGAGGAAATGTGCCTAGAGCCCAGGAAACTCAGTGAGATGTCTGGATGCCTGCATGACCAGCAATAATTATAAATACCCGACAAGGATGAGGCAACTAGGTACTAGATTCTTTTAGGGATGAAGGTCCTTTTAGGGATGAAGAGCTGCTCCACCAGGCAAGATCGAGAGCTACCAAAGGGGTAGCCAAAAGTGATGGCAATTTGGGATGAGTGCTGGAGGAGGGGTCAGGTGTGGAGTAGTGGCGACTGAAACGTGCTTCCCTCTCCTCCCGTGTCTTTACTGTGCTAGGTCTGTGGGAGGGAATGTGGTCAGGTCACACCTTAACTGTTCTTTGACAGGCCTGTTTCAATGGAAAGTCTGAGTGGGTCTGAGTGACGCAGGGAGTGGGTTGTATTGACCCTTCTTGTGCCCCACTTCACATCCTCTTGGCCCATAGGTCACTTGACTCATTAGCACAGCAACTGGCTTCGTGCAGAGAGAATCTAACAGCTCCTGGTCTCAGCCACACTTTGTGCTCTGAAGTAGTTTGTGATGAAAAATGAACAGATATGTGTGTTTGTGATAGGAGGATAGCCCATAAATGGCTGTGAAGATAAAGCAAAGAGAATATTCCCCACCAAGCATCAAGTTTCCTGACTTACATGAAAAACTCAAAATTTAAACCAGGTTCTATTGTTACCAAAAGGTGGAGGTCTGGTTGCTCACTGCTCAAAAGCCATTAAAGAGGCCAGGTTGTGGAAAAGAAAGTTTTCTTTATTTCAGATGCTGGTACTGGTGGTGGGGGGTAGTGGGGAGGATGGGTGTCTGTCCAAAGACTGACTCCCCCCACTGACAATCATGGTGCGAGAGCTTTTATAGGCTAAGGGGGCCACATGCAGAAACAACATAGTCATCTCTGACAGTCATCTTCAGATTGGTCATCGATGGTCTGACCAGCATCATCCTGGTTGTTTTAGGTTCAGTTCATCTTCTGTATGGATGTGCGAGTTGGACTATAAAGAAAGCTGAGTGCCGAAGAATTGATGCTTTTGAACTGTGGTGTTGGAGAAGACTCTTGAGAGTCCCTTGAACTGCAAGGAGATCCAACCATTCCATCCGAAAGGAAATCAGTCCTGAATATTCATTGGAAGGACTGATGCTGAAGCTGAAACTCCAATACTTTGGTCACCTCATGCGAAGAGTTGACTCATTGGAAAAGACCCTGATGAAAGATTGAGGGCAGGAGGAGAAGGGGACAACAGAGGATGAGATGGTTGGATGGCATCACCTCCTCAATGGACATGAATTTGAGTAAACTCTGGGAGTTGGTGATGGACAGGGAGGCCTCTGCATTCCGTGGGGTTGCAAAGAGTTGGACACGATTGAGCGACTGAACTGAACTGAATCTTCAGTTCCAGGGTCAGTGTGTTTCCATTTCTTTGAAGCCAATTCTCAGAATTGTGGCAGCTTAAGTCACGGCTATAGTCTGGTCATCACGTAGTTAATTTCTTCCACTTGGCAGGGGTTTCAGTATCTATGAGACAGCTCACAGGAGATGGCTCAGAATATTATCTACAGCCCTTGAGAAGGAACTAAAGGTCCTTGACTATACTTAATGACTACATTATTATTATTTGGTCTCCTTGGGGCTGTTTTCCTTTGTTTTTGCATGTTCTCATTTCTCTGAGTACATTTATCCTTTGACTGAAGTTTTCCACAGACAAAGGGCAGGCAGAGGACATGGAGGGGCAAGGACCATAGCCTCCTGCTCCATTTCACGATGAACCATCTTTACTTGGAAATGTATTAAATAAAAAAGAAAAAAATGTTTGTCCAAACAGTTAGCAGGAAGACATAGCCTGAAGCAGTTTTCTAAAGCAGTAATGCTCTTAGTAATTATTTTGTTTTTCTTGTTAAGGGTCCAGTGTGACACAGCATACAAAGGTCCTTCCGCTCGTGTGTCATTGGAGCCAATAGAACAAGAGGGAGTCTGGCTCAGAAAAGTTCTGTTCTCTGTCTGATCAGAGAATGGAGAGGTGTTTGCTCACTCTAGAGCAGTGGTCCCCAGCCTTTATGGCACAGGAACCAGTTTCATGGAAGACCGTTTTTCCAAGAACCAGGAGTAGGGAGGATGGTTTGGGGATGATTCAAGCGGATTACATTTATTGCGCACTTTGTTTCGAATCCAACGCTGCTGCTAATCTGACAGGAGGTATTGACCTGTGGCCCAGAGAGGGGCACCTACTCGAGAGCATACGTGGACAGGTGAATTCTTTATCCAATTGTCTGCAGTCAGCCTGGAGGATGGGTGAGGGGGCTGGAGTACTTCCCACCTGCCCCCCGCCACTGCAGGTGCACTTCTTACGCTCCAGATTGCAGTGGGAGGCACAGCATCTCTGCACATGGTATGGTGTCTGCTGGGCATGTGGACGCCAACTTCATCCTGACTCCACGAGCCAGTCGCCAATACCATCTTGAATGGAGGATCCATTCTCAGAGCAAGTACACGGCCCACTCCCTGAGGTACTGGTGCCACTGTTTCACACCAGGAATGCTCATCTGAATGGCTGGGTGTGAGACCTCTTCACACATCCCCCTGTGAGTAACTGACACTAAACATAGAGGACAAAAAAGTTTAGACTTTATTTTATTACTCAGGTTCAATTTTTATTTCCCAGAAATTGTTAATGAGCTTTGCCAGTGACACTTATATATTTGGAATAACTATTTTTGCCTTTTTGTTATTAATTGACCATCTTTGCTTCTCAAAGCATGAAGCTCTTAGTGCTTTATTTTGCCTTTTTCTAAAGACTCAGTAATTTATTTTAGGATGGATTATTCTCGAAACCAATGGTAGCTCCAGTGTGCTCTTGGGAGCATCTCGCCCCTTAGCATCTAGATAAAGTTTCTTTACTGTGTTCTTTGTTTCCAGAGGAAATAGAAAGGGCAAGGCTATTCCTCAGATTTTGTAGATTTCCTCTGGATTTCCATTTTTGTATCATCTCTGATTTCATACATCTCTGACTTTTACTGAAGTTTGGGAATCCTGCCATAGCAATGGAGCAGTAAAAATTCTGTGGTACACATTTGCCTGGAAGGTCTTTGTTGGTCTTAAACGCCAAGTTGATTTTATCTGGTCTGTGTCTGCATCATGTGTGACCTTCCTCTCTCCTTCTTACATCTCTGACTTCTAATTATTGTAGTGCAGAACAGTTGGGTTATCTAACATGTAAAGCATTGATAGAGAATTGGTTGTTTCCCCTAACTTACAGTGATTATAAATAAATATAGAGAAATGCAAAAGAAGATTGGAGATTTTGAGAGAGAGAGAGAGATTTTTGATGTTTGGTAAAGATGAAGATTGTGAAAGATACCTGGAATTACTATGTGTGTGGGGTTGAAGGCTATTTATTAGAATCAGAAAAATACTGATTATAAATTTATTTTTGACCACTTAAACTCCAAATATTCAATGTAATTAACTAAAAAATTATTTCATTGACTCAATCAATTCAATCCATTTTTCTTAGCCTCATGCACAGAAAATCCTATTCCCCAACCCATTTCTTCATTTCAAAGATTATGTTGCAAAGAGGGCAACTGAATTAATAATATGGAAATTCGTATCAAGTAAGCTAGTCAATTTAGGTTAAAAGAAGCTTTTTCTTCAGTTATCCAGAGAATGACCTTTTCTGTTTTCTTGCATGGGTACACAAGTCTGAAGAATTTTGACCTTTACATAGATTTTATAAAGTTATTCTGTAAGTAAACTTATATATTGTGTTGCCAAGTGACAAAGTGCCTGTTATCTGCGGAAGGAGCTCAGAGCCAGAACTTGCTTCAAATATCAGCTCAGCCACTTATTAAATATGAGCTGTGGGGCAAGTTGTTTAACTTGTAAACCTTTTATTCTTCTGTAACATGAGGATAATAAAAACAGCTACCTCATAGAACTGTGAAAATAAACAAGTAAAAAGCCCTCAGTAGAGTGGTTGGGAATTGGTTAAGTACTTATTTTAACTTTTCTTGGTTGTTGTTGCTCCCTGTAAAGGCATGCCATAGTCAAAATGCAATAATAATAATAATAACAACATGAATGTCCCCAGAAATATAACTTAATAAACTATGTAAATATTAGTCTTTGAAATTTTGTCTGAGACTAAAATTCAAATATTTAGACACTTACTTTACTTAAAAAAATTATAACACTTATAGTGTTATTATAATCATTTCTCCACTTATTTTTCTTTTATTGAAAATGACTAGCTAGCTTATATGCATGTTTTCAGATAGCTTAATAAATAAAGAAAAACAAACGTACTTAACAAACTGAATGGTGCATCTTTAAAAGCAAGGCTACAAAAATATTTAAAAGAAGAAAAATTTAAAAAGTACACTAAATGTCATTGGCTTCTTATGAGATATTAAAATTTAATTTTAGAAAAATACAATTAATTTAGCATTATCCATATGAAATGAAGCATATCTTTTGTTCCATTTCTTATTCGTATTTTTAAGATATATAAAAAGAGTTGCTTTTAATTCTTAGTGGTGCAATGTTTGAAGAAACGTTTGTCAATTAAATCGACAACTGCAGACAAGTTTAGAGATTTTATAAGTAAAAATTTAGTTAATTGAATAATCCAATTTAAAATGAACAAACAAATGCAGTTTGAGGATGAAAGGAGCAAAATGTCTAGGAAAGTATTACCATCAAAATCTTAGATAATACATGAATATAGTATGTATTTTATGTATAGTTCCAAGCACTAATTACATTAAATTATAATAATCATTTATCTTCCTTGAATTTTGTAGACAATTTTTAAAATACTGAATTATTTACACTGTATTCCTTAAAGCAGAAATCCATCAGTCGGCAACCTCTGGGAAAGAAATTTCGTTTTGGAGCTGATTGTTTAATGTATCAAATTTAGGGTATTTGCTCTTGCAATCTATTAAAAATATATTTTAGATAATTACAAGCAGAGGCCATAGGTATCTATCATAAGATATTCTAACAATCACTAAGAGTCTACAACAAAAATCATTTTCAATGACACTGTTATTTTTGAGAATTGTCTATTTATTTCTGCTGTGCTGGGTCTTCACTGTAGCTCGGGCTTTTCGGTGTGGACTGGGGGCTGCTCTCTAGTTGTGGTGCCTGGGCTTCTCCTAGTGGTGGCTCCTCTTGTTGTGGAGGAAGGGCTTTAGGGCATGTGGGGTTCAGGAGTTGCTGCACATGGACTCAGTCATATTTCTGGCTCCTGGGCTCTAGGGCACAGGCTCAATAGTTATGGCGCACAGGCTAGTTGCTCTGAGGCATATGGGATCTTTCTGGATCAGGGAAGGAACCCATGTCTCCTGCATTGGCAGGTGGATTCTTCACCTCTGAGCTACCACAGAAGGCCCTCAATGATACTATTAAACTGTCATATCCTTGAAGTAAAAACATTAGCATCTCCATCTCCTCTTTTTCCCTTTTTTCTTTCCTGTATTCCTTTTTCTATTTCATATGCCATTTCAAAAACATTCAAGTGTTTACCTCTAAACTAAATGCTCTTGAGGAAAGTGAACTTTTGGCATCCATTCTGTTCAATCTATATTCTTTGTTTAAATGATTTGGAAGGACCTGATGTACAACAGATGGATAAACACTGGTTTATCCCACCAACAGGAAAGAAAGAATTTGAGAAACTGTTCTCAAATAAGCTAATTTTATTGTAAGTATTAATGGAATTTTTTTAGTTGAATTCACTCAATTCCTTACTACTATGAAATGCTGAAGAAGAATAATGTACTGGGAAAACATGAGTTTGGATGAAAATTAGAAGAGAGGATTGAGAAGGTTGAGGCATTGACAAATCCTAGTTTCTCATCTTGACTATGATGTTGTCTAACTGGGTGGCCTGGAGCAGGTCACCTACCTTCTCTTAGCTCTAGTTATGATATCACTTGTTAAATTTGGAGGTAGGAGTTCTTGATCTCAAAGAAAGTTGAGGCCGAAGAATTGATGCTTTTGGACTGTCGTGTTGGAGAAGACTCTTGAGTCCCTTGGACTGCAAGGAGATCCAAACAGTCCATCCTAAAGGAGATCAGTCCTGGGTGTTCATTGAAGGACTGATGCTGAAACTGAAACTCCAATCCTTTGGCCACCTCATGCGAAGAGCTGATTCATTGGAAAAGACCCTGATGCTGGGAAAGATTGAAGGTTGGAGGAGAAGGGGACGACAGAGGGTGAGATGGTTGGATCACATCACTGACTCAATGGACAGGGTTTTGAGTAAACTCCAGGAGTTGGTGATGGACAGGGAGGCCTAGAGTGCTTCAGTCCATGCGGCCACAAAGAGTCGGACACAACTGAGCAACTGAACTGAACTGGAGAACGTTTCTAGGTAAAGATATCGAACTATTGAAAGGAGGATATTTTACTTTGATATGAGCTCATTGTACTGTCTCTCTTCTCTCATTAAACCCCCATGAGAGATACTAATGAGGGATCCAAGTGCTTCATTGTATTCTACCTCCAAACTCTTCTTTGAGCCTCTTATCTTCACATGTTAATGAACAGGTACAAAGCTAAAAAAGAGAAGCAGGGAAGCATAAAATGAGAAAATGGTAGAACAATGAGTATGGTTAATCCATAAACTGAATAACCTGCTTTTGGGCAGTCAGGAATAGACCATTCACTGTAGCTAATTGCATTGTAATTGGTTGTAGTTAGAAGAAACTTTTTATTTTTAAACTTTTTACAAATTGGTTTTGTAAGGACTGCATATCAGGACAAGGGAGATGGATTATCATGTGCCATATATAATTTTTGTACTAGTACAAATGTACTATGTACTAGTACTATGTACTAGTATGTAAGGATTATTTGGGAGTTATTTTTCCTTCTTTTTATTTATATTACACTCATTCAATTCAGATTACATTTTCTCTGAAGAATCATGTGACCTTGTATATATTTGAGAAATGCATTTTTTGTATGTTCAGTTCAGTTCAACACTCGGTTGTGTCTGACTCTTTGCGACCCCATGGACTGCAGCCTGCCAGGCTTCCCTGTCCTTCACCAGCTCCTGGAGCTTGCTCAAACTCATGTCCATCGAGTCAGTGATGCCATCCAAC
Organism: Cervus canadensis; assembly: GCF_019320065.1. Classification (NCBI taxonomy): domain Eukaryota; kingdom Metazoa; phylum Chordata; class Mammalia; order Artiodactyla; family Cervidae; genus Cervus; species Cervus canadensis. The sequence continues at coordinate 15,424,461 of NC_057416.1, forward strand.
CATCTCATTCTCTGTTGTCCTCTTCTCCTCCTGCCTTCAGTCTTTCCTATAATCAGGGTCTTTTCCTATGAGTCAGTTCTTCACATCAAGTGGCCAAAGTATTGGAACTTCAGCTTCAGCATCAGTCCTTCCAATGAATATTCAGGACTGATTTCTTTTAGGATGGACTGGTTTGATCTCCTTGCAGTCCACGGGACTCTCAAGAGTCTTCTCTAATACATAGTTCAAAGCATCAATTCATTGGCGCTCAGCCTTCTTTATGGTCCAACTCTCACATCTATACATGACTACTGGAAAAACCATAGCTTTGATTAGATGGACCTTTGTCGGCAAAGTAATGTCTCTGATTTTCAACATTCTGTCTAGGTTTGTCATAGCTTTTTTCCCAAGGAGCAAGTGTCTTTTAATTTCATGGCTGCAGTTACCATCTGCAGTGATTATGGAGTCCAAGAAAATAGTTTGTCACAGTTTCCTTTGTTTCCTCATTTATTTGCCATGAAGTGATGAGACCAGATGCCATAATCTTTGTTTTTTTAATGTTGAGTTTAGTTGTAAGCCAGCTTTTTCACTTTCCTCTTTCATTTTCATCAAAAGGCTTTTTAGTTCTTCTTTTCTTTCTGCCATAAGAGTGGTGGCATATGCATATTGGAGGTTATTGATGTTTCTCCAGGCAGTCTTGATTCCAGCTTGTGCTTCATCCAGCCTGGCATTTCGAATGATGTACTCTGCATATAAGTTAAAGGAGGAGGGTGGCAATATACATTTTTGTATGTAGTTATACATAAATAAATTAAAAATTAAGTAATACAGAACAAAGAGGAAAGTGGATCAAGAAAAGGGTTTGTGATTTCAGAGTATCTGTTTACTAACCTGAAAGTATATTTTATATTTAGTGAGCATAAAAACATGTATTATAGGTACACTGTAATTCCAAACAATACTATATTTGAATCTGTTAAAATAGCAGCATAGTGTAGAATGCCTCACGTGTGGTTGGTGAATGAATGAATGCCAGGGAGAAAGAGTGAATGATAGGAGGGTCACTGTATATCCAAGTCATTCTAGTAACTAAACTAATGACTGACCATAAAATGTCAAGCTCCTCATTATGGAGCAATGATTACTAATCATTTTAACCAACACAGATCTTGAGCTCTGAAGAATGTTGTCTACTAAACACTACTTCTATGATAGCAATATCTTTTTCTCACTTTTAATAACAAGGACATAGAATAATGGTGCTAGAAATCATCGCACATTAGGTTTAAATACATATAAAGGTTATGAAGCAGAGTGGTTAACAGTGTGGATTTGTAATGAAGAGCCATGGACTCTTAACCAGTTTGCTTTGTTTAAGACCCCAGTTCATTAGCTGTGTGGTCTTAGATAAGTTTTTAAAAACTATTCTGTGTCTCAAGTCCCCATCTAAAAAGGGGGATAATAATTGTGGCAACTTCATAATGTTGTCTTGAATAAAGGGAAAGCACCTAGAATTGTGTCAAGGATGTAGTAAGCACCCAAGAAAGACTGGTGATTCCTCTCTAAGTATCCTGAATGCTTACATGGATCATTCCCAACACTAATAGGGGCATGATATAAAATTATGCCATATTTACAGGTAAGAAAACTGAGGGCCATTGAGATTAAACATCACCCAATTTAACAAGGACTGATGCAAGTCTAGTACGAAATCTGGCTCTGTTCCTCTTTTCTCTCTCCCTTCTCCCTCCTTCCCTGTTTTCTCCTTTCTCTCTCCTTGTCTCTGTAACAGAAATTCTGATCAGCAAGAGATAACCAGTGTTGCCACATTACATTAATATAATTCCACACTGAATCAAAGGTGCCTGACACTTCAATTAGCCCATGCAACTTTATTGAAAGTGAACTTGCAATTTCTGTTTAACTCTTGGAAATATTGAACATGCCTTCAGGAACTCCATTTCTTTCAGCTCAGACACCACTGTTATAAGTGGTTTATATAAAAGCTTCCAGTTTGTAAATTCATAATTCTTGATGCTTCAATGTCAGGTAAACCATTTAAACACTGCCATAAATCACATTATGAGGGAAGAATAAATAGTCTTGTTGACTTTTTTTAATGGAGAGTTCTTGATTTTGCAAATATTAAGAACCCTAGTATTTTCATAAGTCCACATTGTGACCAACTTGAGGAAGAAGGAAGAAAACTCCTTGCAAATAATGATTTCATATCAAGTCCTGAACATTCATTCTTTCTGTTTCTGTTTCAGGAGCAAAGAGTGCTAGCACCATGGCCACTGCTAGTCCTGACGTTAACATTGAGGTTTATAATCCATTTTTTGCCTTTTCTGGCTGCCGCTGTTATTATTAAGCCGCAGGCTGGAGGGGCTCCAGGGCCACACACAGACAGCCTTCTATGCGACAGTATCTTTTATGGAGCAGAGCAAAGAAAGTCCACACCCTCCAAAAGGGAGGGAGGCCAGAAGTGAAGCAAAGCGGTAGAATACCCCTCATTATCCTAACCGCCCACGGAACCAGGAAATGGCAGTTCAAGTCTTGCCTGGAGACTGGTGAAAGGAACGGCTGAATAATGGATAAGCACCGTCAAGTTAAAATATGGTGACTTGGAGAAGGCGAATACTAGTTTTTTCTTTCTTTTTCTAAGTACAACCTACTTATCCATGTCTCTGACGTTCAGAAATGGTACTTCATCTACCCCACCCTTAACAATCGACACTGGCTCTTTGCTTTAAGGAAATAGCCTTTGTCTTAAGGAGCATGCCAGGTCTAACCAAGTCCACTTTCTAAACTTCCTGTCGGCTGCTCCACTACCAGGCAGGCACTTTCCTTTTCCGTCTTCGTTTCCCTGAGACCCTTGCCCGTCATGCTCCTGTCTTCCGTTGTCGGCTGTCTTCCCTCTCCTCCCTTCCCGTCCCCGCCCTCACCTTGTTGGGTGTGTTGCTTGGGTTTCCCCTCATTTTGGACCAGACACTTTCACTTCTCTCTTTTTAAAGTTTTTAGGTTCCCTATCCTCCTCCAGAGTTCCTCTTTGCTGAGTCAACAACATGGCCGCCCTCTCCTCCTGGGTTTCCCTCATCCCTTCCCGGGAGCAGCGCAGCCATGCCCGGGCCTCACCAAGGCGGCTGCCTTTGTAGAATAACTTGGCAGGTAGCTGTCTTCCTCCTGGAACTCCTGCCAGGAGACTCTAGTCTCTGAAGTTGCCCCAGGAGAACGTTCCTGTCTCTCAGTAGTATATTCAAGTGCATAGGTCACCGGGAAGGATAAGATCATAATTTAATTTATCCCCAAGCAGTCGGTGCTTCTCAAATCCCAAAGAATTAAGAGTCTAATATAGTCCTCCTGCATATTTGCATAAATAAGTGAATCGATAATTGAGGGCAGTGGCAGGAGAGGATGGAAGGGTATTGAAAACCTTGCCCATTTCTCGCAGTTTTGCTGAGGGCTAGCTCTAAGCTGTGGAAAATAAATTCCTAACCTTGCATACTCATCCTGATTGCATTCATTAAATAGCTTGATTTTGGCTGCCACTTTCTGTAACTGTTTCTGTTACTGTCATTTTTTTTTTTACTATAAAAATTTTAGAATGTGTTTCCTGAAAAAAAATTTTTTTTTAACTGAGCCTTAAGCTCTTCAGAGTAAATGTACTACATGAAGCTACTAAATCAATCAAAGTGGCAACACAGCTTTATGGGGCATTTTTATTAGTTATATAGTTCATTTTTTTCTTCCAGGTTCTATATGAGCTATGAGGTGAATTTGGAAACTTCTTCCCTTGTTCCAAAAAATCAAAACAAAACAAAAATCAACTTTTTTTTTCTTACAGAAGTAGTATATGTTCATGCAAAAATCAAACAAGCAAACAAAAAATAAAAATAAATGGTTCAGAAGAGGAGAGATAAGTCAAATCTCCTCTCCATCTTCATTCCTCAGAGCAGTGATCCTCCACTGGGGACAGTTTTGCCTCCAAGGGGACAGTTGCCAATGGGAAACATTGGTTGTCACAACTAGGGCAGAGGGCAGAGGGCCCAGAATTGCTATAAAACATTCTGCAATGCATAGGACAGTCTCCATAACAAAGACTCATCCGGCACACAGTGTCCTCAGCGCTGCTGTGGTGGTGTCCTGGACTTGAGTGATGACAATTAGCTGTGTATGCATATTCTTTCAGAAAGTTAAACATTGATATGAATTTCCCACCCCCCCCCACAAATGAACTCAGCAATTCCTCCCTAATCTGCAACTTGCTTTTTCCACTTAACAGTGTCTTGGTTATTTTTCCACACTGATATGCATAAGAAAGTGAAAGTCGCTCAGTCATGTCCACCTCTTTGCAACCCTATGGGCTGTACCTGCCAGGCTCCTCTGTCCATGGAATTCTCCAGACCAGAATACTGGAGTGGGTAGCCATTCCCTTCTCCAGGGGATCCTCCCAACCCAGGGATTGAACCCAGATCTCCCTCATTGCAGGCGGATTTTTTTACCATCTGAGCCACCAGGGAAGCCCTTGATATGCATAACTTACCTCTTGTTGTTAAGTGGCCAACAGTTGTGAATGGGCTCATTCTATCATCTTTAGATAGCTCTCAAAGGTACATAATTTTTTGTTGTTGTCTCTGCTGTTCCTTGGTTGTAAACAAACCTGCTAGGAAGGGGTTACTGAGAGAAACTGTGCAAAGGGCTGAGTTCTGCCCTGGCACTTTTGTTTCTGCCTCACTTTAGTTTTTCTCAAAATCTGATTTAGAGGTTAAATTCACAAGGGGAGGTTGAATCAGTCTCTTTTTCACAAATCCCCAGTTCACTCCCGACTGTATCACCCAGGAGCGTGGGTGGAGGAAAGAAGAGCGACTGTTTTTTGTACCAGGCCACAGTGGAGCTTATCCAGGAGACGTTTTTAATGTCTGGCTCACAAGCCAGCAAATCAAGTCAGCTGTGGAAATGTTACACTCAGGGGGCTCGCTGTTTCTGAATTACATCCAGAACTTTTTTCAAGAACCTGGATTAGTTGAGATATGCTAGAGATTCTGGGTGTCCTTTAGGTTAATAAAGAAACAACCACTTCAAAGCCAGCCCCTCATAGTGTAGGTTTTTTCCCTTTTCTCCCTCTGGGTGAGTTCAGTCAGTTGACATCCTTTGCTGCTTTTCTATGCCCGCTTTCATTTTGGATGAGGAAAGTGAGATTTGTATATATCCTGTACATCTGTTCTAGAAAGAGTGTGTGGTTCAAAACTGCACGGTCTTGATATTTAATGGTGATGATCAAATTGATCACTTAAGGTAAAGGTTATTTTCATGACCCCAGAGAGGGGGCTGTCCCAGGGAAAATATTACATAATGAGTTACACTTTGCAAGAACATAACTGACCCCAAGGGTAGTGCTTTTCCATTCTTAAACTATGAGGACTTATCTACTTCATCTCCCTTCATGCAGCATAAAAGTTAGTTTTCTTTCAAATTAGCCTCTGCTACTTGTGTGAAAATAGTCAACGTTCATAACTGGAGGGACTTTTTAAAAAAGAAGTGACTGCTTTAAAAAAAAAAAAAGAAAAACTCTTGCTTCTCACCCATAGGCATTGCAAAAGATTTAAAAACAAAATGAGAAAACTGCTTCCTATTGCCCCTTTTAAAAAATATTTTTATATGTGTTCTTATTCCTTAAAAATGTTACATCCTTTCCTCAGAGTCACTGCATTTCATCCATGACAACCAGCAACATCCCCATATAAACAGCTTCCCAATTTTTCCATAGAGATAAAAATAAAAGAGTAAAAATGACCAATTCTCTTGTAAGAGCTCAAGTATAAACAAGATTATTTTTAAGGGCTCCCACAGAACCGTCTGTCAGTAGCTGTAGGTTGTAAGGAACTTGTACTGGAATCATTGGATCCTGGTTAATCATTTCGCTGTGCATTCCATATAGGGCTGTCTCGTGGATGTGACGTGAAGGAGCATAGGAAGAGGGTCTGCAGGGTCCAAAAGTCAGTTATTGCTTCCTCTGCCAATGATTCACTAAGCGACTTTGAATAATTCACCACTCATTCCTTCCTTCTGATAAAGTTATTTGACATGAAGGAGAAGTGGCAGGGTTTTCTTATCTTCTCTGGAGCCAGAAGCTATAAAGACAGGGCCATGAGCAAGTCTGCTTTCAACTGTTGCTCCATAAATCCTTTGAAACACTTATGAGAGCTCAGCTGTTGAAAGGTGACCGAAAGAGAAAGTGCCTAATTGTGTAGGCAGCAGAGTGAACGGGGCGAAAGAGAGTTAACACAAAAAGACCTTAGCAAAGAAGAGGCGTGTCTAAGAAGTTTTCTTCATGTGGCCATGAACTTTCCTTACCTTTGAACAACTTCTTGTCTTAGGTTCTTATGGCAGAAGTTTAAATGAATAGGAAGATTGTTCAGTGATGTTGAAGAAGGAACCTTGTTTTTTTTCTTTTTTTAATTCCTTTCCCTTGGGATTAAAATCTAAGCAGATTCTCAACTAGGGACACACACAAAGCTCTGTCCAATCTATCTCACTCCAGCTTCTCGCCCTTGCTGTTTTTGTTGTTGTTCAGTCTGTAAGTCAAGTCCGACTCTTTGTGACCCCATGAACTGTAGCACGCCAGGTTTCCCTGCTGTTTTTACAAGTCTTTTCTAGATGCCTTCTCTCTCAGAGTCATTTGTGAATTATTATTATATTGCATGACAACATTATCCAAAAATTATTTGTATTTGATGTATTTTACAACCCTTAGATGATATCAATTAGTTCAAGTGATGGGGTGTCCTTTTCGTGAAACTCTGTACCATAGTTTAAAAGGATGCCTTGCACGTGGTTTAGCCTCATTAAAATGAATGTCTTTAAGTCTTGGAGAATGATGAGGACTAAAAGCAAAAAGTCTAACTGCTTGCCCTGCTTCTTGCCATCATAGCATCATCTTAAAAAAAAAAAAAGGATCTCTCACTCTTCGCTTGAGTGCTAAGTGAATGGAGTTCTTAACAAAACAAACGAAAAATAGCTTCTTTGTGCAATCTGAGTCTTTAAGTTTACATGCCTAGAGAGTTGCATAAAAATAGTACAGGGCTGAAGCTTCCAGTGAAGTTATTTTTTCTAGCAGAACAATTTCTGAAAATTGGAGCTGAAATTATAGTTTGCACATTGTAATGCACTGAAATTCTCTTCTACTTTACTCTAAATAGCATTGTACTATATCCAGTTGTGGGGATAGAATAAAATTACCACGGGAGATTTCTGAGTGTTACTCTTAAACCCAAATGTAGCTGGTTACACATGAAAACTGCATCAATGGGGAAAGGCAGCAAAACAAGGTGTTAGTAGAGTTAGTGCTTTGTGGATTATGACCTTTACCAATAGAAGGAAACACATTTTCTATTTTTGTATATATGTATATATAAAAAATATGTGTATGTGTATTATATATATGCACACAAATCTGTGTATTTTATATTCATCTACATTGTTACAGTTTTGCTAAAGACTTTGTCATAGGACATATTCTTACAACATGTTTAAAGTTAAGCACTTTTGAACCAAAGGGGTCATGTATGGATGTGAGAGTTGGACTGCGAAGAAAGCTGAGTGCTGAAGAATTGATGCTTTTGAACTGTGGTGTTGGAGAAGACTCTTGAGATTCCCTTGGACTGCAAGGAGATCCAACCAGTTCATCCTAAAGGAAATCAGTCCTGGGTGTTCTTTGGAAGGACTGATGCTGAAGCTGAAACTCCAATACTTTGACCACCTCATGCGAAGAGTTGACTCATTGGAAAAGACCCTGATGCTGGGAGGGATTGGGGGCAGGAGGAGAAGGGGACGACAGAGAATGAGATGGCTGGACGGCATCACCAACTCGGTGGACATGAGTTTGGGTAAACTCCGGGAGTTGGTGATGGACAGGGAGGCCTGGCGTGCTGCGATTCATGGGGTCGCAAAGAGTCGGACACGACTGAGCGACTGAACAGACTGACTAACTGAACCAAAGGAAACTTAAAAAGAAATGACTTTTTTTTTTTTTGCCAGACACATACCAAATATTCCATTGTCATGAGTTAGTTATGATTTATAAACATAATTACCATTCATATCCTAGAAAGGGAATCTAGGGGAATTCAAATTAATTTTTTAAAATGACTCCCAATTTACTACATACACCCTGAAACTATTAGCAACTTGATTTGCTTAGTGTGCAGATATCCTTATTTCTCAGGTTTTCCCACAACAGTTTCTCTTTTGTTCTGGTTTTAACACCTCCCTTATTTTCCTGCCCATTTATCAAAGGGGGCTAGTGTAAGTATATACTAGTTCTCTGAATGTCACACATTTTTAACATTTGGTTCATTTTTGGGTAAGCTTCCATAAGAATCTATGTTTGTATTACTTCTTGATTTACTGAGGTAGCTAAAATACACTTTTCAGAGTTAATATTGCCAATTATGGACCAAATTATCAGATGCCTCCTGATCTGATGTATTTCTCTTTTATGTCTTTCTGCCAAAAGTGCATATCTTGAGTTTAAGCTTGAAGAAATATCAAATAAACCCAATTTGAAGGACATTTTACAAAATAACTGGCTTGTAGGCTTAAAAAGAAACACAAAAAAAGGCCAAATAACTATTCCAGACTAAAAGAACTGAAGTGACCTGACCATCGCATGCAATGAGTGATCCTGGCTTGGATCCTGGATTTGGGGGTGGGAGGTGGAGAGCTATAGAGGATATTATGGGGACCGTTGGCAAAATTTGACCATGGGTCATAGATTAGATCGTAATGTCACTTAGATTTTCTAATTTTAAAAATTGCATGTGGTCTCTGTTTGGTCTCTGTTCTTAAGAAATGCATACTGACATATTCAAGGATAAAGGGACATGATATCTGTAATTTCCTCTCTCATGATTTAGGAAAAAATCATATATAAATAATTTTTATAAATTCTTCTTTGTAAGTAAAATTATATATTATATACATTTTTCCAAATTATATGAGAGAAAGTATGTGTATATGCATATATATGAGACAGAGGGCAATACTTAGTAAAACTGTATAAAGTATGTACTGGACTTAATAAATTTTACGCAACTTTTGAAAGTTTGAAATTATGTCAAAATGAAAACTTACTAAAAATAATAAATATATCCCTTATCTTATTATGAATCTTTCTTAGGGCATAATTTACTGTTGGGGGGAATAATAATTTTTATGTTCCTATTATTCTATTTTTGTGACTCTGTTCTTGGGGTCCACATTGTATACCAGGGCAGCACCAGCTTTTCCAAAACCCTCGGCTACAATTAATGAGGAATCTCATGCAGTGTTAATTTTGAATCAAGTGTGTGTTGAATGATAGCACCAGCTGACGGGGAGGCATTAATGTTGTTTGATTCCATGCAGGCAGAATATATCCAGCTGTGGAGGCCTGGAAGGCCCTGGGGGGAGAAAAGTTTGAAAAGAAAAAAGTTTTATAAAACTTATACAGTCTGGAAAATAAGGAATGCTAATCACTTTTCAACAATTTTGGAAACAAAATAACTTAGCAAAATCACTGAATTCAGACTATAAGAAGGAGTATAAGGAAATGTTAAATACATTTAGTTTTTTTGGCTGCAGTGGGTTATGCTATTCTTTAACCCTTTCTCTTATTAAATGTAATTCTTTGCATTTCATTTATGATCCAAAGAGAAATGGTTCATCATTTTTGACACATTATGGTGTGATAACTAGAAATACATGTATGTAATTCTATAGTTGGACATACTGAACTCTATGCAAGGCATTGAACTAGATCCTAACAGACTCTAAGAACGCAAACACTAATATGAGGTCTGATTTTGTAGGAATGTAGTTTGGCGTGTAGGGAGCAAACTGTTTAACAGATTATGAAGAGATTAAAATTCTGTAGAATAGAGTAAGTGCTGTGATAGGCATGCAAAGCTCTGGGAACAAATAGAAGGGCATTTGGAAAGGAATGGTTACTAGAGAAACTCCAAGAAAAGTTTTAGATCCAGGGAGACACAAAGAGAAGGCAAAGTGAGAGAGAGGATGTTAAGCATTTTTTCACTTTCCACTTTTCTGACCTCTTGGACGTTATAATCAAGGGATTTTTGGATTGTTTTATATTACCCTATTTTCACAAAAATAGAAAATTTCTTCCTTTCCATTAGTAAAGGTGATAATCCATAAAGCATTAACTTAGCTAGTGTCACCTTGGTTTGCTACCTTTCTGCCTTTGTGGAGTTTCTAAATGTAATAGGCAGCATTTGAGTTTAAGGAGCAATACTCAGAAACCTCCTGTGATAATTTTATTTCATCCCCTCTGAAGCCACTAGGCTTAACCTTTTCTGCCTCATGGCATCTACACATCCAATGGCTTATGAGGTCCTCTGAGGCCAGTCCAGCCATTGATTAAGTATCCACCCCCACTTTATCATAGGCCACTTCTAACTAGTCTGGCCTTTATCGTGTTGGTGCTATCTGAAGGTTTCAAGGGCTAAAATGCCACAGTGTACTCTGCTCGTGGGGCTCACCATTGAGAAGGTGCTCTGTCATTATCTCTTTTATATTGTCTCTTCAATACTCTGCCTCTTTTTTTGGAACTCTAGTTGAAAATATAGAGGATAAACCTTCTTGCTTTTTTCTTCACGTCTCTTAAACTCTTTTTGATATTTTTCTTTTTCACTCTATTAGCTTCAGGATAACTTTTTGGATGTATCTTCTAGTTTATCAATTCTCTCTGTAGTTGCATTTATTCTCTTTATCCTGTTGATTGAGTTTTTAATTTCAAAAACTGCTATTTGATTCTTTTAAAAATAGACTCTGGTTTTTTTATAGTCTTATGTTCCTGGGTCCTATTTTTCAAATTCTTTTTTTAAAATCTCTTTACAATTGCAAACATGGCTATGTAATATTAGAGTCTAACAGTTCCAATATTTGAAGTCTTTTTGGTTATCTTCTGTTGTTCTTGCTTGAGTTTATCTTATGTTTTACTATTTCCTTTATTGTTTGTGACTCTTTATTGGGCGCTCGTATTCTTTTTAACTATGGGAATTCATTAATGTCTGGCTTGAAGTATGCTCCTCCAAAGAGAGTTGGAATTTGCTTCTTCAGTCATCTTAGGCACACATACTCTTCAGTTCAGTTCAGTTCAATTGCTCAATCATGTCTTACTCTTTGCGACCCTATGGACTGCAGCACACCAGGCCTCTCTGTCCATCGCTAACTCCCAGAGTTTACTCAAACTCATATCCATCAAGTCGGTGATGCCATCCGACCATCTCATCCTCTGTCGGCCCCTTCTCCTCCTGCCCTCAATCTTTCCCAGCATCAGGGTCTTTTCCAGTGAGTCAGTTCTTCTCATCAGGTAGCCAAAGTATTGTACCACTTCAAATAAAATTCTCTGCCAAGTGTTCTATATCACATAGGTCGATGAATTTGAACTTCAATGGTATAAATTTCAAGATATCTTTTTTTTTTTCTTTTCTACTTTGCTCTAAGATTGAGTCAGGCAAATTTCTATGTTGTCTGTTTTTTTGAGGTGGGTTTCTTTTTCATCTGTCCTAAGGCTGAGAGTATGTAACTCTTTGATATCTCAGCACCATGTGGACGCTTCTCCCTATTTACTTTCCCACTGGGCAAGTATTTATCTCCTGCCCTCACACTCTATGCAGCTGCCATGGTGGAAACTCAAGGTCTTCAGGGCTTAGCACAGCACTCAGAGGGAAAGCTGGCCCTGGTACTTGTTTAACTTCTGGGTTTCTGCTTTCACTTTAATTTTGGCCTCTGCGGTGCTCTTTTGTGCCATCTCCGCAGTGCAATTAAAGACCTATTTTTTCCTTAATTCAACATTTTAGTCATCTTTTTTGGCAAGGTCTTGCAGGATATCTAGTCTTTAATAGTGCCAGAAACGGAAGTTGGCTCTAAGCTTTCTAGCAGCCAACAAGAAGAGGGAAATCTAATCAATTATATGGTCACAGAGGCCAGGAAGAAAATGATTCTCAGTTGCTCTGGAGAGATACAACAGTTTTTGGCCTTGAGACCAGACAGGATTTCTCTCAGCAGCCCTTCCAGCAGGCAGCATAGTCTTTCCTGTCGCTTGGATGGCAGGGTAGGTCCAGGCAGCTGTTCCATCAGGCTTTAGAACCGACATCCTTTAGAGTGCCAAATCCGGGTGGTGTTTGGTAGTGAAGAGGATCCAGGAAGACAGATTACTCTTTCTACTTTGTGTTGTGTTCCATAAGATGGGGCCCAAAGTGATGGAGCTGTCCCAGGAGGTTTCTGAATCATCATGCCTATACTGTCAGTTTCTTAGACATGCTTGGACAGATTGGAGTCCTGGCATGGGAGGAATTTTTTTTTTTTTTTTACTGAGGCAATTGCAGAGTTGGCCTCTAAATGACAAAGGTGGAATAGGTCCACTCTCATGTAGTAAAACTGAGTCATAGCACCTTATAACCCTTTATATGGCCTGGTCTAACCACTCAAAAATGTCTAGATAAGCTGAAATCAAAGATCAAAATGTTTCGTAATTAAAGAATACCTTTTGTAATTGTTAACCATTACAAATTTTATACCTTGTTCTAGTTATATTTTAATTTAGTTTGCTGGCAGATAATATATATAAACTGAAATAATGCTTACTTTGTTAGATTGATAAGAACTTAAACTTATCTTTTAAGTTAATGATAATTAATTCTATTAAAAAATTGAGAATTTGGAATGATACTTGGCTTCTAGCTTGTTTTCTAGAATAGTGAAGAGATTATATGGCAAATTTGCTTCAACTTAAATTAAAATATGTGCAAATATTAAGTAAAAAATCTACAAAGAAGTGCTTGGTGAATCTCATTCTGAGAACAGCATGAGAAACATGGTTATTTAAAGCTTCTATACCTGGGAGAATTGAGAGATAGTAAAATTTTGTTATAAAGTGAGAAAAGTTCAGTGAATTAATAATACCAATGACCAAGAAGGGATTTATGAGTTGGGGATAACTTCAGTCAAAAGAGAAATGACTTGTAACTTCAGTTGGATTTTAGTAAAGAAACAAAAGGGTGAAAGAAATTGTGTATGTCCCCTTATCTCATATGCATAGTAAAACAGAATTCATATTCTTAGAGTTTTCTATTATATCTTAGAGATAATTAAAAGTACTGTAAGGGTTTCATGAAGTGAGTTTGAAAGCTTGTGCAGTAAATCATATCTGATTGGATGAAATCCCTGCTAAAGAAATAGCCAGATAGGTGGTTCTGGCCACACTGTGAATTTAGCAAAAACTCTCACCTGTCTCTGAAACTGTTGGGATCAGCAAACTTACTGAATTATACTTTTTGTCTTAATTTTTAACCTAGCTATTTTCTCTTTTGTATAGGCATGCATAGTAACGTGTGTGTGTGTTAAATCCCTAAGTCATGTCTGACTCTTTTGTGACTCCATGGACTGTCTCCCATCAGGTTCCCAGATCATGGGATTTCTCAGGCAAGAATACTGGAGTGGGTGGCCATTTCCTTCTCCGGGGGATGTTCTTGACCCAGAGATTGAATCCACATTTCCTGAATGGCAGGCGGATTCTTTACCACTGAACCACCGGAGAAGCCCATGCATAGTAATAGCATCTTTAAATTTACAGTTGTCTTTTTTGTTTGTTTTACAGTTTCTATCATTATTTTTCTGATGTCTAACCATTTTCCACCTCCTAGACAAGTTTGCCATAATGACATAAAGGCTACACAGCAAGCAGAGTATACAGATCTAACCTTTGATTTGTTAGCAGTGAATTACTGTGCTTAGGTTCAGGATTTTTTTTTCCTTCAAAAATAAGAACCTGTTTTGCCAGATGGAAGAGCTCTGATCCTAAGGATCAGATCACACTCTGATCACACTGAACTTTTTCAATGTGAAGGTTCAAACCTGTGAGTAAATTCTTGTCTACAATTTTGTCAAAATTTAGAGAAAGCGCTTGAAGAATAACCATTTCCCTTTTTAACTCCACTCAGTTAGTTGGAACTGAATTAGTCTCAATAATATCTCACTAGTTTAAGGCACATTAAGAAAGCAATTATCCTTCAATTAAAAATAAACACATTTTTTTTCAAATCTATGAGAACAATAAAATAAGGAATCCACCTTCCAAAAAAAAAAAAAAAAGAAAGGTTTATCCAAAGAAGCTTTAAACTAGGATATGAGAGGGTGAAAGTGAAAGTCATTTAGTTGTGCCTGACTCTTTGTGACCCCATGGACTATACAGGGGGGTCACAGGCCAGAATTTTCCAGGCCAGAATACTGAAGTGGGTAGCCTTTCTCTTCTCCGAGGGATCTTCCCAACCCGGGGATTGAACCCAGGTCTCTGGCATTGCAGTCAGTTTCTTTACCAGCTGAGCCACCAGGAAAGCCCAAGAATACTGGAGCGGATAGCCTATCCCTTCTCCAGCAGATCTTTCTGACCCAGGAGTCAAACTGGGGTTGCCTGCATTGAAGGTGGATTCTTTACCAACTAAGCTATGAGGGAAGCCCAGGATATGGAAATGATAACCCACTTTAAGGGGAGGGATGGCTTTTAGTTTTGAAGCTAAGTGTTTATGCTACTTTCAGAGGTGAAATAGGTGTGGCTATTGATACTGAAAAGCCATGTTTTGTAAATTTTGCAGTGAAGTCCAAAGATTATTTTAAAGTGATGAAGAAAATAATGTGAGCGTCTTCATTTTGAATTTAAATGCAAGTGATAAAATTTCATTGGGTAGTAATTTGTTTCCCACATTATAATCTGATTCCCTCCTCCCTCAAACTTTGGGTGTAAAGCATTCACCTGATTTATTTTCTATTTACCCATTATATTCTCCAGATTTGTGACTTCAAATTATTCACTTGCTTTTAGAATTTTCAGAAGATGTTGAATGTCTACCATCCATATAGGAAATATGCATGAGTAACCGTTCATGCATTGGTTCAAGTATAAATGATCTCTCAGTGCTGATTGGTTTAAAACTTTTCGCAAATGAACAGTTATGAAAAACCTATAAAATCCCATTTATTGGGATGGTCTTTCTCATATTGTGAAAACCTTTTCTCTAGAGCTTGCAGTTTTGTCAGGAGGACAGAAGGTTTGCAGGGACCGGTGGAAGCTGTAGATTTTGTCTGCCTAGCATCATTTCCCACCCTCCTCTGTCTCCTCCTCCCCCATTCTTAGTGATCCAGGTGGTGACGTCAATCAGAATGGCCTGTCCCCACTGCATGCATAAGCATGTGGACAAGCCTAGCTAGCGGAAGTGCCGAGGCTTCATTCAGGAATGTGCATGCGACTCAAGGGAAACAAATTAGTGTCTTTTCTGAGATTGACATATGGCTTTGATGAGTGGAGGACGTCCAATTCCACTGTGATTGCTAAGCAGGGCGCATGTGTGTCTAGGGCGGAGGGACTTCACCCTGCCTCACGTACACACACACACACACACACACACACACACACACACACACACACACACACACACAGAGTCTGCCTATGACAAGGAGAGATAAGCATCGCTGAAATATGGGGGAAGGAGAGAGGCAGAGCTTTCCAAGCACATTTTTAAACCTCTAGATCCATTTCTTGCAAAGATAAATCCATTTCCAATTTCTAACTACAGAGTCACTATACTCCCCCTTTCTATAAGCCAGTTTGAGTTGGGTTTTGTTAATGTCCAACCAAAAAAGGGTCTCTGCTAATATTGTTTTTACTGCAGCTCTTCTGTCAAGACTTGAGTGTAATTCTGCTTAAGCTCTCTTTCTCTCACTTTCTTTTCTCCTTTAGCCTGCCCAACAACCAGATAAGATATTTTGAAGTTTTTATGGTAATATGAACAAATTCGCCAGAATGCAAAGAGTGATTTCAGAGTGCAATTCAAACATAGACTACCCAGTGAGAAAACACGGAGACATATGTAGTTATCCACGGCTGTGTGTAATAACTTGGGGCATAATGCTTTCATTTACAGCTACTGTTGTGTGCAGCTGAGAGCATCCTGGGGGTTAACCTGTGGGACAATGTAAAGAGGAGCATATATTCTTTCAAGGCACTTGTAGCCGTCATTTTCTTTTTTGAGAGTTATGAATGGAGGTATTGTTGCAAACAGCTGTACCGTGAAGGCATTTAAGCCAGTTATTACTGCCTGTGGTGTCTGAACTCAAAATGTTGCAAACACTGAAATTATGACTTACAGAGGTGAAAAAATGTAAGCTCTGTAAGATCTAGCTGCATGCCTGGCCCCGTCTCTTCCTATTATCTGACAGATTCTTTTGTAATGATGAGTCTAAAACTGAGGGCTTGTGATCCCAATTAATTCAAAAGAGATGGCCAGAATATATTATCCCACATGTAGTATTAATTTGGAAAGCAATGTAGTAACATGAATGTTATTTTTAATATATTTAATTATTTCCCAATGCAGTATGTTAAACCTATATTATGTGGAACATGATCTGTGGATTTAGAATATAGCAAAAGAATTTCTAAATGTGTATCTGAGATGACAGTGAATTCAGTTGAATTGAACTGAAATATAGTTTGGGGAATTGGGAAATATATAGTTTTACCTTTCTAGGAAGAACTCTTTGATACATTGCTAATAACTCTTTTCCTTCCCGTAAAATGACCATCTTTAATACCATCAGATCCATTGTGATGTCTGGGTTCAGTGGACAGACCTCTACTAACATTCTTCCTCTTCTCCTTTTATCCACTCTACCCATCACTTAGATCACACTCTTCCTCTGGTTAAGATCAATATAAGAATTCAATTGTTGGTGGCTCTTAGTGTGTCCCATAGGACATAGGATAGTAAATTATACCCTGTTCCACGTCGTTTTAGTACGTGAGCAATTAAGAGCAACTCCCAAAATATTTGCCAAAGAGTAGTCAACTGGGAAATTTCCCAGTCGGTTTACAAGTTAGTAGAAGATAAGGCCTCTATTCCATTTGTGTGTAGACCATTGTCTGGATATTATTGGGTGATTTACTCAACCTAATCTTTAGTTTAAAAGAATTTTAAAGATCATAGCTATTTTGGAAAGGAAGAAATCTAGCAAAACATTCTCATTTCACAAGTACATCAGTTAGGATGGGTTGTGTGTAACACAGACCTGACTCACACAACCTAAAGTGAAAACTGGAATCTGGGGACCCACAGAACTCAATGTCCCAAGTGACAGAGGAGACTTTATCCAGAGCTCAGATCCCAAATTTAGGTCCAGCTTCCAGGCTCTAGTTCTCGGTCTTATTTTCCTGGGCTGGGGAATCTAGTCAGGTGCTAGCAGCTCCTAACCACATGCTTCTTGGCACTTCCACCAGGAAACAGAGTCTCTCTTCCTGATATTTCAAACAAAATCCCCCAAAGTGAGTTTTCCTGGCCCTGATTGGCCTGACTTGAGTCACATGTCACTCCTTTGGAAATAATTTCTGTGATTAGTGGGATCAGATTTGCTGAATGGCTTAAGGCAAGCAACTTCCAAACCTAGAGCTAAAGGCAGGATCAAGTCCCACACCAGTTGTATTGCTGGAATATTCATCTCTGGTAAGAGATGCTGGGAAGTAACCAGCAAACTGTGATAATAAAGTATGAAAAACTCCAAGAATCCTGGCCTGGTGGTCAGACAGCAGCAGAAAAGCCTCATCTACAACATGATCCAAATCATTTAGTCTGTCAACAGAGGTCTACAAACTACTATGTGGATTCCTACTCTCAAGATTCTGTGATGATAGACGTGTGGAAACACAGTGATTGTGGTGGCGGTGGTGTTCAGTCAGTTGGTAAGATGTACCTGACTCTTTGCAACCCCATGGACTGCAGCATGTCAGCCTTCCCTGTCCTTCACCATCTCCTGGAGTCTGCTCAAATTCATCTCCATTGAGTCAGTGATGCCATCCAACCATCTCATCCTTTGTCGTCCCCTTCTCCTGTCTTTAATCTTTAATCCAGCATCAGGGTCTTTTCTCATGACTAAGTTCTTTTCATCAGGTGGCCAAAGTATTGGAGCTTCAGCTTCAGCATCAGTCCTTCCAACAAATATTCAGGACTGGTTTCCTTTAGGATTGACTGGTTTGATCTCCTTGCAGTCCAAGGGACTTTCAAGAGTCTTCTCCATCACCACAGTTTGAAAGCATCAGTTCTTCGGTGCTCAGCCTTCTCTGTGCTCCAACTCTCACATCTATACATGACTACTGGAAAAACCATAGCTTTGACTAGATGGACCTTTGTTGGCAAAGTGATGTCTCTGCCTTTTTTTTTTTTTTTTGTCTCTGTTTTTTAATATGCTGCCTAGGTTGGTCATAGCTTTTCTTCCAAGGAGCGAGTGTCTTTTAATTTCATGGCTGCAGTCACCGTCCACATTGATTGTCTAGTACAGTCTTTATCAGTGTGTGGTCTGAGATATGCTCTGTAAGAGACACTGCGATACCCAGGAAGAATGCAGATTGCTGGGCCCCATCCTGGCTTTGCTGAATCAGAGTCTGTGAGGGTGGGGCTCGGGAATTTGCATTTTGAATATGTTTCCTTGAAACATGTCTTGCATAATAAAGCATACAATGCATGCATTGTTATGTAAGCCACAAAGTGGTTTGGTTAACAAACATTCCCAACTTTTTTTTTTTAACTATATCTCCTTCTTGGACTGTATTTGGAAATATTTTTAGACTTTTTTCTTTACTAAATGTGTAAAAAGGAGTCCTCACTTTACAAGTTCAAATTCAGACAAGTACACGAGGGTATATAATTGGCATATTTATAAACTGTATCCACCAAAACACTCACTTGGACATGATCCATATTACGTTCAACATCTGCATATTTACATGATACCTCCTGCAAAGGAAATACAAAACTAATTTTCATCACTTTAGTTCGATGCATATCTGATATATGTATGGAAACATATACAAACATACTCAAAACAAAGGCAGTTTTTTTTTCAAGCAAAACACCAAAAGGCCATTTTTTTTTTCAACTCAAATACCAAATCATTGTTTTGTGCAAAAATACAGCAAGACTAATTGTAAGGGTTCTGTTCAGTTTTAGTTAGTAAGATATGTGTGTATGCTATGAAAATGTAGCTAAAGTTTTAGATTTTAATTAACATGGGAGCAGCACTTCTGACTTTGTTGTTGTTGTTCATTCACTAAGTCCTGTGCAACTCTTTCGTGACCCTATGGACTATAGCCCACCAGGCTCCTTTGTCCATGGGATTTCCCAGGTGAGAAAGCTGGAGTAGGTTGCCATTTCCTTCACAGAAATAATTTCTATGAATTTTTTTATATTGACCTTCCAGTTGAGATTATAACTACTTCTAAATGATAATCTGGTCATCAACTCTGCTAGAATTGTGAAGGCTTGCCAAACTTAATGGGCGAGAGGGAAAATCTGTAGAAGACTGATGGGCAAAGTCGGAAAAGCATCTCTGCGCTAGATACACTACAAAAGGACTATTCGCAGATACAAAAATGGTGATGTTAGTATAAGTAGGAAAATACAAATATATTTATTATTGCAGATGGCATCAAATACAGCATGCTACTTTCCACTTATGTATATTATTTACTTTCCAACTCTTCTGTTTTCAGAGTTTGATACCTTAAGAACTTGCTCAATCAGCAACACTTGGAGAATAAACGTAGATTGTTGACAGCAACTATTGAAAATCCTATGAATGCTGATTATGACTTACAATAAAAATACAGCGTTCACTGTGTTGCTGAGTTAGATCCTTGCTTTTCTCTGACAGCACAAATCCCAGGACACATTTTTTACCAGTTTCCTAGAAACATCCTGGAGAGGACCCACCATTTCCCATGTAACTCTCACTGAAAGTCTAAGATGACTTTTGTTATCTTATTCTCAGTGTTTCTTGGAGACTGACTGCGGGCTGGGGAAAGTGACTGTCAGTATTGCTTTTAGATAGAAAGCAGTGTTTGTGGAGGAACAGTGAAATTAAGATGATTACCAGAGTAAATCTGATTTTTTTTTTTCCATTGCACTTTTTACAATGCCACAGATTTATGAGACGTGGTATATGAGCCATTGTCTGTTTAGGAAATTGACATAATTCTTTTATGTGCTGCCTGAGGAGAAAATAATATGAATAGAGCAGTGAGACAAAAATTCCATGAACAATAGTGATTTGAAATAAAATATTAGTGGAATATAGTTTTAAAAGATAGTAATAGACAATAACTGAATATTAAGAAACAGTGTATCTTCACTATAACCAAGTATGCTAACTGTATTATAAATAATTTGTATCAGTAATTTCTTTAATCTTTAGAACAACCATAGGAGGTAGGTTTTGCTAGTGTGTCTGTTTTTTACAGATGAGAAAATGAGGCATAGGGAAGTTAACCAGCTTAACTAAATTCATATATAATATCTAGGAAGTTAAGAAATTGGAATTTGAATCTAGGCTATCTGGATCCAGATCTTGCTCTTAACTAGCAAACTATAGAGTGGTTATGCATGTTTTTAATGTGTTCTAAGAAATGAAGAATTATACTAAAATTTTTCAATATCCTTTTACAGTGAGTACCGTAGACCAAAGGAGATAGCATAAACACGTTAAGCAGTATTAAGCAGTATACAACAGTATAGAGATTTTATGACCAAGGTTTGAAGCTGCACTCAATTGCTGATATATGGGATTTTATTTAAGGAGGGCCTCTGGTGTGCTGCTACAAGGATAAGATCTAAAATGTATAGACTCCCATCCTCTATGATGAACATGCTGTTAATTGACCAAGAGCTTGATAGACCCTTTGAGTTGGCCCCAGTAGTGCAAAGGGATTTTTTTAAGTCATGAAAATTTTTCATCTGATTATTGTCGCTGTTGTAGTCAATTTGCAAGACGATGGACCACAGTTAGGAATCTGATCACCCTAGAACTAGCAAAGCGCCAGCAGCCTTGGCCTTGTTTTCCTACACTTTTTCTCACCAAAAGGCAGATGCTGTGTGATGACAGCAACACAGTGTTACTCTGAGTGATTACAGTTTGTGTTACCTCTCAAGTAAATCTCTAATACCGACGATGAAAATAATAAACTCCAAATCTTACCCATCATTAGTTCAGTTCAATTCAGTTGCTCAGTCGTGTCCGACTCTTTGTGACCCCATGAATCGCAGCACGCCAGGCCTCCCTGTCCATCACCAACTCCCGGAGTTTACCCAAACTCATGCCCATCGAGTCGGTGATGCCATCCAACCATCTCATCCTCTGTCGTCCCCTTCTCCTCCTGCCCTCAATCCCTCCCAGCATCAGGGTCTTTTCCAACGAGTCAACTCTTAGCATGAGGTGGCCAAAGTATTGGAGTTTCAGCTTCAGCATCAGTCCTTCCAATGAACACCCAGGACTGATCTCCTTTAGGATGGACTGGTTGAATCTCCTTGCAGTCCAAGGGACTCTTAAGAGTCTTCTCCAACACCACAGTTCAAAAACATCAATTTTTCAGCACTCAGCTTTCTTCGCAGTCCAACTCTCACATCCATACATGACCACTGGAAAAACCGTAGCCTTGACTAGATGGACCTTTGTTGGCAAAGTAATGTCTCTGCTTTTTAATATGCTATCTAGGTTGGTCATAACTTCCCTTCCAAGGAGTAAGTGTCTTTTAATTTCATGGCTGCAGTCACCATCTGCAGTGATTTTGGAGCCCCCCAAAAATAAAGTCTGACACTGTTTCCACAGTCTCCCCATCTGTTTCCCATGAGGTGATGGGACCAGATGCCATGATGTTAGTTTTCTGAATGTTAAGCTTTAAGCCAACTTTTTCACTCTCCTCTTTCACTTTCATCAAGAGGCTCTGTAGTTCTTCTTCACTTTCTGCCATAAGGGTGGTGTCATCTGCATATCTGAGGTTATTGATATTTCTCCCGGCAAACTTGATTCCAGCTTGTGCTTCAGCCAGCCCAGCGTTTCTCATGATGTACTCTGCATATAAGTTAAATAAGCAGGGTGACAATATACAGCCTTGACGTACTCCTTTTGTGACCCCTTTTCTTATTTGGAACCAGTCTGTTGTTCCATGTCCAGTTCTAACTGTTGCTTCCTGACCTGCATACAGGTTTCTCAAGAGGCAGGTCAGGTGGTCTGGTATTCCCATCTGTTTCAGAATTTTCCACAGTTGATTGTGATCCACACAGTAGAAGGCTTTGGAGTAGTCAATAAAGCAGAACTAGATGTTTTTCTGGAACTCTCTTGCTTTTTCGATGATCCAGCGGATGTTGGCAATTTGATCTCTGGTTCCTCTGCCTTTCCTAAAACCAGCTTGAACATCTGCAAGTTCTCGGTTCACGTATTGCTGGAGAATTTGAGCATTACTTTACTAGCATATGAGATGAGTGCAATTGTGTGGTAGTTTGAGCATTCTTTGGGATTGCCTTTCTTAAGGATTGGAATGAAAACTGACCTTTTCCAGTCCTGTGGTCACCGCTGAGTTTTCCAAATTTGCTGGCATATTGAGTGCAGCACTTTCACAGCATCATCTTTCAGGATTTGAAATAGCTCAACTGGAATCCCATCACATCCACTAGCTTTGTTCATAGTGATGCTTTCTAAGGCCCACTTGACTTCACATTCCGAGATGTCTGGCTCTAGGTGAGTGATCACACCATTGTGATTATCTGGGTCTTGAAGATCATAGCAAACAGTTATTTGCAATTTCTATGTATTCCCTTTCAATCTTTCTCCTGGTATGGATAGAGTTTTTCTTGCTGTGTATATACTTTTGGATCCTGTGTCTTACTTAACATTTCCCATGCTGCTACAATTTTATAATTGTTGTTATCTTAATGGCTACATAATCAACTGTTAAGTGGATTATTCATATTATATGAGACTATGTTCTAATTGTTAAGATTGTTTAGATTTTTTCCACTCATTTGCCACTAGTAAACAACACTATGAAGCTGGGTTTAGGCCAAAACCCAAATCCTGTCCACTACTTATTTTTGTAAGTAAAGTTTCTTTGGAACGTAGCCAGACATACTCATTTACATATTATCTATGGCTGTTTATTCACTATAAAGGCAGAGTTGAGTAATTGAGACAGAAACACTATGGTCTACAAAGCCTAAAATATTTATTGTTGTTGTTCAGTCACTAAGTCATGTCTGATTCTTTGCAACTCCATGGGCTGCAGCATGCCAGGGTTCCCTGTCCTTCATTATCTCCTGGAGTTTGCTCAAACTCATGTCCGTCGAGTCGGTGATGCCATCCAACCACCTCATTCTCTGTCACCCCCTCCTCCTCCTGCCCTCCATCTTTCCTAGTACCGGGGTCTTTTCCAGTGAGTCAGCTCTTCACATCAGGTGGCCAAAGTACTGGAGCTTCAGCTTCAGCATCAGTCCTTCCAACGAACACCCAGGACTGATCTCCTTTAGGATGGACTGGTTGGATCTCCTTGCAGTCCAAGGGACTCTCAAGAGTCTTCTCCAGCACCACAGTTCAAAAGCATCAGTATTTATTATCTGGACTTTTACAGAAAAAGTTTGCCAACTCCAAATTATTATTGAAGAACCCGAATTGTTTTTCTTATTTTGGATCATTTCATTAAGAGAAATTCCCAGGCTTGGGATTACTTGGTGCAAGTGTGTAACTATAATATAATCTCAGAGGGTCTTTCCAAATCGTTTTCTAAAACTGTTACATTGACTTATAATGCTGCCAACTATATATATATGTACCTATATATACACACACACATATATATGTATATATGGACCCTACTTTCATTCATATATACATACACACATATATATATATATATATATGGACCCTACTTTCATTCAACTTTATTATAATTGTGTTTTATCCCTTTATATTTTTCTTAATTGAATGATCACTGATTATATGCTATTGACCTTGCTTGCTCTTCTTCAGTATGAAAAAACTATTTCCCTGTATATTTATTAATTTTTTTCTCTTATTTGAAATGTCTGATGCTCATCTATTAGAGTCTTATTGCTTCACTTGTTCATTTGCGTGAGCTTGTAGATGATTTTCTGACTTACATTAAAAGAACCAGCAATAAGTAAGATGTGTTGGTTAATGGCTTACTGCATGCAGATACATATAATTCATGTAAGCATTCATTAAAGCAGATAGAGAAGTCAGGCTTATAATAATTATCAATGCCACCTTTTAAAGCTGGAATATCTGTGTTGCTGATGTAAATAGTACCAGTAGTTCTTTTATTACTCTCTAAATCTGGAAGCTGAACTCCTGTAAGGAAAATATGTCTTCTTTATGTAACGAAAATACTTGCTTCTGTATTAAATTTCTCATTTGTGTATGACTCATTAGATATCCAACTCAGCTGTGGTCCTAAATAAAAGAACCTTGTTACAATAATCTTTTTTCTCAAGATGCAATATGTTGATGAGCTTGAGTCTCTCCCACTCTGGCTGCAAAAATTAAAAACTTCTATAATAAAATTATAGAAGGCAAATACAGGATTAAATTCCCAACCTAAAAGGAAGAACAGTGTTAGGGAGAAGGGAGTAGGAGGAGTTGACTTACTCTTGCTTATAATCCTAAGGAAGGTTTTTAGGCACGTGTCTGTTGATAACATTTTGAAGATATTAAACCAATGCACTTTAATTTCCCCTTTAATATCATGTTCCCTTCCAGCCTCTGACCTGGTTGGCAGGTGCTCCATGGAATAAGAGGACAGTGACAGTTCTCCCTGGAGCAAAGAGAAGACTGATCAACTTTAGTCACAGGCTGGATTTCTTGAGTGCGCAGCGAGGCAATCGTTTTTGGTGAGAAGGATCTGCCTTTTCTAAATTTCTTTAGCTCCCCTTAACATACAAATCTGGCTGGTTGTTATATGCAAAGTGTAGCTACAACCCAGAATCGGAGGCAGAAAGAAATGAGAAGTATTTCTCTTTGGATCTGAGGGCTGAAGCAGCAATATGAGAGTAAGATACAGGGAAATGTTGGCAGGCATTATGGGGGAGGGTGGATAAGTGCCTCCCCCTAGTTAACCACCGTTTATCTCTCAAAATTCAAATCAGTGTCAGTATCACCTTAGGAAGAACTTTTAAACTGCCTTCTGTTCTGCCTCCATGGCCCCCATCATACATATATTTTTATTTAGCTGTGCAGTGTTCCCTATGAAAACAATTGATCTTTAACCACAGCGTTTGTTTTGTTTCTCTGCTTTCCCTAATAAGCTATGATCTTTTCTGGGGCTGAGACTCCTAAGTGCTTCTTTTAGTGCTTGGTAAATGGTAGGAACAGAGCTAGTGTTTATTGAATGAATAAATGCATGAATGAATAGACATGGCTTTAGGCAGGCAAATGGGTCTCTGAAAAAATCTAGTTATGTGGTGTAGAAGACTGATGATGACCTTTACTCATAGAACCATGGATAATCATTAGTAGTTTAAAAAGCTGAATAGCTGAATACCAATGCTATTAGCGTTTCAGTTCAGTTCAGTTGCTCAGTTGTGTCCGACTCTTTGTGACCCCATGTAAGCTATTAGCTTACACAAGTCATTTTCATCTTGTTTATATTTACTATATATACTGTATATTATTTTTTCACATTATCATAACATTGCGTATGTATGTTATAATATATATAATTTATTGTTATAACACATGATAAATATAATTTTATTTTATTTTACATGTACTATACAGGCTTTTTTGTGTGTGTGAGCAAAGCCCTCTCCAGTGTTCCTGTGAATTTAATCTTTATAGATAAATGCTTTTATAATAGTTCATGTTTCCTTTATTATTAAGTGAATATATAATCATCTTACGTGAGTTAGCCTTTGAAAACTGAATTTATGTGAACCCCGTATTATTGTACAACAAGCAATAATTACACAACTTAATCTATAAATCTTAGATAAGTAGGATGGAGTCTGGGCACATTAAGGGATATCCCTGTGTCCATTATCTGAGGCAGACATTTGACTGCTCTATAATTTTATACAATTATAAAATTATAATACAGAATTATAATTTTATATGCCCTTTTCATTTTTGTCAAGCCTCAAGGATTTGCCATGATTTTATCTTTGAGAGTCAGCACTTTATTATTTCCTCCGCTATCTCTTTCTGCTCTGATTGACTGTGAAGTGGAACATTTTTCTCCTCAGTAACCCCTTTCTTGGTGCCCAATAATACACCAAGAAACCTAGTCCTTCTAAAACTGTACTGTCTTTCTTAGATGGTTTGGAAGTTTTCTTGTTTTTTACCTGGGGAAATCATTCAATGGGAGCATTTCCCCAAAAGCTGTTTCTTATCCTTTTCTCTGGATGGAGATCTCCAGGTTGCACTCTGAGGTCCCAGGAAAGAAAAGAAAAACTGCATTGAGCCTCCCCCTAAATTTCTTCCTGAGGCTTCAGAGGCCTGCGAGCTGTGGGAAACTCCTTCACTCTTTGCAAAGGCACATGATTTGCTCCAACACTTGAAGTTTAGCTCTCAAATATGGTGCAGTTCTCTTTCTTATTCCGTTTGTTTAAAAAAAAAAAAGTATTTTCTAGGTAGAATCAAGTT
Organism: Cervus canadensis; assembly: GCF_019320065.1. NCBI lineage: Eukaryota > Metazoa > Chordata > Mammalia > Artiodactyla > Cervidae > Cervus > Cervus canadensis. The sequence continues at coordinate 15,450,972 of NC_057416.1, forward strand.
GATTTTCAACCAGCATAGGTACTGCCTAATTCCTGAGAACACTTAAAATGTGTTGATAACATTCTTGTTGTCATGGTAACTGATAGTGGCTACTAGCACTTAGGAGGTGAAAGTTAGTGTGAAAAACCTCCAGCAACATGTGGTATGGTCTTATACGGCAAGTCCAGTGCTGAATGCCAGAGGTGCCTGTGTTGGGAAACAGAGCACATAGCTGGTTCTGCTCTTGGGTAATGAGTTGTTTTTTTTTTTACTGCCTTTGGATTAATTGTTGTTGTTCAGTCACTCAGTTGTGTCTGACTCTTTGTGACCCAATGGACTGCAGCACGCCAGGCTTCCCTGTCCTCCATTATCTCCCAGAATTTGCTCAAACTCATGTCAGTTGAGTCGATGATGCCATCCAACCATCTCATCCTCTGTCGTCCTCTTCTCCTCCTGCTTTTGATCTTTCTCAGCATCAGAGTCTTTTCCAATGATTTGGCTGTTCGAATCAGGTGCCTAAAGTATTGGAGCTTCAGTTCAGTCAGTTTAGTTCAGTCACTTAGTCGTGTCCGATTCTTTGCAACCCCACAAACTCTAGCACTCCAGGCTTCCCTGTCCATCACTATCTCCCAGAGTTTGCTCAAACTCATGTCCATTGAGTCAGTGATGCCATCCAACCATCTCATCCTCTGTCATCCCCTTCTCCTGTCTTCAATCTTCCCCAGCATCAGGGTCTTTTCTAATGAGTCAGTTCTTCACATCAGGTGGCCAAAAGTATTGGAGCTTCAGTTTCTGTATCAGTCCTTCCAATGAATATTCAGGATTGATTGCTTTTACAATTGAGTAGAGCTTCAGTATCTGGCTGTAATTCTGTTCAAGGCTGTATAATATTAATATGGCTGTAACATGTTAAAAAATTCTCTGAAAATATTTGTGTATTTCTTTCCAGTTTGTGTTATATTTTGACTAATGACCATCCTTAACATTAATTTAATTGATTTTATCAATCACTTTGTTTTAATTGTTTTGAGGAACTTCTGGATCCTAAGATACTAACAGTATTCCCCTTTATTTTCTGCTAAAAGATTTGGAAATTGCATTTAAGATTTTAATACAATGAGAATTGTTTTTGTTAATGGTCTAACATAGAAGTCCAATTTCTTTCTTTTTTTTTTTCAGGGAGATAACCTATTTCCCAAACATACTTTATTCACCTTCCTCCCAGTAGTCTACAGTATATCTGACATCTGTCAATCTCTATATCATACATGTATCCACATGTATGGCATATTTCTGGCAACTGGTCAATTTCTGTGTACCAATGTCACATTATAATACTAGCTTTATAAAACTGGATAACAGGTGAGGCAAGCAACCCATATGTTATTCTTCTTTAAGAATGTCTAGGCTATTTTTGACCCTTTAGCCTTCTGCATAATTTTAGAATGGGCTTGCAAAGTCCATAAAAAGTTTCAAATTTGATTGGAATTGAGTGTAGAAAGAATTGACATATTTACAATATTGAGTCTCTCTGTCCATGAACATGGTGTATATCTATATTGGATGCCTCTTGCAATCCTTCATTGCAAATCCTCTCAGTCTCACGTCTCATTTTAGCCATAGCTGTGGTGACCAATTCCATGAATTGGCTTCACATATGTGTAATCTAACAGTGACCCTCTTCAGTTTCATGACACATCTTTTTTCACCCCTAAGCTTTTTTCACTGCTTGTCCACTGATCTCAATTCGTCTATCTACTTTTCTATCTGTCAATTGAGCTTTTAATTTGACATGTTATTTATAAAATTTCTTTTGGAATCCTTTTCCAATATGTCAAGCAATTTCTGTCTTGCTCATTCTTACCTATCAAAATAATGAAAGATTTCTCTCTAATAGTCCTAATGAGACTAATAGTTGACTACTTAAGGACTTTAAACTTGATCTATCTGCTTCCTTCAAGGTTATTTTCCCCAATATTTGTTGATCTTCGATTGTAAACTCACATTCATTGATTTTAACCCAGGGTAACCTGGGAGCTTATATAAAGGAGGCTTTTCTCCAGGAAGAATTTGTATTTGTTTTTGGTAAGATTTAGTGAATCTTACTGGTGAATCTCAGTCATGTCTGACTCTTTGCAACCCCATGGACTGTAGCCCACCAGGCTCCTCTGTCCTTGGAATTCTCCAGGCTAGAATACTGAAGTGGGTTGCCATTTCCTCCTCCAGGGGATCTTCTGGACCCAGGGATCGAACCGGGGGCCCCTGTATTGCAGGCAGATTCTCTACCTTCTGAGCATCCAGGGAAACCCCCAGGGAAGGAAGATTCAGTGAGCACTGTGCATTTGAATTTTCTAGGAAACAGTCTTAAGACGTATAAGATAAACATTTCTGTCTCTCTTTCTTCCAGTTAAATATTATGTAGACCCCTGTCAAGTTCCATGGTCTCATCAGTTATGTGTTCAGCTTTCTGCACAAAGCTTGCTGCAGAAAGCCTACCTTGCTGCAAACCCAGAACTCAGCCTCCTGACCTGCTCATAGCCTTTCTCTTTGTTCACCTCTGACTGCTTTGGTTGCCTTTTGCCATGGGGAGACTTTTGGAGGCTTCTTGTACTTTATTTTGACCTTTCCAATATGGATGTCTTGAAATCCCAGTTTAGTTTTAAAATTTGCATTCTTCTAATAGCTGAAGATTAGTGAAAATATTTTGTATTCTTTCTATTTATTTGGCTGTGCTGAGTCTTTGATGCTGCATGGGAACTCTTATTTGTGGCATTTGGGATCTAGTTCCCCGACCAGTGATTGAACCCATGGCCCCTGCATTGGGTGCTTGGAGTCTTAGCCACTGGACCACCAGGGAAGTCCTGACATCTTTTGTATTCTTATTAGTTATTTAAATATTCTCTTTTGTGTATTCCCTGCTCACCTCTCTTCATTGTGAGCTCGGCAATCCCTCAGGCAGAATTCTTCTTGCTTCCAGAAACAGAAGTCATCCTTTTCCCAGACAGACTGTAGAGAGACCATTTTCACAGGTTTTGAGATTGCTCCTTGGAGCCACTTTGATGGTGGCAGCGGTGGTATTGATGGTGAAGGAGACAAATGAGGTGGGAGCAGAGATAAGACTCCAAGTCTGTTAGCCTTGCTTTAGCATTTTTCCATGTGGTCTGCATATAGGATTTAATGGTACAGAGGTTCCAAATCCTAAATCCTAAATATTTTTTCAAATCAAACAAAATGGTTCATTATTCTCAATTAAATGTATTCATTCTACTATGCCCCCAAAGTTCTATGTGTTGATTTCATGACCTTTTACAAGTATTGATTTTTCATGTTAAAATAATGTAAACTGACAGAAACAAGAGCAACAGAATCCAACAAGGGAAGAAAGAAGTTACTGCCTCACAAGAGAGACCACCCTTCAAGGGAAGATTGGACAGAGGATTGTTCAGTAGAGGGTATAAGGTTTTTATGTGCAGGACTGTGCTATTTTAAGAGACAATAATAACAATGATAACATGAAAAGATGAAAAGACTGTGATGTTCCTTTGGTTCATAGGAAACTATTCATGCCATCAGATTCATTTATTTTTGATATTACAAGTATGTATTATGAATTGCAGCTTGTGTAAACCTGGTCTTCTTGGACCAGATCTGCCCATAGGTGAACTGTTGTCCCCGATTTTCATTCAAGCCATTTATATGAGTCTGCACTAAGGCAAAACACATGTGGAAAAGCAATTATATCAAAGTCAAGATTTGTATCAAAATATCGCCCTGTCTCTAAAGGCTAAGCTTGCACAAGACCTGCAGAGGAACTGGTTGCACTTATACAACAACTTCTGCAAGATCTGAAAGCTTACTAACGTATGATGTTACATTTTTGGGGTGTGTTTATGAAAGCAGGGTGTTTACTATGTGTCAGATTCATTATATAAAGTTTCTCATCCAGTTTTACCTCACCCATGCAACAACTGAGTGGTTTTTAGCAACTTCATTTAGCAAAATAAGGCTGAAATAGATTCAGTAACTTGAATAAGGTCTTTTGGCTTGTAAGTGATAGAACTAAGTTTGAAACTCATGTCTCGTTACAAAGTTTGTGTGTTTGTATATGTGTATGCATATATATGGAGAAGGAAATGACAAACCACTCCAGTATTCTTGCCTGGAGAAACTCATGGACAGAGGAGCCTGGCAGGCTACAGTCCATGGGGTCACAAGAGTCAGACATGACTTTAGTGACTAAACCACCACGGTGCATATATAAGCCTGGGCTTCCCTGATAGCTCAGTTGGTAAAGAATCCGCCTGCAATGTAGGAGACCCCGGTTCAATTCTTGGTTTGGGAAGATCCCATGGAGAAGGGAAAGGTTACCCACTCTAGTATTCTGGCCTGGAAAATTCCATGTACTATATAGTCCATGGGGTCACAAAGAGTTGGACGCAACTGAGTGACTTTCATGTTCATGTATACACATATACCTACATCTACATGTGTAGGTATGTGTGTATATATACATATACACATATGTGTACATGTACATACTACTTAGTCTGGAAAATCCATTTGCAAAATATAGAGGATGTGTGTTCCTTTCTTGCTTTTTCTTAGCTAAATACTATCTCTTTCTTTGTTTGGTCATAATCACCCATGAATGTAGTTGTCATTATAATGGTCATGATTCAGATTTCATAGTTAATAGGATTCCTTTGCATCTTATTTTATAAAGGTTTCTACTGTCATTTGTAATAGTTTTTCACAGAAATATTATGAGATTAGCTAACCCTGCTTTCTAAATGAAGAAAACAGAAGAGAAGGGCTTACAGTCACAATAGGTACCTGGCTTAACAGATAAATTTCAAGGCCCTAATATCACATCCTTGGGAAACTTCAAGGCCATCTTTACTTCTAACTGCAAGTATTTTGCACTAAATTATCAAGGAAAAAATGGTTTTGAAATTATTTATGTAAGGTAAACCTATCCTTTTAGATCGAATAATGGAGTTTCTAATCCTTTTTTGGTGCTATCCTTAACAGTTCCAGAAAACCTTTTTAAGTGCATACCATAAATACTTCTGAAATTCTTAAACTTTTTTAGGACTGTCAAATATATTTTATTAACAGACTTGAGCAGCACTTGGGTAAACTTTGCATAATGGCCAGAGAAGCGTAGTAAATTGTTTTGAAAAGCAGAATGAAACTCATGCTTTATTTGTGTATCATTTTTCTTTGTCCTGTATTTTATAGTTCTCTGATCTGTATATAAAATGAGAAAAATACATTGTAATCTTGATGAGGCCAGCTCTAGGATACATAAATATGCCTTTTGAGCACAGTTCACAGCGATAGTTTTCAGTGCTCAAGGGAAATGAAAAAGAGCTTTCTGGTTATGTCATAAAACTCAAACTGCCTCCATTTATAGTGATAATTGTAAACTAAATACTTAAATATATCACTTAAATATAAAAGTTAAATATAAAAATCAAAATAACCATAATTTTAAAGACCTTAAACATATATTTTATAAACAAATAAGAATTTAAAAAGAAAGTGAGTGGAGAAGGGACTTGACAAGAAGATAAGAAGCCAATGCCTTGGTTAAACTACTTAAGCCATTTGGACCTTTATTATTTTTTTAGAACAATGAGGAGATTGTACCCCAGTAATCAGAACTTTTACACTGATGTTTATGTACCAGAAGAAAAAAAAAGAAAAGGATCATAGAAAAGGGTCATGTAGGTGACCCTTTCTATAGATGTTATAGGGAGAAGTCGAATACAACAGATCTGCTCTATTTGAAGTGGGAGGTTTATTTATGTGAGTGATGTGTGTGTGTGTGTGTGTGTGTGTGTGTGTGCGCGTGCGCACAAGCATGGTGTGTGTATGCGTGTTTTGGGGAGTGTCCCTTTTCCTTTTTCTCCAGTGAAACCTCTGAAGAATTCCTGTATGTTAATCTGAAAATCATTATTTAGAGAATTTATAAACTCTAGCTCTAAGAGTCTATTATTTTATGAATTCTTAGTTAAAGAAGACACTCTGGTATTTGTACAGAGTTAATGTAAATCTAGAATTGCCTAAAATATTTTTTGAAAAATGAGCCTTTCTGATTTCTGAAATATCATAGGGTAGGACATATTTAACTATAAATCAAAGAAGACATTGAAGAATCTTACTTTTTCCTATAAGAAGTAACCCTTTTAAATTATAGTAGATAGTCCAAGAAAATATGAATTGCTTGAGGAGTATAAATTAAGCTAACAGTAATTATCACAATCAATTGCATAGTTTATGTGACTAAGGGAAGGTGTGTGAGGAAAGAACACATCCGACTCGGAAAATAAAAAAGATAAATGCATTTCCCAGGAAGAGACAAAGGAATAATAATGAGTAGACGGGGAAAGGTATTTGTTATAGAAATCAGGACTGATGCGCCAAGACAGTGAAACCACAAAGATTATGCTATAAAGTAGAGTCGCAGGCAAGCTGGCTTGGCTGCTCACTGTGAAGGGAGTGGTGGTGAACATCTGCTTTCAACAAAAAAGGCAAATATCATGGCACCAACAATCCCAGGCATTTTACCAAGAGGTCTCTTTGCTCAAGCTGATTCCTGCTAGATGCACATTTCCAGTTTCTGCTGGAATTCTAGGCAGTTGGCTTGATTTGGTCACCAGGCGGATGGCATGACAGCTCAGATGTAATCAGCCTGACTGCAGCCCTCCCTCCACCCAGAGGAAAGGAGACTGCTCGGAAGGCCTGGAGGGGTGCTCTTGGACCGCTTCCAAAACTCCACACAACACAGAGAGACTGGATGCAAGACCGAGCACAAATCCTGCAGGTCTGAACTTTAGTGATGTTTTAGGTATTTTTAAAAACACACTAAAAGCTTTTTCAGTCTCTTCAGCCAACATTATGCAAGGATGCAATTAGAAACCGGGTAGGTGATTTTGGACTGTTTTCCCACCACCCCTGCAAGAAGCTCTTCTCACACAAAATGGTGTTCTCAGACGCTTCTCAACACAGTCATTCAGATGGTGGTGTGGGCCACATTTGGACACCATGGAGACACTTTTAGAAAACTACGCAGGAGAGATGGTGCCATTTTGCGGAGTTGACACAGTACTGAGGCATGAAGATCACAATAGAAGAACCACGATTATGATTTTTGTTGTTAATACACTTGTCTCCATTTTGCTGCCAAACAATGAACTCAAAAATAGTACACTAAAAGATTTATACTTTTAGTATAAATACTATTTATATAGTGAAATATATATATATTTAATATAAATAATATTATATTTATAATAGTAACCATCGAGCAGAACTATCAAGGTTCTCTCAGACACTGGACAGCAATACAATCAGTCAACTTGCAGCTAAGTCTACCAAGCACTCTACAAATATCTGACCTAAAACCGACAATAAGAAGTCAAAGCCAGTTCAAATGAGGGTCCAGAAATTTTTTTCAAAAGCATTGTATTAATGTGACCAACAAGCCATTCTCATGATAAAATAGAAAGACAAACTAATAATGAGATCCTAGACTGGGGTGAGTCGTCAATATCGAAATCGGATTCCTGTGGTTCCACTCTCTTGGTCTGGAAAGGAAGAGGACAGATGAAAGAAAATTTTCAAAGCAGGTCTGGACCAGCAGGCTGATACTCAGGCAGGAAATTAAATACATTCCCATGCAGCATCAATGAGTATAGCTTGTGAAATGCAGAGAAATGATAGCAGATGAACCGCCAGGGTGTGTGATAATAAGAACTTGGGAGAAAGAAGTGTCAAGTGATCCATGAGAGAGAAGCTAGGTAACAGGCTAAATGTTTTCGCTCATAAAATTATGTAAAATTTGGCATTTGTGTGAGTCAACAGAGACACCTCTCTTACTACTCTAGATAGTCCAAACTGTGTATGAAATTTATACTTGATGTCCTAGGGGCCCTGTCCCCTTTATTAAGTCTACACATAACCTTTATCCCCAGCTGTTCCCAGAGTTACTTACTCTCTCTCTAAAGGGTACTCTACATGCATGGGTGATAGTTTTTTTTTTCCCTGTTAATCTCGCTGTTCTCACTTAACTGACAAGTCCCCCTAGTTGGACCTAAACTGGCAGAGAAGTTTTTCTGCCCAGCAATGAAAACCCACAACTGCCACTGCAGGACATATACTGTGGCTTGAGATATTGTTGTCTTCATCACAGAACCCTGTTCAAAACTGCTGCCTTTGAAAACAGATGTCGCTGCAGCAACCGCTGGCCCCCTCACCATTGCGTCCACTTCAGCACGGCTCCTGCTCCTTCTTGTCATCAGCTGAAGGTTCAAAGGAAGTGGATCTGTTTAATTGGGGGAGCCCCCAGCTGTGTGGATGGACCACTGTGTGCCTTGACCCCAGCTGTCAGGGCAAGAGCTGGACATTTTCAGTTTTGATATTAGCACTTGAGCTCTCTCTCAGAAGGTTCTGGATCCTTCTTAAAGGAAGCGAGTTTATTTATTTTTGCCTATGAAAATAAAACAACACTCCCTTAACACTTCATAGGCTTTGAAATCTGCCAAGGAATGCTTTACCTGGATTTAAGAGAGGAGCATTATTATTTTTTTTTCTTTTGGCTGGAAATTTAGGAATGCTCATTTTGAATCATAGACTGGACACAATTTAAGGCATTAAATCTGCACCATGACTTTCAGCCCTACACCTAATTTATGTATTAAATACCCCACAAATTAAGTGCAAAGTTTACAAGTCACAACAAGATTGCTCTAACTGCCAAATTAGAAGCTCCGGGTGCTATGCTCAAACCATTTTTGCTTTAAACATCATTACCAATAATAATCTGTGGGGTCTGAGCTCAGCTGGATGTTTGGCGGGTGATGTGTGAGGTCATGAGAATGCAGCAGACAGCTCATCAGCTCTACTAAATGAAGACGCTGAGCAGTAGAAACTCGCCTCTGTGAGCTTGTCCAGTATAGGTACATATCATTTTATTCCCTTTTTTTGAGTCAGGAGACACATAGGCTGTCTAATTAAAAATGCCCTTTTGTACAGGCTCTTTTCAGACCCAAACTGCACTTTCATACAAAGGAATGCATAAATATACATGATAATTGACTCTAATGACAGGAAAAGAATGTGATGAAACATTTCCTGATACAATCTAGTCCCAGCTTGCAAAGAGGATCAAGACTCCTCTTTAGTCACCGTGATTTACTGCATCGAGGGTGAAATTCTAAAGGGTGAAGTAATTTTCTTCTAAATGGAGACTGTATGTAGGAAGAAGAGCAGAGGGCCTTTGTGTAATCTGGACAAGGAGGAATTATAAATGTTCTCTAGATGGAAAAGGAAAATCCCATTTGACAAGCCAACCTTCCTTCATGACCTCTTCAGTTCCTCTCACAAGTCTGTGGTGCGGCTGATTACAGAGCAGGGACATTGTTTCTGGGCTGTCTTCCATTGTTGTTTTAGAGTATGCCTCTAGACACCCTTCCCCTGTTCTGTTATGAATCTGGCACTCTGGAGATATGGAATGCAATTATAGTGATCAAGGATCTGAGTGTTGGAAAATGAATCTTTAAAACTAGACACAATTGTTAGAACATAATTGCAAGACTTTCAATAAATATTCCATTCATCTTGGAGGCAGTAGGATTTACATGACCTTTCTTGCACACAGTACTGTATATTTAAAAAGCCCAGTGTGACAGATGGACCTCTGTGATCAGATGAATCCTTTATCTGATGTCTTATCTTAGCCTCATTCAGCATTGAGCATCTCACAGAAATAGCTGTAGTTCTCTTAGGAAAAGGAAATATAAACCAATGAGACTCTGCAGCAATAAAAAAATATTCCATCTGGTTCAAAACAAAGGATGTCAGCCATCAAAATAATCATCAACAGAACAGGTACCTTGATACTGCATTAAACAGCAAGCACCTGACAGATTTAGTGTTTATAGGGCGTATTACAAAAGAAAAACAGGTAAAGTCACGCTTTTTACATATCATGGTTATGCTTCCCCTGTAATTATTAAAGTGGTTTTAGTAAAAGATATGGAGATAGTCTTAGCCAATGTAAAGGATATATTTTTAAATAGTCCAAGTTTCATACTGACATAGACTTCTAAAACTGAATTATGGGACTAAAAGGTCATAGTTGTATCAAAAGGTATAATCTTTGACAAATATCCATTTATGCAAATTATCCACTCTGTTTCAAATTTAAGAACTGGATATGCACGACTTTTTAAATGACCAGCTATGGCTTCAGAGACTGTCTTGTGTTATTCCCTGCTTTTCTCACCTTTTTTCACTATAACTGTGATGAATGAACTCTTGGCTTTAGAGTAGCAAGGACTGCAGGCTTTCTGGTTAGCAGGACGCACTGCTGGAAGGTGGCAAACAGGGCCCACGGTGCTCAGACAGAGCGTGAGGCTCATGTTGCCTCGCAGAATTATGTGGGAAGTTGGTGCTCAAGAGGGTTTCTTAGGTAGGGTTTCTCCACTACCCTGTCTCTAGATTTCTACTGCTCCCCACCTCCCTTCCCTCTGCTTGAGGAAAGCCTCCAGTCAGAACAAGCTAGTTAGCATCACACATCAGCCGTTAGGGAAGAGAGCCTGCATTTAAATAAGATTGTAGGGACTTCCTGGTGGTCCAGTGGCTAAGAAGCCACTTTCTAACATGGAGGACCCGGATACCATCCCTGGTCAGGGAACTCAGACCGCATCTGCTACGGGCAGCTAAGCCCACAGACCGCAACTAGAGAAAGCCCACACACTGCAGCACAGAGCCAGTCTAATAAATAAATAAGTAAATAAGTAAATAAATAAGATTGTAGGTGGGAAATAGCTCCTAAAGAAGGCTTCACTAAGAGTATCACTCTGTCTTTCTTGAGGGAGCTTGCTCTTACTCCCCACAGCTCTTCATAAACACATTTCTTCCCTGGTTCTCGTTCGTCAACTACATTGGGCTCTTTCTGTCACCTTTTAGGACTCCTCTGCCCACATGTTATAGGCTGGTGCTGCTAGGGGTCTTTCACCCCTGACTGTTCTTCTCCTTCTAACACTCTCCCTAGGGACCCCATCCACATTTGTGGTTCCAAATCCTCACCCCCATCTTTCTCCTGGGCTTCACATTCATATATAACCCCATTCTGATGGTCTGCATGCAGTGGACCAGATGTTTTCATCTCCTTAAAATTCAGATGCTGGAATCCTAACCCCCAAGGTGATACTAGGAGGTGGGGCCTTAGGGAGGTGGTTAGGGCCTAATGCTAGTGAATGGAATTAGTGCCTCTGTAAAAGGTGTTCTATAGAGATCCCCTCCCTTCTGCCACGTGAGGTTACAGTGAACAGGCCCCGCCTGTGAACCAGGAAATGTGTTCTCACCAGACACCGGACCGGTCAGCATCTTGATTTTGGACTTCCCAGCCCCCAGAACTGTGAGAAATAAGTTCCTCTTGTTTATAAGTCACCCAGGTTATGGTATTTTGTTATAGCAGCCCCAAGACACTTCAAGCTATCCTCAAGTCTTCTTAAACTCAGCTTCCTCTTAACTGAATTCTTCATCTTCTCCTGTACAACCCTCCTCCCCTTCCGGTGGTAGTTGGTAGCATCTACATGGTCATATAAAATAAAAACTGAAAAAAAAAAAAAAAAAAACCTGAGAATCAGGTTTCAGTTTGACTTTCAGATGAGCCAGGGCTCTTGGGCAGAGTCAGACATGGGAGGAGCAAAGAGGGAGAACTCTTTGAGGTTTGGGTTTCTGGTTTCAGTTTCTGCTTAAAAGTTGTGGAGGATGATTCTCAGTCTGAGTAGCTCTCTAAAATGACTATAGAGACCTGCAGTGGTAGAAAGCAAGGGAGTTTTATGTTTGTGGTGAGGGCGGTATATCAGTTAAGAATAGCAGTTAAATATGTAACTTTGTTCTGACTTTTCCAAGTCTCCTGTAAATGTGTTATCATACTTTCATAATTTAAATAAGAAAGAAGAAAGAAAGAAGAATAGTAGTTAGTTGCCAGTAAAGAAATCTGAAATAACAATAGCTTAGACAAGAAAGAGGTTCACTTTCTCTCCAGGCAGAGCCAAATATATATGCCCAGGGTTGGTATGGTGGTAACATGACTTTACTGCCCCAGGCTGTTCTATTTTTAATTCCTCCATCCTTAGCTTTTAGTGCTCATCCTCAAGGTCATCCACAGAAAAGCCTGCTAATGCTCAAGCCATTGCACCCATGTTTCATTTAGGAAAGAAGGGAGAAGAACACAGGAACTTACCTACAACCTCATCCCATGCATTCTGCTGGTATCTCATTAACTATGCCTACCAGGAAGGGAGGCTTTGCACTAACTAATGGACAGGTTCTCTTAGTTAAGAAGATGACTTAATAGCTATTAAGTAGGAAACTAGCAGTCTCTGATATGTGAAGAATTTTGAAAATAAGCTTGAGTTTTTAAAGAAGTTTAAATGCCTGTTCCTTCTAGAATCATGTCACTGGGCAAAGCCCCTCCAGAGTTTTCTGGAAGTTTTCTTTGATTCTAATATCTCCTCGCCCACTGCACCCAGTGCATTGCCAAGATCTGTGAATTTTAATCCCATGAATATAACTTGAATCCGTCTCCTTCTCCTCATTCCTGCCACCACTCCTCTAGTTCAGGCCCTTCCTGGTTGGATTATGGCAACCACCTCCTGACTCTGTGCTCTTAGTGGAGGCAAACTGATAACAACAATAGTTCTGCAGCTGGAGTCCTGGCTTTCTTGGGAAGATTAAGTAAGATAATATACGTATAGCACTTGCATGGTACCTGGCCCATAGTAAGCGTTCATTCAATTTTTGCAGTTATTTCTCTCTCTCTTGTAAAAAATTGCGATTTCCAGGTTGTAGTGGAACAATTTGCCTAAGTAGGTGACTTTTTTCAGTCGTAAGTGCCTAAGGGCAAGGACCGAGCTTATTTATCTCCTCTTCTCTAGCACTTAGCACAATGTCACACTGGCATGTGGCTGGGTGCAGGATGAATGAACACAGTGGTATCTCTGGAGGACTGATGCGCTGCAGACAATGGAGGAGACAGACTCCACGGGGCAGCACGGATCACACGTGCAGGGCACTGCCGTTATTTCCACTTGTTGGTCCTGCTGGCAGCCGACCAAGTATCTTTATTTCGCATATTATTTTTCTAACCTCAGTCTTTATTACCATTTCAGACTCTTGATTCGTCCCCTTTGAGTTTTCTCCTGATCCTTGGGGAGTTTCTCTCTCATTTTATATGTATTATATATATAAAGAAATGTTAATATATTATTTTGTAGTATTATATAAATTATACATCAAATAATTTATGTGTATTATATATTTTTCAGGAGTGGCATTTTGCCTAATGTATGTAAATAATACTTATTTATATTTCTTAGTATGCATTATAAATACACTGTATGTATATATTATATATATAATATGGGGCTTCCCTGGTGGCTCAGACGGTAAAGAATCCACCTGCAATGCAAGAAATTTTGATTCCTGGGTCGGGACGATCCCCTGGAGGAGGAAATGGCAAGCCACTCCAGTATTCTTGCTTGGGAAATGCCATGGACAGAGGAGCCTAGCAGACTACAGTCCATAGGGTTGTAGAGTCGGACATGACTGAGCGATTGAGCGCACACACACACACACGTATAGTATATATTGTTATACAAAAATGCCACATCTGGAAAATAGTAGTAGTAATAATGATGATCAGTTAATATTTTATCACTTTTGTGGTGCTAGGGATTTCTCAAAAATGCTTTTTATAAATCAATGCATGTACCTCTTACAACTCTATGAGGTAGTCCAATTTTTAATCCCTGTTTTCTAGATAAGAAAATAGAGGGACAGGGAAATGAGATAATCATACCAAGGTCTTGGGCTCATAAGTGGGTGGGTCAGTGTTCACTGGATATTATTTGAATCTGTCTCCCTATTTTTCTTCTTCATGACTTTGATTTGTTCCCCCTGTATTTCTCAATATTTTAAACTGTCAGTCATATAGTATGTCTTAATATATAAATCATTTCACATACATGGTCTCATTTGATCTTCCTAACAACTCTCTGAGGTGGGTAAAGGTCAATTTTGTTACCTCCACTAGATGAATGAGAAAAATGATGTTCACAGGCTTAGTTATTTAGAGTCTTATTTCTGGAAGTGTATTAAAGAATTTCTTGCCTAACTTGGTCATTTTGAGGAAAAAGAAACATTTTTCCCTAGTTCCCACAGCTAATTGTCTTACTAATAGCCTGTCTTTGCAGCTGGGTGCTATGAAGGTTATATTGACTTTGGAACCAACTATTCAATTTTTCTGAACTATAGTTTACTCACTTACAAAATGGGAATATTACTATTTACCTTATAAGACTTGTGAAAGACAAAATTATTATGTAACAGGCCCACCACAATCCAGATACCTGTTAAGTAGTCAATAGACATCAGTTATCTCCTCTGTCCTCTCTTCATCTTTTCTAAGGTTATTGCGAGGATATGATAAGATAAACTTTTTTCCCCATGTCTTGTGTTATTTTCCATACCATGGAGCTATGAAACGGAAAACTGCCATCAGCTCCCTTCTGATTTTGTGGGAGATAGCCTTTCCCTCTGGCTCATACCACCTTCTTACTCCCCGTAATCCTCTTCCGCTGCAGGAAACCCTCCAGGCTCCATCCATCAGGTAGCTTCTACTTTTGCCAGGTTTCATTTCCAGCCTGAACTCTGCCGTCCATCATTTCAGTCACTCTCTTGCCACTATTTTTTAAAGTCTCTTGCCCTCTTTGCTCTGCAAAGCTCGGGACTCCACTCCACCCAAGCCCTTGGTTTCTCTGCGCCTGTGCTAGCCCTGTTGCCTCAGACGACAGTGGCGCGCGTCCAATGGCTACGCGTTCTTGGTCTCACGTCAGTGGGACCCTCACTTTCACACAGCCGTTGTTTTCAGTTTTAGGCCCATTCCCTCAGCGACTCTTCACAGTTTTCATCTCATTCCTGAAACTCCCAGCCTCACCATCTCCCCCATCCCTTTCAGCAAAAGACTGCTTTTTACTCTTCGGAGAAAATGTCATCAGTTGAGTGCTCGCTCTGCGCCAGGCACTGGGCCAAGTCCTTGATTTGCATCACCTCAGCTAATCTTCACCAGCGCTTCATGAGCTGGATATGGTTATTATTGCTCCATTTTAGAGCAGAGGCACCAGGGGTTAAGAGAGTCTGGGTAATCTACCCAAGAGGTCCCAGCAGGGAGATGCCAGCCATGCTCCAACCCTAGAGCCAACATTTCAGCGTCAATAAATTCTTCAGGCTTCTTTCCTGTCAACAACAAACTTATCTTCATTAATTTAAAAAAATTAGCTTAAACATTTTTTTTCAGAGTTATTCATGCACCTAATTCAAAGAGACAAACAGGTATGAAAAAAACAGCAGTCCCTGACTTCTTATCCGTTTCTCTTTTCCAGAAGCAAACATTTTAGCAGACGCTGGGTCCTTACGGTCATATTTCTAAATATGCTGTGTATGTTGCTATTTACTTATCTGTCCATTTTATCTACTTTCTGTTGACTTCCTACCATGCAGGGTGAGGATTAGCTAGGCTATGCAGCAAGAACTCCTCCTTCTCAATGCATGCACCACATTTTCTTTCCTTATTTCCTGCAGATTACATTTATTTATTATAAAATGTAGATGCTATTCACAGCCAAGCCATAGGTGTGTTATAATTACTTTTTCTTTCCTGGACACTGTGCAGTGAGGCCTAAAATTAAGACCCAGTATGATGTGCGTCCTTGATACCTGGAGAAACCAGGAGACCCTCAATAATATACCTACCAAATTTCCTCTCCCGACTCCTCCCATGGATTACATCCCCCAGGCAAGCGGCCCTCCTTTCCAAGGGGACCTTGGACAGGCCTTCCTGCCTGTCTCTGAGTAATGAATTTCTGTCCCCTGCTAGCACGTGGCATTACTCACACAAGTCAGCCACATCCTTGTGCAGGACCCAGGGGTCACCTCAACCCCTTGATGCTACAAAGCCAGCCTCCCCAAGGCCCTGCTGGTTCCCTCTGTTCCTGAGAGCAACCTCTGTGTGGTCCTGCCGTGGTGTCCTCCTCCCGAGGTTGTATTTGTTATTAATAAACTGCTGAGATGCCATCTGCCCAGTGTTAGGTGTTGTGTGTTCAGCAAGCCCATAGCCCTAGGCTGGGAGTCCCTCCCTCACCAAAGGCATGAAGAGGAGGCAGTTAAAACACACATTTTGTGTGTGTATGTGTTTCTTGGATTAATAATAATCTGCTTGGTTTTCCCTTATCCTCTTCCCAGTTGTGTAAATCTCCTCTTGATCCCTGCAACCTTTAATGTTAATTTCCTCTTCTTGGAACCGGCTACCTTGGAGCCTCTGATCTGCTGCAGGCTGGCTTGTTGATGACCGTGCCTGCCCCGCAGCTGTCCCCTTTTAGAGATCTCGCGTGTCTGAAAATGTTATTCTCTCACTTACTTGATTGCCTGGCCAGGTTTAGCATTCTTGGCTGCAAATGATTTTTCCTCAGAATTTTGAACCCATTTTCCACGTCGTTTTGGTTCCAACATTGCTGTTGAGAAGTCCAAAATCATTTAAATCCCTAATCTTTCATATGCAACCTGTTTTCCCTTTGCTCTGTGGGGAAAGAAAAAAAAAAAAAAAGTCACTGCTCCCTCCCCTCTACCCCACTCCCCTCTGCCACTTCTTTTAATTTACCAGCGAAATTTACTGGTGTGGTTCTGTTTCCATTCATTGAATTTGGCACTTGGTGGATTTTTTCTGACCTGGAAACTCATATCCTTCAGCTCTGGGGAAATTCTCTTGTCTTATTCGATGATTTTTTTTTATTCCATTTTCCTTTCCTATTCTCTCATTCTGGAACTCTTAGCTATGTGGATGTTGGCTTGCTTGAATAGTTCTCTAATTTTCTTTCTTTTATTATTTTTTTCTTTTATTCCCTATTTTCTCAATTTTTCTAGATTTTTTTCTGAGTTCTAGATTTCTTCACCTTAGCTTGCAACTTTTCTATTGGGCTTTCATTTTTATTTTTTATATTTTAAATTTTAAATTTTATATATAAAATTTATATAAATTTAATATATTTTAAATTTCAAGACTGTTTCACAGTAGTCTTTTCTGGGTAACTATGCTGTTGGTGGGATTTGATGATGAGCTTCATGGTAGAGTAGAGTGGGTTGGCTGGCTATTTTCTCGCAGAATCTCCAAGGTCAGTATCTTTGCTTTTTTTCCTGGTAGATGGCACAGATTCCCCTAACTCTTGCTTAGTGGGGTACCCCACACTGCCAGCATTCTGCGAGAGATGCCCGCCCATCCCTGAGTATATCTCCTGCAGATTGGGAGATGTGCATCGGGTTGCTCTTTAACTTTTTTCCACTGCCAGCTTTCTCAGATCTGCTAAATCAGCTACCGCACATCCATCTGCTTTTCAGCTTTCGAAATTGTATCACTGATGTTTCCATTCCTTTTGGATTTTTGTGCTTTCGTATATTAATAGCTTGACTGTTATCTACATGAGGTTCGGGAAAGAGTTGAGCCTAACGCATGTATTTAATTTTTGTCTCTTTATTTCTCTACCCATATTCTCCTCCTTTCCTCTCATTCCTTCACGTGACATTGAGATTCAACGTCGTCCTGTCTCTTTAGAGGTGCTGCTGCAGGAGTCATCCCTTCCCTGCTTTGTACTTTTGATTCTGTATTGGCTTTTTCCTGTTACCTTGAAATACACTGAGATAATTCCAACTGTAGATGTTCCTTTGAACTAGCATCTTACTTGTGCTCGGTCACCTCTTTTTCAGGCTACGACTCATATGTCTGCTTCCTTTTGCAGTCAAACTTTTTGAAAGCATCACTTGCTATCTCTACTTCCTCTGAGCCCATTTACA
Source organism: Cervus canadensis (assembly GCF_019320065.1). NCBI lineage: Eukaryota > Metazoa > Chordata > Mammalia > Artiodactyla > Cervidae > Cervus > Cervus canadensis. Next base: position 15,468,873 of record NC_057416.1, read on the forward strand.
ACTCTACACATGGAAAGGGACTTCCAGTAAAATTCCCAAATGATTTCCATATTGTCAAACCAGAAGACACTTTTCTCAGAGGTTTCCTCTCTTGCTTGATGGTGCTCTAGACCACATTGACATTTCTCTTTTTCTTACTAGTTTTTATTTTAGTGTTAAAAGGAAGTTTATCCATAATAAAAGTCATATGTAGTCACTACATAAATTTGAAAGATAAAATGTATGTCTATAGACAGGAAACTCCATCTTTAAATCTATACCAGAGATAACTCTCATTAAATTTAGGACGTATTTACTTCCCAACTTTTTTTCTGAGTATGTAATCCATATTCACATGGAATTGCAAATTCTGATTTTCTGAAAAGTTCCACATCTCGATGTCCAATTGTCTTGAGACTATATGTCTTACAGAAGTCTCAAATCTAAAACAGATTTTTCAGAAAATTGGTTACTTTTAATTTCTTATCTCAATGAGTACCATCACTACTCAGCCATTGATAAAGCCAGACACCTGTGTGACATCCCCCTCCTGTCTCTCTCCCTCACCTCTTATACATAATGAGTCATTGAATCGTTTGAATTCTACCTTTTCAGATGTTTTCATTTAGCTGCTTTACTTCTACCCTAGCGTCATCCCTTTAGGTTAGGATTTCACCTTTTTACCTGAATTATTGCATTAACCACCTAATTAAAATTCTTGCCTCTCTTTGAAACTATTATTCAGAATGCTGTCAGAACAGTTGCTATAATATACTTGTCCAATCATGTCATTAACTCATTCAGGAATCCTTCCACATCTCTCCATAGCTTGATGAATAAATCTCAGATTCCTTAGCCTAGGACTCAAAGCTTTCATGCGTCTTTCAGAAATGTCTGGCTTCTTTCCCTAACTTTATTTGTTCTAGTTTTCCCGTGTCTATTTAGTATGGGAAAATGGCTCGTGTGGTTTCTTTTCTTTAAAACCACCTTCATCCTTTTCTCTTTCTTGTCTAGTTTCTACACATGCCTCAAAAGTAAGGGCATAACTTCTTCCGAGACGCTGTCCTTTGTGTGCTCATGTAATTTATTTTTTTCTCACTTTATTATTGATTTATTTATGGGCTGCACTGTGTCTCTGTTGCTGCCCATGGGCTTTCTGCAGTTGCAGACAGCAGGGGCTGCTCTCTAGTTGCAGTGTGGGGGTTTCACGTTGCAGTGGCTTCTCTTGAGAGCATAGGTTCTAAGGCATGCTGGTCTCAGTAGTTGTGGCTTCTGGGCTTAGTTGCTTGTGACATGTGGGATCTTCCTACACCAGGGATCGAACCAGGGTCCCTGCATTGCTAGCCTAATTCTTAACCACTGGACCACCAGGGAAGCCCCTCATCTAATTTAGAAGTGTCTCCTAAATGCTTCCATAGTACCCTCTGAAGACACGTATCCTGTGGCTGGAATCTTGCAGTTTCTTCTTCTAAAACACAGGCATCTTCAGAGTCGAGGCTTATTTATTACTTGACTTTGTATTCCTAATGCCTAGTCAAGTGCTTGACAAAAGACAGACTCTCAGTGTTTATTCAAGAAATAGCTCCCCGTTTGGATTTTTAAATGGATGCTCTGTTTTCAAAGGGAGCCCTTTTTGACTTTACAGTTCTTTTATGAATATGTGAAGAGAGATGGTTGTGTGGGTGTGAGCGGGGAGAAGACCGAATCTAGAAGTTCACAGAGATCATCACAAAGGATTATTCCTAATTATCCTTTTGGGTGTCTCCTTCTTGTTTTTAGGATAGGGCTAGAACTGAACCTGAGTCCTGGAGCTCGTTAATGACAGAGTCCACCCGGGACTTCTCTCTCCTGCTACTGGTAAAGCCCTTTTCCTGCTACATGTGCTTCTTTCCTGATCTGCTCTCAAAAACACGTCTTCAGCTCTGAAGAATTTGGAGGATTCCTTAGCCTGACACTTAAGACCAAGCAGCTCTAAAACCGCCCGCAGCCTCATTCTGCTGAGAAAACTGTCCTGCGTCTCCTACTCTCACACTGTTTCCAAAAGGTTTCCAGGACATTGACCAGCTGGTAAAAGCTTCAGAGAATTATTTCTCCAAGTGAGTGAGTGAGTGAGTGAGTGAAAGTCACTGAGTCGTGTCCAACTCTTTGTGACCCTACGGACTGTAGCCTGCCAAGCTTATCTGTCCATGGGATTCTCCAGGCAAGGATACTGGAGTGGGTTGCCACTGCCCTCCTGCAGGGAATCTTCCCAACCCAGGGATCGAACCCGGTTCTCCTGCATTGGCAGGCGGATTCTTTACTGACTGAGCCACCAAATTTCTTCAAAGGAGGACCCTGTCTTATGAGAGCAGGGGCTAGAGAAGGATCTGAAATAATTGTTATTTTGCATTATACCTTTGAGTCTAGGGAGGCCTTCAAAGAACGGGTAAACCCACCTTTAAAGGAATCTGCAGCTCTCTTTGTCCAAATGCAGTTTGAGAATTAGCTGAGTGGTCCTCCCTGCCAACTAAGTAACCTCTAGGCTGCAAATCACTGTTTGCCACCAGGTGACAGAAAATATAAACCATGATTCTGAGAGCTGAGATAGCTCAGCATGGATGTGGCATTATTGTTCTGGAAGGCACACATTCCTTGTGGGAAAGAGAGGAGTACTTTGCATTATGGGCATAATTTACCCGCACTGTAGTCTCACTCCCAGAGGAGGCATCTTGGGCTTGGATTTTCTTTTTGGCAAGGAGTAAGCCTAGAACTTTCCAAGTGTGCCAGCCGTACTTCTCTCTCCTCTTTCAAATGCTGTCACAAGTAAGGAAAAATACTGAATCACAAATGTTCTGGCTACAGGAGAAAAATTAAACCAAACCCCAAACCTCATTCAAACATTTCTGAACCCAACGGTGGGAGCAGTAAATATGATTAAGGATTATAGGCAGCCTCCATCTCTCTTTGGAAGCAGGAGGTACATAACTGCAGAGAAATATGCTAGGAAAAGCACTCCCTTGTCAAAGGAGAAGGCAGAAGGGAAGTAGACACGGGTAAACCAAGCGGTCAGACTGCATTCAGCCTGCAATAAAAGGCACTCAGGACTGGCTTGGTCAAGTGCCACAAATAAGACAGCTCTAGGGTGAATAGGGAGGGTGGGCTGGGCTAGGCTGAGAGACACAGCTGCATTTTATGTCATTACTGGAAAAAGCAGAACACATACTTCACACTGAACACTTCTCTCTACGCCCAGTACATTCACACACACACACACACACACACACACGTATAGATACACAATATAAAAGTCTTTATTTACCGTGTATGCTCAGTCATCTTTGACTCTTTGCGACTTCATGGACCGAAGCCTACCAGGCTCCTCTGTCTATGGAATTTTCCAGATAAGAATACTGGAGTGGTTGCTATTTCCTCCTCCAGGGGATTGTCCCAACCCAGGGATCGAACTTGCGTCTCTGGTGCCTCCTGCATTGCGCCAAATTCTTTAACAATTGTGCCAACTGGGAAGGCAAAATGTCTTTACTTTGGGCTAAAGAGTAACAAACCAACATGTGATTTCAGAGCAGGGAAGTTCTAGATTTTGCTCTAGCGATCTAGGAAAACAACAGATGGTTGAAAGTTTGCTTATCCTGCTTACCAACCACAGCAAAGGCAGCAAAGCTGTCATTTGATTTTTAGGAGTTTGGGTTTGAACAACTTGGATTGAATTCAAATGGTATTTCAAGTTGTGTGATGCATTTGAGGGTGTATTACTGGCCTTTCCCTCATTATTTCAGCATCACGATAGGCAGCTCTTCAGTTCCTTGGAATGATTATGTCTGAAATTATGAAGCAATCAAGATTGTGAAGTGACATCTGTTGACCTTACTTGCTGTCCCTCTTCCCCACCTTTCAGGTTTGATAAAAGTCCCTTGGCTTTCCTTGTGCTGACTCTCAAAATTTTTCCTTCACCATCACCATGCCAGAATACCATTTCCAAATTTGCTGCATGGAAAGAAGAATGACTTGGATTCATCATTTTCCCCTCCAAATTTAACATCCACATCATCTGAGCTTTCTAGAGAGCAAAGCTTTTCTGTACTTAACAGCCTTCAGTGACTCTTCTTTATTTGGAAAATAAAATTGAAGTCTGATCCAGACTCTGATAGCCCCATTACCTATCACCTCCTTGTCCTGGGATCATCAGAGCTCGTCTCAACACACTCTCTTGGCTGGGTCTTTCTTTGCTTCTTCTACGTCTGATTTAGAAAACTCACTTTTCCATGACATGGTTTGTTTGGAAGTCCTGCCCACTGCGTAGACTTCTGCCACTCTAGTGTCTTCCTGGAGGACTTCCCTTATCTCTCAGCATGTAGTGAGCCTCTCTTCCCTGTTCCCCTATTTAACATGTAAATAACTTCACTACAGCACTGTCTGCATTACACTTTTCTGTTCGTATCTCTGTTACTCCCTCTGTACTGTGAGCTCTTTGAAAAGGTCAGAGAGAGAAGGATATTATGAGAGGGTAAATGGGAGTATGACTGGATCAAGAGTGTGAGTGGGCAAGATTATAGTAAAGCAAAGAGATCTCTCACATACCACCACTTTGGTATCTAGGGGTGATTACAACTCATTTTACCTAGGTAAGTAAGTGTTAATCACTCAGTTATGTCCAGCTCTTTGTGACCCCATGGACTGTAGCCCACCAGGCTTCCCTGTCCACGGAAGTCTCCAGGCAAGAATACTGGAGTGGGTAGCCATTGCCTTCTCCAGGGAATCTTCCTGACCCAGGGATCGAACCTGGGTCTTCTGCATTGCAGGAAGATTCTTTACTGTCTAAGCCACCAGGGAAGCCCAGTTTACATATAAAATCCAATACTTGTAAAACTTAAATATATTTACTAAAACTAAGCTTATATCTGCAAGTGGTAGGGAGTCTGCCTGCCAAAATAGGAGATGCAAGTTTGATCCCTGGGTTGGGAAGATTCCCTGGAGAAGGAAATGGCAACCCTCTCCAATATTCTTGCCTGGGAAATCCCACGGACAGAGGAGCCTTGCAGGCTATAGTTCATGGGGTTGCAAAAGAGTCAGATAGGACTTAGCGACTAAACAACAACAAACTGCATCTGCAAACAAATGTTTCATGACGTGTGTAAGCATGTAATGCTCAGCTATAAATAGAGTATGTCCATGAAATATCATCAGATATGATCCTAAATAGAGATATAAAAAGGTTAGAGTCATTAAAAATACCCAGAAAATCCTCCAAAGAATTCTATGCAATCATAACTTTGCATGTTTAGAAAAAGAATGGAAGAACATAAAATCAGGTCAAATTTAGTACAATGGACTGTAACTTCCAGATGTGCAGAATAACTTGTCACCTGCGTAAGTTCCTCTGTTAAAACACAAGAGAAATTTGTACTCACTACCTCTCAATATTTATTTATGTAGATAAAACATGAGTCACAAGGAAGTAGAGATGAATCCTGATTTATGACAACATCAAGAAAGCGGCTAAAAATAAGTGTGTCTCAGGATGATTCAAAGTGTAATAAGGGAATTTCCAGTGATTTGATAACAAATGTAGCAGCCCAACTCCATTTATTTTTTCCAGCAAGTATTCCCAATGAGCATGAAAAATGACAGCTGCATAATCTGAACAGTTAATTTTTTCATGTTAGTTGATTCAACCTTTTGTGTCAAAAAAAGAGATAAAAGGAAAAACAAGAGAGGGTGGATGTAGTAGATCAAAATTTGTATGTAAACAACTTCAGAGATAAAATCTCCAAAATTCTACCAATAGCCAAATATTAATATTCTGGTCATTAAGCCTAATTGCAGAAGAGCAGAACCCTAGAGCTGAAAAGAGCTCTGAGATATCAGTAAATGCAGCTTCCTACTTTGAGCAAGAATTGCCTACAAAATACTGTTCTCAGAAACAGAACTTAACCTGTTAAACAGTTATAGCAATGGGGGGTTCACTGCCTCTGTCTAGTTTCCTAGAGCTAATAACCAATTACACAAATGCAATAAACTGTGAAAAATTCTGAAAGAGATGGGAATACCAGACCACCTGACCTGCCACTTGAGAAACCTGTATGCAGGTCAGGAAGCAACAGTTAGAACTGGACATGGAACAACAGACTGGTTCCAAATAGGAAAAGGAGTACGTTAAGGCTGTATATTCTCACCCTGCTTATTTAACGTATATGCAGAGTACATCATGAGAAATGCTGGGCTGGATGAAGCACAAGCTGGAATCAAGATTGCCAGGAGAAATACCAATAATCTCAGATATGCAGGTGACACCACTCTTATGGCAGAAAGTGAAGAAGAACTAAAGAGCCTCTTGATGAAAGTGAAAGAGGAGAGTGAAGAAGTTGGCTTAAAGCTCAATATCCAGAAAACTAAGATCATGGCATCTGGTCCCATCACTTCCTGCCAAAAAGATGGGAATCAGTGGAAACAGTGGCTGACTTTATTTTTTTGGCTCCAAAATCACTGCAGATGGTGATTGCAGCCATGAAATTAAAAGATGCTTACTTCTTGGAAGGAAAGTTATGACCAACCTAGACAGCAAAATAAAAAGCAGAGACATTACTTTGCCAACAAAGTCCGTCTGGTCAAGGCTATGGTTTTTCCAGTAGTCATGTATGGATGTGAGAGCTGGACTATAAAGAAAGCTGAGCACTGAAGAATTCATGCTTTTGAAGTGTAGTTTTGGAGAAGACTCTTGAGAGTCCCTTGGACTGCAAGGAGATCCAACCAGTCCATCCTAAAGGAGATCAGTCCTGGGTGTTCATTGGAAGGTCTGATGTTGAAGCTGAAACTCTAATACTTTGGCCACCTGATGCGAAGAGCTCTCATTTGAAAAGACCCTGATGCTGGGAAAGATTAAGGGCGGGAGAAGGGGACGACAGAGGATGAGATAGTTGGATGGCATCACCGACTCAATGGACGTGAGTCTGAGTAAACTCCGGGAGTTGGTGATGGACAGGGAGGCCTGGCATGCTGCAGTCCATGGGGTCACAAAGAGTCGGACACGACTGAGCGACTGAACTGAACTGAACTGAACTGAACGGCTTTAAAAAATGGTAATGCATCAATCTGTGTCTTTGGAGGCTGGTGAAGGGGTTCAGCCAGGTTGCACTTTTTATAGACGTTTTGCGGGAAATGCATTTATTGCCTCTTGTAGCTTCTGGTGGCTGATAGTTTCCAGTCTCTGCCTCTGTTTTCACATTTTCTTTTCCTTTATGTGTCTCCTGAAAGAACACTGTCATTAGATTCAGGGATTAAGCAGATAATCCAGAAAGAACACCTCATTTCAAGGTCTTTAACTTAACATCTTCAAAAACCCTCTTCCAAATAAGGTAACTTGCACATGTTCTTGGAGAAGGAAATGGCAATCCACTCCAATATTCTTGCCTGGAGAATCCCATGGGCAGAGAAGCCTGGCAGGCTACAATCCATGGGGTTAGAAAGAGTCGGACATGACTGAACGACTTAGCACACACGCACGCACATGTTCTGGGATGTAGGGAATTTGCATATCTTTAGGGGACTGTTATTCACCTATAACCTCCAACAGCAGTCTATTTATGTTTGGACAGATTTTATTAAGATGGACTTTCACTTCTTTGAACAGTATCAATACAGCCTTACTATTTGGAAGTAATTCCTCAGCAGATGAGAAGTAAGACTTTGGCTCCTACTCTTGAGATGAGATGGGATGTTGCTCTCTTGTTAAACCCTCTACAACATGAGCACAGGGCATAAGCTGAGCCAATCAGATACCACCACTGGGCCTGGGACTCTTGAAGGACTGTTGTAGCCAAGTTCAAAGTCAGAGACTATTTGTGGCTGCTGTTGCACATTTCCAGTATGGTCTTTGTTCAAGTCCAATGGCAGTGGTACCCTTGGTAGTCTTCTAAAAATTCTGCCTGTGACAGGGAATTTTTTCCAGGTCTCTTTTCCATTTCCCCACACAAGCTTGGCTGTCTGGTCTTCCTGTGGATGCTGTAAGCTATCCCTTTAAATACATCACTTTTGCCAAGTCCATTACCAGAGTTATTTTGTGTTGTTTACAGTCAAGAACCCTAAAATACTCACGTGATGTGAAAATCTCTTTCTAGATTTTGGTCACCTGAATATACAAATTATTCCCTCAAAGCTGTACAGAATACACCTACATAATTTTGCATGGATGGAAAACCCATAAACAAATTTGTATAATCCAGGGATGGGGTGGATCTTAAAAATTGTGTTCTTAGACATGGTATTTTCTAGATGTTACACTATGAATCAACATGGTCAAGTGAGTACTCATGGAGACAGGTCAGAGCTGGCAGAAGGAATCTGGAATCCTAGTCTAGGGCACTTTCTCTTCACCATGCTTCCAACCAAAAGGTATATCATACTCTCTCCCCTCCTCAAATTTTTGTTTTTCAGTTGCTCAGTTGTGTCCGACTCTTTGTGACCCTATGGACTGCAGCACGCCAGGTTTCCCTGTCCTTCACTATCTCCCAGAGTGTGCTCAAACTCATGTCCATTGAGTCTGTGATGCCATCCAACCATCTCATCCTCTGTCACCAGCTTCTCCTCATGCTTTACCTTTATACCTTTCTTTCAAGCCAAGCATTTCTAAATTTGTCATCACTGTTAATATCACTGTTATATTTTCTTTGTAAAGCTTTATTTAATTATCATGAACAAGTTTCTGTAGGAATTTTCAGCCATCTTTGAATCATGAAGCTACCCTCTGAAACCTTCTGCAAGGAACATCTTGTCTAGAAATATGTTTAAGACTCATTCCTGAAGGTCCATGCTCTGTGTTCCTGCCAGCTATCTTCATCCATGACCCTCACCTTCGTGTGCACCCTGGTGTCTCCCACTTCTAGGTGGCGACCCCTTTGTACTCTTCCTTTAGAGCACCCCTTTCTCTTCTTTGGACCTGTAAGTCATGCATTATCATGTCGCTTACTGCTCCCCAGATATTGATCCTTCCTTTCAGACACTTGCAACCATCACTTTTTGCATTTTGACCATATGCACTTGATTGCAGTTAATTTAGAACTTAACAGTAGTCTGTCTTAGTTTTTTTTCCGCCTAAACTGATTTATTTTCAAGCTTTGTCTTCCCAACAAAATTGTAAACTTGCAGAGGGTAGACATGTGGTCTTGTTTCTTCAATATATAATGGTTCAGAGGTCTTTAATGGGCACAACAGGCACTTAGTTTTTCCCATTTATGAGCAGTGGGATAGGACATGACTTGTAAACATTTGTAATTTTGCTGAAGCAGAACCTTTTCAATTATAAAAATTTTATAAGTTCTTGAAAAATAAAAGTTCCCTAAACAATTCCATTTTTCAATCCCACTTGACTTCATCTTTACCAAATTTAAGGGTTTCATGTGTATTCTTCAAGGAATTTTCTTTTCAAATACAATTATATTGCCTCCTTAAATAAACACAGAAATTTACATGCATTCAAAAGGTTTTTTTTTTTTTTTTCTTATTAGTATTGACAAATTATCTCTTGAAAAGTTTGTGGGAGTTAAGAATTTAGATTTTTAAAGGCTGTAAGGTTGGTAGGCAGAGATGAATTACTTAACTAAAGAAATGAAGCAACTCAGCTTCCATATCTCAGTTAGCCTTGTGATTCTCTGCATCTTTTACAATCACACACCATATCAGTCAGTTCAGTTCAATTCAGTTCAGTCTCTCAGGCGTGTCCGACTGTTTGTGACCCCATGGACTGCAGCACGCCAGGCCTCCCTGTCCATCACCAACTCCCAGAGTTTACTCAGACTCATGTTCATTGAATCGGTGATGCCATCCAGCCATCTCATCCCCTGTCATCCCCTTCTCCTCCCACCTTCAATCTTTCCCATCACCAGGGTTTTTTCAAATGTGGCCAAAATGTTGGGGTTTCAGCTTCAGCATCAGTCCTTCCAATGAACACCCAGAACTGTTCTCCTTTAGGATGGACTGGTTGGATCTCCTTGCAGTCCAAGGGACTCTCAAGAGTCTTCTCCAACACCACAGTTCAAAAGCACCATATAGGATACATTTATTTAACTCTTTGCATTCACTTCAGTTCAGTTCAGTCGCTCAGTCGTGTCTGACTCTTTGCGATCCCATGAACCGCAGCACGCCAGGCCTCCCTGTCCATCACCAACTCCCGGAGTTTACCGAAACCCATGTCCATCAAGTCGATGATGCCATCCAGCCATCTCATCCTCTGTCATCCCCTTCTCCTCCTGCCCTCAATCTTTCCCAGCATCAGGGTCTTTTCCAATGAGTCAGCTCTTCGCATCAGGTGGCCAAAATATTGGAGTTTCAGCTTCAGCATCAGTCCTTCCAATGAACACCCAGGACTGATCTCCTTTAGGATGGACTGGTTGGATCTCCTTGCAGTCCAAGGGTCTTCTCCAACATTGCAGTTCAAAAGCATCAATTCTTCAGTGCTCAGCTTTCTTTATAGTCCAGCTCTCACATCCATACATGACCACCGGAAAAACCATAGCCTTGACTAGACGGACATTTGTTGACAAAGTAATGTCTTTGAGTAGACTTTTTAAAAAAGTTATTGCTTATTTCATGATGTTGTTAAAAATGAGACAACATTGAAATACATAACAAATAAATGTAAAGCCCTCCGATTTTTCACCTGAGAAAATAATACTAACATCTTGGTGTTTCTGGATTTTGTGACATACTTATAATCTCATAGAGTATTTATCTATTTTTTCATCTAGAACTTTTTTGAAATTTTTTTAAGTAGCAGAAGCTCACTTAGCTCTTCAATGTCCTGGAAATTTTTAGGGGACAGAAGGATGCAAAAAGGGGATCTGGAGGATGTAAAGATCAGGAGCGGAGCTGAGAAGGAGATGGGTTGAAGGTTGTAGTTTTTCTGAAGCTTGTATAAAAAAGAAAAGATGGCATTGGGACTGAGGGTAAGCTAAAAGCAAGAGAAAAAAGTACAGTTTTTTCTTGACTGGTGCAGGATCAATCCCTAGTCAGGGGAACTAAGATCCCACAAGTCGAGCAGTGATATGGGAAAGGGGAGGGAAGACTGAGTCATTCAACGCTGTACTTCGCAGGGGCAGATTTTAATCTTCTTTGTTTTTTCTCTTTGGTGGTACTGGTGGTGCTGGTGAGGGGAGGCTGTTACAATGTGTGCGACCTCCAAGGACCCTTAATCCAGATGCCTGCAGTGTGAGGATGCCGCATCCTACAAACGAGAGGGTTGCGAGGGACTCAGAGACTTATTTTGTAAATTGTTCTATGTAGAAATTTGCCTGTCCTGGCATCATGCCCTGGATGGAAGCCAGAGAGAGAGTTTCAAAAAGAGATTAAGGTGTCAGTTTTGGAGGCAGGAAAAAGACAGTGGGCAATGCATTTGCCTGATTATACCACATATCTCATTTCCACCTAGTTTGTGAATACCTCAGAAGAGGTAAAATGCCGATAGCTATTCCAGTAACACGGATGACTTTTGAGTGATTTCTCTCCTATATTTTTCAAGTTTTATGTAATGTTATTGTTTTTAAAATAAATATTTTTGCATTTTTTTCCCTGTAAAACTTATGCAGGCACAGTTAGCATAAAATATTCAATATAATGTTATATATAGAAACAGGAGCAGTATCCTTTGAGGTTAACTAGTAATACTGATAGTAGACAGTATTGCCATTCATTGTTAGAAATTATTTTAACAGTGTTGTCGTTCAGTTGCTCAGCCATGTTTGACTCTTTTGTGACGCCATAAACTATAGCCTGCCAGGCTCCTTGGTCCATGGGATTTTCTAGGCAAGAATACTGGAGCCAGTGGCCATTTCCTCCAGCAGCGGACCTTCATGAACCAGAGATCGAACCCAAGTCTCCTGCTTTAGCAGGCTAATTCTTTACCACTGAGCTGCCAGGGAAGCCCGATTTTCACAAGACAGACCTTTAAAATGTATCCAAATCCATACATGTAGCTTATATAATAAATCTAAATAATACCTATAGTACAATCAATTTTATTAGAAGACTGATTCAGTGTTAAGAAATAAAGTTTGTTTCTAATTCTCTACGGATTATGCAATGATTATGTAAAAAGGTATTAACAACAAAGAGTATTAAGTTTAAACAAACAAAAAGTATTAATTTAAAAATTATTCTGACATAAGGTAAAGCTTTCCCAAGTTTACTTTGATGGGTATCTCATCTTATCATTGTTTCAGAAAAATAATTAAAGAACTAAAATTTAAAAGTTTTCAGTGTTAGATATTTGAATACTTAAGAAAAAAGTTTGAGGATTTCAAAGATTAAACTTCGTCTTTGGAAGGGTAATAAATATTATAAGAAAACCTTGATCAATTAAGGAAGAATAAATGAGAATACCAAGACATTCCAAGCCTATGTAGATTCCAAGGACTTCATGGAACTGATACAAATCTGTAGTTGCCAGAAAACAAAGCAGAGAAACACAGACTCTGTTTTACTGCCTTATAGCTAAGTGGTCCCAGAGTGGTGTTCTCCCTCCTCCCCTCAACCCCTCCCTCCTCCCCCAGCCCCTCCTTCCTCTTTCCTTCCCTTTCCTTTCTATTCCTCCCTCCCTCCCTTCCTTCCCTCCCTGGCCTCTTTCCTGCAACTCTCTTCTCCACCTCGCCCACCCAGGAACCCTCCATTCTCTCACTGGTTTAGCTGCTAGTCATCATTCAGGTTGTGTTTATAGGTTCGTATCTCTGGAAAGGGTTCCCCAGTACTTCATGTCAGGCTTGCCTAGCTTCCTACCTGCTCCCTCCAAATGAGCTCTGTTGCAGGGTGCTGTAATTGGCTCTTTTCTTGTCTGTGGGGCCCACACGTTTGTGTCTGTGTCTGCCTGTTTGGTCCACTTTTACATCAGCAGGGTCCAGTACTGCATTTGTGACTGCTGCTGCTCTTCGGTCACTCAGTGGTGTCCGACTCTTTGCGACCTCGTGGACTGTAGCCCACCAGGCTCCTCTGTCCATGGGCTTCTCCAGGCAAGAGTCCTGGAGTGGTTTGCCATTCCTTTCTCCAGGGGATCTTCCCAGCTCAGGGATCAAACCCAGATCTTCTACATTGTAGGCAGATTCTTGACTAATAGGAGCTGAACATTATTTTTCAAATGAATATCAAATAAATAATAAATAAAAAGCCAAAATAATTTTTTAACTTAGGAAAGCAATGTAAGGTATCTGTTCATCTTTTTTACTCATTAAATGTTTATTAAGCATGTGATTGTTATCTAAATATTTCCATTAGGAATTAGCTAAGATAGTATTGAAGAGAAGGAAACTCTATACTTAGGTATTTGATTATTTTTTCCTGTTTTACAACTTAATCCACTTTTTAAAAATTGCTCAAGCCATAACTGTAAAATGCATAGAATATTTTACTCTTTTTTTCATTTTGTATTTTATGCTTTTAAAAAAATTTTATGACACAATATTTTTACTTGACCACTGACAATGGGAAGTGGCTGATATTTCTAAAGAAATTTTGGCCTTATCTAAGCTGACTATATCCTCAGGTGAATGATTATAAAATGTATGTCCAGAGAGACATGACTCATATTGACATGGGTGGTAACTTGGGCTAATAAATGTGGGAGGTAGGCAGAAAGGAAAACAATGCTGTAGGTATTTTTTTCTTGATGTGTGAGTACGAAGGTGTTTACTGCCAAGACCCTGATGATTAGTGAGTTTAAAGGGAAATGTACAAAGTTGTAAAAACATTGTGCTGAAAAAAATTCAGTGGTGTTTCTTTACTGTCTTTATTCAGTTTCATGACAACTGACTTATTGTAGCTGGTAAAATAGCATTTTCACATTAGTAAGAGGTTTGTAGACAATAAATACATTCAATATAAGAATGAAAATGTGAAAGACTTTTCTCTTTAGTAGTAAATAAAACCAGAAGTATGGCCTTCAATGCTCTATTTTGCCATTCAGATTTCTGCATAGTTTATAGCATAGTTAATGAGACTAAAAGCAATTTACAAGTGATTTTCTGTATAATACCCAACCCCGAAAAAGGCACATGAAACTCTTTAAAATGAATTATTCAGTGCTTTTATCTTAAATGGTGTATGACTTTAGGAACAGATACCTAAGGAGAGTTAGAAATAGCAATGCTACAAAATGCCTGTAGAATCCTCATCTATGTAAGGCAATCAAGGACAAGATATAAGTTTATTTCACAAAATGATTTCATGCACTGCAAACGTGGGGTCCTAGCAGCTGGGTTTAACCAAACAAAACATCTCAATCAAAATATCACCAAATTGCTCATCTGATGTTTTCTTCTAAATTTAAGAAAAATAAATGATAAAATTGTTTGTGTTTATCTATGGAAAAAGGATGGGAGAACAAATATCTGCAATTCAGATCTCAAAACCTGTCTTTAGCTGAAATATTCATAAGCCAAAGTATTTTCTTTCAAAGAAAATCCTAGAAAACGTCATCGGTTTTCAAGTTCATGTGCTCTGCATAAGACTTTATGCAAAGAACATCATATGAAAAGCAATAGTTTGGGTGTTTAATGTGAAATCTATGTTATGGCCACAGAGCGACCCTCACATGTCATATTGCTACTTTTTCACTGTGGGTTTTTTTTTTTTTTTTTTTTGATTACTGCTTTCATCAGGTGACATTGTTTAAACAATAGTCCTGCCTTACCGCATGTGCTTCCTACAAGTCCATTTTCATCTTTTGTGAAAGTGCTGATAAATTGTTTCCTTTAAAGATTTTTGTTATTTTTCTTCTAATATAGACCCTAAATATGTTGGCAGTTGTTTTCATAAACTGGAGGCACTGCAGTGCTTTTCCTTTCCTGTGAGCGAAGGAAAACACATGAGTACAGAAAAATAAAGATAAAAGTAGGAGGTTCAAGGCACAGGTTCTGAACATCAGGTTCAGGTGCTGTAGTTTACATCTATGATGTATCAAATGCTAAGGAAGTGGCTGAAGGGTTGATCTAAAGGGTTTGAATTTAGTGGGCACAAGATAGAACTGTGTTTATAAATTAAGAATGTGTCTGTTCTATTACGGATAGTATACCATGTATGTGTCATAATAGTTAAGTCTCCACTGGTATCTGTAGTGGAAACTGACATGGTTGACTAAATCTCCCTAAGACTTAACCTCTCAATTTATCCATCCACAAACTGGGAGTAGCAACAGTGACTTCACAGTATCATGGCAAGAAATTAATGGGATATAAGACAGAAACATCTAATAAAGCAGGTGATAGTTTATACTTCCTAAATGACAGCTATTTTAAAAATAACAGTTTCTAATTATTAAGCCCTCTAACTTACACTAAATTGGCTTTTCAGACATATTTCCCTGACATTAGAAGTATTTGGAAGTTGTTGAGAAGTTAGAAACCTCACTTGGGGAGATGGAGAGAGTAGTACTTGGCAATGAGTTATATTCATGCTGTCAGTCTGAGAGAGATCTGAGGCTCTCTTGGTGGGTGGGACATGTTTACTAGGATTGCAAATGCTCTTGCAAATGCTGAGCTTACCTGCCATAGATTATCCCTCTGCTGCCTTTTAATTCTGCTGGTAGAAACTGGTGTTTCATTGATCTTATTGACCACTCGAAGAGTCTTTGTGTTGGACCTTACCAGATAGGAATTACCCAGTGTGTTTCTGCTCTGTGCTCACATCTCTGGTCATCATCAGTAAACGCCACTTGAACTTCGTTGTTACATGACCTTTTGTTCCAGGTGGCTTTGATCTGTCTTGCTTGCTATATGCAGTCAGGAAAATCTGGCATTTTTTATTTAGTTCATGTAGTTACGGCAATGACCCTGTTGAGAACATCTGCCTCTTGATTTAAAGAGTGTCCAAGAGTGATTTAAGGAGATCTGTAGGAATTGGAGAAATAGCATCCACTCCTCTAACTCGGAGGTTCTTAACATGGGATTTTTGGATCTTTCTCAGATGTGTTCTTTGGGATCTGTGAATTCTCCACAAGCATTTTTAAATAGTGGTTTTTTTTTTTTTTACAATAACATTAAAATCAATAAACTACAGCATGTTCTACATAATCTTGATGACCTCATTATAACTGAGTTTTATTTCCATGCTTGCTTATGGATTTGTTAGTTTACTAGGGCTATTACAACAAAGAACTGCAGCCTGGGTGGCTTAAATAACAGAATTTTTTTCATCTTATGGTTCTAGAGGCTTAAAGTCCAAAATCAAAGTGTTGGCTTCTTCTCTGGGCTATGAGGGAAGGATCTGCTCCAGATCTCTCTGGTTTGTAGACAAATGTCTTCTCCCTGAGTCTGTTTGAATCATCTTCCTTCTAGGAGTGTCTGTTTCCATGTCTGAAATTTCAGTTTTAATCAGGGCATCAGGCATATTGAACTAGGGCCCACCTGAGTAATTCGATCTCAACTTGATGACCTCTCTAGAGACCCTATCCCCAAATAAGGTCACATTCTGAGGTAGTGGGGGTTAGGACTGAGGTAGTGGGGGTTAGGACTCCAAAGTATGAATTTTGGAGGAACACAGTTAAATCTATAATAAGCAAGGAACTGTAGGAACTGGATTCAGTGTTTCTCAAAGTGGAATTTTTGGATCTTTTATGGATGTGTTATTTGAGATGGGTGAGTTGCCTATGAGCATTTTTTTTCCCCCATGAGCATTTTAAAATAGTGTTGTTGGTTTTGATAATAACCTAAAAAAATTAACAGAAGTATAGTCTGCATTATCCACATGGCCACTTTATAACTGAATCCAATCTCTACGTGTGCTTCTGGGCTTGTGTTTAGAACTAGATTTGGTACCTAAAGCAAAAGCATCTACCTTTTGTTTTGTGGGGCTGCATGACAGAAGAACAAAATGAGAATGACCATGTGGGTCTACCATTGTGTTTATGGGGAATTCTTTTTTCAGTTGAAGAGGCAAAAGTAACTTCCTGTTGGGATTAAAACTGGCAATTGGAAGTACTTTAATTCTTAATGGGCTAACAAGAAAATAGAAATTGACCAAAATATAAAAGATGGTATTACATGAGATTTTCCAAATTGAAGACAAAGCGTAAGCAATATTAAAAAAACATGTCTTATGCTCAAATGATCTTGGTATTGAAATGGATGAATAATTTGCACCATTTATTTGTTTCCATCTCTGGTATGGTGGTGAAGTTTATGTTGAAACTGGAATTTCTTTTCAATGTCTGTGAAAATTGAAAACTAATTTTCAGATTGTTTTTGTTGTAAATAAATTTGAACAATAATTGGATTGCCTTCACATTTCATGCAGATTTCAATAATTCCATTGTTTTCCTTATATTTATTAAACAAAAGTATAAGTTAATCCTGAGAAATTTTTTCTTTAAACATTTCCAGCACACTACTGAAGTTTGAGAAGCCCTGCTTGTGTCAAGATAGGAATAAGCTAGTTGTTTAAGGGGATCCTTCTATCCCTTATCTAATTTTGTGATCTTAATATAGCTGGACCTTTGGAATTCTCACTTGTATATGTCTATATGTTATGTCTTTATTGCATTGAATCATCTCTGTGAAATAAATTTACTTTCTTAAAATAAAGACTTCCATGATTATGAAAGAATGAGAAGGTAGTTCATATGCTTTGGAGGAGGGATTTAGAGGATTAAACTCAGACATTTGGGGATAAATTGAATATCCAACCTCAGAATAAGACCCATTTCCTAGCAACTGTGAGCTGGGAAGAAGCCTTTCCAGGTCTTCTCACCTCCTGAAATAGCCGATGATCAGAGATACCCACCTGTGGTTTTATATCATAATGTAATAACTGCTGATAGCAAAGCTTGAGTTAGCCTGCCTGCAATTTAATCATAGCTATCAAATTCTCTCATTACTAATACTGTAAGTTTTACTGTTATCTTGTATTTTAAGTTAACCCAGAAGTAATCTATGCCTAATAGCATAATTTTAATGTAATTAATTGCATGAGAATTTTCAAACATTGCTGAACAACTTATAGTAGTTTTAATGTGTGACAATTTTTATGCCCTTATATTTTACAGTAAATAAAATACTCAGATGTCTATGAAAACATACGTATTATGTAAGAAAAGTGGTCTTTTACATTATAGTGGAATTCTTAAAAGCTTTGTTGATACAACAAATTTGAGAACCATGTTATAGTAGACACTCATGATTTGGTTGGAATATAGTTCTCTAAATTTTAATCTTAGAGTCTTAATCTTGCCAATGATTAAGATTCTAAGTGATGATGAAGAGTTGCTTGGGAAGAAGAAAGTAACTTTATGTCATAACAAGTTACATTTGTTGATAAAACATGGTAGCGCTCAAAGGGAAGGCTTTTATGGAACTCTGGCTCTAGCACTTTTTGTCAAAATAAATCAGCTAACACAGAAAAGTTGCAAAGTTCTTCTGTGTCGTGCGCTTTTCTGGATTGTTTACTTTGCTTTTCTTTTTTCAACTTTTATATGGATCTTTTTTTAGTCTGTAAGTGCTGTATTTTAGATACATTTATGAATAATTTAGCCTCTTTCTATACAAGACAAAAGACTCTCATCCATTCAAAGCATATTTATCTTGTATCTACTATATGGGATCCACATGTTAGAGGCTAGAGACATCAAGTAAAGGATCCATACTTGATAGTCCCTGCCTTCAAGGAACTCAGTGAATTGTGAGAGAGACAGGAAGATCAATATATCAATCCATTACATATGACATTTACATGGCAACTCAGAGCTTTGGTTACAGTATTATAGAGGCACAAGGATACTACTTCTCATTGTGCCTTGGGACACTAAGGGAGGCTTGATAATGGATACTGCATTTGACCTAGCTTTCTAGGATAAATAAGAATTTAGCAAACAGCAGTGATCATGGCAAATTCCATCCAAGTAGAGGCCAACGTATATGAAAAACCATGGGTGTTTGAAGGTCTATGATATGACCATGGAACTCGAAATGGTACAGTAGTTGTTCTGTCCTTTTCTCTATGAGAAAGAGAGATGAGACCAAGAGGAAAGACAAGAACAAGCATGGAGGCATAGAATGCACTCCTTGACTAATTCAGGGGGAAAAGGAGGAGATTAAGATTTTTAGAATGAGTGAAATATTTTATTTCAATCAACTATAAGTTTTGACATTTATTGATACCTAGAAAACAAAGGTGACAGATAAATACAGTAGA
Source organism: Cervus canadensis (assembly GCF_019320065.1). Classification (NCBI taxonomy): domain Eukaryota; kingdom Metazoa; phylum Chordata; class Mammalia; order Artiodactyla; family Cervidae; genus Cervus; species Cervus canadensis. The sequence goes on from NC_057416.1 coordinate 15,488,010, forward strand.
AACAAAAACCTTTTATTATCAAATAGTAATAGTGACTAGGATTTGTTGAATACTTGCTATGTGGTATTCTCATTGCCTTTTAATAAGTACCACTCAGTTAAGAGGCATTATTATTCCTTTTTATGAAAAGACATTTGTGGAACAGGGAGATTAAGCAGCTTGCCCAAGTTTATATATTATGAAGAGGCAGATGCAGGATTTGAATTCAGTCTTTCTCATCTCAGAGTCCTGAAACTTTAACCACAACACAAACTGCTTCTCCTACTCACATGTTTAACTAAGATGATCTTATGAGTGGCAGACTCAGAATTTCTGTAGCTACAGATGATATAGAGGGGGCAAAGCTTGATATACAGAACAAATACACTACAAAACAAAGGAAACGAACAATATCAACAATAAACCTTCCATCGCAGAGTTTGGCCATGATTGTTCAAATTGAGTTGGTTGAAGTAGTTATAAGGTGATAGAATGAAGTCAAAATAAAACAAGTTGTTCTACCCTTAAGGTTTTGGTCAGAGATGAAAAGACCCATAAGAATTTTATCATGATAGATGCTTAATTGTTCTGTAGTTGATACATAGATGGATGATATATAGATAGTTGATGATATATATAGTATATAGATGGAAAATTGTTCTCTAGTTGATCGTGCTATTGATTATGATTTATGATGAGAATTGGAAGAAATAAATGCACATGTATGCACAGTCCATGCATTGTCATCTCTTGGGTGTTGGTAGTCTCTTTCTTACCTTTTAGCAATTTTATTCTAAAAACTGTTTATTCCTTCAGTCGTGCCTAGAGCTCTTTGTTTATTCTCTTTCAAGGCCACCTTTTGTTTATTTTTCCTGGATAAGCAGCAGGTACTAGGAACATATTGCTTCAGTCACACTTCCAAGGTCTGTAGGTTTATAGAATGCTATGGGGAACTGTATGTAGGGCAGTAACTCTGTTACTATGTATGTACTCCTGGGTGATGAAGATGTCCAGGGAATTAATCAGACGTGAGTGGCTTCTTCTCTACTGGAGGAGAACAGAGAGGTAGCCAGATGACTGGAAACCTTGGGAGGCACTCTCTCCCTTGCCTTAGGAATTATAATGTGTTTCCTTAGTTCAAAAGGCATTTCCTGTCAGTTTAGGCAGAACATTATTTGCATCTTACATCAGTCAGGAAGCCCAACTCAAGATGCAGGTTTGGGGTGTTGCATAGCCACAGGGAGAAGTGCATAGAAGTCCGTCAGTCCTTGTGGGCACATGCAATGCAGCCTTAGAGATTCAGAATCCCCGTTTTGTCAGTGAGAGGATGTGACAGAGAGGACCGCTCTGCCTGGCTCCATCCCATTACTGCACTTGGCTCAGGGCGGATTGAGGTGAGGGAGAGACAGGCAGCCGCATGGATGTTGGTCATGAATCACAAATGAATACTCTCTCTCCAAAAAGATACCATCAACTTAAAAAATCATCACGATCTAGAAGTTGAGAGTTATGTTTTATTCAGCGGAAATTTTTCGGACTTAAGTCTGAGAGGCAGCATCTCAAGTAGCCCTGAGAGATGAGACAGGGGGAGGAGTCAGGTTATATAGACGTTTTGCAACACAAGGGCAGGTAGTCTGAACATCAGAAGGATTTTTGTGAGTTAAAGAAAACCAGATACCTCAAGGTAAGGAATTTAGTGCTTTTCTATTATGGGAAGATGCAAGAGTGGGGGCTCACTGAAATCATTCTTTTCCTATCTCAGCTCTCTGGGGCCAATAACCTGTGTTTTTCACATCCTGAGTTCCTCAGAGCTCACCGCAGGGAGTGGTTCAGCCTAATGGCAGCTAGATCACAGGTATTTTTCTCTTTCCTGAATGCCCTTAGGGCTCAGGAATTCACATGACATCCTTGTTTACTGGTATGGCAGGAAATACTCCATCTCTCCATACCATGCACAGAAATCATAATAAGTCTTTAGGCATCTGACAAGGGATCATGAAGATGTTGGAGAGGAAGAAGAGAGGGATTTGAAAATAGAAATGACAAAGTTCAGATCCCATGAAGAATGTAACACAGCAAGAGTGCAGTCAAGCAGGGCATACGATGTAATACTACAGATATGCCCACCATGGTAATCTTAAACACTGTTAAAGATGAACTAGGATGCTTTCTCAGATTCCTGGTGGTCCAAACGAAAAGGTTAAGCAGAACAATTTACACAGTTCTTACTATTTATAAGGAGGAAGCACACCAGGACATCAGATGTGAAAGTCACTTTTCATCGCAGTTCAGATGGAAAAAAAGCAGAGAAGGGATCAGAAATGGCTCAGAGAGGGACAGTTAGCTAGCATAGGACCTTAACGATACCCTTTTTTACTGTCATTTCAGAAACAAATCCTCAAGAGTTATTTTTCTCAGTCTTTAAAAACAGACTGTATTCCCAAGAATTCTAATAAATTTACTTTAAAAAATACTCAGAAATGTTTAAAGTTTCCTAACAACCACATTCTGTATATACTGTCAACTAGACTCTGGCATTTTGGTTACATTAAAGATTCATCCACAATAAAAATATACTGGGGATAACAGATTTATAACTGTGTGCCTTCTGTTTGTTAGTATTAGTGGGCTGAACAACTGCAGAACAGATAAGGAAAATACACATTTGTCAGGGGAGAATTCCTTCCACACTACCTGTCACAATCTGAAATGGAATGTAGTTCGTTTCTCTCTCCGTTTAGTAAGTTTGTCTTCTTAGACTCTATTCTCTGAGTTAATTTTAAGGAACTAGGTCTGATTAGGTACAGAAGGAGCTCAAAACAGAACCATGACTAAAATCATGAAAAATTATATCCTCAGAGGGGGAAAAAAAACAAAACCTGAAAATGGAAAATAGTAACAATAATAAAGTACTATGTACTACTGAGAAAATGTAGATTCATGACTGCTTAATAATTAAATGATCTAAGTGAAGGAAGAGTACCCAGAGGACATGCCCGGGCAAAGGACTTTTCCTTTTACAATTCAAACAGGAAGAGCTATCGTGAAAGCCTATAAAGCAGCTCTGGTTTCATTCAGACCAAAATGTACTGACTGCTAAAATTATATTGCTCTTCACAATGAGATGCAAAATAAAGGAAGGAAGGCATGATTTGTGGGTCTTTGAAAACAGATTTCAAATAGATGTTCATTGGAAGGTTTTAAAACCTTAAAAAAAGATTTAAATACTTTTGAGATAGACTTGAAAGCTGATGGTAAAATTAATCCAGATTTATGTTGATATACTTCATCTCATCAAGCAGTCACAGGGATTATTTACATTTTGAATAGAAAATAATAGGATAGACAAAATAATATATCCCTTTTTATTGTTCAGTATAACTCTCCTTCGTAAAACTCAATTTGTTGAGATATCAATCAATCCAGCAATTGCTTTTTTGTTATGGGCTCCCATGTGGATCACTGGGGATTTCAGACCGTGAGCAATGAAAAGGAAACAAGATGAGGTGTGTTACATAAGCCATTGATTTGTGTGTGTGTGTGTGTGTGTGTGTGTCCCTGATGAATTCAGGTAAACTTACATAATTTAGATCACACAAATTGGTCTTAATCCATTTTTAGAAGGCTAATTGGCTTGGGTTTATTGGTTCAAAATATTCACCTATGTGCAACATGTGCAGAGATCAAACAGGTTAAGTCTTACTGCTGTTAGGAATTTGATAAGACACCATCAAGCTTCTCAAGCCATGGCATTCCTGCACTGGAAGAAATCATAAAATGCCAAGTTGATGGAAACATGAGGATTAATCTATTAAGAAAGATTCATAATAAGTTTTCCTTTCTTTTATTATAAAGTCAAGGAAAAATGACATGCATCTTTAATATTTCCAGCAAGAGACACATTTGGGGGATAGATAGAATAAGTAACTTTCTTTCAAAAATAAATGCTGCTTTCATTTTGAACCTTTGATTGTTAAAAAATATTGGTGAAAGAGTATGTATGTTTTGCTTCCAAGATGTATTTATAGGCATACAGACTAACCATTAATGTGAAAATTGTATCTTGCCAGATTTTTATATACTTACAAAAAATTTGTGAGCAAATTGGTTTTTTTCTGCTAGTACTTCCGAGAGCAGAAAAGCAGTAGAAGATTCTGGGAGTTTCTGATCAATAGGAACTTTTCTTGTGTATTTGCTCATGCTTTAGTATCACAGTGATTTCAAGTCAGATTATTCATTTTTCTTTATTTTTACAAAATCATTTTCTAGATAATCTTTTAAAGACCCTAGGTCTTATTCTTACCATGATAGTTTTCCCCCCCAAGGAGTTTAATGTTCAAAAATACTTCACAGTTCAATTTGGACTAGGATAGAAGTTGCAAGCCATAAAGAAATGCCCAGTTCCTCTTACTGTCTTTCCTGTTGTCACATGCCACAGTTTTCACACAGCCTCAGCAAGCATTACAAGTCTCCTGGCGTAACTACTGGTTTCTATGAGCCCCTGACACAATCAATTTTCCTGTACTGAGGAGGATATAACTCAGTCAAAAATCATTCAACCACCGAGGAGCTTCAAGATGAAATGATATTCCATATGCCAAGTCTTAGGGTGAAATACAAAGCTGGAGATGAAAGGACAAATCAAAATGTCCATCCTTTCACATTTATCTTGTTCTATTCTTCACTAATGTTAATCTCCATTCACTGTTCCCAAGAGCAGGGGCTGGGGGCGGGAAACTATCCATGTCTTTCTAAAGTGTTCTAAGGGAAAATTCCTTTCTGATTTCAAATGTTAGCAGCCCGTTAAATGTAGGAATATGATTCACCAGAAGAAAGCATATAATTCCATTTAAAGTCTGAAATCTCAAGTGTGTAATAAAGGAAGTCACATGTTTGAAAATGATGTCCTATTACTTCCTGCTAGGGAAATGCTGGACTTCAGAATGAAAAAACAGTTTTAAGAATCAATTGCTTAATCATTTTTACCCTATATTGTATTTCTAGACTTCATGACACCGTATGATAGACTCTAGGAATTTTTTATTTAATTTTGTTTTCCAAGGACAATAATTTCTTTGGAGGTAAGATACTGGCACTATGAAGATGGAATTTTAAAGTTTTATATAACATCCTATAGGTTGTGCAATTTTTATCTGTTTTTTAAGATTGCTTTAGCAGATAATATATGGCAAAACAGCCAGAAGAATGCTGTGTGTTTTTGAATAATAATACATTTAACTGTTTGTCTTCAATAGTCTGTTATAGTATACACCAACTCACATATTTATGAATTATGTTTATTTCAAAACATAAAATAAGTCTCTGTTCTTTCTCATTGCTGTAGAGAGTCAACACACTAAGGTTATAATTTTAGAGGAAGACCATGTCTAGCATAATAAAATCAGTTTTGAAGTTAGCTTAATTCTTTCCATATTAGGTAGTTAAAAGAAGAGATTCTATTTAATAGTATTTTAGTACATTCAAGGCAATTGATTTCAGTCAGTGAACCCTTATTATAATTGAATTTCCTTCACAATTCTTCACAACAAGTTATTTACTTATTAGATGAAGGAATGAACAAAGTGGTGTTTAGAGAAACTAACCAGGAATTAAGTAAGATTAACAAACAAAACAGAACAAAACCAAAAAACTTTTTAGTTAAAATAGTATTATTCAATTTTACTAAAATAAAGATTGAATATTAAGAATAAAATCTAAAGACAATACAAAAGTTTGCCTTTTATTATGTATTTTAAAGTATTTTATCCCATTTCAAGTTTTATATTTTTCACAGTACTCTCTTCAGAGGTGTCCAGAATTATTACTATTGTTGTTGTTATTCTTTTTCATGAGTTAGATTGCATGTGGTAGAACTGAACATCTTCTAAATAGGATCACTTAGCTTTGATTCTCCCTGGAGAAGTTGCCACAGTCTGAGACTGTGTGGGTGTGTGTCCTGAGAGCCTGTGTGGACAGAGGGTATCTTTGCTTAATTGTTGTACAGTTAGTGAGAAGAATCCTGGTTAAGAAGGGAAACCCAAGTTTAAAGCAGCTCCAAGGCTTGATGGAAAAGCTAAAGAGATAAAGGATTCATGAGGTCAAAGATTACAATGCTCTGAAACAGGAAAGAATCAAGAGGAAGAATAAAATGAGTCGAGAGGGTGGTTTAGAGCTAAAGTCAAGAATGTGTCAAAGACCAATGGTTATAGAGGCAGATCATAAGGCAAAGCTGTCTACAAGTTTGGAAGGTAGTCTTGTCCCTAAACAGTGTCCCTGCCAGGGTGACTGACTGCCCTAAAGTGAGAGAATGGCATAGCTACAAGGCATCCCATCTCACATCAGACATGAGTTCCCCCTTTAAAAAAAGAATAATATTTAAAGTTCTCAAAAGCCCAATTATTATTTTCAGTTTTTTCAGAGTTAATTAGAATCTGTGCTATTATTATCAGTGTGGTTAATATAAATAACCGATTTTTTCCAATTATCTCTGTGAATGGAATACCTGGAGAGGGGGCAGTTGACTTTGGCTAGAAGGCTTTGAATTTCTTTGTGCAGTAAATGGAAGTGGTTTTGGGCCTTTGAGATAGAGTTAAAAAAAAAATAGCAGCATTCGAAGAGGGGGATAGAGTATCCTAGTCAAAGGGTTGGAGGTGGAAGCATACTCTTATACCTCCACTCTGAGAAAGGAGGAGAAGGACATAGAATTAACTTGGGGGAGGAGGGAAGGAGCCTGGCTTGTCTGTTTGAGCCACACCCAGTTTCCAAGCTCCCTAGCTGGACTTGGTCTCTTGATGAGGATGAAAGAGGAGAGTGAAAAAGCTGCCTTAAAACTCAGCATTCAAAAAATTAAGATCATGGTATCTGATCCTATTACTTCAGGGTGAATAGATGGAGAAAAAGTGGAAATAGTGGTAGATATTTTCTTGGGCTCCAAAATCACTGCAGATGGTGACTGTGGCCACAAAATTAAAAGACGCTTGCTCCTTGGAAGGAAAGTTATGACCAACCTAGATAGCTTATTAAAAAGCAGAGGCATTACTTTGCCAACAAAGGTCCGTCTAGTCAAAGCTATAGTTTTTCCAATAGTCATGTATGGATGTGAGAGTTGGATTATAAAGAAAGCTGAGCATGGAAGAATTGATGCTTTTAAACGGTGGTGCTGGAGAAGACTCGAGATTCCCTTGGACTGCAAGGAGATCCAACCAGTCAATCCTAAAGAAAATCAGTCCTGTATATTCATTTGAAGGACTGATGCTGAAGCTCCAGTTCTTTGGCTACCTGATGCAAAGAGCCAACTCATTGGGAAATACTCTGATGCTGGGAAAGATTGAGCGCAATAGGACAAGGGTCCACAGAAGATGAAATGGTTGGAAGACATCACTGATTCAATGAACATGTGTTTGAGCAAACTCCCAGGAGATGGTGAAGGACAGGGAAGCCTGGCGTGCTGCAGTCCATGGGCTCACAAAGACCTGGACATGACTTAGTGATTGAACAACAAGCTAGACTTGGAGGTTTAGCCCAACTCAGGTTCTGGCATCATTTTGGTTCATAGAACTCAGGACATTCAATTAGCATTTGACCAAAAGAAATCATTGCAAGGCTGTTTTGCTGCTTGCTCTGGTATTTCCTTGCTCTGTCTCGTGGAGTTTCCCATTTGTGATTTCTCTGGGGTAGCTGTGTCTATGTTATTTCTAGGTCTGCCCTATGTAAGCCCTACCTGATTTTTTGGAGCTGTGGGCTGAGCCTCAGTATCTCCTGTTTGGGTTTTAGATAGCTGTTTTATAGGCAGAGGTGATAACCATAGGATGTTAGCTGGACACCGAGGGTATCTTGCCGCTACTGCTGCTGCTGCTAAGTCGCCTCAGTTGTGTCCAACTCTGTGCGACCCCATAGACGGCAGCCCCCCAGGCTCCGCTGTCCCTGGGATTCTCCAGGCAAGAACACTGGAGTGGGTTACCACCCAGATACAAAAAGCTTGTGGAACTCCTTGAGTCATCTTTTCCTAGAATAGTTCAAAAGTTGCAGCAGTCCTGGGTAATGAAGACAAGGCTTTAAAAAAGTGATTTTCCTGTTAGGATTCTTCTTAACAAACAACACTCTACAAATAAAATTGTAAACGTTAGAGCTGGAAAAAACATCTCCCAGCAACCCATTTTCTTAATAAATCAACTTTATTCACTTTTCCATTCTCCTTTTTAGTTTTTACTGAAACGAACATATCATTGTTACTTAGTTGTAAGCATAGTAGAGATCCAGATTACTATGCCAGATCTACTCTAAAGAGAAAATGTAAAGGTTTATATTTCACTCCCTCCTCTGATCTGAATGTTAGTGAGCACCCAAAATTCATGTGTTAAAATCTGGACCCCACTGTGATGGTATTAGGAGGTGAAATCTTAGGAAGAGACCCCCATGAATGGGATTAGTGCCCTTTTAAGAGGTGCAGAGAGGTCTTTAACCCCTTCCACCCTGTGAGTGTGAGAAATATGTGACCTAGAGGAGAACCCTCACCTGACCATAGTGTCATCCTGATCTCAGACTTCCCAACCACCAAAATGGTGAGTGATGAATCTTTGTGATTCATAAACTACAGTCAATGGTATTTTGTTATAGCTTCTTAGACATAAGAGATGCTGGTTCAATCCCTGGGTCAGGAAGATCCCCTGGAGAAGGAAATGGCAACCTACTCCAATATTCTTGCCTGAAGAATCCCATGGACAAAGGAGACTGGCAGGCTACAATCCATGGGGTCACAAGAGTCGGACACATCTTAGCAACTAAATCACCAGACAGACTAAGACACTACCCAACACGTTGAAACAAAAGTGGTTTAGCAAAGATATACTAACACCTACTGAGTTAGCTAGTGGGTACTCGGATAATTTTTAATCTTTGTAAGCAGAACTGGACTTTGTGAGAAAAAGATTATTTATTTGACCATCACTCATTGAAAAAAATCTTGAGAAGGGTGGAGACCCTTTGTTCTATGCATTGCAAACATATTTTATCTGCCGTATTTGTTGCAAACATTATTAAAGCTTGTATTTTTTTTTTAGCATCCAAAATCTTTTTAAAAACAAGGTAGATTAAAACTTGTCTTACTATTAACTCCCTGAGTTTTTGTTTGCTATTCTTCTCTCCTTCCAGTCAGCATTTTGAGAGATAAGCAAAACAGTTTTTCAGTGAAGAAAACACAGCAATGAAACACAGTCTGGGCTGTTAGGAAAGGGTTCTTTAACCCTGGAGAGAGGCACTGCTGTGGTTGTCATTTTTCAGGGTATTTCTTGCTGAAGTTACATTATTTGAATTTGATGATCAGGTAACACAACTTTGAAAGATGCCCATAAAAATCGTTCTAAACTGTGGAAGAAAAATACCCTACCCACAGTCTGTAGGGTAGGAAGTGGGACTTGTTTTAGACAAATTGGTAAATTTGGTGAAACTTGTCTTTGAATTACCTTGCTCCCTTTTTTCCTTCGGCTGTTTCTCCTTTTCCTCATATTCACTGATATCATATATTTCAAAACTTATACAGAGAGCTTCTTGATGGGTTAATTAACACAGAGGCTTTAGTGGCTTAATTACCACCTGTCTAGAAGGATATAAATTTTGTAAGGAGAACCTCAGGGAGTAATATTTAACTAAGTCTGTGGTTCTTCAATAGCAGAATTGCAAGAGCTGCATTCTTGGAAGGGGAGGTATTTGCTGGACTAAATGCTTCTTGACCTGTAATTATATCATATTAGAACATAACTACTTAGTATGTATAGAGATGCCCCGAAAAATGTTCAAGATATTTGGAAAGGGAATTGGGTAGATAATCTCAAGATTTAGAGATGCAAGGGGAACAGAAAATTGCAAATCGTTTTTCTTGAAAGGATAGACAGTTGTGGTGTGCTTGCCCTATGCCTATAGTTAGTGATTATTAGCATGTCTCAGGGGTTTATAATTAAGTGAAGCCACTTCTTTGAACACTTCTGAAATATTAGGGCTTATTTGTCCTCTTAACATCATTGTATTTTTCAGTGATTGTTTCAGCAGCTCTCCTAAAATTCTGCTTAATAACATTCAAAATCCTGTTCTGGTAACTGATGCTAAGTTAGGTTGAAATCATTGGCCCCACCCCTCAGAAGCTGTAAACTTTTCTGGGGTATTTCTGTACCCTAGGATGGCCGTGTCATTCCTTTGTCCTCTGGGGCCTTTGGGTCATGGGTCATGGTTAAGGACTTGGTGATTTGGGACATATAAAGAAACAAAAAAAATCTGCAGTTGTTTCTATGATTGCTTGATGTTTCCTAACGTAGTTCATGTCTCTTAGAATCAAATTTGAAGATATGCTGGAAAAAAAGGAATATTTATTTAAGTGCATTTATTGATCTATATTAATTGGAATTACATGTAAATGTCACTAAACTCCATAAGCCAATACTTTAAAGTTCTTATTCATTCCTTTTCTATGAAGTACGTTGACATATATAAAACTATTTTGAAAAGTTACTTATATATTCAATTAATTAGGACCTTTTTCTCTGACTAATTTTGTTTTAAGAAGGAAGCTTATTTATGTTACTATAGCAGTTCAAGTCACAGCAAATTAAAATAAGAAATGTCCACTTGCTGAAATTTTTCTTTTATGATCTGAAACTGCCATCACTATAGGGGATCCATCTAGTGCATTATTACTCTAAAAATTCATACTATTATATTTGGCCAAATAGAAAAAATTAACTTAGGTTATATTGAGAGCTAATGGTCAAACTTATATCCATTGACATCTAATGCTGCATTGTTAAACATGTGTGGTCTTGTTTTTATTTGCCCTCAAAAGTAAAATGCTTTGTTCTTTAAGACTTTCAGACACAAAATAAATCAGGGATTAGCTGTCATTCAGTTAAATTCATGGCAAACCTGATGAGGAGTAATTCTTGACCAGAATTTGCAGTTGTTCAAGACCGGCTCAAATGATTTTTCTTTCTTTCTATATTCTGCAGTTATGTTCTTATCCAAAGACCCCAACCTTTGGAAAATAATCATTAGTTTATTTGCAAGGGTGAGAAACCCATAAACTTATGATTAAAGATGTGGAAATCAAACATGTGCAACAGGTAATTCTGCCTTTTGGTGACACTCCATGGCTGAAGAGTGTTTGTTTCTATTTTCTTTATTCAAACAGTAAAGTCAGCTTAATGCATCAGTGTGGTGACTTGACAATAGCTGACCTGAGTGAGAGGACTGGTTAGAAATTCTCTTTGTTCTTTGTGGCTCTGTCTGTAACATTCTGTTGTTTCCTTTCAAGTGGAGGTTGGCATAATGGACTGTAGGGAGGATGACCTGATGTAACCTGACCTACAGAAATGCAGGTCTTTATTCCATTGGAACCTCTGACATGCCTTTTATACTAATATTATATTGGAATGGAAGAATTTGATCACTTTGGGAATCAATGGCTACCCTAGACTTTTTGGAAACATGTTAAGCAAATGAACTTGCTACTTTTCCTTCCCTGGTTTTTTAAGACACATGACTCTATTAAGGGAAATTCAATCCGTATGTTTCTGATTCCTTTACACTTAACTCATCAAAATGTTGTTTTGTAAGAGCCCTTTGAAGTCAAGGAAGCCTTTTAAGTCATTTTTTATGAGACTTTTTCAAGCCTCTTTTCTTAGGAACAGGAAGTGGCATTTAGCCAACAGTTAACAAACTCAAACGCCAAAAGGTTCAACTCGGGTTTGAGTCTCTGAACCCACAAGTGTTTGAATGGATTCTTGACATGACCCATCTTTGCTGTGTATGCAGTGCCAATAGCCATCATAACAGTCCTAATTACCAAGATGACTCCAGGATCCTAACTGCCTGCCAACTCACAAGTGTTTCTCTAATCAATCTACTTCATGCTAAATTATGACTCATTTAACTTTAAAGGAACTACTTTATTACCCAATCGGCCTGGTGTTTTTGTGACTTTTGTGAGAGCTACTTAAATTGTCACTCTTGCAAAGTTTGCTAGGTAGAACTTTTAAATCCAGTCACCAGTAAAATCACCCAAGAGTTCAAGTTCACAGGACAAGTGAGCGCTGATGGATCACAAAGCTGTCTACCCACGAAGACAGAGCTTATTTCAACCACTCAGTTTCTGAGTAAAGAAGATAACATGGAACCTGCCATCCTTTAGAAAAGAAAATACACATTAGAATAACAAATGAAGCATCTGGCTTCAAAAGTTCTCCTTTGATTTATAGTCAACAGTTGTTGTAAGTATAAACTAGCTTCCCTTTCTCAAGAAATTTATAGCCCAAGCGAGCACATACTGCCGTGGTAGTTCCTACTGCCTATTGTGTTTGGAGTGATACTGTCCAGTAGGCTATGGAATCATCCTGCTCAGCACTAATTCTGCAACTTGCAAATTATGCAACAGTGAACATGCCAGATAGCAACAGCTGATCTACATGGTGAATGCTTTAAAGTAATCTCAAAGGTAACCCAGAGAGGGGTAGGAAGAAATAATTCTAGAAACAGGAGAGTTTCAGTAATTAACATCGATGTGAAGAGAGCTTGGAAAGAATGCTATATCTCTTCTTTAGGAGGTGTTGTAACTCAGTGCGCTGTAGACAGTGTTTATGATCCAGGCTACGGAGCCCGGGGATATGGTGCAGAATACATCCTTACAGATATATTGGATAGCACAGTGGCTACGTGTCTAGGGGCTCTGGAATCAGACAGCCAAGTTCAAAACCGGACACCATCCATCACTGCATCTGTGATTCTGGGAAAGGGGGGATAACAGAACCTATCTCATTGGGCTGTTGTGAGGATTAAAGATGACAAAGGTGAAGCATATGGTAGATGCTCCATAATCTGTGATGAGGTTATTGATGATGATGACGAAGAGGAGGAGGATGTGGTATAGAACCAAGGAAGAGATATAAGGAGGAAGCAATGAAAAAAATTTTTAAATAAAGAAAAAAGAGGAAGCAGTCATTCAGGTATAAGTCACACTGAGAGCACTGGGCTCCTCATTTGTTTGTGTGTGCCGAGTCACTTCAGTCATGTCTGACTCTGTGACACCATGGACTGTACAGGCTCCTCTGTCTGTAGAATTCTCCAGGAAAGAATATGGAGTGGGTTGCCATTTCCTCCTCCAGGGGATCTTCCCGACCCAGGGATTGAACCTGCATCTCTTATGTCTCCTGCATCGGCAGGTGGGTTCTTTACCACTAGCACCACCTGGGAAGCCCTCGTTTGCTTTAATCTTCCTAAAAATTCGCATCCATGTCATGGCTTTAAGTGACACTGGTGTATTGCGGCTTCTAAAATCATTGTCCTTCCTCTTGGCCTCTTTCAGAACAAGGCTGTCATCAGCCTAATCTTCAGCTTCTCTTGCTGAATTTTGGGCCTTTTCTCCAACTTGCATGTTCTCTTCAGATGCTGTAACAGGACACGGTGCTCCCTCCAGCTTTAATGCCCTCACTTCTTACCTGTCTGGCAAATCGCTCGTCATCCTTCAGTGCCCAAGCATCCTGTCCCCTGTATAAGCTGAGGACTCCTTTATGCCGCTTTAGGTGTTCTTTTTCTGCTCTCGCTGCACCTCATATTATTCCACTGTCGCACTCATCCTGTTGTGCTGGAAATCACTTGGATGTTTCTCTCTACCCTCCCCGGTGAGCACTGTGGGGGTGAGGACTGCATCTTACAGCCCTGGGTGCCCCACCTAACGCAGCACCTTGAATATGGTGAGATTCAACAGAGTCTGGGTGGAGGGATGAAATGTGTCTAGAATAACAGGAAGGGAAGGTGCGTGGAAAGCAGCTTTGGTCTTATCACTTCCACTTTTACCCTGGTAGACTCTGGACTCCATATTTCAGTCCTCCTAGTAGTCACGTCTAGCAAATTTGAGTGTCTGGGAAGTAGTCTACGTGTCCAGGTAGGTTTTATCTTTCTCTTTGAAAGATATTCAACAGTGATCAATATGACAAAGAGTCCATATTGTATTTCTCATGTTATACGTTGAATATCATAGACCAGATTTCAAAGCAGCTCGACCGGGATGGAGGTGTTCCTTATTGTTTCCTCTTCTATGCCAGGCACTAAGTCAATGAAATGAAAACCCCAGGTTCTTGGAGTCTATTTGGGTAATTGCTTCAGTTCCTTTGAGTGATTCTCCAGTCTTCAGAGTGACTCATGGTGTTTAGTATCAACCCTATTAAATGCCAATGTCAAAGAGTCTTTCCTCTTCAACTTCATTGCTAATAATACCTTCACAACATCTCCATGAGTGTGGGACTTGCTGAGAAACTTGTATACAACCCTCAAAACCAGACTGTGAGAGACTGAGGCATCTGTCTAAGACATGGCTCACAGCTCAGCGGATGCCCTGCTACAAAGCACTGTGTATTTTGCCTGAATTCAGAGCCATTACATGAATTTTTATCCAGAAATTTTCAGTCTAGAGTCCAGTCAATACCTGAGAGTAGCTTCAAACACTGCACCCTCAGAGATCCACTGCCTAAGGGAAGTGACCGCAGGTCCAAGTTTCTCTCCTTGACCATTTCACCACCATCATGCTTAGCTTAGGATTTTTTAAAACTACAAGTCATAACCCATTAATTGGTCATGAAATGAATGGAACATACCAGTATGTTTGCATAGTAAGAGTAAATATTGTTCCATGAAACTTGTTTTCTTTATTAAATTTTACGCGTGTGTGTGTGTGTGTGTGTGTGTGTGGAGTGGTGTGATGTGTGTGTTGGGTCTTGATATAAAATTTACTTCTTATTCTGGGTTGCAGTAAAAACAGTTTGAAGGCTGCTGTCTTAAACTCTAAAGCAACCTGGGGATTGGATGTTGATCAAGGAATCACAACCACCTTGTCACACCAAGCAGCCAAACTGGAAGGTTGCTTGGCACAAACTCATGTATATCATGTGGCTTTGTAGGAAGGCCAGGTCACAATTATTCAGAGAAAAGAAAGACAAGATATCTTAGGTCATTTGCAAATTTTGGATTTCTTAGGTCTCATTTTACTTATTTTCTCCCTTAATTTGAGAAACATCTATTCAGTATTACATGTCCAGAATTATTCTAGGTGCTTGGGGGACAACAATGTAAAAGTCATCCCTGACCTCACGGAACTTAAGCTCTTGCCAAAGAAAATATCTTACAGTTCTGAGTTACAAAATTAATTGTTTTATTTTCTTCTTCTTTTGCTTTAGCTGTTGACTTTTTTCTGAAGAGAAGGCTAATAAATAGGAACTGATCAAATAGGTAAGCAGCCAAAATTAAAAATTAGGGGAAAATGAGCCTGAAAAACACATGATTAGCCCCCTTGGTACTCCGAGCAATGGGAGGAATAATGTCATACACACGTTTGACGTCTAAAGTTGGCCAAGACCCAACACTCTTTGGTTCTTCCTATGAGTCCGGAATGTCTGAATTGTTGTCCTTGTGGCCATAGTCATCGGACATCCTGGAAGGACTGAGAAGGCCCCACCCTCTAATTCTGATGCAGGCTTCGTATTCTTCTCTGGGAGCAAAGCTAGGTAGCAAGTTATTTTTCCCTTGTTGTTTATGTTTCTCTGGTTCTAGTTGCTCCATGCTGCCTTGTAACATTTAGGGATCGCTGAGTAAAAATCCCTTCAGCGTAATCAGTCATCAATAGTCCACGTTTCTTCAACCATTAAAGTAAGGAAAACAACATACTTGCCTTTTAAAGAGGAAAAACAAAGGACGTGTACCATGGCCTTTAAAAGATTTTCCCATACTTTGTTTACATGGAATTTCAAAAGCTGGCAGTGTCTTTCCTTCCTTCCTGCCCCTTGAAGTCATGAAAAGCTTCCTATGGAAGTTTGATCATTCTAGTTTAAAATATTTATACAGTCTCTCATGTACTCAAGTACTCGTCCACAGAATTCTATAGCATAAGGGCTTGATATCTTCTAAACTCCTATTTTGTTTTTTCCCTCAACAAACTTGTCTTAACTATCATATAATTTAACTTTATGATCCATTCCACATTCCTGCTGGAAGCCTTCTTTTAAACATGATTATATACTTCGAGAATGGAGCTGCTAATTTTTTACTGAGTTGCATTTTTTACGGTTGTGCTCCTACTTCCTGGAAGCATATTTTGGATGACACATCCATAGCAACAGTAGTTTTATTTATAAGTAAACTGAAGAAGAAACATGGACTTTGGCTTGTCTGGGTGTGCAAAACACATCCAAATTGCAATCGTAATTATGTCCACTGGTGGTGATGTGGTCCAGTGTTTATCAAGATTTCTAAAGAAATCTGTTCTGTGGGAGGAAATCTACCAGCTATCACAACACTCACTGAGACAAACTGATGTGGGAATTTCTATTTTTTGTTGTTGTTGTTGAAACATATTTTAAATCTAGTCTTTAAAAATGAGTGTAAGTTAGCAATATGGTTGAACTAATGAACAATCTGAGTCTACTCACTAAGTAGAACAAACATATATCAAGTATTTATTACATTAGACATCGTGGGGACTGCAGAGAGAAATAGAATGTCATCTTCAGCCTGAGGAACTGATTCCTGTAGAGTGGATTATGCATGGATAGCAAGATCTCAGGCAATGTGTCTTAAAGTCTGGAATAAGTTACATTAGGGACAAATGAGCTCAAAGGAATGACAAGTGCCTATCTCTAGAGTAGGGTATTGAGGTGTGTATGCAAGAGAGGATGAGCCTTGAAGGACAGGTAAGATTTAACCTAATCACTGGGCTATGGGGAAATGGAGAAAATTCCAGACTAGGTGAGCAGATGAGTAAATGTTGGTTTTCCATTTTGACTTGAGAATGTAGGGAATGGGCCAAAAAAAGGCAAGCTGGGGCTGGAATTTTCAGGCTCTTGAATGCTATGTGATAAGAGTTTATACTTTATGTTCTGTAGAAAAGAAAATTTCACGATGATTTTAAACAAGAACGTGACGTACTTTTGTTATTTTGGTCTTACTTTTGACTGCTATTTGTTTTGTTTTCTTTTTAAAATTTTTGTTTCTGTTTTTTTTTTACTAGTTTGATTTAATTTTTTGTTTGTGTGAGGATGATAAGCCATAAGTATTAAGTTATTAGAAGAAAAAGAGGTTGGAGGGAGCGTGTCCAGTTTAGATGTGACCATAATAGTCTCTAGGAAGGGAAACTCAATGCTATTGCAAGCAGGAAGGCAAAGCCAGAGCAGAAGGAGAGATGCTGGCAATCAAATGGACCAGATGGGTAACTGATGGACTAGTAGTGGAGGGCAGGTGAGGCAGAACTACATGATGTGGATGATGCCAAACACTTTGGCTTTTGTGATACAGTAGATGGTAAAATCAGAATAGACTAATGGCTCACTAGAAAAAGAAGACTGTTCTGCAGTTTGTGGTGAAGAACAGGTGAAGTGATTGGTTTTGCTTTGGCCAAGGTAGATGGAAATACATATTTAGAGCAGGGCTTCTCAGGTTTTCATTGACATACAGATGATGCGGGTGCTTGTTAAAATGCAGATACTGACTCAGTAGGTGAAGTCTAAAATTCCTATTTCCCCTACCCCAGCTTCCAGGAAATGTCAGTTCTGATGGTGGTTATTTGTAGCAAAACCCTAGAGGCTGGGAAAGAAGTTAGAGTGATTTAGAGGCCATTTTAATAGAGGTCTTAATTAAAGTCATGGGACCACAGGCACTGACATTACAGAGGATGGAATAAAAATAGAAGTGGGAGGGGGACAGGAAATGTGCCCAAACAACAGTCAGGTAAGGAACATGAGCCAGCAAGAGGATTTGGAAGGAAAAGCCAGAGACGTAAGAAAACATGGGGTACTTATAACCAAGGAGGAGCTTGAAAAAATAAGGCAGTTCCTAGAGTCAAATGCAAAATGATTCCAAGAGAATGAGGATTGAGGTCAGGACTGGTGATTAAAAAATTTTAAGATTGTGCTTTCCATAAAAAGATAAAAACACGGATAGTTTTTATCTGAGTGATAGACTTGAATAGAAGGTAAAGAGGAAGCAAAACTGGGTGTATAATTAATTGTTAATTAATTGTTGTATGGAAGTATGCACAAAGTTTCTTGAGAGTATTGTTGTTCAAAAGGGGGCTTTTCTGGGGGGGAGGGACAAGACTACAGAACGTTATAAGCAAGTGAGGGAGCCAGTAGAGAAGCATGGGATGACCTCTAAGGAAGATAGAGATCTCAACAGGAGAAGCAGAAAGGGTCAGTAAAGAAGAGACACATTTATATCTGTTTTCAGTTATTCTTTGCTGTGTTCACCAAACCACCTCCAAACTTAGTGGCATAAAGCAACATCACTTTATTATTTCCCACCTGAGATGGTTCTTCTCTGCTCCATGTCATCTTAGCTGGGCCCACCTGAAGTTGCCAAAGCTTGCACCAGAATGACCAAAATGTTAGGCTTGTTCATCTCACTCCTTAGCTTGTTTGGCAGAGATGCTAAGGGCTCTCTTTTATCTTCTGGGCCCTCTCTTTCATTTTGTCTCTCCAGGAGGGTAACCTGGAGTTTTTTGTTTTTTTAATATGCTGACTCAGGGAAGAGAAAGCTGCAAGACCTCTAAAGGCCCAGGCACTGACACCCCCAGCATCACTGAGTCCTGTTCTTTAGGTCAAAGGAAAGTGAATCCAGCTGAGAATCCAGGCGGGAGAGGATGGGACAAGCGCAAAACTACAGAGATGCACGATACCTGGGGGCCGATTGTAATAACTTACCACACTGCTTTCTAAGACAAAAGAAAAAGAGCAGATTAGCCAAGTTAAAGAACAGTTTGAAGTGAGGAGGGAATTTGAAGTAGTTCAGGTTGAATGATTTCACTCAACATAGACTGAAACCAGCTCATCTCTTAAAGGAGAAGTAGTTGTGAAGGGATTTCTGTGAGTCAGAGTGATTCCTTTTTTCCTTTAATATAGGCTAAACCACTCTGGAATTCTGAAAGACAGCTGATGTTAGGGGATGCAGCATGATACAAACTTCATTCAAATAGAAATTCCCATTTTTTTTTTAAGTAAAGTATTATTGAAATGCATATATTGTTTGTGCCTTCATGTATAATTTTTCATTATATGTAATTTTTATTAAAAATGATATCAAGAGCTGTGAAGGGTCTGAGGTTTACTGAGATCGCAAGCTAAAGAGTTAGCTTGTCAGAGTTTCATGGACGCTGATGGAAGTCAGGAGACCCCAGCGTCACAGATAAAGGACTTTCTTATCCAGAATACCTGCGTTCTCCTGGGCTGGTTACCTCGGCCCTCAGCCCCAGTGAGAAGAAGGCCACGTGACATCTGAGCCACAGTGGGTTGTATTAGAGTACAGAAGTCTGA
The DNA here is from genome assembly GCF_019320065.1 of Cervus canadensis. NCBI lineage: Eukaryota > Metazoa > Chordata > Mammalia > Artiodactyla > Cervidae > Cervus > Cervus canadensis. The sequence continues at coordinate 15,507,323 of NC_057416.1, forward strand.
CCTTAGGGAACTTGACTCTTTTATAATGGGCAGTAGCCATGCTTATTCTTTTTAAGAGGGAAATATCATATTTATTACACAGTACAGTGATTGTCCCATGTCATGGGCGGAAATATCATCTGTATTTTCCAAGGCTATAAGCAAGCCTATCCTTTGCTCCAGTGAAAGATGCTATTTCTAACTTCCAGTACCATTTCTTACACAAAGCATCTTTGGAAACATAGTCCAGAGCAAAGACAGCCAGTGCCTCTGTTTACAGGGTTTGTAGAAATGTGGGAGTCCTGTGGGGAATTGTCTCCCAACTAATTTTGAAATATTACTTCATTGTGCAAGAAATGGTCAAAATAAAATCCAAATAAATGTCTACCATGAAAAAATATTTCATAGTAACCTTCAGCACACAGTTGTTTAAAAATATTTTTAAAATTTTAAATGTATGGTGTGTTTATACGTCAGATTTAATATCAACACATTTTTTATGTAGGCAATGTAAGCCTCTCTTATTAGGATTCATACTGGAGCCTGGGTGATGTATTGGGATTTTTAAAAAGTTTAAACTGCAGTTGGAGGTACATCAGTTATCACTGTGGTAGGATTTCCATAGAATGCATTAATAGAAAATATGGGATAATTGGTAAACACATTTGAAGCCGTGCTGTATTGAAGAAGGAATAAATAAATTCACTGTATACAGTTAAGCAGGCGATAAGTATGAGAGTGTTATAATAGAAGCTGTTATCTATTTAGAACACTGATTGCAGTATTTAGCAGCTGAGTCTTCGGGGAAATCACAGTCACCAGGGTATTGGTGGGCTTATCATGCAGTGACCACAAATGACCTCCCTAAAATGGCCCTGTGCAGGTAGCCCTGGCTTTATTACCTGGACTCCAGCTCATCTTATTTCCAGTACTACATACAGGGCAGCTAGAGTCAGTTAGGGGCAGGGCATATCCAGGCTACAAATACTCCAAGGGATTTGTTCCAGCCCAGGGTATGGGGAGGGCACATCAGGACTTGGTGTGAATTTACCTTTTGAATAAAGCATGGTGTGATATGAGTCTGATGCAGTCCTGGGTGTAATAGAACCCAGGGACCTTTTCAAAGTAAGAGAGGAAGTTTATCAGAGTGTCCATGGGATGCATGCAATTGTTGGTGAAGTTTGAGTACCATCCTTGTTAATCATTATGTAGGTTTTATATTTTTCTATTAATAATAACTTTAAAGACACCAAATATATTTTATCTATGAAAGTGAAAGTGAAAATGAAGTCACTCAGTCATGTCCGACGCTTGACTCTTTGTGACCCCGTGGACTGTAGCCTACCAGGCTCCTCCATCCATGGGATTCTCCAGGCAAGAATACTGGAGTGGATTGCCATTTCTTTCTCCAGGGGATCTTCCCAACCCAAGGATCGAACCCCGGTCTCCCGAATTGCAGGCAGATGCTTTAACCTCTGAGTCACCAGGGAAGCCCAGTTTTATCTATAAACAGATATATATTCTACTGTATATTTAATTTAATTCAGCAGATCATGATGGGGGAAGATTGTTAATTCTGAGTCACAGGTAAATAAGTCTGTGAATGAAGATCAGACTCTTAGGAGTGAAGGCAGAACATGAAACAGAATTCAGAATGTTCACTTTCTTACTTCAAGCTCAGAACATAAATATTCATTAAATTTCTTGTTGTTTTCTCTTAGATTTATATTTGCATTTCTTTTCATTGATTTAGTTTAGTTCAAAGTATACAATTTCATTTCAAGGAAGGGACACTAAATCAATTATTTATCTTCTTAATGTTCCAGTTGTGTCTGGTAACTTGATGAAATACACAAGTGGTTTGGAACGTAGCGTTAGTCAATATAGCCAAAGAGAATAAGGAAAGAAATAAATGGGAAGGATACACATACCAATATCCACTTCTTTTTCAGCCTTCAACATGCTTTCTTGTTTCTCCTGTGATGTCTTAACTAAATACTGGCTGTCTAGACATAGTACTATTTCATGTCATTTTACTTTGTTAAACATTTACTTCCTTATTAGTGCATGTTCCTTATTAACATGCACTGCCTTTGCTTTTCTATCTACTATCTTCTTATTTTTTCTTTTTATCCCTTCATATATATTTTTTGAATACCAATTTTTACCACTGGGCATTTAACCCTTTCCAGAGTCAGAGAATTGCTACTAGAATGACAAGGAAATGGCTTTAGAGGAATTAATACAATGTTAGCTCTGTGGAAAAACTCATACTTAATGTTAGAAGATTTCGCTTTCCAGATGGAGATCGTTATCATCTAGACCATTCTTAGGCTTTCCCTGGTGGCTCAGATGGTAAAAGAATGTGCCCGCAGTGCCGGAGACCCACGTTTGATCCCTGGAATGGGAAGATCCCCTGGGGAAAGAAATGGAAACCCACTCCAGTATTCTTGCCTGGAGAATTCAATGGACAGAAGAGCCTGGTGGGCTACAGTCCACGGCGTGGCAAAGAGTCGGACATGACTTAGCGACTAACACTTTCACTTTCACATACTGTCCAGACTAACTCTATGGGGAGATCATCAAAAGGAGAGCTGGGGCCCAGATCCAGATCCCAGATCCATCCTGGTACACGTATTCTCCTCAATCAGTTCTTTCCTTTTTCTCTTAGGCTATACTGACAACTGCTACATTCCAAACCACTGGAGTCTTTCATCAAGTTACCAGACACTATGAGAACATTAAGAAGATAAATAATTCATTTAGCATCCCTTCCTTAAAATGAAATTGGACTTTGAACGAAACTAAATCAGCAATCATGTTCTGAGCCTGGAGTACTGGACACCCCCAAGCAAATGGCAACAGCGACATAAAAGTGAGAGATAAGACCCTCCTCAACAAAACTGAAGGCTATTTGAACAGTGTTCTTGATCTCTTTTAAAAAGTGAAGCAATTGCTTAGAAAGAACACCTGCCATTCAGACATGCTGACAAATATCAGAAAAGCTTTCTGCTGGGCTAACCACGCCAGGGTAAGGACTGGGGAGTATCAGCAGAGGGAGCTGAAATAGTAGAATTATAAGCAGAGGAAAAGCTTTAGGAAAGAACAAACCTAATTCAAATGTCATCACAGTACAGTGAATTGCAGGGAAAGCAGTTATTGTGAGAGACTATCCTGGGAGTGCAAAAATCACACATGACCTTTTGAACTAGGAGGAACCCTAACTACGGGTGTCCCGCTGTATCTATCTCAAGCAATTATCACTATGTTAGCTTTTTCTTACCTTGGAAGGACTTTGGGTCATACAATTATCTTTCCTTGAACACATGTGCCTGTTGGACACCTGGGCAGTGAAGAAATGCTCTACTATGATAGGAAGCCATAGCTAGGGGAGCAGGAAGAAGGTCCAGAACCTGAAGGTCTGAATACAACTGGGCAAGAAATAACAAAACTGATACCATGCATTGATTGATTGCTACCAGCCAGTTTTAATGCCAGGATGTGGAGAATTTAGTCAAGGTGAATTTAGTCTCTGTCCTCAAGCTTATCAAGTCTGATGAAAATTTGCCAGAAACCAGGGAATTCACAGACCCTGAAGGTAAACCTGGTGCCTCAAGACGCCAGACGAGATAGGACAAGATGCTGGAAAAGAAAGCAGTGGATGTTTTACTATAGAGATCTTGAAAGAAAGATGCAGACACCAATCATGCAACATATCAGGGTCTTGCATAAGTGAGCAAGGAGGACATAGAGGGACAAGGACAGTGAGCTGATCCGGCTAGAGTAGAGAGGGCAGGACCAATAGCAATGCAGGCCCAGCAATGCAGGCCATCATTCACTCACTAAGAGGGCTTTTGATAGACATGCCTTCCCTCCAAAGAAGGCACACTGTGCATGCAAACATGGTTAGGGCTTGCTCCTGAAAATAAGGGGGAAGAGTACAGCTTTACTACTCCTTCCCTTAATCCTCTCCTTTTCTCTTCTCATCCCTTATTTCCCACTAAGGGTTGAAGCTCATTATATTTCAGGAACATCCTTGCCACCAAAACAGTTACAAACTTGGGCTTTACCATTAAGAAGGTCATTCTCTGTTAAGAAGAGAGATAGGAAACCAAGACAACAATTACTGTTGTTCATTCACTCATGTCTGTTTCAACTCCATGGACCATACCTCACCAGGCTCCTCTGTCCTCCACTATCTCCCAGAGTTTGCTCAAATCCATGTCCCATTGAGTTGATAATGCCATCCAACCGTCTCATCTTCTGCCACCCCCCTCTCCTCCTTTCCTCAATCTTTCCCAACATCAGGGTCTTTTCAGTGAGTTGGCTCTTTGCATCGTCTGGCCAAAATATTGGAGCTTCAGCTAAAGATGACAATACAGTGCATTTCAGTGCTAATGGGAGGTGTATTCAAGTTATGATGGGATCTAAAGATCAAATCTCTAATTCCAAGGGAGAAATTTTAGGGAAAATTCAAAGAGGAGGCGGCACTTATGCAGGATTTTGAAGGACAATAAATAGTTTGTCAATTGCATAGTTCTGGGGGTTTACAGGTCAGTTTGGAGAAGGGAAAGATATACGAGGCAGATACGTACCACCAGGATGCAAAAAGGGGTGAAAATGGGTAAGAAATTCAGGACATTACAGAACTCTTGTGTAGGAAAGAAGAGCTAGAGGTAGGAGTGAGGCTTAATATGCAGGCATTGGGCAGTAAGAAAAGGTTTTATCTGTTGAGTTTACTAACATTTGGGGACACCTGTCCAGATCATGCCTTTCTATGGGACCTGCTCATCATTCACAACCTTGCTGAAGGTATGAGTCAGGGTAACCTGTTTGTCTCTGGCTGTCACTGGCCACAACACTTGAGTAAAAGGTGATTTCATGACTCCAGAAGAGCTAAACAGTAAAGTAGGCTGAATCCATCAAATGACAACTGTTCAACTAGGGATCATACGGGTGTGTGGTGGATACCTGGGCAGACATCACCAAAGGATGGGCTTTGGCAGCCCTTCTCCACCACATGCTTCCTGAAGTAGAGCTCGCAGGTCTGCAGAGAGAAACAAGATAACAGAACATGTGCTCGGAGAGAAGCAGAGACATGATAGCACGTGACTTATGAGCAAGGTTCTTGAGGTATACTTCCTGCCTCTATGTGCCATGTGTTACCACTCTGTAACTTTTAAGAAATACTCTTTTTTTTAGGGGGAAGTCATCTTATATTCTCTGCAAACAAACAGCACTAAGGCGCATGCCACTCTAAAGAGTTTGGACTTTTATCGTCAGTATGGAGAAAACATGAGAAGTATTAGCAAGGGATAAGACATTTAGATTCATTCAATTTTCATAAAATAACTTGGCTGCAGTGTGGAGAATGGTTCAAAGAGGATCAGAAGGACAGAAGGACAAAAGATATCAGAAGGACAGGAAAAATGCTAGGGAGCCACAGGAATGATCTGGGCAGTATCTGAGGAAACCCTGAACTAAGGAGACACATTGGGAAGAGAATATAGAGCTAAGAGATATTTCGAAAGTCCTGATAAAAGGACTCAGGGAATGACTCTTGTCAAGGATCAAGGATACAGGATGGGTGATGAATTCAGCTCAGTTCAGTTCAGTCACTCAGTCGTGTCCAACTCTTTGCGACCCCATGGACTGCAGCATGTCTGGCTTCCCTGTCCTTCACCATCTCCTGGAGTCTGCTCAAACTCACGTCCATTGAGTCGGTGATGCCATCCAACCATCTCATCCTCTGTCGTCCCCTTCTCCTCCTGCCTTCAATCTTTCCCAGCATCAGGGTCTTTTCAAATGAGTCAGTCTTTCACATCAGGTGGCCAAAGTATTGGAGTTTCAGTTTCAGCATCAGTCCTTCCAATGAATATTCAGGACTGACTTCCTTTAGGACTGACTGGTTGGATCTCCTTGCAGTCCAAGGGACGCTCAAGAGTCTTCTCCAACACCACAGTTCAAAAGCATCAATTCTTCAGTGCTCAGCTTTCTTTATGGTCCAACTCTCACATCCATATATAACTACTGGAAAAATCATAGCTTTGTCTATATGAACCTTTGTTGGTGATGAATTAGCCTGTGTGAGCAGCAAATATGTAAGGTAAGGACTTCAGGAGCAACTAGATTTGTAAGTGAAAAAAAGAAAATGAGAGATTAGTTTCAGAGACATTGAGGAAAGTATAAGACATTCCCATAGAATTGTAAGTTCCATGGAACGTTTTGGGCTTCCAGTTACAGAAAGTAGTTGAAACAGTGGTAGTGACAAAGTGATTGCCAATGTCAATAAATAAGGAGTGTAAGAAATCTAAGGCTGAATTAAGAAAAGCAGCAGTATTCAAGGGACAGACTGAAAAATAAACTGAGAAAAAGTCTGGGAATGAATGACTTTTCATTCATTTCATAAGAATGAAAAGCCAGGAGAGCAGTGGTAAGAGAAAAAATTTGTACAGTTAAAAAAAGAAAAGTGTCAGATGATGCATTGAAGTCAGTGAACCTAAGACTTGAATGCAGACGTGTCAAGGGCTGTGGTGGACTCCATCACAGAGCATGTTGAAATCCAAGGAACAGACTGGAGGGCTGGCCGGTGACTGGTTTGGGACATCAGAAGGCAGAGGGGTACCTCTAGGGGTTAGCAGGTATCCACAGGGTCAGGTCAGATGCAGGCTTGCTGTACATGAAAGGCTGTTAAGGATCCATTGAGCACCATACAACATTGCAAGTCTGGGATTCTTTTCAAACCATAGGCTTCTTTAACTCTGAAGTTTAACAACTTAACTATCCAGGAGCATTTAAGAATTGCATTCTTCCCAGACTTACGAAATGCATGAGGGCAAACCTCCCACTTCGCTAATGAGAGAATCCAATTACTGTCTAACCAAAGTGATTTAATGGCTAAGTAAGATAATTTAAAGAATCTGGGAGAATCATACATGCAAATAAGTAATTTTCTAGAATGTTTATCCACCCCTCCCAGCTGAAGTCACTGCAGACCCAGCTCTAGTCAGTCCTGACGGGCCCATGCCCTGATGACCTGCTAAGTGGGGTTTGCAGCCCTGGATCTGGGGTGCAGTATGGCTGTGGGGTGAGTCTTGACCACTCTGAATCTCAGCCTCCTGCAGGTGCATTCCAGCTTCGTCTGACTCATATCCCTTAGAATCTAAATCCTCAGTGGATTTTCCCCTCTTCCTTTCTAGACTTGAAGATCATTTGCGATCTGTACTCCTGCCTTCCTATGTCACCTGCTAAGAACTTACTGGACCCTGACATTGACCTGAACCAGGCCTGAATTCAGCCTGAGTTTCCCCATCACTCTGGGTCTTCAGCAGGGAACCGGCTGCCTCTGCCTCCCTGCTGGGCTGTATTCCCAAGGGCTCAGCCTGCTGATGCCCACTCATTAAAGTGCAGGATTTTTAAATCACAGATAAATAGCTGCTGTAACAGAAAAGTATTCAGTCTGCTTCTGTATTTTTCCAGAGGCAAAACTGAAGTTAAATTAAGGGAAAGGAGAATTATATTCAAGTCAGGTCAGGGGATGCTTCTCTTGAAAACATGACCCAAATGTCCATATTTTGTCAGCGATCGGAGAGAGCAAAGGAGAGATTTTTTTTTATTGGAAATTTGCTGCTTTGTAGTGAAGGCAGTCTTGTGAGGATGTCTGTGAAAGTCTTGCTTCAGCATTAAGAGTCCAAATGAATGTTTTAGGAAGTGGCTAAGAAAAATCTCAGATGTGACTGATAGCCTGTTGTAATTTGGTTGACAGATAATCTTGTCTATACAGCATTTTCTTTTTCTAAAACAGAATTTGGCATTTTTCCTCTTGTAAAAACAGATATGTCAAATTAAAGAAAGACAAATTGTATTGTCTTGTAAAGTTTTTACATGTGAAATGAGAGAATCAGATGGAAGTGTATTATGGTGGGAAAAAAAAAGCTATACAAGTTTAAAATATATGGTTCTGCTGATACGTGTCATTGTAATACAGCTCCAGAACTGATTCTATCCTGGGTATAATTTTATCCTTCTCTACTTCCTCCATCCTTAAAAAAAAAAAAAACCCAAAACTGAATAAAAAATTGGTATAGTTTAACTGGCCTTGGGAACATGTTTGGCTTTAATACTTAAATTTTAGGGTTTTGATTATTTTAAAATTAATAACCATTGATCATTTTAAGACTTTTGTGAACATTAACTGATTTTAATATGCCTTGAAAAAAACCTGTTGCACCAATATTTTAGGGTGCCAGAAGTATTTTCTACACTAAATATGAAATATTTAGGTGGTTTCTGGCCAGAGAAGATCAATAAAATAGGGCCAAACCCTTTGTCAATATGTTGAGATTCTTTTTATTCCCAGATCACAAGTGGATAGGAGAAGCTACGCTCTTCAGAAGCAAGTATTTAAGCATTAAAAATAGCTCATAGAATGTGAAGTCACTCAGAGGACCTCATGAGCATGGGAAAATGAGAGCCCTTGGTTCATTTTCTGTGATAAGAAAATTTCGAAGTCCACCAGGGACTGGGATGGGACATCAGACTGGACTCTCATTCTTCCCCAGAGGCGCTTATTTTGGGAATGCTTACAGATGATGAAAGCATGTTTGTACAGTAAACACCCGGAAAGAAAATACAGTGTGTATTGTCAGTGGCAGCAGAGACAAAGTCAGGGCTGCATTAGTGGAGAAATCAGATTAGAAAACTTCATTAGACTTTCAGATCCTGGCCGTGGGGCCTGACGGCGTGAGGTTTGGGAGGCAGGGGACAGTAACAAAACCAACAGCTGCAGGAATCAGTGTTAATCAAGTGGCTATGTCTGGTGGGGGATTCGAGCAGTTGGAAAGACTTCAGGATGCACTTTCTCCTTTTCCGATCTCCCATTAAGCCCTTGCCTATCCCAGAATGGGAAGTGCCCACTTGGAAATTATTTTAAGGCTAATTGCTCTTAGGGGACATGGGGCTCTGGCCATGTTTCTGTGGCCCTCCCCCCTTCAAAGTGACATCACCCTTTCCTCTGGTGTCCATAAAGCACCCGCCCTCCACCCGCACCCCACCCCCAGAGACAGAGATAGAGGTCAGGCCTGGAGCTGTGTGTCAGCAGACTTACAGCAGGGAGGGGCCGGCGCTCACCTCCCTGTCCTCCCGTATCAGACCACGGGTGGGCAGCGGGGCCCAGCACTAAAGTGAGACAAGATGGGGTGGGCGAGGATCTACTTTGGTTTCTTCCGTCTCGGCGGTCTCCATCAGGACTGCATGATGACATTCACTTCCTTCCTCACACCCTTGTCCTCAGCAGACTGGACCTGTGGTAGGCATTGAGACCGCCTCTGGCTGTTAGCACAGGGCCCTGAACGGGTCTAAAATATTACTGCTGCTGGTGTCGGGACAGCTAAAGCAGACAGCCCGTGAGCTCTAGCCCTGGAAGAAGACCTCTGCTCTGCTGACCAGACAACCAAAAATGCCATTTGATGTAATTCTGGGGAGAGATAGGGAGTGTACTGGGACTTCCCAGGTGAATAAGTGATAAAGAATCTGCCTGCAATGCAGGAGACACAGGTGATGCAGGTTTGATCCCTGGATTGGGACGGTACCCTGGGGCAGGAAATGGCAACCCACTCCAGTACTCTTGCCTGGAAAATCACATGGACAGAGGAGCCTGTTGGGCTACAGTCCATGGGGTTGCAAAGAGTCAGACACGACTCAACACACACAGTTCAGTTCAGTCGCCGAGTCGTGTCCGACTCTTCGTGACCCCATGGACTGCAGAACGCCAGGCTTCCCTGTCCATTACCAACTCCCAGAGCTTGCTCAAACTCATGTCCATTGAGTTGGTGATGCCATCCAACCATCTTATCCTCTGTTGTCCCCTTCTCCTCCTGCCTTCAATCTTTCCCAGCATCAGGGTCGTTTCCAATGTGTCAGTTCTTCATAAGAGGTGGCCAAAGTACTGGAGTTTCAGCTTCACTTCCAGTGAATATTCAGGACTGATTTCCTTTAGGATGCACTGGTTGGATCTCCTTGCAGTTCAAGGGACTCTCCAGAGTTTTCTCCAACACCACAGTTCAAAAGCATCAATTCTTCAGAACTCAGCTTTCCTTATAGTCCAACTCTCACATCCATATATGACTACTGGGAAAACCATGACTTTGACTAGACATACCTTTGTCAGCAAAGTAATGTCTCTGCTTTTTAATACACTGTCTAGTGTCATAGCTTTTCTTTCAAGGAGCAAGTGTCATTTAATTTCATGGCTGCAGCCACCATCTGCAGTGATTTTGGAGCCCCCAAAATAAAGTCTCTCCCTATTTCCACTGTTTCCCCTTCTGTTTGCCATGAAGTGATAGGACCGGATGCCATGATCTTCATTTTCTGAATGTTGAGCTTTAGGCCACATTTTTCACTCTCCTCTTTCACTTTCATCAAGAGGCTCTTCAATTCTTCTTCGCTTTCTGCCATAAGGGTGGTGTCATCTGCATATCTGAGATTATTGATATTTCTCCCGGCAATCTTGATTCTAGCTTGTGCTCCATCTAGCCTGGCATTTTGCATGATGTACTCTGCATGTAAGTTAAATAAGCATGGTGACAAAATACAGCCTTGATGTACTCCTTTCCCAATTTGGAACCAGTCTGTTGTTCCATGTCCAGTTCTAACTGTTGCTTCTTGACCTGCATACAAATTTCTCAGGAGGTAGGCAAGGTGGTCTGGTGTTCCCATCTCTTAATTTTCCATAGTTTGTTGTGATTCACACAAAGACTTAGGCGTAGTCAATAAAGCAGAAATAGATATTTTTCTGGAGCTTTATTCTTGCTTTTTCTAAGATCCAGTGGATGTTGGCAATTTGATCTCTGATTCCTCTGCCTTTTCTAAATCCAGCTTGAACATCTGGAAGTTCTTGGTTCATGTACTGTTGAAACCTCACTTGAAAAATTTTGAGCATTACTTTGCTAACATGTGAGATGAGTGCAATTGTGTGGTAGTTTGAACATTTTTGGCATTGCCTTTCTTTGGGATTGGAATGAAAACTGATCTTTTCCAGTCCTGTGGCCACTGCTGAGTTTTCCAGATTTGTTGGCATATTGAGTGCAGCACTTTCACAGCATCATCTTTTAGGACTTGAAATAGCTCAGCTGGAATTTTATCACCTCCACTAGTTCGTAGTGAGGCTTCCTAAGGCCCACTTGACTTCACATTCCAGGATGTCTGGCTCGAGGTGAGTGATCACATCATCGTGGTTATCTGGGTCATTAAGATCTTTTTTTGTATAGTTCTTCTGTGTATTCTTGTCACCTCTTCTTAATATCTTCTGCTTCTGTTAGGTCCATATAATTTCTGTCCTTTACTGTGCTCATCTTTGCATGAAATGTTCCCTTGGTATCTCTAATTTTCTTGAAGAGAGCTCTGGTCTTTCCCATTCTATTATTTTTCTCTATTTCTTTCCATTGATCACTGAGGAAAGCTTTCTTTCCTTGCTATTCTTTGGAACTCTGCATTCAAATGGGAATATTTTTTCTTTTCTCTTTTTCCTTTAACTTCTTTTCTTTTCCCAGCTATCTGTAAGGCCTCCTTGGACACCCATTTTCCCTTTTTGTATTTCTTTTTCTTGGGGATGATCTTGATCTGTGGGGAGCACACACAGGGAGTTATTAAATATGAGTGTCAATTTTCATGTAAACATCCTATTAGTTTTAGTCCCCTGTAGTTGTAGCCTACAGAAAATCAAGTGTGGCTTTATTCAATATTATAGTTCTAAAGAAGGATAGTTCTAGCAAGGAAATATTCCCAGCTGACACCTCTTGTCCAGCATGTATTAATAGTGCTTTGGGCCCTTAGGACATACATAGCTGTAGATATAACCTTGTTTCTTTCCTAACAGCAACAACATGATCTGATGGCTTATGCCTTTATAGAAAGAGTAGATCAGCCCTGGTTTGAGATCCTGCCACTTCTACTTATAAGATATTGGGCCTTGGACAATCAACAGCTGTGAGCCTCATTGCCCCTCTCTGTAAGAACAGTAGTAGTAACACCACTCAGAAATTTTATTGGAAATAATATGATGTGCATATTATATCTACCACCTTAATTAATAAGTGGTATGTATAATTAATTATTACTAATTAAAACTCAGATACTCTTGTACTTTAGGTACTCCTGGTCATCATTAAAGAGGCAGCTTGCCTTGCCCTAGTTCCTGATCTTTTTATATCCTCCCTCAGGATACCTCATCAACCACTGAATTTATTTTTTTGTTTAAAATTTTTGGCTGCACAGCAGGGCATGGAGGATCTTAGTTCCCCAACTGGGGATTAAACCCACACCCTCTGAGTTGGAAACATGGACTCTCAACCACTGGATCGCCAGGGAAATCCCCCACCACTGAATTTGAATCTCTAAACTTGTGGTTCTTAATCTTTTACTACTGAGGAATCACCTGGAAAATTTGTTAAAATGCAGGGTGCCTGGCTCCAACTATAGAGGTGATAATTCTGTAGGTTTGCAATGAGGTCCACACATGTATTATTAAAGGCATCCCAGGTGTTTTTGATCCAGGTAATCAGACTGACCGCAGTTTGAAAACCAAGCCCTTGTATATGAAATGCCCGGTAGCCATCTCATGATACTGCTATTTGCTTATCACTGATCAAGTAGCCAACTGTGTTCAAAGCATTATGCTAGGAACTGTACACACGTTATTTTATCTTAATAGTAATGCTACGATAATTAGCATCCTGGTTTTATATGGAGAAATCTGAGACTGGAATATTCTGGATGGCCCCTTCACTCACATGTCTGGTCACTGGGCTGAGATGACTGGAAAAGCTGAGGGCTAACTATTGCTCACTCTTTATTTTGTGTCAGTCATTCTTCTGTATATATACACACAGACACACAAAAACGCTCATACAAATATATCTTTTGTATACACATACACAGATGTTGTTGCTAAGTTGTGTCTGACTCTGTGACTCCATGGACTGCAACATGCCAGGCTTCCCTGTCCTTCACTGTCCCCTGAATTTGCTCAAAATCATGTCCATTGAGTTGGTGATGCCATCCAACTGCCTCATTCTTTGTCATCCACTTCTCCTCCTGCCTTCAATCTTTCCCAGCATCAGGGTCTTTTCCAATGAGTCAGTTCTTCACATCAGGTGGCCAAAGTATTGAAGCTTCAGCATCAGTCCTTCCAGTGACTATTCAGGGTTGATTTCCTTTAGGATTGACTGGTTTGCTGTCCTTACTGTCCAAGGGACTCTCAAGAGTCTTCTCCAGCACCACAGTTTGAAAGCATCAGTTCTTTCGTGCTCAGCCTTCTTTATGGTCCAACTCTCACATCCATACATGACTACTGGAAAAACCATAGCTTTGACTAGATGGACCTTTGCTGGCAAAGTGATGTCTCTGCTTTTTAATACGCAGTCTAGGTTTGTTGTAGCTTTTCTTCCAAGGAACAGGTATCTTTTCATTTCATGGCTGCAGTCACCATCTGCAGTGATTTTGAAGCCTAAGAAAATAAAATCTTTAGCCCCACATCAGACTTCTCAACCTGAGGGATCCAGCAAAGGGACTGGGAATCCTCAGGGAATACAAAAATATACGTATATTCATATCTGTATATATATGTGTGTCCTTAAGCAACATAGTATTATATTTGTAAGATAAGTTCCATCAGTATAGGTTCTATGAAAGTGAAAGTGAAGTCGCTCAGTCATGTCCAACTCTTTGTGACCCTGTGGACTGTAGCCTACCAGTCTGCTCCCTCCATGGGATTCTCCAGGCAAGAATACTGGAGTGGATTGCCATTTCCTTCTCCAGGGGATCTTCCTGACCCAGGGATCGAACCTGGGTCTCCCACATTGCAGGCAGAAGCTTTAACCTCTGAGCTACCAGGGTTCTATAGAGCACTTATTTATGCTGCTATGTAATACTCAATTAAACAAATATAACAGATGTTGAAGAACAGTCCGGAATGAAGAATAGTGTATGTTGAGTCTGAATTTAATTTTTAGAGCAGCATTATTCTGGCATCAATTTGGTTAGTCCCTTTGAGAGCTCATTCCAAACAAGGTAGCATTCTGAAAGGCATTTTTTGATTGAATACAGCAGAGAATGCAGCCGCATCTCTTGGTACGGAGCAGTATCATGGCCTGATGGCTTTTGAGTGGGTGTTAAGCCTGGTCCAGTTCTCTGTAAGATCTAGGATGAGTCATAGAAGGCTCAAGCAGGCCTTTGGGTCAGGCAGCGGTCAAATCCGTTGGCACATGTACAAGACTGGGCCGAGATTTCTTTGAAAACACGATTATCTTTTCCCTTGTCAGTGGCCATTTGTGTTGTTTTCTGGTTTTTGCTGTTAAAAATAAAACTGCTGTGAACATTTTGGATATGTGTCCTGGTGCACACAGGGAACTTTCTCAAAGAAATATACCCAGAAGTAGAAGCCTGGAGTCATAGTGTGTGTGCATCATCAGTTTATTAGGTAATGGTAGTTTTTTTCCCCCAAGGGCTTTGTATAGTTTATGCTCCCACAGCAGTATGTAAGACCTGTGGCTGAAATTCCCACAACACTTGCTTCTTTTGGCATCTGATGAATGGACACATCTCTTGCTGGCCAATTTGGGAAATGATAGGAGAGTTGAATAAAAGCAACATCGTGGGAGCTGTACAGAAGCAGCATTAGAGATCCTCAGGCAAAGAGTTTGGTTTATCTATTTTTTTAAAAATATGGAAGTGTCTTGCAGAGTGTTGGCACTTGGAGGTTTAGCATATTCATATTCACTCGATTGTAAAATTCTAGCCCCTGAATTGCTTTTCTATCTGGCTTGCATATTTTAAAGATCATTTGAAAGCCTGTATGTGTTGTATCTGCTTGAAATAGGCATAATTCCTATCGTGTAGGATTTTTGTGTGGGTTTGTAATAATGGGTTTAATGGCTGAAAGCATATGTAATGTTCATACAAGCGATGAGGTTGATACATCAAAACAGAAGTGGAGGGATGCTTAGAGGCCAAGTTAACAAGAGAAGACATAAACACAAGAAATCTTTAAATGCTTTTAAGTACGGCAGAATTTCAGAGATGTAATTATTTAGGGTGAGACTGAATGCAGAGCAGCTGTGTCTGCCTAGTGTATGTAGCAGGTGCTGGATCTTCAGCCAATCTCTGCAGTCGTTGCAGATTAAGTTCACTGGGAAAGGCAGCTCTTGCTGTTTCTGTCACTTTCTAACCGTCTGAAAAATGATGCAACACATTTCAGCAGGAAGCCTAATAAACCTTCAAGGAATCACAGAAGGGGCTGGAGAACTCTGGAAGACCAAGGGGCATTGGAACACTGGGAAGAAAAACCTGGAACTTACCCTCTTTGCTACTAAATTTCCAGAAAGAATCCTGCTTAGGTTGGTCGTGGCTCTGAGTGGGTATCTCAGGGCCCTGCTCAGTCTGTGATTATATGGTGACTCAGCCCTGCCTTTGAGAGACAGGTGTCCACTCCAGAAAGCTACCAACCTACTCAGCAGCCCTCAGCACAATAGTAATCAGTGACTGAGTAGTCAGCATCTGAGTCAATTGCAGGAAGGCATCTCTGGGACACAGCCAACTTCCCTTTAGAAATAAAATTCAGTTCAACCCAAGAAATTCATACCACATTCCTATTGCGTTCATGGGAGTAAACTGGACATTGCAGAGAGAAAGAGAGACAAGCTGCTTGCTTCAAGGAGCTTGCAATCAGACATGTTCTCTGCTTAAAAAGGGAAGAGAGGCAAGAGGGGAAAAAAGTCACACCTGTTGTCAGAGCTAAAATAAGCCTTCACCCTAGCTGGCTTGCAAGTCTGTAATTTGCAAACGTAACATCAGTGATTTTCAGGAAAAGTTAGGGAGCGTACATAAAGGACTTGGTACTTTCTTAGGTATGTTTTTACTAGTGAAAGAGAGAAAAGGTGTAGAACAGAAATCCTCTGAAAATGGAGCTCTGGGGAGAGGTCAGGCCTTTCCCAGCAAAGAGATAACCATCTTTGGAAGTGCGTCTGCTTCTGTGTGTTTGATACCGTAGGCAGGGTGAACCAGATCAATGTCAGCCCAGAAAAATTGGAACTGCCTGAGCATATCTGGAAACAGATACTCCACAGATGGAGAGAGAAGTGGGAGGTTAACTCAGAACACTTGATTTTAATTAAACAGCCTTCTGCAGGGGGGAACAAGATGGCGGAGGAGGAGGCGGACGTGGAGTTCGTCCCGCTCTGCGGACACACCAGGACATCTTCAGGGGCAGAGGGTCTTGCAGAGCCCCAGCTGACAGCTGGCAGGACTCTCTGACCCCCTGAAAAGAAATACTTGGATCTACGCAAAACTCGAGGTCCGGCCTGAGCCTCTGGGGTGGGAGTGCTGAGTCCAGGACACTAGACCGCCAGAGAGCTCCAGACTTCAGGGAATATTAACCAGCAAGAACTCCCACCAAGGTCTCCAGCTGTATCCGAGCCTTGGCACCAGCCAACGGCCTGCAGCACCCAGCGCAGGATGCCTCACCCCAACAACAAGCAAGAACACAAACCCAGTCATCAGCAGACAGGCTTCTCGTGGACACCCCAAAACAAACCACCGCACAGGGCCCTGCCCGTCAGAGGGGAGAAACTCCTCTCCCCTCACCAGGACGCAGGCGCAGGTCCCTCCCAACATGAAGTCTGCACAAGCCACTGGATCACCCTCACCCAACCGGGGAGCAGAGGCCAAAAACAAGAGGAACTTCGCCATAGGGAACGGAGACCTCCAACACAGTAAGTTAATTAAACAGCTTTCCGTTTTGTGAACCTGGAAAAGGAAAGGCAAGCAGAGCTGATAAAGTTCCTATGACATTGACTATCTTTATAACGCCCAGAGAGGAAGTCTCTGAGCCCTAACCCCAGGACCCATCTCAGTTTCCCTTCCTAAGGGGGATAATGTTCACACAGCTGGGGCTAAGTATGAAGTGTTTGAGAAGCACAAAGTCATAGAAGGTGGCTCTAATCACCTTGGCGTGTATCTGAAGAGAGGGTGGATGTAGCTGTGATATTTGCTATTTAGGGATGTTTGACAGAACACCTTTGGGGGAGGGAACATGAGTTCATGGTTAGTAGAACAGATGGACAGAAGGGCAACCCAGCCCTGCTTCCACAGTGGGCTCCGGCACTCTTGGGTCACATTTAGGAAGCAGCCATCCAGAAGCATCAAGGGGCCAGATGCAGGAAACTTGCCAGGGTCCAGGTGTACACAAAGTTGGGGGTGAACTAGTTTGCTGCTTAGAACTAAAGCTGACTCCGGTTCTCTTTCTGCTGCAGGATTTATAAGACCGTAGAGGAGGATGGACAAGTGAAAGGAATCCATAGTTGCTACTCTCATCTTCATTTTGCCCCTGATGTTATTAATGCCAAGCTTTTCCTCCCTCATCTCCTACATACTTTTCTTATTTACAATTAATTATCCAGAAAACATAGTAGCAGCCATTACTGATATTCTAATACTGAGCGTACATTGCCTAGGTCAGTTGTCCTCAGCTAGGGGAGATGTCCTTGCAGGGGAATGTCTGGCAGTATCTGGAGCGGTTCTGGGTTGTTACAACTAGGGAGGAGATGCCAGTGGTATGTAGCAAGTAGGGGCAAGTGATGCAGCTAAAATACCCGACAGGGCACTGGGTCCCAAATGTCAATAGCACTAAGGTTGAGAATCCCTGGTGTGTTAAAATCAGCTTTTTTGCAGAGAAAATCTTGGAAAGGGTGAGTGGGGTTGGATGAAGTTGTGTTGGCAGACCTAATTTCATAAGGCTGATTTTTGGCTTTCCTTCATTGACCATTATGTATTAACAGGCAGTTTTCCGTTTTTAAATTTGATTTATTTTCGGCTGTGCCGGATCTTCATCTCTGCACACAGGCTTTCTCTAACTGTCGCACGTGGGGGCTGTTCTCCAGTTGCAGTGCTCGGGCTTCTCATCGCTGTGGCTTCTCTCGTGGAACATGGGCTCTGGGATGCTGGGGCTCAGTAATCACGGCACGTGGGCTCAGTAGTTGAAGCCCCTGGGTTCTAGAGCGCAGGCTCGGTAGTTGGGATGCATGGGCTTGGTTGTCCCATGGCATGATGGATCTTCTGGATCAGGGATCAAACCCATGTCTCCTGCTTGACAGGCGGATTCTTTACCACTGAACCACCAGGGAAGTTGCAGGCCGTTTTTATGATGCCTTTGACATGAAGTTTCTCTGTATAACTCGGATCATCACTCTTGTTTTTGAGAAATGCTGCTGTTCCGCCACCCAGTCGTGTCTGACTCTTTGCGACCTCATGGACTGAAGCCCTCCAGGTCTCTCTGTCCCTCACCATCTCCCCAGATTTGCCCAAGTTCATGTCCACAATGCAGGGGACTTGAGGAGTGTTGTAGGTCAGAAAGATTTGAATTTCATCTTTGCTCAGTTCATTGCTGACTTTGAGGTAGAAGGGAGATTTCCTACTAAGTCCTCTAATCTATATTTCCTTATTTTGAGTAAATGGGAAGGTTCTCCTTGTCTACTGGTCTTTTTTTTTTGCTCCTGAGGAAATTGTTTACTCGAGAATTAACAACATATTTTGGATGGTCATTGCTTGAATATTCTCCCTTAATTTATTTAAATTCAATAACTTCTATTTATAGCTCCATTATTAATAGCATTTGTTCAGGAGGGTGAATCAAGCAAAAGAGTGTACTTGAAACCTGCAGAAATGTCTTACACCTGGCTGTGTGTACACTTTCTTCATGATCTTTCAATCATGGCTGCTTCTAAGGCAGATAGTATGGTGGTTCATTTTGCTGGGCTGAGCTTGGTATATGGCAGAGACTTGGAGATTTAGTGCAGATGCCCAGCGATCATTTGCCTTTGAATATAAAGCATTGTTAGAAGATTCTTAAATCTTTTTCCATTCTTGAACATACGAATATTTGGGGATAAAGGTAAAATAATCAACTAAGTAACTAAAAATATTTAAGTCTTCTGCATCGTGGACTTGGGCAAACTTCAGGAAATGGTGAGGGACAGAGAGGCCTGGAGTGCTTCTGTCCATGGGGTTCAAAGAGTTGAACACAACTGGGCCACTGAACAACAACAGTGACATTTCTGAAACTTGGTACTTTCTACACATGGTAAATTTGGTACTATCTACACATTCAAATGGCCATTATTACACAGTAACTGAGCAGTATTCTTTCCACTTCTAATTTTTTTGTAAAACAATTTTACTCAATTTGTCACATGTATCTTTAAACAGGTGGGTCTTCGTCATCACCAGAGCAACTTGTTAGGCTCACTTGGATCTCATTTTCCCTGTCATATTCCATATATTTTTGAGAAGTGCTCCTTTTGAATTGGGCTTCTCAGGTGGCTCAGTGGTAGAGAACCCACCTGCAATGCAGGAGACGTGGGTTTGATCCCTGGGTTGGGAAGATCTCCTGGAGAAGGAAATAGAAACTCTTTCCAGTTTTCTTTCTTGGGAAATCCCATGGACAGAGGAGTCTGGTCGCCTATAGTCCACAGGGTGCAAAGAGTTGGATAGGACAACTTTTGAATTATATATGACGTTGCCATTAGAAATTTTATTCTACACAGTAGGTGCTTGTTAATATAACATTGAGTTATTCTTTTCATTAATCTTTTAAAATGCATATTTACAGTGTTCACCTGGAACTGGTCATGTAAATGTAAGAATAATGATTATGTATGTTCAGAGTATTTTATAGGTTCTGAAGTTGGCTTTTGTAAGCATCCCAAACTAGCAGTGATAGAGGTCATTACAGTAGAACTTTTTTGTCATAAACTATATTTTTGTTCATAATAAAGTAATTGAAATGGCATCCTCTAAGGTGACTGATTTTTTAAGATGATCCCCTCTTTTTAAGGTATAATTTATTGAAGGGGAAAAAAACTCTGACCTAAATATCTGACCATACAAAGCATATAACTGTGAATTTTTCTGATTTGGATCATTCAGTGTTATTATGAGACTTACACTTGGCTTTGCTTACCTGATAGCTCAGTTGGTAAAGAATCCATCTGCAATGCAGGTGACCCTCGTTCGATTCCTGGGTTGGGAAGATCCACTGGAGAAGGAATAGGCTACCCACTCCAATATTCTCGCCTAGAGAATTCCATGGACTGTATAGTCTATGGGGTCACAAAGAGTCAGACACGACTGAGCGACTTTCACTTATACTTGATAATACAGAGAAGAATCTAGTATGATATCTGGAAACTGGTTTAAGAAAAAATGCAATCTAAATTCAGTTAAATTTTGCTTAAATAATTCATTGAAAAGCTACTCCCTATAGGTTTTTCCTAGCCCCTGTTCCAAACCCAAAGCTGTAGAAAAGTCTCTTATTGCTTAAGGGGAGACTCTAAATAATGCCCATGTGGGGGAAACTACACAGCCCAGGTGCTCCCTTTGTATGACTTCATCCTGAAACTACCACATGCTTACCCTCAGAGAGGCAGCAATATGTTTCTGAAATAATATGTAAATAAAAAAACTTTAAGGAAAGAAAATGAATAAAACATCAAACCAAAGTACATGGTTTCCAGGTGTACATCCAAGACAGCTTTTTGACAGATGTAAATATTTCCTGAGTAATTACCCTTATCTTCTGATGTGTAGCCTTAATGTCATTTAAACAACATAAATGCAAGTTAGGTAGTTAAAAACAGAATTCCACCTGGATTTCATCCTCAGTTCCAACATTTACTACCTGGGGACCAGTCACCACTTCTTTTCAACTTTCTTTAAGGATGCTTTTCAAGGTGACTACCAAAAACAGAGGAGATAATAAACTTGGAAATGCCTGGCACATAAAATAACAGTTGAAAAGTGAAAAAGCAAAAGTGTTAGTCACTCAGTAATGTCTGACTCTCTGTGACCTCATGGACTGTGGCCTGCCAGGCTCCTCTGTCCATGGGATTTTCCAGACAAGAACACTGTAGTGGGTTGCCATTCCCTTCTCCGGGGGATTTTCCCAACCTGGAGATTGAACCCGGGCCTCCTGCGTTTTAGGCAGATTCTTTACTGTCTGAGCCACTAGGAAAGTCCAAAAAACAGTTGAAACTGATTAATTAAAGTATAAAACTTTGCTGATAATTTAGTGATTATTAGTTGTGTCTTTCATCCCCAATAATTCATTTCTACCATTTTGATTGTAAGAGTATAGGATTATTTTGAGGAACTGTAACAATATTCTATATTTATATTTTGAGAAAAATGATAAATAATTTTGCTTTCAAAATCTGAAGTAATGGAAGCTAGGAATGGATAAGCCATTTTAGGCTTTTCTTTTTTTCCCCCCAAGTGAGGTGTTTCCCTGGTCCAGTTTTCAATAGAAATGGGTTATAGAATTTTCCTGCCAAGCGTTCCTGGAAAGTTTTCACATGAAGGAATCACTTGTTCTTTGTTTATTTGGTCCTATGGCCATGTCTGAATGAGGTCCAGGAGACTGGCTCCTTTGCGTAAACTCAACCTGGAAGCGCTGCACAAGCAACAGGGAGGGTGATAGCAACCGCAGTGAGCGCTAGTGATCACCAGGGGTGTTAGGGCCATTCTCCGGGAGGTGAGCAGCTGTCCAGACCTGAAGAGAACCAGATGCTGCTAACTAGGGGCTGCTGTGAGAGGGAGCTTTCTAACTGTCCTCATCTCTTCAGCCAGTATCGCCCTGGCTGAATCACTGTTTTCTCCATTGTGCTGTAATGCGGGGACACCGCAGCCCCAAGCCAGCATCAGTGGATGAGCCAGATGACAATGAAAGGGTGGGGCGGGAGCCCTGATCATTACCATCTCAAGTGGGGAGGCTATTGGACTCTAGGAATAGCAGTGTCTCAGCAAAAGAAATGGGAGTTCAGTGAAAGGCAAGATTGAGGCTTGGAGTCGATGATGTGCTCTTGTGTGACCCCATGGACAGTAGCCCACCAGGCTCCTCTGTCCATGGGACTTCCCAGGCAAGTATACATGAGCAATTCCCATTTCCTTCTCCAGGGGATCTTCCTGACCCAGGTATTGAACAAGAGTCTTCTGCTTTGGCAGGTGGATTTTCTACCACTGAGCCACCAGGGAAGCCCTGGAGTAGATACAGAGGCTTCCAAATTTGCATAATAGAGGCTCTTCTCTCTAAGTCATTTCCATAACCTCCCAAAGGTACCAGGAGAGGCATATGTGCTAGGTCTAAGTTTTACTCTCTGCTCCGATTAAGTGCTCCCAGATAAGGTAATCAGTAGTCCTAGCAGGATTTAAGTTCATAGGAAGAAGAAAGAAAAAAGTTTTTTTTTTAAAATAAAGGTAATTGAGGAGGTGTACTAATTCTTTCTTTGAGATGTATTACCTCTGAAAAGAAAAATAGGTACTGAAGACCCTTGTCAGAGCAAGCTGAATTAATGGCCCAGATAAAGCAAGAATTTAAAATAAGTGGCTATCTTCAGCCAGAAGGGCAAAATATTACAAATATGGATCAGCGAAATCAGTGAAGAAGAAGAATCAAATAAAGATAGGAATAAAATACATAACAGAAAAATTGATGTAGCCAAAGAATGAATCAGTGAGATCAAGGACCTAGCTACAGAATTTTCCTAGAAGTTGCAATAAAGGAATAGAGAGATGGAAGATATCCAAGAATAACTAAAATGTAGAAAGAAGATAGAAAGGTCAGCTTTGATCTATTAGATAAACTGAATGGATCCCAGCATTTTTGTTGTTGAAATAATGGCTAAGAATTAAAGATAGAAGAATCAGATCAAAAGGGCCCATCGATAAGGAAAATCCCAAATCTTGACACGAGGTGTTTCATTTAAAACATCAAAGACAAAATCCTAAAAGTGTCTAGAAAAAACATCTTTCTATAAATTAATTAACATCAAAAATCTCAATGGCAGCTGTAGAATGTTAAAGTAATATTTTTAAAATACTGAAGGAAAATAATCTCATTTAAAATTGCATATACAAGTAAATTATTAAACATGAGATTGATTAAAAGCATTGAGATATATGTACAAGTCATATAAAACATAACATCTATAGAAAACATTCTACAGAAGGTCCTATGCAGAGAAAACACATGGTTTTAGAAGAAATAATGGCAAAAAGTGTGTATAATTATTTGTATATATCTATAACAGAGCTATCCAGTAGACCTTTATTTTTGATGGAAATGTTCTATTTTTGCTGTCCAATCTGATAGTCCTTAGCCATATATGGCTATTATTATGTAAAGTGTGGCTAATGTGGCAAAAAAACCTGAGCTTTAAATTTTATTTAATTTTAAGGAATTTATATTTGAATCATCATCTGTGGTTTGTGGGTTACTACATTGTATGGTATAGCTTTATAATAATCTAAGTAAAAGTTGTAGATCATACTAATATATGGTGAGAAGTAAGGAACAAGGAGAGATCAGGAGATTTTGAGGAAAACTGAGGTCCTTTTGTTCAAGGGGAAAAGATAGATATTAATAGGCTCTAAGAAAATAAATTATAAAGTTTAATACATTAGCAACCAAAAAATAGAAGTTGAATTTTAATTTTCAGACCAGATGGAAAAAATTGGCCTAGTCAATGAAAGGCAGAAGGTGAGGAAAAAATTAAATAAGAATAAAGGATAATTACATGAAAAAATGAAATAGAAGTAAGTCATGACAGTAATTAAAGTAAATGTAAAGAAATTAAACATGCACATCAAATCAGTGAGACACTCAGTGGAAATAAGATGCCACAATACATTGTCTACAGGATAAATTTAAGATGAAAAGAAACAGAAAAATTGAAAAAGTTAAAAAATGGGAAACTGATCAATTTCAGTAACAGACAAAATGCAATTTAAGATGTTAAATAGTATAAGTAAAAGATATAAATGTTATTTATATTAGGAAAATAAAGATTAAAATGTAAAGGGTGGAAAAATACTTGTATTATGAATGAATACTTGCATGAATACTTGTATTATGAAAAAAGATGTTATGAGTGTAAAGTAGGTAGATCAACAACTGTAATTAGTATTGTTAACAGATGTCTGAGAAAAAAAACTGATCAAGAAGACAAAAATGAAAAACGGGAGAATTTAGAATATTTGAGGGAAAAAAGCCTTAGGATTAGTAAACTAAATTGGTAGATGTAAATAGAATTTTATACTCTGAAACATAGGATACACATTCTTTTTGCATGTACATGAGTATTTATAAATGAAGACTCAAATTTTATAAAGGCAAAATCATAAAATTAGAGATCAATAACAAAAAGATAGTTTTAAAAGACCTGCAGATAACCTTATATAGAGATCAAAGTATTACGAGTTTCTCATAAACAAAAGTATTATGAGTTTATCATGAACGACAGAATGGCTAAAAATTTGAAAACTGAGATTAAATTAATGAACTTCTGGAGCTATATATAATACAAAATTGTTACAGAATTAGATAAAAAACTTGGATATAATATTTATCAGGAAGAAATTAAAATATAATCAAATACCTATTTGCCCCAAACAGCTCCAATACCAACTTGTTTTAAATATGCATTCTACTTAACTCAAGGAACAGGTAATTTCTATCTTACACAACAAAAAGCTTTCAAACTCAATTACCTCTAATAGCATTTAAAGCATACATAATAATTGAATATATTTTTTCCCAAAGAAAATGATATTTCAATACCAGATGTTCTATTAAAGTACATAACCTCCAGCAATAGTCATAACCATTGAAAAAGCTGTAGTTATATAACCTTTAAAAATGGAAAAAAGAAAAGTGATTTTCCCAATTGTTACAAATATTTGACATAATATTCAAAATCTTAGTTAATGCAAGAGAATAAGAGAAATAAATTGGGTGCATAAGAATCAAAGGGGAGCAACAAATCTCATTTATTGGACCTTTTAGAAAAATAAGCAAAATCAATGGAGAAACTTAGAATTTATAAAACTGAGCAAAGTTATTTAATACAGGTGGTGCTAGTGGCAAAGAAACAGTCAATGCAGGAGACATAAGAGCTGTGGGTTTGATTCCTGGATCCAGAAGATCCCCTGGAGAAAGAAATGGCAACTCGATCTAGTCTTCTTGGCTGGACAATCCCATGGACAGAGGAGCCTGGTGGGCTATAATTCCTAGAGTGACAAAGAGTCAGCCACCACAAGTGACTAAGTACCACAGCAGCACAGACATCTCAAATCAACAGTACTTCTTAATACCAAACTTGAAAATATAAAATATAAGACATTATTGATAGTCATAACATTTCTAAATGAATTCACAAATTAACATAATAAAGAATCCAATCCTTTATGTAGTTTAGGAATTGGAAGAGGGTCTAAGGTGAATCTGGTTAGTAGCTTTCCAAAGAATTATTTAGTTGAAATTTAGCTAAGCTTAGAATTTAAGAACATATTTTTCTTAGTTTCCAACTGTAATACCAAATTCTTCTCAGTGTTTGCAAGATATAATCAAGCAATACATGAGTTGCTCGGATTAGAGAACAAGTCTCTAATAACATACAATCAGTTGCCTGTTTACGTAGATGATATATGTAATGTTGGTAACCTCTAAACTGCCTCTTCAATGAATCCTGCCTCCTGGTTTCGTGTGTGTGTGTGTGTGTGTGTGTGTTTAGTCGCTCAGTCATCTCCAGCTCTCCTGGTTTCATGCCTTTGTGTAATTCTCTTACCTTGGATGTGGGTTGGATCTAATGCCCATCTTCCAGTACACAGAATGTGGAAAAGAATATGAGATATCACTTCTGAGATGAGGTTATGAAGAAGCTGTGGTCTCTGTCTTGCTCTCCTTTTCTTTCTACCTTCTTCTTAGAGAAGCTATTTACCTGCTATCAGTGACACTTTAAGGAAAGGCCACCTGGCTAGAAACCAAAGGAGGTGTTTGCCACAACCAGAGAGAAATTGATTTGACCAAAAATGCCGTGAATGAACTTAAAGCCCACTTCCCCCAGTTGATCCATTAGGGCAGGGGTCCCCAACCTCCAGTCCATGGATTGGTATCTCCAGTCCGATCATCAGCAGCATTAGATTAGAAATAAAGTGCACAATGAATGGAATATACTTGAATCATCCTGAAACCACCCTTCGCACCTCTGGTCCATGGAAAAATTGTCTTCCATAAAATCGGTCCCTGTGCCAAAAAGGTTGGGTACCACCTTTGCTTTAGGTGAGACAGCATCCCCTGCTGACAAACATTGATTGTGGCCTTTTGAGAGGCCTTGCAGAAAAGACACCCTGTGAAACCACACCCAGATTCCTGACTCACAGAAACAGTGAGACAGTATATGTTTGCTGTTGTGAGCTGCTACCTTTTGCTGTATATGTGTTATTCAGCACTAGATAAGTAATGCAGACAGTTATCCAAATAAAATAAGACTATTAGCTAAAGAGAAATGTGAACGATGTGTACTTCAAAATGAGGACAATGCTCTACTTAATATACTTATGGACTAAGTAACAACACAAACCAAAAATCTCATCATATTTCCAAGGAGGCCTTAGAATCACTGAATCTGCTCGATCAAAACTAGGTCATGAGACATGGCTGATACTGTAAATTTGTGCTAATTCATTTACTCCTCATTTGAACTACTTCATCCTTTACCTCCTTGTACCATGGAGCTGGAAAGCAACTATTGGATTTCCAAGTTTTCTAGATCATGAGCATAGCTGTGTGCAATAATAGGAAGTCAGAAGTTCCTCAGGAGAGAATTTCATTTTTCAAATGAAAAAAACTAATTTTTTCCCAGGAGAAGGATTTTGCCTTATCCCCTGTGTGATCTTTCTGCTTTGAACATAAAAGTGACATTTAGATGTCCAAGACATCTCGCAACCATGACCATCAGGAGGGAAAACCACATGCTAGAAGTGGAGGAGCAGAGAGCTGGGAGGTTTCTGGGTTGCTGATGGCACTGTTGAGGAGAAGGGCTAGTCTAGACTCCTTGTTAATGTATCAAATACACTGTTTCTTAGTCAAACCTCATGATAGGATTTTCTGCTGTTCACAGCTGAGTGTTTTTGTAACTGAAATAGGACAATAATTTTAGTATTTTGTATCAAGATTTCCTAGGTTATATAAAGTGAAGTGAAAGTGTTAGTTGCTTGGTTGTGTCCTATTCTTTGCAACCCCATGCCCTGTAGCCCTCCAGGCTCCTCTGTCCATGGGATTCTCCAGGCAAGAATACTGGAGTGGGTTGCCATTCCCTTCTCCAGGCAATTTTCCCGATCCTGGGATTGAACCCACATCTCCCACATTACAGGCAGATTCTTTACCATCTGAGTCACCACCAGGGAAGCTCCAGGCTATGTAAACCTAACTTAAAATTGGATTCTTTGGTGGAGGAATACATTCTCTCAGGTTATATTACTCAATAATGGATGAAATGAGGAAAATTAATCAGAGTACTAAAGACCTAAGTCTTCTTTTGGTATCAGCTTACTTATAGAAGAGCCAGTGAATTTGGACTGAACTGTTCCCAATTCCAGGAAAGCTTCTAATTCAACCCAGGTATATAATAGCTGGAAATAAAGTGAAAGTGTTAGTTACTCAGTCATGTCTGACGCTTTGTGACCCCATGAACTGTAGCCCACCAGGCTCCTCTGTCCATGGGATTCTCCAGGCCAAGGATCCTGGAGTGGGTGTCCTTTCCCGTCTCCAGGGCATCTTCCCAATCCAGGGATCAAACCCAGGTCTCCTGCATTGCAGGCAGATTCTTTACAATCTGAGTCACCGGGGAAGACCAATAGCTCAAAAAAGTACCTCTTTCATTACTTTTTTTAAACTTCAGGGTTATTAAGTGGAATTCCTATGACAACCTGAAGTCTGGTGTTAGAATGAGAGCCATCTATCCAGTATAATGAGTCCAATTCTATTTTACCGGTTACTTTTGGTTCCTGAGAAATATGTGTAAGTTATAAATTTAGGGCACCATCCAGCACCATCCAGGAAATAGTACACTAATGTAATGGTCTGAAAGTCCAATAAATCTCCTTGCTTTATTCAGGGCACTCTATGGCTAGAAATAGAAACCAACTCTGGCTGGTTTAAAGCAGAAAGAGGTTTATTGAAAGGATGTTGGTTAATTCACAGAATTGTCAGAATAGCTGAAGAATCAGACTTGGGAAATAGGCAGGCACTAAGGGAGGTGACGCAGTGGACATGAATTTGAGCAAACTCCAGGAGATAGTGAAGGACAGGGAAGCCTGGCGTGCTGCGAAGAGTCGGACACAACTTAGCAACTGAACAACAACAAGGGAGGTGACCAATGACAACCACAGCCTAAACTTCCATGTAGGGCAGCCTGGTGGGGAGATCTCTCTTGTTGTGAAGGGACAGCAGAGGTCAGTGCTGGTTCTGGACCAGTTATCATCTCTAGTCACCATTTTTGGCTCTAATATCTTGGAAAGAGAAAAATGTTCCTTTCTTTTGGAACAGAATTCTGTCTGTCTACATCTATCAATAAGATTAAATAAAAATGTAAAGAAATGAAATGTGGACAAAACTTAGTACTTACTATGTTCCAAAATGATTTCTAACTTCTTTACCCCCACCCCCGCCAAGAATATTTTATTAAATAAGAGATGATATAAGAATGGGGAAAACAAAATGCTTAAGAAAAATATGAAAAATGATTGGTTGTCAGATAATTAAACTAAATAGCCAAAGAATGACAAAGATTTTATTATATTGTATGCATATAAGAAGAATCTAGGGAACTTCCCTGGTAGTTGAATGGTTGAGACTTTGCATTCCAATGCAAAGGGATGCAGGTTTGATCCCTGGTAGGGGAGATAAGATCCCACATGCCTTGTGGCCAAAAATCCAAAGCATAAAACAGAAGTGATATTGTAACAAATTCAATAAAGACTTTAAAAATAGTATGCACCAAAAAAAAATCTAAAATGAGACTCTGGTACACATGTTGGAATGATTTGGCTCCAAGTGTATTGCTGAGGTAGGGAAAGTAAATAAGTATCTTAACTTTCTTCTCCACTCTGTTTCAGGCAACTTCATCAGATGATTTTAAAA
Organism: Cervus canadensis; assembly: GCF_019320065.1. Lineage (NCBI taxonomy): Eukaryota > Metazoa > Chordata > Mammalia > Artiodactyla > Cervidae > Cervus > Cervus canadensis. Next base: position 15,536,328 of record NC_057416.1, read on the forward strand.
TTCCTGTAGTGATTGGATACCCAGACAGTCCTTTTTTTTTTTTTCTTTTAGTACAATTAGGTTAAATAATTTAGAAAGTGGTGCTCAACTTATAACCGATACCTTTGAACAGTTACTTATACAGTTTAGTGTCTTTGGCAAATTACTTGTGCTTTTAGTTTCATTTCCTCAAGACATTTTTCTTTCCTTTTTGTTAATTTCGATTTACTTCGTTTAGTTTACATCACCTCATTTAACTGAGTTCACATGATGTTCTGCGTAATAACTTACTGTTGTAATTGTCATCCGGGAATAATCCTGTTTGTGATGAAGAGTTACGAAAGTTCTTACCAGAGAAGATATAATACTTGACTGAGTCTGCATTATTCATGAGTAAAGCAAATTTGCAAATGTGGAGAGTTGGAAAGAGAGAAAACCAAGAATTTGGTCTAAGGTTTTCTCTTTAGAACTGAGGAAGACAGATGGTCTGGAAGATTTTTGGAGCCAGATCTGACCTCTAATCAGTTAAGGAGAGATATTTACAGGACTGGGTGGTCAAAATGGCATCCTAGGAATTCTCAGTCTTGCATTTTTGAACAGGAGAGCCTAAGAGACAGTTCAAAGCAATTCTCACCCTCAAGCATTTTTATGCAAAATAATGAAATTTAGAGGAAAATTGGAAACAGCCAGTTTCAGAGAATTATACACAATGAACTAACTGTGATGTGATCATTATTTGTGTTAATATTATTCAGTGTTTTGGAGAATTTGATTAGTTTGATTAAAACCAGGATTCTTTCTTTTCCCAAATGATTAGGTACTATTGATGTACATTCCCTCAATACTCCATTGTGCTAATCACATTTACAATTTCTCTATTGTCTGCCTTCCTCATTAGTTTTTGAGCTTCAGTGGGCAGGATCTAATTTTTTCCTCTATGTTCTGTCACCTAGCAAATATATGCCTGACACACAGCAAATCCTTTATTATTTCTCAACTGATTGGCAAATGGAAGAAAATTGATTATATTTAGAAAATTTAATCCTGAAGATAGCCACTGATAGTAAAAAGGCAAAAGTTCTTGTTAGCTCAACCTCATTTTTTGACTCCTTAAGGCTCTTGCTAGTTTTGACTCAGCTCCAAGATTCTGTGTCTGGTTTGTGATTGTTCATTGCAAATCCTTGGAGAGGACTAATCCTGTGTTCAGTAGACTTTCCATAAATATTTATTGTTTGGATGTTGTTCATTGTTGACTGATCTGGGGGTCTTGGCTGCAAAATTTTGAGTAGAGCTTCATATGAATCTAATTCACTGTGGAGTCTAGAGTTATCTTCAGCAGATGTTAAGCCTAGAATTGGTTCTAACATATATGCGTTTATATTTTAACACATTAGATATAGTTGGTTCTAATATATCTCTATATTATATAATACATGTATGTCTAGTGTATAATATATATAATAGAGCAGACCCCTCTCCTATGGCTGCTGTGTTGTCATTCAGTCGCTCAGCTGTGTCCAGCTCTTTGAGACCCCATGGACCAGCCAGGCTCCCTGTCTGTGGGATTCTCCAGGCAAGAATACTGGAGTAGGTTGCCATTGGCTGCTCTAGGATAACCCAATCTTTAACAGCAAGAATATGAAGGTATTCAATAATGTATTTCTTGGGCAACAGGGATTATAACTTTTGTATAATTCCTATAAAGTCCAACTGAGTGACGGTTATCATTGATAACAGTGAAATATTTTAAAGTATTATATAACAATATTTATAATGCTTTGATAGTTTCCATTATCCTTATGCTGAAACTTAGTCTTCTTAATTTGGCTTCTCATGACTCTGACTATGCTTCAGATTACTCCTTGCACACTACACTTCCACTCGTCTAAGTTTCTGATTATGCCATTATTGGGGAGCTATCTGTAGAATCCTTTTGAGAGACTGTAGAGGTTATTGTGACTGTGCTTATGTGCTCGGTTGTGTCTGACTCTTGTGACCCCATGGACTGTAGCCTGCCAGGCTCCTCTGTCCTTGGGATTTTCCAGACAATGATATTGAAGGGGGTTGGCATTTCCTCCTCCTGGGGAATCTTCCTGGTCAAACATCTACAACCTTGTGGTAGTCCTTGTTGAATAAATTTCAATGTGAGCCCTTTAGAGAATAGTCAAAGAAATATTCTGTTAGAATAAAGATTCAATGCCACAAAGAGAAGAGATGAAGACCCAAAATATCTAAAGATTCCTGTGAAGCAGTTTATATCTAATTAGAATTGGAATAAGTGTCAAGTATAAAGAAAAAAAATGAAACTGTGCTTAATATGTTTTTATGTATATGTACATATATATATATGAGATTTTGCTCAGTATACTAAATATATTTGAAATGTTTTAAGTAGTTTTCATTGTCAAATTATATTGTAGGGTAGGAAAAAAGACACTTAGACTTCATTTTCATTTACAAATTGAAAGGAAAAATGAGAAAATGAATAAATCTAAAGTTTCAAATTGTTTTGAAGTGGATAACTACCTTAAGAAAAACTTTTTTTTAAGTTGATTGAAAAGTGATATTATTCCCTCTACTTTTCCTGACATATGTAAAAAGGCTAGAGGGTTAAAAAAAATCTTGAAGTGACATGGAGAACTTTTTCTGGTCTGTCAGTTAGATAAACATAAAGAATTCTGGGAATAAAAAAGTTGATTATATTTAATATCATTTATAAAGGAAGTTTTTCTCTTAAGTTCTTTGGTAAGTTGCTATTTAGGTCACAAAAGTTGTTTAATATCAGAAAGAATAACCCTTAGCTCTCAAGACTTCTGCTTAAACTTAGATATGCAAAATATTCTTCCTTGCAGATATTATAATATTTTCTCTATATAATTAGGAAACAATTTGGAATATTATTTTTATAATTTAGTATTCATCAATTTAATTTTCCATAGAATTTACTTGTAGAATCATGAGTGTTTCTCATCATTTGATTTCACAGTCATTCTCCTGTATGCTTTACCTGTGAAACCACTTTAAAATGTAATCCACATCACAAATGTTACAAATCCTGTTATAGCAGTTTGCTCAAGATTCTGCACACATTTTTTCCAGTGTGCAATGAAGCAAAGATAACTGAAATACTATACAGTGGGTGGATTTGGCATGAAAATCAACCCAAAGACCTGTTTGGGTATAGCCAGGCTTCAGACTGGGTCAAATAGACATTCACAATATTTCAACAGAGTAAAGAGAAATTCCATATTGACAGTTTTCCCCCCTCCACATATAGTAAATGTTTAATGTGAATCTCTGGAATGATGGTATTGGCAGTATATAATATCAAATAGTCTAGTGGGGATTAATTGTTCCTAAATATGATATGAAGAAATTTCCTTAGAGCGTCTTCTGTTTTCTAAAGATAGCTGTAATAAATGCTGTGCTTGATTACAAGGATGCAAAATGACTTTCCCATATTCAGCTTCTTAGGCAGCTTCAGAATAAGCTTCTTGTTCAGCTTCTACTCAAAATTTAACCATAATGGATTCCATTAACTAGAAAGTGATTGCGTATGAACTGGACACAAGAAATGTTTCCACCTAGTCTAATCAGAGATTAGTCGAATGTGAAGTGACCACCGAAGTAATTTGATTGACTTTTTTACTTAATAAAATATTTGAGATATTAAATAGCCTTGTACAATAACTCCTAATGGCAGCATCTCCATCACCTCTGCATATTCCCTCTAGATTCCCTGTTTCTTGTCCTCTCTCTCCTGGATTTGCACCATTTGAAATCAGTTCTCCATAAACACGTCTGAGGTTGAGAGGAAAACACAAAAAAGCAGGAGCTCCTTGAGATTTTGAAGGAGTTTTTTGAGTTATTTTGAGGGTTTGACTGAGAAAAAGTTGTTACTAAACTTGCATTTTCCTTAACTCTGTGGTTGAGTTTCTTGTTGGAGTGTCCCTTACCTAGAAAGTCAATATATAGACCATGTTGAGGATCCTAGAAGAATGTCACTGAAGGTTTGTTTATCTGTCTCAGTGGTTCTAAAACTGTGATCCTTTGAGGGTTGTTTGAGGGTAACTTTCAGGGGATCTGTGAGTCAAAACAGTTTTCCTGGTAATATTAAAGCATTACTTGTCTTTTCCACTATTTGTATTAATACTAATTATGCAAAGACAACAGTGAGTAAAATTGCTGTCACCTTAGTGGTGATCAAGGTCATGGCACCAATATGTGGGGGTATTTATTGTATTCTTCATTGCCCTACACCCACATTAAACACACACACACACACACGTTTCACTTGAGAATATTCTTGATGAAGCCGTAAAAATTAATTCTAGCAATCTCAATCTCTGAGCACATACCTTTTCAATATGTGAAGTCAAGTGGACTTTAGGCAGCATCACTACAAACAAAGCTAGTGGAGGTGATGGAATTCCAGTTGAGTTATTTCAAATCCTAAAAGATGATGCTGTGAACTGATAAACTCAATATGCACAGCAAATTTGGAAAACTCAGCAGTGGCTACAGGACTGGAAAAGATCAGTTTTCATTCCAATCCCAAAGAAAGGCAATGCCAAAGAGTGCTCAAACTACCACACAATTGCACTCATCTCACACGCTAACAAGGTAGTGCTCAAAATTCTCCAAGCCAGGCTTTAACAGTACATGAACTGTGAACTTCCAGATGTTCAAGCTGGATTTAGAAAAGGCAGAGGAACCAGAGATCAAATTGCCAACATCTGTAGGATCATAGAAAAAGCAAGAGAGTTCCAGAAAAACATCTACTTCTACTTTATTGATTATGCCAAAGCCTTTGACTGTGTAGATCACAATAAACTGTGGAAAATTCTTAAAGAGTTGAAACTACCAGACCACCTTAACTGCCTCCTGAGAAATCTGTATGCAGGTCAAGAAGCAACAGTTAGAACTGGAAATGGAACAACAGACTGGTTCCAAATTGGGAAAGGAGTATGTCAAGGCTGTGTATTGTCACCCTGCTTATTTAACTTGTATGCAGAGTACATCATGAGAAACGCTGGGCTGGAAGAAGCACAAGCTGGAATCAAGATTGCCAGGAGAAATATCAAGAACCTCAGATATGCAGATAATACCACCCATATGGCAGAAAGTGAAGAGGACCTAAAGAGCCTCTTGAGGAGAGTGAAAAGGTGGCTTAAAACTTAACATTCAAAAAACAAAGATCATGGCATCCAGTCCCATCACTTCATGACAAATAGATGGGGAAACAATGGAAACAGTGACAGACTTTATTTTCTTGGGCTCCAAAATCACTGCAGATGGTGCAGCCATGCAATTAAAAGACACTTGCTCCTTGAAAGAAAAGCTTTGATCAACTAGACAGCATATTAAAAAGCAGAGACATTATTTTGTTGACAAAAGTCCATCTAGTCCAAGCTATGGTTTTCCCAGTAGTCTTGTATGGATGTGAGAGTTGGACTATAAGGAAAGCTGAGCGCCAAAGAATTGATGCTTTTGAACTGTGGTGTTGGAGAAGACTCTTCAGAGTCCTTTGGACTGCAAGGAGACCCAACCAGTCAATCCTAAAGGAAATCAGTCCTGAATGTGCATTGGAAGGACTGATGCTGAAGTTGAAACTCCAATACTTCGCCCACCTGATGCAAAGACTGACTTATTGGAAAGGACCCTGATGCTGGGGAAGATTGAAGGTGGGAGGAGAGGAGAACAGAGGATGAGATGGTTGGATGGCATCACCGACTTGATGGACATGAGTTTGAACAAACTCCGGGAGTTGGTGATGGACAGGGAAGCCTGGCGTGCTGCAGTCCATGTGGTCGCAAAGATTCGGGCACGAATGACGACTGAATTGAAAAGGAAGAAGTGGAAAATATACATGAAGCTTTTCTGCTGCTTACTGAATTTTAACAGTTGTCCTGGGGAAAAGTCCTCAAGCAGTTGTTTGAATTTCAGGATGAAGTAGACACTTTCTTCAGGAACACTATTTACTTCAGAGCCTAACTGGAAGATAAACTATGTCTTTTCAAACTTGAGTATTGAGTAGATTTTTTTTTTAAATAAATGATTGAATTGTCATCTTGAGGAAATGAACTAATAATGTTTGTTGCCAGTGAAAATTAGAATTGGGAAAAACTTGTCTGCTCCCATGAACTTCGCTACTTCCTGATACTCAAAGACTTTTCTGATAAGATCGGTAGTATTAAACATACTCAATATAATTTTTAAAATATTGAATAGTGGAATGTGGTAATATTTGGCAGACCTCCAGTAAATCAGTATTTTCCACATGGCAATGCCTGATATTACAAAAACATACTTAGGCTAAAAAAACTCCATTTAAGTTTAAGATAGAGCAAGAGATTTTAATATAGCAGAGTATACAGCTTTCATTGCTATGGTTTCAGATTCCATTTTGCATCTATCATTTAAAAACTACTAATTATCAAGTTTTGGACTAGTAGTAAAGAAGACGATCCACAATTATCTGAAAAGATTATTAAAATTCTCTTCCTTTGCCTCACACACATCTGTTTGAGAATGATTTTGTTGATATACTTTAACCAAAACAATTTTTCGGCTTTTCTATTAAGTCAGACACAAAAGAGATTTGCAAAGTGCAAAACAATGTCACTCTTCACTCTGTTTTTGAAATATATATTATAAATCTTAACATGTAATAAGTTGTTATGGTTTGATTTACATAACAATAAATATTTAAAATTTTCTCAGCATTAATTCCTAACACAGTAAACATAGGTATACCTAATCCATATAAACAAAAGCTTTCCTCATCCTCAATACTTTTTAATAATTAAAGGAGAGGTCCTGAGACTACAAAGTTTAAGAGCTATTGTTTTTTCCAAGTACTTCTGGAAAAAATTCCAGAATAAATAGAGGGAAAAAACCTCTGTCTGATATTCCATAATGTTTTCAAATCTAAGGTAAGAGCAAAGTAATTCTGCAGCTTTTTCATTTTTTTCATAAAATTTTATAAGTAATTTGTCATACAATGAAAATGACGTACCTTTCTGTTTAGTTCCAAAAGATTCTTATATTTATCTTTGAAAGATAATATATAATTGCATAGTTTCTAATGAGAAAGATGTTATAATTGGTGGACAAATCAAATTGTCCTTAAAATTTCTCACTGAATGTTCTAATGTCTGTAATTTTTCTTTTATAAATGCATGCTATATTACCATACAACACTTTGCATTCCAGGCTGTGTCTCTTTATTTCCAATCCCCATCTTTTTATTTAAGATACAGCAGTGGATAAAATGTCAAAAAGGCAATGGCTTCCATTTGCACAATTTTATGGGGCCATTCTCGGCACTGAGGACATTCACACCTTTTAGTAGAAAACCATTGTGCTTATGGGTAGTTTAGGAAATAACTGCATTAGCGAACTTTCTATTCTGGTTTAAATAAAAATTAATATTTTGAAGTATTATGATACAGTTAATTTTCAAAGAAGAAAGCATTAAGAAAAATTAGTTAAATAATAAGCTTTTGCCTTTGACCCTGAATGGCTCATGCTGAGTGCTGTGTATTCATCATGAAAATCATGGACTTTTCATTTCTTCTAAGTGTTTGTGGGAAAATATATATATATATTTTTCTTTAACTCATTCTGAAATAGTGATAGGTCTACTGCATGTTTTTTATTTTGTCTAAAGGAATTTTCAGACTCTTTGAAAAGGAAGCATTTCTTGTTGTTTTTTCTTTTTCTCTATCAAAAATCTTTTGTTTTGTCTTCATTGTGTTCTATCCCCAAATCTGGGAGCAAAATTACCTTTTGATTTTCTGGTTCATGAATGTTTTTACACATGAACTATCTCTCTTTTATAGTGAAAGACAAATTGGCAATAGACCTTTTGACTTAAATGTTTCTCTTTTGTTCTCTGTCTCCATTATCTCTCCTGGCCCAAGTTCAAACATCTCCTCTAGCATCTACTTCTGTGATGTTGTTGTACTGTTGTTGCAAGTAAGAGCTCTGGGTGCCTGGTCTTATGCCAAATATTCTCACCAGATGTAGAACTGGCCCCGTAAATTCCTTTGATTCTATTCTTAAAGAAATTCATCTTCAACTTCTCTGGTGTACTATGGATTACATATTATAAGGGTTTTGGGGTGATGGATAAAGCATGAGTATGTTCTAATATACTCAGTGAGAAGTGAATGGTGGTTGCATTTTTTTTTCCCTGTAGAAATTACAAGATGTTTCTCAGTCATGTTTTTCAGTGAATTTGAAAAGTGAACTCGGTAAGTACAAATGAAGTCATGGTCTACTTCGTTGCTTTGAAATCTTTTAAACACAGATTTGCAGCTTAAAATGTTGACGGTGAAATATTTGCCCCCTTAATCTCTAAGTAGAATGTGTTTGGTAGCACTTCTCTAGTTCACAATTCAGAAATGGTATAAAATTAGATTACAGACCATTACATTTTCTGTATTAATTTAAATGTACATCGATGACACAGGTTTTACCTATAATAGGTCAGGCTCCTCACTGTGGTTTGTATAGTAACATGTAAATTACAGGTGTTGGCCAGGGTTAGAATGAGATTTCTGAGAAGAAAAACACTTTCATAACTCAAACAGTATGTCTTTGTGGGGGAATTGTTGTACATTATGCTGTATTAGAAATAATGCATGTTTCATATTGATGATTAGCTTAGAAAGTTTTGGAAAGAGACTGCCTTTAGCATATTTTACATTATTTTGTCTTTCATAATCTTTAGTAAACAAAATAAACTCTACTATGTAAAGATTAGTTGATTTTAAAGTCGAGGTGTGTCCATCTTTTCTAGTTAATGTTTTTAAGAAAATTCTGTTCTTCCAGTAGCCTGTGGGTATAGATATTGTTTCTTTCAAAATTTCTTCCTGTTTCCCCTCCTGCCGAACCCCAATTTATTGTAGTTGCTGCTCCTCCAAGAGTCAGAGACACATGATGGATGGTTGCTCAGTTTTTTATAAATGCAGAATGTTTCAGTTTCTTTTCATACTTGACTTTCATTGCTAGTGTTGATTGATGATATGTTACTTACCGGACATTGAAGGGCTACTAGTTAGAATATTCAAGGTAAAACCCTTGAAGCAATATGCAGTGTGGAGAGTTCCTTCTACTGGGACAAGTTAATGTTCTATCAAAAACGGGAAAGATTGGTGCATGCTGGGAATGATTCATGTGTTTTGCAGCCAAAATCTACTTGTGGGGTAATTTTCATACCCTTCTGATGAGTAAGTGAATAGATTTTCATCTTTTAATTGCCCTCAGTTGTTTTAGGAGGGGGATTTGGGCTGATGGGCTTTTAATAGTCTACTTGCTGAAAATACCCATAGAAAACTTGTATTTAGGAACCAGATTTCTCCTTTCCGATTTCTGTTTTGGCAGTATCATTGCACATCAGTATCTACCTAGTGTTTGTATAGCGGCAAATATAAATTGGGGGTTTGCACCGCACAGACAGAGGTTGAATCTTATTTCATTTATGTTCCTCAGATTATTTAATATAATACTGGTTACACAGTGAGAACACAGCTTCCCTTGTGGCTCAGCTGGTAAAAGTATCCACCTGCAATGTGGGAGACCTGGGTTCGATCCCTGGGTTGGGAAGATCCCCTGGAGAAGGGAAAGGCTACCCACTCCAGTATTCTGGCCTGGAGAATTCCAGGAACTGTGCAGTCCATGGGGTTGCAAAGAGTTGGACATGACTGAGTGACTTTCACTTCATTTCAGTGAGAACACAACATCTACAACAAACTTTGTGGCTAAGTTTGTGATAATGAGTGACCTAAATTCTAATTTATCAGTCTCATTTATCTTTCTCTTTTGAGAAAATGAGAAAAGGCATTAAGCATTGGGTTAAAAATATGACTTTCAGATGTTGGATTTAGCTTTATAAGTTGTCTGTCTGTCTTTGGTTATTCCTTGGTTATACCATAGATGACAGAGAAATGATTGTGAATCAAAACAGGGAAAAATAGAAAATACATGCATGTAGGTTGAAGTAATAGACTATTTTTTGATGGGATAAATGTTGCAAATAATAGTTCCATTAAGCTCTAGTTTGCTAATCTAGCACTTTGAATTTTTTTACAGTTTTTTTTTCAGGTCATATTTTATGTTTCTTACAATAACAAATCAGTTGAGCATTTAAAATATCAAAACTTTTTGGATAATACAGAATTCTAAGCAGTAAAATGTTAGGTTTTTGAAAGCACAGTAGTGCAAATAAACTAGAATTTCTGTAAGATTGACATAAATGAGTTAAATTTCTAACTTCTGGGGAGAAGACCCTTTTCTGTGCAGGCTGGAGGGGCATTTGCTGGTGTTTCTAAGTGGATAAAACTGAATGGAATGCATATTCAATGTGCTATTTAATAAGCATGTAGAGATTTAGAAGTTGGAAAAATACTGAGACAGTGTAACATAAATTTATTATCAATTTCATGAAATAAAACTGAAGAAAGTAATTTTCATTCTGTTGTATGGAAATCCTATGATAATAAACTATACAGCGTTAAATCAGCATTTTGGAAATAGGTAGGTAGTTACAGGTTCAAAGAATGACTAAAGACTGTGGAACTTTCTTATGGTATGTAGGAATTTATAACAAGTTCTAACAGCGGTGTTAACTGATTAAAAATACCTAATAAGGTTGCAGGATTCATTAATGGGTACTTTTAAAGAAAAATTGGCAATAAAACAATAGCATTTGTTTAAACAGAAAAAAAATTCCCCTGCATTCCTTCTTTTGAAAGGAAACAGCCACATTATGGGTGTTCTCATAGTTTTATGTTGAAACAAGGCACCTTTTCAAAAACTGTCAAGTTTAGTGTTTCAAAGACATGTTGAAGAACTAAGACAGTGGGTGTGTAAATAAATGTGCTGACTGCATCAAAACTATTTCTAGTTCTGCTTAGTGATTTCAGAACTTCTGAAAGGATATTATTTTAAAGATTAAATATCTAAGTCAATAATTTTCCTTTGGTAATACTGTATGTAACAAATGACCTTAAAAATTTCCTTTGTCTAAGTAAGAATGCTGCTCAGTTCAGGACACTGTAATGTATCAATCCCTATTCTTTACTTTTCTGAACAGAAGTGCAAAAACATTTCAAAGAATTTTCCATTGATATAAAAGATTCTGATTTAAATTCAGTTGTTTTCAAAGTAGAAGAAACCGAGGTGGTTTTTAAAACATTAATTCTGTTTCCAGCACAATGTAAGTGAACTGCAAAGAAGTAGAAGGTACTTTTGCTTTCACTTAAATAGCTTGTACTTTAGTTGGTAAAATTAGTGTACAAAATCATTAGAGAAATGGTCTTGTTACCGATTGTAAGTTTTCAGCTTTTCATCACTGAATATGTATGAGATCATTTTCATAAATGCCGTTTATCAGGTTGAGGAAATTTCCTTCTATTCCCTGTTTTTTATCCCCCCATTTATTTTTATTAGTTGGAGGCTAATTACTTTATAATATTGTAGTGGTTTTTGTCATACATTGACATGAATCAGCCATGGATTTACATGTATTCCCTGTTTTTGTTTTTTGAATGTTGCTGCTGCATCACTTTAGGCAATCATGTGATTATTAACCTCCCACCCCCTCATTGTATTAGTGTGATGCATTACATTCATTTCTTTTTATATGTTGAACCACCCTTACATTCACAGGATAAATTCCACTTAATCATGACTTATAATCTTATTGTTATGCTGCTGGGTTCTCTTTTAGACTCATCATTTTTCTGAGATGTCAAGGTAATGTTATATATATGTAATATACACATATCTATATGAATATGTAATAGTTGGTTATTCAGATATACAATTATCTAGATACTAATTAGATTTGTAAATATTAAGCCATGATTTACATGTCACATATAAATCTCCTGGATATCAATATTGACATCATGATCATCATAAATTTTAGTTCCAGAAAGTGTAGGTCAGATAATGTATTTGGAAAGACACATGGAGTGTAATGTCTTTCAAGTTTTTGAGTAATGATGAATAGCCAAGAGAATAATAGAGTTGAATGTCAATTTGTTTTTGAGTGAGCAGAAATGAGATTAATGTTTAGGTGGTTCCCGTAAGCACTAAAGAGATGGATGCCCATAGACCAATCTTCAGAGGCAGGAAATTGATAATTTCACTACCTCTTGAAATAAGTATACTTTACAAAAAGCATTATTTGCCTGCTTGAAACTTCAGAAATGTAAACACTCTGAACTGGTATAATGTTTGGGTTATTGGTAGATTTTTCAGAGAAAAAAAATGTATAGATAGATTCTGGGTGAATCATAACAGCTTTTCCCAAGATAAGAAGTGTGTGTTAGAAGGATTGACTCTTAATGTTTTACATGGTTTTCTATTATTAGAGCAGCTCTAGAAGTCTTCTGAGCATTCATCTCAAGGTATGCCTAGTAGTAACAGGTGTCAACCCCTGGACTTTGAGCTGCTTATAGGCTGAGTTCACATATTATTTTGAATGCATGGAACATGTACAGGAAGTGTTCAAAGAATACTTATTGAATGTATAATCTTATAGGAAAAATGCAGCATGAGCTGGGAAGAATGTTGTCTTCTAGTTCTGAAAGTAGGGTCATGCTACAAACTATGACCATTTGATCTGCAATCTTAACTTTCCTAGGCTAAAGTTTTTTTTGAATTAAGGAGTTGATCTAATGTGTCTCTGAAGTCCCTTCTAGGTCTGAAATGTTATGACATGGGTTCAAGACTAGAATAGTGGATAACGTGATATAACAACTTATATTCAATCTTCTAAGAAGTAAGCCATTGAGTGGTATTATTACAGCACATGAATTTTTTTCTTTACCTGAATTGCTATAAATGTAGTTGGAATTAATTAGCACCTACACACACACACGCGCGCGCGCTATCTATACTCAGATGTTTTCTAAGTATAACACATGATCTGCACTCTCAAGGAGCATAAAACCTAATGTAGAAAAAAGAAATAAATATAAAATGATGAAACTAACACAAGGAAATACAGGATGAGATGGCAGGAATTTTATTATTTCTTTGTGATGAGTCTAGATTTAGTTGAAACTAAGTATATGTAACTATGAAGAAGGAAATAGAAGCTTTAGGAAAAAAACAAAAACCTAAGTGAGGAAGAGTAAGGAGTCTTGCATTTTAAAGAGCATTGTTGTTTTTCAGTTGCTAAGTTGTGTCCAAATCTTTGCGATCCCATGGAGGGCAGCATGCCAGGCTTCCCTGTCCTTCACCATCTCCCGGAGTTTGCTTTGGGAGAACATATCCACAGCTCTTTTGAAGTTAGAAGTTATGGCTCCAAATTGCTCTGAATTTTCTTGTTAAGGCTTTCTCTGCAGAACTTACTTCCTTTTGAGAACTGTTTATTTTCAAAATCTAGATTTAGACTGCCATTGTATTTTCATTATTGCTTGTTCTTAGAAGTCTGTGTGTGGGTTCTCTAAGTAATGCTGTAAACCATTATTCCCTGGAGGTTGGAGCCAAGGAAGGGCTGTACATCCACGGAGGTGCCTGGAGGTGGTCCAGGAGCTGTGCAGAGAGAGAAAGGGAAATGGTGGTATGGCTCTGTGCAGTCTTTGTAAGTGCTCCTGTGGGTTGCTCGCCCCATGATTGTGGAAACTTCAGCAGGCCTCTTTATAAATAACAGCCCCTCGTCTGTTGTGCTGTGGAAGTGATCTTTGATAAGTGAAAGAGCCAGATCAGAGTGGCAAGATTCCATGTGAAAGCCATTCCCTCAGCAAAATGGCAGTGGGTGCATTTGATGAATTGAATGTTGGTGTCTTCCCCAAATTTGTTTGTTGAAATCTCAACCCCCATTGATATGGTATTAGGAGGTGAAGCTTTGCAGAGTTAATAAGATAACGAGGGTGGAGCGCTCCTGAATAGGATTAGTATCTTTATAAGAAAAAGCTAGAGCACTGGCTTCCTATCTCTGCTCTCTGTCTTGTGAGGAACAATTCTTGGGCATATCATTATATTCTTAACAGGTCCTAACTTGGTTTTACTTTGTATAATTTATCTATGAACACACTCTTAACTCTTTAAAACTTGTTAGAAAAGTCATCATCCCTGATCACCCTCATTTTCATTTTTCTTTCCCTAGAAACAACTACTTTTCACCTCATAACTGACACATTTTTTTTGTTATTTACTGACGTGTCTCTAATGAATAGATGTATATTACTGAATCTTGATATTTAACAGTGTTTTTGCTACTTCTTGGGCACTTTTTGCCTGTTTGTTTTAGGTATTAACTACTGATTTCTCAAAATGGGAGCTGAGAATTTAGCTCTTTGTAATCTCTTCCCCATCTTTCTCTCCTAATTCCGGCCCTTTCAACCCAATAGAAAGTAATGTTAGATGATTTTGGTTAGATCAATATCAATACTCAGACTAACAGGATTAGAATCATATAAACACAGTTAACATTTGAGCCGTGTAATATGCAAAATAAAAAAAAAATTTCCTGCACATTTTTTAAGCCACTGGAACTAGTGATTGTCTGCTTTTTTCCCCTGATTTATTTATTCCCACAATCTCCCACTATTCCTTTTCTTAGCATACTGTTCTTATTGCATGGATTCTATACTTTTTTCCATCCAGGTGAATAAAACACTGAGGTAATCTGGCTAGGCTCCTTCTCTGGAAACCACTAACATCTTATTCTTAGATCTCTTTTCTAAGACTCCTCAGAAAAAGTCTCTTCCAATTCCTTGCCTGGAGTATATAAACCTCTCACATAAGAAGTTTTATATTATTTGAGATCAATTTGTTGATTTTTTTCTATTTTTAAGAAAGTGGCAACTTTCAGTAAAAATAAAATTTAAAAACACAGTAAATAGAAAGGTATGCAGATGTAAAATTTTAATTCCATCAGTAAGATAAAATAATTGTTTTTTTTTTTCCTGTCTTGTTTTCTTTGTTTAGCATTGAACAAAGCTGGCACTAGAGTAGACACTCAAAATTTTTTGATGGAGCATAAATACAAAATTCAGTGTTACATCAGCATACATAAACAGTGGCCAATATTTATGTGTATGAAATAAATAGTACATCCTAACCATGAATTTTTAAATAAACTGATGTGCACACTTAAATTTGTTTTGCAAAGTGACTGTTCCAATGGAAGCATAGGAAAGCATAGGAAAGTAAATCATGTGACAGACATAGGTTCCACAGAAGTGATATGAAATAGAAATTTATCAGGGATGCTGAAGGTAGATCTAGTTAACTTTGGTTGGTGGTTGAAGAGGATTTATTAAGCACTACTGCAGATGTAAAACTTTGTATGTAGCAGGGGAAATTCTTTCAGGTAACCCTCCATCTGGAGGGTCTTCTCTTCCAAAGTCTAAGATACTGAAATATTCTACAGGTAGGGAAAGTGTTTTGTGGACAGTATCAGAGAAAACTATCCCTTGTGCTTCCAGCAGTTGAAGGGATTTCAGCATTGCTATTAGAAAGAAAAAGAGTCTTGAGCTATTGGCAAATCATTGATTATGGTGTCTGAATATTTAGAAGAAGTTTACATGCTTTGAGTATTCACTGCAGCAATGCTTCAAAGCCCAATGTGAGGAAGGGATTGGCTGGTACACAAAGCTGTCGGTCATTGAATTACCCTAGGGTGAGAGCAGGATGAAATACAGGGAAGGGCACCAAATGCTGCCAAATTAAATAGAACAAAAAATGAAATGAATGCAAACCTGAGCAAAATCATTTTCCAGCCTGCTCCTAGCCAAGGGTTTAGAAGAAAACTTTTTAAAAAACATTAAGACCTTAAATGCTCATTGTTTCAGATTCTTCGTAATTTGTAATATGTGAATATATTTGTGCATATGTATATCATATATGCTTCCCTGGTGGCTCAGATGGTAAAGAATCTGCCTGTAATGCAGAAGACGCAGATTCGATCCCTGGGTCAGGAAGATTCCCTGGAGGAGGAAATGGCAACCTACTCTAGTATTTCTTGCCTGGAGAATTCCATGGATAGAGGAGCCTGGTGGGTTGTAGCCCATGGAGTCGTAAGAGTCAACTCTCAGTAAATTATTCATTGGATAATAATAGTGGTTCAGCTGATTTTATTGCAAAATTTTTTTGTTGTTTTTTCCCCCAGCTTTACTGAGATAGTTAACATATGCATGTTCAGTTGCTTAGTCATGTCCAACTCCTCCGCGGGCAGAGGAGCCTGGCGGCTACAGTCCATGGAATCTCAAGAGTCAGACATGACTTATATATATATTATCCTATTAACAACTGAAAGGTCTAGGCTGTTATGTTTGACTTGGGGACACATGTCAGACTCTTTTCTATTATGATGGAAAATGTGCAACATGGAAAGAAGGTTTGCTTTGGAATAGATTTATCTTAATCTAAATTGCAGAGTTTTTGTGAAGGTTACTGAACTGATGTTTTCAAAATTCTTTGACATCTTCAGACAAAAGTACAAATGGTTATTTTCACTATATTGATAGTATTATATTAAACAAATTTGCTTAGGTATTTTTCATTTTCAATCCCTACTTCCTCCAACAGAGCAGCTATGGTTAAAATGACACATCTTTCTTCAGTTGTGAGGTTATGAGAATATTTTGAAATATTGAAGATTTTTAAATATCAATTATACATGCATATAATGCCTAGTTAAATTTTAAATGTACTTCATAATTTGGAAGGGAGGGTAGAGTAAATACTTAATTCTGCCACTTTCTCTATGGTTCAACAAAGCATCTTCTTGGCCATTGTCCTAATTGAATCTGAGCTGGGATGTTCCATAACACTGAACTTATTATAATTCTGAAATGAGAATTCCAGTAGAATGGAATTGTTCCATTCTGTTGCCCCTCTAACCACTCCAAGGTTTCTTGATGTATCTGGCTCATGATAGTAAAGAGGGAAAGAGCTACTCAAAAAGCCAAAAGGCGACTTTAGAAAATTATGTACATTTTATCTTTTAAAGTCTTTCAACCTTTGGAGTTGAGAAAAATTGTTTTTTTGTGTGTTTCAAGCATGTGTTACGCAGTCACCTTGACTCACTCAGTAGACCTGGAACACATTATGCTGAGATAAGTCAGACAGAAAAAGATAAGTACTTTGTGATAGCACTTATATGTGGGATCTGAAAAAGCCAAACTCATAAAAACAGAAAGCCAAATGGTGGCTACTGCAGAATGAGGGATAGGGAGATAGGAACATTTAAAGGGACAAATTTGCAACAAGCAGTAAACACGTCCTAGAGATTTAATGTACAGCACAGTGAACATAGACAATGATATTGTATTATAATTATCAAACTTGCTAAGAGGCTAAAATTTAATATTATCCCACCACTAGAAAGAAAGGATCATCATGAAACGTGAAAGACGTGATCACTACAGTGACAATCATATTACAATATATAATGTATCAAATTAACATGTATACCTTAAATTTGTGTTATGTTATATGTCAAATATATTTCAATAAGAACACAGTAAAAGCGAAAGTGAAGCAACTGAAAGAAAGCAAAACAAGTCCCTCATGTAAGAGATACAGGAGAAACTTCAAAGAAAATTATGAATGTCCAGTACAACCACATACTAGAGTGAGAGGTAGGCTTTCTTGCGAACAGTTCAGTTCAGTTCAGTCGCTCAGCCGTGTCCGACTCTTTGCGACCCCATGAATCGCAGCATGCCAGGCCTTCCTGTCCATCACTAACTCCCAGAGTTTACTCAAATTCATGTCCATCGAGTCAGTGATGCCATCCAGCCATCTCATCCTCTGTCGTCCCCTTCTCCTCCCGCCCCCAATCCCTCCCAGCATCAGGGTCTTTTCCAGTGAGTCAACTCTTTGCATGAGGTGGCCATAGTACTGGAGTTTCAGCTTCAGCATCAGTCCTTCCAATGAACACCCAGGACTGATCTCCTTTAGGATGGACTGGTTGGATCTCCTTGTGAACAGTGGACCAGAACTTTCTTTGCTGGCATTATCCCATGACCCAGCTCAAGATATAAAATAGTTTAGTTGGAAAAGAAATAGTCACATCTTTTTGCTCTCAATTTTCATTGATATGGATGTACCTCCTAGAAGAATCTGGCATATTACCTACCCTGTGGGAGTTTATGATTTTGCTGTCAAGAAAATAGTTACATACAGGAATATGTTACTAAATATTAAGACACCATATCATATGAAATAGGCTATCTTTATAAAACATTATGCCAGTATTCTAACTCTAAATGGGACAAGACTTCAGAGAAAGAGGTGTTCAGAAAAAGGTTTCTTAGAGATGATAGTATTGTTCATGCCACAGTTTTCAAACTGATACAGAAGCATTGGGAATAGATCATCCAGGATGTGATGTGAACTGATCTGAACTGAACCTGAACTGATGTGTCTGAAAATTTTAAACATTATTAATTTTATATTTTAATCTGAGGAAAGACTTGACTTTTTTAATGGAAAAAATGCTGTTTTATAGAAAGAGTTTTTGAAGGTTATAAGCACTTCATAGAATCAGAGCCTGTGGCCAAATTATTAACACTAAAGATGCTGATTCAGTTGAGAGAGATTTAATGAGGTCTTATTAGATACAGAGCAGTGTTCTAGACTCTTGCAGTATATAAAAACGCACTTGGCTTGTACAATCAGATAACCTAGAAGTTAATATAGGTTGCTAATGATACAACAAATTAAGCTTATGATATGTGCAAATGAGGGGCCATAGAATAACAAAAGACATGGTAAGGAATTTGGCCCAGATATCTACTAAGATCCAGCCAACGTTCTGAGGGCTGCAGTACCTTGGGACCTGATTTGATTCTGAAAGTCGACCACATTAACTATTCTTGTGAACTTTAAAAGCTATGTTTATAAATGCACCCCGGACCCTGGGAATAAAAACTGAGAACTTTGTAAACTCCTGACAGTGACAGGAAACGTGTAAGTCCTTAGGATAATGGGTTTTATTTCACTCCACTACAGAATTGTTCATGATCTCAAGTCATGTGGTAGGTAAGCAAGACTGGACGAAAGACTTTTTTTTTTTGAATAAAAATAGTTGATTCCAGCTGGATTTCCCCTTTTAAGTAGCTTGTCCTGAGGGATACGTGCTTGCTGTGATGGGCACAATTTACTAATGCTGGGTAGGATCTGACTAGAGAAAGTTATTCTAAAGACAAGTAAGAGGGGATTTGGTGCTTTGTGGGAGACACTGCATTTTGAGACATACTGTCACACAGCATCTACTCCCATTGTTTCCAACTTCCATTGCCTCAGAGCCAAGAAGAGCCCCTGACTTTGAGATGTTCCTGCTGGGCAGATAAGGAAAGGAAAAGCCACTGAAATTCACTGTTTGGGTGGGAAATAAATATGTAACTGTCAAAGTAGTAAATGAGGGTATCTTAACAATAGAACCCAATCCAGTAGAAAAAAAATATTTTACAAGTCAAGTTTGAAAAGTTTATTTTTGGCTAGTTTTTGCAGCTGTGGGATCTTAATGCCCTGACCAAGGATGAAACCTGTGCCCCCTGCAGGGGAGGTGCAGAATCCTAACTGCTGGGACCACCAGGGAAGTCCCTAAAAGACTTGACTATAGTGAAGAATAAATTAGAAACATCTCAACTTCTCTCATACATAGACTGTACCTAAATAAACTTGATTATTCACCAAACTTTCTTGGTATACATTATTAAGATTTTTTTTTTTTGCTATATAGAGAGAAGGCATACACAACCTTTTGCAAATATCTAAAAGGTAGTTTTAGAAGAAATATGATGATTAACTATAGAATGAAATACATAGCTAATTCTCAAAGCATAAATTCTGCTTAACATAATGCTTTTTGCATTTGGTCAGTCTAAGGGAGAAGGACATCGAGTGTGACACATTCTCGGTAAAGGTTTGACTGTGGATTGTATGAATCAATAAATCTCTCTCTTTATGGTATATATACAAACACTTGATTGGCCAGTGATTGATAGATCCAATACTTCAAAAGAGGAGCATGTGGACGTATGCTACTCAAGAACCGTATTTTCTTCTTATTGCCAAAATTAGCTTTCAGATGTAATTGAGGTGCTTGGATATTTGCATTTTGTTCAGTCTGGATACCATTCTCCACTCTACTAGAGCAATGCTTTCCAGCACTAAAAAGAAAAAAAAAAATGTATTTTTGAAAAGGATTAGCTTGTGATCAGATCAAAGCTTGGAAAGTTTGAGTTCAAAATCCATTGTTGTCATACTTAGACATAAAAGGTGAAATGTCAGGCCCTAAAGTGTGGGTCTATGGTGGTGTGCTTTATCTGCCTTTGCCCTCTAGATGCACTCTCCACCCTTCTCCACCCTGCTCTGGGCTTTGTTGTTTAGTCGCTAAGTCATGTCTGACTCTTCATGACCCCGTGAACTATAGCCCGCCAGGCTCTTCTTCCATAGGATTTCCCAGGCAAGAGAATACTATAGTGGGTTGCCATTTCTGTCTCCAGGGGATCTTCCTGACCCAGGGATCAAACCGTTGTCTCCTGCACTGGCAGTCAGATTCTTTACCACCGAGTTACCAGGAAAGCCCAGAAAGAGACAGACTAAAGACTGAGCTTCAGACTGAGGGTAGGGTCAACACTACGACTGACCAGAGTAGGTTGTATACTTTCAGCTTTAGAGTTGACCCACAGGCTTCACATAGTGAAACTTGTCCTCAAGATTTGTGCTGTGTCCTACCTAAAGGCAGACTGGAAGGAACAGGCTAAGCTGGTTGCATTTTCTCTACAAAGCTCATCTCCTCCATCATTCTTATCTCCAGAATACTGCTCTTACCCTCACAGTTTCCAATAAGCCTGCCCTCCCTTTATAAATAGCCCTTTTATTACACTTTTGGCAAATGCCTTGCCTCCCCACTAACTACGTGATACATGCTTCAATCACAAAACACATACTATTTGACCGATGAGTTGATAACATTTGTTGGACATCCATTGACTTTGAGACACTACTCATTTGCAAGATAATCAAAAAACTCATCCCCCCTGTGAGACAGAGAAAGGAAAACAGTTGTTCAAAAGAGTGTAATTTAGGCATGGTTTTAAAAAAACTCAGTGTTCTCAACAAAAACATAGGCTTATGGTCTCACATACTATTTGTTTCCAGTTCTAAAAGCATCTTGAACATACCTGTGTTTCATGGTTCAGTTGAGTTCAGGAAAAGCTAATATTTATGTGACAGAACAACCTGAATCAAAGAAGCTGATGGGTGGTTCTGGAGAAAGGGCAATTAATATCTCTCTAAAACTATAAGCTTTTTCCAAACATCTATTCTATAATTGTCATATGGAGATATTAAACTCATAGTCAAAGTAATTCTACATAAAGTGATTACCATTCTTCACTTTTGGAGAAAGCAGTGGCACCCCACTCCAGTACTCTTGCCTGGCAAGTCCCATGGATGGAAGAGCCTGGTAGGCTGCAGCCCATGGGGTCGCTAAGAGTCAGACATGACTGAGTGACTTCACTTTCACTTTTCACTTTCATGCATTGGAGAAGGAAATGGCAACCCACTCCAGTGTTCTTGCCTGGAGAATCTCAGGGACGGGGGAGCCTGGTGGGCTGCCGTCTATGGGGTCGCACAGAGTCGGACACGAGTGAAGCAACTTAGCAGCAGCAGCAGCATTTTTCACTTTTACGTTGGTCTGGAAAAGATGATGAGAAATAGGGCTATACTTAAGCACATCAGATATATTTCTAGAATTTTGGAGTTTGCTAAAAACCTAGAAAATATTATACAGTGAGTTGGTTTGACGTGATGTTCCATACAAAGTAATTAGGTTTGTTATGTTTGAAATAACACAAACTTTCTAACACTGCTAAACTGACAGTCTTGATTTTTATACTGAATGCTGATTAAATTACATAACACATGAACTATAGATTTTAAAAATATATGAGTATGACATGCATAATGTATTTCTTCTTTAGAACCTAATGAATGGGAACATGGTCTTAGTCTGGTTTTCCCTATATTTTTGTGATAGGAAAAAAAATTCACCCAGCTCTCTCTGTGTGTTCATAGCACTGTTGCTTTTCAGCCAGCAAATGAAAATTTAACTTCTCATGTCCTCCTTTATGGAGGAAATTCAGCTGCATTTTCTTTCGAAAATGGAACTGGAATGGAAACAAATCTTTTTCCTCTACCGTATATCACAATGAGGCCTGATATTGTCTGGAGCTCAAATAAGTAGTAATAATTTGCTCTAGGGTATGCAACTTTACACATTTTAAAGTTTTCTTTTATCAGTGGTATGGAAATAAAAGATATGTATACTTTGCCAATATCCACTCTCTAGATGTAAACAGCTTTGGTAAGGACTACACTTGAACCTGCTACAGAACTGCCTTGTGGAAACATTCTTCCCTGGCCTGGACTCTCCCATTCTCTCGGACCATCACACAACCAGCTCCAGCATCTCAGGCTGTCCTGCGCTGTGCTTATTTGCTCAATCCTGTCCAACTCTTTGCAACCCCATGGACTGCAGGTCCCCAGGCCTCTCTGTCTCGGGGGACTCTCCAGGGAAGAATACAAGAATACTGAGTGAGTTGCCATGCCCTCCTCCAAGGGATCTTCGCAACTCAGGAATCGAACCCAGCTCTCCCGCATTGCAGGCAGAGTCTTTACTGACTGAGCCACCAGGGAAGCTGGAGGCAGACCTAACTTGATGCCCCTGCTGACAGAATTTGTCATTTGCTGCTTTGCCTCTGTATGGGCCACCGACATGTATCATCCTGCATATTATATGTTATTTCCAGACCACACTGCAAATTCATTTTGGCTTCCAAATCTAGTCTTTGATGATTAGCAGATCTTAAGAAACTCATTAGCAGGCAATCAGGCTGAACCTAGTCAATACTATTCTGCTACTCATTTATTTGCAGAGAAAATAGAATAAAATAACTTACTGGGTTTGTGAGAACCAGCAATTTAACTTGAGCATAGTTCTCAGATACAAGCTAAAGGAGAGAAACTGTCTTGTTTGTGATTGTATCCCCAGACAACTCTATGTCCATTAAGATCAGCAAGTATTGGTTAATGAAATTAGGAAATAACAAATAAACCCCAAACCTTTACTATATAGTTTGTTTCATTCCATAACAGCCATCAACTTATCCACTGTCCTCCCCCACCAGTTTTTAGCCATTTGCTGACTTGCTCTTACATTCAAGCTTGTGTCCCTAAAGACAGGCCCATTTTTCTTTCAATATATTTCTCCTTTTGTATTGGAAAAAAGGAAAGCTCCGTGTGTGTGTGTGTGTGTGTGTATGTAAACATGTAGTTTATCAGAAAGGAAAAGCCTTCTTCCTTGATCAGACTGAGTTCACCACACACACAGCCCTGACAGTGGCTTAATTGACATCTGTTTCATAGAAGTGAAAAGGTGAGCGAGGTTGTCCAGGCACCTTCCAGCACATCCTCTCTGCTCTGCAGAGAAGAGACAGCATCCTTGGCTTCCTGCTGCCCTTCCAGCGGGAGACCTGCCTTTCTGTCCAGTTGAAATATTTTCTTGGTGAAGGCCTCAGGGTGGAAAGGTTGGGGAGTGGAGGAGAGAGTTTGTTCTTGAATTTATGAACTGTGTGTGTGAGAAACTTAAGCGGCACAGTTCTCCCATCAACATTACAGATATGGGCAAAATAATAATCCTTTTTATCATCCCACAGTCCATAAAACCAATGCCTTTTAATGGTGTGGGCATAATGAAAGGAAATATTAAGTTAATTGGACAGGCACCAATGTTAAGGTCTCAGTAGTAACTTCCGTGCATTGCTTTAACTCTCTGAGCTCATATTTCAAATGACCATTGCTGAGAGAACTCCCAAGTATATTCTTGGCGAATGTGAGTTCTTTCTTTCCTTTTTAAAGTTCATCACCTCCGCTGGGCCTTAACAATCACATTATAAATGCTATTTTGTGTTTTCACATAATTTTTCCTTCACTGAAAAAAATGTTTGCTCTTCTTCTGCAAGGTTGCAACACTTGAAACCAGAACCAAGGACTATGGCTACTAAATTCCAAGTCTTGTTTTATGTACTTGCTTCAAAACAGACATATTTTTCTTAGTATCTTTTACGAGTATATCAGTCACCAATAAAATAGAAGAGGGTAATCCTGGCCAAATTAATAGCCATTTTTCATGGCACATCTGATAATACCGTTTATAGATAAAAAGAGTAGTATGCACTTAATATAATCTCTTAAAAATCTTTCTTCACAAACACTCTTTTGGGGGTCAGGTCTTCCATTATTTTTCCCCTCTAAGTGTCTAGATTGTGTATAATAGAGAGCATCAATTCTCTTTCCAGTGACTGCTATATTCACTCTTCTGTATTTTATTCCTTCTGTTTTATGGATTTTGCAAACTTGACTTTCAGTTAACCTTATGCCCCCTGAGGCTAAACTTTTGATTTAAAATTATTTGAAGCTTTGGACTCTCAGAATTTTGTCTGGGTAGAGATCCATCTAAGGCTTTAGGCGACTTAGAGCCGAGGAAGCACATCTTTCAGAGTTGTGCCGGGGACCATCTGTTGGCGCCAGATAGCACAAAGGCAGTCGCACTAGCTGGCTGGGAATTTGACAGTGTTCTCTGAAACTCAGTGATGCTGCCAGAGAATTCTTCTTTCAGGGTCAAGTGATGCTATAGACTCAGTTCTAGTAGTGTGAAGCCCATTTAGGCCTCTTGAGCATTTTCTAAGCCATTCACCAGAGACCTCACCATTTAGCCCAGCCTCCCTGTGTTCACACTACCTTGTTCCTCAGTTGCTCAGTCTTGTCCGACTCTTTGCAACCCCATGGACTGCAGCACGCCAGGCTTCCCTGTCCTTCACCATCTCCCGGAGTCTGCTCAAACTCATATCCATTGAGTCGGTGGGGCCATTCAGCCATCTCATCCTCTGTTGCCCCCTTCTCCTCCTGCCCTCTATCTTTCCCAGCATTAGCGTCTTCCAGTGAGTCGGCTCTTTGGATCAGGTAGCCAAAGTATTAGAACTTCATCTTCAGCATCAGTCCTTCCAATGATTATAAAGTGTTGATTTCCTTTAGGATTGCTGCTTGGTGGGGTGTTAATGTGTCTGGGTGCCATGCCCTGCCTGCTCTTCACACTCTAACTGTTCTACAACCATGCTTCCCTCTTTCCATTTCTCTCAACCCACTGGGCTCCTTAGAGCTTCTCTCCCAGGCTTTGCTTCTTAAATCAGAGAGAGTAGTTCTCACCAACACCGTAGACTTCTTTTTTCTGTTAACTTTTCTTCAATTGTGATCATTTATGGGGGGGGGGGCGGTGCTCACTAGTAATTGCTTTATTTGATAGATATAATTTAACATCAACCAGCAGTTGTAGCATTTACATTAAAAACTTTTTTTATTGAATGAAAGACTCTTTAAATTCTTTGGTCTTTCCAATTTTCAAAAGTACATGATCCCATATAATCCCTTAATAACCCTTTTCTTCACAAAATAACTCTCTTCTTCCCCCTACCCCTCCAAGGCCTCTCCCCACTGGTGAGCACTTGTTTACTGAGTCGGTTCAGTAATATCCCACTTCACCTCCCCATCAGTCCTCTTTGTTGTTACACCAGGCTTGAAAGGCTTGTGAACTTTCCAGAACTATGTGAATTGATTGGGCCCGGTAGCTCTGTCTCCCTCTCTAAATAAATAATGTGTTACCGTACTTCACTGTAAAGACTAATGACATCTCTGGAAACTGTTTTCCTAACTTGTCCTGAAATCTACATCTCTAGGTTTTAATTTTTTTCTGAGTTTTATCCCTGTTACTTACTAAATAAATGATACTCTGCTGATGTTCTGCTATCAGTTCACACTCAGACTCAAGTGTCAATTCAAGTTTATCTTCCCTTTTACCACGGTGTGTTTATAACAATACGGAGGTAGGAGTCCATCATTTGAAGCCACAACACTTGAGTTTGTGCACCTGGCGTAACTTCTTTCAAATTTATGTAAGTCCTTGAAGTGTGAATAGTATTAGCAGTATTACATGTGTTATCTTAATACTTTTATAATGCATTTTTCTTCCTTTTTATTCTTCCTATGAGTGCCCTAGCTCATCTACTCACAGAAATATCAGGCATCTCTTTGTAAAATACTTAGTAAACTACTTGCCCAAAGTCAAACTCTTTGGTGTGATGCTTTAGAACTACCTTATACTTATTCAAATATATGTTTTCTGATCTTCACTTTTGCTAGAAGTTCTCAGCTCTCACCAGCCCTGTTATCTCCTGAAGACAACAGAGCACTGTGTTAACTCCTCAGTCACATCACCACGACCCTTGTCTTTGCCTTTTTATTTCAACTTGTTCTTCAAGCCCTATCTCACCCTGATTTTCTGGGTATTAACCTATTAACTCCATTTAATACCTAAATGAAATAACCACACTACCTAACATTTGCCTTGTTCATGGTCTACAGGCCTGACTTGTATTATTATGATGATGTTAATTACTCTGTAGACCCTGATTATTGCTTAACAATTCATACCTAAGAAAGTATTTTCTTGGCCTTGGTTTTCTGACAAAATGAGGGACATTATATTTTCTCTTTATAGGTCTTTATGAGATTTTATAGGTTAATTAAAACATTCTGAAAAGCTTCTTGAATTAAGATTAATAAAGTTATATATCTTTATGCTTGGCTGTCGGTTCTATTTTTCTATTATTGATGGCAAGCAATTTTTGAAAAAAATTATTTTTTCTTAGCCTTTAAAAAACAGTTCTTAAAGTTCAAACTGTGACCAGTGACTGTTGTGTAGATGGATAAAACAAAACAAGACATGCTGTATAATTCCCTCCCACACAGGTATTTATATGCACTTCTTAAATATAATGAAGAAAAAAAGAAGAAAAAATAAAGAAAGCAAGAAAACGAAGGAAAGAAAACATGAAATCCTATAAAGCAAATGACTGAAAATTTCCTAGCAAGGTTTTAATGCAATTCGTTTATTCAAACTTTGATTTAAAGATGGAATATTTTGTAATGGAACCATATCCGAGTCAGAAATCTAATTGCATCCTTAATTTTGGAAGCAAGTGGATACAGTGTTATGTCTTTTTTAATGTGGTCTTGAGCAAAAGAGTAATTTGCAGCCAAGTAACAGCATCCAGTTTTTAAACCCTTATTTGTTTCCCCTGGGATGAAGATCTTTTCTGTGTCTGCCAACAGGTTTTTTCTTTTTTAATCTGGTGACCAATGAAGAAACTTGACAGTTTTCATAGACTGAAAAGTTATGGGGAGATATAAACTTCCAATTAAAGGACTATAAATGTGATTAGGTTTGTTTGAGTGAAAACAGCTTCCCTTTTCTGGTTTCCTCTCTCCTAGCCCTTGCGTTGATTTAACTAATGGATGTCAAGTGTAATCTCTTCATCTCTTGGGTCTCTGGTTCCTTCCGGAGATAAAGTTCTGTGATTCTATGCAAAAATGATTCTCAGTTTGGTTGGGTGATCAATACTTGAAAGACTCTGACAGAAGCCATAAATTATCTCCCCAGTAAAAAGTACAGATTCCTGAAAGACATGTACAGTTGACCCTTGAACAATATGGGTTTGAACTGCATGGGTCCGTTTAGACACAAACTTTTTCCACTAAACAGGCACTGCAATACTACACAGTCTGCACTTAGATATGGAAGGACTTCAAAAACAGACAACAGTAAATTTATGGATGAATTTTGGACTACACGGGGGTTGCTGCCCCTAACTCCTGCATTGCACAAGTATTAACTGTATATGTACATAATTATATTTATATGGCTTCCTTGGTGGCTCAGATGGTAAGGAATCTGCCTGCAATGCAGGAGACCCAGGTCTGATCCCTGAGTTGGGAAGCTCCCCCGGAGAAGGGCATGGCAATCCACTCCAGTATTCTTGCCTGGAGAATCCCAGGGACAGAGGAGCCTGGCAGGCTACCATCCATGGGGTTGCAAATGGTCAGACACGACTGAATAGCTAACACTTTTTTCATGAAATATGTGTATATACATATGCATATATGTGTGTGTGTGTGTAGATATATATAGTTTTCTTTTTTCTTAAATTGCCTAAAGTTAGCTGTTAGGTATGCAGCCATTATGCAGGTTTTCATAACAACCAAGCCCCCCCAGTAGTATGGACCCCAGAATCTGCAGAGCCCCACTGCAGTCTCTGAGATGGCAGATAGAAGGCTGGCACATGGCCTGAGCTCTTGCCAATTGAATCATCCTGTCTACTCCTGGGACTTTGAGTCTAGATCTAATGTTACAAAGAAACAGTGATTGCTATATATTTATTCTGGAGGCACAAGTGGGTTTAGTGCTCCAAACCAGCAAAAGCTGTGTTTCCAGCAGTGAAATACTATGTCTGCTAGCAGTGGGGTCCTAACCAGTCTCTTTTTGTGGTGTGATTTTCACTATTATTGCCTAGCTTCCTTTGGTTTCATAACTGATTTCTAGGTTCTACAGTATCTTTCCAGTAAATTTGTCAAACTAACCAATATCCTTCTAGTGAATTAACTTTCTGTTTAAGGTCACCAGAATGGGTTTCTGTTGTTTGTAAACAAAAGCCCTAATACACATAAAAGTAAGAAAATAGTTTCAGTATTTTATTATAATGAGTCCCTAAGTCCATCCGTGGATACTGCCTCTCAATCTAGCGGTTTGGTATTTTGGGGGAATTGGTGGTTGGTGCTGCTGCTTGCTGTGAAGTCGCTAAGTCATGTCTGACTCTGTGTGACCATGGACTGCAGCACGCCAGGCTTCCATGCCCTTCACTATCTCCCGGAGTTTGCTCAAACTCATGTCCATTGAGTCAGTGATGCCATCCAACCATCTCATCTTCTGTCACCCCCTTCTCCTCTGGCCCTCAGTCTTTCCTAGCATCAGGGTCTTTTCCAAAGGGTTGGCTCTTCGCATCAGGTGGCCAAAGCATTGGAACTTCAGCATCAGTCCTTCCAATGAATATTCAGGACTGGTTTCCTTTAGGATGGACTGGTTTGATCTCCTTGGAGTCCAAGGGACTCTCAAGAGTCTTCTCCAGCACCACAATTCGAAAGCATCAATTTGTAGCATTCAGCTTTCTTTATGGTCCAACTCTCACATCTGTACATGACTACTGGAAAAACCATAGCTTTGACTACATGGAACTTTGCTGGCAAAGTAATGTCTCTGCTTTTTAATATGCTGTCTAGGTTTGTCATAGCTTTTCTTCCAAGGAGCAAGCATGGTGGTGGTTAGGATGGGGAAGTAGCATAAAGGGATGGTTAAGGACATCTGCTCTAAAGAACATCAAGTTAATTGTTAAAAAATATTACGGGTTTGAAAACCTCAACTTTCTCACAGTATTAGTATGAGGTTAAAAGTCATGAATTTATGCTTATCATTTCTAGAAAGTCAAGTTTATTTTAAAAGCGTACATTAGTAATCTAAATTATTTACTTTAGGTCTTGGTACCTCTTATTTTTAAGCTGAGGAGTAAGTTAGATCTCTATCCTCTGACCAAAGTAAATTAAATAAGGCTCCTCATAAATTCATCTTCTGTAGTATATACCAAAGAGGCCTTTTTAGTGAAGGAAATAAAACAAAAGGGCTTATATCTGGGTTATAAGTGGGCTCACATTCATCTGACCCAGCAATTCTCTCACACTGAGTCTTTTCATAAAAAATTTCAGAGTCGAAATATAGGAGACTGTTCTATGTAAGTTAGTCTACCTAGTATATTCTGCAAAGACAAATTTTAAAAATTAACCTCAGAGTGTTTATAGAGTAACAGATGGCCTGCAATTGAATGTCTTAAGTTAATATATAATGAGCCTACTACATGTTTAAATGGCCTGTATGTATAGATTTTGTTAAAGTATAAATGATTGACACCTAAGCTATGAAGATTAAAACTGTGAAGAGTGTGTGTGTGTGTGTGTGTGTGTGTGAAATCTCTTTTCCAAGGTAATCAAGTTCTCTTAGAATTTATCACTTGTGAGGCAATTAATACTAAAATTTTAAATATAAGGAAACTAGAAAGTATGAGATCCAGAGTAAGTGAGCTGGGCAGGTCATGTGACTTCAGAAAATGAAAAGAAAGGCAAGCAAATCTGTTTTCTCCAATCCTTAGTGCTTTCTTTTGATTTGATTATGTGATCCCCATCTAGACAGTCAAAGAGAAGTTTAAAAGTAGGCTTTCCCTCTTCAGAGGTCAATTTCCTTTGAAACACAGAGATGAAATGTTTGTTATATAGTTTGTTTATTAAAATCCATTGTTTTCCCTCTTCTTGTAGCTAAGTCCAGGATGATCTTCGGTGTTTACTGTAGTCCTTGCCTGTAGCTAGCAAATCAGCATCAGCACAGGCAGCCAGAGAATGCTTCTTCTGTGAAAATTAGCGCTCTTCTTGGTAGGCAAAATTTATCTTCAGTGCTTATAAAAGTCTCCAGATAGCATCTTCTCCCCTGGTAGGCTTTACACGGAGCAGAGCAGACCTGTCCTACTCAGGCTGGAACTGAAGGATCATCTCCACAAGAAAGCACTTCTTGAGAATTGAATCTCTGGTTTCTCAGCTACCAAGGGAGTACCTTATGGTTTTTACACGTATTATATGTATAATAAGAACCCCCATATATAATATATATAATAGCACCTTATGTATAAGGACTTGTTGTTTACTTGCTAAGTCGTGTCTGACTCTTTTGTGACCCCATTTCCAACTCTCTTGTGACTCCCATGGACTCTAGCCCCCCAGGCTCCTCTGTCCATGGGATTTCTCAGGCAAGAATACTGGAGCGGGTTTCCTTCTCCAGGGCATCTTCCCAACCCAGGGTTTGAACCCTCATCTGCATTAGCAAGTGGATTCTTTACCATCTAAGCCACCAGGGAAGCTTATTCTAATAAGGACACCTGTTTGCTAATAACTAAACTGAGGGTATCAAAACACAGAGTGTTAAAAAGCAAAAAAAGCGTGGGAATACAGTGCAGATCACACATATACACAAATAAGTCCTTGTTCTTGGTAGCTTAACAGACCATAACTTTTTCTAAGTGGCTAAATAGGCTTACAGATTTTCTAGTATTTATTGCATTTCATTTTAATAAGCAGTTATTACAGTTAAATAACTAATTACTTTACAGCAGGTATAACAAATATCGTGGGGTGTCATCATTAAAATGCTTTATTGCCGGGTTTTCAGTGTCACAAAGTAATAATCAAAGGCCGACCTTAAAAGAAGTAAAATGAGTTCCATTAGAGAAGCAAATTAAGATTTCATTTTCAGGGAGACTCCGTATGCTTGACTGCTATATGAATAAATTAGCGTAGGCTAGAGACAATAGGTCTATTGAAATGGCTTGTGTTGAATGAGTGACTGGACGGAATATCCTCTGAGTCCACTCCAGGGTGTGTATTCCTCCTGCCAGGTGATTGGGATCCTTTTGTCTCTTACTGGTTGACAGACTATAGACGAGAAGGCATTTTTCAGTTTTAATTTGTGACTGTGCTACAGAAGACGTGACTGAGAAGTTAAGAGAGATTTAAAAAATAGGAAACTTCTCATTCTTCTATGGGTCTATAAGGGGGTAATGTTTAAAATTAAAGACTAAGATCAAGATGTGAAGGTATTGATTTTTATAATGTTGGTAGCTAGGGATGTTGATTCATCTCTTTTTCAGATCAGGAAGTCAAACTGTAATAGGAGCTTACTAGTTCTCCAGGGATATCACTAAATGTACAGTTGATATAAAATATCAAAAGTAAAAGTAACTAAGCAATCAAAGGATTTACTCCCAAATTATAAATCCTCTCTTTGATTATACATATATATAGAGTCATATATATTTGTACATAGAATCATATATATCTGAATGCATATGTATCTTTGAATATATATAATATTTGAAGTGGTTGACAGAATCATGGACTATTTGAAATATTGGAATTAATAGAAGATTTCACTGTTATGTTGTTTATCCCTTTATTTTTGTAATAAAAAACTGAGGCCAGAGAGTTGAACTGAGTTATTCAGTTTCCATAGTTAATGGTCAGAATAACACTTCCTTAAAGTATAATAATATTTGTATATAAATAATGATCTTTTGATGCCTCTACTTTAAAACTTCAATGTAACTCACTGGGAGAAAAAAGGATTTTGGTTCGGCCTGAAATTTCATCTTTTTATTTACCAGTACCCTGGAGAAGGAAATGGCACCCCACTCCAGTATTCTTGCCTGGAAAATCCCATGGACTGAGGAACCTGGTAGGCTACAGTCCATGGGGTCGCAAAGAGTCACACGACTGAACGACTTCACTTCACTTTCACTTCACAGAGGGTATCTGCATTATTATGTAGAGTAAGAAGTTAATCTGCATTGCTTTTGAAAGTCATTTGCTACTCAGTTTAAATATTCTGAACTTCATTATCTTGCAAGTAAAAATGTGATCAGTTTAACATCCACACCCAAATCTATTTAGCTCCAAATCCTGATCTACCCAGGCAGGACCTCAGGGCTAGTCCCTTTCCAAGTGATCTCAGGATTTCTGAGTGAACATGACTCACTCAGTAGTACAGCTCTTAAAATTTTCTTCCAGATTCAGATTCTTGGTGGTCTGCTCTCCCTAGGTCCTAAGCCAGTGCTTTAAGATGCTGCTGTTGTATTTGGTGCAGAACCAGGGAGACTATTTGTGGCTACTTGGTGACCAGTGCATTGGTAAAGAATCTGCCTGCAATGCAGGAGACCCTGGTTTGATAGCTGGGTCAGGAAGATCCCAGGAATTGAACCCTGGAGAAGGGATAGCCTCCCCACTCCAGTATTCATGGTCTTCCCTGAAGGCTCAGACAGTAAAGAATCTGCCTGCAATGTGGGAGACCTGGGTTGGGAAGATCCCCTGGAGGAGGGTATGGCCACCCACTCCTGTATTCTTGCCTGGAGAATCCCGTGGACAGAGGAGCCTGGTGGGCTACAGTCCATGGGGTCTCAAAGAGTCGGACACGACTGAGCGATTAAGCATGGCACAGGTGTCCAGTGGAGAACTTCAGAGCCCCAGAACATATTCATACGCTGCTACTGAATCCTCGAGCTTCAGTATGCAGGCATCATCCATTTTTCTACTTCTTCTCTACACTCTCCCCTAGCCTGCCAAAGCCTCTTCCTTTTCCAGAAAATATTAATAATATGAGGCAAAAGGAAACTTCCAGAGTGCTGTTCATGTCACTTTTGAAAAAGCATTTATGTTCATCTTCATCCAGCTAAGATAACATTTTAAGAAGATTTTGAGATACATTTTACTCTCTGAGAACTGGCGTGAGTGATGGATCATCATTACTGTAATTAATCACTTCTTGTAAGGATGATGAAGATTTGTGTGGTTTGGCCAAAATATTGAGCCTCCATTAAGACATATTTTCTCAATTATTCAACTAAAAACCCATCTCTGGAACAACTTCACAAAGGATAACTTCGTTTTAATCTGTATGTCTAGTGCCTTACTTTCTATGAGGTCCAAATGGATCTCAAGTCTTTTTCTGGGCCATTGACATGGAAAATGATAGTTGGCAGTCAACGGTCATTAAAACTACATTCTTAGGTTGATGCTATAGCATTGGGTAGCTGTTACTGTCATGTTGTGAGTGAAAAAGGTAGAATCATAGTATTTTAAAAATGGAAGGGAACTTAGAAATAATTTTGTTCAACTCCCTTGCCTTATAGATAAAAGCAATCATATAACAATTTGTCATTTTATACCCAATTTAGAAGTTTTCAATATTCTTCTATAAAAAGAAGACATACAATCAAATAAGGTACTATTCCTTGCAGAGACAGTTTATTTGAGCATTTAGTTTCTATTCCATTTAACCATTGCACTGGTGTATCTGGTGGTAATTCTTTTCCTTGATTTATAACGATCCCAGGTACATTTTATACTCCATCCATGAAATGACAGGAACGCCTAAAAAATAATTCACATTTTAGTAAAGAATTCCACCGAAATTCTTTCTTGGATGGGAATATTTTGCAATAAAATGAAATTAGGTAGATAAAGCAATTTCTAAAATAGTGGGATTGTTAGAGCACTGATAAAATTAGGTGAAGTCTGAATGAGTATCTTGAATGGCTGTGGAGGAGGGGCTCAAAGATAAGAAATTTAACTTTATGTTTTTTTGGATAAATGCAGTAACATTTAAGTTTCTGAAAACTCAATCAGAATGTTCAAATGTACTTCCTACTGATTGCCTTGTTTCTCCTGTATCATGTTAAACCAGCCTTGGCTCTTCATGACTCCCCAGGGATTTCCAATTCTTTGCCCTTCCTAAGAGCCATCTGTTGCATTGCTGTTCCCACTAGATCTGACATAAACATTTATGTGTGAGTTCATCTCCAGCAGAGACTGTGCCTAGTAAATTCCTGCAACTCTGTACCGCCCAATGCTTAGTTACTAAGTGTATTTTTTCTCAAGGTATCTTCTCTGAGAAAGGTTATATTGTGGAGCTAATTTAACTGAAGCTAGCACACAAACTTTTTCTAATTAATTAACACCTTGGTGATAAAGGTGGTGGTGGTCACTGAGCACCAAGGTAAGAGCTCTTTTCACAGATGTTGAAAATCTTCATCTAAACAAACAAAATGGTCATAAGAATTGAAAATATTCATACAGTATTCTTCCCATGAGTCAAACTCAGATAATGGAGATCTACCAAAGGGATTGTATTGACATAGTTTGTTTAAGGGCCGTCAAGGCACCATTGACTAGAAGCAAATTGGTTATAATTCACTTGAGAATGTTGTGGTGCCTGTGTTCATCGTCTTCTGAAGCTGGCTTATAAAATCAAACCAGCGTCCTCCTGGACATATTTAATAATGTATTCAAGCTGGCATTTTGCCAAATCCCTTTGAGACAGTATTAAATTGAAAGATATTTTAAACATTCATTTTTATGAATGTCACATAGGTAACGACCTTGTCCAATTCGCAGAGCCTAGTACACAATGAAGCATTGACTAACAGTTTATTAGAGTAAAATGGGATTCATTTTTCTACATTGGATATTTATTTGCCTCAGTGTGTTATTTCAATTTTATAGAGTTTTTTGTTCTGCTTAAGAAATTAATACATGTTCATTGTAGAAAATTAGAAAAATGCAAAAGAAATGAGGAATAATTTAAAAAAATAACTTGATTCAGAAAAATGACCACTATTTCTATTTTGGTCTCAATCTTTTAAAATGAAATGTAAAAATACATATTTATTTTTATATATTTTCATTTTTTATAGTTTTTAAATTTAATTTTATTTAAAATTTTGTATCAATTGTTATAAAATTAAACAATACATATTGCATAATTTAATATTTTTATACAATGCATTTAATGGAAATATTAATATAATGTGTGAGGTATTAATTTTATGTAAGCAACATAATTTATTTCTCTATAATTGGGTACTTATGTAATTTCTCTTTGTTGCTATTATGCAAATATTATTGAATATTTGTGTTCTTAAATTCTGGTCTTTTTGTAATTATACAAAATTTAAGCATAAGATTCTCTCTCATGCCAAATTCCTAGAAACAGACATTTGGATAAAAGGAGGGGAGAACTGTTAACTACTCTTGCCTTGCAGTGTCAAATTGCTGTCCACAAAATTTGATACAATTCTTTCTTCACATTATCAATTTAGGAGAATCTGTTTCCTCCTCCTTAATTAATGTTATCAATTTCTATAATATATTATCAGTTTATAACCCATGTGTTTCTATGAGAGAAAAATATTTTGCTCATGATATTATAATGTCTAAAACATTTTAATAAGCCTTTTACTTTCCCAATGTAGTATTTGTATGTATAATTTATAGGAAACTGTGATAGTTCCTACTTTTCTTTCTCATCTCATATTGGAATAATTTAACATCAAATATTTACTGAATGGCTACTATGTATAATGCCTCACTAGAATAATAATGAACAGAAACGCCAGATTCATGGAAAATTGGAAAAGGTGTGTATAATTAGGTATCAGGTTTGGCCCATGACCTGGAAGGCAGACCTCTGGATACAGACTGGGGACAGTAGTTGGCCCTCCTGTTAGCAGAAGTGGTATTTTATGACACAGCTGGGACGCACAGGTGTGGACAAATCAGAAGGGACAAGATTGTTAGATAGTAAACTAGGGAATTGGGCTTCCCTGGTGGCTCAGTGATAAAGGAATCCACCTGCCAATGCAGAAGACACGAGTGCAATTCCTGGGAAGATCCCCTGGAGAAGGAAATGGCAATCCACTCCGGTATTCTTGCCTAGGAAATCCCGTGGAGAGAGGAGCCTGGCAGGGCTACAGTCCATGGGGTCACAAAGTGTCGGACACGACTTAGCAGCTCAACAACAACAAAGCTTGGGGATTGCCTGAGGATACTCAGTGAGCTAATCCTTGAGAAATCATGGATGAAATCTTTCATCCATGATTTCATCCTTGAGAAATCTCTATCTCCTTGAGAAATACCTACATCTTGCCTAGAGAAATAACAGCCATATTTTTCAGGGTCAATGTTCAAATTCTCATTGTTATTAATTTTTCTTATTTTAGAAAATGCCATTGGATAGTCTGCCCACAAAATACATATTAAATTAAAGCACTATGTATGTATTAAATATAAATATCTTTAATACTACTTTAATACTGTAACTACTCCTCAGATCCCTTTTACACATAACAAAATAGCCAACTTTGGTATTATTTATCTTAGCCACTTTGGCATTATAATCATCTTCCTTGTTCTGAAGCTAATTTTATTTCTAGAATTTGGAATTTCTTTGTATGATGAAGTACTAATGGTAACTTTACCAACATGGAAAGTGTAGAGAATTCCTCTGGGGCTCCAAAAGAGTTTTGCTCTTTTAACCTTTAACTTTATAGACACCTAAACTACTTTAAAGTACCACAATATATAACATTAACAATGCATTTATTTGTAAATAGGCAAGAGTGCATGGTGGGCCCTTCAAAATAACATCTTTATTTTCTGTAGCAATTCACAAACCACTTGGCATACACTATTTCATATAGTTATGGCAAAATAATTCACAATTTATATATAAGGAAACTGAGGCTCAGAGAAATCAAACTATTTGTCATAAGTACACAGCCTATAAGTAGCATAATCATAGCCAACTACACACTCCTATGTATAAAATAGATGACTAATGAAAACCTACTGTATAGCATGGAGAACTCTCCTCATTGTTCGACTGTGACCTAAATAGGAAAGAAATCCAAAAAAGAGAGGCTTCCCTGGCAGCTCAGATGGTAAAAATCTGCCTGCAATGCGGGAGACCCGGGTTCGATCCCTGGAGCGGGAAGATCCTCTGGAGAAGAGACTGGCTACCCACTCCAGTATTATTGCCTAGAGAATTCTATGGACAGAGGAGCAGAGAGTCAGACACGACTGAGCAACTAACACCAACACAGGGAACTCTACTCATTGCTCTGTGGGGACCTAGATAGGAGAGAAATCCAAAAAAGTGGAGCTAGGTATACAAATAGTTGATTTACTTTGTTGTGAAGCAGAAACTAACACAACATTGTAAAGCAACTATAGTGAAAGTCGCTCAGTCCTGTCTGCTCCTGGAGACCCCGTGGAGCCTGCCAGGCTCCTCTGTCCATGGAATTATACAGGCCAGAATACTGGAGTAGATACTCCAATTTGAAAAAAAAAAAGATCCTCTTTCTAGATGTATGATTATAATGTATCAATACATGTATTGATTTTATTGTATTATAATTTATCAATACATATATTAAACATATAAATATTACATATTTATAAATATACATTTGTATATCATATAATTATGCTATCTAATGTATATGTAATATATATCTAGAAAGAGATTTAATATAAGGTATTAAGGTATTTAAAATGGTAATATGTATAAAATTATATCTATATCTGTATCTGTATTCTATTGGTTATGTTTCTTAGAGAACCCTGTCTCATATAACCGTAAACATCCTTATTTTCTGGTTGTGCTGGATGGGATGATGATCCTTCCACCAATATTCACATTTTAATCCTAGAAGCCTGTCAGTGTGACCTTATCAGGAAGGAGACTTTGCCAAAATGATAAATTTAAGTGTCTCCATATGGAGAGATTATCCTGGTAGTCCCTAAATGTAATCACAAGGTTCTATATAGGAGAGAGCAGGAAGGAGATTTGATTACAGGAGAAGATGATACTGTGATGACAGAAGCCAGACACTAGGCGCTGGATTTGATGATGGAGGAGGGCCCCCCTGCCAAGGAATGGAGCTGGCCTCTAAAAGAGGGGAAAGGCAAGGAAATGGATTTCCCCCTTGAGTCTCTAGAAGGAACCAGCCCTGCCTTCAGCCTGCCTTCAGTCCAGTGAGGCTGATTTTGGACTTTTGACTTCCAGAACTGTAAGAGAATCAACTTGTCTTGTTTGAAGCTGTTAAGTTTGTGACAATTTGTTGCAATAGTAATAGGAAAAAATTTGTAGGAAAATAGGAAATAAGAGGAAAATAACAGTAATAGGAAAGTAATTCCTATTACAATAGTAACAGGAAATGATAAGTGATGAAAACTATTCTGAACTTAGTTTTCCTCTCTCCTGATAAAATTCCTCTACTCTGTGTCTCTTAAGCATTTCACAAGATGCATTTGCTTCTGGAAATCCCAGTCCCATAATCTTGAGAGGTCATCCTTTACAGAAAGTCATGTGGATAGGGCCAGGTGTGAGTCCTGGGGCTTGATGAAAGTCTTACTCAAAGCTTCTGGAATGGACCCAGGAGAAGGCAGTTAAGGATCTGTAGGTCTGGTTGGGCTCCAGGCAAGTTTGCCTGTGTACACGTGACACGGTGTTCCTCTCAGTACACAGTGGTCAGTGGTCAGTCCTTAGGAGGGAATAAGACAGCCTGAATCTTGGCTCTTGGTCCCCTGCTCACTCATACATCAGCATACGCAAGTAGATGATGGATAAACCAAGACAGCAGGCCTTGTTCTCTGTGAAATATCCCTCCAAAGTGCAGTAAATTTCTAGAATAATTTGATCAAAAGAGAGACATCTGAAACGATGAAACCCAGAAAT
Source organism: Cervus canadensis (assembly GCF_019320065.1). NCBI lineage: Eukaryota > Metazoa > Chordata > Mammalia > Artiodactyla > Cervidae > Cervus > Cervus canadensis. Next base: position 15,575,401 of record NC_057416.1, read on the forward strand.
TGTCCAGGGAAAAAATTTAACATAATTCAAGAGTAAGTTTTTTGGTTCATTTTTAACAGACCAGAGGTAAAAAGAAAAAAAAAAAGTCTAACACCTGAAGCTTGGGAATCTATGCTTTATTCCCCCTGTGCGGCATCCCTAGGCTTTTCTCAAGTCAGAACTGACAAGAGAATGCTGACCATAAGCCAGCTGCTCTTTCCTGGCAGGTGAGCTGGCCACAACGAGGCAGACATATCAGGGAGGAAATACCAACTTTCACTTCTTTTTTGCTGGCTTAAGACTTGTTAGTTGCTTGATCAGCTAAGAAATCTAAATTGCAAAGCACAGAGTCTATACTTCTGGATAATAATCTGTTTACCCCTGGGAGCCCTGTCCTCTGCTTGACTCATTTGCTGCTCTTCTTTGAGTCACAATCTACTTGAGATGACATAGCCTCTTTAAAAATTGTTTTTAATTTATGTATTTATTAATTTTGGCCGTGCTGGGTCTTGGTTGCTGCTGTGTTGGGCTTTTCTCCAGTTGCAGTGAGTGGGGGCTGCTCTCCAGCTGTGGGGCATGGGCTTCTCATTGTGGTGGCTCCTCTTGTTGCGAGCACAGGCTTTAGGTGCACAGGCTTCAGTAGTTGTGGCTCATGGGCTCAGCAGTTGTGGCATATGGGCTTAGTTGCTCTATGGCATGTAGGATCTTCCTGAATCAGGGATCAAACCCATGTCTTCTGCATTGGCAGCCAGATTGTTTATCACTGAGCCACCAGGGAAGCCTGACATAGCCTCTTGAAGTGACTTTTCTGTGTTGCTCTGACTTGCAGGGATTTCAGGATGCAGAATTTTTACCTTTGACTCACAGCTCTCCTTTTTCCTTTGAACACGGACTAGGAGCAAACCTAACGATTACAGTAGTCAATCTTTACTCATTTTGAATCTCCTAAGAATTGTGGTCAGTCAGCTTATAAGTTGTAGGATGAGTTCTTTCTTGGAAGTCTCCTTGGAAGGAAATTGAAATAAGCCTTAGAAAGGCAGTTCTGGGCGTCTTCTATGGTTGAGATAAAGTATTTGAATCCTGCATAATTGAGTTATTTTCCCAGAAGATTATCAGCTGAATGGCTATAGACTTCTATTGGGCTCTGCTATTAGTTTATCAGGCTTGATCAGAAATAGACACGGAGGGGACATAGTCTGTGCTCAGGCTAGATTCTGACAACATGTGGAAGAAGAGTGGGTCACAGAAAGGATCTGAGGCTGCAACGTCTGCAGTGAGCACTGTTTAGTCTGTGATGGGGCAGCTGGAGAGAGTGAGGTCCCATGGAACACCTGGAAGAAGAGCTTTGAAGGAGAAGGTAGATCAACACCTCTATTTGATCTGCACTATGTGAGACATCACCTGATACTGGCTTTTTACTCAATGCCCTGATTTTTGGCTCTTTCTGGATCTCTGTCTCCTATCACTGTCTCTTGCTCCTTGGTATAGGAGGGGACAGGCAGGTAAGAGAAGGCACAGGAAAAAGGGGAATGAGAATGTGAGGATAAGGCTGACCTCTGGGAAAATTTCCTGTTACCCGCTATGTGTAGATAATTCAGGTTGTACACACAGTGGTGAGGGCAGCAACCCAAGTGGATTCACCAGACCTCCCCATTCTCAGCTCCCTGAGACATTTGGAATTATTGCCAGTGGTTGTCAATTGATATGTGCCATGAACATTGCCATTGTTTATAGACTGAATAAATAACGTTTGCCATCTACTAGTGCTACGTTTCAAATATAACAGAAAATAAATTTACTTTTAAATGCTAGTGAATTTATGTGAACTATTACTTTTTTATTCTTCATTTGTTCCCCAGTTTACCTTAGTAAAATAATAGTACCATTATGGGGACACCTGGAAAAGAAAGATTGTTTTTTTTCTTCAAATTTTATAAAAATACGAGTAGACAAATTCTGGCACCTTTGAAGGACCAAGTGTTTTGTTAGATAAACATAGCCATAACTTCCCCCAATACAGTGGCTATTCTGTCCACACAATATCCACTTGTCATTGGAGATGTTGGGGGGTGCATAATTTCCTCAGTTCTGCCTCACCACAGCGAAGATTTGAAATGATGGGCCAGTGTTACAGTTCGGTTACAGCTCAGAGTTTTATTTGGCAAGCAAAGGTAAGTACACCCTGGAGGCGTGAGGGCAGGCAACCCCAAAGGAGGGGCCTCAATCCATCTTGGCTTCCTCCTTTTGTTCATTTGTCTCCTCCCCGCTGAGCCTGCCCTGTGCAAATTGGGGATAGCCAAGAAGGGGGTGTGTTTCTTTTACCTGAAGTTCTCACTCTGGTCTGTGGGTTTTCTTTTGTTCTGTTTTCACGGGCTTTCCCTTTCTTTGTCTTTTAGCTACTGCCATTTTGGACTCCTTTTTCCTATTCTAACTACCTAACATTCACCCCTTAAGAGATGGGAGGCCCAATTCTTTGGGAGCAGGGTCGTTGAGGTCTCTCTGGCTACTTCCTGCTGAGCTGGGATGGCGAGGGGCATTGGTCCTCCCCTTCTTGCTTGTCTCAAGCCTCCAATTCCTTATAGCAGTGTCCATTTAAGGGTGAGTGGTATTTTCTGTGGTCAGGTATAGTTTTATATATCCTTGTTGAACTGGCACTGCATGTTGTGGCTTGTTGACCTGGGCAGAGACCAAACGGGTTAGACAGTTGATAATACATGGAACAATCATAAGCAGCATCAATATGGTGATAACAGAGACTAGTAGGGGCATTAGCCAACCAAATTCCCCTTCGCCAGGAGAAGGATCCCCAAAGAGAGATTGTAGCCACCCTGCGAACTCTCTGGCTCGTTCTTTGAGATCCTGTAGGATCTGAATGTTTTTCTTTTTCCTATCCTAACTACCTTACAGATGTGTTTTGTGTTCTTTCATTAAAATGTGCATTTGAGAGTTCACCTATTATCTTTCAAATTCAGTGGTTTTCCATCAGATAACTGTGTCATTTATAATTAAAATATAAACAAAATTTTTCTCTTTATAAAAAAGCATAGACTGAAAAGGGGGAAATGCTTCACTCTTCTGCCACTCAGCATATTTACTATTAATCTCTGGGTGTATTTCCTTCTATAACTTTTAAAATATCCATGATTATATATATTATTTTTTTTTATATATTATTTTTTAAAAGAGATTTTTTTCCTGGGTTCTCTGTATAGCTTTTTGTCTTTTTTTTCTTTGATTTATGAATTTAGGATTAACGTCTTTCCATGAGAAGACATCTTGTTAAAATTTGGAATTCCTTATTAATTCATTTGCAAAAGAATCTGTGATTGAGGTAAATCCAAGTTTCTAGAGAGCAGAAAGAAATTCTTGTTTTCCTTTGAAAGCATGCCTGGAAGGTATGACAAGTTAAGATGATGGCTCAGATTTTTTTCTAACATGTCTTTCTTCCAACTAAATAATTATGCTTTCTTTCCTTATGCTGCATGTTCTTTTATGCTTTTATTCTTGGTCTGTGATTAAAACCTCTTTAATTAGGAACTAGAGAAATCACTCTAATTTAGGATTCATTTAAAATTTACTGGCCTGCACTTAATTCTAATCTTTCACTGCTTGTGTCCATTTACTAGGGTGATTTTAGCATTACATATCTTCCTCTTCTAAAAATAAGTTTTTTTCTGAAGCCTATTTAAAAGGCCCTCAGGATTGCATAGATATCAAACAGCACATTAGTATTTCACATTTTAGTTTAAATGAGATAGAAACTTGCAAACCAAATTTCCTTTAATAAAAACACAAGCTTGAAAATTACACTCTATAATATTTCCCTGGCTATAACCTCAGGAAGGGCAAAATGCATCTTCATAGGATAAATGTTAGACTGTAAGAATAATAAAATGAGCTCAGAGGAGAATAACAGAATAATTAAAGGCTTAGACAATAATATCTGTAGAGCAAATAACAGAATTGTATTTATTGCCTTGGTAAAATGGCTGTTAGTGATTATAAATAGAATTTATAATGGCAAATTGAATATTGACCACTGTTCACCAATGTGAAGGATGAAACAAGAACTAGAAGCCTTAAAATAAAGATCTAAGTCCTATCCCTCTAAAAGATTTTTTTAAGAACAAAAAAGTCATTTATTAGAAAGATAGCAAAGTTGATGGAAAGTGTATTGAACCAGCAGTGAGGAGATCTGAGTTCTGTTTGGGCATTGCCTCTGACTCATCAGGCAATCCTTCATACATCCTATTATCTCCCTGGATGAGCATTTACCATCTTTTAGATAAAAAGATGGATCTAAGATATTGATAATATTCCATCAGCCCTGACCTGCTCCAATCATGGTAATATCATTCTTGTCCAGTGTGGCAGAGACCATCAGTTACCTTTCCCACCATCTGTCTTCCCCTTCCACCTCAGAAACAAATCCTAATCATTTTAGCTGGCATAATTTTTCTTAGAATAAAAGCTGTATATCTTCGTTTCCCTGTAGTGCAGTGTGGCTATGTAACTAAGGACTATAATAGTAAGTGAAGCGGAAGCAGATGAATTGCGTGGGAATCGTGGGAAGGTAGATTTAAGGGAGCTGACCTGGCTTCAAGGGGTTTCTTTTTTTGGTCTTCTCCTTTAGACACAAGACTCAGATGAGCTGGCTTAAACTTCAGAAATCACCTTAGACCATTAGGTAATCCTGAGAATGAAAGCAATTGTCTAGCTAATGGAACAAAGATAACATCCTGGGTCTCCTTAATGACACCATGGAGTCACCAAACATGTCCTGGTCTCTGATCTGTGCTTTTTTACATGTGACAGAAGTTTTATCTATTTTTGTTAGGCACTGCTAATTGTTTCCCTCTTAAAGCAGCTCTATTGAATTCTAACTGATGCAGTCAATAAAATGTGATTATTGTTGATTTTTTTTTTTATTGTTGATTTAAAATCACTACAGCTAGCAATTATTTTGCAAATGCCAAAATGTAGTAGATGCCAAACATTGTTCTAGAGGTTTTATGGACATTGCCTGACTTGATTTGTCCAATATAAATACTTAGGAGTTGGCTATTATTATCTATAATTTACAACTAAGAAAATGGAAACTTGGAAAGATTAAATAGTGGCTACAGGATCATCATGGAACTCAAAAATGACCCAGCCTGGATTCTAAACCAGTTTGGGATGATTCCGAAGCCTGTTCTCTCCATCGTTGTCACTAGTTTCATGCAGTCATTCTTTGTGAGTAAAAGATGTACAAGGAGCACCATGTTAGCTGATATTTTGAGAGAGCCTTATAGAATTATCTATATGTAGACAACATGGCATTCAGTCTATTTCCTGAACAAATGTAGGAAACAAAGATCCATTATGCCTGCAGTAATGCAGGTAACTGTCCCCAAACCTTACTTAGACAAACATTTTACCTTTGTAAGAGATTTCTTTAAATGGAAATAACATTCCTTGATATCAAAGACTATGTTGGGGATTAAATACAATGAAATACATACAGTTCATAGTGGAACACCAGGTACACAATAGGTGCTCAACGAATGACACCTGACACCATCATTATTTACGGAGTCCACAGCGATGTTGTGAAAATCTAAGGGAATCAGAAATATTAGGTGCAGATGTAACCTCTGCAACTTGGTAATTACATGAACAGTTTAGTCGTTTAACCTTGAGGCATTTAATTTTCTAAGGAATGGGTAACTTATTTTACAGAATTGTAATTAGAGGTGATGTTTTTCAAGTGCCCATTCCAATGCTTGACATGTCCTAGAATCCCAGCAAATGGAAGTATTCATATTAGCATTATTATGATTCTCAAAGGACTCTAATAAACTCATTTGCCAACAGTAATTTCTCATACGTTTATCAGCTCACATGGAAGAGTGCTTGCTTTGGGGTGTGGCTGAGTGACAGCAGTGTGTGTCTGCTTCAGAGGCTGCCGTGGGGAGGTTTCTGTCGGAGCAGACAGCTGAACTGCGTGCCGAGGCAGACAGTGCGCTGGGCCATTCTGCTGGCCCTGCCAAACTGCTGTGGAATTCAAGTTTGTCTCCCCCGATTATTGTTTCTGTGCATGCCTTGATCTCCTTTCTGCCTTTGCCCTGTAGCCAAAGTCGTCCCAATCTCAGGAGGCCAAAAGGAGACCGGTGCTTGCTGGAAACACAAGGCATATGTATCATGGGAGGGATGTACCCCCGGCTAGATGAGATGTCACAGAGTGGGTGTTCCCCGTGAGAACATTTTCATATATTTTTATTTATCATTCTTTTGGCAAATGTTCATTCTTTTGAAAAGTTTGTCTCATAAGAATCAAATAATAGAGAGTATAGAATGCAAACAAAGGTTTTTGTGTAAAAATATCACTTATTGAATTCTTTTCAACATTAACAGTGCATTGAGAACTCTATTGGAAGGTTGTCCCCAGCTATTTAGAGTGCATGACTCTCCAAGCCTCACTCAAAGTCCTAAACTAGTAGAAATGTTTCTCCATCTCTCCTGATTCCTTTCCCCTCCCTGTCAACTTTTATCTAAGATTAAAATATTTACATACCTTTTTTTTTTCTCATTTAAAAATTTCCAAATTTGACCACATCCTGCATGGAAAAAAGTGTGACTCTAAACTCTTGCTTCTAGGCTGCTCATGATGAAGAATCCACTGGAAGCTCTGGAGGACAGGTGCTCCTGGTCTAATGTTACATAGCTCTCCTCTCAACTTACCGCCCCAGGAAAGGAATTTTCGCCAGAGCGGGCGGGAGCTGAGGAAGTCTGGGCGATCCACGACGAACCATCTGAAATCATTTTCCCAGGCAGCGGAATAAACACCTAGCCAGACGTTACGTTGCTTTTCAGAGAGGTGAGTCCTTTCCTGTTTCCTAGATGCCATCTAGAAAACTCTAAACAAAAATTAAGCTGTTGGTGCATGCATGAAACCTTAAAGCAAGAAACAGTTCTTTAATTTTAAAGGAAGCCCTTTTTTGGGGTGGGGTGTGGAGTGGGGGTAGGTCTGGGTGAGTCATTAAATTGTGGTTTTGAAATCAAGGTCAGTTTTCTTTGATGATAAGGTATGTGTAAATCAGAAAGGCTGAGATTACTACAAAAGAAAAAAAAATGTGTAGAGGATTGAGTGGTTTAACTGTGCTTAGTTCTTTTTATAACTGCATTCTTTGAAGGCAAATGTCAAGTTCTGTTTAGATTTTGTAGAGAAAACTTTCAGAAAACCTAGCTTACTTGAAGTATTTCTCTCTCTCTGCTTTTTCTGTTACCATTACTCCTGCCACCTCTGCAAGGATGACATTAAAAACAGCAATGGTGTTAGCTTAAGGGCTGCTAGACTACAGGGGCCCTCGGAGTGCAAAGTATGCTTCTGACAATCAGTTCCACACCTGCCATTATTTCCAAAGGTGTTATTGTCATGTCTCTCTGATTACTTCTTCTTTTGGGCTCTCATAGCAATTTGTATGTAACACTATCAAATCACTATTTAACTAGCTGTTTATGTGTCTTCCGTACACATGATTTTTTTTTTTTTGTATCAGAGAGCACTATTTCAGCAAAATTTTTTGTTTCCGGGGACTGGACTAATGCTTGGTACATGCATGTATACTAAGTCACGTTAGTCATGTCTGACTCTTTGTGACTCGATGGACTGAAGCCCACTAGGCTCCTCTGTCCATGGGATTCTCCAGGCAAGAATGCTGGAGTGGGTTGCCATGCCCTCTAGGATCTTCCTGACCAAGGGATGGAACCCTTACATCTCCTGCTTTGGTAGATGGGTTCTTTACCTCTAGCGCCACCTGGGAAACCCAACTTGGTACATAGTAGGTGAGCAATAAATTTTTTATTGATTGAATGAAAGTTCTCTAGGCCATGCTCTTTACTTGTAGACAGAGAACCTTAGGGTGTAATTGGATTTAACATTTGATCTATGGAAAACATTTAGTGAAAGTGTTCTAGCAACACTCTTTAACAGAATAAATTTCAGTGTGACATGTAAGAATGTATCTAACCCTGAAATTAGCTTCTTAATCCATGATGAGCTATTACAGCAGGTTGTGTCTGGATGTACTGTATTGGCTCACTCTGGGTGTGATATCAAATCATTTTCCTGCTTTTCTCCCCATCTCAGATGTTCTATGGAGCCCCTGTCAGAAGTTCAGGGCCAAAGGGAGGGCCGGGCACAGTGTTCCACTTCCACAGAGCATCTCTAATTCGAGCAGAGACTGTAACCTTCATCAGGTCCACTAACCTATACCATTCAATCCTTGCTGGTGATTTTCTCTGTTTCCACATCTGGCTCTTTAATAAATATAGCACTTCATGTTCAGCTCTGCTTCTTGGAGCTAGTGAGTCTGGGTGAGTTAGGGCTGCTCCTGCCACTGCTGGTAGGCTGATCCCCCAGGGGGAGTCTACTGCTTGCTGAATTAGCCATGTCTGCTGAGTCAAGCTGGTGGTCAGCTGATGCATTGAAGGCATGCGTATGTGGCAATTGAGTGCTGCTTACCCACAAACAGAAGCATTTATTCTACCAACTTCTGAGAATGTTGGCAACTGAAGGGTTTGCAAGCTGTTGTTAGAACTGCATCACAGTTGAACTCTTTCATCCACCCAATCCTACTTCTTTCAATTCTCCCCGGGGTATTTGTCCCAGAAACTCCCTGAGGGCAAATCTCCATCTCAAGATAGGTTTCCCAGAGAACCTCACCTAAGACAGGTGGGAACTCAAACCTACATACCTGTTGAGACTTCATGGTAGATGTAGGGAATAAATGTGGGAGAAAGGGAATGAAGTCAGTACCTTATAGACACATGACAACTAGTTTTGCAGGCTCATATTCATCTGGGTCCCTGAATTCTCCCAGGCTCCAGTGGGAAAACTCTGACATCAGCTATGATCAAAGTCCTAGCCTTTCACGGCTGAGAGCCTGTGGTAATCATTACCACAGGGAATGTCCTGAGCTGAGAGTCATCAGGCATTCATAAAAATCCATCTTTGGAAATCACAATAGGGAAATAAAAAAGCAAAATTCTTAACATTGAGTAAACTTGAGCTCAAATCTTTACTCTTGTAATCATGAGGTCAATAATTCTAGGTTATTTATTTCATCATTCTAAGTTTCAGTGTATTTGTTAGATGGTGGTGTTGATGATCGTAATAATAATGGGCTTCCCAGGTGGTGCTAATGGTAAAGAATCTGCCTGCGAATGCAGGAGATGTTAAGAGATGTGGGTTTGATCCCTGGTTCGGGAAGATCCCCTGGAGGAGGAAATGGCACTCCGCTCCAATATGCTTGCTTGAAGAATCCCATGGACAGAGGAGTCTGGCAGGCTACAGTCCATGGGGTGGCAGAGTTGGACATGACTGAGCATACTAATACTACTAAAGACCATTTGAAATAATTCTTGTGATGTTTAAAACAGAAAGCTCATGCAAAGTATACAATTCCTGACATATTGAAATCACATGGGATTTTTAATTAAGAGATTCTAATTCTAGGCTTGAATGTATTATTTCAGTCAGTTCAGTCGCTTAGTCTTGTTGACTGTACTATTTATTCTCTATCTGAATGTACTATTTATACTCTGTTTAAAGACTTTGTGGGAGGACTTCCCTGGTGGTCCAATGGCCGAGACTCTGTGCTCCCAATGCAGGGAGCCTGGTTCGATCCCCGGTCAGGGAACTAGATCCAACATGCTTGACCTGAGATTCTGTGTGCCCCAACTAAGACCTGACACAGCTAAGTTAATTAATTAACTAAATATTTTTAAAAATACTTTGTAGGATGGGCTTAATAATCATCATTTCAAGATAAAGTATCGCAACTTTTGTTGTAGAAACCTCTTCTTTCCAACAGACTCAGAATCTTCTGCAGCAGTTTCTAGCCCCTTCTGCATATGGCTATCCATGTTTTATATGAATGTTCTAGCTTGTTGCATATTCTCCTTAACCTAGAGTTATGAAAATTTATTCAAATCCTCAGTGAGTTAACCAAACTTCAAAGAGAATATTTTCATCTCTGTTCAATAGGTTCTCTGTAAAGTAGGGGGCGGGGGGAGAAAGCCTTATGATGAAACCCATGAAAACTAATGTTTATCTCAGGCTTTCCTCAACTTTGAATGTTGTGCTACTTCTAAGGCAATCAAAGGTTTCCAAGCAAGTTTATACCCACACTGTTTTAGAACTCTGAAATTTCCTGTGTGGAATCTTTAGACTGGCCTGTGTACATAGTTTTTGTGCACATGCAAAGGGCATATGGTTGGATGGCATCACCGACTCCATGGACATGAGTCTGAGCAAGCTCCGGGAGTTGGTGATGGACAGGGAGGCCTGGCGTGGTGCAGTCCAAGAGGTTGCAAAGAGTTGGACACAACTGAGCGACTGAACTGAACTGAAAGGGCATATGAGCACCCAGGTCCTCGATGGCACATGCTTCTCATTTCACACGAACCTCCACCCAGTCCTGGGCAGATCCACGGCCCCTGGCGTTCCAAGTCAGCAGATGGCACCTGCTTTCTCTTCGCTCTTGGGCAGTAAGTGGTGTGGTCACTACCTCCTTACTGGGGCCCCCTTTTCCTGTCAGGACCCCATCCTCCGGTTTCCTCATTCCCTCTTAGAGGTGGGTTCATCTGGGTTTCTTCCTGATATAACTGTTACGAAGCAGAAGCCATCGGCTTGGTCTCAAAACTCTGGGCAGGCCCTTGCCAACCAATTCAGCTCCACAGACCCGCTGGTGTCTACCATTCCCAGCATACTCCTCCTCTTCTTAAAAACACCATGTACATGACTTACCAGGAAGTAAAATGACTAATATGTATGGGAATACCTTTTGAGTGTGATGGCAAATATGAGTGAGATAAGGGTTAAATATTTACCCTAGACAGAATTCGACTCTGCAGTTTTCATACTCTTGGGTTTAATGGGCGGATGGAGGTGAGGGAAAGGAAGTGAGGGAGCGGTGATGAAGAGAAGAAAGCAGGAAGCTCCTGCAGGTCTGCCTCCTGCAGGTGCTTGTGACCCAGATCAGGGCAGAGCTGGGCAGCAAACTGGGTCTTCGTTCAGACAGACAGGCTGTATCCTGGCTGGTTCTCTGCTCTTGCCCTTTCATTAGGTATGCACGGAATAAACTTTTTCTCTGGTGACCTGGGCATTTAGAAAGCTGGTTCAACCTCCACACCACGCCTCTGCCCTTCCCCCATTTATTTGTTTGTCTTTTTTAATCACGAACTGAAATGTAGAGAGAGATTCATTTTTATGGAAGTGAGTTCTTTTCACAAGGTCAGTTTTTGCCCATTACCCACCGAGAGGGGGACAATTTGAGCAAATGATCACCCTTAATTAGAAAAAGAATGAAGCTCATAATGACAACGGGCAATTTGAGTAATTAAAATTATTTTAGCCAAACATTGATTTCTTTTAAATTAAAATGTGCCCAGAAGCTTATTTATATTTTATATATATTCAAATGACTTTTTGGTTATTCAGTTTTTCTCATTTTAAACCACTTGTGAGCTGACTTTTCCATTTATGCTGGAGGATGTTCAGTATCTCAGAATAATAATTGAGAATGACCCATAAATACTTTAAATTTATGAACCTATCTCTTACTAGCTAAACCACGATTTCTTCAGTGTAATAGCTGGGGAAAAACATAGTAGAATTCTAGAGAAAACAGTTCTTGGCTTACGTTTTTATGTTCAGCAGCCTTATTATTGTTGAGAGTCCCTAAAATTAAAATGCAAAACTAAGCTTCTTGGCTCGGCTCGCTTACTTAACCTTAACAAAATAGAAGGGTCTGTTTCATTAATCAGAAGAACACCAGACATAGTGCATGAATTTTATCTTCCACTTTGTCCTCTGTATTTCAGAATGATGATAATAATAATAAAAGTCCTTGCATTTGGCAGCCAGACAATCATATTCTTTTTGTTTCTATCATGCTCCTATGTAAAATGAATTTCTCAGACAGACTAAATGCCTTAAGGGGCAAAAATTCCTATGATCCTCTCCCCAGGAAATCTTTAAAAATAGAATAAACTTTCATTTGTCTGGGTGTGGTTTTTTAAGCACAGTATGTCTTTGGCAGAGGGATAGTTGAGCTGACCTATGGATGTTGCCTGAAGCTGCACGATCACTTAGGTGGAGAATTTTCCCTTAATCTTTGCCAGGTTTAATTTATCACAACAACACATGTGCTTATAAATGTTGTGAAACAAAAACAGGGTGCAATCTTCTTTTCCATTGAAAAGTAATGAAACAGCTTATTTCTCAAATTTGGGAAAGTAAGATTACATCAGGAAAAAGTATGATTTTTTTTTTTCCTCTTCAAATCTCTCCTGAAAGATAGTGAAATATGATAAATAGCATGCTACTTAAGACAATGTGTTTTCAAACAACTGGACCAAATCAGCAAAATGGAACCACATGCTCCTTCAAGACCACCTTCATGTTCCTCACTTGAATCTGATGCTGGGTGTCTGGACAGACAGAGGGGCCTGACAGTGCTCAGATGTGCTGATGGGCGCTGACAGGGTGGGTACTGGGTGAGGGCCAGAGAAAGCGATTTCACAGATACGGTTACAACCTGTTATGCTTACATCATCTGTCCTCCTGCTGGCCTCCTAGACACGTTGCGGGCAGCCACAAGTTCCCTGCTGTCCAATCTCCCCTGCTGGGAGTGATTATGCTATGAAAGTGTTCACTTTAGCATAACTCCAAAAGAAAAGAATAATATTATCATTTCAGTATGTTGATCATTAACTCACATACACACGCATACACAGAAGGTGACGGTCGATTTTTAAAAACTATATTTGTCTATGGGCAAATTCCAAATCACATTTATTCTCATATTTACCAGTTCCTTTTTTTCCTCTCTTTCAAGAGGAAGTCCAAAGTTAGTCTGTTTTTTTTTAACAGCCAAGCTTTTTTAAGGTATTAGTTACATTATGTTAAAATGCAGGCATGCGTGAAAATTGATTTTTTTTTTAGTGGATTTATAGAACAGTGTAATTATCACTACATCCCAGTTTAAAAATGTTTCCATCACTCCAGTAAGTTCCCTGTGCCCATTTGCTGTCAATCTCATCTCCCACCTCTAGCCCAAGGCACACACCGATTACTTTCTGCCCCATAGATTCACTTTCCCTTTTTTTTTAACTTATTTTTTATTGAAGGATAATTGCTTTACGGAATTTTGTTGTTTTCTGTGAAACCTCAACATGAATCAGCTATAGGTACACATATATCCCCCCTTTTGGACCTCCCTCCCGTCTCCCTCCCCATCCCACCCCTCTGGGGTGACACAGAGCCCCTGTTTGAGTTTCCTGAGCCACACAGCAACTTCCTGTTGGCTCTCTATTTTACACATGGTAATGTAAGTTTCCATGTTACTCTTTCCATCTCACCCTCTCTTCCCCTCTCCACATGTCCATAAGTCTGTTCTCTATGTCTGTTTCTCCATTATTATCCTGTAAATAAATTCTTCAGTACCATTTTTCTGGATTCTATATATATGTGTTAGAATATAATATTTATCTTTCTCTTTCTGACTTACTTCACTCTGTATAATAGGTTATAGGTTCATCCACCTCATTAGAACTTACTCAAATGTGTTCCTTTTTATGGCTGAGTAATATTCCACTGTGTATATGTACCACAACGTCTTTATCCATTCATCTGCCGATGGACATCTAGGTTGCTTCCATGTTTTAGTTACTGTAAATAGTGCTTCAGTGAACAATGGGATACGTGTGTCTTTTTCAATTTTGGTTTCTTCAGGGTATATGCCTAGGATTGGGATTGCTGGGTCATATGGTGGTTTTATTCCTAGCTTTTAAAGGAATCTCCATACTGTCTTCCATAGTGGCTGTATCAATTTGTATTCCCGCCAACAGTGCAAGAGCATTCCCTTTTCTCCACACCCTCTACAGCATTTATTGTTTGTAGACTTTTTGATGATGGCCATTCCAACCAGGAGGCCTGGCATGCTGCAGTCCATGGGGTCGCAAAGAGTCGGACACCACTGAGTGACTGAACTGAACTGATTCGGACTGGTGTGAGGTGATATCTCATTGTAGTTTTGATGTGCATTTCTATAATAATGAGCGATGTTGAGCATCTTTTCATGTGTTTGTTAGCCATCTGTATGTCTTCTTTGGAGAAATGTCTTAGGTCTTTTCCCCACTTTTCGTTTGTTTTTCTGGTATTGAGTTGAGTTTTTCTGGTATTTGGTTTTTGTTTTTCTGGTATTGAGTTGTATGAGCTGCTTATATATTTTGGAAATTAATCCTTTGTCAGTTGTTTCATTTGCTATTATTTTCTCCCATTCTGAGGATTGTCTTTTCACCTTGCTTATAGTATCCTTTGCTGTGCAAAAGCTTTTAAGTTTTATCAGGTCCCACTTGTTTACTTTTGTTTTTATTTCTGTTACTCTAGGAGGTGGGTCATAGAGAATCTTGTTTTGATTTATGTCATCGAGTGTTCTGCCTATGTTTTCCTTTAAGAGTTTTATGGTTTCTGGTCTTATATGGAGGTCTTTAATCCATTTTGAGTTTATCTTTGTGTGTGGTGTTAGGAAGTGTTCTAATTTCATTCTTTTACATGTAGCTGTCCAGTTTTCCCAGCACCATTTATTGAAGACGCTGTCCTTGCCCCACTGTATATTCTTGCCTCCTTTGTCAAAAATAAAGTACCCATAGGTGCATGGGTTTGTTTCTGGGCTTTCTATCTTGTCCCATTGGTCTATATGTCTGTTTTTGTGCCAGTACCATACTGTCTCAATGACAGTAGCTTTATAGTATAATCTGAAGTCAGAAGGGTTGATTCCTCCAGCTCCATTCTTCTTTCTCAAGGCTGCTTTGGCTATTTGGGGTCTTTTGTGTTTCCATATGAATTGTGAAAATTTTTGTTCTAGTTCTGTGAAAAATGTCATTGGCAATTTGATAGGGATCACATTGAATCTGTAGATTGTATTTGGTAGTATAGTCATTTTCACAATATTGATTCTTCCTACCCAGGAACATGGAATATCTCTCCATCTGTTTATGTCATCTTTGATTTCTTTCATTAGTGTCTTATAATTTTCTGTGTACAGTTCTTTTGTCTCCTTAGGTAAGTTTATTCCTAGATATTTAATTATTTTTGTTGCAATGGTGAAGGGGACTGATTTCTCTTTTTGATTTTTCATTGTTGGTATATAGAAATGCAAGTGATTTCTGTGTATTGATTTTGTATCCTGCAACTTTTCTAAATCCACTGATTAGCTCTAGTAATTTTCTGATCCTATCGTTAAGGTTTTCTATGTACAGTATCATGTCATCTGTAAACAGTGAGACCTTTACTTCTTCTTTTCCAATCTGATTCCTTTTATTTCTTTTTCTCTTCTGATTGCTGTAGCTAGGACTTTCAGAACTATGTTGATAGTGGTGAAAGTGGACACCTTTGTCTTGTTCCTGATCTTAGGGGGAATGCTTTCAGTTTTTCACCATTGAGAATGATTTTTGCCATAGGCTTATCATATATGGCCTTTACTATGTTGAGGTAGGCTCATTCTATGCCCATTTTTTGAAAAGTTTTAATCATAAACGAGTGCTGAATTTTGTCAAAGGCTTTTTCTGCATCTATTGAGATGATCGTATAGTTTTTATCTTTCAATTTGTTAATATGGTGTATCACATTGATTGGTTTGCATATATTGAAGAATCCTTGCATCCCTGGAATAAACCTAACTTGATCATGGTGTGTGAGCTTTTTGATGTGTTGCTGAATTCTGTTTTCTAAATTTTGAGGATTTTTGCATCTATGTTTGTTGGTGATATTGGCCTGTAGTTTTCTTTTTTTGTGTTGTCTTTATCTGGTTTTGGTATCAGGGTGATGGTGGTCTCATAGAATGAGTTTGGAAGTATTCCCTCCTCTGTAGTTTTTTGAAAGAGTTTTAGAAGGATAGGCATTAGCTCTTCTCTAATGTTTGATAGAATTCTCCTGTGAAGCCATCTGGTCCTGGGCTTTTGTTTTTTGGGAGATTTTTTATTACAGCCTCAATTTCAGTGCATGTGATTGGATTGTTCATAATTTCTGCTTCTTCCTGTTTCAGTCTTGGAAGATTGAACTTTTCTAAGGATCTGCCCATTCCTTCCAGGTTATCTATTTTATTGCCATAGAGTTGTTCACAATAGTCTCTTATAATTCTTTGTATTTGTGCATTTTCTATTGTAACCTCTCCTTTTTCATTTCTAATTTTGTTGATTTGATTCTTCTCTCCCTTTATTTTTTGATGAGTCTGGCTAAAGGTTTGCCAATTCTGTTTATATTCTCAAAGAACCAACTTTTAGTTTTATTAATCTTTACTATTGTTTCTTTCATTTCTTTTTCATTTATTTCTCTCAGATCTTTATGATTTCTTTCCTTCTGCTAATTTTGGGTTTTTTTGTTCTTCTTTATCCAGTTGTTGTAGGTGTAAAGTTAGCTTGTCTATTTGATGTTTTTCTCATTTCTTGAGGTAGGATCATATTGCTATAAACTTCCCTCTTAGAACTGCTTTTGCTGTATCCCATAGGTTTTGAATTGTGTTTTCATTGTCATTTTTTTCTGGAAATTTTTTTATTTCCCTTTTTTTTCTTCAGTAACCTCACTTTTCCTCTTGATAAGGGTGAAAGAGGAGAGTGAAAAAGCTGGCTTAAAACTCAGCATTAAAAAAACTAAGATCCTGGCATCTTGTCTCCTCACTTCATGGCAAATAAGAGGGGAAAAAGTGGAAACAATGATAGATCTAATTTTCTTGGGCTCCAAAATCACTGCTGAAAATAAAAAAGACACTTGCTCGTTGGAAGAAAGGCTATGACATCCTAGGCTGTATTAAAAAGCAGAGTCATCACTTTGTGGGTGGTATAGGTCCATACAGTCAAAGCTATGGTTTTTCTAGTAGTCATGTATGGATGTGAGAATTGGATCGTAGAGAAGGCTAAGTACAAAAGAAATGATGCTTTTGAATTGTGGTGCTAGAGAAGACACCCTGAAGAGTGCCTTAGAAGGCAAGAGATCAAACCAGTCAGTCCTAAAGGAAATCAACCCTGAATATTCATTGGAAGGACTGATGATGAAGCTCCAATACTTTGGCCATCTGATGTGAAGAACTGACTAATTGGAAAAGATCCTGATGATGGGAAAGATTGAAGGCAAAAGAAGAAAGGGGTGGCAGAGGTTGACGTGGTTGGATGGCATCACTGACTCAATGGACATGAGTTTGAGCCAGCTCTGGGAGATGGTGAAGGACAGGAAAGCCTGGCATGCTGCAATCCATGGGGCTGCAAAGAGTCGGACATAACTGAGTGACTGAACAACAACAAAAAAGAAATTTATAGATATCATATAAGAGAATACAATGCCATTTTTTAAATGCTTCTTTTACTTAGCATATTATTTTTGAGGTTTACCTGTAGTGTTGTACCAGTAGCTTGTGTTTTTTAAATTATTATTGATGAATGCTATTCCATTGTATGGGAATACCACATTTTTTTTTTCAATCAGTTTACCAGTTGATAGACATTCAGATTGCTCACAATTTGGGACTATTGTGAATGTGCTGCTGTGAGCATTACAGGTACAAATCTTTGTACGAAAGTCAGTTTTCATTTGGATGAATGGCCAATATTCATTGGATGGATAGCCAATAAAGGAATTTTTGTGTCATAAGTTTGCGTTTAACCTTTTTTAAGAAACAAAAATAATTTTCCAAAGTGATTGCGTTATTTTTCATTTGCTTCAGCAATGGGCAGGGGGATCCAGATTTTCATCAGCAGTACTTTTTATTGTCTGAATTTTGATTATGGCCATCCTAGGGTGTGTGAAGTGGTATCTGTGATTTTGATTTGCATTTATCTAGTGATTTATGATGTTGAGCATCTTTTCAAATGCTTGTTGGTCATTTAGATTTATTTTTTGGACAAATGTCTATCTAGATCCTTTCCTTATTTTTCAACTGGAGGTTTTTATTATTGAGCTGTAGAAGCTCTTTATAGATTCAGGATGCAAGTCCTTTCTGAGATATATGATTTGCAATATTTTCTGTTAATCTGTGACTGGTATTTAATTTTAAAATTTAGAAAAAAGTTTTGAAATTTTGATGAAGTCCAATTCATCAATTTTTCTTTCATATATAATAATTTTAGTGTCATATCTAATAAATCTTTGCCTAACCTCTTTCAAAAACGCTTTTCTCTCATGTTTTCATTAGAATTCTTAAAAATTTTTCATTTACCTCTAGGTCTATGATCCATTTTAAGTTGATTTTTGTGTGTGGCATCTGATAAAGAGCTAAGATGATGATTACTGTTGCTATTTTTTTACATATGGGTATCAAATTATTTCAGCACCATTTGTTGGAAAAAAAGTATTCTTTCCCCCTAAATTTCTTTGGCTCTTTGTCAAAAATCAATTGACCATAAATATAAGGGTTTATTTCTGAATTTTCTATTCTATTCCATTGATTTATGTGTCGGTCCTTATGCTAATCACACTGCCTTGATTATTGTAGCTTTATAGGAAGTTTTGAGATTGAATAAAGTCCTCCTACTCTGCTCTTTTTTTCTAAGTGGAGCCAAATCTTACCTTAGTAATACTCCTTCCACCATAGGAAATAGTTTAATTTCTAGTCCTAAAAGAATTATAAAAAATCATGAAAAAGTGCTTTCATGTAAATTGATCTTTGCAACATAACAAGCCACCTCAAAACTAGTGGCTTAAAACACAACCGTTTGTTTGGCTTACAATTCTGAGTCAGCATTCTGAGATGTGCTTAACAGAACAGTTTTTCCCCTGATCTCGGTCATGTGTCTGTGGTCAGCTGCCAGTCACCGTGACTGTTCTGCTTCTGGAGGTTAACTGGGTGTCAGCTGGGGCAGTGTGGGTAAGTGGGCCATGTGTTTCTCATCATACATCTGACTAGACTGAGCTTGTTCCCATGGCAGCAGGGTAGCCACAACAGCAAGAGGAAAGACTTCTGAAATCTCTGTTCACATCACTTTTGCTAATGTCTTATTAGTTAAGCAAGTGACAAAGCCAAGATCAGCATCCTCTGTGAGGGCTCTACCAAAGGAGAATAGAAGATTATATAGGAACTAATTGAAGGTGTTACTGGGTCCATCCACCACAGTTTCTAGCAACCTGGAGGAATTAAATGCTTTGAATGTAAAGAGAATCACATTTCTGGATATGCCAAACCAGTTATTTCAAAGCAACAGTTTTTTGTCATTGGAACTGACTCTAACACAGCTTCCTAATCCATTGGGACCCATGTACCATCCAGTAGCTACTCCTAGAAAAGAATACAGAGAAATAAAATGGTTCCTTATAATTTTCCTTCAGATCACAAAGTTTTGAGGAATCCCAAAGGAACAAAAATGTTCCCTCAATAAGAACAATTAGGGATTTCCAATTCCATTCTTGCCTAACTTCACGTGATTTACGTTTAGAGCTATGTAGTTTCAAGAGATCCTAGTGGTCGTTGTTCAGGCATCCCCTGTGGCTCTGACGGTAAAGAATCTGCTGCAACGTGGGAGACCTGGATTCGATCCCTGGGTTGGGAAGAACCCTGAAGGAGGATGTGGCAACCCACTCTAGTATTCTTGCCTGGAGAATTCCATGGACAGAGGAGCCTGGTGTGCTACAGTCCATGGGGCCGCAAAGAGTCGGACATGGCTGAGTGGCTAAGCACAGCACAGTGGTCATTGCTGTTCAGTTGCTAAGTCTCGTCCAAGTCTTTGTGACCCCATGGACTGCAGCACGCCAGGCTCCCCTGTCCTTAACTACCTCCTGGAGTTTGCTCAGATTCATGCCCATTGAGTGGGTGATGCCATCCAACCATCTCATCCTCTGTCGTCCCCTTCTCCTCCTGCCTTCAATCTTTCCCAGCATCAGGGTCTTTTCCAATGAGTCAGCTCTTTGCATCAGGGGGCCTAATGGTCATATAGACCCAAACCCGAAGGTTGTACCTTATAGCTCCTTCAACAAGATAGACATCCTGACATTAGGATCCACTACTTTGCATAAATAACCAAGTCATACAATGTTTTCCTATACTCTTCTGGGAGACAGAAGCTACCAGTATTTTGGTGGGAAGACAGACCTTTATTTCCAAATTCACATTAGTCTAACTAATTCATTATTGTTTTTTTCTTTATATGCTATGGACCAACCATTAGCTTTAGTATTTCTGCTGACACTGCTTTTATGAAAAGACTTGAAATGTTTTGGCAAAGGGGAGGCTTGAAAGCAGATGAGAGGAAGGAAACTGAGTAGTCTGGACATAGCCCATCAAGTAGAGCTGCATGGCTTCAGTGAGCAGTTTTATGTTAAGAACAGTAGTTATGGATTAAATATACTCTTTGAGCCATCCAGGAAAACCAACTAGGAATGACGTTTATATGGGAAAAAAATAATTGAGCAAATAGTTTTACAAAACTGATCCATTTGTAAATTAAGGTCAACCTGAGGTGTGTTTACTTCAGAATATATAGATAACAGCAGGGTTTATATGAGATGTTGGATAGACTCTTTAGCTAATCTAACTAATTAATTCAGTTCCACATGGGCAATTCATACACAGGCTCCTTGATTTCATTTTTATCTGACAAGTTTGTTGATTAAAATGATTACTTAAGTGTATTATGTTGGGATTGTGAATATGGAATTGGACCAAAAAGTTTAAGCTATTACAAGGTTAGATCACTCGAGGTGCTTAGTGAGAGACTAGTTTCTTAGTGTTGATGGTCATGGCTATCATTATTTAAAGGAGTTTATGAAGAAATGTGGTCCACTGAAGAAGGGAATGGCAAACCACTTCAGTATTCTTGCCTTGAGAACCCCATGAACAGTATGAAAAGGCAAAAAGATAGGACACTGAAAGATGAACTCCCCAGGTCAATACGTGCCCGGTATGCTACTGGAGATCAGTGGAGAAATAACTTCAGAAAGAATGAAGGGATGGAGCCAAAGCAAAAACAACACCCAGTTGTGGCTGTGACTGGTGATAGAAGCAAGGTCCGATGCTGTAAAGAGCAATATTGCATAGGAACCTGGAATGTTAGGTCCATGAATCAAGGCAAACTGGAAGTGGTCAAACAGGAGGTGGCAAGAGTGAATGTCAACATTCTAGGAATCAGCGAACTAAAATGGACTGGAATGGGTGAATTTAACTCAGATGACCATTACACCTACTACTGTGGGCAGGAATCCCTTAGAAGAAATGGAGTAGCCATCATAGTCAACAAAAGAGTCTGAAATGCAGTACTTGGATGCAGTCTCAAAAACGACAGAATGATCTCTGTTTCTTTCCAAGGCAAACCATTCAATATCATGGTAATCCAAGTCTATGCCCCAACCAATAACACTGAAGAAGCTGAAGTTGAATGGTTCTATGAAGACCTACAGTACCTTTTAGAATACCCCAAAAAGATGTCCTTTTTATCATAGGAGACTGGAATGCAAAAGTAGGAAGTCAAGAAACACCTGGACTAACAGGCAAATTTGGCCCTGGAGTACAGAATGAAGCAGGGCAAAGGCTAATAGAGTTCTGCCAAGAGAACGCACTGATCATAGCAAACACCCTCTTCCAACAACACAAGATAAGACTCTACACATGGACATCACCAGATGGACAACACTGAAATCAGATTGATTATATTCTTTTCAGCCAAAGATGGAGAAGCTGTATACAGTCAGCAAAAACAAGACCGGGAGCTGACTGTGGCTCAGATCATGAACTCCTTATTGCCAAATTCAGACATAAATTGAAGAAAGTGGGAAAAACCATTAAACCATTCAGGTATGACCTAAATCAAATCCCTTATGACTATATCGTGGAAGTGAGAAATAGATTTAAGGGACTAGATCTGATAGAGTGCCTGATGAACTATGGACAGAGGTTCATGACATTGTACAGGAGACAGGGAGCAAGACCATCCCCAAGAAAAAGAAATGCAAGAAAGCAAAATGACTGTCTGAAGAAGCCTTACAAATAGCTGTGAAAAGAAGAGAAGTGAACGCAAGGAGAAAAGGAAAGATATACCCATTTGAATGCAGAGTTCCAAAGAATAGCAAGGAGAGATAAGAAGCCTTCTTCAGTGATCAGTGCAAAGAAATAGAGGAAAACAACAGAATGGGAAAGACTAGAGATCTCTTCAAGAAAATTAGAGATACCAAAGGAACATTTCATGCAAAGATGGGCTCAATAAAGGACAGAAATGGTATGGACCTGACAGAAGCAGAAGATATTAAGAGGTGGCAAGAATACACAGAAGAACTGTTCAAAAAAGATATTCATGACCCAGTTAATCACAATGGTGTGATCACTCACCTAGAGCCAGACATCCTGGAATGTGAAGTCAGGTGGGCCTTAGGAACAAAGCTAGTGGAGGTGATGGAATCCCAGTTGAGCCATTTCAAATCCTGAAAGATGATGCTGTGAAAGTGCTGCACTCAATATGCCAGCAAATTTGGAAAACTCAGCAGTGGCCACAGGACTGGAAAAGGTCAGTTTTCATTCCAATCCCAAAGAAGGGCAATGCCAAAGAATGCTCAAACTACTGCACAATTGCACTCATCTCACACACTAGCAAAGTAATGCTCAAAATTCTCCAAGCCAGACTTCAGCAATACATGAACCGTGAACCTCCAGATATTCAAGCTGGTTTTAGAAAAGGCAGAGGAACCAGAGATCAAATTGCCAACATCTGCTGCATCATCGAAAAAGCAAGAGAGTTCCAGAAAAACATCTATTTCTGCCTTACTGACTGTGCCAAAGCCTTTGACTGTGTGGATCACAACAAACTGTGGAAAATTCTGAAAGAGATAGGAATACCAGACCACCTGACTTGCCTCTTGAGAAACGTATGCAGGTCAGGAAGCAAGAGCTAGAACTGGACATGGAACAGCAGACTGGTTCCAAATAGGAAAAGGAGTAAGTCAAGGCTGTATATTGTCACCTTGCTTATTTAACTTACATGCAGACTGCATCATGAGAAACGCTGGGCTGGAGGAAGCACAAGCTGGAATCAAGATTGCCGGGAGAAATATCGATAACCTCAGATATGCAGATGACACCACCCTTATGGCAGAAAGTGAAGAAGCACTAAAGAGCCTCTTGATGAAAGTGAAAGAGGAGAGTGAAAAAGTTGGCTTAAAGATCAACATTCAGAAAACTAAGATCATGGCATCCGGTCCCATCATTTCATGGGAAATAGATGGGGAAACAGTGGCTGACTTTATTTTTTCTGGGCTCCAAAATCACTGCAGTTGGTGATTGCAGCCGTGAAATTAAAAGATGCTTACTCCTTGGAAGGAAAGTTATGACCAACCTAGACAACATATTAAAAAGCAGAGACATTACTTTGCCAACAAAGGTCCGTCTAGTCAAGGCTATGGTTTTTCCAGTAGTCATGTATGGGTGTGAGAGTTGGACTATAAAGAAAGCTGAACGCCAAAGAATTGATGCTTTTGAACTGTGGTGTTGGAAAAGACTCTTGAGAGTCCCTTGGACTGCAAGGAGATCCAACCAGTTCATCCTAAAGGAGATCAGTCCTGGGTGTTCACTGGAAGGACTGATGTTGAAGCTGAAACTCTGATACTTTGGCCACCTGATGCAAAAGCTGACTCATTTGAAAAGACCCTGATGTTGGGAAAGATTGAAGGTAGGAGGAGAAGGGGCTGACAGAGGATGAGATGGTTGGATGGCATCACCGACTCAACGGACATGAGTTTGGGTGGACTCCAGGAGTTGGTGATGGACAGGGAGGCCTGGTGTGCTGCAGTCATGGGCTCGCAAAGAGTCGGACACAACTGAGCGACTGAACTGAACTGATGAGGAAATGGAGGTGTGCCCTTGGTCAGAGATAGGCATTGTTGCTGCCATCTACAGTGGTGATAGATTAAATCACTTGCAGACTTCAGGCTCTGTTTAAATTTGTGGTTGAAGCAAGAAAGATGATATCTGTCAAAGATGAGTGCCTTCATTAATTAAATTAGCAGGACATTTTACTAGCTCTAATTAGTAGAAAATAAGCCACAGAAATATAGTGATTAAAGCATGCTAATCTGATTAGCATCACAGTATTGTTACAGGATACTTGAAAATGGAGAATCACCGGACTAAGACTGGAAAGATGCAGGGATCTGTTTGGAAGTAGAGTGTGTGTGTGTTCAGTTGCTTCAGTGAAGTCTGACTCTTTGCAACTCTCTGGACTGTAGTCTGCCATGTTCCTCTGTGCACGGGATTCTCTGCAAGAATACTAGAGTAGGTTGCCGTGCCCTTCTCCAGGGGATCTTCCCAACCCATGTATCAAACCAGTGTCTCCTGCATTGCAGGCAGATTCTTTACTATTGAGCCACCCAGGAAGACCCCTGAAAGACGAGGGTAGTTGCAAATGATAACTAAACCTGGAGCTGCTGTTGGATTGCCAGAATGTTTGAAGGAATATGCCTGAAAAACAGCCTGAAAATCATGAGATATTGTTGAATTGATAAAAAGCCTTCTTTCTAGAAGGAGGGCTATAAAATACAGGACCATCTGCAATAAAAGGAGCTAAATATTAAGTTTAGTGCTTTCACTAGCTGAGCAAGAATTTAGCCAGTAGAGGCCGAGCCTCTCAAAATTTCATATTTATGCAGTCTGTAGAGTAGAAAGGTTATGAGCTGCCTGTGCTTTTCTTTATCCAAACCTACACAATGAAGGCAGTGTCCATTTGAGACATTTAGACAAAGGGTATCCAAGTATATTGTGGTTTGGGAGAAATGCAGTTTTGTTCCATTCAATGCAGTACAAATCATACCATTAAATTATCATGTGCACCCTCTCCAGTGTTCTGTTTCTTGGTCTCACTTTGTATAGAACTAGTTTTAGTTTATGGATGTAGATAGATGGAAACTGTCCATTTTCTTTCCACCAGTTTCCAGTCCTCCCTCTCCCCCATTTTCTGGTTTGTAAAGATTCCAATCACCTCAAAAACTGAATGCTATACTAGATCATCTGTCTCCAGTATTTTCTGTATGTATATACGGTGCATTGTTTATGAGGCTTTCGTAATATTTAGATAACCATAAACCAGCAGAAACCATAACAAAGGTTCACTATTAAAACAAATCATAACTGAAGTTTTTAGAAGGTATTCAATTATAAATTAAATAAAAAATGGTATAGTTTATATTGACTTAGTCTTCTAATATCTGGCATCGACTATTTTAAATTTTTATTTTTGGTATGGGCTTATTATAAGAATAGATTTTCCTTCAGTTTGGCAAATGCTGAGACATAAGAAAATCATTTTAAGCGGCCAGTATTATAACAGAAGGTTATGGCTATTTCAAATCAAATCATTTTAAAAAAAATAGACATTTTATTGTCAAGTCAATGTCATAGATTTCAGCCACACTTGTGTCACCCTGCCTATTGAAATGATTTAGTTCAAAATAAAACAACATATTCAGTATAGATTTTTTATTAAAAATTTCTACTAAGAGCAAAGAATTGTTTTTGGTGCTCATGGCTAGAAAGCAAAATGATGCAGTGAACAATTTCTGGGATAGTCTCAAGTTAAATTTATTAATCTAGTTCCTTCTATGTATTTAATTCATCAATTATTATTCACAATATATAATTTATAGCTCTCACAAACTATGATATGAAATTTGATTTCAACTGAACTATTACGTGTTTGGTAAAGGAAATATATGTATTTTTAGCCAATGAATATTTGTTGAGAACCCCATAAGATGCATTATTCTGTCCTGTGCATTTGTTATCTTTTTCCAGGAATATATATGATCTGGTGAATAGATAGGATACTTGTCTTAGATTTTTAATGGAGATATGCTGATGTGTGTTCCACACAGACACTTAACGATACAAAGAATAACCAGGTAGAACACTGACTGTTTCAGTTCAAAGTCTGTTCTTCTTCCTTCTCTCCTTCCTTCTCTGTCTGGAAGCTTTTAGACAGGGCTGATCAAGGTGAGCCCCTGTTAGTGGGGAGGGCTGTGACACAGCAAAGGTGTTATTGCTTGAGCAAGTTGCAGGTGGTATCTGTGCCCTTGGAGGTGAAGTTTTAAAACTCAGTTGGTTGAGTGGGTTTCTGCACAGGAAGTGGTAGGTGGGAGCTTTTGGGAAACCCAGGGAGGGGTGTTGGAGTTACAGCAAGGGAAGAAGGTCTCTTTGAAAGGAATCAGAAGCTTTGGCAGTGATGGCTGTAAAAGGCCAGTTGGAGGAAAAGGAGAAAGTCCATGTGAGGAGTGTGGGGAAGCTAAAGTCCAATTTATCCATTTTTCTGTTATAGATCACAACTTTAGTGTTCCATCTAAAAAAAGTCTTTTGCCTAACCCAGTTTCAAAAATATTTTCTCTCATGTTTACATTAGAATATTTATAGTTTTATATCTTACATTCAGGTCATGATCCATCTTGAGTTGGTTTTTTTGTGTGATGTGTTATAAAGAACTAAGATGGTGATTACTATCGTGATTTTTTTTGCATGGATATCCAATTTTTCCATTTGTTTTCCATTATCCAGCACCATTTGTTGAAAAGAATTATCCTCTCCCCACTGAATTTCTCTGGCTCTTTTTCAAAAGTAAATTGATGATATACATATCGATATAAAGGTTTATTTCCGAACTTTCTATTCTGTTCCGTTAATCTATATGTCAATCTTTACGCTTGTCACACTGCTTTGATATCTGTGGCTTTATTGCCAGTTTTAAAATTGAGAGGCGAAAGTCCTCCTACTTTTGGGGGAGAGGTGGTGCTTCAGAGGGTACAAAGGGTGTGTGGATAGTCTGACAAGAAGCATCAGAGCCCAAAAGAGAGGAGGAGTTTGGCTCTGCGTGGGTATTGGTGATGAAACCCACCATGGGTCATGAAGGCTGAGATCAAGGTGATGAAAGCATCCTGGTGGGAGATAGAGGTAATGACAGTAACATCCATGCATAAGTGTTGGAGCCCAAGCCGTGTGTGCGGGGCATCTGTGCAGGCATTGTGCCCGGGGGTGGGGTGGAGAATAGGACATCTGCAGGAAGATTGGTGATGGGGATGGTTTGATGAGGAATTGGTTACCTTCTGGGGGACTGAGTGAATAAATAAGTATACTAAAGATAGAAACAGGTTTCTCATTATAGGAAATAAGGAAAAGGAAAACACTGGAATTAGCTCTGTGGTGTTAGTTTGGAATTGAGGTATAGGTTTGAACTCATGGTTTTCAATATATAGATAGATAGATATGCATGTGTGTATGAAGCTGATGCTCCAGTATTTTGGTTATCTGATGTGAACAGATGACTCATTGGAAAAGTCCCGGATGCTGGGAAAGATTGAGGGCAGAAGGAGAAGAGGGTGTCAGGGGATGAGCTAGCTGGACGGCATCACTGATGTAATGAACATGAACTTGGGCAAACTCTGGGAGATGGTGAGGGACAGGGAGGCCTGGCGTGTTCCAGTCCATGGGGTCACAGAGTCGGACATGACTGGGTGACTGAACAACAACAACAAATAATATAAGGTATAGTATGTGCATGCACATACATGCATATACTAACTAGCTCTGTCCAATGAGGGGACTTGAGACCAGTGACACACCAGTGCCATCCTGATGTTGCCATGTAAAATCCATGCTCCAGGAAAAGAACCAGGATTCCTCAGAGAAATGGCTGATCTAGGGTGGGATTTGGGAAGTTTGAAAATAAATGTAAGGCATCTCGTTATACTGGAAAATAAGAAAATACTGAAAGAACAATCGGGACATTTCAAAAGGACATAGAAGCCAGGCAGCCAAATAAGGGACAAGCTTAGCATCAGAATAAAAAAATGATAGTTGACCTTCTCCTAACAGTGGATTATTGACTGATTAATGTTTAAAAAAGAAGAACGTCATTTGACAGCCATCGTAGTAATAATGCAGGCCAGAAACACCCATGGCTATTCATTAGTGGTAGAAACTTTGATGAGGAATGGATATTGTCTTGAAGCACCTTCACAGAGGGACAAAGAGCGATTTTACAGTGAAGACACCTGGCAGACTACAGCTTAGTCAAGGGGAACATTACCAAGTGAGACAAAGCAAAATGATGCAGCACCTACAGGCTGTCCTGAGAACAGAGCATCACATTTGAGATTCCCACCAAAAATATATAGGGCTTTCCTGGTGGCTCAGATGGTAAAGAATCTGCCTGCAATGTGGGAGACCTGGGTTTGATCCCTGGGTTGGGAAGATCCCCTCGAGAAGGGAACAGCTACCCACTCCAGTATTCTGGCCTGGAGAATTCTGTGGATAGAGGAGCCTGGCAGGCTACAGTCCATGGGGTTGCAAAGGGTCTGATAAATAATCATGAGGAAGCATCAAACAGTCAGAGTGAAGAGCATCTTCTAAATAACTGGTCTATAGTCTTCCAAAGTCTCAGTGTCATGATAGGCAGGGAAACCTTGAGAAACTGTTTGAGACTGAAGGAGATTAAAAGACATGGTCACCAAAAAGAGTTTTAGATTGGAACCTTTTGCTGAAACACAATTTCTGGCCAACTGGAGAAATCTGAACATGGATGAGATGGTTGAGGGCTTCGCTGGTAGCTCAGCTGGTAAAGAATCTGTCTGCAATGTGGGAGACCTGGGTTCAATCCCTGGGTTGGGAAGATCCCCTGGAGGAGGGCATGGCAACCCACTCCAACATTCTTGTCTGGAGAATCCTGGCGGCCTGCAGTCCATGGGGTCACAGAGTCAGACAAGACTGAGTGACTAAGCACAGCACAGCACATAGATGGTTGAAATATATTAACACTAAATTATCTATTTTAATTACTGTATCAGAGATTTGTAGGAAAAGATATTACTTGTAGGAAACACATTCTATAATAATTGAGGGTAACAGGACGCCAAGGCAGCAAAAACTGTTGAAATTTGAAACTATTTTGAGAGAATAAAAAAAGAAAAAAACATCAGGAATCTGAAACAATCTGTTTTCTGGAGCAGGTTGTGCAGTGACCTGGCTCTTTGCAGGAGAACAAAGCACTTCATCCCCTTATGTTTCCATTTCTTTATCTCTTAAATGAAGGAGTTGGATTCACTTATCTTATATTCCCTATAGATCCAACGCTTAAGTTTCTCAAGTTCAAGAGCACTGCAGTTAGGGGTTAGATGAGACTGGGATAAGGGGTCAGAAGGTCTAGAAGAAGAAACACTGGTTGTGTTTTGTGAGAGGTGAGCTTCTCTGTGAGGCCAGGCAGAGGGTGAAGATGTCGGAGCAAGGAGAAGCCTGCAAACAAAGGATTTGAAGGAAGTTGCACAACGGGTAGAGACAAGGTTTTATTTTTCACTGGGAGGTTTCTTGATTCCTTTCTCTTTCTCTTCCCTCCCTTCCTTTCTTCCTCCCCCCTCTTCCTTCCTTGCTTTCTTTCTCCAGCAAACATTTATTAAGCATTTCTCACATTCAAGGCACTGAGTGAAACACTGCAGGGAGAACAGGCAAAAAAAGATAGTTTCTGTTCTCAGAGTGTTTACAGTCTAGCAGAGAGAAGCTCAGCCAGCACACAAACACACAGCCCTCTGCTCAGACTTCTTTGCGCTTCTCCCATTCTGATGGTCAGAGCTGAATAAGCCTCTTGACCTTGATGTCTTGAGAGATTCCTTCCCTCTTCCCTCCCCTGAGACACTGCTTCCCCTTTATTTGATTTCTTTATAGACGAGGTGATAGGTGCCCTTTTTTTCACTGATGGCTGCAAATTTTATCAGAGAAAGGAAATGCCTTAGTCAAGTGAGCAGTATTCCAGAGACTTTATCCACCTAATGACTCAAGGGATAAAATGGAAGTTATCTCTTTGATTTTTAAATCTCAGAGAAACTTGACTTTCCCTTTCCTATCACAGAGAAAACTGCAATTTAACAATTTATGTGTAGAATGGATAACTATATTAGGGTAAAAACTGTGAAATGCAACATGAATGAGGTTTCTCTTAAGGAGGTAAACCATGTTTTGAGCAGGTAAAATGATAGCACATATTAATTTACATACTATTGTTATATTATGATATTATACTATAATGTTGGAGAATTTTATATGTATGCCAGTGAAAATCAGTAAGAGAGTTCATCCTTAAAAATTCATATTATTTTCTTTATGAGTAGCTTTGGAAGAGACATGGAAAATGATATGGTTTGAATAAAATATGTTTTTAATGAATTTCCAAATAAATTTTCCCTAATGTTCATCCTTGTTCATTAAGCCTACATAAAAGAGACTGAAGCAGCCATTAAGTAGTGGTTCAATGGCTCTCTGTTTAAAGTGTGTGCTACTGTTCCAACCAATAATGTGTCTATTGTCTTGGAAAATGCTAATTGCTAAATTGATTGTGATATTCATGTTCCGACACTCCAGTCGAACACTGAACAATGTCCCACGTGATGATGGAAAATAGCTTGTTGTTTGATGCACAGTGATAGCCGGTCCACATCTATCACAATCATGAAAAGTGGTTTCTGTACCCTGATTGCTTTTCTAAATGAGAATGGCTCAGACCAGAGAAGGGTAGTACAAGATATTAAACGATGCTTATTCTTCTCATTGGTGAAGTTGCCCAAGATTAATAAATGCTGAGCAAGGAAACAACATGTTACATATCTGTGCTCGATCCTGTGAGTGGCTGAGGAAGCTAGCATGGCATGACAGAATGCATGGTGCTCCAGTGGTTTGAAACTTGGCCCTCCCAGTTTTGTAATGTTAGTAAGTGACTCTTTGAGATCTCATCAAAGAAATAAGAGTTTGGATGAAATAACTTCTGAGTCTCACTTTTTAAATGAAAAATATCACTGTCAAATTTTTGGCTTAGTACTTAATATGGGAAAAACTGACAAGTAGCTTCCAACAAGTCTTTCATAAAATAGTTACTAAGTCTCTTTATGTGGGACAACTGTGCTTATGCCAAAAGTACAAAGATGAAAATAAATATTAAAATATCGTATGTGTCATCAAGAGTTTATGATCTAGCCTAATACTGGGAGACTGGTGATAAAATTAGTAAAGCATTGTTACAATAAATAACAAAATATCACCAAATGTAATGCAAGATCCTGGATTGGATAGTGAATCAGATAAAAAGTTGCTGTAATGAACATTGTTGGGAAAATGTATTGAATGAGTATCAAACTTATAAAATGTGGTAATTGTGTTGTGGTTTTTAAGGAGAATATTCTTATTCTTAGGAGATGTGATAAAGTATTTGGGGTCATGAAATGTGTAACTTAGTCTCAAATGATTCAGCAAAATCACACACATATACACACACACACATATGTATGTGAGAGAAAGAAAATGTAGCAAAATGTTTACAGTTGATGAAAGTGGTATTTGGGTTATTTCTTTATTGTTTTTACAACTTAAAGTTTGAATAAATAATGAGTGATACAGTGCTACAGGAATGCAAGATAAGTGCATTCAAAATAATTGTAACAGCAAGTCCATTGAAACAGGATGTTGAATTATCTCATTTTGTGTCTGAGACCCCAAAGATGAGATACACTGGTGAAAAGTGTCCCGTGATTCTGAAGTAGCACTAGGCATGTACCAACATAGGTAAGAGATGGCCCACACCAAGCAAGGTAGCACTAGGCATGTACCAACATAGGTAAGAGATGGCCCACACCAAGCAAGGTCATCAGCCTCTCCCCGCTCATAGCAGAGAAGAGGAACAGTATTCTGAGGGACAGAGTGTTTAAGTAACTTGCTCAAGGACACACAGTAGTGAGTTGAGTTGAGGAATCAAAGTCACCCGCTTGCCCAGCACTTTACCTGCCTTACCTCTCCTCTATACCGCTTCTGATAACAGTGTTGAACTCAGTTCGGATGTTAGACTGTTTTTATTTATTTATTTTTCTCTCTACACTTTCATCTTTAGTTTGGAATGAAAATTTCCAAAAGAGCCCAAATTACAGTTGCATGATTATTAGTGAATTAGTCAAATTGAAACTTTGCTGATTTGATTACTTCCAAAGCCCTAGTTAATGTGATTTGTACTGTCATAATGATTATATGTGATTATAAATGGTTTGTCCAGGCACTGATTTTGAAGACTTTCAGAGCAATCAGCTCCACTATGCTGCAACTTGGGTCTTTAAAAATATTATATACTTTAATACATGTATCTAAAAGGAAGCACTTACCATCCAGCTCTTGATTAGTAGGACTGAGATTAAAATATGATGAAAGTGATATTGAGCAAACTTCCTCAAGTTCTCATCCAAGATGCTCTTCTCAAGGGAACAGTGTGTCACAAGAAAAACACTAGATCAAGCTGAGAGTAGACAAGACATTTTGAATTTGGGGGAATAGAAGGATTTCAGAAGATATTCAGGACCACAATCATGAAAATGTTTACATTTTAAAAAAAAAGGTACAGTCACCTGCTTAGTCAAAGATATTTTGGAAAGACAGTTGTGAAGAGTAACACCTTTAGAATAATTCTCTAAAACAGTAGAAGAAAATGGAGACAGCATAGGGAGAAAGAGGCTAGTCTTTTTACTGAAAGTAATGGTAACCTTTGGATTCTGCAATTTGGGGTAAAGTAGTCTTACATTTTATACCTCTGAAGTTTGTTTCTTTTCACTGTGAAGATTCAACCTTCGAAGCAAAACCTGACGGGATGTGCTTTGTTAATCTAGCTTTCTGGGAAACTGTCTTCCGTTGAATAATAGCCACAGGTCTGTGAGCTCATTCACATTTCAACCCAGTGGCAGCTGCGAACTTAAAAGAGCCATATTGAAGTGCTTCCCATAAATAACCTCAACTGGAATTTTGAATAATGTTACTTTTAGGTGTTTTTAAAAGCTTTAGTATGTTCATCATGAAGTCTAATGGAAGGTATTTGTGCACTTTGAGAGGAATTGTAGTGTGACTGTTTTCCAGAATCTAAATTATTTAAACGGTAACCCAAAGAAGTTACATCTCGGAAGTAACATTGTTTTACGCATGCCATGGATGAGGAGTCATTGTGCATCATCACAATTGGGAATGGTCAACAGTGGCTAGTGCAGTTAGAGAAGTTGTGCAATTAATTACTTACATGTAATATGTTCCTTTTTGGGGTATCTGATATTATTTTTAATAGTATTTCTGTAAATTCTCTTGGAATAACAGTTTCCCTGCATTAAGAAAATTTTTGTTTTTTATTCACAATTTATACTTTTTTTTTTTTTTTTACTTTTTCTTTATATTTTTATTTTTTTCAGTTTTGTTGTGATATAATTGACATACAGCACTGTAGAAGTTTGCTTACAGCATAATGACTTATGTGTTGTCTGAAATAATTACTGCAATAAGTTTAGTAGACATCTATCATCTTGTACAAGTACACAAAAAATTTTTTTCCCTTTGTGATGAGAATTTTTAGGATTTACTGTCTTAATAACTTTCAAGTATACCATACAACAGTGTTAACTATAGCCATCATGCTGTACATTACATTTCAGTACTTATTTATTTCATACCTAGAAGTTTGTACCTTTTGGCCACCTTTACCCATTTCTACCACTTACTACCCCTTGCCTGTGGTAACCACCAATCTGATCTTTGTCTGTGAATCTTTTTGTTTTTTTTTTTTTAAATTCCACATGTAGTTACAATCGTACAGTATTTGCCTTTCTCTGTCTAACTTACTTCACTTAGTATAATACTCTGCAGGTCCCTCCATGTTGTCACAAATAACAAGATTTCCTCCTTTTATGACTGAATAATAATCCATTATCCACTCATCCATTAATAGACAGTAGGTTGTTTTCATGTCCTAGCAATTGTAAGTACTGTTGAAATTAAATAGGTTCCATTTGATATTCTCCTTTGACATTTGAGGGCTGTACTGCATGAATTTTAGTCTTCAATTGTATTTACTTGGTCAAGTATTATAAAATGTTTGCTCTACATTCTGTTTTGTTGTATTGTTTTTTCTCAGTTGTGAGACATGCAGGGACCTCCACAGAGATGGGGAGGAAAAATAAAATAGAATCAGGCCAGTGGGTACCCCTTGTGGGGTGCTGATCTGTACATGGGGAAGGCTGGTGTTATATTTAACAGTGTCTGAGGAACAGGGGTGACTCTGATGATAGGCAGCATTGGGTTACTATTCCAGAGGTCCCCAATCTGTTGTCTAGGACGTGGAAGTAGGAAGTCACTAGATAGGGGTAATGAGGCTGTGAGGGAAATGCTCTCACCTAAGCTTTAGCGTGTTCTAGCTTTTTTTGGTCTTAAATCTATATTTTAAAAATTGAAGTATAGTTGATTTACAAGCTTGTGTTAGTTTCAGGTGCATAGCAAAGTGTTTCAGTTATGTGTATATATATACACAGACATATATATACACACACATATATATGTTCTTTTTCATATCCTTACAGGAGTGTTTGTCTAGCTTTAACTAAGGCCCCACCTGGCAATAATTACCAATCATTATCAAACAATATATACCTCAAGTCATGAAAAGTTACCAACTTTTATCTCTATCATTTTCTTTTTAGATGATAGTGTACTAACATACTCTGAAAACCCAAATTAACTTTATTTAAAATCATATTTTATATGACAACATAGCCAGTAATTGGCCATGTTTAAGCTTTTCTTTGAAAGAGATATTAAAATTGTCATAATTATCATTTGAGTTGAATTCAAGTTTATATCTTTAATTATGCCTCAGGGACTTATATTGCCTTAGGGTTTTATGATTTACTCTTATAAAGATAAGAAACAATTAGTTGAAAGTAATTGATGGGATTTCCCTGGTGGTTCAGTGTTTAAGACTCCCTGCTCCCAATGCAGGGGCACAAGTTCAATCCCTAGTGTGGGAACTAAGATCTCACATGCTAACCAGCACAGCCAAGAAAGAAAAAGTAATTAAACTTGTACTATGGTATATTAAATGATATTTAGCTTATTAACTATTCATTATATACATAAATATTACATATTTAATTGATCTAACTATATCTGTATATAGCTACTCATTTACATATACACACTCTTATTCATGTATTCAGCACATTTAACAGGAACTTACTTGATTCCAGGCATGTTGTTAGGACAGGAAATATAGCCTGAACAGGACAAGCATGAGGGTATCTGCCTTCCTAGATCCTGCCTGGCACAGGGATGTCCCTATTTTCTACTCCTGCTCCCTTTGCACACATCACTAATCAATAAAGGCATTCTCACCCTGGAGCCTAGATCTCCTCAATGCAGTGCTCCATGACTGGATCAGAGCCATCATGGGAGTTGAAATTGATTTGCCATCCCTGGCTCTATGTTTAATGACCAGGCAGACTATTAAATTGGAAGATACAAATGATTAAATAAAGTTCAAGCTTTTTATTTGAGAACCGGTTACATGATTTTGAGTCTCTTTCCAGGGACTCTTCACCAAGATAAAATATTGAAAGGCTGAGTAAGATTGGGACAGGATTTTGTCAAGTAATGATTGGGAAAATTTCTATGTCGAGACAGCATCAGGAACCACAGTCCCCTTAAGGAGTCACACTCCCTTCGCTCAAGATTATTAAGGGATATTTTCAGGGACAACTTGACGAGTCTGTGATTAAAAGGCCATAGCACCACAATCATGCTCAAGAAAGTCAAAGAGGTTTGCGTGGAAGAGAAGAAGTCTGTATCTGGGAAGAAAATGAATTCCCATCAGTGCAAGTCAACAGAGGTGTGGCTACTTGGCCAGAGGACGTCGTGATGATGTCATTTCAAAACGAATCTTGCCTGAGGGCTTTTACTGCCAGGGACCGAAGTGGTAACTGGCTGAGACGTGTACCACCAGGGGTGCAAGCTGATGTGTGATTTTCAAAGCTGAAGACTCAAGGAAAGACACTACCCATGTCACAGGAGTGGCAAGTGATGGGGCCCAGCAGAGGAATCAAGGGAACACACACAAGCACCCGCACAAGGGAATCAGCTTTAAAACATGTGCAAGGGCTGAAAAGCATGAGGCAGACCTGTGACAGCAATAGTCGTGTAAAGAACATGAGTATTCCTGTCACTTTTATATCCAACCTCCTCCAACCCCGTCTGGTAAAAACAGGAAAGGAATTTCACCCCCACTGCTAACTATAGGCTGCAGTTGAGGGAGGAACTGAGATTTAACTTGAATCAGCTCAGAATTTTTCAATATTACCTAGGAAAGGAAATTTACATTACTTGAGATAGTATTCATTACTTAAAGTTTTCATGGGCCTTTCTATTACCTACGTCACCTAAGGGTTGCACAAATGTCTTCGTTGTTCTGCCAAGGGCAGGGTTTGGATTATAAGTACCAGCTAGGTTTAATGGGACAGTTGGAAACAAAAGTAAAATTGCTTCTACAGTTTATTCATTCATTCACTCATCCATCCATTCATCCAGAATATACTGATACAGTGTTGTTCAGTCACTAAATCATGTCTAACTCTTTGCGACTCCATGGACTGCAGCATGCCAGGTTTCCCTGTCCTTCACCATCTCCTGGAGTTTGCTCAAACTCATTTCCATTGACTCAGTGATGCCATGCAACCATCTCATCCACTGTCAACCCCTTTTCCTCTTGCCCTCAATCCCAGCATCATGGTCTTTTCCAGTGAGTCAGCTCTTCACACCATGTGGGCAAAGTATTGGAGCTTCAGCATCAGTCCTTCTAATAAATATTCAGGGTTAATTTCCTTTAGGATGGACTGGTTGGATCTCCTTGCAGTCCAAGGGACTCTCAAGAGTCTTCTCCAACACCACAGTTCAAAAGCATCAGTTCTTTGGCACTCAGCCTTCTTGATGTTGATATATTTTACCACTTCTACTTATGATAATTAACCTCTTACCCACTGGTTTAAGTTAGTTTAGCAAGAACATTATTGCTTTCATACTCTGTGCCAGACATAGTCCCAGTTTCTATGTCAGATAAAATAGACTTGCTGTCTTTGAGGAGCTTATGATATCATCTAAAGAGCTGTGAAAAAAGAGACATGGAAATGTGTAATTTAAGCTTTTATAATGCCTAGAATATGAATTTATAATTTCAGGGAAATACGTCAAGAACTCTGGTAAAGATACACATTATTACCTCTTTCTTTTTAATTCTCGCTGTGCTGGCTTCTCTTGTTGTGAAACGTGACCTCCAGGGCGTGCGGGCTTCAGTAGTTGCGGGCACATGGGCTCAGTAGTTACGACTTCCGGGCTCTAGAGCGCAGGCTCAGTAGTGGCAGCACATGGGCTGAGTTGCTCCACGGCACGTGGGATCTTCCCAGATCAGGGATCGAACCCGCGACTCCTGCCCTGGCAGGTGGATTCTTTACCACTGAGCCACGGGGGAAGCCTGAGAAAAGAGCTTTTTAGTAAAGGTTACACATAATATGAATTGTGGGGTACCAGACAGATTGTAAATGCTGATGTTGTATGTGTTAATTGCAAAATGTGGACGTTAATCCTGAAGAAATATGTGTTAATAAACAATGTATATTGAATATACTGATTAAAATTGTCTGATTAATCCAACAGTAAGTGCTCTAGAGGCATTAAATTGAGCTTTTAAAGAGTTATTATCTACTAGAATCTTTTTAATTTCTCAAATGCTCCTCATATATTATTTAACACTTGCTAGTTTTTAAAATCATGAGACTAATGTCATTTGGATGCTGAAAAGTATATAACTAAAGTGATAAAATAATAAATCTTTCTTCTTCCAATAATCTACCTTACCTTTCTAACCTTACTTTGTAGTTAGCTGTTATACACAAATAAATCCCTGGAGACATTGTAATACTACAAGGCTTGGTTTCAAAGTGTATATTCATACAGAATCTCCTTTGCTTAGCACTTAGAGTTGGAATTATGAACATAATACATATATATATAAAAACCTAATTCAGAAAAGGAGAGTATGTCAACCTTCTATGGTAGAAGATAAATAGAATTCAAGTGCTTAAAGCTAGAGCATTCAAGGAAATAGACACTTATTTCTTATGGGGCAAGGAGAATTAGGCCTCGGCAGGACATGAACCTAGAATTTCCATCTGTATAAGCTGAATTCAGAAAAAGCCAAGGAACCAGAGATCAAATTGCCAACATCCATTGGACCATAAAGAAAGCAAGGAAATTTCAGAAAATGTCTACTTCTGCTTCACTGAGTATGCTAAAGCCTTTGACTGTGTGGATCACAACAAACTGGAAAATTCTTAAAGAGATGGAAATACAAGACCACCTTACTTGTCTTCTGAGAAACCTGTATGTGGGCCAAAAAGCAACAGTTAGAACCTTAAATGGAACAACTGACTGGTTCAAAATTGAGAAAGGAGTGTGGCAAGGTTGTATATTATCACTGTTTATTTAACTTATATGCAGAGTACATCATGTGAAATGCTGGGCTGGATAAATCTCAAGCTGGAATCAAGATTTCTGGGAGAAATATTAACAACCTCAGATATGCAGATGATACCACTCTAATGGCAGAAAGCAAAGAGGAACTAAAGAGCTGCTTGATGAGGCTGAAAGAAAGTGAAAAAAAAGCTGGCTTGGAACTCAACATTTACAAAATTGAGATCATGGCATCCAGTCCCACCACTTCATGGCAAGTAGAAGGGGAAACAGTGGAAACAGTGACAGATTTTATTTTCTTGAACTCCAAAATCACTGTAGATGGTGACTGTAGTCATGAAATTAAAAGATGCTTTTTCTTGAAGAAAAGCTATGACCAACCTAGACAGCATATTAAAAAGTAGAGACATCACTTTGCCAACAAAGGTCCCAATAGTCAAAATTATGGTTTTTCCAGTAGTCATGTACAGACATGAGAGTTGGACCATAAAGAAGGCTGAGGTCCGAAGAATTGATGCCTTTGAATTGTGATGCTTGAGTCTTCTCTTGAGAGTCCCTTGGACAGCAAGGAAATCAAACCAGTCAATCTTAAAGGAATCAACCCTGAATATTCATTGGAAGGACTGATGCTGAAGCAGAAGCTCCAATGCTTTGGCCATCTGATGCAAAGAGACAACTCATTGGAAAAACCCCTGATGCTGGGAAAGATTGAGGGCAAAAGGAGAAGGGGGTGGCAGAGGATGAAATGGTTGCATGGTATCACTGACTCAATGAACATGAATTTGAGCAAACTCTGGGAGATAGTGAAGGACTGGGAAGCCTGGCGTGCTGCAGTTTATGTGGTCACAAAGAGTGAGTCATGACCTAGTGACTAGACAACAACAAGGAGAATGAAGAACATAAGATATCCACAGAATTTGGCTTCCATGAAACAACAGAATTTTATAGAACATAATACTGCATGTTACCAGTTTTATGAGTAAAATTAAGAGAGTTTAGACAGCATGAGCCCACAGGGGCTAAACATCAATCACAGAGATTTGA
The DNA here is from genome assembly GCF_019320065.1 of Cervus canadensis. Taxonomy (NCBI): domain Eukaryota; kingdom Metazoa; phylum Chordata; class Mammalia; order Artiodactyla; family Cervidae; genus Cervus; species Cervus canadensis. The sequence continues at coordinate 15,614,772 of NC_057416.1, forward strand.
AGACCAAGATGACTCTACCCATAGAGCATATGCAACAAGGGGATTTGCAGTTACTATGTATGAAATGCGGTGTGGCTCTGTTTCCGTGTCAATTACACTGGGTGGTGCAGAGTACAATATGTCTATTGCATATTGACATATCTTTGCCCTTTGTCACTTGCCATTTTTCTTTCCCCCAAGGAAATAATCTAGAACCGGGGACTCTCAAAGGTAATTGTATGTGCTTGGCATGGGGAACACAGAGAAGGAAGTGAAGCATAAGAGTGGACGTGGGAGCAAGTAGGACCCTAGTATAAACTATAGGAAAGTGGGGTCATACTCTTTTTAAAAACTTTTTATTTATTTGTGGCCGTGCTTGGTCTTCACTGCTGCGCGTGGGCTTTCTCTAGTCGTGGCAAGCAGGGGCTACTCTCTAGTTGAGATGTGCGGGCTTCTCATTGCGGGGGCTTCTCCCGTTGCAGAGCGCCGTCTCTAGATTGTGCACTGGCTTCAGTAGTTACGGCTTGTGGGCTTAGTTGCCCTGCAGTGTGTGGAATCTTCCCAGACCAGGTATTGACCCTGTGTGCCCTGCATTGGCAGGCGGATTCTTAACCACTGGACCACCACGGAAGTCCGAGTCATAGTCTTTATAGACATATTTAAGGGTAATCCTTAAGTTCTGTTTTTAGGAGCTTTTGTGGTATTTCTCAGGTCTGACCAAACTTGGGTCCTCTGGACCAAGAGGGCAACTCTTCTGAGGGATGTTCTATGTATGGCTTTCATGTGCGTGTGAACTTTCATTCTTATGCAGAGATTTCTAAAAGCACTGGTTTGTTGACAGTCTGGATCTTACAGTCACTGTTGTCATTTTCCCAGTGATGGGGAAAAATAAGGTTTCACTTGACCCCTGTTATCAAGACCTTGAGGCATCCTCTTTCTATGAGATATTTCCTAACACAGCTTATGAATTGAAAGCTGAACAAACTTTATTAAGTGGCTCCTAAATGGTTTTTAGGTAAAGTGGATCATAATAATTCAATTCCAGTCTTCCTCACCTGACCCTAAAAGACTTGGTTTTAGTTTATTTTTGTCAACAGTTTCTTATTCTATACAATATTTAAACAAAGGACTGTAAGAAGAAATGTAGAATTAGTTGTAGAGCTAAAGACTATTGCTGTGGTATCTTAGTGGGTTGGAAATTTGGGTGTTAAGGGCTAATCCTATCGGTAGAATTTTGTTGTTATTTAGTCACTAAGTCATGTCTGACTCTCTGCGACCCCGTGGACTGTAGCCCACCAGGCTCCTCTGTTCATGGGATTTCCTAGGCAAGAATATTAGAGTGGGTTGCCATTTCCTCTTAGAATTTTGTTAGATGATATCAAATATATCACAAATATGAGCCTATCCCTAGAAATGCCAGTTTTATATAGAAAAGTGGCTAGTTTTTGTTGAGATTCAGTTCCGTTTCTAATTTTGGTGCATTTCAACAATGAATCTTTTGTTATATGTGCATACATAAACTTGTCATCTGAATCGCATTCCAATACTAAGGCTATGGAGATGTGCTTAGAACATAGAGACATATTTTTAGAGAAAGTGTTCATTCTCCCTATTTAAATCATTCTTTTGAAAGCATTTTGTAGATTTTCTGAGTATGAAGGATGTTAGCTAGAAATCTAAATTATATTCCTTTGGAGTGTACCTACCTTTCATATACCATCATCACTGCAAAAGAGGTAATTCTTATTGCCTCATTTGTAATTCTGTCATATGACTTTTAAAGTTTCACAAATCGGCCATGACGGCTAATATGCTATTAACATGGCTACACATCTCTTTGGTTAGTTTACATGCTTAATTAATCACATTTCATTTTCTTTTTGGCTTTCATAGCAGCGTCTCTTAATTTTAAATCGAGATTTATAAAAGAGAATGTTTCCTGAGGACTCTTCAATTCTCCTATCTTTAAAGAAATTCCTTCTCAAAGGACCCCAATTAGTCAACATGGAAGCCAAGAGAAGAAAAAGCGGCACCTGATGTAGGAGGTGAATGCTGACGGGGACGCAAAAGCGAAACTTTTGAAGTATGCTTCTGTCACTGACCGTGTGGCCTGTGGGACTGTACTTCATCTTTCCTGGCTTCATTTCACTTGTCAGTTAAAAAGGGCATAATATTTATATCCACAGTGTCTTGTAAGTCATTCATTTTTCAATTTTTGTAATGAACACTTTGTTCATATTGAAGCGAGCCTGTACTATGAACAAATGATAGGCCACAATGAAAAACTCCCTTCCTTCACGAGAGCCCCAGGGACGGCTCCGTTTCCTATTCAGCGTCACACCTTCTCAGATGGATGAGCCCTGCCCTGCTGCCTAAAGGTCAGTGTGCAAAGTATTTGCTGACTCAGCTGAAAGGATAAAGCCTAAAGTTTCCATCTACCTGTGTTAAACACCTACTCTCTAGTACTTGTGTGTGTGCTCAGTCATGTCTGACTCTTTGCTGCCCCATGGACTGTAGCCCAGCAGGCTCCTCTGCCCATGGAATTTTCCAGACAAGAATACTAGCGTGGGGTGCCATTTTCTACTCCAGGGAATCTTCCCAATCCGGGGTCAAACCCGTGTCTTTAGCATCTCTTGGACTGGCTGGTGGTTTCTTTACCACTAGTGCTGCCTGGGAAGTCCCCTCTAGGACCTACTAGAATAAAATCTGGGAACACTTGGGGAAGAATAAAATCTTGTTTTTACTGAGAGCCAAAAGTTTTGTGTTCCAGGACACTATTGTTCCGTAGCCATACCAGAGAAATAAGATACTGGGTGTAACTCACTTGGCTTTCGAATGTTCTCAGACCCGCATGTGAACAGGCCTTGGCCAGGCCACATCTCTTGGGCTGCACTCGTCTGAGCAGACCTTGCCAACCGGACGCATGCCAGAGCAGCGCTTGGCTGAGTGGTCCTCACCAGCCGAGGAGTGACCTGGTTTCCAGAGGGCTCTGCTGTGGCCCCCAGTTAGTGAGGACTGAGGGGGCTGGAGGCACTGGCCTAGTCACTGCTAGCCGGTTTTCAACATTTTCCTCAGAATGTGCCATGGCGGCTAAAGCTATGAGGGTACATTAACGTAGCCTCAAGCATACCCCTGTTTCCTAATTTGGTTTTAGAGGGGAAACACGGTACCGTGGTATTTCTCATTAGGCAATAGACAGTGTAACACTTGGCAATTTGAGAAAATGGGATTGTTTTATAGTCCAATGGGCTCCAAATTGTTGTCCTCAGATCTTTATTGCTTGGTCCTTATTAATTCAATAAGCAATCTGTATCATTAATATAGAAGACGAATAAGTTTCACAAGTGAAGTTCAAAAAAACTAAAGTGATAATAATATAACTGAGAACAGAGTTTCATTTATTTTTTATCAGCAGCCGACTATATTTTTGGTAACTTCCATGCAAACAGACCAACATGGTCTTCTTCTGAAGGTGGTAATTGAGATGACAAAACTGTGGCGTCTCCATTGACTGTGCTACCATGGAAACACATATATGTTTGTGTGTGTGTGTATGTGTGTGTTTAGTCACTAAGTCACATCTGACTCTTTGTGATCCCATGGACTGTATCCCACCAGGCTTCTCTGTCGATGAGATTTCCCAGGCAAGCATACTGGAGTGGTTTGCCATTTCCTCCTCCAGGGAATCTTCCTGACGCATGGATCAAATTGAGGGCCACAGTAGTTTAATTATACCAAGAGTTACTATTGGAGTAAGCAAGCACAGACGCAAAGAATCTTCTGCAGTCCTTCTCACCACACCCTTTGCCCCCAAACACTGCTTCCGCTTTGGGGAAAAAAATCACTTTTCTACAATAGCAGTTAATTAAATAGCATCTGTCCCATTAAACAACTGTACATTGAATAATAACTACATTAACAGAAAAAAGCCTCTGAAGAATAACTCTTTGGCATCCTTTTCTTTGCCAAGGACTCTGGGAGCCATGCCAGGAAAATACAATAAAATTTCCTAGCCTAAAAGTTGTGTCCTTCCTCCCCCACTCTGTGTCTCCAGAGTCTATGCCATTAAAAAAAAAAAAAACACTTTATTATCTTACTAGAAATTTGAGGGCCTTTCTTTAGTTTCTTTGAAACTTGCCTTGTATTTTCAGTGTTGTGGTTCTGTTTCAGTGGGATGATACTATAACCTCTTCATAAGACTATCATCTCTGTAGCTGATTTCCCACATTTTCAGTGATCTGTAGTCTCCAGAGACAGATGCAAATGCTTCATCGCTGTACTTCATGGGGCTCTTATACCAGCCTTGCTACACTTCACATAGTCTCTTCCTTTCTCTGAATCTCAAAGCATAAGGAGGCAGGGCCATTTCTAAAATCAATTCCTGGCAGGAGAGAAAGGGCCTCCATGCATCAGGAAACCATTTCAAAGGTTAACAGTATATCCAAGGGCATTAATTAAACTTCTTTCTTAAATGAAGGCTCAGTGCTGTCAAAAGGTGGAGTGCATGAGGAGACAAGTCCAGAGCTATAGCTTCCTTCAGAAAAAAGAAATGAAGCTTTTCACAGACAAAGCCTATTAAGCACATTCACCTCCCGATTGTTAGATGTAACAAATAATAGGGAGAGATACAGCGGAACGGCCCTTAGCTCAGGGAACAAAGGGCGCCTTCTATATTCTCTGTCACTATGGTCTTGCCTCTAATTCAAAGAGCCCTGAAGATGGTGATAATTAAGCAAATGATTGATACCAAACCAGAGATGAATTTTAGATGCATTTTATATCGGTTTTCTTCAGGGAGAGTATCTGTTTATTCATTTTAGCACTGATCCCTGCATAGGAGATTAAAAATGACATAGCCTTTGTTAAACAGTTTAAAAGAATTGGAGAATTTTCTTTCTGAGGCTTTGACTGATGAGATCCTTTGCCAACTTATGAAAGGAGAAAAATGGGAAAAAATTACTGAATAACAATCACAGTCACTTTAGTTAGGGCATTTTCATATTTACATCTGCTATCAGCATTTGACAAAATGATGTCAAGGGCAAGGAAATAAACAGCCTGACTTTTGTTGTCACATGGGTACTAAGCCATATCAAGATGAAGTGCAGGCATTAGAAAATCGTAAGGGAACTTTGGACACACAGACAGCCAGAGAGGCTTATCCAGTTACCAGGCAGTACAGTATCTCATATTTCTTAGATGTGAGTGAGTGGCATGTCAGAGATTAGGTAGAAAGTACATGATGCAGAACGAAAAATCCGCTTAAAATATGTCAGAAAATTTCAAAAGATTGTTTCATTTAAAAATTTCATTTTTGTATTAAAATGATTCAACCTACTTTTAGGTAGAGACATACCATGCTCAGATGCTCAGTCGTGTCCAACTCTTTTGCAAGCCCGTGGATCCTTCTCCAGGGGATCTTCCTGACCCAGGAATGGAACCCATGTCTCTGACATTGGCAGGATTCTTTACCACTGAGCCACCTGGGAGGCCTAGTAGGGACATGATAGCTGCTAATGTTCCATGAGAAGATTGACATGAGAGAATAGTCAATCCCAAGTCTCATCCTCAGGCCTTTATTTTCAGTGTCAGGAGAACACTTTTCAAGCACCCATTCCCAGTGCCTGCCATTTCCCTTTTTCCTTCTGGAATCGTCTCATCTCTGTCTCAGTGGCTCACATCCCTTTACAGACACAAATAGTAGAAGAAGAGAATGGAGTGGACTATTTTTGAGGTGGAGGGTGTCAGGGGTGGCCAAGCCTGGATAATAGCTGAGTAGATGAAGGCCAGGAGGAAGCATGGGAGGGTCTGAACCTTGGCCAGGTGCAGGTGATGGCATCGTACAGAATTTAAAGCTCCAAAGGCAAGGCCACTGTGTGAGGTGCAGACGAGTCAGGAGAAGATGGAAAGTAGCTCCCAAGACTCAGAGACTTGCTTGGTTCCATCCTGAGTGTATGTTTTCTGACTGAGACAGGATTGGCTTAGAGCCTATTCCTGCAGTAGTGGGAAGTGTCTGATCCAAAATGAATCAGGGAAATCCCAGCTCAAGGAGGAAGTGAGATGGAGGACCATGCAGGATGCTGGTTTTCATAATCCAGAGGAGAGACTAGAATTGTGGATTATACTGTAGACACATGAAAGTCAGATGTGGGATCCAATAATCCAGAATTGGAATACATGAAAATAAAAATCCCACAAAGGAAATCAGGAGAAGGGAGAGACAAATAAATAATACTATGAGAGAAAAGAGGTCCCTCCTCTAAAGAGAAATTAAAAAGATAATAGCAACACTATCAACAACTATATTCTTATGATATAGTTGAAATGGCCAACTCTGAAATCTGAGTTTAAATGGCCAAATTCCTGAGAAAATATAATGTGTAGAAGAGACCTAAAGAGAATTAAAAGCTTGAATAATTCTGTAAGTATTAAAATAATTAAATCAGTCTTCAAAAAACAGGTAAGTAATAAAAATCTTCAATTAAAACCACAGAATCAGGTGATTATATAGGTGATTTCTACCAAATTGTTCAAAATGTAGAGTATCCTTAACTTAATTTTTAGTTTAACAAACTCTTCTTAATCGTCAGAAAAAGAGGGAATAGCCAACTCATTTTCTATCTAAAACCAAAAAAGTCATGTAAAAGGAAAATGTGCAGGTCAATTTTACTTTATAGTATAGGTGTAAAAATTCTAAAAATAATTTATATTCAAAAACTAGAAAATCAAATCCAATGTGTATTAAGAAAATGTACCCAGACAAGATTGGGTTTATTTACAGCAGGCAAAGAAGATTTATATTAAAAACTATAATTCCCGTTAATAAACATTTAGATAGTAAATAAAATTAACATTGAGCTTTAACATATTAGAGGCTCAGAGAAATCTTTCCATAGAAAAACCTATTTGAATTTGTTCAACTCAGATTTTTTTCAAATTTTCTTTGAACACAATTCTTGTTCTCCTTGTTCATTCTCTAAGTCGTGTCTGACTCTTTATGACCCCATGGACTGCAGCATGCCACGCTTCCCTGTCATTCACCATGTCCCTGTGTTTGCTTAAACTTATGTCCATTGAGTCAGTGATGCCATCCAACCATCTCATCATCTGTCGTCCCCTTCTCCTCCTGCCCTCAATCTTTCCCAGCATCAGAATCTTTTCCAATGCGTTGGCTCTTCACATCAGTTGGCCAAAGGATTGGAGCTTCAGCTTCAGCATCAGTCCTTCCAGTGAATATTCAGGACATGAAGAATTACTTAAGCATTTGTTACTGAATATTTAAGCTATAAATATATAAAAATGTTTGAGTCTCTCCAGATAGATTCTATATATGTAATTTTTCTTTTAGAACATCATGGTGTGATGCATTAGAAGTAACTCTGGGGCAAGAGGCAGGAAGGAGACTGTAGCCCTTTCATTGCTAAGTGAGCTAAGGACTCTTTGACTTGTTTGCATCACATCTTTCTAAAATACAAAATTATAATCTTTACCATTTACTTCACCTCCCTAGAGTTTTGAACTCTCTAGATTAGAAAAATATATCTTTTAACACTGAACAATTCGTGCACATTTTGTATTTGTGGTACTTTAATAAAACTCACCAACTAAAATTTCTTCTATCACTTTTGATAAATTGTGTGGTACCCATTGTCTAATAAAAGTTTCAAGGATTGAAGCCTCTAACTTCCATAATCAAGAGCCCACAAGGAACGACAAGGCCCTCCCTTCTGAGCATGTGGCATTTTTAAAAAAAATTTATTTATTTTAATTGGAGGCTAATTACTTTACAATATTGTAGTGGTTTTTGCCATACATTGACATGTATCAGACATGGGTTTACATGGAGCACATGGCATTTTGGTGTGGTCATTCTGTCATGCCTGCTCCAACATGAGCATGTTCACTTAAGAATTATTCGGACACTGTATTTTTTGCATGGAGTACATGATATTTATGCAGATGTCATGATGAAAAAATAGCAAACCATTAAATTTTTCACTACAAAACATTATAAAATTTTGTATGAAACATACAGCCTCCTCCAATCTCTGATTCTCAACTAGAACCTAAGCTCCAACTTCTCCCTGAGTGATAACTCTATCCTAGAGAATCAAAACGCCTTATGGCCAGAAGGGAACCTGAAAAATAGTGGGCACTAGTTGATGACTTTTAAAGGACTGAATGGATGATAACTAGAATTTTACTTTCCATACTGACTCCCCACACCCACTCTGGAATGCAGGACTTTTTTCTTCCTTTTTAAAACTGTGTGTGCCTAGTTCTCAAAACAGATCTACATCTAGTGGATGGATTAATAATTATGGCAGTTGTTAAAGTGAATGACTTAAGGCTGTTCAATCTAACACAATAGACATTTATTGAAGACATACCACATTTTCATATGAGATGTGTATGCCTTTTAAGGAAGGTTATCGAGTATGCATAGTACAAAGAATAAAAGTAATGAGGCCTAAGGCAAAGGGGAAATCTGTATAAAAAAATAAAAACAATAGCCTCTGAGTTGGCCCCCAAGGACCTCACCTCTTCGTCACCATGCTTTTGTGCAATTCCTTCCCTTTGAATGTAAGCTGGACCTGGTGGCTTCCTTTTAATTGAATAGAATGTACCAGAAGTGATCACTTCTGAGATTAGGTTACAGAAAGACAGTAACTTACATCTTCTCTGTTGCCCTCTCAGTCTGCCATGAGTGTGAGCTGACCTGTGGACAAAGCACCTCAACAAGGAACTGAGTGAGTCCTCTGACCAACAACGAGAAACTAATGACTTCAGTCCAACATCCTGTGAAGAGTCATATCCTGTCAGCAACCAGGTAAGGGATTCCAAGAAAGCAGATGCTCCTTTCCCTAAGCCTTTAGTTGACAAGACAGTCCTGGCCAAAATTTGATCACAGACATGTAGGGACCTTGGGACAGAGACACTCAGCTAAGTAGCACCCACAGAAACTATGAGATAATAAATGTTTATTGCTTTTTAAGCCCTAATGTTTTGGATAATTTATTATGCAGCAGTAAGAAACTAGTACTTCAGAAATAAAATTGACACATCAATACATATATTGTATTGTGTAAGTTAATGGCAAGCCAAAGCAGAGAGAGACACCACTATTTACAAGAAATAGTATCCAGACAATAAATACAACTCAATTGTTTGTAAGAATCATTGCTTTCCTACATGTTGGAGTCAGAAGAAATATTTCCCTTTAGTCCTTTTTAGGTGATCCCTGGTAGTATCTTTAATATCATCACTACAGTGAATAAATAGTGATCCATAGGTTTACTCTCAGTAGATAACATCTCTAAGTGTATGTCAGTGACAGAGTGCTGAAGCTTTGTTTGTGAGTATTTTTCTAAAAGACAACAAAAATAGTGTAAAATACATATTATTTTGATGGTCAGGGTTGATCTTAGGAGAAAATTTAGAATATGCAGATATATGTATGAATTCTAGCTCTTTTCTTAGTAAGAATTGGAGAGTGTAAGCTTTAAGGTTGTAATCAAAGCAAGAACCAAAAGTAAAGATATTTTGTTTGACAATTTTAATGGTTATTTAAAATTTTATTTTATTGAAGTATAGTTGATTGATAATGTTGTGTTAGTTTCTGGTGTATAGCAAAGTGATTCAGCTTCATATATTTTTTTTTATTTTTTTTTTCATTATGGTTTTTTACAGGATATTGAGTATAGTTCCCTGTGCTATACAGTGGGACCTTGTTGTTTATCTGTCCAATGTATAATAATTTGTATCTGCTAACCCCAAACTTCCAATCCCTCCTGCGCTCACCTCCCTGCCACCAGCAACTACAAGTCCCTATGCCTGTGAGTCTGTTTCTGTTTCATAGATAAGTTCATTTGTGTCATATTTCAGATTCCACATATAAGTGAAATCATATGGTCTTTATTTATCTTTCTCTTTCTGACTTACTTCACCTGGTATGATCACCACTAGATCCATCCATGCCATGTTACAATTTTAAAAGATCCAAAAATTTTTAAAAAATCAGTAGGGTAGAGGGTAGAATCAAGGTCCTTTTAATAAAATTAAGTACAATGGTTAATACTTTTGTAGTAAAGGTAGGCAAGCTACATTAGAAAGAAGTTGTTGAAAGTGAGGGTAAGACAAGTCGTCTCCTCCTCCAGCAGCTGTTCAGACCAAAGTCAACGAGACATAAGCTTGTCTGAAACAGCCCATGGATGGCGACCAGAGCTTTCTGGTCCTCATGGTCTCAGCTGTACTGAGTTCCTCTCTGTGAACCTGCTCACTTTATCCTGAACTAGGAAATAACTTTACAAGGTGTCCAGAAAGGAAGAGCATCTGTTTTCCTTTGCTCACTGGTTGTAGCATGTATTCTCTCAGAAGGACAATTTATGCTCTTTCAAACAGACAGGATCCTGTATTCCATGTGTTATTAATGACTGGGTCATAATTTTTTTGATTAAGAAGTTTTATTGACTTGACTCTTTACTACAAATATTATTTGTCAAATTTATATCCTTGATATAATTGTTCTCCTGGAGAACTTTAAAAACATACTTTCCACTTATGCAGCCTTCTAACAGAGCAAAAATCTCATTTTCTGCTCTGTCTTTTCCCCGATTTGATCAAAAGGAACATGAAATTGTGGAGATGTATGGAGGGAGATTTGTCAGTCTTTTCTTATTTACTTCGATGGTGAGGTATAAATTGAATTTGGGGCCCTCTCTTCAAGAATACACTATTTACTATCAAATAAGTTGATGTTAGTGGATTAGATATAGGTAAGGTTTTCTCTGATAACCTTGTAAGGTGGGTTAGAGTGCTTTGGGGTTCTGGAATAATGGCTTGCTTTCTTTCATGTGCACACTTGGCTTTTGTTTCTGACTGTCTCCTTTGAATACCTTTGGTCTGCTGGAAAGTGAGTATATTTTTTATGTAAAACTGGATGGTCTGGGGACAGCTGAATCATTTATTACTGCCATTTTAACAGACACAGCAGATGATCACATGATTGACTCAGTGATTGCGAAGATAGACTACAGGAAGCAATTAATACTGTTATGCCTACTTCTTTGTTGAACTCATGTGACTTTACTCATTGGTAATTGTGGCTTGCCCATGTTTGAGGCGTGACTAAAACTTGAAAGCTGAGAAGATAATGAAAACCATTTTAAAATAGGAATGTGGCATATGTTAATGTAAATCAGCCATCCAAATTTCTTAATGAACTCACTCATTCAGTACTTAGATAATTATTCAGATATGGAAATGGTGGAGCCATCCAATAATACCTCAAATGCATTAAAGAGCATCCATATATGTGGAATAGATTATCATCCAAAATAATTTAAATTCAGCTGCAATTATAGAATGAACATGCTGCTGCTGCTGCTGCTAAGTCACTTCAGTCGTGTCCGACTCTGTGTGATCCCATAGACGGCAGCCCACCAGGCTCCCCCGTCCCTGGGATTCTCCAGGCAAGAACACTGGAGTGGGTTGCCATTTCCTTCTCCAATGTTACCTCCTATATCTCAGCACTGTTATATTTCCTTTTTTAAAGTGGGACTTAGTTATTTACTGATTACTCTGGGATATTCAATTATTTGCTGTGGGGCTCCTCATCATTGCTGTGAATTAACGAAATGGCTCTGTTGTCCTTAGTAATTAGCTGAGTAGAAAGTGAGGGGAAGACAACACAATCTGAGGGCTGCTCGGCACTACCTTTGTCTTTCTTTAACATTTGTCAGCTAAATGTGGAATTTTAATTCCCTCCCTAATTACCAAGGACTCTTGCTTAATGGACATACCCCTTCAGGTACCTTGCTTACTTGTACTCTATCTTTTCACCTTATTCTTTTGAGATGTGTTATTTATAACCTGGCACAATAGTCCTCAAGCATTTCTATGGAAAACAAACAAACAAAAAAAGCTTCATCAATATTAAATAGCATCTGAGAGTTTTGAGCCTTCTCCTGGGCATCTTCTGGGCTTCCCTGATGCTCAGAGGGTGAAGAGTCTGCCTGCAATGTGGGAGACTGGGGTTCGATCCCTGGTTCGGGAAGATCCCCTGGAGAAGGAAATGGGCATCTTCAATGATGTTGTCTCATTTGATCCTCCAGGAAGCACTTGAGAAATAGCTATAAGGGAATGTGTTTTTCAAGGAGGAAATGAACTCGTTGGAGTAGCCTATGTGTAGGTGGGTAAACTGAGATTCAAACTTAGGTCTGGTTGTAAAGCCCACAGTTGTGACAATGCAGCGCGTTCTTTCATTTATCCTGCGTTGGCTTAGATTTGGCCATCTCATCAGCATTTCTCTTCCGTTTTACTACTCGGCAAGTGACAGTTAGAATTTTTCCGACCTTTACCTTGTCATGGAAGATCAGAGATGTTCAAGTTTATGTGCCTCTATTTTCCCTAGGCTTTGTGAATATTATGTAAGCTAATTCTGTGGTAAACAAAATTCTTATGTTAATATCAATGGGCATTTTCAACCCAAGTAGAAACATCGGAAATTTGAGCTAAAATTAACCCTGCTGTTCTTCCCTGGTGGCGTGGATGGTAAAGAATCTGCCTGCAATGTGGGAGACCTGGGCTCACTCCCTGAGTTGGGAAGATCCCCTGGAAGAGGGCATGGCAACCCACTCCAGTATTCTTGCCTGGAGAATCCCATGGATAGAGGAGCGTGGCGGGCTATAATCCCTGGGGTTGCAAAAAGTCAGACGTGACTGAACGACTAAGCACAGCATGTGTCTACAATCCAAAATATACTACCAAGCTAGGTAAAGACTTGTCATTTTGGTCAATTTCTACATTGCCAATGTAATATTAATAATACCAACAGTTACTGTAATAATGAACTCTATGTTTTACTGATTGTGAAATATAGTCTAGGCTTTCACCCACACCGAAACATTGCTAAGTAGGTTATGATTATCCAAGTTTATCAAAGGAGAAACAATACGGTATGTCATGGTTAAGAGATTCACCCAAAGTCTTAACAGCTAGTAAGTGATTGTGTTAAACTAATATTTCAAAACTTGCCCATCCCTGATTAACATTATATATTTCCCTGGTATTAGTTATATGTAACCTTTTCTCCTAAAACCTGCCCTTGGTATTGCGTTTATTGCATTTGAGTTTTGTTTCACCAAGAGTTATCAGGGTGACTGCTGAAATGATTTTGAAATCAGTAGTAATTACTTATAAAAGAGGATTTTGAAAATTCACAATTCTTCACCAAACATCTCATTGAGAAAGTAAAGATCTCACTCCTGCTTTTCACATGAGGGGAGAACAGAGCCTTATGCATTATAATCTGTCTTTCCCTGTTTGTTCCCACTACATACCTTGAGAGAGTTACCTGTGGATGCCAAGACAAGTTTTGTTCAGAAAATGCTTTACAGGTAGGGCTATGTCTTCTACAAATCCCACCAATTAGCAGATTGTGGTGCCATGCATATGGATAACTGACTCTGAGAATGATGAATTCAGATTAAAACAAATGAAAATGCCATCTGCTACATGGTTAGATTATTAACCTCACTATGATCAATAATCAGATATGGGGATCTATCTACAGCTTTCAAAAAAGACCTTGATAAAGCCCACATATTAATTATGACAAGTCTGAAAATAGTCAAAACTTAAGCCAAATTGAAAATTACCATTCAAAAATCTTGAAAAGAGAACATTATAAGAAGTCTTATTTGACATGGGTAAAAATGGGAAAGATTGAAGGTGGGAGGAGAAGGGGACAACAGAGGATGAGATGGTTGGATGGCATCACCGACTCGATGGACATGAGTTTGAGTAGACTCTGGGAGTTGGTGATGGACAGGGAAGCAAGGCGTGCTGCAGTCCATGGGGTTGCAAAGAGTTGGACGCAACTGACTAACTGAAGTGAACTGAAAAATAGTATTTTAGGTACAGAAAATACTCTTATCTAGAGGTCTTCCAAAACTTCAATTGCCTAATGCCAATTTATATATATATGTGTGTGTGTGTGTGTGTGTGTATTTACACATTTACATAATACATATAAGCTTCCCTGGTGGCTCAGACAGAAAAGAATCTGCCTGCAGTGCAGAATACTTGGGTCTGATCTCTGGATTGGGAAGATCCCCTGGAGAAGGGAATGACAACTTACTCCAGGATTCTTGCTAGAGAATTCCATGGACAGAGGAACCTGGTGGGCTACAGTCCATGGAGTCTCAAAGAGTCGGACATGACTGAGCAGCTAACATTTTCACTTTTCATAATGCATACACAAAAGTAAAAAGGAAAAGTTGTGAAATAAAATATATTCCTTCTGCACGTGTAATGGGTTATAAAAATTGTAAAAATCCTGGAATTCTGCATTGCATCATGGAGCCTAATCCAAACTTTCTCCCCCATAAATCAGTTCATATAAAGTTAGTCAGCTATAATTTGGTACTTTCTGTCCTACTCTTATCTTGTTAGGTAACCCATACGTTTTTCTAGCAAAGTTACAAGCAGTAGATAAGTCTCTCATTTTGTACACCCTCTAAACCATGATGTAAATGTGATTGGAGAAGAACATTCCTATTAATACCCTGTATCAACCATACAATCGCTGTTGAATGTGTATTTTACCCTCCACAAAGAGATGATACAGTCACAAACTGGAAGAAAGAAAGGCATTTGGATAGTATTTCTTTGTCAATTCATATTCACCACTTCTAAATCACATCCTCTTGTTTTTTGCTGCAAGGATGTAGACAGAGAGATATATTTAGGAAACAAGGAAACGGAAAAAATGAAAAGGAAAGGGACAGAAGAAGAGAGTGGAATGAAAACAGACCAGGCCATTTGTGAAGATGTTATCTACCCTGGGGTGGGGCAGAGTGAAGCCAATTTTTGTTGCTGTTCTGTCTTTAGTCGTGTCCAACTCTTTGCAACCTCATGGGCTGCAGCACGCCAGGCTTCACTGTCCTTCACCATCTCCCAGAGTTTGCTCAAACTCATGTCCATTGAGTTGGTGCTGCCATCCAACCATCTCATTCTCTGCCGCCCCCTTCTCTTTTTGCTTTAAATCTTTCTCAGCATCAGAGTGTTTTCTAATGAGTCAGCTCTTACCATCAGGTGGCCAAAGTATTGGAGCTTCAGCTTCAGCATCAGTCCTTCCAGTGACTATTCAGGATTGATTTCCTTTAAGATTCACTGGTTTGATCTCCTTGCAGTCCAGAGGACTCTGAAGAGTCTTCTCCAGCACCATGATTCAAAAGCATCGATTCTTCAGTGCTTAGCCTTTTTTATGATCCAGCTCTTACGTCTGTACATGACTGTTGGAGAAACCATAGCTTTGACTATATGGACCTTGGTCGGCAAAGCAGATGTCTCTGCTTTTTAACATGCTGTCTCAGTTTGTCATAACTTTTCTTCCAATGAGCAACTGTCTTTTAACTTCATGGCTGCAGTCACCATCCTCAGTAATTTTGGAGCCCAAGAAAATAAAGTCTGTCACTGTTTCCACCTTCCCCCTTGTATTTGCCATGAAGTGATGGGACCAGATGCTTGCCAATTAGGTTACCTAAAGATGCCCCTTCACTTTAGCAACCCGCAAAGAGCTGATGGCTTTTTTTCTAGCTGAGTGGGGAAGCCGGTTGTGTAAATTGCCCAAAGTGCTATTGAAATCCATCTCTTGGAGGATTCTGAAACATGTCTCTATTTGAAGAGTCTAATAATTGTGACGATGACAAGTATCACCTGCAGGACATTGAGTGATGATAGAAAACCAAAATTCAGGGTTTTGTGACTCACATACTGCAGAATATATGCCTACTGCTTTTTCTTTCCTTCTAAGAAAACACCCCTTTGATATGTTCTGGCTGCAAAATGTTCTAAAAAGTGTGGCTTGTTTTGTTTTGATTTTGTTTCCCTAAAGAGAAATGATCCATAGATTCTTGTGGGGATAGAAAGTTGTCATGTGAATTGTGATGTTCCTATAAATCATCTGGCCCTTAATTATTGGCATGTCTGACACTTGAGTGATATGTAGATTCCAAGGAGGGTTTACTCTTTTCTTTCCTCCAAGTTTCAGAAGGACAAAAATTACCAGGAAGTGGTGATAATAAACTTCACTGTATTTTTAAGATTCTTATTTTTATTAAAGATGAATAAAGCTCATGAAAATAATCCACATATTGATGTTCCTTACATCTTCTTCATCATCACTCTTTTGTGAGGCAGATTAATCTATCTCTGTATGTATAATCTATGTATAATCATAGATATATTTCTCTCTGTTATTCTTAGTCCTTTTGTGTTTTTTAGGATGAGAGGTTTTTTTTTTTTTTTTTCATTTATTTTATTAGTTGGAGGCTAATTACTTTACAATATTGTAGTGGTTTTTGTCATACATTGACATGAATCAGCCATGGATTTACATGTATTCCCCATCCCGATCCCCCCTCCCACCTCCCTCTCCACCCGATTCCTCTGGGTCTTCCCAGTGCACCAGGCCCGAGCACTTGTCTCATGCATCCAGCCTGGGCTGGTGATCTTTTTCACCCTAGATAATATACATGTTTCGATGATGTTCTCGAAACATCCCACCCTCGCCTTCTCCCACAGAGTCCCAATGTCTGTTCTGTACATCTGTGTCTCTTTTTCTGTTTTGCATATTGGGTTATTGTTACCATCTTTCTAAATTCCATATATATGCGTTAGTATACTGTATTGGTCTTGCTGAGAGGTTTTTTTAAATTAAATTTTATTTATGTATTTTTGGCTGTACTTGTCTTTGTGCTTTGCATAGGCTTTCTCTAGTTGCAAGTGTGGGATACTCTCTAGCTGTGGTATGTAGGCTGCTCATTACGGTGGCTTCTTGTGGTGTGGAGCATGGGCTCTGGGGTGCATGGGCTTCAGTAGTTGCGGCACGTGGACTCAGCAGTTGCATCTCCCGGATTGTAGAGCACAGATTTAGTTGTTGTGGCGCATGGGATTAGTTGCCCCATGGTATGGATCAGGGATTGAACCCGCGTCTCCTGCACTGGCAGGCAGATTCTTCACCACTGAGCCACCACAGAAGCCCTCTTAGTGCTTTTGTTAATGATTGGAAAAAGGTCAACAAATGGGTTTTTTGTTTTGTTTACTTAAATGCAGTTTTTAATGCAGCATAAATATATTTGACAAATACTACCTTCATGTACGTGATTTTTTGCATGAAAATCATCTTTAGCTAGCTGTTTTTAAATGTCTGTTGTTTCAATGTTAATTGAAATCTAAATGAGAAAATAACCGCCCCCCCCCCAAAATTGAGAATAGCGATCTTAAGACAAGTATTTGCAGCCACTGAAATCATTATCTACATGGGGAATTGCACAGAAAGGAGCAGAAGCCACTGAATGTGAAGTAAGAAGTTTCTGCAATGGTTACATTTTATAATTTCCCTTTGACACCTGTCTAATTCCTAGAGCAAAATAATTTTTGACTCATCACTGGCTAATTTGAATGTATTTTGTGGTCTACATGAAGTAAAGTCACCCAGGAATTTATAATCCAGAAAGCATTCTTGGTACTTTGAAATCTCTTTGGAGTGATGTATGGTTATTTCATCCAAGATTACCCTCTTAACAGGAGAATGTTACCAAGTTAACTGTGCCAGAAAGAGAATGAGAGCTAACTCAGCCAAGTGATAAGAAACTCGGAATAAATAATTTTATTTTAATCTCAGGTCTTCTAAAATATTTTTAGAAAGACCTTGGAAAAAGTCATTTAACATCCTTTCACCTCATGAATAGGCTATAATCATGGCTTCCCAGGTGGCATAGTGATAAAGAATCCTCCTGCCAATGCAGGAGATGCAAGAGACATGGGTTTGATTCCTGGGTTGGGAAGATCCCCTGTAGGAGGAAATGGCAAACCACTCCAGTAATCTTGCCCAGAAAATCCCATGGGGGTCTCAAAAGAGTCAGACATGACTGAGTGACTAAACAACAATAATGCTTTATTTACAGCATAAGAATTTTGTGAGATCCAGAAATATTGTTCATAAAATCAGGGTGAAAATAAAAACTGGCTCATGTGTTATACCTTACAAAGTTAGACTTTGTTGAAAACTAAGTAGGAAATTAATTTTTAAGTTTCCCCCCTTTGTATTACATGTGGATTTGTGGTTATGAAACAGTCATAAACTTCCAGAGCTGGAAAGATCCTAGGAATAATCTGTTTTACAAATGAGAGAATTAAGATGGAAACAAGTTAAAATGGCAGGCCCAAATCCCCACGTAGTTGAAATATACTGTAAGTGAGGTTGTTAATTTCCTGCTAATTCATTCTTTTTCACACTCAGATAAGATTGAAAATCATGATCACACAGTATCATGTCTTCTCTGAACGTGTTCCTCTCCAGCCTTATGATCTGGAGTTTAATGTGGCAGAAGCTTTGTGTTCTTATGTGACAAGGCCTCCCTGATGGTAGGGATGATGGTGATGATGGTGATGCTAAAAATAGCCATCACTTGTTCATGGGTTGCCACAAGCCACACACTCTTTGAGGCCCTTAAAATGCATACATTTTTTCAATCCCTATAACACTTTGGGATGGCTATCTTTTCCAGATTTTCTAAATGGAGAGACTGAAATAGAGGTTAGGTAGTTTATCAAAGATCACACATCCGGCAAGGGGCAGTGTGGTTCTGGAATCTGTGCACTATATAGAAGGCACTAAGGGTGGTCACCATACAAGACTGCTTAGAGGGTGCACCTCCGAGCAGTATTGCAAAAATGTCTTTTGCTTTCATTTATTTAACCAGTATTCACAACCACCTCCTCTGTGCCAGGCTCTGAGGCTTATAGTGACATGAAAGTCGCTCAGTCATGTCCGACTCTTTGCAACCCCGTAGACTATACAGTCCATGGAATTCTCCAGGCCAGAATACTGGAGTGGGTAGCCGTTCCCTTCTCCAGAGGATCTTCCCAACCCAGGGATCAAACCCAGGTTTCCTGCATTGCAGGTGGATTCTTTACCAGCTGACCCACAAGGGAAGATGTACTGAAGCTTACAAGTAGGGAACAAAAAATTAAATATAGGTCCCATCCCGAGAGAATGTACATTCTCATGGAGAGAAGCAGAAAGTGAAGAAACATACAAGTATGCTAGTCCTAAGTGCTCTGTGTTGTGGTGTGCAGTGCCACAGAGCTGATCTTTGGGAGGAAATGTGGAGGTTGAAGCTCGGATGGTGAGACAAACCAGACACGTGAAGATTTAGGGCAGAGTGTTCTTGGCCTGTGGCAAAGGCAGGGGGCAGAAAGGCACTTGTTCCATTGGAGGGACAGAAAGCGGACCCCAGTAGCTGTGGATAAAGCAGACCCCACTAGCTGGAAGGAGAGTTGGGGGCAGTGAGCGTGGAGAGGTTGGCTGGGCTCACAGATTTGGACTGCACTCCAGATTCACGTGATCACTGGCTATTTGACGTTGCCATCTCAATGTCTAAGAGCGAGCTCAAATCTAGCATGGCCCAATTCTTACTGATTCTTTTATCCCCAAGTTTATTCCTTCTCCTATCTTTTCATCCACACAGTTGCTCAAGACTGACACCTATAAATTATTCTTGATATTTCTTTTGCCCTTAGTTTCCACACTCAATCCAGCACAGAGTTTTGTAAATTTTATCTCCACAATTATCTGGTGTTGATCCACTTTTCACCTTTACTGAGATCTTTGTGTTTCTCATCACCATGATTACAGTATGGAATGCAAAGACCTTCTAATTGGTGTTCTGGTTTCTACTTTTGCCCCAGTTAATAATTTTTGAAAAGTAAGACAGCATGATTTTTCAGTAACCAGCAAATCACATTTTATTCCTGGTCAAAAATCTTTCAGTGACTACTATTACCTGTAGGTTCAAATGAATCAACTTGAAATCCTTCACCATCACCGGCAGGGCACCTATTTTCTCCCCATCTTCATCTCTGTTTTCCTCCTTCTCATTCACTACATTCTAGCCAACAGGTACTGACTTACACCATTGTCTTATCACGTTGTTGCCAAGGCCTCTTCATGACACCCAATCTAAAGTAATTCATTCTTAGGCACTTTTTTTAAGCATTATTACTTAGTCTTGTTTTCCTAGAAATCTCTGATCATACTTGAAATTATTTTGCTTACACAAGTACCCAAGAGGGACACTATACCTGTTTAGTTTCACCCCTGTATCCTAGCACCCAGAACTGTCAGCATAATGTAGAGACTCAGTCAACATTTGTTCAATATATGATCCCTTACCTCTTCAATTCTTCAACCCCGTGTTTCTTATTATACTGTTAGCCTGAACAATGAAGGCCCAGGAATTGGTCAGGTAGAGACTGATATGTTCTCTACATGCAGAAGATAGAAACAGCACATGATGATATTAATATTGTATGCCAGTAATTAATAATAAACCCATTTTGAGTTTTCTGATGTGCTTTGGTGTATCATCCAATTTAACCGGCCAACCACCTTGGAATATGTATTATAATAATGTTTTTTATAATGTTGTTTGCCTTTCTGTCATCTCCTCCTTATGGGAGCACCCTTTCCTTATTCTGCAGTTACTCTGCAGAAATCTTGTGGTTGGGTGGAACTGATCTTGCTCTCCAGGACCAAATGCTGGCTGAACCCCTGGCCTGGACGATCATAATTACTTTTCTTCTTGAAACCACCATTGGTTCAGGGCTGGTCACATGAGCCAAGCATGACTAATTGCACTGCCCTGGGAAAGTTGCTATTTTTTGTTTCTCTGTCAATTCCAGAATTACATAAGTCCTCTCAGCTCATGGTACCAAAAAACAAAACAAGACAGAAAGAAAGAATGAGCCAGCAACTTTCCCACCACGTATAGAGGCACTAGCTCCTGGCTGGGAATGAAGCCAACATGAAGAAAACAGTCACTAGCGATGGAGAGAGAGAGAGAGAAAGAACCATTATTTGAGCAAATGGACACCGCTCAAGTAAGTTAGCACTTAGCATCTTAACACTCTGGGTAACCTGCCGTAATAAACTCCTTTCTGCAGTGAAACTAACTTGAATTGCATTTTTAAAGCTTGCATCCTATGAAATCTTAACTAAGTCAATTGTTTTTCTCATTATACAATGTGATATAGCTCAGAGAGAAATTAAGACATTTGCCAGAAAGAAAAACTTTGAGGAAGCCTCTCTGACTTCAGGTCCTGTGCACTTTTACTTATCAGTAGATCATCACCCTCAGGAAATCTTCATGGATTACTCCGGGAAGTGTCATCTTCATGAAATACTCCTTTCGAAATTTTACTCTAATGGCAAATAGAATAGGTCTGATATGGACTAACATTACAATTGTTTTGATGATTTTTTTTCTCCTTTAAATAAAATATTTCTGCATTTTCTTTCTTTGATGTATATCCAAGTTTCCACATAGGAAAAAAACACATTACATTAGCATAATGCTTTGAATTTTATTTTTGTTCTGGTTTTCTCAAAACTTATTTTTTTAGTAACTGGAATGAAGCTAAGTGATGGAATTGAAAGCAATTGAAAATTATGTAGAATTATATAGATGTCAAGGGAAAGGTTCATAACACTTGGAAATTGATACAATTAAAGTAAATGTGTAAAACTGATTACCAAGAGAGTGAACCATCTTTTATGAAAGTAAAATATAAAAAATTATCCTCTCCTATATTGGTTGCATTTTGAATTACACAGAATGAACATGAAAGGCTAATGGACTAATGGGTAGAAAAAAAGATACGTTCTCATTTCACACTGTTGGTATTTCAGAATGCGCAAATAGTCAAAATTCACATTAGCAAATGCAGAAATGAGAATGAACAAACTCAAATATTCTTTGGCTTATAGGAAAGACTGACTGAATTCAAAGGTTATGAATGCTGAATTGCACATTAGCAGCCTCGTCATATATCATTTTGCTTTTTATAGATGGTTACACTGTCTATTCCATTAATCAAATCAGAAAATTTAATCATCTTAGATTCTTCCCTCTTTTCAGTTCACCTTCCCTGTCATTACCATTTCAACTTATCACTTTTGTCTTATCCATTGCTTTTTTCAGGTTTATTGAGATATAACTGACAAAATTTAAGGTATTTAAGTGTACTATATGATGATTTTATATACTTATACATTGTGAAAGGATTCCCCCCAATAAGTGAACACAGTCATCACTTCACTTATTTGCTTACCCTCTTTCCCCATTTTTGGTGAGAGCATTTCATTTTCACCCTTCTAGCAAATTTCAGTTATGAAATAGAGTGTTACCAGCTGAAATCCTCATATTTTAGATATTAGGTCCTTCAGTTCAGTTCAGTTGCTCCGCCGTGTCCGACTCTTAGACCTTTTTCATCTTATAACTGAAAGTTTGTGGCCTTTTACCAACAGGTCTGTATTTCCCTCACCGATAGTGGTTCTTAACTGGTCACTGCTCCTAGTTCAGCATCTCTTGTTCCATCACTGTCTCATTCTCTTATTAGGCTTTAATAGGCTCTGTCTGTTACAATCCAGCCTCCATATAGCTAAGTGATTATATAAAAGCACAGAATTGACTATGTCACACTTAATACTCTTGAATTCCTATTATTTAAAACATAAAGTTTAAAACTAAGGTTGCCCAAAGGTATCTATTTGTTAGGCACCCTACTTGGAGATGGACTACAAAGTAGAATAAGATGGGAGCCTTCCCCTAAAGGAGTATGAATATGGATATATGACTGGGGAGGTAGAAAGTCAGCCAAAAACAGATCATTTCAGTATAACAGGGAAAGTGTTATAGAGAGAACCCAGAGTGTCATGGGGCTCAATGGAGGAAGACTTAACATAGCCTAAGTTTTCAGGGAAGTTTCCTGGTGGGATTATCCCTGCTGCTGCTGCTGCTAAGTCACTTCAGTTGTGTCTGACTCTGTACGACCCCATAGATGGTAGCCCACCAGGCTCCGCCATCCCTGGGATTCTCCAGGCAAGAACACTGGAGTGGGTTGCCATTTCCTTCTCCAGTGCATGAAAGTGAAAAGTGAAAGTGAAGCCACTCAGTCATGTCCGACTCTTCCTGACCCCATGGACCACAGCCTACCAGGCTCCTCTGTCCATGGGATTTTCCAGGCAAGAGGACTGGAGTGGGGTGCCATTGCCTTCTCCAGATTATCCCTGAGTTGAGGCTTAATGGATCATGCAGGCTCAGAAGGAAGGGATGCATAGATGATTATCTAGACAGCTATAGGAGCAGGAGAAAATGTATTGAAGGGTTTTTGTTGTTCAGTCACCAAATTGTGTCTGATTCTTGACAACCCCATGGACTGTAGCATGCCAGGCTTCCCTATCCCTCACCATCTCCTGGAGTTTGCCCAAGTTCATGTCCATTGCATCGGTGATGCCATCCAACCATCTCATCCTCTGTTGCCCTCTTCTGCTTCTCCATACCCTGTCAGAGGGTGTGAGGTAGGAAATAGAGGTTCAGAAGGGTGGAAAAGGAGATAAGAAAGAGGTGTCGTGAGTATACAACTTACAACCATTCAACAACATTGAGTGCCTTTCTGACCGCCAGGCACTCTGCTGTGGATACAGAGTAAATCTGAGAAAAGCCGTCTCAGCTCTCTTGGAGCTCATATTGTACAGATTAGGAGTGAAACAAAACAAAACAAAAGCAAGTGTAAGTTCTGATGAGTGCTCTGAAGGAAAACATAAATGGCTGATATAAAAAAGTGAGAGAGCAGACATATTCAGACATTCTGATCAGGTCCCACTTAAATGCAAGAAGGAACTAACACATACAAAGTTGGAGGAAAGAGTCTCATTGCAAAGGACCTGAAGTAGGAAAGAGCTTGGCTTCTTTGAAGAACTGAAAAGAAGACCAACATGGTTATAGCAAGCAAGGGTGGCCCGGTGGCTAAAAATGAGATTGAGGAGATAGGGAGGGACCTCCTTGGCAAGGCACTCTGTCTTGATGAACTGTTTGATTTTTATTTTAAGTCTAATGGGAAACCTTTAGATGGTCTAAAACAAGCAAGAATATAGCATGAGATGGAGTTTGGCTGCATTTCTTGAGTAATGCGTAACTAATAGTAGGTTCTAATTAGGAAAACTTATAGTCGTGTTTAAGGTGAGTCATTTTAATGTTGGACAAAGAGTGGAATAAATGTGAAAAACGACGGAGGGAAAAGATCTTGACTGGAAGGATATTGTAGTCATGAAAGCCACAGATAACGAGGCTGGTATTTGTATAGAGGAAAGAAAAACTTTAAGATATACGTAGGAATAAAATCCCCAGAATATTGTGAGGGAGGGTATAATAGTGGAGATGAACTAGTCTAGCATGATGTGGTGACTGTGAGTGACATGAGCTGATACTGGAGGATACAAATAATAGGGATGGTTTGGAGGAGGTCCTTCCATTATTTCTTGGATTTTTAGAGTCTGAGATATTATAGGATGGCCAAGTGAAAGTTGGCCAAATAAAGAAATCTAAAGCAAAGGAAGACCAAGCCAGAGAGACCAGTTTCAGAGTCCTTATCAGATGTTTATTTGTCATTTCAAACCATGAGTGAATGTGAAATTACTCATGAACAGTGTGCAGAATGGGAAGAAAGGTAGAACAAAGGCTGAATCCTGAAGAATATCAACATTAAATGGTAGACAGAGAAATATCCTATGATTGAGAATGAATGGTTAAGATCTGAAAGAGACACGTGCACCCCAATGTTCGTCACAGCACTGTTTATAATTTCCAGGACATGGAAGCAACCTAGATGCCCATCAGCAGACGAATGGATAAGGAAGCTGTGGTACATATACACAATGGAATATTACTCAGCCATTAAAAAGAATTCATTTGAATCAGTTCTAATGAGATGGATGAAACTGGAGCCCATTATACAGAGTGAAGTAAGCCAGAAAGATAAAGACCAATATAGTATACTAACGCATATATGTGGAATTTAAAAAGACGATAACAATAACCCTATATGCAAAACAGAAAAAGAGACACAGATGTACAGAACAGACTTTTAGACTGTGGGAGAAGGCGAGGGTGGGATGTTCTGAGAGAATAGCATTGAAACAAGTATACTATCAAGGGTCAAACAGATCACCAGCCCAGGTTGGATGCATGAGACAAGTGCTCAGGGCTGGTGCACTGGGAAGACCCAGAGGGATCGGATGGGGAGGGAGGCGGGAGGGGGGATCGGGATGGGGAACACAGGTAAATCCATGGCTGATTCATGTCAATGTATGGCAAAAACCACTACAATATTGTAAAGTAATTAGCTTCCAACTAATAAAAATAAATGAAAAAAAAGAAAAAAGAGAATGAATGGTTACAAAAAAATAACTCAAGTGATGCCAAGATACTCGAAAGTATAGAGTACATGTATAACACTAACAAATGCAACAAAAGACCCCACTGAGGTCATTTTAAAATGTCCCTTAGAGTTGACAACAACAGGGTCAGTGATGATGTTTGTCTTGACTCAGGAGGTGTTCACTGGTGGAGCAGAATCCCAGTTGCAGAGTGGTATTAGGAGTAAAGCAATTATACTGATCAACCTTCAGAAGTAAAGGGTAGGAAAGAGAGCTTGGTGGCTGGCGAAGATCATTCAGATGTTTTATTTTTTTAGTTATGCAAAATACTTGAGGCTGTTCAAACACTAAAGAGAAAACACAAGAAAAAGGAGAGATTGATGCCGAAGGGGTCAGTTCATTAAGCGTGATCCCAGAGAAGAGGTAAAGAACTGAGATGAACATCTCTAGGTAGAACGGCAGAGGAGTCTGATTCGGAGGTAGAAGTTAATCAGAGAGCAGCATCAAGGGGATAGCCGTCCAAACTCCTCAACGTGGCTCCAAGAACCTTTACAAGCTGTCCCGGGTCTGCCTTCAAGTATCACTTTCCACCACTCTGTCTTCTGAAAATTTTCACCTCTTATCTTCACAGTCTGCTTTAACCACCGGAGAACTCAGACTCCATCATACACTTTCATGCCTTCATTATTCCATATACATCACCTTCTTTTTACTGCCTGCCCCCACCCCTATTTCTACTTGCCCTGTGTGCTGTGCTGTGTTTAGTCGCTCAGTCGTGTCTGACTCTTTGCGACCCCATGGACTGGAGCGCTTTAGGCTCCTCTGTCCATGGGATCCTCCAGGCAAGAATACTGGAGTGGGTTGCCTTGCTCTCCTCCAGGGGATCTTCCCAACCTGGGGATTGAACCTAGGTTTCCAGCACTGCAGGTGGACTTTTCACCGTCTGGGCCATGAGGGAAGCCCTATTTACCCTAGCTCTGCCTATTACCCATTTCTTTCCCACCCAAAGTTCACATGAAGAAATATCCTGATCAAGCTTCAAATCTCATAAAAATATCCCCCAAATTGCTCATCTAGACACATATAGAAAATTGATACTTCCTTTCCCACATTCTCAAACATCTGTAGACTATGCTTCCTCATGCTGCGTACATGGCTAAAATGGAATTTCTGTGAGACAGAGAGTTATTCCTTCTATATCTCTGAACCCTTGATGTCTAATGCAATCCCTGGAACCTAGTACTCTTGACATTTTGTTGAATGGCTGAATGAATATCTGCAGCATCCATGTTAAGGATAGATGCCTCCATATCTCATCTTAAAATCATTCCTGGAATTATTTAGACATATTCTATAGCTTGAAACTTTAAGACAGTCTTAGTAATACTCAAGTCCCCTTGGAATTCTTGATGATGCTCTTTTGTATCTTTTCATATTACTTCATGACTTGGAGCTGAATAGCAACAGCCATGTATGTGTAATTAATAAAATATGCAAATAGTTTGTATCATCATCTTTCAGCCTACAAACAAGAATGAATAATTGTTACATTTAATGTGTTTGGTTGCATATCTTTCTTCAAATGACTCTTTCCCTCCAAATTAATTATATATCTCATTACTCCATTCATTCATCAAACATTTTTAGCCAGACATACAGATATCAGGAAGAACAGACCTTCCTTATTATGCATTAAATCCTCAGGCCTTATTTATCTTATTGATGCAAGTTTCTACCCTTTTCCAACCTTCCCCTATTTTCCCTACACCCTCTTCCTATGACAACCAGTTTTCTATTGTCTTATTTTATGTTTGACATTTTTTCTTAGTTTCCACATATAAGTGATCCCATGCAGTATTTGTCTTTGTCTATCTGGCTAGTTTCACTTAGCATAATGACCTGAAGGCCTATCCATGTTGTCACAAATGTCAGGGTTTCCTCTTTTCTCATGGCTGAATAATAGTCTGTTGTATGTATATACCACATGTTTTGTCTATTTATCTGTTCATGGACACATGGTGACTATAGCTGATAACTCTGTGTTGTATAATTGAAAAGAACATGCAGTCCAGTAGACAGCACTAGGGAAGAATGTTGACGTTGTTCTGCTTAGTAGAACGTTTGCCTACAGAGTAAAGGATTCCAACTTTAGATCATTGGCCTGAAATTTCTTTTTTGGGGCAGCTTCCCCAGATGGTTGGGAGTTCTGTCTGGAGTTTCCTGATTCCTGATTTAGTTGTTGTAGAGAAGGCCTGTGAAACTTGGGCTCTGGCAGGAAATCCTGGAGGGAAGTTGATATTTCTATGTGGTTTTGTGGAGTACAGTCAGCCCTCTGTATCTGAGGGTACTAACTAGCTAACTGTAGATCAAAAATGTTTGAAAAAAATTCCAGAAAATTCTAAAGGGCGAAACTTGAATTTGCTACATGCTAGCAACTACTTGTGGCTTCCCAAATGGCTCAGTTGTAAAAAAAATATGCATGCACTGCAAGAGACATGGGTTCAATCCTTGGGTCAGAATGATCCCCTAGAGGAGGAAATGGCAAGCCACTCCAGTATTCTTGCCTGGGAAATCCCATGGACAGAGGAGCCTGGTGGGCTACAGTCTGTGGGGTCCCAAAAGAGTTAGACAGGACTTAGGGACTAAGCAACGATAACAGCAACTCTTTACATAGCATTTGCAGTGTATTAGGTGTTATAAGTAATCTACAGATGATTCAAAGAATGTGTATAGGTTACATGCAAATATATACCATTTTATACAAGGGACTTGAGTATCTCAGATTTTGGTATTCCTTGGAGTCCTGGAACTAATCCCTTGCAGATATCGAGAGAGGATTGTATCCTACTTACAGGGAAGAAAAAAGGCCTGAATTCAACACTCGAAGTCCTGCAAGAGAGGAGTTAAGCTTCCTGCCCCTCTACCCATCACTTTTTTTTTGTTCTTTGTCAAGTAGATTAAATACAGATCTGATTGGCCACATTTACTTATTGTTTGCTTTGAAAAATGAAAGTGTTAGTCATTCAGTTGTGTGCTATCTTTGTGACCCTGTGGACTGTAGCCGACCAGGTTAATTCTCCAGGCAAGAATACTGGAGTGGGTTGCTATTTTCTACTGCAGGGGATCTTCCCAACCCAGGGATCAAACTCAGGTCTCCTGCACTGCAGGCAGATTCTTTACCATCTGAGCCACTAGGGAAGGCTGATTTATTAGCTTCCTATTTCTTAGAGTTGGCTGGACAAGAAATCCAGCAGATATTAATATCTTTTCTCTTTTTTTAATATTTTATTTTCGTTTATTTGACTGTGTCAGCTCTTAGTTGTGGCACACAAGGTCTTCCATCTTCCTTGCGGCACGTAGGACCTTTAATTGTGGCATGTGAACTCCCAGTTGGGGCATATGGGATCCAGCCCCCTGATCAGGGATGGAACCCCAGACCCCTGCACGAGGAGTCTTAACCACTGGATCACCAAGGAGTCCATCTCTTTGTAGGTAAACACTGGTTGCTTTAGTTTCTTGTGGCCATCTGGTGGTAAGATTCATTCTTGGGAGGCGAATAGATTCCACTTGGGTCTAGTTTGAACCATCTGCTCAGTTTCACTTTACCAAATAATAACTGGGGTTTCTAGTTTAAATGACCTTTTGACTTCCTTTTTATACCTACCATTTAGATATCTCGTTGGAGAAGGGATGGCTGGGTCATGACAAGATTCAGGTGTCCTTTGAAACTCTGGACAAAATCGTATCTTATTGCCCTTAAAAGAATCTCTATAGCCATATATGCTCCTCAATCAATAGGAAATAATAAAATGATTCTTGGTTATAGATCTATGCACAGTGATAGAATTGCATAATCAGAACAACTAGACACATTCTACTTTTCATTTTTCAAATTGTTTCATGTTACTTGTGACTGATTTGATCATAATTTGCAATTTATATGAGATTCTTCCCTTTTCTCTACTGCAGCAGACTTATAGACATGACCCATTCGAACTGCATGGAGACCAGGCCATGATCCCAGAGATCTCCTCGCTTGTCAGAAGATAGAAACATTCATCCGAAAGCCTTTTAAGGTATTCAAAGAATGGGAATCAATTATTTCTCTTTAGGGAGGAACTGATAAAATTGGAGCAACTATTTTATTATATATAACAAAAGCTCTTGAACAGAGCTATTGTCAGACTGTAGGAATAATTATCAGGGGAAACGCTAAGCTTCCTTCATTAAAGACGTGTAGGAATTATCTCAGTTAGACAGAGTTCTTTCTGAAATAAACAGCATTACTTATATATAATGCTGTGTGTTTCCTTTCAAAATACTATGCCACGTTAATTCTTCTATGATTATATTTGATAATTACATTTACCATAAAAATTATAACTTAAAAAACCTGTTTTTCTCCAGTACATACAGTGATGGGAGTTTGTAACCTATGTACTCCTTTCCTAGTAGAGTTTAATGATGATACCATTACCCGAAATGCTCAATAAACCAACTGCTTCGTTATACTCATTACTTGATCAACAAAACTGCTAGCTTCACAAAATGTAAAGGTTTGTACATAAATGGAGAGAGACTATGGTTTCTAGATGTTTTAGCCTCTTTACCTCAATTAAGAAAAATCCTCATAGCCCCATACATTTCCTGAGAAAAAGCTGTGTATGTGTGTGTTTGGGGTAAGGGGGAGAAGAAGGGGACCAAAGGATGACAGCCATTAACTTCTACAAATCATTTTTACTGCTTCAAAAATGAGAGGTCAGTTTGTTTCTGTAATACAAATATACAAAACACACACTTCTGTTTTATCTTTGTTTTCTTGGAAAAGAGTATACCTACCTTAATTTTCCTTTCATCTTTGAAATCCCTTTTTTCAGATAGTTGATCACACATTATGACTGTGTGGTGGCTTTGCAAATTTGCAGGTGGTTATTACAAATTGTATACTTTATATTTCAGTTCCAAACCTTAAATGATACATAATTTCTTGGGTTATTATTATTTGGCAACTTAGCATTTTCTAAAGAGTTGCTGCTTAACAACTATTTGGGTACATAATATGTAAAACATTTTCAGTAAGTTAGATAAGAATATAAATAGTGTTAACACAACAATTTGCTCTCTGAACCTCTGCTGATTTTATGAGGTCCTTTGGTGTTCATAAGTAAAACACTATAGTGCCTATCAAAGATTCACTTAACTTTTTCCAGATTTTCTTTCACAGAAACTAAAACACTATTCATTGAAAGTATACAACTTTTTTTTACTTAATGTAATATTGCCCAAATAAAAAGCTTTTAAGCTTCAAATATTGTATTACAACTGATATGACTGATAAATAAATGTAAATAATTTATGTGCATGCATATATATGTATACATATGATAAACTTACAAAACAATATTAAAAATGTGAAGATTCTTTGTGCCCATCTGATGAGTAGGCATAGAGAGAAAAATGATTTAAGATAATATCTTTGCTAACACACTAAAGATTCAAACATGTACCCAAATCCAAATCCAGTATTTAGAATGTTGGAAGGAAAAACAGTCATTTGTTTTCTTACACTTGTACTCTATCCAGTTCAAGATTGGAAGCAAAAATTATAAACTACTGGGAAATTGCTATGTTGGGTCATGGAGTCTAACCCCAAATTACAGACTATCTTTATCCTGATCATCTCTTATTTACTAACTAAATTACTTCCAGAAGTCAAATCATTCTTCAGTAGTAAATGAGACCCTTAGGAAGATGCATATAGCGTTTAGAACCCCTGAAAGAATCCCATGCCCTAGGTGGGGGTGTTTTACTCTGCTTTGCTGCTCTCTGGGTCTTCACCAGACATCTTGGATGAAGATGTCCAACCGGAAGTGCAGTCATAGCCATGCTTCTGAATCTACTCAGTAATGGGGTCTCTCCACTTTCTAGTCCTGCAGTGCTGGGAGAATCTTAGTAATCTTAGGGTATAGTCTCGACTTTGTGCTCTGTACCTTTAGAGTCGTAGCAAGACTGTCTCTTATGACCACGTAATGATGTTAAACCAGTTCTGCAGCTTGGATCTCTAAAAGTAAACTATGAGATAACATATTTTCTGAAGAGGAAGCATGGTTTTTGCACTGCAGAGTTTTTCTCAAAATATACTTTTAGGTAACTGTACAAATGCTGTGTATTTGGATTAAAATAAGAAATATTCAGTTGACAAATTCCAGATGCCTATTTGCAGTCATGTAGATCTCTCCAAAAGTGAGGTTTTAATAAGAAAGACAGTTTTGAGGAATCATCTTCCTTTTTCGACCCTATTTTTCTATGCATATTAAAGTTTCATGAGTTTTTAGATGGAGATATATGGAGAGTTCTACAAAGATTTTGACTGTGATGTCATATGATAACATATTTTTGATTTCAAATATTATATTTTGATTAAAAAATTACAGTAACATCCTTGTAGTTTTGCTTCTTCCTTTGTTTCTTTCTAATTCCCATTTTCCATCAACTTGGAACATACCCAAAGTAGAGGAAATTGACATTAAGCTTTTCATTTTGTTCCAAGAATACCTTTCCTCTTTTTTTCCTTCCTCCCTTTCTTCCCTTCCTCCCTCCTTTTCTCTTTTCCCCTTTATCTTCTGTTTATTTTAACGTTCACAGGAGTAGAAAGCAAGCTCTCATGTCTGTATATAGAATTCACATTTTCTAATGTCGTGCTTGGGAAATAAATGGAACTTCTAAGGGTTAGACAGAGCTAAGCCTGAACCTTTAAAACATGTGAAAATGAAGAGTGCTAATTAATTCTGTTCAGGTGTGTGTGTGTGTGCGCGCGTGTGTAGAAAATGGCTTTATTGAGTCCAGCCTATTTGCTGGGCTTTTTGATCGAGGTTTTTTTTTTTTTTCCTTTCATATCAGGGTGATAGTTTCAGAAGTTCTTCTGCACCAATCAGTAACAGGCCACCACCGTAAAATGAACCTTTGGTTTGCTTCATCTGACTGCCCTGTTTGCCTTCCCTCAGATGCCATCAACACGAAAACTGAAACCCAGCCAACTCTGGGTCAAAACATACAGAATAATTCCTGTAACGGAAGCAAACATTCCCGTGCCCAGCTTGACCCTCTAACTTCTGATTTCTCTGGATCCACTCTAGCATTTTCTAGTGATGAAAAGGCAGTTCTTGTTAGGTTCTTATCACCGGTGCCTGCGGAGTTAAGAGGCGAGGAGAGGAATGCTCTTTACGTGCCTCTTGAGTCCAGCAGTCTTGGAGGGAGGTTGCAAGTTACCAAGAGCCTGAGTTCAACACCTTGCTTTACCCTTTTCAAAAAATGCTGTCTTTATGTAGCGTGACTGCGGAGCCTTCAGGCCAGTCAGCTGGTGTACGCATGCTGAGCAAAGGTCATGAAGGGGTGAGTGGGGGATAGGGAAACCTTTCAATACATTTTTTATATACTTCAAATCACTAATCGGAGCTCTACAAATATATCAACTTGCATATCTACCCCTGGGGCTATATTTCTGTTATTGAGTTTTCTGTTAAGAGCAGGAATCAAAAAATTAAGACTTTTTAAAAAAAATACACCTGACTGATAGAAAAATGCATAAGTATGGCACGTTGGTTTTGTATGTCTTAAGCTAGACGAAGAAAAATAAACTTGGTTCCATGTATGTCATCGAGAGAATAAGTAAATTATCAAGAAAGTGAAAAGGCAACAGAGAAAAGAAATGGTCCAAAAAGGAAAGAAATGCTATATATACACACAACTTGCCCTTAACTTTATGTTTGTGGCACATGTGGCTTCTTAGAACATTATTTTGAAACTGTTCAGGTTATGTCAAAGCTGCCATATTTAAATAAAAATTAAAAATTGCCTAATGTGACCACTTTTTAAAAAGCCCAAGGATATTCTCATACTTCAGTAAAATTCCAATACTTTAATATGTCCCTCCATTTTTACACATGTTATTTTATGTAATTATTATATATTGCTGGGGAATTCTTGTCAGTTTCCATTTTATATGAGAGTTACGTCTCAAAGAGGTTTTAGCCTTTGGTCCTAGTTAATAGTTTAGTCAAGAGTAGGCCCAGGGCTGAGGTAGCTCTCTTCATATCTCTGAAACTCTTGTATGTTTGGAATTTATTTTTTATTTTATTACGAACATATTTTTCTTACAGTTTTATTGAGATTTAATTGTCATACATCACTGTATAAGTTTAAGAAATACAGAATAATGACATGGCTTATCTACATCATGAACGATGACCACGGTGAGTTTAGTGAACATCCCTCATCTCATATAGATACAAGAGAGGAAAAAGAAAAAAAATTTCCCTCGTGATGAAAACTCTTAAGGTTTACTCCTTTAACTTTTATGTATAACCTACAGCATACTTGTAATGTATGAAAGTTACTCAGTGGACATAAGTTTGAGCAAATTCCAGGAGATATTGAAGGATAGGGAAGCCTGATGAACTGCAGTTCATGGGATTGCAGAATTGGACACGACTTAGCAACTGGACAATAACATAACATACAGCAGTGTTGTTAAATAATACAGTTAAAGACTTGAAATGATTTATATTTAACTTTATTAAAGATCAGTTATATTCATCATGTTGTACATTACATCCCTAGAGCTTATTTGTATTATAACTGGAAGTTTGTACCTTTTGATGGCCTTCCTCCAATTCCCCATCCCCAACTTTGCCCACTTATTTACCTTTTTTTCCCCACCACGCTGTCCCCCTCTGGAAACACTTGTTTGTTCTCTGACACTGTTTCTGTTTTGTTATGTTTGTTCATTTGTTTTGTTTTGTTTAGATTTCCACATATAGTGAAATCACAGGCTATTTGTCTTTGACATATTTCACTTGGTCCATGTTTAGAATTTGTTGATAGAATACAACTGTCCTTTTTTTCTTTTCATTGTAATATTGCCACAGTGACCACAAAAGAAGCAGATTGACTCAGAGCTCTTTAAGACTTTCTCCTTGACCACTGTGACATATCTGTGTGTCTCTGAGCTATGTCCGCAGTGAGCTCTAGCAACTCAATGAAATCAGAAGGATTATAAAGGGCCGTATCGGATGTGGAGCAAGGAATCCATGGGGCGTCAATTAGCTGCAATATGCCAGTAAAGAGGGATCCAGTGCTTCTCTGACTCTGCCAGCATCTGCAGCCTCTGGTGCCCATGAGAGGTGTGTTAGACACATTGAACTTGGCTCAGCCTTTATGCTCAGCTGGAAGCAAATTGTAACAGAGAGATACATACTGTGAGATCCATGACCTTCTACAGCAAGATGGTAAAGGTAAAAGGAGAGAAGTACTCTAGGCAGCTCATACCTTTCAAATGAATGCAAACTTTCTTTCAAATGAGAAGATGCTTGTAGGTAGTAGCATTTAAAAACAAAAAAATAGGTGTGCACAGGTGTACAACAATACAGGAAAAAAAAAAGACAAAACCAACTTAAGAAACTTTGCTATTTCTTTAATTCAAATTCACTCACTGACTCTAGTAAAAAATATGACTGAATTGGTAATGGAACGGAAATTAAAACTCATGACTTAGGTTTTGTGCATTTAGCCAAGTTTACCAAATATCAGTGACTCTTTGGATTGAACCATTTTGTCCCTTCTGCTGCAAAGTCCTGCATTTTGATTCTATGTAGGCATACCAGAAATAGAGGCAAAAATGAAATAAAACAAAAATAATCACAATCAAAGGTACTAATATCATCATCAAATGGAATTTCAAAACGTAGAAGCAAAAGAGAAATTCTTCCTCATTGTGTTCATGTCTGTGCATAATATTCTAATTGAAACATATTAAAACTGACAAACTATTTTTAAGAAGAAAGAGACAGAAACAACATGGTGAGTGGTTTAAAGAAAATGAAAAGACTTGTGTGCAAGTAAAACCATCCTTACTTGAGAGGTAAAGCTGTTATAATGCAGGCAGTCAACAAGATTTCCCGTGCATTGTAAATACTGCTGCCGTGAATACTGGGGTGCATGTGTGTTTTTGAATTATGGTTTTCGCTCAATATATGCCCAGTAGTGGGGTTGCTGGGTCATATATTAATTCTACTTTTAGTTTTTTAAGGAACTTTCATACTGTTCTCCATAGTGGCTACACCAACTTATATTCCCACCAGCAGTGTAGGAGGGTAGTGTTTTCTCCACACCCTCTCCAGCATTTATTGTCTGTAGGTTTTTTGATAATAACCATTCGGCAACCCTCTCCAGCACTCTTGCCTGGAAAATCCCATGGACGGAGGCGCCTGGTGGGCTGCAGTCCATGGGGTCGCTAAGAATCAGTCATGACTGAGCAACTTCATTTTCACTTTTCACTTTCATGCATTGGAGAAGGAAATGGCAACCCACTCTAGTGTTCTTGCCGGAGAATCCCAGGGATGGGAGAGCCTGGTGGGCTGCCATCTATGGGGTGGCACAGAGTCGGTCACAACTGATGTGACTTAGCAGCAGCATTCTGACCAGTGTGACGTGATACCTCATTGTAGGTTTGATTTGCATTTCCAATTAAAAATAAAAGACTGTCTAAGCCTTGGGATCTATAAGCTCTGCCCTTTTCTAAGTGACGTGGGGCAAAGTCACTAAAATTTTTTTTTTAATTAATTTTTACTGGAGTATAGTTGTCTTACAATGTAGTGTTAGTTTCAACTGCCCAGCAAAGTGAATCAGCTATACGTATACAAACAAGCTTCTTTGAACCTTGTTTTCAATATACATTAAAACGGTGGGAAATATTACACGTGAGTGTACACAGACTGGGAGGCAGTTTACAGGTGTGTGGTTCTATGGTTTATCAATAGATATCTGCACTCCCATATTCCAGTGACTAAAAAACCTAAAGACATTGAAACACTGGCATCATGGTTATTAGTATTTTTAGACAACTAGCTATAGTATTATTGCCCCCTAACATTGCAATTTCTTGCTCTATTTCTGCAGCTCAATGACAGAAGTTCAGAATTATTCCTGGCACCTTCTTGGAAGTATTTCCGAGTATTACAAAGCAGAGACATCACATTGCTGACAAAGGTCCATCTAGTCAAAGCTATGGTTTTCCCAGTAGTCATGTACAGATGTGAGAGTTGAACCATAAAGGCTCAGCACCAAAGAATTGATGCTTGCAAACTGCAGTGTTGGAGAAGACTCTTGAGAGTCCCTTGGACTGCACGGAGATCCAACCAGTCCATCCTAAAGGAGATCAGTCCTGAATATTCATTGGAAGGACTGATGCTGAAGCTGAAACTCCAGTGCTTTGGCCACCTGATGTGAAGAACTTACTCACTGGAAAAGACCCTGATGCTAGGAAAGATTGAGGGCTGGAGGAGAAGTGGCTGACAGAGGGCAAGATGGTTTAATGGCATCACAGACTCAATGGACATGAGTTTGAGCAAACTTCTGGAGATAGTGACGGACAGGGAAGCTTGGTGTGCTGCAGTCCATGGGATCACAAAGAGTCAGACACGGCTGAGCAACTGAACAACAGTGAGTGGAAAATGCTCCAAGAAACTACCCATCCTCACCCCATAAGCCTTTTCTAGGAGAGCAGTACATGCCTACAGCTTTCTCATACTCACAATCTCCCAACCACACCTACTACCTTTGTGGTCCCTTGGGAAGGCTTTGCTTCTTGGACCATGGTAGATCCCCACCCCATTATTCACTTCACTCTTTGGCATACTATGGGATTCTGACGTAGTTCTTTTTCTACAACCCAGATTCCAGAAAATAGAGATTTTCCAAGGGCCATTTCTCTTAGCTCTTATTGCTGTGCATATTCCAAATAGCAAAATTATCTCTGTGCAAATATCAGACATCTTTCTGTGTGTGTATAGCACATTAGAAATGCAAACAGTGATTGGTCAGAGTTTTTAAAAGAGCAACTAATATGAAAACAAGTTATTAAAGGCTGGTCGGAATTATGAAAGAGACCTGCAGAGGAAATTCTAATTCAAGGGGCTGCTGAGCCTCTCCATTCTTAGAGCCCTGGAAATGCATGTGTTTTCTGATTCCTCTGAATACATCTGCCCTGCCACCTACCTGCACCCCACACTCTGAGCTTGACCAGCAGCTGCTGACTCAGTCCTCAACTGGCTGCATGTGGTGGCAGGAATGTTAATTATTGCCTATAATCTACACATTATCCCAGAGAAAATAACAAGGTAACTACCCATGTTTAAGAAATACATTTATGGAGGTGAGTGCTGCAGTCAAGGGAATGGGTGTTTTGCAGGCAAGTATTTAGGCAGGAATGTGAACCCTTCTCTCTCACTCCCCACACAGGCACCCGAGACAGAGGTTCATCAAGCCAGAGAATGTCAAGGCTATGTTCTCATGCTGAAGGGATCTTAGCAAGTATCTGTTCCTTTCCCAGGTAAGGAATCTGAGGCTTGAAAAGACTTAAGTCATTTATTCAGTTTAACAGCAAGAGTAAAAGTTTAATGGAGGAGCAAAAGAAAAGAAAAAAAAAAAAAAGCTCTGAAATTACCTTAAGGAAAGTTCTTCCTTAATATTATTAATTCATTTTAATACTCCATTGACATTAACTTATATTTGTCTTTTTCTCCCGTTTCTTTGGGATGCGACACAGGATAAGATTCCATTCCCTGTATCTTGCAGATGCTGAAATACAGCTCCCTGTGTGCATTCTCTGTTCTCAGGGATGGCTGATCCTATCCTTGTAGTCCTGAACTTTTTAAGCTTTCCTTAAGACATGGTAAATTAGGGGCCAAAAGGATCTCCTTCTCTATGACAGCAGCACTTTGGGGAGGCTGAACCTGTACCTCTGACTCAAGGCTGAGTTATTACAAGAAAACCAGAAAAGGAAGGAAGAAGATTTGCATTTCCCACTGTTGAAGACAGTTTGTCAGGATGAGAGGCAGACACAGCAACGTGTAGCGACTTGCTCTTCTATTTGACGACGGCGAGGGCGAGGGTTTACCGGTGCTGTCTTCAAGGCATGACCTGGAATACAGACTGACCCGGTGTTTCTGGAATGCAATTCTGTCTGAAAGGCCAAGAAAAGATGATAGGTTTTCAAGGCACATTTGGGTGTTCTCAGGCTCTCCTTCTATAACCCAAATGGAGATATTCCTGAAAAGCTGTCTACAGAGATAAAGAAATCTGGTTAAAATTCCATTATGTTTTTCTTTGGCTGGCACTGTATAATTGAAGATGTCTTCAGAACAGAAACAGATCGTTGCTTTGTGTGGGGGAAGATAAAAGCACACATCACATTGCAGAGAATAGAAACAGAACCTTGCCACTCCCCAGTTAAGGAATACGTCACTCTCACCTGCAGAGTTCCGACCTCCTTCATCAAATCAATTCTTCTGTTCTGCTGCCACCAGAGACATCTTCCTAAATTGATCTGATCTTGCATCAATTCTCAAAATACTTTGGGTTGCTTTTTTCTTATTAGAAAATTCAAATTTAGTTCTGTTATCTTATCTCCCTTCCCTTCCCTTAAAAATCTCTTTTCCCTAGTAAGTCTCATTCAAAAGAAAAACTATTTGTAATTTCATGGAGTGGGGGAGGGGAGGCGCAACACAATTTTTTTCTTTTGCCCAGACCGTTCTATCCATTCTTCAAAGTTCTTTCCATTTTCCAAGGTCGAGTTGATCTGCTAGACCTCTCAACAAATAGATCTCTACTCTTCTTGCATGAAATGCATGTGCCCATCAGTCTGGACCCTCTGCATGGGTGTGGGATACACGCAGTCACTCGGGGCCCCAAGCTCAGAAGGGCCAGTGCTTGGCTTCATACTCTGCTCTTGAAATTTGAACAAGGGCCCCTGCATTCTCATTTTGCTCTGGACTGGAAAGTCATACAACCAGCCTTCTTCCTGAACTCCTGAAGTTAATTTAACAATGCTGTGTTTCTGCTCTAACGGTTATCATCAACACTGTTGTTCTGATCCACTTTTGTGCGTATTTAACCCCACTAGAGAGGGAGCTCTGGAGAGTCAAAGATCTCCTTTGCTGTGTTCCCACAATACCTGGGAGAGCAGTTTCCACGGAGTGAAGACATTGATGAGAAGGCAAGAAGACTGCTTCGAACTCTTCAGGAAAGAATGAATCAAACCAACATCTACAGAGAATAGAGGTAAGAAGTTTTGCAAACTTAAATGCACCAATCACTGTGCTTTGTACTGTTAGAAGGAAACCCAATCTCATCCCTACAACATGAAGAATAGGTACTACTATGGCATGATTTCTCCAGATGAGGAAACCAG
Organism: Cervus canadensis; assembly: GCF_019320065.1. Lineage (NCBI taxonomy): Eukaryota > Metazoa > Chordata > Mammalia > Artiodactyla > Cervidae > Cervus > Cervus canadensis. The sequence continues at coordinate 15,654,284 of NC_057416.1, forward strand.
GGCTTAAAGAGGGAAGGAGGCAGAGGTCACATCAGAAGTGACAAAGGGACTTCCCTGGTGATTCAGTGGTTAAGACTCCACACTTCACTGCAGGGGACACGGGCTCCATCCCTGGTCCGAGACCTAAGATCTCACATGCTCTGTGGTATGGCCAAAAAAAAAAAAAAAAATTGGCCAGATCAAGAGAGTCAGATCTGGCGCATATAAAGTCAATGAGCCCATGTTCTTAACTCCTAGAGGACTGTGAAAGTTTCAAGCAATTAAAAAAAAAAATCTAAGTAATTTTTTCTAGAACCAAGGCCAAAGCAACAAAATTGGTCTCTCTAGTAGTCCCAGCCCTGAGTTTATAAAATCTGCCTACAGACTCACAGATTTAAGTTGTCAAATGAGTTTCTAGTAAGAAAACATTTTTTAGTTTACACAAACATTTTGCTATCTGCAGCCCCTCAGATGATTCCTTCAACACACACACTATCTTTGTAGTTTAACGTTGTTGTGTTAGTTGCTCAGTTGTGTCAGACTCTTTGCAACCCCGTGAACTGTAGCCTACCAGGCTCGTTTAGTCCATGGAATTCTCCAGGCAAGAATACTGGAGTGGTTGGCCATTCTCTTCTCAGGGAGTCTTCCTAAACCAGGGATGGAACCCAGGTCTCTTGCATTGCAGTTGGATTCTTTACTGTCTGAGGTACCAGCAAAGCCCACTTACCTTTTGTAATAAAATTCTATATGTAGAGAGAAAAAGTGTTTCAGAACACAGAAAATCTAAGGAGAAGTATTACAAAATCACCTGAGCAAGCAAATCCAGCGAGAAGTCAAACCCATGTCAGCTATCATACCAAGGAAGGCTATGATTTTCCAACGTGGCATCACAGGCATAACAAATTCAGGGGAACTGACTACTGAGGGTTAGTGTAAAAAGACATTTTACTGAGTTGAGTCAATTAGCAGTTTTAACTCACTGATTATTAAATTATGTTTCATGTAATAAACCAGGCCTTCTGTTTTGCCCCTTAATCCGAGTTTAAACCATGGATGAGATGCATATAGTGCCTTGAATGTATTACTTTAGGTAATATATTGTGGTAAAGAATGGTAAAGAATCTGCCTGCCAAGCGGGAGACCTGGTTTGATCCCGGGATCTGGACGATTCCTTGGAGAAGGAAATGGCAACCCCCTCCAGTATTTTTGCCTGGGAAATCCTGTGGACAGAGGGGCCTGGTGGGCTACAGTCCATGGGGTTGCAAAAGAGTTAGACACAACCTAGTGACCAAACTTATCCTGCTGTGTTTAAGAATTTGCATTAAACATATCAGGATATTTCCAAACACAATATACATATGCCATAGCTCTGGATATGTATTAATTTCTTTAGCACAAGGTTTTCAATAAAAACCTCACAGCATTTGTCTTCCCACTTTTAAGGTACTGAAACGTCAAAATCCTCAGTCTTTTTATAGCTGTTGTCCACCCCAATCTTTTTCAGTAAAAGATACAGATTTTGCTGCCTTATTCTGGAGGTACAATTATTACCATGTCCTTGAGCTTCCTGGGGCTTTGTTTTCAAAGTTACTGTTTTAATTCTTAAGTAAATTGGTTTTCTCCTCCAATATTATGCCAGTCTCCAAAAGGCATAATAAAAAGAAATAGAAGTTTGGCTTTCTACTTGAGCAGGAGTAAATACTATGCTAATATAGCATGCGTCCACTTTCATAATGTTGCTTTAAGCTATCCAGAGGCATCTTTATTCTCAATCCATGAATATCAAAGTTTGTTTTACAAAGTAATTTCTAAGTAACTCTAGAATACATGTATCATGTTCCCATTTGGTCCTTGTTGGATATCTTTTTAATTCTAATTTTGGAAACTTAAAATCATGTGTACAAAGACTGATTATGGGTCGACATGGTTCTTACATCATATAAATGCTGATTTTGTTTGCAGCAGAGAATTTACAAGCAGTATCAGATCTCTTTCTCACCCAAGTCTTGAGTCAGGATATTTATCGTTTTTCTAGCTAACTAATTATTTAGAAATAAAGACTTTTTTAACTACAAAAATGAAATTTACTGGACTTTCACTCAAGATAGTGAACAGGTCACAAGGCACCAGTGAAAACTGCCATATAAAGAACAACTGCAATTGTTGCATATATTTTGATTAATGCCAAACCAGTTGTGATCCAACCTATATTCACGTTTTAAGATGACAATAAAATGTCCAGAGATCTATTTCTCAATCAGTCATTGGGTAACTCACCTGTAACCCAGTCAATATGAGATCTGAAGGAAATCTGTTGTAGCAAATGAGGATAAAACCTGAGATTCTTTAGACCCAGAAATGAAGAAACAATAACAACAATTGTACATATATTGTAAAAACCATTCCAAGAAAGAAGAGAACTCACATTTTACTCAACATTCACCTACTATTCTTCTAGGTGCTGCAGACGTTAAATAATTTAACCTTCACAGAACTAATGAGCAGGAATTCTTTGTTTTCTTGGCAGATAAAGAAACTGAAGACAGTAAGTCTGGTTTATCTAATTCTAAAACTTAACTTTCTTTCACCACACAATGGCAAGGATCATTTTGATTTTAAAATTGCTTCAAGATTTTTGGCATGTTGATCTTTACCTTCATAAGTAAGTGGGAAAATGTGATATTCTGTACATGTTCATCCCCACATAACAGTTAATAAAAGGTTTTAATCTGTCTATGAATTCCTTAATGACAACATTTATAATAGTCTGGACGTAGGGAGGGATAACTCTTTGTAGCTCTCTGTGCAAAAATCCAGACAATGATTTCTCTTCCATTTCTAATTCTTCATCTATATGTTATATTTAAATTGAAGTCATCAGCAGATCATAGTGGAAATCAGTTTGTGCCACAGGGCAAAATCAATTGACCGTATTAGAAGAAAGGTTAATAGTCACCTTCACTAACCCCAGCTTTTGTACCAAGTTTATTATCACCCTTGAAATAGAACCTGCACGATCAATTTCAGATATCAGAGCATAACACACACTCTACAGGGAACCCATAAAAGAAGGCAGAGGAGGCAATAACTCCACAGTTAGGAAAAACCACGGTTTTGATCGTGCGTGGAAAACATCAAATTAAACCTGGTACTTGGTATTGACTCAGCATACCAGCTTCTCCCAGCGTTTCAGCTGAAGTTTAATCTTGGGCTAACTCCCCGGAATGAGGCCTCTGCTCCTGCGGCACCCTTGCTGGCAGTACAGAATTGAACAGGTGCCGACTTCAGGGGAGGCTTATGATTAGTTTCTTCAAATGTGCAAAAATAATGCATATAGGCGAGCACTCATCAACAGCTTATCATTCAAACAAAATCAAGAGGAATGAGGTTTTCAAAATTTCTCCTTTTCCTATGATTTGATCTCAGATTTGATGAAAAGTTAGTTTCAGAAGGACTTTTTTTTTCTCTGCCCCCAGCTTGGTCTTCAGTCCTCTGTCAAAGACTTGTTCTCATCCACTTCCTTATCCCTTTTATTTCTGCACAGTTCTGCGTTACTGAGGCCACAGAGGTCTGCTTTCATGACATCCAGACCAAGGCCGTGATAGACTTCTCTCTGTGTGCAGAAAGGTTGGCAGCAGAGAAGGTAATGTTGAAAGGGTCAAAGTGATCAGAGTGGGCTAGAGAAGGTGGCCAACTTACTTACCGCCACCAGACCTCAGGTGTACCCTGGAAATCCAGGAGATAATGTCATTGCACAGATGCCAAGAAATAGTGTGTTCTCATACCATTGAGGGGCATTATTTCCCCTTGTGGTTGGTGTCAAGAATGTTTATTTTAGGTGAATAGGGTTGACACATTCTACAGTATTTGAGGAAGGCAGTCTTGTTGAATGAATGGATAAGAAAGAGAGTGAATTCCACAGATAAAGGCAGACGTCTACAGAAAACACTGAGAGAGAATTTTCTATCACTCTATATATTTTAAAAGCTCAGCAAAACCTGAGCACCCAAACAGAGCTGCTATTTCCTAATTACTGTGTACTTGGCACCATGCCAGGTACTTTACAGGTCTGATTTATTTAAATGCCAACCACCATCCTGCTAAATATCTTCTGGTGGCCAGACTTGAAGATGATGATTCCCCCGTGATCCTCACCTCCTGGTATTTGCGCCTCTGTGTCTCCTCTTAGCATGAACAGGGCTGACCTGTGTAACTAATAGGATACTGCAGAAAGGATGGTGTGTAGCTTTCGAGGCTAGATGACACAAGCCACGTGGCTTCTGCCTTGCTCACTCTTGGGTCGCTCTGAGGGAAGCCAGCTCCATGTCATTAGGACACTCCAGGCAGTTCTGTGAAAAGGACCGCAAAAACTGAGGAACTGAGGCTTCCGATCAACAACCTGCATTATTTGCCAGCAATGCAGAAATAAACCCAGAAATAAAGCTTCAGCCCCAGTTAAGCCTCCGATGACTGCAGCTCTAGCCAGTTTCGTAAATGCAACTTCATGAGAGACCTTGGCTGGTACACCCTGGTGCTAGGGACCCAGCGAAGCCAATCCCAGATTCCTGGCACCTAAAAATTATATGAAATAATACACTTTTATTGTTTTTTATGGTTATAAGCCACTAAATTGGGGGGTCATTTATTATACAGAAGTAGATAACCAGTAAAACCTTTATTGCCCTCATTTTACAGATGAAGAAATGAAAACTATGAGAGCTAAAATTACAAAATACTAGTACTTCTCTTGTTTCAGCATATGCCAATAAAGACAGATCATAGAGACTGGATAAAGTATGACAAGGGAGCCAAAGAGGAGAGTAACCAGGAATGGACCAAGAGGCAAAGTTCACTTATTTATTCATTCATTCAACAAATAAATTCTTGAGAATCTACTGTGTGCCAGACACTGTTCTGAGCCATGAAGATTGTGCTGTGACCAACATCAAGGAAATCCCCTGCCCACCATTTTGAAGCTTACATTCTAGTGATGAGTGAGTATGTCAAAGGGTACACCAAAAGGTAAATCACGAGGCACAATAGAAGTGGAAAGAGAAGCAGGCCTAGGGGAGAACAAGACCATGAGAAAGGCAGGCTGCCATTGTTTCCTTTCTGCGTTGTGGATTCTTATGACAAAGTCCTTCATTTCCCAACCCAGGGATCAAACCCAGGTCTCCCACGTTGCAGGTGGATTCTTTCCTGTCTGAGGCACCAGGGAAGCCCCTTATCTGAGGTGGCCTGAGTGTACTGCTCTGCTCTGTGACATGACACATGTTAGACGTGGGTCATTTTTCTCTTTCGTGTACTCATGTATCCCATGTGTCTAGAGCTGAGCCTGGCACATAATAGGCGTTTAGTAAATTTGCAATGATTTAATGCCTTAGAAGAATAAAATTTTTAGGGAATTTAGTTGCCTAAGAAGCTGTTTTAGGTTGAGCATGTTATTTAAGACAGAGTGAATTCTGCCAGTGTAACTTCTCTTCCATTTTCAATAGAACAAAACTCATTGCGCAATAAATATGATTTTCCTCTCAGTAGCCATGCCAGAAATTAATTTGAGTGTGCAAGATCTTACAATCTAAACCTGATACAAGGAAACACGCAGTTGGGATCCTAGGATCCTCCTAGAATCAAAATACAATTCCTCAGAATGTGAGTCTGCACTTAGAGGTGAACCAGGATGTGTGGTGTATGCCTCCTTTGAAAGGACACAGAGGACGCAGACTTTGCATGCAGGAGTAACCGCAGCCTTCTTAGAATTAGGCATCATGGGGTTAGAGTTCCAGGCTTCAGTCCTGGAAACATGGGAGTGGATTTCACAACAGAAACTGGAAGGCGAATCCTTGGAAATCAGGATGAAAAAGCTCTCCTTCCCTTAGATGGATTCAGAAACCTGATTAGGTGTGTGGGCGTGTGCTCATAAGTGGGTTTGTATGTGTACAAATGTGATTATATGCCTTTGTTTTTTGGAAGAGAGGTGGCTGGTGAACACCTTATTAGAACAAGCAGGTGGATAAAGTGTGACACAGTAGCCAAGGCAAAAACCAGGGAAGTGAAGCAGAAGAGCTTAGACTTAATTTTGCGGGTTTAACACATGACTTGTTTTGTTTAGAGATATTTATGAATTTGCCTGTGCATTTATTATACAAAGTGGTAATTACTTGCATACATAGGTTATATGGTGCTCAAATATGCATGGTTTATACATATTCAAATATGTCAAATCTTTGAGTGAAAATACTGGACTACTAAATGTTTATACTTCTAATTGTATTAGAGTGGGGTGTATCTGTGTCTATTTGTGGTTGGCAGAACAATGGCCTCTAAAAAAAATGCCCCTGTCCTAATACTTGGAACTTTTGCATATGTTAAATTACTTGGTAAATGGGAATTAAGGTAGCAGATGAAATCATATTTGCTAATCTGCTGGTTTTGAGGTAGATTATCCTGGATTGTCCATTTGGGCTCAGTGTAATCACCAAGGTCCATAATGCAGAGGAAGGCAGAAGAGTCAGTGCCAGAGGAATAGGCTATGAGTGGACTGGCCATTGCTTGTTCTGTAGATGGAAGGGAGCCAAGCTCTAAGGGCAGCTTGCAGAAGCTGGAAAAGGCAAGGAGACAGATTCTCCTTCAGAGAGGAGCGAAATCTTTCCAACACTTTGTCTCTAGCCCAGAAAGACCATTTCAGAACTTCTGACCTCCAGAATTCTTAAGATAATACATTATTTGTATGCAGTGAACCACCAAGCTTGTGGTAACTTTCTATAGTAGCAATGGAAAAGTAACTCAGTGCTATATGCATTTGTAAGTTTTATGAAAACACACAATTTCAAAAAGTGAAAGATTCAGAAGTTGCTTTGGCTTATAGGCTGAAAAGTTCCATCTGGAAGTCAGATCCCAGGAACAGTCCTTTTACTCCAATCAGCGTCATAATCAATAATAGTTACGCTATCTCTTGTGTACTTGTTGACGCCTTGCAAAGTTGCACATCACGCCATGTATTTCCTAAACAGCAGCATTTAGAGCAGTCGTTTCCATTTAAATGCTACTTTCTACAACCATTTGTTTCTTTTTTCTTTCTTTAATGCATTTTAATTAAAGGTAAGAAGAGAATAAAAAAAGATGAGAGAACTAAGTCAGCTGCAGTGTGTAGGTGTAAGATATTGCAGCCCTAAGCCTTCTGCTCAGTTTGAAGGTAGAAACACAGTGATTATAGATACATTTCTAAATGAAATTCTACATAAATCCTAGCTTTGAACATGAGACTTTATGGAAGGCAAAACCGACACTGCGTCTTTGTGAATGCACACTGATTTTTTTATGCCTAATTAATTCTAATGATGGAAATCTATGTTGCAAGTGCTCATTCAACAGAAAGGTATTTTAAAAAATATAAATAATTGCACAAATAATTGTTGGGTAAATCCTTACCATTACTAATAACAGTGCCAATTTCGAACATAGTACTTTAGCATACAGAATTACTTGCCCTTGCCAGGCAGTAAGAAAAATTGCAAAATCAAACAGTCAATGTGAGAATTTAAAGCCATACAAAGGAGAGTTAATTTAAATATGGCTTCCTTCAGGGACTCTGCTGTATTTAGACCAGTTGAGATGTGCTTAAAAAAAGGAAACTCACTTTAACATCAGCATAAGTAAAACAAGTCTGCCTCAAAAACATTCTACTGTGAGAGGTCTGTGGGTCGCCCACTGTCTTCAGTAGGTTGTGGTGTCTCATCACCATTTAGATGATCACAAGTGATACTGGAATCTGTTAAAATGTATCACTAGTAAAATGTAGAAGTCAATAGCAAAATTAGAACAAACAATATTGCTTCCTACATTGTCAAACTAACAGAAAAGACTATAGGAATCTCAGTCACTGCTGGTGTATTACTGTCATTCATTATTAATAGTAATAATTTTCTTGCCTTCTAACTAGTAGCTGGTTTTGTATTTTAAAACAAAATAAGCCCCATGGCTCTCTATCTACTCCGTATTCAAATCTACTGTTTCCTGATGTTCTATCCTCTTTCTATTGTAAATTCTACTTAAGCCTTTCAGGATCTTTATGGAAATTAATATCTTACCAGATAGAGTTGAGGGAGTTATTTTTATTTATACAATAAATTTGTACACATGCAAAGCTAGAACAAACGTACTCATTTCAGTTAAATTATTTAACAGTCAAAGGGGAGTTAATACGTGAACTTAATATTAAGAATGAAACTATTTCTAGTGAGAGAAACTTGAATTTCATTCCTGCTCCACTCCTATGTAGTCTTGTGGTCTAAGACAAGTTACTTATTGTATTTGAACCTCAGGGTTTTTGTTGCTGTTGTTAAAAAAAATTAAAATCTTCCCCTATCTTGTTGTATTAAGTATGTTCATCTAAATTAGGTACACTATATTGCCTATCTAAAATATCCTACCTCTGACCCCCTTCTTTCCCACTGGAATGCTGATTTGGTTCAGGTACTTTGATCTTAGGGTACAGAGGTATGTTCAAGAAGTAGGCATAACCTCCACTGGACAATGAGATAAGACAGGAAGACTTCTAGGGCCTCCCTGCAAAGACAGAAGGGAGGCGAGGAGACTCTTCCATTCTGTCACCTGCTTTGTACCTTTGCGCACTATTGCATGGAAATATGGTACTTAGGGTTGCTCCCCCATCTAGTGACAGACCAGGCAATGTCCTCAAGGCTGCTGGACTGATGGGACAATCCAGAGCACCCCAGTGCCAGGCTGAGCCCATACCGTCTTACAGGCCTGCCTCACACTGACTAAGGCGCATCTCGTTTCTCTTAGAAATGAGAGAAACACCAAGTCACCTTCAGGCCCAGCAACAGAGGTAGGGAATGTAAGGTCACATGAGCTGTCGAGTCCCTCCTATCCCCTGGCTGGCTCTGAACAAAACCAGAAATAGAAAAGACAGGACTTACTCACTGTCACATAGTATCTCATCATCATGTCATCTATTTTGGAACATTTCAATTCTTTGTCAGATTTTCCAAATGTTTATCTTTTTTGGGTTTTTCCCATCCACATTTTTAGAATTTTTCTATTTTTTGGTGGAAGTCTATTTTTGAAAAAAAGCACATCTTTGATTACCTTGGATAATTAGAAATTAAAAAAATATTGAAAAGAAATTACAGTGTACCGAAGAACAGGCAAAGACTGGGACAGTTGTTAAATATTATGATGATAGGTAGTATTATGATTTTGTTAGGTGATGTTATGAGGGAACAATATTAGATCCTATTATTTTGCAAATGGGAAATTTGCTCACAGTTACAGATGAGTAAGAAGTGAAGTTAGGATATACCTTCGTTCTGCCCTTTTCTGTATTGTACAACTCTGTATAGGTCGATACTTACCACATTGGGTGGAAGATAGAAAAAGTAAAAACAGAGAAAGGGGGAAAAAAACCTACAGTTTAAATTCAATCAAATATCTGATTTTTAATCAAAGAGATTCAAAAGAGGTCAAGAACAGAGTATCACTGGATTGCTGCCAAAGTAACTGATCCTATATTTTTTATTCTTCTTAAGCCTGTGCATTTTAAACACTCAGTGAAAGAGAAGTTTAGTGATATACTGGCATGAAAACAAAAAATATTCCAGATCTAATATATTTACCTTTAGATAGAAAATATGGGCAACAATTATTGGCTTCATGTCTACTATGAAACAGATATATTGTTAGACAAGAGGATAAAGATACGGTGCTTGCCTTTACTTGAGTATATCATGTCCCTACATTGTGAAGTATAATTTTTCACAGTATTTTGAAACAGGTGAAATAGGTATTAACACCGGAAAATATATGGGATCAATTCTCACTTGGTAACACTGACAATTAAGGCATGAGATAATTAATGATTTTAGAAGAATAATCAATGTTTAGTTTTAAAGGATTTTCGAATAAAGACTATTTTAGGCTTTAAAAATTATTGTTTAAATTTTTAAAATTAAATGTGAACAGTGTGCTTATGCTTGTAGTTTTAGGATTATATGATTTTTGAATAGCCCTAATAACCAAAAATCAATCTCAGCTGATTTTAAATATTTGTCATAGTTTTTAAAGCAGTCAGTCATTTCATGACTTCATAAAATGGAAGTCATCAGTTTTCAGTAGCATGGTTTCAGGGATGCAGTGTACATCTAAATTGCATTCACCCATGATTTACTATGTAAGTTTGATTAACTTAAGTGTGTGGTACATTCTTTTTGTTAAAGTAAATGCAACAAATTAGTGTTCTAAATAGAAAGGGAAATAGAATTAGGGGAAGCCACCCAAATATCTGAGGTTATCTGGGCTGTTTTTAAATGCTTTTTTCTTCTGTTTAAGTGAAATCTCATTTCTATAATTGAATTTAAAAAGGATGTACCTAAATAATTAAATTTCCCCCAGTTTGTATGTTCCTTTAGTAACATCTAAATGTTATAGTGTTTTATATATATCTATATCTATATATATATAGATATAACATCTAAATGTTATAGTGTTTTATATATATATATATATATATATATATACATATATAGTCAATGGGTGGTGTGAAAGTCTTTTAGAGCAAGTAAGATTTATGCGTTAATCCCCTCCCTCATCCCATAAGATTTTGTTGCCATAATATGGAAGCAGAATTTCAGATTGCTCAAATTTTTTTATACTGCACTTTTTCTACTTCTGGAGGATGAACTTGCATCATTTTTCTTTGTATTTTATGAACTCTGAACAGTTTAAATGTCAAACAGATCCTTTATAATCAGAAAAAAACTTCTTCAGTTTTGAAAATCATCATTTTATTATTAAAAACTTACCAGAGTGATGTAGAACACTTATCATTTTAATGTGGAGACACATTATTCATTGAGGATGACTTGTTAGGGAAAATTAAGTCCGTGATCCTCTAGGGTTAACCACAGTGGTGTACTGGGTGGATAAGTGGATAAGCTCACACACCCTTGCATGGAAACTCTCCAGCTCTGCCATCTGTTATCTGTTTTACCTGGGGCAAAACAGATACTCAGGGCTTTTTCTCCTTAGCTTCCTCTTCTGTAAATGATTATAAAAAGAGTAGCTTCTTGGTAGAGTTGGTGTGAGGATTCAGTGCATTAATCTATGCAAAGCCCTTAGAACGGAACCGGACATTGTATCATGCTTTTTCAGTGTCATGATGAGCCATAATAGAGGATGAGGCTTCTCGGTGGCGCAGTGGTAAAGAATCCACTTGCAATGCAGGAGACACGGGTTCAATTCCTGGTCAGGAAGACCCCCTGGAGAAGGGAATGGCAACTTATTCCAGTACTCTTGCTTGGGAAATCCCATGGACAGAGGATCCAGGTGGGCTACAATCCATGGGGTTGCAAAAGCGTCAGACACAACTTAGTGACTAAACAACAACAATAGACTATGAAACAGTCTTGAAAAATTAAGTCCAAAAAAAGGTTATTATGGAAATATTAAGAATAATTGAAAACATTCTGTGGCATTTTCTCAGGCCCTCTTTTCTGTGGGATCACACAGCTCCAGAAGAGAGGGCAATTGAGTGTTTGCCCTAAGGATGAAGATGGATAATGCCAATGGTCCATGAGCACCAGAAACATGCAGATAACTTAGGGGAAAGGAAATGCAAATGGCCAATTAACAATGAAAAGCCTTCAACCTTAATAATAACCAAGGAACTGCAAGTTAAAATAAGGACAAGATATGATTCACTTATCAAATTAGCAAAGATTATCAAATAACATCTAAAATTCAAGGTTTCAAGGGTAGGAAGCACATTTTTATACTCCACTGATGGAAGAAGTTAATCAGCCCTTTGAGACCTATTTAGCAATATACTGCTAAATAGGCTTCCCTGGTGGCTTATATGGTAAAGAATCCGCCTGCAGTGAAGGAGACCTGGGTTCGATCCCTGTGTTGGGAAGTTCCCCTGGAGAAGGGAATGATTACCCACTCCACTATTCTTGCCTGGAGAATCCCATGGACAGAGGAGCCTGGCTGGCTATAGCCCATGGGGTTGCATGGAGTCGGACAGGACTGAGCAACTAACACTAGAAATATACAGGGGAAACATTTAAATGCTCATAACCTGTGAATTAACAGTGCTCTTTCTGGGGACTTAACCTAAGGAAATAAGAAAGACAGTCACACCAGCAATACTTACAACACTAAAAACTTGAAATAATCTAAATTTCTAACAAGATGTGATTAGTTTAATAAATTGCAGTACAACCACATGATGAATATGGTAGACTGATTATGGTGATTTTCATAAGTAGTTTGTAAAGGCTAAAATCAGGCCAGGAGTGCTACTTAATCAATACTGATTAAGTTCTCTCTAGGTGCAGGGGACTCCATGGTTGTTGCCTCCTGGGTTTACTTGCCCTGTTCATTATTCATGCTGCCCCTAGTTAACTAGTACCTTTGAGTCGTAAAACTGAGCATGATCTACTCAATCCTTTTTCCCTTTGGGTATCTGGCTGCTGGAAGACTTCTGTTTTCTTGTTTCTCCCCAGGAGCAGAGTCTTTCTCCAGAGCCCTGTTCTTTCCAGCCACATGAAAAAGACTGTTTTATCCAGTGATGCCCAAGACAGGGTTCTCAGTCTGCCTACCTCTGTGATTCAGTTCAAAAGATTATGTGGCTATCATACCAAGCCACATACCAAAGCTCAGCTTTATTAATAAAAAGGTATGTTGATTTCCCATCTTCCAGTCCTATTTCCTATCTTTTTCAAAACTTCGTGGGGAAGAAAAGTGTTATCTTCCAGGGGACTCTCCACACTCTACTATATTGAAATTACATAACGACTTCCTTCAAATGTAGAAATTATTTTAAATCAACAAACACTTTTTAATGTCGTGGTTTCTGTGGATGAGGAAAGTGAAAGCGAAAGTGAAGTCGCTCAGTCATGCCCAGCTCTTTGTGACCGTAGCTCACCAGGCTCCTCTGGCTATGGGATTTTCCAGGCAAGAATACTGGGGTGGGTTGTCATTTCCTTCTCCAGGGGATCTTCCTGACTCAGGGATTGAACTCAGATCTCCTGCATTGCAGGCAGACTCTACCATCTCAGCCACCAGGGAATCCCCGTGGATGAGGAATCCAGTCACATTTAATCTGAATGCCATTGCAACAAGGTCTCTCAAAAGGTTGCAGTCCACTTGGACTGCGACTGTGGTCTTATGTGATGCAACAGGGGAGAATTCACTTTCAAGCTCATTCATGTTGTCATCAGAATTCAGTATATTGCTGGCTGTGGGCAAGAGGTCTCCCTCAGCTTCTTGTCACAAGGAACCTCACCTAGAACAGATCACATGTGGCAGGCAGCTGGCTTCACTCAGAGTTTAAGGAGAGAGCAAGAGAGTGGTCCCAGACAGAAGCTATAGTCTCTTTGTAACCAGTTCTCAGAAGTGGATTCTGATTACTTTTTGCTATATTCTTTTCTCTGGCAGTGAGTCGCTAGTCACTTCTCTAGCATTGAGTCATGGTCCACACTCAAAGCTAGGAGATTACACAGGATGCAAATACCTGGAGGCTAGGATCACTGCAGACCATTTTAGAGGCTTTCCACGCCCCAAACTAACATTCACATACCACCAGCCAAGCACAGAATTTTCTTGCTTAATCTTTGTAACAGCACAACGAGGCAGTTATGTGATTAGCCTGTTTTTAAAACCAGGAAGCTGAGGCTCAAAGATGTTAAGTATGTGACTTAAGAGCTCACATTTCAGTAAGTGGCAGATCAGGGATTGGAACTGTGGTTGTCTACTTTGAGATTGTGTTCATTTAACTACTTAGAAACTATTAAAGACAAACAAACTGCAGGCATAGGAGTACATTTCATGTTCTTATTTATGTTAAAAAAAACACAGAAAATGGTGGAAGAAAACATGTTAAAATGTTTTTAAAAAGCCATTTAACTTTTGGGTGAAGGGATTATGGGTGGCTATTTTTTAATGTCAATATTTATTTTCCAATGCTTATACAGCCCTTTAATTTATCTAATGTGGGGGAAAAGCCATGAAAAAAGCCAAAAGCTATCTCTGTTCTAGGGGGGTTTGCATTGAGGCACTAAGGGTGAAGCAGAGGGATGGGCCATCCTGAACACAGGTAATAAAGGGTGCACTGTCTGTAGAGAATTTAAAAAAACAAACAGCCCACCGAAAGTCAATCATTTTTAACATCACTCAATTCTGAACAATTTCAGTGATACTCTTTCTTCCTGGAGCATACTGCTGCCACCATCACTTCCCCCTTACCCATTCGATTAATCTGGGGATAAAGAAAATAAACACATACACACAATTAGGTCAGATAGAGGTAAGTTTTACAAAAAATAAAGCAGGGCCTAAGGAGAGAGCAGATGATGGGAAAGGGTACTTTTTAGCAAAGGCAATCAATGAAGACCTTCTCCAAAGGTAATAATATATGGAGACCTCAATAAGTTGAGGGATTATGCAATGTTTTTATAATCAGAGAAATAGAGAAAACACTGGCTGCTGCTGTTCAGTCACTAAGTCGTGTCTGACTCTTTGTGACTGCACCATGCCAGACTTCCCCGTCCTTCAGTGTCTCCTGGACTTTGCTCAGATTCACGTCCATTGAGTTGGTGATGCCATCCAACCATCTCATTGTCTGTCACCCTCTTCTTCTGTCCTCAGTCTTTCTCAGCATCAGGGTCTTTTCCAATGAGTCGGCTCTTTGCATCAGGTGGCCAAAGCATTGGAGCTTCAGCTTCAGCATCAGTCCTTTAATGAATATCAGGGTTGATTTCCTTTAGGATTGATTTTGCTGTCCTACAATCTGTGGAAATTTACTATTCATTCATTTCTACACTTAGTCCTTTAATCATTTCAGGTAATTCATTTTTACTGAGTGCCTACTATGTGGGAAGAACTCTGCTAGACAATGGGAATCTAAGAGTGAGTAAAACAAATATGGTTTCTTCGCCCACTAGTTTTGGAATAGAGTGGGGAGCACAGTTCACCAGTGGGTGACTGAGAGATAGCCACTGATGAATGAACACCAAAAAAAAAAAAAAAATGTCCTTTTCGTCATAGGGGACTGGAATGCAAAAATAGGAAGTCAAGAGATACCTGGAGTAACAGGCAAATTTGGCCATGGAGTGCAAAATGAAGCAGGACAAAGGCTAAAAGAGTTTTGTCAAGAGAACACACCAGTCATAGCAAACACCCTCTTCCAACAACACAAGAGAAGACTCTACACATGGACATCACCAGATGGTCAATACCAAAATCAGATTGCTTGTATTCTTTGCATCCAAAGATGGAGAAGCTCTATACAGTCAGCAAAAACAAGACCGGGAGATGACTCTGGCTCAGATCATGAACTCCTTATTGCAAAATTCAGACTTAAATTGAAGAAAGTGGGGAAAACCACTAGACCATTCATATAGGACCTAAATCAAATCCCTTATGATTATACAGTGGAAGTGACAAATAGATTCAAGGGATTAGATCTGATAGATGGAGTGCCTGAAGAACTATGGACAGAGGTTCATGACATTGTACAGGAGGCAGTGATCAAGACCATCCCCAAGAAAAAGAAATGCAACAAGGCAAAATGGCTGTCTGAGGAGGCCCTACAGATAACTGAGAAAGGAAGAGATGGTAAAGGCAATGGAGAAAAGGAAAGATATACCCACCTGAATGCAGAGTTCCAAAGAATAGCAAGGAGAGATAAGAAAGCCTTCCTCAGTGATCAGTGGGAAGAAATAGAGGAAAACAATAGAATGGGAAAGACTAGAGATCTCTTCAAGAAAATTAGAGATACCAAGGGAACATTTCACGCAAAGATGGGCACATTAAAAGATAGAAATGGTATGGACCTAACAGAAGCAGAAGATATTAAGAAGAGGTGGCAACAATATACAGAAGACTTATATAAAAAAGGAGAGTGAAAAAAAAACAAAAAAACAAGAGTGAAAAAGTTGTCTTAAAGCTCAACATTCAGAAAACTAAGATCATGGCATCCAGTCCCATCACTTCATGGCAAATAGATGGGGAAACAGTACAGTGACTGACTTTATTTTTGGGGGCTCCAAAATCACTGCAGATGGTGATTGCAGCCATGAAATTAAAAGACACTTACTCCTTGGAAGGAAAATTATGACAAACCTAGACAGCATATTAAAAAGAAGAGACATTACTTTGCCAACAAAGGTCTGTCTAGTCAAGGCTATGGTTTTTCCATATAGTAGTCATATATGGATATGAGAGTGGGACCATAAAGAAAATTGAGTGCCGAAGAATTGATGCTTTTGAACTGTGGTGTTAGAGAAGACTCTTGAATATCCCTTGGACTGCAAGGATAGCAAAACTGTCAATCCTAAAGGAAATCAGTCCTGAATATTCATTGGAAGGACTGACGCTGAAGCTGAAGTTCCAGTAATTTGGCTACCTGATCCGAAGAGCCAACTCATTGGAAAAGACCCCAGTGCTGGGAAAGAGTGAAGGCAGGAGGAAAAGGGGATGACAGAGGATGAGATGGCTGGATGGCATCACCAACTCGATGGACATGAGTTTGAGTAGGCTCCAGGAGTTGGTGATGGACAGGGAGGCCTGGCGTGCTGAGGTACATGGGGTCACAAAGATTCAGACATGACTGAGTGACTGGACTGAACTGAACTGAACTGAACCATGTGTTTCTTGACTTTTGTATTCTAGTCCCCTATAATAAAAAGGACATCTTTTGGGGGTGTTAGTTCTAGAATGTCTTGAAGTTCTAGAAGATCTCACTTTTTAAAACACTGTTATATAATTTCAGTATTTTTATCCCCACGACAAGCTGGTGAAGTTGTCAGGACAAACATTGATCAATTCCCGTGACTTATCTATGGCAACACAGTGTCAGTCATACTATTTCAGTTCAGTTCAGTTGCTCAGTTGTGTCTGACTCTTTGCTGCCCTATGGACTGCAGCATGCCATGCAGCATGGACCTCCCTGTCCCTCACCAATTCCCAGAGCTTACTCAAACTCATGTCCATTGAGTTGGTGATGCCATCAAACCATCTCTTCCTCTGTCGTCGCCTTCTCCTCCTGCCTTCAATCTTTCCCAGCATCAGGGTCTTTTCAAATGAGTCAGCTCTTCACATCAGGTGGCCAAAGTATTGGGGTTTCAGCTTCAGCATCAGTCCTTCCAATGAATATTCAGGACTGATTTCCTCTAGGATGGTCTGGTTGGATCTCCTTGCAGTCCAAGGGACTCTCAAAAGTCTCCTCCAACACCACAGTTCAAAAGCATCAATACTTTGCTACTCAGTTTTGTTTATGGTCCAACTCTCACATCCATACATGACTACTGGAAAAACCATAGCTTTGACTAGATGGACTTTGGTCGTCAAAGGTAATGTCTCTTCTTTTTAATATGTTGTCTAGGTTGGTTACAGCTTTTCTTCCAAGGAGCAAGTGTCTTTTAATTTCATGGCTGCAGTCACCATCTGCAGTGATTTTGGAGCCCCCTGCCCCCCAAAATAAAGTCTGTCACTGTTTTCATTGTTTCCCCATCTATTTGCCATGAAGTGATGGAACTGGATGCCAATGTCTTAGTTTTCTAAATGTTGAGTTTTAAGCCACTTTTTTCACTCTCCTCTTTCACTTTCATCTAGAGGCTCTTTAGCTCTTCTTCGCTTTCTGCCATCATGCTATTTAGAAAGTATCAAGAGACCAAGATCTCCTGACTATGGTGCCAGTGCATTATTTATATCACACTACATCTCCCTAGTCTCCTAAATCCACTAGGTGTAATGATGGAGTTCATAGCTTAAAAAAAGAGTTGAAGACAGTGAAAATACACCAAAGGCAAGATTTGGCTCTCTTACATCTTGAGACCCAGTCAGATGTTTTCTTTACAGTCGTGGAAAGGAAATTAAATATAATATACAAAGTATGCTCATAAAGTACACTTGCAATGTCTTTTACATGAATTGAAGCACACTGTAAATAGCTGTCTGCTCTTGAACTTTTTTTCACTGGTCTGCCTTCTAAGTACAGTTCCCCTAAACCAGCTCTGTTCATGGAATTCACTAGACAGCAAGGAAATCAAACCAGTCAGTCTTAAAGTAATCAACACTGAATATTCATTGGAAGGATTGATGCTAAAGCTGAAAGCCCAATACTTTAGCCACCTGATGCGAAGAGTTGACTCATTGGATAAGACCCTGATGCTGGGAAAGATTGAAATCAGGAGGAAATGGGGATGACGGAGGATGAGATGGTTGGATGGCATCACCAACTCGATGGACATGTGTTTGAGCAAACTCCTGGAGATGGTGAAGGACAGGGAAGCCTGGTGTACTGTAGTCCATGGGGTTGCAAAGAGTCAGACACGACTGAGTGACTGAATGACAACAAAGCGGCTGTGGATGTCAGAGCTTCTGGAATTCTGATACCTTCTGGCTCTGAATAGACCTCTGAGCCCTGCCATGCCTCTTGATCAGTAATATGAGCAGCACAGTTTAGACAGCATCTGCAGTTTGATGAAATTATGTGTATTTTTACTAGATGAGTATGTAAGAATATTCTGGAGAAAAAAGTGCCAAGCTATATGGAGGCAAGAACACAAAAATAAATATTAGCGCCTACTGAATTCCTACTATTTTCTGTTTTTAACAGGTTGAGATGGTCTCATCCCAGTGCTTTTATTTTTTAATACTTAGTCAAGAACACAGCACTAATTCTATTATCAAATACACACTGTGGTTGATCCATATGTGTAGATCTGGATTTCTTTGGAAGAGCAGGTAGTCTTTTTCCAGCAGATAACGAGTGTCCTAGAAGATAACTGCTCTTGTTTCCAGCTCACCACTTTGCTCAAAGACACATTGAGAAGCCAACCAGTTCTTCCCCATCCTCTTCTCCAGTCCTGCTGACCTGTGCTATGTTCTCTTTTCATTCTTGGTATTTGTAAATCCGTTTTGCTCTTCTTGAAAATCACTTCCTCTCTGCTCTGGCCTTCAAAACCCGTCTTGACCACCATTAATCTGCTTAACTCCAGTTTACCCCTCAGGTCTTTCCCCAGGAAGGTTCCTCTGACCACATCTCCTCCCAACTCCAAGGCAGCATGCAGAGTCTCCCGTGCCTTTCCATAGCGCTCTCTGTCTTCCTTCCATCCCCGTAGCTGGAAGTCAAAGTACTAAGAAGTTCTTAACAAAAATTATCTCAGGCTGTGTTCAATGTCCAGGGCCTAGAACAGTACCATTTAGCCTTTGAATCAGGACTGTTGTTGGGCCTTGGACTATTGTTTGTTCCATCTCACACTAATTGCATTTCCCTTTAAGATGAACTAATAGTATCTACTTTTGAAGGCCCTGTAAGAGTTAGATAGTGCTCATAAAACACCAACTTTTCATCATTTCATTTGGAAATTATTTTACTTAAACCAGTGGTTCTCAACCAGGACAGGGGCCTTTGGGCTGTGCCTGGAGATGTTTCTGATGGTGACAGTGGGGGAGTATTGGTATCAAGTGAGTGAAGGCCAGGATGCTATTGAATATCCCACAATGCACAGGACACTGGCTCACAACAAAAGACGTTAATTGTGACCCAAAGTGTTAATAGCGTAGAGTTTGAGGAACCCTGCTTTAAGACTGTTCTGAGCCTTCTTTTTTAATGTGAGCCCATCATTTTTTCTTTGCCACAACTCACCAGCTCTTTATGGCATGCACTGGCCTTATTTCACATTGCACCTACAAGGCTCGCCAGGGTAACAGGCCAGGTGTGGTTGGCAGTGAGATTTAGTGCATAAGACTAATGCACTTTGAGGCTGTAGATTCAGGTTTTTTTCTTTTTTTTTTTAATGGATGGAGTAATTGTTAAACATGACTATTCTAAAATAATCACATACAAAATGTTCCTGAAATTGATTGAAATAAACAGATGTTCTGTAAGAGTTGAGTTAAATCCTTTTCAGTTACCTTGGATTGGGTAGGAAACAGAAGCAGCAGAAATAATAAGATTCACTTTACACCTTCTTTCTATGCAGGCTGTAGGGTGGGGATTTACTTCTGACTGCTATTGCTGTGCTAAATTTCCCAAACAAGCATGAGGAGGGCTTCTCAAAGCGCTTGAAAAATATATTTTATTTGACTCCGTTGTATAAGGAATGCTGCTAACCCTTGTGCACTGGCGGATAGGTCACTCTGTAGTAGATATGTTTGAATCCTGCCTTTAAAAGGTTTGGCTCCTAATCATCTTGCAGTGATTTTACAGTTATTCTTGATTTTTTTTTTTCTGTTCTACTCTATGAATTGTATAGAACCTCTTTTTTTTTTTTTTTTTTTAAACAGAAGGCAGCATTCTACCGTTGAAGGTTGCTTATTCCATTTCCGTGTCCTACTTAAGATTCTCTTGCTACCATTTTTCTCTCCCCATGCTGATTCTTTTTTCTTCTATTAATACAACTAAATATCTTACAAGTGAATGTCTGGTAGTTCAAAGCAGGTTGAGTGTTTACCTGATGCCAAAACTACTGGTGGTTTGGTTAATTCCACCAGACCACTCTAGTATCTGAGTGTTCTTATTATAATTAATTTAAATGACTAGCCATATCGGTCAAAACAACAGCTTTATTAGCCAGTGCATATCGAGGAATAAATGAGATATAAATCTTGGAATCTGGATTATGTGCCCTCTTTCACATTTATAATTAATGGTTTTCAAATTTAAATAATGAAAAGTAGGGAGAAAACTAGGATAAGGGAAAATTCAATTATAAAGCCTATATGAGACACAGCTCTATTGATTCAGCAGTGCATCGCTGTGTACGAAGGAACTGGTTCTTTCTGCCTCTCCTCTTTGCCTTCTATTATGTTATACTTGCATAAGACTGGTTGCCTCCATGACAGCAAAATGCTGAAGCCCAGGCTTTTATGGGTACATCACACAGACAGACTAGAAGAGGAAATATTTCTCTTGAAAGCTCTAAAAGAATAAGATTCCTGCCTCAGAAATTCCAGCCAAACTCCCCGTGTGTCTTTTTGGCCCTAAAATATATCCTGTGCCCTTTTCTAAAGCAAGGTCTGATCAGGGTAATGTCAGAACTTTTTGACTTAAACCTGGGTAACAGAATCCGTTTTAAGAACAAGAGGATGGTATTACCCTGATTGACTCCATCAGTCAGTTCCCCTGGAAGTAGGAGTGTATTATCTTTATCTGTGTTCTATGACCATTGCCTATTTTGTGTGTCTATCTAACTACCTAGAGTGTGAATTCATTAGATCAGGGTTCCTGACTTATTCCTCTTTATATTTCCAGATCGTAGTTCACATCCTTTTGCATCATAGACATTCCAAAGGTTTGATCATCGTGAACAAAATAGCAGTTTCCAATGTAACCTGCTATTAGGGTTCTCTCTTTTCATCGACTCCAAGATCACTCACTTGGCACCTACATGATACCAGGTGTATGGAGGTCCCCTGGGAATAAATAGATGATCAACGACCCAGCCTCTGATCTTAAGGAACATACAGTCTTAAAGAGAAAAAAAAAAGATAAGTATATAAACAATTTCAATTAAATGCAACTGCGCCACTGCAGAGTGGAGCAGGGCTCACAGTCCAGGCTCCCTTGAGCTTGCTAGGCTTCCCTGGAGCTGAGGAGGCAGCCCTGAGGAAGTCACATTTGAATCTTGATCTGGGATATTTATGGAATTTCTCCAGGAGCAGAGGGGCTGGAGGAGGTGCAGGAGGAAGGATGGTTCACTTTGAGAAAGGATATGACAAGACCTGTTATGATGCTTATGAACTTTACAAAACCTCCCTGGAGCTGGTGAAGTATTACCTATGTTAGATGGGAATGGCCAGTTGCTTTAATGAGGAGCTCACACCTCAGGGTGTATCCAGTTGATGGGGAAGATCATTCTTCAGAAGCATCTCCTACAAGTGTTTCAGCTTGGTTATTTCCCATCAATAGCTGAGGGACTTGTTGTTGTTCAGTCACTGAGACGTGTCTGAATTGTTGCCACCTCATGAACTTCAGCACGCCAGGCTCCTCTGTTCTCCACTGTCATTTGAGTTCAGTTCAGTCCAGTCACCCAGTCACACCTGACTCTTTGCAACCCCATGGACTGTGGCACGCCAGGCTTTTCTGTCCATCACCAACTCCTGGAGTTTACTCAAACTCATGTCCATTGAGTCGGTAATGCACTGTCTCCTGAAGTTTCCTCAAATTGATGTCCATTGAGTGATGGTGATGCCATCCAACCATCTCATCCTCTGTCACCGCTTCGCCTTCTGCCCTCCATCTTTCCCAGCATCAGGGTCTTTTCCAGTGAGTCAGCTCTTTGCATCAAGTGGCCAGTGTTGGAACTTCAGCATCCATCCTTCCAGTGAATATTCAGGGCTGATCTCCTTGCAGTCCATGGATGGGACTCTTAAGAGTCTTCTCCATCACCACAATTTGAAAGCATCAATTCTTCAGCATTCAGCCTTCTTTATGGTTCAACTCTCACATCTGTACATGACTACTGGAGAAACCACAGCCTAGACTATATGGACATTTGTGGGCAAAGTGATGTCTCTGCTTTTCAATACACTGTCTAGGTTGATCATAGCTTTTCTTCCAAGGAGCAAGCATCTTTTCATTTCATGGTTACAGTCATTATTATTTAGCATAATTAACCTTAGAAATGAGTTTTCATTGGAAAAATTTGAGATGTGCAGGATAACATAGTGGGTGTTAGAAACTTGCATGGGTGACCTTAGTGGTATTCAGGAGTGAATGGGCAGAAGTGTGCTGGAGACATTCCCATCCTTGTAAGAACACAGTGTAGGTGTGATTCAGTCCACATTACCTTTTCCTTTAAGGATGATGCTTGAGGCCTGACTCATTAATGGTTCTGTGTTGGACTATTACTTAATAGGATATGAACTTTAATATGAACTGGCTCTTACCTCTAACACAGAGTGACCTTTAAGTAGGCGCTTTCCTGGCAGTGAACGTTTCATGGACAGAACAGTGACACCAAGCAGGACAGGAAGCTGGGAATTAGCTTACACAATGCATAGTAAGGATAGTTTTGAACCTGTTATCTGTCACTCACCTAACTCTATCTATTGACAACAATAAGAGCCCCAACATATTTTTTGTGAGCCAGTTGACTTAGGACATTTTGTCAAGGAGCCTGGAGTCAAGGAAGAACATGACATTATCAGACATACTAACCTTTTGTTTATTTTGTTTTTGTTTGTTTATTTTGGTTTCTTATTGCAATTTAACTTCTTTACAATGTTGCATTCATTTCTGATGTACAACATCCATCAGCTATCTGTATACATATATCCCCTCTGTCTGCACCCTCCATCCAGTGATCTAGGTCATCACAGAATATAGCCTGTGTTATACAGAAGCTTCCCACTAGCTATCTCTTTTGCACATAATAGTGTATATGGTATGTATGTAGTATGAGTGTGTGTATATCCACACACACTCTACTGGCTTTTCAGAATAGGAAGAACAGTATGTGAGGTTACAAGGAAATGAGGATGGTGTGGCAGGGAACTCAAAGGGAGGGGGAATTACCAGGATGCAGGGTTAGATGCTGCAGAAAAGTTTGAAAATGTCAAGACTGAAATATGCACATTAGATTTAGCAACTTGAGGATTGCTGGTGACCTGGGCAGGGGAGGGCAGTGAAGTGAAAAGTAATAATAGTTCATAGTGCATAACTGGTCATTGCTGTTTGCTATGTCTGGCACTTATCTAAGTGCTTTAGCTGTGTCAACCCCTTTATTAAGATAAGTAGGACTGTATTCCCCAGCTTTCAGATGAGGAAGCAGAGACACAGAGGGGTTGAGTCACTTGTCTAAGGTACAGACATAGTGAGAGACAGACCCCTGAACCTCAACCACAGCTCTCTGGCTCCAGAGCGACTACTGCAGACACTACTATTATTACTGCTACTATTGTGGGTGGGGAGGTTCCCTTCAGAAAGCCTGGCATGGTCCTAAGATCCAGAAAGACTATCATAGTAGGAGGGATGTAGGGGGCTAAGAGGTACTTTTTTCTAATTGGAGAAATTTGAGAATATTTACAAACTAATGAAAAGCTAGTATCGACACAGGAAAAAAAGAGATAACAGAAGTTTCTCAGGAGGCAGAAGAAGGTGAGATCCAGGTGAAAGGGGAAAACTTTGTACCAAGAAGGAAGAAGGAAAAGATCAGAATGGAAGGATGTGGGGAAATTACAGGGTACATATGACAGGATGGTGAGAGAACTGGGAGATGATGTAATTATTTCTTTATGAAATGTGACCAGAGTGAAGGAAGGACTAGAGTAAGAAGTTTGAGGAGAATGGATATTTTGGAAAATAATTCATGGAGAGTGGAGTGGAAGGTTGATGATGAAACTGAAAAGGATTATCTAGTAGAGAAGAGAACCCAGGTGCATATGGAGAGCAAAAAAGTGGCAGTGGTATGCTGGTACATTGGCTCTTTGGGGAAAAATGAATGTCTTGATCTGTGGCATTTGTCAGTTTCCCAACATGGGTGATGTCAATGGTGTAACAGTTCAGTTGCAAAATTTCTGAGTATTTAATCACTAGCTCTCAGGAAAAGAATTATCTGCTTCATGCTATTACTACACTGCATCTGTTTGCATGATTTCCTCCCCAACATGGTGTGGGAACAGAAGGCAGGTTTTGGGGTTGGTCCAAGATTGTGGTTTGGTCCCGGTGAATGGTACAAAAGGAAAAAGAAAAGGTAAAAATATTACTAAAAAGTGAGTGTTTACTGTCATTTGATTATAGGGAATTTAGACTGGATAAAGCAGCAGAAGTGCTGAGAGACTAAATTTTTAATGAAATTGAAAAACAAATGTACTAAAGAGTGAAAGTGTTAGTCACTCAGCTGCGTCCAACTCTTTGCGACCCCATGGACTGTAACCGACCAGTCTCCTCTGTCCATGGGATTTTCCAGGCAAGGGTAGTGGAGTGGGCAGCAGTTCCCTTCTCCAGGGTCTCTTCCCAACCCAGGGATAGAACCCAGGTCTCCTGCACGGCCAGCAGTCTCTACTGTCTGAGCCACCAGGCAGGAGATTGGGGGAAGGAGATTACTTGTTTAAGGAATAAAAATAATCTTCAGGTGATCAAGATCAAGCGTAAAAAAAAAAACAAAAAAAACACCAAAACCCCCCAAATCTCCTAGTGTACTTCTTTAGATTTCAGACTTTTCTTTTTATGATTTCTTTGATAAATTCATTGCTTTAATTTTTTTCTGTTTTCTTTGTATCTCTGAATCTAGCTGTCTTTAAGCTTTTTCGTTAAGCTTTTTCACATTTGTTTTTTAAATCCTTCTGTTGAGTCCTCGTCAGCTATTATATTTAAACATCTTTTATCCTCCATTTTTATAGTATCTTATTTTGTTTCAAGGATGTATTATATTTTAAAATTTGTCTCAGAATAGGAGCCCAACATTTTTAGTTATTTTTTTCTGGTGTCGTCTTGTCTAAATTAGGTCTTTGCTCCAGTGTGAGCTATTCTTTCATGTTGGTTTTTTACTTTTACTTTTATGTATAAAAGTAAGAGTAATCTATGAGTCTCTTCATATACCTCTGTGAACGGGACAAATTTCATTCAGAAAAGTGAGACAGGAGGTAAGTGAACAGAGGAAATTAGAAGTTTACAAAACCGTAGGAAGCACTGGAGGTGTGTTTTAGGTCCAGGAAGCTGGTCCTGATCTTTAGAAAGTCAGCGCGTTCAGGGACCAGAGCAGTGAGTGATTCACAAGAGGACCCGACAGCCATGTTGGCAGCCGCTCACTTCCGCCGTCTGCGGAAGCCATGCCTTGCCGTCTTCTCTCTGCCTTCCAGAGCTTGTGCAGGTGCCGCCTCTGAGTCAGTCTAGGAAATGTGCTTTCCAGGCTTCCTGCCCGGGCCTAAAGGGAAGCAGACACGTTTCTGAGATGCTCACAAGCAGCTCAAACAACTGCTGTTGAATTCGCATTCTAATAGGCAGGTGGGAATCTGGTGGGAACTTCACTTGCTGCTTGCTCTTTTCTAGCCTGTTCTCCCACCCGACTGGAAAACACAACCGGGGACCTATGAACAGAAGTGATGTCATGCTGATTAGTAAACCCTCTTTGCAGTGAATAGATAAGGAGCTAGCTGTCAAACTCCAAATCCCCCAGGAACAGAACAAAGAAAGATTTATTCTGGAATGTCAGCATCCATGCTGGGAGCAGTAGCTTTCCCCAGACACTTTCTATTTGTCCAGAGAAGAACTAGGGTTTGACATGAATAGCGCCTCTCAGCTGCTTCCCATATTGGATAAAGATGGAGGGAGGTAAGTGCTGATTCGATTCATTCTCTTTCTCTCTCTTCAGCTGCACCCCACCACCTAAGCCCTCAGCAGTCCCTGCAGACCCAAGCCTGCGACCTTCCAGAGCCTCATGGGTGGACAGCCCTTCCCCTGTTCTCAGCAGTAGAGTAGGCTGTGCACACCCTGCCCCTCAACAATTTTCGGCACACAGCAGTAGAGTAGGCTGTGCACACCCTGCCCCTCAACAATTTTCACAAGTCTGTTGGGATCACTCCTTATGGTTGATGCTCAATTGCATTGTTGTTTTCATAGTTTAGGTTTATTCCTTATTGTACTTCTGGACTTTTATATCATTGAGGCCCTAGTGCAACAGAGGGCAAAAGCAAATGACTAATCTGCCATTTATCTTAGTAAGTTTTGCCCACTTTGGAAGGTGTATTTGGCTCCTTGATATGGACCTCTGTCTCATATTTGTAACCTGTTTCCCACAGCCATACAGAGCATGTGCAAAGTCCCATGTCTCCAATAGAAACTGAATTGTCTTCTGAGCCGAGATGCTCACTTTTGACTCTGTTTTTTTGTAGACCTCCAAGACCCTCCTCCCCACTCTGTGTATGTGAACAGTCCGTCAAGGCCCATGAAATCTAATTTCCTTTGTCAAGGTGAATCCGGCTAATTGCAACTTTCTCCCTTTTTTGAATTTTAATTGAAGTATTATTACATGATAAAAACGTGTGCCTATACAGGACACAGATGTCTATATTACTTTTAGTGCCACATCTATACAAGATGAAAAGTGAAAGTGAAAGTCGCTCAGTTGTGTCCGACTCTTTGCAACACCTTGGACTATACAGTCCATGGAGTTCTCCAGGCCAGAATACTGGAGTAGGTAGCCTTTCCCTTCTCCAGGGAATCTTCCCAACCCAGGGATTGAACCCAGGTCTCCCACATTACAGGTGGATTCTTTGCCAGCTGAGCCACCTGGGAAGCCCAAGCATACTGCAGGAGGTAGCCTATGCCTTCTTCAGTGGATCTTCCTGCCCCAGAAATCCAACTGGGGTCTCCTTCATTTCATGCAAATTCTTTACCAACTGAGCTATGAGGGAATCTCAATGCAAGATGATATGTCACTAAATGTAATATACATTTTATGATATAATTATTCATAGAGTCTGATTAATTAAGTAATGCCCTAGTTGATTCCAAAAGTTATTTAGGGTAAACCATATAAAACTGCACTATAATTGGATTTAATGTGCTGAAGTCAGTGCCTTGTTTTAGGGCATAGCATGGTGCTGGAGATACAGTAAAATATCAATACACATATGGGGTGTGTGTGTGTTCATTTGCTCAATCATGTCTGACTCTTTGCGACCCCATGGACTGTAGCCTGCCAGGCTCCTCTGTCCATGGGATTCTCCAGACAAGAATACTGGAGTGTGTAGCCATTTCCTTCTCCAGGAGACCTTCCTGACCCAGGGATCAAACCCATGTCTCCTGCACTGTAGGCAAATTCTTTACCACTGAGCCACCGGGGAAGCCCACATATATGATCAATTTAAATTTACCCTGTAACCAATTTATATCTCCCCTACACATACCTCCTTTTTAATTATCTTGCTTATCTTTTTTTTTCTTTTCTGAATCTTCCAGGAAATATAGCTCAAGATGTCAAAGAAATCAGAAGACAGTGAAAAGAAAGTGGAAACAATTTTAAAAGGTATTAATAATTGGTACCTAGCTAGTCCCTCTCCTCTTCCTTATTACTTTTGTAAATTCCATTTATCTCTCTTTGTGTAACAATGAGCATTAGCCTTTTCCTATGGTAGTTTGGTGCAAGGTAGTTGAATGAGCATTCCTATAAGGCGGAGGAAATTTCATAGCCTGCTCTGTTAAATTCACATAACTTCAGTGAGCATTCCAACTTGAACATGGTGTGTGTCCTGTTTTTAATTTTTATAACAAAGAACTGTCCCCTGAGAAACAATGAAGTGAAACTTTTTGTTTCGATGACTGAGGAAAGAGATGGGAGTAGCATTTCCAGTGTTAGAGAGAGTACATCTCTCTGGCCAGACCACCAAAGGACATTGCTGTTGGGTTTTGACAGACTTGTTACATTATTAAAGTCCATCTCTTTCCTAGGAGCACACACCATTACAACAATAATCTCTGTAGGAAAACTTTCTTCCTGTTTTTGGCTGGAGGCACCCCTGCATCTTTGAAACGATTATTTTGGTTGTTACTCAGAAGTTCCCTGAAGAGCCAGCAGCTTTCCCTATGGTGTTTGAGCTTTGACCTTGAGCAATTTTTATGACATATTATTTAATGATCTTTAAAGCCGTGCATTTTTCATTTTTTCTTATTTAATATTCACATTGAAACTAAAACTTAGAAATGAATGACAGGAAGGGAAAATTTAAATGACGGCCCAAATTTAGCTTTTTCACTCTGCTTAAATATTTTTCATTAGCAGAGGTATTATTTTGTGTGAATTTTCTCAAGTTTTTCCTTCCTCTTTCCAGGCGTGGATTAAAACTTTGTATAAAAATTAAAGTACAATGTGAATTAACAGATAATAATGGTAAGTCATTATTTAAAAACTAATACATAGAATTTTAAGACATGAATGCTACCATATAAATTAAGTATATTGTATCCCTATATCCATCTAACATTCATCTATAACATGAATGATGTGACTGTATATAAAGCTCACATATTATATAGCTCATGTACCAGAAGATTTAGAATTAGACCTGGATAGTCTCAGAAAGCCAGCTAAATCCCTAATTGAAATGAACACTCTAAGCAACTAAGCATTATCACTCCCTGTGATAGGAAGCATGCAAATTACTGAAATAAGTGTAAAAAGTAGATCCTTTATTTTCCCTTTTCTTTTGGCCTTTGTTTTTAGAGTCTTAAAAATCTATTCTTTGTAATATGTAAGTAAGCCATAATCATATTCTTTTCAAATTTATTTTTTTAACTTTAAATGCTAAGTTTTAATGCTATAGGCCAGAACTCTCCATTGGAACTTTCTGCAATAATAGAAATCCTGTATAGCCACACTGTCTAATAAGGTAACCACTAGCCACATGTAGTTCGTGAACACCCCAGAAACGTGACTTCTGTGATTGAGGAACTGAATTTTCATCTCTGTCGAGTTTTAATTCATTTAAATTCAGTAGCCACCATATTAGCATAGCTGTAGACTATTGGAGAAGAGAATGGCAACCCATTCCAGTATTCCTGCCTGGAGAGTCCCATGGACAGAGGAGCTTGGCGGGCTACAGTCCATGGGGTCACAAAGAGTTGGACACGACTGAGCCACTAAACCACCACCATCAGACTATTGAAAGTATCAGTGTTTTAAGTACCAGTGTTCAAGAGTGGCTGAATGAAAAGATGCTCAACATCACTCATTATTAGAGAAATGCAAATAGAAACTACAATGAGATATCACCTCACACCAGTCAAAATGGCCATCATCAAAAAGTCTACAAACAAAAAATGCTGGAGAGGGTGTGGAGGAAAGGGAACACTCTTGCACGTTGGTGGGAGTATAAATTGATACCGCCACTATGGAAGACAGCATGGAGATTCCTTAAAAAATTAGGAATAAAACTACCATATGACCCAGCAATCTTACTCCTAGGCATGTTCCCTGAGGAAACTCAAATAGAAAAAGACACACGTATCCCATTGTTCACTGCAGCACTATTTACAATAGCTAGAACATGGAAGCAACGTAGATGTCCATTGACAGATGAATGGATAAAGAAGTGGTGGTACATATACACAGTGGAATATTACTCAGCCATAAAAAGGAATGCATCTGAGTCAGTTCTAATGAGGTGGATGAACTTAGAACCTGTTATACAGAGTGAAGTAAGTCAGAAAGAGAAAGATAAATATCTTATTCTAATGCATATATACGGAATCTAGAAAAATGGTATTGAAGAATTTATTTATAGGGCAGCAGTGGAGAAACAGACATAGAAAATAGACTAATGGACATGGGAAGAGGGGAGGAGAGGGTGAGATGTATGGAAAGAGTAACATGGAAACTTACATTACCATATGTAAAATAGAGAGCCAACAGGAATTTGCTCAGGAAACTCAAACAGGGGCTCTGTGTCAACCTAGAGGAGTGGCATGGTGAGGGAGATGGGAGGGAGGTTCAGAAGGAAGGGGCTATATGTATGCCTATGGCTGTTTCATGTTGGGGTCTGACAGAAAACAGCAAAATTCTGTAAAGCGATTATCCTTCAATTAAAAAAAAAAAAGTAGCTGAAGTGTAAGGTGATTCTTAATTATACAAGGATAATTTTTTAAAAAGATATTAAGAACTTTTTATCATGCATATGTTGAACTAATTTTAAAGCACTTTTATAATAGAGTAGCATATATAAATATGTATTGAATATACATATTCATGCATATATATTTATATATAAACCAGAAAGAATTTGCAAGACTTGGTTATGTAGTAATATTACACAAAAACTGAAAATGTTGTATGGCTGAAAAAAAAAATGTGCTGTTGTCAGTGAGTATTGGTACCTATCTAGCAATGAAGCAAAAAATTTAAAAATAAATCCCACCATACATGCAATACCAAAAAGCACAGGTGGTACTGAATTTTAATGAATCTTGATAACTAAAAATGTAAGGCACGGTAAAATAAGTTTGATTGAATTCTTCTGAAGGTAACCATAATTCTTGAAGACAGTTCACCAAAAAGAAGCTAACTATAAATAAAATAGTAATTTTGAAGAAAATTCAGTGTCATGCTCTGGCATTCAGAAAAGTAAATATTGTGTACCTACTAACAGGTGAATGAGGGTAATAACTTGTTTATCTAAATTGTTAATAAAATAACTGAAATTTTATCTCTGATCAGTCTTGTGAAATAAGATTTACTGTTCAGTTTTAAGAAAACAGAATGACCAACAAGCTCTGAAATCTCTGTTTTTGGAGTGATGGTGCTTCTTGACATCACCAAGGATAGCATATCCCCCCTCACCTTTTATCTTCGATGCTAAGCCTTGCCTTGTCAGTATTTGCTCTTTAGATAGATAATAATTTGGAGAGAAATAGGTCTTATTCACTGGGAAATATATAGATGTATAGATTTTTCACATACACCTAACACTTCAGTCAAGGTCTAAGCATTACTGTAGGTTTGCATGTTATGTGTGTGAGGGGTGCATTTAGGAAAAGGAAGGTAGAAGATGTTTATGTATATACATGTGTGTGTATATATATATATATATATAAAATTTTATTTATTTTTGGCTATGCTAGGTCTTCATTGCTGTGCTGGCGTTCTCTAGCTGTGGGGAGTGGGGCTCCTCTCTAGCTGCAGTGTGCAGGCTTCTCATTGCAGTGACTTCTCTTGTCAAGTACGGGCTCTAGGGAGTGTGGGACTCAGTAGTTGTGGGTCTGTCTTTGGATCACAGGCTCAGTACTTGTGGGGCGTGGGCTTAGTCACTCTGCGGCATGTGGGATCTTCCCGGATCAGAAATCTAAGCTGCATCTCTTGCAGTGGCAGGTGGATTCTTTACCACTGAGCCCCCTAGGAAGCCCCGGAAGGTAGAAAATGTTTAATCTGTGAGAGTCATGAGTTAAATGATGCAGGTCTGAATCCCATTGCATATGCTATTATGATAAGGAGCAAAATCCAAGACAGCGTGATAGGTTGTATTTAAAAATTATTTATTGAACCAAGCCAAATCTTAAGGTACATTTGGCACAGTGAGGCACTAGTTCTGTAGCTCTGAAGTATTTCTTCATTGCTGCTAAATCTATAACTGTGGTTTGACAGGATGATAAAGAATTATGTTTTTGTTCTTTCTACCATTTGTTTAAAATTTGTTTGCAAGTGTGTGCATTGGAAAGAAACACAAATCAAATAGTCAAGAGATTGTGTTATTCTTCTGCCTCTTCCCTTTTATCTCTCTGTGATCTGCAACAAATAATGTTCTTGGATCTCAGAAAATTAGATATATGTTTTCTATGAGGCATTTAATTAAGAAATAATTCCTTGAGATGAAAGAGACAAAGCATTATACAAGCAGTACTGTTTCCAGAAGAGACATATGTATTAGTTTCCTAAGTTTGATCTAACAAATTACCACAAACTGGATGGTTTAAACCACAAAAAAAAACTTATTCTCTCATATATTGTGTGTGTTAGTTGCTTAGTCATGCCTGACCCTTTGCGATCCCATGGACTATAGTCCACAAGGCTCGTCTGTCCATGAGATTTCCCAGGTAAGAATACTGGAGTGGGTAGTCATTCCCTTCTCCAGGAGATCTTCCTGACCCAGGGATCGAACCTGGGTCTCCTGCATTGCAGGCAGACTCTACTGGCTGAGCAACTAGGGAAGACCTCTCTCAAATACTGGCTTGGCCAAAAGGTTCGTTCAAGTTTTCCATAAGACATTATGGACAAATCCAAATGAGCTTCTTGGCCAACCCAACAGTTCTGGGAATTGGAAATAGAGATATTGATGGGGCCATGCTGACTCTGAAGGCTCTAGGGGAAGATCCTTTCTTGCCTCTCCCTCATCTCTGATATTGATGGCGATTCTTGGTGTTCTTTGGCTTATAGATGTGTCATTCCCATCTCTGTCTCTTTCTTCTTGTGATCTTCTCCCCTGGGTGTCAACGTCTCTGTGTCCACATTTCTCTCTTCTTATAAGGACACCATTCTAATCCCGCATGACCTTATCTTACCTTAGCACATCTGCAGAGACCCTGTTTGTGAATAAGTTGCCTTCACAGCTCTTGGGGTTTAAGAATTGAATGTATCTTTTAGGAGACACAGCTGAACCCACAGGAACACCAGAAGGCACAGTCTATTTCTGGGGAAGGAGGCACAAGTCTCAAATAAAGGAGTGATTAAATCCTGATATCTAGACACAATGAGGGAGGAATAATGGACACCCAATATGAACATATTTCATATCTATTGATATAAAAGTATGTACACATACTTTCATTGTAAATGCTAGAAATATAAACTAAAACAGAAAAGCCTATTTTAGTTTGAATGAAATCAACTCATTTCCATGGAAAGGCATGAAGGAGGTCTCAGCAGGGAGAAGTCAGCTTGAAGAGTCCCAGAGCCTCCATGAGCTGACCTTTAACTTGGACTCACCACAGGCCCATGACTGCCCTCAGTCTTGAATTCTCAGAGAATGGGATCTTAGTAGTATTTCCCAATTGTTGACTCCCCATGTGCAACCTCAGGTTAGTGTGGTTCAAGGGAAGTGAATATAGCAATGGAGTGTCCTGTCCATTTCCAGTAACACTCCTTAGAGCCAGGCTGAAAAGAACAGTACTTGTTTAAAGTTCAGTTCAGTCCAACTCAGCTCAGTTTAAAGTTCAGCTCAGTTGTGTCGAACTCCTTGCAACCCCATGGACTACAGCACTCCAGGCTTCCTTGTCCATCACCAACTCCTGGAGTTTGCTCAAACTCATGTCCCATCAAGCTGGTGATGCCATCCAATCATCTCATCGTCTGTCATCCCCTTTCCTTCCTGCCTTCAATCTTTCCCAGCATCGGGGTCTTTTCCAATGAGTCAGTTCTTCACATCAGGTGGCCAAAGGTTGGAGCTTCAGCTTCAGCATTAGTCCTTCCAATGAATATTCAGGACTGATTTCCTTTAGGGTTGACTGGTTTGATCTCCTTGCAGTCCACAGGACTCTCAAGAGTCTTCTCCAACGCCATAGTTCCAAAGCACCAATTCTTTGGTGCTCAGCTTTCTTTATAATCCAACTTTCACATCCATACATGACTACTGGAAAAACCATAGCTTTGACTAGACAGACCTTTGTCAGCAAAGTAATGTCTCTGCTTTTTAATATGCTATCTAGGTTGGTCATAACGTTTCTTCCAAGGAGCAAGCATCTTTTAATTTCATGGCTGCAGTCAACATCTGCAGTGATTTTGGAACCCCAAAAATAAAGTCTGCCACTGTTTCCACTGTTTCCCTATCCATTTGCCATGAAGTTATGGTGCCAGATGCCACAATCTTCATTTTATGAATGTTGAGTTTTAAGCCAGCTTTTTCACTCTGCTCTTTCACTTTCATCAAGAGGCTCTTTAGTTCTTCTTCACTTCTGCCATAAGGGTGGTGTCATTTCCATATCTGAGGTTATTGATATTTCTCCTGGCAATCTTGATTCCAGTTTGTGCTTCATCCAGTCTGCCATTTCGCATGTTGTACTCTGCATATAAATTAAATAAGCAGGGTTACAATATACAGCCTTGACATATTTCCCAATTTGGAACCAGTCCAGTTACTTCTTGACCTGTATACAAATTTCTCAGGAGGCAGGTATGGTGGCCTGTTATTCCCATCTCTTGAAGAATTTCCCACAGTTTGTTGTTATCCACAGAGTCAAAGGCTTTGGCGTAGTCAGTAAAGCAGAAGTAGATGTTTTCCTGGAACTCTCTTGCTTTACCTATGATCCAACAGATGTTGGCAATTTGATCTCTGGTTCTTCTGCCTTTTTAAAATCCACTTGAACAAGTTCTTGGTTCAGGTACTGTTGACGCCTCACTTGGAGAATTTTGAGCATTATTTTGCTAGCGTGTGAGATGAGTGCACTTGTGTGGTAGTTTGAATATTCTTTGGCATTGCCTTTCTTTGGGATTGGAATGAAAACTGACCTCCATTCCTGTGGCCACTGCTGAGTTTTCCAAATTTGCTGGCATATTGAGTGCAACAGTTTCACAGCATCATCTTTTAGGCTTTGAAAAAACTCAGCTGTAATTCTTTCACCTCCACTAACTTTGTTCACAGTGATGCTTCCTAAGGCCCACTTGACTTTGCATTCCAGGATGTCTGACTCTAGGTGAGTGATCACAGCTTTTGTTAGGTCCATACCATTTCTGTCCTTTATTGAGCCCATCTTTGCATGAAATGTGCCCTTGGTATCTGTAATTTTCTTGAAGAGATATCTAGTCTTTCCCGTTCTATTGTTTTCCTCTATTGCTTTTCATTGATCACTGAGGAAGGCTTTTCTTATCTCTCCTTGCTATTCTTTGGAACTCTGCATTCAGATGGGTGTATCTTTCCTTTTCTCTTTCTCCTTTTCGCTCTCTCTCACTTCTCTCCTCCTGTACAACATCAGGAACCTCCGTCCATAGTTATTCAGGCACTCTGTCTATTGGATCTAATCCCTTGAATCTATTTGTCACTTCCATTGTATAATCCTAAGGGATTTGATTTAGGTCCTATCTGAATGGTCTAGTGGTTTTCCCCACTTCCTTCAATTTAAGTCTGAATTTTGCAATAAGGAGTTCATGATCTGAGCCAGAGTCATCTCCCAGCCTTGTTTTTGCTGACTACATAGAGCTTCTCTATCTTCAGCTGCAAAGAATATAATCATCTGATTTTGGTATTGACCATCTGGTGATGTCCATGTGTAAAGTCATCTCTCGTGTTGTTGGAAGATGGTATTTGCTATGACCAGTGCTTTCTCTCAGCAAAACTCTTTTAGCCTTTGCCCTGCTTAATTTTGTACTCCAAGGCCAAAGTTGCCTGTTACTCCAGGTATCTCTTGACTTCCTACTTTTGCATTCCAGTCCTCTATCTTTTATGGGTGTTAGTTCTATAAGGTCTTATAGGTCTTCACAGAAACGTTTAACTTTAGCTTCTTTGGCATTAGTGATTGGGACATATACTTGGATTACTGTGCTATTGAATGGTTTGCCTTGGAAATGACAAAAGATCATTCGTGTTTTTGAGATTGCACCCAAGTACTACATTTTGGACTCTTTTGTTGACTATGAGGGTTACTCCATTTCTTCTAAGGGATTCTTGCCCACAGTAGTAGATATAATGGTTATCTGAATTAAATTCACCCATTCCAGTCCATTTTAGTTCACTGATTCCTAAAATGTCGATGTTCAGTCTTGCCAACTCCTGTTTGACCACTTGCAATTTACCTTGATTAATGGACCTAACATTCTAGGTTCCTATGCACTATTTTCCCTTGCTTATTTAGTATTTTTTTAGAGAGGGGTGTCTCCTCCTGTCAGAAGCTACACTGGAGCCAGATGAAGTTTCTGAGTCACCTGCTTAAGTGTTTTAGGACATTGGGTCTTGCTAAGTAAGGTGCATCTATCTCCCCAAGAGACAGGTATTTATTTACTTGAGTCAACCTGACCTGTCTTCAGAATAGTCAATGATTTGGATCAAACAACCACATATAGTATAATTTCAGAATTAGAATGAACAT
The DNA here is from genome assembly GCF_019320065.1 of Cervus canadensis. Classification (NCBI taxonomy): domain Eukaryota; kingdom Metazoa; phylum Chordata; class Mammalia; order Artiodactyla; family Cervidae; genus Cervus; species Cervus canadensis. The sequence continues at coordinate 15,690,798 of NC_057416.1, forward strand.
CTTTTTCTCAGTGCTTCCTGAAATGATGCTTGTGGGTAAGTTCTCTGGGGTGGGGGGGGGGGGGAGGAACCCAACTAAATTATATCAGAGCCCTTGATATGGGACCAAGACTAAGCATATACATATTATTCTCACAGCTTATGCATATCCAGTTCTTTCTTTCAACGGATGTCAGAGAAAGAAGGATTCCTGAAGCAAAGTCGAAAAACACATATTTGCACAGTCCTCATTATCCATGGATTCGATTTTTTCAAATTTGCCTACCCACTAAAATGTATTTACGTGTGTGTTTTAAAATTATTATTATTTTTGGCTGAGCTGGGCCTTTGTTGTGGTGCGTGGGCTTTCTCTAGTTGCCCGCAGCATGTGATTCCTGATCAGGGGTGGAACCCGTGTCCTCTGCATTGGGTGGCAGATTCTTAACCACTGGACCACTAGGGAAGTCCCACTAAAATGTATTTGTAATCCCCACATCAATACATGTGGGGATTTCATGGTCGTTTGCAGAAATAGGCAGAGTAGCAAAACACTTCAGTCAATCTGTACACGAGCGCCCAAGTGAAGTGGAACAAGGTGACACTCGGCCTTCGTGTTTCTGCTCTTGCACTGGGTACAGTGTCCTTTTCATGGTCCATTTAGTGCCACCTTTTTCTCATTTTTTATATTTTTCGTTGGTGATTTTCCTGTTTAAAGTCACCTCAAACATTGTGTTGAAGTGCATTCTAGTGTTCCTAAGAGCAGGGCTTATATTATAGAGAAAATCAGTATGTTAGATAAGCTTCATTCAGCCATGAGTCACAGTCCTGTTGGCTCTGAGCTCAACATTAATAAATCAACAATGTACATTGAATAGGGTATCTTTAAACAGAAACACACATAATACAAGATTATGTATTGATTAGTTGACAAAAATGTGACCACAGGCTCTCAGGAGACTGACCTTGTATTTCTCTAAGAGCAATGGATCAGTATTCCCTAATTCAGTGTTTATAATGACTGTGTAGAACAAAACTTCCATGAATAATGAGAATTGATGGCATATATACACACATGTATATATATCCACATGCAAAAAAATGAAGTTGAGTTCCTACCTTATATTATATACAGAAATTAACTCAAAATGCATAAAAACCTAAATGGGAGAGCTAAAATTATAAAACTTGGAATAAACCTTAGGTGAAAATCTTCATGACATTGGATTTGGCAGTGATTTTTTTCTATATAGCACCAAAAGCACAGGTAAGAAAATGAAAGATAATTGTGCTGCATCAAAAATTTAAAACTGCATCAAAGGACACAATCAAAAGGGTGAAAAGACAATGCGTGGATTGGGAGAAAATATTTGCACATCATTTGTATTTGATAGGGGTTAGCCTCCAGTGGCTCAGTTGGTAAAGAATCCATCTGCAATTCAGGAGACCTGGGTTCTATCCCTGAGTCGAGAAGATCCCCTGGAGAAAAAAATGGCAAAACACTCTGCTATCCTTGCCTGGGAAACCCCCTGGACAGAGGAGCCTAATGGGCTGTAGTCCATGGGGTCGCAAGAGTTGGGCACAACTGAAGCGACTCAGCACGCAATCCTATGATTCAGCAATTCTACTTCTTGGCACAGACCTAAAGAAGTGGAAGCAGGATCCTAAAGAGATGTCTGAACACACATGATTGTATCAGCATTACATACAGTAGCCGAAGAAGGCCACCCAAGTGTCCCTCAACAAACGGAGTGGATGAAACGTGGCATATACATACAATGAACATACATAACATACATACATACAATGAATTCAGCCTTAGGAAGAAAAGTCTGATGCATGCTGCAACATGAATGAAACTTAAGGACATTATGCTAAGTGAAATAATCCATCACAAAAAGATAAATATTGTACACTTCTACTTACATGAGGTACCTAGAGTAGGTCAAAATCATAGAGACAAAAAATGGAATGGTAGTTTCCAGGGACTGAGGGGAGGGGAAAACGGGGCATTATTGTTTAATAGGTACAGTTTCAGTTTTGAAAAATAAGTTCTAGAGATAATGGTGAGTCAGTACAATGTGAATGTAATTAGTACTACTTAACTGTACACTCAAAAATGGTTAACAGGGCAAATTTTATGTCACAGGTATTTTGCCACAATTAAAAAACATATAGCTTACTATAGAGGAATTTAACACTATAATACATTCTTTTTAAAAAATTTTTATTGGAGCAGAGTTGATTTACACTGTTTTACTTTCTGCTACACACCAAAGTGAGTCAGATATATATATATATATCTCCACTTTTTAAAAGATTCATTTTCAATATAGGTCATTACAGAGTATTGATACATTCTTATTCTATCGTTTTAACCAATACAGCTGCTCAGTCAGTTTCAATGGCATATAACTGATAAGAGTATGGAAAGGAAATTTTAAAAAATCTATAAAATCTAATGTTTTATACAAATGTTTTCCAGAGGCCAGTAAAATTACTTTAAAGGGAAAAACTTATGTTTGAAAGAAATGATACGTTTCTTTTTAAGAAGAAATGACACTTGCTTACCTCACTTCTAACACACTGGGTTCTGAGAATAAGGTTCAGTGTTTTAGGAAAGCTTTGGTGTTTGAGAAAAACATTTCTGCCACAACCTGCCATTTATAGAGAATTTTAAGAAAGGTAATACATTACTTTCAAAACACACACACAAAATATTCACGCACACATTAAGAGCAGCTGTGAAGTTCTTGGAGCAGAAGAGATAAAACAGGAATGTCCTAACGCTTATTTTACAGTTCATGCCTGTGTGACCTCAATTTGCATTTGCAAATGACTTGTTTTTGGAAAAAAAGTTTGTGTGCTCAACTATTTATTTTGCATATTTCAGTTCGTACCGGACACGCATAGTAGTCAGTGCATGGTACGTGACTGTTACTCGGCAGCTGATATCTGCAAGTCTTATCTGTTAGGTGAATGTCCCTTTGGTCCACTGGTTTCTCCTCTGCTCAGTCATGAAACTCTGGTAACAGTGAAGGGCTGACCTCTGTGGACTGAGTTAAGAGCAGCGTGGCGTATGGAATGCTTTCTTATCTTCGGTGATTGCAGGTGAAATGCCTCTGGGAAGACGTTTTCTCAGGTTACAGACTATGCTTTAGTAGTTGGTGGAATGATCTGAGGTGTGGGAGAAAAAAGCCAGTCAGGGCCGCTATGACTGTATTTGTGTTAATGTATTACTTCACAGCTTCAGTATGAGGCCCTGGAGGCACGTTTTCAGGAATGCACAGCGGAGTGGAAAGAACCCGGGCTTTGATGACAGACAGGTCAGGGTTTGAATCTGGCTCCTTTAAAGACGCTGTGACCTTAGTTCAGTGTGAGCTTAATTAACCTCACTGGGCTTCCCTGGTGGCTCAGATGGTTAAAAAAAAAAAATCTGCTTCCAATGTGTGAGACACGGGTTCTATCCCTGGGTCAGGAAGATCCCCTGAAAATGACTACCCACTCTAGTATTCTTGCCTGGGAAATGCCATGGACAGAGGAGCCTGGTGGGTTATAGTCCATGAGGTCGCAAAGCGTCGGACACGACTGAGCAACTAACACACATACATACACACTGATCTCTTCGGGCTCTTTAAGCTGGAAATAACAAGACCTATATGTGAAAGATTATGGTGTGGTAAGACAATATGTGAAAGGAACATGATATATGAAAGATGCTAATGATGTATGAGGAGAGATACTATATGAAAAGCAAGTCAAGTGTTTGGCATATAGTATGTGCTCAATAAGCGATGGCTGATATTGCCATTTAATTAGGTTCCTATTGCATTTGAGAAGGGTCTCTAGGAAAGGTAAGATGTTCTTTGAGAGTTCAAAGAAGACTCCTCACCCTTGAGGGATGAGAGAATCACGAAGGGAACTTCAGCTCTTTACTTCCTATAGCAGTGATCCCCCAAATAGTGATTTTGATTCCCAGATTTTTTAAAACATTATCTCCATAAATGTTAATTGAATAAACATTTTCTACTGTTTGATTTTTGGCTTTGCTGGGTCTTTGCTGTTGCTTGGGCTTCTCTCTAGCTGCGGCAAGTAGGGGCTACCCTTTATTGCAGTGTGCGAGCTTCTGCTTGCGGTGGCTTCTCTCATTGCTGAGCATGGGCTCCGGGGCCTGGGCTTCAGTAGTTGCTGCAAGTAGACTCAGTAGGTGCGGCTCCTGGGCTCTGGAGCACAGGCTTAATATCTGTGGCACACAGGCTTAGCTGTTCTGCAGCCTGTGGGATCTTCCCAGATCAGGGATCAAACCCATGTCTCCTGCATTGGCAGACGGACAGTTTACCTGAGCTACCAGGGAAGCCCTGATTTGGAGCTTTTAATTACAATCTGATAGTTTCAGAAGGATGCCAAAAATAAGATGGAAAAATTGAGAGACTACACTCTCTGACACTAGGTTCGTCTCAAAGATGAAACACAAATTTCTCGAGAGCAGACTCAAGGCAGTTGGTATCATTATTATTTTTTATTCACAACTTTCCTATGTTGAGTAAAATATACCCTGTTAATTGAACAGGCTTGAGTTCCCAGGGAAGACTCAGAATGAATTACTCATGTTTTTGCTACTAGAGTTGCATAGAGATGTAAACTTACTGCTTTACATGAAATCTGCTAGAGAGATTTAAAATTTATCAGTCCTCTTAGCTTTGCTGCTTTTAAGACCACAAAAAAATGACCTGTCTCAGAGAAACTTGCATATTACAATTCAGTTTTTAGACATGGCAGGAGCTCATCCACAGTGGAATTTATTTCACATTACATTTGGGGCATGCATGAGATTTAAAAGCAATGCTTTTTCTCTAAAGTACTCACTACAAAAGATATATCACACATACTCAGGCTATTTAAAACTCAGCAAGGGGAATATCAACAGATTTTTCTCCAAGAATGCTCTCTGATCAACCGAGGAAATAAAATCTTTCTTATGAAAAGCAAGGAATTGAAACAATTCCGGTGTATTAAAGCCTAGGGGTACCTATCCTGGTTGGTTGGAATTTTTGGCAGCTTCAGATATAGAGGTAGTATTTATATGGGTGTATGTGTATTGAATGCTATTTTTGCCTTTATGAATGGTTTTCTCACTTAGACACCTTCAGTGTTTTTAGGAATATTTATGTTCCCTGATAGTTCAGCTGGTAAAGAATCTGCCTGCAATGCAGGAGACCCCGGTTCGATTCCTGTGTTGGGAAGATACCCTGGAGAAGGGATAGGCTACCCACTCCAGAATTCTTAAGACTTCCCTCGTGACTCAGATGGTAAAGACTCTGCCTGCAATGTGGGAGATCTGGGTGCAGAAGATCACTTGGAGGAGGGCATGGCAACCCACTCCAGTATTCTTTCCTGGAGAATCCCCATGGGCAGAGGAGCTTGGTGGGTTACAGTTCATAGGGTCCCAAAGAGCAGGAGACGACTGAGTGACTAAGCACATAAAATAACAAAATAGCTTTAGTGATTTTTTTTTTTTAGCTTGAGTTACTTATGCATCAATCAATAATCCCTCAATCGTAAGTAACTGAAATCAAACTAGTGCTATTTTTCTATATAGAAATCTATAGGCTCTTCAATTGGGACATTCCAGGGATGACTAGCTTCAGATACGGTATGATCTGATTTAAAATTATCATAAAAAATGCCTTTTATCCAGGGAATCCTTGAGCACTGTTGATGGAACTGCTGCAGCCACTATGGAACACAGTGTGGCGGTTCCTCAAAAGACGAAAAATAGAACTACCTTACGCAAGTCGTTCCCGGGTATACATCCAAAGAAAATGAAAACAGGATACCAAAAGATATCTGCACTCCCACACTCATTGCAGCATTATTCACAACAGCTAAGGTATGGAAACAACCTGAGTGTCTCTCAATGGATGAGTAGATAAAGAAGATGTGGAATGTATAAATATATAGGTCACACAGTGGAATATGATTCAGCCAGGAGGCAAGAAGGAAATCTTGATATTTGTAACAACATAGGTGGGCCTTGAATGCATTATGCCAAGTGAAATAAGCCGGATAGAAAAAGACAAATCCTATATGTAGAATCTGAAAAAGATTAAAACAGTCAAATTCATAGAAACAGTAGAAAAGTGGTTGCCAGGAGCTGGGGTGAGGGTGCAATAAGGAGAGGTTGGTAAAAGGAGGGAACAGACTTTCAGCTATAAGAGAAATAAAACATGTTGGAAAAGGTAAATATGTAAATATATGCGGTGATGAGTGTGAATATTAACTAGATGGGAGCAATGCTTTCATGATGTATACTTTAAATAGCTCACAATTTTTTGTGACAATTAAGCCTCAGTAAAGTTGAACAAATACTTTTTCCCCTTCCACTCTTAATACATACATATATGTGTATGTATCTTATTGGTTTTATTTCTCAGAACAGTCAGGAGTAAAGGGAAAAGAGCATTGTTTATTTTTCCGTATTTGTTTTTATATATATTGAGAGAGAGAAGAGAGATGTGTTATGTTCCCCAGGAGACATTTGCAGTGTTTCCTACTTTCCAAATACCACGTTGTTTCACTCTTCCTTTCTTTGCCTGAATCCTGTTCACTTTTGTGATTTTTTCTACTGAGGGGCTTAGTCACAGAAAACTGCCTTGTTATAAAATCTTTTCTTAACTTGGCCTTCAGCATTATTTTTCCTCTTTGGGATAAATAAAATAAAATGGTAATAAATGAATAAAAATATTATCTGAAGGCTGTCAATAATAAAACCTGAAAAAGTAGACTGATTGGTTTCTTTAATTCAGTTTCTGAGCTGTAAAATAGGTCTAAACCAGCCATTGAGTTGGCTACCAAGATATAACTTCTACCTCTAGATCTATAACACTCTAGTTCTGTAGCACTAATTCAGTCCCCTGTATTATTACTATAACTAATCTTCTCTTATTCAGGAGCACTTTCCCAATTATAGAGCAATGTGTGTTTTTTTAGCACCAGTGTTTATGTGGTAACTTCCAAGAAAAAATTTTAAAAATTGCTCTAATTGGTGCATTTTAAAAATGGAGATATGGTAAGTAGGCCCTTATGATAACAATTGTGAATAGCTTTTTATAATTTTTAGAAATCTAAGTATAATTTTCCAAACACAGGATTTTTTATTTTTTTACTTCTCAAAAATTTGAAACATTAAAAAGGGCTTGTGTCTATTGGCACAAGGTCTTTAAATACACCAATTCATTTAAACATCCATTACCCTTCTCTGGAGACAAAAGTGATTCTCAGAACATCTGAAGACCTTTCCTTTAATCGCAGATCAAGTTAACTGGGATTCAAACTCAGGTCTTTCCAGACTAAAAGCACCTGCTCTTTAGGAATAACAGTCCCATGTTCTACTATCATACACAGAAAAGACTCTTAATTTGCCTTCAAAGTTAATACTTCTGAATACTCATATTAAAAATTCTGACATAAAGTACAAAACATGTTGAGTGTTTAGAACATGAAATTACTAAGTTCTGGGCAAGTCATTTAACCTTTTCTGAATTTCAGTCTATTATAAAAGGTAAAAAAAAAATAAAGCTTGCTTCACTAATTTGTGAAGATTAAATGAGATAAATAAAGTTAATTTCTTTGTTTCATTCCCTGTGGGAGTTTGGATGAATGGCACTCTGGTACCATAGAAACCACTGCTGAGACATACCATCTCCATATATTACAAATTAGAATTCCTCCTGGGAACAGAAGAAGTACTTTAGGATGTAAACATCTACCAGTTGGAAGGTTAAAGATCATTTTTCATATTCTCATGGGCAAATTATTGTAATCACATGAATATACATGCTGGCATAGGATCCCTGAATGGAATGTTTTTTAGTAAATAAGTAGAAGTGGATAATTAGGAGCCTGGGTTCCTGGTTGGGGTGGGGATGACTGACTTCCTTGGGACTGACGTCTGGGTGTTTTGTGTTGTTGAACGTGAAGAGGGAAGGGAACACAGAAAGAGGTCTTCGTGGAGGAAGATGAACACGGCCAGGTCAGAGCTCTGCCTACACTGCATTTGTGTAGGGCTTGCGGGGGCACTGGTCCCCTCAGAGCTGTGCCTGCAGTCCTTAACCCCCCTCTCTGCACAGCCGTGACCTCCTGGTTGTAACGGCAGTGGAAGGGACACAGTGCCTTCCACTTCTCTCAATCATGTCCTCTGTGCAGACTGGTCTAGGGGCCTGCTGTCCAGCCTCTTCACTTCAAGTCAGTGTTTGCTGTCTCCTCTCCTTTCCCCTTGTAGGATATTTGGTCCTGCCCCAAATGCCCCTCAGATGCTTAGTTCATGCCAATTGGTCTTTGATGTATGGTCCTATCCAGAGTGCCCAGAAGACATTTGATCCATTTACCGGATAAATTTGTTGCTGTTTAGTCCCTCAGTCATGTCCAACTCTGCAACCCCATGGACTGCAGCATGCCAGGCTTCCCTGTCCTGCACTATCTTCTGGAGCTTGCTCAAACTCATGTCCATTGAGTCAGTGATGTTATCCAACCATCTCATCCTCTGTCATCCCGTTCTCCTCCTGCCTTCAATCTTTCCCAGCACCGGGGTCTTTTCCAATGAGTCATTGGAATGAGTCATCCCAATGAGTCTTCGAATCAGGTGGCTAAAGTATTGGAGCTTTGGCATCAGCCCTCGAATGGAATCATCAGACCATGGAATGAAGTGAACGGTTCTGGACAGATTGGGGCCACAGTCCAGACCTGTTGGTCATTCCCATATGATGCTGCTTTGGTGGTGCTTCAGAACCAATAACGTGTCTCTCATGAAAAGGGCCAGATTGGATATGCTGAAATTTTATTTCAGTTTCCATTTGGCAAGAATTGTGAAGGTCTTAACTGAAACAGTACTATTAAACAAGGCTCCATCTCTTTCCATCCATCAAATCTGAAGCTATTTCATTAGGGCTACTACTGAACTTACTCAGGAAACCTAATCAGCAATAAAGAACCTGACTGATCAGTGGAATATGAATTTTACTGCTGTGTGGAGACATGGTTTTATGGTGCCATCAGGGAAAATCAGGTCTAATTGGGAAATGAGTGACTTACAGCCTTCCTTGCATCATTCCTGCTGTCCATGCAGGCGCCACGCCAGAGACTGCTTCCTCTTAGACTCAATCTGATTTTTAAACTTTCCCTGGATTTCTTGTTTCTCTTAGATCCTACATCCGACATAAATCTAATGCGTCTAGCATATTTTTTGGCTCCTTAACAGTTCCTGAGAAATCCTGTTCTGTTTTTTTTTTTTTTTTGGCTGAAGGTTGTGAAAAGACCAAAATGGGGTGGGGAGAGACATTTAGACCATGTACAGACTGTAATTCAGATTGTTAGGCTGGTCCATACATGCAGAAGGAAGAAAGCCATCCATCAATACTTCAACACTAAACATGTAATCCTATTTCAATTATATGATTTTTTTTTTTAATCCAGAGGAAATCTGGCTCGTAGATGAGGACTTCCAACTTTCCCTGTCCTGAGAGAAGTTGTTGATGAAGGTTCCACGGGAGTACACGGGATATTGCTGCTGCAGCCGTGAAAGGAGCCAGAGGAAACTGACCAGAGAACAGGTCCATTTCCGGCACTCTGTCCTCACATCAGAGTGGGTCTCCTATCAAAGTGGATGTGCTCCCGAGCAGGGCAGCATTATTAAAATGTCCCTTTCCTCTGGCACGCTACATCTTCAGATGGCTTCTTCCGTGCCTCATCCAAGTCCAGTCCCTCTCACACCAGTGGGTCAGAAAATTAGGCTCATTTCTTTTGGAACCGGTTGTTTCCCACTGCGTAGACATATGCTACATGATATTGCATTTTACAGTTTATTTTACATCAAGACATTTCTATGCCCTGATTCATATGTTTTGTGTTGGAAAAGTATGATGGCTGCATTATGTTGATGGAAATCATTGCTAAGAGGCACAAAACCTGATTTCAAATTTTGGACAACAAATCTATCTAATTAACCTTGGTGGATGCAAAAATCTTTGGGTAAAACAGAAATGTTTTCCTCTGGTGTGGAGCAGCTGAACATGTTTTTAAATGAAGTGGGAACAAAAGAGAGACTTCCAAATGCATCCAGAAAAGAAGCAGATTTGTTTTACACGATCAGACTCCAAGGAGAACCTCTGAGAACAAACTTGGTCATCCCCAGAGATTTTGAAGTTACTGGCAGCAGTCAGGTGGAAAACAGGACATCTTATTTGGGAAATGCACTTAAATATCTTCTAATGTAATAAACAGGCAGGGACATTTCTCCCAATCTGACATGTACCGTTGGAAACTGCAAAGGGAACCCCTGCAAAATGCAGGTGATGGGAGTCAAATCCAAATGAAATACCAAGTCTGGGAAACTGAAGTCAAGTGCCGAAATGTTTAGTCAATGGAAAGTGCACATGCAGACCCTTCATGAGGTTAGAACTGACTATTATAATTAGAGCTAAATGGAGATAAACCAAATGCTTTCTAAGAACTTTGCTATCATGTGATTTAAATATTTTTTTAAGTTTTTTTATACTACAGTATAAAAAGCAACAATAAAGGCAATGAAAGAACAGTTTCTTCCCTCTGTAGAATCATACCAGATTTAAAGCAAAAAAAGGTACTATCAAATTAAACTTCAAAACAAAGCAACTAGGAATACCATCCTGGACAGACGTGCATGTTCAGCTGTGTCTGACTCTCTGCGACTCCATGGGATTCTCCAGGGAAGAATAGTGGAGTGAGTTGCCATTTCCTCCTGCAGGGATCTTTCTGATCCAGGGATCTTGTGTCTCCTGTATTGGCAGGTGGATTCTTTACCACTGAGCCACCTGGGAAGCCCTAGGAAATAGAATTTTTAAGCTAGACATTAGTAGTATGAAACTAAATTGAAAAACAAAGTTGTCTGGTGTTGAAAAGCTCTTTCAGGGGTTGGAGGAACTTAACTCCAGTTTCCACTCTACTAAAGAAGTTATTCTGTGATCTTCATTATATCACTTAATCTTTTCAAGTCCAAGTTTCCCTATCTACAAAATTAGGGTATTAAGACCCAGTGCCATTTGGCACTAGTATTTTCCAGGTTTTTGAGATGTTATATCAAACAAATATTGGCTCAAATTTAGAAATCTCATAGAAGAACTTTTTATGAGAATGGGATAGGAAATTTGCCCTAAATTATTCAGAAATCTGACTTCATATTTATTACACATCATTTTGAAGGATAAAAACTCATGAAGAGAAAGAAATTGTTAGAAATTATTTAACTCATTTAATTTACATTAGTTATGAATTCATTTGTTTTGTGCTGGTATAAATGAACCACCAGCAGAACAAGTACCCCACATTTTATGAATATTTATTGATGGGAATATTTCTTCAAACAGACTAAAGAAGAATCAAAAGACCATCCAAAACTATGTGGATATGGCTGTCTTTCTGCAGTCTCTCAGTCTTCGTACACAATCAAGGACTTATGGTGAGGAATGTGTCCTCAAAGATACCTAAATTTAGGGCAAATTTTTACCCCAGAGATGGAGGAAACAAAAAGCAAGACTTTTTTTTTTTTTTAGTATAATAGAAATATCCTAATTATTAACTTCTCTGACACTGATAGCATTTATGTCACCTCAAACCCTTGACTTTCATATGTGCTTGATTCGTACATACTAAAAACATTGATACTAAATGATTTTCCACCTGAGGCTTTTCGTTTTCCTCTTCAGTGAACTGGTCTGTAAAAAAATGTGGGAGCTGTTTTGCTAGCCTTTGCTTCTTCCTTTAACTCAGCAAATAAAGTTTAACATTGGGTGTGTCCTTACACAATTTTATCAAGCATGTGAAAAACTTCCTGGTACAGTTTTCTGACCAGGAGAAGTACTTTTTTCTTTTTTTTAATTCTGATCCCGCCCCCCCACCCCGCCCCCATTTGAAGGGAGATCCATAGGTGTAGTTGTGCTGGACTTTCTCTACTGCCAGTGGAGCAACTTCTCTGATTGGTGAGTTTGGAGAAATCTAGAATTTTCTCTTTAAAGGAAGCCTGGCTACAGAAAGTATACATTTAACTCTGTTCCTTCAAACTTCCAGTGTTCTGAAGGCTGCCTGTACCTGGATGAATAAGTGTTTAAAACTGGAATTCAATGATAGGAAGCCCACTTTCCTCCTAAGTCATATCCTTCAGGCTAAACTTTGTCCACAATAAAGGCAAAAATTTGGTCCCCACCTACCTTAATCTTTTGTATTGTTTCTTAGTTGGCTAGGAAGACAGTATATTTTTAAAAACTGGATCCTCTTAATGATTCCTTAAAGTATCTATATACTCCTTTGTGAAAAATTGGAAAATAGGAAAGATGAAAAAGTCTTATTAGATACCCAATTGTTTAATCTTTATGGCCATGCTGTGAATACAGACTAATCCTCCAAATGAATTATTAAATGACATGCTTTTAAGGAATAAGAAAGATGCCTAATTCTCTATGGATTGTCCTGGTATAATGCAATTTGGCATATAGGAACTATGGAATCAGCCAGACTTGAGTTTTACATACTGATACTACAACTTAACAGCTGTACAGTGTTGGAGATTTCTCTTAATCTGATCTTCAATTTTTTTCAACAGTAAAATGAGAATAATACTAATCAGTCCATAATTAAATGGATATATATGAGGAGATCGATAAATGTTAGTTCAAACTTCTCTCATATATACTCCTTTTCATCAAAGAGATTGTACAAAATTTAATTATGAACTGTATGGTCATATTTTGGCAAACATTTTCTGAGGGAAGCATTCTCGAGGATGAGATGTGACAAATGTAAAAACAGGTAAATATTTACATGAAGGGTATATTGCAGAAAATAGAAGTTTGTCTAATTGAAAGAGTTATTCTTTTTTGTAAAATTTGCAAACAACAAAAATAAAAGTCACCTCCAAACTTAATTCTTGCAGAACAAAGTTGATTGGAATAATGCTTTCAAGTGTACAGTTCTTTGATGTTCAGAGACTTCTTACCATTAAAGAGGGTCCTTTCTCCTTTCTGTAACCAGTCGTGTTCATTAGAATATCTTGAATGATTTGAGTTCCCTTGAAAGGACTGCTGAGATGATCTGGAACAATCCCCTCAAGTCTTTAGACCCTCTACACTTAGAAGAGCTAGTTAGTTTCCTATGGGAAACTTAATCCCTTTCTGTTCACCTAAATTCAGAGATGCTTAACTTTGCTGTTCATCTGAAACTTTTATGAATATTTTTTTCAAAATACATACCACCAGAGATTCTGATTCAGACATTCTGGGATGGGCTCTAAGTATGGATAATTTTAAAAAATTCTCTACAGACAAGTTTGAGAAATAAAGGTTCTTTATTTCACCACTGCTGCAAATTTTTCAGTTTATATTGGATGGATTCAAGGCAGTCCAGGGGAATCCCACAGTGATCATCAAGCAGTACCCTGAATTCTTGGCGGAACCCAGAACTAATCTTATTTGACAAATTTCTATAGGGTATATGCCAAGATTCACTGCCATTTCTGCAAATTAGGGGGTGTGCCAGGCTAGACTTTCCCTATGTGGTATCCGAGAGACTAATCCAGAACTAATTTTTTTCCCCTGGTTTGTTAAAAGTATTGTAGTTTTACGTGATTCACTTATTTGATTCCATCAGTCACCATTGCCTTTTCTTTCTTTTTTTTTTTTCCCTGAAACTTCTCAGCAAAATGTTGAATGGAACTCAAGAATGCCATAAATATTCCTTGACGACTCACCGATAATACTGTGTTCTTTCAGTTACAGACAGAATTTAGTAAAGAATACGCCTGCAATGCAGGAGGCGCGGGTTCAATCCCTCTGGAAAATCTCCTGGAGGAGGAAATGGCAACCCACCCCAGTATTGTTGCCTGGGAAATCCCATAGATGGAGGAGGTTGGCAGGCTACAGTTCATGGGGTTGCAAAAGAGTCAGATGCAACTTAGCAACTACATAACTTCCCACCTGGTTTACTTTACATGTGGATAAAATCTGGTTGGAGGTGGTGGAGGCTTATTCAAAGTCTCTCCAGATTTGACTTATATCCTATAGGATTTAGACCTACAAGGAATTCACCAGGGTGGAGAAACAAGTAAAGAGCCAGCACATTTGGTGAGCTCACAAGATGGACCTGATGTTGCCTGGCAGTCTGGATTGAGGGACAATGAGGAGGGTTCACTTTTCAAGGTAGGATGTGGTCGCTCCATCTTGCTGCTGAACACAGACACCCTTCGAGGTGGCGGTTCTTCAGGGAGGTATGATTAACTGAGCAAGATCGTTCTCTGTTGTGGTTTTGGAAGAACAACTGGGTATGATCACTGTGTTTAAAGAGCACATTTGTTTGGTCTAAATACCAGTGTCTGTCCATAACTACACCCACAGTTTAGATTAGTAATTCATTTCATTTCTGATTTAAATGCATTCTCTGACTCTTATAGAGAACTATGTCCGGGGAGGAGAAAATTACCAGGGCATCCACCCTCCCCCAAAACCTTCCGGCAACAGAAGACTTTTACTTGCTTAGCATACGACTTTAGAGAACCACCCCCCCCCCCACCGCCCCCAGCTTGAAAATACTAATTTTTTCATTAAAGTGCCAGAAAATTCAAACCAAGAGTTTTAAGCCGTGGTTTTCACATACTATTAAAAGCTCTATAATAAGCAACTTTTGGAATCAGGATGAAAGCTAATTATAGAAGTTCTTTGCCATGGCTGTTTCTATTTACATCTTCAAAACCACAGAAGCAAATACTGTAGACTTTCCTAACACATCAGCGTCTTCTTGTCCTTAAGTTTCTGACTTCTTTGAAGCTGCTCTTAAATCTTCCCCTTGAAATCCCATTGTGGTTGACTATTTCCAGTTGAAGGACAATTTCAGTTTATAGTTTGTAGTTCAAGTGAAATATTCTTTCCCTATAATGCTGAATCTCAAGACACACTCAAATCAGACAAAAGAGCAAAGCCATTGCACCTACAGTCCATGTTATCCAGGCTGTTTCATGTGTGTTTAGTCTTTCTGGGATCATTTGCTTCATCAGTAACAGCAAAATACAGAAGAAATATAGTCAATAACATAAAATATCTGTTATGGTCTGATCTTTGCCACTAGGAAAATGCAAAGGTAACATTTGGGTTGATTTTTAAGAAAAAGAAAATTTTGAAAGTGAAAGTAACTGTACAGAGCAAAAAAAAAATCTCAAGATATTTCGACGTCCAGCTGAATTGGATGCTTTTGTTCCGGTCTTAGGAGGCTCTGTAGCCAGCTTACTTGGTGGCACGTGACTCGGTTGGCTTGGAGAGTCGACTGATGATGAAAGTCTTTCTCTCCAGTGCCCAGCCCCACAGACACACCCAACTGACCTTGAATTAAGCAGTACCCACCCACGCCATGATTCCCAGTCTTGCTTGCACATTAGAATCACCTAGGGAGCTCTTAACACTCCCTGTACCTGGTAATTAAATCAGACCAATTAAATTACCATCTCTGGGGGGCGTGGTCCGGTCATAAGCACCTTTTAAAATTTCCCAGGTGATTATAGTGGGCAGCCAAGATTGTAAAACCCCAACTCTTTGTCTAGAGAGCATCCATCCATGAGACTCTGATTCCTTTGGCATTTCTATTTTTTCATTTTACCAAAAATGGGGTAATAGGCTGCCTAGAACTCTGAGCAAGTGTTCCATTTAAAAAAAAAAAAAATTCTGACTTGGACAAACAGACTTATAGAAAATGAGCAAAAGACAAAACAAAATGTCTACCAAAGGTTTGTAATTTCATAAATCTTGATTTTGTAATTGTACAATTTTCTAAAGGCAAAAATTTTATGTACCAATTATATAATATGGCAATAATGATAAAGAATTTAATTCTCAATTCCTTTGGGATTGTAGGAAAAAAGATATTTCTAAAAAAGTTTTTAATTGAGTAGAGTTGATTTACAATGTTGTGTTATTTTCTGGTATACAGCGAAGTTATTCAGTTACATATATATTCTTTTTCATATTCTTTTCATTATTAAAGGATATTGAATATTGTTCCTTGTGCTATAAAGTAGCGCCTTGGTTTTTATCTATTTTTGTATATAATAGTTTATATCTGCTAATCCCAAACTCCTAATTTATCTCCCCATCCCCTTTTCCTGTTTGGTAACCATAAGTTTGTTTTCTGTGTGGGTCTGTTTCTGTTTTTTAAACAAGTTTATTCGTATCATATTTTAGATTGCACATATAAGTGATATCATATGATATCTTCTCACTTCACTTATTTCACACAAACAAAAATTTCTTTTCCTGATCCTTTTAAAAACACATGCAAATATCTATTCTAGTGTCTGGCTTACTAGATACCCCAAAATGTTACCATATAGGTAGTTATGCTATTATCTGCTAGGAACTCTTCTTTTCCTAGGAAATACTTCCATGTGCTAAACTGGGAGATTCCATGTTCTTACAGGATCCAAACTGGCCAATTAAAATTCTTTTTCCTTTTCATAATTAATTGGTATATGAATGGATATGTGATCCAAATCAAGCCAATTAGAAATCCTTTCTGGATTTTCTGTTTGCTTGGATTTTGGGGCATGTGTGTGTGTATTTTACTGAAACTGAATGATCCAGTCCCCTTTTAGTTTGGGAAGCTATGACACATAGTTTAGGAGATGTTAATGATCATGGGCCATGTCTCTATAAGAAAATAAGCTACTGTCATGTGAAAGAGACTGAAGCAGAAGCAAGATGTAAGGGATGTTCTGGCCTAAATTTATCCTGTCCCTTCTTCTAACTTTTAATAAATGTATTCTTTGGATTCCATGAGCCAGTGAGGTATTTCAATTTGCATCCTTGACTCTAAATTCACAAAATTTTTTTCTAGCTTTTCCTGTTCTTATGTATAGTCATAAAGTTATGAGAATCAAAAACCCTAACATATGAACAGAATCTGATGAAACCCGATAGATACAAAGTATTCTTCAGTAGTAACTTGATTTCTGTTTTCTTCTTTTCCCAGCCCACAGCAGAAGGAAAGCAGAAGGGAAGGAGTTTTCAAAGATGTTCAGGACAACAGCCTCCAGAAATAAGAGCTCCAGTCTGATCAGGAGAGGTACAAACAGAAAAAGCAGCTCAAGTGATCCTTGCTCACTTCTGAGGCCATCAGTGGGTCCCCAGAACCGGGAAAATGTGAGAATACCTGGTACATTTCTCCGAAGTTGGTCAGACATGCTAGAGACTGTAGAACTACACCTCCCCAAAATAAAGAAGATGAGGAGAATATATTAGGAGTAACTAATAAGACTTTGCTCAGGATAGAGAAAAGCCAAGGTGTTTACATGACAAGAAACGAAAGTATTTGAAGGCTCAAATTAAACTCCTTCCATGTAGCAGTCAGGGATCTCTTTCGGTACAGGGCCAGATAGTAAATATTTTCAACTTTGTGGGCCACATGAAGTCTTAGTCACATATTTTTCTTTTGTGTGTGTGTTTGTTTTGCCACACTTTAAAAATGTAGAAAACATCCTTAGCTCACGTGATGTACAAAAGCAAGTCTTGGCCCACAGACCACAGTCTGCTGACTTGGAGCAATGACGTACTGTAGGAGATGACAGCCAGGTGTCTTTTACAAAGTTACATAAATTTACATAAATTAATGGGACAGGTGTATATGTCTGCATTTCAAGTCATCTCAAAACTACACTCCCTGTCATTTTAAATAAATGCATTCGTTGGGGATGATTCATGTAAATGTGCCTCTACTTATAAACTGGATTTTTCACCAACCAAAGTGGTAAATGTTGAAAGTAGGACTCATATACACATTTGAGAGAAAAGTAAAAGCATATCACAAAATAAGAGCTGGTATTTATTGTGAAGTTACTATGTGCCAGACAGTGTATATGTAGTTGCTCTGAATTGTCTTCTCCCAAAATTCATATGCTGAAGCCCTAAACCCTACTATGACTGTATTTGGAGCAGGGCCACTAAGGAGTCCTGTATTTTTATAAATAGATCTTTACTGACTAGAAATATTTAAGAGGGTGTTAGTCGCTCAGTCATGTCCAACTCTTTGCGAGCCCATGGACAGGCTTTTCTGTCCATGGAATTCTCAAGGCAAGAATAGTGGAGTGGGTAGCCATTCTAGGGATTCACTATTCCAGGGATCAAACTCAGGTCTCTTGCATTGTAGGCAGATACTTTATTGTCTGGTCCACCAGGGAAGTAATTAAGTTTACAATGGGTGCACAAGAATGGAGCTCTAGTTCATTAAGACTGGGGTCCTTCTAAGAAGAGGAAGGTACCCCAGGAGTGTATGTACACAAAGAAGAGACCGGATGAGATTGCAACAGGAAGGCTGCTGTCTGCAAGCCAGGAAGAAAGTCCTCCCTGGAAACCAACTATGCTAACACATTATCCTTGGATTTCCAGCCTCCAGAATTGTAAGAAAATAAGTGTCTGTTGTTTAAGCTACGTGGTCTGCTGTATTTTATTGGGGCTGCCTAAGCAGATGAATACAGCATTATTTAAAATAAGTTAAATCCTAAGATAGCCTTGAAGGAAGGTGTTATTGTTATCCTTACAGAGAAAACCTAGAGGCAGAGAAAGGTTAAGTAACACACCCAGTCTTGTCTAGCTAGTCAGTGGCAGGGTTGGGATTTGAACCCAAGCAACATAATCCAGGGCTTAGGTTCTTTCAACCAAAGTGAGCCAGCTACACTGAGGCTCTTCTGTGTTTTACATTAAGGATGGCTTCCCACTTAAAGAAACAAAACCCAGAGGAATAGCTAGCTAATGCAGAACAGTGGTTCTTAAAGTACTCTAGCACATGACCACCTGAGGACTTCTCTACATCTTAATCATACAAATTTCACTGCTTCCAAAAGGAGCAAAACAAAGTAGAGATTAAATAGCCTATTGCTTGGTGGAATGGTTTTTGGAGTCTTCCCAAAGGTAGAAATACAAAGCAGATTTTATTTTTCTCCTTATACATAATATATGTGCACTTGTAATGTATACCATGGCAACTTTGGTATACATTTTTATATAAACCATTTTTTTTTCAAGATGTGATGTATAATAAAGATTGATTTTCCAGAATAAACTGGTCTTCCAGATTTTTATAGCTGTGAAGGGGATAAAGCAGACATATCCATGCAAGCCAACCTTTATTTTGGCAGTCCTTCCTTACGCTCCCTCTCTCCTCTGTTGCTCCTGATCTCCGAACTTAGAATCCAGCTTTGGCTAATCCTCAGTGGTACACTAGAGAAATGCTCAGACTTCTAGATTAATTCTGAACTGAATTAAAGTCTGATTACACAGTTGAAGATCATTGCAGTGATGGGAAAACCATGGCTAACATGGGCAGGAAGTATCATGATAGGATTCCCTTACTGTCAACACTTGCGCTTACCTGGCCTACAGTTGAATAATCAAACATGTAGCCTCCGTGGTCTCGAATGGGCTCATCTGAATATTCTGAATGAAAAATGCCAAAGCAGATTGCCTCAGGAGTGTGTGCAATGATTACACATACTAAACCAGCCCTCTTTGGAGCAGTAATAGATAAAATGACATTCATTTCACTGAGTCCCCGAGAGCCTGAAATTTTCGTCATACAGAAATGGCTTTCTGAAATGTCTAAGTAGGCATTTTTTATTACTTTTCTATAAAACATGCCCTGAATACTGATGATAAATGTCCATTTATCATCAAAGCCTGAACTGTAAACAAAGCCTGAAATGTAAATATTAGGCTTTATCATCTATTAGAAAAGGAGACATTTTTTGAGAAACCTTAATTACATAAGCCTGACTGACTCAGTACAAAAATAATTATTTTATTTTTCTTTCATTCTTTTCTTATAAGATTGATATTCAAAAGTGTCAAATGTGATGGGAGTCCTTTGTTTGATGCTAAAAAGAAATGAAGCTGTGTGACTGTTGTGTATGTGTGTAAAGACAGTTGTAGCTTGTGTGTAAAGACAATTGTAGCTTGTGTTATTAATAGTATCAACAATAACAGCCAATATTTTTTTCATTCAATGACCAATCCTTAAGTTCCAAAAATGTGTGGAGCTATTTAGCTAGCTACTTATCATATACTGGTAAATAAAGCAAAGAAATCTGCCCGTGGGGAGCTTAAATTCTACAGATGGGAAATAAAAATGAGCAGTGAGCATGACAAATAAGGAAATCCTATTGTGTAAGAAGTTTTGGAGGAAGATTCTAAACAATTGAAAATGGCCCATGCCGGGGCTTGGTGTTTTGAGAAAATATAAAGTGGTCAGTCTGATGCTGAAGTGCAGTGAGCAGGGGAAGTAGCAGGAAATGAAGCAGATGAGATGGAGGAGGTGGCAGGGAAGATTAGGTTGCGCATTGTAGGGTGAGTTTCAGCATAGGATTTGATTTATGGTGTGATGGAAGGAAGCTATTAAAGGGTGCTCAGTGAGGAGGGATGTAATGTAACTCACATTTTAACTGGATCACTCTGACTCGTTTGTGAGGAAGACCTTAAAGGGGCAATGAAGTGAGAAGGAGTGCCTTTAGGGGGGCTTTGGTGGGGTCTGGGGGACTGGAGGAGAGGTGGTGGAGATGTGGTCAATTTTGAGTATAGTTTGGAGAGAAGCCAGTGAGGAGTAAAAGGAAGAAATACTACTCAGCCCTTAAAAAAAGAAGAAATCTTGCCATCTGCAACCAACAGGACAAACCTTAAGGGTCACAGTGATCATTTTGTAATGTATAAAAATATTGAATCACTATGTAGTAACTTGAAACTTATATACTATTGTAGGTCAATTAATAATTAAAAAGGGGAAAAAGATGAATTTATCCATAATAAAATCACCTTCTCTTTGGCATAGGGAAGGGACATGAAGAGGAGAAATGTAGTAAGTCTTCTCACCCGTGTTAATTATGACCACAAGCCCAGGGAACTGCACACCCAAAGAAGCATTTGGGCAGCATTTTAGTTTTATGCTATTTTTTAATTCATAAAGAAACAGACCGAAAAGGCAGGGTGAGTGGTGGCATTCAGTATTGCTTTTTCAAGGAAAATAAAGCGTTTCCCCCCACTCCCAAAAAAATGTGTTGGTGGATGTGGGACTGGAGCCTATTTCAGGCCGCGAGCCCATATTCTGTCAACGATGACGTTATCCTAAATTATATTGACTTAAACACATGACGCCTTAGGAGAATGGAAAATAGACTTTTGCATTAGCCTAGCAGGGGAGTGACACAAATGAACCTAGAAAGACCAGTTGGAAAATTTGCAACTATAAGACATAGAGTTTTAATGCCATGGGTGCTAGATCACTGGAGGGTTTTAAACAGGAGACTAGCATGGAGAGATGTGCTTTCAAACAATCCCTCTACTGAAATGACAGATTACATTTTATACCGATGCTTTTCTTTCTCAACTTTCTTGCAAGTGATCTCCTATTTACTAGATGATGAGCGACAGCCAATTGCCTGCTAGAGGAGAGTTGCATCACTATACCAGAAATGTAAAGAGAAAAAAAGTAAGTATTGGTGTTTTGTTTTCTCCAAAATAGTTTCTTGAAGCTCACCTGGCCTCCCATCAACACTTTTGAAAGACAAAACAAGTTCCTTTGCAAAAGATGCATTTATGGAAAGAAGATAAGATTCTTGAGAATCAACAGCAGGACTTTAATAAAGAAAGGACTAAAGTTTATTTAAACACTTTAAACTGGGAAAAGAGCAGGCGCACACAGTGAGGGTCACTTCAATAAGATGAGGTATCCTGGGAGAGGAGACTTGGATGCATTTGCTATGTTGGAGGAGGGCAGGCCCAAAAGTTGCCATTTGCACTATGCTGTCTGGGCTTTTTCTTTCAGCAGATTAACACTCTCAGAGGCCCTTGGATGAAGAGTATGAAGACCTTGAGGAATTAGTGGCAGCGAAGGCAGTGAGCCTTCCCCCAACTCGGGCACCTCAGCTATGGGTGAGTCAGGACCACAGTGTGAAGCCAGCGTCACTTCCTTCTGCAGCCCCTGGGCTCCCTTTTGGCTGCAGGGCTGAAGAGGAGGAAGACAAAAGCAAGCCGTACTGGGGAGTCTGGTGAAGAGTCTGGGTAATGAAGGCTCAAACTGAGGCTCTGGACAGGCCTATGTTTCAGGTTTGTAGTTTACCAATTTCGTCAATTTTATCTTGAAGATTTTAAAACTTAGGCTGTTTTCTCCTACTATCCATGTAATACAAAATAGCTTTTTCATTGGCATGGGAATTAAAAAGAAAATTAGTCTAAGCAAAACATAATTAGAAAGATAAACATACTTCCTTCTTAAGCATATGATATATGCACAAGCCTAATGGAAAGTAGCCTGCCTTCTCTGCAATTCAGTATTATCTGTATCACAGCTACCCATTCCCACCCCTCCCTCTGAGACCCATTACAGAAGATGATAATGAGTTGACTAGATACAGCGAAGTCAAATTAAGCAGTGATAGAACCAGCAAGAGTTACATGAATTCTTTCCTTCCCACTCAGCAGATGATTCTCTCATAGGCTCTTCTGTAAGCTGGTGGTTGGACCAGTTTTGGAAATTAATTAGTCAATTAATTGCTGTGAACCTAGGCAAGAGTGCAGCCTAAAAAGGGATCACCAGTAGCCTTCTCTCATCCTTTCCCTCTAACTTTCCCTCCTGGGAGTCTGGCAGAGCATAAAGATGCCTGGCATTCTGATTCAAGGTTTTATGTCTGAGATCTTCCGAAGGACCCACTACTGGCACTAATGGAACACCTCATATTGGATGGAGAATCTGCAGAGCTTCATTACAGAACATCAGCATACTATTTCTGATCATCTGACAGCATTCTGGGTGCACTCACAATAATTGGCCCGTGTCAAACATTGTTCTCTTTCCACTTGTGTAAGTATGCAGAGATTTCTCTTGGATATCTTCTTTTCTAGTGTAAAAGTTGGAAAAAGCATGAGCAAAATTCCCATCTAAGCTTTTCCTAATTTTAGTTCTTTTAAAAAAAAGAATAATTTTAAGCATATTTAAGCCAATGTAAATTACATTTTTCCCTAAGCACATTTACATACCAAGCTATTCTGTAGTCCATCAAGAAAAATGACACAGTCTACATTTAAAATTATTTTCTAGGATTGGGAATGACTGCAAGTTGGCCCCACCCTTATTCTCTGCCAAATTCTGCTGGTTGCAAAGCTCTCATTTTTGTAAGTCTGTGGGTTGAGAAAATGGGGGATGTTGCTGAAGACGTGAGAATAGAGAAATTCAGTTATGTTAGCATAACGTTTTGTGATAATTTTTTGTCCAGGTGAACCTAATAGCTTCATCAGCAGTGCAACATGTAGTTTTTGTTCGCTTAATAAAGAGTATAGTGAAGCATCTGAAACAACCTGCATGCCCAATAATGAATAGATGATCTGTTAAAATAAATTATGGCACATGAATTTAGCAGCATATTATATAATTATAATGTGAAAATTATAAAGTTCTACAGAAACATAAAAATGCTACAATGTAGGAAAAGGAAGCAGAATAAAAAATTCTATCATTCTGTGTTACAAGTATGAAAAATTATGGAAATGTTCATAGAAAAAGAGAAACTAGCTTATTCATTGAGATGGCATAATTATTAAATTTTTTCTCTAAAATGTTTCCATTTATGGGTCTCCTGATACAATGCACTGAGAAGGGTGCATCACTTATGTCAGTACCCTTGCTAGAAAATGCATAAACTGACTCTAGTCATGAGAAAACATCAGACACACTCAAAATGAGGGCCAGTATACAGAACAGCTGACCTATACTCTTCAAAAATACCAAAGCCATGAAAGACAAAGGAGGAATGAAGCCCTGTTCTAGATTACAGAGACTAAAGGGACATCAAAAATGATGTGATCCTAAACCATAGAAAAAATTGTAACTGACTCTACTAGGACTGGTATACATTGGCTAATTTCAAAGGAAACTCATTTCTTAACAGAAATGATTGAACTTTTAGCTCACACTCACTTATAACAAAGCATTTATGTAGAAAATAATTAATGATCAGATATTTTGTCCTAAAAATTCAGTATTTAAGTATAATTTGTAGATAGTGGTATAATGGTAAAGTTTTAAATTTCAGTATTTTTAACTACTTTATTATAAAACTGTAATTTTATTCTAAGATTTTATTATATTTTTCCTTTGGCCTTTCTGACTTTTTATAGTCAAAATTTCCTGAAGTAAGTTACTCTGTGTTGCTTTATATTTTTCAGAAAGTTTAATAATCTTTATAGCCTTTGTCAATATTCCAGGAAAAAAATAGAATAGTAGTCGTCTAACAATGGCAAATAATTGGTCAGATTATTGCTCTTTCTTGGCTTAGGGATACCAAATTTGTAGCATGTTAAACTTTCAATGGCAGCAAGGATGTTCTTCTTTTGAATAAAATAACCAGAATTTAACATTTTCATGTTACTTGATGAGAATGATCTAGTTGCAGTTGAGCTAAAAACAAAAGAAAAAACAGCAGCAACAGGAACAAAAGCAAAGGAAATATACTCCTGTTGTTATTATTATTATTTCAGTGTTACATGAGGGCAAAAGAGAGAAAGACTCATTATATTGTAACTCTCTTCTTGGATTGAAATTTTCTGTATACATTGGGCTTGGGATCCAATTTATCCACCTAAATTACTCTTTGTCTTCTAGTCAATAATGTAGCTGCCATTTTCATTTTGTATATGAAAACTGACTCTATTTTACTTACCCTAACAGCAAATTTAATGGGTTAGAATTAGAATTTAACAAAGATGTCACTCTGCTCTGGTAGATTATTTTCAGATCAATGGTAACAAAGAAAAATCCTACCATAGTACCTTACCTTAAGGTTATTTAATGTTTCGTTTCGTTCTTTTGGATTAACCATGATTGCAGAAAAGTCTTTATAGCCCAGAATGACAATTGTTACAGCTGTGATTGATTCGACAAGTTGAAAACTGCACCCTGTTCTTACTCAGATCATCTTGAGACCACCAACTCAGATTTGTTGTTCAGAGTTAAGAGTTGGCCATGGTATACAGTGGAAATAATTTGATCACCACAGGAATTCAGCTTCTGATTGGGCCCTTGCTGTGTTCTAATCAACCAAACTAATGAACTATATACACCGTATGTTTATCTACTAGGAAGCCTTGGATTTTTCCAGAGCCAGTGGTAATCAAGTTTGCCACTATTGTTCATATTTGATCATAAGAAAATCAAGTCTATTTATGCCCATATTAAAAAAAAATCACTGATTCCATGTATATATATGCCTGTCATTTACTTGCTTAATGTAAATGGACCCCACAGAGTTATACAATATTAACCTCCTTCAACGCATAGTGTGAAGTGCAAAACTTTCCCTGGAATCCTTCTTCTCTTCGATGACATTTTTTTACACCTAAACTTGCATTTGTTCATGGTGGCATGAAGAAATTTATTACAGCTAATATTTATACATAATTCTGTAAAAACATACAAATTATTACTAGTTTTCTGGCTTGAGAGTATTTGACTTTCCCTGGTGGCTCAAAAGGTAAAGAATCTGGATACAGTGCAGGAGGCCCGGGTTCGATTCCCTCTGTCGGGAAGATCCCCTAGAGAAGGGAATGGCTACCCATTCCAGTATTCTTGCCTGGAGAATTCCATGGACAGAGGCGCCTGGTGGGTTAAAGTCCACAAAAAGTCACACATGACTGAGCGACTGAAAACAACAACAAACTCAACAACTCTTGGTTAAGAAGCTATTTTGTGCCAGGCATCATGTCATATACTAGAAGACAGGGAATGTGGAGATGGACAAAGGGGATGATTGCAGAGGGAAGGAGAATAACTTCATACTCAACATATATATTCTATTGATTTATCTTGTAGATAGAGTTATAGATGGGGTAAAGCTATTACCCTCAGAAGACAACAAATAGATATAAACATATATTTCTTGGTTTTATCAGTTAAGCTTTTCCTTCTCTCTTGGTTCACACAGACCACTCTGTGAGATGGATTGAAACTGTGAGAAAGTACCAAGTAATCCCTCCCCAACCGTAAGTACTACAAGAAACTCTAGCCCGTGGACTTAACTTATGTATATTTTTCCAGAGAACTAGAATTAGAAAGGATAGGAAACTGTGGGTTAAATGAGGCTAGAAATAGAAGGTAGAGTAGATTTCAACGTAGGAAGTGAGGTTTTTACATTAAGATCTTGGAAGAGACTCTTATAGACAAAGCAGACGACATCCTTTCTCTGGAAGATTTTACATTTGAGGTTTAATATTACAATCTGACTTTGCCATGAGACAGGGAGTGGCTTTGCAAATTGTTAGATATTCAGTAATACAATGGAAAATAACAGCTTTTGCAAAGTGAGAGGGTGACCATTGTAAAAGATGCAATATTTTGTGCAGTCAGTAAAAGTGATATGCAAGAACTGAGCAGATCACAACAGACTCAACGACAAATGAAAGCCCATCCGTCTAGACCAGCTAATAACTGAAGAAAAGGAAAGGAAACAAAGTTGATGAATAATAGGTAAGTAAAACAGAATGACTTAATCATCAAATAATTTTAAAAGATCATGGGAAAAAAACTGATAAAAACTAAGAATTCTTTTAAAAAATAATAAATGGTTAAATTTTGCTTTTAAATAAAAAATGAAGTATGAAATCCTGTATCTCTATAACATAATGAGAAAAAATAAAAGCCCAGTTCATCTAACTAACATTTGATTAATTTGATTCTTAGAACTAACATATTATAGTCTTATTTTTATTAAAAGTAAAATTAACTTATTTTATAATTTACAACTTTTTGACTTTTCATGAGAAAGTCTTAGTAAAACCATTCCCCAGCCCACTCCTCAGTAGTTACTGTTATATCAGACTCTGTTAAATGGATTTAAGTGGCTTTTATCTAATACCAGTGATCAAGAGCCTTCTTTGCATGAACAGCCCTCTCTGCCTTCTAATTTTGAGGTCCACCTAAGATAGAATTAACTTCACTTTCATTTTGGATAAGCAATTTGCAGAGTTACCTACATTTCCTATTATCATATTCATTTCACTGGATCCTAAGAATATCTTTTTATTTATGCTGCCTCTTTTGTAATTTATGCACAAAATTATTAGATAAAGTTAAACCTTTAGTATAAACATACTACTAATAGAACACTAGGACTAGAATAAAACATTTTTTTACATAAAAAGCTATGTTTACTGGAAATTTTCATATGTTAGATACATTTTTTTAGATTTAAGGAATAAGAAAGAAGACCCACTACCATTCCAATTGCCCAGCATTTATTCCCTCAATAGATTCCTGTCACCCACTATCCTCCCAGCACTCTCTTAGATGCTGAGGATTCCATTGGAACGAAAACAGACGACACAATCCAATCCTCACAGAACTTACATTCTAACAAGAAGTAGAAAATCAAATAATTGTCTATATTTGATTCTAACGGTAGATATAGTGTGTGTGTGCTTACTCACTCAGTTGTATCTGACTCTCTATGAGTCGATGGACTGTAGCCCTCCAGGCTCCTCTCTTCATGGGATTTCCCAGGTGAGAATACTGGAATGGGTTGCCATTTCCTCCTCCAGGGGATCTTCCCGACCCAGGGATCAAACCTGTTTCTCCTGCATTGGCAGGTAGATTTTTTACCACTGATCCACCTGGGAAGTCCAAGCAATAGTATTATGGAGAAAACACAAGAATGGGGTAAAAGAGTATTGGGTGGGAGTCACAAGCTTAAATAAATGGATTAAAAAAGGTAATATTTGAACTAGGAGTTGAAATAGGTAAGGTGATGCTGGAGATTCTGGCCAATGCAAAAAATAACTTTTAAAAAGGGACCAAGAGAGATAAGGGTAGAAGTGAAGAGGTACAAACTCTTGTCAGAAGATGCTCTGGTCACTGACATAGAAAATCGACACAAAATAATTCATGTTAATAAGAATTCAGCAAATTTCCAAGAATTAAAGCAAGCTAAAAATCTTTTAACACCTCTTTACATCAGTTAAAAACAAGTTAAAACACAATAGAAAATTACACAGCATTCATGTGAATATCTTGAATTTAACAGAGAATGCATAAGACTTACATGCACAATACATGCTTTAAAAGCTCTACTAAAGCACTTTAGATACCTAAATCAGTGGAAAGCAGCACTATTTTGTGTCAGTTCTCTCCAAATTAATGTAGATATTGATTATTCAATATTGCTAAAAAAATTCTAACAAGATTTTACTGGGGAATTTGAAAAACTGATCCTAAAAATTATATTGAAGATCAATGGCTCACAATTAGGAAAGGCACTTTT
This sequence comes from Cervus canadensis, assembly GCF_019320065.1. Taxonomy (NCBI): domain Eukaryota; kingdom Metazoa; phylum Chordata; class Mammalia; order Artiodactyla; family Cervidae; genus Cervus; species Cervus canadensis. The sequence continues at coordinate 15,719,127 of NC_057416.1, forward strand.
AATAAAAGAAACCCAAGCTATCGTATTAGGCTTCCCTGGTGGCTCAGAGGTAAAGAATTTGCCTGTGGTGCAGTAAGACATGGGTTTGATTCCCTGAGGGAAGATCCCCAGAGAAGGAAATGGCAACCCACTTCAATATTCTTGCCTGGGAAATCCCATGGACAGAAGGAGTCTGGTGGGCTCACTTCTATAGGGTTGTAAAGAGTTGGACACAATGTAGTGACTAAACAACAATAAAGCTATTAAGACATCACAAAAGTATATTAATTAAAAGAATATGGCATGAGCATAGAAACAGATAAAGAAACCCATTGAATTAAGAATAGATTTGTTCAGCAAATCCTTATATATGTGAGAATTTGGTATACACTTCAGCTGGCATGAAAACTCAGTGGTAAAGGAAAGAATATTTGTTAAATCACATTAGAAAAACTGACTACGTAGAGAAAAATGACTGAGACTACCTCAAAGCGTATTACAAAATAAACTCCAAATGGTCTATAGAGCTAAATTTGAAGAGCAAATTTATAATTTTAATGAGAGATATGACTCTTTCAGCTTTTGTAAAAAGATTTCTAAAAATCATCAACTAATTTCCAAAGCATCCAAGCTCTGAATTGAAGCTCTCTGTTTTTCTACCTTTTCTTGATAATGTTTACATCCAGGAGGAGGTTAGATTTTCTAAGAGAGGGTGTCCAACTCTGTAAAAATAGGGAGAGTTGGTTTAGAAGAGGCCATTAGATTTGGTATTCAGGAACTTGTCTGAAACTTTAGCCAGCTGGGGACATAGCCTTACAGGGAGGTCGGCTCAGTGCTCCGTGATGACCTAGATGGGTGGGATGGGGGTAAAGTTGGGAAGGAGATTCAGGAGGGAGGTGATGTATGTATACATATAGCTGATACATTTCATTGCACAGCATAAACTAACACAACATTGTAAAGCAATTATACTCCAAATAAAAGGAACCCAAAGCATTTTGGATGTTCTGTAGGTGGGCTCAGCTTGACTAAATATCTGGCAACAAACAAGTATTACTCAGCAAGCCATTGAGAAATACACAACTGTTGAGTTTATTTTTGTTTTATTTAGAGATGCAGACGAGCTCCTGCAGCCAAAGCAAAACTTGGATCCACTTTGGATTTTGGTCTCTGAGTTTAAATTCACTCTTTTGTTTTTATGAAAGATTTGACGGTACTTTTGACAATCACTGGTTTTCCCCAGGGTCCTAACTAACATTATCTCCCTTCACAAAATAGGCTCTCAAAGCCAGGCTGTGGTAAATAATTCCTGAAAACACAATATTCATGCGACTCCTGCCTCCTCGATTACTTCAATGTTATCTTTTAAACATTCTAGAGGGAAGGCTCTACAAACCCAAGATATCTGGTTCTATACGAGAAGGGATCATAAAGAAAAGGGTTTCATAAAACCATTGTTATTTATTTTGCCAAGGGAATTGATTGTATTCCTTTCTGTTCACGTAATTCATTCTTAATGGTAAGAGCTTTATTGTAGTAAGTATTTTTCAAGTCTTTGGAATTTAGGAGTAAGTACACAAAATAATCCATCCAGTGCTCCAAATCATGGGTCAGAGGGTAGGAAGCATTCTGTATGTATGTCACCCTGTAGAGAGAAAACTGCTGTTAATTTACATAAGGAGAATAGAGTTTATCTCTAGCAAAAGAGGATTTTCTCATTGCATGACTGCTTTTGGGAACAGAATTGGAGGGCAGAAGAAGAACAGGTTTCTTCTGAACATGTGAAAAGTAAATTTGTTTTCAGAAGGAAAAATAGACTCTCTTTAAAAGTAGTGAGTCTCATGCAACTAGAGGTATTTAAGCAGAGGATGGGTAATCAGAAAAGAAGAGAAAAACTGTAAAAGCTTTCAGAGGGCCCAACTGCCTTCCCAAAGCATCAGTGGATTGGCTTCAGTTTAAGCAGACAGCTTTGAGCGGCAGGGGAGTCGGGGGCACGTGGAAGCTTTCACATTCTCCTTGGCTCCATAGGACCCTGTCAAAGGTGGAGAACCAGAAGGAACAACATGAGAAATGAAAGGTATAACCATCAAGGGGAGCAATACAGGTATGGGAAACTTCTGTTGTTTTCCCTACATGAGAAACATGTGTGACTGTGTTCATACCATTCATCCTTGTTTGAGTCCCTCTCCTCTGACCCCATCTCCACCCATGAAAATTCAACCAGTGTTCCTGTCCCAAATCAAATGGAACTTCCCCATAAAATAACTCCCTGATTCAGAAAACAAAATTAATATAGTAATTTTCTGATTCAGGCTTCCCATAGATCTTTTCATTTATTCAGTTTTAGCACTTAACAGGGACTTCTCTTGCAGCCTTTAGCTTATTCTAAAAGTACCTTTCATCTACTGAAGTTTAAATTTTTGAAGACAGAGAATGTGTCTAGTAGATCCTTACACCTCAAATGTGTAATGACACCTCGATGTGTAACTCTCTACCTTGTAGCCAGTGCATTTCATAGATGGATACTAAATGAATGGGAGAATGAACGGAACATTCTGAAGAGAAGGAAAATGTCCAAGTGGCTTCCTGGTAGCAGGGTGCTTCTGTCTCCCTTTCCTTTGATCAGACTTCTTTCTTTTATTTCAGACTTTGGGCTGGAAAATGACAGGATCAAGAAAACAGTAGAGACACAAAGTTGGGAGGTTTGTTGAAAGCACGTGCAACTCCATGAAATAAGTTTCAGAGATCAAGGTGAAACTTCTTCCCCCTTCAGGTAAGGAAAAAACTGTGTGTGAGCAGAATTAGAAAGAGGCAAAAGACCAAGTGAAATATCATCACTCATCATAAATGGTATTAAAATAGAACCACTGAGAATATTATTGAGACAATGACTTTCTTTCCAAAAGGGTAAACCCTGTCAACAGCAGGAGATAAAAACCGCAGTCAACAGCACTGAGCGAAAGGTAAGATTTCAGGCAACTTAAAAAGAAAAAAAGTCTTTAAAGATATTAGTGACTCTTTTCCACATTTCCATGAAGGTTCTACCCATAAGGAAAATATTCCCCTGTATTCCATAGCAATATATCTTATTTTTTTAATATGCAGCAACACCAGCCAACTGTTGAGGTAGAGACACTGAACAGCTACCTTGGCAGTCGGGTCTTAATATCCATTCAGAGGGTTAACTTTCAGCAAAGCCAAAAAGATGACAGCCAGATAAAACAGTCAGTCCTCAGGGTGGAAAATCATGTTGCCAGTGCCAGGCCAGCCAAAATATAATTTCTCCTGTGTCTTCTCTCTCCAGGAAGTACTCCTGAAAAACACCTTTCCAGCACAATAGTCATGGAATCCAATTATATATTTTTAGACACCACTAACCCTTCTTTTTTTTATTTCTTCCATTTCAAGAAAACTCTCCACATCTGGAAAGAACAGCAACGAAGAACAGGAATTGGCGCGTTCATGCGCAGCTCCTACCGGGCATGTTTTGTTTAATTTCCTCCGTCTTTATGACATTTTCCTATGCTGCTACTCCAGACGTTCAATAAAACACCTCACCGCCGAGAAACCATAGGGGAAGGAAAACCTAAAGAAAATCTGATGGAAGATCTGAGAGTGAGATGACCTCAGCCACGAGCACAGGCCTCAGGAGCGTATGTTCCGGCCCCTAAGCACCGCTTCCCCGGGTCTCTCCTTGGTCTGTGCGCATCAACGCTGCCTCGGTGTGCACTCTGATCCGCCGCCAGACGAACGGGCATGCTGTCCTTCTGAGCTTGTTTTCTGCAGCCTGTCTTCCTTGCAGTGTCAGAAAGACCACAAAAGGCTGTATTGTCTATTCAGTTTTCCAAACTTCAGCCATCCAGTCCACGATCAGTTTTTCCCCCGGGGCAGTTGAGAAGTCATTTCTATCTTTTTGTTTATTAAGAAGCAAGAACCAGCTATGAATACAATCTAGAGCAAGAGTATGGTCTAGCGTAGACAGGGAAGAACCAGATATGAGATAAACAGGTCAAAACCCGAGCCATGACCTCAGCTGGAAGCATGATGGAGAAGCAGGCCAAACGCAGTGCCTAGGGAAAGCCATCTGTTTAGAAAAAGATGTCAGGTAGGTAAAGAACACTTAGCACCTAGTCTCTCTTCATTAAGGGAAAAAAAACAAACCTGGCTTTTGCTTACTTACAATATGTGAATGAGTTTTAGATCCTTGTCGAATAGGTTGGGAGAGTCCATGAGGGTGCTAGGTGTCCACAACATGTGAGACAGAAAGGCACAAAATGGGGAGTGTTGACCTTAGACTGCCGATCACTTCTCCAACAAAAACAAAAATGGGTTTAATCAGGAGCAGCAAAGAATTGCCATGGCGAGCCACTCACAAGTCTATTCATAGCAAGCAGAGAAGAACTTTTAAAGAGGGGGGAAGGAAGCTGAGAGATCTGTACTAAACAGAGAGTCTATTGGAGGAATTGAGAGTTCTAAGTATAATGGCTTTTCACCCGCTGAGCTGCCACAGTCTCTCATTGGCTGAGCTCTTGCCAGGCATGAAGAGGAAGTCTGTCTTCTTCCTGTTGAGATCTGCAATCTTTTAGGCTAGAGAGCACCCCCTTCTGGCTTCCTGACTCTATTTTAATTAAGATGGCTTTTAAAATATATCTGTGTTATGGTGAGTGAGGGCTCCTCCTTAGTTGCGGCGGGCAGGCTTCTCACTGCAGTGGCTTCTCTCGTTGCAGATCGCAGGCTCGGGGCACGCAGGCTTCAGCAGTGGTGGAGCGGGCTCAGCAGTTTGGGCTTCGAGACTTGGAGCACAGGCTCAACAGCTGTGGCGCCCGAGCTTAGCTGCTCCGCAGCATGTGGGATCTTCCTGGATCAGGAATTGAACCTGTGTCTCCTGCATTGGCAGGGGGATTCTTTACCACCCAGCCACCAGGAAAGCCCAAGATGTCTTTTCATTAATTTTTACAAGAGATTAAGAACTCTAAAGCCCAATTGTGATAATTCTCTAAACTTTCCTGGGGACAACTCTTTATTTAAATAGAGTTTTAAATAGCCTAAATTAACTTTTTCCTTCACTACTCTTTCTCCCTGCCAGTTAAAAGAGAATTTCTTGTCATCTCTCTATTGGGAATAAAGAAATTCCTTGGCTTTTTTCCTTATTCATCAAATACTTATTACCTGTATTCAATCAGTACAAGTCCTATGTTAGACACTGAGATCAGAATGGTTGTATTTTTAACTTTTAAAGTTTTATTATGGAAATAGCATTTAACATGAGATCCACCTCTTTACATTCTTTAAGTGTACAATATATTATCATTGACTATAGGTACAATATTGTACATCATAGATACCTCATATAAATGGAATCAAGCCATATCTGTCTTCTGTAGTTGGCTTGTTTCACTTAGTATCTCCTTCAGGATTGTTCACATGATTTAGTATTGCAGAATTCATATCTTTTTAAAGGCTACATAGTATTCCATTTGATGCACATACCACAGTTTCTTTATACATTTATCTGTTAATGGAGTTTTAATTTGTTTCCACAACTGGGCTATTATGAATGCTGCTGCAATGAACACAGAAGTGGTAAAACCTTTTTGGATCCTGATTTCAATTTTTGGGGGTAAATCCCAGACGTGGAATTGCTGGATCTCAAGGTAATTCTGCTTTTATTTACTTATTTTTAATTGCATAAAGTGGACAATATGATGTTTTCTTTCAGGAATTTTATGGTTTCAGGCCTTGTGTTTAAGTCTTTAATCCATTTAGTTGACTTTTATGTATAGTGTAAGATAGGGGCCTATAAACAAACCCTTGACTAATTATTCCCTTCCTTCTTTCTGTAAACCTTTTTTCCCCTTTACTTCCTCATTTTCTCCATTCCTTTCCTAATTTGATCAAGAAGCTGTTACGTAAAGATGTGAGAAAAGTGTCATCCATACAGTGTTATGGGCAGTACCTAAGGTGGGGGGCTTTTAGAATCTGAGTGAGGTAGGAGAGTTTCTGGGGGCTGGGGTGCATGGGGGTAGGGGGCAGCCTGGCCTGGTTACTCCGGGATGAGACAGTTGAGGACTGAAGACTGAGTGGGGTGAGGATGGCATCCATGTAGAGGAATGAAGCGGTAGCAACTGGTGCAGGGTATTCAGAAACCAAGCAACCTGGGAAGTTTGTCTGCCACAGTGGTGAGGAGATGGGGAGGATAAAGAGGAGGGTGATGGTGGCTCTGATATGAGTTCAGTACTTAAGCAGGTAAATAATCAAACAGTTATTTATCTTGAGAAAAGTTGAGTCTAATTTATTGCTGTTGGGAAAGAGAGTTACAGCATGGAAAAAAGAGAAAATGGGAATAAACCCTGGAGTGTTGGGTTAAATATGGAAATATTAATGTGAATTTAATTTTCAATAGATTAGAAGGAAAAAATGAAGGAGGGAACAAAGGAAGGAAGGGAGAAAGGGAGATGTGGGGATAGATGATGTAATTCTATATTGTATAGTTCTTACATACCCTAGGTCTGTCTGAGAGAGCTTGGGAGCAGAGATACCCCAATAGCAATGAGCATATTGTTCACTCAGATCTTCCTTTGTAGATATCATTCTCCACTAAAAGGAACTACAGCTCCTTGGAGGAATTTCTGATTCCTGGGCTGGGAAAGGGAAAAAACAGGTGAGTCAGGAAAAGCTTGATGTGCCAAAAAATAAAGAAATGTTCGTTCCCTTAGTGATGGAACCATGTCAAAAGGATACACAAACTACATTTAGATCCCCACTAGTCAAATCTGGAACAACCTGAGCATTAAAATAAGAAATACTAGCAATATATTAGAATCAATTGAATAAAATGGAAATCTACAAGTTCATGCAGACCTGAATACATGAATAAATGAATGAATAAATGGAAGAGTTGAAAGATTTTCATAACAGAGGAATGCCAAGTAATAGAGAACTATAGAATAAAATAATCACTTGTCAATCATCAGAGTAATAAGTAACTCAGCCAAAAACATCAATGCATGTAAAACATTTTGGTGAGAGTTAAATGATGTACAAAATATTACTATAGATTCAAAGCTCTTCTGCACAAAATACTTATCAATTACAAAGGCAAAAGAGAATCTTTACAACTGGGGAAACTGAAAGAAAATACCTTTTGTCAAGTGCTTATGTTTAATATCCCCAGTAATGGCATGCATTGAACTTACTTATAAGTTGACAGAATGCAATGAGAATAATTCAGTATTACTTTTCTGATACTTCTACCCAAAATACGTAATTTGAATCTAGTCATGAAGAAGAATCACACAAGCTCAAATTGAGGGACATTCTATAAAATAACTTAACTACAGTTTCTAAAAGCGTCAAATCATCTAAGTCAAGATGGAGGAACAGATCCAGTGTGAACTGAACTTAATGGATATGCCAACTAAACACAACTGGATCCTTTCCTAGAAAGGATATTATTGGAAAATGGTGAAATGTGAGTCAGGTCTGGAGATTAGATGGTAATAATGTATCCATGTTAAATTCCTGATTTTGATGGTAATTCTGTATATGTGAAACTGTCCTTGTTTGTTGGAAATTCATACTTAATATATTTGGGGTACCAGGTTGGCAAATGAAAATTATTTAGGAAATTAAATTAGGAAATTAAATTAAAATTATTTAGGAAAAAGAAAAAATGTTCCTGCTATTATTCTTTTTGTTTTTTTAAGTTTAAAGTTACTTAAAAATTTAAACACGTATACACACCACCCACACATAGTAGTACAGATAAACTGGGGAGATCTACACAAGACCTGTATGTAGATCCTATCAATGTTATATCCTGGCTGTGATATTGTACTATAGCTTTGAAAAATGCTTCTACTGGGGAAAACTGATTTAAAAGTAAGAAGAAATTTCTGTATCATTTTTTTACAACTCCATGTGAATCCCCTATTATCTCAAATTTTTATAATTATAAAGAAGCTTCAGCAAGTTAGATTAAGGAAAATAATATTTACTGAGCATAATCTCTCATTAATCTTTTTTTATCTTTATTTTTTATTGACTTTACAATATTAGTTTTAGGTATACAACATACAATATCTTTACCAGTTATATTCCACTTAAAAGTATTGTAAAATACTGACTATATTCCATGGGCTATTCATTACATCTCTGTATCTTATTTATTTTCTTAAGTTTTTTTTTTCAAAATTTAAAACAATTTTTTATTGTAATTGATTTACAATGTTGTATTGGTTTCTGCTATGCAGTAAAGTGAATCAGTTATACATATACATATATTCACTCTCTTTAAGATCCTTTTTCCATATAGGTCGTTACAGAGTATTGAATAGAGTTTCCTGTACTATACAGGTCTTTACTAGTTATCTATTTTATATTCAGTTATTGAATCTTTATAATGGCCTATGACAGTGATATTATGCTTACTATTCAGATCAAGGAAGCCAGGTTTAAGTAATGTTAAAAATTTGACTGTGAGTAAATAGAAGAAATGGGGATTGGAATAGAATTTTGTCTTGTTTTACATCTATAAAAAAAAAATTACTAGAAAAAAATCCAGAAAAAAGATTCTAAGTGCACCGTATCACTGCTACTGTTGGAAACTTGTTGGTAAATGCATACTTTTGTCAAATATAGAGTTAAAATGTAAAAATTAACACCCACTAAATTTTATAGTCAGGCCATGGAGTAAACACTTGATTTTTATGATTCCACAAAACTCAAAATTCATTATAAATCTACAAATAATATTTTCACAATTCAGCTACAAAGAGCATCCTAAGATCCTAAATGGAGCCTAAAGTGCATGAGAAATGTCTGGTATTTTCGTGCTTGACATTACAATTTATAAACCAGACAGCTAACAGTAAATATGAGAGAACTCAAGAGCAGTATGAGAATACAGGAATTGAAATGAGATGTGGGAGTGAAAGTACTGGTTATCTAAGTAGGAGGTTCTCTTCTTTAAAATTAGCACAGGTTTAGTGCTGGATGTATGCAATATGCTTTCTGAGGGAAGATTGATTCTTCTATAGAAGATGGAGCATAGCAAGGTGAATTAAATTGTTGCCAATACTAGAATCCAGATACAACCCTTTAGACATATCACTTTTTGGCTGAAACATTGTAAAAGAAGAATGGCTGTAAAATGGGGAAGTATTTCATGTCAATATGTGGAAGCAAATTGGGAGACCAATTACCGATACAGTGTGGCAGTAATAAACAGTATTAAAAATATTAATTCGAGGGAGTAGATCTTTTTCCTATCACGGTGAGCACATTTTTTACTTTCTCTCTGGCCCCAACAAGGAAAAAAATAGATTGTGACATCTGAGTTCATCTAGGAAAGTTCAAGCATTTAACTAACTTTCTCCTCCAACCTAATATAGAGCTTAGAATATTCTTCACTGAAAGAATGCTTCAAAGATGAGGAATCATAGTCATAAAAGCCTCTATTAGGTGTGTGCGTGTGTGTTAGTCACTTAGTTGTGTCCGGCTCTTTTTGACCCCACAGACTGTAGCCCACCAGGCTCCTCTGTCCATGGGATTCTCTAGGTAAGAATACTCAAGTGGGCTGCCATTTCCTTCTCCTCTATTAGATGGGTTTCCCAACATTTTCTAAAGTTAACAGCTAGCAAAACTGATCTAGCTGAAAATTTATAAAGACTTTGGATATATTTACACTAATATTTTTTAAAATATTTTTATTTTGTAGACTATAATGCAAGGATTTTAAAATTTTTTATCTTCTGGACATTATACTTCAAATGTCCATATTTATCCACCTGGTGTGTGGAGATAACTAAGTCCTCATATTAACCTCTAGACTTCCTATAAGGGTGATTAACTGAGAGATTTAAACCAAAGTCCCTTTTCCACTCTTTTAAAAAATGAAGACTGCTTAACAGAACTATACTTAGTGTCTGTGAGAATTACTATCTAGTGCTTTTAAATACTGTGAATTTAAATGAATAATATATAATTTAGGTCAGAATTTTCTTTTTTACAAAGTTAAGTGTATTAAATACATTTCCCTCTAATCTTCAATTATTATTCATGCCAATTTTTTTTTTTCTCATTCTTGAGTAAAATTAGCTCATTCCAAGTCTTTACTGGGTCCTCCTGATTTTATGGTAGTTGTCACTGGACTCTCAGCTGGGAATTAAAATACTTTATTCAAGTATCAAAAATTTTATAGCCTTTTTCTCTATCTTCTATAGACCTCCACTTCCCTTATTATCCCTCTATTAAGAAAGACATAATTAATTTCCTCTTAGAAACAATCAATGAGAAGTCATAACTTACCTTTCAAGTTCCAAGCTTCCCTGTTCTTGTCCACTTCCTTATGTTCCAACAAAAATTATGTAGTTGTGTGATATAATAGTTTGGGGAAAATGATAATCTTTTAAACTCTTTCATATAAATGCTATTTACAGATGTTCTTTACATTTTCTCTCTAAGTGCCCTTCCCAAGCAGATAATTCACAAATTGTGTTTATCTCCTCTTGCTACTCAAGTTGAAGAAAATTTTTCAGATAACTTGGAGTATGTTAAGCAACTTTGCAAGTCTTTTTAAACAATTTTTTTTAAGGGGGGAAAGTAACAAACTTAAAAGAAAAAAATTAGAGATGCTATGAGGCCAGCATAGACATTATTAAGCAAATATTTGGAAAATAATCTTCAGACTGGTAAACACTAATGATGCTTTTTCTCCCCAGATCTATCTTCACTTGATTTGCTGGCCCTATCATTAGAATTTGCTGAGCCTCCCCCTGCCTTAGGACCTTTGAACTTGCTCTTTTTGTACCTGGAATGATCTTCTCTCAAGTTTGCACATGGCTCTCTGCATCTTGTTACTTGGTTCTCTTATGAAAATATCCTCAGAGGGTCCTTTCCTGACCACCCTAACACAGGTAACTGCATTCTTAGAAATTACTAGTTATGGTTTCTTTACAAACTTCAGCTCCTAGAGCATTGTAAACAACTGCAAAACATCATTTGGTCCTAGTCCTTTATCTTAACATAGGATTTTTCTGCACTTTCTCCTATCTTTAACTACTGTGAATTTTTATGAATTTTTTCCTCTGACGATTAAAATCAGATCCTTTATGCTACTATCACAGGCACTGTTTGAGCTTTTGGAACTGAGATAAAAGTAAAGAAGAGAGAGGATACAGGCACTGTCAAATGGGCACATGTACTACGTACCAACATTGTCCTATGTGCCAGGAATGTAGCTGTGAACAAAACAGGTATTTTTAGGGGAAACATGAACTTAAGGACAACTTTCATATGACAGGATGTTGCAAATGAAATAAGGGCAAACATAAAGATATGCTTCTGAGGAGTCGTAACAGACAGCAGTAACCAGGGAAGTGAGAGATACGGGGGGTTTACAAAGTAGGTCCAGATGAGTTCTCAAGGGTAGCCTTATACTATGGTAGGTTTCTTTTGAAAATATGTGCAAAAATCCTGCTGCCACGGTCACAGCACTTGAACCTAACATCTAATATATTTACAGGGCTGTTCCCATCCCAATGCTGCCAGAGTGAGTTCTGGTCCCCTTTGGCATGGGAGTGATAAAAGGACGCCATAAGGTATGCAGAGATTTGTAGATTTCTCAGATTTTCTCTCCAGAGCAATGCAATTTCCTAAACACTGCAGCGAGTCATGTTCCAGCAAGACTTCAGTATTGCTCAGATGACAGATTTGTGTTCCATTCTCAAGTGAGATGCTGAGTGTGATGTGGTTAGGCTGAAAGGGATTAATGCAAAATAGGATATGGGCTGATTATAGAGCTGAGAGAAATCTGAGTTGGAATGTAGTTGGTGATTGTTGTGCAAATTTCTATTAGATGGTTGAAGCAAAAACGATGGCAAGGGAGCCAGACTTGCCCCTTGGTATTAGAGTGATCCCTGGGAATTTGTCTTCAAGTGGAGGATGGTTTTTAATTCTAATTTTACCTGTGTGAGAGTGGTCAGGACATGTTATTCTGCTCTTGACCAGGTGATGATATTTATAAGCCATGTCTACACATGATCCAGTCTCTCAAAATCATGTTAAAAGGAAACACTAATCTCACTCCAGAAGCTCTGCGGCATCGTTTTTGCTTTTCACCTTCTTAACAAGTCCAGCCAGGCCATTTCACTCTGTCCATGACACAGGAGGTTTTACCACAAATGCTTTCAAACAGAATCTCCTCTTTCAATATTACACATTCATGAAAACCACACATCACAAAAGTAAAAATGTCCTGTTCCTTCATGCCACTTTGCTCCTGTGTTTCACTTGTTCCCTCCTACCTCATAAGCCTCACTCAACACGCTCTCAGGCACCGTGTCCGCCACACCTCACTCACCAGACCCTCTGCCCTGGGACACTTCCCCATTCTCTTGCTCTTGGTACAGCTACTGGGAAAATGTAGTCTCATAGGCAGCCTGCTGTTTGGATTGGAGCTACAGAGAAGAAGTCAAGAGATGGCCTTTCAAACAAGAATCTTTGGAATTCAGGAGAGAAAGGCTGTGAATACTGGCATAGTGATCATTATTTTCTCTATTGCATTGTTATTACGGCAGTAACATTGTGCAGACAGCTTTGGGAACTGGAGGATGAAGCCAGAAGAGGGGGGAATAGAGTGTTCTTGGTCTACGTGGAAAGCGTGTGCTATTGTAAAATGCTCCAGTGAGTGACAGAGTAGCCTAGTTGATTTGTTCGTTGGTTATACAGCACCACATGTTTTATTCAGGAGTTCACTTAAAATATTTAGTCTTCATCTTTTTTTGCTTAAAGGGTCTTTAAAACATTTATTTATTTATGGCTGCACCGAGTCTTTGATGCTGACCTGGGCCTTCTCTAGTTGCGGCGAGCGGGGCTACTCTTCGTGGTGGTGCCTGGCTTCACACTGCGGGGCTTCTCGTTGCAGAGCACCAGCTTGAGGTGCACAGGTTTCGGTAGCTGCAGCCGACGGGCTTTAGTAGTGGTGATGCACAGGCTTCGTTGCTCTGCGGCATGAGGGATCTTCCTGGACCAGGAATCAAACCTGTGTCCCCTGCATTGGCAGGCAGAGTCTCATCCACTGGACCACCAGGAAAGCCCTGGTCTTTATCTTATAAGGAGAGAAAACAACATGAGCATGAAATTTCATTTGAAAAAGGACTGAAGGGAACATCCTAAAACTAGGTGGGTTAAGATATTCTGTGGTTAAAAAGCCATAACTCAAAGAGTATTTCTGAAGGTCTGGTATGAAGAAGATCCTCTTTCAAATGACATTTATATTCACAGGAAGAATCTCATGGTCTGGGGATAGAAATTGATCAATGATGAAATCTGAGGATAAAGATGATCAGAGACAGAGAGATGCAGAGATAGAGAAAAGAACTAAGCATGGGAAAAAATGGCTTCTAGATTCCTAATTCTGTCCCGATAGCAACATATAATTTGGCCATTAAAAAATAATAATAAAAAAAAGCTCAGAAAAAGCAGTGTGGACAAATGCAATTTTATAGAACATAATTTCGCTGAAAGCAATTTAGTTAAAAGCAAGTTGGTCAGCAGGTCATTTTGGCTGAAATGATGATGGGCTTTAAATGAGAATTCCTAGACACTGCTTTTTTTTTCTTTTTTAGTATTAGTTATATTTGGTGCACCTTGGGACATTTTGCAGACCTTCAAACATCATTACATGTTCTTTTCCATTTATAGGTATTTTTCTACTTTTTTGTCTTTTAATATTTAATATCATTTCAGTCATGTTCTTTCATATTTAACCAATCAATTCATCTTAGTCTCAATCTTTTTGTTTTCATATTTCAAATTCATAATAAAATTATTTCTGTACACTCTGTTTAAGCTAGGAAGATGTTGGAATACGGTAAATATCATTTGGTAAATTGCCTGAATAAATTATTGTAGGTTACAAAATAATGGTATGATCCCAATTTTGCTAACAACTGAGATACAAATATTTAAATAATATATAATAAACATATTTTGTATTTAGGAAGCAATTTGTACAGATAATTAAAAGGTTAATAGATAGTTTGGATAGGTAACATTATACGGCATTGTGCTCCCTTTTATATTTTTCTATTTTTAAATGCTTAAAAATGTTTATTTTTGAAATAGAAAAATTATGTTTTTCTACTTTAAAATAAAACATACATTTTTCTTTAAATATGGAAAAATAGGAAAAGAAGCCAATAATGAACCATTAATTTAAAAAGAACTAAAATTTGAAGGATAGAATTTTTCTACTTTGAAAATAACAATTTAAAGACAGTTATGCCTATACTGTTTATCTGAGTCTGTTTTCCTTTTTGTACAAGGGAAAAAAAAATTAAGCAGTTTTTTGTTTTTTTTTTTTTAAAGTAAGCCACTTTTGTTTGCTATTTGAGTTAATATAATGTCAGTAAAGAATCTGCCTGCCAGTACAGGAGACAGGAGTTCAATCCCTGGGTTGGGAAGATCCCCTGGAGGAGGAAATGGCAACCCACTCCAGTATTTTTGCTTGGAATATCCCATGGACAGAGGAGCCTGGTGGGCTACAGTCCATGGGGTCGCAAAAGATTCAGAGATGGCTGAGTGACTGAACAACAACAGTGTTTCTCCATGAAAGCTGAAAGAGAGTGGGCATTATCTAAGAATGGATTAGAAATATAGGTAAAAAATAATGAAATAAGCAGATAATGCCTAATAATTGCTATTGCAAAATTAGAGAAAGATTTTGCTTAGAAAACTAACATACAGGAAAAATTCAAACTTCTAGCGACATGAAACAAAATAGCCTAAATAAATTATGGTAAGGTAAAAAACAATGCTATATAAATTCTACTGACAAAACATCAATATTTACATATGCTATAATAGACACTGCATTTTAGAAAATGATCTGTACAATATTACAAAGGTCAACAGGTGGTTGCACAATATTTAACAAAATATTTAACAGAGTTCTTATATGTATTAATTTTTGCACAAATTGTTGAGTTAAATAGCTTATTTTCAGCTAATCTGAATTCAGCCAGATTTAAGCAGTTTTTTCCTACTAGCCACATTATTGATTATATCACACATTAGACAGTCCTGGGATACTAGAAATCATAGCTAAAGTTTTAATCTAGAAAACAAATCTTCCACAATCTGATAGAGCTAATTGAACTGGGAAAAGACAGAGTACATGGGCATGAGAATTGACTAGAGGGACATATTGAGAAACACATAACTGAATTTAAAGGAATCTTCTGGATGTGTTCTGTAGATTGAAGGATGGCGTATGTAATTTCTAGGCCTTTCTTTCCCTTAGGGAAAATATAATGTCCAAGTATCTTTAGTACATACTTGCTCGCTTTTGTTATAGGAGGCATCTATAAGGATATTCACACCAGGATGATCTAAAACATATTCATAGATTGATGTAAATATTATAAATTTTCATCAGTAAGTGAATGGTTAGATAATATCCTAAACTATACATAAAAAACTACTCTGTGGCAGCTGAAAAAGCAATGTTTCCATATTTATATTTTCCAAATAAAACATGGAAACATTTTAAAACCTATTATTATGAGAAAATAATTTTGCATAAATATTTATGATTCCATTTACATTGAAACAAAATTATTCTAAATTATGTAACATTTTATCCATTTATGAATAAATCTGTTGTTGTTCAGTCGCTAAGTCCTGTCCAACTCTTTGCAACCCCATGGACAGCAGCACTCCAGGCTCCTCTGTCCTCCACTATCTCCTGGAGTTTGCTCAGATTCAGATCCATTGAGTTGGTGATGCTATCTAACCATCTCATCCTCTGCCACCCCTTTCTCTTGCCTTCAATCTTTCCCAGCATCACGGTCATTTCCAGTGAGTTGGCTCTTTGCATCAGGTGGCCAAAGTATTGGAGCTTCAACAACAGTCCTTCCAATGAATCCATCTATGTAAATGCATAGAAAAACATTCTAAAGTTACAAAGTACACTGCTTTTATTCCTTCTGGGGAGGGAAATGAGATTGGTAGCAACAGTGGAGGGTTTGCAATTTTACCAAATATATTTCAGTATTGTTTGCATTGATTCTAAATATATTTTTGTATTGCTAGCAGATGTAGCAAGTATAGAAGACTTGAGTAGCTCAAATAAATGAACTAAATGGAAGAGCATTAAATCTTTTAAATCTTTTAAATACTTAACATTTACTTGAGTCTTCAAAGTCCTCTTCTGAAAGATATAACCTCCCTACTACCCTACAACACACAGCACAAGGAGGAAAAGGAGAAAATAACATTTATGGAAAAATCTACAGCATGCTCAGAAATTTCTTATGCTTGCAAAGTGTTTGTTTTCTTGCTACTAGAAATTATGTCCCTAAAACTATATAGGTTAAGGATCCTGGCTGCCACAGCAGGAGCTGTAAGAGACGTAGGTTCAATCCCTGAGTTGGAAAGATTCTCTGGAGGGAGGGTATGGCAACGCACTCCAGTATTAATGCCTGGAGAATCCCATGGACAGAGGAGCCTGGCGGGCTAGGTCCATAGTGTTGCAAAGAGTCGGGAAGATCCCCTGGAAAAGGGAATGGTTACTCACTCCAGTATTCTTGCCTGGAGAATTCCATGGACAGAGGAGCCTGGTGGGCTACAGTTCATGGGGTCACAGAGTTGGACACAACTGAGCAACTAACACTTTTCAGGTTAAATATTACCATAGTATTTCCATGTTTTAGACATGAATTGAAAAATGTTAGAATTTTCATTGAGTCAGAGAAAAAATTCTCATAAGCATTTCAATTGTATGACTTTTCTCTAGAAAGTGTTGAGTGATGACCATCGCTAATGAATTAGGGTGTAATGGTTAGCTAGTTGGAATTTTCTTTTAATGATGAATACATTTAAGTATCTCAGGTTGATGAATTCTTGTCTACATATGCAAGATGGATTAGGCAATTATCCAATAAATCAGGGTGATAAACCTATTACAGAGTAAAGATGGGGGTGAGCATTATTTCTATTTCTGAGATTGATGGCTTATATTAGTAAAATTTACTATCTTTTTTATTTTTCCTGGCACAGGATAACCAAACAAATACTTTTCTTAATGGGTCAGAGTCTTGCCTATAGGAAGCCCTCAATGAATATTTGTTGCAAAAAATTGAACTTGACATAGAGATGTTTTCAAAACATGCTGTGTTCACCTAAAATGCTATCATTTTGTCTATTTTATAACATTTGTTCCATGTACTACTATATTTAATTTACTCTTTAAAAGGTAAAAAATTTTTAATGAATCAGTCAACAATTTTTGAACCAAAAGATAGCAGAGAGTAACAAATCTATGGAGGAGGTTCTTGAATGGTTTGATTCAAAGTTGAACAATGAATGGACAACTTTAAAAAAAAAAAAAAAATCCCTAGGCATCTTCTACACAAGCTCCTCAGAGACTCTGCAGTTGAGGCTGCCTGAGTGGCTTTCGCATTGTTCACATTTTCCTCTATATCAGGGTTATACAGGTAATCACATGCATCTCAGATCTAAAGGGGATATTCTTTTCTCCCAGCCTTTTCCAGGGTGCACCCCTATACCATCCTTACCTTAAAGGGAAGAGAAACCCAAAGTCTTCCCCAAATCAATGGGATTCATGAGAGATTTAACAGGGTTGCTGAATAGAAGATTCAAGGTATTAAAGTCAATTTTATTTTTATATAGTAGCAAATTAATGCTTAGGATTTGCTAAATAAAAGATAGCACAAACAAATACAGCAAAAATTTGTCATAAGAGTAAAATTAAAAGCAATGTATGAGTCTCATACGAAGAATAGAATGATATTAGCTGAAAGAAATCAAAGAAGATTAAAATAAATGAAAAATTAGACCATGTATATTGATAGGGAGAGCTCAGTATCATAAACTTGTTAGTTTTCCAGATTGATCCAGAGATTCTTGGTACTGCCAGTAAAATTTTCAAAATGGTTCTTTGGAACCAATATGACTTAACTGTAAGATTAAAATCGAGCAAGAAAACAAGCAAACTGGACACAATACCAGCCACACATTAAAACTGTAGCTAATAAAACTTAGTGTAAAGAACATATAAAACTGAATATATAAGCAAACAACCCAATAGAAAAATATGTAAAAGTGTGAACAGGCAGTTCAGGATAGAGGACTCATTAATGGCTAATAGGATACAAAAAAAATGTTCCTTAGGAATCTGCTGAATAATGATAAAATCACAATTAGTTGCCATTTGACACCCAACCTTCTGGAATAATTTTTAAATCTAAGATTATAGGTGTTCAGAAGATTAGGTTCTCATTAATCTTGTTAATCTCATTAATCAGTAGTTCTTTGGGAAAATTTTTGACCGTACCTAGTTAAAGTATATATTTATATTACCTAAAAACAGCAATTCCACTCTTTGGAATATACTTTAAAGAGACTTCTTGCTACATGTACCAGAAAGTGAAAGTGAAGTTGCTCAGTCGTGTCCGACTCTTTGGGGCCCCGTGGACTGTAGCCTATCAGGCTCCTCCATCCATGGGACTCTCCAGGCAAGAATACTGGAGTGGGTTACCATTTCCTTCTCCAGGGGATCTTCCCAACCCAGAGATTGAACCCGGCTCTCCCGCATTGGAGGCAGATGCTTTAACCTCTGAGCCACCAGGGAAGCCCATATGTACCAGAAGGTACGTACAATGATGGTCATGGCTGCGTTTGCACAAAAGCAATAACCTGGAAGCAACTCTTTGTCATCTAAGAACAGAATAAACAAATTAGATTCACAGATTTATGCATGCATCTCAAAAGGTTAATATTGAGCAATAAAAGAAAATCACACAAACTTACACATATATTGTGTGATTCCATCATTATAAAAGAGGAGTTAGGACAAACCAAATAGCATACTGTTTAGTATTGTTAATGTTTTTACGTAACTGTAAAAATCCAACAGAATAACAAGGCTATTGATAACGTACAATGGTAGCTAAGTAGATATTTGTCTTACCACTCTTTAAATATCATATATATTTTGGACATATATTTAAAAACAATATGAAATAATGTTAAAAAAAATTAATGAATTTTTGTTCAATAAAAGAACATGAATTCTTTTATTGGCAAGTTTACATTGAGAGAGTTGAGACCTTTCCTCCTGTCTGTATTTAATGTTTAATGTTAAATATAGACTCACGAGGGCTTCCCTGGTGGCTCAGATGGTAAAGAATCTGCCTGCAATGTGGGAGACATGGGTTTAATCCCTGGGTGGGAAGATCCCCTAGAGAAGGGAATGGCTACCCGCTCCAGTATTCTAGCCTGGGAAATTCTATGGACAGAGGAGCCTGGTGGGCCATAGTCCATGGGGTCACAAAGAGCTGAACACAACTGAGTGACTAACATACAAACACACACACACAGATTCATGCAGTTTTGGTTAAATTAGTTAAATATTGTTTGGTTAAATTACTTAAATATTGTGTTTTCAAGCTTCCTTGCTTGCTTGTTGTTAGAGAAAAACTCAACAAATTTCTATTTTTATGTCATTTCAATGCTGCATATTAGCATATTCCGAAAAACGGTGAGTTACAGTTGGACTTACACTTGGTTTTCCTGTTTTAAAAAATACTTTCTTATTTAAAAGAAAGCATACCGTAGTGTAATAAAGTCATTTCGGGCAGATGAGAGGTGCACGGTGGGTTAGTGGCTGGACTTCCTGGGAATGAGCAGATCTAGCGTATGTTAGGTAAAGATGTTGTTCTTCACAGAGGAAGCCTGTGAGCTGTGTGGCTTCCCTGTTACTCCTTGAAACAGTGAGGAAGACCCGCTCTGGGTGGCCTGGGGTGGTGGAGGGGTAGGGCAGAGAGCAGACCATCAGCCAGAGGGACACTGTTCAGTATAAACTGAGCCACTGACTCCAGGCACCAGCCTGGATGGGCCATTATCCCACCTCATGTTACAATTTATCCAGCCCAAAGAGGGAGGGTTCCTTGGTGGCTTAGACGGTAAAGCAACTGCCTGTAATGAGGGAGACCTGGGTTCAATCCCTGAGTCGGGAAGATCCCCTGGAGAAGGAAATGGCACCCCACTCCAGTATTCTTGCCTGGAAAATTCCATGGATGGAGGAGCCTGGTAGGCTACAGTTCACGGGGCCACAAAGAGTCGGACACGACTGAGCAACTTCACTGGTTCAAAGAGGGAGGACAAAGCATAGTAACTAAAGAATAGACACTGAGATCTTTGAGGCTCAATCCTTCTTAATGTGGAGAATCAGTGGTTGGGTAAAGCCACCCTGAGAAGCCTGGGTCATCGGACATCAGCAAGCTTGTTTTTAAGTCATTATTATTATTTTTTTCACTGTGACTCATCTGCCTGGAAATCACTGCTTGGCAGAACAGCAAGTCACATATTGAGCTACAAGTAAAATATGCTAATCTTTTTTTTTTTTTAACTATTTTATAAAGAATTTCACAGCAGAAGAAATTATTATCACTGATTTGGAGGAAGAATGATAGAGAAAACATGTATGTTGTGGATTGACTAATCTTGACAGCTCTTTTAAAATCAAGAAGAAAGCATTATTGCTGAGACAGCTTCAAGGAGGTCTTTAGCATGTAAAGAAAGCATGCGAGAATTAACAGCAGTTGGGCTAAGACTTGGGAGAACCAAGGAATTATGAGAATAAAAAAGAAAAACAGGTAAGAAGTCTCTCCTATTTCATCTGAGAAGCTCGGAATGAAATACCTTCTCTTAGATAATGGGAGAGAGCAGTTTGATGCCGGCAGAAAAGGGTACTAAGTGCTCATTACTTTTAACTATGCAATTTAAATACTCATGTGCATCAATGGAAGGAAGATTTAAATAGCAAGCTTCATTGCTATTTGCTCCTAAAAGAGACTGATCCCAACAGATTACTGCTTTTCATTTAAGTCACCATGGGGATGAACAGCAGTTTTGCAGTTTGAGAAGAGGGGCATGTGGGAAAACTGAAATGTGAGCAAAACAACAGTTGGGCTTTCTTTTCTTGTTCATTGGTGCTCTGGGAATCCTCTGCAGCTTTGTCTCTTCGTGATTGCTTAATAAATAAAAATACAGTACATACCCTACACATTTGGGGGGCGATTCACAGAATGGCATTGATTCACCTAAGGGACCCTGTCTAGCTTAGTCCAGGGAGCACATCTTCCGAGCATCTGGAACCACACTGGCAATTTCCACAAAGGCCATGGGCTTGAGTTGTTTTGCTCATCATTTACACAGACCAGCTGAAATTATGTAGCCATCTGTATTCTTACGCACTGAGATTGAGTAAAATGAATTTGAAAAGCATTGATCTTGAAAGCATTAATCCCTGATATCCCCTTCACACTGATTTTTATCCTTTCAACCATGCAGCCTGGGACACACTCAACACTGCTCATCCAGGAAGCCCATCCATTCTCATTTGCTTTGCTGCCCACCACTCCGCCTTCTCAGAACGGACCCTGCAAACTACCATGGCCACTCTAACATTGCTGGGCAAGCAGGCTCCAGAGTGAGGCTGCCTGGGTTAAAATCTCCACTTTGTTATCTGCTGGTAATGGTAGGCAAGGGACTTTGTGTCTTGGTGCCTAATTCCTCACCTTGACAATTTCTAAGGAAAAGAATATATTCTTTTTTAAAAAAAATTATTTATTCGGCCATCCCAGGTATTAGTTGCAGCATGTGGGATCTAGTTTTCAAACCAGGGATTGAGCCCTGGCTCCCTGTATTGGGAGCATAGAATCTTAGCCACTGTGACCATCAGGAAAGCCCCAAGAATACATTCTCATAAGATCACCATGAGGAAGAAATGAACTCAGCAGGTTGCTTTGCATGTAGCAAGTACTCAGTAAGTGGTGGGTATAATTAGCAACATAGTTATTTTATTCCATCCTAAATGGAATCACTTAAGTCTTGCAGGTAGGACTCCCTCCATCAGGATGAGTGTCAGCTATTAGTGATGTAAGAAACTAGAACTTGGAGGCCAAAGTGTTTCCTGGAGATGGGAGGTAATCTCCAGGTGAGGTGCAGAATATGGAAACTCTTTAGATGGCATTCACAATATCACGATCATGGCAATGTCATATGAATGCCAGGTGATATTTAACTGAAACTAGAGTGGGAGAAAAACTGACAAAGGAAATTAAAAACAGATGACTCAAAAGCATGCATTACCTCAAAGGGCAATTTTAGGTAAAAGATACATGATGTTTTAGGAACCTGGAGGTTTTGGTAGCAAAGGGTAGAAGGCAGCATGTCACAGGGTGAAAGGATTTTTGCCTTTGGCAGAAAGGCAGTAAGTATTCTATGAAGAAAAACAGTTGAGTCAATAAGTTATTTGAGGTCATGAGGAAAAATCACTCAAGTAAAATATATTTTGCAAACAATATTTATAAGAGTTCTAAAGGTGTCAGTTCTTTTCTGGACATCAGGTAATGAAATGGCTGAAACAAGACAACTGCATTTTTTTGATGATGCTTTGAGAAAGATGGTTTATTTGATTGCTGGAAATTAAATTTGTTAATAGGAGATTTGCCTGTCTTGAAACATACATGCTATTCTCTACATAATTTTTAAAAAGATTTTAGTTGAGTTTTACTTACTAATAGGGATGTTAAATGAAAATGTTCAACAGTTATGTAGGAAGAGTTTTCTCTTCAATGCTGTTGCCTATCATTGTCATCATTATCCGTCCAGAATATTTATCTTTGTGCAAATTACAGTTGTGAGACAGGAGAGGGACCCCAGGAGAAGCTGGTCTTCCCTTCCACTTTGGTGATCTAGTTCCCAGTACTTCCCCTGCCCGTTGGCTCTAATGCATCCAGATAGAAAATTATTTGATAGAATTAGGCTTTGCCCTTCTAAAAATTTAGAAACTTCTTTAAAAATGCAATTTACTAGGTGGGCAGCAGAAGTTGGCCAAACTAAGAACAGAAAGTGTAGTGAGTATTGATTTAAAAGAACACTTCCCTTTGGACAGGTAGAGCTACGGAAGCATTGAGGATGAGAAGCCAGCTCCAAAGGAAGAGAAAATAAAGAGCCATGGTGTTTTGAGCATGCATCCTGAGTGAAGACAGACATGTATATATTCAATTTCTGACTTTGACATTTTCCAGTTGGGTAAATGGCTGTGGGGGAGTTCATTGAACAAACTAAACTTCCTAGTTTTCCATGTGAAAAATGAGGATTTCAGTTTTTGTTGTGAGCATCCTGAAATAAATACTTAGCAATCATCATTATTAAATAACTCATTGAGTTACTTATAACATGGCTTACTTTGTAAGAAGTACTGTAGACAGCAATAGGCTGACAGTATGTATGGCATGGATATAAATACTTTGATAATGTGAAGACAGTGGAAAGGAAATTCAAATTCACAGCAGTAGTCAAATAACAGAAGACCCCTGGAAGATGCATGTGCAGCCTTCATCCAGACCTGCAGTTTTCTTGGCCCACTTGCTGCTGCGCAGGGGTCTTGACTGGCTACATCCTGGCCCTGGTTGATATGTGCTCCGCTTCCCTGGGCTATGTTGTCACTTCTCAAGCTCTAGAGGACAAATGTGCTCACATTAGTATCTGACTAGTTTTACATTTCTCCTAGAAACTGTTCTGAATTTTCAATTTGGTGTCAACAATTAAAAATCAATTGGGCTTTCTTTCTCTTCATGCATTTGTTTCTGGTAAGGCCATGAGTAGGCACATCTTAAGGCTTTTTAAATGAGAAAGCAAAGAAAAATTATAGAAAGAGATTAAAAGTCCACTTTAATTTTCTTCTGATCTTCTTGTCTTTCGCTAGTCCTCTTCCTGCTCTTCTCCTCCCCTCTGCAGTTAACAAATCCCTTATCAATTTACTTCTCAGTATCTTGAATGTTTTCAATGAACAAACGTGTTCTCTCAATCACAGTACTTGGATAACCAAATGTCCTTTTTATTGTCACATTAACCATAGCTTTGGATTTAATTGTACTGGAAAATCCTATCCCACTGAATTAAATATCACACTTCAATATCAACCCTGCCCTGAAAGCTCCGATCTTGAATTGGTGTAATTTTAACCTTCTGAGAGAACTGGCTGGAGTGGAGTCTCTAACCAGCCAGTACATGCTTTGACTTTCAGAAACCTTCTTTGAAGAGTGTCGGATTACTTTCAGGGGTTAGAGCTGTCCTTTTGTCCTGACAAAGCTCACTTCTCCATTCTTGCTGCCAAAATTTTTGACCATTGTGGGATTTTCCAAACTATTGCTTGGAATTTAAATTAAAGGTCTTAGGCAATTTCAGCTTCACAATGCCATGTAACAGATAGAATGGAGGTTGAGACTGAATTCTGCCAGTGAGCGAGCAAGTTAGGTCAGATCTTCTATGGGTGAATATGGATAAAACTGAAACCTTTGGGTTTTTCCACTTCACTGTTACTTTCTAAGTCTGCAAAAAAGGCAGAATCTGTCTTCCTATTGCTGGGAGAAAAGTTATTCTAGAATTTTTTTAACAGCTTCACAGATCCTCAGAGTTTTTAGGAAATACAGTGGATGTTTAATTAATTTGTGGGGGCTTCCCAGGTGGCCCAGTAGAAAAGAATCTGCCTGCTAATGCAGCAGATGAAGGTTCAACTCCTGGGTGGGGAAGATCTCCTGGAGTAGGATATGGCAAACCACTCCAGTATTCTTGCCTGGAAAAGTCCATGGAGAGAGGAGCCTGGAGGGCTGCAGTCCATGGAATCTCAGAGTCAGACACGACTG
The DNA here is from genome assembly GCF_019320065.1 of Cervus canadensis. Lineage (NCBI taxonomy): Eukaryota > Metazoa > Chordata > Mammalia > Artiodactyla > Cervidae > Cervus > Cervus canadensis. The sequence goes on from NC_057416.1 coordinate 15,743,846, forward strand.
GGTGACCAAGCATGCATCACTTGAGTTTAAAACTTGAGTCACAGTATTTCCTTCTTAATACGCCGAGTGGAAATAACTCTATAGGGACAATCGAAACTTCCTTTCTAATTCTTGCCTCCTCAATGTCTCATCTCAAAATATCTTTCTACAGTTCTTTTCCCCCTGCTCAAAGGCTGAGTTGACGGATGACTAGGATAAGGTGGGAATAAGATTATAGAGGGTTTAACTACTTTTCTTCCTGCCCTGCCCCCACTCCCCATAGCCTTGAGGAGCATGAAGAGGATTGCTGGAGTTCAACCTCTGAAATGTGAAAGGCTAAGGGAGGACTGAGGGACCAGAAGAGAGGAAATTACAAGTCAGGAGAGCCCTCTAATGAACAGAGGGCGGGGTGGGGCACGGAAGGGAGGCTCCGGAAAAACCTCATCACATGCAAACTTCCAGACTCAAGAGAATGAAACCTGCCCACCAAAGCAAAAAAGAGTTTCCAGATCCCTCTTCTTACCCTCCAATCCTTCCTGCCCCAAACCTGGAAGAGCAGAATTAGCAGCTGCTGAGAAAGGGAGGGGGAGGGATAAATGGGAGAGGCTGGTCATTTCCCTTCCCTTAGCTGTATGGCAGAGGAAAAGGACTGAAGGACTATCTCTGAATGAAGATCAAAGTGTTGATTATTTCATGTAACTAAACGTTTTATTTGTTAAAAAAAATTTAGTTTGTATTTTGTGTCTTAAAAGTCACCACTGGATACCGTATTACCTAAGAATGTTCAGGAAATAATGAGACTGCTTTTGGGTTTTTTTTTGTTTTTTTTTTTTGGTTAATACAAAAGTAGGATAAAATAGGATCCTAGAAAACCTAATGAAAATAAGAATTTGAATGTTTGCTTTGTGATAAGCATGTCACACTCATCAGGTTTGTTCACTGAACGAGTTACATCTCCAGAGTTACATCAGGGAATCTGGAGATGCCATGGATCCTAGAAATCTAGTCTTTCCATGAAATACTCCGAAAGTATAGAAAATCCAAACCATTTGGAATAGTTTATGTTCAGGGATAAGTATTTGATCAGCTGGAGTACATTGGTCAACAATCAGCAGCAGATAAGTAAGGCTAGGAGAGTTAGAAAAAGTATATCATGAGGGTTGAATCTTCACTAGTTTATGCGGTATCTCAAGTGATATCATCTTTCATCAGAAACACAGGAAATCCTGATGGAGACACAGAAGGATTTTGTGGCATCTTGCTGCTGACTCTTAAATATGGTACAACTTCTCAGTGATGTAGTTACCTGGATATTCAAGGTCACTTGATACATAAAGTAACAGGTCATATTATAGTTCTTGACCTCTGCTTTTAATTTTAAAATTTTATTTTTTAATTGAATGAGCTCTGCTTTTAAATATCATGCTTCTTTTTACTGACTCTGCATGTAACATCATTAAATCAGGAAGAAGTGCAGGGGTAATTATTTTCACACCTTAGAGCATCACGTCTTCCAGTCTATGATTGCAGTTCTTCCCCAAAAAGTGTCCAGTTCCATCACAAATTAGAGAAAAGGTGATTGTCACCATGTAGGCAGGTAAAAAGTTATTTGAAGCATGTGTCACATGGAGTATCACTGATTTAAAAAGGAAGATAAGGAATTAAAAAGTATACTGGCATTTAAATTCATTTTTAAGTGAAAATAACACTACTTTTGAATTGTAATGTTGACTAGGCAGTTGGAGATATTTGGAGCTTGGAGAAAACAACTGTGCTTGAAATTAAGATTTAGAATTGGCCAACATAAATGTAATTTGAGTTGAAACTATAAGAAAGATGCTCACTTTGAGGTTAACCACAAGATGCCATTGCCAAAGCTGAGCTGTGAGACAAAACAAAGATAGAAAACCTCAAAGTTAAGAAAAAGAAAACTTTATTTTGATGACCTGAAATCTTAGGAACCCCTCCCAAAAAATCTTGTGAAAATTCATTAATTATGAATGAACTTGATCATTATTAGCACAAATATTGGTCTTTATATTACTTCTTTTTAAGTTAAGATTAAAGTATTTGAATAGTGATGGAATGGTTTCACATCTGGGGAAAAATTGTTAATTGTTCATAAACAGTAACTATACTTAAACATATCTAATTTAGAGGATATCAAACATCTTTGTAAAATATTAGAATGTGAAAACCAGAAAATATTTCTGTAACATTAACTTATCCCTGAGATAAAGTATTTACCCTCAGGTCTCAATTTTTCTAAAAGTAAATTTTATCCAGAAGCACTGAAATAATTTTAATGATCTAATTGCAAAAATCAGAATCTTTTATAATATCCTTGCCTAGCTACAATAAGCTTATGTTTAATTTTTTAGAATGTATAAAGTAATTAATAAAAACATCCAAAAGTGGGTATCCCTCTTTCCTTCTCTCCCTTCCTCCTCCTTCCAACCTTTCCATCAACAAATAGGTGCATATCTATGTTCAATGTATTATACTAGGTGTTTTGGCTGATGACAGATAGAGTAATACAAGACATATACAAAGATAATTATAACACAAGGGAAAATATTTTCTGGTTCATTAGATATGAATTATTGAATGGTGGTTATAAATGTTGAATGAACAAGTTCTCTGTTCATTTCTGATTGATTATGTTTTGGTAGTAATGTAAGACAAATCAGGATGGAATGATGGTTAATTTAAAAAAATCACAATGCTATAATTTAAAAAAAGGTACATAGGTATATTATGAAGCAAATAAGCTTGCTGTGCACTTTTGAATTTCATATTGATTTAGCTTCCTGCCGAATATTTGCAGCACTGTAATTAGTTTTGAACGTTCAGGTAATGTTATTGTCAGGCCATGCAGACTTAATTCATAGCGAGCTCTTAGCAGCAAGAAGTACATAAAATCCAAGCTGTTGACTGTTAGTTTCGCTAAGCGCATTAGGGCCATTTCTAACAAGCGCTCTTTTTTATGTATTTGGGCTGTCCTGGATCTTTGCTGCCGCACGGCTTTCCTCTAGCTGCCGTGAGCAGGGGCTCCTCTCCAGCTGTTGTGCGCAGGCGTCTCGCTGCAGGGCCTTCCCCTGTCGCGGAGCGCGGGCCGGGGGTGTGCGGGCTTCAGTCCTGCGGCCTGGGGGCCCGGTGGCTGCCGCTGTCAGGCCGTGGAGCGCAGACTCAGAGGCCGTGCTGCCGGGGCTTAGCTGCTCTGCGGCCTGCGTCTCCTCAATTGGCAGGTGGGTTCTTTGCCGCTGAGCCACCGGGGGAGGCCAGCAAGTGCTCTTTAGGTAATTCAGATTTTCAGGCTTGATTATGGACCCTTCTAGAGCATTTCTAGGCCAATTAAAATTTAAACAGGGAGATTTGTAGGCCAGTATGTCAATAATGTCTAGCTGGACATGTCAAGGGAAAAAAACAACAAAACTTATTTTTGAGATTTTAAAGGTTAAAACATGGCTTATGATGCCCTAGTCATAATTGAAAAGAATTTCCTCAAGATTATGCATTCACTTAGCAGTGCACACGAATCTTAATTACATAATTACTTGAAGCAACCACTCTAATCCATCTTGTTCGTTTTACACTGTGTAAAGGAAACAAACTAATTATGGCTTTTCATTCAAGAAAAGTACCAACTGGTGCCACGTTTACTGGGTTCGTTCGGCCTAGTGCACTCTGCTGCTCAGACAGGAAACAGGAGGGAAAGAGTGGTCATTATGCCGCTTGCTATAACAGCATTCCTAAAACTGAACCAACCCTCAGGGAATGACGAAGGCATGATGATATTCTTCTACATTAGAAACCGGCAGCAAGCAACATGTTGACCAGGGAGCCACAGTCAAGGAGAATAACTTGAAATGGGCCAGTTTTAACTGGGCGAAGGTGGATGTGCAGTGACAGGAGAATGAAGGACTCGTCAGCACAAGGGACAGGCCAGCCTGACGACAAGTGAGACGCTCGCGTGTTGACGTTCAGGTGCATGGCCGCATATACAAACAAGGAGCCTAATGGAGAGGAAATATCTGAACATCTCCTTATGCTGGTTCACTCTGAAGAAGGGCAACTTTGCCTCCCCAAAGACTTTCAGTTCTTTATTGTAATGACCTGGTGTATGGTCCCTGAAACACATGCTTGGAAAGGACAGAGAAATCAGGAGCAAAGGAGCCAAAGGCAACTATTTAAGAGTTTGGACGTTTTAGAGCCTTGGAACCATGGATACAGTCACAGATAATAGCATGGAGCCCAGATGGCCCAAAAGGTTCACTCTAGTCTGAAACCCACCAGATGTGGTCTTGGAACAAGTTCATGCCCAATTACTGCCTATGCAAGATACCAATGAAGAAAAAAAAAAAAAAGACCTTGAAGTTATCAGGAAAGGTGGGCTCAATCTGTGCCTGAAGTGAGAGGTGAGCACAAAAAGCTTGGAAGTGGGGTCACTGCCTGTTCCACAGTCATGAGCAGAGCTTCTATGTGAGTTACATTCATGGTCATGGCATTTTACAAACCTGACAAGTTTACAGTAAAAATACTGGGATTATTTCAATCATTTGATTAAGTATTATAGGGTAGTGTGTATCAAATTTTATTTCTAGTTAGCAATACCATACTTTTAAACTACTATTTAATATAGATTTAGATTATAAAATCTGAAGTGGACCATCATTTGAGGGCATATATGTTCTTTATTCAGAGAAGGCAATGGCACCCCACTCCAGTACTCTTGCCTGGAAAATCCCATGGCCGGACGAGCCTGGTGGGCTGCAGTCCATGGGGTCGCTAAGAGTCAGACACGCCTGAGCGACTGCACTTTCACTTGTCACTTTCATGCACTGGAGATGGAAATGGCAACCCCCTCCAGTGTTCTTGCCTGGAGAATCCCAGGGACAGGGGAGCTTGGTGGGCTGCCGTCTATGGGGTCGCACAGAGTCGGACGCAACTGAAGCGACTTAGCAGCATCAGCATGTTGCTTATTTTACTCAATTACATACTTTATCTAAGATAAAGCTGGCTTTCTGGATCAAACACAATTAATATCCATTATTTCTTACACATTTGTCATAAAAGGAAACCAGTGCCCAATATGCACTATGTGTGAAAGCGCAGTGTGCAAGTGATAGTTGCTTAGTTGTGTCTGACTCTTTGCAACCCCATGGACTGTAGCCTGCCAGGCTCTTCTGTCTGTGAGATTCTCCAGGCAAGAATACTGGAGTGGGTTGTCATTCCCTTCTCCAGGGGATCTTCCCAACCCAGGGATTGAACCCAAGTCTCCCACATTGCAGGCGGATTCTTTACTGTCTGAGCCACCAGGAAAGCCCCAGTATGTACTATATCATCTTTAAATGGTTGATTTTAGATTGATGAAGCTGTTTCTCTAATTATAAAATTCTCCCACGACTGTTTTCAATGTGTTTTCCACTCTTGGATTAAGGTAGGGATAAAATGGCCACTATTTCCTTTTGAAATTTGGTATTTTTTGAATTTATACAATGCCAGTATTTCTCCTAGCATCACATTACAGTAATGAGCTAATATTACATTCAAAAGTTCTCAATGAGAACATTCTTCATGAAATCTATTGATCATTATTAATTGGAACTTTTGACTTTCAATATACCCAACCCATACTGACTAACAAAAAAGAATCTGTTGTACATATCTGTCGAAAGATAATTTTCTGTGTGTCTTTCATTTTTACACGTCTTATAAGCAGAGGCACTGTGTGCTTCTTGTACCATGTTTTTAAGGATTTTTTAAAATAGCAAACAGCCTTAGAAGATAGAGATGGTGTCACTAAAACAAAAGGCAGATGTGTTTATAATAATAAATTTTTATACTATACCATACTAATATTATACTATATCATGTTACATTATACCATACCATACTATATTATACTATATTATGTTTCTCTAGAACAAATGATCAGGCATATTTACTGCCCATTATAAAAGACTTGAACTCCTAAGTCCAAGGATGCTCTCCTTTAATGCAACCCTCTAATACAGGTACAAGGGTCACCTCTCCTTTAATACAGGTCCAGGGGTCACCCCTCCTCTAGTACAGATCCAGGGGTCACCCCTCCTCTAGTACAGGTCCAGGGGTCACCCCTCCTCTAGTACAGGTCCAGGGGTCACCCCTCCTCTAGTACAGGTCCAGGGGTCACCCCGTCCTCTAGTACAGGTCCAGGGGTCACCCCTCCTCTAGTACAGGTCCAGGGGTCACCCCTCCTCTAGTACAGGTCCAGGGGTCGTACAGGTCCAGGGGTCACCCCTCCTCTAGTACAGGTCCAGGGGTCACCCCTCCTCTAGTACAGGTCCAGGGGTCACCCCTCCTCTAGTACAGGTCCAGGGGTCACCCCTCCTCTAGTTCAGGTCCAGGGGTCACCCCTCCTCTAGTACAGGTCCAGGGGTCACCCCTCCTCTAGTACAGGTCCAGGGGTCACCCCTCCTCTAGTACAGGTCCAGGGGTCACCCCTCCTCTAGTACAGGTCCAGGGGTCACCCCTCCTCTAGTACAGGTACAGGGGTCACCTCTCCTCTAATACAGGTACAGGGGTCACCTCTCCTCTAATACAGGTCCAGGGGTCACCCCTCCTCTAGTACAGGTCCAGGGGTCACCCCTCCTCTAATACAGGTACAGGGGTCACCTCTCCTCTAATACAGGTACAGGGGTCACCTCTCCTCTAATACAGGTACAGGGGTCACCCCTCCTTTAATACAGGTACAGGGGTCACCTCTCCTTTAATACAGGTACAGGGGTCCCCTGACCCTCTCTGAGTCGCCCTTTTGGGAACCGGGCTTGGGGAGCAGGAAGATGCTGACATTCTGGCCACTGTTATTTCTTGAATAGTAATGTTTGTCACTGACTTTTGACAGAATCCATGAAACTTCAATGAGCTACTTAATTTGCTTCTAGTCAGGATAAAATCTCAGACCCTTCATTGTTCTTGACATCATGAAAAAGACGAAGAATGGGACTTCTTTAGGACACTTTCACTCTATGCTCGCTTTGTGGATTTCCACCTGTGATGTAAATGTGTTATGTAAATGTCTGACTTTTTGCGACCCTATGGACTGTAGCTCACCAGGCTCCTCTGTCCATGGAATTCTCCAGGCAAGAATAGTGGAGTAGGTTGCCATTACCTTCTCCAGGGGAATCTTCCCTCCCCAGGGATCCAACCCAGGTCTCCGACATTGCAGACAGATTCTTTACCATCTGAGCCACCAGGGATATAAATGTGGGTGAAAGGGAAAGTGAAAGTTGCTTAGTCATGTCTGACTCTTTGCAACCCCATGGACTATACAGTCCATGGAATTCTCCAGGCCAGAATACCGGAGTGTGTAGCTGTTCCCCTCTCCAGGGGATCTTCCCAACCCAGGGACTGAACTCAGGTCTCCCACATTGCAGGTGGATTCTTTACCAGCTGAGCCACAGGGAAGCCCATAAATGTGGGTACATGCATTAAATTAATATGATTTCCTTAGTTGGTCATAGTCTCCTGTGCGCGTGTGTGTGTGTTTATAAGAGAACAGGCTCCTGACAGTTGTTGCAAAGGATTCAGGAGCTTAGCTTTTAAAGACAGCTGGTTGATATCCCCCTTCCCTTGGCTAAGAGAAATCAGTGAATCTACCAGGGGGAAAGAATATATGTCATTTTTAACTTAAGGTCTATAGAATATTGAGGGTTTTGAAATAAAATTTGACAGATTTCTGAACTAATCTATAAAATGAATTGAAGGCAGTTTATTTAATGAACCAGGTCAGACGCTCTCAAATTCTCTTTGTCTACAGTGAGGCCGGTGGGTGCAATATAGGCGGTATGACTTCCAAAAAGGGGGGATTAGCCCCAAACACATGGTGGGCTCCCGGAAGCTCTGTGAAAAAGTCCTCCTGAAATAACTCTTCCATTTGCTTTCAGATGCCTGAAATTCTTTATCACCGAAAGGAAATCCTTTCATCCAGTGTTTGTAGTAAAGGATTAAAATGCACCCACACAGGGCGAGGTGACTCTGCTGTGGCATACATGAATAATAGATGGCCTAAAAGCAGGCTTTCTGTCTTAAACTGGTAGAAGGGCTTAACTTTATAGAGAAGAGGGAAAAGAGGTCATAATGATTTTATTAAGATAATTATCAGTAACCTTATCCACACTGGCAAGTAGATTTGAACATGCATGCAAACTCTACTTAACTGTCAGTGGCTTCCTAGTGGGCTGCTCATGAAGAACTCGAGGGCGCAGCCAGGTTTAGTAAAATTCTGTTGTCAGCCAGTCATGGCGACCAAGAGTTTGGCGGGAGACCTGACACGTGCTAGGTTTTTGGTATCTCTGACCTACATTTTTAGTTGTAAGTGGCTTTCCAAGAGAAAATGTGTCCATTTAGGATATAATAACATCTATCAGCCAGGAAATGATGTTAAAAATTGATAAAAATTCTTCCTTACTTCATTTTTTAAGTTCCCCTACCACAGCACACGCATTGTTCTTACTTCCGAGTTTAATAACCAGGTTCTAGCTAAACCAGGTCATAGATATCAGGTGAAGTGAAAGTCACTCAGTTGTGTCCGACTTTTTGCAACCCCATGGACTATACAGTCCATGGAATTCTCCAGGCCAGAATACTCAAGTGGGTAGCCTTTCTCTTCTCCAGGGGATCTTCCCAACCCAGGGATTGAATCCAGGTCTCCCGCATTGCAGGTGGATTCTTTTACCAGCTGAGCCACAGGGAAGCTGAAGAATACTAGAGTGGGTAGCTTATCCCTTCTCCAGTGGAGCTTCCCAACCCAGGAATTGAACCAGAATCTCCTGCATTGCAGGCAAATATCAGGTAATTGATACATTATGGTGCATCAACCAGGATCTCCTGCATTGCAGGCAAATATCAGGTAATTGATACATCAAATAGGCCAGCAAGAATCTACTGGTGACTGATTCAACTTCCTAGCTCTATTGCTGTTAGAAATATTTTGACACAAGTGACAGAAATTCAACTTTAATCAGCTTAACCCCAAAGAGGAAATCAATGGCTCCCATTACCAAGGGCTGGGGTGTGGACTGGGAGACTTCTAGAACTGTGGTTCGGAATACCATCAGGGTGTCCTCAGTTTATCACTCCTGCCACTTTTCATAAACAGACAACCTCTATGACACTGGCACCAACAAAATCAGTGACTTTGGTTTTACCGTCAAACAGAAAGGGGATCTCATTTTTCAGTCCCAACTGGAGAATAAAATAAAAGGTGACAAACGACCAAAGACTTCAGACAGTGTCGCAGTTACTATTGAGTTTACTCGGATCTAGGATGTCCCTGGATGTACTTGAGGCCAGGAAGGGGTGTCTGCAAGATTGCATCAGTTCCCTCTGAACCACAAAGTTAAAAGAAAATCTTTCCCAGAATGTGGGAGAGTTCTGCTGCTCCTACTGATAACTCCTTACCAGTCAGAATGAGGTAAGTATCTTACTGATTCCTGGATTCCATGGACAATTTTGATCAGAGATGTAAATCTTACCTGAAAGAGTTGTGTTTCATTTCTATAAAGCAAAAAGCAGCATGCTAATTTTCTTAAGAAAAACTTTAATAGTTTCTGTCAACTTCAGAGGAGCATATCACTGTTTTTCAGCAAAGCCTAAAGGGTCTTTAACCACTCTTGTTTTCTCCCTGTCTTCTTAGTCTTGTTTTCTACCATTCTCTGTCACTTCCAAGCACCTTTCCTAAGTCCATCCATCCTCCCACTACTCAAGCATTTATCAAATTAACTGATTTTTCCTGTATCTGTGCTTTAGCCTCTCTGTCAAACATGATGAATTTTCTCAACTTAGAGAAATTTCTACTTATTTTTCAAGATGTAGCTTAAAAGTTTCCTCTTCCAGGAAACCGCTAATATTCCATTTCCTTACTTGCCCTACCACACAAGGAATTACTTATTCTCTTTTCCATCCTTCAGGACTACTTAACTTTTTGTTTTATCACGTCTTGTATCTTAATAGCTTTACTGATACATGGTCTATATGCCGTAACATCATTTTAGTATAGTCACAGACTTGTACAACCGCGTCGTCTAGTTTGAGAACATTATTACTAGCCCGAAACCCCGGTGCTCATTATCAGTTACTCTGTGTCTTCTCTAGCTCCACATACCTCTTCCTCCCTCTAGACAACCGCTCATCTACTTTCTCTACAGATTTGTCTGTTCTTGGCATTTCATATAAACAGATATGTGATCTCTTGTCACTCATTGGCTTTTTTCAGTTAGAATGTTTTTGAGGTTTATCTATGCTATAGCATGTTATCAGTGATTCATTTTTTTTCCTGATGAATAATACTCCATACTCCATAGTATGAATATAACACATTTAACCTATTCATTTCTTAATAGATGAACATATGGATTGTTTCCATTTTCAGCTATTATGAATAAAGGTGCTATGAATATTTGTGTACACGTTTTTGTGTAGATAGAAGTTTTCATTTCTCTTGGGTGATACCCAGGAGTGGAATTACTGGATAGTGTGGTAATTCTGCCTTTTTTTTGTTTTTTTTTTTTTTTTGGCTTCACTGTGTAGCATGTGAGGTCTTAGTTCTCAGACCAGAGATCAGACTCCTGCCCCCTCAATTGGAAATGTGGAATCTTAACCACTGGACTGCCAGAGAAGTCCCTGGTGTGGTAATTCTATGTTTCACATTTTGAGGAACTGCCAAAATCTTTTCCAGTGTGGCTCTACCATCTTATATTTCCACCAGCAATGTATAAGGGCTATAATTTCTACACATCATGACTTGTATCTTAATTATTGTTCACATATATATCTCTTCCAATAGACTGAAGAATGGGCTCTATTATGAGTTGATTTTCATTCATCGTTATACAATCAGCATTCTCTAAAATTACGTAAAAATTTGAGGAGAGAGGAAAGATTGAGTTTGTATATAAATTTATAATTAATAATTAAGATTTTTTGTTTTCCATAAACTAATTTTTTCTGACATTCTTAACAGGTGGGTTTTAATGTGCTTTTTAGCCAGATTGCCACACTTATTACTACTGGTACTTAACATCTTAAAATAATAACTTTGCCAATATTTTCTCAGGATTATGACCAAAGTGCCATGAGAATGTGAAGTAGCAATATCATTTCTGGATTTTTTTCTTAAAGAAGTCATATTCAAATGATTATGTCCTTAGCAGTGATTTCATGAATGGAAAGGCAAATTTATGTTCAGCAATAGTTGTGAGCAAGAAACAAAGGAGAATTTAGAAAATAGTCTAAGCTCAAAATCATTTAAACTAAAAATGAAACTATAAAATGATTTTTTCTCAAATAAAAGCTATTAAACAATATACTTTTGCACAATGTACATTGAACTTAGCCACGGCATTGTCTGTTTTACAGAACAATTTCAAAATTTACATAGATGATACGAATTACACAGAAATTCAGAGGGATGACTTTATAATATGTATAGTTCCATACTGTAATCTTCATCTCACAAGAAGGCATGGGTGACTTAGAAACTCTTCTGTCTAGGACCAAGACATCCATCAATGAACCATCAGCATTTATTGATCACATCCCAGAGCATCAGTGTTCTTTCATAGGCATCTTTGGATTAATGACTAAAACAAAATATTAGTGCAGCAAGAAAAGAGGCTCAGAAATTGTTCTGACTACAAATTTGGATTTTAAAAATATTTCAAAATGCTTTAACATTATAATGACAGGATATCTGGCTATACTACTTGTATATCTGTGAGTCTCCATATTGTTTCACAATAAATTCTTCTAATTTGTGTCATTGATTTTTTGACTTTTAACTCTTACAGATTTAATATTTCCCCAGACCATCAGCTATATAAGGGCATGATCTTAATAGTAAATCTTCAATGTAATCATACGGATTCCAGCACAGGTATGTTAGATTTTTAGAACCAATTTTTCTTGGTGGTCTGGCTTGAAAGATATTACATATAGAAAGAGAATCAATTATCCTTACAAAGATAAAAAAAAGATTCTAGGTTAGCAAATCCACATTTCCTCACATATATTAACAGTAAAATAAACCCTAATTCTGAAATTCCCTTATATTTTTATTAACTTTTTTATGAATACAGATATTGAAATGGATCATATAACTGTTTATCACTGGGTTTTATTAACGAAAAACAAAAATCTTTCCAGTGGCAAGACCAAGGAAAGGTATATAGTTTACAAAACACAATTTTTACATATAGTTTTTCTCTTAATACAATAAGGAATGAATTCAGAGGGGTCCATTCTATTCAAAATGTAAGAAAATGCCTACTGTGAACTGTAACTTAATTTTTCTAGTTTGCTACCCAAAGTTCTGGCTTATAGCAGATCTGACACTTTAAAAATACGAAGAAAAATAAAGTGTCATAGGAAAGTACTCTTGAAACATAATTTAATTAAAATCCTTTCAAATGATCATTTCCTTCAGTTATATTATGGTTTTGAATCACATAATAATTTATCACATTTTTTAACAGCAAAAAGAAGATTAGCCAGGAAAAGTACTTTAAAACTCATGCAACTCAGATTTTTATTTTCACGGCAAGAAAATACTGTCCATATTTTTAAGGTCTTATTTTCAATGAAAACTCAAAATCAAATTGTGCAACAGCGTTTAACACAATAAGAACATAAACTAAAAAGAATAATTCCTGTTGTTTTGTGTTACATTGTTTGATGGGGGACCTGCCTATGAGGGAGCTAGGTTATGAACTTTTATTGCTACTTTATAATTTGTGTCATTGATTTTTTGACTTTTAACTCTTACAGGTTTAATATTTCCCCAGACCATCAGCTATATAAGGGCATGCTCTTGACAGTAAATCTTCAATGTAATCATACGGATTCCAGCACAGGTATGTTAGATTTTTAGAACCAATTTTTCTTGGTGGTCTGACTGCTATGTTTCATGAGTTTACAGTGTGGATAGAGTCAGTGTGTCTCAATCTACAAATTGATTAAAGAGAAACAGATAATGATTCTAATTGCTTAGAAATTTAACTTTGAGTCCATTGTCACATGGATAAGCCATTTTACTTCACTGTAATACTGTGCATTTGCCATTATTGTGGGGTTTTTTTGTGTGTGTGCATATTCTCTACACTTACATAAGATGGCTATTATATGTAAAATTTCAGGTAGATTAATACAGGTCTAAAAATTCAAGTGCTGGTATAAGTATAAGTACAGTATAAGTACTGTCTGGTAAACTACAAGTACTTCTAAGTAAAATTAGTCTTGAGTTTGGTTTGCAGTTGTTCACCCTTTCCTACGTAATCTTTTCCTTTACAACAAAAACATGAGCATTTCATTTGTTCATCTGTTCACCAACTGGATATTCATGCACACCTACTGTACACCGAGCATGATTCTGGGCACTGGAAACAGCACGGTGAATCAGAGAGGTGAGTCCCCAGCTCTCAGGGAGCTTACAGGCTCCCTGTAAGGAGAGGCAGCCAGCCAGTTAAATAACAAAAGAACAATAAAGTAACAATCAAAGTGCTATAAAAATCAAACAAGGTAATATGGAACAGGGAGTTTGGGGTATTTCATGAAATGGGATAGTTAAGAATGACCATTCTCAGTAGATGGCATCAGAGCTGAACCCTCCATAATGAGAAGTAAGAAGGAAGGCAAAGATCTTAGAACGCTCCCTTCCTGGCAGAGGAAACAGCAAAGTAAGGGGTCTGTGCCTGTGATCTACCATCATTTGCATTCACTTAGCTAAGGTTCTTTGCATAAACATTTTACTCATGCTAATAGAGCATAATTGTGTCTGTAATTATTAATTTTACTCAGAGGATTGTGTAATTTGGAGAAAAGATTGATTGATGATCTTTACCTTTACTTGCAAGGATAGCATACTGTGTTTTACTGGTGCAAGTAGCAGTTAGGGTAGAACTTCCCTGAATTTTCAGACTAGATCCTCCCTTGAGACTTGGGGTGCTGAGAGTCATTATATAGAAAGTAGTAGGGGAAAATGGCCTTGGGCGATGAGAGAAGAAACCAGAAGAAATGTTAGCTTCTGGTCTAAAACAGCAACAAAACTCTGTCATGTTTCCGGTTTTGTTTTGTAAGGAAAATCAAGGAGTTTATTTTCTGAACTGTCATCGTTATCATGCTGAACTGTCATGTTCATTTCTGTCCTTAAGAGGTGTGCAGTTGCATGAATGAATTCTTTAAAAGTAGAAATTTCTGACTATTGTTCCAAGGATTTTCAAATTAGCCTCTGCTCTTGGTCACAGTACAATAAACAATGTGATTATAAAGCTACCTTTTATAAAGTTTCACACACATTATGTGTAATATATACACACATAACACATAGGCATAGATATATGTATATTTATATCAGAATTACTGAAATCATCTAACACCACTGATTAAAACAGAAAAACAAAATTAAAATGATACACCCCAAAGAAGTCAAACCCATCAGGTGTCTGATTAGCCATACCCAGACGCTTGCACTCAAAACACGCAATCACACACAACCAGTCTCCTCTCTGAAAAACGAAAGGCTGGTGAGATCAAAGAGCTTGGCTGAGCTCACATGGAATCATAGTGGCTGGTGTGAGAACAGAACCTAAGACTTTGGGCAGTCAATTCAGTTCAGAGCTCCCTCTCAGGGAAACGGGCCAGCTTGGAAGGCAACTGCACAGACAATGGCCTTATCCTTTCTTTACTTTCCTAATTTGATGATTTTTTTCTTGCCATGATAGTTAAGTAGGATACTTTGGCAGGCACTTAAAAAGAGGGGTGCCAGCTAAAAACGTGGGAGTCAGTGGGTGATTCTGCTGCAGGATTGAGGAAGAAGTAAGTGTTGATCAATGTTTAGAGGCAGAAAGGGCCGTGGCTTCAGGAGTGTCCAGTGTTGCTGAGTTGCTGCTAACCCTGACCTCTGTGTTTCTCTGTTGGAAAATAATTACAGGGCTGAATTGCCCTTAACCATGATCAAACAGGGAAAAAAAGACTATGTTTGAAGCACTGCATTTTTTTTTTTTTTGCTTTATTTAAAAAATTTTCCTTATCAGTACAGCTTTTTTTTAACATCATGGTTGTGAAAACTGTTCCATAATGTCAGGCTACTCTGTATGTTTTCTTATCTTGAAACATAGTAACGAATAATGACTGTTTTTTTCCAGTTTCTTATCACCCTAGTACAACCAGTTATACCTAATCACAAACCACTGTTTTTAATACATAATATTTTTGAATAGTGTTAGTCTTAAGCTGGATATTTGTTCTATAGCTACAGCTGTAGGGACTGTTTCTGAATATTCTCTGAAACATTTTTTACAAGTCAGATAAGACTAGCCAACATCATTGTTCTACCAAATCTTCCTTATTCCTGACAAAATGCCTTTGTCAGCCTCCTGAACTTCAATATCTGTGTGTGTGTGTGTGCACACGCATGCGTGTGCTCAGTCATGTCCGACTCTTTGCGACCCCATGGGCTTCTCTGTCCATGAGGATTCTCTAGGCAAGAATACTGGAGTGGGTAGCCAGGCCCTCCTCCAGGGGATCTTCCCAACCCAGGGATCAAGCCCAGGTCTCCCGCATTGCAGGCGGATTCTTTACTGTCTGGGCCACCAGGGAAGCCCTCCAGGGGGTAGTAACTGGCAAATTCTAAGAGGTATAAAAATATATGTGTGCTGTGTATGAAGGACCTGAGAGGATTACACATGCATTTTCAAATCTCACATCCTCTAAAGTATTTCTTTGTTATAGGGTTCCGTACTCTAGGTGATTATTTATTAATCAGTATAAACTCCTGGAGAAAGGGGCTGTGGGTTATTCATCTTTCAATGCCCAGTGGATCACCCAGATCCTGGCCCAAGGGCAGATTTTAATAAATGTTTATGTGATTCAGAATCATTCATGTTCTATCATCTCACGGAACAAGTTTCATCAACCAAAGTATGTATATCTTTGTAAGTGAAGTATCTCATAAAATCAGTTATCTGATGCACAATTTTATGTGTATATTCCTCTTTTTTAGCTGAACTGTTGCAAGTGCTAAGCACTAAAATCAGTTAAGTGATACTAGATAATGATTTTCTCAATGTTTCAGTTATATAGTCTCCAATACGTGCACCTTTATTTATAACAACATTCATGGGTCTTATAATAATTGGCAAAAGACCAGAAATATGCTTTCCATCACTCTGAGTATCTTCTAGATCTCACCTTGTGAGTGACTTCTTGAACCTGGATCTTCCTCTGCCTTTTCCCCACCAGCTATAGCTCTGTTTCATCTAGACTAATTTTACAAAAACAAAACAAAACCTCAGAATCAATTGGCAAGTGATTACAAGTCATTAGCTTCTTGCTGGGTTAATTAGAAGTCATTAACTTTAAGGGTTAAGACACTGAATATCTGTGTCTTGAGTTTCTGAACTTAATTTGAAACTATACATGAAAGAGAACATCTAAATAATTTTATGAAAATATATTTAAAATGTAATACAAGCTTACATCCTGAAAACCCCAGTAGAGTTCCAAAATAAACACACATACAAAACTAAAAACTCAATTTTGAAAAATGTGACCTCCTATTGAGTTGGATGCTAGCCAAAAAGACTGTTGGATCGATTCCTGTTAACCAAGGTAGTTTTCCCAGAGGCAACCAGGAACTGAAGTTCCAGCTCCTTTGTCCTAGAAATGTATTGGCTACTATAGAGCACTTGTGTTATCCAGCATTACCTGCAGAACACACACATATTCACACAAATACCCATACATAACTAATTTCTTGATAACATGAAAATAAAAGGCAGAATAGAGCTAAAGATGGAAAGACAAGCTTTAGAAAGTATTTGCCTCCTTCACAGTACTTAAGTCTATACCTGGCATTTGATAACTTATATATTTATTCCTAGCATAGTTAAGCTAACTTTGTTCGGCATTCATTGGGCATTTAAATTATTATATTTAATAGTTCTGTAACAGTATACTAAGTCTGCATAAGAAGAAACTTATTCAAAGTAGTTTGTATGAAAATTTGATAAATTTTAAACTGTAATTATTTCAGATGTTAAAAGCATGTTATAATAATTTACAATTTTGGTTCAAAGCTTACCTGCACTTAGAATTTTGAATCTCACTCTCACTCAATATCTGCACCTATCTCCAAAAATGTGTATGTATTAAACACATGCTGTTTTCTCATTAATTGAAAATACATTATCAATTATTAATTAAAATAATAAACTAGAGAATTGGACAATCTTGGCTTTGAAGACGATCTCCACCAAGCATTGGATTTTCTATAATCTTGCCATGATTTCAGTTTGTTTTCTTTCCAGTCTTTATAATTTTATTTTTCTTGATTAAGTGAATTGGGTAATGCCTCTGGTACTATGCTAACTGGTACTGCTGTTAATGAGCATCTTAGTCTTACTCCCAAATGCATGGAGAACGCGTTTAAGCTTTCTCCAATAAATATGATGTTAAGCATAGTTTTTTTGTGGATGTCCTTTTTCAGACTGAGGAAGATAACTAAAAGAGTAACTAGACTAGAAGGCACCAGAGTGTATTGCTATTGGTGTGGTACCGTTTTGTAAAAGTTCTTTCACTTTTTATACATACCTAAATAAGTATAAATACACACACACATAATGTGAGTTTTGGGCTTGAAAGCTGTTTGAAAGCTGTTGCCCTAGAAACACCCAATTCAAAACAATTCTCTTTATAACCTTGTTGTTGTTGCTCTTTCTTGTCAATTCATCATTGTACCTACACCTTCTGTTCTACCAAACTGCGTGTTTAATAGGCTGCTTCTTGTATCAAAGCGCAGTATGCTTATATACAAACATACAAACCACAAAGTAGGGCTCAAGGACTGTTTGTGTGAAACGCTTCTGTACCCTTTATTCAGGTCAAAAATATCAGAACCTTAGCTGTTTCCTTCATGCTTTTCCCCAGTCTCTGATTCTCTTCCCAAATAACCACTACTCTCCTGACCTCAAACATCATGGATTACTTTTGCCTGTTTCGATCTGCATATAAATTAATATAAATAAATGCTCTTTATTCTCGATTTTCTCTGTCATCTTTGCTCATTATTATGTTTATGAGATTTATCCATGTTATAGCGAATGGTATGATTTTGCTCATTTTCTTTGTTGGATGGCATTCTTTTGTATAACTTTGAAAATCTAATTATCTATTAGACGACTGATGTGCATCTGGTTGATTTTTGGCTATTACAAATAATATAAATACTCTTTTTGAAGATTGTTTGATGTGGATCATTTTTAAAGTCTTGTTACAATATTGCTTCTGTTTTATGTTTTAGTTTTTCTGCTATGAGGCAAGCACCCCTACCAGGGATTGAACCTGCAACCCCAGCATTTGAAGATGAAGTTGTAACCATTGGACCTCCAGGCAAGTCCAACTATATATATATTCTTGTACATACCTTTTAATAAACATACTTTTTTAAGGCATATATTAGAAATGGAATTTCTGAGTTTTATGTGTTTCACTAATATTTGCTTTCTATTTATTTGTTCCTTTGTATCTTATCCCTCTGAGTTCTCCCACCCAACTCCCATCCTCTCTCAAGGCAGCATTGCTTCGTGGCTTCCAGGCACTTCCATGCCATTTAGCTCTGGATCATTCAGGCTAGGAGAAGTGAGGCAGAGCCACCCAGCTCATTCTTGCAAGCAGCCCCTCAGCCTCTCTTATTACTTGTTTATTTTGTATGGACGAGGTTGTTTGCTGCTTTAGTTTTTTAAGACTGGAGCATTGTGGGTTGTGATTAGTGTTGTAGATGGTTTCCACAACACTGATTTACTCTCCTATCAAAAATATGGGAGATATTGTTGCTACATAACCTCGACAACACTTACTACTGCAGTTTCTTATATTAAATTTAAATACATTATATTTATTCTGGTAAGTGTTAAGTCCTATCTCTATCCTTAACTGTGGCAAAAACAAAGCAAAAACCAAAGACAATTTTTACTCTGTGGCTTCATTTTTATTGGCGTTGAACAGAATAGTGTAATTCTAAAATATCTTCCTGTCTATTTAATGCATTTCATGTTTAGTTTAAGTAGTCTTTGCCTAAACCAAGATAATTCAAATATGCTCCTATGTTTACTTCAAGAAACCTTACTATTTTACAGTTAACATTTAGATCTATAATTTACCTAAGTTGCTTCTTGCATATAATGTGAATTAGGTATAGAGATTTTATATATGTTATATATATATTTCCAATTTCCCCTATATCAGTTTTCAAAAGGTCTGTACATTTCCTCTGAGATGAAGTGCCATCTTTGTCGTAAATTTAATTCCATCTACATGTGTCTATTCTGGACTCTTACGTTCCATTTGTGTATTTTTTTCTCCTTGCATTGTCATATTGCTTTAATTGCTATAACTTCATGTCTTGAAATACAGAGGTAAGGTTGTTAGCTTTGGTTTTCTCCTTAAAGATTGCTTGGCTGACATTGTTTTAGCCATGACTGAGTAGCTTATAAGGTTAACCCTCCTGCTGATAAGGATATGAAACCTTGAGAAAAGAAAAAGAAATCAGGAATTACCTTGGTTTATTCCCTCAGGGCAACAGCCGAAGCAGACAGTAAGACCTTCACGGTACTCTGAAGACCAGGGTGTAGGTAACCAGAATTATCAAAATTTGAGGGGCAGAGACAGAGAATGCCATGACAGTGAGTCCCTGAATTTGAACACAAACTTATCTTAAATCTTTTATATTTACCCATATATTTATCATTTCATGTATTTGCTATTCTTTCCTTCCTAGTTTGGGTGTTATTTCTCTTTATTCTGAAAAATCCCTTTACTATTTCTTATAGTGAAGATTCACCAGCTGTAAGTTCTCTCTGGTTTTGTTTATCTGAATCTATTTAACTCATACTTGAAGGATACTTCTGCTAGAAAAAAAGAGTATTATAATTCTGGCTGGTAGTTTTTTTTTTTTTCTTAAAACCCTTTAAAAATGCCATTTGTCTTCCAGACTTTATTGTTTTTGTAATTATTCTCAATTAAATAGTTTTTCCTCTGTATAAGGAAATATATAGTCTTCTGACTACTTTTAAGATACTTTATTTTTGATATGCAGCAGCTTGATTAGATGCGCCTAGTTGTGGTTGTCTTTGCATTAATCTTGTTCTGGGTTTGCTGAAATTCTTGGATCTGGATTGATGGTTTTTAACAAATATGAAGAAATACTCTCTCTGGCATAAAACATACATGAAATGTTATACTGCTTAATGTCATTCCACAAGTAACTGCATTAAAAAAAAAATTCTCTGTTCTTCAGATTGGATAATTTCTAATTTTTTATCTTTAATTTCATTGTCCTTTCTTCTGTAGTTGTCAATCTGCTGTCAAAGTCATCTGATGAATTTTTATTTCAGATTGCATACTTTTCAATTCTAGACTTTTTCCATTTGATTCTTTATAATAGATTTAATTGTTATGCTAAGACTCCCTATATATTTACTTATTAGGTCACCTTTTCCTTTAAATTCTTAAAGATATTTATTATAGTTTTAAAATTTTTGTCTGGTAATTTCATCATTTCATATTAAATATTACCTATGAAAGGACAGCCTACTATTTATATTCATTTTATGCATTCATATCATACTTAACTTTTTCTTAAATTTTTTGATATTTCTAAGCCACAAGGCTCATCTGAGAATTTTTTCAAATTGTCATAAATCAAAAATTTTTCCAATATACTTATTGAAAAAAATCTGTAATATAAGTGGACCTGCACAGTTCAAACACATGCTGTCCAAGGGTCAACTGTATATTAAACATGTTGGCTTCTTGGTAGACTTAGAATCCTTGCTTCTCAGATTTCCTTCTCCAGGGAATCTTCTGGACCCAGGGATGGCAGGTTCTTTACCATCTGAGCCACCAGCGAAGCCTGCAAATGTGCATAAAGACCCCATATCATCAAATGAAAATGAAAAGCAATGTTCTAGAGCTTTGTTAAAAAATTTGAAGTGTCTTCCTCTTCAAAGATAATGATTTAGCGAGCAGACAGACAATAAATTTCCAAAACTAATTTGATGTAATGAAAATATAAGTGAGCTGTGGATCAGAAGTTTTGATTTCTACTAAAAATGAAGTATAATTCTATAAGCTTCAGTTTTCTTATCTATAAAGTGAATGGATCAGATAAAATTATTTTGAAGGTATAATTTAGACTCAAAATATCATGACACTAATAACTATATTTTCATTTTTTTAGTTGGGTTTAAAGATAGGTGAAAAACAGGATGGAATCACTGGAAGCAAGAATGGAGATATCACAGTGAGTTTTGGAGGCCAGGGGAGAGCCTGCAACCCATGGGTATTTTTTCTTGCCTAAAGGTAAGACATGTGGATGAATCAGAACAGAGTATCTTAATTCCTAATTTATACTGAATACACGATCTGTGAATAGAAACACATATACTGTTTTCTGTGTAGTTCCTGTGGTTGCCTCCTGATTGGTAGCATGTGTGGATTAGCATAAAGGGATTTTGTGTTTTGAGAGCTCAGAGACATTATCTGATTATTTAATACTTCTTTGACTGATGCTGAAACCAGATAACAGTAACCTGGTATTTGTCACTATTCAAATCTTACCTCAAGTGCTCAGTGTAATCCTCGTAATCTTAGCAAAGAGTTACAATAAAGATCAAGCTAACACCTGACAACTGTTCAACATTTCATTTGTTTTTAAAATACAAAGCAAACATTCAGATTGAATTATTGCCTTAATCCACACGGATCACTTTAGTCATGGGCAAACTAGATGAAAGTCAGCAAGACTCAATACTATAGCTCTAAAAAGATTTTGCCACTCCAATGTTTAATAATACAAACTCAGACTGCATATTTTTAATGCACAAACTTTGAAAAAAGCCACTGCTAACATGTGGACCCTTCAGTCATTCTGTAAAGGTAATTGGGAAGAATGTATCAGATGCAGATTAAGTATTTGTCCTGGAGTCTCTCATTGACAGAAAAGTGAAATTCCCAAGGAGTTATTTTGACTCCACGATAGGTTGTTTTTAGCAATTACCACAGAGCTAGCTGCACTTGGCCCCAAGTAGGCCAATTAATTGTCATGACCCAGAAGGGAGCATAGAAAGGGAAATATTAGAAAGCAAACCCCTCAATTTTCACATCCTAATCACAGCAGTCTGATCTCTAGAAAGACTTTCATGAAAGCAGTTTTGTATTTCTCCAGATCCTTTCAGGCAAATAACCCCAGGGCTCTGATTTCTGCATTCATTCTCTGTAGCCACTGTGGAATGCACACAGCCTTTTAACAAGCCCAAGCAGAGCTGCACTGCTTCTTTTTTTTTTCTTTAATAAAATAAACTTTCATTTGTAAAACAAAATATAAATCTTAGAAGTGGGGAGTTTGCAGAACACCCAGATCACAGCCTTGCAACTTTCCGCATAATGGAGAGCTTTCCAGGGTTGTGTTCACACACCCACCTGAAACAGAAAGTAACAGTTTACCTTCCTTTGTGACACTAGGCCCTGGAGTTACTCTAACGTGCTTGGAGAATTAAAGGAGAGTAATTAGGGCCTCTTTAGTCTGTCTACTCCTATGGGCTGGACTCATGGTACAGTGAACTGGGCCTTGAAATATAGTTCAAATAACTTTAGGATCAAAAGTATCAGGGTAATGGGACTTCCCTGGTGGTCCAGTGGTTAAGACTCCATCTTCCAATGCAGGGGGTGTGGGTTCGATCCCTGTTTGGGGAGCTAAGATCCCACATGCCTCATGGCCAAAAAAACAAAGCATAAAACAGAAGAAATATTGTAACAAATTCAATAAAGACTTTAAAAATGGTCCACGTTAAAAAAAAAAATACCATGATACTTTTTTAAAAAGATTTTTTAAGTGCATCTATGAAAACAGCATATGGCAAAATGGCATATAAATTGCTTATAAAAGAAAGATGACTGCCAAAGAATTTATGCTTTTGCACTGTGGTGTTGAAGAAGACTCTTGAGAATCCCTTGGACGGCAAGGAGATCACATCAGTCAATCCTAAAGGAAATCAACCCTGAATATTCTTTGGAAGGACTGATGCTGGAGCTGAAACTCCAATACTTTGGCCACCTGATGTGAAGAACTGACTCATTTGAAAGGACCCTGATGCTGGGAAAGATTGAAGGCAGGAGGAGAGGGGACGACAGAGGATGGGATGGTTGGATGGTATCACCGACTCAATGAACATGAGTTTGAGCAAGCTCCAGGAGCTGGTAATGGACAGGGAAGCCTGGCGTGCTGAAGTCTATGGGTTTGGAAAGAGTCAAACATGACTGAGTGACTGAACTGATCCATAAGTGGACAAAGTATTGTAGAAGTTAAATATTTCTAGAGAGAATGGGCTAACATGGTGACTTCCCCACTATCTTCTGGGTTTATCATAACTGTATGAGCCAAAGCTAGTGTTTGAGACAATTTGTTGTATAGACTGACATCAACTCTAGGGAAAGAAGTCTACAATTATTCCAATCTGGTTACACCTTTTTAGAGAGATCATTTTAAAGGCTCTATTGTTTTTCTTGTTTTGTTTGCTGAAAAATTGCTAGATTTAATTTTCTTTGAACATATGGATTTATAATAATCAAATAAAATGTTTTTATAATGTTATGTAGTGACTCATGATGAATTAATGATTAAATTTGTGGCAAGAGAAATAGTTAATCAGCATAGATTGACTTTTTAAAAAAATCAATTAAAGCTTATAGTGAACCTGGGTTAGTTCACTATATAATAGAAATCACTTATATATAAATGTATGAAGTACAAGGCAAAATCTACCCTCCCTCTGTAAACCAAGCTGGCCCTGAGCATATGGTTTTCCTTTTAATTATCACTTAATAGTAATTCTGGGCCTTACTTTTAAAGAGCATTGGCAGCATAACTTGGCACAGAAGTTGACATATTTTGCTTATTGGCAAGCTCTCTTTAGCTTCTTTCCTGTATTATTGTGTTTCTTTAAACAAATCTGTCAATATTCACAGAATTAGATAAATTAGAATTGGAAAAATTGTTGTGGAGGATGGAGACTTTCCTCTGACTCAGGCCAAATTACTGTTTACAGACTTTTTTCTTATTGTTTGGCCTGGCTTTGTGACAACACAAAGAGTGACGTATGTGATATCACTTTCTTTTTTCAATATTCATGTCTATCTAGGATTCCCTAGTTGAGTTCTAACTATTTTCAATATTTTTGCTTCTCATTACATATTTTTTCCAAATTGAATCCTTTTAAAATTACATCTAATAACTTTGCTTTTTATTTTCTAGGCTTTCACATTCCACCAAAGAAATCACATATTGGGGAGCCCATTCAACAGACTTATGGAAAAATCTATGAATCATTCTATTGGAAATTATTCAGTTGCCAGAATTCCTTTCTAGAACAAAGTGGAACAGAAATGCATAAACAGGTAAAACTGTTTTTACCTATAAGGTGAACCACATGTATGCTATGTACATACCTGTGAGAGGGTGGCGTGAGTTGTAATTGAAAAGACCAAGCCTTTACCTGGAATAGATGCAGTTAGTGCAGTTGCTCTAGAAGTATTGGAAGAATGAAATGCATTCTTCACGAACAAGTGTAAATATCCTTTTCTTCTACTTCCCAGGTGAATGATGTGGAAGAAATGTTAGACCTATTACAGAAGAAATTTATCTGTACTTCTAAACATGCATAACTATGGTTGTCCCCCTGCAGCCCTGAGGTTAAATATACAATTTATTTTGGGAAAGAAGAGCAAAGGTATATTAAAAATTTTAACGTGCTTTTTCTAAAAATGGAATCCATTACTAAGGCCACATCCACCCAGCTTTCTGTTAGGATATTCCAGCTCTTTCTGTAGAAACAGCCATCAGTGTCTGAGAAGGAAAGACGCGGGCATCTCTCTGAGACGTGGTTTTGTTTTCTGCGGGCGGTGCTACGGTGGCTGCAGCTTACCTGACCACCGCAGGTCCTCCTTCGGGATCTATCACACTTTGAAGGAGACAGGTTGAATAAGACGGGGTCCTTGTGCTCAAGAATCTTATGCCTTATTAAGGGAAGTAAGACAGACACAGACAAATCTATAAAGTCAGGGAATGAGGCAGTATGTGCCAGGTGCGAGGTGAACAGAGCGAATGCAGTATATGCCTCAGGCAGGGGAGACTGAGTCTCACTCAATTTATTTTCACTTAAGTTATACTCCAAGCACTCCAGCTGTGTATCATGGGGAGAAAAATACATGATAAAGGAAGACTTCTAAGGCTGGATGATTTAACAGACCCTTTAAAAGAATTAGCAGAAAATGCATTTTGGTTCACAGCAATAGCTGTATAGAGAAGTTAAGTTTTCCTAGTTTTTCTATATTTGATTTTGCACGCTCCAGAATAGATGGGTTTTCTTTTGACTTTCACTTTCATTTTCTTCTCTGTTCTTTCCACTCCTGCTGACCTCTGCAAACACCGCTTCGTTCTATCCAATTCACAAGGCCTCTGGGTCACCTCGGACAAAGAGTGGCATTCAGGGCAGCATCAAGTCACCGACTTCCCTCAAAGGAGAAGCAGCAAGCTGGCGTGGGACTACAGACCCTGGGGGTGAGATGTGTGACCCTGGGATTCCCAGAGTCGTAAAATTCTTATTTGGGGAATACTACGTAGCTATTTCAAGAGCAGGCCAAGTTCTTTCTAGGAGTTGTAATACACAGCATTGCTTTTTCCGTGAGAAAGTTAAGCTAAGCCCCTCAGGGATGCTGTGGGAATAAGAGCCACAGTGTTGTAACTAATCTGCTTTAAAAGCTGAATTCTTAAAAGATGCATTTTACAATTTTTAAGTCATATTATTTTCACAGTTGAAGCACTCAGGGTAAAGGGCCATCCAGGGTATTTTGGAAAGATTATACACTGTATTTTGTCAGAACATTTTTTCCCTATGATTTCATAGGCTTTCCTTCATGGAAGGGAAAAAAAATGTTTCTCTTTCTCCCCCTTCTCTTGCTCTTGTAACTGTACTCAGAATTCTTGGGGAGATAAAAGAGTTTAAAGATGCTCCAACAACTTGCTGGTCTATAGTTAGATTTTGTTTTTCCTATTTAAAGTGTGCAGTACTCTGTAACTGGACTGATATCCGGGCTGGTTGCCCAGTGGAAATTTCAGAAACAGAGGACAGTGTGTTTCTGTACGTTGTTTCAAATAACTCTCCTTGCTTCTTTAGGGAGATATAATAGGCATTCACATTAGGCCAGAAGGTTATTAGATCTCCATGAGGCTCCGTCCGGCTACATGCCATGAATATTACTCTGTCAACACAAACGTCATTAGAATCTGCTAAAATTGAATTACTCTTAACAGCTTTACAGCTGTCTCACAACATTTGACAACTACCAAGAAATGCATCTTGGCATCAATGAGAATTCTTCACTAGGCCGATTTATATCTAAGAACAGTGGGAAATGTAGGGGAATAACGGTATCACTGTTTCAATGTATAATGTTTACAAAATCGGTACTGAGTTTTTTCTCTCACAGGCTGGGATTGATTTTTCCACCCCCCTTCTCCCGGTACCTTTATAGCCCCGGCGACTATAAATAAGTTGCAGGAAAATGACTTCTCTGCTGTTTCACGATGCTTTTCTTATCTGACTGCAGCAGCTGTCACGTACCCACATGCTCTCATTTAAGATGTCTCTGGCTGGAAGCATTACTGCTTCTGTTCTTCAGTAGCTGAGGAACATGATGATAGTATTTTGTGAATTTAATTCATTTCTTCTCTTTTGCTTTACTACACTGTTAATGTCTAGTTCTCTCTGTGATCTTCAGTCTCCTCCATAGGGTTCCTCTGTCTACAGTTAATATTTATCCCAAAGAAAAACTGAATTTCAGATTTTAAAAAGAATCTGTGAGTCTGAGCTTCACAACTTGCTCTTAGATTTCAGTATTACTAATGTGAACCTACAAATAATGCTGATCATTTTCATTAGTAACAAATCTTCAAGGTCAGTGTTAAGAGCTTCATAACACCCAGCACTAAACATTTCTATATGTTCTTCTCCACGGTATTCTGTTTGCTTTCTTTAAAATTAGATGCCCTTAAAATGCACATAGGAAGTGAAATATTGCATAGGATGAAACACAACAATATCCATTTGAAAACCAGTAGGGTTAAAGATTTTGCATACAGATAAATTCTGTATACTTACATTTCCTTGCAAACTTATTGCAATTCAGTTTCTTTTCAGTTAATATTATTTATTGTCTGAGGTAAATTACATTCTCAGGTGAATTAAAATCATTTTTAACATCATTTTATCTTGTTACTGAGTCTTAGAATGAAGTAAAAAGTAGATTTGTCACAAGAATCAGGACAGACTACTAGTGGAGTTTATGGAAATAGCAGAACTTTACGTGGAGCACTGCAAAATTTCTGCTTCATAAAATTTCCCCCTAAATCATTGTGTGAGAAATAGATCATTTATTAAGTAAACAATAAATATTGGGACAGGGTCAAAGTTATTACAGAAAGAAATACCCAAAGTCATGGTGAAAAACACTGCAGATCTTCTAATGCGCAAAAATGCATCATGAAATTATTTCCCACAATGCCCGAAGACTGCAAAAAAGAGCAGAGTGCTGGGCAGAAAGAAACAGAGGCCAGGAAGTATTTCGGGGGTCTGATCAAACTAGACACTCAACTGGGATAATTTTAGCCAAATTCCTCCCATTTTCTCCACTGTAGAACTATTACTAAACAGCATAAAAGTATGATCAAGTGTCTTTCAAACTATATAATTGGTGGTATTACTGGAGAAGACCCTGTTAATTTTAGAGGAAGATGATGGATTAGTTCTGAAAGTGAGGAAGTAATCAAAGGAACTGGCATCCGGATTGGAGTGTCAGAGAACAAAAGTTTTCTTTTGTTGGAGGGAGGACTCTTGGTTTACAGGTAATGAGAGAGATGATAGAAATAGAGGGAAAAAGGTGAGAAGAACCAAATTCAATCAGATTTCAAACTAGAGGTTAACTGGAAGCTACTAAAAGGGCTGCACTAAAACAAGAGAAAAGAAGTATAAAAAGATGGTTTTTACAGGACGAATGAAAAATACGTAGCACTGAGAAGCTTTTTGAAATACAAGTATTCACATCAGAATGATTTTAGAACATGCTGCATATTCTGTTTGCTCTTAGAGATATAGTCTAAGGTTAAAAATGCTGAGGAATCTTAAAATTATCTCAGTTTCTTTGTCTTCATAGTAATTATTGTATTGTTTAAGATCCAAGAGTTGCAATAATATAGAAAAAGAGATATATGCATACACATTTTTTAAAAGTTAAAACCATGTAATGTTAAAAAGTTGAAAATATCAAATATAATCTTACCAGATATATTTTCAGGCTCGCTCCATCCAAAAACATTCAGAAACAATAATATTCCTTGTGGAAATCAGTACTCCTCACACCCAGTTTTCATTTTCTAATTATTATTCACACTGAAGGAATCAGAGACACTTAGGAAATGGCTGATTCTAAAGGAAGAAGAAAAGAAGTGGAAGGGAATGGTGACTGCCAAACCTCTAACACCGTTGAGTGCCCTCCATATTCTCAGAAGGAAAGTATTCAAGGATGAACAGATTGTGTTAAAAGGACACAAGTTGCCAGCCTAGAGTGACTCCTCCTGATCCAAACTGGGAGAGTTCAAACACCAATAAAAATAATAACTATAATTCATTGGAATCCATTGCATAAATATATATCATTGAGTTAACAGTAAGAATAAGGAAAGAGACTATAAATCAAACAAACTCATTGATCACCTCTGGAGATGACTAACATACCAATTCCTTACTTTTGAAAACTGGTAATTAAAAGATGAGAACAGTTCAGGAGACCATGTTTGATCCTGGCCCATGGAGCTCCTACATGCCATGGAGCAACTGAGCCCCTAAGCGCTACTACTGAGCCTGTGCTCTGGAGCCCGGGGGCCACAGCTACTGAAGTCTGAATGCTCCAGAGCCCGTGCTCCACAACAAAAGAAGAACATACCTCAAAGCCTGCACACTGTGACTGAGAGAGTAGCCCCTGCTAACCGCAACTAGAGAAAAGCCCTCGAAACAACGACGATCCAGCACAGTCCAAAAAAGAGATGAGAACAAGATATAATATCTTGTTTTTTCAACAGGAACTATAGATTCAAGGATTTTAAAAAAGGGGCCCTAGTTGATAAAAATTTTTTTTTTACTTATTTATATGATAATAATATATGTAAAAAAAAAATAAGAAAATCACTGCTAATCTCAGTCAAACAGCTAAGGGAAGAAACTTCAATGGCTGTAAACGTTTTTGGTGAAATGTTGGTAAACAAAATATTCACATAATGTTAAGTATCTCCCCACAGATTATTTGTTAATTGAAAAAGAGAAAACATACCTTTGTGGTGAAAGATCTGACTAATGGAATTAATCCAGAGGCACTACTTACTTGTGAACAACACAGACATTCTGTAAATTAAATGCAACAAGAAATACTGATTTTTCCATGAACTATTTTTCACAAAAGTGTTTAACTTGTATCTAATCATGACGTTAGTTTTAAATTTCAGCTTATAGAAAATATAGGTGATAGAGAAATATAAATTATGTGATGAAAACACACCCAGACAAATGCAGAATGTAAAACATTCTATAGGACATCTGGTCTGATATCTTAAAGAAGTTAGTAGCAGGGGCAGAAATAAAAAGTGGTAAAAACAACTTAGAAAGACTTAGAGACACAACAAATGTATTGAGTGCCTTATGATCGAATCCTCATGAACAGGTATATGGGAGAATTGGAATGTAGACCAATAGACTGGGTATCTGATTTTATTAGGGAACTATTGTTGATGTTAGGTATAATCATGCTACTGTGATCATATGGAGAGCATTTCTTCTCACACTAAAGAATTTGGAGGAAAGAATCATGATATATACAAATTAAGTGTTATAGTCAAAAAGATAAGTATAAGCAATGATGCAGGTATAAATTATATAGAGAGTATATATCTAGATTGGGCTTCCCAGGTGGCTCAGTGGAAAAGAATATGCCTGCAATGCAGGAGATGCAGGTTCCATCCCTGGTTTGGGAAGATGATCTGGAGAAGGAAATGGCAACCCATGGCAGCATTCTTGTTTGGAGAATGCCCATGGACCAAGGAGCCTGGTGGGCTACAGTCCCTGGGGTTGCAAGAGAGTTGGACATGACTTAGTGACTAAAACAGCACAAATACAACCTATATCTAGATTAACAGAAAAGGCAAAATGTTTACAGGTGTTGAATCTGGATGGTAAAGTATACAAATCTTTGTGGTATTCTTTCTGTTTTTCTGTATATTTTAAAACTGTCATGATACAATAGTTTTTAATTTTAAAGAATATTTGTTGTTCAGTCTCTGTCATGTCCGACTCTTTGCAACCCCATAGACTGCAGGATGCCAGGCTTCCCTGTTCTTCAGTATCTCCCAGAGTTTGCTCAAACTCATGTCCATTGAGTTGATGATGCCATATTTAAAGAATATGTATAACTATAAAGCCCCAGAAGTTATAATAAAAAGTACAGTAGCTCCATTCTCTTAAAGCCTTTGCATTAGAATTCAAATAGCCTGCTTCTAGGATTCAAGTTCAAAGGGATAAATATTTAATTTGGGGAAATCAGTAGCTTTAAAGGGAGCTCTGAAGGAGAAAATCATATGATATCCCTGATATACAGAGTTTAAAAAAAAAATAACTCAAATGAACTTATTTCCAAAACATAAATGGACTCGCAGACTTAGAGAATGAACTTATGGTCATCAGGGAAGAAGAGATAGGGAGTTTGGGATGGACATGTACACACGGCTCTATTTAAAATGGATAACCAACAAGGGCCTACTGCATAGCACAGCGAACTCTGCTCAATGTTATGTGGCAGCCTGGGTGGGAGGGGAGTTTGGATACATGTGTGTGTGTGGCTGAGTCCCTTCACTGACCACCTGAAACTATCACGACACCGTTAGTCAGCTATACTCCACTGTAAAAGTTTAAAAAAATAAAGGGAGCTCTGCTATTGGAAACACTGGAATGCATACCTGTAAAATGTAAAGTATGTAACTGCTTCAGCACTTCCCTGGAGAATTCTTGACCCTGGAAGCTCCGTGGGTGTAGCTGAAGAGTGGCATGGCCCCAAATGGGCCCGCACCCTCTCCCTGAGCCTTGGAGCCAAGCTGTCCTGCTGCAAGTCCTCCAGGCCAGTACACGTCTGAGATCCCAGCTTCCAATGCAGATATTCCTAAACCAAGGGAAACGAACTAACAGTTTCCAAATTTGCTTTTGCTTCCGGGAGAGCTGGACAAGAGGTCCTAAAGATGTCAACGCCAGGCTACCCAGTGCCCCCACATCAGAATTCCCTGGAATGTCAGGTCAGTCAGATTCTTCAACTCAGTAACACTTGGCTAGTCTGCAAATGCCCCATCACTGTGAAAATACATGACAGAAAGGGTCCTGTCCATAAACTTCCACCTCGAGTCCAAGCATTATAAATCAATTGTCCTTTCAACAGCCTCTTTTTAACAATTCCAGTCTTATGACTGATTCTCTGCTTCCTAGGTCTTTGAATGGTAATTTCCATGAGAGTCAATTATTTTATGCAGAAACATGTTTTTCACTAGAAAGGAAATTCTTTTTATCTTACTAAAGTTGGAACATAATAATTTAGACATTTCCGTTCTCTAAAACATAAAACATCTAGTGCATGGCTGTTACCTGAAGTACTAAATCAAAGTGTTCTTCTAAGGTAGGATGTATGGCCTTAGAAAATTCACTAGGTCAGAAAGTACTCACTGACCTCCTACAGCCTGAAAAGGAAAGTGTGGGACCACTTATGGGAAATGTCAATATTAGCCTGACTGCATGTCTGCAGAGAGTTACAAATATTTATGGGAGAGAAGGTAATTAAAAAATAATCTAAGGAAGCATATTTTCATACTTTTCTAAGTATTTTCTAAATGACCCAAATCAGGTAACAAATACTTCACCTTCCACTCAGGTCATTTCCTGGGTAAATATGACCACTTCACTTACAGTTTTTCTTTTTTTTTTTAAAGGAATCAAAGCATCTTTCAGATGTATATTAGTCTCATAAAATGGATATCTGGATATTTTATATAGCAAGGCCTCGTAGTCTTGTAGTTTTGTATAAAAGGTGTGTTAATATGTGTGTGTGCGCGTGTGCATGTATTGAAAATTCCACAGATTCTTGATTTTCACAAAGAGGCAATATACTCCCAATCCTCTTGAAATTAATGGTGAACTTCAGTAGAATGAACTATGTAACTGGCCGAATCCTAGCCATCATGAAAAAGGAGTTTAGTCAAGTGGTAGAGGAGGAAGAGGGTCTCACTTTGGTCCAGAGATATGCCTTCAGCTTTGGAGATCACTGGTCATTCTACCATTGGAAAAACAAATGGAAAGGCAGGGGTCATCTTAGCATTGTGCGGAAGTAAGGAATATACTCACCAACAGGGGAATCTTGGTTCCTAAGTTGTGGACTAGGGGCATTGACTCTGATGGAAATAATCCCTGAGGATATGACAGTAGTCTTTAATCAAGAGGATTCACTTTCCTAGTATTACTTAAATAGGCTTTTATGTCATGTGACAGACTCAAAGACCCAGCAGAGTGACTAAAACTGACTTCTCCTAATGCAAATGTATTAGTTTAAAGCAAGGTTTTTCAACCCCAGAACTGCTGACATTTGGGACCAGAAGTTGTTTGTTGTGGGTCCTGTCCTGTGCCTTATGGGATGTTTATCAGCATCCCTGGCCTCTGCCCGACGGATGCTGATGGCACACCATCAGTTACAATGACCAAAAATATCTTCAGACACTGCAAAATGTCCCCTTTTGGGGAAGATGCTCCCAACTGAGAATCACTGCACTAGGAATTCAAATCTATACACTGATACCATGTATTATAGCTACTTTGGGGAAGTGAATACTTAGTATAGTTTATATTCTTAAGAAGATCCTGACTCATTCATTTTTTTAAAAAAATGTCTATTTATTTGGCTGTGCTGGGTTTTAGATGTGGCATGTGGGATCTTTAGCTACAGCATGTGAAGTCTTAGTGACAGCATGTGGGATCTAGTTCCCTGACCATGGATTGAACCCAGGCCCCCTGCACTGGGAGCATGGAGTCTTAGCTACTGGACCACCAGGGACATCCTTGACTCATTCATTCATTCAGCAAATATTATACTGTTGATATGTCTCTCCTAGGAAGAATGAATAGCATCTTCCAAGGCCTTGGGGCAGGACAAGGCCTGGGTATTAGAGGCAAGTTCAAGGTATTAGACCGATTGGTCTTTCTTGAATTTATCCTTAAAAGACTAATTTTGCTCATATAGATTTTATATTTGGTTTCATCAAAACCTTAAATCTGAAAGTTAAAATAATGATTGTCACTTTTGATAATGGTATGTACACGTATACTTTCTGGGATCTTTTATTCTTAAATATCATGAATAAAAATCTTGGGTCATATTTAGTCACTAAAAAAAAAACAAAACTGAATAAACCATCAGAGTTTTAGGTATGTGGGTATATCTATCAAGACGTAAAATCTGATTCTTCTGGCCAAAGAAGTTGAATTTGAAATATATAATTTGAAAAGCAACATGTAATGACTAGGAAATCCATTTTCTACTAAACATTGATATATATATATATATCTATATAATTTGAAATATATGTATATATCTATCTGTGTATCAGCATTTGGTAGTTCATGTTTATCAAAGCTTCTAGGCAATCTCTATTCAGTATCCAGTGTGATAATTTCTGAATGAAAACATTTGACCCTGCCCACTCCCCCATTAAAATGCTTTCATGGATCTGTACTGACAGTGGGATAAAACAGATCTAAGCATGATCCACAGATTTACCACCACAGCTACATCCCAGACCGCACGTGCTCTCCTTCCTCGCTCTAGCTATCCAGACTCCTTTTGACCAAGACTTGCCCCCGGGTCTGCACACAACCCCCGGGTTTATCTGTCTGGAAGGTACAACTCTCCTCTCACATACTGAGTTCCTGCTCATTCTTTAGCTCTCAGCTGAGCTCTCTTTCCTTCCAAGGTCTGACCACTCTGGCTAGATCAGTCTCCCTGATACATACTCTTAGAGTACCTTTATCTTTTTGTCATACCATTATTCATATCTGGAGTTTTTCAGATCTACCATGTGATTATCAATGTATCTTTCTTCCCCACTAGAGCACACACACAGTACTTTCTTGCGTACAGAGCCCGTGTCCAATTGGTTCAGCATTATACCCAGCATCCAGCATCAGTGTGGCACACATAAGACCTTCATAAGTCCCTGCTGAATGAATGAATGATAAACCCTCCCAGCTCCTTAAACACACTGTGCTAATATGTGCTCCACACTTATGCCCTGAGCGTGTGCCTTGCTTCCTTCTTTTAGGTCTGCAGCCATCTCCCCAGAAGGAAGTTGCGGTGGTGGTGATGGTTCACAGATGCAGGATTTGTGCTAGGTGCAAAGTGACGTCACGCAATTCCTATGGGCTAGAAGGAGAGAAACCTCTGAGTCTCCTAAAACCTCATGTTGTTAGAAACAAATTTTTTTTGTGAGTCTGCTTCTTTTATGGTTTATTCCAATTTCGATACATTCAGATTCCCCTATATCTCATTCAGGGTAAATTTAAAATTCCGTATCTCACCCAATCTACAACCTTGCTACAATGTACTGAATGTTTGTCTATCAGAAATGTACATGTTGAAATCCTAACCCCCCGAGGTTATGGTATTAGGAGGTGGGGGCTTTGGGAGGTGGTGAGGTCATGAGGGTAGAGTCTCCATAAATGGGATTAGTGCCCTTATAAGAAAAATAAAAACAAGAGCTCCACCACCTTTCCACCATGTGAGGTTACAGCATGAAGATGGCCATCCACCATCTGGGAAGGGTCCTCACTAGATACCAAATTCATCAGTGTTTTCATCCTGCACTTACCAGCTTGCAGAACTGTGAGAAACTGTCTATGGCATTTTTGCCATAGCAATCCAAATGAACCAAGAAACTTATATGATATACATAATCTCTCATCCATTCAAGTCATTAAAATCAAGCTCAGTGGCTTTGGGATAGGTGGTTAAAAAGCATTTAAAGATTTTTTCAAAAAATATTTTTCAGTTGGTCTTATATTTTTGGTAATAAAGGTTTCTGAGAAGCTTTTCATTGCTAGTGAAAGTCTCTCAGTTGTGTCTGACTCTTTGCAACCCCATGGACTATACAGTCCATGGAATTCTCCAGGCCAGAATACTGGAGTGGGTAGCCTTTCCCTTCTCCAGGGGATCTTCCCAACCCAGGGATCGAATCCAGGTCTCTTGCATCGTAGGCAGATTCTTTACCAGCTGAGTCACAAGGGAAACCCAAGAATATTGGAGTGGGTAGCCTATCCCTGCTCCAACGGATCTTCCCAACCCAGGAATTGAACTAGGGTCTCCTGCATTGCAGGCGGATTCTTTACCAGCTGAGCTACCAGGGAAACCCTTTTCATTGCTAAGCACAAATCAAAAATCTTGAATTCTTTTAGTGAAGAGACTGTTAAATATCTCTTATTTGTACTAGAAGAGCCACTGCGGTGAAAAACATTCTGAAATAGACTTCGTTTTGGTGTTACTTATTTTGATGCCTTTTTAATCTGTATAAGCAATGTGTATCTCCCAGAATTTCTTATAAAAAATCTGAAACTGACTTACCATGTAGTTGCTAACTTTGTTTTAGATGCATCAATAATTAAAAGTAAAAAAAAAAAAACAAACAAAAAAAACAGTTCTGAGTGATTATGTAATACACATGAATCCACCACACCACCTGGAAAAACTGTCAATGGAAATTTCATTTGTAGGGGTTTGGGGCATAAGGTGACTGCATAAAGTGTCTACTTTTTAAATAAATAGTACTGTTTTGGGAAGAATTTTTCAGGCAGTGTCTAGAATGTCCCATAAGGAGGTACAGAGATAGGAGTTGATATGAGCTCCTTTGAGATTCTGTCACTAGATGGAAGAACTTGTACTATCCATACCATAATTCCTAAATCCCTCCCTGCGCCTTCCCTTGAGTCTTAGAGTGGCTGTTCAGAGTCATTATGGACGAGTTGAGGGTCACCTCCTGCTAAAATGCTGATTTATGGATCTGCTTCTGTTTCTGCTGCTGTTTAAAGGCTCCTTGTCCCCCTCCTTGCCTCCTTCCACTGTGATAAAATGGGGACTTTTAGGTCTAGTCCAAGAGTATAAATAATGATCAGGATAACTATTTTTCGGATTCAGAATTCCTAAAGTACCTAGTGAGAACTTAATGAGAAACAAAATTATTCTTGTTTATAAATAAAATCATATTGTGAGTATCTAACTGGGTACATATATAAGAGGGTATTTAATAAGATACCCTCAAGATGATTTTAACTGTATCAAGAGAAGAGAAAGAAGGAAGAGGAGAGAGAGAAAAAGAAAGAGGGGTTACTTTTGATCTCTGATTACTATAGAACTAATGATAATATTAACATTTAATTTTAAAATCTACATGTACTTTTTTTTTAAGATGAAAGGAAAACTTCAGCACCCATCAGATAAGTTTCTCAAAGAAGAAGTCAATGAAGAGGTATAAGATGAATGCTCTGGACTAATTGGATAAAATAAAATACGTGCAACAGCATGCTTCTCCAGTGTCTTAAAAGGTATTCTACACTTAAAAGCAAATATTCAGTGCTCTGCATGCATTTAAAATATGAATAATTACTATAGAAGAATGTTTGATTTTTATGTCATGAGATTTTATAATATTTTAAAAATGTTTACAGGATTTTTAAAATAATTTGATTGCTTTAATCACTAAAAACTGAACTGAAACACAAAAATTGTATCAATGATTTGCAAATAATAGTGGAAAATATTTTTTCCTAAATGTTGACATTTAACTATCTCATTCTTGTAGTTTGACTGTGAATTTCCTGGTTTGTCCTCTCATTTGTCATTAGATATTGGAATTCCTCTTTAAGCTATATAATTGTAAATAAGGGAATTCTCCCTAAAATCAAAAGGATGCCCTTGACTATTATTTTATTGCTGGTTCTGATACTTTCACAAGTAGACTGTATCAATTGAGTTCAGTTGCTCAGTCGCGTCCGACTCGTTGCAACGCTGTGGACTGCAGCGCGCCAGGCTTCCCTGTCAACTCCCGGAGCTTGAGTAAACTCATGTCCACTGAGTCGGTGATACCATCCAACCCTCTCAGCCTCTGTTGTCCCTTTCTCCTACCACCTTCAATCTTTCCCAGCATCAGGGTAGACTATATAGCACAATCTTAATATTGTAAAGCTTACTGACATATTAGCATTTTCATGTTAATTGGTCTGATAAGCTCTTTTGATACAACAGACTCTACTTATAAACTGATCAAAGTATGTTTTAATAAAAGCCTTCTGGGGCTTCCCTGGTGGCCTGGCAGATAAGAATCTGCCTGCCAATGCAGGAGACATGGGTTCCATTCCTGACCCACGAAGATCCTCCATGCTAAAGAACGGCTAAGCGTGTGTGCACCACAACTACTGAGGCTGTGTTCTAGAGCCTGTGCTCCACAACAAGAGACGCCACCGCAATGAGAAGCTCACACCGCACCTAGGGCAGCCCCTGCTCACCCCAACTGGAGAAAAGCCCAAGCAGTAACGAAGACCCAGAACTGCCAATAAAACATAAGTTAAAAGAAAAAGCTTTCTGGCACATTTTTTGCTTATTCATTTTCTTCTCATGATGATTGATAGATATTCTAAGTAAAGAAGTATAGGTATTGCTTTACATCTATACGCTATCACGTGTTTTTTTTTTAAAGCGTAGTCACTTAGTCATGTCCGACTCTTTGCAACCCCATGGACTGTAGTCCGCCAGGCTCCTCTGCTCATGGGATTCTCCAGGCAAGAGTACTGGAGTGGGTTGCCAGTCCCTTCTCCAGGGGATCCTTCCCAACCCAGGGATCAAACCTGGGTCTCTCCCATTGCAGGCAGATTCTTTACCATCTGAGCCACAGGGAATATTTTTAACACTTTAACACTTTATTGAGTGTCAGGTCCTTAATATGCTAAGGGTACTACATAGAATATTCAGTTAATTCTTACCAGAACCAAGTATGTTGGGCATTAACAGGTCCTTTGTGCAGAAGCAGAGACAAAGCCTCAGAAAGGCATTTTAATTCCCTGCATCTCAACAAAGCCAGAGGTGACGACAGAACCAGAATTTAAACCTATGTTGGCCTGACTTCAAAAAGTGTATTCCCTCAAATAAAGCAGTTAATAATAAAATGATACCAAAAACTGGAAAATACGAAAAGTACTTAAATAAATATTCTTATCTATTTAAATAAAATTTATATAACATGCACAGGATAGTACAGGTGTACCTCAGAGATATTGTGGGTTAAGTTCCAGATCACCAAACTAAAATGAATATCAAAATAAAGTGAGTCACACACATGTTTTGGTTTCCCAGTGCATATAAAAGTTATGTTTACACTATACTGTAGTCTATTAAGTATGCAATAGCATTATGCCTTAAAAAGAACAAGTACAAGCTTAAATATACTCACTTTGCTTAAGTCAGACAGAGAAGGAGAAATATCGTATGACATCCTGTATGCAGACTCTAAAAAGAAGAGATACAAATGAACTTGTTTGCAAAATAGAAACAGACTCACAGACTTAAGAGAATGAAAATATGGTTGCTAGTAGGGGTAAAGATGAGGGGAAGGGATAGGTAGGGAGTTTGGGATGGAATTGTACACACTGCTACGTTTTAAATGGATAACCAACAAGGACCCACTGTATAGCACAGGGAACTTTGTTACCTGCCATCCTGGATGGGAGGTGAGTTTGGGGGAGAATGGATACATGTAGATGTATGGCTGAGTCCCTTTGTTGTTCACCTGAAACTATCACAACATTGCTAATCGGCTACACTCCATATAAAATAAAAAGTTAAAAAATAAAAATACTTCATTGCCAAAAAATGCTACCATCATCTCAGCCTTCATCAAACTGTAACACAGTAACATCAAAGATCACCAATCACAGATCATAATAACAAATACAATGAAAATTTAAAGTTTGAAGTACTCAAGAATAATCAAAATTTGACAGACATGAAGTGAGAAAATGTTGTTCGAAAAATTGCACACTTAGACTGCCTGATGCAAGGTTATCATAAATCTTCAATTTGCAGGGGGGGAAAAAAGCAGTATCTTTGAAGCACAATAAAGCAAAGTACAATAAAATAAGGTATGCCTGTACCTAACATAATCATATAGTTAAAACAACAGGTGGCCACAACTTTTAACCAATAGTAGAAAATTGGGGTTTTATACATGTATTAGTTAGGAAAGGCTAAGTTTTATAAAGACACTGAACCAAAAATCTCAGTTATTTAACAAAATACAGATTTGATTCTTGCATCTGTCATAGTCCAATCAGTAGGGTCAAGATGAAGTTTTGGAAATGAAATGCTAGTGAAAAGGAATAATGTCAGAGGTGAGAATAAAATTCCTCCCTTTAAGAAAAAACCTAGACTTGTCTCCAAAATGAGCTACCAAAGATTAGTCACTTATTTAATATTAAAAATACATCTCACTAGTTTGTCCTCTTTTACAATGCCAGGGTAAGCTAAGCCTGGGTGTTTTAATTGTAACAGTGATTTTGTGGTAAATTTAAATATTAAACTGGTGTGTTTAATAAATGTCCAAATTATGACATCATTTTAAGGGACTATTAATTCACACCTTATTAAATTGTGAAGATTATAAAATTAGAGCTTATTTTTAGAAATAAAAAACAAGTTTTCTTGTAAATTGTGTTATTCTTGAAAGGAAGAAAAAGACTAATGATACTATCTTGAGCCCAAATACAGTAGAAGCAGCAGATGAAAAACTGCCTTCCTCCAACTCTGCCAATGTACACAATTTCCGAGATATATCACCACACCCTATTTACTATCCTTGGCTTGGCTTCAACTGGAGACTGCCAATTCCTTCTGAAACAGCCAGAAATTTGTGGCAACCTTGTTACACATGGTCTATTTTTTTTCCCATGGAAATATTTTACTCCCTTTATTTTTCCAGACTATGACTTTGAGAAGAACTCCATCCCAGGACTGTGGCTGTTGAAAGTTCCACCATTACACTTACATACTAAGCACGAAGAAAATAATTTCTACAAGGAGATTTGTGATTTTAGTACTGTTGATATTTTAGTTCAAATTTCAAATTTCATTCTTCCATGCATTTATTAATTCACTCCAGAATATTTCTGGCTTATCATCTATATGACAGGCAGTGTGTTTAGTATTAGGAATCCAATTTGAACAGATCCTCACTCTTGATTCACACACTCATGGGGAAGACAAGCAAGTAATCACATAAATAAAATAAAATCCAGACTGTGAAAAGAGCTACAAAGAACACAATGGTGTTTCTGGGTCCTTATTTTATAATAATCATGTCTTTAAAAATACAGGGAAAAAAACACACACACTAAAGGACTTACTTTAAGATGATTTGGATAGCTTCCGTGGTGGCTCAGGGGATAAGAATCTGCCTGCCAAGGCAGGAGATAAGGGTTCGATCCCTGGTCTGAGAAGATCCCACATACCGAGGAGCAGCTGAGCCTGTGTGGTGCAACTACTGAGCCTACACCCTAGAACCTGTAAGCCGAACTACTGAGCCCATCTGCTGCAACTACCGAAGCCTGCATGCCATAGAGCCTGTGCCCCACAGCAAGAGAAGCGACCACAATGAGAAGCCCAAGCACCGCAACTAGAGTAGCCCCACTTGTTGCAACTGCAGAAAAGCCCGTGCATAATACAAACCCAGCACAGCCATAAATGGCGGTGGTGGTGGTTTAGTTGCTAAGTCGTGTCTGACTCTTGCGACCCCATGGACTGTAACCCGCCAGGGTCCTCTGTCCATGGGATTCTCCAGGCAAGAACACTGGAGTGGGTTGCCATTTCCTTCGCCATAAATAAGTAAAATTATTTTTTTTTTTAAGATTACATTTCAGATGATGTGGAGAGCCTTTTATAGAGCTTAGGGTTCAACTGAGACAGTGGATGAGGAAGATACAGTCATATGAAAAGACAATAGAAACTATGAAGGTCCTAAGATTGCAAAGTGTGGTGTATGGGTGGAACAGAGTTCAGTGGCCGGGGAAACGGGGTGACTAGAAAGGAAAGCAGGGCCATGCAGGGCTCTCCCAGTCACAGAAAGCCACTGAAAGACTTCAGTGGGAAGGGTATTGCTCCTAAGGTAGGATTTACATTTAAAAAAATTATTTTTGTGCCTTCATGGTTGAGAAGGTTAAAAAGGGTAAACGTGGTAAACGTGGACAACAAGAGAGAAGTGTATGAATAATCCAGGCAAAACATAACTGTGGTTTGGATCAGGGTGATGAGAGGAGAGGTGGAGGAAAGTAGCTAGACCTAGAGAGTGTCATACTGAGTGAAGGCAGTCAGACACAGAGACAAATATCAGATGATATTGCTTATGGGCAGACTCTTTAAAAAATGGTACAAATAAATTTATTTACAAAGCAACTGTTAATATGTACATGATATATTATTAAGTGAAAAAATGGTTACAAACATTATGCATAATGTGCTCAGTTTTCATTCCAATCCCAAAGAAGAACAGTGCCAAAGAATGTTCAAATGACCACATAATTGCATTCATTTCACATGCTAGCAAGATAATGCTCAGAATCCTTGAAGCTAGGCTTCAGCAGTATGTGAACCGAAAACTTCCAGATGTACAATCTGGATTCAGAAAAGACAGAGAAACCAGAGATCAAATTACCAGCATTAGCTGGATCATAGAAAATCAAGGGAATTCCAGAAAAACATCTAATTCTGCTTCATTGCCTATGTGAAAGTCTTTGACTATGTGGATCACAACAAACTATGGAAAATTCTTCAAGAAATGAGAATACCAGACCACCTACCTGCCTCCTGAGAAACCGGTATGCAGGTCAAGAAGCAACAGTTAGAACCAGACATGGAACAACGGACTGGTTCCAAATCGGGAAAGGGGTACATCAAGGCTGTATTTTGTCCCCCTGCTTCTTTAACTTATATGCAGAGTATATCGTGAGATTCTAGGCTAGATAAAATCACAAGCTAGAATCAAGATGGCTAGGAGAAATATCAACAACCTCAAATATGCAGATGATAAAACTCTAATGGCAGAAAGTGAAGAGGAAATAAACAGCCTCTTAATGAGGGTGAAAGAGGAGAGTGAAAAAAGCCAGCTTAAAACTCAATGTTAAAAAAAACTAAGATCATGGCATCCAGACCCATCACTTCATGGCAAATAGATGGGAAAAAGGTAGAAGCAGTGTCAGATTTCCCTTTCTTGGGTTCTAAAATCACTAAAGATGGTGATGCTGCCATGAAATTAGATGATTGCTACTTGGCAGGAAGGCTATGACAAACCTAGACAGTGTATTGAAAAGCAAAGACATCACTGCCAACAAAAGTCTGTATAGTCAAGGCTATGGTCTTTCTAGTAGACATGCATGGATGTGAGAGTTGGACCATAAAGAAGGCAGAGCACCAAAGAATGGATGCTTTTGAACTGTGGTGCTGAAGAAGACTCTTGAACAGTAGAAGACTCCTTTGGACAGTAAGGAGAGCAAACCAGTCAATCCTAAAGGAAATCAACCCTGAATATTCACTGGAAGGACTGATGCTGAAGCTGAAGCTCCAATTCTTTGGCCACCTGATGCGAAGCGCCAACTCACTGGAAAAGACCGTAATGCTGGGATAGATTGAGAGCAAGAGGAAAAGTGGGTGACAGAGGATGAGATGGTTGGATAGCATCACTGGCTCAATGGCCATGAGTTTGAGCAAACTCTGGGAGATAGTGAAGGACAGGGAAGCTTGGCATACTGCAGTCCATGGGATCACAGAGAGTCAGACATGATTTAGCAACTGGGAACAACAACAAAGCAGAAACAGAGTCACAGATGTAGAAGACAAACTTACAGTTTCCCAGGGATAAGGATGGGGGAGGGGTAAACTGGAAGATTGGGACTGACATATACACACTATTGTATATAAAACAGATAACTAAAAAGGACCCACTGTATAGCACAGGGAACCCTACTCAATACCCTGTAATGGCCTATCTGGAGAAAGAGTCTAAGAAATGGATAGATGTCTATGTATAACTGGTTCTCTTTGCTATAGACCCGAAACTAACACAACACTGTAAATCAACTATACTCCAATAAAAAAAACTTTTTTAAAGATCTATACGGAAAAAAGCATCAAGACAGGCTGATGAGTGGATGTGAGAGAAAAGAGGGAGCAGTCAAAGGTGAATCACCATGCTAGGAACATGTCTGGGAAGGTCAAACAACACACCAGGCAATCTAGCTAGCTGACACGCCTAAGAGGCATTTATTGTAGATTTCAAATGGATATAAGCCTAGATCTAGAGGGCATTTGAGGTTAAAGGTATTCCTATAATTTGTATTTCTCAGCTTATATTTAGTACTTACATTCATGGGGATGGTTGAGATTAACTGGGACAGAGTGTATATGAGTAAGAAAAGAATGCTTAGCACCTAGCCATGGATGCTAAGAAATGTCAATATTTAAAAGCTAGGTAGAAGAAGACATTCGTGCAGAGTCTATATCCAAATGGCAGTGACTGAAAGAAAATGGCATTAAAATCAATCAAATATTCTCTTTACTAGGAACTGTCTAAACTGTAGATGGTTGAGAAAATAGAAGAGATGTGAT
Organism: Cervus canadensis; assembly: GCF_019320065.1. Taxonomy (NCBI): domain Eukaryota; kingdom Metazoa; phylum Chordata; class Mammalia; order Artiodactyla; family Cervidae; genus Cervus; species Cervus canadensis. Next base: position 15,787,742 of record NC_057416.1, read on the forward strand.
CATGCATACCCACCAGATATTTGGGTCAGGTTCTTTATTGCAGAAATCATATATAAGATGCTGTTTTAATGTTCATAACAGATTTCCTATCTAACATATCTTATAATGTTCATGTGTATAAAGATTTCAACAAAACCATTACCATTTGTATTTATTTTGTCTAGATGTAAAGCAGGCAGCATGTCACATTACACATACTGTTAAAATTCCTGCAGCATAATGTATACAGATTTGTGAATTTCAATGATTTGAAGTTCACAAATATCTCAAGGTTGGTTTGTTTTGTCTTGTTCAAACCCTGGATATCATATTTTTGCAGTTTAATATATTTCTTGACTGGAAAGAAATGTTTAGATTTCTAGCTAGATGTAAGACTGTCAGAATAGAAGTAAAACATATAGAGAAACAAAGGTAACACATTTTGTAAAATATTAGGAAAACTTTCAAATAGTCTAGACAAATGCACTCAAAGTGTTAGAGAAAAAAAGGTTAGCTTTGGGGAAAATTAATGTATTTTCTGGGGTGAGACATAAAACGATGGCTCAGTACTCTATTCTTTAGAAAACACATAATGAAATTTTTTGAACAGTAATACAATAGAAATATACTACAGGGATGAAATGTATACAGGTGTTTAAATTTGATAATTTTTATCTCATATTCGATTTTCATAAAAACTGATTTTCCATACCTGTCAAGCTGACAGGCGAGAAAGTCAACTTGCCCTTGAATGCCAAAGACTATTCTCAGACCCTTGAGTTGTCCTATTAATCCAATTTGTTTTGCATGCTTCTTACAGGCCTTTTAGAAGGCCAATTGGCTTATATTCCTTCCTTAAAGCCTATTTACTACAGTCCTCATTTACTAGCTCAGGATTCAAGGCCATCTACAGTCTTGCTATATCTCGCTTTAGATCTATTTTGCTTACTACCCACGATTCCCAAAGGAATCTCTATATTATTGGGTTGGCCAAAAAGTTCTTTCTGGCTTTTTTGTTACACAGAAAACCCAAATTAATTTTCGGCCAACTCAATATGATATGCCTGTTGCATTCATAGCTTTTCATTCATGTGATTCCCGTTTCAAATACTGTCCATGTGTCTCTACCTCTGTGTGCAGTCACTTGCGTCATCCAATCAGTGGCATGTGCTTCCTTCTTTTACGTAAGAGAAGGGTAAGATTGGGTTTTACAATTCTCTGTCTTCTCCACATTGCCTGGACTAGTGCCATGTTGTAGACAGGAGGTTACCTGTAAATGTTTCTTGGTTAATTAGATAATTTATATGCAGAATCCCCTTCATGGATCACTGCCTTGTTTTGGTGAAGGGGCTTGAATAACTCAATGAATAACTCAAGTCATGCCTTGCAGGGCCACACAAGATGGATGGGTCATAGTGGAGAGTTCTGACAAAATATGATTCACTAGAGGGAATGACAAACCACTCCAGTATTCTGGCCACAAGAACCCCATGAACTGTATAAAAAGGCAAAAGATATAACACCAAAAGTTGAGCCCCTCAGGTCAGAAGGTATCCAATGTACTACTGGGGAAGAGTGGAGGACAATTACTAATACCTCCAGAAAGAATGAAGCGGCTGGGCCAAAGTGGAAATGATGCTCAATTGTGGATGTGTCTGGTGATGAAAGTAAAATCTGATGCTGTAAAGAAGAGTATTGTGTAGGAATCTGGGTCCATTCCTATGTTAGGTCCATGAATCAAGGTAAATTGGATGTGGTCAAGCAGGAGATGGCAAGAATAAACATTGATATCTTAGGAATCAGTGAATTAAAATGGACGGGAATGGGTGGGTTTAATTCAGATGACCATTATATCTACTACTATAGATATGGGCAAGAATCCCATAAAAGAAATGGAGTAGCCCTTGTAATCAACAAAAGAGTCTGAAATGCAGTCCTTGGGTGCAACCTCAAAAATGACAGAATGATCTCAGTTTGTTTCCAAAGAAAACCATTCAACATCACAGTAACCCAAGTCTATGCCTGTACCACCAATGGCAAAGAAGCTTAAGTTGATCAGTTCTATGAAGACCTACAAGACCTCCTAGAACTAACATCCAAAAAATGCTGTCCTATTCATTATAGGAGATTGGAATGCACAAGTAGAAACTTAAGAGATACCTGGAGTAAAAGGCAAGTTTGGCCTAGGAATACAAAATGAAGCAGGGTGAAGGCTAACAAAATTATGCCAAGAGAATGCACTGGTCATAGCAAACACCCTTGTTAAACAACACAAGAGACAACTTTACGCATGGACATCGCCAAACAGTCAATATCAAAATCAGATTGATTACATTCTTTGTAGCTGAGGATGGATAAACTATATGCAGTCAGCAAAAGCAAGACCTGGAGCTGACTGTGGCTCAGATCATCAGCTCCTTATAGCAAAATTCAGGCTTAAAACTAAAGAAAGTAATAAAACCACAAGGCCATTCAGGTACTAGCTATATCAAATCCCCTATGATTATACAGTAGAGGTTACAAATAGATTCAAGGGATTATATCTAGTAAACAGAGTGCCCGAAGAACTATGGACAGATGTTTATAACATTGTACAGTAGGCAGTGAACAAAATCATCCCAAAGAGAAAGAAACGCAAGAAGGCAAAGTGATTGTCTGAGGAGGCTTTACAAATAGCTGAAGAAAGAAGAGAAGTGAAAAGCAAAGGAGAAAGGGAAAGATATATCCAACTGAATGTAGAGTTCCAGAGACTAGCAAGAAGGGACAAGATGGCCTTCTTCAATGAACAATGCAAAGAAATAGAGGAAAACAACAGAAAGGGAAAGACTAGAGATCTCTTCAAGAAAACTGGAGATATCAAAGGAACATTTCATGCAAAGATGGGTACAATAAAGGACAGAAATGGTAAAGACCTAATAGAAGCAGGAGAGATCAAGAAGAGATGGCAAGAATACATAGAACTATACAGAAAAGATCTTAATGACCTAGATGACCATGACGGTATGTCACCCAGAGCCAGACATTGTGGAGTGTGAAGTCAAGTGGGTCTTAGGAAGCACTGCTGCCAATAAAGCTAGTGGAGATGATGGAATTCCAGCAAAGCTATTTAAAATCCTACAAGATGATGCTATTGAAGTGCTGCACTCATTATGTCACAAATTTGGAAAACCTCAACAGTGGCCACAGGACTGGAAAAGGTCAATATTCATCCCAATTCCCAAGAAGGGCAGTGCTAAAGAACGTTCAAACACCAGACAACTGCACTCATCTCCTATGCTAGAATGGTTATGCTCAAAAGCCCAGCTCAAGCTAGGCTTCAGAAGTACATGAACCAAAAACTTACAGATGTTCAAGCTGGGTTTAGAAAAGGCAGAGGAACCAGAGATCAAATTGTCAATATTTGCTGGATCCTAGAGAAAGCAAGGGAATTCCAGAAAAACATCAACTTGTGTTTCATTGACTATGCTAAAGCTTTTGATGGTGAGGATCATAACAAACTGTGGAAAACTCTTAAATAAATGGGAATATCAGACTGTCTTATCTGTCTCCTGAGAAACCTATATGTGGGTCAAGAAGCAACAGTTAGAATCTGACATGGAACAATGGACTGGTTCAAGATTGGGAAAGGAGTATGTCAAGGCTGTGTATTATCACCCTGTTTATTTAACTTATACATAGAGCACATCATGTGAAATGCCAGATTGGATGAGTTACAAGCTGGAATTAAGACTAAGAAATATCAACAACCTCAGATATGCAGATGATACCACTCTAATGGCAGAAAGTGAAGAGGAACTAAAAAGCCTCTTGATGAGTGTTAAAGAGGAGAGTGAAAAAGCCAGCTTAAAACTCATTATTAAAAAAAAATTGTCAAATTTAAATATTTAAATAATATTCAAATAAAATTAAATTTAAATAAATATTTTAAAACTCAATATTTTAAAACATATATATATGTATGTGAAGTGAAGTCACTCAGTCGTGTCAGACTTTTTGCAACCCCGTGGACTGTAGCCCACCAGGCTCCTCCATCCATGGGATTCTCCAGGCAAGAATACTGGAGTGGGTTGCCATTTCCTTCTCCAGGGGATCTTCCCGACCCAGGGATCGAACCCAGGTCTCCTGCATTGCAGGCAGACACTTTAACTTCCGAGTCACCAGGGAAGCCCATATATATGTATATATATATACACAAAAACTAAGATCATGACATCTGGACCCATCACTTTATGGCAAATAGAAGGGGAAAAGATAGAAGCAGTGCCAGATTTCCTTTTCTGGGGCTCTAAACTCACTGCAGATGGTGACTGCTGCCATGAAATTAGATGATTGTTACTTGGCTGGAAAACTATGACAAACCTAGACAGTGTATTGAAAAGTAAAGACACCACTTTGCCAAAAAAAGTCTGTATAGTCAAGGCTATGGTCTTTCCTGTAGTCATGCATGGATGTGAGAGTTGGACCATAAAGAAGGCAGAGCACCAAACAATCGATGCTTTCAAACTGTGGTGCTGCAGAGACTCTTTGGATAGCAAGAAGATCAAACCAGTCAATCCTTAAGGAAATCAACCCTGAATACTCATTGGAAGGGCTGATACTGAAGCTGAAGCTCTAATACTTTGGCTACTGATGCAAACAACTGAGTCACTGGAAAAGACCCTGATGCTGGGCAAGATTTAAGGAAGGAGGAGAAGGGGATGACAGAATATGAGATGGCTGGATAGCATCACCGATTCAATGGACATGAACTTGGGCAAACTCCAGGAGATGGTGAGGGTCAGGGAGGCCTGGCGTGCTACAGTCCACAGGGTCAGAGAGAGTCAGGCATGACTTGAGGACTGAATACACACACACACACACACAGAATGTTTTTGATGAGAAGGATAAATAAACATGATCAAGGAATCTAATAGATTTAAATTTGCCTTCAAAATTTACATCTTTTGGACTATTTCACACTAATTCCCACAAAGAAAGAAAGCAGTGTCAGCAGTCACCTCCTAGATTCCTTTTTTTTTTTTTCCCTCAAATAACTTCATGAGTAAAAATGTCCTGGTCAGTCCCTGGTGTTTTCCAGAAAGAAGGATCTCCTAACATTTGCAGCACGCATGAAGGGAATCTTATGTGAGAATTTAAGGAGTTGGCAATCATAGATAGATGATAGATTTTCAGGAGATGTTTCTTTTTTCCTCCAATTTTTCCAGATGTTTTTTAGACGGAACTTCTAGTGGCAAGGTAAAAATGGAGTCCACTTAACCAAGAGATGGGATGTGTAGTGGATGGAGAGAACTGAATACCTTCGCTGCTCGGACCACTGGGTACTGACATCTCATAGCTGAGTCCTTATGTGCAAATCACCCTTGGCTGAAGGGAATCACTTGGTTCAGTGTTATGTCTGCATCCCAAGGGAAGCCTGCCTCCAGTGCTGATCAAAGACGGCATGTACAGGACTGTTCCCCTCGCCTCAATGAGGGACAGCTCTGTAGGAATCTCCGTTTAAGAACCCCCGGAAGCATCAGTTTGAGGTCTGTGCTGCAACTGCATCATGGTTCAGCCTTGCCCGGTGCTCAATCCTGCTTCGTTTACTCCCTTGCATGTGTAATTCACAGGACCAATCCCCAGTAAATCTCAAGCACACAAATCTCCAACTTAGAGACAGCATACATCCATAACCGACATTAATACCAGCCTGCTCTCACTCTTGCTCCTGCAAACTGCAGAGATTTGTATGTGTGAAACTGTGAACCTTTTGGAGCTCAGTTTCTTTTCTGTTTTCAGCTATCTGCCTCGAATTTACTGAAATTAATCTCAGTATTTTAGGGATGTATTCAATAGTTCTCTAAAAAGTTATTTATGTCTTTTGTACTTTTGGAGCAGTAGCTTGGCTTAAAAGAATAAGCAAGGATTCAGAAAACTCGGGATTATACTTTATACATGATACTTTTTACTCTTAATGTTTCCATGTCTCTGTTTACACTTAAAAGTCAGCTTAGTAGCATCTACCCTGTGGATTTCTGATGATATTCCAAATGAGATTAGATATAAAAATAAACCAATAAATTAGAAATAGGTTATCACTTATAAACTTGATAATATTTTTAAAAGAAAATACCAATTACTAAAAATAATAGGTGAATTTTTCACGATCATGCATTTTTAAATGAACCTTATCTGATTTTTCTCAATCTGAATTTGTATATGGCTTAAAAGTATATAAACTGAGTGTCAGAAGACTTTCAGTTCAGTTCAGTTACTCAGTCACGTCTGACTCTTTGCAACCCCATGGACTGCAGCACTCCAGGCCTCCCTGTTCATCACCAACTCCCGGAGTTTACTCAAACTCATGTTCATTGAGTTGGTGATACCATCCAACCATCTCATCCTCTGTCATCCCCTTCTCCTTCTCCCTTCAATCTTTCCCAGCATTGGGGTCTTTTCCAATGAAAGAAGACTTTAGAGATCGTCTATTCAAATTCTCTTTCTCACAGATGAAATGGAGGTAGCATAAAGGCCTATTGTTATATGATTAGTTAGAAAAATGTTCGCAACCAGACATGGGGGTGTCCCCATTTCCCTACTTCTTTGTAGTTATTTTTTTAACTTACAGTGATCATAGAAATTTGGCAATTATGTTTGACTTGTAATCCTTATCTACCAGTATTTACTGCTTTGCAAAAATTATTCCATTCTTTCTATTTTGAATAATTTTCAGCTTTGTTCTCTTTTTCATTTCCATCTTTCCCTTCCAATTGAAATAGAGCCTATCAAAATGAGCTTACACAGGACTGTACTGAATATTTTCTCTAAAAAGAGCATGCAAGCCCTTTAATATATAATTGACATAGTACTAAATATAGACTTAATTCAGTAAACTGACATCTTGGCAAATACTCTTTTTACCTCTGTGGACAAGCTGGTACATGTGTGTGAGTGCATGTCTTTGCATTTTAAAGAATGGAAGTTTTACCTTGCCACAAAAGCACTCTGAATAAGAAAATAAGTCACACTTGCCATGTAGAAGCAGGAGCGATGGGACTGGTTATAGCTGACTTCTGTCTCTGATTTCTCCATTCCCATTATTCTGTTTGACATTTCTGAAGCCAGTTTTAACATTTTAGTAGAGTCATAAATAATGGCAATAACCCGGAAAGGTTGGAATATACAACACTGGAGAAGAGAGATAAATAACATATGTATATTCTTACATTAAAAGGGCAAGGGGGCATTAAACATTGGGCGAACCCAATTCCAAGCAGAACACACTGAGAGACTGGGAGAAAATACAGGACAGGCTCTAGCCCTCAATTCAGTAGGAGGCTGGGTCCTTCCTAGTCTTGAGGGTTTTTGCATTAAATGACAATGAATGCCATTCAGGCAAGTTTGCGGTGATGAGGGGTCTGTCAGTGACCTGCCTCCTATTCTAAAGCTGGGGCCACCGCATGGAACAACTCCAGGAACAACCTTCACAAGGAACAACCTTCACACAGCTATACTGCAGCCCCGCATTAGACCTGGTAGAAAAAAAAAAAAAGATTTCCACCTGTCCTCATTTTGTCTTGATTATCCTTTCTCCTGTTTATTTTTAAGGAGCAGATACTTAAAATTTAGATTTTCCTCTTCCACGACAATGCAAAACATTCGCGACTCATTCACAATTTATAAACTCAGCAAATGTAGGCACTTGTGGGCATTGCCTGTTTTTTTGTTGGTTGTTTGTTTTCAAATCTGGTTAAGAAAATGGCTCTGGATGGTTTCTGTGGAGCTTGAAGGGCAGCAGGGTCTTGCCTCTGTTCCCAGGCAGTGTAACTAAAGATTCTAAGACGATTCAATACTCTTATTCCACGAAGTGAGTGATTTCTGGGCAAGTTACTGTTTCCCTGTGAGAAATAATAGTCAGCATAGATAAAGCTAAAGTCAGGCAGCAATGGAGCCTCCGATTCCCTTGGAATCTAAAAATCTCACCTGAAGGTTGTTTACTAAGGGTCTGGAACCCAGACGAGGACTGATTTAAGAATGGCCCGAGGAAGCAAGACTGCCCAGGTGACAGCACACGGTTGGGAAGCCTAAGACAAGCCCTGTCTGATAAGGATGATGATCTGATTGGTAAATCTGGAGATGGAACTGTCAGGATTGAGAGGAGATTAGAAGTAAATGATGATAAAGATTACAGAGAACAAAACACTGCTTTCCTGTCTGAGTAATGACAAGAATACGAAACCAGGAGCCTCAATTGACATTCTCGTCCTGGTGCAGAGAAGAGGACAGGGACTCAAGTTCATACTAAGCTATCCAGCGCATCTCCATGTCACTGGGCCCAAAACCAGATAATTACATTCCTTTTTTTCTTTCCAATTCATCTTTCATCAAAAAGCTGTGTGACCCATCATCAGTAAAACCAACAAAGATGGCTGGGAAGTAAGTCTCCAGACATCTCAAGCCTTCCCAAACCAAGGAAATAATGCATTTCAACCACTCATACTGATTTTTTATTTTTTTGGAATGTCAAGCTTTGCAGCTCAGCTGTCAGAGCAGTGAAGTGAAAAATAAAATTAGGGGCCAAATGCCTAAACCCTCAAGAAATGTCATGGAGAAGAAGCAAAACAAGTAAAAGGCTTTCCTTATTATTATTTTCTTAATGTTTAAATATATGGATTTTGTTATCAGTGCTCTGAAAATGGAATCAGTGACCCATTGGACCAAATGCTTATGTTTAAGAAATGCCTTGAACTTTAAATAAACACCATTTTCTTTTCTCTTGGATTAATTTACTTGCAGATGTGTGACTCAGTTCAGGAATATATACCCAGCTGAGACATATAGACAAGGGCAGGGCAGAACCTAATTTTCTTACTATTCAGACTTTATTGAACAGACAACATAGCTTTCAAAAGAAACATGAACTTCTTTCTTATTCACTTCAGGGACAGAGGGATGGAATTGAAGGCAGAATTTAGTTTCCTCCAGTGACCACAAAATAGCATTTTAAAATCTTGTAGTGTTTTGCATTTGCTCGTTTTTATTTTTTTTTCTTCTTTAAGGCAGTCTTGTGCATTTCTAAGCAGCCCTGTCTTGCAGCCTCCTTGGTCCTGCACTTAGTAGCAGTCAGAATGCATTAAGTGGATTGTGCAACTACAAGGAATTCACAGCACCTCTCTGGGCCTTACATTTTTTCTTTAAACTGAGTGAGTTTCACTAAATCATGTCCTGTTCCAGTGTCTGGTCTATTTTCTAGGTCTTTGTAGGTTTGCATGTCTCCCTGTGGGAAGATGGAATCTCTTACTACAGTCCCAAATACTAGAGGATCAGCTAATTAACGGGCCATAGCTGAAGAGAACAGTCCTGTTGATTTGTGAAAGAGACTGAGGGTGGTGAGTTTAGTCTAGAGAACTTGGAATCTAATGGCTCTTTTCCCCCCTTTCTCATTAGATGGTTTTTTCCTGTTTGAAGTTTAGTGCTCTATAGATCTGTACTTCACTGTGATCAGTAACTAAAGAAAAAGGCATTATCATTTCCATGAATAATTAGAAGACAAACTGAAAAATCAAATGCATGCCAGGATCTTCCCATCTTAGAACAGCAGGGAAAATATTTACATTGGATGCTGAGCCCGTGTCAAATGGACAAACTATGACTACAGGGTAGTCATTGTCCTCACTATCCATTATCTCCTTGTTTTGATGCAATGGTTTGTTAAACTGTTGTTGTTCAGTCACTAAGTTGTGTCCGGCTCTTTGAGACCCCCATGGACTACAGCTGTTTATAAAAACAGTCTCTCTTCAATGTGACTGAGAAACCATTTAAGTTTTTAAAACTATTCCCGAAATAACTCAAAGCCATCTAAAATGGTTTCTAGATTTAGAGTTCCCAGACACATAAAACCTACATCATGATCTAACAAGTAAAGAATCCATCTGCAATGCAGAAGACCCTGGTTCAATTCCTGGGTCGGGAAGATCCCCTGCAGAAGGGATAGGCTACCCACTCCAGTATTCTTGGGCTTCCCTGGTGGCTCAGATGGTGAAGAATCTGCCTGCAAGGTGGGAGACCTGGGTTCGATTCCTGGGTTGGGAAGATTCCCTGGAGAAAGGCATGGCAACCCACTCTAGTATTCTTGTCTGGATAATCCCCATGGACAGAGGAACCTGAGGGGACAGTCACAAAGAGGGGTCACAAAGATCTGGACATGACTGAGTGACTAAGCACAGCATGGACTGCAGTGCAGTTTGTTAAATATGTTAACATTATTTTAAATAATATTTTGCTGTCCTACAATAAGTATAATTTTAAATAGTGTTTGTCAAGAAATTGTTATTTATAAATAAACCTCTGTCTTAGTGAAATAACTTTTGCTTATTAGTAAAGCTAAACATTGTCCCTGTTAGTTTAAATAGAACAAAGTAAAAGATTTAAGAGGTGTGTCCGTCTCGTAAGGCTGCTGCAACAAATTGCCACACACCAGTTGACCTAAAACAATAGAAATTTATTCTCTCATGGTTCTGGAGTCAGAAAGTCCAGAATCAAGCAGTGGCAGGACCGCTGGCTCTGAAGACTCTTGGGGAGAATCATCTCCCAGTTCTCATGTAGCCTCCCGTGGCTGCCCAGCCATCCTGGCCATTCCTTGGCTTGTCTATGCATCATTCCAAGCTGTGTCTCCATCCTTCATCACTGCTTTTACACCATCATCTCCTCTACGTCTCTGTCTTCCCCTTTTCAGCCTCTTAAAAGGACATCCATCACTGAATTTAAGCCCCACCTAGTCCAAAAATTATTTCGGCTCAAGATCTTGACTTATATCTGCATAGACCCTTATTCCACACAGGGTCAATTCTGAAGTTTTAGGTTGACATATCTCTTGGGAGGTCACCCTATACTTTGGTTTGAGCTGATATAACAAATAACAATAGACTGGGTGGCTTAAACGATGCACATTTCTCTCTCATAGTTCTAGAGGCTGGGAAGCCCAAAGTCAAGGTGTCAGCAGATCCAGGCCTGCTTCCTGGTTCGCTGACAGCCTCTTCCTGCTGTGTCCACACATGATGAGGAGCCAAGACAGGAGGCAAGTGCTGTAATGTTCCTGCTTATAAGGGCACCAGTCCCATGCATGAGGCTCCAGCCTCATGACTTAACTGCTCCCCCCCTCCCCCAAATACGATCACATTGGAGATGAAGCTTTCAACACACACATTTAGGGGGGCAGACATGAACATTCAGACCATAACACCATTCAACTCATTATATAAGGGAAGGTCATGGAACTCAGATGAAGAACTAGCAGCTGGGCCTCAGAAACCACGGGAGACAGCAGCTGGCAGTTCCCTTGGAAACCTAGCTCATTCTCTCAGTCATCCTTTGTCTCCCTCTGGGGCTGCCTGGGTCCTTACTCTCTTTCTCTCTGCCCGTCAGCTTCCATCATTTTTCTCTGTGGCTCAGCTCTCTTTCATGGCAGAAGAGGACCTTGCAGATCTTAGTTTTACATGCCTTGAGCTCAAGAGGCCCGTGGAGAGTGACTGGCCTCTCTCAATCCTACTTTTCTAAAACAAAACGGTGTCAGGGCCAGTGTAGATCAAGCACCTCTCATGGGTCCCTTCAGCTAGAGCTAGGGGCGTGGTTAGGTAAGTGAAGTTCGGGAAGGGAAAGGCCTTAAATCAAGTCACAATGGCCTGGAGATTAATCATAAATAATAAGTTTTATACTCTGATGTGACTGAGAAACCATTTAAGTTTTTAAAACTATTCCCCAAATAATTCAAAGCCATCTAAAATGGTTTCTAGATTTAGACTTCCCAGACACATAAAACCTACATCGTAATCTAACTATAGAGTGGAGTGTCTGGGCCTGCAAGGACTGTCAAGGTAGTTGCAGTGACTTTTCATAAAAATCTTTAAGAAAACCCCAGTCTGGGAAATAGACACAAACTATTACATTTAGAATGGATAAATAGCTAGTCCTACTGTATAGAACAGGTAACTATATACAATCTCCTGGGATAAACCATAATGAAAAAGAATATAAAAAAGAATGTATATATGTGTATAACTGAGTCACTTTGCTCTATAGCAGAAATTAACACAACACTGCAAATCAGATATACTTCAGTAAAAAATTAATTTAAAAAAAAAAGAGAGAAAATTCTAAGCTGTGTTGCCTGCCAACTAGGAAACACATTAAGCTTTGATCCAAAGGCTTTTTTGAGTTCCATGAAAATTTCTGGGTATATATTTGAGTGGTGGGCTAAGGGGCCAATGAGATGCAATCTCTTTCTTTTGAAAAGAGGTTTCTACTTGGCAGTAATGGAAGAACATACCCTGAGAAAGAGGGTGTACACGTGCTTGGAGGTGCGGTGGCCGGGGGTGCATGTGCTAATTGCCGTGGCAGGACGGGGGTTACTCAGAAAACTGGTGAGAGAGGAAAATGAGAAGTGATAAACTGGTTGGAAATTGATAAATCTCACGGAGACAGAGTTAAATATGATGATTGCAATTGAATACGTTCTCCTTTCCTTTGACAAATCAGTGAGCCTTCAGAACAGTGTGAAGCTTGACTTGCAGACATGAAATGCAAACACTTACAAGCGTGAGGGGGCTGGCACTTAGGTATAGCTTCCAGATCTCAGAAGGCTGGGAGGATAAACAACTTTAGGAATCTTAGCATGAAATTTAGGTACTGGAGAAATCTGAAGAACAAAAGCACTACAAGTTCAGGTCTCATAAACGAGAACTGGCGCGGATGATGTAGGAAACTGGCTGGCATGGGAAAAGACGGGTTGTTGATTTCAAACACCAAGTGCTGAAATAATGCTATGTGTGTTAACTGAACTTACCAGGAGAAGATGCGATGAGAAAAGCTATCCTGTTACTGAGATAGGACCAGAAATGAAAGACACAGGGTTTGGTAAGGTCTGCAGAGTAACCTTAGATGTTATAAGACCTGACAATTAATTATAATAGATTGTTTACTTTTCTGAATAAATCTGTACAACAATGGTTTACAGCACTGGTTCCATAGTATGGGCTGAATTGTTCACCACCACCCTCCCCCAATTTCTATAATTAAGCCCAGCCTTAACCTCCAATGTGGACTGTATTTGGAGACTGAGTTTTCAGGAGGTAATTCACGGCTTCTCAGGTGGCTCAGTGGTAGAGAATCTGCCTGCCAATGCAGGAGCCTCAGGAGACATGAGTTCAATCCCTGGGGTTGGGAGGATTTCCTGGAGGAGGAAATGGCAACCCACTCCAGTATTCTTGCCTGAACAATCCCGGGAACAGAGGAGTCTGGCAGGCTACAGGAGATGGGGTTGCAAAGAGTCGGACACAACTGAGCATGCACGCACACACAAGTTAAATGAGATCATGAATGTGTGGCATAATCTGATAGGATTGGTGGCTTTATAAGAAGAGTCTCTCTCACTCTTTCTCTCTCTCCATTCACCAAGGAAAGGTCTTGTTAGGCCACAGTTGTACAGGCCAGCAAGACGGTGCTCCTGACCCTGTGGGACTTTGATCAGGAACTTATAGCCTCTAGAAGTATAAGAAAATAAATTTCTGTTGTTTAGCCCACCCAGTCCATGGTATTTTGTTACAGCAGCTAACAAAGACCAAGACATACAGCCATAAACATCATATTTGTATACATATACATGTTTACATATTTTTTCTTTATGCTATCAAGTTACTGTTGCATAAGGCTCATATTTGGAGTAAAAACATCACCTACCATTATTTTCTTTTTTGGATGAGTGTAGCATTTTGTGTGTGACTGGATTTCAGTCGACAAAATTCCAAATCAAACTGCCATTACAATGGCAGGGTAAGAGACAAAGGCTGGGGAGTGGAGATGGACAGGGGATCCTGCGTGCTTAGAGATACAGATCAGCAATGCCACGCTAACAACTCTTGGCTCTTCTCCTAACTGAATGTGTAGGCTTGTTGATTGTTGATTTCCACTAAGAATTCAGAGCGGCACTGACGTCTGCCCATATCTGTGTAAATTTTTGGCATGTCTATCCTGAACGGGTACAAAAAAAGCTGTGCAACACCAGGAAACTGAGATGCTCTATCCGAGCAAGACCCCACCTGGCGAGAACCACGCCTACATCTATAGCTAAACATCAGGGACTTCATCTCATTTTGCAGTGGTTGTTTATGTGCGGTTTCTTACAGCTGAACTCTAGCCCACCTTAAATAATACATTTTCCAAATTCTTTGTCCATGATGGGTTCTACACTGGGGCCAAGTGAGTGCTGTTTCAATACAGATAATGTGGGGAATTTTCTGAGGATTCTGAAATATTTGTTTTGAAGTTTTGGGAGATATTCTTTCGCATCTTAGCAAAGATGTAGGAAGAAGGTGGGGACAGCACTTACAGATCAAAGAAGGGTGGTAGGTACTATAGACTTGGTATGTATGGGAAGTTTGAGGATAAGAGACCAAAAACCAAGTGTGCAAAAGCGGCTTCAGGGGCTTCCCTGGTGGCTCAGTGGTAAAGAATCCACTTGCCAATGTAGAAGACATGGGTTCTATCCCTGATCTGGGAAGATCCCACATGCCATGGGGCAACTAAGCCCATTTGCCACAACTACTGAGCCTGTGCTCTAGAACCCGGGAGCCACAACTACTGAAGCCCACGCATCTGAGAGCCCGTGTGCCGCATCAAGAGAAGCCACTGCAATGAGAAGCTCGTACACCACAACTACAGAGTAGCCCCCACTTGCCACAACTAGAGAAAAGACCGCACAGCAATGGAGGCCCAGCACAGCCAAAAATAATATAGGTAAGTAAATAAATAAAATTATATTTAAAAAAAACCCTTCAGTGGTTAAATATTTAGAATACGTTTAACAATGAAGCCACTTAGAAGGGACGGCTTAAATCAGTCAGATACTAGAAAGCTGGGTAGAACATAACTGTGTTGAATTTGCATTTTCTATATGTACGTTAACCGTATCTGCCAGCTCCTTATCTGTTATGAAGGCAGAGTGGATGTGCTTTTCTTTCAGCATGCGTTTCACTTGCCTTTCATTGAGTCAAAGTTCTCTTGCAAACAGGGATCCATTCAAACGTTACTGCCTGATCCAACAACAGTAACAGGTAGGACTTCTTGAGTCTTGTTTAATCACGTAATAATTCACGAAATCCTCACAACAATCACAGGAGACAATCAACATTAGCATTTCGCATCTGGGGACACTGAGGCTTGGAGAAGCTCAGAAACTTGTCCAAACTGCACACACATCGTAAAAGTGACAGAGCTAGGATGTAAATCTGATTAGCTCCACTCCTGGTGCCACCTTAGCAAACCAACTAGCATAGCACATTGTTCTACTGAAACTACACATGATATTCTAGCCTTTGCAACTTAAATCCAAAATAACACTTTTTTCCCCCTTATATTCTGAGGCTGTAGTCATCTAATTCATTTCTACAGATCAGTATATTTCTATCATAAATATACTGATGCCAGTGTAGCATCTAGGCATGAAAATGGAATATATTGATATTACCTTGAACCACCCAAATTTGGCCAATGGATTAAAGAGTACCATGGCTACTTCCTGTCCTCCTGACACTCTATAAGAAAATATCCATGACGACATATATCCAACTCATAGATGTCTTACCTATTCTTGAAAACTCTCTGGTGCCTCACGCTTGAACACACAGAAGCCACACGATGCTGACAACAAATCATAAGAAGAGGGCTGGAGTGTGAGAGGGCTATGCATACGGGAGACGTGCGCTGAGAACAAGGAGGCTGGGTCCCAGTGGGCGTCTGGGGTGGGAGCTCATCACAGCACCTAGAGACAACCAGACGGCAACTGTGTGTCAGAACTGAAGTCTGCTGAGCCTGTTACACGGACTGCAGCCTGTCACACGAGCCTGTTACTCCAAACATACTTTGGAGTCAGAAGGTCTGCTGCGTGGGCCAGCCATGGGGCACTCTTGGGAGAGGGCAGTCTTCTTAATTCATCCAAATCTCATCTCCAGCTATCCTCCAGAGAGCCTGTGTGCTACCCTGAGTTAGAATCCCGAGTTCCCAGTAATGAAAACAGGATGAAACGATTGAGGGGCTTGGCTTTTCGGAAGCAAGCAGACTTCCCTGTATCCACCTGCATGTTGCTCTCCTCCGAGTCAGGAAAGCTAAAGGATCAGTGTTCAAAGCAATGTCTCCTGTGCCTGCCCTTCGGAGGACACACCACAGCTTCCTTTCGAAGCATCTATGCCGTCTGACATCCAAAGTTTAATGTGGACAGAATAGGTAAAGATGTAAACAGTGGAAGTTTTGATCTGAAGCCTGGGAATGGGGCTTCACAGCTTTGTTTCCTATTTAGGAGTATTTTCAATATACTCCTACTCCTAGTTAGGAGTATATTCAAAGTTGCCACGTGAATGCCTATGGAGGGAAGAGAAAAAAGGGGGGTGTTGAAGAAGAAATGACAGGGGCAAATCTCGATAAAAGCGTGATTCACTCACAATCAATAGGAGAAAAGACATTACCAGCTGCATATATTAGCACGTTATTAACACGCCCACTCAGGTTTTGAAATATCCATTTAAAATAACTTAATTAAAACTCAATTATAGAAACTTTCCACCCTAACAATGAAACATCTATTTTATGATCATTCTGCATGTCAGTGGACTCTAATTTTTAAAGGTGAATTGCAACTTTTAAAAGGAGCACTAAAAGGGCAGACTCACATAATAATCATACTGTCTCAAAGATATTTTTGCCCTGATTTGAGAACACGAATTCTGGTTGTCCTCTCTAATACGGGAAAACAGAAAGCATTCTAAGCATTTTAATCTCAGGTGTATTAAGCAAGTAAGCTACAAAAATTTGTGTTTTAACAACTGTATAAGAAATTAATAAAAAAAAAATATATAGTATGCATGATGTTTTTATAACATGCCATCCAATTGTAACTTTTTAAATGTATTTATACGTAAAAAATTTATTGAGCATTTTAGAAACCCTGAGAGATGCAGTAATATGAACATAAAGCAAGACTTCCAGAAAATCACTTCCGTTTTTGTATTTTGGGCCAGAGTCCTCATTCATCAACATAGTGGTGAGCCAGACCTCACGATGTGATAACGGTGCCTTTTGTTGCCGGCCTGCAAATAACTTGGTGCCTCATAATCCTCTGCTTGGCATAGTCCTGAATCTGGTTCAGCATCCGTGAGTGTGCTGTCCAGCCTCCCCTCTGGGAAGCCAGCATCTGCCACAGCTTCCGTGATAGCAAGTTATCCAACACTGCCTAGTGAATCCTACTAGGTGGTAGGCCCCTTTCTATTTCTTTAGCTTGTGCATTTTAGGACTTCAGAATTAAGAACAGAATCTAAACCCAAAGCCAAGTCGTGCCAGTGTCTATTTCACCTGCCTTCTCGGTTACAGTAGCTCCTGTGCTGTTTACCTTTGCTGTTTTCATGCGTAGATGGAGCTGTCATTGCTGTTGCCAGAACTAACACGCAAATGGAAGGATTATAAGCAAACTTCGAAAAGAAGGGTTTATGCTTTTAATGTTAATGCCGACTGAGATTCTCACTAAGAACGTCAATAACGCGTTTGTTTATTTCCTCCCTCAAACACATTTTTCCTCGCATGATATATTTGTAATATGTGAATACACAAACATATCAATGTTTACACATTAGAAAACTGAGATTTTGAGAGTTAATGCTGCCATTCAGCTCTTTGTCAGGGTTATTCCACTCAAAAACATCTGAGTGTTTCATACTTTCTGCATTATCAAACCCAAACGCCTCTGTCTGGTTGTCGATCCACACCCTCTCCAGTCTGGCTCCGTCCTATGCATCAAACCACTCAGTATTAGAGTTCTAGGTGTGCACGCTCCTGTTCGCCTATGTTCACCTTCACCAATCTCCAGGCAACTCTCAATTCAAAGATCCAGCATTCTCTCAAACACCTTGGTCCTTACACACTCAACTTCCTAATTCAGCGCTTATTCTGGTATTTAGTTATATACTGCATCAGTTTGTAATACGATGCTGTTTTTTAATTATTTTCGATGTGCCACTTTATTTCCCTCAACTCTTCTGGAAGCATAAACAATTAAGTCATGAAGAGGTAAGTGTGAAGCTCAAAAACCAAGTGTTAGCAGTGCCATTTCCTGGCTTGGATGCCGAGTGGGTTAGGATGCTTGAAGGCAGAAGGTGACTCCAGAACCTGCTGGTTCCTGGCAAGGACAGCAGTGGTCACTTCCCCTCTTAGCGGCGGCCCCATCCTACAGATAGGTAAACCCTCACCCCACCAAGGGGCCTCCCTGCTGGCTCAGCAGTAAAGACTCCACCTGCAGTTCAGGAGACCTAAGACAGGTGAGTTCAGTCCCTGGGTCAGGAAGATGCCCTGGAGGAGGGCACGGCAACCCGCGCCAGTATTCTTGCCTGGAGAACTCCACAGACAGAGGAGCCTGGGGGGCTACAGTCCACGGAGTCGCAGAGAGTCAGACACGACTGAACAACTAACCCTTTCACAAGACTGAAAATATAAACAAATTAAGAAAAGCTTTAGATTTTTTAAAACTTAGGACTGGCAGGTTGCAAAGAGTTAGACACAAACAACTGAAGCGATTTAGCAGGCAGGCAGGCATCCTACCAAGGAAGTAACTTTCTGCTCTGGCTGGGTCCTGAGAAATCCAGGCTGACGAAAAAGAGAGAACAACAGGAGTCTCTGATCAATGGAGGATTTTCCACTGTTATAATCTCATTGCTCGAGAAGTTGTTTTAAAGATACAGCCAAAAGAAACTAAGTCTGCCCTTACTTTTCAACCCAGATGGGAAAAAAAAAAGGGAAGCATTCATGAAATACAAATCTAAGATAATGTTTTTGCAACTGTATTTGCTTCCTGGAAATGGGATAGCAAAGGCTACAATACAATGTTTATAAAACTTTAATTTATTAAGTTGTAAATAAAATGCATGCCTTTGAAATGCATTTATCATCATTTTATAAAGTTTCATAGAGTTCACCTCTATATTTATTCAGATTTCTTTGCCTATATCTATCTAAACACCTTTAAACTTTCATATATTTTAACCTTCAGTGAGAAATACTGAAGTGAAATAGGTCATTTCTTTCCATGGTGGAGCTGATGGCTGACTCCAAGCTGTGACCAAATGATCACTCTTTGAGGCCAGATGAGAAATATGTACATGGACTTATTTTTCCTTATGTGTATCCTCAAGAGTCCATTAATAATTCTACTTTCATAATAATGAGAGTTAACTTTTAGAACCATTTTAGCAAAAAAGAAAAAAAACAAAAGACTACGAGAGAGGTCTTTATCTCTTCAAGCTGACAACTTTGGCTGTGGAATTTTTAAAAATATTAGAGGACAATTGTGTGTTTGGGAGGAAAAATGTGGGCTGACTCAGAATCCTGTGGCTAAAACATCTCCATTTGTCTTTATAAAGTCTATATTCTGAAGACACAAAATAGATTCCAACTGTTGGAAACTTTTAGTTCAAATAAATTTGAGTTTTTCTGCTCAAAGTCATTAATTCAGTTTGTTAGATCGTCTCTTTCTTAACAAAGTGGAACATAAAGAACTCAGATTTTCTGAAGAAAATTAAAGAGTGGTAGATAAGGTCCTTATACATAATTTCTAATATATATTTATGCTCACTCTACATCCTGTACTGTGCCAAATTCTTTGCCTCCATCATCTCATTTTATCTTCATAGCCATCTCATGAGGTAAATATAATTAGCATGACCATTTTCTGAGGAGAGGACTAAAGTTTGGAGGGTTTTAGTTCCTTAATGTCATAGAATTTTGTCAGGTCCAAAATTTATACCTGGACATTCTAACTCTGAAGCTAGAGCCTCTAATCACTATTCTATTTTGCTTCCCAGACAAAAATCAGCCTTAACTTTTAGCTTATTTTCAGCTGAAGATGAGAATCTTCTTGAGAACACGGTTCTATAATGAGAGCCCAAAAGAAGCCTAAGACCTCACACCCAATTCCGACGTGCGGGTCTCTGCCCCACACCCAGCAGTTCCCTGACGCCAGCCGGGTGTCATACAATCCAACTCAATTGTGACACCACCTGTACCAGCCAACAGCGCTGAAGCTCCAGGTCCAGGGCTCAGTCCTACAAGGCTGCCCTCCACTCCAGATGTCCGTGGCAAATCCAAGTTGTCACCCGTGCTTCTGACCCATCGGGCTACAGATGGGAAGGTCCAACAATTAATTTGCCAGAGGGGCTCATAGAACCCAGGGAATCATCTTACCTACCAGATGATCAATAATAAAATAACTCAGGAACGGCCAAACTGAAGACATATATAGAGCAAGTGTGGAAAAAGGCACGGAGCTTCCGTCCTCTCTGCAAGAGCATCACTGTCCCCAAGCCTCCATGCTCTCTCCCAGCCAAGAGCCCGCCAAACTCCAGCGATCTTTTTAAGGAGGTTTCATTGCAGACAGGATTGATTAAATTATTGGCCATGGCCGATCAGCTCAAGCTTCAGCCCTTCTCCTCCTTCTGGGAATTCAGGGGATGAGACTGAAAGTTCCAACCCTCCAGTCACAAGACTAGTCTCTTGGAAACCAGCTCCTATCCTCAGAGTATCCAGTCACTTCATGTCCATAACAAAAGAGATCTTTGCTGCTGTCAACACTTTGGAATTTTCAAAGATTTTAAGAGCTCCGTGCCAGAAACTAAGACTAAATGTGCTTTTTTTTTTTTTTTTTTTAACTATAAATCAGATATCACAAAGCCCTGTGAACAAAGGAAGAACTTTTCCACTTAAAAATGAGGGGCAGCTGGTAGATACACTTTGTATCCCTCCCTTTCCCAAGCACACAGTCCTTAATGTCTGCTTGCTTGGGGAGTAGACTCTCCTGGGGAAATGAGACGCCCCTCACTGAGCTAGATGATCTCCTGGGTATAGGTGTGTGCTCTAGCTTGTTCATTTCTTTTCATCTTTAACTCTATGGGGACAACTTAGACTATTTTATAAACTTCCCAGATCTTCGGCATTCTCAAACAATCTCTGTGTGCTTCCCAGAGTTGATGTGGTATGTTTTTGGGGATCTTCTGAAACAAAGAACCTGGGAAAACCAAATGCTATTCAAGCATTAGCTTCTATATTCTATCAAATATGGGGTCTAAGGTTAAGAAGGCCTGCACTAGATTTCCAAATATGGCCTATGAGAAGTATTTCTTAAAATGAGATTTCACAGATACACGCTTTACTATTTGAATGGCTTAAATATGGATCATGATAACATCCCAGTGTGATCACGTGCTTTGTGTAATAGCTACTGGGATGACCTAAGTGGAAATATTTTATGTAAGAATTATCAATCTCCCTTGATTTCTGATGGGGTTACATCTCAGAAATCCATCATAAATTGAAAACAATCCTTAAATTGAAAATGCACTTAATACACTTAACCTACTCAAAGTGGGAAGATTCCCTGGAGAAGGAAATGGCAAGCCACTTCAGTATTCTCGCCTGGGAAATCCCATGGACAGAGGAGCCTGGCGGACTACAGCCCACGGGATCACAAAAGAGTCAGACACAACTTAGTGACTAACACAACAACAAACCTACCGAACATCAGGGCTTAGCTTCGCCTACTTTAGACGTACTCACAACACTTGCATTAGCCTATAGTTGCGCATAATCATCTAACTCAAAGCCTATTTTGCAGTAAAGTATTGAATGTCTCCGGTAATATATTGTACATTGGAGTGAACGTGGAAAACAATGGTTTTAAGGGTAATGGTTGTTCATCCTCGTGATAGTGTGTCCCTGGAAGCTGCAGCTGCTGCTCCCCAGGATCATGGGAAAGGATTGTACCAGGTATCGCTCACTGGCCTGAGAAAAGATCAAAATTCAGAATTCAAGGTATTGCTTTCACAACGTGAAAAAGTGGAAAAATCATAAATCAAACCAACATAAGTTGGATCCCATCACTCTCTTGTTCTGCCAAATGAAGTAAGAGGAACTTTATCCACTCTACTGGGACATAAATTAACTCTAAAAAAGTAACAGGAATTTTGCTGTGTGCCAGTGCTGCCTGGAGGTGCACGGGTAGGAAGGAGAACTTTGGAATGGTAGGCCGGGGAAAGGAAGAGGGACTCCGCAAGATGGCAGGCTTCCTGGACCACTGGAGGGACACGGGCCGTGAGGGTTCCTTTAGCAGAGAAAGGTGGCCACATCTCTAGAAGCAGTAACCTGCTATTTTTTTCTAAATATTCTCCGTAAAACACATGAAGGAACACACTTGCTTTGTGTTGCTGGAACTTTGGGGAATTCAGACAGGAGGCAGGACTCCTTGCGTGCAGGCTGTGATCCACAGCACAGTGAGTAGATCGCAAAGGCTGAGTGGAGCGATGGTCATGGCCCAGGAGAGGGTGGAAAGGAAGGTCTCAGGCAGGTAAGTGAAAAGCAATCCTATTTTCAAGTCCTAGAGGAAGACGAACCACTGAGGAGAGAGAGAAAGACTGTGCCTATAGAAGGTGGAATTTTGAGTTACTTTACTTGGGTATCAAAAGGAAGTCCCCTCCCATCCATACAGATGACCTCACACTGCACTTATTTCAGAGCCTTTATCGTCCAGCCTCCCTGTCTGAAATACTCAAAAGTTAAGCCCAGGTGCCTCAACTGTGTCTCTATTGCTTCCTAGCAGCCGCTGCTGATCCATCCTATGAACAGTGCCGTAAAGAAGCCCTTTTCCATTGTGCATGGCAAACATGGACCACAGCTGCTGGTTACTCTGGAGGTGATGTCGTTCCCTGTCTTGCCTGGGAAGAGCCTGCTGCATTCAGCTCTCTGCTTTGGGCATCTTCACTCTTCAGTGTCACCAGCAGTGATTTTATAGACAGCCTTAGCTGTTTGCGGTAGAACGCTGCGGCCTCAGGCTGCGGACAGCCAGACAGAAGGTTTCACCTTTGCTGCCCGCTGTTGCACACTGACAGACGCCCCACCTTCATCCTTACCGACCTGCTGCCATCAGGGGTCAGGGACAAGTCCTCTTGTCACCGTGTCCCCACTCGGCAGTGCTTGGGCGTACGGAAATGCTCAGGCAACACTTACAAGTTCACGAATGAGTACACATGCTCCCTGTCATCAGCTTCCTCATTTTCCTGCTTGTGATTGCATTCCTAAAATATTCTCATTTTGAGAACTTGCTCAAAATGAGACTCTGTTGTTTAGTCACTAAGTGGGGCCCAAATCTTTGTGACTCCACAGACTGCATCAGGCTAGGCTCTTCTGTTTTCCATTATATTTCAGAGTTTGCTTAAATTCATGTTCATTGAGTCAGTGATGCTATCTAACCATCCATTCTCTGCCGTCCCCTTTTCCTTTTGCCTTTCATCTTTCCCAGCATCAGGGTCTCTTCCAGTGAGTCAGCTTTTCACAGCAGGTGACCAAAGTATTGAAGTTTCAGCTTCAGCATCAGTCCTTCCAATGAATATTCAGGGTTGATTTCCTTTAGGATTGACTAGTTTGATCTCTGTGCAGTCCAAGGGACTCTCAAGAGTCTTCTCCAATACCACAATTCAAAAGCATCAATTTTTCAGTGCTCAGCTTACTTTATGGTCCAACTCTCACATCCATATATGACTACTGGAAAAACCATACCTTTTACTATATGGGCCTTTATTGGCAAAATGAGACGAATTGTTAAAAATAAATATTATTCACAAAAGAATAAAATTCATAAAACTGAGCAAGATGATCATGTAGGGGATAGACAAAGGTTTTGAAAACATATTATTACATATAGTTCTGTTTTCTTTTTCTTGGAGAAAAGTTTGTTAACCAAAAACAAAAACTTACTCCTGGAGTAGATAAAGCTGGACTAGAGAATACATTTTTCACGAGCTTATGGTGTGGTTTTATGATGAGTATGGTCAATAATTAATCAAAGACCTGACATTATTTAGTAGTAGACAGACAGTGGTCTCTGTCTCTTCCTGGTCCAGAAAGTTCTTCCACATGTTTCCCTTATATTTTTTAAGAACTTGTTTTGACTCCCAGTGATCAATAAAAATTCAACTTGAATATACACAGTAACAAGGATGTCACTATGTTTCTTCCTTTCTATTCTAGCCTTGCTTTTGACCAAATAATTTGGCCTTTCTTTGGACCAAGTTACTCAGTAGATTAAATGGTGACAACCTAAAAACGATTTTTTAAAAAGGCTCCTGAATCATAACAAGCACAAACAAAAACAGGGAAATAAATTTGGAAGGCTTGAGGAGTTTTGTTTCAGATTCAGTGCATCAGTTTGCCTTTCTATTTGGAGACACTGTGTTGTGCTTAGTCACTCAATCGTGTCCAACTCTCTGTGACCCCATGGACAAGCCTGCCAGGCTCCTCTGTCCATGTGAGTCCTCCAGGCAAGAATACTGGAGTGGGTTGCCATGCCCTCATCCAGGGGATCTTCCCAACCCTGGGATCGAACCCAGGTCTCCCACATTGCAGGCAGATTCTTTACCATCTGAGCCACCAGGAAGACACTGGTTTATGTGAAAACTCAATTATCACAATTATTAGGAATTGATGTTTCATAGCTGAATGGATGGAGCATTCCATAATAATGAATGTATAGGCAGAGAGAGTAAAAATTGAGCAGACCCTCACTTTAAGATATAATCTTGTCAGCTGAGGGTTTCAGGGAAGCATTCCTCTTCACTCCTTATTATATAGTGACTATGCTATTTACATAACAACTCTCTTCCCCTGTTCCTTAAACTTCAAGGCACTGCTTATAGTTGTCAGCCATCTTAAAACTAAGTCAACGATATCAATGCTTAAGAGTATTTAAGTCACTAAATGACTTTACTAAAATTAATTAATTTGTGAAAAGGTGATACTTCATATTTAGAGAAAGGTAGTTTTCTAATTAAATATGAAACAATTTGAAGCCCATATATGGATAATAAAAGTAAGCTGATTAAGTCTTTGTAAGAGACACATTGAGATTTCTTTGTATGATATTAAGTTTTTCCTGAATAAACAAAAAACCTTTTTTGATATGTAAGTCAAATGAAATACCTTAATACATTTTTTTAACTTCAAGGCTGGACATACATGTTAACTACATTTTTTAATGCTTGAAGTGATAAGCAAGCAAAAGTAAATGAGTGATCTTAGAATATATTTTATCCCATTAAAATAGTGTAATATGAGATTTTTGATAAATCACAATAATGTACAAAGTTTTATTTATTTGAGCTAAAAGGCAATACTTTGAATAAGAGGAAAAAAGTAAATTTCCCTGCATTATAAGGGTGCTTAGAGTCCTTTCAACTAATTTTGTGAGTTAATGAACCATAGTATTTTTTTTGAAGCATCAACTGAATTTAGGTGATGAATTACTTTCAAGCAGTACAAAGAGTTCTAAGAGCTAAGTGACTTTTTGGATGGTTCTAATAAGAAAGTAGAAATAAAATAGATAATTAGTGAGAAACTTCTAGTCCTTGCTTTGTGTATATATACTTCATAAATTTCTTATAATTTCTTTTCACCGATTGTTACAATCCCAACTAAGATCTGGTGGCTTCCAGTTGGGGCTTCCCAGGTGGCGCTACAGGTGAAAAACCCTCCTGCCAATGCAGTAGATGTAAGAGATACAAGTTCAATCCCTGGGTCAGGAAGATCTCTTGGAGAAGGGAATGGCAACCCACTCCAGTATTCTTGCTTGGAGAATCCCATGGACAGAGGAGCCTGGCAGGCTCCTCCCATGTGTCCATGGGGTCCAAAGAGTTAGACATGACTGACGTGACTTAGCGCAGCCTCCAGCTGGTTTAGGGTTAGGATGTCATGGTTTTAGCACTAGACATCCTACGTCCAAGGACATTTTCAGTATCAGACAAATGTAGATGGTTGGAAATAGGGTTTTTACTGGACATCTTATGCTGGTCTCTGAGGCATTCAACTCTATGCCTCTTGCACTATGGGCTTGGCATGATCAACTTACTGACACCTTCTTCCCACATACCATCTTTTTCCCTACATGAACCATCTCTCATATGCTTTGGAATTCTTTGTGTAACCCAAATTCCTCTGTGTGGTACCCTACTCAGGAAGCCATCTGTGTCTAGTAAAAGCCCTATTTCCAACAGTCACATCAAAACCTACTCTTTGTTGTAGGAACTCGGTCTCTGTGACACAAAGTTGACAAATGGACAAATTAAACTGTGCTAGTTACAGATACTATTCTGTTGATACTATTCACAGGGTTCTTGTGGCAAGGAAACTGGAATGGTTTGCCATTTCCTCCTCCAGTGGACCATGTGTTGAAAAGGCAAAAAGATATGACACCAGAAGATGAGCGTTCCCCCCACCCCAGATTAGAAGGCATCCAATATGCTACTGGGTAAGAGCCAAGGGCAATTATTAATAGCTCCAGAAAGAATGAAGAGGCTGGGTCAAAGAGGAAACGAAGCTCAGTTGTGGATGTGTCTGGCGATGAAAGTAAAGTCTGATGCTGTAAAGAACAATACTGCATAGGAACCTGAAGTGTTAGGTCCATGAATCAAGGTAATTTGGACATGGTCAAGTAGAAGATGGCAAGAGTGAACACCAACATCTTAGCAATCAGTGAACTAAAATAGACGGAAATGGACGAATTTAATTCAGATGACCTTATATCTCCTACTGTGGGCAAGAATCCCTTAGAAGAAATAAATTAGCCCTCATAGTCAACAAAAGAGTCTGAAATGCAGTACTTGGGTGCAATCTCAAAAAAGATAGAATGATCTCAGTTTGTATCCAAGGCAAACCATTCAACATCACAGCAACCCACTCCTGTGCCCCAACCACTGATTTTAAATAAGCTGAAGTTGAATGATTTTATGAGGACCTGCAAGACCTTCTAGAACTAACACCAAAAAAAGATGTCCTTTTCATCACAGGGTATTGGAATGCAAAAGTAGGAAGTCAAGAGATACCTGGAGTAACAGGCAAGTTTGGCCTTGGAGTACAGAATGAAGCAGGACAAAGGCTAACAGAGTTTTGCCCAGAGAACGCACTGGTCATAGCAAACACTCTCTTCCAACAACACAAGAGACAACTCTACACATGGATATCACCAAATGGTCAATACCAAAATTAGATTGACTATATTGTTCTTTGCAGCCATAGATGGAAAAGCTCCCTACAGTCAGCAAAACTAGACCTGGTTGCAGTCATAGATGGAAAAGTTCTATACAGTCAGCAGAACTAGACCTAGACCCATCAGTTTCTTATCACAAAATGCAGGTTGAATGTGGAAGGAAGTGGGAAAATCACTAGGGTATTCAGATATGATCTAAATCAAGTCCACTGATTATCAGTGGAGGTGATGAATAGATTTAAGGGATTAGATCTAGTAGACAGACAGACTGAAGAACTATGGACAAGGTTTGTAACACTGTACAGAAGGCAGTGAACAAAACCACCCCACAGAAAAAGAAATGCAAGAAGGCTAAGTGGTTGTCCGAGGAGGCTTTCCAAATAGTTGAGGAAAGAAAAGAAGTGAAAAGCATGGGAGAAAGTGAAAGGTATACCCAACTGAATGCAGAGTTACAGAGAATAGCAAGGAGAAGGCCTTCTTCAGGGAATGATGCAGAGAAGTGAAGGAAAACGACAGAATGAGAAAGACTAGAGATCTCTTCAAGAAAATCAGAGTCACCAAAGGAATATTTCATGCAAGGATGGACATGATAAGTGATAGAAATGGTAAGGACCTAACAGAGTAGGAAGAGATTAAGAAGAGGTGGCAAGAATAAACAGAAGAACTATACAAAAGAGCTCTTAATGACAAGGATAACCATGATGGTATGCTCACTCACCCAGAGCCAGACACCCCGGACTGTGAAGTCAAATGGACCTTAGGAAGCATTACTATGAACAAAACTAGTGGAGGTGACAAAATTCCAGCTGAGCTATTTAAAATCCTAAAAGATGATGCTGTTAAAGTGCTGTACTCAATATGCCAGCAATATTACTCAGCCATTAAAAAGAATTCATTTGAATCAGTCCTAATGAGATGGATGAAACTGGAGCCCATTATACAGAGTGAAGTAAACCAGAAAGATAAAGAACATTACAGCATACTAACACATATATATGGAATTTAGAAAGATGGTAACGATAACCCTATATGCAAAACAGAAAAAGAGACACAGAAATACAGAATAGACTTTTGAACTCTGTGGGAGAAGGTGAGGGTGGGATATTTCGAAAGAACAACATGTATATTATCTACGGTGAAACAGATCACCAGCCCAGGTGGGATGCATGAGACAAGTGCTCCGGCCTGGTGCACTGGGAAGACCCAGAGGAATCGGGTGGAGAGGGAGGTGGGAGGGGGGATCGGGATGGGGAATACGTGTAAATCTATGGCTGATTCATATCAATGTATGACAAAACCCACTGAAATGTTGTGAAGTATAATTCCCTCCAACTATAAAAAAAAATAAATTAAAAAAAATAAATAAAAATTAGAAGCTCAAAAAAAAAAAAATGCCAGCAAATTTGGAAAACTCAACAGTGGCCACAGGACTGGAAAAGGTCAGATTTTATTCCAATCCCAAAGAAGGGCAGTGCCAAAGAATTTTTAAACTACTGGACAAATGTGCTCATTTCACATGCTAGTAAGGTTATGCTGTAAGTCCTTCAAGTTAGGCTTTAGCAGTATGTGAACCGAGAACTTCTAGGTGGACAAGCTAGATTTAGAAAAGGCAGAGAAACAAGGTTGTCACGAGGGAGCTGACCTTCACAGTCAGCCCCTTTGCTGCATCTTTGCGGGTTGGGAAGTCTGCTGTGGGTCCTAGAACTTTCACTGCAGTGTGAGGACTTCTTTGGTATAATTGTTCTCCAGTTTGTGTGTCGCCTGCCCAGTGGCTCTACAGTGGGGCTAATGGACAATAAAAAAGGCTGAGCGCCAAAGAACTGATCCCTTCAAACTGTGGTTTGGACAAGACTCTTGAGAGTCCCCTGGACAGCAAGGAGATCAAACCAGTCCATCCTAAAGGAGATCAGTCCTGAATATTCAGTGGAAGGACTGATGTTGAAGCTGATGCTCCAATACTTTGACCACCTGATGTGAAGAGCTGACACTGGAAAAGACCCTGATGTTGGGAAAGATTGAAGGCAGGAGGAGAGGGGGATGACAGAGGATGAGATGGTTGGATGGCATCACCGACTCAATGGACATGAGTTTGAGCAAACTCCGGGAGATGGTGAAGGACAGGGAAGCCTGGCATGCTGCAGTCCATGGGGTCACAAAGAGACACAACTGAGTGACTGAACAACAACAAAGAGAAACTAAAGATTGAATTGTCAACATTCATTGGATCATTGAGAAAGCAAGGGAATTCCAGGAAAATATCTACCTCTGCTTCATTGACTAGGCGAAAGCCTTTGACTGTGTGGATCACAACAAACTGTGGGAAATTCTTAAAAAGATGGGAATACCAGATCACCTTACCTGTCTCCTGAGAAATCTGTATGCAGGTCAAAAAGCAACAGAACCTTACATGGAACAACTGACTGGTTCAAAATTGGGAAAGGAGTACGATAAGGTTGTTTATTGTTACCCTGTTTAATTAACTCATATGCAGAGTACACCATGCAAAATGCCGGGCTGGAATCAAGCTGGAATCAAGACTGCCAGGAGAAATAACAAACTTTAGTATGCAGATGATACCATTCTAATGGCAGAAAGTGAAGAGGAACTAAAGAGCCTCTAGATGAAGGTGAAAGAGGAGAGTGGAAAGACTGGCTTAAAACTTATATATATATAAGATCACGGCATCCAGTGCTATCACTTCACAGAAAATAGATGAGGAAAAAGTGAAAATAGTCACAATTTTATTTTCTTGGGTTCCAAAATCATGGAAGATGGTGACTGCGACCATGAAATTAAAAGTCGTTTGCTCCTGTGAAGAACAGCTGTGACAAACCTGGTGGTGATTTAGTCGCTAAGTCGTGTCTGACTCTTGCCACCCCGTGGGCTGCAGCCCACAAGGATCCTCCGTCCATGGGATTCTCCAGGCAAGAATACTGGAGTGGGTTGCCATTTCCTTCTCCAGGGGATCTTCCTGACCCAGGAATCAAACCCAGGTCTCCTGCATTGCAGGCAGACTCTTTACCGACTAAGCTATGAGGGAATCCCATGAAAAACCTAGACAGCGTATTTAAAAGCAAAGACATCATTTTGCCAACAAAGGTCTATATAGTCAAATCTATGGTTTTTCCAGTAGTTACGTACGGATGTGACAATTGGACCATACAGAAGGCTGAGCGCTGAAGAACTGTTGCTTTCAAACTACAGTGCTGGAGAAGACTCTTTAGAGTCCCTTGGACAACAGGGAGATCAAACCAGTCAGTCCTAAAGGAAATCAAACCTGAATACTCAATGGAACGACTGATGCTGAAAATAAAACTCCAATACTTTGGCCACCTGATGCAAAGAGCCGACTCAATGGAATAGACCCTGATGCTGGGAAAGATCGAAGGCAAAAAGAGAAGGGGGTGGCAGAGGATGAGATGGTTAGATAGCATCACTGACTAAATGGACATGAATTTGAGCAAATTCTGGGAGACAGTGAAGGACAAGGAAGTCTGGCCTGCTATAGTCCATGGAGTTACAGAGTCAGACATGACTCAGCGACTGAACAACAATACTTTTTTGACCGGATATAGAGAAATAACGGATTATTTTGCATTATGGTTATTAATTCTCTTAATCACCTGGGCTTTGCATATTGCATTAAGGTTGCTATGTGACCCTGGAGCCGAATACATTGTCTCCGTGGTAAAACTGCATTAATGTAGACATATTTCCCTTTTTCATCATCATATATTAGAAAAAATATATTTAAAATAGGTAACAGGGGAGAGTATTTCAAGTTTTGAGCCTGAGCTCAGTTCCCCAGAAAATTCAGATGTGTTCAGTCATGGACAGGAAGCAGAAGAAAAAAAAAAAAAACAACCCACAGTAGCAGACGAGTTTCTAAGTGCACAAGTCAGGTCCTAAGTCAATGAGTCAAGGTGAGAGGTCTCACTTCTGTGGTTTCCTTGCTCCCCTTTTTCCCTGCCCTACCCACGTCACAGACTTGTGTTTGAGCCCTTAAGAGGTGAGAGGGCCACAGAATGTATGGAAAAGCAAGTTCACTAAAGCTCTGGACGTCCTTCCAAATTCAGGGCACCCATCCAGGGAGAGCAACACCATGCCGTACAACCAGATGTGGTCCAGGGCTTGCATCAGGTAAAACTGTAGTCTGTGGGCAAGGAAACCACAAGGCCGATGCCTGGAAAAGACGGGACTCCCGAGTGGTGAGGGACATCAGCCATACCCTACACAAGTGAGGACAAGCCATTCTGCTTGCCGTTCACACCATCCCTGAAGGAGACACACTTGGCTACACTGGCTTCTTTCTGAGTTTTGTTATAGGGTCTTGAGGTATAAGCACCACAGAGGAAATGATTTTATAACTATTTAACTGTTACAATTGTTTATGGGGATATTTTTAATCTTAGTTGTGTGACCTGTGAAAACACAGGTGATAATTATATAATACGGTGTATATGTCATATACATGTGTGTATTCAATTTACCCAGTCTTCTGGTGACATATGTGACTATATACATTTATATCTCTATGTCTCTATCTCTACACATCTGTATTTATTCTACCTGGTCTTCTGACTAGGGGAGCTTAATCCATAGAAACTATTGTTGGCATCACAGTGCTGTTCAGAAGGGGACTGTGAAGTTGAAAAACAACTCTGTACTTGTAATACAGGGAAATGCTTCATGTGTTAAGAAAGAAGCAAACAAAAGTCATCAAACATCAAAAACCTCCAAAATATTATCCTCCGCACACTATTAATTTCTGTTACATTATACTTTCATTGTTCAATTTAATTGGGTATTTAATCACTCTTAAATTCTAAAATTAGTTATATCTTAAACTCCTTTGGGGGGAAATTTGAATGACTAGCAGAGAATTAAAATAAAATCTTCAAAGGAATCAGCCCTCTAATCCATTTTAGATTTCAGTGAACTTGGAGAAGACACTTTTACAAAGCATGCCAAATGGAACTGAGGAACTCAGATGATCTACATTCACACAAAAATGAATATTCACTTTTTACTTCTGATGGTCTTCAGAAACAGCCCTGCAACTATGTAGATATATGAGAGTTACTTGGGGATAATAACATGCTAATGCTATCAAATAAAAAGTCTTTACCACATTCAAAATCCCAGTCAACTTTCTTTTATGTGTTCCTCTGAGCAAGGATTTCATTGAAATAGGATGAGACAAGATTATAGCTGCCTTTTAACAGCCAACTCTGCTCCACCTTCATCAAGCATTCTGCTTATTCCTGATAACTTGTTCTCTTTGATAT
Source organism: Cervus canadensis (assembly GCF_019320065.1). Taxonomy (NCBI): domain Eukaryota; kingdom Metazoa; phylum Chordata; class Mammalia; order Artiodactyla; family Cervidae; genus Cervus; species Cervus canadensis. Next base: position 15,820,106 of record NC_057416.1, read on the forward strand.
GGTTCACACATTGATTTTGTGCGACATTCCCCTCACCCCTCCTTGCGACTCCCTCAGGAATTTTCTCATGTAGAGATGGAAACTTGGTGGCTTCCCTGGAGGCTGAGACAGTAAAGAATCCGCCTGCAGTGCAGGAGCCCCAAGTTCGATCCCTGGATTGGGAAGATCCCCTGGAGGAGGGCATGGTAACCCACTCTAGTATGCTTTCCTGGAGGGCATGAACAGAAGACTCTGGTGGACTACAGTCCATGGGGTTGAAAAGAGTTGGACACAACCGAGCGACAAAGCACAGCACAGAGATGGAGACAAGGGAAGAGTGACAGGCTTTCTTTTCTTGGCTCCAGAATCACTGCAGATGGTGACTGCAGCCATGAAATTAAAGACGCCTGCTCCTTGGAAGAAAAGCTATGACAAACATAGACAGCATATTAAAAAGCAGAGACATTACTTTGCCAACAAAGGTCTGTCTAGTCAAACATTACTTTACCGACAAAGGTCCATCTAGTCAAAGCTATGGTTTTTCCAGTAGTCATATATGGATGTTAGAGTTGAACTATAAAGAAAGCTGAGCACTGAAGAACTGATGCTTTTGAACTGTGGTGTTGGAGAAGACTCTTGAGAGTCCTTTGGACTGTAAGGAGATCAAACCAGTCCATCCTAAAGGAAATCAGTCCTGAATATTCATTGGAAGTGAGAATATTCATTGGAGCTGAAACTCCAATGCTTTGGCCACCTGATGTGAAGAACTGACTCACTGGCAAAGACCTTGATGCTGGGAAAGACTGAAGGCAGGAGGAGAAAGCGACGACAGAGGATGAGATGGTTGGATAGCATCACTGACTGGATGGGCATGAATTTGAGCAAGCTCCGGGAGTTGGTGATGGACAGGGAAGCCTGGAGTGCTACAGTCCACGGGGCTGCAGAGTCAGACACGACTGAGTGACTGAACTGACTGAAGAGATGCTGTTTACGTATCATAAATGTCAAGGGTCACTCCCTGAGGCTATCTACCAATAAGCACGTATTATAGAAGGCGGGAGCCATTGTTTCACCACAAGGACCTTATTGTGAGTCCTAATGACTTCAAAGTAGTTGCCCTTGAGCTTTGCCTTACTACCTCATTGTGTTGCCAGTCCTCATCTAGAGAGCCATGTTATCCCACCCAGGACTCACTCCCCTCTTTTTGTGGCGCAGTGGTCCATAGAGGGGAGACGACAGGCAGAGGACGGAGCCATGTGTGAAGACACAGCAAATTCGGGGGCGGGGGATCTGGAGGAGACTTAGCCCAGGGTCAGATTATTTGAGTTACTTGACCTATCACCTTCCATGGTGGAAGCAAAAATCATACTATTTTAGTGCATTTCTAGCAAATGACCCAGTCATTCAGTTGCTACTGTTTTAGAATACTCTTCGCCCTGTAAATGCTTTCCATCACCATGAGCAGATTGAGTGAGAGAACACAAAATTGTGGGAATAATTTCTCATCACACATATCAATCTGTGAATTTTCTTCCAGGCAGTGTTGCTGAGGGTTCTATAAAATTTGTCTGTAATTATAAACCTAGTAAGAGTAACTCTCTGTACATCTTTGTAGGGAATTATGCAAGAGAGGTCATCTCATTAAAGTTGATCTTGCCAGAGGGTGTCTCAGCTTAAAAAGGGTAGAAGTGATTTTTGCAAATCAGAAAAAAGAGTGATGATGTATGGCTCACAGATGCTTCATCATTTGAAAAACAAACAAGACAAAAGAGGTCATGTGTTAACTGCTGAGTTTATATAGAATCACTACATTACATGTTATGTGTGAATAATAAAATAACAAGTCAGAACTCTTAAGCTGAGAAAAACACTGTGAGAAAAGCTTGTGATTACTGTTGCATTTCATCACAACCATTCACCTGATTCTAATTCAAGTATTATATTCAGAAATGTATTGAACACATGAATTAAGTCAGTTCTTTAGTAGATGAATATAAGACATCAGAAGATGTCCTTTTCCTCTTTAAGAGTTTGGAGGGTCACTGCAAACAAGGGATCCTATATTCTCCTTAGAAATACAGCATATGTCCTTTCCTGTCCCAAATATTTTTTCCTACAACCATGAATACTGTCTATTTTCCAAGAGGTTTTCCTAGTCCATTGGGTGTGGTGGTTAGGGTGGAGGAAGGAGAGAAGAGGTTATCTATTTGGCCTTAAATCTTGTGTTAATTCATGTTTATTGATTTCATCAAGCCTGAAACATTATTAATCATTTCACGGCTCTAGATGAATTTAAAAAAATGCCATATTATTTCCAAAATTATGGCTGCATTACTTGAATATTAAGTCTGTTTCAGACTTTACAGACTTCATAATTTACAAAATGAACTAGATTAATATTTTTGAATATATGTACATGTCTTCCGTGGACAATTACAATTGGGTAATGATGGACTGTAGGGGGAACAGGTCTGTGGGAGGCTGAGCAGTGATCAGGGACTGACAGGAAGGGACTTCTCTCTTCTTCTCTCTCTTCGAGTTCAACCGCCGCTCACACACAGCACTGTTTTCCACCCCCTAGGATCACACTCTCTAATAAAAGAGTAACATCTGCTAACACTTGTTGTTCAGTCATGTCCTACTTTTTGCAACCCCATGGACTGCAGCACACCAGGTTTCCTTGTCCTTCACCATCTCCTGGAGTTTGCTCAAGTTCATGTCCATTGAGTCAGTGATGTTATCTAACTGTCTCGTCTTCTGCTCCCCTCTTCTCCTCCCACCTTCAATCTTTCCCAGCATCAGGGTCTTTTCCAAAGAGCCAGCTCTTCACATCAGGTGGCCAAAGTATTGGAGCTTCAGCTTCAGCATCAGTCCTTCCAATGAGTATTCACTGTTGATTTCCTTTAGGATTGACTGATTTGACCTCTTTGCTGTCCAAGGAACTCTCAAGAGCATTCTCCAACACCACTTGGAGAAAGCATCAATTCTTCAGTGCTCAGCCTTCTTTATGGTCCAACTCTCACATCTGTACATGACTACTGGTAAGACCATAGCATTGACTATATAGACCTCTGTCAGCAACGTGATGTCTCTGCTTTTTAATACACTGTCTAGGTTTTTTTTTTGCTATATAGGGACCCAAGTCCAAACAATGATAGGAAACTTATTTTGTACTTTGCACTTTGGTCCATAGCCAAAGTGACTTAAAATAAGCAAACCATTTTTTGCAGAGTATGCTTGGTATGATGAGTTAACTCTTCTCTTTCATATTGAAAAGTTTCTGATCTGGTTCACGTAAAAAGTGAATCTATCTTCCCACATAGATGAGGACATTTATGACCTCTGCCTGGCAGCCCTCCCACTCTTGATGGAAGCAGAGAATAAAAGTACTGAGGGAGTCATAGAAGATGACAGGGTATTTGGAAAGAAAAGGGGTTGATTGAGAAGTAATATTCTCATCAAAACTCAGTCTCATCAAAAATATCAAGAATTGTAAGAACGCCTTTAAAAATATAAACTTGTTTCTACAGACTCAGAGCAGATAGCTTGAAGGTGCTTTAGGATAGAGGTGGGGATAAAGTGCAGAAGAGTAACCTTTAGTGGTGTTGTTCTGCCCTGGGGGCTTTGAGGAAAGCTGCAGGCATATCCCGGTATGTCTCAGAAATATATGAAAAGGGGGAAAACTTTCAGTTCCTCAGTCGAGAGCCTTCTGTTAAAGAGACAAGGGACCAGCAAGGTGAGGAAGAGCTTGCTAAGACCTGGCGTGGTTCAGCCAGGCACCCGCAGCGTCACGTATGTCAGTAACAAGAGACACCACTGCATCTACCATGCATTTCTCAGTCAACAATAGCTAGAGTATGAAGATCCTAACAATGTCTTTAGACAGAAAAATAGACATGAAGGTGTTCTTTGCAGGCAGGGCAAGTATAAATTTGTCCTGTATCCTGGTAGCTTTAAAGCACCTGATTGGGGCTAGAGGATCTTTGGGCCAACTGCTTCGAAAATAATTTCTAATGAGGCTTTGCTCCCAGCAATGCTAAGTCCTCAGAGGAGGCTGAGTTATCACAGTGATGCTCTGCATTATCCAAAGAAAACTGTTTGAGGGCTCCAACTTCTAGAGAGTTTCATGAAATTTTCCTCATAGCTTCGTTATCCATCATGTTATCCATCAATGGTCAGCAGAGGTCCATGAAGCGGAGTTTCCTCAGGCAAGTGAAAGGGAGGAGAAACCATGTGGTAGGATAATGAGACACGTAACAGCCACTCAGAGCAGTGGCCAAGGCCATCTTGGGCGGGATGCAGTGATTCAGCAGTTTTGTTGCATGCAGGAATAGATGTTGACAGAAAATTTAAATGACAATTTTTTTTTAATCTCCCTTCATATTTTTTAAAAGCGTAGGGAGTTTTTTGCTCCATGACAAATAAAGAAGGATGAATATTTTGAGACAAGAAAAATATGGTTCCATATCATGGGACAGGGCTAGTAGGCAATACTAAGATACTGAACAGAAGTTTAGATCTTATTCCAAACTGTCTAAGCCATTTTAGATTTTATAAGTATTACAAAGATTAATGACTATTTTCACATCTTCCAAAGTTAAACAATATTGTATCAAGAATTTACTTGGTGATGCTTAGCTGCCCTGCCAGGGTTATTGAAAAGAATAACTAAAATGATGGTTGTGAGTTAGTTTTATAAAAATATATGTAGTAAACCCATGACGGTTATTGTTATTGCTGTTATGGTAACAGTTGGATTTCATCCCAATCTTAAAGGGAAACCCTTAGAATATGAATTGCCTTTATTTGTAGAAGCTTAATGACAACTTGTATGTTAGAAGAAGCCCTTTTCAATCTCATTCTATTCAGTCTTACTATTAAATACTTGGTAAATTGAGTTGAAAGTGTGCTAATTGGATTTGTGGACAATCCAAAGCCAAGGATAAATGCTTTAAGAGAAGATTAGAGTATAATAGGATTCTGATAAACTTTAGGAAATAGGCCACTGTCCACCAAATGAGATTTCCTAACCATGTCCACAGAGGCCCAAAATATATAATAAAATGCCTATAATAACAAGATGCATTCATCTCTGAGCAACATTACCTTTATATACACTTACTGGATTTTTATTTTTCTAGTTTTTCTTTGTTTCTGTATTCAGGTTTTCTGCTCTTCCACTTCTCCCCTCTGCTTCCTCTATGAGTGTTTCTCCTAACCTGAATTTTCCCCGTTGTTCTTCCCTGATGTGTTGAGTTAAAAGGTGAATTTATGCAGATGCTATTAGTTACAGGGAAGTTGTCAAGTGGTTCTGAAATTGGGGATGCAAAGACAACTCGTGGAAATTTCATGAAGCCTTCCCATGCACTGTCCTGTGGTCAGGAAGGGCTTCCCAGGTAGCTCAGGGGTAAAGAATCCACTTGCAATGCAGGAGACGCAGGAGACGTGGGTTTGCTCTCTGAGTCAGGAAGATCCCCTGGAGGAGGGCATGGCAACCCACTCCAGTGTTCTTGCCTGGAGAGGCGCCTGGTAGGCTATAGTCCAGGGGGTCACAAAGAGCATGCATGGTCAGGAGAGAATGATATGCTAAGTTTCTCTTGGCACAGATGCGGGGGAAGCCAGTAGCTGGTTTCTTCACATGCATCTTTACCACCAGACTCTGGCCATCACTACTAGTTTCACTACTGGAATCATCTCACTCTTCCACCATACAACATCATCATTTTTTCTTTAAGGTGCTTGTGATGGTTAGGTCACAGCCCTTGTTTTTCAATGCTTAGAAAACTAAATTGCTTTAGCTTTCTTTTCTGTATTTGTTTCTGTGTGAGTGTACTGTCTACCTCCAATGTAACCACTTTTTGTGTTGTTTTAGTGACCATCTGTAGGGGAATTTTGATAATGACATCAAACAAGATCTTGTGCAAGTAAGATCACAGGTTCCAAAACCATCACTGAGTCTCTGTCCGGTCTCGAGCTCCTTTTCACTGTCTGACAAGTGCCTCCTATAATTATCTAAAAGTAGTATTGATTGTGGTTGCTTCAGGCTCATGAGTTTCTCCCAAAGAGAACTTTGTTGTTAAAAGAAATGATGGAGAGAGGCTAGAATGGGTATGGCAATCCACCTCTAATGAACGCTCTGATACCCCCTTGACTGGGATGCTGTCATGAGAGGGTCTTCAGCTCTTTTCCATCTTCAGGGACAGGTACAGTTTCCTGTGTCTAATTTCTGGATCTGAGTCAGTTTTCAGGCTTCACATCACACGATTGAAAGGGAACTGGAATTCCACGGGTCAGGCCCCTGTGACAAGGCAGCAACTATTTACAGTGATGATTTCCCAGTCTTTCCTTAGTAGGACCGATGGCCATTTATTCAGGCCACATCACACTAGAGAAGAGAGCATTGAACCCAAAGAGGAACAAGCCTGAGTTGCTGTTGACAACTAGAGCATTGATGTGTCATTCCAGCTCCTCTGTGAGGGCAGGGTGGATGGGGGGGTCAGGTAACACACGACACCCTCTCTGAGAAGAGGCTCATAGTGGGTTTGTACAGTCTGCTAACCCCTCACGGTCATTTTCCTGGCCCTCACATGTAGAAATCTGGATAGATTTGCTTGGTATTTGGGTCAGTCCACACTGAGTCCTTTGTCTAGAGAATAAGAGGTCTGATGGTGGGAAGGCCAGATGAAAGCCCTTAAAAGTCACCCCTGACACTGCCAATATAGTGAATAAAAGTAGTACCGCACCCCAGGTGGTGGGGGAAATGGCCGATATCAGTGCCTCCCTTAAGATCTAAAGGATCATTTAACATGCTCGTCCAGAGGATGACCACAGACCGCAGCGAGCAGCCCCAGCTGTAGGATCCATGTCTGATGTCAGATCTCTACGTAGCATGGCCTGGAGGTCCATGACAAGTGTTGTTTGATCTGGCAAGAGAGTTTTTCCCTCTCCTTATCGGAAAAGAAAATCAGAAGCAATTTACATTCACTTATAATATATGAGTATACATTTACTGCTCTGCCCTGGGGCTTTGTGAACTCTCTATCCTTCTGCCATTATATAATCTGCCATGTTCAGAACTGTCTGGAAAGCCTGCAGACTATCACACTGAGTCACTGTATTATGCTAATAATAAAGTCGGATATGCAAGAAGGGGCTAGCATGTTGGAAGCTCTGTTTAAATATATGGGCTCCATGAGGTGGGATATAAACCTCATGAATGGTCAGAATACTTCCTCATCAATTAAAATCATCAGCAACCAGAGATCATGGGCAACATGCCAAGACACACCAGCCAAAGTATTAATAAAAGATAAATTATTGCACCGCACCTCCTACCATGAATAACACATTAAATGAAACAACAAAACCCATGAATAATACCTCCCACCATTAGATAACACAATGCCTAGTAAGCCTCTTTGGGTTTTGGAGTTTGTGTATTCCACACCTGGAAATACTAATCTAGACCATGTACTTTTAGTAACAGAAAGAACTGCCAGCTTAGCGTGGTCATAGTGGAACAGACGACATGTATTGGCTTCTACTTACAAACATGATTGGCTGTTTCTGCCACCCGATGATCAACTTGCCAGTAACAGAGGCCAACACTGGCACCAATTCTCAAGAAAATGAACTGGCCACTTGGTGGCAAGTTGAATACACTGGACCATTCCTCCCTGGAAGAGCAAACAATCACAGAACTAGACACATACTCCAGATTTAGGTTTGCCTTTCCTGCTTCAAGAGTTTACAAAGTATTTGATCTGCTGGCATGGGATTCGGCATAAACTGGGCTCACTCTACAGCGAAAGAGATTTGAAGCAGGATATCATGGGGCCACTAGTCATATTACAGAATGCTGCAGGTAGGATGGAGCATTAGGATGGCCCACTGGAGTTATAGCTGAAGCCCTGGCTCAGTGGTGCTATTTTCTGAGGATGAGTCACGTCCTTTTATTTTTTATTTATTTATTTTTTCGTTTATTTTTATTAGTTGGAGGCTAGTTACTTAACAATATTGTAGTGGTTTTTGCCATACATTGACATGAATCAGCCATGGATTTACATGTGCTCCCCATCCCGATCCCCCCTCCCACATCCTTTTAGAATTCAATGTCCACCTTGAATCAAAGACCTTAAATAAGAAGGTGAAAGAAAGTGAATCGCTCAGTTGTGTCCAACTCTTTGAGACTTGATGGACTGTAGCCCACCGGGCTCCTCTGTCTATGGGATTCTCCAGGCAGGAATACTGGAGCGGGTTGCCATTTCCTTCTCCAGGGGGGCTTCCCGACCCAGGGATAGAACCTGAATCTTCTGCACTGTAGGCAGACGCTTTACCATCTGAGCCACCAGGGACGAGAGGAAAAAAAAAAGTAAAACACTCATAGGACCTTAGGGCTTGCTCTCTAAGAAGTGACCTGTATCACTTCTACTCACTTTCCATTGGTCAAAATAAGCCACAGGACCAAGCTTAATTTTAATCCTTACCCAGGGAGAGGCAGCAAATATTTTAAAACAAGAACACCTTTAATGACAATAATTTATATTATATTTAATTATGAAATTACCAGGACAGAAAAACAGTGAAGGAAATTAATAGATTATCCCTGTTATTATGCTATGTAAATTATTAAAACAATTTGGAGACATGAACAGTCAAGGCATTCAATGTAATCACATCTTTTAAAATGTTTATTGTTTGTATCATAAAATGGTAGCATAATTAAAGCTGAAAAGACATGATCTAGGTTCTGGAACTGCTTTCATTTTCATAATCTTAAATAAATCTTGATTTGTATATTTTAAGTCTGGACTAGACTTAAAATTGGAAAATAAATAAATAACTGGGCTGTGGGGAAGGAGAGGAGAAAAAGCCAAGGAGCGGGGGGATCAGGGGCTCAATGGCTGAGAATCCAAATTTACTGAAAAAAGCTAGTAAACATTGAGCTGTAATAGATGTCTGGTCCTGTGCAAATGGTGCTTTTAGCTACATTTTTACTATTAACTTTTCCTTAAAAATTCTCAAGTTTTTTTTTTTGCCAATGAGAAACTATACTGAACTCATCAGCTTTTATGTGGCAGAACTAAGGTTTAAAACCAGAATATCTGACTCCAAGTTCACTGCTTTTTTCCTATTAATATCAACCCACATGTTTAAGGATCTAAAGGGCTGCACATGAAATTTATAGAGGAGCATCTAGATTTGGGATCAAACACAGAGAAATCCTCTAACGTCTGGGCCGCGGTGTGCAGGACAGAGATGCTGGCAGTACATGATCTGGACGCTGCCAAAGCACTGCCATCTTCAGCTCCAATAACTCACGGCTCCTTGCTCAGTGCCACCTGGCCTGTCTAGCCTGGGAGATTTCATGCTCTTCTACATGAGATAAAGTTCTCCCATTACCCCTAAGCTTCAAAGAAGGACTCACAGCTTGGTTGAAAGGAGGAACTCAGACAGGGTTTCAAATCCGCACACAGAACGACAGGCTCGGCGTTCCGGAATTTCTCCACGCTGCAGTCACTCTTTCACGTTAGGGAGAAGCCTGGTCTAAGGTATACTAGAGTAACAATCAGTGCCTGATTAAATAGCCTTATTATTCACAGGGCGTGCTATCCGGGAGTTTTGTGATACTGTTTTGTTTTCAGGTTCAACGATGATGGGCATTTTCCTTCTTAGCCCCATTTATGACCATCAGACTTATTTATAAGATGACTAGTTGGAGGCAATTCCTGTCACCGGACAGAGCAGAGCGCGTGGGTAAGATTAGCCTGTAAAGTGGTTTCACTAAGTGAGCTAAGTATATATATTTACACATTCCACAAGCACCATTCCTTAGATGACCAACAAGTGATGCTTAGTTTTCACGTTTTCTTTAGAAGAAAACGAAGTGTGTTAGAAAATGAAGTGTGTTAGTTGCCCAGTCGTGTCTGACTCTTTGCAACCCCATGGACTGTAGCCCACCAGGCTCCTCTGTCCATGGGATTCTCCAGGCAAGAATACTGGAGTAGGTTGCCATTTCCTTCTCCAGGGAATCTTCCCCAATCAGGGATTGAACCTGCATCTCATAAGTCTCCTGCATTGGCAGGCAGATGTTTTTTTTTAACGCTAGCAACACCTGAGAAGCCCAAGAAAATAAAGAGAGGTCCCTTTGGGTGGGACCTCACTAGGTCTCTTGCGCTCTAAGTCCTGTGTCGCAGGTTAGATTTCCTGTGAAACAGACGTTACACAGAGTTTAGGGTGCAGGGTGTTTGTGTCTTTGGCATCAATGCCAGTGGGAAGGAAGCAAGCTGGGGCCAGCGGGAGAGAAAATGGCCTCTCAGAACCCTCCTGTTTTGGGGGCAAAATGGCCAGACATTTGTATTATCATCATTAGTCATAAGACGTTGGCCGCCCTGGGAGGGGTGTGACCCTGGGTGAGGGGCTCTCTGCAGATGAAGCGAAGCCTGAGAGAGGTCACAAATACAGACTGGCAGGACGCACAGCATCTGGGGCAACAAGGGCTATCTAGGCAGTGGTTCTCCTTATCCATCACAGTCACTACTCTCGCTGCAGTTGTGTCTGACTCTTTTGCAACCCTGTGGATTGTAGCCTGCCAGGCTCCCCTGTCCTTGGGGTTCCTCAGGCAAGAAGACTGGAGTGGGTTGCTATGTTCTCCTCCAGGGGAGCTTCCCAACCCAGGGATGGAAACTGCTTCTCTTAAGTCTCCTGCACTGGCAGCCTGGTTCTTCAGCACCACCTGGGAAGCCCTAGTCCAGCCCTGGTGCCACCCAAGCCCTTTCTCTGGATACATCTGAGGAGCAGTAACTAAGGCTGCCAGCGGACTCTGTGCCTAAAGGAAAGGCAGCCGAGGAAGGCTAGTGCCCCTGCGTCCACACCGGCTCCCCATCAACTCCTCCTCCGCCGCACGTTCTCCATTCCCCACAGCCCCACGGCACCTCCGCTTGCCATCGTGGCTTACGCAGGAGGGTAATATACTCTCAGCCCCGAGGGGCAGAGAGAGACCCCAAGTGAACCGCTCCCCACTCCCTCCCCTCCACTGTGACTGCAGTCCTGCCCCCACTCAGTGGTCCAGCAGTCACCTGGCCAGGCTGGTTTCCCCTCTTAACTTCAGGTCTCTGAACACAAGGAACCCAAAGCAACCAGGCATGAGGCATAGTTTAGAGCAGAAGAGGACTCTCATTTTGTCTGCTGATGAAAGTGATTTTTTTTCATCTTCCTGTGAACATACTAACATATTTCAAACAAAAGTGATATTCTACAATAAATATAGTTCTGATGTCCCCTTTATTTATCTGCACAGCTTGTTAATGAAGACATTCATCAAACACCCACGTTTACTAGTCAGGGTGCTAGAATTTTAAAAAAGTAAGCAAACAGAAACTGGTTAGTTTACAGAGAAAAGGAAGATATTGGAAGGATACTGGGTAGTGCATAGAATGAGTCAAATTTGGAAACTGGCAGTCTAGGCAGGGACCAAGGAAGAGGAGGAGGAGGTGAGAACTGGCCTTAGGAATCACACCTGAACTGCTTGCCCTTGGAACCCAGCATCTTAGTCAGGATCCTTGCCCCACCTGGCAATGTGAATCTAATGAGTGGATATGTAATGTGCCCTATATTCTCTCACGTAGTAAGAGGAATTAAGTCTTCGATGTTAGAGGTGAATTATCTTGTCAGCAGTCTCTCGGGACAGGTTAAGGACCCCTCGGCCTTGACTGCTTCTCTATCTGTGACAGTTCTGGGCGCAGACTGACTTTCTTGGAAAATGTATGGTGACCCTTCAGGAGCCACTGTTAGTTTTCGAGGTTTTTTTTAAGTGAAGCGGACCGTGTAATCTGTGTTCTATTCTTAGTCCTTCCTGGGTCTGACCTTGGGGAAGTTCAAGCAAAGTGAAAGTGGCTCTTTACCTGAGGATGTTTCATGTCGATGAGCTTGGGGAGATGCTACTCAGCAACTCAGAAGAAAGCGCTTCTTTCCGAGAGTGAGATATTTTTCTCTCAGGACCAATTTGATCCTGTGTGTAAAATCCTTTATTCATTATCAAGTAGCACTGATTAAATGTGCAAATGTGCAGAGTGCTGTCCTAGGAACTGTACAAAGTGAATTATCCTGCCTGGTAGGACCTTAAAATCAAAAGCAGGAATTTATTACCTAAGAGGTGTCATTTAGCACCCTGGATTTGATGGGACATCAGCTGTCCAGTCACTCCGGAATGCTTTAGGCTCCTGAGTGCGCTGTTGGTTCTGCAAAGCTTTTGGAGTTTGCTGCCCTGTGCCATTGAAACTCCACAGTCCGGGGATAATATTGAGCGTACAGAGAAAATGTATATTACATGTACACTATGATTTTACTTAGTTTATTTCCTTGAACTCTACATAATGCAAAGGATGTTTACTTCATCAGTTTTGAAACACTACTTTTTTTGGAGCAATTCACACTAGGTATTTCCATGGAGACTCAGTGAGTATAAAACAATCTCTGTAGATTTTGTCCAATGTTGCTTTTTGTAAGCTGCAGGTATTATAAATCCCATAGCAATTCTGACTGAAGTGGTTGCACTAAGTACTATATCCTCTGCAACAATATGCTGTAAATATTCTGGTATGATGCTGGGTTTTCTGAACCATTTTCTTATATTATTGGTCCCATAAACCTTAATATTGATATTATCCTGGGAATCCCAACTTTTTTGACACTCAAGCTTCATCTGCAACACTTTCATCCTTAGAAATGGCATAAAAAATCTTCATGAAATGATCTGTCCTGACTTTGGTTTAGTAACATGCACAAACTGTGTCTTTCTATTACTAGTATTTCATCAATTACCTCCCTCTATCTCCGCTACCAGTACAATAAAGGCTCAAGCTTCAGAAAGAATCAGTACCACCAAAGGAAGCAGAGAAGAAGAGAGTTGACAGGCTGGCAGCTAGCCTGACAGATTTCCAGATGAGTTGGGTAAAATAACATTACAAGACCTCAATAATTTTATGCAAATGAAATGTTTTGCTGTGTGCTGTCCCTCACAGGGAGATACAAGACTTTATTTTTGTCCTTGTGAAAACTCTTTTCGTTATTCCTGCACCTAGAGTGTCTGTGTGTCTGTTCAGTCTGCTAGAAGCAGAGACAAACAGCCTGAAGGCTGAGATAAAGGGCATTAAGAACCACACTTGGTTCTTCTAGCTCCCTGGGAAAGGTGCCCCTGCCTTTTATCCTGTCAGACAGGGATGACGTGAAGATGTCTGTGAGTCAGGCGAATCAGAGCTGAGCGGTGGACCAGTGATGTGTTAGCAAAACCACAGAGCAGAAACCATCTGGCAGGTATGACTGTCTGGTATTTGCGAAGTCTGGCGGCAACTTAAGTTTCTGGGAGGACTTCTGTTTTATTCCTGGGTGCAACTGGAAACTAAGACTTCTAACCCTTAAAATAAGGACTCTGACTCATCATTCCACCAGCTCTAATATCTGCTATCAGATCTGCCCTCCAAGGAGCCCAGTACTTTATGAACAGAATGAAGATCTTCATGTTGTGAAGTCTGGAGAGATTACCACTCCCTAATCTGTCCTACAGAACAATGGTAAAATCACTCAAAACCTTTGAGGGTATGGTAAACGTTTTCATTCCATCCTTAGGTTAAACAGGGATAGAGCAGAAGGACTTGAGAGTTTCTGTGAAAAGATGACATAAATTACAGACAGAAAAAAATTTATAGACAGAAAACTGAAAGAGTTTATAAATAAGACATAAACAAATTTAGTAATCTGTAATAAGTAAATTCAAGATAAAATAAAATGAAAACATCCACTGGAGAATATGATGTACATTTTAATTAAAATTATCCATTCTATTTTACGTCATTTTAGTTTCTGAAAATGTGATTTTCTTATATGTTATCATAAATACTAAAGAGATGAACCTGCTCTTTCACTTTTCATTAAAGTCCTCTTTAATACTTGGACAGAATTTTATTTTATTTATTTTATTATTTTTTATTAAAAAAATTTTTTTAAATTTTTTCTTTGGGCAGAATTTTAAAAGTATGTAGAGTGTCAGTAATTCCCCCATGCTCTGAGATCTTTATAACCTGGCTATTTACCTAATCGCTAGATTACTATTCTATTAAAACTCACTTCAGGTGTAAAATTACTTCTAATAATGGTCTACTTTCAGTCATACAACCATTTCAAACAATTTCCTTAGCCTAAAACTAAAATGCGTAACACAGACATTACCTCTAATTTTCAAGAAGTATTTAAGGAGGCTGACAATATATAACAATCTATATGAAACTACCTAACAAGTCATACACTCAGCAACTGATTCATCAGTTTTGAGTGCCTAATATGTATCATGTATTCAGCTAAAAACTAGGCATAAAAATTCAACTAGTGGAATAATGATACAATAGATACTATCAGATTGATCTCACATATCTTGTGTACTCCTACATAAATAAAAATAAAATAAAAATAATTTGCAGGAAGTAGAATAAATGTCTAGATTTCTACCTCTGATTTAAAACAGTAAGGCTGACCAACAAAATTATCATCTATTTAGCATCTAGCCATCTCTATCACAAGCTTCCCTTGTGGCTCAGCTGGTAAAGAATCCACCTGCAAAGCCAGAGACCTGGATTCGATCCCTGGATTTGGAAGATCCCCTGGAGAAGGGAAAGGCTATTCTTGTTTTTTTTGTGTGTGTGGGGGGGAAAGGCTATTCTTTTCCTTCCCCAGTATTCTGGCCTAGAGAATTCCATGGACTGTATAGTCCATGGGGTCACAAATGGTCAGACACGACTGAGTGACTTTCACTTCACTTCACATCTCTTATCATCATTTTTTTTGCAAACAAATACAGTAGTATTAGTTTGTATATAGGCATATCTATTTAGGTAGTGATATAAATTGTTGCTTAAGTATTTGTAAAACTCCTAAGAAAATTTTTGCTTAATTAGACATTTAAAATTCTCATCTTTATATATTTTTTAATTTTATGATCTGTCTGGGATAGAGGTAGGTACTTGATCTTGTGTTCAATTTAATTGCATCTTATCATCTTTATTACAATGTAAATTGCATGATGTTATAATGCATGTAAATATCTGGAAATTAAATATTCATTAGTATTTGAAAATCTGTATAAACATTTATCTGAATATTTGAAACTTGAAAATATGCCCTAAAGTAATATCAAATATTGGAATGCATCTAATACAATAGAGGAAAAATTAGAAGATAAATATAATTAAAAATATATATCATATTTATATCATTGGGTATTAAAAACATTTTGTTATGAACATTTTGAGTCAAGTTTTAAAATGTTCATTATCACTAAATGTGCTGATTGCAGAATTAAACTACATAATTAATAAGGGATGATAATTTAACAAAATTATATAAAATATCCTAGTCTTTTTAAGAATTTAAGATGTTAATATTTCAATGTATCTTATAAAATTTGTTTTACTTAACTAATGAATTAAATAATTTTTTAAATATGATTTTATTTTCCATTTTTTTCTATAACTTTTACATTTTTATTTAGCTGTCTCCAAGGTATAGAAATAATTCACAATCCATTAAAATAAATGTAAGATTTTCATTGTATCCATCTCCTGGCTACTTAATTCCTTTCTTCATTATATCACAAGAATCTCACGAGAGCAACAACTGAAGAGTATATCAATTCAGAGTCTCCTTAAGCCTCTCTGTTTCTCAAAACTGTACAACAATACACAGGTGCTTTCTTACAGGTTGGGACTTGTAAGGCAGGCATACTTGTGCCTAATTTATCTTTCTGAGGCATTTTACATCCTGGACCATTTTTTTCTACTACAAAAATATTTTCAGTGGTCAATAAACATTAAATAGTTGGAGTAAGATTCTGAAATTGTCTCTGCATTGAAAAAAGAAAAACTTTATTTTCCTAGATCATTTATTTTTAATTCTAAATAACTTAATAATGTAATAAGAAGATACAAATTTTTAACATAAATGATATTATAGAAATATTTATTAAATATAATTATACAAGGTGCAAACTGAAAGGCATTTTGAAAAACTATGAATCCTGTAAGGGAGCTCAAGTTTTTTTATTTTAATCACTTTTTTTTAATCTAGTTCAATTCAATACATATTTACTGACAAATTATTTGTCCTTAGCATTATGTTACATGTGGAATAGATAAAGATGCTATGGTCTCTGCCCTTAACAAGAACTTAAAGATACTTTTGTCTAGCAAGTTTACCTGCTGAATTATGAAATTAATTCCACTGAGATCACAGTTATAAGACATGGGACTCTGAATGCTTGGAACTGGTTAACTACTAGCATACACCATGCTATCACTTAATGAGAATCTGCATTCTTTGGCCATAAATTTAAAACTTAAACTGTGAGGAATATTTAATATAAATTCTAAGAAACATCTTGACCTTTATGAATAATCAAGGGTAAATTGTGGGGTGGGGTGAATTTCATCCAAAATAAGATATGTGAAAAACACACTCAGGTAAGAGTTCTCAATGATCAGATAAATTTAGCTGAAATGGATTTCCAAAATTTCTTCTATTAGAGATGATGGAAATGAGACAGTCAGTAGACAGGAATTATCAAGTGTGACAATTTATATATTAAGAACTACTTTTCAAATCTTCACTATCAACAGTAAAGTAGTTTGATACAATTGTTTATTAATGATCTCCCTCTACATTGCAAAACAATAAAAATATGAAATTAGAAAGAAGAAAACAATATAAAAACTAATCTTGCTATGTTACAGTGGGAAATTCAAAGTTACTTAAAAGTAACAAAGACGTCCCTGTTGGCTCAGATTGTAAGGAGTCTGCCTGCAATGCGGGAGACCTGGGTTGGATCCTTGGGTTGGGAAGATCCCCTGGAGAAGGAAATGGCAACCCACTCCAGTATTCTTGCCTGGAAAATCCCATGGACGGAGGAGCCTGGCAGGCTACAGTCCATGGGGGCGCAAAGAGTTGGACACGATTGAGCAGCTTCACTTTAACAAAATTAACAAAACTGTAATGATTAAAGAACACAATGTATGAAGAACAAAAAAAACACACACAAAAATCTGGTAGATTCCAAATTTATTCACCAGAATACGAGCTGTGGATTGGCGTGTGTAACTTGCTTGTCGTGATAGTTCCTCTGTGGGCACTCAGCTATTGACTGGATTGCTAATTAGATCCCATAAATTTAAAATGTTTCTTCTTTTACTCTTTAGTCTTTGATAATTTCTGAATAGCATTCTTAGCTTCCCTATAGCCAACATACACACACAAAGTTTATATACTATTAAATATGCCAATTTAAAAGATTATGACATGAAATGGCAACCCACTCCAGTATTCTTGCCTGGAAAATCCCATGGATGGAGGAGCGTGGTAGGCTACAGTCCACGGGGTCACAAAGAGTTGGACATGACTGAGTGACTTACTTTATGCCCTTAGCAAGGTGTATAAAGACAAACAAATAAAATCAACTTCTCTTGACGCTACTTCCTCATCTGTAAAATAAGTGTACCGGACAAAGGTAATCTAAAATGTTGTCTTAAACCTGCTTGTTTCCATATGGCTCTGTGGGTTTCATCATTTACGCAGTGACAGCCACTGTTTTATATAGCTCCTCTAGTGATACTTTTGCATAAACTGACAACCAGTGATGTAAACTACACATGACTTTTAGAATGAATAAAAATCTAAACACAAATATATGTGAAAACTTTTTGGTTAAACATGTACATAAATAACTTTTTCCACTATACTGTAAGTAGCTTCAGTTACTTATAAGATACAGTTACTCTCTTTCTCTCTCTCTGTATATATATATGTTTACTCTAAAAATTATATAAATAATAAGTAGCTAATATATTGATAATAAACATAAATATGGTTGTATATAATATAGCTACTATACATAAATGTCTATATAATTACTAAAAAATAAGCACATCAACAAAATGTTCAATATATAATATCCCTAAAAATCAACATCTTTGGGGAAAAACTAATTATTTTTCAGATTTTTTTTTGGAAAATTTTTTCTTCTGCTTTTAACTTGCTTAATTTTTTTGTTTCTGAACAAAATTTTACCATATGGGCACTGCCAGTTTCCAGCAGTGATTCTATATGAGTCGATAAAAATAGCCAACCCTTCAGATACAGAAATATATTCCATGTTTTTTCATGTGGAAATTTGCTTAATAAGAATTTAATGAGGATCAACCACATGCCAGATTCTGCATGATGTATAATTACACAAAGATTAATACGCCAACATTCCTGTATTTGAGCCACCCTACCTGTACTTACAGATCATGCTGTCTTGGAATAAAATCTCTAATTATTTAAAAACTGAAACCATACTTGTTTCTTGTAATTTGATTGTAATTCAAACTGTGATAATATATTAAATTCCATTGTTGTTTGTGTAATTATCTCTATTTACTTATGCCCAAATAATTTTTAGCTAATTGAAATCACATTAATAATTTGAGCAATTCTACTGACTATGTAGTGACTCTGTTAGACTATGGGGACAAACCCAGCTATGCTCACAAACCGCCTCTTTGAGGAAAAAATGTATCCTTACACATAGTGTTTGGCAATTTTGGGGTGTAACTTCTCCTACCGTGATTGATTTTAAGTTACCCACAATTTAACAGCCGTCTTGCAAAGTTCCTGAATGTCTAATAATCATCTCTAACAAGCTGGTACTAGACAGCCAATTACCGGATGAAACTTAAGTTATAGTCTTCTCACCTTAGTAGGGAGAAACAGAAAAGCATCTTATGGGATCATTGCTTTGGTGAAAGTTCTCTGGAGGAACCCAAGAAGAAGTAATAATGAATGGTTAGGGAAGACTTTTGGCTTCCCATGTGGTGCTAGTGGTAAAGAACCCACCTGCCAATGCAGGAGACATAAGAGACGTGGGTTTGATCCCTGGGTCGGGAAGATTTCCTGGAGAAGGAAATGGCAACCCACTCCAGTATTCTTGTCTGCAGAATCCCATGGAGACAGGAGCCTGGCAGGCTACATTCCATAGGATTGCAACGAGCTGGATGTGACTGAAGTGACTCAGCACAACAGGACAGGCCTTAGAAAGGAGGTTTTAACTGAACTGCATCTTGAAGGACGAGTAGGTATTCCCTGGTTCTCCAGGTTGAGGTAAAGTGGCAAATCAGGAGATAGAATATCTTGGGGGGAAAAAAAGAGGCAGTACATGTTAAAGAAAAGAAAGTAAATAAAGTATGACATGGTATTTGGAATAATATAATCCAACCAGAGAGGGAAAGGGGCCATGAGACAAGGGGAACATACAGTAGGAATTAGGAGGGTGTGAGGGTGTCTGATTATCAAGACACTTATGCCATGTTAAGGAATCAAGTTGGATTCAGCATCTGCCTCCATTTGGACAGTGGAGTGACATGCCTGGCTTTCTGTTTTACGAACACTCTAGAAGCAACATAGAGGGTATATTGGAGGTGAGGAGAGAATAGTAGTGGTAAGACTACTTAGAAGGTTACTGTGGTATTCCATGAGAAAAATAATGAAAGCTTGATGGGAAACGTTATGTTTGAGATGCTTGTGAAAATTGTTTGGCTTTTTGTTTGTTTATTCAGATGCAATTGACATAAAACATTGTATAAGTTTAAGGTATACATGTGAAGATCTGATATAGCTATGTATTATGGAATGTTTACCACAAGAAGTTAGTTAACCTTGCACACGCATGCTGAGTCGGTCAGACACGTCCGAATCTTCGAGACCCCGTGGATTGTAGCCCACCAGGCTCCTCCATCTTTGCCTCACACAATTACTACTCTGTTGTTGTTGTTATTATAGTGAGAACATTAAAACTCTACTCTCATGGCAACTTTTCAGTGTAAAATGCAGTACTGTTAACTACAGTCAGCATGCCGTACTTTAGATCCTTGAAAGTTATCCATCTTAAAACTGGAAATTTAACCTACATCTATTTCCCCCACCACTCAGCCCCTGGCAACTACCATTCTACTCTGTTTCCACGAGTCTGATGTCTTTAGATTCTACATGTAACTGACAGCATACAGTATTTGTCTTTCTCTGATTTATTTCACTTAGTATAATTCCCTCAAGATCACCCGTGTTGTCACAAATGACAGGATTTCCTTCTTTTCTATGGCTGAATAACACTCTATTGTATCCATACATATATACTTCATTTTTTAAACCCATTCATCCATTGATGGACGCTAAAGTTCTTTCCATGTCTTGATTATTGTGACTAATGCTGCAGTGAACATGGAGGTGGTGTGGATATCTCTTTGAAACAGTGACTTCATTTCCTTTGGATATATACCCAGGAGTGGAACTGCTGGATCATGTGGTAGTTCTGTTTTTAATTTCTTGAGGAATCTATACTTTTTCCATAGTGGCCGCACCAATTTATATTCCTACCATCAGTGCATCAGGGTTCTCTTTTGTCTATCTTTGCTAATACTTCTTGTCTTTGGTCTTTTTGATAATAGCCATCCTGACAGGTGTGAAGTGATATCTCGTGGTTTCGACTTGTAGTTCTCCGGTAATTAGTGACGTTTAGTACCTTTTTTACGTACTTGTTGGCCACTTCTGTGTCTTCTTTGGACAAATGCCTATTCACGTCCTCTTTGATCTTTTTTCATTCAGATTGCCTTTTTTGCTATTGAGCTGTACGGGTTCCTTATATATATTTGGATATTAAATTCTAATAAGATCCTTTATTATTAAAAAAAAAATACCTCCCAAAAAAGCCAAAGACAAAATGTTGTTTTGTGATCATAATAATGAAGAACATAGCATAGTTTCCTCAGTATGCTTTCTTTTTTCACTCTGAGGCTACTGTTGACAGAGAAATCTTATTGTCTTCTCCTTTGTGTAATTAAAAAAGTAAATTGTGTGGAATGTTCCTTTCTTGTCTCATTTCCATATAACCTTGCTCCAGTCAACCAAATTATACTCGATTCTAGACACAGAAACAAATCAAATGTGGGTAGAGAATATGAACAAAAGAGCACATCTGATTCTAGTGAACATTTCTGTCTAGTCCAGCGTTCACCAAATTGGATATTTTATGGAAATTCAACAATCTCGCCAAATGTGAAAATAAAGTCTTAATCTTCCTGTAAGAGGCATGTTTTATAGAAAGAGCTGTTCTTCAAAACCAGATTCAGCGTGCAAAGAATCTGTGTGGTTTTCTTATCACACATTTGCCTTCTCATCCACATTGACTACCCCCCTGACTTTGAACTCACACTTGTGTGTTTCTAACGCAGTGGTAGTTCTTTATTCTATATTCGAGAGCCACAGAGCATCCCAGGGCAATGATAATGTCAGCACGCATATAACGTTTCCAACACAGGCATCTGGTACCATCTATCAAGCCTTATAGTTCCGGTTGGTGGTTATAGTGGAAACGCTGTGTGGAAACTTTAAACTCTAGGCATTTGGAGTTTAAACTCCAGGCAGTTGTATTTATTTGTGGCATCCTGCCAAACTCAAACGCAGCCACTGTTTCTTATGACATATTAGCAAGGATATTAGTGGGAAAAATAATCTGAAAACCACGGGTATATTTGCTTATTTGCAAAGCTACTTTTCTGCTAAGCATAAAAGCATTTACTTTTCATCATAGAGAAGAGATAAGCTTAGACTTCTATTAGGAAAAAGAAAAAAAAGTTTAAACCCAAGTGAAAGCTGCTTTGAGAACATGCCTCTTTGAGCATGTACATTAATAAAATAGCATGCTACGATGCAGTCACAAACTGGTGACCTTCAGGGCTAATTCACTCTTTTCTGTCTTTTGGGGAGGCATAACTAATGCCTAAAACATAAATGGTGTTGTACTCTATTTATAGGTAAAATACTGTTAAGCTCTACTCCCTCCTAATCTGAGGATTCTGAACTACCCCTCACAGGTCCTGAGTCTAGCAGACCTTTGAGTTAACCACCTTGGGAGTATAAAAATGCAGAAACCTAGGAATTAGACACTGGTTGACTATTTTAATTACTAAGTTCAACTGTCATATGAGAATAATATTGTTCAATTTATATAGAGTTTGAGAAAGCTTAATAAAATCACCAGTGAAAAATGTTTGCACTTAGTGGGATCTCAAAACGGATCCTTACTTAGCAAGTATAATTAATAATAAATTCTATATCAAATCAAAAGAATTTACTTATAATCCCTTGATTTTCTCAAATAGTTCACTTCTTATTTTAATTTTCCATCACAAATTTTCTGCCTTTCTCTTATTTTAATTGTATTCCTTATTTTAATCTTTTAGGAGTTACATAAGTTGTTTTAGGGCTTCCCTGGTGGCTCAGACAGTGAAGAATCTGCCTGCAATGCAGGAAAACTGGGTTTGATCCCTGGGTCAGGAAGATCCCTTGGAGAAGGAAATGGCAACCCATTCCAGTATTCTTGCCTGGAGAATTCTATGAATAGAGGAATCTGGCGGGCTACAGTTCACAGGGTTGCAAAGAGTTGGACACAACCGAGCAACTAATACACACACACACACACACACACACACACACGAGTTGTCTGAAAGTGTGGAGAGTCGTCCTGGAGGTGAATCACCTTTTGTGAGTTCTCCTACGCTAAGGTCTGAGTGCTTCTGTCCCCACCCCCCAAATTCCTATGTTGAAAACCTAGTGCCCAAGGTTGATGGCATTAGGAGGTGGGGTATTTGGGAGGTGATTGGAGCCCTTATTGAAGAGACCTGGCAGCACTAGCTCTTCCCTCCCATCACATGAGGATACAATGAGAAAGAAGTCTGCAACCTGGAGGAGGCTCTCCCTCAGCTCTGTGGACACCCTGATCTCAGAGGTCCAGCCTTCAGGATTGTGAGAAACAAGTTGCTGTTGTTGATAAGCTCCCCAGTCTGTGGTATTCAGTTACAGCAGCCCCAACAAATTTACAGCCTTCTATGTTCCCTGCTTGTAGTGGGACTATCTCCAAGTTCTATAAGCAAACATTTCAAAAACCCAGTGAGATGCTGCATATGTGACTTCATGAGGTAATATAATATCTCAATTTCTCAAAGCACAATGAAGAAAAGACAGTAAAGCCAGCAAGTGGTAAACGTTACCAAGATAAACTAATTTTCAAATGAGAAAATCTGTATCTAAGAAACTATTAGAAAGGAGCAATGCCAAGGACAGATTTGAAAACTGAAGGTCATTTTCTGTGTATGTTGAAGAGTAACACAAACTAGGAAATAGTCTCTCTTACTCACACGTGGAAACTTCCTACTGTTTGCTGTGTTTCCAACTTTTTCTTTTCTTTTCTTTTTCTCAAACCAGTTCGTTCTGCACTCTTTTCCCCTTCGGGTATATATGACTTTCCAAACTTAGTTCTCTCACTTTTTCCCTTGGGTTATTTTCTTGTCCTGTCTTATTTCTCCTCCTGCCTCAGGGAATCCTTTCAAAACAACTCATAAGGGTCACGTAGCCCAAAACAATATTCACCTTTGTTTTCCATGAACTCCAGCCTCCATGAATTATGGAGGTACGAGCTTTGCTGGAGGGGGTGGGAGAGGGAAGAAGGGCCAGGGAGATTTCAGAAGCACACGGAGGCTGAGGTCAGGGAGAGGGTTATTATGCATCTTAAGTGTCAGGGGCTCCTGGTTCCTCAGTTCTGACTCGAAGATCTTCTGGGCTTGAGTGAGCACTCTCACACCCTCCTAGATCTTTCCTTTGCTTGCGACCACTGTTAACAGTGATGCCACTGACTCAATGGGTTTTTTTTTTGTTTTTTTTTTTAAACTCAAACATGAGTCTGAGCAAGCTCTGGGAGATGGTGAAGGACAGGGAAGCCAGGTACGCTGCAGTCCATGGGGTTGCAAAGAGTCAGACGTGACTGAGCAACAACAAGTGTTAACATGGTCTTGGGGTGGAGAAGGCTTTCCCACACAAAGCTGACCTACACCAGAAACAGGCACACCAAAAAAAAGACTTCTGTTTCTTTTAAGCAGTGTTGTGGAAGCAAAGAAAAATCTGTTTGTGACTCTCTACTACCTGCCCTTTCGTACTTATCCTCTCTCTGAGTCATCCTGTGTCTACCAGGTTCCTTTGCAGCTGGCCCATCTTATTGGGAAATGATTTTTTCCTTTCTCCCAGCACTACAACATTTCATGTTCTTCTAACAATATATATACAGGACAAGATACAGTACTTGTCTTATGCACCAGACTGTCAAGATTGCTCGAATTTAATCATATTTTCTTTTTTCATGCTGGATATAAGTTATTTGAGGACAGGGACTGAATCTTCTCATCTATCTGTAGCTTTCAGTACTGAGTGCACTGCCCTGGGCAAAGGACATTCCCTATAAATTTTAATTGAATTGAACTGAACTATAGTTTTGGCTTTTATGGGAGATGAGAAATATAAAAATTCCAAATCCATCATGTCAATCTCTCTATTAAAATTCCCATTTTCTAATGATTTCCTTTAAAACATTAAGGCAAGTATAGTGGTAAAAATTCAGTTTGGGGAGTCAGAAGATAGAATTTAAATCTCAACACTCAATTGTGCTTTGGGTCTCCCTCTTTGAAACTGTGAAATGAAGTAGGGTCTTCTTCATAGAGATGCTGTGAAGAATGAAAGGAGATAATATATATACCAATCTAAGAAGGATCTATATTTTAAAAAAGGGAACCTGGGACTGGCCAGAGCACTCATAGTAGATGAATAAGTCAAAAGATAAGGCTTTGTTCCAGAGACCAAGATGCATCCCTCTCTTCCTCCACATTTAAGCATTTGATTTCATTCTACATTATTTTTTATTATGTACAAACAATTGTACATAATAATTATACAAATAAAAGCATACAGTACATGATTTGTTGAAATATTTTCTACTCAGTGAGTCTAAAAACCTGCCTTAGTTGGAAAGGATCCAAGACATACTCTCCATGAAATTTTCCTGAGAGAAGGAAAAGGAGCCAAGAAAGAAAGATTCAATCAGAGAAAATTAGGCAAATCTCCATATTGATGCCTGGAAAAGGGCATGGCAACCCACTCCGGTATTCTTGCCTGGAGAATTTCATGGTCAGAGGAGCCTGGCGGGCTACAGTCCATGGGGTTGTAAAGAGTCAGACACGACTCAACGAATGAACACCACACTGTCGCCTGCCCTTCTTGATTTTTACGTAACTCTCAGAGATTACTGGCACTACTGTGCCACAGAAGAGTGGTTCTTATTACTGCTCAGTAAGGTCATGATGTTCCAAACATGATCCTGCAAGCAAGGGTGAGTTATGCCCACAAAGAAGCTACTGCCAGGATTGAGTCTTGACAGGACTCATTTACCAAATTTACAGGAATGTTATGTGACCATTTTTATTATCATAACTTTATGTGGACATTTGTGCTAGCTATTATGTGCTTTGATTGCCTGAAAACAACAATTTCAATCTCTTAAAAATTTGAAGGAAACATTAAATCTATGTTTAGGGGTTTCCCTGGGAGCTCAGCTGGTAAAGAATCTGCCTGCAATGCAGGAAATCCCGGGTTGATTCCTGGGTCAGGAAGGGCTGGAGAAGGGCTAGGCTACCCACTCCAGTGTTCTTGGGCTTCCCTGGTGGCTCAGATGGTAGAGAATCTGCCCGCAATGCGGGAGACCTGGGTTTGATCCTGGGTTGGGAAGATCCCCTGGAGAAGGGAATGGATACCCACTCCAGGATTCTGACCTGGAGAATTCCATGGACTGTACAGTCCATGGGGTCCAAGGACTGTACAGTCCATGGGGTCACAAAGAGTTGGACATAACTGAGCAATTTTCACATGTGACCATTTTTATTATCACAATTTTATGTGGACATTCACACTAGTTACCATGTACTTAGATTGCCTGAACACAACAACTTAAATCTCTTAAAAATTTGAAGTTTATGTTTATTGTTTTTAAACATTATGTTTAAATGTTAAGCATGGAGCATATGTCCACCTCAAACTTTCCACCTTCAATTTTTCAGTATTTTATTGCCCTCTTGATATTCTGGTACCTATGGTGAGCAGTAAGAGCAGGTAAATACATTGGTTGTTTGCTTTCATAAATAACTAATTAAAAATGATTTGAGAAAATTAAGATAGATGTGCACATTCAAAGCATCCTTAATGAGACGGAGACCTTAAAGTAAACTGACCCTAAGAGTCCCTTATATGCAGACAGTTGGGAATCTAATGAGAATATTGAAAAGACTTTAGCTAAGCTGTAATCATATTCTCTATTTTGGATGCTGGCAATTTATGTTGAAGTAAAGTCCTGAACTTTTGTTTGTGGGGGGTTTTGATTACTGATTCAACCTCCTTACTAGCGATTACTTGATTCATATTTTCTATTTCTTTCTGATTCAGTCTTCGAAGATTGTATGTTTCTAAGAACTTACTAATTTCTTCTAGGTTGTCCAATGTACAATGTTGTCTTGGTGTATAATGGTTTACTGTGGTCTCTTATGGTCCTTTGTATTTCTTTGATACAGTTGTAATTCTCTTTCTTTTCTGGTTTTTTTTGAGTACTCTCTCTTTCTTCTTTTTAACAATTCTAGCTAAAGGTTGGTCAATTTTGCTTTTTCAAAGAACCAGCTCTCAGTTTCATTGATCTTTTCTATTGTCCTTTTAGTTTCATTTATTTCTGCTCTGATTTTTATTATTTCCTTCTTTCTACTAACTCCGGGCTTCATTCATTCTTCACAGAAGTGGTCCCATTTTCTTTGCACTCACAGTGTAATTTCTGTGGAAAGCACATTCACTATTTCAGATCATTAAGTAAATTTCTGCTTCAGTGCGTCGTGGCATAATTTATTCTTGAAGAAAATTTGGTTTAGTGTTTTTGAACTTTTGTCTTTTAAGAATATCTACATACAGTCTAAAATTTTAGTGTATCTATATGTATCTTGAGCATAAATGAAGTATTGCATTGAAACCATTAATTCAAATACTCTCATCACTCAAAAAAGCTCTTGAAATTGCACCTGGTCACAAAGTATTCCCCAGACAACTGTAGGTGAGGAGTATTTGTTTCCTCTTATACTATTTGTACCTGAATTATTCATGAGTCTTCATTTTTACCTTCGAAAGACTTATTAGACTGCTTGCCTGTTTCTTGGCTAACTGGTTTGAAGTCCCTTTGTCTAAGGACATAAATATTTCTTTTATGTTTGAGACAATGCTTCCTTAAATTATACATCTTTACAGAACAAACCTTTTCCTGACATATTTAACTTGATCCCTTAAGAACTTCCTGGTGAGAATTTATAGAGATGAGCATTAAATGCAAGTTTGAGGTCAGTCACTTTTTCTGAAAGGCAGGCAGGTCGGTATCGAGTCCCCAGCCTTTTCAATATTTCTTTTAATTACCTTGAAAGTAAACACACTTCCCTTTTGAGTTGTGTTTCTTCAATTAATAAGATAACAGAGTAGTGTTTACAGGACATTAGCTGTTCCCTCAGTGATAGCAAGCCAAGTGCAGAAGCTACGTCTGTAATTGGTTTCCTGATACAGCCTTTGCAAACACAAGTAAGAGTGGAGTTCATGGAAGGGATAAATGGATTTAGTTACCTTCACACACTGCCTTCAAAGAGTGGTTTAATTATGTTTCCTTACAGCAGCTTCCCTTCCCCCAACCATTAGAGCTTTCTGATTTATGACACAGTAGTTGTAGCATTCCCAGTAAAGACAGGAGTTTCTCTTGTCAGAAAGTGTAGCTCCATGGTGATACTGCTCTGAGAAAATAAATGAGGTTCTAATAGTCCCGGATTATTACCCAAGGCAGGGTCAAGGAAATAACTTTTACTTTTTTTATTAACCACACATACCAATACAATTCTAAATTACTAATTTGTATGATTTATGCTTATACATATATACGTACATTTATAAATGAGTCAAAGAGACATCTAAAGAAATGCTTCCTAGTAATATTACTTTTCTACAGCATCTAAACCACTTGAAAACTCTACAATTTGCTATAGTTAGGCATATATGTTACTTATGTAGGTCAAAATAACACCCGAAGGGCCCAAGGGACATTTGTTCCTACTAACACTGCACACTTTTTTCTTAATCAGTGTCAAGATGTTTCTTCCTTGTTCTTACAAAAGAAAATTCATTTGCAACGCAATGGTACTATTTTCTGACTAGACTGTGTGTCGGAACCTTCTCATAAGTGGATTGCTACCAATAAATAATTAAATAATCACATTCTACAGGCTCTTATACTTTAATGATTTCAATTGTTTTGAAATGTGTCTCACATTTTGTATCTTATAGGTATTACTACAACTTGAGGTAAATAGCAATAACAGTGCTTGTGAGAGACCTTGTTGAATAAAGCAAAGTCTGTTTCCAATGAGCTCATGGTACAGAAAGTGAAACCAACAAGAGAGCGGGTCATAGCATCACAATATAATCACTGCAGGCACAGTTATCATAATACATCCAAAGCAAGTATGAGTGTTTCTATGAATAATGTTTAAACCAAGGCTTTCATGTACCTCTCACCTTATTGTGAACTCCCTAAGCTTAGTCACTGGTCACAGATAACACTGGTAAGAGTTTTAAATCTCCAAAATCCATTATGGATAAAGAATATGTGGTATCTATATTCAATGGGATATTACTCAGCCATTGAAAAGAATGAAATAATGCCATTCCAGCAACATGTATGGACTGACACATTGTCATACTGAGTGAAGTAAGTCAGAGAAAGAGAAATATCATATGACAGCCTTTATAGGTAGAATCTAAAAAGAAATGATCCAAATGAACTTACTTACAAAACAGAAAGAGACTCAAAGACTCAAAGAATGAACTTATGATTGCCAGTGGGGAAGGGACAGTTAGGGAGCTTGGGATGAACATGTACACACACATCCATTACTTAAAACGGATGACCAACAAGGACCCACTGTATAGCACAGGGGACTCAGCTAAGTGTTGGGTGGCAGCCTGGATGGGAGGGGGTTTGGAGTGGGAATCTGTGCTGTCTGTGCTTAGTCGCTCAGTCGTGTCTGCCTCTTTGTGACCCCATGGACCATAGCCCGCCAGGCTCCTCTGTCCACGGGGATTCTCCAGGCAAGAATCCTGGAGTGGGTAGCCTTTTCCTCCTCCAGGGGAACTTCCAACCCAGGAATCAAACGGGGGTCTCCTGCACTGCAGGCCGACTCTTTACCAGCTGAGCTACCAGGGAAGGAACTGGGGTAGGATGGATACGTACATATGCGTGACTGAGTCCCTCTGCTGTTCACCAGAAACTGTCACAACACTGTTAATCAGCGATATTCCAATACAAAATGAAACATTTTTTTAAAAAAGAAAAAAGTCTTTAGGATGATTCAGGAGCCACATCAAAGAACCAGGCTCCTAAAATGACTCTTGGTACTTCTGTATTCAGAAAAGCACCAGTGAGTGCATGATCAAATAACAGTCACCCTCAGGAAGCTACAGAGAATGACCAGATGCCGCCTTCCAGTGGAGTGACTATAAAGAGTGAAGATGAGATTTTGGCCTCTGTTGGGGAAGAGGGCAGTCTAAAAACCCTTCAAATGTGCCTCCCTCATACACATTTCCCATTTAAGTTTGTGAATAGCTTTGAGTCATGCAGGTAAGACCTAAGCAAAAGACAGGTTTAATTAAAATTTTTAAATCTAATTACCTCTGTTACTCATCATTACAAATCGTAGGGCAAGGTATTTAATCTGAAATATTTCTTTAGTGTGCACTGCAGAAGTTGAGAAAATACTCCCTAGACTTAATTCAGATAACTCAACATGCTGAAATTCTTATCATATAGTTCTGTCCTTTGCAACTGACCATCACTCTGTGTGAATCCAGGTTCCTACCAGTATTATTAAAAATGGACAAGAAGCAGAAGTCACTCAAATGTCCATCAATGGAGAAATACAAACACAAAATGTACATATACACAATGGAATATTGTTCAGTTTAAAAAATGAAGGAAATTTTGATACATGCTATACCACAGGTGAATCTGGAGGATAATATGCTAAGTGAAATAAGACAGTCACAAAAAATACCGTACATTTTCACTTGTTATGATGAAGTATCTAAAGTAATCAAATTCACAGAAATAGAAAAATACAATGGTGGCCAGTAGGGGCTGCCAGGGAGAGGAAAAGAGGAACTGTTTAATGGGTACAGAAGTTCAGCTGAGTCACTGGAAAAGACCCTGATGCTGGGAAAGATTGAAAGCAAAGGGAGAAGGGGGCAGCAGAGGATGAGATGACTGGATAGCATCGCTGACTCAGTGGGCATGAACTTGGGCAAAATCCGGGAGACAGTGAGGAACAGGTAGATCTGGCATTCTGGAGTCCATGGGGTCGCAAAGAGTCAGACATGACTTAGTGACTGAACAATAATAGCAAAGAGTTTAGATTTCCAAGATGAAAATGTTCTGGAAATCTGTTTTATAACCATGTGAATGTACTAAACATTACTGAACTGTATACACTTATAAACAATAATGATGGTAAAATTTATGTGTTTTTTACCACAATAAAAAAGCAGATCATAAATCTACTGTTTTTACATTTTAAAACACGATTATATAATATCGGATACCTTGACTAGTGAAATCCAGAATATATGTAGACGGACTTTGTGAGAATTATACCAGTACACTGTACCAAGCAGTGCATGGCAATTTAAAAAAACAACACACAGAAGAGGCAATGTTATCAGACTACATATCATCAAGTAATACTGACCTAGAAAATGACTTGGATGGACTCAAGATTTCCTCTCTCATGTATTCTATCATAACATATTTGAAACCTCTTTATGAACGAAGTATAAACTCATTAAGGAATATAATGAATCTGTTGTTTGATAAATCAGATTTCATAATTAAATTCAGGAGGAAAAGAAAGAACAGAATAAAAGCGGGAGGGAGGGTAATAAAGCCTCAAAGCCAAATATTTGGAAAGAAAAACTTAAAACTATTTCTGCAGAGCACTGTCATCTGAAAGACCCACATGGCAAATGACATGGAACTTTAAAAAGATTAGGAAGAAGACAAACTTCCTGAAATCTAAGTTACAGTTCTAGAAGCTCAGATATTTCATTTTTTATAAAAGAGAACCAGACTTACTCGTCCTGCATTTTCCCCAGAGGCTTATTCAGCTTTGGAGGAGAGCTATGTTATGTGCTTAAAATGATCAGTATGAATATTGACTTCCAGAAAGGCGAGAAGTTTGAGATGAAATAGGGAAAGAGCTGCATGCTTCGCACAGCACAGCATTATATTTGCTGCCATGTGTGTGTGAGATATGTTTGGTGCAAAATGCAAGTCACCAAAGTGAAATCTGGGAAAATGCCTCAAGTCTGTTAGAGACGTGTGCTTAGGGTACCTGCTGGAAGCATTTAGGTTTGAGAAGGAAGTGAGAATTAAGAGAGCTACTCTGACAATGGTGTCTGCATGGATCAAATTTAGGCAAGGTTAGTTCTACCAGAGACCAATCTATTCATAGAACTGCTTAGAAACTCTGAAACAATTCTCCTTTATGTAGTCGTTCTCCCCCAAAAAGCAAAGAAAATGGCTAAGAAAAAAGATTGCTGATAATAAACTGCTTTCTGCACCACAGAAAGCATGTCTTTAGCCTTCATAGAAGGTTATAAAGTTATACCTTGGTGGGGTTGGGGGGGCAGGATAAATGAAAATGTGGAGATAGTAAACGCCTTTCTTGAATGTGTGATCTATAGAAGCATCCTTTGGCTCTATGTATTTCTCTTCTTTTTATCTATTAAATAGTTTCTTTACACTTTCTGTTTAAAACTAAAAATGGTTGTTCTTTTTTTTCCTGGTAAAAAAAAACTCAGCAAATGATTGGTTGTATTTTTTGTTTTGATGTGAAGACTTGTCATGACGAGATGACACAACAAAGCAGCTACTTCACATTCTGATATTAAAGACTTAAACATTTGCTTTCTGTTGCCAAAAAGACACACAGAACCATAAAAGCAGACCATGACTTTTACAATTATGACTTGAATAATGGTAGGAGTGTGAGAATATCTGAAGATATTTTTTTTTTAATCTGCTCTTTGTGAAGCAGGTAGAGACCTCTAGTGAATTTAACCTGAATTTATTATGCTTTTTACTTGATCACATTGTTTGGAAATATAAGTTGTTTTTCAAGTAGCACTCAGCAAACATATGTTAAAAATTCAGTTCTACTAAAAGGACCTACTGTATAGCACAGGGAACTCTGCTCAATGTTATGTGGTAGCCTGGATGGGAAGGAGGCTTGGGGGAGAATGGATACATACATAGTAAGGCTGAGTCCCTTAGCTGTTTACCTGAAACTATCATGACATTATTAATCCGATATACCTCAATATAAAATAAAAAGTGCAAAAGAAAAAACAATCCTTTCCCTAAACTAGTGTGTTATAATCCTATTTGAGTATGAGTTTCTGTGAAACATATAAATGGCAAAATGCAACATTATGGCAGATTATTTGTGGTTATTGTGGAGGGTAAACCATCTACTTTGTGGAGTTCACATGGTTTTTATATGCAACTGTAATAAACTATACCAAATCAACAACGAGAACAAAATTCAATTCTAAATATCTGTTGAAAACTGGATTTCTACCGAAGGATGCTTTCCTTTTAGAATTTTATTCATCTTTCTCTCCCTCCTTTTTTTCCAATTGCTGAAAAGTTACCCCTGACGTCCAGGACATTTTCTAGTGTCCTTTCTAGGAATTACAGAAGTGGAAGAATTCATTTACTTCTGTCCCATACATGCTAGCATAAACCTTGGTGTGTCTCTACTCAGGAGTGAGCCCTCCTGCTCAGAGTACGCGCATCTCCGTGTGTTCTGGGGAGCAACCGACAGCTGGACTGAAGAGCGAAAGAGTAGCAATAACAGTAAGGCGTTATTACTATCGTATTTGCAACTTTTTGGTATTTTCTGTTGTGTGACTTTTTATTCTGCCAACAACTGTGTGAATTAGGCTGGGCATATGGTGAACATCAAAATGTTTAAATGCCTTAGGTGGCACACATATGTAGTCATTGGGAAGATGGGATTTCTAGATCT
Source organism: Cervus canadensis (assembly GCF_019320065.1). Classification (NCBI taxonomy): domain Eukaryota; kingdom Metazoa; phylum Chordata; class Mammalia; order Artiodactyla; family Cervidae; genus Cervus; species Cervus canadensis. Next base: position 15,853,192 of record NC_057416.1, read on the forward strand.
GATGAGAATATGGACTTGGCAGAGCATAGGGAATATGGAGGGGGAGCCGGCACATGCCAGGTAGGCACGCTTGCCTGCACCCGGGCACCTGGACACTCAGGAGATCTCTCAGATAATCTGCAACCTTGCTGGGTCCCTCCTCAACTCAGCTGGGAAGTTGGCATATATCCATCCCTGTGTTTGCACTTCTGCAGTAATTGCATTATTTACCCAGAATTCCTCTTCCTCATTACTTGTCCCCCTTGCACACCCGCGCCGAGGGCATGGACCGGCCCTCCTGAGGCTGGGCCTGGCCACGCGGTTGGCTCTGGAGAGCAGGAGGTGGACGTCAGGGTCCGTGCGCTGCTTCTGCTCCCCGGCCCGGGGAGGCGCTGCCTGCTGTGGCCTCTGCCAACTGTCCCTCCCGTCTGGGAGGGTCTGCTGCTCAGGACAATGGGGATAAATGAGCCTCACTGGATCCACCCTGAAGCTTACAGCCAGCCCGCTGGCCTCAGCCAAGATGGGTTGATTCTCAGATAACCCACAGAAGAGTGTGCGTGAAAAAGGAGTGCTACTGCAGTTCACTAGAGTTGCGGTGGGCTGTACTCTATCGCTAACTGATGTATCCGGTGGACTATCAACAGTTATGAAACATTTTCTAACCCATCTAGGCTCGTGAACCTGGATGTAAAAAGTCTCTTGCCTTCCCTGTTGTTGAGTTATGGTAAATTAAAGCAGGCTTTTGAACTCCCCCAAAATTAGCTCAGTAATATCCTTTGCTACCTAATCAACAGTGATGTTAAGATCCTGTGGTCATAAATCACCATTTTCTGCTGACCTTCACTATTCATCTTTATAAAACAGAGAAGGCAATACTTCTTAAATCTACCTTTTGGAGTTCATTTATTCATTTGCTAGCTTAGTCAATTAACAGTTATTGAGAACCTATTATTTTTCTAGAATATACAGTGGTGAATATGATAAAGTCCTTAATGACAAAGGTCTCTGACCTACTAGGTACTATAGAAAAAATGTTACTTTCCCATATAATCAACACAGTAATGAAGTTAAGTTCTTAATAATATAGGTATACAGTGGAGAATATGTCAAGCAGAAGACAATCTTTGAGTTGAACCTTAAAGAATTAGGGGAAGGGGAGGGAGCCAAGGTTATGTTCGCACAGGCAGAAAAAAATAATAGCTTTATACTGGATAAAGCTGTGAAAACAAACTAAACTAAGCAATCAAAGTTAATATAACCAATAATGGCACAAATGACTTCTTCCACCTCCGCATCTGAGGCACTGAGAACAACTAGAATTACTTATATGGCATTTTTGACTAAAAGTGCTTAGCCTGACCCTAATCAAGAGGGAAAAGAAGACAGATCTCAGTTGACAGACAGTCCACAAAAATAACTGGCCTGTGCTCTTCAAAAGTGTCAGTGTCACAGAAAACAAAGGAATGTTTATTGAGGAAGTGCTCCGGATTAAAGGAGATTGAAATCATGACAACTGAGTACATTTGCTGTATAGGATACTATTGAGATAACTGGCAAAATCTGAGTAAATTATACAGAGTGTCTCATAATATCATGTCATTGCTAATTTCCTGATTTTTAAAGTTGTATTGGAGTTGCAAAAAGCCATGTCTTTGCTCTGAAGTAAACACTAAAGTATTTAGAAGAAAACAGCTAAACAAATGTGCATGAATGTGTGGGATGGGTAAAGTAAATGTGGTAAAATATGAATATTTGAGTAATCTGCATAAATGGCATATGGGAATTTTTCTTACAACTTTTATGAGAGCCTGAAGTTATGTCAAAATAAAGCAAAGCAAAACAAGGCCAAAGAATGAGAGAAAGGATTGAGCCTGTGTACAGAGATGACAGAATTAACAGTACTGAAGAGTACAACTCAAGTCATGGGTACCTGCCAAAGCTTGGATGACCAAAGGGTCTTTTATCTGCATTGCAGATGCAGCATTTATCACTGTAGAGGTAGAATACTAACTTTCCTGCCTAAGAACAAAACCCATAAAACCTGAATAAGCTCTTTGGACTGTACAATGTCAGCTTCCTGATTGTGATATTGTACTATAATGATGTCAGATGTTACCACTGGTGGAGGCTGAATGAAAAGTATCTGACACCTCCCATACATATTTTTTTGCAATTCCCTGTAAATGTGTAATTATTTCAAAGTAAAATTTAAAAACTGTCTTTGTAAACTTTAGCCAAAGAAAGAACAAATCTCATATACTTTTTCAACCTCATACTAATATGAATAACTTCATGTGCTGAGATTTTTATCTCTAAACAAGACTCAGAATTTTAAAATTTATGCTAATAAACAATTTTAGCAGTTTTCAAATTTAGTATAAATTTCCAAAAGCCATTTCTCTAATATTCCCTTTTAAGGTGCCAAGATTCTCTCCTTGACCAAACTCTAACCAGGGTCCACTGAACTCTCTTTTTAACTAGGCCTCCAGCCTGACCTTCAGAGACCTGAACAAACACTAACATAGTTTCTAGCAGCTCAAGGCTGCATCCCTGGGAAGACTTTAGCCACCCCTAAAGCACTTGCCTGAGAAAATTCAATGCTGCCAAAGAAATCCACTGTTTCAGCCAACACCCAGAGATTGGCCTGCGTCTCTCAGTCTCTCTGGGAAAAGTGGAGCTAAACTTCGACTTTTCAACAAGCACCAGTTAGCAAACCCTCATGGATTTCACATGGATCAATCCCTAGGCCTGCTTTTTGTAATATTTCATTTATCAGACTCTGTTCACCAAGCCCCTGATCGCCCCCTCTCTAAACCCACATTTTCTCCCTAAAATGCCCATTCGCCTCTGTACACATCAAAGTTGAGTTCAGTTCATGCTAGACTCTATGGCAAATTATTACAGGTTAAAATCTGTCCTTACCATTTTAACTAGTGTTCCACTGTGTTTATTTTTGGCAAAGGTTAAATTTAATTTTATTTGATCTGCAGCGACAGCAATCAAATTTGCCATAGAGGCATCAATGTTTGAGAAAATCTCAAGCGAAATATATAAAGACTTACTGTTATGGACCATCTCTTGTGTGCACCAGACGTCTGCAACTGTTTTTTCTCATCCGTTGCTCATTAGAGCCCTGTGAAAAGAAAACAAACAACTTAGAATGTGAACTCAGTGTATCTATATCCAGGGCTCTTGTTTGTTTTGTTCTGCTTGTCAGGTTGTGCAATATAAGGCATTGTTAACTTCTAAGGCAGCTCAGTATTACATAAACGAGCAAATTCCAAGCATAATGAAAGATTCTGACTTGATTTTTGATATCTGACTGCTAACAGCTTTTAAGCCTCACCCCTGTCTCCTCCCCTTGTATATCCAGACAAGATGACATAAAAGTCTGGGTGCTTTCTCTCTTGGTACCAAGAGGAAGTTCATGCCACTCAAAAAACCCCCACCCGCAAGGGACTGGCAACCCACTCCAGTATATTTGCCTGGAGAAACCCATGGACAGAGGAGCCAGAGGGGCTACAGTCCATGGGGTCTCAAAGAGTCGGACATGACTGAGCAACGAACACTTCCACTTTCCTGCCATTCCAGCCACCATAGAAAACCCCAGGCCAGGCTTTCTTCTTGCTTTCTCAAGCCTCTCTTTTTTCAGCCCATGTGGGATGTCCTCTCTTGCAAATGTCTTATAAACTGTTCGCACCCTGTTGGTGTGTGGATGGTACCATCAGTCGTAACATCCAAACCAAATTTTTGTAGGGGCGTCATCTTATTCCTTGAGTCGCCATGCAGAATCATTTAAATATTTAAATGTTAAAAAATATTTTAAAAGAGTGTTTTCAGTTCATTTAATATTAAAATCATAAATATAACTTGTCTCTAGGGACTTCCATGGCAGCAGTAGTTAGGGCTCTGTGCTTCTATGGCATGGGGCCTGGGTTTGATCTCTGGTGGGGAAACTAAGATCCCGCATGCCATGTGGCATTGCCAAAAAAATTAATTAAAAAGAAAAATAAAAACTGTATATTATTAAAAAGAAAACTTATGTCTAAAATAGAGTCTACAATTAGTAGATATGTAGTTAATATAAATGTACCAGAAATCACTGAGTATGTTGATGTTGACAGTGTCCATATTGCCCAATAACTGGACAAATTTCAATTTTTGTTCTCAAAGATGCAAAGATTTCTGGTTTGTATAAGTATCTCGGAATGAACTTCATGTGAAAATAACCCATTTACAGAAACACATTCAGTGTGTGTGTTCTCCTGGGGGAATATATATTTCTTTAGGGAGCTTAGCAATGGTTATGAAAACAATATAAAATCTGTCACTATTCCATTATAACCCTATTTTATACCTTCATTCCTAATAAATATTTTGCACTCATTACTAACTTCTGACTTTGGATAAAGAAAACCCGAAATCATGAAATGGTGGTAACAATTTTCAGTTTAAAAAAATTGCTTAATGTTTCTTAGGAATAACATCTCTTCCAAGAAAAAGAATTGAAAAAAAGTTCATTAAAAAAAAAGCTAAAAGTACATAGTGTCAGAAAAACAATTCTTTCACATTCTATTACAGAAAGACAAATAAACTTTTATACAGTCCTTGTCTTGGCATTCTCATAAATGCACATTTTTTAATGATCACGTTGAATGAGAAATTTAGTAGAAAGTAAAATTTTATACAGAAAGTTAGTTTCACATTTCAGTATTAACAGAAGTCTTGTAATAAATTCTCAGACCACATTCAAATAGGAATTCCCATAAAAGGAAATACCACTGTTCAGAAGTAGTGTAAGAGCCATTTGCTGTAATTTTCCCCCTCATAATAGGAGACAGTTTGACTACCTGTTCTTTATACACACGATGCAACAAATATGGATACTCTTCTGTTCAAGCATAGTATGGAAAAGCCCTCAATGAATGTCCCACTTAGTATGAGTATTTAAATTACTATCTGCTAGTATATTTTTGAAGATTCAGCCACAGTATCTATATTAAACAATCTAAACAAATTCTATTCTCTCCTCTGAGAATTTATGTTATAAATCAGATCATATTCAAACACATGAGTGGGGTAAAACAGTGCGAAAATAGCCAGAAAACATGTGTAAATGCTGTTCATGAGGGTGGAAAGTTTTAATGCTTTACTTCATTGCTGGACAGTGCAGCGTCCAACAGGCCACTATTATTTATATGCAGCTATAAAGTAAATCAAGCAAAGTGCACCAAGGGAAATAGAAATACTATATATGAAGCCACTGAGGAGCCATGAATAATTTCCATTTACTCATTCAAAATTTTATCAAGTAATTATTATCCATGTTTTAGATGTTTGAGAACAAAAGGGGTACAACGTACCACAGCTCAAAGAACTAACAGTCTAGGAGACAGAAATCTGAAGGCCTTCTGCAGTGTCACATGATAAGTTCAGTGATGGAACTGTATACCAAATACGGAAGAAATAGTTCACTTTGCTCTAATGGTTTAATAAAGAAACTGAGGAAGATTCTAAAGCTTGTGATGCAAGAAAGGGAGTCACGGAAGAGGGGAGAGGGGGTGAGACATGATCGAGAGGGAACGGCATGTTGAGAAATCAAAATATGGAAGCTCATGATAAGACTCTGGATGATGTGATGAGCACACACTCTTGGCAGTGACCGCTGAGAGCTGAGACTGCCAACAATGGGGGAGACCTTCTAAGAAGGATAGACCTGGAGGTCACATTTCCTACATAAGCATGGGGTGGGGGAGGACATATGAGTCAGGGTTTGGTGCCAGAACTAGAGAGAACTCCAGGCATCTTAAGCAGAAAGGTATTCAATACAGTAAGTTAGATATTTGCAAGATCTGTAGAAGGTGCAAGGAGTTTAATCTCTCGGAATTATCCACAAAACGACACAGAACAGAAAACAGAACTACTGTCTCTGAGGCCACACACTGGAGTCTTGCTGGAAATAAGAAGCTAAAACTGAGTCCTCTGCCACCACTTGTCTTAACAGCCGAGAATCCTTGTAATAGCCACTGTCTGGTGCTGGAGGAACTCAGTATTTCCATGAACTTGCTTGCCAGCAGCACCATCCAAAACCTTCAGGAAGATGGGACTCTGCTCATTCCTGTCTTCCTAATTTCTCACGATTGCATCCATCCACAATCCTAGCATTAAAGGAGTCTGAAGAGTGTGCCTGTTAACTCGGCAACCTTCCCAGATACAGACCAGGTATAACGGAGTTTGAGCAAACCAACAAGAGTATCCAGCCAAAGGCTATTAAGAATTGTATGCAAAAACCTTAGATATTTAAATTTTTTATTATCTCTTGTCAATGTAAAAGTACTGACATCCTAACAAGGGCACAAATTAAAATAGAAAAGTTTTACAAGTATATTTCAGATTTGAGGGGTTATTTACATATGGGAATTGGTTGCTATGACAAAGAAGGGAAATTTATATCTTATATTTAATTGGGAAGCCTTGGGGCTTCCCAGGTGGCTCAGTGGTAAAGAATCTGCCTGCCAATGCAGGAGATGCAGGAGACATGGATTTGATCCCTGCATTGGGAAGATGCCCTGGAAGAGGGCATGGCAAGCCACTCCAGTACTCTTGCCTGGGAAATCCCGCGGACAGAGGAGCCTGGCAGGCTACAGTCCATGGGTCACAAAGAGTTGGACACGACTGAGCATGCATGCAAGAAAGGAGATTCTGAGAGTTCTAAAAAGAAGATCCTTGGAAAACAAAGAAGAATAATTATTTTTAGCCCTGGAGAAAAGTAGAAAGGAAAGGAGCTGAAATGCAGAATGAAGAATTAAGGGAGTCATAAGAATACACTTGGCTGGCTTGAAAAGGCAAAAGAAGGGAGGGTAACTGCCTCTCCAGCAGATGTTCCATCCTAGGAGGGAGCTGGTGTTTATGCCTCACACAGGTTAAATACTTAAAGTGGTCGATGAGGATATATCCCCACATAGGACATCTCCCAGGACCACGGGAACCGGGATATGGAAACAGTGTCAGCACCATTTGTAGAGAAAAGGTGTCAGTGGGAATGGAATGGTCAGCCTAGAAAAGAAGTAGCAAATGCCTCTGTGTGAACTGAGCCCTGGGTAAGCAGAAGGGGATCCAGGGAACTCGCTAGAGAAGATTTCTCTCCATGCAGAGGGAACATTACAGGCAACTTGCCCAACACCTTGACTTCATTCACACACATCACTTACTGCCCCTTGCTCTAATCTGTAAGCCACTAAGCCATCTTTGGGGAAAAAACAAAAACAAAAAACTGATCTTCCGGTACTTTAATACCAGGATGGGAAGGCAGTGAGAAGAGGAAATCCCCTATTATGAACATACCTTTTGCTTTCTACAAAACTTTGTTATTGTTGTTCAGTCGCTCAGTTGACTCTTTGCAACCCCATGGACTGCAGCCTGAGGCCAATGCCTAAGGAGCTCTCATTTATGGATACACAACGTTCAAGTGTCCAGAAGGGAGAGGCTGAGAGTCAGATACTGGAGAGCAAGGATTAAATCTTGAGAGTCTAATGTCCTGCAAACAGCTCTATCTGCATCTCCCACAACTCTGAAGGAAGCCAAGGAGGTTCAGAGATACTGCGGTTTCTCTGATGTCATAGTTAAATTATTCTGCCATATGTTCTACAAAGTAGGATTTACCCATGTCTTTGATAGGAAGGAAAGTCTGGCAAGTGTCTATTGAAATAGAAAGTGAAATTAGGAGGACTCTCATCTCTCTGTTAGTTTCCTTGTGTAAATCCCAAAGAATGCCCACATGCAAAGGCAGCTATTTTATCCTAAATACCCCATGCTGATCTGATTTTTGCCATCTTAGTCATGCTTCCATACACCTCCACTGGAGTGAAATATGATAGCCAAATACCCACAACGATCTATGAGAGGAGTTTCACATGCATCTGGGTAGTACTGAGTGAAAACAAGCATTGCGTCCTTTGAGTAACTGTCCTGCCTGATGGAGGCAATGCCAAAGTATTCAGTTGCTGCATCAGTGTTTGCTTCTATCAACCACTTCCTTAAAATATGCAAACACTCCCTTGCATCAGGGCTCCTCAACATATTTCATTCATTCTTCATGAATTTCTTCCCAAAAATGTGTGCCGAATTCCTATTGTGGGCAAGGCAATGTGGTGTACAGAAGACCAAATTTGGTATGAAAGACATGCCTTTATGGCTGTGTGTGTGTGACAGTCACATAGTCATGTCCAACTCTTTGAAACACCAAGGACTGGATCCTGCCAGGTTCCTCTGTCCATGGAATTCTCCAGATAAGAATACTGCAGTGGATTGCCATTTCCTTCTCCAGGAGATCTTCCCGATCCAGGGATTAAACCCGGGTCTTCTGGCTTCCCTGGTGTCTCAGACAGTAAAGAATCTGCCTGCAATGGAGACGACCTGGATTTAATCCCTGGGTTGGGAAGATCCCCTAGAGAAGGGAATGGCTACCCATTCTAGTAGAATTGTCTGGAGAATTCCATGGACAGAGGAGTCTGACAGGCTGCAGTTCATGGGTCACAGAGAGTCAGACATGGCTGAGCGACTTTCACTTTCACTCCTGCATTGCAGGCAGATTCTTTACCATCTGGGCCAGCTAGGGAAGAGAAATAAGGAAGGCATAAAATAGTTGTTAGATGAGGAGGATAACGAATGATAAACATCACAATGAAAATGCAGAAGGAACTGATACTTCCACTTAGAAAAATGAAGAGATCTTGCATATCGTTGAAACCATGAGGATTTGTTGTTGTTCAGTCATGTCTGACTCCTTGCAACCCCGTGGAATGCAGCACATCAGACTTCCCTGTCCTTCACCATCTCCTGGAGCTTGCTCAAACTCATGTCCATTGAGCCAGTGATGCCATCCAACCATCTCATCCTCTGTCATCCCCTTCTCCTCCTGCCTTCAATCTTTCCTAGTATCAGAGTCTTTTCTAATGACTTGGCTCTTCACATCAAGTGGGCAAAGTATTGGAGCTTCAGTTTCAGCAAAAGTCCTTCCAATGATTATTCAGGACTGATTTCCTTCAGGATTGATTGGTTCGATCTCCTTGCTGTCCAAGGGACTCTCAAAGTCTTCTCCAACACCACAGTTCAAATGTATCAATTCTCTGGGGCCCAGCCTTCTTTGTGGTCCAACTCTCACATCCATACATGACTACTGGAAAAACCATAGCTTTGACTAAACAGACTTTGTTGGCAAAGTAATGTCTCTGCTTTTTAACATGCTGTCCAGGTTTGTCACAGCTTTTCTTCCAAGGAGCAAGCGTCTTTTATGAGAATGGGCAACATTTAAACAGGCACAAGTATAAGACTTTGCAGATTCAAGAGGAACATGGGTCTTTGTGGGGATGAGTGAATCACTCATTTGACTGGTGGGTAGGATGCAGGAAAAAGCAATCGTGAAGCCTTTTGGAATGTTTGCAGGTAGGTTTGTTTGTTGCTGTTAGGTGCCCAGAGTGAACGATCGTGTGGCATCATTTAATGATGCTTCAATGATACCTTTGACAATAGCCAAGCACAAAACCTTTCAACATAAGCCAGGTAATCTGACTTAGTGTTAGAACTATTTCAGAGCCAAATTCCTATGCCAGTGTGCGGTGCTGCCATACTGCGCTGGGGTGAGAATTTGGGCCAACAAGAGTCTAGCTTTCTCAAATCACAACCACCTTTGCATAGTGTCACAGCATCCTGGGCTGAAACAGCCTCAGAGAGGATAAGACAGCAAATAAAAGCAAGGCCTTTAAAGTCAGACTGCTTATATTTCAGGTCTGGTTCAACTCACTGGATGTGTGGTCCTGAATAAGTCACCTACTTTCCCCATTAATCTTAGATTAAAACAAAGACAACTGTACCTTATTCAGGAGATCATTATGAGAAATAAATGAATCAACAGACAAAAAGCAGCTGGTACAGAGAAAGAGGTCAGTGAATGCTAGCTATGATCATGGTGTTCATGGTTTGGCAGACACTTCAAATAAAAATGGGACTGCAGAGGCAGCTGGACCAACTTGGCGATTCCTAATATCAGATGAAATCTTCTAAATTTGTCTTATTTCCAGGAGCTGCACTTAGATTAAATGCTGTCTCCTGAAGCTCTGAACATCACTTCTCTGGTTACCATGATGCTCCAGGTAGTTTTGAAGCCAAACGTGGAAAAAAGATTCAGTGTCCACAAGGTATGTACACTAATGATGAGCATAGTATCGGTGCAAAGTTCAGAGGCCATAGTGGGGGCTCCGTTTCCTTGTTTTACTTAAGACATCAACAGACATTTTTTTCTTGTATGATAGCAAATGTCTTAGGTATTCTTGAAATTTACATTTAAAACCTGCCTTGACTGCCCCCCCACCCAAGCCATACACATACACTAAAAATAAGAGCGTACATCCTCTTATTTTGGTATATCCATACAATGAAATTCTATGTAGCAAATTCAGCTGGCTAGCTTAGTTGGTTAGAGTGTAGTACTAGTAACGCCAAGGTCATGGGTTTGATTCCCATATGGGCCAGTCTGTATGGTGAAGTTGAATCTCTTTTGGGACTTTCCAGGTGGCTCGGTGGTGAAGAATCTGCCTGCCAATGGAGTAGACGCAGATTTGATCCCTGGGTTGCACAGATCCCTTGGAGATGGAAATGGCAACCCACTACAGTATTCTTGCCTGGAAAATCCCATGGATACAGGAGCCTGAGGGGCTACAGTCCATGGGGTTGCAAAGAGTTGGACGTGACTTAGCAGCTAAACAACACTTTTTAATTAGCTGCTTAGAATTTCGTTTTATGTATATACCATAATTTAACAACTTTTTCTGTTCTTTGACATCTGATTTATTTCCAGTCTTCTGCTTATGCAAAAAAAAAAAAAAAAAAAATGAGTTGGGTATTAGACTTCATAGAAAAGCATCTTCGTGTTTAACTTACATGACTAGGACTTGAGACACAGGCAAGTAAGACCTTTGCAGCTAATATTTTATTCCTTGTGCAGTGCTTTTTGAAAAGACTTAGATTTTCTGGTTTTAGATGAAAGATACTATTATTTGCTATTTATCTTTATCTTTAAGTGAAGTTCTAATGAACTGTATGTGGAGTAAATAAGTAATCTGAAGGTGAAGGAGCATCTGCAACAAGGTTCCTGGTATTTTCGTAAAGTTAAATACTTATAACACATGCTCTTACCCCTCTGTTTTTTTAACTGCAGCTTTTGCACAGGGAAGAGAAGGGAGTCCCAATCAAATCCTTCACCTTTTCTCCTCTTGGAGTTCAATGTTCAGCCATTTGGACCCACAGAGAAAAACTGGGAACAGGGACAATGATTCTTAATGTGTTCTCTTGTCCCCAAATTAGGAGATTTAATAAAATCCCTTCTATCCTTTGTTTACCTGTCATGTTAAACCACTGCAATATTTCGTCTCCATGATTACAGAACTGAGAATTATGGAACACAGTAGCAGGCTTGGTAATGTTTAAGCTGAAAAATGTATTACATAGGAAGTACAGCTAAAATTTTATAACTATAGATGGAATATAAAATTGCAAATCACTATGGTGTACACCTGAAACATATACTGTACATCAACTCAATTTAAAAAAAAGTTTTAAAAAATGTATTATGTGGATAAGCAAGGAAAAGTTCCTTCTTCTAAGTTGCCAAGAAACCACACTGTATAGAGCTCAAAGACATCAGATTTTTCAACGTCCTATTCAGTAACTTAAGAACTTTGACATTTTTGGAAAGTATGGACATCTAATATGTCAATGGACTCCCCAATCCTTTTAAAGTGTTTTAAGTGCAAACCTATCAGCTCTATGTTTTCTTTAGCTAAATTCCCCATGACAGAGATTCCTTATTTTTTCATCACATACCTGTTCAAGTCATATCATTCTTTTCCTTGGAAATCAAAGAATGCTAGAGTGAAAGGTCCTATCCCATCCAGTATTTTGGTAAGACTCATCTTAAAATGGGAAAGTGGGCACTAAACATATTAAAATTTTAAAGGAACATTTAACTGGGCTGCAAGTCTATGAGAGTAAGAATTTGTCTTATTCATCAGTGAATCCCCAGTGATACAATGTTGGGAATATAATACACAAATAATACTTGAAGAATGTAGATGTCTCTGTCCAAAGTCAGTCAGAGTCAGAGTTGGCAGCACAATCAGGATGAGCCTGGCACCTGCTCACCACCAGCCAGGCAGTCTGCCACTGATTTCTCCCTTCCTGGTCGTCTTTTACTTGAAGGGAAAAAGAATCTTTTTTTTTGCCCCCATATTAAAAAAAATATTTTAAACATCTTTACAAATATTAGCTAAAATATTCTACTTGAAATTCGGTTTCCTTTAGACTCCCAAGTAGACATCACCAGGATAGTAAACACAAGTATCCCAATTATAATAAATGATTAACAAAGAACTTAAAAATCAGGAGGGAATTAAACAAACAAATACAACAACTCTGCCATAGATTTTAGAGAAAGGGAGAGAAAGGGGAAAACAAAGAATGAAAACAAAGTTAAAAAGAAAGGAAAGAAGCATAAAATTGTGGTTTCTCCCTAGCTTTGTTTCACTGTGTTGGGTGGCACTGGAAATACACACAGTACTAAGGGCAAAACCAAACATTGCCAAGCCTCTACACTGACGTGAAGACAAATCCTCCCCAGGGGATACAAGGATTCTTGGTAGAAAACACTTAACACAATCTCAGAAAAGAGAAAATTCAAGCTCATTAAGATTCTACTCAGCAGGCTTCCCTGGTGGCTCAGTGGTAAAGAATCTGCCTGTCAATGCAAGGACACAGGTTTGATCCCTGATCTGGGAAGATCCCACACGCCACGGAGCAACTAATCCTGTGTACCACAACTACCAAGCCCACGGCCGCAACCACAGAAGCCTGAACACCCTAGAAGCCGTGCTCCACAGTAACGGAGGCCACGGCAACAGGAAGCCGGCACACTAGCTCTGCCCACATAGCATCAGGACAGAGGAATCCACAGTTCAGAAAGACAAACGGGTTTCTGGAGAAGGGGGTGAGGGTATCAGGATTTCCAGTTTCAGCTCAGACATGTAAAGAGTTGTCACCCTTTGCCCTTATAACAAGAAAAAGTAAGTTAAACAAACTGAAAATTGTTACAACTTAAAATGTACAGCATACCCATTACAGGCAGTTCCTTAAAAGATAGAGTTACTATAGGACCCAGCAATTCTACTCTTTGATCTATACCCAAGAGAAATGAAAACGTGTCCTTACAAATATGTGTACATGATATTCACAGTTGCATTTTCCATCACAGCAAAAAGTGTAAACAACCCAAATTTTCTTTAATTGATCAATGGATCAATAAAAAAGCAGTAAAACCACACAATGGAATTATTTGGCAATAAAAAAGGATGAATTCTGATATATGTTACAACATGATGAACCTTGAAAACATTATGCTAAGTATTAAGCAGTCATAAAAGACCACATAATGTATGATCCTTTTATATAAAGTGTTCAGAATTGGCAAATTCATAGGTAGAAAGTATGGCTAGATTAATAACAGTTGCTTAAGCCTACAGATGTTGACTTGGGGACTTGCCAGGTGGCACTAGTGGTAAAGAACCCTCCTGCCAATGCAGGAGATGCAAGAGACGAGGATTCAATCCCTGGGTCGGGAAGACCCCCTGGAGGAGGGCATGGCGACCCACTCTAGTATTCTTACCTGAAGAATCACATGGACCAGAGAAGCCTGACTACAGCCCATGGGGTCACAAAGAGTCAGACAGGACTGAAGTGATTTAGCACGCATGCAGGGCTACAGAAGACACGATGATTAGGAGAAGGTGTGATAATTAAAGACTACAAGGTTGTCTTTAAAGGGTGATGAAAATGCTCTAAAATTGATTGTGGTGATGAATGTCCAAGGATGTGAGAATACTAAAAACCATCAATTGTACACTTCAGGATGGGTGTATTTTATGGTATGTGAACTATACCTCAATAATGTTATTTTTAAAAAAAAATCAGAAAAATACTTAAAGAAAACAATTCTTTCAAAAGAAATTTCAAAAATTTGGGAAATCATGAATCATATTTTTAAATTAAGAAAATGTAAATTCTTGAAAAAAAATCACATTTATTTCAAAAAAGTCTCAGGTCTGTTTTGCTGGTTTTGAGTAATAAAAATAGACTCCCAAATATTACTTTTCATTTTTACTATTATTTAGCTTTCTCTTTCTTTTTCAATTTTAATTTACCTTTTCATTTGTTGCTGAGAATCACTGAAATTTATTTTGAAGAATAATTTTAGATTTTTTTAGGGTCACAGGATGATTTGAAGAAAAACAAAATAATGCTGTCTTTATTTTGAAATGTAATCCTTCACCATTAACTTCAGAGTAAATATGCATCCAGAATGACTCAACTTTTAAACAACTGCAGATCAAATCCAGGAACTGTATTTGAGCGGAGCCAGATCTCCATTCTGTAGGTCCTCTAAGGCTTTGAATCTACAGCCAGTGGTTACATTTCCTGCTGCTCTCAGCATCTTAAAATGGAAGAATTACCCCCTCATATTTTTCATGACAATTTACCTACCACAAAGCATACTTGTTTGGAGACTTCCTCAGTGACATTTCATAACAGTAAGAGTAAATTACAGATTGCTACTACTAAAACATTTCTTTCCTCTGGGTTAGCCCAACAACTTTGCGACTGTGGCTAGACTTTTTCCTTTTCATTACTTTTTACTTCAACCTAACATCCATGTGAATTACCTGAATTTTTTTCTACTTTTGGAAAAGGTTTGCATGCGGGTGCTTTGCATCCTCCTAGAAGAGTCGGCATCAGGGGTTGGTCTCCTCCCATTCACAGATGGAGACTGTCTTTCATATCATCTGTACTTTATTAGGTCATGTGATGAAAGTTAAGCCAAAGTTGTGGTTGAAGAACAGCCAAAACTTTCTTAAAAGCTGAGAACAAGTTTTGTTCAGAATGTCTGAGTTTCTGGAATGAATATCAAAAATAGCTACAATGTGCATTACTAGGGAACTGCATTCCTTGCATTGTGAGAACTTGTGTTTTGGGAAAGAAGGGTCCCTAAGTTAAAAATGGTGTTTGAATCTAGCCTCCGACATCAATTAGCACAGTTGCCTCTCACTGCCTGGTGGTGTCACACAGGCTTTGAGATCGTGAACTGTTCTGACATCTTCTATTAATACTGCCTGAGAGCAAATGATTTCAATTCTTATTCTACCTTTCTCACATATAAAATACATATCATTTTACATACTTGAGAGAAGTGTCAAGAGGATTCATTGAAACAGCATATATAAACTACCTAGCATCATGCTGAAAACACAAAGCAATTTTAATAGTGGAATTAAGGATACACATCTTAAATGTAGAAGCTAGAGATTCAATATACATTAGTTCTTTATTCTGCTTCTTTAACTTCTAATGCTAAGGATCATAGAGCTCATTTGTATAAATTCAAGTGTGCATGCTCAGTTGCTTTAGTCGTGTGTGACCCTATGGACTGTAACCCGCCAGGCTCCTCTGTCCATGGGATTCTCCAAAGCAAGAACACCAGAGTGGGTTTCCATGCCCTCGTCCAGGATATCTTCCTGACCCAGGAATCAAACCAGTGGCATCTCCTGCACATTCTGCATTATAGGCAGATTATTTACTGCTGAGACACCTGTGAAGCCCCAAATTCAAGAATATATAAGCCCAAATTGATTCATATTACATAATACTTTGGGTATGGCAACTGTATGTTTTGTGATAAAGAGGAGAGATTACTCTATGTTTTAAGTGCAATTTTAAGAAAGCTATTACAAAATAAAACCAGTAAATTTCTGGCCAACATAATAAAAACATCAGACCATGATAATAATGTGCTTTTGTTCAAGTTAAAATATTTGAAGAGATGAGAATTTGTAAGATTATTTTCACAGATTGACATGAATTATTAAAACTAGAATATTAACTTACACTTTTTATCTTTTATGGTAAAAATTTTATACCGCTTAAGCAATTCTAAATTGATTCTACAATGTAAAAAATATTTCAGCACCTACTATGTTCTAGGCAGTTTTTAAGTCTTAAATACATCAGTGAACAAAACAAATATATCACCTTTAAAAAGTATATATCCCAAAGGCAGGAAGATAAACAGTAAGTTCACAAATAAAAATAAATAATCTGTACATGGAATTTTGGAGAGAATGGATACATGTATATGTATTGCTGAGTCCCTCCTCGGTCCACCTGAAACCATTATAACATTGCTAACTGGCTATCCCCCAATACAAAATCAAAAGTGTTTTTGTTTTTGTTTTTGTTTTTTTTAAAAAAAGGTACCTGGATAGTATGTTTAAAAGTGGGAATTGTTTGGAAAATGAAAAATACAATAGGGCAAAGAGACTTAAAAGTTCATTGATAGTGCAATTTTTATCAGGTGGTCAGAGCAGGCTTTATTCAGAAGGATTTTAAGTTAAACCTCTTAAAGGATGTGAGGGATTTAGCCATGAGTTACTAGAGAAAGATACATGCAAGAAAAAATGGCCAATGCAAAGACCTAAGGACAAGAATGTGCCTGGCATTTATGAAGAACAGCAAGGAACCAATAAGTCTAGAAGAATGAAGAGCAACTTTCACTCAATGTGCTCAAAGAGCACAAAGAGGTATTAGAGATACTTCATCACGTAGGAACTTGGGGCCATTGCAAGGCTCTGGGCTTCTACTCCAAGAGAAATTAGAAGAGTTTTGAATAGAGTGACCCTGCTCTTACCTACAGTCAGAAGGAATACTGGCTCATGTGTTGAGAACAGACATTCTGAGGAAACGAGTAGAAGCATGGAGACCATTACACCAGGTCAGTGAAGTCAAGGAAAATGACATCGCCTTTAATGAGGGAGCAAGAAGGTGGGGAGAGTCGAGATCCAGGATATATTCTGAAGCTGAGATGACTTCCTGGTGTAACAGAAGTGGGATATGAAATAGAGAGAGAAATCAAGATGATTTCTAAGTTCTTGACTGGAACAAGTGGACAGATGACATTTTCATCAGTTATGACAAGGAAGGCTGCAATTTGACCAAGTCTGAAAGAGGTGGAGATCATGAGTTGAGTTCTAGGATGTGTGATGCTTCATTTTATTAGTAATCCAGATGGAAATATCAAGGAGAAAACTAGATATGTGACACCAAGTTTCAGGAGAGGGGTCTTGACTTTGCAAGTGACTTTTCAAGTTACTGGACTATGGGTGACTTTTAAAGGCACCAGACTGGAAAGATTATTGAGACAGTGAAGGTATGCAAAGAGTAGAGGACCAAAAACTAAGCTTAAGGTATTCTAACATTAAGAAGCAAAAGAGGAATGAATGGAACTGGAGGAAAACTGAATAGAAAATAACATTCTAAAAACCAAGTGGGGGGGAAGTTTATGGAGAAAGGAATGCACAACTATATCAAATACTGCTAGTAAGTCAAGAGATATGAAAACATCTTGTTTGGAGCATTGACATTACATTTATCAATGTGGAGGTCGTTGGTGATCTGTGACAAAGCAATTTTAGAGGAACACATGATCTGAAAACTGGATTCAATGTGTTAAAAGAGAATGGAAAAAGAGCACTTGAGACAAAAAATAATTTCTTTTTAAATCCCTTTGGAATAGTTACACCACAAAGGATAATAAGTGAGCAGTACAGAATTTTACCAATTGATAAAATAATAGTAGCAATGGTATTGGTAGAAAAGGGAAGGCCAATGACATAGCACAGAGAGAGAATTGCTTTCTTAAAATAGATGAAGAGTGAAAGGCTTTTCATGCATATATACACCATCGATATTCTATGGTTTTGGGCAGGAAGGTAAAGTTTATGGGCAGAAGAAGGTGAGTATATGTTCTAACAAGGTTCTGTAGAAACTCTTCTATTTGCCTGAATATTCTCATTGGAAGTGAAACTTAAAGTGTTAGTCACTCAGTCATCTCAGACTCTTTGCAACCCCATGGACCATAGGCCACCAGGCTCCTCTGTCCATGAAATTCTTCAGGCAAGGATACTGGGGTGGGTTGCTATGCTCTTCTTCAGGGGTACTTCCCGATCCAGGGATCGAACCTAGGTCTTTCACATTGCAGATAGATAATTTACCGTCTGAACCACCCGGGAAGCCCTTTCTCAATGAAGTAAGAAGCAAGATCATTAGCTGAGAGTCCTGGTGGGGGAGAAGTATTGAAGATTGAGAAGAAAGGAGAAGATACACAACAGTCATCTAAATGTTAGGACAGACTCGCAAGGATAATATAATCGTGGGACACGTCAGGGACCCAGCTGATACAGCAACCAATGCATGTGAATTAGAAATGAGACGGTTCAACGTGGCTGTGCTTTTTACGCACTCACATAACTCATAATAACTCACGTAACACGTAACTCACACTCACATTCACTTGCTTGAATGCAGACGTGAAGCAGACAGAGGTTGAATTCAACCAAGGCTGTGGCTTCCTCTCAGCTCTTAGAAGCTGAATTACTAGTTTCCTATGGCTACTCAAACAAATGACCACCAACACGGTTCATGGGAAACAACAAGAATGTCTCCTTTCACAGTTCCCGAGGCCGGAAGACCAAAGCGGTATCACGGAGCTGAGATCACTGTGCGGCGGGGCTGCGCTCCCTCTAGAGAGGAGCCAGTTTTCCCTCTTTCAGCCTCTGGGGGCGCCAGCACTCTCTGCTTGCTGCAGCGGGATCAGTCCAGACTCCGCCATCACGGTCACAGGGCCTTCTCGGCTTCTGTGGGTCAAATCTCCCGCCCCCCACCCCCACCGTTTCCCTCTTGGAAGAATTCACGTGATGCATTCAAAACCCACATAGAAAAGCCAGGATAATCTCTCCATCTCAGGATGAAGAGGTTAATTAATTTAACTGCATCTCTAGCTTCCTTTTTGATATTTGAAGTAATATGCACAGGTTCAGTGATTTAGGATATGGATTTTTTTTTTTTTTTTTTGGTGGAGCCATTATTTAGCTCACCATACTGAGCATGTATTCAGGAAGAGCTTATAATGGTTGATCATGGAATCTAGTTTAGGCAGAATTGTGACAGATTAAGTGCACTGGAAAGAAAAAGGGAGATGGTCATGGAACGGTAGTTTGTGGGTAGAAATAATATGTTTATATGTATTGGTAGTTGCAAGGTGTAGCACATGCCTGAGGTCGGGTGAAGAAAAATGCTAATGGAGAAGAGAAAGTCAAGAAACTGAGAAAACACACAGTTGGAGCAATCACATTGAGATATACTGGAATGGTCAAAAGCTGAGATAGAAGTAGAGTAAATATACAGATAGAAATAGTAAACTGAAAAATAAATGAAAATAGCATTGAGTTAAATTCATACTGTTCACTATATGTGTCCATAAAATTCTGATGTAAAATCATCTCATTCTCCAGATAGTTAAATAATGCCACTTAAGTTAAAAAAAAACCAACAAAATCTAATTATCATTGGCAGGATTTTTCTAACAGGTATCTTATGCCCTCCAGTGTTCTTAGATACAGGACAACATAGCCTAGAATCACCATTATGGATGTGTTTGCCCTTTTCGGTTAGAATGTGATGATGTTTCCAGGGTCTATCAGAGTATCTAGAAATGTTTATTTCTTCTTTTTGCTCTAGACAGTTGTGTTTTTTAATGCTTGTGCCTTTTTTTTTTTTTGGCTTGTATCTTCTATTTATACTTTCTGTCACCTTTCATGCTGTTTGGCTGTCACCTGTCACTAAATTTTGCTGTTAGTGGGCTTTTAAGCTCTTGCATTCCAATTTGTAGTTTATAAAATGCCTTAGGTAGGGCAAATAGAAAGACAAGCTAATTATAATCATGTCCTAAAAATGAGGAATGTGACTGAATGAGATACTCTGCTTCTGAATAAAGTTTATAGACTACAAAGTCTATAGCAGATAGTCCGTTCTGTATGGCTATTTCTCATTTTTATTTGTCCTGTGGATGTCTGAAAATTTACTATTAGATGTTTAGTCTGACACCATACATATGAACACTAGTAAATTTCCATTGAAATTAAAGGAGTGGATACCAATAGAGACATGCAAAAATAGTGTATGTATCAGTGCAAGTCCTGTCTGGAAACAGCTCATTGAAACTGGGTATTTTGAGAGAGTTTAATAGAAAACTACAGACATAGCTCAGAGATATTGTGGGTTTCATTCCAAATCACCACAATAAAGCAAATATTGTAATAAAGTGAGTCTCAAGAATTTTTTTAGCTTCCTAGCACATATAAAAGTCATGTTCAAACTTTACTATAATCTATTAAGCATGCAATAGCATTATGTCTAACAAAATACTTTAAAAAATCCAAAAGAAAATTAATTAAGATAGTAACGCCAAAGATCACTGATTACAGATCACCATAAAAAATACAATAATAGTGAAAAGTTTGAAATACTGAGTGGATTACCAATATGTGACATGGACACATGAAGCACGCAAATGCTGCTGGAAAAACTGGTGCCTATAGACATGTCTGATTCAGAGTTGCACAAACCTTCAATTTATTAAAAAGACATAATGTCTGCAATGCACAATAAAGTGAAGCACAATAAAACAAACGACGTCTGTAGTTACAAAGCTACAGACAAGGTTTAAGAGAAGTTACAAAGGATCGCGTGATACCTGGGGCTAGTAGCAGGAACTTGTTTCTAGGGCTAGGTCTGAAGGGGCAAAGAGGAGACCAAAATCTGAGGAGCCTCTAAAGCTGCCTGAGAGGAGCTGTGAACTTTCCTGGATGTGCAGAGTTAGCCCATGGATACCTGGCAGTGAGAAAGCCAGGGTGATAAAGAGCCTGACCTCACTTTCCTTCCGCCATGATTTCCTACTGATGTCTCCCATTAGCCAAGTTCAATCAGAAATTAGGAAGCAAGTTCTCTGCTTCAGTTTGTATCCTTGGACCCTTAGGGGTAGAAAGCAAATAGACCTGGGTGGGGGACGGATATGGAAGGGCAATCAGAAGAAATCTAACATATTTACGAGAAAATCTGAACTAGCCTCATCAAAAGAGCAGTGAATTAGCATATTATATGCGGTGATTTAATCAGTGGTGGCATACATTTGTTGCTAATATAATTATAAAGGCATGTCATCTCTTTTGGATTTCCTAAAAGTAAATAATTTCTAAAACTTAGAAACAGTCTCAGAAATGAGGTAATGACAAAAATGGTTGCTGATGCTAATTATTTCAAGGTAGAAGTTAGGATTATTATTTTACTACCTATAAAGTCTAAAAAAACACCAGCCAACAAACTGACCTTTACCAGTATCAAAGAACTATTATTTTCATTAGTCATTTTAAATAGAGAATTTATGAAGAATGCATAGGTGACCAAAATGATATGAAGATTCTCTGAGGGAAAAAAATGTTTTTTGTTTGCTTGTTTGCTACTGATGGCAGATACTTCATTCAGTCTTTCTAGAAGGAAACATAAAGCTCACTTCTATCATGAAGTTATTAACTGGAGTAATATGCTTTCCTATATAGCATATTCTTATGCAAGCCAATCTTAAAATAGAAAAAGTCTGCATTCTGCTCTTGACAATATGTTTCTACTATTCATAGTTTACAGACCAGATGCGATTTTCTGACTTGCAAGTAATTAATGCAAGAATTATATAAACTTTATGAGGATATTTCAGAGCAAGTAATATAATATTTAGGCAAAAAAAATATGAATAACAAAATTTTGTTAAAATGATCAAAGAAAGTCACATTTAAAATGCCTACATTCCAGAAGCATTCCATCTACCAAGGATAATTTATATTTATTTTCTCAATGTTATTTATCCTAAAAATATCTGAGAACACAGTCACCCTCCAATTATCTCTAAATTATTTTTTTTAGAAAAAAATTTGTTCCTATAATCAGAAGAAAAGTTCTGCATTCTATTCAACTCAATGAGAGATAACATTTTAGAATGCATGGCAAAAAGATCTAGCAAGAATACTGTAACTGCAGGCTAGGAAACAGAGATAAACAAAATCTCCTTATCTCTGGGTAATGTATTGTTATTGTTGCAAGTGTTTCCAAACTCAATAGACTCTGTTCCCCATCCACTTTCTACAATTGAACAATTTTGGTAAGGTCTCTTTTTAATAACATTAAGTAAAAACAGAGGGTAATGACGATAAGTGAACCTAAATAGATGCTCATGTTTCTTTAATATTTTAAACTTTTCAGTTTAAGAAAGATGCTGTATATTCCATCTATGTTTAGGCATTTTGTTAGGCATATCAAAATATAAAAAGGAAGGCGACACAATTAACCATCCACACATACAAGTTTGTAACTTGAAGGCTTCCCAGCTGGTGCTAGTGTTAAAGAAACCTCCTGCCAATGCAGGAGACATGAGAGAAGTGGGTTTGATCCCTGGGTCAGGAAGATCCTCTGGAGCAGGGTATGGCAATCCACCCCAGTATTCTTACCTGGAGAATCCCATGGACAGAGGAGCCTGGCAGGCTACAGTCCATACAGTATATACAACTTTCTAATCACCTACCCTATCAAGTACTATGTTGCAGGTAGAAGGTGTTGAGAAAAGTGACATGGTCCCTTTCCAGAGGAACTTCAGTTAAATAGGAGAAGAGCAGACAAGTAAATATCGTTGTTTGAGAAGCGCTAAGAGAAACACATGCACACAGTATTTTTTCGAGTGTTAAGAAGAAGCCCCTAATACTCTCTATGAGGGAAGGTAATTCAGGGCAGGAGTCCAGTAGGTAAGCCTGACAGGGTGAGTTAACAGCGGGACAAGGAACAGCAAGTTCAGGGAAGCACAGGTGATTTGAAACAGTAAGAAGCTACAGTGAAGTTGGATATGAACTGATCAGGATTCTTAAACAAAATCAAAGTTTTCAAAAAAAATAAATGTACCTTTAGTAATGTTCTTGATTTTAGAAAAGAAAAATGAGGTGGAATTTTTTCGAACAGAGACATCAACACCAATTAATGAAAATCTTCGCTGGTAGGAGAAAGGGAAAATTTCGCTCAAATTGTTTGACCCTCTGAGGTTTAGATTTGAAATTATTTTCTTGGACTCCAAAATCAGTGTGGATGGGGACTGTAGCCATGAAATTAAAACATGCTTGCTCCTTGGAAGAAGAGCTATGATAAACCTAGACAGTGTTTTAAAAAGCAGAGATATCACTTTGCCAACAAAGGTCCGTCTAGTCAAAGCTACGGCTTCTCCAATAGTCATGTATGGATGTGAGAGTTAGACCATAAAGAAGGATGAGTGCCAAAGCACTGATGCTTTTGGACTATGGTACTGGAGAAGACTCTTGAGAGTCCTTTGACTGCAAGCAGATCAAACCAGTCAATCCTAAATTCACTGGAAGGACTGATGCTGAAGCTGAAGCTGAAGCTCCAATACTTTGGCTACCTGACATGAAGAGCTGACTCAGGAAAAGACCCGATCCTGATGCTGGGAAAGATTGAAGGCAGAAGGAGAAGAGGGTGACAGAGGATGAGATGGTTGGATGGCATCACTAACTCAATAGACATGAGCTTGAGCAAACTCTGGGAAGGACAGGGAAGCCTGGCGTGCAGAGAAAAAGTCTGATATGACTTACTGACTGAACAACAACCACAAAGAAGGAATTGCTTTGAAAAACTCTTAATAATGTTGTTGAGTAGAAATACTTCAAATAGGAAGTGACATAAAGGGAGTTGTAGGGATAAAGGAATGTATTTATATGCTACTCATAATATTTAAGGTATTTTTGCTTTATAATTAAATTTTATTTTTATTACTAGTGCAGCTATTTATTTTCTTAAAAGAAAATGGCCCAGCCATGTAAGTTTTGCTACACAACAAAGTACAATGTGATGCAGTTATAAGAAAAGAATGAGGATGCTCTTAACTAACTTGGTAACAACAGAATATAATGTGAAAAAAACAAGATGCAAAACAGTGTTATTGTACAGCTCCCTTTGTTGAAGAAAAGAGAGAGATTCTATAATATATATATATATATATATATCTCATGAAACTGAAATGTGTTAGTTGCTTAGTCGTGTCTGACTCTTTACAACCCTATGGACTATAACCCACCAGGCTCCTCTGTCCTTGGGATTTTCTAGGCAAGAATTCTACAGTGGGTTGCCATTTCCTCCTCCAGGGGATTTTCCTGACCCGGGGATCAAACCTGTGCACGCAGATTCTTTACCCACTGAGCTATCGGCAAAGTCTCTATATGTATATCATATATATGTGCACTTACATGTATGTGTTCATATATTAAACATATGTACCCACTTGTACTTTTTAAAAGAAACAATGGTTACCTAAAGGGAGACAGTGCAGGACAGAGTAGTCAGGAGAAGGATGGAAGCATTAATTCTTTGAATGTACCTTGTTTTATACTTTACGTTCATGTAAGTACCTAATACATAATTAGTAGTTAATTATTATTACTAATAAATAATAAATTGCATAATTAATAAAAGATTAACTATATCAAAAGAAAGGAACTGACAGAGGACGAGATGGTTGGATGACATCACTGACTTGATGGACATGAGTTTAGGCAAACTCTGGGAGTTGGTGATGGACAGCGAAACCTGGTGTGCTGCAGTCCATGGGGTCGCAAAGAGTTGGACACAACAGAGCTACTGAACTGAAAAATGCAAAATTAAGCCAAGCTGTGCTTTTTGTTATTATTATATGCCAATGATTTTAAACACTGTAAAGTGAAAGTGAAAGACGCTTAGTCATGTCCGACTCTTTGCGACCCCATGAACTATACATTCCATGGAATTCTCCAGGCGAGAATACTGGAGTGGGTAGCTTTTCCCTTCTCCAGAGGATCTTCCCCACCCAGGGATTGAACGCAGGTCTCCTGCATTGTGGGTGGATTCTATACCAGCTGAGCCACCAGGGAACCCCACTCTAAGTGATAAACTTTTCCTTCCTGCTAGTGAGAACTGGCTCTTCAGGTACCACCACCTGCACCCCTCAGCCTGCTTAGTTTCTCGCTAGTTAAGAGCCTCTGCATAAATTCTTCCTTGAAGACACTTCCATGGCAGAATATGTTACCTGCAGGGGCCGAGATGTCACTTTTCTGATTAAGTTATTTTGAGCGATATTGTCATCACTTCAGTTTGGTCACTCAGTTGTGTTTGACTCTTTGCAACTCCATGGACTGTAGCACCAGACCTCCCCGTCCATCACCAACTCCCGGAGCTTACCCAAACTCATGTCCATGAAGTCAGTGATGCCATCCAACCATCTCATCCTCTGTCGTACCCTTCTCCTCCTGCCCTCAATCTTTCCCAGCATCAGGGTCTTTTCCAATGAGTCAGTTCTTCAGCATCTGGTGGCCCAAGTATTGGAGCTTCAGTTTCAGCATCAGTCCTTCCAATCAATATTCAGGAATGATTTCCTTTAGGATGGATTGGTTTGATCTGCTTGCAGTCCAAAGGGACTCTTAAGAGTCTTCTCCAACACCACAGTTCAAAAGCATCAATTCTTCGGTGCTCAGCTTTCTTTAAGTTCCAACTCTCTCATCCATACACGACTACTGGAAAAACCATAGCTTTGACCAGACAGACCTTTGCTGGTAAAGTAATGTCTCTGCTTTTTAATGTGCTATTTGTCATAGCTTTTCTTCCAAGGATCAAGCATCTTTTAATTTCATATGCAATGATTTTGGAGCCCAAGAAAATAGTCTGTCACTGTTTCTATTGTTTTCCCATCTAATCGCCATGAAGTGATGGGACTAGATTCCATCATCTTAGTTTTGTGAATGCTTAGTTTTAAGCCAGTTCTTTCACTCTTCTTCTTCACTTTCATCAAGAGGCTCACTTCCCACCAAAATAACTTTAAATAACTCATGGAAAAATAGTGAATTATGAAAGATGAAAATAATTCAAAGAACACAGGATCAACTGAGAGAGAGAATACGGGTAGAAAGAGAATAAATTCAATCACAGGATTCTGGGGACATATATGCAGGTGGAAAAATAGTTTTTAATCAAGAGCAATATTGAAGAGGAGGAGTCAGAAGTGTTGAAAAACTATATGATTGTCAAATTTTTAGAAACAATGTAATGATAAAATGATTATAATACATGATGCAACATCTGACCATGCTTTGCTTGTTACTATTAATGATGCCAATGAACTTAAACCAATTATAGTGTTGGAATTTAGGTGATAAATTATGTGTAAAGTATAATTTGAAGATTATGAACAGCAGCATATTCAAACACTGGAAGCTTGGGTGATAAAAATAACCTAGGACTCTTGCAGAGAAAAATGGTAATAGTTGGGGAAAAGTGACAAGAGTTGTAGAAAAACATTTTATAAAATAGGAGTGAGTTCTGCTGCCTCACCTCTGAGTCTGTTTTGTCTTTCTTTCTCTCTCCCTCTCTTTTTCTGTCTCTGTCTCTATGTCTCTCTCTCTCTCTCCCCAATATGTGTACGTGTATGTACATATACATAGACACGCACAACCATAATGATCTTAGAAATCAGGAATTGAAACAGAAGCTTAAAATAGAGCAGATCATTGCCAAGTAAGGCTGGCACCTGTAAGACTCTGCACTCAGAACACAACTCTTAAAAAAAATTACAGAATTTCCATAAAAGTCAAACTCACAATATATTCTCTCCCTATTTCACTGCATCTCCATTTCTGGCTTACATACAGTTGGCCTAAAAACTCATACTTATCTTTTTTGTTGAAAATGTGTTCATACAATGTAATCATGGCATACACGTCATCTTTTGGGACTATCCAATATTAGTATGTTTTTAGAAATAAATAGAAGAAACAATAATGAAAGAGGTACTCAATAGAAAACTCTCTTGGGATCCAATTTGTATGGCACTGGGGAAAATGCCCAGAAGGTCTGCAAACAAATCATGGGCCATATATACAATGTTCAGAATAATATAGCTGATTTTTAAAAAGAATAGAGCCTATAAAAAGGCTTTTGTGTTTAGAACGTCAAAATCTAAACATAAGAACTTCAAAAAATAATTGAAAAAACATCTGCATTGAGGCTATAGCAACTTTTACTTAATAAGAGAAGATTTTGTACATGGCAAGTGCAGCTTCTAAATAGTAAAAAATAACCCACCAAGGATATTTATTATCTTTCTCCTTTCACGTGGCCATTTAAAAAAGACAGGAACATGAATTATGCTGAAAAAAATTGCTTCACTGTTTATGGTTTATTTTAATGTGATCTTCTCAGTCAAATCCCTTATAGTAATAAAGGTTTTGCTATCATTTCATTGACAAATAAGTGAATTACTTTACAACTTCACAGGCAAGAAAAACAAACCAGAAAAATGATTGTAGCATCATTTATGGGCACATGGAAATTATGTCTTTTATATTTTATAAAAAAAGATCTTAACAAGTGATTTGGAAAATTATACCACAAAGCATCTATACTGATTTGTTATCTTCCAATGCTCATTTGAAGTCAATTCTGAAGTTCAAATAGCAAATAAATGTTTATATGAATGAAAATGGTAAAACTGAGAACTTATTGAATTTGTTAAACTTTAGTATGTATACACAACCAGTTTTCATATTTAAAAAAAAAAACTCTAGGAAAGAAAGTAACATAAAGAATTGTTCTAATACATCAGGTAATTTGTTATCCCTGGTGCGGCCATTCTGATGGTTTTCATAACATGTTGGAGATCTATTTAGGGCAATTACACATAAACGTGTATGAACTAAATATAAGTAAAAATGAAGCTTTTTCTCTCCCCATGAAGTACAAGAAAGAGCACATCAAGATAGCAATAAGACAATCACAATGTTGCTAGTGGATCACTGGGAACAAGATGTTTAAAGACATATTGCAAGAAAAGAAGGAGGTGTAATATTTTATACACATTTTAAAAAGGATTTTACTAATCATTTCTTCACACCCATTTGGAGAAGGTGACTTATTTAAAACTACAAACAGACTGACTGACATCCACCTAGAATTTGGACCAGAAGAGTACCTTCTCAAACTAATCTAAATGTCAATACAGCATGTTTTTAACTATTACGATTTTACCCAAATTCACCTTCTCATAGCCCTCCATTTCAAAAGATCATACTGAAAACCTTTAACAGTGGTGTCGAGCAGGGCTGCAAGTCAAGGCCAAAAAGTTATAACTGGTAGACCTAAAAGCATGTCAGCATTTCCATCACAAACCTATATTATCTGGGGTTTATACATTGACTATAGAAGTCAGGCAGGATCTAGGCACTGAAACCTTTTTGGAAAAGCATTATATTTTTAGTCCATGTAGACCAGAAGGGTGGTAACAACACAGAGTTTTTTAGGCTCAAATATAGCTGTTCTTTACACACATTTAAACACATTAAAAGAAACCAGAAATGTCCCAACTATTTCTAAATTCACAGGACACAAAAAGAACACATAATTTTAGGCCACTGTCCAAACTCTCAAGTCTTATTTTGTCCAAAATCTGTCTTTCATCATGATTATGCAGAGAGTGTTGAAAGCATTTGAAAGTTTTTAGAAACCAATCTAAAAAAGTTGAGGTTTTATACACTACTCATCTTTGAAGTGTTACATATGTTCCAAAGCATTCATATGAAATTCATGTGAAATAGCTAAAGCGCTCTGCCTGACCTTTGACTTATTTTCTTCTCTCTTCTCATGTATTCAAACTTAATAAAAGTGCTTTATTGGTACAGCACATATTATTGTATGAAATAATTTAATAGATGGAATTTTATCTAACTCTACAACAAAACCACACAACCTGTAATATTACCTTCATTTTACAGAGGAAAGAGTTGAGACTCAGCAGGTAAATGCTTTTACTCAGGTCACACACAGGTCTTCTGATTTCCAAGTTCTATCTGATGCTACTGGCAACATCCTGTATCAGTCGGTGTTCTCCAGAAAAATAGAAAACCAATAGGATATAGAGAGAGGAGGAGATAAAGAGGAGGTTTATTATGAGCATTAGTCCATGCAATTATGGATGGAGGCCGAGAAATCCCCCAGTCTGCCATCTGCAAGCTGGAAAACCAGGAAAGCTGGTGGTGTAATTCAGTCCGATCCCAAGGCTTCAGAAGCAGAAACACCAATAGGCAAGGGCAGAGACAAATGTTCCAGCTCAGCAGGACAGAGTGAATTCTCACTTCCTGTAAGCTTTATTCTATTTAGTTCCAAAAGACCGGATGGTGCCAGGGCATTGTGAGGGGCCGCTCCGTACTCAGTCTCCCCACTCGGACACTACTGTTGTCCGAAAACACCCTCACAGACACCCAGCAGTCTGATTTCACCAGCTTTCCTGGCATCGCTTAGCCCAAATTAACATATATAATCAGCCATCACACTACCATCTCATTTCAACTCTCCTCACTCACACTGAATCTGCTGTTCACCATCATCATGGCCCCCTTTCTTCCATGCCTCTCTATAGCCACATAATTCCAGCCAGTTTCTCCTTCCTCTCTCCACAGTTGGACCTCTATCAGCCAGGCCCACGATTTTTCTCTAGCTCAGTCCTCTTGCTTGGGTGAGTTTGCTTTCCAGGGAACATCTGACAATTCTGCAGACACTTTTGGTTGTCAACAACTTGGGGCTTGGGGTTGCTATTGGCAGACCAGGGATGTTGCCAAACATCTTACAAGATGGCCCCTCACACAAAGAATTATCCAGTCCCAAATGTCAACAGTGCTGAAATTAAGAAACCTTCTTCCACTCAGAGCTCTAGATTAACAACTCAAGATCTTTTAACCTGTTCTAATCAACCATTGAACCTAGGTGACACCACCTTCAATTTTCTTAAGTGTTTGAGTGAAAGTGAAAGTCACTCAGTCATGTCTGACTCTTTGCAAGCGCATAGATTATACAGTTCATAGAATTATCCAGGCCAGAATACAGGAGTGGGTAGCCTTTCCCTGGCTTTCCCTTCTCCAGGGGATCTTCCCAAACCAGGAGTCGAACCCAGATCTCCCTCATTGCAGATGGATTCTTTACCAGCTGAGCCACAAGGGAAGCCCAAGAATACTGGAGTGGGTGGCCTATGCCTTCTCCAGCAGATCTTCCCAACCCAGGAATCGAACTAGGGTCTCCTGCGTTGCAGGCAGATTCTTTACCAACTGAGCTATGAGGGAAGCCCCTCTTAAGTGTTTAAGCAGAGCATTTTAAATGTCACATGCTATTTGATTACTTTACAAGTTAGATCTAAGCTCACATAAAAATCAGAAGTGAGGTCTATGGAGGAGCTTTTGGTCTGTTTTATTGTTCAGTGTCTATTATTTAGTGCTAACCTTGTAGGAGGGGTGGTTCAATAAATATTCACTGCATCAGTGAAGAAATGCAAGAATATGCTTTCTCTAGGCCATAGAAATATTTGTTGTCTCACTGGACCGAATCATCTCCAGACCCAAGGTCTTCATTGTTCTCCTTTAATCTCTCCCCTTCTGAATCCTCTAAGCCTTCACAAAAATTATGTCCTCTCTTTCTTATCCCTTCAATTAGTATAACCTGTTAGTTTCATCATTACTGTCTTCAAATATGGTCAAAAATCTTACTTTTAGAATAAATCCTGCTACAAAACTTCTAAAAGCTATTTCTTTTATTGCTAAGCTTCTGGAGCAATTATTGGCTCCAATTTCTTAACTCATGCAATGTGCAACCTTTTGAAATCTCAGTGGATTTTCCAAATCTCTACAAATACTGCTCATCTAAAATTCAATACTGACTTTCTAATTGCAAACTGAGAAAACATCAATGTCTTTCCAGTATCCTTGACCCTGCTAAAGTATTTGATATTTCTTTTTGTATCTCTTTCATGAAATTCCTTTCCCTGAATTCTATCAGTTTGCATATTTTGCCACTTCACTTTTATCATTAAATATTTATTCTTTTCTTTCCTAGTGGGAATGCTCACTCTTCTATCTTCCTCAACTGGATGCTTTCTGAAATTTTGTTGTTCTCTGGGATTATTTTTCTTTTAAGTTTTCTCCCTTAGTCCTATCATTTACTTCTGTGTGAGTAACTAACAAATTTCCACCCCTAAGGTTTCACTGTACTTTATAATCACTGGCTAAACACATCTACTGTTGTTTCAAACTCAACAGACATAGGAGACAGCTATTTTCTTCCCACCCTCTTCCATTACCCTTCCTGTTCCACAACCCTTAATGGCCAGAAGGTTCTATCTCAGGGCAGAGTTGTTATAAAAAACCTTCTTTCTCTGAGCCTCCTCTATACTTAAATCATCCCTGCCATTTTGTCAAGTTCTTGACCTAAAATCCTGAATCTCATCTCTCCTGTCTAAATGTAATCCTGTAGAACTAGTGATTCCATTGACATGTCTTATAAGATCACATTTCAAAACAGTAGCTACTGATAAAGAAAACAATTGTTCTGTAATGGCAATTGGCAATACTCATATGTGTCTGTGCTCCTACATATTATTTAACACAAAAATTATACACATTAAGTATTCATTTCAGTTCAGTCACTCAGTTATGTCCGACTCTTTGCGACCCCATGAATAGCGACACGACAGGCCTCCCTGTCCATCACAAACTCCTGGAGTTCACTCAAACTCATGTTCATCGAGTCGGTGATGCCATCCAGCCATCTCATCCTCTGCTGTCCCCTTCTCCTCCTGCCCCCAACCCCTCCCAGCATCAGGGTCTTTTCCAATGAGTCAACTCTTCGCATGAGGTGGCCAAAGTATTGGAGTTTCAGCTTCAGCATCAGTCCTTTCAATGAACACCCAGGACTGATCTCCTTTAGGATGGACTGGTTGGATCTCCTTGCAGTCCAAGGGACTCTCAAAAGTCTCCTCCAACACCACAGTTCAAAAGCATCAATTCTTCGGTGCTCAGCTTTCTTCACAGTCCAACTCTCACATCCATACATGACCACTGGAAAAACCATAGCCTTGACTAGATGGACCTTTGTTGGCAAAGTAATGTCTCTGCTTTTTAATATACTGTCTAGGTTGGTCATAACTTTCCTTCCAAGGAGTAAGTGTCTTTTAATTTCATGGCTGCAATCACCATCTGCAGCGATTTTGGAGCCCCCAAAAATAAAGTCTGACACTGCTTCCCCATCTATTTGTCATGAAGTGATGGGACCAGATGCCATGATCTTAGTTTTCTGAATGTTGAGCTTTAAGCCAACTTTTTCACTCTCCTCTTTCAATTTCATCAAGAGGCTTTTTAGTTCCTCTTCACTTTCTGCCATAAGGGTGGTACATTGAGTATTATTATTCTGTATATTTACAGGTAAGGAAACCGAAGCAGAGTTACATAATGTTAACTGCTGGTAAAATAGCAGAATCAGTATTTGAAAAGAAACAACTTGGCTCAGGAGTCTATGCTTTTAACCACTCTATTTTATTGCTTCCATAATACAGGGAAACATATAAGATTGATGGTCCATGACTGTGTGAACAGTATAGAACAAAGAATCATACGTATTAAATGTGGGTGTAGTGGGTACAGCTGGGCTTCCCAGGTGGCTCACTGAGTAAAGAATCTGCCTGCAATGCAGGAGACACAGGAGATGTGGGTTTGATCCCTGGGTCTGAAAGACCCCCTGGAGGAGGGCATGGTAACCCACTCTAGTACTCTTGCCTGGAGAATCCCATGGACAGAGGAGCCTGGTGGGCTCCACTCCATAGCGTCACAAAGAGTTGAACATGACTGAAGCAGCTGAGCATGCACTGGGTTAAATAGTGGCTCAACAAAAGATATGTCCGATAAAGGAGCGGGAGGGGGCTGGGGTGGGAGGCAGGCTCAAGAGTGAGGGGAAACATATATATTTACAGCTGATTCAAGTTGTTGTGGGGCAGAAACCAACACAACACTGTAAAGTAATTATCCTCCAATTAAAAAAAAAGTTTTTTTAAAGGAATGTCCAAGTCCTCTAATCCTGAAACCTGGAAGATGATATTATTTAGGAAAAGGTTCTCTTTAGATGTAATTATGCTGAGAGTCTCAAGATTATTCTGGATTTCAGATGAACCCTAAATCCAATGATAAGAGTCTTTGTAAGAAGAGAAGACGACACTGAGGCACAGAGAAGGAGTCGTGAGGATGGAGGCAGAGACTGGGGTAGTGGGTCTCTAAGCAGTGCATGCCAAGGATTGCCAAGAAGCATTGGCAGCTTGTTGGGAGGCAGCAAATGGAACCAATCTTGCAAGCTTCTCAATTTAGAACTCCTGTCCTCCTGAACTGTGAGTAAATAAACTCTTTTGTCTTAAGCCATCACATTTGTGGTAACTTGTTAGGATAGCCTTAGGAAACGAATACAGTGGGAAAGATTCTTGTGACCTGAGGAGGACACAGAATAATAGAGCACTGCCGATCTCTTAATAAGATTCATCTCACCAACACAACGCTGCTTGAAGATAAGATTTTCTCAACTTTTTATAGTATACCCCATCAACAAGTTTTAGTGGTCAATATGTGATTTGGGGGATGCATGAAGAAATAAAAGATGAACACTATTTTTTTTTACTATCCCATAAATGTGCAGAAGTTATGTCATTTTTAAAAAGTACATGTTTTAAAACGACAGACAAAACATTTTACTCCACTTTAGATATCTACATTTTTATTTTTTTATTTTTTTGATATCTACATTTTTAAACATTACTCTGGCTTCATTTATTTTATCAAAAATCCTAGAATATTTTCACACCTACAAAAAATATAGGATCATCTGCTTATCATAGGTGTTATAATTTAATTTACAAATAGTTTTAGCTTTTTATAAAAAGAGAAGTATAATGAATGTTTTCCAAAGTATTTATCATTTACAAATAATTTCTAGCATCTTGAAATTCAGATTTATATATCACAGAATCCAGATTAACGTATGTTAAAGAAGGTGTAATTATTTTTTTCAAATGAAGTTACATCACTGAGAAGTAAACTTGAGCTGAATGCAATTTTTGTAAGTACAATTTGGCTTCTGTATGTTGATTCTTGCTGGAGTAACATACTAACACTCCTTAAAAAACATACTTTTTTCAAAAAGAAATCTTCAAAAGAATTGATCATATGAATTAACTGGAAAGATGAGAATATACAATGATTATTGTCAGTAGAGATCCTGGATTCTAAGACAGTGAAAATATTAGACATAACTTTCTCAGGTAGAACACCTGGGGAAAACTATATATATTTATATTTATATACCCCATTCCATTGTTTCAGAGCCTAACTCTTAAAGGTGAAATAAAAAGGACCTTGGAAATGATTGAGAACTTAGTTTTTGAAACTCAACTATCCCATACGTCAATCCATCAGTCATATATACACACACACACACACACAGACATATATATGAAAAGACATATATATATGAAAAACATATATCTGAGATATAAAGGGGTCTGATATACAACTGAAATGCACATATATAGCTCTGATATATTATACATATTGACATATATTTTTAAGATATTTTTCAGATTTTCATATATATGTATGTGAAAGTTACTCAGTCGTGTCAGACTCTTTTGCAACCCAATGGATTATGCAGTCCATGGAATTATCCAGGCCAGAATACTGGAGTGGGTAGCCTTTCCCTTCTCCAGTGAATCTTCCCAACCCAGGGATCGAGCCCAGGTCTCCTGTATTGCAGGCGGATTCTTTACCAGCTGAGCCACAAGGAAAGCCACACATATACCCTTGATTTATCCCACTTCTATCTTAATTTGAAAATCTTTGAAATAAAATATCAAGTATTTTTAGACATCCTGCAAAAGTAGTCATGATTGGCACATGTAGGACTCTGCAGCTAAAGGCAAAGAAATAATAAAAACATTTCTAAGGCAAAAGTTACCTAAGTATCATATTAATGCCACTTATTTCTAAGCAACAAAGAAATCTTGTAACATTCACCAATTGTATTAATTTTTTTCCTCCTTTATGGACACCCACAGCAATTTAAAGATAGAATCTTGTGAAAAGAAATAATGAAAAGTTGAAATGTATGAACAGAGAACTTGTTAATTTCAGACACCTTCATATTGAGAGATTTTGTTTTATCTGTGTCCTTGTACAAGATACTCAACTTCACAAAGCTCAGATTTCCAGCCTTGTAAAATATCACTGAAGATGCCTATTGCATTCAGGGAGGAATTCAGTGAGACAGTGTGGGTAAAATAGAGGTTTACCCTAGAGGTTGCAACATAGAGGTTGCAACATAGAGCAACATAGAGGTTGCTATGTTCTTCCTCCTAGTCATTATCATGATTATCCTCGGAAGCTCAGTGCTATGCTAACGTTGTTCCAGACTAGCAAATGAGTGTTATTCACTAGATAAAATTGCATTTGGTTCCTTCCTACTTCATCTGCTGGCCTTGGTTAAACACCAATCCTGACAAAGAGATAACATCTGTAAGGACCCTGCAGCTTCCTTGCTAAGTAATTAACCCACATGCCTTTGATTGTTCGCTTAAACAATATATAACATTCTTTGTGTACCGGGGGATATGCAGCACAAAAACGAAAAGGTGAGAGCTTATTAAAATCAATTTATTGGAACTGAGTATTACTTTTTAGCTTGAATAAAATGTTAATTGGGCGGAGAGTGTTTTGCAAAATACATAAGATCTATTCTGAATGAACAAGATAAAGTTTGATTGATTCATTAAGCTCAATCTCTTGAGTACTCACATCAATGCTTTTAGTTTTTAAAATAACATATCAATTATTGTTTAAATTTCACATTGATGAAAAAATGTCTAGCCTATATTTATAATTAATGTTATAGTTAACATAGATGTGAGTGGTGAGTTGAACTATTACATGAAAGGTCTTTAATTCTGTCATAGTGGACACATTCACAAGTTATTTTTATAGTTTTGAAAACCTAAAAGAGAAATAGAAATGCCTAAGTATTTATATTTACCCTCTGTTCTCACTAAGGTTAGTTTCCTTATCTGTGACATAGGAGTGATAATGGTATGTCCCATTGTGTTTGTTTCTTTTTTTTTCATTTATTTTTATTAGTTGGAGGCTAATTACTTTACAATATTGTAGTGGTTTTTGTCATACATTGACATGAATCAGCCATGGATTTACATGTGTTCCCATCCCGATCCCCCCTCCCACCTCCCTCTCCATCTGATTCCTCTGGGTCTTCCCAGTGCACCAGCCCTGAGCACTTATCTCACGCATCCAGCCTGGGCTGGTGATCTGTTTCACCCTAGATAATATACATGTTTCAGTGCTATCCTCTCGAAACATCCCACCCTCGCCTTCTCCCACAGAGTCCAAAATTCTGTTCTGTACATCTGTGTCTCTTTTTCTGTTTTGCCTGTGTTTGTTTTTAGGACTAGAAAACAAATAACTGGTTCGGTTCAGTTCAGTCGCTCAGCCCTGTCCGACTCTTTGCGACCCCATGAACCGCAGCACGACAGGCCTCCCTGTCCATCACCAACTCCCGAAGTCCACCCAAACCCATGTCCATTGAGTTGGTGATGCCATCCAACCATCTCATCCGCTGTTGTCCCCTTCTCCTCCTGCCCTCAATCTTTCCCAGCATCAGGGTATTTTCAAATGAGTCAGCTCTTCGCATCAGGTGGCTGAAGTATTGGAGTTTCAGCTTCAACATCAGTCCCTTCAATGAACACCCAGGACTGATCTCCTTTAGGATGGACTGGTTGGATCTCCTTGCTGTCCAAGGGACTCTCAAGAGTCTTCTCCAACACCACAGTTCAAAAGCATCAATTCTTTGGCACTCAACTTTCTTTATAGTCCAACTCTCACATCCATACATGACCACTGGAAAAACCATAGCCTTGACCCGACAGACCTTTGTTGACAAAGTAATGTGTCTGCTTTTTAATATGCTGTCCAGGTTGGTCATAACTTTCCTTCCAAGGAGTAAGCGTCTTTAATTTCATGGCTGCAATCACCATCTGCAGTGATTTTGGAGCCCAGGAAAATAAACTCGGCACTGTTTCCACTGTTTCCCCATCTATTTCCCATGAAGTGATGGGACTGAATGCCAGGATCTTAGTTTCTTGAATGTTGAGCTTTAAGCCAACTTTTTCACTCTCCTCTTTCACTTTCATCAAGAGTTTCTTTAGTTCTTCTTCACTTTCTGCCATACGGGTGGTGTCATCTGCATAGCTGAGGCTATTGATAATTCTCCCGGCAATCTAGATTCCAGCTTGTGCTTCCTCCAGCCCAGCGTTTCTCATGATGTACTCTAGGTGTTCATTGGAAGGACTGATGCTGCAGCTGAAACTCCAGTACTTTGGCCACCTCATGCGAAGAGTTGACTTATTGGAAAAGACCGTGATGCTGGGAGGGATTGGGGGCAGGAGGAGAAGGGGACGACAGAGGATGAGATGGCGGGATGGCATCACCAACTCGATGGACATGTGTTTAAGTAAACTCTGGGAGTTGGTGATGGACAGGGAGGCCTGGCCTGCTGCGATTCATGGGGTCGCAAAGAGTCGGACACGACTGAGAGACTGAACTGAACTCTGCATATAAGTTAAATAAGCAGGGTGACAATATACAGTCTTGACGTACTCCTTTTCCTATCTGGAACCAGTCTGTTGTTCCATGTCCAGTTCTAACTGTTGCTTCCTGACCTGCATACAGGTTTCTCAAGAGGCAGGTCAGGTGGTCTGGTATTCTCATCTCTTTCAGAATTTTCCACAGTTTATTGTCATCCACACAGTCAAAGGCTTTGGCGTAGTCAATAAAGCAGAAATAGATGTTTTTCTGGAACTCTCTTGCATTTTTGATGATCCATCGAATGTTGGCAATTTGATCTCTGGTTCCTCTGCCTTTTCTAAAATCAGCTTGAACATCTGGAAGTTCATGGTTCACATATTGCTGAAGCCTGGCTTGGAGAATTTTGAGCATTACCTTACTAGCGTGTGAGATGAGTGCAATTGTGCAATAGTTTGAGCATTCTTTGGCATTGCCTTTCTTTTGGATTGGTAACTTTAGCAATTATTAACAATTATATATAATTATGTACATTATACATAAATTTACTACTATAATACTCACATATAATCAGTTCAGTGCAGTCGCTCAGTCGTGTCTGACTCTTTAACCCCATGGACTGCAGCACACCAGTCTTTCCTGTCCATCACCAACTCCTGGAGATCACCAAATCCCAGAGATTACATGTCCACTGAGTCAGTGATGCCATCCAACCATCTCATCCTCTGTCATCCCCTTCTCCTCCTGCCCCCAATCCCTCCCAGCATCAGGGTCTTTTCCAATAAGTTAGCCCTTTGCATGAGGTGGCCAGAGTATTGGAGTTTCAGCTTCAGCATCAGTCCTTCCAATGAACACCCAGGACTGATCTCCTTTAGGATGGACTGGTTGGATCTCCTTGCAGTCCAAGGGACTCTCAAGAGTCTTCTCCAACACCACAGTTCAAAAGCATCAATTCTTCGGTGCTCAGCTTTCTTTATAGTCCAACTCTCACATCCATACATGACTACTGGAAAAACCATAGCTTTGATATATAATAGCTTTCATATGTAATAGTTACATATACAATATATAATTATGGCACTGTGCTATGCTGTATAAAAATGTTAAGTGGACAAGATACAATAATTAAACTTGTATAAGTTGTCTCTTGCCACTGTAACAAATTACAACAAATTTAGCATCTTAAAACAACACAATCCCTGGTGGCTCAGTGGTAAAGAATCTGTCAGCCAAGGCAGGAGACACGGGTTTGATCCCTGATCCAGGAAGATCCCACATGCCATGGAACAACTAAGCCCATTCGCCACAACTAGGGAGCCTGTGCTTTAGACTATGGGGGCTGCAACTACTGAGCCCACACGCGCAGTTACTGAATCTTGCGCACCCTAGAGCCCGCGCTCCGCAACAAGGAAAACCACCACCACGAGAAGCCGGCGCACGGCGACTTGAGAGTAGCCCTGAAGAAAAGACCGCACAGCAATGAAGACCCAGTACAGCCAAAAAAACTAATTAAATTAACTAATAATAAAAAGTTACCTAACTAATTAACAAATAATAAAAAAAAAAACCTACAAATTCATTATCTTACAGTTCTGTAGATCAAAAGTCTGCTTTTCATCTCAGGCAGCTAATGTTCAAGTGTCTCTGACTGAGTGTCTTTCTGGAATCTGCTTCCTTACTCATTCAGCTTGTTGGCAGAACTCAGTCTCCTGTTCTAGAATCCAGGTTTCCGCTTTCTTGCTGGCTGTAAATGAGGGCCATTCTCAGCTTCTAAAGACAATATCCCTTGCCCCTTCTTTCATTCTCAAAACCAACAGCTACGGGCCGAGTCTCTCATGTCATATCTCTCTGACCCACCAGGAAAGGTTCTCACTTTTTAAGGGCTCTTGTGAAGAGATTGGACCCAGGTGGATAATTTTTTCATCTGAAGAATTATAGCCTTAATCTCATCTACAAAGTCTCTTCTGTCTTGCGATATGTTAGGTTGGTGCAAACATAATTGCGGGAATTTTAAATCATTATAACTAGTCTCAAACACATCTTTATTAATCAAAACAGGAACCATTAAAATCAGCACATTTTCGCCAATGAGAAATAAATTTGTTTATTCCCACAGCATAAAAATCTGTGCTTTCTGATTTGATGAACTATTTTTTTTCCGACGAATTCCTGGACAGCACTTTTTGCCTCCTGCTCGTGGTAGAAGTGTTTTCCCTGCAAAAAGTTGTCAAGATGCTTATAGAAGTGGCAGTCAGTTGGTGAGAGGTCAGGTGAATATGGCAGGTGAGGCAAAACTTCCCAGCCCAATTTGTTCAATTTTTGAAGTGCTGGTTGTACCATGTGTGGTCAGGTGTTGTGGAGAAGAATTGGGCCCTTTATGTCGACCAGTGCCAGCTGCAGGCCTTGCAGTTTTCAGTGTATCTCATCGATTCACTGAGTGTGCTTCTCAGATGTACTGGTTTCGCTGGGATCAGAAAGCTATAATGGACAGGTGGGGAGAAGACCACCGAACAGTGACCACGGTCTTTTTTGGGTACAGGTCTGGCTTTGGGAAGCGCTTCAGACCTTCTTCTCAGTCCAGTCACTGAGCCAGTCATTACTGGTCGTTGAACAAAATCCACTTTTCATCGCGCATCACAAACCACAAGAAATGGTTTGATGTTGTTGCACAGAATAAGAGAAGACCCTCAAAACAATGACTTCTCTGATCTGCAGTCAGCTCGTGAGGCGCCCACTCGTCGAGCTTTTCCACCTTTCTGCTTTGTTCCAAACGCCAAAAGACAGTAAGAGAACAGGTGACGTTGAGTTCTTCGGCAACTTCTAGTGTAGCTGTGAGAGGGTCAGCTTCCATGATGGCTCTCAATTTTGTCATTGTCAGCTTTGGATGGCCAGCACTATGCTGTTCATCTTCAAGGCTCTTGTCTCCTTTGCAAAACTTCTTGAACCACCACAGAACTGTAAGTTCGTTAGCAGCTCCTGGGCCAAATGCATTGTTGCTGCTGCGAGTTGTTCCTGCTGCTTTATGACCCATTTTGCACTCAAATAAGAAAAATTGCTCTAATTTGCCTTTTGTCTAACATTATTTTCTTAATCTAAAATAAATACAAAATACACAGCAAGTAATAAGTCATTTGTAAAAAAAAATAAAGCGAGAAATGCAAGTTAAAATGATGTATAACATAACCCCACTTAAGAATGTATTCCAATATCAAACAGCAAATTTCAACATGCAAAAACCTTATAATTACTTTTGCACCAACCTAATAACAAATTCATAGGATCCAGGGATCAGAGCATAGACATATTTGGGAGAGCCATTATTCTAGTTACCACAAGCCTCAAAATAATAGATATATTATACATAATTATATTACCATGTATATTATTTTATATATTATGCCAAAAGACAGTATATAATATCATAACATATATACTATAAATTATATATATACACACACACACACATACAGGAAATTAAGCAAGACAAGTAACTAATACAACAGTACCATAAGGCAGAAGGTGCATCTCGCTGTAGGAAACTACAAATATGACATTCAATGCTGACTGTCTAGTTAGAAGGAAGTAATATAAGTATTGCTTCACTCATGAATAAAAAACTTAGAAAAAGCAATTTTTTCCTCTCTTCTAGGGGGCTGTTTTCTGTCACCCTGATCTCCTTCTGCCTCTCTCTTCCTATTCCTACA
The DNA here is from genome assembly GCF_019320065.1 of Cervus canadensis. Taxonomy (NCBI): domain Eukaryota; kingdom Metazoa; phylum Chordata; class Mammalia; order Artiodactyla; family Cervidae; genus Cervus; species Cervus canadensis. Next base: position 15,894,380 of record NC_057416.1, read on the forward strand.
GCAGTTACAGAGCCATAAAGATGAAATGGAAATGCCATTCTTATCAGGAGGAAAACCATTTCCCATTTTTAAAAATACAGCTCCTAAACTGACGGACTTGGCATCCTGAGTATTTTGCAGATAAACAAAAATTAAGGTTTTTTTAAAAAATGTTATTTTATGGAATATTTGTGTAGAAATTCTTCTGTTCCTTCTTTATTTACCCTTAAGAGATTATGATCAGAGGTTAGTTATGTAACTGTGGCTCTCCCCACTGTGCCTAAATTCTTGGGAACACTGTCAGTATTATCAGACCATATTCTTTTTCTCCTGTCTTGTTTATTTCTTCCCTTTTCATATCTCTATCATTATTTGTTGCCTTTCATCACAACCTAATTGTATTCTTCAGCTCAATCGCTGCAGCACTGTGGTTCTTTTTTTTCTTGATCTTTATCTAGTTATACTGAATGTTTCTTCGAGTATAAAAATATTTCCTTTCACTACTTGAGAATTCTAGGTCTTCACAATTTAAGCCATATATATTCAGTTCAGTTCAGTCACTCAGTCGTGTCCTACTCTTTGTGACCCCATGGACTGCAGCATTCAGGCCTCCCTGTCCATCACCAACTCCCAGAGTTTACTCAAACTCATGTCCATCGAGTTGGTGATGCCATTTAACTATATATGTATGTGTGTATATATATATGTATATATACATACATGTAAATTTAAGTTTATATGTGTGTGCTTGTTTGTGTGTATATATATGTAAATATATATGTATGTACACATATATGTAAATTTAAGTTCATATGTGTGTGTTTGTGTGTATGTGTGTGTATTTCCATGTCTTCCTTTCTGATATGGTTTCATAGCAAAGCACCTAAAATATTTCTGACCAAGATCGAATTGGTTAATATCTACTTGGTTTCATTTAAGTAACATAATTCCAGGCTTAAAAATAGTACATTTTAGAACAGTATTGAATTAATAAGAACAAAAAAAAAAAACTAAGCTATGCAAACAGAAGAAATAAATCATAACATTTGAGTATAAGGACTTCGAAATCTAATAGCCTAGGCTTAGATTCTAAGTCTATTACTGACAGCCTATTGAGCCTGGGCAGGTAATGTAAATGATTTAAAGCATGAGTTTCTCTCTCATTAAATAAAAGAAAGCAATGATATCCATCTTGGATAGTAGCCTTGAAAATTAAATGAGACAATATATGTAAACTACTTGATACACAATTAATAACTGAGAGCTTAATATCTGCTCAGATGCGATTATAACAGAACTAGACCCAGATTTGCAACTAACTAGGCAATGGCAAAGAGGGGCCTCTTGTGCATCATCATGGATGGGTGAGGAGACACAAGGAGATGGGGGGCCTGCTGAATGCATCTAACATTTAAAGCACGAGTGCTCTGTGCCTGGAATTGTGTCAAGAGCCTCAGTGTATTATCTCTTCTAATTATCACACTATGATATAAGCATGGTAACATGTTTAATAGAGGGGGAAAAAAAACTCTTTTTTTTTTTTTTAATTTTTTTATTAGTTGGAGGCTAATTACTTCACAACATTTCAGTGAGTTTTGTCATACACTGATATGAATCAGCCATAGATTTACACGTATTCCCCATCCCGATCCCCCCTCCCATCTCCCTCTCCACCCGATTCCTCTGGGTCTTCCCAGTGTACCAGGCCCGAGCACTTGTCTCATGCATCCCACCTGGGCTGGTGATCTGTTTCACCATAGATAGTATACATGCCGTTTCTAGGACACACTGCTAGTTGGAGGTAAACAGAACATAGGAACCCGGGTTTCTGACCCCAGAACCTCTGTTCATATTTCCACCAGAGCTATGGTCTTTTCCAAAGTGCAGCCCCTTTCCCAGACATCTCTATGCGTCCCAATGAAATGAAAATCTTAGTGACTCATTTTCTCAAGTTGCATGTTATAAAACAGGCATGGTGGCTCAGATGGTAAAGAATCTGCCTGCAATGTGGGAGACCCAGGCTTGATCCTTGCGTCAGGAAGACCCCCTGGAGAAAGGAATGGCTACCCATTCTAGTATTCTTACCTGGAGAATTCCACGGACAGAGGAGCCTGGCCAGCTACAGTTCATGGAGTCGCAGAGTTGGACACAACTGAGCAACTACCACACATCTTTGACATAACCAAATTAAAGCAGCATGTTGGTTGTGTTACCTATTGCAGTTTAATAAACAACTCCAACACACAGAGGCTTAAACAGCTGTTTTGTTGCCTGTCAACTCTGTGGACTGACTGAGGCTCTTGCTGGGTGTTGCTTCTGTTGCCTCACTGGCAGTTTCTCTGCAGTTGCAGACAAACGGCAGCTGGGAGGAGGTGTAGCTAGCTGTCTAGCTCCCTAATGCCTATCTCAGTGGCTACACTTTTTTTTTTTAAGAGAGTTTATTTTTTAGAACAGTTTTATATTTACAGAGAACTTGAGAAGATAGCAGAGCCCAGTTTCCTCTATAACTAACATCTTACTTTAGTACCGTACATTTATTACAATTAATGAGCCAATCATGATGCAAGTTATAAAATTAAAGTCCATAGTTGCTGTTTCCCACCAAATTTCCTTAATTTATAGTTCTTGTCCTTTTTTGTTCCAGGATCTCATCAGGATACTGTGTTACATTGAGTTGTCACATCTCCTTAGACTCCTCTTGGCTGTGACACTTCTGTTTTTTGTTTTTTTCTTTTCTGATATCTTATGCTCCTGGTTCTCCCCCACCTTCTTTCTCTGTCTCTCTCTCTCACATAAACACAAGCACTCATACCTACACACAGGATAATTTGGATTTCACATGTACTGGCTCAAGGATTTAAGATGGGGGAACTAAAAGTTATCACTCTGAGGTCTGGACCCACAAGCCTTGGAACATCACATGTTCTGCATCCTCTTAGTCAAAGTCATCACAGAATTCAATGGAGGGAACAAAAGTCCTGCCTCTTGATGCTCAGAGCAGAGTGTATGTGTAGGGAGCACGGGCAAACCTGTCAAGAGGCATCTCTAGACCAGCGACCACACGGATGTCAGGCAAAGACCATCGATTGTTTAGTTGATCTTTACGCAGGTAATGATGAAATCGTTATGATAAAGTGAAAACAAAATGTCATATTGATATTGAATTCAAATTCTTATTTAAGCTATATATCTCAAAATCAACTGTTGCCATAGGGTATCACCTCTTAACATAGATGTATTTTTTTCATGGCATTAAATCACTCATAAAAAATGTTTAATGTGTTATATATAAATGTGGTACTCTATTCTTTAGTCAATATAAAAATCAGGTGAATACTTACAATAAAATTAGTTTTTACTTTTACCATAGAATTAGGAACCGTAGCTCTCTTTAGAAGTCTAGGTTGTCTCCAGGCATAAAAATGGAAATACTGATACTATGACAACACAGCCTGAATTTTCTGCTTTGCAGACGCCAGATTTATTTTTAAATGGTGTGAATCAAATCTGTGCTGAGAGGCCAACTTCAAAATATAAAAGAAAAATTGGCAATGGAAGGATTTTGCTGGTTTGGCTGAAGTGAAGCCCTCTATAGCATTTCATTCTAGTGGAGTGTCTGTGAAAATCTTTCCAATTGTAATTCTCTTTTTGCTTGCCAAAAGGGGATTATGAATTAAAGTTAATGTTGCAGGAAATGTCACCTGTCCTTTGAAGGAAAATAATAAATAAAAATGGATTTGTTCATTATATTTAAAAGGAAAAAAAATACTGACCTACTTGAGGGTCTTCTCTCATGCCTTAACAAAACAGGTAAATAAATAAAGCAGAATTTCATTGTGACTTTTCATTTTAACCCTTGCTCATCTCTAAAGAGGGAAAAGACCAATCTCTTTCTAACAAATATTTATAAAAAAGAGAAAAACAAGGGAGAGAGAGAAAGAGAAAGGAGATGAATATTGTAACATGACCCCAGAAGTAGAATTCTTCAAGTAAGATATTAAATTAAGAAAAATATATTTAAATTATGTTTTGTTCCTTTCACGGATACTAAGGTACAAACTCAAGAATAAAGAATAAATAAAAACAAAATCTGGAGATTTATTCCTCAAAGATTTGAAGTATTTGTATATTATGTTTTAAGAAAATAAAGACAAACCTACAAATAAACACAATAGAGCTTAAAACTATCTGTATTTCTTTTGCCTTAATGTTTTTTTCCAGGGGTTTTAGCAATACAGCTTCCCTGATAGCTTAGATGGTAAAGAATCTGCCTGCAATGCAGAAGACCTGGGTTCGATCCCTGGGACTGGAAGATCCCCTGGAGAAGGGCACAACAACCCACTCCAGTATTCTTGAGGAGAATTCCATGGACAGAGGAACCTGGTGAGCTATAGTCCATGGGGTCACAGAATTGGACATGACTGAGTGACTAACACTTTTAGCAATAAACATTGCCTGTAACAAGCTCATACCACTGCAGAGAAAGAAAGCGATGCTTCTGGTTCACCATGTAGACACCATGCTTATGATGACAGAATTTCTTTTTAAAAAAAAGTAATTAGCAACACTACTTTTTATATATTAATCTGAAAAGACAGAAGAGCAATTTGGTAGTTGATACCACTACCTTGAACCCTATTTGTTGTGGTTGTTTTAATCATCTACTTACAACAACACTTGGAATGTCAATGTGGTGGTAAATTAAGAAATGGCCATAGACTTAAAAGATGGAAGATAATGGATTATGACATTAACTCACTAATATTGCAAATATGTGTTTAAAGAAATGAAAGAAGCCAAATAAGCCAAGGAAAAAGGACTTGTTGAATATTTATAGAGTATAATTTTTTGTGCATTTCCTGTTATGGTTTTGAATAGTATAAATAATTTTTAAAATGTGGTTTTAAAATCAGGAAATATTGTACTATTTTTAACTGAATAAAAGAAAATGAATCAAATACAACTGTGGATGTTTTCATTTAAATAATACACACACACAATACCCATTCCCTTTCTTAATCAAGGCAGTGTGATGACTCAAACAAATACCAACATTTGGGTATGGTGATGACAGCCTTGTAATCTTGTTCTGTCCCTCATCCATCATTGAAGACTAGCATCTTTTCTTTATGATTATATTGTCACCATATTGGGATAAATGACCAAATCAGTTATCAGGTCAGGAGGAAGTTAACATTTTATAAATTCTTATTTTGAACCAAAGAAAAATGATAGTAGTTAGATGATACATATATACATCGAAACATGTGCATACTAAGTCACTTCACTTGTGTCTGACTCTTTGTGACCCTATGGACTGTAGCCTGCCAGGCTCCTCGGTCCATGGGATTCTCCAGGCGGGAATACTGGAGTGGGTTGCTACGCCCTCCTCCAGGGGATCTTCCAAACCCAGGATCGAACCCGCATCTCTTACGTCTCCTACACTGGCAGGTGGGTTCTTTACCACTAGCGCCACCTTCTATAGATAGATACACAGACAAAACCCTCAGCAAAAACTTGCACTAATTCACATAGTTACTATGCCTTTATTTCTTCCTTGACATGAATTTCCAGGTATAGCAAGAAAATTTTACTTTTTTACTTTTATTATTTTTACTGTTCAACCTTATCAAGATTGAGGGTTTAGAATTATCCATTTAAACTTTACTGTTAGCCATTAATTCTGAGTTAGTCGCTCACCTCTCTACTATCTCATCTGAATTTTTACTGACAACAGAAGGACTCCTCCCTTTGTAGAAGCATTAGTAAACTGAAGAGTGGGTTTTTCAACACTTCTGCATATAATCTACTCTGCAGCTCACAGCATCCAGTGAGAACCCAATAAATGTTGTTGATTGACTGCCTCCTATCTAGTTAGAAAATGGGGGGAAAATTAAATATACTTTTGGTACATTTCCCAGCGTCAACATTTTAACATCTCAAAGGAGCTAAATGTGGTTTGAAATGGTGTAAGCCATTTCAATTACGTTGCCAGAAGAGTCTGAGAACAATACACTTATTTAGAGATGGGTCAGAAAGAAAGAGAATCGGCTTTGAAGTCAAATTACCAGTTTTCTCTCTCAACATTTTGACCCAAATTTAAGGTATTAAATCAAATTTTAAAATGTGATTCCACATGGAAAGCACCATTCATGCATAACAAAAGCAGGGGTTAGGCTGAAGGACATACCATTCTTTGGTCAAAATGTGAAAGTTAATTATAAAATGTACATGAATAAAAAAGAAATATAAAATATAAAAGTTTTAAAATAGGACATTTTTAAGTCAATACATTTCTACTCTCTTCAACAAATGCAATCAATTTCGAAACTCCCTGAGTATTACTCAGATAACAAAAAAATACACCTTTGCTACAACTGTAAAATACCAGTCTTTGGCTATACTTCTTGAAAATAATGACATTAATAAATAGAAAAAGGAAAAAATGAGGTCATATGACTATCCATCCTATACTTAAATATTTTATTCCATTTCTCCCTATATGTTAATATTTTCTTTCTCTATTCACATTTAAAGGTGCAAGTATTCAGCAAATATGCTCCTATTACATTTTTCAAAGTTTGATTTCCCCCTGTCTTCAGAACTTAGAAGATTTTGTATAGTTTCTAATGATCTTCATTCTTTGAATTAAAATTTGCTTTAATGTCACTAAAGCATATGGCTTCCCAGGAGGCACTAGTGGTAAAGAACCCGTCTGCCAACACAGGAGATGTAAGAGACTCAGGTTTGATCCCTGGGTTGGGAAGATCCCCTAGAGGAGGGCATGGCAACCCACTCCAGTATTCCTGCCTGGAGAATCTCAAGGACAGAGGAGCCTAGGGGGGTTATAGTCTTTATAGGGCCGCAGAGAGTCAGACATGACTCAAGCGACTTAGCACACACAGATGCGTGCACACGCATACAGAACATATTATGTTCAATTTATTTATACAAGTTGTTTAAAGATCTAGAATAAACTGGCCATTTAAATTCAGATCTAAATGGTCAAATTAAATAGACACAGTTTGCATGACATACTTAGCTATAATCCTAGTAAGAGACAAGACAAAATATAGAGGAATTCTAGATTCATATGATACAATTTCTGTCATCTTCCTTGTTTGAAACAATCTAAACTTAAAAGTATATGGCTGCACCCCAAAAAGTGCATTAGATCAATAATTTGCCTTTACACTTGAGAAGAATAGCTAAACAAATGAATTCTCTTTAATTCAATGAATTAATTTGTGTATACAGACACAGTGAATGTATGTTTCTCGCAAGTTACTAATCTTTCCCCACAAAAACCTACTAACATTTCTCTGATGATTAGTCAGTGTATTGCAGACGTGGGGGTCATTTTCTTCCAATTCTCTTGCCCCTTTTCCTCTTGGTTCCTTTCAATCCAATCCCCATCAATCCTTCAGAGTCTAATGAAGTGCAATGATAACCCTTGACCAAAATAGCTTTCTGAGAACTGGATGCTGTGAACTGAAATAAAAACACACAACTGAGAGTTGTGAATTTCAGTTTTATTGGTGAGTCTTAGTGAGGACTACAGACTGGGTCTCAGGGAGCCCTGAGGCTCTGACTCCAAAGAGGCTGGGAGCCTGACAATTTTTCACATAATTAATGTGGCTGAAATTCACTATTAAACATTTTAATATAAAGCTTCTCTGCAAATATTACAATTTATCCATTCTCTTTATGTCATTCTTGTGAGAGAGATCGTTAGCTTTACCCTGGCTTACAGATCTGGATGGACTATAAATGGATTTGACAGTATAGCAAATTAGCTTTTCCAACCTAGAACTATTTTTCTGTCTTAAAGTCTGCTGGAATTGCAAAGCTTGAGGAAAAGCATCATTGGTAACTTGGGAAGCTCTGACAATTAAGTAGAGAATAATTTAGCACAAAGTTTAGTTCCTGGACAGACTCACTGCTGACTCTGATTTTATAAAGAGAAAAATGCTGCCAAGACAAAAATGCTACTTATATTCTCTATAAGTGCCTTTCATTTGAACTTAAACATAAAAACTAGTAATATTCAGAATGATGAATTGGATTATATAATTAGTGTTAAGTGAATTCTAAACTATGGAAAATTTCTCTAAGTTTCTTGGCTCTAACTAAAAATAGTTTGAATGGATGAGAATTTCATATGTATATATTACTATGCAATACGACTCTGACTCTGATTGCATTCAATATTCCACCTGGTTAACACCATTTTTCTTCATTTCTCCTCTAACTATATAACCTTCTTGAAAACTTTGCTCACTTCTTCTCTTAGGAGCCTTTAAAATGCTTTGAATTTATTACAGAGTTATTTGCCCAGGGAGGTTCATTGTAAGAGACCTTGAAGTTCCAGGGGAGCAAAACTTATCACCCCAAAACGTCTCTTTGTCATGTGGACTGTTTTGAGCTGAAAACAGTTAATGCCCAAAAGACCCAGGAAGAAACTCTGACCCCTTAGTTGCTTAAAGAATGTAGCTAAAGGACTTGTTCTAGAATGAGAACTATAACCACAGATAACTATAGCATGAACTCGGTGTGTAGACAAGGAGGGACCTAGCAAAGTCTGTTTGTTAAAATTCCTCTCTGGGTCCCCTTGCTTATTCCTGACCCAGCAAATGTTTATTCACCAAACATTCACTTTTCCATCTTTGAATCAACAGCCTTCCTCCCCTTTTCTGTCCCAAACCACTGCCCCAAACATTCTCTCTTGTCTTTAGCTAAAGGTGATATTTAATGTGAGGGTTTTGGCCATTTTTCGAGTTCCTCAGTTTTCCCGGGTCTCTCACATATATACAGGTTATTAAACTTCTGTGTGATCTTTTTTTAAAGAGAGCATTGGTCACTGTACTTAGCACCAGCTGTTTCACAGAAGTGAAACATCACCTTCAAGGAAAAGCAAAAATCCAGTTTAAATATTCTAATTTTATAATGTTGTTCTCCTTTCCTATGGCACAGTTAAAGGGCCCCAGAGAAAAGCTGGTAATGGATTTCTTCCTGTTAATCTGTCTCATGCGTGTGTGCTACGTTGCTTCAGTCAGGTCCAGCTCTTTGTGACCCCCATGGACTATAGCTCGCCAGGCTCCTCTGTCCATTGGATTCTTTAGGAATACTGGAGTGGGCTGCCATGCCCTCCTCTAGGGAATCTTCCTGACCCAGGGACTGAACCCTCAACCCTTACGTCTCCTGCACTGCCAGGTGAGTTCTGGACCACTAGCGCCACATGGGTAGCCATTCCCTTCCCCAGGGGGGTCTTCCTGATCCAGAGACCGATCCCAAGTCTCCTGCATTGCAGGCAGATTCTTTACCACCTGAGCCACCAGGGAAGCCCTGAATCTGTCTCATGTCAATTTAATTTTTAGATCAGCCAGGAGAACCTAGAAGGATAGAGAAAAATACTCACCTTCCAGAGAAAGTAATCAAAAGGTCTACAAATAAGGAACTGATTAAATTTTTTAAATTATAGTCATATAATGGAATATTATGCAATGAAAAAAGGAAGGTAAACTATGATTGCTGCTTTAAAAAGATATCAAGGTATATTGTTAACTTTTAGAACAAAAAGGAAAGTTGCAGAGCAAAATGTATAATGATTTCATTTATGTTAAAACTGCATGTACCCACAGACAAACATCAAGATAGACTGAAATCTATAGCAATAGATAAAGTAAAAGTTGGGTAGACAGGGAGGTAGACAGGTGTGGAAACAGAGATGGAGGTATGTTTGGGGAGTTTTGAAAAGGAATCAACAGACAATGATAACAAATGTTTGTAAGAAATTCAAATGAAGTGTGGGAGATGAGACTTTTACTTTCTTCTAAATACCTTTACAGCTTTAGAATTTTTTCATGAATGAGTATTACACTTTTTAGAAATTATGTGTTCTATAGTGCATAGCATTTACTTTGCATCTCAAATATTCTGCCTGTCTCCTTTCTTAGATATTTGTATTTAACTCAGATATTTGTATTAACTCATTAATTCTCTAGTGTAGATGTATTAACTATATATGCTCATTGCCCTTTGTCTGAAATAGCTTTCTACTTTGATTCTGCCTTTCCTCTCTTTTTTGAACTTTAAAGTTTACCTCTCCTAAGAAAGAAAATGACTAAGTAGATTTAGGCAATCATTTCCACCTCTTGAGCATGGTTTGAAGCAAATCCTCTCTTTAACCACAAACCAAATTAACTGCATTTTTAACCTAGATACTTAAATGTTTCCAACATGAGGCACAGAACTTGAAATAAAGATGGTTTCCCTAATAACCATAAATGCATGTTAAAGATTTAACAATTAGAAGAACTGTCCTGAAAGAATCATGTTATAGGAAAGAATAGAGCCAATTAGGAATGTAAATATAATTTAGAATACATGCTCTCAAGAGAACTGGTCCTACACTTTACCAATTAATAACAGAGCATACAAGACAATGAATGAGCACTTCATCTTCCTGAATGCTTCAGGACTGTCGTTCAACTTTTAAAATCATATTCTTTCAATTATATCAGTCTTCATTAATGTGCAGAGAATTGGAAGGTTCCTTGCAACCTGCACTCCCCACTAGGAATTCCTTCTTTAGGAGTCACCTGATTACCAGCATGTCACACCAACCCTAACTCCTCTGCCATACTTACAGTCTTAATATTGAGTTACCAGTTTCAATGTTATCTTTCCTATTGTGATTGATTTTCAATTCCATTTGTTCAGCATTTATCACTGTTTCACACAGAAGTGGTGAATAAATGCTGCCAATCAGGTAAAGGTAATGGGAGCAGATTAATGAGCAGCTGAACTTCATTTATTCAACAAGTGCTTGTTGTATATCTATTGTGTACATTGTGTTATATATTAATGGGAGGCTATAATAAAATTCCATTTACTCATCATTACAATGAGGTCACTAAAGTCTATCCAGATCTCTAAGGTGAATTGCAGGTCTAATATTCTATGATTTTAAATGTAAATTTCTAAATGAGAGAATGGAGTCCCTCTCCTTGATTTAACCTTATGGATGGGGAAATAGAAATTTTGTATATAAACTATGAAAAATATGAACAGATAATGCAGAGATGGGGCTAATAAAATCTAAAGTAACTTGAGGGGATCAGTGAAGAATGCTTTTGAGACAAAGTAAAAGCTGTATTAGCTGTAATGTGAAGGTGCAATGAGTGGAAATTAAATCTGAAAGAATTCCAAGCTGAGATTGGAGGAGTACTAGACTGTTTACTCTCATCCCTTTCATAATCAGAAAAGAAACCATTTATAAGGAGGAGAGTGTAGAGTGAAAAGGTAGAATCAATTTGACTTATAATCAGTCATAGAAGAGGCAACAGTTTACACTATCTAAGGGTGGAATTCTGACTCCATGAATGCTGAGAAGTGGAATAAAGTACCTGGCCCATGGAGAAAAACTGGGATTTCAGAGAAAGAACTGAGGAGAAACAGGTGATGTGAGGAAGAAAAAGAGGAGGACTGCATGAAAGCTAGAGAATGCCCAGGGGAATATCTAAGGACCTAAATTTTAAAGTGCTATGCTGTGCATGGTGATGGTCAGCAAGAAATCTTAGAAAGAGAAACACTAATTTCTCCATGCCCCACTCAACTTTATAAAGCTGAGATGACAAGTTAAGAGTTGCCTGAAATTCTTTGTCCCTGATGTATGCACCTGGTAGATATGGAGTGTAGGTAAGGAGCTAGACATGGATGCAGGACATAGTAGCCAGGAAAATAAGTGGTTCAGATGGTTAATAAAGATCCTCTCTTGGAATCAAATCAGGAGGGTGTAGAGAGCACTCAGTCTGATTTCCCCTTGTACTTGGGGCAACTCTGCACAGGCCTGACTCCAGGAACCAAACATCTTTTTTAAAAAAAGAAAAAAACACTAAATTAACTGACCCATTTTCAACACTTTTTCTCCAATACTGTAGTTCAGTTGCCAAGTCGTGTCTGACTCTTTGTGACCCCATGAACTGCAGCACTTCTCTGTCCTTCACTATCTCCTGGAGTTTGTTCAAACTCATGTGAATTAAGTCAGTGATGCTATCCAACCAGCTCACCCTCTGTTGCCCACTTCTCCTCCTGCTCTCAATCTTTCCCAGTATTCCTCTTTTCCAATGAATTGGCTCTGCACATCAGGTGCCCAAAGAGCTAGGGCTTCAGCATCAGTCCTTCCAATGAATATTCAGTGTTGATTTCCTTTATCATTGACTGGTTTGATCTCCTTGCTGTCCAAGGGACTCTCAAAAGAGTCTTAACTGTTCATAAAGCTTTAACACAAACTAATAGAAATACATTCAATTCAACATGATCCTATTCCATGTTACCACTGACTGAAAACTTGAGTGAGCTAGATTTTCTTCCTTATACAATTAAATAGAAATTGCTGTTTTCTTTGCCTATTGGATGAAGGAAGTCAAAAGGTATAATCTTCCAGTTAGAAATAAATATCAGGGATGTAATGTACAGCATGATATATATAATCAACACTGTAGTATGTCTACATGAAAATTGTTACAAGAATAAATCTTAAGTTTTCATCACAAAAAATTATTTTTTCTGTCTTTAATTTTTATCTTCATAAGCTGTTGGCTATTCACTATAATTGTGATAATCATTTCATATGTATAGTCAAATCATTATGCTCTACACTTTAAACTTATACAGTGCTAAATGTCAACTACAGTTCAATAAAACTGGAAGAAAAGAATTACACTACTTTCTCTGCTTTTATCCAGAAGCAACTCAGAATTGAACATGCAAAAAATGGAAAGAACGGAATGCAGTTTTCTTTTGTGTTAAACTTTCTAGAGATTTATCCTCCAGCTTCATGGGCTCATGTGGCTACCTGGAGAAATCATTTTTAAGGAGTTCCTCTGGTCAAGTTACAGAATATAATTAGTAAACCAGGAATAAGATACAGCTGATATGATCTAGTAGTTTAGTAGCTTTCTAAGGCTCATGTTCACAGAACTATTAAAGCTCACGGAAAATTATGAACAGGGCTATGCTGTGGCTAGAGGTAGAGGACACTGTTCGAGCCTTGAAAAGACGTCTAACATTAAACAAATTGTGAATTTTGAGATTTGTTGGCATCATTTGAATTGAATTGGAAAGAAACATACAGATTTTCCAATTTAAACCCTTGCATTACTATGACAGATGTGAACACAGACTGTTCTATGAGTGAAAATGCCTTCCCTTTAATATTGATCTTAAAATCATATTTGATATATCTGTCTCGCCAAATGAGTAGGAGTTATTATGGTGAAAATATAGAAGAGAAAACCAAAATATTTCTTCTAAATAGCCACAATGGGTATAATTTTTCCCTGTCTGCTCACCTGGCAGGCATGTGACTTGTTCTGGGCTAAGTTAAACCTGGTTATTTATTTTTGGTCTCAGCAATTCCCAGGGAAACATAGCAAGCATGATTTGAAAATGTTTCCTTCAACTGTGCAATTCAATCAACCTGAACTCATAAGCCTCTCAAGACCTTAAGAACAGGCTGGTAATTCCCTCCTAGTCAAGCTTTTAAGTTGAAGAACTCCTTGATATAGTCCATTTATACCTGTTCTTTGTCCCTTAATTGTAACAGACTTAGATGAAGTTGGTTTGGCAGATTATAAAGCTACCACAGACAGAACACTGTGATGGTTTCTGCTAAATATAACCTGAGAATATAATTCCTAAAGTTCTAATATGAAGCTGTGAGTCTGTGTGCATGCATACATGTGTACATAAATACATATGTCATTTATATGTATATTATAGACCTATTTTCCTTTATACTATCACTGAGTGACAAAACATCAGGATTTTAAAAATCTTTCCTATGATTAAATAATTTTGACTTGTCAAAGTAAAATACAATTGCATTTTATGATAAATGTTAAGTCTAAATATTCAATCTTTAAACTGCCTACAGTTTCACAGATGCTTTTAAACATGTTCAGGTTCCTACCCACATACATTAGGGTTTGATAAAATATGCTTCTTGAAATCATCATTCATTCTTTTAGTCATTCATCCAATTCAGTGGAGAGCATTACTCTGCGCTGAGCACTGGTCTAGGCTCTGAGGATGCAGCCATGGAACGAAGAGACCTTTTACTCAGATAGACCTAAACATCATCATACGACACAAAGGAGTAAAATAAACACACTGTTAGAAGGTGATGAGTATTGTGGAGAAAAATATGGTGAGTGGGAAAAGGGAACAGAGATGATGGGGTATACGACGTCACTTAGGGTGGGCAACCAAAGATCCCAATGAAAGCCTAACATTTAGACCAAAAATGAGAGCGGTGAGAGAGCAGACGTTTGGAAGAAGTGGGTTCCAGGAAATGGACCAGCAAATGCGGTAACCCAGAAGCACAAGTGGCCTGATGTTTTCAAAACAGGCAAGGAGGACGGTGACCGGAGCAGAGGGAAGCAGAGTAGAAGGTGAAGTCAGGAAGGTGAGGCCATGGCGGAGCAAATCCCTTAAGGCTTTGAATGTCTTTAGAGACTCTGGCTTACATCCTAAGAGAGTCAGGAAGCCTCTGGAAGGTCAGAGCAGAGTAGGGTTGTGGTCAGACATGCGTTCACAGAATTACTCTGACTACAGTACTCTGGGTGGACTGCTGGGACATAAAGTGGAAGTGGGAAAGGCCAGTTAGAACACTAATGAATGTCATGCTGTTCACTATTTTTAGGAAGAAAGGAAGAATGGAAGGGAGTAGGCGGATGAGAAGGAAGAACAGAAATTCAAGCATCTTCAGGTCCTTAAAAAATAAGATGTGACAATAATGTCATGAAAACTTTGAATGAGTTTTGATCATTTAAATTTAGAAATTAGTATTGACAGTAGACACAGAAGATTAATATCATCAGGGAAAGACTAAGCAAAATCATCAAGGTTGAGAAATCTAGGGAATTCCCCAGCAGACCACTGGTTAGGACTCAGAGCTTTCACTGTGCTGGCCTGGGTTCAGTACTTGGCTGGGGAACTAAAATCCTGCAGCTGAGCCAAGTTTAAAATGACGGCATAATGGTCAAAAGTTTAGGCTTTTATGATCACAGGAATAGTGAATTTTAATCTGTAGCATTTGCCTGTTACCTGTGAGACTCTTGATAAGTAACTATATTTTGAGCCTCAGTTTTCCTATTTGCTGATGCTGATAATACTAGTATTAAATGCATAGGGTTGTTAAAAATATTAAACAAAACAGCTTATTAAAAACCCTGAGCAGAGCACCTGTTAAAATTTTCAGGGCTTGATAATAATTAGTAGTTCTCAGCTGCAGTTTGCTCTGTTACAAAATGTACCAATTATTTAAAGGTGAAAGAAACTTTATTTTAGGGAATAAAATACAGGATCAAGATACTTCATATATATGTGCTTGAGATAAGCAACTGCCTTAGAGATTCTAAACTTTGTCAGCAAAGATACCCATGTGTTGACAAACTGCGTTTATGTAACTGCACTGCAAAGAGACCAAACCAGTCAGTCCTAAAGGAGATCAACCCTGAGTATTAATTGGAAAGACTGATGCTGAAGCTCTAATACTTTGGCCACCTGATGTGAACAGCCAACTCATTGGAAAAGACCCTGATGCTGGGAAAGACTGAAGCCAAAAGAAGTGGGTGGCAGAGATGGGATGGTTAGATCGCATCACTGACTCAACGGACGTGAATTTGAGCAAACTCCAGAAGACAGTGGAGGACAGAGAAGCCTGGCGTGTCACAGTCCACGGGGTCACAAAGAGTTGGACACAGCTTAGCAACTGAACAATAACAACAACAAAATCAATTTTTACTTAACTCAACAGTTAATTAACGTTTTCATTTATTCTGTTAAACACACCTGGCATTGCCCACTGAAATCATGTGACTGGTCGCTATACCCCACTATCATGGAACAAGCCTTTTTTTTTTTTACAAAAATATTTTATTTTATTTATTTCATTTTTTTGGCCACACCACACAGCATGTGGGATCTTAGTTACCTGGCCAGGGAGTGCTAACCACTGGACCATCAGGTAATTCCCTCATGGTATAATTCTGCTACCATTTGTTAAGTTCTGTATTTAGCAAGTACTACTTGTATTTTTTCCTAAATCTGTTTATTCCAGGCTTACTTATTATTACAATTAAATATTTTAGTTAGCTGCCTAATAGATAACTGGTGGAATTTGAGTACAAAATGAAAGAGTTGCTCTTTCAATGAAAACTAATAAAAATTCACTTAAAGACTTTTGAACACAAACTGCTAAAATATGCCATTGATTATACATGGGCAAGACAACTGAAACAGACTGGTATAAAGACAAGTTTATTAGGATTCTGCATCCATCTTGCTGTGATTGTCATTAAGTTCTAATTCATTCTAAAGAAACCATAATTCTAAAATTACAAAGGTGCATTGTGGCTGTGATTTATGGGGGGAAAAAAAAACTGGTTCCCCAATCTGTGGGTCCATATTCAAAAATGGGTTTGGCCTCCTATCAAAAGCTACATAGATAATAAATTAAAAGCCAATTAAATAGACGGATAAAATATCAAGGTTATATAAGACCATGTTTTACATCTCCCATTTGCTAACTTTTTCAAATAACCAGTTTGCAAGAAGACTTAATTGAATCACGGAAGAGTGTAACTCCAGATGACTTTAAATGGCCATTGAAATGGCTAAACCACTCAACACCAGAAACATTTACTCCTAGACTCTCAGTGTACAAGACAGTCCACAGTAACCTTATGTAACCTCTGCCTAAGGGATGTGACAGGATGTAAAAGGGCAGGTAGAAACAGGGTGGGAGAGGCATTTCTCTAAGACAGGTGATGTCTCTTCAGTTCTAAGTCAGAGCCTGGGGCACATATCTCCTCCTCTTTCCAAGAAAGTTGGTCATATAACAAAAGATATGGAAGTGGCTAAAACATTTACGCAGATTTTAAAAATTCCAATATCAATCAACTATATAAAAGCTGATAATTTTGTAAGCGCTACTATAAACTTGCAAGTTATCATGTACCAAGAGTCCTGGGATAAGTAGACGAGAATTTGTTTTACTCATGTTAATAGTACAGATAAACTGCTTAAGGAGAGGAGACCTGTTAAATACAGTCCTTGTGTTTACCAGCCTCCTATGTGCTGCTGCTGCTGCTGCTAAGTCACGTCAGTCGTGTCCGACTCTGTGTGACCCCGTAGACGGCAGCCCACCAGGCTCCCGTCCCTGGGATGCTCCAAGAGCACTGGAGTGGGCTGCCTTTGCCTTCTCCCATGTAGCCATCACTCAAGACTAGCTAAGCAGCTCTTAAATGATTCACTTCACCTAGTTTTATTTAATTTGGGACTCTCTACACATACCCCCAAAACAGAACCAAAGCAGAGGAGAGATATTATAAATGAACCTGTCACCTAATTATACAACAAACAGATTGTGGAGGAGGCTCTCTGAAAGATTTTCTGTAAATTTTCTGAGGCTGTGTTATTATAATATTCCTTGAACAGAACATCATATTTCACAGCACAAGCCTGGATGTAAAATGTACTGGAGTTTTGATTGCATGTATGGAAATGAGCAAAAATGAAATATTTAGACAGGGCCATTCTGAAAATAACATGAACATTTTAATGGATTTGATGGTATTTTTGGTCATGCAAACAAAAACACTGCATTCTTTAATCTGCTTTCTATAATGCTATTATATTTTTGTTAGGATTACCTTAATCTTGTCAGCTCAAGTCTACTGAGTTTATTTTGGGTTGGCAGAACATTTTTTCATTTTTTTCCTAATATTAAAATATTATTTATTCATTCAACAAGTATATTAATGAGCTGACAAAGGGCTAAACCAGGTCCACTAATCAAAAACACCTATTTGCTTGTTCAGTGATGCAGAGTAAGAATTATGGCAATTCCTTCCTGGTTGACCTTCTTTCAGTTTCTCTTCCCCTATCATACCATCTGCTGTAAGATTCTTCTCCTAAAATAATAGCTCTAATCAGGTCATCCTCTGCTTAGAATCTGCAATGGCTACCTACCTACTGTCCCCAAAGTGAGAGTGAAAGTGAAAGTCGCACAGTTGTGTCTCTTTGTGACCCTCTATGGAATTCTCCAGGGCAGAATACTGGAATGGGTAACCTATCCCTTTCTCCAGCGAATCTTCCTGACCCAGGAATCGAACTGGGGTCGTCTCCATTGCAGGCAGATTCTTTACCAACTGATCTACCAGGGAAGCCCTGATACTGTCCCCAGGCTCCTCTCAAATCCTTACCCTGACCCTAGTCTCAGTCCCTGTTGCTTTGTTAGTTGCTATTGAGAGCCTGTGCCTCATTTTCCGTTTCTCCAAACACATCCCCTACACTCCAACAAAGCTGTTTAGTTCATACATTTCACAGTCGCTAAACTTGTTCAAAGTATCTCTCTTCTCCTTTATGTCTGCACACTCCAATTCTAGACCCTGTTCCAACCCTACATCTTTCAAGGTCTGGATTTCAGTAGCATTTCACTTATGTGTTCAACAGAGAAATCACAGCTTTCTACCTTACTTTGAACATCTTGTGCCTATGCCTTGCCCTTCCTACTAGAATGTGACATTCTTCAGAACAGGATTAACACTAATTTATCTCTTTTAACTTTTATAATAATTGTCATAGTTTACATGGTTAGCAAGGACTCAATAAATATTCATGAATAAGGTGGCAAGGATTCATTTAAAAGGTGAAGTTTAGATGAGACAAAAAACTAAGGCTCATTGAATATAAATGAGTCAAGATTTAAATGTGAAAGGGGGCTAAAAGGTGATTTTGGTCTGTTTTTTTGGTCTGTATTTACAAATTACAAAAATAAGACAGAATATTAAGAGATTTGCTTATAATCCTATATCACATACCCAGGTAAGATGAAATTTATAGCTTCAAAATGTAACCACTCACTTCATTTTAAGTCATTCCCACACATATCCCAGAGCAAGTGACCAGCTCAAATAAAATACTGCTGAGTCACAATCTCACCATTCTACCATAATCAGCCCTCCTTTCTGCTTCTTGTTCACCTGACCTAACCAATGACTGGCTTGTTTTGCTTCTTTTATTTTGACCTATACACAGACTTATGATACACGATCATGTGGAAAAGAATAAGCATTTTCTTTTTTTGTTTGTTTGTTTTTTTTTTTGTTTGTTTGTTTTGCCTTACAAGAATAAGCATTTTCTAATCAGGTAAACCTGGTTCTTACTACCTGCCCTGTCACTTCCTGGAGCCATCATCTGTAGCAGATAGACCCTCTTACCTTTGGTTTGCTTGTTTGTAAAATTAGGATTTTAAAAAGATATTGATAGATTATATTATTGAGGCCTTGCTAAATACCCACTGTTCTAAATGCTTTGTGCATTAAGTCTGGGAACAACTCTACCAGGTAGATACTATTATCTCTGTACATAAAGATGACTTAGTTACTATAATTATCCTCACATTATAGGTGAATTAACAGAGGCACAAAGAGGTAATTGATGCCCGGAGTCACTCAATTACTGAGGAGTGGAGCCCAAACTGAAACTGTTCTATGGGCTTCAGAGCTCGTACACAAAATGATGACAGTGAGATTTATTTGCCAAGGTCAATACGTTCGTCACCAAGGGTGTTTCTCAGGGCTTAAGTTGAATGCTTATTCAACAACATATGCATTACTGCTGCTGCTGTCCAGCTACTAAGTCACGTCTGACTCTCTGTGACCCCCATGGACTGGAGGGGTAGCCTGCCAGGCTTCTCTGCCCATGGGATTTCCCAGGCAAGAATACTAAAGTGGGGTGCCAATTTCTTCTGCAGGGTATCTTTCCAACCCAGGGATTGAACCCTTGTTTCCTGCATTGCAGGTGGATTCTTTACTGCTGACATCGGGGAAGTCTCACATAAGCATACTATGTGTTAATTTCACCCTGTTACAAAAACTCCCTTGGTTGTAAAATTTAAGGAATAAATGTCATGTGCTAGACCATGATCTCTTCCTACCTGCTGACTGTAAGTCTTTAGCCAACTTTTAATGTTGCAATTTCTTAAATTCTCAAATTTATAAAATTTCTCAGATTTCATAAAAATCAATAGCACTTGTCCACGTTGCCAGCAGAAAGAGTCTCACTAATGACCCGACAGCCATGGGCATTACCGTCCTTAACTTTGTTACAGTCCTTCCCATACACACCTTTCTCACTGTTTTCAAGGAGGCGGAGGATTGACAGTCTTGATCCTGCCCCCAAATTGTTCAATTGATTTTGCAAATTATACTTTCCTGAACTATTTAGCATATTTCTACACACTGGATATTTTGCCTTCTCCATTGAATTTCCTTATTTGAGTTTTTATGATTAATACTCTGCTTTAAAAAAAAATACATTCCTTAAAATTAGCAACAAATACAGAAAAAATCTTTAATGGACTCATACATCACTTGTAAAGGCACAGGCTATCTTTAGAAATCATGAGAGAGAGAACAAAACTTTAAAGATACTCATTTGCTGACATTTTCCCCCCATAACACTAGTTAAATCTCTTCTAAAACAAAAGCTAGTTGGGACAATGACAGGGCTGATGACTTTTACTAGACCATAGGTGCCACAGTTTTATTATGTGCTCCCTGTAACAATTTGGATCTAATGTTGTTGGTTCTGGCTTGTTGGTATGTTATGAAAGAGTTTTTATAGACATGAATTTTCCAAAAAGATTGCAAGGACCAAGAGATGCTATCTCCAGGCATGATATCTGTCCTTCTGTCTATATATTTGCCTTTCATCCATAAAAGAGGCTTGTGTTTGGAGTCCAGCAGACCTGACAACCATAAAACACTGTGAATCTATGGTCCAGAGAGGTGGGTGGACGGGACAGGTCAGTGAATCACCTGAACAGCAGGCAGCCATTTCTGTAAGGACTGAAATGTATCATAAATGAAAGTGACCCTTCTCTTCTCTTTTCTCCCACCCCCTGCCACCACCCTCCTTCTGCCAAGTAACCTCCCAACAGCAGGTTGAACAACACACACACCTTGTGCTTATATATTCTTAATATCAACTGACAATTCCCAGCCCCTGGAATCTACATGAGATTTGTTCAAGCTCCATCCCAGACACTGGAGATAACCAAGGCCTCCACAAAGGTTTTGTGAATCTGAGGGTAGGAAAGGGAATTTGAGCAGAAGACAAGAATGGTATCTTCAAGGTCACTCGGTTTGCCTCAAAGCTCCTTTTCATCTGCATTTCTTGGTTACTGGATTTGATTGCTTTATTTGCTATCCTCAAAACTCATGATTTCTTCCTTTTCTGCCTTTAATCTACAGAAAAACCCTTTCTTCTCCAAAAGTGATCATAAATGTCTCTAGCCTTCTGAACTGCCACGAGCTGAGCACATTTCCTGGTGGCTGAATAAGCTCAATTCAATACAAATAAATTAAAGAGGAATAAGCAAATTGCCTTCACATTGTGAATGCTCATTAAAACTTGGAAGAGCTGACTTGTTCCTTTAGAAATACAGTTTCATCAACAGGTTATTGAAATTTTTCAAAACTGAGTGTTTGCTATGTGTGGAAGTGTTATATTGATGCTATTATCTTGGATTTCATTTCCCCACTGTTTTGATCATGTTATTCAGAATTCTATTAAGATTATTATTTAAAAGTTTTAACAATTCTCCCTCTTTCTCCAAAGTTGGTGGTCAATAGAGATGAAATATTAATAAGTGCAGAGCAGGAGTGCTAAGACTCCTACTGTTTTGTGGATCAGAAGTGGGACTCAGAAAGCTCCTGGAAGAGACCAGGCTATTTTTGTTTGTTTTTTACTCTCTTTATAAAGAAGGAAATTTACATAACATGTTGAATCTTGTTGTCAGAGTAAAAGAGCATTGGAATTAAGGCCTGACCTTGAGGAAGCCCATGCTCTGCAACACTGCAGATGTAGCATGATGGCAAACACCACAGGCTGCGGGATAGGAAAGCTGCCCCAGCAACATCTCTCACTGGTGATAGGATCTTGGTGACATTATCAATCCCTCAAAGCCTCAGTTTCCTCACCTATAACGTGATTTTCATAAAAATAACTTTCTTACACATTGTTGTAAGGGCTAAAGCCAGTCAATAATGATAGTAACAATAAATCAAAAAATTCTGGGCTTCATTGGAGGCTCAGTGGTAAAGGATTTTCCTGCCAATGCAAGAGACATGGGTTCAATCCCTCGTCTGGGAAGATCCCACATGCCAGGGGGCAACTAACTCCATTCGCCACAATTACTAAGCCTGTGCTCTGGAGCCCAGGAGCTGTTAACTACTGAGCCTGTGTGCTGCAATGACTGAAGCCCACTGCCCTAGAGGTCGGGCTCCACAGCAAGAGAAGCCGCTGCAATCAGAAGTCCACGCACCACAACTAGAGAGCAGCCCCCACTTGACGCAATTAGAGAGAAGCCTGCACAGCAATGAAGACCCGGCATGGCCAAAAAATAAGCAAATTTTTTTTTAAAAAGAAGCAAGACAAATTAAAACAAAGAAACAAACAAACAAGAAAGAATTCCACATTGGATAGATCACATGAAAAATGCTCCATAAATAAAACACACTCTTTTTTGTTAGGTCTTGATTTGGACCCATTTGAATACATTCTGTATCTTCCTACATACTTCAGCCAGTTTCTGGGGGCAGAGCTGAGTGCACAGTTCTGGTGGCAGTAAGCTATTAACAGAATGTTTAATGAACTAATAGGCCAATTCCATCAGCAGCATATCTAGTGCTGCGGTGTCATGGGGAGCAGTGTTTTGTTGTGATAACAATCACCAGTAACTCCTGGAACCAAGTATAGGGCATGATGGACACTGACTAACTTGAAATGATCTAACATATTTGATAATAAACTGTTCACAATAGTAGAGAATCAAAAATGCAACTACTACATGCAAATATTATTTATCACGTGGTGATAAAATTAACTCTTAATGGAAACTGAAAGTATCTAACCAAGAGTGACAGATATCTTTATCATCGTACAGGTGTATTCAGTTGTTTGCCAAGTGGGTATAAATGAGCATTTATGAATCAGAACAATGTCTGTTCTCTTTGTTTCTGGTGAAAAATAAATTCTGTGAGATTGCCCCAGTGCCATTTATGGCACTCTATGTGTTTGAGTGAATTTTTGGAATATTACAATTGTGTTCAGAAATGATACTAAAGGAAGAGAATTTAGAAAAAATTCAGAGGAATTAGAGATGTAGGACAATGCTCCTTGTTTTTCTTGATTTTTCCTGTGGTATTTTTCATAACTATTTGAAATTCTTATTTAATTACATAGGTTTCACTGGAAAATTTTTAGATTTACCAAAGAGGAACTGTGACTGACCTTTAACAATTTTATAAATTTAACTTGGAAGTTTTATTAAGCTAATTAAAGTATATTATAAGGCATATTTTTTGTTCAAAAGAGATTATTTTTATTTATATGCATCTTTAATAACCATGGATTGATTAGCATTTCAGCATAACAGGTAGATAAGACCTGCAACTTGCTGATCTAGCTTTTGCTTTTGTTAATTTATGAATAATTTATATTTGGCCCATGGGCATTTTACAATACACAGTGACATGGATATCTTGATAAGCTGCTAATTAACAATTTTATCAGCAACCTCTCCCCATTATAGAGCAGATATGCCTTAGGGACTCTATGCTTTTAACTATGTTTAATAAAGTGCTTTACAAGAGGGGTGGTAAAAAAACAACAAATTAAGGAATTGTTAGCTTCTATAAACTATTTGATGGATATTTTGAAAGTCACTTCAAGTACTTTTCATAGAAAACTAATACCCACTTCTCTTCTAAAAGGCATCTATCTACCCATTATTTTCTATTTTATGTCTTTAGGCTATGTCACTTAACTGCTGATGATTTCAAGTGGTCTGCAAAGTTATCATCTAAAGACAATTTTCTTGCAACAGAAAAATGAATAAAAACACACATACAAAAGAAAATGCACCTCAACTATGAACCACTACATAAAGTACTTGTAATAAAATAAACAGAAAATTTTCTTTAAAATAAAATATGGTTTCTATTACCCAATAGAAATATTTTTTAAATAGCTATTTAAAAACTGAAGAAACCTAGTGATAGGAAGGGGCATCATACTCTTTCTAATGAAGTGGGCAGTAGCACAAGTCTTCAGAGAGTCGTTTGGTGTTATGTAGTAATCACTCCAAAATTATACACATTTTTTTTGACATAACAGTTACACAACTAAGAAATATGGTCTAAGAAAATAATCCTAAATTCAGAAAATGTTTCATGAAAGATGTTTATCAAAGAATTATTTATAATAGAGAAGACTCAAAACAATTTTTCATCAGAAAGAAAAGGATTATGTATGATATTACCATATGATGGAATAGTATAGACTCAAAAAATATGTAATAATGTGGAAGATTACTTTAAATTACATTATATAAAAATACAGCATGAAACTGTACTCAATAATATTACCTTTCTTTTGGAAGACTGGATTATGGGTTACTTTCTCTTCTCTACTTTTATATCTTTATTGACTATATTTTAAATCACTATACAATAGTTGTATTAATATAATGCAAAAAATAAATCATAGGACTCATTGCAATAATATAGAGATTATGCTATAGACTATTCTATAGTATGCCAAGGGCTTCCCTGGTGGCTCAGATGGTAAAGAATCTGCCTGCAACGCAGGAGATGCAGATTTGATCCTTGGGTCAGAAAGATCCCCTGGAAAATGGACTGGCAACCTACTCCAGTATTATTGCCTGGAGAATACCATGGACAGAAGAGCCTGGCAGGCTACAGTCCATGGGGTTGCAATGGATAGGACATGACTGAGCAACTAACACACACACATAAGACTATTCTATATCCCAGAAAATGATATCATGTTAAACCAAGATAGCAAAAGAGAAAATACATGCTCAAGCTTTCTCAGAAGAGGCCCATTCAAGATTCTTCATCTCACACAGTCAAAGCAGACACACTGCATTTGTGAAAATGCTGACACTGGTTAGAATTCTACGTGTCTACAGAACTGAAGGATGCCAGTAGCCAGTTTGGCTGCAGCTGAGAAGAGCAAGCCTAGTACCAGCAGAAATGCTGAAGTTATGGACAAGAGCAGATCCCACTTGCCCTTATTCATCCTCAGAATGATGGAAAACTTTTTAGACTTTTGAAAAGAAAAATGACAAGACCCAATTTACACTTTGACTTCATACTCTGAATTGATACATTCACTTTAATTCTTTCAAAACATGTTTGCATTCTCTTTTTCAGTGAATCTAGTTTTTATGCTAAAGTTTTCTTTTTTCTTTCTTGATATTAGTTAACTTGTGTTTGCCCACTGATTTCTCCTGATAGTAATTTATCACTTTTATTATTTTTCTAAAAATAAACCAAATTGTGCCTTTGTTAATTTTCCTCTATTTTATATTTTCTATCTTAGTGAATTCTTTTGGGGGTGGTTGGATTTTTTTGGCAGGGGGTGGGCGCTGGCTGCTCCAGTTTGGCTTGTGGGATTTTCGTTCCCAGATCAGGGATTGAATGTGGACTCCCCACAGTGAATGCACAGCATCCTAACCACTGGACTGCCAGGGAAGTCCTAGTATTTTAGTAAATTCCACTCTTATCTTATTGAGCTCAAGTTTAGATCACTGTTTTTGTTTTAGTTTTTAGTATTTATTTTCTAAAATATGCACTCAAACAGTAGTTTTCTTCCTAAACCTCTCACTGGTTACATCTCACAAGTTTAATGGGTTATGTATTCAATGGTATTTGGTATAAATGTTGTTAAATTTCTAATTTTATTCCTGCTTTGGACCCAAGGAATTTTTATAAACACATGACTCAATATCCAAGAGTGTGGGGAAACAAATTAGTTGTATATTTTGACATCTGATATCCATGTTCTTGTGTTAAATTCAATAATAGAGTTCTCAATACCTGAAGCAAATTTTTCTAATACTTTTACTTACTCATCTTATAGAATCCAACTATCTTGTAAATTTTCATCTTTTCATCTATTTCCTATTTTTTCCTTTTTTCT
Organism: Cervus canadensis; assembly: GCF_019320065.1. NCBI lineage: Eukaryota > Metazoa > Chordata > Mammalia > Artiodactyla > Cervidae > Cervus > Cervus canadensis. The sequence continues at coordinate 15,920,441 of NC_057416.1, forward strand.
TGAATATATTAATAGTATTTTCTTGAATATAATAAAAGTGTTAATAAATTAATACTTAATTTTCTTTAATATTAATAATTTCTTGAATATATCAATACATTGCTTTTATCTGTTGATTATAACATTTAAATCATGTATGGGTCTTTTAGGTCTGTCAATTCTTTCTCATGGTATTTATTATATGATTATTTTAGTAAATATACAAATAACTTTAAGAGCAAAATAATGTACATTTTTTAAATATTGAGTTTGAGTGCTTTTATACATTCTTCTGCTAAACAAATAGAGGAGCTGATCACCTTAAAACTGAGCTGAGTAAAGCTTGGGTTTCAGTTTAATTAAGACCTAGTCTATGTCTGGCTCATTCCTATTCTCATGATAGCTCCCAGCCTCAGGCCAAGAGCATATTCTCAGACCACCACATCCAACATTGTAAATGTTCTCCAAAAAATGTCCTCACAGATAACCAGTTCACCTTTTTGAGGCTCTCTCCTCTCCTGAACCATAGTCCCTCTAGTACATGTTGTTCTCTGATGCTAATAAAATTGACGCAACTCAAAACCATATAAGATAACAATTCACACCCACTAGGCTGGCTATAAACAAAGTTACAGACAATAACAAGTGTTGACAAGGACATAGAGAAGTTTGAAACCTCTTCATTCCTGATGAGAGTATAAAATGGTGCAGCCACTTTGGAATTATTTTGGCAGTTCCTCCAAATGTTAAACAGAGTTACCATATAATCCAGCATTTCTACCCTAGGTATATACCCAAAATAACTAAAAATATATGCCCACACAAAGTGTGACATAGATGTTCATAGTGGCAACATACAAAGTAGTGAAAAGTGGAAACAATATACACATTTCTTAAATAATGAACAGCTGAATAAATACCTAGGTGTTATTTGACAAAAGGAATAAAATATCAATACATATTACAATATGAATGGACTTGACAACATTATGTTAAGTGAAAGAAGTTACAAAGGACACATAATGTATGACCCCATGCATATAAAATGTTCAGAATAAGCAAATCTATAAAGAAAGAATATTAGTCTAGTGCCCAGGACTTGTGGAATGGGGGAGGAAGGATAATGGAGTGAATGCAAATAGATATGGAATTTACCTTGAGTTGATAAAAATGTTTCAAACTTAAATTTTGGAGATGCTTGTACAACTCTGTGAATATACTAAAAACCATTGGCTTGTAAATTCCAAATGGTATATCAATTAGACAACAAAGATGCTAAAATAGTTACACAAAAATGCAATGGAATCTACACTCAAGTATGAGCACAAAATGTTATATTAAAATTACATCAGAAGAAAACACTTGAATTATGTATCGTAATATTTATATTTATTTTAAGTGTATCATCATTTATTTAAATGTACGATCATGAGCTTGGCAGTTTTTTGCTAATAAAATTCTTATATTTCTGCCAGTATCATTTAATTTTTAAAGGAACCTTTAGGAGATCACAAAGTCCTTCTACATTTTTCTGCCAGAAATGATGATAAACAGAGTTGAAGGTGGGTTTCTTTCACGGTTGACAGAAGATCCTGATCTACTTAGAAAAATCACTGCTGTTACAAGAACATGCTCCCTCAAGCCTAGTGTTCTGTAGCAGTAGAAGTGGAACCATTCATTCTCACAGCACACTTGTCTGAGAAGTACTTGATATGACTCATTTCTACTTTTGGGTCACAATTTTTCCCAGTAACTTCAAACTTTCTATTGCATTCAGTGCTAGCAATGCAGAGATAATGATAAAAAAGCCCAACAGTAGAATTGTACGTATCATCATCCTTTTTGTATTTTAGAATGAAAAGCGCAGAGTGGAAGGTTTGCATGATTCCAAATCTTCAAACAGATAATAACATTTAAAGCCAAGTGATATGAACTATATGAGGATAATGATATTAAGAATTTCTAGTTTTAAGTATCTGTATGTGGTAGAAATTGTATACAACGGTATAACCTTCCAAACAATTCTGCATGGGTACAACAAGAGAGACACGAGCTCAGAGAGGCCAAGCATGTTGCCTTGAGGCTACAGTTAATAAGCAGTGCACAGACCCTAAATAAAATAAAATAAAGTATCCTTGGCTCATGTCACATATATATCTAAAATATATGTATACATACACACATATATCACATAACCATATACAGTAGAATATCATAAGAGCAATAATTGTTTCATATCAGTTTACAGTTTTTGAAATTTATTCATCAAGGCTCAGAAACAGTAAGTGTCTTGCTTCCAAGTTAACTAGCTAGAGCTAAGACTAGACTCAAATTTAAGACTTTTGCTGAAAAGACATTTAAATATGTTAAGGGATTCCTGTGGTATAATTTCTTGCCTTTGATGAATACCAAGATTTCTGTTTCAGGTCAAGGAGCTGACATCTTTTGTTAACTTTTCTTCTTTCCCATATCTGTCCTGTTTCATTTTAGGTGTTTGAATTGTGCATTGCATTAATAGACATCCACTTTGATTTTCTCTCTCTTCCAATTTGCCCCTCTCTTATTCAAACTGCTCATTAGAAGCTGTGTGAATATCTTCAAGTGAATCGAGAAGCTGAATAATTATATAATGGTATCAGAGCTCCAGTACTTTGGCAAGAGTGATAATACCTGACCAATCTATTTTTTTTATAACATCCACTGAACAATTCCACTATTCAACTCTCTGCGTCATTTAAATGATACAAGCCACAGCTGCCTATTTTATCAAAACACTTCCTCTAAATTTACTACTTCCTAATCTAAAAAGAGCCACCTTTCAGATGTCTACAGTGATGAACTCCACCAATTTAAAAGAGGGTACAGCAGTGTAATGGTGAGAAAAGAATAATAATAAAATAAATTCACGGAACATGTAGGATTTAAGGGTTTTGGATTCAGGGTCTTTAATATTCCTAATATGTTGGCTCACTTCTTTCTCTTCCCTGTCACCAAATTCCCAAGTAACATAATGATGTATTGTTACCCATACTACTCACTATATTATTATAAAAATTTTATTGAAAAGGAAGCTTTTTTTGTGCCCTGTTACTTTGGTCTGCTTTTACTCTCTTCCCTTTCTTTTGGATATTTTTCACATTTAACTCTTTTGAGAAATATGGTGCTGGCAAACATTACCAATTTCAATACCCTATCCTCCTGGACACAACTAGCCAGGGATGGATATGTCATCCAAGTTGGCCAATTTAAAAGCCTCCTGAGAGACTTTTCTAAATGGAGCTGGCAGAAAAGATGATTGGCTCAGATGGTGAAGAATCCACCTGCAATGCAGGAGACCTGGGTTTGATCCCTGGTAAGGAAGATTCCCTGGAGAAGGAAACGGCTACCCACTCCAGTATTCTTGCCTGGAGAATTCCATAGACAGAGGAACTTGGCAGGCTATAGTCCATGGGGTCACAAAGAGTCAGATACAACCGAGAGACTCATACTTTGACACACTTCCATAAAGTATCTCTTAGTTCACCCTTTGTCGAATACCCCCAACTTTCTTTCCCATGTCTATAGTAAAATTAGCTGAAAATGTTTCTATTCATCTATTTCCCTATTTCTATTAAATTCAGTCCAATCAGAGTTTTGCCTCGTTATTCTCATTAATGTCATCTACAACCCCCATGTTACTTGTCTTATATGCAATACTTGACAAAGTCAATCAAGTTTTCTACACTTCCCTTCACTTGGCTTCCAGGATGTAACACTCTTTGGGCTTTCATCTGACCTCTTTTGCAGCAAGTCTTCAGTCTCAGTTTTGAGTTCTTCCTCCTCACCTAGACCATATAAATGTTCAGTTCCAAGATATTCAGACCTTGAACCACTTCTCTATCACACTTTTTTGCTAATCTCATCCAATCAACTTAGCATTAGATATTTTTTTTAATTTTTTTTTATTTTTTTATTAGTTGGAGGCTAATTACTTCACAACATTTCAGTGGGTTTTGTCATACATTGATATGAATCAGCCATAGAGTTACACGTATTCCCCATCCTGATCCCCCCTCCCACCTCCCTCTCCACCCGATTATTTGTACACTAATAATGCCTTGGTTTCTCAGTGAAGCCCAGTCTGCTTCCATGAACTCCAGATTCACATCCTTGCACTTGGCCATCTACCAACAGTCCCTTCATTTTGAGCTTGATAGGGTGACTTGCTTTGGTTTAATGGAACATGGTGGGAAGTGGCAATGTGCAAGTTTCAGGCCTAGGCTTTAAGACAAATCAAATCTTCTGCCCTCTAAGAATATGCTTCAACCATCCTGCTAGTCCAAGAAGACAGTGGAACAACTGTGTCCTAACCCATAGGCTGGAGCCACACCCAGGCAAGCTCAGTTCCTGCCAGATGACACCAGTCAACAGTCAAGTGAGGAAGAATATATGACTTGTTTTTTAAAATCCATTCAGCTTCTGGAATGCTTTGCTACAAGCCATCTTTGTGACAACAGCAAATTAAACTCAACTCCAAATTTTCCTCTAACATTTTTTTCTCACTCAGTCACTCTCAACAATGGTGATAACAGTTCCACTTTTCTCACTTCTCAGGCCAAAAAAACTTAAGTTATTCTTGGCATCTTTCTTCTTCTGACACTCCACATTTGAACCATCAGACAGTCCTATTTGTTCTACCTTTAAAATTTGTCTGCATTACAACCATCACTCAAGATTGCTAATTAACCTGGTGCAAGCCACCACCAGCTCTTGCTTAGAATGTGGCAATAGCCTGCCAAATGGTCTCCCTGTGTCTATTAACAGCTGCCCTGATGCTTACAGAGTTTGTCTTCAAACTCTTTATTGAAGTAGCGGCACATAAGAACAAGGGGATCTATCAGAATCAACATTTCTGAAATCAAATCCTGGTTCAGCTCTATACAATACTGGACAATTCTGCTTAATATCTCTGTACTTAAATTATCTGTAAGATGATAGATTCTTAAAAGTCCTTTTCTTGTTTGCATTTCTCTGTTTATTAATGAGCCTCATCACGTACCCTGAGAATTATGTGGATATCGTTGGTTTTAATTTAATTACTCTACAGAAAGAACTAGTGGTTCAAATAATCCAAGAGAATATCAAGAAAATAACATGATAGCCTGAAAAATATTGAGAAAAGTGTTTATTGCCACAAAGACTAAACCACCTTTGCAAATTCCCAACACCTTCAGTTCTGCCCTGTATTTACAAAAGACATAGAAGATAAGGAGTTTATTAATTTAGAAGGAAAAAAACCTATTAACGTAAGTCATTAAAAGTAATACAGCATTACAAAGCAAAATGCTTTTGTGACCAGTTCTTCACTATTCCTTGTATTTAGAGATAGCAGCTGTCATACTGATATATAAACTGTATGTGTGGGTGCTTACTTTTTATACAAAACCAATAATATTTTGCAATATGAACATGAAACTATCATCTCTTGATTTGTGCTTGTACCATTCATTGAAGATCTTAGAGCAGTGTATTTAAACTCTGTTTTCACCTTTGGTCTAACATTCCCATCAGATTTAAAAGCTTTTATTTATTTTTTAACTTAATTTTATTTTTCCGTGTCTCTTGTATACAACATGTAGCTAGATTTTGCTTTTCTTTAATCCATTCTGACAAACTCTATTTATTTTTTTGGCTTCATTGTGCAGCATGCAGGACCTTAATTCCCTAACCAGGGATTGAACCTGTGCCCCGCTGCTTTGGGAGCACAGAGTCTTAATCATCGGATTGCCAGAGAAGTCCCCAAAATCTTTTATTTTTAAGAAACATGAACACTACAGCTTACATTTTCCTACCCTTAAATGTAATTAATGCAGAAAAAGTTGCATATCTACAAAATGGAATACTATGCAAAAATTCATTTATATTGATATGGAAGAAACCTTCAAGATATAGGCAAAACAAGGAAGGTGTAGAACAATCTTTGTAGTATGCAATCGTTTACTAGGAAAGTGGAGAAATGATATATCTTCATTTATAAAGAAACACTGAAGGATACAGCAGAAACACAAAATGTGGTTGCATCCCACTTATACCCTTTATAGGTCATTTTGATTTTTAAGTCATGAAAATTTTTTTAAAAACCTATAAAACTTAAAGAGTATTTTTATATTTATTGGATAAAAACAAAATAAAACATACACACACAAAAAGAGCTTTCTTTCACCTCCCTCTTCTGGAAGCAGATTAAGATAGAAAGGGAGAATAATAGCTTGTTACTGTGTATTTTCCAAGTATTGTCTTCATTTTTATGAGAATGAGGATATAAAAAGAATGCTGCTATTTTTGCCAGGCTACTGTGTACTGTAAAATGAATGTTTTTAGAAGAGTCTTTTTTATATTCACTCAGAATTAAAACTTATTTCCGTCCACAGCTGCTTTTGGACGCCTGTAGCTATAATCGGAGTGCTGCAGATGACTCGCCAGCCAGGAGCCCGCAGAACAAAGCAGCAGAAGCTGGTGCCCTCTGCTTGTTTGTGTTCATGCTCTGCTTGGGCTGCTGTTGTTTTTGGAAGAGCTGACATTAACACAGTGAAATCAATCCATTTCGCATGACACTTAATATTTTCATTTGCTGTGTAATCATGTAATCCCTACTTCTGATGAACTCTGAAGTAGGCTTGGGAGGGTGTCCACATTTATTGAACAGAAGGAAAACATAGCAATGTTAGTTTTCTAAAAGCCAAGTAAAAAGACGTTTATGGGTATTAACTAACTCTTTATAATGATCTTGATTTCCTTAGTTTCTCATACGTCTCAGTTTGGTGAATAATTTAGCCATAATACCTATGGCTAATACATGTATCCAAACCAAAATATGTATAATCCATAATACATACCTCTAAAAATACAGAAGATTCTGTTACTTCTGTTTCTACTTAATGTTATAAGACTGTTGACTCTCAATATTCCTACAGATATCAGTAATGGCACCGTCAACCATATATTTATGTTTAAACTCTTCAAAATTTTTAGGAAAAAATATGAGTCCCAATCAATAATTATAAATATTTGTTGACTGGATTTGGTAGAGAAAAAAGAGCTTCCTTGGTAGCACAGATGGTAAAGAATCTGCCTGCAATGCAGGAGACCCAAGTTCAGTCCCTGGGTTGGGAAGATACCCTGGAGAATGGCAACCCACTCCAGTATTCTGCCTGGAGGATTCCATGGACAGAGCAGCCTGGCAGGCTACAGTCCGTGGGGCCACAAAGAGTCGAACATGACTGAGCGACAAAGCAAAGCACAGAGGAAAAAAAATGCTAAGAAAAATGGCTAAGAAACAATGTATGACAAAAACCACTACAATATTGTAAAGTAATTAGCCTCCAACTAATAAAAATAAATGGGGAAAAACAAAAACACAACAAAACAAAAAAAAAGGCTAAGAATTGAGTCTTTTCTGTATATGAATGGCATCTAATATGAAAGATTTCTCAAAGAATTGCTAACCCAGCAAGAGTTACATGAACAAAGACAGAAGTGCAATTCTTAATGGAAATTTATTCCAGCTATTCACCACCTTAGTGATAATCTGAAATCTTTCCATCTATGAATTCTGCAAATTGAATAAAACTTTTTAAATAATTTGATAAAAGTTAACAAAATGGTCATCTGGAAATTTGTAGAAATTCCACACATCTTGTCCTACAGAGTTGTTTTCTTAAATTTGGAAAAGAGGGAACACAGGTAGCTATGCTATTATGTTATTTATAACATCAAATGACCTTTTAACTATCAACTACTATCTAACTACTACCACAGGTAGTCCTGTGTATTGGGCTGCAAATTTCAAGATGTTTCAGTAAATGCTTACTTAAAGATAATTCAAACAATGTTCAAGTAGCCATTTTCTTTATGTGTTAGGAGATAATTTTAACTGACCTTGAGCCACCCCAGCATTCTGAAGGGCCTTCTGAACTATCAAAGATGCAGTTACGGTCAATTTTATTTTTAGTACTAAGAATACTTTAATATGAATTATTCAAAATTGTACCTCAAGACTAATCATCTCTATATATAGTTGCTTACGTTAAACAGAACATTAAGATCTGAGACATCCTTATTGATCACATGTTTACAATTTTTTACACTTGCAGCTCTAGAGATGATCTTTTGAAACATGTTTCCCCACTTTCAGAATGCCTTTTTTAAACTTTTTCATGTTGAAATAAGTGATCCTTCCTTGAGCTCCCATAACAGCCTTTCACTGAATGTTAGATTGCAATTATATCTGTTTACACGTTCATTTCTCCTTGAAGACATTTAAAGTCTAAAGGGCAGGAATTATCTTATTCATGAATAGTGCAGGAACATACATTGAATTTTTTGGGGGGGGTGGTTGTCAAGCAAGGTTTTTTGCTTTGCTTTTACTTTTATTGAAACATAATCGGCATGTAAGTTATATTAGTTTCAGGTGTACAACATAAGTACTTTTTTTTAAAGAATTTTTTGATGTGGACCATTTTTAAAGTCTTTATTGTTATAATATTGCTTTTATTTTATGTTTTGGTTTTTTGGCCACAAGAAAGGTGTGTAATCAGCTCCCAACCAGGGATCAAGCCCATACCCCCTGCACTGGAAGGTGGAGTCTTAACCACTGGACCACCAAGGAAGCCCCCAGCATAGTTCCTTGATTAATTTTATATATTAGAAAATGATCACTCACAAGAAGTTTAGTTAATATCCATCTCCACGCATAGTTATAATATTTTTCCTCATCATGAGAACTCTTAAGATCATCTCTCTCAGCAACCCTCAAATGTGCAATACAATATTGTTAATGATAGTCACCACACTGCACAACACTGAATTTAATAGAAGGATATGGCTGTCTCCTATCTCAGTGCCACAGGTACCCAGGCTTCTATTTAACAAACACATATTAAATTCCTGTGATATGACTTGTCAGTACATTAGGACGGGAGCATGAAAATGAAAAGAACAAAAATCCAGAGATGCTTGAAGCTGATCTCTCTATCACTGTCATCTGGTGAAAGACATGGACACACAGGCAGTAATTATAGTACTGGGAGATCAAGGCTGTCAAGGTCAGTGAGAATATAAAGAAAAAAGACACCTAGGTGGAGAAGCGAAGGTGGCACTAGACTGAAGTCCTAGAAAGCAAGCTAGAGTTTGTTCAGTGAGAGGAGAGAAGAGCAAGCACAAAACATGGATCCAAGAGGCCCCTCAGCTGTGAAGAAGATGGAAATCTCAGTGGATCTGGGGGCACAGACGGGACGCGCCCCTGGAATGGAGGCCTGAGTCTAGACGTGGAGGACTGTGCACTTTTGTCCTATGGATGAAAAGACACAAGTGGGAAAACAGGAGAGGGAAATGAACAGTGTGGAGGCTTGATTAGAAGCAAAGGAAAGATGAAGAAAGAAAAACAGCAATGAACCTACTTATGAAAACAGCTACTTTTCTAGCTGGACAGAAAGTAGCTGGCTAAAGCATTTACATATGTAATTTAATTTAGTCCTCACAACCACCCCATGGGTTAAGTGCTAATAATTACCATTATTCCCACTTATAGATGAGAAAGGCTGCATGATGTGCAGTCACTTGACCATCCATGAGGCAGGCAAATGGTACAATCAAAATTCACATCCAGATACATGTTACTCCAAAGTGTATCCATAGAATCACTAAGTCTATGCCTTATATCTAACTTCAAAAATGAAATATTGCCACTTAAGACAATAGAAATGGACCTGGAAAGTGTTATGCTTTGTGAAAAGAGACAGAGAAAGACAAATACTGTATGTTTTCACTTATATGTGGAATTTAAAAAATCAAACAAATGAACAAACAAAACAGAAACAGATTCACAAATATGACAGAGGGGAGGAGAGTGGGGAAAAGGCAGAAATAGGTGAAAAGGCTTAATAGGTACAAAGTGTTAGGTATAAAAGAAATAAGTTACAAGAATGGACTGTACAGGACAGGGAATACAGTCAATAATTCACCAATATAGTATTAATAACTGTGTATAAAGTATATTCTATCAAAATTATCAAATGACTATGTCATACACCTGCAATTACTATATTAATAATACTGCAAGTCAACTATATTTCAATTTTTTTTCCCCCCTCTGTGTGATTTTTTTTTTTTTCTCCCAGTGGGTTTTGTCATACATTGACATGAATCAGCAATAGATTTACACGTATTCCCCATCCCGATCCCCCCTCCCACCTCCCTCTCCACCCGATTCCTCTTGGTCTTTCAATTTTTTTTTAAAATGGATGTTACTTGGAATGTGACCCAGAGGAGAGAAAAAAGAAAAACAAAACAAGGGATCAGCGCCCTGGCCATTCTCCTTAGGCATCTTCTGTTCTCCCCAGAGGCACATCCAGGAACTTCCGCCACAGGGCAGGCGGACTCTGAGTGCAACAAGTACGTGACATTGAGGTGACTACCTGTAATGTGTTGTTATGCTAATGCAGTTCTTAACTGAAGCTGTCGTAGAAGGCTTTTATCAACTGCACAGGCTCAATTTCCATGCCTAAAACTACTGAAGGAAAAAAGCAAAACAAAGCGCTACAAGGGTAGCATGGCAGCATATGCAAATGGACTTTACAGAATATGTAATTTTGGGGCACACTGCCTGACATCCCTGCTATTTTATGTGCTCTATTGTTTGAATATCCATATTATGAGTTTGCTCTCCTTTGGCCTGTGAAATTGATCTTTGGATTTTTCTTTTCAATTCATTTCCGTAGGTGTTCAAATTTACATTTAAAATATATGGGCAATGAAGTAATAGCCCCTGGAGCCTCTCCATTACGCTGATACCAGGGAGTATGCACATGAGCACTCTGCACTGGCCAGTCTCTCAGGAAGAGGGAGAGAGGGGGCCCAGAGCAGATGGGCCTCTCAACCATGACCTACTTAGCTATGTTTTCCTTCCTCTGACTTGCCATTTCAGCCTCTGAAAAGAAAGGCATCAAGTAAATGTTAAGTGGAGGCATTTATTTATTTATTTAATTTCTGGCAGCTGAAAAATATAGATGGATTAAGTGTGTGGTCTCAGAGCTAGAAAGCTACTTACATCTCTCATCACGTGGGTTTGACTTGGTGGTTGGGAACCTCAATCCACATTTAATTAAACTCCTTTGCTTTTTTAAATGAAATCTCAGGAGTGAGTGTGCGCGTGCGCACACACACACACAGTGTTTGCATTAGAGCAAAGTTTCTGTTTCTGCTGAAAGCTGATTGATTTCATTGCATCCTGACTGCTTCATTTCCATAGAAAGAGTCTTAATATGTCCCCTTTTTGTCTGTGCCCTCTAACTTATTTTATTTGTGAAGAATTTGGAATTCGAGTTGTATGAATACTAATAAAGGCTTATTCCTTGAATTTGGTGTGAATTTCTATCATAACATTGCAAAGTTTTAGGAATAATAAATAATGTAACATATAAAATTTTGACCAAATTAGAAGACTCAGGATGTTCGATTTTATAAAAGATGTCTGTATAATACATAGAAATTAACATCAACATTAGTGCCTTTCACAAAGATCTGACATTCTCAATAATTAAAAGAAATGAAGAATAGAGAAAGATTTCATGAGTCATGCTCTGTACTCTCTGCAATGTAAACACAAATATATTATGACCTGTATTAGATGAGATAGGAGGGAAGGAAGTGTGGTGGGATATGAGTAAGTAGACATTACATATATTACAATCAGGACACATCACAGATTTTCTACTAATTTCCATTTACATATCTATATTCCTCTGAGGATCTCAAAGAACTTTATATTAAGTCATAAGCCAAATCAGCCTATTAAAAGTAGACATTATACTGTTGTTAGAATATGCCCTGTCACAAAACAAGCAAGTAACTATATATTAACTTTTATCATAAAGAATAATTATGGTGGCTCACAGGGTAAAGAATCTGCCTGCAGTACAGAAGGCCCAGGTTTGATCCCCACGTCGGGAAGATCCCCTGGAGGAGGAAATGGCAACCCACTCCAGTATTCTTGACTGGGAAATCCCATGGACAGAGGAGCCTGGAGGGATACAGTCCATGGGATTGCCAAAAATTGGACACGACTGAGAGACTATCACTTTTTTTTCACTTTTTCACAACATGTCCTACCTCAAAACAAGCAAGTAATCATATATCAACTTTTATCATAAAGAATTGTAAGTTATTTCTAACAATTTTATCTTATGTTTTCATGAAAATACTTTTTATATATGTCTAAGTATTTGCCTTCTTCATTTTTATATTACTAGTCTATTATAAGATAATATTGCCTATTTCCTACAACAAAAGGTTGCAATTGTAAATGCATACTTAAGAATTAAAGGTTGAAACAAATACTAAGATTTAGGAATCAAGAAAAATTACAGTAATAATGTTTGAGTTATTAACACATAAGTGATAAAGAAGAAATTATGTTAACCAAATTTTACAGTCCCCATGAGAAAGAACTATGTTATTACGCAAATATTTTATATCAGGCCACATAAGCTGTTTTGAATATTGTTTTGTTGTTATCAGTGTGACAAATATGTGGTTTGCAAGATGAGACCTGATACAGTAATACGAATCATTTCTTTGAGATCAGCTCAGCCCAAAGCCCAGTCTAGAATCACGTCATATACTTAATTACCTCAACTACTAATGTTTAAAAAAAAAAGAAAAACGTTTTTTGTCAAGTTAGGTTAGTAATAAAGAGAAACCTTGACTGAATGCCCAACCAACAAGGACCTACTGTACGGCACATGGAACTCTGTTCAATGTCATGTGCAGCCTGGCTGGGAGGGGAGTTTGCGGGAAGAATGGGTACATGTATATACATGGCTGAGTCCCTTCCTGTTCACCTGAAACTTCCAGAAACATTGTTAATCAGCTATAGTGAAAGTCACTCAGTTGTGTTTGACTTTTTGCGCCCCATGGACTATACAGTCTATGGAATTCTCCAGGCCAGAACACTGGAGGGGGTAGCCTTTCCCTTCTCTAGGGGATTTTCCCAACCCAGGGATCAAACCCAGGTCTCCTGCATCGCAGGCAGAGTCTTTACCAGCTGAGCCACAAGGGAATACCCCAATATAAAACAGAAAGTTTAAATTTTGAAAAAAATTTGATTGGATGCCTGGCTTATTAAATGCATGCTTCATATCATCTAAGTTCAGCATATATTTACAAAAACTTTCTCAATTTTATTATTTATGCAAGCAGTCCTAACAATCATTATAAATTATCATACATGAAAGAAACAAGTTGCCAAATTCGGACTGGGGCGTGTCCTATGAGGGCAGAGTGTCCAGGCCAATACTTGAGGGGCTACAGGAGGCATTGCTTGGGGGACTGGCTCTAATCATACTACGTTCCTCATCACAGAACGTAGATGAAGACACTGCTTAGTCATGGTCTGTATTTTGCCATTACGTAAGACCCGGCTTAGTTCAAGGTTGCTGGATCCCAGCAGGGACCACATAGCCTATTCAAACAGGACACTGGAGGGCAGTTTAATAAAAAGTCTATTTACAGAGATGTGCGCAGGGCTTTGGGAACCAAGGAGGATGTGGAAGCATCCTGGCAACAACAGAAAGTCATCACTAGTCCTGGGCTCAAAGATGCAAACTTAGGCAACTGCAGCTTTGGGACGCTGAAGAGGGGCTCTGGCCTCTGGGAGAGGAGGACAGCCATCGCCCTTACTCTGTAGGAAAGGAACTGGTGAGTAATATCCCAATCTCACAGTTCTTATGTCTTCTGATAATCTGCCCAACTTTTCTACTGGCTGAGCCCGGTCAGAAGGCAGAGCGCGAGAGAGATCATTAATGCAAGTCTCTAAAGATCAGCCTCCTACAGTCGGAAACAAGTGAGAGAAAGGTGGAAACAGGTCAGAGGGACAACTATTGTTATCCAGCACAGTAGCCTGCTGAAGTGTAATGACCACAGTGCTGTTGGTTGAAGTGTAATGACCACAATGCCACTATGGAGAACTGTATGGAGCTTCCTTAAAAGAAAAAAAAAAAAAACAACCCTAAAAACAGAACTACCATATACTCTTGCAATCCCACTCCTGGGCATATATCTAGAGAAAATAGTAATTCAAAAAGATACATACACCAGCCAAGACATGGAAGCAACCTAAGAGTCCACTGACAGATGAATGAATAAAGAAGATGGGGCACACGTATACAATGGAATAGCAACTCAGCCCTAAAAAAGACGCCGCCATCTGAATGAAATAATGCCATTTGCAGCAACATGGATGGGCCTAGAGATTATCATACTAAGTGAAGTAAGCAGATAAAGATAAATATCATGTGATATCACTTATATGTGGAATTAAAAAAAAAAGATACAAATGAACTTATTTCTGAAACGAAAACTCACAGACATAGAAAACAAACTTATAGTTACCAGGGGAAAGGGCAGGTGTGGGGAGGGATAAATTAGGAAGCGAGGACTAATACACATACAACACTGTATATAAAATAATCAACAATGACGTATTGTACAGCATGGGGAACTGTACTCAATATTTTATAATAACCTAAAAGAGAAAAGAATCTGAAGAATATAATTGAATAGATGCTCTGTACACCTAAAACTAACACAATATTTTAATTCAACTATATTTCAAATATATAGAATAAGAGCCTAAATGAAGGTCCTGATAGTGGAAATAGAAGAAGCATTGGAGGCAATGTGGAGCCTATATGCCACAGCATTATCTAATAAAACTTTTTTTAAAACCTCAAAGTAAGCAACACAACTTCTCATTTTAAAGTTCATCTGAAATGATGCAATAAACTATGAATTTGCTGAAAACTGCAACTCTCCCACCCATTGCTCATCATGATTTTCTAAACTGAACAAATAATGGAAATTATCAGCCCCATCTATACAGCACAGATATCTGTCTTTATACTGAATATGCTTTTTTCTGAAATGATAAATGTTGCATTTTAAATGGTTTTTATTTCTTTCCTGTACAGACTTCATTTCTGACTTTATGTCTTGGCAAGTTGAAGATGTCAGCATTGCTTTCAATTTGACTCAAATGCAAATACATTTTTGTTTCAAATGCAAACAAATTGCAATTATCTGGTGGTAAATGTTTCCTAGAATGTTTTCTGCAGGACTTACGTATTTTTCAGGAAAATGTGTCATGGATAAAAGCCTTGATGTATGAATTCTCACAGCCCCTGCCTTTCTTTATGAATCTTCCAAGAAGACAACAAAAGACAAAGTAAATCCAGTTGTTCCCAATATGAATATCTAGGGAATATAAAGAGCTTTCTAATAAATTTATTTACAGATGAATATGGGTCAAAGTAATTTTATTCTCAGAAGTGAGAGATTGTCACATTCATGAATGTGGGTGAAAACAACAAAATATTGCAAAAACCATCAATGGAGAACAAAACTTAAATGGTGGGGTCATCTATATTATTATGAGCTATTGTTCCACCACTGCAAATTAAGACTAAATGCAAATATATGCAACCAGCTGTAGATCAGCAAAGAATGTTCACAGCTTCAGTTGAGAAATGCATACTATTTACCCTCTGTCTTCCTGTTCCCTTCGCCATATTTTGGTTCAAATCTCTGTTTTGCTTGCTTCAGAAACTGCTCAGGGTCACCCCCTAGGCAGTCAGCCAGTCTGAAAGAACCAAAGTAGCTATTTCATAGGGCTGTGCTCATTATTTTAGCAAAACTCTTTCCTGTTCTCTGCTTCCCTCTGATGCCCATCTCAGAAGAATGAAACTGACTCACGGTTATTCATTTGTGTTCTCAGAAATTACTGTTTATGCATACTTGCCTAATACTCAGAATGAACTGAAAAGAATCTTCTCTCTCTTAGAATTTGATGTAGAAGAACATAGTTCGCCATTCCACTGCCAGGAACAAAACTCAGTCTCCCAGGGCTTTCAGTCCACGACGCATGAACTCTGACTGCCAATAAAAGAGATTTTAGGTTTAGAAAAGAAGTTGCAAGGAATTTGGGGTTCTATATTTCTTGCTAAATCCAATTTTCAGTTCAGCTGAGTTCAGTCTCTCAGTCATGTCTGACGTGTTGCGACCCCTGGACTGCAGCACGCCAGGCCTCCCTGTCCATCACCAACTCCCAGAGGTTACTCAAACTCATGTCCATTGAGTCGGGGATGCCATCCAACCATCTCATCCTCTGTCATCCCCTTCTCCTCCCGCCTTCAATCTTTCCCATCATCAGGGTCTTTTCCAGTGAGTCAGTTCTTCACATCAGGTGGCCAAAGTACTGCAGTCTCAGCTTCAACATCAGTCCTTCCAATGAATATTCAGGACTGATTTCCTTTACGATGGACTAGTTGGATCACCTTGTTGTCCAAGGGACTCTCAAGAGTCTTCTCCAGCGCCACAGTTCAAAAGCATCACTTTTTCGGTGCTCAGCTTTGTTTATAGTCCAACTCTCACATCCATACACGACTACTGGAAAAACCATGGCTTTGACTAGATGGACCTTTGATGGCAAAGCAATATTTCTGCTTTTTAATATGCTGTCTAGGTTGGTCATAACTTTTCTTCCAAGGAGCAAGTGTCTTTTAATTTCATGGCTACGGTCACCATCTGCAGAGATTTTGGAGTGCCCCAAAAATAAAGTTTTCCATTATTTCCAATGTTTCCCCATCTGTTTGCCATGAAGTGATGGGACCAGATACTGTGATCTTAGTTTTCTGAATGTTGAGTTTTAAGCCAACTCTTTCACTCTCCTCTTTAACTTTCATCAAGAGACTCTTTAGTTCTTCTTCACTTTTTGCCATTAAGGTGGTGTAATCTGCATATCTGAGGTCACTGATATTTCTCCCAGAAATTTTGATTCCAGTTTATGATTCATCCAGTCCAGCATTTCTCATGATGTATTCTACATATGTTGCATAAGCAGGGTGACAATATACAGCCTTGATGTACTCTTTTCCAGATTTGAATCAGTCCGTTTTTCCATGTCCAATTCTAACTGTTGCTTCTTGACCTGCATACAGATTTCTCAGGAGGCAAGTCAGGTGGTCTGGTATTTCCATCTCTTTAAGAATTTTCCACAGCTTGTTGTGACCCACACAGTCAAAGGCTTTGGCATAGTCAACAAAGCAGAAGTAGATGTTTTTCTCAAACTCTCTTGCTTTTTCAATGATCCAGCGGATGTTGGAAATCTGATCTCTGGTTCCTCTGCCTTTTCTAAAACCAGCTTGAACATCTGGAAGTTCATGGCTCATGTACTATTGAAGCCTTGCTTGGAGAATTCTGAGCATTATTTTGCTAGTGTGTGAGATGAGTGAAACTGTGTCATAGTTTGAACATTCTTTGGCATTGCCTTTCTTTGGGATTGGAATGAAAACTGACCTTTCCCAGTCCTGTGGCCACTGCTGAGTTTTCCCAATTTGCTGGCATACTGAGTGCAGCACTTTCACAGCATCATCTTTTAGGATTTGAAATAGCTCGATTGGAATTCCATCACCTGCACTAGCTTTAATGTTCGTAGTGATGCTTCCTAAGGCCCACCTGACTTTGCATTCCAGGATGTCTGGCTCTAGGTGAGTGATCACACCATCGTGGTTATCTGAGTTGTGAAGATCTTTCTTGTATAGTTCTTCTGTGTATTCCTGACACCTCTTCTTAATATCTTCTGCTTCTGTTAGGTCCATACAATTTCTGTCCTTTATTGTGCTCATCTTTGCATGAAATGTTCCCTTGGTATCTCTAATTTTCTTGAAGAGATCTCTAGCCTTTCTCATTCTATTGTTTTGCTCTATTTCTTTGCATTGATCACCGAGGAAGGCTTTCTTATCTCTCCTTGCTATTCTTTGGAACTCTGCATTCAAATGGGTATATCTTTCCTTTTCTCTTTTGCCTTTCACTTCTCTTCTTTTCATAGCTGTAAGGCCTCCTCAGACAACCATTTTGCCTTTTTGTATTTCTTTTTCTTGGGGATGGTCTTGATCACTGCCTCCTGTACAATGTCACAAACCTCTGTCCAGAGTTCTTCAGGCATTCTGTCTATCAGATCTAATCCCTTGAATCTATTTGTCATTTCCATTGTATAGTTGTATGGGATTTGATTTAGGTCAAACCTGAATGGTCTAGTGATTTCCCCTACTTTCTTCAACTTAAGTGTGAATTTGGGAATAGAGAGTTCATGATCTGAGCCAGTTAGCTCCTGGTCTTGCTGAGTTATAATTATTTGAATTAGAAATAGGTTACATTTCTTGGAATATACAGTGATTTGTAACTCAAAGGTGAAGTTAATTTGTTTTATGTGGTCTCTTCTCAACATCTATTTCTCTCTTTTTCCCTTCATTGTTGAATTTGGTGGAAACTAAACAACTTTGCCTATTTCTGAATTCTGTCTATGTCTAAACACCAACGTACAACTCTTAATCATTCCCAACCTTCTTGAAAAGGTGATAACAAGGCAGCTTTGACATTTAGTGCAAATTCATCCCCACTGCTGGGAAAACCCCTATGCCTGAGACCTACAGATGGAACATCGATAATCTTCGTGTCATAGGTGAAGACTAGTAAAGTTAGCACTTAATGTAGGCAATTCTTCTTGGTCTTCCTAAGTACATTTATGAAAAGAAGCAGATTAGTCTTCCTTGACTCTTAGCTCTTCAATTTTAATATATATTTTCTCTCTTGAAGACATCACTTATGTTCATAGATTTCATATTAACCACTTGGTGGTTGACTTCTAGCTCTCTCATTAAGTGGCTACAAGGCTAAATTATCTGACCTCAAATTAACGTTCCAGCCTCATCGACTTCCTCTCCCTTCACTTCTGCTTCCTTTGGCCTCAGAAAGTAAGTGTTAGTTGCTCAGTCATGTCCAACTCTTTGACCCCATGGACTATAGTCCACCAAGCTCCTCTGTTCACAGAATTCTTTAGGCAAAAAATACTGGAGTGAATAGCCATTCCCTTCTCCAGGGGATCTTCCCAATTCAGGGTTCAAACCCAGGTCTCCTGCATTGCAGGCAGATAACTGTCTGAGCCCTCCTGTGGTCTTGGCAGAATGGAAATCCTCTGTTCTCCACACTGATGCTCCTTTACACAGCTTAGCTAGTTATTCTAATGAACTTTTATTTCTCTATTAAGAAAATGCACCCAGCACAATTCTTTCCTCCCTTTTTTGGAGCCTTTACTTGGAACCCTCTGTTCTAGAGGAAGAGTAAATTTTAACTTTTTTTAGCTCCCAAAGCACTTTATCCTCAAATTTGGCATACTTCATTGAGATTGCACAAGAACTCCTTCAGACTAGATGCTCAACATTTTTTTTTCCCAGCTTTATCTAACTGACTTAGAACACTGAGTTAGTTTAAGAAGTACAGTGTGTTGACTGGATACAGTTATAATCTTGCAAAATGATGGCACTGTGGTGTTAATGAGCATCTCCATCATGTCACATAATCACCGCTTTTTTGTAGTGAGAACGTTTAGCATCTACTCTCTTAGCAACTGTCAAGTGTGTAATACAGTATCATTAACTATAATCACCAGGGTGGATGTTAGATCCCCAGAGCTTATTCAGCTAATAACTGGGAGCTCGCACCCTTTGACCGGCATCTCCCCACTTTCCTCAACCCCAGCCCCTGGCAACCACCAATCCACTCTCAATCTTTAGGAATTCAGCTTTTTCAGATTCCACATATAAATAATATTATACAGTAACAGTCTTTCTCTGACCTATTTTGCTTAGTATACTGCTCTCAAGGTCGATCTGTGTTGTCTCAAATGGCAGGATTTCCTTCCTTCTCGTGTCTGCATAATATCACATTATACATATCACATCTCCCTTATCTATACATCTACTGATGCACACTTAGTTTTTTTCCTTATCTCCTCTATTGTGAATAATGCTATGAGGGATGTATAGATCTCTACTGAGTCTTGTCTTCATTTATCGTAAAACTCAATAGCAAAACAAATTTGATTTTAAAAATAGTCAGAGTACTTGAATACTTTTTTTTTCCCAAAGGTGGCATACAAATAGCCAACAGGTAAGGAAAAGGCACTCTACATCACTTATCTTCAGAGAAATACAAATTTAAACCACAATGAGATCACCGCATGCCTGTTAGAATGATCACCATCAAAATGACAAGAAATACTAATAACAAGAGTTAGCAAAGGTAGGGAGAATCGGGAACCCCTGTATGGTGTTGGTGTCAATGTACACTGGTGCACAGACTATGGATAACAGTATGAAGGTTCCTCAAAAAATTGAAAATAGAACTACCATATGATCCAGCAATCCCACTTCTGCGTCTTTATCCAAAGCTAATGCTTCCTTAATTCAATGAATTGCTTATCTGTTATTCTCAGCAATCTCTTCTTCATGCGCCCAACCATGATGAGCTCCCTCCCCTCTGACAGGTGGAAGCTGAACATTCCTCTACTCAGCCTTTGTCACAATGCATCACAACTTGGTTTTTCCTCTGATCTCCACTAGACTGCAAACTCCTTGGGGTCACAGTCTCGTCTACTGTCAGAGTCTATCACAGTTTCTTGCATTCAGGGGTCCTCCACTCAGTACTGAATGGAGAGAATGAACTCAAAGGGCAGCACACTCAGTCCCCAGGGTTTGCGACGTCAGTGACCTTTCTCTCCAGGGAAGTCTGACCATGCTTCTCATTTGTGTCACGCAATTTAACTTGTGGCTATAGCCTGTTCTCTATTTTCTGCTTATTTTTTCTTGTTTGTAAATACTGTCTCTCCACTAAGCTAATTCACTGAGGGCCTTGCAACTCACATCTCCCTAACAGGGAAGAATGGATTGCTATAGTGATATGGGTTCTTAGGGACTCAGGATTTTATCAGGAATTACCTCTAAAACAATCCCACTGGAGGTCAAGGTAGAGGACATAAGACAATAATGGGTGTACAGCCAAGTGGAATTGCATTATGGGGAACATCTGAAAATTCAGCAGAGATGGTAAAATACCTTCTGAAGTAATCATGATGAAGATTTTTACAACACAGTAAAAACAAGATCATCATTAGTTAATCTGACTGGTACTAGATTGCATTCATAGTATCTAAGTTTTTCAGAAGTTTTCTCCTGAAACCACAAATTTGGGGGAGTTTTACTTTGCCTCTCATATAAAACATAGACTACTGAATAACAAGTTTAAATCTGCTGCCTATATAGCCATGAGATTTATATAGCCTATAGATTTCTTCAAGAAAATTAGTGGGAACTTTTCATGCAAAGATGGGCACAATAAAGGACAGAAATGGTATGGGCCTAACAGAAGCAGAAGATATTAAGAAGAGGTGGCAGGAATACACAGAAGAACTATATAAGAAAGATCTTCATGACCCAGATAACCACGATGGTGTGATCACTCACTTAGAGCCAGACATCCTGGAATGCAAAGTCAAGTGGGCCTTAGGAAGCATCACTACAAACAAAGCTAGTGCAGGTGATGGAATTCCAATCGAGCTATTTCAAATCCTGAAAGATGATGCTGTGAAAGTGCTGCACTCAGTATGCCAGCAAATTTGGAAAACTCAGCAGTGGCCACAGGACTGGAAAAGGTCAGTTTTCATTCCAATCCCAAAGAAAGGCAATGCCAAAGAATGCTCAAACTATGACAAAGTTTCACTCATCTCACACATTAGCAAAGTAATGCTCAGAATTCTCCAAGCAAGGCTTCAATAGTACATGAGCCATGAACTTCCAGATGTTCAAGCTGGTTTTAGAAAAGGCAGAGGAACCAGATATCAAATTGCCAACATCTGCTGGATCACTGAAAAAGCAAAAGAGTTTGAGAAAAACATCTACTTCTGCTTTATCGGCTATGCCAAATCCTTTGACTGTGTGGATCACTACAAACTGTGGAAAATTCTTAGAGAGATGGGAATACCAGACCACCTGACTTGCCTCCTAAGAAAACTGTATGCAGGTCAAGAAGCAACAGTTAGAACTGGACATGGAACAACAGACTGGTTCCAAATCAGGAAAGTACATCAAGGCTGTATATTGTCACCCTGCTTATTTAACTTATATGCAGAATTTTTAACTTCTGTTAAAATTATGAAGTTAAAGAATATTTAACTTCATGAGAAATGCTGGAATGGATGAAACACAAGTTGGAATCAAGATTTCTAGGAGAAATATCAATGACCTCAGATATGCAGATTACACCACCCTTACGGCGAAGAACAACTAAAGAGTCTCTTGATGAAAGTGAAAGAGGAGAGTGAAAGATTGGCTTAAAGCTCAACATTCAGAAAACTAAGATCATGGCATCTGGTCCCATCACTTCATGACAAATATATGGGGAAACAGTGAAAACAGTGAAAAACCTTATTTTGGGGGGCTCCAAAATCACTGCAGATGGTGACTGCAGCCATGAAATTAAAAGACGCTTGCTCCTTGGAAGAAAAGTTATGACCAACTTAGATATTAAAAGGCAGAGACATTACTTTGCCAACAAAGGTCTGTCTAGTCAAAGCTATGGTTTTTCCAGTAGTCATGTATGGATGTGAGAGTTGGACTATAAACAAAGCTGAATGCCAAAGAATTGATGCCTTTGAACTGTGGTGTTGGAGAAGACTCTTGAGAGTCCCTTGGACAACAAGGTGATCCAACTAGTCCATCGTAAAGGAAATCAGTCCTGAATATTCATTGGAAGGACTGATGTTGAAGCTGAGACTCCAATACTTTGGCCACCTGATGCGAAAAACTGACTCATTAGAAAAGACCCTGATGATGGGAAAGATTGAAGGCAGGAGGAGAAGGGGATGACAGAGGATGAGATGGTTGGATGGCATCCCCGACTCAATGGACATGAGTTTGAGTAACCTCTGGGAGTTGGTGATGGACAGGGAGGCCTGGCGTGCTGCAGTCCATGGGGTTGCAAAGAGTTGGACATGACTGAGCAACTGAAGTAAACTGAACTGATAAAGCCATGAGAAAATTCCTCCATTTTACTGTGTCAAATATACAAGAAGTTTAAACCAGAAAAATATTTTGTCTTAAATATCTAGTGTTAATGAGAGAATGAAGATATTTTTTACCTTGATGTATATTTTCAATTGACTTCAAAATACTACTTTTCTCAGTTAACAGATACAACTAGACATATAATTAGGTTTTTAAAAGTTGCTCTAGTTAGTGATTATTTAATGATGTAAGATAATCAATTTTCTTTTTTATTATCATATATACTTATTCAAGCCTTTCATCAAGGGCCACCCCATTTTTTCATGCTTCCCTTTGTTTTCCAAGGGAAGAAATGAACAAAATAATCCCTAGAGAATAAAAGATCAGAAATCATGAATTACCTGAAAGATATTGGAATCTGTTCTTAAAATCATGTTTTTGTAGGAGAAAGGCAAATCTAGAAGTTACTCTACTAAGTGGGGCTGGTGGTGAAGTGTTGACAAGCTGTGGAATGTAGTACCGTTTTTTGTTTGTTCGAAGCTGCTACCACTGGAATAATTACCAGCACAATGGAAGGTCAAGTTCAAGAGCCAAAGCAAAAACTACAATCAATTATATAACGGATTCTTTATGAAGTTATGTATTAAGTTAATGGTTTCCAACTGCACAACTTTAACTAATACTCCGTCTGGGTGACACACAGATTGTCCAGGTTTTGTATTTGTACTACAGCTTTAGTATTTCATTTAAGGAGAAGAAAACAAGGTTGTTAATCAACTATCTTAAATTTTAAAGTAATAAATCAACTCAGAGAGTTGTGCTTCACGTGGTTACATGGTGTGATAGATGAACAGAACGTGGTCACTGGTATCTAGGGACATTTATCATGTAAGCATAAAGATAACTGACCTCTCTAAATTTTCCTTTTTATCTCTATAAATGAGAATACCAATGTAGCTTCACATAATTGCAGTGATTATTAAATAAGATAATATATTTAAAGGGCTTCAGAATAGTGCTTAGCATATTTAAGCCATTTAAGAAAACAGTTAAGCTGTTACATATTAAAAAAGCATCATTGTGGCAAAGTCACTGCAAAAGGGCTAGTCAAATAACATGACTGAACTGGTCACTAGATCCATTGCATTTTAACATATTTTGTGGTCTTATCGTTGGTGGGAGGAGGGTATTTAGACAAAAGTAACAGAAAATCTACTAACTAATGGATTAGACAAGTAGATTTATAGTTCTTAGTCAGAAGTCTGGAGTGGACTCAAGACAGAGTCTGATCCTCATGAGTGTAATCAAGGGTTCAGATTTTTCCTATCATGCTGTTTGTAATCCTTGGAATAGCTTCCTTTTCACGGTCATAAGATGGCTACTGCACTTCCAGCATCACACCTATATTCCAAACCTAAAAAAAGGCAAAGGGATAAAGATCCCAAAACCCTCCACACATAAGGATTTTGTTCATTATTTGAAAATGTGATCACATCCCCAGCAGAATTTTAATTATATCTCATTAGTAAGAAGACACATACCAAATGGTCATTCAACATGAAGAGGACTGGGAGGCTTTAGATTTAAACTAGGCACATAGCCATCCGTCTGTATTCCACTGCATAGATATATTAAAGTAGTAAAGGAAGAAAGCGGAATCAATATTTGGTAATCAACCAGCAGTGTCAGTCAGTCATAACCAAAGTATTTATTTTATAGTCTAAAACAAGGGATGCCATTCACGATTTCAAAAGACAAGCATAGTTAAAATATTTTCATCCATGTTCACATATGCTATATGCTGTATGCTATAGTCCAGTTTAGCAAAGAGTATTAGGATGTCCTGAGTTCTGGCCTTGCATCTGTCATTAGTTTACTGTGTAGCTTTTTGCAAACTGGCATATCATTTCCTCCTTCACTAATTTTAGAGGTCAAATGAGATGACTTCTAACATCGCTCTCCAGTTTTAAATTCTGTGGTTTCATGATTATATTTGTTTCTTTCCTTTTTTAAAAAAAGTGTAATTCCCCAAAGCTTAGCAATTTGTTAGAATATTTGATTCTGATTAAAACAATCATCTAAAGTTATTCATTGCTCTTAGAGTTGTGCTAGGCAACGAATAAGACACAAACAAGTTAAAGCCATGTTCCCTACTCTCCACTTCTAAAACTAAGCATAGCTGACATGGCCATTATTCACTGTCAGTGCAGGAGTTCCAAGAAAAGATAGATCAGAATGATGTGAAGAAGTTGGAGATGGCTTCAGGAATGAAATGGATTTGGAGCTCTTCCACCTCAGTGGCATTTGAAATAAAATACAAAGTAGAATAAAGGGATTTGATGAGATGGAGAAAATATGAACGGACATCTCAAAAGAGGGGTTACAGTATTGAGAGAGAGACAGATTAGAAGGTAAGCTCATTGTTTAGGGGATCAAGGAAAGAGCCAATACTAGTTAGGTGAGAAGGTATATGTTGGTGACTGATAAAAATTAGGTTGAATATAGAGTTCTTCCTTCTGTAATTCTTGTTCTCAATGCAAATGTTCAGCTAAGACCAGGATGCCAAGTCACCTTTAAGTTTCTCTACCCCTAGCATGCACAGCACACTTACTTAGATTCAGAGAACCGGTGCTTAGGTTCTTTATAAGTTCACATGACTGAAAAAGTATAATACATCCTTTAATTTCTATGCTATGTACCAGAATCCGACTCACTGTATGTGTACTGTGCCAGTACCCAGTACTACATCTAGACACAGCTGACTCCTGGATCCTGGACCTTGCTAAGTGCTAAGTCACTTCAGTCCAACTGTCTGATTTTCCTAAAGGAAATAAGTCCTGAATATTCATTGGAAGGACTGATGCTGAAGCTGAAACTTCAATACTTTGGCCCCCTGATGTGAAGAACTGACTCACTGGGAAAGACCCTGATGATGGGAAAGACTGAAGGCAGGAGGAGAAGGAGACGACAGAGGATGATATGGTTGGATGGCATCACTGACTGGATGGACGTGAGTTTGAGGAGACTCCAGGAGTTGGTAAGGACTGGGAAGCCTGGCCTGCTGCAGTCCATGGGGTGACAAAGAGTTGGACACGACTGAGCGACTGAACTGAACTGGCTCCTGGACCTTGCTAAGTGCCAAATTGCTTCAGTAATGTCCAACTCTTGTGATCCCATGGACTGTAGCCTGCCAGGCTCCTGTCCATGGAGTTTTCCAGGCAAGAACACTGGAGTGGGTTGAGTGTTCTTCAGGAGATTTTTCTGACCCAGGGACTGAACCTGTATCTCTTTTGTTTCCTGCACTGGCAGGCAGGATTTTCACCACTAGCATCCTAGACTGTAAGCTGGGCCAAAAGAAAACAAGAAGCATCCCTCCATCCTTTCGTTTGATCTTTACCTGTGTACCAAGCCTTCACAGATTGCAACCCAATTCTCACCAGCCATTGTCTAACTGGTCAGGTCTCCTGTGCCTTGTTCTGAGAGACTGAAGAGGCTCAGTATTGATTTATTGATTCACTGAAAAATGAAAAACCACTGACACTTGAAGAGAAAATGGACTGTTCTACAGAGTTTTGTGTCTCAGCAGCATTTGAAACAAAAAGTAGTTCAGCATCACGAAGATGAGGTAGAGGTACTACCTCAGAGGGAAATGAGGAAGACCTAGGTTAAGGAACTGGACTTTTCAGTGAGGGGGAAAGTGATAGGATTTCAGCTATAGATTGGGAACAAGGAATGAATCAGAATACAGAGCGTGCAAGTATGTCTATTACAGACCTGTGTCAGTACCATATTTGTGCGTCTCCTGCCTTAGCTATAGGACCCGGATGGTTGTAGAACCTAAGGTCCCTTTGAGAACATGAGGGGACCAGACCTACCTGGTTAGAAACGAATCAAGGGTGGTCCCATGCAATGGTTGTCCATTCAAAAAAACACAGGCAATGAGACAGAAATCTGACTATGGCTGAGATAAATCCTTTAGCTTTCTAGCCTGCATGGAATTTATAACTCATGACAGGAAATTCTAATGGTGATATCGTTTAAGTAGTTACACCTAAAAATAAGAAAACTTTTTAAAAGTCCTGTACATTTTAATATTCCTACAGCACTTTAAACCTGTATTAGCTTCCCTACAGATTTCATGTTTCTAGATGTAATCTACCTAGTGTCTTTATAGCTTCCTCAATTTATAAACTATCCAATATTTAAAATACTTGACTATATATATATATATATCCCCCTTATGTTGATAATGTTGTTAAAGTTTGACAACTGTAAACTTAAAACAAAAACCTTATTTTTAGTAAGGTGATAGAAAACAATGAAAGGAAAGTATATGAAAGCACTTTCAAATAATGGAGTTATAATTTTAGTTCAAGTTCAATTGTTAACATATACTTAGGGGATTTTTAAAGGAATACCACATTATAATCAGAGGTTTTTAAGCACTAATTGGGAAACAGAGTTTTTCATAGTCTAAATCTTCAAAAATATCTTTTTTTAAAGTGACTTTCTGATGTGACTTCTCTTAATAGCTAGAATAACTTAACCCACAAATCCCCGCAGGTTCACATGTCACTAACCAAATCAAACTTAATAGCTCCTGGGGAATCATTAAAGATTACTGCATCGATCTGCTTGCTACATATGTGGCCTTAGCTAAAGTTTTTCTTTTTTTCTGTTCCAGATGATTTTTGTCTTCATGATATTAAAGATTTAGCTTTTTATATTTAAAAGGTAAAACCCAAGTACGGTTTATTCTGAGAGTACTGTTTTTAATA
Organism: Cervus canadensis; assembly: GCF_019320065.1. NCBI lineage: Eukaryota > Metazoa > Chordata > Mammalia > Artiodactyla > Cervidae > Cervus > Cervus canadensis. Next base: position 15,948,129 of record NC_057416.1, read on the forward strand.
TTTAGGGCTCAGGTTTCCCTTTGAAAATCTGATAAGACTCAAGATGATGCATTTGCTCACATGATTTCAGAGGATTCACCAACTCTCAAAGCCACTCTATGAAATGCAGATGAAGACTCCTCCAAACTGTATGGTTAATTAGCAACTCATCACTGCAATAATCTTAACTGAAGCAAGACTTCCAATTGGGATAAAGATAAATTTGTTCATTGGAGCATTGGTCCTGAAGATGTTGATATGGTTGCTCCCTGGAGGTGAAAACCAAGCCTTATTGAGTCACTCATGGCTGATGGGAAATGCTGTTAAGTCTCACAAATGTGGAGGGAACCATTACCCTATAATCTCTTGTCATTCTTCCCTACCTTCCTGGGAGACCACAGCCCTGGGCATTTCACACCCATATTATCCACCACTCTGTCTACATTTTTCTACCATACATGTGACAAATAATTATTGTCTACTACATATCAGATACTTGAGACAAAACAGAACTTCCCGCTCTATGTGACTTACAGTCCAGGGGACAACACAGAAAACAGAAAATAAGTGTGTTACACTGTGTTAGAATGACTCACACTAGGGAGGAAAAAAAGCTAGCTAAAAATGCTTGTAGTGTCAAGCTGTACCCCAACAAGAAATGGGGTGTGGGTCTCTCTTATTTGAAAGTTGGTGGGATTTCTGTCCACTTTAGCCAAGAAACAACTGTGAAGGTGACGCTGCGTTGATGTTCAGTCCCAGACCTGGAGAGCCTAACCAGTTCCTTTTCTGTTTGAAGTCTGGCTAATCTGATGGACAGTGCATGTAAAAATCCCAAGTGTTCATGGAGAGGGATGCAGGTGTGTGTGTTTCCAGCCACCTTTCCACGGTGCCAGACATGAGAGTGAAGGCTCCACCAGTACCAGCTGGATACACCAAGTGACCCGTTGATTCCACGTGGAACAAAAGATCCATTCAGACTTTCTCTGCTCTAATTTATGACCCAGAGGTCATGAGTCTAATGTAATGACCATTGATTATAGCCACAGAATTTGGGATGGTTTGTTAGTCAGCTGTAGATACTGGAACCATGGTGGCTGCCTCCACAAAAACAAACAAAAACTCATGCTATGTTATTTCAGGCGAGTCCTCAGTGGTCTTGTCAGTGCTTCACTGCATACTAATTAACCCCTTTCTTATTTCTGACAGCACGGTTCTGGAAGTTTTCCACTCCACTCAAACTCAAAACACATCCCTTACTCTCCACACGGTCATCACAAGACTCTGCCTTGCCCTAAATCAAAAGACCAAGATCATGGCATCCAGTCCCATCACTTCACAGCAAATAGATAGAGAAAAAATGGAAACTAGCAGATTTTACTTTCTTAGGCTCCAAAATCACTGTGGATGGTAGCTGTAGACATGAAATGTAAAGACACTTGCTCCTTGGAAGGAAAGCTATGACAAACCTAGACAGTGTATTAAAAAGCAGAGACATCACTTTGTCAATAAAGGTCCATATAGTCAAAGCCATAGTTCTTCCAGTAGTCATGTATGGATGAGAGAATTGGACCATAAAGAAGGCTGAGTGCTGAAGAATTGATGCTTTCAAACTATGGTGCTGGAGAAGACTCTTGAGAGTCCCTTGGACAGCAAGCAGATCAAACCAGTCAATCCTAAAGGTAATCAACCCTGAATATTCATTGGAAGGACTGATGCTGAAACTCCAATCTTTGGCCACCTGATTTGTAGAGCTGATTTATTGAAAAAGACCTTGATGCTGGGAAAGATTGAGGGCAGGAGGAGAAGATAGTGACAGAGGATGAGATAACTGGATGCCATCACTAACTCAATGAACATGAGTTTGAGCAAATTCCAGGAGACAGTGAAGGGAAGCCTAGGGTGCTACAGTCCATGGGGTTGCAAAGAGTCGGACAGAACCGAGCAACTGAACAACAACAAATTAAAACATGAAAGATATCCTAATTTAATATAGAATTATCAGTATTAAAGCTTCTCTACTCTGCTTTAATTCAGAATCCTGTATTTTCTACCACTTTCTCCCCCTCCTCTCCTTTCTTAGAAGGAAGAACATACACTTATTTCCAAAGGTAATCTTCTACTTCATTGGCAATTTCAATCCATTTGGTCTCGTCTACTTAACTCTGGTAATGTTTTTATTCTTCCCCTCCATCCTCCTGCTTTTCTTATGTCACCAGCTGCCTTTTCTCATTTCTCCTTCAATTTCACACTGGCAACATTATTTTTGAAACATTTTCTTTCCTGGTTTTCTAAGACACTGAATTTTAAACCACCCTGCACATTGCTGCCATAATTATCTTGCTAAAACAAGCATTATACTATGTAATTTTTTTCCTCATGAACCATCAATGTCTCCACATTGCCTTCTAAATAAAGACCACAATCTTCTCATGATAGACTTAACCCACATAAACAAGCTCACTCTGTCTTGGCATCTTATTTTGTAAGCCTTTATTCAGTTGAATGTTTCAGGTATCTCTGATTTCTTTCACGTTGAATCTTCATCTTAAGAAACTTTTCTTCCCTTCCAAAATCCTGCCCATTCTTTAAGGAACTGTGGAAATTCCAATCCAACTTCCCCAGTACAAGCTTCTTGAATGATGAACTCCTCCTTCTTCCCAACTACATCTAACACTTGCTTTGCATTTCTATCACATCATTCTCTTTCTGCTTTGTTAAATGCCTTGCATCATCATTACTTTTCCACAATACTTTTAAGGTCTGTGAGGTGTTAGGTCCTGGGAGCCATGCTAAGGAAAGAGAGACAAAAGAAGCTGTTCATTCTCAAGAAGCACACATTCTAGTGTGAAGACAATGACTTACAATAAGCTTTTTTCAAACTCTGACAAAAGTCATGGTTTAAAGGGAATGTGATGAATGTTCATTCATTCTAGAAGAAGGTTGAAACTGAGTCTTTAAACAATGTGAACTTATTCAAGATAAATGAGGGAAAGGCATTCTAGATGAAGGGGGCAACGGATATGAAAGCACTGTGGAACACTGAAGAAAGTGGGGGCAGATTATTGATGCTGAAGACTAGGATGCAGGCAGAACAAAGAGAAAGATGATGCTGGAGAGGCAGGTTGGACCAGACAGACCATGAACGATCTCCTTTGCCAGGACAAAGAGCTTGACTTGTCACAAGCAAACTGAAGATGCACAGGCAACTTTCACAGATACAGAAGTGAAATGACATGACGAGAGATCACTTGGCAATTCCAGTTTCAAGTCTGCTTTCCCCACAAAAAAAAAAAGTCAGGATTTTGAAAGAGATGGTATTGCATTTATTTCACACTTGTAACACTGCTAGAATTTTATGCAATGTCTCACATGTAGGAGATACTTTGTAATAATTTTATGACTAAAGAGTTTGAAAGTTACTGTGTTTACTCTGTACACTAGATTAGTTATTTAGTCGCTCAATGGTGTCTGACTCTGCAACCCCATGGACTATAGTTGGTCAGACTCCTCAGCCTATGGGATTTTCCAGGCAAGAATACTGGAGTGGGTTGCCTTCCCCTTCTCCTTCTCCTAGGGATCTTCCTGACTCAGGGATGGAATTTAGGCCCCCTGCATTGCAGGCAGATTCTTTACCACTGAGCCCTTGGGGAAGCCCAGATACATTCACTAGATATATTGTTATTATTGTTTGATCTTGCAATGAAGGAGGTAAATAGTGTCCAGGGAAGGGTGACTGTGACCGCATCCTCTCCCACCGACCTTGCGCTGGAGATACCTGGTCCTTTCAGGCTCTGGAGACCTAACGCCAGACTGTGGTCTGCTATACAGCTTTCAAGGATTTCTGGACACCTTTCTCTACACTTTCTGTTTAGATGGAGAGAAACAGAATGCACCTATAGTGGTAACCACTCTTTTCTTGAGTAGGCTGCCAACTTGAGATCTGAGGAATAGTCTTACTCAGGAGTTGGTCTGATTTTTGTTCACATGCGTGCTTAGCTGCTCACTCATGTCTGACTCTCTGTGACCCAGTGGACTGTAGCCCACCAGCCTCCTCTGTCCATGAGGTTTCCCAGGCAAGAACAGTGGAGTGGGCTGCCATTTCCTCCTCCAGGGGATCTTCCTGGCCCAGGGATTGAACTTGCGTCTCCCGTGTCTTCCTGCAAGGCAGGTCAATTCTTTACAGCTGAGCCACCAGGGAAGGCCTATTTTTTATCATACTCTGATCCACATGTTAATAAGCTCGACATCTTTTGTTACACAATATTCAGAAGAGTTTCCCAGAGCCACACTCCTGTTGGATAGTAGCCCATACCTATTCCCTGTTGTAACTAGATTGGGGCCTCAGATGACCTTTGGGAGGAAACCCAAGCCCTCTTGAATCAGATACTTAAATCAGATCAGACACCAAAATCAGATACTTTAAGTCAGCCGAAAGAGATGAGGAAGGTGGAGCAGATGTTATGAGAACTCTCCCATTCTTCACAGAACTGTTGACAGGCAAGGGGCCTCCAAGGGCAACGCCAAAGAAACTGTGTTAGGAACTGCACCTTGGTGGGGTCTTTGCTGAGCGTCAAATTTTTCCTACATCTTTCTCATCTATTTTACTCTCTGTGTAAGTGGTGCTGACAGGAAACACATGATGCTTGGACAGGTAAGGGAAGAGAGGCTTTACCAAATAAAAAAGTTTTGACCTGAATATAAGTGCAAACCACATACCTTTCAACAATGTATATGAGAGTGGGGTCAATAATTATGACATGCACTGGAGGATGTTTCTCCAATGGTTTCCAAGAGCTTAGATATCCAAAGACATCACTGACCTTAGGTAATCTGCCATGGGTGAAGCTGAAAGAATAGCTCTGCGAAGGACCCATTTGCTGTGCTTTCCCGTTTTCTGTCCCTTCTCAGTAATGTATGTCTGCTTTATGGGCAATCCTTTCACTTCTTCCTGGTAACCCCTGAGTGAAAATTGCTTCTGGGAGAGTGTCAGAATTCAGAGAGGGTCTGAAGAGCAAGCTTTGTAGTTTATTTTACCACACAAAATTGCCAGCAAGAGAGAAGTGCAAACTTGGCTTCACACAGTTCTCCCATTTAAAGGATAAAATCTTGTTGAGGGAGTGATGAATGTGATAGAAAACACATAACTTGTTTCCGATGTAAAGAATGCTGACAGCTTTAAAAAACATCACTTTACCGGGCTTTCTCGGCAAATTTGATTTGCAAGGAAAGCAGGGACTAGAAAATATCCAACTGTCACTTTGGTGGTCACTTGTCTCAGCGTAAGCATCTCTATTACACAGTCAGGTGACTCATTACAGAACCCTGGATATATCACAAAGGCCTCACCCACTGATACAATTCCCCAGCTTGCATGGCAATGGTACCAGAAAGTTTCGCAAAAGGAAGAGACATTTGTTTATTGGTTTATGACTAGAGTAAATGATGCAAGGTGGGAGAGGTTTAAACGAACATGGCTTTGGGCTTCTGGCGCTTTGAGAGAGGGAATCATTGATAAATGACTAGTGTCCTTTGAGCCTCCACTTCTGTATAAACAAAATGCATGAAAAAATCTACTTTATGGGAATACTGTGATGCTTAATGACAACATCTGTGTTAAGCAGTGAGCCCATTACTTGGTATTTGGTCATGGATATCTACTACTACTCTTTCCTATACTCTTTTCTATCTACACATCATTAAGCAACATCAGCATACAGTGAGAGTGCACATGACATTCTTTCATTTAGAGAAGCTCAAAATTCTCTGTATAATTAATCTTATCTTTGTACGAAGGAAAAGTAAACATGCCTTTCTCAGTTTTATCTTTTTCAGTCTTTTGCCAGCTAAGTACTGTAGCTGAATAATTTACCACCATTTTACTCCAGATTGATTAACATATTCAACAAATACTTATTGGAACACATGTTGATAGACCATGTGCTAGTGTCAGGTTCTCTTCAAAACCAAGGAGGCACTCCAACAAATAAACCCAAATCCACGCTTTCATAGAGCTTACACTCTAGTATATATGGGCACCGGGGCTGGAGAGAAACTGACAACAGACAGAAGTACGTAATGTGGAAAAGGGTGCTAAGAGCTGCGGGAAACGACAACGCCGGGCAAGCTACTGAGTATGGAAACAGAGACGGTACCCCAGGGCAGTCAGGGGAGGCTGTTCTAGCAAGATGTCATTCAAGCGGAGATGGAGGAAAAGTTTATTACCAACCATGTTAAATGCTCCATTGGGTGGCTAGAGTAAAGGTGACTTTCAACTTGCAGTGGGGCTTCTGCTTATCAGAAATGGATGTTAAAAAACCAGATGAATCAGCTATTGTCTCCCTTTTGTCTGTTTCTCAGGCCTGGACTTCACCACATGCCAGCAACTAACACCATGTGGTAGCTGAGGATAAGAAACTTCTGCACTTTCTGTGAGTCACGGTGGATAGAATTCCAAGTGCCTATATTTGTCTAGAGTGGAATGAACTTTCTTTTCTAAATATATGCCTTACCACTTCCCATTAACCAAATTCCCAAAGATAACTTCTGCTGGGAAAGCAGAACACAAATCATTTTGTTCATGTAAAACAGTAGTCAATTTTCCGGTTACCGTCAGACTTAGAGCTGACAAAGTAAAACTAACATATTTGATGACAGAGATCTGAAAGAACTTGTGAGGCTGGAGTTACAACAAAATCAATAATATCAAATTAAGAAAGATGCATAAAGTCCAACATTTGAATTTTTGAAAAATCAACAGCATGTGATTGGAACTAGGGTGATCTCGAGGTATAGCAAGTCTTCTAAAATAGGCATAGATATTCAGTTGTCTAAAAACTTAAGATATGAGTTACTTGATCATATTTTGCTTACATCTCAAAGATAGTACTTCTACAATACCACAATGTATTAAGAGGATATCTGCAGTCTGTCAGATGTGGGCTTCTTAAACCAAAGACTGTTTTACTCACCTTTCTATCTCAGCCCCCAAACAACTCCTGGCATATATAGTATTCTGATCGAGGTACTCTTTGGATCTAATACAATACTTGATCATCATGAAGAAATATACCAAACACATCAACCGAGGGATGTCTTCTCTAGGTTGCAGTGCTTAGGCCCCATCTGTGGTGCTACATTCACATTTGGGTACCGCACTGGAGTGAGTCCATTGGAATGTGATCACAGAGAGCTGAAAGGCTCTAAACCAACATCACATAAGGAATTATCACATGAAATGGAGTGTTTTTAATCTTGGGAAAAGGAAACTTGGGGAAAAATGAAAGCTGTGTTCAAATACATGAAAAGTTGTCATATAGAACAATTAATGTAGCTTCAGGAAAAAGAACAAAGATCAATGGATGAAACTAAAGAGGGCAGATTTCAACTCAGCATGAATAATCCATGGCTGCCTCCAAAATGATCCCCATCACTGGAAGTATTCAAGTTGAATCTGGATCAGCACCTTTCCAGAAATGCGAAGTTGAAATCAGGGGGTCCTAAGGTTCTCCCTAAGTTTAACCCTTTATGTTAAGCTTATTCAACTTGCCAGTACTAAGAAATATCTTTCTGAAACAATTAACAAAGTGCTGTCAATTCTCAGGCCATTATTTTTAGATTTTCTTCCATGTGAACTGTGCTCTCTTGACCTAATCATACCATTCCACTGAGCAATTTCTTGCTTGGGGTTTCGATGTTGATTTTAGGAAATGTGGAGTAATCTGTGTGGATTTCTAGGTAGTGTAAGAAGCTAATATGTCATCCTGCTCATAATTTCCCAAGATACTCTGTGTGACACTGCTGTTCCTTGCATGCCAAAGGGCTCAAGGTTCTGTGAATTCATGCCCTGTCTATAGATAAGCTTCTTTGTCACAGACTGTAACCTCTAACACGGAAAACCATGTTCTTTTGGCACTAGTTAGTATCTTACTGTTCAAGCATAGACGTATCCATTCATTTGTTCAACATTTAATAACATTTATTGAACTCTAGTACATGTGTTCTAAGGCTTTGGTGCCAAATAAGATGTCCCTGCCTCCAGGAACTTCCAGCTTAGTAGAGGAAACAGAAACAAAGCCAAGTTATTACAACATAGTGGCCAGTCTGCTGTAACAGTGTTTGTGTAAGACCCAAAACTAGTGAAGAGAGCCGCCAATCCTGGGTAGATGCAAAACAGCTCCACAGAGGAATCTATAAAGTAAGTCTTCAAAGACAGGTCGGATTTCTTTTATCCAGGCAGACAAGTCATTTCAGCAAACAGAACAAGTATTGTCATGGAGGAGAACTGTTACTGCCTTGGGTGTTCAGAGAACACAAAGTGGCTTCCTGAGCCTATTTTAAAGTGCGGTACCTGAGGAGTTATGGAATGGGTGGGTAGGGCATAAATCACATGTGGGGCTGATTGAAGGTAAAGACTAAAGGACAAGAAAATGACTTCAGAAATGACTGCAACTGTCCACATGAGAGGATGACCTAAAGTGTCAGAAATGAGATTTGAGGGCAGAGTGACTACATGGACTGTAGCCCACCAGGCTCCTCTGTCCATGGAATTCTCCAGGCAAGAACACTGGTGTGAGTTGCCATTCCCTTTTCCAGGGATCTTCCCGACCCAGAGATTGAAGAGACCTGGGTCTCTCACATTGCGGGCAGATTCTTTATCATCTGAGCCACCACAGAAGCCCAGGAGTAAGAGGACATGTTTAAAAATGAAAATTCCCAGGACTTATTGATCACTTAGCAGGTTCTGTGCTAGCAATGAATAATTAAAGGTGAACACAGATAATCCTTTGCTTTTAAGAAACTAAGAGGTTCTTGGTAGAGATATAAGCTTCAGTGTTAGAGAGTCCTTATCAGATCCTTATTCTTCCTTTCAGAATCTTTTTGCATTTCAGTTACCTAATCTGTTGCCTTGAGAATTTCTGTTCACTATCCCCACCTGGAAAATCACATAATGCTGTCATGGTTGCCTGTTCACAGGAACCTTTCTCCAGGACCCTCTCCCCTCAAAGGAAAAGTACTATAATTCCTAAAAGATGGTATAAAACTTAACTGAGGCAATAGAAGCAGAGGTATGGCACATAGTATGTGCTCAACAAAACATGCACTGACGATTAATGCCGTTTCCTTTGTCTTTAAAAAAAGACAGCATTTTAATAAGGGATGAACATGGGTATTCTTCTAACCATATAATGATGTATGTAATGTTTCTTTTGATAAGTCAGTTCCCTAAAAATAATCATTCCTGAAAATTTAAGGATGAGGTCCAGAACATTGATTTTTAGACCTTCCAAAAATTCATTTTAGATTTTTAATTTTTAGATGACTTTATCAAGATTCTCTAGAAGAAAAAAGAAAGAACAAAACTCATAGAAAGAAAAGAAAGGATAAATGTCATGTTTGATAGTTTTCACTGTGACCTTCTTTTCTGTAAATACCTTTTCAGCAAGCATTTCTGTGGCATTTTTGACATGTAACTAATTGGTTGTATGGCAATTTTGCCATGAAAGATAAAATAACTAGTTGACAGTTTGGTTTGACATCTGCAATACAAAGAACATGACAGATGACAAAGATCTGCCCCAAGAGTTGATTTCTTATTTTAAAACACACTACATTTGAGGAGAAAGAGACTGAGGGCTTAAAAGGCACAGAGTTGAACCCACATTCCCAACACAACATTGAAATATCTATCTATAAATGAACATATTGCCAAGAACATTCAACCATGTAGAAGCTTTCACAATACACTACAAAGATCAGTTACAAATCCGCATCCCAGTAGTTGGAAATGGCCACCTCTCTTAATGCAGAAAGAAACTTTAGTAAAAAAAGAAAAAGTACAATGTCAAGCTTGTACTTTGTACTTGTACAAAGGAGACAAATCAACAAGAAAAAAAAAAGTACAAAGACTTGGATCAGAAATGCTTAGGTATAATCCACAAAATAAAATAGTTATTTCACAGTGTCACCATGAATCAATACACACCTTAAATGTATTCAAATATTTTGTATTTTGCAATAAAGGCTTTTTATTTTGATACTTATGCCTCACAACACATTATGTCCTTCTTAATGTCTCTCTTATTTTTTGCTATTTTATCTTCTGTGGTAAAATTGCTTTATGCAGCAATTAGTTATTATGCAGCAAAAATGTTTGTGGCAAAGATGTCTATAGCAAAGACGTTTACAACAAAAATACCTAGAACTGACAGATGCTGTGAAAATTAATATATATTTGATTCCTAAAATACAAGATGACTGTATTTATATTTCAATAAATTATAGTGTTTCTCACATGCTTCTCTTCCTATGTTATATATTCCTTCTATTACTGTCGTGAGCATCTTGTTTCTTCAAATGGCCTTATCAAATGGCTATACTGATTAGTTAAGAATATCAATAAAGTTTTCTGACTGATCCCTCAATTATGGAATTTACAGTTTGGAAAATGTTTTGGTTAAAACTAATTACCTAGAAAATTTTTACTTCATTATAAAAGCAAATGAATGTTCTATGAATTTGAAAAAATATCAAGTCCATATTATTCCACACACTGCCAACATTGACCAACATGCTCATCCACATTTGTTCCTGGGGTGTTTCTGAACCAAAACCTCCACATCACCTGATTCAGCATCAGGTGATGGAAAGGAAACAAACTGACTAGATATGCATTTGTCAAGCTCTTGGAATTTGGTCTTTCTGATCTGAATGGTTTTACAGGTAGAAGGATCTAAACTCATGTCCAAAATACTCATTCATATTAATGGTAAGAAAAATAAATCTGCACCATTATTTAATCCCAATCAAATAGAGAAATAGATTCTAATACAAAAAATAAGCTTTGCTAGTGCCACCCTTGCTTCAAATGGCAGAAACATTGAAGTTAATTCTCTTTAAAAAGTCAGAAAAGGCAACAGCAAAAAAGAAGAAATATTATTTTTGTTGGTTTCAAAGGAAAGAGCTCAGACTATTTACGTATGTAGGATTTATACCCAAATGTTATCTTCACTAATTAGAAGCTTAAGTCTGTATTTAAAGATTTCCCCAACTGCAAATTTATCCCAGGAGCTGAAGCAGAGAGATTTTAAAAATCTAATTATTTTCTAAATGATTTTCACCAGATGCTGTGTACCTCTGTTTGGTGCCTGGTGCCTAGGAACTCCATATGAAGCCAGGTTAGCTGTGTTCACACACACCATTCTCGGTGGGTTAGCAGCATAATCCGCCCTCTGACTGACGGGAAGGCAGGACTTTTGCAATGTGTAATCTGACATACTGATGCTCACAGTGACGACTGCTGTATGCGGAGAACTCAGACATAATAAAGTCAATTGCCCTTCTCTTACGCGTTTTTCCCTTGTGAAACCATTCTTTCTATACTTTGCTGTTGTTTAGTCGCTAAGTCGAGTCTGTTTTGTGACTCCACAGACTACTGCCCTCCAGGCTCCTCTGTCTACAGGATTTCCCAGGTGAGAATACTGGAGTAGGTTGCCATTTCCTTCTCCAGGGGATCTTCCCAACCCAGGGATCGAACCCACATCTCTTGCATCTCCTGCAGTGGCAGGCAGATTCTTTACCACTGAGCCAACTGGGAAGACCATTAAAATAGGACTATAATCTGTTCTGCTGATAACCAAATTTGTACATAATGTGAGGTTGGCTCTGTCTTCTGCCTAGACTTTTCTTTAACCTGACAGGTGAAAATTCTTATCAGGTGGTGATGGGAGGAAAAAAGTAAAGCAGGATGGAGGGCAAAAACTGTGTTGTGATGTGCCTGGCTGACCGGGGGAAGCACGAAAGATGAGTTCGTCCCCAATTCCCAGCACTGTTCAGACCGAATCTCTCCAGATGCAGCTGGCAGGCTGAAGAACCAGGGCCACCAGCTAACACTACTACAGCTATCCTGAGGGTCAGAGTGAGCTGCAGACCCAGCGTACCTATCTGTAGTCAAACACAAGAGGACCAGCTCCATCAGATGAAGCCCAGATTGGAAAAGACCTGAGACCACACCATAAGGTGACATTACATGACGCTACACTTTATGTGAATCAACAAAGTTCATGGACTCCTATCATTATGATATGGGGATAACAGAAAGGTGACTAGCTGGTTGGTTATAAGCATTTCTGTGCTCTTTGGAAACATATCAGTAATAAATTTCCGGATCGTATTATCTGAAATGCTTCCAAAGACCCCCTCCTAGGATTTTTTTCCACCCCTCCTAGAATCACATGACAGTGTGCTGGTAAGTTGTAATGGGAAATGTACAATCTTATAAATATTATAATACATTCTTTATAGGAGTACCCTTGAAGGTATTTACCATATTACATAACATATTTACTGTGCAGAAAAAAAAAAAATCACCTGGGGATCTTGCAAAAGTGCACACTCTGATTTAGCACGTCTGAGTGGGAGCTAAGATTCCGCATTTATAGCAAATCCCCAGTGATGCTGATGTTGCTGGTCTGTGTACCACACTTTGCATAGCAAGTTTTAATTGATGTCCCATGGAAGAAACTTACTTTGAAAAACTGTGATTGCTGGAGAAACGGTTTGTTTTCACTATAGAGTACTGCAAATTGCACCAAGCTGGACCACAAGAAAATACTAATGTCTGATCATTTTTAACATACATTGGGCAATTTCTTGAAATATAGATACAGTAGAGTAAGGGTGGTGGTTTAGTTGCCAAGTCGTGTCTGACTCTTGCAACCCCACTGACTGTAGCCTGCCAGGCTCCTCTGTCCATGGGATTCTCTAGGCAAGAACAGTAAGAGTACTATATACTAATCAAATTTTTTTTTCTTTGAGTTGATAGCTAGGGAACTTGTAACCAAAATTGTGGGTCCCTTCAGCAAAGTATAGAGAAGCATTTACATGAAATGCATTTCAGGCACTAAGGCCCCTTCCTTTATAAAATAAGAAATTTTTTCAGTTACAAGTCAATGCGAATTGACTCCTGGGTGGGGGGGGGGGGGAATACTGACTTACATATTTTGGTTTAGCTTCTGAAAAGGGGGGAGACAGGAAGTCAAATAGTCACATCAGACCTGTGTTTAATGCACTCTACCTCTCAGTTTTGTTTTCTTCTATGATTATTTCATTCTTAGTGTCTTCCACCTAGATGGTTCCTTGCAGCTCCAAGATTATACGTTATCTTCTTAGCAGTTCCAACATAAAAAGAATTTCTCCATCCAGGAACTGAATTTCATTGGTCTTACTCTGACCAGACAAATGAAGAACACTGGTTACCTAACCCTAGCTCTCTCCCATGCCCTCTCTGGATCTGGGTCAACCCTGTCAAACCCACATTCACTAAGAGTTGGCAAGAGATTATTCTGCAAGGGAAAATTGAGTGTTATTACCAGCAAAAAGATGATGATTCAGAGTCCTTCCTTGTGACACCTACACCCTCAGAAAGCTATCCATCCCCACCCTATTGCTGTCAGCACCGGCTTGGAACTTGCATCGGCCAATGACATGTGAGCAGAAGTGATATGTGCCATTTCTTTGCCGAAGTTCTAAGAATGTGGGCATATCCTGCTATGCTCTCTCATTCCACTGCAATGTCTCAGATAAGATCAGCTCCATTTAGTCTGGGTCCTGGAGTGAGGATGACAGCAGAGTCAGAGCTAATTCATATGAACATGCAATGTGGGCAACAGATAAGCCTTTGTTGTAAGCCACTGAATCCTGGGGTTTGTAATGGAAGCAACTCTCAGCTTAAACTTATTGATAAAACAGGCAAAAATAACAGATGTTCATAATATTGAACATTTCATTCCAACATGCACACTGATTCTTCTTTTCAAACATGCAATTTCAAAAATACCCACACCAAATTCAATGCATATGTTAATTATACATCTAAAATCCACTAACTCCCCCTCCCCCGCCAAAGAAGGGGGTCGTAAAGTCTTGTCCTCTGAACAAGGATTTGCCTCCAGATCCAAGGTCAGGATCTTTGGGTGACAGGAATTTCTCTAGGTCAAGTCCAGATTAGCTTTCACTGGTGGACCAACCTATGGTTAAATGATATATTTAAATATATGAAAATTATATATTTAACTATCCCCAATATACAATGACAGCCCACTCCAGTATTCTTGCCTGGAGAATCCCAGGGATGGGGGAGCCTGGTGGGCTGCCGTCTAAGGGGTCGCACAGAGTCAGACACGACTGAAGCGACTTAGCAGCAGCAGCAGCAATATACAAAATACACAGTTGTGGAAATTTTAAAAAAAAAGCATAATTACAAAACAAAACAAACCCTTCCTCTTGTTTTGAAAAGGAGGTGAGTGAACACAACAGAATAGTAGGAGGTCCAAAGCAAATAAGAATTGGAGCCCTTTCAGGAGAAAGAGCCTCTTAGTCAGCCAGCCTGTCATTTCCAGTTCTCTCTGGAAGAGACAATATGACATCACTGTCACATCCGAGATGGCAATAGATCGGATTCTCCATCTGGGGCTACCCCAACTTACGGGGCTCATTTGGATCTCTACCAGAACATTAGAACAGAAACCTCAAGTGAGAAGTCCAAAGTGACCTGCTTCTTGTCCTCAGGCTTCATTTTAGTTTAGGCTTTTTATGGTAAAGATCTTTATCAGGAGATGCTTGGATGGACTTTTTTTCTTTGTTTTCCTTCATGCTTTTATACAATTTAGTTTTAACTACAGTAAAACTAGCCTCTTTTCATAGAACCTTCGCAAATTAGTCAACACATGCCAAAATTCTGTTATTTTTCTACCATATTATTAATTTCTATCTAGGAAGTATATGGACTGATTTCCAAGGAAATCAGTTAACCAATCTTTGCTTTGCTACAATATCACAATGTTTCAACTGCCAGACCAGGGAGAAGGGTCTCACTAAGCTTCATGTTACTTCAGCTCAGCTGGTGACACAACTGAGATTCTGTGATTTGCAAGATCTTAATTCTATATCTATGCTCCAACCACTAACGCCGAAGAAGATGAAGCTGAATGATTCTGTGAAGACCTACAAGACCTCTCAGAACTAACACCAAAAAAAGATGTCCTTTTTATCATAGGGGACTGGAATGCAAAAGTAGGAAGTCAAGAGATATCTGGAGTAACAGGCAAGTTTGGCCTTGGAGTACGAATTGAAACAGGGCAAAGGCTAACAAGTTTTGCCAAGAAAACACACTGGTCATAGCAGACAACGCAAGATGATTCTACACATGGACATCACCAGATGGTCAGTATTGAAATCAGACTGATTACATCCTTTGCAGCTGAAGATAGAAAAGTGTTATACAGTCAGCAAAATAAGACCTGGAGCTGACTGTGGCTCAGATCATCTCCTTAATGCAAAATTCAGGCTCAAATTGAAGAAAATATGGAAAACCACCAGGCCATTCAGGTATGACCTAAATCAAATCTCTTATGATTATACAGTAGAGGTGATGCATAGATTCAAGGGACGAGATCTGGTAGACAGAGTGACTAAAGGACTATGGACGGAGGTTTGTAACATTGTACAGGAGATAGTGACCAAAACCATCCCCAAGAAAAAGAAATGCAAGAAGGCAAAGTAGTTGTCTGAGGAGGCCTTACAAATAGCTGAGAAAAAAAGTGAAACGCAAAGGAGAAAGGGAAAGAGATACCCAACTGAATGCAGCGTTCCAGAGATCAGCAAAAGAGATAAAAAAGCCTTATTAAATGAATGATGCAAAGAAATAGAAGAAGACAATAAAACGGGAAAGACTAGAGTTCTCTTTAAGAAAACTGGAGATACCAAGGGAACATTTCATGCAATGATGGGCACAATAAAGGACAAAAATGGTATGGACCTAGCAGAAGCAGAGGAGATTAACAAGAGGTGGCAAGAATACACAGAAGAACTGTACAAAAAAGTTCTTATTGACCCAGATAACCATGTTGGTGTGGTTACTTACCCAGAGCCAGACATTCTGGAGTGTGAAGTCAAGTGAGCCTTACAAAGCATTACTACAACCAAAGCTAGTGGAAGTGATGGAATTCCAGCTGAGCTATTTAAAATCCTAAAAGATGATGCTGTTAAAGTGCTGCACTCATTATGCCAGCAAATTTGGGAAACTTAGCAGTGGCCACAGGACTGGAAAAGGTCAGTTTTGATTGCAATCCAAAGAAGAACAACGCAAAGAATGTTCAAATTACAATACAATTGCACTCATTTCACATGCTAGCAAGATTATGCTCAAAATCCTTCAATCTAGGCTTCAGCAGTACATGAATAGAGAACTTCCCGATGTAAAAGCTGGATTTAGAAAAGGCAGAGGAACCAGAGGTCACATTCCAAACATACACTGGATCATAGAAAAAGCAAGGGAATTCCAAAAAAACATCTGCTTCTGCTTCACTGACTATGCTAAAGCTTTGATTTTGTGGATCACAACAAACTGTGGAATATTCTTAAAGAGATGGGAAACCTGTACGTAGGACAAAAAGCAACAGTTAGAACTGGACACGGAACCATGGACTCATTCAAAATTAGGAAAGGAGTATGCAAGGCTGTATATTGTCACCCTGCTTATTTAACTTATATGCAGAGTACATCATACGAAATGCTGGGCTGGATGACTCACAAACTGAAATCAAGATTGCCAGGAGATATATCAACAATCTCAGATATGTAGATGACACCATGCTTATAGCAGAAAGCGAAGAGGAACTAAATAGCCTCTTGATGAAGATGAGAGAAGAGAGTGAAAAAGTTGGCTTAAAACACAACACTCAAAAAACTAAGATCATGGCATATGGTCCCATCATTTCATGGCAGTAGGTGGGGAAACAACAGAATCAGCAACAGACTTTACTTTCTGGGGCTCCAAAATCACTACAAATGGTGACTGCAGCCATGAAATTAAAAGACGCTTGCTCCTTGGAAGAAAACCTATGATAAACCTAGACAGTGTATTAAAAAGTAGAGACATCACTTTGCTGACAAAGGTCCACAGAGTCAAAACTATGGTTTTTCCAATAGTCATGTATGAATGTGACAGTCGGACCATAAATAAAGCTGAGCAGCAAAGAATGGATTTTCGAACTGTGGTTCTGGAGAAGACTCTTGGCAGTCCCCGGACAGCAAGGAGATCAAACCAGTCAACCCTAAAGGAAATCAAACAGTCAATTCTAAAGGAAATCAATCCCGAGTATTCAATGGAAGAACTGGTGCTTAAGCTCCAATACTTTGGCCACCTGATGAGAAGAGCCAAGTCACTGAAAAAGACCCTGATGCTAGGAAATACTGAAGGCAAGAGGAAAAGAGGGTGACAGAAGATGAGATGGTTGAATGACATCACTGACTCAATGGACATGAGTTTGAGCATGTCCAAACTCAGGGAGACAGTGAAGGACAGGGAGGCCTGGCATGCTGCAGTCCATGAGGTCACAAAGAGTTGGACACAACTTAGCAACTAAACAACACCCACCACCATCTTTAGGAACTTTTAAAAAATCAGGTTAGGTTCTATGGTTGAAACCAGAAGAACCAAAATCTAACTGATTTAAGGGAAAAAAATTTGTAAGGTCTGGAGTAGATCACAGAAATAAAGAAAAAGTCAAATAATCAGACTTTAGACAGGATGAGATCCAGGAAGCTCCAGAAATACATGTAGCAGAAAAATGATTTTTAATTTGGGGGAAAGATTTTCTCCAAAGGCAAGAAATGCCTAACACATCCCATGTATTCTCATTTTTATTTTATCTTACTTTATTCTACGTGGCATTTTAAGCTACCAAAACTCCTTTGGGAATAAGATTTAGAATAAAAAATAAATAATATCTAACATACGCATCTAATGAAGAGAATTCAGTTCTTTCTTGACATTGGAGAAGCTCATGGTCTCTCATTTGAACAGAAAAGGACACACGTGGATGTATCATCTCAAATCCGGTTTATCTCAAATCAAACTCTGTGCTTTCCTTATCCTTCCACTATTCTGCTGCTCTGTCTCCCCTAAACCTGCTCTCAAGCTAGTTCTCCTCCTTCGTCTTCTAACTTGGTTCAGCAGCACCAGCAATCAACCCGAACACCTTTTGTATAAACTTTCAAATAAGTTAAATTCATCCCCATCAATATCTACCTTTTCTCCACTCCTGAAAATCATCCAGTGTTGATTCTACCTCCAAACTATCTTTAAAGACTTTTCCTTCCTTTTATGATCCCAATGTCACTGTCCTCCTGAAGGGACCCTACATTTGTTCCTTAGAATGCTTTCTTATTTATTTTGGAATCTTCCCAGATCCCTTAAACAGGATCTAGCATATGATACATACTAGTTAAATAGGTGAGAGAGTAAATAAATACAAGTGTGAGTTTGTAAACTCATAAGAGTAGTAATTATATCTCTCTTGTTCACTGTTATGCCTGCACTTTCTCACACAGTGCCTGACACATGGCATATCTGCAATAAATATTTGAGAATGAATAAATTTGTGAACAAATTACTATGACAGCTTTTCACAGCACCTACAAAACAACATGGAATTTAGGTACAGCATCTCATTAATCTAGATATGAATTTGAGTAATCAAAATGGAAGTTATTGAAGACTTATCAAAATGGAAGTATCTTTTCAATTAGCAAAGTACAGACATTTAGGAGAGAAAGATAGACTTGAGAAGTTGCCTCAAAGAAAAAGCACAGATTTGAAGTCTCATTCATTGTCATTCTTTTCTGCATTTCATGGAGCTTCTATCTGGAACACAAGGAGTAACTTCTGCAAAGGGGATTCTGTGTTAAGACGGATACAGACAGAGGTGAGACTGTAACTTAATGGCAGAGGGAGAATGGTGGTGACAGGTACTTCCTGACTTTGGCTTTACTTCTCCGTGGGGCTTCTATTCCACATACTCCTGGCAATTAGCAGTCCAACAAATCCATCATTAAGTTTTAGGGAAGATGTAGGAACATTCAGTACTAAGTATACTCAATCATTATCCTTCAGGCTGACTCTCCTCTGAGTTAATTAAATTCAAATAAGTATCTTTCCATTCCCTGGGACTTGGGAGGAGGAGTCCAAGGCACTTGAGAAGTCACAAAACAGCCATTAGATGTTAATAACTAAGAACCGTTCCAACCTCTGCTGCTTTCAAATGAGAAGACCAGAAGCATAAAGCTCCACTGGGCATTACTAACTTCCTGAGGCACTCAGCTGCTGAAAATGAATTCTTCAAATAATAGTTTCCTTTTCCAAAATTTAGCTGGATCAGATATTTTTAGTTTAAAGGTCCTAATGAGACTTTGCAGGAACATGCACAGCAAGGGGGGATCCTGTACAATAAATCATTGGAGGCGTGCCACCTTACGGCTGGAAATTGGAATAAATAGCTTTGTTGATTTATAGCAGATTTTTTGCTTACTGGTGGCCCACCAAAGCACATGTTATACAGCAAACTCCATGAGACTCAGAACTGCTTCTGTGTTTCTCACTGCTATCTAGATGGCACCGAGCAAAGCCTGGCAGATAGTAGGTGCTCAAGAAAATTTTTTGAATGGACAAATGTAAGTCTTATCTAAGTACACTGCAATCTTCTCTGGTCAATTTCATCGAAATGGAAGCAATCAGAAGAGTGTCAGTCTTCAGACAGAAGAAATAGAAAGAGGCTATTCTGAAGTGAAAATACTTTTGTTTAGTAAATTCCTTGATGGGGTGGAAATCACAGACTAGCAGCTTGAGGGATAGAGTGAAAGCCTTTTGCTTGAAACATTGCTCCTTGAAGATACATTGCTCTTCATATACAAGGGGTTTTCAAATGTATTTCTCAAGTATTATTTCTATTGCATCTGTCTAGTCTCAGCCCCTAGCCCAGTGCCTCTAAGTTTGAGCTTAATAAATGTACATTTAAAATTGCATGAATGTTTATTTTGGTCAAATTGATCATAAGGTATATGCCCAGAATTTACAACTGTACAGATGTGCGTCTTCCAAGGCAGCCTGTCCGTATCTTTAGTCTTCTTCATGACCAAGGGTTCTGTTGAAAAGAGACTGGATGAACATAATGGCAGAATCAGTAGATGTGATTCTTGGCAGCTCCTCCATCTCCAAAATGAGAGTCATAATGGCACCTAATCACAGAGTTATTTTTACAGACTAGATGATTTCATATATGTATAATATAGAACATTCCCTGACACTTAGGCTTTTAGAAAATGTGATGCATTATTATGTTTGTTGTTGTTACTATTATGAGTCACAGCTTCAATTCCTTGTACCTCGGAAGACTGAGCTGGCTAAGAGGGAGTCAATCAAACTAACAAATCACTGTAGTAAATTAACCAGAATGCTTGGTCTTTTTTAAATTTTTCCTGTAAAACAGGAGTATTTTTACAGAGAATTTCTAGAGACAACATTCCCATCTAAAGCAAGAAATAGACTCTTAATGTTGAACAGTGCAGTTTCTGACTGAGCAGAAAGGTGTAGATACATCAGAGCAGGTGGCCCAAGGCAGACTTTTAGAGCCCGCAGGGCACTGTGTCCCTGACAAATCCATCAAGCAGGACATGTGCTCGGCCTCTGTCCAGAGCCAGGCCAGTTCCCTGTCTACCTCTGCGTTCCTGTTCTTTCCTTCACCTGTTCTTTCCTCCTCTCCACTCACCCTCTCTTCTTCTTATTTCTATTCCTTAGTTAAACTGTGTTTCTTCTTTGGTGAGCTGTGACTGGGAGGATGAGATACATTCCCTCTGTAGGCAAATATCCATAGTATCTACTTTGTGACCCTTGCTATGTTCTCTTAATAATTAACTGGCAGTGCACAGAAGTAGAAGGGAATTCTCCATAGTGCAGTGATTCTCAAAATAGCCTTGGGAGATCTGCTGGGATCTGAGTATTTTTTATCTTGTATTTTAATTTTGATAAAATGCTTTGAAAATTAATATGAGCATTTTCTCAATCATCTAGAGGACCATCTTCTGGTTGTATATTGCTATGAAATTTCAGTACCCACCATAGATATTGTTGCATATTATCACATAGTGATAAATGATCATCTAAAATATTTAGATTAATTTATGTTATATTCTTCCACCTGGGATCAGCAGAATCCTTGAGATTACCTTGGGATTCTGCAACTTTTCAAGTTTGAGAAACAAAAAGACATACTGATAAGACTGAAGGGAACCAGAGTCCATATAAAATAAAAAAGTGAATATGTGGTTTTCAAGAGAGGTAGAAAGTAGATACAAAGAACTCTGAGTGAAATTTATGATGTCTTAATCTTCATTAACAAATACAGAATGAGGTCTAATTATGTACTAGAAGTTCTTAAGTTCTGTCCGTACAGAAACACATAAAACTTTGTTGCTGCCCTCAAAAGTTTGACAACAGAGTAAGACAGTCATAATCAGGGCCTTCACTGTCAGCATTTTTAAAGTGCACAAGTAACACAAACTTCTTCTTTAAAAGAGCTGGAAAAAGCTTCAGAGTGAAGATAATATTTGAATTGGGTCTTGAAGCCTATCTGGACATACATGAGGCATAGAAAGATGGGAGTAGAAATGAGAAAGAAGAGGACATTCTGGCAAAGAAACAGAGGAAAGGTGTCTTTAGGAACTAAGACTTTAGCATGGCCTGAGTTTCAGTTTACTGCAGAGCAGGACAAGAACTTGGAGATGGGAATGGCTACAATTGAAAATGCACTTTGAAACCAGATTTTGAAAACTCTTTTATATCCTATTAAGCAGCTAGATCTTTACTTTGTTGGCAACAGTAAGCACACAGAAGTTTTAAAGCAGGCTAGGACATGATACATATTTTTCCAGGAAATAACAGTCAATAGCATGGAAGACAAATTAAAAGCGCCACAAGAATGGATGCTTTCAAACTGCGGTGCTGGAGAAGGCTCTAGAGAGTCCCTTGGACTGCAAGGAGATCAAATCAGTCAATCCTAAAGGAAATCAGTCCTGAATATTCATTGGAAGGACTGATACTGAAGCTGAAACTCCAATACTTTGGTCACCTGATGCAAAGAGCCAACTCACTGGAGAAAGTCCTGATGCTAAGAAAGATTGAAGGCAAACGGAGAAGGGGGGCAGCAGAGGATGAGATGGTTGCATGGGATCACTGACTCAAGGGACATGAGTTTGAGCAAGCTCCAGGAGATAGTAAAGGACAGGGAAGCTTGGCATGCTGCAGTCCATGGGGTTGTGGAGAGTACGACAGATTGAGTGACTGAACACACAGATTCTGGTTAGTTAGAAGGTTATGACAATACCCCTAGCAGTGGCAAAACCAATGAGAGTCTTTGACTCTGATCTTATGACAGAATTGGAAGAGACAGATACAAAACACTAATTTTATGGGGAAGAAAAATGAAACAAGATTCTGTAGCTTATAGTGCAGAGCCTGAATAGATAAGGAGGGGACTGACAATGAGATAGGAGATTCAACAAAGGAAAAAAAAAAAATTGAGCTGCTGGTTGGCTATGATTGAGAGCAATGATATGGGTTATTATGGAAATGTAGAATGTGACTTGATTTGATTTATTGTGAAAGAACCTACCTTCCTCTCCAGGTATGATCCTTTCCTTGCATCTCACTGACTTTTCAACTCATTTCATTTCAGTTCAAGCCCCCAAATCCCCAATTAATCTGCTTTCTCAAATATCAGCAAAGTGTTGAATCATTAAAACCAGTATTCTCTTTCCAGGCCTCAACTTACTTGCTCTTTTACAGAAACTGAAGGTAAGTATTGATCTATAGCTAAGGCAGCTATATTCTTTATTGTTCAAACAGATATTTCTGATTGTGCAAGAGGCACTATTAATAATTGTATTGGGATAATCCCGAAGAAACCAGAATATCTGGTCTCCTGAGAGTCAGAAATATGCCAGGTCTGGAAATTGTCCCAGAACTGGCAAGTATATCTTGAGAAATAGTAAGGCCACCCAAAGTTTATCTTGAATAACAGTGGAATAAGGAGTCTGATATTTCAAGGACATCAAAAATTGTCCCGTCTCCATCAGTACCGGGCATACTCTGGTGGGGACTGGGGAGGGGGCGAGAACCTTTCCTGAGAAGGTCAGAGGAGCAAATGGAGGTGGGGGTTGGGAGGCAGCATGATAATTTCCAGGCATCCAGGCTAAAGCTAGCTAGAGGATGAAACTTAAAACACCAAAGACAAATAACCTAACTTCCAATTTTGCCCAGTTACCCTAAGAAAGAAAATCGGTCACATGAAGACACATGTTGGCTCCTGCATCCATAAATTACTTGAGTGACACATAAATGTCAGAGTTTTAAATGGGTAGGAAGAGATTTTAGACTCAGATGATTCTGCTTATTTAAAAAGAACTATGCAATAAATGAGGAGAAAACAAGAAGTAACAAGACTGTGATATATTAATTATCTCTTGATTTTTGAGACCAAACAGCATCCTTAGCACTAAGCTAAGACTTACTCATGAAGATTTCTAGTTCTTAATTTCACAACACCTCCCTGTGAAAAAGATAAATATCTGCCTTATAACATTATTTTTTAATCAAAATGTTGTAATTTCTAGCTTTTAAAACCTGTGTATAGAACAGAAGGATTAAAAACAACCATTCCTGGATTTGTACTACAATATGCTAATCTCCACATTTTTAATTTTCCTAAAGCTTGACCATCAGGAAGATATTTGTGATGCCTTTCCAATTTGCAATTTTAAAAGATCAGACTTCTGCAGAGAATATTGATGCTTTAAAGCATTTCTAAGGCTATAGACCATCCGAAGATGGTTTCTTACTGGGCCTAAGAGCCACTTCATTATCATTTAAAAGCAAAGCAAGCTTTAGACTTTGAAAAAGTGCATTTTTGCCAAAATACTGCTAATGCTGACATATTACAGTTTTTTGCCTTTGATTTGTGACAGAAAATGTTTTTTTTTTTAATAGAAATCGTAGTGGTTTATATGTAATTGTTTTTATACAACTAAAGAGTCCCAAATTGTATTTTCTATTTCTATTTTAGCAATTGATCATACACTTTTACCTGCAATTTATAACCCTATATGGCTATCATTTAACTTTAAAAAGTGCCATTAATTTTTTCTGAACTACAGAGAAGTTGGCTACTCTTTCTGTTCAATGAAGGAAATAAGAAAAATAGACATATCAAGTGAGGATCAAAGTGAGAGAATAGAGAGAAAGATCTGAATATAACATTTAAAGTGTTCTATCTGATTGAATTTTACGACAGCGAGAGAGAGAAAAATGCAAAGCCCCATTAAGAAGCCAGTTTAAATATGTGTTATTCATCTCCTAGGCTGGCTGTTTCATAATCTTAATTATTGAAGTATAGCATATAAAAGGCCTTAGCCCTGAATTAGAGTAAGTGAGATGGTAGTTCAATCATCAGGGGGGAAAAAAAACCCTGCTGATTGTAATAAAAACAACAAAATTGCATTTATCTACCTATTAAATGTTCCAGCTTTGTTCCAAAATGAAAGGAAGCAGATAACCAATGCAAAAAAGTAAGGAGGAGGGGAGGGAGGTCCTTTTGTGGGGATAGGGTAGAGAGAATATACCAGTGCTGAGAGTGCCAATTGGACAAACCAAAATCATCGTCTGGATAAGCCTAAGAAATCCTTTAAATATCATTACATTCCTATAAAATCTCACCTACTTGAAGTAAGCGAGATTTGTGATTTGGCTATCTGAAATAGCCAAGAAGTTTTATGATAGTTTAGGCCTCTGGAATTGTTGACGCCTGAAGAGAGAGGGGGGAAAAAAAAAAGAAAATCTTTTCCTTTAATGATTAAGAAAAGACAGGGTTGGATTAAACAGTAACAGAAATAACTTCACACCCACTGCCTAAGATATAATGAACTTAAATTGAAATGTGTGCTTAACCTTGTTCTATGTTCTACCCATTTGGGGGTAAATAATTTAATAATTTATTACTTCAGTAAATAATATTTCTTAGCAAAAGCTTGAGTGCATTGCAAGATAAAAGTTCTCAGATCTAGCTACTTTACCCTGGGGAAATCTAGTTGGTAGATCCATACAGTCATACCCTAAGGTGCAGACTTGTTGAATAAATTGTAGCCATAGCGTCAGGAAGGAAAAAAAAAAAATGAGCCTGCACAAATCTGTTGCTGCAAATCCAAATCTAAAAGTGATGGGGACAATCAAAGAGATAGAGAGAACCTGCTTTAAGAAGTAAAACTCAATTTCCTCTATATCACTATGTCTTTCAATGGTTTTCTGAGAATTCTGAATTGGTTTTTGGTAGAAATAAACTTTTGAAGATTGGCTGTTATCAACAAATATTTTTTCTGCATCTACCATGTGCAAGTAAAACCAATTTTCTTTTAGCTACATCCCCATAGTAGGGTTCCATTGGCAGTTTTCCTTTGTCTCATTCTACAACCATGGATCTCTAGCCATGAGATCTCGGTATTCTTCAAAATACCCCACACACCTATGGGTACAAAAGTTTCACATAATAAGTAATTTTCTGTTTCTCCCAATGACTGAAGTCACTTCCATGGAAGAAGAGATGAAGCATCTCATGAGTTCAGTTGGCATCTGAAACCAGTGATAGGTCTGACATCAGTGCCAAGGGTAGGGTCAACTAACACTCTCAAGGTACCGCCCACCCGGATGAAGAGGGAGACTGGTTGACATATCCCATATTTAGCCAGGCTGGAAGAGCTGCTTTCTGTCTATGGGATTTAGGGAATAGGAAGCTTTGCTTATGGAAGCACATGAACGATGAAAGAAAGAACTCTGGACCAGTTTTGACTCTGTAAGTGAATTTGGGCCCTGCATTTCAAGAAAAAGGGCTTCTGAAGTTTTGACCCTTTTAAGTTCAGTTGCTTGTTCATCTCACCATGAGAGGAATGCACAAAATCAGAAATGCATAAATAAGAGGATATTTGGAGGAGATTGTTGCTCAAAATATATGTATTTTCAGAAAAATTAGCTTTAAAAAAAAGCAATTCCATACAGGAATTAAAATTCAACTGAAAAGACAGACTTCTAGCAGCTAGAAGAAATAGCTTTCATATTAGCTTAGTATCAGTGAACTTAAACCAGATGAATTAAGCTCTTAAAATTATAAAAGCTCTTCTTATAACTCAGTGAATTTAAGAAGGACAAGGGTCTCAGGTAAGGAGTGCTTTGTAAAATGTGTCTCAGTTTTGTAAACTGCTCCTTGGCTTCCAGAATTCGAGGCGTTTCAGATTTTTATAAATGCTCATTCTGTTTAAAATTCAGGTTTACTAAGTTTAGCGTCAGATATAAATTAATTTTAATATTTTAAAAAATCATGCCAGTTGGCCTAGGAAAATAATGTCTTTCCTATTAGAAACTATATCCAGATTTTAAGGACTCAACATCATAAAAATATCCATTCTCCCAAAATTTATCTACAAATTTAATATAATGACAGAAAACATTTTTACATATAATCTGACAAGCTGATTCTAAAATGTATGCAGGACAGGGACAAGGACGGTGGGTTTACTATGAGATAGTGAAGTGAAGTGAAGGCTGCTCAGTTGCATTCAACTCTGAGACTCCATGGTCTGTATATCCCTCCTGGCTCTCCTGTCCACTTAATTCTCCAAGCAAGAATGCTGGGTTTACTATTTCCTTCTCCAGAGGATCTTTCCAACCCAGGGATTGAACCCAGGTCTCCTGCATTGTAGGCAGATTCTTTACCATCTGAGCCAACAGGGAAGCCCTATTACCAGATATGTTGAAACTTATTGTGAAGCAAAGGTAATTAAGATAGCATGATATTTGTCTAGAGATAGACAAACAGATCCAAGAAAGCAGAATTGAAAATACAGGAATAAACTCTCACATTTAGAAATCTAATCCTTCATGCAATGGGCCTTGGAGTACAATGGTAAAGGACAGATTGTTCAGAAACGGTATGAGCACATTTAGTTGTAGATACAAAATAATAAAAATTATATTTCTACTTCACATCCTCTCCATGTGTAACTTTAAGGTAGATTAAAGAATTATACATTTCAGGCAAAAGCACAAGCTTTTGAAAGATAATAAAAAAATATCTCAGGATAGGATATTGGAAAGGACACAAAAGACGACTATAAAATAAAGACTGATAATTACACTACGTTAAAGAAATTCTGATCATGAAAAGAAACCATTAGAAAGTGAAGGGCCAAGCCTCAAATAGCAAGGATGTGTTTGCACAACACACAACCAACAAAGGTTTGGTATGAAGAGCATATAAAGGATTCTTACAAAAGAATTTTTTTAAATGACAAATAATGTAGCAACTGGCGAAAGATAAGGAGTTTCTCAGTAAAGGAAGCACAATGGATGCATCACAGAGGAAAACACGTTCAAACTCATTAGCAACCAGAGGAAAGCAAATTAAAACTACTATAAGAGCATTTCCCATCCACCTGTGGGCATATGTCACTGCCAGTAAAATAAGCATCTCATTTAACTTTGTGCCTTACCGTCTCCATTCTGAAGATGAGGATAATTCTTTTCATCCATATTCCCCACAGTCTGCTCTGTTACTCTACCTTCCTTGGAATTCTAATATCATGCTTCCCTGGTGGCTCAGTGGAAAAGAATCCTCCTGCCACTTCAGGAGACCTGGGTTCGAACCCTGATTTGGGAAGATCCCCTGGAGGAGGGCATGGTAACCCACTCCACTGTTTTTGTCTGGAGAATCCCATGGACAGAGGAGCCCAGCGGGCTCCAAAAGTGACTTAGTGACAGGTTTTCACTTACCATTTCTATTACATCCTTTCCTTTCACCTTTATAACAATTCTAATGAATTTAGCAGGAACCAGGCATTTCAACTTGTGGAAAATATAAAAGGCTTGGAAATGGAAATGGAATTTTCAGACCACCAGATGTCTTTATGCATAAACATAAATAACACTGCCATAAAATTGACCCCAGCCTACCTTTTAAGTAGGAAAATACTCTCCTTTAATTCAACTCCGGTAATTATGGATGATTCATTTGCTACTAATTTGCTGAAAACCAAATTCAGAAAATGCTAACAATACATATATTAAGCCTTAAGTTAATACATGACATTCAACAGAAATCTGTTCAGTCTGAGACTCTTCTTCTAAGGAAGTCTTTAGACTGTGTTTCCTAATCAGTATAATGAGCTTTCTGGAATTTATGAAAACTAAGCCTCCTTTCAGCTCTAAAGTTTCAGCTCTGTGTTTTCACTATTAATGATTGTTTACTTCTATAAAGACAGATTGAATCATTTTTCTTCCTCATCCCGTATGTTTATAGGTATAACTAATGTTCTTTCTTTCTCCATGTCTTTCTCTGTCTCTCTTCTTTCACTCTAGCTCTTATCATCTCTCACACGATTATCCTTTCACTCATTTCATGATTAAAAAAAAAGTTAAACTCAGACAATTTTACTAACTCTTTAACATTGTGAAAAGTAATCCGCACAATACTAAAAAGCACTGCTAACATTCTTCATTAGACAATACCTAGTTACAAATTTAGCCAAATAAGGGTAACCCATACTGGTACTTCTAACCATGATCTATTTTCGCGTACACAATGATACACATTCTCTTTTTATGAACCAATCAACCATCTTCCTGTTATTAGAAATTTGCTCCGTGAAGTCTTCCAGTCATCTTTAAAAGTTCTCAAAGCCATTGATCACAACTTGGTCTGTCAGCAGGAGACCAAACCTCCCTTCCACTTTACTGGCCACTTTGCTCTGGCTCCCTGGGAATTCATCTGCGGAAGAGGAATTCACCTCTCATCTGCCCTTCTTGAGAAGTGCTCTGACCCTGCAAGATGCTGACTCCACATGCTGGTGAAGCCCTGTCTCTGTGGTGACAAAGAATCGTCAGCTTCCAGGTAGAGGTAGAGAGAACGGCTTCCTCTCTAACACATCTCTTACCTTACCATCTGGGCAACGAGATAGTTCTGTTTCTGTGCTCATCTCAATTCTTCATGAAAAAGAGACTGCCCAGGTTCTGGTCTTCTCTAGGGCAATCTAAGGCAGTTCAAGGGGCATGTACAGAACAGACCCCTTTCCCATGAGGGAAGGACAGAACCTCATTCTACCCCCATTTAGAACTTCAAATCCCTCACCTGGAGCTCTCCTCCTATAATTCATCACCCATGTTATTTATCCCTCCAAAAATCTATGTATTTGTAACTCCGAATTTAAAATTCCCCCTTCCTCCTGGACCCCTAAGCTGCTTCTCCCTTCCCCACCCCGCAACCATCCCAGTTTAAAAAAAAAAAAGCTTTGGGTTCCCTGCCTCATATAGCGAATTCCCACTGGCTATCTACTTTACATATGGCGGTGCACACGTTTCAATGCTACTACTCCCTTTTGGTTCTCAGGGAATGCAAAGCCAGTACTTTGTGATGACCTAGAGGGCTGAAACGGGGACGGAGGTAGAAGGGAGGATCAAGAGGGAGGGGACATATGTCTACTTACGGCTGATTCACGCTGATGTATGGCATAAACCATCACAACATTGTAAATTATCCCTAATTAAAAATAGAAGTTATAAAAAAAGGAAAATAAAAAGCTCCCATGCCTGTCAAAGATATAAGCACATCCTAGAAGAAGATAGATCCCTAGCCCAAACATTCCTAGGGAGATTGTTAGCTAATTAATTAGATGGTGTCCCATAAGACATGGAATTTGAACCAGATGAGTGATCCTGGTGGGAAATACTGTCTATCACTTCTAAATGAGAGAGATAAGTTTAGTATAAGTGTTAGTCATTCAGTTGTTTCCAACTCTTTGTGATCCCATGGACTGCAGCCGGCCAGGCCCCTCAGTCCGTGGAATTCTCTAGGCAAGAATACTGGCGTGGGTTGCCATTCGCTTCTCTAGAGGTCTCCCCAACCCAGGGATTGAACCTAGGTCTCCCAGCTTGCAGGCAGATTCATTACCATCTGAACTACCAGGGAAGCCTAAATGAGAGAGAAGCCAGTATTTATCTGCCTTACTGAAAGGTTGAGTCCACCTTCCCATCTAGCTTTCTCAATCCTCTCTTTGTCTACAATGCTGTAACTTTTTCTGACTGCATATAAGTAAGTGCAAAATACTTGAAAATTATACAAAACTGTAAGAAAACTATGTAAAGTCACTTTGAAATGTTATCACACTGGCACAATCTCTGTTAAGATCTTGGCCTCTCTGCTTCATACTCCTTTTATGAACACACAAGTAAATACAGATGAATTTGATCATATTGTACTCCCTGTGTACATCTTTGAAATGTTTAATGTTGTCCTTTTTTTTTACTGCCCCCACTCTTACCAAGTTTTTCATTCCTCATAACATTCTCTGAGAATATCTTTTTGTGGGTATTTCTCTCTCTCTCTGCCTGCAGAGTTGCCTTAAGAATGAGACCACAAGCATTCATGTACCCAACCACCTCACTTAAACTAAAATATTACCAATACAATGGATATTTCTTCTTCATCCTTCCCCCAGTGGCATCTTCTACACTGTATTAACCACTGTCCTAACCTGGGGCTTCTCATTCATGGGAAAGAATCTGTGTGTCATATACCTCTGTGTCCCTCAACAATATATAACACTATCTTAAATGTTTTCAACCTTCATGGAAACGCTCTTTTTTTCATTTAACATGGAGATGAGGAACTCTAGTTTATTCATTTTGTATTCTATGAATACACATCTAGTTATTTATCTGTTCCCTTGTTAAGGGACTTTGATATCATTTTCAGCCTTTTGCTATCCTGAGGTGTGTTGCTGTGAACATTCTTTCCAGGTTGAGAGGTGGTACCGCACCACAGTTTTGGGCACGGATTCCAGTGTCAGATTTCGTGAATTTGATGTATGGCTATCCATTCAGTAGCTGAGCAAACTTGGCAAAGTTGTTTAGTCTCTCTGGGCCTCAGCTTCCCATTTTAAAATGGAAATAATAATGCCTACTTCATAGAAATATTAAGAAGAATATTAGCCTGATGCATATGTAACTGTGATTTTTGTAGGTCAAAAATAGTCAAATATCAGCATTTTCAAATGATGCAATATGACAAAGGAGCTACTATATATAATATGCTTATGGTTGTACCTGTACATAAATTGGAGAAGGAATGGCAACCGACTCCAGTAATCTTACTGGACAGAATTCCACGGACAGAAGAGCCTGGTGGACTACAGCCTATGGGGTTGCAAAGAGTCGGACATGACTGAGCATGCATGTATGCGTGTACATAAATACTCAATAAACATTAATTGTGATGACAATAATGATGATGATGTCTCTTTGTATATTTACATATCAGAGTTCCTTTGGCCTGTGCATGTGGGAACAGAACTACAGGGTCACAGGATCTGTATAAAATCAATGCTTACTTCCAAAATATTCTGCAGAGATTTCCTATCCAAAATATTTCCTATTTTTACCTTTCCCTATGTTTGCTTCTTCTTTAATATATTTCAATAAAATTTATAATATTGTTCATAAAGGTTAAGTTTTTTCCTCCTCTGTCCCCTGCCCTACCCCCTCCTCCTTCCATTGTCAATAAAATATTTTAAAATTATACATTCTAGATATTGATTCTGATATATAACAATTCATTCAATGGTAGCTGTAGTGTCAGTCACTCAATCATGTCTGACTCTTTGCATTTCATGAACTGTAGCAGACAGGCTTCTCTGTCCATGGGATTTTCCAGACAAGAATATTAGAGTGGGTAGCCACTCCCTTCTCCAGGGGATCTTCCCAACTCAGAGATCAAACACAGGTCTCCTATATTGCAGGCAGATTCATGACCATCTGAGCTATGGGGGAAGTCCATTTGATGGTGGGGAGGCTTTAATATTCCAGATTCAAAGGCTCACATCCTCTGATAGTAAGGGTGGAGAGAATTCTGAGACTCTATTCAGGTCTTGTGACTTTTTCATATTTTTGATAGATCATCATGACCTTCCTGAGTCAATGATTAGACAGTCAAATGATCAGACACCATTTTTGCTTTTATTGGTCAGAAAAGCTCTTTGCCACTCTCTCACTAGGATGGCCACCCAGAGGTCTTGAACACTGTTCCTTTGGATTTCTTTTAGCTCCCAAAGGAGAAGAGTCTGCTCTAACCCTGCACCCAGAGGCCCAGAGGGAGCCCTTGGTTTTATTTGCTCTCTGCTACCAGCCCTCTTCTCAGGTGGTCCCAGCAACTGCAAGTGGTGGCTAAATTGAGCTGCCATCTTCCCAAATCCCTCTCTATTATTCTGTATTTTCCTCTCTCCATTCAAAGGATCAAGAGATTCATTCCACTGCATAATATAAGTTCTTTAAGTCCCAAGAACAAGGTTCCACCTAAGAATAGATACATACTGTTGAGAATGGCCAATTAAACCAAAATTTCATTAATTACATGAGCAATGATATGACCTAGGAATTTGTTAGTAATAAGGGAATGCTAAGTTAATATAAGCAATCATTAGTAACAAGCATTGTGAATAGTTTTAGGATAATGCATAGCAAACAATTTAATGCCAAATGATTAAATATTAAAATTAAATAAATGTATTAGAATTAGAAAAGAGATAACTACAAAGAGAATTTCCATAATAAAGCACAGAGTAGAATATTTTTCCAGATATATGTGTATCATATTTGAAAGAAATATAACTATCTAAAATGTAATTCTATCTGTAATTTTCTTAAGCTAGGAATTATTCTCCCTTTTTCATTTGTTCCTAAATCTATCTTTTCCCTATCTACTGGACCTTTTCCCATCAGCACTGAAATCTAATTTAGTGTCTGCCATTCTTAAAAATAAGAACAAAGAGACTGCCTGCAAGCATAGTTTTCTCTCCACCTTTCAAGGCCAACTTTTCTGAAAGCATTAATGAGCTTCCGTCTCAGCTTCGGCGCCCATCCACTCCTAGCCTATCTCAGGACGCCTCACCAGTCACGCGCTCTACACCGAGCCGGCACTCGCTGAGGTCACGTGCCCTCTTCCTCAGGGCACCCTGGAGCCCTCATCTCCATGCACCTCCCGGGAGCCCCCCGCCCACAGCACCGCTCTCAGGCCCTTCTCCCCCTCCAGCGTCTCCTCCTCTGCAATAGTCTCTCTGCCAGACTCTGCTTCTCTCTCCAGCCACAAAGTCCAGCGCTTTCTTTTTCATCTTAAGCACATACATTTTGTTTCCAGAACATTCTAGACTCTTTTCCACAAGCTGTTCCCTCTTCTTGTAAGGTTCTTCCTTAGTTTTTCACATGGAAATACTCACCCAGCTTTTGAAAGGGAGGCCCCCTCTGACCTCCCAGCCTGATAAGGTCCACCTATCATATATTCTCCTTGCAATCAGTGATTGCCTTTCACTAAATATATATAAACACATATACATGTATATGATATTATTGTTATAATTTCGACAAAATAAGCATTCATGTAAGAATGTGTTGGATGTTTATGTCACAACTAAATTCTAAGCTCCATTAAATCATAAACTCTAACTTTCTTATTCATTCCTACATCTCCATAACTAGCATATAGTAGCATAGTAAAATATTACACTTTTTAATTGAATAATTGTATTAAAAAACTTTTTTACATATAACTCATACAGAAAGAACATGTGGAATGAAAAATAAAATAAAAGTTTCCTACTTACAGAGAGATCCATTGGAATCTTTCCTTGGATTGAGAGCATCCTTTGCTGTGAAGAGAAATGGATGTTATGTCCAGATGGTACTCCACTAATACTGGTATAATTTGCCTCACGGTTCATATCATTGAGTTTTTAAAATATTTCAGTATACTGATATATCTAAATGGAAACTTTTATCTGAAATTGGCTGTATTTTCATGTGAGTTTTATCATTCTTGAAGAAGAGGTAAGGTGCTTTCCCATCAGAATGATTTATCATTCTGAACTGTTAGTTGCTCCATCATGTCTGACTCTGTGCAACCCCATGGACTGTAGCCCAGCAGGCTCCTCTGTTCATGGGATTTTCCAGGCAAGAATACTGGAGTGGTTTGCCATATCCTTCCCTAGGGGATAGTCCCGACCCAGGGATCAAACCTGGGTTTCCTGCATTGCAGGCGGATTCTTTACTGTCTGAGCCACTAGGGAAGCCAAGATTCTGAATGACAATTATTCAGAATGTTTAACAATTAAAATTTTTAAGACAGAAGCAAAAAGTCAAGGTAGACTTATGAGAATATTTAATAAAAGCTTCTTCTGTGTTATCACTGATAGGAAGTTTATGTTCTTTCCTATTATAGGATGGGAAAACCTCACTCTGCACAGAAATCTGTGATGTTTCTGATTCAGAATTCTACATACTGTCACCTCCCAAGACAGCAAGACAGTCATTCCATTATATGGGACATTTCCAACTGGGCTGAGAAAGAAACACTGAGACTATTCTTTGGAGAACTATTCAACTCTGGGAAAGGATTATGTAACCTAATAAGTTCATTAAAAATTTTTTTTTTCATTTTATATGTTTCTCAGGAAAAAAGTTCTTGCGTGTAGTCGTTAGACAAGGATCATAATCCTCATTGGTAATATGTGATACTTAGCAGATGTATATTGGCTCTGCTAAATGGCTTGTAAGATGTTAAAATTAATTCTATGAATAATACAATAACATGATTTTAAAACAAGAAGAAAATGATGGGAATAATGAGAATGCAGTATATAATCTTCAAGGAAAAGTTATAAATATGGACTTAAACCATAGGTACACAGACATTTTTATCGTTTTTGCATCCCTATGCCATAATATGAATGCCAGAGGCTCCCGTCCTAAATTATCATTACTGCAGCTTTTGTCTTCTTTGTGCTTAAAGAATTTGAAAGCTGCTATTTCTTACTCTGCTTCAAAGCACCTACCTCAAGGTGGGCATGCTGTATTAATTGAGGTGACAGGGTGCCTGTAATAAGTCACGGCTTCTCCACTCTGTATCCTGTGGATCAGATACATTTTATAAGCCTCAGAAAGGTGGTGATGAGCAAACTTCTTATAGAATTACCCAGCTACAGAACCCATCTAAAATATTTCAGAATATCAGCTAGTTATCTTTCTTTCATTTTCTCTCATTCTTTTACCCTCTTTCCCTTCCTCCCTCCCTCCTTACTCATCCACTTAACCTATTTATCAACCGTCTCTCTCTATATGTACCCCCATCCTATCTCTCCCTAATACGCTGTTTGTCTTTGTAGTACTCATCGCTACCAGCACTAAGTTAGTAAGTGTTAGTCGCTCAGTCATGTCTGGCTCTTTGTGACCCGTGGTCTGTCCATGGAATTCTCTAGGCAAGAATACTGGAGTGGGTCACCATTCCCTTCTCCAGGGGATGTTCCCCACCAAGCAATCGAACCTGGGTCTCCTGCATTGCAGGCAGATTCTTTATCAGCTGAGCTAGCAGGGGAGCCCTCAGCACTAAGAGAACTTCTATGATGCTGGTGATATTCCATATTTGGTAGCAACCAGTGGTTACACTTGAGCAATTGAATTATTTCAAGCTGTTGGGCACTTGAAATGCAGCTAGTGCAATGGAGAAAGTGAATCCTACCTATCCAATTTTAATTAATTTAAATATGCATTTAAGTAACCGATATGGCTAGAGGCTAGGATATGAATATGAACAAAAGGCAACCCTGACCTTTGGAACATCACATTCCAGGGTGCTTTTACTAACAGCATCCTATACCGGATATTTGGAGTTTTCTTGTGTTGGCAAATAGCATGCCCCTTGTCACACGTGAGTTCAACAAACTAAAAAGATAATAGAAAGTCAAGACAGATACAGCAAATTTTATATGCATAAATAGACTCAAGACAGCAACAAAATGCAATGCTAAAAAACACATTAAACAACAGAATGGAGTAAGTAGGTTTAGCCAAAGACATTCATTTTCCCAGTGTTTTATATCCTCCTTGAAATAAATGTTATTGATGGGTCCAGACATTTTTCCAGGCCAGGATCTTCTATCATCTAGTTGTGTGACACCAAACAACTAAACTGATTGTTCTCCATGAGCCCTGAGTGACCAAAACTAGGTGTGGGGTCAATAATCTATAAAAAACTCCTGCTATAAGACTGCACAAGTCAAGCTCTTGAGACTTTTCCCATGACATCTTTAATTTACTACATAGTTTACTGTGTTTTAAATATTAATCTAGAGATGTGGGAGAAATACTTAAGTCTTCTCCATGTCTTTATATTTGCAGTATTTTTAACACAGATACTAAGTACAGTCTTAGGTTGTTGTGAGAAAGCAAGAGACAGACAAGGAGAGACAGAGAAGCCTAAACTGAAACTATAATTAATTTTCAATTTTAGACAACTTCTCTTTTGGCAGAAGGATGGTCTCCAAGTACAACTGTATGTGTTGATACAGCACGGTCTTTCATCATACAAACCACAACGCCCCTAGGAAGCATGGGATCACTATGCCTTTACTGGTCTATAGGCGCTCCCTATGGCTCCCGCTAAAAAAAAGATGGCATTTTGAGAATATGCTGTGAGTGTCTTCTAGAAGAGAGTCTGTGTAAGGAATTGTTTGTTTAGACCATATCCATCTTGCTTTCTTAGAAAATTTTCCATAAATATTTAGGAGCTAAGGTCTGGTGTGGTGTCTAGACTATTATGAAGGAAACTCCCACCTGTGTTTACTTAATAAAGCGATACTGTGGTTCCCAGAGTTTGGACAGCCCACGAGTTGCTTTTTTCTTATAATTTTGAGTAATTGTGGTATTTAATTTCCATTTTCCCAGCCACTGAATACCTCAAAGAGTTATTATTTCTTCTTTCTCTACTTTCAGGAAAGATTTATAGTGGCATTAAACACATTCAGTAATTGTGATAGTCACTTTTGTAGATAGAAAGCCTAATTCAATTGTTCCTGTATAGAAAAGATGTTCAGTCAGTTCTCTATTATCCCCACTAATGGATGGAAGCAATCGAGCAGATAATTTAACTCACCAAAAGGACCAAAATCCATTTTATATTTTACTCTGGAATATGCTTTCATATTTACATTTGAATGTGGGCATGATTGATGTTCAGCCATTCAATCTAAATGATGAAAGCAAACATGGGGAAGGTCTATCAGGAGGAGCAGGGCTGATGCCTGGATCAGACCTGCCTCGCTCTCCTCAGTAGTCTAACCTTCACAATTCATCGCTGAAAATGGAATGCATCACTTAACATACTGATGAGAAACAGGAGGCTGGAGCAGAATTTCCTTATTTCTCTAAGTTTCTGGCTCAGATCTTTCCTGGGATAGAGAGACAATTAAGCATTCTGGTTTAGACCATTTCTTTTCCAGTTTCTGCTGGAAGAGAAAGGTTTAATTACCCATGAAAGTGAAAGTGTCAGTCGCTCAGTCATGCCCGACTCTTTGTGACTCCATGGACTGTGGCCTGTGAGGCTCCTCTGTCCATGAAATTCTCCAGCCAAGAATACCGGAGTGGGTAGCAATTCCCTTCTCCAAGGGATCTTCCCAACCCAGAGTCTGAACCTGGGTCTCCTGCATTGCAGGCAGGTTCTTCACCATCTGAGCACCAGGGACACTCAGGGTAGATGATAAAAGCAGTAAGATTCTGTATCGCTATCACTTTGAAAGGCAAGTGAAGCGGCCCCTAGGCCATGCTTTGTTCCCACTTGTTAAATATTTCTATAACTACACTGCACAGCACAGACGCTTGTCTTCTTTCTCAGCCTATTGTAACAGGGCAGCTACCACTGTAGGAATTTCACAAACTCTACAGAGGATGCTGCCTGTGTGTTAAAGCTGTTCACACACAGGTACATTTTTTACTTTGCTAATGAAAATTCCTGGTATTATTTTGCCAATAATAATCAAAATTGTGATCATAAACACATTAAAAAGTCTTTTATCATTTGGGGAAAAGTGAATTTAAGTGCCCAGATGGCAACCCGCTCCAGTACTCTTGCCTGAAAAATCCCATGGATGGAGGAGCCTCGTAGGCTGCAGTCCATGGGGTCGCGAAGAGTCGGACACGACTGAGTGATTTCACTTTCATGCATTGGAGAAGGAAATGACAACCCACTCCAGTGCTCTTGCCTGGAGCCTGATGGGCTGCTGTCTATGGGGTCTCACAGAGTCGGACATGACTGAAGCAACTTAGCAGCAGCAGCAGCAATCTTTGCAAGTCTATTAAAAAGTAAACTCCTTTTGTGGTAACATGAACATACCCACATACAACTTTTTTAAAGGACTTTTTCTTGCCAAAAATAGGCATCAAATGGGACTCTTCAGAGACTTCTGTGGTAATCCTGTGGTTAAGAATCTGCCTACTAATCTAGGGGACACAGGTTCAACCCCGGCCTGGGAAGATTCCATGTGTTGCAGGGAACTGAGCCTGCATGTCAGTTACTGAACCAAAAGCACAGCACCCAGAGACCAGCCCCGACTCTCTGCGACTAGAGAAAGCCCGCGAGCAGCAAAGAAACCCAGCGCAGCCCAAAATACATTTTTTAAAAAAGTGACTTTTCAATTATTATTCATCCTTAAATTTGTGAAGAAAAAAAAACTATAATTTGTATATTTTTGTTCTTGCCTAGGCAAGAATACTGAAGTGGATAGCCATTCCCTTCTCCAGAGGATCTTCTCGATCTACGGATCGAACCCAGGTCTCCTGCATTCCAGGATGATTCTTTAACATCTGAGCCACCAGGGAAGCCCTAGTTTGATACATTGATGCAAATATGGTGGATCTGCCCACAAATCTTCTTTCTGAGGAAGTCAATTATTAATATCTTCTAATATTCTAGAATGAACGCAACTTAATATATAAATTTCATTTAAAACCTGATGACAAAATGTTGAAGTCTATGTTTAAGTAATCCATAAACTCATAAATCATATCAACATCTATTCCATTGTAAGATGGTTGATTACAAAACATTTTCACTGGACTCTGTCTATGATGATGCTATGAGAACATATTTCTTTTATCATGAGAACAAGTTCCAGAGAAAATGTTGAAACCCCATCAGCCGTATCCCTTAATGTTAACTTCAGTTTTGGTCATAATATCCCTGGGTCTCTTTATCTCTTTATCTTAATTTTATAATTTAATACTGACATCACCATTTTTTTAATTATTAAAGAAACTGAAAACAGTTCTTAGTTAACTGGTAACTCACACTAAAGGAAGATCTAGTGGTCACTTACTTTTGGCTATTATAGCAGAAACAGACCTTGAGTATAATGAGTTAAGACAGCATAGTGTAAAAACGGATTTTAAAAAGTACACGCTGAATGAAGATAGTATAGTATTTATATAGTTAAGCATTTTAAATTAAACACACCAGGCAGGCATAACCAAGGAATTAATGAATTCCTCATTATCAATATCTAGTGATAGTTTCCCTATGTTCATTATCAGTTTAGGGAGGATGAACATGCAAGAGATTTATTTTGTGTTTATAAAAAGCACAAATATAAGTAAATGATTATACCCAAGAGGACCTACTTTTGAATGAACAATACAGTGTATGTTAATCTACTCTATTTGCCTTTAAAAACGTATTATATTGAAATCCAGGTTAGAATAGGGAAGTGGTGACTTCTAAGTAATTTATAGAATTTTAAATGTTTCCCAGAGTCTGTTAGAACAAATCAAAGATTCTGCTGTAATACAGCATATGCAAAATAATACTGGTTTCAATTTTGAATTGAAAAAACTCACTCTATATGAATAGAGAGAATGACTAACAGAATAATTAACAGCATCTGAAAACAACAGTATGAGGTTGATGATCATCTGACATATTTTTGAGCATTTTCATCTCAGCCTTGTTAAGATCAAGTTGTAAGACTATTCTTGAAATTTTGGTCTCAATTCTATGCAATCGTTAGACTGCAATAAATCTGATTCAGAAAAAAAATTAATCATGAGAATGTTACATTCTAATTGGCATGTTTAAAACATTTGAAATTTAGTTGTGGGATTTGTTTCATTGCAAAATGTAATAGAAAAATTGTAAAAAGTTTTCCACAGACCTCTGTAAATGTATATTAAAGATAAGCCATTTAAATAGTAAAAGTAGAGCTAAGATAAATGTTATCTATTGTAAACATAATATTATCTAATAGTTACACTTCTGTCTCTTCTGTTTTATTTATCTATATTCCCAACTTGACTCATTGTTGGCCTCTAACATATATGTATTAATTAAATAATAATATTTCACCACATATGGCTGGAAACTAAACAGCAATGCAAGGCCTTCAGCAAACAAAATTTCTAACTGAGGTGGTGCAGGCTTCTTGGTGGAAAATGATATACTTGAGTTGGGCATTGAAGGATTAATTGGTAATAACAAGGAAAAACAATAATGACATTTAGGTTTTAAACCTTTTTGATTTTACTTCTAGAAAACTATTTAAATATACTTCTTCAGGAATATAAGCCCAAAACACTGTTGAGACTTCCCTGGCAGTCCAGTGGTTAAGACTACATGCTTCCACAGCAGGGAACATGGGCTTCATCTCTGGTCAGGGAGCTCCAATACTTTGTCCACCCGATGCAAACAGCAGACTCGTTGGAAAGGACCCTGATGCTGGGAACAACTGATGGCATAAGGAGAAGGGGACAACAGAGGGTGAGATGGCCGGATGGCATCACCAGTTCATGAACTTGGACAAACTCTGGGAAATGGTGAGGGACAGGGCGGCCTGGCATGCAGCAGTCCCTGGGGTTGCAGAGTCGGACAGGACTTGGCGACTGAACAACAAGAGCGACAGGGAGCTGAGGCCCCACGCACTGCACAGTGTGCAGCAAAGACAAAAGCAAAACCGAAAGCAGACCAAAACCCCCAGACACTGCTTCCCACTACACACTCCCAGCAAATAAACAGTTTTAAAAACAAGACAACAGGCTCCAAATGGAGTCACTCATAGGTCCCACCTCACTAAACCGAGATTTCATTACCATTTCAGGTTTTCCAGAAATAGAATCTTACGCCAGTCAATAGGAATCACTAACTGGCATTAGTTAGCTACGTTGCCTGATAGACCCTCCCGTCCCTCAAGGAAAGTGGCCTTGTCACAACCCATCGGATTGAGCTGTCTGGTATAACTTCCTTATTCCTGCTCCCTGCTACCTAACAAGTCTTTTCATTTTGTTCAGTTCCTTGGAGCTCATTTCTGTTTGCTACGGGGGAATGCTACCTGATTATGAATTATTGAATAATACCAATAAGATTTTTAAAATTTACTGAGTTTTGTTTTTTAACAATAGGAATCTGAATTCTAAAAAGAAAGAAAAATAGCAACAATTTTTGATCAATGGAGATAAGAAGAGAACATATTTCTCACACATCCTCAAAGAAGAAGTATAGACATAATACATTCCAACTAAATATAAGCTGATTCCTGTCCTGAATATTAATACTATGAGGCCAGTTCTTGCCTATCTGTCAATACCACCAAAATTCAGAAAGGAAGAGAAAGAGGAGTTGATGTTTATATATCATCTCACCCACACCCATGATTTCATTTAACTCTAACAATTAATAGTATGATAATATTAATACCCTGATAATTATATTTTGAACTTATTTAAAGGCTCAGAAACTTTAAGTAACCTACCAAGGGTGACATAATGGTGGATCAGAAACTCAAACCCAGAAATAAGAACCCAAAGCCAAAGCCTTTCTGCTACAACACTCAGTGTTAAGAGAAAGAATAGATTTTAGTAATTATTGGGCAAGTTTTATTTATATTTTCAGAAAAACTAATTAAAATTATGCTTATCCTTAATAAATAGTTTCAAAGCAAGATAAATTAACCATGTGGAATAAATTAGTTAAAATTCAGAAAAACAGACAAGAGAACGTGTGGATATTAAAATTTAAGTATAATTACATTTCTATTTTCAATTAATGTATTTGTTCCCTATATGCCATACACTGCATTAAGGATTGGATACACCATTATGAATGACACTATTTTTGCCCTCGAGAAGGTCATATTGCTTGGGATGTCCATATTTTCAGTTTTGCTTAATGGGAAATTTGTTGCTATGGGGATCAGCAAGAGACAAATGTGAGCACATTTAAGAGTATGGTGTGATATTGAAATAAGAAGATGGTTCCATAAGCCACCCAGGAATATTTATCTCATTACATTATAATCCCACTGGGTGCCTAATGATTTATTTTAACTTGTTTTTGCTAGAAGGCTCCAGAAACCCTTCCTGTTTTCACCTTGCTTTTCTGCCTCATTTCCTTATCACTCAAGCCCTACCCTTCACTCACTGTTTTGGACTCCTATTTGGATTTGTGAAACATTTTTCAGACTCCTCCCAAGGTCAGCTCCTCTGTTCTTTTCAAACATTAATGTATTCTTTGCAAAGCCTCACCAACATTAAGAATTCCTTACAAGTATGCATAGACTACTAGTAAAAAATATAAGGCAGGACCGGGTGCCTACATATGGACAGAAAAGGGCATCTATCATAAACATATTTTAATTAAGAAGTATTTTAACTTGATTGAAGAAATACTGTCCTTTTTTTTTCATCTGCCGCA
The DNA here is from genome assembly GCF_019320065.1 of Cervus canadensis. NCBI lineage: Eukaryota > Metazoa > Chordata > Mammalia > Artiodactyla > Cervidae > Cervus > Cervus canadensis. The sequence continues at coordinate 15,990,593 of NC_057416.1, forward strand.
CAAGAGGTAGTGCCTGATTTTATAATATACATTATGATTAAAATGAAATTCTGTCTATAATGGCTAATCTTTTTAGTTACAAAATACAGAAACTAAAGGAAGCACAAAAGGAGACCCATTATCCTGCACTGGACAAGAACAATGCCTTTCTAGAAGAGATTTCTGTGCTGAGACACGTCTCCTTACGTTTGCATGTACTCCGCCAAGACTGCATCCAAAAAGGTGCCCATTTACTTCACAAAAGAGGGATTTCATTTACTTCCACTCATCGAGGTAATTTCGTCAGCCTTTGGGTAACCTTTTTTGAGAGTCTTCCTCCATTTTGAACATCGGCTTTAAACATATGCATATCGGATCAGTTAAGGACCAAGAGGTGGGAAACTGTAGGTGTCTCACATAAATCCATCTGTATGACTGGGAAAACGCATGGCATACATTTTCTACTGAATTTGGGCTTTTTCATCTGTAATATACAGCTTTTTGTTATTATCACACAAGTGCCTAATGTAAACAAAAAGTATATTTCAAAAATTTGATAATACATCTCACCTTTTAATATTTTCCCATGTACCAAGGGGCTTTTAGTAATGAGAGGTTATAAAATACAGATACATGAAAAGCAGACATTCTCTTTTGTTTCCTCAGGCACTTAAGCCCTTCTTGCTGTGCTGTGTTCAGTCGCTAAGTCCTGTCTGACTCTTTGCAACCCCAATGATAGGAGCCAGCCAGGCTCCTCTGTCTATGGGACTCCCAGGCAAGAACACTGGAGTGGGTTGCCATTGCCTCCCCCAGGGCGTCTTCCTGACCCAGGGATCTAATCCAAATCTCCTGTGCCTGCTGCAGTAGCAGGCATATTTTTCACCACTCAGCCACCAGGCAGGCCCTTAAGCCATTCTTGCTTGCATACTAAGTCACTTCAGTCATGTCCAACTCTTTGCAACTCTATAAACTGTAGCCCACCAGGCTCCTCTGTCCACGGGATTCACCAGTTAAGAATACTAGACTGGGTTGCAGTGCCCTCCTCCAAGGGATCTTCCCAACCCAGGGATCAAACCCACGACTCATATCTAACCTGCATTGACAGGCAGGTTCTTTACCACTAGTGCCATCTGGGAAGTCTCTCATGCGTTTATAAAATGGTTCCTTATTCTGGCTAAGTTATACAAAATCCACCCACACAAAGATATAGACAGAGAATCATAGATGAATGCTATAGCCTCAGTCCTAATTTTCTTCTGGCTTTATATTTACTTGGATAGGCTTTTGCCACCACTATACAGAAGGATATTCAATTTTTTTCCACTCATGTTTATTAGAATAGATGGAACTCCAGATTACTGTTCCCTACCTATCCCCAGTTGCAGTAAGGAAAGAAAAAAACCTGAATTAGGTGAAGAATGGAGATACCTCTGATAAGGAATAAAATTACCTTTGATGAAATCTAATAAAGAAGCCTGTTTTTTCCTAACTATTACAAATCAAATACTTAGAAATGTAAGGATAAACTATAAAAGATTAAAATAATAAATGATCAGTTATTAGAACCTAGAAAACTTTCATGGACCCTTATGAACCATAATCATTGCTTTAGAAAAACTAGTGATAGTAACTTTGTTTTCCAGTAATTGACCATTGTTAATTTCTTTGTCTATGGGCAAAATTTTCAAATCGCCTCTTTTATCAAAACTTTCCAGGAAATACTTTAATGAAAATGTGAAGTGAGTGAAAGTCACTTAGTTGTGTCCGACTCTTTATGACCCCATGGACTGTAGTCCACCAGGCTCCTCTGTCCATGGAATTCTCCAGGCAAGAATACTGGAGTGGGTTGCCATTTCCTTCTCCAGGGGATCTTCCAACACAGGGACCAAACCCAGGTCTTCTGCATTGCCGGCAGACTCTTTACCAACTGAGCCACCAGGGAAGCCTGGTGAAAATGTACAAACTGCCAAATCTAATATTAGAATTAAACACTCAAATTTCAGATACTGAGAAACTAATAACTTAAGAGACTTTAAGGGATCTGAAAAATAGAATCAACTTGGAAATGAATTTATTTTAATTCGTTAGAGTCAAAATGTGATACTACTTCTAATCTAGATGATAATAGCTATAAAAATGGTTGCTTCTATTTTCCACTTAACAAAGGTTCCAAATTCTTATTTTCTGATACTAAACTTCACCACCATGCAAACTTTCTCTCTCTGGGCCTTATGTCTTTTATTCTTTTAAGATAAATGGTAGCTGTGGGAAGTTATCTTATTACCTCTCAGGTGTTCTATTTTATACCGACACATTGCTAAATAAGGGTATGAGATGGAAGGACCATATATAATGAACTAGTGGGAGAAGAACTATTGTTAACTAATAAATGCCTAGTTTTGTGAGATGCTTACTCCTTGAAAGAAAAGTTATGACCAACCTAGATAGCATATTAAAAAACAGAGACATTACTTTGCCAACAAAGGTCTGTCTAGTCAAGGCTATGGTTTTTCCAGTAGTCATGTATGGATGTGAGAGTTGGTCTATAAAGAAAGCTGAGCACCGAAGAATTGATGTTTTTGAACTGTGGTGTTGGAGAAGACTCTTGAGAGTCCCTTGGACTGCAAGGAGACCCAACCAGTCCATCCTAAAGGAAATCAGTCCTGCATGTTCATTGGAAGGACTGATGTTGAAGCTGAAACTCCAATACTTTGGCCGCCTCATGTGAAGAGCTGACTCATTTGAAAAGACCCTGATGCTGGGAAAGATTGCAGGTGGGAGGAGAGGAGGTCGACAGGATGAGATGGTTGGATGGCATCCCCGACTCGATGGACATGAGTTTGAGTAAACTCCGGGAGTTGGTTTTGGACAGGGAGGCGTGCTGCAGTCCATGGGGTCGCAAAGAGTCGGACATGACTGAGCAACTGAACTGAACTGATACCGAACTTCTTATTAGGTTTGGGTTAGGCTATCTGGAGTAGTCAGTGTCCAATGCTATCAGTATATGGAGATCATCTGTGGATCCCAGATATTTCATTGCATCTCACATGCTACTCTGATCAAAGTCACAAATACACCGAAAAAGTCAGTCTGTCAGAGTTGGCATTATGTCTCAGGCAATTAGGATGTTTATTACACTTTCCTATTTTCTGACATCATCTTCTTGCTGGAAAGCACCCAAATGGAGCCCACTGTCCACGTGACATCAGACTGAAGGATTTCTTTGCTCCCATTGTCGCAGAAATGCCCTCTGACTTGTGGATACTTTAAAAGAGTACTCACTTTGTGGGGAGACAAGGCAATCTTCCCTTGTCTCACAGAGCCTCTGTCTCAGCTCTGCAAAGCCTACCTACAGTGATCCACTAATCAAGAAGACGGTAGAAGGTACCACTGGAGACATCACCACAGTCTAGACTCCAAGGATACCAGACACTTGAGTTACACAAGAATTATGCAAGATAAATACCAATACAAACAATAAAGAAAACTGACCCTGAGGGGGAAACAAAAATAATAAAAACATACAAATTTTTCTTTAGAGAAATAAGGAAAGAACTTTAAACAGTTCTAACCCCTTAAGGAATTTGAAAACATGTATAACTAAACTATAAAATAAGAAGAGGCTGCTATGAGCAAAGAGCCTTCAGAGAACAAGAAATGGTTCTTAGAAATTAAGACTAAGGTTGTCAGGTAATTATTGCCTGAGCAAAAGATCATTATTAATTAGCTGAAAATAAAAAGTACAGGAAATTTCCCAGAACATAAAATAAAAAAGAAAAGTGACAATATAAGAGAAAAATCATGAGAAATCAAGGCTAGATACATATGGTTCTATAAACATCTAGTAAAAGGTTTTGAAGGAGAGGTCTGTGACTGTTGGGAGAAGTGTTTCTTTTCCAATAGTTAAAAGTCCTGGAATTGCATCTTAGTGGACTAACCCAATTGTAAGTCTGTCCTTGAAGCAATTACTGTACCAGGGATATAGAGAGAAAGGAAAGGCCATATTATCTATTTTCAGATCTTAAAACTAGCTAAATAAAGATTTAGTATATGTACTAATCTGAATGCAAATATCAGTTTTGCCTATATCAAGATACAGCTAACAGGATGAAAAAAAGAATTTAGGAAGAGATATGTAGGGGGAAAAAGATATTTAGCAGGTTGGGGCATCAAGAGATATTTAAAGTTGCTAAGAAAAGAAAAACTAAACATTTATATAGATTATTAAAAAGTATTTAATGATATCAATAGAAAAACTAAAATAACAATTTCCCTTAAGAAGAGAGAAGGAGAGAGGAGGTAAATAAGCTGAAACCTCCCCTCTTATATGGAAGGGAATTAAGAGGTAATATCTAAAATTGATAAAATGTAAAGAATGTAGTTTAGGAATATGGCAGTAACCACCAGCAGAATTGAAAAAAGAAATGCTTCAAAGTTTTCTCTAGTGACTAGGACTGTCTTCAGAAAGACATTAAAGGGAATCTTCTAGCTTTAATTTGATACTCTCCACTATTAAAAAAAATTGTCATGTTATTTCATGATACAAATGTGTACATAATACATGAAAATGCAATGCCTAATGAAAAATGCATTAAATTTAGAAAACTTAATTTAAGGTTTTTTACAATAAAATCTGAACTTGAATTGTATTACTATGTCTATAAGTAAAACATGTATGTTTGAGTTCAAAGAATATACAATTTTTGTATTGTAAGAACTCTTATGAGTTGAAAAACATATCTTTATTTCAGTGGTGGACACTCTCTTTCAAGGGTCAGATTGTAAATATTTTAGGAATTCTGAGCCAAGGGAAAAAAAAAATCAAGCCATCATTTATGTACATATATAATGAGAGAAAAATTTCACAAATTTGTGTTGCTGAAATTCAGAATTTAATAAAAATCAAGTATACTTTTTAATAATATAACTCTACCAATGAGAAGAAGGGAATTTTGGGGGGTGGATAATAACATTTTACTTAGTTGGATTTAAGGTTAGTATTTCTGATTATCAAATCAGTTGTAAACATCCACATGTAAAAACAGATTTGTTCGTGGGCTTCCCCCCAAAATCCCAGACCCCAGGTGGATCGGGCCTACAGTTTGTAGTTTGCTGACCCCCTGCTTTATCCAGTGTGCGACTATTTCTTTGGAATCTAACTTAGATTTCTCAACTATTTATGGTAAAGAATTGAGTTTTTGTTTTTTAATCCTGTTGCAGAATCGATACTGCATTAAATAAAGTGAGTTGGACTACTAGAAAAACTAAATTAAAAAAAAAAAGACATATAAAACACAACCCCTTTTTTATTATTAGAATCAATAACCATAAAATTAACCTGTTAAATATCTATAAAATTTTCTAAACTCTTACTTTCAAGTTCTGTGTTTATCTAGGGGCCAAACAGTACTGAAGAGTTTGCAGTCTGGTATTAAAGAGTTCAGTCACTCTTCTGAATTTAAAAATACACATATTCCAAATGGACTGTAGTATAATTACTAACAGAGACAGCACTGACAAAATGTGGAACATGTTTTTCTGTGCCATCAGTTCAGTTCAGTTCAGTCGCTCAGTCGTGTCCGACTCTGCGACCCCATGGGCTGCAGCACGCCAGGCCTCCCTGTCCATCACCAACTCCCGGAGTTTACTCAGACTCATGTCCATTGAGTCGGTGACGCCATCCCACCATCTCATCCTCTGCCGTCCCCTCGCCTCCTGCCTTCGGTCTTTCCCAGCATCAGGGTCTTTTCCAATGCCATCAGTGCTTTCTTACTCCTCCAGTCGGACCACACCTGTATTTGTTTCCTTTGTAGACCTAACTGGTAAGACTTTACAGTTAATCCAGAGGGAGTGAGGAAAATAACAGACAAACCAATTGGTTGTTCTGTCCAGGCCCCTTTGTTGTGTTTCCTTTGTGAAGTCGATACCCTTAGAGTAACCACTAAGAATCAGATTGAGCCCATCAACTCCTTTCAGAGAAACAAACCACAACTTCCTGAATTCATTACCTAATATTTTAATAGCAATTGTCTTGTAGTATTTTGTTGTTGCAAAATGCATTTATTACTGATGCCATTTATCTACTAATTGTACTCTATTCCATCTTTATCACAACTTCCACTTCATATTCCACCACCTCGGAGTCCAATAGAAGAGAAATACTATACTTCATACTCTATCTAAATGACTCAATTACTATATTCAGAAGTTTCCACAAAGGCAGCAGGTACCAACAGAATATTTATTTAAATTCACATTCTCCAGGCATACTTATCTGGCTATGTGGATTTAAAATGCCATAGTTAAAATTTTCATTTTGCAGTGATCCTATTCCCAAATGTATTATGTTAATTTCTTTGAAGAAGCATCTATTACATTTTTAAACACTTTCCATCATCTTCTTTGTAAGAATAAGAACACTTTAAAGATACAGCAGACTCTTAATTAACTCTAGGAGAAAAAATCTTGCTTCCTTTCTCTGTCCCTGTCAGGATACAGGAGGACTACATTCTTGAGTTAAAAATCAAAGATTTACAGCAGATTCAAGACTACTGTTTTTAATGAGATGCACATTCCTTTTCTGATGTAAGCTTAGCCTCAGGCGGTCAGGAGCAGAAAGAGAAACAGTCTCTCTACATCTGTTCCAGGTCTCACCTGATTCATTCTTATGGAGCATTTTCTAGCTTAAGAATTTTTTATCTCCTTTTACTGTTTCCATCATTAAACATATCTCACATGGCTTATTTCTTTAGTCCCATACATAAAGATGAAGTAACTAAGGCCTATAATGTTTACCTATCTAGACTATTTTCTCCAAATTACTTGTAAACTTTTTTTTTTTTTGGCTGTGCTGGGTCTTCTATGCAGGGACAGGCTTCTCTAGTTGTGGGACACAGGCTTAGTTGGCCTGCGGCATACGGGATCTTACTTCCTCAACCAGGGATAGAACCTATGTCCCCTGAATTAGAAGGAAGATTCCTAACCACTGGACCATCAAGGAAGTCCCTGTAAACTTTTATTTGTTAAATACTAGATTACAAGTTAATTATAAAATAGTATTCTGGGTCATAACTTCTGAAATCCCAAAGTCTCTCATACATATTGTTACTAATAACCTGAAATAAAATATAGTTCATGTGTTACTATCTGCTGCAGTCACATTCGATCTAGCCCCAGTTAAAAGTCATCTCTGAATCTAGAGTTGGAGTTCAATTGAAATTGTGTATTTTCATGAGTCAGATGCATCAAAGATTTGGACACAACTTGGCAACTGAACAACAGTTTCCATTTTACTGTCAGAAAAACAGAAAGATACTTTTAAAATTAAAGAGAAGTACAAACCCAGGGTAAACAATCATGATTTGAAAATACAGTTCTAGAAACGTAAATTTTGATCTTAAAAAATCAATGAAGGAAAGAATTTGTCTACTAGACTCTGCCACAAACAAGTTAAATAAGTCTTATGTGTATAAATGAGTATACTTTTATGTGCAATGCTGAATATAATCATATGAGCCCTAGTGAATGAACATTAGGTTGTGTCAAAAATACACCATCTCATTTTGGTTAACTGTCTCATAATGCTGTTTCAATCTTCCTCTCAGGGAGAAATGTATCAATGTCAGAGAAGTTGATGTTTCTACAACTAATGTAATTTTAAACTATGTAACCTAACAGAGCAACCTTGAGGTTTGAAGATATTTTTCTTACAGAATATGAGGACTCACAAATACATTTCTAAACTTACTTTATAGTACCCTGAGTCCTTATCAACACTGACACTGTGTTATCCCAGGTACCGATATTGTAAATAACCAGATAATAATCATCTCACAGTCTCTGCAATAAAAGGATCCTATGCAATTTATGCTTCATAGGATTTTCAAAAATAGAAATTTTTGGCTCCACAGCCTTCATTTCAAGCACCTTCCAAATGTGTGCCATTTCTACAATCAGGGTGCTCAGCAACCTAAGGCTCCTGATAGAAGTGTTCAGCGGTGAATCCAATCAGACCAGGTAGGGGTGGGGACCTCATCGGTTCCAGCGAGGTCCACATTGAATGGAGAATAGTGAGTAATCAAAATTTCAAAGCAGTCATCACTGGCACTGAAAACCTATAAACATTCTACAACATCAATGCTGTAGTAATGTCATCTAAAATGCCTTTTTAATATTTTAATAATAATAGCTAATTAAGATTTCATGCTTACCATGGGCCAGACACTATTCAAAAGATATAGACATACAGAAATTCATTTTATTCTCACAGTGATTTTATAACACAAGTATACTATTACTTCATTTTAAGATGGTAATACAAGCACAGAGATATTAGTAGCTTGTTGAAGATCGCACAGTAGTTAAATTGTGTAGCTAGGATTCATTCAGTTCTGGTAGGTTACTGTACAGCTGAGACTCTTATGAGGTGTTATGATAAATATACTGTGAAAGAATCTGTCCTTGTTTAAAGCTATGGAAATTAACCTTCACATCATCATCACTATTATCATTTAAATATCGAGCAGAATTGGATTCAAATCACAGTTCTGCTACTTACAAGCTCTGTCACCATCATCAAATTTCTTGACCTCATTTAGCCTCAAAATCTCTAAATCTGTAAAAAGGATACCATATCTACTTGGCACAGTTATTGTGAGGAGATAATAATATATATTAATAACATTTAAACTACCAACACAGCTTCCTGGGACACACATAGCAGGTACTCAACACAAGCTGTCTTTATAAAATATGACAATGAGAACAATAAATGCATGCTAACATGCATTATATTAAAAGTTAACCAACTGATTAGGCAGATACAAGTCTGGGCACAAACAAATGATATAAATCCCAAAGAAGCAAATAGGTCAAGGAAATATTTCAAGCAGCACATTAGGTCATTAAAAAAGAGCGTCTCACAGTGTTTTGCTGTTGCAGAGCCCCTGAGTTCAGGGAACAGTGACTGGTATCCCGGGGTGTCTGTATCCAGACTTCCACCCGTAGTTTGAAAACAGGGAGTTCAAAAAAGATGTTCTGTACGTGCTTTGTGCTAACGTTTATGCTGAGCGTCAGTGATCCTTCTCCTACATTGAACAGTTTGACTGAAAATATCTATAAGCAAATAGCAGTTGTGTGCAGCATCTCAAAATTATGTTTATATTGAGTGCATATAATCTGTGTAAGATTGGGGACTTTGATGTTAATACTTCAAGTGAAGCCACTTTACCATAAAGCGGTGGTTCCCAATCTGCCAGTCCATAAAACCCTTCAAGATGTCCCCCATTCTACAATGTACCACACACTGTTTTCAAACTAATCTCAAGCTGCCATTCTGATTGTTGTTGTTTAGTTATTAAGTCATGTCCAAGTCTTTTGCAGCCCCATGGACTGTGGCCCACCAGGCTCCTCTGTCCATGGGATGTCCCAGGCAAGAATACTGGAGTGGGTTGCCATTTCCTTCTCCAGGGGATCTTTGCAACCCAGGGATAAAACTGTCTCTGGCATTGGCAGGCGGATTCTTTACCACTGAGCCACCCGGGAAGGCAACTACTCTGATTCAGTTCAGTTACTCTGATTAATAGTCTCCAATAACTTAGATGGATTGCCAAGGTCAGAGTAGCCTCTCCTTGTGTGTGCATGTGTATGGTGTACATAGGTTTCTCTGGAATAAATGCCCAAGAATGTGATTGCTGGATCATATGCTAAGTGTATTTTTTAGTATTTTCTAAAGATTTCATTTTTAATAGACTTTTAATTTCATTTTTTAGATTCACTGCAGAGAGTTCCCATGTATCTTCTGCATCCACACACACAGCTTCCCCTTCTATCAACATCCTGTACCAGAGTTATAATAGATGGATCGATACCTCATTATCACCCAAAGTCCATAATTTCCATTAGAATTCAGTCTTGGTGTTATGCACTCTCTGATTTTGGATAAATGTATAATGACACGTATCTACCATTTGTAGTATCATCCAGAATAGTTTCACTGCCCTAAAAATTCTCTGTGTGCCATCTATTCAACCCTACCTCCCCCTGAGTATCTGGCAACCACTGATCTTTTTACCATCTCCATTATGTTGTATTTCCCAGAATGTCATATAGTTGGAATCATACAGTGTGTAGCCTTTTCAGGTAGGTTTCTTTCACTTAGTAATGTGCGAAAATTTCATGGCTTAACAGTTCTTTTTATTACTGAGTAATATACCACTGTCTGAATATACCACAGTTGATTTATCCATTCACTTAATGAAGGACATCTTGATTTTGGGAATTGTGAATAAAGCTACTATAAGCATGCATGTGCTGGTTTTGGGGTACATAAATGTTTTCAACTCACCTGGGTGTATACAAAGGAGCACAATTACTAGACCATATAGTAAGAATCTGTTTAACTTTGCAAGAAACTTTAATTTTATAACTACTTCCAAAGTGGCTATACCATTTTACCTTCTCACCACCAAACAGATTTGAGTTCCTATTGCTCCACATCCTCACCAACATTTGATGTTGTCACTGTTCTAGATTTTATCCATTCTTATAGACATGTAGTTGCATCTCTTTGTTTTATCATAGTAGCTTTTATTGCCATATATTTTCTCAATGAAAGAAAAAGTTAGTTGCACAATCGTGTCCGACTCTTTGCGATTCCATGGACTGCAGCCTGTCCCACTCCTCTGTCCGTGGAATTCTCCAGGCAAGAGTACTGGAATGGGTGGCCATTTCCTTTTCCAAGGGATCTTCCCATCCTGGGGATTGAACCCAGGTCTCCCACATTGCAGGCAGATTCTTTACCAGCTGAACCACAGGGAAGCCCAACTTACATGGAAAAAAATGTACAATAATTAAACATGAGGGAAAACTCAAAATTCTGATGTGAAAGAGGGACCTTCATGTTCACACATGTTGGGAACCACTAAGTAAGATCATCCTGATAAGCATGTTGTCCATTTCAAAGTATGTGTGTAAAAATGTCCCATTTTACCTTGGACCACATCCTATTCTTTATCTGAAACTCAAAGGGAACCCACAAAGTCAGAGGGCAATTAAAGTACATGAGAATGAAGAAAAACTAGCTGGGATTATGGAATTTTAGAACTGAAAAGGGCCTTAAAAGACCATCTAATTTAATCCTATAGAAGTATGTTATTTAACCAAGGTCACTGAATTGAGTCAGTTGACCATTCTTTCCCTTTTAAAATGTCATTTAGACAAATAATTGAGAAAATAAAGAAAATCTGAAAGTATAAAGAAACTTATCTCTGAAGAAAGTCAATAAATTTCCAAGAAAAATTCTAATCTTTAAGATGCACACAAATTGAATCTCTGATCTTTTTAAAAAGTTTTTCTTTTACTCTTAATTAGAAGAAAGTTTTGTTTGAAATATTGGCATTACTTCAGAAATCGTGACCCAAGCATGTGTGGTAATCTGAATCATGAATCTGAATCTTTGACCAGCAAATTGCAGAATAAGTAAACATTTTCTAATTTCAAGGTTCCTGTTCTTTTAGTCATTTAGAATTCAGACTTCCAGCCAGTCTATATGAATGCCAGATTTCTGTTCATTACAAACAATTCATCTTAATTAGCCTGAAAAACCGTTCTAACAAGAAATAAATTACTCAGTACAGAAAGCAAGTTTTGTGAAATGTTGAATGTTCATTTAAAATCCCTCTCAAAGCAAATGACAGTTGAGAACGTGAAAGGTTAGAAACAGAATGTTAGCTGCTGGACTGATTTCACATCTTCCTCTGGCTGCTTGCAGGTGTAGCAGTGTTTACTTAAAAATTTACTGTAACAGATCACATCATTATGATCGTGACGGTAATCGATGTTCATTAAGGATACAACAAAAATTCTATGATTAAAGGCTATTTGTTTTATCACAATAGGATCATTTATTTATTAGTGGCTAAATTGTTACAAATTGCTCTTCTTTGGAGCAGGAGTACAAAACACAAACTTGGAAATTGAAGCCCAATAGTCCTTTACTGGGTGAAATTCTAGCAATTCAAGGAGAAGGTTGAGTGTGGCACAGGTAAGAAAGGCTGGTTATTTTTACACGCTGCATAGTCCTACTGTATGGTGTGATGGTACCAGTTCCGGGCATTACTTCAACTGAACTGACTCGGTTCTTCCCTTTTCTTAAACATGGCAGGGCGCCTCTGGGCTCTATCACAAACCGTTCAAGCAGCATGGAAGCTGCGGCTGTCTTCCTGTAACTGCACCGCTCCTGTGCTGTATCGCAGGAAGGTGGTGGGAGCGATGATAACGGCTTCGTCTGCTGGTTTGTTTTTGGTTTTGTTTCTAAACCAAAACTAAAGTGTCAAATCTATTCTCAAGGAAAGCAGGAGAGTCACACAGAGATTGAAAGTGTGGACATTTCCAATGAAAAGAACTTCTTTCCCGGAATCGATATGACTCCCTTTTTTACCATCTAATTCAAATAAACACTGTCACACTTCACAGACACCCGGCGGATCCTCCTACTCCCCATTCAAATTCCAGTCAGCACAAACAAATATTTTTCTGAGACAAACTCAACTGCTCTAGTGTAAAACTGTTTCGGGCTCATCTCCAGGCCAAACACATTGCCTCAGGAAAACCTCTTTGCTGTCAGACAAAGGCTGTTAACTGTAATTCTCATTCAGAGTTGTTCTTAGAGGATTTTGCCTCAGCTGATCAGATGGGGTGAGTCAGACCATCTTAAAGAAAGAGAAAGGAAATACCGCCCACCCACTCCTTCCAAGTTCCATTTGAAAGGTCACATTTGATCCCCTCTCAAATCAGGGTTGCAGCTATAGTAATACTGTGTCTTTTACAATTCACTGAGCAGGAAATATTACTCCTGGTTCCTTGTGGACAGATTGCACGTTTCCAAAAACTCCTATTTGGAAGAAAGAAAGTTGTCCAGGAATACCAAATAGGGCCAGATACTCTTGTCTCCAAGAAACATAATCTGGTGATCCCTTAGGCCAGAGAAGCATGGGATCCAGGTTTAGCACTGACTGGTAAAACTAATCAAGAGGAAACATGCCAAGAACTTTTGCCTGCTCTGACCTCCAATCCCCCCACGGCCAATTTCATGTTGCCTAATGTTCCAACTACAAGTGAAAAATTCAGACACAGCAAACTAGTGTTTATGCAAAACCAAAATCCAAAAGATACTTCTTTTACCCTTACATAGTTAATCTGAAAGGTCTCAAGTTTATCACCTAATTCCCAGTTCTAGTTTTAAGGTTGGACAAGAACACTGGTTAAGAGGTTATACCCTGGTGGGAATTGACCAGGATTAGGATTTCAGTCAATGCTGTACTTAACTCCTTACTGAACATTACTTAATGTAATGAACTCTCCAAGCTATTATTTCCCACTCAAAATGAAGATACTGTGAAACAGTGATCAAGTTAAATAACATGATATATGTTAACTTTGTATACACACATCCTTAAAGATGTATATGGATACATCTTATCTCTATATATATGTATATTTAAGTATACACTTATCCCTAAAGAAAAGAAGCCTAAAGATTTATTTTTACTAAAAGTTTAAGGATTAGTTTCATTCTTATTTTTTTTGTTTTCCTCGATAACTGCATAACCACACACAGAAACTGGAAAACAGAAGAGAGACAAGGTCCTTCATCACAGAAGCCTAATTCTGTTAGTATTACTGTACAATTTCCCAGGATTTTTCTCTCCATGCATTAAAAATAAACTTATTTAAATGCATGTAAGACTTTGCATCAACTTTGTGTACAACTTTATCACAAGCATTTTCCTGTGTGCTCGTGCTAATGCTCAGTCATGTCTGACTCTGCGACCCCGGGGGCTGCAGCCCACCAGGCTCCTCTGTCCATGGGATTCTCCAGGCAAGAATACCGGAGTGGACTGTCATTTCCTTCTCTAGGTCCTGTGTTCTACGTAAGTGTAATCATCAGCATTATGTTTTTTATTATTTTTCCTTTTTTATATTGAAGTTTAGTCAATTTACAAGGTATTAATTTCTGCAGTGAAGCAGAAATTGTATTCTCTTCCATTATTGTTTATCACAGGTTATTGTAACCACCAGCATTATTAACGGCTATCTTATACGCCACTAAGTGAGTCATCTGATATATACATAATCACCCCCTGTGCCCTGCTGTGTGTAGTCGCTCAGTCATGTCTGACTCTATGCAGCCCCATGGATTGTAGCCTGCCAGGCTCCTCTGTTCATGGGCATTCCCCAGGCAAGAATACTGGAGTTGAGTTGCCATGCCCTCCTTCAGGGGATCTTCCCAACCCAAGGATCAAACCCAGATCTCCTGTGCTGCAGGACTATTGTCTAATAAGTTGCCAAAAAATGGAAAGAAGAGACTATGATTAATATTTTTCTGCAGAACACTTTTCTAATAGTATTTCCGTGTTTGTTACATTTATCTTTAAGTTCTCAGGGTAAAGCTCAAGAAGAGGGATTACCTCATCAACAAACACAAGCATTTTTAAGGTTTTTGATGGTTGTTGCCAAGCTGCTTCTCGAGCAAATGCCGATGCAGGGTATGAAAGTATCAGTCATGCATTGTCTTTCTACCACTGGATTTATGCTAACTTTAATTAAGAAATATGTCCATGTCATAATCAATCAACATCTTTGCCTTAATTATTTACCTGCCTTTGTTTGTCTGTCTTCATTCAAGGTCCGTTAGAGAAAGAAATAGAGAAAATCATTAAGTATTCATTAAGTTAAAGCTCCTTTAACTTAATATATTTTTTTATATTTGAGGGGCTTCTCTGGTAGCTGGTAAAGCATCCACCTGCAATGCAGGAGACCTGGGTTCAATCCCTGGGTTGGGAAGATCCCCTGGAGAAGGAAAAGGCTACCCACTCCAGTATTCTGGCCTGGAGAATTCCAAGGACTGTACGGTCCATGGAGTTGCAAAGAGTCAGACACGTCTGAGCAACTTTCACTTTTCTGGTGGTTCAGTGGTAAAGAATCCACGGGTCAATGTAGGAGATATAGGCTCGATCCCTGGTCTGGGAAGATCCCTCATGCCACAAGCCCCTGTGCCACAGCTATAGAGTCTGCTCTACGGCCTGGGAGCCTTAACTGAGCTCACATGTCACATCTGCTGAGGCCCGCGAGCTCTACAGCCCAGGCTCCACAACAAGAGAAGACACCACGACGAGCAGCCCGAGCACCATGATGGTGAGCCCACGCTCAACTGCCTGTGCAGCGACAGAGACCCAGTACAGCCTAAACAAACAAACAGATAAAACCACCTTTAAAACATTCTGAAAAGCCATTAGGATCTAAACCCGCGCTCTTAGCTGACATGAAAAAGGATGATTTTATCTAGATACTATTTTGTTTCATTTAATACGGCACACACATGGGTAATGTACCTTTTTTCCCCCTCTTAAAATGTTTGCCATACCCTAAGTTCCATATCACTGGACCATCTTTTTTTAATGTTTTTTAATTTTTTTTTTATTGAAAGATAATCGCTTTACAGAATTTTGTTGTTTTCTTCTATCAAACCTCAACATGAATCAGCCATAGGTGTCCATATATCCCCTCCCTTTTGGACCTCCCTCCCGTCTCCCTCCCCACCCCACCCCTCTAGGCTGACACAGAGCCCCTGTGTGAGTTTCCTGAGCCATACGGCAAATTCCTGTTAGCTATCTATTTTACACATGGTAATGTAAGTTTCCACGTTACTCTTCATACATCTCACCTCTCCTCCCCTCTCCCTATAAGTCTAATCTCTATGTCTGTTTCTCACTGGACCATCTTTAACTTAGATTTTTCTGTGAGACCAGGTACATTGACTACGTGCAATAAAAGTACCCCTACAGATTTAATTTGGCCTTGAGAGGAAATTCATAACGGTAAATTTAAAGTACCAGAGGGAGCTTACCTTGCTAGTATGGATTTAGAGTTTCAGCAATCATGCTCTATCCTTTCTGCGGTGTGGTGCTTCTATTGGTTATATACTCACTGTGATCTGACTCTAATACCTCTGAGAATATCTCTGAAAGTGCATATTTATTTGTTGCCACATTTGATCAACCAAAATACACATCATGCCCCTATTCCTATCTGGTCATCAGGGATATAATAAGAAATAGGACTCGGCCATGCTCTGGAAGAATCCATCAGCCTAGTTTCAGGATGGTCATGAGCTAAGCTTGAGTTACAATCAGCCTGGGATAGTATCCGTCATGGTACTTAATCAGATGCCACTCTGATTCCTCATCTTTTAAAATGCACTACATTTCTAGCATAAATGGGTCACCCAAGAAAGAAATATGTTTCTTCGCTCATCTTCTCCAGTTAAATCAGACATTATTTTAGAGTTGTTCATAAATTATTCTGACTTCTATTATCAACAAATTTTGAAACTTTCTTGTTCTCACTTAGACCATGGTGGTCTTTCCCCTTGAGGTATTAGGCATACTTGTTAAATACTAGGCTACTAATGTTTGAGCAACTTAAATGACGAACAGAGTGAAAGCCAAGATTTACATGGGAATAATAGTATTGGAGCCTCCTGCCAAGTGGAATTTTTGTGAAAACTGAATGGAAAAAATTATATATATAAACTGACATAATCCTAGTCCAAAGATAAAATAAACACCTGATAGAATCAGTAACCAGTAGATACTGTCTTCATATCAACATCCAAATAAAAGAACCATGGCAGCCACTTTGAAAAACAATTTGGCAATTTGCCAAAATGTTAAAACATAAAACTAACCTATCATCCAGGATTCCATTCCCAGGTACCTAATCAAAGGAAATAACACATATACCCACACAAAGATTTGCACATAAATGTTCATAGTAGCATCATTCATAATAGTGAAAACCCAGGAACAATATAAACATCCATCAATTGGTGAAAGAATAAACAAAATATAGTATATTCATATGATGGAATACTAGTTGAGACTGCTAACAGATGCCACATCACACGTGAACCTCAAAAACATCATGCTAAATGAAAGAAGTTAGCATCTTCAAGGGATCACATACAGTATGATTCCATAAATATGAAATATCCAGAAAAAGCAAGTCAGTTAGTGGTCGCCTGGGGCTGAAGGTGAAGAAAGGGATTAAATATGCAGAAGGGATCAATGTAAATATGCAGAAGGGATCTTAGCTGGGGCATGAAAATGTCCTGAAACTGAGTTATGGTGATATTCACACTACTTGTCAAAGTGACCAAAAATCACTGACTTGTACACTTGAAATGGGTGAACTGTATGACATGTAAAGTACACCACAATAAAACTCATAACCAAACAAAATATAATACAACCAAGACCAAAGTATACTAATTTTCTGGTTGTCTCCTTTATATACTTAGATAACCTATGTCTTGCTGTAATTGTATTTACTCAGTTAAAGGTAAGACTAAAAAAAATCATACTATTTAGTTGATTGCCTCATCATAAACATTACTGGTAATTTAAAGCTTAAGGTGATTTTTAGATTCTGAATGATATATTCATTTGTTGTTTTCAAGATCAAATAAAGCTTTATTCCATACATAAATATAGTAGTAATCATGTAACCTGTAGCACAAACAATCCAGTTCTTCAGATACACACACAAACACACACATATACCACAAATAAAACAGCCATCAGTACTAGCAAAATTGGGCATAACCTTTTCCTGCTCACATAGCATCTCCTCTATGTGATCCTCTTGCAGAATAAAGGAGACAGCCCAAACCAACCACCTCAAATCCCATGTTTTACAAACTTTGTTCAGTATTTCTCTGGCATCAGTCTTTACTTGTTCCCAAACTGCTCTCATTCTGACCCTCCCACCTCTGAACTCCCAGCTCTGTGACTCTGATCTTGATTCCTGACTCTGTATTTACGACTAGAATCGATTTCTCTCACTTTGGATTGCTTGTCTCCTGCGTGTCTCTGGTAGAAACCTTCAGCTAAGGTCACATCACACCCAGTTCTGACCCAGGTCTTCTGACTTTGCCCCCTTTCCTCTTTCACCATCTCTCAGTCCCTTCAAAAAGAAGACCTTATCCTCTCTTCCACAAAGCATTTTATCTGTGCATCTACTATTAAACTTGGGTTCGATCCTTTGGCTGGGAAGATCCCCTGGAGAAGGGAAAGGCTACCCACTCCAGTATTCTGGCCTGGAGAATTCCATGGACTCTATAGTCCATGGGGTCGCAAAGAGTCGGACACAATTGAGCAACTTTCACTTTCACTGATAAACTCAATACATCCTGCTGTATATTAAATATAGTTATTTATATAGCTGTCCTAACCCCAACGGTTTCATCTTTGCTAAATGTCCCCACAATATCCAACACAAAGCTTTGCTCATAAAAAAAAAAAAAGAAATATAGTTTCTGATGTGTACTGATTGATCAAAATATCTATTAAGGTTATATGAATGAGTTGGCCCTACAATCCTTCATTTCAGTCATCAGTATAGTACGTACCGATGCCTTGCTTATGGCCAGAAAATATGAACTTTCTAGTCTTCTTAAAATATTTCAGAAGGTGTGATAAAAGGCTGACTTTGTCCTGAGTTTTAAACAAACCAGACAAACATTAAAACACTTGAATGGCTTATCAATATGAACCTGTTTATATGCATATATTTTTTAGATCTTGAGTAAACAGATTTGGGGTGGGGGGGTTTGGGAAAGGACTGCCTGGTTACTTTAAAACAGGATTGAGAAGTCAGGCTCATGTGGCAGTTTGTAGAGATACAGAATTCCACAACTAGAACAAAAAAATTTCCACATCCCCCTCTATCTTCACTGTGTTCTTTCTTAATGCTGTACTTGGCACGACAAAGAAGTCTGATGTTTCAGAGGTGAGCTGCAAAGTGGCCAAAACCACTCTTTGGTGCACTATAGCTTGACATAATATTTGCTGCCAGCTTTTTGTTTAAAAATGCCATCAGTTTAACATTAACTGAAAAAGTAATTATTCTCCAGTTTCACTGAGCTATTAAGGGGAAAAAAAAAAAGTTCATTGAAACTCCAGGAGATGAAATATTCTGCTTTCAGGTTTTGTTGGAAGCCTTTCACCATTCAGAGCAGAAAAACATAAATTTATTAAGAAGGGGATTTAGGAACTTTATTAAATGAAAAGCAAGAAAATTAAGCTTCAGGAGAGATAGTCTGGATCAACAGAATTCAGCTAACTCTACTTAGATCAGACACTTTTCACATATTCTAGAAACAAGGCCATTTACTTCTATAGAATCCTCGAGACATGACCACACGCACTTCAGCCCTGTGTACTAAACCAGAAAAACATCCAGCTAGTTTGAACTATGAAATGCTGTTAGTTACATCAATGACCAAATGTTTCTTTACATTCAGTCACCAAATGGTATTGAGCGTGGGTGAGTATGAAGAGATGAAGGGCGTATGATGGGAACAGGAGACAGCTTTTCAGAAACATCCAGCGCAAGAGATCTCTCCCTGTAATAACATTCTCAATTCAGCTGTGAAGATAGAAGATAACATTCAGACTACAACTGAGGGAAACCCTGCTGATGCATGTAGAATAAACCGAGTTTACATAAATTGAAGAAAACATAAGGAGTGGATAAGGAAGGTAGGATCAGGAGTGGAGAGGTTTTACAAGATTATGCAGATGGCAGAATGTCTGTAGAGATACAAAGTTTAGAAATCCAAGATGTGGATGTGGGCTGTACATCTTATTTGCTAATTAACTTTGAACAAGCACCTCCTTGAACCACAGATACATAGGGCTGGAAGTGCTTTGCAAACCAAGATGGCTCAAATATTGGTTATTATTCAGAAATGACCTCCTGAAGCTTTAGGCAGAAAATACTACTTTCTGAGCAAATTACAATTATGTATCTTTAAAGTCAACATTTTCTTGATATCTTTATGAAAATTTTTAATTTACATGTTTTTTACTACTATGTATTACTCAGTAATTTTAAGATGTATGGTCAAAAAAGAAAAGGACCTAACTGGAGGAATGTTGCTAAACGTTATAAACTCATTTTTATCACTGAAAAAATAAGACCTTAACTCTCATTTCTGGATTCTTGAAAACTAATCAAATATACAACTGTTTAGCTATCACAGAAGATAATATTCTAATCTATTGAAACATATTACAGTGGAGAGCATTTAATTTAAAAGTCTAGAAAACAGCAGTCAGCACCAAAACAGTTATTTTATTTGTTGTTTTAGTTTTAGATTTCATTTGTTGAAAAAAAATGAAAAAAGATAGTAAAAAAAAGAATATATTTCATAAGGTGATTTATCTCACATTGTTTTATGGTCACAATTAGAGCAGAGTTAAAGAGTAAGAGTTAAGTTAAAGAGTTAAGTTAAGTTAAAGACTACGCCGATGGCTTTGCAGTTAAGATTTTTTTTTTAACAACTCCTGTTTATTCTGGGACATCCGAACATCACATGGACAAACAAGCAGTTTTAACCTGCATGTGTTACAAGATAAATACGGGAAAAATCTCCCCAAAGCTTGACTTTTCTTTGACATAGTAAAATAGGAGGGAAATGGAGTAAAATAGGATGGGATGGTCATAAAAGAAAATTTGTTCTTTAAAAGGATTATTCTTGTACTCTGTATTTTCCCCAAAATTGTCAGGAAGACTTAATAAAGTATTATAGTAATGAAGCTAGTATGACCACTGAACACAAGACGTATGGATCAGAGATGCAATGCCCTGACAGCATCTCTAAATACCACGTGTGCTGCGATCCTATCCAATCTGGTGACCAGTCCACTTATACGGCATGCTGGTATTCCTGAAGATGGCACAAAAATAACAGACAAGCAAAAACATGCTCAGTGAAGGCCTTGAATGTTGGGATCAAGTTACAGAGGTTTGAGAACTAGATCCTCTCAATATCAATGGGCTATTCATGGTTGGCACATTCTTAAATGGGTCTTACAGTAGCAGAGACAAGATCAGTTCAGTTCAGTTCAATTCTATTAATTACTTCAATTATTCACCCTCCCCTGTTATCCACCTCTTTGCCCTGTGACGTGGCAATCTCTTTCACAACAGATGACTCTGGCATCAGCAGTCTGATGTGCTCTAGCCACTAGAATGAGATGGGACTGACAGTGTGCCTGGCCTTTCAGGCCCTGCATGTCTCTGCATCCTCTTTTGTGCTTCCACTGCAGACAATCCTTGGATGCCAGAAGGAGTGTAACCGACAATGGAAAGGAGCCCACTCAGAGACCCCAACCCACCACAGCCGGCCAATCCTCAGCTGGCTGTATGTGTGTTAGCTGGACTAGAATGTCCTTTCCTTGTCTTATCTAATTTCACCAACTCTGAAAACTTGCAAGAAATATTGAATGACTGTTGTTAGAAGCTGTTGAGTTTGAGTGCTTGGTACACAGCATTATTGGTTTCTGACAATAATTAACTGATAGGACTTCCCTAGAGGCCCAGTGGTAACGAATCCACTGCCAATGCACGGGACATGGGTTTGATTCCTGGCCCAGGAAGCTCTCACATACCTCGGGGCAACTAAGCCCTTGTGCCACAGCTACTGAAGCTGAGCTCTAGAGCCTGCAAGCCACACCTACTGAAGTCTGCACGCCTAGAGCCCACTGTCTGCCGCAAGAGAAGCCACCGCAAAGAGAATCCTGTGCACTGCAACTAGAGAGTAGGCCCGCGCACTGCAACTAGAGAAAGCCCAAGTGTAGCAACAAAGCGTAGCAACCAGCACAGCCAAAAGCAGACAAAATTTTAAAAAAACTGATAAAGTAGCCAATCTCAAAATTGTGATCTTTTTCTATTTATTGCACTTCTTTTAGGAAAAAAACCACTGCTTTAGCATATATATGATTACATGCTGGGCTTTGTCTTCAGGAAATATATATGTGAATCATGCTCAATCTCAAGATATAGGTCAAACGTAGCTGAATGAATTGATTAGTGAAATTCATAATGGGAAAACTTTTAATTCTCTGTTTCACACTAATGAACATATGGGAAGCTCTTCAATTTCTATATTTGCTAAAACAATATAATTTCTGTTCGTATCACTTTGCAAACAATATATTTATACGCTTATTCTGCTCATTAGATTTTTTCCTTTAAGAAAATATATTTGGAATCAGATAAATTTCTCTTCAGCACATTTTCATGCATATAAACAAGCACATAATTTTTATTTCATGTTTGAAATATCAACCACAGCCATCTGAAAATTATCAAGAGCTTTAAAACTAACCAACAGTTATTTTTTCTCTTAAGAATATAATGTAAATTTATCTTTTGTTTGATGGATGGGATAAAAGAATAAGCAAGTTCTGTGACAATATGTCAGATGGAAGTCAAAACTATATCTTGTACTGTACATTAAACACTGAAATTTGAAATTAATCAAATACTTAAATAAAATGAAATCTATCCAACCAAAGAATATCTAAATATTGTACCTACACAGTCATGGATTCATCAGAGACCTTCAATAAAGCTAACAGATGTGGTGTCAACAGCTGAGTATCATGTAAGAAATAAGAGAATCCCAAGGTTATAATGTAATTGAAGAAACACATTCATGAACAGAGCTGAAATAGTCAAGTGACCAATATTCTTTGAGGAAGTGGAAGTAAATGACCTAAGGGTATTGGAGTTGCTTCAATTTTTACCTGTTATTTCCTCCAGTTTTTCTTCTCGGTTGGAATTAGAAACGTATATACTTTATGGGGCTTCCCTGATAGCTCAGTTGATAAAGAATCTACCTGCAATGCAGAAGACTGCAGTTTGATTCCTGGGTCAGGAAGATCCCCTGGAGAAGGGATAGGCTACCCTTTCTAGCATTCTTGGGCTTCCCTGGTGGCTCATCTGGTAAAGAATCTGCCCGCAATGTGGGAGACCTGGGTTCAATCCCTGGGTTCAGAAGATCCCCTGGAGAAAGGAAACGTTACCTGCTCCAGTATTCTGGCCTGGAGAATTCCATGGACTGTACAGCTCATGGGGTCACAAAGATATGAGTTTATGTTTGAATTATGGAAGATTCAAGAATAAAATGTTAAAATAAAACCTAAGTAGGTATACTTTTGGCTAATAAAATAGATTTGTTGCTGAGATAGTATTCATAGAATCATAAAGGTTTTAAAATTGCTGTTTATTAGCTGTAACACTTTATTTTACTTTTTAGTGTTTCACAATATGCCTCTTTAGCTTATCAAAGTCCAACTTCAAATAATATTGAACACCCCAACCTTATACTTGCAACCACCCCTGCACACTCAGTCTATCATTTGTTTTTGTACCTTTCATTTCAATTTCTATATATTTTATAAAACCTAAAATAACTTATTTTGCTTTAAAAACCCATTCCTATAAAGACAATTTTAAAACACAAATAAGAATATTTTATATTTATATATATATATACACATATAATTTCTGTTGTTCATGATTACTTTCTAAAGATTCAAGTTTTCATATGGTATAATTTTCCTTTGCCCTGAAGAACTTCTTTTAACTTTTCTTGTAGGGCTAATTATCTGGTGGCTGATTCTCTTAGCTCTTTCTTGAAAATGTATTTATTTTTGCTTCAATTTGGAAGGATATTTTTGCCAGATGTAGAAGTCTAGGTAGAAAGGGACTTTTGCTTTTTGTTTTCCTCACTTTAAATACTCTGTGTTATCTTGCATCCATTATTTCTGGTAAAAAGTCAGCGTATGTCTTGTCTTTGGCTTTCTTTCATCTCTGCTTTCAAAAACTTCTCTTTTTAACTTATTGTCAACAATTTGATTCCAATGCATGCTGGTGTATTTTTCTTAGTTGTTTATCTTGCTTGGGGTTTGTAGATTGTTTGGATTGATGTGCCGTACTTTTCATTAAAAAGGGGGAACGTGATGCACTGAGGTACCAGTGATGATGGGAAGCGGTTATGACTCCCTGGATGTAGAGACAGGAAGGCAGCAGCATTTCCAGGTGTAAAACCATGGCAGGGTCACCTATGAAGAGCAGAATTCACTAAAGGAAGAAATACTTTGATTTTTCCATGCCTTCTACTCTCTCTAATCTTCTGCCAATACCTCCCATAGGCTGAAATACCAAGAAGTCAGAAGCGAAGAGACCCTAAGGGAATGCTAGTTCCTACCACAACTGCAGAGCAGGAGAAGGTTAGAATTGCTGCGAGCACGTCAGCAGCGACCTTCAGAGCAGGACTGTATTCCTTCTCTTTCCCTATGGAATCTGTATCACATAGAAGGCACATATTTGATGAATGCGTGAATGAATGGGTGAAAGAATGAATGAATAAAAGATAATTTCTACACTCATGGTTTATTACTGAGGAAACTGAAGCTCCTATAGGCTTCACAATTTACTCAAGCAGTTAGTGGAAGAACTGACTTAAATTTACATTCACTGATTCATATTTCAACAAGCAACTGCCTCTCATTTCTGTAAATCAAATCATGTTTTAAATGCCTACCAGAACTCTCTTTCTGAAGGCTCTCTATATTGAATCTTTTTGTAAAAATAAAAATCCTTTAATTAGGTGGACTTTTTCTAAACCTTTTGCTTGGTAGTTTTTTCAAGTTTCAATTTCTCTCCAAGCTCGGGACTATTTCTAATGCTAGGATTTTTTATATAACAACTCTATTTTAAAAAGTATAGAGCAGTCCAAAAGGGTAGCTTTTTTTTTTTTTCATTTTGGTGGAAGAGTCAGTACAATGGAAAAGAAAGAACTTAGCTTTTGATTTCAGATAAAATTAAATTCTGATCCAGGAGCTGCAACGTAATAGCTGTTTGACCTTAGACAAAACATTCAACTTTTCTGGTCCCTGGTTGCTTCTACTGTAAATTGGGGCTAACACCACCGCTCATCACTTCGCTGAACTCAGAGAGCAAAATTAGATGATACAAATATGTAAATATACATGCTGCTATTGCTTCGCTGTGAACTACCTTTTCTCCAGATCTCTGTGTATTGCTAGGATGAAGTCCAATCCCACGGTTATGCCAGGTAGGAGTGGTTGCAGAAAACAAGTATAGGTTGAAACATGAGTCCACAACAACAAAAACTTCATTGTTCAATGAGAGTAAGCAGAAACAATTACACTCGTAGGTAAAGGCACAGCAAAATGTTGATAAGATCAGTAAGAAAATATCTGAGGTAAACACGTCCCTATCTTGTACTTTCCACCCTAATGAGCATTATCATTAGTGAGGAGGAACAAGAAATCTTTAGCCAGAGACTGACGTCCCAGTAAAAGACAACCATTGTGATACTTTCAATGTCTGTCCTTGGCACCACTAAAGCCTTTTTAAAACAGTTTTATTGAGATATAATGAATATGCTACACAATTCACCCACTTAAGCACAAAATTTAGTGGTTGACCTTTAATAACTATAGAGTTGCACATCCATCTATCATCTATAATCAATTTTAGAATATTTTCATTACTCCCCAGAGAAACCCTGGATCCTGAAACCATCACTCTCGAGTCCCCTGCTCCCTATTCCCAGCCCTGGGAACTCACTGATCTACTTCCTGTCTCTATGGATTTGCCTGTTCTGGACATTTCACAGGAATGGAACTGCACAGCAATGGAGTATTTTGTGTCTGGCTCCTTTCATCAGCACAGAGCATTTGAGGTTCTCCATGTTGTAGCATGTATCAGTACTTAATTTCTTTTTACGGCTGACTTTGCTATGGTTTTTTGAAGCATTTCACTTCACTGCTATTTGAACTTCCAATGATTTACTTGTTCTAGCATCCGAATATTAAAAATGAAAAGAATTTTTAGAGATCATTAACTCATGCACGCTAAAGCTGCTTCAGTTATGTCCAACTCTGTGTGACCCTATGGACTGTAGCCCACCAGGCTCCTCTGTCCATGGGATTCTCCAGGCAAGAATACTGCAGTGGGTTGCCATGCCTCTCTCTAGGGGATCTTCTGGACCCTGGGATAGAACCCTCATCTCTTACATCTCCTGCATTGGCAGTTAAGTTCTTTACCACTAGCGCCACCTGGGCAGCCCATCTTTTGATTTAGTTCAACTACCTTTTAATTTTGAAGAAAGGGAAATCTAGATTAGATTGCTTTGAGTATCCAGTGTTACACTTCTACCTGTGTACAAGAATACATGGGTCCAGTTTCTGTCCACTTATTGTGCAAGACTTAACTTCTTCAGTATCTACTCAAAAATGACAGTAATTCACGCTCAGATAGAATCTAGTTTATAAAATGCTTTCATATACATGGGTCATCATCTGCATACAAAACTTGTTTTACAAATAGGCAAGAGAGAGGTAGATACTAGAATTACAAAGTATAATTACTGATCAAATTATCAGATAAAAAATAGATATATCCTAAAAGGACTTCCCAAATAGACTTTAGAAATGACAAATCCATATATACACTATTGATACTACACATAAAATAGATAACTAAATGAGAACTTACTCTATAGCACAGAGAACTCGACTCAATGCTCCATGGTTGGGAAGGAACCCTAAATTAGGGAACCCAATGCTCCCTAAATGGGAAGGAAACCCAAAAAAGAGGAATATATGAAAAAAGGGGGATAATATGAAAATATACAGTTGATTCACTCTGCTGTACAACAGAAAGTGATACATTAAAAAGCAATTATACATCTCATTAGAACTGATTCAAATGAATTCTTTTTAATGGTTGAGTAATATTCCATAGTGTATATGTACCACAGCTTTCTTATCCATTCATCTGCTGATGGGCATCTAGGTTGCATGAGACGGGTGCTCAGGGCTGGTGCAC
The DNA here is from genome assembly GCF_019320065.1 of Cervus canadensis. Lineage (NCBI taxonomy): Eukaryota > Metazoa > Chordata > Mammalia > Artiodactyla > Cervidae > Cervus > Cervus canadensis. The sequence continues at coordinate 16,017,344 of NC_057416.1, forward strand.
TGGGAAGACCCAGAGGGATAGGATGGAGGGGGAAGTGGGAGGGGGGATCGGGATGGGGAACACATGTAAATCCATGGCTGATTCACGTCAATGTATGGCAAAAACCACTACAATATTGTAAAGTAATCAGCCTCCAAAGAATAAAAATAAATGGGACCAAAAAAAGTCATTGTACCATAAAAAGAAGCAATTATATAAAAATTTTTTTAAAAGAAATGACAAATGTAAATGCCTGTCCAATCTCATTGACTACTTCTTAAATTCCAAATATTATGACTTTCTTTTCTTACAATCCATAAAAATACAGGTATAAAAAACTATGATAGTCCTGATGTCCATGAAGAAGCATTTCTGTGTTGGGAAAAAAAAATGGTTCTGATTTAGATCTGTTAGAATATGGATGTTCTAAACCCAAACGTGACTGCTCCTTTCCTCTCCATAATATGTCATAAATTTTCTGAAACCTTTTATACCAAAGTGACCCAGAGCATATATTTATATGCCATTTCTGAAGTTTGAAATGCAGTAATTCAATATCAGTACTGATGGAATATAAGCTGCAGAATCAAATGCTATTGGTCCTGATACTTGGTCAAAAATGAGTAACACTATTGTAAGTAACGGTGAAGTCCTTTCAAAGGATTTAACCCAAAGGTTAAAATCTTATTTCCCTTCTTAAACACCTTTTCATCTTTTCTCCTGTGCAGTATTTGCATGACTTATTATGCCATCAATGAACTGCTCTCTGGCCTCATTAACATTCTTATCTCCCTGAAAAAAATGTTTAAGAGACCTGTCTGGTTATTATCTCTACCACCCAGGACTTAAAGTTTGGCTATCTTTTTCAAACACATTTACCTTGAAATATATCTAAGGCTACTTTCCCAAACGTGCTGGGTTCTAACATTAGAGATCCACTCAGTCTGTTTTCTGTTTCACACTTCACGATTCCTCATGCAGGAAATGGCCGAAAGCAGTAACTGCGTTTGGAAAACAACAACAACAATAACGAAGCCATAAAACTCGAGGACTGCTGCACTCAGCTATAGAAAAGAGGCCCTGTTGTTTTGGTATGTATGAAACTGACTTTTGCAAAAACGAAAATGGAGAGATTGCTATTATATTTGTGGAATGTATAGTATACTAATTATAGGTTTGAAAATTAACCTGCTGCATTTTCAAATAAGAGTAGGATGGAAGCTGTGAAATGATAGGGAAAAAAAGGCATATATATCAAATTTTGAGATCTATCAAGAAACAATATTCTCAAAAATGACTGAAATAATATTACTTATTATTTCAGGTTTTATGAACACTTCATATTTATAGTAATGCCCCAGTAGCTCTGTTCTCTCTCCCAAGTTCCTCCATTTCTACTTTCACTTAAAGGAAATAATGTGATATCTTAAGTCAAAGAGAATTTAAAACACAATTTGGTTTGAGGATTTATCTTTCTCATGGGGTACTTATAACTCAGTCTAAATGGTTTGTTCCTTTTTTAGCTTCCTATAAAAGCATGATTTAAATCAATGTATAGGTAGGGTGTACAGTGGTTCGCCCATAAATTACTGCCCAAAACACACATACCTACATATATATACCTGTGTATATGAGTAAAATGTGTCTGTGTTTATATCTTTACCAACTTCTCTACCACTGGGTCAAGAAAACAAAGAAAGCATTCGTTTCATTTCATTCTTCTACTCCTGAGTGGCTGGGAGTGGGAGATACCTCTTTCTTTTTACAACTGGGAGTTGTTTTCCATTTCTTTTTATTCTTTTTTTAATTTTTTTAATTATCAAAGTATGATAACACATTTGCAGGAGACTTGGAAGATACAGTACAAAGTTACATATAGCTTCACTATATAGTACAATGATTTTTTAAGGAGATAAATTAAGATTTTTAGTTGGAGTCCCAATATCAAACTCTCATGAATTAATAGAATATACAGAGAGGTAGAAGAATATAGTAGACCTGAAAAACATATGAATAAATTCAACATCATTAAGATTTATATAATTTTCACACAATAGTAGGATACAAATTCTATTTAAGTTCCTATAGACTATATAAACTAGGAGACAATGAACCATATCCAGGGACATAAAACAATGTACAAATATTTCATGGTCTAAAGGTATTGAAATCATACAGAATCTATTCTCTTATCACTGTGGAATTATGTTAGAAATCAATATCAAAAGATATTTGAAAATAAACCACATATTTTCATGTGAAATGTGACATTTACCAAGAGATCTTTAACTCAGCCATTGAAAGCCTTAGTAAAGTTAGAAGACTAAAAAACAGAATGGTTATAGATAAGAAAGCATTTAAATGAGAAATTAATATCAAAGATACTTTAAAAATCCTATGTACTTGGAAATTAAATGTCCACTTTCAAATATCTAAGAGGCCATAATAAGGAAAATTTTAAAATATTTGTAATAGAAATGAAAAGAGAATTTACCAGAATGTGTTGCAAGCAGCTGAAGTGACTCAATGCAATTAAATACAATGTGGAGTCTTGAACAAGGAATGGAAACAAATAACAGACAGTAGCATAAAATCAGTTAATAATACAGTAACACATGTTAATTTCCTGTTGGTTTTTTTCTACATCTGTTTTCTGTTTGTTACTCTTAATGAAATCCTGGATTTCAGATGGGCATGTGGCCACTCAGAATAAAGATTGTATCTATTTTCTCCCCATGGAGTCAACAGCAGTAATGTGAACAACCACCAGAACCTGTTTCGTTTTGCTTTTTAAGGAGCACACTCTCTTTCTCTTTTTCTGTCTTTCTGGCAGGAAGGCACAGCTTCCTCCTGCACTACAGGGCTGTCGCTAAAAGAGCAAAGCAACGCGAGTCGAGGATGCTCACACTGGACTAACTAGGGCTGTGCCATAAACAAACAGTCTTCCTTCACATCTAATTATTCACCAGGTTTACGTAGTCTTCTCCTTTTATGATCCCTTATGGGATCAATCTCCTTTTTACTTCTCATGTCTAAATTCAATTCTGTACTCAATCTCTCACCTAGGGTTTTGAAATGACCTCAGAATTGCTTCTTCAGCAATTCTTTCACATGTTGCCTCCAAAATAAACTATGTAACGTACAAGCCTGGTCATAGAAAAGTAGTGGTGTCAGAATTGTAAATCACCATCTTAATACAGAGCTGAAATCCTCGAGATACAGTGGATAGCCAGGAAGAGAAAAAGTAGACCTACTCAAAAGACGGGCATACTAAAAGTGAACAGATCTGAAGCACGCCAGGGAGCACTGAGTCAGACAACGGACATGCCCCGTGTCTAGGCTGTTTCAGACGTGCTGGCCTGCATGTCATCTGCACCTTCACAAGCAGCCTCATATCTGAACTCGTGTTTTAGAAACTCAACATCACCTGGGATTACTATGAATAACCAGCTGCTAAAAATGAGCATAGGACACAGGAAATAATCTTTTTCAGCATTCAAAACTACTTCCTACATGCATTAAGCCCTAACATTCACCTACGAGAATCATTCTCTTGCTGTACATTCTCTATGAGTTATGGTTGTTCAGTTACTTCTTGCATTGTTCACTAGTCTATTCACATGCACTGATTTTGTCTATTTCACCTACTTGAAAAATTCTATACTTCTCCATTTCAATCCACAATGTAGTAGTACATTAAAAGAAAAACACTAAATATGAATATGTTTAATTGAACTGAAAATCTTATCACTGTTGGAGAATTAAATATTTTTCTTAAGAGAAACTTCTTGATGTGAAATATTAAATAACTCGTGAGTCCAGTTCAGTGATGGGGCAAGATAACATAGGATTCTGATTCTTAGACCTTAAAAATCACTTGACTTACAGCCTGAAACATACAGAAATATTTTATGATCATAAATGATTTAATCTTAGTTCTTCCCAAACATTTTACATCCAAAGTCCAAGTGAAGCAAAATCAGATGAAGCAAAATGGTGGCTTTCAGAGTGAAAAGAGACAAATGTACTTCCATTATATAATTAAAATACTATCTGCATGAAACATATGACCTACAATGAGATGGCATTTAATTAGAAAAGCTGTGTGCTTCCTAATGCTTACTTAGTCTAGTCACTATAACTATGTTTTAAAATAGAATTTTACTATCAAGATATTTGCTTAAGTACCATCTTTACAATCTGTTGTCTGCAAATAATTTCTTTAACTAATTGGTGGCCTTTTATTCTGTGAGATATTTAACATTTAAGTCTTATCTACTTGCTTTTAATGTGCTCCAATGCTATGACTGCCTAATACTTCTGAACTAGGACAATGGCATCCTCCTTGGAAAGACCAAGCTACCATTAGAAATGGGTCATGAAACAAATGTCATTAACTTATTTTAAAAAGGGCAGAACCCAACAAAGCATTACTGACAAACCTGCTTCCTTGCATCCATTTGTCTTTATGAAATATCACATTTAATATCTACCTCCATGAATGAGATGGCATTCTGAAACATCTATAAAAACCTTAAAACCACTCTAAATTAAATTTACTTTCAGGTATTTACTTTGAAAAAATAACCTAATTCTTTTATGAAAGATTAAATATTTAGTATTAATAATCCCCACTGATAAAAATCATGATTTCAGAGTTACTACCTTGAAAACATCCACGGGCTCTTAAAAAAGGAAAATTCAATGAGTAGAGGCAATGATGGAAAACAGGCAGATCAATGTAGGTTCTTTTCTTTTTTCCTTGATTTTGGTTGCAAAAAGACAACTTGAGACAGGTATCTGTATATCCTCCACATACCAAATGAGAAGTTTATTAAAAAAATAATGTTAAAGTAATAACAAAAGTGATACGGAATGATATTTCTATCTCTATGCAGGTAGACTTTCTGTGCTAACTTTTCACATTTTATTTTAGAATGAGCTTCTGCTTTCAGCATTCAAACGGAAATTTCTTATAATAAGGAAAGATAATCTATGCTCCAAAAATCCCCTTCTTGGAGGGAAAGCTTGGTAGAGTCAATCTTTATATCTGTTTTCCTCCATGGTATTCATAATGTAAAAATTTTATGAATTTTCTTCCCTTTGGGTGTCATTACAGATGACATTGCCAAATAAGGCCAGAGGCAATTCTTGTGAGGAGTATCCAGTCAGACAAAACACTTTGGAACTTTCAGGACAGGTCAGGACAGCTAGGAGAAAGGTTATACAGAGTAAAGGTCTGTGTTACTGCTCCACAGTAGACCCCAGGAGAGGAAGGCAGGTGTTGGCAGCTTTGGTTATCTCATCAAAACAAGTTCTCTTTTGTTTTGTTTTATTTTACTTATAAGGAAGTCTTATTATCTCAGATATACCTATAAACAAATAATAAAAATTCAAATACTCAAATTTTTCGGACTACATGCAAGACAATCTGTTGTTATCTAAAGCAGAAATAATGCTATTTTATAGGCAAACTAAAACCCACAATTTTATCAGTTAGAAAAACCCTGGGGTTTTGCCTTTTAGTTTTGCCATAATTTATTTTTTTTAATTTTTTAAAATTAATTTCTTATTGAAGGATAATTGCTTTACAGAATTTTGTTGTTTTCTGTCAAACCTCAACAAGAATCTACTTACAGGGCAACAATGGAGAAACAGACATAGTTTATTTGTGAGGCTTCCCAGGTGGTACTAGCAATAAAGAGCCTGCCTGCCAATGCAGGAGAGGTAAAGGGTGAAGGCTCAATCCATGGGTCAGGAAGACGCCCTGGAGGAGGAAATGGCAACCCACTCCAGTATTCTTGCCTGGAGAATCCCATGGACAGAGGAGCCTGGCAGTTTACAGTCCATAGGGTCACAAACAGTCAGACACAATTGAAGCGACTTCATGCACACACACATTCTTGATTCTAACCTACTCTTTATTTCCTTCTTCCATCCTCCTTTTTTCACTCACTTCCTTTCTTCTTCTGCCTATTATACCATTTTATTTTCATTTTTTCACCTTCTTTTCTGTCTTTTGTTCTTTAGGAATATATAGTCTTGTATTTTAAAATTCTTACTCCCCAGTTACAACAGGTATTAGATATTCCATAGCAGATCATCTCAGAGCAACCAAGAGCCTCCACATACTCCATTATAATCACTCCATGAACGGATCTCAATGTCTCCTTCTCAAAGCTGCTCCATCAAGGCCATCTCGTTTCTGCCAGTGGCCACCTTCTCAAGCCAGCAGTCTAACACAAACTGCAACCCCGTTCTTGCAATGCTCCCAGGTCCTAGATCTGAATTCATTCGTGTCTCCCTTGGTTGTTGCTAAATTCTTTCCTATCTCTACTGTGGATGACTCTTCATTTGGTCTCGTTGTAGGGTTGACTCCTGTCATTCAGCACTATGTAAATTGCATAAGAAAATGTCTAACTTCTTTGATTTATATTTGCTTGGTATGTTTTCCATTCTCTTATTTTCAGTCTGAGTACGTTTGCTTCCAGTTTGTCTCTCCTGCAGACAACATATTTCTTCACCCAATTAGGGAGTCTTGGTCTTTTAATTAGTTAGTTTATGCTGAGCACTAATTGGTGTAATTACTATGAAATTAGATCTTATTTCTGGCATCTTAATTCACAATTTCAATTTAAATGTAAATTATAATTGTTGTTAAATTAAGACCTATCTCTGCCATCTAATATTTTTATTTATTCTCTTTTTATACTTTCCCTGCTCCTTTCCTACTTTCAATAAAATAGATTTTTCTCCTTCTGCTTTAAAAGTTACACATTCTATTATCTTAATTGTTGTATTTATCAAAAGACTCATACTCTTTTGTCTTTATTGATGTCCTAAATGTGTAAATATATCTTCTTTCTAACATTAAAAACTTGATTAGTTCTAATATTTCCTTTGTCTTATCTCTAACTATTATGCTATAATATTATTAAGTAGAATTTTAGTTCTGAATTACTGTCAATATACTTTTTTGCAATCTAAATTTTATTTTTATAAGTGTAAACATTAGTTAATAGTTAACTGTTTTTACAAGTTTAGTATTTGTTCATCCGTACTTTCTGTTTCTCTTTCAGCATTTCCTAGTTCTGTTCTTCAAAAGGTGTTTTAAAAGAGGGCCATTTCATGGTAAATGTTTTTGGAGGCCTTTTATGTGTAAGAATAATTTTATTAAATGGTTATCTTTGTATACCAACTTCTTTAGCTATACTATTTTAGATTCACTGTTCTTATGCTTGAATACTTTTAAAATAACATTACATTGTCTTATTCTCATTTTGCTATTGAGAAGTCTATTGCTATCCTCATTCCTTCTCTCTCCCCCAGTTAGCTCTAAGTCCTATCTATTTGAAGTCTTTCAACTTTCTTTGATTTTGAAAAGTGTCTATTAATTCTTCACATTTTCTTTTTGCATTTTCTCTTCTTCTGGACTCTTTTTCAAAATTTATTTATTCTATTTTTATGTGTTATAGCTTTTCTTTTATATTTTCTATCTCATCATTCTTCACTGTTATCCTTTATAAATTGATCTTCAGGCTCACTTATTTGTTCTTCAGTTGTGCCCATTAAGATTCCTAGAATCCTCTTGATTTTAATATTCAGTGAAATATTTTTGAATAAGACCACTAGAGCTAGTTTCATAGTAATGTCAGGAATCTAAATCATGAAACTTGTTTGGTGTCCAGTATTTATTTGGTAAGTGTTAATGTTTCATATTAAATGGCTCTTGTTGAAAGCAACTAGAAATTACAGCATGTAGAAGCATGAGATCAGTTCTGGATTGCACTAATTTTTACAGAAGAACTAAGCATATGTTCTCTTTGTCCAGAAATCCTAATTTAAAATTAAATAAACCACAAGATAAATAATTCATAAAATAATTTTTGGTTTTGAAACTTCCCTGGTCCCTAATTATATCTCCTGTCTGTCTTTTAACTAGCTGTGCCCTCTAACTATAATCCTTCACCATACTCTCCAATTGTTGCTGTTGTTTATTCACTAAGTTGTGTCAGACTCTTTGCAAAGATGTGAACTGTAGCCCACCAGGTTCCTCTGTCCATGGGATTTCCCAGACAAGAATACTGAAGTGGGTTGCCATTTCTTCTCCAGGGGATATTCCTGACCCAGGGATCAAACCCATGTCTCCTGCACTGGCAGGTGGGTTCTTTAACAGTGAGCTGTTGGGGGAGCCCAGAAAGGGATAGCAGTGCACTGGCTGGAGCTGAACCCAGGCCTCCACATAGCAGGTGAACCACCTAATCTACCACAGAACTACCTCATCTCCAACTAGGCTCCCAAAATAGCCAATATTTTTATTCGCTTCAAGTCTTTATCTATTCTTCCTCAGCATGGGACACTCCATTCCTCCCAACGTTATTTCCTTTTTTGCCAATCCCCTGCTTATGCACTAGAGACTTTCTGGTGCCTTTTATGTGGCCTCCTCCAGGAAGCCTGCTGTCACTCATCTCTCCTAGGTAGGTTTCAGAGTCAGGTCTCCTTGTATGTTACCGTTATACTCTGTGCTTAGATTTCTTAAATTCTACTTGACTTTTCTTTCACTATAATATAGGGTCTGTGTACTTAGGGACTTTATATTTTGTACACTTTCACACCTAACTTTAGGTCCAAATAGTTCTCGGGGAATTACTGAAAAAAAAGTAAGTATTCTTTGGGTTTTAGTAGAAGTATGCTCTGAAATGCACTTGAATTGAATGACCAAGAGCTGGACCCAATCTTGTTTCAAACTGTCCCTCCACTGGTTACTACTTGCATAACTCTATACTTACGTCATTTAACCTTCACCAACTTACCAAGTCTGTGTTTTCTCAAGAGTAAAGTGAGGCTACCGGTGGTTGTGCTGTGTGCGCTTAGTCGCTGAGTCGTGTATGACTCTTTGTGAGCCCATGGACTGAAGCCCACCAGACTACTCTGTCCATGGAGTGGATTGCCATGTCCTCCTCCAGGGATCGAACCCAAGTCTCCCACATTGCAGGCAGATTCTTTACTGACTGAGCCTCAGGGAAGCCCTGATGGGTTCCCTGGTTATGTTATGTTAACAGTAGTTAACATAAGCAACTTATAAGGATTACAAAGATAATTCATGTACAGGATTTAGCATTTCTAGTTAATACACAGTAAGCTATCAATAAAGATTAACATCATTTTATAACTCAGATTCCTTTCATGAATAAAAGGCTAAGTGAATTAGATGATCCACTGGTATTCTCAGAGTCCCTTCCCATCTTTTCAGTAACAACTTCTCTGTGTCTTCATGTGACACTAGACCCTTTCCCCAGAGAAGAAATCTGATGAAGAGATTTACATAAAGATATAAGTAAGAATGATTCAATGAATTATCTTAGTTTAGTGAATGCTAATCCAAGGGGGGGGGGGATGTCTAATGCTGAAATTTAGGCACCAATATCAAAAAGCTACTGGAAATAATTTGGGGCAAGATGGCCTTTTGGGACAAATAATAGAAATCTTACTATGTAAGGAATCTGCTTATTTATTCACTCAATTGAAAATACATAATGAATTCTCACTATGTGAAATATCCTACCTAGGGGTGCAGGAATATAAAGATTTATCTTACTCAGTTTTTTCTTCAAGTATGCTTTTAACCTAATGAAGCAGTTAATAACATCTTATATTGATAATGCTTTAACATACATTATCTCACTTAGCTATAACAACTATCCTGTGATAAAGGCTTGGATGCTTACTGCAATGTCCCTGTTTGGATAATTTACTGGGTTTTCTTAAGGTCACACAGTTAGAAAGAGGTAGCATTTGGATTCAGACACAGTTCTCCTGAATATAAATTTTTTTTCTTTATATCATAAAGCTTATACAAATAGAATTTAAATAAACTTAAATAAATTTAAATGAAAATGATATCATAAGTATCATAAAATATTTTAGACATTTAGATGACAGCAAAATTAAAATTTGCAATTCATTGCAATTTCATAATGAGAGGTATTACTCCGTATATAGACACCTGAAGAATGGACTGGATTCTGATAGTAGAGATGGTGGAAGAGGACATTCCAGATGGAACAAAAGGCAGGGAGTAGACAGCAGACATAAAGAAGAGCAGATCATATGATGGAAACATCAAAAATCCTCCCTGACTGAAATTTGGGATATATGAAGGAAGTGATTTGACAATATTTAAAAGACAGATTGGGATCCAGTTATAGAGAATTGAAAGTTTGCACTTTTCTCCATAAGCCAGTAGTTTTCAGCCCTGGCTGAGTATCATAATCAATTTTCTAAAATGCCCATGCCCTGGCACACACCCAGAGATCCTATTATACTACCTCTTAGGGGTATGGCCATCTGCATACTTTAAATATCCTCTATTGATTCTGCTCTGTAGGCACAGTGGAAAATCAGTGTCATGGTGACTGAAGTGTGGTCTACTCCATGTGTGATATGTAGACTGTGCCAGTCTATAAACTGTTACCATCCTTGATGAGAAATTCAGAGTATGTGCATAAAAATTATACAGCAATTTAATGATGTAATTTTATGTCTGTTAAAACATATAACTTAGGAAGTGGCACTGTATTTTGTACACCATTTTTTTAATCTATGTGATTCATTTTACTGTATTTTACAAAGGTATTCTTTCTTGTGAAATGGAAATCAAAAGCAAAAACAAAACTGGGCTTTCAATACAGATAATTAAGAAGTATTCTCTAAGCCACAGTGGCTTCTATGAATATGAAACAATGTCATAATCGTGGTACTTTTCTAACATTGATAAGGCTCTGGCACATCAGCTAGATGAGAAGAGAATCCAGGTAGACGCCCACATGTTGAGACATGCTTGGATGCAAGTACATCAATGGTAAAGGAAAGAAAGGTTAAATGAATCAGAAAAATACACAAAGAAGAAAAAGTAAAAATTGTCCATACATTAAATTTAGAATAAAAAAAAAGGATAAAATCTAAAATTCAGTGCTATTATTAAGAGATTTGTGAACATCAGTAAGAAAACGTGGAGAGAGAAGTGGGAAATGAGTGGGGGTAGAGATAAAGATTTTTAGCTTTAGGCAAATTGAGTTTAACATGTTGGAAATAAATCAAATTGAAATCTCCCCCAGGTCACTGAAAATATGGGATGAGGACTTGTTAGAGAGGCGACAGTTCAGTTCGGTTCAATTACTCAGTCGTGTCCAACTCTTCGCTGCCCCATGGACTGCAGCACACCAGGCTTCCCTGTCCACCACCAGCTCCCAGAGCTTGCTCAAATTCATGTCCATCAAGTTGATGATGCCATCCAACCATCTCATCCTCTGAGAGATGCCAGATGGGAATAACAATCATGGGTGATATTCAAACTATACGACAGCCAATGCAGCAGCACACTCATGAGCCTGAATGCACCGTGGCCACAGGCACACAGCACTGCCTGGCAAGTGCCCACCGCTGACTATGGGCTCTAGATGCAGGCGAGACAGCGATGGGTGGGGGGTGAACAGGCAACAGGATCTCTGCGTGGGAAATGACTGAAGAAAAAACAAGAATTTGATGAAAACCTCTTCCAGATCATCCAAACTTTGTAGGTTTGAAGTGAAGGAGAGACAGAGGGTATTAAAAAGACAGGACTGTGTCATGAAATTAATTTTCTCTTGAAGTCAGTATGAGGAGAAATTTTAAGAGGAAAGACAAAGACTGTAAATAGTGATCAATTCAACAGAGAAATTGAGGAGAATGAGAAGCAAGGTAAAGCATATGGATTTAGTGAACAGGAATAAACAGGAAAACTTGAAGAAATCAGGTTTGATATTATAGGGAAATTTTAAGATACACAGCAATAAATAACAATAGTTGGTAATAATGATGCAGAGCCAGAAAATATAAATTCTTCTTAACAAAGGTATCAGAAGACTAAACAGAAATGACAAGGTTATAGTTTAAGAAGGTGAGAAAAAACAAAGACCATCAATATTTGAAGAGTGAATAGATGAGAATTTTCCAGATTTGATGAAATACCTCAATTCATAGATACTAAATCCCAAGAAATCTTAAACAAGTAATCTCAATATATTTTAACAAAGTTTTCCCACATTAAATACATGGAAATCTTAAAACTAACTGTTAGACTTCAAATACGTGGAAATCTTAAAAGCTAGCAAAGATGAAAGACCACAAGAAAAAGTGCTGCATAAACCAAAAACACAGATTTCTTGGTAGAAACAATGGAAGCTGGAAAATAGTGGAATCATAATTTCAAAGTGCTAAAAGAAAACTCAGAAATCCATACCCAGCAGAAATCCTTCAATGGAAATGGAGGCAAGCTAAAGACATTTTCAGATAAACAACTGAAACAGCATGCCTCTGAAGAAAATTTCCCTGACTGAAGGAAAATGATTTGAGCTGGAAAGCTATAGATACAGAAAGGAACCAAAAACAGCAAGACGAGTAAATACATAGAAATTTCAAGTAAACATCAACTGTACAAAATTTTAATTATGCTTTGTGAAGTTTAAAATACAAAGAGACAAATTAAAGTAAATATCAGCAGCGTGCAAATCATGAAGGGGTAAAGGTCCATTTTACAGAACTTGAAAAAGGGAGAATGTGCAAGAGGCTAGACCCTCTTGATGTTCTAGAAAGACTGTTATTACCGTAGGATGAGGAGCAGGTAAAGCTGTTAGGAAATTAATGCCTCAAAGAAGAACTATCAATGTCACTTTGAAAGTGAAGAGATGAGCTGTTGTTATTAAAAGAAGTGTTATGAAGAAGATACATATGCTGACACTCTAGAATGGTCAAGGGGGATGGGTTTACATATATTGTCTTAACCTCTGTGATTTAATTCTGGGCTCCTGTTAAGCCTTTATTATTTTCTCCACTTTACCAGTGAGGAAACTGTCTATGGGGTGCCGCCCTGTCTTGAGTCACAGTAAGTGGCAAAGTAGGAATTGGTGAGCCCAGGCACCATCACCTCCCCTAGAAGAAACGTGTACTGGAGCTGGGGAATATCTGTGTTTGCCATTCTATGGGTGTCAGGAGGCTCAGAGGCCCAGGTGCGGCTGCCCCTGTTTCTGCCAGGTTGCAGGGAAAGCAATGCCACATGTATGAGGACAGGACTCTTTCAAGGTTTCAGTCAGTTATGAGAAAGTCTCAGTTTCTGTAATCCATTAATTGTCTGGATGAATCATTCTCCTCCAGGATAAAACTCACTTCTGTCAACTGCTCTTCTATAGACTGCACTGCTGTTTTCCCCCATCTGATTTCACAAGTGTCCATAATCTTACTCACTCTTCACTGTCATTTTCTCTTACAATGTTAAATAGCTTTGGTGTTTTATGTCATAGTCACCTGCTTCATGTTCATCCCCTTTTTGCCCCTCTTCTCTTTTTTCTTTTCCCAAGCAGATAAATCTTTGCTGCTTTTTGTAAGAACTGATAACTAATGATAAGTCTAGGGTGCCATTTTACAACATCTACAAGTTTCTAGGAATTTACTAGAAATTCTGTTTCTTGATGTTCAGCTGCTAAGTCATGTCCAACTCTTAGTGACCCCATGGACTGCAGCACACCAGGCTCCTCTGTCCTCCACTGTCTCCATGAGTTTGCTCAAATTCATGTTCATTGAGTCGGTGATGCTATTTAACTATCTCATCCTCTGCCAACAGTTAAATGACACTTCACTGCCTGGCACAAGTAGGGGTTCCTGGTGCCCACGCTCAGCCTGGCAGACAGAGGCAGGATTTTAAACGACCACTGCCAGCCTCTGTCTCTGATGGACACAGCTCCCTCAATATACCAAAAATATCTTCGCATCATCATCCAAATTATAAACCATTTCTTATAACAGCAGACCATCAACTGTTTTTTCCACACTGTTTTTTCATAAGAAAGGAAAAAAAATCATATATTCATACAACAGGTGAGACATGAAAATATAGCCACAAAAATATTTCCTGAGTGTAAGGTTCAGAAAATATGGTTAATCAGCCAGTGTTTTAATTACCCTGAGGTTGGACCTTCAAACCAAAAATTCATAATCTAATTAAAGAAGTCCATCATATAGACAGAACATAAAGCAACATGCAATTAACATTTCCTAAAAATGAAACTGATGCAAGAACATTTTGATTTATTCTAATTATAGAGTTAATGCTGTACCTAATGCAGCAATGGTTTTGCATTAAGAAAAAGTCCTTGAAAGGTCTTTCTTCAAACTGTTTATATTTCTCCCACTGTAGCTGCGTGTAACATACATAAAAGAAATAAAAAGAATTCTCAATCTGTGGATATTATAAAATATAGATGACAGAAACCTGGCCCTGAATGCTCCCGTAAGAACAGTTTGCTCCAATCATACTACAAAGCGTCTCAAGGACAGCACTCTGATCAATCTGCTTCATTCATCTCCATGCACGTGAAAGAATGTCTTAGGAAGGGCTAAGAGCCAATATATCTGAATTCTTAAACACAGACTTGCACTTGGTACTCTGTATTGCTCCCACTACAGTGCCATGAACCCACTAAACATTCTGAAAGCACTGCTTCCAGCATGGTGGTGGGTACTTTCTCTAATAGAACATGCTGTGGTATACAACTGATCATGGGGAAAGCCGATGAATTGCATGTGACTCCTGGTATTTAAAGGTTTCAAAAGTGAAGATACTATATTCCAAAGTGTGATATTAAACATGAATGAAGTAGAAGGCAACTTGAGGAATCTCCTAGTCCCTTTATTTTACAGATCAGGAATCTAACACCCAGAGAGGTAAACAGTTCTGCCTATTTGTACACCAAGTCCTGTGAAAGTTCAGTTCAGTTCAGTCACTCAGTCGCTTCTGACTCTTTGTGACCCTGTGGACTGCAGCAGGGCAGGCCTCCCTGTCCATCACCAACTCCCAAAGTTTACTCAAACTCATGTCCATTGAGTCAGTGATGCCATCCAACCATCTCATCTTCTGTTATCCCCTTCCCCTGCCTTCAATCTTTCCCAGCATCAGGGTCTTTTCAAATGAGTGAGTTTTTCGCATCAGGTGGCCAAAGTACTGGAGTTTAGCTTCAACATCAGTCCTTCCAATGAATATTCAGGACTGATTTCCTTTGGATGGACTGGTTGGATCTCCCTGCTGTCCAAAGGACTCTTGGGAGTCTTCTCTTACATCACAGTTCAAAAGCATCAGTTCTCTGACACTCAGCTTTCTTTATAGTCCAACTCTCACATCCATACATGACTACTGGAAAAACCACAGCTTTGACTAGACAGATCTTTGTTGGCAAAGTAATGTCTCTGCCTTTTAATATGCTGTCTAGGTTGGTCACAACTTTTCTTCCAAGGAGTAAGCGTCTTTTAATTTCATGGCTGCAGTCACCATCTGCAGTGATTTTGGAGCCCCAAAAAATAAAGTATGTCACTGTTTCCATTGTTTCCCCATCTATTTGCCATGAAGTGATGGGAGCAGATGCTATGATCTTAGTTTCCTGAATGTTGAATTTTAAGTCAACTTTTTCACTCTCCTTTTTCACTTTCATCAAGAGGCTCTTTAGTGCCATAAGGGTGGTGTCATCTGCATAGCTGAAGTTATTGATATTTCTCTCGGCAATCTTGATTCCAGCTTGTGCTTTATCCAGTCCAGCATTTCTCACGATGTACTCTGCATATAAGTTAAATAAGCAGGGTGACAATATACAGCCTTGACATACTGCTTTCCCAATTTGGAACCATCTATTGTTCCAATTCCAGTTCTAACTGTTGCTTCTTGACCTGCATACAGGTTTTTCAGGAGTCCTATGCAAAGTGGAGCCAAATGAGCTCTACTGACTCCTAGATCTTTGGAGTCAGAAAGATCTGGTTTTAGATCCAACTTTTGCACATAAACATGTGAACATGCAAGGTCCTTCCCTAACTCTTGCTTTCCTCATCTTTAGAACAGAAACAGTAATGCAGACCCAGCAGGATGTGAAGATTAAATGAAATAATGATAAGATACCTTTAATGTGGCTGCTCCTTTAAGCTGCAGAACTCAAGGTGATAGTTTTCCTTCTAAGGATATGTGAGGATTATCTTAAATACCCTCTAGAGAATGTCAAAAAAGAGGAAGACTTCCATATGCATCAGAGGCTAGCAAAATTATCAGCACCAATTATTAAAGATTCTTCACCAACATCAAGAGAATTATAAATGAGATCTTTGGAAGTAAGAGGGTAAGAGGTTCTTCAAAGAAGCCATATAAGCCTTCTATGATGGATGAGCCCAAGGAGTATCTATGCCTTCAAATCAGTCCAGTAAGACATTTTGTATTCTTTTTTTTTCAATAACTCCTAATATTTATCATGCTAAATCTATCTTGCTGTAGCCACACAAGCCATATTTTGTGTCCTTTATTAATTAAAAGGTGGTGTGTGAAGGATGGGGAGGAAAGATAGATGTGTAAAGGAGGAAAAGAGAAGAAATCTTTTTTGAATATTTTTGTTGTCTTTTTTTTTTTTTTTTTTTACTGGAGTATAATTGCCTTACAAAGCCCAGGTGGCACAGTGGTAAAGAATCTGCAGGTTCGACCCCTGAGTTGGGAAGATCCCCTGGAGTAGGAAATGGCAACCCACTTCAGTATTCTAGCCTGGAAATTCCATGGACAGCAGAGCTTAGTGGGTCCATGGGGTCACAAAAAGTTGGACACAACTGAGCACTATCCATACAATTGCTTTACAATGTTGTGTAGTTATATATCACTATACAACAGAAACTATGGTTTTACATGCTGTTAAAATTCTGTAAGTACTATAATTTTGAATAAAAAAAAAGAGGAGTCTAACAGGGCTCTCTTTCCCCATTTCAGAATGGAAATTAGGGTAAAAAAGAAATAATAACTTTGAAAAAGTATAAAGTTGCAATTACTCTAATAAAATAAAAAAATTAATTTCTAAACTTAAATTTACAGACTGTTTTTATGTTTTGTAAAGTATTGGTAGTACTTTTTATTTATCTAAGAATGCCTAGAGAATGACAGAATTTGAGCTAACTGCCATCCAAGAAGATAGGAAGAATTAGTCCCACAGAACTGCTCTAACAAGAAGTGAACAGACCATTGACAGATGAATGGATAAAGATGTGGTACATATATACAACAGAGTATTACTCAGCCATAAAAAGAACAAAATAATGCCAGTTGCAACAATGTAGATGGACCTAGAGATTATTCACACTAAGAGAAGGAAGCAAGACAAATAAGGACATATATGATATCACTTACATGGGGAATCTAAAAAAAATGACAAAAATAAACTTATTTACAAAACAGAAATAGACTCACAGACTTAGAAGACAAATGTATGGTAACTAAAGATGAAAGATGTGGGGAGGCATATTAGGAGCTTGGGGTTAACATATACACACCACTATACATAAAAAAGATATCAACATGTACCAATTGTATAGCACAGAGAACTCTACTCAACACTCTGGAACAAACTAAATAGTAAAAGAATCTGAAAAAGAATAGATATATGTAAAAAAAAAAATCTTAAGAGAATATTGAATTAAATTGGAAACATAAATTTAAAAAAAGACGTGACCAGACGTTAAGTTGATATCTGACTATATCCTATGAGTCTTGCCTCTCCAATATAGCAGTTAGACCACAATAAAGATTATTTTACAATTACATATTTTTAGTAGAGTTCCTGTGAGTAAATTCTCACAAATAAGATTGTGGAGGATTTCATGTAGGTGCCATAATTTACTTAACCAAATCTCATTTGTTAAATCATTTTTAAAATCATGATTGACAATATTTAAATGAATGTAATTTTATATAACAAGTTTTTCATACTTTTGAATTATTTACTTAAAATAAATACCCATAAATGAGGCTTATGAACTTGTGTATGCATTATTTTCGCTCTTCACATATGTTACCAAATTGCTCTCTAAAGAGACTGCACCACCTTTATTGCTACCAGCAGTATATGAATATTTCTGTTTTACTAGAATTAGATATTATTAGTTTAAATGCAAAATTAATACCTATAAAATAATACCTAGCTTTTAAACCTGAATCTCTTTACTACAAAACATTCTTCCATACATTTACCATTTATATTTTTATCTCTGAGGAATGGTTTACATTTATGCAAATTCATCCCAAAGGTATGTTCTGATTAAAGGATACTTGGTGTCACATCAGGCTCTCTGGCTGAATTTACAGCAGCAGGAAGGAAAGGAACATCATAGAAGGTACAACAGTCATAAATATTTGTAGAAATTCCACTCTCCAGGTTCCTATTTCCAGGCAAGCAATCAGTACTGAGTCAAAAGACAATGGAATTCTTAGAGAGATCTTCTTGGGAAAGGAAATAATTTCCTTGTTTTGTAAAATATATACTATTAAGGATATGATTGAGTCAAAGATGGAAAAAAATCAAGGGAATTTTATTTCTTGTATAGTGTTTCTAATAAATTTTAGCAATCAGATAATCAGCTTCTTTTCACATTAAGTCTAAAATAGGACACTGAATACCTTCTTACCCAAAGTAAAGTAAAATTTTACTGTTAAGCAACACTAAAACAGAATAAGAAAATTCTTCTGTAGTAACTACAAATTCTACTTTCTTAAAGATTGTTTTGGGTTTGACTAAAACATAAAGTAAAGATACATATTACTTTTAAATAAGAGGAATCTTCAGAGAAACATTCGTGTATTGAAATACTGCAAATATCAAAATACATGAGTTTCACAGAAAAATGCAAAAGATGGATAATGATGGTCACAAAGAAATGGTTAGAAAGATATTTCACAACAACATCCAAACAGCAAAGGTATTTAGTTGTAGAAATCATAAAGCAGAAAATATATTTTCAAAATCAGTGATCTTTACCAAACATTTGAATTTTGGATAATAATATATTTCTACCCAAATGAACCCTGCTATTATATCTATATGACAGCTGCCAAGTTGTTCCGGAAGGAAATTTGGCTCATGTGCTTTACAGCAGTTCATCCATTTAGTTTAAACAGCTGGCAAGGTTCAGAAATACCAGAATTAGGACATATTAATATGCAAAGAGCAGTCCAGAATGATGGATATTTTCTTCTGCTCAGACTTGCTCACAGTTCTGTAACTTTAAACAAAGATACAATCATAGAAGCTTTGACTTTAACTGGCATGAAGTTTGGGTTCTAAGATGACAGTTCCTTTAAGGACAGTTTCCATCATTTTTCTCAGGAACATGAGAGAAAGGACAGAAGGCAGAGAAAACACAATTTCCTCTCCTTGGTTTCCTTTGGGTCCTAAGAATTTTCCCTTTTACTCTAGTATTCCTGAGGCTGGTTCTACATTTCTACCTAATCTCTTCAAATTTCACTTCATACTCTGACCTGCCATAGTTATTATGAGTTTTAAAGATGAGTGATTCTACAGAATTTTTTGATAAAATCCACCCTCTTGAACACATGTACACTGTTGGTGGGGATAAACTGGTACAGCCACTACAGAAAAAAATATAGAGCTTCCTTCAAAAATTAAAAAGTGAACTACCATATGATCCAGAAATTCCACTTCTGGGTATATATCCAAAGCTAATAAAACCGCTACCTCGAAGAGATACCTGCACTCTCCTGTTCACTGCAGCATTATTCACAAGAGTGAAGACATGGCAACATCCTTAGTGTTCAGGAGAATGGGTAAAGAAAAGAATGGGCAATAGAAGAATGGGTAAAGAAAATGGAATATTATTCAACTATGAGAAAGAACACCTGCCACTGCAACAACATGGATAAAACGTGAAGGCACAGTGCTAAGTGAAATGAGTCAGACACAGAAAGGCAAGTACTTTATGATGTCACTTACATGTGAAATTAAACAACACAAGAAATTACAGGTATGGAAAACAAGCTGGTGGTTACCACAGGTAAGGGGTGTTGGGTGGGAGAACTGGGTGAAGGTGGTCAAAAAGGTGCAAACTTCCAGCTATAAGACGAGTAAGCTTTGAGGATATAATGTACATCATGGTGACTAGAGTTAGCAAAACTGTATTGCTTATTTGAAGCTGCTAAGAGAATAGATCCTAAAAGTTCTAATTATAAGAAAAAAAAATTGTAACTGTGTGGTGATGGATGTTAACTAGCCTTATTGCACCAACCATTTTGCAATATATACATGTACTAAATCACTATTTTATGCACCTAAAACAGATACAATGTTATGTCAATTATATTGAAATAAAACCGGGGTTAGGGGAGAATTCACCCTTTCCTAAATAAAACAAACAAACCAGCAAACAAATAAAACAATTATTTAGCAAACAAAAAGAAGAGGAAACTTGTTGACAAACGTAGATACCAGTAATATTCAGTCTGCATAATATTTGTCAGGAAACATTAGAAACATTCATAAAATATTCCAGCAATAAGACATAAATACCCTCTATCAGCAGTAGTATGTTCAACATTATATCAGAAGTTCTGCCAGGTTAAAATACAAGATAAATATATAAGTGATAGAATAATGAGAAACAAAGAAAAAAAATTCTACTTGGAAGAGCCAAGAAAATCAATTGACAAACTGATAAGTGATTTCAGCCAACCCATGATAAAAAATAAAAGTAGACCAAAATCAACAGCATCAGCAATAGCCAATTTGAAAGCATAAGTAAAAATACCCAATTACACTGGCAACCCACATATTAGTTAGGAATAAACCTGATGAGAAAATTGTGAGTTCTCTATAAAGAAAGCCATACAATTATATTTAAGAACATAAAGGAAGGTATAAAGAAATGAACACACACCTCATGCCAGGTTAAGAGAGTTCAATGTCAATGTATGGCAAAAACCACTACAATATTGTAAAGTAATTAGCCTCCAACTAATAAAAATAAATGGAAGAAAAAAAAGAGAGTTCAATGTAATGGAGATGTCTATTATCCATATTTTAATCAATTCAGTTAAAATTTAGCATGTTTTCCAAGAAACGCATCAAACAGATTAAGCTTTATTTGGAAAACTGAGTTTAGAAAACACAGATGAAGGAATAAACATATCTATACACTGTATGGTGGGCAAGTTTAAAATTTTTTTAAGAAAGGACTGGAAAGTAAAGGTAAAAAACTAGCCATTAAAGATATTTTTAAAAAATCATAAGCCGGTGGTGGTGATTACCATTGATTACTGTTCTGCGCAAAGATTTGCTATAAGAAAGGGAAAAACAATCAGTGCCGCCGAACAGAAAATGCAAAAGCAGATTTATGTGTTCAAACTCAAAGGATGATAAGGGTAACCTTCCAAAACAGGAAGGAAAGGATGGACGGGAAAATTCAGTAAACAGGGTTTACAAACTGGTTATCACCTTGTGCGGTAAAAATAAACTTACAGATTATATATCATATATTCTAAATGTAATGAAACAATAATAATATTAGAAAAAATATACAATGGATCTTTAGACTATTGAAGAGCTTAAAGCAATACAGGGGGAGAGCAACAAAGGTAAAGACTAAAAAACTTGGGGACGTAAAATACAGGCTTCTATGTAATAAAGTACCAAGAAAAGTACCAGTGTACTTTTGATATTAAAACTCTCCTTCTGTTTAAACTCTTCTGTTCAGAAACAGAAGACAGAGAGAAAAAGTTCTACTACATGAAACAAATATAATATCAGATATCTTATCTGATATTATATGTTGGTTAATAAAATTGACTCCAGGTTTGTTTGATTATCTGAATTTGTACCCAACTCTGCCAGGTACTATGACCTTGGGCAGGGTTTCTCAGCTGTCTGGTCTCAGTTTCCTCATTTGTAAAATGGAGACAATCCCACCAAGTTTGTTGTGCAGAAAGAAGTAAATTAGTTAATCCACATAAAGTGCTTAGAATGGTGTGTGGGCCATTAGCCACAAGTGTCATTATTACCATACACAACAAAAAATAATATTCAGGATATTTAAATATGTAAATAATTTTTAAAATTAATTTTTAAAGTACAAAGAATGTAATCTACAAGTGAATAAAATTTAGGGACAAGTAATTCATAGAGGAAGAAATATAAATGACCAACAAACATTAAAAAAAAATCCTCAATGGTAATACTCTAAGAAATGTGGATCCAAACTCCAATAAAGTAACAATCTGTAACCATCAGATTAAAAAAAAATAATCAACAGAATGATTATAGTGCCAGTGGGGTTATAGAGAAACAGCCCCTCAAATTCAATGTTGGTGAATATAAGTTTATGCCTACTTTTGAAGAAGAAATAATGGGAGAACATTATAAAATATAAAATATATATACTATCACCAAAGCCCTTGACTGTGTGGATGACAATAAACTGTGGAAAATTCTGAAAGAGATGGGAACACCAGACCACCTGACCTGCCTCTTGAGAAACCTGTATGCAGGTCAGGAAGCAACAGTTAGAACTGGACATGGAACAACAGACTGGTTCCAAATAGGAAAAGGAGTACGTCAAGGCTGTATATTGTCACCCTGCTTATTTAACTTATATGCAGAGTACATCATGAGAAATGCTGGGCTGGAAGAAGCACAAGCTGGAATCAAAACAGCCGGGAGAAATATCAATAATGTTAGATATGCAGATGACACCACCCTTATGGCAGAAAGTGAAGAGGAACTAAAAACCCTCTTGATGAAAGTGAAAGAGAGTGAAAAAGTTGGCTTAAAGCTCAACATCCAGAAAACTAAGATCATGGCATCTGGTCACATCACCTCATGGGAAATAGATGGGGAGACAGTGGAAACAGTGTCAGACTTTATTTTTGGGGGGCTCCAAAATCACTGGAGATGGTGACTGCAGCCATGAAATTAAAAGACGCTTACTCCTTGGAAGGAAAGTTATGACCAACCTAAACCTAGATAGCATATTAAAAAGCAGAGACATTACTTTGCCAACAGAGGTCTGTCTGGTCAAGGCTATGTTTTTTCCAGTGGTCATGTATGGATGTGAGAGTTGGACTGTGAAGAAAGCTGAGTGCCAAAAAAATGATGCTTTTGAACTGTGGTGTTGGAGAAGACTCTTGAGAGTCCCTTGGACTGCGAGAAGATCCAACCAGTCCATCCTGAAGGAGATAGGTCCTGGGTGTTCACTGGAAGGACTGATGCTGAAGCTGAAACTCCAATACTTTGGCCACCTCATGCGAAGAGTTGACTCACTGGAAAAGACCCTGATGCTGGGAGGGATTGGGGGCAGGAGGAGAAAGGGACGACAGAGGATGAGATGGCTGGATGGCATCACCGACTCGATGGGCATGAGTTTGAGTAAACTCTGGGAGTTTGTGATGGACAGGGAGGCCTGGCGTGCTGCGATTCATGGGGTCACAGAGAGTTGGACACGACTGAGCGACTGAACTGAACTGAACTGATCATCTAACAACTCCATTTCCTAGAACCTGCCCTGCATAAATACTCTAGTCCTGCAAAAATACATTGTTTATAATTAGGGATATGAGAAAATCCCTGAATGTCCATCAGTGTAGCTAGGTAAACAATGATTCATGGTTTAATGCAACTGTTTAAAATAATAAGCTCTATCTACATATACTGCCAAAGAATTTTCAAAGCCATACTGTCAAATTGAAAAATAAATTGAAGAAAAATACATAATAATTGATCCCATGTACTTTTTAAAGTCCACAAAACAGTATAATATATAATTCATACATACACATGTGTACTATACAAAGCATATTTGTAGAAAAATATATATGCTTTACTTGTATATATATATATGTAAACCACATAAAGACAATGGTCAATTTGGGGACCAGGCAAAGGAGGGAGTGGGGCCTGCAGGAAAACAATTTTATCAAGGTATGTGTACTGACTAAATCCTTTACAATGAAGTGCATTCACTTATTTACTGTGAAATTTTAAAATTCAACAAAAGCAATGAGACCTAGCACACAGAAACACTCAAATAATTGCTGTTACTGTAAATATGAATATAATGATTAATTCTGAAATTACGTGCTAGTCTCTTGCTCTCAAGGCACTAAGAGTCTAGTTTTCTGAGAACCAGGATGAATACCACTCTCAGCTCTAAATGCATTACAATTTTTCAAACCAGATATCTAAAACCAACGTAAAGTGAAAGCTTGCATAGCTTTCAAATGATCCGGAATCCCTGCTGGATTGATTCAAAATGAAAGAGAAGCCTCAGTCCTCCTCTTCAGTAGACGTGGCCTAACTAACACAGAGCTTGGTTTTGCAAAGGCCAGCATACTTTCAAAGAGAAGAAGGAAATTCACATTCTGAGGGTTGTGTCTTTTTTGTTTGCTTTATTCGCATTTTCATTTTTTAAAATTACTCGCATTAATATCCTATGTCTGTGCAGTTGACAGAAATGCAATTTATTTGAGAAAGAGAAACATGAATTGCCCCAGGTTTTTAATTTTGATTGTTAAAAATATGATACAGTGAATGCTGATTTGAAACCTCTAAAAACAAGCTCTGCAAAATTCAAGTCATTTCTAGATAAAATGTTAAATTTTCTACAGCAAGTTTATATCAGGGAAGCATCAATTATTTTAGGTCTGCCCTTCAGTTCATACCATAGAAATCTCAGTCTTTTCTTGGTCTGTCCTTCAATTATAGATATAAGGTCAACAGTTTGGTATATTACACTTAATGTAATGGTTGTATCCAATTTATCCCTTTCTCATCCAATGATAATTCTTATTAATGTAAGTTATGTGGAATAGATGGAGTCAGGCCAATCATAAAGTCCCCTGACTGCAGTTATGAAATTCGCTCAACTTCATAATGATGGAAAGTCATATCTGGAAATTCCGAGGGTACCTTCAACTTGGAAGTTAACTTCTTTGAGTAAATTAGGACTGTCCTTGGCGAATGGTAAAGGACCTCACTAAATAAAATGCATGATTAGATTTACACTGACATAAATGTATTTCCCTATGCCTCAATTTATTCATTTTAAAAATGAGATTGGATTAGATGATTTAATCCTAATTTTCAGTCCAAAAAAAAGGTGGTGGGGGGGCAGAATATTAAGTATGTGCTTTCTTATAGAAATCATTCCAGAGAAAATTAGGTCAATTTTAAGTAAGAAGTAAAAAAGAAAATAAAATATAGATATATCTCTGGTGAAATTCTAGAACAGATTATCAAAGACGTATGTGATCCATCAGTACTTGACAAATAAAAGTTAATAGTAATAATGATCATAATAATTTAGCAAAGGTTGCATAAGAAATTTCATCAAATAAGAGTTTTTTTTTTCTTTTTAAAGCAGGATAACTGGACTAAACAATGAAAAAAATGCTGGAAAGATTACATTCATTCAGGTTGTTATCAAGATATTTGAAGATTTTTTCATGTGAAGATTGAAAAATGTGGATAGTGAGGTCTTCTTGCGGCTTGGGAGATAAAAAGGACGGATATCTGTTTCATTACCAAGATAAAATTCATGATCAAGTTGAAGGATTAATTATTTATTAAAAACTGGAGAAGGAAATGGCAACCCACTCCAGTATTCTTGCCTGGAAGATCCCGTGGACAGAGGAGCCTGGTAGGGCTACAGTCCATGGGGTCGCAAAGAGTTAGACATGACTGAGTGACTTCACTTTCCTTTTCTTTTTCCTTTATAATGGTTTATTATCTGTTTTGAAGGTTTTGCCCACAGTCTTGACTCCATTACTTTTTAAAAAATCAATAACTAAAGATATAAAGAGAATCAAATTTAGAAATCATTTAAGTCAAGGAAGCATGAGTAACTGTATATCTAATTACAAAACCTTAATTCCAAATGTTTAACAGGCTAAAGTGACAAGATTAAAACTATGAGAGGAAATGTTGATAAAGAAAAATCTTGCCTACCAGTAACAATGAATAAATAATAAAAATTCTGGCTATTCAATACTCCATCAGTACTATGAATATGACACAGTACTTACATGTCTAAAACAAGCTTGACATGAACCAGTCATGTGCATGACTTCATCTTCTCCCTCCCTCAAAACAACTGCAGTTTAAACTTGACTACTAGTGTTCAGGAAAACTATGTTTCAGTGTTCAGAAATCTATGTTTAGCTCTGGCTACCCTATTTAAAAGATAATGGTTACCTTTTTAGTTCTGGCTACCATACTTAAAAATACATTAGAGACAATTTTAGACAAAAGGCAGTTTTAAATATGGTAACTCTACTCGGAACTGTGTCACATGAAGAAATTAAAGATATTTTTAGCTTAGAAATACAAGGTCTGTGCACTTGGGTTTGTAGATACAATTTTTAGAAAGGAAGTAAAGGGAAGTAGGCAGTCCATCCTAAAGGAGATCAGTCCTGAATATTCATTGGAAGGACTGATGCGGAAGCTGAAACTCCAATACTTTGGCCACCTGATGCAAAGAGCTGACTCATTTGAAGAGACCCTGATGCTGGGAAAGATTGAAGGCGGGAGGAGAAGGGGATGACAGAGGATGAGATGGTTGGATGAAATCACCGACTCAATGGACATGAGTTTGAGATGGACAGGGAGGCCTGGCATGCTGCAGTCCATGGGGTTGCAGAGAGTCAGACACGACTGAGTAACTGAACTGAACTGAAAGGGAAGCAAAATGAAAATCCTAATATTTGTAGGATTATCTCTTGGAAAACAAATTTGTTTCACATTTAATTCTCTTTATCCTGTCTTATTTTTGTAAACAGATGTTTAACCAAAAACAACAGAATTATTCTTCACAGCCACCATTTTTATAATTAGGAAAAGAGAGAAGTGGAAAGAAGAGATATATAAGCTTAGTTAAAGCAAACATTCTAGTTGCACTCATGTTTCTCCAGGTTTATTCATCTTGTGTATTCAATGTCAAGCATATTGGCAGGTAAAGAGCAGATATTCAATAAGTTTAAATAAATGAATAATGGAAGAATGAATAAGTAATTATGGAGTGAATGACTGGAGAGGTCCCAGACACTAGAAATGTTCCAGTCAAGGCTGGATGACTATTTATCAGGAATCTCTTGAAAGGATTTCTAAAAGAAGATAATGAGACTAGGAGACTTGAAGATGCCTTTTAAATGTCAAATTATTTAAGGGATCAATTATTTCCTATAGTTTTGATCACTATTATCATTTAATTATTAGAACTTGTTCAAAGATACAAGTTTATTATTAAAGGGAGAGAAAGTGATATATAAATGTAAAGTTTAAGATTTCTGGTATGGAAAAGCTTGGTAACACATTTTTCCATATGTAAGTAAATTATGTCAATTTAAGTGGAATGCCCTTCAGAAAGGAAATAAAATATATAATTTGAATGGCAATGTACAAGTTCACTTTTGTCATGAACTACTAAATCCTTCTTACAGTTTTGACAAAAACAGCAATTAAATTACATTCTAAAACAATATCTGTGTATTTCATTTGGGATCCTAACTTACCTATGTAGCTTTAATGCATTTTACATTGAAATTAAGTACAGTTTCCAAAGATTAGTAATAACTCCTGTGAATAAGTAGCTACATATGTTTCATGCTTAAGTTTTTTATTATAAATATTTTATAATACAATTCAAATGTTATGTTCTATTAGGCTTATTTTTTAAGAGAATTTTTTTAAAGTATTTAAAATAAAATGTATTACAGACAGTGTTAGAAAAATAAGGATGGTGTACATAGATAAACAAAGGCATTAACCATATCCCACAGGATACTGAAATGATCTATTTTTTAAAAATTATTGAAATGTTGCAAGGTTTTAGATATACAAAGAATAATAATTTTAAACTAATAATAAAACATTAAGTAATCTGAAGAGTTTTAGAAGAATATAATTATGTAAAAAACCTGTAATGAAACACATAAATTTTAATGGTGTTTGTCTTTTGCTAGGGGACTGTGGGTGATTCCCCCCCCCCATTCTTTCTACATTTTTATAATCAGCATAGACTATTTTCAAAAAAGTTTTCATAAAATAAGAGTAAACTAACACATGATACATATTTCAAAAGCAAAATATTTATGCTAATTTAAAAATTATTATTTAACTTGAATGTCTTTATGTCACACAAATGAAAAGCTCTCCTATAACACATCTTAAGGGTACCTGGGGCAAAGCCCCTTAATACAGCACTAGGAAAGGAATTATTTCACTGAACTGAATACTCGTTAGGCAGTTAAAGTAGGGAAAAGGGGCACCCAAAATGTTGGTCAGAAGAAGTGGTGGCTAAACCAAGGACCTGAGTGAAGACTCCCGGCAGGAAAATGAGTCTGGCACAGCCCCTTCCCTGATTGGTCTCGGGCTCATGCCTTATCTGCATAGGGTACAAAGAATCAGGCCCCAGGACTGCCCAGAGGAGGGAACAAAGGATTTAAACAGGAAGTCAAAAAGGGGGCAGGACCACTCCTGCAGGAGTTGGTCTGCTCTCACATTTCCAGAGCGTACAGCTGAATAAATCTTGCCTGTTTGGGCTATCCTGGTCTGTCCTTTCAATTCTTTGCTATGATGAGACAAGAACCAAGGGAGAGAAGAACCAACCTAATACTCCAAATAAGCAAAGTCACTTTTTAAGCAGTAAAATCATTGGAAAATTAGACCAACTTATACATTTTATTTTTTCCTGAATCATTTTAAGCTCCTTTCTTGCTTTCATGATGCTATCAATATTTTTTAACCTTCTCTAAATGGCTTTAAAGGAGATCAGTCCTGGGTGTTCATTGGAAAGACTGATGCTGAAGCTGAAACTCCAATACTTTGGCCACCTCATGAGAAGAGTTGACTCACTGGAAAAGACCCTGATGCTGGGAGGGATTGGGGTCAGGAGGAGAAGGGGATGACAGAGGATGAGATGGCTGGATGGCATCACCGACTCGATGGGCATGAGTTTGAGTAAACTCCGGGAGTTGGTGATGGACAGGGAGGCCTGTCGTGCTGTGATTCATGGGGTCACAAAGAGTTGGACACGATTGAGCGACTGAATTAAATGGCTCAGAGATATTTTGTGACTGTCAGGGATTTAATAGTGGAGCACTCAGTGCCTGCCAAGGTGCAGAAGGGCATTGGTGCCAATAAAAGTTTTAGCTTTTGAGTTATAGTGCTTATTCCTCACACAATTTCTGTGCTAGATATTAATACTTATTAGACATTTTATTATACATTACTACTGTTATTATGTCTTTCTTTACCTTTTACTCTTCTTCCCTTGACTTCCCCTAGTTTATGGCTTCAAATACCACATGGTATACAAATAAATTAATACTGCTTATGGTTATGTTTAATAAACAATCTCTTAAATTTATTCATCAACAAATATGTTCCATGGTCAGGCATACATCAAGGCAATTGAAGAGCTGGGAGCTGGGAGCAGCGTGTGTTTGAGAGGGTCCAAGTGGCCAAAACAAAGTGAAGAAAGACTGGCAGTGTAGTAGAACATGCTCAGAGATGAAGTAAAACCCCAAGTTATGCAGCACACTACAGGCAACATACAGATTTTGGTTTTAACTCCGGGTAGGGAGTTGCTGAGTGGTGTTAGACCAGGAAGTCAGTATGTTCAACTTTCAATTTTTAAATATTCAGTCCACTGCAAAATTATGGTGGTTCTAACACTGAAAATATACTTAAAAGCTATTCACTTTACATCTCTAATGCTACCACCCGTACATGAACCATACCCCCTTTTGCGGGAACCATTTTAGTTGCTATTTAATCTAAAGCATTCTTTCTTTACACTCTTGGCCCTAATCATGAAGTGTTAGAGAAAAAGAGAAAACAAAGATGACTCTAAGGTTTCAGTCTGAGAACTGCAAGAATGGTATGGCCACTGAGACACAGAGCTCTGAAGACGGTTAATTTGGTGAGGCCACGGGTCAACATGATTTTGAAAAATAAAAACATGGTTAGAGAACTTACACTTACTGAATTCAACACTTTTGTAAAGCACTTCTAATCAAGAATATGTAGTACTGAAAGAAGTATAAAAATAAAGATTAATAAAATAGTCTTGGAAGCCCAAAAATAAACTCTTACATATAAGATCAATTAACTTTGACAAAGGCACCAATTCAGAGAGGAAAATGTTAGGTAGTTAACAAAAAGATGATCTTTGCAATGAAAAGCTTTGGAACAACTGGATAACACCAGAT
This sequence comes from Cervus canadensis, assembly GCF_019320065.1. Classification (NCBI taxonomy): domain Eukaryota; kingdom Metazoa; phylum Chordata; class Mammalia; order Artiodactyla; family Cervidae; genus Cervus; species Cervus canadensis. Next base: position 16,047,417 of record NC_057416.1, read on the forward strand.
GAAAAGAGGAATTGAGACACTTTACTCACACAATACTCAAACAATAACTGAAAACGGAGCACAGACCTAAATGTAAAAGCTGAGATGATAACATTTCTAGAAGAAAACACAAAAGAAATTTCTTATGAGCTTGGGTTTGGCAAAGAGTTCTTAGATGTAACTCTAAAAGTAGAATCCATAAAAGGAAAAAAAATGATAAATTGATATTTGTCAAAATTAAAAATATTTATGCTTTCAAAATTCACCTTCAGGAAATGAAGACAAGGTACATACAGGAAGAAAAAGTTTGCAAATCACACGTATCTGATGAAGGACTGGTTTCCAAGATATATAAAAGGCTCTTACATATCTAAAAGAAGAAGATAAATAACTTAGTTAAAACTGAGTAAACAATTACAAGACATTCACTAAATAAAACATGTGAAAGACTGATAAACATATAAAAAGAAGCTTCCCTACAATGTCATTAGTCAATCAGGAAGTTCCAATTAAAGCCACACCTACTTCACGTCTATTAGAATGACAATGAACAAAAAGCAAGCGATAACAATATAATCTATATTATATGAACCAGCCATTCTACTCTTAGGAATTTACCCGAAGAAATTAAACAAATTTCTAAACACAAAAACTTGTATGGAAATAGTCATACTAGCAAGAAAGGGCAAACACAGAGACAGAAGGCAGATTAGGTTAGTGGTTCCCTAGGGCTGGAGTAAGGGTGAGCATTACCTGAAAATGGGCACAGGACATCCTTTTAAAATGAAAGAAAAGTTCTAAAACTGATAATAGTAACTGTTGCATAAGCCTATAAATTTATAAAATTTGTTAAATTGTACACTTAACTCCAGAGGACTTTATAAGATGAAATTATAGCTCAATAATATTGTTTAACTTGTATGCAAATACAAAAAAATGATTACTGAAAAAAGAACAAAAGCAATTCAATAGAGGAAAAATAGTATTTCAACAAATGGTGCTGGAATAATTGAACAACCACATGCAAAATACAAATCTAGACACTCACCTTACACTTTTCGTTCAACTCAAATGTAAAACAAAATGCTAGAAAACTTCTAGAAGAAAACGTAAGAGAACAATCTATGTGACTCAAGAGCATAAAAAAATAAACAAGGAGAAAAATAAATACCAGGAGAAAGTATTTGCCAAAAACATATCTGATAAAGGACTGTAATCCAAAATATACAAAGAATTCTCAAATTTTAACAATACAAAAACAAAAGACTGGATTAAAAATGAGGTCAAAGATCTTAGCAGACACGTCACCAAAATATACAGACAGCAAATAAGTATATAAAAAGAGGCTCCACATCGTATGTCAACAGGGAAATGCAAATCGAGACAACAAAGAGACTTCATTATACACCTATGAGGATGGTCAGAATTCAGAAGGTGGACCAAAGGTTGGCAAGGATGTGGAGCAACAGGAACTCTCACTTATATTGGTGGGAATACAAATGGTATGACCACTTTGGAAGACAGTCTGGTGGCTTCTTACAAAGCTAAGCATATTCTTAGCCTAACAGCCAAGGATCATGCTCCTTGGGATTTATCCAAAAGAACTGAAAACTTATGTCTACACTAAAACCTGTGGCCAGATGTTTACAGCAGCTTTAGTCATAACTGTCAGAACTTGGGAACAGCCAGGAAGTCCTTCAGCAGGCAATGAGCATGTGTGTGTGTGCACGCACACGCTCAGTCGTGTTTAACTCTGAGTTCCCCCTCACTGCAGCCCGCCAGGCTCCTCTGCCCATGGGATTTCCCAAGCAAGATTACTGAAGTGGCCTGCCATGTGTAGGCAAATGGATACATAAATTGCAGTATATTCAAACTATAGAATATTATTCAATGTTAAAAAGGGAATGAGCTATTGAGCCAGGAAAAGATATGAGTAACCTTAAATGCATATTCCTAAGTGAAAAAGCCAACTGAGTCAGTTGTACTGAGGTAGATGAACCCAGAGTATCATACTGAGTGAAGTAAGTCAGAGAGACACAAATGTCATATATTAATGCATATATTGCATATATATGGATTGCAAACAAATGGTACTGGTGAACCTATTTGCAGAGCAGGAACAGGGATGCAGATGTAGAGAACCGACCTGTGGACACGGCAGGGGAAGCAGATGGTGGGACAAACTGGGAGAGGAGCACTGACATACATACACTACCACGTGCAAACAGACAGCTAGTGGGAAGCGGCTGGACAACACAGGGAGCTTAGCTGGAAGTTCTGTGGTGACACAGAAGGGTGGGAGGCTCAAGAGGGATGAGACACACGTAACCATACAGCTGATTCATCTTGATATACAGCAGAAGCCAACACAACATTGTAAAGCAATTATTCTCCAATTAAAAAATTTAAACAGCCCATCTGAAAGGTTATATATTGAATGATTCTAACTATATGACATCCTGCAAAAGCAAAACTATGGAGACAGTAAAAAGATCTGTGGTTGCCAGGCCTTAAAGAGGATGGAGCGATGAATAGGTAGAACACAGAGGACTCTTAGGGCAGTAAAGCCTCTGTATGATACTATCATGTGGAATACATGTCGCTACACACTGTCCACCTGCAGAGAACGTACACTAAGAGTGAACCTAACGTAAACTATGCGCTTCGGATGATGAGAATGTGTCAGTGTAGGCTTATCAGTTGTAACAAACGTCCCACTCAGGGCGGGGTACTGATAATAGGGGAGTCTATGTGGGTGTCGGGGCAGGGAGTGTGTGGGCAATCTCTATATCGTGCTGTGAACCTAAAATTACTCTAGAAAATAAGTTCATTTTTGTTTTAAACTTATGTTACCTTGACCTTAGCAAGGAGATTTCAGATACAGCAATAGCATAATCAACTGAAGAAAAAATTGTTAAGCTGAATCTTATTAAAAGTTACAACTTCTGTTCTGCAAAAGACACTATCAGGAAAGTGAAAAGACAAGCCAGAGATCAGGAGTAAATACACGCCAAACAGGAATCAAATAAAGGACACGTATCCAAACTCTGCAAATAACTCTTACAACTCAACAATAAGAAAAAAAAAAAATTTTGAAAACAGACAAAATGTCTGAAGAGTCTTCAAAAAGATGGCAAATAAAGATACAAAAAGATGCTCAATACCTTGTCATTAGGAAATCAAAATTTTAAACAACAATATGATGCCACTACACATCTATTAGGATGGCTAAAATCTAAAAACAACTCACATTACCAAATGACCATGAGGATTACACAGCAACAGGAATACTCATTCATTTTGGATCAAATGAACAAAAACGTATAGAAGACAATTTGGCACGTTCTTATAAAGCTAAGCATAGTCTTACAACACCATCCACTAATTGTGCCCCTAGGTATATATCGATTTTATCTGAAAACTTGCATCCACATGAAAACCTAAGTATGAATAACTATAACTGTTTTATTCATAATTGCCAAAAACTGGAAGCAAACAAAACGTCCTTCTTTAGGTGAATGGATAAACAAAGTGTGTTATCCATGCAATAGAATAACATTCAGTGAAAAAAGGAAATGAGTTATCAAGGCACAAAAAGCCATAGAGGAAAGTTAAATGCATATTGCTAAGTAGAATAAGCCAGTCTGAAAGGCTATCGACTGTATAATTTCAATTATGTGACATTTGTAAAAGGCAAAACTACAGCGATAGTAAAAAGATCAATGGTTGCCAGGAGGGAAGAAGAGAGGTGAATTAGCAAAGCACCATGGATTTTTAGGACAGTGAAACTATTCTGTATGATATTATGGTAGATAGATGGATAACATGGTAATGGTAGATGGATAACATCATACATTTGTTAAAATTGATAAAATTTAATAGCATGAAGAATAAACGTTAATGTATGCACATTTTTAGAAAATAGGAAACTGGAGGCCCCAGGAATAAATGCAGAATATGAGAAGAGAATCCAACTGTATTATAATACATGAAATTACTTCACTGGAGTGGTAACGTGGGGGTGGGGGAAGAAAGATGCTGACCTAAGTAACTGGAATTAGGTAGAATCTCTCAGCTTAATGGAGAAGGATACGGCAAGCCACTCCAGTACTCTTGCCTAGGAAATCCCATGGACAAAGGAGCCCGGCACCTACTGTCCACGGGGTCACATGAGAGGTGAACGCGAGCGAGCAACTAAACAACCAAAGCTTAAAGGGGACAAACTGTCGCACACAGGCATTCTACTCTAGCTGATAATATTACTTCCCATGAGGGTACAGTTTAACAACTCCTATGCTGTTATACATGTACATCGGAATCGAACACCTCTGTAAATGGGTGGAGGCAGTCAGGTTTCTTAGCTGCAGTGAGAATTTACAGATGAGCAAGCAGAGGACATTAGAATGATGCATAAACTAATGGATCAGAGATGATGACATCACTATAACCTCATGTTCAGCTGAAAATACACAGAGGTGATCACCTGTATAAATACTGATAGGTATGCATTCACATGCATTAGAATTTGCTGTTTGTTGTCGTTCAGTGGCTAAGTCATGTCCCATCTTTGCGACCCCATGAACTGCAGTATACCAGGCTTGCTTGTTCTTCACTATCTCCTGGAGGTGGCTCAAACTCGTGTCCACTGAGTCGGTGATGCCATCCAACCATCTCATCCTGTGTTGTCCCCTTCGCCCATTCATTAGAACACACACATATATTTCTTTCCACTGGCAGCTGAGAAGACCTAAAATAAATGGCAAACCAGGTGCCCAGATCTTGCTTTCTAGTACTTTCTCCCATAAAAGGAACCAGGGCTCTTCAGAGAAATGGTTGGTGCTCGCACTGGGGCAGGAATTTCACAGGATAAACCTCGAGTGTCTTGTGGTGACACAGAGTAAGGAAGTGCTGTCTCTCCCCAAAGTAAAACCCCACATGGTGGGGGCATGTCAAAGGGGCACAGAAGTCAGGGCTCCTGATGGCCAACACTGGACCAGTCTGAGAAAGAACATAGAGCTGGGCTGCAACCCAAAGTATAAAATAAATAGCCACAAGTCCTTACGGATGTAAATGAATGACTGACTAAATAAACTAGTGGAGAACAGAAACAAATTTCTTAAGCAGAAGAATTTATGCAGCTACTCTGCTCTTAAGGAGGTAGAACTTTTACTCCTCAAGTGTAAGTTGCACATAGGGACATCCTGCATCCTTTCCATTTCAGAAAGAGGGAGCACGCAAAATAACTCTGCAGTGGAAAAAACTGCCAAAACTGCCTCAGTGAGGTACAAAGTCATAAATCATGTTGCGTGTACACCCATGACACGATGCGATGAAAATGGCACTTAGCTTTTGTAATCTCCCTCTCCCAAACCGTAACTCCAGTCTAAGCATGAGAGAAACATCAGAAAAATTACAGTAGATGGCAGTCTATAAAATACCTGAGTAGTCCTCTTCAAAACTGATAAGGTCATCAAAGATAAGGAGGGTCTGTGAAACCACACATCCAAGAAGAATCTAAGGAAACAAGACAAAGTAACGTGGCTCCCTGGGTAGGATTCTGGAACACAAAATGGACAGTGTAAGAACTAAGGATGTCTGAACAAAGTATGAAGGCTAGTTAATAAATAATTAACTATATTCATTAGGGTGTCTAAACTCATGTAAGACGTCAATAGTGGGGATGGTTTGGCGCATAGGAAAACTACCTGGAATGTCTTTACAATTTTAAAAATAACTCTGTAACTAAATATATAGATGTGAGTCCTATTTATTCTACAGTCTCATCTTTGTATTGTTCTTCCTCTTGGGACTTTTGAACAATTGTCCCTCTGCCTGGAACACTTTTTCCCTAGTATTCATCTAACTCACCCCTAATCATTCTTTGAATCTCACCTAAAATTACATATTTTCTATTACTTAAGTGTTATTCATTCATTAAAACTTATCATTTCCATAGACTACAAGCTCCATAAAAGCAAGTCATATATGTTCTCAGTATCGTGCCCAAGAATAATATTCAATATTACACAGTTTTAATTAACAGATGATAGAACAAGTTTATCTTGACCTCTCAAAGGTTATTTACAGACCTCTGCTTCTTCCTTGGCTACATACAAGATTATTTATATTCTAAATTATTGATAATTGACTTCTATATAACCAACAAGGTGATATAAAAGACATTTTAGCTAATTATGTATGACTTAACACTCATATCAGGGATATATGGGCATAAATGTCTAGCAGTTTAAACTCCATAAAAGAGCAATATTTTGCTCCATAATTTATACTGCTATTGTGTAGGGACTTTATCAAAACAGAGTAAAATCTCTCAATTTTGAAAAAAAAGTAAAGCAACCAAAAACTTTGAAAACAAAAGGCTAACCAAGCAGCATAGTGATCTGCTATTAAAAAGCACAAAATAAAAAATTCCAACCAAGAGTGGACTGCTGACAATCTCATGAGGCATCAACATAGAAGATAAAATACACAAATAAGAACTTTAGTCAACACTACAGCTAGATAGTAACAAGAAAATTTTATTCTGCAATCAGCAGTTTATAGCAGACAGCTCTTAAAAGCAGGTAACAATATTAAATTAAATTGTGTTAAGAGTATCCCCTATCAAGAAAATATCACAAAACTACTGTTGTCTGTGTAAAGAAAGGATAGAGGTATCCATTTTTTGGGGGGGGGCGGAAAAAGGTAGTTTATATTTCTCTTAGTTGAATATCCAGCTAATTTAAATAAATAGACCATGACATAAAACTATCAACTACTCCAGCATTAGTTCTAATTCTCAAACTAGAATTTCCAAAACTGTGTAACACCATAAACTGCTTTTAATGCCTTGAACACTGTATCCTACCATTATGAAAACAAGATACGGAGTGAAAGGAGGAGAAAACTGTTGAAATTAATAGAAAATACAATATGGAAAATAATGATCATTTAAAGAATGTTGTAAATGTTGTTAAATGCCAGAAGGATTTTTATATACTAGCTACTGAAAGAAATGCTAAATTATTTGAGTATTTGCTATAATCATTTGACAGAACTTAAATCTGAATGCAAACGACTGTATGATTTAGCAAATATCAGGGTATGAATCAAGGTTGAAGACAGTTAAGTCAAACTATAATCATGTCTAGTTTTTTCACCAACTTGATGAGTCTTCATTTAAAGCCAGTCACGACCAGAAAGAGCCAAAAAATAAATCACCCCTCTTCACCAGTTTGCTTGGCAAGTGACACAGTGCTTAAGGTTTTCTTGTGAGAACAAAGAGGAGGAAATAATGTCACACCACAAGAATTTATAGTGATTAATGTTATTCTAATAAGCACCAAAGGAAGTGATCACAATTTGCTACTTGTAAAAGCATTGCCCTGTTTTCCAATGAGAACCCATCACTATCTGCTTCTGCAGAGCAAGGATTTCTGACAGAAGAGAGAGGATGTTGTTGCTCTTTTCCTGAGCAGGCTCTGCACCGGTGATGAACGCATCACAGGATTAAGCCAATGCTTGTGCAAGGTCTCCCCCGTTTTGCCTCTTGACCTTTCTCTCTGGACTTGTTAGGAACTTGACTGTCTGCCAATTCTCAGACTGCATTCCTGGAGAGTCCTGTTCCTACCTGCTACCCTTTGGGCTAAATAACTTCTCTGCTCTTCTGTCACAGAACAGTTCCTTCCACAAAAATTACCACCTTGCTGTCCATGGTGTGTTTGCCAGCAAACCATGCCTCAGGCTTCTGGTGTGCTTGTAGATAAACTTTAGAAAATACTCACGGATGAAAAGGGAGACTTTGGATCTCTTGCCGCTAAACTCAGCACTGAACAGCTTTACCAAAACGATTTGAAACTTGCCTGCTCTTCAACTGCCTGCTCTCTGATGCTATATGATTGTAATGAGTTAAGATTCCAAGGTTAGAAAAGAACTTACTTTTCCTAGAAAATTCTGGTGAAAAGGAGTATTAGCTGTTCCTTGACTCTTGCCAATTAAGTCATATTTGGATTGTTCTTGCCTTGTGTAATGTGGATGTCTAAAAGTGCCAACGAGGCATCCAGTTATTTCCAGAATTTGCAAAAACCACAAACTTGACTGCCGTAAGGTGGGATCCCACAGGAATTCACGTAATTCTGTGGTATACCATTGAATTTAAGTGGCTCCAAATACTTTCTTAAAATGTCCTGATGTGGTCTATATTTGTGGTGACCTTCACCGTAAAGTACAGCGAGAAAAATAAACACATGCTTAGTAATAACTTGCTAGCTTGAAAATAAGTGCTTTGCCCATGTGGCATTGGATATACCAAGAAGCTCTCTTGCTTAAGCAAAAACCAAACTTGAAAAGTGAATGCATTCTTTCAGGTAGCAAGATAATGTCAGCTTTTCACATCATAAATTTCAGGTTTAGACCTAAGATAAATCACATCGCATTCAGGCTTTGTAGTTCATTAGTTAGGCAAGAGAGAGGAGGTTTTGATTGTAGGATCAAAGTGTGTCTAAAGGGCATGAGTAAAGGAGTTCCCCCAGGAAATGATTTCAATAGCCATTAGTAATGGCACTACATATGTGATTCATAAGGTATGAAAAAAGTTTATAGCAAGAACAACTTCTTGTTCTGTATTATACGATTTCTCCAGCTTGGAATCCCATAGCCTGTAGTTTTTAGATTATTTCCTGTAATATGACATCTGAAAACTTCCCCACAGAGTTAATTTTTAATGTATATCATTTCATGACCTCCTTCTTGTTGAACCGCAGAGTATACAATGTCAGTTTTTGGTTAAAGACTGGCATGTTGGTTTCAAGAGAAAAAAAAGAAAAAACGCTATAATCACGAAAGAAAGCTTGATTCTTTTTCAGGGAAAGAGAAATAACCATTATAATAAACATAATGACTCTTTAGTTAAAAAATAAATTTCATTTTCTTCAAAATTAGAATAGTTTTATCAAATACATTATCTCTTTATTCTCAGATTTCTATTTATTTTGAAAACTGTATTTTGTTTCTTTCAATAGCAATGACTGGGCAAAACGTCTTGAATGCCTGTGCTTTCCTGTTTGTTCTGCATTTTTCACCCTGCTCCTCGGGACAGAGGACTGTGAGCTGTTCTCTACTTGTCTATTCTGTGTGTGTGTGTGTGAGTGTGCTGTGATCACTTACCTCAGTCATGTCCGACTCTCTGAGACTCCACGGACTGTAGCCCACCAGGGCCCTCTGTGCATAAGATTTTCCTGGCAAGAATACGAGACTGAGTTGTTATGCCCTCCTCCAAGGGATCTTCCTGACCCAGGGATCGAACTCATGTCTCCAGCATCTCCTGCACTGCAGCATCCTGGATTCTTTACTGCTGAGACATCAGGGAAGTGTGTGTGTGTGTGTGTGTGTGTGTGTGTGTGTGTGTGTGTGTGTGTGTGTGTGTGTGTGTGTGTGTGTGTGTGTGTGTGTGTGTGTGTGTGTGTGTGTTTATATATATGTATATATTCTGGCCCTTTATTAATGCAAAGACAACACAAACTCCAACTATCTATTTGGGATCGTTTTACCAATGCAGAACCCTCTCTTTTCTCTGCACATCAGCAGTAAAATTAGGGGACTCAATCAATCATGGCAAAACCTCCAGAGTTCTTACTCTGGGCCAGTCTGGTTTTTAAATTTATCCTACTCTGCGTGCAATCACAGGGTCTGTGCTAACCCGAGCTGCAGTTTGAGATACATGCCAGTAGGTGGCAGTGCTACTCACACACTTTTCCTGAGGAAGAACGCCATTAATTACAGATGGTTCAGGAATATGTCTAACAAACATCTTCTTTGTCAACACAAAGAGATCAGTCAAGTAAACAGACATAAAGAAAACTAACTTGGAATTTACAAGACAGTATTAAAAGATAACATGCTTCTTTAAAGTTCTGTTTCTTTCCTCACAGTTTATGAGTTCAAATTGCTGCTTCACTTATGGACTCCTCATTTGCTTCACAGACCCAAGCTGAGGCTTCCTGGAGCCCCGCCATAGACACCTAAGGTTTCATTAGTGTCTAGATACATGGAAATAATCTTTTAAAATCTGTCCTAAGACCACTTAATTCATGGCTCTTATTGAAGAGTGGTTCTGCTAAAGGAAAAGTAAATAGATTTAGATTCTCTCCACAGAGGCTCAACAATATCCCCTTTCTCCTTAGGTCCCTCCTCTCTCACAATCTCTAAAGCAGACAGTATCCCTTTCTGCCTCCAACCCCAGATGTGAACAATAAACAGAGAAGCAACTGGTTCGCAGGTGGTCCCGACGGCTCCGGGAGCCCCTTCTCCTTCCAGGTAGCCTATTGCCACTCTAGTCTGGCAGCACTGTCCTTCTCTGATGTGGTCAAACTGATAAAAGATGAGCAAAGATTCAGGAATGCTTGCGCTTGTGTTACTTAGCTTTATGAATGTATATGGGTTATGTAATCCTTTCTATGGGTAATATCATCTGATGATGTTTGTCTGTCTGTAACTTCTGTGCCTACTCTGAGCCTGTGGCAGCACAAACTTCTTATTAATCAGGGGTCACTCACTCCCTGAAGAGCACACCAGGGTCCTTGCTCCTGGTGGTCGAGCTGTATCCGCAATGCTATTTCTACACTAAACAAGCTTGCTTTGCTCAAGGAACTCAACCCGTTTCTTTCCCAGCCGAACGCATTTTAACTTAACCTGGACATAAAATATTTTAAATGATTAATTAGCAACTGCCCCATAGACTTGGATAAAATTTATTCAAGTTAGGCACTCTATGGAAATTTCATAAATGGGTAGTTCAAAATCAAAAGACAAAAATCACAGGCATAGCTTATGTGTTTCAAGAGTTATGAATTAACTTAGACCTTAAAGAAAAGTTTCTAATGATAAATACTGAACTCTCATTTGTATTTTTTGTGGAACCTCTAATATCTGTATGTTCCAAGTTTATATTTTATAGTATCTCCATTTCTTAAGTTGAGGAATCTTAGGAAGAATGTTTAAATATCTCGCCCAAGGACACCCAGTTAGTCCTTTGGCAAAAGCCAGGAAAACTGCCAACAAAGCTGACTTGCTGCAGTGTGTTAACCTGAATCATGCTTTCTTGGAAGTCTAATTCTGGACTGTGATATTTCTACTCTAACAGCTCACAGTGAAGAAGAAGAAGAAGAAGAAAAAAGAGCAAAAACCTGATATTATATACACACACCTTGAAATCCTTTAAAGTATGTGAAATATTTTTGCAAATATTCAGACTGAGTTTAAATGAAGGAAAGCATTCTGTTAGCGGTTTGCATATCCGTTAGAGTAAATGAGCTGACGGCCAATCAGCCAGTGGTCACACAAGATGCTAAAAGTTAAGGTACAGCTGGATGGATTTTCACCTGGGCTGGCAGCAAGAGACAGCTGGTATAGAAGTGACAGGTGGAAGAGCGGGAGACGGACTCTTGTTTGGGGTTTAACACTCTTATTAGCTGAAGCACTGACTCTGCTCTAAAAGCAGCTGCTCACCTTCTCTCCTCTTGGCTGGAAAACAGTCTACTGTAAGGCTTACGGGACTGCATGACCACCATGAGGTGGTCAAGAGCAGAGTTAGAGACAGGCAACAGATTTCATGTGGAAAACAAGAAGGAAAATTCTTCTTGAAAACAAATATGGGAATATAACTATACTTTTTAAATGCGTGTATATTTTTATTCTATCTTAAATAATTTTCTCTCTCTACAAGAATATAGCTTGAAAGTGTTAGTCGCTCAGTCGTGTCCGACTCTTTGAGACCTCATAGACTGTAGCCTACCAGGCTCCTCTGTCCATGGAATTCTCCAAGCGAAGAATACTGGAGTGGGTAGCCATTCCCTTCTCTTCTCATTAGGGGATCTTCCTGATGCAGAGATCAAACTTGGGTCTCCTGCTCTGCAGGCAGATTCTTTACCATCTGAGCCACCAGGGAAGCCCCCCTCTGCAAGAATACTCAATAAATACTGCATTCTCTATATTAAAGCCTTCTTAATTGTTCTTGAAAGAAGTCATTATCTCTGAGAATTTTATTTTTCTGAGATCTCCATATTTTAATCAAACACTTCTTCAAGCATTTGGACTATAAAATATCAGCTTAACTCAGTTATAAAATTATTTTAAGTCATTCATGGGACTTCCCTAGTAGTCCAGTGGTTAAGATTCTGTGCTTCCAATGCAGGGGGCATGGGTTCAATCCTTGGTCAGGGAACTAAGATTTCACATGCCACACAGCCAAAAAAAATAAATTAAATAAGTCATTTTCAGTCATTCAGTTACCAAATCATGTATACAATGATGATGTATTAAATTTTAAATCTGATATATAAAAGGTTGAACACTATACATATTTTTTGTTGCAAACCCATATCAAAACTACCAAATTTAGATTTGTAATTTCTTTGCTTTTTAAGTTTGCAAAACCCCACAAAAATGCATCCCACAGTTTTATTTTGGGTTTTGCTTCATAATAGCTTTTTATTTGTTTATTGATTTTATATTAGTAAATTAGCAGAAACAAATGTACTATTTATTTTGCTAGGAATTACATTTTGTGAGCTGGAACAACTGAAAAACTACTGATGGCTACATTAAGAAGTAAGTTTTGCAAATAAAAAACTTTTTTTTAACACCCTATCAAAATATTATTCCTTTCATTTATGTAAGTTTTTTTTGAATATTTTATATCTATTGTTTTAGATGGGAAGATCATTATTTATCTTAAAACTTCTGATTTTGTTGTTTTTAAAAAAGGAAAGAAAAAGATTGCTGTACAGATAATTGTTGAATTGTTCTCTCAATTTTCTATTGAATATAACCTGAGGGAAGAATTTCTAGAGGTCTGAAGGAAGCAGAAGGAGTTGCTCTAACAAAGTCCTTGTATTAATAACTAAGAAATCTGTTAACACTGCTGTCAAACTTCTTAATTGATATGGAAATCTGATTGGGTCCTGTGGGGGGAGTCATTTTCCTGCGAAGCTCTCTTAAAAAGAATGGTGCCAAATCAGAAGTTGAAGAAAAGCATGTAGAAGTAATCAGGCTCTGTCTTTAATTCAGAGTATATCAGATAACTAAGAATTTCATTAGTAAGAGAATCAGCACAGGTGGAGTGAAAGTAAAACATCTATCCAACCTAAAGGCTACTTTTTAAAATATTTGAACTTCAACAACAACACTGAACCAAGTATAGATTGTTTAAGAGTAATTAACGGAGCAAAACCATAGCTGAGGTCACCTTGTCTTTCAGATTTCTTAGCTACTTTTGCTGGGCATTCTTGAGTCTGGGTGCCAGCTGGTAATTCTCTAACAAAAAACTGGTTTCTTCCTTTCTTAATCATTTTCAGGGTTCATTCTCCACAGCCCTGACGTACCTCAGACATTGTGTGTTCAGACCCACTCTATTCACTTTCTCTCAAACAAACCTGAGCTAATGAAATAAGACATGGTTTGGGTAATCTTACAAAGCATATCAATGTTGTAGGCTGGTTCAGTTTAATTCCTTTTAGGAGAACAATAACATTCTAGATTCAAAGGATAAGGATAATTTGGGAGTATATTAAGGAATATGGGATACAGAGAAGCAAGGAAAAAGAGTATATTGTGAAAATAGAAGAATGAATCAGTGAACGGGAAGATAAAATGGTGGAAATAACTTCTGAAGAGAATAAAGTAAAAAGAATGAAAAGAGCTGAGAACAGTCTCAGAGACCTCTGGGACCATATCAAACACACCAACATTTGAATCATAGGGGTCCCAGAAGAAGGAGAGAAAAAGAAATGGTATGAGAAAATTTTTGAAAAGATTATAGTTGAAAATCTCCCTAGTGTGGAAAAGGAAATGTCAATCAAGGCCAAGAGGCACAAACAATCCCATACAGGATAAACCCAAGGAGAAACACGCCAAGACACATACTAACAAACTAACAAACAGGAAGAAAGAATATTAAAAGCAGCAAGGGAGAAGCAACAAGCAACATACAAGGGAAACCCCAGACGCTTAACAGCTGATCTTTCAGCAGAAACTCTTCAGGCCAGAAGGGAATGGCAGGATATATTTTAAGTACTGAAAGGGAAAAATCTACAACCATGATTACTGTACCCGGCAAGGATCTCATTTGAAACTGATGGAGAAATAAAAAACTTTTCAGACAAGCAAAAGTTAGGAGAATCCAGTATCACCAAACCAGCTTTACAACAAATGTTAAATGGACTTATATAGTCAAGAAATACAACAGAAGAAAAAAGATCTACAAAATCAACCCCAAACAATTAAGAAAATGGCAATAGGAACTTATATATCAGCAATTACTTTAAATGTAAATGGATTAAATGCTCCAACCAAAAGACACAGACTGGCTGAATGGATACAAAAACAAGACCCATATATATATGCTGTCTACAAGAAACCCACTTCAGAAGTAAAGTCATATATAGATTGAAAGTGAGAGGATGGAAAAACATATTCCATGCAAACGGGAAGCAAAAGAAAGCTGGAGTAGCAATCCTCATATCAGACAAAATAGACCTTAAAATAAAGAAGATTACAAGAGATAAGGAAGGACACTTCATAATGATCAAGGGATCAATCCAAGAGTAAGATGTAACAATTGTAAATATCAATGCACCCAACATAGTAGCACCTCAATACATAAGACAAACACTAACAGACATAAAAGGAGAAATTGACAGTAACACAATAATAGTAGGAGATTTTAACACCCCACTCACACCAATGGACAGGTCATCAAAACAGAAAATTAATAAGGAAACACAAATCTTAAATGATACATTAGATGAGATGGATCTCATTGATATCTTCAGGACATTCCATCCAAATTCAGAAGAATGCACCTTCTTTGCAAGTGCACATGGAACATTCTCAAGGATAGACCACATCTTGGGTCACAAATCAAACCTCAGTATATTTAAGAAAATTGAAACCATATCAAGCATCTTCTCTGACCACAATGCTATGAGACTAGATATCAATTACAAGAAAAAAAGTGTAAGAAACACAAACACATGCACGTTAAACAACACGTTTCTAAATAACCAATAGGTTACTGAAAAAATCAAAAGGGAAATTGAAGCATTTCTAGAAACAAATGAAAATGAAAACACAACAACTCAAAACCTATGGGATGCAGCAAAAGCAGTTCTAGGAGGCAAGTTTGGAGCAATACAATCCTACCTCAAGAAACAAGAGAAACATTAAATAGACAACCTAACTTTATACCTAAAACAACTGGAAAAAGAAGAACAAACATATCCCAAAATTAGTAGTAGGAAAGAAATCATAAAGATTCAAGCAGAAATACATGAAAAAGAAGTGAAAGAAACAACAGTAAAGAGTAATAAAACTAAAAGCTGGTTCTTTGGAAAGAAACAAAATTGACAAATCTTTAGCCAGACTCATCAAGAAAAAAAGAGAGAAGAATCAAATCACACAATTAGAAATGAAAAAGGAGAAGTCACAGCAAACAATGCAGAAATACGAAAGATTATAAGAGACTATTATGAACAACTGTATAGCAATAAAATAGATAACCTGGAAGAAATGGACAGATTCTTAGAAAAATTCAATCTTCCAAGACTGAACCAGGAAGACATAGAAATTATGAACAACCCAATTACAAGCACTGAAATTGAAGCTGTGATCAAAAAATCTCCCACAAAACAAAAGCCCAGGACCAGATGACTTCACAGAAGAATTCTATAAAACATTTAGAGAAGAGCTAATGCCTATCCTTCAAAAACTCTTTGCAAAAAATGCAGAGGGAGGAACACTTCCAAACTCATTCTAGGAGGCCACCATCACCCTGATACCAAAACCAGACAAAGACAACACAAGAAAAGAAAACTACAGGCCAATATCACTGACAAACATAGATGCAAAAATCCTCAATAAAATTTTAGCAAACAGAATTCAGCAACACATCAGAAAGTTCATACACCATTATCAAGTTGGGTTTATTCCAGGGATGCAAGGATTCTTCAATAAACACTAATCAATCACTGTGATACACCATAATAACAAGTTGAAAGATAAAAACCATATGATAATCTCAACAGATGCAGAAAAGCCTTTGACAAAATTCAACACCCATGTATGATTAAAACTCTTCAAAAAAAGGGCATAGAAGAAACTTACCTCAACATAGTAAAGGCCATATATGATAAGCCTATAGCAAACATTATTCTCAATGGTGAAAAACTGAAAGCATTCCCCCTAAGATCAGGAACAAGGCAAAAGTGTCCACTTTCACCACTGTTATTCAACACAGCTCTGGAAGTCCTAGCTATAGCAATCAGAGAACAAAAATAAATAAAAGGAATCCAGATTGGAAAAGAAGAAGTAAAGCTCTCACTGTTTGCAGATGACATGATACTGTACATAGAAACCCTAAAGATAGTATCAGAAAATTACTAGAGCTAATCAGTAAATTTAGCAAAATTTTAGGATACAAAATCAATACACAGAAATCACTTACATTTCTATTTACTAACAATGAAAAATCAGAAAGAGGGAATTAAGGAATCAATCCCATTCACCACTGCAACAAAAAGAATTAAATATCTAGAAATAAACTTACCTAAGAAGACAAAAGAACTGTACACAGAAAATTATAAGACACTAATGAAGGAAATCAAAGATGACATAAACCAATGGAGAGATATTCCACTTTCCTGGGTAGGAAGAATCAATATTGTGAAAATGACTATACTACCAAACACAATCTGCAGATTTAATGTGATCCCTATCAAATTATCAATGGCATTTTTCACAGAACTAGAACAAAAAATTTCACAATTCATATGGCAATACCAAAGATCCCGAATAGCCAAAGCACTCTTGAGAAAGAAGAACGGAACTGGAGGAATCAACCTGCCTGACTTCAGATTATACTACAAAGCTACAGTCATCACGATAGTATGGTACTGGCACAAAAACAGATTATAGACCAATGGAACAAGATAGAAAGCCCAGAAATAAACCCATACACCTATGGGTACCTTATTTTTGACCAGGAGACAAGAATATACAATGGGGCAAAGACAGTCTCTTCAATAAATGGTGCTTTGAAAACTGGACAGCTGCATGTAAAAGAATAAAATTAGAACACTTTCTAACACGATACACAATAACAAACTCAAAATGGATTAAAAACCTAAATGTAAGACCAGAAACTATAAAACTCCTAGAAGAAAACATAGGCAGAACACTCAATGACATAAATCAAAGCAAGATCCTCTATGATCCATCTCCTAGAGTAATGGAAATAAAACCAAGATAAAGTGGGACCTGATTAACCTGAAAAGCTTTTGCACAGCAAAGAAGACTACAAGCAAGGTGAAAAGACAACCCTCAGAATGGGAGAAAATAATAGCAAATGAAATTGACAAAGAATTAAATTCCAAAGTATAAAAGCAGCTCATGCAACTCAATACCAGAAAAAGAAACCCAACCAAAAAGTGGGAAAAAGACCTAAACAGACATTTCTCCAAAAAAGACATACAGATGGCTAACAAAAACATGAAAAGATGCACAACATCGCTCATATTAGAGAAATGCAAATCAAAATTACAATGAGATATCACCTCACACTGGTCAGAATGGCCCTCATCAAAAAGTCTACAAACAATAAATGCTGGAGAGTGTGTGGAGAAAAGGGAACGCTCTTGCACTGTTGGTGGGAATGGAAATTGATATAAACACTATGGAAGACAGTATGGAGATTCCTTAAAACACTAAGAGTAAAACCACCATATGACCTAGCAATCCCACTCCTAGGCATATACCCTAAGGAAACCAAAACTGAAAGAGACACGTGTATCCCACTGTTCATTACAGCACTGTTTACAACAGGTAGAACATGGAAGCAACCTAGATGTCCATTGACAGATGAGTGGATAAAGAAGTAGTGGTACATATACACAATGGAACATTACTCAGCCATAAAAAGGAACCCATTTGAGTCCATTCTAATGAGGTAGATGTACCTAGAACCTATTATACAGAATGTAGTGAGTCAGATAAGAGAAAGATAAATACCGTATTCTAACACATATATATGGACTATAGAAAAATAGTATCGAAGAATTTATTTACAGGGCAGCAATGGAGAAAGAGACATAGAGAATGGACTTATGGACATGGGGAGGAGAGGGTGAGATGTATGGAAAGAGTAATAGGGAAACTTACATTAACATATGTTAAATAGATAGCCAATGGGAATTTGCTGTATGGCTCAGAAAACTCAAACAGGGGTTCTGTATCAACCTAGAGGGGTGGGGTGGGCAGGGAGATGGGAGAGAAATTCAAAAGGGAGGGGATAAATGTATATGTATCGCTGATTCATGTTGTGCTTTGACAGAAAACAGCAAAATTCTGTAAAGCTATTATCCTTCAATAAAAAATAAATTTAAAAATAAATAAATAAGCTACAAGGATATACAACACAAGTCAATATTTTACAACAATTATACATAAACTATAGCTTTTAACATTACACCTCAAATTTACATAATATTGTACATTACCTATGGGCTTTCCAGGTGGCATTAGTGGTGAAGAACCCACCTACCAATGCAGAAGCATAAGAGACATAGGTTCAATCCCTGGGTCGATAAGATCCCCTGGAGGAGGGCATGGTAACTCACTCCAATATTCTTGCCTGGAGAATCCCAAGGACAGAGGAGCCTGGTGGGCTACAGTCCATAAGGATGCAAAGAGTCAGACATGACTGAAGCAACTTAGCATGTACACACACACCTACAATAATTATAACTCAATTTAAAAGAGCACAACTCACAAGAGAAACAGTGATACACTGTACTTCATCAACATTAAAAATTTTAAGCTTCAAAACACAGAGAAAGAAGGAAAAAGAAAGAAAAAAAAGAAAAGACAATACACTGGCAGAAAATGTCTGCAAATCATATTTCTTGATAAAAGCTTGCATCCAAAATGTAGAACTCATAGAGTTCATGAAGACAAATATCCCAAATAAAAACTGGGCAAATATCTGAATAGATATTTCACAAAAGAAGATAGACATATGGCTGATAAGCACATGCCAAGATGTTTAACATTTTATGTACTTAGAAAAGTGTAAGCTAAAACTACACTATTTTATACCAACTAGACAGGCAATAATCAAAAAACAGACAATAACTAGTGGAAAAACTCTTACACATCCCTGGAGGAAATTTAAAATAATGTTAACCACTTTGGGGGGAAAAAAATGCCACTTTCCTGAAAATTAAACGTAAAATTACCTTATTATCTACTTCTAGGAATGTACCTAAGAGAAGTAAAAATATATTTACATACAAAGACATATGTGGCATATTTACTGCAGGCTTATTCATCATAGTCAACAACTGTTAGATAGCAATTCAAATGTCTAATAATTGACAAATGAACAGTATATAAACAAGACACAGTATATACAATCCATGGAATATAGTCAGCAATAAAAAGAACAAAACTACAGATAAATGCTAAACATGGATATAAAAACAAACATGCTACATGGAAATAGCCAGAATAAACAGACCAAATATTTTCAGATTTTATTTATATGAAATGTCCTCAAAAGGCAAATTTATAAATACAGAAAGCAAAATCAGTGGCTGCCTGGAGTTGGGATCAGAACCAAACCTACAGGCTGGCACAGGCAAACTTGGAGGGAATGGTGAAATGTATTCTATAATTGGCTTGGGCGATGGTTGCCCAACTTTTCACATTTATTAATAACCACTGAATTGTACAGACACTTACAATGTGTGATAGGCGGAATAATGACCTCCCTAAAAAAAATCTACATCCCAATCCCCCAAGCCTGTGAATATGCTACCTTACACAGGAAAAAAGGATTATCTAGATGTGATTAAGGGTTCAGACCCTGAGATGGGGAGATTATCCTAAATTATCTATGTGAGTCCATAGAATTACATATGTCCACCAAAGTGGAAAAGGAAAGCAGATTTGGTCAGAAAGATGCAACATGTTTGATCCTCCATTTAAGCTTTGAAGATGAAGAGGAGCAAGGACTTCTAAAAGCTGGCAAGAGCCCTCAGCTGACAGTAAGAAATGGAAGCCTTATTCCCATAACCACAATGAATTCAACTATGCCAAGAAACTGAATGAAATTGGCCCCTACAGCCTCCAGAAAGGAATAGAACTTGGAGACATTTTAGTTTTAGTTTGGTGAGACCTATACCAGACTGTTCGTCTGCATAACTGTGAGATAATAAATTTGTGTTATTTTAAGCCCCTGCGTTTGTGGTAAACTTGTTAAGGTGGCAATAGAAATGCAATGCATGATGGGATAAAAAGAATTATAAGAGGACTTTCATGAATCACATCAAGGAAAAGTGTTTAAAACTGGGAAAAAAAGATTCCATGTTCTTTCAATGTCATACAGAACATAAATTCAAACAGGGATTATTTAATTTTCTAGAGGACTGCACCTGTTTTCATTTTGCTAATTTTACTTAATTAAGAGTTGAGCTTGGAAAAAAAAAAAAAAAAAGAGTTGAGCTTCTGTGAAGTAATATGTTAAGTTAATGCATTTCTTTTTGGTAGAAAACAATTATCTCCAAAGGTTATGGCTTCGTAGCTCTGTGAGGAATCTTGACTAACCTAGCAACATTATGACAAAGAAACTTGTTTTTTAATACCTAAATACTCTGTCATTCAAATGCCCTCAGAAAACCTTTAAAATATCTCTCCTATTCCTCCACCCACAGACCCTGGCAAGCCCTGTTTTACTCTCTGTGTTCACTAGTTTGACTTTGATTCCACATGTAAGTGATATTGCACAGTATTTTTCTTTTCAGTTCAGTTTAATTCAGTCACTCAGTCGTGTCTGACTCTGTGACCCCAAGGACAGCAGTAAGCCAGGCTTCCCTGTCCATCACCAACTTCCAGAACTTACTTAAACCCATGTCCACTGAGTCGGTGATGCCATCCAACGATCTCAACCTCTGCCGTCCCCTTCTCGTCCTGTCTTCAATCTTTTCCAGCATCGAGGTTTTTTCCAATGAGTCAGTTCTTCACATCAGGTAGCCAAAGTATTGGAGTTTTTTAGCCTCAACATCAGTCCTCCCAATGAATATCCAGGACTGATTTCCTTTAGGATGGACTGGTTGGGTCTCCTTGCAGTCCAAGGGACTCTCAAGAGTCTTCAAAACCACACAGTTCAAAAGCATCAATTCTTTGGCACTCAGTTTTCTTTATAGTACAACTCGCACATCTATACATGACTACTGGAAAAACCATAGCCTTGACTATATGAATCTTTGTTGGCAAAGTAATGTCTCTGCTTTTTAATATGCTGTCTAGGTTAGTCATGGCTTTTCTTATAAGAAGCAAGTGTCTTTTAATTTCATGGCTGCAGTCACCATCTGCAGTGATTTTGGAGCCCAAAAAAATAAAGTCTGTCACTGTTTCCACTGTTTCCCCATCTATTTGCCATGAAGTGATGGGAGCAGATGCCATGATCTCAGTTTTCTGAATGTTGAGTTTTAAGACAACTTTTTCACTCTCCTCTTTCACTTTCATCAAGAAGCTCTTTAGTTCTTCTTCGCTTTCTGCCATAAAAGTGGTGTCATCTGCATATCTGAGGTTATTGATATTTCTCCCGTCAATCTTGATTCCAGCTTGGGCTTTATCCAGTCCAGCATTTCTCATGATGTACTCTGCATATAAGTTAAATAAACAGGGTGACAATATACAGCCTTGACATACTCCTTTCCCAATTTGGAACCAGTCTGTTGTTCCATGTCCAGTTCTAACTGTTGCTTCCTGACCTGCATACAGATTTCTCAGGAGGCAGGTCAGATGGTCTCGTATTCCCATCTCTTGAAGAATTTTCCACAGTTTGTTGTGATCCACACAGTCAAAGGCTTTGGTGTAGAAAATAAAGCAGTAGATGTTTTTCTGGAAATCTCTTGCTTTTTCAATGATCCAACGGATGTTGACAATTTGATCTCTGGTTTCTCTGCCTTTTCTAAATCCAGCTTGAACATCTGGAAGTTTTTCTTTTACTGACTTACTTCTCTTAATATAATACCCTCTAGGTCCATCTACATTGTCACAAATGTCACAATTTCTTTCTTTCTTAAGGATGAGTTGCACATATTTCATTGTGCTATGTGCGTGTATATTTATATATATAACACAATTTCTGTATCCATTCATATATCAAAGGACAAATTTAGGTTGTTTCAACATCTTAGTTATATAAATACTTCTGCAATGAACACAGGGATGTTCATATCTGCTTGAGCTAGTGATTTTTTATTTTCTCTGAATAAATACCCATAAGTAAAATTGCTGGATCAGATGGTAGTTCTAGTTTTAATTTTTCAATGAACTTCCATACTGTATCCATAGTGGCTGCACCCAATTTACATTCTCACCAATGGCACACAAGAGTTTCCTTTACTCTGCATCCTTACTAACACCTGTTTTCATACCTTTTTGACAACAGCCCTTCCAACAGGTGAGGTGATACCTCATTGTGGTTTTGATTTGCATTTCCCTGATGAAGTGATTCTGAGTACCTTTTAGAGAAACTATTTAGTTCCTCTGCCCATTTTTAAAATGGATTTTTTTTGTTTTGTGGTTTTCCATTATTGAGTTGCATGAGTTCTTTATACATTTTGAATACCAGACCCTTATTTGATACATGGTTTGCAAAAATCTTCTTCCACGCTATAGGCTTCCTTTTTATCTTGCTGATTATTTCTTTTGCTATGCAGTAGAACTGTTCATATTTCCATGGCTACTTCTCTTTTTAAAGATCTCCTAGGTAGAATTTTGAATTTTAACACATTTCTATAGCCAAGGCTTTATTCTTCTCCCTCAGACTAGATTCCTGTGCCTAAAACAGAAGCCCCGGTAAACAATTATGTGTCATATTAATTGTGTATTATTACAAAGTCCCTCAAATGATGGGCAGTGCCCTATATTTGGCATTTTATGTACATTTCTCATCCTCACATCAAATTTAAAATACAGGAATTATTATCTCAACTATTTTTAATCACTGATGAAGAAACTTTGGCCAAGAGAAGTCATGCAACTTATGTCTAAGGTCACACAGTTAACATCCACATCCAGCTCTGTTTAAAGCTTCAGGCTCTGTTCTTTCCATTAAAAGGCAAGAAGTGGGAGGCCTGAGTTCTGGAGCAGCTTTGTGACCTGGAGTTTAATCATTTTACCTCTCGAAACCTTTGTTTCTTCAACAGTAAGAGAACATGGTCAGGCTAAGTTATATTGAGTACCTTTTTCAACCTGAAGTGCAGACACAATGCATATTACCTTATTTACAATGTATCATTTTGCTCTCATCACTAGAGCCTTTGATGCAAAATAAAGGAAACTTGAGATGCAAACTTCCTCTCAACTTTTTAACCAGGGCAGCTTGCCTTCCTCTCTAGAGAGTGTATATCACATAGCCATATTAAAACAGGCCTAGGGATGGAGTGGGAGGTAGGAAAGAGGTTCTAGAGGGAGGGGGTATATGTATACATATGACTGACTCATGTTGCTGTCCAGCAGAAACTAACAAAACACTGTAAAGCAATTCTATTCCAACAGAAAATAAAATAACCCTAGGATTTTACTACTGACCCCCACAGATGTGCCTTTTGTGGTATGAATAGATAATGTTAGATAAAATGTTTGGATTAAAATAATATTTGCTTTAAAATCCACATTCATGATGTTTCAAAATCCACATTCATGTTTTATATTTCAAACGATATGATGTTTCAGAATATATATATAATCAGCTTTCAAAATATTTTTTCATTTAATTTGAGAATCAATGTGTTTAATAGGTCTTAAATGAAGAACAATTTTTTTTTTCTTAAGCATGAAAGCATGTTAGGTAACTGAAAACTCCAAAATTAAAGTATTAGGAAAGAGATAGCAATAAAAATAAAAAAGCAGTTAAGACTGGACTTAAAATAAGTTAGATGTACCCACTCGAAGCTGAGTTTAACAAAATATGATTTATGTGCACAGCATTTTTGCTACATAATTTATGAAGCAAAAAAATGGAATGTAGTCAGCATATGGTGACTTGGTTTGGAAGAGAGAATTTAAGAATAATTCAGCCTCTAGTTTATGCCATATTTGAATAAAGTATCTGTCTTCTCTCTGCCTGCTCCCATCCTCAGGACTCAACCCCGTACAAAAACAGACTATCACATCTTATGTATTTTCTGCATTGCTTTCATTATTTATTGTTTTTGACCTTAGAAAAGCAAAGGCTTCTTATTGTGCACTTTTCTTTCATATGACTCAAGTAATGTGCAGTATGCCTCACCTAAAATAAATAACTAGCAAGGTTGGTTTGTTTTTGCTTATTTATTTCCAAATCCCAGCTTTCTCAGGGTCCTTTGTGAAATAGAGAGAAAGACTAGAGAAAAACTGGTTCTGGCAACTATGTTTCATTATTTCAGACATGCATGGCCTCCTATACAATTTGCTTATTGATCTCAATAATGAAGACCAGAAAATTACATACTCTCCCGTGTATGGAGCCTATGAATCACAGACTGCTCAACCACTGTCAAATTAAACAACCTTTCCTGTGACTGACAAAGGATTCACATCGAAACTAAAATGATCATCAGCCTTCTGTTGAACCCAGTATATTACTTATGTTAAATATAGTTAACATCACTCTAGACAGCTGTGCCACCTCCCTCAAGTCAATTCAAGAAACTGTTCTCCTTTTCAACCACTACTATTTCTGTAAGGTTTGAATACTGTTGTTTATGAAGAAGATTATGCTGGATATCTTTCTTTCCTGGAGAATAGATGCTCAAAAACAATTAAAATAAAAGTCAAGTCAAACAAAGGGCATTGGAAGATGGTGGTTTCTGGTGGTATAAAAGCTCCCAGTTGACACTGAAACTACTGTTTTCTAACACTAATATTTGAATATTCAAGGTCTAAAGAATAAATAGAATTATTGCATCATATACCTACAATTAAATTCAGACTGAGGTCAATCTTCAGAAGTACCTCTCACTCTAAATCACACAATTGTACCAAAAAGCTGAATGGTTGAAGGGACAGAACAGTAGAATCTGGACTCCCAGCACTGCAGTACCCAGAAGTGTGTTGCTCATTCAGAATTCCACAAAGGAAAGCAGTATTTATGAAACTGACTCAAGGGTTAAAAGCTAAAAATTTATCTAGGTCCACTCTTCTCATCATATGCAGAATAATGATATAAGTTATAATGAACAATTTTAAAGGGAATTGTTCTTAAAACCACATAAATTATTTTGGACAAGTTTCTTATATTTCCTTGAACTTCAATTTCCTTACCTAAACCTGAGGGGCTTATGATGTAGATGTTTTTAATAATCCTAACTTTCTATATTTTAGTGCCTCCATAATGTTTAAAGCCCATCTTAATTCTAAAATTTAAAAATAATTCTTAAAGATTTCAATGAGCTTGGATTAAGCTTCAAATTTACATTTACATATGTTTATGTAATTTTTCATGCAAATTTAAATGTATTACTTCTGCCCGTGAGATTTTAAATTGGAAGACTCATCTATGCTAGGAAAATACTTAACCTATTAACATACATCTCCTGAGATCCAAATCAATTTCAGTATCAATCCTCTTGGTCAGGAAATTCTCCCTTTTGTTGATTTAATTAAGTGTCTATTTAAACACTCTTCACTAAAGATGAAGAGCGTTAGCTCCCATCCTTTTGAAAACAATCTATTTCAAGTTTAAATTTCATCAATAACTAATTTCTATAACCTTCTTTTATCAAAATAATATGACACCATTTCTTTAACTATAAAATCATTTGAATTATTTATGTCTTTCAAAAATGCAAAAGCTATGACAGATAATATAGATGTCACAGTATATAAAGAACAATGCAGATGAACTGGATAGCCTCTTCTTATATAAATTAAACAAAGAGGAAAGCCGGAATACATTTTAGAAAAATATAAAGTGAAGTGGATACATTTAAAGAAGAAATAAAATCAATTCTATACAAATTACTCCAGAAAAGAGAAGAGGAAACACTACTTCTCAATTCATTCTCTGATTCAAAAACATATAAAAACATTACAAGAAAAGTACAGGCACTGACACAAAAATCCTCAACAAGCTTTTAGGAAACTGAACCAAGTAAATATAAAAATGGTAATACATCACAACCAAGTGAGGTTCATTTCAGGAACACAAGACCATTTCAACATTTGAAAATCAACCAATGTAATACATCACATTAAAAGACCTTATAAGAAAAACCGTATGATCATCTCAATAGTTGCAAGAAAGTCATTCAACAAAATTCAACACCTATTTCTGATTTAAAATGAAATGAAACAAACATACAAAAATTCTCAGCAAACAAATGAGGGATATCTACCATCAAAGAAGTCTTCAGCTAGTAGCACACTTAATGCTGAAAAATTGGAAGTTTTCTCCTTTAACTGGGAACCAAAGATGTATATTCTCATCACTCCTAGGAAACATCTTGGTGATGCTGCACAATATGCAAGAAAAAGAAATAAAAGGTACACAGATTGGCAGAGGAGGTATAAAATGGTCTTTATTCTCAGACAACCTGACTGTCTACAGGGGAAATAAAAAAATACCTACAAAAAAAAAGCTTTTAGAATTAGTACATGAATTTAGCAAGATTCCAGGATATAAGGAGCCAAATATCAAAAGTATTTCTATGTGTTAACAATAATTTAAAATTAACTTTAAATGATGCTATTTACAAAGGCATCAATAAATCAAATACTTAGGGATAAAACTAACAGCAAAATATGTGTAAGATTTGCCTATTCCAAATTACCAAACAGTGATGAAATATGTATAAGAATGAAATAAATGAGGAGATATACTGCATTTGTGTATCAGAGACTCAATATTGCTTATATATCAACTCAACACTAAATAGACCACTAGATTCAGTTCATAGAAGGCTTTTTTTTTTTTTTTAAGAAACTGACAACTGATTCTAAAATTCATGAAGAAGAAAATCACCTAGAATATTCAAAACAACTTGGAAAAAAACCAAAGTTGTATGAGACAAAGAGTTACAGGTAGAAAGACGAGCAAATCAAAGGTCCTAACAACATCCTAAGCATGACTTGGACCGAACAAAGCTTCGTTTAAACACAGCTTTATGTGTTGAAAAGCACACCCTCCCAGCATCTTAATTAGCAGTCACTGCCACATATGTTGACTGAAACAAAAGAAAAGCACAACATGAGTAGTGAGTTAAGCTTTATTCGAGGCAAAATGAGGACTATGGCCAGGAGGCAGCCTCTCAGATAGCTCTGAGGAACTGCTTTGGAGAGGTGAGGGTCGGGGAGTCATGCATACGTGATTTTGGTGAATGCGGTATGTGCAATCAAGCACACATTTTGGCAGAAGGCTGTTGCTAGTCACAATAAGGTTGCTGCTCTGAGAAGCAGATCTCTCCATTAAAGATTTAAAATCGCCATTAACGATTTTAGTGTTTTTCTAGATATGGGAGAATGCAAGAAACTGGGCTCATAAAATCTCTTGCAATAATACCTAACTATCTGAAGAACTGTTCTGCCAGTTTTTCCCAGAGCACAGAGTGCCTCATTCCTAATTTCTGTCCTGAACTCCTGGGCTGTGGTGAAAGTCAGCGACTAGAGTCGTTAGTGAATTCATTCTTGTAGTGCCAGATAGTGAGTGACAATTTTTAGCTGGCACATACATAACTAAGCTATTGGATTACTGGTTCAGTGACATATTCTGGTGTAAGAGATTCTGCATCTTGAGAAGAGGATTTATTTCACTATCTTGTAAAAGATGCTGAGACAAACATCCATATGGTGATGGACTATGAATTTAGTCACCACTCTCAGGTTTCCTTAAAATTTATGAAGGCGGAAATCAACAACTTATCAGAAGAAAGGAAAAGAGATAGGCACAAATCAAAGAGAAAGATTAGACAGGATTACAAAAGGGTGGACTTCCCTGGTGGCTCAGCTGGTAAAGAACCTGCCCGCAATGAGGGAGAGCTGGGTTCCATCCCTGGGTTGGGAAGATCCCCGGGACGAGGGCATGGCAACCCACTGCAGTATTCTTGCCTGGAGAATCCCATGGACAGAGGAGCTGGCGGGCTACAGTCCATGGGGTCACAAAGAGTCGGACGTGACCGAGTGACTAAGCGCACACAAGATTTGGCATGGGTCTTACTCTGCTGAAGAAAACTAACATTTTGATATTTTAGGTAGATTTTTAGAATAGACAAGCAACACACTGCTGAATGGTGGAGTCAGTGAATAGTTCCCAAGGAGAAAAAGAACAACTAAAAAAAAGAGAGCAAACAGAAATTTAAATAGTCAAATTTAAATTTCAAAATGATCAAAATTAATTTTGGATGTCAATTATTTTCAGTCAATGTGTGAAGAGAAAATCTTTTACTAGCTCTGTTTTAGGGCTATAATGGATAGCATGTCAAAGTCAATTGTTAATAACACCCTTTATCATTTTTTGGAAGGACAGTACATATTTACTGCTTTATTCACAGGAAATAACTTTCTATTTTAAGTCCTCACTGTCCAGTTTTGGACTGTCTAGGAGATTTGTTAACCACTAATAAACAAATTAATCAATTCTTCTGTTTCTCCACCTAGAGATCTGGTGTCAGGGTTGGGCATGGCTTGACAAACAGCTCAGTCAGCAATCTATGAGTCCATCTACCCTGGGAGCTGACTACCAGCCTCTGCTCAGAGGTCCCTTCCCCACACAAACTTGCTCTCTGCCATGTAGTTTATATTTTAAATCAAATGATTCCAGACACATCCTCTAACATTTGAAGAAAATCTGGCTAGTTCTTTTTTGTGACACAGATTTACCACACAGAAGCACTGCTACATTTATGCAAGCAGAATCTACCCTCTTGAGGCTTTTCCTAAATTTATAGTTACCCAAATGCCAAGTTGGTTACTGTTCATGACTCAGCTTCTTTACTGTTTATGACTCAGATCATTTACACCCTCATGGAACTTGCTTACTGAATATTTGCATACCTGATTTGGACCCAATTAGCTATTCTCACTTGTTTATATATTCCCTTTTGGCCAAGCATGTCAAAGACTATAAACGTTCCATAACTTGCTCTTAATTTTATTAGCTGGAGAAGGTTCTTTATGTGTAAAAGAGTTAAGTACAGTTAAGGAACAAGGTAACTTTGTATCTTAAATTTTAGCTGTTTGATAGGCCAGCCAGTTTAGAAAATAAATTCATCGGAATTTCTGACTTTATCCATAAACCTGGTCAGTTGGATACGTTAATATATTCCTCCCTTGATTTATCTGACCTGCACTCTTCCTGTTTTTTCCTGTAATCTTCTGTCCTTTTATATTAATGTATCAATATCTTTTAAGGTTCTAATCTAAACCCAATTATTTTCCCATCTTTACATTCTCTCTGGCTAATTGTTAATATCTACTCAGTTGACTTTAATTACGATGCTCATTATTAACTACAATGTCTCAATCTTTTAAAAATAAATCTTTTTTTCTAAACCCCTACTCATTTGTTTGCTCAAGCATTCTATTGAGACTGCGGGTCTATTCTGTAGAGTTCTTTCTTCTGACCCTAAGGTCTGACTGCTTCTGTAGCTAAAAGTGGACTTCCCAGACCACTAACTTGCAGATTTGCAGATTTCAGTTTTCTGTCTTCCAAGGAAACAACAGAATAGTGTAGAGTTCTTAGAGCAGCAATGCCCAAAAGAAATATAGTGCACTACACATGTATAATTTACAAGTTTCCAATATTCACATTAATAAAGTTTAAAGAAACATGTGACATTTTAATATTTTTTTAACCAAATATATTTTAACATGTACTCATTCTATTTTACACTCTTTTTGGTACTTAGTTTTCTATTCTGTATGTTTTCACTCAGAGTACATCTGCACTCTGGGTAGCCATACGTGAGTGTCAATAGGCTTGTGGCTGCCCACTAGACAGTGCTTATTTTAGGGTCTCAGCAGAATCAATCCTCTATTTCTGATAAACAAAAGACTCACTATTCACATACCAAGGATTATAGAGTCAAAGCCCCAAGTCAGATTCAGAGTGTCAAAGTTTGCTTTAAAGAGGTAATCTTTTCTTTCACCAGGGAACTAACTCTAGATAGGAGTCTAGAATTTGATTCAGAGTGCACTTCAAGGGCCTAAAGTTTACAGTGTAGGCTTGACCTACAGTGATTAATACACTAAAGGAGAGGTTGAAAGATCTTGCAACTGAGTCATGACAGACACCCTGAATTACAACATAGTGGAGCACTGACACCACTGGGCTTTTAGATAATGTATCTGTTAGAGTCATGAAATTACCTGTCTTTAGAACCACCGAGAGTCAGCTCTAAGATAATTTAACTGACTCCAACACTAAAGTAATTATGATATGCGACCTATGGGAATAGATATCAAATACTCTGTTGGAAAACAAATTACATCATTTCATGAAGTTATCCTATTAAGGATGACTACAAAAGCCATGAAATCACCCTGTTTTCTATATTCCTGTTTTCTAATTTATTGTTATTCACAAACTAATATTTAAAAAGGTAATTTAATTTTTGGTATGAAAGTAATAATTCTACTTTAAAATATACTAGCTTTTGTATTATAACTCTAAGCTTATATCTAAGGTAGTAATAGTATTAAGCTTAAAACAACTGCCTGGGTTCATATCCTAGGCTCACTACTTAGTAGCTGTGTGACCTTAAGCAAGTCACTGAACCTTTTTGACTTTTGGTGCCTTGTTTGCAAAACAAAACAATTCTATACCTTCTTCTTAGGGTTGATGTGAAGATTTTCTGAGTCAATAGGTATAAAGTACTGCAAAAGTCCTTGCTACAGAGTAAATTATTGTTTTTGATTGCTTACTATATGCTAGAGACAAGGAGAATGCTGCACTTGAGTAATTAAATAGGATAATGCTTGTACACACGTTATCCCATTCAATCCACATAATAACTCTGGGATGTAGCTGCCTCCATCTTGCTTAGAGAAATTTGCTTAAGGTCACTCCATCAGATAGTGGTCAAGTCAACACAGCGAAGGTCAAAGCCAGTGAAAACAAATCTGCAGTGATCTTAACATTTCTTCATAACCTTTCTTTTCTCAGATTTCTCAGAATCTTTTAGTCGGTTCATGTCATCTACTTAGTCCACTCTCCAGAAATCATGAGATTAGATCTGAATCTCAGTCAGTCTTGTCCTTGATGCCACTGGGAATTGAAATCCTTTCACAGAAAATATGTCAATATAAAGCTTGATTCTTCCAGAGTTCTGTGAGCCATCTCGATTTTGCTGATGAATATCTGGTTCCAGCTTACCCTGCAGATACTACTTCCCTGAATTTTATTTTTTGTTTTATTCAAAAGAGTTTGCACACTTTTATCCTTTTGAGAACAAGATTCTCTGCAAATCCACCTGAGACCTACAATATATGCATGTGGATTTTGTTCTGAAAGTAAATGCACCACTCCGCCCTTCAGCTTTTCCACAAAGTCTCAAGTGTATCAAAGTTTGTTACCTCAGGGGTTGAATGCCACTTTTATATTATCAACTATTTATCCACATACTTTTCAAAGTACTGTCACAGAAGTATTTTCTCTGCAGCAAGATTTAACTTTCAATATTCAATTAGATGGTTAGTCATGTTGTATTTATTTCACATCATATCACCATTGCTTCCTATCAGACGTCCTGCTCTGAGTTGAGTCAGATATTAACAGTAAAATCTCTGCAGTAAAATTACTGCAGCCAGATGACCCCTGAGATGACAATATCACGGTTCAGGAAGGACTTACAGCCACTTGAGGGGGAGGACCACATCACATCATACTGTCTTTGAACCCCAACTGCCTAACTAAGAGGTTGACCATTAGTACACACTCAGTAGTGTTTCATGAATGAATGAATGTCTTAAATGTTTGCCCCCAAAAAATTCGCTTACTAAAAATAAAGCAAAACTAGACAACATTTAAAAATTATTGATCTTATTTTTCCCCAAGAGAAGTTTCCATATGTAAGGAGAGAAGACTAAGACATGGTTGATTTTGGTTTTTACTTCTAATGTATACAAGTAGATTCACTATTCATCAAGTGCTTACTGAGACCTAACTAAATATCAGGAGTTTTGCTGGATACTGTTCACCTGGCCAAGCAAAACCAGAAATGTCTTCCTGGCCTATATCCTGCTTATCGTCTTGAGTGCATGTGTGTGAAACCCCACATGCATAACCCTAAACTAAAACCCTAAACTGCCCTTCAATGAAAGCCCAAAATGGTCCAGGTGATGATGGGCATAATGGGATACTAAAGATTGCAACTAGAGTGACTGCAACTTATTCACTGTAAAACAGTGCAATCCATTGGAAGAGACCCTGAAGCTGGGAAAGATTGAGGGCGGGAGGAGAAGGGGACAACAGAGGATGAGATGGTTGGATGGCATCACTGACTCAATGGACATGAGTTTGAGTAAACTTTGGGAGTTGGGATAGACAGGGAGGCCTGGCGTGCTGCAGTCCATGGGGTCTCAAAGAGTCAGACATGACTGAGCGACTGAACTGAACTGATAGTACCTTATATATTAAAAGAAAAAGATACAAGTCTATGTTTTTGGTTTACCACTGTACTTTGGATAACATAACATTCTTAAAAGTGAAAAAGAATCTTTTAAAAATAAAAATCTTAATTAAAAGCTTAAAACACAAAAAAACTATGATAAATCTAAGTTCTTAACCTGTTAAAATCAGTTTTTCAAAAATACATACTTTTATCAATTTTCTTATAAGAGAATACAGTACTTCTTCATTAACAAAATGTTTCCAAACCTTAATCACTGATGTTTGACTAAACTGTTAATAATATATTCTTGGAAACCACAGACAGTAAATGATTAATATCTATATTTATAATAGAGTAGGATAATAATTACAGCAAATCTATTCAAAACACGTACAAATTTTATATAACTACAACAACTATAGGCCCTGAGGTAAAGTTGGGTTATTTAAAAAATGAATTTTAAAAGAAAATAAATTTAATTATCAACATAAACACTGTGAAACAGAGTTGGTATCTTTTGAAAACAGAGTCTGGCATTTTCTTGTGTGGTTAAACACAGAGTTAAAATACAATAAACAATTTCACTCTCACACTTACACCCCAGAGAAATAAAAACAATGTCCACTCAAAAATAAGGACAAAAATGTTCATAGAAGCATTACTCATAGTATATAAAAGTGGAAACAATTCACATGTCTATCTGATGTATGGATCAATGAGGTATATCCATACAGTGGAGTATTATTCAGTAAAAAATAAAAGGAACAAATTACTGACACACATTACTACAGAAATGAACCTTTAAAATGGTATGCTAAGTGAAAGAAGTCAATCACCAAGGGCCACATGTTGTGTGATTCCATTTATATCAAGTGTCAAGAATAAGCAAACCTACAGTGTCAAAAAGTAACCAAAAAGTGGTTACCTAGGCCTGGGAATAACAGAGGACCAGGGTAGAGTCTAGGGGTGCAGGGTTTCTTTTATGAGTAACAAAATTTTTCTAAAATGGTGGTGATAGTTGCACAACTATGACCATACTAACAACTGACTTATACTCTTTAAGTGGGTGAACTGTATGGTATATGAATTATATTACAACAAAGCTATTTTTAAAAAAGAAGAGACACAGAAAAGTGGGTCACTCTTAGATGAGAGAAATTTTCATTTCCCTCCAGATTTGTTTAAAGATCTTGCCACAGTGTACTGTATGTAACACATTAAATTAATATAAAGGATTTGAATAATACCAGTTCTTAACCATACTTTACTAATTCTTAATAAGAAATATATGCTAGATGAATGCTGTTCAATATATAATTACTCTTTGCATGGGTTACAATGTTTTTAAATAGCATTCAAACACTGTAGTTATGAGAAGTCTTTGAAATGAATATTCCCCTTACAGAAATACATCCTTTGGAAATAATTAAACATATTATAATTATTTCATTTCAAAATGTTTGTTAATATTGTCTACAATAGTAAAATTTAAGACAACCAAAATGTTCAGCAATAAGCATTAGGTTAGACAATTTCACATCATTCATTGATGTAATATGTACTCATTTAAAAAATATTATAGGAATAACTGTTGAAATAAAAGTGCATATAATACAGAGTTGGGGACAAAAATAGGTTTTAAGTGAGTATATACAGTATGAACCTTTTTTTTAAAGATATGCACAGAAAATTATCTGATATTGGGGTGGCATAATCATGTGATTATAGATATATATCTTTTCTTTTGCTTCTCTATACTTAAAAGTCTTTCCTATAATGGGTTTCTGTTGATTTGCTAATCCCCAAGATATTTTTCATTGTCTTTTAAATAACTAAATAGCATATTAGTTTTTACAGCAACCAGCACCAGGCATTGTGTCACTTCATAGTATTTCAGCCAAGAGCTTAACTCAGGTTACTCTGAAGGAAGATAAGAAATGGTGAGCCTGATGGAATATATACAAAATCAGAGGGACATTCTTACCTACCTGTCTTTCCATGAGAGACGAATATTCATCATGAACTGATGAATGGTACTTACCATTGCTCAGGCTGTTTTCATCCATCATTGTCCAGTCAATCCCGACCTCATACCATCCTAATCCTGTGGGGAAAAAATGACAGACTGTGTATATCAAACAAGATTTCCAGTTGTAAGCAACAGAAAATGAGTTTGGCCCTTCTAAGCCTGCGGAAGAGTCTGGAAGTACATAGGGGACTCACGGAGGTAAGAAGACCTGCTTAGAAAACCAGCAAGAACCAAAGGGCTTCTAGAAGCCAAGACACAACAAATTCCAGGATGGGATACCACCATACACTACTGCCTTTATATCCAGGTGGGAAGGTTAAAAGGCCTATCTTGCTCCTTTTCAGAATATGACCTTCCTGAAGCAGAAGTCTGTGAAGTTCAGGAAACATGCCTGCCCAGAGTCCATCCCTGCCTTCTTGAGCAAGCTCTGGCTGGATACACAGGACCCTGGAACTGCCTGCACAAATACCCTGAGCCCGTGAGATCTCTTCACAGCCTCGACCCACTCAAGAGTGGACCACACATGGGAGTGGCCAACATACAGCTTTATGTTGGGAAATATGAATTTCCCAAGGAGGGTTAATTAAATTGACCCCATGGTTATTAGCTGAGTAAGGATGATCCTCTTCCTCCTGATGGAATGCGTATTTGCACCTGCAGGCCAGGATGTCCACGTGCCTGGGCACGAAGCTCCTAACAAAGCAGGACAGAGCCTGGAGCAGGAAGAGAAAGAGGGGGTCAGCAGACCAGGGCCAAGCATCAGGGTCCTCGCTCCCTGAGCTTTCAACATCCAGCTCGCAACTCCGAGGGCTCTCAGAATTCTAATTCAATCCTGGCCAGCTGGGTTTTAATGAAAATTACATTTGTCAAGGTATAAGAATAGAAATACATTATTAAGCAGTTCCTTAGATGGATTTCCAACATTTAAATATTTAGCTGTACAGGATGTGGGCCTCTGTGTACTGCTGGGCCTAGCAAATGTTGCCGGCAGCAGACACAGCTCACAGAACTATATTCTCATCATTCCTTTATCTTTGTATTTTTTTTTTCAAGATTCATTTTTCGTCAGATTCAATTAAACGGACTGAGCCCAGGTAATGAGCTGCACCCTTGCTGCCAGGCACTAGGAAGAAGGGGACCAGGCCCTTGATGGTTTCCATGGTGGGGGGCGAGGTCCTGTGATCCACAGGACCACAAATGACAGTGACAGGCAGCTAAAGGAACCAAACATAAATACGCATTCTATCAGGAGGAAGAAGACCATCCTTACTCAGCTAATAACCCTGGGTCAATTTAATTAATCCTCTTTTCCTCATATATAAAATAACCATAATAATTCTTGTGTCTTGGTATTGCTGAAAACATTAAAAAGATGATTCATTGAAAAATGCTCTGGGACTTCCCTGGTAGTCCAGGGGCTAAGACTCCAAGCCCCCAGTGCAGAGGACTAGGGTTCAATCCCTGGTCAGGGAACTAGATCCCACATGCTGCAACAAATATCAAATATCCTGAGTGCCCCAACGAAGACCTGGTTCAGCCAAATAAAGTTTTAAAAATTTTAAAAAAAGAAAAATGCTCTGCAAACTGCAGACTGCTATCAGAACGATGACAGTAGTGTTATCACATTCTAGAGAGAGCTCTGACAGCTGCTAATCAAGAATTAAGAGAAGCAGACTCAACAAGGGAGACTTGACAATGATGAGTGTAACAAGAGGCGTGACTGTACCTGCTGAAACGCTCTTCTACTCAAACCTTTACATTTCTGTGCTACGGTTCAACCTTTCATCAGAAGGACTCTCTCTCATATAATCTGCACAATTTCCTCACACTAAATTTGCTGGCTTCATTTGGTCATCCCCATCAATCCAATACACTGTAAGCAAGCTGTTAAATACATCCAAGGATTTCACAATGAACAGCAGAGATCCAGTTATCATTAAAATGAAGTGCTGACACTGGAATAAGGCCACAGGGAAGAATTTACTGCTACTGTCCTGGAATTATAATGACTTCCCTGCTTGGCCTTTAAAGGACTGAATCACCTGATGCATATCTGTCTTGTTTACTAATAAGATGCTTGAAATAAAAATATTAACACGCCCAGGTATACATGATTATCAGAACTAGAAATGATCTTAGCATTGAGTTTATAAAAAAGATAGCTTCTTTGTCGGTTGCAGGGTGAAGGGGGTAGTGAGGAAGGGTTGAGGAAGGGAAAGTTAGGGAGTTTGAGATCAGATCAATACATACACCCTGCTGTATTTAAAACGGATAACCAACAAGGACCTATGTGGAGCACAGGGGACGTGTGGCGCCCGGACGGGAGGGGAGCTGGGGAGAGTGGACCCATGGACATGCATGGCTGAGTCCCTTTGCTGCACGCCTGAAACTGCCACAACACTGCTAACCGGGTATATAGTACTTCAATACAAAGTAACAAGTTTTAAAAAGACAGCTTCTTTGTTAATTGCCTACATTCCTTATCTCTGCCGGATGCATAAAATTTTATGAGATGATAGTCGTTTTCCAACTTCACAGAATATAAGCTAAGAAGTACTGGAGAGTTTGAGAGGAAACTTGACATCGAGTAGGAGGTAAAAGATAAAAAGTGAAGGCTTTTGTTTTAGAAGATGCACATTCAAAGAGATTTCTGTCATAGGAGACAGAGAATTTTCCTGAGAAGCTCACCTCCATGCAAGAGACTAAAGACAAGCATCCCAGCACTTAGAGATTACATATTTGAAAGAATATTTGAATCAGGATGGATTTAAGACACTTAGAAAAAGTCGGGAAAATGAACACTGCACTTTGCTAGTTTCCTCTTTTTCTTTTCCCCTCTTTGACCTCAAAATACAGTTCTTTTCTGAAACAAATAAGTCTATGGGCTACTGACAAAATCTTATAAAATAAATGTCAGAATAAGAGTAAGCAAAGGCATGTCAATTTACTGTCAGAGTTTTGGATTAAATTCCCACTTCTTTTCCTGAATTTTCACATCTATGGTTTGGAGAAGTAATTTCATGAGTTGTTACTAATGGTAATTAATGTCTGATAGTGTATTTTAAGTATGAGCTTTTAAATACCACTTTGTAGGGAGCAAAAAGAGCTTCTGAAACTCATAATTCTCCAAAGAGTAAGGGCCTAAATGAAACAGAATGCTACGGGGGGCTAGCTGACAAACAGATGTGTGTGTGTGCGCGCACATGCGCGCTCAATTATGTCCAACTCCTTGCCACCTTCTCCAGATCTTCTCAATTCAGGAATTAAACCCACCTCTTTTACACCTCCTGCACTGGCATCCACCAGTGCCACCTGGTAAGACTGACAAACAGTTATGGGGCAACTAAAATAACTTGATCAAACCTATGCATTTTACTTGCTATGGAGCATTTTATTGATTTTGCTCAAATCACTTCAACCTCATTCTTTCTTATATCTCGGCTTTTTTCTAGGGATCTCAAACTCAGCATTTCTCAAGAACAACTTGCAGACTCTCCAACAGCAAGGGCAATGTGATATTTATTATCTATTCCAGAAAGCAACATTTTATTGAGTGAGATATAACATTCAGTACCAAAGAGATCTCTTCGGTTGAGAACAAATCCTCCAATGAAAGTCAACGTTCTCAATGAGGGAGGCCTCCGTGTTTCACTTCCGTCTTTTTGTGTTTCCCTACCCGACTCTCTTGGCCATCTGTGAAAATAGTCTTTCATTTCTTATGTTTTCTTGATTTCATTCTTGCCTTTCTTCACCTTAAACATCCAGCCCTTCCCCCAACACACATACTAGGCACCGCTCAACACCTCTGTCCGCATTTTAACATTTTCTAAGACATTACTGCTCAAATTGGGGTTGATGGATCATCTGCTTCCCAATCACCTGGAGTCCTTGTTAACAATTCAGATGTTTGAGCCCAATGCCAAGCTCCTGAATCAGATCAACTGAGGGAAGGGCCCAGAAATCTGCATTTTAAACAAGATACCTTGCTGATTCTGATGCACAGCTAAATTTGAGAGTTGTTCTATAATTTCTGTAAATCCCTTCTTGTTCACTCAGTTCCCCAGTGATTCACTAATAATACCCCTAGCTTAGAACCCTTATTTCCTACATCACTTACAGAGGAAATGTATGGCATCCTGCCTGGTGATATGTCTTACTTTGCTTAGTGGTTTTGTGAATTTTTATAATAATTTTAACTGTGTGTATGTGACTTTCTGCCCGACATCACTTCTGTAATTTTGGGGGGAAATCCTGACGTCACACTAGTTTCCTGCATCAACTACAGGGCCCAAGGAAGTACCTTGTGTACGTAAAAGCATAATTAACAATGATAGGCTGACTTTACACCAGACTCAACTTAGATCCCATTCTGATTTCATTCATGGGCTTCTCTTCTGCTTAATTCTACTTCCCAGTGTTTTGTCTTGACTCGCCAGTCTTTTCACTTTATATTTCTTTGTGAGTGGGTAACCATTTATGTGATTTTCTGTGATTGGCCTGTAGATGGTTACCCTGCCCAGACCCTCTCAAGCTCCAGATAAGTATATACCTGCTCAAGGGACATCTCTCTTTAGATGTCTAACAGGCACCTCACATTTAATATTATCCACATAAACCTCATTATTTTTCCTCCCAAACTCCGTGTCTGCACCTGAATTTTTCTGGTGAATGGTAGAACTGGGCCTTAAGATCCTCTCGCCATTGTGCTTGGAAGTATTATCTGATGCCTCCTGGTACATATATTCTAAAGTCAGATAAATCTGTTTCTGTTTGTCCAAATTCTGGCTTACCAATATCTGTGCAATCTCAACCAAGGTTTCCAAATTCCCTGAATCTCAGCTCTTTTATCTTTAAAATAGGTATCTGGTACTTATTCTGTAGGTGTGTTATCAGGATTAAATGAGATGTGTTTACAAAATACTTAGCATCCTACTGGTTTATGACATATTTAAAGTTAATGATTACTGTTCAGGCTGTAATTACTTCTTGCATTGATCCCATGTTTTCTAAAGTCTTCTTATACTGTTGTAGGAATGTAAATCGGTACAGTCACTATGGACAACAGTATAGAGGATTCTTTTAAAAAAATAAAAAGAGACCTACCATACGACCCAGAAATCCCACTACTGGGCACATACCAAGAGGAAACCATAATTTCAAAAGACACATGCACGCCAATGTTCCTTGCAGCACTATTCACAATAGCCAGGACATGGAAACAACCTAAATGTCCATCAACAGAGGAATGGATAAAGAAGATGTGGTATAAAGATACACACACACATACACACACACACACAAAAACACACAATGGAATATTACTTAGCCAGAGAAAAACAAATATATATTAACACATATATGTGGAATCTAGAAAAATGGTATAGATGAACTTATTTGCAAAGGAGAAACAGATACTCAGATGGAAGAACAAATGCATGGACTCTAAGGGGGAAGGGAGTGGGATGGACTGTGAAATTGGAATTGACACGTACCCTACCATGCGTAAAACAGGCAGCGAAGACCAACCGCACAGGACAAGGGAGCTCTACTCACTGGTCGGTGGTAACCAAGACGGGAAGGAATCCAAGGGGAGACGGCAGAGGTGGACCTGTGGCTGATTCACCTCGCTGTGCGGCAGAAGCTAACGCAGCACTGTAAAGCGGCCATGCGCCAATGAAAAATAATATATACAAATATCCTTCCTGCTCCGGGCTTGGCTCCCCACATGTGCCTTCCCCACAGCCACCAGAGGCTAGATTTAAATCACATACACGGTCATGGCAATCTTCTGCTTAACATCCTTCAGTGACCCCACAGGGCTTTGCTGATGAACTGTTAACTCCGCGATTAGCACACAGGTCCTCTCGCTGACCAGGCGTCCTCTGTTCCTCTAACCCCTTCTCTGTTACCCTCAACATTTGCGATTTTTGCTTTAGATCCTGCTTTGTGTCTGCCCAATGAGTCATGCAGATCAAGCATCCATATATTCCTCCTGGATGTAAAAGGCATGATGTATTATTCTCATCACTCAGGTCTTGGGGAAATCTCCTTTCTTTATCACTTAGATTCTCTTGTGTTATCTCTTAGCATTGTGGCTGCATGTTGGTCATAGAGCTGACTGTATTTTGGTGTGGATGTGATTTGCTTGTTTACTTCTCCCAAGTAATTAAACTGTGTCCAATTCACCTTTTGATCCGACAATGTCAGACACTGTGCCTGGCGCATGATAGGTGCACAATGGGTATGTGTTAAGTATGCTGGTAACATATTAAAATGAAATCTCTTCTCTTTCGCAGTTCACT
Organism: Cervus canadensis; assembly: GCF_019320065.1. Taxonomy (NCBI): domain Eukaryota; kingdom Metazoa; phylum Chordata; class Mammalia; order Artiodactyla; family Cervidae; genus Cervus; species Cervus canadensis. The sequence goes on from NC_057416.1 coordinate 16,088,375, forward strand.
GTGATCCTCCTCTCCTTGCTTACTATGCTGACTCTGCTAGGATCCAACTTAGCATTTTAATTCTGGCTGAGGTGTTAGTAAAGTGGTCCACCTCTCCTTGGAACCAAGAATCTCTACCACAACCTAGACTCAACTTAATTTCAGAAATGAGTGAAAAGGAAAAATCCTAGTTAAGACTATCTGTATTCCTGTCTCTTACCAGCAAGATATAGTCCACAGCACTTCATTTAGCACATGGCAGGAATCTGCTTCTAGGTGGAAGATTCAACTGCTATTTTATACATGCGGTGCTGATAAAACTCAAAATGGGTCATGAGGCCAACTATCATGATGATGATATCAGATTGAGGAGACCCAGGTACTTCTCTCTACACAGGTATATTCCTTGGATGAAAACCAGGCTTAGACTCCCTTTCTTTTATCAGTAGGGATCAGAGGGATTTGGGGGAGTGAATCAATAGACTGCCCCCCTTCTCCTACTACATCAATTTACCCTCCAATGGAAAATAGACAATTCAGTTAAGCTCTGCATTTCCTGAACTTCTTTCGGATCAATAGTTCATTACCTGCTATATTTGCCGATACGTAAAGCCTTCACGAGAGTTTTTACAATTAAATGAAAAACCTACATTTACAAACTATGAGATGATTTGAAATTCAAAAGGTCTTCTTCCTATTTTTATTTTTTTAGAGTATTAGCTTTGACTCTCATTCTGCTTGTCAGTTTTTCTTTAAGGAATATGCAGTTCTAAGTGCTTCTCCTTTAGACAGTAGCCTTGACATATAACACAGGTGGACCTCTCACCTTTTACAAAACAAAAGCTACTTATCAGATTTCCTGGCTTCTCAAACCACTGTTTGCTGTCAGGTGGGAAGGACTATCCTTGTGGGAGATCAAGGGCCATTAGATATAATTAACTAACTCCATTCCTTTCCTCTTAAGAGATGGATTTTAAACAACCACTACGCATCCCACCCTGGTTTGTGATTACATTCTAATAGAGGTGATGAAGCATCTTCAGAGAAAAGAGCCATCATTATGAAGTGAGTTTAAAAACAAATTCCCATGAGATCTGATAATTATCTCGTGGAGTAGAGATTATCTGCCTACAGTAAGAGGATTTAATAATAGCTTGCAGCATGATACCAAAAAACGAGAGGGCAAAGCATGAGTCTCAGGAGAACAGAGATCTCACTTCAGTCCAGTGAAGGAAATCAGCCACAAGAAGACAAAAACTAAGTGTAAACAACCATCGTTCTCAGGAAGATAACTTGGTCAACTTTCAGTTATCTTTCATGGTTCGTACGGATATAATTAAACAGAGTAGCTCACAGTTAATATGCTTTAGTATCTCTGGTTTTCATTTCTACATGCCATCTACGCATCAGCAACCAAAGCACTTCATTATCTCCCCCAAATGAGAAAAGTAGTGATGAGAAAATCCACTGAGGAAGGGAAAGCAGGAAAGAGAAATAGGGTACAGAAAAGGCCAGCTTAACTCAATAACTGTCATCAGGGAGAGAGACGATTGTGATTTAGGCACTCCGCAAGGGATAGGAAGCCAGGGACAGCTTTGAGCAGAAGGCAGGAGGAAAAGCTGAGAGTGGCACTTCAGCACTTTGATTAAAGCGCATTTCCAAACACTCATTTCATACATATGTTAAAGTACAAAATGACATCCCCAAGCCAAACATAAATGCATTGCATACCGTGTACAACTTCAAATGAAAAAAAAAAAAGAAGAGTGGATTCTGAGACCTGTGAACAATATACAAGCATTCCCCTAAAGGAATCAGGATCTGAATACATCACAGAAATGAGCATTTTATGCCGCTTGACAAGAGCACTTGCTTCCATTCTCTCCCTTTGCTGATTAAGACTCTAAGCCAGAGAAGTGACTCATCACATTGTCAGAGCGAGACTGGAGGTTCCTTCCTCGTAAAGTTGTGTCAAGGTTATGTTTACATTACATACAAGTCAGTAGTATGTGCTCGTGTATATATGTCTGTTGTTTTGACCTTTTTTAAGAACAGTGCTTCAGTGGCCCAGGTTTAAGCATCATATGTCCTCAAGCATGAACATGTTTGGAATTCTAGTGAATGGAAATAATAGAATGTTTATTGCACAGCTGCTATGTTGAAAACTAGGTCTGTGACTTAACCGCATTTAATCCTCAAAACAACCCAGGGGAAACATCCCGTTTTCCAGCCAAGGCACCCAAACTCAGAGGACTTAGGTACCTGTCGCCACACTAAAGAGGAAACGGCAGAATCTGAGTTTAAACCTGGGTCATTCGGAACCTTCGTGAAGTCTTTCTGACCTCATTAGCTTGGCCTTGGAAAATTCTATTTGTGAAGTTCCTGCTTGTGTTTTCGCAAGTAAACGAGTGGTTGGAAATAAGAGTATTGTGACCCAACTCGTGACTTTTCATGAAATGACCCGTTGGCAGCAGTAAACAAGACAGAAAGTACTGCGGGCTGTCTGAAGAGTGCAGAGCAGACTCAGTCACAACTTCAAACGTCAGGCTTCTTTAGTGTCTCTCTGAACATCACTCACACTTAGACGGCAGCTCGATTTTTCTCAAGAGAAGCCATCATGTCCCTCAAGGATTTCAAGGCTATAATCCCACAAGGACAGGAAAGATGGAAGCTGCCTTTGAAGCCTGTTCACACATGCCTGATGCTGAACTGAAGTTTAGAGTCTGTCAGAACTCTCAGCACAGGAGTCTGCTAAAGCAGCTGATGAGGTTTTACTTCTGAATAATGAAAGAAACACATCGGTCTTTGTCGTTGTTTTTCTGAGGAAGAAAATAAACACACTGGCCTGTCTGATTTTGGAAAGAATAACTTATCAGGTGATCTCATGGTTGGAGCACAAAGATAAGAGTTAAGAACTTTGAAACTTGGTCAGCATTACTTTCCTACCAGCAAACATCCTTAGGTGTCCTCCAAAAGGCCAGTCAAGGCATTGAATGGGATTCAGTCACGGAAAACATGTTTCAGACATAAGCTCTTTCAGTTTTTGTCCCACACACGTGGATACTGGAAAAATCATCTTTCCAAATGAGCTGTATTTATGTTAAGATTATGAAACATAAAAGGAATGATCCAATCTAAAATCACTTAATCCCTCTAGAGCAGGGGTTTGGCAAACTTTTTCTGTAAAGATCCAGATAAAATTTCAGGCCAAGTTTGATAAATCTGTGTCTATTTTTTCATAGTTATTGGCAGCAAAACTGTGGATATGACAGAGTCTTATTTATATTTAAGGGCAAAGTAGAAAGGGAATTTGGGGGAGATTCTTTGCCTGGGCAGGACTGTGGATGTGGCAGTACAATGTTCCAGTACTATTGTCTCCTTGTTGGGGGAGGAGAGGATATTTCTTTTATGCTTTCTTCTTGGAATAGATAATTTAATGAGTCTCAAAGTCTTAAATGTAACACAGGTGATTTGCTAGAGAATTCAAGGGTGGGAAGGGTTCAGGGACATTCTACCCGGATGACCTCGGTCTGCTCAGGGTGCCCCAGCTACATCTCAATGCAGTGCTTTTTGGAGACACCGGCACCTCTTCCAACATCTGACTTCATCTCAAAATGCATCTTTCAGTGCATCAGACAGCAAAACCCTACAAGAGAATGAGCAGCAAGAGACGAAAGATAGTGGCCTTCAGGGCCCATCGTTCCTCTCTGAAGCCCGGTTGCCTCAAGGATGAAATGGGTCGGCAGGTTCTAACCTCTAAAGTTACTATGGAAATTCAAACTAACAGAGGTCAGTGCTTGGCATAAGGCCTAGCTCACCATGGACGCTCAGCAGTAGCTGTCACTATTCTGTTTTTTAACTTTGGCTGCACTGGGTGTTCATGGCTGCGTGCAGGCTTTCTCTAGTTACAAAGAGCTAGGGCTCCCCTTCCTTGCTGTGCAGAGGCCTCTCACCGTGGCGGCTTCTCGTGTTGCAGAACAGACTCTAGCCATGAGGGCTCAGTAGCTGGTGCACGAGCACAGTTGCTCCATGGCATGTGGAATCTCCCAGAACCAGGAATCAAATCTACGCCCCTTTCATTGGCAGGCAAACTCTTACCCACTGTACCACCAGGGAAGTCCTGTTACTGTGGAGCAGCAAGGTGCTATTTTCAAAACAGTATCAGGTTTATTTCCATCATCTTGGAAGGCAGTTGAATATCATGATAACTTATACATGTAGTCTCCTTTTTCTCTGAAGTAATAAAACTCTAAAATAATTGAAATTATGAATCTTTCAGATGGAAGACTGGAATCTTTCAGATGGAAGTCACTGTCCATGACTTATATTTCTCTTTAACCTCACATTTCTCTCTTTTGACTTGTTATACTTAATAAACTAGCTGATGCTAAAGCTGAAGCTCCAATACTTTGGCCACCTGATTCGAAGAGCTGACTCATTGGAAAAGACCCTGATGCTGAGAAAGATTGAGGGCAAAAGGAGAAGGAGGTGACAGAGGATGAGATGATTGGATGGCATCATCAACTCAAGGGACATCAGTTTCAGCAAACTCTGGGAAATAGTAGAGGACAGGGAAGCCTGGTGTGCTGCAGTCCATGGGGTTGCAAAGAGTCAGAAACAACTAAGCAACTGAACAAAGACAAAACTTAGAGTAATAGTTTAGGAGGCAGTGGACTTTTCTCATACCTATGCAATGTTGAGACGTCAAAAGGCTTCATTTTATGTGACCATATTTCATTTTTTTTTTTTCCACTTACAAAAGGTAGTCTATGTTTATTTAGAGTCACAAGCAGTTGATTGACTCAGTGTGACTCAGATCACAAAGACACCAGTTCTCCTTCACTCCATCTGGGTCCTGGGGTTGGCTGGGGCCCAGTGTGGCAGGAGGGCTGCCCACGGCCCCTTCACAGGTTCACAAGCTTCTCATTGAGGGCAATTTGTGACTGTGTGAGGTTGGCCAGATAGGTCACCATCAACAGGTCGTTGATGTTGCTGTTGAGCATGGTCTCGAAGTCCTCGGGAACTATTTTGGGTACTTGGTTAACCAGACTCATCAAGAAGCAGCCCACAGTATTGTCGGCTGACACCTTTCCAGACAGCACGTCCTCCGCATACTGCAACACTGTGCTGAGGGCGTCCTGGATGCGAGCGGAAGCCCCGCCCACTTGCTGCAAGTCACTGGAGAGGCCGATCACCCGGTTGGGGCTAAAACAGGTCTTCATGATCAGGTCAACTCCAATGCGTTCAGTGTCGTAATATGTGTATTTCACTGTCAGAGGGGTGAACATCACCCCCATGGTCCTCCCAGGAACACCCATTAAAGTGCTGGGGAGACAGAAGTCAAGATTTTATTTTTTTAAAACTCTACTTTTGCCAAGTTGAAACTGACAGTACAGAAGTTTCTTTGAATTTATATATAGTAAATGTTTATGAACATAGATAAAATATAAATAGGAATCCTTCTTAAAGTGCAGTCCTCCTATACAATTAAAATCAACAACCCCACCAGGTTAAAAGCATTTTTCATTTTACAAAGGTTGAGCTAGGAGGCCCACTGACCTCACTGCCACTCATCTGCCTCATGTCAAAGTTATTTCAGAGGAAGAAAGGCACTTTATAAGATTCACACATTCAAAATGCTGTAGAAAAATTTCCCTGGGAAAGAGACCAAAGACAACTGGCTATGTGCTAGCTTCTGTGTGACTGAATCAAATGTGCTCAGACAGGAGGACACTGTTATCTTTGGGAATGAGCATTCCTGTCCCGTGCACCCTGACCTCTGAGCCGAGGCAGGAGCAGCCCTAAAGAAAACCTCAGCGCGTGCTCCCCGCCTTCTCCCGAGAATGGTGTCTACAGGCAAAACCAGGAGATACTGTGAGCATTAACAGCAGCCTGGGAACGGGAAAAATTTACTAGAGAGGAATCTGAGATGTATGTACAAGTAGAAAGATATAGTCCCCGTGGTGTTTTGCAGAAAGGGATGGGAGAGTTACGAGCTAACTGTGTGCGTGGGAGCCGCAGGCATCCCTTTTAGGCTGTAGCACAGCATAATGAGCCTCCCTGACGTGAGGCACTGCTCGGTGCGGAGCTCTGCCTGGTATCCTAAAACCAAAGGCTCGGGGAAAACAGCCCTGATTTCAGTACCCTTCTAAAGACCCCACCTATTAATAACAGCACGCATTTTTAGCTACAGAAGGCTAGCTGAGGCGCCTGGACACCATCCAAAATGTGGCCTCCCAAGGAAGAGGTGTCAGCGCTCCTGCGTTGGCTCACCTGCTACTTGGGCCCAGGGTGACACGTCCTCCCCAAGCCGGAGGTGCCCTGCTGCTCTACCCACCTCGGGGGCTCCCGTTCAGTATCTTCAGTTTCTCTTTCTTTCTGTACAGTAACACCCCAAATTCTCCCCAAATTGCACACACATACCAAACCGCGCCCCCGCCCCCGCCAAGATCCTACTGCATCTTTCAGTCTTTTTCACTTGTCTTACTGCTAAAATCTAAGTCAGCAGCCTATGAGTATGAACTATTTTCTTCCATCTTCTCAACTTCCTACAATCAGGGTAACTTGCTCACCATGCTCCAAAAGGTGCTCTCTCGAAGTCACTGAAGTGTTACCTTCTTTATGATCTAGAACATTCCACTGGCTCTGATTTTCCTTCTCATGCTTTGATGCAACAAGGAGTTACTGTCAGCTCTTTGGAGCTCTTATCTATTCTGTGACAACAGAAACAGCAAGTCGTTCAAAGTTTTTAATCCTGGACTTACATCTGCTTTGTACATACCTATGCTGCCAGTTAGCTTTGGAAATGAATCAAGTAAAAGATGTGGCAAGTGATCTCTTCTGGAAACCAGTGACATTAACCAAGAGCCACGCCCACTTGGGTGGCCTCTGATGCCTCTGGAAAGACAGGGGGCCGTGGTTCACGGCACAGTGTGACGCCTGCCCTGTGGAGGTGGGCGTTGCAAACGGCATGGCCATAAATGCGCCCTACGCAGAGGGGTGAACTCAGATAGCACCTATGAAAGGAAAAGCCAAAATTGACCTCAAAAGCAGTTCTGAATCTGCCATAATATACACCTTACCTGGTGACCAAGGCCGCTTAGGACTATGTAAGGATGGCACATGGTCACTGAGCAAGCATGAATCACACAGAGAGAGGAGGGAGGGAGGGGAGGTGAATGCACCAGCAGCTTGATATCAAGATGCTGCTACAATCTCATTCTTTACAGAGTTAGACTCAAATAACAGATTTTAAGCATAGGCCATTTTTTGCTTGATTTCTTCTTTGAAATGATCCCTTTCAGTTCAGTTCAGTCACTCAGTCCTGTCCGACTCTTTGTAATCCCATGGAAGGCAGTACGCCAGGCCTCCCTGTCCATCACCAATTCCCAGAGCTTGCTCAAACTCACGTCCAATGAGTCGGGGATGCCATCCAACCATCTCATCCTCTGTCGTCCCCTTCTCCTCCTGCCTTCAATCTTTCCCAGCATCAGGGTCTTTTCAAATGAGTCAGCTCTTAGCATCAGGTGGCCAAAGTATTGGAGTTTCAGCTTCAGCATCAGTCCTTCCAATGAACACCCAGGACCTGATCGATCTCCTTTAGGATGGACTGGTTGATCTCCTTGCAGTCCAAGGGACTCTCAAGAGTCTTCTCCAACACCACAGTTCAAAAGCATCAATTCTTCAGCGCTCAGCTTTGTTTATAGTCCACCTCTCACATCCATACATGACTACTGGAAAAACCATAGCTTTGACCAGACGGACTTTTGTTGGCAAAGTAATGTCTCTGCCTTTTAATATGCTGTCTATGTTGGTCACAGCTTTTTTTCCAAGGAGCAAGCGTCTTTTAATTTCATGGCTGCAGTCACCATCTGCAGTGATTTTGGAGCCCAAAAAAATAAAGGCTGTCACTGTTTCCATTGTTTCCCTATCTATTTGCCATGAAGTGATGGGACCAGATGCTACGATCTTAGCTTTCTGAATGTTGAGTTTTAAGCCAACTTTTTCACTCTCCTCTTTCACTTTCATCAAGAGGCTTTTTAGTTCTTCTTCGCTTTCTGTGATAGGGGTGGTGTCATCTGCATATCTGAGGTTATTGATATTTCTCCAGGCGATCTTGATCACTTTAGGAAATGGTTGATGCCACTGGTGTTTTCTATGAATTAATCCTACCTTCAAAGCATTCATATATGTGAGGATTAAAACTATTACACATATTGGGTTATACTGCACAAAAGAGTATTTTTCACAACTCACATGTTTTCCAATTAAAATTACATGCTATTCTTTTCTCTAAGGATGCAGAAGCCTAGAACTCAGAATTACTCTTCAATGGCATCTATGCAAAATTCTTATAAAAGAACTACAGACTTCAATTTCCAGATCTTTTCTTCATCCTAAAAATGTTACAAATTCCTTGGAGATTTTCTCTAATATTGAACTCTGGGGCAAGAACTTTTGATTTTAAAAGTGGAAACATATTATATGGAAGATATCAGACAGTTCTATTAGAAGATTGCAAGGGAGTCCCTTCCTGCTAACTAATGGTGCTATGTTTGCCCGTTCGCCTTTATTTCTATTAGGTAAAATTTATGTTTGTAACAGAATCCTTCACCTAAGTTCTAGCAATTCTCTATTTGTCAGATACACTTCTAATTTTGAACTTATTTTCAATGACCTGATCCTTTCAGAAAAAGAAAGAGATTCTGAACTTTTAAAGTAAATATCTCATTGAATTTGTTTTATGTTCTTCCATTATTCTTTCCCTCCAACACACACAAACAGGGTTAGCATGTGAGTGATCTCTTCCTCTCTTACCTTTGTGTGTGTGTTTATGTCATCAATGCTGTAAATTCATTCAGAATCCACTTTCTTTCTCAGTGGCCCTTGAAGTATGTGTCAGAAGCTGTAATCAGTATGTATTATGCCCACCCTCTCTGCAGGATGCTTTCATTTCCATGGTTTCTGTTTATGCATCTCAGCTCGTTACTGCATTTTTCCTTGTAACTTCCAATTCCTTAGAGCTCCTTACATGCTTGGCATATTTCTATACATATTTTCCTTTAATTCCCAAATGGAAAGAAAACAAATGCTGACAATGTTTTCTTTCTTTGATCTGCATCCCTCTGTTCTTGCGTCAAGAAGATCTTAAGATTCAAAAGACAAACGAAAGATAATGAAAAAATGTATTTTAAAAAAGCACTGAGAGTTGTAAGTGAAAAAGCCTCTAGTGTTGTGGGGGAAAATGAGGGATCTGATGGACACATGGTCTATGTGTATGTAACACTTGGTTATATGTGACCTGGGGTTTTCTTTAGGAGAGAAGTCTTGATTTTCACTCACTAAACTCAAGAATTGCTATGTACAGAATGAGAGGTGGAAAGAGGAAGTCAACATTCTCATGCGTGGTTGGGAATAATACCAATTAGTAAAGCATTTTTCAGTACAAATGGGCAATCTGTATTGAAAACATTCAAATATAAATGTAAAGTTACTCAACAAATCCTAAGAAGACAATAAAGAAAGCACACAAAGATTCAGCTATAAGGATAGTCATCAAGTGTTGCTTATAAAAGCACAAAACTGGAAAACATTTCCATGCTCAACAACAGAGGATTAGTTAAATTTAAGATGATGTATAAAATGGAATATGAACCAATCATTTAAAATAGGAGGCTTTAACCTGCGGGATCTAATGTCTGATATCTGAGGTGGAGCTGATGCAATAATGATGACAGAAATAAAGTACACAATAAATGTAATGCACTTGAATCATCCAGAAACCATTCCCCTCTCCCCTATCTGTGGAAAAACTGGCTTCCAAGAAACCAGTCCCTGGTGCCAGAAAGTTGGGGAACCACTGATTCAAAGTGATGCTGTATAAAACTAATGATATACTGTAGGATTATTTGGAAAAATCAGATTTTAAATATCTATTTACAATATGATTCTACTTAGTAAATACACATAAACATATAAATAATAAACAGAGCATATTCTTCAAAATCTTAATAATGTTTATTTCAGAGTAAACACAATTTATGTTTTCTACCTTTTGACTTTCTGAATTTTCACAAATGAATAGCAATATACATCTTAACTTTTCAAATCTTCCTTTAAAATTAAATTTCTTTAGAAATAAGACTGGAAAGGATGAACATGAAAAAAAGATAATTCAATGGAAGGATAGAGCTGGGACTCAAAGTCATGCCTGACCAATCTCAAAATTCAACTTATTTCCAGTTCTCCTTCTGTTATAGACTTAATGTTTGCATCCCACCCTCCAAATTCATATGTTGAAACCCTACCTATCAATGTGACGGAATTAGGAAGTGGGGCCTTTGGGAGACAATTGGGATTAAGATAAGGTCATGAGGATGGGGTCCTTATGAATGGAATTAGTGTCCTTTTAAGAATCATAAGGACCTTACTTCCTCATTCTATTTGCCTGTGTGAGGATATAACAAGAAACAGCAGTTTGTGTCCTAGAAGAGGGCTTTCATCAGAACTAGATCATACCGGCACCCTGATCTTGAACTTTCAGCCTCCAGACCATGAAAAATATGTTTCTGTTGTTGATAAGCCGCTCAGTCTATATCACACTGTTATAGCAGCTATACTAAGACACCTTAAAACAACTTATGTGGCCATGGGTTTACAAAACTGACAAGCCTTTGTGGACACAACTAGTGGTCATTGTAATCTCTTGAAGTCCTTCAAACCAGAGCAGTAATTGCATGTGTGAATCCCATCTGAGTTTCAGATAGGTGAGGAAGCTATTTTTCTCCATGTCTGTCAATGTTTTGGGCAAAGCTTGCTGTAGCAGTAAATAGACTTCCAAATACATTCTTTCTAAAAAGAATAAAGCCCAATACATGCACCTAAAAGATGATAATAGCTAACAAATAGAGAAGAGTAGTGATCCTGTGTGTCAACATCCTGAATGTATAAAAAAAGCTGAATTCTTATAATTAAGGACATTCTATACATTTTGTCAAAACAGAGGAGACAAAAAGGACTAAAACTTTTTAAATTTAATATCACCTACATTTTTACCTGGGATGACTAAGTAGAAAATTGCTCCATGACTCATGTGGAATATTTGGAATGGGAAAGTGAAAAAATGGAACAAGTCCCATATTTGAAATGAGAAGATTGAGTCTGATCTCTGAGTTTAGCCCAAGAGCTGTGTGCTATTTGGAAGGGATTTCTGGCTTCTCCTTACTCCAGTTTACTTGGCTAAAATATAGATAATAATACTTTATAGGGTGAGCAATATATGTGCAAGGTTTATTTGTAAAATATAAAGCATTCACTCTACAATTATTGTCCTTAACTCACATTTCCACAGTGTTACACCTAAAATGCTTTTATAAGTAGAATTTCATATAACCACACAATATTATAAGATGTTTAAGGCTGTGGTCCCATCATATAAAGTTTCTAATTTTAACATTTGAAAACAAGAACTATAATTTAAAACCACAGCATTATAAGAACAATAACATTTCTTTAAGGCAGCTTGTGCCAATTTATTTTTAAGCACATTTTTACTGCTAGATTCTAATTCACCCCACTGTATTATGAAAGAATGATTTTAGTAATCTTTTAACTGTCAGCAGTTCTTTCTTCATTCATTCATAGAAGATAGGTACTGTTATGTTCTTAGCTGTTCATATTTTTCTACACATAATTATTGTGACAGATTGTGTTTTTCAAGAAACAGTAACTATCGCACTGCTTACCACAAATTCTAATAATTAGACACTGAAATGAGACCCACCTAAGATGATTAAAGAGTTTTAGAAAATATGGCCTAAGTAGAAAGGTTAACAAAATTATACTGGATAATTTTAATCTTTTTAAATAACTAGCTGTCTCAGGTGTCTGCCAGTAAGGCTCTCTAGCTTCATTTTTTTACAAATCAAGAAAAACTGAATCTTTAGTACAGTATGAGAGATCCAGTTTAGGAGGAAAAAGTACTTTTTGACAGTACTTGTCTAGAGTCAACATGATTTCACTGCAAGAACTGGGAACTGGAAGACCTGTATTAATGACCCAACTCTAGTCTTTCATCAACAACTTGACTTTGACCACCTTAGCTAATGAGCCTCCTCTTGCTTACCTGTAACAAGAATAAACTATGTGCTTCCTGTATCACCGGTGGTAAAAATCTAAATGAGGCAATCTATGAAAAGCACTTGGTAACCTGTAAGGGCTACACAAATAAAGCTGTTATTGAATGTGTGTATTGGTGGAAAAATCCTTTTTTTCTAAAAATCTTCAGAAGTAGATCAGAGTCTCATCATGATAGGGTGGTTACTGTCAGTCTTCTGCAAAAAGCAGCAAGGAAGATTAGGTCAACACTTAATAAACACTTTGTCAAGAAGGATATTATGCTATTTACATATGAATCATAGAACTTAGAGACTCTCTATGCATTTACTTGATGACAATATATTTTATTTCTAATGTCTGATTATCTGGTATAAAAGCCTTATATGAATAGTTGTCTGGTCTCCTACCTCTCTTCGTTTTCAGTTCTTCTCTCTTACAAGCATATGCTTCTTTCCTGGACCACACTGTAACACCTTAGCATGTGGTATTCACCAGCTTTTCATCTGACACGCCTTTGCTCATTCACTCAATCAAAGACTTGCCAGTAGAGACCGTGTGCCTGTGTGCCTCCAGCTGCTCTCCGCCCTGCTCTGCTGAAGTCGCCTGCCTTTTGTCTTCAGTCTTCCCCAGCATCAGGGTCTTTCCAGTGAGTCGGCTCTTCGCATCACGTGGCCAAAGTATTGCAGATTCAGCTTCAGCACCAATCATTCCAATGAATACTCAGGGTTGAATTCCTTAAGGATTGATTGATTTGATCTCTGTGCAGTGCAAGGGACTCTCAAGAGTCTTCTCCAGCACCATAATTCAAAAGCATCAATTCTTTGTTGCTTGGTCTTCTTTATAGTCCAACTCTCACATCTGTACATGACCACTGGAAAAACCATAGCTTTTATAAATCGGACTTTGTCTGGAAAGTGACATCTTTGCTTTGTTAATAGGCTGATTACGTTCCCTTAAATCCATGCTACAATTCCTACTGGGCTTCCCAGGTTGGCAAAGAATCCACCTGCCAATGCAAGAGACACTGACTCAATCCCTGAATTGGGAAGATCCCCTGGAGAAGGAAATGGCAACCCACTCTAGTATTATTGCCTGGGGAATCCCATGGACAGAGGAACCAGGTGGGCTACATGGGATCACAACAGACTTGGACACAACTAAGCAACTGAGCAACAACAATAATCATTCCTGTTATCAACTACACCTGAAATTATTGTTTCTATTTCCAGCACCAAAGACATTGAATTCTGAAACATTTTATTCATTAAACTGCATTTTATTAAGCAACATTTTTGTTTTATTAATCATAAATATTAATCTAAAAGCACAATCAGTGTGAGACAACTATTGGTAATAGCACAGAGCTGATAAGATTATAGCAAAGAATTTTGTGGTTTTTATTACCCCGAGCTGCTTTACAGAGGGTAAATTTATGAATCTCACTTCACAGTTTGGACATGTTTAAAACAGCTCTGGTATGAACTAAGTATTATGTTCTCCCCTTAATTCATTTATTGAAGCTAAACCCCCAATGTGATGGTACTGGGGGTGGGACTTTTGAGAGGTGGTTAGATTCCAATTAGGTCAAGAGGGTGAGAAATTCAAGATGGAATGAGAAATAAGATTAGAAGAACAGGAAGATAAAATGTCCTTATAACAAGGAGAGAGAGTTCACTTTTCTTTTCATGAGCATGCACCAAGAGAAGGGCCCATTTACAATCAGGAAGAAAACTCTCACCAGAACCAGACATGCCAGCACCTTGACTTCTCACTTCCAGCCTCCAGAATTGTGGGAAAATAAATGTCTGTTCTTTAAATCATCCAGCCTATGGCATTTTTGTTTTGTTTTGTTTTTCCAATGTTCTCAATGCACTATAAAGGTTCTCAAACGTGGCTCTGTGGCAGAATCACTAGAAAAGCTTGTTTGCATGTGTGTGTGTGTATGTGTAGTTTATTTATTAAATAGTGATCATATTTTTAAAGTAACATGCAAATAAAAAAATATGTTAGTGACTCTACAATTATAGATTTCTGTGAGTACTATTTACTAAGGCAATGCTAGTTTAAAATGTAAAATATATACCAGGATATTGTCTATTGTAAGCAACATGGCATAATATACACAAAATGATAATCTACTGAGAGTCTCTCCATAGCTTTAAATTGTTGTTTCTCTATTTTGTACTGTTATTAATTTTTGTCAGTGTACCATGATGCCATCAGAGAAATGCATTGTTATTCATTCGTCATTACTGATAACTCCTCACATATGGGGTTTCTATTCATTATTTCCTTAATTTTGTTCAGATCTATTTTTTTTAATTGAATGATAATTACTTTACAATATTGTGTTGGTTTCTGCCATATACGTCAACATGAGTCAACCACAGGTATACATACGTCCCCTCCTTCTGGAGTCTCTTCCCCACCTTCCACCCCATCCCATCTCAGCCTGTGGTATTTTATTACTGCAGTCCAAGCTAAGACAAGCTCTCTCAACCCCACTGGCCTCTTGTATCCATATAATTGAGGAATTTCAGGACAGAACTATTTTGTGAAAACAAGACCTCTGAAGCAAAATTCATGTGTTCACAGTCAGTCAGCAAGTTCACGGCAGAGCTGAAACTTGCTCCCTAGGTTCTCTGATTCTGAAGTTCCCAAATTTTCAACTAGACTTGGCAGTCATTTTAATTAACAGTCTGAATGGCATTCTGCTAAACATCAGATTTAGTCTTTGGGAGTCAACTGGAGTCTTAAGGAAGTCATTCAGATTTCATGCTCCGGACTCAGATGAATGAATTTCTAATGAAACTGAGACCCTATATCACAGAGGTCATGGCCCTTGAGTCAGCCTATCCATTCTGCTTACACCTAAGGTGAGTGAGCCATCATCCAAGGAGACCAGAGGAGTAAGAAAGGTCTTTGTACTAATCCATGAAGAACTGGGGCAGTTTTGTCTGAGAGGAGAAAAATGGCCCCTACCTTTAATCATGAATCAAACTTGATCTTTTCATCTGACTCTTAAATAACATTTCCGTTAAGATTTGGCAATGGATTTTACTGACTATAACCTTTAACCACACACACACACACACACACACACACACACACACAGGATGGGTGTTCCTGACACTGCTACGTCATAGCTGTGTGACCTCTATCTTGGTTTTCTTATCTGTACACTGGAGCTTAATAATAGTACTTAGCAATATTTTATTTAGTATTATTATGGAGAGTATACTCCTTAATACAAATAATCTCCTAGAAAGTTTCTTGACATAATGAATGTTAAATATTATGATGGCAATTATTATTTTTAGAATGCATGTTGTGATTTTTCACAATAAATACACCAATAGAAAGATATTCTACTGACTTTGAACTGATTTAAATTGCAGTATATTATGTTTATGTACTGCTCCATTCTTTCTATAATCACCACTTCTTACAAGAATGATCCTCCCTTATTTGAGGCTTCTGAGAAAAAGAACTGAAAGAGGGTTTGAAATCACAACCAACAAATCCCCTCATAGACATAGGTTAAACACTTATAGACAAGTTAAGAAAATAGGGACTACTCAAGTTGATGAAGGTATAAAAGACAGATGAAAAGGTCAAATTAACATTAAGAAGTGTTGCTAAGATATGAAATAAATATCAGCCAAAACAAAAACAACTTTGAAAAATGCAAACTAGAAATTCTGAAGTGAAAGAAGTGCTGAAGTATAAACTAGAGATATACTTCAAATAATTCACCAAGGATGAGAATACAAAATAAGCTTGTAGGAAAGCAAAAAGAGTCTTATTCTTTGCAGCTATAATAAAGGAGATGTGAAAGCTTTATCTTAGAAGCTTCTTAAACATATTGAATTTTCTTGGTCTTTAAATACATTTATCAATGTTATAAAATGCTATATACATTTTTTTTAGCTTCCCAGGGGCTGAGTAGTAAAGAATCTGCCTGCTAATGCAGGAGATACTGGAGACGCGGGTTTGATCCCTAGGTTGGGAAGATCACATGGAGCTTGAAATGGCAGCCCACTCCAGTGTTCTTGCCTGGGAAATCCCATGCACAGAGGAGTCTGGCGGCCTACAGTCTGTGGGGTCACAAAAGAGTTGGACGTGACAGAGTGACTGAGCACACATGTGTTTTTCTTAACTATCTGGCTGAGGTACGATATTAAGAATTGATTTTATAGCCACAAATCTGTCTTTAATTTTGTTTCCAAATACCATGCTGCTGTGTGCCTGTTAGGGAATGGTTGTGTGTGTTAGTTGGTTAGTCGTGTCAGACTCTTTGCAATCCCATGGACTGGAGCCTGCCAGGCTCCTCTATCCATGAAACTGTCCAGGCAAGAATACTGGAGTGGGCTGGGTACTGGTATATTAACCATATCATTCTGTCCTAAACATTTTGATCCAGATGAAAAATAGCTAGGGACTCAGACTCCAAAATATCAGCTTTATTACTTACAAACTGAATTAGGGAACTCAATTTTGGTCAGTAGACCATTCATTCCTCTTTTAAATTAGATTCACTCTCCCAGTCTGAGGCACAAATGTCCATGTACTGTTTCTGCACATGACTTCCATTGAATGATCTGAGGCTATTGCTCTAATTCTATTGCTGTAATTCCAGGCTATAGAAAAATGCAGTGAGTGAGTTGTGATCCCCCCTGGCGTACACAGACTGAAGTGTGAATAGACTGAGGTATACACAGCCTGACTCTGTTGTTTACCGGTCCTTTACGATCTTAAGAAAGTTATTCAAACTCTCTGAACTTCAAGTTGCTGCTGCTCCTATTTAGTCACTAAGTGATTTCCAACTCCTTGGAAACTCATGGACTGTAGCCCACCCAGCTTCTCCGTCCATGGACTCTCCAGGAAAGAATCCTGGAGTGGGCTGCCATGCCCTCCTCTAGGGGATCTTCCCAACTCAAGGGAAGATCCCCCTTCTCTTACATCTCTTGCATTGGCAGGCGAGTTTCTTACCACTAGCACCACCTGGGAAGCCCTGTGCCTTGTATATAGGATATTAATAATATAAGATACATTTTATTGAAAATAGTACACGTAAGTGGTGAATTTTTTATGCTGAATAAGATGGAAATCATTAGAGTAAAAAGAGAAGACTTCAGACCTGAAAATGTGTTTATGTGTGTGTGCACTATGTGTGTCTAAATATAAGTTTAGAATATTTAAAACAAATTCAACTTAATATTAGCTTACTGACTCCCATACACTGTTTGCTATATACCTGATACTATGCTAGTATGATGATGAAAGGTATGGAATATGTTTAAGATATATAAAATATAAAAATATTTTTAGAACAAATGTAAGGAACAAATATTGAATTATTTGTCAGAGCAGCTTTGATTTCAGCCTTCAGAATATTCTCTCTGAAGGCTTGACACTTTTGTCAAATAGATTCACACATCATACTAACATGAACTTGCATTGACAAACAGCCCAAAATAAAAAAATCATTCTAAACCTCCCTGAGTCTCTAGTCGAATTTCCTCACAGGTAACTGGCTACTCCAAAAAGACTTCAAAGAACTCTCAACATGTCTAAGAATAAAGGGAATGTTCACTCATAGAAGGAGAAGTTTTGTGAGGAGGACATTTTTCTATTGTGACTCAACATTCTATTTAGAGAACTATGGCAAAAAATGAAAACATCAATTGTTTGTGTTCATTTGTCCTCCGAGTATTTTCTCTTTTTACTAAGGCAACATATAAATACATATACATACACATATGTAATCATTATTATATACAATCAATATATATAATCATTACTGTATATGTACAATTACTATTTATATATATTACTCCATATAAATTAATATATTTGTGACCCCATGGACTGTAGCCTGCCAGGCTTCTCTGTCCGTGGGATTTTCCAGGCAAGAACACCAGTGTGGGCTGCCATTTCCTTCTCCAGGGGATCTTCCCCACTCAGGGATTGAACCCAGGTCACCTGCACTGCAGGCAGATTCTTTATCATTTGAGCCACAAGGGAAGCCATATGTATGTATGTATGTATGTATGTATGTATGTATGTGTGTATGTGTGTGTGTGTGAGTGTGTAACCATTTGTACCTGGGACACTTTATTAGAAGAACAAAATCTTGGCCTCAACACCGATCTACAGAATGAGAAAATTTATAGATTAGGATCCATCAAATACCCGCTCCATGGTTCTTGTGCATTTAATTCTCGCTTGAGATTTCATGATGAGCTTTGATCCTCCCTATCTGAGGGGTGCTTCTTCGTTTCATACAACAGTTACTAAGGTAATGAGTTTACATAATTGGAGATTACTAAAATCTCAGTATAATTCTATGGCAGTGATGCCTGTAAGATACAGTTCTGCACAGAGAAAAAAAATTGTTGGTTCACTAAGGTCAAGCAAACCAATAGTAACAGGTATTGGAAATTATTTTGGGTGCCAGCACTGACCTAATTAGCTTATCTGTATTAACTAAATTACCCTTCAAAACTATAATCAACTATAATATAATCAACTCTCTGTTTTTCAGATGAGGAAACTCAGACACCACAATAGTAAGAAACTGACTCAAGGTCATAAACAGACAGGCGTCAGAACTACGCTTTAAACTGAGGTGGTCACTCTGTAGACTGTAACCCTAAGGGCCACACTGTGGCATAGGAAAGTGTAAGATGCTCATACCAAGGGTCTCAACTGTGGTTTGTAAGATTTGGTCATAAAACTCTCTGAGACTCAAATGCAAGCTGTGGTCCCTCTCTGAGGCAGAGAGAGAGAGAATAGCAGACAACCCTTACGTACCCATTAAAGGCACAAAAAAAAAAAAAAAAAACACAAGTTCAGCATCTATAGAAAGAACTAAAGGAACATTTGGCCAAATAGAAATTTTTAAAAGATAACAAATACTAGATGACAATCTAGGAAAAAGCCATTTTTCTCAAAAGGTGAATAGAAGAAGGAAAGAAGATGACTACCTAACCCATAGATTTCACATAAATTGCGCATTTCAAGAGATCCCCACATAAAAAGTTTTACATTCCAAATTAGCTGCTCACAAAAATCAAAATCAAGTTTCATTTTTATAAACTTCTGCCCTCCTGTCCAAGTTCTTTTGTGCTGTAAGATTCTACAGCAGTTTCTTTTAAAAAGAAAAATTGTCTAATGGATTAAAGCTGTAACTTGGGGTTTAATCATCTTATTATAGAGAACTTCCCTTGTAAGTATTTTGTGAATCTTCTTTCTTATTTTACTTGTGTCATATTTCAGAAATTCTGAATGCAGATAGCAAATGTTGGTCATCTCCTTCCCAAATGTTTTCTCACAGTCAACACCTAGTTTGTGTTGCCACTAGCTTTCAGACTTTGTACTCATCCAAGAAACTCCGAAGGGAGAATCAGAGTTTTCAACTGGGAATCTCTTTGAGGGCATCCATCTCGCATATATTCACATATAATCCAGGTCTTGCTTGTAACCAGATGTGGAGAAAGCAAACTGCGAAAATTCAGAAACATTACGATCACAATGCTCATGGGCATTTTATTCTCATCCGTGGACAGAGGCTCACTCCATCCTCACCGTGAAAACACCTGCAGATGGTTTCCTGGTATAGATTTACCAGAGCTCATTTCTAAGCCTTAGGGTGAAGAATAAAGTCCTTTGTTACAAACCTTAAATGCAGTGTCAACATGCTGAGACCATGTCCCTGAGCTCATGTTCCCTACAGCACTGGAGAAAATGACTCTTTAATGTGTATTCAGTCGAAAAAAATATTTGCATTAAGAAAATTTCTCTGAGACTCCTGTGCTGGGAATTAAAGCTATGTCCATATACACGAAATAAACAAACTGTCCTATGGCTGATACGCTCATATCAGCTGTCTTAATGATTAATGGGGATTGTTGCACAATCAATTCAACTACCTCAATCAATATTATTCATGAACTCCAGGAAATCTGGTGCAAATAAAATGGCTGGCACATTGGAAAGTGTTCTCACTTATCAGGTAGTTGATTTAACGATCTTCAATATACTAAAAATCATCAACTTTTACTTTTTCTACAACTTGCAATTAACCTTTTCTGAGTCAAAATTTTGGGTCTCTGTATCATTTGAACTTGAAGATAACCTCTTCAAGATCTGGTAACTGATGATTTCTCTAAAATATAGTCAATAAATTATTATGATTCTTGTCATGTTAAATGTATATTTAATATCAGAGAAAGAATTCCATTGTAATTTGTAAGAGGTGAAAGACTAAATGTCTGAAAACAGTGTTTGGTTCACAAAAACTTGGATCAAAGTCCTGTATCTTAGGAAAAAAATTCCTTGGTAAAATTTTCTCTAGTGTGTATCACACACAAACATGTCAAATTTGGCAGCTTTTTCAGATAGTCTCCCAATAATCAGAATCAGACAGTAACCTAAAAGGATTTAATAATTCTTATAATCCAAGGTTTTTCAGACTGCCTGCAAGAATTTTTTTTCCTATATTATGAATATCAAAGAGATTATCTTCCAAAGAAGCCTTTGGTTGGTCATAGTAAACTACCAACAAAAGACCTCAAAGAAACCAAGTCTTCATAGTATCAAACGTTCCAAATATAACTGAATTCAAGGCGGATTTCTGTGATAATACTGAGTGCAAAAGAGGAAGGAGAGATCTGTAGGTCTTCCTGAAAAATTGTTTACTAACTAAAGTAAATATAATTAGGGTTTTTCTGCGGGACAAATTGTTCTCTATTGGACGCATGAAAGCCTGTCCTCCAGGAAAGTTATATTTCTCTATGAAAACAGGGAAGATTCTGGCATCCAAAAATATGCCATGCCAGGGAGGCCTGATATACTAAGAAGATCAGAGAATATTTGTATTGCCAATTCATTTCTACTGAAAATATCGATTGTGTTCTTTGTGGAAGATAAGGAATTTATTTCTTAAGGCAGTTCTCAAATTCTTTGGTCTCAGAATCCTCTACACTTCTAAAAATTATTGAGGAACTCTGAAGGGCTTTTGTATATGTGAGCTGTATCTACCGATATTTTCCTTTCCCTACTAAAAGTTAATACTAAGAAGTCTTTAAAATACAAGAATGTGCAAGGACATATTTTATTTTCTGTAAGAGTGATGACATAATCACTTACTAAGCAATCTTTGGAAAAACCACAATATATTTGTGGAAGAATGAGAGTGCAAATGGAAAAAGCTGTCCCATTATTAAAATAGGATGACCTCAAGAATCCCTTGAAGAGGTCTTGGCAACTCCTGAAAAGGTCTTGGGGACCCCCAGGGTTTCACAGATCACAGTCATGAGAAACACTCCTCCAAACAGAATATGAGATAACACAGAATATGGAGCCAGACAGTCTGATATCTTCAATACTGCACACTAACACAGTGTTAGAATGCATGAGATTTCTTTATAGAAAGAATATATATATATGTATATATATTTATATTTACATAAAAAATACATAGTATTTACTAACCCTTTCACCATTCAGGAAAATTACAAAGAATGACTGTCTTATACCCTTTGCCCCAATAAGAAACAGCCCTCAACTCTTGAATGCACAGTGTATGAAAAGACCCTAATGGCCTAACATGTCTAAGTAGATTTAGTTGTTCACACTAAGTTATGAACACTCAATAAATGCAAAATTAACATATGATAAATTCACAAGCACAACAAAAAACCTCTTTTCCCTCTTGCCCAAATAGGGATTCATAGTCCTTTTGATCTACTTTGGGTCTATTTCCAAGTCTCTGAAGACTGGATAACGTGACAAATAATTATTTAAATAATTATGAAGAATTATGATGAGAGGTAAACATAAAACATAATAAACACCTGATAACCAATTTATTTTGATAGCAGTTTCTCTGCCTAGACAGCAGAATTTTCTAGACATCATCCCCTCCCATATTCTGCAAGAGATCAGGGGAACTGCCTTTAAATGGGCCCACTTGTCACCCCCTACACAGTCATGAAAAGCCCACTACTAGACCATTTATATAATATGGCTAAAAGAAAAGCTACGTTTCTTCAATTCTATTTATGTAGCCTGGCTAAATGAAAAGTTATGATTCTTCAACTCTTTAGAGCACAAAGGAGCTGGCTTTTTACTAAGTATGATATCCTAATCACATGTTTCATTAAAAATATCAGCAAGGCACAAAGAAAATATGAATTGACATCAAGGATGATCAGACAACACTGCCCAATAGGAGAGCTTTTATTCACCAATGATTGAAGGTTTTAGATACTTGTCTCTTTCCTTGGCAGAATGTCATCCTTCGAGCAAAAATAGTGGCAGGAGCAAGTGTAGCATTACGGTAAATTGATCTCAAATCCTTCCTCAAAAACAGTGTCAGAACAAATTGATTTTCCACCAATAACTTAAGTCGTTTTAGATTCCTAGGCTCCTGGGTCTAAGGTTTTTTCTGCTGCAGTACTTTATTTTTCCCCAGAGAGGTTTCAGAGGGGAGGGGAATTGAAGTGGCAAAGGAGAAGGCAAAGCTTAGTGAATGATTAGTCATGACTGCTGCTGCTGCTAAGTCACGTCGGTCGTGTCCGACTCTGTGCGACCCCACAGCCGGCAGCCCACCAGGCTCCCCCGTCCCTGGGATTCTCCAGGCAAGAACACTGGATGGGTTGCCATTGCCTTCTCCGATGCATGCATGCATGCTAAGTCGATTCAGTCATCTCCGACTCTGAGAGACCCTATTAGGGACAGCAGCCCACTAGGCTTCTCTGTCTATGGGATTCTCTAGGCAAGAATACTGGAATAGGTTGCCATTTCCTTCTCCAGTGAGTCTTGACTACTCTTGGCCTAAAAATTCATTTGCAGGAAAGGAGTGTAAGACTTCTGCCTTGGGAGGGTTAATACAACATGTATGTTGTATACATGTTTGTGTGCATGTGAATGGGTGTATAGCCTTCAATCACCCTTCAAATACTCATCTTTCATAATTTTATACATCTCTATCATGACCAAAAAATCTAATAACACATGTGAACAGGTATTTGGCGAACTTGGAGAACACAGATCCTGAAGAAACTTTCCTATACTTGTACAGAGAGACTGGACAAATTCTATCTTGCTAAGAATCAAGTTAGAACTGAACACCAATAAGTTATTATGAGTTTTACTAAAAAATGTACTCTATAAAAATTATAGTCAAATTACTTAATCTAAGGAAATAATATTTCAAGAAAGATCTTTTCTCCAACCCTTGCCTGCACAAAACACTACAAAAGTAATATATGTTAACAAAAAAATAAAAGAATGATAACAAAACAGACTCAAATAGATTAAGTACAATTGGGTGAAAGGAAAAGTTTGTAGCAACAATATACATGCCCACTTCATTTCTTCCATAGGTGGACTTCAATTTACTAATATCATGTTCTAAATAACATCCTCAGAATCGTTGTTAATTTTTAGCATCTAGAATAGTAATAGTTCTAATCACTTTTTGTCTGATTTCACAATGACTTTTGAAAACATGAAAACTCTTGTAGAAAGGAAGTGGCCACCTGTAATTTGTGACTGATAAAATCTGATGGAAACAATGGGCCAGAGTTTCTAACAAGGCCTCTTGTGAGCACTGACTGTATTACTAAGTCAAGTCTTCTTCCTTATTGTTAATTATCTGTACAACACTGCCACAGGACTTCTCCTTAGAATGAATGACTGCACACCCCACACACACACACGCACACACACACACACATTCTTTTGGGGTAATTAAATGTTTTAGAAAGTCTAGACTTTTCCAAGACAGTTTTGATTTCAGATATCCTCTCATTTGTTAGATTATATTTGACCATGTGTCCAAATATAGCTACTTCATATTTTATGTGTTCTTATCACTAGAGATAGAGCCCATTACTGTATACTTGAACTCAATATTCACAGATTGATAAATTATAAGAAAATCTTTATAATATTTCAAACAAATATAACAAATAATAATGACTTAAAGTTCATAATTCTTAGCTACTCTTCTCCTATACTTCCTAACATTCTCCTGCAAGTCAGTAGTTATGAAACAACGGCTAAATATAAATAGGATATTTTAGAAGATGATTTCAAAATAACCTGCATTTGGGGTTTGTAGAAAACCCTCCCATGTCACATTATTTTAAAGAAATGCTTAAATGCAAATGAGTTGACCTATACTTGATGATCCATTTTGATTTCATTATCCAATGTCTTAATGTGGAAGATCTTGACAGTCTAACAATTTGTCTTCTGTTCTCTTTTGAAATTTCTTTTATTTTTAATTTGGAGAAAGGAAATGACATTTTATTTTCTGCTTTCTACGGACTCAAAAGTCATAAAATTGTAAAGAGGAGGAAAATTGTCAATTTTTTAAAGGTTAAATGCAGGAAAATTAGAGTTTCTGAAAGGGTAGACTCTGAATGGGTCCAACACAGAAAGGTAGATAGCACTGGAGGGCAAGCTCAAAAATGAGTTTTGAACAAAAAGATTGAGCAGAAGTAAGTATGTAAAAAGAGCCTCCCATGTCAGTGACATCCATCCTTCCAATTACTTCTTTTAGCTTTATGGTTGCCTTGAGTCACACGGAATATAAGCATCCATTTGATCACATAATGGAAGAACACAACTGTGTTTTGAAGTGAACCACTAACTCTAGGGGCAAATCTCCAGAAAGGTAAAATTTCCCTTCTCTTCTGTCCCAAATCTTTCCTTCTGAAGTACAGGATGACAGCTTTGCAAGTGGAAGAAAATCTCAGAAGGCCAGGCAGAAAACTAGCTTCTCATGACTGAATGTAGCAGTGTTGGTACACTTTTTGAAATTCACACAGTAGAATTATCTAAAATTTTATCTTTGCAGATGATAAGTTTCTGTGTGGGGAATGGTTCTGGCAGACAAGTAGTGTATTTTTTGTTCTCACCATTCTTTGAGACACTGGGATGATTCCTCCTTGTAGAACACTTCAATCACAGACTATTTTTTCCCTTCCCTATGAAAATACAGGCTCAGAAAGACTTTTCATGAGCAGGTTTCCACCTGTAGGTTTCTCTCAAAAAAACAATGATCAGGATGCTTGGGAGTTCAGTTTATCCTGGCAATGTTCGCATATCCACCTGTACTCTGCTGTTAGTCCTGTTCCTTTTCTCAAATCAGTATTGAAAGCATCCTTTGATTTTAAAACTATAAAAAAAAAAAAAGATTTTTTTCCTTCAGCTTTAACGATGCTGGAAGTCACTAAAGTATAATTTGGTGCAAAGTTGTCACTCCATGAATCCTTAAGCAAAGTCATGTGGAAATGTGTAAACACTCATTTAATGAACCAGATGTTTCTGGAGTCCAAACTATTCCTTGAGAATAAAAGGAATCTGAGCTGGTAAAGAGTCCGACTGCAATGCAATGCAGGAGACCTGGGTTCGATCCCTGATTTGGGAAGATCCCCTGGAGAAGGAAACAGCTACTCACTCCAGTATTCTGCTGTAGAGTCCATGGAGTCGCAAAAAGTCAGACACGACTGAGTGACTTTCATTTAGGATATTTAGAACTCCTGCATATTCCTTACTCCCTAGGAATAATAATAAACATCCATGTAAGCTGAATTACTAAATACTGACAAGGTAGGGGGAAAGATTTTCAAATACATTTATCAGCATGATCAACAGAAACAAGATTTAGAAAATCATATATGTACAGAAGATTATGTTCCATTTACTCATAGTACAAGGGAAAATTGCAATAACTTGACACAGTGCCTGCCTCCAATAAAGTTACTAAGTGAAGATAAGACAAACATCTGAAAAGATAAATAACAAGTGAATGCCATAAATGTTACAGGCAAAATAAGCAGTACTGGGATGTGGTGATTCATATATAAGAAATATGTATTTGGTCCTGGTCCCTGCTTCTGGCACAGAGCTCCTAAAACCCTTAGGATTTCCTAAGTGCTAAGAACAATAAAGGTCTCTTTTGTTATATTAATGAGGTGACTTCTGGATAGATCCTATGGAGGGGTGCTGATTACCAGGAAAAACAACCAGAAATGGGGGGTTTGAACTTTTAACCCTACCCACCCCCCAACCTCCAGGGAGGGGAGAGGGGCTGAAGGTCAGGTCAACTGTCAATGGCCACTCATTTAATCAATCGATTAAATCATGATATACCTGAAGAAAAACATGGTCCAAAAGGATACACGCATGCCACTGTTCACTGCAGTACTGTATACAATAGCCAAGACATGGAAATGACCTAAATATTCATTAAGAGAGGAACAGATAAAGAAGCTGTGGTACATGTATACAAGGGAATATTATAAATCCATTAAAAAGAATGAAATAATGGCATTTGCGGCAACATGGATGGACTTACAAATTGTCACAATGAGTGACTGCAGACAGAAAAGAAAAATATCATATGAAGTTTGGAATTTTTAATCCCATCCCCTGACCTCCAGAGAGAGGAGAGGCTAGAGGCTGAGTCAACTGCCAACAACCAATGATTTAACCAATCGTGCCTATGTAATAATAACCTCAATAACAGCCCCAAAGAACAGAGTCTGAATACATTCCAGGCTGGCAAGCTAGAACACTTCCACATGCCTCCATGTCCCAAAGTTCACCAGAATAGAAACTTTTCTCCTCAGGATGCTGACCTGTATATTTCTTCATCTAGTTGCTGCTTTATATCCTTTAATATCATTTATAATGAACCAGTAATCTAGTGAGTAAACTAGTTTCCCGAGTTCTGTTAGCCACCCTAGCAAATGAACGGAATCCAAGGAGTGGGTAGGGGGACCTCTGATTACAGCCAATAGGTCAAAACACGATAAACTAGATTCACAATTGGCATCTGAAGCAGAAAGCAGTCTTGCTGAACTACGCCCTTAATCTATGGCATCTGATGCTGTCCCTGGGTAGATGTGCCAGAGCTGGAGTGAGTTATAGGACACCCTGGGGTCAGTTAATTACTTGGTGCTGTGGGGAAACCCCCCACACACTGAAACTGGATGCAGAATCTTAAGTACAGACAAGTAATTTAAGAAAAAAAAAAAAAAAGAGTATTATATAATCCCTAGATTGGAAAGTCTTCAATGTTCTAGGTCAATAACTTACTGATGCTGGAGTCCCTTTTAAAAATGAGAGTTCACATTTATTAAATGTGTATTATCATACCAGCCCTGTACAAAGCATTTTGATAATAAATGTTGAAAATATATATTCACTGTTTTGCATAACAACTTCACTAGGTGAGTTTTTGTTTGTTTTGTTTTCAAATGAGGAAACCAAAATTCAGAAAGAATGTCTAAATATCTTGATTTCACTTCTAGCAAGAGACAGAGCAGTGATCCAAACTCCAGTCTTTCTTACCTAAGGTCTGTGCTCTCCACTGGGGTTAACAGACTCGTCAACATGAATGGTAACATCCTAGGGTCCTTTCCCCAGTTAAGGAGACTCAACACATTACCAGTAACTTGTTCCACTGATGGTTCCTGGGGAGCCTAGTAAAGGTTTCATAGATGTGAATATTCCAGAAAGAAGGAAACCAAAAGTTAATTAAATAGATGGAAATTAAAATTTAGAAAAGTAAATTCCAAACCGTGCTTGTAATTTGTAGACTGCAAATTTGTACTGCACCTGGAATAGCCTTTGATTCCTATTCTACTCTTAACTATCAGAGTCAGTTCTATGTGACTAAGAAGTGCACTTTTAAAAACTTGGTTTTTATGACATTTAAAAGATAACTGAAGTATAGAGGAAACTATCAGGAGATGAATGCAATATAATCCATAGAGTTACAAATGCAAATTCAGAGAATTTAAATTCATGATTGACAAGGCATACAATGGTTATTACAGACCATTTGACAAAAATCCTTTACTTTTGTGATCTATTTTCCACTCAAGAACAACTTTGTCTAAATCCATTGTTCTCCCTTGAGTTTTATCTTTTATCTTGTTCAACAGTTTATTTAATTTCAAAGACAATTAGATAAGCCAAAGTAATCGCTCTACAGATGTATAAATGTATCCTGAGATGAATAAATTATAGACATTTCAATAAGTACCAAATGGAAACTGGGTAGCCTATCCCATCTCCAGCAGATCTCCCCGACCCAGGAATTGAACTGGGGTCTCCAGCATTGCAGGCGGATTCTTTACCAATTGAGCTATCAGGCAAGCCTATGAAATGAAAAAGGAGCAGCTATTTGCTTGAACACAAATGGGTTTGTTGTTTGGAATAATCTTCATCTTTTTTTATTTTTTTAACCAAGCACTTTGGCCCCTTTTGTTACTTAGTGAACAATTAAAGTGAGTAATTCTTTTTTTTTAATTAATTGATTTTAATTGGAAGCTAATTACTTTACAATATTGTAGTGGTTTTTGAAGTGAGTAATTCTTAATGTACTGGTCTTTAATGTCCATTACTAAATCTAATGATTTTTCTTTCTCAAGGTTTCTCATTGTCTTTTTTCTTTCTCAGTGGCATAGGTATGTGGGATGAATTCATATATGTGAGGCTTAAAACCTGAGAAAAAATATGACCTCATGGAAAAAAAATACATATATGGCAAGTTTTTCTGGAAATGAAAGAAATATTTTTCAACACAATCTTTCCTTACTTTGTTAGGCCCTTTCCTCTATAGATACATCAGTTTGACTATGGTGGAGCTTTTTAAAAATACTTGTGGTAAGTAAGAAAGACAGGATTGGTTAAAATACCTTAAAAAAAAAAATTATACCACTTCACTGCTCCAAACAGCAATGGATTCACCATTCTACACAAGAGAGAAAAAAACTTTTATGACATTGCGTTAAATACTTTGCATGATCTGACCACAGTCACACTGATTTGGGTTAGTTATTGGGGACCTTAAAAGGTATGATATATACAAAGATCATTTAAAGGGAAACCAAACAGTGGAGGTTAAGAGTTGGGACCTAGAGTCCATTAGGTAAGGGTTAAAATGTAGCCCAGCACTTGCTAGTTTAGCAACTGCAAACAAATTAATTAAAATGCCTGAGCTTTGTTTTCCTCTCTAAATGAGGATAATGATTTTACCTTTTCTATAAGGTCATAAAGAAGATTAAATGAGATAATAAATTTAAGTGCTTAGCTGAGTGCTTGGGTTTATGTTCAGTACGTGTCCTCCTCTGCTTTTGCGGCTATGTTGTTGTTGTTGCTGGCATTTTTATCATCTTATTCTCATACATTTGCCCTTGAAGTTCCATCTATCTAGACTGAGTGCTCTTTCATCATCTCTCTGAACGGTCAAATTCTATAAATCACCCAAGACTCAGCTCATCTGCCATCTACATCACTGCATTTTGCCAGTCTAGAGAAGTTAATTCTCATTCCTCAAAAATAGTGCAATTCTTATCACCAATGACAGACATCTGTACTGAATTCTTACAGGCTTATTTAGGTACTTATCCTTTCATGTATTTCTCAGCTATATTATAGTGAGCTTCTTGAAGGCAGGTACTGTAGCTATTTCTACATATCTGATACAGTTTCAGCATCTGATACAGAGTCGTTAGCAATGAATATTTGTTGTTCATCTCAAGCTCCTTCATCATTGGATGAAATGGCCAGAGTTAAATGGCTGCATAATCTACTGTGCTGGCATTTATTATATGTTGCTGTTAATGCTTATTATATCCCAGGCATTTGTTCTAAACACTTTAATGTTTTATTTCCTTTAATCTTCACACTGACTCTATGAAGCAGGTATTTGCAATTCATTTAGATCTGAAGATACTGAGGCACTGAAGGTTAAAAAAAAAAAAAACTTTAAAAAAAAAAAACAAAAAAAACAACTTTTCCTAGTGTGAAATAATAGAAATTATATATATATTGGTCTCTGCTGGCAGTTCCTGACACAGACATCCTAAAACCCTTGTAATTTTCTGAGTGATAAGAGCACTAAGAGGATCTTTTGTTCTAATACTTGGTCTTTGATCCCAGTTCCTGACCCAGCTCTTAAATCCTTTGGAATTTCCTGGGTGACAGAAGTGTCTTTTGCTCTAACGAGGTGACTTCCTGGGCTCCAAGCTACCTTCAGGAGCTTGGTTATCAAGCCATAATTAGAAGCTAGAAACTTTCCACCTTACCCTCCTACCCCCCATTCTCCTGGAAGTGGGAAAGCAGTAGAAACTGAGTTAACAATGGATCATGACTACATGATGAAACCTGCATAAAAGTCCCCAAAATACAGAGTCTGGAATGTTCTGGGTTGCTGAATATATGCAGGTGCTGGGAGAGTGGTATACCCAGACTCAACGTGGAAGTTCCATGCCCCTCACCCCACACCTTGCACTATGCACCTCTTCCATCTGGATGTTCACCTATATCTTTTTACAAGCAACAGGTTAATGTTAAGTGTTTCCCTAAGTTCTGTGAGACATTCTACCAAATTATCAAAGCCAAGAAGGAGGTCATGGGAATCCCAATTTATCTATAGCTGACCGGTCAGAAATACAGCTGACAAGCTGGGACTTAAATTGGCATCTGAGGGAGCAAGGGAGACAATCCTGTGGGATAAGGATCTGACCCTAGTGTGAGAATAGAGTTCAACTTCAGGACACCCAGCTGGTGTCAGAGAATTGCTTAACATGTGGAAAATCTACATATCCAAAGTCAGAATTATAGAGTGTGAAGCAGCACAGAGGTGTGTTTTCCTCACACAAAGATTATACAGTTAGTATAAGACTGAGGGGGCATTCAAACCCAGGCAGACTACCTCTAGACAGAAAACACGCTCTTGACCTCTGTTCAATACTATCCACCTACTAAAATATCCAGAGATTACCCGTAACTCACATTACTTACAAGAATAACATTTAAATTGTGTCTAAAAGCACTATAAGACCTGATATTATCATCCTCTCAACTTCTTTGAGGTTGGACTAGAAACCAGGAAGCAGAGAAGTCACAGTGGTAGATGTCACTGTCCTACCTGAGGGCTCCTTTTTCGGATAGAGGAAATATGTCCCTATTTTCCAAATCAGAAATCAAGTCTAAACATAACAAGACAGAATATCTCAAATAGGACTGTCATAGGAAAAAATCTGGCATCCATGATGAAAACAATAATACGGAACATATTTTGAAGTAACAGGCACCATCCCAGGCTGTTAAAGTGGGTTCTCTCTTTAATTAAAATATACTATGGTTACCACTATGGAGAAAGAGAAGAACAGCTGAACAGCGGGAAGCTGGCCCTTGATGCTCTCCTGGTGCACATAAACTGTCTCACAGAGCGCCATCCGGTGGGATCACACTGTGATGCAGATGGACCAGGACAAAAGTATCACGGCTCCATAATCAGGCCTGAACCCAGATAAAAACAACAGCATTCTCCAAACCACGGAAGTAAGCCAAAGTCATCTTAGCCTGGCTAAAACGAGGGGCTGCCACTCCTTCACCAGTTACTGAGCCTCCTCCACTCCTCTGTCATGATGAATCTGAAAACACCCCACTCCCTAACAGCCTCCAATCCAGAACAAAATTTTGCTTCTTAGAGCCTTCTCCAAAATTGCTCGACAAAAGCCCAAATCCTATCATTTCTTTGTAACACTTCCCTGCTGGTATGTTCCAGGGTCCCCAGGATGTGTGTTCTTTCTCACTGTAACATGTCAATGAGCCAGCTTTGTTCAATCACAAGTTTCTGGTGCTCTGGAGCTGACAGCATTGACACTATTACATCACTAAGTTATTGATGAAGAAACTGGCCTCAGAGAAAATAAATCACTAATTATTTGACTCTAGACTTAAACTCAGTTTGCTTTTTTCCTTTTGTTATTTTTGTTTCTATTTGGGTATGTTTTTGTTATACAGACTCCAGAGACTTCCCTCTGAGCCACTCACTCACTGCATTATACAGTTTCCCAAATATATACATGAATAACAGGAGGACTGGAGAGAACACTAGTGTCCTTTGCATTCTTATTATGTACTGGCTACTTTATCTGTATCTCCTATTCAAATCTCACAAGTATTGAGTTGGCCAAGACGTTCTTTTGATATTTCGAAATGATGTTGCAGGAAAACCCAAATTTTTTTTACCAATCTGATATGTACCACAATCCTTTGAAGAAGCTCAATTCAACAACTGAAAAAATCTGCATATGAAATGGTAAGTAACTTCTCCAGACGAGCCAGTTTTAAAATTTTAACCTACCTGTGCAAGTGCTTAGTTGCCCAGTCAGGTTCAACTCTGCAGCCCCATGGACTGCAGCCTGTCAGGCTACTTGGTCCATGGAATTCTCCAGGCAAGAATACTGGAGAAAGTTGCCATTTCTTACTCCAGGGGATCTTTCCAATCCAAGGATCGAACTTGTGTCTCCTGCATCTCCTGCATGGGAAGACAGATTCCTTACCACTAGAGCCACTTGGGAAGCCCTAACTTAGCTATACCAGATACCTTATTCTCACATGCCCACACCATACTGGAATAGACCATGTCTGGAAAAGAGTTAGGCAAACTTTCTCCTTCAGCACCATCTGGTCTGGCCTCATGCTTAATTCTGGATAAAGTTCAGCAGCAAACATATACTCTGCATGCACTCGCTTTGTATTCCAGTTGCTGTTCAGTTTTTCACACTAGTTTTAGAACTGAACCCTCTCTATTTCTGCCTCTATTAAGTAAACTACTAAAATCAACCTGATTTTGAGAGCATGTTGAGAGTATGTTGGTTATCATGGCAGAACATTTACTGTAACACAAATAATGGCACTGGCTTGAAAGTTTCTAGCCAAGATGGGAACTAGGAAAATAAAATATGCTATTTCAAGGAATGGAATATGTGCAATATATACTATCAACAACTACTATATTAAATTATCCTTGTCCTAAAGAGACACTTTCATTCTCCTGAACCGTAATTGGAGGATCTTAGGTTACTGGGATGCTTCTGTCCCAAAAGCATACAAAGTCCTGGTTTCATTTACCTTCCTGCTTTTCTTTAAAAAAATCATTTTCTGTAAGAAACAGCAAAAGAAGAAAGGAAAACAGAAATAAAATATATCTCATATACCTCATCCTCTATGATATCAATTTTCAAAAGTTGATTCTTTGTTGAAGAACTACTCAAACCTGCATTTGAACAGGAAATCATTGCAGACAGCAATAAAAACTGCAGACATTATTAAGTTAACTCCTGATTTCTTAGACTCTTGACAATCTGCACATCAGCATAGCTAAAGTAAGTGCTGAAGTTGTAGGCAAAAAGAAAGCATTTGACTTTTCATAGAATTGGTTAAGATGAAATCACAGTACAACATTTTTGAACTATAACTAAAATTCAAGTTCTACATATCTTCAAGAAAACAACAACACTAGTAATGCCACCATTTCTACACTGATTTTTCAAATTTACTGATGTAGATAAAGGGTATAAATATGTACTAAGACGATATTTTCCTGAAAATAGAAACACTACATAAATTACATGAGGTAGCAAACCTTCATGTCATATATACAGCCATTTACACTATCGATGAACACTCATATATATATATAGTCAATAATGTAACTCAATGAAATCATAATTGATTTCTAAGTGTCACTGAGTCATAAAGTCTTGAGTCATGATTTCGTTTTAAATTTGACAGTACAATGCAAAAGAAGCACTGAAGCCAAGAGGTCTCACAATTTACGAAGCATTCCAGGCAGCTACGTGGTATTCCTTCCACTAATGAGCACTCAAGATCAAGCCTTACGACTGACATTTTTACACATTTAATAAAGATATAGGAGTGTCGAATAGTAAGTTTTTTATTTGTACTTTCATTAATATTTTTCTCACTTTTGTTCACTAGTGAACATAGAAAAACTCAATATGAAGGTAGTGACCACTCAGAGACTTGGCAAGGTTCACTGCAATGAGCCCCCGGTACTAACATTAAGTGGATGGCTCACAGGAGCAGCTATAGAGGAACTGAATTTAATATTCTGGGACTCAAGTCTGGGACTGCAGATCCATAGACTCAAAACTAAGAATCATTTCATTTCTTAAAAGCAATAAAGGATAAAGAAATAGGAAAGGACTACATTAAAAGGCCAACATATCACTGGATTCAGTGTAAGAGCCCTATAGAAATTAGACATTTTGATTAATGAACACTAGTAACACTATGAGGACTAGAAAGCCTGGAAAGTAGGGTCTGATATAACATGGACATATTTATAATGATTGGACATTCTGGGATGAAACTTGCTTCAACAACTGAAGAGGACTTAATATTTGGAATTTTGTTATTTGCAGTGTTACCATTTTTTCATCTATCAGTAAACTCACAGAAATTTTTTATTCTGGATATAGAGCTCAATTTACATTCCCACCAACAGTGCACTGGGGCTCTTTTTTCTTTACACCCACACACACCAACACCTCTTAATCCATGTGTTTTGAGGACACCCATTCTAACAAGTGTAATATACCTTTGATTCGCATTTCCCTGATGGTTAGTGATGTGGAGCATCTTTTCACGTGTCTCTTGGTCATTTATATGTCTTCTTTGGAAACATGTCTATTCAGATTCTCTGTCCATTTCCTTATCAGACTATTTGTTTTTCTTGCTATTAAGTTGTATGAGTTACTTATATATTTTGAATATTAACCTTTTATCTGATACATAGTTATGATGGTTCTTCCAGTCCATTCAGAGACCACAGTGATAAATGGTAAAAGAAAAATAAAAGGGGGTGATTGATAAGGAATGATGGGGAGTAACACAGTAATGCATGACAGAGTTAAAGCAAGACAAGGAGTAATTGGGAGGGGTATTATTCTAGTTTCGGCAGTTAGATAAAGCTCCCAAAAGATCACATTCAGCTGAAATGAACTGACAAAAATAAAGCAAGTTGTGGAAAATTCTAGAGGAAGAGACCTGTAGGAAGAGAAAGGAGCTAGTGCCATGAATCTCAGGAAGGAAGTAGTTCAGCATATTTGAGAAGCAGAGGCCAGCCAAGCTCCCAAAGAGAGAATGGGGGGCTGGGGGCGATGTGAGATGAAATCAGGGAGGCAAGAAAGTGTAGGTAGGAGTAAGGGTCAAACTCAGGATTTTAGATTCAAGTATAAAGGGAAATCAATAGAGGGTTTTCCCAGGCTGTAGTTGGATCTTATTTATGTTTCTGATAGAACTGAAGCAGGGGAAAGAGCCTTATCAGGGAGACCAGACTGTAGAAATTACAGGCATATTAGAGGGGGACGTAATGTCTTGAGCCAAAGAGTGGAAACAGTGGAAATGTGGAGCTGGATAGATCTGGGGTGTGTTCTCCAGGTGGAGGTAACAGGCACTGCTGATAACCTACACCAGGAACATTTATTCCTTTTAATTATTTCTGTGTCTCCTAAGAATTAATTTGCAGTGTTTATGATTTGGGGGGAAAATAAAAAACAGTGCTTCTTTCAGATGTTTTAAATCTGTTTGAAAGCTGGTTAATCCTACTGTGTACCTATGGCCAAACTATAAATTATACTCCATGGATATTCCAGACATTGCAAAGTTACCAATTAAAATATGACTAGCTAAACAAACATTACTTTGATAATAGTTATGTCTGCATTTTTTTTCTTTGTTAAGAAATTAAAATTCTGGTGATTAGTTTGAGGATGTTTAATAGTTTAATAACATACTTATTAACTTATGTTAGGGAAAAAACAGTAAATTTCACTCCACCAAAAACAATATGTACTGACAATAAATTTTGAAAGATTCATAAAAAATAACTAACCGAAACTCTGTTAACGATGAATCCTCAATATGTAGATATGAGAGACGGTTTTTGTTTTGTTCTGTTTTGATTTAGTTTTAGGCAACATAGAAAAAAAATGAATGGCTAGTAAAACTGCCCAAACAATCTGGTTTTATTTTATTATAAATTACAAAGGAAAAGAAAAAACATTTTCTTTCTTGAGTTCTCCTATCTACACACTAAAACTAGCGAGTCTGTTTGATAGCATGCCATTCCCATTTAACATAAGTTTAAAGGCATCCAATAATAGTAATCATTTAGAAGGCATCCATCAGAAAATTTCCCATTGCTATTCATTTTATTAGTTCAGTTGAGTAGAAACAATAGCAGCCTTGCATTTAAGAAAGTTAATGATGGGTTTGTTTTCTTTTTAACAAGGAAGAAAGAAAGAAAGCTGAAATGCACACTGTTGTTGGAGTGAAAACAAAGAAAACTCATCAAAGGAACCAGGAAGGCCACCCTGGAAACAAAGGATTCACAGCCTAGATATTGGTCACAACAGGATGCCTTCGAATTCTTGGGGAAAGTCGAGAACACAGAACAGTGAATTTGGCTAACTGTTCAGCACTCCACACACTGATGTCAAGAGCACATTTCTGACCCAAATTCTGATTAGTTAGGATCTAGTTTAGACTTCGAGATAGATCATCAAATTCATTCTTGCCAAAATCTCCCAGGCATGGTTATGATACTCTGTTTGACCTCAGACAATAACTATTCTTGAAATCATCAATCTGATTTCCTTTTTTTCTATCTCCAGTGCTCTTTAAGTCAGAGAGTGTCCCTTTGTTGTGTCATGACTGAACAACAATAAACAACTGGACTCTTGACTTTAAACAGAGGCTTGCTTTTCACTTGAGTATAGAATTTAATCTTTAAGAATCCTGGAGAAGTTCCTACCATCTGGGCAGTAGATGCAGAGTCATGTATTTAGAGTATGGACAGGCTGCCTGTTGCAATCAGAAAGCCATGTGACACTGTAACTGAGATACAGGGCAAAATGTAATAATTCTACACTTAGTAGCACTCTTGCCGTGTATTAGAAATCACAGGCAAGGAGAGACTGATTTCATAAGTGCAACCTGGCCAGGAGGAAAAATGGAATTTTAAAATAGCATCATAAGAATTTTTTTCCTCTGAGTATTCAATTTATCCTGATAATTTGAGCAATGAGCCTGAGCAAGCTCAGAGAAGAGTATTAGTACATTTGTTGAATGTGTCAGTGCTGCAGATATTCACATCAAATAATCAAATGAAAAGCCTACAATTAAATATACTAATCAAGCCAGTCAATCCTAAAGGAAATCAGTCCTGAATATTCACTGGAAGGACTGATGCTGAAGCTGAAACTCCAATATTTTGGCCACCTGATGTGAAGAACTGACTCACTGGAAAAGACCCTGATGCTGGGAAAGACTGAAGGCAGGAGGAAAAGAGGATGAGATGGTTGGATGGCATCACTGACTCGATGGACATGAGTCTGAGCAAGCTCTGGGAGCTGGTGATGGACAGGGAAGCCTGGCGTGCTGTTGTCCATGGGGTCACAGAGTCGAACATGATTGAGAAAAGGAACCGAACTGAAGAATTTATAAGCAAAAGTAAAGAGAGTATTTAGTGTTCATCATGGGGCTTCCCCAGCGGCTCAGACAATTAACAATGTGCCTGTAATGAAGGAGATGTGGGTTCAATCCCTGGGTCGGGAATATCCCATGGAGGAGGAAATGGCAACCCACTGGGGTATTCTTGCCTGGAAAATCCCACAGACAGAGGAGCCTGGCGGGCTATGGTCCATAGGGTCATGAAGAGTCAGACACAACTGACACTCTCACTTTCATGAAGTTTCCCTATACTGATGGACATTAAACATGCATGCACTGGATTTCTTAGATGACTCAACATAACTGCCTTCGAAAGAATGACGGAAACACTAATAATGATCCTTTTTTCTCTATCTCACCAACTTGCTGCAACATTTCCTGTCCCTTCTAGAATCTTTCTGTTCCACTCATTTCTCAAGTTCAGAAAATACAGCATCACTGTGACTTCAGACGGAACGACCTTCGTTTCCTTCACTTAGATTGACTGTATTTGTTTATTTCCTAAAATGACCATTTCGCTTAGGAAGAGACACAAGTTGATGACATGTGAAGTTCCAGTTTCCTTGTGTCGTCTAACAATTTATTCTAGGTCTGCTAATTCTCATCATGCCCTACTAGAGAAATAATTAAAAGACAATGCAATTTTTAGAAATGCTAATCAAATCAAATATATCACTATCACATTCAACATATATTAGTTCTTATTTTTCACAAGATTTAAGAGGCTCTCTTTCTGTACAGTTTAGTAATAAGAAAAGTTGCAAAGAATAACAGCCAAGAATGAGAATTAGCAGCCATAAAATTAAATTAGGTTAAAATTTAAAAACTCTAAATGGTAACTAGACTATTCTGCGTAGACATTTTGAAGGGATAAAAGAAAAGGTCTCAGCAGACTGGTAAACTCACAAAGGCAAGTCAGTGACTAAGGATCAGTAATCAGCTCCTTGGAATGCTACCCTCTGGGAAACTTCACCCAAAAGAAAACCTGCCTGGCCACGTGGTTAGGAAGGAAACTGGCATTCTGAAAATGCTACTGAACGCAGCACCAGTAGATGCAAACCATATGGCGTATTTACAGATGCTTTCCATTCATATTCATGTATTAAAGGTTCTGAGACTTTCTGCAAAGGAATCTGCTTACCTTTACTTAACCCAATATTTTCCATGCTTATTTCAGCAAGGAAACACTCTAATATTTGATGAAACACAGTTTGGAAAAGTTTGTTGATAAGTCAGAGTTTTGCCCATAGTCCCACTTGGTTCTCTCTGAAATTAATCTGTGTCCTGACATATGTCAGTTGTCTGCCAGACTTTGTAAAAGTCTAAGTGGATCTATGAATTGTCACAAAGGTAGTGCAAGATAACAAATCATATTTATCTCATTTCTGATATTAAATGTTCCTTATCTGTTACCTTGGCAGGAAAGGAATTAAATGAGTTATTAAAATGTGTGAAGATCATTGCCAACCATTATCTTTGAGAACTATTTAAGCTTCTCTTAAAGGTGTGTCCCAAATAACAGATGTTATCTAGCAAGAGATTGATCAAGGAAGCCCATAATGGACTGTTAACAAATAAAAACATGTGCTATGGGAAAAAATTAACTGGTTTTTCTCTGAAGTCACAAACCTGCTACTAAGCATCATCACTTTCACAATCAGCCCACCAGGCATTTGTTAATTGTGCCCTGAGCTGAGCACTGCATTTTATCAAAAATGTATATATCCTGCCATCCAGCTAGAGAAGCACTGGATAACTTTAACCATGCCGAGTTCCCTCTGTTTGAAAAAGAATATTAAAAGGATTTACTTTAGAATGTAATAGATTCCCTTATCATTCTCTAGTTGGTTAAACCTAGAGAATTCCTGGTTCAATTAGGAACAATCACAAAAAGTGTCATCAAATATCAACCAGTGCTACCTGGCTTGAAACTGCTGCTTCTTTTTTTTTTTTTTTTTCCTTTTAATGGTTTCTTACTGATAAATTTTTTAGTTATTCAAGCCCCAGGAAAGCAAATTGGAAGTTGAAAATCTTTAATAAGTATTTTTTACAACAATAAATCTTCAATTTTACTAGACTTGCCAAAAGCAGGCAAGAAGGAAAACTTCCTGCCATGAGCCTTTACTCTCATAACAAGCGTGTGTTGCAGGAAGTTAGAGCTAATTAGTTTGTAAAGTACAGAGCTTCAGAAATTGTATGCTTCTTCAGACTGTATCCAATGAGAAGACACACTACTTACTATTTTCAAACAGTAAAAACAATAAAGAGCAAATTCTGAGGAAAAAGCAGCCATAGCTAAAATAATGATAATAAAACAACAACAACAAAAAAGTATTCCTGGTCAAATACAAAAAACATTGTTTTCGTTAAACTTGTAAGTTGGAAAATTAAAGTTAATTATTGCTGAGGAATAAGTTCTGGAGAGTTACTGTACAGCATTTTGCCTATAATCACAATGTTGTATTGTGCACTGAAAAGGTTGTTAAGGAAAGACCTCATGTTAAATGCTCTTACCACAATAAAATATACTTATATATGTAATAATAACTTTTAAGACTTAGCTTTGACAAAATGTAGCTGGGTTTTTTAAATAAAGACTTTTTGATACTTAAAATGCACTGATTAAATATTTAGTTACCTTGGCTGGTGTCCACATACAACATAGGTAATATTAGTTTATTTGCTAAATGTCTCACCAACAAAAACTTTAGTTAATACAGTCACTTCAGCTTTATCCTTTCCAAAAAATGTTTGCAAAAGAAATAATATCTCAAAAGAGAAGTCACTGCTTATTCTGGACTGTACATGAAGCATTCTGGCATTGATATATATACAAGAATAGATGTATAAACTATTTGGTGCTTGTTATTTTATTCAAGATACAAGAGAAATAAATGTCTTCCAATAGCTATTGTAGAGATTTTTATGTTTCAGAATCTCTCTCTTTCCTAGATAACCTCATGCACACACACACATATATACACACACAAAGGCAAAATAAAACTCCAAATATATTTTAAGCCAAACAACAAGATGCTAGTGCAGTTTTGCAGGCTTGGTCATGTTTGGCATATAAAAAAATGTCTGAATACTCAAAATTATTTTGGCATCATCTCTATGATACCAATTCCTAATTGGATCTCTGTAAATATACCAGTAAATATTTACCAGCTGCTGACTATGTGCCTTTGTTATGCTAAGATCTGTGAAGAATAAGAAAGTTTTCTTAGGGGGCATATTAAATGTTAGAAAGGTTTTCTAATACTAATTTCTAAAGCTTGTCAGAGTTGTCCACAGTTATGAAAATGATGGTAAAATCTACCTCTGTATCTGTCTATCACACCACATACTATGCCACTCCACACTCCAGGTTAGAAAAATTAATGACTGAAACTGACGTCACGAAATTCCACTGTGAATTCCATAATCGGCTTCAAGGACTTGTGCTGGGTTACTGACGAGCTGAAAGAACGAATACAATATCCTTTGTTTAATGACCCAAATACTCCGAACATATTTTAGCCAAGGAAAAACTACTACATTACTGTGTTTTAAAAATAAACTCTCTTCAAGCTTTGTGACTTTCCAGAACCTTCCAGAACATATGTTTGTTTCAATGAAAGGTACATGAACTC
The DNA here is from genome assembly GCF_019320065.1 of Cervus canadensis. NCBI lineage: Eukaryota > Metazoa > Chordata > Mammalia > Artiodactyla > Cervidae > Cervus > Cervus canadensis. The sequence continues at coordinate 16,129,471 of NC_057416.1, forward strand.
TTTATGGTGTTTAAATATAGGTTGTGCAGACCTGCATATTAAGATAAGCATAGCATCCTTTCAAAATTAAATGTTATTTCCAGCGGAATTTTTGCTCAATGTGAATAATGAGGTAAGCTCAGCATTATAGGAATTATAGTGCCCCTGATTTTAATAAGTGCAAGCAGGTATCTTTAATTATGTATTTGAAATGGGTTAGGGAACTCTTCATTGTTGAACAGCAAAGCAATAAAGGTGGACTATTTGTGCCATGTACTGCTTCCTCCCTAACATAATTCTGAAATATAAACTTTACAAGGTTGTTTTCTGTGGTGTGGAAAACCAGTGTTTCTGTGAGATAAAAACATGGAACTAATTGTTTATGTTAGAGCCTTTAGGACTGGTGCTATTTTACATGCAAATTTACTAGAGTAATTTGTTTTACATGTGTATTAAGCCAAAAGGATCAACTTATCTGAGTGGGTTGAACTAAGATGATAGACCGCTTCATTCTATTTCGAAAAGAATTTGCAATTCAGCATTTTATACAAATCTAATTGAAATGTATTCATGCCTCTGTAAAGCAGTGATAAACTTAATAAATGAGGACAGTTATTATGCACCCATAAAATATCAAAACCCAGGAAATTATAAAACCGTTATCAGCATGACTGTTTAAAATAACATAACTAGCTCTAAAGCTGGGTCAAAATAATTATTCCATCTGTCAGAAGGGCACTCTAGTAGAATGAACCACATTTTTCTGTCAACAGATTAAGTTTCTTTATAGGATGACAATAGTAGATGTCATCAGGATTTGAACCGTGTATCATGGATTACAGTTCAAGAGGGTCACTACCACCTGAACCAGGGCGAGCATCAATTCTCAGGCCAGCACACAGGACTCCTAGCAACAAACAGGTCTGTGGTCCTTTATGAAGTGAAGCACTTTGCTGTCACTGCAGTGAGAGAGGCAAAATAGCCCTTTCTGATCGTGAAGTCATCAGTCACTTAACATTGTTTATGAGTAGTTATTTTCAACTGTTTTCCTTTTCTCCCTTCTTTCTGGTCAGTGCTAAAGTGAGCTTTTTCCTGAAGAACCCGCCCGCAGTACAAGAGTGGTTTCTGGGGGCAACTTAGCAGGACCTGGATCCTAGGCATCTTCTGCTGTTACATAAGAGGATGTAGCAAATTTTTTTTAAAAAAGATTTTAACACCCTAGATGACATTTCATGTCATTATTGTACCAGGGTATTTTTTTAAGAGCCTCCTAATGCTCTTTGGTTTTCTTACAATAATCCCCTTTTTAAAAAATGTTGACTCTAACTCAACAGCTCTACAAGAAACTTTGACTTGCTAACAAGATAAATAAAGGGTGCTTCACATTGAAGACCTCACTGAACAAAGTGCAGTTTGCAAATGTTTCTAAGCTTTCACCAAGCTTAGAAATATTTTCAAGTGAAAGAGCTTTTGGTAATAGTTTTGTAATGTGGGGGCAAATATAAAACTCAGTTCACAATAAATTTCTGTTTTCTTTCTATTCGTTCATCCAAGTACAGAATTCTAATGGCCAGTTTGTGACCTTTCTGTCTTGAATAGGAAACAACTTCCCTGTTAAGAGCAGAACACTGCAGTTGAGGTCTAGATAACCACCATTTTAAAGGGTGAACTACTTATTTTATGTGAATGATGTACTAAAATACTCATACACATCAATTTTGGGCATAGGTCCACCTCAAAGTGTTGGAAGAACACTTGAGCAGAACCTACTTGCTAGAATCTCCTATTTTAATTCTTTTTTTTAATCCTGGGACAAAAAATGAAAGCCTCAAAGCATATACACGTATGAGACTTGGAAATAAATACTAAGTGCAACCAAAAATGGGTCAGATTATCATTCTTACAGTGCTCCAGGCAGCATCTAATTATAAAGGGTTTTTTGATGAGTTTTCTTTTCTTTTCAGGCATATTGATATATTCTTGCCCAGGAAAAAGGAACTCATGAAAGAAGTCTTTAATTCTAATGCGTAACAGATGGAAGGAATTTTGGGTTCCATACATGTCTATAAAAGACAAAGTGACCTCCAAAGTTACACTCTAGCTCTGTTTTGGTGAGTCTGTGAGTTCTGATTAATGAAAATGGGCAGGAGAGGGCCATGTAAGCAACCTCAGTGTCAGTTAACAATGTATTCTGCTCTCTGTATGCAAGGACATGTTTGCAGGCCTTGCACCCAGCACACATCTCCGTGATTCCAGGACTGTGAGGTGTTACTGACACCAATGAAGAGCAGTGAAAACCAAGAAAAGAATTCAGACCTTTGTGATGTCAACACTGTCTAAACAAATTCCTGTTTAAATAATCATGAGCAGAAAACACCAATTCTCGGATGACAAAAACTGTTTGAAAAATAGAAAACTGAGCTTTGTGTTTTTATAATTTCTTTTCATGGCAGTGCCTAAATTAATGTACTATTCTACACTTGCTCACATGATCTCAGATAAATATATTTATCCAGCATTTTCACCTGTGTCTTCCACTTTAATCGTGAGTAACATCTAAGAGGTTTTGATACACTTCTACAGACAAAAGCAAGCAGAACAGCAAAAGTGCTCTTAAAGTTGTAAAAGATGAAACTTCCTTTCATAGTTATATCAATAAAAACAAGATATTCTTATAATCCAATCATGCCAAGTCTAGACTGAAACTCCAAACAGGATAGCCAATGTGGAAATGTATAGCGAAGTGTTGGTTTCAAAGCACAGTAGAGATGTTTAAGACACATTTTTAAAACAGATTTGTAGGGACTTCCCTGGTGGTCTAGTGGTTAAGACTCTGCTCCCAATGCAGGAGGCACAGGTTCTACTCAGGGTCAGGAAACTAAGATTCAGCAAGCCATGTGGTGCAGCCAAAAAAAAAAAAAAAAGATTTGTAAAAATGGGAGAGTAACTTGAAGAAGCAAACGCTCTATTGAAAACTTCATCCGTATACATGAAGAGAAACAGAGAACAAAAAGCAGATGGAAAGACAAAGGCTGAAAACAGCAGGAAGAAACTTGACTGTTAAGATAATAGTAAGGTTTTGAACGAAGCAAGAAGACAAACACCCAAAGCTGTTATTACAGTCAAGATCCCTCTTCTCTAGGCTGTTGGTTTTATTCTTGGCTCCTCAGGCCATACCCATCTGATTAGTTATAAAGGTTACAATCTCTAAACCAAAACTGGTCTCAAAGTTCTCATCCAGTAACCCACTAGAAACTGTGAAGACCCCCAAGATCTAGAGATAGATATCAAAGCTTTAGAAATATATCATAAGAAATCTTTTCTCATTTTATCCATGTGAGAAAAGAATAATTATATTTTTGCCTTTAGCATTGTTTTTAATTCTCAGAACTTTTTGATAACATATGGAGTTTGTTTCAGTTATGGAAATTAACCGTGTTTATTTTAATTGCCAGATGATATAAAATTCAATGAGTATTTTTTTCCCCATAGAATGTGAAATTATGCTGTCTAACCATGTGAAATACAAACTATTCCTTTGGCTATTCATCTACTGGCTTGGGCATGACTTTTATTTTAAATGCTAATTTTCAGAATCCTTTCGGAGGGCGTTGTTACTTCATCCCGTAGTCCTGTGAGATTTGTACAGTGTCTGTAAAATTCTGAAGTGTGTGTAGGTTTTTTTAAGTATCACATATAATTAAGATTAAATTTTCACATTATCATGAGCCTGTTCTTACAGATATAAAGCAAAGAAAATTCCCAATGGACAACACTTCAGAAAATATTTGCATCCTTAACTTTTATAGCATTAAATCTGTCTTACTGAGTTAAAGCTAAAATTGGTTTAGTGACCAACTTTGAATACTAAAACATAAATAAATAAATCGAAAACATGACCTAAAAGACAACTAATTGAGCAAGAGAAAGAGATAAACAACATAAATTATGTTATTGATTTCATTTTCATATTTTAACTAGTTATTCTGCCAGTAGTAAGTGTAGTTTATGTATGTGTACACATACATATTGCCACTGTTTAAAAACGACATGGTTCAAAGATCTTTAAGGAAATTTAATACTTTATGGGCTTAAAATTATGAAATCTTTACCCCAGAAAAACTGGAAAACAAAAAACTCAGAACACTTTGTCTTTTCTCATGCTATAAATCTGTATTATTTGGTTAACTCTTTCGTCTTCATGTTGTCCTCAAATTTTTAATTGCTGGCGTGTGTTACTCGCTCAGTCGTGCACAACTCTTTGTGACCCCATGGACTGAAGCCCGCCAGGCTCCTCTGTCCATGAAATTCTCTAGGCAAGAATACTGCAGAGGGTTGCCACTTCCTTCTCCAGGGGATCTTCCTGAACCAGGGTTCGAATCTGGGTCTCCTGCATTGCAGGCAGATGCTTTACTGTCAAAGCTACTAGGGAAGCCCTTTAATTGCTAGAGATAACAATAAACATTGACTCAATCTATAACTTACATAATCCTGGAAAAAATTGCTCAGAATAGCTAATCTATAACTTGGCAGTGGAAACACTTGAAGAAGGTGCACTAATCTAACAAATTAAGATTTTAATCTATAGAGTATGTTCATTATATAGATCTCAATTCAACAAATACAGTCTGAACATCATCTCCAATAAAGCACAGCACTCAGTCCTGTTAAGATGCACAGCGAATAGAATCCTTGCCCTCAAGGAGCTTAGGTTATGTGTGTACATTAGAAGGGAGATCTGTGCTTCTATTAAAGTTGTTTTGCCTCAGACAACTTTATACAGGAGCATTAAACCTCATAAATGTAATGTTTTTTTCCCTTTAAGAACAGTAAAACTAAAGACATCTATAGGGAAACACTGCAATTGTATTTAAAGACAACTGAAATTACTTAAAAGTGAAGACACCATAAAATACTATTAACATGAAACTATACTATTAGAGTCCTCAAAGAGATATGTCCACATTGTTAACTGCAATTCAGGAGGAAAATAACACTTTTAAGAAGCCAAATTTTTTCAGTTAAAAATGTTTTTAAAATAATTCTAAAGAATTTCTTTTAAACAAAAAGTTAACAAAACATGTATCAATCTGAATGTTTTCTGAGGCTACTTAAATTTATTTTTTAATCTGGTAACTTAATATGAGAAATGCTATTAAATACATCCCACCTTCGCCATAGGGTCTCAAATGACTTAAAGGAAGAATGGTACTTTATTCATCTTCTTTTGATCAGTCCTTAGCATGGAGACTTGTACATAGTAGGAAAGAAACAAAAGTTGCTCAATGTTAGAACTACTTCTAATATTATCTATTTGGTCACCTGCAAAAGTATTTTCACATGCTCAGTGTCCCTTCCACTCTCTACCATCCCTAACAGCAATTCTCGGATATTGCTACTGCCATACAGAAGAATGAGGGAGAAGCAGGGTAAACTTGTGGGAGCACAAACAAAAAAGAAAATTGGTCAGGTTTTACAAATGATCAACAGAGTGATGGCAAGCCTCTGGCAGCTACTGTGATATCAGATGGGTGGAAAATATTCATCACCATTTCTAACTATTTTCTGGATGATGCTATTCATTGAACTCTCAAATTTAAATCAGCACATACCAGCTAAAGATATGAGCAGCTCATCCAACAGGGCAGTGAAAGTAGAAAGTGAAGTCGCTCTGTCATGTCCAACTCTTTGTGACCCCGTGGACTGTAGCTCACCAGGCTCCGCCCTCCAGGGGATTCTCCAGGCAAGAATACTGGTGTGGGTTGCCATTTCCTTCTCCAGGGGATCTTCCCAACCCAGGGATCAAACCCAGGTCTCCAGCATTGCAGGCAGACACTTTAACCTCTGAGCCACCAAGGAAGCCTAGGTAGTAGGGCAGTACTAGGTGTAATTAATATACATTAATAAATGTAATAAATAATAATATTACATTAATAAATGTAATATACATTTTTAATAAATATTTTAATGAATAATTAGGTGAATAAATAAGAAAAGAGATACAAAATGAAATTAAATGAGGCATAAAATTAGTATAGAGTGGCACAGAAAAAGAAGTCAGGTGGTAGAGGGCCAGAGGAAAGATACAGGGCCATCAAAAATCACATATGGATACAACTGGATTTCAGCTACACTACTGGCTAGCTGACTTGGTACACTGCCTATAAAAATGTAGACAGTAGCTCTGTGCCTTTACACACCTGCCACCTTTCTTCTAGAAAGGACCAAACACTCATTACTTACACAGTCTTATATCTTTATCTCAAGCATTATCTTCCAGAAATTTCCTGTAATGACCTGACTCCTTCTCTTGCTTAAGCACTTATATGTTCTATTAGGAATTCTTATTCTCTTTGTAGCCTTATTTTTTTAGTGCTCTATTTATTGGGTATCTTCTATATCATAGCCACTAGGCACTGGGTATAGAAAAGTGAACCAAAAACTGACTGTCCAGCACAGCAATACACTATAATGTAAGCCCTTGTTTCCTATGTTATTTTCTTTGTTTCACAAGAATAGTCTTAACACTTAAATGTGTTTTACAAGTATTGTTGCCTTAGTAACTATTTAAATGATAGGTATATGATAGAGGTTAGAATTATTTAGCAATTTCCTAAAAAGCACATGGAACATTAGGAGAAATTTTGTTTGTTTCTAATGAGGGGGATAAAAATGGACTAGTTTTCTCCATTATGTATTAAATGTGAGGGATCTTCATGCACATGTTAGATTGTAATTCCTCTCTACATCTCCTAACATAAGATCTCAATTCACTTACTGAAACAATTAACTAATTGTAAATGAAATTAATAATCTAAATAAATTCCATGTAATAGCTATAATATCCTTATACAACTACCTTATAAAATCCAAATGCTATTTTTAGTGCATGAATGAAATTCTTTCTGAGAAAACTAGGAGATATGATTTTTAAATTAAAAAATAATAAACACATTCCTTTTTCTCAAGAAATATACCTGGTTTAGTGTTTTGCCTCTATGGTATGAAAAGAAAACTTTTTATACTTAAAAGATGGTTGGGAAAATATTTTAGGATTCTCAATGAAAGGCAAATAGCAAAAACACACCTACCCTCAAATTAAGCAGTATATAATACTGGTTAATTAAACGAGCTTCAGAATCCAGCAGCCTGAGTCTGAACCTCATGTCATTACTCACCACCTGGGAAACTTGGACACTTCCCTTGACTTTACTAAGCCTTGGCTTTCCTGTCTGTTGTCTGTGGTGAAAGTGCAACAGTGAATTAAGCATTTTTCTCAGTCTCTAACACAGAGTAAGGGCTTAATAAATGTTACACATCATTATTATGTGTTTGTTCAACTGAAAATATTCCCACTGAGTGGTGCCAACTTTCAAAAAAAAAATATTATAGGGTAGTTCACATATGACTCCTAAAATCTCCCCACTGATTAACATTAAAATTTCATTTTCCATTAATAATTTCAGCTTCAAAATGTAAGGTTTTTTTTCCTTTGTCTCTCACATAAAGAAATAATCAAGCTTTAATGTAAGAAATGCTTTGAGGATGCATTAAGCAGACCTTTATACCCATGTCTGGAAAAATAACCTTTTAATTAAGGTAATTATTATTGCATACTTTTTTTCCATTTCAATTGTAATTAATAGTGTTAAATAATTCAAGAAAATTAACTATGAAAAGAGTAGTGAAATTATAAGCAATGGGGTAGGTGAACAAGAACAGGCTTGGAATGCATCAAAGTAAATAAACTTAACTTCTCAACTCAGGTGAAATAAAATCACAATGTACATATTAAGTCCAGTTAAATTTTGAGACCAACAAGCCTTATGTACTCTGCAGTGAGACCTGACTCCCACCATCACAGAAACATGCAAACTAGAACCAGTTCTCATTTGCCTTTATTTCTCTGCTCCATGACCCTCTCTGACTTCTCCTTGAAACATCCATTGAGCATAACCTGATTCTCACCCAATTCTCTTTCCTTCAGCCTCCCTGTATTCTCTGAATCTTTTTTAGATTCTGTTTTATTCCCACCTTTTGCAGATCTACTTTCAGCCTCTTCTTTTGTCCCTCTACATTTTTTTGATTACAGTTACTAACTTTACATTCATAACTTCCATTTATTTCAGAAAGACTTCAGCCACCTCATCACTTCTGTCTGTTTCTGTTTAGATATTTGATGACACCCAGAGTCAAGGAATGCTGGGAAATACCTCTAGCTGAAAGGTCAAGAGCCCAAAAAAGACTTGGGAGAATTTTTTTTTTTTTTTAGGAAGAATCAATGCAAGAACTAGTCTTTATTGGGAAGAAGGAATTTCACAGCACATTTTCAGAGAGTTAATGCAGGGGTTCAGTAGGCCAACTGGGAGGCACCAGCTTGTGGTTCTGTATTTAGGGCATCTTTGAGTTTTGACATTGTGCAGCTAGAACCAGATGACAACACTGTTTTCTTCACAGTTGCATCCCATTATTTACTTGCTAATGATGGAGGAGACTAAATTAGGATCTGCTCTGGTACCCAAAGCTGCCTTTGGGGCGAGCACACTGAATGAGTCTCCTCCCTTCTGTGACCTTCCTCTCCAGGTCAGTTGTCTGCTCACCATTAGCAGGAATGCCACCTCCGTAGGCCTTCAAGGGGATCACAGTAAGTCCACCTGGCCCACGGGGCCTTAGGGCCTTCACCAGCCAGTGTTCCAGCTCTGCAAAGGAACCCTGACTGGATTTCTTTCTAAGGAAAAGAGTGAATGAAGTCTGCGGACCTCTAACCTTCACCTTGGTTCTCAGTTTCCCTTCTGCTGAGGCTGAAACCCTACTCACCCTCCCCCTTTTTTCCAGAACAAATTACTACACAGAACCCTTGACTGGGTTCCTGCTACCTGTTCTTGGCCTCTTTTGTTATTTACTTATCACTTAAAGTATCTTCAGGAGGACTTTACCATAATTTGTCACAAAAAAGTGACAAACAAAAAGGTATTATGTTCACAGGAAAATAATGGAATAAAGCGATGGGGATAAACTTGATATGAGTAAGGGAAAAAAAAACTTAAACATTGGAAAAATAACCAGAATTTCATATTTTCTTGCAAGTCAACAACAAAGAACTTTAAAGAACATATCCACAGATAAGGAAAGATGTGTTATATTTTAGTATTGATGTATAAGCAAAACTAATAATTATAACAGGCAAAAAAATGCAATTGAGAGAAGACATTACTAAACCTCAGTGGTGGTAATAGCAAAGAGGAAGAATTAGAAGTTATAGATGCAAGACAAATTATTATTGAAAATGAGAGAAGGGTCATTACTACAGATCTCATGGACATGAAAAAGATAATACAAGAATATTATGAACAACTCTATAACCACAAACTTAATAATTCAGGTGAAATGGGACAATTCTTTGAAAGACACAGTGTACCAAAACTCACACAAAGAGATTAACAGGCCTGCATCAAATAACTAAATTGAATCAACAATGAGTAACCTTCCAAAACAGAAAGCATCCAGCCCAGGAGGTCTCAATGGTTACTTCTACCAAACATTTAAAGAAGAAATGATCCAGTTCTCCGCAATTTGCTCCAAAAAAATAGAAGCAGAAGAGACCCCTCATAACTTATTCAATATGAGGCCAGCATTATCATAATACCAGAGAGACACTATAAGAAATAAAAACTAAGAACAATATTCCTCATGAAAATACATGCAAAATCCTCAATTAAATATTAGAAATTGAGTCCAAAAATGTATAAAAATAATTCTACACAACGATCATACCCGGAATCTATTGCAGGTATGCAAGATTGGATTGATACTAGAAAATCAATTAGTGTAATCCATTACATCAACAGTGTAAAGAAATTATAGATGTAGTAAACAACTTTGTCAACAAAGGTTCGTCTAGTCAAGGATATGGTTTTTCCAGTAGTCATGTATGGATGTGAGAGCTGGACTATAAAGAAAGCTGAGCACTCAAGAATTGATGCTTTTGAACTGTGGTGTTGGAGAAGACTCTTGAGAGTCCCTTGGACTGCAAGGAGATCCAACCAGTCCATCCTAAAGGAGATCAGTCCTGGGTGTTCATTGGAAGGACTGATGCTAGAGCTGAAACTCCAATACTTTGGCCACCTGATGCGAAGAGCTGACTCATTTTAAAAGACCATGATGCTGGGAAAGATTGAGGGCAGGAGAAGGGGCTGACAGAGGATGAGATGGTTGGATGGCATTACCGACTCAATGGGCATGAGTCTGAGTAAACTCCGGGAGTTGGTGATGGACAGGGAGGCCTGGCATGCTGTGATTTACGGGGTCGCAAAGAGTCAGACACGACTGAATGACAGAACTGAGCTGAAACAACAAGATAATGATGATTTGGGGAGGGGGGAACTTTGGGATTTATCTCAAAAGAATACACCCCTAGAGAATGCCACAGATCACTAAGTTTGGCCAGCTCATGGAAAAGAAGAAAAATACCCACTGATTCAAAAGACTTAGAGGTAAGTTTGAGAGTCCAGACTTCATTCTTAATGTCACAATATTTTACAAAACCTTACTTTACAAAGGTTTAATCTTATTTTGTAATGGTAAATAGCTAAATATAATAGTCATGTGCACTCCACAGAATTGTATAAGCAAAATGATTATACTATGAAATCATTTTGAAAAATCAAAACGTAGCCATGTTTTAACATAAAATATTCAGATTTTGGTTTCAGGAGGTACAACATTAGTGATTATGAGTTTTCTATTAAAAATGTGACCAAGTAATCTCCAAAGAAAGCTAAGTATAGGGTATGTGAGGTAGGGCTAAATTTACAAAGCTAACATTTGTAACATGAAATAAAATTTGAAATTCAATGGGTTGAAATATATTCAATATCACATGACTAGAGGGGAAGAAAATGAAAAGGATATGTGAAATTTGAAAAATATTCCTCTCATTTTAAGAATGATTCCAGTAAAATGAGTGAATTATAATATTCTAAATGTAAACCCAAGTCCCTCAAATATCAAACCTGAACTAAAATGAAATCTCCATCTTTATCAGTGGGTAGACAGAGTTTCTGCTTTAAGGTTCATTTTTTTAATCTTGTGCAAAAGCAAAATATTTATACACCACTATCCATTTCCCATAGCCCTCTACTTTTCTGTATTTATCTCCTTTTTTGAGCACATAATGTATTTCCATCTACTGAAAAGAAAAAACTGTCTCAAATATTACTACTGATTGAACTAAATTTGGCTTTTATACAAAGCCACATGGGAAAAGAATACTAATAAAGTCATCAACGGTGGAGAAACTACAGCCATTTGTCATTTGCCAAGTTACGTTTACACTCTGGCAGAGAAGGACTGTAAGGTAACTTTTTCCTAAAGTTGCTTTGAGGGCTTATCATTGCCAGCACAAGGAACTTTCTCCAGATCCTTAATAAGTTATATACAAGCTGAAACGATGTTCTTTTTCAAACCTTAACCCTGCTTCATATCATTATTTATTCAAGCACTAGCTCCATTCAGAGTTAGAAGGAAGAAGGCAAAGCAGCAAATGACATCATTTCAGCTTTCTACAATAAATTATACACCTGTCAAACCTCCACATTCTATAAAACCGCATCATTTTGGAAGCACATGAGAGTTTTCAATTTTTTCCATTATTCTTCCATTTAACTTATAGATGAATTTTTTTTTTTTTTTTGCATTTAGGGAATCCCTGTTATGATTTCTTGGTTAAACATACAAAATTTAGAAACTCTTAATGAATTAAGGGAAAAGTATATGCCCACTAAAATATTACAGTAATAATGTAGGTTTTTTCTATGAAGTAACTGTTAAAGTGAAACAACCACATTCCAAAATATTCATCACAGATCCAATAAGCATTAGAAACAGTATAGAAAGACATATCAAAACTGTACCCAGGTCCCTGGGAACTTACCACCCAGTTAAGGTAAGTTATATAGTAGTAATAACAACAACAAAGCAAATGTATGTAATACAATCTAGTACATGAGTATATAATGATTACTATATGTCAGGTATATGTCTAAGTACCTTACCTATTCTAACCCATTTAATACTTACAACAACCCTACAGAATGGGTAAAATTATTATGAATCTGCATCTCTTGCACTGGCAGGTAGGTTCTTTACCACTGGGAAGCCATTTGGGTGTATTATCCACATAAATATACTACAGGCACCTCAAATTCAACATGCCACCTTGACATTTTATAAAAACATTTTTCATGTGTTCATTTGCTTTCTCTCTCCCTGACTAGTATGTAAGCTCCATAGAACAAGATCTTGCCTGTTAGTTTATGGTTATATCCCTAGTGACCAGGCATGGTGCCAGGCATGTAACAGGGGCTGATTTATTTGCTAAATGCTGAATACTTATGTATATAAAGGAGTGAAAGGATAAATTTGGCTCAACTTCTTTTCCCCAACAAACAAACAACAAAAACAACAATGGCTTGACGGTCTTGATACATGCTTCCTATTTCTTGCGTTACTCACGTTTTCAGGCAAAAAACCTAGAAATCACCTTTGCTCCCTTCTTTTCATCACCACTCTCCATACATACAATCATGCAATTGTCTTGCTCCTTCCTTCTAATTATCTAATTCTTCCACTTCTGTTTTCACTGCCATTATTATATTTCTGACTACCACATATTAACATTTTCCTTGGAATAATGCTATAGCCTCTTTACACATCTGCCCCTGACTCTTCTTCCAGTCCACTTTCCCCACTGGCGTTCAATTAATGTTTCTATAATATAAATCTAATTACATCGTTCTCTTATTCAGAATATTTGATAGGTTCCCAGTGTCCTCAGGATGAAGTACAAGTTCCTTAACACCACATAGAATGTCTTTCATGGTCTAGTCACTGCATAAGGCTATAATCTCAGCCTCACAACAAACCCTTCTACTGAACTTCTTGGCAGCCTAAATTTTACATCAATGAAACCCTTTGAGTTTATCAAATAAATTTTGTCTCTTGTTTCCTTGGGTTTTTTCAAATAATCATACAACTGAAATCTCTCCTTTCCCCCTTTTACCTTCTTCCATAATATTTATCACTCAGGTCCTGGCTTTAACATCTCCTCTTTTAGAAGGTTTCCCATAATTCCCAAATTGATGTTATCTGCTTGATTATGTTCTCTATTCCTACTGCTGCTGCATTCTGTATCACCTTCTTCCGTGAACTACTACAGATGATTTAGGGCTTCCCAGGTGGCTTGGTGGGTAAAGAAGCCACCTGCCAATGCAGGAGATGTAAGAGATGCAAGTTCAATCCCTGGGTCAGGAAGATCACGTGGAGGAGGACGTGGCAACCAACTCCAGTATTCTCACCTGGAGAATCCCCAAGGACAGAAGAGCCTGATGGGCTACAGTCCATAGGGTCGCAAAGGACACAACTGACTGACTAACACACACACAGATGACTTAAGATACCTAAGTAAATCATGCTCATCACCATATTATAATAAAGAAGTCTCCGAGCTGGCTCAGCCACCCCAGGGCACTGTTTCAACTCACTCTGTCCTCTAGCATCTACCCACCCATGTGCACGCTTGTTGAACAACCAGATTTTAAAGGAAAGACGTGACTGATGAAGCTTATTCATGGATTCTCTCCTCCTTCCTCAGAACCAAGCACCTGTGAATTTATGTTGCTCACTGATGCAGGGAGATGTGAGGAGCTGCTGAGTTTGAGTCACAGATGTGTACATGCCCAAGTATATACACATCTTTTCATCAACTTACACAATTCTGAAATTCCAGGATAAAGTCACAGAATTTATCCCCCAACTGTGTCCTTTAACAAAAAATTATTGAAAGAAGGACATCCAAACAATAAACTATACTCCCCCTCCAGAACTCATAGTTGGGTCCTTATTTAGACATCAGTACAAATATTCCTCTTCAGTGATATAAAACAGCTGCATAACCCCTAGGAACTCTCTGGAATATCATTTATTTAATCATTTTCACTATACTTATCACCACCTGAAATTATCCTGTTCATGTATTTGGTTACTTGTCCATTGCCTCTCCCCTTCCTGTCACTGTCATGTAAACTTTTTGATAGCAGGGACCTCATATGACTTTCTCACTGTTCTACTGCTAGTCTCTGCAAAAATAGTTGGTACATAATAGGTGACCATTAAATATTTACTGAATTAGGGAAGGGATAAATGAATAGATTCAATGGATATTTTGAAAACCCTATATTCTCTATTCGGAGAGTTTCTTAAAGTACAAACTACGACACAACGAGGACACCTTATATCCAGAAGGAGGTAACTTGAATTAACAAATTGGTATTCCTTCTCGAATTCTAATAATTTTTTTAAGTTTTAGAAGTAATTAGCTTGCATAAAAATTGTGAAAGGTAGAATTATCATCTCAAAGATAGATTCAAATTTATAAAGTATCAACATACTTTTAAAGGTAAAAAATTAGAAACTAAATTATATCTTGATTTGAAAGAATGCCAGCTAAGGGTTTACATCTCTTCGTTAGTAAGGAAGCAGATACCACTCCTCTGGATTTGTATCTTACTCATACACACAAAAACAAGCTAACTGGAAAGAACTCTTCTAACTTTTCTATCAGTCCCTAACGAAATCAAAGTCTTCTGGCTTGTGTGCAGAAAACCTCATCAAGATCCTACTCAGGATCTACACAACATCTATAAAAGATCTACGCTAAACGAGCTAAACTCAGAGTCACAGACAACACCATCTGGTCTCCAGCCACCGTCTCCACCTTAGTATTGACCAAGGCTCCTGAAATAAGTTACCACTCATAGAGTCTTTCAGAAATCTCCTCTGCCCTGCTATGTCTCATCCCACGCCTGTCTGGACCTTAGCTAGCACTGCATCTATTCTAACTGAATGGTTCTTAAAATGATGAAGTAGAACACCAGCTAATAATAAGGTCCTTCACCATGAATACTTCCGTTTGCAGAGAACAGAAGACTAACTGAGCTGACCAATATTATAGGCTCAACTGCACTACACCTGGACAGTATGATGCTGCTAACTGGCATACAGAAGCATCACTCTAGGTGCTAAGTAATCGGACAAATATGTCTGTCATTAATTATGAGTTGGAATTCACACTGTGCAGGGTGCTATTCAAAGCCACTACATTCTTATGCAACTGTAAATCACAGTTTATTACAGAACGGGCCTCCGCTTTCTGACGAGCTTTAGAAAGAACATGACACAGTGTGAAAGTGGACGTTTACTACCCACTCCTGTCTGCACCTGCACACAGGAGCAGGTAACAAACGCTGCCGTCTGACTTGATGATGGTGATGCCTGGCACGGTGGGGACACAATTAATGAATGTTCTTTGATTGATGAGGAGACAACCAGTACAAACATGGATTTTTCTCCTTTCTCAGTTTTCCCCAAATAGTTCTGAACAAAAGCAAAATGTGCTCCAGCCGCAGCAGAAAGCTAAGACAACAGAATCTTTCTTGTTTCGTCCTAATAATATTTACATATCAGTTACTACATACCAGGCACTGTTTAACCTTCAAAGCCACCCTAATAAATAATAATGA
This sequence comes from Cervus canadensis, assembly GCF_019320065.1. Lineage (NCBI taxonomy): Eukaryota > Metazoa > Chordata > Mammalia > Artiodactyla > Cervidae > Cervus > Cervus canadensis. The sequence continues at coordinate 16,145,028 of NC_057416.1, forward strand.
TAATAACGTGCCATTATGATTTCTGCTTTTACAGATGAACAGAAAACATAGGAGAGTATCTTGTCCAAGGTCACATTCCCATTCCAGCAGCTGTCGCTTTTGGCCTCTTATGTACAGTGCTGCAGGACTTCCTGGTGGCTCAGAGGGTAAAGATCTGCCTGCAATGCAGGAGATCATGGTTTGATCCCTGGCTCAGGAAGATCCCCTGGAAAAAGGAATGGCTAATCCCTCCAGTAGTAAAGTAATGCTCAAAACTCTCCAAGCAAAGCTTCAGCAATACGTGAACCATGAACTTCCAGATGTTCAAGCTGGTTTTAGAAAAGGCAGAGGAACCAGAAATCATATTGCCAACATCCGCTGAATCATCAAAAAAGCAAGAGAGTTCCAGAAAAACATCTATTTCTGCTTTATTGACTATGCCAAAGCCTTTGACTGTGTGGATCACAATAAACTGTGGAAAATTCTGAAACAGATGGGAATACCAGACCACCTGACCCTCCTCTTGAGAAACCTGTATGCAGGTCAGGAAACAACAGTTAGAACTGGACGTGGACAAACAGACTGGTTCCAAATAGGAAAAGGAGTACGTCAAGGCTGTATATTGTCACCCTGATTATTTAACTTACATGCAGAATACATCCTGAGAAACGCTGGGCTGGAAGCAGCACAAGCTGGAATCAACATCGCTGGGAGAAATATCAATAACCTCAGATATGCAGATGACACCACCCTTATGGCAGAAAGTGAAGAGGGACTAAAAAACCTCTTGATGAAAGTTAAAGAGGAGAGTGAAAAAGGTGACTTAAAGCTCAACATTTCGAAAACTAAGATCATGGCATCTGGGCCCATCACTTTATGGGAAATAGATGCGGAAACAGTGGAAGCAGTGTCAGACTTTATTTTTTTGGGCTCCAAAATCATGGCAGATGGTGATTGCAGCCATGAAATTAAAAGACGCTTACTCCCTGGAAGGAAAGTTATGACCTAGATAGCATATTAAAAAGCAGAGACATTGCTTTGTCAACAAAGGTCCGTCTAGTCAAGGCTATGTTTTTTCCAGTGGTCATGTATGGATGTGAGAGTTGTTGGACTGTGAGGAAAGTTGAGCACCGAAAAATTGATGCTTTTGAACTGTGGTATTGGAGAAGACTCTTGAGAGTCCCTTGGACTGCAAGGTGATCCAACCAGTCCAACCTAAAGGAGACCAGTCCTGGGTGTTCATTGGAGGGACTGATGCTGAAGCTGAAACTCCAATACTTTGGCCACCTCATGCAAAGAGTTGACTCATTGGAAAAGACCCTGATGCTGGGAGGGATTGGGGGCAGGAGGAGAAGGGGATGACGGAGGATGAGGTGGTTGGATGGCATCACCGACTTGATGGACTTGAGTTTGAGTAAACTCCGGGAGTTGGTGACGGACAGGGAGGCCTGGCGTGCTGCGATTCATGGGGTCGCAAACAGTCGGACACGACTGAGCGACTGAACTGAACTGAATGTGCTTTTAAATAATTCTTCCAACACATTTACTGAAGTTTAGGAGTTTGCAAAACAAAGGGAGTCATCCCTGAGAAACTTCATCGATTGAAAGAAGCTTCTCTTTGAGTTGTGAGACTTTTAGGTTTAAACTTACAAGCTGCAGTCCTTGCATTAATTCTGACAACGGTGCTACTTTCAATTAAGTAACCACTAATACCCTAAGCACTGCTTCATGCTTCATTGCTTTTAACCTTTTTTCAAAAAAATGAACTTTAAATAGATAAGAGTCACATCAGCTTTGTGATGTAATATCTTCCCAGATGTTTGCAGGAAAAATGATATAAAGATGGATCCTCAGATGAGAAAGCATTTTCATGGCAGTCAGGGAAGAAATTCAGACTGGACCCCTAAGCAGCAGAGAGCTAAATTCTTTGGACATCTTCTCTCTACCCCGAGCTATTTACCTACTTTGTGTGATTTTTTTTTTCAAATGTTGAGAAATATTATTTTGGAAAATAACTTTGTCATTTTTATATGGAGATGACTTTCTGAAACATACACAAATGTCTGTCCTTTATTGAATGAGACGTTTTATTGAGTATTTATAGCAGCCTCTCTACTTGCCTGTATGGTGTATGATTGTTAAACCTGTGCTATACATAAATATGTATTTTGTAATTTCAGCCATAGATTCTTATTTATGTAAATAGGGAAGAAAACTTAATTTTTTTTTAACCTTTTGACCTCCTTCACCCGTTTTGTCTAACCTCCAACCTTGTGTCTCTGGCAACCACCAGTCTGGTCCCTGTATCAATGAGCTTGGGGTTTTGTTTCTTTAGAGTCCACAAAAAATAAAAATCATAAAGTATTTGTTTTTCTTTATGACTTATCTCAGTAACCACATTGCCCTTGTGATCCATCCATGTTGTCACAAATGGCAAGATTTCTATCTTTTTTATGTCTGAATAATATCCCATTGTGTGTATGTATGTGTATGTATATATTTAATATATGTATATATACATATACATACTACAATTTCATTATTCATTCATCCATTGATGAACACTCAGGCTGTTTCCATGTCTTGGTTATGGTAAATAATGCTACAATAACATGGGGGTGCAAATATCTTTTCACAGTAATGTTTTTGTTTGCTTTAGATAAACACCCAAAAGTGCAATTGCTAAATCATATGGTAGTCCATTTTTAATTTTTTGAGAAACCCCCATCCTGTCTTCCATAATGTCTGCATGAATTTACATTCCCACCAGTGCACTGGGGTTCCTCTTCTCTACATCCTCACCAACATTTCTTACTTCTTGTCTTTTCGATACTAGCCATTCTCAGACATGAGGTGATAGCTCACTGTTGTTTTTGATCTGCATTCCTCTGATGATTAATGATGTTGAGAGTCTTTTCATATGTCTATTCGGCATCTGTATGTCTTCTTTGGAAAAATGTTTATTCAGATTGTCTGACCATTTTTTTTTTTTTCGTCTGACCATTTTTAAATCAGACTGTCTGATTTTTGGCCACTGAGTTGCATAAGTTTTTTATATTTTTTGTATATTAGCCATTTATCAGCATATGATTTGCAAACATCTGCTCTCATTCAGCAGGCTGCCTTTTCATTTTGTTGATGGTTTCCTTTTCTGTGCAGAAAAGTATGATATAGTCCCACTTGTTTTTGTTTTTGTTGCTTTTACTTTTGGTATTAGATTCAAAACATCATCACTGAGACCTATGTGTGGAAGATTGCCTCTATATTTTCTTCTAGGAATTTTAGGGATTCGGGTCCTACATTCAAGTCTGTAATCCATTTTGAGTTAATTTTTGTGTATGATATGAGACAGGGGCCACATATTTTAAACTGAATAACAAATTTAGAGATATTTTTCCATAGAGCAAAGTAAGATATATCTGGGTTTATAGTGTGATGCCAGTTACAAAACATGTGAGAGAAATACAACAGTATAGTGAAGTAATGAACTAGCTAATTTCAAATCCTGGCTCCATATTTACTTTACTGCAGATTTTAACAACTTGAACAAAACAAAAGAGATGGGAGAAAACAGAAAAATCTAAAATGAAGAAACTCAGTAGCCACTTGATTATAAATGATCTAAGTGGCCGGTACAACATCTGGCACAGTAGCAGGACAGTAATTTAATAATGGTGATGAAAAAAAAGTGGAAGTGTTAGTTGCTCAGTCATGTACAATTCTTTGCGACCCCATGGACTGTAGCTCACCTGGCTCCTTTGTCCATGGAATTCTCCAGGCAAGAACACTGGAGTGGGCGGCCTTCCCCATCTCCAGGGGGTCTTCCCAACCCAAGGGTCGAACCTAAGTCTCCTGAGCTGCAGGCAGGTTCTTTACCTCCGGAGCCACACCAGAGAAGCCCAAAGATGCTGATAAGATGATGCTATTTTAAGTCAAGTCAACCTGCTTTATAAGGCACCTATACAGGCTACATAACTCTCCTAGGTACTGACAACATGGGAGTATATAAAACAGACCTCTTTCCAGCCCTGAGAGAATTTACTGCTAACTTGGTGCCGAAGCTTCGTAAGATTAGGTAATGAAAGTTAGGGATTTGGGGGCTGGATTTTATCAGAAAACAAAAATTAAAGGAAGATTCTGAAGATGAAAACAGGAATGACTACCAAAAACTTTTTATGTTTTATCATATTCATCATATGCTCCATGCAAATATATGTGGGCCTTGGAGTAAATTTAACCTAACCCTAAGGAGCATTTGTCCTTTTTAGTTTCAATGTGTTTTTATGTAGTTTATCCAATTAATGTGAGAATAAAAAATAGAAAATAAACAATAAATATAATTTAAGGAAATCATTTCCAAAATACTGGGAATCATTTCCAAAAAGCTACTTGATATCAAGGCAGAAAATGGAAAAGTAAAACGTAATGTTAACTTTAGTTGCTATAACATATCATGTAACTGTGCTGCATTTTTTCTACTTTGAATTAAGATTAGTTATATCTTAATGAATGATTTTTTTACACTATGAAACAACAATGATTATAAATGATTTCTGAGATTATTCCAGTAGTTTTTATTTTTACTACATGAAATCTGATTACTACATTGCCTTAGGCACTTTTTATGTTTTGTTTATAAAGCTCATAAAATGACTAAATGAAAAAGATAAACAGAATGAAAAGCTTGAAGGGCTGACAGAAGAGCTATGGTTCCTACTCTATTAAATCTATATTGCATATCTAAAAAAATAATTTATGACAATCTCTTTGTATGGAAGAAAAATTTTATAATGTTTAGATCTATTAAGAGAAAGGATGATTTCCTAGGGTTTGAAGCCATAAGAATAATGAAAAAGAGATATATCATCCCTCTGTCTTCTATCATGTGTAAAGTCAATTTTTAAAATGGCAAGATATTCAATCTAAAACCATTAAAGACTATTTCCAAAATCTCACACTAACTTTAGATATATTACCTATTATACAGTGATTTTACAAGAAAAAAAAGTAAAGGGAGATTTATCCTTTTACTAGATCAGGTAGCTGCATAGCTGTCTTCATTAGGGTTTAAGTGTAATCTTGCCTCAGGTAGATAAAAGAACTAAGTCACCTCTTAAGATATCTCTATGACAACTTCCAACACTTGGAAAGTAAGCACACTCTTAATGCAACAACCAGCATTTATAACTGGAAGGAACTATAGAAACCATCCAGTTCAGGGGTTACCAAACCACTGACCATTTCCTGGTTTTAACAAATTGCATTTATTAAAAATTTAATAAATTTCATTATAAGACAGATGCTTTCATGCTCACGCACTTGTTTCTTTAAATACCGTCTCAGCTGCCTTTGCATTACAACAGCAGAGCTGAGTAGCTGCAGCTGGGACCACAGGGGCCACAAAGCAAAGAAAAAAAAAAACAAAAACCACTATCTGGCCCTTACCAAAAAGAGCTGTTGACTCCTGACCTCATCCATCTACCTCATTTACAATGAAGTGGCTGAAGCCCTGAAAAAAAAAGTAAGTTGCCCACACTTACCCAGACAGTAAAGAATGGAGGTCTTCTGTTTCCAGAGTCACTGAATGCATCATTACACTATCCTGTCCCTTGTAATATAAAATAATGTTTGATATCCTCCAGAATGGCTTCCCAGGCGGCACAGTGGTAAAAAAACCCGCCTGCAATGCAGGAGATGTGAGTTCAAATCCTGGGCTGAGAAGATCCCCTAGAGGAGGAAATGGCAACCCACCCTGGTATTCTTGCTCAGGAAATCCCATGGTCAAAGGAGCCTGGCGGAAAACGGTCCACGGGTTACAAAGAGTCAGACATGACGGAGCCACTGAGCGCTCAAACTCAGCATTACTGATGCAATGACACAATCCTTTCTAAGAAGTTTCTATCCTGGTAAATGTACTCCTTCGTCCGTCTTATTCTTTTCCTTGAAAATAAGGGAAGGTTTAAAAAGACTAGTAACTAAAATAACACCCATATCTTTTGATCTATAAGTTGTATTTGTATTGGATTGACCAGAAAGTTCATTCGGGTTTTTCTGTAAGATAGCATGGAAAAACCCAAACAAAACTGTTGGCCAACCCAATACAGAAGGAAAACAATGGGATATGAACACGTCATACATTATATATTACTGGCTTCCCATTGTCAATCACATTTTCACTTTCCCTGATTGACTCCAAATTTCTACCCATTACTGATATCCAAGTATTACACCATGTGAAGACACAATCAAGCAGAATGCCAGCCAGTATCTTCAGAAACACTTAAGTCCCATCACTTCATGGAAAATAGAAGGGGAAAAAGTAGAAGTAGTGACAGATTTTCTTTTCCTGGGCCTCAAAATCACTGCGGATGGTGACTGCATCCATGAGATCAGAAGACACTTGCTTCTTGGAAGTAAAGCAATGAGAAACCTAGACAGCATATTAAAAAACAGAGACGTCACTCTGCCGACAAAGGTCTGTATAGTTGATGCTGTGGTTTTTCCAGTGGTCAGATGTGGATGTGAGAGTTGGACCATAAAAAAGGCTGAGCACAGAAAAACTGATGATTTTGAAGACTCTTCAGAAACCCTTGGATTGCAAGATCAAACCAGTCAACCCTAAAGGAAATAAACCATCAATATTCATTGGAGGAATCAATGCTAAAGTTGAAGCTGCAACCCTATGGCCACCTGATACAAAGAGCCAGCTCATTGGAAAGCTGGGAAAGATTGCAGGCAGGAGGAGGAGAGGGCTGCAGACGATGAGATGGTTTAGACAGCATCACTGACTCAATGGACATGAACTTGAGCAAACTCTGGGAGACAGTGGAGGACAGGCAAGCCTGGCATGCCACAGTGCATCGTGTCACAGAGAGTCAGACTCAACAACTGAACAACAAAAACAAAGCTTCAAAAACTAGACAGATGGTCTGTTCTTTAAAGATTCATGGAGGAGACGGTGTGAGCTTAGGGTTAAGAGTGAAAAGATGGCAAGCAGGTTACCTTTGATCAAATTTTACTCCACACCACCTGCCAGCTCACCACGTGTACACACACACACACACGCACACATATATCTTAAGGCACCCTATTGAAATGTTACATATCTTTTCAATCTTCAGAAATATGAGATGATACATTAATTCTCTTTATCATGATGATTATATATACGGTATACCTCAATTTAAAAAAACAAAGAAACAAAAACCATGGGATTAATATTCGTTTAGCAAGAGAAGAAAGGAAAACATAAACTAGCCATTTCTTGTCAAATTAAACCTTTGGTTATTATGTTGCTGAACTCAGAATAAACAAAATGACCTTTATTTCCTACTTTGCAGTGGTTAAGTATTTGGATGTTTATGATTTCAGGGGTTTGCAAAAACAAGTTACCAACCAGCGCTGTCATCCAAGCACTGTGTAACCATTGAAATTGATGCATCGGTGATTCTAGTCCAGCACGGAAAATTTCAGTTCCAACAGGTACTTATGAAACAAATTCTGTGTACAAATGTAAAAACGTAGAAATATCAACAGTACAATAAAAGAGCTGGGTAGATTGAGTCTAGAGTATATTTTTTCCAGTTTGGAGTTCAATGAAACTATTTTTCTTTCAAGAATCCAAAATCTGCATTAGGACATCAAAGAGACCAGACTTACCAAAATTTTAACCTCACAAAAATGCTAGAATTAATGTCCTTTATGTTTCTAAAATAATGAAGAGTTTCCTATGGAAGGAAATAACACTTAGGGTGTATGTTGCATGCCTACTGAAAAGATTAAAGGCTCCTTGGTAATTTCCTAATTTCCCAGCTCCTTTCTTTCAATATCTGCTCTCAAGAGATTAGTGTTGACTTCTGAGAAGTGCAAGCTGCTCTTTAAAATCATCTTTTATATCCCACAATCACTGTTGATAAAATAGGACAATGTCAAGGGATTTTATGACATGTAATTCTTCAACATGCACAATAAATGAAAAGAATAATTTATACATCTCTAATTATAGTATGGTAAAAGGAAGAAGGAAGATCATATCATTGAAGTTACGAATTATGTATAAGACTCATCCAAAGCCAGCACTTACTTTTGTTCAGGATAACTTTATGGCTCATTAACTCTGTTGTGTGTAGAGTTAAGACTTTCATGGTCTTACTGTTCATACATTTTCAATTATAATTAAATTGATTATATACATTTCTAAATAACTAGTTTTTAAAAACAAAGGCATGAATGACCCAATATATCATGGGATAAATACGTGAGCCACAATTAGTTACTTCTTAGCCTTATGGAGAGCTACTTTTAAAAAAAAATTCTTAAATAGAAGTTATTTAATATAATTATAAAAATCAGTTATATTTTTAAATATTCAAAAATTTCAGCAATTATTAGGCTACATACACTCAATTTTATCTCCTTTTCTGTTTTAAAATCTGAAATAATATTTTATGTATATGTACATTCAATAATAAATTTTAAACTCTTCTCAGGTCACTTATTCCTCTATAATTCGGCTGAGGAAACATCACTCATTATCAGAGAGATGCAAATCAAAACCACAACGAGGTACCATTTCACGCCAGTCAGAATGGCTGCTATCCAAAAGTCTACAAACAATAAATGCTGGAGAGGGTGTGGAGGAAAGGGAACCCTCTTACACTGTCGGTGGGAATGCAAACTAGTACAGCCGCTATGGAAAACAGTGTGGAGATTTCTTAAAAAAGTGGAAATAGAACTGCCATATGACCCAGCAATCCCACTGCTGGGCATACACACTGAGGAAATCAGATCAAAAGAGACAAGTGCACCCCAATGTTCATCGCAGCACTGTTTATAATAGCCAGGACATGGAAGCAACCTGGATGTCCATCAGCAGATGAATGGATAAGAAAGCTGTGGTACATATACACCATGGAATATTACTCAGCCATTAAAAAGAATACATCTGAATCAGTTCTAATGAGGTGGATGAAACTGGAGCCTATTATACAGAGAGAAGTAAGTCAGGAAGAAAAAAACCAATACAGTATACTAACTCATATATATGGAATTTAGAAAGATGGTAACAATAAGCCTGTATGCGAGACAGCAAAAGAGACACAGATGTATATAACAGTCTTTTGGACTCTGTGGGAGGGGGTGAGGGCAGGATGAAAGGGGAGAATGGCACTGAAACATGTAAAATATCATATGTGAAATGAATCTCCAGTCCAGGTTCGATGCATGAAACAGGGTGCTTGGGGCTGGTGCACTGGGATGACCCTGAGGGGTGGGATGGGAAGGGAGGTGGGAGCGGGGTTCAGGATGGAGAATACACGTACACTCGTGGTGGATTCAAGTCAGTGTATGGCAAAACCAATACAATATTGCAAAGTAAAATAAATAATTAAAAAAATAAAAAATATTAGAATAATTGCATACTTCTCCAATCATTCTTCAAATGTACCCCTGAATCAACATTAGTTGGCCTGAAGTATATTCAAGTCTTTAAACAAATATGACTGTGTCTATGTCAGGGTCTGCAGAATTTGATTTGATTTGATTATAAAATAGATAGTGAAGTTGCTCAATCGTGTCCGACTCTTTGCGAGCCCATGAACTGTAGCCCACCAGGCTCCTCAGTCCATGGAATTTTCCAGGCAAGAATACTGGAGTGGGTTGCCATTTCCTTCTCCAAAATAGATAGTATAATATTGTAAATTGTGCAGAGCATACAGGGAAAAGTTTCAGTTTCCCACTGTACACCTCCAACAAATCTTCCTCTCCAGAAGTAACCACAGTTTAGGAATTTTTTGTGTATCATTTTGAGTTATATTCTGTGCATACGTATGTGGGTTTTGAAATGTTAACACCTGTAGAGGAGAACAGGTAAGAACTAGGGATCAATGTAGAATATTTTAGATAAACAGAGGGTGATGACAGTCCATTCAATAAAGTACACTCACTGGATAGCTCCTGTATGCAAACTGTCATAATAAATTTTATAGAAAACATCAGTTCAGTTCAGTTGCTCAGTCATGTCCGACTCTTTGTGACCCAATGAACTGCAGCACACCAGGCCTCCCTGTCCATCATCAGCTCCCGGAGTCCACCCAAACCCAAGTCCATTGAGTCAGTGATGCCATCCAACCATCTCATTCTCTGTCAGCCCCTTCTCCTTCTGCCTTCAATCTTTCCCAGCATCAGGTCTTTTCAAATGAGTCAGCTATTCACATCAGATGACCAAAGTATTGGAGTTTCAGCTTCAGCATCAGTCTTTCCAATGAACACTCAGGACTGATCTCCCCTAGGATGGACTGGTTGGATCTCCTTGCAATCCAAGGGACTCTTAAGAGTCTTCTCTAACACCACAGTTCAAAAGCATCAATTCTTCGGCGCTCAACTTTCTTCACAGTCCAACTCTCACATCCATACATGACCACTGGAAAAACCATAGCCTTGACTAGATGGACCTTTGTTGACATGGGAGGGTGCAAAAGTGGAGAGATCACACTGGCTGCCTTCCATGAGTGTGTATTTCTGTAATGTACAAAAATAAACACCACTGGGGCTTCCCTGGTAGTCCAGTGGTTAAGACTTCTTGCTTCCAGTGAAGGGGGCATGGGTTCAATCCCGGGTCCAGGAACTAAGATCCCACACACCACTTAGCGCAGCCAGAAAAACAACAACAAAAAAGATAAATACCACTATTGTAAAAACAATGCTGAATGTTACATGGTATATAAGAATCGGTTATGGAAGAACAGAAGTGAGTGGCTTAAATCTACTTGGATGAGTCTGTCTGAGTTAATCATATGGTCAGGAAGACAGATACTGCTTAACATATTTAGAGGGAAAAAAGAAAAACCAGCCTGGCATGACTCAGGGTTAGAGTGCACAAACAGGTACAGTAACTAATAAAGTAACTAATAAAGTGGAGGCCAATGTTGGATTTTATACGGTAGACAAAACACTGACATTACTGATTATTTAAAAATAAGCTATCAATATCAGATATGTATTATAGAAAAAAATATCCAATGGAAAGAAGAGTGGATCAAAGATGGAAAAGATTAAGATGAGTAAAATAAGAACTTATGGTGATCCTCCAGGCAAGACTTTTAAAAGGGCTTATAAAAATGGTAAGACTGAACTGAGAGACAATTCAAAGAGGAGGATCGACTTGAATATGGGGTTTAAACATTTGAATCTGAGGTATGAAACAGCAGGAAACTGGGGAAGCTGCAATATTTTTTGCTTGACTGATTGTGTGGCTGTTGAAGTTATTAATTACGAAAAGGGAATATAGTAGTAGCTGGGGAAGAATGGTGAAGAATAATGAACTCGGCTTTGAAAATATTAAACCTGAGTCGCCTATGGGGCCCTCACAAAAATTATCCCAGAAGCAATGTCTGGGACATTTAAGTTAATTGAATAGCAAAACTCAGAGCCATAAATTTGAAGATGATTTTCATCTAGTTGATATCACCCAGCGAGATATTTAAACTGAAGAAAGGTCCAAGAGATAAACATCCACCAGGCAAGAAATGCTGAAGAAGAAAGGAAAGAAGGACCCAGAAGGACACATAAGGGAAGAGAAACACCAAACAGCTCCTAACATACACCTAGGCCTCCCGGAAGCTCACGTCTTCTCAGCACCACTTCTGCTCCTGGGATAGTTCCAAAGCTTTCTCTTGTCATTTTTCTTTGGGCTTTGATGACTGCTCTACCTCACCCCTTCTTTGTTATCAGCACTCAGACTTTGATCTTTCAGATACACAAAGAGTACACTACTTGCTTCTGTCCTTAAGAGTTAGAAGTTACTTTGAGCTGAAAACAATTTTTACTAACAAATACTACACGAAAAAAAGAAAGAGGTTTTTAAAAATAAAAACAATAAGAAAGCTATAAAGATTAAATGGAATCTTAAATTGCTTTACCTTACTGTTCACGTTCTTTTGACATACAAAGAAACTGAAACTGATGGTTCTTAGCATCCTCACTGATTCCATTTTTACGTGTTTCTTCTTTGCATCAGCCTTTTCTAAAACTCCAATTATCTTTTTGTTCCAGGGCCGTGGCTCTGAATCTTTTCCAAATCCTTCCCTATTCAGTACACTTTAAACTAAGTAAGTCTCAATGTTCAGCAACTGGACCCACCTGTGAGATTCATTTATATCTCAGAGATTATCACATAATCAGTGTTTTGTTCCTTAATGTAGGAAAATGCCTGTGTTACTGCTAACTTAAGTGAGAGGAACAGGTACAGGGTACAGGATGGAATAGCAGAGATTTTTTCCCTTCTCTGTGTTTTATTACACTGTCAACAACAATAAACATTTACTGACTGTCTCCCAAGCAGAATACTGAGGAATGAAGAGAAGTGCCGCTTCTATTTTCTCTTCTCAAAAACCTCATTAAAAAATAGATATGCAAACAAGTGGGAGAGTTAACCCAAGAAGAGAAAATTTCCTACATAACAACTTAGTGTATACTAAAAAAGACATCACAAAACTCTGAAGAATGGAAAGGGCAGTTGGTAAGTATTATTTGAATTAAGTGCTTTGCAACTGGGGTGGTGAGCAGGGAATTCATTTAGAACCATACTTCATACCATAAACCAAAATAATTCTATTTAAAGTGCTTTTAAAATACATAAAAATAGACTATGATTGTCTCCCCAAATCTATACCTGAATTTTTCTTTCATCAACTAATAAAAGCATCAATAGATCTGAGGATAGCAACAAAAGAGAGACTTTTTATGTTTTAAAAAACCACACAGGGGTACTCTTTCTACCCCCTTCTGATGTCTGTGTCAGAAGCTTTCTCTATCCCTTTTATACTTTAATAAACTCTATTAAAAAAAAAACAAACCACACAAACTAGAAAAATAACAGGAAAAATTCATTAGTTAAATGGAAAAGAGATATGAACATGCAATTCAAAAAATAGCACATTTTAACTAGACACTGGCTTTAAAATACGGGAGTGCTGAAACTTGATAAACAGGAAAAGTTTTACATTAAAACAGCAGCAGAATGACTTTCACATATTGCTGGGACCATCCGAAATTTCTTCAAACATATGGAAAGCAATTTGGCAACTTGAACTGAAAGACTTTACACTCTTTAAATCAGTAACTCTACCTCAGAGCACGCATGGAATACATTCTCAGGAAGTAAATTGTAAATTATGATTAATTCACTTAATGTAGCATCCATTAAAAACTATAAGAACTGTAGAAATAGGGTAAAAGTCTTTATAATTACAAGTGGAAAAGCATGATATAAAATTTCACATACAACGTAATTGTTTCTAGGTAAAATTTATGAGTTCATTTGCCACATGATGTATAAAATGCACAAAGGTGTGTTAGTCGTATCTCAGAAGAGAGCTCTGCCAGCCAGCCCGCAGGTTCGCAGGACTAGACTCCAGCTTTGGTTCTGCTCCCTCTCTCTCTTTCAGGGTCAAGGCAAAAGGGAAGGTGCCACTATGGCATGCTCTTCGCGCAGTACTACTAAAATTGTGTCGGCTGAATGAAGTCACGGGGTCAAGTCCAATATCAGAGACAAGGACAAATAAACTTTTATTTTAAATTATATGGTTAAGTCATAAAGAGGTATCAAAATTGAAAGCAAAAATTATAGAGTAAGACGTAACATAACTACTAAGATGCCAAAGGAAGCGAAAATGGGACTGGGAGCGGGACAATGTGAACTAACGAACAAGAGAAGGATGAGGCTGGGGAGAGCACAGAGCATGTGCTGAAGATACCAGGAGAGAGGCCCCAGTGAAAATTTTAATCTTAGACAAGTACCCAGGTAATGTGATAACTGGACAAGATTTCAAAACCCCATTATGTGCTCAAGAGCCATCCTCACCATGGAAGCCATCTCTGCCATCCTCTCCTTCCTCAGCCTCTTTTTCATCATCAGTGATCACCTCCAGACGATCATCCCTCTGATCTTCATTCTGCAAATGCACATGACAGACAGAGTGCAGAATTAACAACAATCCAATCCACCACAGGGAGATGAGATCACCTGTTGGCTTCAGAGTCCTCATTTATAAAATGAGGATGCTGCGTTATACAGTCTCATCGACAACTTATTTAATATGTCTAAACTTCAATTTCTTCATTAAATATAAATGATAACAGTATCTCAAATGAACGTACTAAATAGGAACAGACACAGATTTGAGAGAATGAACTTATAGTTGCTCTAGGGGAAGGACTGGGGTGAAGGGACAGTTAGGGAGTTTGGGATGGAAATGTACACACTGCTATATTTAAAATGGATAACCAACAAGGACCGACTGTAAAACATAAAGAGCTCTGCTCAATGTGATGTGGCAGCCTGGATGGGAGGGGACTCTGGGGGAGAATGGATACAGGTATGTGCATGGCTGAGTCCCTCCTCTGTTCACCTCTAACTATTAAAACAACGTTAACTGGCTACACCCTGATACAAAATAAAAAGTTTTTTAAAAATGATAATAGTATCTATAGTTACAATAGTACCTACTTCATGCGATGTTGTGGGATTTAATTAGATAGCACTTGTAGAACACTGAACACAAGTGTTAAACAGTTTGGCAGTTAAGTCCAGCTATTTGAGACATCTATGACATTTTAGTTTATGAGAAGCCATTGTATCCAAAAGAAGGACAGGAATCAACCATTTCTCTCCAAGAATCATCCCATCTCCATTATTATTATCTCCTCTCCAGATTTACTCTCAAACACTGGCTAATTCTAAGGTTTACTCAATGCTTCCCAGTCCAAATATATAATTCAGTCAACTACTCTAATTTGAAAATAAGTTTAAAATACACACACCCAATCTAAGTGTGCCCATTTGTCATCAGATGTCATAAAGCGCCTTAACTCATCTCACGCATCCTATCCCAACTGATTCCCCCCATCAGGCAAGCTTGAAACTCTCACTGCATGTGAAATAAACTCTAATCCAGACTCATTAACTTGGCCTTTATGATCCTAAATGACCCCTGTCCTCTGCTTACTTTTCCACTGCCATTTCAGTCACCCTTTCCGTTCATCTTCTCTTACCATGCTAAATCTCTCTCCCTATTTCCTCCATCATGCCTTGTCCCACTCTTTGAAGGATTTTTCAGAGGATGTACATTCAGTATGTTTTCTCTCAATCTCTCTTCTTCCCTCATTAGTACCTCATTTCAGTTGACCCCTCATTAACATTTAAAGTGCTGCTCAAGGGACTACCCTAGAGGTTCAGTGGTTCAGAACCCGTCTTCCAATAAAGGGGATATGGGTCTGAGCTTTGGTTGGGGAACGAAGATCCCACATGCCATGGGGCAACTAAGCCCGTGTGCCACGACTGGAGAAAGCATACACACTGCAACAAAGACCCAACACAGCCAAAATAAATGAGGTGCTGCTCAACTATTACTCCCTAACAGGAGACTCGCCCAAATTCTCAGACCAAGTCAGAAACTTCTGCTGCTGCTTCTCGTCAGGCTATATGTAGATCATTCTCTTACAACCCTTTTCCAAGAGTTACATTCTGTAAGTTTATCCCTTTGGTTGTTTGCATGCATTTGTTGACTGTTCCTTGCTAGACCAAACGTCTGCTTAGGACAGAGTCCTGCTGGGAAATAGCAATAAACAATGCAGAAAGAACCCTATGTGTCAGCCAGTCATTGAAAATATTTTCCTGAATATGTTTGTGGAATGACTAAAATGTCTCTGTCCTTCACTAGACAGTTGACTCCACAGGATTATAGGAGCTTATGTATCAGTGGATTGCTTTAGGTGGAGCCTCTACATACTGCACAGTAAAATGACTGGGGCTCAGTTAATACTTAATAGATGTATACCTCTTCTCAGAATGACCTCCTTGTTGTTGTTGTTCAGCTGCTAAGTCCTATCCAACTCTTGCAACCCCATGGACTGTAGCACACCAGGCTTCCTTGTCCTTCACTATCTTCTGGAGTTTGTTCAAACTCATGTTCATTGAGTTGGTGATGCCATCCAACCATCTCATCCTCCAGTGCTCTTCTCCTACTGTCCTCAGTCTTTGCCAACATCAGGCTCTTTTCCAATGAGTCAGCTCTTTTCATCAGGTGGTCAAAGTATTGGAGCTTCAGTTTTAGCATCCATTTTTCCAGAGAATATTCAGGGTTGATTTCCTTTAGGATTGACTGGTTTGATATCCTGGCTATCCAGGGGACTCTCAAGAGCCTTCTCTAGCACCAAAGCTTGAACACATCAATTCTTTATCACTCAGCCTTCCATATGGTCCAAATGGCACATCCATACATGACTAATGGAAAAACCATAGCTTTGACTAGATGGACCTTTTTCTGCAAAGTGATGTGTATGCTTTTTAATATGCTGTCTACGTTTGTCATAGCTTTTCTTCCAAGGAGCAAGCATCTTCTGATTTCATGGCTGCAGTCACCATTCACAATGATTCTGGAGCCCACGAAAAGAAAATCTGTCATTGTTTCCATTTTTTCCTCACCTGTCTGATATGAGTGATGGGACCAGATGCCACGATCTTAGTTTTTTGAATGTTGAGTTTTAAGCCAGCTTGTTCACTCTTCTCTTTCAACTCTCATCAAGAAGCTATCTAGTTCCTATTCTGCCATTAGAGTGGTATCATCTGTGTATTTGTTGATAATTCTCCCAGCAATCTTGATTCGAGCTTGCTATTCATCTAGCCCAGCCTTTTGCATGATATGCGGTAATTTGAACATTCTTTGGCCCTGCCTTTCTTTGGAATTGGAATGAAACACTTTTTCCAGTCCTGTGGCCACTGCTGAGTTTTCCAAATTTGCTGGCATTTTGAGTGCAGCACTTTCACAGCAGCATTTTTAAGATTCGAAATAGTTTGGCTGGAATTCCACCACCTCCACAAGTTTTGTTTGAAGTGATTCTTCCTAAGGTCCATTTGATTTCACACTCCAGGATATCTGGCCCTAGGTGACTGACCACACCTCCGCGATTATCCAGGTCATTAAGATCTTTTTTGTATAGTTCTTCTGTGTATTCTTGCCACCTCTTATTAATACCTTCTGCTTCTGTTAAATCCATACCATTTATGCCCTTTATTGTTCCCATCTTTGCATGAAATGTTCCCCTGCTATCTTCAATTTTCTTGAAGAGATCTCTAGTCTTTCCCATTCTATCATTTTCCTCCATTTCTTTGCATTGTTCACTGAAGAAGGCTTTCTTATCCCTTCTTGCTATTCCTCTTTGGCTTCCTTCCTTCCTTCATCTCAGGGAAACACCTTGAGGAGGAGGTAGATAAGACTTCCAGTGGGAAGACTCTTCATCTCTAAAGGTTTTCACTGTGCAAATTTTGTCTTTTCTAAATTCAAAAATAGAAGAGTGAAATGAAGCTAAGTGATCTGGATGCAGACAGAGATGGTGTGAATGCTAACAAGTTAATCAGTTTACTTCTTCACACAAATATTAAAGCAGAATGTAACAAAAGGAGGATTTATAGGTACATAGCTACAATATCAATGTAACAAACTATAACAAAAATTAAGGAGATTTTCAGGGTCCGCAAGTAATTGTATGAGAAGACTCAGAACATTCATTACAGTGAAAGGCTTTTGCTAATATTCCTTCTGGAATATTATATAACCAAAGAAATTTACTTGCTAAAAAGCCTTCTGAATTTCGGATTAGAATGCCAGGCAGGTTATATTTTTAAATTTAGAAACTAGTCTTATAAATTTTTTCTAAATTCCATTAAGACTCAGTTATAGAGGCTGTGCTCTGTATCAACTACTAGGAGAAACAACTAATACTGCAAGGATTGCTTATTAAGTCCAGGGAAAAAATGTTTTAAAGGCAATAAAATTCTGACTCTTTCTTAAATAGAAATTCTACTATTCTATATTACATTTTCATATAACACGTTATTTGATGCCCTTGGGCCATTTTGTAGAATAGAAGCCTATCTTAGTAAATGTCATGATGAAATGAGATCAAGGATTATGGAAGTTGTGAAACTTTCATTAAATATGAAGTCCTATATTCACTACCCTAGAATTGATGTCTTTAATACTTGCTTTTCAAAGTTTGGTGTCAGTATCAGCTATGTCCCCAAATTAACAAAATGTACTGAGAATTTAAGGCAATGACATTTAATAAAATAAACAGTCAATTCGTATTTTAAATATATCACTTTGTGTGCCCAAATGTAAAATGACCTCAAATGTAATTTCTCATTTCATTCCAAAACTTTTTTCATCAACTTGAAATGTCGATATATAAATGAAACAGTCAAATGTCTATTTACAATATTAATTATTTTCATTACCCAAATATTTAAAGTTATACTCTGTTATAGCATCATACAGCAAAACTTTTTGCAATAATAAAAGTGTTGTATATCTACTCTGTCTAACGTGGTAGCTACTAGCCATGTGTAGTATTGGGGCCCTGAAATGGGACTAAAGCAACTGAAAAACTGAATTTTTACATTTCTTTCATTTTAAATAATTTAAATTGCCTCACATGACTCGTGGCTACCACAATGGACAACATGGCAATATAAAATTAAAGACTCCTGTGGGAACATTATTCTTTTTCACTCATTCAAACTGTCCACTTACATCCTGAGTGAGTGATTTAGTGGTAGTTGCTCAGTCATGTCTGACTCTTTGCAGCCTCATAGACTATAGCCTGACAGACTCCTCTGTCCATGGAATTCAGAAGGCGAGAATACTGGAGTGGGTTGCCATCTCCTTCTCTACAGGATCTTTCCAACCCAGGGATCGAACCCAGTTCTCCCACATTGCAGGTGGATTCTTTACCATCTGAGCTACCAGGGAAGCCACATCCATTGTAGACAATATTATCTTTACCATCTTTAACAAGTCTAACAACAGCATTAAATGTGTTAATTTTTCTTTTCCACAGCATGTAATTTTGTGACTTCTAAGTTGCTTTAAAACACAAAGAAGATTGAAAAATTGTATGTGTAAAGATAGGGGCATAAGAACAAGAAAAGTCCATGATTCTTATGTCTCAAATGAGATTGAGGAGAGGAGATGCACAATAAGAAATTCAGAAACTTAAAAAAAAAAAAAACCAGGGACTTCCCTGGGGATCCAGTGGTTAAGGGTATGCAGGGTAAGCAAGTTTGATCCCTATTCCAGGAACTAAGATTCCATATACTACAGAGCAACTAAGTCCATGCCCGAGGGCCACAAGAGAGTTCATGCATCACAACTAAAGATCCCACATGCTGCAACTAAAACCTGATGCAGCAAATAAATAATAAACTTTTTTCTAAAAGCTCAGAAGTAGAATCACAGATGTAGAAAACAAATTTATGGCTAGCAGGGAATACTGTGGTGGGGAGGGGTGAATTAGGAGACTGGAACTGACACAGACACACTGCTAGACAGAAGACAGGTAGCTAAGTACCGACTGTGTGGCACAGGGACTCTACTCGGTGCTTTTAAAGGGCCTGTCTGGGAAAAGAATCTTAAACAAAAGACAGAAGTGGATACACGTGTATATAAAACTGAGTCACTTCACTGTGCCCCTGAAATTAACACAACATTGTCAATAAACTTGGTAAAGAAGCCGCCTGCAATGCAGGAGACCCCAGTTTGATTCCTGGGGCAGGAAGATCCGCTGGAGAAGGGACAGGCTACCCACTCAGTGTTCTAGGACTGCCCTTGTGGCTCAGCTGGTAAAGAATCCTCCTGCAATGCGGGAGACCTGGGTTTGATCACTGGGTTGGGAAGATCCCCTGGAGAAGGGAAAGGCCACCCACTCCAGTATTCTGGCCTGGAGAATTCCATGGACTGTATAGTCCATGGGGTCGCAAATAGTCAGACACGACTGAGTGACTTTCACTTTCACTTGTCAATAAACTACTCTAGAATGAAGAGGCTGGGCCAAAGTGGAAATAGTGCTCAGCTGTGCATGTGTATGGTGGTGAAAGTGAGTCTGATACTGTAAGCAACAATACTGCATAAGAACCTGGAAGATTAGGTCCATGGATCAAGGTAAATTGGACCTGGTCAAACAGGAGATGGTGGGTGAACATCAACATTTTAGAAATCAGTGAACTAAAGTGGATGGGAATGGGTAAATTTAATTAAGATGACCATTAAGTCTACTACATGGTTAAGAATCCCTTAGGAGAAAGAGAGTAGCCATCATAGTCAACTAAAGAGTATGAAATGCAGAATTTGGGTGAATCTCAAAAATGACAGAATGATCACAGTTTGTTTTCAAGGAAAAACATTCAACACCACAGTAATCCAAGTCTATGCCCTAACCACTAATGCTGAAGAAGCTGAAGTCGAATGGTTCTATGAAGACCTACAAGGCCTTCTAGAATTAACACCAAGAAAAGATGTCCTTTTCATCACAGAGGATTGGAATGCAAAAGCAGGAAGTCAAGAGACACCTGGAAAAACAGGGAAGTTTGGCCTCGGAGTACAAAATGAAGAAGAGCAAAGGTTACCAGAGTTTTGTCAATGGAACATACTGGTCATAGCGAATACTCTCTTCCAACAACATAAGAGACAACTTTACACATGGACATCACCAGATAGTCAATACCAAAATCAGACATTATATTCTTTGCAGCTGAAAACAGAGAAGCCCTATACAGTCAGCAAAAACAAGAACAGGAACTGACTGTGGGTCAGATCATGAGTTACTTATTGCAAAATTAATGCTTGAATTGAGAAAGCAGGGCAAACCACTAGGCCATTCAGGTATGACCTAAATAAAATTCCTTTATACAGTGGAGGTGATGAATAGATTCAAGGGATTAGAACCTAGTAAACAAGAGTATCTGAAGAACTATGGATTGAGGTTCATAACACTGTACAGGGGGCAGTGACCAAAACCATCCCAAAGAAAAATAAATGCAAGAAAGCAAAGTAGTTGTCTCAGGAGGCTTTACAAACAGCTGAGAAAAGAAGTGAAAGGCAAGAGAGAAGGGGAAAGATATACCCAACTGATGATGTTGTCAAAGTGCTGCACTCAATATGTCAGCAAATTTGGAAAACTCTGCACTGGCCACAGAACTGGAAAAGGTCAGTTTTCATTCCAAACCCAACGAAAGGAAATGCCAAAGAATGCTCAAACTACCGCACAATTGTACTCATCTCACAGGACAGCCAAGTAATGCTCAAAATTCTCCAAGCCAGGCTTCAACAATATGTGAACTGTGAACTTCCAGATATTCAGCTGGATTTAGAAAGGACAGAGGAACCAGAGATCAAACTGCCAACATCCACTGGGTCATAGAAAAAGCAACGGAATTCCAGAAAAACATACACTTCTGCTTCATTGACTATGCTAAAGTCTTTGACTGTGTGGATGACAACAAACTGTAGACGATTCACAAAGAGATGAGAGTAATAGATCACTTTTCTAGCCTCCTGAGAAACCTGTTTTCAGGTCAAGAAGCAACAGTTAGGACTGAACATGGAACAGGGGACTGGCTCAAAACTGGGAAAGGAGTATGTCAAGGTTGTATATTGTCACCCTGCTTATTTAACTTCTTGGCAGAGTACTTCATGTGAAATGCTGGGCTAAATGAATCACAAGCTGGAATCAAGACTGCTGGGAGAAGTATCAACAACCTCAGAAATGCAAATGATACCACTAGTGGCAGAAAGTAAGGAGGAACTAAACAGCTTCTTGATGAAGGTGAAAGAGGAGAGGGAACAAACTGGCTTAAAACTTAACATTCAACAAACTAAAACCATGACATCTGGTCCCATCACTTCATGACAAATAGAAGGGGAAAAGTGGAAGCAGTGTCAGATTTTATTTTACTGGGCTCCAAAATCACTGCAGACTGTGAATGTAGCCATGAAATTAGGATGCTTGCTCCTTGGAAGGAAAGCTGTTTCAAACCTAGACAGCATATTAAAAAGCAGAGATGTCACTTTGCCGACAAAGGTCCAGATAATCAAAGCTATGGCTTTTTTCAGAGGTCATGTATGGATATTGAACATTGGACCATAAAGAAGTCTAACCATCAAAGAAACTATACTTTTGAACACTCAAGCTGGCAAAGACTCTTAAGAGTTCCTTGGACAGCAAGGAGATCAAACCACCCAATCCTAAAGGAAATCAATCCTGAATATTCATTGGAAGGACTAATGCTGAGGCTGTAACTCCAACACTTTGGCCACTGATGCAAAAAGCCAACTTATTGGAAAAGACCCTGATATGGGGAAAGACTGAGGGCAGGAGGAGAAGGGTACAACAGAGGATGAGATGGTTGGATGGCATTATCATCACAACCCAATAGACAGGAGTTTGCGCAAACTTCTGGAGATAGAAAAGGACCGGGAAGCCTGGCATGCTGCAGTCCACAGTGTTGTAAAGAGTCAGACGTGACTTAGTGACTAACCAACAACAAAAATTGACTAAACAAAAATTTTTTGAAAATTTTTTCAAAAAAAGAAATTTTGGCTTCATTTTCTTTGAAGATAATCCTACTCTTACATTCTGTTCTTCCAAGTTCTCAGGAACCAAAGGATCCATATGGTAATTACAAAGCCTTTCATTCTGCAAATTTTCAAGTAAGTGATTGTAAAAAGACTAGTGTACAACCACATCCACATTCGCAATTGTGAGACTTTGCCCCTAGGAATAATCACTAAATCTGTTTTTTAAATATATATTTCCTTCTCTTTTCACCCACTAGCTAAGGTGACTCTTAAAACAACAAAATCTAGCAAACTTGATATCATTTCAGTCAAACCTGAACTTTGTTGTTTAAAATGAAATGATAGAGGCCTATTACATGAGAGCCTTCTTAAGGACACAGATAGTGCTGTCTTCTGAAAAATAATTTTGCCAAAAAACAATTGCCTTATACTTGGGACATACATGTATGTAACTAAGAAAAAGTATAGAAATGAGAAGTGAGGATTACTACTTTAAAAGCTGTGTATTTTCTTTATAATCATATGAATTATTTTCCCATCACCAGCCATCTTTAGAAGTGGGTCCTTCCTTAACTGTCAAAACTCATGCAGAACAATTCTGCAGCAATTCATGCAGAACAATTTGGCTTTAGCTGGAAGTGGCTGGTCATTCTAAGAATCACCACACTGTTGGCAGAAATGCAAACTAGTACAGCCGCTATGGAGAACAGTGTGGAGATTCCTTAAAAAATTGGAAATAGAACTACCATTTGACCCAGCAATCCCACTCCTGGGCATACACACCGAGGAAACCAGATCTGAAAGAGACACATGTACCCCAATGTTCATCGCACCACTGTTTATAATAGCCAGGACATGGAAGCAACCTAGATGCCCATCAGCAGACGAATGGATAAGAAAGCTGTGGTACATAAACACAATGGAATATTACTCAGCCATTAAAAAGAATACATTTGAATCAGTTCTAATGAGATAGATGAAACTGGAGCCCATTATACAGAGTGAAGTAAGCCAGAAAAATAAACAACAATACAGGATACTAACGCGTTTATACAGAATTTAAAAAGATGGTAATGATAACCCTATATGCAGGACAGAAAAAGAGACACAGATGTATAGAACAGACTTTTGGATTCTGTGCAAGAAGGCGAGGGTGGGATGATCTGAGAGAATAGCATTGAAACATGTATATTATCAAGTGTGAAACAGATCGCCAGCCCAGGTTGGATGCATGAGACAAGTGCTCAGGGCTGGTGCACTGGGAAGACCCAGACGGATGGGGTGGGGAGGGAGGTGGGAGGGGGGATCAGGATGGGGAATACATGTAAATCCAGGGCTGATTAATGTCATGTATGGCAAAAACCACTACAATATTGTAAAGTAATTATCCTCCAAATAATAAAAATAAAGGGAAAAAAATAAATAAATAAAATGCTTTCAATTCAAAAAAAAAAAAGAATCACCAAGTGGCAACACTCCTGAAGCCAGGACACTCCGTAGGTGAGCAAGGGGCTCATGTGCCAATCTCAAGAGTTTCTAGCATATAATAATGATGAGTAATTAATTATGTGATCATTTTTTACCTCTTGATATGTATTAGTAACATATATAGCTATGTATTTACTGGCAAATAAAATGAAATATCCAACAATGAGATTGAAGAACTACTCTTAACTCACTCTTCAAACTTTCCGTGTAACTAACTCCCCCCAAGATTAAATGAAGGATGTTTAATGTGTGCCATTCAGTTTTGCTTTATTACTAAGAATTCCTAGAATGGGGTGAATGAAAACGAATGTTAATATACTGCAATCCAGAAAAAAAAATCTCATATCCATAAAAAGAAATTAATGATTTCCAGAAGCAAATAATTTTAGTGTGATGATGATCTTTGAAGAAGAATTAAGGTGCTTTCAGGTGCTCTGCTTGGATCTTTAGCTTAATGGGCAAGATTAATCAAGAGGATAATGACTAGATGAATATTTTTGTTGTTCTATTTTTAATGAATAAGAGACACTTGTATTCATTAAAATTATAAAAAAGATAAATAATGAATCACCTCAAATTACAGAATTTTCATATTTCTTTAGAAACTGACACTGTGTCTGCCAATAATAGCCGCATATAATATTTATGAAGGGCTGGCTTTCTGTAATGAGAAATCCAACAATTACCATCGTAATAACTTGGGAGGCACAGATGAAATATTTGGTAATAAAAGCAGATTTCAAGTGGAGATGGTGTGTGTAGCATTACAGCTCTTGGATGCAGGAACGCTTCCGAGGTCTGAAGGGTGAGGCATGAGTTCTCTCGCAATCATTCAAATGAACATGAAACTCACTGTTTATAAAGCAATTTCCATTGTTCTTCCTTATACATTCCTCACCACATTTTACTAAGAACTTCTCAGACCCAAAGTTTACATTTTTCTCTGAACATCTTCCCGTCACTTTTTTACCTTTTTTTTTTCTTCCAACTCCACTGTCCCTTTCTTCTCCATTCAGATTTTACTGAGTAAAACTTCCTTTTATCAAATCCCCTGAGTTATGTTTCAGTGATTCTATTCCTCTTCCTCCACCTTCCTTTGAAATATCTGGATACAAAAATACTTCCCACAAATGATTTCTAACACTACTGGGTAAGAGATCAACTTGTTTTTCCTGCTTTCTTTGGAAAATATGACCTCTGCCCGAAACCGAAACAACGCAAAATATTCAAACTCCAGTGCTGGAATTAAAAATTCTATTTGTCTCAGTAATTATTTCTTAAGATCTTTAAGATCTTAACCTACATTTATTGGTAAAGGACAAGTTATAAATTTAAGCACAAAATATTTACCAAAAACTCTTAAAGCAGCAGAGCATTGAGATGTTATGACTAAAAAGAAAATATTAAGATGTTTTTTCTATGAATATACATGCAATTCGATTGGGTGCAGACTTTTATCAAAAAGTACTTTAAATGAAATTAACTGTTTTTCACATTCTATAAAAAGTTTTCTATCCATGAGACAAGACCATGACAAATTGCCACAAAGGGAAACAAAACTACAGAATGATTACAAAATACTATTTAGAACTAATATTTTAAATATACTTAAGCTGTCATTTGAATATTTCACAGCAAATTACTTCAATGATATTTCTTAGCTATCATAAAGAACTATATCAAGAAGCATAGCAGTTTAACATGCATAGTTTTAAGATCTTCAAATGCAAATAAGTAAAGCATTTTAAAAGCATTACAATTCATCCTGTTGTTACTTGAAACTCCTGATTGTGTACACTTAAGAATAGTAAAGATATAATAGGAAACAGACTGGAAACAAGCTGAACAAATACATAGTGTTCATAAATGCATCTAATCTGATACTGAAGTCAAATGGTTCTATCAAAATGATTCAGGAACTTGAGAGATAAACTAATACCAAGACCTGCAGGGAGTCTTATCTTCTTCTGTACATACGAGTTCAGAGCTCTCCATCGAATTCTACTCTTTATCACCTCTGATTATTTCACAAAGACCATTGGGAGTAGACCAAATTGGGGCCACTGATCCTAATTTATGTCCTTTCTGACCCCTTTCCAAGTCTTACCAGAGTGTTTGAAGATGTTTGTATCCAAATAAAGTTTGGATAAAGTGTCGATAATTCAGAATAAAACTTTGTTTCATTATTATACTAACTAAATATTTTATCTTCTGATGTGGCTCTCCTCTGTTCCTCTTAATATGAAATATGATGTTTGTCAGATGTAATAAAGTACATTATATCACACTTTACAAAGGCAATGAACTTTTGAGTTTTAATAGAATAATTTTTTAAACTACAAAAAATAAATTTTATAGTAAATACTTATAGGTATATGCAATAGATTTTTTACATATATACACAACATATATATTAGAGAGAGAGAAATTTCTAGTTAAACATAATCTTGAGAAATTTTTCTATATGTTGAAAAATCCTCAGTTCATCTGACATATAAAGATAGATACACACAGGAAGGTATATATAAATTTATGCCACAGACATTTACTTCAACATCATATAAGTTATTGTTTTTCTTTCCTAAGAAAAAGAACAGCCCCCTATAGAACTCATTTTCTAGGGGCAGTGGAGCCAGGTAGCAAATTAGACCTATCATCTGTTGGTTAGAATTCCTAAGACTGCACTCTGGCTCATCTATTTGACCTCTCAGTATATACCAAGAGACAGAGGCAGAGACAGAGCTAGAGATAAATATAAAATATGTATCATAACAAATAATCATTTATACTTTTCATTAATGCGAACCCATAAAACCACCCCCACCTGTGTATCACTGTGTGTGGTTTCTGTATGTTAACAGGGTTTTGACAGTTATGTCCGTGAATGTCTCTGAACTTATCTGGTAGTTGAACACCTATCTTTTTGTTTAAATTATAAATTAAAGAATTAGTACTGGGGTATTCAGCACTAATTTTATTCATCCACCATATCATTCATTCCCCTCAATTTACAGATGTGATAAATAATTTACTGAAAGCACTTCTCTTCCAAGGGCCAAAAATACCCAGTGAATAATGAAGATGGGAAGAGAACCTAAATTGCTTCATCTTCAGTGGAGTCTATTTCTAACCATACCGCACTGCCTCACAAATGGCATCTTATTATCCTATTCATTGTGTTGTTGTTCATCTGGCTCTTTGAAGAACTGATAAAAATTAACTAGCAAAATGAATCATTTTCATGAACATTTGATCCTAGAAATGTATTCTGAAAACCTTACAGAATAGCAATATTAAAGCAGATTAAACACTAGGATGGGTGTGTGTATCTCAAATTGTTTTAATATAAACTGGTTTCTCTAACTTTAATCAAGAATACTTAAACCCAGTCTAGGCAACGAAACAGTCTAGTTTAAAAACACTTTTAGGAAAGGACATTCCATAGGTTCATTCGTCAACTGTTAACACAGCGATTCGGAGCCCTGCCTGTCCTTGCCCCTCAGTTACCCCTCAAATGCACACACACTCTCCAAAATCACGGGCAAAACAAAAATCTCCCAGATGATTCAGACATGCTCTGTTTTGCTTACTTCAACCCTCAAACTGAGAACAAGACATAAAAGTAGAGAAACTGAACATAAATACAAGTTTGGTTCAATCATTTCTTTAAAATCTATAAATGACTGTAAAAGTCAATGACTGTAAAAGTCGAGGAGGAATGTCTCATATTTATGTAACCTTAAGAGTTCATGAAGCAGATAATCAAATGACGTTACATGATGAGAAAGAAGACTTCACTGGTTTCCAATAAATGTATCTGACCTTCAGAAGGGTACCTAAAATATCACTGTTTCTTCATTTGTAAAATGTGTATAATCCTACAAGTTTGTCATGAGTACTGAGGCTCATAATATATATTTCTGGAAACTTAAAAAAAAAATTAAAAGTGCAAAAATTCAAACTGTTGTCTGTATGATGCAGTTTATCCATTTGTATGAAAAACTATGGAGGAGGACTGTCAAGAATGATAAGATCAAACGTGAAAGAGAATTGGAGCACTGGTTTATTTCAGTGAATTGCACCAAAGAATTATTTGAAATAAATCTAGCAAGGTGTAAAGATAAACTAACCAACAAACATCATGGTTTATACTTGCTAACTTGCTGCTGGACAGAGACTAAAGGCTTGAAAAATACAAATAAATGCCTGACAGAGAGAAGAAGGATATGAACTGAAAGAATTTATTTAAATAGAAAACAAAAGAAGACAGTGAGAAGCAAATTAAGTGGTAGACAGGAACTAC
Source organism: Cervus canadensis (assembly GCF_019320065.1). Lineage (NCBI taxonomy): Eukaryota > Metazoa > Chordata > Mammalia > Artiodactyla > Cervidae > Cervus > Cervus canadensis. Next base: position 16,173,210 of record NC_057416.1, read on the forward strand.
CACATATGTGAATGAGCCTTCACTACATAGATTACTTTAGAATTCAATTTCAGTGCTAAGTTTTCCAAAATTTAAGACAGTAATCCTTTTGAATATCTAGTATTAATGACAATAAAACAATCTATTAAGTCCTTAAAAGGAAACATCACATACACACACACAGAGAATATAAATTTATGACTTTTTATCAGCCTGAACACATGCATTCACTTTTAATTTAGTCAACTTTTCTTCACTTCTAACATGTTAAATACAACTTATTGTATACTTATACATGCCAGACACTGTTCTAAGTTTTTGAGATCTACTCTTTTATTCACTGTTGATATCTGTCCAAGAAAATAAGCATTTCCCCTATTTTAGCTGTGTGGAAACAAATATTTCAAAATGTCAGGGTCACACCATACCAAGTAACTGGCCCACGATTGACTTGGTCCATCAAACTTCAAAGCCTGCAGTTTAAAACCCTGTACTGTCTTTTCTCTTGTATAATAGTCAAGTGGTGCTGTCATTATTCACATTTTTAATGTCTTCTGAACTTATTGCATGTTCATTTTCAGGAGCGTTTCAGTCAGAGCAGCGTCATGAAAAGAGAAAGCATGCCAGCATTTTAACAGGGGAAATTCCTGGAGGCCTGGAAAGACCACAAGCAGGGGTAAGGGGATCCCTAGGTGACAGCCTGGGCTGGGATAAAAGGAAGAGCATGGGCTTATCATAACCTGGACTCTTGGAAAACCTGTGAGAGAAGGGCAGTTACTGTTGATGGAGGCCACCTCACAGGTCTCAGGAGGGATCCCAGAGGCCTGGAACTTCTCTCTCCGGGCTGGGGTTCAGGGGAGGGGGGTGTCTCATGGGGAGGAGGAGGGGTGTTGCTGCCTGGCTGGTCTTAGTATTTGACTCTCAACAACTATGAGCATGGCCTGGGGTGTGGAACAAAGGCTGAAGCAAATGCTGCTCCTGAACGATGCTGACAGGAAGAAGCATGTTCATCTTACCTCCTCCCGCCTCCCTCTAGCGCCTTTTGTAAGCAGAAACCTAACAGGCAAGACCTGATATTGGTCACATATTTCCATCCTAGCACCACAGAGCAGAGTTTAGAAAGGTCGGTTTGAGGCACAGAATACACACAAGACAATAAGCTTCATGCTAATGATCTAAGTATACTAAGGCTTATAATAGGACTCTACAGAATGTATCTAGTGTAGCAGGTAAGACTTATACTGAATCTCTAGTAGGTAAAGAAAAGGAGAAAAAACATTGTATCAATAGTATAGATAAACGTTGTGTGTTATAACATAAGCAATGGTGTGAGGTAGGAACTGGATGTGTATGTAAGTGTCAGAGGTAAGAGGCTAGCATGATTGAAAGGAAAGGAGAGGCATGTATAGGAAAGTCAGATTGTGGAGTAACTTGAACCCATATTTCTGACTTGACAGAGAAGACAACTGTAGGTTTGGGATCACTGAAGATGTAAAAGCAATGTTTCTTTAGGATAGTCATACCTGTTCTCAGGCTGGTGACTGCTGTTATATTTTTTCAAGCACATTCAGATTTAAACAAGAACATATTTTTAATACATCTGAGCATAGTGTGCAAGAAAATCAACTAGCTCCTAGATTATGAAAATTGTCACTTTTGAAGCAAAATGATTTAAAGAGCTAAAAATCAAGCCATAATGGAATAGTTCTAGATGTGCTATCTTATTTTAATTTTCTTCTTTATAACATGTCAATTTTATGATTCTCTTATTTTAAGGATTATGGATTGCTACTAATAAGCCTTGGAACTCTCAGTTCAAGCAGTGGGTATGCTTTATTACGATCTGAAAAACCAGTCAGGAAGGGGCAGGCAGACTGATTTAGTATTAGAGACACACCACCTTCCCAATACTTGGCTCATTTAGATTTTGCATTTTTAAAAAACTAAAATCACTTAGGTTTTGCTTTTTTTTAGAACAGCTGCTTTCAATAAAAGAGGGTGAGAATTTTTTTAATCTATTTTACTATCTGTTAAATATGTTTCATCAGCCTGGATGAACCACAAGCTGGAATCAAGATCTTGACAGTCCCGTGGACTGCCAGGAGATCAAACCAGTCAATCCTAAAGGAAACCAACTCTGAATATTCATTGGAAGGACTGATACTGAGGCTCCAGTAGTTTGGCCACCTGATGTGAAGAGCCAGCTCATTGGAAAAGACCCTGATGCTGGAAAAGATTGAAGGCAAAAGAAGAGGGCCACAGAGGATCAGATGGTTGGATGGCATCACTGACTCAATGGACATGAATTTGAGCAAACTCTGGGAGATACTGGAGGACAGAGAAGCCTGGCATGCTGCAGTCCATGGGGTCCCAAAGAGTTGGACACAACTTAGCAACTGAACAACAAAATATATTTCAGGAAGAATACTAAAATTTATATGTAGAATTGTGTCTTTACATAGATAAATTACATGTATATTAACCATATCTCTATTTCTATCTTAATGGTTTGGGCTTGTTTTTCTTACATGCATGATTTATTCTTTTTTAATTATTGCCTATTGTTCGTTTGTCTCAGGAGGGTAAACAGAAGTGAATGTCCAGATATTTGGCATCAGGCAGGTCTAGTTTGAATCTTATTAACTCTATGGCTTTGTTCAGGTTATTTCTGTGAATTTAAGATTTTTTATCTGGACATAATTATAATTATACTGCCCACCTCATAGAATTTTTCTCCTATCAATTAAATAAAATGATAAAAGTGCTTAGCAAAGGGACTGGCATACATCAAGGAAATGATATATGATACCTATTACTGTTATTGTTGTTGACCATTACACCATGATTGGGGGAAAAAAAAAAAGAATGACCATCAGTTAAAGTCTAAACTACCCAAAAATACACTGAATGCTAGTTATTCTGTCTCAATACAAAGGGACTTACAAATGGAATCACACCTTTGACTCTGATTTAGAAGAAAGACATAATGTGGGATCATTATTTTATCTTTCATCCTCCCCAGCACTAGTTACTCTGTAACTACTCCGGCTATTTCTTTCTCTGGGCTCAGATTTCAGCAGGTTTCCACATCTAGGACATTTATAAACACTGTATCTTTTTAATATGGCTAGTGAGGAAAAGCTTTTAAATATGTATTTCAAGCTCAAAGTGTGGATACTTGGGAAACCATGAATAGGTTTCTAAGAAGGTATTGAGAAAAGAAAACTTTGAAAATTACACTTTGGAGGTAACTTTTAAAAATTATAATTTCCAGTGAAGGATGGGATGTGCAGCATTCATGCAAATATATGCAAATAAATACAGCTGCTTTTCTTTTTTATTCCTAAATCTGGTCCTTTGAAATACCTCAGCAAAAATTATTTGCATGGAGGCTGTAATAAACTGTAGTACATATCCCTGTTACATAAAATAAAACATTCTCTGTATATATACTGCCACATTTATTATGATGTTGTTTAGAATCACATTACATGATGACTATTATTCACTGGATCCTGGTGATGGTTTTCATTTAACTGATGTTGGCAAGGACTAGAGTTCTCCTTCGGAAGAAAGTAGCATCTCATATGCAAGCACCAAGAACCTGGAGACTGTGTTCTGTTTTGTTTAAAACTGTATTGCCAATGTCAAATATAGTACTCAAAATAAAATATTTGCTTTATCAGTAGCTGCTGAATAAATTAATAATTAATACTAGTTGAAAGATTTCTGGTGTTTTCATAATTTTTTTTTCAAGTGCTAAAGCATCTACACCAGTTTGCCTAAAAATCTGTAAGTATCTCTTGCAATCTGAGTGTGAGTTTTGTACACTAGATTGAGTTTTCTATAATAATGAGTCCAAATCATAGTTTCCAATTTAAAAAAAAATCTAGAGTTCAGTTTACCTTGTTCTGTGATAAGAAAACATATCTGCCTCAGTCATAAATTAAGTTCATAGGTTGGAAGCATCTAGAGCAGAAACTCACCAAGCAGAGGGGGAAAATGGCCTATTCACCCCATTCTGTCCAATGTGGGGACCCTGTTCACTCTTTCAATTTCAGAAGGGCCACTACCACCACCTCGATCTGCACCTGACTTCCACCCATCACTGTTCACCACCGATGACACACAGGTAGGACCAGAGCAACGCCATGAAGAGTCCTATAACTGTCCTCCCAGTCACGTGAGGAGGTTATTTTAAATCTGTGGAAGAACAAAAATACCATGCTCTGTCACTAAGGCAAGCTCAGGTATTTACAGCCATTATAAAGGATAGAAGCTGGAGTAAAGGAAAGTTATTTGACAAAGTCAAAACTGTCAGTTATAACACTGGAATGAGAACACATAGCCGCTGATTTTTCTATTATTTGACCCTAGGAGTACAAGCTTTCTCATCTCCAAGAAGTGAATAAATAATGTGTCTTCGACTTAAATTGTGAACTCTGATATCTCAAAAATCTTGACAATTCCTTATAGCCCCAGAAATTTTCTACTTTTTCATGTTCTTAATAAACTGATTTCAACCTAACTCTCTCAATGAGTTTGTTCGATACAAATCGAAATAGAATCATACCCCCCAAAAATGCAATATTGTTTGGTGAAAGCAAGCAACTTATAAATAATTGATGACCCATCAAAGTGAAGCCAGTTTTCCTAAGACTTGGTAAAGAAAAGTTAGGTCAACTTTTGAGCACTTTAAATAAAGTATGCTAACTAAACTTTGTAGATTGACTAGTGTCTCAAAATAGAACATTTAGTCAACCTTACCAAGGAATAGTCCTTTTAGTCTGAATTAAATATCCCAATATCTTTCCTAGGATGTTAACAAATAATATCATATTAGTCTAATCTGACATGCTGGGCAGCAATTTAATTTTCTAGGATATGAAATCTTTATTTGCTTAGAGAAATCATTTCCAATAAAACATTCAAGTTTCAAAATGCACATCTACCCATTGAAGACAGACCAACTCCATCGGTCCTCCATTGAAGACACATTTTTACAATGTATTTCTCAGAATTATCTATGGTTATGGTTTAAAATAGAAGATAAATATACTACCATCATTTTTCCCCCTTCCTCACCTTATTCTAGATGGAACAAATGGATGCAATTGATTCTACTTCATTTAACTCACTTTTTCTAACTATAAAGGTAAAAATGAGATCTAAATGTCAATCTGTGTTTTTCTCTTTCTTGGCATTTAAACCAAAGTTCAGAATATTACGTATTAATTGTAATTGTTTAAAACTTTCCCTATGCAGCTTTTTTAAGTAAATGGGCATTTCGAAAAAAATTATAAGGTGACTTGAGAAACAAAGATACAAAAGCATATCTCTAAATAAATGTTATCCTTCAAGAAAGTTACACCGAATAAATAGCAATGATATTACAGCTTCTGGCCTAAAGTCACAGAGTACTATACAGATTTGTAAAACCATCTGCTACTTACAGATGGGATGATCTAAGGCAAGTTACTCAACATTCCATGTCTCAGTTTAGCTGTCTGTATATGGTAGACTATTACAAAACAACACTGGATAAAATACACCTTTCTAAATGCATGTCCTTACGGAGTCTTCTCCCGCGCTGAATCTGGGCTAGCATTATGAACTGCTTAGTCCAACAGACTATAATGCAAGTATGTGACATTATCCAAGACCTGGGTCTAGGAATTAAGAGACTTTGCAGTTTTCATTTTTACCTCCTTGAAATCAGATCATCATGCTATGAAGATGCCTCATCTAGCCTACTGAAGGATGAGAGATCTTGTGGAGAAGACATGTGGTACCCTAGGTGATGGTCAACAGGCAGACACAAAATTCAGGCCATCCTGGTCACTCCAGCCTCAGCTGAGCCATTCAGATGATGGCAGGAACATGAATGTTCCCAGGTGGTATCAGAAGAACTATCTAGACTGCCAATCTGAGAATCATTAGAACTGACAAATTGTTGTTTTAAATCTTAAGTTGGGGGTAGTTTGTTAAAGAGCAAGGATCAAGTGAAACATTGTGCAATGGGATAATATTAACATTTATCTAATGAGGTTTTGTAAAGATAAGATGAAAATTATACACACACACACACACACACACACACTTAGAACAAAATCTGGAACAAATAAATGCTCAGCAGACATTAATCATAATTATTACTACAAGATAACTAACTGGAAGAAGACAACACTAATATATACATGCAAATTCTAGAATATTTGTTTAAAATCTGCATATTACTCCATAATATAAGAAAAGAGCAATAAATGGCAAGAAACTCCAGTGATTTGAAACCTGGGGTTAAAAAAAAAAAAAGCTTATAGATGTATAATGATGCTTTTATCAGAGGCAAACTCAAGGTCTAAAGACCACATCTACAAGGTGGAATTTTTCTCCAGTTTTTAAAATTATTTTATTAATTATTCTCATCTAATAATCAGAAGATTTCATGTAATAATATATATTTTCAGCTTCTGTAAATATTTGGCTGACTTCTCAGGATCTAGCTACAAAGGCCCTCATCATAACCACTGTCTGGAGCTGGTGAGTCACCTCCCAGTCTGAAACTGCATGTGTTCTCCAAGCCATGGTGAACTCCATTTGGCTTATCACTTGTTTAGTACCAAACTAACCCCTGCAGGCATTTGAGCTTGGGGATGCCAGCTTCAAATCAAGGATAAATACAGGTCTGTATTTATTAATTTTAAAGCTATGAACTTCTAAAGTTGCAAAAATCCTTAGAAAGCATCTATTTCAACTAATTTAATTTAGAATCCAGCCATGTAGCAAATTAAGCAAAGAAAAAGCTAGAATGCAGAGATTCTAAGTCTAGCTCCAGGTTACTTCCACCTCTCTGAAGGTCAACAATCTGGTGGTTAGAAGTTCATGACAGAAATTCAGCATTTGGATAGGGACTCAGCCAGGGCTGGTTGGTGTTGGTGGTAAAAACAGAAACATGTAGTTCTAATAGCACCATCCATTTCTTAACAGAAAAAAATAAGTCACCAGAAACAACTTCCAGATCAGTTAGAAGTGTTTGCTTTTGTAATCAGTGTTGCTTAAGATCAGTATTTGCTGTTCATAGGACTTCAGAAGCTTCCCAGTTACACAAACCCTGGGAAGGGAGATTTGGAAACTTGGTCAGATGAGGTGAACTGACTTTACTTATTCACTTCCAGTTGTGTGCTGTTTTTGAGAACATTACCTTACCAAGAGTAGATTTGGTGAGAAAAATCAGTCTGAGGTTGGGAAGATCCCTTGGAGAAGGGAAAGGCTACCCACTCCAGTATTCTGGCCTGCAGAATTCCAAGGACCGTGTAGTCCATGGGGTCACAAAGAGTCGGACATGACTGAGCAAATTTCACTTTCACTTTCACGTTGGGCTGGAGGACAGCAGATTATCTTTGAGCAAGCTGTGGGTACTTTTCTAGCAAGGGGGAAAAAAATCAAGGGCTGGGTCACCCAAGTTAGTTTACACCTTCCTCTGTGTGCATAAAGCATGTTGCTTCACTTCTACTGCATCTCCAACAGGTAATATATACACACTGACTGCCTCAATACACTTAAGTTTCTCCGAGATTACAACTTTTATCTTTGAAACAAGGTTGCCAGATAAACTCAGGATGCTCAATTAAATGAGAATTTCAGGTAAACAAATCATTTTAATTTACATATGTCCACGCAGTATTTGAATAATGCTGGAATCAGAATATGATTATAAACTAATTCACTGCTCATCTCAAATTCACATTTAAATTTAACTGGGCAGCCTGTTCTGGTTGTTGGTTTGCTTCATTTTGATTTGCTTTCTGCCAAACTGGTAACCCTACTTAGAGATAAATGCCAAATACGGTCATGTCATAAAAAAAATGTTTAATAAAGGCTATTTGAATACTGAATGTCACTTTCTGCAATTCCACTTAATAGTGTGATATCAAGTCTTCACTAACCTTTGGATGTCATCAGATTCTAATCTGATTCTAGACACAATCTCATCTCCAGTAATAATAATTAAAAACCAAAATAACAATACTGACAATATTTCTGTGGTGTCCCATGGTTTTCAAAGGTCAGAGGCAGTGCTTTCTCTTTTTAAAATAAATTCAGAATAATCACATTATTCAACTGTGACTTTAATAAAAAGAACATGTAGAGAGTAAAGAATTTAAGTGGTTCATGGAAAGATCTTCATACTTATATAAAGTACTATGTTTCTGGTTCATACATTTCTCTCACATTTTTAAATCAGATCATTCTTTTTCTAGCATGACTGTGTCAGTTTCAGAAGAAGAGAAAATAATTTAGAACACTACTGGCTGCAGGTGAACATGCATTTATTTTTCTGTGTCACCCCATTTTTATGCCTTGCAATCTTTAAACTGCTAATTAAGAAAAAGGGCAAAATTATATCCTTGAGCAAACAGTCTAGTACCCTTTCCCAGTCTGGGATGTGCCAGACACTACACTTGAAGTGTGCTTTTTTTCAGAGTCTTTATATAGCATAATAGACTAACCAAGTACAAGTTGAGCAGACTGAAAGGAAGAATTACGTCACACTCCTGCTGATGTTGCTTGGAAGTACAGAAATGCTTCTGTTAATTTTTTACTCTTCAGAATGGCACACAGACGGCACACTAGCAAGTACCAGAACTCACAATGCCATCTGTCTGTTAAAGATACAGCCTAATTCATTAGACACTAAGGTATACATTTTTTTTGTTTAGTTTACTGGTTTATTGCTTTCTGTTGATCTGGAAGTAATAAATTAAGCAGTAAGAAAATGAGAACCAGTTTCTGTTCCAGTCAAGGAAATGTGCTGCTTTCCTAGGACTTTGGAAAGCCTCCGATGGCCAGAAAGTACCATAGAATGCTTGAATGAAAAAATAGTTACATAGTAATGAGGCAAGGAGGTGGAAGCCAGAGTTTATCAATAGGCAAAACTAATTAGATGACTCCTGTCACTCTTAGAGGATATGGATGTCTTCAGAGTCTGACATATCCTTCTACCATTTCAGAGAAAATTGTCTCAGATCAAAACTAGAAAATTCAATCAACTAAAGACAGTTTTTTGGTAGAACAGGATCATCTGTGAGAATTTCATGACAATATCATCTCTTTATACTATGCTCCAGAGTTTGTTTCACCTTTCAAAGATCAAATGTTTATCCTCCAGTTAAGCAGTGTACTCTAAACATTTAGACCAAAATACCTGGTTCTGATTCTGAGGAAAATGTGTAAGCATTTGACTCAATCACTCAATGTATACTAGCTCACTCTACCTCTGGGAAGACAACAAAGAAGGGTTTATACACATATCAAAGAGGAGAATGCATTATATAAATTTAGAAGCACCTATAAATATATAAATCAGTGTATAAACTTGTGCATTTATATATGTCACTGTAATATGTATTATATATAACATGTACTTTATATATATGTAAAAATCTCAAAAGGAAACTTGAGATTTAAAAAAACTATTTAATATTTATTTGACAGTGTCAGGTCTTTGTTGTGGGAGTTTCTTAGTCGCAACATGTGGGACCTTTCGTTGCAGTGCACGGACTCTAGTTGTGGCTGGGGCTTAGCTGTTCCGAGGCACGTAGGATCTCATTTCCTCAATCAGGGAGTGAACCCACTTCTCCCACATTTGCACAGAGGATTCTTAACCACTGAGAAGTTCCAATTCTCAGGTTTTTGACCTGTCTCTCTAACAAACAGGAAATACAATTCTTAGAGAATAACAACTGGAGGATAAATATTTAATCTTTCAAAGATGAGACAAACTCTGGACTTAAAACTAAGGTCATTAGATTAGAAACCCTTAGCTTCTTATGATTTGTATTCCTTTATCCAGTCCTACAGAAAAATAAAAGCCTTAGTCTGAAGAATATGCATAAAGAAGCTTCAATTTACACTCTAACTGCAAAATTTGTTACCAATAGTCTTTTAATCCCTTCCTTCCTCAGTTCTCTTCTACATGAGTTTATCATTTGAAAGCAAACATTTATCTTTACACTGACTTGGGAAAATTTGTTCAGAGACTCTAAGCATTTATTAAGAAAGAGGAGCTCAGGTTTAATTTCCCCGTCTTTTTTCCCTACACTTCAATATTGATAATATGGTTAAGAGGAGACCTCCAATACCTATTCGAGCTCTTTAGATGTAATTGGGATGCTTGTGAAAAGTCCCAGTTCACTTATCCCTTAGAGCAAGGTGTCGGTCACATTCCTCCAGTATCCACTGCTGCATTTGGTTCTACACCATTCCAAAGCAACCCCTCATTAGCCAGGCCAGGCAGAAGCCTGCAGCAATCCGCTGACAACCAGCAGCTGGAGATGCAGGCAGTCACAATCACCGGTGTGACCCAGCCCATCCAACAGGCTGGATCAGGGAGAGCAATTGCCTTCGGCTCTAAATTCCTAGCTCTTCACAATGTTCACTCCCAGAGCGAGTAAAGGGACAGAGATTCAGTTGCTCCAGCACATCGGGGGATTTATAATGAGTCAGGCAGCAAAATAACAGATGGCGCACTGAGTGTAAACATGACAATACCCTTGGAGCCAAAACAGAAGGCTGGCGCTCTCAGGGGAGTCAAGCAAAAATCGAGAGGGCTTCCGCGCTCTCTCAGCTCTTCCCAGTTCTCACTTCTCAAGGCACAGGCTTTGTGGACCGTAACATCTTCACTTTCACATAGTAACTGATAAGAACACAATTGTCCCAAATTGCGTTCCACCAGGAGGTCCTCAGCCTCTGATCCCTAGGCTCACTCACCTCCTTATCTGCTCAGATAGGTTTCCTCGTGATCCTCTCTTTCATGGTTGGATCCCCTGAGGAAGGCACGGGCAGCCACTCCAGTATTCTTGCCTGCACAATTCCCATGGACAGAGGAGCCTGACGGGCTACAGTCCATGGGGTACAAAGAGTCAGACACAACTGACTAATGGTTGTGTTAGTAAGTCACTAACACTTTTGCTGTAGAGTCTTAAGCCTCCTTCCTCCCTTCTTTCTGGACTTGATATGTCTGTTGGAATGATCCACCTCGAGAACTGTAACACTGACCATATTTCACCACTCTCATTTCTTGTTTTCTTTTTCATTTTTTGTGTATAATTGAGCAGTCACTCCACTACCACCACCTTCTTCCTGTTTGAAATGCTTCTTTTTTTTCATAGTCTTCTTTATCTTTCCATTAACTGTATTAGAATTTTCATTTTTCTCATTAAAAGCCAGCAGGAAATTTTGTTAACATTTGCTGTGAACTTGACATAATGACTTTGGTACAATTACCCAAAGGAACACTACATCAGGGAAGATGTGTGGTGCACTGCTTTTCCTTTCATACTGCTATGCATTCCCTTAGGCAGTAAAAATGTGCAGCTTTCACTGGACTGGATTTAGCTACTCTGCAATTAAAATTGTGAAAGAGTATGTCAGTGTTCTACAGAGAAACAGAAAATATGGAATATGGATATACAGCATTCTAAGACAGCTGAGAAAACCAAATAGGAAAAGGCAGAATACATAAGAAATTCTTTAAAAAATTTTAAAACCCACAATGGGATTATTTTAAAACTTTAAATGAGTATTTCAAATTAAACTGAATAATTTTCTAGAAAATACATTAAATTGGATCCAAGAAAAATATATAAATAATATAATAAATAATAAAGAAATTTAGTCTGTGAAGATGTAAATAATTTCTATTTTATACAAAATTTTCAGAGGATGAAAAAAATGGGAGAGAACTACCTATCCCATTTTGTCGGGTAAAATTAATCTTGGTTTATAAGGATATGCAACTGATAAGAACAGTAAAAGAAAAAATAAAGATACATATGTGATGTGATAAATCTCAATTGTGGGGATCTTTCAACAATGTGTAGGTATATGAAATCATCATGCAAATATGTTATTAAAAGAACTGCATTTGTCAAATACATCTCAAAAAAACTGAAAAATGTTTCACAAGATATAAAAGGACAGCAAAAGAAATTTTTCACCAGCTAGAACATAAATTTTAAGAACTCTAAACAAAATATTTTTAAAGCAAATACAGCAGTGCATTAAAAAATGACAATATATGATACCCAAGTATCATATATCAGAGACAGCATTCAGAATAGTAATTTTCTCTAGATGATCGAATTGGTGAAGAAGCAAAAGATAAACTTCTGTGGTCTTGTAAATTTATTTTAATATGTGCTGGGGCTACATGGATATATAAAATATATCTAATATACTTTATTATAAAATATAATTAAAGTTTATAAAAGTCATTGAGGTGCTTAATTAAGATTTTATATTTTGTTATGTTTATTCTCCTATAATTTCTTTTAAATCATGACATATTTCTCTTTAAATCTACACATATTGGTCCTCTAGGTCCTTATTTTATTGTCAAAAAACAGAATATACTGATGTGTTTATACCCGAATTTATTATTGCTATATGTCCAATCACCTGATGCAGGAATCAGTCAAGAGGAGTATGAAAGTGTTTATTGCTTTTATTGGCATTACTAACCTTTACCTCTTTGAGGAGGAACCAGCTATGGATCAAATGTCTTATATTTCACTGCAGATGCCTAAGAACAGGGCTTGTAGAAAATATGAACTTTTATTACAACTGCACAAATGTAAATAAGTAGGAACAGGTGAGTTAAATATGGAATAATAAGCTTAAATGATGTTAATTATGGCAGGCTTTGACCTACCTCTTCAAAAAATACACATCTAAGTTTATTTCATATCTGAAAAATTAAAAGAAATAATCAGCAAATACTGCAATACAAGTAGATCCAAATTATATTGGCAACAAAGAAAATTTAATTGTTAAAAAATACCATTTACATTTATAATTATAAAACATAACAAAAATAACTGATAAAAAACATATTCTAAGGCAAGGGAAGTTAAAAATTCTATTTATGGAAGAATAAAAGTTAGGAATAAATTTAACAATTTACATGTAGAACTTGCTACATGAATGCTAAAATGTTACTGAAACAAGTTAAAGAAAGCCTAAATAAACAGAGGCATACAACATATTTATAGATTGAAAGATTCAGTGAAGTATAGATGTCATTTCTTTCAAATTTATCTATTGATTGAATGAACTCTATCAAATATCCCAGCTATTTTTTAATTGACAGATACTTTATACATGACAAAGTTAAGATACAGATAAAGTCACAGATAATTTATACATGAATGCAAAGAGACAAGAACAGTCAAGGCACTCCTGAAAACAAACAAGAGGGGAGAACTTACTCTACTCTATATCAAGACTCAAAAGAAAGCTATAATGAATACAGTGTGTTCTAACACTGGCACTAGAATTTTTAAAAAGAAATCAATTAAATATGGTAGAAAGTACACAGACAGTCCCATGTTTATATGCACACTTAAGTGTATGACAAAACCAGCAGTATAGGAAAAAATGGTCTTTTCAATAAATGCAGGTGGGTCAACTGGATATCTGTATGGCAAAGTATTTTAAGCTTGACTCCTGCTTCATAAATACACAATAATTTCAAGTATAGGAAAAGCTTAAAATGAAACAAATTGATGAAGCCTCTAGAAGATAATATAAGGCCATAGGACTTTAGAATAGGAGATGATTTCCTAAATATGACCCAAAAAACATGAATTTTAAAATTAAATATTGCTCAGTTCAGCTGTGTTTACTTAAGATTTTTGTGTATCCAGAGAAATAAGTGAGACAGTCAGCCGCAGGTGAGAGAAAATATTTACAAAACATATACGCAAAATAGCTTTTACAAAGCAGTAAGACAACGACCAACACACTGACAGAAAACTTGAACAAAGTCTTACAGAAGAGGATGGGTGTTATAACTGACTGATAAGCATATTTTACAGTGTTTAACTGCAGTAATAAGCAAATTAAAACCATGGCAGATGCCGTTTATATAACCTGACTTTCTAAAATTAAAAATAGACAATAGTAAGTGTTAATAAGATTACATAGCAACAGGAACTCTTATACCCAAAAGTTGTGTCAATAAAATGATTTAACCACTTTGAAAAAGAGCTTAATACTATATAAAGTTGCAAAAAAAAAAATATATATATATATATAAAATCCTCATACCTTATAGGTCAAATATTTCCACTCACAGGTAAATACCAAACTAAAATGGTATTCTAGTATATGTACTAGAACGTTTATTGCAACATTATTGGTAGGAGCTAATGACAACCCAAACACCCATCAAGAGTCCAAAAAGACTTAGTGATAATCCTTACAGTGGAATACTATCCAGCAAAGAAAAGAAATGTATACAATAATATGGATAAATCTCACAAAGGATAATTTTGAGCAGAGAAACCAGGCACATAAGATGCCATCCTGTGATTTTATTTCTTTAATACCATTCATTTAAAAGTTCAAGAGATTTAGAAAGATGGTAACGATAACCCTATATGCAAAACAGACAGAGAGACACAGATGTACAGAACAGAATTTTGGACTCTGTGGGAGAAGGTGAGGGTGGGATGTTTTGAGAGAACAGCATCGAAACATGTATATTATCTAGGGTGAAACAGATCACCAGCCCAGGCTGGATGCATGAGACAAGTGCTCGGGCCTGGTGCACTGGGAAGACCCAGAGGAATCAGGTGGAGAGGAAGGTGGGAGGGGGGATCGGGATGGGGAATACATGTAAATCCATGGCTGATTCATGTCAATGTATGACAAAAACCACTACAATACTGTAAAGTAAATAGCCTCCAACTAATAAAAATAAATGAAAAAAAAAAAAAGTTCAAGAGAACAAGCAAAACTAAATTACAGTCTCCTGCATTGCAGGCAGATCCTTTAACATCTGAGCCACAGGGAAGCCGGCAGAGATGAATACTCACATGAAAACAGTAACAAAGAGAGTGGTAGGCAGAAGAGTTATAACTAGAGAAATCAGGGTAGAAGATACCACTGTAAGGAAGAAAAGGGTAGTCATGTGTAGAGGTTATGAGGGTGCTTCAGGGAAACCTACCATGAGAAACACATTAGGGTACTATGGGAAAGCATTTAACTGGAGCAGAAACCCTTAAGAAGCAGATGGAGTAGCCAAGGCTCAGATTGGCTAGCGATATAGCAGCAGCAGCAGTACTTAAGAGCATGAAAGAAACAGAACTTCAGGCACCACCCCAAACCTACCGAGCTAGAATCTATCAGTTTAACGAGATCGCCAAGTGATTGACATACTTTAATTCTAGAGAAGCCCTGATCTAGACAAACAAGAGAATAAATGTCTCAACAGAGTAGATAATAACAATAGAGAAGACCAGAAATTTGAAAGAAAATTATAAATATAAGCCACATAGGCCAGAAGAAGATGCAAGTCCAACCTGGGCCCACAAAAGCATTTGCATTGCCAGAGTCTGAGTTGGAGCTGTAACCTGTACAAGACAGGAGAGCAGGAAGGATTTTAGTGCTCATCTCCACTGCCCTGAGCTCTGTACTGCAGAAGCACTTAATAGACGTTCACCAGATCACCATCTATAAAACTCTAATGGAAATGTGCTGGGAGTCTGCAGTTAGCACAGTCACCAGCATCCCTGGCTATTTCTCAGATCAGCAGAGAATCGTTTCTAGGATATATCTTCACTCTAGCTGCCTGGTGCACTCCATGCAAATAAAATATCAACTACTAATTATATCTTTTTCAGGCTTGGTCTCATTTTGAATAAAAAGACCTCTTCTTGAAGGCATATACATTAGCTTGACTTCTAATGCAAACATCATCTCAAAATTGTGCTTCTCCAGTTATTAGTCTGCAAGAATTTTTCTCTGCAATGCTTCATAAAAGTCTTTACCAAAAACCAAGTCATAGGAGCACTTCACTTAAAGTTGTTTACAACCAACTTCCCAAAACAATGAATGCCAACTGTACTATACTTTGAAAAGAAGCTATTTGTCACTATAGATTTCTTATCAGATTTTGTCTATTTTGCAGAGGAAAGGCCTTTTAGTTTATGTGAAAAATGACTTCTGATTTGATTTAGTAGCAATTTTTAATTTAGGTTTTCCAGTTTCCATTTCTTTTTCCTCTTCTCTAACCATATAAAAATGTTTCAATACTACAAAATATGTGTCCTTGATATAAACAAAAGTGAGCTGGAATACAGTAAAAATTTACAAACATACTAAAATAATTAGGACACAATTTTTCAACTGAAAGATTTTTATAAAGATAGATAAGACAAGAAAAATTTATTAATATTAGACATTCCTAAATATTCACAATTGTACATTGCATGAATTTAATTACCTATTTTTCAAGAGATATTCCACTCCCGCGACTAAATTTTATACAAAAGAAATTACCTTTAAATCTAGGACACCTAGAATACTGGAGTGGGTAGCCTATCCCTTCTCCAATTGATCTTCCCGACCCAGAAATCAAGCCAGGGTCTCCTGCATGGCAGAAGGATTCTTTTTACCAGCTGAGCTACCAGGGAATTCCAGTTACTAAAATAGAAAAACATAAAAAAGGTCTATAACAAGGAACTAATATGATATATACGGTTGTCATTGCTCTCACCTTAGAACTTATGATCTAACTTTCTCTAAATAGTCAAACACGGCATAATATACTGAAAAGATCTTCAAAAATCTTTTAGATTTATATAGTGTTTCATTTCTGAAAGTGTCATGGAAAACACACACACACACACACACACACACACAAAAGGCTGAGAAGTTTACCAAGGTTACAAAATGAATCAGTGGTAGAACAAGAAACCTAATTCAGATTTGATCACTCATGCCTGTAACAAATAAACCCTTAATCTGCTCATTTCCTAAAATATAGTGTTGTTTCACAGGAAAGAAAAGTGCATTTTACTTCTTTCACTCCAGTAAGCTATTAGAATATAATATTGTTTGGGGATCAAGACTTTTCACACTGCCCTTCTAAGGGTCTAAATGAAAAACCATTGATTCTATTAAAGATTAGAGGAGAAAAAAGAAAACTGGAATCAAGAATTTGAGGACTTGAAAACATCACACAAAAAGCTTATTTTTAAATTCACTAAGAACACTGAACATATTTTTGAACATCACTGAAATACTCTTTGTGTTTCAGTTATTAAAATTGGATTCTGCAAAACTGAATTTTACCCAAAACTCTGTTTCTATGCAACAGCAGTGAAACTGGACCTGATATTTGTTTAAAAGAGAGGTAGATCTTTGTACATTGCCCATTCACTGGGTTACAGCCTTGCAACCAGGAAGTCTATACAGCAAAATGGTATCATTCCTGCAAGAAAAGGAGAGGAGGTTGTAGAAAACTGTCCTGCCCTGTCCCTGTATTGCTGACAGTGACTGATCACATATATAGATGACCTTGTCCTCAGTCCCAGTTTGCCTCAGAAGCCATCAACACAATATTCACTAAGCCTCATCACCAACTCAGTGTCTGGGAGTTATCCACTGCTGCCTAACACAGAAAAGGCAAAGGAAGTGACAAGCAGATTCAAGGGATCAGATCTGATAGACGGTGTCTAAAGAGCTATGGACGGAGGTTCGTGATACTGTACAGGAAGCGGTGATCAAGACCATCCACAAGAAAAAGAAATAAAAAAAGGCAAAATGGTTGTCTGAGGAGGCCTTACAATAGCTGAGAAAAGAAGAGAAGGCAAAGGAGAAAATGAAAGATATACCCATTTGAATGCAGAGTTCCAAAGAATAGCAAGGAGAGATAAGAAAGCCTTCCTCAGTGACCAATGCAACAAAACAGAGGAAACAACAGAATGGGAAAGACTAGCGATCTCTTCAAGAAAATCAGAGTTACCAAGGGAATATTTCATGCAAACATGGGAACAATAAAGGACAGAAATTGTATGGACCTAATAGAAGCAGAAGATATTAAGAACAGGTGGCAAGAATACACAGAACTATACAAAAAAAGATCTTTATGACCGAGATAATCACACCAAGACATCCTAGAATTTGAAGTCAAGTGGGCCTTAGGAAGCATCACTATGAACAAAACTCTAGTGGAGGTGATGGAATTCCAGCTGAGTTATTTCAAATCCTAAAAGATGATGCTGTGAAAGTGCTGCACTCAATATGCCAGCAAATTTGGAAAACTCAGCAGTGGCCACAGGACTGGAAAAGGTCAGTTTTCATTCCAATCCCAAAGAATGCTCAAACTACTGCACAATTGCACTCATCTCACATGCTAGTAAAATAATGCTCAAAATTCTCCAAGCCAGGCTTCATCAATACCGTGAACCATGAACTTCCAGATGTTCAAGCTGGATTTAGAAAAGGCAGAGGAACCAGAGATCAAACTGCCAATATCCGCTGAATCATCAAAAAAGCAAGAGAGTTCCAGAAAAACATCTATTTCTGCTTTATTGACTATGCCAAAGCCTTTGACTGTGTGGATCACAATAAACTGTGGAAAATTCTGAAAGAGATGGGCACACCAGACCATCTGACTTGCCTCTTGAAAAACCTGTATGCAGGTCAGGAAGCAACAGTTAGAACTGGACATGGAACAATAGACTGGTTCCAAATAGGAAAAGGAGTACGTCAAGGCTGTATACTGTCAACCTGCTTATTTAACTTATATGCAGAGTACATCATGCGAAATGCTGGGCTGGATAAAGCACAAGCTGGAATTAAGATTGCCGGCAGAAATATCAATAACCTCAGATATGCAGATGACAACACCCTTATGGCAGAAAGTGAAGAGGAAGAACTATAGAGCCTCTTGAGGAAAGTGAAAGAGGAGAGTGGAAAAAGCTGGCTTAAAACTCAACATTAAAAAAATGAAGATCATGGCATCTGGTCCCATCATTTCATGACAAATAGATGGGAAAACAATGGAAACAGTGACAGACTCTATGTTCTTGGGCTCCAAAATCAGTGCAGATGGTGACTTCAGCCATGAAATTAAAAGACACTTGCACCTTGGAAGAAAAGCTATGACAAACCTAGACAGCATATTAAAAAGCAGAGACATTACTTTGCCAACAAAGTTCCGTCTAGTCAAAGCTATGGTTTTTCCAGTAGTCATGTATGGAAATGAGAGTTGGACCATAAAGAAAGCTGAGCGCCAAAGAACTAAAGCTTTTGAACTGTGGTGTTAAAAAAGACTCTGGAGAGTCCCTTGGACTGCAAGGAGATCAAACCAGTCAATCCTAAAGGAAATCAGTCCTGAATATTCATTGGAAGGACTGACGCTGAAGCTCATGTGGCCACCTGATGTGAAGAACTGACTCATTGGAAAAGATCCCCCTGATGCTGTGAAAGATTGAAGGTAGGAAGAGAAGGGGAAAACAGAGGATGGGATGCATGAATGGCATCACCGATTCGATGGACATGAGTTTGAGCAAGCTCTGGGAGCTGGTGATGGACAGGGAAGCCTGGTGTGCTGCAGTTCATAGGGTGGCAAAGAGCTGGACACGACTGCGTGACTGAACTGAACTGAATGTATTACCATGACGTAGCCTCAGAACAACATCCATTTTTCACCCCTCTGTTTCTACGGTAAGGAATCGGGACGCCAGTTAGCTACGTCCTCTGCTTCAGCACTTTCTACAAGGCTGCAATTGCACTGCCCACCAGTGTTGGCATCTCATCTCAAGCTCTGCCAATTCCAAGTGTGCATAGGTATTGGAAGGATTCAGTTCCTTGGAGGCTGTCAAACTGAGACCCTACAGTTCTTGCTGACCCTTGGTTTCTCGCCACATGGGTCTCTTCATAAGGCAGTTTACTTTATCAGGGTCAGCAAGGGACAGAGCCAGAGACAGAGTATGACAGCAAGACTGAAGTCAAAATCTCAAGGAGTGATATTCAACCACCTTTGCTGTATTTTATGGTTAGAAACAAGTCACTTGTTCCTACCCACACTTAGAAGAGGATCACAGCAGGACATGAACAACAGAAGGAAGAGACTGGAGCCTCTCAGAGCCTACCTGCCACAACGCTTTTCTAGATCACTCATTCACTATCTGCTGTTTCAGCCTGAAATCAAATGAGATGCCTGGAACTTCATTCTGCTGATAAACCACTTTATTCTCCCATTTTCTCTCTCTCTCCCGCCCCCTCTTGGTTTTTCTTTGTTTCTCTTTTGCTACATAGCTTGGTTCCTTGAGTATTATGTTCTAGGCTTCTTCTGTATATCTGAATATTTTCCTGCTAAGTTGGCCCTTTATTTCCTATACAAACTTCCTTCACCCCTACCAACCAAAGTTTCTCCTTATTGATTCATGAAGGACAGAGTTCTCAGTATGAACACTCCTTGTATACACTTACTGACTTCCTGCTGCTACGTCTTCATCTACAAGCCTTCAACAGCAGGTTAGACTGCTACTCTGGAATTTAGACTTGGTCTGTATCTTCGGCCAATGAAGTTTGTACCACATCTATATTTACCTCGTAAACTGATAACTGCTTTTCAGACTAAGGTTTAGAACACATCTCTCTTCTTTAATTTTTTTTTTAATTGAAGCATAATTGACTTTGGAACATATCTCTTTGTATTGATTTCCTGAATAACCAATCCCAAGTCTCATTCCAATACTGTAACATCTGCAATTCTCCTGATCCTTTTGGTATCTTCCTGGGTTCTTGACTGTAACCTATTCTGATCTGGTTCATCCTAAAAATGTCTGAGCCTAGTTCTGATAGGAATTTACTTGCCAAAAAAAAGTTAACCTCTCATGAATTCTTCCCCAGTGGATGTTCCATATCTAATAAAAAACATTTAAATACTCATTGTATTACTGCCTTATAAAAATGAAGAAAAAAAGTTTTTAACCCAAGAAATACTGCTTTTTCATGGTAGATATTTAAAACTGTCAAACTATCTATTCCAGAGTTTTCATTTTATTAAACAGATAGGTCAAGTGAAAAAAAAGACAACTCTCTATAAAGCCAATATGAGTCCCCAAAATGCATATCATTGTTTAAATAAAATGCTTATGCTTTTTCTTCTGCCTGAGATAACCTCATACATCATTCATTTTTATATGTCAAAATCCTGTCTATACTTGCACTCTCTCTGATCACCTTAATTCAACATAACAGTGAGCCTTCTTTCAAATCTTCAGAGACAAGACTCATATTTCTTCTGAGGTGTATCGTGTGTGTATTAGTTGCTCAGTCGTTTCCGATTCTTTGTGACTCCACAGATTATAGCCTGCCAGATTCTTCTGTCCATGGAACTCTCCAGGCAGTGGGGAGTGGGGAGCCATATCCTTCTCCAGAGGATCTTCCCAACCCAGGAATCGAACTCAGGTCTCCTGCATTGCAGGCAGATTCCTTAGCATCTGAGCCACCAAGGAAGCCCTTGGTATATCATATTTATTATTTTTTAAGTATCCCTTTTATGATGCTGCTGGGTTATGAATACTCCTCTACCAAAAACAATATCTTTCTTACTCACTGAGATATATTTACTGTTACTCTGAGCATTTTAGCTTTTCAGGAAATATTTAACTGACTTGCACTGTATTGTTTTACTGTGTTATTTTATATATTTCCCTTGTTAATGAAGTCTTTCCCAACATATGTTTAGTGTTTATATTAGCAACACATTAATAGCTAAAGTTTTATTATGAATAGATGACATTTGCTTCCAGAAAGCAGAGTTGGTATCTTTGACATCATATGTGATTTAATTACTGAGTTAAGTTTAAAATATGGTGACACTCAGTTCAGTTCACTCAGTTCTGACACTCACAGAACTGACACTGAATTCAGTCGCTCAGTCGTGTCCAACTCTTTGCGACCCCGTGAATCACAGCATGCCAGGCCTCCTTGTCCATCACCAACTCCCGGAGTTTACTCAAACTCATGTCCATCGAGTCGGTGATGCCATCCAGCCATCTCATCCATTGTCGTCCCCTTCTCCTCCTGCCCCCAATCCCTCCCAGCATCAGGGTCTTTTCCAGTGAGTCAACTCTTCGCATGAGGTGGCCAAAGTATTGGAGTTTCAGCTTCAGCATCAGTCCTTCCAATGAACACCCAGGACTGATCTCCTTTAGGATGGACTGGTTGGATCTCCTTGCAGTCCAAGGGACTCTCAAGAGTCTTCTCCAACACCACAGTTCAAAGCACCAATTTTTCGGTGCTCAGCTTTCTTCACAGTCCAACTCTCACATCCATACATGACCACTGGAAAACCATAGCCTTGACTAGATGGACCTTTGTTGGCAAAGTAATGTCTCTGCTTTTTAATATGCTGTCTAGATTGGTCATAACTTTCCTTCCAAGGAGTAAGCGTCTTTTAATTTCATGGCTGCAATCACCATCTGCAGTGACTTTGGAGCCCCAAAAAATAAAGTCTGACACTGTTTCCACTGTCTCCCCATCTATTTCCCATGAAGTAATGGGACCAGAGGCCATGATCTTAGTTTTCAGAATGTTGAGCTTTAAGCCAACTTTTTCACTCTCCTCTTTCACTTTCATCAAAAGGCTTTTTAGTTCCTCTTCACTTTCTGCTATAAGGGTGCTGTCATCTTAGTACTTACTAATTAATAATATTGGAAATAAACTGCAAAATTTATTCTTCAAAATATCTACCACAGTTTTACATAGAGTAGAAAATAATTTTTCATTTTCTTTGCCTTGTGTCTATTCTGCTTCTTAATTATCAGTTTAATTTTGGCATACCTATATTCTTCAAAACAAGTGTTGCTCTTTGCATGTGATCACATTACTTAAAAATATAATGGCATTTGAAATACCTTGACTGTCTCAAAAGATCAAAACACTGAACCTTAGATTCAGGATCTTTAAAGATCATCTCTCTCTAGAGCAGTACAGGCTGCAAGCTTCTCTATCGAGTTTTGTAGAAAATCAGTGGACTCCGGGATTCCCCACCTGAATTTCCATTTCAGGAAGACCCTATTTCCCCAGTGGCTGGAAGTGCTGTTGGAAAGATGGCCTTCAGCTGTCAAGTCTCGCTAGGGAACGTTTCACTTAAAGAATGCTGCTTCACTCAAGCCGTGGCTCCACCCAGGAGAGCCCACGCCTCATGACTAAACGGCAGGCTGGGTATCGAGGACCAGCCTGCTCAGCACTTGGAGCCCCGGGCAGTTGACCCCAATTTCCTAGTTCTTGGTGGATTTGGTTGATGCTCTCACTGGAACTTCATTTCAGCTCAACTTTTTCTGCCCAATCGTGCTTTCTGGGTAAGAAAGGAAGGAAGGTATCCTTCCACAGGTGCTAATCCCTAAATTATTCCCTAAAAAATACCCTGTTGGCTCATTTCCATCTTAGTGTCTACTTCAGGAGGAACTCAAGTTGCAACAAACATAAAAATGCTCCTGGCAGGAGACAGAATTTCCACAAAGTGATAGGATTATGATTCTTCGATTTCTCTGCCTAGAGAAGTTTTCTCCAACCATCAGTACTACTGACATCATGGGTCAGAGAGATAACTGGGGGCTGTCCTGTACACCGTAGAATGTTGAGAAGAATCTTTGGTCTCTACCAGTAGATGCCAGCAGCCCTCACACAAACACCCATACTGTCTGAAAGCCAAAAGTGTCTCCAGACATTCACCAAAGTCCCCTGGGATGGGAGGAACTACCCCATTGAGAACCACTGTCCTAGAGCTAATTTTCTAATGAAGGGCAATAGGAAAATAAAAGGGAAGGGAAGGAAATTGGTGTCACTTAGACAGTAGGTAGTCAGCGGGTAGCAGCTGACAGTATGCCAGGTAATAAAGACACTAGTTGCCTGGCACAGACTTTGATGAACACCTCCCCCCAATCATATCTCTATTCTACTCCCACCACTGGATTAGCAATTAAGAGTCAGGATTCTACAATTTGAAACTAAAGGTTGACAGGTATTTTTCCTTATAATATCTTATAATATCTATGGAGTCTTTAATCATACTGAATGTTTATAATATTCATTACTTATTGGCTTCTAAAAGGTGTCAAATTCTCTACAGTCCTTTATGAAACGTGGGATTCTTCAATTCTACAGAGAAACTGTAAGTTTTAGTGCCTTTTTTTTTTTTCCTCCAAATTCTTGAAGTACCGATGTTCTTAAAGGATTTTCTGATCTGCTTTAAATGTCCCGGGCATCTATTTAAGTAATAGAGACACTTTCACCACCTACAATCCCTTCAATTGCATGGAAAAACACGATATGAAAATTCTGGAAAATTTTTCTAACTCTTGAATTCTTCAGTATGTATGAAAGCTCAACTTGGCTGGAAAGGAAACTACAGTTGAATCTGGCAAAGGATCAGAAGCATATAGGGACTAGCATGGAAATAATATACAACTTTAAAAGGAAATACATATCTTTGTCTTTTGTAGGTATGGTGTGTTTTTCCCTAATAGGCAAAAATATATTTAAATAACTTCCCATCACCAGGTTTTTCAATAATCCCCAGTACTGCTCCTGTTATATGTTGTTCCTAACCACAAAATTTTTAAAAGCACTTTAAAAAAATAGTTATTCTTCTTATATACGTGTGTGTATGCCATAAAAAGATTATATGTAAACCAATGGTAGAAGAAATCACTGCTTCTGAGCAGTATCTTTAACCATTGTCTTTACTTTTGGATCTAAGATTTTTATATTTTAAATTTATTTTCTGCTAGCCAATTTCATTTTTACATGTTTATTAAGGTACCTTTGTATCACAAAGTTTAGCATTAGCAACTTTGTGGGATGAAAAGTAGAAAGAATATCCATGAAATAGAGGTAATTTTTAATTTTATCAGATAATTTCTTCCCATGAAGAATTTATAACTTTCTCATCTCTAATCAAATTCCCTGCCATAGGAGCATGTTCTAATTACAGCCGTCTGCTCCTAGCAGGATATTCATCCCCGTCCAATGTGTGTGAAATATTCTAATCCATTTTAAGCATATAATTTGTTTCTGCACTCAAATTCTAGGCAAAGAGCAACTGAGTGTCATTGGAGACATTTCTTACACAATAAGGGCAAGAAAAGTTAAAATAGGAAGTCACTCAGTGGAGACCAAAGAATTACCACTAATTAGGAAATATTAATCTGGGACATGAGTGGGCAAAATGAATTGATCACGGCATTTACTGAAGTAGTTGGCCATAAGAAAACTACTACCATCCCGTTTGTTCACAGGCTGTAAGACTCCCTTTTCCTAAGATTCAGAGGCATTAATTCATTGACCTCCCCACCCAATCATATATTTATGCATACTACAAAGACTATTTTTGAGCAAGGCACTATGCTTTGTGCTAAAGAAAATACCAAGAAATATAAGCCACTGAGTTTGTTTTCAAAAGTTCATAGACACTGCAAAATAATTTCTAGTTTTTTAAGGTCATTTCTTCCTTATATCTCGGTGGCGGGGGACAGTCTATAGAATAGTTTATTTTTGTCCCACCATAAATATAGAGATAAAATATATGTACTAAATTGTTCCTTTCACAGTTTGTATACTATTACATAATCATAAGAATTCAGAAATCTCAGATTCTAAGATACAAGGATGATACATTCTATGACAGTTTTTTGTATTTAAAAGCCAGAATAAAAGACCACAGAATGGACCTAGGGACTGTTAAAGGAGAAAAAAGGCACTATTCAAATTTCCATAGTTGGATGTGACTTTAAGTGAAAATGTAAAGTACTAATTCAGATGTTAACAAGTGACCCCAGAAGACAAGTGCACACACAGACACACATTCACCACGCTGGAGAGCAGCCCCGGGTAGGGTCCATGTCCTACTGCATTGTGCAACTTCCCCATCCAGCTATAATCACATGCAAAACATGAATGAATGAATGAAGGAGGCTATGCACATGTAGATACCCATGGACACACAAACACACATAACAGCATTTATTTATTTCAGCAGAGAATGAGAACAAATTTCTAACCAAAAGACAATGTATAGTTTTACAATGATTCTGTTAAATGCAGGACCAAGATGAAGCTCTGGTGACCAAGAAAAAAACAGACCCAGAACCAGAGCAGCTACTGGCTATCCGTAACCTCACTGAAGTGGTTCAGCTATGGCAGAACCTCGCATATGGATATGGACTGCTAAGCAGAAACATTCGTTTGGATACAGAAACTTTCTCTCTGGTCCCCATATAGGCCTACTCCACCAATTTCAAAAGTGAATTTTTCTTGGAAACAAGTTTATCCTCAGAACTGAATCAGTGCCACAAACGATGCACATAGTAAGAGTGGATGATCAGCATTAAAACTGCTCTTCCTAAAAATGCCATCATCAAAGCTTATCACCAATTATTGCCTAGTAATACCTTGTCAGTCTTATTTCATGCCATTATAAGAGCATATATTAAGAGATTTAGCCTGTAAACAGTTGATTCTGAGCTCATTTCACATCAGCAAGGCACAGGAGAGAGATATAAATAATGCACGTAGTGATGCTGCAAAATAGTTTGAGTGCATGCAAAATGAATGACCATATTACATACAGTTTACCAAAGGTTCATTTACGCTTGTTTATAACTGGGCGGCTGCTAAGCATAGACATCTGTATAAATATTAACTGAGACTAGGGTTTTCAGCAGATCATACTAATTAAGATGCTGTAAAATAATTGCAAGCTGGAAGCCCGCTCCATGGTTTGCAGACAGGGCATGTGCAGACTCTGAAGACAATGTACATTATTTAGCATATATATCACACATTTATAACTAGTACAGACCCAGTATTTTCACTGCCTGAAATCATTAAAATATCTCCTTAAATAAGATATTTTAATTACTTTATGAGAATAAGTGGTTTATATTTCTAAAAATCCAGTAAAACACTTCATCTTTCTCCTTATTAACATATTTTGTTGTTGACTAAAATAACAATGGAAAAAGAAATAAAGAAAACACAAATAATAAATATCTTTAAGTTGTCTTCCAATATTCACAAACGAGCTATGTAAAGAAAACTATGTTTTGGCCTAGTGTTTTTATTTTAAATAGCCCCGCTTGAATTTTCTATATAGCTTGTTGAATTAATTTCAAATTTGTTATATCTGGCAGAGTTGGGTAGTACTAAAAAGGTGTGCTCAGGGAAGGTTAAGCCCGGGCATGTACCCTGGCAGCTTTCTTTTTGGCAATTTCCACTATGGGTACATGCTATTGATAATATCGATCAGCAATGTAGCAAAAGGGCTGGAGGATTTAACATAATGCTTTCTGTAGAGTCCCATACTGAAGCCAGATAATTAAAGAAATATCTCATCATGAGATAGCATGTATTTATTAAAGCAAAAAAAAAAAAAAAAAACAACATAAATATGGCTCAGACAGTAAAGAAACCGCCAGCAATGCAGGAGACCTGCGTTCGATCCCTGGGTTGGGAAGATCCCCTGAAGGAGGGCATGGCAACCCACTCCATGGAGGAATCCCCATGGACAGAGGAGTCTGGCAGGCTGCAGGCTATGGGGTTGCAGAGTCAGACATGACTGAGCGACTAAGCATACTTACAAATAATTTAAAAACCAGTCTGGTTTCCTAGAAACTCTGCCTTTGGCAGATTCCTTTAATTTAGCAGAGCAAAACAATGAATTTATATCCCTTTTCTCTGAAATCCTTGGTTTTCACTGCACTGGGAAAAAAGATAAATCTCTTCCATTAAGAATCCCTGTTATTAATAGTAATTGTTATTATTAAACATTCATTCCAATCTTTACCTACGTACTTTTTTTTTCCCTGTAGCATGCCTGAAGAGAATAATCATAAGGTTGATTATATCAAGCTACTCCTCTTAAGTTATGAACGAAATATGCATTGACCTCTTTGTAAACAGCACAATGTTATACGAAGACAAAATTTTAAAACCTCAGAGGGAAAAAACATCTCCTCCCACAAAAAGCCTTCAAATTGGCTAAGTTTAAAAAAAGCCATGAAATAATTAAAAAACAAAACAGCATTTGGAAATGTGCTCTACTGCAGTTCTTTTTGTACTATGTACTAAAAGCATCAGAGGAACTTTACACCAAAACTAGAACTTGAGTTGGGCCCAGTAGATTTCACAAAAGATGGATAGATAGAAAGAGAAAGGCAGACTTGATATAGACCCAAACACAGAGATGTGAAAATATGATTTGGAATAAAGGAAAGTATAATCTATTTGAAGATACAGTACCTATATTTAAATACTTCAAATTGGTTCAATAGGTTGGAGACAGGACTTTGCTTAAAGCAGACAGTAATATTCATATGGCCTGGCCTTTAATATCTTATAGCATTCAAGTATTGCAACATCTGATTACACACTGATAGCACTTAAAAAGAAAGGAAAAGGGACTTCCCTGGTGGTCCAGTAGCTAAGACTCCATGCTCCCAATGCAGGGGGTCCAGGTTTGATCCCTGGTCTAGGAACTAGAACCCACATGCTGCAAATGAGAATCTGCATGCTGCAACTAAGACCCAATACAGTCAAATAAATAAATAATATATTTTTTAAAAAAGAAAGGAAAGAACATATATTGATTCCCACTGAAAGCAACCACTGCATTTTTTTTACTCTTTGGGAGCAACTTTTTCACAAATTAATACTTATTGGTGCCTCTTATGCAAGGTATGATATGTATCATTAAATATAAGAATGGCAGTGGATTATATATTTAAAAGTATAAATGAATTATATATCACGATGACCAACCACTTATTTGATTAAACATCAATTATCTTGTGATAAGTTTCACAAGAGGAAGAATTATGTCTTTGTTACTTGCCTCCTGTATGCCCATCCCTGTTCAGAGGGATGGTCAGGAATAAATGCTATAACAGGTACTCTGTAACCGCTGAATGAGGAACTAAATCAAGTAATTACAAAAACTGTTGCTGTTGTTTAGTCGCTAAATTATGTCCAACTCTTTCATGACCCCATGGACTGTAGTCCGCCAGGCTCCTCTGTCCATGGGATTTCCCAGGCAAGAATACTGCAGTGGGTTGCCACTTCCTTCTCCAGGGGATCTCCCTGACCCAGAGGTCGAACCTATTTCTCCTGCATTGGCAGGCAGATCCTTTACCACTGGGCCATCTGGGAAGCCCAATTATAGAAACAGCTTCAGATAGTAAGGAAACCAAAGCTACTGCATATCTGTTACCCAAATGGGACTGTGTCAAAAGAAAATAAATCGTAGTTTCATTAAGATGCCCTCCAGGACTTCCCTGGTGGCTCAGTGGTAAAGCATCCACCTGCCAGTGCAGGAGACCTGGGTTCCATCAGCTGATCTGGGAAGACCCCACATGCCACACGGCAACTAAGCCTGTGTGCCACAACTACTGAGTCTATGCTCTGGAGCCTGGGCGCCACAGCCACGGAGCTCACGTGCCGCAACTGCTGCAGCCCGGGGGCCTGAGCCTGTGCTCAGCAACAAGTGAAGTCACGGCCACGAGAAGCAGCTAGAGAGGAGCCCCTGCTTGCAGCAGTGAGGGAAAAGCCCGCAGAGCAACAAAAACCAACACAGCCAAAAATAAACAAATTACAAGAAAAAGACCCTCTCCCATTCTCAGAGGTCATATGAAAAGGTACAGGAGATAGGAAGTCCAGAGTAATAAAAGGAAATTGTTATTTGCTTGTCATTGATGCTAGAAATGAAAGTTCTTTCTCCCATTTCTGGCTGACTAAATTTGCAGTGTACAATGTCAGAGAATCTTGACACTTACTATAGTTGTGAAACTTAGGGTTTGGATTTTAGTCTGTGAATCCAAAAGTCAAAATTTAGAAAACACTGATCTCTACCTGTTCATGTATCAGTAAAAAGAGAAATTTTTAAAGTGCTCCAAATTTGGCCTACCTTAGAAGAGCTAATTTCATTTACCACTCAATTAATGCATGAAGTATTTAATTAAGTACTTACTAAGTACAGAGTTCAATTAAACATTTCTTAATATTCATATAAATGATTACTGATATTCAGTACTTATCTTGGAGGAAATTAAACAAAGACAGGATAGGCAAATATTAAAAAGTTAATTAACAAGACAGAATAATATGTATAAATGCCATATAAGTTAATTAAATAGCATTGTAGGTCATCCCCTGGCGGTCCAGTGGTTAGAACTCTGAATTTCCAATGCAGGGAGCACAGGTTTGATCCATGGTTAGGGACCTAAGAAATCACATATCACACAGCACGACCAAAAGAAATAAACCAAACCAGCAAAAATTAAATAGCATTGTAGGACTTCAGGGAAGTAAGATTCACTAAAATCGGCATAACCTTGGGTAAGTTCATGGAAAGACTTGTACCTTCAAAAGTGGATATGATTTAGCATGATGAAGAAGACATAAGAGTGCATTTCAGGAATGCATTCATAGCATGAAAAAAAATCACCAGGTCTGGAAAGAGTCTGACATATTTAGAGAAAAATATACATTAGCCTTCCTAAGGAAGATAACTCCTGTAAGAGTGGAGATGTGAGAGGAAAATCACAGTTTTGTTCAGCATACTGAGAGCCTTAAATGACAGCTTAGGCTTTTAAGACAATTTTATAAGCTGCGGTTGATGATAGGACGAAGAGAGTCATTTTAAGATCATTCTAGGATGTGCATTTCAGGATGCAGGATAAATGCGAGGTGGGGTGGACTAGAAGCAAGGTGTGTTAGGAAGCCCTTGGAGAAAACCAAGCAGGAGAAAGAATCACAACCACAGTGGAAGCACGAGACTGGAAAAGAAAGGATGGACAGAAGTAACATTTCAAAAGAGAAGTCAATGGCACTTTTTGACTGGACATGAATGGAGACTTTAAAGGTCATTTTTAAACTAAAACAGCTGCAAGAATGACCACGGAACTACAGGAAGCTTGTGTTCAACTTAAGAGCGCTGGATAGATAATTCCTAAGACTTTATCCAAATTAAATCCCACTCCCTGTGCCTGGACAAACTGTTTCCTTCTCTCTCCCCTCCGCCTATCCAAACATGTTCATCTATTAAGATCTAGTTCAATGTTTACCACTCCTTAGAAAACCTTGACGACTACTCTTTGCCTTGTATGGGGTCTTTTCCTTTGAGCTCTTGATGCATTCACTTCTCTTCCACATAAATCAGATGTTTAATTGCATTCTCCTGCATGTTACAGTAATTCTTTTTTGTATGAATCTTTCCTCCTCCTCCACCAGTTTTCACTATTCATAGATCACAAAAGGTAGCACTGAATTAAATATTAACTAGTATGAAATATAAAGTTATAGGTTGAAGTATTACATTTAAATAAATGTATGCCTTTTCACTAGGTCACTGAAAATTTTAATACTCAAAGGATACAGGGAAGCCTATTTCACTGCATCTTCAAAAATTAAAATAACGTCTTCAGTTATACAGAGCTACAAGTGTTGTTAGATACTCAAGTGTTATCTATTAAAATAAAGCAAAGAGGCACTAGAAAGTGTGCCAACTACCTTCCATTGCCGACTAAACAATCAGAAAGGCTGGTGTAAGAGTTACAGTGGAGCTAACATTCCTTACACTGTACAAAGAGAAACAATTCAATGATGCCTTTGTGCTGCTCAGAAAATCACACAAAGTCACTTTCTGCTTTTTAGTTCGCTCTTTGGCCCTATGTAAAATGTTGCCACAGAAATTGCTTTGTGCTCAGCAAAAACCCAACCTGTTAATTCCAGTGACTGGAATCATTGAAGGTCACAAAGGTAAAAACCACCTGCTGTGTCACATTTTCACAATTCAGAGATTTCCTCTGTCCTCAGCATTTATGTGGAGCTTTCTTTCGGTAGAACATTTATTTCATTTTTAAAAGTCCTACTCTTGACTAACTTGCACTTGGTAAACAGCCATTTATTGAGAGTCATTTTGATTCCAAGCACAATATTAAGGAATCTAGAGAAGAGATGGTATAAAAATAATTACATACAGAGACATCAATTTAAAGTGTTGATGCCTCGTAACATATACACTAGTATATATTACTATAAATAGTAACATATATACTAACATTGACACTATTTTATCAATATATATATTTTTAAATAGACACTGCATGGAGAAAAACAGAAATGATAATCTATAAAACAACATACAATTTATGGTTAATCAAACTAGAGCATTATAAAAATGTATTGTATAAGTTTTAATCTAAATACAGAAATACAATCAGCACTGAGAAACAGTCAAAAGGAATACAAAAATTTAAGGGATTCATGAGACATTTCAAAGCACAAAAGGAGGAAATTCTCTGATAATTTCAACAAATTTCAGGGACTTCCCTGGTGGTTCAGTGTTTAAGAATCCACCTTTCAATGTAGGGAACTAGAGTTAGATTCCTGGTTTAGGAACTAAGATCCTGGCCTGTGCACCGTAACTAGAGAAGCCCGCAGGCTGCAAATACTGAGCCCACAAACTCTGGAGCCCAAGCACCACAACAAAGAGCCAGAACAGCCAAAAAAGATTTTTTAATTTTTAAAAAAAATGAAAAATTTCATAAAATTTGAGATGTGAATGATTAAAATATTCAATGGTGACATTTTATAATACTTTGTATTAGAACTTTATATTTTTAAACAACAGAATGACAAAAACGTTTTTCTAAAATTTATAATAAGTAATGGTCAAATGAATGTTGCCACTATATTGAGTAGCCCCAAGCTACTGGGCTTTTTATACATCAATTTTTAGCATTTTGTTCACTTCTAATACTCCACATTTAATTTACCATTCATTGTAGCCTATGAAAAACTAAATAGCACCAAGGGAAATCATGTTGTTAAACCAATTACATGAATTTTTTTTTTTAAATTCAAAGTCAATAGGCTCCTTTTGAAAACCTGTGGTAAGTTCTATTTGCTCATTACTGTGTCCCTGAGACCTGATATGCCACTGGCAATCAATTTAACTTAGAAAAGTGACAAAGAAACAAATGCATGAATTAATAAATAATTAAAGTGCAAATACTTGTAAAATATGTTTTACTTATTCTTTGAAATCCTCCCCTATTTATGTCTAGGCTTATGTCTTTGTCTAAATAGGCACAACTGCTAGACGTTTGTATGTCAAGTAACTGAAGTGTAGTGCATATTTAATATTTCACATTAAAGCTAAATCTATCTTATTTGCAGATTTTTTTAAATGAAAGAAAGAAGTGTTAAGGGATACTGAAGATGTTTTATTTCAATATCAAATTCCCCCTGTCTTTTTTTTGAACTGTGGGTGTGTATAGCAGATTCAATTTTTAACGAAAACTTTCAATGAGGTTCTTTTTGCCTCACTAAATGTAAGTAGCAAATTGTTAACTCAAGAGTTAATATTTTAATTCATCAAACATAAATGTTTGATGAATTAAACATTTCATATATATGGAAATATACTGGGTTTGATGTTTATCCAAGTTTGAAAAGACAATTCTGTATTTTAAAACGCTGTTTAGATTTAAGTCAGAGGTGATGAAGAAGCGAAGGAGGGCTAGGAAATAAATTTCAGTAAACTATGAGATCCCTTAATTTGCAAAAACAAAAAAGACTAAAGATTTACTTAATACTAAAGTATTAAGTTTTAATCATTCCTTTGAAGTGTTTCTATGCTACCTTGGATGGTAAAATGAGCCAGGGTATTTCAGAGCAATTCTCCTTAATGTGAATGGAAGTCCTCATCTGTATGTACAGTGGATGTGTTTCCGAAGAATCAGTCTTGTGGGGAGACACTAAATACAAACACACACACATATACCTATGTATGTGAAAATATCTATATATATATATCTATCTATATATATATATATATATTAGTGTTTATTCAGGTCTTCTGCCTTTTTCCTCCCCTGGGCCACATGGTTTGTGTAATCTTAGTTCCTCAACCAGGGACTGAACCTGTGTCTTCGTCAGTGAAAGCTGAGAGTCCTAACCACTGGACCACTAGGTAATTCCCTCTGTCCAACGTAACATATATTTTTAAATGTCCTACAGAAGCTGACTTAAAAGAAAAAAAAAGCTCGTAATGAACTCACTTAGAAAATAATACCAACCTCCCCTAATGTGTCCCTTTATATGACAGAATTTTATATAAATTCTCACAGGATGTCACTTGAAAGGAAAAAAAAATGTTTTATGGAATCAAGACCTCAAGAATAAAGTGCACAGTCTTCATTAAAGATTGCTTTAGTGATATTTCTTCAAAATGACCAGCTATGCCATTTTGTAACATCGCTCAGAGGTTAAGCTTTTAGAGGATTTCCTGAAGAATCATTAAATGTTACCTACTTCATGCAGGATATAAATAGCTTAACACTTCAATCACTCTTATACACCTTTTTATTAACAACTCATAATTCTAATTTTTTCATCGCTGATTCATATCATAACTTGATAAATGAAGAAACTGAATGTATCTTCCCTGGAGTCAAGAATATCAGAAAAAAGGGATTTTTCCGGGCATCCATTGGTTAAGACTCTGCACTTTTACTGCAGGGGGCACAAGTTCAATCCCTGGTCGGGGAACTAAGATCCCATGTGCCACATGGAATGGCAAAAAAGTGGAAAAAAGAAAAAAAAAAAAAGCTTTCATTATATCAAAAAATAAAAGCATTAAATACATGTGTGTGTTTATATGTGTGTATAAATATATACGTGTGTGTGTGTATGTGTACATACATACATTCTGATATATATAAACAAATGAGCACTTTTACTCCCTTATAGGATTGTTAAACACACTCAGTGACTTGTGCCCCAGATGTGAGCTCTCAGGAACAGTTCTTCATTGCTGAAAGAACTGTCAATGTGGCAGGAGCCAAAGGTGCTTTTCGAATTCTACATAATGTAACTATTTTGATACCAAAACCAATTTTTAAAATTGAGATATAGTTTACATACCGTTAAGTTCACTATTTTAAACTGCATACTTCAATGTTTTTTAGTATATGTACAAAGTGGTGCAATCATCAACACTATCTAATTTCAGAATATTTCCAGTGCCCCTAAAAGAAACCTTATACTTGCTTTTTTTTTCATATTTATTTGGCTGTGCCGAGTCTTAGTTGTGGCATGTGAACTCCTAGTAGCACTACGCAGGATCTAGTTCCCTGACCTGGTATTGAACCCAGGATCCCTGCATTGGGAGCATGGAGTCTTAGACACTGGGCCACTAGGGAAGTCCCAAACCCCACATTTATTAGCAGTGATGTCCTGTCCCACCTCCCTCAATCTCTGACAATCGCTGATCGACTTTCTGGTCTGTCTGGATTTGCCTATTCTGGATACCAACACTAAATCTGAAAGAGAAACATTTCATTGGTTTCCTGGGATAATTGGCATTCCTCTGATTTTTTTTTTTTATGTTGTTTTTTACTTTTAAAAAATAGAAAAACAAACCAAGAAAACAAAACTTTGCAGATTTTTGTCAACTATTTTTCACCATAAGAATTATTTTCTTAGGAAACATAAAAAGAAATTCCCCTTCCTGGGTTCACTTTCCTAGAATTCATTATTTCATTTATTCATGCTACCAAAGAAACCTTCTTAAGTGAATTATATTGTTTTTTTCATGGAAACCACATTAATTATGCTTTACAGTTAAAACAAATAACACTAAACATAGCTTAAAGATAAACAAATTCTTTACTTAAGAACTGAATGAAATAATCTTCTGGAAAATATTGAAATGTTAGTTATTTCAGCATAATTGCTTGATTATGTGAAAAAGAATCAAATGCAAATTTGTTCCTTGTAAAATGAATAGAAATTAAGTTTCCCAAATCATCTCTATTTAAATTAAAAGAAATTTACTGCCTTTGTAATAAAGTAATAATGTTGTATTAAAATAAAAATATTCTCAATAGTAAATTGTTTTGCAGATGAGTTTTGTTAATAAACCTATGATTTGAACATCTGGATTCATTCTAGCATCAGTATTTATTTTTAACAACAGGAGCAGGAATAACAGACTATTATCCCATAGTCTTAGTGAGAACATAAAGGTCTGGTTTAAGATGGTGAGAAAATAAGGAAATAAGATATTTCAATGACGCAGAACCAACAAAGCTTGGTAACTAATTAGATGTAAAGGATGAGAAAAACTTTAGGATGGCTCCATAATCTCTTGCTTGAATGACTGGCTATTTAACACAAAACCTCCAATGTAGGAGATGGGCGGGGAGTTAAGAGGCAATGAAGGAAAGATAATGAGTCTTGAACATTTTTGCTCTGTAGATACTAAACTGTCTAAAACTAAAACTCAAATATTGGATATTTGAGTTTATTGCTCAGAGGAAAGATGGAGGCTAAAGAGATATTTGGAAACAATCGGTATAAAAATGGTGAAAAGTACGTTTCAGTTAAGATGACCCAAAATTTTTAAAGAGAAAAGAAAATAGCTAAGGACAAAACAGAAAAGTAGCTAACTAACAAAACTGAAGCTGGGGAGAGGGGAAGTCAAAAGAAGACTTGAAAGCTACTAAGCAAAACAATTATAGAAGAGGAAAACAGAGTACAGTGCAAACCAAGGAACTGAGGTTTTAAACCAGAAGCACTGGTCAGCAGAAACAAGTGCAGCATAAAGATCAGGGAGAGGGGGACTGAAAAAATATTGCAATTGGCCACTGAATATCACTGATACTTTAGAAGAGAGCTCAGCACCAATGAAGATGTCAAGTAGACAGTTAGATACTTGAGCTTGACATTTGTGAAAATTTTCTAGGGTAGAAATATGCATTTGGAAGTGATTAGTACTTCCAGTACTCGCCTATGGATGTGAGAGTTGGACCATAAAGAAAGCTGAGCATCAAGTAATTGATGCTTTAGAACTGTGCTGGAGAAGACTCTTGAGAGTCATTCAGACAGCAAGGAGATCAAACCAGTCAATCCTAAAGGAAATCAGTCCTGGATATTCATTGGAAGGACTGATGCTGAAGCTCCAATACTTAGGCCACCAGATTTGAATGAACTCATTGGACAAGACCCTGATGCTGGGAAAGATTGAAGGCAGGAGGAGAACAAGGCAACAGAGGATGAGATGGTTGGATGGCATCATCGACTCAATGGACATGAGTTTGAGCAAACTTTGGGAGATAATGAAGGACAAGGAAGCCTGGTGTGCTGCAGTCCATTGGGTCTCAAAGAGTCAGACACAACTTTAGCAACTGAACAACAAACATGTAGATGGAATATAAAGCCACTGACATGGGATAGGCTCCATTAGGGAGTGAGTGTAGGTAAAGGAGAAGATGCCCTAGAACTGAGCCTTTGGGGCTAGCCAACTGCAAGAGGTGGCAGAGCAGAAAAGAAACCAACAATAAAAACTGAGAATAGGAGGTAAGGGAGGCAGGAAAAACATCAAAAGACAGTGGGGTCCTGAAAGATTTTATTAACTTGAATCAAGGAAGATACAGTGACCAGTTGTGTCAAATGCTGTTGTCAGGTGAGATGGCAAATTGCCCATTAGAGTTAACACTGTGGATGGAAAAGGAAATGGCAATCCACTCCAGTATGCCTGTCTGGGAAATCCCATGGACAGAGGAGCCTGGAAGGCTACAGTCCATGGGGCCATGGAAGAGTCAGACATGACTGAGTGACTAAACAATGAATCAATGAATATATGCATATAATGGTGATAAACAGGAAAAAGAAAGAATTAACTCTGTGGATATTACTATTCACAAAGGAGAGCTATTTCAATAGAGGGGCAGAGAAAACACTCCTGAAAGGAGCACATTCAGGAATGATGACAAAGTCAACAAAGCTAAAGGAAGCCTTGGGAATGGCTGCAGATTCTCAAATGACTAAGAAAAAAGAAGCTATGAGGGTGTGTATGTGTGTGGATGAGTATGTAGATAGATAGACAGATAAAGAGAATAAAGCAAACCAAGCAAAAATGTAAACAAATGGAGAGTTCATATGTAAGATATGTAGGAGCTTCTCATACTATTCATTTAACTTTTACTTATGGTAGAAAGTAGATTAAAAAAAAAAAGTTTCCAAAAGAAAGAGTGAGGAGGACAGAAAGAAAGGAGAACAACTAAAAAAAGTGGAATATAGCAACTCATGGATACTTTCACTAAAAGGGAGAATGCAGAAATGGGGTGGTATTAATAGCTGGTGGGAGAAGGAATTTTTTAAAAGAGTTTAAATATTCATATTCATATTTTGGAGCATTACTTTACGTTTTACAGGACACATCTGTATCTGAACCAGTAAGTATTTCTGTTCTTTCCTCCCTCAGATTATTTACATTGCTGTAGCTTCATTTTTTTTTTTTCCTAACAAAATAAAGCATTTCTCAGAAAACATTTAGATAAAATATCATACATTTGGAGAATGAAACTCTAGATTGCAGATTAAAAACTATGCCATATTAAGCATACGCGGTGGTAGAGAGAGTACACTTTACAATGTCAAAATTTAATACTGCAAAGAATGTTCTTGGATAGAATGCAGATTGAATTCGTGGAGACATTTTCTTCAATTTATGGAAAGAATGTCATTTTATTCAGTGAGATTTAATCAGGTTACTTGAGACTGAGATATAAGTTTAGAGCTGATCTTAACTTTTTTCCATATACTTTGAATATAAAATTGCTTAGGAAATTTTACATTGAATCTACATAGTAAAAGACATTCTATTCTTTATATTTCTTTTTAAAATGAAATAAATTTTATTCTAATAAAATGATATTTGAAATGCAAATAAAATGTTAGAGAGATAAAATATTATTCCTGTGAAACAGAAAATTGACATTGAAAAGCACTTGTTTGAAATGTCAGTTGTATCAAATTTGAGTGAAAAAATAATAAAAATGTGAATTAAAAAATTAAGAAATGATACATACAGAAGTCCTATGTTTGTGAATATATTTTATTCTCAATACATTACATTCTGTTATGCAATAATTCTATAATACTCTATACTTAAAATTTAAGTGCTAGATTTTGGTAGACTACTTTATCGTTCATTAATTCCTACTCCCTTTTATAAAGAGTCACTCTCTACACTAAAAATAGATGGATATTTCAACAGTTAATTTAATCTAAGACAGCATCTCTAACAAAAAGGGAAAATTGCTATTGTGAGTTTCTTTATATAAAATAACATAATGGTATGATTTTATTTGAAGGTAAAGTGTTTAAAGTTAAAACTATCTTATAAACTTATAAAATACAGAAGTATTTTACAAAATACAAACTTATAAAAATACAGAAGTATTGCTAATAAGGTGACATGGGTATGAAACTAGGCATTAAAAGATAATCAAACCTAGAGCAGAAAATAGAGGGAAAGAGAACAAAGAGAATAAAGCACATGTAGAAAACAAATAGCAAGACAGTGAACTTACATTCAACCATATAAATAATTAAATGTAAAAGAACTAATATTTCACCTGAAAGTAAGAGACTGGCTTCCAGCTTCCAGTAGAGCATGTAATGAATCTGAAGATCATCACTCTTTCTTAACAAGTAAAAAGCTGACGAAAACTGAAAATCAACCACTCTTTTTAACCCCATCAGGGAATTTAAGTCACAGGGCAAACTGCTGCCCTCGAAATTGGAAAGATAGCCCAGTAGATACAGAGAACCAGTTCTGGGCAAGAAAATAAATTGTAGTCTACAAACTGCTGGAGGCTCAGTTTGGGTAAGGCTGAGAGTTAAAAACTCCAAGGGGGTCTGGTATTAGGGATACCTTTGTACTTTTGTATTTTACCTTCAGGAGCACTATGAGATTCTCATAGTGAAGACTGGAGGGGAAAAATCTCATGCTTTTCACAGGATGAGGGAGAAAATAGCTATTCTGAAATATGCCCAGAGCATTCTGTTCTTAACAAGGTCTTCTCTCAAGAGAAAATATTTTACCAGAACAGAATCTATTGGGGTTTTACCAGACCTTAAATAACCTTGGGAAAAGAAAATACCCAACTCCAGCCCCTGAGACTTTGTTTCACCAATGGAAAGGTCAGTAAGAAGCACTTGTGAAGGTCACAGCCCAGGGACACAGCTCAGCAAAAGACTTAAACACAAGCATAAGGCTACACGATGTTTCCTTTCTATTCATCCCTTACCAGCCTATCACTAATGGTATATATACTACAATTTCTTTTACCCAGTTCATTATGTCTGGCTTTCAACAAAAAATTACAAGGCAAAACAGACGAAAACACAGCTTAAAGAGACAAAGAAAGCATCAGAACCAGGCTCAGATATGGCAGAGATGTTGGAGAGAGAGATTGCCGTTTAAAAAACAAATCCCAACTACATGCTGTCTACAATAAACTCATTTCAACATACTGATACAGGTCAGTTAAAAAACAAAGGATGGGAAAAGATATACCATGCAAATACCAATCAAAAGAACTGTAAGGGCTATATTAACATCAAAGTAGACTTCAAGACAAAGACTATTACCAGAGTGAAGAGGAATATTTCATAATAATAAATAAGTCACTAAGTCAAGAAGATATAATAATCCTTGGGAATTCCCTAGTGGTCCAGTAGTTAGGACTCCACACTTCCACTGCAAGGGGCACAGGTTTAATCCCCCGTCAGGGAACTAAGATCACTCATGGCCAAAAAAAACAGAAAGAAATAAAGAAAAAAGCCTTCATCAGAAAATATACAGGAAACCAGATCTGAAAGAGACACGTGTACCCCAATGTTCATCACAGCACTGTTTATAATAGCCAGGACATGGAAGCAACCTAGATGCCCATCAGCAGATGAATGGATAAGGAAGCTGTGGTACATATACACCATGGAATATTACTCAGCCATTAAAAAGAATACATTTGAATCAGTTCTAATGAGATGGATGAAACTGGAGCCCATTATACAGAGTGAAGTAAGCCAGAAAGATAAAGACCAATACAGTATACTAACGCATATATATGGAATTTAAAAAGATGGTAATGATAACCCTATATGCAAAACAGAAAAAGAGACACAGATGTACAGAACAGGCTTTTAGACTCTGTGGGAGAAGGTGAGGGTGGGATGTTCTGAGAGAATAGCATTGAAAAAGTATACTATCAAGGGTGAAACAGATCACCAGCCCAGGTTGGATGCATGAGACAAGTGCTCAGGGCTGGTGCACTGGGAAGACCCAGAGGATGGGATGGGGAGGGAGGCAGGAGGGGGGATCGGGAAGGGGAACACATGTAAATCCATGGCTGATTCATGTCAATGTATGGCAAAAACCACTACAATATTGTAAAGTAATTAGCCTCCAACTAATAAAAATAAATGGGAAAAAAAAATAAATATACAAATGGTTGCTTTAAAAAAAAAAAAAAGGATATAACCATCCTAAATGCATATATGTCTAAAAAGAATCTCAAAATATATGAATAGACAGAATTGAAAGGAAAAATAAACAGAAATCCATAATTATGGTTGGATATTTTAACACCCCTCTCTTAGCAACTGATAGAAGTAATGAGAAAATCAGTAAAGATGATATGAATAACTCAATCAATATAACTCAATCAAAATTTATAGAATACAACAGAGCAAAATCTTTACATATTTTTAAAGAGTACATGCTGGTCCATGAAATAAAACTTGAGAAGTCTGCTGTTCAGTCACTCAATTGTGTCCAACTCTGCAACCTCATGGACTCCAGCAGGCCAGGCTCAAACTCATGTCCATTGAGTTGGAGATGTCATCCTACCATTTCATCATGAGAAGTTTAAATTAATTGAAATTATGACAGTACTCATGATTCTCTCAACACAAATGAACTAAATTAGAAATAATTTTAAAATATGTGGAAAATCCCCAAATATTTGGAAACTCAGCAACATATTTAAAATTATTCAAAGTCAAAGGAGGTAAGGAAATGCAGGGAAGTAAAAAATACTTTGAACATGATACTAAAAACTTAACATCAAAATTTATGGGATACAGGGAAAACAATGCCTTGCTTAGAGGGAAGTTTCATCTCTATAGGGTTCTACTAGACATTGTGAAACCAAATAATCACATTAAAACAGTAATTACCACTACTGGGAGAACATTTAAACCTACTTCACGTGGAAGCTGCAGGGGGTAAGGGATAGTTGTGAAGGCACAGAGTAGTACAACCGGTGGGGAAGAGTCGATACTTGGGCCGGACATTGAAAAACAGGCGAGCTGAGAGATTTCTGGAGAGGCAGAAGCATGAAGAATGGCAGGGGGGCGCTATTACTTGAGAGGATGATAGGAATACACTCTGGTTTGCCTGAACCATAAGATTTATATGGACAAAAACTGGAGTAGAGAACACACAGGTAGTTGTACATGTATCAGAGGGTGAAGAGCCTTGTACACTCTACATTTTCATGTAAGTAAATGTGCAAGTCAGAATTCCTTCTGTTAACACCTTCGACAATATCCTTGTTTCACCTTTCTGATGGAAAAGTGACCAAAACTAACGCAATAATAATAATTTGGAGTAAGAAATGACAACCCACTCCAGTATTCTTGCCCAGAAAATCCCACGGGCAGAGGAGCCTGGTGGGCCGCAAAGAAAAGGACAGACTGAGTGACTAAGCACAGTGCAATAATCAGCCCAACGTACAATTAATGCAAAAGAGAAGGAAGCTGGGTGAATATCAAAATTAATAGAGGCTTTCTCTTTGTACCAGATCCGAGTAGCTTATTGGCCCAAAGGAAGAATCACTACAGCCACACG
The DNA here is from genome assembly GCF_019320065.1 of Cervus canadensis. Lineage (NCBI taxonomy): Eukaryota > Metazoa > Chordata > Mammalia > Artiodactyla > Cervidae > Cervus > Cervus canadensis. The sequence continues at coordinate 16,215,760 of NC_057416.1, forward strand.
GCAAGTCCACCGAAGGGAGCCCCAGTCCCACCTCTTCATAACACCCAGTCGGGTTGTCACAGAGCACTCGTTTGAGCTGAGTCATAGAGCAAATTCCCACTGGCTTTGGTGGTGGCTCAGATGGTAAAGAATCCGCCTGTAATGCGGGAGACCTTGGTTCGATTCCTGGGTTGGGAAGATGCCCTGGAGGAGAGCATGGCCATGCCAGTAATTTTGCCTGGAGGATCCCCATGTGTCGGGAGCCGCCGGGGTACTCCCAGTCTGTGACAAGGTCATGGGACGAGAGAGGAACCTGCAAGGCAGCTCTTCCTCACACGAGGCTGCCCTGGGGGCCCAATATGTCCCCTCCGGAGCCACCGGGACAAGAAAGGAACCTGCAAGGCAGCTCTTCCTCTTGAGATTGTCCCGGGGACAAGGTCACGGGATGAGAAAGGAATCCCCTCGAGGTTGTCCCGGGGGCCCGGTATGTCCCTTTCTTCCTTCTCTCTTACTGTTGTTGGGCTTTCTATTAATTTTTGGAAACATAATATATAGTAATAAGGCCTCGCTGGAAAAGTCCAAGCCTTTTTGGAAATGCTCATGATTGCTCTGGCTCAGGACACGACCATAAACATCAAGTCAAAAAAGAAGAGGCCACAGGTATAATTTGGCTGCTTGCTTAAAAGATTATAATGTTCCAGAATAGAAAAGAGTAGAGGCATTTAGATTTAGAAGTAGATGTACTGCTTCAGTTTACTTGCTCCTTGGTTGAAAGGGTTTTCACTATTGCTATTTCCTTGCTGCTATTTGTTCATTGTTTCCTGTTCTTTAAACAACATGGGATATTATGGGTATTTTTGTAAAATTAGAAAATGGGGTACATAGGATTTCAATAGAAGATTTATACTAACCAGCTTCACTGCCATTATCTCACTATTAATAGAGGTGTTTTATACTCCAACTAATAAAAATAAATGAAAAAAAATAGAGGTGTTTTTGCTGCTTAATAGTTAATCATTGTAAATTGGGATTTTGTGGTTTCAGGTAAAGAAAAATATCAGGTTTTGCTCATGGTACTATTCTCAGAAATGTCAAACATGTTACTGTGACCCTTCCCATGTATTGTTTTATTGTCCAAAGAATTTACACTATACCTGAGATTTGTGGAACATTGTTTTTGTTAGAGTGAGAATGTTAGGCCAGTGAGGCAAGAAGACTATGTACGGGACATTTAAGAATAAACCCTGTAATCAGAAACATTCTAGATGAATGCATGGGGGAAAAATATTGACAGAAGCACAAACCAACATCTGATGTAATATGTGATGACTTAAGGGGGAGGTAACGTTCATTCTATAAAAACTGAGCTATCCTAAAAATAAAAAAAAAGCTACCTCTTCTACGCAACCTTCTCTGTGTCTGTCTGTCTTCCTCGCCGACGCCACTCATCCCTTGGGTATTCCTGGTCCTGCCGGGGCTGGACCTCGGCGCCCATGGACAGAGGTGACTGGTGGGCTACAGTCCATGGGATCACAAAGAGTCAGACACGACTGAGTGACTAAGCGCAGCACATCTATTTTACAAGAGGTGGAATGGGGTGGGAGGTGGAAGGCCGGTTCAACAGGCAGAGGACATATGCACCCTTATGGCTGATTCACATTAATGTATGGTCGAAACCAACACAATATTGTAAAGCAATTATCCTTCAGTTAAAAATAAATTTTAGCAAGGCAAAGAAAAACTCAGTGGCATGCAAAGTGTGAGAAAACAGACCAACTAAAATACACTGCTGAGAAGTGCTGAATTTATAAACAAGAGACTGCTGCAAAACAAACAAAACACAGCACCATGTTGTCACGCTGAGGAACAGTTTTGTACCAGAATATGTAAAAGTGACTAAATCAGTGTTGATGTATACTGGTTCAGTGGGTCAAGGTGTCTCAATGAAAATGAACACCTGAGACAGTCCATATTATTGACTTACTGGTAACATTAAAACACTATATAAAACACTTCCATTTAGCAGAATTTAACATGGTCAGAAGTCATAAAGCAGTTTTATTTTACCTAATTCACAATTAAGTTATAATAGCAGCAAATGGTATTTGGGGTTGTTAAAGTTACTCAGTTGCAGAGCTAGAGGATTTGATGAGGTATACAATTTTTCCCTCAAGGCTAAAAATGTAATTATGAAAACGTCCTGAGCTGAAAAACAGTGTTGTCAGCTGTTTCCAGGAAAGATAAAAGATCACTTAAAGGTAAAGAGATTATGGACAAAAGAGACACCAAATTAAGTGCAAACCATCAGTGTAAAGAGAGCAAGTTATAAACAAAAACTAAACATTAAAACATTTTACTATAAAGGCAGAATAGGGCTTTCATGTTTCTGAAAGAACAGCACTGAATTATGTCATTTGTGTCTCTGATTAGTTCATCAAGATGTTTAAAGACGAGTAGAAATCGAATGATTATTTAGCTCTGAATTGTGAAGAATGTGTCTCCATTTCTCAAAATGGCACAGTCCCACATCCAATAACCAAGGGACTTCTCTTCATAAATTCATATAAACTGCAAAGGATACTTACTCATTTTTTTCATTTCTTACCCCAAAACCTATCTTACTCTAAGTCTTCTCTGCAAAATAAAGATATTAACATCTGCCTTCACAGGATCACCGGGAAGATCAAATACAAGTAAATGAATAATACATGTGAAAGAACTTTGTACAATGCAAAGCCCTACACAGAAGACAATATTACAAAGTACCTTATATTTCTAAAGCCCTTCTCAAAGCATTCCCTACTTGACTCAATTCCCAATCATTAACTAAGACCTATTGCATGTCAGGTACTCTATTAGATGGCAGGACTTAAGACACAAAATCCTCAACCTCTGGGAGCTCAACATACACATTTTAGAGGGAAAAAAACAAACATTATCATCAGATAATCTTGTCTGTACTTGACAAAAATGCTGTGGAAGCATAGAGGAGAGGTATTTGTTATAAAGGAACTGGCATTTAAGGTAGAGAAATGAGGAGAAAACTTCTATTTTCAGGACTCAGATCTTCTGCAATGTCCATTAAATACTTATGAATAACTTGAAATCATCTCATCTGACCTTGTTATCAGTCTTCTGATGGAAAAGAGGGGAGATATATTTTAATTTTTACAAGAGGCAAGTGAAGCTTAGAAAAGATTAGCAACTTCATTCATGCTAAATGATCTCACCTTCACAGTTTCAACAATACCTCAGTGGCAGAACTGGTCTTCAGACTCAAGAAGGGGTCACAGTTATGCGATACAGTTTACTTGGCATTTGCAAGAATGGGAAAGAGTATCGGGTCTTGTTGGAAGTTAAAGTTTTCATACTAGACACGTGTTCTGAAAAAACTGAATCATGATTCTCAGAAAATCAGATGCTGCCATTGTACATTCAGAATAGAATCAAAACCTGGGAAATAAAGTCAGTATGCATGTACACGATTTACAGTCATGGACAGTCCAATCTCAAACCCAGAGCTGTTCTGGGAGGATAAAAAGAGACACAGACGTAGAGAACAAATGTACAGATACCAAGGCGGGGAGTGAAGTGGGAGGTAGGGATTAACATAGAGACACTACCATGTACAAAGCAGATAACCAATGAGAACCTACTGCTCAGCACAGGGAACTCCACACTCAAGCGCTCTGCGGTGACCTAAATGGAAGGAAATCCAAAAGGAGGGGGCATACGTGTATGTATCGCTGACTCACTTTGATGTACAACAGAAACTAACACAACACTGTCAAGCAACCGAACTCCAATAAAAAATTTTTAAATAAATAAATGTTAATTTGTATGCCATAGGAATGTCAAAGGAAGTGGTATTCATAAAACCATTAGCTTGGCCACACTACCCCATGGCGAGTATAAAAGTCCATGCATGCTCGGTGGCCCATGTGGGTTTAAAAAAAGAGGGAATTTTTGCTGCCCTCTCCCAGCCATAAAGCACACACTAACACATACAAATACACACACAGGCAGGCACACACTAACACAGACAAATACACACACACAGGCAGGCACACACTAACACATACAAATACACACACAGGCAGGCACACACTAACACAGACAAATACACACACAGGCAGGCACACGATACAGCAGCAGCAACAGTCCGCACAGTGAGGGAGTCCAGTAACTGCTGCTCTGCTCCTCAAGCAAGATTTTCTGGAGTATTTCTGAAGGATTTTCCAGGACTAATTTAGCAATACTCCTCTGTCAATAAACAGAGGTCAAGGAACTCCTCCACATCATGTGAGTCTGATGAAGGTTAAGTGTACCGCTTGTGGAGAAGAGAGACGGGAACAGGACGCTCATCAAAAACAAGTTGAACTCCAAAAAGCAATCTTAGTGACTAACAGTAAATACTTTGAAGAAATTGTATTCATTGACAATATCAAATATTGTGAGGCCATTAAAACTCATGCTCCAATTATCATTTTATGAGTCAATGCTCATGATACAATAGTAAATTTTAAAAAGCAAGCTACATACAAAATTGATGGTAGTTTACTTAAATACACATGTATTAAGCATTTATATATGTTATTTAATATCTTTTATATTTATATAATATGTAATTGTAAATTATAAATGTAAATATTAAACATTTAAATTGGCATTAAATATATGTGCAGGGAATATAGATTCAAAAGAAATACAATAATGTTAACCATTAGTTTTTAAATGTTTCATCATTTAGTACAATTAGTATTTGTTATAGTTATAATAAATATTTGGAATGAAAGTGTAATTTCCTGGCTAAAGATAGGAGATTGAAAATATGCACTAGCCGCTGCTTCTTCTCAAGTGTGCACAAAAACAAGCTTGCTTTGTTGTGTTGTGTTTTAAGGCATAAACCCATAAGGGCAAAAATATCAAAAGAGAAGACAATAACAACATATTGGAAGTAGAAACCAAATGAAAGAGTCATAACAGAATAACAGAACTGTAAAAGCTCAAATCAAGACTGCTAACGAGGACAGCAAGGAGGCAACATGATTTATAGCAGAAAACCCACAAAGCCCCAGAAACTAGTAGTAAAAGAATGAAAAGCTGTTTAAGAACCAGGCAGAAACTCTCACAGGACAATCCTCACTCCCTCACCAGCCAGCCAGCCCAGCAACCAACTGTTCTCCACCGTGGGAGAAGACTGGAGTTAATTCTCTGGCACATAAGAAACAGAACTCTGCAGTGGGAGACAACAGAAGAGATGGGCAGCATCTTGGAAAAAAAGAGAAGTACAGCCCCAAAGAAACAGCCTAGCCTATTTTAAATTAGAGGGAAGCCCCAGTTGATGTGAAACTTGTGCCTATAACTTCCAATCAATTTTTCAGGGTTCCACTCTTCAATAAAGGCAGATAGCGAAGGATCATCATGCTTTTGCAGAATTTAGCCTGAGCAAATAATGGAAAGATTCTGGAATACACCAGCTTCTTGAAACAGAGTAGGCAGAATATAATAGAAGACCCAAATTAAACCTTGTAGAAATTACACAGGCAGTGATACTGCTAAAGATAGAATGAATATATATATATATATATTTTTAAAAATGCTTTAAGTTCAAGAATAAGGAGAAACAAGGTTTTCAAAAAGACCAAGTGAGGCAAGAACAAGGCCTGTCACAGGTTATGGCGCAAAGGTGGTTAATCAGCTCGGAACTGGCTCAGTGGAATACAACAGAAAGCGCGATGTAGTGTCTTGAGTAATAGTTTTATTTTCTCATACAACATTTCTAATGATGATGTCAAATGCATCATCACGTTTTTGATGATGCATGTTTCTCTCTCTCTTTTTTCTGTCTTCCTACTGAGTGAGAATTATCATGTGTTTTTTGTCCTCATGATTTTTTACCTCCTTGTTGAAATGTGGCCATTTACCTTCAGGTTACGGAGAGGAGAGCAAGAGCAGGACTTCCCTGGTGGTACAGTGGATAAGAATCCACCTGCCAACGCAGGGGACACTGGTCCGTCCCTGGTCCAGGAAGATTCCACATGCTGCAGAGCAACTAAGCCGGTGCGCCACAACTGCTGAAATGCATGCTCTGGGGCCTGTGAGCCGCTACTAATGAGCCGCAGGGCCACAACTACTGAAGGTCGCATGCCTAGAGCCTATGCTCCTCAACAAGAGAAGCCCCTGCAACAAGAAGCCCCTGCACCACAATGAAGAGCAGCCCCCCTCTTTGCAACGAGGGAAAGCCCGCCTGCAGCAACAAAGACCCAATGTAACCAAAAATTAATAAATTTTTAAAAAACAGTAAGAGCAAAGATTAAAAAAAAAAAAAAAGCACATACCAGTTTAAGTATGAAGAGCTCACCTAGAAATCCTCCTGGGTAACTTTTGCTCCTACGTTATTGATCAGAGTTGTGCCACATGGTCACTTATGGATACAAAAGATATGTAGAATTTTTTTGTTTGCTTTTTTACCTTAAACTGAACTCATTACCACTCTAAAAAATATCAAGTTCTGGGCATAAGAAAGAAAGAATACATGTTGACAGGAAACAGGCAGCATATAGCACAGAAGATTTTTTTAAGTTGAAATGTTTCAATAATAGGCCTAAAACTCAATTCCAGTTGTCAATAAATTAGATGTGTACAATGAAGGGGACCCTTAATTTAATCCAGGTTTTTCTGTGCATTTATGGCAATGACCCCTAAGGAATAGATGTAAACAAAGGAAATATTGAAGAAACAGAAAATTGGAAAATCAGTAGTTATCTTACTTCACCTTTCAGGTAACTGCTTTCAGATGCTTCAGAATTTTTATGGAAGCAAATTTACATTATACTATCAGTTGTAGTTGGTGACAGTAAATCAAAATATATTTCTTTTTACCTGGTAAATCTAAGAAAACACATAGAAGCCTGACAATAAACTATCCCAGAATCCATAAAAAAACTAAAATTTAAATATAAAAATTGCCTTTCTATTGCATAAAAATGTAATTTTACCAGTCCAATGTATATATCACTTGAAAAAATGTAGCTACAAAATACAATCTTTTTTATGCTTTATATTGCTGAATTTTGCAATTCAAAATAAAAGAGAGGCACATATAAACTGATTCCTTCTTTTATTTCTGAAGAAGTCACTATTTCTTTTTCATTGCCATCTGCTGTGATTAAGATTTTTACCCCCAAAAAGGTGAATATAACAATGCAAAAAAGGAATAATTAACAACATTTTTCTCTCATTATATTTCTCACAGAAGCTAAAAGAACAAATAACTGCAACTGTAGATATGTTTCAAAACAAAGACCTTAATAAATGTATTGTAGATTAAATGTATTGTAGATTATCTGAAAGTGTTAGTCGCTCAGTCATTCACAGCCCCATGGACTGAAGCCTACCAGACCCAGACCCCTCTGTCCATGGAATTCTCCAGGCAAGAAGACTGGAAGTGTTTGCCATTTCCTTTTCCAAGGGATCTTCCTGACCCAGGAATCAAACCTAGATCTCCTTTATTGCAGGCATAGTCTTTACCGTCTGAGCCACCAAAGCCACAAACTGCTGAAACTGAATTGAACACGGTTTTCAGATAATAAATTAATAGGATAAAACCTGTATCTACATTTTTTAAAGGGGAAGCACTTTCTATCTACACACAGATGTGCAGTATGATCTGATAGTCAGTTTGAATTATTTCCAAACTAAAACTTGTGACACCTAACAAGCAGTCACTCTCAGACTAAGCTGCCCACTGGAATCACCTGAAAGCCTTTCACATTCACAGATTCCTCAGGCCTATCCCATAGGCTTGGATTCAGTAGGGTATGGGTTGACTGTAGGAATCTCTATTCCTTTGAAGCTTTCCAAGTGACTTTGATACGCAGCAAGGAGGCAACTGAATAAATCTTTAACAGCTCAAGTATTTGCTATGGGTAAAACTCTGCTAAACTTGGGAAGAGGGAAAGTTGATACATTTATTCTCATGTAGCTTATTATCTAGCTTACTGGGTTTTTTAATTGAGAACAAACTTGCTTCTCAGCGACATCTGGAAATGCCTAGAGACATTTCTGGCTGTCACCACTATGGGGAGTCAGGACGCAGTCGGGGAGGCAGTAGGACTACTGGCATCAAGTGTGCAGAGGCCAAAGGATGCTGCTAAACACTTCACAATGCACAGGACAGCCCTTCACAACCAAGAATTCTCCAGCCCCAAATGCCACTTCTGTCAAGACTGAGAAACTCTGGTTCTAGCAGGAGGAATAAGAAATGTACATCAAAATATGTAACTCATGGCATAAGTATTTAAATGTCAATGCAAAAATATAGATAAACATCACCGTTTTTCAGAGTAGGGTAAGTTAATACCAACAGATAAAAAATCTTAGACCTTGGAATGAAGTCTGCCCTTTTTTCCTACAGCCCTACCATGCAAGCATTTGTTCATTCAACATTAGTTGAAACACACTGCTTCAAGCATTTGTGGAAATGATAATTAACTAAATACTAATAGATAAAATCCCTGCTGTCATAAAAGTCAAATTTTAGTAGGAAGAATCAGGTAGAGTGACTAAAGCCTGAAAATTGAGAATATTAAGTGCTGACAAGTATGTAGGATAACTGAAACACCTAAACATTTCTAGTGAGAGTGGAAATGCGTACAATTACTTTGGAAAACTGGTTGGCATATCTACCAAAAGTGATTTGCATACCCTCTAATTTAACACTCCCATCTCTAGGCATACAATCATTAGAACTGCATATGTCTGTGCACCAGAAGACATGCACCAGAATGTTCATAGGAGGACTATGTTTAATAGTTCAAAACCAGATATAATAAAAATGTCTGTAAAAATAAAATGAATATTTTTAAAACTGGGGTTTATTTATACAATAGAATAAATAAATTGAATGAGCTATAGTACACAAAATATAAAGATAAATCTCACAAATGTAACCATGAGTGAAAAATGCCAAACACAAAAATTATATATGGTATGATCTCACTTATATAAAGATGTTAAAGAGACAAAAATTAATCTATGGTGTTACAAGACAGAGAGTTGTTACTTTGGGAGGAGAGGATGAAGGGATTTCTGCAAGTCTTCCGGAGGCTGTAACATTCTATGCCTTAGTCTGGGTAGTAGAGCCAATAACCCATATATTCTTTTCATTTTTCTATATACTATATTGTAGTTAAAACATTTACTTAATACCAAGGTGATTAATGCTATGAAGAAATGCAAAGTAGGAAAAGGCGTGAGAGGGAGACAGGTTGCTGTGGGGGGTATAATAATATATAGAGCAGGGGTCAGGAATTACTTTCTGTAAAGAGCCAAATAATAAAAATATACTATGAGACACTACCATATGGTCTGTGTCAATTCTGTCACCAGAGCACGAAAGTAACCACAGACAATAAGTAAAGGAATGAGTGTGATTATGCTCCAATAAAAATTTACTTATGAATGCTGAAATCTGAATCTCACACAATGTCCTTGTGTCACAAATTATTCTGATTTTTGTTTTTTTCTAACCAACTAAAAGTATCATACCATTCTCAGCTCAGGAACCATTCAGAAAGAGGCAGAAAGCAAACTCTGCTATGGGCCATAGTTGACAACTTCCGATGTACAAAGTGGTCAGGAAAGACCTCGCCACTGAAACAACTTTGCATACAGCCTTAAAAAACTAGATAGCAAGTCACATGTTTATCTGAGAACAGAGTTTCTCTGGAGACAGACTAGCAAGTGACAAGCCCCTGAGATGGGAGCTCAGTTGGTGTGTTTGGGGAGTAGCTTATGTGGCTAGACAAAGTGAGCAAAGGGGAACAGTTACAACCCACCACCACACAAAGCTTTTTCTTTTTCCCTTGGCCACACCACACAACCCAGGGGATCTTAGCTTTTGACCAGGTAATTGAACCTCTGCCCAATGCAATGGAAGCATGGAATCTTAACCGCTGGACCACCAGGGAAGTATGCCTTACAGAGACAGGCTTTTAGCAAAATAACTCTCACAGCAATGGGGAACATGGATTGGAGGGAAGAATTTTCCAAAAGGAAGATGAGAGATTGAACTAGCATGAGGATGATGTGGAGAGAATGAGGGAGGCAGGTATCAAGTGTTTTTAACTGTTCAAACCCACCACTGTAAAGACACACACTGAGTTCATTTTAAGCCTCATAAAATCAGACTATAATAAACGGCCTCTTTCCTTCATCCGTCCTTCCTTCTGTCTTTTCTTCATTGATTTTTTGTTTATTCTACCAGAAACTCCAAACCAAATAAGGTTACAATGATGCTGTTCTAGATAAATTCAGAATTTCCAAGTAAAGAAGAATGGCAATTAACAGTGACAGTCATTTTTAAAATGCGCCATGTCTTGGTATGTACCTAATCTTGGCAGAAAGATTGCTTTAAAATTTCAACATGAAATGAGGTGATGATGCCTGGCATAGGCGAACAAATGGCTTGCTTACCGGTTTTTTTTTTACTTAGCAAAATCAGTTTTTTATTGAACTTCAGCTATCCAATGTTTATTCTCTTACTTCTTACCTCTTTTATAACAACCATTTGATATTAATAACTAAAAGGCATGGAAATAGATACTGATTGGTTACAATGGGGTGAAAAGTAAGGTGACAAGAAAGAATATTACTGAAAGCTTTCATAAAATGTCCTGTTATTTTTTCGTATCTTTTATATAGAGGATATATCTTGGGTAATGGACTATGCCCTTTTGATCTACAGACTAGGAACATAAGAATTCTACTAGCTAGATAAGGTTGTGTCAGGTATACTTAATATGATCTTTTACCCAATTTATTGTATACCTCGCTTCACAAGTTGGTGAAAAGGAAAACACATTTAGAATAATCATTAGATAAGACAAATGCCAATTAAAAGTGGATGAATTTAGGTAAACAAAATTAAACTTTTAATTAGCAGTTATAGGAAGTGCCTGCCATTTGTCAAACACTTCCTAGATTCTAAATAATATAGATAAACAAGATACTGGTACTTTAAATCCTATAAAAGCTCATTATCTTCTAGAAAAAAAGACTTAAAAGTAAATATTTGCAAGAGTTTGAATTGGGAGTGATTGAATCTGACTATTAACTAGTACTGATACACCAATTTATATATGCATAAACCAAAACTCCAACAAGTTAGTTCATATTTGTAATGTGACATAGCTGACAAATAAGTGATAGAGTGAAACTTGGGTGCAAAGCTTTTGCCCTATATAAAAATTTAACTTATTTTTCATGTTGTGAAGTAATTAGCCTCCAACTAATAAAAAAATTAAAAAAAAAAAATTTAACTTATTTTTCATCCTCATTCTACAGTCAGCAAATATTTACGTAGGAGTTACTATAAGCAGGGCATAAGCAGGTTATGATACTAGAAGTATTAGCATAGTTTAGTGATCACTTGAAGTAGGTGTAGTCTAGTGTTTAAGCCTGTTGATAGTCTGATTTCAAATATCAACATCTCCCTACGTATACATAAGACCCAAGACAAAGTTAACTTAACCTCCCTTTGGTCATTAAATGGAACACGGGGGGGGTACTCTTTTGCCCCCTTCTGATGCCTATGTCAGAAGCTTTCTCTATCTCCTTTATACTTTAATAAAGCTTTATTACACAAAAGCTCTGAGCTATCCAGCCTCGTCTCTGGCCCTGGATTGAATTCATCTCCTTCGGAGGCCAAGAATCCCGCGTCTTATCATTCAGCAACAACCTTTCATCTTGGGGGCTCGTCCAGGATCCTTCAGGACAAGATGGGCCTGACAATCTACGTGAGCCTACTTCTGCTGACTCCAGAAATCCTGAGTCTGCCGTTTGATCCTCAAGACAAGGCCTTCCTGTCCTGGGCTCACTCCTATGCTGCATTCCACAATCGGTCTAACTGCTGGGTCTGCGGAGCACTCCCCTCTTCATCAGTGGAAGGCTTCCCGTGGTGGACATCTCCACTTCAAGGAAAAGACTTTCTCCAAGTCTGTGAATACCTTCGACAACAATCACATGTGATGCCTCTTCTTCGTCTGATGACATCTAACAACCTTAAGACGGACTGATGTAACTATGGACATAATGTGACTTTCATTTTGATTTTAACTTGATTTAATGACTATTTTGCCTTACATCTGTAACTGTATAATGCTGTATAATGGGGTTTTCTAACCGTCTAAAAGCTTTTAATTTACAAATAGTTGTCCGAGCTCCTATGAGCGCCATAGCCTCCTCCAACTATTACTTGGAGCCCCTGGATCAGACATCCTCACTATGAGGATTAGGAGAATATGTTGCCTCACCAATTTAGGGACAACGCCCGTTGTCAGCTTGGAAGCAGTTATGGAATGAGAACGACGCCCCTTTTCCCTAGGCAACATAATTCTCCTAAAAGAAAAGGGGGGAATGAGAGAGTCATTTCCTAGGCAGGTTGATAAGAAGTCTAGGGGTCCCCAAGGAGAGAGAGGTCTGGGATATTCAAGGAGGAAGAAAGGACAAACTTTTTTACTTTTTTTCCTCTACATTCCTTAGGATTATATAACAATAATGTATCCTGCCTGAGGACAGTCTTTGGATTAAACCCTCTGGCTAATTCTGTTATCTTAAAACATAAATTATGGGAGTAGGTCTGGTCTTCACAAGGATGTATCCTGCCTGAGGACAGTCTTTGGATTAAACCTTCTGGCCAACTCTGTTATCTTAAAATGTAAATTATGGGAGTAGGTCTGGTGAGGTCTTTACAACCTCCAGACATTCTTTGGATTCATTGGAGAGTATATAACTCCATTGCTAACACTAGCAAAGGGGGTACTCTTTTGCCCCCTTCTGATGCCTATGTCAGAAGCTTTCTCTATCTCCTTTATACTTTAATAAAACTTTATTACACACACACACACAAAAATGGAACACAGGTATTCCTATCACAGAATGATTAAAAGAAGTCAAATTACATAGTGCTCAAAATGCTGACAATAACTATTGCTATAAAACTGCCTTATACCTGTATATAGGATCTTAGTATCTTGATATGATTATGTTAACTACACTTATAGAAAGAAGATTTATCAAAACAGATAGCAAATTAAGAACTTGGAGTATCATCTCGTGATGATAAATATAAGCGACTGAACTGAAAATGGTTTTCACCCCAAAAGATACTCCACAATGTTGAGTAAATAAGTATCAACAATAAAAGGAATTTCTAAAATCTAATGAGTCTCATGTCACCTGGTTCTATGAATACCAGTCTCACAAGTATTCTAATTGATTTTTTTCAAGGACCTTTTTTAAAGGATGGTTGACACCATGCTTTTCCCAAAAGCTTTTAGAAGGATTATGAACACTGGAACAACTACAATTTGTTCTTATGATTAAGACTGGCAACAAAAGGAAAGAGAAAAACACAGAAGAGTAACAAATACAGTCTGCTCTCATTATATTGTTTATGGTAGTACACTGCGTCATTAAGTTTACATGCAGATTTCTCTTCCAACCCGTTTTCACTTACTCATAAAAGATTGTTTGAAGTTGACATTTCTTATCTCTCATTTATAAACAAAGGTTAACATGTATGTTGAAATGTAGAGAAAATTTACACATTTGCCCCTAGAATTTACTTTAAATAAAAAATTATATTCAAGTCTCATATTAGTGTTTGGAAGTGAATTATGGGTAGTCACAAGCAAAGTATATTGTCAAATAAATATTTTCAGATAATGTAAATGCTGAAAAGCCTAAATGTTTCCAAATGCAAAATGTTAAACATATTTAGAATATAATCGGTTAGATATTGATCAGACTGAAAATTTAGCAGCACAGGGAAGATTCTATGCTACAAAAGGTGAAGGGATATTTTGAATTTAGTCATCAAAACCTTCTGTAATACAGTTTCTTAGTAAAATTTCCTACCATTGAACTTAAATAGGAAGAAAGTCATTTTAACTAAGGGAAGTGTGGACCAAAAACTGGAAGACTATTACTGTAAACTGAAATACTGAATATTTCTTTTTCTTTTATTTAAGTTAAATGAAAACACAATAAGCTGATACATAAGAACAAATACAACAGAGATTCCTCACGCAGCGATGTCAGGGTGCAATTACATTAGACCCATGCAAATCTTCATTTGCCCAAGTTTCACACATTTTAACGTAAAATTTCCATAAGTTTATAAAATTTTTATGTTTATAAAGTATACTATGATATACTTTTTTCCTTTTTTTAAAATTTGTTTATTGGCTTGGGGTTTGTGTCTCTGTGTGTATGTGTGTTTATAGTGAGTAGAACATAGCCAGAAGCAGTAAACTATTTTCGGAGAAAAAATCATTTTTAATTTAAATGTGGGCTTTATAGAGAAGAGTAAGAAGCCCTGATTGAAGTTAATTTCAACAAATTAAAAAGAGCCTACAGGGAAAACTTACTGGTACGAAGAAATGCAATCAAGTGTGCAACCATATTGATCTTCAAACACAATGCCGAATAGATAATAAAATACAGTTTCAAAAACCCATTCATTTCTGTTATGAGGATACAGCAGATGCTGGTTTAAGTACGAGAATAAAACAAAAAGCCCATTGATTATTACAGCTGATACTGACAACACTGGATATACATAACTCTCCATAGTTTGTAATTGTTCGTGTCCTCAGGCGAAGTACTAACCCAGAGCTGGCACTGAGCCACTTTTATCTGAACACACTCTCACACATTAAATATTTAGGCTTCAGCGAGGGAGGAAAAGGGAAGGAAATCAAACAGAGTCAGGGGATGTGTGCAGGAGCATTTGTCAGACTGTAAACACAGCATGTTCAAAGCCCCTCTTTTGCTCCCCTTAAAACTTCTCTTGTCTTTCTTTGATCGACAGAAGTCTCCTGAGCAGAGTTTATAAATTAGGCCAAAACAATGACTTGAGATAAATGCTGTCTTAACTCCTAAACAGAAATATTATTTTTAGGATTAATTCTTACAGCAGAACAGTGCCTTGTTTGGTATAGAAGGATGTTGTCAGCTTTCTCTGTAGATCCTCATGGTATTAGAAGCACTACTTGCTCATTCAGACAGAGGAAGCATAGAGGGTTCTAGAATGATTGAGAATGGGGTGATGATTTCAAGAGGAAAGGATTGAATTTACTGCCCTGAGAACTGTTCTCCCTCCCTCCTTCCTCCCTTTCTTCTTTCCTTTCCTCATTCATTCAGTCAACAAAAGTAAGAGCTTGTTGTTGTTTAGTTGCTCAGATGTGTCTGACTTTCTTTGCAACCCCATGGACTGTTCTCCAGGCAAGAATACTGGTGTGGGTTGCCATTTCTTCTCCAGGGGATCTTCCCCACCCACAGATCAAACCCTAGTCTCCAGCTTGGGAGATGACTCTTTACCACTGACACACCTGGGAAGCCCCCAAAGACACCATAACCAGGCTCTAATCGGAGAGGTTAAGCATAGCAGGGCCTGAGTCACTGTTGGTGAGGAACCACTCGTTTATCTTCCTGGTCTATTTCCTGTCTCATTATCTCTGTACTATCATCAAAATCTTAAATATTATGCTAGCATCATACCTTAAATGTGCTGAAGAGGTACATGTTTTGAAAAATGTGCTCCTCTACCTAATTATATTTCCAGAGGCTGGCTGTCAAATGGAACGACCATACTGTTGGGGGGAGAGAGAGAGAGAGAGAATAGATAACTAATTTTTTAAAACTAGATGATTTCAGAAACTGAAACTGCTGCAAAACCAATAAAACGCAATACGACAGGAGTGGATTTTGGCATAGACTGCTAAACTGTCAGGAATGCCCACTGAAATGATGAGCAGAAAGTTACCTTATCCAAGCTCTGGGTGAACAGCTTTCTGCATAGAAAAAGCACCAACAGCAAAGGCCCTGTGGCCAGAACAAGCTTGGCATATTAGAGGAATAGAAAGAAAATAAGTGTGGCTAGAAAGAAGCAAGCTAGTAGAGAGTGGAAGGACTCTGATAGGATATTAGGTTGCAGATGGAGACAAGAATCAGAAAGGGGGAACTCAGAAGCCACAACAAGCAGCTGAGATTTTACGCCTTGTTCCATGAGAAGCCACTGAAAGCCTGGGATGCTTAAATAATTACTTGGAACTTTTTAAAAATGAATATATTGTGTCCAAATCTTGTGAAGCAAGAAGCCACATCTTTTATATCCACCATTCCTTGTTTACAGAAATAAATTCATGCTCTCATGTATTTTTCTAAAATGGAAACAGCTCTAGTTTTATTTTCAAATGAAAATACCAGAGATACTTTGGTTTCCAATCCTTCAAAAGCACATATATTTTTACGACTGATTTTCTTTACCACATCAGTTATAGTTGTAGCAAATAATTTGAATAACTATGTTTATTTTTTGCCTTATTGACTATAAGCTTAGATTGAGTGAGTGAACCTCCAGTGCATCCCTGAGAGGCCAGCAAATATTTTAAGTGATTAAACTAATACAATCAAATAACCATTATTCATTTAACATGAATATTTTCCATATCATTAAGTCTTCTCAGCTGTATATTTTTTGCATAGCTGCAACATCCTATTGTTGACTAATTAAGGTGTTCCAAGTTTCATGAACATATTTTAACTCTATATAAAAATGTTCCTATTTGCTTAAATCTTTTAACTTACATGGACATGTTTAGGTCTCTGGACTTCTATCTTGCCTCAGTGTGTAAACAATATTGAAACTGAGTTTTTACACAATATTTTTTAATCTGTCATGGGTGGAACTATGTCCCTTTAAACGATGAGTTGAAGTTTTAACCCCTAAGATCTCAGAATGTGATCTGTTTTGGAAATAGGATCATTGCTGATATAATTAGTTAAAACAAGGTTATTATTTTAGGAGGGTGGATCCCCAATCCAACATAACCAGTGTCCTTTTTTCAAAAGAGCATGTCATATGAGGAGACGGGCATGCACACTTCATGAAAAGACAAAAAAACACCAGAAGCTGGGAAAGTCCTGGAACATATCCTTCTCAAAGACCATAATAGGGAACATGGCCCTTCAGACACCTGGATCTTGATTCTGGCTTCCAGAACCAAGAGATTAAAAATTTTCCACTGTTCTGAGCTACCTTGCTTGTGGTACTTTGTTATGCCTGCCCCATGAAACTAATACACAATCAGAGAGTCTTCAATGCTAAATTACCCTTAGATCATCTGAGAAGAAAATGCTTCACAGCCCAAAGACATTATTGTGAAGTCCACCACACAACAGATCTTGAGTTCCTAACTTGGAACTCAAATATTAGAGAAGGAAAATGCAGGCACAGGATTCCTGGTTAAATTTTAATTTCAGATAATATATAACATGTAAAACACACTAGAAAACTGTCATTTATCTGAACTTCAAATTTATCCAGGCATCCAATGTTTCCATTTGCTAAATTTGGCCGCCCTAAGGTGACCACCAGGAAGTAAACATTCACTTGGTGGAGGGCACATTCACTTTCTTCTGAGGTTTATCCTGATGGTTGATGCTTACCAACAGTTGGCCAAGTGAAATGGAAGCAATAAATGTTAACCCTTGGTCAAGTTCAGTGATGTGGATTAGGAAAAGTCAAAAAAGATAAATGAGAGAATCAGAGGAGCAAAAAGATCACTAGAAGATTGTTGTAAATGTGTGGCAAGGGACTTCCCTGGTGGTCCGGTAGTTAAGAGTCCACTTCCTAATGTAGTGGATGTGGGTTTGATCCCTGATTGGGGAACAAAGATCCTGCCACGGGGCAACCAGGCCTGTGCGCCACAGCTATAGGGAAAGCCCATGTGCTGCCATGAAGACCCAGTGCAGCCAAAATTAAAATAAATAAAGTTAAACATGTGGTTAAGTGCCCCTTGGAAATGGAAGATGAAGAAAAACAAACCCTCCTATTGACAATGCATGTCCTTTGTGACATGGTTTATTAATCCAGTACTGATACTACTTTAAAGCACCAGAGAGTATAGTCAAGAAAGTGGAAAAAGAATGATTTAAAAAAAATAGTATTTAGCTTCCATTTACTAGTGGAAGAGGCTCATGAAAGTTCTGAAGTGTGGCACAGACATGAAAAATTATTTTGAAAGTGCTAAACAAGTTACAGCAAAATTTCCTGGCATTAATGTAAGAGCAGATGAATATGTCTACTCTCATCTGATATTTGTGATAGAAAGAATGATGATGGTAGGGCTCAAATTCAGATAAATTCACGAACGCTGCAGAAGTACATGCAAAAAATGGATCTGGCAAATTGAAAGCCCAGAAGTTCCCTGATAAATTAACTTAGGAAAATTACCCCCTAAAACGGTAAGACAGGAAAATGAAGTTTTCATTAGGAAAAGGGCCAAAAACAGGAAAGATGACAAAGCAAGTAAGTTTGATAATGATTTGGAAAAGGCCTGAACAGAATTCTGACTCAAGAGATGGAATTACTTTCTTAACCGGCAGGATTCAATATCTAGGAGTTAATTGTCAAAGTTAGGTTGAAATTTTGGTTAGGGGAATCCTAAATAATAATGAGAGAGAAAACTACCCAACAGAACAGAAAACATGTATATATTAAAAAACGAGCATACAAATGATCATAGCAGCATTATTGATAATAAATCAAGAAATGGAAGCAACCCATTCCTCCAGACTCCCAGAGGCGGCAGATGGGCCCAAGGGACCACTGCTGTTACCAAAGCTCCAGTTCCTCATGGAGTTCAGGTGAAGAAGGGAAGTTAAGGGTCACTTTGATGGTCGCCATAACTGTCGACCAAAATGATGCACAGCATGAGAGTTGCGAGTTAAGCTTTATTTGGGGTCAAAATGAGGACTGTAGACTGGGAGACAGCATCTCAGATAGCCGGGAAACTACTGCAAAGAGGTAATGGGGCAAGGTCAATACGTTAAGATTATGGTGAAGGGGGAGTTCAAAGCCATCAAGCTCTCATTTTACAAAAGGTTTTCCGCTAGCATGAGGAGCTGATGTGACCATGAAGGGGTTTAGTGCTTTTCTAGATAAAAGGAGATTCAAGGATTGGGACCATGAAATCAGTTCCTGAAAATAGCCAGTTTCCATGGAGCAGAGAGTACCTCACTCTCCACTCCAAACTCCCTTCAAGGCGTATCAAAGGTCAGCAGCTGTAGCAGCACATGGCTCCATCTCGGCAGAGGCTAGTAACTCAATTAACTTGCCTCCTCTTCAAGACAGGCTAGTCACAGTTTTGATCTCCCAGCCCTCTGGGTGTGGAGGGAGTGGGAGGAGCAGTGGAGGGATTCCTGCAGGGGAGTAGAGCTGGTGTCCATCAGCCAGAACCTCTCTCCTTTCCTCACACCAGCTGATTCACAAGAAGCCTCAATGACACAGCTGTAGGCCACCACCATGCTGAGCCTGCAGCCTTCTTGCGGCCCGCAGTAGTAACAGGGCAGACAGTGGTCCTGGAAACCTTCCTCATTCTCTCATCTATAATCCATTAGAAGCTGCCATTTACCACAAGCCAAGAAAACTTACTTTGCCGAGTGGGGTTTCCATAATTGTTATATAAGTTTGATATATTAATCTCCCTTCCTCTGGTTTCTAGAGCATCTTTAGGGCCAAGATGGAAAAAGGAAAAGCATATGTTATTAGGCTACTTTTCAGTAATCAAAGCCCACTGCACTGCAATTAATGCCTGTTTGATGGGACATCTAGAGGACTGATGACATATATAGAGAAGCAAAGGGCATCCCGGGTAGCTCAGTTGGTAAAGAATCTGCCGGCAATGCAGGAAACCCCGGTTTGAGTCCTGGGTCAGGAAATCTGCTGGAGAAGGGACAGGCTACCCAGTCAAGTATTCTTGGGCTTCCCTGGTGGCTCAGCTGGTAAAGAATCCACCCAGAATGCAAGAGACCTGGGTTCGATCCCTGGGTTGGGAAAGTCCCCTGGAGAAGGGAACGGTTACCCACTCCAGTATTCTGGCCTGGAGAATTCCATGGACTGTAGAGTCCATGGGGTCACAAAGAGTGGGACACAACTGAACAACTTCACTTTCTTCATAGAGAGGCAAACAGGAGAATGTTCAGGACAGTGATTATTTTTGTATTTCTATTTTCAAGATCGTAGAGCTAATTAATGTCAGAATCAGGACTGTGACACAATACCTTAGCTCCATAGTTTCCACTCGAATGCTGAACTTCTGACATAGAGTTGACCAAAAAACCCATTCAGGTTTTTCCAAAACATCAGAAAAAATTTTATATATTTTGGCCAACCAAATATATAAAATGTGTTCCAAGATGATTATTAAAGGGGGTATTTTAAACCAACCTTAGTATAATAATTTTATTAGATGAAGAGAGTAAGGAAGAATCATTGGTGCACCTTTGGCCATTTTTTTTTAATAGCTAATGTTCCATCTTAGCATATTTATTTTGTCAGCAGTATCCATATTTAATAAAATTAAGTGCTCTGTCTACACTGCTACTTCATACTTCTCATTTCATGTAAGATCTTTTTTTTTTTCAAGTATGATAAACTAGCTTAGGTTTTTAGATAAGATTACAACTATAACTTTTAAAAACCTAAATTTTTGTTGAGTCCAAGCCATAAAAATACATCAGAAGAATGGAGAACCTAGCCATTTAATCATACAGATTATCAGGACTTCTATAAAAAAGCTTTTAAATGGCAAGAAGATAAAATGTTAAGTGTGGATGGTAATTACTTGCCTTTATCTCTTGTGCCAGGTTTCAAACCTCACCATATGGGTGTTTGTGCAAGATTAAATAGCTATTCAAGTGTGTAATGAGGTATAGATACTAAACGGGACCAAAAGATATAGCATGGAATAGGTCAGAACAGACCAATTCTGCAGAAATAAAAGAGGGAAAAAGTTACTGATAGATCTTCATTATTCCAGCAGTACATGTACTTTGAGAGCCATTTAACAAAATGCAGAAAATTCTACTTTTTGTTATTTTTTATAGGTAACAAAATACTATGGAGGGAAGCAGGAAAGAGTTTGAGACTAAAACAACAGACTTGCCAGAAACACCCTCTAGAAGTGGGATGCCTGAATAACTTGACTTGCTCAGGACAACTCAGTTTAGGACCTGATATGACCCAGCAGTCCCACTCCTGGGCAGATACCCAGAGAAAACCATAATTCAAAAAGATACATACACCTCAATGTTCACTGCAGCACTATTTACAATAGCCAGGACATGGGAGCAATTTAAATATCCATCAACAGAGGAACAGATAAAGAAGATATGGTCCATAACTATAATGGAATATTACTCAGCCATAAAAAGGAACAAATTGTGTCATCTGCAGAGTTATAGATGGACCTTGAGAGTGTCATACACAGTGAAGTAAGTCAAAGAGAAAAACAAACATTGTACATTAATGGATGTATGTGGAATCTAGAAAAATGACCAAGATGATCTTATTAGCAAAGGAGAAATAGATGTAGAGAATAAACACATGGACACAAGGGAAAAGGGGAGGGGCAGGATGAATTGGGAGATTGGGATTGACATTTATACACTATTATGTACAAAACAGGTAACTAATAAGAACCTACAGTATGGCACAGGGAACTCTATTCAGTGCTCTGTGTTGACCTAAGCGGGAAGGAAATCCAAAAAAAGGAGGGACACGTGTATACATATAGCTGATCCACTTTGTTGTATAGCAGAAACTGACAGCAGTGTAAACAACTATCCTCCACTAAGTAATAATATTTAATTACTCCCAGGCCCTGTTTTTTACCCAAAAATATATTCCAGTTTGGTTGATAAATTATATGATCATGTTATTCACCATGATTTTTAATAGCTGTCATAAGAGTCCACCTCAAAAAAATTTAAGCATGAACTTGCCTCCAAGCTCTATCTCTAAAGGTGGCAGCCAGTAAAGATACTTGAGAAGAAAGAGGGTTATCTGGTTGATATTTTAATCTCAGGCTATGATAGGTGAGAACAAAGGTTTAGATGATCTGAGCTATCACATCACTCAGGGAGATGTGATGGGGTGTATGTGTGTGTGTCAGAGTCAGTGACCAAACGAAGCCAATGGTTTTGATCATGAGACGGGGTGTGTTGCCCCTTACTCTGATACTCAAAATATATGGAATAGCAAATATATCAAGCCTAATGCTCAAGTGTAATAAAATCAGTATTTTTTTCTGAGCAAAATTTGTATTTTTTAGGAAACAGAAAAACAGAAACGGTGAATGTTTTAATTTGTAAATATCCCCAAGATACACTATTAAATGGCAAAAGCAAACAGGAAAACATATAATATCTTCTATTTTGGGAAAATGTGTCAAATATTTGGACATGTTTGTGGAAAAGTGTCTGAAGGATTCTCTGTCTCTCTCAGATGCAAACTAGTACATACAAAATGGATCAACAAGGTCCTACGTTATAGCACAGGAACTAATCCAATATCCTATGATAAACTATAAGGAAAAAGAATATATATAAATATGTATAAGTGAAACACTTTGCTATACATCAGAAACTAACACAACACTGTAAATCAACTATACTTTGAAAAAATACATGAAAAAAAAAAAACAGAAGAATGGATGAACAACAAAATAATCAATGGAGACTTTAGCTACAACAAAAAAGTAACTAGTACAAGTAGTCATAGGTTAATGGTAGGATTGATAAAAAATTTTTCTTTTGATTTCTATAATGAAAGACTCTTACAACAGGTATTTCTGTAATAAAAAATGATAATGAAGCTGATAACAACAATAACAAAGCACAAACTTCTCATTTCTCCTCTGAACCTCCCTTAATCTCCAGCACCAACAACAAAACTACTAACAGATCAATAACACCAAGTGATTTCCTGAGGTTTTCTCACCTGAGTTATGGTTGGTATTGTAAAAAAATAAATATATACTATCAGCCATGTGTGGCTCTTTAGTTTGTGTTGTAGATACAGACAGTTGGTATGTGTGTTAGTCTACATTAGCAACTGAAGTTCTTTAAATCTAAATCTGAGTAAGTCAAAATGATTCTTCAGACCACATCAGCAAGTTTTAGTCCATCTTAAGTACTTAAAAAAGAAAGGTCCTAGTGGAATCAAGTCATTCAATATAAATCACTACATAACTAATTCAGCTGCAGTTCAACTGAAAAGATAAACCAGTCAAGAAAACCAAGTCAACTGGTATCTCTAAGGTACAGTTCACAGAAATATGCCACTTGATCAGTATCTATTACTGTTCCCAGAAATATGCCACTTTACCAGTAATTATTACTGTTTAATTATAATTTTCACTAAAATCACAAAATATGCATACTATCCTATAGTAGCATATGAATAATATTCCAAGAATATATGAATTTTTCATATCTCAGATCAGACCATTGCTAACTTGAAATTTTTAAGATAATGTGTTATTGTTTGCCTCATTGACCAATCTCTTCAAAACATAGTCAAACAACAAATTGATGTTACTGTCAGTATACTGAGCTTTGACAGCTTATTTGAATCAAACTGTATATTCTACTATAATTTTAGAAGTCACATTGAGGTTAAAAGCAGATTCTTTATATCTCCAATTTGTTTTCTCCACTACAGTTAGTGCAGCCTTTCAAAGGTAACCTCTGAACACATCACACCTTTTTTAAAAGTTTTATTTATTTGATTGGAGGCTAATTACAATACTGTAGTGGTTTTTGCCATACATCGACATGAAACAGCCATGGGTGTACATGAGTCCCCCATCCTGAACCCCCCTCTCCCTATCCCATCCTTCAGGGTTGTCCCAGTGCACTGACTTTGAGTGCCCTGTTTCATGCAACAAACTTGGACTGGCGATCTATTTCACATATGGTAATATACATGTTTCAATGCTATTCTCTCAAATCATCCCACCCTCGCCTTCCCCCACAGAGTCCAAAAGTCTCTTCTTTATATCTGTGTCTCTTTTGCTGTCTCGCATATAGGGTCATAATTACCATCTTTCTAAATTCCATATATATGAGTTAATGTCACCCTGATTATTTAACTTATATGCAGAGTACATCATAAGACACACTGGGCTGGAAGAAGCACAAGTTGGAATCAAGATTGCTGGGAGAAATATCAATAAGCTCAGATATGCAGATGACACCACCCTTATGGCAGAGAGTGAAGAGGAACTGAAAAGCC
The DNA here is from genome assembly GCF_019320065.1 of Cervus canadensis. NCBI lineage: Eukaryota > Metazoa > Chordata > Mammalia > Artiodactyla > Cervidae > Cervus > Cervus canadensis. The sequence goes on from NC_057416.1 coordinate 16,239,887, forward strand.
TCTTGATGAAAGTGAAAGAGGAGAGTGAAAAAGTTGGCTTAAAGCTTAACATTCAGAAAACTAAGATCACGGCATCTGGTCCCATCGCCTCATGGGAAATAGATGGCAAGACAGTAGAAACAGTGTCAGACTTTACTTTTTTGGGCTCCAAAAACACTGCGGATGGTGACTGCAGCCATGAAATTAAAAGACACTTACTCCTTGCAAGGAAAGTTATGACCAACCTAGATAGCATATTAAAAAGCAGAGACATTACTTTGCCAACAAAGGTCCGTCTGGTCAAGACTATGGTTTTTCTAGTGGTCATGTATGGATGTGAGATTTGGACTGTGAAGAAAGCTGAGCACTGAAAAACTGATGCTTTTGAACTGTAGTGTTGGAGAAGACTCTTGAGAGTCCCTTGGACCGCAAGGAGATCCAACCAGTCCATCCTAAAGGAGATCAGTCCTGGGTGTTCATTGGAAGGACTGATGCTGAAGCTGAAACTCCAATACTTTGGCCACCTCATGCGAAGAGTTGACTCATTGGAAAAGACCCTGATGCTGGGAGGGATTGGGGGCAGGAGGAGAAGGGGACGACAGAGGATGAGATGGCTGGATGGCATCACCGACTCGATGGGCATGAGTTTGAGTAAACTCCGGGAGTTGGTGATGGACAGGGAAGCCTGGCATGCTACGATTCATGGGGTCGCAAAGAGTCAGACACGACTGAGCGACTGAACTGAACTGAACTGTACTGACGTTTTTCTTTCTGACTTACTTCACTCTGTATTATAGGCTCCAGTTTCATCCACCTCATTAAAACTGATTCAAATGTGTTCTTTTTAACAGCTGAGTAATATTCCATTGTGTATACATACCACAGCCTTCTTATCCATTTGTCTGCCGATGGACATCTAGGTTGCTTCCATGTCCTATCTATTATAAACAGTGCTGCAATGAACATTGGGGTGCACGTGTCTCTTTCAATTCTGGTTTCCTTGGTGTGTATGCCCAGCAGTGGGATTGCTGGGTTTTTTGGCAGTTCTATTTCCAGTTTTTTAAGGAATCTCCACACTGTTCTCCATAGAGGCTGTATTAGTTTGCATTCCCACCAACAGTGTAAGAGGGTTCCCTTTCCTCCACACCCTCTCCAGCATTTATTCTTTGTAGACCTTTGGATAGCAGACATTCTGACTAGCGTGTAATAGCACCTCATTGTGGTTTTGATTTGCATCTCTCTGATAATGAGTGATGTTGAACATCTTTTCATGTGTCTTTTAGCCATCTGTATGTCTTCTTCGGAGAAATGTCTGTTTAGTTCTTGGGCCCATTTTTTTTATTGGGTCATCTACTTTTCTGGTATTGAGCTGCATGAGCTGCTTGTGTATTTTTGAGATTACTTCTTTGTCATTTGCTTCATTTGCTATTATTTTCTCCCATTCTGAAGGCTGTCTTTTCACCTTGCTTATAGTTTCCTTCATTGTGCAGAAACTTTTTAGTTTCATTAGGTCCCATTTGTTTATTTTTGCTTTTATTTCCATTACTCTGGGAAGTGGGTCATGCAGGATCCTGCTGTGATTTATGTCAGAGAGTGTTTTGCCTATGTTTTCCTCTAGGAGTTTTATAGTTTCTGGTCTGATATTTAGATCTTTAAGCCATTTTGAGTTTATTTTTGTGTATGGTGTTAGAAAGTGTTCTATTTTCATTCTTTTACAGGTGGTTGACCAGTTTTCCCAGCACCACTTGTTAAAAAGATTGTTTTTTCTCCATTGTATATTCTTGCCTCCTTTGTCAAAGACAAGGTGTCCACAGGTGCATGGATTTATCTCCAGGCTTTCTATTTTGTTGCATTGACCTATATTTCTTCCTTTGTGCCAGTATCATACTGTTTTGATGACTGTAGCTTTGTAGTATAGTCTGAAGTCAGGCAGGTCGATTCCTCCAGCTCTATTCTTCTTTCTCAAGAATGCTTTGACTATTCAAGGTTTTTTGTATTTCCATACAAATTGTGACATTATTTGTTCTAGTTCTGTGAAAAATACCTAAGCAGAGGTCATATTCTGTTGGTAGCTTGATAGGGATTGCATTGAATCTATAGACTGCTTTGGGGGTATATAATCATTTTCACTATATTGATTCTTCCGATCCATGAACATGGTATATTTCTCCACCTATTTGTGTCATCTTTGATTTCTTTCATCAGTGTTTTATAGTTTTCATGCACTTTTGAAAGCTTAAAATTTATCTTGGCTCCTTCCTGCCTCAGCATGAAACCAGTACTCCTTATGGTGGCTAACAAAGTCCTCATAAGCACATTTCTGCCTATTATCTAGGCTCCTCTTTTGACATAGTTCCTCTCACGAGACATAAGCTATGCCTGAATTTGCCTTTTTTTTTTTTTTTTGCCATGCTGTGCAGTACGTAGGATCTTAGCTCCCCAACTAGAGATCGAACCTGTGCCCCCTGCAGTGGACACAAGGAGTCTTAACCACTGGATCATCAGGGAAGTCCCTCAATTTCCCATTCTTTGTCTTTTCTTGGGGCTTTTAAATATGCTACATTCTTTGACTAAATCATTTCCCTCTTCTAGTGTCTATTCAACCATTTGATTATATTCTAAGATTTTACTTTATTTTCTTCCAAAACACTTCTTTAATCAAGTACTAAGTAAGAGTTCTCTGTATTCTCATAACTCCTTATGTTTACCCCATCCTAGCACTAGGCTCTCCAAGTAACCTATATAACCAAGTTATCTAACCCAGTGCTAAGACATAGGAAGCTCTTTTTTTTTTTTTCAGGAAGCTCTTTTTATTTTCATGTTTATGTTTATTTATTTATTTGGCTGCACTGGGTCTTAGCTGTGGCATGTGAGATCTAGGTCCCTGACCAGGGATCAAACCCAGAAACCCTGCATTGGTTGGAGAGTCTTAGCCACTGGATCAACAGAGAAGTCCTCACAGGAAGTTCTAAACAAACATTTACTGAATAAGTAAATTAATTACTCAAAAAAGAAGCCAGTGAAAAGGAAAAAAAAAAAAGAAGAAGCCAATGAATCTGACCTGTAATTTCTCTCTTTCAACACTTCTTTTTGCTGTGCCATTTACTGGGCTAAAATGTCATTGTGTCAGAATGACATCTAAATATCCTTCTGTGCCCATAACAGAATTAATTCTCGAAATAGACATGCCCTGATATGTAACTAGATGTTTTTATTATTGCTTTGGGAAGTGCTTCAGCAAATACATTTCTTATTTTTGTAGGACAACTGACATCTCATAAAATTCTTCCACAAATAATCAACTCAGAAATTATTTCATTCTATGTAATAGATTTTCTGATTCTTCATACCCCACATTTTATTTTGTATGAACTTATGTTGCTTCATTTTTAGTCCTCAAATTCAATGACCAAGATAATATAATGTCACAGAATATGACCTCTGCTCAGAAAAATTCCATTTCCACACCATGTATTTACAGGGCTTGGTGAAGGATGAAACAGCTCTTCAATTCCTTCCCCTTATCAACTAACACAGCAATTTCTGACACTTTTTCCCCCCCGAGTGGTTTTTTCTTTCATTTCCAATTATGCCTTCTGACCTAATTAGTATAACTAGCCTTGGACACACAATAAACAAAAGCAACAAACAAAAAAGCCCACAAAATTCTGATTCATAGCCTGACTTTCATAGATTTTGCAGATCTAAGTTTTCAGCTGTCTTCATAACTCATAACCTTTAATCCCAACATCAATCTCAGCATTCTATTCAATGACAGCTGCTGTCTATTGAGCAGTAGCAAAGGTTTTGGAAAGTTTGTGGGAACACAAAAGTTGCCCCATTCGTTTTCATTAGTAAACTCAGGGGACACAAGTTTCATGAAAATTGCCAAGAGCACTCCAAGCTGTGTCTGGATGATTTATTATTAGACATCATATTTCTTTTCAAAATATGGTTAAAAGAACTCAAGAAAATCATGCAATTGTTTTACCTGAAATATTTTGTAATTTTATCACCTGAGCACTGAAGCTGCTGACTAGAATATTGATAGAATAACACAAAAGGTTTTGCATGGCTGGAGGGAAGGGAAACAGATACAAAGACCCATAAGTAGCGGAGTATAACATGGTTAGTTCCTATGGAGGTGACCAGAGAGGAGAGAGTGTACATTGTAAAAGGACAACTTGCCATACCCTTAAAAAAATGGAAAAACTGTTGTTACTAAAAAACAAAGTCATAAAACATTAAGGCAATATACCAGCACTAGAGGGCAAATATTATAATTTATAAAAGCAATTAACAAAACCGTTAGGCTGTGGTTTTAGGCTAAATGGCCCATGCTTGCCCTTGAGGAGCCTTGAGGAGCTAATTTCCTAGGAATAATATTCAAGACCTTCCACACACGACCCGATTTACCTTTCACAGCTCATAACCTGCAGTGCCAGCACTGCCGGTCCAGGATCTACACTTAAGCAACAGGGTGTTAGTTTGTGTTCCCATTCCCCACTGCACTGGAGGATCCCCTGGGGGAGCCTTGGAAACTGTGTCCAGGACCCAGTCCAGACTGATGAAATCAGAATCTCTAGGTGTGGAGTTTTCCAGGAGATTGATTATATATTTATATATATATATATTTGGCCTCAAAGCTTGCAGAATCTTAGTTCCCTGACTAAGGATCGAACCTGGACCCTCAGGAGTGAAAGCACTGAGTCCTAACCTCTGGGTCACCAGCGAAGTCTCTCCAGGTGGTTAGAATGTATAGTCTGTGCTGAGACTCACTGCTCTCCTTACGTTTGACTAGGCACCTTTCCCCATCAAAGAACTATTTTCTCTCCTTTGCTCATATGACTCCCTCAATCTGCTTTTTACCATGGTACTAATTTTTCTTCTCTTCAGATTTAACTGAAATGCCACTCTCATAAGCAGTCCAACTTTTTCTAAAATCCACTCTTAGACTCAGCTAGATTAGCTGAGCATGGGTAATCTGAATTCAGCTGTACTAGCCTTCTGCTAAACTACCTGTGATGTGTCACCATCTAGGGTTTGGCATGTCACCATCAGCATTTATTTAACTTATCCATCAACAATATGCTGCACACCAATTAAATTTTTTAAAAAAGACTCCCTTTAAGCTGAACCTGACATTTGTATCAACATTTTCCCCTAAACTTCCTGGATCTAATGCCTGATAATTTGAGGTGGAGCTAATGTAATAACAAAGGAAATAAAGTGCACAATAAATGCAATGTACTTGAATCATCTCCAAACCATCCCTCCCACCTCCATTCATGGAAAAAATTCTTTCACGAAATCAGTCGCTGGTGCCAAAGATTGGGGACCACTGCCCTAAACTCCGTTTCCATAGTATTTTTCTTCTTCCCCAGATTATAGCCTTAATTTTATTCTACTTTGCATCACAGAGTTAGCTGTATCTCCTTGAAGACAAGGAACATATCTTACTGACTTGGATAAAATCCATGACATTAACACATAGCAATTGGTTGATGACTATTTGTCACTGTTTGCTTTTAAGAGTACAGAACTAATAAAACTTGATTAGAGTTACAAATTTGTCATATACCAGCTGACATCTTAAGCAAGTCAGTTCATCAGTAAGGCCTCATTTGTCTAATTGTGAAATAGAGAAAATTGAGAATACTGCTTATATTGCAGGATTGTTAAGAGTATGAAATAATAGCTGTTAAATAACTTTTTTAAGTGGCAAATACAACCCAAATTTCAAACAAAGGAAAAGGTCTGGAAAAGCCTCATCTGTGATAATCATTATACATATCCATACTATGTGTACATGAATACACACACACATTGAGAGTTTAGGACCCTTGGACAATGCCTGAGACCATGGCTGAAGGGGTAGATGGAAATGAGACCATTCATAGGTTTTATAGCCAAACAGACGCTGCTCAATCATATTCTAAGAACAATGGGATACAACTGAAGCAGGGAATAATAAAGTTATATTTAAGATTTTAAAAGTGAACACTGGCTTTTGTGTTCTCGAAAGAAAGTGCTATGGGAAGGGGACAATGAAGGAAGCAAGGACAGCTGTTAAGAAGCTACTGTAATAGCAAACAAGAAAGCAATTTTAGGTGTCAGGCAATCTTATATCATCGTACAGCTCCACTGAGATAGAAAGCTATTTTCATTCACACTAAATTTATTATGTATATGACTCCATTTTTCTCTGCAGAAGCACTTTCTCTGTATAAGTAATTAAAATATTTTCAAGCAAAATATTTTATCCTTTCACAATATTAAGCATATTAGCAGTCTTAGAAACTGAAAATGTTTCTCTACAGCTGAACTTCATCTCTTTAAGAAGAAAGCATGTTTAACTGCTAAAGCTACAGATCTAAAATTAAAGATTCAAAGAGCCTCAAAGTCTCCCCCAAAGAGAACATCTCTAAATGGTCCTTAATTTTTCCTTGTAGCAAGAAAATTCTGCATCAGCAAAAATTACCTGCTCTGAGCTAAGAGTAAAGGACGCCGGAGCATGTGGATTTGAAAGCCAGGGGCACATGGGTGATGTGAGGTGTGACATCACGTCCACCATGAATCAGAGAACGTAACAGTCCTTCTGTTTTTGTTCAGTCACTCAGTCGCGTCCAACTCTTGCAAACCCACGGACTGTACCCCGCCAGGCTCCCCTGTCCACAGGATTTCCCAGGCAAGAACACTGGAGTGGGTTGTCATTTCCTCCTCCAGGGGATCTTCACCGACCAGGGATCAAACCCAAATCTCCTGCATGAGCAGGCAAATTCTTTATCCCTGAGCCACCAGGGAAGCCCCATACAGGCAAATACCTGTTAGCCATGGCAAAGGGCTCAGGGCATCTTTGGGGTAGGAAGGCCAGAATCACAGTGACTGGCACAGCAGTAATGGAAGCAAACAAAAATGCAAATCTGATGAAATAAAGAGAGTATCAGTTTGGGTGAATCAGGCAGACAAGGGATCATTCACAGCATTATCACGTTCCCACTGGAGAACTTTGTGTAGTTAAAACTTGGAGCTTCAGTTTTTCACTTGCAGAATGAGAAATTCACCTGTGCCACATTATTGTGAAAGTAAACAAAATGTTTATAAATTGGTGTAGTGCCTAGAACAGAGTTGTATTCATTATGGTTATAGATACTGACATTATCATGAGCTATACTTAAAGGCTGATAATGATCACCGTCAAAACTATATAACAAACTTGTTCTGTAAATGCTCTGTTATTTCCTGCCTTCAACCTAGATCATGATTCCTTTAAGGACTGTCTGTCTATGGGCATATGGTTAACTGTAGCAACACAAAAAACTAAAGAATACCAAAATAGTTTTGAGAAGAAAGAAAAGAGGAAAAAAGAAAGAAAGAGGAAAGAGGGAGGAAAAAATAAAAGAACAAAGAACATAATCTATTTTGAAAATAATCCCTTTTCACTACATACTCTAAATTTACTTCCTCATAGTTCCTTTTCCTTTGGATATGAATTCATCTCAATAATATTTCCTTTATTTTTAGATAATGCACATATTATCCTATAACATTTGCCTTTGCTTTCATGGGATTTGTTCATATTAAGAAAAAGCACAAAATTTACATATTATTAATATTGATTAATCACATCCTACAAAGGCAAAACAAATACTTGTCACTCGGTCACCACACTTGTACCAGGCAGCCGTCTCTTTACCAACGAGGAAGTGGTGTCTCGGTGCTAATACTTCCACCCAGGCTTTTCTAACACCAAAAGCTTCTATGTATTCATTCCATCTGTGCGCCTGCCTCAATTCTCAGAAAGTGTTATTCAAGTCTCTTGCTTTTATACATTTGTTTGCAGATTTACTAACAAAGCAGTGTGGAGGGCATTTTTTCTACATATCTGTCCTCTCTGCCTTACCTCACATCTTCAAAGAAAGTTCAGCTCCTCCCTTAAGCTTGTCCTAAAATCTTATCACTTACACAGAAACCTGCTTATATGAATGAACATCAAGTGTGGCTATTTCAAATTCCTCTAGGCTTTTGGGCTAATAGTTCCTAGGTTCCACGCTAAGTGGCTACATTCCAACTACAAGTACAGAAAAATCCTTGAGACATACTGATGTGGAAACTCAATCAACAAGACAAAGAAACTAACTGAAAACAGTCTAAGGTTAAAATTCTTGTCTCCTTGTGAGAATCTCCCTCACACAGAGATTAACTGTTGTTTTCCTTTCAGAATACCCCAGCAAATACAAAATTCTTGCTTTAGTAATAAGAAATAATGTTGACATCAGCTCCAGGGAGGAGACCACCCACCAAATCGCTGTCACTATAAGTTCCTGAGGGATACACACATGAAAAGTAGAGCCAAGTCCTACATGTGGTGGACTCAGAAAGCCTTGAGCAAAGAAGGGACACCTTTTCTCCCTCAAGCCTAGGGCTTTGCTCCCTACCTTCCCCCTTTCCTTTCAGGCACACCTGGGTTTCTGCTTGGCCTCCTGAGAGGATAAGGAGATGAGCAACTAAGCATGAGGATATCCAGGTCTCTCATATATCACACAAAGGACATTCAAAAGACAAGAGAGCACAGCAAGCAGGACTAGGACTTCCCTGGTGGTCCAGTGGCTAAGACTCTGTACCCAATGCAGGTTCAATCCCTCATCAAGGAACTATATCCCACACACAGCAGCTAAGAGTTCACATGCCACAACTAAAGATCCTGCATGTTGAAACTAAGAACCAGCACAGCCAAATAAATAAATAAATACATGTATTTAGGAAAGAGAAAAAAAAAAGCAAATGAGAGATATTCCAAAGTAGAGAGCCCTACAAAGCCTTGACTCTCTTGGTTGGTTATACTGAGAGTTCCACCATAGCTCACAAAGAATTCCTGGTTCAGACCCTTTCTTCATCCTGAAGACTCTAAATAAGGAGAGGCTTCACGCTATCCCTGGGAGCCTCTGAGAAACCTCTTTTTTGAGTCACTATTCAGCATGGTGTAAACAGAGATTTGAACTGGCATTGTCTTGATAGCAAGATTACAAGTTTAACAACTAGAAAGCCTGAAAAGAATAATAAATTATGCTATCTTCATTTTTATTTTTGATGCATTTCTATTAAAAAAAAAAAAAAAACTTTAGTCAGTGGTATCCTATGTACTTTGAAGAAAAATCAGACTGGAGAGACCAATGTGTAATAGAGATACCTAAGAATTAAGCTGGTATTAAGATTGTTGGGAGAAATATCAACCACCTCAGATGTGCAGATGATAGCACTCTAATGGCAGAAAGAGGAATTAAAGAACCTCTTGATGACAGTGAAAGAGTAGAGTCAAAAAGCTGGCTTAACCAGAAAGATAAAGACCATTACAGTATACTAACACATATATATGGAATTTAAAAAGATGGTAATGATAACCCTATATGCAAAACAGAAAAAGAGACACAGATGTACAGAACAGACTTTTGGACTCTGTGGGAGAAGGCGAGGGTGGGATGTTTCGAGAGAACAGCATTGAAACATGTATATTATCTAGGGTGAAACAGACCACCAGCCCAGGTTGGATGCATGAGACAAGTGCTCGGGCCTGGTGCACTGGGAAGACCCAGAGGGATCGGGTAGAAAGGGAGGTGGGAAGGGGGATCGGGATGGGGAATACATGTAAATCCATGGCTGATTCATGTCAATGTATGACAAAAACAGCTACAATATTGTAAAGTAATTAGCCTCCAACTAATAAAAATAAATGAGAAAAAAAAGCTGGCTTAAAACTCAACATTCAAAAAACTAATATCACAGCAAACAGATGGGGAAAAGGTAGCAGCAGCGACAGACAACTAATATACTGAACAACTGACTGTGAAGCTTGGATCAGAGACTGGAAATAATAGACAGATTGCTAGTTGTTGTTTTTTGGGTTTTTTTTTGAGGTTTTCACATGTCTGATGATAAGCTAAAGGCCAACATATAAACACATAATTACATTACCGTGTAGTAAATGGTATAAAAGACATATACACAAGAAGTTATCGGAAGATATAATCATGTGAGAAGTATGGGAATCATTAAAAACTTGAAGGAAATGATGCCAAATCTACATCTTGAAGAGAAATACCAATTAGCTCACCCACAGGCAGTGAGACACAGTGCTATCACTAACTAGGCTATTTTGTTGTCAGGTGGGTAAAATCTTCTACAAGTAAGACCAGGGAGGAACGCATATTGTACAGGGAAACGGGAAGCAATATATTAGGGCAGTTTAATAGCTATCATATAGCTTGTACACGTGTGATCAAAATATAAAACTGCATACAGAGGTTTTATCCATTGGCTTCTGCAGAAATCTTTCACTCAATATATTCTTTGACACTGTGTTCACCATTGGTTGTTGATTATTGCAATTTTCTGTCTCTTCAAAATGAATGCCAGTTGTGGGACTCTCCTGGTGGTTCAGTGGTTAAGATTCTGCACTCCTAGTGCAGGGAGCCAGAGTTCAATTCCCGGTCAGAGAACTAGATCCTACATGCCTCAACTCTGGTCACCTATGTGAACAGCCAATTCATTGGAAAAGACCCTGATGCTGGGAAAGATTGAAGGCAGAAGGAGAAGAGGGAGACAGACAATGAGATGACTGGATGGCATCACTGATGCAAAGGACATGAGTCTGAGCAAACATGAACTGGGGCACACTCCAGGAGATGGTGAGGAACAGGAAGACCTGGCGTGCTGCAGCCCATAGGGTCTCAGTCGGACCTGACTGGGCAAGTAAACGGCAACATGCCTCAACTAAAAGCTGGCATGCCACAGCCACGACCTGGTATGGCCAAAACAAGAAAAAGACTACTTGTCTACGTTCTTTACACAAAGATAAGTATCTCTAAAAACTAGAAATGAAGCGCAAGGAATTTTACAGTTTATTGTCCCTTACGGGAACAGAAAATGAGACCCCTTTTCATGCAGCACATTGCGTACCACACCACAATGTAGAGCGCACATTCTTCAGGCAACAGTAGCTCGGTAACACCAAGGCCTAAACACTTCACGTCCCAGATCTGACGGGCTGTACTGAGAGTTAATGTAAAATCCCTTTTGTGGTTGTCCATTTGCCTGGTATTTTCAACTTCTCAATTAGTACTGTAATACAAAGCGCAGTGTTCGCCTTATGCTACAATCTCTCTTCTAAACTCAGGAATAGTACACTTATCTATTGTGCTAAGATAATACTTCTCCCTCCCAGCGATAACCATTCTGTATCTTTTTATTCTTGAGATGACCTCTTGCAGTGCACTTATCAATTCCTCCCCACTCCCTGGGCCTGCAACAACCTCCTGGACTGCCTTACAAGAGATTTGACCTGAGATGCCTCATTAGCATTATAGATCTCTAGTCCACTACCAGCATCTAGTCCCCCATAGTTTATCTTGGCCATTCTATGACCTGGTAGTTGAACTTTCCCACTGTAGCGTCCCTTAACTGAGCTAAGCTCCTCAAAAACACATAAAGCAATTGATTTTTGTTCGTTTGTTTTTGTTGCTTAGTGAGTGTTGGCTTGAAATAAAGAGATCAAAGATATTTGTCTTCCCCTTTCCAAAGCTTACAATATCCACCTCAAGAATCTCATTTTAAACACACTTGTTACAACATATTTTTACATTTTGTGGGTTTTAATCTCTTTGTGTTGACTTCTACTAATAGATTAAAAAAATTCTAAGTGCTGAGATCAAAATCCCTAAGAGAAGAAGAAATAAATCAACAGCTGTTTACTTGTTAAGTCTAGACTTGCAAAGTAGAGAACAATGGTAATCTCTTTAAGGATTTGGAAGAAAAAGGCAATAATTATATTTTGTTTTACTTTGGCATGTAAAGTGAAAATGAAACGAAAATGTTGCTTTCATCAAAAATGAAAGCAAAGATGCTTTAACTAACAAGGGGGATACCAATTATTCTAGAAATAAAATATGATTGTATTTGTCATAATTAGAGTTAACATTTCTTCTTTAATGACTTGTTTAGCATAGAAAGGAGGAGAGTTATGTGCTGACGCTTTACGGGTGCAGCTTTATAATGTCATGATTTTTTGCAGCACTGTAAACCTACCAAAAAAACATAGTAAATTGTATTGACAAGGTTTTCATGCTTAAGCCTACATTTTATTGTACCATTATCCCTGAACAAATTGAGGCACAATATTTCATTAGACTGGACAGATACATTATTGAACACATAAAAGAATATCAAAGGCCATTCAACAGTTTTAGCAAAGAAGATCGATACTAGGTTTTGTAGGCTTGCACACCAAAAACATTCAATATCATAGCTATATCTTTTATAATAAGACTCATTTTTAAAATACTCCAAATGAGCAGATTATTTATTTTTAAGAGATGCATTTTAAGGTACTGATTTTCAGAGACCTTTATTTTAATATTCAGAGTTATTACATTTAGAAGAGGGAGGTTCACATTCAGACTTACAAATCACATCTCAGAATTGCATTGTGAAACAGTTCTGGGGATAAGTGTGTTAAGTCATCTGTTACTTACTAGGTGATATGCAATTTAGTGGCACTAAAGCATCTGAGACTGAAATTTCCCCCACTTTCTACCATTAGCAGTGTTAATTTTTCACAGAACATCTAAAGCTTTATCAGGTTTTCACAAGAGGAAAACCCTGATATTCCATGTAAACATTAATCATAACAAAGTAGAGTAGCTGCATTAAAACAGACAAAGCAGACTTAGAGCAAGCAGTATTACCAAGGATAAAAAGCGACATTACATAATTACAAAAAGGCCAATTCATCAAGACTAGGTAAGGAGCCTAAATGTGTGCAACTAATTATAGAGCTTCAAAACAGACAAAGTAAAAGCTGATAGAAAAAAAAAATGGACAAATGCAATTATTACTTGAAACTTCAACATGTGTCTCAGAAATTGATAACACTGCAGAACATGTGAGTAAAGAGAAAACTTGAACAGAAGTAGCTACCAACTTATCTTAACTGAAGCCTCCAACAGCAAAATACACATTCTTTTCAAATTCAAATGTAACATTCACCAAAACAGATCAATAGAGTCTCTCCAACTTGGTTGGGTATTTAAAATCTAAGTCGCTTCAGTCGTGTTCTACTCTTTATAACCTGCCAGGCTCCTTTGTCCATGCGATTCCAGGCAAGAATACTGGAATGGGTTGCCATGCCCTACTCCAAGAGATCTTCCCAACCCAGGGGTCTAACTCATGTCCTCTTATGTCTCCGGCATTGGTAGGCAGGCTCTTTACCACTAGCACCACCTGGGAAGCTATTTAAACCTATAATGTTCAATACTGAAATAAAAAATATCAATTCATTGGACAATTGGAAGAATCTGATCACGAAAATTGCTGGATTCTAGTTAGTTCTACCCAACTTGTAGTTTACCATCTAATTTCCAAGTGGTGTACTATAGGATGGGCTTCCCAGGGAGTGCTAGTGGTAAAGAACCTGACTGCTAATGCAGGAGATGGAAGAGACATGAGTTCGATCTCTGGATTGGGAAGATCCCCTGGACGAGGGCATGGCAATGCACTCCAGTATTCTTGCCTGGAGAATCCCTTGGACAGAGGAGCCTTGCGGGTTACAGTCCATAGCATTGCAAAGATTCAGACACAACTGAAGCAACTTAGCTCCCATACATACATGTACTATAGGATACCAAGTCCTGGACTTCATATCATCAATCCTACAAACATCTAATAGCAAGTAGGCAAGGGAGTTCCTTGGTGGCTTAGTGGTTAGGATTCCAGGTTTTCACCTATGGCCTGGGTTCAGCCCCTGGTCAGGAAACCGAGATCTTGCAAGCCAAAAAAAGAAAAAAAAAGTAGGCAGAAAAATAGCTAGACGACCTCTTGCCACTCTCAGTCCTTGGCTGCTGTAACAAGCAGGGTGCACAAAACATTGACTTCAGAGCAGATGCATTATTTTGCTGCTAGGATGGATCAGCATACTTTCTTGTATCAGATTCCATAGTCATTACCTGTGAAGGGGGGCAGTCGGTCATGGGGTTAAATGAAGACCTAATGACCTACTTTGACAAGATTAGGAATGCAAATCTTATGAGATATTCATACTTCTTTTATTCAAGGGCAGTACAGCTGATAAAATCCTTCTTGCCTATCACATATCTTGAATACTGTTCATTTCACCAATGAAATATAGCCCACCAGACTCCTCTGTCCATTGGATTTCCCAGTCAAGAATACTGGAGTGGGATGCCAATTTCCTTTCCAGGGGATCTTCCCCACCCAGGGATTGAACCCATAGCTCTTGTGTCTCCTGCACTGCAGGCAGATCCTTTACCACTGAGCCACGTGGGAAACCCACCCCTAAGTTGTAGATTGACGTTAATTTACATTTAAGACAGGTACCACACTCCACATTAAATGCATAAATATATTTAAAGTTATGATCCAACCATATATAAATTGATATACTAAAAAATACTTAAATATTTTCAATATTTAAATAATCTAAATACTGAAATAACTGAACTGGGAGGTGGGAGGCTCAGGCAGTAAAATGAATTGATAATGTCAAAGGAAATCATGGAATTTTAGGTAAACAACACTGGGGAAAGAGTTAACCACTTTTTGATAGTTTTTCCTACCATCTCATAAGAACTATTATTTAACTACCACTCTAGTTTTCCTGAGAACAATGAACAAACTGTCTGTCTGTAGGTACATACGACTTACCTTCTTGAGGCATCTATTAAAATGCTGCTTAATAAAGGTAACCATGACTTTTAAAATCGACATTTGACAGGAGAATTTAATTATCTTACTTTTAGTTGTATAGGAAAAGTATTCTCATTGTACCACATGTTTTTTTTAATCCTATTAACACAGGACATATGCTTAGCTGTAAGTGGTTCTATTGATGCTGTCTTATTTCAATCATGGATGGTTACACCATTAAATGGTGTTCATTTGATGGAACCATGGAAGAATCATTTACCTCCCACGTTCCAATTTTAACACCTACTCTTTGCTCTTCATTTTGTATATTCCAAGTTATTCAACTTCCACAGAGATTTATCTATTTTGAATGCCTGTCAAACTCTTCCAAGAGCTTCCTCTAGTGTTAGACAAAAATATGCCTCCTCAGGCTTAATCTTTCTTTGAAGGCTTCAATTTTATCTTAGAAATCCATATGAATTTCGTATTTAAACACACAAAATATCAATGTTAAGTTTTACATAAATGTTAATATTGAAAACTCTGATTGCTTAAATCACACTTATCACACAGTTTCACAAAATTCTTCTAGTGGCTCTATGTGGACCCAACCTAATCTGGAATCAGGAATTTAGTGAACACAGCTATAAACAAATTTAGAGACCCTTATGAAGGGTGAGAAATGTCTCATGAACCTACTATTTTTTCACAGTAGCCTTAAGAGGCCATATAAAGAGGAAGAAAATAAGTGTTAGCAAGTTCATGAATTCTATTTTTCCTAATTCTGTTTCAGAATGCCTATCCCAGTAAGAGGCAGAGTGACTTTAGAAGTAAACATCTGCTGCATCACAATGAGTAGGATTAATTCTATATGGAAGCAACCTGTGCACTCAAGGATCTCTGGAGTTTGCTTTCTTCCTAAAAAGCCAGATTACAGGAATCATCTCCCAAGTTTACATGTGGGAAGTCATGAAGAATGCCTTTTCATTAAATACCTACCTTGAAAAATAACTATTTAATGCAGCTCACAGTTATCTGGAGATGATGGATGACAAAAGCCACAGAAGACAAGGTCACGCAAATTAGTTTGGGGAAGAGAACAGGGGTGGCGAGAGGTCAGGAGTAGGAAAGACACTTCCTCTTCTGGTTCTCCCTGTTGCCTCTGTGTTCGTATTGTGCACATGTATTATCTCGTTTAGGAAATAAATTTCTAATAATTTTTAATAAATGATTTCAAGATAATCAGAAAAGCAGCAGCTAGTGGTTTTTCCTCTCATTCATCATAATTTTAGCCTTGGGGGAGGGGGGTCTCACCCAGACGGCTCTGGAGAAGTTCAGAGTCACATTAAATCAAGCATCCATGCCTGCCACTGCTTCACAACTGAGCAGCTACACAGTTAATCCCTGAGGTTGAAACAACAGAGAAGGTATGCAAATGTGAAGGAATAGCTAAAGATACCAACAAATTGTGTAAGTTCCCATTTATTTAAAAAATTAAAATTTTTAATTTATTTTAAAAACAAGAGGGAAAAGAATATGTAAATATATTTAGTCATTTATGAATCAACAATCTTTGGAAACTACAGATGCCTAAGACTTGCAGTGTGCCATGCTATATTCATTGCACGAATTGCATCTAATAAATGGAAACTGAAAGTGTTAGTCGCTTAGTTATGTCTGACTCTTTGCGACCCCATGGACTATAGCCTGCAAGTCTCCTCTGTCCATGGAATTCTCCAGGCAAGAATACCAGAGTGGGTTGCCATTCTCTTCTCCAGGGGATCTTCCCAGCCGAGGAGTCAAACCCGGATCTCCTGCATTGCAGGCAGATTTTTTACCATCTTAGCCATCAGGGAAGCCTTAATAAATGGAAAGCAACTATTAACATAATTTGCTTTTCTATTTACTTATACTTATGACTGTGTGGATCACAAAAAACTGTGGAAAATTCTTAAAGAGATGGGAATACCAGACTACCTTACCTGCCTCCTGAGAAACCTGTATGCAGGTCAAGAAGCAACAGTTAGAACTTTACATGGAACAATGAACTGGTTCCAAATTGGGACAGGAGTATATCAAGGCTACATACTGTCCTCCTGCTTATTTAGCTTATATGCAGAGTACATCATGCAAAATGTCGGGGCTGGATGAAACACAAGCTGGAATCAAGATTGCCGGGAGATACATCAATAACCACAAAATATGCAAATGACTCCACCCTTATGGCAGAAAGCGAAGAGGAACTAAAGAGCCTCTTGATGAAAGTGAAAGAAGACAGTGAAAAAGCTGGCTTAAACCCAACATTCAAAAAACTAAAATCATGGCATCTGGTCCCATCACTTCATGGCAAATAGATAGGAAAACAACGGAAACAGTGATAGACTATTTTCTTAGGATCCAAAATCACTGTAGATGGTGACTGCAGCCATGAAATTAAAAGACACTTGCTTTTTGTAAGAAAAGCTATGACCAACCTAGACAGTGAGTTAAAAAGCAGAGACCTCACTTTGCCTACAAAGGTCTATATAGTCAAAGCTATGGTTTTTCCAGTAGTCATGTACAGATGTGAGAGTTGGACCATAAAGAAGGCTGAGGACCAAAGAATTGATGCTCTTTTAACTGTGGTGTTGGGGTTCAAGTCCCTTGGAATGCAAGAAGATCAAACCAGTCAATCCTAAAGGAAATCAATCCTGAATATTCTTTGAAAGGGCTGATGCTGAAGTTGAAGCTCCAATACTTGGCCACCTGATGTGAAGAGCTGACATACTGGAAAAGATCCTGATGCTGGGAAACACGGAAGGCAGGAGGAGAAGGGTGACAGAGGATGAGACAGCTGGATGGCATAACTGACTCAATGAACATAAGGCTGAGCAAACTTCTGGAGACAGTGAAGGACAGGGAAGCCTGGCGTGCTGCAGTCCACGGGGTCACAAAGAGTAAGACACAAATAAGCAACTGAACAACAATAAATTATAGGGTTATTCATATCAATAAAAAGAACATCCAATACTAAATGAATTAATCTAAACTAAATATTTCTATTAATGCATACCCCAAGTCAGGGGTGAAGCTTTGTTGAGATTATACGGCAAGGATGCAACACACCATAATACCCACCCAAATTCCTCTCCACTCCCCTAATCTTCCCCCTTCTCATCCAAAATGCACACATATTAAAGCAGTGGTGGATCTGAGTGAAGTTTCTACAGACATGGACTCTTAAAGATTGCTCTCCTGACTTCTGACTTTCCTTTTCTGATTCAACATCATCAGGATTCATGGACTATACTCACTTTGGGGCTGGACAGTAAAGAAAAGCTTCACTAAGTACCGAGCATTATACGAGGACCTGTGTCAGGCAGACTGTTAAAACCGAAGAAACAGCGGAGGTGGAGTGTGAAACTCCATTTCTCCAAACTTTGCTTCAGAACAATCTTTTGACACGTAGAGAATGATTATCTCTTCTTGTTCAGTCTGAGATGTTTAGAGGGGATGGCATTATTCATTTTTTATGCCATAGCCATTTAAGACCACTGCTGCCAAGGAACGGAGGCACTGGCTAAACGACTGCTAATTAAAAATATAGGAAAGCTTAAAGTGACTTCATAAAGATGTCATGGCAATATAGTGCGTTAGTAAATCACCATAATTCCCCAGATCCAAGCAAATAAGCCTAGATCTATTTCTTTTTGAATTTTTATTTCAGGATATGAATCCACTGCCTACTCCAAAGGTCTTTGTGAACACAACGGCAGTTCTTTTCTTCTTTCCCAAATAACATCTGTGAAACAAATTACATTCTTCCCCACCAAGGGAAAAGCAAATCCCTTCTTATACAGAAATATATATAAGAATCTATTTCAACAATCTTTATTCCATACAGCCTCCATACAGGCAAATTTCTTTTTTTCCATTTCTCCAAGCATTTTTCTTCTTTCTTTCTCCTTGGTGGTCAAAGTTGCCCTAGGACACAGAACCAAACCTATCACCTTCTGACTCACCCTCTCCCCAAAGGTACTGAAAATCCTTGAGGAAATTCATATACTGAGTTAAAACTCTCAATGGAAAAAAAAATGTGTTTCATTATAATCAAGTCAGAAAATACACTTGCCCTCCATTCTCTGTGTAATGCCAAACACCTGTGCTATCTTAGACTCGTCACTAGACTTAATGACGTGTGTGTTCATCCAAGTTGCTTATTTTGACCACAAGGTGAAAATTAATAACTCTTAAGCGTCCTTTGCATAACCTGTTCCCTTAACTCACTGTTCAGACACCCCTCAACCCCTGCTTCAATCTTTGTTCTCAGTAGATCTGGAGTGAAGACTAAAAATTTTCATTCCCTACAAGCTCCCCTATGATGCCAACACTGCTGATCTGAGATCACACATTGGTTTAAAATGTTCTACTACAACCCTTTATAAAATCTGGGAGCTCCAAACATGGGCTCTGGACAACAAATCATCTTAGCTCCATATGTACCATCTCTGCCAAAGAAATGGACAAATTAGTCCATCAGAGAGTATCTTCTGAATACTACACTTCAAAGTTCCTAGTAAAATATTTTCATCCTAGCATGGTAGTTACTTTCTAAAGCATTTGTCATCTCAAAACTCAAAAGCCTTCAATCCAAGTCTTTCAAAGGCCATCAGCAGCCCATCTGTTATTAACATTCTCCTTTTCCTTATTACCAAGTTATTATAACATAAGACATAATTGAATTCTCTGCAGGTGGAGTTCAGGACCAAAGAGGCTTTCCTATCCTTAAGATGTGTTTATTCACTCAGTCAACAAATACTCATTGATCACATGCTATGTGCCAGGCACTGTGTCTACTGATAATCACAGAACACAGATGAGCAAATTTCTGCAGTTATGGAGCTCACATTCCACAGGGGTAGGAGATGAACAATAAAATAATAAAAACATAAATAATTTCAGAGATTCATAAGTAAATGACTAAAACAAAACAATAGGATAAAGGGTGACTGAAGAGTACTCCTTTAGAAGGATGATTAGGAAAAGTCTTCATGTGCTAAACTCAGTGGAGCTGAGATGCAAATAATGAGAAAGAGCCAACCATGGGAAGATCTGAAAGAAGAACATTCTAATGGCCTAGTTTCCATAACTTATTCTGTGTCCCTCCAGTGAGAAAGTGATAAGTGAAGAGGAAGCTCTGGATAGAGGCACAGACAGTTCACGTTTTTTACCAAAGTAGGCTGCAAAGTTCCTGAGTACAGATGTAGATGAGTTGGGTGGTGGAATGCGTAGAGGATTTGGTCAAATTGCTTTTCTTTCTCAGTGCAGTAAGATAGCTGCTGGGACTGGGGGATGTTTGACGAAAGAGGGAACAATGTAAAATAATTATGACATGGGGAAGGGAGCAATGAGCATAGGGGACTTTCAGAGCAGAGGAACTACACTATGTGATACTGTAATAGCGAATACATATCATTATATAGTTTTCTGAATCCACAGAATGTACAAGAGTGAAGTTCATTGTAAACTATGGACTTTGGGTAATTATGATGTGTCAGTATAGGTTCATCAATGTGGTTAACGAATGTACCACTCTGGTGGGGGATGTTGATAGGTAGAGGAGGGAGTTATGCATGAGTGGAAACAGGAGTATAGGGGAAACTTCTATACCTTCACTCAATTTTATTGTGGACCTAAAACTGCTTGAACAATAAAGTATATTATATAAATAAAAGTGAGAAGGTAAACTGATTTGTGCAGTTCTCAACCCTATCAGACCTAATGTCCTCTTTTATAACACATATTTTTAACACTTTTGGAACTATAATAAAAATAGTTTAAGCTACCTACATATATTTTTAAAATCAATATAATGCCCTCATCATAATATAAAGAAACAAATGGAAAGTTATTCATAATAAAATAACATGTATTCCCATATGTTAATGCTCAGTACTTAAACATATTAGACCATAGACAATACCACAAATTCTAAAGGAAATCAATCCTGAATACTCATTGGAAGGACTGATGCTGAAGCTCCAATACTTTGGCCACCTGATGCAAAGAGCCGACTTACTGGAAAAGACCCTGATGCTAGGAAAGATTGAGGGCAGGAGGAGAAGGGGACATTAGAGGATGAGATGGTTGGATGGCATCACTGACTCAACAGACATGAGTTTGAGCAAGCT
Source organism: Cervus canadensis (assembly GCF_019320065.1). Lineage (NCBI taxonomy): Eukaryota > Metazoa > Chordata > Mammalia > Artiodactyla > Cervidae > Cervus > Cervus canadensis. The sequence goes on from NC_057416.1 coordinate 16,260,733, forward strand.
CTGGGAGATGGTGAAGGACAGGAAAGCCTGGTGTGCTGCAGTCCATGGGATCCCAAGGAGTCAGACACAACTTAGTGACTGAACACCACCACAAAATACTTATGCCCTCTAGGGGGCGATACAACTTCTGATGAGGAACACTGTTACTGGACAAGAGGAGGAGCCGACGCCATTAGGAATTATACTTTCCCAGGAGACCTACTGGTACCCGGGAGACCTGGGTTCAATCCCTGGGTTGGGAAGATCCCCTGGACAAGGGAAAGGCTACCCACTCCAATATTCTGGCTTGGAGAATTCCATAGACTGTGCAGGCTTCCCTGGTGGCTCAGCAGTAAAGAATCCACCCACCCACTCCTGTAATCTGCAGGAGTTACAGGAGACACAGGTTTGATCCCTGGGTCAGGAAGATCCCCTGGAGAAAGGCATGGCAATCCACCCCAATATTATTGCCTGGAGAACCGCATGGACAGAGGAGCCTGGTGGGCTACAGTCCATGGGGTCACACAGAGTCGGACGCAACTGAAGTGACTAGGTACACATGCACCATCAGTACAGGTGTGCCTTTTGCTCAGTTGCCTGGATGCGACTCAGAGTAGGCTGAGTTGCTTTAACCAGGGTGGAAGCTTTACTGGAGAAGAAAATGAACTGAGAATGGAACAAGGAATTTAAGGCCCAGGTCACATCCCTTTCTGCAATTTAATAATCTAAAAAGAGCATGGATAAAGGAATGTTTTATTTTGTTGTGCTTTCACAAGTTTGCTCACAACTCATCTAGTAGCAAAATTCAACTTGAATAGACACAAAACTAGTTAGAACCCTTACTGATAACATTTCCTTGGGAATAACCATCAGTTTCACTGCAGATATCATGGTATATAGGAAATATATTATCATCTAATTTTTTTAAAGTCTGAATCTGGAAATACATCAGACCTCAGGGTTTGGGATAAAGGATTATAACCTGTGTACATAAGGGAATTAATAAAATAATGGGCCATGTAATCTAAGGTGGACCAGACAGGAAGTGAGAACAAGAGCAGGAAGAGTGAAAAGATGGAGAGCTGCTGGATGGCAGATTGTTGGATTAGACAGGTGATCCAGGAAGACTGAAGTGATGATCATAGATCATGATGTTTTTAAATGAGAATATGGAGAGTTCCTGGTGGTCCAGTGGTTAGGGCTCCATGTTCTCACTGCAGAGGGCCCAGATTCAATATATGGTTGGGGAACTAAGATTCCCAAGCCAAGCAGCATGCCAAAATACATACATACATATATATATAGTCGCTAACATGTATATTAGCAACTAAACCACCACATCCCAACTTCCTTTAGGCCTTCCCTGGTAGCTCAGTTGGTAAAGAATCTGGCTGCATTGCAAGAGACCCAGGTTCAATCCCTGAGTGGGGAAGATCCCCTGGAAAAGGAAATGGCAACCCACTCCAGTATTCTTGCCTGGAGAACCCCATGGACAGAGGAGCCTGGTGGGATACAGTCCATGGGGCCACAAAGAGTCGGATATGACCAAGCAACTGAGCACACACACATAGTAATGACAAGTTTGGACCATGAGGTGGCTGAGGTGAGGAACAATCATCCATCCTTGCAGATACTGAAGTCACTAACATTAGTACTGGGATACTTACATCCAACAGCATCAAAGGGTAGTGGTGATGACAACAGTCTGACATGGTAAGCTTCAACAAAGCTGGTCAGTATGAGGCACTGGGAAAGAGAAAAGTCTGCAGGAAGCAATGAGGGAAAAGGTGAACATCTATCCCATGGTGTAGAGCAGGTGTGAAGAGAAAATCGAAAACTAAAATAACTGGCTCAGTCTTAAGAACACACATAAACAGCAGCAGAATTTTGTAGATGAACAAGTTCAATTCAGCTAAAATGGAAGAGTTCAGGAGGGGTCAGTAAGCTTTTTTTCTATAAAGGGCCAGATAATAAATATTTTAGGTTTTATGTTATAGTTACTCATCTCAGCTATATACAATAGCTGGACATATAGGCATGTTTCTGTTCCAATAATATTCTATTTATGGTTATTGAGCTTTTAATTTCACATGAATTTCAATATCAGGAAATACTATTCTTTTAATTTTCTTTTTGTTGTTTTATCATTTAAAAATGTAAAAGCTTTTCTTAGCTGATTGTAGGCAGGAGTCCAGATTTGGACCAAGTGCCAAAGATAGGCAAACCTTGGAACAGTTTGATGTGTAGACAATAAAAAGGAAGAAAAGTTTGGAACCAGATTAGAGAAGGCTTCAAAAACATACTAAAAACTCTCTTTTTTTGTATGCTTTAGAACCTATTCAAAATTTTCATGGAAGCAAAAGATATATCATCAGTGTTTTAGGAGACTGGCTGCCGTGTCTGTTAAGAGGCTTGGCACTTATGCAGAAAGGCTATAAATGCCCAGGGACCCCTTTGTCTGAGGAAGTATAGGACATTCAATGTCATTATAAATAAACTGGAAACATTGAAAGGATACTAAATATATGATTTTACTATCACTCCAAACAAAACTGTAACAAGAAAGGTATCAAATGAACAAAAAAAAAAAATCAATCCAATGTCCTGAACAGAACTGTAAAAAGAATTGCAGGCAGAGGAAAACACATGTAGGGCATGTAGAAACATGTAGAGACAGGAAGAAAAAGAAGATTTAGAAACATTAAAGAGATTTAACTCAAAAGACTCAGGTGGTAAGACTACCACGCTGGTAAAGAAGTAGGTGAGTTGGTACACATAGGAGAAGAGTTCAGAAAAAGGCAGTCCAAGAATATGGTACAAGCTGGTACCAAAGCTAAAATTATTTTCTCTTAGAACTTAAGAATTCTTTTCTATGACTGCCGATGCTTAGTCGCACAGTCGTATCTGATTCTTTGTGACCCATTGGACAGTAGCCCACTAGGCTCCTCTGTACATGGGATTTCCCAGACAAGATACTGGAGTGGGTTCCCATTTCCTACTCGAGGAGATCTTCTCCACCCAGGGATCGAACCTGCATCTTCTGTGTCTCCTGCATTGCAGGCAAATTCTTTACCCACTAAGCCATTGCCAATGTCTTAAAATGTTTACCTCCCTTGAATTTTTGGCCACTGTATGGTTGAAACCCTAGGGGCAGGAAAAGGAGGCTTCCCACACTAGAAGCTATAAGCAATTCTGACCTACCAACACACATCTGAGACCCATTTCCAAGCCCAAAGACTTCCCGGACTGGGTCAGCAAGAGACATCTTCAGTATCCTACCACAGCAGTGGTTTCTTGGCTCTCTCTGTAGGAAAGGAAACATACCCAGCAGCCTCTGCATGAGCCTTTGTATTTATCCAAGCAAAGAATCTCAGCAAACTGAAGAAACTTGATGAGTACCCTGCAGAAAATCCATTCAGCTTCTTCTTTGCCCTCTGTTATTTACAGATTACACTTCAAGTGGGTAAACTGAAATTCAGTCCTGGGCTGCCTCTCTTCTACCTGTACTTTCCTCCCACACTGGGGCAGTTAATAATATCTTCTAGAGTGAGAAGAGCCATGAAGGAAATGGAGATATCCTAGCATCTGAGGAATCTCATTTACACTGGCCCCTCCCCACCACTGACTCTGAAATCAGAAAGAAGCAAAGAGCAGACTTGTGATAACCCAGGGTGGAGAAACTCAGAGAGAAGACAGATAAGTACAAAAATCCTGCCAATAAACACGGCAGAGATATGGACATGGAAGAATGAAGATGATAGTTTGGCTTGAGAGGAAAAGGAGCAGAGTTGAGGCAGAAGGGTGGGTGGAGACCAGATCACTTGGTATCTTCTAAGATAGGGAGGAATTGGGATTTTTTTTTTCCTAAGGGAGATGGAAAACCATTGGAGGAAGTGGCATCTCATATACCTTTTTTAAAAATCACTAGGATATATCTTTCTATTCTTTCAGTGGTACCTCTTAAAGTTTATAATTTTAATCTCATCCAATTTATCTATTTTCTTCTATATTCAGTATTTTTGTGTATCAAATAAAAAGCTTTCTCAATTCCAAATTTAAAAAGCTGTCCTATTTCTTTCTCAAAGATGTTTTTACCTTCCACAATTATATCTACAATCCATGGTTATAGCGACAACCTGGAACTTATTTATGTGTGCAATGTGATTTATGGGTCAAGATTCATTTTTTGCCACACAGATAGCTAACTGTCCCAATTGTTTCTGAAAACACTAGCCTTTTCCCACTGTCACCTTTGTCATGAGTTAGGGTCTTAGTCAAGTCAGGCTGCTATAATAAAATGCCAAAGTATACCATACTGAGTGTTTTATCACCCTATGAGAAATTTACTTCTCACAGTTCTAGAGGCTGAAAGCCAAGATCATGACATCAGCATGGTCAGTTCTCATCAAAGCCCTCTTCTGAGATGCAGACTGCCAACCTCTCATCATGTTCACAGTATTGCAAAGAGAAGCAGCCAGCTCTCTGGTTTCTTATAAGGACACTAATTCCAACCTCAAGGGCTCTACCTTCATGACCTAATAACTTCTCAAAGGTCTCACCTCCAAATGCCATCACATCAGGGATTAGCTTTCAACACAAAGTTTGGGGGGATGGAGATGAGTCACATTACTCCGTGTGTACAGGCCAGTTTCTGAGCTCTAATGTGTTACATCCTATAGCTTTTTAACATTTAATAAACAATTCAAAATATTACATATTGAAAGTTAAAAAGATGGATGTGGCTACAAAACTAATATATTCCATTCCCACTGCATATTCTTGCGGACAGAACAGTTACGTGCAGCTGGAGAAATGAGGACCTACACTATCTAATCAGATAAAGTAGCTCACCTGAGCCAACCTGACTTACAGCCCATTTGGGAGACTCAGTTTAAAAAAGAAAAGGTAACACAGCCGTGTTAGTCGCTCAGTCGAGTCTGACTCTTTGCGATCCCACGGACTGTAGCCCACCAGGCTCCTCTGTCCATGGGATTCTCCAGGTAGGAATACTAGGGTGGATTGCCATTCCCTTCTCCAGAGGATCTTCCCAAAGCCGGGGTTGAACCTGGATCTCCTACAATGCAGGTAGATTCTTTACTTTTGAGCTACAGGGAAGACCTATTAAGAGATAACATATTTAACTTCTAAATCAATGGTTGTTTATGGGATACTACTCAGCCAAAAAAAAGAATGAACTAATGTCATTTGCAGCCACATGGATGCAACTATAGATTATCATACTAAGTGAAGTAAGTTAGAAAGTGAAAGACAAATGCCATATGATATCACTTATATGTGAAATCTAAAATATGGCACAAATGATCATCTACAAAGCAGAAACAGACTCATAGAGCACAGACTTGAGGTTGCCAAAGCGGAGGCAGGAAGGCAGAGGAGTGGACTGGGACTTTGGGGTTGGTAGATGTAAACTATTACACTTAGAACGGATAAACAACAAGGTACTAATGTATAGCACAGGGAACTGTATTCAATATTCTGTGATAAATCATGGAAAAGAATATTGAAAAAGAATGTGCATATGTGAACAGCTAAGTCAGTTTGCTATATAGCAGAGACTGGCACATTGTAAATCAACTATACTTCAATAAATAAATAAAATAAAAGATTGTTTGAATCACTGATGTTTACACATTTATCCATACTGACCCACTTCTAACCATATAAGTAAACGAATTATTTAGAGTTGTATCTTTCAAATGTTTTTGGCAATGACAAAATGCTCACCCACTGATTCCAAGTCAGTTTGAACAATATAAATTTAGATCTTAAATGCCAAAAAAAAAAAGAAAGACTATATATGACTATGTAGCCTGGGACTATTTTTTAATACGTTTCTCTTTGCCCAAATAAGGACAGAACCAGCATTACTCACAGGCTGACATTCATCATTTATTCTCATCATTTTTAGCATAAAAACAGAAACCATTGTTCTGTTTTTATTCTACCATATTCCTTTTTAGAGTATACAAACCTTAAAAAGCCTGGAGCTTCCACGTGTCACCATGACTTTCTCCCGTACAGATGTGTTTTACTGGTTTCCTACTTACCACATCATACATACCAAAAAACTTCTAAAGGTAATGCTAAATGGCTGATTATACCATACAGAATATACTCCTAAAAGCCAAGTCATGTATGACTCTTTGAAACCCCATGGACTGTAGCCTGCCAAACTCCTCTGTCCATGGGATTTCCCAGGCAAGAATACTGGAGTGGGTTTTCATGCTCTTCTCCGAGGGATCTTCCCAACCCAGGGATCGAACTTCCATCTCCTGCATTGCAGGCAGATTCTTTACTCTTTGAGCCACCAAGGAATCCCAATTCTATATAAGGAGAGATGGAATTGAGTTTTCAAAAGAAAAGTTTCCTGAGAGGTGGTGAGTCTTGATTTGAGTCTTAAGAGAGATATATGTTGGAATCAAATTTGGGGTGAATTTTATGGGAGAGGTGATATTAGAGAGGATATTCCAAGTCAAAAAATACCTTTTCTGGGCTAGAACTGGGGTTACATTGTGGAGTTTATGTCTGTGAATTAACTATGTTCTAAATACAAAATGGCATCTGGATTTTGGATCAGAACAAAAAGCATTATTGGGAAATAAATGGCAAAGTCTGGAGTTTGGTTAATAGTATTACACCAATATTGATTTCTTCATTTTGTTAAATGTATACTGTTCATATAAGATATTAATATTAAGGGAAACTGGGTGAAAAGATATATGAGAACACCCTGTATTATCTTTGCAACTCTTACATAAACCCCAAAATATCTCAAAATAAGAAAGCTAAAATAGAAAACATATCTGAGGCTGACTCCTAAATTTTTATGGGGAAAAATGAGAAATTAGATTAAGTCAGATCAAGCAAGATCAAGTTATTCAAAGATCAAATTAGATCAAAATTTCAAGCTGTAAAATTCTCTCCAGGTGAACCCAATTTTAATTATTTACTAGAAAAGGAGTTATGTGGATAGTTCATTCTTAAGAGGAAATGATCTTATAAAACTGCCAAATAATAATATTCATGAGTCACTGTCAAGTACTGAGGAGAATCTGTGGTCTAAAAAACCGCCTTTAGCTACTGCATTGAGGCCCACTGTTACATTCTCACAGAGAAAATAAAACATGACAATATTTATGTGGTTACAGTTTTCATCTAAAGAGCATAAAGACTGTTGAAAATGAACAAGATTTTGGTACAAGTCTCATTTTGCTCAGTGTGAAATATCAAACTGCATCCACTTAGATTTTCTTCTTAATGTAGAATTTTTCACCCATTTTGTGCCCCCCTGCTCCACTCACCCCCATACTCAGCCTGGTAAAGGTAATCAAATGGTACAACTTCTAATTATAAAATAAGTTCTAGAAATGTAATGGTGACTATACTTATTAATATTGCATTGTATGTGTATTTGAAAGTTGCTAAGAGAATAGATCTTAAAAGTTCTTATCACGAGAAACAAAATTTTGTAACTTTGTGTGTTGATGGAGGTTAACTCGAGTTATTATGCTGATCATTTTGCAATATATACATATATCGAATCATTATGCTGCGCACCTGCAACTAATGTTATATGTTAATCACATACATTTTTAATGTAGTCGAAGTGTGCCTGAATATGCCCTCATAAAAGTCACGATCTGCTAAGATATCGAATTTCAAGGAGAAACATATATTACTGACTGGCTTTTTTGGAATGGAAACTCAAAAAAGACATTTTAAAAGCTCTTAAACAACTGACTGAACTTGGAAAATTAACTTTACCTTTAAACTTTGTATCATGATAGCAGGAGTTAGGTTCTAAACTCTGGCCCATAAACTAATACCTCTGTGACTTTCAATAAGGCATTTGTCATTACTGACTTCCCATTTCCTTATCCATAAAATGGGTAATAACAATTCATAAGCTTTCTATCAAAATCAAATAAGTATGTAAAAGAGCATTATAAATTACTGAAAATAATAATGCAAGAGGCTTTTTATGAAAGCTATAACCATGCAGTTTGTAAAATACCATAATATAAAATGCTATATCTCAAAGAATTAAGCACATTCAAGTTCTGAGCTTAGCTACTTACCGGTGTGTAAACTTCCTTTGTGCCTCAGAATTCTTAAGATAAAATATTAGTAAAGTGATGATGATGATAGTAATCATTTTATAAATCTGATTTTGAGATAAAACGAGACAATGCATGTAAAACATTTAATTCGCTAAATCAAAGAGAGATAGACTGAAGCTCCAACAATGAAACAACGTTCTACAAATTTAAGGTTAATATGCATTGACTATATATGACGTCTTTTCTTAAAATATTCCGTTTCCGTTTCTCTTGGCATAAATATCTAACTTCTTTTCCATGACTTACAAGGCCTGGGGGTCTGGCACTGCACATCCCCTCTAGTTCTCCTTGCCTTCATAGGTATTCTGTCTATTCTGAGGGAGATCTCCACTCTTGGCTGACTATCTGATCACAGCACTCTAGGGAAATCTTCCTCAACTTCCACATTGTCAGTCTCCTACTCTGGCCTCTGGTGACATCAAATACCTATCCTTCATTGTCCTAACAATAACCTGAATTTCAATATTTACAAAGCATGATTATTTCGTTCTATTTATTTAAATTTTTGATATTGTGTTCATCATGAATTTTTGCACTAATTTTATTTGCTAAATATTGCATTAAAATATTATCAATCTTAAATACTGTATTTGGGGGCACCCCTGAAATATTTCTGCATAAACCAGTAAGTCACATGCCTCACCCTAGTTTTGGCCCTGCAGCTCCAGTCTGCAAATCCCAGGAGGCTAGGGCCACAGATCCCCAGGACCCATAACAGCAGCTTAACTGAGGGAGAAACTTACATATGTGTAGAGTGAACTACAGAATATTTGCAGTTTGTGAATCCTAAGTTTTTCGGGGAAAATACTGGTTGGTAACAGAAATAAGCTGTCAAAGTAAAAACAAATTTTAAAAACCACCTAAAATGTTATTCGTAGAAGAATTACTATGACTAAAGCTGCAGCAATCCAAAAAGCCACTTGTTTCCATCCACCACCCTCTTTGTATCAATTTCAAAAGGCAGCCCAATTTTGTTTCAGGATTTAATTGGATCCCTAGCTCATTTTGAAGAAATTCAATTTTCCTTGAGCTGGATTCATATGACAACAGACGAGTTCCTTCTTTTTGATTTACTTCTCTAGGGCCATGGAAAGGAAAGCTAAAACAAAATGGGATCCAAATGATTTATATAAGAGGTATAGTGTGAAATGTAAACTTAGAATTTCTAAACATGTAGCCTCCAGTTTACATGCAGAGTTACATTAATACAAATCAAGTGACCAGACTGAATCAGCAGTGGGAAAGATTACAATTTAATCTAGTTGATGGTATGCACTGTCTCAAAGGTTAAGGGGGTGAAAACAAAAAAGGTGTAGTATGGCAAATAAGAAGCAAGAAGTAGGTGAAAAAAAAAAGAATCTTCAGTTTTACTTACATGTGTGTATTTCTTCTTCTATATATGTCATCCTATATACACTATATACATTACATCAATATGCAACGGAGACACAATATTGTGATATATCATTTATATATTTTGTTTCGCATAAGTATCATTTAGATATGTAAACGATGATAATGACAGTTTATATAGAGAGCCTCCGGTGAGGAAAAGGACTTTCAACGACCAACGACACTGCCATTTAAAGGCTTCGAAAAAATGTTCTTCTAGGATTCTTTGGTTCCTTGAAGTTGTATTTCTTATTGAAACCCAAAACATTAACATTTTTATCACACACAGACATCTGATTCAAACCTGCTCGGAGAACTTGCCTGCAGTTTCTAGAGACCACAGCAGTGCATCCCAAAGAACGAGAGAGAAGTAGTTTCTCACAATCCCTGTCTTCAGAAATTCACCTGCAAATAAAAATATTTCAAGGTAAGGAGCTAAGAAAGTTTTAACATAATTTTGATATCAAACAGATGGGGACCTGGTGTGGCCTACTGGGAAGATCAGGGAATAATCCATTTTTTAAAAAGTCCTTATTTCCCTGTTGGAAACGATCTCCAATTTTTCTCACTGGTTTTTACTCTAAAACAGACAAAAAAAAAAAAAAAAAGTGGAGAACTGCTCCCAGATATACATGTGAAATTGCAGGCAAGTGAAAATGTTAAGAGGCTTTTAAACATTGACTTGGTTTTTGTTTTAATGTTCCGTGGACTTATACGAACTATTCAACTTCACTAGACCATAGCCAATGGTGAGCGAGGACTGACCAATGCTTTCAGAGTGAGCTGTGTTATCTTTAGAGACAAGGACAGTCACAAAATGGCTGGAAAAGACTCATAGGCGATTTTCTGAGACCAAGGGTAGGGTGAAATCTGGTATGAAGTCTGGGGGAAGGTAAGAGCAAGCACAGGGAAAGGCATAGTGTATGTTTGGAGGGGTGAAACTGCCTCCTGGCAAATAGATTTTCTTTCATTGACACAGAATTACCTAAATTTGATTCTACTTACGTTCATTTGTTCAGCAGAGATTTACTGAGTGCCGACTTCTTGCTAAAACCGGGCGGCAGGGATTCAGAGATTTTTCCCACGTGGCAGAGGGGTGAGGGGCACGGATGGGGTGGGGAGTCGCCCCTGCCCGTGGGCTCCTGGTTGAAGGTGACTCAGCGCGGGCAGGTCAGGCGGCCAAACCCACCTGAACCCGGAGCTGAGTCACACCCATCTCCACGCCCTCGCTGCCTGATCCCTCAACCTTCCCTGGTGGTAGGTGCGGCCTTCCCTTGGAAATTCGACTAATCAATGCAGAGTTGAAAAGTAGGTGTAACCTGTGACCACAGGACCATCAAAAGGAGGGTGGATCCAAACCTTGGAGCATAAAGCCAGGTTGATTTTAACCCTGTGTGGGGAGCTCTCGTAGCAGTTTCTTCTACATCTGACCTTCGAAAGGACTTGGAATAGGAGATAGAGTGCTTCGCGGTAGCATGGGTAAGTACTGTTCCATGGAGCTGCTTTTTGAGTGTATTGAGTTCACTATTTAGTATTGAGTTGTGTGTGTATTGAGTTCACTATTTAGGATGGATTTTAAACTGTATCCCTATCAAAAAAATTTTTGAAAATCACGAATGGGAACCGTTTTATCATCCTAGAACCAGGTGGGGAGTGGACCTTGGCAGGTAGACTAACAATGTTTTTACGGCCTTAATCTACAGCTGTTTCGGGCCAGCCACTGGCCTCAAACTTTCAAACCAAAGTAGAAAAGTAAATACACTCTCAAGAAAGCAAATGCCTGGTTGCAATTTCCTTGAAATTGCATTTTTAAATTTTGTTTCAAAATTATATTGCCTTTCATTGCAAGAAACGGCTAGGTCTATTTTATGCTAACACGTTTAAATTATTATAAAGAGAGTAAACTTATTTTCTCTTTCTTTCCTCTTCAATTATCTCTGTAAATGGCACTGCCATCCAACCAATGGCTTGAGCAAAAATTAGGCTCCTCACTCATTCCTGATTCCTGTTCTCTCAACCCCTTCATCCAACCTGAGAGCAAACTGGAAGACTATCTCCATTTCCCCTCTCCCTCCATTTCTACTCTCTTGCCACCACAAGCTCCCAACCTCCAACCGGCTTTTCCTAGATTACTAAATAGCCTAAGGGATTTCTTTTTCCTGCTTTCACTCTTGCCTGCCTTAATCCATTCTTCACAAATCGGCCTGAGTAGCCTTTCACCCTAAATCGGAGCGTGCTAATTTCCTTGTCTGAAAGAAACCCCTTAATGGCGCCCCTCGTTTGGGAACGACCTGCAGATGGTTCCCTCCTGCACGTCCCCGACCTTGTCTCTGACCTCTGTGGCCTCCGCCCGCCATTTTGTGTAACAAGCATGGCTTTCTTTCCATCCAGCAAGCTAATCCCTTTGTGCTTTCTGCTGCAGCTTGAAAAGAACACTCTCCTTCCACCTCTTTCAGCTGGCTAATACTTCTTTTTCAGATGCTTCTTCTAATGCTTCCTTGGAGGCCTCTACAGACATTCTTTTTAAAAGATAGCCTCCTCCATTTTTCCTCTTATTGGTTTCATTTCATAGCATTTTTCTCAACCGGAAACTATTTACCCTCTTATAAAAACTTTATTTACATTTCTATCACACACAGATGGAGGTTCCATGAAAACCAGGGACTTTGTATCTTTTTTGCTGCCTTAGAGTCAGCTCTGGGGGAATTCCCTGACGGCCGAGTGGTTAGGACTACATGCTTTCCCTTCCCTGCCATGAGGCCGGTTCGATCCCTGGTAGGAGAACTAAGATACAGTAAGCCAAAATAATCTTTTAAAAGGTGAGTGCTGTACACATTAGCATCACTGATAGGCAACTTTTTCTTCCAGTAAATTAATTTTTTATAGGATTGCTAAATCAGGTATTGCCAGTCTGATGACTAAATGCATATTCATCAATTAGTTTTTATACAACTAATACATAGTGTATACATCATTATATAAAACCAGTGAGTGCTGGGGCATGTGGATAAGACACAGAGACCCTTGCTCTCTTAGAGCTTACAGACTGGTAGGAAGACAGATCTGAAATAATCAGAACCAAGGGGCTCTGGTCAGTGTACAGCAGAGAGCTAGGAGAGCATTTAGCTTTGAGACTGAGAATCAAGGGAAGCGGGCCTGAGCAAATGCTGTTTAAGCAGAGATTTTTGATTCTTGGTAACAGCTTGGTATTTATCCTAGTTTTTTTGGAGGGAGGGATACAGTTGATTACAGTAATATTATGTAAGTTACAGGTGTACATATGAGGCTAGGTAGTATTTTGTTGAGAGGAAAGAGCTTAGCACTTTATTGAAAGGAGAGGTTAAAAAAAAAAAAGAGTTTATTTGGCTGAAAATGAAACAGGAGAGCTGGAGATGGCAAGAGATAAGTTTGTAGAAAAAAGCTGGAGTCAAACAAATTGCAGCTACTTTAAATAAGCTGATTGAGGGAATGGGCTATTGTCGTCTTTCCTACTTAAACTTTAGGTCTATCACTAGTGGTTTTGCTCCAAAAATGCTATATTCACTAATACAAAATGAAACAAAAATTATTGTTTAGCTATGAGAGCAAGATTTTGTTAGGCAAATATTCCTGGATACAGTCTCCTTGACTGGAGAGAATAAATAATAATGCTTATACCATTAACTTTATTATTAGGAATATAACATATAAACAGCTTTATAATATTTTTTAAAAGGCATGTTTAAAAATAATCACCTCAAAAGAATCATGTCAATTTATTTCTGGAAAAAGAAAACATGCAATAAAAACAAAATGTGCACTTCAGTTGGTAAGGGAAGAGTTTTAAATGTTTTAAATATGAGTATATATATTGTATAGAAATATATATTTATTACATTTAAACATCTTCCCTGAGCAATTTATATATAAATATGACATACTTATTTAAATATACAATACATTCATATAAAAATACCTATTTTACTTGTATAATATGTATACATAAATGCTTAAGAAGACATTTAAAAATCTTCCCTTAGCAATTTTAAAATATCATATAATATTTGTATTTTGTGTGTGTGTGTATGGCTAAGGCATGCAGGATCTTAGTTCCCCAATCAAGGATCAAACCCTCACCCCCTGCATTGGAAGCATGGAGTCTTAGCAACTAGACTGTGACAGAAATCCCCATTTATATATTTTATACATATAAGTAAATTTATATAATACATGTATTTTATACATATAAGTAAATTTATATAATATATGGTTTATATAGTTATATATTTACATATTATTTATTTATACCTATATAAGTAAATATACATTATACAAATTACTTATACCAAGGTATATATTAGTATATACTAAATATACATATTTAGTATATATATACTGGATATATATATACTAAATATATACATACTAAAGTATATTAGTGATTGATATGATGTGTATGTACTTTATATATAAATATGTGTGTGTGTATATACAGTGTTTAAGAAGACATAAAAGCATGTTTTGTTTTCATTCTGTGTATTATTTTACCAAAAGTAAATGACACAAAATTTTGAGGAGGTATTTTTAAATAGTTATTTAAAAAGCACTTAATTTTTGTTTCTAGAGCAGGACATCAGGCTAAAATTAAGAGATCTTATAAAAGATCTTTAGATCCTTTGCTTAATTGCTTAACAGTTGTAACGATTAAGCAAAGGGCTCTTAGGAAGAATATAATCATGCTGTCTCATACTACTACTTTTAGATTTTTTTAAAAAAGATCAAAAACCATGTGTGGCCAAATTCCCCTGTGCCTTTATTTTGACTTGCACTGATAGGAGATGGGAATGCGTGGATTTCATGTGGTTTATTCTCTGGATCCCCATCTTCTAGAACAAGGGTGGGCAAGCTACAGCCACACACTGAATCAGTCTCTGCTGTAAACTGTCCATCCTCCAAGTGCTGTCTATGGCTGCTTCCACGCCACAGTGAGAGAGCTGAATGGCTATGACACAGGCCCTCAGGACCCACAAAGCTTAATTCTGTCTCATTACAGAACAGGTTTGCTGCCCTTGGTCTAGAAGAGTACCTGGCACTTAGCAAGATCCTATATTTACTTACAGAATGAATACAAAGGTAAACTAACAGTAGCTCACATGAGCAGTCAGCATTTGCTCTATGCCACGAAGTGTGCTGAGCACTTTAAATGCAGTATTTGAATTTCACAGAAGAGTTACATAAGAATGTAGGCCTATCTTGCTCCCTCGCCTCCTTCAAGTTTTTAATCTGCTACCACTCCCTCAGTCAAGGTTTACCTGGAGCTCCTTATTTAAAATTGCAAACTTCTGCTTTCTACTAGTCCCTTGGCTTATTCCATATAACATACAATGTATGTTACTTATTTTTTGTGCCCAGGAGAGCATATACTCTACGAGGCATACTCTTTTTTTTTTTTTTTGGTGTATCTATTCACTGGTCTCTCAACCCACAAGTAGCCTAGAATAGCACTAGTACATCATGAGTGACCAGTAGACATTAGCTGATCAATTAGAAAGGTCTGATAACATGTGGGGGGTACCCAGGAAAGAAATGGTTATGATCCAAGTCTTATGTACTTCACAACTAATTCTCTTCCTCTCTTGGAGAATTAGTCAAAGATGTAAATGCAGTGATTCTGTTTTTAGAAAGTGAGTTCTAGGCCATTTTTTGAGGTCATTTTCCAATCATGGCTTGAATTGAGACTATATTAATTGGAATACATTTCACCTAATGACTGCTATCTCAAACAGGTGCTTGCTGAAGACAATTCAGGCTGAGCACTCCTACCTGGAAGTGGTTATCTATCCTGGTGTAAACCTTCAAAGAGGGAATTAACAGGACACCATGGACCAGCAACTGAAGAAAAGGGGAACGACACCTAGCCAGAAAGGCCTGGGTAGAAGAGCTGCCAGTAGGGACAAGTCGCTGCCAGCCCAGCAGGAACCTCCTGACACGACATGGATCTTATGTGATGACGATGTGTGCTATGAGACTAGCTTCCGGGTTGTCGAAGAGGATTCCTTCTCTGACTGTTACATAGAATGCATAATAAGAGGTGAGTTTTCTGAACCTATCGTGGAAGAGGACCCACTCCTTCAGTCCTTTGAATGTCTGAAAGAAGGACCAAAACAAGACCTTTCTCAACAGGTTCTTGCGGCAAGCTCACTTCTTGAATGTTCCTTGGAATACATGAAAAGGGACGCAAAACAAGAACTTCCTCAACAGATTGCTGGAGAGAATCCACTTCTTGAGTTTTCTGAGTACAAGCCAAGCAAGAAGCTTCCTCCCAGAGGAATACCCAACGTGGACTTTTCAGAACCTAAACAGTTCATGGGATGTACAAGAAGCAAGCCAAGTACAAATAAAGAATATGGTGCTCCAGAAAAATATGTCTGTCCTCACGATGGATGCATAAGAGAGTTCAAGAATAAAACATCCCTGAGAAAGCATCTTCGAGTTCATAATCCCCGAGATCATGTGTGTGCAGAATGTGGGAAAGCCTTCAAGGAAAGTGCAAAGCTAAAAAGACATTTTCTGGTTCATACTGGAGAGAAGCCATTTCCATGCACTTTTGAAGGGTGCGGAAAACGCTTTTCCCTGTCCTTCAACTTGCGTACACACGTGCGCATCCACACTGGGGAGAAACCTTTTGTGTGTCCTTTTGCAGGCTGCCGCAAGAAATTTATTCAGTCAAATAACATGAAAGCCCACCTCTTGACTCACGCAAAGGCCAACAGGAGTCTGTGAGAAAAGATTAAAAAATAATCATCAAACAGGATAGGCATATATTAACTAAAGAGTTACTGGGAACAAATATGCCTCATTGATAATTGGTTCAGAAAACAATTTTAAAATCAATATTGTGACCCTCAAGCCATTTTATTTTAATGTTACTAAGATGCTCCTCTAGTCTGAGATATTATTTTAGAACTTTGTGTAGAATTACAACATGCTTCTAACAGTAAGGTCAGTAATGAACTTACTTCAAAAGCATAATCCTTAATGTCTTAACAAATTGGATTTTTGGATATGAGACTTAATATCTCATATTATAAGAAATTGATTTTTATTTTTCATTTTGTAGTTTTCAATCATTTAGCTTTTTCCTTTTAGCAAAATATTTAATACAAGTGATAATTCTAGAGAATGAAAATTTTTTAGTAGATTCTCAATAAATTAATGCATAGTTAAAATTTTTCAAGTTAAGCATCTTGTTTAATCATTTTATTTTTTATGATTGTGTCAAACCATGTTAATCATAGTAGATGTAAAGTGTTAGCTGATGATGTCAATCCATTTGAATCCATTTTAGATATTTTAAAATAAAAGGAAATAAAACCCCAGAAATGTATTAAATCTGTATTAAAAAATCAAAGAAGTGTGTATTAAAAAGTCATTTAGTTGTCTTCCAAATTAGTGAAACATGGTAAAAATTGATTGTTTAGTGTCAGTGAGGTGTAGGGGGAAAGTTACTCTCTACATGGTCAGTTAAGGGATAAAAAGCCATTTGGGGAGGGGTGTGCTAGCCAGTTTTCTGGGAACTGCCATAACAATACCACCAACTGGGTGACTTAAACAATAGATATTTGTTGTCTCATAGTTCTGGAGCTAGAAGTTTAAAAAAAGGTATTGGCAGTATTGGTTCCTTCCTAGGGTTGTAAAGGTAGACTCTGTTCCAGATGTGTCTTATTGGCTTGAAGATGACTATCTTCAGGGTTACGTGGCATTTGCCTGTATCTTCACATCATCCCTCTGCATGCCTGTGTTCAGATTTCCTCTTTAAAGCACATCAGACAGACTAGTTTAGAACCCACCCTGATGATGCCCTCATTGTAACTTGGTCTATAAAGATGACCATCTCCAAATGAGGTTACATTACAAGGTACTGGGGGTTAAGATTTCAACATGGATTTTTGAGGGTACACAGTTCAAACCATAATGAGTGTTCTTTTAGGCCAAATAATTTCTAGAATTCCATTTTACAGAATATGTGCACTAATGTAGGTAATTTGTTCAAAGATGTTGACTAAAACATGTTTTAATAGTAGTCTGATTCATAATACAAATGTCCATTAAAAGGGAACAAGTTGCATAAATCTTTATTCAGTAGGAAATGTGCAAATATTCTTAAAGGGAGCTAGGCTGTAAAGGGAAAGAAGGAGGTCCACAGCCAGAGGGAAGCCACGGGAGGAAGTATGTACCATAAATAACTTTTCAGGGGGAAAGTCAACACACAATATAAACATCAAACTGAAAATTAATCTTCCTTTTAGAAATGCCAAAAGTAAAACTGATTTTTTTTTTTTTTTAAAGAAAACAAATCAAGGGCTTACATTTTTACTTAAGTAAAATTTAGTACTGTGGTGGTGGTTTAGTTGCTAAACTGTGTCCAACTCTTGCAATCCCATGGACTGTAGCCTGCCAGGCTCCTCTGTCCATGGGATTCTCCAGGCAAGAATACTGGAATGGGTTGCCATTTCCTTCTCCAGAGGACCTTCCTGACCCAGGAATCGAACCTATGTCTCCTGCATTGCAGGCAGTTTTGTTTTTTTGTTTTTTTTTTTTAATTTTTTTATTAGTTGGAGACTAATTACTTCACAAGCAGGCAGATTCTTTACTGACTGAGCTATGAAGGAAGCTTCAATAGGACTAAGTAAAAGGAAGGATTAAATAGAGAGCAGTCAAGGCTAGAGAAATTCAATGGCAAGGTTTAGGCTGTAAATTGAGAGCTGGGACTCAAGGCATCAGGAAGGATCCCGTGTGTGTGCAGGCTGGTCTCCTTCAGAGATGACTCTTTCTGGAGCTGAAGGGGCCAAAGTCTCAGCATTTATAACCCTAACCTGTAAATGTACAAGGAGCATCAGCCTGAGAAAGTGCTTGTGTATCTGGATTCCAAGACTAAGTTAAATTCTGAGCTGAGAGTAGGAACTTACTTGACTAGCCTCCTAACTGTTCTTGTCTGTCTTTTATGTCTCCAGATACTGGCATTTTACAAACTGCAAACCCTGGTCAATAACTAAATATTTTTGTTTTCACACTGATATTTGGATTCATGGCATGTATCCTTTTTTAATTTATTTAAAAGCCAAATACAGTTAAAGTTAACACTAAAGAAATACACTCTACAAAAAAACTTTGGTATCACTGTAATATATGGGGCATAATTAGTTAGCACTTATAAATTATGGAATGAATAAATGTATAAAAATGCAGCTTAATACGCTTTTTAAAAACCAATTACAGGGCTTCCCTTGTGGCTCAGTGGTAAAGAATCTACCTGCCAATGCAGGAGACTCAGGTTCAATGCCTGACCCAGGAGGATCCCACATGCTGTGGAGCAACTAAGCCTGTGCTCTACAACTACTGAGCGCATGCGTCCCAGGGTCTATGCTCTGCAACCAGAGAAGCCACTGCAGTGAGGAGCCCGCGCACCACCCGGAGAGCGCGGTCCCTGCTCTCCACAGCTAGAGAGAGACTGCGTGCACCAACAAAGACCCAGCACAGCCAAAAAGAAGTAAACAAGCTTCTTTTCAATTAAAGGTCACCAAAATCACATGTATTTTAAAACAGCTAGTAAAACACTACTTGTTTTTACATAAAATCTGGTTACACCAAAATAAAGGTGGAAAACTACAGAGAAGGGTTTAATTACCTATGCATATGTCAACTCTTATTCCCAAGAGTAATCACTACACAAAAAAGCTTTTTTTTAATGGTCATTTTTGTTAATAGTCAAAATTATCTGAAATCCCGTATCTTTTTTTTTCTTTTTGTCTTCCTCTAAAAGGGGCAGGAGATTGAGGGTCCGTTCAACTCCTAACATCTTAGATAATGAAGAACTATCTTGCCTTGAGAATTATATCAACCAAGGCTGTGATTAGATAGTTAACGTGTTAAACCACTTACATTCCTACTTTAGTTTATCGTACTCTGTGATATGTGCATATGTGATATGAGACTGCGTCTCCCAGTCATATTTGATTTCTGTATTTCACCTTAGCTACACTGTGCACTGGTGGACATAGGATTTCCCTTCTATTCTATCCAGAGAGAACTCTGCAAAAGAACTGTCAGATTCTTATATTACTTTCCTGCCAAATATGCATGTGCAGAAATCTGCGTGTGCTTATGTTTTAATTACCTAATGCACTAGCTCTGACTGAATAAATTGCATGATTACATCCTACATTGGACACAGAACACTGCAAGTTATATTAAAAAGCCATTATATTTGCAACTCTGAGCAAGAGACTATAATTAAAAGGCAATTGGATGAAATTAGCTCTGAGAGTACAAGAGTTTAAGTAGGATTTGGTAAATGAACATTTAACAGTTAACATGTGCTTTTTATTAGGTCTTTTGCTTCTTTTCTCTATGACCCAAGGGTTGAATTTCTTTCATGTCAGTGGATCAATGGATCAGACATGTGAAAACACCTGTACAAAGCTATGCTTTACAATGTGGCTAAAGTTATATCCATAAAAAAAGCCAAAATAACTTTTGTGACTTCAGTAAATCAAGGTATTAGGTGAGCCAGAATGATACCCTGGGCATTAATAAACTATTTTTAATACTCCTAAGATCTCAGGTATGTGTCATAAAAGGCAAACTACATGCTTCCTGCAACTGCATATGTTGATCATAAAATATACATGCAGAAATCAAAGAAATACAACTTCAGCGAATTTTGATTATCATGACCATTAAATATTTTAGAAGTTATTGAAGTAGTGAAGGACAGGGAAGCCTGGCATGCTGCAGTCCATGAGGTAACAAAGAGTTGGACAAGACCTAGAGACTGAACAACAACAATAACAAAGTTACACACAATAGATGTAATAGCACCTCATCTTTATCTAAGACAGCCAACACATTTGCAAACTGCTGAGGACTTAGCGTGGTACTTACTGATACTTGGCAGGGGGCAGTGGAAACCTCTATGCTTATCAAATATATATGCCTAAAAGATTTTATAGCAGTTTAGGGATGACTGCAAATTCTTTGCTACTCTTCCAATTGAGAGTTGGGGTCTATGATCCTTTGTCTTGAGTCTGCTTGGTCTGCTTTGATCAACAGGGTGTGGTATAATTGACGCCATAAGAGCTAAGCCTACTTCAGGCCTAGCCTCTAAGAGACCTGGCAGCTACTGCCTTGTTATTGCCGAAACCAACTGTCATCTTAAGCAGCACGATTACCTGAAGACGACCACCCCAGGAAAACCAGCAGCTATTGCAACAGGAGCTGATGCAAGCCGTGTGCACAGGCCCAGCGGGACAAGACAAGGAGATACCAAGCCAAGGAGTCATGACGTGCCAGGGATTCAAATAAAAGAGCCATCTTGGAAGGATCATCCTGCCACACTCACCCCAGGTGACACCAAATCAACTGTAGGGCCTAGATGGCCCTTTTCCAAATTTCTCACCCACAGAAGGATGAGAAAAGTAAGATGATTTGTTTTTTTACATAGTGACTGTAGTTTATAATTTATAAAATTAAAATTTGCTAAGAGTAGAACTTAAAAATTCTTATCATATACATGTACACATACATATATGCAATCATCACAATGTAGAGTTGAAATATCTTACAATTTTGTCAATTACACAATTTTATTTGTCAATTACAGTGCAAACAAGCTGAAAAAATTAAATGGTTGTTTTAAGCCATTTGAATTTTGGGGTTAGTTCATTACGCAGCAATAGATAACATACTTTCCACTTTGGAGATGTAATTTGAATTTCATAGTCTGCTTTGTATTTCTGTGTTGTATGTATATATACATATAGATTTTGCTGTTTTACTAGTTTAGTTTACTAGTTTAAAATTCTTTTTAAATTTATATAGACCTCTTTTTTTGGCCACAGGATTTTTGGGATATATGGGGTTTTTGTTCCCCAACCAGGGATCAAACCCAGGCCCTTGGCAGTGAGAGCGTGGGCTGGACTCCCAGGGAATTTCATAGATCTCTTTTCAAAGTCATATAGTGAGGTAGTGATCCCTCAGTCCTTAAAGGGCTATGCTCCCCTTTAACCCCGATCCAAGCTCTAGCTCTTCCTTACTACTTAATAGTAACAGTGAGGTGAGGCTGGAACACCTGAAGATCCCACTAAGACAACAGGGTAACAGAACACAGCCTGTGTTCTCGGTCACAGGCTTCAGAGAGACCTGCTGTTTGGGACCCAGAATTAAGAAGGTCCACTGATTCCTTTCATTCTCACCTGGGACCTGCTTCAGGTCTCTGAGGGGCAGTGTTAGTCATTCAGTCGTGTCTGACTCTTTACAACCCCATTGGAGTACAGCCCACCGGGCTCCTCTGTCCATGGGATTCTCCAGGCAAGAATTCTGGAGTGAATTGCCATTCTCTTCTCCAGAGGATCTTCCTGACCCAGGGATTGAACCTGGGTCTCCTGCATTGCAGGCGGATTCTTTACCACTGAGCCACCAGAAACCCACTTATTCCCCTAGTCTCTAACTTGAGTATATCTAGATGTCGCATTTAACTAGGCTACACTAACGTTATCCCAGAGGGGGGTACAGGGTAGAGACAAGAGATAACCTTGACGAGGTTGGCAAGGAACAAATTTTGAAGGATTCATAAATCATTTCAAAGAACTAGAACTTTTTCTAGTAGTAAATAAAGGAAGCATTTAAGTCATTAGCATAAGTAATATGATCAAATTCACTTTTTAGAAAAATCATTTGGGATGCAGGGTAAAAGAGGATTGAGGAGTAGAAAATCAGGCGGCATAATCCACAGGAGAGGTGACGTCTTACTGGATACTTTATTTCCAACACAGACATAGAACATAATTTATTCACGGATGCTTAAATGCTTGACAGCGCGCATGTGTGCTCAGTCCTGTGCATGGACTGTACCCCACCAGGGTCCTTGGTTCATGAAATTTTCCAGACAAGAATACTGGAGTGGGTTTGCCATTTCCTCCTCCAGGGGATCTCTCCAACCTAGGGATCGAACCCACATCTCATGTCTCCTGCACTGGCAGGTTCATTCTTTATTGCTGGCATCACCTGGGAAGCCCAAATGCTTGACTGCTGCTAAGTCACTTCAGTCGTGTCCAACTCTGTGCGACCTCATCCCTGGGATTCTCCAGGCAAGAACACTGGAGTGGGTTGCCATTTCCTTCTCCAATGCATAAAAGTGAAAAGTGAAAGTGAAGTCGCTCAGTCATGTCTGACTCTTTGAGACCCCATGGACTGCAGCCTACCAGGCTCCTCCATCCATGGGATCTTCCAGGCAAGAGTACTGGAGTGGGGTGCCATTGCCTTCTCCGAAATGCTTGACTAGACAAAGTTAAAAGCATTTCCAAGCAGTAGGAAAGACTATGAAAGTGACAGATGCACTAAACGTCACGTCACTGACATACAACAATCAAAAGACGAACAAACCAATTAAAACTTAGCAAAGATCTTGAATAGACATTTCTCCAAAGAAGATAAATAAATGACCCATAAAGTACACAATAAGATGATAAACATTGTAAGTCACTAGGAAAATCCAACTCAAAACCACAAACAAAACAAAACCACACTTGCTAGAATGGCCATAAGTAAGAAAAAAAAGTCTTGGTCACAAAGTGGAGCAATTTGAACCTTCCATCACTGCTAGTGGGAATGGAAGATGGTATAGCCACTTTGAAAAACAGTTTAGCACTTCTTTAACATGTTAAGCACACTAATCAGATGACTCAGTAATTTCACCCCCAGATGTATAACCAAGAGATACACAAATCTGTATACAAATGTTCACAACAGCATGATTCATAACAGCCAAAAAGTGAAACACCCCAAAAGCCTCCAACTGATGAACGGATAAACAAAACTTGATATACCCATAAGTGGAATATTATGTCATCCATAAAAAATGATGAAGTATTAATGCATGTTACAACAACAATGAATCTTGAAGACATGCTAAGTTGAAGCAACCAGACACAAAATTCCCTATCATACAATTCTATTTGAAATGCCCAGAGTAGACAAACTCACAGAAATTGCAAATAGACTAGTGATTTCCAGGAGCAAGAGCATGAAGAGAATAGGCAGTGTTATATCAAACACTGCTGTGTGGAGCTATGGATGTGAGTGTAACAGGAAGCAGGGGGAAAGAAAAGACTGGAGAGAACAGGTCAGTTTGGAAGTAAGAAATGTTGAAAGCCCCCCAAAGGCAGCAATTAGAGGGATAAAGAAGAAACAGAAAAAGGACATATTTCGATAAAACTTTCAGACTGTCAGGATGCATGGGACCAAGAAGAAACATGTAGAATGTTCTTAAGATTTTCAGCTTGGTAGAGTGGATGGATTGATGTCATAAAGGGAAAGGAAACTGAGAGTGCAGAAATAGAAGCCAGGAGAGACTGACTACATGATGAGTTCAGTTTAAGGTAAGACTTACTCTGAAATGGCAATTGTGCATGTTGGGGGAAAAAAAAAAAAAATCACTGTGAAAAGTGAACCTAATTAAATTTGACTGTGGAAGCTAAAAGTTTTGCAGCATTCCAAAATCTTATTGATTTCTCACAATAATTTAATCCTGTGTTACAAAACAAGTAAACCAAACAGAGAGGATAACTATTCAACAGGTTAAATGTAAAATAGTCTTATTATATTTTCAACCCTCCAAATTGACTAGTAAGTCTATGACAGAATCAGACCATGTAAAATCAAAATCAAAACATATCAGAACTATTTCTCTCTAGCAATCAAGTAATTATTTGCACAGAAGACAGATTTGATCAAGAATGTCCAGTCAAATCTTGAAAATAATGAGGAATTCAAAAGCCAGCTACCTAGAAATTTCTCTAGTCAAAGAAATAACCAGAGTTGTAAAATAGCTGACAAGCCATTTATTAAAACAGCAGTCGACTAATGCCACTTCTTGCTTCAAGGTTACATTATAAATCAACTGAGAGGGGCAAAAGCCTTGTAGGAGATCAGCAGGAGGATGAGCAGAACAATTTAAACTGTAAAAAGTCCTAAAGTACGCGTATCTGACTTACAGGAAGAATGAGGCTTAAAGGGTAGCAATTAACAGGTATTAACACGGCTGGCACCCTGCACGTTTCATTGCAAAGATCAGAGGGATTGATTTATAGTGTTCCCATGTGACTAATGAAAGTAGACTGGTGACCATATTGTTCCAAATGACTGCATTAAAGAACATTATTACTTTAGAGAAGCCTATGATAATAACAAAATCATTATCGCCAAAGACTAAACAAAATAATTTTAGAATCAACATTTTACATTTGAATGCTCATATTTTACTGTTATTAACTATCTTTCAAAGTGATTAAAAACTCTAAAGAAATGTCAGTTCTGCTCTTCATTTTATTTTCCTCTTGGAAGAGAGATTCAAAACCTTCCTGATGTCAGCACTTAGAAAGGTTAATTATTCATAGAGAACAATGAAGAGGAAGCACTAAATTGGACACATGCTTCTCACATTTAAAGATAGGGGAGTAGATAATGATGTCCCTTTTGTGCCCTTCCAAAAGAAATATGAGGAATTGATAATGTCTCACATTAAGTCTTACAGGAACAAAATGTAGCGCATGCATTTTTGTAAATCACTCAATTATTAAGGAAAAAGCTCATAAGAAATGTGGTCTCAATAAAATGTTATCCTTTTAGGATGTTTAAATATGGCCAATGTTAAATATCTTATCTTAGAAGAAGTAAAAGATGACATTCTTTACCTCTAGAGACTAGAAGGAAATAATTGTTTTTTCTAGTTGCACTGTGCAGCTTGCAGGATCTTAGTTCCCTGACCAGGTACTGAACCCAGGCCATCTTCAGTGAGAGTGCCAAGTCCTAACCACTAGACAGCCAAGGAATTCCCTAAGAGGAAATTTATCTGTGTATTCCTGGTGGCTTGGTTGGTAAAGAATTCGCCTGCAATGCGGGAGACCTGACTTCCATCCCTGGATTGGGAAGATCTCCTGGAGGAGGGCATGGCAATCCACTCCAGTATTCTTGCCTGGAGAATCCCCATGGACAGGGGAGCCTGGCAGGCTATAGTCCATGGGGTTGCAAAGAGTCTGACATGACTGAGCGGCTAAGCACAGCACATGAAGTTATACTCAGTTCAGTTCAGTCCTTCAGTCATGTCCGACTCTTTGTGACCCCAGGGACTGCAGCACGCCAGGCTTCCCTGTCCATCACCAACTCCTGGAGCCTGCTCAAACTCATGTCCATTGAGTTGAAGTTATACTAGATACCGTATAGGTGCTCTGAGCCAGCTTGTATACAATAATTTTGAGGTGACAGAGCAGACCATTATAAAGAATTAGAGCTCTGTCTCAACAGGTCTTGTGACAGGATGATTATAATTTAACAGGACATTTTCATCAGTTGCAGCAGTGACTACGACAGAAGGAATGACAGACAGGCACACCTTAAATGGATAATTCTAATAGTTCGATTCTGAGGGAAAATTGGATGAATGAGTGAAAACTGAACGAATTCTTCAGTGCAAGTCTGTGGGTCAGGACAAAGGGAAAACATCTGAGGCAGAGACCACCATGCACCTGTGAGCCCAGAGAAACACTACTTTTTTCTCCTTCACTCAAAAGTCCATTATACAAATGGGCTCCTGGTGGCTGGCAAGAATCAAACTACTTTGAATTCTAAAGAGAGGCTCCAGCTAGAACATCTATCTGACACTTTTTTAAAATTTGCTTTTATTTTTTGGCCATGCCACATGATATACAGGATCTTAGTTCCCCCACCAGGGATTGAACCTGGGCCCCCTGCAGTGGAAATACAGAGACCTAACCACTGGACCACCAGGGAATTCCTGTCTGACACTTTTATATATTAAGACTGCATCTAAACATTTACAAATGATGGTTCTGAATTCATACACACAACAGGTTAACTTTCATTCAAATTGAAATTCTTTTGACATTTATTTTATATGCTAATGTTCTTAAATTACCCTTTGATAAATACATTCAAATTTATCCAAATGAGTTTATTTTGGCTTTGTGGTAGACAGCCTTCCAATATGGCTGCCAACAATTCTTCCCAGCTCTTTAAGCATAACCCACTCCTCTCATCAAGAATAGATGAGGTGAACAAGGCTATTTATTTGCATAAACACTGTAGTTATCAAGTTTAAGTCTGATAAAACTATTGTTGTTGTTGTCCAGTCATGAGGTTGTGTCCTACTCTTTGTGATCCCATGGGCTGCTGCACGCCAGGCTCCTCTGTTCTCCTCCATCTCCCAGAGTTTGCGGAAATTCACGTCCATAAGACTACTCGGTCTCCCTGGTGCCTCAGACAGTAGAGAATCTGCAACGCTGGAGACCCAAGCCCCTGGGTTGGGAAGATCCCCTGGAGAAGAGAACGGCTACCCACTACAGTATTCTCGCCTGGAGTGTTCCACGGACAGAAGAGCCTGGCAGGCTACAGTCCATGCGGTCACAAGAGTTGGACACGACTGAGCAACTAACACTTTCACTTTAAAACTATTACCTGATCTACCCAGGTCTCCTGCACTGCAGGCAGATTCTTTACCTTCTGAGCCACCAGGGAAGCCCATTATCTGATCTATAATCTCCAAGTCATATTCTGTCCATCTTCCCAGTAATGTTCTTTATCCCCTTGCCCCTGGGTCAGGGCTCCAATCCAAGATCATGTTTGTCATGACCTTCTGGTCTCCTTTAACATAGCAAAGTTTCTTATCCTTTCTTTGTGTTTCTTGACCTTGACATTTTTGAGAAGTACAGTTATTCTGTAAAATGTCTTTCAAACTGGGTTTGTCTGTTGTTTCCTTATAATTAGATTCATATTGTGTATCTTTAGTAGAAATATAATTATTGTGATGTTGTGGTCTTCACCTTGCATTATATCAAAAGGCCTAAAAAGCTGGTTTTTCCAGGGCAAGGTTATGTTTCAGAACACTTGGTTAAAAGGTGGTGTCTGCTACACTTCTCAACTGAGAAGTCAATGCTCATCCTTTGTCATTCATAAGTAATTTGTGGGAAAATACTTGGAGATGGATATATCTTGTTCATCAAACTTTCACTCAGTAGAGTTAGCATACACTCATGAGAAAAAGAACACTTTATACATATATAATAATGAACTATTAAGATACTTCTTGAAGCAGAATATTAATTATATTCCAACTGTAAACAAATCAGAAATGTATGGCTTTAATTTTCTGTAATATATTTTTACTTAATATATAGTGGAAAATGTGCTTCACAAAATCACTTACAGTTACCCAACTCTACTAAAAAAGGCATTTAATTTTTCAGCATATTTTTGAATCTATTTAACCAAAAATAAAAAAACAAGACCATATAAAAAACAAAAGAATGTTAGTATATATAGTATATAGTTAGAACTGAATCTACGACAAAATTTAAAAGTTGACTTGGAGCTTTATAGTGACTCAGAGAAAATGAAGATTTCAGTCAACTAACATTCATTGAATGTCTATTATCCGCTTAGCATTGTGATATGTAAATATATTCATATCCAGCATCTTTTTTTTTAACCATCCTAATTCTAAAGGTTAGTTGCATTATACCTTTTTCACAAATGACAACATTTAAGAGGTTTATTTACTTAACAAATAATTAATACCATGTGCCAGGTACTGTATTAAGCACTGCAAATACAATATGGAATAAGACAGAAATGGTTTCTCTTACAATCTAGGCAAGACAGGTATATAGCCAACTATAAGATGTTGTGCCCAATGTATAGTAAATGGTATGATTCAGGTCTATGCAATGTGCGAAGAGAGGCATATAAACCAGCCTTGGGGCTTAGGGGAAACTGAGGATGAAAATTATAATTAGGTTGAGAAATGAAAGATGTACAGGTGATGTCAGTGGTAGTGGACAGAGGCCTCACATACTCCAGAGAGCATTTTCAAAGGTCCTGCGGCTATGCCAGCATTTTCATTAAAATTGGAAAGTTGAAAGCCAAGGGAAATGACCGGAAACGAGGCCAGCAGAGGTAAACAGGTAAGTGAAGTAACTATATTTGGAAGGCCACATTCTTTCTACCCACAACTTGCTTAACATCACTCAAACATTGCTATCACTTGGAGAAGCTTGTGATATAGCTTACATTGATTTTAGTTTGTTCAATTTGGGATCAAAGGTGGCAAAGTTTCTGCATTCAGCATGGTATGACTCATTAAAATGCTGAAACTCCTTTTATCAGTTTATTCTGGCCCTGGCCAGAAGTTACTAATCCAGCTGAAACATCAAATATGATGGTAACTCGGTCTGAGAATAAATAATAGATTATGTTAACACAGACAGGGATGAGAAAACGAGAAGCAGCCTTCCTAGTTCTGCAGGATGTTAAGCAGTTTGTGAATCAAGATAAAGAAAGGAAATTGCTTTAAAAGAAAAAAATGGATCTTCAAATCATTGTTTTAGGTGTTTGTAATGTATTATAAATTAAGATAAATAATACAAGAACTCTATATTTAAAAGAGTTAAATCATTTTGTAATTCTGGCAGAGAACTGAATTCTGTAACTTTTTTTTTTTTTTTAAAGAAAAGGGATTCAGGGTTAGAAGAGGAGTAAAGTAGATGGGCATAGAAGGGAGACTGGTGGAGGGTCACAGAGAACTATGTAAGATATTATAGCACTCAGATAGTCTCTCTGAATTTCAGAGTTTGTACGTCTATTTAAAATATTCTGGGGACTTCTCTGGTGGTAGATGGTTGAGACTCCATGCTCCCAATGCAGCGGGCCCAGGATTCAATCCCTAGACAGAAAACTAGAGCCCACTTGTTGCAACTAAGACCTGGGGCAGCCAAATAAAATAAAAAAAAATTGAAAAAATAAATAAAATATTCTGGCCCAGGGGTCAGCAAGATTTTTCTGTAAAGGACCAGGTTATAAATATTTAAACTTTATTTTAAATTTTATGATCTCTGCTGCAACTGCTCAACTCAGCCCCTGTAGCACAAAAGCCATAGGTATGTGTAAATGAATGAGCATGATTGTATTCCAATAAACTTCATTTACAATAAAAGGCAGTGGGCCACATGTTGCCTACTGGCTTCTACTGCTGGGGATATGGGTTCCAACCCTCAGGGAAATAAGATTTCACACTCCACAACACAGCCTCCCCCCCCACAAAAAAACCCTTATTTTTGATAAAGAAATTAATCCAGAGTACATAAAGAACTTTACAACAATAAAATAGCAACAAGTGTAATTTAAAAGCTGATCAAAATATCTGAATAGATAATTCATCAATATAAATAGGAAAGGCAAACACAGAAAAACATACACAACATCTTTAGTTACTGGGAAAATGTAAATTAAAATCAAGAGATACCACGGCACATCAACTACAATGAATGAATTTTTGAAAACTGAAAATAACAAGGGTATGAAGCAACTGGAACTCTCAAAAATTGCTAATGGGAATGCAAAATTATGCAACTGCTTTGAAAACTAGGTAGTTTCTTAAAAATTTTTACCATGTGTTTATGTAAGACCAAGCAAAATCACTGCACATATTTAACCAACTGAAAAAACAAACATATATACACACACAGACTTGCCCTGGAACCTTCATCTAGCCATTTGTTCAAAGTGGCCAAATCAATGGCCAAAATCGCCAAAAACTAGAAACAACCCAAAAGTCCATCAACTGGTGAATGGATAAACGAAGTGTGGAGTGGAACACCATGGAATGTTTCTGAGCAATCAAAAAGAATGTGTTACTGATGCATGTAACAACAGAAACACATCTCAAAAGCACTCACTAAGTGAAAAGAAGCCACATACAAAAGCCATACACACATACCGTATGATTTCATTTAGGTATAACAGAGTTTAGAAAAGGCAGATCTCTAGTGACAGGCTGCTGATCAGTGGCTGACAGACATTTGCCAGTAGGTGGTGATGGCACTAATAAGAGGACTAACTGAAAGGTGAACGAGGACATTTGGGGAGTTGATGAAACTGTTTTATTTTGTGGTTCTTGTTGTTACATGACTGGTCTATTTGTCAAAATTCATTGAATCATCCCTACAGGGGGATGCATAGTCTTAACCACAGGACCATCAGGGAAGTCCCGAGTCAGGCAAGCTTTGATGGAGGCTGGATCAGCACGGCAGTGGAGGGAGTCATGGTGAGAAGTGATCAGATTATTTACTTTGAAGATAAAGGTTGGTCACAGGGTTTCTTAATAGCTTGATGGTGAGAAGTGATCAGATTATTTACTTTGAAGATAAAGGTTGGTCACAGGGTTTCTTAATAGCTTAGAAGTAAAGTACAAAAAAAGAAAGAAAGGAAAATCAAATCTCCAATGATGTAAGATATCCTCAATTCATGTTGGAAATGACACTCTCCCTAGGAAAACCCACCTCGCAACAGTACAGCACAGGAGCCAAATACTGCACTGTCTCGTAGAGAATTCTACAAACCACCGAGAGTCAGCCTCCTTTGTCTTATTTGTAAAGTGGGGCTAACCCAATGCCTACCTCATGGGGCTGTTGGGAGAATGAAATGAGTTAATGTCTATGAAATACATAGAACAGGGCAGGGTACAGAGTAAGCTCTCAATCAATGCCAACTCTTCTTTCTCAAATCTGCTCAAGAAACATTGACTTAAAGAAGCTCTCATTTTTCTCCCCTAAAAGGAACATTCAGTCTACCACAGCTCTTTGTCTAAGGTAAAAAGAGTTCTCTGTGCTTGACCAACTTGTGGATCTGCCCATCTTGAGCATTAGTCTGCAAGCACTATCAGCTCCTGATTCATGTCTAGCCTCCCTTCAACAGTGCACAGCCATGGCAAAAACTGGTGCCAGGTAAATCTTGTTCTTTTTCTACTTACCATTTGCCACAATTGTCCCCAGTTACCATTAGCAAACCAGAGGGTTCTTTAAAAATAGATAATTTTCTACAACATTTTTTGTTTGCTTGTTTTTGGCCGTGCCACACAGCTTGTGGGATCTTAGTTCCCTGAGCAGAGATTGACCCTGGGCCGTTAGCAGTGAGCACACAGGGTCCTAACCACTGGACTGCCAGGGAACCCCCCAGGACAGTTTTGGATTTGCAGAAAAATGGATAAAATAGTAGTGAACTCCCATATACTCCACACATAGTTACCCTTATTATTAACATCTTGCTTTAGCATGGTACATTTGTTACAATTAATGAACCCATAGAGCTGCAACATTTATTCAGACTGCCTTAGTTTTTATCTAATGCCCATTCTCTGTTCTAAGAACCCATCCAAGACACCACATTATATTTAGTTCTGAGGTTCTTCTTAGGCTCCTCTTGGTTGTGACAAGGGTCTCAGACTTCATTTTTGATGGCTTTTTTTAACAATGATTTTTCAGAATACTGATCTTATATTTCGTAGGATGCTCCTCTATTGGAATTTGCTGGTTTTCTTCATAATTAGGACGGGGTAATGTACTTCTGAGAGGAAGACCACTGAGGAAAACTGTCATTCTCATCACTTCATATCAAGCATAGATATTAAATCTCACTAGTTGATGCTGGTCTCGATCATTTGGCTGAGGTGGTACTTGTCAGTTTTCTTCACTGTGAAATTACCTTTCTTCACATCACATTTTTTGAAGGGAAGTCACTATGCAATGCCCATAATTAAGAAATGGGGAGTTGTGCTCTGTCTCCATCCAGCATTTTTTTTTAAACTGGAAATTTTTGGTATTTTAAAACAACTAAATATTCTGCTGTCTTACCTACTTTTATTCACTGGTTCCTCTTGAAGTTAGATGATGTCATAAATTCCCAGTCCCAGCCCAGAGATTCTGATTCAATAAATCGTGGGTGGAGCTCAAGGGTTTAACCAATGCCCCTAGATGACTCAGATGCAAAAAGTCCATCAGCTCACTTTAAATAGTTCTACGCCAATCACTTATTAATGATAATTATTCTGAACTAAAGACCTCTTGACTAACTCCGGAGCTATTTTACCTTTGGTTAAAGGTTTCTGTCATTAGTTTCCTGTCAGACTTGGGGGTACACCTCTTTGCCCTTGTCTTACTGTTTAACATTCAAACTGGTTGCCCTAATTTGGCAACCACATAATTATTATTCATTGCCCATGAAGAAATTCAAATGCAGCACATAGCCCCGTGTCTCTTACTCCTCCCTACCAAAGAAGTCCCCAGTATATCTAAGTATGTAAACTATTCAGAATGCACTTTAAATTAGTTCCACAACTTTTAGAAGTAGCCAAATCAAGTCTACTGTCAAGAATTCCTCTAAAAACATGATTTAAAAAAATGAAAAGAAGAGAAACAGAAGATGTCCAACATGGACAACAGTTTCTTAGAGGAGAAAAATAAAAACCCTGAAGCTGTGAATTCAGAGAACTGAGCTCCTGACTGGCCTTTCCCTCTAACTGGCTGTGTGACCTTGTGACAATACAGATAATTTTTGTATTGCAATTTCCTCATCTGTAAAATACAAAAAAATAACACCTTATTTTACTGTGTTTGGATTTAGGATAAAATAGGATATTGTGTGAAGATCTGAGAATGAAAGTTGTTACACAAATGTAAAGTTTTCTCTAAAACACAATTTATTCACAAACACATTTATGAAATCAAAGAATTCAACCTTTAATGTTTAATGGCATCATTATTGTATACCCAGATCTAGGTTAAAAAAGGACAGCTGAAGAAATAATGCTCCTGCTCAGTACATAATGCAACAGACTAGGATATAGAATATGCAATATGCAAAACTATGCATACTTAAAACCTAAAATAATGTCCATGGACTCTAGAAGTATTCATATTAAATTATATATGTTTCTTAAGAGAACTAGTTTGCATTTTTTTAAAAAATCTGTAAAGAATACAGCATTTCTAAAAATTTAGCACTGGCCTTTTCAAAAGAGAGACCCAACAGCCATTTCAGTAAAGAAGCTGTAGAGCTACAAACAGGTGTTGATCCTAGACTGTGGTTTTAACTCGTGGCTCTGCCACTTACTGACTGCATTTATCTTAGGCAAGTTTCTCAACTATTAGGTCTTTTTTTTTTTTTTTTTGGCTTTGTGGCATATAGGATCTTAGTTCCCTGACCAGGGATCAAACCCATGACTCCTGCATTGGAACTGCAGAGTCTTAATCACTGGACTGACAGGGAATTCCTCTCAAATATTTGGTCTTATCAGCAAAATTAGAATAATAACAATGCATACATCATAAATTATTTGTGAGTGATTAGTGTCAGCATGTGTGAAATTCTTTAAAACATCTGTGCTCATTATTAATATTTCTATTATCAGTTTGAGGGGATTAAGAAACTATAGAAACCAAAAGGTTAATATTTAAGCCAGGAAAAATGAAAAAAAACAGCAACAATGTTTTCAGTCAAACAGTCTGTCTCTACTTTTTTTAACAACTGAAAAGCATTTGAATTTAATCAAAATGGCAAATTTAAAGTAAAAATACCAACATCTACTTCTTCAAGCCTCTCAGGCTCAGTATCAGATAGAAAATGGATATCTGATAGAAAGAGAATTAATTAATTACCAAAGGACCACTGATGACCCCAATTACTTTTGTTTATTAATTATAGGAAAATCTGAACCATGAAATTAGATAGATTTTCTTGTAATGAAAAATTTAGACAACTAGTGACACCATTCTACATTTTCATCTCAACTGACACAAAAGACCTTGCTCACAAATAATCTCCATATACTATCCTATTGACTAATATTTAAAATTGCAAATCAATTGTCAAAATCCACATTTTTAAAAATTAAGTTAAAATTCTGACTCCTTGATAAAGATTCCTCAACTACCTATGGAGAAGTGAATTCTTCCTTTTCATGTTCAGATGTAGATGAGATTTCAGAATTCCAATATTGGTAAGCTTTTGTTATAACCATTAGCATAGCATCATATGGCACTTATAGAAAAGGATCTTGTCTGTTTTTACACATCCTCACTCCACAAAGCACACAGGCATACAGGTGGATGCTGGCATGCAATAAAACCCATCTCCTGACACTACTTCAAATAGGCTTTTCTTCACAATTTTCTCTCATATATATGCCATGGCTATTCTGAAATTCCATGGTTTGGTTCAAAATCCAACTGGCTTCCCCAATGGCTCAATGGTAAAGAATTCACTTGCAGTGCAGGAGACTTGCAGGAGATGTGGGTTCAATCCCTGAATTAAGAACATCCCTGGAATAGGAAATGGCAACCCAGTCCAATATTTCTGCCTGGAAAATCCCATGAACAGAGTACCCTCATGGGCTACACAGTCCATGGCATTGCAAAAGAGTCAGATATGACTTAGCAACTAAGCAACAACAATGGTTAATAGATCACCTTTTGATATGTTAATGTGTTAATCCCTCAGTCATGTTCAACTCTTTGCAACCCCATGAACCATAGCCCACCAGGCTCCTCTGTCCATAAAATTCTCCAGGCAAGAATGGAGTGGGTTGCAATTTCCTTCTCCAGAGGATCTTCCCGACCAAGGGACTGAACTCGAGTCTCCTGCATTGCAAGAGGATGCTTTACTGTCTGAGCTACTAGGGAAGCTCTTTATATGTTAATAGTTTGCCATTAAATATATTCAGGTAAATATGCAATTACAGTAAGCTTATAAAATATTAACATATAAAAATCATTTTTCTATATATAAGTAAACAACATGTAGAATTTGGAATTAAAAACATAATATCTTTTATATTAGCACCCCTGAAATGAAATGCTTATTAGGCATAAATCTAACAAATGTATAAAAAATCTACATGAAAAAAAAAACTGTAAGGGACTTCCCTGATGATCCAGTGGTTAAGACTCTACGGTTCCATTGCATGGGGCACAGGTTTGATCCCTGGTTGGGGAACTAAGATCCCACATGCCATGTGCCATGGCAAAAAAAAAAAACAAACCCAAAAACCAAACAAAAAAATATATAAAACTCTGATGAAAAAAAAATCAGAGAACAAAATAACAGACAAATACTTCATGTTCATGGATAGGAAGATTCAATATTATCAAAACTGTCAATTCTTCCCAACCTGATCTACAGATTCAATGCAATCCCAATCAAAATTCCAGCAAGTTACTTTGTGGATACTGGCACATTTATTCTAAAGTTCATATGAGAAGCAAAAGACCCAAACCAGCTAACACAATATTGAAGGAGAAAAAGTTGGAAGACGGATGCTACTCAATTTCAGTATTTAGTATAAAGTTAAACTAATCAAGACTGTGGTATTTGTGAAAGAATAGACAAATAGGTCACTGGAACAGAATAGAGAGCTGACAAATAGACCTTCATTAATATAGTCCGTTGATATTTGACAAAGGAGCAAAAACAACACAATGGAACAAAGATACTCTTTTCAGCAAATTGTGCAGGAATAATTGGACATCCACAAGTTAAAAAATGAATCCAGACACAGACCTTACACTCTCCACAAAAAGTAACTCAAAATGGATTACAGGCCTAAGTGTAAAACCTAAAATAAAACACCTAGAAGATAACATAGGAGAAAATCTAGATGACCTTAAGTATGGCAATGACTTTTTAGATAAAACACCAAAGTTGTGAGCTGTTAAAAAAAATAATTGCAAAGCTGGATTTCACTAAAATCCAAAAAGTGCTCTGAGAAAAACAATGTGCAGACGGTGAGAAGGATAAACCACAGACTAGGAAAAGAGATTTGTAAAAGACACATCTAATAAAGCACTGTTATCCAAAATATACAAAGAACTCCTAAAACTCATCAGTTAAAAACGGGCCAAAGACTTTACAAGACACTTCACCAAAGAAGATGTACAGACAACAAATAGGCATATAAAAAGATATTTCACATGTCATTAAGGAAATATGAAACAATTGAAAACAATGTGATGCCACTATGTATCTACTAGAACGACCAAAATCTGAAACACTGACAATACAAAATTTTGAAGATGTGAAGCAACAAGAAATGATGAAAATGATGCTACCTTAGGTTAGTATTTTTCTTAATCCTTTGTTATCTGTTACATGTTAAATAATATTTATAAACCTAATGGCAGAATACCAATAAGCCTATTGTTACAATTTAAAAGCATGGATCTCATAGAAATATAAATTGGACATTTGTCAAAAATTTATTTAACTCATTAATGAGGGAATCGGTAAGATTGTTATGCTAGTTCCAAAAACATCTGGGAAACTTGGTGTTGACAGGCATTTAGAAAAAAATACTAGAATAAGATTGGTAGGGCAGATTTTTGTAAAATCTGGTTAATGTCTTACAGAGCAATAAACCATAATCTTTGGACTTTCTTTCTTATTAGACAGAAATCATTTGCATCTCTACCAGAATAAAATATTTAAACTCTGTAAAAACTGAACTCTTTATAATGACTAGCAAAGGTAAAAATGATACATCCTCGTGAAAAATTAGCAACACGGCATGACACTAATTTTTATGAATTGCATATACTGGCCAACGGAGCTGCAGAAAAGCTGTGTCCGTGTGTTTTTCTACCAGCAATGGAGAGGTCTATCTTAAAAATATCTGAAATTATGTATTTTTCCTCTTTGGAAACCTTATTTTATCAACCAAGAAACAGAAAATTGAAAGTTATGAAGCATTCCAAAGCTATATTTCAAAGCCAAGATTAGAATTCATTCTAGTGCTATGTTCCACTCTGTGACTCTGGATGCCAAATTGGTTGTTGGTCACTGATATCTTTCATTCATCAATTTTGTTTTGTTTTTCTCCAACTCCTGCCATTCCTAAAGTCCCAAGAATAATCCTGCTGCCCTTTAACTACCCAGTATCACATCTTGCTAAAACATACCCTCACCTGGTGACATTTTGTTCCTTAATTTTAACTAAGCTCATAACCTGTTATACTTAAACTCATTTTGTGGAAACGCTGTACCTCCTCCCTGACTTAATACACAGAAACTTTAAAGACTATAATCTTAAACAAAAAATAAAATATCAGTATGTAGGAGGTTTTAGCGATGGAGTGTGGAATTGAAGACTGAAGGACATCCTCCAAATTCTTCAATTATACCATAAACCAGAAGATTTTTTTCCCCACATGTGTATGCTCTACCTGAAACTCATTTCTCATTCAAGAAATTCAGGACAATAAGGTACTAAAAGGATAACTCTAACTTATGTGTAACATAATTTACAATTTTGGTACTTTATCACTACCCATCTCACAGTTGCTCAAGACAACTCCCTGTACTGCTACCCTGGATCTGAGAACTGCTGATAAAATGAAGGGCTCCTAAAATTACTTTGCTACTTGTCCTTACACTGTTAGAATTTTCACCAACCACCTTTGTTCCAACTCAATTTCTTAGCTGTATTTTTGGACCGAACCATTTCAGTATCTCTAGCACTATCTCTGGCACTCACTGTGAGTGAAACATACATAGACGCACTGAACCTAGAGCCTTTTAGTATTTATCAGTTCAGTTCAGTCACTCAGTCGTGTCCAACTCTTCGTGACCCCATGGACTGCAGCACGCCAGGCTTCCCTGTCCACCACCAACTCTTGGAGCTTGCTCAAATTGATGTCCATCGAGTCGGTGATGCCATCCAACCATCTCATCCTCTGTCATCCCCTTCTCCTCCTGAATTTATAGCCACGTTTTATTAGTTCATCTTACTCAGAGTCCTCTGCTTGCTCCCTACGACCTGAGCCTATGTAGATTCTTCTCCAAGTGGTTTTGAAAGTTCCCAATCAAGTAATCAGATGATTTAAAAAAGTGTTTTTAATTCTGACACATTTGAATACTATAACTTTCTAAGACATAACATGAAATACTTACCAATAATACTCTGCACAATTTTATGCAATAGACTGAATGGTAAATATGATGTTTCATCATAACATAATACTTATTTGGGGAAGAAAAAAATGCATATACCTAATCTTTTTTAACTGAACAGAAAGTCCCCGTGGGTTTCTTTGTGTTCAAGAATAACTCACAGATCCATGTTCTCAAATGGTACACAAGGGGGAAAAAAAGAAGCTAGGCTTTGGTTCCAAAAAAGTCATTAATTCTTCAATTTATTTAACCAGCCCCTGCTTGTTGACACATTGATGTTTTACCAGCCCAATCTTTTCAAATGACTCATTAAAATTATTACAAAGTTTTATTGAAAGGTTTAGAATCAGACAATGAACTGACGGAAATGAAATTTCAGAAAGATAGATTTGGTAAGAATGAACTGGACAAGGAGAAGCATAGAAACCACTTTTAAGGTTCTTACAGTACTTCAAATGAGAGATATTTATCTCTCAATAAAATCAATATGGCTTAGTGATTAATTAAAAACTGTGAAGTCTAAAATTTGCATTTTGATGCTGAACACTGGACTAGATAGTATAGCACTTAATCTCAAAATTTTTGAAAGAGTTTAACGAGCTTCAGGGAATTTCCTGGTGGTCCTGTGGTTAGGACTCCACAACTTCTCTGCTGAGGGCCTGGATTCAATTCCTGGTCAAGGAACTAAGATCCCAAAAGCCAATTGGTATGGCCAAAACACACACACACACACACACACACACACACACACACAACTAGCTTAAAATTCTTCAGTGCAAATCAATCAGCTTAACTGAACACACACACACACACAAAACTAGCTTAAAATTCTTCAGTGCAAATCAATCAGCTTAACTGAGCTGGAAGTAGATCGTCAAAGAAAAAAATCTAATTTCTTTTATTTATTATTACTGGCTAGAAATAAGTAATTATTTTTATTTAAGCAAGTTAGCAAACTGCTAACACTTAGAAACAAAGTCCAAGTAACAATATTTGACAAATATCAAGTGAGTAATCACCTGAGTAATCAAATTCCTTTGTAAAAAATATATGTATATTATTTATATATTTAATATTTTATATGCCTGTGCTATTATTAATATATTATTGTTATATATCATATATATATTTATTCTTTCTTTTTTATATTGTAGTGGTTTTGCCATATACTGACATGAATCTGCATGTGTTCCCCATCCTGAACACCCCTCCCACCTCCCTCCCCATCCCATCCCTCTGGGTCCAGCCCCGAGCACCCTGTCTCATGCATCGAACCTGGACTGGCAATCCGTTTCACATATGATACATTTTATATATATATATATATATATATTTAAATATATATAAGCTTCTTGGCAGAAAATCAGTGGCCACATAAAATATTAAAACAGTCTCAAAATATCTGCTGTCTCCTTGTATGAACTGGAGTGAATGAAAATGGACAGGATGTATTTGTAAAGATAAAAAGCAACTCTCTTCTCAATTGTCTTCAATTCTAAATTGAATATAGCCATGTCTAATAATCTAAGAAATCAGGAAGACACTCCAAGTGACAAAATACACTTCAGGAAGATGTGACAAAACAACCGGAAGACTGTGCAGATTTCACCCTCCTGCTTAGTCACCAGGAAAGAGAACTGCTTTGACTTGAAAAATACATATCGTAGTAGGTAAGCCACTGTGTCATAAAGAAATCTGAAACTAGTTCCCTTTCAAACCCTGCGAGATAATAAGCAAATAGAGAGGAATAGTACAAACAGAAACTGTGAAAATGTTAACAGCGTGCTGGAGGGCAAATTCATCTGTGATAAACAATGATGCGAAAACTGGATAGATAGACACTGATATAATAGCAAAAGTGAGTGCTCTAAAAACACTGGCAGTTTCTGGACTATTCCAAAAATATTTACTATGATACTATGAAATTAGGTTTCTTTTTGTCTTCCTTTATCTCTTATTCCTTTAAAGGTTCAGTAATCATTTTTTATTTAAAAGATCACCTAATGGGCTTCCTGGGTGGTCCAGTGGTTGAGAATCCTCCTTCCAATGCAAGGGACACAGGTTTGATCCCTGGTCTGCTCCAATACTTTGGCCACCTGATGCGAAGAACTGACTCCTTGGAAAAGACCCTGACGCTGGGAAAGATTGAAGGTGGGAGGAGAAGGGGATGACAGAGGATGAGATGGTTGGATGGCATCACCGACTCAATGGACATGAGTTTGAGTAAACTCCCAGAGTTGGCGATGGACAGGGAGGCCTGGCGTGCTGCAGTCCATGGGGTTGCAAAGAGCAGGACACGACTAAGTGACTGAACTGAACTAAACTGGTAAGGATCCACATGCCAGCAACAAGTAAGCCTGTGCACCACAGCTACTGAAGCCTGCATGCTCTAGAGTCCGTGCTTCGCAACAAGAAAGCCACCACAGTGAGAAACCCATACACCACAGCTAGAGAGTAGCCCCTATTTGCCACAACTAGAGAAAGCCTGCATGCAGCAACGAGACCCAGCACAGTCCATAAATAAACTTAAAAAAAAAGATATCCTACTGACAAAATAAATTTGAGTAACTGTTTCTGAAGTGTGTCCTACTTTTTATTTCTCATTATATATATGACAAATCTTAGCAGAAGTTTTTATTTTTTGTTTGCAAAACTATATAATAATTTATTCATGTAGTTAAAAGCAGAAAGTATCCCTATTTTATGCAAATACAGTATATTATATACCCCTTGTTCTAGGCTGGGGGGCTTCCCCGGTGGCTCAGTGGGCAAACAATCTGCCTGCAATGCAGGAGATGCAGGTTCAATCCCTGAGTCGCGAAGATCCCCTACAGGAGGAAACTGCAACCCACTCCAGTATTGGGCCTCCCTCATAGCTCAGTCAGTAAAGAAACTGCCTGCAATGCAGGAAACCCTGGTTTAACACCTGGGTCAGGAAGATCTGCTGGAGAAGGGACAGGCTACCCACTCCAGTATTCTTGGGCTTCCCTTGTGGCTCAGCTGGTAAAGAATCCACCTGCAAGGCAGGAGACCTGGGTTTGATCCCTGGGTTGGGAAGATCCCCCTGAAGAAGGGAAAGGCCACCCACTCCAGTATTCTGACCTGGAGAATTCCATGGATTGAACAGTCTACGGAGTCGCAAAGAGTTGGACATGACAGAGCAACTTTCACTACACCTTACTTTTCTCATTTAATGATGTGTCTTAGAGTCCTTCCCTACTAGTATCTTGAGAGCATTCTTTGTGTAGCTGTCTCCTATATATTTTTACGGACATATTATAGTTTCTTAACAGATCCCTAACAATGGACATCTGAGTTTAAACATTACTTTCATCTAATAACCACAAAATTTTACGTCTGACTTCTTTATTCAGATTACGAAGAAAAGAAGTTCAGGCATTCAAAAATTCTTAGCTAATTTTACTGAACAGTTTTGTTCAGTAAAACTATCTTCTCAACTTAAAAATTTTATCATTCATTTATGATAGATTTATCACTTAAGTCCAGTATAGTACCTAAACTTTTTTATACTAAGATCAAGATAGAATCAAACAAAAATATATTTCTGTATGTGGAAATTTAAAAGGATTTTCAAAATAACTGTTAAAAGCTTAATTAGTTAGAATTGCCAATTGAAATTCTGTATTTTTTTTTTTTTTTTGAAATTCTGTATTTTAATTGAAGGGTTTTTTCTCCTTCCTTCTAAAACCATGTTTTTTATGTGACTATTCATGTAGCAAAAAATAAAGTGAAACATTTGTCATTTAAGTTTGATTATCTACTAAGAGTATACTTTGTATGTATTTCTCTTGGTTTCACAAAATTACAATTTTTACTCAAAAAGTTTATATCTTTCTTCAGAACTTCAAATGATATTTATTAACACATAAAATATATTTAACTTGATTCCTAAGCTCAATTACATGGCTGACAGATTGAAAGCTCATTGTATTCAACAAACATCAAAAGAAAACCACAAAAATACTATAAAGAAAAAAATTTTAATTGCTATAAATTACAATGTTTTTGGAAGCACATTTGAAAATTGAGGCATACATAGTGAAGTGTAAAGTCGTTCAGTCATGTCCAACTCTTTGCGACCCCATGGACCCTACCAGGCTCCTCCATCCATGGAATTTTCTAGGCAAGAGTACTGGAGTGGGTTGCCATTTCCTTTTCCAGGGGATCTTCCCCACCCAGGAATCAAACCTGGGTCTCCTGCATTGCAGGCAGATGCTTTACCATCATACATATGACCTATATAATTTGTAGACTTTTAAATATTAATACTTAATTTCTCTATATGACTACCCAAATATGTAGATACACATAAAAATAATTTTAGCTTATTCTATATTAAAGATGGTAGCTTTTTTAAAGAAATGTGTTCATATACATACATTTTTATATAAGGATAGATATATAAAACTGTAATAATAGGGCTTCCCTGATAGCTCAGTTGGTAAAGAATCTGCCTGCAATGCAGGAAATCCCGGTTCGATTCCTAGGTCAGGAAGATCCCCTGGAGACGGGATAGGCTACCTACTCTAGTATTCTTGGGCTTCCCTTGTGGCTCAGCTGGTAAAGCATCTGCCTGCAATGCAGGAGACTTGGGTTCAATCCCTGGGTTGGGAAGATCCCCTAGAGGAGGGAAAGGCTACCCACTCCAGTATTCTGGCCTGGAGAATTCAGAGTCGGACACGACTGAGAGACTTTCACTTTCTAAATAAAAAAACAAAATCCACCTAAGAGTTTACATAATATATACTTTCTTTCTTTTGTCTGTGGTCTCAGTGTGAGCAGTCCAGATTACCACAGCACCTCTCCTCCCTGTGGTCATTCAGGGATGCAAGTATCTTCCATCCTTTAGCTCTGCCATTCCCTCGCTTATCATCTACTTGGTTAAGATTGGGTTGCCACCACTTCTCTGTTGAAGTCAGTGGGCCACGGGGAATGAGCTTGAAAACTCAGTCCCACAAAGGTCCCAGATTAGTTTCTCAGCCCACTGATCAGTACTGAGTTAAATGGCCTTACCTTACAAGGCAGCGGCTCTATCACCACAGAAGAAAGAGAAAATGGTGGATTCTCTGGTGCTCTAGTGGTTAGGATTTGGCACACTTTCACTGCCTGGCCCAGACCTGATCCCTGGCTGGGGAACTAAGACCCCAGAAGCCCCTTCCGCCCAAATCCCATGGTTTTTAATTTTTATTTAAAAATATTTTTTCTAATTTTTGTCCTCGCTGCGCAGCATGCCAGATCTTAAATCCCAGACAAGGGATCCAACCCGTGGCCCCTGCAGTGGACATGAGGAATCTTAACTACTAGACTGCCAGGGAAGTTCCTCCCACGTGGCTTTTATATTTTGTGCTATTACTATGCTCATATCTATACACAAACAATACGTAGGAAAACAGCAAACTGGTTTCTTTCCATAGCTAAACTCTAGAGATGCCAAAGAAATGAGGACAGAGAATAGTTTATTTTTGTTGCTAACTTTAACCTTGCATTTCAGCATAACTTTTGCTTTAAGTTTCATTTTACTATAGAGAAAATATATAGAAAAATAAAGAGCAGTGATCTCCCTGTACCTATTACCCAGTTTCATTAATGATCAATGTTCTGCTTTTATTTCATCTGTTGCACCAAAAATCTGTTTTATGAGTATTTTAAAACAAATTTCAGGTACATATCATCTGATAAATATTTTAATATGCAACTCTAACAGATAAGGAAAATTTTAAAATACAATCATAATACCATCATCCCATCCAATAAAATTATAATTGATGCCAAATGATCTTTCCTACACATTTTTTAATCATTAAAGCTTTTTTTTCTTTGTAGCACTCTCATATATTCTTGGTTAGAAAACAAATTAGTAATTTTTCTGGAGATATAAACCTGTGAATTAGGTAAGTGAGAAGAGGAAGAAGTCATGAAAGACACTTTATCAGGAAGCTTTTTTGTGTGTTCCAGCCTTTAATGCTTTGAGCTGATAGCATTCCTGGTCCCTGCAATGCAACTTAGCTCTTAATTATGAATCATCTTTTAATACTTCATGTGGGTGGGTTTGTTTTCCATCTACACTTAAACTCACTGAAGCTAGGGTTATTTATAATGCCTTATTTACATGGTACTAAAC
This sequence comes from Cervus canadensis, assembly GCF_019320065.1. NCBI lineage: Eukaryota > Metazoa > Chordata > Mammalia > Artiodactyla > Cervidae > Cervus > Cervus canadensis. The sequence goes on from NC_057416.1 coordinate 16,305,214, forward strand.
TCAAGCTCTCAACCACTGTTACCTATTTCCAAAAATTCCCTGAAATCTCTCTTCTTTATTCATAACTATGTTTTCAGTTTCATTTCAGGACACATATAAAACTTAAAAAGATAAAATCAAGTCTCCATGTTTGTCGGGCTTCCCAGGTGGCTCAGTGATAAAGAATCTGGCTGCCATTGCAGAAGACTCAGAAGACAGGAGTTCAATCCCTGGGGTGAGAAGATCCCCTGGAGAAGGAAATGGCAACCCACTCCAGTATTCTTGCCTGGGAAATCCCATGGAGAGAGGAGCTTTAGTAGCATTTCAGGACACGTACAAAATTTTAAAAGATAAAGTCAAGTCTCAATTTTTAATAGCAAGATTTTTGTTTATCTTTATAAGTAGGAAAAAATAAAGTTTTTCCACTTGAGAGAAAAGTTTAACGTTTGTTTTTTAGTCTGAGTCAAAATGAAAATATAAAAACTGCAACATCAAAACCCTGACATCAGAATGTCAAGTGTCCACTGCAGGGTACTAGATTAGGGAATACTGAGGGATTGTGGGTTGCATTTCCCCTACTCTTGGTGAAGTAAAGAGCAAGGGCAACGAAAATATCTAGACAGTTCTTTCCCCTTAAAGAAAAATAAAGGAACTCCTAAGTAAATATGACAGGGGTCCTCTGTAATCATCTTTTTATTCAGAAACCACTATTGACATGTGTGTCTAATTAGTAGAATCAGTAGGATGCATAATTTGCATTTTTTGAATACAAAGTCCAAGGATAATTCTGCAAAATGGATCAAAATAGAAGCCATACAATTAAGGATGATTGTAGCAGCAAGACTACGTTGGAGAGAAGTGGCTTACAAATATTATTTATAATTACAGATAGTAAAGAATTGTTTCAGCTAAAGCTAATAAACAAAAACATGATTCCAGGTATGGCAGTACACCAGGAAAATTGGGAATTGGTGAACAGATGTTCTTATGAATAATTCTAATCCTGAGTATATCATTTGGTATTGCCTGCATTCTTATTAACATAGAGCTTTCCTTATTACCTAACATCCTTCCTGCCATTATGCCTATGTGTGTGCGTGCGCACGTGTGCGCTCCATCGCTTTGCAACCCCATGGACTGTAGCCTACCAGGCTCATCAATCCATGGAATTTTCCAAACAATACTGGAGTGGGTTGCCATTTTCTACTTCTAGGGATCTTCCTGACCCAGGGGTCTAATCCGCATCTCGTGTGTCTCCTGCATTGGCAGGCAGATTCTGTACCACTGTACCACCTGGGAAGCCTGCCATCATCCTTAGAATTGGCTACTGATGCTCTCAGCTCCAGCATTAGGCCCCTTTCCCTTATTCCCAAACTTGACTTCCTACACATAGGAGGCATGGATACAAACAGGAGGCATGGATAAAATTAGTTTGAATGAAGAAGTGTCTCCAAAGCACTATCAGGTTTCCCTGGTATTCCAGTGGTTAAGAGTCCACCTTACAATTCAGGGGATACCGGTTTGATCCCTGGTCCAGGAGGATCCCACAAGCCGCTGACCAACAAGACCCATGTGTCACAACTACTGAGCCAGCACTCTAGAGCCTGGGAAGCACAACTACTGAGCCCATGTGCTGCCACCACTGAAGTCCAAGGCCCTGGTGCATGTGCTCTGCAACAAGAGAAGCCACTGCAATGAGAAGCCCCGGCATCACAAGAGGAGCCCCGACCCCTGCAACTAGAGAAAACCCATCACAGCAATGAAGACCTGTTACAGCCAAAAAATAAATACATCAATCTTTAAAAAACAAACAAACAGTATCGTCCATGGTGAATGTTCAGATAGAGGTAATTCATTGGGAACTAAGACGCATATTGAGAATATACTAGCAGAAGAGAATTTGTCATGGAATTAAAGAGTAGAAGCCTGTTTTGTGAGATATTAATTGTCATCTTCTTTCTCCCTTGTTTAATTCCTTTTTTTAGGACTCAAAATTTCTCCCACAACTTCATTTGTACTGACTTAGTTTGCCTCTTGCGTAGCTCTTTTCTATCCCAGTAATTTTATAACAAGAGATATACTGGGAATATTGGTGAATGACACATATATTTAACCAGAGGAATATATATATTCCTTGCAGTGAAATCTGGGAAGAAATTTGGATTTTAGTTCTGTTCACAAATTATTTGCTTAGTGACCATGAACTGGTTATCTACCTTCCATGACTCAGATTTTTTTTAATCTGTGAAATAAAGAGATTTGAGTAAACTGATCCCTAAAATCTATTGACATCCTAAAATCCTATGAATCCTTGAAAACCTAGGTTTTTCTGTGGGGAAGCTGTCAGATTTCCACAAGATTCTTAGTTTGTTCCTGGGCCAATTTATTATCATCATCAAAAGAACTTGATAACCTATAGAGACAGAGTCACAGCATTAATTACTGCTCAAGAATAGAACTGAAACTCTATACATTAGTCAATTTTCTTCTGGGTCTTACAACACCTTTGTGCAAATAGGATCACACGTATTTGGAAAATCTTCTAGTTCATAACTTTCCTTTATAACTTAAAATCTAATGAAAATTGCCAAACTCTATGATTATAAAACATATGAAGTCTGAATATATATTAATCTTCCATTCAAAGACCACCCTTGTTAGTGTGATATTTTTGGAAAGGTTCTGTCTTGCCAATATAAAACTACATTTTAAGAGTTTCACTTAATTGCTAAAGGTCTATGCTAATACCACCAAATTACCTTTTTATTCTACTAATAATTTTCATTCGTAGAAAATTTCCAGACTTTGGAATTTTGTTTTTTGTGTTTTTTTTTTTTTTCAAACCCTGGCTGTATTATTTGGCATGAGTCTAATGTTGAGGTAGTGTCAATTCTGAAATTCTGCCAGGCACAAAAAGGCATTTTGCTCTTTGGCTTAATTTACCTGACCACCAACTGTATAGCTTATCGGCCTCAATCTTGTCATTTTTGGCTGAGACACTGCTTTTTCCCCACATACAGGGTTTTAGCTATATTTATCATCTCCCAACAGAGCCGACTGTTAATCTTTTAAGAGTAGGCAATACACGTGAGCATGTGATACAAAATTCGAAAGACACAAAATGACTTCATGAAAAGTCAGTCTCTTTCTTATAATAATTCCCCAGCCAACCATTCTCCCACCGGGTCAAGCAATTTGGTAGAGATCAACTCAAAATTCTTAATTGCTGTTTAACCTCTTGGAAAAATCATAATAACTTGAAAATGTGGCAGCATTTTCAACTATGATCTGTTTTCTTAAATAGGTCATATTCTTAAATGTTTCTATGACTTTTATTAATTCAAGATAGGCTATATCTCACTTTAAAGAAAAGCTCAAGGGGCTTCTTTTAATCATTACTTTCACATCTTCAGAACATGAACTGTTTTAGAACTTAAAGTGAATATATTCTTTTTTTATTTGTGAACTGAGATATCTATAAGTAAATTTTTACTTTTAAAATAGTTTTAGACTTACAGAAACATACAGAAAGATCTCACACACCCTGCATTCACTTTTCTCTATTGCTAAGATCGTACATTATTTCAATACATTTGTCACAACTGAACATCAACATGGATACTGTGAATGTTTGTGTCCTCCTTAAGTTCATATATTGAAGCACTAGTTCCTAGTGTGACGGTATTAGGAGATGGGGGCCTTTGGAAGGTAACTGGGTCATGCTACATCTAAACGGAGGTATTTCTGTTATACCCTTAGATGAACAAAGTAAATGCTAACAGTTAACTGTTCATTCATTCAACCAATATTCATTGAACATCTTTATACAACCTCCTCTATTAGGCACCTGATAAACACAACATGACACACTGAACATTCATAATGGAGCCTAGGATCTAATAGACAATTGCAAAATCTCGCGATTGGTGATGGCCTGAAGTTACGTATATACAGAAGAGCCAACAAGATTTCTATAGAGAAGGGGTTCAGGGTCAGCAAACATCTCTGAAGGAAGGGGACACTAGGTAATTTGTATTGCATTTGTGTAGATCTTTACATACTGCAAAAAATGTCCACTGCATATGCATACATATAGATACTTTTTAAATAGTAGTGGATGGGAACTGAACAGATCCCTCTTACTAGTTTAACTCTGTGGTTTGGAGCCATGAGCAAAACAAAACAAAAAAGAGACACAGTCTCCAGTGACTGACATAAACTGTCTGACACCAATGCCACCCTCAGGTCTTGCTGTCTGATTTTAGATGAATGGCTATAATTCCCTGTGCTTTGCTTTTCTTATTTTCTCAAGGTTTTTGTGAGCATTCAACCTAAGTCATCAAGAATGGTTATATATATTTTCCCATTCTTCATACACACCTCTTTGCAATGTGTTCTGTATCTTCTCCCAGCAAAAGGTGAAGGCCATTGCTTTTTATCCTTGAATCTGGGCTTGCCCTCTAGTGACTTGCCTTTTGCTGATAAGAAATTTGCAAACATGATGCAGAGGCTTTAAAAGAACTTGTGTGTTTGGGATATGCTTTCTTACTACTTCTGAAATCCTTCTGGCATGTGAACTAATTCAGGTTTTCTACTACAGGGTGAGACCAGGGGAGAATTGAGGTACCTTTGCTTTCCACAGTGGCTGTATCAATTTATATTCCCAGCAACAGTTTCCTTTTCGCTGCATACTTGTGAACACTTGTTATCTTTTGTCTTTTTGATAACAGCCATTCTAACAGGTGTTTGGTGATATCAATGTGGTTTTAGATAATACTATGTTTTTGCTTTACTTTTTTATTGTAATTTTTAAAATCTGAAAACAAATACACAACTTGGAAAAGATTTGATACAAATTGTGCCATAAGCAATTTCCCTTCAAGTGGCTAAGTAGTTTTAAAAGCAGGTAACATGGGACTTCCCTGGCAGTCTAGGGGTTAGGTTCCACGCTCCCAATGCAGGAAGCAAGGGTTGATCCCTGGTCAAGGAACTATGATCCCACAGCCTGCTCGGTGCAGCCAGAACAATAAAAAATAAATAAAACATATTAGTGGAAAGAGTAAAGCAATTATCTAAAATAAAAAAAAAATATTTTTAATTTAAAAAAAAAAGAAAAAAGCAAGTAATAGTAAAAGAACATGTTTCTCGAACAGGACTTACAGTACAAAAAAAAAAATCAGCATATGAGAACCTGGGTTTTACCCCTTTATAATAGTATATAAGCCCCTACTGTTGACTGTCCATAGTCAATACAGAGATACAACCCTGCAGTTCAATAACTCTGTGTGTGTGTGTGTTAAAAGAGAAGTTAGACTGCAGTATCTATGTACATTTAAAATGAGAACAATATTCCCAAAATGCCACTGACCTGTCCCCAGAAGCCTCTTCTCTGGCCATTTAGTCTCCTGTAGAACTCAGACTAGCGATTTTCACAGTCTGCTGATTACCCCATGTTACCTATTTTCCCATCACTGAAAAATTGTATATGTGCATGACATTGGGTAGGGAGTGCTTTCACACTCTAAAAAACCCCTTTTCAATGGGAAAAATGTATCTGGTTGCTTTTTCCCCAGAGATAAAAATACGTTTTTGCTGACCCCAATCTAGAGGACAAATGACTCTGACCTTGAAAGCATCATGGTTGGTCACTATCATTATAACAAGAAAATGCTGTGCTTTTTCTCTGAACTGCCTTATACTACAAAATAAAGATCTTTCCAATGAGAGGAAAGAGGACAGTGGCTAATATCTAGCCTGAAAAATAATATGGATCCAGAAGATACACTTTTCATTGGATGACTCAGCAAACATCATGGGTCCCCGATTGGGAATACAGCCAAAAAGGGACCAACGCTGACTCCTCTAAATTGAGGCATCAGGATATGAACCCCATTAAAAATGGCAGCTGTGGTGCGGTGTGACATGATGAAGAATCTATGAACAGAATGGATGAGAACCCATACATCCAAAGAGGCTTCAAAGGCTCCCAAAAATGTGTCTTATGTTTCCATCATGGCTGCCACTGCTTTAAGATGTTGCTGACCTCTTCATGAGAAGCATCATTAGGAAGTTGTCTTATGTTATAGGCAGACCTCATCACAGGAAGTGCACTCAAAATGCAATGAGAAAGTCAGTTCTATAAACATCAGTGGCAGAGGAAAGAGATGGACTTTTTGTCCCCTTCCCCGTAAAAGGATGGAAATAATAATTACTTACCGGAGATTACTATAGTCTTCCTGTCAACTGCACTATTTATCAGTACATCATTACTCAAAGCATGTTCCGGGTCATATTAATAGGTGTTCTTTGAACAAACTTTAAGGGAAGTAGTTCTGTCACCAGCAAAGCCCATTAACAATTTCCAGGAAATAAAAATAAAATAAAAATAGCTCACACCTCTCTATTTTTTGATCAGAGAATAAAGCTTTCCTTTGCTTCTAAATGGAAATCAGTTGAAGGGCAGAAGGACCCTTTGGGGGGACTGATTTAGGAAGGTCAGTAACAAAATTCTGGCAGCCACAAAGAGATGAACTGTGGCCTGATTGCCTGTACCCATCCACTAGGCTTCAGGCTCATGCAGGCTCCAGCAACATAGGCTTTCGGAGGCTGATGTGAGGATGACCAACTCTGATCTTTTTTTTGAGGACACTGACGAGTAGAAGAAGGCAGCTGCTGGCTGAATTCAGAGCAATTCTACCCAATAACCAGGTGCGGTGTATACACAGCATAGTCCTCAGAGTCATCTGAACCTCACTCCCTTGAGAGAGAGAATCACACTGGGGCATCCATCCAATTATTCCATAATCTACACAAAGGACGAATTAGACAAAGCCTGAAAATGATGTTTCAAAACAGATCTAGGAGACCATGGGTGCCTAATTAACAAATGTGAACAATACTGCTTTCCCCAAACTGCAGCTTGTCAAGCCAACAGGGAGGCTCATTAAGGAACTCGTTATTGGAGGGAATCCCTGTATGATTGGTTAACTGAGTTCCGATAACTCCAGGCATGAAAAGTATAGTCAGTCAGATAGTTGTGACATGCCCCATCTACATAATGAACAACCCCAATACCTGACGCCCCCAGAGACCCTCCCCCACCACCTCCCCAGATATGACCCATTCAGACCAGGATAACATATCCGGGGGAAGACTGGCAGGTTGATTTCACAGGCATGCTGACAGTATTGTGCAATTTCAAGCATCTTTCGGTGCTAGTGAATAGGTGTTTTGGGTGGACAGAAGTATCCCCCGCTATAATTGGAAGAGCAGCTGAAGTGGGTAAGGCATTACTAAAAGAAATAACCACCTTGTTTCTGCTCCCAGGATACCTACAAAGCGGTAATGGTCTAAGTGGTGAAGGGGGAAACAAGTACCCTGGGCGTAACAGACCTTGCACTCAGCCTGGAGACCACGGCTGTCGGGGGAAGGAAGAGAGATCCAATCAGACCTTGAACTGGGCCCTAGTCAAGCTATGTTAGGAAACTCAAGAAAAGTGGACTAAGTTTCTTCCCATTGCCCGAAGAGATAAATTAAAGTCAAGTGCGTTTGAACTCACCTACCTAGGGCTTCCCCTGTGGCTCAGACGGTAAAGAAACCGCCAGCAAAGCAGGAGACCTGGCTTCAATCCCTGGGTTGGGAAGATCCCCTGGAGGAGGGCATGGCAACCTGCTCTAGTATTCTTGCCTGGAGAATCCCCATGGACAGAGGAGCCTGGTGGGCCATGGGGTCTCAAAGAGTCGAACATGACTGAGCGACTAAGCACACATAAGCACAAACACCATAGACACACTCCCCAAGCCCAAGAGAAGGTTCACCTTAGCTCCCTCAATGAAACAATGAAGCTCCCTCAGTGAAACAATGCGAGAATTCCCAGGTGGTTCAGGATAAGCACACAGTGCATCCACTGCCGTGGCCAGGTGCAATCCTTGGTTGGGGAATTAAGATCCTACAAAGCAAGCAACTCAGTCAAAAAGAAAAAGAAAAAAAGAAACGAAACAACTCAAGGGTGCCCTCCAGGTAGAAGAAACTGAGAAAGCTCTCACGGAATACGGTAACTGGTGCTGCCCGCACCCGTCACCCTTGGCCCTGCACCCTTTCCAGCCAAGAAACAGGTTGTACCCCCAAACCTGGAAAGACAGCCTCAAACTCTAGAGAGACAAGTTGGGGCAACACTCCCCATGATAACTTGTGGAAACCTCTCTCTGACCTGAAGTTTTTCTTCCAAAAAACAACAAAGTGTGAGCAGGAAGATTCAGACCCCACCTCAGGGCCCACTTGCCTACAGACCAAAGACCAAGAAACTTTCGTTTTTAGGAAAAATTTGATATGTGACCACTATTTTCTTGCTGATACATGGACCACACATCCTAAATTGTCTGAAGTCCCATCTCCAAAACGTTAGAAACATGAGGGTTGCTTAGGCTACAAAGAGTTAGGCCTGCGGCCTGGTAACAAGCAAACGAGTCTGAAGGTGGCTGGGGAAGTTCCTCTCCTCCTCCGGTGGTCAGGACGACACCCTTAGGCAATTACAGAAGCCGCACCTTAGCCCGTCTGCACCCCTCAAAAATGAGGAGCAGAGCAGAAGGCAGAGCAGGCGTTTGTTATCGGCAAAGCCCGCTAGGAATTTCTAGGAAATAAAAGCAGAGTCTGGGCATGAAACTCGCTGACTGCCCTGGGTATGAAACTAACCTGCAATTAACACAACATTATAAATCACTTATACTTGAATTCCAAAACAGAAAACAAGAACCTGAGAATAAAATAAAGTCTAACCTGCTTTTTGTCCCTTGTGCTCAGTACAGTTTCACTCCCTCTTAGGGCGCTACATGCAGAGGTCTCCCAGCGGGAAGTTCAGAAGAGAGCTTCTAATGAAAACTGACTCTGCTGGAGCCCAGCGGCTGGGAAGAGAAATAAGCTCACGACCATTCCACTCAAGATGGCGGCAGCGGCGTCGGGCCGTGTGCACAGAGGCTGCGCCCGCACCGAGATCCATAGCATGGGCAGCACACTAATCTCGCGAGAACTCCATCCCTTCCCCGCTGTTGGGAGCCATTTAAAGCGGCCTGCCATGGCGTTTTGGGGAGAATGTGCGCTCTAGAGCAACTACTTTTCCGTTCTTTGATCAGAGAACAAAGCTTTCCTTTGCTTCTTTCTGAACCGAATTCTGTCTCACTCTATTGGCTTGAATGACGTCAGGCACAAGAACCCTTGCTGGGGACCACTGGAGGGTCAGTAACAGTTCTACCTCTAAGAATAATTTCTTACCAATCCTCTCGCCTCTGTCCCCACCATGACAAATACAAAATCACTCAACAACTGATCACAAATAAACGCTATTGAGTTATCAGTCCATAAAACTAAATGGATCAATAGAGTGATAGCCATGAAATTAAAAGAAGATTGCTCCTTGAAAGAAAAGCTAGGACAAACCTAGAGAGCATATTGAAAAGCAGAGACTTTGCCAACAAAAGTCCATCTAGTGAAAGCTATGGTTTTTCCAGTAGTCATGTACGGCTGTGAGAGTTGGACCATAAAGAAGACAGTGCCAAAGAATTGAGGCTTTCAATCTGTGGTGCTGGAGAAGACTCCTGAGAGTCCCCTGGACAGCAAGGAGATCAAACCAGTCCATCCTAAAGGAAATCACCCCTGAACATTCATTGGAAGGACTGATGCTGAAGTTGAAGTTCCTATACTTTGGCCACCTGATGTGAAGAGCCACCTCACTGGAAAAGATTGAGGACAGGAGGAGAAGGGGGCAACAGAGGATGAGATGGCTGGATGGCATCACTGACTCAATAAACGTGAGTTTGAGCAAATTCCAGGATATAGCAAAGGACAGGGCAGCGTGGCACGTTGCAGTCCATGGGTCTCAAAGAATCGGACATGACTTAATGACTGAACAACAAAGGGTGATAGGATTTAAAACTTCACTTTGTTTCAAAGAGCTAGTTATTTAATGATTGCCATCCTCTTGTGTGTCTGTTTTGTGTGTTTATTAGCTAAAATAAAATTTATTTGAAAGGGAGAGGGATTTTTCTCCCAACCTCAGTAAAACTGATTGGAATTCATGATGTATCTAGGGAAAGTGATAAATTGGAGAGTTGACCAACCCTGGAAACCAATGAACTAGGACAGAGAGAGTACATCCGAGAGATACATCGGAGAGATGTATTAGGAACAGCTATCTATGCTGACCCTCTGCTGGGTGGTGACTATACCAATAAATTAGACATTAAAGGCTGCTTGTTTCTCTCATAAAACCTCTCTGAATCTACGTTTATTAAAATATATAACCAAAATATTTGTTAGGTTTTGGGGATAAATAGGTATGATTTTCAAGGTGAACCTATATTTGGGGGGAAAAACACCTTAAAAATGTTCGAAATACTAGATATAAAAAGAATTTTATACGCTGGAAAAACCATTAATTTTTTTCAAGCATACACAGAATGTTACACCAAATTTGTAAGAAAGCCTCAATATATTTAATATCATATAGATTATGGTATGCTTATAATGAAATTAATTAAAAATCATTGGCAGTTGATTGATTTAAAACATTGTCTGGAAAGTTAACAATGGAAAACAACAAAATTCTGTAAAGCAATTATCCTTCAATTAAAAAATAATTTAAAAACAAAAAAAAGCTTCTGAGCAAAATGAGAATCATTTTGAAAAATTCAGAATTAAACAATAAAAACATCTCTTGTTAATATTTGTGTCGAGAAGTAATTTCTTGGTTATCCTGAGTCATACTCCACACAACACAAAGGCAAGATTTTTTTTTTTTAAACTAGGCTTTAAAATAACACATTGGATAAATACTAACAATTCTTGTCACTGAAGGATGGGATTTGTTTATGAAATTTTCACTTCATTTATAATTTTATTTCTGGATTTTTTTTATACAAAAAATATCTAACTTTATACTCAGGAAAAAAACAAAACCAGAATTTTCCTTTTGAAAAAGCAATCACGTTTAAAGATACCTTTGCAACTAAATAAAGTTCCTTTCCTCTTCTGAAGTATTAAAAGTTTTGTACATATGTTTTAGAAAAATCTTAAAATTGCTCATGAAATCTGAAACTGAGGCAGTTTCTGGGTGTTTTTTATGAAAGAGACTCATACTAAAGTTAAGACCTCTGTTTTATGTCATTTTCAAAAAGATAGCACCTCTTGTGCTGGGGCATTGGTTCAATACTCACTTAGAGGAATGAACAGCACTTCCTGAATCACCAATGCCTCTGTCTGCAGACCTAGATTTTCCCTAGAGGTCTTTGAATCCACACACAGGCAACACTGACAATACTCAGAGATTATAAAACCTGACAAATCATGAGCCAAGGTGAAAAAAGCTTTAGGACTGAAAAATATCATGAAGAATTAGAAATGAAAGGTGAATGCAATTATATTCATTTATTTCATAGCTAAATGATAATAAGAGAAAACCCAAAATAGAAATATTTTTAAAATCTGAAGACTGTGGCTTAACAACTAGCAGTAACATGATGGTTACCTGGGTCACATTAAGAATATTCTTTGTCAGTGAGACATTAGATTTAATAGGTTAACGAAGAAATAACTTTTTGGAAAATGTAGTTCATTTTTTTTTTTTTTTGCTTTTCGAATCTGTGCTTCAGCTTCCAGGATGTTTTTATTTGGAGGAAGGGGTACAGGAGCCTTGTTGGTATGACTAATTTTCTTTTACCAGACTGGGCTGACAACATGGGTTTCTTAAGTCTTTTATGACATTACTCTTTTCATTTATTTTTAATTTATTGTTTTTAGTTTTTAGCCACACTGTGCAGCATGCCAGATCTTGGTTACCCTACCATGGATCGAACCCAAGCCCCCTGCAGTGGAATCGCAGAGTCTTAACCACTGGACTACCAGGGAAGTCTTGACATTAATCTTTTTAAATAGCAGTTGTTTTACAGAATTTCTCTCAATTTGCATTTTTACAATGGTTTCTTCACAAATAGATTCACTGATGATAAAACATTTCTGGTAGGAATACCACACAGGTGGTGTGTATGTCGAGTCAGAAAGTTTATGTCAACTTTTCCCATTACGGAGGATGTAAAATTTGGCTACTGAGGATGTTAAAATGGTGTCTTCCAGCCCTCACCTATAAAAAATACTTTTTATATTTGTAATTAATAAGCTATCATTTGGCTGATAATTTGATACTGTGTGAAGATCATGCTCCCCAAGAATCTTTCACACAACAGTTTTAGTTCATTGATGATCCTTGTCAGAATCAATTATGGGAATGGTTATAATATAGTGATTTTAAAAAATTATTCATTGGAATTTTTCTTCAAAAAATAACTTTCCGTCTTCCTCTTTCATTTTTTCCTGCCAGTGTGAACTCATGAATGTATCTTAACCACTTTTTCTAATACTTCTCTATCACTGCTCATTTAAGATGCTCAAATTGCTCCAAATTTCACAAGCAGGAGTGCTTTCAAGTTGATCTCTATGTCCTTGTGACATGTCCCTATTGGTTTCTGGTCATGTCTTTATTTTCTGGGACAAGATGTTTATTTAAGTCAAAATACAATAAATGACAAATTTCTCATTTAGTTATGCCTCCACGGTGTATTTTAATCTAGAAGAATAGCCCCTCTTTGTTTTAAAACTATATTGACATTGAAGAGACTGAGTCAGTATAATGGTCCACCTTCTAGATTTGTCCTGTTCCTCATGATATCATTTAATTTTCTTTATCATCTGTATTTCCTGTAATGTGGAAGTGAGATGTAAAGATTTCATTAGTCGTGCATGCGTGCAAAGTCACTTCAGTCATGTCCGACTCTTTATGGCCCTATGGACCACAGCCCACCAGGCTCCTCTGTCCGAGGGATTCTCCAGGCAAGAATACAGGAGTGGGTAGCCATTCCCTTCTCCAGGGGATCTTCCCAACCCAGGGATCGAACCTGGGGCTCTTGCATTGCCAGTGGATTTTTTACCATCTGAGCGACCAGGGAAGCCCCCTATATATCTTGGCTCCTCCCTCATCTCTTTGGAATAGTTCCTCAGTCTTCTTTCTTCTTTAAAAGGCTGTATCCTGGGCTTACATCCTCAGTAAGTCAACCAAAAATAAAATATAATTCTCAACTTTTAGGCTGTGCAGTTTTTTTTTTCCCCCTTCGACAATGTAATTCTTAGAGTTAGCAACAGAAAAAAAGTGTACCTGTCTTTTATGTTATATGAGCTCAACTGCATGGGCACCCAGTGCCCACAAGCTTTTAGAGGACTGTAATGTTTAAGGACATTAATGATTCAGGCCACCTCACAGCACTTCTCCAGTTTTGCTATTCCTCTCTCCTCTCAGATTTCAGCACACAGTTGCAAAGTTTCCTAACAAACATCCTCTCCATCCATATTTATGTGACTTCTCTGTGGTTTAGTTTAATAGAATTCACCTCCCCATCCAATCTAAATTATAATAAATATAAATACATTCCTTCTTCAACTAAAAGGAGGATAATATGCCTATACTTTTGCTTATCTCTGTGGGCTACTTCATTGTCTTCTATCATAAAGAAACTAGTCTTCGGGGAAATACATAGAAATTATAATGGAGCAATTAGACAGCTCAATAAAATAAAAAGGGATTTAATTCAATCAACCAAACAAGAACAATCACGGTAAATACAATGCTAGTGTATCGTGTATGGAATACTATCTCAGCAATTGCAAGCCTCCTGATACACCACAAACCATGTTCACATTAAGGTATTTTAATGACCTTAATTAGCTGATCTGAAAGAGACGTGTGAAATAAACAGCCTTGGTCATTTCTATTTTGACCTCATAATAATCTATTGTTGTCGCTGTTGCTGTTGTTGAGTCACTAAGTTGTGTCTGACTCTTGCAACCCCGTGGACTGTAGCCCGCCAGGCTCCTCTCCATGGGATTCCCCAGGCAAGAATACTGGAGTGGGTTGCCATGTCCTCCTCCAGGGGATCTCCCCGACCCAGGAATAGAGCTGGAGTCTCCTGCAGGTGGATTCTTTACCGCTAAGTCATAAATCTATATAGTTTACGGAAGCCATATAGTTCTACTTTAATTTTTGTTTTCTCTTGTAGGTTACTATTTAATTTCTGTTAATAAAAAACAAGTCTTCTAGTCTCAGAACACTTCCAAAATTACTGAGCTCAACATTTTATTCTCCCTCCTATTCGAGCGTCCTATATCAAAGACACATCTTCAGGATCACCATGGAGACCTTGTCCTTTAAACCTCCAAACCTGAAGTTTGAACCATTCTATTTGGCCTCCCTCTCTTTGCTGCTCTTGCCTCACCTATGCTGTCCCTTTTGTTCATTCAGGTTCATAAAACTTGTTTGAAAAAACTACTGTAATAATCTTTGACTTAATCTACCAAATGTGAGTTTTTCATTCTTAAACTTGTAAATCTAGTATCCAAGTTCTAGCACCCTTTATCTGATCCCCAACTTTTTAAGATTTGGCTTTCTATTAAATGTAAAAGTAAGTTGAAATATATAGTTTTACTTGTACTTAAAATTAAAGTAAAAATAATACATTTTAATGATTTTATTTTATTCTAAAAACTACTTTTAGATTAGCAAGGGCTAAAAAAATTATTTTAGTATTTATGTACAGGGATGAAATTGAAAAAAATTTTATATTGGGATGAAATTTTTTAAAATTTGTATTTATTTTAGCTATATTACATTAATCATATTTGTCCTATGAGATTGCAAAATGTTTATAACATGTACATATGCAATGTAAATTCCGTGAGAGTAGATGCTTTATCTCCAGCAATTATGAAAGTACCTGGAGCTTAGTAAGTACTATTTTCTGAGCTTCCCAGGTGGCTCAGTTTTAAAGAATCTGCCTGCCAATGCAGGAGACCCAGGAGATCCCTGAGTCAGGAAGATCCCCCTGGAGAAGGAAATGGCAACTCACTCTGGTACTATTGCCTGAAAAATCCCATCTGTCTCAAGGATTATAAAATGATTCAACAGCTACTATAAAGAGAAAGGAATGTTCTCTCCTATCTCTCCAGATACCCAGTTTCTATCCAGAGGCAATTACCACTTGAACAATTTCTTTTGTATTTTTCTAGTATTATTATAAGCCCACCTAAGCATGTGTGCATGTATGGGATAGGCAGATGTGTGTGCGCACACACACACACACCAAAATCATCATTTTTTCTCCCTTCAAGTGGGAACAACTTACACACATTTCTGTATCTTCTGCATCTATATTTTGGGGGTCATTTCACATTAATTTTTGGAAAACTCTCTTCTTCATAAACATGGCATAGGTATTCCTTGAATAATTATGACCTCCATTTACTTGACCAGTTATTAGTGTATTTAGGGTACTAGGATTTTGGGATTTTAAACACTGCTGCAATAAATGTTCTTGTATGGGTAGCATTGCTCATGTGTGCCATTGCTCACATGGAGAATAAAATCTTAGGAGTGAGACCGCTGGATCAAAGAGTAAATGTATTTAAAATTTTAATGATATTGGCAAATTTCCTTCTGAAGACATTATACCAATTTATACTTCCATTAACAGTGGATAAGGGCACCATTCTCCTTCATGCTAGCCAACACAAAAAATGATACCACACTGTAACCTTTATATTCTTTTTTTAAATATAAATGAAACATTTTGTTAATCATTCTCACATTTTAAAGACATCTGTATTTTCATTTCTATGAACTGTCAAGAAGTCTACATATTATCAACTTTATCAACTCATTTTTACTATTTTCTACTCTACTGTAATTTCAGTCACTACATCTTCCTCACTTTCCCATCTCAGTGGCTTTGCACTTGCAATTCTTTTTCTGACATGACTTTTTCTAGTATTTCCTTAACATCTTAAGATTGGCATTGATACACACATATTAATAATTCACATCTTTAACTTTTAAGATACAGCTTGAGTGTAACTTTGAGTTGAAAGTAATTTATCTTTACTATTATTAACACTCATGAAAATTAACTGTATGTGCATAATACACATATAAAATATATATGATATATGCATTTTTATTTAAAAAAAGTACTTCTCCTTTAGTTTGTTATCTTTTTAATTGGGAATCTGTGTCTGATTATTCTTTGAATTCTGCCAACATGCTGAGCACATTCCTTAATCAGTGTAGGTACTCAAAAGCTGTTTAATTCATTTAGCAAACATTTATTGAGCTGCTGTTCTGAGAAAGTATCTTGGTAATCACTGGCAATAGAATTTACAGTCACAATCCTTGCCCTTAGAGATCCCAGTTAATGATGAAGATAAACACAGAGATAAATAATTTTAATAGGTGCAATTGAGACATGCAAAGAAGAGAAATGATAAACATCAAGTGATTATCTCAGCATTTTCCAAAGATTGAGTCAAGCAGCACCTTCTCATGACGATTATCTGTGATTACCAGCAACATTTTTTATTAGATAATGATTTATTGCAGAAAATGTTACAAAAACTAATAATTTTGTGGATATTAATTTAGCATGAGATTATGGTAGACATTTAAGAAGTCAGTCATTGTAAAGAAAAATATTAAGGAAATAAGGGTTTAGGCAGAGCATAGCTATTGCGATAACAGTGAAGCAGACAAGGTGACTTTCCTTTTGTAATTGTTGATCTGTCATGAGCCAACGAGGTACACACTGCATTGGTACTGATAACCGTAATTAAATATTATAATAGCTTCCCCTTTTTTGAGGGTTTTCTCTGTATCACACACTATGTTATGTAATACTTTATGGTACCCATCTAATAGGTGAAATATCCCAAAGAGATGTACATTTTCTTGAGGAAATTTAGGCTGAGAGATTTTAATTAAACACACACAACTAAAAGTATAGTTTTTAATTGTAATATAATTGGGACTTCCCTAGTAGCTCAGATGGTAAGAATCTGGCTGCAATGCAGGAAACCGGGGTTCGATCCCTGGGTCAGGAAGATCCCCTGGAGAAGGGAATGACTCCAGTACTCTTGCCTGGAGAATTCCATGGACAGAGGACCCGGTGGGCTACAGTTCATGGGATCACAAAGAGTCAGACACGTCTGTGCTGACTTTCCTTTCCTTTCCTTTTCCTTTCCTAACTTTCCTTTCCTTTTCTGTAGCTACTAGGTGCCAAGTATTAGAAGAAATGATAGTTAAGGCTACTGACCTCACAAATTTTGAATTTGATTGGGAAAAATAATAGGTGAATAAATACCACTTAAGAGAGGTGTTAAAAAGCAGAGACATCATTTTGCAGGCAAAGGTCCCTATAGTTAAAGCTATGATTTTTCCAGTAGTCATGTACAGATGTGAGTTGGACCATAAAGAAAGATGAGCGCTGAAGAATTAATGCTTTCAAATTGTGGTACTGGAGAAGACTCTGAGAGTCCTTTGGAGTGCAAGGAGATCAAACCAGTCCATCCTAAAGGAAATCATTCCTGAATATTCATTGGAAGGGCTGATGCTGAAGCTGAAGCTCCGATACTTTGGCCACCTGATGTGAAAAGCTGACTCACTGGAAAAACACTCTGATGCTGGGAAAGACTGAAGGCAGGAGGAAAAGGGACGACAGAGGATGAGATGGTTGGATGGCATCACTGACTCAATGGGCATGAGTTTGCGCAAACTCCAGGAGATGGTGAAGGACAGGGAAGCCTGGTGTGCTGCAGTCCATGGAGTTGCAAAGAGCCTGACACGACTTAGTGCCTGCACAACAAGAACAAGAGAGGTGCTATGGAAGTGTAATAAGAAGGCTGAAGGCAGGAGTCTCAGGGGTGGGAGGTAGGGTCGGAGAAGACTTCCTTCAGGAGGTGAGGTTAAACTGTGCCCTGACGAATGAATAGTAGCTGCTGGGCTCTGCACAAAGGAAGCTTCAAGTGGAAGTTCCTGAGGAAAGACATGAAAGAATGCCCATGTGGTTGGTATAAAGAACTTCACAGTCTTACAATAAGAGAGTCCCTGTTTCCACAGCCCTAACACAGTAGGCTGTCAAAACTCTGGATTTTTGCCAACCTCTCAGGTGAAAAATGGTATCTCAAGATAGACTTATTTCACAAAGCTTGGTTGTTACTGTACTCTGTACATTTAAGGCAAGTTTTAGGAAGATATATTTGTAATAAATGTTTTGATATCAGTATTCTAAAAATTAAATAAGAGGATCCATGTAAATTGTTTAGCCCAGAGTTTTCAATACAAACAAGTTTTTATGGAAGTTGCTTTCATCACTTTGCTCAAATATATATTTCAGTAATCTTTCCCATACTTCCATCCGTCTATCCATCCATCTTAAAAACTTCCCTAGCGGTCCAGTGGTTAAGACTCTGCACTTCTACTGCAGGAGCATGGGTTTGATCCCTGGTTGGGGAACGAAGGGCTTACAAGCCAAATAGTGCGACCTCAGAAAAATCTATCCATCAAACCATCCCCTATTTAACAATCACATTACGTTTCATAATTTATTTAGGAATTCCCCTATTGACATTTTCCCTTCTTTTAACAATGTTAAAAAGAATGCCTTGTCATCCATATTTGTACACCCGTTCAACAATTTCTACGGGTTAAATCCTAGAAGTGAAGTTGCCGGATCAAAACCAAAGCATTTAAATAGATTTTTCCAGGGTGCCCTATAAAGTTGTACTCACATACACCATCTCCAAGCAATTATGAGAGTATCTGTTTCCTCATAATCTTGGCACAAAGATGCTATATATATTTGCACATGTAAAAAAAAAAATCATTCTCTTCTTAACGCCTGAATTTGTATTTCATGCATTATTAGTGAAGGTAAAAGCATATTTACTGTCTATTTGATGTCTGCCATTGTGAAGCACTTTTTTGTGTTCTTATTTTTCTATTGGACTCTGTCTTTTCTTTATTGATTTGTTGGGGCTCTTAAGACTATTAATACTTTGTCATATATGTTGCAGAACAGTTTCCCTAGTTTGCCATTTGTCTTTAACTTTATGTCGTTCTAAATAGTTCAACCTTTATTTTATGGTATCTAGGATTTATGTCTTGCTTAGAAAAGCCTTTCCTAGTACAAAACTATAAAGCTACTTTTTTCTGTAGTCTCTTTCACAGTGTTGGATTAATTTGTTTGCACTTACCCTTAATCCATCTGGAATGTATTATTGAGTTTGAGGCAAGGGTATATACTTTATTCTTAAAGGGAGAGCCAACTGTCCCAAACTGTTTATTGAATAATTTATTGTCTATACCTGGTTGGGAGTCCCCATCTCACTGCTTTTCTTTTGGATACTTTTTATTGGTTCTTTTTCACACATTTATTATTGCATATACATTTTAGAACCATTTGGTGTGTTCCAAGAAAATCCTAAAGGGATTACATTTTGAATCACTTTAGAAATTAGGTGAGAATTGGCATTTTTATGACACAAAGTGTCCCATCAAGAAGCACAGTATGTCTTCTCACTTTTAAGGTCATTAAGTAAACTTTATTATTAATGTTCCCACAAGTCTTTCACATTTTTTGTTAATGCCTAGTTATCATATAACTCTTGAGGGTTTTATCTCTCAATGAATAAAATTATTTTTGCCCTTTCATTATTTCACTCAGTTGTTGCTAATCTTACATTTACAAAATGCTAGGGATTTTTGTAATCATGCCTATGTACACACACAGTCGTGCAACAAACAATAAAACTCAAAGATGGAAGATGGACATAAAATTTTGGATGCATTATTTTATTTGCACGTCTCAGAACTCTATGGCCCAGCAACTGCACTTCTAAACATCTACCCAAGTGGCATCAATGCCTGTGTCTATGAAAAAAATGTACACAAGAACATTTATAGGCGGGCGGCGGCGCCCCTTCCCCAGGTGTTGCGGCGCTTCCACGTCGCCAGGCGGCCCGCGGCTTGCGCGAGCCCAGGCCGCCCCAGCGCCCGGAGCGCCGGCCTTTGGGCTCCCGCGCCATGGCCGGGCCGGGCCCCGGGGACCCGGACGAGCAGTACGACTTCCTGTTCAAGCTGGTGCTGGTGGGCGACGCGAGCGTGGGCAAGACGTGCGTGGTGCAGCGCTTTAAGACCGGCGCCTTCTCCGAGCGCCAGGGCAGCACCATCGGCGTGGACTTCACCATGAAGACGCTGGAGATCCAGGGCCAACGAGTCAAGCTGCAGATCTGGGACACGGCCGGCCAGGAGCGCTTCCGCACCATCACGCAGAGTTACTACCGCAGCGCCAACGGGGCCATCCTGGCCTACGACATCACCAAGAGGAGCTCCTTCCTGTCGGTGCCGCACTGGATCGAGGACGTGCGCAAGTACGCGGGCTCCAACATCGTGCAGCTGCTCATCGAGCGTCTCACACAAGCAGGAGAAGGGGCTAGCAGGACGAGCCCAGGTCAGCAGACACCACAGGTCCACCCGCAAGTCCCGTCCGCAGTCGTCTCAGCCCTCTGTCCCTGCCCCGCACGGTCCTCTGGGGCAGACCCAACACACCCATTTCAGTTCTGGGTGTTGTAGCACAGAGCTACAAGACACACGTGCTTTAAAACATATGATAGCCTTTCTGCCCGTGGACGCCACCGAGAAAGCATCGTTGAAGACTTCCCCGCCTCCACTGCCGTCATGTCTAAATCAGAGTCTCCCAAAGAGCCCGAACAGCTGCGGAAACTCTTCATCGGAGGATTGAGCTTTGAAACAACTGATGAGAGTCTGAGGAGCCATTTTGAGCAATGGGGAACGCTCACAGACTGTGTGGTAATGAGGGATCCAAACACCAAGCGCTCCAGAGGCTTCGGGTTTGTCACATACGCCACGGTGGAGGAGGTGGATGCGGCCATGAATGCAAGGCCACACAAGGTGGACGGAAGAGTTGTGGAACCAAAGAGGGCCGTGTCAAGAGAAGATTCTCAAAGACCTGGTGCCCACTTAACTGTGAAAAAGATTTTTGTTGGTGGCATTAAAGAAGACACTGAAGAACATCACCTGAGAGATTATTTTGAACAGTATGGAAAAATTGAAGTAATTGAAATCATGACTGATCGAGGCAGTGGCAAAAAGAGAGGCTTTGCTTTTGTAACCTTTGATGACCATGACTCTGTAGACAAAATTGTCATTCAGAAATACCACACTGTGAATGGCCACAACTGTGAAGTGAGAAAAGCCCTGTCTAAGCAAGAGATGGCTAGTGCTTCATCCAGCCAGAGAGGTCGAAGTGGTTCTGGAAACTTTGGTGGTGGTCGTGGAGGTGGTTTTGGTGGTAATGACAACTTTGGTTGTGGAGGAAACTTCAGTGGTCGAGGTGGCTTTGGTGGCAGCCGTGGTGGTGGCGGATATGGTGGCAGTGGGGATGGATATAATGGATTTGGTAATGACGGAAGCAATTTTGGAGGTGGCGGAAGCTACAATGATTTTGGCAATTACAACAATCAATCTTCAAATTTTGGACCCATGAAAGGAGGAAACTTTGGAGGCAGAAGTTCTGGCCCCTATGGTGGTGGAGGCCAATACTTTGCCAAACCACGAAACCAAGGTGGCTATGGTGGTTCCAGCAGCAGCAGTAGCTATGGCAGTGGCAGAAGGTTTTAATTACTGCCAGGAAACAAAGCTTAGCAGGAGAGGAGAGCCAGAGAAGTGACAGGGAAGCTACAGGTTACAACAGATTTGTGAACTCAGCCAAGCACAGTGGTGGCAGGGCCTAGCTGCTACAAAGAAGACATGTTTTAGACAATACTCATGTGTATGGGCAAAAAACTCGAGGACTGTACTTGTGACTAATTGTATAACAGGTTATTTTAGTTTCTGTTCTGTGGAAAGTGTAAAGCATTCCAACAAAGGGTTTTAATGTAGATTTTTTTTTTTGCATCCATGCTGTTGATTGCTAAATGTAATAGTCTGATCATGACGCTGAATAAATGTCTTTTTTTTTTAAACAAAAAAAAAAAAAAAGAACATTTATAGCCATTTTGTTCACAAAAGCTAAAAACTGGAAATAATCCAAATGTCTGTGAATGGGAGAATAGATAAAAACTATCATTTGTTTTTTCCATGGGGTACAAACAGCATGCCAACAATAATAAAACAACTACAGATACAAGAAATAGCATGGAATATCTCAAGACCAGTATTTTATCATCGCACTCACATGAGATTCAGGAACAGGCAAAACTAATGTGCAGTAGAAGTCAGCACAGTCGTTACTGTGTGGGAGGTTCGGTATTGTCTAAGAAGCTGCACTACATGACCTTGGAGAATATCAGAAACCTGAATCAAAACCTTAAGCGGTAGAGTCACTGGTACACAAATGTGTAAAAGTTAATGGAGCTGTACACTTAAGTATGGGTTACTCAAAATAGATTTTAACTAATTTTTTTTTAAAAAATAGCTTCCTAATAGACTTGAGCATATGCAGTCAGAAATAAAAGACAAAATGAAAAACAAACAAGTCCCTCAAATAAATAACCAAATAAATAAAAACAGACAAGAAAGACAAATTGTCCCAAAGAGCTCATGCTTCTAATGCTTTCTATGCATCCCTGCTTTGATCTGCCTTATCTGGACAGTCCCCAGTATCCAGGGAGCATAATCCCAGAGCATCTTGCCCCCTCCACTTGCTGTCCCTTATGTGTTCCGTGACATTTGTATCTCCCAGTTCCCCAAGTTAAAAAATAGAGCACCATGCTTAATACCCCATAACAACTGAACATCACCTCACACCAATCCTTTTTTTTCCTTATTATTAACGCTATCTTTGAATGGACTACAAAAATAGCTCTCTAGGATTCCCTGGCAGTCCAGTGATTAAGAATCTGTTCTCCCACTGCAAACAGCACAAGTTCAATCCCTGCTCAAGGAAATAAGATGGCCACACTCTGTAGCCAAAAGCAAAAAAAAAAATTGTATATATTTTTAAAACCCTTCCAATAGGACCCTTCCTACCCATGCTCTGACCACTGTGTATTTTGTAAAATGCTCTATTTAATTTTTTAGAACAGTGTTTTCTGCAATGATAGAACTATTCTGTAGCTACATGGCTGTCCAGTGTGGGGACCACTGGTCACAAGAATTGGGTACTTGAAATGTGGCCAGTTTGGCCGAAGAACTGAATTTTTTATTTTACTTTCATTTTAATTAATCTAAATGTAAATAGCCACATTTAGTGGCTAGTGTTGAACAATGCAGTTCAAGCAGCACAGCTCTAAGCTGTCTCTTGATGGATGGGTCTAACTTTACACATCACTGAATGTGGGCCTGTGTAGGTTCTGAACCCATATGCTGCCACTGGCTCCTCCTCATCAAACCCAAACAAACAGTTTTGCATCATGGACTTCTCCAAGCATGATTTCTTCTTTTAACATGAATCAAGTAACTAAACAGAAACACTTTTTTAAATGTAAGATCTTTTCTCACCACTGACCATAAATGCTACATTATTTTTACAAGGTCTGACTCTGTTCTACAGGTATACCAGAAGTCTCCAATCTCTATTTCCTTATCACTTCCACCTGAAAAGCACTTTGCAGGAACTTCCACCCCAAACACAGAGCTATGTGTGACTGAAACCAGGCCATACTGCCTATCATATGTACAGATAAACAAAATTATAAGTAACTTAACTGAATCCAACCAAAACATGGGGTAATTCATTTATGGTAAACTGAGAGAATGGAGCTATACAGTCATTAAAATGATTTAGATTTGTATTGACACAGGAAAATATTTAGACATTATAAAATACTAAATATCTTAATCCTAATTTATTTTTTTCTTCCTAATTTATTTTTAAGATTAAAAATATGTATATATTCATAAAGGAAATACATTAAAATGTTAACAACACTGGTTTACCTCCAGGTGGTAGAAATTGATGTAGTCAACCCAAATTTTCTATATTAATCAGTATTAACACTCTTTAAGAATGAAAACAGCACATTCAAATCCAGTAAGATTTTTCCAGGCTAGATATTCTTTACATTCTGCACTAGGAACTGTTTTCTGCAAAATCCACAGCTATAGCATCAGGTAAACTGAAAATTCCAAGGTTAGATTGTTAATTATTCAACAAACAGCCTCTATTGATGAAGATTCTGAAAAAGGGTAAACGTAAGATTTCACAGGTGGCCAGAAATAATATCAAGAAACATCTATGATGGGAGTGATATTCTAAGGAAGGATTGAATACCAATTCTAAAATTCAGAAAGGAGCATATGCAAAGATACCAGCCAACAAGAGTAAAAGAAAACTAATATAAAAGGGGGATTAAAAAAATGTCACATTGGGGAGGGTTTTTCTAAACATCACACAAAACTGAGAAACTACAAAAACTATAAAAAGCAACATAAAACAAACAACATTGGGAGAAGTCTACAACTAATATTAGAAAAGAGTAACTTCCTTAATACATAGACAACTTTTATAAATTAAAAAAAACCAAACAAACAAACAACAGGGTGGTCCTGTGGTTAAGACTCTTCCCTTCCAGTGCAGGGGGGCACGGGTTTGATCCCTGGTCAAGGAACAAGAATTCCACATGCCGTGGGGGCATGGCCAAAAATGAAAACAAAGAAACAGGACAACAAAACATGTAAAAGATATAAATGCAAATTTTAAAATATTAATTATTTTGAGAAAGGAGGAAGAGAGAAACGATCAGGGAGGAGTCTGTAGAAAGCATCTAAGACGCTAGTAATATACACGTATATATACACACACATACACATATATTCTTTCTTCAAATTAAGTGATGGGTTCACAGATGTTTACTTATTCTTTAGTCACTCTCCCAATGTAGAATGTGTAGAAGTACATATACACACACACACTCATATATTTATATGTGTGTGTGTGCATGAAGCAAGACCCACAGATCCACAATTGGCAACTGTGAGGATATCCTCTGCTAGTGATGGCATCCACTCAACACACACCCAGCCGTGGCCTCCAGCCGGGCCCCAGCCTCTTCTGAGAGTCCTTCAGTTTCTGAGCCCAGCAGTAAAGTACACCATTTGTGAAGCACATCTGAAAATTCAGTTACCATTTACATGTTTAAAGGAACACATGGCTGTAGAATCTATTTATCATAAAGGTTATCAACTTGTAAAAGATATATATATACACACAAAATCTTATGCTTATATATATACACATATATATATATGCTTATATATACACATATATTATACATGCACATTTCTAAAAAATGATTAAATGCATTAAGAATGCTTATAAGAAGGATCATACTGAGTCAAAGGGAAAGAAAGAATTGTAAGTTAAAATGCATGTTGGTATTTCTGTGGAGAACTATGACATATATAAAAATCATAAGGCATATGCTTTTTTATTCTACTAGGAATTTCCCTCTAAAATATAATTGAACATGCATTACATGAAATGTTATACAAGGCTGTCTGTTATAACATCACGTATTTCAGTAAAATTTTGAAAACAGAGAGATAAAACAATTCCATGATGTATTATTTTGTGAAGAAAAAATGTGGAAAAGTACTGTAATTAGTTTGTTAAAAAGGAACTATATACATGTTTGTATATTTACAGACTCTCCAGAGAAAAATACTTGGTTGGATGGTGAGTAGATGTAGAAAAGTGTAGTATCTATTCAAAAAACACATTTCAAAAACAAGTTGCCTTATAATTTAGTCATCAAACAGAGTGCATTTTATAATTATACATAGTATGATTCCGGTTACATAAATTAAAACCTTAATAGTGGAAGGGGAATTGCAAGAAATACTCCATATCGAATTAATTACAGTTGTATTTGTGTGATGGAGCTGGAGGCAGTCGCTCATGACAGCTCAGACACTTAACAACACAAACTTCCAGTGTTTTCCATAAGCTGTCAAAAGGAGTTGTTCATGACTAAATTTGAAGGAAGATAATACATTAGTTCCTTTCTTAAGTGTAAGGAAAACATTCGGTCAGTCTCTTAGGACGTTCAACAAACCACCTAGCTCATAGGATATTAGTTGAATCATAGCGTGTTAGTTAAATCAACAAACCAGCTTACTTGAACCGTACAATTCTGTCCCCAATCCTCTACGGGAAAACAGGATAGATGCAAACATCTCCAGTGAATTGCCTTCTTCCTTGGGGGTGTCAGAACTGTTCTTTCAGTCGACAGGGGGACCTGGACTACATTTCAACCCCACTTCCTGAGAATACCATCAATGTGGCCCTTCAGTTCAATTCAGTTCAGTCGCTCAGTTCTGTCTGACTCTTTGCAACCCCAGGCAACTCGTTGCAACACACAGGCCTCCCTGTCCATCGCCAACTCCTGGAGTTTACTCAAACGTGTCCATTGAATTGGTGATGCTATCCAACCATCTCATCCTCTGTCGTCCCCTTCTGCTCCTGCCCTCAATCTTTCCTGTTGGGGTCCTTTAATGGACCGGAACCTTGTGGTGCAGAGTCGACGATAAGAAAGTGAAAGAGAGAAAGAGAGAGAGAGAAAGAGAGAGAGAGAGAGACAAAAAGACCCGGGGACCTAAGCTCTGATGGAGCAAAGGTGCTTTAATGATTTTTCTATGAGTATATATAGGCTGCAGTACAAGAAACTTCTTTCGGGAATGATAGAGATCAGAAAACCAAATGTACAGCAACTGTTACCACAAGGTCAGGAGACAATCCATATCTCAAGAAAGGGGAAGGAGATTAAGCTGTTTTGTCCTAAGGAGAATGTTTACTAAAGGAGACTCATGCTTGCCTCACACAATGACCTCAGTCCCTGGGAGCAGCGTGCTGTTCCGCTTGAAGAGGGACAAAGGACTCATGAGAGACAGCACGTAGGAATCCTCCCGTCAAACATTCCCTGACACTTTCCCAGCACCTGGGTCTCTTCAAATGAGTCAGCTCTCCGCATCAGGTGGCCAAAGTATTGGAGTTTCAACTTCAGCATCAGTCCTTCCAATGAATATTCAGGACTGATTTCCTTTAGGATGGACTGATTTGATCTCCTTGCAGTCCAAGGGACTCTCAAGAGTCTTCAACACCACAGTTCAAAAGCATCAATTCTTCGGTGTTCAGCTTTCTTTATAGTCCAACTCTCACATCCATACATGACTACTGGAAAAACCATAGCATTGACTAGATGGACCTTTGTTGGCAAAGTAATGTCTCTGCTTTTTAATATGCTGTCTAGGTTGGTCATAACTTCTCTTCCAAGGAGTAAACAAATGTCTTTTTAATTTCATGGCTGCAGTCACCCATCTGCAGTGATTTAGGAACCCAAAAAAACAAAGTCTGTCACTGTCTCCATTGTTTCCCCATCTATTTGCCATGAAGTGATGGGATCAGATGCCATGATCTTAGTTTTCTTAATGTTGAGTTATGTCAACTTTTTCACTCTTCCCTTTCACTTTCATCAAGAGGCTCTTTAGTTTTTCTTCGCTTTCTGCCATAAGGGTGGTATCATCTGCATATCTGAGGTCATTGATATTTCTCCTGGCAATATTGATTCTAGCTTGTGTTTCATCCAGCCCAGCATTTCACATGATGTACTCTGCATATAAGTAAGCAGGGTGACAATATACACCCTTGACGTACTGTTTCCCAATTTGGAACCAGTCTGTTGTTCCATGTCCGGTTCTAACTGCTGCTTCTTGACCTGCATACAAATTTCTCAGGAGGCAGGTCAGGTGGTCTGGTATTCCCATCTCTTGAAGAATTTTCCAGTTTGTTGTGGTCCACACAGTCAAAGGCTTTGGCATAGTCAATAAAGCAGAAATAGATATTTTTCTGGAACGCTCTCATTTTTTCAATGATCCAACGGATGTTGGCAATTTGATCTCTGGTTCCTCTGGCTTTTCTTGAATATCTGCTTGATCATCTGGAAGTTCACGGTTCACGTATTGTTGAAGCCTGGCTTGGAGAATTTTGAGCATTACTTTACTAGCGTGTGAGATGAGTGCAATTGTGAGGTAGTTTGATCATCCTTTGGAGAAGGAGATGGCAGCCCACTCCAGTATTCTTGCCTGGAGGATCCCATGGGTGGAGGACCCTGGTGGGCTATAGTCCATGGGGTCACAAGGAGTCGGACACGACTGAGCGACTTCACTTTACTTTGATCATCCTTTGGCATTGCCTTTCTTTGGGATTGGAATTAAAACTGACCTTTTCCAGTCCTGTGGCCACTGCTGAGTTTTCCAAATTTGCTGGCATATTGACTGCAGCACTTTCGCAGCATGTTTCAGAAAGATGTTTCAGGATTTGAAATAGCTCAACTGGAATTCCATCACATCCACTAGCTTTGTTCGTAGTAATGCGTCCTAAGGCCCACTTGACTTCGCATTCCAGGATGTCTGGCTCTAGGTGAGTGATCACACCATCGTGATTATCTGGGTCATGAAGATCTTTTTTGTATAGTTCTGTGTATTCTTGCCACCTCTTCAAGGATGACATCCCTTCAAGGATGACACAAAGTTACTTGATCTTGCCAAATGAAAATTAGAGCCTGATTTTAAAAGGTTTACATTCAAGCCCTTCCATGGTGCTTCCCTACCAAGTTATGCCTTGAGAAAACTACCTTTTACCAAACACGAGCCATACTAAAATTCCAGATTCATTTTTCTATAGTCACAAGAGAAAATCAGGAAGTTTTTCTTGTTTTTTTATACTAAATAATGTCCATAAGGTCATTCCATCTCTTCAGAATGAGCCATCATTTCCATCAACTAGAATTTGCTTCATGACACTTGCTAGTTCTGCCTTTTTGGTGGGATAATCACAGGTGTTTCAAAAGTAAGTAGAAGGTCTCATGTCTCAGGCCATCCTTATCTCAGCTGTCTCCAGTAAAGTTGTATTCTATACTCAGTCATGTTTAACTCTTTGAGACCCCACAAACTGTAGCCAACCTGGCTCCTCTATCCTTGGGGTTTCCCAGGCAAGCAAACTGGAGTGGGTTGCCACTTTCTCCTCCAAGGGCTCTTCCCTGACGAGAAATCAAACCTGCATCCTCCTGCCTTGGCAGCTGGATTCTTTACCACTGAGCCGGGGGGAAGCCCAGTAAGGTTATTTCTTTTATGTATTCATTTATATGTATTTATTTGGCTGCTCCAGGTCTTAGTTGCAGCACTGGGGATCTTTAGTTGTGGCATGTGGGATCTAGTCCCCTGACCAGGGATCAAACCCAGGGTCCCTGCATTGGGAGGGCTGAGTCTTACCCACTGGACCACCAGGGAGATCCCAGGTTATTTCTTGACTATTCTTTCATTGCACTCTGCCACAGGGACACTCTTCTTAAAAGCATCTCAAAGGTCCTGCTGCTGCTGCTAAGTCGCTTCAGTCGTGTACAACTCTGTGCGACCCCACAGACGGCAGCCCACCAGGCTCCCCCGTCCCTGGGATTCTCCAGGCAAGAACACTGGAGTGGGTTGCCATTTCCTTCTCCAATGCTTGAATGTGAAAAGTGAAAGTGAAGCCGTTCAGTCATGTCTGACTCTTCGAGACCCCATGGACTGCAGCCTACCAGGCTCCTCCGTCCATGGGATTTTCCAGTCAAGAGTACTGCAGTGGGTTGCCATTGTCTTCTCCCAAAGGTCCTGACACAGGTCAAAAGTTAGAACTAGTTGACACAGGTCAAAAGTTAGAACTAGCTGATCAACTTTTTTTTCTTTCAGTTGTTAGAACAATTTCAGATAAAAACACTGATTCCTATTTCTCTTGGAAAATAATGGGAAGATCTGGCAGAAACAGACGTTTCCATCAAGCAACATTTTCTTAGAGTGGAAAGGCTCTCTGGATCACTCCAGTTAACTCTGACCTACTTCATTCATTTCCTCCTACACCTGCAGGATTTTGATCTACTCTGTGCGGCTCTGTAAGGTCTGGAGATACAGGGCGTCAGCATCTGCATTCAGAGATGCAGAATTGCAAGCACATTTCCTGTCTGCCTCACCAGAGTCAGCACTGGAACAAGGGCCCCAAATGATCTCACAGCACATCAAATCAGAGAGGCCCTCATCACTTCCTGTCTTACCTTTACTCACCACTACCCACGAGCAATTTTCCATTCCAGCAATACTGAACTCCTTGGAATTTTCCTACTCAAAACACCTACTTCTCTTTGACTTCATGCAGCTATTCTTTTTGCCAAGATGACCTCCAAGTCACTAACACTGTCCTAGATCACAGGTCCCCAACCTCTGGGATCTAATGCCTGAGGATCTGAGATGGAGCAGATGTAACAGTAATAAAGTGCCCAATAAATGTAAAGCACTTGAATCATCCCGAAAGCATGTCCCCTTCCCCATCCCTCACCCAAGGAAAAACTGTCTTCTATGAAACCAATCCCTGGTGCCAAAAGGGTTGGGGGCTACTGTCCTAGGTAACTTAAATTTATCTTTTAAACTTCTGCTTAGAAGCTGCTTGGCCCCCTCTAAGATTTTTTTAGAAATTCGCCTCACTCAGTATATACTATAGAGTTAAAGTACTCCTCCTCTGTGTTCTGCTAATACTTGGTATGACTCTTCAACACTGTAGCTCTCTGGTTATGTGTTTGTCTAGACTGTAAACTTCTTGTGAGCTCAGTGTTTTGTTCATTTTTCTAGCACTAGAACCTATAACTGGGTTGAGTGGTGGCCCTCAGAAAGATATAAAGAGGACTTCCCTGGTGGTGCAGTGGGTAAGAATCCACTTGCCAATGGAGGATTATGGGTTCGATCCCTAGTCCAGGAAGACCCTACATGCCATGGAGCAACTAAGCCCATGTGCCACAACTGCTGAGCCTGTGCTCCAGAGCCCACCAGCGGCAACTACTGAAACTGTCACACTTTAGAGCCCGTGGGTGGAAACAAGAGAAGCCACCAAAATGAGAAGCCCATGTACCGCAACAAAGTACCCCGCCTGACACGACTAGAGAAAAACCACTCACAGCAACAAAGACCCAGTGCAACCAAAAAAAAAACAAAAACAAAAACAAACAACTGCAAAACCAGGGTATATAGATGCTTTCATTCCCAGGACCTATGACTGTGACCATTTGGTCCTTGCTGCTGCTGCTGCTAAGTCGCTTCAGTCATGTCTGACTCTGTGCAACCCCATAGATGGCAGCCCACCAAGCTCCCCCGTCCCTGGGATTCTCCAGGCAAGAACACTGGAGTGGGTTGCCACTTCCTTCTCCAATGCTTGAAAGTGAAAAGTGAAAGTGAAGTCGCTCAGTCGTGTCCAACTCTTCTCGACCCCATGGGCTGCAGCCTACCAGGCTCCTCCCTGGGATTTTCCAGGCAAGAGTACTGGAGTGGGTTGCCATTGCCTTCTCCATTGGTCCTTGCAGATCTATGCAATTCCATGGGTAGTAGATCCCATGGCAAGTGTCCTTATCTGAGACACGGAGGAGGGGAAGGAAGCCATTTGAAGATGAGGCAGGGATGAAGCAATGCAGCTATAAGAAAGGACCACCTTAAAAAAAAAAAAGAAAGAAAGAAGAGAAAGCACTGCCTGGATCTATCAGAGGCTGGAAAAGGCTGGGACAGATTTTCCTTACAGCCTTGAGAAGGAACACATCCTACCAAAACACAGACTTCTGGTCTCCAGAACTGTGAGTGAATAAATCTGTTAAGTCGGTCAGTGTATAATAATCTATCACAGCAGGTAGTTCTAGGGAACTAAGAAATTGCCTCATATATAACTTGGCAGTTGTCTAACTGCCTAACAAGTCACCAATACTAAGCACCTACTAGCTACCAGGCATTTTTTCAGGTGTTTGTCAGATGTTCTGAAAGCTAAACTGGAGGACAGGTAGAAAGGTGATTTTGGAAAAAGCATAAGCAGAAATACGACACAGAATGAGCTCAGAGGATAAGAATGTTTTCATCTGAATTCTCATTTAAATGATCTGACTACAAATGAAGCTTTTACTACCCAGATGGGCAACAAGATCTACCATGGGAGTGCATCAGCTTTTTTGTACCAGCCATCCAGCTTACTCAAAGGCTCGTGAAATCTTGAAGAAAAAGATGTAACTAAGGAATGGATAACCAACAAGGTCCTACTGTACAGCACAGGGAACTTCACCCAGTGTTACGTGGTAGCCTGGATGGGAGGAGTTTGGGAAAGAATGGATACATGTGCACGTGTGGCTGAGTCCCTTTGTTGTTCACATGAAACTATTACAACACTGTTAATCAGCTATCCTCCAGTATAAAACAAAAAGTTTAAAAAAAATATAGCTAAAGAAAAAAAGGAACAAGTAGCGGTCAGATGAGTTAAAGTACAAGAGTCGAAAAATATCAAAATCTAACTGAGCACAGTTTCCAAACACATGGAAACTTAAAACTCTATGTTTTTCATAACTTTTTTTGGTCTCATAACCTTAGAGGGCTTATAAGAAACAGCATTCCTTATAGCAAATGAATAGCTAAGTTCAACAATTCTTTTTTTTTCCTGAAAAATTACTCATAAAATGAAATACTTTAAGAGTGGGATACACGGGCAGTGGTGTGCTGGTCAGTGTTTTGCAGCCAGCTGGGAGTGTGGAGACCTAAAGGGAGCACTCACTGACTTCTGTGGTGTGTGTACATCCAGTATGACTGATCTCAAGGTATGAACATGATGTCAACTGACTGTCACTATTCCTGAAAATGTAATAATCGGTTCGCAGGCTCCAGTAGAGCAATAAGTCAGGGGAACAAACACAAAAGAATTTCCAGAGATTTAGATGAAAGGAGATGCACACTGACATGAAGGCTCCCCAGGTGGCGCAGTGGTAAAGAACCCACCTGCCAAGACAGGAGCCGCAGGAGAAGAAGGTTCAGTACCCGGATGGAGAAGATCCTTTGGAGGCGGAAATGGTAGCCCACTCCAGTTTTCTTGCCTGGAGAATCTCATGGACAGCAGAGCCTTGTGGGCTACAGTCTACAGGGTTAAAAAGAGTCAGACAAGACTGAGCATGCATGCAGACACACTGACTTAACGTGGTGAGAAAACAGGAGACTGAATAATGGCTCTCAGAAAAATAAATTTTTTTAAATAATTAAAAACTAATTATTTGGATGATACAAAAAAAAAAGTAGCATCTTTAAAATGATCCCGTTTTTTTATGACCCTGTATCTCGCCACCTACCCACATATACAGAAAAATATTCACACCATGTTGCTCTATCTCTGTATATGAAATGTACAGAAATGTACTGGTTAAGGTAAGGGGAAGTCCCTTGGAAACTACTAGGAGAAATTTTCTTATCTAAGAATTGAGAACTGATGGACTTCGCTGGCAGCTCAGTGGTTAGGATGCTGTGCTTCCAAGGCAGGGGATGCAGGTTCAAACCCTGGTCAGAGAACTAAGATCCCACATGCCCAGAAGCAGAAAGCAAAAAATGGGACTAAAAACAACCTAATGGCCTACACTTTTGTTAATACTTTAGACCAAACAAAGGTAATTTAACAACTGGTTTTAGGCAATTTACTCCTGAAAGACAAGCCTATGAATCACCTAACATAACCTGATGAGCAGAAACAGCATCACATCAAGACTCATTAGGTACCTCGCCTTCTGGGAGGAATATCCTGTGATCTGATGTCATAACCGTGGCCCAACCTCTATCAGTCCTCCACCTTGCAAAACATACCTTGAAAATTATCTGACTCGGGCCCTAAAACCATGTTAAGAGTCTTCACTAACTTCCCTATTTGAGACCCTATTTACAGCCTTTTGACCTCCATTTTCTACTATCAACATTGATGAGTACAAAGCCATTCTGAAAATTACATCTGCACCCTATTTCCTCTCCTTTTGGAAGTTGTTAGGGTCTTCTCTTTATACCTGATGTCTTGCCTCAGTGTGTATGTCTTCACTCACCACACTGGCTTGTAAGAGGCCCCTTTAATGTAAAACCCATCCATTTAAAGTTTGTTTGAAATTTTCCTATCCTTCCCTTACTTTCTGTTCTCTCTTTGGAACTCCCACTGGTCAGGCGGCAAAGTTGCTGGATTAGAAAGATATAAATAGATTGATTTACCTTTGCTTTTTCAGCTATTTTTCATCTTCTTGTTCTCTCCTCTGGGAGGTTTTTTCCTTCAAACTCTTTATCTGAACTTCGTTACTATAGTTTTTCATATGGTTAAGTTCTTTAAAAAATTTTTAATAGAAACACACTATTTCTAGAATCTTTCCATCTCTCCAAGGATAATTAATGAGTTCTGAAGTTTTCCTTTAAACTCTACTTCTTACTGTTGGTCGTTGTCGTTCACTTTACAGGTATTTCTTAAATCACCATTTGTTGTCCATTAAAAAGTAATTGGGAAACTACGTGGGACACCAAATCCCAGGTCTTCTCCTTTAGGAGACCTTGCTCTTGGTTCAGTGCTCTGCCTTGGGGCAACAGATAAACCTGACTGCCAGCATTCTACAAGCCAAGTCGGGTAGGGGCCTGGGTCTCACTATTCAGTATGCAGGATTTAACTTATTTTCTCTTTCAAGTATGGAATCTCACCATCAACCAAACATAAAGAAAAAGGCCATTTATATTTTAACAAGAAATCGATTAACCAAATATTCAATGAGTGGTTACTGTGGGACATTCACAGTATTTAAGGAGAGAAACACTAGTAAATAAAGACATCTTTTCTAAAGGTAAAATGCATTAAGTATACCCTATGAAAGTATGGCTGCATTGCACTGTCAAACAAAAAGAAAAGCCACTAACCCCCCCACTGGAGGGTGGGAAACCCATCGTGTTCCCACCCAGCCAATATATATATTTTTGACACTCAATGGTATTAGGTAGCATCTTCTCTTGGACCTAGTTTTTTTAAATGACAGAAGAGTTCTGATCCTTGCATAAGAACTCTCATTTAGAGAAATGTACCCAATGAGAAAAACTGCAAGTGCTTCAAAGCTGAGAAACCATTAACTAAAACAGGGCTGTCAAGAATTTGGATTTTGACAATCAAGGGCAAGCCATGGAGAATTTTGGAAATGGCTCTTAGCATTTCTAATTTACACACAATTTCAACCTGTAATGGTCTATTTTTTAATCTAGTAGCTATAGCCTCCGGTTAGCAGAAACTTTATGTGACCTTTGCCCCTAAGGCCAGGATTACTATATTCCATCCATGCAAGAAAAAAATGCTGTGCAAACAACAGCAACAAACAGAAAACGCCGAGTTCAGGTTCTAAAACCATGCACTGAGAGACACACTCAGTAAAGCTGGATGATGACATGACCCTGGGGGAGTTTATTTCACTAGGAGCTGCCATCTTTACAAAATATAAAAATGAGCAGTTATGTGTGTGCTAAGTTGCTTCAGTCATGTTTGACTCTTTGCGACCCTATGGACTGTAGCCCAGCAGGCTCCTTTGTCCACAGGATCCTCCAGGCAAGAATACTGGAGTGAGCTGCCATGCCCTTCTCTATGGGATCTTTCCAACCCAGGGATCGAACTCGCATCTCATGTCTCCTGCGTTGGCAGGTGGATTCTTTATCACAAGAGCCACCTGGGAAGCCCAATAAGCAAACTCACAGAAAGCAATTCTTAGTCCCTTAGACAAAACTTCTCCAAAGCTCTAAGGTCGGGTTTTCATCCACTAATGATGTCAGAGATCTGAGCTGTCTTCTCATGTCAAATACCTAGCATACAGAAATCACCTAATAAATATTTGTGGGTCATCTTGTTCACCATTCTTACAAAGTCCTTGCCATAATATAGTTTACATGCCACAGAGGGAAGAAAGATAAATTAAATAATATTACTTCAGGTAATGATCAATGCTATAAAGGAAATTATGGCGAGTAAGAGGTGAGAAAATGAGACAGGATGAGATAGAATATTCAGGAAAGGGCTTGCTTTGCGAAAGATAGATGGAGGAAGCCAAGAATGAAAGCCACACTTAGAAGGCTGCCACAGTAGTCTAGGTGAGAAAGAAGAGTTTAGACTCGTATGGCAAAAGGGAACCTGGTTAAAAGTTTGACCTGGGATACATACTGAAGGTACTGCTGACATATTGAACACAGAATGGGGGCAAACTAAAGGGGCCAGTGATTTTCAAAGTAAATTGAAACAAAGTGAACCTGTGAAGTTCACATAAAACATGAGGTTGGCACATTTGGGAATATAGCTGGCTCTGACTAGGAATGGCAAGACATCTGATGGATATTCACATGTAGTTTTTAAAAGTGTTTGAAAAGAGGCTGGTATGTCATATACCTCCTCTAGTTCCCCAAATCGTCCAGGAAACTAGTATCCCTGCCTCTACTTATACAAGTCATGAAATTCCATAATGAAAATAAAGACAGCATATTCTCAGAGGAAATTCACATTTATAGTCCTTGGAATAAATTCACATGTTTGAAGTTCTGACTCTCAACATCAAACAGAGAAATAGCTTTTAGCTTCAGAAATGTCACAGACTACAGAAATAAGGAGACTGCCACCAAATTCACTGAAAGGACTGATGTCAATACTTTGGCCCCCTGATGTGAAGAGCCAACTCACTGGAAAAGACCCGGATGCCGGGAAAGACTAGGGGCAGAAGGAGAAGGGGATGACAGAGGATGAGATGGTTGGAGGGCATCACCAACTCAATGGACACAAGTCTGAGCAAACTCTGGGAGATAGTGAAGGACAAGGAAGCCTGGTGTGCTGCAGTTCATGGGGTCGCAAAGAGATGGACACAACTTAGCGAGTGAACAACAATGCTTAGACCACTCCCTTTTTCAAAGAGAAAACCCACCAGCATCTGGAATCACCACAGTATTACTATCTGAAACAACACACACAAACACAGGCATTCTTTAGCAGGTTAGAATATTCATTAGGATGAACACAAAACTCGTAAGTACTCATTTGGGGGAAAAAAAAGCTTACATAACATTTCAAAATATTATACAAATACATAAATACTTTCCAGGAAAACAATTTTACATTAAATCTGCATCGACTGCTTCTTTAAAAAAAAAACTACTTATTCATTTGGTTGGGTTGGATCTTATGGGTCTTAACTGAGGCACGCAGGATCTTTTTTTTTCCTCAGTGGCAACATGCGGGATTGAGTTCCCTGACCCAGACCAACAGGGAAGTCCCCTCAACTGCTTCTTTTGAGAAACATGGATTTCACTTTCATATCTTTACCAGGCCTCAACTTCCCCCACCTTCCCCCTAGTCACCCTCAGATCTCACTGAATACCTTTAGGGAGATACAATACAATCTGGGTGGAAAGAAATGAATAGCCTGTTTTTTTAAGAGTTTGTAATACTATCTCTAGGTTTTTAGCATATTTTTGACTCAATAAAACAAAAACACCTATCTCAAGAGTTAGAAGACTCAGATGAGGTAATGCATATAAAGCATTTGGAACCTTACCTTGCAGACAGTAGATATACAAACTTAAATTTTAACATGTAATACTTAAATTCAACCTTTTTGTTATTATACCACATTCATCTATTGCACATAATTCCTCTCACTTGGGGTGAGTTTCTCATCTCACATTTGGTTCTCTTCAGGGCAAATGTCCCACTCCGTTGTATACTTTCCAATTTGTCAGGACAGATAAAATGCAACCTTCTCCAACTTTTTCCATTTCCCATCCATGTTCTTTTTAATTTCAGTGTACCAGTGATGGCATTTATCAGATTCTAATCAGGGACTCCAAGAAATCAAAGTTTCAAACCACTTGCCCATTCTCCATGAATTCATTATCTCCTCTATCCCAATTCCTTTTCTTTATCCAAGATTAAGAGAATTACTGCAGTGAGATCACTTACCTTTTCTTCTTTTAGCCCCAGATTATTTCAGGCAGACTCCCCTGACTCCCAGCAGAGGGTAGTAGGTCTAGACGGGTATAGGCTATGAGCCTTCCTGGGCTCTTCCCAGAAATGTGTTAGCAGTTCAGTGATAAACAGTCTCACAACTTAAGTGTTCTATATAGGGGCAGAGAAGTCATTTCAGTTATAACTGCAGAATGGAACTGCATTTTTTTTATTGAAGTTTTTTGCCCAACGTACATTTATCATACTCGAAATGTTCTAAGGGTAGAGATACCTCCCTAGTGTGGGGGGATAACCCGAGGTGTTCCAAAGCAGTGGTCCCCAGCCTTTTTGGCATCAGAGATGGTTTCATGGAAGACAGTTTTTCCACGGACCCAGGTGGGGGAAGGCGGATGGTTTGGGGATGATTCAAACGCATTGCATTTATTGTGCATTTTATTTCTATTATGATTACACTGTGATATATAATGAAATAACTATACAATTCATCATAATGCAGCATCAGTGGGAAGCCTTGGTCTCCCTCATTCTCTTTGGAATATAGGCATACATATATATATATATATATATATATATATGTATATTCAGATAATAGATATGCATATATCCCTCCCCTGCCGCTCACCTCCTACTGTACGGCCTGGTTCTGGGGACCCCTGTTCTAAACCATTGGAAGCTTCTTCCAATGGCCGGAGAGTTCCTAGGTCTTACTGAGCCCAGTTATCCGAGACATATAGTTTCCAATTACCCCTGAGCCGGTCAACAATCTTCCTAAGAGATCAGGCTGACTGGCAGTCCCAGTCATGTGAACTACACATGCTTGTTACTAAAGAAGGCATCCAGGCTCACCTTGATCTCTGACCTAACAGCCTGCCCCGCCAGCACTAGCACCACACATCCAGTACCTCTGACAGATTAAAATTCCAAGCCACACAAAAGGCGGTGTAGTCACTGACCAAATCAGCTGTTCTCTGTTTGCCTTTACTAAACTTACTTCTTAATCTTGGCTGCATGTTGCAGATCACCCACAGAACTTTGGAAAAGTGACGCCTAGATCCCGATTCCAGAGATCCTTTTTGTTTCGTTTTGGTTTTTTGGCCACAAGGGATGTGTGATCTTAGCTCCCTGACCAGGGACTGAACCTGCACCACCTGCATTCCCGCATTAGAAGGCCAAGTCTTAACCACTGGACTGCCAGAAAAAATATTAGTCACTCAGTTACATCCAACCCTTTCACAATCCCATGGACTATAGCCTGCTAGGCTCCTCTGTCCATGGGATTCTCCAGGCAAGAATACTGGAGTGGGTTGCCATTCCCTTCTCCAGGGGATCTTCCTGACCCAGGGACAGAACCCAGGTCTCCTGCATTGCAAGCAGATTCTTTACCGTCTGAGCCATCAAGGACTGCCAGGGAAGTCCCTGATCTCAGAGATCTTGATGTAATTAATGTACGTGTAGGAAGGGAGGTGATGAATACTGGGATTAAAAAAAAAAAACACCTCAGGTGCTTATAGGATACACAGAATTTACACACTCGCTGTTGTACATGAAAAACTATTTTTACATTAACGCTTATGCTGTGGGTTGAATTGTCATCCCCCACCATGGGCTTCCCAGGTGGCACTAGTGGTAAAGAACCCACCTGCCAATGCAGGTAGACATTAAGAGATGGGGGTCAGAAAGATCCCCTGGGTCAGAAAGCTCCCCTGGAAGAGGGCACGGCAACCCACTCCAGTATTCTTGTTGGGACAGAGGAGCTTGGCAGCCTGCAGTCCACAGGGTCACAAAGAGCTGGACACAACCGAAGTGACTCACTTAGCACACACAGAAGCTGCAACTGCTATACCACCACTCCAACCCCCAAGAAAAAGCTCTTAATCCCCTGTACCTTCTTTGGAAACAGGGTCACTATTAAAGTTAAAATGAGCCCATACAGTAGGGTGAGCCCCTGGTCCAATGGGACTAATGCCCTTATTTATTTTTTTTAAAGGCCAAAAACCAGACACAAGGAGAACATCAAGTGAAGACAGGCAGAAGACAGAGTGACATACCTGTCAGGAGACAAAGATTTCCAGCCAAGCACGAGAAGCCAGGAGAGAGGCAAGCTACCGTCTTCAAAAGGAACCGAACCTGCCAACACCTTCATTTCTAGTCTTCAGAACTACGAGCAAAGGCACTTCTGAGGTGTAAGCCACTCAGTCTGTGATACTTCACTGCGGTTGCTGTAACAAACTCAACCACCAGTTCGCCTGAATCTGTTTATTGACCTTTCGGTTCTGACACAAGTGCAGCTCTCTTCCAGGACGTTTAACTTCTAAGCATCACTCACCCAGCGCCATAATATACAACACTACTTAATGTTTTCTTCCTCACTTACAATACACATTTGAGAATTCATGGTCTAAGGACTGTTTAACATAAAAGAATGAACAGAAATAGGCATGGTACTTAAATCTCAAGGAAAGACAATCAAAGAACTGTCCAAATAAATATAAAGTTGCAGACTTCCCTGGTAGGTTCAGTGGTTAAGACTCTGTGCTTCCACTGCAGCAGGGGATATGGGTTCAATCGCTGGTGAGGGAAGTTTCACACACTGCAATGTGGCCAAAACATTTAAAAAAAAAGAAAAAGGACTTCCCTGATGGTCCAGTGGTTAAGAATCCACCAACCAAGCAACCAATGCAGGGGATGTAGGTTCAAGCCTTGGTCCAGGAAGATTCCACATGCCCAGGGGCAACTGAGCCTGTGCACAACTACTACTGAGTCCACACTCTAGAACCCACGCTCTGCAACAAGAGAAGCCAGCGCAATGAGAAGCCTGAGCACCACAACTAGAGAGTAGCCCCTGCTGACTGCAACTACAATAAAGAATAGCCCCCACTTGCTGCAACTACAGTAAAGAATAGCCTCCACTTGCTCCAACTAGAGAAAGCCTGCACTCAACAATAAAGACCCAGCATAGCCACAAAATAAAGATAAAAAAGTAAACAGAATTTTAAAAAATTGCAACTGTTGTTTGTATATAAGAAGCTATAACTGGTGCAGTGATGTTCCAGGATTTGCTCTTATTATATCAAATATAGCTGCTTTGCAGAGCAACACTTCAGCCAAGATCACCTTTGAGCCTCAGTTTCTACATTCAAGTAATAAGGATTAATACACCCTTACAGGCTGCTAAAAATATGGAGATCCAGCATGATAAACCTTTCACTAAAAGTTCCTCTAATAAATATTTCATTGTCTTCTTAGCATTGTACGAAGCCCCAAGCAAGGCTACAGAAAAAAATTTTCAGTGGGTGATCAAATAGAGAAAGACGAAGGCAAACACAAAACACCACTACAAAGCAGCAAACCGTCTAATTTCTTTTAAGAAATTTAATTTTCCTATAAGAAAGAAATAGAATACTTGAAACAACTTGGAAATACTCACATTTTCTGCAATACCTCCTCCCCACCGAGATAATGTATCTGGGGAAATTAAGTTGTCCTCCATGTGGAATGATGATAGAACTCTTTGACAGCATCAGGAATAGGATGTCTCCATTCCACATGTCAGTTTGGTGACATTCTCAAATCTAAAGTCTTGATTATACCCAATTCTGTTTTCAGAAATCTCAAGAGTCCTTAACCCTGTCTTAAGTATCCCAGACTATTTTCTCCTCTAATTTCCCAATCTTATGCTGCATAGGCACTTGCTGTTCTAATTAGCATGGGGTCCTTTAGTTATTATCATTCACGATTCAGCTTTAATGCAACCACTTCCACGAAAAGGGTGTTGAAAGCCATGCTGTGCCTTCGTGCTAAGCTGCTTTAGTCGTGTCCAACTCTTATGAGCCTATGGGCTGCATGAATGCAAAAGCTCTGGGGTGTTCAACTGGGTTCCAACTCAAGTGCTAAAAATCTTTTACTGGCTTACTTTGTAAAATTATTTATACAAAGTCATGCTTGTAACATTCTGGGCTCTCGTGGTTATTAGATTTCACACCTTGAAGAGGACTGAGGGCCAACAGTATCATTACAAGGAGAAACGTGAGGGAGGCAGATAGTCAGAGAGTCTGAATTCACGCCTCCACTGGAGATACTGAGAGAAAATATAGGCCTGAGAGCTCCCTGGAAGGCGAGATAAGAGAAATTATAGATGAGGGAGCCCTTTGCGGCATCATAGAACGATATCTGCTCATACTCATAGTCCAGGAAAACTCCAACTCTGTGCACTCGCTCTCTGAAGGAGACCCTTTTGAAAGGGGGAAAAGCCCAGAAGGTGTGATCAGTTCCCATGAGAGATCCTGTGAGTAAGACCTTATTTCCGGAACTGTTTCTGACGGCGGAGCTCCTGTACACGCCCAGCTGCCACTGCGCCGCCTTGCCCACGTCCACCTCCCAGTAGTGCTGCCCTGAGGTGAAGCTCTGCACACCCAACACGGTGGCGCTGAAGTCAAATCTCTCAGGGTGACCGGGTACACCACGCTGCACGTTTCCAAGTCTCACACTCCTTAGATCCTCGGACAAGACCAGATAGGGATGAGGTGTTTTAGGGTCCAAAGTTATAGGTCCTGCAGGGAGAAGGAAATTTAGTTACCCGAGGGGTTCGTCAGTGCCAGTGACTCATGACTTCTAACATCAGGGGCTTCCTAATGAGATGGCACCAGTCTCAGCCACAGATATTGGAGAGGCAATCTAAGAAAGTCCAGATGAAGGGACCTCAAGCCAGAAAGGAATTCTGCCAGTCCATAAGAATGACCTGACACCCAGTCGTAGCCCAGTATCACCTGGGACCCAACTCTGAACTCCCTAAAGATCTTCCCCAAGCCTGGAACCAACGGAAGTACTGGAGTCTCCCATAGAGTAGTTGATTCGTGACTCTGGCCTGTGACTGAACTTCCCTCCTTATTTTAAATATTACCAGGGCGCAGCAGAGACATCTAGAAACTGCTGCCTACAGGCCCCTAACATTGAGTAAATCAAAAGTGAATATATTAGAGGCCTGAAAACCTGTGAGAATCCTCCAGAAAAATCAAGCTGAAGTCAAGAAGGCTCACTGTGATTTCTCATACTTGAATGAAAGTGGTACGTGTCTTCACATCTGGTCCTTCTCATCTCCTTCTGTTCAGCCTCTAAATATTGTGACTTCTCAGAGGTCGGCCCTCGATCTTCCTTTTTACTCCTTGTATATTCTTTTACCCTAAGTGACTTCATTTAGCCTCAGTTTTAAACATCTTCTATATGCTCATGAGATGGTTGGATGGCATCAGTGACTCGACAGACATGAGTCTGAGCAAGCTCCAGGAGTTGGTGATGGACAGGGAGGCCTGGCGTGCTGCAGTCCATGCGGTCACCAAGAGTCAGAGTGACTAAACTAAACTGATATGTTCATGACTTACCCCTCTAAAAAGAAGACAAATACCAGCTGGACAAAACACAGGAATTTCAAACATTCTCCATCCAAAATGGAAATCCAAACCTATCCTTTCCCAGTTTCTACTTTT
This sequence comes from Cervus canadensis, assembly GCF_019320065.1. Taxonomy (NCBI): domain Eukaryota; kingdom Metazoa; phylum Chordata; class Mammalia; order Artiodactyla; family Cervidae; genus Cervus; species Cervus canadensis. The sequence continues at coordinate 16,348,376 of NC_057416.1, forward strand.
TAGTGGAACACATCCCTTATAGTTGGTCAAGCCATAAAACTGTAGCAGTCATTGATTTCTTTCTTTAGCATCTAATCCACTAGAAACTTTTATGGGCAAGTGAAGATGAATCTCTGGACCTAATTCATATCAGTATTAAAGTGGTCTTAAAAACCAGAAGCCTTGAATTTTAAATTTCAGCTTGTCCCAAGATCCTAGGATTTTCAGAAGACCGGCAGAAATAAATGCAAATTGTCTCTGGAAGAATGTACACCTTTTATTCCTATCCGAAAAGAACTTCTAAAAATCATATCTAAGGAAAAAAGGAAAGCTCACTATTAAAAAAAAAAATCATTAACCACACACTCAAATTGAGACAAGCAGAAAAAAATCTGAAGAACTTTACATACTGGAATTGCCAGGCATAAACTCTACAATAAATTTTCCTTCTATGTTTAAAGAAAAAAGAAATCTACTCCTATAGAATACAGTAAACTAAAAAAAGCAAGACTAAGTGGGTTTGACAAAGAACTAAATAAGATTACCTAGAAATAAAATGTATTAAAATGCTAATGGATGATTAAAAGGAAAGAAAGCTACAGAAAATATGCATTAACATAAATGCAAAAATTATTTTAAAAACATTAGTACATACACTTTGGCAATATATAAAATGGATAAAACATTATTACCAAGAGTTTATCCTGGGAATGCAAAGTTGGCTCAACATATGAAGCAAACATAATTCACAATAATGAAGAAAAAATGTATATTTTGGTAGATATAGACAAAAACATCTCTTAATTTCAACATCTGTTCATGATATGAAATTTTACTGAATCAAGAATAGATGGGGGAAAAAAAAAAAAAAGAATAGATGGGGAACTTCCTCAACATGACAAAAGGCAACTGTGGAAAAACCTACAGCTAACATTAAAGGTCAAAGACAATGCTTTCTCTCTAAGATCAAGAAAAAGATTCTCACCACTCCTATTCACCATTACATTGAAGGTCCTAGTAAGTGCAATAAGTAAGAAAAATACAGAAAAGGCTTACAGAGTAGAAAGGAAGAAATAAACTGATATTTAATTTCATTACTAGAACTAAAAAACACTTAGGTATCTGTCTAATTAAATATGCACAATATTAGCTGAAAACTATAGAACACTGTTGAGAGAAACCAAAGATGACCTAAATAAATAAGAGATATATCACCTTATCCCCAGACTGTTTTACGGACTCAGTGTAACACCAACCAAAATTCTAGAAGGCTTTTTGTAGAAGTCAACAAGCTCGTTTTAAAATTTATGTGAAAAAAAAAACAAAAAACAAAAAAATAATAAAATTTATGTGGAGAAAGATCTAGAGTGGCCAAAATTATTTTTAAAGAAAAAATCTGGAGAACTCACTGTGCCCAATTTTAAGACTTCTATAGAATAATCAATCAAGCCAGTATGATATTACCAAAAGGATAAATAACAATCAATGAACCTATTAGACTCGAAACAGGTCTGTTCATTTTCAAGTGATTTTCAACAAATGATGTCAAGGGATTTTCAACAAATGATGTTAGAACAACTAAATACACATATATACAAAAAAGGAGGAGAGTTGTACCATATCCTGAATAGTATATAAAGATTAAATGAATAATAAACCTAAGAGCTAAAACTAAAACTGTAAAATTTCTAGAAGGAAATCTTTGTTGCGGTAAATTTCTTAGGCCACAAAAAGCACAAACCATAGGAAAGAAAATGATAAACTGAACTTCAAAATCTAAAACTTCTGCTCTTCAAAAGATACTACTAGGTAAATGAAAATACAAACCATGGGAGAAATATCTGCAAATACAGAGTCTCTTTAAATCCTTCAGCTATCTGGAATTTATACAAATATAAAGTGTCCTGTGATTATGGACATATGTCAACTTACTTTGCAGCACTTTGAGCATTTTGCTCATTCCTGTTATTTGGCACACACTCAGGTCTGTGATTTGGGCGGGCTGTAGAAACTGATGCAGTAGTGACTCACTCCTGTTAGAGAAATGATTATCTTAGTTATCTATGCAGACTCCAGGCTCCTCCATCCATAGACGGCTCTCATCGCATGGCCTTGCTACCCGCATCCCAACACCTCCACCCTTGTGTGCCCATGTATCAGACTGTAAATCTGACCCAAATGTTTCCAAAATGATTAACTTACCTTTCCAAAGCATATTTTGCATTCTATAGGATGAAAAAAGAGGAAAAAAATTACTAGTGGGTATTTGAGCCAAGCCTTTTGTGACTTGTGCTCATGAAAATATTTTCTCTCATAATAACAAAACTCAATTTCCAAGTAATTTCTTCAGCCTCATGGTGCTAATTCTCAGATATCAAATTTCAACACTGAACAGGAAATCAGAAAAATGCTTGAAATCACTGTTATATTCCCAAGGGAAATAATTCTCTCTACTTCACATAGAGGATGCTCCTCATTCTAATTCTGCCCATCTACCTGATTTCTATACTTGGTGGGGGGCGGGGGGGCAGGAACTTAGCCTGATATGCTGGGGATGGTGGCTGGAACCAGGTCAGGAACTGAACATAACTAGGTCACACCTGTCTGCGCTATCTGGAATGAGACTTGGCTCTAAGACAGAACCTAATTGTTTATGCCCAGGTGCATCTGGATAGTCTTTAAAATATAAAAATGTACTTATTGAAAATGGTAATCATGTTGTGCTGTGCTGTGCTTCGTTGCTCAGTCCTGTCCGACTGTTTGCAACCCCACAGACTGTAGCCCGCCAGGCTCCTCTGTCCACGGGATTCTCCAGGCAAGAATACTGGAGTGGGTTGCCATGCCCTCCTCCAGGCAAGCTTCCCAACCCAGGGATCAAACCCAGATCTCCTGCATTGTAGGCAGATTCTTTACCATCTGAACCACCAGGGAAGTCCCAAGGCATGCTCTTGAACAAAATTTAAAGTACACAATACTGGGAGTGCCCTGGCAGTCACTGGACTCTGCGTGCGTGCGTGTGTGTGTGTGTGTGTGTCTGTGTCTGTGTGTGTGCACGCGCGCGCGCTGCGTCGAAATACCCTGGACTCTGCATTCTCACTGCTTGTGTGTGTGTGTGTGTGTGTGTGTGTGTGTGTGTGTGTGTGTGTGTGTGTGTGTGTGTGTACGCGCTGAGTCGGAATACCCTGGACTCTGCATTCTCACTGCTAGTGTGTGTGTGTGTGTGTGTGTGTGTGTGTGTGTGCACGCGCGTGCGCTGAGTCGGAATACCCTGGACTCTGCATTCTCACTGCTAGTGTGTGTGTGTGTGTGTGTGTGCGTGCGTGCGCGCGCGCGCGCCCGTGCACACGAACTGAGTCGTGACCAACTCTTTGTGACCCTCTGGAGTGTACTCACCAGGTTACCCTGTCTATGGGATTTCCCAAGCAAGAATACTGGAGAGGGTTGCCATTTCTTCCTCCAGGGGATCTTCCCAACCCAGGGCTGGAATCTGCACTGCAGGTAGATTCTTTACTGCTGAGTCACTGGGGAAGCCCACTTACCCTATTAAAGGGCATGTCAATTCAAACTTAACTATTGATCGGTGAAGCAGCTCTGTACATATTATGATTTTAGGATGAGTCATAATGCTTTTGACAGTCTTCAAGTATGCCTGAAGATCACTGGGTACTGTATTCTAGCACTGACTCCTAATGAGTACTATCCATGTCTCATTTCTCAAATACTGTAGTGAAGGTTATTTCCAGAATCTTACCTGGAGCAACACTGAGGCGGGCTGCTTACACCTCTCCTCGAGCTCCACAGTGATCTGCTGGAGGCTGCAGATCTGTTCAGAAAGCCTGACTTCACTCTCCTTTAGTTTCTTCATGTTCTCTCTTCCCAGAAGGTTCAGTCTCTGCAAAGCATCTCTTTATTACTGTTCAACAACTGGCACTTTCTCTTACTCGCTAATTCAACCATCTCTTTAAAAACCCACTTTATCGCCTGCCAACCCACAAACAGATGTAATTAGGTAAGGCCAAGATATTCCTCTTGTCAAGCAAGACACCTCAATAGACCCATGATTCTCTAACATACTGTATCTATGTTGATGTGGACCGTATCCTCCTATCTACTTAATCAGTTCACAACCTGGACGTAAAACAGGTCACTTTTTTTTTTTTTTTGGCTATTCAGTTTTGTTCAGGAAGTTTCTTATTTCCTTCATTAAAACTAAGACTTACTATAATTAAAAATTAAATTCAACCAATAATAAAATACATAATCAAACCACTGATACCAGGTTCCTTCCTACCCTTGCAAAGATGCTCCATCTAGGCACGTATCAGAATGTTCATGCTATTTTTTTCTTAACACAAGTGATGTCATATTCCACTGCTGATCTGCAACTTGCTTTTTTTCTTAATAGATAATATGCTCTTGAAGAGCATTCCTTATCCATACATACAGAGCCATGTTATCTTTTCTAAACGCTAAAGAGCATTCCACTGTATGTCTATACAATGCATTTCATGAGTCCAATATTGATGGATACAGGTCGAATCCACTCTCTTGCTATCAACAAATGTTGAAGTAATAACAACACCTAAACTTACATTTATATTACACAATAATGTACACATGTACAAACACTATTTAAAGAGTTTCATGTAGATTATCACACAATATTATGAACTCAAGGCCATTATCCTTTTACATCTAAGGAAACTAAGTCAGAGCTTAAGCAGAATGTCTAAGGCCACCTATTGTCATTCAGTCGCTCATTCGTGTCCAACATTTTGTGACCCATGGACTGTAGCCTACCAGACTCCTCTGTCCGTGGGATTTCCCAGGTAGGAACACTGGAGTGCATTGCCATTTCCTCCTCCAGAGGATCTTTCCAGACCAGGGACCAAACTTGTGTCTCCTGCATTGAAGGCGAATTCTTTACCACTGAGCCACCAGGGAAAGTGGCCAACTAGACTAGTAAATTATAGAACCCAGTTAGGAATCACATCAGTTTGGCTTCAAAGACTATCTCGAAGTCATGTCTCTATACTGACATCATTTTACAACATCCCTTATGAATGTGTCTTTTTATATGCATGCAAATGTATCTGCAAAACAAATTATCAGGAATAGAACTGTGGGGTGACTATATATATATATGTGTATATGTATATATATGTGTATATGTATATATATATATGTATATATATATACACACACACATCATTTTAATAAAAGCATAGTTGTCAGTGGTTGTGCTACTTTATCTCTTCTTTCTTTCATTTCCCAAATATTGTGAGGACGTCACATTGCATATCTCACCTGTAGTGTTTCCTGGAACTTCTCCTTTAGCTTTGTGGAAAATTCCATCAGTTGGTTCTGACTGGTTTGTCTCAAATCCAGGTTGAATCTGCCTTGCAGGCTTTGCAAGTTCATCCTAATTTCTTCAGTCATCAACCGGATCCTTATGCTATATTCAGACTCAATCATTTCTTTAAAATTCTGCTCCTCTTTCTTCATCATAGACACAGAAATGACAGATTTCAGGTTAAATACTACAGATAATTATTTATGGTCCCTTTCCATCTATAATTCTAATACAAATCCAAGGAATATAAAGCACTGGGGAGGAAATAATAGGCATGGATACAAAGGACAAAGGGAATTTCAGGGTCAACATCAGCCAAGATATCAACACAATTTTAGAACATGAAATGCAGACAGAGACATGTTCATTGACAAAAAACTGAGGAATCTACACAACTTCAGGACCAAAGAGCAGGAGATCAGGAAAACTGGAAGGCAGGACCAACGGCTTTTGCTGATGCTTTGGATAGTGGATGAGAGGAAAAGAGGAATCAATGGGTGACCCCAAGGTTTTTAGATAAAGAACAAAGTTGCCAAAACATAAAATGGAAACTATGGATGGGACAGATTCTAGACATGGGGGGTATATCAGCAACTCAGTTTAGGATATGATGATTTTGATAAAGTCATCCATCCAAGCAGAGATACTAGGCAAAAAGTTGGACATGAAAACCCACTACTTGGAAAGTCTGAACTAGAGACATATATTGGGAGTAGTTGGCTTATTTAGGGACTAAATACAACTGCATTTAGGGACTTCCCTGGAGGTCCAGTGGTTAGGACTCTGCATTCCCACTGAAGGGGCACAGGTTCGATCCCTGGTTAGGGAACTGATTCCACATGCAGCACGGTGCAACCAAAACAACAACAAAATGACTATATTTAACCTCATGACACTACTGAGTGAAGATTTATCAAGAACCTGACTATTCTCACCACTTCTACTACCCCTTCCACCACAGTTCACCATCATCTGTCCCTAATTACTGCAAACAGTCCCCTTCAGGTCCCCCCCACCTGTGATCTCACCCTCTTACAGTCTATATATTATTTTTCAGCTTCTGTTCCCTTAATAGACTTTTACAAGATATTGACTATAGTTCCCTGTGCTTTAGAGTAGATCCTTGTTAACTTTCTATTTTATATATAGTACTGTGACTATGTTAGGGCTTCCTGGGTGGCTCAGCAGTAAAGAATCAGCCTGCAATCCTCCTGCAATGCATGTCAATCCCAAACTCCTAATTGACACGCCCCAAATAGAAATTCTTAAATTGACCTTTGAATGAATGGCTTCAGGATTTACACTGCCACATCCAAAGTACAAAAGATGATCACTCTCCTATGGCACTGTTAACTGCACTATCAGTCTTTTTTATATTTATAAATAAGGTATAAAAATGCCATCTCCCTAACAAGTTTAATACAGTTAATTTGTACTTCTCTTAACATGAGCTTATGAACCAATTCAGTCTACTCAAAAGATTATCTGCATTTGCTTTTCTGTGAGCTCTCAGGTCTTTGATCACTTCTCTATGGTTTCTAGTCTTTTGCTACTGACATTTTGTTTTGTTGCAGTATCTTAGTTCCCTGAACAGGAATTGAACCCATGTCCCTTGAAGGGGAACTGTGTCCAATCTTAACCACTGGAGTTCCAGGGAAGTCCCCTGCTTACTAACTTTTAAGAGCTCTTTATACATGAAGAAATTAATACCTTTCCTAACTATGGATTTTAAGGAGCTTTTCCTGCTGTGCCATTGGTCTTATGTTTATGTTATTTGCTAGCCAACATTATAGGTAATTTCCACCCAAGAATCAAGATAAGCACTGACCTGCATCATCACCATTCTTTCTTGTTCATCAGCCAGTATGATTTTAGCTGCCTCAAGTTTCTCCTTCAATGTGTCCAACATCTCCTGGAATAACTTCTGCAGAGAAATATATCACAGTAATTGCTTTACAACAGCTAGATTCCTAACCTTAGACAACTGAAAGGCCAATAGCCCTGACTACACATGGAAGGTCTACGTATGGTACTTATCTAGTATTCCGTTGACCAACATCAACTAAGGGAATGGACTTGAAGGATCAGAATATCTGTTCCCCAAACAAATACGGTAATTACTGAAAAGAGGAGGCAGCCAGAACGGCAGGGTGGTCTGGGATCCGTATGAAGCTTACCCTGTAATTCTCGGCCGCCTCCGGCACTTCATTCACCACCACAGGACTCCCATGCTCCTGGGGCGGGAGGCTCTGGTCACAGACCGCCATTCGGTCACCACGGCGGAACAGCTGCGGTGGCTGCGGGCGTGTCTCATGGCGGACACCTCCTGGGATGTCTTGCTCCAACTGAGAGCGGGGCCTTTTGGACATCTCGGAAGGTGGCCCTCGCTGGAGATGATCAGGCTGTTTCTAAAGCGGAATACACCTCCCCGCACGCCGAACCGAGTGCGGTGTTCTAGGGCAGACGCACTCGTCAGCCTCCATCCTCCGCAGTCAAGGGTCCTGGACTCTTTGGATCCAGCAAACCTTCTGCAGACACGAGCCTGAGGAACGAGATACGATGAATTACACCAGTGGTCGAGTTCTCCGAGAATTTCAAGTTATTGAAAATAATTAGCAAGTGACAAAATAGCAAAGTACTTCCCAGCAAGTCATTTTTAAAAAAGAAGAAGAAAAATGGTTCTCAAAGGAAAGCTGTGGCAAAGAGCAGGAAAGGAACTTCCGGGACTAAAAAAAGACAGAGCCTAGCCTCAGGCACTCAGGTCGCAAGCCGAAGGAATCCCTCACTCACCCAGTTGCTTGCAGAGATCCTGAAAGTGAAGGCCTCTTGGGGCGGCTCCTTAAACCAGACGGAGCGGAGGCAGAGTGTCGCCGCGTTCCAAGGAGGCGCTCCCTTTCAGGTCTGGCTCTGAGGTGCGCATGCCTGACAGGAGCGCACTCTGGGGCTCCACAAGTGCGCATGCGCCTGACTGAGGCGCCATTTTGTGCCTGAAGGGTAAGGCGTGTCTCTCGAGAGACTTGGCTGTTGAAGGATGTTTGCTGAAAAAAAATAAAGAAAGTGAAGTCGCTCAGTTGTCTCCGACTCTTTGCGACCCCATGGTCTGTAACCTACCAGGCTCCTCTGTCCATGGGATTCTCCAAACAAGAATACTGGAGTGGGTTGTCATTTCCTTCTTCAGGGGATCGTCGCCTCCAGGAGAAGCACCCCCTCCAGGGATCGAACCTGGGTGGCCCGCATTGCGGGCAGACGCTTTACCGTCTGAGCCACAAACCCTCAAATAAATAAACCTTTTCGAAAATACTGAAGGGAAATTGCACATATTTATACGTACATATGGGATTTGGCCGTGGCGCTAGTGGTAAAGAACCTGCACACCGATGCAGAAAATGTAAGAGACATTGGTTAGATCCCCGGGTCAGGAACATTCCCTGGAGAAGGCCGTGGCAACCCACTCAAGTTATTCTTGCTTGGAGAATCCCGTGGACAGAGCAGCCTGGCGGGCTACAGACCATGGGATCGCAGAGTCAGAAACAAACGAAGAAGCGCCTTAGCGCAGCACAGCACAAATGCACATATATGGGCTTCCGGGGTGGCTCAGTGGTAAACAATCCGTCTGCATTGCAGGAGACACAGGTCCCATCCCTAGGTGAGGAAGACCCCCCCTAGAGAAGGAAATGGCAATCAGCTCCAGTATTCTTGCCTGGGAAAGTCCCTGGACAGAGGAACTTGGCAGAGGTAGGGGACTGAGCTACTAAACAACAAAGTATGTGCATAAATACATGTAGGTAATACATATATAAATATGCACATATGTGCATATATACAAATATATTTTAAGAAAACAGAACAAGTGATCTATAATTCGTGCACCGCCATTTCCAGACAATTCCGATAACGTTTGAGCAACAATTCCACCTTTTCACTAGATATATTTTAATTATATTCTTAAAATGTATTACCTACTGAATTTGGAAATCTTTCCCAATGAGGAATCGCCTTAGTTTCCTTGTCTAACCCCATCTGCAGCCATTGTCAATGACACTGTAACACCAGATATTAATTTCTCAAAATTCTCTAATTTACGTTTTCCCATTCTGTCTCATTAGCCAGCTATTTTTAACATTTCTTGCAAAGAATCAACTTGAAAGAAAACAGAACTCCGAAACTTCCATTTCTGGATTCATTAGCTTCTTTTTGCCTCTCATGCTTGCAATTCCACCCAAACTTGACCATCTACTGTGGAGCCCTATACCAAGGTCACAGGTGTGAAGCCCTGTACCAAGATCACAGGATAAAAATCTCTGGAACTGACCAAGCCCCATAGCAACTGTTGCCATGAGCCTCCAGATCTAAACTGGCCAGGTTCCTGACACCTAAAGACACCATTCCAGTAGGAATTTTCTGTCTTGAGGCTATGGACATTGGCTGCAAGCCTGCCAAAGTGTTCAGCTCTCCCTTGAACCAACCCACTGTTCTAACACTGTTTTGTCTCTTTCTCTCTCTATTAAACTTTATTCTCTTCTCATTCTGCCTGATGTCTGGAAATTCTTTTCCAGCCCACACACGGACCATGACATCACCTAGGCCTTTCACTCTTTTTTAATTTTTAAGGTACGTGAAACAATAAAAATTCTGAAGCTGTTATTCTTATATATTCAATATATGAAGACATTGTTATTCTGCTAGGGTACATGCTAAAGCAGCAGACTTGATTTGCCTTTTCAGTGTTGACATTTGCACTGATGGTAGATAAAATTGCTGGTGTCCTACCATCAAGGAAGTAGCACCAAACAGGACCACAGGCATTTATTGTATTTTTAAAATCTCTACCTATTTGTAGACTCCCAGTTTAAAAAAAAAAATTAAAAAACCTGTTTTACTTAAAAACATTCATATTTCTTGATGCTTGGTAAAATATTAAATCTCAACATTGAGCACAGAATTTAAGGACTTCCCTGTCAACCCTGTGGTTAAAACTGCACTTCAAATTCATTCGGGGAACACAAGTTCGATCCCTGGTCAGGGATCTATGATCTCACATGCTGAGCCATGCTGCTAAAAAAAAAAAAAAAAGTATAGGATTTAGCATACCGGGTGACAGGATAGAAATGTGTAAAACATTTATGTTGCATATGGAAAAACAATGGTTGTCTCACAAAAATGCATTTTTTCTGATTGAGTTGCAAGCCATACTAGTGCTATTTTTTTTCATAGGTCATTTTTAGTAGAAAGAACGAGTGAGATAGACTGTGGTTATCTGCATGTAGTGATTTGGAAAGACATTTTCTCAAACTGTCATCTCAAGGAAACTAAGTGTATTAGTTCCCAGTGATAAAATCTGAGCTTTTAAGCAAAAATGAGAGTTTTAGAAAACTCGTATCTCCTATTCTAAGCTTGACAGCTTCCCGATACTTGGTCTTTTCTGATGAAATTAGTAGAGATATTAACAACTGATTGTTTTTGCTATTGTAAAATTAAATGTGTCAACATTTGGAAAACCTGCAAATTCAGTGAACCAATTAAAAGATGCCTGCTCCTTGGAAGAAAAGGTATGACAAACCTAGCCAGTGTATTAAAAACCAGAGGCGTTACTTTGCCGACAAAGGTCTGTATAGTCAAAGCAATGGTTTTTCTAGCAGTCTTGTATGGATGTGAGAGTGAGTGCCGAAGAATTGATGCTTTTGAACTGTGGTGTTGGAGAAAACGCTTGAGAGTCCCTTGGACTGCAAGGAGATCAAACTAGTCAATCCTAAATGAAATCAGTCCTGAATATTCATTGGAAGGACTGATGCTGAAGCTGAAGCTCCAATACTTTGGCCACCTGATGTGAAGAAATGACTGATGGAAAAGACCCTGATGCTGGGAAAGTTAGAAGGCAGGAGGAGAAGGGGACAACAGAGGATGAGATAGCTGAATGGCATCACCAACCCAATGGACATGAGTTTGAGCAAAATCTCAGAGATGGTGAAGGACAGGGAAGCCTGGTGTGGTACAGTCCATGGGGTCACAAAGAGTCAGACACAACTGAGTGACTGAACAAGTTATTTTCTAAAAGCTCAATGCACGATGTTACAGGATTATGAAAGGGTAAAATGGATTCAAAGTGTAAAATCAGTGAACTTTAGTGTTACCGAGGACACAGCATTCATTAATATGATTTAAAAACAAACAATTATCTGAAAAGGTATAGAATGATTTCCCCTTTTCCAACTATGTCCTAGTGTGAGGAGAGATTTTCTTCATGGACTCCAACTAAAATAATATTGCAATGGATAGAATGCTAGAATAGATATAAATCAAAAATTAAAGAGATATGCAAATTTTAAAAACCATGCCACTTGTCTTGAGGAACTGTTCAGAAAAGGTTCTTCATAAAAATGTTATGTTTGTTTTTAATATTTCTGTGAACCATGTTTAAGCCTTTCAGCTGTTTTTTACCTGACAGGTTTTTGGTCTTTATTTCTTAATTTTAAGATATACATTGAATAGACTATCCCCTTATTATACAAATTGCAAATATTTACCCTCTACTTATCATCTGGATTTGAATTTACTCCAGTTATTTTTTACTGGGTCCTTTCAAATCCTTGTAGCTTCTCTTGTCTTGCCTCCCTGAACATATCCTAGACTGAAAAACCAAAACAGAACACTGATCCATTACAAAAATGAAGGCATTTAGAAAGTCAGTGGTCACTCCTGGCTTTATCTTGAGCTCTCAGCAGAGTCAACATAGTTGGCCAGGAATGGTTCCCTCTCTTTGCAATCAGGATCCTGTAAATGACTTAATTTGTCTGTTTCTCAGCATTCTTTTTTTTTTTTGGCTTTGAATCCTCTTGAACCTCTAAATTTTCACAGGCTTCAAGGGTCAGTGTTGGTCCCTTCTCTTCTAGTTCTAATATCTCCCTAGGTAATCCACATTTACTTCCAAACGTTTGTTTAATCATCTACCTAGACCCGGCACTCCCAACTCATCTGCAATTCAATGTCTAATAAGCATCCCACATTAACATACCTGTAACACTTTTGGATTTTAATCAATAATGCCTTCCCTTCCCCCAACTCCCTGGTGGCTCAGATGTTAAAGAATTTGCCAGCAAATGCACAGATGTCCCTTTGATCCCTGGGTCAGGAAGATCCCCTGGAGGAGGAAATGGCAACCCATTCCAGTATTCTTGAGTCAGACCCCAAACTCACTTTAAAATTTCATTTGGAAGCACCACGTAAGCCACCATCAATTCCTCACCTCTATTAGTTCATACTCAATCCTGCCCTACTCCTATCTCCAAATCCTCAGCACAACAGCCAGAATACTATCTTTTTGGAGGTAAGGGCTTTTTTTAAAAGCAACAATAACAACTTTTTATTTTATATTGAAATATAGCAGATTAACAATGTTGTGACAGTTTCAGATGGAGAGCAAAGAACTCAGTCACACATATACACGTATCCATTCACCCCCAAACTGCCATCCAGGTTGTCACATAACAATGAGCAGAGTTCCACATGCTATACAGTAAGCCTTTGTGGGTTATCCATTTAAAATATATCAATGTAGACATGTCCATCCCTAACTCCCTAACTATCCTTCACCCAATCCTTCCACCCTGGCAACCATGTTTGTTCTTTAAGTCTGTGAATTCAACAACCAGAATACTATATTAAAATCTTAATCAAGTTTCTGTTGTTTTTTTTTTAATTTGGCTGTGTGGCTTGTAGTTCTCCAACCAGGGATTGAACTGGCATCCTCAGCAGTGGAAATCTCAGAGTCCTACCACTGGAGGGAATTCCCTCGAATCATTTCTAATAACTTCCCAGGGCACTTAGGATAAAATCCAAAGGCTAACACAGTTCTAGATGATCTGGCCTCCTGCCCAGAGAATCCGATGGATAGAGAAGACTGGTGGGCTACAGTCCTTGGGGTCACTGAGCAACTAACACGTTCGCTTTTTCTTTCAGCCCTCTTTCCTCCCTACTGTTCTCAGCTCAAATATCACTTCCTCTGAGAGTCCTTTCTCAAACTAACCAGCTTGAAATATCTTCCCACTATTTATAATCATATTCTCTGTATCTATTTTATCTAACACTGAGTAAATATTTTTTTTTGAGTAAATATTTTAAATCAAACCAGCACAAAGAGAAATCAGTGAAGGACAGAGAATAGAGATTAAATATTTTTACAGAAGCCAAGTGAAAGCAAAGTAGGAGATCATGAGTACATTATCTGTGCACCAAATTCATACCTATTCTTGTTTTTCTTATTTTTATTTATTGCCCTGGATTTTTCACTTATCCTTTTATACCGTTGCATTGTATATATGTTTTTAAAGCTTCCCTAAATACTAAAATCAAGCTTAGGTATTTAAAGAAAACCATGATTAAGGAAGCTTCCTTGGTGACTCAGAGGGTGAAGAATCCGTCTGCAATGTGGGAAGCCTCGGTTCGATCCCTGGGTTGGGAAGATCCCCTGGAGAAAGGAATGGTTACCCACGCCAGTATTCTTGTCTGGAGAAACCCCATGGACAGAGAAGCCTGGCGGGCTACAGTCCATGGGGTCCCAGAGAGTCCGACACGACTGAGTGACTGAGCACACACATAATTAAGGAAACTATCTTCAGGGAAAAGCTTCCCTTTCTTTGTAATCCTGAGTATTTCCTTTTGGGGAAAGAGAGAGAAAAATGGAAACCCAGGAGCTTTTATCTACTCAGCTACTCCCTCAGTCCCTCCCTCTCATCATCAGGTAGGAAACCTGTGACGTTTCACCTCCTATCCATAAAATAAATCTAGGCCAGCGGTTATCAAACTTCACTGAACGCGAGAATCATCCCAGCTCATTCAGATAGATTTCTGGGCCCCACCCTAACAGTCTTCTTGGGGTAGATCTGAGGTGGAGCCCTAATTTGCATTTTAATGAGTTCCTAGAAAATGCCCCAAGAGTCAGGGACCTTCTTCAGGCATTTCAGTCTCTGTGGCTGGGTGAATATTTTACTCTTTGCTATACCTCCAAGGTGTTCCCTTGTGCCTCAGCTTGTAAAGCATCTGCCTGCAATGCAGGAGACCGGGGTTCAGTCAGAGGGTTGGGAAGATCCACTGGAGAAGGAAATGGCATCCCACTCCAGTATTCTTGCCTAGAGAATCCCATGGACAGAGGAGCCTGGTGGGCTACAGTCCATGGGGTCGCAAGAGTTGGACACGACTTAAGTAACTACACCACCATCAAGGTCTAATTAAGGGGCTACTATCTGGTAGGCACTACGTAAGTGTTTTTGTTGGTGGTTTATTTTTGTTCTTCATGAACATCACGTATATAGTGACAATTTCACAGGAAGAAATTCTTCTACAAGCTTTACCTGAGACTCATTCGGTTCTTTCCTTAGCCATCCCATTTTATCTTAAACCATTGAATAGTTTTATTAGAGAACAATGCCCGAGTTCATTGTTTGCTGAAAGAAGTGATCATTGCTTTATTTGTAGGTAGAAAAGAGAGAAATAGCTGCCTGACTAAGGAATGTGTTCTAGAATGGGAGGTCAGGGGTAATCTCAGATATCTCATGGTTGACCTCACTGGAGGGCTTCCCAAGGTGGAGCTAGAACCCGCCTGCCAATGCAGGAAACATAAGAGACTCTGGTTCAATCCCTAGGTTGGGAGGATCCCCTGGAGAAGGAAATGGCAACCCACTAGAGTATTCTTGCTTGGAGAATAACCCTGGACAGAGGAGCCTGGTGGTCTACAGTCTGTGTATCTGTCTGAGCTTGCTAAGCCGCTCTATCTCGTCAGACTCTGCAACCCATGGACTAGTAGCCTACCAGGCTCTCAAAGAGCCAGACAGACTGAAGTGACTCATCATGACCTCAGCGGAAGGAAACTCTGCACAACTCCCCAAGTTTTACAATTCTGTCTCTGGAAAGTTTGTGTTTTTTAAATTTAATTTAAACATTTTGTATCAATCAGTGTGCTGCTGATCAAACATCAGTGCCTGGTTTTTTGGTTGTGGTGGTTTTAAAACTACTGGACAGGACAATGAAAAAATTCTTCTGCTTGCTATCTGATCTTCCAAAACCTAGTCCCACCCTATGGAATCTTAAGTATACATCCTTTCTCTTTATCTCAACCAACACTCCCCACCCAAACCCTCTTCTCCTTCAAATCAATTGCATTCTTTCCTGTGTATCCCTCTCTCCTCAGCCTCCATTTCTTTCCTTTTTCTACTCAGTTCTCATTTTTCTTTTAAAATTTGATGCAGTCAAATTATGTGAATATTTTATCAGTTCTTTGGTCATTTGTTCTTATTGTCCTGAACTTTTATAATTTATATGATTTTATCCTGAGAGAGGAAAACATAACCTTTGAATTAAAAGGTAAAACATCAAGCAAAATTCTCATGTCTTGGAGGCATATAAGGTCTATCTTAAGACTCTAAGAGAGAAAGTGAAGTTGCTCGGTCATGTCCAGCTCTTTGTGACCCCGAGGACTATAGGCTACCAGGCTCCCCCGTCCATGGGATTTTCCAGGCAAGAATACTGGAGTGGGTTGCCATTTCATTCTCCAGGGGATCTTCCTGAGTCAGGGATCAAACCTGGGTCTCCCACATTTTAGGCAGATGCTTTACCATCTGAGCCACCAGGGAAGTCTAGACTCTAAGTGAATAGTAAATTATTCTGGAAGACCACATATTTTAACTAAGATAATTCTAGAAAGTGCTATGCAACACAATGTGTTAAGTTCTTTTTATATCTATATATTTCCCATGATCCTGTGAGAAACACTTTGTCAATACATTTTACAGCTGATAAATCTGATCAGTAAAGAATCAGCCTGGAGTGTAGGAGACCTGGTTCGATCCCTGGGTCAGGAAGATCCCCTGCAGAAGGAAATGGCAGTCCACTCCAGTATTCTTGCCTAGGAAATCACGTGGATAGAGGAGCCTGGGGTCACGAAGAATCAAACACAGCTTAGAGACTAAACCACCACCACCACCACTTCCCACAATCCTGTGAGAAACATTTTATCAATGCATTTTATGGTTGATAAAGCTAATGATTTTGAGGTTGAGTAAGTGACCCAGAGCACTCAGTACAGAAAATTACAGATATCGGATTTGTATCACAGCAAAGCTTCACAACATTTCCTTACTTCTAGTAACTAAAAATTTTTGCCAACTTATAAAAGAAAATGCCTCAAATTTAAATTAAAATTAATCACAAAGTACTTTCATAGGCCCCCGATAGTATAGTCAATATCTTTAAGTATTTCAATCATTTCACTTAAAAATCCACTGCCCCGGCCCCCGCCCACCCTCCCCCCACCCACCTTCCTAAGAGGCCCAGTGGTAAAGAAGCCACCTGCCGAAGCAGGACACTCTGGTTCGATCCCTGGTCTGGAAAGATCCACATGCTGCAGAGCAACTAAGCCCATGTGTCACAACTACTGAGCCAGTGCTCTGGAGCCCAGGAACCGCAACTACTGAACCAGTTTGCCACAACTACGGAAACCCACATGACCTAGAACCCCTGCTCAGCAATGACAGAAGCCCCCACAATGAGAAGCCCTTGCACTGCAATTGGACAGTAGCCCCCACTCGCCACAACTAGATAAAAGCCTGTGCAGCGAAAAAGACCCAGCACAGCCATAAATACATAAAATTATTTTTTAAAAAATAAAAATCTCCCCTAAGCATTAAATTCTTGGGATAAATTAAGTTTATCAAAATAGTAAACCTGGGTTCAGTTCAGTCACTCAACTGTGTCCGACTCTTTGCGACCCCATAGACTGCAGCATGCCAGGCTTCCCTGTCCATCCCCAACTCCCAGAGCTTGTTCAAACTCATGTCCATGAAGTCGGTGCTGCCAACCAACCATCTCATCCTCTGTCATCCCCTTTTCCTCCTGCCTTCAACCTTTCCTAGCATTAGGGTCTTTTCCAATGAGTCAGTTCTTCACATCAGGTGGCCAAAGTATTGGAGCTTCAGCTTCAGCATCAGTCCTCCCAATGAATATTCAGGACTGATTTCCTTTAGGATGGACTGGTTGGATCTCCTTGCAGTCCAAGGGACTCTCAAGAGTCTTCTCCAACACCTCAGTTCAAAAGAATCAATTCACCGCTCAGTTTCCTTTCTAGTCCAACTCTCACATCCATAAATCCGTATGTATACATAAACCCATATGGTAAACCTGGAGTTTTTATATATTACAGTGCGTTGTATATATTTGATGCCTGCTAAGTTGCTTCAGTCATGTCTGACTCTTTGCAACTCTATGGACTATAGCCCACTGGGCTCTTTTGTCCATGGGATTTTCCAGGCAAGAATTATGGAATGAGTTACTGTGCCCTTCTCCAGGCGATCTTCCCGACCCAAGGATCAAACCCACATCTCTTGAGTCTTCTGCTTTGGCAGGTGGGTTCTTTACCACTAGCACCACATGGGAAGCCCAGTATATTTGGGTCTCTACCTAAATTCACAAATCTTAAATCAGTGTCTCAATTGTATATTTTAGCTTACAGTTATGTGGCCATTACCATAAGCTATGTACTCCTAAACCTTAGGGATGACACTGAGTAGATGTTTATGTGTTTAATACCGAAACGTTAAAAGAGTGTGGTTATGATTGGTTAAAAGGTTAACCAACTAGGAGATAATTTGCTTCTTAGTTAAGTGAGTTTATATTTTGCTGGAAACTTCCGCTGCGTTTGAGTGCTGGGGCTGCAGGTCTCTAGGGTATTTATTAAGCAAACTGACGTCTTACCTTGATTTTAGTCAATCCTTTCCCACATGATTATTTTGCAGTTCCTTTTCACCCTTCACAGAGTGACATAATGACCAGATATATCTGCCAGAATGATGACTAGGATCTTTTCAGAGATCCTGATAGGGCTTTGAACTTTATTGACTGTGTTTGCAGCCCTATAGCTTCCTATTCCTAAAACTGAAAACAGTTTGCCTACCCTCTCAGCAACATATACACATAATTATAGGTTTTTACATGATTTTTTTCCTTGACTCAATAGAGTTATCTCTTCTGAGGAAGGGGCTCTCTTGTGAGACTCTAATGTCTTATACAGAAAATCCAGGATTTCCTGGATCTCATTCAGAAAAGGAGAGCTTGCTATTAAATCCTCTTGGAGGTTGCTATGCTAGATCTACATAATAGAAGTTATAGCACAAACTCAGGCATGAGTTCTAAAGTGAAAATTAATTACTCCTTGTCAAAATGGGGTCTTTTTTTTTTTTTTAGAAAACTTTTATTTTTGTGAAATGGTATACATATACTTAAGAATTATGAAAATGTACAGCTCAGTGATCTATCAAAAAATGGATATCCATATGACCATACCTCAAAACAATATTATTATAGAACATTATCAACCCCTCAAATGCCACCCTCAGCCTCACCTAGTCACTGTTCATTCCTCCCCACAATGATAACAACTGTTGTCACTTGCATTTTTAAAAAATAAATATGCATGCTTGAAATAGAATTTTTACAGTAAAACAAAAATGAGGTCTTTGGGGCTCCCAAATCTCCATATTTGACAGGTCGGGGATAGCAAAATGATTTCAATCTGTGTGATTTTGAAAACCCAAGGTATTTAAAGAGGAAAGAATGATGAGAATGAATCCCTGAAATTTTGAAAGACAATTTTACCTTGAAATCTTTCGTCTTCTCAGTGGTAAGCACCATGAGGTTTGTGTTCCTGAGACATAAAACAGATCTCACAAAAGAGCATCTGATCTCTCACACAGAACCTCTTCAGTTTTTCTTGGTAGATCTCACATATGCTAGTCTTTAAATCCATCATGTGAGGATTTTGCTGTCTCAGCCATCATCCTCAGCTGCAGGTTACACCTTGGATCACTTATCTTGTACATTTATTTTATTTTTTATTCAAAAAAAAATTTGAATATGCCATGCAGTGTGCAGGATCTTAGTTCCCTGACCAGGGATCAAACCTGTGTCCCTACAATAGAAGGGAAGAGTCTTAACCCCTGGACCTCCAGGGAAGTCCCTCACCTGCAAATTTCTTTATACTTAAAGCAGGTGCTGTAATCAGAGATTCCTTTCCAATTTCATAAGAGGCAATTACAACAAGACTTGTGTCCACATTCAACTGCAAGTGGTTTCTTCAAATTGTGTAAGCAGATATAACAAGGCACCTCTTTGAGGAGATCTGGTAGATCCAAGGCAGCCAGTGTCCTTTTCAGGAAGGCAGAGAGGGGTTAAGAAGAAAGAAATCTCACTTTAACCTGGTATTTTGCAAGATCAGAGATTTGTCTCAAAGTCAGCTCACAATCACATTCTTATCTTCTGACTTAACGCTGTCTTTTGTCCCCACTATTTTTCCACATTTTAAAATTGAAATATACTGATGTACAATATAAGTTGCAGTGAAAGTGAAAGTTAGTCGCCCAATCGTGTCCAACTCTTTGCGGCCCCATGAACTGTAGGCCACCAGGCTCCTCTGTCCATGGAATTCTCCAGGCAAGAATACTGGAGTGCATTGCCATTCCCTTCTCCAGGGGATCTTTCTGACCCAGGGGTTGAATCTGGGTCTCCTGCATTGCAGGCAGATTCTTTACCAACTGAGCTACTAGGGAAGCCCCACAATATAAGTTACAGGTGTACAGTGTAAGAATTCATGATTTTTAAAGGTTATACTCCATTTATAGTTATTATAAAATATTGGCTTTAATCGCCATTCTTTCCCCATTAAGTTGTGTGGGACTTCAATTCCTCTACCTAGAATGTTCTTCTCAGAATGTTATTCTCCATTCACATTCCTGCTGGAAACTCTTGTTTCTAAGACAAGGAGGAGGACATATGATTTTGGTAAAAGGCAGGGTGAAAACATGACCGAGGAACCAGTCTGCATTGTGGTGGAACCCAGTCTTAGGGAGTAGTTTTTTTTTTTTCACTAAAGTCCTGCTTCTCAAGTTTCATTGCTTATTAGAGTCTTCTGGAGAGCTCTAACAATTGTGATGCCTAAAGCTGTGGCTTCCAAACTTTGCAATTCATCCAAGTCAAGAGGAGATCTTCTTAAAACAGATTGCTAGGCTCCACCCCAGAGGTTTTGATTCAGGAAGTCTGAGGTGGGGCTCAAGAATTTATATTTTCAACAAGTTCAACATGATGTTGAGAAGTACTGTGCCAGTTAGGGCACTGTTGTTGTTCAATTGCTAAGTCATGTCTGACTCTTTGTGACCCTCTTCTCTCTTTGCCTTCAATTTTTCCCAGCATCAGGGTCTCTGCTAATGAGTTGGCTCTTCACATCAGGTGGTCAAAGTATTGGAGCTTCAGCTTCAAGTATCAGTCCTTCCAATGAATGTTCAGCGTTGATTTCCTTTAGGATTGACTGGTTGGATCTCTTTGCAGTCCAAGGGACTCTCAAGAGGCTTCTCCAGCACCACAATTGGAAAGCATCAGTTCTTCATTGCTCAGCCTTCTTTATGGTTCAACTCTCACATCCATGCATGGCTGCAGGAAAAACTATATAGGTTGACTGAATGAACCTTTGTGGGTAAAGTGATGTCTCTGGTTTTTAATACACTGTCTAGGTTTGTCATAACTTTCCTTCCAAAGAGCAAACATCTTTTAATTTTATGAATAAACCAAGTCAAGCAGAACCTCTGGAGGTAATCCATAAGCTACAGGTTTTCTGTAACTCACCAGGTGAATATATACAATTAAGTTTGGGAAAGACAACTCTAATAAGAAACTGAAAGGATTTAAAAAGAAACATTTTGGAGCATCCAGATGGTGGCATGTATGAAACCTCAATGACCTAGCCTAACCTGTGACCATGAACCATGCTTTGTGTTCCTAGCTGCTTTGCCAGGAAAGATTCGATCTTTTGGGGATACTCTTCCCTAAGTATTTCTAAAAGTCTTTTTTTGTTTGCTTTTTAACCTTCCCTTTAACAGCTCCTTAAGGGTGCTTAGCACTTAGTTCTTATACTTTCAGCAATTTTCGTCAAGCACATGTAAACACAGTACCTGATTATTGTCATGAATTGCTATAATTCATGAATTCCCAGCTATGCCTAAGACCTCCAACTCTAGGATTCTCCCAGCTATAATTCATGCCCTAACCCAACGGGTATTTTCTTCGATCTTTGCACCTCAGTATCCAAGAAAGGGCGAGGGTGGTGAAGAAAAGTGTCATTTTGTTTTTCTCAAGAGATACCACTTGCTCTCTTAAGCTATGTCACAAACTCTCTTAAGAAACTTAACCTCTGTGCCTGCGAACAATACACACGGGAGGAGCGCCACCTGACAGTATCTAGCGCCAGTTACCACTGGATAGTTGGAAGGCGAGACACCCCATTGACCTTCAGTACTTGATTTGACTGGATCTTTGCACAACCACAGTTGAAAGTTTGTGGCTCATTCAATCCTGTGGAAATGGCAGTACAACTCTGTGGGTATAGCATGGACTCTGGAGTAAGGCAACTGGAAAGCCCTGGTGGTGCAGAGGTCAGGAATCCACCTTGGGTTCGACCCCTACGTTGGGAAGATCCCCTGGAGAAGGAAATGGCAACACACTCCAGTATTCTTGCCTGGGAAATCCCATAGACAGAGGAGCCTGGCAGGCTACAGTCCGTGGGGTCAAAAGAGTCGGACACAACTTAGGGACTAAACGACCACCACCACCACAACTTTTGAAAGAATGACATAGCCCAAGGACACAACATAAACTGATTAGATCCAAATGGGACCAAGATGGCAGACAAGACTAGACCTCAATCCTCAATCAACAAGTGAAATGACACACCCAGAGATGCCCTGACAGTTCCAGGCACTGTTAAAAGACCAAGGAGTGGGCGGTGGCCCAAATCCTGGAAATCTCCACCCCTTCCCCCAAATAGTTGGAAAAATCCTCCAACTCATTAGCATATGAAATTACCCAGCCTATAAAAACTAACCACACCAAATTTCACAGTGCATTCACCCTCTGCGATGGCCCACACTCTGTCTGTGGGGTGTGTTTCTCTCTGTATCTGAATAAATCCACTTCTTACCTATCATTTTGTCTCTCACTGAATTCTTTCTGCAATGAGACATCAAGAACCCGAGCTTCATTAGGTCCTGAAACCAGGTACTGTGGTTTTGGCTGGGTTCAAGTCCCAGCCACATGGGATCAAGTCCCAAGAGGGTTTTGGCTGGGTTTGAGTCCCAAACTGAGGTAAACGGTTTCAGTTGTGTCTGACTCTTTGCAAACCCATGGACTGTAGCCCACCAGGTTCCTCTGTTCATGGAATTCTCCAGGCAAGAACACTGGAGTGGGTTGCCATTCCTTTCTCCAGGGGATCTTCCCAACCCAGGAATCAAACCCCAGTCTCCCACATTACAGGCAGATATTTTTACTGTCTGAGCCACCAGGGAAGCCCCATTGTGGAAGAGTGGAATTTCATCCCTGGTTTGGGAACTATGATCCCGCAAGCTGTACATGTGGCCACAAAAAAAAAAAAAAAAAAGGATAGAGAGAGAATGGTGTTTGGCAAAGAGCCAGAGTTCTCATTTTATACTAGCTACTCTCATGCTTTTTCCCCCTAAAGATAACTGTTTTTTGGTGTGAGAATCTTAGGAATAAATGTTAATAATTCCTTGAGAAAAGCAGACCTTCCCATTAAAAAGATGAGGAAGCAACATATACGCACAAAAGCATCTGTTTCCTTACCTATAAAGTACACGTCTTCGTGAGATAATTATTTTTCTAATTTACTGGGTATAGTACACCTGGGACATAAAGATATTTAACAATTCCTGAAGGATTAAGTGACAGTCATCTCCTAAAGAGTGTCACATGACAAAAGCAAGACACAAAACCAGTGACTTTGGGGAAGGAGGTGGAAGGGATATACAAGAGGGAGCGGACATATGTACAACTATGGCTGATTCATTGATATTTGGCAGAAATCAACACAATACTGTAAAGCAATTATCCTTCAATTAAAAATAAATAAATTAAAAACTAGTTACCTTTGCATTCTTTTTTTCAATCTAGCATTATCCTTTACCAATATTAAATCCTGTTTGCATGGTACTCAAAATTGTTTATCTGTAATAATCTCAAATCTCATCCTCTCCATTAAAAAAGGGGAAAGAGAGGGAATATATATGTATATTTATGGCTGATTCATGTTGTTGTACAGCAGAAATAGACACAACATTGTAAAGCAATTATCCTCCAATGAAAAATGAATTTTAAAAAATAATAAAAGAAAGACTAGAACTGAAAAAACAAATAAAATGGAGAGAAAAGTTAAACTATAACTCCTTTTTCTTAATAGTCCATCCTAAATTTAGACCACGTCTTTTTATTCTTATTTTTCACTATTTGTTCGAACTGCCTTTTAAAAAAGTTTCCTGCTCAGGCTTCCTAACTCAGATGTTTTTCTTCTTTTCCTTGGCTTCCCTTTTTATCTCTTTAGAAGATAAAGTACATAAAGCATCCAGCATGAAGCCCTGAACAAGTACATTTTCAACAGTTGACTTTTCTCAACGTAAAGGGATGAACAAATAAAGGGTTTAGTCTCCAGAAAAACAAACAAAACACCTCACCCTAAATTCTCACATAAGACACATAAATTGTCAGAGCTCTGGAAGGCAACTCTCAGCCACTGACCTTGGCAACTCAGCAGGAGCCGCTGACTGACAACTTTGAACCGATTATGAATTTTTAGCACTAGCTCCCTCCGCTCTGATCTGCCCACCAGGTGTAGTGGGCAGAAACAACAGGCTACCTAGAAAGAATAACAAAGGTGAATATTTACAAGCCTAACTGAGTCTTTTAACATGTCTTAGATAAAAAGAATGTTACAATCTAGATTTTTTTGTTATGATAATACTTTGACCCCCTGTCAGATCATTTATTTTATTCTTCAAATATCCCCATAGCTTTCTCACTTCTAAATAGTAGCTTATTCCTTTATTTGAAATGTGCTTAAGCCGTTAGTTTAAAGGTCCAGGTCAAATGAAGTTTTCCCTGGTTTTCCATCAAGAAGGAAATATTTCTTCTACAAAAATGCCAAAGCAGTAAAGAAATTTAAATTCTACCACTCTTTTTTTTTAAAGTCTCTTCTATATGCCTCACAAGATCTCCCGGGATCAGGGACTGAATCTTCAACGTTGGCAGTGAAAGCATGGAGTCCTAACCACTGGACCACCTGGGAACTCTTAGGCCTCACTGTGTCTTTGAGGTTCCTCTTTTTGTGTGTTCCACCCCTAGCTGCAGGTCGGTGATAGTTGTGACTGCGGACCTCTTGGGTCACCTCTTGGTCACCTCTGTAGGAGGAGACAGGCCAGAGAAGAAGCAGTTTGAATTCTTAATCTCGGAAATCTTGTCTGGCTGTACAGGGCCCGGAGGGCTGGTATAAGGGGTCCTGGGAAGACTGGCCCACTCTATAAACTTCATCTTGAATTAAATCTAATCAATGTGTTCAGACAGAAGGTAAAGAAGTCTGCTTTCCCAATAGTGAGTGTGTAACCATTGATTGCAGATGCTTATCACAGGATCACACCATAGTGAGAGCTCTCTAATTTCCTTCTGAAAGCCACTTGAGCGTACTTATTTCACTGACATAGCTGGAAATTTTTACCCACTCACAAGACTGTAAGTGGGACTTCCCTAGCAGTCCGGTGGTTAAGACTCAGCACTGCCAATGCAGGTAGCTTGGGTTCGATCACTGGTCTGGGAACTAAGATTCCATGTGCTACAAGTTACGGCCAAAATAAATAAAAATTATTTTTTAAAAGAAGACAATAAGCAAGATGCCACATAGTGTATACAGAAGAGAATGACAGGCAGGAGGGAGACCCAGCTTCCTAGCCCAGGCTTGACTCCTACACTAAGTATTCAGGGAACTAACACAATTTATTACCATCAGTTTCTTCATCATCTTTAGAAGGTGGTTGGACTGTATGACCTCCTGGCTTCCAGTTAGACAGAAGACTGTGATTCTACAACAATATGGTTCCCCTACCTATTCATCTGAAGCTTATTTAATGATAAACTGAGTCCTTGTTATGAGCAAAAGTTTCTTTTAGTCAGTGATGAATAAGATATGGTTATTGTGTTGAGTTATGGAAGGGGTTTATTTGGAAGAGGGAAGTGGGATTGAACAGATCAGTGTGAGTCAATTCAGAACACGAGAGTCCCCTCATTCCAAATGGAATATGGGCTCTGTGATGAAGGGCTTATTCTAATGACTCTGGTCAATGTGAAAGACTCCTGAGTTTGTGTGGGAAATTAACACATTGACTGTATGCAGTAACTCATTAATCCTTTTTCCAGAGATGGCAATTCATGGCTGTGTAGTTTTTGTTTCGCGCGCGCGCATGTGTGTGTGTGTGTGTGTGCATGTGTTTGCAAGACCCTTACTCAAGACTAATTTCTAACAACATTTTGAAGCTGTGCCCCTAATTTCTAGCCTATAAGAAATCTGAACAGTAGAGATTTCATGACCCCAAACTTTGGTATAACTCTTTGCTCTGGTGCTTCTTTTTTCTAGCATAAATTCTCCCTCCAGTCATTCCCATATGACATATGATTAAAACATTAATGACTTTAGAAAAATGAGTTTTGACTAGGAGGATGGAAGGCGGAGGCAGAATCATTTCAGGCTTGAAAACGTCTTTTGACAAAAGTTCAGGATAAGGAAACATTCAACATCTTGTTAGAGATGAGTGGGAAAGAAGAATCAGTTGGGAGCATGAATGTCAGAAAGAAATTATTAGGATAACACGAGTAACGGAGAACCATGAAAGGTTGCCAAGTTGGGAGTGTGAGAGGAGAAAAATAGAAATAAAGTATGATGAACATGATGGGAGTATAGAGCTGGTTAGACTCTGAGGAAGAGCTTTTAAGATTCCACTTCCTGGCATGCAGGGAGTGGAGGATGTGCCATGACAAGACCTGACTCCTGAACATATGACAGCAAATGTATAGGATTCAGCACTAATTTCAGAGGTGGTTGTACACAGTCTGCAAACCAAACATTTAGTTTTTCCATCAGTATAAAAATAACATCTACATACTTAATTTCTGTCCAGTAAGAAGTGATAAGGTTTAAGAAGGCCGAGTTTAAATTTTTTCAAAGGGTGAAAAGAAATGGGCAAAATTATGTTTATCCTGAAATACAATTTCTTTCCATCCACTCCACAGTGTCATGGCTCCCTGTGGCAACTTCCAACAACAAAGATGTCCTCGGCGCTTTCTGTGGTGGCAGAGAGGTAAGTATCGTGGTCGGTAGGGCAGAGCAATAAATATATCTCTAGTAATCCATTGTACATCAAAAGTCAGGGACTGTTCAGTGGAATTAGTCTCATTTGGGGGAATGAATAAAATTAAATCAAAGGACACAGTACCTGATAAAGGAACAAAAAAGCTGGTAGGCTTTGCTCAGAGAAAGAAAAGGCCCTAATGAGAGAAGGAATGTATTCTATAGTTTTCTTCCTTCCATATCTCAGCTAGATTCCATTAGTGGAAAGATTTGGATGAGACTCCCATTCAGATATTATCAGAGATCATTATAATTTAAATCTCTGTACTGGTTTATACCAAATTACCCAGCCCTCCAACCTAAAACCAATGCATCGCAATGGTTTGGTGGTACTATTTATACACAGTAACCAACTCTTGAAATGACAACTCTTAGGAGCAAGTATCCTCAGAATCCAGCATGTGGCTTGCATGATGAGATTCCTTAAAAGTTTGTGGTTGATGATGAACCCAGCATACAGGAGTTCCATATTAAGTCATAATTGGCTTTATGTCAATGGGTGAAATCAGTCACAGAGGAGAGTAAGAATTTTGTGTAATAACAACACAGCAACTGATTGCCTACTTGTTACTCAAAACAATAGACTCTGGGGGAGCATCTTTAAATCCCAGAATAGAGACTTGCTTAGATGTCCTTCTTTGAGAAAATGTCTACAGCAGATCTGATGGAGAATCTCAGGGAGGAACTGACCTGTTTCATCTGCTTGGACTATTTCACCAGCCCAGTGACCACCGAGTGTGGGCACAGCTTTTGTCTGGTGTGTCTCCTGAGAAGCTGGGAGGAACATAACACCCCCTTGTCATGTCCTGAGTGCTGGAGGACCTTGGAGATCCCGCATTTCCAGCCCAATGAGCGTCTGGGGAGGCTGGCTGGCATCGGCAAGCAGCTCAGGTCCCAGGTGCTGCACAGTGAAGGCAACCAGGGCAGCTATGAGGGGATGCTGGCTGCCACTAGGATGCTGTCTGACGAGCAGCTGGGGGGCCACAACTTCTCAACCCAAGGCCCCGGAGTAAACAGAATGAATCTCTCCAGTGAGGCTGAGGAGCATCACAAAGTAAGATGGGAGGCTCGATATAAATTTCAGAACACACATCAGATTCTATCACATAAGGTGATGTTAGTCACTCAGTTACGTCCGACTCTTTGCCCACCAGGTTCCTCTGTCCACCAGGACATGGAGAATAGCCACCAGGTTCCTCTGTCCAGGGGATTCTCCAGGCAAGAATACCAGAGTGGGTTGTAGGCCCTTCTCCAGGGGATCTTCCCGACCCAGGGATCAAACCCGGATCTCCCACCTTGCAGGCAGATTCTTTACCATCTGAGACACCAGGGGAGCCCTAATTGCCATAATATTTTCTATGGTTGAAAGTCATGCGTGCTAATCTCCAGGCACCAGACCACAAATCTGGGCATGGATCCTTTTCCCCCTTTTGATCTTGTCTCGGCCATCTTGTTAGTGATCCTCAAGACCCCTTCATGACCTGGCGCTCTGCTCATTTACCACAGTTTGTTTCTATTGCAGGAGAAACTCCAGGAAATACTAGACATTTTGTGTAAAAAGAGAAAGGAAACAGAGGTTATATTAAATCATGAGAAGGAGAGAGTGATATTGTGTAAGGTCAGTATCTGTTTTATTTTTCCATTTTGTATGTGATTCTACAAGGGGGACTAGAGGGATGCTTCACAGAGTATCAGAAGAAAATGACAGAATTTACTATCTCCAGTGCTGCAGTGTGGAGTGTCCTTGCTTTGGGCTGCCTACCTCTGTTTGTCTATCTGAAGACTCAGCTCAATTCTCCCATCCCCTGGCTGGCTTATTTTTCCCTTCGTTGTGTACCTATACCACATGGTGGCTCCCTTTATTTCTGCTCTGATTATAATTACAAAAATATATGTTATATGTATAGATATACCACGTAGAATGGTAATTGATTGAAAAAAAGAACATCTCAAATGATTTAGGGGAAAAGGGGCAGATAAAAAAGGAACAAAGAGAAAGGAAAATTGAAGCAAAGTACAGTGTGGATTAGTACACCTGAACAAGAGCTTGAGGTTAGCTGCAGATTAGAATTTAAGCTGGATAGCAAAGAGCAGAACTACATGTCTAATTAGATTTTTTAAAAGCATGTTTTTGATGATCTCAGTAGCCTCTGACTTCTTACATGGGAGCCTTTGTGATGTTCATTTCTATTCCTAGTATGTGATCCATTGTCTACTTTCATTGACTAAATGTTTGTTGAATGAATGAATGCATGCTTCGCCCGCCTTAACTTTTTGTCCTAACTTTATTTTGCTTTACTTTTAAAAAATAACAGTACTCATCACCACCTATCATAATTTGTTTATTTTTTGTTGCTTCCGCTAGAATGACAACCTCCTAGGAGGAGAATTTTTTATTTATTTATTTATTTTTTTACTACTATAAGCTACAACATACAGCTCCTAAAATATCAGACTATCCACACAGCTAGTCAACAGAATGTATGTGTTATGTGTCAGGTTTCGAGAATTGTCACAGTGGAACTCTAGGACTTTGTAAGAGTTAAAAATCTATGTAAGTGATTCTGTGACTAACTTTATTACGTGTGTGTGTGCGCATGCCGGTGTGATGGCAGGAAGAGACAAAGACCTGTAAGCAGGTCGTCCTGTCAGAATATGCAAAAATGCACCAGTTCCTGAAGGAGGAGGAGCAGCTGCAGCTACAGCTGCTAGAAATGGAGGAACGAGAGAACCTGAAGAAACTGCGGGACAGTGAGATCAGGCTGACCCAGCAGATGCGAAGCCTGAGCAAAATGATGGAACAGATAGAGTCCACGTGTCAGAACTCGATCATAGAGTCCTTCGAGGTAAGAACATTGGAGAAACTAATGAAAAAAAAAAAAAAAACCCGTATGTCACCTATCATATTTCAAGTTGCACAGAATAAACTTTTATTTACTTACTTGAAAAATTAAGTTCTGGCCCCCTAAGAAAACTTTCTTAAAGAATGACTGTTCTCTGTATAGTGTAAATAAAATTTTGAAGAGGAAAAGGAAAGGAAAAAAAAGGAATGTCCATCCAAACAAGTCAAATGATGACTCCAAATTTTTTGTGTGCCTGCCTCATTGCAATCTCAGCTTTGCCAAATATTTTATATTTAATGAACATTGTGTACTGGGCACTTTAAATTACATCTTCAAAAAGACCCGATGAGGTTAAATACTATTATGATATTTTACTATAGGTGATTGGTAGCGATAAAATGGGTTAATAGAGGCAATTATTTTGTTTTCTTTTAACTTTTTATTTCATATTGGAGTATAGCCCATTAACAATGTTATGATGGATAGCAAAGGGACTCAGCCATCCATATACATGTATCCATTCTCCCCAAAACTCGCCTTCCATCCAAGCAATAGTGACAATTGTTTGGTAACTCAGATAATTTGCCTGTCAAATAGCTAGTAGGTGATAGAACCCAGGTACTGGTGTACTGAGTCCACATTCCTCACCATCTTTCCTCTGTTACCTTTCTAGGCTTCTATTGCATTCTTTGGGACCTTCTTAAACATAAGCTGTGTTCCAGTTTCCTATTTCCAGCTTCAAATCGCTTTCCTAGACTAGCTCCCCAGAATGCTGCCATTTAATTTATTGCCTTCCCAACAACCCAGTCCAGGCTTTCCAGGTGGCACTACTGGTAAAAAACCTGTCTGCCAATGCAGAAGAACCTAAGAGACCTGGGTTCGATCCCTGGGTCAGGAAGATCCCCTGGAAGATGGTGCAGCAACCCACTCCAGTATTCTTGCCTGGAGAACCCCTTGGACAGAGGAGCCTGGTGGGCTACAGTCTATAGGGTCTCAAAGAGTCAGACACGACTGAGGCGAGACTTAGCACGTGCAATAACCAAGTCTAACCGTACACAGGCTTAGTTTCACCTCTCACAGAGCTACTCCCCTTTGCTTATTTCTACCTCCCGGAGGCATCATTAGATAATAAGGCCAATAGTTTGACTCTTTTCTCAGCCACAGATTCTGTTGACAAAGGATGATATGAGAAAAATAAATCTTTAGTTACTGTGAGAAATACCTCATGTTCACAAGCAACTCACCCTAGAAGAAGTCCGAGATTTTTTTCTGCCATACGCTCTCCCATTCAAAGTATTCTAGAGCCATGGGAAGGGGACTCTATGAAATCTGCAAAGGATTGTATTCAAAATGGACTGTCTCTGCTAGCACTCAGAGTGCAGAAAAACTAACCTTCTTTCTTTTATACCCTTAGGATGTGAGAGGAATACTGGAAAGGTAGGTTTTTCTTCTGTGTTCGGTTGTGTAGGGAACAGGGTGGTGGTGCTGATGCAATAGGTTTTCAGAGAGGGATGAAAATGTCAGTCCCCTTTCAGAGGGGCAGAAAGGGCTGGATTCTCAAGTTGGAGCAGGTCATGCGGTCTGTGCGGAGGAGACCAAGTGACCGTCTCTGCCCTCCCGTAGGAGCGAGCCCCTCTTGCTTCAGTGTCCGGAGGCCATCAGCACGGGACTGACTCTGTGCCACATCACAGGAATGAGGGAGATGCTAAGAAAATTCAGCAGTAAGTCAGCATGATTTGTTGACCCTCTAGGGACTTTCAGATGGGTGCAGGGTGGGCACAGACCATCTCTGCTGGAACGGACAGAAGCACTGAGACTTGATTGATGTTTGGTCTGACTTTGTTTTCTGTCTGAGTCCTGTTCCTTCCTTTGTTTGCATGGGTCTGTTTTGTTCATCCCATCGCCTTGCACATGCACATACACAGACCTCCTCAGGGGGTTCTGTGTTGCTCCCTCTGTTCTTGTGAGGATAAAAGCTGATCTAAACTCTTAAATCTCACTGAGGGAACATTCAAAGAACTATCCTTTTAGAACGCTCCAAATATTTACACTGGCTAAGACTTAGAGAGGCGAGTATTAGGTTTCACCTTTTATCTTGTTGACAATCTGACCTTCAGAGACAGGCCTAATGGATGCTGAACTCAACAGATATTTGAGAAGTGCCTACTATGTGCTATAGTAGGTACTGTGCTATTTATTAGGCTCTGTGGTGCAAAGTAGTAAAGAACCCACCTGCCAATGCATAAGAGAGACATAAGAGGCACGGGTTCGATCCCTGGGTTAGGAAGATCCCCTGGAGGAGGGCATGGCAACCCAGTCCAGTATTCTTGCCTAGAGAATCCCATGGATAGAGGAGCCTGGCAGACTACGGTCCATAGGGTTGCAAAGAGTCAGACACAACTGATGCAACTTAGCACACACGCAGCACGCATGCACTTATTTACAATGATGAATGAGACACACTTACTTTTGCTTTTGTAGATCTTACAGTGAGATTGAGGAGACTGATACTAATCAAACAGATAGTGATGATTGGGATTTGATCTACAAAGAGAAGTATAAAATGATATGATGGGGGTGCCTAATCTTGTCTGGATAATCAATGAAAGTTACTCCCAGGAGGCTGAGAGAGGAGGTCTCTCAGGGGTTCAAAACCTTTCATCAAATGGTCATTGGCAGTTGCACTAACTCCTGTATCTGTGCTCAGTCACGTCCGACTCTTTGTGACCCCATGGACTGTAGCCCGCCAGGCTCCTCTGTCCGTGGGATTCCTCAGGCAAGAATATTAAGGTGGGTTGCCATTGTGTACTCCAGGGGAATCTTCCAGATCCAGGGATCCAACCTGTGACTCTTGTGTCTCCTGCACGAGCAGGCAGATTCTTTACCACTAGCGCCATTTGGGGAGTCCTAACTCATAGGAAGTTATTAACACATTTAAGCTGAGATAATGAAAATGCTGATTAGGAACTGCTATTCAAACACTCGGCAACTTTGTAATTTTGGCCCAGTTTTCTAACCTCTACGAACCTCAGTTTGTTTTTTTTTTTCTTTTATAAAAATGGAAAGAAGATAATAATATTTGCCATGATTAAATGAGATAATGTACAGAAAATGCCTGGCACCTAAGTAGTTCAGTAACCAATAACTTTTTCTCCCACTCAAACTCAAGAACCATAACCAACCCTGGCTAAAGCAAATACAAATGACAAAAGATATGACCTGTGTGGATAAACGGCTCTTAGTTCTACAAGTGTCTTTTAAACAGAACCACTTCCATTCCATTATCAGAGATCTAGTATCGTTCTCCACACGATTCATTGGTTTCCTTTTAGAGATCCACTCTCTGTGTTTTGTGATACAGTGAAAGAAGGGTCTCAGAGACACTGTTCCAGTCAGGACAAAAATCCCCCCACCACAGTCACCTAAATTAAGTTTTAAACAATAGGACTAGGGGCTTCCCTTGTGATCCAGTGGTTAAGACTCCATGCCTCTGCTTCAGGGGTTATGGGTTCTGTCCCTGGTAGGGGAACTAAGATCCTGCATGCTGAGTGGCTCAGTCAAAAAAAAAAAAAAGGACTAGATACTAAGACCTTAATTTAAATTGCACATACGTAAGAGAGTTTTCCAGAATGCAAATGGGGATTCATTCTTTTCTCCTTTTGCAGCGGATATAACCCTAGATCCAGCCACAGCCAATGCCTACCTAGTCTTGTCTGAGGATCTGAAAAGTGTGAAACATGGAGGAATCCGACAGCAGTTGCCTGACAACCCTGAAAGATTTGACCAGTCTGCCACGGTGCTGGGCACTCAGGTCTTCACCTGTGGGAGACACTACTGGGAGGTGGAAGTGGGCAACAAGACCGAGTGGGAGGTGGGCATCTGTAAGGACTCAGTGAGCAGGAAGGGGAATCACCCCAAGCCTCCTGGGGACCTCTTCTCACTTATAGGCTTAAAGATTGGCGATGATTATAGTCTTTGGGTCTCATCACCTTTGAAAGGCCAACACGTCAGAGAGCCAGTGCATAAGGTTGGCATTTTCTTAGACTATGAGTCTGGACATATAGCATTCTACAACGTGACAGACGAGTCCCTCATCTACAGCTTCCCTCCAGCCTCTTTCCAAGAGGCTCTCAGGCCCATCTTCTCCCCTTGTCTCCCAAATGAAGGGACCAACACAGGCCCTCTTGTCATCTGCTCACTGAATCACCATTGCCCTGCTCACTGATGCCCTCAGCCTTCTTGGAGAGTGAGGTCTAAGACCAGCTGATAACTATTAATTAGGATGATTAATGCATTGATGGTATTAACATCAGGTGATCTGAAAGAAAGCACCCCTCCCCCCAACAACCCTCAGGAGTTTCCATTATTTTGAGCCCTCACTGAATAGCCAAATTGGACAATCAACTTCTAACATCAATAGGAGAAAGCTGACTTGATCCTGTGTCTTGAATCAAATTCATTATCTAGACTGCTCCCTATATGTGCTGATAACTGAAAATGTAAAGATAGAACTAGTCCCTAGTAACCTGAATCCCATTGTCATAGGCCGGTTTATAAATCTATGTCATTTTTTTCAAGTGTATTTATTTATTTGACTCTAAAAGGCTCCACTATTTGCATGTGTCTGTCTTATGTGTAAAGCTCCATGTGCCAGGGCAAACCTAACTCCTCCAGGGGGCTGGATGCATGGGTTCTCCTTATTCATGACTCGGCCTTCTCTGAAAAAGTGCTTTTCTTCCCATCCTATGGGGCCTGAAGAGTTGGTCCTCAGGAAGAGTTATGTGTTCAGAATGGTACAAAGATATGTGTGAATATCATCGTGGCATTCACATTACCATATTCACAAGATCATGGAGTTTTCTGTTGTTTGTTAATATATTCAAAGGTGACAGAGCCAAGTATTTAGTCAATACACGTATCAAGGCTATGGGTGCAGAGTGAGTTTTTGAGTTTTGTGTGTTAGTTGCTCAGTCGTATCTGGCTCTTTGTGACCCCACAGACCCCATAGAGGAGCCCCTCCAAGCTCGTCTGTCCGTGGGATTCCCCAGGCAAAAATACTGGAATGGGTTGCCATTTCCTCCTCCAGGGGATCTTCCTGACCCAGGGATGGAACACAGTCTCCTGCATTGCAGGCTGATTCTTTATCTTTTGAGTAAAGATTTTCCGAGCTTTTGCTATTTTCTATAAGCAGAAGATTTTTTCACATCTGAAAGACCAAGTCAAGCTTTCTCTTTATCCCAGCACTCCAGGGTATAGGAAGGGGGTACAGACTGAGCAGTCTCTTTTGTTTTGTCTCACTCATGCTCCACATTCTTAGTGTTCTCTCCCAGCAGGTTTTTTTTTTCTTTTTTTACTTCCTTGCTCCCATTGCAGGGTGTCACCTATCACAGAAGGCACCCCTCGTCCACTCTTCCCACTCAGATAAGTCAGTGTCAGTATTTTTAGTCTTTGACAAATCTTTAGTCTATGGATCTACCCCATGAATGACTGCAAATTATTAAGAAAAAGTTTTTCACAGATTTTAATTTCTAAATTAGAGGATAAATGAGGAAAGTTTGAGAATGGGACCTCTTAATCAGCATAGAAAATCATAGAAGGAGGTCAGTAAGTAACTGGGCTTATTTTGGGGTCTCTGTTCACCCTTCTCTTTAATTTAGACCTCTTTGGTCATTCAACTTTATACATCTTAATCCTATGCCCTCAAAGGCAGGGAGCAGATATGAACTACACTTTGAATCCCAGATACTGTCCTCTTCTGCTCTTTGTGTTCCCTATTTGCATTTTCACTCTGATATCAGGTATACTCAGAGGATTGTAGAAAGGTGAACCAATGATCACATCCTTTTTAGATAATCTGTGGCTCTGTTTCTCTCTTTTTTTTTAAAGCTCAGAAATTTAATGTAACTTTTAGCATTTTCTCTTGCAAGAAATGGTGGATTTCTCCCTCCCCCAGGAAATGACACCTGTGAACAATTATCTCTTTTATCATTACTATTAAGATTATTTACATAACTTGTGCTCATTCAGAATTCACTTTTTTTTTTCTTTTTCTTTCTTTTTTCCTTTTTTTGACTGCACCTTGAGGCAAGTGGAACTTCCCTGACAGGGATGAGGGATCGAACCTGTCTATCCTGCTGTGGAGAGGCACAGAGTCTTAACCACTGGGCTGAGAGGGAAGTCTTTCTATTTGTTATTTTATTAAATTTTATTTCTTGATTTATTCTCTCAAAAAGCTAAAAAGCAAATTATAAACAGCAGACACCAAGCATATTTTGGAGTATGTCATCTTCAATTAGAAAAAATTGAATTTTTAAATATTTGGATAAATGAATGTAAAAGTAATACATTTTAATTTAGTGCACATTACACTTAATTGTAGTATAATCTTGGCAACAGCCCTTTTATTTATTTTTTCTCTATGTCCCAGAGGGGTTGATATTGCCAAGGAAACGAGCCTTTTTTTTTTTTTCCTCCTCTGGGAAAGTTATCCTGAGTAGATCTTGGCTGCATCACTATCTATACTGGGACTGCCACTGATTGAGTGTGTGTGCAGGGGACGGATGGGGAAGATTAAATCTATATTTTTCTTATCCTTCTGGGTTTGTGTAAATAACGATATAAAAGTTGCAAGAAAACTTTCACCCAGCATTTCTAGATATAAATTCCAAGCCAAGCAGATGTGGTAGGAAGGATGGGAGCAAGACTGGCCAGCGTGAAAAATGAAAAGACATGCTTCCTTGCTTGGCGAAGGCACCCCCTTGCACTGTTCAAGGACCTGGGTCTCCCTGTCTCAGGCAAAACATGTGATAGAGGCATTTCCTTCAACATAAAGGGAGTCCCACAAAGAACCTGCTCCCATCACTCAAGCTGCCTTTTATCCATTCATTAACTTGCTCTCTCCTTCCTGAATCTCTCTCTTCCACCTCTTCCTGAATGGACAATTTCCCCAGGAGACAGCAAGGCACTGGTAGCCTCTCACAGTGAACATCACCAGAGAGAATCCACAATCATAGCCATTTCCTTCCCTACATCCTACAGGGGTTTCTCTGGTGGCTCAGTCGGTAAAAAGAATCTGCTTGCAGTGCAGGAGACCCAGGTTCAATCCCTGGGTCGGGCAGATCCCCTGGAGAAGGGAATGGGAACCCACTCCAGTACT
Source organism: Cervus canadensis (assembly GCF_019320065.1). NCBI lineage: Eukaryota > Metazoa > Chordata > Mammalia > Artiodactyla > Cervidae > Cervus > Cervus canadensis. The sequence continues at coordinate 16,384,981 of NC_057416.1, forward strand.
CTTGCCTGGAAAATCTCATGGACAGAGAGCTGGCAGACTATAGTCCATGGGGTCACAAGAGTCGGATATGACTTGGCGAATAAACCACCACGTATCCCCACAGCTGGCTGGAGGAGAGGGGACATTCTGTCCTAAGGTTGGAGGACATCACCCAAGATTCCACTCAGGACTGCAGTTTGATAACCTTTAAAACATTTTTTTTTTTTTTTTTTGGTTTGCCTTAGAGTAACTAAAAAATAAAATATTGTATAAAAAAAATATTGTATAATATTTCTCTTGTCCTGAAATTTTCATTGAAGTTTCAATGAAGTTTCATAAAACTTCATTCTTCAAGTAAGGTTTTTATCTATTTTCCTACTTTAATTATCCCTCCCCTTACAACATAAATGTAACTTTGATCTATTATTTTTTGTGTGTATTGGTACCTTATTTTATTTTGAATACAAGGTTTTCCTACACTAATTTAACTCAATGATGTGTCAGTCAACCTTTTCCTAGTCTTAGATTTCTCTCTGTGCATATACCTTGGAGAGGAGGGAACAAAATAATAAGTCACAATACGAAAATAGAAGTGTGCAAAAATAAAATGCACAAATGTGCAAAAAATAAAAGATTAATCTCACTACACAGAGATAACCAATGTTGTTTTGCTATGCGTCTTTCTAATTTTTTTCTATGTGTAAATATACATTTCAAGCAAAATGAAAATTAATTACCCTAAATTATATTGTGAACTGCCTTCTCATCATGAGATTTCTTAAAAATACAGCTTTTTATCTTTAAATATATAAGTATGTATCTTCTAAGAATTAGTACATTTGTTAAATTTCGTTTATATAAAAATGTACATTCAGCAAGTATTATTTGATGATATTTAATAAACAGTCCATATTAAAAATTCCCCAATTAGTCTTATAATGTTCCTTACGACTCTTTTTTTGTCCTTCGGCATCCAGAAATAACATAGGATCATGTATTAAAAGTAATTGTTTTGGAAAACATAGTTCTTAATGGGAGTGATATTTTATCATTGAGTCTCCCTAATTTGTTTAATCATTTCCCTACTGTGGGACATTTAGATTGTTCTCCATTTGTAGCTATTATGATTGGCACTGTGATGAACGCACATATTCCTAAACCTTTGGGTACATTTCTAATTACTCCCCGGGAATCTCTCTGCAGGCGGGAAAGCGGCCTGCGGACCCGGTGGGCATGTGTTTGAAGGCTGTAACATCCCTCTACAAAATTTAATCTGCATGGCAGGGAGTCCAGAATGTCTTGCTCACTGACATTTCTGAAGATGCAGACACACAGCTTTAAGACAAGTGAAAGAACGTGGTTTTCTGTGCCCTATGGTCTTGCCAGAAGCACTGTATTTATGCCCCAGAAAAATCTATCCTGGGAGGAATTGGGGAGCAGCAGTTGGGCTCTGAAGCCAGATAGTCCTTGGTTGGAGCTCCTAACTTCGCCACAAAGTCATGCTTCAACTTCCCCAAGTTATTTAACTCTCAGAGCCTGGCAGTGCTGTGCTGTGCCCTCAGTCGTGTCTGCCGCTTTGTGACCCCGTGGACTGTAGCCCGCCAGGCTCCTCTGTCCATGGGCTTCTCCAGGCAAGAATGCTGGTCCTCCTCCAGGGGATCTTCCCAACCGAGGGATCGAACCCAGGTCTCCCGCACTGTAGGTGATTCTTTACCAGCTGAGCCACCAGGAAGCCCAGCACGACACTTACTGAGCGCACCTGAACACGCTCAGATGTGCCCACGTGTGCTCGGAATTCCTGTCCTCAGAGCTGCGGGGAGCCGCGCTCCCAGACCCGCGGAGCCGCGTGGTGGGCGGAGCGGAGGCCGGGGCCCCGCGTGGCCGGCGGAGGCGCGCGTGTCCCGGCGGCGCGTGGGCCCCAGGGGCCGGGGGCGCTCACTACGCGGGAACCGCGGCTGCGACTCCCGCAGGCCCGTGAGCCGCCTCCCCGACGGCAGCACCTCCAACGCCCGGAGCGCGTCGCCAGGCACCACCGGTTAAGGTAGGCGGTGAGGCGAGGAGCCCGCGACGCCGGCCGGGCCTGGGGTCCTGCGCCCCCGCCGAGCCTTTCCACCTCCCGGGCGGGTCTCCATCCTGGAGGCCGGGCGCCCCCTCGCCCCCGGCCGGGGACGAGCTCCCCGGACCCCTTGTGCCTCGCGGCTTGGGGCTTTGTCTGGGCTTCAGGGTCGCGGCCACCCTAGGCCCTTTGTCTCCCCCGTCCCACCTCGGGAAACCTCATTTCTAACTCAGGCCCGGTTTCCTTATCTGGCAGGAAATTAATCTACTTTTTCGGTTTCGGTGACTTAGTGAGCCAATAATTCATGTAAACAACGTGGCATACCATCTAAAACCGAAGTCTGTCCAATACGTGGTAGCTGATGTGTGTCCGGGTGTTTTGAGGACCCTAAAAGCCCAGACTTGGCCTGCCTGAAATGAATTTTACTCATTCAGCAAATGTTGAGCATTTACCCATCATACTGTGCTTGGCGTTGAGGATGTCATGGTGAAAGCAGCCCTGGTCTTTGTATGCTTGTTACGCCTTCAACTAAAAACACAAGAAATAAATTCATTTTCTGTCAGAGGAAAGACGGGTTCAGACGCTTGTTTGTGAGGCATGCTCCAAACAAGGAACGCCATTTCGAGTGCTACTTGAGGCCTGATAACAACCTCCTTTGCTATGGCTTGCCTTTGCCTGTGGAACAACACCGGGCATTATGCATACGGAGGAAAGGATGATAAAAATGAAATTTGTTGAAGCTGATGAAATGTTTGTACTTTTGCATTGTTGGAACAGTGGTTAACTCTTGGGCTCTTCCTTGCTACTCTTTGCAAGAGTTTATCTGCCTATATGTCAGAAGGGAGAAGAATGCTGTGACTCAGGTGGTGAACACTATCAGTTAATGTGGCTTAAAATGCTGGCTAGCACACGCTTCCTAAGTTGATTCAGAGTGAAGATAGATGCAGTGGAGTTTGGTTATGAATGTCTGTTTATGGCCCAAGTTTGGCCGCCCCTCTAGCACTCAACATCATACATAGGAGTCTGTATAGCTGATACGTGTATAGCTGATAAAGAGCAAGCTCCACCCTCTAATAAACAATCCCAACAGGCAGGGAATTACTTTTGACCTCATCACTAGTATTTAAATTGGTTTCTGCTGTCATCAGTGGGACGATTCCTTCGAGAAAAGAATTGTGTTGAAATAGAATGGTAATAGTAATAATGATGAAAGCAAACGCTTATAGCACTTATTCTTTGTATGGGATTATCCTAAATCCTTGAACACATTTACTCATCTCACAACAATCCAGAGATACAGTTACCATTGTTATGACCAGTTTCCAGGTGGGAAACTTGACTCAACCAGGAGGTTGCTTGACTTTGACCATGTTCACAGAACCAGCAAGGAGTAGAAATAGAGTTTGAACCCAAGTGGTCTAGCTCCAAGTCTGTGATTTTTAACCATTATCATGGTTGGAGAATAAAATGTATCCTTCACATACTAAATGTACAGCAGGGTTCTTCTGAACTCTTCAGAAGTTGAACAGATTATTTGATCTTCTTTCTTACTAGCTCCTTAATGAAGAGGCAAAGAATAAGTCTTTAAAAGGAGCGTGCTGTGGAGAGCTCATTATCGATGCAGTTGTGTCTGCTAGAAATCACATTCTATTTTACATGCCTCTTCTTAGTTGTACCACCTTTATCTTCCATTTATGGACAGTATCTTGGCTGTCTGGGTTCAGGTCCTTTCCCTTTTCCTGGAAGCGTGGTCCTCTCAGGACCGTACCCTAGGTTTCCACCCTGATGACTGATTATCACACCTTCGTGCTTAGGTAATTAAGCCATTGCTTTGAAGCTTTTTTTGGGCATTGATGAAACAGAGGCAGAGAGAACACCTGTGACTTGAAGGATTTTCTTTGGTATGTGTTTTCTCTCTACTGAGATTATATTCTGCTGGATAATGTATCCCAGATGGAAAATATTTTCTCACATTTATTAAGCATCTGTTGTAGGTGAAGTATTGTGTATAATGTTTATGCTACTGTGAAAAGGTTAAAGAGGTTGCCCAATGCCACACGTTTGTCAAGTGGAAGAGCCCAGGTACAATATCCACTTAGGTGTATTGACTTCAGAGCTTGTTTTTTTAAAACCACCTGGCTTTATTTTTCCTCAGTAGAAGTTAAGTGAAGAATCCAGTTTGTTTGATAAAACGTTTGCATTTGAGGGAGGTTGTGGCACATAATGGGAAAAGAACAGTGAATTCCTTGGCCTTTATTGATCTATTTTTTAAAATTAATTAATTAGGCTGTGCCGGGTCCTAGTTGTGGCACACGGTTTCGTTGATCTTTGTTGAGGCATACAGGATCTTTAGTTGTGGCATTCAGACTCTTAGCTGGCAGCAGGTGGAGTCTAGTTCCCCAACCAGGGATGAAACCTGGGCCCCCTCTGTTGGAAGTGCAGAGTCGTGGCCACTGGATCACCAGGCAAGTCCCTTCCTTGGGTTTTAGAGACAGAAAATCAGTTCTTTGGACAGATTTGGGCTGCATGAAGGGTTTTTACAGTGATTGTCATATATATAAAATAATGGAAGTGTGAAATGACATCACTTTATATTTAGTAAAGACTGGAGATCAAGAAGAACATAGGACCAAGTATTGAGCGTTGGAAGAAATCCTCAGTTTAGCTTAAAGCAGCAGCAGATCAGAAGGGTAGAAGAATATCAAATAAAAGTCTGTTGGAAAAAGTATTTGAATTAAGAGAGGTCATTGACGTACTGGGAACTATTGTACTATTTTAATGTACCAAATTCATTCATAAAGAATTTCTAAGAGAAAAATCACAGGTGGGAAGGAATAAGATGCTACGTTACACTCAATTTTTTGCTTTTCCTTCTCATATTTCAGTTTCCTTCTTCTCTTTCTTCATTCTGCATTTAGTTGACCAAGTAAGTGGAAAAACATTTACTTTTTGGGGGCACAAAATTTAAGATCTTAAAATGATAGCAAAATGTCATCATAAGACAGAGGATATCATATGATAAAACCATGTTCTTGGTTGTTAAGTGACCAGTTGTTAAGTGACCCGGATTTCAAACCAAATATTAATACTCTGGGTTCTCAAACAACCAGTAGCTTTCTCACTATGAAGATTTGCTGATTATCTCATTGTTTTGGTTGTTAAGTAGCTAGAGGGTACCATTGATATTTCTAATCAAGTATCAGTACTCTGGATCCTCAGATAACCAGTAGTTTTCTCAGTATAGTTGAGGATTTGCTGACTGGCTCATCTAGAGGTCTATCAGTATGTTCCTGACAGCCTGGTTTGATTGGAGAGAATTTCAGTGTCTTGGTTAGCATGTTTAGGATATTAATAAAAAGCTACTGAATAGATCAAGGCTAGACTGATTAGAAATTCAAGAATCATAAAGAACCAATAAAAAGAATTCCCAGAGTTTATGTGTATGTTTTGTATATGTTTATCCCTTTAGTACCCTTTAGAAAGATCTTTTTAAGAAGAGACTCAAGATTCTTTTTGTCTTTTCCTTCTGTTGAAATCTACATAGGGACAGCCTTGAGGACTGCTCCTTCTGTACATTATCTGAGAGAAACAAACCCTGTTTGAGAAAGTTGGTAGTTAAGAAACTTATTATTAAATGACTAGAAACAAAGGGAAGGAAAACAGTTTAGTCGATTTGGACCAATGCTGACCAGCTAATTGTTTTGCATGCTAATTAAGATTCAATAAGAGGGAAAAAAACAGTGAGCTGAAATGGCATCTTAAATAAAGAAACCCACTCAAATATTTGTATACACATTTTAAATAGAAACAGTGAAACCAACATGCTAATTTCAAATTGGTGACCTCATGGGTTTAGGTTGTTGTGTAGCCGTTAAGTCTTGTAACAGATAGGCCCAAGATACTGTAGATTAAATAGTGGAGGTTTCCTTTTTCTTTATGTAATAGCGCTTGCTGATTAAGTGGTCTCTGCTCCACAGAGTCACGGACACTTGTGGCTAGCAAAGTGTCTCTGGCCCCGCTGGGACATGGTTTTCCAACTCAGTTTCAGGCTAGTCGGAACAAGGTGGGTAAGGCAAAGCTGGAGTCCAGAGCGGGAGATGTGACCTTAACCGCATGATACAGCAGCATCACGTGTCTCTTCATCGCAGGTTCCTCTAGGCATCTGCTCACACCTATCTGCACAGAGTATTGGGAATTATGTGTAGCCAAGAGCTCAGAAAGAACACACCTGGCCTCAACCAGCAGTTTCTCCAGCAGCTGTACTAAAACCTAGCATTATGTTTTCTGGATGACAGGAAAACTTTGAAAATCATGCAGGTTTCCAATTCCTTCTCACCCTTACACTAATAAATATGTTTTGGAGGTCAAGATTTTTGGTTTATAGAAAAGTAATAAATTATATGTATCCTGTGTTGTGTAACATCCTAGTGGGATTGGAGGCAGCACCTTTTAAGCAGGTCAATTAATATTTGACTGGAGTATTATTAATGCAGTAGTGAAATGTAAGGTTACTCATTCTAAGTGAGATAAATAAAGGCTAAAAATAAAAATATTCTCCTGGCACTGCAGGGTAGGTTTTCCTCCAAATAAGTTTTGCACCAAACTGAGGAAAGCAGTTTTACCATTGGAATTTGATAATGTGCATAAGGAATTATGGAATTAACACTATAACCATGTAATTTATGTATGAATAAGTAATTAAAAGCAAAATTTAAAAAGCAATTATAGTGATATAAGGTGAAAGAATTCTTACGTATTTTTTCATGTTTTTTATTTTATTTTTTAGAAACTTTTTATTGGAGTATAGTTGATTTACAATGTTGTGTTAGTTTCTGCTGAATAGCAAAGTGAATCAGCCACACATATACATATATTCACTCTCTTCTAGACTCCATCCCCATATTGGTATTTACAGAGCACCAAATAAGAGTTCCCTGTGCTATACAGTAGGCTATATTAGTTATCTTTTATATATAGTAGTGTGTATATGTTAATCCCAGCCTCCCAATTTATGCCCGCTAAGTTATATACGTAGTTTTAAATTTATGATTCCGTAACTCTGCATCTATTTTTGTGACAACTACGCCTTAAATAATAACAGGATGGCTTAGAAGTCTAGGAATAAGTAGCTAAAACAGCTCCCATGTCCAATAGCAGCAAGGTTAGGGTGTTGGAGTTCAACCCAGTACCCAGCTACCAGTTAGCTCCGGGAGGCAGTGATGGACAGGGAGGCCTGGCGTGCTGCAGTCCATGGGGTCGCAAAGAGTCGGACACGACTGAGCGACTGAACTGAACTAGGGATGTTGGAAGTGATGGCAGAGATGAAGAGGGGATGAGGGGGTGGGAAGAGGGGAGGCCCTGTGCTCTCTGGGAAAAATTAAGAGCAAGAGAATATGTGGCCATTGTGGTTGTTAAGACGATGAGACAAAGGCACTAGAGGCAATAGTGTGAGTTCTGCACTCAAAACACCACTTTCTGGCTCATCCAGGACCTACTCTCCTAGCCTAACCCCAGGGGCTCTCCCCATTAGCTGTAACTAGATTAGGCCTCTGTTTCTAAGCCCTGCCCTGCCCTTTCCTTCTCACCTTACTTTTTGCAAAACAAATCCTCATCTGGACATGCTTTCTTCTGGGCTTGCTCACTGTAATCCCTTAGTGCACTTACCTGCCTCTCTGCAGTCAGCATTAAGTGAAAAGTGTTACTCAGTCATGCCCGACTCTTTGAGGCCCTATGGACGGTAGCCCTCCAGGCACCTCTGTCCATGGAATTCTCCGGGCAACAATACTGGAATGGGTTGCCATTCTCTTCTCCAGAGGATCTTCCCAACCCAGGAATGGAACCTGGGTTGCCTGCACTGCAGGTGGATTCTTTATTCTCCGAGTCACCAGGGAAGTCCTTGCAGTCAGCATTATGCAGGATGCAAAACTATTGCTTCTTGTCTGTTCTCAGGATAAACTGGTTCAAACGTACAAGTCACATGCAACAGGGGCTTGTGCCTGATCAGTGTAAGAGATGTAAATCTGATTCCCTCTTTGGATGCTCACAACTTCTCTTCAGGGTACTATGACTGAGAAACAAGGGTTGGAAAAGCTCTATGGCAGGAACAGTATCGCTTGAGAAAGTCTTAAGGCTTTTCTGTTGACAACTGGTAGCTGGATTGAACCCGTACTCCACACATATTTGTTATGTCTACATTTAAGTTCTTTTCAGAGGAGGGATTTTTTTTTTTTTAAAACAGACTTTATTCTTTAGAACTGTTTTAGGTTAATAGCATATTTAAGCAGAAAATAGAGATTTCCCAAATACCCCCCAACACCCTCACACGCAAAGCCTGCCCCCACCATCAGGATTCCCCACCAGAGTGGTACCTTTCCCATAACTGATGGACCTACGTTGACACTTTATTGTTACCCAAAGCTCATAGTTGACGTTAGGGTTCACTCTTGCTGTTGTACATTCTGTGGATTTTGACAAATGTGTGATGACAGGTATCTACTGTTGTGGTGTCATGCAGAATAGCTTCCCTGCCCTAAAAATTCTCTGTGCTCTGCTTACTCATCTCTCCTTACCTAAACCCTGGCAACCACTGACCTTCTTACTGTCATTGTTGTTCAGTCACCAAATCATGTCTGACTCTTGGCAACCCCATGGACTGTAGCCTGCCAGGCTCCTCTGCCCACAGGATTCTCCAGGCAAGAATACTGGAGTGTGTAGCCATTCATTTCTCCAAGGGGTCTTCCCAGCCCAGAGATTGAATCCATGCCTCCTGCTTGGCAGGCGGGTTCTTTACCACTGAGCCACCTGGGAGGTCCCCCTCCCCTTTACTGCCTACATAGTTACTTATTTACTTATTTATTTCTTTGGCTGCACTGAGTCTTAATTGTGGCACATGGGATCTAGTTCCCCTACCAGGGATGGAACCCAGGCCCCCTGTGTTGGGCGCTCAGAGTCTTAGCCATTAGACCACTTGGGAAGTCCCACTGTCTCCATAGTTTTGCCTTTTCCAGAGTGTCAGATGGTTGGGCTCATACAGTGTGTAGGTAGAAGTTTTTGGACCAGGAATTCAGTGGACGTTTACTTCATATTGTGATAGATTGCTTCCTTGCTTCCATTTCCTCTTGTGTCCCCAGAGACATCTTCCCACTCTCTTCCCCATTTTGCCTTTAATGTAGGGGAATGATTCTTAGTTCTCACCATCTGTTCAGTAATACCCAGAGATGCCTGAAAAGAACTTATGTGTAATAGTTTAATAAGCTACTGTCCTTTGGCTTATCTCCCTCAGGAGGATCTTATCAGAGCACTCATACACAAATACGTTCAGTTTTGCTATAATGCTTATTTTGAAAGTGCAAATTTGTTCCAACACAATGGATGTATCAGAGAATAATTCGAGCATAACAGAAATCTCATGTTTGCTTATGCATGATTTCATCCACAAGAAACTCTGGGCAAACACAGTAAACTGCATTCAGCTAAGCCTAGCCAGCAAGGAATGCATAGAGCAGGAACACACACATACACGCATACACACACACACCCACCTCAAACCTCTGCCAGATGCCTGCTTTCACTGCACATGTTATAAGCACACTGTTAACCTTTGGAGTCCATCCTTCCATCTGAGTCTTCTCCTTTCCTCTCCCTCCTGGTGACCCTCCTTTCACCACTTCACGGTAACTCACAAGTTGCAATCTTTCTGATGCCTGTGTCCACAAGCACACCTTAAGGCTTTTCAAGGTAAAGTGTTGTATTTATTGCAACCCATTTATGTATCTCCTAACCATTTAACAAGTGAAAAACGGTGCTCCTATATTCATTAGAGTCCTACTTTTTAAAATGTGTTGCTGAAAAAGTTTTTAAATATTATGTCCATAAACCCTTAAGCCCTGTGGTTTCTATGTGGTGATTTTTAGGAACACATATGTAGCATCCTAGCAGAACTGACTGTATATTACAGGATGTTAAAATGGAACTCCTTTCCTTCAGGCATCCACTGAGGATCTAGATCATCTATGTGACAATTTCCTTATTTTTCCTTGTGTTAAACCTTCAAAGGAGTTGGGAAAAAAATAGCTTTTTCGTTCACTCTTGCTTTAGGTGGGCCAGTGTTTAAAGCTGATGTAGCTGGAGGTTTATTGGGAAATTGCAGACTTTCTTTGGAGAGAATAGCTTGTGTACTTACACAAATTATTCTTGTGACTTGTATTCCGTGCTGACTCAGATGGTAAAGAATCCACCTGCAGTGCAGGAGACCCGGGTTCAATCCCTGGATCGGGAAGATCCCCTGGAGAAGGGAATGGCAACCCGCTCCAGTATTCTTGCCTGGAGAAACGCCATGGTCAGAGGAGCCTGGCAGGCTACAGTCTATAGGGTCGCAAAGGGTTGAACACAACTGAGCAACTAACGCTACTCCTGCCGTCCCCCTTTTGTGGGAGAAGGATAGCACTTACTTGCCCTCACTTTATGCCTGGTAAGAGGGATTTCAGGCACCAAGATGGATGACTGTGCATCCATAAAGCTTGTGATTGCATATGGGATGATGTCAGCCCCATGCTTGAAGAAAGCCTACAGCCTAGCTGACGTGGTCTGAACCACACTGATCAACACTCCTCCCACCTTTTTTTTTCACCTTTTTTTTTTTTTTAAAGTTTTATTTATTTATTTATGGCAGTACTGGGGGTCTTCATTGCTGTGCGGGCTTTTTTCTAGTTGCGGCAAGTGGGGGTTACTCTCTACTTGTGGTGCACAGATTTCCCATTGCAGTGGCCTCTCTTGTTGCAGCAGAACACGGGGTATAGGGTGTGTGGGCTTCAATGGTTGAATGTTCCCTTTTGTATATCCTGCCACAGCTGTCTGAAGTAACCATTTAGCAGAAGACCTGGGTTCGATCTCTGGGTCGGGAAGATCCCCTGGAGGAAGGCATGGCAACCCACTCCAGTATTCTTGCCTGGAAAATCCCATGGACAGAGGAACCTGGTGGGCTACAGTCCATGGGGTTGCAAAGAGTCAGACACGACTGAGCGACTAAGCACGTCATGAGAAGACAAGGAGATGATGGCCAGGGGAACTGTGGACAAGATGTCAGGATTAAGCAGAGGTCAGAAGGGAGAAATGATACTACTCTCTTGGCTTTGAAGATGAAGGAAAGGGCTACAAGCCAAGGAATGTATGTGGCTTCTAGAGGTGGGAAAAGTCAAAGAAACAGGCTTTCCTCTAGATTTTCCAGAAGGAATGCAGACTCACCCACACCGTGATTTTAATCTAGGAAAAAAGGGTTTCAGACTGTTGATCGCCAGAACTGTGAGATGAGAAGCTTGTGTCATTTTAAGCCCCCAGGTTTGTGGTTCTTCATTACAGCAGAGAGAGAAAATGAATACTTAAGTGTATATGCAGCGGAGAAGGAGGAGGTGAGGGAAAGACCTTCACTTCTTACTGAAAGTGAGGATTATAGTTGACAGCTTAGCTCCAGGAGCTGAGGCCGACCTCGCTCGGGACCAGGACGGGCATCTGGATACCTTGAGACCGTCTGGTGGAGCCCTAGCCAGTGGCCCAGGGGACTCATTCCAGGCAGACACTGTACTGACTCTGTTGATGACATATTCTAGTTGCTGTTGGCAAAATATCTTTCTTCTGGGAGTAAAATGACGTGTTTACAAGCAAAATTGGAAGCATAGAAGATTTTTAGTAAACTCCTTAGGGCTCATTAGAATTGGGGTCCAGCTTATGCACTCTGGTTTGGGTAGATCCCTCTATGATTGGAAGGCCAATTCCAAGCAGCACACTCTACCAATAAGAGGGAAAGTTGCTGGGAACACTTGTGTGTGAAGAGATGTTAGAACTGTGCAAGCTGAGTGGAAGGACAGATTTGGAGAGCTCAGCGGGTTCGTGCAATTTTGTGCTGTGATGGAGTCAATAAGTGAAAAGTTAGGAAAGAGTGTCTTCTCCCCTGTCTCCTCCTTTTCGTTCTCTATTTCTTTTCCCACTTGACTCTGCATTTAGATTTCACTGATGTAATAGAAATATGGTTTATCTTCTGTTGGAATGCTAATCAGTTTTACTCCCTACCTCTCACCTTTCTTTACTTTTTAACTTATTGTGAAATGGAAATCCAGGAGAGCTGGACTGGATTCCAAGTCCTTCACGCTTAGCTGGGTGGCTAGGTCCAGGTCTGGCACATACTAAATGTAAACCAAATGTTGCTTTTTGTCTGGTTCTTCTTTCATAATGATACCATAGTGGTGGGCATACAATTAGAAAAACAGAATACAGTCCTGGAAAGTCCTGCTGTAGGTTCAAGCCAAGAAAATGCATATGCATGTTAGCCCCACATGTGAGATGTCAGTGATGTCTGTGGTCTGGATGATCCAAGAGAGAACTGGCTCCAGAAAGGTCTAATGTAGCTCTATTCAGATAGGAAAAGGGAAGTAATATTACTGTATCCCAGCTGTGTCCCTGGTACTGATTAAAGCAGAGCACATACTTTTTTTTACTTTTTTGTGATGTTTGAGTTATACCATGATGTAAGTTTTTCAAGTAGCACAATCTTAGCACCTCATGTAATTTAGGCTTTTTTTCCCCCTTTTTTTGGCTGGGTGGTATGCATGGGATCTTTGTTCCCCTATTTGGGATTGAACCGATGCCCCCTACAGTGGAAGCAAAGAGTCTTAACCACTGGACTGTCAGGGAAGTCTTTTTTTTTTTTTTTTTTTCAGGAAAGTCTTAATTTTTGTGTGAGTGTGTGAAAGTCGCTCAGTTGTGTCTGACTCTTTACAACCCCATGGACTATACAGTCCATGGAATTCTCTGGGTCAGAATACTGGGATGGGTAGCCTTTCCCTTCTCCAGGGCATCTTTCCAACCCAGGGATCGAACCCAGGTCTCCCGCATTGCAGGCGGATTCTTTACCAGCTGAGCCACAAGGGAAGCCCAAGTATACTGGAGTGGGTAGCCTGTCCCTTCTCCAATGGATCTTCCCGACCCAGGAATTGAACTGGGATCTCCTGCATTGCAGGCAGATTCTTTACCAACTGAATTATCAGGGATGCACATTAATTCAGGCTCTTAATAAAGGTTGGGGCTTCCCTGGTGGCTCAGATTTAAAGCATCTGCCTCCAAAGATGGAGACCCGGGTTCAATCCCTGGGTTGGGAAGATTCCCCTGGAGAAGGAAATGGCAACCCACTCCAGTATTCTTGCCTGGAGAATTCCATGGACAGAGGAGCCTGGTGGCCTACAGTCCATGGGGTTGCAAAGAGTCAGAGACGACTGAGCAATTTTTAATAAAGGTTGGGAATTTGGAATCAGAATGGGGTTCGAATTTTTCCTTGGCTTCTTAGAAAGTTTTTGACCTCAGTTTTTTCTTTTTAGATTTTTCAAGTCTCATTTATTCAGCCGACATTTTCTTGAGTCCCTCTGTTGGGTCCACTGCTGGGCTGTCCTGAAGGAATAACAAAGGGCAGAATCCCTTCCCTGCAGAAGGAACCGGCAGCCTTTAGTGTCCCCAAGTGTCAAAATTAAGATAATGATACCCATCTTGCAGGGTGTTGTGAGGATTAAATGAGATAACTTTTTATGAGAGTGCTTCACATTTAGAAGAAACTCAATAAATGTTAATTTCTTTCTTTCCCTAGTGGCAGCTTAGTGGGAAGGAAATTTTTCAGCTGGGAAATCTTTATTTGTGCTTCTCAAATAATACTAACACTGCCTTGAGGGTGACTGGCTTTGAATAACAGCTATGGAAACAATATTAGAATGAAGGTAATACCTTAGATTGGTGAAAATTGTAGTGAGATTTTGGTCAATCCAACATTTGAAGATAATCTTATTTTAGTCAGTCAGTCAGTTCAGTTGCTCAGTCGTGTCTGACTCTTTGCGACCCCATGAACCACAGCACACCAGGCCTCCCTGTCCATCACCAACTCCCAGAGTCTACTCAAACTCATGTCCATCGAGTTGGTGATGCCACCCAACCATCTTATCCTCTGTCATCCCCTTCTCTTTCTTCCTGCCTTCAATCTTTCCCAGCATCAGGGTCTTTTCCAGTGAGTCAGCTCTTTGCATCAGATGGCTGAAGCATTGGAGCTTCAGCTTCAGCATCAGTTCTTCCAATGAATATTCAGGACTGATTTCCTTTAGTATAAGAATGACTCTATTGTATATGATTTTATCATGTGGTCAGGTGTATTGGAAAATAACCCTTTGTCCACTGACAGGGACAGATGGGAAATAGGTAAGATTTTTAAATTGAACTAACAAAAGTAGATAGTAGTGCTATTGGATTTCTAAGAGAGTCTGTTGCAGCCAATGTAGTAGCTACTTTAATGTTAAGGCATACCAAGAAAAGAGTTAAATGTTCCTTAGTACAGTAGTCTGATAGTTGATTCATAAGGGGCAGGATCAGTGTTCTACCATCAGGGAGAATAGTCTTTCCTCCTATGAAACTAGACTGTTTCCTCCAAGAAAATAGAAGCATGTATATGTTAATCCCATCCCCTCACTTATTCTTACCCCCACCTTTCCCTTTTGGCAACCATAAATTTGTTTTCTATGTCTGTGGGTCTATTTTTGTTTTCCAAATAAGTTTATTTGTATCATTTTTTTGATTCCACATGTAAGCGATATCATATATTTGTCTTTCTCTGTCTGGCTTATGGGTTAACATATGCATACTACTATATCTGGGCTTCTCCGATGGCACATTGGGTCAAGAATCCGCCTGCCATGCAGGAGACACAGGAAACATGGGTTCAATTCCCGGGTTGGGAAGATCCCCTGGAGAAGGGCATGGCGACCTTCTCCAGTGTTCTTGCTTGGAGAATCCCATGGACAAAGGAGCTGGCCAGCTACAGTCCAAAGAGTCGCAAAGAGTTGGACACAACACACACACACACACACACACACACACTACTATATATAAAATAGATAACATAGGGATATAACATAGGGATAACATAGGGAACTATACTCAATGTTTTGTAATAACCTATAAAGGAAAAGAATCCAAAAAAAGTATATATGTTTAACTGGATCACTGTGCTACACACCTGAAACTTAACATGACATTGTAAATCAACTATACTTCAATTACAGTTTTTAAAAAAATAAAAAAAAAATAGAAGCTTACTTTAGAAGTATGCTTGCATCTGAGGTGTATTTGTAAGGAGGCCCCACAGACCTCAGGCTGTCAAGCCATGACAAGACATAGAGGAACCTTAAAAGCTGAGTTTTGTGTGGAAGAAGCCAATTTGAAAAGACTTGGTACTGTGTGATTCTAATTACATGACATTCTGGAAAAGTCAAAACTGTGAAGAATAGTAAAAAGATCAGTGTCCACCAAGGGTTAGGAGGAAGGGAGGGAGGGAGCACAGGGCATGTTCAGGGCAGTGGAATGATTTTGTGTGATATTGTTATGCTGGAGATGTGGCATCGTACTTTTCCCAAACCCTGTACAATACACAACAGGAAGAATATACCCTAATATGAACTATGTACTTTAGTTCATATTAATGCATCACATTGGCTCATTGATTGTAACATACATACCACACTAGTTGTTCTTTAGTTGTTAAGTCATGTCTGACTCTTTTGTGACCCCATGCACTGTAACCTGCCAAGCTGTTTATCCATGGGATTTTCCCAAGCAAGAATACTGGAGTGGGTTGCCATTTCCTTCTTCAGGAAATCTTCCCAACCCAGGGATGGAACCCACATCTCCTGCATTGGCAGGTGGATTCTTTACCCACTGAGCCACCTTGGAAACCCATACCACAGTAGTGCTAAATGTTAATACTAGGGGAAACTGGTTGGTCATGGAGATGGTGAGGGGTATGTTGGAATTCTTTGTACTTGCTGTTCAATTTTTCTATAAACCTAAAACAGCTATAAAAGTAAAGTTAACAACAACAATAGTAATAATCATGGAAGAGGCCAGTTAAAAAGACAGATTACCTACAAAGGAACAATTAGACTTTCAGCTAGGTGACAATGGAGATAGATGGTCAGCAGTAGAATTATATTAATATTTTGAAAGTGTTTAGGGAATATAACTGTAAATAATAAATTGTATATATCATAAAACTCTGAAAAACAAGCATGAAAACTTTTTTTTTCAAATATAAAAGAGTGAGTGCTTATTATAAAAAAGAAAGATCTTATAAGTGTTGCCTAAAGGATGCACTTAAGGGAAAAAGAATCTTGAAATGAAGGTCTGAGATTCAATAAAGAAGGAAAAGTAAAAGAAATGTGGATAAATTTTAGCAAATTTGATGGAATAAAAATAGCAAAATGTTTAACATGTAAGATTAAAAATATAGAGAAAGCTAAAACACAGGGCAAAAATAGTTTTTCAACCAGGAGGGGACTGGTGGGGTTAAAGCTTTTAAAGACTCTTTTATTGTTAAAGATTTTAGAGAATGGGGCTGGGCTTCTTCTGTGCTTGACCTTGTGGAGTTGTGCAACAAAGTGGCCCTGAGGTGGAGTGAGGCATAAAGATTTTATATTAAACTTTTCGGTAGTAACCATGAAAATAAGTGCATATCTTTTAAATCAGTAGAGGGAAAAATTGTAGAATGAGAAAAGATTGAGTTATTTCAAAAGAAGATAAGGGAGAAAAAAGACATAGAAAGATAAAACAAATAGAAAATAAAAATGTCATTGTATACGTGAGTAAAAATAATGCTAATAATTAATGTAAATTAATTGAACTCTTACAAAAAAGAATCAAGTTGTCACACACTTGATAACAAAACAAACCCAGCTCTCTGCAAGACAGACTTCAACTTTAAGGATAATGAAAGGATGAAAACAAAGAAACAGAAAAGATATATTGTGTAAATACTAACCAAGAGAAATTTATATAGTTATAATAGTAGCAACTAAATGTATTTTATGGTAAAAGCATTAGAAGGGAAAAAGTTACACATAGTTAACAGGAAGATATAATAATTCTAAATGTGTACATAACTGATGGAATAGCTTGAAAATATATAAAACAAAAATTGATGTAACAATAAGGAGATATTGGCAAATCCATCTTCACAGTGAGAAGCTTTGGCAAACTTACTCAGTAATTGAGAGATTAAGCAGGAAAAGAAATACCAGTAAAAGCATAGAAAATGAAGGAAAAAACTCCTATATTTTTACAATGGATATGCATCAACTTCTGTAACATTGAGGTATACTGACTTTTTTCTCCCAAGTACACATAGATGATTTACATATATTGACATATATTTGGCCATAAAGCAAATATCAACATATTAAAAAACTATCAGTATCACAGAGACAGCATTTCTGACTAATATCCAACAGAACTTACGAGGAAATAGGAAAAATTAATTGAAAAATTTACATGGAATTGCAAAGAGCCAAGAGTGATGGAAAATTCTTCAAGTGGAATGAAGTGGAAAGACAGGCTTTATTAAATATGAAGATTCATTATACTCTAGAGAATACGATACTGGCCTTGGCACAAGGACAGGCCAATAGACACCAGAAATTTGATGGTCAAGGAATAGCAGGATGAAGGTGTGAATATTTGACCAGTGATGAGGTGGGCGCTGAGCATCAGTGGAGAAAACTTGTCTTATTCTGTAAACAACTCTCTCTATCCATCTGTCTGTCTATATACCTATCTGTGTGTGCATGAAGGAACTTAGTATGTGCTGGTAATTTAAATGTGAAAAGAAAACTTAGGAACTTAGAAGAAAATGTAGAGTAATTCCATTACAGTCTTCAGGTAGGAAAAGATTTCTTAAATAACACATTCAAAGTACAAAGCATACAAGAAAAGCTTGGTAAATTTGTCTCCATTAAAGTTATAAATTTCTTTTCATCAAAAGATATGATAATGGAAAAAATGCAATCCACATGCCGGGAGAAGATTATTTGGTCGTATTATACCTGAAATTGAAAACTTGAGTACTATTCAAAATAAATGAAATATTAAACCAATCAAAATAGGCAAAATTTGAAAAAACTTTCACAGTAGAGGAAATAATGGAAAAATGGACAAAAGATACAAACTAGTATTTCATGGAAGAAATAGAAATGTTCAGTAAATATATTAAAAATATTATGTTTAGTTGTATATTTTAATATATAAAAGATGCTTTAATTCATAACCAGTGAAAAGCATATTGATAGTCAATGAAATACCATAATATGTTTAATACATTGATAAATATTTGAAGTATGACAATAGCAAATTTTGACAAGATGTAGAACAATGGGGACACTGAACCTATAGGGTATAAATTGGTACAATTGGTTTTATCTTATAAACTGAATATGAGCACATTCAATCCTAGCATATGCACTAGAGAAATGTTTGCCCATTTATACAAAGAATACAAGGAATCCTTATACAAGGAATCGTGTATAAGGAGCATTGTTAATAACAGGAAAAGCAAAAACCTGCAAGCAATGCAAACATTCATTGGTGAAAAATGGATAATGAAATTGTCCAGTGTCCATGAATTGGACATTACATTGCAGTGAAAATGATGCATTCAAACTATATATGTCAGAAAGGTTGAATCCTAGAAAGGATAAATAAAAGAAGCAAGTCACAAAAATATGCAGTATGATTCTATAATATAAAATTCAATAAGTATGTTAATGGAACGATAAAGAGAAGCAGAGGCCTGGAGATAGAATGGACAGGAGGCGACAGGGAGTCTGAAAGTTGTGGATGATATTTTATTTCTTAAGTTGGGTGATGGAATCAGGGGTGTTTGTTTCTCTATTTTGTTTCATAAAAATCTGTCTATATAATTATATCTGTCACAAAAATTATTTTCTGTGTCACAAATATTTCATAAAAAAACAAAACAGTCTGCTATTCTTCCTAGTCTTTCTGTCCCATAATTGCCCCTCCTTGCCTTGCTTTTTATTTTATTTTATTTTTTTCTTGCCTTGCTTTTTAAACATAATATGTGAATATTGTTCCTTCACAGTACATATAAAGCTGCCTGAAAATGGTAGGTTTTTTTTTTTTTAAGCAAGGAAGCTAAATTAAACGTTGTTCTCTTCAAACATTGGAGAACATACAGCTATTATAAAGGATGATAACTATCTATATATACTGATATAGAAAGTTCTCCAGTACCCCTTGTAATGTGAAAAATAGGCAAAACAGAGGTATAATCCACTCCATGTTTATGCAAAAGCATGTTTATCTTGCAAAGGCTATTCCAGACACGGTTAACAGTGCTGTCTCCAAGTAGTGGGAGTAGGTGGCTAGGAAACAGAAAAGGAAATCAACTTTCCACTATATGCAATTCAGATTTTTTGAATTATGTACTGTGTGTAGATGTCATATCTACTAAAAAGGAAATAAAGGCTTTTATTTTTAGCTTTGGATTTTAAAACAAATAAAGGCAAAGAAAAAGCAGAGACATTGAGGCAAGAATGTGAAGTAATTTGGGAGAGGGTGAGGTGGAGAAGTCTGGGTAGACCTTCATTATCTGAAATGATCTGTGACTAAAGAATAAACCAAATAAACTGGTCTGGACGTTAAGTTGGAAGTAAGGACTTATAACTGAGCCAAATGATTCAGAGGTTATTCCAAACTTTCCCTTATTTAGAGGTGAAATCTGTGAGATACTACTTGTTCACTACGAATGTAATTTTCACCTAACGCCTATACTGACAAAGACACTCGTGACTTTCTAGACTAGCCTACAGTGGTCTGAAATCCTGGCTGTCCTCCAGATTCTCCCATGAGGTATTGAAAATACAGAACTGTGTGGTCCTTCCCTGGTATTAAGAATTAGAATTTCCAGTGCCGAGGTCCAAAATACTACTGGATTGCAGGGTTTTTTTTCGTTTTTTTTTTACAGGCAGGAGTAGGCAGGGAGAGAAGACTGGCTTAGTACCAGGAAAATTCAGTGAAGGAAGTGAGACACCTATTCTAAAATTGGATCTATTTTTTCCCCCACCACCTTTCAGCGAGGTCCTATGAGCACAGTCTCAGAAGAGATCTGTATGCTTCTTGCTAGAACATTATTTGGTGGGGGGGTGCGGGTGGGGGGGCAGCAATAATAGAAGCCACCGTTTATCAAACACATATTTTATTCCATCTTTGTGCTAGGTGTTTCAGATCTGTTTACTTGGATCCTCACAACAACTCAGTTTTACAGATAAGCATCGAAAGTGAGAGAAGTAACATAAACTGCCCAAAGCCAGCACAGTGGTAGATCCACGTCTTAATCACTCTGCTCCTCTGCCTGTAAGTCTGAGACCACTTGTGGGCTCAGAATCAATCTGAGACTCTGGGTAGTGACAAGATGCATTCAGAGGGTCAGTGCCACGAAGCCAAGGAGACTTTCTGGCTGCGTACCTCATCCTTGGGGACGCTCTCACCCACAGGTTGAAATGTTGAATTTCAGTTCATTAGCGTATCTCTTAGTCTCCAGGTCTGTGCTTGCTTCTGCAGATGACCTCTGTTTTCATAACCGTGGCTTTGCCTTACAGTGGTGCGCTAGCTGAGAGATGAGGAAATGTATTTTGTAGAGAAGCATGTGATCACAGATTTGAGTTACCCCCCACCCAGCCCCTGCAGTCAGGATTAGGAAAATTCTAGGATCAATCAGTTTGATAAATTGGGGCTACATATACTCACCATCTCTAAAACCCCTGCTCTTCTTACTAACCTCTCAAGATGTTAGCGTTTCTGGTCCTCTGGCTTCCTCTGTTTTCTCATCCCGATAATCTCCTCTCATCTCCCATATCACAGCTTTTCTACTGTGTCCAGAGATTGTTATTGTGACCCCAGACCTTCAATGGTCCTTAGATCTTTGATATATCTGCACAGAATAGTTTTTTTATTTCTTTATTTTAACTTTATTTTAATCTACTTACTTTAACTAAAACTTGGGTTTCCACCAAGGACAATGTTTTGCCTTCAGTTCTTTAGATTGAGGTCGATCATTCTCCTGCAAACTAAAAACCTCAGAGTGACCACTTGTGTACAATTGTTCTAATACCTTTTCGTGAAACGTGCTTTTTGAGGCTCATGACCTCCAGCTAGACATCCTCTGATTTATCTCATTGCTCTCATCATCGTGCTTCTTGTCACCCCTACATTACTCACTGGAGATCGAAAAATCAGGATCCTGTTTTCTCCTTCCGGAATCCTCCTGTATCATCCAAAAAATGACTTCAGTGTTCATGTGGTTGACACATTCATTACCTTAATTTCTAAATCCCCTAACTTCTGTATCATGAGAGACTATGGTTTTCCTTTCACTTTAGCCGTTATTTCCCACTGCACTTTGTCATCAAGAATTGCTGTACCACAAAATCTTAAATAACCCTCTTTGTGATGTATCGCTTTGAAGATTTTTTTAATATCTCCTAAGTCCATCATGTCCAAATCCCAGTGTGTCAGCATTTAGATGTTCGCCTTTTCCACCTGTTTAAATGGGAGAATCAGTCAATAGTTTACTTTAAGTAAATCAGAATTACTTTAAAAAATTCCACAACTTTAGAGACTTGAGCCACTCTGAATTCATGGTATCTGATCTCAGTAATTAGGAGTTTCTGCTTGTTTCTTGTCAGTTTCACTTCATGAGGTATTTCAGGCAGTTTCTGCTCTCCTCAAACCCTGACTCCCAAACTCTGCCCCACTTCACTTCCTGTAGCAAATCATGCAGAAACAGAGAAGGTTCCCCACAATGTCCTCACTCACAAAACCAGCACTGTGCAAGTGTCTGTGTCCAGGTCCCTCCTCTGCTTTTCCTCTGAAATAGTGTAGAGGTCTATACTTTCTATCTAAGCGTTTTTCTAATCTATATTCTGTACCCTGTGTCTTTCCAGTAACTCAGGAACCATGGTCCTGCTACCCTTTTTTATTACATTCTCAGCCTTTATAATCTACTTCTTATCAGCAGTTAAACATGTGTTTCTTTTCCAAATTTAACAGAAGCTAAAACCAGAACTTGTCTTTCTTGATTTTTTATATCTCCTTCATGTGCTAATCTGTTCCAGAGTGAACACTGTCACCATCATACCATTAAAACTGCTTTCCTCAAGAACAGAAATATACTTGTCCTGAGTACAACCCTAAAAGCTTTGCTTTTACTTTAAAAGCTCACATTTTTTGAATTTCTAGACAACACTTGCTATCTTTTTTTCCACTCTCTGAGGCCATCCTTTGCAATGTTCTTTCTAGGACTCTTCCTTGGACTCTTCTTTAAAAGCTATTCTAGGTCTCTGTTTTAGTCACTCATCTTTTTCATTTACTGACTTAATTCTATGGTATCATGTTCATGACTCCTAAATTTATCAGCTCCAATTCAGCCCTCTCTCTCGAGATACAAACCTATGTACATCTAACAGTCCACTGCCCTTCCGCCATAGGATCCTCCAACTAAATGTTTCAAAGCATAAATTGTAGTCATTCCCACTGCCCCCTCTAAACTCCTTTTTCCTTTTTATTTCCAACATGAGCAAATGACATCACCATCAAGTCAGTTTCTAAAGCCAGCAATCCTTTCTCTCTCATGCTACATTCAATTCTTTCCCAAGGTGAGGAAGTTCAGTTTCTGAAGTTTCTTTTTAAATAATTCCCTTCCTTTCTATCTGCATAGCCACATGTATCTAACCACAATCATTTCTTAGTCGGAACATTACGCTAGTTTCGGATTGGTCTTCTTGCTTCCAAACTTACCAATTCATTCTCTAGATTTTTCCAAAATTACATTTTATAGATGAGTTTCTTTCCTCATATTTTCCTATGGCTCCCCAAATAGGTCACATATCCTTTACGCTCGATCAACCCCAACCTTTTATTGTAGTATTTATTTATTTGGCTGTGTTGGGTCTTAATTGCGGCATGTGGGATCTTTAGTTGTGACATGCAAACTCTTAGGTGCGTCATGTGGGATTTAGTTCCTGGACCAGGGATGGAACACTAGCCCCCCTGTACTGGGAGTATAGACTATTAGCCCCTGGACCACCAGCGAAGTCTCTGCTCTAGTCTTTAGGAAGTAAACCTCGTTTCCTTATCATAGATGCAGACACGTGTACACATTCACACACACAGACATGCTTATACTCCTACTGTTTCATCCATATTGAACTACCTACTTCATGTTCTTTTTTGATATCAGACATTTTGCTCAGGTGTCTTTTTTTTTTTTTAATGAAACTTCCCTATTTACCCCGAGGCCTCGTCTCTTCCGCCCACACACTGCTTTGAATTGACTGTTGTCACCTCCTGTTCACCCATGAGTCTCACCTCAGGCATTTCTTTGCCTGAAACCCTTTCAGAATCTGTATCACTGATTCCATTTCAAATAAAATCCATCCTTTCTCACAGTCACTGCTCATGCAGTCGTCATGGCCATTCCAAGAAATACTCCAGGGTGCAGTGGTGGAATGAGAAATGAGTTTAATTTGGAATGTGAGGTGTTTGAGATGCCCCCTTTTTTAAATGAAGAAATTTATAGTAGATACTTGGGAATAAACATCTGAAGCTTGAGGAAGAGGTCTGAGATTAAGATACAGATTTGAGAATTTTCAGAATATATTAATAGATGGTAACTGAGGCCCTGGTGGCAGGGGTGGGGGATAGAATTTCCACAGAGTGTGTGTAGGATTAGAAGGTAAGCGAAGACGAGAAAAGGGAGGAGTGGGGAGCAGCAACGGGGACAGGACCACTGAGTGTGATGGAAGTTGGTTGGCTGGTCTTGGTTCTTTTGATAATCAACATCTTAATATCCTCTTGGGGAATGACCTCTTTGGCCATGGTGTTCCTTCTTGGTATGCTGAAAAGCAATTGCTCTTCCCTGCTCTAGCTACAAGATGAGGTTGAAATCTTCTAGGTCACTATGTCTTGAGTAGAATGGCACAGGGACAGGAAAATTAGAAGAAAATAGTTGGAGAATATTTTAGATCACGCAGTCTGGTGAGACACTCAGTCCTCATAGCTCAGATCCCTAGGACTGCCTTGGCATCTCGTCCTTTTTATAAATAAATCTGGTTCTTAAGCCTTTACTTTGAGCCAGGAAGTTATAGATATGCTTCCAACAAATTCTGTTCCTGTTTAACATGGCCAGAGCCAGTTTTTTTGTTTTTTTTTTCTTCTTCTTGCCTTCCAAGAACTCGGTTACATTAAGGGAAAGAGCATTCCTGGGGTGTGCATTTTTATTTAGGATGCTGAGAAGAAATTCTCAATGAGATAAAACATCATCTAAGAGGATCATTCAAGATGATGCAAAAGCCAGTCCATGCTGTTGCTTCAGTCAGGTCTGACTCTTTGTGACCCTGTGAGCTGTAGCCCGCGAGGCTTCTCTGTCCATGGGATTCTCCAGGCAGAAATATTGGAGCGGGTTGCCATGCCCTCCTCCAGGGAATCTACCCAACCCAGGGATCAACCCACATCTCATATGGCTCCTGCATTGCAGGGAGACTCTTTGCCACTGAGCCCCTGGGGAAGGCCCTAAAGTCAGGGAATTGTGTCAAACAGAAAAATGAGGATCTCACACTGAAAGTCATTGTTAATATTAGGTAATTCAACAGTTTCATAGGTTTTTATTAACTGAGGGAATAAATGAAAAAATATGAATAAATAAATTTTGAAAAACCTGTTGCTGTATCAGTTTTACAATTTTAGTTGTTTACCAGTTTATGATTTTATTTTTCTTTTTTTGTTCTCAATGGCTCTTTTTTTTTTTTTTTTGAAGGATAATAGTTTTACAGAATTGTGTCAGTTTCTGCCAAACATCAACATGAATCAGCCACAGGTACACATATGTCCCCTCCCTCTTTATCCTCCCTCCCACCTCCCTCCACATCCCACACTCTAGGTTGTTAGCACCAGTTGGAGTTCTCTGAGTCATACAACAAATTCCCATTGGCTGTCTATTTTACATATGGTAATGTAAATTTTCATGTTATTCTCTCCGTTCATCCCTCCCTCTCCTTCCTCTCCCAACCCTGTGTCCATGGACTATTCTCTGTCTGTGTCTCCATGCTGCCCTGCAGATCATTTCATCAGTACTGTCTTTCTAGAGTCCATATATATGTGTGAGTATATGATATTTGTTTTTCTCTTTATGACTTACTTCACTCTGTATAATAGGCTTTAGGTTCATCCACCTCATTAGAACCTACTCAAATGCATTCTTTTTTTATGGCTGAGTAATAATCCATTTTATATATGTACCACAGTGTCTTTATCCATTCATCTGTCAGTGGACATCTAGGTTGCATCCATGTTGTAGCTATTGTCAATACTGCTGCAATGAACAGTGGGGTACATGTGTCTTTTTCAGTTTTGGTTTCCTCAAGGTATATGCCTAGAAGTGGGCTTGCTAGGTCATATGGTGGTTTTATTTCTAGTTTTTTAAGAATCTCCATACCATCTTCCATAGTGTCTATATCAATTTACATTCCCACCAACAGTGCAAGAGAGTTCTGCTTTCTCCACACCCTCTTCAGCATTTATTGTTTGTAGACTTTTTGATGATGGTCATTCTGACTGGTGTGAGGTGATATCTCATTGAAGTTTTGATTTGCGTTTCTCTAATAATGAGCAATGTTGAGCATCTTTTCATGTCTTTGTTAGCCATCTGAATGTCTTTGAAGAAATGTCTGCTTATGTCTTTTTCCCACTTTTTGATTGGGTTGTTTGTTTTTTTCATATTGACTTGTATGAGCTGCTGGTATATTTTGGAAGTGACCTATTTGTTATTTGTTTTCTTTGCTATTATTTTCTCCCATTCTGAAGGTTGTCTTTTCACCTTGTTTATTGTTTCCTTCACTGTGCAAAAGTTTCTAAGTTTAATTAGATCCCATTTGTTTATTTTTGTTTTTATTTCCATTACTTTAGTAGGTGGGTCATAGAAGATCTTGCTGTGATTTATGTCACAGAGTGTTCTGTTTGCCTCTAACAGTTTTATAGTATTTTGTCTTACATTTAGGTCTTTAATCCATTTTAAGTTTATCCTTGTGTATGGTATTAGTTCAGTCGCTCAGTTGTGTCTGATTCTTTGTGACCCCATGGATTACAGCACACCAGGCTTCCCTTTCCATCCCCAACTACCAGAGCTTGCTCAAACTCATGTCCATCGAGTTGGTAATGCCATCCAACCATCTCATCCTCTGTCGTCCCCTTCTCCTCCTGCCTTCAGTTTGGCCCAACATCAGGGTCTTTTACAATGAGTCTGTTCTTAGCATCAGGTGGCCAAAGTATTGGAGCTTCAGGTTTAGCATCATCTTCCAATGAGTATTCAGGAGTGATTTCCTTTAGGATGGACTGGTTGGATCTCCTTGCACTCCAAGGGACTCTCAAGAGTCTTCTCCAACACCACAGTTCAAAAGCACCAATTCTTTGGCGCTCAGCTTTCTTTATAGTTCAACTCTCATATCCATACATGACCACTGGAAAAGCCATAACTTTGACTAGATGGACTTTTGTCGGCAAAGTAACGTCTCTGCTTTTTAATATGCTATCTAGGTTAGTCGTGGTTTTTCTTCCAAGGAGCAAGTGTCTTTTAATTTCATGGCTGCAACCACCATCTGCAGTGATTTTGGAGCCCACCAAAATAAAGTCTCTCACTTTTACCACTGTGTCCCTATCTATTTGCCATGAAATGATGGGATCGGATGCCATGATCTTAGTTTTCTGAATGTTGAGCTTTAAGCCAACTTTTTCACTCTCCTCTTTCACTTTCATCAAGAGGCTCTTTAGTTCTTCTTCACTTTCTGCCATAAGTGTGGTGTCATCTGCATATCTGAGGTTATTAATATTTCTCCCAGCAATCTTGATTCCAGCTTGTGCTTCATCCAGCCTGGCATTTCACATGATGTACTCTGCATATAAGTTAAATAAGCAGGGTGACAATATACAGCCTTGACATACTTCTTTCCCAATTTGGAACCAGTCTGTTGTTTCATGTCCAGTTCTAACTTTTGCTTCTTGACCTGCATGCAGATTTCTCAGGAGGTGGGTCAGGGGGTCTGGTATTCCCATCACTTTAAGAATTTTCCATAGTTTGTTGTGATCTACACAGTCGAAGGCTTTGGCATAGTCAATAAAGCAGAAGTAGATGCTTTTCTGGAACTCGCTTGCTTTTTGATGATCCAGTGGATGTTGGCAATTTGATCTTTGGTTCCTCTGCCTTTTCTAAATCCAGCTTGAACATCTGGGAGTTCACGGTTCATGTTGAAGCCTGGCTTGGAGAATTTTGAGCATTACTTTGCTAGTGTGTGAGATGAGTGCAATTGTGTGGTAGTTTGAACATTCTTTGGCATTGCCTTTCTTTGGGATTGGAATGAAAACTGACCTTTTCCAGACCTGTGGCCATTGCTGAGTTTTCTAAATCTGCTGGCATATTGAGTGCAGCACTTTCACAGCATCATCTTTTAGGATTTGAAATAGCTTACTTGGAATTCCATCACCTCCACTAGGTTTGTTCATAGTGATGCTTCCTAAGGCCCACTTGACTTTGCATTCCAGGATGTCTGGCTGTAGGTGAGTGATCACACCATTGTGATTATCTGGGTTGTAACAATCTTTTTGTATGGTTCTTCTGTGTATTCTTGCCACCTCTTCTTAATATCTTCTGCTTCTGTTAGGTCCATACTGTTTCTGTCTTTAATTGAGCCCATCTTTGCATGAAATGTTCCCTTGGTGTTTCTGATTTTCTTGAGGAGATCTCTAGTCTTTCCCATTCTGTTCTTTTCCGCTATTTCTTTGCATTGATCACTGAGGAAGGTTTTATATCTCTTCTTGCTATTCTTTGTAACTCTGGATTCAGTTGGGAATATCTTTCCTTTTCTCCTTGGCCTTTAGTTTCTCTCCTTTCTCAGCTATTTGTTAGGACTCCTCAGATAACCATTTTGCCTTTTGCATTTCTTTTTCTTGGGGATGGTCTTGATCACCGCTTCCAGTACAATGTCACGAACCTCCATCCGTAGTTCTTCAGGCACTCTGTCTGTCAGATCTAATCCCTTGAGTCTGTTTGTCACTTCCAGTGTATAATAGTAAGGGATTTGATTTAGGTCATACCTGATTGTCTACTGGTTTTCCCTACTTTCTTCCATTTAAGTCTGAATTTGGCAGTAAGGATCATGATCTAAGCCACAGTCAGCTTTCAGTCTTGTTTTTGCTAATTTTATAGAGCTTCTCCATCTTTGGCTACAAAGAATATAGTCAATCTGATTTTGGTATTCACCATCTGGTGATGTCCATGTGTAGAGTCTTCTCTTGTGTGGTTTGAAGAGGGTGTTTGCTATGACCAGTGCATTCTCTTGGCAAAACTCTGTTAGCCTTTGCCTTGCTTCAGTCTGTACTCCAAGGCCAAATTTGCCTGTTACTCCAGGTATCTCTTGACTTCCTACTTTTGCAGTCCAGTCTCCTATAATGAAAAGGACATGTTTGTTGCATGTTAGTTCTAGAACATCTTGTCGGTCTTCATAGAACCGTTCAACTTCAGCTTCTTCAGAATTAGTGGTTGGGGCATAGACTTGGATTACCATGATATTGAATGGTGTGCCTTGGAAACGAACAGAGATCATTCTGTCATTTTTGAGATTGTATCCGAGTACTGCAATTTGGACTCTCTTGTTGACTGTGATGGCTACTCCATTTCTTCTAAGGGATTCTTGCCCACACTAGTAGATATAATGGTCATCTGAGTTAATTTCACCCAATCCAGTCCATTTTAGTTCACTGATCCCTAAAATGTTGATGTTTACTCGCCATCTCCTTTTTGACCACTTCCAATTTGCCTTGATTCCATGTTCCTATGCGGTATTGTTCTTTACAGGATCAGACTTCACTCTATCACCAGTCACATCCACAGCTGGGCGTTGTTTTGGCTTTGGTTCCGTCTCTTCATTCTTTCTGGAGTTATTTCTCTACTGATCTCCAGTAGCATATCGGGCACCTACTGACCTGTGGAGTTCATCTTTCATTGTCCTATCTTTTTGCCTTTTCACACTATTCATGGGGTTCTCAAGGCAAGAATACTGAAGTAGTTTGCCATTCCCTTCTCCAGTGGACCACATTTTGTCACACTGGAGAAGGGAATAGCAAACCACTTCAGTATGGTGTTAGGAAGTGTTCTTATTTCATTCTTTTACATGAACATGTCCAGTTTTCCCAGCACCACTTATTGAAGAGGTTATCTTTGCCCCATTGTATATTCTTGCCTCCTTTGTCAAAAATAAATTACTCAAAGGTGTGTGGGTTTATCTCTGGGCTTTCTATCTTGTTCCATTGGTTTATGTTTCTGTTTTTGTGCCAGTACAATACTGTCTTGATGATTGTAACTTTGCAGTACAGTCTGAAGGTAGGAAGGTTGATTTCTCCGGCTTCATTCTTCTTTCTCAAGATTTCTTTGGCTATTTGGAGTCTTTTGTGTTTCGAAATGAATTTAAAAATTTTTTGTTATAGTTCTGTGAAAAACGCCACTGGTAATTTGATAGGGATCACATTGAATCTGTGGATTCCATTTGGTAGTTTAGTCATTTTCACAGTATTGATTCTTCCAACCCAGGAACATGGAATATCTCTTCATCTGTTTATATTGTTGTTGATTTCTTTCATCAGTGTCCTATAGTTTTTTGGATACAATTCTTTTGTCTCCTTAGGTAGGTTTATTTCTAGATACTTTATTCTTTTTGTTGCAGTGTTGAATGGGATTAATTCCTTAATTTCTTTTTCTGATTTTTCATAGTTAGTATGTAGAAATGCAAGTGATTTTTGAGTACTGATTTTGTATCCTGGGACTTTGCTAAATTCACTGATTAACTCTAGTAATTTTCTGATAGTATCTTTAGGGTTTTCTATGTATAGTATCATGTCATCTGCAAACGGTGAGAGTTTTACTTCTTTTCTGATCTGGATTTCTTTTATTTCTTTTTCTTCTCTAATTGCTGTATCTAGGACTTCCAAACTATGTTGAATAATAGTGGTGAGAGAGGGTATTCTTGTCTTTTTCCTGATCTTAGAGGGAATGCTTTCAGTTTTTCACCACTGAGAATAATGTTTGCTGTGGGTTTATAATATATGGCCTTGCTATGTTGAGGTAGATTCCTTCTGTGCCCATTTTTTGAAGAGTTTTAATCATAAATGGGTGCTGAATTTTGTCACAGATTTTTCTCTGCACCTGTTGATATCATCATATTTTATTTGGCTGTGCCAGGTTTTAGTTGGGGTGCTTAGACTGTCTACTTGTGGCACGCATGGCTCAGTAATTGTGGCCCTTGGCCTTAGTTACTGTGTGGCATGTGGGATCATAGTTCCTCAACCAGGGATTGAACCTGCATCCCCTGCATTGCGAGGCAGACTCTTAACCACTGGAGTGCCAGGGAATTCCCTATCATATGGTTTTTATCTTTCAATTTGTTAATACGGTGTATCACATTGATTGACTTGAGTATATTGGAGAATCCTCGCATCCCTGGAATAAACCCAACTTGATCATGGTGTACGATATTTTTAATGTGTTGTTGAGTTCTATTCACTAGAATTTTGTTGAGGATTTTTGTATCTATGTTCGTGAATGATTTTGGCCTGTAATTTTCTTTTTTTGTTGTTGTCTTTGTCTGATTTTGGTATCAGTTTGGAAGTATTCCTTCTTCTGCAGTTTTTGGAAAGAGTTTTAGAAGGATAGGCATTAACTCTTCTCTAAATGTTTAATAGAATTCACCTGTGAAGCTATCTGGCCCTGGGAAATTATTTTTGTTATCAGTTGCTTTATTTTGTTTCTCTTTTTATAATCTTTTCTTTGAATGCATAATTATTTTATATTCACTTTTACTAGACTATCAAAGTTTAAGGTTTACATTTGTCTATGTATAAAGCTTTATTATCTCATAGTTTTAGTATTTTTGTTATTGCTACTTTAAAGATATTCTAGTGACATTATTTATAATTTTCTTTTTTATTTGAAAATTACTGAAGTCATGATTTTGGCATGGTATAAAATACATTTTCTTTTTGCCACAACTGCACAGCATGTTGGATCTAGTTCCCCAACCAGGGATCAAACCCATGCCCTCTGCATTGGAAGGGGGAAGTCTTAATCCCTAGACCACCAGAGCAGTCCCTGAAATACACTTTGCAATGAATGTTCCTGTAAATGTTTTGAGCTTATAGAGTTTGATACATACAAATATAAAAAAATCTTCATTATAATATTCAGTCAGTTGTATCCATGATTCCTGATTTCCTTGGTCTGTTGTGGAGCTGGGTGAGTAGGTGAAAAATCTGTCACTGTGATGGCACTTTCATTGGTTCTTGCAGTTTTCGTTTATTTTGTGAAATTAAACGATAAAGATTTATGAGAGTTATATTCTCCACTGTGAATTATATCTGTATCGTTACAAAGTGCCCTCTCTCTTCCGCTTGCCTTGGATCATGTGGTCTGATGTTAATCGTCGAGTCTGTGTTTGTTTCTGTGTGTAACAGTCTGCTGTCTATCATTGTCTAGTAATTTACACGCAGTCATGATCCGTCACTTCCTCTTAGCTTATCTTTGGAGGCAGTTTTTTATTTTTTAGTAATATGAACCAGATTTTCTTTTTTTAAATTTGATTTTTATTTATTTATTTGGCTGTGTGAGGTCTTGGTGGTGACACATGGGATCTTCCCTTGCAGATCATGGACTCTGGTTGTAGTTTTTTCTATTAGCAGGTGAATCTATCCATTTACCTTTATAGCTGTGTTTGAGTTTAATTGTGCTATATTAGATTATGATTTATTACTAACTTCTTTCTTGAAATGCCCAGTGTGCGCATTGGGCTGTGTGGCATGTGGAATCTCAGTTCCCCAACCAGGGATTGAATTCGTGCCCCCTGCAGTGAAAGTGTGGATTCCTAACCGCTGGACCACCAGGGAATTCCCGTCAATTACTTTAAGGAGACTCTGCCTGCCTGGAGTTATTTTTAGGATGCCTTCTGTTTGGAGCTTCCTTCTCTTGTTCAGGGATTTGTTTCTCCCTATTTTTCACAAGAGAATATAAATTCAGTCCCTATATTAGATGACATTAAAGCACATATTTTTCCTATGGACGTTTATAGTGCAATACTGATAATCAGTTACCTTTGCTTATACTAGCTTATAGAATGTATACAGTCGACTTTAATCCTTCCGCTGCACCCCGACAAGCATATATTACCTCATTCCTTCATTCTTGCGTCTGTACATCCTGGTTTGTCAACTACAGTTGTAGTGTCACCTCTTCTTTGGGCATAATTATTGGCCTTTCTTACACTTTTAAAGTAAAAAAGCTTATTAATTACTTAAAAAAATCTCAAAGATGTATGGCTACTTAGAAAAGGCAACGTGCAGAACAGCATATGTGGTATGCAGGCATTTGTCTCGAAAGAGAAGAAAGGAAAAACACACACATACATATTTTCTTGATGGACACATAAACTATCTCTGGCAGATACACAAAGAAGTAATAACAACTGGTTTCTGAGTCTGGGAGGTAGACTTTTTGGTGGGCATACTTTTCATACTTGAGGATTGTGTGATGGTATCACTTGGGCAAAAAATAAATACAATTTTAGCTTAAAAGAAGCAAAAGTAATGGTGGGTGAATTGAACACTACTGAAATTCTATAGAAATCATAAATGATAAAAGTCCAGTGATGCATACTTGGGAAAGATTATAAACATTCACTATGGAAGTCTGCTCTTGAAACCTTTCTGATCCTTCAGGGATTCATTTTGAATGTTTTCGCCCTTTGCCTAGATGATTGCATCTTGCAGCTTTCAATAATAAATTTTATTTTCAGAACACTTTTAGATTTACAGAAAAAAATGAGAAGACAGTACAGAGAGTTCTCATATCCTCCGTATCCAGTTTCCACTATTATTAGCATCTTTTATTACTATGGTTGTTGTTGTTTAGTAGCTAAGTCATGTCTGACTCTTCTGTGACCCTCTGAACTGTAGCCTGCCAGGCTTCTCTGTCCATGGTATTTTCAAGGCAAGAATACTGGAGTGGGTTGTCATTTGCTTCTCCAGGGGATCTTCTTGACCCAGGGATTGAACCCACGTCACCTGCATTGGCAGGTGGATCTTTACCACTGAGTCACCAGGGAAGCCCTTTATACTAATAGGATCAGTTCACTTCAGTTCAACTAGTACCATACCTTTGTGCAATTAATAAGCCTATTTTGATACATTATTATTAAAGTCCATATTTGATTCAGATTTTCCTACTTTTTTCTATGCCCTTTTTCTGTTTCAAGATCTCATCCAAGAACTCACGTTAAATTCACTTGCCCTATCACCTTAGGGTCTTCTTGGCTGGGAGAGTTTGTCACACTTTCCTTGATTTCAATAACCTTGACAGCTTTGAGAATACTTAATTATTCTGCAGTATGTCCCACTATTGGAATTTACCTAGTGTTTTTCTCATGACTAGACTGGGGTGATGGGTTTCAGGGAGGAAGAGAATAGATGGGCCATTTTCATCATATCATATCAAGGGTACATGCTGTCAAAATGATTTATTATTGTAGATCTTAACAGTGATCACTTGACTGAGGAAGTGTTGATTAGGTTTCTCCATTGAAAGTTGCTTTTCCTCCACTCTTTTCCACACTGTGCTCTTTGGAAGGAAGTCACTGTGTGAACTCAATGGAATTGTGATTTATGCCCCCACATCAAGGATGGAGTATCTCCATAAATTACTTGAAATTCTTCTGCAAGAGAGATTTGCCTCTTTCCTCTCATTTATTTATTTGTCCAGTCATCTGTTTGTATTGGTATAGACTCACACCTTGTGCCTTTAAAACTGCTTCCTGTTTAGAGGATAAATGATGGCTTTATTGTCTTTGCCTATGAATCACAGCCCCAGCCCATCTCATGATTGTCTTGCATTGGCCACATCTCTGTCAGTTGTACATTTCAGTTGTCTTGCTCTGTGGCTTGTTCTGTACTGCCCATATAATTCTAGGTTATTGTGGGGAACAAATAATTTCACATGCCATGCAGAAGCACAGAGGAAAAACAGATACACTGAAAATGTTTCTGGTGGACTGCAGAGACATCGGCAACAAGCTGTGTCCCTGTGTATCAGAAAGAATTCATGGAATAGCATAAATCTGAACCACACACGTAGATTTATTTAAGAATCCATGTACTTGCTACTTTGCTATCAGTCATCTCACCCTTGAAAGGATAGCATAAGTTGCTCTGGGCAGGTTTGAGGAAGATTTAATTTTAGATTGATGTTTTCTACTCAGATAGTCCATTCTTCCATTCATTCAGTCAGTCTCACTGACATCACCCCAAACAAGCAAGCATCCTTGCTTACAACTTATCTACTAAGCAAAACCCATTCCGGGAACACAAAGTCAAGCTAAGGGCAAAAATTCAACGCATGTTTGTAGTTTGTTCACTACACTCGGTCAGTCACCCACCCTAGATAAGACCTATTTGTGTTTCCCAATTCCAACTACCTTAATATAGCTCTTCCTCGAATATTAACTGGCTTAGAGTTAAAGAAAAAAAAGTTTTATGTAGAAAGTTATCACATTGACTTTTTTGGTCTTCCTTTCTTCCTTCCTTCTCTGCAAACAAAATTGCTGTTAAACATTTTTGTATCACTTTTTGTACAGACATATGCTTCTATTTTCTTTGAACTTTCCGAAAACTTTCCTAAAATTGACCGAGTCATGTGGTATTACAACTTTTAACTTTGAAAGAAATTGGCACATGGTTTCCTAAAGTTCTATACAATTGTACATTTGCAGCACCAGCATGTGAGAATTCCAGTTTCATCACATACTTGGCAACCCTCATAAGTCGATTGTTTTAATTTCAGTCTTCTCGGGTATCTGTAGTCATATCTCATAGTGGTTTTACCAGATGACTTTCACTGGTGATGAGTAATGTAATCTCAGAGAACACTCTCATTCCTTTTTTTAAAAGCTGTTCTTACATTTAAGAATATTTTAACTGTATTGTTTCAGAACATTTTGAAAAACACTTTAGAAATCCTTTCCAAAGTTTTATTTAGAATTTAGTTTATAAGTTAGCATAAAATAGTTTTTAATTAATTCATTTATTTAACAAACATTAATAAAGTATCTGCTATATGCTGAGCTCTGTGCTAAGAAGGTACTGGCTATTCAAAAGTAAATTGGATGCTTGCTGTCTAGAGGGTGTAGCAGATATGTTAGTCATGATGCTGCTGCTAAGTCGATTCAGTCGTGTCCGACTCTGTATGACCCCATAGACGGCAGCCCACCAGGCTCCCCCGTCCCTGGGATTCTCCAGGCAAGAACACTGGAGTGGGTTGCCATTTCCTTCTCCAATGCATGAAAGTGAAAGTGAAGTCGCTCAGTCGTATCTGACTCTTTGCGACCCCATGGACTGCAGCCCACCAGGCTCCTCCGTCCATGGGATTTCCCAGGCAAGAGTACTGGAGTGGGGTGCCATTGCCTTCTCCATATGTTAGTCATGGTAAAGGTCAAACTATAGTACATAATCAGATATTTTAGTTTTGGTGGCAAGTGAGAATAAGGAAGGAAAAACACTGAGGGAGCTCAGTATTTAAGATATTAATATCTAGAAAGGGGAAGTCAAAGCAGATGGGAAGCAGAAATTAGAGCTTAGAGGAATCTAGGAGAGAAAGAATTTTGAATAGTTCAGAAGAGGATAAGGTTTTCCAAACAGGGCATGGCTGGCATGTACAAATCTTGAGAAGAGGTCCAATAGGATGAGAAGTGACGTGAGACCTTGGGTTTGGAAAAGAGTAAACTAGCAGTCTCAACGAATTTTTATTTTAGTATAGTGACACAAGTGGAGAGCTATCTAGAAGTCAGGAAACCTTGTTAATTTTTAGAAAGTGTTTATAAAAAGGATTTTGAATTTCTCTTATATAGGATCATGTATTATACTTTTACTTTCATTCTCAAAATTTCTAATACAAATACATTTAATTTTCATTATTTTTAGCTGTGTGTTGTTGATAGTTGCACCCATTATTGAGATTTTCTTTTGTATCATTTTCATAAGGTCATTAAAAAATCCAAGTGACATTTTAATAAGTTTATTTTTTTATAAGCAAACAGTAATATTTTGTTAATTTCTTTTCCAGTGTTTATTCCCAATATTTCTGGTTGTATTTTATCATCCAAACTTCACAAATGGCAGTAGTTGCCATTCTGATTTTTGTCCCATTTTTAAAGGGAATGACTAGGATTTTGGATTGAATTTAATATGAACCTTAGATTAGAGGAATTTTGTTTTATTGAGGAAGAAACTGTTTCTTCCTGTTTCCAGATATTGGGAATAACTGTTGACCCTTGCTAAGTATTCTTCTGCCATTAGTTGAAATTATATATACACACATATATGTGTGTGCCCGCTCGGTTGCACAGTTGTGTCTGACTTTTGCGACCCTGTAGACTGTAACCACCAGGCTCCTTTGTCCATGGGGTTTCTCAGGCAGGAATACTGGAGTGGGTTGCCATCTCCTTCTCCAGGGGATCTTCTTGACCCAGGGATCGAACTCCCGTCTCCTGCATTGCAGGCAGATTCTTTCCCACTGAGCCACCTGGGAAACCATACACACATATATGCATACAAATAGATATGTATACATACGTATGTACAGTGTCTGTGTGGATGCTCAGTCAGGTACAACTCTTTGCAACCCCATGGACTGTAGCCCGCCAGGCTCCTCTGTCCATGGGATTCTCCAGGCAAGAATACTAGAGTGGGTTGCCATTTCCTACTCCAAGAGATCTTCCTGACCCAGGGATTGAACCCACGTCTCCTGTGTTGCAGGCTTTACCACTGAGCCACCGGGGAAGCCCGATACCTCTCTATAAAATCTCTTTTAACCTGTGGTGATGGTGTTCAGCTGCAGCCTACACGGGTCCCATTCAGCTGCACATACTTAAGGCTGTATATCCTGGCGGCAGTAAATGAGTAGATCTCGACCACCTGTGGTGTCGGAAATTAATGTTACTACTCTCCTAGGGTTCGTCATGCCTGCACTGAGCTTTCAGTACGTATGTCTGTTCCCCAGTCCCTGCTTTTCTTGCTGACTCTGTATGCCTGTGTGTCGTGGATGCCCTGATTGTCCCGTCCTTCTGGTCAACCATGGTGGTCTCCTTCACCTTGTTGGACAGCTCCTCCTTCCCCGTCCACCTGCGTCTCTTAAGGAGGAGGATGTGGAGCTTCCTGAAATCTCCCTCCCAGTTGATTTGAAAAGCTCCCAAAGAGAGTTTGAATCCAATTTCTTGTCTTGAGAGTTTCCAGTTGATGAACACAAACTAAGAATCTAGGCTCCTGTTTTGTTTTCCCAATCACTTATTGATTTGTCTGACAAGTACTTAAGTCCAGTATGAAATCACACTCATTTGGCTGTAGGTGGAATACTCTTTCATTCTTCTATATTGACCGTTGTTTCCATTTTTACTCTTCTCTACCTACCAGCGCCCCCCGCCCCGCCCCACCCCACAGGAAAATAAAACCTACAAAGCTGGATCCTGTTTGCTGAAATCTTGCTCCAAAATGAATGGACTACTTTTTTATTTCACATCCTAGTCACCAGACCATAGTCCTTTGGATATGAGATACAGTTGAAATTTGCTACACTACATTCTATACTAATTTGTGATGTTGGATAGCTTCTAAGGAGGCTAAACATTTCAAACATTGAATTATAAAATCATATTTTTCTTTCTATCTGATCCTAGACTTAGGTAGCAATTTCTATAAATTTTGCCCAAAATGTAGTATAAATACATTAAATTGCATCTCTTGCTCTTCTTTCTCCCTCCTTCCTTCTTTCCTTTTACTTTGTGTGTTTAAAACATTCTTTAGTTGATAAAGTTTATTTTTCCCCTTTTTCTTAGAAAAAGTATTTAAATTTAGGACTCTAGCTTTGTTTTGATTAGATCCCATGGGAATTAATATGAAATGTATTGATTTTCACAGTTTTCTAAACAGTATATTGTTATGCATTCAATTTTTTCTTGACCTTGGTTTTCTTTAGGAAAAAACTCTCAAGTTTCCCAGTGTATGGCATTCTGTGTTCCTTTAAATTCATATAGTTAACTTAGGAATTCTTCAAAGTATATTTATTATTTAAAGAATACTATAATTGCATCAAAAATTGTGAAGAAAGATAAAAAGCAAAGCCATCATGCTAAAATAATTACTTAGATCTATTTTGTAAATTTTTATCATCTTTTCCCACATACATACTTGCTTTTATGGAATTGCATGAATTAGTTTTTTTAAAAAATATATTATTTGCCTTTATTTCTACCAATTGCTCCCAAATGATAGGAGGTTGTTATTTACCATTATGTCATAAGCATTTTCATATTGCTGCATGAGCATTTATAATTATTAAATGTATTAGGATGCATTATGTTCTACCTATTGGAATTTGCTATAATTTGATTATTTCTTTATCTTTGGGAATTTAATTTATTTCTATGTGGGTGCTATAATAAATTGGAGAAGGCAATGGCAACCCACTCCAGTACTCTTGCTTGGCAAATCCCACGGATGGAGGAACCTGATAGGCTACAGTCCATGGGGTCCCGAAAAGTTAGACATGACTGAGTGACTTCGCTTTCACTTTTCACTTTCCTGCATTGGAGAAGGAAATGGCAACCCACTCCAGTGTTCTTGCCTGGAGAATCCCAGGGATGGGAGAGCCTGGTGGGCTGCAGTCTATTGGGCTGCACAGAGTCGGACACGACTGAAGTGACTTAGCAGCAGCAGCAGCTATAATAAATAATATTGAATCAGATTTATAACTTTTCTAGTGTTTCAGGTTATTTCCTTAAGACAGATTTACATAAAAGGGGGTTCTGGCACAGGAAGTATGAATATTTTTTATAGTTCCAACATAATGCCAATTTGCTTTCTGAAAGTGTTGGAGCATTTAAAAACACGATCAGATATGCATGAGCATCCCCATTTCTTTGTTCCCTTGACAGCATGAAATATAATTTAAAACAGTTTTTCCTAATTGAAGACATTTAAAAGGGAAATGTTTTTTATTTGCAGTTTCCTTTGATTTTTCATGAATGTGTTTATATGTTGCATTTCCTAGTTTTTGAACTCTCTGTTCATGTCACTGGACCATTTTTCATGTTCACCTGGCATAACATATCCTTCTAGTGGACCTTAATAGTTAGTAATAAAACATCAGTGCATTTTGTTAATCTGTATACTGTATTTTATTCTCCTTGGATACAACTCTTAATGAGCTCATTGATCAAAATGGTGAGAACAGTATTTGGTACTTGTTACTCCATACAGATTTTAGAAGATATATTAAATGTGCCTCACTCATGTTCTGTTCAAATAAATATATTCACATACTACATTTAAGTTCAGAATACACATTGTAAAAATCATAAGGTAAGTTTCCCCAAAAGCCAGAACATAAAGACTCATAAATAGCCACCATCCAACCATACAGCTGTCAGCTTTCAGTATAAACGTTTATGAATTAATCGGTGATTTTCACATGATTATCAATTAGTGTGCTAGGGTGCATAAAAATCATGCCTATCTGAATCTTGGAAAAATAGGTTAATTTAAAAAATTGACAGATAGCAAAGGAAAGATGGCCTGTTGGTGACTCTAAGCAGTCTGTACCCATACTTTTTTCTCCTGCGTGTGTAGTCAGGGTATAGAAGGGCTCTCCGGGTGAAGTGAGGAGAGTTGGAACCAGGGGTGATTTACCAAAGGTAGTTGGTTTGTCCAGCATAGTCATTTTGACCCCGACAATGAACAGATCCAGGATAAGGACCCCAGAAGATTCTGAGTCCAGCTGGGTCTGTTACCATCCATCAGGCCGCTGTTCTTGGTCCCTGTCTGTGGAGCAGCCTCCGTTGCAGCTATCGAGGTGTCTGGGCAGACCCTCCTAAGCTGATTGAGTTTCTGCTGCTGCAGTTTCTCATTTCTTCTGTGTCTTCTTAATCCTAGGATTTGTGTGCTCTAAGTCACTTCAGTCGTGTCCGACTCTTTGCGACCCCATGGACTGTATCCCACCAGGCTCTTCTGTCCATGGGGATTCTCCAGGCAAGAACACTGGAGTGGGTTGCCACTTCCTCCTCCAGGGGATCTTCCCAATCCAGGGATTGAACCTGCTGTCCCTTTTGTCTCCTGTGTTAGCCTGTGGGTTCTTTACCACTAGTGCCTCTGGGAACCCAGGATGAGGTCCTGCTGATTTGATGGGGAGTAAGATCTAAGAATAGGTATAACCTGGTGGGGAGACTTACTGATTCTTTTGTTGGAATTTGGTCTCCTGTTATCTGATGAGTTTCACCCACTCTTTGCCAGCCCCGCTACCCTCATAAGAACCACTCCTCTGTGGCTGTTGAGTCCCGCAGAGAAACATAGAAACAAAAATGAAGCAACAGTACTTTGGGGGGCGGACTCCCCCCAGCTCTCTGCTCCACATCCGATTTGCCCTGTGGACTGTTGTTGGGAGTGAAGCCAGGATTCCCTTGTGGAGTCTGGCCCAGCTTGGAGGAGACCTCTTGGAGTTGTGTGAATGAATTAGGTCCACAAAATGCTTAGAACAGTGGCTGGCACAAAGTCTGCACGTAATAAATGGAAGCTATTACCTTCTCTATATAGGTTAGTTCTGTTTCCTGGGTTCTCCCTGGATAAAGTTTTCAGATGGTTAATGGTGGCGATGAAATAAAAAGTATGCCCGATTGAACCATGTGTTTAATGCCTACAGTATTTTTCAAAAATGGTTTCTATGAATGCTTTTGAAACTTCTTGATTTTTTTTCTTTCCTTCACTAAAAGAGGAGAGAAAAGCAATACTTTTCATCTATAGTTGTACACACTGTAGTTAAGAATTAGAATTCTATTAAAATGGAAGGCAGTCAACGTTTTAATTTTAGATTCTGTACAATGTTCAGCGTATATTAGGTGCTTAATAAGCAATGAAGTCTTACACTTACGTAACCCTTGTGCCAAGTACATGCAGTTCTAAGTGTTTTACCTATGTTAACTCATTGGTCTTTTAACTCACTTCTATAAACTTGGCAGTGGTATTTTCGTCACTTTATAGGTGAGAAACTGAGACAGAAATTTGTTCAAGGTCCTTAAGCTGGAATAGCAAGCACATCTGGAATTCAAATCAAGTGTTATATATGTGTGTGTGTGTGTGTGTGTGTATGTCTTCAAGAGTCTGTAGTGTGAATCATTATATTCTATTATCTCTAAAAACATCTCATAAAACACCAGTGCACATCAGAAATGACTTTTATTGCTGATTTACACTGATGGGCAACACCATAGTCTTATAGTGATGGATGTAAAAAAACAAAACAAGAAAAACTATCTATATTCTATGGCCAAACTGCCTCTATCCCTACATTTAAGCTGCATACACTTAGCTTGTACCTTTCCGTATTCTCACCGACCCTACAGATTTTCAGTCTGGTGGCTTCTTGGCGTTTCACAAGTTGAGGGACAGACAGGCTACCTCGCAATTTGTCTGCTGGACCAACGTGGTCTTCAGGGGTGGTAATTAGAATATGGTTATCACTGTTAAGATGAGAAGAAGCTGGCATACCACAGCTGCTGATATTGGAGAATATTTCATTGTAAAAATTGGCTTTATTAAAATAAAATTGACAAAGCTGAAAAATATTTAAAGTGAACATTGTGGTGATTTGAAACACATGGTGAAAGGATTCTCTCATCTAGTTAATTAACACACGCATCACTTCACATCTTTATTTGTGTGTATGTGTGAGAACATTTAAGTTCTATAGTCTTAGCAAACTTCAGGTGTATAATACAGTGCTGTCAACTCTAGTCATCGTGTTTTACATTGAATCCTCAGACACTATTCATATTATACCTTGAAGTTTGTAGCCTTTTACCAGTCTCTCCCTATTTTCCTCACCCTTCCAGCCTCTAACAGTGACTTTTCTGCTGTTTCTGTGAGTTTGACTTTGTTTTTAGATTCTACCTTAAATAAGATCACACCGTATTCGTCTGTTTATTTTGCTTACTGGAATGCCCTCAAGGTTCATCCGTGTTGTCACAAATGGCAGAATTTCCTCCTTTCTCATGGCTGAGTAAGTATACTCCATTGTATATATACCACGTCTTCTTGATCCATTCATTCATTCATTAATGGATGCTTAGGTCATGCCCTTATCTTGGCTGTTTTGAATAATGCAGCAGTGAATGTGGGAATGTAGTTGTCTTTTTGATACCGTTTTCATTTCCTTTGGATGTATACTCCAAAGTGGGATTGCTGAGAACATTCCATTTATCAGAGAACCCACAAACTGTTCTTGAAAGGAAGGGATTAGTTATGGTGCATTTAGACAATATTGGGAAAAGAGTGGTGGGTTTCAGTCGCTCAGATATAACCACCCACTAAAGGGAGAACTCTGTTCACTGTACACGCGCCCCATACAGTCTCTATGAGACCCCTGTCAAAGCTGGATGTATAAAGAGAAAGTCTATCAAAAGCATTCTGACTTACTTTGCTGTAACTATTAATACTGATTCTTCATTAAAAATAAAATTTTCTAGGGTGAATGGTAAATCATGGGGGTCATTGTATAATAGTCTTAAACCAGGACTCTCTTGGGCAAAGACTTTTGTATAGTCACCCTACTTCTGACCATTTATGAAAATAGCAGTTTCTCCATTTGGGCAGTTCTGCCATTGTTCCAGACTTTCAGCTTGAGAATGGCATTCCCTGCTCATTGCTCTTTCTGAATTAATTTCTAAAGTTACCTTTAATTTGCATCTTTTAAAAAAATCCCTGATTTTCATTATTCCTTGAAGAGCTTTGTCAGCCTTAAGGCTGTCCTGTTATTCAAACTTCATAGTAATAAGCAGACAGCCTGGTCACCCAGCCAACAAAGATGTATACATCCAGACTTTGGATGCCTCCTGGGGCGAATAGGCACACGTACAGAAGACATCTCCACGTTCTAAAACACAATCCTGAAGGTCCAAATTTCATTAGCATGCTGCAAAACTTTCAGAATTTCATATGAAGTTGAAGCATTATTTACAACATAGACTTTGAAGCAGCTGAAAAAAAATGAAGATGTTCTTCTGAGCCAAATATTCAAGA
Source organism: Cervus canadensis (assembly GCF_019320065.1). Classification (NCBI taxonomy): domain Eukaryota; kingdom Metazoa; phylum Chordata; class Mammalia; order Artiodactyla; family Cervidae; genus Cervus; species Cervus canadensis. Next base: position 16,428,092 of record NC_057416.1, read on the forward strand.
TACTTCTCTTTCGTACCCAAGAACATCATTCAGAGGGGCTTGAGAGTCTCTTAAGTTTCCTTAAGCCTCAGAAGTAGTGCGGGGACTGCATTTACAAATTCATTATCCCATAGTGCCAGAGGACCACAACTGTCTTTGCACACAGCTCATGATTGATTTCTGGATGCTGAAAGGGCATTTGGATAAAATGGCTCCGTGGGAGGCATTCATAAATTCTTCCCTCTTCTACTTCAAATATATAACACTGCATTGGTCTATTACTGTTTAAAAATGGTAGCGATAAAAGATGGTAGGAATCCAGTCACATCGAAGGCATTTATTTAAACTTAATATGTTGATTTACCACCCTTGATACTGTACCTGTCAGGACAGACCTCTGTCCCCGTCTCTCCACTAGGTGGGAACTGCAGAGGATCCTTATCCAAGGATTTAAGAGGATCCTTAACAACAGCAGTTTCAAAGACTGAAATACAGGTCCCTTACTTTGTGTTTCTGCTTTTGGATAAATAGTTTTGTCTTCCCTTCTTAAATTGTTTTCCTGGTTGGGGGTCTGGGTTTTTCATGACTGAATTTTTGTTCTATGTTTCCCTCCCCCCTTTACTCCCTGCCTCCCTCTCTCTTTTTCCTTCCTTCCTTCCACTCATCCCCCCCTCCCTTCCTTATCCTCTTCCTCCTTTCCTCCCTCTTTTTCTTTTTCCTTCTTTCACTATCACTCATGATGCACCTACTTCTTTCCAGGCACAAGAATTTCTTTTTTTGTTTTTTTTTAAAGTTAATGTATTTGGCTACATCAGATCCTAGTTGCGCCATGTGGGATCTTTCATTGGGGTGCACAGACCCTCTAGTTTCGACGTGCAGGCTTAGTTGCTCCGCAGCAGGTGGGATCTTATTCCCCGGCCAGGGATGGAACACATGTCCCCTGCATTGCAGGGTGGATTCTCAACCCCTGGACCACCGGGGAAGTCCCCACAAGACTTACTGAATCATATTCTCTGATCTCAGACTCAGTTTTGTGGAGAGCCAGGGCAAGGAGGTAAAAACTGAGATTGACCTAATAAAAATCGTAAGATTTGGCTAGTTCTGGTTACCATTGTCCATGTCCAAAACTCATTTAGGATGCTCCTATTAAATGAGTATGAGGACCAGTAACGGCACTTTTTTCTCTCAATTTCATAAAAGTCCTGTTAGGCACTTGTTTGAAAATGGAATATATTTAAATACATGGAGTCCTCGGAGTTCTCATAGCATCTTTGGATTTAAAAAAAAAAAACACATTTTTTTAAAGTAGTTGTTTCACTCTTGCTCTTTAAGTGGTATCTATAATTCCTCTTGTAACTACTTATCATGCTCTATTGAGCATCTCTTTTTAATACTGAAGTTGCATACCCCTGTCTTAAATTATAGAGTGAATGAAAGCATATGGTTGATTCTCTGAAAACAGTTTTCAATAAATAAAGGTATTGTCCAATTTAAGGAGACAGTGTAAGGACTGAATTCTTTTGTGTATTGAGTGTCGTTTAGGTAAATTAACGCAGGATATGTCACAGGAAGAAATACTGCTTTGGCAACTTAGCCCTGGTTTAAATCCTCTATTTCCTAGAGCGTTCCTCATGTCCCTGACCTCAGGGATTCAGCCTGTGGTCACTAACCTCAGCTGCGGTCGTCATTTTTATTTTCAAACCCTGAGTAGATAACCCAGACCAGCGGGCTGTTCCGAGTGCCGAGTGTGCCGGTATGCTACCCTGGTGTTCTTTTTCAGTATTTTCACTTATATATGTACTTTCCCTTTGACTGAAAATTCTTCAAGGGCAGAGGCCTTATTTTTTTTATATCACACAAAATAAGTTCTAAAGAGAGCATGAAAAACAGTACAAGGCATTCAGGATTCAGACAGCTGTCTCTCATTTAACTTGTGTTTCGGGCTGCAGTCCATGGAGCACAAAGAGTTGGACACGACTGAGTCACTGAGCACACAAGCTCCTTTGCTTACTTCTAGCGTCACCCTTCCCCCCAAACCTCAGGAATTTGTTCCTGTTTATTATTTAAGAGTTTAATTAAAAATTTTACCAGCTTAGAGATGAAAAAAATGCTGAGTAGCTAATTAAAAGTTTTAGTTTGGGGGGAGAATGGATACATGTGTACGTGTGGCTGAGTTCCTTTGCAGTTCGCCTGAAGCTGTCATGACATTGTTAGTTGGCTGTGTTGTTATCATTCAGTTGCCCAGTCGTGTCCACCTCTTTGTGACCCCTGGACTGCAGCATGCCAGGCCTCTCTGTTCCTCACCATCTCCTGGAGTTTGCCCAAGTTCATGTTCATTGCATCGGTGATGCCATCCAGCCATCTCATTCTCTGATGCCCTCTTCCGCCCTCAGTCTTTCCCAACATCAGGGACTTTTCCAATGAGTCATCTGGTTGCATCAGATGACCAAAATACTGGAGCTTCAGCATCAGTCCTTCAGGTGAATATTCAGGGTTGATCTCCCTGGGGTGATTGGCTGTGCCCCAATACAAAGTAAAAAGTTAAAAAAAAAAAAGGAAACTATTTCAAAAGATCATAAAAGACACTACTCTGAATAGGGGCATGTTAAGATCACTCAGAAAACAGGAAGAGTTTGCATTTTTGACCAGTTCTTTCTACTTGCTTGAAAGTGGTGTCAGACTTACTATAAAGCTTTAAAAAGTTGACAATAAGTGATATTTGATTAAAAAAAAACCTCTTGTAAGCAATCTTATTTTGCTCAGAAAATAATAATTGTCTTGAATTCAATTTCATGCTATAATTACACACAGTATGCTTTATTTGAAATCGTAGGCACAATAAAAATAAAGATTTCACTTTTATACACTCATTATTTCTTATTTTAAAAAATAAAAGAAAGACTCCCCCCAAATATAATGAAGCCATTACAAAAGAAATGGGGTAATCAATTTCTAATATATAGCACCATGGCAATGAAATGAGCCATAATTTAAATAAAGTCATCTTCTGTTAGGTCGGCAAAATGCAAAGAAAGCATTTTACTAGCATCTCATTTCTCTCTAGTCAGAAAGATGAGGCTAATGAAAGGACTATAAGGTTAATAACAATCTCATTTTGTTCTACCATTTATTCTCTCAAAACATAAAGCAATGTTTTGACAAAGTCTTCTTGTCCCTTCAAACACAATTTCAAAGTAACTTTTAGAAATGAATTAATTTCCCCAGATGAGAATGTTGTATAAGTTGGTTAAAAATAAACACTCCAGAACTTGGAGTTTCCTCCAAGTTTCCTCCCAATTCCTCAGCATGTAGAACCTCAATTCCCCAACTGGGGATCGAACACATGCCTCCTGCATTAGAAATACAAAGTCTTAACCACTGGACTGCCAAGGAAGTCTCTCGAAAACTTGGGTTCTCTTTGGCTTGTACCACTGCATAGGATATGTCATTTGCTTTTTGTCATCTCTGAATCTTTAGAAAAGAGAGGAAAAGATGTATTAAGTATCAAATCAGTAGTGTTGTTGTTCAGTCAGTATGTCGTGTTGGACTCTGTGCAAACCCACGGACTGTAGCCCACCAGGCTCCTCTGTCCATGGGATTTCCCAGGCAAGAATACTGGAGTGGGTTGCCATATCCTTCTCCAGGAGATGCCCCCAACCCAGGGATCAAACCCATGTCTCCTGCATTCACAGGCAGATTCCTTACTGGTGAAGCACCTGGGTAGCCCATCCAATTAATAATACATGTGACTAAAAATATGATGATTATTGAAGTGAGTGAGTCCCATATATGAGTCCCAGAGCTCATTTATGACTCAGTTGAGAGCCACTTTTTATTTTTGTTTTTTGACAGAAATAAGAGATTATAATCTGTTTTTGAACATTTTGTGACTTCTCAACCAGATTTCCTACATTAATTTTTCCAAACCTCCTTTTCTCGTTAGGTTTCAATTTTATGTTTCTTCCACATTCTTGAAAAATTGCCTTGGCTTCTTTTTAGGAGAAATATAAATTATTTTGTTAGGAGGTCACTAAATTACTTACATCTTAGTTTCAGTGTATTTTTTTCTTTGACATCTATTTGATTCATCTTCTTTCTTAGAAAAAGAACAAAAGCTTAGTGGAATATTGAGGGGAACAGACATTTTAGAGCATGCTAAACTTGTGTGACTTTGAGTCAAGAATTTAACCACGGAAGCTTCAGTTTTCTCATCTTTAAAATGGGTGTAATGACACCTACTTCACCAGATTGTTGTGAGGTGAGTTATATAAATATATAGTAAAAGGTGTAGCCTATAGGTAGTACAAAATATATAGTAGCTCTTATAAAAATAAAATGTTCATTCCTTTTTATTTAAATTTTTCTGGATTTTAAATCATTCTCTTGCCCTGGTTTCTCCTCCTTGGTTTGCAGTTAAACATAGGTTTCTTTCTGCTCCCCTTCATTTGATCTTGCTGAGATACTCAGAAGCCATCATCCTGCTTTGCTGTCTTTCTTCCCTAGAATTTTAATAGTGATTGTCTCCTTTTCTTTCTTCTGTACTCCTTTAAGTCCCTGTAATCTGTCCCCCCCACACCCCAACAGAGCACCTTAGAAGCTGTACTTTCAAAGGTACCTAACAAGCTGTCCAACTAGGTGACCTTTTCTGTGTCCCCTGTCCTTTTAGTATCAGCAGAATCACCAGTGGGAACACCTTGCCTACTCGGAATGATCGTCTTTCTTGAAAATAAGTAACTCCCCTTGGAATTGTGGTTATTTCACACAACACAAAATGTGTGTTTATGTATAACATATATAATTCAGTTTTCATTCGAATCCCACAGAAGGGCAGTGCCAGAGAGTATTCAAGCTACCATACAATTGCTCTCATTTTGCATGCTAGTAAGGTAATGCTCCAAATCCTTCAAGCTAGGCTTCAACAGTACATAACCAAGAACTTCCAGATGTACAAGCTGGGTTTAGAAAACGCAGAGGAACCATAGATCAAATTGCCAACATCCGCTGGATCATAGAAAAAGCAAGAGAGTTCCAGAAAAGCATCTACTTCTGCTTTATTGATTACGCCAAAGCCTTTGACTGTGTGGATCATAACAAACTGTGGAAAATTCTATAAGAGATGGGCATACCAGACCCCGTTACCTGCCTCCTGAGAAATTTTGTATGCATTTCAAGAAGCAGCAGTTAGAATTGAACATGGAACAACAGACTGGTTCCAGATAGGGAAAGGAGTACATCAAGGTTGTATATTGTCACCCTGCTTTTCTAACTTATATGCAGAGTATATCATGTGAAATGCTGGGTTGGATGAAGCACAAGCTGGAATCAAGATTGTCAGGAAAAATAACAACCTCAGATATGCAGATGATATCATTCTAATGGCAGAAAGTGAAGAACTGAAGAGCCTCTTGATGAAGGTGAAAGAGGAGAGTGAAAAAGCTGGCTTAATTTAAAACTCAACATTAAAAAAACTAAGATCAGGACATCTGGTCCCATCACTTCATGGTGAATAGAAGGGGATAAAATGGAAACAGTGACAACCTTTATTTTCTTTGACTCCAAATCAATGCAGATGGTGACTGCAGCCATGAAATTAAAAGATGCTTGCTCCTTGGAAGAAAAGCTATGACAAACCTAGACTGCATATTAAAAAGCAGAGGCATCACTTTTGCCAACAAAAGTCCATATATAGTCAAGGCTATGGTTTTCCAGTAGTCATGTACAGATGTGAGCGTTGGACCATAAAGAAGGCTGAGCACTGAAGAATTGATTCCCTTAAACTGTGGTACTGGAGAAGCCTCTTGAGAGTCCCTTGGACAGCAAGGAGATCAAACCAGTCAATCCTGAAGGAGATCAAACCTGAATATTCATTGGAAGGCTGATGCTGAAGGCGAAGCTGCAATACTTTGGATGTGAAGAGCCAACTCATTAGAAATGACCCTGATGTTGGGAAAGATTGAAGGCAAAAGGAGAAGAGGGTGGCAGAGGATGAAATGCTTAGGTATCATCACCAACTCAATGCACATGAATTTGAGCAAACTCCGGGAGACAGTGAAGACTGCAGTCTGGTAAGCTGCAGTCCACGGAGTTGCAAAAAGATGGACAGGACTTGGCGACTGAACAACAGCGATATTTCATTATAATTAGAGTTTCTGTTAGAAAAGTTTTTGGAGAGGAAGTGAATCTGTATTTTTCTATGGAGTATATAGTGGACTGGGATTGTCCTTTCTTAAATGATTCAACTCTTCTTAGTAATAAAAATAGTAGGTCCATATTGAGAAATCATACGATATAGCAGTGTGTAGATTCTGTTTTTTTACTTTCACTCTTTTCTTAGTCTTCCCATATGGTCTTGACTCATTTGATAGAATACTCAAGACATTTGAAATTCTGAACTTAGGTTAATAAGGAAGTTTCTCTTTCCTCCAGGTCAGGTGTGGTGGACTGGCAGCAGCTGAGCAAAAGGGGTCTTGCTTGGTGGCCCCGGCATTCCCTCACCTTGTTCTTCTCTTGTTCTCCCCATGAGCTCACTGGAGCTTCCCCTGGTGCAACGCAGAGAGGGGGCATGGTCATGCCTGACAACTCTACGTTAGCAGTACAGAAATCCTCTCCTGATCCTTCACCACTGGTCAGCCACTCTTTTATGTTCTAGACACTGCAAGCAGGAGCCAGACCCTCAGCCATCAGCCCCTGAGCTAAACCAACACAGCAAGCTCCTCTGGTTCCCTCTGAAGCCAGGAGGAGACAGAAGTCTCCTCCAGAGGGAATGAGTTAGGACCAAACTCAGTGATGACTTCCGCCAAAGAGATACTGTCTCTTGTCCTCTCTCCTCTCACTGCTCAGCCCTCTTCTCATATCCTTGACATGAATGAGGAGCTCAGTGGTTGTGGAGATGGTCCTTAAACACTTTCATTGAAAATCTACATATGTTGACCTGAGATCTCACTTTGAAACCTCAGCATAATTGCATCTTGGTCCCTAGCAAAGAATTCACCGTTTTGCACATTTACTCTATTTACTCTGTTGCACATGCTCAAGCTTCGTATACTATAGACATCTTTTAATGTTAGTACGTTCTTTCCTTTTTCTACAACAGGACATTGAGGCTTAGAGATTTTAAAGTTCTTGCTCACGTATATACAACTGGAGTATGGCGTATGCTGTGAAATAGGTGTTTGACCCTAAGTCGCCTGATATTAAAGCCTGTGATTATACATGATGTATGTGTTTTGTCATGGCAAACTGCTCCAGTGTCCCTGCCTGGAAAATCCCATGGATAGAGGAGTCTGGCATGCTATAGTCCATGGGTTTGCAAAGAGTTGGACATGACTGAGTGCATACGTGCACGTGTGTACACATGCCCTCCCCATATGTTTTGTATCTGAATCTATGTGTTATCTCCTAGCTTCTCAGAGAATACCCCAGGCTCCTGGGAAATAAAGTTTCATGTAAAGAGAAAAACATTTCCCAATTTTTGTTTAGATGTTACCACGTCTCCAGGAGAGGACCATGGATGTTGATGATTTTGCAAGAAATCTGTAAATACAGGTGGTTACAAAGTCACTTCGATTGGATACATAAGGAAGAAGGGTAAATAGATGTGGCTTCTGCCCACAAGAGGCTATGGGCCTTTAGATTGCTCGTTCATTGATTTATTCAATAATATTAATTGAGCAGTCTGTCACAGTAATTAACAAGAGAGACCAAGCCTCTCTCTCATGGAGCTTATTGTTCCTCTGGGAGAGATGGATACATGTAAGAGGATTTCAGTTTGTAACAAAGGGTGGGGATCTGTCAATCACACTAAGGGGATGATATGTGGCTGTGATGCTGAAGAAAGGCCTCTGTGAGGATTAGTTTGGCTTCATGCCTGAAGGCAGAGAAGAGGCCAACCACGGGACAAGTTAAAGGAAGACTCTCAGGGGGTCCAGGGAGATCAGTATCTGAGACTGGGTGCATATGGCTAGTCCCAGCGATTGTTGGACAGTGAGGTCAGGGCTCTGGGCTACAGACGGGCCACAGTGGACCCTTGGGCTTGAGCCCCATGGGTGGGTCCTCTGTTGGCTCCTGTTTATATTCTGTGTGGCCTCCGTCCAAAGCACCTGAGGGTGTCCGGTGTCCCTGGCCTGTGCATCCCACCGCTGGTACCTTGTCCACTGCAAACACTCTACTAAGGCCCGAAGTATATGTCAACGTGCAGTCTTCTCCATTTTACTATTTATAATCTTCACAACGGTTTTCAAGGCAGATTGTTATCATCCTCGTGTCTCAAAGTTTTAATCTCATGCTCAAAAGGACAGAGTGACGCTTTCCTTGATGCGATTTGCTTGTTACTTCAAAGGAAGCACCCAAAAAGAGATTTTTATGTATTGTAGAGGGCAGAGTTCTGAGTCCTGACTTTTGGTGTAAACACAGCTTCTTCCAGTTAGTTGGTCAAACGCTAATCTAGGTTTTTCTGGAGGGGAGTTGGCAGATGCAATTAGGGTTCCAAATGAGTTGATCTGACGGTAGGGAGATGATCTGGGTGAGCCTGACCTGTGAACCCTTTAAAATAAGAGAGTTTCTCTGGCTGGTCGTAGAGAGGAAGACAGAGAAACGTGCTCTAGCTGGCATGGAAGAAAACACGTGTTCATGGTGTGACCCACCTGGAGAGCAAATCATGAGGCAAGGAGCGGCAGGCAGCCTCTAGGATGGAGGCACTGCCAGCTGGAAAATGGGACCGCCATCCCAGAGCTGGAAGGAAGTACATCCCGTGACTCACAGTGAACTTGGATGGGGAACGAAGCTCCAGGTGAGGACACCTGGCCAAACCTTGATTTCAGCCAGATGAGATCTGGAGCAGAAAATCTGGCCACAGTGTGCCCAGACTCTGACCTACAAAAATGCGAGGGAAGAACATTTGTATTGTTCGAAACACCGTTTGTGGTCATTTGTTAGACAGCAAGAGGAAACTAGGACACACAGGCTGTTCACTGGTTTTAGGGGCTTAGATGATGCAAATAAGACTATGGTGGTTTTGAAGACGGGTTTAGGCAGCAAATTTCTGACTGAGAAATCAATCATAGTTACTTGAAATCACCGATAAAGGTCAATGTGATGCTCTGTGACCAGCACAATGGAACATTTCAGAGGCATTCTTCACCTTCTTATACTTCTTTTATTACCCCAAATATTTGAATTCAGATAAGATGATTGTATCTGTATTTGTTGTTCATGCTGTTCCCACAACAAATGCCCTTACTATTAGAAATGTATTTATGTATTTATGATTAGGAATGCACCTATGTGTTCTCAAGTTCCAGTCTTTCCTTAGACATGAACAGATTAGCACTTATGGCCTTCACCAGAACATCTACATTCATCATATGAAAGGTAATATGGGTACCAAAAATGTAGATTGCTTGATAACGGCAGCATTATATTTTGAAAAGCAAATAAAAGTATTAAATGATTCTGAGTAGAGGAGAACAACGTTTCCGAATCCCACATATTTTTATTATGCATACATAGAGAAATGCTGTTTAGCAAAGATAGTTTGTTTGCTAATTGAGGATGTCAGCCTCAGATGAAGAAACTGTGGATTTCATTGAACAGTCAAACACATTTAGAGCATCATCAGTGCTGACATGTGGAAGATATATCTCATCAGTTTTCATTTTTGAGGAATGACAGGGCACGTACCTGTGTCTCCATAGAACATTGAAAACATGTTGAGTATCACATCAGGAAACAGTGCCTTTTTGGAGGTGTTCCTGACTGGTTTCATAGCAGGGGAACATAGGAAAACATTGGCTCCTGTTTTTGCCATCACAAATTGGTAAGCAGCTATGAAGATAAGAACATGACCTGGGTGATGGTCAGCTGGGTCATGTCTGTAGGAAAAGGAACATGTCTTTGGTAATCACCTTGCAAAGCTGACCAAAGAAGTGAGCCAAACCAGATCACACAAAATAACTTCTAGAGTTATTTGTACAACAGATTATTAAGTGCCTGAGGGGAGCAGATATGCTTATTATGAAATGTAGATTTAAAACTTCTATATAAAAATATCCGAGGTTGTTTCTGTGATCACCCAGTACAGTCTTTAAGCTAATGAATGTTGAAAACTTCCAGAACCTGATCACGTACTTATAATTTCCCTCTGTTCTTGAGTGGGATTAGAATACAAAATGCTGAATGTAAAGCTTTATTTAAACCTAAACTTTAACTCTGTATATTTGAACCGGTTGATTTTCTCTGACAGTACTCTTGCACATTTTAGTGCTGTACTTTGCTGAAAAATGCCTTGGGATGTGTTTGCATCAAAGGTGCTATAGAAGTTTATTTGTATTGTACTCAAAGTGAATGCATTCTCTCCAGATTGCAAGCACAATCAATAAGATGAATGAGTTTCTTGAACTCATTTAGTGCCTTGTCTATAACAGCCCCATTACCAAGCCACCATGTAACTTGGCAACTGTTCATCAGCGGTGGCCTCCGGACTGAATAAGCAAGAAGGAAATACAGCCACTGGCTTCAGCACTTCATGTTATACCTGATGCTCTTGGCAGGCTGTGATTGAAAGCAGGTCCTTGCCACATGGCCCTCTTAAGACGTCTTTTCTAGAAAACTTTCTGCTTTTAAGAAACACGTCTACATGATAGTTGAAAGGCTTGTGAGTTAGAAAAAGGCAAAGCCCAACTTGAAAAACGTACTCCCACTCAAACCTTTAGGATTGCCTCTGTATTTCTAAGCCACTTAACTTTGTTCTCGTTTCTACCTGGTTGTTTATGTTCAGCATTTAAATTGCCAAACAAAGAAACAAACCAGAAAAGGATTAATTTGATTCACTAAAATAATTTCCCCCTCCCCCCAATTTAAAAACTTTTCTTGTATAAAAATTCAAGCCCAGAGATTCTCCTGCAATAATGAAAGACAGTGTGGACTTTGCAGAGGGATTTGTGCCAGAGAGATGCATCCCTTCTGGTCAGATGGGTCAGGCTGAACCAGCTGATCCTGAGTGTACAGCTTGCTACATTTCAATGGGAAAAGGCTCTTGACTCCAGCGGCCACATTTGGGCCAAAGCAATGCCATTTGATCTTTTCAGATGTCATATGGGTGAAATAAACTTCATTTCTCTGTGTCCCTGGTCCTCAATCCACACATTGAGATAGCCTTAATCTGGTATCCATGGATGAACTTTGGGGCATCTTTAATCTCCTTAAATCTACTAAACATTGTTATATCTGTGTGCAGATATGGGTGTTTTCTGGGAATTAGCGACTTTGCTCTTATCAAATTCTCAAAGTCAGCCATTAACCTTAAATACTTCATATTTTGGTAATTTTTTACGAATATAGACACAGACATAAATATACTATTTTAATTAATGAGCTAACAGTTCCAGCTTTTGTTTTTTTCCTCTTACTTCACCCCCTGCAATCTTTCTACCTCCACCAGAGTGATCCTTCCCTAGGCGTAACCAGCCACTCTTTGGGGGTAACCCATGGTAACAACCTGGTGTGTATTACTCTTCCTTTTCTCAGTACTCATATTATCACATATGAAATTTGCATATTTGTATATATGAATGTATATGCATATATTTGTATTTATGGAGGGCTTTTGTTAAAAAGTGCATTATATCATGCACTATTTTTTAAATTCAATAATATATGATGGAAGTTCTTCTAAGTAAATGGGTATAGAAAACTTGCTCTTGTTACAGGTTACATGGTATTTAAGGAAAGGTGTGACCTCATTTACTTGATTATTCTCCTTAACTGGTGCATATTCACTTACCCCCTCATTCTGTCAGTATGAGCAATGCTTCAGTAAACATCCTTACATATGTATCTTTATCAGCTGTTGCTCTCACTGTTTTGGTGGAGATTCCTAGAAATAGCCTGGCTAGGAGAAAAGGTATGTTTTACATTTTAATAGGTGCTGCCAGACATGAAGTTAACCGCACATTTCTATCAGCATCAAATGAGAATTCCCTTTCACTTTCTGCAGTAGGTTTAACGCCCTTTTTTAAAAACGTAATTTTATTTATTCACTTTGTTTGTGTTGGTCTTCATTGCTCCACTGGCTTTTCCCTAGTTGTGGCGAGCGGGGTCTACTCTTCCTTGCGGTGTGCGGGCTTCTCAAGATTCGTCTCTTGTGGAGCATGGGTTCTCGGGCGCTCAGGCTCCAGTAGCTGAGGCACATGGGCTCCGGAGTCGTGGTTCCCAGACTCTTGAGCACAGGCTCAGGAGTCGTGACACATGGGCCTGTAGGATCCTTCTGGATCAGGGATCGAATCCGAGTCTCCTGCATTGGCAGGCAGATTTTTTGTCACTGAGCCACCAGGGAAGCCTGGGTTAATGCTCTTTTAAAAATTTTGCGTGCCTGAGGTCAATAAACTAATATTTCATTTTAAATTAAATTTGCATTTTCTGAAGACTAGTGGGTTTAAGCACCTTTTAAAATACCTACTGGCCATTTGGAATTGCCTTTTCAGGACTTTCCCATTCCTATCCTTCGCCATTTTTCTGTTGGTTTCCTTGACTTTTTGATACTAATTTTAGAGATTTTCTAATATAGTATAGCTCATTAACCTTTTAGTTGTCATCTGTGGAAAAAAGTACCAATGTTTTTCCAATATTTTGAATCTTTATGGAATATTTTGCTATAATTTAATTTTTAAAGTACAATTAAATATGGCCATGTTTATTGGAATTTTGAAGTTCAGAAGTCTTCCTTAGCCTGTAAGGTATTCTTATAGCAAATCCTGAGATAAAACTCTGCAATTGTTATAGCAAATACTTGGGGAGTAAAAGTTTGGACAAGGACACTTTCTGTTTATCATCAGGGCTTAGTCTCTTTATAGAGTTTTTCATTTTTTTATTGAAGTGTAGTTGGATTTACAATGTTGTGTTAGTTTCTGGTTCAGTTACACATGTATATACATATTTTTTTCATATTCTTTTCTGTTATGGTTTATTACAAAAAATGATTACAGGTCCCTATGCTATACAGTAGACCTTGTTGTTTACCTGTTTTATAGATAGTAGTTTGTGTCTGCTAATCTCAAACTCCTAAGTTATCCCTCCCCCACCTCCTTCCCCCTCTGGTAACCATAAATTTGTCTTTTATGTCTGTGAGTCTGTTTGATAAATAAGTTCATTAGTATCATATTTTAGATTCCACACAGAAGTAATATCATATGGTATTTGTCTTTCTCTGACTTCACTTAGTTTGATAATCTCTAGGTCCATCCATATTGCTGCTGATGGCATGATTTCATTCTTTTTTATGGCTGAGTAGTATTCCATTGTGTGCACATAACTACATCTTCTTTATTCATACTGATGTATCTTTTAATAAAGTTTTAATGACTTGCAAAAGTTTTATCCCAAATTTATTACCAAACCACTGTCAAAATTTACTGTAAACAGTTTGTTTATGCACTGTGGTATTTCTGTTAGAATATTGTCTTGTACTGGCATGTCAAAAACTTGTTAAACATTATTATTCATCATCTCTCCTGCTCTTCCCCTGTGATTAGGCCTCTGTGGGTCTCAGTGTTTACCTCTGTTGATATAACTTAGAAAGTATATTTAATATCTTAGGAAATATATCTGTTGTGTAGACCAAAACATTTCTAGCCTGAGAGAAATTATTTGCTATTAATTGAGATTCTTTGCTCCTAATGAATGACAGTGTATGGAGTCCATAGTGCAAAACTTGTTAAAAAACAAACTTTGGTTAAAATTTTCTCTAAATGTTGAATGGGGAAAAAATAACTTACCATTGTCTCATCATTATCTTTCCTTATATAAGTACAGATATTGACAATTTCTCTTTTTTCTTTTTTATTTTCCTGCTTAAAACAGATAAGGGAAAGAGGAAGTTACTGAGGAACTAGAAGCATCTCAGGAATGTAGCCACAGAGTAACTCAGTAGGAATGTGAAGGAGACTGATTATTTAAAGCCTTGTCTGAGAAAGTCTAGGAAGGGCATTAAGGTATTTGATGCCCATTTTCTGTGAAGACTTAACTTCATAGTAAAGAGGCTGGCTGGTTTCAGACCCTAATAAAGGGGAGGTTTAGGAAGTTGTGTAATTAGAGGGCTCAGGCAGTGAATATGTGAGGTGCTAATACATAATGCTTGCATTACAATAATTCCAAGGCCCAGGGCAGTTTGATTTCTGGATGTCCCCGTGTCCACGTGAAATACTACTTTCTGAAATGTCTCTTAGATGTGTGATGGTCACCCCTTTGTTGTTGTTCTGCTCAATTGCGTCTTGACTTTTTGTGACTCCATGGACTGCAGCTCACCAGGCTCCTCTCTTCATGGGATTTCCCAGGCAAGAATGCTGGAGTGGGTTGCCATTTCCTTCTCCAGGGAATCTTCCCAATCCAGGAATTCCACCCATCTCTCTTGAAACCCATCTCCTGAAGTGGCAGGCAGACACTTCAGTCTGTCTCCTTGCCGTGATCACCATGTATAGAGTCACAGGTCTTCCTCCCCAGCCCTGGGTGCCCATAGACATTGTCTACTTGTCCCCAAAGCTGCCTGTGGGAACAACATGGCCACTGTCATGCCCCATGAGGGGACCAGAGACCATTCCGTGCTGTCCCCAGGTCCCCACCGCTCTGTACTTCTGGGGCTGCCCTTCCTTGACTGCAGGGCTGTGATGGTGTCCTTCCTACGGTGCCAGGCAGACAGACGCCATGCCCTGCTGGGTGCTGTGCTGTGACCTGGGTGCACCGTCAGGATCTTGTCATGGCTCTGATCACATGCACTGTCTTCCGCATGACCTTTAGCTTCAGATTTCCTACGGGCATCAGCTCAAAAAACATAAACTCTTCACGTGAACTCTCAATAGTTCTTAGGGAACAGTGATCTCAGTTCATGCTTAACATCCATTTCCCCTATAATAACAAGAACAACTGCAGCAGCAACTCATATAGCTGCAACTCACCCCATTACACAGATGATTTCTCCCCCGTTCTTGTGCTAAGCAGTTTCTCTCCTTGAAGCCACAGTTATCAGCTGCTTTGCATTTGCAAAACTAAATAACTCATTCAAGTGGTTTCCAGAACAAAAAGAACAGTGTGTCTCAATTTTTTTTTTTAACCTTTGGCAAACAGAACATTGTTCTAATTTTTTTTTTTTCTCCTAACTCCATTCACGTTTTGAAGAAGCTCAGAGTGCCTGAGACTCCTCTTTCTTCCACCTCAGAATCTCCCTCAGGAGGAAAGCTCTTTTAGGCTGTGACCTAAGATGACCCACGGAGAATATCTCCCTTTCAATGAGTTCAGTGTTGTTCGGTTGCTCAGTCATGCCCGACTCTTTGTGACCCCGTGGTCTGCAGCATACCAGGCTTCCCTGTCTTTCACCATCTCCCGGAGTTTGCCCAAACTCATGTCCTTTGTGTTGATGATGCCACGTAAAGTTCTGAGTTCAGTGTAAAACAGCAGTGCCGAATAAGTGGCAGTGTGCAGCCACCTTTAGCTTGTGCTAATGTTGGCCCTCTGTTCTTCTAGCCCTATTTTAGAAAGCTCAGCACTCTCTACCACACCCTTGCTCTTCTACTCTCTCCACAATCATTAAGTAGAGAAATGGGATCCAGCTCTAGGGCTTGGCTCTGGTGATTCAACAAGGCAGCCAATTCTTGCATCCAGAGGTCACTGTGGTCTGTGCCTTGTTCCAGGAACTATTGGAAAGAGAAATTCAGTCAGGAGGAAGCCTATTCAGCTGCATACAGTCAGGCAAGCCAGTTAGACTCCAGGGTCAGGCTGGCTGTGAAGACCTTCATGTTTATGGAATGAAGATACTGGATTGGAAGTTGGGTGAGGACCACAGGTTTAGACAGCAATGAGGCTCCTTGGAGAGTCCTGTGATGGGAGTCAGCAATGAGGATGAAGGGCAGAGGCCAGTGCCTCCCACCAGATCATTCCTGGATGGAAGGTCAACAGCATGGAACTGAGTCCAGCTAGTTGACTGATTACAAGGCCAGCCCTGCCTCTTCCTTAATGAGTGACTTAAAAAAAATTATTTATTTGGCTGTGCTGGGTCTTAGTTGCAGCATGTGGGATCTTAGTTCCCTAACCAGGAATCGAAGCTGGGCCCCCTGCATTGGGAGCTTGGAGTTCCAGCCACTGGACCACCAGGGAAGTCCCTTGATGTGTGACCTTACTTGAGGTGTCTAATCTCAATTTCTACCTCTGTAAAGAGATAACTGTCCTACTTCAAAGGGCTGTTATAAGGACTAAGTATGTTGTTTATGCAATCAATATGTTTAGAACAGTGCCTGGAACATTGTAAGATATTAGCACTTGTTAACTATCGTGGGTTCTTGAGAAGAGAATGGTAGGAGAAGTATCCAGCACTGGTCATAGGGATGAAAGGCCCTGCATGGGAAAGGAGGCTGGAGGGATTGTGGAGCATGGTACTGGCTCTGCATTCAAGGAGGGTATGTCCATGGTGGGGATCCAGTTAGTGGTGTATTTCCTGCTTTAATCATATTTCCTTAAGGAAAGTCCTTCTGTATTAGCCAGAGTTCTCCAGAGGATGGAGACATATATGTAGACAGGTAGAAAGATTTATTACAGGAATTGGCTCTTGCATTTATGGAAGCCAGTCAATCAGTACCGTGATTTGGCGGCTAGAACCTGGAGAACCAGGAAGCCCAGTGGTGTGATTCATTCTGAGTCTGAGGCCTGAGAATTGACAGCCAGTGATTTAAGTCCTAATCCAAAAGCCCACGTGCCAGGAGCACTGAAGTCCAAGGGCAGGAGAAGGTGGATGGTGTCGCAGCTGCAGTAGGGAGAGTGAATTGTTTCCTTTACCTGTTTGTCTCATTTGGACACTCAGTGGAGAGACTGATCCCCATTCACCCTGGGGACCAGATCTACTCAGCTCCCCGAATCACATGCCAGTCTCCTCCAAAAACACCCTCACAGACACACCCCAAAGGTTTCTCCCCACATCTGGCCATCCCTTGACCCAGTCAAGAGGACACAACATTAGCCTTCATGTCTTTTATTTCAAGTCTTTACTAACACAAATCACAGCCCTCTTGGTAGGATTGTCTCTACTCTCTGTTTGAAATTCCAAGCCGCCCTGCCTCCCATTTGCTGTGGTTCACATTTCCTACCTCTGCTTTACTTTTTGTTCTTCTTGGCACCTAACATCCATATTAGATAGAATCACTCAAATACTGTGAGTGTTAGTCGCTCAGAAATGTCGGAATTTTTGTGACTTTTTGTGCACTGTATCCCACCAGTCTCCTCTGTCCCTGGGGTTTTCTAGGCAAGAATACTGGAGTAGGCAGCCATTCCCTTCTTCAAGGGATCTTCTTGACCAAGAGATTGAACCTGCGTCTCTTGCATTGCAGGCAGATTCTTTACCATCTGAACCACCAGGGAAACTTCAAATACCATTTATTTTGCCTATTTGAGATGTTTATTCTCTGAATGTAAGCTCCTCAATAACAGGATTCTTCTTCCGCTTTGTTCAGCGTTTTGTCACTTTATTCTCAGCACCTGTAGACTCCACTAGACTCCAGTGCATAGTAAGTGCTCAGGATGTATTAGTTGAAACAATGACTGAATGAATTAGTGAATGATCACAGGACCGAGTCCTCACATGGATACACAGACATGGATCTAGCTGGAAGGGTGGGAGGGGGAGGATAAGATAAATGCACTCTTTTATGAGTGGGAGATATATATCACTTGAAGAGCTGAAGTTTTTACCACCTATTTTCAGTTCACCCAGAGTTAAACTGAATGGTCCTTACAGCCATAAGCCAAGAATTTGAGTATTAACTACCCAGTTGCTCAGTGATGATGAACATCACAGTGACTTATGTTATAAACAGGATATGCTGTAGAGGAGATTAAGTGTGTCTTGTTGACTGGTCGCAGAGATGCCACCAACATCTCCTTTAGAAAATGTGCCTTGGAGAAGGAAATGGCAACCCTCTCCAGTATCCTTGCCGGGAGAATCCCACGGACAGAGGAGACGGCTGGGCTACAGTCTAAGGTATCACAGAAGAACTGAGCATGACTGAGTGCCTAAAACAATAAGAAACAATAAGATGTATAACTAAGTCATTTTGCTATACAGCAGAAAGGGACATAACACTGTAAATCGACTATACTTCAATAAAATATATAAATAGAAATTAAAAAATAAAAGCTGATAAATTCCCCAAACAGCATCACCATGTCCAGGAAAATAATGTTTTTATCATCTTGAGGTGATAAATTGAGGCTGAAAAATCTGCATTGATGAGATGTCAAATTGAGAGCAGTGACAAGAGTAACAATGTCATTATTCTCTGGTCCTAAGCACAGCATAGGATGAAAATGTAAACTTTAGCAATCCTTGTCTGCTTTCTGTAGTCACAACAAATGTATTTGCAGTTTATTTCCAAAATAAGTTAATTTCCCTAGAGGAGAAAAAAAGAAAATGTACATGTTCCCTTTGGACTCTAAGCCTTGGGAGGGCAAGATAGATACGTAGTCCATTGTAACCACCACGCCTAGTAGAATTAAGTGTCTGTTAATCAGAGGTAACTGCATTTTTTTGATTAATATAGAGACATAAATGAGTAATTTGATTGAGACAGTACATTGAAGAGACAAAAGTATTGTATCATAGCAAGCTGTTAGTGATAAAAGCACTGGATTAGCAACCAGAAAGAATGATTCTAGTTGAACAAATTGTGAGAAGTTGGCAAAATTCCTTAATCTCTTCAAAACTTTCATAAATACATATGTGCTTTAAATGAACCATAAAATTATGCTTTGTAATTTAGGATGAAAAACACTACTTATTTTTGTTCTTCAGATAAATCAGAGAGTAGGTGACCTGAAGCATTCCAAATTATTATTTTGTTATGTCAATGGTATTTTAAAGAAACCATTAGTTAATTTTATCTCTGTAAAGTAGTAATAACTCAGAGTTTACCTTCAGAGTGCAAATAAAATGAGACACATTTTGCAGGCTGGGAAATGCTATTAAAAAGTATCCTATTAAATTGTATTTTAGCTTCATTTATTTCTCCAATAATAAGTACAATTATCAAAGTTTTGATTTAAAATCTCTTCAATTTTCTTATTTTGGTTTTAATAGTATGACTTTATAGCTTTCAGGTTATTACTGAGTTAAAATTTTTTTCTTTCTGTAGAGTTCCTATAAAATTTTGATGAATTCTCTTTGTAACCTATGTTTTATTGTCTCTGGGGTTGTTATACTTAAATACTTTAGGTCAAGCATTTTATAGGATACACTTATTCCAAGTAAATAACTCAGTAGGAAGCTCATTTCTGCATTTTTCTTTCCTGCTTGTTTATCTACTGTGACAAATGCCCTTTCAAAAGATTAACAACATTAAATGTTTAAAATCTTAAGCAAAGTGATAGGAAATTAGCTTGGACCACAGATTTTGAATATTTAATAAAGCAGTAGTGTAGAAACCAATCAAATAAAAACCAGCCAATTTATTATTATTTTGACAGATCTCAAACCAAAAAACTCATTTAAAATGGCTGCAGTCTTTCCATTTGTGCCATTTATGGTTAGAAGTCTGCCAGTGATTCCCTTATAAACCCAATTTTCAGAGAGTGTCTACTTGGTAATAAAAAATTAATTCTAGTTTTAAGAGTTTTTATTGTTGTTGCCATAATATACTGTGAGATTATTGTTCCTAAATTCATATGACTAGAGAATACCACTAGCATCCTCATCTCTCTTCTGATGACCCCCTCCCCAACAACATGGTAGAAAAGTAAGGAGAGAAATTTTCATTTCTCTTTCTGGGTCTTTATAAAATATTTAACACACAATGGTATTGTTTGTTACACATATTAAAGTACTTGATGTACTTTCTTAAAGGAAGTAACAATCTGATAATAATTGCTTTTCTGAGTAAATAGTATTCATATAAGCTAATTCAAATCATTAATATAATTCACAATAAGGGGTGATTTTGGATAGCTGGGAGGTATTATTTTTAGTTTATGTATTTCTGATCCAAATCCCTATCTGTAGTTGTGTGCATACAGTAGTAGGAGTAATGCTAGCTTGTATAACAACAAAATTCCCCACACAGTAACAGTTTACTTACTGCTCATGGAGTGGTATTGGATGGGAACCAATCAACAGGGAGGCTGTCTTCCATAGAGTTTTTTTTTTTTTTTTTTTCATTTATTTTTATTAGTTGGAGGCTAATTACTTTACAATATTGAAGTGGGTTTTGTCATAGTGACCCAGTTCAGAAGAGACTGTCATCTTCCCCACACAGCTTCTAAGATTGTTATAGTTGCCTTATTTCCTGGTATCTTGGAAGAGAAGAAGAACATGCAAGACTATAAATGAGAGTTGTGGGTCAAGCCTGCAGGTGCAACATGTCTCCTGCATGCAGATTTCACTTGTCCAGACCTCCTATCAAGTAGGGTGGCTGGGAAAATGTCACCTATTGATGGCATAGGAAGAAACACAGAAACATGAAAACACAGATTTTTGAAGGTCACTTACTAATCTCTGCCACAACCTGTGTGATTGATTCACAGCACCAAGGACAAAGAAACATAGCTTCATTTAAACTCGATAAATTATGGTAGGCCTTTCTATTCTTCGTAAAGCGCTGATACAACTTCTCTCTCTCTAAGCTTGTAAACGTATATTAGGATCTGCGGAGAAGAGTTCTCCGCTGTTTTGAAGTTTTCTTATCGATCACCAGCACTAACCATAGTGGTCTGGCTGTGAAATATTTAGAGACCATTACTAAGTTGGTAATGAGAGTAGCCTTATTGTTATCTATTTTATCCTTGGTATCTTAGGGTAATAAACAATCAGTGAAGGTTTCAGACGACCACTCCTCCTCTCTCCCTTCCTCTCCATATGGCATTCTCTAGGTTGATTTTCCCCACCACGAACTCATATTGTAAAATTTCTTTCACTATTTCATCTCATCAAAATTTATCTTTTCTGGAAATGATACAAATGAACTTCTTTGTAAAAGAAGTTCTTTACTCACAGACTTAGAGAACAAACTTCTGGTTACTGGTTGGGGAGAAAGAGGGGAGAAAGGACAGTCAGGGAGTTTGGGATGGACACGTACACACTGTTCTATTCAAATGGATAACCCACAAGGACCTACTGTATAGCTCAGAGAACTCTGCTCAGTGTTATATGGCAGCCTGGGTGGGAGGGGAATTTGGGGAATAATGGATGCATGTGTATGTATGTCTGAGTAACTTGACATACAGATAATACATTACAGTACAACAGAATAGAGCAACATAGATGGAATGATATTTATGTAATTAGATTATAAAGTCTCTGATTTCCAATTTACTGGAAGGCTGTCTCTGCTGCCTTCTTGGTGTTCATATCTTGATGAAGAAAGGTAGGAGAAGCTAAAGGCAAGGAACTGAGGCTGACTTCTGGCCAGCAGCCAGTAGGGAACTGCATCCCCCAGCCCGACAGCCTACAGAAAATGATAGCTGCCCAAAACTCCCGAAATCGTGGTGGGATAAGATCCTTCACTAGTTGAGCCTTCAGATGGAACCACAAACTCTGGGCCAACATTTAAAAAAACTTTGTTAATTCTTTAATTGAAGGATAATTGCTTTACAGAATTTTGTTGCTTTCTGTTAAATCTCAACATGAATCAGCCATAGGTATACACATATATCCCCTGTGAGACGTATATAGAGAGGAAACTTACATTACCATATGTAAAATAGATAGGCAGTGGGAATTTGCTGTATGTCTCAGGAGACTCAAACAGGGGCTCTGTATTGACCTAGAGGCATGGGATGGGGAGGGAGATGGGAGGGAGGTTCAAGTGGTACCAACATTTGACTGCAGCCTTGTGAGAGACCCAGAAGCAAGGGCACAGCTAAGCCATGCCCATATTCCTGATAACCAGCAATAGTGAGATAATAAATTTGTGTTGTTTTAAGCTGCTAAATTGAGGGTAGTTGGTTATTTTCAGCAATAGAAGACTAATACATGCCTCAAATAGTGCCATTTACTGTTACTTGATAAACAGCAATAGTGAGATAATAAATGTGTGTTGTTTTAAGCTGCGAAATTGAGGGTAGTTTGTTATTTTCAGCAATAGAAGACTAATACATGCCTCAAATAGTGCCATTTACTGTTACTTGATAAACAGCAATAGTGAGATAATAAATGTGTGTTGTTTTAAGCTGCGAAATTGAGGGTAGTTTGTTATTTTCAGCAATAGAAGACTAATACATGCCTCAAATAGTGCCATTTACTGTTACTTGATAAACAGCAATAGTGAGATAATAAATGTGTGTTGTTTTAAGCTGCTAAATTGAGGGTAGTTTGTTATTTTCAGCAATAGAAGACTAATACATGCCTCAAACAGAGCCCTTTACTGTTACTTGGAAGTGCCATTCTGTTACTTGGAAGTGACCTCCTAAAGGTAGGAACTGAATCTTTTTGATTTTTGGTGTAATTGATGCTCAACAGTCAGTATTTGTCTATTAAGTGCATGAGCTAATATATTTGTGTGTGTGAAACCTCTAGTCTTCAGTCCTCTGAGCTGTGCAGCTTGGGAAAAAAGTGCATCCTTGGCGTCTTCTTTGGCTTGGCAGGGAAGGATATTGGTGATTCCATTACACTGGTAAAGATCAAGGGATAAGACCATGGGATCTTGTGTCTTTACACCAATTCCTGTCTCCCACAGTCCCTTCCTGTTCCCACAGACTTCCTGTTTATTTGTATCATTATGGAACTTTTCCACATATGGATGTTTTGTATCTTTTAGTTGTTATAGATTTGGCTTTCTTTTAAAGATGACTATGTTTTAGATTTTGGAAGCACATTATATGGTTATATATCAGTGTATTATCTGTTTAATTATGTATTAATTATAAAACTTTATTATTCTATAAGTGTATTCTGCTTTAGAGCAAAATAAGAATTACAATATACAAATGCACAATAAATTTGCAGATGTAAAACTCGGGGTATAGGCTTGTATTACTTTATGTTTATTATTAAGCAGTTAAATTATAAAGCCCACCGTGCTGATTTTGATAGAGTGTCCAAATTGATAGTAAAGAATAATAATGATGAAAATCAATTGCAGGGCTTTATGGCTTGCCAAGGGATGGAAGCTCTTGATATTTTGAAATGAGGGTATGTAGGAATAAAGCAAATTCAAACTGATGTGTTTGCTTTCAGCTGAAGAATATGAATTAGAAAAATCTAGAGGTGGAGAAGCAGTACTTGCTGCCTCTGTTGGAGATTAATGTTTATTCAGCAATAAACTACTTTATTGTAAACCATATGTCTGGAGGAATTTAGAGATTCACTGATTTTCTATGCAGTGTTTTGATATATGGGTGTTGTAAGTTTCTGAGGGCTTTTGTTAGTCAGTAGCATTTTGCAGTTGTTTTGAAATACTTTATGAACAAAGAGTGAAAAAAAATAAGGTAGAACATATGAGTAAAACAGTCAGTACTTACTGACAGTCAAAAAATTGAAATATTTTCTAAAATAATTATAGTCTAGAATTGTCTATAATTTCATGGAGGTTTTAAAATGTTTAATTTTAGTGTATTTTTTAACCTATCCACCTAAGTCAGATACTTGTTTTAAGCATAATGGTTTTTAAAGGCTTTTTTTTTAATATCATAGAGTAATATTTGAGCCAGTGCAGTTATTATATATAATGATTATTAGCACAGTTACATTAATAGAAGAGAGGTCTGTATTGTTCTTTCTCCTATAGATTTAACTTTGATATAATTTTTGAAGACAGGGATGATTGTCAACTTTTTTTCTCATTGAAATTAAATATTTTAAAGATCTAGTACTTAATACAATGAAAGTTGCATAATGGTATAAGATCTGCATTATTCTCCTGAAAGAAGCGTAGAGCAGAATAATAGATTCCTTAAAAGGAATATTATTTAAACAGAATTAGTGACAACTTTGTCTCTTCTTTGGGGTAGTATTAGAACCTAATTCATGTGGATGAAGTACTAAGTGATTGTTGTTGTTTAGTCGCTCAATTTTGTGACCCCATGCACTGTATTGTAGCCCACCTCTGTCCATGGGATCATCCTGTCAAGAATGCTGGAATGGGCCGCTATTTCCTCCTCCAGGGGGTCTTTCCGACCCAGGGGTCGAACCCATGTCTCCGCATCTCCTGCACTGCGCTTGGATTCTTTACCACTGAGCCACTGGGCAAGCCCTACGAGGTGATACTTGGTCTTAAATCAAATGATATTTAAAAAGTGCTGGGAACAGTGCTAGGTAGAGAGTAAGGGCTGGACAAACTCTGGATTCTCTTCAGTGGCAGAAGAATCTCCATTTTGTCCAAGCTTAGCTCACACACACAAAGTTCTGTCTCGAGATCGCATCTGCTCTCCCTCGCGAGTCCCTGTGTTCGTTGCCTCGGACTTCTCTCTCAAAGAACCACAACCTGGGTGGCTTAAAACAACAGGATTTTTTTGGTCCCAATGTTAGGAAGTCTAGAGATCCAAGGTGTCAGCAGGAGCGTGCTGCCTCAGAGCCTCTGGGTAGAATCCTTCCTTGTTTCTTCCCAACTTCTGCTGGTGTTCCTTGGCTTGTAGCTGTATCATTCTTTTTTTAAATTTTCCACTTTTATTTATTGATTTTTTTATTGTAGTATAATTGCTTTACAATGTTGTGTTAATTTCTGCCGTACACGCGTGAATCAGCTGTGCGTGTACATATATCCCCTCCCTCTTTCGCCTCTTTTGCTGCATCATTCTCATCTCCTCCCTGTCATCACATGGCCTCCTTTCTGTATGGCTTTGTCTTCCCATAAGGACAGCAGTCAGTTTGGATTACAGTCCTTCCCTTCTCCAGTGTAACCTTTTCTTAACTAATTATGTCTGCAACAACTGTATTTCCAAATAAACATATTCTGCTGGACTGGAGGTTAAGGACTTCCAACATATTTTTTTGGAGGACATAGTTCAGCCCATTAACAGACCCCATTACCTGGGGAAAAAAAAATTAAAGTATACATAAAATGTGTAATGATTTTGTTATAATACAGAAAATGCAGCTTGTTTGCAGTTATAAAAGTCACCCCTTTTTAGGTAAAATCACATTCTCTTTGGATAATCACCTGTTGTTGTTGTTTAGTCACTCAGTCGTGTTTGACGCTTTGTGACCCCATGGACTGCAGCATACCAAGCTTCCCTGACCCCTTGCAGCATGCCAGGCTTCCCTGTCCTTCACCATCTCCCAGAACTTGCTCAAACTCATGTCCATTGAGTCGGAGATGCCATCCAACCATCTGTCCTCTGACGGCCCCTTCTCCTCCTGCCTTCAGTCTTTCCCAGCATCAGGGTCTTTTCTAATTAGTTGGCTCTTTGCATCAGGTGGCCAAAGTATTGGAGCTTCAGCATCAGTCCTTCCAATGAATATTTAGTACTGATTTCCTTTAGGATGAACTGGTTGGATCTCCTTGCAGTCCAAGGGACTCTCAAGAGTCTTCTCCAACACCACAGTTCAAAACAGTTCTTTGGCGCTCAGCTTTCTTTATGGTCCACCTCTCACATTTATACATGACTACTGGAAAAACAATAGCTTTGACTATATGGACATTTGTTGACAAAGTGATGTCTCTGCTTTTGAATATGCCATCTAGGTTTGTTATAGCTTTTCTTCCAAGGAGCAAGCATCTTTTAATTTCATAGTTGCAGTCACCATCTGCAGTGATTTTGAGCCCAAGAAAATGAAATCTGTTGCTGTTTCCATTGTTTCCCCATCAATTTGCCATGAAGTGATGGGAATGGATGCCATGATCTTCGTTTTTTGAATGTTGAGTTTTAAGGCAGCTTTTCCACTCTCCTCTTTCATCTTCATCAAGAGGCTCTTTAGTTCCTCTTCGCTTTCTGCTCTAAGGGTGGTGTCATTGGCATATCTGAGGTTATTGATATTCATCCCAGCAGTTTTGATTCCAGCTTGTGCTTTATCTAGCCTGGCATTTTGCATGATATACTCTGCTGAACTGATCTCTGCATATAAGTTAAGCACATAATCTCTCAGAAATGGTGAGGGAGTCATATTAGAAAAAAATGGGAAGAATGAGTAGATGACTGTGATCTCAATGTGATGATTCTTCTGACAGAAATTTCCTATCTTTTTTTTTGTAACTACTCGACATTTTGTGTAACTAGTTAGCACCTACCCATGAGGATTGAAAACTCTTGGTTTAACACTGAAGGTCAGATTTATACATGGTTTACATATCTACTCCAGGAAAGTTGGAAAGCATCCTAGGATTATTATTGGAGGTTCTGCTTGATGGATAAGAAATGCAGGCTGCAACTAGGCTGGAATATTGCCTTGTCTAGGAGAGTAATGGTTATTATCAGCATTAGCCTCATAAGCTATAGCTCCAATCCCACAGCTTAATTGGGAAGTTTAATTCAATTGGTTGTTACCTCCTTATTAAGCCAATATATGAGCATCATCTTTAACTGGAAGAATCACTGAAGAATATTGCAGTGTTTAGATTGAAGAGAAGTTTGCTTACGCTTGTGTCCTTAAGCTGATTTCCAGGCACATATTTAAGGTCAGTACCTGTCCGTTGATTGGATGAATTGACAAGATAATGCATAAATTCAATGTGAAGGCATGGATAGAAATAATTACAAAGATATTCCAATAAAATATCCCTTGCATGCCTGAAGTATGAGGCAAAAGTTACTGCATTTTAGATTGTATGTTATTTCTTCACTTGATTTATGTTACTTCTCCATTTGATTGTTCTGTGTGTGAAGACATAGGAGGAGGTTGTTGTCTGGTTCAATCTCAAGATTTCGTTCTTTTGTTTGCTTGTACCTTGTCTCATAGACGCATGCTGTTGATATCTATCCAGAGGCTTTCTGTACTACATTCCTATGAACGTCCATGTGATTCCCGAACTAAAGGAAATATAGTGTGAAACCCATTTTATCTTTCTCATTTCTAGGACTACAAATTTCCAGCTCTTCATGTTTCTCTCAGAAAATGGTCATAGTGTTCCTATTTAGCTATTTTAAAAGGATATCACAGCCCCTAGAGTTTCAATCAATAGTTTTTCATTATAAAGTTTCCAAGAATGAAATCCTTCATTTCATAGAAAATGTTTTCAGGATATTATACTAAGTTACATGAGTGTAAATGTCATAGTTGAATCCTGGTAGTGGAAGGGACCTCACAGTATCCAACTCAACTCCCTCATGTTTCAGAGAAGGAAACTAAACCACAGTAATAGAAAGTATATTTCCTTAGGTCACACTGCCAGATAAAAAGCTAATGCATTTAAAATGAAAATCATAAAGTGATACTTTTTGGGGAGGTTTATTTAAAATTGTTATTTTTAACAATTTCCTGACTCATTTTTGCCTATGTCTGCACAAGCATTTTGTAACAAGCACACATACAACAAAATATTAAGCCATAAAAGAGTAGAAACAGAAATAAATTTAAAGTATACTAAAAAATCAAAATTTTTAAAAATGCAGGCTATAAATGCTTACACATTTAGCCATCATTTCCATCTAATGTTCAAATTTACTATAATCCCCAAGTCTCAGGTCTCGCCAGCTTGTGATTAAAAAAAATCCACATTTACCTTTAATATCCAAGGTGGTGCTAGTGGTAAAGAACTCGCATGCCACAAGAGAGGCAGGTTCCAATCCCTGGGTTGGGAAGATCCCCTGGAGAAGGAAACGGCAGCCCACTGCAGTATTCTTGCCTGGAGAATCCCATGGACTGGGGACGGGTCACGAAGAGTCGGACATGACTGAAGCACCTCAGCACACTCGCACACACACATGATAGTGTGAGGTGCCACTGGCCTCGTTTTTGGAAATTACATCATTTCAGAGTGACCCTCAGCATTTCCAAGAGGTCTCCAGAGTTTGCTTCACGTTGCCTGAGAAGTTTCCCCAAGTCCTCCGTTCTCACCACCCCCCGATGGCTGGTCTTGCAGCTGCTTCCGTGGGCATGGATGTCCTTCTCCTCTGCCGTAGGGGTCGTGGGTTCTCCATCTTCCCTCTAAAGAGTGGGACGTGTTCACCTTAGTTGCTCACAGTACAATGAGGTCGAGAGGAAAGCATGAAGTAAAATTTTCTCAAGTTTTTTGATTAAAAGGGAATTACACACAAAGACTAAAAGACCGCTATCATGGAGGCTCAGGACAATCACAAATTCCCTTGTAGACCAGCTCTCAGCCTCACTTCTGGTGGTCAGAGCAGCTCCTAGTCACCAATGGAAATGTCTCAGAAATTTCTATGCCTTAGATTCTAGAATTCAGGTCAAAAAGAGTCATGAGTCCTAAGGGAGAAGGACGCTTTTCTCATCTCAGTCTAAGGACTGCGTTCCAAATTCTCTTCTCCTCCCCGGTGTGGACACCCCGTCTGTCCCACGCGTGGTCCCATTCTCCGGCCCAGGTGTCATCTGTCCTAATGGCGACAACATGACCCTCGCATGGTTGTCTTCATGAGTCTATTTTCCGAGTCTGGTTCACTGAGGCTCATCACCGTGTGGGGGACATGACATGCCTGGACTTCATAGGGTAATACCAAGCTTAGCACAGTTTTGTTTTATACTCTTTATATAAATGATTCAAAATGTTATAATATATTCACACACAGGGTATTTTCTCAGATTCCTTCTAGCCAAAACAAAACTATATTTACATAATTCATGTGATCAGAGGGAAAATATATTAGTTCTTTTACAGAAATGAATACAGCTGTCTCGTTAGGTGTATGTGTACTACTCTTAGGTTTAAAGTTCTGAGAGTAAAAACTTCCTACCAATACCAACTACAAAGAAAAATGAAGATAAGAAGAGGTATCAGAAAAAAGCTTAATAAACGAAATCTATAGGCAAATGACGAAAAATAATTTTTGGCTTGAATTATCAGAATATTTTCTTGATATTCCAGGTTACTGTTGTCACAGCTTGTTCATGCATGAAAGCTTTCAATAAGAATTTCCTGGACCATATTTTGACTTCATAAGGAAGGCTGACCTGGCATGTATTGTGGATTTCTGTCTTTTATTGGAGATTGGGTTAGAAGTGCTCCAGAATAGCTTTTGATATAACAATGTGTGATTTGGGGATTTCACAATCAGTTCAACCAAAGTGACTTCTCACCTAATTGTGGGACTGGAAACTAGTATTCACTCAGCATACACAGGTCAAAGCATCTATGGCAAAATGACATTCAACAGTTAACTATGCTTTTCACTTTTATGTTAATATTTCTACTTGTAAATTTCTCTGTCGATCACTTTCTTCACAACCGCCAGCTCTGAGACAGCTCAGAAGTAAATACCATTATTATTGGTATTTGTAATCAAGCCCTGTGGTTTTGGTGGTGTTCTCATTTGTTTAGTTTTGTTTTCTCAGTGATGCTTGTAGCAGACGAAGAATGCAGGTTGCTTGCCTTTCCAGTGCTGACAGTCATAAATGAAACTGAAATGACAAGTGAGAGAGCGCTGATATTTACAATGACAAGGTCAAGTTTTGCAGTTGATGATCCTTTCCCACTTCTCATACAAATAAAGGCACAGACAATTTTGGAATAATGGAGAATTTATACTTTTAAATAAACATATATTCCTGACAAGCATTTGTTTTATATTACACTGTTCCTTAGGCTTAGTCAACTGGAACAATAGCACTCTCATATTAAATTGTGCATTTAATATCTTTTGGAGTTATTTTATGTCTGCATTTATGGATTTTTTTTTCCATGTGAAACCAGGACTCTGCATCTATAAGGAAACTGTTAGCAAGTTTCTAGGTAACTCAAGTTATTCAGGTTCCTGAGAAATTTTCCTACTTGAATCATTGTTTATATTGTGAGAATTCGTTGAACATTTAATCAGTTTCATTTGTGTTTCTGTAGACACTGTGCATAATTTTCTTTCATGTTACCTTGAGAGGAGTCTGGTGTAATTATTAAACATTAGAGTCTGTTTTGAACATTTTTATTTTTTATTGGAGTGTAACTGTTTAACAGTACATGGTTTCAGATGCACAGTAAAGTGACTCAGCCACACACACACATGAATCCATTCGCCCCCAAACTCACCTCCCGTCTCGGCTGACATGTAATGTTGAGCAGAATGTCCCGTGCTATACAGTAGGTCCTTGTTGCTTATCCATTTTAAACGTGGCAGTGTTTACATGGACGTGTGAGTCTTATCAAAGTGTGAAAATATAACAAAAGGGGCAAATCATGAAATTTGCAGTGTGCTGAATGATCAAAAATGACCACACAAGCAACCAGCAGCCAGATGAGGAAATGGAACATCAGCAGTCTCTTTGAAGTGGCCCTGAGCTGCCACTGTACTTCACTGCTCCCCACTGGCAACCACTGTCCTGATTTCTATCAGCGGAGATTGGTTTTTGCTGTTTCAGAACTTCAGGTCAGTGGGATATAACAATATGCTTCCTTTTTATACTGACTGCTTTTGCTTAATGCTGTGTTTTTGAGGTTAATCTTTGGCAGTGATTTGTTTTCATTGTTGAATAATAGTCTGTTGGGTATACAAAAACATATTTGTTGATACTACTGTTGATAGACATTGGGCTTTCTCCTCATTTTTAATTAGCATGAATAATGCTGTTAGGTACAATTTTTTGCATGTCTTTTGGTTCACATTAGTAGATAGTTCAGTTGAACATATCCCTAAGACTAGAACCAGTGAACCCTAAGAAATGCATTTTACCTTCTAAATAATGTCATACAGTTTTCCAAAGTATTATAAACAATTTGCTCTTCTCTAGCTATATATGAGATATAGATCCACCATGTTGTAGACAATACTTGATATAATTTGTTTGTGCTTATTTGTTTAGTTTTAGCCATGCTGGGCAATGGTGTTTCATTGTGGCCTTGGTTGATGTTTCAATGATTGTATTAGAGTTTTTCAGAGAAATAGAACCAATAGAATATATAGATATGTAAGAGCTTTATTATGAGAGTCAGCTCACATGATTATGGAGGCTGAGTCACACAGTCAGCTGTCTGCAAGCTGGAGAACTAGGGAATGTGGTGCTGTAATTGAGTCTGAGTCTGAAGAGTTGCCGACCAGGAGCTCTGATGTCCCAGGGTAGGAGGAGGTGGATGTCCCACCTCAAGAGAGAGAGTAAGTTCACCTCAAGGGATTGGGTGATGCCCGCCCACATTGATGAGGGTGGGTGTTAAGCTCTTCTAGAAACACTCTCAGGGACACCCTGGAAATAATGGTTTAATAGCTATCTGGGCATCTTTTAGCCTAGTCAGGTTGATACATACAATCAACCATCATCCTAATTCCTAGTGAAGCTGAGAATTCTTCCTATCTTTGTTGGCAGTTTCACCAAGGCGGTTCCAGTTTAAGTTACTTTGGTGAAATAAATAATAGCTTTTCCTTTCACTTACAATAAAGTGTCCCAGATTGAATGTTGGATATCCTTACTTGTGATTAACCAGTTGATGTTTTTTGCTCAATTTTATACAACGTTGTCTGTTTTTCTTATAATTTGTGGAAACTATTTGTGTATTCTAGAAGTGAGTCCTTTATTGGTTAAGTTGATTGCACGTTCCTTTCTCTACTTTGGACTTCCCTGGTGGCTTAGACAGTAGCGTCTGCCTACAACGTGGGAGAAGAAGTAAAGTGAAGTCGCTCGGTCGTGTCCGACTCTTTGCGACCCCATGGACTGTAGCCTACCAGGCTCCTCCGTTCATGGAATTTTCCAGACACAGAGATACTCTCTTTACTTCTACATTGAGGTCCTGTATTCTTTGGTTTATGGCTGAGGAAGAAGTCAAGACTAACTATTTTCGCCATGGACTTTCAATTTATGTCCATTTATTAAAATACTGTGTTTTCCCCACTAGCCTGCAATACCATCATTGACATATATCAAATATCTGTATCTATGAGTGGACTATTTATCCTGTCCCTGTAGTATATTTGTAATTCTTTGATCAGTAACCCATTGATTTAATTCATCTTTAAAATAAGTTTTATCAGTTGTGTAAGGCCTCTAACTTTGTTATTCAAGGTTTTGTTGACTTTATACATTACGTATACTTGGTACTGTATATCATTTTCATATCCTTTGACCTTTTAAGGCGATGCATAAGTGTTTCCAGAAGGTAATGAACACACAACAATTTACATAAAGACTATCACAGAAAAAATTTTAATGCCAAAAAAAAGAACCAATTTAGTAATCCAAGGGATCAGTTAAAATAAAAAGATAATTAATCTTAAATGATAGAGAGTTGTGTCATTATTAAAATAGTGTTTTATAATTGTAATTGAATTAGCAAGAAATTATATCTAATATGATCTCTAAATTAATATACAAAATCATTTGATCAATATGATCCCAATTTTATAATGTACTTTTTCTAACACATACATATGTATCTTACATATACACTGTATATATGGAATATATTTGAATAACTATTAATAGAGGT
Source organism: Cervus canadensis (assembly GCF_019320065.1). Classification (NCBI taxonomy): domain Eukaryota; kingdom Metazoa; phylum Chordata; class Mammalia; order Artiodactyla; family Cervidae; genus Cervus; species Cervus canadensis. The sequence continues at coordinate 16,460,548 of NC_057416.1, forward strand.
TTATATGGTTGTGCTTTAGGACTTTGGGGAACGCTAATTTCCTTCTTTAAACTTATATTTTTATATTCTCAGGGAAAAAAATCACTTCATTAGGAAAATTTTCTAAATCTAGGGTTGTCCTTTGCCTCTAGTTGTATAATTATTTAATAAATGTCTTCTTCTCAAGATTATTCTGCATGTGCAGGAACCATATCTGTCTTGCTCTCTGCTATTCCCCCACTTTTCCCAACATCTGGAACAATGTGAAACAGAGTAGATACTTATCAAATATTTGTTCAGAAACATTGTTGAATAGACAAGTATTGCTAATCAAATGGAATGTTGGTCATCTGAGTCCTTACTCTATGCCCAACCTAGGGGAGAAGCCTTGTTTGATGCTCAGAAAAATGTATCAGAGGGGTATGTTAGCATGAGTGCATTTAAGCCAAATCTTGGGGGAATGAGGCTGAGTAGATGCATTTTGAAGGGAATGCAAGAAATGTAGTTGTCTCACAGGTCAGGGAAGGAGGCAGTCTGAGTGGGAGTTGCCTGGTGAGACCTCTGGCAGTCAGAGATGAGAGTGCCCGTCCTGAGAGCTGCAAGATAGGCACACAGGTGGAAGGATCGAAGACTAGCCACCTGTTTCAGCACTTTGTATGTTTCAGGAGGTTTGTCTTACTCCTCAGGGCATTCAGTTTCTGGCACATGTAACTCTTTATCATGAGAATCAATGACCAGAAGCTAATTCTCAGACTGAATCCTCTCATGACACACAGGTCTGCATCATCTTGGTTTGAATCATTATAGAAAAAATTATTATTTTCTGAAGACGATTTGAAATTAAACAGCTTCTTCCATTAATTTATGTTTATTTTAAGTAGGTGAAATTTGACAGGATGCTTTATAACCAAAGCCCAGTACCTAGCAGACTATTTAATAAGTTTTACAATCATCACTCCAGGAGAGTCCATGAAGAAAAAAATCATCATTTTTTACAAAGACGTGTATGAATTTTGAGACATTAAATCACAGTTTTCTAGTGTCATTAATCAATTGCTTAATTAATAAATAACCTATCAAATGGTTTGGCCTTCACTAGTTAGAATCACTTATGCAAATGGGAAATATTAATGTCAAATTAGAGCTGATGTATAAGTAGTTATGAATAATTTAATGGATTATAACAGTTCTTTTGTAATATTTTGAAGCACTCTGATTGCATTGAGCCGACTATAGTTGTCATATTTGCATATCACTTTTAGTTGATACTAGGGCTATTTTAAAAATGGAGTGTTTTGTTCTCACTGTCCTTCTGTTGGAACTGATGGATAATCTCTGGTTTGTTTGTCTTGCCTACTGTCATACCATTGTTTTTTTGTTTGTTTGTTTGTTTTACTTGATCATATATGACCTAAACAAAAATTGTGTTTCTTAATCTAACTGGTATAGGAGAAGAAAACATATTTAATGAAACTGGCTTACTTGTAATGTGCTTTTCAAGAAGCAGCAAATAAGGTTGATATAAGCTGTTTGCTAGAACTTGCAACCATGCCAGCCAGTATTCAAGGCAGTAAATGTCAGGGTGCCACTCAAAGCAATGAACTTAATAACTGCCTATCAAGGATGACATTAACTCTGATAATATTAACAGACAGAGTGCAGGCTACTATGAAACTGTGTCTTTCCTTTTTTTTTTCCCTAAAGTTAAAAATGGAAGACCTGCTAAAATCCATAGCTGAGTATATGATAGCCATTAACCCTATAAGATTCCTCTCTATTAACCCCATAAGGTTGTTATGGCATTTATAACTGCATGATGAAATGAAATTGATAGATTCATTACATTTTCAATAAAGGACAGGATGAAATATAAATTCATTATTAGAATTTAGTGTTTTTCTCAATAGCTAAAATGTTGCCACAATTATTTCATCTCTCAGGAAAAAAAATGTAGTGCTAACATTTCCATTAATTGCGAAGTTCTTTTATAAGACAAATGTAATTTCAGCCTGCATAAAAACAGGTATATGTTTCTGGGGACATCAGATCTCCCCTATTTTAAAGTTGTGTGTGTTCTTTGGATCTTCTTATTTATAATTAGTTTTAGATAACTGTAATTATCTTTTTCAAGATTTGATACGCTACAGCTATTTTAAAAATCATTCAATTTTTGTTGCCAGGTAATTTCCTTAAAATTAGGTAATACAGAAAATATAGGCTCAAGATTTTGAAAAATAAAATTATTCTAATTATGGTTACCAGATGTATAATGAGATGTTATATTGTTTCCTTGCTATTTATGGAGGCTTCAAATGTGCTGTGTTCTACATACAGTGTATTAAGTAGCTCATGTCTTAAATTATATTCATAAGATTTCAATATATTTGTTTCTTTTTGGTCTGCTTGATGTATCATTTTCTGGGAAGGGTTTATAAAATCTCCAACTATAGTTGTTGACTTAACCATCTCTCTTCTGGGGTTTCATTGGTGATCCAGTGGCTAGGGCTCCATGCTTTCACTGCTGAGGGCACGGGTTTGATCCCTGGTCAGGGAACTAAGATTCTGCATTCTGCCAACCACGTGGCCAGAAAAAAAAAAATCTTTCTTTAAAGTTTGGTTAATTATTTCTTGATACACTTTGAGCCTACATAGTTAGGAACTTCTGTGTTTATTGTCTGAGTTAGAAGGAAGGTGCTGTATTGTTCTCTTTGTTATTATACGTGTGCTTAGTCGCTCAGTCCTGTCTGCCGCTTTGCGACCCCATGGACTGTAGCCCACCAGGCTCCTCTGTCCATGGGGATTCTCCAGGCAAGAATGCTGGAGTGGGTTGCCGTGCCCTCCTCCAGAGGATCTTCCCAACCCAGGGATCGAACCCAGGTCTCCCAAATTGCTGGCAGACTCTTTACCATCTGAGCCATCAAGGAAGCCCCCATTACTATACATATATATCTAATATTCTTTTTTCCAAAATGTTATTTTTGCTTTAAAATCTATTTTGTCAGATACTAATATTTTTACCCTTGTTTTCTTTTGAATCATGTTAGTTTATCTTTTTTTGTTTGTTTGTTTTGGTCTTTTGGTTCTCAATTGTCTTATTATTAATATCAGTCACTTTTTAGTAAGAAATTACCTTAGAATTTTTTCATGTCCCTGTATTGCCTAGTCCCCACACCCATACCAGTATCATATTGATACTGACTTAATTTTTGTTCTGGGTTAATTTGGATACATTTTCTTTTATTTTTTTAAATAAATACTGTCCTCACTTTATGTTTTAAGACAATAATGAAAAAAAATATCCATTTCTCCTTAATTATTGGATATTTCTTTCCATTATTCTCTATACATTTTTCAGCTTCATTTCTATTTTCCTCTCTTTTGGGACTTTCATAAGCTAGATGTTGGCATATTTATTTCTAGTCTTTATTTCTCTTAGATTTTCTGTTGTATCCTCACTTCATCCTTGACTGCTGCTCTCTGTAAAGTTTCTAAACTTAGCTTTTAGCTTACTAATTTATTCATCAGCTATGTCTGTCCTGTCATATATTTATCTGAAACATTTTGTTCTTCATTTCAACTATTATATTTTTCATTTTTAATACTTTTATTGAGTTTAGGTTTCATAGAACTTTGCTCTTGTTATTTATTTATTTATTTTTGTTCTTATTTTTTTTTCCCATTTATTTTTATTAGTTGGAGGCTATTTACTTTACAGTATTGTAGTGGTTTTTGCCATACATTGACATGAATCAGCCATGGATTTATATGTGTTCGCCATCCTGAATCCCCCTCCCACCTCCCTCCCCATCCCATCCCTCTGGGTCTTCCCAGTGCACCAGCCCTGAGCACTTGTCTCATGCATCCAACCTGGACTGGCAATCTGTTTCACACTTGATAATATACATGTTTCGATGCTGTTCTCTCAGATCATCCCACCCTCGCCTTCTCCCATAGAGTTCAAACGTCTGTGTCTCTTTTTCTGTCTTGCATATAGGGTTATCGTTATCATCTTTCTAAATTCCATATATATGCATTAGTATACTGTATTGGTGTTTATCTTTCTGGCTTACTTCACTCTGTATTTAAATTACCTCTTCCATTTCTGAAAATGTATTTATGGTGCTTAGATTCTTGGTGCATCTGTTCTCATAATTATCTTTCTGATGCAGACACTGTCTCAAGGTTCAGCCTTTGGACCACTTCTTCTTTAGTGATCTCACACTCTTTCATGGCTTTAAATATAACCTTTTTATTGTGATGACTCCCAAATGTGTGTATCTAGAAGGTCCCAGATCCACGCTGAGTTCCAGACTCAGAGATCCGCCTGCCTCCTTGAAGTCTCTAATTGTAACATCACAGGCACCGTCACCCCAGGTGTTCCGGACTAGTGTCCACACCTTTTCCCCACTGGTTCCTTCTGGAAACTTCTGCATTTCAATTAAGATATTCCTGTATTTCAGTTGTTTAGATCAGGAATCTTTCTACCTATGTAGGCTTGAATCCTTTCTTACTTACTCATCCCATGTCTAGTTTGTAGAAATCTGTTGACTTTACATTTATGATATATCCATGATGCAAGCAAGCTGTACCATTATCTATGGTCCAAGGCACCAGCTTTTGCCTGGGTTATTGCAATAGCCTGTTTGCCAGTGTTCTTATGTGGACTCCTGTCGTCTTCTCCTCAAAACAGTAGTTGGAGTGATCTCATTAGACTATAAGCTAAATCATGTCAGTCTTCTGCTCACAATATTCTGATAGCTTTCTGTCTTATGCATGGTAATAGTCAGAGACCTGTGACCTGTTGAGTTCTGCTTGATGTTGAGTCCCTTGTACTTAACTCTGACTTCATCTTCTGCTTCTCTGTCTTTAATTCACTGTTCTAACCACACTGATCTTCTTGTTCTTCCTTAAATATGCCAGACTTCTTACAGGAGATGATTTCAAAAATCCCATCCTTGCAGTGAGGTCTTCTGTTTCCTCGCCCACCCACACTCAAATTTCACATTGTTAGGCATTTTGTATCTCTCCTCCCTAATTCATTTTTTCCTTACCAACCATCACTACCTAATATATACTTATTTATCTTATTTTTTCAATTACGACATAACATATGTATTAAAATTCTCCCCTTTTAGAGGACAGTTCTGTGAGTTTTGACAGATGTATGCAGCAGTGGGACCACCATCACAGAAAAGATGTAAAACAGTTCCAGTGACTGAAAAATTCCTCCATGCCCTCTTGTGGTTATCTCTTCCAGCATCCTCCAGTCCTTGGCAACAACTGCTGTTCTTCCTCACTGTAATAGTGCCTTTTCCAGAGTGACATATATTTGGGATCGTAGTTGATTTACAGTGTTGTGTTGATTTCTTGTGTATAGCAAAGTGACTCAGTTATACATAACTGAGATACATATGTTCATATAGATACTTATGTTCTTTTTCATACCCGTTTCCATTATGGTGAGGTTATAGTTATTAACTTGGTCATCAATTGTTTATGGAGATTAGGGTAAGAGGTTTCTCCATAATCATAAATTGGAGAAATTATCCCAGTATCCATTTATTTTGGTCAGTACTAGTAACACCAAACTGATCCTTTCTAGCCAAAGGAGGAAAAGAGGAGGGGCGGAGGAGGAAGGAAAGAGTGGAAGCGGGGAGAGGAGGTAAGAAGAGGGAAGAGAAGAAAAAAAATCTTTTTGGATTTTGAAGGAGGTTTTACAGTCAGTGCTTGTGGTTGAAATGCAGTCATAAAGGAACCAAGAATGAGATTGAACAGTGGATCAGAGATGGTGTTAAGGTTTTGGTAATTACTGAAAGTTATAATTCTTGCCCAATCTGAAATGCTCACATATATAAGTAAAAAGAACTGCTATTGAGATGACCTATTAGTTATTTTACAAGAGATACATACTTGGTAACATACTGTACTGTACTTTAGTAGAGTAACATACTGTACTTTAGATACTTTAGTCATCAGCTATCAGGAGTAGTTTTTTCTGTTTTATAACCAAAAGTGTATGAATATCCTGAATTAATTTCCTAAGGCAGAAGAAAAGCATGTTGATTATAGATTTTGATGCCAGAAGTAAAGGGTCAAAAAAAAAAAAAGAAGTAAAGGGTCAGACTCCCAAATCGTCCTAATATTTGTTCCATATCTGTGTGCGGTAAGGGGATTGCTCCGTAGTGCTAGAATTTCAGGATGAGGAAACAATATTAGGATGTTTTCTGTAATTAATATTTAAAAATTTTTTACTACAAAGGGAAAACGGCAACTTTCTGGATAGTATTTGCTGGGAGGCCTAGAAATTAAAATTAAAATCCCATAGGGAAAAGTAAGATAATTATTTTTCTCCAATATGCATGCCCGATTACATTTCTAGCCCTATTTAAATGTATGAAAAATTAGCCATCTTATTAATGATTACTTCAACTTGTTCCAGCTTTGAGTTAAACTGATTATGTGTAATAATTGTTTCCAGCTAGCATCATCACCACAGTTAAAAAACAAACAAAATTCATTGAATCTCTGTGTGCCTAAATAGTTCCAAGCATAGTTCTCTGCAAATGAACATGCTCAGTTGTTTTCCTCAAGGTTTTTTCATTTTGATTTCAAGATTTTGTTTTTCTTGTCTGATTTCAGGATTTTGTTTTTGGAAGTATAGTTGATTTACAGTGTGTGCCAATATCTGCTGTGCGGCAGAGTGACTCAGTTATACACATTACAGACATTCTTTTTTAAAAATTTTCTGTTATGGTTTGTTCCAGGAGACTGGATATAGTTCCCTGTGCTATACAGGAGTACCTGGTTGTTGATCCCTTGTAAATGTAGTAATTGGCATCTACCAACCCCAGACTCCCAGTGTATCCCTGTCTCCCCCACTCCCCCTTGGCAACCATGAGTCTGATGCCTGTGTCGGAGAGTTTATTTCTATTTTGTAGAAAGGTTCATTTGTGCCATAGTTTAGATTCTTCGTATAAGTGATACCATATGTCATTTGTTTCTTTCTTCCTTCCCTTGGTATGATAATCTCTAGTTGCATCCATGTTGCTGCAAATGGCATTATTTCATTCTTTTTTATGGCTGAGTCGTATTTGAGTGTATATATTTATATACCACATCTCATTTATTTACTCCTGGTCTATGGACATTTAGGCTGTTTCCATGTCTTAGCTATTGTAAATGGTGCTGATGTAAACATAAGAGTGCATGTATCTTTTTGAATTATAATTTTGTCCAGGTATATGCCTAGGACTGGGATTGCTGGATCATATGGTAATTCTGTTTTTAGTTTTCTAGGAGCCTCCATACTATTTTCCATAGTGACTGCACCAACTTACATTCCCACCAACAATATAGGAGGGTTCTTTTCTCAGGGTTTTTTCAAATTTGATTGTTTTATTTCTGTTTATTATAAAATTGTTTAAAACATACATAAATCTAGCTATTCAATAAACATTTTATTTTATTTAAAAGAACCTATATCTGTATTTATCAGTTAAGTTATATGGAAGCCTTACTTAAAATGTTATTATGTCAGTATGAACATTTCAAATCCATCTACTTATAAAATTTTTCAGAAAGATTTATGTTAATTTATCATATCAACACCTTATGAATTTATACTAGTTCATTAATCTAAGAATATCCATATAATGCATTGATAGTACTTTTGCAGTAAAGTAAAAAAAAAATTATTGTGTGTCTTCCATAGCTAAATGAAACATACCTAGAACTGGGACTGACTTAATGTGTAGACGTGCAGGTAAATAAATATAGAACAGGGTTGTATTTCTCTTATGTCTTCATTCTTTCTCACTCAAGGCTAGGGAGATTGCAGCCATTTGACTGAGATTTCTTTGCAACACAGGGTCACGAGGGAAATGAAGTTTATTTGGAATGACGTCTTAGTTTCGCAGTTTAATATATTGTTGTTCACAAGGTACGTCTTCTCTAGCTCATGACATGTCCTTCCAAGTCCTAAAGGAGGATCCCCAGGGAAAAGCAAGTTAAAGAAGACAGATATCCATGTTCGTATTTGCAAATGGGTTAAATTCCCCCAGGGAGAAAAGAAGATATATCAATTTTCAACAGTCCAGAGCAGTGTGCCAACATTATAGCATGGCAATTGTATTTATACTACAGTTTGAAAGCTAATAGCCACCAGAATTCTATTCATTTTAAGGATAAGCTTTCTCCCCTAATACAACATATTGTAACATAACATAACATAGCATCATATAGCATAATATACCCTGTAATATGTAATATGACCCTATAATAGCCAAAGGAGCTAAAAGATATATGTATAAGTATCTTTATGTGATATATATAATAGCATGTTTTTCCTAGAATTATTAAATAATTCAATATTATTGACATTTTCAAATAGCTCCTTATGGTTTACAGCAGTTATTTTAAATATTATACTTAAGTCTGATTAAAAGTATACCTTATTTTCTTCTGCTATCACTCTAAAACCTAATCTGTTTTAGGCTCAAACTATGAAAAAAGACCAACCTAGGCAGCATATTAAAAATCAGAGACATTACTTTGCCAACAAAGGTCTGTCTAGTCAAGGCTATGGTTTTTCCAGTGGTCATGTATGGGTGTGAGAGTTGGACTATAAAGAAAACTGAGCACTGAAAAATTGGTGCTTTTGAACTGTGGTGTTGGAGAAGACTCTTGAGAGTCCCTTGGACTGCAAGGAGATCCAACCAGTCCATCCTAAAGGAGATCAGTCCTGAGTGTTCATTGGAAGGACTGATGTTGAAGCTGAAACTCCAATACTTAGGCCACCTGATGTGAAGAGCTGACTCATTGGAAAAGACCCTGATGCTGGGAAAGATTGAGGGCAGGAGGAGAAGGGGACGACAGAGGATGAGATGGTTGGATGGCATCACCAACTCAATGGACATGGGTTAGGGTGGACTCCGGGAGTTGGTGATGGATAGGGAGGCCTGGTGTGCTGCGGTTCATGGGGTCACAAAGAGTCGGACACGACTGAGCGACTGAACTGAACGGATGAAAAAAGATACCTCGAATATGAGACTAAAGAGATATTCAGAGGGTAGGGTAAAAAAATAAAGTTTCTTATATTCATCTTTGTCAATATCTAGTTAATGTTTTGAGGTTCAAAACAAATATAATTAGTTATGAATTCTAAGTATAAATCATGTATCTGTAGGGATAGATTGTCAAACAATGTTTTCTTTCGATTGATTTGAAAGGGTTTCTGTTTTGTATTGTTTTTTTTTGGTGCGTGCTATGCCAGAATGTCCTGTGGGCCATGGATCTCTTTCAGCAAACTTCCAGTTTAGTGGGAAGATAAACCACACACATAAACTCAAATATAATGTGCAAAATGAGAGATACATATAGAGCACTTTGGAATTCCACGCAGGAAGGTGGTATGGTCGGAGATGGAGTTAAAAACCTTTGGTGATGACAAGGTGAGTTTGTCCAGTTCAATCAAGTGCGTTTTCAAATAGCAGAGTTAGTTGAAATAGGGACTCTGCAGGAAGAATATATAAAACAGGAAAATATGGTAAAAAGCTATTTCTTGGTAAAACAAATCACTAATAACTTTTAATTTGTAAAAATACTTATTTTTCTTAAGAAAAAAATGTTTAGGTGATATGTATAATAAAAATAGGAAAAATTATGTTGACAAGTGTTGAAATGTGTGTACCTTGAAGACCTTAAAATAGTTTGTTTTGTAAACTATTGCATTCTTACTGTTTAACATACAGAAATATTTCAAAAACTTAAAAATGCGGTATTCAAGATGATGTCAGTTAGCCTGGCAAAACCTGAAAATCTGTACTTTTGTCGTCCCTTGAAAGTGTCATTAGACTTTCTCTCTAAGTCCGTGGCATCGGTATTCAGGTTGATCACCTGTACCTTGTAAAAACAAACATGAATTTTTAGAAATACAGTGTGGTAGGTGGTAACATTCAATCTGAGAAAGACAAAACGAGCTGGAGCAGAGATAGAATTCGGTGTGCTGAAACTCCATGGTTCACTGCTTCACAGGGTTTTTTGTCCTCAGTAGAGTTAACAGATTAATTAGGGAAAACTCAGATTTAGCAACAAACAAACGTGTGTGGCCTGCAGAGCCGGCTCTCCTCTGGCACCCATCTCTTCTCTCAGGTCCCCTTTCCTTTCGTTGCTGTCCTCATCTTCACAGGCTCCTAGGACCAGCCCTTGTTGCTTCCCTCCATCTGTCTTTGCTCAGATGTCTTTGTCTTTCCCCGTCCCCGGAAAGTCATCACTTGGAGGGTACGCTCCGTGTCCTTTGCACATTTAACTTTCCTTTAAGAGCCAGCTCCAGTTGATTTCTGTCCCTCACTCTCCTCCCCTCCCAATCATTAATTAAGCAAATAATTACCTAGTGAGTAGCAGCTAGATTCCAGGTGGTGTGCCGGGGGCAGGACTCCGGTCACTAACATGATGGGCTTGCTCTTGGGCGCCCGGGGTCTACCAGAGCATCCCTGTGGTGGCCCATCCCACCGTGAACTAACTCATCCGTTTCCAGGTGTTTGTCTAGATTTGACATAAATTCACTGGTTCACTCCTCACGGCCCCCAGGAGGCAGGCCCCTCTCTCCTCCGCCCAGGATGCAGATGATGTCATTGCAGACACAGCCACGCCCACCCCTTAAGAAGCCCCGCTCCCTCCTTCTCCTGGGGACTTGCCTTATGTGCTCAGTCGCCCAGTTGTGTCTGACTCTTTGTGACCCCGTGGACTGTAGCTCGCCAGGCTCCTCTGTCCATGAGAATTCTCCAGGCAAGAATACTGGAGTGGGTTGCCATGCCCTCCTCTAACGGATCTTCTCAGCCCAGGGATCGAACCCGTGTCTCCCGCCTTGCAGGTAGATTCCTACTGTCTGAGCTACTTGCCTTATACTTGCTGAATGCAAGGTCCCCTGGATTCTTCTCATCTCAGCTCTTGCCAAATTTCTCCCTGACCTTACTGGGAGCTGTGGATTTGTTCTCTGCTCTGGCGATTCTGTGCCTGGCCAGTCAATGACGGCTCTTAGGACCTTGGCCCTGGCCCTGAGATATCACTCTCGCTGCTGTATTTCACTTCAGGTAGGGGCTTGTGGCCCTGTCTGCGCGTGATTCTACTGAACCTGGGCAGTGATTTTTAATGAACTCTTCAAGGAGTATTTATGGAGTCCCTGCCTAAGGCTGGACATCATTCTCCGTGTCAGGGCTGTAGTGGTGAAAAAGGCAAGCAAGTCTCATTCTCTAGAGTATGTACTGGAAGGAGGATTAAAGCCAAACCCTTTTGTACCTTATTGTTCCGTTTTCATTTCTGACCCCAAGAGAAGTTGCCCGGCTTGTATCTATCATGGTGATACCAACTAGCATTTCTTTTGTATTTACTATCTCTCTTTCTATGTCAAGATACTCATTTTATTGATTTAATCTTCTAATAGTCCCCAAGGTCGGCACCTTTGTTATCCTATTTTATTATTATTATTATTTTAACTCATCATCTCATTTTAAAGATGCAGAAGCTGAGGTTCAGAGTGGTTTAAGGTCACGTGGGCAGGGCAGGATTTACTCTTTTTTCTCAGGTGTCTACCCAGGCCCTGTGCCCAAGAGAAGCTGGGAGATGTGGAGAATAAAGAGGAGGCCAGATGCATGCTGTCCACAGTGGGGAGAGGAGATGCGTTTGTGAGCAAAGAAGACCCACGCCTTGCTCCTGGTGGAGCCCTGGGAAGTTGACAGAACCTCATTAAGAAAGTATGTGCAGGAACTCGAGCCCTGAACTTTGACTAAAATTCTCATTGGCCACTTATGGCCCGGAGACAGGCATCGGGCTAGGAAGGTCCTTGTGATCTTCAGCCATCATTTTTGAGCAGTGAACAGATAGCCTTGGGAATAACAGACCTTTGCAACTTGAGGGTCACCAATGGGTTCGATCCTTTGAGGCAGAGAGAGTCCTAGTGATATTTGTACTGAAATTTTCCTACCAGCCCAATAAAATGGACGCTCAGAATGAGATTCACTTTTATTAGGGGAAATAAAGGCACGGCCATCCCTTGCACATCTGAGTTTGTGGTTTGAGATTCATCACTACTACACACAGATCTTGATGGAGTGCCGATTCCATGTCAAAAGCTATGCCCTGTGAAGGATGCACAGGGGTGAATACAAAGTGGTGATGTCGTGAATACAAAGTGGTGACGTCTCCAGATAAATGGACAAAACTGATAATAAATAAACAAACATGCAATTAAAAGATACACATTTTGAGAAGTGTCATAAATATCTCGGGTGCTATGGGAGAGGATACACCAGAACTAGGGGTCAGTAACAGTCTCTCCTAAGGAATTAACTCCTAAGTAATGAAGATGAGTTACTTGGGAGCATGGGGTGGGGAGGAAAAGATTCTGAGCCCAGACTAAACAGCACAAGTAAAGAGTAGGAAATGGGACTGAAAGGTGACCTGGATGCCTGACTGAAGGGAGGAGGAGGATGTCGTGTTGAGCTTTAGCTGAAGGGGTAGGTGGTAGCCACAAACTGAAGAGACTCTTGTGTCAGGTTGTGGATTTGCAGCTTAACTTTATCTAAAAGGGGGAAACATTGACGACTTTGCAGAATGGGAGGAGCACGTTTAGATTTGCTCTTTTAAAACAATCCTTGGATTAATGAATAGACATGGTGAGGCTGGTTGAGAAGCTGCTGCTGTAAGGATGGAAAGAGATGTGGATGGCTTGTACTGTAGGCAGTGAGAGTGGGGTGGTAACAGAAAGAGCTGAGTGTCCTCGAAGTTTATTTAATTGATAGGACTCAGGCAAGTGTGAGGTATAGGAGGTGATGGAAAACAAGGTATCCGAAATCCCCAGATGTGCAATATAAACACCTGGGATGATGGCGATGACTTGTACAGAGGGGGAAGAGAGAAACAGGTTTCAGGAAAAAAGATCCAACATTCAGATGCAGGCATGCTAAGTTTAAAAACACGGGAGGAATTCAAGAAGACATTTCATCATACTGAATATCTGGGTACTTTTCATATGTCAGGTAAAACCCACAATTAACTTATATGCGTAATACAGCTCTTTGGCTTTTTGTCTAAAGCAGGAGGAATCTGAAGATCATATCAGCTGATTCTGTCTTGAGGTATTGATTTAAGCAACTGGGATAAATGCAAATCAAATCCACAAAGCTTCTGGAAAGTCCTTTAAAGACACATCTGCATATGCAGAATCACGTTTATATTAGTCAGCAGAGTTTTAATTGTTTAATCGCCTTAGTCATTAGCTCAAGATGGATTTTAAGTCTGTCTTAAAATAAGCATGATTTACAGTTGTGTATCGAGAAAGAAATAAAATAATCCACCATTTGATTTTCTGCCTCTAAGCTGCCTTATCTTCAAAGCTGTAAGAGTGAAAGTGCATAAATTAAGGAAGTTTTCAAATAAATATTCACAGAATGGTGATGTCTGTATAAACTTATCTGAACAGTAAAGCCACAAGCTGGTTTCATTTACGGTATGCAGGAGTTAGAGTTAGGAGCCAGGCAGTTCTTTAGTTGACAGCCAGTAATGGTCTTTTGCGCATGTTGCAATCTCAGACACCATCTTCATTTCGGTTGTAAGGACTCCTGTTCTTCTGTTTTATGTATTTGCTGTTGGTTTCTGTCTGCTAGATCTTAGACCGAATGTTGTGACCAAATGAGAACTCTCGCTTCCCGCATTTACTGTACCGCACCATTTCCATAACCTCATCAAAATGTGGTATTTTTTCCCAAGGCATCGCCGTATTTTTCTCTCATCATGACACTTAATTTGAAGGTGGCAGGCTGGAAGATGCACTGTCCTGTGACAAATTTGTAAGCCACGAATTGATCTCTGCTCTACACGCAGCAATATGCAAGCGTGGTATCTTGCAACTTACCATAAATCATGTTTTACTTCTCTGCTCATAGACTCTCTGAGAACTGAGTGGCAATGTGGAGATGGATGGGGGTCAGTTCTTCGCTGTCGTCCACTGCCGCTGGTAATTTATGGATAAGATAGAACACCCGTGAGTTATGATGCCTCTTGTTTGTTTGAGTTGTCCTGTGCTGAGGACTGCAATGCCTCCATCACAGAGTTTGAGTGTTTACTATCACGCACTGCGAAAAAACGCTAACTCATAGAAGCATGGCGTTGTATTCATGAGCTGTAAGCTTTATCCAATCAAAAAGTCATTTTCTCTTTTGGCACAGTGCCCTGGGGCTGGAGCACAAGGATGCTGCAGATGTATGGCTGCAAGGAAGGCTGACTGAACTAAGTCAAGTTCTTCATTCCATGGTCATTAAGAAACCTGAGAGGGACTTCATCACAGTGTCTTCCATAGCTGGAGTAGTTCCCGCTCTGCCCGCATCACCATTCCCCCCTCCTCAAAATAAAGAGAATATTGGCAGAAGGTATTGAGTCCTTGTTATGAAAATTTTCTTTTAAAAGTAAACATTAGCAACCTGTTAAGAGAAATGGAAGGAAAAAAGTACCTTGCTCTTTGAGAATTTCAAGTGCAGTTTTATTCTCATCACTTCATTTTAATCTGCAGAAGAAAGTACCATCTTAAGTGCACTGGCATTATTACCATTAATTAATATTAATTGGGCATACACACTCTCCCAAGTTTTCAAATTACACTCTGATCTTTGGCACAGCACTTCCGACACTCTTTACAATCGTTAATGGTAACATGGCAGTGTGTATCACTGATCTAAGACATGAAACACAAATTTGCAACATCAATTATGACATGATAGATTATGTAGTAGTAGAGAGATCAATTGTTCATGAATGACGAATATAAAAGAACGGGAACATGCCTTAGCAAATGTTAGTCCTTCTTCTGCTCACCCTTTCAATCACCCCATCCTGGCAAACTTAGCTAGTTTTTTTTTTTAATCTTAGATTCTTTGGAAGACTTTTCATATAGTAGGCACTCAATTTTTTTTTTTTTCAATTTCTCCTTTATTTATTTTTTTCCAGTGGGTTTTGTCATACATTGACATGAATCAGCCATAGATTTACACGTGTTCCCCATCCCGATCCCCCCTCCCACCTCCCTCTCCACCCAATTCCTCTGGGTCTTCCCAGTGCACCAGGCCCGAGCCCTTGTCTCATGCATCCCACCTGGGCTGGTGATCTGTTTCACCCTAGATAATATACATGCTGTTCTTTCGAAACATCCCACCCTCACCTTCTCCCACAGAGTTCAAAAGTCTGTTCTGTACTTCTGTGTCTCTTTTTCTGTTTTGCATATAGGGTTATCGTTACCATCTTTCTAAATTCCATATATATGTGTTAGTATGCTGTAATGTTCTTTATCTTTCTGGCTTACTTCACTCTGTATAATGGGCTCCAGTTTCATCCGTCTCATTAGGACTGATTCAAATGAATTCTTTTTAATGGCTGAGTAATATTCCATGGTGTATATGTACCACAGCTTCCTTATCCATTCATCTGCTGATGGGCATCTAGGTTGCTTCCATGTCCTGGCTATTATAAACAGTGCTGCGATGAACATTGGGGTGCACGTGTCTCTTCCAGATCTGGTTTCCTCAGTGTGTATGCCCAGAAGTGGGATTGCTGGGTCATATGGCAGTTCTATTTCCAGTTTTTTAAGAAATCTCCACACTGTTTTCCATAGCGGCTGTACTAGTTTGCATTCCCACCAACAGTGTAAGAGGGTTCCCTTTTCTCCACACCCTCTCCAGCATTTATTGCTTGTAGACTGTTGGATAGCAGCCATCCTGACTGGCGTGTAATGGTACCTCATTGTGGTTTTGATTTGCATTTCTCTGATAATGAGTGATGTTGAGCATCTTTTCATGTGTTTGTTAGCCATCTGTACGTCTTCTTTGGAGAAATGTCTGTTTAGTTCTGTGGCCCATTTTTTGATTGGGTCATTTATTTTTCTGGAATTGAGCTTCAAGAGTTGCTTGTATATTTTTGAGATTAATCCTTTGTCTGTTTCTTCATTTGCTATTATTTTCTCACAATCTGAGGGCTGTCTTTTCACCTTACTTATAGTTTCCTTTGTAGTGCAAAAGCTTTCATTAGGTCCCATTTGTTTAGTTTTGCTTTTATTTCCAATATTCTGGGAGGTGGGTCGTAGAGGATCCTGCTGTGATTTGTGTCGGAGAGTGTTTTGCCTATGTTCTCCTCTAGGAGTTTTATAGTTTTGGGTCTTACATTTAGATCTTTAATCCATTTTGAGTTTATTTTTGTGTATGGTGTTAGAAAGTGTTCTAGTTTCATTCTTTTACAAGTGGTTGACCAGTTTTCCCAGCACCACTTGTTAAAGAGGTTGTCTTTTTTCCATTGTATATCCTTGCCTCCTTTGTCAAATATAAGGTGTCCATAGGTTCGTGGATTTATCTCTGGGCTTTCTATTCTGTTCCATTGATCTATATTTCTGTCTTTGGGCACTCAATTTTTAAGCAAATATATGAACAAATGAATGGGGAAGAAGGGTAACAGAAATATACACTTCATACATCAAAACATATTTCTTTGAATATGATTATCAGTTTTTTCCAGTTTTGTATAATTTATTTTAAATAGAAACAACACAAGATGGTACATGAATATGTTCTGTCTTAAAAGTCCATATGTTACAAGCTATCAATGTTAAATAGGCTTTTAAAATATAATCTCAAGTAGGGGGATGTACTAAAATGGAGAACATATACACAGTGTTAATGCCCATCTCTCTAGAAACCCTTTATTGAAAAAGGTTTGAGTAATCCAAACATACAAAATAAAATATTGTAAGCTCCCTGTATAGGGGTTTATTTTTAGAAAAAAGCTATCATAGACTGTGTAGAATAAATAGCGATGAGCCATATTTATATTTGTTTTTAATTCCTATGTACTATGATATCCAGGAAGATGTGTGAAGTGTAAGTATACTACAAGCATACTTAGAGTATAAGTTATATAGTATTACATGGTATAAGATTTACAGTCATTCTTAAAACTACAAGAAAAATGTTGCTTTCTTTCAACAGTTTTGCTCTCAGTCGTAATTAAAATAGTGACAACAAAAATCAGATGTAAGATTTTTTTTAAGACTCTTCGGTCTTTAACTCACTTCACAATAGCTTGGTATTTTAATTCCATTATATAATTTATTATTCTACTGTGTATAAAGGGAAAACATGGAGGTATATAGGCATAGATTTGGCTGGTATAAACTTTCAGGGTATGAATGTTTAAAAGTGTAAGCACTGTGATATTGTGAATTCGATTAAAGTCTGAAGAAGTAACTTTCATGGCTTACCATATCTACCATAGAAATGTCAATACTTGGCAACCTTCTGCTTCAGGTCTGTTCAGGCCACTTCCCATTTTGGAAATTTCTGGGTCCCAGGACATAAACTTAGTGATCTCATTGAGCTTTACTTATTGTGGAATATTTTTCTTCTTTTATTTTCACATAAAGTCATGGAATTGGGGGAAAATAAGAATTAGAATAAGAAAGAGCAGTCATTTTTTAAAAGTAATGATAAATTCTACAAAATACAATACTACTTCATGGAGTTTTAATTTATGCCAAATTTAAATTTAAGTTTAAATTTAACTTATGGCAAAATTCTAAAGTAAATTTTTATAATATGGCTTATGAGCTTTTAGAAAGTCAATAGTAATTATTAGAAGGTAGGATGGATGAATTAAGACTAAGCAGTACTTTTAAAACATTTAAAAAAATACTTGTAAAAATTTTATTTTTAATTGGAAAATAACAAAGGTCCATCTGTTTTATATGAACACCATACACACACACATTCCTTTTCATATTCTTTTCTATTATGGTTTAACTCTGTGCTATGCAGTAGGACCTTGTTTTTTTAATCTATTTTGTATATAGTAGTTGTATCTGCTGATCCCAAACTCCTAATTTATCCCTCCCCTACCCCCTTTTTCTCTTTAGTAACCATAACTCTGATTTTTATGTTTGTAAGTCTGTTACTGTTTCATAAATAAGTTAATTTGTGCCATATTCTAGATTCTACATATAAATGATATTGTATGGCATTTGCGTTTCTCTTTCTGACTTACTTCACTTAATATGATAATCTTTAGGTACATCCATGTTATTGCAAATGACATTATTTCATTCTTTTTTATGACTGAGTAGTATTTCATTGTGTTTATATATACCACATCTTTTCTATCCATTCGTCTATTGGTGTAACCACAATACACTCTTACTGTCTATAGTCTTCATTGATATTTAGTTGCTAAGTTGTGTCTGATTGTTTTGTGACACCATGGGCTGTAGCCTGGCAGGCTCCTCTGTCCATGAACCTTCCCAGCAAGAATACTGGAGTGAGTTGCCATTTCCTTCTCCAGAGGATTTTCCTGACTACTGTGCATTAATTAGATATCTATGGCTTATTTACTACTCATTACTAATTTGTACACTTAAACAATATCAATCTTACCCCCTCCTCATCCTCCCCATCCTCTGATGCCAATAATTTTACTCTGATTTTTATACGTTTGATTTTTTTTGGATTCCACATATAAGTAGTAGTCGTGCAGTACTTGTCTTTCTCTGGCTTCTCTCACTTAGCTTAGTGTGCTCAAGGTCCATCCATATTGAAAATAACAGAATATCCTCTTTTCTCATGGCTGGGTAATATTCCGCTGTATACCACATGTTTTTAAACCATTTTTCTGTTGGTGGGCATTTGGGTCATTTCCATATTTTGGCTATTGTGAATAATGCTGTGATAAACACAGGTGTGCATTTATCACATCAAAATCCTGGTTTCATTTCCTTTGGGTATATACCCAGAAGTAAAATTGCTGGTAGATCTATTTTTAACGTTTGAGGAATCTATTATTTTTCTCTATGATAATAACCTCTAAATTACTATAGGTCCATTTACATTCCCATCAGCGGTACACAACTGCTCCCTTTTCTTCATGCCCTCACCAACATTTATCTCTTGTCTTCTTGATAATATCCATTCTAACAAGTGGGAGGTGACATCTCACTGTGGCTTTATTTGCATTTCCCTGATGATTAATGTTGTTGAGCATCTCTTCACATACATGACAAGGATATTTTTGACAGTTCAGTGGGCAAAGTAGTTAAATGTGCACTGGATGTTTACCCCCAGTGAATTTGTAACTAACTAAAAGACCACATGACATAAAAATAAACAAAAATACATATTTTTACTGATGATTTATTATTAGCCTGAGTAACTGTGTGGATAGCCTGCTGCAGGCCTACGTCTTTAGCTTGGTTGTATTTACTGTTTCTTGGCATGATTATCTAAAGAGGAGATGGAATCAATCTAATGAGATAAAACTTAAAGAAACTCCATAAAAGAAGGGTTGGGTGGATGTAATTAGTAGTGCATAGGAAAAAGACACCTCTCTACTTTCCTTCTTTTGTAATTTAGATTCATAGTTTTTTTTTTTTTTTAACATATATACTTGTTTGAGAGTAGGCAATCTATTTTCTTGAACTTTCAGTGTTGCAGAAAGATTAGAGCAAATAGCACTGTCTTCTAGTGTAATTGCTTTTTGCTAGATTTCTGTAACATGAGAAAGTAAAGGGTCTTGTGGTCATGCCATTTGGGGAAAGAGGATGATATCATATTCTAGAATTATCAGGATTGTATTCTTTCATAATCTGAATGTGACTTCTCTTTTAAAAATTATTCTTAGCATACATAGTTAATCTTCATTAAAATAAAATAAAAACTTTTAAAAATAGGGGATTTACTGTAACTTAGATATGTAACTTATGTTAATAGATATGTATCTATCTATTTATCTATATATATATACACACACACACTGTTGAAAAACATACAATTACAGTTGATTCATTAAGTAGCAACAGATAAACTTAGCTCAGTAGACTTAAACACATTTCTGAAATGAAATGAAAGGGAAATGCAGCAAAACTGTTACCTGAAAATGGTACTAAATCTTTTGCAGTAAAATGTTTTTAATACATGCTCATATTTAATTTTAAAAGGAGAAAGTACTTTCATACTTAAATATAGTAAGTTCTATCACAATTTAATGAGAAAGAATATTGAAGAAAACTACAAAATCAATGATGTATAAAAACCATGGTTTATTACAATTCTAATACAGATTTTTAATGCCTTTTGGCAAAATACAGTTAAAGAACTACCATATTAGATTGGATTGATATGTATTCCTGTGGCTGATTCAAGTTGATGTTTGATAGAAAACAACAAAATACTGTAAAGCAATTATCCTTCAATTAAAAAATAAAGAAATTTTAAAAAATTGAATTGACATTGTTTACAGACCCTTTCCTGAGTCCAAGGTTGAATAAGAAAGTGTTTTAAGAATTTAAAGTTGAATCTAAAGACAAAAGGCTTAGTATCTCCCAGTAGTATTTACACAGTTTGGCCCTGTGAACTGTCTGTAACTTGATTTGACAGGAAATAGTTGTGACTGACCCAAAGTTGCTTGAATAATTCAGTAAAAGGTAATTCATTTCTGATGAATGAATTTAGAAATGGGCAAACTGTCTCAAAGTCTGCATTTAAATGAAGATGAGGTAAACATTGAATGTCTGTCGATGTGCCTATATAGCGATTACCTTTAATACAAAGTGAAAAGTTACACCATTGGTTAATATCTTTTGAAGGGACTGGTAGATCTTGGGCTGGTTCTAGAATGTAACCATGGAGACTGACAAAGGTACTTAAATTAAAATAGGATTTGATTAGACAGTTGTTTTAAAAGCTTCAGAAAAATATATCAAAGGCAAAATGTTGAATGCCTAAATCAGATATCACTCATTGTAAGTGAAATTTCTGTTCTTGCTACATTTCATTAACATAATTTCTATGGAAATTTGGTTAAATGTGAATGCAGAAGAACAGTTACATCTTACTTAATAGGGCTAATTCCAGCTACAATATTTTAGATAAAAAATTGTGCAAAATCAAAATCGAAGTCTGTACACACTACAGCTGTACCTTCCTTCCCATCTCATGTTTGCTTGCTTAGTTTTTGTGAATTTAAACTGCCTTTCTAATAAAGGCTCATAAATATTATCATAAATGTATTTTCTTTCCTCCAAGACGTTCCTGACAATGGATAATTTATTACCTAGCTGTGACACATTTTTAGCCATTTTTATAACTAGACATTTTGGATGGCATCTTTTAACCTTCTTTTAGTACATTTTAACTAGGCAATTAGGAAACAGAAAAACAAGAAACAAAAAAACCCCAGGATTTGTATGAGAACTGGATATAGTGGAAAAAAATCTGTGGGTTAACTTGTATGTTACTTACCTTTTATATTAAATTAATTTTCTGTTTGTGAATAATTCAATACATTTGTTTAAATTTCTTGAACCACTGAAACTTAATGCACACACATTTGGGATGTAGTAAATAGTTAAAAATTTAAGACGGAAAATAGCTTTGTTGAATAGATTTATATAGAAAGGAATTTGATTAACTCAGTGAAATAAGTCACACAGGTCCGAAGGCTACCCCATTTAATGCTGATTCCTAAGAAGTCATGGGCTTCCCTGGTGGTTCAGAGGGTAAAGAATCAGCCTATGAAATGGAGGAGACCTGGGTTTGATCCCTGAGTTGGGGAGATCCCCTGGAGGAGGGAATGGTAACCCACTCCAGTATTCTTAACCTGGAGAATTCCATGGACAGAGGAGCCTGACAAGCTACAGTCCATGGGGTTGCAAAGTTGGACACAGCTGAGCGGCTAAGACACAAGAAGTTGTAGGTGATCTGAGTGGTACACGAACACTTCGGTAGGAGACATGCTTCTTTGCTTGCCCTAAGCTGTGCCTTACGGTCTTGCTCTTATGCTTATGGACAGTTTCAGAGTTAGAATCACTTTTATACAGGAATACTGAATGTTTATATGTTTCACCTCTGTAATTTCTTTACTCTCCAACCAGCTTGCGCCTATAGACATAACTGCAGTAAAGGTGATCGAAGATGCTTGGAGCTGACCCAACGGGAGAGAGTTGTGACTGCTGAGAGAATCCCAAAGAACTAGTCTCACTAGGCTCTTGTAGTAGATCTTTAGAATGTATTCATCTTGCTTTACTGAAACCTTATACCAGTTGAATAGCAACTCCCCCTGTCATCTTCTTTCTGGCTCATGGCAACCATTATTCTGCTATCTGCTTCTGTGAGTTTGATATTTTAGATACTTCATATCAGTCAGATCATGCAGTATTTGTCTTTCCTTGTCTGGCTTCTTTCACTTAGCACAATGTCATCAAGATTCATCCATGTTGTCTAATATTGCAGGATTTTCTTCTTTCTTAAGGCTAAATAATATTACTACATGTATATTATTATAATATAATTATATATAATATTATATAATATATATTTTATAATATATAAATATTATATAACTATATTGATTATTATAATATAATAATATTACTACATGTATATACTGCAGTTTCTTTATCCATTCATCTTTTGATGGATATTTAGGTTGTTTCTGTATCTCCCAGAACTTCTAAAGTCTTGTTTTGTGACCTAAAATTCCCTCTTTAGACCTAATGAACCTACCACACATAAACAGGACATTCCACCCGACAACAAAATATACATTCTTTTCAAGTACACAGGGAACATTGTTTTTCCTGGGCCACAGAAGAAGGCCTTAAAGTATAAAGAGAGTGAAAACAGTTCTAAGGGCTGAGACCATGAGGACACTTTACTTTCTCTACTCTTAGAAGAATCATGACTTGACTCCTGGGAGGAGGTGCCAAACACAACTGATTCCATGTTGGGCTACTGTTGCCTAAGGTGAAACCTTACAAAATTAATCCACATGTTTCTGTATAGTTTTACATTAACTCAGACACAGAATTGCTTTAGAATGATGAAATTAATTCCTATAAAAAGCAATCTACTTGCTGAAGCTAGGAAAACAATGATTGGAACCCATTTGTATTACATAAAAGGAAGTTGCTGAATACAGTCATCTCTAAATGAGGCTGGAAATTTGTTGATTGGTTTGTTGGAAACTTTCTCTCTTTCATTTTCCAAAAGAAGGAGCAGACGTGTGTCTGGCAATTTTCTATTTTTTTTTCTTGCTTCCCAGATTTAGTTCATTGATTGCTTGATTTTCTCAATGTTCATCTTTCAGCAAAGTTTATAGCAAGTAGGTATTCTCACTGTATGTCAGACGGCAGTGGTTAATGTGGGAGGTATTACTTCCCCAGGGTCCAGTCAAATCAACTTAGTTGCATGGGCAAGTCAATTGAAAGGTGACAGTGCTAATTACAGGCAGGAATTGATTCTCATCCCCTGGCCCCCTCGCCCCATGTTGCTCAGGAAACACCATAGAATTATAAACAATCATCTCATGAGTCATAAGAAAATTTCCACTTTGCAGATTTTCATGCTACACTTCAAGTGAAGCTGTTGAGTTATCTTAATGAAACATGGTTTAAACATTTTATCATATTGATGGCCTCTTTGTTCCAAGCACACCATTTAAAAATTAGTGCTATTATTTGCTGCAGTCCGTGGGGTGGCAACTGGAGAAGGAAACGGCAACCCACTCCAGTACTCTTGCCTGGAGAATCCCATGGGCGGAGGAGCCTGGGAGGCTACCAGTCCACAGGGTCGCAAAGAATCGGACACGACTGAGCGACTTCACTCACTCACTCACGGGGTGGCAAAGAGTAGGACACGACTTGGTGACTGAACAACAACAAATGTTTAGTTACGTAGGCACTTAGTTTTTCCTAATGTGGACACAGAATCATTTTTGCCTCCAAAAAGATATTTTTTTTTCTGAAACCCAAATCTAGAAATATGATCAGATGTACTATCTGACCATGGATGAGTACTTGATATTTAACTTTTGGCACTTATAATAGAAAATGTATATGTGCCACATTTAACATAACAAATTCAGTACACTTGATTCAGGGAGCACACAAACTAATGTTCAAGGGCTTAAAAATATGAAATTCCCCAGTGGTATTTCTGGGAGTTCACACAAGTTAGATGCAGTGGTAAAAATGATAATATGACAACCTTACAAGTCTTAACACTGGTATCATAAATATCATTCTCTTTCCTACCTTAAGATTTTTTCCTAGTTTCTAGAATTAGAAAAATGGAAAAACAAGGCAAATAAATGATAGGGGGTTTATTTATAAGAGTTCTCAAATTTAAAAAAAGATGGAGTGATTACATTTGAAACCATTACCCGTCAGAAAGCAGCTGCCTTCTGATTTCCTTTAGCTCTCTATGGGAGAGACTGACTTAGAGAAACGTATTGATGGAATGTTTTCCTCTTACCTGTCAGCTTCTTTTCATTTTTACAGCATTAATATTTGTTCATGCCTGTGTTCTTTCTCTGTGACTTTTCTGGACTCCAGAATTTCTGTCTTCAATCCAGTTTTTTATACAACTGCCAGATAAAGCTCTCTGAGGGCCAAATTATAATCACATTCCTATTTTGGTCAAAAAATCTTTAAACAAATGAAGCTACATGCACACGTATAATACAGATATAAATACAAACACATAATTATAGGATAGTTAGAAGAATTTATTAATTAGTAACAGATTAGGCGATGTGAATATTTGACTTTTTTTTTTAGTTTTTGTGTATATAAAATTTTCTACAGCGAATGATTATAAATTTAGTAATCGGATAGAAAATATTTAAAGTAGATTTATATTTAGAATATAATTATGTGTTCTTCTCTTTTATTTTGTATAATGGGCTCAGTAAGATGTATCTGTGCATTTCTTTTTTGGCCCTGGTCTTTGAAAGATAGTTAGGGTATGAGAGTGAATGGGGGAAGGAGACCTGCATGGAGTAGTTTAAAGACTTAGAATAGACTGAAGGAGTTGTTTATGGTTTCTCTACCATTCATTCCACCTCATGATTTAAGTATCTACATAAAACAGTTAGAACAGAAGGATACAAGAATTCTTCAGGCTGGAGTGTCCTTTGGGAACAGATCCTTAGGGAACCAGTGCAGTGATGGTGATAGGAAGCTGGTCAAAGATGGGAGATCCCGGCTATTTCTTTGTAAGAACCACCACTAACAGGAAGCTTCAATCAGCCATAGAGAAGAAAATCTCATTCTGGGGGCAAAGGGCACAAAAAGAAATGGGTGGAAGTGAGGGTCCAAAATAACGGATCAGTGTTCAAGAAAATAATTTCAGTCCTTAAGTTGGAGTGGCTGGAGGACTTGGACAGTCAGCATGGAAGTCAACTGTGATTAAGAGGGTCTTATGAGATCAACCCGTTCACATTGTAGTTTATGTGACTGGTGTCCCCACAATTGTAGGGTGCAGTGGCCAGACAGACCATCCTGTCTAGTGTTACAAACGGGGTCCCTGTTAAGCAGAGTGAGTTACTGGGGTTTAGAACTACCAAGCTGTGGTCTCGAAGGGAGTGTAGAAATTCATAATAACTGATGAATGATGTGGGCACAAAGGACTTTGCAGTGATGGCAGAGGTAGTGGATCCTTGCTCTGGAAGAATGGTTTAATTCACTGTAGAGAAAGAAACTTAGGTAAAATGTGGTTGCAAAGAATGTTGGTCCTGGTCCCAAATTGCTTGGGATGGTTTTCTGGCTCTGGGACATGCCAGACCTCATGCAATTTACTTAACATCTCAGTGTCTCATTTTTCTCATAGGGTTGTTCTTAAATGAATAGCATGCATATAAAGCATTTGGAACAAAGCCTGGTCCAAGGTAAACAATCAATAAATGTCACCAACTGCCTTTAGTACTGCCCATCTCTCTGAGTAGAGATATGAGCCTTTGACTGGGCAGTCTTAGGGGATCCAGCTTAGAGGCAGAGGGGTGAGGAAATTCAACCAGGGTTAAGATAGGAACACTTCACTCTAATACCTCCCCAGGTTCCTGAAGCAGGTTTCTGTATCCATTTGCAGGTTTAAAAAGAAATCTTTAAAAAAAAAAAAAAGTTAATTTGTCCGCACTGGGTCTTGGCTGTGGCAAGTGGGATCTTTGCTCTTTGCTGCAGCATACAGGTTCTTCTTTGCAGCACGCAGACTCTTAGTTGCAGTTAGTGGGATCTGGTTTTCTGATCAGGACTTGAACCCAGGTCCCCTGTATTGGAGTCTTAACCACTGGACCTTCAGGGAAGTTCTAAGAAATCTTGTTCCAGTGGCCCTTCTCTACATTCTAATAATGCCTTTCTGTGAAGAGAGTAGAACCTGTGCTTAAAACTTGACCCATTCCCTTTTCTTTGGATCTGGTGGGTTGACATTCCCACTTTACAAGTTTGTTGAAAGCAAAAAGAACCATCACAACCATCTTTTACTTAAAGATAGTTTTGATAGTTAATCAAAGATGTATGTGCTCAGTCGCTCAGTCATGTCTGACTCTTTTTGACCCCACGGACTGTAGCCCGCCAGGCTCCTCTGTCCATGGGACTTCCCAGGCAAGAATACTGGAGTGGGTTGCCATGCCCTCCTCCAGGGGATCTACCTGACCCAGGGATTGAACCCAGGTCTCCTGCATTGCAGGCGGATTTTTTTTACCATCCGAACCACCAGGGAAGCCCTAATCAAAGATGGTTTGTAGTTAAAAGAATGGAATATTGGGAACAGAGTCATTGTATGAACCAGGCATGTATTGGGATACTGTGGATTCTGCCCCCAGAGTCCCTCTGCAGTCACTAGTCAGAGGCTTTCTGGGTCTGGCATCTGACTTGTGGAATGCAGGTACATCAGAGATAGATTCTCTGTTCTTGATGGGTCCCTGTGCATTATGACCTGGCATCCCAACTGGTGACTGCTCAACTGCCAAACAGCACTTGGCCCCTTAGGGTTGGTGTATTGAAACCTGTAAAGAAGCTAATACCCTGTTCCTAGCCTTCCAGAAGGAGGTCACATGGTCCTCTGTTGGCTGGATTTCACAGAAAAGCCTGTGATTGACTGCTACAATTGCAGTATTAGATGATACTCAGTTAGTGGGAAATAGATTCCACCTAGATTCATTACCTTAAAACGGAAGGGCTAGAGGAAAAAAATATGTTAATACTTACTATTTTGTTGAAGCATACTGCCAACAGTTCTTTTGTTTGAGCATCAACTCATTTTCCTAGTTCAAAAGGTTGGTGCCATGGCAAAGGACATTTAGATAAGGGAAAGAAAAACTTTGTGTATGTGTGTATTATAAGTGAATGAAAAAAGAATTGTAAGATGTGTGTCTCCTGGAGTCTCCCTTTACCCTTAATATCTAGAGAAGATGAATTTAAAACTCCATTTCTATATCTTCTGAAAGGTTCAGTGCCCTCTCCAGTAATTCTGTGAGTTTGTGGTTATAGTTATGTGTGTATGTCTGTGTGTGCACGTGCATTTATGGGGTGATTATAATCAGTGTGATTTTCTGGATCCTAATTCTTCTGTTAGATTCTGTGCTGGTGCTCTTTTCTCTCCAACCTTGCATTCACACAAATGTTGAACTCATTCCTAACCTTGGTTTTCCAACCAAAAACAAAGCAAAGCAAAAATAAAAACAAAACCCCAAACCTTTATATACAGCCACAAGCATTTTTGGAAGATCTGGTGAGACCTGTCTGTATATGGGCCCAGTCCTGTCTGACTCTTTTAAGTCCCCATGGACTGTAGGCTGCCAGGCTCCTCTGTCCATGGGATTCTCCAGGCAAGAATACTGGAGTGGGTTGCCATTTCCTTCTCCAGTGGAGATCTTCCTGACCCAGGGAGCAAACCCGCGTCTCTTGTGTCTCCTGCATTGGCAGGTGGGTTCTTTACCAATGAGCCACGTGGGAGGATGTTTATCACTGCAGTGTGAAGAACTCAAAGCCCAGCAGTAAGCATCACTGTTCTTAAAACAGAAGTTCTACCATACTTTCACAGTGCCGCGCTCTCCTCCCTGTCCTGCTGAAGTTAGGGCAGGTAAGTGTTTGCTCTTCTGGGAGAGGCTGGCTAACTCTACCAAATCGGTTTCTTTCTTCTTGGATATACATCTTCTAGATGAAATTTCCCAGCTTTTTTGTACATTTTCTAGGTGACATTTCCCCATTGTCTTGTGCTGTGGTCCAATGCCCTAAATCATTATGACTGAAAAAATGGTTATTGTCCGGTCTCATTATCTATGTATTTCGACTAATTTTCTGGTCATTTAAGGAGGGAAAGTAAATTCAGTCCCATTACTGCGTTTTGGCTGACAGTTCAGGTTGGGATTGCTCAGGTGAACTGTTCTACTGCTGACTTCCCTGCAGACCAGGTGAGGTGTCTTGGCAACTGCCTTGCAGTTCGCTTTCTCCCTGACCGACTTACTTTCCGTTCAGCTGTTGCTGAGGGAGCTCCTCAGAACACCACCTGTGTGCAGATCTTCACCTGTCGGTCTGTCCACTGGGGAGCCCACCCTAAGAAACTTCTCACATGTAATTCTGCAGACACTTCGCCATGCACTTGCTTGCTTTAGATGAAAATTTAGAAGACCGAGTAGGAGATGATAGAGGCCAAAGAGGAAGAAATATGGAATCTTGAAGAGCCAGTTCCTCAGTCATAAACACCGATTTGCTTTTTCTAAATGTTCTTCTTCTTTCTTTTTTTTGGCCATGCCACGCGGCATGTGGGATCTTAGTTCCCTGACCAGAGATCGAACCAGTGCCCTCTGCAGTGGAAGCGCAGAGTCCTAATCACTGGACCGAGAGAGAAGTCCCACGAACATCTTTTTGAACTCAATGTGGATAAGAAATAAACTACTCTTGTGTTTGGGCATATAGGAAATAAATGTGTTTTAAATACTGGAATACACACACACACACACACACATATATATGTTGGACACATATTGGCATTTGTTAGCATAGCAGCATTACTTCTGTTAATATAGTTATCGGCTACCTGGTGGGCACGTCTATTCTGGGTGAGTTAAAACCTGTTGCAGGGGTCTCAGTTGCATCACTTATTCAATGCTGCCATCAAGGCTGAGCCCCGGGATCAGTTCCAGGTTGTAAGGCATGGACATGCCTTTCCCTTCCAAGACCCTGCCACCTTCCATAATGCTTCATGGGCATGACACACAGGTCTCAGCGCCTAGGAGAACGGTAGTGTGTCTATCCTTTCACTTTCCATTTCCTTGAGTCAGGCCACTCTTTTATGCTTATAAAGTACCAGCCTCTGTGCTCCCTCTAGTCCTCGAACAAAGGCTTGATGTGATTTTACTGCCATCTTAAACATGATGCCTCTGATGAGAAACATTGCCGTTGGCTTCTCTGGTGGCTCAGAGATTAAGAATCCGCCTGTCAATGCAGGAGACATGGGTTCAATCTCTGGGTCAGAAAGATCCCCTGGAGAAGGAAATGGTAACCCACTCTAGTATTCTTGCCTGGGAAATCCCATGGACAGAGGAGCCTGGTGGGCTACAGTGCATGCATACGTTTGCAAAAGAGTTGGACATGACTTAGCAACTAAACAACAATAACATATTTCAAAACATGTTTGTCGTATGAATATGAAGATCCTAATTGGGTAAATAAATCTAAATCACTTTTACATAAAAGGGACATGCATATCTCATGGGTTTTTTTGTTTGTTTTTAGCTCATTATTATTACTTTGGAATTCCTCTTTGAGCTAAACAAAAGAGATCTTCAGATTATAGGCAATGTATAGTCTCTGGCTTAGATCCTCCTCTCACTGAACAAAAGAAATCTAGCCCCAGTTTTTTATAGAGTACTGTTCAAGGGGCCAAGGATATGGCATGGAGCAAGGCAATGAGACACCCACCACTG
Source organism: Cervus canadensis (assembly GCF_019320065.1). NCBI lineage: Eukaryota > Metazoa > Chordata > Mammalia > Artiodactyla > Cervidae > Cervus > Cervus canadensis. Next base: position 16,490,308 of record NC_057416.1, read on the forward strand.
TTGAATTTCTCTTTTAGATATTTTCATATGATAATGAGGGTACTTGGGATGCTGTGGAAAGATGGTGATGTTGACTGGCTGTTATCTTTTCATCCTTCCCAGTTTCCTATTCTAGCAATGAGAGCAAGAAAAGTCCATAGGTAATCTTGTTATCTGTGACTACAGGGACACTGTTAGAGTGGTAAAATTCCCACAGAGCTTGAAAATAGCAGGAGAAAGTGGAACTGGTTTGAGAAATAATATCTTCTAAAAGTGAAATATGGGGGTGCAATTGTCACTGAAATTTATTGAGCATCTATTAGATGACAGGGCTTTATATATACTCTCTGATAATAATTTGGCAGGACTGATGAATAGGAATTATTGTGCTGTTTTCCCACATGATAGAATTAAGAGAGAGGCTTGCTCAAAGCTAGATACCTAGTAGAGGTAGAGCTTCAACCTCTCAAACTCAGGTTCTTTTCTGGTACTGCCTCAGAGAAGAAACTGAGGAATTTATAATAATTAAGTCTGAGTTTATAGGCATTATATCATAAGAGAAGCTCTCTCACATCTCCGTGAAAATGCAGGAATTCCAAAGACATCGTTCTCAAACCGTTATGATGGGCCTAATGGATCATGACTACTAAGCCAGAATTGCCTCTATGTTTTGATTATTTTGTTTTTCTAGCTCAGTGATGGGCAAATAATCGCCACAGGTCAAATCCATTCTGCTGCCTATTTTCCTGTTGCCCATGAACTAGGACTGAGTTTTACATTTTTAAATACTTGAAAAGAAATTTCCAAAGAATGCATTTTATGACACATGAAAACTACGTGAAATTCGAGTTTCAGTTCCTTAGGTATAGCCCTATTGGAACACAGCCAGGCTCACTCACTCATGTATGTTTGGTGGTTGCTTATGTGCTACAAAAGCAGAGTTGGATAGTTGTTGCAGAGACTTTATGGCTCACAAGGCTCAGAGTATTTACTTTCTGGTTTTTTTTTTTTTTTAACAGAAAAAGTTTGCTGACCCAAGCTTTATGAAAATGGTCCTAAGGGGCACTCTTCTTTACCAAGAATCTGTTCAGTCTCTTTTCCATTTTTTCACTTGTTCCTTCATTTATTTTTCCATAAAAAATTTACTAGGTTCCTCCTTAGTATCAACCATTATTCTGAGCACTGGGGTTAAGAGGGGAAAAAAATTCTAGAATTACCAGAAGTATAGCATAAAGAGGAAAGAAGGAGGATGTTATAGGAGGAAGGAACATGTGAAGGCATGGGGTAATGAAATAATGATAATGATAGTGCCCACCCTTTAGTGAACGATTAATATCATTTCCTCTTTACTTGCAACATGAGGCAAGTGTTGCGCTAAGCCATTTATATGTTTACATCATTAAATACTCAAAGCAACCCTTTCAGGCAGATTAATAATAATTAATCAAATTTATAGATGAAGAAACTGAGATTTTAAAGTGGTTATGTAGCTCATCCGAGGCACATAGCTAAACAGCGCTGTCTTCAGGATTCAACTCAGATCCGTTTTATTCAAAATCCCTCTGGCTATACTGGGTATAGCCAATGCGTATATACAATGTATTCATAAGCATTGTAATCACACCAGCATCTGACAATATATGTATTATTATTATTTAAATAGTATGCTAGTAGTGATCAAGTGTGATTTCAATAGGATGATTTTTGACATCCATATGTGAAAAGAGATGTGAGATTAATTTATTTGGATTAATTTATACTGACAGCGGCATGAGGGACCTGGGATATTCTTTCCTTCCCAGTGAAACTGTAATTATGACAGAAGAGCTCCCCTCTTGTGCTCCGCAATTGTCTGTCCACGGTCAGTTCTCACAAGCTGGAGAAGATGAGGCAGAAGTGGACTTCAGAGTATGATTTGAATCCATATCCTATTTTTTCCATCTAAATGTTTACAATGATTCTTTTTTGTTCATTTCTTAAATTTAATTTTTCACGTGTTCTAAATAGCTAGATGTGAAATTTCTTTTCTGTTACATCCAAGTTAGGTATTACTGAATCCAGTTTTAGAGAAGGACACAGGAATATATGACTCAGAGAATTATGAAAATCTCACTTAAAGTTGTACAAAGTAGTAAGTGATGGAAAAGGGGGTTTAAGACCGGTTTCCCATTGTAAAATAAATAAATAAAAAGCAAAAACAAATGCAGAACACTTTGTGCCCCAATACTATAATAGCTTGTATTAAAATTATGGAATGTTGAGTGTTTTAATGTGACTGAGTTAAAGACCCCTGGGTAAGAATGGTAGGAAATGAAGCTGGAAAAGTACTGTGGGCACTCTGTCATCATCTTAAATTCCAGGTTATGCTAGGGTTTATTTGGAAAGTGAAAGTGCACGTTGCTCTACAGTCCATGGAATTCTCCAGGCCAGAATACTGGAGTGGGTAGCCTTTCCCTTCTCCAGGGGATCCTCCCAACCAAGGGAGAGAACCCAGGTCTCCCACATTGCAGGGGAATTCTTTACCAGTTGAGCCACAAGGGAAGCTCAGGAATACTGGAGTGGGTAGCCTATCCCTTCTCCAGGGGATCTTCCCAACGCAGGAATCAAACCGGGGTCTCCGGCATTGCAGGCGGATTCTTTAACAACTGAGCTATCAGGGGAGAGGAAACGGGCTCATTTAGTGAATAGTTTTATGTGTTTATCTAAATGCTAATGGGCTTCCCTTGTGCCTCAGCTGGTAAAGAATTCGCCTGCAATGCGGGAGACCTGGGTTTGATCCCTGGGTTGGGAAGATCCCCCGGAGAAGGGAAAGGCTACCCACTGCAGTATTCTGGCCTGGAGAATTCCATGGACTGTACAGTCTATGAGGTTGCAAAGAGTCAGACACAACTGAGCGTCTTTCACTACTTGTGAATAGATCTCTTTTTCTCTTTCTCTTTATTCTTTATTCTTTATCTTTAGCATAAAGGATATTTAAGAGTACTGCACCTCTCACCCCTTACGCTCTCCATCAGCATGGTGGTTAATGCTGTATATCCCTTTCTTTTTTTTAACCTTTTATTTTGTATTGGAGTATTTGTTGTTGTTCAGTCGCTTTGGAGTCTAGCCGATTAATAATAGTTTCAGGTGAACAGAGAAGAGACTCGGGCATATATATACATGTAGCTATTCTCCCACAAACTCCCCTCCCATCCAGGCTGCCACACAGCACTGAGCAGAGTTCTCTGTGCTCTGAGTAGGTCCTTGTTGGTTATCGGTTTCAAATGTAACAGTGTGTATGTCCATCCTAAATTCCCAAACCATCCTTTCCTCCCATCCTTCCCCTGACCCCCTTCTATCTTTAACAATGTTTATGACATGTAATTATGCCATTGATTAAAGAGGTGGGGGATGGTTATGTATCTCCCTTTGCTGCCCTGAAGGGCTTTAATATATAATGCTGCTTCTAGCCATTATATAAAGATGAGTCAACGTGTCTCCCGAATTTTGGAAGTAAAGTTAAAACATGAGGAAACAATATGAATTGGATGGGATTAGCATCTGAAGTGTGACTTATTTTAAGAGATCCATTCATCTTTGACTAATTGGAAATATCTAATTCCAGTTAAGTTTTTTAAGGCAGTGTCTCATGAAAATATGAGCAAATTTAAAAAAATAGTTTGTTACTCTGCCAAGTTCACTATAAACTTCCCTAAGGATAAAAACTTTTAATCAAAGACACACTGTTTATGTGGAAAAGGGAAGATTAAAGCACAGATTTAAGAAGGATTAATTTATTTCTGTTTAGAATGGGCATAGAATTCTTAGGAAAAATGCATTATTTTCAGCAGAGCTGTATCCTTAGTCATGTGGAAAGATATTTTTAAATTTTAAACTTCACCATCGTGTAAACTAAAATATTCCTCAACACTATCTTCTTTCATTTGCTTGGACCCAAGTTGACCAATAAAATTATTGAAGATTAATTTCATTTTCACAGTACATTGATTACAAGGGAGCTTGCTTATCAGTGTTGAAGTAACTGAAAATAGATAAATTTGCATCCTCATTTGATTCTAGTAACTCATAAGAGTTAGCCTGTCTTACTGAATTCACTTAGTGCTATGTTCCCTGGAAAGTATTTTGTTTTCAGCCCAGCTCCTTATGAGAAAGGAACGTCCAGCCTGTAAGGATGGAAGGCCCTGACTGGATTGAAAAGTAGTTTGTCCATCCTTGACAACTTTGTGGTGTCAACCGTTTATTTTATGATATTTTGCTTTCTTGTTTGTTTTGCTCTTTTGTGTAACCATGTTTAACCATTGACCATACTGCTGGCCAAATTATTTGCTTGTTGTTGTTCAGTAGCTAAGTCGTGTCTGACTCTCTGCAACCCCATGAACTGTGGCGCTCCAGGCTTCCCTGTCCTTTACTAGCTCATGGGGTTTGCTCAAACTTATGTCCATTTGCCATCCAACCATCTCATCCTCTGCCACCCCCTTCTCCTTTTGCCTTCAGTCTTTCCCAGCATCAGGGTCTTTTCCTATGAGTTGGCTTCTCACATCACATGGCCAAAGTATTGGAGCTTTAGCTTCAGCATCAGTCAACGAATATTCAAGGTTGATTTCCTTTACGATTGACTGGTTTGATTTCCTTCCTGTCCAAAGGACTCTCAAGAGTCTTCTCAACAGTACAGTTTGAAAGCATCAATTCTTCAGCACTTAGTCTTCTTTATGGTCCAAATCTCACATCTGTACATGACTACTGGAAAAACCATAGCTTTGACTAGACAGACCTTTGTCAGCAAGGTGATGTCTCTGCTTTTTAATACAACTCGGTTTGTGCTTTTCTTCCAAGGAGTAAGTGTCTTCTAATTTCATGGCTTCAATCACCATCTGCAGTGATTTTGGAGCCTAAGAAAACAAAATCTGTCACTGCTTCCAATTTTTTCCCCCATCTATTTGCCATAAAGAAGTTATGGGACCCGATGCCATGATATTGAATTTTTTAATATTGAGTTTCAAGCCAGATTTTTCATTGTTCTCTTTGACCCTCATCAAGAGGCTGTTTAAAGGCCCATATTCTAAATTCACTGAAGAAACACAACAAAAAAACAAAGCAAAATGAAACTGGAACCTACCCATTAGTGCTTCTGGCGCCACTGATGCAAACATTAGCAGGTAGACTGATCTATGTTCTGTTTGACTGTGACTTTAGAGAGAACAGAATCATATTTTAATGATAAAGAGAGGGCCAGAAGTCAAGTAAAAACAATCAACTTCCATGTTGCATTTTCCACTGAGGTGAAACCAAGAGATTAGAGGAGTTTTAGTGGTGCTGCTTACATCAGCAGTTCAGCTATTTGCACAAAAACAGCACCTAATTCCATTTGTCTGTTTGTTAACATTTGACATCCCTCCGGAGTTCCGTTCTTTAGATGACTCCATTCTGCACTGTCCACATACACTTGTTCTTAATGAGGGATGACCTCCCAGATTGCCCATGCAGCCTTATAGGATGCGATTTTGGTCCGCGATGAGATGCTCGCATCAGTAGAAGCTCCTAGAATACTTCATCCATCTTGTTAATGAGCTGACTGTTGGCCTCTCTCTGGTGTGACATCCTGGCACCCTTGATCTTTTACGGAAAGAAATTAGTGCTGGAATTCAGTGGAAAGCTCCAAATGGGCTTAATTGGAATTTTTCAGGGTAAGATAGAACGTTCAATTTTCAGCTTAATGATGATGCTGGGACTATCCACATACCAGATTTGAGTTCAGTTAAGATAATTGCATGGGCAAAAATGAAAGTGCAATTAGGCTATTCCAGCATCTACTAAGTGCAGTTATTGAGAACACTAACCTGGAGAAAATAGATTCATTCTTTAAATTTGTTCTAAAATTTTAATGTGCCTCATGGGTTTGATTCTCTTGTTTTCACCCACTGGGGCAGGGAGGGGGACGACGTTTCCAAGACACTTTTCAAACAATGATTTCAACTATTCTTTCTTTCATAGGGAATATAGTGTTAAAAAGTAGATGTAAAATATATATCTCAAAAAGAGCTTTTAAGAAAGTATCTTCCGTCTCTTTTATAAACAGCGAAGTAAAGAATGTAAGAGAAGTGTATTTTTGTGTGCTGTTTGTTGAATTAAAGGAATAGTCAGGATGTAGAAAAGAAAACAGTTGAACTACTGGGAAAGTTTGACTGTTTTGGCCAGGTTGATTACTTTCAGGTTAATTACTGATGAATCAATTGGTCTGTCACACAAAAAATTTCCATCTGATTGTTAAACCATCCCTAAAGTCTGAATCAGAAGGTGATTAGTCTAGGCACTTTGATTCTTAGGATGGTTGAATGAGGTTGAGATTATGAGAAGCCCTGGGTGGCGTGAATGACTGGAGAATGCACACATGATAATTTCCGTTTCTCTGTGAAATGCAAACTAATATCCTCTTCTGAAATGTCAGTTTGACAGAGTTGTTAGTTTAACAAAGTGTAAGTATACATTGTCAAGGAAATTTGAATTTGTTTAAGATTTGGTGATTGTGGTATCTTTCATGCAGGAGGATTGATGTGTGAAGAAGATATGGTTCCTCATCCTCGTTCTCCTCCATGGACCAAAGCTGAATCTTCTCAGGTGCTTTCTGTTGTACTGAAATAAACCCACTATAAATATGCTGTATCATGAACTGTCTTGTGCACTTTAAAAATTACTGTATGTCCATATACATACATGTATTATATTTACATCCTCCCAGTATTAAATTTGATAACAGAAATTTATCATACTTCCTTTTTCAATGAAGTATGTCTGTCTGAGTATAGAAATAAGTATAAGAAGCTAAATTGCATTCAAGAACTGAGTTTTTCCAGACATTTTCATCTGTTATCTTCCTGATATTATGAAAGAGTTTAACTACTGAATCAACTGCATTTGCTAAGTAATATAAATAACAGTTTTTTTTTTTTATTTAATCCTTACAGTAATCTTAGAAGGTTAATGTCACTACTGTTTTTTATAAAGGAGAAAATGAAGGTTAATTAATTCACCCAGCATTGTGCTACTGTTAAGTGGCTGAAGCAATGAGTCTTTTTCTTTCTCAGTTTGAATAATAGAAGCATACGTGTAGTTAGCAGTTTACATACTGGAGTCAGACGCATTTAGATTTGAATTCTTACTCCATCGCTTACTGACTCTGCAACCTTGCATACGATACTTCATTTATTTTTCTAACCCTTGGTGAATTCATTTCTAAAAGGGGATAATAACAGTATCACCCCCTGGGATGTTGTCATGAGGTTTAAATGGGATAATACATACAATCTTTTTAGTGTCGTGCCTGGAAATTTTTAAATTCTCAAAATGTGTTTATATTATTACAGGTATAAAATTAGTAGAAATTTAGCTCAGGGAAAGTACCTGATGTTTTGAGTTTGCTTGTGTGTTATTAGCATGAGTTTGTGTATATGAACCTAAGCTTTTAACATAGAAAGCATAATCTCAGAACTCCTGGAATCCTGAGAGCCGGGCTGGAAATTCTTTCTAAGAGTGTGGTTTATTAGTTATTTTTTATTTCATGACCTGTTAAATATTAAAGCTTCAGCTTCAGAACAGGCAAGAATAAATGATAATGATGGAGTAAAGGTGGAGTGTGCTGTTGAAAAAAGGCCCACATAGGGAAACATTGAAAATAAGACTTTAAAAATTCCTTTTTTATACTTGTAAACCATGTCTAGGATGAACTGTGAGTAGAAATCCTATGAGATGGTTCACAGTAAATGATAGATTCAGAAGTATGAGCCATGGTATTCGTTTGCTAAGTCCGATGCAACCAGGTACCACCAGATGACTGACTTAAACAACAGGAATTCATTTTCTCACAACTCTGAACCCTGGATGTCTAAAGTCAAGGCGCTGCCAGGTTGGAAGGCAAGAATCTGTTCATGCCTCTCCCCTAGTTTTTGGTGGTTTGTTGGCCATTTTGGCCTTTTTGCGATTGTAGAAGCATCACCCCACATTCTGCCTTCGTCTTCACATAGCATTTCTTCTGTGTGTTCTCTGCATCCAAATCGCCCCCTTTTTGAAAGGCATACCAGTCTTACTGAACTAGGAGCCCACTCTATTCTAGTATGACCTCATATTAACTTTAATTACATCTACAATGACCCTATTCTCACATCGGGTCACAGTCTAAGGTACTAGGGGCTAGGTCTTCAACATATAAATATTGGGGAACACAATTCAATCCATAACAGCAATCATCACATAAGGATATGATAAGTAAATTTAAAAAATTTAATGTAACTGGAGCAATCATAGTTTTGTACTTATTTAAGCTAAAAGTTGCTTTCTGAAAAAATAATGTTTAAATGGCAAGAATGCATCAGGAAAGGATCTGAGGGGTTTCATTAACCACAACTTAAAAAAAATTGATGTGACAGATTGATGTGATTGCTAGAAAAATACTAAAGCAAATAGAGCCTGAATTATAAGAGTTACAGTGTATAGAGTAAGGGAAAATGATCATCACCAATAAAATGTGTTCCAAAAGAAACAAATAATGCTAATTTATGAGAATTGGTGGCTCAGGTGGTAAAGAATCTGCCTGCAATACAGAAGACCCAGGTATGATCCCTGGGCCTGGAAGATCCCCTGGAGGAGGAAATGGCAACCCACTCCAGTATTCTTGCCTGGAGAATCTGATGGACAGAGAGCCCTATAGTCCATAGGGTTGCGACAGAGTGACTAACATTCCTTGCTATCTTTTGGACCCTTAAACTTTTAAAAACTGTCACATAGGTGCTTCCTGGGCAATTTGCCAGACATGCCTGATTCTCTGGTTGACCCCCAAGTTGCCTGATGCATCTGGGTGTGTTCTCTTTTGATTTAGTCTGATCCACTGTACCTCTCAGACTCAGCTTTCCTGGCTGCTCTTCAATCTAGGTCCCTTCAGTGGAGGAGAGCCTCTCTCAAAAGAGGGTTTGTAACTCAGCCACCACTGAGCCAGGAAGCAATGTAGCCTAGTAATTAAAACTGTGGATGTCAGTGTAAGACCTGGTTTTAAGGCCCAATTCTACACCTTGTTATTAGGCAAGTCATTACATATTATAAGCCTTATGTTATTATTTCTTCAAATTTGAATAAAAATGATGAGTTCACCATCACTGCTCTGAGAATTAGGTAAGATAATGCATTCAAGGCATTTAGTACAGTGTCAGCGGAGAGAAAGCATTGTTAACTTGCAGTTATGAGAAAAAAGGACAAGGAGATTGATGGGCAGGGCTTTGGAGAAGGGGATGAAAGAGGGGACATGGGCACCTGTGCAGGAGTGATGTCTATAAGGAAGCCAGAGCTATAATTTAAATCCACCACAGAGGACCTCTCTTTATGGAAGCAAATAGGATTTTCTGGTTCAAGATCAGCTCAATCTACAAAGGACCCAATACTGTTCCTTTTCAATGGCTGAGTAACATTCCATGTGTATCCCATCTTCTGTCCATTCATCTGTCAGTGGCTATTAGCTTTCGTGTCCTGGCTGTTGTAAACAGTGCGTGCACCCATTTGCAGGGCGGGAATAGAGACACCGGTGGAGGATGGATGGGTGGGCGTGGAGCAGGGCGATGGCGTGGGATGGACTGGGAGGTTGGGGTTGATGTTTGTGCACTGCCAGATGTAAGCAGAGAGCCAGTGGGAACCAGCTCTACAGTGCAGGAAGCTCAGCTCAGCGCTCGGTGACCCAGCGAGGTGGGAGGGAGGCGCACAAGGGGGGGTATATGTATACGTCGAGCTGACTCACTGCATTGTACACAGAAACCAAGACAGCATTGTAAAGCAGTTATACTCCAATAAAAAAGAATAGCTTATTCTGGGAGGGGCTGAGGACTGGTGTTTAGATGAGTGCATGTTCAGCGGGAGGTAACAACCTTTCCAGCTAGGTGGAGTGCTGATAACCGTGAGTGGGACTCAAGGCAGCTGGCTCAAGTTAGGATGTCCTGTATGGACTGAAGGTGGACAGACAGGAGTGAAGAATGGGCGCTAGATGAAAATCTAAGAGACAGGGGGCTAGTGAGGGGTCTGGTCTCAGTGGAGGTACTTTGTGTGTGTGCATGGGTATCAGATTTCCTTATGTGTTGTTTCCTTATGTAATTGACATGTAACATTGCGTAAGTTTAAAGTGCACAACTGTTGATTTGATGCACGTCTATATTGCAGTATGATGACCACCGCCGTGTTGGCTAACATCTCTGGCGTCTCACTTGGTTATCATTTCTTATCAGATCTGGTCTCTTAGCAACTTCCAGGTGTGTCATATGGTACTGTTAACTAAGATCACAATGCTGTACATTAGATTCCCCAGGATTTATTCATCTGCGTTTTTACCCTTTGGCCAACATATCCCCCAACCTCCCCACTCCTGAGGCACTTTACTTTGAGGCCAGTATGAAAGAACAGGTCTTCAGTCTCTGGTAAAAATGATGAGAGCAAAGCCAGACCCTAACATTCTGGTGAGAACTTGTATAAAGTTTACACAAATAAGAGATTTAGGGGTCTAGTTATTGTAAATAGGAGAGTGTCTTAGTCCATTCAAGCTGCTGTACCAAAAGCACCATAGACGGGGTACTTAAACTGCAGCATTTATTTCTTACAGTTCTGGAGGATGGGAAGGACAAGACTATAGCTCTGGCAGGTTAGGTTTCTGATGAGAAACTGTTTCCTAAATCATGGTCTTTTTGCTGTCACGTCACATAGCAGAAGAGGGCAAGAGAGCTTTCTCAGGTTGCTTTCATAAGGGCACTGATCCTATTCATGAGGACTCGACTCTCATGACCTAAGTACCTCCCAAAGGCCCCACCTCCTAATAACATCACACTGGGTAGTAAGTTTCAATAAATGAATCTGGTGGGGGAGGGGGAGGAGGGAACAAAACTCATGTCCATAGCAGATGGTCCTTTAAGGAAATAAACTAGATTCCATTTGGTACAGAATTTTATCGTTAAATTAGGGAAACTTATTGTTATCTTTTGAAGGAGCTGTATCAGTCTTTCCTAAATTATGTCACTTGAATTGCTTTAATTTCTCCGACACCAGGGCCAAGATTGCCTTAGAGTCTCGAGGGAAGCTGAGCCTATTAAAAGAGACTAAGTAATTATCTATTTTAGAGAAGAGTGTAAATAAGGCAAGAGGACAAAAACCAAGGTCTTCATAAAAGTCATTGAAAACTTGACTGCCCTATGTCAACCTGCAAGTTGACTTGAGAACTGAATGAAAATAATAATAAAAACAGGAGAGAGTCACTCAAATGCCTTTGAGCAAAGAAGAGTCAACTCAACACTTAAGCCCATGAAGGGAGTTACATTTATGATGAGCTACAAAGTGGACAGTGGCCAAGTCAGAGTAGAGCCAGGCAATCCTTTGGTTGACAGGTATGGATGCCAAGAAGGCCTTTAGTCTCTTGTAATATCCAGGTGGTCCTAATCTTTCTAGTAGTCTGTATTGTCAGACAGAAGTGCCTGTAAGACGTTCATGGGTGTACTAGGTTATTTTGTAAGGAGAGATGACTTTGGCCCTAGACACACACACACACATGCATACATACATGCACACACATATATGTATTTAGTTTATTTGTTTGGTTGCACTGGGTCTTCATTGTTACACACGGGCTTTCTCTAGTTGTGGGAAGCGCGGGCTACTCTTTGTGGCGGTGCGTGAGCTTCTAATTGTGGTGGCATCTCTTGTTGCGTAGCACAGGCTGGAAATACGTGGGCTTTAGTAGCTGCAGCAAGCAGGCTTCCATAGTTGTGGCACACAGGCTTAGTTGCTGCGCGGCATGTGGGATCTTCCTGGAATCAGGGATCAAACCCCTGTCCCCTGCATTAGCAGGCAGATTCTTATCCATTGCACCACCAGGAAAGTCTGGCGCTAGAGTTACTTAACTTGTTGATTTGAAAAGCATAATGTTGTCAACAGTCCATATCTCTGCAGAAAATGCTTAGAAAAGATTAGAAACAAAACATCTTCCAAATATACCAAGTTTGCTTCAATACTTTACTCGACCCAGAGAATGGAGTGAAACTTGCCTTGGGCAAAACTGAAAGGGACCTTCTACCTGCTTTTTTTTCCCTTTCAGATACCTTCTCGCGTGTCTTTGGTAGGCAGAGCGGAGGGCCTGGACAGACTCTCTGCAGCTTCAGATTTATGCCTCTAACATTTCCCTAGCAAACTGCATCATTTTATGATTTTTTTCCAACATGAAAAAAAAAAAAAGATTTTCTTCTTCAGGCCACGGGGTGAGGTCTTGTTGGTTATCCTTTTGTTTCAACATGTAGACAATTGTCCCTTTTATTTGTGTTGTTTGCTATGTATTTTCTGAAGTTGCAAGAAGAAGAAATTGTATTTACTCTCTAAGGTACTTTTGCTAAAATGTTATATTTATTCAGGTCAGTGGAGCCTATTGACCTCTTGATGTCTCAGGATAAAATGGACATACATATCTGATTATATAGTTCTTTGATGTTTTTACAGAAAGAAACATTCAAACACATCTTTTCAGAGTTAAATATTAGACTTCTAGAAAAACAGCTGTATTACTCTGTTTACTTATACCTCTTTATACTTGCTACAGGTAATTTATTTATAATACTACCAAGATTTTTTAGCAAATATTTGAGAACAGCAAAAAAATAAAATGGTAATTTGATTTTGAGGCACCTAATATTTACATGGAGAAGTAGGAAGAATGTTTCTATTTTATGATATAGAATTCAATTTAAAGGAAGGTAATAAATTTGGAATTCATAGTCAGGAACAAGACTGACAAAAATACATCATATAGCTCAATTCTAACTTACCAAGCATTCATTTTATGTTGCTCCTCCCTCTGATTTTTATTCTCTTTAAAATAATTTCTCTCAAGGGATTAAATTTACAATTTAACATGTGCCTATTTATTATGTAACAGTACTCTATATACGCCCATCAGCTATTTATTAAGAACCTATTGTGTACACACCACTGTGTCAAGAACTGTGAGGCATTGAGAAAGTCTGACATGGGGCCTCCTCTTCTGGAACCTTCCTTCTACCAGATGAGGCGTTGAATAAGAGATTGTGACACTCTGAAGTTTAAGGTGACTGGTGGCCCTCATGCAATCTAGGAGGCAGGATTCCTGGAACAAATGACATTTACATTGAGAAAATGAAGGATGAGAGGGAAATAATAATGACAGAATGGTACGGGATGGGGTTGGAAGAAGGCATGTCAAGCAGACAGAATGTCATAGGCAAAGAAAGATCTAGAGTCTTGCACGTGTGTTGGACTTCAGCCTTTAACCTAGGAGAAAATGGAAGCCGTTGAAACCTTTTATAATGTTAAGTGACATACGAGGCTGCTGTGTACCGTGTGTGATTATACATGTGATGCAGTGAATAAGAGGACCGCTTTTTAAATTGAAGTATAATTGGTGTATAGTATTATATTAGTTTCAGGTGTACATCATAGTGGCTTGATATTTAAATACATTTAAAAAATAATTTTATTTATTTATTTTTGGCTGCACTGGATCTTATTAATAGTTACTACACCTGGGCCTTCTCTAATTGCGGGCCGCAGGGGTTGCTCTCTAGTTGTGGTGCTTGGGCTTCTCATCATGGTGTCTTTTCTTTTTGTGGAGCAATAGCCCTAGAATGCATGGGCTTCAGTACTTGTGGTGTGTGGGCTTAGTTACCCTATGGCATCTGAGATCTTCCCGGACCAGGGATGGAACCCACGTCCCCTGCATTGGCAGGTGGATTCTTAACCACTGGACCTCCAGGAAGTCCTTTATATACATTTCTAAGCCATCACCATAATGTCTGGTTACCAACTGCTACCATCCAAAGTCATTCCAGTATTATTGAGTATACCCCCTCTGCTAGAAGAGAATCACATATAAGTGAGTGCTATTCACACCTTATATTTATATATTTATTATGGTGATTTTCTGGTAGACGGTGATAAAGTGTTCTAAAAAAAAAAATATGTCTCTTATGACAGGGTTCTGACAGAAGTAAATCGTCTTGAGAAAAGTGCCCTTTAACGATGCACACAAAGGCAATGCATTTTGGTCAGCAGCAGGCTCTGGCTGTACCTGTTTGCATTTTAAAATTATATCCCTCTGCAGTGAACATTTGGAGAATGAATAGGAGGAAGATGAAAGTGGATGCAGGGACACTATTTAGGAGGCTCTTGCTTTTTTTTCCATGTGGGAAATGATGGTGGTTTGCATTAGGAGAGTGACTTAACAGTTACCGGAGAGTAAATTTGAGAGCTATTTAGTAAACAGAATGACAGACCTTGATATTTGAAAACTGTAGGCTGGAGACTCCCAGATTACTGACACTTAATTTATCAACTTCACTTGTGATTTTAAAAGAAATTTATCATTTAGCTCTCAGACATTCAACTTGTATTCCCAACCCCTGACTTCTTTATTCGCAGTTGAAATACATCTCTTGGTATTCTGCCTCAATCAACTTTGGCTTTTTTTTTTTTAAAGCCTGCCAAAACTGCTGTACAGTTGGTGTCTGTTGTGAGCCTGTGTTCCCTTGTGACCATCTTCTTTTTCATGTTCCTCCAGCTGCTACCTAGGTAGGTTTCTGCTGGGGACATCCTCTCCCTCCTTTGTGCTCCCAGAGGCTTATGCTCCTGATTTTCCTTGGATTCGTTTAGTCCTTTCCTCCTGGTTATCATAACCTCTTCAATTGCTTTTGAATTTTTCTTCTGTTTTCCAACTGGAGTTTCACTGCCTGCTTAGTTGGTACTGGCTGAAAATGTCATTAACCTGCTGCTGTTTTCTGTCTTTATCATTAATAATAATGTTGGCCTGAGGAGTGAGCAAGGCAGCCCCTCCACCACCCCATTCCCCCACGCCCCTCCGCCCTCCACCCCCACCCCTCACTCATTCTCCTGCTCCCAGGCATTACAACTGGAGACTCTACTCCCCTTTAGGCCTTTAAAGACTGTTTATCCTAAGTGCTGATGGCGACCCAATTCTGGTGGATTAGGTTTTATTTAAAAAAGAAACATCTCATGTACATTCAAATGTCATATATGAAGTCCTTCCTTAATAAGCTATGTCACTGTGCAAAAAGTTACTTTATCTAAAGTGTTTAAAGGCTGTGCAATTTATTATGTTTCTTTTGCAGTCAATTGAATATAACCATTTCTCTGTCTAATAATTTCTAATTAATCAGAAATTATAAGGTTGGACTTCTCATTTGATTTGTCTGAGGATTCTGCTGTGGCTACTATCTAGTTGCTAAGTCATGTCTGACTTTTTTGCAACCCCGTGGACAGTAGCCCACCATGCCCCTTTGTCCATGGGATTTTCCAGGCAAGAATACTGGAGTGGGTTGCCATTTCTTTCTCCAGGGAATCTTCCCGACCCAGGGATTGAACCCCCATCTCCTACTTGGCAGGTGGATTCTTTACCACTGAGCCACCAGGCAAGCCCCATATGAGGATTCTACTTTAATGCAAAAGAGGAAAAATGATGTATTTATTATTAAATTCTAACCAGAGACTTATTAATGAGCAAACTATTTACACATTTCATTGAGGTAGTTATTGGGGGGTCATATTTGCCAGGTGGTTCACTGGTAAAGAATCTGCCTGCCAATGCAAAAGATGCAGGTTCAATCCCTGGGTCAGGAAGATTACTTGAAGGAGGAAATGGCAACCCACTCCAGTATTGTTGCATGGAAAATCCCATGGACAGAGGAGCCTGGCAGGCTATAGTCCATGGGGTCACAAAGAGTCGGACACAACTGAGTGCACACACACACACACAAGTATTTGCCACATGACATGTTGACTTCTGATGGTCAAACTATGATCTGAGGCAGTTTGTCACCCACTGCTTTATTTTATAATTAATTTTTAAATTGGAGGATAATTGCTTTGCGATGTTGTGTTAGTTGCTGCCATACGGCAACATGAATCAGCCGTGAGTGCACACACACCCGCTCTAACTGAGCCTCCCGGCCTCGCGCCCTTCCCACCCACCCTTCCAGGGCATTACAGAGCACGGAGCTGAGCCCCCTGTGGTATACGGCAGCTTCCCACGAGCTCCCGCTTCATGCATAGCAGTGTGTATAAGTATAAGTGCTCCTCTCTCAGCTCATCCCACTCTCTCCTTCCGTCACTGTGTCCATAAAGTCCATTCTCTATGTCTGTGTCTCTATTCCTGCCCTGCAAATAAATCGGTTCATCAGTACTATTTTTCTAGGTTCGATATACATGTGTTAATATACGATATTTATTTTTCTCTTTATGACTGACTTCTCCCTGTATGACAGACTGTAAGTTCATCCACATCACTACAAATGACCCAATTTCATTCCATTAGTAATATTCCACTGTATGTGTTTTAGTTGTGATACCATGGACTGTCGCCTGCCAGGTTCCTCTGTCCATGTAATTCTCCAGGCAAGAATACTGGAGTGGATTGTCCAATCCCTTCTCCAGGGGATCTTCGTGACCCAAGGACCGAACCCAGGTCTCCTGTGTTGAAGGAAGATTCTTTACCATCTGAGCTACCAGGGAAGCCCATTGTGTGTATATGGGCTGCGACTTCTTTATCCTTTCATCTGTCAATGGATGTCTGCATTGCTGCCATGTTCTGACTATTATAAATGGTGCTGCAATGAACTTTGAGGCATACGTGTCCTTTTGAATCATGGTTTTCTCAGAGTATATGCCCAGTAATGGGATTGCTGGGTCATATGGTAGTTTTTTATGAAATATTCATACTGATCTCCATAGTGACTGTATCGATTTACATTCCCACCAGCTGTGCAGAAGGGTTCTCTTTTCTCCACAGCCTCTCCAGCATTTATTGTTTGTAGATTTTTGATGATGGCCATTCTGGCTGCTGTGGGGTGAGACCTCATTGTTGTTTTGATTGGCATTTCTCTAATAATGAGCAATGTTGAACATCTTTTCATGTGTTTGTTGGACTTCTGTATGTCTTCTTTGGAGAAATGTCTGTTTAGACTTTCTACCCATTTTTTCATTGGTTTGTTTTTCTGATACTGAGCTGCATGAGGTGCTTGTATATTCTGGACATTAATCCTTTGTCAGTTTTTTCATTTACAGTTTCATTGACTGTTTTAGATATACTGTGTCCTTTGCTTCCTAGAAAGCATATTATCAATAAGAACTATGGGAGATATCTTTTAATAATAAAATTATTAAACAGTGGGGGGGAGTCATTGGTTAACACAGCTAAAGATTGTTCAAAAAATAAAAGTATAACTAAAGTATTTCATGTAATTGAGCTTTTAACTGCACACAATTCTCTACTATGAACTCTCCATTAGAAAATATTTTTTCATTACAGGTGATCACAGCTTTTTAATTTTCTTCCTCCTATTTTTCTTGATGCCACATTTTCTACTTTTAGTAAGTAAAATATATCAGATGATCAGATTGGAAAAAATAGAAGCAAATGGTGCATAAAGCAGTCTCATTTATTGTATGGCATTCTCTAAAAAATATGGAGGTCGAGGAAAAGTTGTCTCAAATTATTTGGGGATTATATGTAGATTTCTATTATGAATCGTTGTCTAATTTTCATTTGTATGAGTTGCTGAATCAATTGTATTTTAACCATACAGATGAATATACTTCCTAAAAAACTACATAGCTCTGTCTTTCCGTTAAGTTATGGGTTTTGTCTGCATATATTGGTTTTTCAAGAAAATGTTACATCATATTGGGGTATTGATTAGAATTCATCAGGAATTCTAGATCAGTGGTTCCTAAATAGCAGAAACAAGCTTGTTACAGAGAACCTTCAGGGATGAACTGAAATCCAGGGTCAGGTCTTTCAGGAAGGGTATTAGGAAAGCTAGTTTAGAAGCCAGATGAGCAAGTGAGGAACAGAAGGGACGCAGGGACGTGTGGTGGAAGGGCATAGTGAGGAAGTCAGAAAATATCCTGGCCAGTAGCTAGGTGTTTTGAAGGTTTAGAGCAGAGTCATGTACCAAAGTCCAGGTTTGAAAAATCAAAATCATTGAGAGGTATTTAAGAAAGAGATTTTGAAAACTTCCTTTGAAAATATTGTTGAGTACTTCTGGTTGGTGTTTCACTAATGAGCATCAAAAGATTTTATGAACCTACTAAATAAGCATCTAAAATGGTGTGTGCGTATTTGGGCAGGAGTGGGGTGTAGGAGGAAGGGAACTTTTATTTTTCTGGGTAAAAAGTATATTGCTTTCATTAGATTTTTGAAGTGGTCTCTTTTATCCCAAACAACTGAAACCACAGTGTCTTAAAGGATGTCTGAGAATCCAGGGATATGTGTTTTCATTAAATTATGATATCTGGGAGAGACATGTATATAAGAAAGTAAGATCTACAGCCACACATTGATAAAGACCGATATAGTCTCACCTGAAGGAAAGACTTTTTATTGTTAGTCAAATAGATGAAACACTGATTTTCTGTGTGTGGAGAAAATGTATGTTCTGCTCACAATTAATCTACACTTCTGAACACTTATGCATTCCATGCATGCTCAGCCTCTCAGCTGTGTCCAATTCTTTGCGACCCCATGGTCGCATGAACCGAGGCCCACCAGCCTCCTCTGTCCATGGGATTCTCCAGGCAAGAATACTGGAATGGGTTGCCATTTGCATCTACAGGGGATCTCCCCAACCCAGGGACTGAACTTGTGTTTCTTGCACTGGCAGACAGGTTCTTTACTACTGAGCCACCTGGGAAGCCCTCTGTATAGAAGGTGATTAAATTAAATTAAATACTACATGTACCCATTAATTCACAAGAGAAACTCAGATTTATAGATACTAAGTTGAATACGTGGAGTAGGTATATATTATTATGATGGTACTCTTACGATTTAAAGGAGCCCCCCCAACCCTGCCCAAAGGGTAACTTCACATCTGTGACATAACTGGCCTAAAATGGAGTTACATTAGGATGATATCAAACACAAGATAGCTTATACTAATTTTTCAATTATTCTGAAAGCTATGAGGTTAGATAAAATAAATATTTCCAATTAGAACCCAGTGAAGATTTAAGATTTTTTTTATCCCCTGTTTTTCCCATTGTGTCCCATTAAGTTGTATGCATTTCTCATTTTTGGAAATAGGTAGAAATAATACTGAGTAGATTTTTATTTAAAAGCCTGCAAAATTCTTTTATTATTATCTTAGTCTGAAGTTTATCACATTGAGATTTAAATGAAGGGGAAATTGAAAAAGAAATAAAGATAATTGATATAAATAGCAGAAAAGAGTAAAAAACAAGGAGACTGCTTTAGGCTACTAATTAAAAGAGACAAGATAATTTACAGCGGGTGTGGATTCAAGAATAAAGTGAAAAGAATACAGTAAATTATTCTTGATGGAAATTAGGACTGCTTTTAGTAGTAATTCTTATATTAAAGTGTAAGTATGACTCTAATTAAAATAATACCCACAGTTGTCAAGTAGAAATATGCCTGTGAAATTAGCATATTAACAAGACTCATCTTTTCCCCAAAATATGCTTATACCATTATTCTTGGAACAGTCTAACACATTTAATAGTATTTGAATCCTATTAGAAATGGCATATTTCATTCCAAAGGCTATTTAAAGCCTTTCCCAAGAACATATAACTTCTACAAGTCTAGATAAAAACTTTTCTTATTCTTCCTGATGTTCATTAACACAGTTTCAAGTGCATGCAATTTACTGCCCCATGCCATGCTGTTGGTGTTTTTTCCAATTTAAATGAAAAGATGATGGTAGATAGCTCAAGTGAAGAACATGATGGTGGTTTGTGCTGTCAGATATTGGAGAGACATACTTGCCAGAAGAAAAGAAGTCATAGTTTTAATCTCAGTATTATCTTAGTTTACTTCAGTAATAACTCACAAAATCCCTGCGAAATCACTGTTACTATTTCTACCACTTTATAAATGAGAAAGCGGAGGCTCAGAAAGGCTATCTATTTGTGTAACATTTCCAAGTTGGCATAAGTGGTACATGGCAAAAATAGCAAATATAATTTAAACAGCAAAGTTGGCAAACTAAAGAAACAATTACAAGAATGATTTCGCTTTCTCCCATGGTATTAGAATAATTGATCTTGAGTGAAATATTAAATGGCTAAATATTTAATCTCATGAATCACTTAAATACACTATATAATTAATTTGAATGAGAATTTAATACTATTTTAAAAATAGTTTCCCTGTTTTATATGTTATAGGAGATAATTAGAATAAATATAAAAACAAAGAAGGAAAGGAAAACACAGTATTCAATTAATCCAAAGCAAGCCTCTCAGTATTTTTTTCTGTTAGATTTTTTGATAGATTTAGTCAAATTTTTTTAAATTAATTTATTTTAATTGGAGGCTAATTACTTTACAATATCGTAGTGGTTTTTACCATACATTGACACGAATCAGCCTTGGGTGTACATGTGTTCCCCATCCTGAACCCCCCTCCCACCTCCCTCCCCTTCCCATCCCTCAGGGTCATCCCAGTGCACCGGCCCTGAGCGCCCCGTCTCATGCATCGAACTGGGACTGGCTTATTTAAAAGCTTGTTGTTCAGTCGCTCAGTCATGTCCAGTTTTGCAACCCATGAACTGCAGCATGCCAGCATTCCCTGTCCTTTACTGTCCACTGGAGTTTGCTCAAACTCAGGTTCATTGAGTCAGTGGTACCATCTAACCATCTCATCCTCTGTTGCCCCCTTCTCCTCCTGCCCTCAATCTTTCCCAGCATGAGGGTCTTTTCCAGTGAGTTAGCTGTTCTTATCAGGTGGCCAAAGTATTGAAGCTTCAGCATCAGTCCTTCCAATGAATATGCAGGGTTGATTTCCTTTAGGATCGACTGGTTTGATATCCTTGATGTTCAAGGGACTCTCAAGAGTCTTTAGCACCACAGTTTGAAAGCATCAGTTCTTCAGCACTCAGCCTTCTTTATGGTCCATCTCTGACATCTGTATACGACTACTGGAAAAGCCATTGCTTTGACTATTTGGACCTTTGTTGGCAAAGTGATATCTCTGTTTTTTAATACACTGTCTATATATGTCATAGCTTTTCTTCCAAGGAACAAGCGTAGCCAACCCATGTTAAATAGATATACATTAAAATGCTATATTACCTTAGTCTGAGAGATGTATCCACATAAAAAGTAATATTTCATTTTCATTTCTTTGATCTCTAGGGACCCATTTGTTCCACAAGTTTGTTCAGTTTATTTCAGTTGCTCAGTCGTGTCTGACTCTTGGAGACCCCATGGACTGTAGCACGCCAGGCTTCCCTGTCCATCACCAACTCCCAGAACTTGCTTCAACTTATGTCCATTGCGTCAGTGATGCCATCCAACCATCTCATCCTCTGTCATTCCTTTCTCCTGCCTTCAGTCTTTCCCAGCATCAGGATCTTTTCTAATGAGTCACTTGTTTGCATCAGGTGACCTAAGTATTGGAGTTTCAGCTTCAACATCAGTCCTTCCAATGAATATTCAGGACTGATTTCCTTTAGGATTGACTGGTTTGATCTCCTTGCCGTCCAAGGGACTCTCAAGAGTCTTCTCCAACACCACAGTTCAAAAGCATTAGTTCTTCTGTTTCAATTCATCTTTTGAATTATCTGGTGGGGTTTTTTGTTTATTTTCTCTAAACCCACACTTTGGAAAGTTGTCTGGTTGGTTAGGTGCTTGGGATTCAACCTGCAAGTGCAGTATGTGTTTGGAGGTGATGGATATGTTAATTTTTTTAATTGGAGAATTGTTGATTTACAATGTTTTGTTAGTTTCAAGTGTGCATCAAAGTGAATCAGTTGTACTTATACATATATCCACTCTTTTTTGATTCTTACCTATATAGGCCATTACAGAGGATTGAGTAGAGGTCCCTGTGCTATACAGTAGGTCTGTATTACTTACCTGTTTTATATATAATATGTGTATGTGTCAATCCCAATCTTCCAATTTATTCTTACTCCTTCATAGA
This sequence comes from Cervus canadensis, assembly GCF_019320065.1. NCBI lineage: Eukaryota > Metazoa > Chordata > Mammalia > Artiodactyla > Cervidae > Cervus > Cervus canadensis. The sequence continues at coordinate 16,512,287 of NC_057416.1, forward strand.
CATAAATTTGTTTTCTATATCTGTAGCTATCTTTCTCTTTTGTAAATAAGTTCATTTGTATTCTTTTTCGATTTCCACATATAACTGATATCATAGTCTTTTTCTGTGTGACTTTACTCAGTATGACAGTCTTTAGGTCCATCCATGTTGCTGCAGATTGCATTATTTTATGCTTTTTTATAGCTGAGTTGTATTCCATTGCATACATCTTCTTTTCCATTCCTCTGTTGATAGACTTTTAGGTTGCTTCCTTGTCCTATTGATTGTAAATAGTGCTGCAGTGAACATTAGGATGCATGCATCTTTTTGAATTAAGGTTTTCTCTGGATGTATGCCCAGGAGTGGGTTGATAGCTCAGATGGTAGCTTTGTTTTTTAAAAATATATAAACAGCTCATGAAGGTCAATATAAAAGAAACAATCCAAAAAAAATGGGCAGAAAATCTAAATAGACATTTCTCTAAAGAAGACATACAGATGGTCAACAAACAGATGAAAAGATGCTCAGCATCACTAATTATTAGAGAAATGCAAATCAAGACTTTGATGAGATATCACTTCACACTGGTCAGAATAGTCATCATGAAAAAAGTCTACAAATAATAAATGCTGGAGAGGGTGTGGAGCAAAGGGAGGCTTCCTACACTGTTGGTGGGAATGTATACTGGTATAGCCACTATGGAGCAGACTACACAGCTTCCTTAAAAACTGTGACTGCGTTTGAATTCACTAGCTTAGGCTGACCACTTCTTGGGCAATGCTCTGTGGTCTTCTTTTTCCCCCATATAATACAATTAAATTGTCAGTGTTTGTCTGTCACGTGTCTTGTCCCATATTAAGTCTGAGAGTTTAAAACTAAATAAGTCTGAGTCCTGGCTGATGATGTATATCTTAAAGCTGCAGGAGGACACAGGTTCTTTTCTTTTTTTTTTTAGGACACAGGTTCTTAAAGAGACAACCACCATCATGTCTACGTAAATATCCCCTGAAGGCAGGTGTGAAACATTTAATCGGAGTATTCTCATAGAGACCCTTTCTATTTGTTTTGTTTTTCTTTTTTCTTCCATTAATGCTGTCAGTAAAGAATATTGAAAGAAAATATATGAAATAAAAGAGTTCTGACTTCTCAGTCAGTGATACATTTTTTATATGATGTTTAGTATAGGCAAACAGATACTTTATTTGGATCCACAGAAGACATTTATAGAAATGCACAAGAATTATACTTTTGCACTTGCTCAAACTTTTACAGTTACCAGTGAAGACAGAAATAGCCAGGGATGTTTATCTTATAATTAAAACAATCATTTCTTTTGCCTATGACTGAACTTCCAGCTGTAGATGGAGAGGAGTCTGATTGCCCTGTGATCCCTTCAGCTGAGAAGCCAGTGATTCCTCCCTCAACAGATCTGCTTTAGTATGGGGATCCATCTAACACAGGATGCAAATAAAGATCAGGGATAACAGAGACCAGAATGATGTGGAAGGTGAAGATTTAGAATGAGCTCTTAGATATTTTAAATAGCTTGTTCTTGTTAAATGATAAATGGTGGTTAATGTCAGAATAATATTTTGCATAATTTCTTTCTCTCTGCAGTATACACACACACACACACACACACACACACACACAGTTGCTGTTCACTTGTTCAGTTGTATCTGACTCTTTGAGACCCCATGGACTGCATAATGCCAGTCATCCCTGTCCATCACCAACTCTTGGAGCTTGCGCAAACTCATGTCCATTGAGTTGGTGATGCCATCCAACCGTCTCATCCTCTGTCATCCCCTGCTCCTCCTGCCTTCAATCTTTCCCAGCATCAGAGTCTTTTCTAATGAGTCAGTTCTTCACATCAGGTGGCCAAAGTATTGGAGCTTCAGCTTCAGCATCAGTCCTTCCAATGAATATTCAGGACTGATTTCCTTTAGGATGGACTGGTTGGATCTCCTTGCAGTCCAAGGGACTCTCAAGAGTCTTCTCCAACACCACAGTTCAAAAGCATCAGTTCTTTGGCCCTCAGCTTTCTTTATGGTCCAACTCTCACATCCATACATGACTACTGGAAAAACCATAGCTTTGACTAGATGGGCCTTTGTTGGCAAAGTAATGTCCCTGCTTTTAATATGCTGTCTAGGTTTGTCATAACTTTCCCTCCAAGGAGCAAGCATCTTTTAATTTTATGGCTTTAGTCACCGTCTGCAGTGATTTTGGAGCCTGAGAAAATAAAGTTTGTCACGGTTTCCATTGTTTTCCCATCTATTTGCCATGAAGTGATGGGACTGGATGCCATGATCTTCATCTTCTTAGTGTTGAGTTTTAACCCAACTTTTTCACTCTCCTCTTTCACTTTGATCAAGAGGCTCTTTAGTTCATCTTCACTTTCAGCCATAAGTGTGGTGTCATCTGCATATCTGAGGTTATTGACATTTCTCTTGGCAATCTTGATTCCAGCTTGTGCTTCATCCAACCCAGCATTTTGCATGATTTACTCTGCCTATAAGTTAAATAAGCAGGGTGACAATATACAGCTTTGACATATTCCTTCCCCAGTTTGGAACCAGTCCATTGTTCTATGTCCAGTTGTAACTGGTGCTTCCTGAGATGCATACAGATTTCTCAGGTGGCTGGTGGGTGGTCTGGTATTCCCATCTCTTTGAGAATTTTCCACAGTTGTGATCCACACAGACAAAAGCTTTAGTGTAGTCAACGAAGGAAAGGTAGATGTTTTTCTGGAATTCTCTTGCTGTTTCTATGATCCATCAGATGTTGACTGTTTGATCTCTGGCTCCTCTGCCTTTTCTAAATCCAGCTTGAACATCTGGAAGTTCTTTGTTCATGTACTGTTGAAGCCTAGCTTGTAGAATTTTGAGCATTATTTTGCTAGCATGTGAGATGAGTGCAATTGTGTGGTAGTTTGAACATTCTTTGTTGCCTTTCTTTGGGACTAGAATGAAAACTGACCTTTTTCAGTCCTGTGGCCACTGCTAAGTTTTCCAAATTTGCTGACATATTGAGTGTAATACTTTCACAGCATCATCTTTTAGGATTTGAAATAGCTCAACTGGAATTCCATCACCTCCACTAGATTTGTTCGTAGTGATGCTTCCTAAAGCCCACTTGACTTCACACTCCAGGTTGTCTGGCTCTAGATGAGTGATCACACCATCGTGGTTATCTGGGTCATAATGATCTTTTTTAACATAGTTCTGTGTATTCTTGCCACCTCTTAATATCTTCTGCCTCTGTTAGGTCCATACCATTCTGTCCTTTATTGTGCCCTTTTTTGAATGAAATGTTCCCTTAGTATCTCTAATTTTCTTGAAGAGATCTCCAATCTTTCCCATTCTATTGTTTTCCTCTAATTCTTTGCATTAGGAAGGCTTTCTTATTTCTTCTTGCTATTCTTTGGAACTCTGTATTCAGTTGGAAATATCTTTCCTTTTTTCCTTTGCCTTTCACTTCTCTTCTTTTCTCAGCTATGTGCAGGCCTCGTTTTACATCTGTTTTGCCTTTTTGCATTTCTTTTTCTTGGGAATGGTTTTGAACACCACCTCCTATACAATGTCACGAACCTCTGTCCATAGTTGTTCAGGCGCTTTGTCTATTAGATCTAATCCCTTGAATCTATTTGTCACTTCTACTGTATAATCGTAAGGGATTTGATTTAGGTCATACCTGAATGGCCTAGTGGTTTTCCCTACTTTCTTCCATTTATGTCTGAATTTTGCAATTAAGGAGCTCATGATCTGAGGCACAGTCAGCTCCTGGTATTGTGTTTGCTGACTGTATAGAGCTTTCCCATCTTCAGTTGCAAAGAATATAATCAATCTGATTTCGGTATTGACCATCTGGTAATGTCCATTGTAGAGATATCTCTTGTGTTGTTCAAAGAGGGTGTTTCTTATGACCAGTGCATTCTCTTGGTCCAGCACAATATTGTAAAGCAATTATCCTTCAATGAATAATAAATAAATTTAAAAAATACACACATAAGTTGTTATAAGAAAATATAGAGAAAGCCATTGTTTCTGCTTAAGGATAGCAAGGAAAGCTACTGAGATGATATGACATTGAAATGGGCTTTAAGAGTAAGTGGGAGTTTTCCAGACAGACAAGGAAGAAGGAAATGATGTTCCGAGCAGTTGGAAGAGCATGAGCAGTGTCATAATCGTAAAAATGCATGACCCACATTTTCAGGGGCAGCAGGTTATTGGGCTGAACAGACAGGGGCTTAGGCTGTTATTGAATTAACAGGAAAAAGAGGTTTCACTTTAATCTTTTACTTCAGAGGCTCTAGCCTGTGAAATAAGAGATGTGGGATCTATTTCTTGCTTTACCCCTTTCACCTCTCCTGAACTCAATATCCACACATAGGCAGTGTGAGGAGTTGGACTAAATCAGCAGTTGGCAAACATTGTCTGCGAAGATCCAGGGAGGAAACATTCTCAGCTCTGTGCTCCCTGCAAGCTTCGTCTTTGTTGCCACTACTACACTCAGTATTCATGGTGATAAAGAGTCACAGACTTCTGCAAACAGATGGACAAGGCTCCGTTTTACCTGCGGGCTGCGCTTGGTCAGCCCTGGGTGAGTTAATCTCTTAAATGCCCTTCTGCATTAACATTTAATGGATCTATTGTTTTATCTCTATTTTCCAAGTTCCATTGTTGCAGATAATTTTAACCACAGAGAAGCATATTTTTGGATTAGGGAGCTTTGGATCAAGGGTGGCGCTGAATATCATTCCTCACTTGCCTCAGACAGTTGATATGGACACTCACCTTTCTACCCTGAAAAATCTAAATTCCAAACTCTTAGGCAAGAGGCCAGAAATGAGAGTCACATAGTAGCTGAAGCAAATGCTTACGTGGAGGAGTAAGGTGAAAGAGAATATGCCTTTGGCTTATTGGTTATTTTGAATTAAAGTTACTTAAATAGCTGGTTCAAAGGAAGACACTCTAACCTTCCTTCATCCCCCTTGAAAGCTGAAAATAAATCTCCTGTGTGAAAGATACTTGCCCTGTACCTGGAGATTGGAGGCATCCTTGCCCCCAGAGTTAGGGAATTTATGCCAAGAAGACTAAATAAACCATGTTACATGTTACATTTTCACTAGTTTGGTATCCCAAACTCTGACCTCTTTGTCTTGTCAGTTCTTCACAAATTTATTGTTTCCTTGTCTAAAAGGCATAAAAGCTATCTGCTCCAAGTCTTATATTTTATATGGGGCTCATGGGCATAGGAAATTAAAATTTTCTCCTGTTAATATGTCTTTTGTCAATTATTGGGTTAGCCAAAGAACATAGAAGGGAAAATGGGAAAAGTGTTCTACCCCTACAGGAATATGACTAATCTTTTTCTGGCAAAATCTAGATAATATAAAATATAAGGTAATAATAATTTAACCTTGATTATAACTATAGGGTTTATTTTAATGGTAGATGTGTTTTCAATTACTTTGGTCTTGTACAGATCAGAAGCAAGGGAATGCAACTCTCTGATGTACTATTCCATTTAGTGATTTTATTAAGCCAAACTTAAACATGTGTTTGGGTAGTGCTCAACTAATGAGATTTATCAGGAAAAAGTAAGATGATTAATTTTTCCAGTCCAGTATAACCTAAAGCAGCCCTGGAGGTGGAGTAAAGACAATGAACTCAGTTCTTATCCTGATAATCCTATGGAGGCAGAAACTCATTAAAATAGTTTTGCCTTAATAATTTTCATGTGTCTTTCTGTAGAGTGAACACGTGTTGAAGAGTTGCATGGAAGCAGTTGAAGGAGGAGGAGGGAGGAAAGTTCTAGACTGATGAAAAATTTTGACGTATCAGTAACTAGTATCAAAACAAAGACAATGTCATTTTTAGAACCAGTTTCTTCAGCTTCTGAATGTAGATGATAAGATACATTGGTCTCCATTTGCCTCGTTTAAAGAGTGTTTTAACGAAAGACACACCAGTATTTGAAAACAAACAAAACCTATTTTTGCACTTTGTATTACACATCTCTCTTCTTGTTTTGTGAGAATGAAAATTCAGTGTAAGAAGACAGAAGTTCAAGGTCAGAATTGAGAATAAGGATGCACTAGAGGGTCAACATAAAGGCCTCCAGTTTGGCAGTATCTCCTATCAGAGAGAGAGTTTAAATTGGACACCTGGCCTCCCGCCTAGAGACCACATTAGTCTCTGTCCCTTGCAGCCATGTTCGCTCGATGAATCAATACAAGTAATTGTGCTGTATTGTGCCATATCCACTCTTCCTGCCAGCTGGCACCCCCAATGGCCAACAAGCTGAGTTTGAGCTTGTTTAAGTTGGCGATGCTGCCTCTGGCAGCTCAAGTCCCTCGATGACTTCCCAGGGTAGAGCTGCTCTATCATCCTGAGCTCATTAGACCACAAGTCAGTAAGCATTTCAGGCTTCATAGGTTATTCAGTCTCTGTCACAATTACTCAGCACTTCTGTATAGACAGTATGTAAATGCAGGAGCATGGCTGTGTTTAATAAACCTTTGTGAACTCTGAGATTTGAATTTCATATAATTTTCAGGTATCCCAAGGTACCAGTCTTCTTTTGATTTTTTTTCTTCAATATTTTAAAAATATAACTTTCATTTTTAGGTTGCAGATCACACAAAAGCAGGCAGTGGGCCAGAGTTGACCCATGGGCTCTAGTTTATCAGAGTCTGGACTAGACACTTTTGGGAAAAAAAATGATAAACTTCATTTTTTAAAAGTTATTCCGTGTTGAACCTATTGGAAAGAGTTTAGCCATAACTCTAACTTTAACACTGTTAATGTGTTGCATTGCTCTCCGTTTATTCAGAAGTATCTCTTGCTCTCTAACTTTGGACCTGAACCCAGAGATGAACTGTCTTATTTCTTTTCCTTTCATCCCTCCCTTCTCCTTTGCTTTACAACTGGCATGGGATAAACTTGCCAAGGCATCTTTAAGAGCATGCCATGTCCTAAATCGCTGCAGTGAGTCAGAATGCTCCGTCATTCTGATGAATATACATATGATTGTGTGCTGTGTGTGCTGTCACTCAGTCTGGTTGTACTCTCTGCAACCCCATGGACTGTAGCCCACCAGGCTCCTCTGTCCATGGAATTCTCCAGGGAAGAAGACTGGAGTGGGTTGTCATTTCCTTCTCCAGGGATCTTCCTGACCCTTCATTGCAGGCAGAGTCTTTATTGCTTCACCACCTGGGAAGCCCATAAGGATGATTTGTTGTTGTTCTTGTTGTTTGGTTGCTCTGTCTTGTCTGACTCTTGGTGACTCCATGGACCGTGGCACGCCAGGCTTGCCTGCCCTCCACTGTCTCCCTGAGTTTGCTCAAACTCATGTCCATTGAGTTGATGATGCCATCCAACCATCTCATCCTCTGTGCTCCCTTCTCCTCTTGCCCTCAGTCTTCCCCAGCATTACAGTCTTTTCTCCAGTGAGTTGGCTTGTCACATCAGGTGGCCAAAATAATGGAGCTCCAGCTTCAGCATCAGTCCTTTCAATAAATATTCAGGGTTGATTTCCTTTAGGATTGGCTAGTTTGATCTCCTGCAGTCCAAGGGACTCTCAAGAGTCTTTTCCAGCATCACATTTACAATTCCTCACAAATTATTTGCAGACAATTTAAGTAAGTTGTGATCCATTGTATGGACTGAATTGTGACCCTCCACAGTTCATATATTGAAGCGCTAACCCTCAATATGACTGTAGTTGAAGATAAAACCTCTAAGTTAAAGTGTTAGTTTCCCAGTTGTGTCCAGCTCTTTGCAACCCTGTGAGTTGTAGCCTGCCAGGCTCCTCTGTCCTTGGGATTCTCCAGGCAGGAATACTGGAGTGGGTAGCCATTCCCTCTTCCAGGGGCTCTTCCTGAACTCAGAGATCGAACCCAGGTATCCCACATTGGCAGATAGATTCTTTACCATCTGAGCCATGAGGGAAGCCCAAAACCTCTAAAGAAGTGTTTCAGATTAAATGAGGTCAGAATGATGAGGAGACCCAGAGGGCTCTCTCTGTCTCTGTGTGTGTACAGAGGAAAGGTCATGTGAGCTCTTGGCGAGAAAGTCCCCTTCTATGAGTCAGAAAGAGAGGTTGCACCAGAACTAACCCTGTTGATATCTTAATCTTGGGCTTCTAGCTTTCAGAATTGTGAGAAAACAAATTTGTGTTGTCTAAGCCCCCGAGTCTACGGTATTTTGTTGTGGCAGCCTGAGCAGACACATGCATCCATCTGTGAGTTATGATACCCATATATGGTTATGCTAATAGTTTGCTAGTGAGCTATGTTGTTTTCTGTACTTTTTTTCTATCCTTAAGCCCATTAGTCAAACCATGTCAATAGTCTTCTGTATGTTCTTTCCTTAGAAGAAAAGAAAATTCATTAAGAACACATGCATCACTGCCCAGCTTTGACTTTGAAAACAAACTTTGAAAAGAAACACAGAAGGAACAAAATAGTCTGAAAGGCTAGACTCTCAGTTGCAAGAGAGAATGGAGTTTTCTAAATCCCAAGTTTCCCTTTAAACAAGAAGCCATATTCAGGAAATATAAAATCAATTTCTTGGTATACCTCAGAGACCATGGAAGGATACAGGATTTGATGTAAGGGCCAATTTTTGTGACAGAGCAAAGAAAATAAGAGGTTTCCCTGGGATGGGAGAAGGAACTTGGGGTGGATTTAGTGGATGTGTTGAAGGAGGAAACCTCAATCAATTATTTTTTAAGAAAAATTTTTGGTTGTGCCAATTGGCATGTGGGACCCTAGTTCCCCAACCAGGGATCGAACCAGCACCCCCTGCATTGGCAGTGTAGAGTCTTAACCACTGGACCACCGGGAAAGTCCCCCAGCTGAGTTTAGACATCTCAGGGGGGCCAACAAGTAGAGGCCTCAAGCCCCTACCCCAGTATGCCTGTCCTCTAATAATCCGTTTGCCCTTGGATAGATTCTAAGAGGAGGAGGGAAGTGTCCTTAAGATTGGGAAACAGTCCAGATACAAACTTAATTTTTAATTGTGAGAGACTGAAATATTAAATTTGTTTAAATATTTACCTAAGAGTCTAAATTTTAAAGCAGAAATGACTGAGTTACCTTGAAATGGCGAGATTCAGGTCAACGTTAGCATAAGCTAAGCGATGTGGAACCAGAGTAAGTTGAGTTCAATTATGAAAAAATTAAAATTTTATGTCTGCTTAACTAAATTTTATCTATTACTGTGTTCCAGCTGCAGTTATTGGCTAATATCTATTAAAGAAGTTATTGTAGACACTTACCTAAACTACTTCATGAAACCAGCCCTGATAAACTTGTAAACAGCTGATCTTCATGATAGTGACTCAGATATGCTACAGGTTTCTGAAATTCTTTCTGAAGCATAAAAAAAGCCACTTTGTATTTTGTGAATTTGCTATGTTAAATAAGTATTTTTGTACTACAATCTTTAGGAGTTGGTGATATGCATATCCTGTTAAGCTAGATATTTGGTCAAATGTAATACAGTTTCCAACAACTACAATAATGAATCTACTTTAGTGAAGCATAATGAATCTTTTCTCATATTGATATTCGGTTTAAGAAGCTCACTGATAAATTTTGATCATGCCACTCTTTTGTTCTAACACCTTCACTGGCTTTCACTGTCTCTCAGTTTTATGAAACCCTTGCCCATGCACACTTGAAACTCTATGACTTAGCTCCAGTGACCATTCTTGCTGTATGCTGTTTTTCTCTTATTTTAATGTTTACCCAGAAGGGGTTATCTCCTCTTCCCCAATATCTTTATATCTCCTGATTCGCTTTCATGGCTCTTACGTTCTCCCTGGAATGCCTTCCCCAACCTTTCTCAGTCTCTCTCTCCTTTTCTCCCCCTGTCTCTCCTTTACTCTTTTTAATATTTATTTCTTTGGCTGCACCAGGTCTTAGTTGTGGCCCGCAGGATCTTTAGTTGCAGCGTGTGAACTCTTAGTTGTGGCGTGTAGGATCTGGTTACCCAACCAGGGGTTGAACCTGAGCCTCCTGCATTGGAACTGTGGCATCTTAGCCTCTGGGCCATGTGGAAAGTCCTTTTCCTTTGCCATTCATTTCATCAGTCTCCAGTGGTGCATCCTCTTTATTGAATATGTCTTTTCTAAATCCCACAGCCCCCTTTAGACCACTCCTAAGGTTTGTACTATTCTGTTTTCATCTATTTTGATACTGCCTTAACTGCACCCCATCTGGTAGGTTCCTTGTATGTAATTATCATTTCATTTGTTTTAATCTCCTTGCATCATATTACTATGTTAAGCATAATCTGTGATCAATCAGTAAGTTTTTTGGAAATAATGCAACAGTGACCCTTAAGGTGCTACTATGCCTTCAGTTTGAAAAAAATCTGTATTTGTTCCTTGAAAGAATGCTTTGGGGGAATAAAGAAGACCTGCATGAATTTGCATTTGATTAATTACATGCTGGAGAAGAAAACGGCAGCCCACTCCTGTATTCTTGCCTGGAGAATCCCATGGACAGAGGAGCCTGGGGGCTACAGTTCATGGGGTCACAAAGAGTCGGACACAACTGAGCGACGGAGCAGTCACATGCCACTCTTTGTTTTCAAGTTTCTTTTTAGGCAGGAAAAAAAAGGTGCAGCGTAGAAGTTTGAGGATTCTGTAGGGCCACCCAAGGACACAGAAAATGAGGGAAAGTGATAAAACTGAAAACTTCAGGGATAGATAGATCTAGGGAAGGGGGAGTTACTACTGATGGCTAAGACCATGAGAACAGATTGTGAATAGGATGGAGTGCTAATAGTCGGGGGAATAAGGGAGGACAGAATTTGAAATACACATGTCTCAAGGCCACAACCCACAGGGAAAAAGAAGGGAGGGAAGAACATGATAGTCATACCCTAAAGATAGAGTGCAGAAATACAATATGTGGAGTTAAGTAGATGCAATTAGCTTCCTTGATGAAGAAAGTTGCCATTGAGCTCTGAGATATGCTGGACATATGGTGGGGACAGTTTAGATATCTTAAATTTATGGTGCAGCTTCTGGGTGTTGGAAGTAAGGCAGATTGTTGGGCAGAATTCTGTCTAAGTAGGCTAGTTGTCAGGTTTATATATGCCTATAATGGTTTCTCATTTCTTTACCTGTAGGAGAGCTAATCGATGAGGTAATTGGTACAAGACTAACACTATTTTTATTCCATATCTTGAGAAATAACCCAAGACACTGAAGCACAGGGAGTGCTGTAGACATCGAAACAGGCCACTCGGAGATCATGATGCCTGGCGATACCGCTATCAGAGGGCCATTTCTGGTGCCGGCAGAAGGCCAGAATCTTAGAGTATTCTCATAATTAGGACAACGATTAAGTGTAGAATTCAGCTGCCTCAAAAATCATTCTTCATGTGGGATCTGCAAGGCCATGGGCTCCACTTGGCCCCTCCCCTTGGAGATGAATTCTTCCTCCCCACATCCTCAGATGCTTGCTGTTCTTCTCGGCAAGTGAGGATTGCTCTTGGGTTTCTCCAAAAGACTCTTCCCAGTCACTCCATACTTATTTTGAGAGTGGATTATGGACCTCCCTGATGGTCCAGTGGCTCAGGCTCCATGCTCTCGGTTCAGGGGGCCCAGATTCCATCCCTGGTCAGGGAACTAGATCGCACATGCTCCAGTGAAGACCTGGTGCAGTCAAAATAAAATCAGTATTTTTTAAAAAAAGTTGTAAATAAAAAGAAAAGCCTTGAGAATGTGAAATAATAATTTAAAAAGAAAGTGAATTAGATTATGTATGAGAATGTAGTTTGCAGTTGTAAGTTAAATTTTAAAAGGCAAGTTTTAGAAAGTCATCTTTCAGGCCAATGGGACCTAAAATATTTTCAGTTGAGTATCAATAATCAGCTCTTCACCTTTTCACCTTTTTTTTTTGAGAAATAGTTTGGACAATTGGGATAATTTTCCTTATCTATAAAATATTCATTTAGAGTTGACCTCCTCATGTTCACTACATATTCCCTCTTTTTGACTCTGGACTGTGTTTTCATCCAGCACTGTCCACCATCAATCAAATCACTGATCAGTGATTTTCCTCTGTGACCCAGTTTTTGAGTTTCCTCCAGCTCCTTCTACCATCATTGTATTTCAGCTTGACTAGGTGCTGTACTCTCTTCAACATGCATTTTATCTCAAGTAATTAGCCCTTTTCTCTAAGGAACAAAAACTGCAAAACAGTATTGTGCCTGGAAAAGAAGGAATAACTGTTGATGAAGAAGGTTGTAAGTTATGTATTCAAATAATGCAATTTTCTTTCCATATAATTACTTGGTCACTCTTCTCAGCTCATCCCTGCTCTAGAGTTCTTCCTCCCCCCCCCGACCCCCTCTCCTGACAAATGGCACTTAAAATGGGATTTTATCAGTCAGGATGCTACAAAAGTGAAAGTGAAAGTTACTCAGTCACGTGTAATTCTTTGGAACCCCATGGAGCCTGCTCCTCTGTCCATGGGATTCTCCAGGCAAGAATCCTGAAGTGGGTTGCCATTCCTTTCTTTAAAGAAACAACCAATCGGGTCTCTCTCTCTCTCTGTCTATCTGTATAGACTGAGTTTATTATAAGAAATAGATGTGATTGTGTAAGTTAAGTCTCATGATCTGCTCTCTGCACACTGGAGACCCAGGAAAGGCAGTGGTGTCATTCAGTCTGAATCAGAAGGCTTGAGAATCAGGGGAGGTGATAATGTGATTGTCAGTCTGAAGGGAGGAGAAGACACAGGCACAGACAGAGCATTCTTCCTCTTCTGTGTTTTCTTTCTGCTCAGCCCTCCATGGACTGGGTGATGCCCACCCACATTGGAGAGGGTCATCTTCTTTACTCAGTCTGCTGATTCAAACGCTGATCTCATCCAGAAACCCTGTCAGAGGCATGCCCAGAGATGATATTTAGCAAAGTATCTGGGCACCCTGTGATCCAGTTTAGTTGACACCACGTAAAGTTAACCGTGCAGAGGTGCTTCCAGGATGAATCAGGTTTAGCCCCCCAGTATCTCCTCAGTGCATGTGAACCTCTGCTCTGCTGTGGGTAACAGGCCAGCTCACTCCTTCCTTCTGCTCTGCCCTCCCATCTTTAGTATTTTGTTGTTTAGACTCAGTCACTAGTTGCAGACTCATGTAAGCTCCAAAACTTCTGAGGATGCCACTGAAGTGCTCTCTTCTTACAAGTGCATGGAGTGAGCCCCTGAGTTTCTGAGCTTGGCACACATGCCACGAATGAGATTCGAGTCTCTTCTTATTTTGATAACCCCAGTCTCCGTGAGAGGCATCTGTTTGACTTGAATTTGTGGGGAGCGGGAATGGTAATGGGAAGATGCCACAGCAGTTTACCCTTGTGAATTCTATTCAAGGAGGTCTCTGTTTTCAGTGACTCTTTTTTCAGAATTACTTTGTAGCCCTGTCATATATGGCTTAAAGGGTTAGGTGATTAAGATTGATAGAGATTTTGTGGCTACTTCTTGCTGAGTTCTGCTTTGAGACTACAGTCATTTATCATCCACATAGTCACCAACTGAGAGGAACTCAGTCAAAACTTTGAGACAGAAGAAAAAAGTCACATGATGTTATTCTACGTATGCTTCCATGGCATTCTGATCTTAAAGCTCATTGCAGTTATTCACGTTGTAATTTTAGAGGTATGTTGACATTGGTTTGACTAGCATCTGTCTGCTGCCCTGGACTGTAATTCCATAAGGGTAGTGGTCAAATCTGTGTTTTTACCATCATAATCCTAAAGTCTTACACAATGTCTCACATGTGGCATTTTTGAATTAATGATTGGATGAACTAGTCAAAAATCTGTGTCTATTCATTTGTTTCTAGTCACTACACTTTCTTTCATTGAAAAAAGTTGTCGTATCTTACATATAACTAGCAGGTGTCATTTTAAGAATTTACATGCAAACATCCTAGAACCTGTCAATTTTTAAATTATAATTCTAAAAACTCTTCTTAGTGGTCATTTTTGAGGAATAAATAAAATATAAATTATTCATGCATTCACTCAGCAAAAGTAATAGCCACTTACTACTCAAGCACTGGGATTATGAAGATGGAAAAACAGTTGATTGCCTTCAAGTTTGTATGATGGCATGGATGAAATAGACAAATAGTCAAGTACAATAAAATGTCATCTGTTAAAATACAGATATCTATATGCGAGGTGACATTTTTTGAATATCATGATGTTTCAGGCTCTCTGCTCAATATAATATCTTATTTGAATTTTCATTACCTGAGTTATGCTTACTATATCCCCTTTCCAATAAGAAAACTGAGTCTCCATGAATTTAAACCTCTTGAAAAATTAATACACTGTACAGGCTTGAGTCTTTCTGATTTCAAAGCAAACACTTTTCTTTATGGTACATTATGAAGAACAACTGCTTTTAACTTTGTGTATGGAGAGCACCCTAAGCTGGTGAAGGGACATAAGTGAGAGGCATAATAGTAATAATAATAATAACAATATTAATAACTGTATCTTCTATTACTGATCTTGTACACTGTGCCAAACATCATGCTAGTTTTTTAGAACAAAAACTATTTTAGCCTAAAAATAACTCTAAGATATTGGTATTAACATTCTTATTTCCCATAATAAAGTTTATCAAGTTTAATTAACTTGCCCAAGTCATTCATTCATTCATATATACATATATATGTGTGTGTGTATGTGTGTGTGTGTGTATGTTGTTTTAGTCACTAAGTCATGTCCAACTCTTTACAACCCCATGGACTGTAGCCTGCCCCGCTCTTCTGTCCATGGAATTTCCCAGGCAAGAATACTGGAGTGGGTTAAGTGGGTTACTATTTCCTTCTCCAGAGGATCTTCCCAACCCGGGGATCAAACCCACATCTCCTAAACTGGCAGGTGGATTCTTTACTGTTGAGCTAACAGGGAAGCCCCATATATATATACAAACTAAAATTTGCTCATTTCCTGATGATTATAAGTCTATACTTTTTAAGAATTTTAAAAAAATGGTTCTTCTGGGACCTTTTTTTGGCATTAACATGGGCCAGATGAATATAACGTGGTTGATGACAGGTAGACAATAGCCTGCAGGATTTTAAAACCATACTGCATTTCAATACTAGAATCTGAAAACTTGTTTTTTTCCTATCTCCATATGGACCCCTGAGCTTTTGGTTTCCCTAAAGATATGTTTCATATCCTATACATTGTCAGGATAACTCAGACGATATTTTCCACTGATCAACTGGTGTGGAAAAATCCAACTGCTCCCTAAGGGAAACAATGGAACGTTGGTTAGTATGAATATTATCAGCAAGGACCTCAGAGGCCCCTCATGTTCCTCTTTCTTAAACCAAAATTCATTCATCCATGGACCAATCTGCTCCTAAATTTGTAAACAGCTGTCCAGCAATAAACTCACTAAAATGAATAATATTCCCACGCAGTTGCATGCAGTTTCACAAATATGCTGATCATCCTCCTTCCCATCTCAGTGGTATTTATAGGCTGTAAAGGCAATGTAAAGGGGAGAATAACATTTTTTTTCATAAATGTAAACATGGTGACTTACACTCCAAGGTTCTGGTCACCCTTCAAGCTCTTAAAACATGTGTGTGTCTTTTTACTTTAGGAAGTGTGTCTCTTGAGCACTGAGTGCATATTCTTTATGCCTGGAGTCATACCAGATCCATCAGTGTTAAAGCCAATAATTAATCTTCATAATGAGCACTCGCAGGGTGGTCCTGCAAGTATTGAAGGGCACCTTGACATCCCAGGGAAGTCCGCACTGAAAGTAGTACTTGTGTATATCAGATAACAACTGTTTATTTAGGTAAATCATTTTAGTTGCCAGGTTGTCAGATTCCGGGTCTAGAAAGTAAGGGTTGTTAGACTATAAATTCATGAAGCTAATCCATATATAGTCTTTGACAGTCTAAAAATGTGTTTATATTTTAGATACTCTCATCTTTTGAGTCTCCATTCACTTTCCACTCAGGTATGTGCTATTCACTGGAATCTGATTGGGTCTCACTATGTAACCTTTGAGTATCTTTATCTTTCATCCTGTCATCTTAGCTGATTGAATATTGAAGAACAGATACACTTTCCCATAAAATGGTGTAGTATGCACTGGCCTGGTTTGCAGAATTGCATAGGTTCCACATAGTTTTGTTCTTATTTTCTGATAGCACAGGTAGCACAACTTATGTACTTAGGAGGCTATGGTGGAAGGACAGGGGACTTGGGTTTCAAGTCTGGCTATCGTCACTTTCAAGGCAAATATATATATATATATATGGGACCTGAATTTACCAAGTTTGTTAAAGTGCACTGTTAAAGTGTAAAGTACACATATAAATGTACTGTTTAATAAGATGGAAAGTGGAGGATCCTTGATCTCTTTAAACACAATTCTTTTTCCTACATAATAAAGTGTTAGTTGCTTGGTCCTGTTTGACTCTTTGCGACCCCATGGACTGTAGCTCACCAGGTTCCTCTGTCCATGGGATTCTCCAGGCAAGAATACTGGAGTGGGTTGCCATGCCCTCCTCCAGGGGATCTTCCCATCCCAGGGATTGAACCCAGGTCTCCCGCATTGCAGGTGGATTCTTTACCATCTGAGCCACCAGGGAAGCCCAAGAATACTGGAGTCGGTAGCCTATCCCTTCTCCAGGGGAACTTCCTGACCCAGGAATCGAACCAGGGTCCCCTGCATTGCATGCAAATTCTTTACTGTCTGAGCCACTAGGGAAGTCCTTCCTACACAATTAGGGTACTAATGATGACCTCTAGGATTTTGTGAGAATTAATGTATGTAAACTGCTTGATATACAGGAAGTACTTGAGGGTTAAGTTCCTTTTCTCCTTCTCTTTGTGTTCTTTCATTCTAGCCTTTTTAATCTGTGCAAATTTTCATATTGTTTAAAACAAACCCCACAGATTAGACCTGATCTGGTAGTTCAGTTGTAATAAATCTGAAACTGCTGAAATTAAAGTGGTTATGTCTATAGAAAACTTATTTTTGAAGAAATATTTCTAGTTCACTCTTATATGCTGCAGTGAGCTTCCTATTAATATTTTGCCTGAAGTCATCTTTGGAGGAAGGAATTAAATATGTCTGCTGAAATGCAATGGTGATGCCGAGTGTGGGGGGAACCAGTGAGGCTAGACAGGTGGGGATCACCTTTTTCTTTCAAGAAATATGCAATTGGGGGGGGGAATGTTCTCAAACATCATACTTGACCATGATATTTCTGATATAATCTTGGTGAGAAATACTGTCAAAGGGGGCCATCATTCCTCAAAAGATGCCTATTTGATAAGTAGTGTTAGATAGTGAGATGAAAAGAAAGAGTAAATAATAAGCCATCATCAAAACAGCTCATATTTGTTTTCATAATTTCCTTATGAGACAGTAGTGTGTTCCAGGGCAGTGGTGAGTTCAGGTCCTCTCCACCCATCCCTGAGTGTGCCTGTTGTCTAAGGCACTGGACTTCGTGTTCCATACCCAGGACTAATTCAGTCTGAATAGCACTGACGGGATGCAGAGTTAAGAGGAGAATTTCTGGGGCGCAGGGTAGAAAGGATAAAAATAGCCTTGTGGTGGACAACCTGTTCAGCCAGGGCTGACATGAGGACAGAATTCTAAAGGAAGTTAGCACCTAAAGATGAGGAGGGAACTACACATAAAGAAAAAGAGCAGAGACTTCCCTGGTGGTCTAGTGGTTAAGGCTTTGCCTTCCATCTCAGGGGCTGTGGGTTTGAATACCACATGCCTCGGGGCCAAAAAACCAACACATAAAACAAGCAATATTGTAACAAATTCAATAAAGACTTTAATTGAAAATGGTCCACTTCAAAAAAAAAAAAAACCACTTTAAAAAAAGAGTGAATTGAAGATAAACCACTAATATATAGTACTATTCATTACAACCTTGATATGGATTTATGATAAGCATTATCCTTTTTTAGAAACAGACAACATAGTATAGTAGAAAGATCACAGGATTAGAAATAAAGAATATCTTTGATAAATCCTAACTCAACCATTTGCAAGATATATGTGGCCTTGTGCTAGCCCCTTGACCTGTCTGAGCATAGTTTTCTAGCTGTAAAATGGAATGAATAACTCTCCTTCTCTTTCACAAAGGGGTGAGTTAAAATGCTTTGAAGATGATAGACTATTTAAATACTGGCTGTTATTGTCAGTGTGCTTAAGATGACATCAGTGACATCTCTCTGGATGCCTGTGTAAGTGTTAGTCACTCAGTTGTGTCTGGTTCTTTGCAACCCCGTGGACTGTAGCCCACCAGGCTCCTCTGTCCGTGGGCTTCTCCAGCCAAGAATGTTAAAGTGTGTTGCCATTTCCTTTTCCAGGGGATTGTGCCGATCCAGGATTCAAACCCGTCTCCTGCAAGTTTGCTCTTTAGGCAGGTCCTTTACTGTCAAAGCTACCAGGGAAGCCCTATGGATAGTTAAAAGTGACAATATTTTCCTCGTTACCCTCAGACATAGAGGGAATAGGCTTCTCTCACGGCTCAGTGGTGAAGAACCCGCCTGCAATGCAGGAGACATGAGTTCGATCCCTGGGTCTGGAAGGTGGGCCCGGGGAGGAAATGGCAACGTACTCCAGTATTCTTGCCTGGGAAATCCCGTGGACAGAGAAACCTGGTGGTGTACAGTCCGTGGGATCACAAAAGAGTCAGACATGACTTAACAAGTAAACAAAAGCACAGGAGAAATAATAAAGGATTTTTTTTAGGTTTGCTTTCTCTTCAGGCATTTATTCACAAGTATTTGAACATGTAAAGCAAAGGAAGGATAGGGTGCTGGAGAACATTTGGATATTATTTTCTGTATCACTGAATTTTAGAAATGATATGGATGATCCTAACAAAAATTGTACCTGAACTTTATACAAGGGAAGTTAGTAGAAAAACATTTAAATTTAAAAAAAAATTATATTGGCGGATAGTTGATATAGTGGATATAGTTGATAGTTTCACACAGTTTCAGGTACATGGCAAAGTGATTCAGTTATATATTTGCATGTATGTTTTTCAAATTATTTTCCCCATTTAAGTCACTATGTAATATTGAGTGGAGTTCGCCAGCAGAAAGTGGTTAGGACTTTTTTGAAACTGCAGTGACTTAGGCACTGTGTAGAAAGGAGAGGGAAAAAAGAACGTTGTGGGTAAACAGGATGTTTATGAACATCCCAGTATTTTAGTTAAGTACTTTCTACTTCCAAGCAAGATGTTTCTCATGTTATACAGATGCTAGCTTAGGTTCTGGTAGAAGTTGTCCCCCATAAAGGTAGTTCCCATCGTAATCATGTTAAGTCTTTCAAATAGCTTTTATCAGGATCATTTCTTCCAGTAACTCAGGTGAGGAATCAGGGACTTGCTGTTTCAGTTGAAGTAAGAAGCCAAGGAGGATGAGATGTTTTTCTCGCTAGCAGCACAGGAGGAAAATATCTGCAGCTGCACACCCAGGGATCTGGAGAAGGAAATGGCAACCCACTCCAGTGTTCCTGCCTGGAGCATCCCATGGACAGAGGAGCCTGGCGGGCTACAGTCCATGGGGTCACACAGAGTCAGATATGACTGAGCATCTGAGCACATACCCGGGGATACAGATCCTCAATTTTTTTTTTTGTCTTTTTTTTTCTGTTTTCCTGTCAACATTAGATTGCTGTGCTATTTCCTTCCCTTTCCCTCTTTTGTCTACACCAGGAGAAGGGAATTTAAGGAAACGCACAATAAAGTGGTTAGAGGGAAGATGGACAAAGATACAAGCTGAGTTTGAGAGTGCTGGAACACTGATGGGATGAGCGGGGGGGTGTGTGGAGGGGGAGTGGGTGGAGGCAGTCAGAAGGAGCTCTAAGGACCCGGAGCAAGAGGACAGAGAGAAGTGAAGGACGCAAGCGAGGTCGGGAGACGAGGGCCCAGAATGAGGGCCAAACAGGGCCCATTTTGTTTGATAATTCAGAGCTCATTAGTGCCTGACGTTAACTAATTTCATTCTTTTCCTGCTAATGGTTCAGATCTCTGACTACCTTTTCTCTGAAAGGTAGTGATGGCATCTGATTTGTAGAAGAGCTTCTGTAGGCAAGGTTTGCATAGGCAAGCCCGTGAAGTGCTTAGCGTGTGTTTCGGGGAACTGGTGATCTCTTTCTCTGCATTTTGAACATACTTCAGAAGCATCTCAACTCCCTTAGGGTCCTTCTCTATCATATCTCGCTTTCATAGAACCTATCCTATAGGGGGGCCTGTTGTAGTCACTTACTTTGAGATAAGCATGCCTGGTAGGTTTTAAATTGTTTTCTCTCGTAAGTTTGTTTTTTTCCCCAAGGTGGGAGTGAGGAGTGCTGAGAAGCAGATGAATACATCCCGTGTTAGAGTGCCATAAATCAAAACTACTGGTAAAGTAAGTCTAAAGTAACTCTGTCTTCTAGGAGAATATCTGATTGAGAGGGAAGATTGTGTAGCAGTTAAGGACAGGAGTTTTGAATTTGCCTTTGGGCAACTTGATTTCCCTGAGGCTGTTTTGTGTATGTGTGTAGAAAATGGAATTAATAATAACCCCCATCTCATAGATGTATTTTCAGAATTTCATAAAGCACAGTTTTTTACACTAGACATTGTTCAGTACATTGTATTACTATCATCACTGTTATTCTCCAGCTCCTTTGGGCTATGGGCACTAAACTATAAAGTGGATATTCACGGTTCCCCAGTTTTTGAGCCAATTTGGCCTAAAATGGTTTCTGACTTAATGGTGCAGAATGTGGAATTGTTACAAGAAGGATCTCCATGACGTCTGAAGGGAGCAGACTGGAACACAGCAATCCCCTAACGTGCACTCTGGTTTTACCTTTTGAAGACCAGATGGGGGCAGGGGGTCTGTTCCTAAATCCTGCCTCTCCCCTTTCTAACCTCTGATGTCTGCTATTAAGGGAGTTGTACATACAGCGAGTAATACTCAGATTCCAACCAGCAGTTTATTTCTGGCTGAACAAATACTCAGCAGACCCTTTGGAAGGCTTTTTGGTTAAAACTGCCTTTGAGAACCTGGCTTTGGCCAGGAGACGCAAGTGAAGACTCTTGTTCTATCTCCTTCCTCTTAAGTCTAAGATGCTGGGCTGAGAAGGTCATTTCTTGCCCTCCTGGCCTCAGGCAGAGATAATGGGAAAGAATGGAGAAGGAAACTTTCCAGGTTGGTCTTTAAAGAGCAGCCCCTAGTTGACAGTTCACTGTTGAGAGGCCAGTATTGGAGAGTGGCTGGGTTGATAATCACAGACTCCTGAACTAGGAAGAGAGCAGGAGGGACCCGGGATCTCCTTTAGCACCTAATTACGCCATCTGTCTGCAAAAGAGGCCCAATGAATGACCAAATTGAGTGTAAATTCTTGCTGTGGGCAAAAAGAAAGATAAAGCATGGCAGAAACATAATGGCAGGCACTGTCTCCTTTATAAGAACAGTGGAAAATTTAAAATATTATATCCATCTCAAAACTTGAGTGAATCATTCAAAAAGAACTGAATCAGCTCTATACTAAAATTATTTTAGCTGCTTCTATCACCCAGACAAGAACTTTCCTGAATCCTCATTAATTCTAAAAAAATAAACAATTTCATTTAAAAAAAAGATCTGAACAAAATAAGGAAATAATGAATAGAAGCTGCATATATGTGAAGTTATCAGTAATGAAGAATGAATAAGAATGCATTTCTCTGACAGCATATGACACTCTGACAAAAATTAATAACAGTACAAAATAAACATAGAAACAGCAAATTAAAAGGTATGGAGAGAATCTCATTAGATTATTCTTTTGTGTATATTATGCTATGTTGGGTTCACAGAAATATAATAGACAATGTTCTGGTACATATCATACATTTCAAACTAGTGTTGCATTAATAAATAGTACTCACAGAAATCCATAGTTTTAGAGTCACTAACATATTTGTTATTTGCATATGTTACTTGAAAAAAATGTGATCACTATCAATTTCCTCAGAGATTATATCCATGCAACTAGTATTTCGGTGTTGACTTTGAGCCTTTATAAGGTCACATGCTCATTTTTCAAAGAAAAAAGAATTTCCACTGTACAGAAGGATGTCTGTGGAGAAAATAAACCTCCTATGCTGCTGCTGCTGCTGAGTCACTTCAGTCGTGTCTGACTCTGTGCGACCCCACAGACGGCAGCCCACCAGGCTCCCCCGTCCCTGGGATTCTCCAGGCAAGAACACTGGAGTGGGTTGCCATTTCCTTCTCCAATGCATGAAAGTGAAAAGTGAAAGTGAAGTAGCTCAGTCGTGTCCGACTCTTCGCGATTCCATGGACTGCAGCCTACCAGGCTCCTCCGTCCATGGGATTTTCCAGGCAAGAGGACTGGAGTGGGGCGCCATTGCCTTCTCCGAAACCTCCCATAGGCACAGTTTAAATTTCAAAACAGGAAAATACCCAGACCCCAGTCCTAGCAAGTACTAGGGAAAAAATCATGCGAGAAATGAGCACCATCAAAAGAGTAAGGATTCTGAAGGCTATTTCCAAGGCAAGAGCAGCATTGTTGAGGGAGAATCTCAAAGGAGGACTGGTCTCAAAGAGCAATGATGTCCTTTTGCTTCAAGTGCAGGAGAGAGCATGGAGCAAGACTGATTGTCACGTTTAAGTGCAGTCAGGGGGAGATGAAAGGAAGAAAGCTTTTTAAGAGTTGAAGGCAAAGACCTTAAGACACGAATCAATGGAGATGAGAGCTTTTGTTTCATAGCGATATCTACTTTCGTTTATACACATTGCCGATGAAGACAGACAACACGGTTACTTAGTGACTTGAAAGTAGCTAATTTTCCTGTTACTAGGAAAACACTGCTAAGTGGGCAAATATGAAAATATCCACTGCTTTTAATTTACTCTGCTAATATGTCAGGTTTTTGCTTTTTTAATTTTATTACCAGTGTGAGCAGCTAGCATCTAGGCCTCCAGGTCAGCTCGGTTTAATTATTATTCCAGTTAATCCATACGATAAATATTCATTGAATGGCTCTCAAATATGGGACACTATGATATTTATTAATGACACAGCAGTGGATCAAAAGATAAAAGTCTGTGTCTTCCTGATGCTTATGTACTAACAGATAAGATGAAATAAGTCAAATAATCAGGTAAAGAGTGAGGCATATCCAGATGCTATCAGAACATACAGAATCGGGTTTCTAATGTCTGTGGAATGAGGATGGGCCTTTCTGAGATTGAAATATGAATCAGAGTTAATTATGGTAGGAAGGGGGGAGTAATTCCATTTACTTGGTACAAAAGCATTGAATTAAAAATTATAGTTCAGTTCAGACTGATTTCCTTTAGGATTGATTGGTTTGATCTCCTTGCAGTCCAAGGGACTCTCAAGAGTCTTCTCCAACACCCCAGTTCAAAAGTATCAATTCTTCAGTGCTCGGCTTTCTTTATGGTCCAACTCTCACATCCATACATGACCACTGGAAAAACCATAGCTTTGACCAGATGGACCTTTGTCGGCAAAGTAATGTCTTTGCTTTTTAACATGCTGTCTAGGTTTGTTATAGCTTTTCTTCCAAGGAGCAGACATTATGGAGGATACAGTTATAAATACTATAATTTTGCACTTATGGAGCTTACAATTGAATAATAATGATAACACCTAAATTTATTGAATGTTTATTATATGCTAGTTATTAGAAGGCTTATTTGTATTAATATCTTTAACCCTCATAACAATTTTGAAAACCATTTATAGATGAAGCAAAGGAACAGAGATGTTAAGTAACTTTTCAGATCCCTGAAGTAGCAAGTGGCAGGCCTAGGATATGAACAGAAACTGTAGGACTCCAAATCTTGCATGCTCAGTAAATACATGATTCTAAGAGAAGATCAACACACATAACAGCAAATATGCAATTAGTTTCAGTGCCAGGAGTGATGAGTGTGATAACAGAATCCCACATGGGAGCTCAGAATATCTAGGGCATGGGTTTGGCCCCGACTGAAAATCATTGCCTTAGTCTTTTCCTTCCAGCCTGCTTCCCTGATGCACTTTCTGTAGGCATGTTAGATGGTGCACAGTCTTCCCTGGAAGCGAGGTTGTTCTCTTCGATTGAAAGAAGACCCATGGCCTCTAGTTGCCTGCCACAGAGTCTGCAGATACAAAAAAAGATTTAAGTTGCAAACATGTGTGTCTCTTAATGGAAGTCCATTCCGAGTGGGTTGCCAAAGCTCCTGCCAGCTGGACCAAAACTGTTCTCACAAAGTATTTATGAAACTGTGGAAAAGCTTGAGCATTTCTGGTTGACATTTCAAAGTGATGTTGTAGTGGAGCCTGTGTTGCTAAAATGTAAGCACACTTGCATCATAATGACTGAAAATGTGACTTTGACTACCAAGGACAATGAGGGGATCTTCTAATATTATTTTCAATTATACTGAAATGTTTCACCAATCACCATCCTTAAATACTTTTTGTATCTAGAAATATAGGTTATTTGGTGAAACTTAATCTCACTGGAAAGCTTTGATGCTCTGTACCAAATTAAAACTAATTTAACTAAAGCATCTATGCTGTACATTAATATTAAGCAATTACATTAAATGGAAGCACTGTGAATATGTTAATTGCTTTCATTAAAAAACTGATTTCCTTAATTACTTTCAAAGCAAATATTCTCTCCTAAGCTATTTAAGTATCTGCAGTGTTCAAATTCAATAGGTAATGGGGGTGTCAATTTTACTAAATATGTATTTTTAAAAATCTATTTTGCTTTGCAAGTTTAAAAATGTGTTTACAAAACAAGAATTGAACAGGATTTTAGGAGACTTTTGATTTGAATAATGATATACATTTTATTTTATACATTTTATTCATGAAAGATTATCTCTCATTTTTTTATCCTGTAATATCTAAGGCTTCTGAGAACACTCACTTTCTCTCTTTCAAAGAAAAAGTCCCTCTTGTTTCAGCACCAGTGTTGACTGTCGTTCAGATCTCCATGGGTTCAGTCTTGCTAAGGACTAAGGAGAAGGAAGGCTTAGGAGGGGTGGATGAATAGATAAAGAAGATGTAATAATAATTTGTCTGAAAATGAGAAGATCTCTTATGCTCAGAACATTGGTCTGATCAAGGAGTACGACAAATGAGCTGGAATTTCATACCAGCTTTGTAGTGTGGAGACTTTGAGTCAAACTAAATTTAAAGAAAATGGGAGAATGTAATATATTTTGTGAGTTTCAGGACTGAAACTGATACACACTATGTTATGTGAATTAATTCCAAGTTTCATAGTTTCTCCATCTTGTTCTTTTTGGGATAGTAGTATAATTTAAACATGCAGTTTCTGCTGGACCAGGGATAATGACTGGAAAGCTGGCACTTTCAAATGGGACGTGATGTCCCAGAACCTTTCTTATCAATTTTGCTAAAGGCATGTCTTCCCTTGGCTTGCAGTGTTTATCCCTTTCAGTTAAGAGGTGGGCTAGGTTCACTGTGACCTTTTAGGGGTGTGTGTGTGTGTGTGTGTGTGTGTGTGTGTAACTTAAGTAGTGTTTATTCCTGAATAATCGACTCTGGTAAGCAATTTCAAAACTGGTGACAATTTACCTTCTTTTTTTTTTTTCTTCTGTCTATTTTACCTGACAGTTTCTTTGAGTTAATTATTTGCAGTACAGGAAAGTTAAAACGGTACATGCAAGAAGTTCATTGGCGTATCAGCTTTCTAGTTTGTTCTTTGATCAAGTTTCGGTGGGTGTATTTGATAAACATTCTGTACAATGTAAGGTTTTGGATTGGAGCCATTTTCAACTTCATTATATACATGGAAGTTTAGCTCCTAGTTTTTGTTCATTTAAATGGGTTTCCATAGTTTGAAGAATAAATGTTTATTCTGCTGCTGTTTCACCAAAGTAAGTGTGTGTGTGTGTGTGTGTGAGAGAGAGAGAGAGAGAGAGAGAGAGAGAGAGAGAAAACCGCCAAAGACTCAGTTATTTTCAAACAAGTACTTTCACCCCCCACCCACTCCATTTTCCCTTTCTTGGGAGCAGCCAAAGGCAAAGTAATAATTTGAATTCAGTTTATAAAACTGTGCTTCTCTCATTGCTCATACTATGGTTTTGTTGTCACATCTGATTATTTGTCCTCTGCGTCACTTCTTCCTCTTCTAAATCTGAGTCAGTATCAGTTAACTGTGCTCGGCCAACACTCCTAATTAGTTTTCTACTATATTTGAACTC
This sequence comes from Cervus canadensis, assembly GCF_019320065.1. Taxonomy (NCBI): domain Eukaryota; kingdom Metazoa; phylum Chordata; class Mammalia; order Artiodactyla; family Cervidae; genus Cervus; species Cervus canadensis. The sequence goes on from NC_057416.1 coordinate 16,538,558, forward strand.
TACCTCTCAGATTAACAAAGCTCTGTCTCATTTACAGCAGTTGAATAGTGAGTGATATTAATGAGGTTGAGTTAGATTTCTACTGTCACCTTAATTTTAGTACCTATAAAATAAAAAAAAAAAAAAGATGAGTTTCTAAAAAGGGACCAAAGGCCGCATGTTGACCTGCTTATCCCTAAGGCTGACATTGTTTAATTCATTTCACTGAGGTCAGACAGAATATTGGAATTTTCACCTAGGTCTCTCTTATTTGTAATACGTTACATTAGATTCTGGATGAGGTATTTTCTTCTGTTATTATCATGGGATGTCACGAACTGTATTATTGAAACTTACCTCATGGCTGTAACAGTCTGTAGTATAATAATGTTACTGCATTTCAATCCCTGGATTAATTTGATATACGAATGATAGATTCTCACAGTTTAGTCATTATTTTAAACAGAAATTACCTTGCAAAATTGTCCAAAACTTTGATTAAAACAAGCACAATGAAATAGATTTTATACAAATAAAAGCTCAGTGCTCAAAAAAAATGACACGTGACCAAAGTGTGTATGAAATTTCTCTTAGCAACTTTAGTACATATATCCATACAAACTTTTACTTTTTAAAAAACCCGCCTCCTTTTCTCCCAGTTAACATTCAGGTATTGAATAATGCTAACCAGATGTAACTTAGTGATTCTCCATGACTGTTTCTCCAACAATTTGAATGTAGGGTAAAATCAAATGCAAAATTCCCGATTCACTTTAATTACTTACCGATCTTTTAATGATTGGTGACTGGAAAGATCCAAATACACAGACATTTTTAAGACCTTTGAATAACTTATAATAAGTGCTGCTGTCAGTAATATTAAGAGGGAACTGTGTTTTTTCCTAGGCAATGAGTTGACCTGGTATTCTAATCATCTCAATTGGAACAGTGAGATAGAGGAAATATTTTTCTCGGTATAAATGTAAATACTTTTAAAAACTTCCAAATTATATTGGTTACAACTTTTTTTTGGTACAAATACAATTTTATTAAACACATTTTTTTTTTTTGTAGGAACTTGGTCTAGTAAATCAGAATTTAAAAAGCAGTCAGCCATGTGTTTCAAACCAGTTGCCCTGATTATCAATCTGTGGCTTTTAAAGTTCTGAACGCAGTTGAGATGCATTCCTGTGACTGATGAACTGTTCTCATGGACTTGAGCTCATTCAAATCATGCTCCTAAATAAGCTTCCAGTTATAACAGAGGCACATGCAGAAGAGAAGGGATTTCACATTCAATCAGGGTACAGGAGGAGAAAATTCTTCCTGTATAATGGAAATGATAACCTTGAAATACTTGAGCACTCATCCTTGAGAAAAGCAGAAAGACCCAATCCCATAAGATGATGAACCCGAGGAGCCCAGAATCATAGAGGAGATTTAATTTCATGGCATCGGGCAGAAGAGCATCAAATGGTCACTTCAAACTTTAGGTAGCCTTTAATCATACTCATTTTATATGTAAATTCTTACCTAAGGCTCCTTTACATGCGTGGACCTTAAATATAGGTAATGTGTAGCACACTTCTTTACAAAATATTTAAACAAAATTTCTAAAATTATTCATGGTTTTATCCTATTGCACAGTTAGATTCCATTTCAGTTACAAAATCCATGTCAAGTTGAAAGGTGTGAAATTGTTTTTTAAGCCGGTACTGTAAATTGTATGGCAGAAATATAAGGTCACTTTCCCTGGTCATAGCAATGTTCAAGTACCAAGTTAACTTTTTGAAAGCACATTTTTAGAGGCTGCATGGAAACCAGCTATCTCTCTGCATCAAGACCCAAGCAGCCTATATAGTATTGGTGAATTCCCGATACAGTCAGTAATTTCCATGTAGGGCAGGGGAATATAGTAGAATACAAACTACGCATGGAGATGGAACCAGGTTGGAGTCCTAGCTTTGTTAATTTTTAATTAAAAAAATTATCGAGCTGTATCTAGTATACATGAAAGTTATGATTTTACCTGAAAAATACAATAATGCACACCATAAAAGGTTGTATTGTAAATGAACTGAGGTGAGGTATTTAACACAGTTGTAGGGTAGGCAAGACTTCTTCCCCTTTCCTTCACTTGCAGAGAAGAGAAGCCCTCTTCAGTTCAGTTCAGTCAGTCATTCAGTCATGTCTGACTCTTTGTGACCGCATGGACTGCAGCACACCAGGTCTCCCTGTCCATCACCAACTCCCAGAGTTTACTCAAACTCATGTCCATTGAGTTGGTGACACCATCCAATCATCTCATCCTCCATTGTCCCCTTCTTCTCCTGCCTTCAATCCCTCCCAGCATCAGGGTCTTTTCTAATGAGTCAGTTCTTCGCATCAGGTGGCCAAAGTATTGGAGTTTCAGCTTCAGCATCAGTCCTTCCAATGAATATTCAGGACTGATTTCCTTTAGGATGGACTGGTTTGATCTCCTTGTGGTCCAAGGAACTCTCAAGAGTCTTCTCCAACACCACAGTTCAAAAGCATCAATTCTTTGGTGCTCAGCTTTCTTTATAGTCCAGCTCTCACATTCATACATGACTATTGGAAAAACCATAGCCTTGACTAGATGGACCTTTGTTGACAAAGTAATGTCTCTGCTTTTTAATATGCTGTCTAGGTTGATCATAACTTTTCTTCCAAGGAGTAAGCATCTTTTAATTTCATGGCTGCAGTCACCATCTGCAGTGATTTTGGAGCCCAAAAAAATAAAGTCTGTCAGTGTTTCCACATCTATTTGCCATGAAGTGATGGCACTGGATGCCATGATCTTAGTTTTCTGAATGTTGAGCTTTAAGCCAACTTTTTCACTCTCCTCTTTCACTTTCATCAAGAGGCTCTTTAGTTCTTCTTCACTTTCTGCCATAAGTGTGGTGTCATCTGCATATCTGAGGCTATTGCTATTTCTCCCAGCAATCTTGATTCCAGCTTGTGCTTCATCCAGCCCAGTGTTTCTCATGATGTACTCTGCATGTAAGTTAAATAAGCAACGTGACAATAGACAGTCTTGATGTACTCCTTTCCCTAGTTGGAACTAGTCTGTTGTTCCATGTCCAGTTCTAACATAGTTGCTTCCTGACCTGCATACAGTTTTCTCAAGAGGCAGGTCAGGTGGTCTGGTATTCCCATTTCTTGAAGAATTTTTCCACAGTTTATTGTGATTCACAGTCAAAGGCTTTGGCATAGTCAATGAAGCAGAAATAGATGTTTTTTCTGGAACTCTCTTGCTTTTTCCATGATCCAGTGGATGTTGGCAATTTGATCTCTGGTTCCTCTGCCTTTTCTAAATCCAGCTTGAACATCTGAAAGTTCATGGTTCACATACTGTTGAAGCCTGGCTTGGAGAATATAGAGTATTACTTTGCTAGCGTGTGAGATGAATGCAAATGTGTGGTAGTTTGAACATTCTTTGGCATTGCCTTTCTTTGAGGTTGGAACAAATACTATCCTTTTCTGGTCCTGTGGTCACTGTTGAGTTTTCCAAATTTGCTGGCATATTGAGTGCAGCACTTTCACAGCATCATCTTTTAGGATTTGAAATAGCTCAAAATAGGATTTGAAATAGCTCAAGCCCTCTTAGCCTTGATTAAATTTGAGGACACAGATTGGACCACATTTGCCAGTGGGTAACACCAACTCGATGGACATGGGTTTGAGTAAATTTCGGGAGTTGGTGATGGACAGGGAGGCCTGGTGTGCTGCGATTCATGGGGTCGCAAAGAGTCGGACACGACTGAGCGACTGGACTGGCTGACTGACTGAACTCTGTGTTAGAAGGCCTGTGCCAAGGTATGACCTTTTCCATCTCTGCAACTGCACTGACAAAAGCCCAGTCACTGGATGTTTTTATCCAGTGTGGAGGCAGAGAATATAGCGCTTATGGTGTTGCAAGGACTCAGGCCAGGTTTCTCTGTCACGGGCCCAAATGTGCTCCTTCAGATAGAAAATCACACCTCTTCCAGGTATGGAGCCTGTTTGGATTGTTCTGTTCTAGTTAAAAATAAATTAGACCTAAAGAATTGAGGATAAAATGTGACTACTCCAGATGATTAAAGTTTTCTGCAATGAAGTCAGCCAGCCCAAACTCACCTAAAAATAGCCCATGTCCCTTGGTCTCCTAGGCACTTCAGGAATTGTTTTTTTTTTTTTGTACATAAATATGCTTTGTGGATGTTGTAGAGAGAGGCAATTCTGGTATTCCTGGATCTTCCCCCACTGACTCAATACCTTTGTATTACATTGAGTAAAGTCTTAATTCTTCCATTAATATCAACACATGTGATGGTGGGTTTTATGTATTTTTGCTACTAATTGTTATTAATATGACAATTTTATCCTTGATTTCCTGGTATGCTAGAAAAAAGTCTGTTATTCAGTGGGCTTTGTGCTAAACTATAGGACATTCGGCTTTTATTAGTCCTTTGCCTACTCCCTAAAAGTTCTAGATTTCTCAGCTCTGTTCCTTCCGGGTCTTCTCTTTTCACTTTCAGCATCATCTCATCCACTTGTATGACATAAATTACTATGTTTTCACTTTGTATGTTCAAATTTGTATTAATCTATTATTCTATCATCATTTCCTCTTTGAGATCCAGTTTTGTATTTCTCTCTGACTATTGATGTATCATGGGGCTTCCCTGATGGCTCAGAGGTTAAAGCAAGTGCCTGCATTGTGGGAGACCTGGATTCGATCCCTGGGTCAGGAAGATCCCCTGGAGCAGGAAATGGCAACCCACTCCAGTATTCTTGCCTGGAGAATCCCGTGGATGGAGGAGCCTGGTGGGCTACAGTCCACGGGGTCGCAAAGAGTCGGACACGACTGAGCGGCTTCACATCGATGTATCTACTGGATTTTCTATAGGCATCTTAACATGGCTAAAAACAAATTCCCTTTTTATTATCCAGTATTTTTTATCTTCCTGTTTCAGTGATATCCATTCATAGGTTTATCACTTTTCCAACAGCCCATCCTATCCCAATCCATTTCATTCCATTCTGTTTCATTCTGTGTGTTCTTCACCCATTCTCTTCTGTTCCCTCTTCTTCACTTTGACATTCACCCAGTTGTAAAATTTCACTTAATTCTGTCTTTGAATAGAGCCACTGCTCTATCGCTGCCTTAATTTAGATTTTCATCAAATGTTGTTGTTCAGCCACTCAGTCTTGTCTGACTCTTTGTGACCCCATGGACTGTAGCACACCAGGCTGCCCTGTCCTTCACATCTCCTGGAGCTTGCTCAAACTCATGTCCTTTGAGTCAGTGATGCCCTCCAACCATCTCATCCTCTGTCATCCCCTTCTCCAGTGAGTCAGCTCTTTGCATCAGGTGATCCAAGTATTCAGCTTTGAATACTTTGAATAATTCAGCTTTGAAACTTCAGCTTCAGCATCAGTCCTTCCAATGAATATTCAGGACAGATATTCATTAGGATTGACTGGTTTGATCACCTTGGAGTCCAAGGGACTCTCAAGAGTCTTTTCTAACACCACAGTCTGAAGGCATCAATTCTTCTGTGCTCAACCTTCTTTATGGTTCAACTCTCACATCCATACATGACTACTGGAAAAACCATAGCTTTGCCTAGACGGACTTTTGTCGGCAAAGTAATGTCTCTGCTTTTAAATATGCTGTCTAGGTTTGTCGTAGAATATGCTATCTAGGTTCCTTCTTCCAAGGAGCAAGCATCTTTTAATTTCATGGCTGCAGTCACCACCTGCAGTGATTTGGGAGCCCAAGAAAGTAAAGTCTGTTACTATTTCCATTGCTATTTGCCATGAAGTGATGAGAGTGACTGCCATGATCTTCGTTTTTTGAATGTTGAGTTTTATGCCAGCCTTTTCACTCTCCTCTTTCACTGTCATCAAGAGGCTCTTTAGTTCCTCTTCACTTTCTGCCACAAGGGTGGTGTCATCTGAATGATCTTCTCTATTTCAAGAAACTACTTCCTGCCTCTCATCTCCTCCCATTACATGTTTTCCCCCATTTTGCTCCCAGTTATTTTCCTAGAGCAGAAAGCAAAAGTGTTAATGTCTTGCTTAAAATCTCTGCTTGCTTCCCATAATCTACTCAATGAAGTCTCAATTATTTATCATCTTACACATGGTATGTAAGTGTCTATTGCCTATCCAGTCCTCTGGACTCTTGGCCACAATATTTATCTCTTTGACCGATGGCTCAGAACATGCCATTCCCAAAGACTAGTAAATTTTCACAGATTATTGCTTTCCATCTGGACCTTTCCCTTCTTCATCTGGCAGTTTCTATTCATCACTGAAGACTCGGCTTAATTTTCCCCATTGTGAAGCTCTTTCGTATTATTCCCTAGTCAGTCAGTCACTAGGAACTTTAAACCTATACTTCTGTATTAAACCTGTATTGTGACATTAATCAGCTACATAGCAGAAAAAAAGGAGATATTTATTTGTTGCTAGATTTGTTGAATAATAAAGAATTTTGCCAGTTCCCATCAATATTCTTTACAGAGCTAATTTTAAAATCTGTACTTTTATCCCTAATCCCCGCCCCTCATCTCAGCCCCCTAGCTACCCTGCAGATCCAACGCTGTATACAGCAGCTTTTTTAAAAGGTCAAATAGGTCATATGTAGATATGTTTTAAAGACTGAAAATAAAGATTAAGAAATATTTGAAAAAGATAAATCAAGAGAATTTATTTTCTTTAGCATTTAAAATATATATTTTCTTCATCTATATTGAGATATAATTGACATACTATGTAAGTTTAAGGTGTACAGCCTAATGACAGATGTTTCCCTCATGAAGTGTTTACCAAAATAAGGTTACCTCACATAATTACTGTATATAGGTTGGGGAGGGTAAGAACTTTCAGGATTTACTCTCTTAGTAGTTTTCAAGTGCATAATAATAGTACTGTTAACTACAGACATCATGATGCACTTATTTGTCTTATAACCGGAAGTTTGTACTCTTTACCAGTATCTCCCTATTTCCCCAACCCCCAGCTGTTGGCAGCCCCCATTCTATTCTGTTTCCATGAGCTCAGCTTTTGTAGATTTCACACATAAATGACATCAACAATATTTGTCTTTTTCTCTCTGACTTTTTAAACTTAGCATTAACGCCATTTTTAATGTTTTTGATGTCATAATTTACCTATTTTTATGCTGTGTATTCACTAACAACTTGTTGTAGCTATAGTTATTTTCAATACTTTTGTCCTTTAGACACTTGACTAGAGTTAACTGGTTAACACAGCGCCATATTGCAGCATTAGAGTGTTCTGGATTTGACTGCGTACTAACATTTAGCACTGTGTTGTCCTTTTTCATATGTTTTCATGTTGCTGATTAGAAGCCTCGTTTCAGCTTGAAGAACTCCTTTAGCCTTTCTTGTATGTTGATAACTTCCCTCAGCTTTTGTTTGTTTGGGGCAGTCTTTTTCTCTCCTTCATTTTTGAAGGACAACTTTGCTGTGGAGAATATTCTTGTTTTGGCTTTTTTGTTTTTCTTTCAGCACTTCAAATACTTTATTAGATAAATTGCTGATAACCATGTCTTCAGGGTCAGTTACTTGAAAATTATTATTTTTTTGTTTGTTTGCTGGTGTCTCATTTCATTGATTTTTCTTGTTCCTTGAAGTCTGTCATCAGTATCTTCACATTTCAAGGAGCCGTCATCTGCTGCCGTCTTTACGGCCTGCCTTTGGGAGAGTCCCATTAGTGACTCTGAGGCTTTCTCGGTCCTTCTGCAGCGGCACCTGCTCTGTGTTTTTCCCGCTCTTGTGGCAAAATCCTTTAGCTCGTCTGCCGTCTCTCCATCCTGTGGAGCCTGGCTGTGTGTTGGAGAACCTCACTTATGCTTCCCTGAAGACCTTCTCTCCCAGGACCGCTAGGTCAGGTCAGCTTTCTGCGCGTACTCAGCTGGCGCGGAAAGGAAAGCCCTCCCTGGCTGCCCTTGGGAATGCGTGCTGGGAGTCAGCCACCCGGCGGAGGGGGCTGTGGGTGAGATCAGTGAAGCGCTGGTGGTACCCCTGGGTCTGCACAGATGAGGTGTCCCCCGTGGCCCCTGGGCAGGCCCGCCGATGGAGTCTCTGATGCCTTCCGTAGGAGCCCTGTCCTAACGCACCCTGCTCTGAGCCGCGGCTGCTGCCCTGCCAGCCGCCAGGGCCCCCGGTTGCGCAGCTCCTGCCTCAGTGCCCTTATGAGCGGGGAGAGAAGTGGGCTTCTTTGGCAGCGCCCTGCACGGCTCGGGAGGCTGGGCATTCACCCATCGGCTCTCACTTTTCCCCACGTGAGAAATCGTGGGCCCAGAAGTCCTCTCCTGGCACTGAGCCCTGCCGCCGGAGGGTAGAAACGACGCTGTGAAGTCACCGGCTCTTCTCAGCCTCTCCAGCGCAGCCTGTGTGGGCTTTTTTGGTTTTAGTTCTTGTTCCTCTCCTGAACAGTATGCTCAGATGCCTCTGCTGGACTCGTGGACATCCACAGAGGCTCCCTGGTCCCTGGGTGACGTCCAGTTCAGCGTCCTCCCAGGGCGCTGGGGTCACAGCTGAGGAGCTGGAGCCGGTTCCTGGGCCACATCTAGGGCCACGGAGGACCTCGGTGAGGTCTCTACTCCTACTGCGGAGCACAGTGGGGGAGCCCCCTCCCAGGCTCCCTGGCCTGTGGTGCTGCTGACAGAACCAGGGCCAGACGGTGCAGTGGTCCAGTCCCCGGTGTAGAGCTGTTTCCAGACCTAAGACCGTGGTCATCGAGTCCACCGCCTGGGTGTAAGCCTGCCTTTCCCAGATGCCTCTGCTCCTTCTTTGTTCTTTCGTTCTTAAGTCATGTCAGACTCTTTGCAACCCTGTGGACTGTAGCCCACCAGGCTGCTCTGTCCATGGGATTCTCCAGGCACGAGTACTGGAGTGGATTGCCATTTCCTTCTTCATTCCTTTTTAGGCTGTGCCAGTTTCCTACCTGGATCCCACAAAGGCACTTTTGTTCATGGACGGATGGCAAATTATTGTTAGTTTGGGGAAGGGCATCTTTTTCAGTCATCTTATTGATGTCACTCCCCCAATATATCTTCTTTTTTTGGTCATGTGTTTGTGGAATGACTCTTTATCAAGTATCACTATTATATCTATAGGAAGTCATGTAATCAATTTGGTATGTAAAGATAAAGTAATATAACCTCAAAATCAGATTTTTAAATTCTAAATTGTGATCATTTTCACAATTATGAGTTCACATTTTTGATGTTTTACTATAAATAACTGCTGAGTTATTAAAACCAGAAGTCATAAGTTTGTTGTATAAATTGGTATCCATATAAAATTTTCTCCAAAGCTGTTCAGTAACATATTGAAATGGACAGAGAATGCTCAATGATTATTTTTAATATATGTGTGTATGAATGAAAAATTAAATGGAAGAATGGATTCCTCGGATCTGTCTTGGGAGATAAAAGACAACAGGCAACTAAGTTGAATTCTCTAATTTTGACAGGGGCTAACTAAACAAGTGGTATATTGCCAGACAGTGATTTAAGCTATGGTCATGCTGCAACAAGCATCTGTTTTATAAATAAATGAAACATCTTGTTCAGATGGCTAAGAGGTATCTTCAGTTCAGAACTGACCGGTCTTTGGTGAAATACTTCTAATTAATCTAATTGATTAACCAAGTCCATGCTTGAGGGACGTTTTTCAACCAAAGCCTCCTAATTGTTTATCAATGGGTGTGATTCACATTCAGCTTTATCTGGCCGCTTCTTCTTGAGCTCCCTAAAGATAGCCAAAGAGAGAGGAAAAAATATTTTAGAAACACTTTAGAATGGAGTTTAGTCATTGGTAGAACAGCAGCTGGGAGGTCACAGCACTTACTAGAATAGAATACAGTTTGTTTCCGTTCTTTTATTCCTTTTTTTGTTTTGGCCTGAGAACACTGTGCCTCATTCACATGTAATTATGAAAGACCTCCTGATCATTTAGCTGTCCCTGGAGCTCTCTAATGTGTGTTGGCCCCTGCTCTTGCTATTCATCTCAACTACTCTTCTTTACATCCTCAAAGATACCTTTTCCCTTTGCATTTTTTCATCTCATACATATGTATATATATATACATATTATATATGTATTTTTAAATAATACTTGTTTTGCTTTGTCAAGTCTCACTTGTGGCATATGGGATATAGTTCCTTGACACAGGATTGAACCCTGGCCCCTAGCATTGGGAGTGCATAGTCTTAGCCACTGGACCACCAGGGAAGTCTCATCTCATTGTATATTTTGCAAATTAGCAGTTTATATCTTTAAAATTGAAAATTGCAAGCACTAGGTAAATAATATGTCATGTTAGAAGTGTTGCATTCAAGTATACCACTGGAATGTAGTCACTAAAGTTCTCTTTGCAACTGGAAATCGAGATGATTATATATGGGAATATACTTGATATGCCATTATAAGAAAAAATTATGTTGCTGAAAAATAGCCCAACATAGACTTTGGCTTTTTGAACATAAAACAGCAGATAGTCTCTTCAGTGTCCAGTTTGTGAATCAAAGTACCAGAGGGCCTTGCTTCTTGGCCCAGTGGAGAATTAGGTGTGGTGAAGTTGTTCAGTCATGTCCGACTCTTTGTAACTCCACAGGCTGTAGCCTGCCAGGCTCCTCTGTCCATGGGATTTTCCAGGCAAGAACTGGAGTGGTTTGCCATCTCCTCCTCCAGGGAATCTTCCAGACCCAGGGATCGAACCCGGGTCTCCTGCACTGCAGGCAGACTGTACCATCTGAGCTACCAGGGAAGCTCATTAGGTGTGGATAGGTTTCTAATTTAATAGGCTTATCAGGATTGGTAGTGATTTAAATGTAGTGCTTTTTATTTTAAAGTTGACTTTTACCTTATTAGGGTATTTACCTTACCAGAATTAGAACTGGTCACTCAGTTGCTCAGTCATGACCGACTCTTTATGGCCCCATGGGCTGTAGCCTGCAAGTCTCCTCTGTTCATGGGGTTCACCAGGCAAGAATCCTGGAATGGGTGGTCATTTCCTACTCCAAGAAATCTTCCCAACTCAGGGATCGAACCCGTGTCTCCTGCTTCTCCTGCATTGAAGGCAGATTCTTTACCACTAAGCCATCGGGAAAGCCCCTTAGAACCACTATGTTTGCTTTTAATTAATTGGTGAAATCATCTAAAATTTTTCTTAAAACATGTATCTAGGACTTCCCTGGTGATCCAGTGGTTAAGACTCCCATGTTTCCACTGCAGAAGGCAAGGGTTCAATCCCTGGTTGGGGATCTAAGAGCCCACATCCAAGTGGGATCTAAGGCCCCAAGGTGTGGCCAAAAAAAATCCCCACAAGAAAAATGTATCTAGAAAAGAATGTATTAGAATAACTGAGTGTCCAGCACTGTGTGAGAAGTCATAGAAGATACTAAAGAGACAGTTTCTATGTCTTGATATAGATTATAATTTAGTTGGGAAGAAAAGATGTATACCTTGAAAAATGAGAAGTAAACTCCAGGGTATGTTTTAACCTTCTGGTTTACATTTCAAGAATCACAATTCCAATCCTGATCTCAAAACCATGATTTAGTTCTGTCAGTCCTGCTGACCACAGTATATCACTTCCAGGCTGTATTAACCTTCCATGACTGACAGTGCAAAACTGAACAAATGACTAAAAACTCCCTTATAAACTGCCATTTCCATTAGTAATAACAGCAATTTTTTTTAAGGTGACTAGACCTTTTAATATGCTTTACCTCTTATTTTCTTCTCTTGTCAGCAAGAGTGGCATTTTTTACTCTTAAAAAAAAAATAAAACAACAACGGTTTTCTCCTGTCAAATCTTGTGGCTGAGGCTCTCTCTTGTGTGTTTATTACACCCCAGTCTAGATCTACTGAAGTCAGTCACATGTAAGTCATTTGATTCATGGTTTGGCACCTGCTAAATGCTGTCAAGTTTTGAGCTATTATTGGTATATTATCATCATCACTATTCTCATTCATTATTGCTATTACTCCAGATTGCCTTAGAGCAAAGCAGATGCACCTAATAAAATCTTTTCATCTTCCTGTGTTTTTTAAAATGTGGAGTATGAGGGTTAATCATAAAACTTATCAGTCTTTCCTCTTCATTCTTTGTATTCAATCACTATTAATTGTTTGTCAACCTTTGTCAAATTTTTTCATTCATTTTCTCCTCTCTGTGTACCATATTCCTTAGTGTAAGTACTCATTTCATTTCACTTGGAATTTGCTGTAGACTCTCAATTCTCTTTGCCGTATAATTGATTTTATGTCTGGTGACCAGACAATCTTTTAAAGCATAGTTCCATTTATATTACTTCTGTCCTCAAAAAATTTCAACAATTTCCTTGCCTACTGAATACCCTTCACAGTCTTTAACCTAACATTGGTGTCCTTAATATTCTGCTTCCTGGTGATGTCTCTTGTCTTTATCACCTACCATCTCCTCCTATAGTGCAGCATATCAGAGTAGTATTTAATTCTCATTCATTCAACAAGTGTGCAGCAAAGACTCCCAGCCGCACGTTCCATTCTGAGTGGCTAATACAACGTGAGTCAGAAAGACTCAGCATCACTGCCTCATGGCGCACATCACTGTGTTCACAGCATCGCTGCTTCCACCTCTGAGACATTTTTGTTCTAATTTATCCTTATCTTATTTGATGGATCTGAAATAGATATTCGCCATCTAATTTACAAAGCATCCTGGTCATTCTGACTGAAAACTCCATTTGTCTCTCTTGTGCCCACTGTATTATATCTTGTTCACCGCACTCAGCACTTTCACTATTGGTCTGCCTTCCATTTAGTGCATGAAGATTCCCTGGACCCTGGACAAGCAACATTGAAGCCTGACTATTTCTTCTAAAAGCAGGGGCTACTCTCTTCCACTATATTCACCTTTCACAGGTTTCCATCCTGTACGTGGAACCAGCTTCTGCTAAGTCTGCTGCTTCAGAAACTTAGGGTTGTAAGATTCAGTGTAGAAACTACTGGTCCCCACAGCTCCAGGCTGGTATAAGTGGACATTCTATACTATTATATTTTTTTTTTCTGTGAATTTTCAATTTTTTCCTCACTTAAATTTCCCCAAGTAGCAGACTGCCAAAGGGCTGCAAAGAGGTAAAGATCAGCAGTTGCTGAAATTTGTAAGCCGAGGACATTATATTGTTTGAAATATCCATATAATTGAAGGAAAAGTGGTATTTTAGCTTGGCTTATCTGTGTAATAGATCCAACCGTCCACTTCTCGGAGCATGTGCAGACACAGCTTATGTTGCAACCCTGTCTTAACCACTTACCCTTTCTATAATTTCAGCGGCACAAATATACTTCTTCTTTATTCCCTCTCGGATCATATTACCACATAGTCACCAATTTGCTGAGGAAGTAGTTTCAAAAGGATCCTGATTTGCAGAGCCCAGATTTCCTCAGCTCAAGGTCGTGTATGTCCTAAAGTAAAAACAAAATCCGTTTGAACGAGTAAACTCAGTGGAGCTGAGTGTACAGTTTAGGGAACTTTAATAGCTATTTCATGGGGAACACAGACTGCCTCCTTCTGATTAAGTTTGTATGTAATCTGGCCAGGAGGCTAGAAGCCCTGCCTCATCTTTATCTACTGTCCAAAGTGATTTAAAAGCAAATAGTCGTTATGTGTTTCTGTTGGAAAATTCTGTCTATAAATATTACGTTTGAAATTATTTGTAGAGAATTCATGAGAACATGCTAATCCAATAATATTTTATTGTTAAGAAAAGTTATCAGTAGTAAGATGAGGTAATGATAACAGCCAATTGTCATTTAAAGTTGATACCCGATTTCTTTTTCAACATGTGTGATTTGTCAAGGGTAGAGGTTTATCTGTAGTATATAAGTGTGCAGTCCCTGAAGACAGACAGTGGATTTGAGTCTGGTCTCTAAGATTTCCTCGTTGTGTGGCCTTAAATGGTCATTCACTTATCTTTTTTCTAAGCCTTCCCTCCCTCCATAGTAAAATAGGGATAATAATTCTACTTATCTCAGAGTAAGTACTCTATAAATTTTTAGCTCATATCATTTATTAAGAAGGCATTAACTATATTGAAGGAATGATGATATCTTTCAACATTCATTGTGACCTTTATATCTGTCTGCTGATTTAATGCATCTTTTTGAATCAAAATATACAACCTATTTTTTACCTTGTTCATCTGAGAGCAGCACCATTTGAATATACAGCTGGTACTGATTCTCCCAGGTAATTAGTGAATAGTAGTGGTCATCCAGCAATTAGAGGAGATGGTTAATTACCTGACATGAGGTTTGACTTTCGATGCCAAATAGCATTTTAAATGTATTTTTAATAGACATTATGAGAAATCCTAAATTCACAGAAAAATTTGAGTAGAAAATAAAGTTCCCATAAATCCCTCTCCACCAAAAGCATTTTTTATTGACAGTGTAATTATAGAATGAAGGTTGCTTGCTGTCATGGAATCCAACATCTATTTCTTGTTTATTTTCCTAAATTAATAGATTTTATCATATATGTCCTAGTTGAAAACATAAAAAATATATAGTATTAAATTTAAGGCATAGATTTGGGGTATTTGTATTTCAGAACAGTAAAAAATATTCATGAAATCTATAGAAAATCTGAATCAGCAGGAAAAACAAGGTTTGAGTCTTTGTGTATGTTGATGATACTCTGTTTATCAATGAACCTGAAAACACAAATGGAAATCTTGGTTCAGATGACACAGTATCTATTTCTTTAATCTATGGGTTCTGGGATAGGTTAGAATACAAAATGTGACTCATTATTAATCAATTTTACTTTTCATAGATAAAGTGAATCAGTAACTCTCATAGAATGTATTTGAATAAGGGGAAAGTATATTACAAATGAGAAAAGAAAAATGCCGACTGGCTATACAAATGTATTTACATAGTAGCACAAGCAAAACTTCTCAATTAAGCAACACATCTCTTCTGTCCCACTAGACCTTCCTCCCAGGGCAAGCTCTTGCTTCTTACACGACCAGAGATTGCTATAAGCTTTAGTGAGATCAAAAAGGCTAAAACTTAAACCTGGCCATTCCCCATTGTTTCTAAGGCTGCAGCTCAGCTTCTAGTTCTCTGCTCTGTAACCAATGCACCTGCCCTTTCCCTTGCGGTCATCCTGCTCTGACTGTTAGGGCCAACTCCCACTGCCCGCTGATCTCCTGTTAGCCTCTACCCAAACAGTTGGCTGGATGGTAAAGAATCTGTCTGCGATGTGGGAGACCTGGGTTTGACCTCTGTTTTGGAAAGATCCCCTGGAGAAGCAAATGGGTACCCACCCCAGTGTTCTTTTTTTTTCACCCCAATTTTCTTGACTGGAGAATTCCATGGACAGAGGAGCCTGGCAAGCTATAGTCAATGGGGTTGCAAAGAGTCAGACATGACTGAGCAACTGACACTTTCACTTTTTTCACTAAACACTTCTGGACTTTCAGCAGCACAAGTCTTAGTGGCAGTGTTTTGTGAACTTCAGTACCCAACCCCTCATGAAATTTGGCCTGAATCTGTCAGTGGATATTAGGATGGATTTCATTTTTAGAACGAGCACAACCATTGGTTACAAAAATTTTCCAGAGTGAGGCTTTTTAAAAGAATGTTCGAGGATTTCCAAGTTGAATTCTTTAATTGTTTTCTTTCCCTTTTATGGCTTTTGGCAGGGGAGCTGCATTGCTCTAATATATAAATATTTTTTTCTAATTTTATTGTTTTGAGTTCCTTGAATATGGCCTGTATGATTCTAGTTTTTGTGTATTAATTTTGATTTTTCTTGTGGCACTAATGCATGTTTGTGTGTGTGTGTGTGTATAGTATTGTCCCAGAAAAGAGAAAAAAACTATTTTCACATAGAATATCCGTGTGTGCGTTTGGCACACACACCCACACACAACATGTAATTGTATAGTTATTATGGTGAACGAGCAAGACTTTAGGACCCGGGTTCGATCCCTGGGTTGGGAAGATCCCCTGGAGGATGGCACAGCAACCCACTCCAGTATTTGTGCCTGGAGAATTCCATGGAGGGCTACAGTCTGTGGGGTCACAAAGAGTCAGACACGACTGAACAACTCACACACACACACACACACAGAGATAGTGAATTTATTTCTTCCTCTCACTGTGTTATTTCTTTAAATGTCTTCAATCAACTGTTTTTCTTCTTTCCCTTGAATTTTCATTCACATGACTTTTCTGATGATTCACATATACCAGAAATACACACTGATCACTTTTAGATAGAAAGACTTATTTCAGTGACTGTGGAATCCAGTCCAGTGTAGAAATGAGTGCTGAAAACTCATACCAGATGAAAACGTCTCATCTCCTCCAGCTTGTTCTGCCTCAGACCTGAACCCAGCGGTAGGATGAGAAAGGCATCTCCTTTCTTTAATTTTCCCAGTGGGCCTTTTCGCCCACTTACACTCTCACAAAGCAGAATGAGGGAGGCGGGCAGAGGAGCAGGGAGGGTCTCACTGCGTGCCTTTTGCAGGACCTCCTGGGAGTTGATTCTGCCTGTGCCTAGGATTAAAGCTCTCTCCTGTGGTTATTTTCGTGCATGTTCTGCTCTGGACCGTCTGACCACAGGTCCCTCATCTCAGGCCTTGGCTCTGGTTCTGCTGGCAGCTTGTAGCTGTCCTGCAGTTTCTGCGACAGAATGTTCATCCCCAGTCTCTTTCTGCTGAGAATGTCTCATTTTTGCAAAGTCTCTTTTAGGCAGAACTTACTATTTTTTAAACGGGACAAACTAGTATCTACACAGGTTCCACGTCTAGATGCTCAGGAATAGATAGACATCTTTAACTGCCCTTGTGAGGAGGACCATTGCTCCTTAAGCTTGTCTTCCAGAGGCCACTTTAGTTAGTCTTCTGGTTTCAGACTGTTCTTTATGCGTAAAGTACCAGTTCTTACTGTCACATCAGCTTTAGCGAACACATGTCATGAGTTCTCCAACAGGGCTTATTGAAGGTCCTTGTTTAAGCTAAGAGGAGAGGAAAGCAACCCTGACAACTTTCCAAAGAATTATTCTGATTTTCAATTCATAGCCCCTTCACCTGTAATGTATTTTCAAACTGGAGGAAGGGTTATAAAACAAACACGTTGCCAACAAGTTCTTCTTCAAGCCCTCTGTGGGCAGTCTAGCGCCTGACTTTGGGTTGTGGGGAGTAATTTGCTGTTGTTTTGGGGCATCAGTGGAAATTGAGACAGAAATTGTTTCATTTAAATATTCTTTTACAATGGTGTCATTGACTTCCTTTTCTGTCTTATTTATTGTTTCCTACTCCATCTGTAAATTTCTAAGAGAGTCTTTAACTTTGCTCCTGATTTCATATGTATATGTGTATATATATGTGTGTGTAATAAACATACTTTATTTTCTATTTCAAGTATCAGCACAATGGTCATCATATAACCTACATGTTGTCATCTCTATTCATGGTTACATGTGATTACTTTTTTAGTTGTTTAAGTAAATGTAACTTGCCTTGCATGCTAAATTGCTTCAGTCATTTCCAACTCTTTGAGACCCCATGGACTGTAGCCCACCAGGCTCCTCTGTCCATGGGATTCTCCAGGCAAGAATACTGGAGTGGGTTGCCATGCCCTCCTCCAGGGGATCTTCCTGACCCAGGGATCAAACCTGTGTCTCTTACGTCTCTTGCATTAGCACATGGGTTCTTTACCACTAGCGCCACCTGGGAAGCCCCTAAATGTTTCTTAAATCTTTTAAATTAACCCCCAAGTTCTTTGAAGCAAAAACCTTGTCTTGTGTGACACTTGTGCTGTAAAAATTTGGGGGAAACTATAGAGTGAATCATTCTTTCATAAAATGGTTACAGAATAAAAAGATACTGTAGCTTGATGAACACAACATTAGCTTGGAGTTACTCTGCTGGAGTTCAGTCTCCCAATATTGCTGTTCAGTTAACGTCAGTTCTGTAAGTTCTGCAAGTCAGCTTCTCCTCTGGACCTTAATCCCATTTATAAATGAAGTGATTTACTCAGACTGTCTCCAAAGTATACTCACTTTTAAAATTATGTTACTTTTCAAAAATAAAGTCTGTTTCAGAAAACAGAATAGCTCAAAATCCAAATTTGCTCATATACAAAAAGGACTCAGTTAAAGCATCATGTCAAGTCTCAGGCTTAGAAAGCTCTAATAATTTCGTTTTCTTTTTGATATTAGAGTATGTTTTCCATATGTTTGAATTTGCTGTTTACAGATTAGATGATGAAATGACTCATCCCTGGGACAATTCGGTGCCTTAGGGTGTGTTCTTGATAATCTGCCTCTTGAAATTTGTCTCTTTGTTACATGTGTCAAGTAAGGACTTTCCTAACATGATTTTTAAATTCCAAATAATTAACATTAGAGGAATACAGCAAAAAGTTCTTAGACATAAATCACATTAGACCACTTTTAAGAAGTAACTGTTAAATCAACTTCAGACATGAATTCTTATAGCTTAGCTACCAAAATAATAAGCACTTTGTCAAACCTCTCTCTTCATAATATGCACTCTTCTAAGAATTATTGGTCCCTAACAGTATTCTCAAAGAGCTACCAGTCAGGCTATTAAAATTCAGACTGTGGCAAATGTACTCAGAATGTAAAACAAATACAAACTGTCACAGTTCGTTTGTATCCATTTACACAATGCATTTATTTTATTTTACAAATAACTGATAGATAGATTAGTGGAAATAATAACTGCTCACGATTTGAAGAAAAGGGAAGCGTACCTTTCATAATCTCAGAGGAAAGTATTTCCCAGAGATTGTTAGTATCTAACATATTGTGCTATCAAAAGACATGATTCTGTTTTACATTCTTATTTGACATTTATTTGGGGTTTATTCAAGAATTCTTTGAAAAACTCCGTGCATATTTGGACCTTTAAATACATTTAAGTTATATTTGAAGTTATCACTGTGGGAAATAATTCTTGTTTTAGATTCGGTTGGGGTCAGGGAAGGTCTTCCTGAGGGGAAGACATAAGAACAGAAACTCCAAAGCAGTAAAGGGTTTTTCATGTGGACACTGGGGAAAAGAGCGTTCCTGACTCCTGTGTGGGAAAAAAGGTGTGGGAAGATTCTGGAGTGGGCCTGCGTCACGTGAACTCATGTGCCAGCAAGGAGACCAGTGTCACAGGGGCAGAGGAGCGAAGGAGGAATTTGAAGAGATGGCCAAAGGCCACATTTTTAAAGTTTCGGGGTCCTGGTTAGACTTGGTTGAGCAATGAGAGGTTGCGGAGAGCTTTAAGGAAAAGAGTAACACGAGGTGACTTATGCTTTCAAAGCCCCTCTTGCTGCTATAGGGGAGGGAGGATAGGGGCAGGGAGAAATCTTAGGGTCAGTAGCCGTGAAACGCTTGTGTCAGGTCAGGTCTTCTGAGGCGCAGATGCCAAGCAGAGTTAGCTGTTGCAGGATCTAGCTAAATGACTGTGGATGGGAGGGAGCAGAGGCAGGCAGGGAGAGCCTTCAGACAGCGGTGCAGAGGATGACCTGTGAAGGGAGAGGGAGCTGAGACTGCAGCAGGGGTCTCAGGAAGCCCGGGGGCGTCCCCTAGTAGGAGTTGCTCTGTAGAGGAATTCTGTGACAGGCCAGAGTGACCATGTTCTGGTTCCCCCTCCCCTGCTCTTGAGCCAGTCATTGGAAGAACCTGGGGGGAAACTGGAGCAGAAAAGTGTGGCAGCTGGTGGCAGTCCGTCACCGTGCTCCTGAAAGGCCACCGTCATGGCCACCACAGTGTGGGCATTCTGTTTTTTATTTGTTTTAAGCTTTTAATTTTATATTGGAGTATAGCCAGTTAACAGTGTTGTGATAGTTTCATGTGGGCAGCAAAGGGACTCAGCCACGCATACGCAGGTATCCATGTATCCATTCTCCCCCAAACTCCCCTCCCATCCAGGCTGTCACATAACCTGGGGCAGAGTTCCCTGTGCTATCCAATAGGTCCTTATGGGTTATGCATTTTAAAATATAACCATATGTACCTGTTGATCGCAAATTCCGCAGCTATCCCCTCTGCATGAGGATTTTGGGTTAGGATAGCAGGTGTGGAGGTGGTGAAATTTGGTTACAGTTCTGATATATTTTGAGGAAAGAAAAAACAAAGGAAGTTTTGACTTAAGGTTGGACGAGTGTTTATGACAGTTCCTGAAATGAAAAAGATTTGGAAGGAATGGGTTGCTAAGTCAGGGAATGAGCAGGATGGTGAGGAAAGAAAACAGTTTTGCACATGTTAAACCTCAGATGATTATTAAGCATCCAAGTGGATTTGTTAAAATAAGCAGTTGGATAAATTTCACTGGGAAAATATTGAGCTGTGGGTATTAATTCAAGAGCCATAGGTGGGTGAATGGCTTATGGAGTTTTAAAGGTTATCTAGATGGTGAATACAACTGGAGAAGAGAAAGTGGTAATTCATTAGTCTAGGGTGCTTTACAAGATTTAGAAATTGGAATAAGGAAGACGATCCAGCCAGGTTGGAGTCATAAAGAGTGTATATAAAATGTGATGCTGTGACTCAAAAGATCTAGTCATATAGATTCAAAAGGAAAGATGATATTTGAGAAATATTCATCCAGGATAATCAAGGAAAGAAAGGACTTCAAGAAGGTGGGAATGGACAGTTGTGTTATTTTCTTGAAACAAGGTATACCAGTTGGCATTTATTTTATTTCTGTTTTTTGTCCAGGCTGCATGGCTTGTGGGATCTTAGTTCCCCAATCAGGGATCAGAATCCATGCTCCTTGCAGTGGAAGCACAGAGTCCTAACCACTGGACCACTAGGGAATTCCCTGGTCAGTTGTTTAAATGTTGATGAGAAGTTGAAAGGATGGTGACCTCAAAGAAATATTGGGTTGAATAGTGTGGAGGTCACTGGTGACACTGACAGAAGTCCTTTCAGTGGAGTACTGGGTGAAAAACTTACTGGCAAGAATATAAGAGAGAATGAGAAGAAGAAAGTGGAGACAGTGAGCATAGAAACTTTTGAGGAAATCTGCCATAAAAAGAAGTAAGAAATGGGGAATTGGGATTGTCTTGCCAAGGGAGAGGTTTTTGTTTTAGGACAGGTGATACTAAAGCATTTTAGATGTTTATAGGAATGATCTATTACAGCATAATTTACAGTCCAGAAGGAAAAAGGGGAAAACTACCTGAGTAGGATTCTTGAATATATGAGGGGAATCCAGAACATAAGGGAGACCTTTGGCCTCAGAAACAACAAAGGTCATTCATCTATTTTAAGCAAAGTATACAAACCAGGGGGCTTTCCAGGTGGCTTAGTGGGTAAAGAATCAGCCTGGAGTGCAGGAGAAGCAGGTTCGATCCCTGGGTTGGGAAAATCCCTTGGAGGAGGGCATGATAACCCACTCTAGTATTCTTGCCTGGAGAATGCCCACGGACAGAGGAGCTTGGCGGACTAGAGTTCATAGGGTCATAAAGAATTGGACATGACTGAAGCAACTGAGCTCACAAGCCCATACAAGTCAGATGCAGTTAAACTGATTTATTTATTTGTAGAATTCTCTTCTGAGGGCTTTAATATTTCTCAGTAACATAGGATCAAAGTCATTATTAGGGAAAAGCTGTAAAGTAGGCATGTTGGAGGTTTGAGGACGAAAGATATGAAAGTCATTCAGGAGAGAAGGACTGTAAATTTGATAAATAAAGGGAATACTGTTGTTGGGCAGTCCTGAGTGTCCTCTTGAAGTTTATTTCCTCACATTTAATGTGAGGCCAGTCCGCATATTTAATGTTTTTCCCCATTCATCTCCAGTTATTTGGGTGTTGACAAGTAGTTGGCTTAGGTTGCATTTAATTATTGTTGTGGTTTTGCTGGGCAGCTGTCACAGGAAAAAAGGGCCAGGGAATGCAGAGGAGAGTAAGGGAGTGATTATAGTGATGGATGTGAGATTTAAGCTGGGTTGTGAAAGGAGTATGTGGGGCAGGATAAATGGAATGCGAGTTTGCAGATTCAAAGTATTAAAATGGGGGGTGGAAAGTGGAACATGAGGTAGACACCAAGACATTGTTCAGGGTGTGGGATCTTCCTGTCAAGATTATGGAGGAGATGGAGTGAGTTTGGAGTGTGCAAAAAGTCTAGGAAATGACCGTGGGAGATAGCATGGAAGGTTAGAGGAGTGGAATAGAGGAGGAGAAATCTCAGCGTCCTGGATATTGGTAAGATTGTCCACATGGATAAAGAAATTACTAAGAAGAGTGACAGTGAGGAAAATAGCCTATTGTTGACGAAAATTACCTATGGGAAAGAAGATTATAAGAGACTGAGGAATGTGACAGAAGATCCAGTATCAAGTCCTGCACTTTGAAGGAAATCAGAGCTCTCAGGCAGGGACTAGGGAGAGTGGTCTTGAGGTGCCGGGCAGCGCATAGGATGCAAGGGGGAAAAGCACGCATGAGGGTGTGCTGGTTTCCTGGGACTCCTGTAGCACGTTACCACAAACTTGGTGGCTTAAAACAACAGAGAGTTATTGTCTCATGATTCTTGAGGCCCAGAGTCTTGAAATCAGTATCAGGGATGAAATGGAGGTGTGAGTACATACAGCCACAGTGCTGCCTCCAGTGGCATGGGGGAGAACCTGTTTCTTGCCTCTTTCAGCTTCTGGTAATGTCCAGCATTCCTTGGCTTATGGTCACATCCCTTGAATCTTTTTGCTTTTAAAATATTTATTTATTTATTTGACTGTGCTGGGTCTTAATTGCAGCATGCAGGATCTTTAGTTGTGGCATGTGAGATCTAGTTCCCTGACCAGGGATCGAACCTGAGCTGCCTGCATTGGGAGAATCTCTAAGGCAATCATTCCAACCTCAAAATGCTCTGTCTTCATATTGTCTTCTCTGTGTGTGGTAAAATTCCCCTCTGTCTGCAAAGGATACATGTAATTGCACTTAGGGTCCATCTGGAGAATTCAGGATAATCTCCTTATCTCAATGTTTTTAACTTAACAACATCTGCAATGACTTTTTCCCCTCCTTTCCCTCCATAGGTTATGATTCCCTGTAATGGGAGATGGACAGTCACCTAAAATGTGTCTTGATGTCAAGACTGCTGATGCCACATGTAGACCAAGAGGATATGAAAAGCTTTCACAGTTGAAGTTTCTGAGGAAGGCAGGTAGGACTCTCACATTGGTCTGAAATGGCCTGAAAAAGCAAGGGAAGGAGATTGGCTTCAATATTTCTTATGACTAGGGGGTGGGGCCAGGGTTGAGTGAGAATTCATGTGTGCTAGAAGGAGACTGGGCTTCCCTTGTGGCTCAGCTGGTAAAGAATCCACCTGCAATGTGGGAGACCTGGGTTTGATCCCTGGGTTGGCAAGATCCTCTGGAGAAGGTAATGTCTACCCACTCTAGTATTCTGGCCTGGAGACTTCGATGGACTGTATATTCCATGGGGTCACAAAGAGTTGGACATGACTGAGTGACTTTCACTCACTCACAGAAACAGATTAGGTGTTATGAATTTCCTACCAGCGCCAATGGAGAGAAGGTTCAGACCGTCTTATTGGCGGTTCCCAGTGTGGGCACAAGTGAAGAACCATGGGTGAGACTTGATAACTGTCAGCAGTCAATCATCCAGAAATGAGGTCAGACTCCTTTTTACCACTTGAAGTTGCATTCTCAGGGTCCGGAGATTAGAGTTTGGATGTGACGGTGGGAGTGGGGGTGCATGGTTTTCAACCTACCACAGTGGGTTATGCTACATAAGCATGGTACTCTAGTGACAATCTAGAGTCAAATATAATCAGAAATTGAAGGATATATTACAGAAGTTAATGCTATAGGAAGTTTTTAATGAGCTGAAATCTCTTTGCCTGTTCTGTTGGTTTTGTTCATTGCTTTGTTTGCAACTTGGACACCAGTTCCTGGGATACTGTTAGTTGGCACACAATAGGTATTTTCTGAGTGAATGAATGGATGAAAAATGGACCTCGTTTCTAAACAAAACAGAAATTGTTGGAAAATAACAGCAGAAGGTTGGACTTAAAATTCAGGCATTCAAAAAGTGCATACACATTATTATTTTTTAAATATTGTATGGTACAGGAAGGGAAGTTTGGAGCTGGCATATCACTTTGTGGAGTTGGCTTCTCACTCCCACATTTACTGAGCCAAGGAATGAACCCTGATGAGCAGATGGAGAATTCTGAGGCAGAATACCCTGCCTTTCTACCTGATATAAAAGCTCTGTTTACCATTTTCGGTCCTCTTGTCTCCACGCTGATGGTCTCCTAGCCAGCTGCTCTGTTGCAGGTCACTGCTCTGGCTCCCTAACCGCTCTGAACACTAAAATGTCTCCAGGTATCATGTGGAAAGGAAAACTTATTTAAAAAAGCAATTAAGACATTACCTGAAGGACACAGAGAAACAGAGAAGACAGAGATATAATATCACAGGGGCTCTAGCTCTAGAAGGTATTGGATCCCTGAAAGGTGAGAGGGAGAGAAAGAGAGATAATTAATCATAACAATAAAGCAAACTCAAAGATGTTTCCTGCTCATTCACTTTATCCTCTGGAGAGTAACTGCAACAAAATATAGCCTGTCTCTTCATAGTTTCGCCCACTGGGCACCCGTTTACCAAATGACTCATTTCCAAGGTGTTTCCCTCTTCCTCTTCAGAAACATCCTACCAATGACGGCTCAGTTGCCCTTGGCCAGTCCTTTTATCTACTCCTATGCCCTGTGAGTTGGTCCCTCTTGAATTCTTCCTGTTCAGCGGATGCTAAGCAAACAAGTAGGCTAGGGAACACACAAGTCATCTCAGCTGTCCTGCCCCAGGCATTCAGGGACACCAACAGTTCATCTCATCACACAGGGCGGGTGCGTCATCAGTGAGAAGGTGTCCATTTCATCTGTCTTGGTCTCCTGTCCTGCAGTTCATGGTACCATTATTTGACTTCTTTAAATCTGACGGAAGAAGGAAGTCTGAGAGACTGGTGTAGAGGCTTCAGCCCTATTTCCTGACACGAGGTACTCTGCCCTTGGGGTTTCTGTCCTCCTGTAAGCACGCGTGCCTCCCTCTGGGGCGGGCCTCCGCCAGCGTCTCGGCCAGAGTTCCTGGAGAGAAGTCTTCTCTCAGGTCTGCGCATGGACTCGGAGAAGCTTTCAGCTCCGCCAGGGTTTCGCTTTTCTTTAGTCCTGTTCTGCCCTCTGGTAGTTCCCTATGAGTCTGGATCTTGCAGGTTTCGCATGGGTGGTTTTCCTTTTGCGTTCTGGCCTGCTCTGGGTTTTCTGTTGGACGGCTCGGGGTGGCGGAAGCTGTGGCCACGAGCCTCACCTCCTCAGGCCTGTGTATGCTTGGCGGTGCGAGCGCTGGGGCGGCTGGGGGCAGTGTTTCTCTGGAGCTGCAGACTCAGGGGTCGCAGTCCCGAGGTGAGTGATGCCGCCCAGACTCTTGCAGAGAAGGAACGGGATTGACACCGCCATGGCACCTGAGCAGGGTCGGGTGCCCGGATGTGATCCTCAGTAGACAATGCTTACAAATACCTACCTTATTACTGTGGACTGAAAGCAAAGTCACAACAGACGGTCATTTCCCAATACCAAATGTCCTGTTTTGCTTGGTTGTGTATGGTACTTGGGCCACTGGTTATATGCAAGGATTTCAGCTATTTTATTTTCCAGCAACAGTAATCTTTTAGGTCTAACTGTCAATTTAATGGCGCCAATGACCATCAAAACAAAGAAAATTACACAGTAACTCTGTCTGTCTTTCGGAAAGGGAATCATCTGCCTTCATTGTGGTGCTGAGCATCGTCTTTTTTCCCCCAACGCTCCGGTAACCCGCATTCACACAAGAGGGCCAACCAGGAACCCCAAGGGCATTTTATTTTCAGTGTCTTGCTTCAAGCAGGGAAACTTTCTATAGCATCACTTTTAGTACAGAGTGAACAAAGTAGAAAATAATACCTTTCTAGGAAGGGAAAAGCAGAGTAAGCCTCTCGATGGTGATAAATGATGTGTGCGTGGAAAAGGAGTAGATACACAGGTACATAGGGGTGGGAAAACTATTATCCCTCAGATCTGTGTGCAGCTTTCATTGGTCAGAGTTCAAAGCACTTTAGTGCTTTTAGGGAAGAAAGAGAAAGGTTACATGAAGGAAAAAAATACATGGACATGGAAATAAAATGTTGCTTGACTCAGCTGTATTATTTTAAAGGGAACACTGTGTGATTGAGTTGTGCCAATGGACATTTGGTTTAAAAATCCATTACCAAAGCTGGATGAACATTTTTAGGGCCCTATACTAAGTGGTAGGTAGACACATCCAAAGAATTGATGGTACCAAAAAAAAAAAAAAAAGAATGTTCCTATTGTTGTCATTAGTTGTTGGGTGCCCTTTAACCTAGAAAGGAACCAAACTTGATTTTAAAAATAGGTTCCTAACAAGCTTTTAGAGACCACAGATTTGAGGTTTGTATAGGCAGAATGAAACTGCTCAGCTATGCTCCCTGTAAAGAACTCAACAAACATATCCACTGGGCTCCAGTCTTCTAACTGATACTCTTCCAAGTCCTCGAAATCCAAAGATAAATAAAAATGTGATACTTGACTCCAAAATGGTTCCAGTGAATGGAAGAGACAGACACATAAACACAGATGTAACGCATAAGCAGTATTGTTCATAGCACGGGATATGTGTTGTGAGAGGGATATTCAGAGGGTGCTCTGTGAGAAGAGAGATGTGCTTATTGCAGCCTGTCATGAGCATTCAGAGGAGGGTTCTCGAAGAAGCTGGCCACCGAATGTGATTTTGAAGGAGATTTGAGTTTGATATGTGAAGACAACTGAAAAGAGTGTTTCTGACATACAGTAATGTAAACAAATACAAAGAAACATACAATAGCACAATATATAATCAAGCAACCGAAAACAAGCCACTCTTACTAGTCTTTGAAGCTTGTTGGGTGAGTGGTAGGAAGCTGAGGCTGGGTTGTTTCATATGCCATGCTCAGAAGCTCAGTTTTTATCCTTTATGCTACTTGCCTCCAGACATTTTTTGACTATACATCCATTTTAGTAAAGCTTTTTTGGACAGTCACCTTGGATATATCTACATGCATCTACAAATTTCATACACGTGCTCTTTTCTCTCTGTGTATTAGACATTAGTGATTTATTTCATTTTGTAGAATAAAACAAAAATATGTGAAGTTTCTACTATTTTCATCTACATCCCAATTGTCTTTGTAGTCCCCTTGCGGACACTCATTTAGGTTGTTTACAGGTTCTTGAGGAAGGGTAGTGACGTGATCAGATTTCCTGCTTCAGTCACTCGTTCTGTCCATAGTATGGAGAATGGAGGTAAATGGGCTTGATGAAAGGAAGACTAATAACCGGGCTATCACAATGAACCAAACAACAGAAAAGGAGGCTCTGACTCAGAGCAGTTGTGGGGATTAAAAGGAGACGATGATTTGAGAAACATTCGGGAGTTAGAATTGACAAGACCTGCCCATTGAATGGGAGTGAGGAGTGGATCTGAGAGGTGAGGGTGAAAGGATGGGAGAAGGAAATGTGGAAATTTTGTTTACATGAGCAGAAGAGAAGTGGTGATGTAGAATGGGATGAGAATTCTGTGGGTAAGCAGATTCAGGGGCAAGAGACTGAACTCATTTTTATAGAGATTTGTTTCCTTTTGATTCTCTTTATCCATGATCTTCTGAAATTTGCTGTTTTTCTCCTAAGCAACCTGTATCATTCTCCTTTATTTTTTTTCCAGATCTCCACATTTTGGTCTGTTCTGTGTCCCTTAGTGAATACATTGTCTCTCTCTTGAAATATGAGAACATCTTTTCCAAGGGCCTTCTTGTTGTTGTTAATGCATCTTTTATTCTAGTTTTATAGATGAATTTTTCCCAATGTATTATTTTTAGCCAATACAGGCTCTTTTACTGTTTAGAAACAAATGACCTCATAGTTTTTGTGGCTTATTATAAGTAATGTTTATTTTTTGCTCATGGAATTTCACTTTATCTCATGTGCTTTTCTTCCAATGCCCATTTCAAAGTGGGTCCCATAACAAAACAGCCAATGTAAGTGATTTATAGATGATCCCAAGCGAAGGAAAAAGGAAGACAGGGAAGAATAGAAATGGTCAGAAAGGCTCCACTTTCAAGCGAGCTATCACTGTGGACAGCGGGACTTCAGTCTTCCTGTGGAAGTCTAGATGCCAGAGTACGTATGCACCTGAGTTCTCCCACCCTAGGCTCAGGTGGTTGTGGTATTCATCCATCAGCTTCCATCATCCTTTAGTTGAGGCTGAACCAAAGAAACTTTAGTCTCCAGTATTTTAGGTCGAGAGGGTAAGTGGCCTTGATGGTTTCAGAGTCAGAGAAAAGCCCTCATGGAAAAAATGCATGAGCTGGCCTTTTCATGTCTGAGAGGGGTACAGTGTTGTGGTCAGAGTAAAGGAATGTGGAGAGAAACCCACTAAATCCATCAAGGGATGAGCAGAGAAATGAGCAAAGAAATAAGGAAAACAGAACACTGTTAAGATACTTTAATAAATTTATTTTACCACTATTTCCTTCAAAATTTAGCTGACTCCTTCTATAATCTACTTGTGGTAGCTAATGTGGAAATTTATAGCATTTGGATCTCACATTTGTAGTTACTAGAACACATCTTATTTTTCATCTATCTGTGCTGTTTTCCCACTTATCCCTCCAATTTCCCGTGTATGAAATGACTCATATGTCAAGACCTACCTTAAATGATTTGTC
Organism: Cervus canadensis; assembly: GCF_019320065.1. Lineage (NCBI taxonomy): Eukaryota > Metazoa > Chordata > Mammalia > Artiodactyla > Cervidae > Cervus > Cervus canadensis. Next base: position 16,567,372 of record NC_057416.1, read on the forward strand.
TTTCATAAAGATTTCCTCAAACTTTAGTCAAAATTGATCACTCTGTACTGAGTACTATTATAGAATTTTGCCCATACTTTCATTCTGTCATCTTATCACATTATAACTTACAATCTGTTAACATCCTTAAGGTATATATTGTTTCTTACTCATTTTTACTTATCTTTCAGTTGTCACTCAAGGAAGATTTGTATACATAGTGAGCAAATACATAAGTAGCCATGACACTTATTCCCTTGCAATGAAGACAGTTAATCTTCTTTGGAAAAAATAATAAATGCCTCACTTTATTCAATGTACTTTTGGAAATCTCTTAATAAATATATTTTTGTAAATATAGACATTATATATCTTAGGGAATTTATAATTTCAACTTATGTGGTGGTGGTTTAGTCACTAAATCGTGTCCAACTCCTGAGATCCCAAGGACTATAGCCTGCCAGGCTCCTCTGTCCATGGGATTCTTCAGGTGAGAATACTGGAGTGGGTTGCCATTTCCTTCTCCAGGGGATCTTCCTGACCCAGGAATTGAACCTGGGTCTCCTGCATGGCAGGCAGATTCTTAACAACTGAGCTATGAGGGAAGCCCCTAATTTCAACATATAGTTATGTATAAAATCACTTTTATCAAATGAGCATGATTTTTGAAGTTATGTAAGAGGAAATTAATTTTTTAACTTCCAATAAATGTTACCAGATCCTTGGGAAGAAAACATTAATGAAATGAAGCTTAAAGATGTTATTTCTTACTTTTAAGATCAAGAAGATTTAATAAAGAGATGTAAAAAGTAGTCACAATTTAGGAGTATCCACCTCAAATTGTAGAAAAGAGGTTGCTTTACTATTATTTAACTTTTTATATGAATAGCAAAATGATAGGCATGAGAAACTTGGACTATTTGTGAAGAAAGTTTGAAGAAACAGTTCCTGTTAGGTATCTGTTCTGTCAGAAGTTTTGGCGCTGCTCAGTATATATGGCGATAACTTTTAAATTCTGTATAATTTAAAATGCAAGTTCAGCATATGTGCAGCAGCATTTCTCTGAGACAATTTGTTGTGAGAGAAATTTCACTGACAAATGTCATGCAACACCTACATTACACAGTGTCCTGAAGAGTTACAGTTCTTAAAGCGGTGAGAACTGGGGCTACATTGTCATAATTAAAGCTCAGAGGCAGTTTTGCCAACATCCCAAACCGCCTTTCATTTTTCCTGCTATAGTAGTATTTATCATTTTCAGAAAAGGCATTTCAGCCTGTCTTTTCTATGCTATAGTTGGTCAAGGTTCACGGGCAGAATAGATGGCTCCCAGAATTACTGCAAGCGATCTTGGGCAGCGGCAGAGCTGTGCTGGGGCATGTAGATATTTATTTATTTTATATACAGCTTTTCCCGTCATGAAGCAGAACGGCGAGCACTGGCCTCAGGTTTGATGAACGAGGTGTGGGTCAGATGGAGGAAAGGTGAATATTCTCCCGAAGTCAGACCTCTGAGGTTCATCAGTTATTTATAGAAAACTTTGGTGTGCGGCTGCAGTGGTCAGGGCCAATTTCTATAATAATACGGAGAGAAGAGCTCTCTGATCACACCCTTCCCCTCAACAGAAGAAAGATTGGCATTTAACAGAGAACTATAAGCCAAGATCAGGGCAGGACTGTGTCTGTAAGGGCAAGTCTCCACTAATGGGAGTGGCTGATCATTTACAGACCTTGAAGTTTTCCTGCCAGTGTCACGAACCTACTTAGTAACAGCAACAGCATCTTAAATTTATGTAGTGTTGATATTTTCCCCACAATATCCTGAACATAGTTTTAACCTATTGCCAGGACTTGATAAATCTTCATAACAATAAGGAAAAAATGAGTACATACTATCTCTAGGTTCCAAATCAGAAAACTATTACCATTTTTGAGGGGTCAAAAATGTGAAAGTTTAAACATTTTAGTGCCAGGCCAATAGTTGGAAATGATGAGTAGCACTTAAAAATAAAAAAAAATATAATCCATGATTATGCCATTGGCTAAGAAATCAAGACTTGTGTGTGTTTTCCTGCAACGCATGGCATCTTAGTCCATGTGGGATCTTAGTTCCCTGATCAGGGATAAAACACATGCCCTCTGCATTGGAAGGGAGAGTCTTCCCTCAAGGATGGTCACTAGACCATCAGGGAAGCCCCAGAAACTGAGATTTAAAGCACTTGCTAGTATCTAGAAGTTTTCTGATCCAAAAATGCAGATGGATGCAAGTAGTCAAATTAGTCATTTATAGACTCTATTATTTACAGACATAATTCCTGTCATAAAACAAGTTAAATTATCCGTGTGGTCATACCATAGTTGACATGGTATTTAGACTTCGCAATAGCATGTGCAGGAAACAAATGAAATAATCATTTGTTGATAGAGATCTGATTCAACTGCAGAAATGGTTGTTAGTAGAGTCCAGTTTTAAGCGTCATATGGCATTGCTTCATATTTAGACTCTACTTTAAAGGATTTACTGGCATGAAGGCATCTTTAGACAGTTAATCAAGAAACATATAGTTTATTGCTTAATGATTCCAAAATTCCTAAGAGGTAGGTTTTATTAGCTCTACAGTCTCTGCCCAAGAGACAGCTTAAGATTTCCTCCTAAAATAACCACAAAGAGTGGGAGTTTCTAGGAGTCAGAGGGCACGTGATCACTTTTCTTTTTAAAAATTTAAACTCTTTATTTTCTGTGGGGTATAAGTGATTAACAATATTGTTATAGTCATACATATGTATTCCTCTTCCCCCAAACTCCCCTCCCATCCAGGCTGCCACAGAACATTGAGCAGAGTTCCCTGTGCTATATGGTAGGTCCTTGTTGGATATCCATTTTGAATACAGCAGTGAGCACATGACCACTTTTGTGCACACCAGTAAGTTGTAGGTTAGGGGCAGAGAGCAAAGAGTTAAAGTTCTCTTGTCTTTGTTCAAGGCCTGGTCCAGTACTGGTCACCTGAGCCTGCCTCCTACAGGAAAACCCTTCTCTACAGAAACGTCCCAGGGAAACAACAACAATGGTTATGGCTCAAAGGCTGCCTGGGGCACAGCACAGCCTGTGGTTTCTTTGGGAACGTGAAAGTCACTCAGTTGAGTCCGACTCTTTGTGACCCCACGGACTATACAATCCGTGGAATTCTCCAGGCCGGAATACTGGAGTGGGTAACCTTTCCCTCCTCCAGGGGATCTTCCCAACCCAGGGATCAAACCCAGGTCTCCCGCATTGCAGGCAGATTCTTTACCAGCTGAACCACCAGGAAAGCCCAAGAATACTGGAATGAGTAGCCTATTCCTTCTCCCAGCAGATCTTCCAGACCCAGGAATTGAACCAGGGTCTCCTGCACTGCAGGCGGATTCTTTACCAACTGAGCTATGCTTCAATAACCGGTATAAATGAAAATATACCCAAAACAGGGATTCTAACCAAATAAAATATTGATTTTGGTTCAGAGAGTATTCTGATGCTCCAGTTTTCTTGTGATTTAATAGTTCTAGAAAATACATAGGTTTATTTCCAGTTCACATATGCTCATTAAACCATTTTAAGTGAATTTAGTTAATAGTAAAAGTTAATAACTATATCAGCTTCTTGAGTGAAAGGACCTTGTCTGTTTGATATATGTTTAAGGACACTGACATTTATGTAATTCAGAATAAATATTTGTTGATGATAAATAAACAAATGATAGCTATCTCTGCATTGTTGCTCTTAAATATCCCCACATATTAGTGACTGGCTGATGGCTAGTTTGCTGATTATGGCATTGATATTGTTGAACTCACTCATTATTGAGTACTCTAAACTTTAAGAACATGAAACTTTAAGGTATAATGTTATACACTTAAAACTAGGGCTTAGTCATTTTTTTAAATATAAAATGACAGCCATAAACATTTGAATTTTTTCTAAAATTAGTTCATTGTCTAAAAAAGTATTCCCCATTGGGAGTGGCATGGCGATTCTCAAACAGGGGCGATTTTGCCACCCAGGAGACATTTAACAATGTCTGTACAGACACAGTTTTGTTTATCAGGGCTTGTGGGGGAGAATGCTAATGGTATTCAGTGTATAGAGGCCAGGAATACTGGTACATATCACATCAGTGTGTGTACACAGCCCGCTGAACAAAGAGGCATCCACTACAAAATGCCAGTGCGGATACCGTGTCATTTAATCTCTACAGTTCACAACAGGTAGATTTTGATTGTGGATTGCACGCTTCTTTCTCTCTTTTTACCCCCTTACCTCTGTGCTACTTTTTTCTTCCTCAGTTAATAAGGTAAGAGAATCAGTGATCTCATACAAGTAATTCACTCACCTTCCTGATTAGTCAGATCACGGCTCTGTTTATAACACAGTGCTTCGTTCTCTTCTTGTCATATTGCCCACAGTCAACTTCTCCCACAAGTAAAGTGATTCAGTGCTCGTTACCAGGCCCTTGGCTACAATTTTTCGTGTAGTAGCAACATATGGTTCCCTGATGTTTGTCCCATAGTAGACTTTTCAAGCGTTTCCTATGGGAACAATGTCCCCTTATCTTTGAACATTCAAAACCAGTTGGTGAGGCCTTTATACTTGAATGCAACTACTGTTTGATATAAAATTCCTGGGTTGCACTTTCTAGCTCTAAGAATTCCATGGATCTCACCTCTCCTAGTGTTGAATCCTACTACCCCACTGCTCCTGTGACAACAGATTCAAGTTGGCCTCAAGCTCCCTAGACACAAATAGGTTTCACCCTGATATGTGATGTCCCTGTCTTTATAGAAGGATACACAACTGGGAGCACAGTTGGCATAGCAACTAATCTCACCCTCTCACCTCTGTGCAGCGTGAGTGGTTGCCACAAACAGAAGTCAGAATGTCTGGAGGTCACCTCAATATTGAGAAGCTGCAGTATCCATCTTTTAAATGGTTCTGGACACAAAGGCACAGGAAAGTGGACCACTTGGTTCCTGTGGGCTACCGGGACGAAAGAACACAAGAGAAGAAGACACTCCACATTGATTTTCAACGTGTGATTTCCAAATGTGTTTGGTTGTTTAAGAAATGATCCCTAAAAATGGTAGCATGGAATAACAGCAATTTATTAACTCAAGGTTCTGCTGAATAGGTCCAGTGGTCTGGGACTGAGTCTAGTCTCATCCAGGCTTGCTGCTCATCCGTGGTCACTTGGCACTACAGCTGAAGCCCTGGCTGGTCCAGGCGGCCTGCCCACAGGACTGGCGGTTGTCTGTCTCTGGGCTCAGGCCTGATGATGACGGGGCCGTGAGTCTTATCATCCAGCAGGCAGGATGGCCTTACATGGCAGCTCAGAGGCCCAACAGCACCATGAGAGGACAGGTGCACTGAACAATTTTACTAGCATCTGTCTCCTTGCTGATTATTTTCAGTACCTGTTTTCTTGAGACAGGGGGTCCATATTTTAGCATCATATGCAGATCTTTTATTTAAGACAATCTTCGTTTACTGTATCTTTGAAAATGTGTTTTGTTTCCTGATTTTTTTTTTTCAAGATGAAATTTATTTAAGCTATATCCCTTTTCCCCTTGATTTTCATACTTATTTTCTCTAATCTATTTATATTCTACTTGTTTTTGCTTCTCTTATTTTTATTTTTAATGCCCCTTACTGTATTTTTTAACATTGTCTGTTTTCCTTTATACTTCTTGCCATTATTTGTGAGGTTATTCACTGTTTCTGCCACTTCTTTCCTGAGTTCTCCTTTTAGAATTTATCACTGTCTGCTTCCTTACCCTCTTTCTCTTGTGCTTACATCGCCTGTTTTGACTCAGTGAGGTGACTGTTTCATTTATGTCATATTTGTCTTGCTGTTCATTAATGGTAAAATATTTGGTTGCAGTTTTCAACTGGTCAGTGGACATCTTTTTTTCCTGATAAACTTCCTTAGCCTGCTGCTTGCTTTCTACTCTTCTACTTGGTTACTTTTATTTTTATTTATTTGATGCAAAGAACTAACTCATTGGAAAAGACCCTGATGCTGGGAAAGTTCGAGGGCAAGAGGAGAAGGGGGCGACAGAGGATGAGATGTTTGGATGGCATCACCGACTCAAAGGATATGAGTTTGAGCAAACTCCGGGAGATAGTGATGGACAGTTCGAGTTGGACACAACTTAGCGACTGAAATAGTATATGTGTAGCTACCCTGGTGACTCAGCAATAAAGAATCTGTCCACAATGCAGGAGATGTGGATTCTGTCCCTGGATGGGGAAGATCCCCTAGAGAAGGAAATGGCAACCCACTCCAGTATTCTTGCCTGGAGGTCCATGGGGTTGCAAAGAGTCAGACCCAGTCAGACCCAGACTGAGCGACTAAACAGCAGCAATAAATATATACACCCTTTATAATTAATTCTGATTGCTTAGCTTGAAATATGCTTTCTTTTTCCTGGGCCAGTTCTTCACCATAGGTGGAGGAAGACGTTTCACAGAGAAATTAGAGCCATGACGTGTTTTAATTTAAATTTCATTCTTAAAAATTAATTAGCTGTTTGAATTGAGATTTGGTGACATGCCACATTATGTAAGTGTGAGTAGGTTGGAGTTGAGATTTGGATGCGGGAGACCACAGAGGGAGCTCTGATGTCAGGCAGCCCTGGGGCCCAGCTGTGATGCATTTGGTCACGAGGCCAGGTGTTCCCTCCGTTCCACCGCTTCTTCCGAATATGTTGTGTGCATGCGATTCCATGTTTAATCCTTTTGTTTCTAGATCTCGCCCTGGGGCAGGGAAGATGGGTAGCTGGTCCCTGCCCGCCATTCACTGTTGTGAGCAGGGGTTCCCAGCCTGCCCTGATTAGGACGGGCCCTCGCATTGGACAGCTCTTTCTTGCGGGGTTTTGGTGCCTGTGGGCCCAGGGTCAGCTCTGCTTCTGCTGCAAGCAGTCCTGCTCAGCGGGCACGTGTTTGCAGCCTCCCTTCTGTTCCCTGTCTTGGCTTTTCACCTCACTGCTGTTTTTAATTAAAATGGACATTCCCTTTCTGTTTCTAGTTCTAAGGGTGATTGTCAGAAAATGTCATCTTCATTGTTGTTCAGTCACTCACTCGTGCCCGACTCTTTGCCACCCCATGGACTGTGGCACGCCAGGCTTCCCCGTCTTTCGCCATCTCCCAGAGCTTGCTCAAACTCGTATCCATCAAGTTGGTGATGCCATCCAACCTTCTGTTCCTTTCTATGAACTTCAAACTGCACACACACCCGCCTTGTCTCTCTGTCCTCCTTCCTGCCATTTTCTAGGAGATCTCTCAGCTTCTTCCAGTCCTTTCCTTTTTTTCAGAGGTGGCCAGGAATGACATTAGGATTATATTTTCCAAGAGCCCTTTCTGCTTCTCTGATTACTGTTTTTACTTGTTATCATTGTATATGTGTGACATACTACATATGGAAAGGTGAGCAAAATTTAAATGTCTGGTTTAACAAGTGGTAATAAAGCCACTCCTATCTAACAGCCAAATGGGTGAAGAAATGGACTGCCAGCCCTTTAGCATTCCCCAGGGTCACAGCACTTGCCTCCACCCTCCCAACTCCTCAGTACTTACAACAGGTAACCACTTTTCTGCCTTTAAAGCAGTCATTGCTCAGTTGATTGGAAGTTCTGGCTCAGATGGTAAAGAATGTTCCTGCAGTGTTGGAGAGCTGGGTTTGATCCCTGGATGGGGAAGATCCTCTGAAGGGAATGGTTACCTACTCCAGTATTCTTGCCTAGGAAATGCCATGGATGGAGGAGCCTGGTGGGCTACAGTCCATGGGGGGGTCACAAAGAGTTGAACACATCCGAGCGGCTAAAACTTCCACTTTCAGTGTGTGAGTGGACTTGTAGGCAAGTGGATTCCATGGTAACTGATCCATTTCTATTGGGTATCATTGAACTCTGATGTCTGGAGGAATAACTCTTCTTTGAGGATTATATCTGACTGAAACCTCTTGTGAGTAAAACCAGAAAGGGCGTAAATTCCGTCATTCAAAGTGTTATCACTTAATTTCTCAGTTTTACCTCATGTTTTACCCTGTCCACCACGGTCCCTAGTGTTCTGATAGGGCTCCTTCTATTCAATTCATTCAGAGGTGGAGCTCCAGTGCTCTTGGAGCTCATGGACCTGGAGACGACTGTATGACTCCTTTGCATTTCATTGTGTGGTTTAAGTCGCTGAGTTGTGTCCAACTCTTTTGTAACATCAAGGACTGCAGCCCTCCTCTGTCCATGGGGTTCCCTAGGCAAGACTACTGGAGCAAGTTGCCATTTCCTTCTCCAGGGGATCTCCCCGACCCAGGGATTGAACCCAGTCTCCTGTACCAGCAGGTGAATTCTTTACCACTGAGCCACCAGGAAAGTCACTGCATTACAATAGTCCATCCAGTTTTATTCTCCTATCCTCTGAACTACCACGTGACTTCTGATTGTGACACTTTCTGAGATTCTTTGGTTGAATCTCATTTCTTCTGGCACTCAAAGTTCGGTGTTCTTTATTCCTCCTGAATCAATTACCAGCTAGTCTGTCACATTCACCAAAAAACGTTCAATTTCCTGTCTGCTATTATGACTTCTCCCTTTCTTTCTATGCTTGGGGGCCAGCATTTTATGCAGAGATAGTTGAAAGCAAATTTCATGTAAAATGTTCCCTTTTTCTTTTATTCTCTTTCTAGAAGTTCTGTAATATTTTTATTACTTGTAACTTGTATATGTATGCATGTACACCAAGATGGAATATTGAAAGTTGTCAAGTTTCAGAGTAATAATATTGATCAAGTTTATTTTAATAGTTAAATCAAATGTTAACATTAAACTATAAGTTTGGAAGGTTTAACTCTTGTTTTTTTCCCCCAAATCAATACAGAACTAACACAATTCCATTGCTAGATGTGAGACTTTGCAGTTGGTGTAATGTAGAACAGACACCTTCAAAGGAGAAAAAAATGTTACAAATACTTGTGGAGTTCTGTTACGTTGTATACTTTTCTCCTAATCTAATAAACTCAGTAATTGTGATCACTAGGATTTTGAGATTTACCCATTATTTGTTCTTCCTTTCTTCCTAAAGGGTTTGTTTCACTGCCTTATTTTATTGCTTTCAGTTAATGAAATCCAATTCTAAAACCATAGTTTCCTCAGGTACCTATGAGCGCTGTCCTCCAGACTATCATCTTTTTCCCACCTGTTCAGCTTTCTTTTGGGGAACATTCCAAGTTAAGGTTGTTAACCTCACCTCCTGCTTCCCCTTTCCCTCCATTTTGTCTGGTGTGGGTAATTCAAATGCAAATCGTTTTGGTCCTGAAGTCCACCTCCAAGCTCACTGCATAACCTTTTATCAGAGTTTTACAGGGATCAGTTTATCCTGGAAGGCACTTTGACGTCTTTCTGAGTCTGATGGCACCTCCCTCTGCTATATTAGCACACTCCCCATTGCCCTTGGTTCTGATGCCAGCATGAGCATGTGCGCTCAGTCATGTCTGACTTTTGCGACTCCACGGACTGTAGCCTGCTAGGCTCCTCAGTCCATGGAATTTTCCAGGCAAGTATACTGGAGTGGATTGCCATTTCCTGCTCCAAGGGAGCTTCCTAACCCAGGGATTGAACCTGGCCATCTCTTACATCTCCTGTAGTGGCAGGCGAATTCTTCACCACTGTGCCATCTGCCAGCAATAGAGCTTTTTTCTCTGTTAGAATGCCCCTGTGTTTCATAATTTTTTTGAAGGTGAAAGGGAATGATGGGTCCCAAAGTACAAAAATAATTTTTCTCTGGCTTGATTTTAAAGTGTTAGTTCCAAGTGCTTTAGGGATATTTAGTTGGAAATGTTGCTTCCAACAACATATGTCCCCACTGTAAGCATCTCTTTCTAGAGAATGTCTTGGGGAATGATATGCTGTTGTAGAAAGAATATGTGTGTGTATTGGTATACATATAGTGTGTGTGTGTATGTATGTGTATTTGTATGGTGCTTCCCTGGTGGCTCAGATGGAAAAGAATCTGCTTGCAATGCAGGAGACCCAGGTTCAATCCCTGGGTCAGGAATAGCCCCTGGAGAAGGGGATGGCTACCCACTGCAGTATTCTTGTCTGGAGAATCCCATGGACAGAGGAGCAGGCTACAGTTCATAGGGCTGCAAAGAGTTGGACACAACTGAGCAACTAACATGTATGTGTGTGTATGTGTGTGTGTGTATGTATAAACAGAATGCTCCAGTCTTAAATGTGGGCCCCACCTCTCACCAGCTGTGTAATCTTGGGAAAGTAGGAAACTGTTTTTACTACTTTTCCATAGGACAAGGCTTCTATCTCCAAGGGTTGTTGAAAGGATTAAATGTACTTAAAGTTCCTGGTAGCTAAGAAGCACTGCAGAGATAGTGATCATTGTATCATCTGTATGGAGGTTAACAGTTGCCAGTATATTTTAGGATTATAGACTCTGTAATTCAGTACTGCTTTCATACATTTACTCTGATAAAACTTCCCTTGGACACTGAGAAAAGACTTCAGGGCTGTCTGAGTAGAGTCTTCCAGGTGGCACTAGTGGTAAAGAATCCACCTGCCAAACAGGAGATGCTGGTTCAATATCTGGGTAGGGAAGATCCCCTGGAGGAGGGCATGGCAACCCACTCCAGTATTCTTGCCTGGGGAATTCCATGGACAGAGGAGCCTGGTGGGCTACAGTCCATGGGGTTGCAAAAAGTGGGATGCGACTTAGCACCTAAGCCCTGCTTAGATATTTTTCAGCTGTTCTGGCTCTTAAAAAAGGGGGAAAAAAGATTTTAAAAAACTATTTGTTAAAAGAATTAGCTTAGTTCTTTTTTCCTGTTTACTCTCCGTTTCGGAGGGAGGCCCCACAAATCTCTCATCTACAGCTCCAAATAACCACATGATGCATCGTATGTCTAGTAAGGGGAGAAGGGGCCAGACACCTGGCAGAAACCAGGACTTCCTGCTTCCCTGATCTCCAGTATTTCAGGTACCAGTCTCTGTCACAGTCTCGAACTGTTTCAGCTGAGTATTGAATATTGTTCTGAACCAATAAGTAGATCATTTTCCACGAAAAGTTTGCATTTTCTGATTTCAGTGTTTAGGCTGTTAAGTGAGATCTCTAAAACCCTCTTCAGGAAGTAATAAAACTGAGGACAGTCTTTTCCCAAATGGATCATCATGATCATCAACATCAAAGTAATTAATAGTGTGTGTGTGTGTGTGTGTGTGTGTATGTGTGTGGGTTTGTGTGTGTATGTTTAACTGAACATTATATACAAGTCATTTTTCAGAAAAGATTATCATTTTGGAAAACTTTTCCTTCCTCAGGATTTAGAGAGGTACAACTCTTTTTCTTTTAAGTACATAATCTGTTTTTGGCCTTTTAAAGTGAAAATACCTTTTTATTTTTTAATACTCTTTTTTTCTTTTTCATTTTTTTAATTATGAAAGTATGATAAGACATTTACAGGAGACTTGGAAAATATAGAACAAAGTTATATACAATCCCACTATATATTACAATTATTTTTTAACTAGATAAATTAAGATTTTTAGTTGGAGTATCAATATCAAACTCTCAAATTTAATAGATTGAATAGACAGAAAAGTAGAAGGACATCTTAGACCTGAAAAGCACTATGAACCAATTCAACATAATTAAAATTTATGTAGTTTTCACAAAATAGGAGGATACAAAATCTATTCAGGTTTGTATAGACTATAAACCAGGAAAACACTGGAACATATCCAGGGACATAAAGCAGAGTGCAGAAATTTTATGGTCTAATGATTATTTTTTAATGTTTTTTTGATTTTTAGTTTCTCAAAGGAAATTTTGCTCTTAGGGATCAAATTAACAGATAGATTTTTTGGTTGAATCCTTATAGTTGTGTTGGGTATATTCATACTTTAAAAAATATTTGAAATATATTTGTTTAAGATAACTAAACTGTCTTTATTGAAATGAATACTCATTATGTTTCAGGTTGTGGTTCTTTGTTTTTACTGATTTCTTTTAGGAATCTTGGGTCTTTTCATACTTTTGCCTAGGGTGCACAAACTTGTCTAACTTGCCTGTCCAGGCAAGTCCAAATAGTTATATTTTTCACAGTTGTGGTCATTGTGCTACATATCTGCCTCCCTGTCTTCTTCAAAGGAGCTGGCTAGGTCTTGGCTGTAGTGTAAGATTTATTGTCTGTGAACTGCCATTGCTTCTGAGCTGCTCACACCCATTCATCAGTCTGACTTACTGACCCTGGTACGATCTGGAACTGTGTGCTTAAATCAGATCAGTTGTAGTTAGACTTCATCCATTATGTTTCTAGGCTCTAACTTCCCTGTACAGTTGCAGTGTAACCATTACTGCCAAGTATCTGGGTAGCAGCTATCCTTGTGGGGCTCTGCAGGGGAAGGATCCAAATAGGCTTGGATTATATACCTTATAATTCAGAGCCAAGTCTGTAAAAGTTTCAATGCCATTTATATTCTGGAGGTACTGCAGAACTGTACCTTTGAAGCAGAGGGGAGGATGATGAGGGTGTTGAGTCACGGAAAGTTAAAGCAATGAACCCGCACAGTCTGTGTACCTTTGCCTGGGATTCCCAGTGAGCATCACATGGTTGCGGTTCACCTTACCCACCTATGGTTTGTTGATTCTGACTTCTAATTAAATTGATCAGCCACAACCATCACTAAAGTAACTGCTTGCCAAGCATCACTTGCAAAATCAACTTAGTTTATACTTGTGATTTACTTTATTGTTTCTCTTCAACAGTGTGAATAAATAAGGAACGGGAAATTGAACAGAGTTTGAGCTAGGAAACAGAGCTCAATTTTATATCATAATTTGAACATGTATAATAACCACTGTGCATTTGTTTGTTTCTTACTTTGTGAGTCTGCATAATATTAATTTCAGGACACTTGTCATTTTTACAGTTAGCTCAATTTTGCTCATGTTTTCTTTCAACTTACTTTGCTATCCAATTTAATTGTCTTAAAGAAAGAAAGAAAAAAATGTTCCTGTCAACTTTCAAGTCATATAATGCTTTTGTTAACATCCCTGGTGGTTCAGTCGGTAAAGAGTCTGCCTGCAATGTGAAGACCTGGGTTCTATCCCTCGGTTGGGAAGATCCTCTGGAAAAGGAAATGGCAACCCATTCTAGTACTCTTGCCTGGAGAATCCCATAGACAGAGGAGCCTGGTGGGCCACAGCCCATAGGGTCACAAAGAGTCAGACATGACTGAGTGACTAACTTTAGCTTTACTTTAACATCAGTCTTTGTTGAAGCAAATATCATTTGAAACTTCAAGCAACATAAAACTTGCAAACATTTGATCAAAATAGTTTTAATAATGGAGTTTAAGCTTGAGTATTTCAAGACAGTAAATCAATATTTTCTCTCAAATTCTGATAGCATATTAAAAAAAAGTTCTTTGAAACAATAATGAAACTCAAGAAAAAGTAATCATATAGCTACTGATGACTCAGTTTCTAGTTGACTTTAATTTAGAAAGCAGATCCAGTAGTGTAATTCAAGTAATTAGCAGAAAAAAAAAAGGGAGGATTTTAATTTTTTCAAGAAAATGCTTATCATTGTTGAAACAGTGAGGCTAATCATAGGCATTCTTATTCTTTCATTCTTTGACTTAAGAAAAAGTATGTGTGAATGGGACATGTTTATTTTTTATTTTTTTCTAACACATCACATCAGAGCAATTGACATACATGCTTTTGAACATGATGCAAAAAAGTAAATAATTGTCACAAAAGTAACCAAATGTCCCCCACTGTCACCCTTGTTAATCAAATGCCCTTATGTGGCAGGACAGTATTTTAGGCATCTCTCTTACAGTCTTTATCCCCTTCTTCCTCCCTCCTCTGGGTAGAGTCTTTGTTAAAATGAAGTGAATGGGCCAGCCAAGGTTTTATTCGTATAGTAGATGTAATTCTCAGGAGAAATTTCATGAGTGAAGAAAATGTCAATGTATCTTCTGCAACTGAGTGTCAGTTTTATTTTGAGTATACCATTTCATCAGATAGTGGAAACTTGGTGTCCATTATTAAGAAGTTCCTCTGGCAATTTTGGTACTCTTTCTCCAGAGTCAAGTCTGATTGATTTCTCAGAAGCATTTCTTACACCACGAACGTGGGGTGGAGGGGCCCCTTTGTTCTGGGTCCCAGGCCTGCCTCTGCACGTCGGTGTCTGCGGAGATGGACACGCTCTTATTTGGTCTTCCCAGCTGCCGCTTCCCTGCTGAGCCCTCTCTTCTGTCACCACAATCCCTTTCCCATATTTTTCTTGTAGCAGCTGCTGCATCTTTTTGGAAAACAGTATTTGGTTCCTTCATTGGCTCTCTAGGCCCTCAGGCTCCCAGGTACAGGGCTCTAGGAACCTTTGGCCCAAGAGCTTAGATACACCACACAGACGGTTTTACTCTGTTGTTATTCCGCAGTCACACGGGGTCCCAGAGGGCCTGCAGTTCCCCCGGATCCTACTCAGGATCGGGGCACACCAGAGCTCCCATTTTCACCAAACCTACCTGGGCTTCCTAGTGCCCTACCAGGAGGTGTCTGGGGTCCTTTGTGGCAGTTGAAGGAGTAAAAATGAAAACAATTAAGAGGAAGATGGAGAAGGGGGAGGCCAGGAACAGTGGCGGCGGCATGTGGAACATGAGTGTTCCTGCTCATTCCTGGTGGGCCTTGTTAGAGGCGGGAGAGGAGAAGTCAAGTCCTGCTTTCAACCACCCTCTCAATGCAGAGTTTCTCTGGGATGGGCCTTAATAAATTTTTTGTTTTTCTTTTCTTGTTTTCTTCCTTTTAAAGGATTATATCCTTCCCAAACCATTCTGCGTAATTGAGTTTGTGTGTCTTTATGCATACACATACATATGTAAAAACAAGTCAAAATTTATAAAATTCAAATGAAACTTTATATATCATGGATTTTTTTGGTAGACTCATCAGTCTTGACTCCTTTGAGCCTTCTTGTCTACCCTTACTCTGTTCCAGACTCTCACACATGTATACTGGGTTTCAGTTACCCTGACTACTCTCTGTTCCTACACCACGCCGCGTTATCTCCTGTATCGAGGATTTTTGTCTAGAACATTCTTCCTTTCTAGCAACAACCCATGCTTTGCTTGGGTAACTTCTATCCATCTTTAGAGGTCTACTTTGGGTAATAGGCTTAGGGGAAATCTTCCATAAATCCTTAAGTTCAAGCTAAGGAACCCTTATTTGTGTGTCCATAGGATCCCATCGCATTTTGTATTCTGTTATCGTAACATTTATAACACTATCTCTGATTGTCCAGATTCTGCAGTAGGTGAAGCTCTGAGGGCAGGTTTCATGTCTGTTTTCCCCACTCTTCTATTCTTGTGCCTAGCACAGTCCTTGAAACCTGGTATAACTTTTGAAGAATATATATTGCATATGGCTAAGCCAAGGCAAAATTCAGAATCAAAGAATAAGAGCAAGCCCCACAGAAGTTACACATGTGATCTGACAACATTAGGAGACTGGCTTCAGAGAATGGTAGTATACAGGTCTTAGCTGTCAAGGCCAACTTCTGTTTTGTTGCTCACTAGATATAAAATCAGCTAAACATATAGTCAGCTAAAGAATTGTGGAGGTGGCCTTAAAAAGATCTGTTTAAACTAGGCTGTATTGATGATGACTTTACAGACAGATAGACGTTGATGGGGACCAAATAGATCTTGTTTTCTTTTTCAGTTTATTATGTGTAAGTGCTGTTTGCATTAACATTAAAATTATATGAAGAGGAGGAAGGTATTTTGTAATTTTGTAATTATAGTAAGACCAGTGAATACAGTGTAAAAAATAATTTTACTACAGCGGAAACAATATTTCACTAACAACTCAGTAGGACAAAGAAAAAACACTGTCCTGAAGGTGAAAAAGGAAACTGAATGTCCACAGTGGGTAATAATAACTTCATGTAAAATGAGAAAGTAGAACTAACTGTGTGTGTGCTCAGTTGTGTCTGATGCTTTGCGACCCCATGGACAGTAGCTCACTAGGCTCCTCTGTCCGTGGGATTTCCCAGGCAAGAATACAGGAGTGGGTTGATATTTCTCCTCCAGGGGATCTTCCCAACCCAGGAATTGAACCCAGGGATGAAACCTTCATCTCCTGCATTGGCAAATGAATGCTTTACCACTGAGCCACCTGGGAAGCCCTTATATAATTTCATTCTCATCCAAATCATACAAGTTGCTTATTATCTTTGTGTTAGCAGTTGAGACAAAGATGTCAGGAATTTATTACTAATAACAATATGTTTCACTTATTACATTCTTATTATATAGAAGTCCTGTGCCGAGTGATTTATATTTACTATTTTTATATTTGTGATATTTATGACAATCAAATACCATAGATATTGTCATTATTCCTTTTTTATGTATAAAAGATTTAACCTCGGAAGTTTAAGAAATGTGGTCAAGGGCACACAGCTCGTGAATGGCAGGCCTTGAGCACAAGGCTGAGTCTTTCCATCACACTCTTTCCAGTCTAGATGAAGTTTCAGTGTTGTCTTATTATCAGTTCATCTCATTTACATGCTGTATTTGCTTCCTCTGGCTGCTGTTTCAAATTATTGCAGACTAGGAGGCTTGAAACAACAGAAATTTATCATCTCACAGTTCTCAAGGCCAGAAATGTGAAGTCAGCATGTAGGCCAGGCTGTGTCCCCTGCCGAGTCTCTGGGGCGTTTTCTTCTTCACCTCTTCCGGAATCAGGTGGTCACTGATGTTCCTTGGCTTGTGACCGCCCCATCTGACCTCTGCCTTTGTCTCCACAGGGGCTCCTTCTTTGTGTGTCTCCTTTCCTGTCTCTTACAAGGACACATGTCATTGGATTTAGGGCCCACCTGGGGTTACCCAGAAAGGTCTCATCTCAAGATCCTTAACTTAGTTACATCTGCAAAGACCCATTCTCCAAATAAGGTGATGTTCACATTTTCTAGGGAGTTGCACATGGCATCTTTTGGGGGAGATTCACCCTTCAGGCTGCTACATGTGCCTTGAAATTGTTTTATACACAAGATCACCTAATAATAGGGACCATTAGGTAAATTCACATGGATTATCTTCCATCTTGACTTATCTTCCAGGCTACTAATTATTCAATAATGTAGAACAGAGTTCTTTCTTTTATTTTTTTTCAGAGTTCTTTCTAATACAGTTATTTATTACCCTCAAATACAGCATAGAATTTTATTATCATTTTTAACTCTGTAGTCAGAAGTTTCAGATTCTTTGAAAGTGTTTTTTTAAATGAAAAAGTCTATCCAATATTAAAATAATTGTGAAAAGTGTGAGATAGTTTGAATAATATTAGTTTTCCTTTACGGATCTCAAATATATTACTTCCTCCTTAAATACCCAAGGGATCTGACAGCCTAAGGAGTGATTACGATTTATTACAGAAGGCATGCTAAGTTAAAAAGTTAGATAAAACTTGACTCCTCACATTCAAAATGAAATTTTGCAGCCAAACAGCAGATCTGAAAGCCAGACCCTATGAGAAAGAATTTCCTACTTCCTCAGTTTTCCATTAGAGACATAATTCTGGATGACAGCAGTCATGGAAATGATAGAATTTATTACTCGATGTGGAAAAGCTTTTTCCACCATGATGGTTATTAAGTCCTAGGGTGGTGGTTCTGTGTAAAAGGAGGATATGATCAAGGAGGATGGAGGAAGGCCAGCTCCTTTCTAAGTGTGGAGGACAGAGAGGAGGAGAGGGAGCCAGGAAAGTGAGATGGAGGCAGGCGGGGCGGTCAGTCAAGCCTGTGTTCTCATGTCCAGAGCAAGAGGAGGGTCTGCTGAGTTGAGAGAATGCTAAGCACAGGGGAGACTCAGCGGATTTGAGACTTCTGAGGATCTGGTCTTCAGGGTTCTGGTACCACGTGAGGTAGACCCCGTAGTGAAGAGGGAGGGTCTGTGTGGCCGGGCAACCAGGGGCTACTTTGCCCTCTAAGC
The DNA here is from genome assembly GCF_019320065.1 of Cervus canadensis. Taxonomy (NCBI): domain Eukaryota; kingdom Metazoa; phylum Chordata; class Mammalia; order Artiodactyla; family Cervidae; genus Cervus; species Cervus canadensis. The sequence continues at coordinate 16,585,383 of NC_057416.1, forward strand.
CTTTGTCACAGGTGTATGTAGACACCGCTTTATGTGTGTTATTTTAAGGGCTCATTTAGTCTTCAGAACGATAGGTAGAGCTTGGGAAATACATTTTTGAAATGAGAAGGCTTACCCCAAATTACACTGCAAAGTAGAGAAACAGAGATTACACCCAAGGCCATTTGGATCTAGTGCATTTAATCATTCTGCTCTGTGGCTCAATTCTAAGCTGTTATCTCAAAATGTTAAGACAAAGACTTTCAATTATTGGATCTAATCTCAGTTTCAACCAAAGTAGACATTTAATTACATTTTTATGCTGTTTCATGGATGGGGTATAATTGAGAGGATGAATGAGTTATAAAATAATGAGGCATTTCCTCTACAAATGTGTTTTCTGCATATATAAACAATATGTAATATATAGACATAAACAAATGTGTAAATATATATACACATACTTATATTCATACACACATACACAAGTACCCTGAATTTTTCTTCCTTAGAGCTTTTACAGGTATCTATTTATATATTTCTTTGGAAGAGGATCGTGAGCAAGACTCCCAGAGTGGATGGCAGCTGGGATGCACGGGATCCTAAGTCATCAAGCCTGACTCTATTCAACCCAAGTTAAACTTCAGAGTGAAAGTTGAGTCCACCTGCTTTGTGTGTGGTGGTCTTGCAGAGTTCAACAACATAATTCATTTTGAAAACATTTATTAATATTGAGCCCCTGTCATGGGATGGCTCATTTCAGACTTTGGGATACACAAGTAACTTACTTTTTAAGGTGGGGAAACCAGATGATAGACACAATATAAAATGAAGAGAGTTTTATAGGGAATTGAGTGTTATTGGAAGAATATAGTAAAAGGTACTGAGGATGGGAATGATGGAATTTGGGATTGCCATTTCAAATAGAATGGCCGCTAAAAATGTTTTCGAGTGTGGCAAACGTATTCAGTGACATTTTGGGAAATATTGGACAAGAACATAAATCTGGGATTAGAATAAATAGTTGTAAAGAAATGCACTGAAAATCTAAAATTGATGTGTTGGGAATATTTTGAAACTTTTATAGCATAGTCACTGAAATAGCTTGTTATTGTCAAGGCTCCTACTTTATTTTGTTTTCAAAGATTCAGTCAGTTCAGTCGCTCAGTTGTGTCTGACTCTTTGTGACCCCATGGACTGCAGCACACCAGGCCTCCCTGTCCATCACCAACTCCCAGAGTTTACTCAAACTCATGTCCATCAAGTCGGTGATGCCATCCAACCATCTCATCCTCTGTCATCCCCTTCTCCTCCCACCTTCAATCTTTCCCAGCATCTGGGTCTTTTCAAATGAGTCAGTTCTTCGCATCAGGTGGCCAAAGTATTAGAGTTTCAGCTTCAACATCAGTCCTTCCAATGAACATTCAGGACTGATTTCCTTTAGGATGGACTGGTTGGATATCCTTGCAGTCCAAGGGACTCTCAAGAGTCTTCTCCAACACCACAGTTCAAAAGCATCAATTCTTCAGCGCTCCGCTTTCTTTATAGTCCAACTCTCACATCCATACGTAACTACTGGGAACACTATACCAGTCTCCCACAATTGCAGGAGGATTCTTTACCAGCCGAGCCACAAGGGAAGTCCAAGAATACTGGTCTAGGTAGCCTATCCCTTCTCCAGTGGATCTTCCTGACCCAGGAATCAAACCGGGATCTCTTGCATTGCAGGCGGATTCTTTACCAACTGAGCTATCAGGGAAGCCCTTTCAAAGACTAGCTGTAATGATATTTGAATCTTCAGAAATAGAGCTCAGCTCTGTAGAATTGAGAAGGTTGATAAGCAGCTCTTGATAAGCAAGCTGAGTGCTGAGAGGCCGGGGGTCTGGGCCAGCGCTTCCATCGAGGCACATGGTGGATTGACGGCAGCCATGACTCGGTTTGTTCCCACCCGCATCTCCATGGACTTCAGTAGTGACCCCTCATACATACTTGAGGATTGGGTAACCATTACTTTGACACGTGACACATTAGCAAATGTGATGCATGCAGAGGCTTGAAAGATACTTGTGCATTAAAATTTCTTGATACTCTTAGAGTCCTAGGTCACTAAGCAGATTAGCCCTGATCAGCCTTCTGGAGGACAAAAGAAACCCCAATAATGACTGATCACCCACCAGGTACCTAAGAGGCCAGCCTGTTTCAGCTGACCCAACAGGCTGACCAAGATGCTTAGACAAGTCTATCTGAGGACTGAACAGAGCCTAGCCCAAATTGTCTACTCACAGAAGAATGAATGAGCTAAATACATGGCTGTTGTATTAAATCAGTCAAAGTCAGGATGGTCTGTTACACAGCAAAAGGTAGCTGACAAATAGTCTGTTTAACCACTGCAATGCTGATAGCTCATCAGAGGATATTTTAGCCAATAACTAGTTAAGTTTATTCGTAGTTTTTATATTTTTCTCAGTTGGAAATATTTCATAAAGATAACCTAGTTGCTAAGTAAATGATATATCATTATGCACACATTTTTGTTATTTATGTGGACAATAAGCAAATATAATTTGTTTTGAAATCCTAGGATCATTTACAAGTTCTAGATAGACATTTATTTATTGACCACACCATGTAGCATGTGCGACCGTAGTTTCCTGACCAGGGATCAAACCTGTGCCTCCTGCGTTGGGAGTGCAGAGTCTTAACCACTGCACTGCCAGGGAAGTCCCCGGGTAGACATTTATCAGACTTTCATTGTTAAGTCTTGGCACACTCTTCCCCTGCCACTTCCAAAATAGTTACCTGCTTAGGACACGTTCTCCAGAATACATTTGTCCACTCAGAAAAACAAGACCAGCAGTTATGCTTGATTATACAGAATAAATGTATACTATGAAAATTGAAATTAGACATGCTTTTTAGAAAAGGTGATGATTATTTCCATTCCAGCACCCAATTGAATAAAACACCTATTGATCTGGACTGAATTTCAATTTTCCAATATTGGTGTGAGCCTGCCTCTGTCCAGTAACATTTGCATGGAAAAACTTGCAAGACCTGTTCATTGCAGGTGATAAAAAAAAGTCAATAAATTCCTTTTTACTACAGAGAAATTTCTACTTTATATGCCAACCAAGAGTTGAAATGCCAGAAGCAGTTGAGGACTAAATTGCTAAACACTTATTTTATCACATCAGAACGCTAATGCTAGTGCTTGATTACAACAAGCAATCCAGTTGCGTGCATTTGGACTGCAAGGCACCCAGGCTTTTATATTCATTAGAAAAGTTATTGATTTTGGAAAGTTACCACTAATAAAACTACACTATTTTCTCAGGCCTGTTATATGGTCACAGACAGATTATTTGATCAATGATATTGAGCAAAGGAAAAGCATTCATTGCCTTTAATCTCTTTCCTCGTCCTTCTCAATTGTACACAGGTCCCAGCAGCAGTGTGCCAAGTTAATTTGGACCCCGGGTAAGCCTAATTTGGGCTCTTCTGTAAAACAGAAAGCTCTTCTTTGGCTTCACATAGCTATCTGTAAATTTTTGATAATAAAATTGCATTGTTGAAGATATTATTAAGCAGACTCTAAAGTCAAAAGTGGCCATAAAAGGATACAAACTTGTTAATAAAAAGAATTTTTAATTTACACAAAAGTATAATTTATTGTTGTGATTTGACTTCAGCAAATACAAGTTACACAGTTTTCAATTATCAGCTGCTTGAACTTCTATGTGAGTTAGCATTTCATCTAAGAACATATCTCTATAGAGTTTACACAAAACATTTTTAAATAGTTTTAATCAAAGAATATTGTTCCACTCTAGATACACTAAATGAAATTTTCATAAATAAAATTATGATGGAAATCCTAGTTACTTTTTATGTTATTAAAAATATGATTTTAGCTATTCCATTTTTGATTTCCATTTAAGTATTAGAATCAATTTGCCAATTTCCACAAAAATCCTGCTGGTGTTTTGATTGCCATGCATTGAATCTGTCAATCAATTTGAGAAGAATTTACATCTCAAAAATATTGATTTTCCAGTCTGCAAGTATCTGTCTAACACAGTATTAGATATACGAGTCACAAGCCAATGAAGAACTGCTTGACATTATTAGTTTTCAGAGAAATGCATATTAAAATCACAATGAGATGTCAGTATTGGAGAAGGAAATAGCAACCCACTCCAGTGTTCTTGCCTGGAGAATCCCTGGGACAGAGGAGCCTGGTGGGCTGCTGTCTATGGGGTCGCACAGAGTCAGACACGACTGAAGTGACTTAGCAGCAGCAGCAGCAGTATATTGTGTCAGTATACACAATAAAATGAATAAAGTTAAAAATCTTAAAATGGCAGGATACGGCAAGGATGTGGGACAGCGAAAATTCTTATATATTGCGGAAAGTTTCACTGAAGTCACTCAGTAGTGTCCGACTCTTTGCAACCCCATGGACTGTAGCCTACCAGATTCCTCCATCCATAGGATTTTCCAGGCAAGCATATTGGAGTGGGTTGCTATTTCCTTCTCCAGGGGATCTTCCCAACCCAGGGATCGAACCCGGGTTTCCCGCTTTGTAGGCTGACGCTTTACCGTCTGAGCTACCAGGAAAGTCATATATATTGAGGATGGATTTGCAAAATCATACAGCTAATTTGGAGAACTGTTTACCAGTTTCTTACTCTTAGATATTTACCCCAAAGAAATTAAAACATATGTCCACAAAAATATAGGCACAAATGTAAACATGGAAAAACTAATTGTTATATATGCATACAAGTGAATATTCAGGGGAAAAAAAGGAACAAACTATTGATAGTTGTAAAACACCTGAATCCTGTTATTTTGGATGTCTCTTCCAAATAGATGGATTTTTTTTTTTTTTCAATTAGGTAAGAGAGTCTCTGTAAGGCTACTGAAAACGTCAGTCAGTATGTTCACTTAAAAGTTTGTTATAATGATACTTATTTCTAAAGTCAATGTTTTGGTGGTATTTAAAAGTGCTGACTTAGCCTGGGTTTGAATCTTGCCTCTTCTCTTGGACAGTTATTTGATTTCTGTCTGTTTAAAGTTTCTGCCTGTAAAATGGGATAATAACAGTAGGTACCTCAAAAGTTTTTTGTGATTATTAAATTAATTGATATATTTAACCATGTTTCAAACATTGGCAAATTAAAAATACTGTGTAAGCCTTGGTTATTAGTATTATCGAACCTTCTATATATCTTTCTTCTTCTATATTTCTTCTCTCCTAACATCCTTCCCTTCTGAATCCTTATGAACCGATTAAAGTTTTTAATTTTCTTTCCTTGTATAATTAGGAAGCTATGTTATATTTATGTTTAGTTGTACAGTTTGAATGTTTATTTATATATATAGTCTTGAGGTTAATAAATACTCTCTCCCCTCCAAATCCAAAGGCCAGCGAATACTTTATTTCCCATCACCCCTCTCAGAGTATATTTGCAGTTGTCCTATTTTTAAAATTTCAAGCTTTTAGAACCTACAAATTAAACCCCATTTCATATTTTATACAGTCAGAGTATACTCAGATGTATCCTTATGCTCCTTACTTTCCTTTCTTTGATGTATTTCAGACCTCCTTTATGGGACCATTTTCCTTCTTTTTGAAGCAGAAGTTATTTTATTGTGGGTCATTTAAAAGTAAACTCTTTCAGTTTCTCTTCATCTGTCTTCATTTTGCTCTCATTCTTAAACTATATTGTATCCGTGTAAACAATTCTAGATGGGCCATGATTTTCCCTGCGCATCTGGAGGACATCTCCCTTGTGTTCTGGTGATAACCTGGCTGTCCGTCTAAATTGTGCTTGAGTGGGCTTTGTACTCACTTCTTCCAGGTACCTGAGGGCGCTGCAGACCCAGCTCTGCTTTCTGTTCCGATTCTCAGCTTGTGTGTTGAGGTCCACACCGACACTGCAGATCTAGCTTCCAAACCAAAGGGAGCTCAATGGACCTCAGTGAGCATGGGAAATGCATTTATTTTCCCTCCATCCTCACTCAGGTGGAGTCATCCATTAAGCGGGTTGGTTTTCAGTTTTCCAGGGTTCTGGCTTCATGTGCATTTCAGATTGGAAACTCTTGTCCACAGGGATCTGACCCAGGATGCTCTGTGGTCCCAGGGGATCTCGTGGCCTCGGTGCTCACTTTCCTCTCTGCGCCTGTGCCCCTGCCTAACTCCTGCCCACTGAGACTTCCTGTTACAAAGTTAATTTATGAGGCTAGAAAAAGGAGTAGAATATATGAAGAGTCTCCAAAAGATATCAGTGATAAAATCATTGATCAGTTAAAAAAAATATTAGCATGTAACAATGCTAAGTAGTTTATTATACTTTTGAGTATGTCCCTGGTGGCTCAGATGGTAAAAAATCTGCCTGCATTGCCGGAGACCCAGGTTCGATCCCTGGATCGAGAAGTTCCCCTGGAGAAGGGTATGGCAACCCGCTCCAGCATTCTTGCCTGGAGAGTCCCATGGACAGAGGAGCCTGGTGGGCCACAGTCCATGAGGTCGCAGAGTCGGACATGACTGAGCAACTAACACTTTGACTTTATAGAAAGAAATGTATGAGAGAAGCACAGTCTTTTCTAGAAACTGTAGAAATTCAGCTTGGTTGAATGTAACCAGGGGGATTGAATAGTGTGTCATGAGAGGAGATTAAGTATGCAGAGTCAGATTACAGGGGGACTTTTAGTACCTGGAGCAGAGTTTTGTTTCATTTTTAAATCAATGAAAAGTCACTGGAAGATTTTAAGTGCACAATCTGACTGTGTAATCTGACTCACATTACACAAAGTTTATTCTGTTTGGCATGTGGAGAATAGATCATGGTGGGGAAGAGTGGAAACTTGGGGCCAATTTACGAAGCTATTGCCAGAGGCTCGACGAGAGATGACTGCGGCGTGGAATGGGATGGAGACAGTGGAGATGGAAAAAGTGAATCTATGCGAGGTGTTCTCTGGAGTTAGACCAGACAGGATAATTGGATGTGAAGGGAGAGGAAATGGGAGAGTGAAGGGTTTGGTAACTGGGCTATAGTAGTTTGGTCAATAATAAAACTGCTTATATAAATGACATATATATGAACAAATATGTACATACATGTACATCTAATGTTCTTTGTTTTGCTTTCATTTAATGGGATTGCACTCTATGCATTACTATAAGCGTGACTTGCTTTATCACTTGCCATTTTAAAGTGCTTGCTTCGTAGAAGGCTTAAATAATATTTTGTTGAATATGGGCTCTCCTATTTCTTTTTTTAAGTTTTTTTTTTAATTGGAGGAAAATTGCTTTATAGTGTTGTATTGGTTTCTGCCATATGGGATGTCCTATTTCTAATCCACCCTTTGTATAGAATGAGTTTCTAAAACCATTAAAGAAATTCAGTCATGCTCTTGTTTAAAACCTATCAGTGGATCTTCATGGCTCTCAGCATAAGGCCCAAAGACCACAACATAGCACAAAAGTCCTTCGTCTCAGTAGCTTTATCATTCAACAACTTCCTGACCCAGCCACTCCATTTTCCCTTCATTCAGTACTGTGAACACATTGAGCCAATTATCGCTCCTCAGATGTGGGACTCCTTACCTTGGGATGCTTCACAGCCCCTCTGATTTGTTATCACAGGTCGGTGATTCTCCTTTTTTAATTTCCCAAGTCTCAGTGAGCTGCCCTCTTACAGGCCCTAAACCACTCTCCTATCACTGTGGTGTCTCATCATCCTATAATTGCCTATTTACTTTTGTATGTTCTCTATTGGACAATACATCCCTTAACGTCAGAGATTTTTTTTTCCCCCATAGTTTTAGCCTCAGGACTATGGTGCCATCCTAGGAGTTTAATAAATATCACATGACACAAATAAGTGAAAATGATTACACCGCAGAGATTAAAGTTCCTAAAGAAAGTATGTACAGTGAGAAGGGCACAGGGCCTGGGGAGCACCAGCATTTAAGGAGTGGGGAGTAAAAAGACAAAAGAAATGCCCATAAAGATTCAAGGAGAATGTGCAGAGTTTGTACCACACTGGTCCAGGGCAAAGACAAGAGTTTTAAGAAATGAATGATCAATAGTGTCAGATCAAAACCACAATGAGGTACCATTACACGCCAGTCAGGATGGCTGCTATCCAAAAGTCTACAAGCAATAAATGCTGGAGAGGGTGTGGAGAAAAGGGAACCCTCTTACACTGTTGGTGGGAATGCAAACTAGTACAGCCGCTATGGAGAACAGTGTGGAGATTTCTTAAAAAACTGGAAATAGAACTGCCATATGACCCGCAATCCCACTTCTGGGCATACACACTGAGGAAACCAGATCTGAAAGAGACACGTGCACCCCAATGTTCATCGCAGCACTGTTTATAATAGCCAGGACATGGAAGCAACCTAGATGCCCATCAGCAGATGAATGGATAAGGAAGCTGTGGTACATATACACCATGGAATATTACTCAGCCGTTAAAAAGAATTCATTTGAACCAGTCCTAATGAGATGGATGAAACTGGAGCCCATTATACAGAGTGAAGTAAGCCAGAAAGATAAAGAACATTACAGCATACTAACACATATATATGGAATTTAGAAAGATGGTAACGACAACCCTATATGCAAAACAGAAAAAGAGACACAGAAGTACAGAACAGACTTTTGAACTCTGTGGGAGAAGGTGAGGGTGGGATGTTTCGAAAGAACAGCATGTATATTATCTATGGTGAAACAGATCACCAGCCCAGGTGGGATGCATGAGACAAGTGCTCGGGCCTGGTGCACTGGGAAGACCCAGAGGAATCGGGTGGAGAGGGAGGTGGGAGGGGGGATCGGGATGGGGAATACATGTAAATCTATGGCTGATTCATATCAATGTATGACAAAACCCACTGAAAAAATAAATAAATAAATAAAGGGGAAAAAAAAGAGAGAATTAGCTAAGGTATTATGGAAAAAAAAAAATAGTGTCAGATGCATGTCAAAGTCCAGAATAGTGTCTGTGAGATATATAATAGGTTTGGCAATTGAAAAGACACGATGGCTTTGTGAGAGCAGCTTCAGTCTATTGGTAGATCCAGAAGCCAGAGGACGGAGCGCTGCGTCGCACGTGGGACAGATCGAGCGGGGACAGCGCCGCTGTACCGTGGCAGGAAACGCTTCCCGTTCCGTGTCAGCCTCCTACCCGCTGCTTTCTGTGGATGGGGAATCCTGGGCACTCGCAGATATTTACTTTCTTGAGTGCAAAAACGTCATAGCTTTTAATGTACCTGAGAGGAACAATGCATGTTGCACACTTGGGTGAGGTTGCAGAAGAGACAGACCGCAAATGTGGTTGAACCTGTAGAGGAGGCGAGAGAAGGCAGGACAGGTGGGACATCTCCGAGGTGGAGAATTCTCAGGTGAGGGAAGTTTGAGAGACCGGATAAGGCGGAGGTTTGTGGTTCAGTGGGTGGGACTCCGCAGTGGAGACCAGAGTAGAAAGATCGGGAAGAGATGTCTGCAGGGGCCGGGAGACCACCACTCACAGACACCCAGCTACAGAGAAAAGTGTTGTTGACCTAGCACCTGGCTGCTGAGCTCTGAAATTCACCTTGGATCTGAGCTGTGGCCACACTTCCCGTGGGTCACTCCGCACCAGTGATCGGGGGCTGCAGAGTTATTAAGGCGGCCTGTTCTTGGGAGACATGGCTGCTTGAGACCGACGTCAGCTCAGGGACACCCCCGTGGTCATGTTGAATCTTCCTTAGACTTGATAGCAGTGAGACCCTTCCTCCCAACCTCCTCCAGCTCCTTTACCGTTTTCTCTCAGGGAATTTTTCCTAACACAACCCGTATCTATGTACTCCAGTGCCAGTCTCTGCTTCTCAGAGGATCCAGAATAACATAATATCTAATGAATCGTTTCACTTTTGAAGGGAGGTGAATTCCTGTTTGTGACAAAGCCCTCACAGAGATATTCAGTAAAATGTCCATTTGCCACTAATGCTCATTGTAGTAGGTGTCTTTTGGGGGAGGGTTAAGTGAAGTGATGAGGACTCTTCAGGAAGGTCACAGGATAGGGTCAGAAGCTGCCCTCTGTGGAGAGTCACATGTAAGTTCTTGTTACATGTAAGTAAGTCACATGTAAGTTCTTGTAAGTAAGTCTTGCAAGTCACATGTAAGTTCTTCTTGTTCTTGTTCGGTCACTAAGATGTGTCCAACTCTTTGTGACCCCATGAACTGCAGCTCACCAGGCTTCCCTGTCCTTCACCATCTCCTGGAGTTTGCTCAAACTCATGTTCATTGAGTCGGTGATGACATCCAACCATCTCATTCTCTGCCACGCCCTTCTCCTGCCCTCAACTTCTTTGCCAGCATGTAGGTTATGATAAGTAAAACTGTGAGTGTCACGGTGATGGGTATTATTTTAAATGAAATTGATTTATAATATTGTGTTAGGTTCAGGTGCACAAGGTGATGTTTGCTAATGCTAAAGATGTAGTTATAACACTCAGAAATCTTCCTTATACCTCACAGAACTCTTGTGGTTCCTGATTGTGGAATATTCTGAAAGGTAGAAGGCAAGTAGTAATTGTATAGAAATAAAGCAAAATAACAGCATCTAGGATACATCTTCCAAGATGGCACAGAATGTTAGAGCCCCAGGAAGCTCTAGTGACCACTGATTGGACTTCTCCTAATTATGAGAACTGAACTAAGGGTATTGTGACTTTCAAGCTGATGTAGCCTATGGTTCTTGAGCCAGAACTAAGAGCTCCTGACTGACGGACAGTGGATGTCTGGAGCTCCTTTGAACATACTAGTGAGAGAACATCTCTAGTGAGAGAAATGGCAACCTGTTGAGATTTCACAAGATCAGACTTATGAAAAGAAGAAGTATGTGTGGACAATACAGGGCTGTGGAACTGCACTTATTTATTTTCCTTCAATAAAGATGATACCTGCTATTGAGGGATGACTATGTGGTTGCCCTTATTTCACCTGAACTCAGTGCTTCCTCACAAGAGGGAAGCAATGAAGTTCTGTTTTTACAGATGATGAAAATGAAGCTCAGGGTACCATCAAGTACCTAGATTGTATAGATATGCCTACTTCTTCCAAACTCCCAAACAAGGACTAGCTATTGAATCCTAGATATCTTTTAGGACTTCCTAATTTGCTGTCTGAAAGCCCATTTACATTGGCTTTAGATACCTAATCTATACTTATGTTTTCATATAATTTATCATAGACAAAAAGTAACAGGCACATTTAATGACTTTGAAAACATTTAAATAGGTGAACCTCAAAATATGTGAAATGAGCATATTGCTGTTGTTTATTTTAGTTTTCCTTCTTTCTATTTTTGCCAGAAATCCCCAAGGCCTTTGGATACTTAAAAAAAATGAACATTTGTTTGATTATGTTCTTTAATATAAATTTTTTTTTCTGAAGTGTTGATTTTTGTGTCATCCAAAATGCTGATTCTAAACAATACAAGCAGCTGTTGCAAAACCTGGACAGAATCTGGAAATGTGTTGGACTGTCTAGCAAATAAGCTGTTTTTGTTTGAATCAAATAGGAAAGTCAGCTTTGAATTTTTATTTTAATATACAGTCCTGGTTTAAGTGTTACCAGTATAATACTCTTTTCTACCAGTCTGAATTTCCTTTCCTCAGCTTCCTTGATTGATACCTTTTATTGAAGTATTCACTGATACCAGGAGAAAAAAGAATGCAATTAAGCTTGTGTACAGAAATATATGGCCAGTGGCCAAGATGTTAAGTAAACTAAATCTGTTTTTTTTTCTCTCCTTCCTTGTGCCATGGCCTTCTTTAATTTAAAACTCTATTCTTACTTTTATGATTTATAATGTTGTTAACTGTATGGTGTATTTTATAGTGAGGAGGATCAGGATTTTCTCATCCCACTCCTTCTACCAAGACTTATCTTGTCATATCCTCAGTCATAGGTATCTAAGAGGTTTGAAAACATGAGGAAAGAGCTAGAGAAATGGTAATGCCCTGAGACTGTGCTGTAAGTTATGGCCAGTATTAGCAAGAGGAAGTTCCTTTGCTTGGTAGATGTGTTTCTGTAAGTTTTTTTTTTTTTTTTAGATGTGTTTCTGTAAGTTTTAAAAGGAAGGCAGATGGTCACCGTATTGTCCCCTTATTCTCATGGTATGAGGTCTGAAAGCAAATTCTTCTAGGCCTAGCAGAAGAATTCTCAGATGAAATGAATGACAGGCTTTCTGAGATGATGTGTAAGAGAGAAAAAAAGTGAAGCACTATGGTAAGAGAAAAGAGGCAAAGAGACTGAGGACCTGTGACACATGGGAGAAGATCATGGGAGCCCATCCCATCACCCCATAGGATGACAGGTAACTCAAGGAGAATCGGTGCAGAACATTTTACACGAGTATCTGGACTCCCTGTGTGTGTTTGATCTTGTAGTAGGTATGCTTTCCTTCCTGGTGTGGGATTCATTTTTTTACTGGAATATACTTGCTTTACCATGCTAGATTCTGCTGTATAACAAAGCGAACCACTGTATGTATACACATCCCCTCCCCTTAAGCCTCCCCTCCACCCCCATCCCTCTCTCTAGGTCATCACAGAGCACCAGGCTGAGCTCTCTGTGCTGAAGAAGCGTCCTACTAGCTGTCTATTTTACGTATGGTAGTGTATATGTCAGTGCTACTTTTTCAGTTTGTCCCACCCCCCCTTCCACCCTGTGTCCACAAGTCTGTTTTCTATGTCTGTGTCTCTATTCCTGCCCTGCAAAATATGTTCATCCAGTACCATTTTTCTAGATTCCATATATGTGTGTTAATATATATTTGTTTCTCTCTCTCTGACTTAATTCACTCTGTACAACAGACTCTAGGTTCGTCCATATCACTACAAATGACCCACTTTCCTTCCTTTTTTGTGACTGAGTAATATTCCATTGTGTATATGTACCACATCTTCTTTATCCATTCATCTATTGATAGACCCTGAAGTTGCTTCCATGTCTTGGCTGTTGTAAATAGTGCTGCAATGAACATTGGAGGATACACATCTTTTTGAGTTATGGTTTTCTCAGGCTTTATGCCCAGTAGTGGGATTGTTGGATCATATAGTAGTTCTATTTTTAGTTTTTTAAGGAACCTCTGTACTGTTCTCTATAGTGGCTCTATCAGTTCTCATTCTCACCAACAGTGCAGGAGGGTTCTATCTTCCTTCTTTGGAGATATTATAAACATACCTATGAAAGGTTTTCAGAATCAGTGAGGCAAAAGTCAGGTATTTAAAGCATAACTGAGTTTTACAAAACCCTCATAAAGTTAAGCAGGACAGGGATTTAGTTGTCACAACCAACTCCGTGATTTTACACATGAAGAAACTTTATTAAACAAGTGAGGTTTTCCCCAGATTCACAGTAGTAATAATGAGTAGATCTGGTACTAAACTTAGTCTCTGATTCCCAAATTCCAGTTTTTTTACCGCAGTCAGAAACCTTAGTCATTGTGGTCTACTCTAACAAAATACCATAGCCAGAGTAGCTTATAAACAACAGGAATTTGTTTCTTACACCTCTGGAGGCTGGGAAGTCCCAGATCAGATGCCAGCAGAGTTGGTATCTGCAGAGAGCTCACTCTCTTGTTCTTAGATGGCCTCATCTCACTGTGTCATCACATAGAGGAAGGGAACTCTCTGGGGTCCCTTTTAAAAGGGCACTAATCTCAAAGAGATAATCAATGCTGAATATTCATTGGAAGGACTGATGCTGAAGCTCCTATATTTTGACCACCTGATGCGAAGAGCTGACCCATTGGAAAAGACCTTGATGCTGGGAAAGACTGAAGGTAAGACGTGAAGGGGGTGACAGAGGTTGGGATGGTTAACATCAGATAACATCACTGACTCAATGGACATGAGTATGATAAAACTCTGGGAGATGGTGAAGGACAGGGAAGCCTGGCATGCTGCAGTCCATGGAGTCACAAAGAGTTGAACACAACTTAGTGATTGAACAACAATCTCATTCAAGAGAGTGAATGACCTAATCACCTTCCCAAGGCCCCCACCTCCTAATACCATCACATTGGGTATTTTAACATATTAGGGGATACGAACATTCAGTCTGTAGCGAAGTATTTTTTGGTGATGAAACTAACCAGATAAAGTAAGCAGAACCATACAAAGCTGTAGTTCCTATGGTGATTCACACACTCCCTAGACAGTGGAGTACAGGAAAATGTGGCTAAGAAGCATTGAGCCCTTTAGCTGCCTTTGAATGGTTGACACATTGGTGAACAGGAGTGGAAATTCAGGTGACATGTGAACGGTCAGCGGTAGAGAATGATGATGGAGAGAAAGAGAAACCCCAGAAATTAGGAAAGCCTCTAGCAGGTCATATGAACAAAAATCTTTGGGGAGAAGGATGCATGTTCAGTCTGGCTTCTTCAGAGCTTTCTACTTACAGAACTTTCTCTGCGAAGCCCTGGTCATTTGTCTGTTCCTGCTCTGCCCCAGCCCTTCCCTCCTATGCTCCTCTCAGCATCACAGCCGGCAGGATATCTGCAAACTACCTCTTCAGACTCCTTTGGGAAGAATTCTAGGAAGTGGCTGACAGTGGAAGGCACTTGCTAGAGATTGGAAGGTGGAAGAAGGGAAAACCAATATTTTCAGCCACTGCTTTGCTCCTGGCAGTGCTTTTGGCAAATGACAGAGCTGGGCTCCCAGAGCACCTGTAACAGTAGATGCTCCAGTAGCTCCTACGAGACTGGGTCCTGTAGGGTCAGAAGGGGCTGGGCTCCCAGCTTCCAGAAGCGATGGCTGGAGGAGGAACTCCAGCATCCTCAGCAGCACAGCCACCGGGTCATGGGGTTTCGGTATTTCCTTTTCGAATCTTCATCCCCCAGGGTGGTGCAGCACCCTGCATCTGATAATAGCAGTGAGTTCTGCAGTTAGCAACCTCTGGGGAACCTCATCTCTCCTTTCTTAAAGAAAATTGCTCATTTTTTTGGTTACCTTTTTTAAAATAAAATTTTATAACCAATTTTCCAGTCCAGTCTGTTTCACATACCTAGAAATGTCTTTGTTTTTCTAGGTGGAGGTGACTAGACACAAGTAATGTGTGATACTCTGTGTCCTGCTCTTAATATACTAAAGCTTTACATTATCCATTGAGAGTTCTGCTGTTTCTTGGAAAATGATAATACACAAAGACTAGAGTATGCAGGGCTCTGGAATATGTCAGTTGTATTTCTATTATGCCAGTTTGTTTAGGGTATATAAATAGTGAGTATAAATATATGATCAAATACCTATGGATTTTTATAGTAGAGCTCACTGTGTTGGTCTTTTAGTGCAAGTTCTTTCCATGTGGACCTTTTACATATAGATAAAGCAGGGGGCCTTCAATCTTTCCCAGTGTCAGGGTCTTTTCCAATGAGTAAACTATTCACTGCCAGTGGCCAAAGGTTTAAGGCAAAAGGAGAAGAGGGCGGCAGAGGATGAGATGGTTGGATGGCATCACTGAAGCAAAGGACTTGAACTTGGGCAAACTCTGGGAGATGGTGAGAGACGGGGGCTGACATGCTACAGTCCACAGGGTCACAAAGAGTCAGACACGACTTGGCAACTAAACAACAACAACACAGCAGGGGCCACCTATGAACCAAGAGTCTAAATATAGCAAGCAAGACATAAAGACAAATTGACATCCCATATGTGAGAGTAAAAGCTACTGGTTTTTCCAGTAGTCATGTACAGATGTGAGAGTAGGACCATAAAGAAAGCTGAGCACCGATGAATTGATGCTTTTGAACTGTGATGTTGGAGAAGACTCTTGAGAGTCCCTTGGACTGCAAGGAGATCCAACCAGTCCGTCCTAAAGGAGATCAGTCCTGAATATTCATTAGAAGGATGGATGCTGAAGCTAAAAATCTCCAATACTTTGGCCACTTGATGCGACGAGCTGACTCATTGGAAAAGACCCTGATGCTGGGAAAGATTAAGGACAGGAGGAGAAGGGGACGACAGAGGATGAGATGGTTGGATGGCATCACCGACTCAATGGACATGAGTTTGAGCAAGCTCTGGGAGAGGATGTAGGACAGGGAAGGCTGGTGTGCTGCAGTTCATGGTGTCACAAAGAGTTGGACACGACTGAGCAACTGAACAACAATATAGCAATAGGTAGGCACCATATTTAGTAAATACTGTGGTGATGGAAGAAGGAGAGTTCTGTCAGTGAAGAAGAAAGTTTCAGAAAATTCCAGTGAAAGAGAAGTCTGTAGGCAGAAATTCAGTGGGAGTAATGGCCAGTCACAGGGCAGAGGAGCTCAGGAGCATGGTGTCACTGCAGAGGGGAGCGATGCAGGTGGAGATGCTGTCTAAGAGCTCACCCAGTGAGGACACTGCTTTGCATTTGATGTTTTTTTATTTAAGAAAGACCATGATAAAATAACAGCATTTTATATGGGGAAGCAACACATTGTCTTTATTAGTTTTTCTACACAAAGGATTTTCTGATAAAATGGTGTTGGGCAGATTGCACTTGGGGCATGGCGGGCCCAGTTGTTCTGAGTCTTGAACAGCAGACTCAGAAAAGGGAGGGCAGGGGAGGGAAGGGTGCGGGGAAGAGGAGAGGGACTCTCACTTGTCGGACCATAAACACTGCTGCCTGATCTACTTAGAAACTGAGAGTTGATTTATGAGAATGTTTAGCTAGATGCATAATTGACACATGTAATCTTCATAATATGTGTCTGTATTTCCACTGATTAAAATTTTTGCTAGAACCTAGAGTTAAGTGTGCTCACAAAGTATGTGAGCATTGCGCATGTACTGTTTGTGAAGCAGGGTGCTAAATACCTATCCATTTATCATCTGGGGGCCTCCCAGGTGGTGCAGTGGGTAAAGAACCCACCTGCCAGTGCAGAAGACACAAGAGACTTGGCTTTGATTCCTGGGTCAGGAAGATGCCCTGGAGGAGGAAATGGCAACCCAGTATTCTTGCCTGAAAACTTCCATGGACAGAGGAGCCTGGCAGGCTGTAGTCCATGGGGTTGCAGAGTCAGACACAGTTGAGCAGCTGAGCAGACATACACATTTATCATACATCTACCTATCTATTTATCTGTCTGTCTGTCTACGTACCATGCAGCATAGCAGATCATTTCCAGGGGGGCCGGCAGCTATATACTATATGAATGTAAGGAGGTTCCTAAAGTTGTTTACGTGGGCCACGTGTACACTGCAGTTGAACAGAGTGTACATTTCTTTAGCTGTATGGAATGTAGAGTGGTTTAGCTTTATATGTTGCACAGTGGAGCCAGGCACAGTGAAGGACACAGAATTCGGGGAGCCAGGAAATGTCATTGAGGGGAATGGGGCCCTGGAAAGGATGAAATGAGACCTGTGAAAGTGGGCTCAGAAAAACAAAGACACTGATGGGGACGGTCAGGGTCCCTTTTCAGTTCATGTGTGACTCAGTATAGATGACTGTACGCGGAGAAGCGTGAAGAGTTATTTTTTTTAGTGTTGATGATGGTGTTGATGATGATTACTGTGAATACAAATATAGCTTGATTATGATTTTCTGTTCAAAGATTATGTTGTAAGGAAAGAAAATATCTCTGATGTTCTCCATCAATTTGGGGTTAAGAAAACTCAGCCTATTCCCTAGTTTACCTTTTTGTTGATTGAACGATTGAAGAGCAATCAGCATAAAACCTAATTTCCAAATCCTTCACAGCCATGATGATATTTTAAATCTCACTTGGAGAAAATTTCATCCCAGATTATATCCCATTGCTTCGTAGGAATGTATTAAATGTATTTCAAAGATTAATGAAAATAATGAAACGCGTGCAAGTTGAACGTATATGTCTTGTATTACTGTGGTTAGTAGACTGATTTCTGAAAACAGAAGACAAATGAACTTGATAGTATGCTTCGGGCTGCTCCACTGTTCCAGGACCTTACAGGAGACCACGTGACGATGGTGATAGGAAGTGGAAGGGTGTGGGGTGGCATAGGACACTTCAGAAGCCCAGAGAATCTTCCTCATCTGCCCATGCACACTTCTTTCCCCTAAGCCCACTTTCTCCTGTGGCATCCCTTCTCCCAGATCTGTTTGTGTCTAATTGATAGGATAAGGAAGAAGTCAGGTTGTTACCAGTCCATGCAGGCATAACTCTGTTCGCTTTGTTTAGCTTAGCTTGCTTTGTTTCTGAAAGTTTCAGGCCTTAATGACATAAGCACGTGAATGGGGAAAACCGAAGGCCACAGAAGTTGTCCATCTGTGTTTTTGCTGCTTCCCCGACCATCCCAGCACACGCTTAAGACCTTTTTTGATGGCATGCATTTCTCTTGCCATTGGTATTTTTGTGCAAGTGCTGGGGACGCTTGGAAGAAAACTTTCAAAGCAGCAGCGAGGCATGAAGCAGATAGGGGCGGGGTGGAGGACGGAGCTGGGCGGGGTCAGAGGCTCCACCTGCCGGGGCTTTTCAGGCGTCGGGCGGACGCCAGCTTCTCCGCCCCGCACCTCGTCCTGCAGCCGCTGGTGTTCTTAGAGAAAGCAGTCACCGTATTTACCCTGGAATAATGTTTCTGTCTGTGCCTCATTAAGAGTGAGGGTAAAGGTTAATGAGGACTTTGTGACCCCTAACCCCAGGGTGACTGTCTTCTCCTCCCAGCTGTGAATGAACACTTCCGTGCTTCTCTTGTTAGCCCTCTTTACTTTCTCTATTTCAATACTCCAGGTATTTCTTAGAAGAATAGAAAGGTCTTGACAACCTTAACTCTGTGTGACATGGGAGATAAAGGGTAAAGGTTTGTGTTAAAAAAATATATATATATACACACACATACACATATGTATATTTATGTATATGTGTATATATAAATGTATGTGTGTGTATATGTATATACACACACACACATATATATATAAATTTGGTATCCAAGTCCCAATTTTATTCTCAGAATTGGTAGTACAGCATCTTAAAAAGTCCTCATAATGGTATTTGCTGCCAAGATAACTCATAGAATATGCCTTCCATTTGTTATTCAGATAGTCAGTTCTACTTGCAATTGCCATTTACTGATTCCCATCTGTTGGAGGTTTTTCTTATACCCAATGGCAGTGGAAGCAGATTGTGAATGTAGCAGAAAATGTTTTCTTGGCACAGAAAAGGAGTATTTGTTTTAATTGACAAGGTGTATCATTTATGAGATAAAAATGAATTTTAGCCATCTAATTTATTTTCATTCAGTTGACTCAAGAGTTATTGGCATTTAGGTGTGTATACAGTAACCTCAAGAAATCATGGAATAGATGGAAAAAACAACTCTCAGGAAAGTCAACTCAAACTTACTGATATTCAGGCTTTCAGAGAAATAACAGGTTTGGAGAATGAAGAGGGAGAATTAAGGTGGCAGTGGAAATTCTTAGTATCTTATGCAGTACTACAATCATCTATTTTTTTTTTTTTAGAAAATAAAGGATTGTTATTATTTTAGAAAAAGCAATTTCCCCTGCTCAGCAATGATAAATAAATCATTTTATTACAAATGAGCCTGAAGTCAATGCTTTTAAATGAGAAAAAAGTCAATCCCCTGTTTTTTCTTAAGAATGATCAGATGCTTGATGACTATTTTTCATCTGGTAATGATTTTTTAAATCTGAGCAGTAGAATATATTGAGCAGTAAAATTCTCAACAATTTTTTGAGATTAGGCATTGTTTCTTTTAAACTTATCCCAGTTAACGAGTGAACTGAGGGTGCTATATTCATACTGGATTAGATTAATTTACAGGGATGTTAGGAAGATGTCCTACAAAAGTCATTAAAAAATCCAAATTTAAAAGTAGTAAAAAGAAAGTAAAGTTGAAATAAACTATTCCAATCAATGGAACACATTATATTATCTCAAAGGAAATAAAAGTGGGAGCAAAATTCTCATGAGATCATTTTAGAAAAGAGAAAAAGGCATTACACAGAACATACTCTGTCTCATTTGTAATCCAGTGAGTCTCATTAAATCATTATATGATGCTAAAAAGGGAAAGAAGAGTCTATAGAATGTGTCCTCTTTCCAAGCTTTGGAAAATGTTAGGTATAACTGTAAACAACCCAAGGATACAGATACTTTGATATAAGAAGGACAGTTTTAACTGTTATTAATAGTTTTAAGCCCCAAAGGACACAAGTGTCCCTTGAGGGCCACAGTCTAAGAGAGCCTCTGCTATATATTCTGTCTTCTCGTAACAGCATTATCCAACCGTTTGTCTACTGCTAGAACCTCTGCCTTCATCTGAGAGACCATTTGCCCAGAGCTCTTTACCAGTCTTTTTAATTGATTTAGGAATAAGGATGAAAAGAGGAGAACAGGGATTTGGGGAAAACTTCTGTAAGAAGTGTCCCTTCAGTGACCATTGAATTTCATGACTCAGCAGAGAAATTAACCCGTGCTTTTGTGCTTTTGAATTTTCAAAAGCAAAACTTCTTGTACTGGACTAACTGTTGATAAGTTCTCTATGCAGATAGAGGATTTCCCCCCCATCAGTTTGATTAATGTTGTTTGGACTCTGGTAAACCACCTAATAATTTATTGGGGTCAGAGCATCTACAGAGAGGCCCCTGCACATTCCAAACTTGGTTTCACAGAGTGCTGGTATTCAGAGTGCACTTTAAGATCTGTTTTATGCTGACTTTCACAACCTCTTATACGTACCGCTTGTACAGTAGGCATTAGAAGTCAAGGCTGGCGAAATCAAGGAAACTGAAGGGAAAATATGAAGTTTTTATTCAAAGACGTGCAGCCAAGATGAAACAAACAGTGGAAACCATGTCAAATGTGGACCAGGTGGAGAACAGGGGATGTTGTTGCCAGACTGTTGAGGAGAGAGAAAGTGAGTTCTTTCAGGGGACACCAGGAGCTCTGTCAGTAACAGGAGATGGTAGTCGCCTCCAGGAGCCTTCTCCTGGGACGCTTCATACCTCAAGTTTCTAGGCACAGGATAAGCCAGCAATTCACTGGAACATTCTTGAGAAAATTCAAATATCAGATGGTATCAGACTGGTGAACACTTATTTCTAATCTGCCTTGAACATGCCATGTGGCCCACCAGGTACCTCCTCCATGACCTGTGAGTAGGACATCTCTGTATTTCAGTTTCTCTTGTGTTCTGTATTTGAGCTGTGACTCACTGTCTAGCACCCTGTGTTCCACTTAAGAAGTTTCAATAGGACAAATTTTTGTGTCTGTATTTAGGAAGACAGACCATTCATCACCCCTCACCCGGCCCCGAGTATCTAACTCTCCTTTCTCACCTCCATTTTTTGATAAGTTTGTGGATCAGACACTTTCCTAAGAAGACAGGTATGGTCTCTTCTTATATTCTTTGAAAGGAGATAATAAATACATAAAATGAGCACAGTAATTATAGTGATTATATGAGAGTGATGGGGGCGGCCTTATGGGTAACTTTAGACACAAGGGTTAGAAAGGCCTTTGGGGAAGGTGATTATTAGGTGAATGCATACTAAGTCACTTCAGTCGTGTATGACTCTCTGCCATCCTATGGACTGTAGTCTGCCAGGCTCCTCTGTCCATGGGATTCTCCAGGCAAGAATCCTGGAGTGGTTGGCTATTTCCTCCTCCAGGGGATTTTCCCCACCCAGGGATCAAACCCGCATCTCTTATGTCTCCTCCATTGGCAGGTGGGTTCTTTACCACTAGTGCCATCTTGGAAGCCTGATTATTAGACGGGCTTAGTAGTATGAATTCCTGGCTCCATGAGGAGATGTTCATTAAAGTAGTTCTTATGGCCATCATTATCTTATTTCCTATTTATCCCACCTCACAGAGTAAGAATGCCTTAACTTATTGATTAGATAGAGAAAAGAACATTTTATCTTCACCACTTCCTGCTTTTCTTCTGTTGCCCAGCGTAAAATATCCACGTAATCTCTCTTCTCCTGCCTCCTCCATGCAGTAGCATCTTTTGCCCTTGAAAGGTAATATCTGAGGGTGAAGTGAGGCCTTTCATGTAGGTCAGTTTAATTCAGGTCAGAGAATGGTAGGATGCCTGATTCTATATTCAGGGCAAGCTGGGGTTTTCAAAAAGAAAGTTGGAACTTTTATCACCGTCTCTCAGATCTGCACCCTGGGTGGGGCTGTCTCCTCTGAGAGGCCAGGTCTTCTATATCTTGAGAAGTTAAAAATCGAGAATTTCATGCAAAACTCTTGATTTTTAACTGTTGGCAATAAATTTGAAAAGGTACATGTATTGTGGCTCCCCGAAGAACAGTACAAGACAGACCAATAAAGGCAAACAGTTCAGAGTCAGGAAGAGCTCACTCTAAGGGGCGTGGAGAATCGATCAGAGACCCGAGCTTCAGCAAGGAGGCCTGTTAAGTGGTTGATGGGCCTGGTGAGGACAATGACAGTGTGAGTAGCAAGGAGGGAGTTGATACTAAGTAAGTCGGAGCCACTGAGCCGAGTCCACGAGAGAAGAGGAGAGGCTGAACTTGGATTTGGTGAAGGGGAGGATGGTGACATCAACCACTCTACCACTGAACCCCAAGAAAGACCAGGACCAAAGAGAGGGGGGTACTTGCACATGCTCAGAAGGGTGTGCACCTTCCTGCTCTGGGGTTGGTAGAGCCCCCCCAGATCACAGGAACCAGTGCCCCCTCTGTCTGTGCCAAGGAACACAGTGACGCGTTACTGAAGAGCAGTTTAAATGAGACAACATTCAAATGAGGAGCTCTCCCCAAGGCGAACAAAAGAACCACTAATCTCTCTTCTGATTAAATGATTACATGACTTTATGAGAGAAGATTAAGTTCTGCTTTTAAATAGAGCTGCTGGGTAATATGAGTATGAGCCAAATACAGAGGATTTGAAATTAAAAAAAAAATCAGTGTTCCCTACTCTATAAAATGGGTGTCAACTGATCATAGATAATAAAATATCTTATGTATTTCTAAAAAGAAGATCATCACTAGACATAACAGCTACTAGAAAATTAGTCAAATTTACACTCTTGGTTTCCAATTTTCAGTTCTCTCCAGAAAGTATTCAATATAATTATTCTTAGGAGTGACAAACATAAGTCTCACAGGATACATGCAAGTCTTCACTTTGATTTACAAGCTTCAGTGTTAATTAAACTAATGCCAACTATGCTAACAGTTTGGAAATCCTTTGACAAATACCCATGTAAATGACAGATCTGGAACATGTACAAATAGACGGAGGCTTGCTTGATTTTTAAAAGGTATTTTACAGACTTGGCTGGATAATTTTTAATCTGTAACTGCTCATTTTTCCTGGAAAATGCTGTCTGTAAAATCTTGGAGAGAAATTGCCCCAGAGTGCAAATTGAGAAAATTTGTGTTTGTTCTTGAGTGTGTCATTTACTAAATAAGTGATTAGTTCTAGTCTATCAGTCTGTATTTTTATTTTAATGTTATTACATGGATATACTTTAAGCTAATAGATTTTAATAAAATCATAAAGTTATTGAAATTATTAATGAATCCTTGAAACCAAGAGTTGATTCTTAGAAAGATCAACAAAATTGACAGAACATTAGCGAGACTGACCAAAAAATAGAAAAAAGAAAGCTCAAATAACTAAAATCAGAAATAAAAGAGAATTATTAATAATTTGACAGAAATAAAAAGGATTATTAGAGTACTGTGAACAATCATAAGTCAACACATTGGATAACCTGCATGAAATGGGAAAAACAGATGTAAAAGTTCATCCTAAAATTCATATAGAAATTCAATAGACCCCATATAAACAAAATAATATTGAAAAATAAAAACAAAGTTGGAGGTCTCACGTTTCCTAAGTCAAAACTAACTGCAAATTTCCTGTCATCAAAACAGTGTGATACTGGCACAATGGAAAACATAGACCAATGGAAAATAACAGAGGGCCCAGAAGGAAACTCACATAAAATGTCAAATGATTTTCAGCAAGGGTGACGAGCCTTTAAGTGGGGAAAGGACAGTCATTTCAACAAATGGTTTTGGGAAATCTGGATGATCACATGCAAAAAAATTAGCTTGTGCCCTTACTCTACAAAATATACAATAAGTAATTAAAAATAGATCAATAGACATAAACATAAGAGTTAAAACTATAAAACTCTTAGATGAAAACATAGAGATGACACATTATAGCATTGGCTTTGGCAGTCATTTCTTGAATATGACACTAAAAGCACAAGACAGCAAGGAAAAATAGATAAATTAGATTACACAAAATTTTAAGACTTCTGTGTGTCAAAAGTCACAATCAATAGAGTGAAAAGGCAATCGAAATAATGGGAGAGTTCAGCCCAGTCGCTCAGTTGTGTCTGACTATTTGTGACCCCATGGACTGCAGCACGCCAGACTTCCCTGTTCATCACCAGGTCCTGGGGATTGCTCAAACTCCTGTTCATCGAGTCGGTGATGCCATCCAATCATCTCATCCTCTGTCGTTCCCTTCTCCTTTTGCTCTCAGTCTTTCCCAGCATCAGGGTCTTTGCAAATGAGTCAGTTCTTCACATCCGGTGGCCAAAGTATTAGAGTTTCAGCTTCACCATCAGTGCTTCCAATGAATATTCAGGACTGATTTCCTTTAGGATTAACTGGTTTAATCTACTTGCAGTCCAAGGGACTCTCAAGAGTCTTCTACACCACAGTTGAAAAGCATCAATTCTTCGGCTCAGCTTTCTTTATAGTCCAACTCTCACATCCATATGTGACTACTGGAAAAACCATAGCCTTGACTAGATGGACCTTTGTTGGCAAAGTAATGTCTCTGCTTTTTAACATGCTGTCTAGGATAGTCATAACTTTCCTTCCAAGGAATAGGTGTCTTGCAAATCATATATCTAATAAAAGGTTAATACCCAATATAAAGAACTCCTACAACTTGACAACAGGAAACCAAACAACCTGAATAAAATATGGGCAATGGACTTGGATAGACATTTTTCCAAAAGATTTACAGAAGTCCAATAAGCAAAAAAGATGTTCACTGTCACTAATCATGAGGGATATGTAATCAAAACTGTGAGATGTGACATCACATCCATTGGGGTGATTATTGTTAAAAAAAAAAAATTCAAGTGTTAGCAAGGATATAGTGAAATTGGAACTCTCATGTACTGTTGGTGGGAATGTCAAGTTTAGCTGCAGTAGAGAACAGTATGGTGTTTTTTCAGTATATTAAAAAAGAATTACCATATGATCCAATAATTATACTTCTGAGTATATATCCAAAAGAACTGAGAGTGCGGATTCAAGATATACTTGCTCATAGCAGCATTCGTCACAATTTCCAAATGGGAAAAGAAACCCAAGTACCTGTAGACTGATAAATGAATAAACAACATGTGGTATATATACATACAGTGTAACATTGTTCATCCTTAGAGAAGAAGGAAATTCTGATGCACGCTACAAGAGAGATGAATGCTGAGGACATTATACTAAATAAAACAAAAGCACAAAAGAAAAATACTATGTGATTCTCTTTGTACCGTGTATCTAGAGTAGTCACATTCATAGAAACAGAAAGCAGAATGATTTTCAGGGGCTGGTGGGAAGGGGGATGGGGAGTGTCATAGGTACAGTCTCTGTTTGAGGTAATGAAAAAGTTCTTAAATTGGGGTGTTGGTAATGATTGCGCAACAAAGTGAGCACACTCTTTGTAAGCTATAGGTTTATAAGTGACTACAGTTTAACTTTGTTATTTTCATGTTATGTGTATTTTGCCATTTTAAAATTTTAAATTATGAACTTTAACAATACAAATTAATGAGACAGCATGATGTTATAGAAAGAAGAAAGCCTTTTAGATGAAGATTGAAATGATTCTGCCACCTTCTAGGGTTATCACTTCAGGAGTATTGCCTTATCACTTGGACACTCACATTCTTCGTATTATTCTATGACTACTTTGTAAGAGTCTGATAAGGAGTAATGGAGATGATGTATTCATAGTCCCTGGGATTCCCAGGTGGCAGAGTGGTAAAGAATCCACTTGCCAGTGCAGGAGATGCAGGAGACTGGGTTTGATCCCTGGGTCAGGAAGATCCCCTGGAGCAGGAAATGGCAGTCAGCTCCAGTATTCTTATGTGGAAAATTCCATGGACAGAGAAGCCTGGCAGGCTACAGCCCATGGGATCGCAAAGAGTCGGACACGACTGAGTGACTGAACATGCACTCACTTATAGTCACTGATACAGCACTTGGCTCTTAATAGATATACAGTAATGACTGTCTCTTTGTATTTGCCCCCAGTAACAGCATAGTGTAATTGACTGCAAATTGGCCTCTATGATGTAAAACACAAGTATCAATGTAACTTATGTGGAGCTAGTAGATTTTCTACAGCATATTATGGTTTACACAAGACTTTCATATAATATGTTCTTTTTATAACCTCTCAAGGTAGACATCATCAGTATTATTTTACCAATGGATGATTTAGAAGTGAAAGATATTATACAGTTTGCTTTAGATCACATGTTGCCCTGATTCAGCATGGTATTTTCCTACTGCTAGTTCAATGTCATTTACATTATACAACTAGGAAGGGAAAAAAATTAAAGCTCTATATGAAACCACACCTTGAGAAAAAAATTAATTTTTGAGAAATAAGTTTGTCTGGTTGATTAGGAAAGTTAAATTTAGGGATTATATCTTATCTGTCACTTAGTCTTACTTTGTAGCCATAGTTTAAAGCCTTGGATGTACTAGGTACTCAATAAACATTTGTTGAAGTGGTAAAAACTATTGATCTGAAATACTGAATTTGAGGCATGGTTCTTTATACATACTGTTCATATCACTTATGTAGCAATTTAAATTTTTAATTTTTCATCCTGATTGTATTTTCATAAAATTCATTAAAATGCTAAAATTTAACATTGATAAATTGTATCTTGGGGAAAGAATTTAACAAACATCTGCCTGGTATAATTACCATAAGCACAGAATCTTTGGCAATGCGATTTAATAGAAAAAAATTTTGGACAGGAGTCAGGAGGACTTTTTATTTTCATTCTGGGTTCCAGGATTAGCTCTGTTCCTATTCAGCTATCCTTGAGCAGAATATTTAAATGCTTCCTGCCTGAATGTCTACATTTCTCTACTTGAGATAATATTCATTCTACCTGTGTTGTAAGCTTGATTTTTCCAGATCATGAGATGGAGTATAACATAGTGGTTCAAATCACTTAGTAGCTTTGTGATCATAAGCAAATCTCTCTACATCTCTATCTATAAACAGAGATAATAATATTATCTGTCTTCAAGTTTACTATGAGGAGCATATAAGTTACTGTTTATCCAGCATGTAAAGCAATACTTGACATATAGCAAGTACTCTGTTAGTATAAATTTTATGTGCATGGGCATGTGTGTGCACTTTAAAAAGTGTAAACGTATATTTGTAATATTAAGGTCAACTAGTATTTGTTGCTCTGGTTCAGTATATGTATTCCAAGCACTTGAGTCAACTTCCTCATTTGAAAAATTGGATTAAATTCTCTTTTATTTCATTTGTGTTTCTGATCATTAAATACTCTATCTCCCCTGCCCAATAGGATAGAGGTAAATATATAGACATCTATCATGAAGCTAGAAAAAATATTCTCCCCCCCCCCATAAAAAATGAAAAAATTTAAGTAGGAAAGAAAGAAGAGAATGAGCAGACTATGGAAGCCAACTGATATGAGTGTTTGTTGATCAGTCATTTAAAGGTACATGGACTTCTCACATGGGAGTCTTCAGAGCGGCCCTTGAAGAAGAGGAAAGAATGCATGAAAACCACAGCTAATAAGAGATCCTCCCATTCCTTTAGCCACATCCAACCTGACTCCAGACAGGCTGCTTTTAAGTGGGGAAGTACTATAGCGAGGAAGAGAAAGGAGGGGTCTGTCTTGAGCAGAACCAGCTGCATGGCTGACGGCAGACTCCCACTATTGGCTAATACTGTGCATCGTACATGAGGTAGTGTTGGGTAGGATTCCTGGCTTGCCTGGGACCAAAGATTGGCCTCAAATGAAGAAGGCGTGGGGTTTATTTATTTAATATCGAGGTATGATTGATTGGTAGTAAAATGTTCACTTTAATGAGTTTAGATCAATTCATATTAATTTTGATAAATTTCAAATTGTTTTGTTGTGAATATTATATATATATATTTTAATTGAGCTAAGTTTGAAGGAAAATCTTGTTTTGATCATTATGCCAACTATGAAGTAAGGTCATAAAATAAGTCCAACTTTTTAAGTGTGTTCTAACGTTCTGATGAATATTCAAAGAATATTCAATATTCTAAGTGGTTGTTTGATGATTTCAAATAGGAAAAACCCAAATAAAGGTTTTCACTCACTCTATAAAAGTTTACCTGGTTAGATAGCATCACTGACCCAATGGTCATGAATTTGAGCAAGTTCCAGGAGATAGTGAAGGGCAGGGAAGCCTGGTGTGCTGCAGTCTACGGGGTTGCAAAGAGTCAGACATGACTGAGCAACTTAGCAAAAACAAACAAAAGTTTACAAAGCCAAAATCAAATGAAGAGTGAAGTAAGTTATGTTCATTGGACAACAGAGGCCCACTCTGATGGAATAACACACTAGATGGCGAGGCAGGTAAAAGAAGGAAGAGAAATAGCCTTTGCTTTAGATATTTGACTTAGTTTCTAACATTGCCACTAAAATTTTGCTTATTTAATCAATCATTGTAGTCATTGTGATTAGACGATACTAGGGAAAAGGCATAACTAGTCAAGCATGAAACACTGGTAGGAGACATACATAGTATGTGCTGGTTAATTTCTTATATCACATCATGTATTATTATGACATCGTTTCTGCTTGTGAACTTGTTGATCTTCTCAGTAATCAAAGAAGAAAACAGGTGCTGGTTCAAAACACTGACCCAAGCAATGATCCCTTTCTGTTTTTCCATCTGAAGTCATTATTTACAATTCTGTTCTTCTAGTTCAGTGGTAAAAAAAAGTCCATAGACATCTAAAGCCTGAGTAAAGTTCACGTAGGGTCAAATTCCAGAGGGCAAAGCATTATTCTTCCTCCCAACCCTGTTACTTGGTGGTCACACATGCTTGTGCCAACCCAGGCGGCAGAGAGTAAGGGCTGCAATTTTCATTAGGATCACTAATTCCTCAAAAGTGCATGTAGAGGGCTATTGGCCTTTTAGAGTCATGAATTAAGCAGAATAACAGAAGGTAGCCTGTCAAAAGACCATAAGCAGGCTGCAGGCTGTATTGGCAGTACCAGTTCTGCATAATGTTTCCAGTTGGCATGCAGTCATGCGTGAACTTAAAAGAATAAAAACTTAGATTTCTTTCCTCCTATCATCAAAATTGCATCTGCAGCTTCAACATATTTATACCTTTGAAAATGGCATTTTAAGGACTGAAAGTTTCAATACTCAGAAATAAACCTTACGAATGTAAATGTAAGACTTAATGCTGCTGTGTATTCATACCTACCATGGATTATGTAAATACTGTAAAACCATCCAAACAGCATCTAAACTTCAGGTGTGATTCCTAATTCCTCATACCGTATACACGCAACTGTTTTGATTTCTTTTCAAAAAAGGTACCATGACAATCATTAGAAAATATATACATATATATTTCTCAAGAAACACAGATTCCGTAACATTGGTATTTTCCTACAGCTTCAGAAAACACCTGCCATCGAAGGTCATATGGTTAATCTGAGGCTGTGGCGGGGGGGAGGAACTCAGGGAGGAAACTTGGTGCTCTGAATTTGACAGTTGTGCCGATAATATTTATAACATAGGTACTGACATCACCTGCCGAGGTTCAGACACGGGCTAGGAGACTGGAGGAGGAAGAGCTCTGGTATAATATCTGCATGTAATAAGAGAAGATAAGCAATCAAAGAAATACCCTATTCTGAACAATGTCAAGAATGCCATTGTGCATTTGTGGGTAGCAGTATTAGCTGTCACATGTCTCTCTGTCCCCTTCAGCATCCTAAGAATTAAAAAGGTAATACCAAGTGCGAACATTTAGGGAGCAGCTGCCATATGTCAGACACCGTAGAGTGTGTACACAAACTCATTATGATTAATCTCTGCATCATCTCTTGCGATCAATAAATCATAGTCACCATTATATGAGGGAATCAATTGAGAATAATGAGTGCTTGACTAAATAGCAGGGCTCTAGAATCCTAATCTAAGCGACTCTCCAAATTCTCCATTGTAAACTGTTTTGGCTGCAGTATTGGGAATTTTCCAGAGGGATACACTGGAAGGCTAGGGACCTGGTAGATTTTAGTGTGTGTTTGAATGAAATAACACATAAGCTGTTAGTCCTGACAGAGTGGAGAAGCTAGTGAGGCCAATAGCGAATTTACAGCTTGACACAAAGTGGAGGGAGGCAAGAGGCTGGAGGACTAAGTGGGTTCATGGAGAACAAATAGAAATCTGGAAGTAGAAGGAGAGCATGGTAGTCAAGAGGCAAAGCCTTTGGAAGCGATAAAGTGATCCAAAGTGCTGAAGAAGAACAGATGTAAAATTATTTAAAATAAATAGAGGTGGTGAGGTCCTTACCCCATGTGACTCATTAGGGATATCACCTGAAAAGGATTTGGGTCTTTTACAATACAGAGTTCAGTGCTCCATGCCATAAAAGTGGTCAGTGTCTCAGAATCCATTATGTTCATCAGAATAGAATTGTACATCTGCCTTGGCATTTGACCATTATCTTGTGGAATAATAACATAAGTTACATACTTATATGTAACTTATTTGGAATCAGCTGTGATTTTTGATTTCTGTTGGTTTTTAATATTTTGAAAGATGTAATGGTATGAAGTTAATGTAGCAAAAATGCAGTTCCAGAAAAAAGGTTATATTTTACTCACAGATAACTTCAGTTTATAGAATCAAGGATTATGTGAGTGAGGTCACTTTTATATGAGTAACTTTTTTTTTCATTTTCAGTAAATTTATACAACTGATTTTTCCTTGGTAAAATATCATCAATCACATTGAAAAGATTTTGGAACTATGATTTAGAAGATTATACTCACAGAAATAGAGCTTGAGGCATCTCACTTGC
Organism: Cervus canadensis; assembly: GCF_019320065.1. Taxonomy (NCBI): domain Eukaryota; kingdom Metazoa; phylum Chordata; class Mammalia; order Artiodactyla; family Cervidae; genus Cervus; species Cervus canadensis. The sequence continues at coordinate 16,616,495 of NC_057416.1, forward strand.
CTTAGTTTTCTCCTTTTTATTTTTTTCTTCAGTTACCTTATAATTCATTGTTATATTTTATTTTTTTGGCACTCAAGTTAATGTTGCCAATGTTTAAAAATTAATGACACTAGGAAACAGTTTAATTTTTAAATATTTCCCTTTAGCTATTCACATTAACATTAAGGAGTGAAGTTTACTTACATGTCTTTTTATATATCCTACAAAACCAGTTGTAAGTAGGTATAATTATTAGAGAAATTAATTCTTTCTGCCTGTCAGGGATCAAGTATACTTGCTCTTCACATATGAAATATGAAAAATTTATAGACTAGATTGCTATTAAGTGAGGAAATCTAGTTATAATTCAAATTTTCATTTAAAAATTATTTTTATCTGTTATATCCTAAGTGATATACTTTTTCTTCCATTATTTACTGTGAAGTTACTGTAAAACAAAATAAAATAAGATGATAAAAATTAAAAAAAATAATGGCAGGGCCTCTCCTTGGCTCTTTGTTATTCTCTATTCCATCTTGTCTTCACAGTTCTTTTGTTTTCAGAGGCAGCCAAAACACTTTGGATATTTATGCCAAAGGACATGAATCTGTGATACTATGGATCCATCCTGCCAAGTTTTAAGTTTTTTCTTGGGCAGCGTAAATTACGTTGACGGTAATGGACTCCTCTAATTCATGGTTCTTAGGAAACTTTACTTTTTCTTTCATGCAATGCCCTATTATCTTTCAATTCAGCAAACCTAAATATCATCAAATATCCTTCCACAGTGATCTCAGTCTTAGAGGGCTAGCTTACTATGTAATGCATACTTTGGTTCTTAGAGAATAAATAATAAAACTCTTCATACACTTGAATTTGATAATCAGTGTGTAGCTGAAAGAGTTGAATGTTTCCCATTAAATTACTCTGTAATCTTTCAGTTTGGTCTGTCTGAGAATATCCTGTTGGCCTTGCACTTTGTACATCAACGTTTCAGAATTCATGCTTACTATGAGCTCAGGACCTCTAAATATTTGTTCCTTTTGCATACCATGAATTCATGTGCACATTTTTATTTATTTATTTTTTCATATGCACATTTTTAGAGACAAGAGATGATGGTGATGTTTGATTGCCTTTCAGAAAAATCAATCAGGTCAGACCTGGGAAGTCATAACAACCAACGCGGTTGATACACTTAGTGTTTAGTAGATATTTGCTGGGACTTTGGGATCACTGTTGCAAGTCTTAAGACAGTTTCCTGGACCACATCCCAGTGACAGTGGGTTCCTTCATATCCACAGATCTGTGGAGAGGCTCTTCATATCACTGTCCCAGAAATCCATAAATCCATCCTGTCACTGAGAGAACGGTGTTGCAAGACAGCCTGCAGCACACTGCTACCCTTGTAAACAGCCCCAGCACCCGTAGAAGAATAACTCTGGATCTGTCTTTATATGCTGCTTAACATAAGAGTTCCGTATGCATTCAGAGGGATAACTTTTAAAATGACAACCTCAGTTCTTATTAAGATTTAAAACTCTTGTGAAATAATCAGATGCAGCCAACGTGCTGATCAAATAAATCCATTTTCCTCTCTGGTGAGGGACCCTAAATTTCCAAGTCTTATATTTTAAATGTGGGCTTAATTTTGAGAATAGTCACTTATTTTAAAGGGAGCCTAACTGGTCTGTCTATCCCCAATTTAAACATTCAGGATGCCGTATCAGTCAATTTTTAGATAGTATCTTATGCACTTTTCTCTCTGAATATATGCATATTTTTCATTTAATATGAAGAAATTTCAACTTACAGTTGCGTATTTTAATAAAGCACCTTTAATTCCCAGTACTTTCCTTTTGGATGTAATTGTATGTAAAGGAATGCATTTATCTCTGGCTTAAACCACTGTTTGGCTTCATCTGTGGGCAGTGTGTTTAAGGAAGTCAATTTATGATACCTTGTGAGAATTTTTTTTTTTCCAGGTGAACTGTAGCTTTGTGGTTTTCCAAGGAACTTTTTGGCATTCAGGGCCATTTTTAGTGCTGTGCAAAGCAATCCTTGGTGCTTTCTGGACTACTTAAAATTCATATGAACACATAGGATGTCATATATATATGTATTTGGAATAACCGCTGAAGTGTTTCTCTCTTTAATTGGGGGTGGTCTGTGCTAACTCAGAGGATAGACACTGTCAGCTGTTTTCAGTCTACCGTTTTTGGGGGTGCATGGTAAAATCTCTGCTTCAGTGTATGTTTCCACTTTCTCAAGGCCACAGTGTTCTCTCCTTCCAGCTCTATCTTGGTGGGCAGAGAGCAGGAAAAGCAAACTGTCATCATGCGAGCGTGGCAGGCGGGCACGCATCTTTGCCCTGCCACCAGGCAAGCCCCGATGCTCAATTCCAGTGATGGTTAAATCTTAACCACTGCACCCATTCTTCTTTCTTCCTGATGTCATACAGTGCATACGCCCTCTAACAGTCAGGAAATCAAGGCATCGCTAACATTCTGCTAACACAGTGCTAGAAAGGCAAGATTGCCTCTCTGTGGCGAACCGTTTGTGTCTCTTCTCTCAGCTCCTAGGAATTGGCAGATTCACCCCTTTCTTGATGTCACCCAATTTTTCCAGGTAGTCCTCATGGGCATGGTCTCAGATGAACCCCAGCCTAGCACAGCATCTCTCTGGCCCTCTGTGCACTCTGGGGTCAGGATGCAGAGGGTTCCACTGGCAAAGAGTTCAGATGCTCCGCAAAGGGCAGGGGCTCTAGTGACAGGTGTCAAGAGATCAAAACAAAGGATTAAATGTGACCAACTTATATCCTCCAGAGCCGGTCTCTGCTCTAGACTAAATGTTCGTGTCCTCCAGAATTCATATGGGGAAGCCTTAATCTCCGATGTGGTGGTATTTGCAGTTGGAGACTTCAGGAGACAATTAGGTTTGGGATGAGGTCATGGAGGTGGAGCCCCCATGATGGGATTGGGGCCCTTATAAGGGGATGAAGAGACCAGAATTCTCTCGTTCTCACACACATACCAAACACTCTCTTTATCTCTCCTTCCCTCCCCTTTCTTCTCCCTCTTTGTGAGGAGATAGCACAAAAGTGCTGTCTGTAAGCCAAGAAGAAAGCCCTTACTAGACATCAGATCTTCTGGCTTCTTGACTTCCCAGCCTCCAGTTTGTGCGGTTAGCCGCCCAGCAGCACAAATTAAGATGACACCTCGTGTGTCTGGCTGGATACAAGGAGCCATTTACCTCTTTGCGCAGGCATAGCGTGAGTCCCTCCCATGCATCTTTGGGTTTGTTTTTTTGTTTTTGGCTGAGCTGCAGGTGGGATCCTAGTTCCCTGACCAGGGACCAAACCCATGGCCCCTGCAGTGGGAGCACAGAGTCTCAATCACTGGACCACGAGGGATGTCCCCCTCTGATTCATCTTCAATCCTTAGGAAACCCATGGAGGCAAGTGTGGTGGGGCAAGAGCCCACCAGTATCTCTCCCACAAAAAAGAATCGTTTCTAATATTCTCTCTAAAAATTTTGAAAGAATAGAGGCAGGTGGTCTTCTCGGGGTCACAAAAATTACTCCCAGCCACCTCCTGGGCAAGGTCTGCTTTGATCAACTCACCCTGTGTTTTGCAACGTGGCCATGACAGTGACCATCTTGAAGCCTCAGCCAAAGCTGAGACTAGGCATCTTCGTTCTAACAGACACTACAACTAAGGTCTCCACAGAAAATATGGTTTTATTGTTCACTAACGTGGCTGCGCTCTTGCTTATGAGGCAAGATTTCAGCACGTGGCTGGATAGTTTAGAATTGCCAACAAACGCTTGAGTTTCTTTCAGTCTCAGTCTTCCCCCTTTAGTTTACACATTGAGTCTATTTAAAATATAATTCCCAGTTAGATCTTAAATGATCGCTTAAAGATAACAGATGGGTTTTTTCCTTCCCCAAGGCAGTGGCTGTGTCTGTGAGGAGGCCCCTCTCTGTGTCTGTAGCAGGGAGTGAGTGGGTCCTGGGAACACAGTGTTGTTGGTTGGAGGTGGGCGGTCACTGTGGAGTCGTCATATCTGTATCCTTTAATCCTACGCTGGGATGTGTAGGCAATGCCCCTGAAGCCTATAGCCATGCATTTAAAGTCATTACCAGTGGTTGCTCTTCATCTTGATCCCATTCCTTTGCTCATTCAACTTTCTCCTCATCAGTTCTGCATCCCCTCGGTGGGACATGTGCAATAAAAAAAAAAATTGTGGTAACAATTTTAATATAAAGTTTAACATCTTAATCATTTTTAAATGTACAGTTCAGTAAAGTGCATCTACGTTGTTGTGAAATGCATATTCAAAATGTTTTCATCTTGCAAAGATGGAATTCCATATATGCTAAACAACAATTTCCCTTTTCTCCTCTTCCTAGCTTCTGGTAGCACTGTTTTACTCTCTGTTTTTATGAATCTGACTACTTTAGATACCTCATATAAGGGGAACCATATAGCATATGTCTTTTTGATTCTGATTGATTTCACTTAATATAATGCTCTCATGTTCATTCATGTTGTAGTGTAGGACAGGATTTCCTTTTTAAAGGCTGAATAGTATTCTGTAGTATGTATGGTTAGTTCAGTCGCTCAGTCATGTCTGACTGTTTGCGACCCCATGAATTGCAGCACGCCAGGCCTCCCTGTCCATCACAAACTCCCGGAGTTTACTCAAACTCATGCCCATCGAGTCGGTGATGCCATCCAGCCATCTCTGTCATCCCCTTTTCCTCCTGCCCCCAATCCCTCCCAGCATCAGGGTCTTTTCCAATGGGTCAACTCTTCGCATGAGGTGGCCAAAGTACTGGAGTTTCAGCTTCAGCATCAGTCCCTCCAATGAACACCCAGGACCTATCTCCTTCAGGATGGACTGGTTGGATCTCCTTGCGGTCGAAGGGACTGTCAAGAGTCTTCTCCAACACCACAGTTCAAAAGCATCAATTTTTCGGTGCTCAGCTTTCTTCACAGTCCAACTCTCACATCCATACATGACCATATGTATAGACTGCATTAAAAAAATCCTTGCATCGGCAGATGGCTATTGAGGTTGATTCTGTCTCTTGCCAATGAATGTGGACATGCAAATCTCTCTTTGAGATGCTGTTTTCAATTTTAGGGGGGTTAAAAACCCCAAAGTGAGATTGCTGGATCATATGGTAAAACTATTCTTAATTTTTCAAGGAATTTTCATACTCTTAAAAATAGTGGCTGCATTATTTTACATCCCTGTCAATAGTGCACAAAAGTTCTAATTTCACCTCATTTTTCCCAACACTTGTAATTCGTAGTTGTATTGTTTGTTTTCTCTGTTTTAAAATATGAAGTAGCCATTCTAATGGGTATGAGGTGCTATCTTATCATGGTTTTGCTTTGAATTTCTCTGATTAGTGATGGTAAGTATCTTTATATGCTTATAGATGTGTGAGAATTTTTTGTTTTAGCTATACAACCAATATCATTGCATGGACCTAATTTCACACTGTTTGAAATTTCCCCTAAAACCAAACCAAAACAAACTCTGAAACCTAACTCCAAATTGTTAGGATTACTGTTTTACATTCCCCTGCGTATGTGCATGCTCATAGTGTCTGGCTGTCTGTGACCCCGTGGACTGTAGCCCGCCAGGCTCCTCTGTCCATGGGATCCTCCAGGGAAGCATACTGGAGTGGGTTGCCATTTCCTACCTCAGGGAATCTTTCCAACCCAGAGATCAAACCTGTGTCTCCTGCATTGGCAGGCAGATTCTTTACCACTGAGCTATGTGGGAAGCCCCTTACATTCCCCTAGACTCCCTATAAATCTCTGGAATTAACTACCTCCAAATTTTCGTCTCCTTATCCAAGTTTCCCACTCTCCTCACATTTGTCTCCCTCTCTCCTCACATTTGTCTCCCTCTCTCCCTTGTCTCTGTAAGTCTTCACTTAGTTAGAGACTAAAGTTTCAACCGGGGGCTGAAATGACATCATGTGTTTTCTCCTGGGTGTTAAATCCTTTAATTCACAAGTAGTAAAAGCAAATACCTCAATAAGGTAAAATGCTAAATACTTTTTTGATAAGGTAAGGCTGAGTGGATGAAATGTTTAAATGGAATGCTCTGTGTGAGACACTCTGGAGAGTGGGCATCACCACGGTAGAAGAAGCTTCTGAGTCATAACTTCTGGCAAATGTTTACCCACCGACAGTGGAAGCTGTCCTCCTGGGGCTCTTAGACTGGTTCCCATGGATGCTGTTTGCTAACACTGACTGTCTTCCCTCCCTGCTCATACACACTGCATGCTGCCACCCATCTGTTGCCTCGTCAGAATAGTTTGGGCCAGACATTTCTGTGATTTCAAACGTTTCTGCATAGAACTGTACTTGAACTGGAGAATTCGCTGCACAGAACTTCAGTGCAAGTAGAAACATACAGCTCCACTTTTCTGCTTTGGGCAACTATCTGAGAGAAACTTATAATGTCCCTATTATTTAACAAAATTATGTCATAAATCCTGATTTGTCACACTTTTCTGTTGTAACATTCATCCTGCCAAAGGTTTCTTATGTAAAATTTTATTCCTTATTATTAATTCCTCCTTGATTTTAGAGGTGACTGTCCGACTGCTATATGCAGATGGTTAGGACAGTGTGGTACACGGTCAGCTCAAGTCCTTTGTATCTTTTGCAGCAAGGTTCTGAGATGTGACCCTTGCCTTCATTCCCAGCAGGCTTTTTCCCTCTCAAATTATTTCTGGAACTATCTTGAGCAGTACCAATTACTTTGCAGTGCCTCTGGTGCTCTGCATTTGCTCTGCTTCTGGCATTGCCATCCCTTCTCTCTGCAGCACTATCATCCTACTGACCTTGCCAGAGTCGAGCTGGAAGGGCTTTGTAAAGAGAGCCACGGCTGTACCCCATTTCCCTCTGTCCCCGACCCTGGTTTCAGTTCACTTCAATCCTATGGGTTCTCACCCCTCACTGTGGAGACTGCTCTTCTGTCTGGCCACACTGTACATCACTTGAGGACAGGGATGATATTATATGTATGTATTGATCTGTCTGTCTCTTGAGTATTTCTACTTTCCTGCACAATGCCTCCTGCACAATCGACACTCACTAAATATCTCGAAAAATGACAATTAAGCATTCTTAAAGTTTTGTCTGCAGGAAGTAACAAATTGAGCTCTCGGAAGGCAGGGATAGGTCCTAAGATTAATTTTCCGCTTCTCACAGAACTTAACAGTACTTTATGCATATATGTTACTAAAAAAATAAACAAAAGAAGTTAAATGTAAAGCGAGCATAGTACAGTTATTAGATCACAGGCTCCAGTGACAAAATCTGAGTTCAAATTCAGTCCTCGGATGATGGATTGGAGCCATAAGTCCTCCACATAATTCTCTCCATCCATCTCTCTCTTATATGGGATTTTTTTTTTATTATTATTAACTTCTATTTTGTCAATTTTTTTCTATTTCATTTTTTCCCCACCACCTGTCTTGTCCTTCTTTCTCTTCCCCTGAGCATGCTTGTAGACACCTGTGTGCGCCATGTGTGTTTGGGAGTAAGTATGGATGGTTTGGGCTTCCCAGGTGGTGCCAGTGGTAAGGAATCTGCCTGCCCATGCAAGAGACACAGAGATGTGGGTTCAATCCCTGGGTCAGAAAAGTGCCCTGGCGGAGGAAATGGCACCTTACTCTAGCACTCGTGCCCGGAGAATCCCATGGACAGAGGAGCCTGGCAGGCTGCAGTCCGTGGGTTCACAGAGAGTCAGACACGACTGAGCACTGATGTGCACGCAATGGGCAGCTTGCTGACCACGAGACCGTCTGAATGTAACTAAGAAAAATTAGAAGCGGAGACTAACAGTGAATTCAAATGCCTTCAACAACACAAACATAAATAAAATGATACAAAAGGTAAGAACAGTTAAGCAGAGGAGCAGTAAATTTGTTATAGTTCCACTTCCTTTTGTTTTGAGACTTGAGCCTTCTTATCCTTCTGTTTTATGTTTTTCCAGTCTCCTCTGTTCCCTCTGCTTTTTCTCCCCTCTCCCATCCACAAGTCATCTTTTCAGCGCTACTTTAGCTTGTTGTTAAAACCAGATTTACTTTAACTTCTGAACAGTGGGAGAAAAGGAGATTGTTCTTTGGAATGAAATCAGGACAAGTGCAAGACATTCGAAAAATAAGGGCCCAGGTCGTCCAGGCTCCCCTCCAGCTCAGCGGGAGCTGTGGTCCCGAGTGTGGGGCCATAATAGCTCCTGGGACCCCGCTGTAGGCATGAGGCGAGGAAGGGGCAGCAAGGGGCCCGCAGTCAAGAGAAATGTGACTGAGTTCTGCTCTCTGTGTCCACATTTTCTTTGCCTGTCATGTCATTAACCCGCTGTTTTCTTATTTCTGTGGTCTGCCCTTTAAAATACAGCAATCTCATTGTTCTTTTTATCTTTGTTTTCTCTTCTTACCTTGATGCCACTGAGGGGGAAAGTCCGTGTTGTTGAGTGTTCCGTTGGATAAATAAAGTAAGCATTTCTCAATACATTTAACTGTTAGAAATCATAGGTTTTCAAGGAATAAATGACTGGCTAATTCAACCATATGAAGAGCACATTTTTAAAGCAGAAGAAAAAGGGCTCATTCTGTATTCTTTCCATTCCATCATGCTCCTCTCAGAGTGCGAATCCCAGTACAGAACACCTCAGAGAATTCCTCTGAAATGCAGAAACCTTCCTTGGCTTTCTCTTAGATACTTTCAGCCCTTTCATAATAATTGATGTCACTTAACATTGCTTTAGATTGAACTAGTAGGATAGGATCAGCCACTTTTGCTTCTTTTTTAAATAAGGGCCAGTACAATGTATTCTTTTCTGAAGCCAATTTTCTTTTTAAGGATAACTGATATTTTAATAATTTGTGGATGGGGTTGACTTGCAAGCAATTTGAAGAGTCTAATAAATATATAGAACTCATGACATGTATGAAGGACCTTATTTGCAGACCCCTGGAATGATGACATGACTCCCTTCACAATGAAAATCAAGTGAACTTTACTGGCATTGTATGTATATATACGAAGTCACTTCAGTCGTGCCCAATTCTTTGTGACCCTATGGACTGTAGCCCACCAGGATTCTCTGTCCATGGGATTTTCCTGCAAAGAATACTGGAGTGGGTGGCCATTTCCTTTTCCAGAGGATCTTCCTGACTCAGGGATTGAGCCTGCGTCTCTTATGTCTCCTGCATTGGGAGGTGGGTTCTTTACCCCTAACATAGTACAAAATTATCCGCTAGAAACAAGGAAACAGCTTTAAAGTTCATGCACTGATGACACAGCATTACTTCAAAATAATATAAATTTGTAATATATCTTTTTCTGCTTGCCTTTAAATAGCAGACTGGCATTTTTACCAAGTATTAACCTAGTGCTCCAGACTTTTTTTTTTTTTAAATAAAGTGTGTATACTTTCTAATGTGAATTGAGAAAGAAACCTATTAACTCAATAGTATTCCTTCAGTTAAACATGTTTTATATAGTGGTCTATAAATGAGGAAAAACTCAACTGCCTAAATAATAACAACAGCAAAGTCTAGGAAAAGTGATATTATTTTTTACTGATCCAATTGGCAAGGATCAAAAAAATATACAAGAGAGAATGAGGAAAGAACCACCTCATATACTGCTAGTGGGAGGGTAGTTTTGTGTAAACTATCTAGAACACAGTTTATCAATAAATATTAAGTAAATGGCTTCCCTGATGGCTCAAATGGTAAAAGAATCTGCCTGCAATGCGGGAGACCTGGGTTTGATCCCTGGATGTTAACTCACTTCATAATCACAGCTCCACTTCTAGGAAATAATTATAGGTGAACAATTATGTCCATAAAAAAATTCACTATAGTATTATGTATGATAAAATCGGAAGTCATGTAAATGTTCACTAACATGACCAATACATTTTGATAGTGACATTAAGTAGAATTCTTAGTCTATTAGAAACTGGTTTTAGAAAATACAGTAAATGGCATGGTGATATATTAATAGTTTGTAAAACAGTATACTTAAAACCTGTATAAAAGAACTATAAAGACTGGTACTGATTCAAAATGGCAGCCAGCTCAATTGGCTTTAGCCCCAGAATGAAGTCTGGAGAATCACCTGCTAAGTAAAACGGATCATCTACATTAGGGAAGTTCGTAGTGTGAATATCGGACTCTGAGAGAAAGTGAGGATAGAGCTTCAGGTAATGCTGGCTTTCTCAGTAGTCAAGGGAAAAAGAAGGAAAATGTGAAGAGCAGCTTACTTTCAAGATGAAAGCCTTTTACCTCAGAAGAAAACCCTCCTTAAATTGGAAACTGCATGACTCCCAGCATCTTGGTTGCCTGCTCATCACCCAGTCGCCTTACAGGCAAGATCCCTGTCATCACTTATACTCACTCACATAAAGCTGATGCCAAGGCCCTCACTGGGGGAAAGTCCTGTGAGGAAGCTGACCTATACAGTTGCCAAGGAAACCTATGCCAGTTACAGGTACTACACATTTTAATCGCTTGGTAGTAAATGTGACTGACCAGCCAGCAAACACCAAATGCTGGAGGAAAACCAGCAGTATGGACAAAAAGCATCAAAATTAAAAAGAACGAAAGAAAAAAAAGAAACAGTACATATTAACCCAGTCTGTTTTTTCTTACCTTGAGTTGAAATTGAATAATTTGATCTCAAAACAGATTTCATGTTCTGGGGAAAAATAACAGCAAAATTTCAGTGAACCCCTTTCTCTTAAGAGACCTTGATTATTCTGATGACCAGTTTAGTTCCATTCAAGCCCCCAAACTAGGTGCCAACTTCCTGGGGCAGTTAATTAGATCCATCAGAGTTTATGTCCAGGAGGAATTTGCAGTCTTGCCAAGTAATTGACAACTGAAATTCTTTCTGGTTTCAATCCAAATATTTATTCTTAACATGGTAAAACTTCAGGATTTGTAGTATTTACATAGCTCCCAACCATTTCCATTGCTGCAAGACATGGCCATCTATAAATCTCACGTGGTAATCACTGACATTTGTCTTTGTTATTGTCACCTGGTATCTTCATCAATGTCAAAATAAGAGTCTTAAAAATGAAGCTCTACAATTTTACTGGCCCAACAACAGGAGTTTTACTGGATAAACCCTCTTTTCTGCGTGACAGAGACGAGGCAGCCAAAGCATCTCTGACAGCTGTTGCATGATGGAGTGGGATAAAGGTCACTTCCTGCAAATGTTAGGGATTTTAAGAATCCCACAGGCATTGGAGGAATAATTGGACTCAACAAGCAATCAATCATATTTGAAACTTGTGAAGTATATCTAAGGACCAAAGGTCAGGATTTAATGTCCAAATTCACCCAATTGTTCAGACGGGTCTGGAAGTGAAAAGATTTGATTTCAGAGACATTTATTTGCAGAAATTTACATGGAGTTGAATATAAAATACAGAGGTTTTTTCCTATTTTCTTTTAGAAATCTTTCTAGAGAAAGTAATATGATAAATTAGAAATTAAAAGTGCCTCCCTAAACTTGATGACTTATTATCCAAGTAATTAATATTAACATATTAAAGTTTTTAACTGATTTTTTTCTTAAAGATTCTTTTTTTCAGAAACTGAGTTAGATAGTATATCGACTTTAATTGATGTTAACAATTTTAAGAACTAAATTAAAGAAGTAATAAAAAGTGATAATATGATAATAACTATTTAGGATCCTACTAAGACATTAAGTTGGCAACTTAATTTTAAATCATCTGGTTTTCATCTAGATTCATGTATTATTAAGTGAGGTTTTACTTAAGTAGCTGTACTTAGTGTTGGGGAGATATGAGAATAAAAACCTGTGTGTCGGTGTCCTTCAAGACACTTAGAACCCTTTATTGAGTGTGGCAGATTCCTAATTGTCCCTAAATACTCTTTGTCCTCTTCTTCTTCTTTTTTTTTAATTGCAATTTCTTATTTTGAAATATGTTGCTTTCCAGAAGATGCAAAACAGCTCAGAGAGTTCCAGCATATCTTGACCCAGCTTCACATAGTGATCATATTTTGTATAAACACAGTACAGGGTCAAAACCGGGAGTCTGACATTGGTACGCTACTCTTAACTCATGGTCAGATTTTATATAGATTTCAACAGCTGCTAAATACACTCTTTTCTTTCTGTCTTTTGTTTTATGTGTATAGTTCTTTGAAATCTGATTACAAGGGTAAATCTGCTTGACCATCTTTACACAGTCTGGATTCCGATTCGGAAACGCAGCTCTTCCATCAGCGCCTAGGCAATCCTTTGTTACTGCTTAACACTCACACTCTCCTCCCAGATCCTGACGTCTGGCAACAACTGATGAGTTGCTCTTAACACTCTAATTCTGCCATTTCAGGAACAATATATAAACAAAATCATATTGCATGCAGCATTTTGAGACTGGCTTTTTTTTTTCATTCAGCATAGAGTCCTTGAAATTCTTCTAAATCATTGTGTGTATCCATAGTTTTTTCCCTTTGTCTTTATTGCACCATAGTTTACTTATCTATTCTCTAGTTGAAACCCTTTGGGGTTCTTTCCAGCTTTTGGCTGCTACAAGTGAAGTGGTTATGAACATTTGTGAACACGTGCCCATTGAGCATGCTTTCATGTCTCTAGGCTAAATACAGAAGAAGGCTGAGTTGTACCGTGTGTGTTGTTAGCTTCATAGGAAAACACCAAACAGCTTTCCAGAATACTTATGATATTTTACATTTCCTTCTACAACATGTGAGAAATCCAGTTGCTCTGTATCTTTGTCTTCACTGGGTAATTTCAGTATTTTAAAATTTTAGCCATTTCAATAGGTATGCTATAGTATCTCATGTAGTTTTAATTTTCATTTCTCTGATGGGTAATGATGAACATCTTTTCTTTCATATGCTTATTTGCCATCTCTGTAATGTCTTTTGTCTATTTTCTATTCAGTTTTTTTTTTATTTTGAGATTAGAGAATTCTTCATGTATTATAGACAAAGATTCCATCTCTTAGATATGTTATGTAAAAATATTTCTGCTAGTTGATGGCTAGCTTTTCATCCTCTTAACAGGATCATACATAGAACAAAAGTTTTTAAGTTTGATAGTCTGTATTATCAATTTTTGTCTCTTTTAGATTGTGCCTTTGGTGTCAAGTCTAAGAACTCTTTGTCTATTTTAAGCACTGGAAATTCTTTTCCTGTAGTTTCTTCTAGAAGTTTTATAGTTTTCCATGTTACATATATATCTGTGACCCATTTTAAGCTAATTTTTGTATAAGATGTGAAGATTAGGACTGATTCTAGAGTGTGGTATTTGGAGTATGGTGGAGAAAGTGGCCAAATTCCTGGAGGAAAAATACTGGTGAGTGAAAAATTATCACAGTGTATAGAGGATAAAGTCTCAAGATAGTGAGAGTGGAATAAAGGAGATTGGATGGCAGTCCCAATAGTAGGGGGTGCATGAAGAATTGAATGTGTCAGAATATGGAAAGGAAGGAAAAGTGAAGAGAAAGAGATTCAGAGAGTGTTCTGAAAGAAAATGAAAATTTAAGCCTTTGATTGAAGTATCAAAAACTCTAGTTCTTCAACTTGCCTGCAATTGAACTGGACTGTTTTGGTTGAGATTTTATACACATATATCCATGCATATTCCCCATATAGACTACCTATCATACTTAAAAGATAGAATTCTAGAGATAGATGCATCTTGTTTACTCAAAAATTATCCTAATGGTGAAATTCCAAGCCTGTTGAGGAAGTTTATTCAAAACAGTTCTGGAAGGAACTGGGGAACGATTTTCACCTCCAGGTACATTTTACTGATTCTGAAATTCTTTTGTGTGGCTTTTTTTCAAGTGTTCCTAACCCAAAAGGAAAAGAAGGATAACATTTTTGAATGTGCTCTGAAGGTACTTAATAGCACTGGAAAGTAGATAATAGCTTATAAAATATTGATAGTTCTTAAAATTAGACTAAATGGTGGTCTCAAACAATTCTAGTCATAATTTAGGGAGCTATGCAATAACTAGAATTTCCTGAGTCACATGTTCTCAAAAATAATTGATCTGATATAAGTTAAATTCTTAATGCTAGAGATAATCAAGTACAGAGACTTTGATCAGGTACCACTTGAACGTAGTTATCCACATATCTGAAATAGATGAAATTTAATAGAGAGGCCATGAAGATAGCATGAATTTGAGCAAACTCAGGGAAATGGTAGGGGACAGAGGAGCCTGGTGTGCCGACTTCTATAGGGTCACAAAGAATTGGACACAACTTAGTGACTAAACAACAATAACAATGAGGAAGTCACATTAAGAGGTAACAAGATAAAATACTGTTAAATCTTGGTAAATTTGTTAAAATAACAACAAATGGAGAAATGAATAAGTATTTCATTGGAATTTTAAGACCTATTTTCCCAAGGACCTTTAGCAACATTACAAGTGTAAAGTGAGAACTTATTAATTTATATGGGAAATATGGCAGAAAACAGTTTCTACTTTCACCCTTCTTTCTTTTAGGAGATTTACAATGATGAGTGTTTGTATGTCCCTGAAGAGTTGCTTAAAGCAGTAAGCTTTTTGTTGGCATCCTGTGTCAAACAGGAGACCAGTGTATCACTTGGTCTCACCACTGCTAGCTGACTCATAGAAACTAAAACCAACAGATGTTACCTAAATTTATAGACACACACCCATGCAGTGAATTTATTGAGAATCAACTATTTATCTTCCTACCTATATTTTTCAGGAGAAAGAAGGAAAAAAGGATGTACTCATAGGCTAGAAACTATTTTCATTTATCAGGAAAAAAAGATAATATTCAATCTGAATATTTCCAATAAGCACTTTACTGAAAATTACTGAAATGGTTCTACAAAATTGTCTTATTTTTGAGGACATATAGAAAGCCTTTGCTATGACTTAAAATTTTTTTTAACAGTTTTATCAAGGTATAATAGACATACAACAACAGACTGGTTCCAAATAGGAAAAGGAGTATGTCAAGGCTGTATATTGTCACCCTGCTTATTTAACTTATATACAGAGTACATCATGAGAAACGCTGGGCTGGAAGAAGTACAAGCTGGAATCAAGATTGGAAGAAATATGGGAGATTCAAATTGGGAGAAATCAAAATGGGAGAAATATCAATAACCTCAGATATGCAGATGACACCACCCTTATGGCAGAAAGTGAAGATGAACTAAAAAGCCACTTGATGAAAGTGAAAGAGGAGAGTGAAAAAGTTGGTTTAAAGCTCACATTCAGAAAACTAAGATCATGGCATCTGGTCCCATCACTTCATGGGAAATAGATGGGGAAACAGTGGAAACAGTGAGAGACTTTATTTTTGGGGGCTCCGAAATCACTGCAGATGGTGATTGCAGCCATGAAATTAAAAGACGCTTACTCCTTGGAAGAAAAGTTATGACCACCCTAGACAGCATATTAAAAAGCAGAGACATTACTTTGCCAACAAACGTCCGTCTGGTCAAGGCTATGGTTTTTCCAGTGGTCATGTATGGATGTGAGAGCTGGATGGTGAGGAAAGCTGAGCGCCAAAAAATTGATGCTTTTGAACTGTGGTGTTGGAGAAGACTCTTGAGAGTCCCTTGGACTGCAAGGAGGTCCAGCCAGTCCAGGATCTCCAGTCCTAAAGTAGATCAGTCCTGGGGGTTCATTGGAAGGACTAATGCTGAAGCTGAAACTCCAGTACTTTGGCCAACTCATGCGAAGAGTTGATTCATTGGAAAAGACCCTGATGCTGGGAGGGATTGGGGGCAGGAGGAGAAGGGGACGACAGAGGATGAGATGGCTGGATGGCATCACCGACTCGATGGGCATGAGTTTGAGTAAACTCCGGGAGTTTGTGATCGACAGGGAGGCCTGGTGTGCTGCGATTCATGGGGTCGCAAAGAGTCAGACATGACTGAGCGACTGAACTGAACTGAATAAACACACAGCACTGTATAAGTTTGAGGTATACAACATAATGACTTGACTTACATATTTTTGAAGTGATTATCACAATAAGTTTAGTTAACATCCATCATCTTGTATAGATCCAGAAACAATAGTGTTAACTGTAGCCATATTGTTGTATTATATATTACAGCCCCAGTACATATTTATCTTATAATTGGATTTTTGTACTTTTTGGCTACCTTCATCTGCCTCCCCACACCTCACCCTCCGTTTCTGATAACTGCAAATCTGTCAGTTTTGTGGCTGTTGTTTGTTTGCTTTAGATTCACACTTAAGAGGGATTGTATGGTATTTGTCTTTCCTTGTGTAACTTGTTTCACTTAGCATAATGCTCTCAAGATCTATCCATGTGGTTTCAAATGGCAGGATTTCCTTTTTTGCAGCTGAATAATATTCCACTGTCTTTATATATCACATTTCCTTTATCCAGTCAGTTGTTGATGGACACTGAGCTTGTTTTCATGTCCCGGCTGTTGTGAATAGTGCTGCAGTGAACATGCGTACCTCATGAAATACAGATATCGCTTTGACATAATGATTTCATTTCCTTTGGATAAATACCCAGAAATGGTATTTCAGGATCTTATTGTAGTTGTATTTTTAATTTTTTTGAGGAAACTTCTTATGATTTTCCAGAGTGGCTGCACCAGAATTCTCCAAATTCTCCTCAGCATCTGTCATTTCTTGTCCTTTTGATGATAGCCTTTCTAACAGGCATGAGGTGATATGTTGGGTTTTGATTTGTATTTCCCTGATGAAAACAGATGTGGGACATCTTCTCATGTACCTGTTGGTCATTTTATATCTTTTTGGGAAAAATGTCTTTTGTTTATTTTTAATTAGATTATTATAATTATTATTATTTGCTATTGAGTTGTATGAGTTATTTATATATTTTGGATACTAACCCCATTACAGATTTGCAAATATTTAATTCCATTCCATAAGCTGCCTTTTTATTTTGTTGATCATTTCTTTTTTTTTAAGAACTTTTTTTTTAATAAATAAATTAATTAATTTATTTTTTTCATTTATTTTTATCAGTTGGAGGCTAATTACTTTACAACATTGTAGTGGTTCCTGTCATACATTGACATGAACCAGCCATGGATCCACAAGTATTCCCCATCCCGATCCCCCCTCCCACCTCCCTCTCCACCCGATTCCTCTGGGCCTTAGAAACTTTTAAGTTTGATGTAGTCCCATTTGTTCACTTTTATTTTGTTGCCTTTGCTTTTGTTGCCGGATCTAAAAAATCATTGTTAAGATCTATGTTTTATTCTAGGAGTTTTATGGTTTCAGGTCTTACAGAGAAGCCTTTAATCAATTTTGAATTAATTTCTGAGTGGCATCTACTACATTTTAATGTTTGTTATAATTCTGAACATATAGCAATATCATCCAAATTTATCAGAGAGCTTAAAATGTAACCGTCTAATCTCTTGCATGGGTTGATTTGAATGAGTATTTCTCTTAAAACTTTAAAATTTGTCCTCATAGATCTGACCTCCTAAATTCGTAAAGTATAGCCTAAGTGCTAACAAACACTTCTCAAATATTATTTGAATAGGTTCCAGAATAGCTGCATTGCTCAGAAATGATCCTTTAATGACTGAACCTGCTTCCGTTTATTTGATGTTCTTACTTTGAAAGATTTTTGGATGCAGACTGAGTTACATCAGTTGATATTGACTTTATTGTTGTCTTGCTCACAAGCCAAGAGCACACTTTTAATGTTGCCAATAGTTTACAAAAACAGACAACCAAGTTTTGGCTTGGGTGGTCTCCCTACATTAACTCAAATTGATTTTGTTCTTCCCAAAGCTGATAAATATTATTTTGGAATGTAATAATAAAATGAAAATCCCACAAATATGTTTGATTGAAAATATATGAAGGATATACTGTAATTCAGTAGAATATGTAAAGGTAGAGCTCAGAATTCCAGACATTAGGTTCAAAGTTCCCTTGTTTGAATTATCTTAGTTAGTCTAATGTAATTGATATTCGGCCTTGACTATCCAAATGACCTATGGAAAAGATATGAAATTAATATAAGCATTTGAAGAGTTTTTTGCTCACTTTGAAAAGATTTCCTGTTTGATTCTAAATAAATATCCAATTTGAGAGGCCAACTGCAGGTGTATCATTACTTTAATCAAATGGTTTGTTCAAGTCAGTAAAAAGTACACAAGAATCTAAATGTTCTTTGTAACGGCTTCAGTTTTCATCAACCAAGATCCAATTTGTGTCAGAAGGTAAAACTTGCCTCATTAGATCTGTTCAACAAAGCCGTTAAACAACTTTCAGTGTTCTTGCTCTTTCACATCTAGGCCACTAAACTTTTACAGAGACAGACTGTTTGAAGCCTTCTTAATTATTTCCATTATTACCCCAGAAGAATTACTAAGCCTCAGCCTCTATTGTAATTCTCAAAGTTCTCAGTGCAAATTATATGGGAATCTAAAATGCCTTTCTCTAGCTTTATGACCTGA
Source organism: Cervus canadensis (assembly GCF_019320065.1). NCBI lineage: Eukaryota > Metazoa > Chordata > Mammalia > Artiodactyla > Cervidae > Cervus > Cervus canadensis. Next base: position 16,635,003 of record NC_057416.1, read on the forward strand.
TTATTATTTAGAGTCCCTCCAGCAGTGAACTTGAAGATCATGCAAATGTGTTCGTTGGGAAAGTCACTGGGTACCTGAAGAATTTGTTTTGTAGGAAGCCAGCTCAATTTTATCACCAGCCAAGAGAATTCTTTGTCAGTGCTTTTCCATAAAACAGGCCTGTTGTTCTACTAGTTCCACTTTAGCTCTGACAGAAAGCTGATCAGAAATGCTATTATTAAGCTATAAATCCCTATTTTAAGAAATATTATTAAGCTATAAATTCCTATTTTAAAATATGTTGCCTGATATTATTATACTATATTCCATCATTAATTCCCATAGCATTTCCTTTGGTTTTAGTCTCTTCTATGTCAAAAAACTAAAGTAATTCTGGAAATGTAAAGCATATAGCATGTATCTAAACTTGAGAATCAGGAGAAACCTACAACTTAATTTGTGTAAATACATACAGATTTAAGCGGACAGAAATGACAGTGTATATTCACGACATGCAATATTCACAATGCTGAACTGTAGTAGTGTTTGCCAAGATATTAACGGTTCCTAGAATAGTGAGATTAACTGCAACTCTAGACATCCATTCACTAGTCCAATTTTTATTAAACACGTTTTTTTTTTTAGATCCTAAGTTATACCAATGACTGAATGTCACTTTGTATTCATAAGGGTAAAGCCAAGTGGGAATAAGGATAAGCAAATAATTCTAATTAGTGAGATAAACTGTCAGCTAGGAATTTAATCAGACTGCTGCTGGCACACCTTACCCAGCACTATTTTTCAGGGAAAATGATGAAGATCAAGAAATAGTCAAGTAAGAACTAACTAGGCTTAAAGTCCTATAAAAGATGGGGTTCTCCAGTCAGAAGGAGCTATAGGTTGACGATGACTCAGTGTAGATTTACTGTCCTATCATATCTTAAGGAGTTTGGCCTTCATCCTAATGTAGAGATATATCACAGAAGGAGAATGAGATGATCCCATTTCAGTTTAGAAAGATCATCATGGCTCAAGTATGAGGAATGTTTTGGAGAGAATAACGGAATTAGACAAGTTCAGGTCAAAAATGATATTCTCTTACACTTTGGTAGTGACAGAGAAGAAACAAATACATAAAATACATTTATATCTCATCTTATTCTGCCACAACTTATTGGTTTTTTTTAGAGTGTACAGATGTTACTTTTAAAATATTCTGTGATTCTGAGGAGCTATTTACTTCTGGATCCTCTTGTATTATTTGTAAAAATAACATATTCATCTCTGAAGCACACTTTCTCTGCTGTCAACTTAAATTCCCAGGTTTGATCTGATGAAACATTTATCTTTATCTTCCAAAACATGATTAAATACTATGTCCAAACTCACATGATAGTTCATGCTTGTATAAACACGTTTTTGTGCTGAAAGATAAACACAAAGGCTTTGATATTTGATTTTGCTGATGTTAAAAAATGATAAAGGAGAAGTAAACAGAGTTTAAGAAAATGTAACATGTATTGTGAAAACAGATATATCAAAAAATGAATTGTTTAAGGGAAATATAGGTGTAAGAGGCATGCATGAGAAATGCAAGAAGAGAGGGGATTAAATAAAAATACAAATTATTTTAACTATTGTCTACTCATAACAATACCGTCATTTACATCATATTATATACATATATACATATATATATACACACACACACATGTATATAAATGATGTGATTGTTATTTCAGAAAGCAATGCAACCTAGTAGAAAATTTATTCAGTTAGAAAAGGGAAAGTGAAATTCTAATACTAACTTTAGTGCTTCAGCCAAGTCATATAACTTCTTTGGGCATCAATTTCCATACCTGTAAAATGATAAACCATACCCTACTACATATCTCATGTGTAAAAAGTGTATAAAAGTGAAGTAATAGTTTTGAAATGGTTTGAGCAAAAATGTGCAAGAGATTTTATAGTGACTCATTTTAAGGAGAGATCTTTTTTAGGAGTCAAAGAAATATGGGGGAACAAAATTCATTCTAATTGAATGAAAAAAAATTTACTGGACTAGTAGGGTTTTTAAGACTACAAAAATAACCAATTTTATATGAAAACTATATCTGAACCCACTAAACTTCTGCAGAAGTTTCAGGAATCCATAAAATTACATATTTTAAGGTTTTGCAGTCAAAATAACTCCCTAAATATTTCATATGCCTCTTCCATACACATATGCCTCACACATGCTTCAGACAAGGTCAATGTTTTCATTATATACATTTACATTGTTATAGTAACTATTTTCTAGATCTGTCAATAAAATTTTGACTCACATTGATAGCACGTTCATGCAATTAAGCTGTAATTCTCACTAGTAACTGTAGATTTTTGAATATACAAATCATCTAAATTTATTGTATTATTGCTATAACACCTCATATACATCTTGAGACCATTTAAGACCCAAAAGCTTAGATTTAATATTCCAAGAGGCAAATGTAAATAATTCTGAGTTACTAGTCCAAATGGAAGACTCAGATAACTTCTGGAGTTTAAATATGCACATAATCAAAATATATAAATGTCTTGCTCTGCCGTCCTGCTACTGAATGTTGAGGTTGCTGTTAGAAGCAGGATTTACAGCGTTGTGCTTCAGTTCCTGTTTATCCTCCTATCAAGACGCTAACTGAAAGCAAAACAATAAAAACTCAGAACAAAGGATGAGAAGCAAAGTACCAACAAAATATGGAAACTGGAAAGTGTGCCCTTGGACACATGTTAGTTGACTTAGCGTGTAATGTGTAACATCTTTATTGGTTTTCTCTCCTCACTGCTGTGTCAAGACACTGATAGACGTGGTAGCCAGCGGGGCCAGAGACACACCGTCAGCTGAGTTCAATTTAGAATGTGGGAAGACTTTCCAAATATTGGCGAATGTCTGCCCCACTGGCTGGAACTCTTCGCTCTATCAGGCTCCTGAGATTTCACCCGAGACGACATTCGGATAGGTTGTCAAGGGCAAGTGTTTCTAGCAAGCTTGAGTCAGATGTGGGAGTCATTCCTACTTTAAAAAAGTTCCCTTATTAGCTGTGATTAGTCACTTCTAGAGACATCTCTGCTAGAGATGGATTTTGGAACCCTGAGGCATTTTCGAGGGAAGAGAAGCCTCCTAAATTTTAGTAACCCATGGGAAACATGAAGTATGGGTGTCAGGGAAGAATGATAAAGGTGAAACCAGGGAGTAAATGAACACAGGAGAAGGCAGAGGAGTGAAACACACACACACCCTCACACACACACACACACACACACACACTTTCACACTCACACTCACAAACTTACACACTCACACACAAACTCTCACACACATACACTCACACACTCAGTCACACACACACACTCACACCCATGTACACACCCACACCCACACACTCACACTCTCACACACACACTCACAAACACAAACTCACAAACACATACACACATACACTCACACTCACACTCAGTCACACACACACTCACACCCATGCACACACACCCACACAAACTGACACACACAGTGACACACACACACACGCACACACCCACACATTCACACACACACACGCACTCACACACTCACACAGTGACACACACACTCACACACACACATGCACTCACACCCATGCACACACACACCCACACATTCACACACACATGCACTCACACACTCACACACAGTGACACTCACACACACTCTCACTCACACACTTCTTAATCATTTAAAATATCGTGTCCACAGCTGAATTCTACCAAAAATTTAGAGAAGAGCTAACACCTATCTTACTCAAACTCTTCCAGAAAATTGCAGATGAAGGTAAGCTTCCAAACTCATTCTATGAGGCCACCATCACCCTAATTCCAAAACCAGACAAAGATGCCACAAAAAAAGAAAACTACAGGCCAATATCACTGATGAACATAGATGCAAAAATCCTTAACAAAATTCTAGCAAACAGAATCCAACAACATATTAAAAAAATCATACACCATGACCAAGTGGGCTTTATCCCAGGAATGCAAGGATTCTTTAATATCCGCAAATCAATCAATGTAATACACCACATTAACAAATTGAAAGATAAAAACCATATGATTATCTCAATAGATGCAGAGAAAGCCTTTGACAAAATTCAACACTCATTTATGATTAAAACTCTCCAAAAAGCAGGAATAGAAGGAACATACCTCAACATAATAAAAGCTATATATGACAAACCCACAGCAAGCATCACCCTCAATGGTGAAAAATTGAAAGCATTTCCCCTGAAATCAGGAACAAGACAAGGGTGCCCACTCTCACCACTACTATTCAACATAGTGTTGGAAGTTCTGGCCACAGCAATCAGAGCAGAAAAAGAAGTAAAAGGAATCCAGATAGGAAAAGAAGAAGTGAAACTCTCACTGTTTGCAGATGACATGATCCTCTACATAGAAAACCCTAAAGACTCTACCAGAAAATTACTAGAGCTAATCAATGAATATAGTAAAGTTGCAGGATATAAAATTAACACACAGAAATCCCTTGCATTCCTATATACTAACAATGAAAAAACAGAAAGAGAAATTAAGGAAACAATACCATTCACCATTGCAACAAAAAGAATAAAATACTTAGGAGTATATCTACCTAAAGAAACAAAAGACCTATACATAGAAAACTATAAAACACTGATGAAAGAAATCAAAGAGGACACAAACAGATGGAGAAACATACCGTGTTCATGGATTGGAAGAATCAATATTGTCAAAATGGCTATTCTACCCAAAGCAATCTATAGATTCAATGCAATCCCTATCAAGCTACCAACGGTATTTTTCACAGAACTAGACCAAAGAATTTCACAATTTGTATGGAAATACAAAAAAACTCGAATAGCCAAAGTAATCTTGAGAAAGAAGAATGGAACTGGAGGAATCAACCTGCCTGACTTCAGACTCTACTACAAAGCCACAGTCATCAAGACAGTATGGTACTGGCACAAAGACAGAAATATAGATCAATGGAACAGAATAGAAAGCCCAGAGATAAATCCACGAACCTATGGACACCTTATCTTTGACAAAGGAGGCAAGGATATACAATGGAAAAAAGACAACCTCTTTAACAAGTGGTGCTGGGAAAACTGGTCAACCACTTGTAAAAGAATGAAACTAGAACACTTTCTAACACCATACACAAAAATAAACTCAAAATGGATTAAAGATCTAAATGTAAGACCAGAAACTATAAAACTCCTAGAGGAGAACATAGGCAAAACACTCTCCGACATAAATCACAGCAGGATCCTCTATGACCCACCTCCCAGAATATTGGAAATAAAAGCAAAACTAAACAAATGGGACCTAATGAAACTTAAAAGCTTTTGCACTACAAAGGAAACTATAAGTAAGGTGAAAAGACAGCCCTCAGATTGGGAGAAAATAATAGCAAATGAAGAAACAGACAAAGGATTAATCTCAAAAATATACAAGCAACTCCTGCAGCTCAATTCCAGAAAAATAAATGACCCAATCAAAAAATGGGCCAAAGAACTAAACAGACATTTCTCCAAAGAAGACATACAGATGGCTAACAAACACATGAAAAGATGCTCAACATCACTCATTATCAGAGAAATGCAAATCAAAACCACAATGAGGTACCATTACACGCCAGTCAGGATGGCTGCTATCCAAAAGTCTACAAGCAATAAATGCTGGAGAGGTGTGGAGAAAAGGGAACCCTCTTACACTGTTGGTGGGAATGCAAACTAGTACAGCCGCTATGAGAACAGTGTGGAGATTCCTTAAAAAACTGGAAATAGAACTGCCATATGACCCAGCAATCCCACTTCTGGGCATACACACTGAGGAAACCAGATCTGAAAGAGACACGTGCACCCCAATGTTCATCGCAGCACTGTTTATAATAGCCAGGACATGGAAGCAACCTAGATGCCCATCAGCAGATGAATGGATAAGGAAGCTGTGGTACATATACACCATGGAATATTACTCAGCCGTTAAAAAGAATTCATTTGAATCAGTCCTAATGAGATGGATGAAACTGGAGCCCCTTATACAGAGTGAAGTAAGCCAGAAAGATAAAGAACATTACAGCATACTAACACATATATATGGAATTTAGAAAGATGGTAACGATAACCCTATATGCAAAACAGAAAAAGAGACACAGAAATACAGAACAGACTTTTGAACTCTGTGGGAGAATGTGAGGGTGGGATATTTCAAAAGAACAGCATGTATACTATCTATGGTGAAACAGATCACCAGCCCAGGTGGGATGCATGAGACAAGTGCTCAGGCCTGGTGCACTGGGAAGACCCAGAGGAATCGGGTGGAGAGGGAGGTGGGAGGGGGGATAGGGATGGGGATTATGTGTAAATCTATGGCTGATTCATATCAATGTATGACAAAACCCACTGAAATGTTGTGAAGTAATTAGCCTCCAACTAATAAAAAAAAATAAGTAAATAAAGTAAAAAAAAAAAAAAAGTATTTCATGTTCAAAAGAAACTGATCCCTAACATTTATCTCCCCTGAGGATATGAAGCTACATTAAGAAGTACAAAAATGTATTTTATCTCATCAAAATGAAAAACTTTTGTTTTGCAAAAACCTTGTTAAGAGGATGAAAGGACAGTAAAAAAAGAAAAAAAAAAATAAAATAAAATATCGTGTCCAGAGTCAGCCTCACTGCAGTCTGAGTAAGGAGAGTAGCTATGGGAGTACACCCAATTTGCAAGTAAGGTCATTGTTCCCTCCATGTGGTGTCACCACCTCACCTGGCTCTTGGCCTGAAACACGGGAAGAATCCTGAAATCCAGTGTGTGGGGAGAAAGTCAGTGTCCCATCAGATACACACATCTACCAAGCCTAGAACGTAGAAGTGGTTCTTGAACACTTATGTCTTTGCTTCCATATCTGTTTGAAAGTGAAAATTAGTCACTTAGTCTTGTCCGACTCTTTGTGACCCCGTGGACTATAGCCCTCCAGGCTTGTCCATGGAATTCTCCAGGCAAGAATACTGGAGTGGGTTGCCATTTGCTTCTCCAGGGGATCTTCCTGACCCAGGGATTGAACCCAGGGCTCTTGCATTGCGGGCGGACTCTTTATCGACTGAGCCACCAAGGAAGCCACTTAGTTCCACCAGGGAAGCCAAGTAGTTCTATCAGTACTGTTAGCAGGATAGACTCAGATAATCATGTCAGCATCGACTTTTTCCACCAGGAAGGTCGGTGAATATGATAAAAAAACAGAGGTGGTTGTCAGTGCAGACCACGTGTCTTTTTCTAGCTTGCTTCTTTTTCTCTCATAACAACCTTGCAGAATAGCAGAGAAGTCAAAATTATTGAAGGGGTAGGATGGGAAAAGAGAATTACATCATTAGAAAAGCACTTAAAATTATACTACATTGGTGCAGCATTCACAGCCTCCTTGCTGTAGATGAGTTAGCCATGGGCTGAGACGTCAGCCCTCAGAGTAACCGGGCAGGGGCCAGTGTAGCCTGAGACCACAGGTACCTCCTTTTACCCTAGTACTGCTGTCCTGCAAAGATGCTCATTTTCTAGGACTGTTATAACACCAACAAAAGACATTTTATTGTTTTTAGTTTTCCACATCACCTCATTGCTTGTTAAAAATGACAAGAAAAAGCTTCTTCTTGATACACAAGTTATAGTGCATCCATAGCATACCAGGGAATAGAAGCAGGGATGAAAACATTATTGAAGCAGCTCTCTCTGTAAAGAAGTAGAAAGCATGTCAAGATACATTTTTAGAAGGCTAAAATGGGCATGCAAACAATGCTGTCAAGTCTGTAAATTAAGCAAAGACCAAAACCTCATTTGGGCTTCCCTGGTGGCTAAGCTGGTAAAGACTCCACCTGCAATGTGGAAGACCTGGGTTCGATCCCTGGGTTGGGAAGAACCCCTGGAGGGGGAACTTCTACACACTCCAGTATTCTGGCCTGGAGAATTCCATGGACTATATAGACCATGGGGTTGCAAAGAGTCAGACATGACTAAGCGACTTCCATTTAAAGTTAGTTTATAATATCAAATCACACTCAACTGTACTCAGTGTATGACTTTTGCCAAAGTTCATAATTGAATCTGTCCCACAGAATCTTCCAGAGAACACACTCTGTTCCTTTCCTCAAGCCCCTGCCTTTGAGAGGGACATCTCCTAACTTCTGCCTCAGATGCTCCAGACCCTACGAGGACACACTGCTCCCTGCACCCAAGGCCAGACTCACTCCCAACACAGACGCTTCCCTTAAGCAGATATCATCAAGTGTCACTTGTCATTCTAGAAAAAGGCCCTGTGTTGGGAGATGTGGGGTGGGGGTCTTCAAGAGGTTAATTCTGTGGTTACTTCATATCCCTCCAAATAATATTTGTGGTACAAGGACCTAATTTTCACAGAAGCATCTAAGTTCACCTAGAAATTGGATTGTCTTAAATTGGTTAGACACTGCCTTGAGATAGTAGATAAGATAACAATAACAAAACAAGACACAGTGGTCTTGGCAAGCAAGCCATCTGTGATTCAGAAATCAATAACTTAAACTGCAGTGATCAGCTCTTTTTGTTGTTGTTCATTCGCTAAATCATGTCTGACTCTTTGCAACCTGATGGACTGCAGCATACCAGACTTCCCTGTCCTTCACCATCCTCCCAGAGTTTACTCAAACTCATGTCCATTGAGTTAGTGATGCCATCCAACCATCTCTGTCATCCCCTTCTCCTCCTGCCCTCAATCTTTCTCAGCATCAGGGTCTTTTCCAATGAGTTGCCTCTTTGCGTCAGGGCCAAAGTATTGGAGCTTCAGCTTCAGCATCAGTCAATGACTATTCAGGACTGATTTCTTTTAAGGATGGACTGGTTTGATCTCCTTGCAGTCCAAGGGACTCTCAAGAATCTTCTCTAGCATCACAGTTCTAAAGCATCAGTTCTTCGGCACTCAGCCTTCTGAGTGCCACCTCTCACATCATGACTACTTGAAAAACCATAGTTTGACTAGATGGGCCTTTGTAAGCAAAGTGATGTCTCTGTTTTTTAATATGCTATCTAGGTTTGTCATAGTTTTTCTTCCAAGGAGCAAGCATCTTTTAATTTCATGGCTGTAGTCATCATCCACAGTGATCTTGGAGCCCCCCAAAATAAAATCTGTTGCTGTTACATTTTTTTCCCCATCAGTTTGCCATGAAGTGATGGGACTGGATGCCATGATCTTAGTTTTTTGAATGTTGAGCTTTTTCAGTTTCCTCTCTCACCTTCATCAAGAGGCTCTTTTGTTCCTCTTTGCTTTCTGCCATAAGGGTGGTTTCATCTGCATATCTGAGGTTATTTATATTTCTCCTGGCAATCTTGATTCCATCTTATGATTCATCCAGGCTGGCATTTCTCATTATGTACTCTGCATGTAAGTTAAATAAGCAGGGTGATAGTATACAGCTACTATTACAGGAACTGATCCATTTCCTCTGGGATAGGGTCATGCGTCTGATGTAGCATTATATATTATATGAACAAAATAATGACTAAACTTCCTCACCATCAATTCCCAATCCCCTTCAAGGAACGACAATCTCCAAATTACTAAAATCATGTTAAATCTTTCTAGAACTTTATTATGCAATACTATAAAAAGCAGTTGGGTTGCCCATATAAGAATGAAGGAGATGAGTGGCTGTAACTAGGGTATGAATCGCACCATAACAGTACACAAATCAGTTGAAGTACAGATCTTAGCATTTCTGCTTTTCAGTTCTTGGAGGCCAGTTTGGACCCATCCCAGTGCAGATGAACATCGTCACCCGTCTCCTGCCCACCCAAGTATCATCCTGCCCAAACTAAAACTCTGCTCGTCAGATACATGCTGCCAAGGGAGAGTGAAAATTGGAAACTTATAAATGTTCCCCAATATTAATGTGCTTGAACAATCATATTTAGTCAGTTCTCAAGTCTATGATTTGTTCTGTCTACCAGAAAGAGAGTTCTATTGTAACTATTTTGATTATGAACTTGCTTCTACTCAAAAAAGTTCTGTTATTCTGAGAAAATGCTTGAAAATGGCAGAATCTGTGGTGAAGTAGACCTTGATAATATGCTCTAAGTTTTTAAAAAATATAATGTGTTAAAACTTGTCCTAATAAACATTATAAGATCACTTAGATACCGTTTTAGCTTAAACACAATGCATGCCTTTCCCACGACTCCAGTGCGGTTTCTAGTAAAATGAGATTTTCATGAAAGACATTAGAAATCAGGCTGCATTTAAATAGTGATATTGTTTCAATCTTTCATCAGGCTAGGTCATTTCCATTTAGAAATTTTGACATTCATATACAACATTTTGTACCAAAAATGCCTGCATTTGCTTCAATTACAGAAATGAACTACTTTTCCAAGGAAGCAGAGTTTCTCTCAAACCAGCTAAGGTAATCACACATCTTCCTTTCTTCTTTAAGACCACTGTGCCCTGAAATAGCTTCCCTGAAAGTCTGACATGGTTATAGAAAGAGCCATAGAATGTCTTATTCAGGGATTTAATCTCACCATCATTAATATGTAAATATGCATTTCCCTTGGGTTTAGAAATTAATCTATTGTGCTTTTCCTCAGAAAGAAGGAGGCAGTGTGGAGAGATTTGAAAGAACCGCAAAGGCACAATTAACTTATTAGCAGAGTTCTCAGGACAGAGTCAGGGAGAAAAGCAGCTGCAGCTAACGCTTCCATGTGATGCAAGGCTCACACAGGACATTCAGGCCTGGAGGTAGAAGTAAGGAAACAGGAAGATCTGGAATGCTTTTGCTGCTGATCTAAGCTAAATACATGCTTTATTAAAGTGTCCTTCTGAAAAATTCACAATTTCCTGTAGTAATAGTTGCACGTATATTTTTATATATTATGTCACTGAACTGTTTCTTACAATATTGTTTGTTAAGAACAAGTTTTGGTTGTTTAACAATGAGGAAAAAGAGCTTAGGTGACCTGCCATAGTTACATATGTGAAGCTGAAGAACAGGGTCATGAACCCTCTGTCTTATGTCTTACTGAGTTATTTATGTATCATGCTATATTGTCTTAGGGGGAAAAATTTGCTTTATGATATGCTTTGTGATTCTATATGCTTTACAATCCTATGATCCTATGGGCTTCCCTGGTGGTTCAGATGGTAAAGAATCTGCCTGCCATGCGGTAGACCTGGGTTTGATCCCTCGGTTGGGAAGATCCCCTGGAGAAGGGAATGGCTACCCACTCCAATATTCTTGCCTGGAGAATCCCATGGACAGAGGAGCCTGGTGGGCTACAGTCCATGGGGTCTCAAAGAGTCAGACAGGATTGAGCAACTAACACTATGATCTGATAAAAAGTATTTTGATACTCTTTTATATATAATATCTGTTAGTATGATCATACACCATATTTCTTTGAACAACTAAATTGAGATGTGTAAGAATAATGTAATTTAAATTCCTAAAGGCAATATTAAGTAAATATCTAAAAGAAATCAGATATACTACTAAAGTCAGCATGCACACACACAACAGCACAAAATCTAAGTTACACAAGTAGAGAATTGATGTATAGCTTCATCCGTTTCTGGCGGCCAGTCAGAGAATCCTAGGCAGACACTTGCATCTCCCTAGAGAAGGTATTCCAGCATGATTTCTTTTTGTTCTCCTGTCTTTTATTTTGTAACACAAATGATTTTTACCACACATTTCAGTTTCAGCCTTTCTCATCACTTAGCCACACATACACACTCTTCATTCTCTATCGGCACAGAAAGGGTTACGTCACTCATTTTAATGACTGTGAGAATGTATAATAATTGATTTGACCAGGTGGATGATTTAGTTATTTCCACATGACTCTTTTTGTGCAGATATCATTGAGATGGTGTGTGTGTCTAGTGGACAAATTTCTAGAAGAATCATTAGGCCAAAGGAATTACACATTTTCAATTTTGAGAAATATTGCCAAGTTGCCTCTCTGATAGTTGTATCTATATATATTTCCACTAGCAATGCATGCGAGTGCATGTTTTCCTCACAAATACATGGTACCATTAATTTTAAGCTATATTAATATATTTATAATACATCATAAAACTGAGTTTTAATTTGTGTAACTGAGGTTGAGATTTTCCCCACATACATCTGGTTTTCCCAATTGCACATTGGCCTGTTGATCTTTCCCCAGCTGGTATATATGAATGTTGGACATGTTAAGAGTATCAACTCCTTAACTGTTAAAGAGTTACCATTTTGCCCAATTCTAACTTGTCTGTTGTTTGTAGAATTATTTCCTATGTTGATTTTTAAAAATTTTATATTTTTGAACTTTTTATCATGAAAAAAGCCTTCTCTAACACTATAAAAGTTCTTTCACAATTTCTTTTAGTTTAATATTTTGTATTTAATATCTGTAATTTATTTTGATGTAAAGTGTGAGGTATGTATCTCACTATTTTTTCCCAAATGTTTTTGTGTTTTTTTGGCTTCCCAGTGTAGAATGTGGGATCTTAGTTCCCCAACCAGGGATCGAACCTGTGCCCCCTGCATCGGGAGCCCAGAGTCTTAACCACTGGACTGCCAGGGAAGTCCCCCAGATGGTTATTTGTTTATTATAATCCACCTTAGAACAGCATGAATATTATCTATGGCGAAACAGATCACCAGCCCAGGTGGGATGCATGAGACAAGTGCTCAGGCCTGGTGCACTGGGAAGACCCAGAGGAATCGGGTGGAGAGGGAGGTGGGAGGGGGGATCGGGATGGGGAACACGTGTAAATCTATGGCTGATTCATATCAATGTATGACAAAACCCACTGAAAAAAAATAAATAAATAAAGGAGAAAAAAAAAAACAAACCAACCAGTTTATACCACTTGAAATGCGACATCATTGTATGGTAAATTGCCACACATTAATATTTTTCTATCAATAATAAAATTACATCATAGTTCTCCTCTTGCTTTCTACCTGTTATCAGTCTAATACTTTGTATTGCTTTTTTAAAGATATTTTTTACTTTAAAAATAATTGTGTTTATTTAGGAATATATGTTTATTTATGGTGTTGATACCACATAAGGTTTCAGGATCAAAATTTTCAGGATCAAAATATACTAAATGATTTTGGGTTTAAATTCACCAAAATATAACTTCCCCAAATTAAGCTAGCTTAAAACAAATATGAAACAATATCTACTTTATGAATACAAGTAAGAAAAATACCCTTTTAAACAAATGATAAATGGAAGGATTATTAGAGTCATATACTGTAGCTTAATGCTTCATTTTACTTCAGACTTACTAAGAGATAAAGCAAAGAAGGAAACATGTTGAATGTGTATTCTTTTGTGATGAAGTTTTATTTTTTTTCCCTAGCAATTAATTCTAAATAGAATATGGGACCTATATGAGGGATGACAAATAACATAAATAAGTTAACTAAACTTTTCCAAAACATAAATGTTCAGGAATACTTCCAAATGGTTAATTTTTGTTTCTCCTGTACAAAAGTTGAGGAATGACATTGAAGAATGCATCAAAGGACATATTTCTTCAGGCAATGATGTGGCATCATCTAGCCATGTCGCTTACTGGATGAAAAGATAATATCCCCTTTAGACTTTCTTTTTCCAAAAAAAAAATGATACCATTTGTTAAATATTAAATTGTGATAGTGTTCAAATGGTCTGTGATGCTTGTTTGATGATTTAAGATATAAAATCATTACATGGTTTTCCTCAGTCAAAGGGTAATTTTCTTTTTGCAGAGTGAGCTACAGACCTGCTTTCTGGTACTTTCTCAAAGATTAACTGAATTTTCTTGCACAAGTATTTAATCTGATTATCCAAATACAAAAGAAACAGCTTTGTCTTGGAGAGTTTGTCACCAGCTATCTTTTACTGGCTACCTATAATGTGCTACCTAGTGTAACCCTGTATTTTGAGTTGAGCTTTGTCTTTGTAAGTTAATTAATCTTAAGTATAAAATGTACCAGCAGGCAGATGAATGAATAAGTTCTTGGAAAGATGAGTATCTCCTATTTAAATTTTGAAGGTAATCTGAGAAATTAAACATTTTACTTTTTTGCATGGCTGATATTGATAACACAGTCACTGGAAAGCAGGTCTAATTGTTTCTAAGGTTATTTCTTATTCTAAACAAGAAATTCATGTCTTTGACATAAAGAAGGATGAGTAATAGTAGTTAAGTGTTGGTCACTCAGTCGTATCCAACTCTTTGCAACCCCATGGACTATAGCCTGCCAGGCTCCTCTGTTCATGGAATTCTCCAGGCAAGAATATTGGAGTAGGTTACCATTCCCTTCCCAGGGGTTCCTGACCCAGGGATCGAATCTGGGTCTCCTGATTTGTGGGCAGATTCTTTATTGTCTGAGCCACCAGGGAAAGACCATAAAAAAGGATACTTGTTCTCATTTCCCATACAAAGTGACAGGTTCCAAGTCACCCAATAGCTACCTTAAAGGATCCAAATGTAGGTAAGATACAGGAGATGTAGGTTACATTCCTTTGATTGCCATGGTATAGAATTAGAATTTTATTTGTTAAAATATTTCCTTATTCTAATTCTAGCTACCAGCCAGCAAGAAGATGGTGTTTAAATGTCTGTCGTCCTGCATCTTTACTGAGATGGTCTTGCATCTTTATTGTTCTGATAGATGATTTCTATCTATGGTTTTGTGACTTTGTGACAATAGATTTTCCCTTAAAAGAAAAGCTATACTTATATTCCCCTTAAGGTAATTCTATCTTCATAGTTATATCAGATAAACAACATTTAAGAAAAAATATTTATTTTTAATTGAAGGATAATTGCCTTACAGTATTTTGTTGATTTCTGCCAAACATCAGCCTGAATCAGCCATAGGTACACGTATGTCCCCTCCCTCTTGAACATCCCTCCCACCTCCCTCCCCATCCCACCCTCTAGGTTGTTACAGAGCCCCGGGTTGAGTTCCCTGAGTCATACAAGAAATTCCCGTTGGCTCTCTATTTTACATACAGTAATACATATTTCCATGTTACTCTCTCCATACATCCCACCCTCTCTTTCCTCCACCCCACCCCTCCGTCTCCATAAGTCTGTTCTCTATGTCTGTGTCTACGTTGCTTCTCTGCAAATAGGTTCATCAGTACTGTCTTTCTAGATTCCATATATATGCATTAACATACGATACTTGGTTTTTCTCTTTCTGATTTATTTCACGCTGTGTGATAAGATCTAGGTTCATCCACCTCATTAGGACTGATTCAAATGCATTCTTTTTATGGCTGAGTAATATTCCATTGTGTATATGTAACACAGCTTCTTTATCTGTTCATCTGTCGATGGACATCTAGGTTGCTTACATGTTCTAATTATTGTAAATAGTGCTGCAATGAACATTGGGATACATGCGTCTTTTCCAATTTTGATTCCCTCAGGGTATATGCCTAGGAGTGGGATTGATGGGTCATATGGTGGTTTTAGTCCTAGTTTTTTTAGGAATCTCCATTGTGCCTGCATCAATTTACATTCCAACCAACTTCTATAGTGGCTATATCTATTTACATTCCCATCAACAGTGTAAAAGTTTCTCTTTTCTCCACACCCTCTCCAGCATTTAGTGTTTGTTGATTTTTTGATGATGGACATTCTGACTGGTTTGAGATGATACAGAGAAAGAACATTTGATGAGGTTTGGAGAACTCTTTTATAATAGAATGAAAGTGTTGGTCACTCTGTCATGTTTGACTCTTTGCAACCCCACGGCTTCTGAGTAATCTGTATGAAGGTCAAGAAACAACAGTTAGAACTGAACATGGAACAGAAGACTGGTTCCAAATTGGGAAAGGAGTATGTCAAGGCTGTATATTGTCACTCTGCTTATTTAACTTATATGCAGAGTACATCATGCAAAATACTGTGCTGGATGAAGCACAAGCTGGAATCAAGATTGCCAGGAGAAATATCAATATAAATAACCTCAGATATGCAGATGTCACCACCCTTATGGCAGAAAGTGAAGAACTAAAGAGCCTCTTGACGCAAGTGAAGAAGGAGAGTGAAAAAGTTGGCTTAAAACTCAACACTCAGAAAACTAAGATCATGGCATCTGGTCCCATCACTTCATGACAAGTAGATGGGGAAACAATGGAAACAGTGACAGACTTTTTCTTCTTGGGCTCCATAATCACTGCAGATGGTGACTGTAGCCATGAAATTAAAACACATTTACTCCTTGGAAGAAAAGTTATGACCAACCTAGACAGCATATTAAAAAGCAGAGACATTACTTTGCCAACAAAGGCCTGTCTAGTCAAAGCTTTGGTTTTTCCAGTAGACATGTATGGATGAGAGAGTTGGACTGTAAAGAAAGCTGAGCACTGAAGAATTGATGCTTTTGAATTGTGGTGTTAGAGAAGACTCTTGAGAGTCCCTTGAACAGCAAGGAGATCCAACCAGTCCATCCTAAAGGAAATCAGTCCTGAATATTCTTTGGAAGGACTGATGCTGAAGCTGAAACTCCAATACTTTGGCTACCTAATGTGAAGAACTGACCCATTAGAAAAGACCTTGATGCTGAGAAAGATTGAAGGTGGGAAGAGAAGGGGACGACAGAGGATGATACGGTTGGATGGTATCACTGACTTGATGGACCATGAGTTTGAGTAAACTCTTGGAGTTGGTGATGAACAGGGAGGCCTGGTGTACTGCAGTTTATGGGGTGGCAAAGAGTCGGACACGACTGAGCAATTGAAATGAACTGAACTAAACCCCGTGACTCCTCTCTAGGCAAGAATACTGGAGTAGGTAGACATTCCTGTGTCCAGGGCATCTTCCCAACCCAGGGATCAAACCCTGGTCTCTTGTTTTGCAGGTGTTCTTTTTCATCTGAGCCACTGGACCATGAATATTCTTGCAGTGTAGATACTTTAGGAGACAAGTTAGTAAAAATGAAATAATTTTTATTGATAGTCCAAAGATTTAATGTGAATTTATATATCAAGTCAAAGCATATCAATAATTCTCAACATAGAATAAAAGAGGAGTGGGATTTGTATATAAATAAAATAATTAGGTTTTCAAATTCTAACTTAACTGTCTAAATGGTCTGCCTGTATCGATTGTGTTCAGCTAGTAATACTTAGAATGTGTAATTCCACCCCAAAGATAATTAATCCCTATAATTTACTTAAACGATGTTCTTTTAATCAAGATTTCAATTTCACTTGATGGTCCTGAAATAAGGTGGAAAATAAAATGGAAAATTAGAACATTTATTCCACATGGAGCAATGTAGCAGACAATAAATAAAAGATTTCAAAGGGCCTTTTATATAGCGCATTACTCTGAATGAACCAAATTCAAAATGGTAGAGACATATAAATGGAGATGCAGAAAATAATGTTTATTTTTGTTTCTGTTTATTATTACAAACAGAGAAGAGATTGTAAGCAAAAAGAAATAAAATCAGATGCTTTAGAAAAATAGAAAGTCCTCAGGAGTAATGAAAATGGCTTTGCTTATTCATGATTTACTTGGTAGGACTTACTTGTATTGAAATCTGAGGTAGGAAAGCAAGCGATTGGCAGGATGAGGCCTGAGTGGGTGGGGTGACTGGTGGGTGACCAATGGGGTGACTGGTGGGTGACCAGTGGGGTGACTGGTGGGTGATCAGTCGGGTGACTGGTGGGTGACCAATGGGGTGACTGGTGGGTGATCAGTCGGGTGACTGGTGGGTGACCAGTGGGGTGACTGGTGGGTGACCAATGGGGTGACTGGTGGGTGATCATTCGGGTGACTGGTGGGTGACCAATGGGGTGACTGGTGGGTGACCAATGGGGTGACTGGTGGGTGATCAGTCGGGTGACTGGTGGGTGACCAATGGGGTGACTGGTGGGTGATCAGTCGGGTGACTGGTGGGTGACTGGCATGTACAATTCCAGGGCATATTCTAGTGTAGGATTAACACTGAAATGCACTGGAGCTTTATTTTAATAGCATATATGTCAGGGTAAATGGCAACCCACTCCAGTATTCTTGCCTGGAGATTCCCATAGACAGAGGAGCTGGCAGGCTATAATCTATGGGGTCATGAAGAACTGGACACTACTGAAGCATCTTCACACACACACTACAGAGTAATATTGATTTGAAGTTACTTGTCTCAGATCCACGTCCAATGGATCAGACTAGTACAGAAGAACTTATTGGATAGTATTGTTCCTGGATGATAAACATATCATAGTTTACCTATTTGGGGGTAAAAATAATAGTTTTGGAGTTAAAAATAGGTAAACTACTAATAGATTAGTTTGCTATTTTTTGGCCACAAGTCCTCTCAATTCTGTAAAGGCTCAGCTGGTGGTCACTGCTTGCTTCTAAGCTAGTTCATTGCTTCTACTCAGTTTTTCAATTAAATCTGATGTTTCTTTGGGATCAAATAAGTGAGCTGTTGTTAATAAATAAAAATACTGACCAGAGGATAGATGGATAGCCAGTGATGCGAAGAGATTTCTTGAAAATAAGAAAGAAAATACAAAAATAGTATCTCTAAGAAGTTAATTATACTTCTTGAAATAATAACAACTTCTTAAAATCTGTAACAGTTTAGAATAAGAGTGAGGCCTTTCTTGTGACTTTCGATACGTATCTCTTATAAATCACAATCTGCTTTATGAATCCTTAAGAACACGTATTTCGATAATTGAACATGGCAGTAGGGCTGTATTAATGGAAAATATTTTCACAGTTAATGGTTAATTTACAAAAGTAATGATTATATGTTAATTACTTTTTCAGTGACATTCCATCACCCACCTGCCAATGCAGGAGACATGAGACAGGGGTTCAATCCCTGGGTCGGGAAGATCCCCTGGAAGAGGGTATGGCAACCCACTCCAGTATTCTTGCTTGGAGAATTCCATGGACAGAGGAGCCTGACAGGCTACAATACATGGGGTCCCCAGGGGTTGGACACAACTGAAGGGACTTAGCATGCATGCACGATCTGTATTTTATCTTTAAGTACTTTTAGTATTCTTCTATGATGTACAAAGATCATTTGGTATGGAGCATCTGTTTACTGTCCATATGTTTTGTAGCATTAAATCATAGCCAATCACTGAAGCCAGTAGTTGGCAGTGACCATATCACATTTTAAATTTAGAGTTCTTCATGTGCTACAGGTGCTCATAATAACCACAGTTTTCAGTTTGAGCCAGAAGAATTTCGGAGGTCCTCATGTTAAGCAGATAGATGCCAGAATTTCAAAAGTCACATGTGGACAGTCAGATGCTTTTCTCACTTTGTTATGTAAGTCAGCCATGGGCTAAATCAGTTCAGTTCAGTCACTCAGTCATGTCTAATTCTTTGTGACCCCATTGACTGCAGCACGCTAGGCTTACCTGTCCATCACCAACTCCTGGAGCTTACTCAAACTCAAGTCCATTGAGTTGGTGATGCCATCCAACCATCTCATCCTCTGTCGCCCCCTTCTCCTCCCACCTTCAATCTTTTCTATCAACAAGGTCTTTTCAAATGAGTCATTTCTTCACATCAGGTGGCCAAAGTATTGGAGCTTCAGCTTCAGGATCAGTCCTTCCAATGAATATTCGGGACTGATTTCCTTTAGGACTGACTGGTTGGATTTCCTTGAAGTCCAAGAGACTCTCAAGAGTCTTCTCCAACACCACAGTTCAAAAGCATCAATTCTTTGGCGCTCAGCTTTCTTTATAGTCTCACATCCATACATGACTACTGGAAAAGCTGTAACTTTGACTAAATGGACCTTTGTTGGCAGAGTAATGTCTCTGCTTTTTAATATGCTGTCTAGGTTAGTCATAACTTTGCTTCCAAGTACTAAGCGTCTTTTAATTTCATGGCTGCAGTTACCACCTGCAGTGATTTTGGAGCCCAAGAAGAAAAAGTCTGTCACTGTCTCCATTGTTTCCCCATCTATTTGCCATGAAGTGATGGGACCAGATGCCATGATCTTAGTTTTCTGAGTGTTGAGTTTTAAGCCAACTTTTTCACTCTCCTTTTCCACTTGCATCAAGAGGCTCTTTAGTTCTTCACTTTCTGCCATAAGGGTGGTGTCATCTGCATATCTGAGGTTATTGATATTTCTCCTGGCAATCTTGATTCCAGCTTGTGCTTCATCCAGCCCAGTATTTTGCATGATGTACTCTGCATATAAGTTAAATAAGCAAGGTGACAATATACAGCCTTGATGAACTCCTTTCCCATTTTGGAACCAGTCTTTTGTTCCAAGTCCAGTTCTAACTGTTGCTTCTTGACCTGCATACAGATTTCTCAGGAGGCAAGTCAGGTGTTCTGGTATTCCCATCTCTTTCAGAATTTTCCACAGTTTATTGTGATCCAAACAGTCAAAGCCTTTGGCGTAATCAATAAAGCAGAACTAGATGTTTTTCTGGAGCTCTCTTGCTTTTTCGATGATCCAGTGGATGTTAGCAATTTAATCTCTGGTTCATCTGCCTTTTCTAAATTCAGCTTGAACATCTGGAAATTCACGGTTCACATACTATTAAAGCCTGGCTTGGAGAATTTTGAGCATTATTTTGCCAGCGTGTGAGATGAGCTCAATTGTGTGGTAGTTTGAGCATTCTTTGGCATTGCCTTTCTTTGGCATTGGAATGAAAACTGACCTTTTCCAGTCCTGTGGCCACTGCTGAGTTTTCCAAATTTGCTGGCATATTGAGTGCAGCACTTTCACAGCATCATCTTTTAGGATTTTAAATAGCTCACCTGACATCGCATCACCTCCACTAGCTTTGTTTGTAGTGATGCTTCCTTAGGCCCACTTGACTTCGCATTCCATGATGTCTGGCTCTAGGTGAGTGATCACACGCCACTGTGATTATCTGGGTCGTGAAGATCTTTTTTGTATAGTTCTTCTGTGTATTCTTGCCACCTCTTCTTAATATCTTATGCTTCTGTTAGGTCCATACCATTTCTGTCCTTCATTGTGCCCATCTTTGCATGAAATGTTCTTGAAAAGATCTCTAGTCCTTCCCAGTCTATTGTTTTCCTCCATTTCTTTGCATTGCTCACTGAGGCTTTCTTATCTCTCCTCGCTATTCTTTGGAACTCTGCATTCAAATGGGTATATCTTTCCTTTTCTCCTTTGGCTTTAGCTTCTCTTCTTTTCTCAGCTATTTGTAAGGCCCCTTCAGACAGCCATTTTGCCTTTTTTGTATTTCTTTTTGCATTTCAGATGGTCTTGATCCCTGCCTCCTGTACAGTGTCATGAACCTCCATTCATAGTTCTTCAGGCACTCTGTGTATCAGATCTAATCCCTTGAATCTGTTTATCACTTCCACTGTATAATCATAAGGGATTTGCTTTAGGTCATACCTGAATGGCCTATTGTCTTTCCCTGCTTTCTTCAATTTAAGTATGAATTTTAAGTACAAAACGAAACATATCAAAGGCTGAAAGAATTTTGCCGGGAGAACGCACTGGTCATAGCACACACCCTCTTTCAACAACACAAGAACAGACTCTACACGTGGACATCACCAGATAGTCAATACTGAAATCAGATTGATTATATTCTTTGCAGCCAAAGATGGAGAAGCTCTATACAGTCAGCAAAAACAAGACCGGGAGCTGACTGTGTCTCAGATGTTGGGCTAAATTTTCTGATCTTTTTATGTTACAAACATTTTCTATACTGGACTCTTTTGAGAGTGGAAGAAATCACTGCTATTAAGTATCCTGGGACATAGATATCATGAGGGCTTACTGGAACTTAGGGCTACGTACTTACCAGGGAATCACTAGTTGTCTGCTTCTGTTTGAGAACTTAAATATTGACTTTGGTATCTATCAGTTCAGTTCACTTCAGTTGCTCAGTCATGTCTGACTCTCTGTGACCCCATGGACTGCAGCACTCTAGGCTTCCCTGGCTATCACCAATTCCTAGAGCTTACTCAAACTCATGTCCATTGAGTTGGTGATGCCATCCAACCATCTCATCCTCTGTCATCCCCTTCTCCTCTCACCTTCAATCTTTCCCAGCATCAGGGTCTTTTCCAATGAGTCAGTTCTTTGCATCAGATTGACCTTTAAAGCAGAAAATTTACCCCATGCAAATCTCTTTGGATGAAATGTAGATTCACCATTTAGAATCATGCTTCGTCCTTTCATACCGTATGTCTTACCAGTGTCCTTCCTACTTCTTTATGTTGGTTGATAGAAAACACAAAACTTGTTTTTATTAATATTTTAAATAAGAGGCTTGAAACAAGGTAATAGGGCCTCTGAAAAACCAGGCCTTAAAAAGTTGTCTGTAAGACAGTATTGATGATGATGTTTCGTGGGTGACTACTATATGCCACTGTTGTGCTATGTGCTTCTCATATATGAACTTCCTTCATCTTTCCACCAGCACTATGAATCATCCAGATTTGGTTTATTTTCCAAAAAGGAAAATTCCAGCATCGATACAGTTGCTTAATTTTCACAAAGTAGCCCAACTAGTCACCCAGTGGAAGCTTCTGCATTCAAATTGGGATACAGTTCCAAACTCTGTGCCCTTTTCATTAAACTACACCACCTTCTTGTAATCTTTATTAGAAATACTATGATTCCTCCTGACACAGCAGTATGATCAGCCCTATTTCCGTGGCTGAGCTTTATATTAATATTAGGGGATTAGTGAGGACACATATGGGGTCATCCAGAAGCAAAGCATGCTGGCCATTTGTCAATGCGTAAAGACAGAGGCTGTCCATGTTACCACCAATGTAATAAGCCCCCTTCTACCTAAACCACAGCCAATGATATTGACAGGAGACAGTAAATCATAGACTGTGGGACTGGAAGGTGGGGTTTTGACACTGAAAATTGTTTTACACTGTTTATTCTTGTTTGAATCATAAAAGAGAATGGCTCTGAAAACTTCCCTTGAGAAGCCACTGAGTTTTGAGGGTTTGCTATTTAGAACTGGTAACAGTGGAAGGTACAAGGTTGGAAATGTTGAGATTTATTTGTGCGCAGAGAAGGACTTCCCAGTAAGTGGTAAAGTGTAAGTGGTAAAGAGTCTGCCTGCCAATGCAGGAGACAGACGCAGGTTGGATCCCTGGGTAGGGAAGATCCCCTGGAGGAGGAAATGGCAGCCCACTCCAGTATTCTTGCCTGGAGAATCCCATGGGCTAAGGAGCCTGGCAGGCTACAGTCTGTGGGTCACAAGGAGTTAGACACTTAGTATGTGAGTATGCACATATACACAGAGTGAAGAGAGCTGAGCTTTTGGATAAGCTAAAAGGTGAGAGTGCAAGGGGAGCTAGCAAGGTGATGGAGGGCTTGGCAGGATGTGCCAACTTAAGCAGGGCCCACCATCACTCCAAAGGGCAGCTTCCAAGGAGACTACATAGGAAAAAAGATAGCACAACTCAGCGCCTGCGGGCTTGCTGCTGACTTGGTCACGGGTTCTGAGATTCAGAGGTAAAATCAATACTGCTGCACTCAGCAGAGATGTATTTGACACATGAGTAACAGCAGAAGACCTTTTAGATAGAAGAGAGATGAGTCTGGCCTGTGGCTAGCCAAGGAATGGCTGAAAGTAAAAGCATTTTTATAAATCAGTCAGAAAAGACAAATTTCAGCCAAGTGTTCTCTGAACGCATATTAATCACGCATTATATTCTGAAATGGCTACTTGGACCAGGCAAGTAATAGATGAATAAAGTCAGCCAAGATAAGAAAAACAGCAGTTGCTGGAGATTATGGTAAATTGATGCCTGCTTACCATGGCTAAAAGAGCAGTCATTTACATCCAGAAGATTCCCATCTTATAAAATGTGGATTCCACACTGGCAAATTGTATATTTTCCCAAAAGAAGCCAGGTTACTATATGAAATTTCCTAATTTTTAAGTGTGAAGTTATTCGATTGAAATATATTATAGACATGAAAACAAAGACTACAACCCACAACAATCATTGCAATAGAAATATATTTGCTGAATAAATTGGCTCATAGGTAAGACTTGGGATCAAATTTTTGAAATTATCTTTGGGAAATTATCTTTTGGATAAGGGAAGATTGAATCTGAACGGAGCTATGTGGCATTTTGTAAGCGAATATATAGACTTCAAAGTGACTGAATCTGAGTATGCACTCAGAATATAGCCCAAAGGAGAAATAAAACCTACAAGGAAAACCTAAGGTTAATACTTAATAGTAAGGAAAGTCACTCATTTGCTACATGCAGACATATACACACAGGATTGCTCTCTATAAGACCAAATCAACCCATAAGACTAAGTCAGAAAGAGTAAATTAAAAGAATAGAAGCAAAAATAAGAAATACACCAATCTTTCAATTTCTTGTCAAAGACTAGACACCTAGATAATGACAAAGCAGAAGACTAAACAACTTCCATATTTATCATACAGCAAACGTGGGTTTTAATCACAGTTTGACATTAAACTGCAGATTTTATAGACGTATTTGCTGCAATAAAATTTGCTTAATCTTAGCACTGGTTGTGATTTATGTTTGTTTAGGTAAATTCCTGTGCACTCTGTTCCTAAATTTCTTAATTAATCAATAATAACAGAAGTAGTTTAGTTCATGCGATTGCTTTGAGAAATAGATAATTTAAACAACATTAATTTTAAAACTGTATTAGGCCTGATAAGTAATGTCTACTGATGATTTTAGTTCTGGAGAACACAGCTGGTGCCATATGAGAAATGTAAATATAGCTATTGACCTACTGTGTCAGTGACAAAAGAAGATTAGTCTTTTCTCTAAGAGGTTGGAATTACCCTTACTGATAATATTCATTGCATACCAAATTAGACTATACATTGTATTTCTGTCAGTGAATGTTTTCCTTGGTTGTTGTCTGAGTAAAACAAATTGGATGTAGGATCAAGGTATATCATTCAGGCACCTTCCTTCAAAAGTAATTAGGGTCTTACACACTTGAAACCAGATAATTACATTTAATGTAATCTTAAAAGAGGCCCCAAGGATTGTTTTCCATTGGTGGATGCATGAGAAATGGAACAAATTAACTTTCCTGACCACTGAAGTTAAGGAGAATGAGGAACAGAAAAGAATGCTGAATCTAAAATTTACTTGCATAAGACTGATAAAGATAACATTTAATTTTATCCATTTATTCTTTTTAAGAGTTACTTTTTAAAAGCTTTTTTTGATGCAGGCCATTTTTTAAGTCTCTACTGAATTTGTTACAGCATTGCTTCTGTTTTCTGTTTTGATTTTTTTGGCTGGGAGGCATATGGGATCTCAGCACCTTGACCAGGGATCTAACCTGTGTCCGCACATCTAACCTGTGTCCCTGCATTGGAAGTTGATGTCTTAACCACTGCCTTGACAGGGAAGTCCCTTATCCACTTATTCTTACACGGCCCTCAAGGGACTTTTGTTCAGCAAAAGGGGTGTGTGGAAACTGTTAGGATGTTCCATTAGACCCATCCAAAGATCTGTGTTGGTCTCCAGCGCCAGTGACTCATTCAGTGACCAGCCGAGCCTGGTTCTGCACCAGAATTCCAACCAGATGAGAGTCAGACAATACTCATCCCCTTGGCTCCAATTTACTCAGAGGGGGGAAAAATGCATATGTCTGGGTATCACATTGTGCTCAATTTATCCTCATAAATAGGACATCACTCCCAACTCAAAATGCATTTGGGGACTCAGTAATATCTGACCCAAACCAGGCTGGCTGTAATAGGTAAATAAATTTACTGTTGGTCTAGGAACTAAGTTGGTTGATACACAAAGATTTTAAGAGTAACATCATAAAACTAGAACAGAAGAAGTATTGAAGGGAAAGAGAGGTTTAGAAATTTATAAATGGGCAGATATTGCTACTAATGACCAAGAAGAAAAAAACCTAGCTATTTTCAGAAGCGAGCAGTCATCCCTATTGCAAGTATTTCTAGAAACTGAATCTAGATGAAGCTTGGAATATGCTGTATACCACAAAACATTAAAAAAAAACATATTTAATTTGTTTTTCTGATGATTTCTCTGTTGTTTGGCGTAAAAAAAAAATGGCTAAATCACTCCAGTAGTGTCTAAGTCACATTCCATGATATGTTTTAGTCTCTACCCTTCTTGTTGTTCTGTCACTGAGTCCAGCTCTTTGTGATCACATGGACTGCAGCACCAGACTTCACCGTCCTTCAGTATCTCCTGTAGTTTGCTCAAATTCATGTCCACTTCCCTACCAAAAGAAATAAAAGGAAAAAATAATTGGATCAAATAAAAGCTATTTTAATGATTTTAAATTTCAGTCTACCAATTTCTAAAATGAATTGAGAAATTTACATGCAACTTATAATGGTCACTGTAGTTCAAACTTATTTTATTTAAAAATGTTTATTATAAATATACCATGGCTCATATTTCCTTCTTTAGGTAGGTATTTGAGACACATTTCTGTGTATTGAAGTGACCCTTTAAATTTTGAACACCCAGACTATGACTTTGTGCTTTCGAAACTTGGCATAGCATGTGACCCTTTATAGCTGAATACTTTTCAAGCAGTAAGCATGTACTGTGACACCATATGGATAAAATCATGGTGCTCTGTGAGGGACAGTGCACAAGGACGTAAGCCTTAAGAGTGTGGACTTGGTCTGTCTTGTTCTATGTTGTTAATCTCTTTCATGGAGATTAAGGCTTATTTCACTGTTAGTGCTCAAAAACACACGTTGAGTGAATGAATCAATGTTTCCCAATTGTTTTCTTTAAAAATATCAGAGGTATAAGGGTGATGATAATAAGCACTGAAATCTAGTTAGAGAGGTCTCTAACAGAGGTCAGTAAAAATTGATCTCTTTTACTCACTATGAACATGTAGTCAAAATAGTATTTAAGAATAAGGTGAACCTTGACTGTCCACTGAGCTTGGCTCTGTTGGTATTTTTAGGTGACTGAGATGTCTTTAACTTACATGATCTACAATTATTAATACATAGTAATGGTATACACCACTTCTTGATATCTTTGACCTCTTCATCATTCATAACACTTTTGCATAGGCTATATATGTGTGTGTGTGTGTGTGTGTGTGTGTGTGTGTATGTATGTATACTATCAGTGTGTTTTGAAGGTGGCAACAGTTTGAAGACTATGGAAAACAAATACATATATTTGGGAGAGAAAGGCAATCCCAAGTTTAGATACATGAAACAGGTCTATATTTCTCACCAATAGCATCTCTTGATTGTCTCTAATTCCTACCTGACTTGAAATGGCTTAATGTAATTGTTTGGCTAGAGAGTAGGAAGGCTCTTGCCTTCAGAAATATTTACCAAGCACCATAACTCTTATGCTATTATCATGATATTAAATGCCATGGATGGTAAAAAAGTGTATGATGTTTTTGTGAAGATCACAGCTTTATTTTCTCCATGAAAAAATTAGAAATATCTGTTGTCATTCCATCACTCAGTTGTGTCCCAGTCTGCAACCTGGATTACAGCACATCAGGCTTCCTTGTCTTTCATTGTCTCCCAGAGTTTGCTCAAACTCATGTCCTTTGAGTCGGTGATGCCATCCAACCATCTCATCCTCTGTCACCCCTTTCTCCTTCTGCCCTCAATCTTTCCTAGCATCGCCGTCTTTTCCAGTGAGTGGGCTTTTTGCATTAGGTGGCCAAAGTATTGGAGCTTCAGCTTCAGCATCAGTCCTTCCAATGAACACCCAGGACTGATCTCCTTTAGGATGGACTGGTTGGATCTCCTTGCAGTCCAAGGGACTCTCAAGAGTCTTTTCCAACACCACAGTTCAAAAGCATCAACTCTTTGGCACTCAGTGTTCTTTATAGTCCAACTCTCACGTCCATACAAGAATACTGGGAAGATTATAGCTTTGATTATATGGACTTTTGTTGGCAAAGTGATATCTCTGCTTTTTAATACACTGTCTAGGTTTGTCATAGTTTTTCTTCCAAGGACCAAGTGTCTTTACTTGGGGAAAAATGTGTAGAAATTATAAAAACTCATATTAGTAGTCTGAAACCTCAGAGCAGGATTATATGGTTAGGGTCTAAATCTTGACTTACTTTTCTAAAGATATCTTTAGTTGGCAAAACTATATAGTTGTATTATGTGAAGTCTTCTTGATCTAGTATTTTTGGGTTAACTGAGAGTGATATTATTGTTGGAAAAGAGAAAAGTACCCCTACCCACAAAAAAGTCAAGCACCTTTAACCTGTATGTAAAATAATGCCACATAAAGGAGCTTCAACTATACAGTTTAGATGCCAAATTTGCTTTTACATGAAAATCAGGCAAATGTACTATAGTTGGCTTCCCTCATCACTACTTCAGTGGAATAATGGAAAGATGAGGGGCTTTTAGATGAGATGATCTGGACTTGAGTCGTGTTTTGTAAATCAGGGCAAGTTTCTTGAGCATGCTGAGCTTCCATTTCTGAAGTATAAAATGGCTTAACAACCTCATCACAACTCATTGTGGAGATTAAATAAGTGTGTGGTGAAAGTGCTCAGCAATTAGATCCTCAGTAAATGTGAAGTCCAGACTTCTATTGCACTCATAGTTGTTTCCACAGAGCTTAACCAAAATTAGTTTTCATTTCATATGTTAGCTTTGTCTCTGTACTGAGTTAAATTATCATCGAGGAGATAGCCAAAAGGTACACAAAAGATGTTCAGTATCATTCATCAAGGATGTAAATCAAAACCACTATGAGATATTACTTCACACTTGTTAGAATGGCTGTCATGAAAAAGACTAGATGGTGAGTGTCATCTAGGATGTGGAGAAAAGAGAATCCTTGCGGAATGTAAATTGGTTAAGCCACTGTGGAAACCAGTATGGAGGTTCATCAAAAAAAATTATAAATGGAATTATCCAGCAATTTCACTTCTGAGTATATATCCAAAGGAAATGAAATGATGTCCTGAGACAGATGCACTCCTGTGTTCATAGCAGCATTATTCATAATAGGCAAGAGTGGAAATAACCTAGGTGTTCATCAATGGATGAATCAATAGGAATTGATGAGAGGACAGATGAGAAATGTAGGCAGGGCTTTTTTGGGACTCCTCTGCAGCGCGAGGAGCAGAAACAAGTCCAGGCCTCTTGCCCACCCCGCTTGGTGGCACTCTGAGCAGGTGCAAGCGCAGTACCTGCCTTTGCTCCTGACTCCTCGGAAGGGGCGGTTGGGGTTTTGGTCTTTCTGTGTCTTGCTGTTTATAATTTGTCTCAACTGCACAAACAGTTATTAGTTAGAAACTATTAGAAACTACTTGTCCCTGAGAGTTTGTTTGTATTTTGTTGCTGAGGGAGACATTTGTCAGGATTCAAGCACTGCAGCTAAGTGTCCCAGGCTGCAGCCTGTCTCAAATGGATACAAAAAATGAGAAACTGTATATATATATAATATGTTATATGTATATATATTATATATACATATGTAATATGTTATGTATATATAATAGATTTATATAATGAAATTGAAACAGAGTTATAGAATGAAATTCAAACAGAACAAGTCCTTGCCCTCTATGTCCTCAACCTGCCTTTTGTCTGTAGAAAAACTTTAGCCAAAGAATAAATTTAATCAGAGAAGTGAGAAAATGCAGAAACAAAGGAAAACAGTCAAAGGAGACAGAATAATACTAGTTTAGTCTGTAAGCATAGTCAAGAGCCTTTAGTTCCTCCTCAGGGGCTGTAGATCATACCCTGAGCCGTGTCCTCTGAGCTGTCTTATGGAGTGCAAGACGGTAACTATATGATGACCAGACTGTAGCCATGACATAACCTGCTACAGTTCCAAGAACTGGCCTCAAATAAATGAGAAAAAACTGGCCCTGGAACTAAAAGCTAACTGTATTTAAAACAATCAAGATGATATTGATCAGACACTGATGACTAATCTCAAGATGACTGTGCTGTTTCTGCATGTAGCCCCCTCCCGCCATCTATAAAAGCTCTTAAGCTTTTGTCCTTTAAGCTCTTGTCCACTGGTTGCCAGAGTCAGGACGGGGAGTTGGCTTTTGGATGGGAATCTCAACACCCCACCTTGTCCCCCATTGCTGGCTTCTGAAATAAAGCAAACTTTCCTTTCCACCAACTTAATGGTGATTATAGCTAACAATACTATATTATACATTTGAAAGTTTCTAAGAGGTTAGAACTTAAATGTTCTTACCACAAAAGCAAATGGTAACTATGTGAAGTGATGGATGTGTTAACTAACCTCATTCACGTATATACATGTATGAAATAATCATATTGAACACTATCAGTTCAGTTCAGTCGCCCAGTCATGTCTGCCTCTGCAACCCCATGAACTGCAGCATGCCAGGCCTCCCTGTCCATCACCAACTCCCGGAGTCCACCCAAACCCATGTCCATTGAGTTGGTGATGCCATCCAACCATCTCATCCTCTGTCATCCCCTTCTCCTCCTGCCCTCAATCTTTCCCAGCATCAGGGTCTTTTCAAATGAGTCAGCTTTTTGCATCAGGTGATCAAAGTATTGGAGTTTCAGCTTCAGCATCAGTCCTTCCAATGAACACCCAGGACTGATCACCTTTAGGATGGACTGGTTGGATCTCCTTGCAGTCCAAGAGACTCTCAAGAGTCTTCTCCAACACCATAATTCAAAAGCATCAATTCTTTGGCACTCAGCTTTCTTTATAGTCCAACTCTCACACCCATACATGACCACTGGAAAAACCATAGCCTTGACTAGACAGACCTTTGTTGACAAAATAATGTCTCTGCTTTTTAATATGCTGTCTAGGTTGGTCATAACTTTTCTTCCAAGGAGTAAGTGTCTTTAATTTCATGGCTGCAGTCACCATCTGCAGTGATTTTGGAACCCAGAAAAATAAAGTCAGCCACTGTTTCCACTGTTTCCCTATCTATTTGCCATGAAGTGATGGGTTCGGATGCCAAGACCTTAGTTTTCTGAATGTTGAGTTTTAAGCCATCTTTTTCACTCTCCCCTTTAACTTTCATCAAGAGGCTCTTTAGTTCTTCTGCACTTTCTGCCATAAAGGTGGTGACATCTGCATATCTGAAGTTATTGATATTTCTCCCGGCAATCTTGATTCCAGCTTGTGCTTCCTCAAGCCCAGCATTTCTCATGATGTACTCTGCATATAAGTTAAATAAGCAGGGTGACAATATACAGCCTTGACGTACTCCTTTTCCTATTTGCAACCAGTCTTTTGTTCCATGTTCAGCTCTAACTGTTGCTTCCTGACCTGCATACAGGTTTCTCAAGAGGCAGGTCAGGTGGTCTGGTATTCCCATCTCTTTCAGAATTTCCCACAGTTTATTGTGATCCACACAGTCAAAGGCTTTGGCATAGTCAATAAAGCAGAAGTAGATGTTTTTCTGGAACTCTCTTGCTTTTTCAATGATCCAGAGGATGTTGGCAATTTGATCTCTGGTTCCTCTGCCTTTTCTAAAACCAGCTTGAACATCTGGAATTTCATGGTTCACATACTGTTGAAGCCTGGCTTGGAGAATTTTAAGCATTACTTTATAACCTTACACAATATTGTGTGTCAAAAGTTATGTCTCAATAAAGTTAGAAAACATAAAATTGAGGATAATAATCAGGTTTAAGTCTTCTCTTTAATATACCACCTGGTGGCTCAGATGGTAAAGAATCTGCAGGAGACCTGGGTTCAATCCCTGGGTTGGGAATATCCTCAGAAGAAGGAAATGGCAACCCACTCCAGTATTCTTGCCTGGAGAATCCCATGGACAGAGGAGCCTAGCAGGCTACAGTCCATGAAGTTGCAAATAGTCAGAGATGACTAAGCGACTAACATTTAATACCAGTATTCAGTTATAACAATGTGGCAGGGAATTTACTAGCTTGAGGTATAGGTTCTCTCATCTGCTGACTGATACTGTTTCATCTATAACTATCTATCATCAACCTCAGATTTTTTATACCATGATATAAATATGTGTACTTCAACATTTCTGTGTTTATTATGAAATTTGGTAAGAGCCAACAGCTCTTATTTAACCAGAAGAGCAACTGACTTATCCCAGAAAGACTTTTTATTTGTTGGGTTTAAACATCTCTTCTCATATGCAGCAACTTGCACTTTATTTAATTACTTAAAGATAAAGAGACTTTTCAGTTTCTATTTATAAAAAATAGCTGTAAAAACAGTTTAAAATAAGTAACACCAGTATAATGTTTTATGACAAGGATTTCTAGGTGATTTTTAACAAAATTCCATCACAAATTTCAAAGTGATAAACTCACGTTCCTAATGACACGTATTTCCAGAAAGGGAGTTAAATCCAAGTCTGTATACATAATCATGAAATGATAATGTGCTAAAGAACTACTTTGCTCTAACCATGAAAAAAATGCAGCATCCTAAATGGCTAAATTCACATGTGTGAAGGGTAGAGGGTAAAGATACAGATCACAAAACAGTTCCTAACACTTTTTCACCTCCTCCCCCAAAAAAGTGGTAATCTGGATTTACTAGTCATGGAATTATTTTTTTAAGCAAGAGTTTTTTTTTCCCCCTTTATTTACACTGCAATTAAAAAAAAAATCTGTTTTTAGTTTTTTAAGGAACCTCCATACTGTTCTCCATAGTCACTGTATTAATTTACATTCCCCCCAACAGTGCAAGAGGGTTCCCTTTTCTCCACACCCTCTCCAGCATTTATTGGTTGTAGATTTTATGATGATGGCCATTCTGACCAGTGTGAGGTGGACACAACATTGTAAAGCCATTATACTCCAATAAAATTTTTTTAAATGTCTAGAAGGATTAGTATGTATACAGGAATGTTTTATTAAACATATTTATAGTGAATTGGAGATAAAAATATTTTTGATAGAATTTAGAAGGTAAGGATATTTTTTATTGGAGTATAGTTGACTTAAAATATAATGATATTAGTTTATTAGTGTTAGTTTCAGGTAAACAGCAAAGTGATTCAGTTATACATTTTTTTCAGATACTGTTCCATTCTAGGTTATTGCATGATATTGAATCCCCTGTACTATATGATAAATTATTATATCTATTTTATATATAGTGGTGTGTATCTGGTTATCCCATACTTAGAAGTTAAACATTTTAGATAAGTCAATACATTTCTAAGTTAGAAAAACTCATCTGGCTTCTGTGATAATATAACTTCTGCTTATTCTCATTTTCTTTTCTGTCTTCTTTGTAGACTACTCTGTTCACATTGATGTTGCCCAGGTATGTCCTCCTCCCCTACTGACCTGTGCATCCATTCTCTGGATTTAACTGTCACATCACTGTAGCAATATCTATCTATCTATCTATCTAGATATATATATTTGTTGTTGTTTAGTCCCTAAGTTGTGTCTGACTATTTGTAGCCCTATGGACTGTAGCCCACCAGGCTTCTCTGTCCATGAGATTTCCTAAGCAAGAATCCTGGAAGAGATTGCCATTTCCTTCTTCAGGGGATCTTCCTGACCCAAGGATCCTACTCCAGGGGACCTTTCAGACCCAGGGATCCAACCCATGTCTCCTACATTGGCAGGTGGATTCTTACTGCTGAGCCACCAGGAAAGCCATACACACACACAGACACACACACACACACACACAGAGACACAGACACACACACAGATACACACAGATACACACACACACAGACACACACACATACACACACGTATGTGTATATACAGATGAAAAAGAGAGAAAATATCAGAATCTAGAGTCTGTCTAACTGTTGTTCACAATGTTGGCTAAGATACCATGTTACTGGATATACAAAGAAACATTAAAATGTGACTAATACTCAAAACAAAAGACAGTCAGTACACACTTCTGTGCTATACTAAAACCCACTGAAATAAACACATTAAATGAGTAAATTTTATGCTATGTGAATTATATCTCTGTCTGGCTGTTAGAGCAACAGGCTATCAATGGAAGTTCAACTCTGAGATGATCCATATGGAATTAGCAGACAAAGTTTTAAAAGTAATTGTAGTTACTAGGCTCTGCTCTAAAAGAGAAAAAAGTACCTATAATGAATAAACACATAAATCTTTACCGAAAAACTGTAATGACATGAGTTTGCCCAAACTCCGGGAGATAGTGAAGGACTGGGACACCTGGCGTGGTACAGTCCATTGGATCGCAAAGAGTCGGACACAACTGAATGACTGAACAGCAGCGATTTAAGCAATCAAGTGGAAATTACAGGGAAAATGTCTATTAGAGATACATTATAGATTTAGATGTAAAAATATGTCTACATATGTATGTATGTATTTATCTGTATCTATGTATCTACCTATGTTATAATTTTCACCCAGGATTTTCCACCTGAGATTTATTCTAATAGATACAGGTGTCATTGGGCTTCCCAAGTGGTGCTAGTGGTAAAGAACCTGCTTGACAACGCAGGGGACATAAGAGACGCTGAGTTCATTCCCTGGGTCAGGGAAGATCCCCTTGAAAAGGGCATGGAAACCCACTCCAGTATTCTTGCCTGGAGAATTCCATGGTCAGAGGAGCCTGGCGGGCTGCAGTCCAGGCAAAGGGTTGGACACAACTGAGTGACTTAGCACACACGCACAAGCATCACTGGGCATCTTTGCATCTTTATGCACCTGAACTCAACGTATTTAAATTTGAGCTCAACATCTGCTGTAAAACTCCACCTCCTGCCATACCTGCACAGAGGTTGATGACTTGAAGTATTTCTCTTGAGAAAACTTTACAAAAGCTGTACTTCTTTTTGGTTACTATATATAGTTACTATATATAAAAAAAATCCTTTAAAAATGTTATATAAATAAAATTCGGTTCATGTTTTTTTCTATTTTCTTTTGAAAATACATCCCAGGCTTGAAAACGGTGATTTAGTAATAGTAGACTATATCTGTCAATACTTGTGTATGCACATATGCATGCGTGCGTGCTCAGTTGTATCTGTCTCTATGCGAGCCCCCTGGACTGGAGCCCGCCAGGCTCCTCTGTCCACGGGATTTCCCAGGTAAGAATACTGGAGTGGGCTGCCGTGTTGTCCTCCAGGGGATCTTCCCGACCCAGGGATCAAACCCACGTCTCTGGCTTTGGCAGGTGGATTCTTTGCCACTGAGCCACCTCAGAAGCCCACGTACACATATTATTTACTTATCAATAATTATCCCTTTACTTTCTTTTTATTTTCTCATGCTGTCATTTTGAACTTTTAAAACACTAAAGTTTTAAGAACTTCTCTCAGTGGAAGTCTCAAGATTATCACCCTGTTTATTCTAATAAAAACAAAGAAAACACGACATCTTAGAAGACTGATTATAATAGCCATTATCTAGGCACAAAAAAGGAAAGGGAATAGCGAGATATCATATAGAATTAACAAAGCGTAAACAATATTTCACGTTACACTAAAGGCATTTTGTTTAAAATAAAATTACATGGCTCAGGTAGCATAAAAATGCCACCAAAGTGGAGAAACAGAAGGTTAAGAATCAGATTCATTAGAGCTGGTTTGGGGCTGAAGAGTTCAAGTCCAGCGCCATGGTCTCTGCCACCTCAGTGTTACAGTGACATTTTCAGGGTGCAGTGCTCACGGTGCATCTTCATCTTTTCTCCGTTTAATGGCAACAGGAGTCAACAGCCATGAAATTGCTGGAGGGCCCCTAATAAATACTTGGATTTACTGAAGGAAAACAGCTGTCCACATTTGTACAGATATGTATAACACCTAATGTAAAACAAGGCAAAATAAGGCATTACACTGGGCCTCCTGAGTTTCTTCCTTTCTTTTTTTTTTTGAAATGGAAATATTCTTATCTGGACAAAGGGTAGATGTGGTTCCTTATGAACAGCAACTATGTGGAACCTTTTATCTGTGGAACTGCTCATAAGATAAAATACTTACAACCATTGCCTCTTTGTCAAGAAATTAGCTGTAAATTAACTTATTGAAAGAAAAGCACACGTGTTGTGTGTGTACACATATACATGTATACCCACATATTTGCATATTTAATCTTCTCAGTCGAAGTCTTTTTCTCCTTCTAAATTCAAACATGCCCTAGAAATGAAGACTCCATTTTATGAGCAAAGATGTAATAATCCTTGCATATTAGAGCTTTTTTAACTAATGAAGAATTAATGTTAAAATAAGGGGAGTAATCAGTTCTTGAGGACTGTGAGTTATTTTTTGTTTGCTTTTCTTTTCCATAATGGTTTATTATCAGATATTGAATATAGTTTCATGTGCTATACAGTAGGACCTCATCATTTATTCTATAGATGATATTTTGTGTTGTTAATCCCAAACTCCTAATTTATTCCTTCCCTCCCTCCCCTTTGGTATCCTTAAACATGTTTTCTATGTCTGTGAGTCTGTTTCAGTTTTGTAAATAAGTTCATTTGTATCATATTTTAGATTCTACGTATAAGTGAAACCATTTGATATTTGTCTTTCTCTTTCTGATTTACTTCACTTAGTAGGATAATTCCTAGGTCTACCCAAGTTGCTGCAAATGGCATGATTTCATTCTTTTTATAGCTGAGTAATATTCTGTGTGTGTGTGTGTGTGTGTGTGTGTATAGTCACCAGGAAATTGGCACTTGTCACGGGCACTTGCCATCTACCTCTACAAAGGTTAAATCATGTGCTGCTGCTGCTGAGCTCCAACACCCCTGGAAGGGGCTCAGGAGGAGAGCAGAAATGAGGCACTCTGCTCTGGGAAAACTGGCAGGACAGGTCTTCAGAGAGTTAGACATTCCTAGAAGCTGCTTTTATGAGCCCAATTCTTGTTATCTCCTCATATCTAGAAAAGCACTAAAATCCTTCAAGGGGACGACTGTTTTTTGTGACTAATAGATGCTTCATGAGATCAGCAGAAACTTTCTAAAAAAATAAACATGCTTGATTGCATGCACTCCCCCTTTAACAAAATCACATACATACTGTCCTTCCCCCTGCTTCTTTGGAGCAATTTCTCAGAGCTATTTGATGTGCTATCTCCCGGGCTGCAGTCCTCATATTGCCCCAAATAAAACTTACATCACGGCTGTCATGTGGCGCATCTTCTTATCCACTTGTCTGTCAGTGGACATTTAGGCTGCTTCCATAGCACTTGGCGGTACTGCTCTGAACACTGAGGTGTACGTATCTTTTCAAATTAGAGTTTTCTCTGGATATATGCTCAGGAGTGAGATTTCTGGATCACATAGCTTAAGTTTTAATATATTTAAACCCTCACCCAAAAGAAAAATGTAAATTATTCTCTACTTAGGTTTCTACTTAGCATGTAAATTTTGGAAATTATTTAATGAAGTTAAGACAGTCAGAATTATTCTGATATAAAATATAATCGATAATATTTAGTAATGTATAATTGAGCTGTATTTTAGTGAATGTTAGAATAATGGTATATACATTAAACCACAGGCATCTTAAGGGTTTTAAAATGTGTGGTTAGGGGATTTTCCAGCGGCCGTATATTCTGCCAGATGCTCCAGTTTTTGATCTGCTCCGCAGTTTAGGAATGAAGAACTTATTTTGCAGAAGTGCTGTTGCCTGCATTCCGATGGTTTTCTCCAGCTGTGCCGCTGTCTGCAGCTCACGGCCACAGCATCTCTGCTGATCAGACCCCTTGGTCTCAGTTTTAAAATGCTGCTTATAATAACAAAAGCTAGAAGAGCTACTTTGAGTTACATAAATTTAGAGTTGAATAGTTATAGTTTGTTTTTGCATGGTTTTTCAGATGAAATTGGATAACATAGTAATGAAACTTACAAGGTTAAAAATTAAAGGCCAAAATAATATTTAAATAAGATGTGAAACAGCATAATCATACAGTTGGAGACTAGTTTCCAAAAGTCACTACAGAAAACTGATCTCATCAACTTATAATGAGTGCCATGTATATAAAGATATGTCTGCATAATAAAAGCTTAGATATCTCTGCCATGAACGTTTGTAAGACAAATAACCTTTTCAGCAAACGTGTGCATGGGGGATATTTTGAAACTCACAGCACTTGTCAAGAGGAAATTAATTTCCACTCGAACTAAGCTAATGTGAATGTCAAAAATGCCCTTTGAAAGTTTAATCACAAGATAAAAGATCATGTCTAAGAGTAAATTTGCATATATAAAAACAATCTATAACACTGACTAAATGTTGTTTTATTACAACCCAGTTCAGTAAACAATCTGGCTGTGTGACCTTGGCTAAGTCATTTAGTTTCAGTGTCCTCATATAAATAACTGATATGTGAGGACATACTGAGACATTCATTCAATAACAATGAAAATAATAAAGCAAGTCTACAATGTATTATTTTAAGAATGATAAGAGACATTTATATACACATGTATCATATATATGCATATGTATATAGATATGAATTATCTGCTTAATAATTATACTTTCCTATTTGCATATTAATCATATATATATTCATATACTTATTAAAAGTTTAGTGTCTAGATTTGTTAATGTTTTATACTTTATTATAAAGTACTCTTCAAGTCAAAAGAAGAAAAATCCTACAGAATCTTTCCTTCTGGAGTATTAATAAGAGAGATTTGTTCAAAATTTTAAAATGAATGTTGAAAAGTGATGAGGATCTCCATAAATAAGATAAATTAAAAATGCATGGCTAGAGCTTTGTGATGTTAATGTAAAACACTATTAATTTTTATAGTTGTAAATCAAGCTGGCAACATTCAAAAGTCATGTCCTTTTTAGACTTCCAGGTTTCACTGGGTTGGAGGACTAAGATATATAGTAAGAGTGGGTTTATACACGCACATATTTACCTTTATACACAGACCAAGCAAATCCGAAAAACCAAATAAAATAAGTTTGTCAAGATTTATTAAACTGTGAAATAGGATAGAGTCTCCTTATAAAAGCAGATTATGGGTGGCTCAGATGATAAAGAATCTTCCTGCAATGCAGGAGACCCCGGTTTGATTCTGGGTCAGGAAGATCCCCTGGAGATGCAAATGGCAACCACTCAGTATTCTTGCCTGGGAAATCCCATGGACAGAGGAACCTGGTGGGCTATTGTCTATGGGGTCGCATAGAGTTGGAATTGACTTAGCGACTAACACATAACACGCAAATAAAAGCAGAAGACAATTTATTTTATTTCAGTTTGCCAAACCATTCTTTATACATTCTCATCACAGCAACATTCTGCATCAAGCAAAATCAGGATGTTCATATCAGTACAGGGGAGGAATTAGATATGAAATGAGTTCTGTACTTATTCCCATTTCAGGGGTCACAGAAAGAAAATAAAAATTAAACTTTAAAGCTGAAACACTCAGGACTAGGCTAATAAAAGCTTAAATTTTTTAAATGAAAATTCAAAATTTTATGGGTATAGGAATATCACTGACTCTAATTTCATAGTATGATAAACCACCTATTGTTATCAATGGGATTAACTCAGGCTGCCTCTAAAAATAACACTGAGCATTTGATGATTTATCCTTTAGTCTTCTTTTTTTAAATGTTGTTAACAAGGTTAGTGCTTGGCAGTGAATGAATAAATGTATAGCTCAAAGGCAGTTTTCTTGGAAAAACTTGGTGACACTTTCCTAGCAAAATCGTGCATGTTTTGGTTTATTCCTGTTTTTTAAATGTCGCTTCAATGGGCTGCCCAGGTGGCTCAGTGTGAAGAGTCTTCCTGCCAAGGCAGGAGATGTGTGTTCAATCCCTGGGTCAGAAAGACCCTGGAGAAGCAAATGGCAACCCACTCCCAGAAAATCCCATGGACAGAGGAGGACTACAGTCCATGGGGTCACAAAGAGTGGGACTTAAGTTGCAAAGACTTAAGCAATGGAGCACAACACAAACTTGGCTTCAATATTCTGATCGTGTGTGTGGGTCTTTTTTTTCTCCTGTGATTTTCTGGATTGCAAAGACCACAGTCTTTCTTCGTCCATTTATTCTGAACACGAAGTACAATATTAGCATATTCAAGGTAGTTAACAAGTCTTTGACAAAATTAATGGGTGAAGGAATAAGTGATTGTATAGTGACACACGTCTTTCAGTTCAGTTCAGTCGCTCAGTCGTGTCCGACTCTTTGCGACCCCATGAATCACAGCACGCCAGGCCTCCCTGTCCATCACCAACTCCCGGAGCTTACTCAGACTCATGCCCATCGAGTCGGTGATGCCATCCAGCCATGTCATCCTCTGTTGTCCCCTTCTCCTCCTGCCCCCAATCCCTCCCAGCATCAGGGTCTTTTCCAACAAGTCAACTCTTCGCATGAGGTGGCCAAAGTATTGGAGTTTCAGCTTCAGCATCAGTCTTTTCAGTGAACACCCAGGGCTGATCTCCTTTAGGATGGACTGATTGGGTCTCCTTGCAGTCCAAGGGACTCTCAAGAGTCTTCTCCAACACCAGAGTTCAAAAGATCAATTTTTCGGAGCTCAGGTCCTTAGACAGTATCAATTAGCCAGTTACAAACTCAAGCTCATTGTTTTATTCATTCACAAATAGTGACATAGTGCTTAATATAAATAAAACAAATGAATCCATAGATAGCCATCTGCTATCAATTTAGCATGTCATTCATGAGAATAAAAATAGAAGGGGAAGGAAACAGTGCCCATCCGTACGCAGTGCCCCCGGCTGGAGGTCTGTGGGCAGGAGATTGAAGGTCATTATGGGCTCTGCAGAAAGCTACCTAGGTGACCTTGGCTGCTTAACCCTTCTGGCTATCAGTTTCTTTATTTGTAATATAAAGGGATCACCTTAATGGTCTTTAAG
This sequence comes from Cervus canadensis, assembly GCF_019320065.1. Taxonomy (NCBI): domain Eukaryota; kingdom Metazoa; phylum Chordata; class Mammalia; order Artiodactyla; family Cervidae; genus Cervus; species Cervus canadensis. Next base: position 16,675,823 of record NC_057416.1, read on the forward strand.
TTCCCTGTATGTCTAACATTTTATTATGATGATTGATAGTTGTTTTGTTCAGGCATAAGCTCTGTAGGCTCCTCATCACAGATTGCTTGAGGCACAGGCATAAAATCATTATAAAGGGTATCAACAGGGGAAACCATAGTTCTAAAATTATTTTCTGTGCAAAATACAGCAGAAATACAGAGGCAAAGAAGGGTCAAGCCGTGGTGAAGGCCTTGGTGTTCGGGATGGGGGTGGGAGAGAAAGCGTCAGTGTTCGAGAGAAGTGTCCCATCTAAATACTGACACCCACACTAGGATTTTAAGGATGAGTTTTGCAGGGGCACAGCAGGGGATGTAACGGGATGAGCTATTCCAAATGTCACACACAGCATGCGCAGAGAGGAGAGGCTTGAAACAGTGGGAACATAAAGGAAATTGGCAGTAGTTTGGTTTTGTTGGAGAATTAATTTGTGTGACAGGTTGGAGATTGGAATTGTAGGTTAACAGCCAGACCTAGAGAATCTTGAATTCCATGCCCGAGGGTGTGTAGACTTAATTATTTGTTCCTCATGAACCATTAGGAGGTTTTAACGCAGGAGGGACAGGACAGACCATTGTTTACAAAGATCCTGGCGACTGCTCTATAAAGATGGACTCAAGGGAATAAAAGCAGAGGCCGTGGGTAGTTTCAGAGGAAAGTGGGGTGACGTTTCAGTGAGAGACAGGCAGGTGGTAAACTGGAGCCACCGCAGTGATGTGAAAAGTGGGGTCACGATGAGAAATTTATGAGAATCAATCAATGACTTTTGGTAATAGAGATCAGGGAAGAATTACAGGAGAGAGGAGGAGTTTTTTAGGTTGGACAACTGAGTGGAGAGGATTTCATTAATGGAAATAGGCAACTTCAAAGCACAAACATGTTCTCAGAAAAAAGATGCAGAATTTGCTTTTATTATGTTGAATTTGAAGTACCTTGGCAACATTCCAGAGGGAATAGCCCATTGCAATTAGACTAGTATCCACAAACCTTTCTAGTCTTTTTTTTCTACATTCTATTTTTTAATTGGAGGAAATTGCTCAACAATGTTGTGTTGGTTCTGCTGTAAAACACTGCAAATCAGCTGTAATTATACTTACATCTAGTTTTGTCTTAAAAGTCTAACATGGTGCTGCCACACACCCTCATTTCCTACCACCCCTCTTAACCTGCTCTAGCCACACACCACTATTGTTACAGTCATATGTGTCAAACTTTTCTTTTATCTTCCCCCGAGCTTTCACACTTAACCTTTACTCAGTTTAAAACGACTTCCTCCCAGACATCTATAGAGCTGTTTTGTGTCTGCTAAGCCTTAGTTATTACGTCTCAGGATATCCTCGTCTTGGAGTCACCTTCTAAGACTCTCTGAATGTTGCTCAACCCCTCAGTCATCTTTAGCAGCTCCCATGTTGTTTCCTTCATTGCTTTGTCCAAAGGGGAAAATCCTACTCCTGTTAATTATTGCTTCGCTCTGTAGCAATAAATTCCCATGCTATGGGAATATGCTTGTTCTTAAGGAACCATCAACAGCTATACATTCAAGTGTATGTACACAGGGCTTCCCTGGTAGCTCAGATGGTAAAGAATCCCCCTGCCAATGCAGAAGACTCGGGTTTGATCCCTGGGCCTCGAAGATCTCCTGGAGAAGGAAATGGCAGCCCACTCCAGTATCCTTGCCTGGGAAATCCCATGGACGCAGGAGCCTGCTGGGCTATCATCCATGGAGTTGCAAAAGAGTTGGACACGAGTTAGCGACTAGCAACAAATATGTACATACATTAATACATATATAATTATATGTATATGTAGTATATATATATTTGTGTGTATACATAGACTATAACTTAAAACTCAGAAGAAACATCACCTTTGTATAAAATAAATCCATGAATAAAATAATCAAATATAAATTATAACTAATAGATATATAACTCTAGTATAATCTATTAATATATGTATATATAGCATGTATGTAATTTAGATAAAAAGAGTATAAGCATTTATAAGTATTTATTTGAATTGAGTGAAGTTGCTTAGCGACTTTTTCTTTGTGACCCAGAATACTGGAGTGGGCAGCCTTTCCCTTCTCCATTATTTAAATTTACTCAGTATATATTATATAGTTAGAAAAGTCTAGTTTATTATCCTTTCAACTAGTTATTAATAAAGACAAGGTAAAATTTATAAGAACGGTACATACTTAAAAAGCAATTTTACTCTACCCGTCAGTGTATTTGCCCTACATTGCAGCTGTTTACTCTGTGAATTTTTTTTCTAAGGCTGTAATTCTACCATGGGGCAGAGTGTACCAAAACAAACAGAAAGGGTCACAACCCTCTGTCTAACCTTTGATATTTAAACCAAACTCCCAAACCTTTTGAAAATGTAAATTGCCCTGGCCTGTTCACTGAGAAGACAAGAACGTATAAAGCGTATAACAGAAGAATTATTTTTTTGTAAAATGTAAATCTGATTTTTTTTTCCCCCCTTGAGCACTTCTCAAGTGTTAAATTTAAAGACAGGTAATTATTATCGCTTCTTTAGAGCCCAAGAAAAACAAGTTAGTGCTTAGTAAAATGAACATGTGATCTACCTTATTACTTGTTTTTTTTGATAGGTAAGTAAGAAAAATTTACACAATGAAGCCACAGAGACAATAACAGCACTGTCTGGAGAAGACAGACTCTAAGAATAAGGGTTGACATTTGTTCAACCCAGTGACAAAAAGCAGTGGGTAGAAATTTCTGATCTTCACGTGCCTGCTGAAAAGAACTAGTATTTCTAAGAAAGCAGCAGCACATAAACCACCACCAAAACTAGCACCAGGTTTAACATTAGCTTTCAAATAACACACTGGACTACTAATTTTTAGTGACCTTTACTAAGTTAATCAAAATACTCCCAAGAAATCCATTTCTGTAGAAATAGAGAAAATATCAATGGTGTGCAAACTCATACCTGCAAATTGTTGAGAGTCTGACTCCAGAAGGTCACTTCATCAAAGTCCCCGGGGTACAGCCGTTGATGCTTCACAGTATGTGGTATGAATCTCCATAAGATGAACCGGTAAAGGTTATAGGAAATTGTGATTTGTGAAATCCACCCACTGTCTTTTGTGTGTCTTTTTTTTCTTTTTGAAACTTTATTTGTTGTCCAGTTGCTCAGTCAAGTCCTGCTCTTTGTGACCCCATGGTCACAGCACACCAGGCCTCCCTGTCCTTCACCATCTCCCGGAGTTTGCTCAAACTCATGTCCATCTAGTTGGTGATGACATCCAACCATCTGATCTTCGGCTGCCCCCTTCTCCTCCTGCCTTCAATCTTCCCCAGCATCGGGGTCTTTTCTAATGAGTCAGCTCTTAGCATCAGGTGGCCAAAATATTGGAGCTTCAGCTTCAACATTAGTCCTTCAAATGAATATTCAAGGTTGACTCCTTTAGGATTGACTGCTAAAACTTCATTTTTACAGAGAAAGTTTAGGTTTGTGGCAAAATTGAGGGAGAGGTACAGAGATTAGGCATATACCCTCTTGTCCCAACACACACAGACTCCCCATCATCACCCTCCCTCTCCAGATGAGTACATTTGTAACAAGTAATGAACCTACATTGACAACTCATTATCACACAAATTCCTTTGTTTACGTTAGGGCTCACTTTTCATGTAATTCTGTAAATTTGGACAAATGTATAATGGCGTGTATCACAAAGTGTGAACACTGGGTGCATAGTTTAGAAAGATTCTGGTTGCACCAAAGCCTGGTGAGAGTTAATTATTTCAATAGGGGTCAGCCAGCTTCTTTGCATACAGTAAGGGCATTACTGTAATCTTTCATTATGTGTTGCAGGGAAAATGCTGATCTTTCCATGCCATAGGAGAAGTCCTGAAAAGGACACTCTGGTTTAACAAAATACCCTATATGTACCTTGGTCTTGGCTTCACCTTAAATATAAACCACTAGCAATGATCTCAAACATTATGTGTATATACTATGATATATAAAAATGTATACATACTGTCTCATCCAAGTTTTGCTCACAAAAGCACAATGGTTCCAACCATTTTTCATGAGAAATAGCTTAAAAATGCATTTCTCATTTGTTTTTTTTAGTGCCCTGGATCTTACTTCCAAACATAGAAGTGAGTTATTTAATGTCCCTTGTAATTTAAGACATGGTGAAGTATCAGCAAGTATTTATTTCTCGGAAAAGAAATCATAACATAAACGTAAACAAACCAAACTTGAATCTCAAGTATGTAGTCATCATTGGTTTTCCGCCCACATGCTCCCTGTCGCCACACTGACACGTTTCCCGATCTGTCGCGGGGAGGTGAAAGTGTTTGCCTGCTCTCTGTATAATCGCCACTTACTGTGCATTCCGTGGCTGTGGTTTAGAGCATGTTCACTCTCACACTGCCTCCTATAGGCTACGTTGCCCAAGCTGTCGTATCTATTGTCTTCAGTCTGGTTTCAACCACTGTGAAATGAGAAGGAAGGAAGAAGGCAAGTTATCCCCTCTCTCCTTCCTCAAGCTGATGCTCTGACAGTGGCTACATTTTTCTGTGCTTCCCTCCAGAAAGATCCATGTGGCCTCAGTCACCACCAGATGATTGCTTTCCCGAGAGTTGGTTGTTGTTGTTTTCCAGTCGTTGTGTCCAACTCTCTGCGACCCCATGAACTGCAGCACTCTAGTCTTCCCTGTCCTTATTGAGTCGGTGATGCCATCCAACCATCTCGTCCTCTGTCATCCCCTTCTCCTTTTGCTATCAGTCTTTCCTAGCATCAAGGGTCTTTTCTAATGAGTTGGCTCTTTGCATCAGGTGGCCAAAATATTAGAACTTCAGCATCAGTCCTTCCAATGAATATTCAGGGTTGATTTCCTTTAGAAAATGCCTTTTCTTTCTGAGGCTCTAGCTTAGGGAAAAGAATGCCTTGCAAGGGTTTCTGATCTCCCTGTCTCCTTTATGCTCACTTGATCGGCTTCTCGAACCCACCCATCACCCTTGCAGCCAATTCCCAGAATTAAATTTTCCTTGTTTTAAAAGCAGGAAAAGGTTTCTGTGTTCTTGGCTTTTGCCTGGATTGTGACAGATTTACTCTGTATGATGTTATCCTAGGAGTATATTTCACTGGATATATTTCTTTGGTCTCATTTTTAGGCATTGTGGACTAGGGTTTTTTTTTTTTTTAGACTTAAAGCACTAAATTGTACAGATTGCATGGTAAATTAAGAATTAAATGAGTCTTTTTTTTTCTATGAAAGTCTTTCTATTATAAAAATACGCAGCAGTGTAACTTTAATAATTAGTTCTAATGTATATCGAAAACACATATATAAGTGGATTGATAGCATAATTCTTGGAATACTACCATGTGATATATGATTTCCATATATATTTCATTTATTCTTACAATAACTCAACAGGGATACTGTGCAAATTAACTTGCCATTATGAATTTTGTAAAATAGCTCCAAATCACATTCAGGCTCTCTGAGTCCAAAGCCTAAAACATCTCTATTCTGTGAAACTGACCAGAAAAGATATTTCCTCAGAGAATATCGAAACAACAGTGACAGAATACGAATGTGCCATATGTATATTCTTATTTTTAAAATTTCCCTCACCATACTACAAAAACTCCTTGTAGTATTTTAAGATTAACATTTCCCTGCCCTCAAGGAAAGACAATAGAGCAAAACAAGCTTTGTTTTTAATGACCTGAACTCTCAATTTAATGTATTAAGCATACAATATGAAACTAAAAGAAGAGGATACTGTGTTTGGGGGTGAAGATAAGTTAAAGGTAGAACCTCATGAATCCAACATAAAGAAGCAAAGGAAGTGTTTTAGGAGGCAAGGAGAGCCCTGGGAACTGATGATGGGAGGATTTGCACGGGAAAATGGCTACTTTTTGATCAGTGCCTCAAGAGCATTTCCAGTGCAGGGGCAGTACAGGACAATAAGGAAGTTCAAAGTCAAATTGTCTTTGCTGGGTAAGAACAGAAGTGCAGTTTCACTGTCTTACTCCTGGACTGTATCCTCTATCAAAATATAATGACTTGGTTATCTGGATATTATGCAGGACATCATGTTGGTTCACTAACAACAGTGACATCATCTCAGTCTTTGTAAAATGAAGCACAAATAACCAAAATACCTTGATAAGATGCATGCATCATAGAGAGCAGCCGGTAAATCTCATGAAGAATCAGACTTGCTAAATTGGTGACATTTAGAGGTCCAGTGAACTGGGGCATGCCATGAGGTAGAAGTTGCATATCGCATCTTCTGTCATTAAGAAAGACACCCAGCTCTTGATGGGTTCTGTGGATTTTGGAGGAAGGGTTATTTATCAGGTAACTTGAAAGGTTACCAGTTTTACGTGAGGTCTAGAAAAACAGTGGTTACTGGTAGTACAATCTGCTCTGCACCTTGGGCCCCACAACTCAGAAAGGTGCTAGACTTTTCTGTATAGATAATGCTGTATAGAGTCTCTAACAAGCCCAGATATAGGCCTCTTAGGGTCCTGAAATGAAGTCACAGGTCCCATTGACACTCAACAATTACACAAGGCGTGAACCCAAGAAGTAGGGATCCTGGCAGCCCAGCCAAGAGTCTGCTTGACATAGGGATTCAGGTCGAGGTCTGTGAAGACCCAGAGAGCACAAGAGAATTATATGCATGAGTAGCCCAGGTGTCTCTGTAGCACCAATGCCTATTCTTCAGCTTAGGGAGACTTCCCAGGAGGCACTCTATGTTCAACTAATAAAAAAAGGAAAAAAAACATCACTATGTTCTTCATGTTACATGGAGAAAAGAACTAATTTTAGGGTAAAGGAGGTGAATGGGTGCATGGCCATGAGGTGCTTTGGGCTAGCAAACAAGTGTGTGTGCACACGCTTAGACACTTCAGCCATGTCTGACTCTTTGCAACCCATGGACTGTAGCTCACCAGGCTCCTTTGTCCATGGGATTATCCCAGCAAGAATACTGGTGTGGATTGCCAGGCCACCCTCTAGGAGATCTTCCTGAACCAGGGATTGAATCCGCATCTCCTGCTTTGCGGGCGGCTTTTGTTTTTACTGCTGAGCCGCTAGGGAAGTGGAACAGCTATTCAGGGCTCAGCCAAGGGAAAGCCTGAGAAAGCCACTCTTCTGTCTGAGGCTCACTGAAGAGACACTGAACCAGCAGCCGATTGTGGTGCTAAAACTTAGTACCTAGACAACATAGATCTCAGAACCACAAAGTGGAGGTAGGGTTGACCCCTCTCACCGTCCTGTCTAAGTAATTCACTTGTAGAATCATCTGTGCTTTCCATTCCCCCACACGAGGCTTTTCTGGATCAGAGGCAATGGTTTCTAGGAGGGAAATGCTTCCATAGAAAGGATTCCATGTAATTTGACATTAACTACCCCCAGGTTACTTTGTGTTTCTTATGCCTAAGTGCTCATAGGCAAGGAAAGGAGATAATTTAGAGAGGTAATTGACCCAGATTACCTTGAGGAATTAGGGTTGTTTTTACATTGGAGAAGGAAACGGCAACCCACTCCAGTATTCTTGCCTGGAGAATTCCATGGACAGAGGAGCCTGGCAGGGCTACAATCCATGGGGTCGCAAAGAGTCAGACACGACTGAGCGACTAACACACTTTACACAATAGGGACACTGATAAATACTGTGGAGCCCAAAAAGAATAACATGGCCTTCTCTTGATTGTTTTCTCGGGAATAACAGTAAGCGGACGATTACAGAAACCATGGTCCAACAAAAGAAGGAATTATGTGCTCAGAGCCCTTGGGGATGATGGTTTGAGTCAACCCAGAAGACAGACAATTGTGACCAGCCAAAGTGCTCTGTGTTCTTTATATAGGTGACCCGTGAACCCCTCCACTAAATCTTACACTACTTTCCTGTCACTGTTCCGGACTTTCACACAACAGCAATGTTGTGTGCCCCGCTCTAGAACATGCTACCTGGAAGTGCAGGAAGTTAACTCAGTGGAGAAAGCTTTTGAACAGAGGAATATGGGAGAGAGTGGATAGTTTCCTATTTTTTTCTTTAGAAAGGTAGTCTTGAGACATATTTCATACCCCTCTGTAGGAGAGCCCGTGGAATGGGGAGACCAGTTGCCCATCACTGTGGCTAAATTGAAAATGCTTCTCTCTGCTCTCTCTTCTTCCTCGTTCTGTTCCCTTGCACCTGGGTCACAGGCCTTTAGAAAATGTTTGCACTGAAGCCTTTGCTTTACTTCTGGTTTCTGGGGAATTAGTAAGGTACTACTCTTTAGGAGGATGTCAGTACCCACACCGAATCTGTTAATTCCAGTGATCTAAAACTTTGTGACATGCAGGGATTCCAGATCACCACAGGACTCTACTTCAAAGTCTAGAGAGAAGGCTCCATTCAAACTGTACATCACATGTTGCACGTGAGGACCCAGAGCAGCTGCTGGTGCCCAAGCCCTCACACACATCCTCCTATAGCATCCAAGGGAGACAGAGCCCATCATAGACCACCTTCCCCTCTCTTCCGCCATCAGTGTTACCACACTGTCCTCATTGCAGTGGTCTCATGCACTTAAATGGGATTAATTCAAGTGGCAGCAGCCAGTCAAAATGAGATGTCAAAATGCTATTCTTGCTATCTATTCATCTGCAAATGTGTGCTTCCTTTCTAGTTTGCTTATATTTGTTCTTTTCTTTAGAAGTTACATTTCAGCACATGGATAACTCCATAATATGGTTAATATTGTAAATAAAGGAAACAGACAAGCAGATTCCTTATTGTCAATCAGGATCACCTTCAAGAATCTCTGTATCATTCATTTATTTTAAAATCTTATTATGTTTTTCATTTTGGAGGCATTAGTTTCATATTTGCTCCTGAAAAATATTTCCATTTAAAAAAAGTCCAAAATAATGAAGATGATAAAACAAAAAATACATAGTGTCTTTGTCTAAGTGCCATTTCTTTGAATAGATATCTAGCTTTGTTATTATAATATTACAACCTTAGCTCCATCATTAAAATTTGTCTGTCAGTAGGAAAAATAAATCTTATCCATGGTCATAACATACTAGATGTTGGTCTGAAGAAGGGCATTCTTGGACCATTCTTACTATGGGTAGTAAAAGGCTATCTTTGTGCAGAAATGAGCCAAATTTGGTTTGGCACCTTTTCATCTTAATTTCAATGTGCTTTCTTCCATCCTAACAGATATCAACCCATATTTCATTTTTTTCCTGGTGAGGTTGGGGTTTTGTCCTGATCGGGATAACCCTGATCCCAGGCTTATGTGGCCCTGTTACCAGCTAGTCCCTTTCCAAGGAAAATATCCATATTATTGCCTGTGGCCAGGGTTCTTTGAATTATCTTCCCTACCTGCACATTTCATTGTTATTGGTGATTTTCCGCATTCCCACTGTTGAAGCCACTGTTTCCCCCAGTCCTGGCGGTCGGCAGTAGGTGAGTTTCTTGTCTCAACTCACCCCAGGCACCACTTACCCAGGCTTCACACACATCAGGGGGCCTGAAGTGGAAGCCCACCCTCTTCTCATAACCAGTGCTTTATCTGTTGCCTGATATCCACCGATGCTGTTGACTTAATAGTATTCACTGGGGTTTAAATTTATGAAAGCTTAAGTCGCTGCCAGCTCCAAAGATACTTAAATTTGATGAATTGCTCTCAAATATTGAAACCTGCTGTTGCTAAGTCGCTTCAGTCGTGTCTGACTCTGTGCAACCCCATAGACGACAGCCCACCAGGCTCCTCTGTCCACAGGATTCTCTAGGCAAGAACACTGGAGTGGGTTGCCATTTCCTTCTCCTAAAACCTGCTAAAGCCACAAAATAAATTTCTAATGCTAGAATTTAGGTAATTCTAATAAATAAGTAATTTTGAATTGGAGTACATTGTGTCTGTCTGTGTCCAGTCTTGTCTATAATATTTATTGTTTGATCATCCATCTATTTATGATCCATTCTAAATAGAGCTAATATTAATGACAGAGGAGAAACAATGCATATTTTACTAAGTGAAGTAGCAAGGAAAAATAGGGTAGAAGTCATGAGATGGTCTGAGAAGAAAGATGAGAGATTATTTCTTTGCAGAAAGGATTATAGACAAGACGTAGTTTGGCTAGTAGGTTTTTCTTTACTTTTGACTTTTCACTTAAAACCAGAGAAACCAGTTTTTTAAACAGTAAAACGCCCTCTTTTACTTTGTCACACTTGTCCAGTATTTCCTGGAAATCAGAATAAGATGAAAATAAGTGAGATTTTTAAAAAAACAGTGTGAAAGGTGACTCTTGAGTGCTTTGCATTTACTGCCTTACTGGTCCAGTACTGCAAGTTCTGAAAATAGATAAAAATAGTGCATTTTATGTGGCCAAGCTCTGAATCCACATGACACACTGTAGATTTGTTTGAAGTTAAGTCTCAGCAAGTGGAAGAAAAATCAACAAAATCTAAGAAATAACAGAGAGCATATTTTGAAATAAGTGAAAACTTCGGGAAAAATCTAAAAGTAAAATACTTATCTTTCTCAATTGACATTTTCAGCAGTATTTTTTCCTTTTATTAAAAAATGTGAGAACAAATTAGATAGTGCAAAATGCACATTACTTAATACCACCAATGCTCCTATTCTACCTCAAGTCCTTCTCAGAAACAGCCACTTTTATTGATTTTTCTGGTATTTGCCAATATATTTATTAACAACATAAGTACAGGGCTGTTTTCTGATTTAGCAATTTAGACACTTATTCACTATACCCATTTTCATATCCTATTATAATGGATAAGGATTCAACTTTTTTGTATTGGAATTTCAAAGAGAAAAAGACAAATCTCTTAGCCATGAAATAGATTTGTTGCACCGTAAAATGTCAGTGTTAGACTGCTTTTTATATTTTATCTAGCTCAACACTATGTAACACTTGAATTTTTTCCCAACTACTCCTTCTCAGAGGACATCAGCTTCTGCATGATTTCCTCCAGTTTTCTAAAATTATAGCTCTCAAGGTTGTGCATTTCATAATTCCACAGCTAAAAGTCTCTCTCTCGCTCTTTGCTTTCAAATTAAAATCTATATCCCTGGAACTTCCCCCTCTTGATCTAGAATTCCAAATGGATTTACTACTATTCTGTCTGACAGATCTTTAAATGTTTTTAAAACAATGTTCATCTTTTTCTTTAGTTCCCTATCCAACATTAAATATTACAAAGTTCTTGTACAAATGTATTTCAAGCCCTCTTTCCATCATCAGTGCTATCTCTAAATTTTTTAAATTTCTCAATGTCACCCTTCAAGTATGATGCTCAGAATGTACACTGAATGTGTTACACTAGTAGATGTTTCATGCCTCCTTCCTCACTCATGGTGTTTTAGGAAAGCCACGTCACAACATTCACTACTCTTGAGCTTATATGCAACCAAAACGCTTCATAGAGTGCGTTTTACCAAGTTCAGATTCCTTTACATTGAACTCTTGAAATTGATGTTTTGGAACCAAACTAAGCGCCAGATATTTTGTCCATGTTAATTTCTAGTTAGATTTCTAGTTAGATCTAGAAATCTAATTTCTAATTTTCTAATCTAAAATCTAATTTTCTAATTTCTAGTTAGATCTGACATGTGAGTCTGAGACACTTTTGAATACTAATTCCATCATCTGGTTTGTTTCTCAGAGCTTCCATGTTTGTGTCAACTGCAAATGTCCTAGTCCTTCCATTGCCACCCTTACCTGAGTCATTAATAAAGACATTTAGCCAGAAAGACTCAAGGGCAGACTAGGTGTCTCCCTGCCATGCTGACATGGATTATTTGATGAATATTTCTGAAAGTTGGGTTGTCTAACCAGTTTCAGTATGTTTAAAACTTTGTAAAAAGTGATTAAGGAAGTCCAAGAAACCAACAAACAAAAATATTAATAATTACATAAGATGTTAACATGGGGATAAACTGTATCTTAGAGACGCATTGTTAATGTATTTTTTTAAACTGAAAAATAATTGTGATTTCACTACGCTACTAACACTTACCTGTAGGCTCAGGGAAATGTGAGTCAAAGCAGTACACTCATTCATATAGACTTTATAACTGAGCTATAAGCCTTTGGAGGACAACGACCTTACTTTGCTGTGTCTTTGTGTGTAGGGACACATGCATAGAAAGCTAGAAAGTACCCAAAGTGTTTGTTCTTTTTTTTTTTTTTTTAATTTATTACAACATGAGTTAGAGATTCATGACAAATAAACAACCAGAAAATAGTTGCATTCTGAAGTGTGTGAGCCGATGCTCTGCTGTTTGGGAATTATTGTTGAATGAATATAAAGTACAACTTTCAGGGAACTTGTCATTTAGGTAATATCTGCTTTTATTGGCAAAGAGATTCTCTCCCTGTGAAGTCGTCATTATCAAATTTTGACAGTTTTACCGTGTGTCCATATACACTATATACCTTAGGGTATTTCTTACTTCTTTCTGTTACAGGTACTATGTCTGTCTCTTCCTAGAAATAAATGTTATCTACAACATCTGGGATTAGAAAGAGATCAAAAAATTCTCTGTAAGTGGGGGACACTACAGGAAATGTTTTTTTCCCCCTTTGGGCATTTGTCCCTAGTGATTGGTTTATTCCTAAATGCATGCTACTGACCTTATTTCTATTTTGTGAGTAAAGTGGAACTGAAGATAAGATTTGGAATAAATGTGTGCTTACTTCCTTATCAAAGTGAAAACTTGTATATTATCCCTTTCTAATGAGTAAATTTTGTTGGTTTGTTTTTAAAGGGGAGTTACCCAACATGTCGCTATTGATGAAGTTTTAAAAATGTAAACTAGCATTTATTTTTTTCCATTTTTTCTTTTTTCTCTTTTTTTATATTGGAATATATTTGATTTATGATGTGTTAGTTTCAGGTGTACTGAAAAGTGATTCAGTTGCACATTATTCTTTTTCAGAATCTTTTCCCATATAGGTTATTATAGAATAATGAGTATAGTTCCCTGCACTATACAGTAGGTCCTTGTTGATTATTTAATATATAGTTGTGTGTATATGTTAATCCCAACCTCCTAAGTTTTCTCTTCCCTACCTTTCCCCTTTGGTAATTATGAGATTGGGGCTTCCCCTTGTAGCTCAGTCGGCAAAGAATCTGTCTGCAATTCAGGAGACCAGGATTTGATTCCTGTATTGGGAAGATCCCCTGGAGAAGGAAATGGCAACCCACTCCAGTATTCTTGCCTGGAGAATCCCATGGATAGAGGAGCCTGGCGGGCTGCAGTCCATGGGGTTGCAAGAGTTGGACATGACTTAGCAGCTAAACCACCACCATAAGATTGTTCTCTAGGTTTGTGAGCCAGTTTCTGTTTTGTAAATAAGTTCATTTGTAGCATTTTTTAAATTGCACATGTAAGTGATATCATATATTTGTCTCTGACTTACTTCACTTAGTATTATAATCTCTAGGTCCATCCTGTGGCTGCAGTTGGCATTATTTCACTTTTTTCTATGGCTTAAGTAATCTTCCATTGTATATATGTATATCTTTATCCATTCATCTGTTGATGTACATTTTAGGTTGCTTCCATGTCTTGGCTATTGTAAATAGCGCTGCAGTGAACAATGGGATGCATGTATTCTTTTAAAGTGTGTTTTTCTCTGGATATATGCCCATGAGTGGGATTGCTAGATCATATGGTAGTTCTATTTTTGGTTTTGTTAAGGTATCTCCATATTGTCCTCCACAGTGGCTGTACTGATTTACATTTGCACCAGCAGTGTAGGAGGGTTCCCTTTTCTCCACACCCTCTTTAGCATTAATAATAGTTAATATTAACAATAGTTTTTAGACTTTTTGTTGATGGCCATTCTGACTGGTGTAAAATGATACCTCATTGTAGTTTTGATTTGCATTTCTCTAGTAATTAGCAACGTTGAGCATCTTTTCATGTGCTTTTTGTCCATCTTTTTGTCTTTTTTGGAGAAATGTTTAGTTAGGGCTTCTGCCCATTTTTTGATTTTTTTTATGTTGAACTGCATGATCTGTTTGTAATTTTGGAGATTAATCCCTTGTCTGTTGCATCATTTGCAAATATTTCCTCCCATTCTGTCCGTTGTCTTTTTGTTTTGTTTAGGGTTTCCTTTGCTGTGCAGAAGCTGTTAAGTTTAATTAGATTCCATTTGTTTATTTTTATTTTCATTACTCTAGGAAGTTAATCCAAAAAGATACTGCTGTAATTTATGTCAAAGAGTGTTTTGCCTATGTTTTCCTCTAAGAGTTTTATAGTATCTGGTCTCACATTTAAGACTTTAATCCATTTTGAGTTTATTTTTGTGTATGGTGTTAAAGAAAGTTCTAATTTTATTCTTCTACATGTAGCTGTCTAGTTTTCCCTGCACCATGTGTTGAAGAGACTGTCTTTTCTCCATTGTATAGCCTTGCCTTCTTTGTTGTAGATTAATTGAACATATATGCATGAGTTTATTTCTGGGTTTTCTATCCCGGCCATTGATCTGTAAGTCTCTCTTTTTGGGCCAGTATCATACTATTTTGATGACTGTAACTTTATAGTATAGTCTGAAGTCAGAGACCTGAATCCTCTAGTTCTGTTGTTGTTTTTTTTTTTTTCCCAAGACTGCTTTGGATTTTGTGCTTGCATACAGATTTTTTTTTTCTTCTAGATCTGCAAAAAATGCCATTGGTAATTTGATAGGGATTTCATTGAATCTGTAGATTACTTTGGAAACTACCATTTATTTTTCATCTTTGTTTTGTTTTTGAAGTTTTTGTGGGAGTACAGTTGCATTTCAATGTTGTGCTAGTTTCTGCTGCATAGCAAAGTGAATCAGTTATATGTATATACATATCCTGTCTTTTTTAGATTTCCTTCCCATTTAGTTAGGTCACCACAGAGCATTGAGTAGAGTTCCTTGTGCTATACAGTAGGTTTTCATTAGTTATCTATTTTATACATAGTAATGTATATACCAGAGAAGGCAATGGCACCCCACTCCAGTACTCTTGCCTGGAAAATCCCATGGACGGAGGAGCCTGGTAGGCTGCAGTCCATGGGGTCATGAAGAGTCCAACACGACTGAGGACTTCACTTTCACTTTTCACTTTCATGCATTGGAGAAGGAAATGGCAACCCACTCCAGTGTTCTTGCCTGGAGAATCCCAGGGACGGGGGAGCCTGGTGGGCTGCCACCTATGGGGTCGCACACAGTCGGACACGACTGAAGTGACTTAGCAGCAGTAGCAGTATACATATTTCGATCCCAATCTCCTAATTCATCCCACCCCTGTCTTCCGCACTGTGGTATCCATAAGTCTGTTTTCTATATCTGTGTCTCTATTTCTGTTTTGCAAATAAGTTCATCTGTACCATTTTTCTGGATTCCACATAAATAAATGATATTATACAACATTTGCTTTTCTCTTTCTTACTTACTTTACTCTGTATGACAGTCTCTCTAGATCTCTTTAACCAACATTAGGAAATTAGAAACTGTGCTATATTTTATGTCACTTAAATTTTGAGGCATGTGATTACATCAGCACTGCTCTGATTTGTGACAGAAACAAACATTCAAATCTCTTGATCTCTAAAATTCTGATTGCTTAGAGCTCCAAAGCAAAACAGCATTTGAGTGTGGTATAATATGGTTAATTAGCGGGAAATTTCTCATATGCATGTTAATATAAACATGGAAGGGAGTGGAGGATTTGCATTGATAAAAGTAAATGGAAAGGGATTTTCATGTACCAGAAATGACTAAATACATAGAAGAAATATATGGGCACATATTGTGTCTTGCAAAGAAACCATATAGAGGAGGCAAGCAAGCAATCTGTTAGATAGGAAAAAAAAATCAGAAATGTTTTAAAGTAAGTGAACAAGAGTAACAAAGGAATAAAAAGGTTTAAGCAAACCACACAAAACCCAAGACACTATTATATGACAATATACTCCATCAATGACAAAATCAATAAGAAATATTAGAAATAGAATTTTTTTTTTTTTTAGAAATTGTTTTATAAAATATAGGTGTTTGGCAACATAGTGTTTCAGATTGAGAGAAAACATTCTTCTTCCAAAGAAGGGGCGATCTCAAACTAAAAGTGTCCATAATCCTCTAGACGCCTCGTGCACTATTGGTAAATTTAACTTCAAGTCTACTTGGCTCCCCACCTTTCACCTAAAGACATAAGAGAAAGTTAGAGGGAAATCACTCTTGGAAGATCCCTCCATCTGAAGTGAGTGTCTTTGATTAAAGGGCTCCACCAGGGAGTCTGACTTTCACGGAGGCAGACCGGTTACCCACAGCGCATCTGCTCTGTACTCATGGGGTCACGTCCTTCACTCCTTTGCCTGTCTGCGAGGTTGAGAGAGAAGTTGCTTTTTAGGCTTAATGAAACTCCGTGGAAATGGCAATCAAATCCCACAACTTTTGTAGTTTATATACTGGGAAGACCATAGAACTGTTGGGAAAAGTAGAAACTACAGTCAATCAGTCAATAACTTTAATATTTATGAGCTGTAGGTACTAATTCTAAACAGCTGAATTCTGTATTGAGTAAAACTGGTGTACAGAATTTGTAAAATATGTGTGTGTAGGTTCCCTTGATATGATTATTTTATAATGATCACAAATTGGATGTGTATTCAAATATGAACATAAAAATTTTCTTTTTTCTCTGCTAATTCAGTCCTATGGTACTATATTTACTTGTGTTTATTTCCCTCAGAAACCTTTATGGAAACACTAATGAATGTAAGTCAGCTGTTTAGTTTCTAATATTACTGGAGACTTTTAGTAGGCTTAAAATCAAGTACATGTGTTTACAGGACAATCGACAGTGTAAAATTTTCTTTATATATAAAAACTATAAAAGCTCTTAAATGTGACTTACTCTGTTTACAATGGATCCTATTATCATAAAAGAAATTACCACCTTGGAAAGAAAAGTCACAGAGTTTGCACAGTTTTCAGCTTATTTTCTTTGTTAAAGAAGAAAAAAACAGTAAAGCTATTTTATAAAAGGAAATATACTACTGTTTAAAAATCTGGAGTTCTGCTAATTGTTTGAGCATATGACTGAATTTTCTTGGCAGCACAGTTTCAAAACACTGGGAAGTAGAAAAACCAATTCAATTACTGGATAAAACATTTTGGAGGGGCCTTATATTGTGAGTTAAGTTCTTGCCATAATTTTATGCCCCCTGACAAGCAAGCTAGACATCAAGAGGTGTTTTGATCAGTGATTAATTATAAATGATGTGTGACTACTAAGACATTTTTAAAAAAAACTTATTTTGTATTAGGGCATAACTGATTAACAAACAATGTTAATTACACACTTCACAGTGTAACAGGTGAACAGGGGAGGGACTCAACCATACATATACATGTATCCATTCTCCCCCAAGCTCAACTTCATCCAGATGCCACATAACATCGAGCAGAGTTCCATGTGCTATCCATTTTAAATATAGCAGTGTGTACATGTCCATCCCAAACTTCCTACCCTCCCCTTCCCATCATCCTTCCCACTCTGGCAACCATAAGTTCCTTCTCTAAATCTGTGTGTCTCTCTCTATTTTATCAATACATTCATTTGTATCATTTCTTTGAAAATTCCACATATAAGGGATGTCGTAAGATATTTCTCTTTCTCTGTCTGACTTACTTCACTAGTCTCTAGGTCCATCCACATTGCTGCAAGTGCTAAGCCATTTATTTCTTTTCTTAAAATTTATTTCACAGAAATATAGTTGATTTACAATGCTATGGAAGATTCTGGTGAACAGCAAAGTGACTCAGCTCTATATAGACATACATATATATATATGTAAATTCTTTTTTCATATCTTTTTGCTTGTTTTTTTTTAAGTTTTACAATGCTGTGTTGGTTTCTGCCATACTGGTGCCTGTAAGAAACCAGACACTAAAGCAAGGTAATATGAAATTTTCTTTCTCAAGATCCTTCAACTCTGAAACCTAGATAGAGGTCTGTTCTCATGTAGGGACTTAGAGAATGACAGCTAACTGCACATAAGGGGGGTGAGCAGGGCTGGAGTCATGTCGCCTCCTTCAGCTGGAGTGTCTGGAACCAAGTGTCAAATGACTGTCCTTGAAGTGGGGGGTTGTGAATCGTACGCTATAAGGAGCTGGTGGTGTGACTCAGAAGGAACCATCCCAGAGCTAACAACTACCCCACAGCCCAGTCAAATGCTTAATGCTCTGTGTGTTGGAAAGCTTCAGACACTCCAGGAAAATTCAACGAACTCAGCACGGACTCTCCTACCAGTCCACAGCAGTCTGGACTAGTTCCTACAAAAATACCACGTGTGCAAAATGCATCATTTCATCATTTACACATTATGTTCCTCGTTCACTGTCTTTTTCAATCTTCACAGAAATCTTGGAAAGATAGTCTGTGAGGACTGAGAGACGTTTAACTGACTTGATAAATTCGTATAGAAGGTGGCTGAGGATTATTGCTAACCCACTGTGGGACAGGCTTATGGAGTTTCCTCAGTGGTACTGATAGTGTCTCTGTCCTTTCTATCTCCTAGTCATTTATGATCATAAAATATGTACAGATGTGCTCAGATTCATTGAACTCCATAAACTCCTAGGATTAAGCAGTAGCTGGGTAAGGTGAGAAAGCCCTTGAGAGCCTGTTTCTTCTTGGGAAGAGAGGAAGATTGACATGAATCCTTTAGACGCTCGGTTTCAACTGGGAATTTTGGCAGAGTCTAATGAAAACTCTTACCACACTCTGGAGAGTGGACTTTGCTTTATTCCAGGCATGCCTTAGTCCGGACTGAATCATCTGGACCCAGTTCCTGTGTGTCTCACAGTCTAGTGTGGATCTAGGGCTTCCAGAACCAGCTCTGGGCATCATGAGGCAGAACTACATTGTTTTCTCACAGAGTTCCAGGTTGCAACCTCCCAAGGAATGAAATGGAAAAAGTCAGACAACGTCATGCTTCTGGCATCACTTTGTTCCTACAGGCATGGATTGTTTGCTTCTCCTGGCCTCTGAGAAGCTTCTGGGGCATTCTGGTCTACACAAGGACAAGAGAAAAGAGAAGGTAAGAGTGTTATGCCCTGAAAATATCTGTATTGTGTGTTTCTGTGTTGGGCAGGGACTGAGCTAAGGTAGGAGGAGGAGGAGATGGAAGTTGAGAGAAAGGTATTGAATTAAAAACTGTTGTATACAAAGGAGTGTTTGTCATTAGGTATTATGTGTTAAAAGACTGAGTCCTTCCCCCAACAACTTAGTGTTCAATAGAAAACAGAAGCAAGAAAGATAATGTGGAGCTTAGTGGTAGCCTGTGTGCCCATGGAGAGAGAAGGGACGTGGGGATGGGGAGTGACTAGTAATGGCAAAAGGTTTCCTTTAGGGAAAATGCAAATGCTCTAAAGTTAGATTATGGTGGTGGGTGCATGACTCTATTTACATGCTAAAAATTACTGAATTGCACACGTTGGCAGGTGATCATTCTGTAAGTAAATTATATCTCAATAAAGCTGTTTTTAAAAAAGAACGCTAAATGGGGGAAAGTGGTCAAAAGATTGAAAAAAGAAAAACAAGTGATGGAAGCTCTCTCTCTCTTTTTTTTAATGGCTAAAGCAAAGTAGATCAAGGGAGTTAGGAATCCGTTCTGTGTCCCTGCAAGGCCTTTCAAATATGTTCCATTCTTTCCATTCATTATGTCTCTGTCTTAGTTCAAACCCTCATTCAGGTCTTGGTCCAGCACTTACACACAGACAAGAGCGTGTGTTCCTTGGTTGACTTCCAGCTGATTTGTTATAAGCCCTCTCAGCCAAACTGTTGCATTTGATTCTGAAATAGTTTCCTTATCCCTCTTCTCTCTCGGTTTTCCTAAAGCACAGTTCTGATCGTGTCATATTCTTACGGAACATTTCACTGGACTCAACATTCCTACAGAATGCAATGCAGACTTTTGGCTTCATCTGTGATGCCCTCTTCCTGGTCTTATTTTTCACATCATGAAAAATACCAAACCACAATTCATTTTTGGCATATAAAACCAGTTGCCTTTTTCTTAAAACATACTTCATTTTCCCACTTCTCTGCTTTGTGCCATTCTGCTAAAGGCAAGCTGTCAAAATTTCACCCATTCAGCTCAAATACTTCCTCCTACATTAAATCTTCAGTCACACACATCAAAATTGCAGCCTAAAAAACTACATGCTTCCTTGTATTTTAATTAGTTGTATACGTGCCTGCTTTTCTACTATACCTATCTACTCAATCATCATCATTAAGTTGAATTTTCAAATAAATAGTAATCATAAACTTATATATTTGTAGAATTCCCAGGTCATGCTGGTGGTAAAGAACCCACCGGCCTATGCAGGAGACTTAAGAGATGTGGATTTGATCCCTGGGTTGGGAAGATTCCCTGGAGAAAGGCATGGAAAACCCATTCCAGTATTTTTGCCTGGAGAATCCCATGGACAGAGGAGCCTGGCGGGCTATGGTCCATAGGGTTGCAAAGAGCTGGACATGATTGAAGCGACTTAGCATGCACACACAGAGAAGACAGGTTGTTGTAGAAATGATGCAGATCAAGATTCCATCAGAACCAGTATGAACCTCTGGCCTCATCTCACAAGCATGCATCTTCAGGCACCTGCTTCCTTCTTTTTTTCTTTTCCCTTCTGTGCATTTCCAATCTACTCCAAGCCCTCTTCCCCAGGGTCTTCATCACTGAGAAAGCTCTAGTTCTGTCAACCCAGCTAGTCACTGCCAGACTGCATCTACTGAAATGCACTTTTTATTAACTTATCCTATTGGAGAACAGCTCTCATTCTGAGACTAAATTGTACAAATGGAATACAGGAGGATAATATGTCTCTGCTGGAAACTGTACAACATTGAGACACCCTATAGCATGAAAGTTAGACTCCTGTGAATATACTTCCTAGGTGCATTTTCATCTAACTCATCTGAAAACCTGGCTTCCGCTTGTGTTCTACAATAAGAGATGATCAGTTTAGTTCAGTCACTGAGTCATGTCCAACTCTTTGCAACCCCGTGGACTGCAGCACACCAGCCTCCCTGTCCATCACCAACTCCTGGAGCTTACTCAAACTCATGGCCATTGAGTCGATGATGCCATCCAACCATCTCATCCTCTGTTGTCCCCTTCTCCTCCTGCCTTCAGTCTTTCCCAGCATCAGGGTCTTTTCCAGTGAGTCAGTTCTTCACATCAGGTGGCATCAGTAAAAATAAGAGATGATAACAGTGAATAATTCTGAGAAGTTGCCTGGGAAGTGATTACCAAGGAGAAAGTGAGCATGACTAGGACGAGGGAATGGGTGAGCAGCAATTTAGCTTTTTCTTTAAAAAACATTTCTACATTTTTTGCGGCTAATTCTGTCAAGTTAAAAAATATGACATGGATTTCAGGGCATGCCAAGGCACAAGAATCATCCTGTATAACCTTAAAATGTACATCCTTGGTTTCTATGCTGATTATTTTCAGAATGTCCAGGGCTGAGGCCCACGAACTGTTTTTAAAGCTTCTCAGATACTTTGGAAGTAACCTGTCCTTAGATTGGCTGGAACTACTGGATCTTTAGCATATATTTAATGATGTGTTTTCTAATTTACCAGAATACAGGCCTGCCTTGTTTTATTGTGCTTTTAAGATACTGGTTTTGTTTTTTGTTTTTGTTTTTTTTTAAAAACAAATTGAAGGTTTATGGCAACTTGGCTTCAAGGAAGTCTATTGGTTTTATTTTTTCAACAGCATTTGCTCATTTCATATCATATTTGCCACATTTTGGTAATTCCGAAAATATTTTAAACTTTTTCATTCTTCTTATTATGGTGTTCTGTGGCCAGTGATCTTTGATTATGACTTACTGAAGTTTCAGGTGATGGTTAGCATTTTTTAGCACTATTTTTAAGTTGTATACTTTGGTAGACATAATGTTATTTATTACATACTTAATAGGTGACAGTCCAGTGTAAACATTTGTATGCGCTGGGAAACCAAAAAAAAAAAAAAAGATTTGCTTTATTGTACTACTCACTTTATTGTGCTTTGGAACTGAACTTGCAATACTCTGAGGTATGCCTGTATTGTCCAGAGTTTAGAAATTCTTTCTGTAATTTCTTGATGATGAAATCCTTATGCAGAAAGGCTTTTGCCTTTTATTCTATGTTAGTAACAGAGCAGGAAAAAATTGATTTGTAGATTTTCTATAATGGACTTTTTTTTTTTAAATTTGGCCTGAAGAACCTTAAAAATTATTTCACGCCCTTATTATACATATATATGTATATGAATTAATCCCAAAGTTTCAAGATATCATAGTTAGAAACTTATACAAACTTATTCATTATACTTTGTAATAATCAAATACTTTTTTTAGAAAATGGAATTTTTTAACTTTTTAGCACCTCTGAAAGTACTGACAATTTAATGTTGCTCTGTTGATTTTTAAATGGTGGGCTAATAATGCAGTTTCTAACTTGCCTTATTTTATAGTGCCCACTGCTTTAAAGACTAAACTAATTAACAGAAAGAGAAACCCAAAAATAAAGAAAAAGATGAAATTCATAAATAAAAACAGACATTATATTTGAGGGGTACTTAGACTTTATAAGTCTATTTCTTCCCTAGAATGCATGAAATTCTTACCTATATATGAGAATAATAGTTAATGAACTTTTCCCAGAAATAAACCTACTCACTTACAGTCAATCTATGACAAGAGGGCATGACTACACAATGGTGGAAAGAGTCTCTTCAACAAATGGTGCTGGGAAAACTGGACAGCTCCCGTTTAAAAAAGGAAATTAGATCATTCTTTAACACCATACACAAAAATAAGCTCAGAATGTGTTAAAGACCTAAATGTGAGACCCAGATACTATAAGACTCCTAGAGGAAAACACAGGCAGAACACTCTGACATAAATTGCAGCAATATCTTTCTTGATCCATCTCCCAATATAATGGAAATAAAAACAAAAACAAACAAATGGGACCTAATTAAACTCAAAAGCTTTTTTGCACAGCAAATAAAACCACAAACAAAATGAAAAGACAACCCAGAGATTGGGAGAAAACATTTGCAAATGATGTAACCAACAAGGGATTTGTCTCCAAGATTTACAAACAGCTCATGAAGCTTAATATCAAAACAAACAACCCAATCAACAAATGGGCAGAAGACCTAAATAGACAGTTCTCCAAAGAAAACCTGCAGATGGCCAAGAGGCACATGGAAAGATGTTCAACATTGTTCATTATTAGAGAAATGAAAATCCAAACTACAATGAGGTATCACCTCACACCAGGCTATCATCAAAAATTCCACAAATAATACATTCTGGAGAGAGTGTAGAGAGAAAGGAATCCTCTTATACTACTGGTGGGAATGTGAATTGGTACAGTCACTATGGAGAAGAGTATAGAGGTTCCTTAAGAAACTAAGACTAGAGCTACCATATTGACTATGCAGTCCCATCCCATCCAGAGAAAAACATGGTCCAAAACGATACATGCACCCCAGGGTTCATTGCAGCACAGTTTACAATAGCCAAGACATGGAAGAAACCTAAATGTCCATCAACAGAAGGCTGGATAAAGAAGATGTAGTATCTACATACAATGGACTATTACTTGGCCATGAAAAAGAATAAAATAGTGCCATTTGTAGCAACATGGATGGACCTAGAGATTATGATACTGACTGAAGTAAGTCAGACAGAGAAAGAAAACTTATCATATGATATACCTTATATGCAGAATATAAAAAGAAATGATGCAAAGGAATTTATTTACAAAATAGAAACAGATTCACAGACTTGGAAAACAAACACGGTTGCAGGCGGTGGAGGGGAAGGGACAGTTAGGGATTGGGGATGGACATGTAGACACTGCTGTAGTTAAAATGAATACCCAACAAGGACCTAGCACGGGGAACTCTGCTGGATGTTATGTGGCAGCCCGGGTGGGAGGGGAGTCTGGGGACAGTGGGTACATGTATGCATATGGCTGAGTCACTCTGTTCTTGCTGTCATAGTATCGCTAACTGGCTATCCTCCAATATAGAGTAAAAAGTTTAAAGAAGAAAGTTAATGAACTTTTTATACTAACTTCCATCTTATCTTTGTTGTGCTAAGTTGCTTCAGTAGTGTCTGGCTCTTTGCTCCCCTGTGGACTGTAGCCCTCCAGGCTCCTCTGTCTGTGGGATTCTCCAGGCAAGAACACCGGAGTGGGTTGCCCTTTCCTCCTCCAGGGGATCATCCCAACCCAGGGGTCGAAACCGTATCTCTTACGTCCCCTGCAGAGGCAGGCGGGTTCTTTACCACTAGCCCCTCAGACGGTAAAAGCGTCTGCCTGCAATGCAGGAGACCGGGGTTCAATCCCTGGGTCAAGAAGATCCCCTGGAGAAGGAAATGGCAACCCACTCCAGGACTCTTGCCTGGAAAATTTCATGGATGGAGGAGCCTGATGGGCTATAGTCCATGGGGTCGCAAAGAGTCGGACACATTGAACAACTTCATTTTCACTTTCCACCTGGGAAGCCCATCTTATCTTTAATTGACCCTATTTAATCAAAAAGGCAATAAAAATCAGTACCTGCTTGGAGGTTGAATTTAGACCTAATTTTTATCCCTGCTACTTATTTTAGATTTTATTTAGCTAACATAGGTCTTTAATGATTATTTGATTTCATGTGTGTTTATTTTATAATGAGAGGAAGAATATGTGTCACTCTTTGATTAGCCGAAGTATTTTCATAGCATACAATATTTCCAAATTGTAATAAACATAGAAAATTTGAACATATTTTTAATTGATAGATGCTAAGTTATTGCCACTTCTTATATGAGTAGAGAGAAATATTTTTATTCCAAGATATCACAAGACCTCCTGACAATCATGATTTATAATTTTAAGCATTCAATATTTATTGTTTAAGAACTGATAAGATTGCTTTTATATTTAACTTCCTTTTGTTGTTAAACTATTTGACTTAAAATTTGACTTTTGACTAAAAGGTTATATATTCAGTTTTCTTCTTGGTGCTACAGAATGATTTTTTTTTGAAAAACAAAGTACATATCTAAATCTGAATTATTTTCTTTTGTGTTGAGTTATATCAGTGCTGGATTATTCAACTCATCTCAAGCTGAGGATGCCATCAAAGCAATATAAATATAGCTATACTCACAATGATGTAAGTGGTATAGATATAGGTAAGAGGAATGATTAGGTCTTTTGTGTCACTTAAGTAGTCATTATAAGAAAAATAAATACAGAACTAATTAAATATAGTTCACTTAAAGAGTGGTTTATCTTGATTCAAAATTTGGGTGGGGAGCGATACCATCTTTCTGTTCTTAGAGTCTATGTAAACATAATTGGGCTCTTGGTCAGCTGTCTCTTAGATTCCATGGTATCAGCACATTATCTATAAAATAAAGTGGAGGGTAGAAACAGTGATGCCAAAGAACATTCTTCATTTTTTAAACAAGTCACACCTCTTGTGATTTCATTGGAGAAATAGAAAACTGAAAAAGTATTTCTGTAACTTTATCAGAGAAACACAAATCAGTGAATTTAAATGAAAGCTTAACCTGTGTTCAGACATGTGAATCAGTTTAGGAGACATTGTGTAATATCTAGCATGTCCAAGTTTTGAAACTTGAAAGTTGACTATGAATTGATTTTTCTACTTTAGTTAATTTCTAGTCATACCTACTATATTACAGGCAAGGAACTGGAGACATCATGATCAACAAGGTCATGTTCTTGCTCTTAGAAATCTCATAGACTTGATTTTCTTTCCAATACAAGCCAAGCTACATAAAAAGAGCAAGTTTAAAATATTGCACATTTCATGAAAGTAGGTACACACTTTTAAAGAACAGCCTGTAAAACTCTTGAATCCACCTGACTGTTTTTCCTTTATTCATTGAAGTTATTAAGTATCTGATTAAAAACATACCAAGAGGCTGCACTATAAGGAATATTTCACTGAAATAGTAGACCAATGAACATAGGCTGTCATATTTCTAGCATTATGGAGAGTTCTGGGTTCAGTACAGGTGCCCCTTCAAGAAAACTTGATATTAATGTTTCAGCCTCAGCAATAAAACACTTTATGTGCTACTTATAAAGGAAGATTTATTAACTTCATATCCTCTTAATAATTTATTTCTTCCTTTCATCAGGTATAATCTCATACCACAGCCCTTTGGCCTTGAAGAGTAATTTAATCTTCTCAGCTCAGAAATCTTTTTAAGCCAATCCTTGACACGGAGTAAAAGCAGAGTTTCATTAAGAGTATGCTACACTTACACGCAGCTTCAGTTTATCAGGTATCTGCAGGAGGCATGCAGGTAGAAGCCAAACCTTTGGCTTCCAACTGCCTTATGAATAGACTTCCTCTAAATAAGAAAGAAGACAGACTAAAGTAGGTCCAAACCAGGGCTTGGGGCTCAAGAAAATGTTTTTAACAGGAGATATGAGGTAACCCTTGATGAGATGTAATTTACACTCATCTTGAGAGAGATCATATATAGTAAGAGTATGTGGATTCACTTCATCCACAAGCTGAATAAGAGGTCTATTGTTCTGCCAAAAGAGATTCATCTTTAATTATTTGTAGTCATATTTTTTTCCTGAGGAAGAAAATTATAATATTATCTACTTCTTCCTGTATATATTTATTACTTTTATTTAAATTAAGAGTTATGCTACAGTTTCTTATGAATAAAAAGGAAAATATCTGAAGAACAGTTACATTACAAAGAGGAAAATACAAATGCAGCTTCCTGAAATTTTTATGAAAACTCACCCAGAAGGCACTACATAGTGTGGGATCCAATAGCATGGATGCTTCAAGATACATAAACAATGTAACTGAATCAAAGAAATTTCAGAAGTCTTAGAGCCTTACAAATATTTAAAATTTTAGAAAAGATTTAGAAAAAATTTTCTAAAAGATTTCTTTTAGAAAAGAAGTAAATAAAATAATAAAATTATGCATAAATTGAAAAATATGGTGGAATGAAAGCATAGCTCATCTATGATTATTATCTCTTTAATTTTAGCTTTTTTTGAGATAAAATTGACAAGTAATATTGTAAGATATTTAAAGTGTACATGGTGACAATTTGGTCTTCTCTGGTTGCTCAGACAGTAAAGAATCCACCTGCAATGCAGAAGACCTGGGTTCGATACCTGGGTTGCGAAGATCCCCTGAAGAAGGGACCGACTACCCTATCTAGTATTCTTGCCTGGAGAATTCCATGGACAGAAGAGCCTGGCAGACTACAACAGCCCATGGGGTTGCGAAGAGTCGGATATGACTGAGTGACTTTCATTTTCACTTTGTGACAAATTGATATCGATATACATTATGAAAGGATTTCCCTTATTTTTTTTTTTTTGAAAGGATTTCCCTTATCAAGCTAATTAACACTTCTATCACCTCACATAGTTGTAACTTTTTTGGTGAAATGATTATTCTTGACGAAATTTTGATAAAATGACTTGTTCATTAGTCAATGAACAACTTATGTTTTTGTTTTTTTTTCCTCACCACCAAGTAAGGTGAAACAGAGAAGCGTATCAATACACTCTGAGAAGATCATTCAAAAACAGTTTTCAAAATGCCTGAGGTATTTTATCATTCATTCATTTCTTCATTCAACCTAGATATATTCATAGTGTGAAAGCACTAATTATATATGCACCTACATACATAGGACCCATGGAGGGAACAGTGATAAGTAAGGTTTCTACATTCAAAGAAATTGAGACATAGCAGTCAAGACATGTATAAAATAAGCATCCTTTTAAGGCAGAATATTAACAAGAATCTAACATGGATGTTTACAGAAGGAAGAGACAATTTTTCAATAAAAACAAAAAATTCAATTAAAACACGGACAGAGGATCTTAAACAGACATTTTTTCCCCAAAGGTGACATCCAAATGGCCAAAAGGTCAACATCACTAAACTATAATCATCAGGGGAATGCAGATCAAACCACAATGAAACATTACCTCACGCGTGTTGCTGCTGCTAAGTCACTTTAGTTGTGTCCGACTCTGTGCAACCCCATGGACAGCAGCCCAGCAGGCTCCTCTGTCCCTGGGATCCTCCAGGCAAGAATAGTGGAGGGGGTTGCCATTTCCTTCTACAATGCATGCATGCATGCTAAATCACTTCAGTTATGTCAGACTCTGTGTGACCCCATGGACAGCAGCCCACCAGGCTCCTCTGTCCATGGGATTCTCTAGGTAAGAACGCTGGAGTGGGTTGCCATTTCCTTCTCCCTCACACCTGTTAGAATAACTATAAAAGCTATGACAAATCTGGAGAGCATGTTAAAAAGTAGAGACATCACTTTGCCCGAAAGGTCCATATAGTCAAAGCTGTGGTTTTTTTCCAATAGTCACGTATAGATGTCAGAGTGGGACCATAAAGGAGGCTGAGCACTAAAGAATTGATGCATTCAAGCTGTGTTGCTGGAGAAGACTCTTGAGAGTCCCTTGGACAGCTAGGAGATCAAATCAGTCAATCCTAAAGGAAATCAACCCTGACTATTGGTTGGAAGGACTGATGCTCCAATGCTTTGGCCCTCTGATCTGAAGAGGGAACTCATTGGAAAAGACCCTGCTGCTGGGAAAGAAAGATTGAAGCCAGGAGGAGAAGGTGGCAGTGAGGATGAGGTGGTTGGATGGCATAGCCAACTCAGTGAACATGAATTTGAGTAAATTCTGTGAGGTAGTGAAGGACAGGGAAACCTGGTGTGCTGTAGTCCATGGGGTTGCAAAGCTGGACATGACTTGGTGACTGAACAACATTATCAAAAAAACAAGCAATACCAGTTTGGTGAGAATATGAAGAAGAGAAAAAAAAACCCTTGTGCACTGTTGGTAGGAATGTTCAGCCAATATGAAAAATAATATGGAGGTTCTTCAAACCATTAAAAGTAGAACTGCCATAGGATTGAGCAGTTCTACATCTGGGTTTATGTCCAAAGGAAGTAAAAAGAAGATAATAAAGAGATGTCTGAACTCCCATAAAAGTTGATTACATTATTCACAGTAGCCAAGAAGTCGGAACAACCAAGGTGTCCATTGATAGATGAATGGATAATGAAGATAGGAGTTACACACACACCATGGAGTACCACTCAGCTATGAAAAAGAAGTCTTGCCATTTGCAGCAATATGTGTAGACCTTGAGAGCATTATGCAAGTCAGATATAATGTGATGTAAGTCAGAAATGTTTGATCTCACTTATGCTTGGAATCTAAAAGAGTAAAACTCTCAGAAAGTAGAATGCTGGTGACAGGTTTAGCTGGGTGGGGAGAGGACTGAGAAAATGTCATTTAAGGCTAAAAACTTACAACTGTTAAGGTTGGTGCAAAAGTAATTGCAGTTTTACATTGTTGAAAGGTGCCATTTAATACTGGAATACATGTAAAAATAAATGTGGTTATGTTATACATTATTTCAATATTCATTTCTCACTTTATGATTTTTTGCTAATGACATTACTTGTTTGTTTTACATTTATTATAGACTAGGGAAATGATATTAGACAAAAAGCAAATTTGAGCAGTTTTCTTATTCAAGTTCAAAATGAGTCATAAAGCAACAGAGACAATTTGAACACTAACAACACATTTGGATCAGGAATAGTACAGTGTGGTCATGGTTCAAGAAGTTTTGTATAGGAGATGAGAGCCTTGAAGATAAGGGCATGGTGGCCAGCCATCAGAAGTTGACTACGACCAACTGAGGGCAATCATCAAAGCTGATCCTCTTACAACTACACGAGAAGTTGCCAAAGAACTGTGTTGGCCATTCTATGGTCGGCATTACATCTGACAAGTATGCTCATCAAATGGATGACAAGTATGCTCATCAAATGGATGAGATGCACTGAAAACTGCAGCCAGCACTGCTCAACAGAAAGGGCCCAATTCTTCACGGCAACACCCAACCGCACGTTGCACAACCAGCGCTTCAAAAGTTGAATGAATCGGGATATGAAGTTTTGCCTCATCCATTATATTCACCTGACCTCTTGCCAACTGACTACCCCTTCTTCAAGCATTTCTACAACTTTTTGCAGGGAAAATGCTTCCACAACCAGCAGGAGGCAGAAAAGGCTTTCCAAGAGCATTTTTGTCAAATCCTTAAGCACGAATTTTTATGCTACAGGAATAAAACAAAACATTTCTTGTTGGCAAAAAATGTGTCGATTGTAAAGCTACCTATGTTGACTAATAAAGATGTGTTTGAGCCTAGTTATAATGATTTAAAAGGCACAGTCCGAAACTACAATTACTTTTTTTTTTTTTTATTTTATTTATTTTTTTTTCCCAGTGGGTTTTGTCATACACAATTACTTTTTACCAAGCTAATAGTAGATAAGTAAGTCCTGAAGATCTAAAGTATAGTGATTATAGTCAACAATAGTGATTATAGTCAACAATACTATATTATAAATTTCAGAGTTGCTAGGAGACTAGGTTTTAATTGTTCTTACCGCAGGAAAGAAATGATAATTATGTGACATGAAAGAGATGTTAGCTGACACTAAAGTAGTAATCACACTGCAGTAAAGAAATATGTTAAATCAACATGTTGTATACCTTAAACTTACCTAATATTATATACCAGTGCATCTTAATTTTTTTTTTTTAAATGAAGGAAGAAAGAAACCATGAAGACAGGCATCACTGAAAGATTAATCTGTGAAAAATGCTTTGAAGGATGTATAGGATTTTGAAAGATAGATATTTTGTAGGAGGATATTCCAGGAAGAATCAAAAACAGCACAAGCAAAACCAGGGACACAAAAACATACAGGATGTGTTGTGAAGAAAATGAGTAGCAGGCTACAGATGTAAAGTGTGTTCAGATAAGTAATACAAAATGAAGTAAAAAGGTGAATTTCAGCCAGATTTTAAGAAGATTAAAGATATCTGAAAAATAGCTTGTTCTCTAGAGTTTGCACAGACATTTTAAGTTACTTTTAAGGAGAGAATGGCTAAATGCAGGGACATGAGTTAGAATGTTTTCTCCACAGTCCAAGTGAAGGAAAATGAGAACTAAATCTAACAAAACACAGTGAGAATGGAAGAAATGAAAGATTAAAAAGGAAATAACCAAAAAAAAAACAACAACCCACAAAGAATTTTTTTGCTTCCAGTAAGTTTACAGTTTACTGATTGGACTTGCATACATCATGAAGTGATTAGTGAACATTACCATTAGTGAACATTACCACAATTAGTGAACATCCACCATCTAATATAGATACAATATTAAAGGAAACAGAAAATAAGTTTTGTGATGAGAATTCTTAGAATTTACTCTTTAACAACTTTCATATATAGCATCTGTCAGTGTGAATTACATTTATCAAGTTGTACATTACTTCCCTAGTACTTATTTACATCCCTGGTACTTATTTATCTTATAACTGTAAATTTGTACCTTTTGACTGCCTTCTTCCTATTTCCCTTCCTTTTTCCCTCCTCACTAACCACACATCTGATCTTTTTCTTCCTATGAGTTTGAGAAAGCAAAGAATGTGAAACCCAATGTTAGGAGGAGGAGGAGGAAAGAGCAGCATCAGGGATTACTCCTAAATTAGGTTTCAAGTATTGATTAGAGAATGGTTGTACTATAAATAAAAATGCAAAAGAAAGAAGAAACTAATTTGGAGTAAAGAATCATGAAAATGGTAAAAACTTGTATTGGTTATGTTGATCATTTCAGAATAGTTAAGTAAAAAGAATGAATAAGTATGTGGATATATGATTTTGAAGTAGCAGACAGGTCTCTGGGATCCTGAAGAAATAGAATCTATTCACCTAGTGAAAAGGAAAAAAGTGAAAGTGTTAGACACTCAGTTGTGTCCGACTCTTTGGGACCCTATGGACTTTGGCCCACCAGCCTCTGTTCATTGATTTTTCCAGGCAAGAATACTGGAGTAGTTAGCAATTCCCTTCTTCAGGGGATCTTCCCAACCCAGGGTTCAAACCCAGGTCTTCCACATTGTAGGCAAATCCTTTATGTCTGATCCAGCAGGGAAGCCCCGTTCACCTAGTGGCAACCAGTAATACACAGCAAAGAGGTAAGCATAGACTCTTGGAGATGGGTGCTCTTGGGCACTAAGTGGGGATAAAGGCTGTTGAGCACATATTACAGTCTACACCAAAGTAGCTTAGAAATGTTGTAAACTGAATATCATTTACTCAATAAATAGTTTTTATTCTCTCTATAATAGCAGTTAGTAGATGGTCAGAGAGTTAACAATATGATGTGGAAGCAAGGGTGAATGAACTTCAAGAAACAAGGGATGGTTACCATGGTCAAACTGGCATCCTATTCTTCATTCCAATCTCAGGGAAAAGGAGAAACCAGCCACAGTTCCTCCAATTTTTAGTGCTAAATTGTCTATCTGAACTTAGAGACATTAACTTTGTCTTCATTTTTGAAAATTCATTCTATTAAGTCATCATATTTTGTTTTTCCTTGTCTCCTTAATGTTTGCTCTGCCTACTAATGGGCTTAAGGTTTTTTCCTTCTGAAGAAGTGAGAGAAAAGTGAGCCTGGGCAGAGGGCTTTGTAGTGGAACTAGCACTGCTCACCTACTTTCTCCATTAATGTTGACAGTCTGAAAGCAGTGAAGGAAGACCACAGGACCACTCAGAGCTGGGGTTTGTCAGAAAACAGGTCGAAGAGGTCAAACAAATGAGAGATTTTAGAGTATTAATGAGACCGTTAAAGAGGCTCCATCCATATAGATCTCACAGTCTAAGTTGAGGAGAGAAATGAAGTCAGAAAGAGGTTGACAAGCCAGAATAATTCAATATAAAGATGGTTCGAGAAACTAGACCTCACAGAACAAAGTTCAAGTTCTTTGGTAATAAAGGTAAAGAAAGAGAGTTCTGTCAGAGAAGGAAATTTCAAAGTTCAAAGTCATAATATTGATCACGACTCAATAGTGAGCAAGAGAGTAAGGTCTGATTGATCCCAAATGTGTGAGGAGTGAGATAACTGTTTAAGTAAATATACTGACTTAGAATTAGCTATATATATATATATATGTAAAAATTAGCATTATATTAGATATATATAAAATGTATATGTAACATGTTCCTACAAATAATTTAATACATGGAATTTTTGCCAGATGAACTATTGTTTTATTCCCAACAGTCATGGAAGCAGCTGAAATGTTGGACATCCCCAGTTCCAGTAAATATTAGTGATGAGTTTAAGTAATACAAAGTATTATATATCTATTTATATGCCTATCTTCTAATTATCTACCTATATATGTATACTTTAAAAAAAAAATCTGTCTGTATCTTTAAAACATGCTGGGTTGATTGCTTGGACCTCGGTGTGTAAAAGCTCTTCTTACAAGTTGCCATCTGCCTTAACAGATACATTAGGCTTTGTAGGAGACTGTAAAGAATGGTGAACTGCTTCTGTCTTCACTTAGTCGTACGTATCACGTAAATGAATGCCCTGCGAAATGTACCTTAGTAGGTCACTGGAAAACCAAGAGGCAGAAAGTCTTGGAGGAGAACATAATTGGGAGAAAAATATAGGAAAAAAAAAAAGAGACAATAGGATAATCAATGGCCACAGGAGGTTTTCTTCCCCTGGAGAAGGCTGAACTAGACATGGATAAAGTCAGTTAAATGCAAAGCTCAGAATCCCTTTTTTTCCTTTAGTTTCAACTATTTACTATGGTGTTTTTCTCCATTATATATTTTTGATACACAAAGGGATATAGTGGTCAATTTTCACAAAGGAACTAATATGTATAATTCAAACTTTACTGAATAAATACATTCTGTCTTTAATGATTCAAAAGAATTTCCATGGTGTGAGTTATCATTGAAGATAGATTGCTTCTCAGAGGAATTAAAGCTAATCTGTCTTAATCCATATCAAATCAATCTATATTGTGGAATTCAATTTGGCACTTAACACCAGGCACTTATAAGAAAAAAAAAAAAAAGCCATAATTGTTAACTGTGTCAGACAAGGAAGGGAGTGTTGTAAACTATTCTGTCATCTGCATTTCAACAGTGTGCACTGGATGAGGTGCCAAAAGACATGCCATTAGTTGTTCCTACTGGACCACAACTTAGGTGAATTACCTAAAGATTCCCCCAAAACTAAACTCTTTTTTTTATTAAGGAAAGATAGCAGTAGGGTTTGTTTTTTAGGAGACAGTTTGGTTAAGGAAAACTAAATTGTAATGAGGACAAGAGCCAAAAATATAAGGGAAATATTCCCCTCTCCTGGAATAGTTGAGAGGAGCAGTCCAGGGTTGGTGAGTGACCCTGCCATCCTCAACACATGGGTTCCAAAATTCCCCAACAATCACCAAGTCCAAACCAGAAAACTAAGCAGAGGAGAGATCCCAGGGCAAAATACCTTTAACGAGACAATGAAATGTCTCGGCAGTAGCAACTATCACTTTCATTAATATCTCACAAACTTTAAGTTAGTTCCTGGCCACAACTAAGGAAGGAAGAAAGCATGTATAACACAGTTTTCAATAAAGTATCCACAGGCAAAATGAAGCAAAGAGGGTGGACGGTGGGGACGGTCGGCTTTCCTACCACCTCTCTCAATCACACAGAGATACCTGCTGATTTCAGCAGCTCCACTTTCTGTCTGTATCTTGGATATTCTCCGTCTTTGTTTTGTAGTGTTTTTCTCACTTCCCCATCCTTATTCTTGGTAACCAGATGTGTTTTTGAGTCATTTATTTCTGTTAAATTGTTACATCTGTCTTAGTCTGCTGAGGCATGAGAGAATCACAGAGTCATATATTTCTATACTGTTTACAATTATAAGACATTGTCCCATCTTTTTCTCTACTCAAGAACATCTTATAAGTGAAGCAAGGAAAGCATTATTATTTTTATTTTTCAGCTTATCCCTGAATCAGAAATTTTTCTGAAATTGCAGACATACAGTTTTCAAATGTGCATTGAGAGGCCACTTCATCAGCTGTGATTCCAGGGTGTGGGGATGGGAAGCTGAAACGTTATTTGCCTACCAGGAGCTTCCAGCATGACACAGAGGCAAGAAACATAATTCATCACTGTGATATCAGTAGAAGTTACAGTAAGGGGAGGTAGAAATGGTTTTCCATACTCAACGGTGAACAGGCCTGCAGGTTATCTGAATTTGATTTCAGTGCTTCTTTCATGAGAAAATGAGTAACAAGCCGTGAGATTCTGGTTATAAGTGCTGTCGGAATTTAGGAAAGAACACCAGGGTATGTCAGAACTTTTGGAGTGAAGTGGGGATCCATTTTGGCTTTAGAGAGTAGGTTCATGGCTGGCGAGGTGCGGGGAGGGAGAGAGACTGTTCCGAAGAGGGTGATTATATTTAGAAAGCATGGACTTGGCACGAAGAGTGGCCATGGAAAGGAGTTACCAGCCTGACAGCGCTAGAGTATGTGAAACAGGAAAAAGGATGAAGTAAAGCTCCACTTGGAAAATGGCACAGAATTATGAATGACCTTTAGTGAGGAGAATTTGCTCTTCACGCAGAAGGCAATAGGGTGTTGGAGTTTCCTGAGGAGTGACATAACCATCATGATGTTTTGGGTTTAGTCGCTAAGTTGTGTCCGACCATTGCACCCTCATGGAATGTAGCCTGCCAGGATCCTCTGTCCATGAGATTTCCCAGGCAAGACTAGGGTTGCCATTTCTTTCTCCATTTTAGGGAGATTATTATAGTGGAAGGATTGAATAAGAGAAGAAACAAGTACGGGCAGGCTTATCACATGAAAATCTAGGCTACGGTCTTAGCAGCCAGAATTGCAAAGAAACAGTAAATCCCAGAGGCATTTTAGGTGGTAAAAATGACTGAATACAGTGGCAGACTGTTCTCAAAATGAAGAGTATCAAAAAGTACTTTTCTCTTTGTACTCATTATATTTTTCATCTCATTGCACTTTCCATTAATTCTTTATGACTCTGTCATTTAAACAACAAGTAAGAATAATTTAAACACTTAGGAAGAAATATGACTATCATTTTCTGAGAAGTACAGTGAGATGAAAGGTGTTAAAGGTACACTGCATATAGTAAGTGTTCAATAAATGCTCACAAAGAAATTAAATTTTAAAATTACCAAATATATAAAGCAAACTCCTCTTTCAGAAGCTTGCTTTTGAATCTAGGGTTGTCACACTGAGATAAATGAAATCTAGAATAAAAAAATGGAGATTTTAACTGTTTTAAGCAGTCAAGGGTCAGCAGAAACTGCTTCACAAATGTAGGAAAAGAAATTTTTGACACAACTTGAAAAGTGATATCCTGAAATGTAAATGAGAAGTATCCCATCTAATTTTTATAACAGGTAAAATAGTGGATTGATAAAATTATATACACATATATTGGTAGTACTTGAGTTCATTTCTAAAAGAAACCATATGTCAAATGAAACCATATCTGTTTAGTGACAAGAAAATACAAATGAAATCTTATCTTTGTAAATATTCTGTATAGGATAGTAATTGAACTATTATTATGAGCCAACGGTAAGTGAGAAGAAAAGACAACCTTAGTTCATTTCATGGGATTAAAACTATGGATGATAAAAGAAGTTAATTACAAATACAAAATTCCAGTATGTTTAAATCCAGATTATTTTCACAAAATATATAGGCAGATTTGTTGGAAAATGGCTTCAATTAGCATAATGAGGTATAAAATCATTAAATCATTGCTTGAATGTTAAATATTCCACTTTGCTTATTTAAGACAATATATATCTTGGTAAAATTTGATATTTGTAAGTTTATAAAGGTATTTATGGGCAACTAAAAAAGAAGAGAAGCCAAACCAGCTAATAATATATAAATGTACTCATTTCATAAGTAAGAAAATTGCTACCGTCTCCATAAAAATTTCTTAGTAAAGCATTTCATTTATGTTACACATTCAATTAAAATGTTAAAATAATTTTGAAACATACAAAAATGCTGTGACGTGAATCTCTAGTAAGCTAGATGACTTGGAAAATTTTCACTATATTACTCACATGTATTTTGAAATGAGCTACAGAAAAATATCTCCAAAGTATGTATGTACCTATGAACTCATTAATTTTCTTCATTTAGATGTTCCATTCAGTATGATTTTGTTGCATCACCCTGGTATTTGTTGATGACTGTGTTCATAGGCTACTCCCTTCCAAAACTTTTTAATGACATTTACAGTTGGAATTAATCTTACTTTATTTTCTTACAAGAGCACTTTGTTCATATCTCTTTTAGAAGACTTATGCAGACATTCTGCTATGAATTAGTCTTCCCTGGAACTTGTGAGAAACTCATTCAGTCCTTGTTGAGTAAGTATATTAAATTTTGAATCCCCTTCCCTCTTTTCCTGGCACCCTGTATGTGCTCAGAAAATTAATATGAGTCTCTTCATGTTTGTCAGCCCTCTCACCAATATTAAATAATATGCCTAATTAGATACATAATTTAGAGTTTAAATTTTTTACACATATTAAAATATTTTAAAAGCCAAAATAGATTTGAACCACAATCAAATTTGTTTTGGTTTTACTAGGCATAAACTATTGATATTACATCTAAAATAAAAATATTTTATCTGGAACAATAGTAAATAAATGACGTTTTTTAATGTTTAATGTGTTTTTACTAATATTAAATTTAAAAATTCACTGAAGCTATTTTTTCTGTCATTATTTTCTTGGATGAATATTTGAGATAACAAACTCAAAATACAAATTCGTGTTTATTTATATGTCCTTCTTTGGTTTTACTTTAGTATTCAAGTTCATTGTTTATAATTTAAAATATTTTTCTTAAATACAAATGTGTATGCAAATCATTTTAAGGTTGAAATGAGATGTAGCTTCCATTGGTCATTGACACTGCTCCCTCATTTTAAGGTAAGCTAAAGGATATTTGAATATTGTGTCCTTATCAAGAATATTTAATAGTTGGTTAATGTTAAAAACCAGTGCTTAATTTTTTTCCAGACCTCTTTTTTTCCCATTAAAAACTTAAGCACTGAATTATGGTCCTAAATATATTTATAGATATATTGTGTATAAAGAGAAAATCAAACATTTAATTTGTCTCCTAAAAAAGATTTGTCCAACACAATAAAGTACATGAAAGACAGTTGCCCTGAGTACAGTTCCTTTGGTAGATAGATTTAAAATTACTTCAGGTGCTTCATTAATTCATTCAGCTTCCTACACTGTCTTGTAAGATCATAAAACACTAATTTTCTCTATAGTTCCATTGTCTTGCTTGGCCAAGATAAAGAAGCAATGTCTGCCTTGGGTTTTAAAAGACAATCTTTTCTCATTTGGGTTTCTGTAACTCTATTTTCCCATTCCAATAAATAATATGAGACCTAATAAGGACCAAAAGAGAAAACGCTGATGGTGAAATAATATTTCAAGAGCCCTAGACATGAATTCTAGAGACATGTAATTTTAGATACGTGCATACCAATTAACTGTTGAGCTTTTCTTTCTTTTCAATTGATCAGTAATAAAACTTCTAGCACAGACACATCTCACAAGCTAGCTTAGTAAAATTTCTTAACATTAGAAATATTTACAGAATTTAGTTTATGGTCATGTTCACCTTTAATCCTTGTTATACGTATATCAGAATTGCCTTATGGTATATCACACATGGAAAACTAATTCTCAGAGGAGTTAAATCGCCTACTCCAGGTGGCAAAATTACTATGCATCTTAGTTGGAATTTTAAACCCAAGTTTTCTGATTAAAACCATGGGAGAATAGTAGTACTTTCTGCCAAGTCACCTGTTACAGATAACAACTTGTAACTTGCCTAAAGATTTTTCTCAAGGAGAAACATTTAAGTTTCTAGATGAATAAGAGGTTATATCTTAATAACCTTCAAAACATATCACTGCTCCCTTAAAATAATCCTGCAATTGTCAGTCTCCTGTTGTTTAATTTCCTTCGCTGGGAAGACTTGATCCCATTTTCATTGCTTTCCTGCTGGCAAAAACCTGCTCATGTCAAATCATATATATTAGAGGGCTTTTGATTTTTTCTATGATTCATCTATTTTTTTAATGATATCAATATGTGTCCCTGATAAAACTGTAGCCTTCAAAATAGGGAAGAGATTTAAGAACAACACGGGAAGACTTTTTCTTCTGCAATAATTAGAAGGGTCAAAACCAGTAGAAGACGTTTTCTCTTCAAGAAGTATTTATCACTGTACTGAAGGGGATGCAGTATGACGCCATGTAATAGTCATGAGAATAAATATACACCAGTTGAGAAGTGGATCTAGATTAGTGTTTCTCAAGGTTTTCTTATCAAAATGAAAATCTAGTGAATTAATTAAAAGGCTTTCCCCTTCTGTCCTGGTTATCGGCATATCGTGCTGTATATGCTTGGTCGTGTCCGACTCTTGCAACCCATAGACTGTAGCCTGCCAGGCTCCTCTGTCCATGAGATTCTCCAGGCAGGAACACTGGAGTGGGCTGCCATTTCCTTCTCCATGAGCTCGATCCTTAGACTTCCTTGGTGGCTCAGACAGTAAAGAATCTGCCTGCAATGTGGGAGAGCCAGGTTTGATTTCTGGGTCCGGAAGATCCCCCAGAGCAGGGAATGGCTACCCCTCCAGTATCCTTGCTTGGAGAATCCCATGGACAGAGGAGCCTGGCGGGCTATGTCCATGGGGTCTCAAAGGGCCGGACACAACTGAGTGACTGATGCACTTAGGTAATTTTTATAATTTGGCATTTTGGGAACCACTGCCATAGATGGTAACAAAATTTTCAGTTCAGAAACAGTGGTTGCTTTAGGGCTAGGAACGTGTCTCAGTTCAGTTCAGTCCAGTCACTTAGTCATGTCCGACTCTGCAACTCCATGGACCACGGCACACCAGGCCTCCCTGTCCATCACCAACTCCTGGAGCTTGCTCAAACTCATGCCCATCGAGTCGGTGATGCCATGCAGCCATATCATAATCTGTCGTCCTTTTCTCCTCCTGCCTTCAGCATCAGGGTCTTTTCCAATAAGTCAATTCTTCCCATCAGGTGGCCAAAGTATTGGAGCTTCAGCTTCAGCATCAGTCCTTCCAACGAATATTCAGGACTGATTTCCTTTAGGGTAGACTGGTTTGATCTCCTTGCTGTTCAAGGGACTCTCAAGAGTCTTCTCCAAAACCATAGTTCAAAAGCATCAATTCTTTGGCGCTCAGTTTTCTTTATGGTCCAACTCTCAACTTTCATGCATCACTACTGGAAAAAACATAGCTTTGACTATACTGACCTTTGACAGCAATGTAATGTCTCTGCTTTTTAATATGCTGTCTAGGTTGATCATAGCTTTTCTTCCAAGGAACAAGCATCTTTTAATTTCATGGCTGCAGTCACCATCTGCATGATTTGGGAGCCCAAGAAAAGAAAGTCTGTCACTGTTTCCATTGTTTCTCTATCTAATTGCCATGAAGTGATGGGACCAGATGCCATGATTTTAGTTTTCTGAATGCTGAGTTTTAAGCCATCTTTTCTACTCTCCTCTTTCACTTTCATCAAGAGGCTCTTCAATTCTTCTGCACTTTCTGCCACAAGGTTGATGTCATCTGCATATCTGAGGTTATTGATATTTCTCCCAGTAATCTTGATTCCAGCTTGTGCTTTATCCAGCCCCGCATTTCACATGATGTACTCTGCATATAAGTTAAATAAACAGGGTGATAGTATACAGACTTGACATACTTCTTTCCCAGTTTGGAACTATTTTGTTGTTCCATGTCTGGTTCTAACTGTTACTTCTTGATCTGCGTACAGATTTCTCA
Organism: Cervus canadensis; assembly: GCF_019320065.1. Classification (NCBI taxonomy): domain Eukaryota; kingdom Metazoa; phylum Chordata; class Mammalia; order Artiodactyla; family Cervidae; genus Cervus; species Cervus canadensis. Next base: position 16,716,765 of record NC_057416.1, read on the forward strand.
GGAGGCAGGTAAGGTGGTCTGGTACTCCCATCTCTTTAAGAATTTTCCAGTTTGCTGTGATCCACACAGACAAAGGCTTTAGTGTAGTCAATGAAGCAGGAAGCAGGAATAGATGTTTTACTGGAACTCTCTTGCTTTTTCTATGAACCAAACAGATACTGGCAATTTGATGTCTGGTTCCTCTGCCTTTTCTAAATCTAGCTTGAATATCTGGAAGTTCTTGATTCACGTACTGTTGAAGCCTCACTCAGGGAATTTTGAGCATTACTTTGCTAGCATGTGAGATGAGTTCAATTGTGCAGTAGTTTGAATATTCTTTGGCATTGCCTTTCTTTAGGATTGGAATGAAAACTGACCTTTTCCAGTCCTGTGGTCACTGCTAAGTTTTCCAAATTTGCTGGCATATTGAGTGCAGCACTTTCACAAGCATCATCTTTTTTTTTTTTTTTTAATTTTTTTATTAGTTGGAGGCTAATTACTTCACAACATTTCAGTGGGTTTTGTCATACATTGATATGAATCAGCCATAGATTTACACTTATTCCCCATCCCGATCCCCCCTCCCACCTCCCTCTCCACCCGATTCCTCTGGGTCTTCCCCAGTGCACCAGGCCCGAGCACTTGTCTCATGCATCCCACCTGGGCTGGTGATCTGTTTCACTATAGATAATATACATGCTGTTCTTTTGAAACATCCCACCCTCTTTTAGGATTTGAAATAGCTCAGCTGGAATTCCATCTGTTCATGAGGTTCTCAAGGCAAGAATACTGAAGTGGTTTGCCATTCCCTTCTCCAGTGGACCACATTTTGTCTAGTGAGAGCTTTAAATTGTGGCTAAGATGTGGATTGCAGCTTGAGGGTTGAAAATGGTTAACAGAGTTCATAGGGTCTACAGTATGAAAATAAGAAATAAAGGAAGGGAAAGAGGAGAGAACGAAAGAGACTGAGAGGGACAGAGAGAAGGAGAGAGGAAGGGAGGAAGGCAAAGCTGGACTCAGATGGAAGAGGGATATTTAATACTTACTGAATACATGTAGTAAAACAGAAGTATTGATGGTAGAGTGATAAGAAAAATATGATTCAAATCCACAGTAAACAAATTGGATCCCTAGGCAATTTTGGTTTCTTATCCTCTGCTGTCAGAAAGTGTCTGTGTAGTGGGAATAGACAACAGAACATTTGATTTCTACAAATCTAGAAAATTCAAGAAATGCTTGAGAGAAGATGAACAGGAAACCAATTATGAAATACCCAAATCTTGACAATATTTTGAAGTTTTTTTTTTAATTAAAGGTCTTCTGAGATACACATATACTTCTATTTGTCATAATGTTGTTTTGATAAACTTACAGTTCAAATAATTTAAATTATCAAATAATAGTTTCTATTTGCAGAGAGACTAAACAGACTGTAAAGACGACCTTGTGTTTGAAGAGTGACCTGATTTTCAATATGAAAGTATAAATAGCTGCTCTGAGTAGCTGCTAGAGTGTCAGCCATATAAAACAATCAACAAGACACTTGTCTCTTTATGTACACTAAAATATACTTAGACAATATTTCTACAAGATAAAAAGTTGAAGTTTATTCAACTTTATTGTTTATGAATAATGCATCACAATACAATTTGTATAGTGTCACTGATACCGACTTTATAGTGAATTTCTCTCCTGAGATGACTCAATTTCAGTAAGGGATCAGTTATACATTCATCTATTTTCTATGTGATGCGATTTGCCATGCATAAATATGAAGGTATTATTATGATTCATTTTGTTTAATGAACTCAAAATATAGCTAAGTGTATTATTGAGCATAATTATAAGAGTTAATTTTCAGGCTTTGATTGAGATATTTTTATATTAATATAATTTTATTACACATATTTTATTATATAGATTGACAGTGTGCCTGCCTAAGATATTTAATATATAGCATTTGGAGGCAAGTAACAAAAGGGAATCCCTAAAACAAAGCATCTTCTTTCATGTTTTATCACTTATGAAATATTTGAGTAGTTTTTCACAAGAAATTCTGGCTTTATAGTGTTTGTAAAGTTAAAAGTCATCTGAATCTCCTGGAAAGGTAGATAATGATGTTAGCTTAAGGTAACATCTGGAATCTTTTCAAATTCAAGTAGAAACTCTAGAGGATTCACAATGAACTTTTTTTGTTGTTAAATCCCCAGATTCAGTCTTACCATGGTAAAGCAGAAAGTGTCTAGAGATTTCTGTTAGTGAAATCTGAGCTCTTAACACATTTCTAAGTCACTGATGAATCTCAGCTCATACGTACCTTCAGAGAAAATGCCAGAGACCACCTTTTGCATGGTTTCTTTCATTTACATAATAAGATTCTTACAGAGCTATTATATATATATATAAATATTTTTTAATTTGGTATTTTTGTGTGTGTGCACAAAATATTAGGAATAAAATAAATGATTATGACATGATTACTGTCCTTCAGGAGCTCACAGTGTCCTGCAGAAAGATACATGGGAAAAAAAAATCTAAAAAGAAGTAACCTCATTTTTCCTACTAAAGATACAAATGAGGTAATATTTACATTAAAGTTTAAAAGTACAATAGATCCAAGCCTCTCAACTCTTTTCCCAGTTCTGGTTTTGCCCTCTGCCAATAGCTCGTTTAGGGATTTTACAGTGGAGCTGGGCACCTTCAAATGTCACAGCTGACATCAGGCCAGGCCTCTGTCACAGAGGGTTGGAGGTTGGGCAGCATATCAAAGAGAGCTGACTGGTGTCAGCCTGCCTTTCCTTGAGTTCCTAGAACACACTCTGCTACCAGAGTACTGAAACTTTCCTGCGCTTGCTCCCTTGATTCACAGACACGCAGGCTCCCTTGGCATACCTCATTGGCGGAACAGGATATGTGCATGCTTGTCACAGGCTCTGTCCAGGCCAGCGAGTCCTTCTGCCCCAGATACAGGGCTGGCTCATGGACCTGGATGTGTTCCATTCATCCTATGTGGTGAGTCATCTTTTAGGCCCTTCTTTCTTTAAATAACCACATAGAGATGAATTTAGACTGTATTCTCTCATATGTGATAAAGGAAGGCACTGGGGAAAGGCATAAAATAGCTGAATTTCCTTTCAGTCTTTTTCTGCTGTTCCTTTCTACCAAAATAATTTCTGTTCTCACGTTGCTCTTTAAAATGCTCGTTGCACCATTTCTTTATTTTTATAGAGCACCCCGCAGTGTATGAAGCTAATTTATATGTTCTTTCACTGAATAAGAAACTAACACTTTGGTATGAATTAGTTTAAGGTTTTATCCTCACTAGGTGCAGGGTGCAGAGAAGGTCAAAATGATGAATATTTTATAACAGTAACAATAGTTAGTTTTTTTAAGTATTTATTGTCCACCAGGTAGAATCATAAGTAGGTTACATGTATTGTCTCATGTAATCTTTAACACAGGGAGTAACTACATCATTCTTTTTTACACATGGGAAAAATGAGACAAAAAGAGAGTGAACGATGCTCTTAGGAGCAGAGCCTAAACATGAATGCCAGAGCCTGTATGCTGAGCTCTGGGCCACACTGCATCCCTCGGTAAGTTTCAGGCAGCCAGTATTTGTGTGAGGGCAATGGTATTGTGCAAAGGAATGATAAGACCCCAAGCACACCATATGGGTGACTGCTTAATTCTCACAGTAATCCTATGGGTGACATTCAGATCTATAGCAGATTCAGGGAATAGGGCTGATTTAATGAGAGGTGTTCATTGTAATCTACCTAAAACCAATGAGAGACAGAGAACATAAAATCATACAGTCACTTCAAGGTAAGTTAACCAGCTAATAAAAACATGCAGTCACTAAGATCAATTATTTCTACAGAGATCAGAAAATGGTAAAGGGACCTAAAATACAGTTTTGATATCGGAAATCATCAGACTGTAAAGTTTTCCTCCTACAATTTAAATTGATTTTCATATTAGCAAAGTCCATTAGGTAGGAAAGAGTTTTGTTGTTATCCTCATAGCTTATTCTAATACAATTAGATCCTTAATAATAGTTTTAAAAAAAGGAACTAGTTTCTCAGACACAGGCAGCTGCAAACTAGCTAATTGGTTCTGGGTCAGTGGGTCTTTTTCTGCTTGTTTACTGTTAGTGTTTCTTTGGGGGGAAATGCATTGCAACACCCCACTGATCTATTGTCTTCCTACATATTGTTAATTCAAGGACTTTGGCATTCAGGAAGGAAATTACGGCCCATCAGGGTACATAGAATATTCTACTCTCCAGAGAAAGGTCAGGAGAAAAAGAAAAGAGAGAATATAAATATAAAACCTTTAAATCAAGACTAAAACCCAAAGTTATTCCTCGGTTTGTATAACCATCAGTCAATAATAATCAATTGCAATTAGTCAGAAAAGAACTAAACCTTAGAGGTGCTGAACAGATGGGATAAAAAAGAAAAATGAAGCCACCTTCCATCATCAGACAGACAAAACCACATGACCATTTTCTTGCCATTGATTTTGCTCCTCATTAAGATGTGTTCATTTACTTTCTTTTATTTTGAAGCTCCTAGTTAAAATCTTGAAACTAGAATTGTCTTCCATGAAGGATTTTGCTCATTACTCTTCTTATACAGATGTGAATTCCAGACGGCTTGGGGAAATAATTGTTTATGCTTTAATTACCCATTTCCAAATACAAATAACCCAGAGACCTGTTTTGGGCTCATTCTAGTATTTGGTATTCTAAGTACTTCAGCAAATATTTACCCTGATGACAGTACAGAGTTTAAGTTTAACACATAATTCTTGCCTTCTCATATGTTAAAATCAGGAGAAGTTGAAGCCAACACACAAGATCAGTAACAAACTTTGTTGGGTATGAGTAGCTAAGAGAGTTCAGTCAAGAAATAGAACTTGGTTACAGGTAAAACTTTGATAGAGAAAAAAAGCACAGGTATTCCAATGAAGGGAACAGAACACTAAAGCAGACTTTTTGTCTTTTTATACTGTCATGGGGTTCTTGTGGCAAGAATACCATGAATGACAAAGCTATGGCAAACCTAGACAGCATATTAGAAAGCCAAGACAACACTTTGCTGACAAAGGTCCGTATAGTCAAAGCTATGGTCTTTCCAGTAGTCAAGTACCACTGTGAGAGCTGGACCATAAAGAAGGCTGAGTGCCAAAGAACTGATGTTTTCGAACTGTGGTGCTAGAGAAGACTCTTGAGACTCACTTGGGCAGCACGGAGATCCAACCAGTCCATCCTAAAGGAAATCAACCCTGAGTACTCATTGAAAGGACTGATGCTGAAGCTGAAACTCCAGTACTTTGGCCACCTGATGTGAAGAACCGACTCATTGGTAAAGTCCCTGATGCTGGGAAAGATTGAAGGTGGGAGGAGAAGAGGGCAGCAGAGGATGAAATGGTTGGAGAGCATCACTGACTCAATGGCCATGAACTTGGGCAAACTCCAGGAGATAGTGAGGGACAGGGAGGCCTGGCATGCTATAGTCCATGGGGCTGCAAAAAGTCAGACATGACTTAGTGACTGAACAAAAAGCAAACTTGTGGAGGCTGGAATGTGCACTATGTGTTTGTGGGAACAAGGACCTTATCAATCATCTCAACATATTGAAAGAGGCTTCTTTCCATTCCATTCATAAATGGAAAGTATACACACTATATATGATATATACATTATATATTATGTATATTGTATTTAGTATATACTTTCTATATACTTTTAGTATATAGAAAGTATATACTATTTCTTACACAATACATAAAATCTGTATTATATACATTATATATATAAAAGCTTTTAAATAATTCTGAGCTTTTTTTTTTTTAAACTTTTTAAAAAGTTCAGCACCACTTTATGATGAAAACTCTCCAGAAAATGGGCATAGAAGTAACCTCCCTCGACATAATAAAGGCCATATACAACAAATCCACAGCAAACATTCTTCTCAGTGGTCAAAAACTGAAAGCATTTCCTCTAAGATCAGGAGTAAAACAAGGGTGTCCACACTTGCCACCATTATTCAGTATAGCTTTGGAAGTCCTAGCTGTGGCAATTAGGGAAAAAAAGGAAAGGAATTCACATTGGATAAGAAGAAGCAAAACTCTGTTTATAGATGACATGATACTATATGTAGAAAACCCTAAAGATGTCACCAGAAAATTATTAGAGCTGGTCAATGAATTTAGTAAAGTCACAGGATACAAAATTAATACATATCTCTTTCATTCTTACACACTGACAATGAAAAATTGGAAAGAGAAATTAAGGAAACAATCCCATTCACCATTGCAACAAAAAGAATAAAATACCTAGGAATAAATCTCCCTAAGGAGACAAAAGCCCTGTATGCAGGAAACAGTAAGACACAGATAAAAGAAATCAAAGATGACACAAACATAAACAAACCAGGATCTTAGATCGGAAGAATCAGTATGTGAAAATGACTATAATTCATAAGGGAATTTGCAGATTCAATGCTATCCCAATCAAATTACCAATGGCATTTTTCACAGAACTGGAACAAAAAATTTTACAGTTTGTTTGTAAAAGACCCCAAATAGCCAAAGCAATCTTGAGAAAGAAAAATGGAGCTCTGAGCTCCTTAAGCATAAAGAGTATAAATATCTTGTGTTAGAAGCCCAGTAAAAATGGTTGGATAGGTGAATAATAGGGCTCCCGTTATGGTTCAGCTGGTAAAGAATCCACCTGCAATGCGGGAGCCTGGGTTTGATCCCTGGGTTGAGAAGATCCCCTGGAGAAGGGAAAGGCTACCCACTCCAGTATTCTGGCCTGGAGAATTCCTTGGACTATACAGTCCATGGTGTCACAAAGAGTCGGACATGACTGAGCAAGTTTCACTTTCAGGTGAATAATAACACATCTGCACATTGTTTGAAAAGCCAGATAAAATTAATATGTTTAGATACATGGCATGCCTCAAAAAATGGAAATTTTATTTTAAAACTGTAGAAAATAATTGAAAGTTGATCTTGAAGTCCAGCTGAAATCTCCCTACTTTATTTTGCACCAATTTAAACAGGATAATAATCATTCATCTATTTAACCTATTAAGCTCCAATATAATAAAGGAGCTTAGCTAGAGCCTAATAAACAGAAATACACATAGAATTATATTTATAGTATGGATAGTAAGAGCAATGCTGAAGATATGCATAGGGAGAAAAAAGGTACTGCCCTGGGCTTAATTGGTATTGAGATGAAGTATGATGAGTGCTATTTAGCCTGATGAAAGAGACATAGGCAGTCTATACAGAAGTTATAGATGCAAAACTTGGTGTCTGTGAAGCTAGGAGTTTGGTATTGTTGGACAGAAAGCAGATAGGAAGAGAAATGAGATACACCTGCAGGAGTTAAAAACTAACTGGATCACGGAAGCCTTTATAGACCAGTTAAGAGATTAACTTCTTCAGGTCTGTGGATAGTCACTGAGAGTTTTCAAGAGGGTAAGATCATGGCAATGTAAGCTGTAGAGAAATAACTCTCAAGGCTAGTAAGAATAAAGAGGAGAGAGGGTCACAATCGAAAAGTGTGCAGTTAGCACGAATAAGTGTGATCTCACGTCAGGCTGTATGACTGCTGTCTTTTCCTGGTACACACCTCTGTATTTCTTGGTTAACTCTATACATTCTTTTTTTTTTTTTTTTTCATTTATTTTTATTAGTTGGAGGCTAATTACTTCACAACATTGCAGTAGGTTTTGTCATACACTGACATGAATCAGCCATGGAGTTACATGTATTCCCCATCCTGATCCCCGCTCCCACCTCCCTCTCCACCCGATTCTTCTGGGTCTTCCCAGTGCACCAGGCCCGAGCACTTGTCTCATGCATCCAATCTGGGCTGGTGATCTGTTTCACCATAGATAATATACATGCTGTTCTCTCGAAACATCCCACCCTCGCCTTCTCCCACAGAGTCCAAAAGTCTGTTCTGTACATCTGTGTCTCTTTTTCTGTTTTGCATATAGGGTTATCATTACCATCTTTCTAAATTCCATATATATGTGTTAGTATGCTGTAATGTTCTTTATCTTTCTGGCTTACTTCACTCTGTATAAGGGGCTCCAGTTTCATCCATCTCATTAGAACTGATTCAAATGAATTCTCCTCTGTTCATGGGAATTCTCCAGGCAAAAATACTGGAATGGATTACCATTCCCTTCTCCAGGTTATCTTCCTGATCCATGGATCGAACCTGTGTCTCCTGCATTGGCAGGCAGATTCTTTACTGTCTGAGCTACCAGGGAAACCCTGAAAGAAAGTGAAAGTCGCTTCAGTCGTGTCCGACTCTTTGGGACCCCATGGACTATAGCCCGCCAGGCTCCTCTGTCCATGGGATTCTCCACCGGAGTGGGTTGCCATTTCCTTCTCCAGGGAATCCTCCCAACCCAGGGATCCAACCTGGGTTCGTCTCCCACATTGTGGGCAGATTCTTCACCACCTGAGCCACTGAATCAGCCCATGTATACATGTATCTCCTCTTTTTGGATTTCCTTCCCATTCCGGCCTCTTCAGGGCCCTGAGTAGAGTTCCCTGTGCTATTCAGTTGGTTCTCATTAGTTATCTAGTCTATGCAGATATGTCAATATGTCTGTCTGTCTGTCTGTCTGTCTGTAGGTATCTACGTCAATCCCAGCCGCCCTATTCACCCCACCTCCTTCTCCCCTTGGTTTCCATATATTTGTTCTGTACATCTGCATCTCCTTTTTTATGCTTTGTTGTTCAAAGTAAACTCAACTGTAGAAGAATGACTAGCATATGGCAGGCACTCATTAAATATTTGCTGAATAAATAATAAAAGGTAAAGATGAAAGACTGGATTTAGGAAATACTGAGGAGACCTGATGAATTATTGGATATGAAAGGTTGAGCCCAGAACACCTCCTTTTTCTGACACAGGTGACCAGGTAGGTCATAATTTCACTAATAACAAAATTGTTGGAGAAGGAGCAGATTTAAAAAGAAGACGATGCGTTCTGGTTTGAAAATACTGAATTTGAGACGCCTGTGGGATGTGCTGGTGAGATTTCCATCTGGAAGCTCTGGAGAGCAGCCTGGGCTTGTGAAGAAAGGTTAGGAGTCTCCTGGACGTAGGTGATCATGAAGACGGCAGCATGGATGAGATTGCCCTTGCAGGGTGGGGCATGAGGGGAGCTGTGGACCAAGGACCAAATTCTAATAACCATCACAAGTAATAAAAGGTTTGTAGTATCATGAACAGTAAATGGGGAAGTATTACCTTTCTCTGAGATTTAAGGAGTAACTGGAGGTGGTGAGATGACGTGGGGCAACCCCCAAAGGGGAGGCAGTTTTTCATTATCATAATCATCTCAGAATGTCCTAAAGCTTAAAGTCATGTCCCACCAGTTATCCCCATGGATCAGGAAAGGTTCCCCCGACCTCACCCACATTAGGCGGTGCTTAGTATGCTTGTTAGTTTCCCCTGTGTTTTTCCAGAGCAAGCTTGCACACCCTAAGATTATTTATATTTGCCAGATAGAATGAGACCCAAATTCCTAGATTGCATTTCTCATTATATTATTTTGATTCTCGGCTAACTGATATTCAGTCGGTACACAGCCCTAAAACGTCTGGCACTCTGGGGCCACAAAGCAGTGTTCTGGAACATTATGTCCAAAGCTCCACTGTCTTTAGAAATGGCTGGATTAACTTTATGAAGCTGAAAAGGTTAGTTCAGGTTTACAATAAAAAGGAAAGTGTATTTTTTAGTTTTACTAAAGGTATAAAAACTAATATATACTTTAGACCTAATATTAGTTTGTGACTTATATACACCATATATATTTGTATGTAGTGTGAATATTTCCTGAAAATCAAAAAGCATTATGAAGCCATTTGACTCTTTGTTTTACTCTGTATTCTTCTCCATTTTCAAAAGATTACTATGACATTCCACTAGATGTGATTTTGACAGGGTAAGTTATTGGATTCCCCAAACAGATATGTGTGAAATACTAGATTTGTTTTATTTCTAAAGCAAGAACAGTGACCACTACCATCTGGAAGAGTGCCATTTCACATGATTAGATACTGGCAGACTGGAGAGAACAGGTGTATTTTAATTAAATTAGTTTTCAATTTAATCTGACACAGCGTGTAGCAGAGTCTCTGTGGCTCTTCAGTCTTTTCAGGGAGGTAGGAAATTCTAAAAGAGGCAAGTCTGATACTCAATATTTTCTTATTTAAAAAATGGAAACAGAGAAAGTTTAAAGCTAGATCTATTTGTATATTACAGACTATGCAAAGGAAGATTTGAATTACTCAGAGCAATTTTTAGAGCTAATAATTATTCATATCTTTCAGAGCATGTTTTTAAGAGTAGATAACACACTGAATGTTTTTATAATAAAGGAATCACATGGTCCAATGCCATCCTAAGAAATTTCATTATCCCAAAACTGGGAGACTGAGTTTCAGCCTCTTGGGTCCCAAGAAGCAGAAGAATTACAGTGTTGGGGACACATGTATATGAATCCTGTGAGAGGTTGAAAAGCCCCTTGGCTAAAAGTGAAAATCATGATCTATATAAATAAAATTCTCTATTGAGGTCAGTGATGGCCACTCAGAAAAGAGTGTTGGAAAAGATAAAGTAGAACAGAATGCAAAGGGAAGGGAATGAAAGGGTAGAACAGACTCCTTGGACACCCAGACCAGTGACTCACCATGAGTTAGCGTCTCATCTAAGAGTCAGAATGAGGCCAGAGTTCAACACCAGCGTCAGAGGACAGCGGGAACCAGGCAGTGTGGAGACTGTGCCGTCACCTTCCCTGGTGAGAATCTCCTCTCTCGAGGCTGCTAGGAGCCTGGGGAACTTCTTGGTATCTCACTTCCAAAGAGTCTTAACTTCATCTAAACTTCACGGCATCTGCTGTCAGCTTTCAGAATAAAGGAAGGGGGTCCTTCTATCATACATATTAAGGCCAATGTTATACTTTCCATCAGTCCCATTATTACTGGTAATAAATGCCACTGATCATAATAAAGTGAATAAACTACTGAAAGTTGTACCTGTAAAGATCACAGCCAGGTATTGCTTTAATTGCGATCAAATAAGCAATGTGCTATCGTACTAAGTTTCAGGAATACATAGTTTAGAAAGTGACAAATAGTGTGTTTCCATCAAGCCTCTTTCTGATAAGTATTTCCCAAGACCATGTTATAGAAAATGGACAGTCTCTAAAAGTAGAAGTTAAAAGTTCAAGACAATGGTGGGCACAAGGTTTAATGGATGGCTCAACTGGTAAAGAATCTGCCTGCATTGCAGGAGATCTGGGTTCGATCGCTGGGTTGGGAAGATCCCCTGGAGACAGGAAAGGCTACCCACTCCAGTACTCTGGCCTAGAGAATTCCATGGACTGTATAGTCCATGGGGTCGCAAAGAGTTGGACGTGACTGAGTGACTGTCACTTCACTAAGGTCTGCTTGAACAAAGAGGAAAGACAGAAAGTGAAGCCGTTACCATTTTCTTGCTGAGTCAATAAAAAGGAAATCCATGTTATAGGAAAAACTGAAAAAAAATCTCATAAAAATGTTTCTCAAATATCCAACCAACTTGGTGTGTTTCTTAACCTGAGAAGAAGCTGAAATACCAAAGAGAGGACAGAACTCTGCTGAGACATATCTGAGTCGTTGAGGTCTGGCTTACTGGGGTTGCGCAAATTCTGCTTAGGAACTTTTAGCTTATGAATGTTTACAGATAATAACAGTCACTCACCAGAGTATAAGCTTGTCAACTCTGCCTACAATCAACAGATGCTTTCATGATCACACTGTTATTTTAGTCTCAGTCATTTTGCTGTCTCAGGCCCCAGCTTTAAGATTTTTTTTTTTGACCACAGGCTTCCCTAGTGCCTCAGAAGGTAAAGAATCCGCCTGCAATGCAGGAGAACCCGGTTTGATCCCTGGGTAAGGAAGACCCCTGGAGAAGGGAATGACTGCCCACTCCAGTATTCTTGCCTGCAGAATTCCATGGACAGAGAAGCCTTGAGGGCTATAGTCCATGGGGTCGCAAAGAGTCAGACAGCTAAGTGACTAACACTTTCACTTTTCACAGTATAAGAGATACATTTTACATCCTGACACATTAATACAGAAATATGTAATTTACATGAAAAAGTCACTAGATAATACCACATGGGAGGTGCTTTGATATTTCCTTTTTTTGCTATTCTATTTTAATTAATTTTATATAATTCACTGATGTTTACTCATGGAAAAGTTGTAGGTTGCATATAATCTGAAGTGTGAAACACACTGGGCTGAAGTGTTTTTTTCTCTCTAATTGAAGCAGGTTCAGCTCGTAAACTTATTTCTTATAAATAAAACAACACAATGCCAGTCTTTTTAGAGATTAAAAAATAAGAAGAATATAAAACAGTGATAGCTTTCTGATGACTCTCAATTAAAGACTAAGATGTACCTTAGATCCCCTGTACTGAGTCACTCACATGCATCCCACTGGACCCATGAACAAGTGGATTTATCAACCACTGGCTGGATGACACTATATATCTAGATTACTATGTTGTTTTATTTTGGTCTGTATTTACACCTTTATATTAATCTATACAATTAAAATTTCAATTACAATTTTCCTTATTTATCCTAATTTTACTTGCGAAGGCAAGTTATGTTTGCAAACCAATTTATATATCTGAGTACATTAATATAACCAGAGATTTACTTAGAAATAAGAGTTAATTCTAGAAGTTACCACAGCTTTCTCTCTAATCTCTGAAGCCACTTTTTGTAGAATACCTATATCTTAAACATATTTCCAGATACTTTTTTTACCTGTTACAATTTTTATTTTATTGATATATTTTCCCCAAGTGTGTAAAACATTGTGAGGTCAAAATCAAAGCAGTTACTTGCATAGGTCTAGAAAATACATTTAGTTAGTAATGAAAATGTGATTTGGGTTAAGTTTTTATAAGTTTTTCTTTTTTTTTCCTTTTTACTGGGTATAAATGGCCTTAATAGTTTGGTCAAGTTGCTTGACTTTGATTTATGCTGAAATAACAGTTGGGGTCAAAACAGATCTTAGTTCAAATTCCATACAGTGGGGAATCCCCTAAATATAACCAAATTTACAATTTGATCTCACATGCAAAACAGCCATTATAGCTTAGAATAAATAGAAATTACAGGCTAGTGAAAATGCAGACATATGGCATTTACCAAAGAATCCAAGAGTATGTATTATTTCTTTTTAATACCGATTAAGAATGTGTCAAGGTATAATGTTCTAAATGAAAGTTCTGTTTAAATTATTTCATTCATAAACAGTTAAGCATAACTAAAGTGAACCAGAGTTTGGAGAAAGGGGAAAATAAGTTATTAAAAGAAAATAACCAATATTGGATAAATTAAGTCAGAGAGTTATAAAAGAAAACAAGGACAGGAGATAATAACATTGGGATAGAATGGAAAAGAGGAAAATCAGAGACCACCTAACCTCAGGGTATACATAGCTGGAAAGTTAGACTTGAGATGAAATGATTGTACTGTATGTTCTGGTTTAATTTTACAGTTAAAGAAGGATAATTCTAGGAAACTTGCAAGTTATTTTTGAGACCATTTCAGGAAAGGCAATGCCAAAGAATGCTCAAACCTACTGCACAATTACACTCATCTCACTAGTAAAGTATTGCTCAAAATTCTCCAAGCCAGACTTCAGCAATACGTGAACCATGAACTTCCAGAAGTTCAAGCTGGATTTAGAAAAGGCAGAGGAACAAGAGATCAAATTGCCAACATCCGTTGGAACATCGAAAAAGCAAGAGAGTTCCAGAAAAACATCTGTTTCTGCTTTACTGACTATGCCAAAGCCTTTGACTGTGTGGATCACAATAAACTGTGGGAAATTCTTCAAGAGATGGGAATACCAGACCACCTGACCTGCCTCTTGAGAAACCTGTATGCAGGTCAGGAAGCAACAGTCAGAACAGGGCATGGAACAACAGACTGGTTCCAAATAGGAAAAGGAGTCAAGGCTGTATATTGTCAGCCTGCTTATTTAACTTATATGCAGAGTACATCATGAGAAACGCTGGGCTAGAGGAAGCAAAAGCTGGAATCAAGATTTCCAGGAGAAATATCAATAACCTCAGATATGCAGATGACACAACCCTTATGGCAGAAAGTGAAGGACTAAAGGGCCTCTTGATGAAAGTGAAAGAGGAGAGTGAAAAAGTTGGTTTAAAGCTCAACATTCAGAAAACTAAGATCATGGCATCTGAACCCATCACTTCATGGCAAATAGATGGGGAAACAGTGGAAACAATGGCTGACTTTATTTTTTTGGGCTCCAAAATCACTGCAGATGGTGACTGCAGCCATGAAATTAAAAGATGCTTACTCTTTGGAAGGAAAGTTATGACCAACCTAGATAGCATATTGAAAAGCAGAGACATTGTCCACAAAGGTCTGTCTAGTCAAGTCTATGGTTTTTCCAGTGGTCATGTATGGATGTGAGACTTGGACTGTAAAGAAAGCTGAGCACTGAAGAACTGATACTTTTGAACTGTGGTGTTGGAGAAGACTCTTGAGAGTCCCTTAGACTGCAAGAATATCCAACCAGTCCAACCTAAAGGAGATCAGTCCTGGGTGTTCACTGGAAGGACTGATGTTGAAGATGAAACTCCAGTACTTTGGCCACCTGATGCGAAGAGCTGACTCTTTTGAAAAGACCCTGTTGCTGGGGAAGATTGAGGGCAGGAGGAGAAGGGAACGACAGAGGATGAGATGGTTGGATGGCATCACTGACTCTATGCCCATGAGTTTGGGTAGACTCTGGGAGTTGGTGATGGACAGGGAGGCCTGGCGTGCTGCGGTTCATGGGGTCACAAAGAGTTGGACACGACTGAGTGAGTGAACTGAACTGCATTATATATTAGCTGATGAAAATCTCTTTTTTTTTGGTACACACTGTTCACACCTGTATTTCAAGTTTGGAAATGCATATTTGCAAGCAGCAATACAAAAGTATTCATGAAGAATGCATAATCTCTGAAAATTATGAAAACATCCCTGCTACCAATACATTTCTAGATACAAAACTGACTACCATATTGTTACTTCTGTGTAGCAGGAGAAGTTCATTTTCAAAACAGATAAAATCCAGTCTTTAGGTGTGAATGGTATGCATGACAGTCTTTTTTTTAAAATTTCTTAGTGGTTTGGGATCCTTAAGCATGCAAGCCTCAACGAGGAGGGTCCACAAAGGATCCAGGGTCAAGTGCTTCTGCTCCTAATGTGGATGGCTCAGAGGCATTCTCAGCTCTGGCTTAACTGGATGCCATAAGAAAATCTCATTTTTGAGATATCTATGCTTCCCAGGTGGCTCAGTGGTAAAAAATCTGCCTGCCAATTCTGAAGACGGAGGTCCAATCCCTGGTTTGGCAAGATGCCCCTGGAGAAGGAAATGGTAACCCACTCCGGTATTCTTGCCTAGGGAATCCTATGGACAGAGAATCCTGGCAGGCTACAACCCATGGGGACGGAAGGAGTCAGACATGATTTAGAGACTGAGCATGAGCAATGATTTAGGTTTCTGAAGTCACTGGTTGTCTTGTCTTTGCGCTGAAAATGATATCCAGCTCAAAAAAGAGAAGACTGTAAGAATCAACATCTGTAGAAACGACTGCCTTTGCTCAGATCATGTTCCTCAAGCTTTTGATTTAAGGCTGCAGTCAAATGCTTGACCTATATTGAATCAAATTAAACATTTAATTTTGGGTATATTTATACATACATTTTCAATAGCAAGTTGAAGTTTATCAAGTAGAAAACAGCAAAGGTAAATAAAATCAAAGAGAAATTTGCACCTTGACTTTTCAGTGAACTTTAGAAAAATTCAAAAATTTTAAATAGTATATAACATTTTGTATTCAAAAGAAAAGTGAAAGTGAAGTTGCTCAGTTGTGTCTAACTCTTTGTGACCCCATGGGCTACCAGGCTCCTCCGTCCATGGAATTTTCCAGGTAAGAGTAATGGAGTGGGTTGCCACTTCCTTCTCCAGAGGATCTTCCCTACCAGGGATTGAAGCTGGGTCTCCCACATTGTAGGTAGACGCTTTATTGTCTGAGCCACCAGGGAAATCCATTCAAAGAAAAGGAAGATAAACAGGAGAATTAAAAAGAAGTGAATTAACTGGATAAAAAATAAACAGCATATAGGGTTATTGTTACCATCTTTCTAAATTCCATATATATGCATTAGTATACTGTATTGGTCTTTATCTTTCTGGCTTACTTCACTCTGTATGATGGGCTCCAGTTTCATCCATCTCATTAGAACTGATTCAAATGAATTCTTTTTAATGGCTGAGTAATATTCCATGGTATATATGTACCACAGCTTCTTTATCCATTCATCTGCTGATGGACATCTAGGTTGATAACCCAATATGTAAAACAGAAAAAGAGACACAGATGTACAGAACAGACTTTTGGACTCTGTGGGAGAAGGTGAGGGTGGGATGTTTCGAGAGAACAGCATCGAAACATGTATATTATCTAAGGTGAAACAGATCACCTGCCCAGGTTGGATGCATGAGACAAGTGCTCAGGGCTGGTGCACTGGGATGACCCAGACGGATGGGATGGGGAGGGAGGTGGGAGGGGCGTTCAGGATGGGGAACACATGTAAATCCATGGCTGATTCATGTCAATGTATGGCAAAAACCAGTACAATATTGTAAAGTAATTAGCCTCCAACTAATAAAAATAAATGGAAAAAAAATAAAAGCACAGTGTAAGTATATGACTACGGATTTCTAAGGCTGCATATAAAAGTGAATTTAAAATAGCTCCCCCCATCAGAGCAATACACTTGATATAGTTGATGAAACTACACTGACACATCATCGTCACTCTGAGTCTATATAGTTTACATTAGGATTCACTCTTGATGTTTGTGTTCCATGGGTTGGCACAAATGTGTGACATGCATTTATCATTACAGTGCCATACAAAATATTTTCACTGCTCTAAAAATTTTCCATGCTCCACCTATTCATCCCTTCCTAGCACCATGGCCACTTGTTTTCTTATTGTTGAGATTTAAGAGTTTTTTTTTTTTTATATTTTGGATGATAGTCCTTTATTGGATGTGTCATGCAAATATTTTCTTGTAGTCTGTGGCTTCTGCTCTTAATTCTCTTCACATTGTCTATTTTAGTGCAGAAGTTTTAAATTTTGCTGAGGTAGTATATGTCAATTATTTCCTTCATGTATTATGACTTTGGAGTCGTATCTGAAAAGTAATCAACCATACTTAGGTCATACAGTTTTCTCTTATGTTATCTTCCAGGGGCTTTCTATCTTACGTAATTTTCTAGCAGTTTTCTAGTTTTGCATTTTACGTTTATGCCCACCATCCACTTTGAGTTAATTTTCATAAAGTATGTAAGGTCTGTGTCTAGATTTATTTTTTCTGTGCATATATTCAGTTGTTCCCCTTTTAGAATTTTGAAGCCTTCAAGTACAGAATGTTTAGCAAGAACTTTAATATATCCAAATGCTTCTGTCATCATTTTATGTTGGATTTTTTTCATAGTGACCAGATTTGTCAGAAGGTCACAGACTATCTCATAAAAGGACAGCAGGGCTTTCAAAAGTTCATTGATAAGCTTGACATACATTTTGTCTCATATTCAAACAAATGAATAAAGGCTACAAGAAACATTTTATTCTGTAAAAGGCAAAATAAGCTGTCATTTTTTCTCACTGTTTATTTAAATATCTTTCTAATGACACTGAAATATATGTAATTTAGTCATTGGGTTTCAAATTTTGATGTTTTATCCAGTTAAAATCATTTAAATACAAATCCTCTATGTATGCAAGCATGCTCTATCAAAGTGCATGGCTACAAAAAAATAAAGCCAAAGTACTTTCTTTTTTTTTTTTTTTATTATTTTTTTTTTCCAGTGGGTTTTGTCATACATTGATATGAATCAGCCACGGATTTACATGTATTCCCAATCCCGATCCCCCCTCCCACCTCCCTCTCCACCCGATTCCTCTGGGTCTTCCCAGTGCACCAGGCCCGAGCACTTGTCTCATGCATCCCACCTGGGCTGGTGATCTGTTTCACCATAGATAGTATACATGCTGTTCTTTTGAAATATCCCACCCTCACATTCTCCCACAGAGTTCAAAAATCTGTTCTGTATTTCTGTGTCTCTTTTTCTGTTTTGCATATAGGGTTATCGTTACCATCTTTCTAAATTCCATATATATGTGTTAGTATGCTGTAATGTTCTTTACCTTTCTGGCTTACTTCACTCTGTATAATGGGCTCCAGTTTCATCCATCTCATTAGGACTGGTTCAAATGAATTCTTTTTAATGGCTGAGTAATATTCCATGGTGTATATATACCACAGCTTCCTTATCCATTCATCTGCTGATGGGCATCTAGGTTGCTTCCATGTCCTGGCTATTTTAAACAGTGCTGCGATGAACATTGGGGTGCACGTGTCTCTTTCAGATCTGGTTTCCTCAGTGTGTATGCCCAGAAGTGGGATTGCTGGGTCATATGGCAGTTCTATTTCCAGTTTTTTAAGGTATCTCCACACTGTTCTCCATAGTGGCTGTACTAGTTTGCATTCCCACCAACAGTGTAAGAGGGTTCCCTTTTCTCCACACCCTCTCCAGCATTTATTGCTTGTAGACTTTTGGATAGCAGCCATCCTGACTGGCGTGTAATGGTACCTCATTGTGGTTTTGATTTGCATTTCTCTGATAATGAGTGATGTTGAGCATCTTTTCATGTGTTTGTTAGCCATCTGTATGTCTTCTTTGGAGAAATGTCTGTTTAGTTCTTTGGCCCATTTTTTGATTGGGTCATTTATTTTTCTGGAATTGAGCTGCAGGAGTTGCTTGTATATTTTTGAGATTAATCCTTTGTCTGTTTCTTCATTTGCTATTATTTTCTCCAATCTGAGGGCTGTCTTTCACCTTACTTATAGTTTCCTTTGTTGTGCAAAAGCTTTTAAGTTTCATTAGGTCCCATTTGTTTAGTTTGCTTTTTATTTCCAATATTCTGGGAGGTGGGTCATAGAGGATCTTGCTGTGATTTATGTCGGAGAGTGTTTTGTCTATGTTCTCCTCTAGGAGTTTTATAGTTTCTGGTCTTACATTTAGATCTTTAATCCATTTTGAGTTTATTTTTGTGTATGGTGTTAGAAAGTGTTCTAGTTTCATTCTTTTACAAGTGGTTGACCAGTTTTCCCAGCACCACTTGTTAAAGAGGTTGTCTTTTTTCCATTGTATATCCTTGCCTCCTTTGTCAAAGATAACGTGTCCATAGGTTCGTGGATTTATCTCTGGGCTTTCTATTCTGTTCCATTGATCTATATTTCTGTCTTTGTGCCAGTACCATACTGTCTTGATGACTGTGGCTTTGTAGTAGAGTCTGAAGTCAGGCAGGTTGATTCCTCCAGTTCCACTCATATAGTAAAATATAGACTTTTCAAAAAAGGATGTCAAAAGAGACAAAGAGGACACTACATAATGATCAAAGATTCAATCAAAGAAGGAGATATAACAATTATAAATATAATATGCCACCCAACCATAGGCGCACCGCAATATGTGTATGGCAAACACATATACGAGTATGAAGAGGGAAATTAAATAGTAACACATAATAGTGGGAGACTTAATACCCCACTCACAACTATGGATAGATCAACTAAACAGAAAATTAACAAGGAAACACAAACCTTAAATGACACAATGGACCAGCTAGACCTAATTGATATCTATAGGACATTTCACCCCAAAACAATCAACTTCACCTTTTTCTCAAGTGCACACAGAACATTCTCCAGAATAGATCACATCCTGGGCCATAAATCTGGTCTTGGAAAATTCAAAAAAATTGAAATCATTCCAGTCATCTTTTCTGACCACAGTGCAGTAAGATTAGATCTCAATTACAGGAAAAAAAATGTTAAAACTTCAAACATATGGAGGCTAAATAACACGCTTCTGAATATAACCAACAAAATCATAGAAGAAATCAAAAAAGAAAATTCAAAATATGGTAATAGAAAATGAATGAAAATGGAAAACCCACAAACAACCCAAAACCTATGGGGACACTGTAAAAGCAGTGCTAAGGGGAAGGTTCATAGCATTACAGGCTTACATCAAGAAACAAGGAAAAAAAACCAAATAAATAACCTAACTCTACACCTAAAGCAATTAGAGAAGGAAGAAATGAAGAACCCCAGGGTTAGCAGAAGGAAAGAAATCTTAAAATCAGGGCAGAAATAAATGCAAAAGAAACTAAAGAGACCATAGCAAAAATCAACAAAGCTAAAAGCTGGTTTTTTGAAAAAATAAACAAAATTGACAAACCATTAGCAAGACTCATTAAGAAACAAAGAGAGAAGAACCAAATTAACAAAATTAGAAATGAAAATGGAGAGATCACAACAGACAACACTGAAATACAAAGGATCATAAGAGACTACTACCAGCAGCTCTATGCCAATAAAATGGACAACTTGGATGAAATGGACAAATTCTTAGAAAAGTATAACTTTCCAAAACTGAACCAGGAAGAAATAGAAGATCTTAACAGACCCATCACAAGCAAGGAAATCGAAACTGTAATCAGAAATCTTCCAGCAAACAAAAGCCCAGGACCAGATGGCTTCACAGCTGAATTCTACCAAAAATTTAGAGAAGAGCTAACACCTATCTTACTCAAACTCTTCCAGAAAATTGCAGAAGAAGGTAAACTTCCAAACTCATTCTATGAGGCCACCATCACCCTAATTCCAAAACCAGACAAAGATGCCACAAAAAAAGAAAACTACAGGCCAATATCACTGATGAACATAGATGCAAAAATCCTTAACAAAATTCTAGCAAACAGAATCCAACAACATATTAAAAAAATCATACACCATGACCAAGTGGGCTTTATCCCAGGAATGCAAGGATTCTTTAATATCCGCAAATCAATCAATGTAATACACCACATTAACAAATTGAAAGATAAAAACCATATGATTATCTCAATAGATGCAGAGAAAGCCTTTGACAAAATTCAACACTCATTTATGATTAAAACTCTCCAGAAAGCAGGAATAGAAGGAACATACCTCAACATAATAAAAGCTATATATGACAAACCCACAGCAAGCATCACCCTCAATGGTGAAAAATTGAAAGCATTTCCCCTGAAATCAGGAACAAGACAAGGGTGCCCACTCTCACCACTACTATTCAACATAGTGTTGGAAGTTCTGGCCACAGCAATCAGAGCAGAAAAAGAAGTAAAAGGAATCCAGATAGGAAAAGAAGAAGTGAAACTCTCACTGTTTGCAGATGACATGATCCTCTACATAGAAAACCCTAAAGACTCTACCAGAAAATTACTAGAGCTAATCAATGAATATAGTAAAGTTGCAGGATATAAAATTAACACACAGAAATCCCTTGCATTCCTGTATACTAACAATGAAAAAACAGAAAGAGAAATTAAGGAAACAATACCATTCACCATTGCAACAAAAAGAATAAAATACTTAGGAGTATATCTACCTAAAGAAAAAAAAGACCTATACATAGAAAACTATAAAACAATGATGAAAGAAATCAAAGAGGACACAAACAGATGGAGAAACATACCGTGTTCATGGATTGGAAGAATCAATATTGTCAAAATGGCTATTCTACCCAAAGCAGTCTATAGATTCAATGCAATCCCTATCAAGCTACCAACGGTATTTTTCACAGAACTAGACCAAAGAATTTCACAATTTGTATGGAAATACAAAAAACCTCGAATAGCCAAAGTAATCTTGAGAAAGAAGAATGGAACTGGAGGAATCAGCCAAAGTACTTTCACTAACATTTTCAGATAAAGAGAAAAGCCTGACTATATAGTTCACCCCAGATTCTAACTTTGTGCCCTGAAGTACTTTGTAATTTCTTACTTTTTACTGTATGTAACTGTGTTAAACCATTTCTAAGCATTTTCATTTTTAACCTTAGGAAAAGCAGTGCATGTTATTTATGAAAACATTTTCCATGTAATATTAAGTACAGAAGGTATAGAAATTGGTGCATCATTTCCATGCTAATTCTACTTCTGCTCTCCTCAATTCTACCAACTTCCCAATAGGATTTCCATAAAACAGCTTATTTAATTTCAATTGGTATGCAATTAAGTAAATGGTTAATTTGAGTGCAAGTGATATATTTACATGTCTGACTCTCTCTATGGACATGGTGTAGCTTTCCATTTATTTGAGTCTATAAAGAAAGCTGAACACCAAAGAATTGATGCTTTTGAACTGTGGTGTTGGAGAAGACTCTTGAGAGTCCCTTGGACTGCAAGGAGATCCAACCAGTCCATCCTAAAGGAGATCAGTCCTGGGTGTTCGTTGGAAGGACTGAGGCTGAAGCTGAAACTCCAATACTTAGGCCACCTCATGCAAAGAGTCGACTCATTGGAAAAGACCCTGATGCTGGGAGGGATTGGGGGCAGGAGGAGAAGGGGACGACAGAGGATGAGATGGCTGGATGGCATCACCAACTCGATGGACATGAATCAGCCCTGGGTAAACTCCAGGAGTTGGTGATGGACAGGGACGACTGGCATTATGCAGTCCATGGGGTCTCAAAGAGTCGGACACTACTGAGCGACTGAACTGAACTATGTCTGACAGTACAGCTTTATAAGTTTTTGATATGTTTCAAGAACTTATAATTATTGCATTATCATCTCTAGATTTTTTTTGTGGCCTTGATAAAATTTGATTTTGAACTATGAAAAAGAGATACTTATTATCAAGAATTTTGATGAACTGAAGACTTTACCCTGCATGCAAGCTATTAATTTAGCAGCTTCAGTTTCTTAAACACTGCTGGACAACATGAGGCTCTTGGGTCAGAGACAGAGAACAGTTTATTACTGACAGCAATAGCCAGAGTCTTCACCCTTCACTCTAGTTCCCTGAAATCCAGTTTCCACAGGGTATTGTGAAGAGGGCCGGGTGACACCTGCGTGTGCAAACAGCCGAACTGTGGGACCCCCTACCTCTCATCACAGGGGAGCAAGCATTTCTGGTGTTCCCGTTGGAAGGCCGCACTCTCTCTCCTTTCAAGACTGTAAACAAACCTCTCCTTTGCTTTGGAGGGAGTTGTTACCTCTGTCTTTCAAGGCTTTAGGCTGGAAAAAATCCTTGAAGAGATTTTTCCAGAATGAAGTGCAAGATAGTATCTTGTATGATATTCAGAAATGTGAGTTTAAGTAAATTTCTAATTCATGTCACGTAATCATAATGTACTAAAACTTTTAGTTTGTATTTTCCATGTGTGAAAAGACTGATTTTTTTTTTTTCTGAGTAGAAGTGGATTGTGCAGGCAGGTGTATATTAACCAGGTGAAGTAAGGAATTAAGGAATCTTGGAAGAGAGAGCATATTTGTCTTTTGTTTACTTCTAAATCCCCACTATTATAGTGCTTGACACACAATAAGCACTCAAGTAATATCTGTTGTGTAAACACGTTAAGTCAAACAAGCTATTCATTGTTTGTATTTTCCTGATTCCTCCATTTTTACCTTAAAAATTTTTTTTCAGGGAAAAAATTGGATTTTCTTTGAACTACTTGTAAGTTTGGAGGAAAAAAGGTTTACAGATGACTCAAGATACAGGGTGTCTTTCATGACTTCATTTTAAACACATACACACATGCTCACACACAAAAACATAATGAAGGGTGTTTAACCAGAACCATAAAAGCTGGTATGAGCATCATAACATATCATTGTAGCACCAAAATCTCATAGCCTGTAATTACTGAGGAAAGTGATCTTTGTCAAACAAAAATTTATCATCTCATCCCTTTACTCATCCTTTTATTGACACTTTCAGAAGGATGTTTATCTTTAGGATAATTTTAAGAATCTAGGTTATGTGATTTATGATCTAGCATCTCATGCCATTTTGATAGTCTATGATATAATTTTTCTAAGTTACTCATCTGTGCTTTTGTTTCTCTCTCTAGCTGTTCCTTATTTGTCCTGTTTCTCTCTCGTTTCTGTGCCTCTATCCCTAACGCTCCATGTCTTTAAATCATTTGTCCTAAAATAATATTAAATGTCTATTCTGATGGGAAATCTCCATTGAATTCTAACTAGAATGAGAGGCTCCTGCTTATGTGTTTTTCAATCACCAAGTTTATAAGTTTATATACTTATATAATATAATGATTGATCTATTTTGTCCAAATCCTTTCAGGAGTATGAATCACTTCATCTTTTAGCAATTTTTTGACACTTAGAATGGCATTTGAGAGCCCTGGGTGCTTACAGGTTATGACACCTGTCACTCCAAGAACCTTTACCTGGATTGGACAATGGATGTTTCCAATTATTCTTTTCCTTAACTCAAGAGACTGGCACCTTATAAGCAGTTATCATTTTACTTATTACTTATTGAACATCTCCAATAAAAGAGAGGATTGAAGGTTAAAAAGGTAGAACTTTACAAAAATAAGAAAAGGAAATGGGTAAGATGTGAAAGAGGGGCAGAGAATTATGTTGCATGTTTTGTTAGCTTTACTTTATAAAACCTCTATCTATCTGATAGTGAAAAGGAGCAGATGATTGCTTTTTCTTTAAAGCTTAATTAAAGTGAGAATATTTTTTTTTTTAGAATATTTTTAAAAATTAGAGCTAAAAAATTGGATTTGAATTTAGGACATAAGATTGTATTTTTGCTTTAGGGACAAAAATTTTCTTCTGAGTATGGGGTTATTTTAAAAAAGTGCTGCATTGATTTTACTGCATAAAACATAACCACACTATATCATCCAAAATATTTCTGCTTTTTAAAAGAAGAATCAAAGTTCAAAACTACTTACAGCAAGCTTTCCTCATAGCTCAGTTGGTAAAGAATCTACCTGCAATGCGAGAGACCTGGGTTCAATCCCTGGGTCAGAAAGATCCCCTGGAGAAGGAAATGGCAACCCACTCCAGTACTCTTGCCTGGGAAATCCCATGGATGGAGGAGCCTAGCTGACTATAGTCCTTGCGTCACAAAGAGTCAGACATGACTGAGTGACTTCACTTTCACCTGCTCCAGTATTCTGGCCTGGAGAATTCCATGAACTGTATAGTCAATGGGGTCGCAAAGAGTCAGACACAACTGAGCGACTTTCACTTCACTTCACTTCACAGCAATTTAAAGAAAAAATTCCTTTACTTTTTAATGATTTCCCCCTTAACTAATTCCTTGATCTGGCCTATAGGAAGTCAATCAAGAATATGTTTGTTTCACCTTGATAGTCTTTACAAAGCACTAAGTGTAGTCTCAAATACAAATATCTCTGTTCACACTCATATCTCATTAATTTATGCAATAAGTGTACAATTACAATAATAAACGCAGTGCGTAAACAAGCTTGGGAGCAAAACCGATTTACACTAACAGTGCACTGACAAAATATGCAGTTCATTAACTTTGTCATCTCAACTGCAATAGGGAATGGAGAAAGAGAAAACACTAAATATTTTTTAATAAGCAAAACCAACTGTCTCATTATGATGATCGCTAAACACCCTTCCTCATTGATAAAACCGCAAGACCTTAACGCCTAGTCAATTACATTGCCCTATTTTGGAGCATGTGAAAGTCTTAGTCTCTCAGTCATGTCCGACTCTTTGAGACCCTGTGGATTGTAGCCCACCTGGCTCGTCTGTTCATGGAATGCTCATGTACTTTGCCACTAGTAATTTATATTAGATATAATGGAATTCTCATGTGTTTAGCCACTAATAATTTATACTTAAATGTATAAATGTTTTGGTTATTTTAAGTTTCTTGGTTATCATAATGCTGAAAATAATTAATGGTTTGCCATATTTCCTCTAAGATCATATGATAACTATCACCTTTCCCCTTTATATTAAACTTATTAAATTTGCTCTCATTGAAAGTTTGCATATATATGTATTTATACATATATATATTCAGAAGCTACATCATTTTATCATTGTAATATTCAATGCTGAATGAAGAAACATACTACTAGTTAAAATTTATAAATAATCATAACAATCATTTATTATTGAGCCCCAGATATTTAAAAGCATCATTCGTAATCTATCTAGCAAATCTGCAAGAGAGATATAAAAGTATGCTTATTTTGTAGGTGAGAAAAGTGACAAACAATTTAAATAATTTAAGTGGATCACATAGGTAGCTGCTTGCAAATGTTTTGAATCTAAACTCTGTGATTATATTTTCTGTTGAACATGACTGCCTTTTGTAAAGACTTTTAAGCAGAAATTTAGAGGAAAGGAAATCAAACAAATAAGAAAATATCAAATAAGATAGTATTCTTCCCTGTTAAATTCCATTGGCAGAGGAATGGAATGTAGTGTGGTGGGCTACAGGCCATGGGGCTGCAAAGAGTTGGACGTGAGCGTGCACACGCACACACAAACACACACACACACACATTGTAAATAACTAAACATATTTTGAAGACTTCTGTTTCTGCCCATGAAGGATTAACAACTACAGGAATTGCTGAGAGTAAATTACTAGACATCTGGGAAAAAGACACGAAACTGCTTTCACTGCATTCCTGAAACTTTGATAAGTTGTGTTTCCTTTTGCTTTTAGTTCAAAATTTTCTTTTAATTTCACTGAGACTTTTTCTGTAACCTTTGTGTTACTTAGAAATATATTGTTTTGTCTCCAAGTATTTGAGGATTTTCTAGCTATCTTTCTGCTATTGATTTCTGGTTTAATCCTATTATAGTCTGAGAGCAGACTCTGTATGATTTCTAGTTTTGTAAATTTGTTAAAGTGTATTTTTGACCCAGGATGTGGTCTGTTTTGGTGAATGTTCCAAGTAAGAGTGAGAAGAATATTCCAATTATTTTCTGTCTGCTGTGCTGCCCATTTCTCAGAGAGGTATTATCGTCTCAACTGTAACACTGGATTCATCTATTTTTCCTTATAGTTCTATCAACATGGGCCTTGCTTGTTTGGACACTTCCCTGTTAGGTGCACATACATTAAAGATTGCTAGTCTTCTTGGAGAACTGACCCCTTTATTATTAGTAATGCCCTTCTTTATCCCAAATAACTTCCCTTGCTCCAAAGAAATTAAAAAGCTACTCTTGCTTTCTTTTAATTAACTTTAGCATGATATCTCTTTCTCCATTTACTTTTAATCTGTATATGTCTTTATATTTAATGTGAGTCTTTTATAGGTAAAATACACTTGGGACTGATATTTTCTTTTTAATTCAGTTGGATAATCTCTGTCTTTAATTGACATATTTAGATTTGACATTTAAACTGATTGTTGATGTAGTTGGATTAATATCTATTATATTTGTTACTCTTTTCTACTCTTCTCTATTTGTTGCCCTTGTTCTTTCCTCCTGATTTTGTCTTCTACACTTTCTGCCTTTTATAATTTTAACTGATCATTTTATATTATTCTATTTCCTTTCCTAATTCCATATAAATTATACTTCTTATTTTTTTTGTTTTCCAGTGATTGCCCTAGAGTTTGCAGTATAAATTACACCTAATTCAAGTCTGGGCTTCCCCGATGGCTCAGATGGTAAGGAATCTGTCAGCAGTGCAGAAGACCTGGGTTCAATCCCTGGTTGGGAAGATCCCCTGGAGAAGGGAATGGCTACCCACTCCAGTATCCTTGCCTGAAGAATTCCATGGATAGAGGAACCTCACAGGCTACAGTCCATGGGGTTGCAAAGAGTCAGACATGGCTGAGTGACTGGCACATAATTCAAGTCTACTTTCAAATAACAATACTAACTCTTCATAAATTATACAAGTGCCTTATAATTAGGAACAAATTGTTCCTAATTCCTCTCTCTTGTCCCTGTATTGATGTCATTCATTTTACTTATACATAAGTGTGTGTGTGTGTGTGTGTGTGTGTGTGTGTGTGTATACATACACATAAAACTGCATAGATCGTTGCTGTTATTTTTAAGAAACTGTTACCTGTTAGATCAATTAAGAATAAGAAAAATGAAAATTTTTATTTTGTCTTATTCCATTTCCAGTGCTTGCTTTCTTTATGCAAATCTGAGTTTCTGACCTATGTCATTTTTCTTCTCTCTGAAGAACTTATTTGAATATTTCTTACATAGTGGATCACTGGCAACAAATTCCCTCAGTGTTTGTTTATCTGAGAAAGCTCTTATTTCTCTTTCATTTTTGAAAGATAATTTCACAGGGTACAGAATTCTAGGTTGGTGATTATTTCTCTCAATACTTTAAAATAGTTCACTCCACTTTCTTCTTGCGTGCGTGGTTTCTGAGCAATCAGACATGATTGTTATCTTTGCTCCTCTGTAAGGAAAGTGTTTTTGCCCTCTGGCTTCTGGTATGGCTCCCAGAGACGAAGTCACAGAAATGCAGGGCTCCCTCAGTGACTGGCTCCCCTGGAGTTTTTAATTTTCAGACTTGTCCACACTGAGCCTCCAGCCACACTTTAATTACAGTGTAGTCTTCCTACCTGAGGAGTGGTCCTCACAGAAGTTCATTGGTTTTTGCTCATGTTGTGGCTCTTTGTGTCTGCCTTTTTCTGTCTCTCTAATTTTGGGGTTGGTGGTTTGCCCTCTGGCCTCAATTCTCTGACTCATCTTAGAAGAGCTGTCGATTTTTCAGTTCATTTAGATTTTTACTTGTTAGGAGGGAATGATGACTTCTAAGCTACCTATGTGCCAAACTAGAAACTGAAAGTAATGTTTGTTATGTTGCTAATGTGTGATAATATTGTTTTGCTGCAATAGATAAATTGTTAACAAAAAATATGACTATCTTAATAATTATAGTAAAAGCAGCAACAAAATTAAACATCATTTCATGTTAAAAACTTTCTATAAACTAGCAATACAAGAGAATTTTCTGTGTGATAAGGGGAATTTACAAATATCCTGTGGTTCAGAAACAAGACAAGTATATTTTTCCTCTCCATTTCTAGTCAATGTTAAAGAAAAAAAGAGTTTGTTTTTTTTTTAACTTTGCAGATTGTAAGCAAATGAGTAAAATTTCTCACTTTCAACATAGGCAGAGATATACACAGACGTGTCTCATTGATCTCCAAAATAGAGAAACCAGCGATGAAGGTTCTTAGTCTAATGAAAGGTACCAGATAAACCAATATGTGAACTCGTGGGATAATATTAAAAAATAGACTCAACTAAGACAAGAACAAGGATTTGACTCACTTCCTAATAATCCAGGGTGGAATCATAGAAAGAACAGTAAGTGTCTGAACACACATAACCCCTCCTTCTTTCTAACTTTCATAAAAAGCAAGAAGAAAACAAGAAAACCAATTGAGAAAGTCAATGTAGACACAAACATTTCAAAATTAATACCTGAGAAACCTTAATCTATAAGAGAAGTAAAATGTGACATAGAATTATATTCACAGGATGAATAGAATTATTTTTCCCTTTCATGACTCTTGTCAAGATACAAATGGAATGTAAAGAATGTGAATCTGGAAATGAATGTGCTCCCTTCTCCAGGGCAGCATCTTCTGACTGATAATCCAATTAGATGAAAAAGAAAGGAAGGGAAGAATGAAGTTTTCACTTACTCTTGATAAAAGCAACAGGAAGGAGACTGGCATCAGGGAAGATAAACCTGGACTTAACTAGCTGATGCTCACTGCTGTAATTACCTGCTGTGTCTATTTTTGATCCTGCCTACCTTGTGATACTTGATATCATAATGAACTGCTGATTGTGTTTACGAACATTTGCAAGGTGCTCATTCACTACATCTTTGCACTTGGAAATGCTGTTTTGTTTCTGGAAATAGCTTGACCAGGTGAAAATAACTCCCAATATATCATTTCAATTTAATAGAGACAGACTTGGCCTAAGCTCAATTCTATGGAGGTTTGTTGTAACTTGCAAAATCATATCCTGGAGAAGAGGGGAAAAAATTCATATTGTTTATATAATTCCCTTCAAGCACATCCTATGCAGATAGATTTGTTACCAGCAACAACTTTATGATTTGGGATTGGCAGCCACATTTTAAAAGAAAAATGATTATCCCCCCAAAAATTAGCAATAATTTTTTATCCTAAAAACCATAAAAAGCTTTGCAAACAATATATCAAACTGTGTACTATCTTCTTAATACAGATATACCAAAAAACAAAAAATGAATCTGTACTCAAGAAGTTTTTGTCATATTCTCTCTTACAAAAGCCCAGATTTGAATAGACTAGGCAAGCTTCTATGACCGTCATTAAGCAAACCTGCGTCTCTTAAATCTCCTGCACTGCAGGATTCTTTCCACTGAGCCACTGGGGAAGCCCAAGCAACTGTTACTAAACAGTTATCACTCTGGGTGAAGCTCTCAATAAATAACATGTATTAAGCAGCATTACTCTGTGCCAACTTAGAGAAATGCTAGTAGTTGTTTTAAATTTATCCATAATGAAAATTAATCGAAGTAGCAATGATTGATCATCTGGTAGATGCCTGGTCATCATAAACATCTTGTTGACAATTTTATTTGTCCCTCAAATTTTAAGTCTTATTGTTATCTTATTTTCACAGGTGAAATATTAATAACAGGATCAGGAAGATTAAGAAATTTAACCAAGGTCACAGAGTTGGTGAACAGCAAAAACAGAATTTGAATAACAATTTATCTAATAACATAACATATAGCCCCTTTAAAAAAATAATTAAATATTTACTAATTAAAAATTACTTACATTCACTATTCTCTGTAAACTTTGTTTTTATATTTATCTTCCATTTTCATCAGTAACCATATGTGTTTTTACATATTTTTTTCCAAATTTAACATATAGCCCTTCTTGTTCACTGTATTTCTTTTCTGCTCTAAGATAAACAAATGTGTGTGTGTTGGTAGCTCAGTTGTGTCTGACTCTTTGCGATCCCATGGACTATAGCCCGCCAGGCTCCTCGGTCCATGGAATTCTCCAGGCAAGAATACTGGAGTGAGTTGCCTTTCCCTTCTGCAGGTGATCTTCCCGACCTGGGGATTGAACCCAGGTCTCTTGCACTGCAGGTGGATTCTTTACCATCTGAGCCACCAGGGGATCCCCAAGATAAGCAAATAGGCAGTTTCAAATTTCGGCAGATCTAAATGAACATTTGCATCAGGGAGAAAGCTCCAGAATTTTTGCTTTTACACTAACTTGATGTGCTAAAACTCCCCGAGAACCAGAACTCTCTGTTCCAGGGTCAGCTCACTCACCAATAAGCCCTGTGACCCTGAACAGGAACTCCTTTGTTCAGTCTGTAGTTTAATGCATCCAGTGTGATCTCAGTTTTAGCTATTTGTATTTTTTTTTGTTCTAAAATATCTGTTACTTCCTCAAAATTCCACTTCCATATCACAATTAGTACTTATTTAATTTCCTCTGTTTTTTAAAAATATTTAAATGGTGACTTAGTTACTTTCAATATCTTGCCATGACTCCAATATTAGGCTCATCTGTAGGCTTCTTACTGCTTTTGTCTCTTTCTTCTTATGATCATTGGTCACATTCTCCTGCCTCTTCACATGGATGATCATGGATACTTTTTACTTTAAATCTACAGTGTATGCAAAAGACTGTAGATCATTTTATTTTCCCCAGAATGGTTCCCTTTTCTCTTGTTAAGCAGCTTTTCTCTTGTTAAGAATAAGAAGCTGATCATGCTCATACTCCATCACTCAATCGTGTCCGACTCTGTGACCCTATGGCCTATAGCCCTCCAGATTGCTCTGTCCATGGGATTTTCCAGGCAAGAATACTGGGGTGGGTTGCCATTTCTTTCTTCAGGGGAACTTCCTGACTCAGGGATGGAACCCATGTCTCCTGCCTTGCAGGTGGATTCTTTACCATTGAGCTGTAGGGAAGAGCGAAGCTGATCACCAGGTCACAATTAGAGATGGACCTGGATCTGGGCTGGGTTGCAATGTCACTACTGCTCAGCGTATTTCTAGTTTGTTTCTAGTCTTTGAATGTGGCCCTCGGGACTTTTTTTATTGAGAGCCTGGCACATGTCTGTCCCCCTAAACCCCAAAGTTTGTTACTGCCCTTTTGGGGTTCTTCACTTAAATCATAGGTTTTCACCCTCACAGCTTTAAAATCAAGTTATCATGAGGAGAGACTGGCAATGTTTTTGAGGAAGCACTTGTTATAATTATGTCAGACCAGTTACAGCCCATCTGGTGAAAGTTTATTGATTATGTAATTGTGGCTTTATTTCATATTTTTCAGTTTATTAAAGAGTTGACATGTTTTAAAAATTTTTATCCTTTTCTTGTTTTCTTAACTGTGATATATTTTCTTTTGCCTATTGAAATTTATGTTTCTTGCCTTTTCCTTACAGATTACAAATCTCTATATATTTTGAATATCAGTCCTTTGTGAAAGATGTCAACTGAAAATATATTTTCAATTTTGTCTTTTTCTTTCTTCCTATGATAGTCTTTGATAAGCAAAATTCTTAGACCTAAATTACCATATTATTATAATCATTATGCTTTTAACACAAACCCTCTTGTTATCATTCTTCAAGAGGATCTTAATTATCCATGAATATTCATACCTCTGTGTACTAGACATATTTAGTTTTCAAATTACACTGAAATACTATTGGATTTTTATTCTTTAATGTATAGAAACATTTGGGGAAATTTGAAAATCATACAGTCTTTCAAACCATGAACCTGGTATATCTTCTTATGTATTTAGAATAGGTCATCCTAGCATCATGTAATAAAATTTAAAACTTTTCTAGATATTTCAATCATACTTTAAAATACACACTATATATATACAGCTCTCATAAATGGAATCTTTTATAGATGCTGTTTGTTGCTTTATAATAATACATTTTGATATTGATTTATTTTCATTAGGGATTCCCTGGTGGCTCAGAGGTGAAGCCTCTGCCTGCAATGCGGGAGACCTGGGTTTGATCCCTGGGTCAGGAAGATCCCCTGGAGAAGGAAATGGCAACCCACTCCAGTACTCTTGCCTGGAAAATTCCATGGGCTACAATCCATGGGGTTACAAACAGTCAGACACAACTGAGCGATTTCACTTTCACTTTCATTAGTCTTTCTAAACATTATTATTTTAACAAATTGTCTCAGACTCCTTTGGATTTTCTACACTGAAATTTATATCATTTTGAAGAAAGACTGTTTCTTCTTTCTAATCTTTCATATTTTATTTAATGGTTCAATTCAGTTCAGTCACTCAGTCCTGGCCAACTCTTTGTGACCCCATTGATGGCAGCACGCCAGGCCTCCCTGTCCATCACCAACTCCTGGAGTTTACTCAAACTCATGTCCATTGAGTTGGTGATGCCATTCAACCATCTCATCCTCTGTCGTCCCCTTCTTCTCCTGCCTTCAATCTTTCCCAGCAACAGGGTCTTTTGAAATGAGTCAGTTCTTCACATCAAGTGGCCAAAGTATTGGAGTTTCAGCTTTAGCATCAGTCCTTCCAATGGATATTCAGGACTGATTTCCCTTAGGATGGACTGGTGGGATCTCCTTGTAGTCCAAGGGACTCTCAAGAGTCTTCTCCAACACCACAGTTCAAAACCATCAATTCTTCAGCACCCAGCTTTCTTTTTAGTCCAGCTCTCACATCCATACATGACTACTGGAAAAACCATAGCTTTGACTAGACAGACCTTTGTTGGCAAAGTAATGTCTCTGCTTTTTAACATGCTGTCTAGGTTGGTCATAAGTTTTCTTGCAATGAGCAAGCATCTTTTAATTTCATGGCTGCAATCACCATCTACAGTGATTTTGGAGCCCAAGAAAATAAAGTCACTCACTGTTTCCACTGTTTGCCCATCTATTTGCCATGAAGTGATGGGTTCAGATGCCATGATCTTAGTTTTCTGAATGTTGAGTTTTAAGCCAACTTTTTCACTGTCCTCCTTCACATTCATCAAGAGTCTTTTTAGTATCTCTTCACTTTCTGACATAAGGGTGGTGTCATCTGCATATCTGAGGTTATTGATATTTCTCTGGCAATCTTGATTCCAGCTTGTGCTTTATCCAGCCCAGCATTTCTCATTATGTACTCTGCATATAAGTTAAATAAGCACGGTGACAATATACAGCCTTGACTCCTTTTCCTATTTGGAACCAGTCTGTTGTTCCATGTCCAGTTCTAACTGTTGCTTCCTGACCTGCATACAGGTTTCTCAAGAGGCAGGTCAGGTGGTCTGGTATTCCCATCTCTTGAAGAATTTTCCAGAGTCTGTTGTGATCCACACAAAGACTTTGGCATAGTCAATAAAGCAGAAGTAGATGTTTTTCTGGAACTCTCTTGCTTTTTTGATGATCCAGTGGATGTTGGCAATTTGATCTCTGGTTCCTCTACCTTTTCTAAATCCAGCTTGAACATCTGGAAGTTCATGGTTCAGGTACTGTTGAAGCCTGGCTTGGAGAATTTTGAGCATTACTCTACTAGTGTGTGAGATGAGTGCAGTTGTACAGTAGTTTGAGCATTCTTTGGCGTTGCCTTTCTTTGAGATTGGAATGAAAACTGACCTTTTCCAGTCCTGTGGCCACTGCTGAGTTTTCCAAATTTGCTGGCATATTGAGTGCAGCACTTTCATCGCATCATCCTTTAGGGTTTGAAATAGCTTAACTGGAATTCCATCACCTCCACTAGCTTTATTTGTAGTGATCTTCCTAAGGCCCACTTGACTTCACATTCCAGGATGTCTGGCTCTAGGTTGGTGATCACACCGTCATGATTATCTGGGTTGTGAAGGTCTTTTTTGTGTAGCCGTTCTGTGTATTCTTGCCTGAAGGCCCGGGGCTCTGGGTGCAGCAGACCTGGGTATGGCACAAGCCCTCCTGGGGAAGGTTGCCATTAACCCCACCATAGAGCCACCAGAACTTACACAGGACTGGGAAACACATTCTTGGCGGGTACAAACAGAACCTCCTGCACACCAGGACCCAGGAGAAAGGAGCAGTGACCCCACAAGAGACCAACGCAGACTTGCCGGTAAGCATCCAGGAGTCTCCAGCAGAGGCGTGGGTCAGCAGTGGCCTGAGGCAGGGCTGGGGGCACTGAGTGTAGCAGTGCGTGCATGGGACCTTTTGTAGGAGGCCATCGTTATCTTCATTAGCTCCACCGTAGTTTGGCCCCAGGTAAATTTAATGGTTAGATTCTGTATTAGTCCTCAAATACTTCATATACCTCACTAATAAAACCATCAGTAGTAAGAGGTCTGGAGAAGGCAATGGCAACCCACTCCAGTACTCTTGCCTGGAAAATCCCATGGATGAAGGAGCCTGGTAGGCTGCAGTCCATGGGGTCACGAAGAGTCGGACACGACTGAGTGATTTCACTTTCACTTTTCACTGTCATGCACTGGAGAAGGAAATGGCAACCCACTCCAATGTTCTTGCCTGGAGAATCCCAGAGATGGAGGAGCCTGGTGGCCTGCCGTCTATGGGGTCGCAGAGTCGGACACGACTGATGCAACTTAGCAGCAGCAGCAGCAGCAATGGTAAGAGACCTTAATCTTCTTAAATCATCCACTCTAGAAACTTATCTATTTCATCAAACTTTCATATTTATTAGTTAAAATTGATGATGTCAGTTGATTGTTTCCCTTTTTATTTTTATTTTTTTTATTTTTTATTTTTTTTTAAGTTGAGTAACAAGTGAAAGTGAAGTCGCTCAGTTGTGTCCAACTCTTTGGGCCAACCCCATGAACTGTAGCCTACCAGGCTCCTCTGTCCATGGGATTTTCCAGGCAGTAGTACTGGAGTGGATTGCCATTTCCTTCTCCATGTTTCCCTTTTTAATATTATACTTTCAACAAACATTTTTAATGTCAATTTATTCAGAAGCAACCCTTATGTCCTTATTGAGTTTGATTGTATTATTTACATCCTGTAACTTTCTTTTTCACATTTCTTAAGTTGCATGCTTAGTTCATTCATTATCAGTATTTCTCCTTTGATAATATGCAGCTGATAGCGTAAATTTCTCTCTGAGTACTGTTTTAGCTGCCTATCATGAGTTTTTAATGTTTTATGTTACCTATTTAAGTATATATTACCTAGCTCTAAATATTTTCTAATCTCCTGATATTTTAAAAATTTGTGAGTTATCTAGGGAAACAACTTTTATCTTTCTGTTATAGAATTTAGCCTAATTTTACCAGTTGTTACTGAGAGGAATCAAGTGACATTTGGCAAAAGTTGTACATAGAATATCTTTTGTGAAGTT
The DNA here is from genome assembly GCF_019320065.1 of Cervus canadensis. Taxonomy (NCBI): domain Eukaryota; kingdom Metazoa; phylum Chordata; class Mammalia; order Artiodactyla; family Cervidae; genus Cervus; species Cervus canadensis. The sequence continues at coordinate 16,753,114 of NC_057416.1, forward strand.
TCATAAGTGATTAAAAAGAATAGATATGATTCAACATTTGGTGTGATACCTTTGTGATCAAGTTAGCTAATTCTTTTGTTTAAATATTGTAATCTCTTTTTCTTTTGCTTGACCAATCATATACTTAAAACAAAAGCCATGTACCTTCACTGAAGAAAATTTGGGAAATGTGAAAAATAGAACGCAGCAGAAATATGACTTGTAACCTTACTATCCAGCGATAGCATTATAATTTTTTAAAAAATTAATCACTTAAACCCCTTCTGAATTGTACTATATCATACACAGATTTCAGGTATGCATAGAGATGGAGATAGAGACATAGCCCACTGACCTTCCTCCTTTGAAAACGTGCCATCATGCCTTTGAGGCTCACTCAGCATTGATAGCTCAGCTGGTAAAGAATCTGCCTGCAGTGCAGGAGACCCTGGTTTGATTCCTGGGTCAGGAAGATCCCCTGGAGAAGGGAAAGGCTACTCACTCCAGTATTCTTAGGCTTCCCTTGTGACTCAACTGGTAAAGAATCCATCTGCAATGCAGGAGACCTGGGTTCTATCCCTGGGTTGGGAAGATCCCCTGGAGAAGGGAAAGGCTACCCATCCAGTATTCTGGCCTGGAGAATCCCACGGACTTAGAGTCCATGGGGTCACAGAGAGTCGGACACGACTGAGCGACTCTCACTTGCCCAAAGAAGTCCAGCCTGTGTGTCTCCAGACTTCAGTGCCTTATCACTCTGCTCTTGCTGATGTTTCTAAAATGGCTACTTAGTCACTAATAAAGACTAGTTCTTCTTATTACAGTACTTGCTTCTGGCCTGGGCAGTGTCTGCGTGTAGATGGAAAGCACAGTCAGAGGTTTTGGTAAACCCCATGCATGACTTCACTGAGAAGCTCATCAAGGGAAGAAAAGTAGAAGTCTTAGTTTAAGGTTCTTTTCTCAAATACTGTCTTTCCCCTTAGAGACTAATTTTGAACACTGTGTAAGAGGCCTTGTTCAAATAGTAAAAGGTGTTTCTACACCTCCCTCACAAGTAATGATTATGTTGGATTTGAGTAAATTAAAAGAAGACTCCTCAAGTAATTAGTGCCATTTTATTTCTGATGTAGATTTTCAAAAGAGAACATTTTATTAATTAGCCTGCTATTAAAAAGTAAGTGCTTTTTTGTTGTTTTTGTTGCTGTTACTTCAGTTGGAAGACATGGTTTTCCTGTCAAATTCTCACTTAGTCTCATAATAAAATCGTTTTTTGCTGTTCATTTCATCTGTAAAATCAGGTTGCTAATAAAATTTAGAATGATAAAAGATTAGCAAAAAAAAAATAAAAAAAAGATTAATTAGCACCTGTCTGAATCCTAAAGGGATTTTTATGAACTATGTTGATTTCTCTTTAGTAAGTCTGTGATAAATCTAATGAGATGTTTTGAAGAAAAAAAATTATTCTGACACTCGTGGAAGATAGTAAGAAAGCCTGCATTCAAAGGGATGACTATGATGGAGGTTTTACACAAGGGGAGAGAGATAGGTCTCAGTTCTGAACATAGCAGGAAAAGTGGGGATGTAATAATGGAGGAGCTGATTTGCGGGGAGTTCAAGGGATGGATAATTATCCAAAGGGTAGGCTAATTCTTGCTAAACTGTCTCAACAGGATTCTTACTGAAGCCAGGCTCGAATGGTCAGATGTTACCTGGGGAGGGTAGTGGGGCATGAGAAATTTGGTCAAAATGAGGGGCGACCAGACATAGAGAGTGGGGATTCTCTCTAAAGTGACTTGACAGGATTTCTGCTAAAGTGTGATCAAAGGAGAGAATTTTTGTCAGTGTGATAGTCTTGTTTGCATAGAGAGTGATGGCTCTAGTGTTAGAATAAGTTGATATAAATGCGGAACAGTTAAAAATCAGTAAGACAATGACAGATAAAAAGCCATATAAAATGGAGGGAATATTTTTAGCAAGATTCTGCTTTATGTTTATTTAAACTAGAATTGTAATATGAGGGTCCTAAAGAGAATGTTGGGGTTCATAAACTCACCCTGTGCACTTTCAAACCCCCAGTTTGTGACTGGGTTAGAATCTAAGTTATTCAGTTCTACAGGCTACTACTTTTTTGATACAATAGCTGGATAATCTTCTATTTTCAGTCTGGCTTATTTATAATAATACACTGTGACCTTCAAAACCTTTAATTATCTTTGAGCCACTCTTTTACCTTGGCAGATATACACATTCATTGACATAGAATTTAATGTTGCATATTTTTGAAAAAATATTTTTGGTATTAATTTTAAATAACATGGACATTAGAGTCAAACAGATCAAAGTTGAGCATTTGAACTATAATTTACTTGCTGAAAGGCTTCAAGCCAGTGATACAATCTTTCTGAGTTTTATTTTCTTCATTTGAGGATAGTAATATGAACCTATCTTACAGATTTGTTGTGAAGATCAAGCAGCATTTTATGTATAATGCTCAGGTAACAAGACCTGACAGACTGTAAGTATTTGATAAATAGCTTCTATTATTGTAATTTGGGGCAAAATGAGAAAGTCATGGTCTTCATAACAGACTTGGAAGACCTAACTCGTGTATTACAGGAAGTTTAGTCTCTGCATTGTTACAACAGGAGGAGGAGACAGAGAAAAAATACCCATGCATTATATTCTATTTATTTTACATTTTGAACAGAATAAAGAACTAAATGAAATGAGAGGGTCTTTGCCAGGGAAATGAGCCTTTTTTCAGAGTGTCCTCTTATTTTAAACTGAGAAGGCAGGTACTTTTCAGAACTACCATAAAACAAATAGCCATCCATTGTTACTGTCAGTTATTTCCTATTCTCCTTTGTTATTTCCATAGCCCACCTCCCTTTGGGGAAAGACTAATCCATAATAAATGTATTTCCTACACCTGAGAGGCCACACAGGTATTCACATTTTATAGGGAGTAATATTTTCTTTTTCAGTTTCTCTCCAGGGTACTTTATGTCCTTCTAGTTCATAGCAGAAATAGTAAAATTTCAAACTCCATGAACTGAAAAAAAAGTCTAAAAGCTTGAGCACTGAACAAACCAAACTATAAATACACATTATTACAACATTAAAAATTTTCCTGTATCATTTCATGTTATTATAACATGCCTGTTTCTGCTCATATTCCTATCTACCACAAAGTTGTACAGATAAAAATATAAAGTATGTTGAATATGCTCTTTGTTTTTATAAAACCAAAGTAGTATAAAATTGTATTTTTTGAGAAAATAAGACAAAAACACTTAAATTTCAAATTACAGAATTTTAAACAAACCTCTCCCCACCCCAAGGTGATTTTTCATGCTGAGAACTACAGAAAGATTGATTTAGAGGACTGAGGTTTTATTTTGCATTCTCTAATGACAAATAATCAAAAATACAAAAGTGATCTTAAAAGTGATCTGATGGGTCATTGAAGGCCAAGTCTTTTGACGTTTTGTTTCTGAATATTACATGTGTTTCACTGTAGAAAAGTGTGGTCTAATGAATTTAAGGAGCATGATCCATACTATATATGAGTAATGGTCTTCAAACTCCCAGGAAAGGGACTTGATAAGCTTTAGATCACAGTGTATGCTGAAAACTTAATAGTCTAACTTTTTGTCACTAGAACAATAATTACAAGGAGAATACAATTCATTATGTACCTATAAAAATGATGTCTCCTCACATGGCTTACTGGGAAACTACATTTTAATAGTTAAAATATAATTAGAGGAAGGAAACTCCTAGGACAGTAGTGGAATTGTCAGTTCTTCATGTTGAAATGACTTTCACATTTTGAGATAAGACTCTTGAATTTCAAAGTTTGGGAGATAAGAGATGTTATAGGTTTTTATAAAAGTAGAAAAATTACTTTTAGATTATCTCAGGTTTATGCACTTAATCCCACCTCTCTTGTCCAAATGAGACATCACCTAAAAATTGAGTGAGTCATTTCTTTTCCCAGAAGTCAGTAAAAAATAAGACTTCAAGTAACTTTTTCTAAAGTTGAACAATTTATGGATGATCGATTCACAATGGCATACTAAGGAACTGAACTTTCCATTCATTTATTCAATAAATATTTTTTTGTTAAGTAGTAGGTCTTGAGGAATGTATTACAGAATATATTAAACACAAAATTTTAAAAGTCCTCTGTTTTCATGGAATTTGGGATTGTTTGGGAACTAGAGACCAGAAATAGATTTCAAAACAGATGAAATCAATGTAGTGTTGTTAGATGAGTATGGGATTTATGGAAGTAAATATTAGAAGATGATAATTCAAATAAAGGTACTAAGGAATTTTTTTTGTATAGAGTCATAATCAGACAACTTAAGCATTGGTAAGAACTAGCTACTTAAAAAAGAAATGTGTTACTGACAGGAAGTCATAGGTGAGAGCAGATTAAGGTAAGATGATGGAAAGAAGTTTAGTTTGCCAGGGGCCAGGTGTTTAACGTCCAAAAGATAGCAATAAAGAGGCAAGAAGGACCTAAGTCAGAAACAGTCATGTAAAGCATGCTAAAGACTATAAAATTGAGAGCAGTGGGGAACCACTGACATTTTCAGCTAACATGATTATATTTACTTTTTAAGGAATTACCTTCTAGCTATAGAATGGAGACTAGAATGTAGAGAGAGACGACCAGAGACAGAGACATCTATGAGTATTCAAGCTATGATGGTGGCCTGGACTCAGAGATTGGCGGAGGAAATTTTAAAAAGTACACGAATTCCAGAGACATTGGGGAGGTAGTATCTGTAGGTATTTGTGAGTCATGGGATGAGGTAAGTAAAAATGGAAATGTAGCCAATGATAATTTCATTTTTCATATAATTAAATGGACATTAGTCTTCCTTGAGATAGAAAACACAGAAGAAATAATGTAATGGAGGTCAATATAGATTAAGTGTTATACATGTTTACATTTTCTAGGGGATACATAAATGAATCTGACCCATAAGTCACAAAATATAGGATTTAAACTTCAGGAAAGACATAAGACATATAGAAAACATACAGCAAATTGACAGACATTAATCCTGCCTTATTGGTGGTTTTATTAACATAAAGGGATTAAAAACTGTGATCCAAAAGCAGACAGTGACAGAATGGATTAAAAATAAACAAACACAACATCATGGGTGTTTGTATAAAAGTCTGAACTCATCAAATATAAGTATACACTAAGTATGTACATGCCATTATATAACAATTATACCTCAATAAAGCTGTTAAAAGTTTTTTCAATAACAAAATAACAAAACCTGAAAAAAAGAAGTTTGGCTGGGAAGGGAAAAAATAATAAACTAAACCAAAAACAAGTTTACTGAGGGTCAATAGCTTAGTCTGCAAGAGTGTCAGTGAAGTGGGGAACAGGTGTCTTTAAAATCATATTCCTCTGTACCCATCTTAGAGACAAGTGATGCTAGTCATGGCGTGATTCTGACCCATGGCACAATTTCTCAGGTTTCTGGTCTACATAAAGAGGACTGCAGCCTTCAGAACTGTCAGGCTTTTATAGAAGGAAGTGTTTTACATTACTTGTAACTTCAGATACTTGTAACAAGAGGGGGCATAAACACCATTTAAAAAATTATGCAGGTTTGAGCCTCTGATTTTTTGTTGTTGTTGTTACTTCATCCTGAAAAGTAAATACACAATGGCCTGAATGATCCAGTAATCACAGTGCAAGATGCCATTCTACTCACGCACATTACCCAGCTACCTGGTGGCTCCCTTAGAGAAACGTGGACAATCACTCAAAATGCTTGGGCTTCAGGGATATTTAGAAGCTCCTCATTTCCTCCCAGAAAATGCATGGAGACATTGAAATTGCATTTGTGTATTATTTCCCTTGGGCTTACCAGATCCCTCTCCCTGTATCCACTTAACTTAAAATGTAAATTTCTTTAGAAAGCACTGTCTCTTGATAATTTAATGGGAATTAGTAGATGAAATCATTTTTTTGCATGACTTTCTACACTAAGGCAACATGAAAACACCTTAGACGGAAAATAGAGTCAGAATTGAGCTGGGTCCTGGACAGTGGGGACCACAGTCATCTATTCTTAAAGCTCTCAGGACTAATTATGGCCACAAATATAAATGTTCTACAGGGAAAGAATAAAGAAAATAAGCATTCCACATTGATTTTGGTCCAGGTGTGTCAATATACATTTTTAAGAGACAATCTCAGTAGTAGCTAGAAGCGGAGCTCTGAAGTCAGACTACCTAAGTTTTTTTCTTTTTCTTTCCCCCCAATGTCTATATATGGTGACTCAGACAGTAAAGAATCCACCTGCAATGCAGGAGACCTGGGTTCGATCCCTGGGTTGGGAAGATCCCCTGGAGGAGGGCATTGGCAACCCACTCCCGTATTCCTGCCTGGAGAATCCCCATGAACAGAGGTGCCTGGTGGGCTGCAGTCCATGGGGTTGCAAAGAGTCAGACACAACTGAGTGACTAAGCACATATATATCTTTACTACTTAAGGAAACTTTCATGTATTTTGAGCCTCATCCTCAACCTGTGAAGTAGGCAGGTTTCCACAGTTCATTCTCACGAGGTATTCTATTTTTGTATTCTTACCCACAAGTCAGCAGGAGAGAGACTGCAGAGGCATACATGCCCCTTGCCTGAAGCTTGTCACTGTCATAAACGGAGGCAAGATCGAATCGATTCTCAAATACTTTCTGCTTGATCGCTGTGCCCACTGAAATTAGCGTGCCCTGGCCTCTCCTGCCTCATTCTGTAGCCCTGATTTATGTCCTTGTAAGTAGTAACATTTATAAAAAGTCAGAAAAATTGTAACACTGAAGGGACAGCAACCAGAAGTGAGGTGGTCAGGTGTGCAAGACATTACAATAAGATTGTTGTATGTCAATTTAGCTCAACACTTCCAGTATATTCTGCCATCTAGCCAGAGTGAAATCTCTCTTGGGTAAAGACAGATATCCAAGGGAATTCCAATTCTTTCTGATTTTCAAATAGAGGATTTTACTGCACTCATGTAAACACAGACAGTAGTTACATAAATAGAAAGACATGGTACAAATTTTAAAAAAGCATACTTCTTGGGGAAAATACAATTAAATAAAACTTTCGTTAAAAGCTTGTGTGCCCTTTGAAATTTAAATTGCATGGTGAGCCTGGATTGCCAATATTTTTCATGCTGTTGCTTTCTAGACTTATGGTGCCTTCCACTCATTATAGATAGAAAAGGACCATGAAGCTTTAGAAAGTTAAATGCAGGTGTATAGCTGTTTACCCCAGCCTAGAAGACATGCTTTCTACATCCAGGAAGATTATCCAAAAAAGCCAACTGTGACAACTAAAAACCATGTTGTTAGACTGGTTTAAGAAGGATTAAGTCAAGGGAAAGGAGTTTTATAATTTTTTTGCACACCCAATACTCATGCTGTTTGAGTTAAGCATAGTCAAGAGAATACACTGCAAGGTAATTGAGAGGGGGTCGGAACTCAGATTTGTTCAGCTTGCTTCTTAGAATAGTTAATATTAACTGACTTCTACATTAAGATTCACTTAACTTGGCAAATGCATGAAAACGAAATCACATAAGCTTTTCTAAACTAACACTTTCTAAAACTGGGCTATAAATGGCAAGTCTAAGAAATACTTCGTTTAATTTTGAGATGTTTCACAGAGACTATGAAAAAAGTTAACTTTAAAAGCAAGAGCCTAACAGTTTATTGGTCTTGAAATATAGTAATTTCAATAAGTAATTGATTATTTTAATAAATAAAATCAGTAGACATAATTGCCCCTCTAAACATTTCTCCTGAAATGAATGGGTAGTAATTATTTTTGAGAATATACTCATAGACTTTGTTATGCTACCTGACAGCTTAAGAAATAATAGAAAATTTTGCTTCAAGTATTCTTATTCAAATACAACTTAGCAATGTATTCCTATTTCAGGGGCCCATGATTCCTTGAGGCTCAGTTCAGAGACAAATAGATGATGAATGGTTGAACCACAGAAATAGGTGGAGACAAAGTCTTATCTTTATTCTGGACAAAATTAAATAGTATTTAATGTTCTTTAGTTGCATTGATTGAAATCAGACTTTTCCTCCTGCCTTTCCTACACCATTTTGACATGATATTCCCAGAAAAATCAGAAGTGGAAAGGAGCTTCCTTTATTCATGGTGATCATATAACAAAGCATATTGTTGACATCTGTTTTGCAACCCTAGAGAAGCATGAACCTATGTGGTTCAGCCTCAGAGAAGCATGGAGCTTGGGGTAAAAAAGTTAGCAGCTTAAATCATTGTAAACAAACTCCATTCTTTGTTTTCATTCTTGGAAAGATGAAAGGATATAGCACATAGTCCATAGCAGTCCTTGCAAAAGTCTAGCTTCTATACTAAACACTTCTTTCACATCCCGATTCCTATCCACAGACTGTGAGATCTGGAGTCAGGCCACATTCACTACCATTCACAGATGCCAATGATGAGCTGGATGTTTTACTAGTCAGGTAAGCCTCAATAAGCCTCAACCTGGGCTTCCTAGGTTGCTCAGTGGTAGAGAACCTTCCTGCCAAGCAGGAGATGAGCATTTGATCCATGGGTCAGGAAGATCCCTTGGAGAAAGAAATGGCAACCCATTTCAGTATTGTTGCGTGGGAAATCCCATGGACAGAGAAGCCTGGCAGGCTGCAGTGCATGGGGTCACAAAAGACTTGGACACGACCGAGCGACTGACCACCACCACCCATCATCAACCCAGTTATCACAATAACCTCAGTTTTCAAAGATTAATTAAATAGGGCTGAGAAATGTAACTTGTCCCAATTCACACAGCCCCAGTATTCAAAATGTTTGATTTCAAAAGTCATACTTTAAAAACCACACTATGCTAACTTTCATCATTTTAAAAGCCCAATTTTATGATTTGGGAGTCTATTTCAAAATGTTTATAATCCTCAAATTCATTGACAAATATTTTCACTTACTTCTGTCTCTCTACATATAGATATGTACACATGCACACACTGGAATAGGTGTATACACACATATGTGAATATAAATATAATTTGTTTCTCCTTCATTATCTCACGCTTTTATGTGTGCTTTTTCTTAAATGGGCTGTTAGCACTGTGAAAATAACTATACTACTCAAAACAATCTACAGATTGAATGCAATCCCTATCAAACTACCAATGACATTTTTCACAGAACTAGAACAAAAAATTCACAATTTGTATGGAAACACAAAAGACCCCTAATAGCCAAAGTAATCTTGAGAAAAAGAAATGGAGCTGGCAGAATCAAACTTCCTAATTTCAGACTATACTATGACGCTACAGTACGGTACTAGCACAAAAATGGAAAGAGAGACCAGAGGCACAAGACAGGAAGCCCAGAGATTAGCCCGTGCCCCTGTGGCCACCTTATCTTTGACAAAGGAGGCCAGAGTATACAGTGGGTAAAAGACAGCTTCTTCAGCAAGTGGTGCTGGGAAAACTGGACAACTATGTGTAAAAGAATGAAATTAGAACACTTCCTAACACCATACACTAAAATAAACTCAAAATGGATTAAAGACTTAAATGTAAGGCCATAAACTATAAAGCTCTTAGAAGAAAACATAGGCAGAACACTCTTTGACATAAATCATAGCAAGATCCCCTTTGACCCACTTCCTAGAGGAGTAGAAATAAAAATAAACAACTGGGGCCTAATTGAACTTGAAAGCTTTTGCACAGCAAAGGAAACAGTAAGATTAAAAGACAACCCTCAGAATGGGAGAAAATAATAGCAAATGAAACAACTGACAAAAGCATCATTAATGAAGATTAATATTATTAATATATAGAATATATAGTTAATGTATATTAAAATATATTTTAATACCAAATATATAAGCATCTCCTACCACTCAATATCAGAAAAACAGGCTAATCAAAAAATGGGCAGGAGACCTAAACAGACATTTTTCCAAAGAAGAGATACAGATGACCAGTAAACACATGGAAGATGCTCAACATCACTCATTATTGGAGAAATGCAAATCAAAACCACAATAGAGTATCACCTCACACCAATCAGAATGGCCATCACCAAAAAAAACTACAAACAATAAATGCTGGAGAGGATGTGAAGAAAAGGGGACCCTACCGCTCTGTTGGTGGGAATGTAATTGATACAGCTACTACAGAGAACAGCATGGAGATTCCTTAACAAACTAGGAATAAAACTACCATTTGAACCGGCAATTCCACTACTGTGCATATACCCTGAGAAAATCACAATTCAAAAATACACATGTATCCCACTGTTCACTGCAGCACTATTTACAATAGCCAGAAGATGGAAGCAACCTGGATGTCCATTGGCAGATGAATGGATGAAGAAGATATGATACATATATACAATGGAATATTACCCCTAAAGAGGAAATAAATTTCTAGTCAGTTGTAGTGAGGTGGATGACCCTGGAGCCTATTATACAGAGTGAACTAAGTCAGAAAGAGAAAAACAAATATCATCTATTAATACGTATATATGGAATCTAGGAAAATGGTACTGATGGCCTATTTACAGAGAATACATGGAGATGCAGATGTAGAGAATGGACTTGTGGACATAGCAGGGGAAGGAGAGGCTAGGACAAACTGAGCAATTGGCATTGACACATATACATTTTCATGTGTAAAACAGGTAACTAGTTGAAAGCAGCTTTATAACACAGGTGCCCAACCTGGCACTCTGACATCCGAGAGAGGGGGAATGCAGTGGGGGGAGGCAGGCTCAAAAGGGAGGGGATTTATATATATATAATTATGACTGATATGAATTGATGCATGGCAGAGACCACTAGAACACTATAAAGATATTATCCTCAAAAAGAAATGGGCTTCTATGAATATTTTTTCCAAAAAATATTCAGCTTATAATCATTTCACTTAAAATAGTAACTGCTAACTTTATTTGCTTACTCTTGGAATCACAAACATTTTTCTTTAAACCTCTGGCTTTGCATTATTTTTCCATCTGTACCACATCTCTCTTGTGCAGGAACCAGAGTAAAAAGAAGAATATTTAAGAAGGAGATAATAGGAGAATGAGAGTTCATGTTTAATTGCATTTAATTCTCCAAATTTTTCAATATTATTTTATGTATTTTAAAGAGTAGTATAAAGTTGTTTATTTTAAAATGTTACCCTAAAACTTGACAATAAGAAGTGAAAACTCAGAATGCAAAATCAACACATTTCAACTGTGTAAGAGAAAATGTAAAAATAAAAGATTTGAAACATTTAAAATAGTTTTTCAATGGTCTTAAGTTTTAGAAAAGATAAATAATTCATAAAAGTTCAAGAGATTTACTTCTTCTTCTTTCTTAAACCCATGCAAGAAAAGTACTTTACTTTTGAATCAGGAAGGAATAGACAGATGAATTTCAGGACACCCAATTGGTGTCAGAGAATTGGTATCAGAATATAACTTCCTAGTAGAATATTTGCCTGTAAAATACAAGAATTTACACAAACATTTAATCTTTCATTCATGGCCAATAACTTTAATGTTAATCAGAACTATGGTCTTTATATTTGGAAAGAAATATTTTAATAGTGATTGAATCTAAAGTTATTGGTTATAAATGAAAGACCAAATGTTTGCATAAATACTCTTATGTAGAGGCAAATTTTCTATTAGGAGTTTACATTCTGACACCAATTCCGTGACACCAATGGGGTACCCTGCAGCTCAATTCAGTTCTGACAGAAACTAACCAGAGAGACCTGCAGGTTCAGAGCAAAATCCTTGACAAGACTGCCCTCATCTTAGATGCCAGCTGCAAGTATTGGGTGTCTCTGAGCCCCCTGCACGTCTGCCCAGCCAGCCTCATGAAGGAGCTTCCCACAACCCTCTCAGGCTTGATATTTTGCTAAAAAGACACTGTACCCCAAAAAGCAAAATACTTACAATTACCAATTTACTATAAAAGAGAATAAACAGCCAGATAAAGAAGTGCATATTGGAAGGTCTGTGCACAGGATTTTCTATACCTGTCTACTACTGTCCCAGTTCATGGTATGTCCATCAGCCAGGAAGCTTCTCTGAGTCTTGAGTTCAGGATTTTTGCTAGGAGTTCATTACCTTGGCAAGTTCAAGTAAATCACTGGCCAAGTACTTGAATTCCATCTCTATTTGCCACTCCCACCTCAGAGATTAGGCTGGCCCCATGTTCCAACCCTTAATCATCTGGTTGGGCTTTCTGGTGACCAGCCCTGCATCCAGGAGCTGTGTAGGTATCCCCCAACCAAGTAGCTTCACTAGCATAGCAAAGAAACACTCCTATCACTCCAATTCCAAGAGTTTTTGAAGCTCTGTGCCAGGAACTGGGGACAAAGGTTAGAGACACTTTTCTTTTTTTTTAATTTTATTTTTTTTCCATTTATCTTTATTAGTTGGAGGCTAATTACTTTACAATATTGTGGTGGTTTTTGTCATACATTGACATGAATCAGCCATGGATTTACCTGTGTTCCCCATCCCAATCCCCCCTCCCACCTCCCTCCCCATCTCATCCCTCTGGGTCTTCCCAGTGCACCAGCCCTGAGCACTTGTCTCATGCATCCAACCTGGGCTGGTGATCTGTTTCACACTTGATAATATACATGTTTAGATGCTGTTCTCTCGAAACATCCCACCCTCGCCTTCTCCCACAGAGTCCAAAAGTCTGTTCTGTACATCTGTGTCTCTTTTTCTGTTTTGCATATAGGGTTATCATTACCATCTTTCTAAATTCCATATATATGTGTTAGTATACTGTAATGGTCTTTATCTTTCTGGCTTACTTCACTCTATATAATGGGCTCCAGTTTCATCCATCTCATTAGAACTGATTCAAATGAATTCTTTTTAATGGCTGAGTAATATTCCATGGTGTATATGTACCACAGCTTCCTTATCCATTCATCTGCTGATGGGCATCTAGGTTGCTTCCATGTCCTGGCTATTATAAACAGTGCTGCGATGAACATTGGGGTGCACGTGTCTCTTTCAGATCTGGTTTCCTCAGTGTGTATGCCCAGAAGTGGGATTGCTGGGTCATATGGCAGTTCTAATTCCAGTTTTTTAAGAAATCTCCACACTGTTCTCCATAGCGGCTGTACTAGTTTGCATTCCCACCAACAGTGTAAGAGGGTTCCCTTTTCTCCACACCCTCTCCAGCGTTTATTGCTTGTAGACTTTTGGATAGCAGCCATCCTGACTGGCGTGTAATGGTACCTCATTGTGGTTTTGATTTGCATTTCTCTAATAATGAGTGATGTTGAGCATCTTTGCATGTGTTTGTTAGCCATCTGTATGTCTTCTTTGGAGAAATGTCTGTTTAGTTCTTTGGCCCATTTTTTGATTGGGTCATTTATTTTTCTGGAATTGAGCTGCAGGAGTTGCTTGTATATTTTTGAGATTAATCCTTTGTCTGTTTCTTCATTTGCTATTATTTTCTCCCATTCTGAAGGCTGTCTTTTCACCTTGCTTATAGTTTCCTTTGTTTTGCAAAAGCTTTTAAGTTTCATTAGGTCCCATTTGTTTATTTTTGCTTTTATTTCCAATATTCTGGGAGGGGGGTCATAGAGGATCTTGCTGTGATTTATGTCGGAGAGTGTTTTGCCTATGTTCTCTCTAGGAGTTTTATAGTTTCTGGTCTTACATTTAGATCTTTAATCCATTTTGAGTTTATTTTTGTGTGTGGTGTTAGAAAGTGTTCTAGTTTCATTGTTTTACAAGTGGTTGACCAGTTTTCCCAGCACCACTTGTTAAAGAGGTTGTCTTTTTTCCATTGTATATCCTTGCCTCCTTTGTCGAAGATAAGGTGTCCATAGGTTTGTGGATTTATCTCTGGGCTTTCTATTTTGTTCCATTGATCTATATTTCTGTCTTTGTGCCAGTACCATACTATAGAGACACTTTTTTTATACCACAGATGCTCATCATGTATGTGTTCATTTTATCTCATCTCACAACTGATACAGAACTTTTTGTTCTGCCATATTATATACTTTAATATTCTTCCTTTTTTGTTGTTTTTGAGATTATTTTACAAGGCAAGAAATTACTTATATAAATTTCATATATAAGAATATCTATATACATCTATTTATAGAAATATACATTAGATGGATGGATAGATAGAGTTAAATACAAAGGAAAAGAAAAAAGTTTCATAGGGTCTCAATGGACAAAAATGCTTTTCTCCTGGTAGCTTAAAATTATTTAGTTACAGTCAAGATGATTTAGGGTGAGACAACCAAGAGATCAGAACAGATCAAGAGGCCAGGAACGTAAGCCTGCCTGAATTGCTCTTCTGCTCCAACACTAGAGGTAGCGGACCCTGGAGGACTAGCAGGTGTATGGGAGGAAGCACCCCTGGGTGAGCCTGTTGGGTCCCTGAAGTCATGATGTACTATGAGACTTAGGTCACAACAGCCTTGGAGAGCTTTTCAGAGCAGGAGGAGATGCCAGAACCCTCACAGAAACCAAGTCTTTGGAATTGGAATATGGACCATTTAAGAATAAGAGGTAAAAACTGAGAGTGTTTAAAACATAAAGAATGGAAGCCTATGACTTTCTTCTGGACTGAGGCGAACTAGTGTTCCCACAGTCTTCGACAACTAGACCCCAAGCATTCTATGACTGATGAGTGTGTCAGTGCTCTTGACATAAGCAACTGTTTTATTGTCTGTTTTTTTCTGAAACTCCTTTCCTCATTCCAGCTTGTCCTCATAGTTGCAGCCATACCTGCTGCATCTTCCCTGGTTTCAACTGCATTATATATTTCTCTTATTCATCCACGAGCTAGACTGTCGGCCTGCCATCTTGGTGACATGCTAGAATCAATGCATAGAGCTTTAAAAATGCCCACACCTGAGTTCACCCCCACACTAATTAAATAAGAATCCTTAGAAGTGAGGTTGGGGCACGTTGTGTGTGTGTGTGTGTGTGTGTGTTTAAACCTTATGCTGTTTTAATGGCTACCACTGCACTAAATTGACAGGGTTAGCCTTTACCTGGAGTAGCAGTAAAAGCAACACAAGTTAATAGCAACATTATGGTTAGTTTGCATTTTGTTGCAAGATACCAGGCTAAATTTAGTGCCACGACTCAGCCCAGGGAATCTGAGAATGAATAACCATCATCCATTTTTGAAAAGTAGTATATAATCTCCCAAAGTAAAATAAATGTTTTCTTTCCTTAAATTAGGGAAAGAAAGCTACACATCATTCCAACCAGGCTCATAACATCTTTGATGAAAGATATCAGTAGAGCACATTTTCAGATGCCCCTAGATTGCCTACAATAGTGCAAGATCAATTAAAAAGGAAAGAATTAGGGAAATAGAATTATAGTTATCGAAGCCAAAGATTCTTTACTCTATAATGACTGATCTCTAACAGTTAAGATTAAGAGGCAGAGAATGTTTCCCAATTAGTGTATCACCTCTGATATGGCATAGGCTGGCTGGGCCAATTAGGGATGGATCAAAGAATAATGCAGACCCCATACAGGCAGTTCAGACTGACTGGTTAATCTTATACTCTTCCAAACATTTTTATGAGTGCCTGTCATTCTAGGTTGATACCAGGTGCAATTCTAGGTATTGGGGATGTAGTGAGTGAGACAGAAAATAAAGTTCCTGACCTTATGGAATCTATGTCCTTCTATAGCATCCAGGTAAGGAAAAAGAAATGAATACAAAGTAGAATATTAGGTAATAATAATGCCATGAAAAACAATAAAACAATAAATGGACAAAGAATGATGCAAGGAGATGGTAATTTAGAGTTGCTAACAAGGATTTGTCAGAATGGGTGATGTTTGCCAGAGTCCCAAATAAAATGAGAGAAAGTCCCATAAATATCTGACAGAAATGCATTTGGGGACAGAAACAACCAAATGTGTAAAGGTCGTAAGGAGGAAATGAGATTAGAATATTTAAGGAACAACAGCTGTGTTAGTCTCTTAGTCATGTCTGACTCTTTGTGAACCTATGAACTGTAGCCCGCCAGGCTCCTCTGTCCATGGAATTCTCCAGGCAAGAATACTGGAGTGGGTTGCCATTCCATTCTCCAGGGGATCTTCCCCATCCAGGGACTGAACCTGAGTCCCCTGCGTTGCAGGCAGATTCTTTACTGTCGGAGCTAGCAGGGAGGAACAACAGAAGCCTGTGACTAAAATATAATGAGTGAGATGGAGACCCGTGGAAGATGCAACTTGAGAAACAGCTAAGGGCCAGTTCATACAAGGCCTTATAAACCAAAATAAAGCGGAAAAAAGAAGGAGCATAGAACCAAGCTCCTGTGTATAATTACCCAAGTTGATTCATCTTAACATTAATTTTATATAATTTTAGTGAATAGTATGTATAAAGAAGAGGTACATGACTTGGTTGAAAAATGTTAAGCATGTTTTTTTGCTATTCAGCTTCTTGGGACGTTGCATAATCTAATTTGTTTTAAATCTAAGACAGAAACTTTTTAGATTTATCATCCTTGTCCTTGATAAATTTTTCTTCTCTTGTGGATTATCTTTCAGGACAGAGGTTCCTGACCAAATACCATAAAAAATCTGCATCAAGGAAGATAAGTAGCTGGCATCAAAAGTAGATCTGTAGTTTAGTCTGTATGTTATTTATCACTTGCTAAAGAATATACAGAGACAACAGCATTTAGGAAATAAATTACAGTTTCTTGAGAGAAGTTTTAAGGACGTTGAGCCTTTAGAAGGGCTGGCTTGCCAAGTAAAAAAATTTAACAGGTATCTAGTTCTTCAAATATTCCTCTTGCCTTGTTTTCCTTTCTCCTGTGTTTTCAATTACACACAAGTTAGACTGCTTGATTCATGTTGGTTAATTTCTATAGGTTTCTCAAGTTCACTAACATTTTCTTCACCTTTCTGTAGCCTATAACAATCCCTCCGAAAGCAGTCTACTTGTCTCTGATGGACTCACAGCTTTCATTTCTACTCTTTTCATTTGATTTTTACTAAAAGTTCTCCTCTCCATGCTAAAATCATCACCTGGGCCTGCATGCTGTCTGATTTTATCGTTAGAGCTTTTTGCATATTAATCGTGGTTATTAAATTCTTTGTCAGATATTTCAAGACTTGGGGCTTATCTTTCCAGTTTGGATGATTGTTTATTTCTTTGAGAATGGTGTTCTGTTTTGCCTTTTTGTTTTACGATTTTTGTTGTTGAAACTGAGCGCCCTCCTTTAGAACTGTAGAGACTGGGGTAAATATTTTTTACTCTCGGAAATGGGCATGCCTTTACTGCCCGTGTGTGCGTGCCCAGTCACCCAGTCATGCCCACTTCTCTGTGACCCCATGGACTGTGGCCCCCAAGCTCCTTCGTCCACAGGATTTCCCAGGCAAGAATACTGGAGTGGGTTGCCATTTCCTTCTCCAGGGGATCTTCCTGACGCAGGGGTCGAACCCGTGTCTCCTGCAGGTTGCAGGCAGATTCGTTACTGGTGAGCCACCAGAGAAGCCCCTTTACTTCTGGTTGAGTTGAGTTAAGCTGATTAAGAATTGAGCTGGTCTGCGGTTCCTTGTACTATGGCCCCCCTCAGGGCACTACAGTTTTTGAACTTCCTCTATCAATGCATTGTGTTTAGGGTGTGAGCTGGCTTGCCAAAGGCTTTTTTTCAATGTCTTCTCCATCCTCCTGCTTTGAGTTCTTCCTGGTAAGTCACACCTCAAGAGGGTCTTTCTCTTGCCTGTGAATTACAAGTTACCACACTTTTCCTTAGTTTTAGGCAGACACCGAACTCCTAAGTCTTGGGGTCTTCAGACATCTCAGATGTGCTGCCCCTCCTGCAACTGCAGCTACAGGCCGGGATCCTCAAGTATCTTTCCCTTGCCCCACTCCCCACACCCACCCAAAACACAGATAAAGGATTGTGTTCCACAAGGGAGACACAGAAGGATCTTGGTGAAATTCCTCACTTTTCCTGCAGGGGCTCCTGTTTTCCTCCCCTAGTTCTACACCAGGGAGACAGCCTCAGGATTCTTTCATTATTTCTCTGAATGCCTAGCAGGATAACCCAGCAGGACCCCATGGTTCCTTGTGGGGGAGATCAGGGGGCCAGGCCTTCCCCCATGTCCTCGCTTTAGCTCCTCTCTGAAGCACCTAGATAACAGCATTTCATATGTATTTCCTGAGTTGCTTAGCAGCTGTAAAAAGGCCTCTTCCTCTCAACAAATGGAAGATGTTAACTATTTGACTTCCTGGTTTTGCATTCCAATATCCTATGATGAAAAGGACATCTTTTTTTTTTTTTTTTGGTGTTAGCTCTAGAAGGCCTTGTAGGTCATCATAGAACCATTCAGCTTCAGCATCTTTGGCATTCGTGGTTGGGGCATAGATTTGGACTAATGAATGTGGCTAAGATTATGAGCTCCTTATTGCAAAATTCAGGTTTAAATTGAAGAAAGTAGGGAAAACCACTAGGCCATTCAGGTTAAGACCTAAATCAAATCCCTTATGATTATACAGTAGGGGTGATGAATAGATTTAAGGGATTAGATCTGGTAGTCAGAGTGCCTGAAGAATTCTGGACAGAGGTCCATAACATTGTACAGGAGGCGGTGACCAAAACCACCCCAAAGAAAAAGAAATGCAAGAAGGCAAAGTGGTTGTCTGAGGAGGTCTTATAAATAGAAGAGACACGAAAGGCAAAAGAGAAAGGGAAAGATATACCTAAATGAATACAGAGTTCCAGAGAATAGCAAGGAGAGATAAGAAAGTGTTCTTAAGTGAACAATGCAAATAAATAGAGGAAAACAATAGAATGGGAAAGCCTAGAGATCTCAAGAAAATTGGAGAGACCAAGGGAATATTTCATGGAAAGACGGGCGCGATAAAGGAAAGAAATGACAAGGACTAAACAGAAGCAGAAGAGATTAAGAAGTGGCAAGAAGACACAGAAGAACTGCACAAGAAAGGTCTTAATGAGCCAGATAACCATGATGATTGGCCGCTCACTCAGAGTCAGACTTCCTGGAGTGTGACGTCAAGTGGGTCTTAAGAAGAATTACTATGAACAAAGCTAGTGAAAGTGATGAAATTCCAGCTGAGCTATTGCAAATCCTAAAGATGATGCTGTTAAAAGTGCACACAATATGCCAGCAAATTTGGAAAAGTCAGCAATGGCCCCAGGACTTTTTACATCCAATCCCAAATAAAGGCAATGCCAAAGAGTGTTCAAACTACCATACAATTGCACTCATTTCACATCTAGCAAGGTAATACACAAAATCCTTCAAGCTAGGCTTCAACAGTATGTGAACCAAGAACTTCCAGATGTACAAGCTGGATTTAGAAAAGGCAGAAGAACCAGAGATCAAATTGCCAACATCCGTTGGATCACAGAAAAAGGAAGGGGATTCTAAAAAATTCTACTTTGTCTACATCTACTTCTGTTTCACTGACTATGCTAAAGCCTTTGACTGTGTGGATCGCAACAAACTGTGGAAAATTCCTAAAGAGATGGGAATACCAGACCACCTTACCTGTCTCCAGAGAAAGCTGTATGCAGGACAAGAAGCAACAGTTAGAACTGGACATGGAATAGTGGACTGGTTCCAAATTGGGAAAGGAGTACATTAAGGCTGTATATTGCTATCCTGCTTATTTATTGTCTGGGAAATCCCATGGACAGAGGAGCCTGGCAGGCTAGAGTCCATGAGGTCACAAGATTCGGACACGCCTTAGCGACTAAACCACCACCACCACCACTGCTTATGTAACTTCCATGCAGAGTACATCATGCAAAATGCTGGGCTGGATGATGCACAAGCTGGAATAAAGATTGCTGGGAGAAATAACAACAACCTCAGATACACAGATGATACCACTGTAATGGCAGAAAGCAAAAAGGAATTGAAGAGCCTCTTGATGAGGGTGAAAGAAGAGAGTGGAAAAACCTGGCTTAAAACTCAACATTCAAAACACTAAGATAATGGCATCTGGCTCCATCACTTCATGGCAAATAAATGGAGAAAAATGGAAAGAGTGACAGACTTTATTTTCTTGGGCTCCAAAATCACGGCAGATGGTGACTGAAGCCACAAAATTAAAAGACGCTTGCTCCTTGGAAGAAAAGCTATGACAAACTCAGACAGTGTATTAAAAAGCAGAGAGGAGCGTAGTAGCTTCCAACATCATTTTGCCAGCAAAGGTCCATATAGTCAAAATTATGGTTTTTCCGGTAGTCACATACAGATGTGAGAGTTGGATCATAAAGAAAGTTCAGTGTCAAAGAATTGATGCTTTTGAATTGTGCTGGAGAAGACCCTTGAGAGTCCCTTGGACAGCAAGGAGATCAAACCAGTCAATCCCAAAGGAAATCATCAACCCTGAATATTCACTGGAAGGACTGATGCTAAAGCTGACGCTCCAATACTTTGGCCACCTGATGGGAAGAACCGACTCATTGGAAAAGACCCTGATGCTGGGAAAGATTGAAGGCAGAAGGAGAAGGGGATGACAGAGGATGAGACAGTTGGATGGTATCACTGATTCAATGGACTTGAGTTTGAGCAAACTCTGGGAGACAGTGAAGGGAATCCTGGCATACTGCAATCCGTGAGGTCACAGAGTTGGACATGATTTAGTGGCTGGACAGCAGCAACTGAGAAGTAGAGGATAAATAAGCAGTATAAGCTCATTTATAAAATTGCCTTGTCTCACCTTTTTCATGTATAAGAAAGACTATTCCCGTATATTCATTGATGATATTCTTTGTGCTCAGAAGACTTTTCAGGGGCCAGATGCATAGTTGCGTGCATGCTCAGTCACTCAGTTGTGTCCGACTCCTTGTGAGTCCCTTAACTGTAACCTACCAGGCTTCTCTGTCCATGGGATTTTCCAGGCAAGGATACTGGAGTGGGTTCAAGCCTTAAACATTGTATTATCTATCAGCCACAGCAATTTACAGGTGCAACATTTACTGTTCTATCCCACAAGAGTATACAGGGCCTTCCAGACTCCTCACTATCTCCTCTGTGAAAATGTTCACCTACTGAACATATCGTGTGCTGTTTCTTTTCTGAGTCCGTCATGGTGCATTTTCTGTCCCACCACCTCTTTTGAACCTGGTCCAAGATCTGATCTCCACCTTTCCTGACCTGTCACGGCACTCATTGCCTCTAATACATTCTGTGACACTTGATTATATCCTGTCTCCTATCTTTCTCCAAACATTTCATGCATCGTGTCATTCCAAAATTACTGGCGTCCCTAAGGGAGGAAGCTTGTCAGTCTTATTTTGCATTCTCATGCTCTCCTGCACGTTGTCAGGCAGATAGAGAGCGTGGAACAAATACCGAGTTGAAATAAGTTGAAATTTCTTTACTGAAGAGAGTGAAAGCATGGAAGAGGGGCTTTGGTGATTGGTAGCAGTTACATTAAGTGTGACAGGGTAAAGAATCTGCTGACCACCATCCCCCAGATCCGGAGTAAACAGGCTGACATCCCTGTAAAAATCTCCCTCTCTGATGTCAGCACTCCACGGTTACCTGGAGCCCTCCTGTCTCCCGGAGGCCAAGGCTGCCACTGCACATTGCTGAGGCTCTGCTTGGCATCCCTTCCTCACTTCTGCTCCCTTCTGCCGGTGAAGATGCTCCCCACTCTCAGACACTGCTGCAGCTTCCCTTCAGTTCCAAATCTTTTACCAGTTTCTTGTGGCGAGGCGTCTCCATTCCCGAGGCATGCAGAGCCAGCCAGCCAAGTATCATCCCACCGCCAGGGAATTAGCAGGCCTCCAGAACCACCGTGTTGGTGATCGTGTTCTGTGGCTCCATGCTAATGGTGACTCAGAAACGACACGATGGAACAGCTCAAAGGGACGAATGTGGCCTCTGACGCACAGCCCACCGCCCAGCTGTCAGTCTCATCTCCGCCTGGGCCGTCGCTGTATCCACACAGGCACCCCGTGATCCTCGTCTCCTAGACAGAGCGCTGCCTTTATCTACTTGATTGCTTCCAGCGAACTAGTCGACAGCGTGTCTCTGTGATAACAGAAGCCGATGACAGCTTCTGCCACCCCTCTGCCACTGAACATATGTTGGCGTAATGGAGGATTTGGGTATTCTAAATTGCTACATGACCCTGGGCTTCTGCACGTTTATGGCTGTCCCTCGTATGATGTTCAAGGCAAAGTGGTTCAGAATTGCTTGCCGAGGATGCTGAAATATACACAGTTCTTGTCTACCATGCCTTGTTGGACTACTGCTGAAATATCAGTCTATTTCACAGGCTAAAACATTGAATCACTTGAATAAAAAGCATTATTCAACATTCTTTTTTTTTTTTCTTTTTTGTTAGTGACCTTTAGTTGCTTGTAAGAAGAAAATAAAGCCAGATCTACTGTATATCTGGTTTCGATTTACTGGCCAGAACATTATCAATTATGTTTTGACCAACAATATCATCAAGTCTTTTCAGAATTTCTCTGGGGGAAAAAAACAAAATAAAACATAACAACCACAAAACAACCTACATGTAGCTGCCAGATTCTAGCTCTGCTGCTTCATATTGAAAAATGAGAAATTTGGCTAAATGAGCCTAGATGACTTTCACATGAGTTGAAAAGAGTAAAATGAATAATTCTGGTAAGAAGTTTGGATATGATTAATTTAATGCTGAATCACAATTACAATATGGCCACATGAATATTAAAAACCTCCTTTTGTTATGCTAGTTCATATATAACTCCAAGCAAATAATCCTATTTAAAACTAAGGTATCAATTTGAATGGACTTCCCACGTGGCACAGTGGTAAAGAAATCTGCCTACCAATGCAGGAGATGCAAGAGACGCGGGTTCGATACCTGGGTCGGGAATATCCCCTGGAGTAGGAAATGGCTACCCATTCCAGTATTCTTGGCTGGAGAATCCCATGGACAGAGGAGCCTGGTGTGCTGCAATCCACGGGGTTGCAAAGAGTTGGACACGACTGAGCCACTCAGCACATACATTTGAATACAGCTTTTCCCTTGACACAAATGTCAGCAAGCAAGTTCCTTAAAATCCTTAACATATGGTGTTTGGTGTAGCTGTCTTAGTGTGTAAAAGTAATTTATGATTTTCATTAAAGAAACTTGAAATTTACTTACGTGGCACTAATGCCCACATCCAGGAAATTTCAAACCCAGGGAAATCCTGGGCTATTGACAGCCCTGCTCTCCTGCAGTCATTTCTATAGCTAGTGGATGTCGGAGTGCCGCCAGGCCTTGCCCTTTATTGCTGGGCACGTTCATTCCTGGGAGAGGCTTGCACAGTCTATGGTTCCCGCCTCATGACCAGTTCTCTTCCATATTCTCTCTGTCTCTTTCTTCTCTCCCTTTCTACTCCTCCTGTGCTGTTGTTGTTCAGTCACTGAATCGAGTCTGACCCTTTGTGACTCCATGGACTGTAGCCCACCAGGCTCCTCTGTCCATGGGGTTTCCCAGGCAAGAATACTGGAGTGGGTTGCCAGTTCCCCCTCCAGGGGTTCCCCCTCCTCAGGGGTGGAACTTGTGTCTCCTGCATGTCCTGCATTGGCAGGCAGATTCTTTACCACTGAGCCACCAGGAAAGCCCTCTCTGATATGTACATATGTTTATTTGTAGAGTTTCTTTACACACTTGGGTTCATTTTATACCTGCCATTGGGCAGCTTATTTCACCCACTCCTAACAATTTATCAGGGTTTTCTTTCTCCTTCTGTAAATGCTGTGTCATTTCATTCAGTCTGTCTGTAGGACAGTGTTCCATTGAATGGATATACATTGCTTTTGAAAAATAGAATAAACATGTTTGCATTTAAAAAGTACTGCATACACATGGGGAAAAGGCTACTGGGCTGGACAAAAGGGAGTAAAATAGGAAGCAGTCATCTCCTTCCACGGATCGTTGTACCCTTTAGAGAAAACAGGGTTGATGGATGAGTCTTATGACAGTCACTAGTGTAATAGAAGCAATTATATCTTTTCATCTGTTTCCCATTTTGACAAATTTATATAGTATCTCTTCACCTTTAACCCCCCTCTATGATGAGGAGGGATTGCACATATTTATAATACCTCCCCTTCCTTCTCTGCCTGGATTTTGTTGCTATCCTCATCATCATTATCATCATTATTATTAATTTTAATATTTGTAAATGGTGCTTTTCTTGTCTTTTATCATTTTAAATCATTTAATCACTACTGCCTGATTTGTCAAATTTGTGAAGCTTATTTTTATGTTAAGTCAATACTAGCTCTTTCATTAGAAATAAACCTCAAATCTCAGTGGCTTTCACACAATAAAAGTTCATTCATCATTCACATCACTGTGCCGTCTTTGTATCTCTTTTGGAAAGCTTTAAAGCTTTTATGCTTTTCCAGGAATCATCTTTGTCTCTTCAGAGACTCTTCTCAGTGGAAACTTTTATCTTCTCGCAGCTTGAGAAATTTTTGTCTATAATATTTAATACTTTGTCCCTCTCATTTTCCTCCTTTCATTCATGAGCAGGAAGCCTATATATTGAGTTCTCATCTCAGTAGAATGGAATGGGTGTTGATTATGGTCACAGATATCTCCCCCAGCTCTAGTACTTATGACCTACATGACTTAAGACCAAGAATCTATCATCTTGAGATTCAGTTTCTTTTTAAAGTGGGAATAATGATACGTATTGCTTAGAATAAAGATATAAAAATGTTTATCACAATTCTTGACACATAACCTGCATGCAAGAAATGATTGTTCTTTCTGTCCCTCCTAATGACTGTCAATGTACCTTACATTCTTATGAAAAAGTAAAACTTTGATATTTTAATGCAATCTAAAATCTATCAGAAAATCAGAGTGCAAAAAACCTTAAAGATGCACTGAAGCCTGGTATATTTTTAATGCGGCTTAACAATGTGACAGCTTTGGCAATGGTGCATATAATATTATGACTGCTGAGTGCTACCTTGAGATTTTATAAAATGTCACATGGAATGGTGACGGCATTTTACATTACAGCTTTCTTGCTTCCTTGGCTTTTTAATAATGTTTTGTCTCTTATTCTATATAAACTTGATTGATTAAAATGAAGATAAACTAGGTGTTACCTGGAAGCAGGAGGTCAATTACAGAATAATACAAGATACATTAGGTTCAATGACAGTTTTTCAGTGGTGGTACTTGGATGGCATGAATGATGTATCTCAGGACCTAGCTGGTTTTCTTCTTGCCAGATGTTGACTTTGCTTTAAAAAGCCAGTCACTTTACAAGGGATTCATCTCCAGTATTTAAAGACAGCTCATGATGCTTAATAACATCAAAACAAAACCCCAATAAACAAATGGGCAGACGACCTAAATAGACATTTCTCCAAAGAAGACATACAGGGGCCAAGAGGCCATGAAAAGATGTTCAATATCACTAATTATTAGAGAAATGCAAATCAAAGCTACAATGAGATATCACCTCGCACCAGTCAGAATGGCTATCATCAAAAAATCCACAAGCAGTAGGTGCCAGAGGGTGTGGAGAGAAGGGAGAAGGGAACACTGTTATACTCTTGGTGGGAATATAAATTCATAGCCTCTATGGAAAACAGCATGGAGGTTCCTTAAAAAACTAAAAATATAGCTACCACATGACCCTGCAATCCCACTCCTGGGCATATATCCAGAGAAAAACGTGATCTGAAAGGATACATGTACCCTAGTGTTCACTGCAGCACTGTTTACAAAACCTAAGATATGGATGCAGCCTAAATGTCCATCAACCGAGGAATGGATAATGGTACATTTATACAATGGAATATATTTCCAACATTAGAAAGATGAAATAATACCATTTGTAGCAACATGGATGGACCTAGGGATTGTCATACTGAGTGAAGTCAGTCAGACAGAGAAAGATAAATATCATATGATATCCCTTTTATGTGGAATCTAAAAAGAAATGATACAAATCAGCTTACTTGCAAAACATAAAGAGATTCACAGACAAGAGAACGAACTCATGGTTGCCAGGGGGCAGGATAGGGGGAAGTGATAGTTAGGAAGTTTGGAGTGGACATGTACATGCTGCTATATTTAAAATGGATAACCAGCAAGGACCTACTGTATAGCGCAGGGAACTCTGCTCAAGGTTACGTGGCAGCCTGGGTGGGAGGGGAGTTTGGGGGAGAACGGATACATGGAGATGTATGGCTGAGTCCCTTCCCTGTTCGCCTTTTTGTTCAACAACTATCACAACATTGTTACTCAGCTATACCCCTGTGCCAAATAAAAAGTGTTTTTTTTTTTTTTTTTTTTAAATAAAAGCCAATCACTTTCACATTTAGCATCAGTGTTCTCGATTCTAAACCCAGAATAGTATTTTCTCCTGTACTAGTTTCCTTGAACTGATGTAATAATGTTTCACAAACTGGGTAGCTTTCAGCAGGAGTTTATTTTCTCAGTTCTGAGGCTAGGTGTCCAAACTCAGCCTCAGTACTGGTGGGTCCTTCAGAGGTTGAGGGAGAATCTGCTTCCTGGCTCCCCCCTGGTTTCTGGTAACAACCAGCAGTGCTTGACATCCCTAGACTTATGGTGGTGGTGTTCAGTCGCTAAGTCCGGTCCAACTCTTTGTGATCCCATGGACTGCAGCACAGCAGGCTTCCCCATCCTTCACTATCTCCCTGAGCTTGCTGAAACTGATGTCCATCTAACCATCTTATCCTCTGTCATCCCCTTCTCCTCCTGTCCTCAATCTTTCCCAGCATCAGGGTCTTTTGGACCCATCCCATGAGTCCACTCTTCTTGGTTGGCCAAAAAGTGTGTTAAGATGGAAAAACCCAAACACACTTTCTGGCCAACCCAGTAGATAAACCTCTCTGTTTCCTATTTTGTGTAACAGAAAATGCTTACCAACAGCTTCCCGGGCTGAAGAGAAAGGTCAGACAGAAAGATACTCATATAAATGCCTATGTAAACAGAGTGGGTGATGGAAAAGAAGGGAAACCCAAAGAAGCTTAAGGGGAGAATCTTGCCTAAGGACCTTATTTTTCTCAATGAAAAAAAGCAGTGGACTTACTTCCTGAGAGATATTTTGATGGTATTTTTTAAAAAGTTGATATTAAAGTTTTGGGCAAGCTGTTGAGAGGCATGAGAGTCAGGGATGAAGGACCACAGGAGTGAGGATGCGTTGGTGCCCAGGCTGACTGGACACCACGGTGTTAGTCAAACAGTCTTCTCCTATATGTTCCCAGCAGTGACGGCAAGGACTCCGGGGTGTTACTATACTGAGTACATAAGACCGGGCTTCCCTGGTGGCTCAGCTGGTAAAGAATCCTCCTGCAGTGTGGGAGACCTGGGTTCGATCCCTGGGTTGGGAAGATCCCCTGGAGAAGGGAAAGGCTACCCACTCTAATTCTGGCCTGGAGAATTCCATGGACTGTATAGTCCATGGGGTCGCAAAGAGTTGGACACAACTGAGCAACTTTCACTTTGCTTCATACATAAGGTTCCTACTACATGAATCCATCATCTTTGCACACAAAAGGACATTTCAGTTCACTTAAACCTGACTGCTCTACAGTTATATTCATAGTAAAATAACTCATCTCAAAAGTGATATATATATATATATAAATTTTAGTCAAATATATTTTTTCAGTTTCTTTGTAGGTATCTTTAACCCTTGGCTTCTAAGGAAAAACATTATCTTTTCCATAAGTTATTCTGAGTAAAGGGGATTTGAGTTACCATTTTTTATAACTTGAACTCACACACACACAAAATGGCATTTAATTTCTAAATATGTATATGGATGTATATTTCATTACCACAGAAACTTACCTAAGCATCTTTTGTTCTTTTATAAATCGAATGGCTCTTTAGCAGTCATAGAGAGCGGGAGGCACCCCAAATTTTTGCCTCACTAGTCTATTATTTTTTAATGAGATAATTAAAAATTACATCCTGCCATACTGAGAAGAATGTTTTGGCCAGATTAGAGTTTTTTTTTCTGTTTTTTTCTTTGCAATAGGCAGTCTAAATAGAAAATGACTGAAAAATCAATTTGAAGGAAGCAGGGGCATAATAAATTACCTTTTTGTGACCTTCTTTTCTGTCTTTCCTTTTTTCCCATCAGATGAACTCTTGTCTTCTCAATACTTTTGTAACCTACCTACCCTGCACCACCTCCCTTTTCCGGTCTTTGCTTTTTCATTTCCCAAACTGTCCTAGTTGAAGGGCAGATCTTTCTAAAGCCTCTGCCACAGTTAAGTGATTAAAATCTAGTTTTTCTCCTTTCTTCTCAGTAGGTACAGGTATGATCACTGACAGAGAAAACAGTGCCCATTAATGTTTAGCATAGTTTTGTTGCTAAAGAAGGGCAGAGAAACAGTGTCTGTGTGATGAATAGTTTTCATTGTTTTTTTTTTTTTTCTTTTATGTTCCCTAAGGCAATGTTCTCCAGGCAGAATATTTGATTGCAAAATCGGGAGACTTGCATTCTTCTCCTAGTGCTACATTGATTTTCTGTTCTGCTTGAGGCCTTTGTATTTATGAATGTAAAAAATGTGTTAAGAATACCTTCCTTTATCGTATGCAGGTCAGTCTCTTGATTGTGATGACAGTTTGCCTGTTTCACAGGAAAATGTGTAAACGTAGGTTTCAAACATAGTTGTAAGCAGCGAGCTTTCCAAGAAGTCATTGGCCTGTGGGTATTAAATGGCTTGCAGTCATGGCAATTACTGAATTTTTTTCCCCTGAGATCAGAGCTTTGGGAGTTTTGATGAGCATTTGGAGTGAGTTGGTCAGCTCTCACATGGATGACATCCAGTAGGATGTCCAATATCTTTTTTTTTCTTACCTTCCAGCCATTGGGAACCAGACACCACCATTTCCTCATGAGGCACTGTTGTTGCTTGAATCAGGCATCACTCAAACTGCTTGATCTGAGACTTGTTTCTTGTGTTTTGATCCCTGTCAAGATATTACTCATTTTTTCCACCATTATAATTAGAATATTTTTTTAAATGTAACTAGTAAGTAATCCGTTGTGGAGACTCCTTAGTGTTATTTGCTCAGTCGTGTCTGACTCTTTGCAACCCCGTGGACTGTAGCCCACCAGGCTTCTCTGTCCACGGGGTTCTCCAGGCAAGAATACTGGAGTGGGTTGCCATTTCTTTCTCCAGGGCATCTTCCCGAATTAGGGATTGAACTCACAACTCCTGCATTGCAGGCAGATTCTTCTCCGTCTGAGCCACCAGGAAAGACTCTTTAATAGCACGCAAATGCCCTACTTATCAAAGTATTGCCCTGAACCCGTTACTGTGACAATTATTTTCCAGTTCCTTTACTCCTATACACTTACTAGTTGACTTTCAACATTCTACTGTTAGCAGGGTAAGTGCTGGTTCTTAAGTCAATTTATATTATTGAACCTGAATTTGTGTGTATACACTCACAGAATTATATAATAAATCTATATTATGTGCATATATAATGATATGACCTTTGTTTTTATACTATAAGACCTTTTTGTTCTGATATTACTGGACTGAAAATCTTAGAATGTTCTTCCCAGCAGCTTGATCCCAATCTCAGCAAAGATCCAATATTGAGAGCTCTAGTAAAGTTTATATTCTTAAATTTCAATTCATTAAAAAAAAATCATTTGAAAACATTTAGCTGTGGCTATGAAATGTTAGTAAAGAAATTAGTACTGAAAGTCATTTGCCACCAAAATTAAAGAAAAAAGGCAAGATAGATTTTATCTTAGATCTGTGTTCATGAAAGAGATAAACATAATGAATACTTGGATCATTTACATAAAAATAGAGCTCTTGAATTTGTGGGAAAAGGAGGAGATACTCCTTTTTCATCAGTTATTACCTAATTTACATTGGGTCTAGTGAACTATTGGGCTTCCCAGGTGACACTAATGTTAAAAAACCCACCTGCCAGTGCTGGAGACCTAAGAGACGTGGGTTCAACCCCTGGATCAGGAAGATTCTCTGAAGAAGGGAATGGCAAACTAACTCCAGTATTCTTACCTGGAGAATCCCATGGACAGAGGAGCCTGGTGGGCTACAGTCCATAGGGTCGCAAAGAGTCAGACACAACTGAAGTGACCTGGCACTCTAGTGAACTATTCATTTAAATACTGACTTTGGCATTAGAAATGGACCAGGAGAGGGAAAAATTAAGGCATTAAATTAAACGAAGCATTTCAAGCACTTGGAAATATACGAACCCCTCTCCTTTCAGTTGATTTGTAGATTTGCCCTTCTCTTCTTTTTATTCCTTTAGTCTTTAAAGAAAAATTAAAAAAAAAAAAAAAGATTGCACTTTGTTCTACTTAATCCTGTTGAACGCTCTGTCATCT
Organism: Cervus canadensis; assembly: GCF_019320065.1. Taxonomy (NCBI): domain Eukaryota; kingdom Metazoa; phylum Chordata; class Mammalia; order Artiodactyla; family Cervidae; genus Cervus; species Cervus canadensis. The sequence goes on from NC_057416.1 coordinate 16,783,509, forward strand.
GACAGCTAAATGTCTCACAGGCTGTAAAGCATTAGTTTCTCAGCTGCTCCTTCCTTGACTCTAAAACGCCTCACAGTCCCCTGTTGATGCATCTGAGCAGGATGAGAAGGACTACCAAAGAGAAACCTAAAGAAAGGAAAACTCTTTCTCTGAACAGAATACTTTAACATATTCATTTGAAAGGACTTGATAGCATGACTAAATATTTTAAGGCCAAAGCACAGAGCAAAAAGTTATTGAAATTGTTTCTGTGACTATTTAGCTAAGCATCTTATTTGCATCATTGAGAATTGCTTTACAAATGCGCAGAGGTTGGTACTTCTCATATACCTGTCTTTAAACAAAAGATGATGAATTTCCTTTGAGCAAGGACATGGAGTTGAGTTCCTTACCCGAATCAAGTATGGCGCTACGGGAATGGGAGAGCCAAAGAGTGGTGACCAGTGCTACCACCAAGAACAAATTGATGAGCTGTCTTTCTGGGCTCCAGAGAACAGTGAGGAAGCATCAGCGTGGTCAAGCTCTGGCCACAGTCAGGGAAAAGCTGGTAGAAGAGAGGGGTGCATGAAAAGGGAAAAGGATGGCCCATTCTCTAACACCTCCATTTTCATGATAGTACAGCTGCCTCTGCCCTTGGCACTCATCAGCAAACAGTGGATTTGCCTTTTATAGTTGCTGGGAAGACTCAGGAGCATGAAGTGAGTGCTCTTAACATAACACATTGGACTGTCCACCAAGACACAGCAAAAACATACCGTAACAGAAACTAACATAACATTGTAAAACAATTACATTCCAATTAAAAATACCAAAAAAGGACTCAGTCTCCATTTCTAGGCCATTTGTTGCCAGCATTGCCATAAGCAAAAGAAACTCACTCCTGGTTCATTGAGCTTGAGTCTGGACTGAAACCTGACCTTGTCAAATGATTAAACAAGGAGGTCATTATCCTGGGGTGGCTCTAATGTTGGCAGCCCATGCAAACGAACCAAAACCTAAGCCTACCAATGCCTCAAGGTTATGAAATCAAAATGCGAAGGGACACAAATCACAAGCAGCCAACTAAGTTTTCATCTGGAGCCAATCAATTTCTTTCCCTTGCTTCTACCCTTTCTCTACCAGTCTCTCCCCGGCTTCTGTGGGTGGAGCTCTCCTAACCATTTCTGGTTTAGCACTGTCAAAATTCATCCAATTTTTGCTCAAAGAAGCTCTTAAAATATTGAATCTGCCTTACTCATCTTTTAACAGCCTGGAGATTTTTGAAACATTGATACGGAAGGAAAGCAAAATGTAGAGTCCTGACTTACAGGAAGCAAGGGCTTGAATACAGCTTTGAAGACCATCTTAGAGGCAGAGGAGGGAAGCCTCATCCTGATGGGATCTTCAATTATTCAAATACACCTCAGAGATCACAACAAGAAAGGAATCTCTGAAATGCTCTGTTCTGAGGAAGAAATTGCTCTGTATAATAATAGAAAATGGTATCTCTGTATCATGTCGAGCTACTTTTTCTTTTGTTCCCTCAAGAATGCTTTTATTTTCTCATAAGTAAGGATTGGGATCGTTATGTGTCTGAAGTGTTGCTTGTTTTTTTGAAATGTCTTTTTTCTTTTATTTCAGTTGTGTATAAGAGACTGGCAGCTGAGGACCTGAAAAGCTGAAAACTCTCTTTTTCATGGGCGACTGTGAGTCTGTTATAAGTGATGCTGAGCCGGGCACTGTGTGATGAAGGAAGCTGAACCAGGCCTTCCTTGGTGCTGAAGGTGATGGTGGGCACAAGAGTGAGCATCCTGGAACCCACAGTGGCATTCACACAGGGACAATCCCTGCAGAGCAACATCGCAGAGGCTGTGTCTATAAAACAGCCGGAGGAGAAGTGGAGAGCGCACAGAAAGCCAGAGCAGGAGAGAAACATAAGAGACTTCTGCCCAGAACACGTGACACACAGATCTAAGAACCTGAAGAAATTCCAGTGAGGGCAGCAGAGGCCTTGCTGGTAGGATCATAATATAGGCATCAATATGAATGTGACTTTCTTTTTTGCCATGTACAAGAAGGCAGAGTTCCCACTTCCTTGTTCATTTAGTAAATACTTAGACAGGTTCTTTAAATATGAATGTAATGTCAGGGTGAGGCCCAGTGTTAAAGAGTTTATTTTAAAACATGACATCATGTCAACATTCGCCATGATCTGTTTTAAAATAATTTGATTAGTTTAGCTGAGCTATACCCCATGAGAACACTCAATGAAGGAGAAAAACCACAAATTACATTGGGAGTTAGGGAACTTGAAGGAAGAAGCAGGCAAATGTAAGAGAGTAGAAATCAGAGGATTCCAGTGGGCACCAGCGTCCCCACTGAGGGTCACTGTAGGAAATGACATGCCCGGAAGGGAAGGCAGAAAACGAGGACAGCGGCGCTAAGAGTAAATTTCATTTATAGCACTTGGTCTCTGGCCAGTCTGGAATTTATATTCACCGTTCGTTTTTGAGAAGGGCTCACAAATTTTACCTAAAAACAAAAATCCAATACGAAGACAAGAAGTCTCCAATCCGTTGTAAACCTTGTAATATTTCAGAGTTAAAACTTAGCCCGAAGTCAAAGGCCTCCAGAGAGATGGTCCGGCTAAAGGGCAGGGTACAAATGATGCTGATGCAAGTTGAGGTGATATTGATGGGCTGTTCGAAAGGGATCTGCTTGCTGTATCAAACCCCTGCCAGCCATAATTTAACGGGACAGAAGTCATTAGTTTGCAGTGTTGTTCTCTTTGTACCCATAAAACTTGTATTTGCCTTTCTTTGCAAGCCTCATCGCTCTGTAACTCGAGATCAGCCAGTGAGTGAGACCTGTCTTAGTGAGTGACAGCCACAAATCTGGTCTTCTGGAGGCTAATCAACTCGAGTTGTTTCCTAAGCTGCACCTTTATTCTCAGTTCTAACTGAGAAGGGCAAAATGCTATGGTCTTTTATGGTCCACGAAGCTTCTAACATTTGTTTTCTAATGAGAGCAATCGTACATTTAACTCAAAAAGGAAATTGAAGTTATAGCCTCTTGTTTAACTGAATCAATACTTTGAAATTTGATCACAAAGAAATCAAGCAAATCTTTCTCTGATTTGTTTGGATGTAGTCTAGCAGTAAGCAGCTAAATCCCTGCCCTTTGGAGAAGGGGTAAATTTAGCTTGAAACACCCAATTCCACAGCCTGTCATCCAAAGCCCTCCTCATGATTTATGTGAATTACTGTGAATTTATGTTCTCACGGTCCATTTCCCTGGACTCCTGTGTCTGTGAGCACTGCTTCTGTTATACCCCATTCGACTCTAATGAGAAGTTTTTTTTTGTTAACTGATAAAATTCACTTTCAACAAGCGTTCAGTGAAATTAGAGCACTTGACCAAAAGTAAAATTTGGTGGTCGTGGAAGGAATCGCATTGCACCTAATTCAGTTTTCCACCATCCTGACTTTTTTCTCCCACTGCTGCTCCTCTCCTTGCATCTCTTTTCTTTTCCTTTCTTATTCTTATAAACTCCTTTCTTCATAATGACACGGGTAGTAGAGCAATCAGGTTTTTCAAAATTGAGATATAATTCACATATGACGTGCAAGTTTAAGCTGTAAAATGTATTGATTTGATATCTTTACATACTGCAATATGATTACCATGGTGATCATTATCACGGTTTACAGGGTTAACTAACAGCTCAGTCATGTCACATAATTATCATTTCTCCTTTGTGAGAACAATTAAGATCTAGGCGCATAGCAACTTTGAAGTTTGATATAATACCATATTGTTGACTGGAATCACTATGCATTAGATCTCCAGGACTTATTTATCTACTAGTTGTAGATAAATTGTAAGTTTGTACTCTTAAACAGTACCTCCCCAATTCCCTACCCCATCCCCTGGTACTGCCATTCTACCCTCTGTTTTTACAAGTTTGCCTTTTTTAGATTCTACATTTCCTCCAATTAAATACATGGTTTCCTGCCAACACTTGTTATTTCTTATTTTCTTGATCATAGCTTTTGTAATGTGTGTGAGGTGATATTTCCTTATCGTTTTGACTTGTATTTCCCTTATGATTAATGATGTTGAACATCTTTTCATGCACCTGTTGGTCATCTCTATGTCTTCTTGGAAACATATCTATTCAGGACCTCTGTTCATTTTAAAATTGAATTGTTTGTCTCTTTTGTCATTGAGTAGTATGAGTACTTTATATATTTTGGAAATTAACCCTTTATCAGGCACATGATTGACAAATATTTTGTCCAGTTCTGTAGACTGCCTTTTCATTTTGTTGACGATTTATTTTGCTATGCAGAAAAAAATTTAGTTGACATAGTCCCACCTGTTAGATTTTGCTTTTGCTGCTTCTGCTTTTAGTGTCATAGCCCAAATTCATTGCCAAGACTAATATCAAGGAGCATCTTGCCTAATTTTTCTTGTAGGAGTTACCTGACCTCATGTTTAAGTCTTTAATCTATTTCAAGTTAATTTTTTGTGAGTGGTATTTTTTTGTGAGTAGAGCAGAGGTCCAGTTTTCCCGAAACCATTTGTTGAAGAGGCTATCCTTTTCCCATGAAGTGTTCTTGGCCCCCTTGTGAAATATTAGTTGATCATGTATGTGGGGATTAGCAATCACCTTTACAATCTGAGCATGCCCTTGAGATCTCACTTTCCCCTCCTATAGCTCACAAAAATATTTGACACGATTAACAGTGCTCTTCCTAAGAGGACATATAAGGAAATGAAATGCTCCCATCTTGTTATTGATAGGAAAATTTCATATTCATTCAGTATCTGATACTTGGTAAGAATCTTTTGTGTATAAAATCTTCCTAAATCATCACGACTACCCTGTGAGGTAGAAATTATTATCCTCGTTTTACAGTTGAGGAAAATAAGGGTTAAAGAGTTGAAAGTCATGGCTTACACGTGTCCATTCAGTGAGAACACCGGGACGTCATGCCGTGTGTGCTGGCTTTCCTATGCCACCCTGCCTCTCACGGTATCCTGGACATCACTACAGCACCTCATATTTGTGGATAATCTGACTACTTCAACAGTGCTTTGTTGAACATGACTACAATTACTTTTCAGTTCCTCCATTCAGGAGGTGGAAAATATTTTTCCCCATCCCCTGAATTCGGGCTGACCTTGTAACTTGCTTAGATCAAGTTATCAGTCATATTTCATGCCTTCCAAGAACTGGCCTCAAGATGCCTTGAAGTTTCCCATCTCGTTTTCTCGGAACATTGCTGACAGGTGGTGAGGAAGCGTAGGATGAAACACCATGTGGAGAGAGAGGCCCAGCCATATCAAGCATTCCAGCTTTCTTAGAAGGATGACAGCAGCTCATTAGACCCAGCCACTTCCAGCCGTGGCCCCTGCTGACTGCAACTGTAGGACTGCACCCAGGCGAGACCAGTAGAAGAAACACCATCGACCTTCAGAGTCAGTGGAGTTAAGAACCGGTACGGGTGAACCTACCGCAGGGCAGGGACAGAGACCCAGCCGTAGAGAACAGGGGACGGGGGCTGGGGGTGGATGGGGATGAATGGGGAGGTTGGGAATGATATACGTGCACTGCCCTGCGTAAAACAGATAGCTGGTGGGAACGATCTGTATAGTGCAGGGAGCTTAGTTCGGCGCTCTGTGATGACCTCGAGGGGTTGGATGGGGTGGGGGAGTCTAAGAGGGAAGGGATACATGTGTACACAGAGCTGATTCACTTCATTGTACAGCAGAAATTAACACAACGTCGTAAAGGAACTGTACCCCAGTTAAAAAAAATATTATTTGGGTATGATATGTTAGACATCAATAGATAACCGACATAGCAAGCATTATTAAAAACTCACTGCAAGAATTCATCATGTTAAAGGAAAAAGAAGTATTTAATGTTCATGCAAAGGATAGTCAGGTTAAGACAGGTTATTTCATATGTTCAGATGCTATTATTTTTGTTTCCTAAATGCAATTTAAAGCATATCATAGGCCAATGTGGTAATAAGGTAAAAAAAAAAAAATATGAGTGCACTATTAAAAACCACAAATTATTTTAGGCAGGATAGGATTTCAGTTACATTGTAAGAATTTACCAGTTTTATGAAAGTTTTTCATTGTTATTAAATTTTCACTACATTTTACAGTAGCCATTATATTGGTCTGAATAGCATACGTTTATAAAAATGGAAACTAATAAGGAAAGCAGTTGAAATACAGAAAATTTACTTTCTAAAAAGCCCAAGCCTTTTATAATTAATTGCTTCCCATATGACCTGTGAGTCAGTTAGACTTGGGTTCAAATATGGCTCTGACACTCACTAGCTTTGTGACCTTTGGCAAATTGCTTAACCTCTCTGAGGCTCAATTTCCTTAAGTCTCAAGCGGCTGGCATAGTGCCTGGCATATAATAAGATTTGATCAGTTTCTCCCCTATCTTAGAATATCCCATACCGACATTTTAAAACTGAAATAGTGCTAAAATTCAATTTTGGGGCAGGATCATATTAGAGAAAATATATTCCCCTGGTTATAGACAGCTTTTCCATTAATTATTTTGGTTTTCCAAGGTAAATAACAATATTATCTTCAAATAATATTGAATTTGGAGGTCATACCTCATTTATTCTAATTATTTTATGTCTTACTTTTACTTTGTTAGTATTTATGAGCTTGTTTATAAGGTTTTTTTTGTCTTTTTTTTTATTAAGCTTTTTATTTTGTATTGGGGTATAGCTGATTAACAGTGTTGTGGCAGTTTTGTGAATAGCAAAGGGACTCAGCCACACCTGTACATGTATCCATTCTCCCCCAAACTCCCCTCCCATCCAGGCTGCCACAGAACACTCAGCGGAGTTCCCTGTTGTAGTGCAAGTCTTTTCAAGTGAATTACTTAAAAATAATGAAGAGAGCTTAGTACCTTGAACAGCTAAGAAAAAGGTGATTTGAATTTTTTAAAAAAAGTAGAAGCAGAGATAAAGGCTGTATCCCAGGAGTGAGGAGATGTGATGTGATAATGATGCAAACTAGGCAGATAACCAGGGAAATCACAAGACCTGTCCTCAAAAAATATAAGCAAACTCCACTCCCCCCACCACAATGGTGCCGTAATATATCCTGGGCTACAGTGGTGTCATTCAGAAGTTCCCAAACACAGTCCCTCTCCTCCCCTCTTAAACAAGCTATTTTTATTAAGCACAAGTACATACTAAGAAAGAACCCGACCTAAACTTGGCACAGAAGACAATTTTAAAAGTTATGGAGTCTGTTTACCTCTGGATCAGCAATTTTCAAATGTTTTATTTTAACTTCATCCTACATAAAATATGATATTAGCCTGTGGGAGAAACATTAATTAATAATTTCTAAAAGCAAAGCATTTGCAACTTTTGGTGCTTTAAATATTATTAGTAACAAATTATTTGTCACCTCCTGTTGTATCTCACAGCTAGTAAGGACATCCCAGTGTGCGGTGTCCATATACTTCCCTCTGTAAGTCTTTGTTCCAAATAGAGCAAGAACGGAGCAACCTGGTCATGCCACAGGCTTCAGCTTAGGGTGTTAGTTCTGTGACTTAAGAACAACCTAAACGTCCATCAACAGATAAGTGGAGAAAGATGTGGTACATGTATACAATGGAATATTACTCAGCCATAAAAAGGATCGAAATTGGGTCATTTGTAGAGATGTGGATGGACCTACAGTTTGTCAGAGTGAAGGATGTCAGAAAGCAAAAAACAAATATCGTATATTAATGCATGTATGTGGGATCTACAAAGATGGTACAGATGAACCTATTTACAGGAATAGGGACGAAGACTTAGAGAACAGACCTGTGGACACAGTTGGGGAAGGGGAGGGTGGGGTGAATTGGGAGATTAGGTTTGACATAAATACATTACCACGTATAAAGTGGATAGCAAGTGGGAACCTGTGGTAGCACAGTGAGCTCAGCTCTGTGATGACCTCGAGGAGTGGGATGGGGAGTGGGTGGGAGGGAAGCTCCCCAGGGAGGAGGGGTGTGTGTGTGTGTGTGTGTGTGTGTGTGTGTGTGTGTGTGTGTGTGTGTGTGTGTGTGTGTGTGTGTGTGTGTGTGTGTGTGTGTGTGTATTCATATAGCTGATGCACTTTGTTCTACAGAAGAAAATAATACAGTGTTGTGAAGCAATTATACTCCAATTAAAAAAAGAACATATACTGTATGATGTCACTTATATGTGAGATCTAAAAAAAAAAATACAAATGACTGTACATAAAAAAACAGACTCAGGTATAGAAAACAGACTAGTGGTTACCATTGGGGAGAGAGGAGGGGAGAAAGGCAAATTAGGGATTTGGGATTAAGAGATACAAATACTATGTTTAAAATAGTTAAGCAACAAGAGTATATTGTATGGCACAGGAAATTAAAGCTATTATCTTGTAATAACTTTTGATGGGGTATAATCTGTAAAAATACTGAGTCACAATGCTGTAGACTTGAAATTAATAAAACACTGTAAATCAACTATAGTTCAAGGAAAGAAAAAAAAAGCGAGCCTTGCAAGAATACTAGCAGTAAGATTGGTGATGAATGTGACACATGGTCACTTTTTGCCCTTTGCTGAGGTAGGGACACTGGTAAGACCATTGAGTCAGGAAAAAAAGTAACCCTGCTGTGTGCTTCTGTTATTTCCATGCTATAACCAGACTCACAGCTCTCCTAACACCAGATGCACAGGTTTCCTATGTGGCAGACAGTTCTGTGACACCAGCTATATGTCCAACCATCCAGTTCAGACCTGACTACCTGTACTTACTGTCAGATCCCACAGGTTAAGGGTTCAGTCGCAGAAGACTGCCCCCACTTCAGATGCCAATTGTGAGTCCCAGATTGTTACCATATTTCTGACCAACTGACTATAAGTCCTAATTGCCACAACCAGCTCCTTGGGTTCAGTAGTTTGCTAGAATGGCTCATAGAACTCAGGGAAGCACTTAATGATGTTTGAATGAGTGAGTGAGTGTTAGTCAGTCAGTCGTGTCTGGTTCATTGCAAACCCATGGACTATAGCCAGCCAGGCTCCTCTGTCCATGGGATTCTATATGCAAGAATACTGGAGTGGGTTGCCATTCCCTTCTCCAGGGTATCTTCCCAACCAAGGGATCAAACCCGGATCTCTTGCATTGAAGGCAGATTCTTTACCATCTGAGCCACTTACCAGTACATAATAAAGGGGCTGCCCAGGTGGCACTAGTGGTAAAGAGCCCACCTGCCAATGCAGGTGTCATAAGAGACTGGGGTGCAATCCCTGGGAGAAAAGGAAAGATACGCCCATCTGAATGCAGAGTTCCAAAGAATAGCAAGGAGAGACAAGAAAGCCTTCCTCAGTGATCAATGCAAAGAAATAAAGGAAAACAATAGAATGGGAAACACTAGATATCTCTTCAAGAAAATTAGAGATACCAAGGGAACAGTTCCTGCAAAGATGAGCACAAGAAAGGACAGTAATGGAATGGACCTCACAGAAGCAGAAGATATTAAGAAGAGGTGGCAAGAATACACAGAAGAACTATACAAGAAAGATCTTCATGACCCAGATAACCACAAAGGTGTGATCATTCACTCAGAGCCAGACATCCTGGAATGTGAAGTCAGGTGGGCCTTAGGGAAGCATCACTACGAACAAAGCCAGTGGAGGTGATGGAATTCCAGTTGAGCTATTTCAAACCCTAAAAGATGATGCAATGAAAGTGCTGCACTCAATACACCAGCAAATTTGGAAAACTCAGCAATGGCCACAGGACTGGAAAAGGTCAGTTTTCATTCCAATCCCAGAGAAAGGCAATGCCAAAGAATGCTCAAACTACCCCATAATTGCACTCATCTCATACTCTAGCAAAGTAATGCTCAAAATTTTCCATGCCAGAATTCAACAATATGTGAGCTGTGAACTTCCAGATGTTCAAGCTGGATTTAGAAAAGACAGAGGAACCAGAGATCAAATTGCCAACATCTGTTGGATCATCGAAAAAGCAAGAGAGTTCCAGAAAAACATCTACTTTGGCTTTGTTGACTATGCCAAAGCCTTTGACTGTGTGGATCACAACAAACTGTGGAAAATTCTTCAAGAAATAGGAATATCAGAACACCTGACCTGCCTCCTGAGAAATGTGTATGCAGGTCAGGAAGCAACAGTTAGAACTGGACATGGAACAACAGACTGGTTCCAAATTGGGAAAGGGATACATCAAGGTTGTATATTGTCACCCTGATTATTTAACTTATTTGCAGAGTACATCATGAGAAATGCTGGGCTGGAGGAAGCACAAGCTGGATTCAAGATTGTCAGGAGAAATATCAATAACCTCAGATGTGCAGATGATACAGCCCTTATGGTAGAAAGTGAAGAAGCACTAAAGAGCCTCTTGATGAAAGTGAAAGAGGAAAGGGAAAAAGTTGGCTTAAAATTCAACATCCAGAAAACTGAGATCATGGCATCTGGTCCCATCACTTCATGGCAAATAGATGGGGAAACAGTGGAAACAGTGGCTGACTTTATTTTTGGGGGCCCCTAAATCAATGCAGATGGTGACTGCAGCCATGAAATTAAAAGATGCTTGCTCCTTGGAAGAAAGGTTATGACCAACCTAGACAGCATATTAAAAAGCAGAGACATCACTTTGCCAACAAAGGTCCATCTAGTCAAGTCTATGGTTTTTCCAGTGGTCATGTATGGATGTGAGAATTGGACTATAAGGAAAACTGAGCACCAAAGAATTGATGCTTTTGAGCTGTGGTGTTGGAGAAGACTCTTGAGAGTCCCTTGGACTGTAAGGAGATCCAACAAGTCCATCCTAAAGGATATCAGTCCTGAATATTTATTGGAAGGACTGATGCTGAAGCTGAAACTCCAATAATTTGGCCACCTGATGTGAAGAACTGACTCATTTGAAAAGACCCTGATGCTGGGAAAGATTGAAGGCAGGAGGAGAAGGGGATGACAGAGGATGAGATAATTGGTTGCCATCACTGACTCAATGGACATGAGTTTGAGTAAACTCTGGGTGTTGGTGATGGATGGGGAAGCCTGGTGTGCTGCAGTCCATGGGGTCACAAAGAGTCAGACATGACTGAGCGACTGTACTGAACTGAACTGGACTCTTGAGTCAAATTAAAGACTACAACAGTCCACAGTTTTCTTGGATTACAAATGCAGCTAGTAAAAGTGGCTTCTATTAGAAACTCAACAACCATATCTTCTAGATAGAGAAAATCCCCTAAAGCAGATAAACAGAGAGCATAAGAAAACATAGCGTCTAGATGTGAGATAATTCTTTTTCTAAATGTGCTAATTTATAGGCTGCTTGTCTTTTGTATCACTCACTCTCAAGATTCTCTTCCCTTCTACCTAATAGTCTTTATAATCTCCATTTTCCAAAACTTCTTATTCACCCATCACCCCTTAACCCCATCTCCTCACAGAAAATATTCTTCAGAAAATAAAGGGAATAAAAATTCCAGCCATTCCAAATTTCTTCTCCATCCAATTTTTCCTTTTGGGAAACGATCACATAAGATGATGTTATTCAGTCACTAAATTGTGCCCGACTCTTTGTGACCCCATGGGCTGCAGCACACCAGGCTTCCTTGTCCTTCACTATATCCTGGAGATGACATTAATGGGTTAGGTTCAAGGGACAGTCACCTTTCTCAGCTCTAGAAGGTTTTCCTTTTGACACATGTCTTCCTGCTTTTTCGAAAGATACCATACGGTGGTCATGGCCTAGACATGGAACATTTATGAAAATTGAGATTATCCAAAATAAGACCCTAGAACTGGAGTAAGAAATGAGAAATTTTCTAAATATTTTGTTCTGTATTCATGGACATAATGAGTTAAACTTTTTTTTTTCTCAAATTGCATATCTATAAACATCTTTCTTGATTTTATTGAACAGAGAAATCTAGATCTTATCTGCTGTTCTCCGACAAGTTTTTTTGCTTTCTCCCCGAAGTCCAGAACTAAAACTTATTGCTTGGCTAAATTCCTGTAGATAAAATATATCCTAGTACACTGAAGAGGAAAATAAGGTCAGTTGCAGCTGACCTCACTGCCAAATGCCAGTGAAAAGACCTGACTTTCAAACATCATCCATGTTACAGAACCACTGACTTGTATAATTTACTTATTTTTTCTCTATTAGTTTTAAACTTTCTTTATGTGAAAACATATAGCCAAGCAGCAGTTTGTCACCCCAAGTGTTACCTGGTCAGCAACCTGAGAGGTTTCTGACGCCATACACAAGACTTGATTTTCACTACCTGATGGTGAATGTCTTGAGTTGTTTTGTTTTTCTGAATTAAAGATTGCTGCTGCTGCTAAGTCACTTCAGTCGTGTCCAATTCTGTCCGACCGACCCCATAGACGGCAGCCCACCAGGCTCCGCCACCCCTGGGATTCTCCAGGCAAGAACACTGGAGTGGGTTGCCGTTTCCTTCTCCCACTGACTTGTATAAACGTGGCTGTGGAGACCACCTTATGGTCGAGATGTGACAGAAGTCAGAAACCATTTTTGATTTCAGGCAACAAATCGCACCTCAACAGTCTTTACAGCCAGTCTTTTAAAGAGATAAAAGTTCAGTGGTGTGAGGCTGATAGAAAGACCTTTGACATCCATTACACCTATGCATTTCTGAAGAAGTATGCTCTCAAACAATGTAACATTTATTCAGCCCAATTTTCCAATTCATAATCTCTGATTTGTGACTGGTTAGGGTAGCCTATATTTATGAAAAGAGATACTCTCTGAATCAGTTTGGGGAAAAGGCAGAGAGTCCTCTCTGATAACTGCGTGACTTTTTTTCCTCGCACCTCTCTGCTATTTCAAGGCTCCTAGGATCAAGCAGCTTTTTCTACTTTTGACAACTGTTCTGTTTTCCTGTGGGAACTTTGTCTTATTTAATGCTACTAAAGTATGTAGAACTTAGTTTCTCAATAACTATTTATTGAATGAATAAACAGTCTCATCATTTCATTAAAGGAGCTAAGATAAAGCTTTGGCTTTATCTGGTAGCTCAGCCGGTCAAGAATTTGCCTGCAGTGCAGGAGACCGAGGTTCAATCCCTGGATAGGGGAGATCCCCTGCAGAAAGGAATGGCAGCCCACTCCAATATTCTTGCCTGGGGAATCCCATGGACTGAGGAGCCTGGCAGTCTACACTCCACGGGGTCGAATAGTTGGACATGACTGGGCAACTAATGCTTTTATGCTTTCGCTTTCAAGAAGCACAAGTCAAGTTAATTTCTTAGCTATTTGGTATGAAAGACTGATTTACACAGAAGGAAGGCTGAGAGACAAGAACTGTACCCAAATGTTATAATCTCATGGATACCACCTTAGAAATCAATCCTGCATTTAGCCCATGTTTGCTGTTTTGGACTTTCATAGTTCATAATCCTTCTCTTCACTTCACTGAAAATGGATCATCCTTTGTGTTTCTCGATTTTTTCCTGAACAGTTCAATTTTACCTGTTTCATCAGTTATTTTTAGAGTATCCTTTGCATTTACTCATCTATTCCTTATAATGCATGCTAATTTTTGCAGGTATCCCAGATGCTATATTCTTATAGCAGAATTTTCTTTATTTTAAAAATACTTATTCAACTAATACTCTTTAGTTCATATAATGAGTCAGGTGAGGACATAAAGATATTTAGTAAGAGAAAGAGTTTTATTTATAGTATGAGTGTGACCTTAAATTCTCACTTGGTATATCATGCATTCAAATTTTTTTATGTTAAATACTTTGTGTGTGTGCTAAGTCACTTCAGTCGTGTCTGACTCTTTGCGACTTTATGTACTGTAGCCCTCTAGACTCTTCTGTCCATGGGATTCTGCAGGCAAAAATACTGGAGTGGGTTGCCATGTACTCCTTCAGGGAATCTTCCCAACCCAGGGATCAAACTCGCATCTCTTGGATCTCCTGCATTGGCCGGTGGTTTTTTTTTTTTTTTTTTTACCATTAGTACCACCTGAGAAGTCCATTAAATACTTTAGAAAGTTTTAAATAAATCTTATTTAAAACACCATTGATCACAGGATAACGGATTAAACTCTTTGTAAAAATAGTGACACAGTTTGTGTTTTAAAGGAAAGTGTTAATAGTGGGTTAATAATAAGTAAATAAAATAAAATAAATGTTATTTTTCTGATGCTAGTATTTTCCAAATTAACCATATTTAACAAGGCAATATTTGAACTATGTCAAATGTACTTTTGGGGGCTTCTCAGGTGGTGCTATTGGTAAAGAACCTCCCTGCAAATGCTGGAAACATAAGAGATGCAGGTTTGATCCCTAAGTTGGGAAGATCCTCTGGAGGAGGAAATGGCAACGCATTCCAGTATTCTTGCCTGGGCAATCCCATGGACAGAGGAGTATGGCAGACTGCAGTCCAATAGGTTGCAAAGAGTCATACATGACTGTGTGACTAACACTTTCACTTTTAGGCTTAGATTTGTGTCAGTTTGGTTATCTTAGCCATTTTTGGAAAGCTAAAAAGTACCTGTAAAAATATATCTACTGATTATAATTTCTACATCTTAATCTTCTTATCCACCTGGTCCTTGAGGACTCAGAAGGAGTCAGGTTTAAACAATTTATAGCTAGATCTTATTGTACTGGGTTTGACAACTTTCAGCTCAGTGTCTTTCCCACAGGCATAGAAACAACTAAAGAAAGCCCCAAGGAGCCGAGGCAGGTTATTTGATCTCCTCAACTTAACTTTCAATTCCTTAAGGAAGGTATTTTTTGAGCCCACTTCATAAAGTGAACTTCGTGATAGAGACAAGCAAAATTAAATCAGGCAGGTTACACCTAGAACTATGCTCACTTTCAGAAAGGCAAAACAGGAGTTTTGTGTGGTTGTTGTCACACTGCATGAGGCACGTTGTTCATTTTTCTTAATCAACATTTTTACATGGATTTAAAATCTGAAGATTTCAAGTAATTTTTAAGACGATATAAAAACTCATGTTTTAAAAATTTCCCCTCTAGGACTTTTGAAGCATGTATAGCATAAACTAACTTCAGATCAAACACTTTATAATAAAAAAAAATGAAATTATCTTGGTAAAGAAGAATTGTTTCCTTATAAAACAGCATGGCTTACACTATATTTCAGTCAGATACAATTATCTGAATTTGAAACCTGCAGTTAGTTGTCTCTAAATAAGTCTATCTACCTATCTTTTAAAAGTTTGCATGTTTTAAAGTGGAGTTTATCAGCTCTTTTTAGCATTTTCTTGAAATGTATAAACAAAATCAGATAGTAATTATATGCTCTAGAAAAAGGTTAGAGAGAGTAAATAAACTTCACCTTAAAATATACAAGCCTTGAGAAATTTGTTAAATTATACTCAAACTGCATTATGTTAGAAAATGTTTCCACAGAGAGCTAACAATGAATGGATAAGTACAACTAAATATTGTAAACAATCTTATGTCTTATTAATAGGCATGACAATGCTACAGAAAATGCTCATCATTTCCAAAACATACTTTGTACAGTGTGGTCTATTTTTTTAAACTCTTATTTATTTGGAGTCATAAAACATACTATAGAATTTAAAGTATATTTTAAATTTAACATTGGGCTTTTTAAAAAAAATGTGTGTGGCTAAGGAATTTTGTTTTAAATACATTTGCACCATAAAGTCTGATTTCTAAGAATCAAAGTAGAGAATGTTCCTAGGTACTAAAAATAGAATTAAAAAAAATAAACTCAAATTATTAGCATGTCTGAGTTCAAATCCAAGAGTGATATTAAAGAGAAACAAAGAGAAAGATAGTGTTTCTAGGTAGCAGTAATGATTTCTAAGAAATTAAAGAAATCATGTAAGATGAAGAGAACTTAAGCTGGTCCCTCAATTGCTCTTGATATTTTTAACAATAATGAAAATTAGTGCCGAGATACCCATCTCAGTTTAAGAAATGTTTGAAAGGATAACAGGGAACTGGTAAGAATTTTTGTCTCTGCGATATGGGAGTGAGGAATGAGATCTTGTTTTCTCTTATGAATGTTTTTAAATGTTCTTACCGCAAGAATGTATAAAACTGTTTAAAGAAAATGAAAGAAGAAGGAAGAGGAAAAAGAAGGAGAAGAAAGAGAGGGAGAGGCAAAGCCTCAATAGATCATTAGCTAACAAAGGTATTTTTAAAGCCAAATAGTGACTGGTGGGGATAATGGTCACTCACCCATTGAGGTACTGCCGATTCTCACAAGGATGAGCAACCTAGCCTGATTGAAAATGCTGCATTATTCTGGCCTTGCAGATCTGGTCAAAACTTACAAACATACTTCATAAAATATTTGAAATTTACTATGGAAAGAGTCCAAGACAAAGGCTGAGTTGCTTTTCTTAGACTTTGTTGTTGTTCAGCTGCTAAGTCATGTCTGACTCTTTGCACTCCAGGCTCCTCTGTCCTTCACTATCTCCTGGAGTTTGCTCAAATTCATGTCCATTGAGTCGGAGATGCCATCCAACCATCTCATCCTCTGCCACATCATTTTGCCCTCAATCTTTCCCAGCATCAGGGTCTTTTCCAGTGAGTTGGCTCTTTGCATCAGGTAGCCAAAGCATTGGAGCTTCAACTTCAGCATCAGTCCCTCCAATGAATATTCAGGGTTGATTTCCTTTAGGATGGACTGGTTTCATCTCCTTGCTGTCCAAAGGATTCTCAAGAGTCTTCTCAATCTTCTCCAGCACAATTCAAAAGCATCCATTCTTCAGTGCTCAGCCTTCTTTGTGGTCCAACTCTCACATCTGTGCATGACTACTGCAAAAAACAGTTTTAACTACATGGACCTTTGTTGACAAAGTGATATCTCTGCTTTTTAATGTGCTGTCTAGCTTTGTCATAGCTTTCCTTCCAAGGAGCAAGCGTCTTTTAGTTTCATGGCTGCAGTCACCATCTGCAGTGACTTCCTATTTCATTGGTACCCTAGTTCTAGCTTATTCTGCATATGATTGTGTACTTTTATTTATTTACATTTACTAAAATATGTTTTGGGGGAAAGATGACATCATTTTAATATTATACATGTATTGTTCATATGTATATATTGTCATATAGTATATTACATACATCTTATAGTATATTATATGTCATATAGTCTATTACACTTTAATGAATAAAGCTTCATTTTGGGAGCGGGCTACATCAAGACATAGTAATTTTCATGTACATGTATAAATGCATCAGCAAGTGCATTCCAAGTATTTGGATTCATGTGCTTTTTGTTCTAGTTATTGCCATATTGCCTCTGTAGAGTTCTTACTAATTTATGCTTGTGTCAAAAAGGCATGAAAGTGCTTTTCCCCACATTATTCAAGGCAAAGTATTAACAAAATATTTGATATTTGATAATTTAACAAGTGATCACTTCTCTCTCATTATATTTTTTACTTTATTTTCATGTTATAATAGTGAGGTTGGGTAACTTTTCATATCATCTGTTCTATTTGTACTTGACTTTCTGTCAGGCAGTTTCTAATGTCCACAGTGGGTTGGCAGCCCAACACGGTATCTCACCTGAGTTTCGTCCTTATATGGATATTGGGATTCCCTGCATGGGTGTTCTGGTTTATGTTCAGTGAATATAGTTACGTTCATAGACTAAATTGTTTATGTTGTTCAATGTAATTCAAAGCCCATTACCACTCTTTACAGCAGTGATTCAGTGAAAATCAAACAGTGCAGTTAACTTCCTAAATAGTACTTCACTCAAATAACTGCATACAAGATTTGCTCTTGAAAGTCTTTTTAAAACTTGGTTATACCATAATTTATTTTCAATTAGTGAATCCTCTTAATCTTAACCCTTTGCAGAATAAACTACTGTAATGTTGTAGAAGATAACCTGTGTCATTCTGAACTTTCTCAGTGGTTTAAACCCAGAAAACTGACAGTCTTCTTTAATTCCTCCTCATCATCCACCCCAACATCCCCTCTAAGTTGCCTTGATTTCATTGATAACATGGAATGTCCCAAATGCCCTTAAACTTTCTCCAACTTCATGCTCCTCCACTATTCACGGCGATGCCCTCTCACTGTGACTATCTGGCTTCCCCACTGCCATTCCTGATTCTTAATTCATCCCCCACAACTCAGTCAGGCTAGTCTTTTCAGAACATAAATCATTTCACATTCAAATGCTTTCTGTTGCACTTAGGATATGTTTATTAATTTTTGGCTTAAACTTTAATGGTCCTATCTAACTTTCTAACTCTAAAGTGCCCCCTTTCCCTCCCTTGTTCGCTATACACTCAAATCACACTGGGATTTCCCCCCTCTCATGTATATAAAAAGCTCTTTATCTTGAAAGATTTCCATTCATTCTGCCTTCAGCCAAAACCCTCAACATCCCACTCTCTTTGTCAGGTTATAGTATAGTATAGTACAGTATAGTACAGTATAGTATAGTATAGAATGGAATAGTATAGTATAGAATATAGTATAGTATAGTATAGTATAGTATAGTATAGTATAGTATAGTATGGTGGTGGTTTAGTCGCTAAATCGTGTCTGACTCTTGCGACCCCATGGACTGTAACCCTCCAAGCTCTCTTGTCCATGGGATTTTCCAGGCAGGAACACTGAAGTGGGTTGCCATTTCCTTCTCCAGGGGAAATTCTGGACCCAGGAATCAAATCCGGGTCTCCTACATTGCAGGCGGATTCCTGCATTGCAGGAAGATTCTTTACCTACTGAGCTAGCAGAGAAGCCCTTACTATAGTATAGTAAAACGCTATAATATACTCAGAAATAGTATAATTTCTTCTAAGAGGCATTCCCTGCATCCCTTTCTCCCTATTTCTATTTGATGTAGAGTCCTATATTGTTCCTCCAAAGCACTTCCCACAACTGGTTATTATACATAGTTGGGGGATTTGTTTGATGTCTTTCTCTCTCATGAATGGAAAAACCAAGTTTTCTTACTGTTGCTATTCATAGTGTTACTACAGCCCAGGCAAAGAGGCACCACTATTTACATGAATAAGGTACATCAATAAGCAAATTACATGCTTTCTCTCTTCTCTTTATAGTAGTCAGTAAAAACTACAGTTTTATAGCATATAAACAGTCCAACACAGTTTTTCCAAGTTGTTTTTCTATAATCCTGAAGCATAACATTTTGAAAAACCTTAATAACGAATCACTTAAGTGATTTCTTTTTAAATGAGAGTACATATTCAGTTCAGTTCAGTCGCTCAGTCATGTCCGACTCTTTGCGACCCCACGAATCGCAGCACACCAGGCCTCCCTGTCCATCACCAACTCCCAGAGTTTACTCAAACCCATGTCCATTGAGTTGGTGATGCCATCCAGCCATCTCATCCTCTGTCGTCCCCTTCTCCTCCTGCCCCCAATCCCTCCCAGCATCAGGGTCTTTTCCAATGAGTCAACTCTTCACATGAGGTGGCCAAAGTACTGGAGTTTCAGCTTCAGCATCAATCCTTCCAATGAACACCCAGGACTGATCTCCTTTAGGATGGACTGGTTTGATCTCCTTGCAGTCCAAAGGACTCTCAAGACTCTTCTCCAACACCACAGTTCAGAAGCATCAATTCTTCAGCGCTCAGCTTTCTTCACAGTCCAACTCTCATCCATACATGACCACTGGAAAAACCATAGCCTTGACCAGATGGACCTTTGTTGGCAAAATAATGTCTCTGCTTTTTAATATGCTCTCTAGGTTGGTCATAACTTTCCTTCCAAGGAGTAAGCGTCTTTTAATTTCATGGCTACAGTCAACATCTGCAGTGATTTTGGAGCCCCCCAAAATAAAGTCTGACACTGTTTCCACTGACTCCTCATCTATTTCCCATGAGGTGATGGGACCAGATGCCATGATCTTAGTTTTCCGAATGTTAAGCTTTAAGCCAACTTTTCCACTTTCCTCTTTCACTTTCATCAAGAGGCTTTTTAGTTCCTCTTCACTTTCTGCCATAAGGGTGGTGTCATCTGCATATCTGGGGTTAGTGATATTTCTCCTGGCAATCTTAATTCCAGCTTGTGCTTCTTCCAGCCCAGTGTTCCTCATGATGTACTCTGCATATAAGTTAAATAATCAGGGTGACAATTTACAGCCTTGATGTACTCCTTTTCCTATTTGGAACCAGTCTGTTGTTCCATGTCGAGTTCTAACTATTGCTTCCTGAGCTGCATACAGGTTTCTCAAGAGGCAGGTCAGGTGTCTGGTATTCCCATCTCTTTCAGAATTTTCCAGAGTCTGTTGTGATCCACACAGTCGAAGGCTTGGTGTAGTCAATAAAGCAGAAATAGATGTTTTTCTGGAACTCTCTTGCTTTTTCGATGATTCAGTGAATATTGGCAATTTGATCTCTGGTTCCTCTGCCTTTTCTAAAACCAGCTTGAACATATTACTATATCTTAAAATGATTTTCAGCCTTAAACATAGGACAATTGTACCAACATTTTATATATATATGTAAAATGATATTTGTCATTTATGTGATTTGGGATAGGATGTCAATATCCTATCAATAAGACACTAATATTTTTTATCCAGAGTAATAGAACACATCTATTTCTCATTAATCCCAAAAGAATAGTTGGATGGCCATCAAATAAGCCTTTTTTCCCTTTCTTTTTATTCTCTAAATAATCCAGATACATTTATCATTACAGTTTGGTGTCGTTAATTATCTTTCCACTTTATATTACTTAATTAATTTGGTTTCTTACTGACTATTCCCTTGTCTGAGTCCATAGATTAATTCATTTATTAACAAAGTCTACTGGTACTTCTAAAAGAGATATTCATCTCTGTGAAGACATGACATTTTACAGATGCTATGTCCTTGGGGGTGGAAAAGAGAAGTCAAAAAGAAGAAAACAGAAAGAAAAACACTGATGTACACTTAGTGATCAGCAAATGACATATTCACAGCCTCCCCACCCCCACCCAAAGTACACTATTCTCTTAAAAAAAAAAGAAGTATTTTTAAATAAGTGGTGCTGGGAAAATTGGGCAGCCACGTGTAAGAGAATGAAATCAGAACACTTTCTAACACCATACACAAAAATAAACTCAAAATGGATTAAAGATCTAAATGTTAGACCAGAAACTATAAAACTCTTAGAGGAAAACATAGGCAGAACACTCTTTGACATAAATCACAGCAAGATCCTCTAAGACTCACCTCCTAGAGTAATGGAAATAAAAAAAGAAATAAACAAATGGAATCTAATTAAACTTAAAAGCTCTTGCACAGCAACAGAAACTATGCAAGATGAAAAGGCAACCCTCAGAATGGGAGAAAATAATAGCACATGAAACAACTGACAAAGGATTAACCTCCAAAATATACAAGCAACTCACGTAGCTAAATACCAGAAAAACAAACAACCCAATCAAAAAGGGGGCAGAAGACTTAAACAGACCCTTTCTCTAAAGAAGACATAAAGATGGCTAATAAACACATGAAAAGATGCTAAGATCACTTATTATAAGAGAAATGCAAAAACCTACAATGAAGTATCATCTCACACTGGTCAGAATGGCCACCATCAAAAAGTCTACAAACAATAAATGCTAGCAAGGTTGTAGAGAAAAGGGAACCACCTTGCACTGTTGGCTGGGTTCGATCCCCGGGTTGGGAAGATCCCCTGGAGAAGAGAAAGGCTACCCACTCCAGTATTCTGGCCTGGAGAATCCCAGGGGCTGTATAGTCCATGGCGTTGCAAAGAGTCAGACATGGCTGAGTGACTTTCACTTCACTGTGCACTGTTGGTGGGAATGCAAATTGATATAGCCGCTATGGAGAACAGTATGGAGATTTTAAAAAAAAAAAACTAGGAATAAAACTACCATATGACTCTAGTACTCTTGCTGGAGAATTCCATGGACAGAGAAACCTGGTAGGCTACAGTCCAGGGGGTTGCAAAGGGTCAGACACGACTGAGCAACTTCTTACACATACATATGACCCAGCAATCCCACTACTGGACATATATACCCTCAGGGAAACAGAACTGAAATAGACGCATGACCACAGCATTCATTGAAGCACTATCTACAATAGCTAGAACATGGAAGCAGCCTAGATGGTCATCAACAGATGAAAGGATAAAGAAGCCATGGTACATATATGCAATGGAATAATACTCAGCCACAAAAAGGAACACATTTGAGTCAGTTCTAATGAGGTGGACGAACCTAGAACTTATTAAAAAGAGTGAAGATAAGTCGGATAAGATAAGATAAGATAAGATAATGATTGATATCAGTCAGAAAGATAAAGACAAGTATCATATATTAATGCATATATATGGAATCTAGAAAGATGGTATGGATGATCCTTCTTGTGGGACAGCGAAGGAGACAGACATGAAGAATAGAGTTTTGGCCACAGTGGGGGAAGGAGAGGGGGTAGGATCTCTTGAGAGAGTGCTACTGAAACATATACTTACCATATGTAAAGCAATAGCCAGTGGAAATTTGCTGCATGATTCAGCGAACCGAGGGCTTCCCTTGTGGCTCAGCTGGTAGAGAATCTGCCTGCAACGCGGGAGACCTGGGTTTGATTTCTGGACTAGGAGGATCCCCTGGAGAAGGGAACGGCTACCCACTCCAGTATTCTGGCCTGGAGAATTCCACGGACTGTACAGTCCATGGGGTTGCAGAGAGTCATACATAACTGAGTGGCTTTCACTTTCAGAGAACTGAAAACTGGTGCTCTGAGACAACCTAGAGGGGTGGGGTGGGGAGGGAGGTTTAAGAGGAAGGGGACATGTGCATGCCTGTGGCTGATTCATGTTGATGTATGGCAGAAACCATCACAATATTGTAAAGCAATTATCCTCCAATTAAAAGAAATAAAATATTTTAAAAGTATTCCAAAAAAGTAATAAACTGAGAACAGGTACAAAATCATTGGTCTTACTCTTATCCAATGTAGCAATTTCTGTGAAATGAATGATTCAATTGCTGTTGCTGTTTGTGTTGTTAAAAATTGCTTTTGGAGATGTTATTCTTACAAACGAGTCTTTAAGGACACTCATGTTTTAGGAGATGTAGCAATATTTTCTTAATTGTAAACTGCAGAATAATATGGAAGTTGATATTTCAGGATACTTTCTATATGCCTTAAGTTGAATGAATCCTTAGGTATAGTGTTTCAGTCTAATTTTCATTTGTTTCTATAGCCACCATCAATATTTACCTCTTTGTGAATTATTCTCATTTGATATATAAAAAATTCTGCAATTTCAGTACTAACTAATATATAATAGCAAACTTATTAGATTATTGCCCCTAACCCTTACTTTATAAGTGCTCAAAATTGTGGTCCTCCAAAAGTTTTTATTAATTTTCTCTATTCTCTTTTCAATAGCTGGTTTTACAGAAGAAAGCATTGCTTTGGTACTAAGAATATGTAATTGTTAGATTTTACTGAAATGGATAAAAACTAGCAACAATTTATTTATATGTGAAATAAAATGTAAGGATTAAGAAAAAATACACATGAAAGTTAAAATGTATATGCAGTTTTAAAATTATTATTGTATTGTTCAAATGACAACATGACTTTATTTGTAATTAGGAGTATACTATAATAAAATTCCAGTTAAATATAATTTCACTGAGTTTTTCTTTATAAAATAATAATTTCTATGAAGAAAAGGATTCCTTTAGACTTAAAAAGAAAGATGCATTGTTATCTTTAAAAACACTACATTGAAAATGTTGTAAACATAAGGAAAACCACATTGGAGTTCTGTTGCTTTTGAAAAATTTCCTTTTTAGTTCCGAGGGATGATGCCACCACATTAGTGCCTTATTGATATTAGCATAAATAAGTACTAGCTTTAAAAAATTACTCATTCATACTTGTAGTTCAGATAGTTCAGTCTTACTTTAATTTTTAGATAGTATTTTAGCTTATAGAATCATACTGAAAATTAATTCAGGCAATGTTAATAGTTTTCAAGATCCCAAGGACACATTTACATGCTAACAATTATAACCATTAATTTTAAATGTATTTTCACCTGAAAAATGTAACTTACCTAAAAGCTGTTAACTTAAACACACACAGGAAAACCTGAAGTTCAATATAAGAATATACAAAAAGTAATGACCCATCACAAAGTTTTGGAATAGATAACATTATTTTTAACCATATAAGAGGTTATATCATGTTTAAAAATATGTCTGTGT
Source organism: Cervus canadensis (assembly GCF_019320065.1). Taxonomy (NCBI): domain Eukaryota; kingdom Metazoa; phylum Chordata; class Mammalia; order Artiodactyla; family Cervidae; genus Cervus; species Cervus canadensis. Next base: position 16,807,754 of record NC_057416.1, read on the forward strand.
TTATATAATGTATATCATATATATCTATCCAACTTATAATTTTTAACTAATTATTAAGCTCTCTGTGTCACAGATTTCTCACTATTAAATGATGATAATGATTCTCATATGTACTTTTGTGTGGAATTAAAACTGAAGCTCCAATACTTTGGCCACTGATGCGAAGAACCGATTCACTGGAAAATACCTTGATGCTGGGAAAGAGTGAAGGCAGGAGGAGACGAGGGTAGCAGCGATGAGATGTTGGATGGCATCACTGACTCAATGGACATGAGTTTGAGCACACTCAGGGAGGTAGTGAAGGACAGGGAAGCCTGGTGCGCTGCAGTCCATGGGGTCTCAAAGAGCTGGACATGACTTAGGGACTGAACAACAACAATAATTTAGGTTATGGGAGCTAAAAGATTTGGAGCAGTGCCATGTATTTAGTAAACTCTCACTAAACATTTGCTATTATAGTTATTAGATGGTCAAAGAGTTGTCAAATAAATATTGAGAGCGGAGTTTCTAAAATCAGCATCACAATTCAGTATCAACATTTTAGCCTTCCTCAAACTGTGCTTCACAATGCACAAGAAACACGATTTTCTTCATCCCATCCAATGACTTTCAATAATAAAGGAAACAGCATGAATTATCACACAGGAAAATGCCACAAAATCTTATAAGCGAACATGCTTTGTTGCATTTTCTCAAGTGTACCCAATGAAGGAGAATATGACAGTGTGAAAGACATTTCACGCCTTGTAAACATCTTAAAGTGGATTTTACAAGGAAGCCTGTATGTTAAATCAAAGACAGTCATTTGAATCAGTAATCACTCAGTGAGCCATTCTAAACTGAAAAATGATTTTTGTGGAAGGCCCTGGTCTGACTAATGTGAGAATGAAGCAGTCCGTGTTTTAAAAAAGGTGTTAACATCATAGTTTGAGGAGTGAATCTTTATGTAATTGTTGCCAATGTTGATAGTAATATCCATCTATATATGCCACATTATGGAAATCACTTATGAGCTATGGAATAAAAGCTTGAGTGTCTTTTTTTCCTCTGAAACTTAAAAAAAAAAAGCTTTTTTAAGATGCAATTTACACATGCAGAATTTACCTATACAATTCACCCAACTTTAGAGAATTGTGCAACTATTACCATAATCTGAGTTTAGAATATCTTCATCATCCCAAAACGAAATCCTTTATCCATTAGCAGTTGTTTTGTAAACCCTGCTCTGCATCTCCTGGGTCAATCATATCAGTTTTGTCCTTTATCCTATTAGCACGTTGCATTACACTGAGACGTATGTAGACTTTAACCAGTGTCCCATGACTGGTATAGTCCTATGTGGCCATTATAATCCTTTTTATGTGTTGTTACTCAGATTGCTAGTATTTTGTTGAGTTTTATGTCTATATTGATAAAAGAATATATTTCTGTAGTTCTATTTTCTTGTGATGTCTTTATCTAATTATCATTTTAGGGTGATGCTGGTCTTATAATAAATTGGAAGTGTTCCCTCATCTACATTTTGGTAGGGTTTGTGAGTAACTGATATTCATTTTTAAGTGTTTGGTAGAATTCACCACTGAGACCATCCGTTCTTGCATTTATTTTTCTGGGAAATTCCTAAGTTATGAATTCAATCAATTTACTTGTTTGTAGGTCTGTTCAGATTGTCTTTTTTTCCTTGACTCAGTTTCAGTAGGTTTCATTTTCCTAGTAGTTTGTCTATTCATGCATGTTGTCTATTTTGTTGATATATTCTTGTTCACTATGATCCTTCTTATTTCCATAAATTTAATTGCAATGTTTCCTCTCTCATTCCAGAATTTAGTAATTTGAATCTTCTCTCTTATTTTCTTAATCAGTCTACTCCAAATTTTGTCAACATTTTCAAAGACCCAACTTTCGATTTTGTTGATATTTTTCTGTGCCTTTCTCCTATTTGTTTCCTCTCAAATAATTATTATTTCCATTCTCTTGCTTGTTTTGTGTTTAGTTTACTCTTTTTTAAAAGTTTGGTTTCTTATAGTAGGAGATTAGATTATTGATTTGAGGTCTTTCTTATTTTTAGAATAGGTGTTAACAACAATTACTTTCCCTGTAAGCACTGATTTTTGCTGCATGCTCTAAGTTTTGAGAGCTTCCCTGGTAGGTAGTTGGTAAAGAATCCACCTGCAATGCAGGAGACCCTGGTTTGATTCCTGGGGCAGGAAGATCCCCTGGAGAAGGGACAGGCTACCTTCTCCAGTATTTTTGGGCTTCCCTGGGAGCTCAGTTGGTAAAGAATCCACCTACAATGCAGGAGGCCTGGGTTCGATTTATGGATTGGGAGAATCCTCTGGAGGAGGGCATAGCAACCCACTCCAGTATTCTTGCCTGGAGAATCCCGTGGACAGAGGAACCTGGCATACTGCAGTCCATGGGGTCGCAAAGAGCTGGACACGACTGAGCGACAAAGCACAGCACAGAACATCAGTGTTGGAATATATGTTTTCGTTTTTAGTCATTTCAGAGCATTTCATGATTTCTCTGTGATTTCTTCTTTGATCAATTTCCATTGGTTAATTACAAGTGTCTTATTTAATTTCCAAATATTTGTAGGTTTCCTAAATATCCTTCTATTTTATTTCTAATTAAATCACATTATGGTTGAAAAAACAACCTTTGTATCATTTTAATTTTTAAAATTTATTGAGACTTTATGGCTTGACATATGTTCTCTTCTGAAGGATTATTTTCCATATACTTTAGAAAAATGTATGTCCTGCTGTTCTGAGGGTGGAGTCTTCTATAGATATCCATTAGGTCTACTTGGTTTATATTATTTTTATTTTTAAGGCTTCATTTCCTTGTTGAAGTTCTCTTTAGCTGTTCTATCCATTGTCAAAAATGCAGTACTGAAACCTCTATTATTGTTGAATATAAAATAAATTACTGTTTTTTTTTTTCTGGCATACCAAGCAATTTACCATTAACCATTATTTTTATATTTTGCTTCTTGTTTTCTATTTTCTCCTTCTGTCAAAGTGAAAGTCGCTCAGTTGTGTCTGACTCTTTGCAACCCCATGGACTGTCCATGGAATTCTCCAGGCCAGAATACAGGAGTGGGTAGCCTTTACCTTCTCCAGGTGAATCTTCCCAATCCAGGGATCGAACCCAGGTCTCCTGCATTGCGGGCAGATTCTTTACCAGCTGGCGGAATTCAATCCCTGGATTGGAAAGATCCCCTGGAGAACAGAAAGTCAACTCACTCCAATATTCTGGCCTGGAGAATTCCATGGACAAAGAGTCGCACACGACTAAGTGATTTTCTCATTCTGTCAGCCTTTGTAATTTTTTCACACCTTTACTACAATTTTAGCAAAAATTTCTTTGAGAATTCAAAAGTAATGTGCAAGATTAATCTAATTATCTTTACCACAGATTCTTCATCTGAGTAGCCACTCATTCAGAGTATATTTACCACCACGTGTTGAGCTGGGGATACAATGATGAATATGGCATACTACTGTCCTGAGAGTCTAGGAGAAATACGTTTATGGAACTAATAGCTAAATATTTAGTATACCTATTATTACTACCATCAGTAATTATTAGTATCTGCTGCTGCTGCTAAGTCGCTTCAGTCGTGTCTGACTCTGTGTGACCCCATAGACGGCAGTCCACCAGGCTCCCCCGTCCCTGGGATTCTCCAGTCAAGAACACTGGAGTGGGTTGCCATTTCCTTCTCCAATGCATGAAAGTGAAAAGTGAAAGTGAAGTCGCTCAGTCATGTACGACTCTTCGTGACCCCATGGACTGCAGCCTACCAGGCTCCTCCGTCCATGGGATTTTCCAGGCAAGAGTACTGGAGTGGGGTGCCATTGCCTTCTCCAATTATTAGTATCAGGGGTAATAAAATCATCTGTGAGCTAAGGTTGGCTCAATGTGCTTTCATACCCGGGCCAGATTATATAGTGGATAGCATCATACTCTCACTAATGAAAATGAAACCGTGGTAGTTACTTAAATCCTCTTTGCCTCAAGTTTCAATCAATAATAGCCCTTATATTATATGGTTACTATAAAGATTACACGAGACACAAGAGTTTGACCCCTGGGTTGGTAAGATCCCCTGGACAAGGAGTGGGCAACCCACTCCAGTATTCTTGCCTGAAGAATCCCATGGACAGAGGAGCCTGGCGAGCTACAGTCCATGGGGTCACAAAGAAGAGGAAATGACAGAGCCACTTAGCACATACACAGAGCTATCTGAAGACTGCTCAAACTTAGAAACAAGAAGCACATAATGCATGTTCACCAAAATAAAACAAGGCAAATAAACAATAAAAAACCCATAGTTTCTTTACTGCTATTGTTTGGCAAGCCTTATAATAGTAAAACTGTTTGGAAAGCCATTACACAGTACCATGTAGGGTGACAGAGCCCTAGCTATTTCCTAGACAGAGGCAATACTTTTCAGTATTAATCTCAATAATACAGTTGATCCTGTGTTTTAAAATACTATTAAAAAATCAATTTTCCTTACTCTTTCCATTATACTGAGTGCTTACTTACATATATTCAGTATTTTGCTTATATGCTAATAGACAGGTATGACTCTCATTTTGCTAAATGAGAATCTGAGGCCTACAGCAAGTTATGCTGCTGAATCAATGATCACAAAAAGCAGAAAAATATGCAATGTTGAGACTGAGAGAATCAACGAAAGATTATCTCCCAATAAAAACTTGCATACACTCTCATAATGATATTTTACTTAGTCTGAAGGAAGCATTCTTTATTATTTAGGCACTTATGGTAAAGATAACAACAACCAAAAATCATCAACATTGAGTGAAAGCTAATATTGTGGGGAAAGGCACCTAATCCAATAAAAATCCCAAGCAAAACTTGTTGGAAAAAGATAAATGAAACTATAATTAGAATTTTCACTAAGATTACAGTGAATATTTTTAAAAATAGATTAGATTGCTGTATAAAAGATCAGAAATTTCTTGGATAATGAAGTCTATTTATAAAATTAAGGCAAAAATTAACAGGGCAGAAGAGGAGATTGAACCGAGTTGAAAATCAAATTAATAAGCTAAGAAATTAAACTGAAGTCTTCTCTCAGAATGCAGTAATAATGATAATTATGAGAGAAAGATTAAGAAACAGAGGAATTGCATTTAACTTGATAAAAGTTATTATTCAGAATTCCACAAACTACCACACATATTGTGTAAACTTTTCCATTAAATTCAGGAGTAACCAAAAATGCTATTAGCACTACATCGCTAAACTAGACAATTAAGATGATCCCACAAGATGAAAAGCAAACAAAGGAGGAGGCAAAACCTTGACTGCTAGTGTTAAATTGTCTGCCTAGAGATTTTAAGGTAATTAACTGAAAAACTTGTAGGACTTGTTCAGAAAAGTGGTCCCATATTAGATCAACATGTACAAATTAATAATTTCCTCTGATAGAGCAAAACTAATTGGACAATGTAATGAAACATAATCCCATTCACAATAGCAATAAGTTCAGTTCAGTTCAGTCGTGTCTGACTCTTTGTGACCCCATGCAGCACGCCAGGCCTCCCTGTCCATCACCAATTCCTGGAGTTTATCCAAACTCATGTCCATTGAGTTGGTGATGCCATCCAACCATCTCATCCTCTGTTGTCGCCTGCTCCTCCCACCTGCAATCTTTCCCAGCATCAGGGTGTTTTCATATGCGTCAGCTCTTCGCATCAGATGGCCAAAGTATTGGAGTTTCAGCTTCAACATCAGTCCTTCCAGTGAACACTCAGGACTGATCTCCTTTAGGAGGGACTGGTTGGATCTCCTTGCTGTCCAAGGGACTCTCAAGAGTCTTCTCCAACACCACAGTTCAAAAGCATCAATTCTCTGGCGCTCAGCTTTCTTTATAGTCCAACTCTAATATCCATACATGACTACTGGAAAAACCATAGCCTAGACATAGACTAGACAGATCTTTGTTGGCAAAGTAATGTCTCTGCTTTTTAATATGCTGTCTAGGTTGGTTATAACTTGTCTTCCAAGGAGCAAGTGTCTTTTAATTTCATGGCCGCTATCACCATCTGCAGTGATTTTGGAACTCAAAAAGTAAAGTCTGCCACTGTTTTCCCATCTATTTGCCATGAGGTGATGGGACCGGAAGCCATGATCTTAGTTTTCTGAATGTTGAGTTTTAAGCCAACTTTTTCACTCTCCTCCTTCACATTCATCAAGAGGCTTTTTAGTACCTCTTCACTTTCTGACATAAGGATGGTGTCATCTGCATATCTGAGGTTATTGATATTTCTCTGGCAATCTTGATTCCAGCTTGTGCTCCATCCAGCCCAGCGTTTCTCATGATGTACTATGCATATAAGTTAAATAGCAGGCTGACAATATACAGCCTTGACGTACTTCTTTTCCTATTTGGAAACAGTCTGTTTGTCCATGTCCAGTTCTAACTGTTGCTTCCTGACCTGCATACAGGTTTCTCAAGAGGCAGGTCAGGTGGTCTGGTATGCTCATCTCTTTCAAAATTTTCTACAGTTTATTGTGATCCACACAGTCGAATGCTTTGGCATAGTCAATAAAGCAGAAATAGATGTTTTTCTGGAACTCTCTTGCTTTTTTGATGATCCAGTGGATGTTGGCAATTTGATCTCTGGTTCCTCTGCCTTTTCTAAAACCAGTTTGAACATCTAGAAGTTCATGATTCATGTATTGCTGAAGCCTGACTTGGAGAATTTTGAGCATTACTTTGCTAGTATGTGAGAGTGAGTGCAATTGTGCAGTAATTTGAGCATTCTTTGGCATTGCCTTTCTTAGGGACTGGAATGAAAACTGACCTTTTCCAGTCCTGTGGCCACTGCTGACTTTTCCAAATTTGCTGGCGTATTGAGTGCAGCACTTTACAGCATCATCTTCTAGGATTTGAAATAGCTCAACTGGAATTCCATCACCTCCACTAGCTTTATTTGTAACGATGCTTTCTAAGGCCCACTTGACTTCACATTCCAGGATGTCTGGCTCTAGGTGAGTGATCACACCTTCGTGGTTATCTGGGTCATGAAGATCTTTTTTGTATAGTTCTTCTGTGTATTTTTACCACCTCTTCTTAATATCTTCTGCTTCTTTTAGGTCCATACTATTGCTGTCCTTTATTGAGCCCATCTTTGCATGAAATGTTCCCTTGGTATCTCTAATTTTTTTGAAGAGATAATCTGGTCTTTCCCATTCTATTGTTTTCCTCTCTTTCTTTGCATTGATCACCGAGGAGAGCTCTCTTGTCTCTCCTTGCTATTCTTTGGAACTCTGCATTCAAATGGGTATATCTTTCCTTTTCTCCTTTGCTTTTCACTTCTCTTCTTTCCACAGCTATTTGTAAGGCCTCCTCAGACAGTCATTTTGCATTTTTGCATTTCTTGGGGATGGACTTGATCCCTATCACCCGTACAATGTCACGAACCTCCATCCATAGTTCATCAGGCACTCTATCAGATCTAGTCCCTTACATCTATTTCTCACTTGCACTGTATAACCTTAAGGGATTTGATTTAGGTCATACCTGAATGGTCTAGTGGTTTTCCCTACTTTCTTCAATTTAAGTCTGAATTTTGCAATAAGAAATTCATGATCTAGCAATCAAGAGTCCTAAAAAATAAAAAAAAAAAAAGGAAGGGGACACTAAGCCTAACATAACATAAGCCAGACAAAAAGAAGAAAACTATGAATACCATAAAAATATTAAAATCATAAAAATCTACCAAAAGACATGTCCAAATACTTGAATAAATGTAGAAACAGACAATTTTTTGGTTGAGAGGAAACTGTCAAATGTCTTCAAATTAAAATATAAATTTAGTGCAAAACCCCATTGCAGTCCCAACAGGATATTTTATGGACCTTGACATGCTGATTGTAGTATTATTCTGAAAAGCTCAACAGAACTAATAATTTTTAAAACAGTCCAGCGAGTGAGTAATGACCCTATATGTTAGATTATAATCCAGTAATTGAAGCAATCGATTTAGATACAGGAATATGCAAATAGATCAACACAATAGAATTTAAAAGTAGAGAGACACAACATATATGAGAATTTTATATTTAAAAGTTTTTGAGAATTGTGTGAAGTCCCTGAAATTGCTCTGCATTGGTAATTCAAAGATCAAATAGGTGAAAGTGCCTATTATTGGGAAGGCATGGAACTAAAATTTAATAAGTTCTAATCTTTTTGTTGACACAGTGCTAATGACCTGGATAAGTCATATAACTTCTTAGTCTATCAGTGTTAATGAAAAATAAGAATAATTTAAAAGTCTTCCCCCCCCCAATCTTTAATGTTTGAGGGAGAATCAAATAAAATCAGCTATATAAAAATCTTCCACAATTCATAAAATAATATATGGATGTAATGCTCTTTGGACCAGAATTTTTTTTTTTTTAATGTAGGCAGAGGACAACTAGGAATTACATACAAAATGGTAATTATTGGGAGAATAGAACTTTGGAATTTAGAAGGTAATAGTCATTAAATCATTGCAAATTTCCAAATCCACAAACAGCACTCTGAGATAAACTTTCTACAATAAAATGCAAGATGTATGAAAAATTTGAGAGAAGAGAGAGAAAAAGTAAAGAGTTAAGTTTTAGATATGCTAAGATTGTGGCTTCTTTGGGATAGCCAGTTAAAATGCTGAGTAAACAACTAACTATCCAACTATGGAGTTTGTAAGGGAGGCCCAGTTTGAAGGCATAAAATTTGGAATTCATCAGTATAGAAGTCATATTAGAAGCCATGAGATCATCACAGAGTGAGTACCAACAGAAAAGGGAAGATGTTGGAGGACAGAAGTGAACAGTTAGAAGTTAGGGAAAATTGGATAAGCCAGAAAGGAAGACTGAAAATAAATAGCCAAATAGGATGGAGGAAAACAAATAGATGTGGATTTTATGAAGGCAAATTAAAAAAAAGTTTCAATACAAGAAAGTAATCAGTTGCATAAAATCCTGCTGATACGTAAGATGACAATTGAAAACTGATCATTGACTTTAGCAATGTGACAGTTACCAGTGATCTTGATGACAGTTTTGGTGGAGCAAAGAGCATATTCAGCTGATTGTGGGCTTCAGAGAGAATAAAAGGAAAGGGATTTCAGAAAGAGAGCTGGGCTTTAAAGGTAGTAGAGGAATGGAAAGTAGCTAAATGAAGATATGGAATAAAATGAAAGTGTTGTCTTTATAACGGAAGAATTTGTCTCATGTGCTAATATAGAAGGATTCAGGAGGGAGGAAAATGAGTAAATTTTAGGAGAAGCAACAATTACTGGAGTAAGTTTTTTGAGTAGGTGAGAATTCAACAATCTATTAAATGGAAAAGTTGGCTTAGATAAAATTATATTTGATATTCTGAGTTCCAAATTCTAATATATAGAGCTATCCTACTTCTTTATGGCCAGGAACTGAACTATGGAGGAGGAAAAACTAGATTCTTCACAAATTACAAATTACTATTTACCTAAATGTATTTGATCCACATTAAATTTCTAGCTGGGACAGGTACAGTTCTGATACCCCAATGATCTGTGAGGTTTACCAATTTGCATACAAGAATATCAAGCTGTCAGATTATATGTATTTGTTGCAAGTATCTTCTTTGCCAGGTTAGTAGTTCAGAGTATTTGAGTATGTGACCCAATTAAATTTCAAGGTGACTCACCTAATCTAGGAATATTTTCAAAGTTCCTATTTCTTGACAAAAATAAAAGACAAATTCTGAAATCTCAACTTGATAAACTCTGTAAAATTGATAAATACCATCAGTTAAAATATTTGTTTATATCTGTAACATCATAGTTAATATTTAACTCATTTCACATAGGATACCCATGCTAGATTAAAAAGCAGAGACATTGCCAACAAAGAGATATCTGTCCAGGCAAAGCTATGGTTTTGCCAATAGTCATGTATGGATGTGAGAGCTGTACTATAAAGAAAGCTGAGCACTGAATTATTGATGTTTTTGAGCTATGGTGCTGGAGAAGACTCTTGAGAGTCCCTTGGACTGCAAGGAGATCAAACCAGTCAATTCTAAAGAAAATCAGTCCTGAATATTCACTGGAAGGACTGATGCTGAACTGAAGGTCCAATACTTTGTTCACCTGATGTGAAAAGCTGACTCATTGGAAAAGATTCTGATGCTGGGAAAGATTGAAGGCAGGAGGAAAATCGGATGACAGATGATGAGATTGCTGGATGGCATCACCAACTCGATGGACATGAGTTTGAGCAAGCTCCGGAGTTGATTATGGACAGAGAAGCCTGGCGTGCTGCAATCCATGGGGTCGCAAAGAGTCAGACACAACTGAGCAACTGAACTGAACCGATCCATGCTAGAAGGTATTATGTGATCCCTTAAATCTGTAAAATTGAGAGTATTATGTTTCTTGAGATAATGCTTTGTAAGGTATGCAAAATTACAAAATTCAGTTTGATTACATTTTTAACTTTGTAAATACATACCCAAATAAAAACAAAGAATTGCTACAATGACATCACATAAAAAGGTAAGAATTTTGATGGAAGGAAAGCATTTACCAGCTTCCCAGGTGGCACAGTAATAAAGAATCCACTTGGCCAATGCAGGAGACACAAATGACACGGGTTCGATCCCTGGGTTGGGAAGATTCCCTGGAGAAGGAAATGGCAACCCACTCCACTATTCTTGCCTGGATAATTCCATGGATGGAGAAGCCTGGCAGGCTACAGTCCACGGGGTCACAAAGAGTCAGATGCAACTGAGCACTCGGTTAATAGTACTTGTATTCTGCCTCCAAATTGACCAGTGCTACAAGGTCATTAATTTAAAACAAGGGGAAAGTGACATATTCTATCTTCTAGTCACTATTATTGTATACCAAACTACCCCAGGATTGAGACGCTTAGCACAACAAGCAGTTTTATAATGTCATTCAGATTGGGGGGATTCTTTTTGCTGATGGCCTCATCTGAGATCACTTGTTGGAACTTAGCTGGTGGATAGGATGGTCTAGAGGGTCCAAGATAGCTTCACTCAAACTTCTTGGTAGAGATAGTTGGAATACTGTGCCCAGAGGGAGATTTTCAATCAGAACACATACACATGCTGTCTCCCGCCTATGATCTCAGGGCAGTTGGATACGCTACACAACACCTGATTTTCCTCACGTTGAGCTTTCCAAGGGAAGCAGGAGGAAATGGCTTGGCCTTTAAAAGCAGCTTCAGAATTGACCTAATGTGACTTCAGCTATTTCATATTGGTTGAAGCAGTGGCTGGCCCACTCAGATTCAAGAGCAGGGAATGTAGACTCCCAGCTATCGATGGGAAGAATGTCAGTGAGTGGGTGGCCCTTCAAAAAGAATCCACGACAAACCATCCTCAGAGATCATCAAATTAATTAACTGAATACTTAGAGTTTAAAATTGGCTTCAACTTCAGAGAATTTTCGGAAAACAGGTGGGACGTAAGTTCAATGAGTAAAAACTATAAAGTCAGTTTCAACCTCCTAGAATAATTCTGAAAATAATTTTATGAAACCAGGGATCTCTCTTCCCTTGACAGGAATACTAGAATGATCCACACAACCTCCTGACCCTGTGAAAAAGGCATAAGATGGATACTAGTACAATCAGGTAGGTTAGTACTAAGGGCCTCAAGATTTGCTGTGAGTCCAGAGGGTATCCCAGAGGCATAGAAAACTTATGTGCCACGCCACAAACTTGGAGTGGATTGTAAAGATGTTGAAGATATAATCCAAGTTCAAATTATACTTAATAGAATAGAACTTCTCAGAATACTTCCTGAAAATACTTGTCCAGCTGGATTCTCTGTTAATAATAGGTTTTCATATTCAATACATTTGGAAATATCACTCTCGACTTTCAGAGAGTGAGAGTTAAAGATACTGTTAAAGTACAAAAATATTTTTTACTTTATGTCTTTTTGACAATGAACCCACATTTTTGTCCCCCTTTTGTAAAATTATTCACTCACTAGGAAATGAGCATGCAAAATTAAAACAAAACAGAAAACAGAACTTAAAAATAGCATCACGATTATAACTACTAACTAAGGGCATGTATATAGCTTAGAAGCAGTGAAAAAGGTAAGGAACAGAATTGACAGGAGATTCAATATGAGTACTAGATTGTGAAGTTGTGCCGAAATACCTGATACTTGTTGCAATTTATTAGAAATATAAATCCATTAGAGATGAGTTAAGGTCATTGATCTGTAACATATTGGATAGAGAATTCCTTGAGCAGCTTAATTCTAGATTCTTCATTATAAGAAGGATGTTAAGAAAGAGGTTCAAATTTATAGAAGAAATGCGCTGATGAGGGTATTTAATCCACGCCACTTTAAAAATGTTATAAAGATGAAATAGAATGCCTCAAAGGGAATCGATCCCCACTCACAGGAAGTGTCTATCAGTTGGTGACACTGCCACTGGGCCCAGGACATGGAATAAAATACGAGGGGTGTATAGAAAATTGCATAGAGATATCAGCTCAACATTTGTGAAACTTGCCAATGCTGTTTCTCACTTTATCTCTTTTGACCCACTCTGCTTTATTAAGCCCTATTCCCTATTTCCAACATTACCAAGCACTGTCCCTTGGCTGGCTTCATTCCACTTAAGACATCCTTGCTTCCTTTTTGTTCATATTTTGACCCCCAGTTCACTTGGTGCACGACTTTTTTGACTTCCCCCTAGGTCCTCTGCACCACTGCTGAGAGCAGGAGGCACTCTCGCCTCCAACTCCTTCCCCAGCCTTGTAGAAATAACTGTACTTCCCACGTGGCAACTTCACGGGAGTAGGGTTTAGTAAAATTCTAGAATCTGATAACATTTTGAAAAGATTGTTCTTGAATGTCCTTTCCAATTCATATTCAAAAATATCTTCAGTGAATTAAACTTGACACTAACTTCAGTGTCTTTTCTACATTTTTCTCCTATGAGCCAGATCTACCCTCCTTAGCAAATGTGTCAAAGATGCCAGCATCGGACAACTTTGAACACTATATGCATCCCCAAATCTCAGAAACTTCTGTAGGACTTCTTAAATGGTAAATAATTAAGCAAAAGCATAAACTCAAATAAGACTGTTGTTGATGGAGCAGCTTCTCAGGAAGCCAAACTGTTTGGAAACAAGTGAGAAAATATTAGGAATTTTTGTCTCCGGGTGTCACTCTATAAATTTCGGCTTATAAAGATGGGGAGGCAAAGATGAAAGGAAAACCTTACTTGGGAAGTTTGACACCCCAGACATTCGTTACACGCCACATGGCATTGCTCAGATTGAAATCACCTTTGATGCTAATGTGCATGTCATCCTTAAAGTACCTGTGGTGGATGAGAGGATAGAAACTGAGGAAAGAATTATAACCACCACTGACTAAAGCTGCTTAAGCAAGGACGATATTGAGCACCTAGTCGAGGAGGTTGAGAATTACAGCCACTGCAGTTGAGAAGCAGAGACAAGATATGCCTTCAAAGACTTCAGCTGAATCATATACATTCAATATCAAGGCCCCAGGAAAAGATGAGAAACTTCAAGGGAAGATTAATGGCAAGAATCAGCAAAAGATGTTTGACAAGTACTCTAAATTATCTGCTAGCTGGACAAAGTCAGACTTCAGGGAAAGATGAATTTAAACATCAGACAATGACCTGGTAAACAGAGGTCTGCAAAATCTTCATTATCAAGCAGTTTCAACTTCAGGAAGGATGTCTCTCAGCTTCCTGGGAGACAGAATTCCTTCTAAAGATACCTCCTTTGGGCTCACAAATGCTAATGACCGATTTTCCACTTAGTCAAGATCCCTTGAAAACCCAAATTTTAGCATTATGGAACTTCATTCATGGAAGTTAAATCATATTTAATACATAAATCACGCATTAAAGTTACTGGGCTTTCTCAGTACTTGACTGTACACATGAAGAAAGTTAATACCACTGTATTTTATCAGTGTTTGTGTAAAACACAGACAAAATAAATAATTAAATTCATGCTTTAAATAATGCTGCACCTAAATGTATATCTTTACACAAACACTGATAAAGTACACTGGTACATAGATAAATGTGAATATTTATATACATCTCCTATAGTGTGGATAGTAGGGCTGGGAAAGAGGAAATTAGGGAGAGAAAATGTGGGTGTACCCTGACTTTCTTTTTTTTTTTTTCATTTACTTTTATTAGTTGGAGGCTAATTACTCTACAATACTGTAGTGGGTTTTGTCATACATCGATATGAATCAGCCATGGATTTACATGTATTCCCCATCCCGATCCCCCCTCCCACCTCACTCTCTACCCGATCCCTCTGGGTCTTCCCAGTGCACCAGGTCCGAGCACTTGTCTCATGCATCCAACCTGGGCAGGTGATCTGTTTCACCATAGATAGTATACATGTTTCGATGCTGTTCTCTCGAAACATCCCACCCTCCCCTTCTCCCACAGGGTCCAAAAGTCTGTTCTGTACATCTGTGTCTCTTTTTCTCTTTTTGCATATAGGGTTATCATTACCATCTTTCTAAATTCCATATATATGTTAGTATGCTGTAATGTTCTTTATCTTTCTGGCTTACTTCACTCTGTATAATGGGCTCCAGTTTCATCCATTTCATTAGAACTGATTCCAGTGAATTCTTTTTAATGGCTGAGTAATATTCCATGGTGTATATGTACCACAGCTTCCTTATCCATTCGTCTGCTGATGGGCATCTAGGTTGCTTCCATGTCCTGGCTATTATAAACAGTCCCTGCCTTTCTTATAACAGATGTTTCCAAGGATCTTGGAAAGATACATGCTTCTTCAAGGCACTCCTAAAACACAATTTAATTTTTTAGAACATAAATTACAGGAAATAAGTTATTAGAGTTAATCCAAGCTATATAGCTGTCTAAAAACTACAATGATGAATGAGTATAAAGTTTATTCTTTTTAAATACTAAGGAATATAAGTATGCATACTATTTTAACACTTTTAGTCTTCATAACAACCTTGAGAGTTGGCTACAGTTATTTCACAGATGAACACAATGAGACACAGAGAAATTAGAGTGCTTGATCAAAGTTACATAGCTAAGAAGTATTTCTTTTAGAGCATAAAGTCAGGAAGTTTCATTTCAACCTTCGTGTTCCTAACTAATTTCTCCATTGTCTCCGTTTGGATCATAAAATATCTGAAAACAGTTGTATATATTTATAGTCAATAGTTTGTTGTTTAATGTGATGGTGAGTACTGCACTTACATAGCATTAACTGGTTCCAAATAGGAAAAGAAGTACGTCAAGGCTTCATATTGTCACCCTGCTTATTTAACTTACATGCAGAGTACATCATGAAAAATGCTGGGCTGGAGGAAGCACAAGCTGGGATCAAGATTGCTGGGAGAAATATCAATAACCTCAGATATGCAGATGACACCACCCTTATGGCAGAAAGTGAAGTAGAAATTAAAGAGCCTCTTGATGAAAGTGAAAGAGGAGAATGAAAAAGTTGGCTTAAAGCTCAACATTCAGAAAACTGAGATCATGGCATCCGGTCCCATCACTTCATGGCAAATAGATGGGGAAACAGTGGAACAAGTGGCAGACTTTTGGGCTCCAAAATCATTGCAGATGGTGACTGCAGCCATGAAATTAAAAGACACTCCTTGAAAGACAAGTTATGACCAACCTAGACAGCATATTAAAAAGCAGAGACATTATTTTGCCCGAAAAGATCCGTCTAGTCAAGGCTATGGTTTTTCCAGTAGTCATGTATGGATGTTAGAGTTGGACTATTAAGAAAGCTGAGCACTGAAGAATGGATGCTTCTGAACTGTGGTGTTCGAGAAGACTCTTGAGAGTCCCTTGGACTGCAATGAGATCCAACCTGTCCATCCTAAAGGAAATCAGTCCTGAGTATTCATTGGAAGAACCAATACTGAAGCTGAAACTCTTAACACTTTGGCCACCTGATGCAAAGAGCTGACTCATTGGAGAAGACCCTGATGCTGGGAAAGACTGAAGGTGGGAGGAGAAGGGGACGACAGAGAATGAGATGGTTGGATGGCATCACCAACTCAAAGGACATGAGTTTGAGTAAACTCCGAGAGTTGGTGATGGACAGGGAGGCCTGACATGCTGCAGTCCATGGAGTTGCAAAGAGTTGGATAGGACTGAGTGACTGAACTGAACTGAATCTTTTTCCATGTCCAAGATATTAAAATTACTTACAAATCTTTTGCTGATTCATCCACAATTACACTACAGGTTACACTATAATTGAGCTGTTGAACAACTACAATTTCCCCCAAAGTACTGAAAAATAAAAACACCATGTTTTTTTACTAATATCCTTAGAGAAATAATTTATGTCAAATTCAAATGTCTGCTAGTATGACACCATCCTTTTAATTTTCCAAGAGAGACTTGTTTAGTTCAGTTCAGCTCAGTCACTCAGTGGTGCCTGACTTTTGTGACCCCATGGACTGCAGCACACCAGGCCTCCCTGTCCATCACCAACTCTCGGAGCTTGCTGAAACTCATGTCCATCGAGTTGGTGATGCCATCCAACTATCTCATCCTCTGTCATCCCCTTGTCCTCCCGCCTTCAATCTTTCCCAGCCATCAGGGGTTTTTCAAATGAGGGTTTTTTCGCATCAGGTGGCCAAAGAATTGGAGTTTCAGCTTCAGCATCAGTCTTTCCAGATGAATATTCAGGACTGATTTCCTTTAGAGAGACTTAAGGGATAGACTAAATTGAACGAGCTCATCTTTTTTTCCCAGCATGTCCTACAATAGGCACAGAAGTAAAATAACAATTATTAAATAAGTTAAGACTCTCACAGATATTTGAAAAGGCACATTTATTACTATTATTGGCATGGCATAATATCACAGCATCATTAAAGATATCACCTTAAATGCAATGTTTGGAAAATCTTTAACAGATAACCTTTAACAGAGGATAGGTCCTTGACCAGCAAAGCTATTTTTTATATGAGATTTATAATTGAACTCTGGACAACCTGTGTTCATTGAAGAAGTCAGCTCAGCTAGTGATCTAAGTTCCTGTTAATGCTTTTAAATATTTACCAGGAATACACTGCACTCCAATGGTAATGCAAAATGTACAATGAAAATCATGTATCTTTTTTTTATCACATTGAGATTAAGAAGTTGTCAAAAATTTATCAAGAAAAGTGACTTTCATGCCTAATATCTTACTTTCAGTTTTCTTTCCTTCTTATATTCCTTGATGTGAGCTTAAAATGGAAAGATATTTGCAACACACAGTTCATAAAGGTCCCCCCAAAATCCAAAATATTACTTCTTGCAATGGGACTATTTCCTGGTAAAGCATGAGAAACTAAATAAAATTATCAGATAAAACTGTTCACTGAAAATATCAGTTTCCAACAAGATGAAAGTCCTCTGGCTTAAAAGATGATAATGCTTGCTAGAACTGTAGGAAATCAAATGTATGTATGCAATTTAAATGCAAATCAGGCAGATACTCTGGTCCCGTCCAGCAATGCAGACCTTATGAAAAACAGGTCACTTAGTTTAAAGAAAATACACCAGGGACGGCAATTGCTGAAAGCAGCCAAACATCTGCCTATAGACTTTTTAGAATCTATTAATTTTGAAATCTTTTCGGTAAGGAAAATGGGGAGTAGTATCAGTATTAAAGCTAAAGAGGATTTTCTTAAAAGGTGACAAAATCCATTACTTTCAGTTGACAGGATTACTTTCCTGAGTATGGCAATTAATATATTTGAAATTATGACAGAAAGATGTATAATATGTTCTTTAAAGAGAAAGAAGTTTGGAATAATCATAATATAATAGGGTACAGGATTCATATTAAATTTTTAAAGAATGCAATTGCTATCATGACCTGCTTTTGAGGGTTATTCTCTTTCACTCATAATTTATTTGCCATATATATAGATTTAAATATTATAAAATTATCTGCATTTGAAAGAAATTTGCTTATTTATTTGCTCAGGTCTTCTTTCTATATAACTTTTATTTTACATACTATTTTTATTCATTTTCTTTTAATTTCTTTCCAGATGATTTCATTTTTACTAAGAACTTAGAAATGAGCAATTGAAATTACTTGAGTAATCAGATAATGATATATGAAATAATTTTTATAAAAAATAATATTACAATTGTATTATCATTAGCCTTCAAACTAATTCCAAAGCAGCTCTTCTTTTCTCATATTATAGAAACATTTATCTAAGTATTATGTCCATTTATTGCCAAAATAACATTTTACAACATAATGCTGTGTTTACTAAAATATAATCCATATCTAGAATATATGTTTCCATCAACCAGATTTTATTTTCAACCAATGGCAGAGTATACATCATAGCATGGTGCTGGTAAAGAGAAATGATTCTTTTTGATTTTGACAAGAATAATTTATTTTATAAGTTTAGGAGACAATGTCTTTGGTCCCAATAGCCTATCTTGAAATTTTAAATATTAGTCAAAATTACAATGAGAATTAAATTGTCATTGTAGATGATTTTAAGCAGAACTGAACAGATAATTACACTGCTACTTAAAGGAGACATGTTTATGTGATATATTTTATTATTTAAATTCATATTTTAAAACCATAGAGAAATAAATATGATAATATGTGATACTCTTTTTCAAAAATTAATGTTATATTTCTTTTAATAACCTATAATGAAAAATCATTTCAAAAATTATATATGCATATAACTGAATCACCTTGCTGTGTACCTGAAACATTGTAAGTCAACTATACTTCAATAATATACATTAAAATTAATGTTATAATTTAAATAAAAAATCAATAGGTAATGTTGTCTTAATGACCTTTTAAATATTTATGCAGTTATTCATAATTATATTTTAATGACTGTTTATCCTCTTCTTGTTACAAAAGGCTCTATTAAAAATGAGACTATTTTGATAGTGAAAATACTACTTTTGACAAAAATAGTGAAATCCAGTGAAATACAATAAAATGGCAAATTGATCTTTAAGGATCAATTTTAAAGAACAAAACAAACCGATATAATGAAAATGAATATTTTTATTTCTGAACTTCACAGTGCTGCGCTTAGTCATTCAGTCGTGTCGAACTCTCTGCGACCCCATGGACTGTAGCCTGCCAGGCTCCTCTGTCCATGGGATGCTCCAGGCAAGAATACTGGAGTGGGTTGCCATGCCCTCCTCCAGGGGATCTTCCCAAACCAGGGACTGAACCTGCATCTCCCAAATTGCAGGCAGATTCTTTACCATCTGAGCCACCAGGGAAACCCCTAAACTTCACTAGTGTTTTACTATTGCTGGTACATATACATTTTAGGAAAAAGAGTTAACCTAGGATTTAGAGGTTAGTATTTTAAATCTTTTTATATTGAGGTAAAATTTACTTATTTTGTGTGCATAGATCTTGAGTGTGCATTTTAGTGAGTTTTGGTAATTATATAAACTCATGAAACCACCATCCCAATCAAGACACAGAGCAGTTTCATCACCTCAGAACGTCCTTCGCATCTGTCTCTTCAATTTCCAGGGCACAAAGGCGACCACTGTTTTGGTTTCTGTCATCACACATTTGTTTTGCTTATTTCTATCTTGATTCATTTAGTATTAAGAATTTAACACTGTAATTTTAAAAAGTCACTCTTATTATGCCATTTTTCAATATTCCTAAATAGTATCTCACTATATGAAAATACCGTTTTTTAAAAATCATTCTTCTGTTTTGGAGGTATTAGGTCAGTTCCATTTTCTTTTTTACGTTTTATGAATATAGATGCAACAAGCCATCTTGAATATGTCTTTTTGTGGCCTGTGTTTTAACTCAGGGTCCGTATCTCGAAATGGATCACAGAGTAGATAGAGACTTAACTGTATAGGAAACAGCCAGTTCTTAGGAGTCATTGCACCATGTGAAACTTTAGCCAGGAATGCGTGAGAGTTACTGTGGCTCTGCGTCCTCACAAACTTTTAGGTTTTGGACTCTTACATTTTAGTCATACTAGTGCATAGGAAATAAGAAACCTACAGGTTAGTTTTCTGATTAGAAATTATTAGAACAGCTCCTGGGTTAGCATGGTCAACAGGTAGTATTTCATGGACGTATATTATACTACATGGGCTTCCCTGGAGGCTCAATGGGTAAAAGAATTTGCTTGCAATGCAGGAGACCAAGGTTCTATCCCTGGGTAGGAAAGACCCCCTGGAGAAGGAAATGGGAGCCCACTCCAGCATTCTTGCCTGAAGAATCCCATGGACAGAGGATTTCCATGGGCTACAGGAAGTGGGGTTGAAAGAGTTGGACATGACTTAGCAACTGAACCACCACCACATCATACTATACCCTTTATAAACTAAAGTTATTGTTACACTTTATAAATATATTATGAACACTTCATGAATATTTAAAATTCAAAGTATAATTTAAAAATAAGCACATAAATTTTGAGGAAGATATTCACCAACAAAAGTATAACAGTGGTTCTAAAAAGTGTAGTAGATTTCTGTCTTGATTTTGAGGAAATTGCCATGAAGTATGGCTTTATAGGGCTGAACTACGGAATAATTCTGAATTATGCACAATTAGTCTTTTGAGATGGAACATGCAAAATAAGCCAGTATCAGAGAATCCAGCATTCAGAGCAAAAAAATATCCTTTGTCCAGGAGAAGTTCTTGATAGACATCAAGAATGAAGGAGGGAAAGATCTATCTAGCATCCTGAACTTGGGTCTAGATCCAAGGTGCTGAATCCAGAAGATCAAGTGAACCATGACCACTTGTATCAGATGTAAGCAGTTGGCTAATACTGGTTCTGCATAACTCAACCCCGCCCCCCGCCACTGCCCCAAGAATACGTACAGGGAAAATAAATCAACTTTGCAGACTTTGCCAATATTACAGAACAAAATAAAGTTGTATTTCTTTTAAGGCTCAGCTAAATGAATATATTTAAAATATATTTACTATAAAAGGAGAAAGAGGAGGAGGAGGGTGGGAGAGGGAGGAGGGGAAGAGGGATGGGAGAAAGAAGAATTTGAAACCATCTGCTGTGAATTTCAAAAGCTGCAAAAAGACAAACTTTCTAAGTAACATGGGCTTCCCTGGTGGCTCAGAGGGTAAAGAGTCTGCCTGCAATGTGGGAGACCTGGGTTTGATCCTTGGGTCAGGAAGATCCCCTGGAGAAGGAAATGGCAACCCAGTCCAGTATTCTTGCCTGGAGAATTCCATGGACAGAGGAGCCTGGTGGGCAACAGTCCATAGAGTTGCAAAGAGTTGGACATGACCGAGTGACTTCACTTTCAAGTAACTGAAATATAAGAACTGCCTGATATATAAATATAACAGTCTGAGTTACCAGTTAAAACTAAAAAGTACTATAGGGAAATAAGGGAAGAAATAAGAAAAGTTAAAGGTGATCAAAAGAAAAAAAAGTACACCGTAAAAAGACAGAATTGATTATGCAAAAATCCAGTGGCTTTCCAATTCACTCAGAATAAGAATCCAAATTCTCAACTGTCCTTAACTATAAGATTTGGTCCCCATAACCTCTTTGACCTCAACTTCTACACATCTACATTCCCCCGCCCTTCATTTGTTAAGCAAGATTTTGCCTCGGGGCCTTGACTGTCTGCTCTACCTCAAATGCTTTTCTGCCTGATATTTCCACTTCTGGTTTCCTCAGTCTGCCCAAACTTATCTCAGGAACTCTGGTCATCTCTTCTGAAAGTAATGCACAAACCACAGTCACACCACCACTTTAAATCTCTTCCCTCTTTTCCTTTTTCCTTTTGTTGGTGGCTCAGTGGTAAAGAATCCGTCTGCCAATGCAGGCGACATAGGAGACGCAAGTTTGATCCCTGGGTCAGGAAGATCCCCTGGAGAAGGGACTGGCAACCCACTCCGGTATTCTTGCTTGGAAAATTCCATGGACAGAGGAGCCTGGTGGGCTATAGTCCATGGGGTTGCAAAGAGTCAGACACAACTTAGCGACTAAAACATGTGTTCTTATCACTGCTGCATAGTGTGTATAACATACTAATCTTTAGTAGAAAACTGTAGCAGCAGTTAACCACCTTTGGAATGGATCTCTTCTCTTCTTTTTTCCCTCCCTGGAAGCTAACTCTATCACCCATAAGTTACAAAGTAGCTTTACTATTCCTAAAAATCTAAAGCCTTTTGCTTGGGGCTGAATGCTCACTTTCAAGATACAGAAAAAGACCACTTCTCAGTAATTCCTGAGTTTAAATAATATTTAAAACTAGTGTTCTTCTGCAGACAGCAGGAATTTAAAAGTGAGAAAATTGTATTCTCAAAATAATAAATACAATATTATACTCAAAAGACTCATTTTATAAATACTCATTCAGTTTGTTGATTCTTTAAACAACCATTTTAAGAGCATTATTTTAATAACCAATCTCAAAAGTTTTATTCCTTAGACTACCAGCTTCTCAAAAAAAAAAATAATTTTATAAGAACAAATTACAACTGGCAGTATTGCTTCCTCTTAATTCCTCTCTCTCTCCCTCTCTCACATGGACACATAGACTCATACAGACTCACAAATATAGGAATGAGGTACTAGAATAGATTATATAGTATTTTATAAGTATAGCACTTAAAACTTATTTTTAAACAAATATGAAAATATGGTATTCAACCTTCTATATTATATTTCTTAGGAATTATCTAATGCAAAGTTGTTGCTAAGTAGCAGTTGGGATGTAAATAGGTTGACATGTTTTTCAATGTGATGTATACCATTGGTGGCAAAAGGATGCAGCATTTTAAATCCAATCCCCATAAACCAAAGCATTCAGAAGAAAAAGCTTCCTTTTCCTTAATCATCAAAGGAAAATCCTAAGCATTAGTCTGATTTGAACAACTGAGTTCATATATGCACTCAGGAACCAACTATTGGGCATAAGGAATTGTGTTATACTGAGGAATTAGGCCATTAATGGCCCTAATGGCTGTTACTCAAAGGACAGGGGTAGAAGGGATGCAGAGAAGACAAAAAATTGACATCTAATTACAGAACTTACATATACTCTTTAATTCTATTAATTACTCCACAAACAAATGTTTATTGAGTCTTTAATGACTTGCAGGCACGAGTGAGGCAGAGACTGAGAGAAATACAAAGAAATAGGCAGAGTCCTGACCTTTTGGAAATACTAACATACAGTTTGATTTTAATCACAAAGACATACAAAAAGATGGGAATGCAGCAAGTTCTAAACTCTTAGGCACTGTCTTAGAGCAATGAGAGTTCAAAGAAAAGAAGGCTGGAGCAGGTGTGCCATGCATGCTGCTTAAAATATACTGGGGCTAATGTATAAAATGGAAATATGTGGCCGAAAAAAATTATGTGTGTCTTTTATTTATTTTTGGTGTTTTACAACTTTTGATCTTGAAATAATTATAGATTCACAGGAAGTCACAAAAAATGAAGAGGGAGGTCTTGTGCACCCTCTGCCTGACGGTAACATCTTGCATGACTGTAGCATGATAGCCAAACCAGGGAACTGACCCTGGACAATGCACAGAGCTTATGCAGACTTCACTAGTTTTATATGCACTCACTTGCGTGTGTACGTGTGCGTGAGATGCAGAGCTGCGTACCCACCACCACGGTCAATACAGAGCACATCTCCATCAGCAGAGAGCTGCCTCAGGCTGCCCATTACTGTTCTCTTTCTGTTCAGGTTTTAGAATTCCTTATGTATTCTATTCCTCCTTGTAATTCTTTTGATGCAACAGTAGTTTGCAGATAGTTTCTCCCAGTCTGTGGCTTGTGTTTTCTTCTTCTTAATTGGGTATGAGTGTGTCTTTTAAATCGGGTTAGTAATTTTTTAAACGTTGGTAGAATCTTTATTTAGGACATTTTAATCCAGCCATTATATTCATATACATGCATAGGGAGATATCTCAAGTTACGTTCACAGAATGTCAATACTTACTACTTGTGAGTGGTAAGATCTGGAATAATGTGTTGCTTTCCTAATGTTTGTATATGATCTGAATTTTGTAACGGGTATGTATAATTTTTTTTAAAAAACAAAGCGATTGAAAAAAGATGTGTGATTTGTATGAGAAGAGAGAAGATGGGCGGTAATTT
This sequence comes from Cervus canadensis, assembly GCF_019320065.1. Taxonomy (NCBI): domain Eukaryota; kingdom Metazoa; phylum Chordata; class Mammalia; order Artiodactyla; family Cervidae; genus Cervus; species Cervus canadensis. The sequence goes on from NC_057416.1 coordinate 16,831,950, forward strand.
TAGGCAGGAGAAAAACATTCCTGACAGAGACACAGAAGTGGGAAATAGGAAAGAAATAAAGAAAGGAAAAGACAAGACTGACCCAAAGAGCAGGTAGAGGGAGGTGAGCCATAGGGCAAGGGAGCTTGAAAGACCACCAAAACTTCAGATTATATGGTAGATGTAAAGAGTGATGATGCTAATAAAAATCAGTTCAGTTCAGTTGCTCAGTCGTGTCTGACTCTTTGCGACCCCATGGACTGCAGCACGCCAGGCCTCCCTGTCCATCACCAACTCCTGGAGTTTACCCAAACTCATCTCCATTGAGTCGGTGATGCCATCCAACCATCTCATCCTCTGTCATCCCCTTCTCCTCCCACTAATAAAAATAAGAATTAATTTTCAAGGTGTCAACCAAATAATCTGATGATGTGATTTAATAGAAGGTGAAGAAATTGGGAATATTCATATATTGTAAAGTTGTTTTTATTAAAAAATATATATATACATATTCTTTCCAAAATGCTGAAATTGCAGTATATTAAATTCCCTGTACACATTTAGCATTTATTAATCTTGATAGTAAAATTTTAAGCTACATGCTTAGTATAATGATTAAGTATGTAAGCCAAACTGTAAATTACATTTTTTTCCATGAAACCAAAACATATATATTCTCTTTTCCTCTAAGATGATTATAGTAACAACTGTGCTAATTGTGTGGCATAGAGCCTTTCACAACACTTTTTTTTTTTTTTTTTGGCATGACATGTTATAATTAAAGAGTCATATTTTAATTTAGGAGGTTACCTAAATAATAACACATTTCAACAATGACAATGCCAATTTCAGAATTTCTGTTATATATGCTAAAATTGGAATATTAAAAACTGGCTTGCATTGATTTCAACAAAATGTTTTTCAAAGATGAAAATTATCTACAATATTTGACTTGTAGAATCAATAATTTTAGAAGAAGCTCACAAATTATGCAGTTCTATGTTCTCATTAAGATTAGAAAATTAAGGCACAGAGAAGATGTGATTTATCTGAAACTGCACATTTTAAATGTTTACTCAGAATCTAACCTCAAGTTTTAACTCCAAATCCAGCATCTTTTCCACTGTACTGTTCTGTGTGTTAGATATAAAAGCTGATTCTAGTGAAATTCACTGAAATAAGAATCCATACATGACACCTCAGTCTTTATTGGTAGAAATTCCTTCATGACTTATTCATATGTTCTGTGTATAATTCCATTGAGCTACAAAGAATATGAATTTTTCTTAGAAGCTGAGACCAACTGTTAGCATGAGTGTTAGAATTCAGAATGCAGGACTGAAATAGCTTATTAGAAGACCACATATCATGAGGAGTTACTGACATTTCTTCCTCAAACACCAGGGCTCAGGCTTGAAGCATTTCTAAGACTTACCAGGGAAAATGCAAGCTCAAAATCCAAACAGCTTTGGCACATGTAACTCTACAAAGGGTGGCACAGTCATTCATTAACAATAAACGAAGTAGTAAAAAGACAAAACTGCCTTTCCACAGACACCTAGCTTTAATCTTTTTAATAAATACACTCAATAATTAAATTGCTGTCCATGATGTCTTACTAATTCTATTCTATCATTTACATTACTTCAGAAGAATGTGATATATATATACACACACATACATACACACACACACATATACATATGCTAGGAACTGCTTTGACATAGAAAGGGAATCTGGGACCACATATTTTCAGAAAATACTCTCTATAAGCCTCCAGATTGGTGAAACACAGATGCATCACATACATGATATCACATACATGATATAACAGCAGTTACTTCCATGATTTATTTGCTGTATGTATGTTAGTTGCTTAGTCATGTCCAACTCTTTGCTACCCCATGGATTGTAGCCCACCAGACTCCTTGGTCCATGGGATTCTCCAGGCAAGAATACTGGAGTGGATTGCCAGTCCCTTCTACAAGGGATCTTTCCAACCAGGGATGGAACCTGGGTCTCCTGCATTGCTGGTGAATTCCTTACCACCTGTACCACCAGGGAATCCCTATTTGCAGTATAGTTGGCTTATAATTCGGTTTTACCATGACAACACTTAAAGATAAACTAAGAACACATTATCGTCCATTATAGAGATGGAAGCATCATCTAAGTCTTAAGGAGACAGACTAATGCAGGATATTACAGCTAGAAAGCTGAGGTCATAGCCGTGGAATTCAACTGCTTTGACTTAAGCTGATACTCTTTCCACTTTTTTTTTTCTTCGCACAACAGCCAATGTTTATGTAGTTATTTGTATTTTAAGTCTTAGCAACTTTTATAAATTTAGAGAAAAGTGTTAGATTGAGTTCTGTGTTAATTTTTTTCCCTCATTACTACAAATGTGTAACTACTCATTTAGGATAAATTAAAACACAAAAGGCAAAATTTAATGACACGAGAGTTAAATAATATGTGTAAAATTAACCCATACAATGACTTTCCTAGTTATGGATTATATTTTCCCCTCCTAAGTTCATCCAAACTCATTTTGCACTTGGTTCTTAACCACTAGAAAAAAAAAAAAAAACAACAATTTATAAGCCAAAGCAAATTTTCCCTCTCATTAATAATTTCAAATACTCCTTACATAAAATTTTCTGACTGGTCCAAGAAAAATAAAGATGAAAAGTTTTGCCTAGTCAATAACAGAAAGTGAAGAAAATCAATCTAGAAAGTGTGTGTGCTATAGATAGACAGATATACATATTTATGTGCAATTCAACTTGAAATAGTTTTAAATTTAAATTTATTTAAGTTTAATGGTCTAGGCCCACATTATTTATAGTTTTGCACAAACATTAGGGCATTTCTGTAATCAATATATGTTGAAAGTAGATTTAAGCCTGGAGTTCTTCTTCATATTATTTGTAAGATATTGGAGTTTAGGTATGTGGACTGTGGTGGTTAGAGGCACATTATATTTACAACTAAGCTTAGAACAGTGCAAGCATATTAAGTGGTCTAAGACACAAAACATGTTTATAATCTATTTAACAGAATATCACTATCAATCTCTAAAAATCCTAAAAAAAATTTTAAATGCAATTACATAGGTAAATTTAGTTTTTCTAATATTAATTCTTGCTATGTGAATCTTTAAAGGTATAAAGTATGTAACTAGTTTGGTAAAACATCAGAAACAATGTATTTATAAGGATTTCATATGATATAAATATTACTAGTGAAATTCTAGTTATCAAAAAGAAATACTAGCCAGACATAAACTCTGGCTTAATTCCATTTTTATATTATATACTTACAGGAAAGAAGACCATTAAAAAGTATTTAAAATAAATAAATAATTGGGTTTCACTATTTTAGTAGTATTTATTCTAAGTTGTGGAGAAGGAAATGGCAACCCATTCCAGTATTCTTCCTTGAGAATCCCAAGGACAGAGGTGCCTGGAGGGCTACAGTCCATGGGGTCACAAGAGTTGGACACAACTTAGCGACCACACCACCACCACCACCATTCTAAGTTGAATATTTGAACTATTTTTGGAGTTGAACTGATGTATACATTGACTAGTGACTGTTTCAAATTGATTCAGATAAAATTATGGCTTGCATTTTCATTTAGGAAATTTGAGAAACCACATGTAAAAAATCTAGAGTATAATGCTTTCAACAGTTTTGCTTGAAAGCAAATTTATCTTCTGGGAAAATATTCATATCTCATAAATGCAGGCAAGACAAGATTACACACAGTAAATCTGGATCTGTTAACTATAACTCTCCTCCAATTGCAAAGTAGACAAATAAGGAAAAAATTATGCTTGACTCAACAAGATTGTGAAACTAAAATATCTTATTGAAAAGCTTCAATTGAAGAGAAATTGATTGCTTTTGTGGTACTTCTACTAGTGAGAAAGAATAGAAATGTTTATTTTATCCTTTGTATCCTTTCTATAAAACCGTCTAGGTTTCCTTTAGGACAAGTGATGCAGAGAACTCTTGGAGTATGACAGTATCCTTAAAGGTCCGTGCATCCAACCTCTTTCATAAAGTGGGGGAGTTCTGCAATACGCCAGACAATGGTCTTTTCTTTTGTTATATTTAACAATGCTATAATTTTCTTCCTATGCCTCTCATTCTTCATGATCGTCATGTCCATTTCCCTCAGCAGTCCAGAGCTCTTAGTTACCATTTTCCGGATAATTACTATCTAATCTCCCAGAATGGCACAGAAAAACTGAACAAAGTATTTCAAATATGTTCACATCAGCGCACAGGACAGTAATGCCACCCTAAATAAGAGCATTTTTTTTGACATGGAATTATAATTGGATTAATCTTTTATAGGTATGCCTCTGGCATCACATGAGCTTACCTTATGTTAACCTCTTGAACCCTGTATTTGTATAGTTAAATTTAGATGGAAATACAGGATTTTCTATTTATTTTAATTCAAGGTCATTTTGTCTGTATATCAAATAAAAATTTTATAACCATCCATCCTGTCTTTTTCTTATCTAGATTGTACTAGACAAGATCAAGAAGGACAAATAACTGGAAATTTTGCTCTAGATTGACATTAATCCTATAGCCGACACTCTTAGTCTTAACCTGTTTTCCTGTCTAAGGGCTTCCCTGGTGGCTCAGCGGTGAAAGAATCTGCCTGCAATGCAGAAGCCACAGGAGCTGCAAGTTTGATCCCTGGGTTAGGAAGATCCCCTGGAGGAGGAAATGGCAGCCCACTCCAGTATTCTTGCTTGGACAATCCCATGGACAAAGGAACCTAGCAGGGTACAGTCCACAGGGTTGCAAAGAGTCAGACACGACAGAAGAGACTTAGCACATGACTGTCTAAACCACATCTTCGATCAAAAAGTAATTCATTAATTCACTCAACACATTTATCGTGGACCTGCTCTCTGCCAACAAGTCATATTTGTCTTTTGCAGCAATATGAAAAAACAGATTAATCACTTGTGGAGTTTAACTAATAAACAAATTAAAGCCTTATCAGGTACAATATGTATTATACCTGTAACATTTATCTTGTCTACTAGTTTGCTAATCCTACTGAAAGAGAAAGGTTAGTTTAATATGACGTATTCTTACTCAATTCTTTCTTCCACAAAATTCTCAGTTCAATTACATGTTCTTGACTTTAAAACATCCTGTTCCAATGACACAAGAGAAGACTCTACACATGGACATCACCAGATGGTCAATACCAAAATCAGATTGATTATATTCTTTGCTGGATGGAGAAGCTTTATACAGTCAGCAAAATCAAGACTGGGAGCTGACTGTGGCTCAGATCATGAACTTCTTATTGCCAAATTCAGACTTAAAATTGAAAAACGTGCGGAAAATCACTAGACCATTCAGGTGTGACCTAAATAAAAGCCCTTAGGATTATACAGTGGAAGTGACAAATAGATTTGAGGGATTAGATATGATAGACAGAGTGCCTGAAGAACTATGAATGGAAGTTCATGACACAGTACAGGAGGCAGGGATCAAGACCATCCCCAAGAAAAAAAATGCGAAAAGGCAAAACGGTTGTCTAAGGAAGCCTTACAAATAGCTGTGAAGAGAAGAGAAGCAAAAAGCAAAGGAGAAAAGGAAAGACATACCCATTTGAATTCACAGTTCCAAAGAACAGCAAGGAGAGATAAGAAAGCCTTCCTCAGTGATAAATGCAAAGAAATAGAGGAAAACAACAGAATGGAAAAAGACTAGAGATCTCTTCAAGAAAATGAGAGATACCAAGGGAACATTTCATGCAAAGATGGGCACAAAAAGGACAGAAGTGGTATGGACTTAACAGAAGCAGAAAATATTAAGAAGAGGTGGCAAGAATACACAGAAGAACTATACAAAAAAGACCTTAACTCAAATAACCAAGATGGTGTTTGGTCACTCACCTAGAGCCAGACATTCTGGAATCCAAAGTCAAGTGGGCCTTAGGAAGCATCACTACAAACAAAGCTAGTGGAGGTGATGGAATTCCAGTTGAGCTATTTCAAATCCTAAAAGATGATGCTCTGAAAGTTCTGTACTCAATATGTCAGCAAATTCGGAGAGCTCAGCAGTAGCCACAGGACTGGAAAAACTTAGTTTTCATTCCAATCCCAAAGAAAGGCAATGCCAAAGAATATTCAAACTACCACACAAATGCACTCATCTTACATGCTAGCAAAGCAATGCACAAAATTACCCAAGCCAGGCTTCAACAGTACATGAATTGTGAATTTCCAGATGTTCAAGCTGGATTTAGAAAAGGCAGAGGAATCAGACATCAAATTGCTGATATCCGCTGGATCATCAAAAAGCAAGAGTTCCAGAAAAACATCTACTTCTGCTTTATTGACAATACCAAAGCCCTTTACTGTGTGTGTAACAACAAATTCTGTGGAAAATTCTACAAGAGATGGGAATACCAGACCACCTTTCTTGCCTCCTGAGAAATCTGTATGCAGGTCAGGAAGCAACAGTTAGAACTGGACATGGAACAACAGACTGCTTCCAAATAGGAAAAGGAGTACATCAGCCTGTATATTGTCACCCTGCTTATTTAACTTATATGCAGAGTACATCATGAGAAACGCTGGGTTGGGAGAAGCACAAGCTGGAATCAAGATTGCCGGGAGAAATATCAATAACCCCAGATATGCAGATGACACCACCCTTATAGCAGAAAGTGAAGAACTCAAGAGCCTCTTGATGAAAGTGAAAGGGGAGAGTGTAAAAGTTGGTTTAAAACATAACATTCAGAAAACTAAGATCATGGCATCTGGTCCCATCACTTCATGGCAAATAGATGGGGAAATAGTGGAAACAGTGTCGGACTTTGTTTTTTGGGGCTCCAATATCACTGTAGATGGTGATTGCAGCCATGAAATTAAAAGACGCCTGCCCCCAGGATGAAAAGCTATGACCAACCTAGATAACATATTAAAAAGCAGAGACATTACTTTGCCAACAAAGGTCTATCTAGTCAAAGCTATGGATTTTCCAGTAGTCATGTATGGATGTGAGAGTTGGACTATAAAGAAAGCTGAGCACCAAAGAATTGATGCTTTTGAACTGTGGTGTTGGAGAAGACTCCTGAGAGTCCCTTGGACTGCAAGGAGATCCAACCAATCCTTCCAAAAGGAGATTAGTCCTGGGTGTTCATTGGAAGGACTGATGCTAAAGTTGAAACTCCAACATTCTGTCCACCTAATGGGAAGAACTGACTCATTGGAAAAAACCCTGACGCTGGGAAAGATTGAAGGCAGGAGGAGAAGGGGATGACAGAGGATGAGATGGTTGGATGGCATCACTGACTCAACGGACATGAGTTTGACCAAGCTCTGGGTGTTGGTGATGGACAAGGAAGCCTGGTGTGCTGCAGTCCATGGGGTCACAAAGAGTCAGACACGACTGAGTCGACTGAACTGAACTGACTTGGCTTTAAAAATATCAATGTAGTTTTCACAAGTATATACCTTCTTGGTTTGAGTATTTGAACATCTCTCATCCCACATATAACAATCACCATTATTCTTCCTTGGTGGTCCTTCTAGATAAAAATTAATTGTGCAGATTGATACTGCTAGGCCATCATAATTCAGTCTGCCACTTCCATTGCAAAACTCTATACTGGAATTAATTCTTATGTTTCCCTACTCACGTCACTTATTTTTCAGAGTTGTTATTTCAGATATCCTCTTGTCACTTCAAACTTCATATATCTACAGGCTCCTTTCCCTCTCAGCTCCTATTTCTTGGAGAAAATAGAAGCCATAAGCCATGAACTCATTGGTACAAATCTATACAATTTCCTGAATGTCTTCCCTTCCAGGAGACTCTGTTCTACTTTACTCTTTGTTTTTCACATATGTTCAATATTTTTCTCTATGTTAATTTATTTCTTAAATGAGCTCAAGTCTGTGCTAATTTTTCCCTTTTGAAACAACTCCTGTCTTTTTCTCTTTCACCCTCACACCAGAGTTTTTTACTTGTTGTTCAGCCTCTAAGACCTGTCTGACTCCTTGCAACCCCATGGACTGTAACACGTCAAGCTTCCCTGTCCTTCATTGTCTCCTGGAGTTTGCTCAAATTCATGTCCATTGAGTTTTTAACTAGTTCTTTTTACTAAGTCTCCTTAACTCAGTCTGTCTTCTGCCTGTGATTCCATGAAGCAACTGCACTATGACTGCTAAAGACCTCCTTGCTACTATATTCAGTAAGTGTTTCACCCTCTTTTCTACAGATAGCTAATTTCTTCATCTAATGATGTGATCTTTTAAAAACATTCTCTTACACTCTCATACAAGCCACTGTGCACTTTTAGTTTTCCTCCTAAGCATCTCAGCTCTCCTTTGCAGTCAGCTTTGCTGGTGCCTCTTCCTGAAACCAAACTGTAAATGAACGGTGATCTTGAGGTCCACCTCACTCTTTATATTCTCCATGAACTAGCTAACACAGAAACATTCCTGAGAAAATATTTACATCACCAGTGTATATGCCTCCCCTGAACATTCAAGTATTATAGCTGTCAGATGGATGTTTCCTATGGTACAACACAGAAAACTTCAACACAATAGTCTCAATACTGAGTTCATTATCCCACTTCTACCCCTACTCCCTCCAAACACAAACAAATGTTCCACCTCTTATGTTCTATTTCAATGAAATATATCACCATGCAATTAGAAATCTTGGAGCCATTTTCAACCCCTGCATCATTCCTCATACCCAAACAAGCATTATGTTCTGTCAGTTCTGCCTCATAGATAGTTTACAATTTTTGACAGCTGGAAGTTCTAAACCATCAAAACTTACATTTTTTGCAGTGGCCTCAACTAGCCTTCTTCCCTCCAATTTTCTTTTTCTTCCTCTCTCTACAGTCATACTTTTCATAAAATGGGGATCTGATTTATTCGGTCACTTTCCTGCTCAAGGTTTCCATGAATTTCCATTACAATTAAGAAAAAATTCAAATTCCTTGACCTGACTTATGAGGCAAAAATTGGAAATACTAGAAGGGGTTCAGACAAAAAGACAGTAAACTTAGTGTTAGACAAATTTTAAAGAAAATTTCTCTTTCCTTGTCCTCATTCTAATACCATTAAGACATCTGACCTCATTACCAAAACATTCTCAGGAAATGAACTTATATTAGCAAATTATACTTTGGAGGGAATTTAAATCAGTCTTACATCTTTCCAAAGGTGATTGTTTTTAAGCCATTTCTACTGTTACTGGAGGGTCAGAATTTTCTTTTGCAAAGAGTCCTTCCAGTGTTCATGAAATTACATTACATTCCCTCTGTGTCACTTTAGAAATAAAAAGTGAAGAGACTTTGGACCCCTAAGTGACTAAATTGAATCAGTGCAGGTCTGTAATTCCAGTATCTCAAGGTTCTGTAAATCATAAATATATTAAAGAATTTGTTGCAGATTATGACAACAAAACCTATTCCAATCTGACACTAAGCTATTCTTGGTCTTTGTCCCACCCACTGTAAATACTGATACATTTCATTGCAGAACTATTAATGTGTTAAGAGTATAGGGTGTTTCCCCAGACCCTGAGGTATTACTTAATATATTCTATACACCATTTTTACCTTTCTAAAATCTAAGACATTGATCTCAAGGTTATTGGATCAAGGATTCTGAGCATGTTTATCAGACTTCAGGTTTGCATAATTTATTTCTACAAGAAGAAGGTAGATTTCCTTTTTCTTTAATATGAAATTCGTTGAAAGAAAGCCGTTAAAAACCATGCTTTTAGAGAATAAGTTACCACACACATTTTCAGGATACCTGTTTTATACAGCTGGGTTGACTTTGGTGTCTTACAAGGTCAAATTCCCTTCCCGTTTTCCTTGGCCTGCCAATGGTGAATCAGTCAATTAATGCCACTGTGACTCCCTTAGTCTTCAAAAACCTCCTTGGTCCTACTGCAGCTTAAGACCAACACTGCATAATCCAAGTGATTTTTGAACAATGATCCCTCTTGGTTGCTGGATTAAAAAGATCAGCTATTTCATAGCTTAGAAATTTCAGGCTCAATGAGGTAAACTGATACAGATGAGGGCTGATCCACTACTCTTGGTGCCCAGCTGGAATAACAAAGCCTTCTGAAAACTTCACCACCTCTCCAAGTGTGTGGTCTTGCAGGCACCCACACATTTGTCTTCACAGTTGCCACATTTCACTCACTAGAGATATCATTGTAGATCTTGGCCCATGTTACCCACACACACTTCATGCTGCCCTGACGCTCAGCCAAAACTTGGAAATTCTCAGGGCTATACCTTTCTATTTCCCATCACCACTACCACCCTCAATCCCATTATACTTAGGCTTTTATTCAAGGAACTTTGAAACAGTCCTCAAGATATTCTAGAGAGATAAGCAGTGTGCCATTCCTAAATAAAATCCTGAGTAACCAGAGAGTCTCGGGTGATTTATGAATATTGATAAAAATTCATGCAGATGGCCCTGAAAAGTTTATAAAAATATTCCAATTATGGTGTTTTTAAGTTTTCATGCTTTAGGGTGGTTCCTTTCAATTTGAAAAAAGGTGAATGTCTGAAATTAAAGCATGAGTAATAAAGCTGTGTTTTATGATTATGCTCTAAAAAGCATATGTTCTATGCCTTTCTCCTAAATTTAAATTAATACTCTTTTTAAAGGAAATAAAGGAACTGGATTATGCAACTGCCTTATTTGTTAAGTTGTGAAACTGAAGCACTTTCCAACCTGATAAGAAAATACAAACATACATACACACACACACACACACACATAAGTTGGACCCTTACCTATAGGGTGTGGACTTGATTTTTATGAATCTGTATAATTCCTTGTCCCCTGAAGGCTTATTGCATGTAACATAGCAATGAACGCTTGTTGCTATTATTGAAGTAGTTTTGCTGATGCTTCAGGTTTTGTATTTCTTTTGCTTTATTTTACAAGAGGATTAAAATCCTAAAGAAAATTTTGCTGCTTAATTAACTGCCAGCTTTGTGTTTTACAAAATCATTTTTTTTACAGTGTTAAGAATTAGGATGTAAATATAAGAAACAAAAAAGCTTCAAATGACTTAGAATTTATAATTAGTGAAATGATCTATTTTGTAACTCACAATGAATGCCTTGGTTCATAGCTACTCTTTTTTTTTTTCTTGCACATACAAAATTTTGCCCTTAAAACTTTTAAGAGACCTAAGCTCAAATAAATTTAAAATAAAATCTAGATAGCTTTGCCATCTACAAATAAAGTGAATATTCAGTATATTTGTGGGCTGCTCAGAGATACTGAATCAGTTGTGCTGAGATTCATTAATTTCCACAATTGGAATCAATTCTTTAGCTCACAAGAGAGTATTTAAAGCAGTTTTAAAGCAAATGAGTAATTGTGAAATGAAATATCACATCATCTTCTCAGCTTGAAACAGATATTAAAATGCAAATTTAATCATTAGAGGTAATACTGTAAATATTTCTAGTTATATCAATCATATAAATTAAAATCAGTTAAACAGTCATGATAAGTATATGTAAGAGCTGAACCCACCTATGGAATAACAATTATACAGGGCCTGCTTTGTGGTGTTGCTGAAAGCAGATTTCATTTTTTCAAAGATATGCATTTGAAGACTTAATTCAGGAAATCCTAATCAATAGGACAAAATGACACAGTCAAATTAACATAAAATCTTTGGAGTATTTGCTCATAATCAGTGAACATCTTACTGAAGTATTTCAGGAACCACAGGATTGAGATGGTAGAAAGGTCTGTAAAAAAAGCTTCAAAGGATATCAGAATCACTTAATAATGACACATAAATTTATATTCATTAAATAAGAAAAGCTCTTGTTCATGCTTCTCCCATTGATTAGTTTAGCCACACAGAGTTAAATAGAAAATAGCTTCTCTTTAAGGTATCTTGCTCTCATTTAACATAATTGCAGTGATCGCCACAAGTCAAGGAGAGAGGTTATGGCCACTTTTCAAAATTAGTAAATTTTGGTTGCTCTGAATAATATTGGGATGAGAAAAAAATGTAAAATTTGAAAACTGAGTAAATTTTTTGCTGTTTACCCATAGGCAATCATACAAGGAACAAACATTAATGGCATATGTAGTCTTTATTGCAAATGAAGATGAGTATGAAAATTCATAGCAGAGGAGACTATTATAGAAAAATCCTTGGTTATGAGCTTCAGAATGTAAATATTAAACCTAGGTGTTTTTTCCTTTAAGGCTTGTGGCTAGTTTGGCCATAACAGAATTGGTAATCAATAAGAGACTTTGTTAAAAAAAAAAAAAAGAAAACAAAAAGAATCAAAAATAGATTTAAATTACTACCCCCTAAGTAAGTATTCTTGCCTGGAGAATCCCATGGACAGAGGAGCCTGGTAGGCTACAGTCCACGGGGTCTCAAAGAGTCGGACACAACTGAGCAACTTCAAGAAGAAGAAGAAGTAAGTACTGAATACACAAGAAGGCAAGAATACACAGAAGAACTGTACAAAAAAGATCTTCATGACCCAGATAATTACAATGGTGTGATCAATCACCTAGAGCCAGACCTCCTGGAATGTGACATCAAGTGCACCTTAGAAAGCATCACTACAAACAAAGCTAGTGGAGATGATGGAATTCCAGTTGAGCTATTTCAAGTCCTAAAAGATGATGCTGTGAAAGTGCTACACTCAATATGCCCACAAATTTGGAAAACTCAGCAGTGACAACAGGACTGGAAAAGGTCAGTTTTCATTCCAATCCCTAAGAAAGGCAATCCCAAAGAATGCTCAAACTACCACACAATTGCACTCATCTCACATGCTAGTAAAGTAATGCTCAAAATTCTCCAAGCCAGGCTTTAGCAATACATGAACCGTGAACCTCCAGATGTTCAAGCTGGTTTTAGAAAAGGCAGAGGAACCAGAGATCAAATTGCCAGCATCTGCTGAATCATTGAAAAAGCAAGAGAGTTCCAGAAAAACATCTATTTCTGCTTTATTGACTATGTCAAAGCATTCGACTGTGTGGATCACAATAAACTGTGGAAAATTCTGAAAGAGATGGGAATACCAGACCACCTGACCTGCCTCTTGAGAAACCTGTATGCAGGTCAGGAAGCAACAGTTAGAACTGGACATGGAACAACAGACTGCTTCCAAATAGGAAAAGGAGTATGTCAAGGCTGTATATTGTCACCCTGCTTATTTAACTTATATGCAGAGTACATCATGAGAAACGCTGGGCTGGAAGAAGCACAAGCTGGAATCAAGATTGCTGGGAGAAATATCAATAACCTCAGATATGCAGATGACACCACCCTTATGGCAGAAAGCGAAGAAGAAGAACTAAAAAGCCTCTTGATGAAAGTGAAAGAGGAGAGTGAAAAAGTTGGCTTAAAGCTTAACATTCAGAAAACTAAGACCATGGCAACTGGTCCCATCACCTCATGGGAAATAGATGGGGAGACAGTGGAAACAGTGTCAGACTTTATTTTTCTGGGCTCCAAAATCACTGCAGACGGTGACTGCAGCCATGAAATTAAAAGATGCTTAATCCTTGGAAGGAAAGTTATGACCAACCTGGATAGCATACTAAAAAGCAGAGACATTTCCTTGCCAACAAAGGTCCGTCTAGCCAAGGCTATGGTTTTTCCAGTGGTCATGTATGGATATGAGAGTTGGACTGTGAAGAAAGCTGAGCACCAAAAAATTGATGCTTTTGAACTGTGGTGTTGGAGAAGACTCTTGAGAGTCTCTTGGACTGCAAGGAGATCCAACCAGTCCATCCTAAAGGAGATCAGCCATGTGTGTTCATTGGAAGGACTGATGCTGAAGCTGAAACTCCAGTACTTTGGCCACCTAATGCAAAGAGCTGACTCATTGGAAAAGACCCTGATGCTGGGAGGGATTGGGGGCAGGAGGAGAAGGGGACGACAGAGGATGAGATGGCTGGATGGCATCATTGACTCGATGGGCATGAGTTTGAGTAAACTCCGAGAGTTGGTGATGGACAGGGAGGCCTGGCGTGCTGCGATTCATGGGGTGGCAAAGAGTTGGACACAACTGACTGACTGAACTGAACTGAACTGAAGTAAGTACTGAAGACCAATTTCAATGAGAAATAGTTTCAAAAAGCTGGTTGATGAGGTCTCCAAAGATAAATAGAGGAGTTTGTTCATTGGAAGGGCTGATGTTGAAGCGAAAACTCCAATACTTTGGCCACCTGATGCAAAGAGCTGACTCATTTGAAAACACCTTGATGCTGGGAAAGATTGATGGCAGGAGGAGAAGGGGACAACAGAGGATGAGATGGTTGGATGGCATCACTGACTCAATGGACATGAGTTTGGGTAAACTCCGGGAGTTGGTGATGGACAAGGGAGGCCTGGAGTGCTGCAGTTCACGGGGTCGCAAAGAGTCAAACACAGCTGAGTGACTGAACTGAACTGAACTTGCTAGTCAGATTTCTCAGGGTTGCTTAACTTCTCTGGGTCACAGCTACCACATCTGTAAAACATAGAGAGCCATGAAGATGTTTAATTATATAGAGATTTCCTGAGGCAATGTCTCTAGGTCCCTTTCAATCTGGGGTATGTAACGTAAGAAGGTCCTAGAATCTAGCATAAAATGACAATTTGATAAAAGGTGAACAACTGGGTGGTTATTTCTGTTAAAAAGGCAATTAGGATGAGAAAGAACAGGAATTCAGGGAAGGAGCATCTTCAATTAATTAAAGGAGAGTTTATTTCTATCAACCTATTAGAAGAGCATGCATCCAAGATAAAAATGAGGTTTGTTAAAACTATGGTTATTCAGGAGGATAGCGGGAGTAGGGGAGATAAATTAGGAGTTTGGGATAAATATATATATACACTACTATCTATAAAATAAATAAGGACCTACTGTATAGTTCAGGGAACTATATTCAGTATCTTATAATAACCTCTAATGGAAAATAATCTGAAAAAAATATACACATAAATGTATAACTGAAGTACTTTGCTGTATACTTTAACACAACACTGTAAGTTAGTTAGACTTCAACTTTTAAAAATGAACACTTACTATGGTCATAGAATTCAAACAGAAAGCAAATGAGGTTTGTTGAAATTGGTGCTGTTGAGAAGCCTATCGTCAGTGACTAACAAAGTCTGAAGTGCAAACTCAAAATTCAACCAAATATAAAATAAAATAAGAACACCCTAAGCACAGAAGATTAGATTTCCCAACCTCTGTTGTGACTAGGTTGTGATCAAGAGATAGAATTCTGAATACTGGAATGTGAGTAGCACTGATGTGGTCCCCTTATAAGCCTAGCTCTTCAGAGCATCCTGCACAATCCTACTGTTCTCTTTATCTGTCCTGTGTTGCCTGAAAATGTAAGTAGTCACAAGGTCCCCATTAGACCAAAAAAATGTATTTATATTGCTTTTTGATATGCATTTTGCCTTTTGATATATGCTTTTTGATATGGCAGTGTAAAACTCTTTTAAAATTATCTTTACATTGTTGGTGTTGTTCAGTTGCTAAGTCATGTCTGACTCTTTGCAACCCCATGAACTGCAGCACGCCAGGCTCCTCTGTACTTCACTATCTACTGGAGTCTGCTCAAACTTGTGGCCATTGAGTCAGGGCTGCCATCCAACCATCTCATCCTCTGTTGTCCCCTTCTCCTCCTGCCTTCAGTCTTTCCCAACATCAGGGTCTTTCCCCATGAGTCAGCTCTTTGCATCAGGTGGCCAAACAACTGGAGCTTCAGCTTCAGCATCAGTCCTTCAAGTGTTATTATTATGCCTTTTGACCTTCACTATTTTTCCCACCCCCACCCTCTGCCTCTGAAAGCCATTAATCAATTCTTTGTGTTTATGAACTTATTTTTTCCTCTTTAGATTTTACACGTAAGATAGATTATAAGGTATCTGTCTTTCTCTGTTTGACTTACTTCACTTAGCAGAATGCCCTCAAGGTCCATCATGCTGTCACAAATGGAAAGATTTCATTCATTTTTATGATTGAATAATATCCTATTCTCTCTATATATATACTATATCAGTTCAGTTCAGTTCAGTCACTCAGTCGTGTCCGACTCTTTACAACCCCATGAATTGCAACACGTCAGGCCTCCCTGTCCATCACCAACTCCCCGAGTTTATTCAAACCCATGTCCATGGATTTGGTGATGCCATCCAACCAACTCATCCTCTGTCGTCCCCTTCTCCTCTAGCCCCCAATCCTTCCCAGCATCAGGGACTTTTCCAATGAGTCAACTCTTTGCATGAGGTGGCCAAAGTATTGGAGTTTCAGCTTCAGCATCAGTCCTTCCAATGAACACACATGGCTGATCTCCTTTAGGATGGACTGGTTGGCTCTCCTTGCAGTCCAAGAGACTCTCAAGACTCTTCTCCAACACCACAGTTCAAAAGCATCAATTTTTTGATGCTCAGCTTTCTTCATAGTCCAACTCTCACATCCATACATGACTACTGGAAAAACAATAGCCTTGACCAGACGGACTTTTGTTGGCAAAGTAATGTCTCTGCTTTTTAATATGCTATCTAGGTTGGTCATAACTTTCCTTCCAAGGAGTCTTTTAATTTCATGGCTGCAGTAACCATCTGCAGTGATTTTGGAGCCCCAAAAAATAAAGTCTGACACTGTTTCCACTGTTTCCCCATCTATTTCCCATGAAGTGATGGGACCAGATGCCATGATCTTAGTTTTCTGAATGTTAAGCTTTAAGCCAACTTTCTCACTCTCCTCTTTCACTTTCTTCAAGAGGCTTTTTAGTTCTTCGCTTTCTGCCATAAGGGTGGTGTCATCTGCATATCTGAGGTTATTGATATTTCTCCCAGCAATCTTGATTCCAACTTGTGCTTCTTTCCAGCCCAGCGTTTCTCATGATGTACTCTGCATACAAGTTAAATAAGCAGGGTGACAATATATAGCCTTGACATACTCCTTTTCCTATTTGGAACCAGTCTGTTGTTCCATGTCCAGTTCTAACTGTTGCTTCCTGACCTGCATACAGGTTTCTCAAGAGGCAGGTCAGGTGGTCTGGTATTCCCATTTCTTGAAGAATTTTCCACAGTTTATTGTGATCCACACAGTCGAATGCTCTGGCATTGTCAATAAAGCAGAAACAGATGTTTTTCTGGAACTCTCTTGCTTTTTCAATGATTCAGCGGATGTTGGTAATTTGATCTCTGGTTCCTTTGCCTTTTCTAAAACCAGCTTGAACATCTGGAGGTTCACAGTTCATGTATTGCTAAAGCCTGGCTTGGAGAATTTTGAGCATTACTTTATTAGCATGTGAGATAAGTGCAATTGTGCAGTAGTTCTTTGGGATTGCCTTTCTTAGGGATTGGAATGAAAACTGACCTTTTCCAGTCCTGTGGCCACTGCTGAGTTTTCCAAATTTGTGGGCATATTGAGTGCAGCACTTTCACAGCATCATCTTTCATGATTTGAAATAGCTCAACTGGAATTCCATCATCTCCACTAGCTTTGTTTGTAGTGATGCTCTCTAAGGCGCACTTGACTTCACATTCCAGGAGGTCTGGCTCTAGGTGAGTGATCACACCATTGTAATTATCTGGGTCATGAAGATCTTTTTTGTTCAGTTTTTCTGTGTATTCTTGCCACCTCTTCTTAATATCTCCTGCTTCTGTTAGGTCCATACCATCTCTGTCCTTTATCGAGCCCATTTTTGCATGAAATGTTCCCTAGGTATCTCTAATGTTCTTGAAGAGATCTCTAGTCTTTCCCATTCTGTTGTTTTCCTGCATTTCTTTGCACTGATCGCTGAGGAAGGCTTTCTTATCTCTCCTTGCTGTTCTTTGGAACTCTGCATTCAGCTGGGAATATCTTTCCTTTTCTCCTTTGCTTTTTGCATTTCTTCTGTTCTCAGCTATTTGTAAGGCCTCCTCAAACAGCCATTTTGCTTTTTTGCATTTCTTTTTCTTGGGAATGGTCTTGATCCCTGTCTCCTGTACAATGTCAGGAACCTCTGTCCATAGTTCATCAGGCACTCCTATCAGATCTAGTCCCTTAAATCTATTTCTTATTTCCATTGTATAATCAAACGGGATTTGATTTAGGTCATACCTGAATGCTCTAGTGGTTTTCCCTACTTTCTTCAATTTAAGTGTGAATTTGGCAATAAGGAGTTCATGATCTATATATTATATAGCATATATACATATATTACATATACCACAGTATCTTTATCCATCTATCAATGGATATTTAGTTCTTTCCATCTTGGCTATTATAAATAGTGCTGAAATGAACACGGAGGTGAGTGCAGATAGATATCTTTTCAAGTTAGTGTTTTCATTTTCTTTGGATAAATACCCAGAAGTGGAATTGCTGAATCATATAGCAGTTCTATTTTTTTTTTTTGAGGAATCTTCATACTGTTTTCCATAGTGACTGCACCCATTTACATTCTTGCCGAGAGTGCACATGGGTTCTATTTTCTCCACATCATCATCAACACTTGTTATCTCATTTTGATGAGCTAACATTCCAACAAGTGTGAGGTGATGTCTCATTGTGGTTTTGATTTGCATTTTCCTGATGATTAGTAATGCTGAGCATCTTTTCATGTGCCTGTTGGCCATCTGTATGTCTTCTTTGAAAAACGTCTATTCAGGCCTTCTGCCCAGTTTTGAATCTTCTTTTTTTTGCTCTTGAGTTATAATGATTTTTAATGTATTTTGGATTTTAACCCCTTTCTAGATCTATGATTTGCAAATATTTCCTCCCATTCGGTAGGTTGCTTTATTTTGTTGACAGTTCCTTTACTGTGCAGAAACCTTTTAGTTTGATACAGTCCCACTTTGATTATGAAGAACAAATAATCTCATTTGCCTCTCATGTCCACCATCATCAGTCTTCTAATAAGAGTTTTCTGTATCCTGCAAGGAATTTGAGACGATCCTATCCTTTTGTTGAGAGAGGTTAAAGTTAGCATCTCTGTGATTCAGCATCCAGGTAATCTCCCCTCTCATTTGCTTTGACTTTGGGAGAGCACTTACTCAGCAACTGTAATCACATTCCCTTCCCCTTGTTTGTTTTGAAGGAACTTCTGATAAGTCATTGTCTTTCAGCATAAGGTTCTGTGAATTTAATTCACCAGCTCCATATCCTTATTTTATATGTTATATTAGGGTCTTATATTCTGCCCTCCCTACCTGTGCACTCAGAGACTTGTTACTTCGGCCCCTGAATCCTTGATCTACAGTTTTAATGAAAATGTCCTCAACGTTTGCTGACAAACCTTATAGGATCTGAATTGCTGACCTGGGTACTGTGGCCAGTTGCTGTCCACTAATCATACCTCTACTTCAGCAGACACCGACTCTTGGAATTAGACAATTTGGGGAGCCTGGTGGACTAAGGTCCATGAGGTCGGAAGCGACTGAGCCCAAGCATGGGCGCTAATGATTTCTGAGCTCATAGTTGTCTTTTCCAGTCATAAATCAGTCTCTTCATTAGCATATTTTTACAGGCTTATTCTCATGTGCCACATCTTTAAATAAACCACTGTTATCACCAAAGTCTGAAGTCCTTCTTAAAACATCACTTTGTGTTTTCCCATCTAATCCATTCACTAGTATTCCTCAGAAAAGATGGCATTTAGAGTACTGAATCTTATTTTTTATTATTCTAAAGTTAAATAACAGACTTTCCCATTAAGCTTGATATCAAAAAAATTACAAGTGGCACCAAGTCCTTTGGAAATAAAAATACTGCTCAGGAGGTTAAAACTCAGTTAACAGTTAATCTGATTCATTGAGGAAACCGTATATGGCAATCGGTTCATCTCCACTTACATGACTACATGACCAAATCTCCATGGAAAAAATTAGACTGCTTTCAAAATGAAAATATTATTTGAGGCAAGGGATACAGAGAATTCCATGGACAGAGGAGCCCGGCAGGCTGCAGTCCATGTGGTCACAAAGAGTCAGGCATGACTGAGTGACTAACACTTTCACTTTCACACAAACGTCTACTATGTGAGATATATGAGCTGATGCTCAGTAACATCTCCACCCTTTAGTCTCTCCCCTGATACCGACCAGAGAATAAGACCTTTCAAACTCAGTTGCCAACAGTGCTGCCATTAGGTTTTAGAAATGTGATTTAGCATACGAGATTTGAAAGATAAAGGAGAAGAGAAAAACCACTACTTTTGGTAGTATTTGCTGGGACATGAGTAAACATCGGCAGATGGCAGATATGGGAACTTGTCCATGACTTTCAAGCACCCTCCACTGAATTACCCACTTCAGTGCTACAGTTCTAGCAGTTGGAATTTTCTAAAACAGCCTTTGTAAATTTTTCCGTATGCATCTCAAACAATTTTATAAATTTCTATCACCCTGTATTAAATTTTTAAAACTTTTTCTTTTTACAGGACTCTGGCTGATGTATTTATTGGCATATCATCTTGCATAACGTGCTGAATAACTTGACTGGTGACTTTGTGTTTCCAAGAAATAGCTCTGTTTTGTGTGAGTGAGGACATTTGGAAAAGGCAGGAGTCAAGGTGTCATGGCAGCTACAGAATAAACACAGTAGGCAAGAAAAAGAGAGAGGGTCGAGGAGAAATATGTAAGCTCTTACAAAGGGCAAGAGACAATAAAGACAGTGCTATATACCAACACTCCAGGTTTGGGTCTGATGAAAAAAAAGAAAATGAAAGGTATACTCTAAGATCTTGTTGAAGACCACCTATAATACTAAATGATGGAAAAGCCAAATTAGTGAATGGCATTGTATACATAGAACAGTTTCCATCCTGTCATAAGAAGCAGAATATAGGGTGTGCTATATAACCTGACTTTATAGAATCACTCTTCTTTAACCATCTAATATATGACAGAATTATGGCCATTGAAATTAAAATTACATTTTATTGAAATGAAATTACATGTATATTCACTCTCCATGTATGTTTAAATACCACTGCTCACCAATCTAAGAAATAATCTTATTAGCTCATTTGAACACCCTAAAACTCTGAATCTTGTTTTTCTCCAGAATAACTGAATAAAAATTTAACATTATATACTATTTGATTATAAAAATCCAATAAGAGACTGTTGAAAGATGCCAAATTTATTGTACAATTGTGGCTTTAGACATTCAGGTTTTTACCACACAGAAGGCAGAGTGCTCATCAGTTCTGGAACTGTCACCTCTTAAAAGATAGTTATATATAGATGCACACACATCTGCGTGTGTATGTGTGTGAATGAGGGGGCAGGGTGTGGAGAAATTGCCTGGGATAGAGCATGAGGGAATTTTCTGGGAGGTACCAAGTTCTATTTCTTAGGGATATGATATCTATTTGCTGAAACTCATTGAATTACACACTTGAAACTTATGAATTTTGTTTTTCACTATAGGTACATTTTACCGAAAAAAGAAAAAAACCTAAACAAATATTGATTCTAGTTAGTAGGCTTGCTTTTGGTCATGGTCTTTATTAACAACTCTGAAACTACTTTCCATGTTCAGCCTTGTGAAATGAATCCATTCACTGTGTATAATAGGAATCAGATTTCTCACTGTCAAGGAAGGGGACTTATAAATATGAAGAAGGTGACTTAAATTTACACAATTCGTATATAAACACATAGCAAATATGAATTTGTGAATTTTGTGTATAGACACACACATACATGTATATACATAGGTGGATAGATATTTGATAGCTACAATAATAAATATAGAGGTTATATATACAAATATATTTCCTGGTCCTCTCTCCTCAGAGGGCTGAGACACATGACCTTCTTATTGCCCAAATCTTTATTTATAAATAATATTGTTCATGAAGAGAAATCTGGGCTCCCTGAAGAAATGGCTGATTCCAGGACTGGGGCAAGAACAGTATATAGGATGAGTCAGGGGCAGTCTATGCTTCTAGAATGTAAGGAAGTTTTGGAAGTTTTCAAAAAATAACAGAGCCCTGTGAAAAGTACACAGATTAAAGACTGTGTCTCAGACTGAACCTGAGACAATTTAAATATTACAATGAATAATAATATAACCAATTAAATAAAGTATGAATATAAAACTTCATGTTGATATAAATAAATGAATGAATGAATAAGTAAATTGCAAAGGTGGGTAAGGTCTTTCTTACAGAAAAATACCAACTAACAAATAGAGAAGAAGGGAAGGATTTTGGAAATTATCAATGTACGTGAACATAGGTGAAAGTTTGATGAGGAACTGAATGTTTACTTGGTATCTCACATAAATTTCTTATTAATCAGAAAGCAAAAAAAATAGATGATGTAGTGGAGAAACTGCCAGACACCACCTGAAACTCGTGACCAAAGTTAACATTACTAAAACTGAGATAAACTGACATGTGCCTTCTTTACAATTCACTGAGGACGCATTGTTCATTTGGCATTTCTGAACTTACCACCCTAACCCCACTCCTCCTTAAAAATGTGCAAGCTAAAACAAATAATGGGGAAACCATAGATAAACCAAAATTGAAGAAAATTCTACAAAATAACTAAAATTACTGCCCTTTATTTTTCAAAAATGCCAAGGTTAAAGAAGAGAAAGGCTGAAGGACTGGTTCAAATTAGAGGAGGAAAAAAGAGACATTACATGAATGCAATGCATTATTCTCAATTAGATGTTGAACTAGCAAAAATTTACTGTAAAATACCTTATTGGACCAATTGATGAAATTTGAATGTAGAGTGCAGAAGATTCAGAAAAAAAGTATGAGAGAGAAAGAGAACGAGAATAATGCAAACATAGTGAAATATTAAAAGAAATTGGCAAATCTGAATTAAGGGTATATGGGAGTTCGTTGACTATTAAATCAACTTTTCTCTAAGTTTGAAATTATATAAAGTAATAGTGTCCTAAAAATGACTCAGAATAATTTAAATACATATTTTAAAAGTCCAATATACTTGTACATTATTTTAAAAAACTTTAAAAAATATCTTATATAGGTTTGAAAGCTTAATAATATAAAAATGTCAATTCTCTAATTTTTCTATACGCTCAATTAATTTCAAGTGAAAATGAAAAGTTTATGGAAATGAACAAGATGTTATAAGCATTATATGAAGCAAATGGTCAATAACAGCTAAAAAATACTTTAAAAAGATAAAAATTAGGAGAAATCATACTACTCTAAAGGGCTTTCCTGGTAGGTCACATGGTAAAAAATCTGCCCTCAATGTGGGAGACCTGAGATCAATCCCTGGGTCAGGAAGATTCCCTGGAGAAGGGAATGCAACCCACTCCAGTATTCTTGCCTGGAGAATTCCATAGACAGAGGATTTTGGTGGGCTATAGTCCACAAGATCGCAAAGAGACAGACATGACTGAGCAGCTAATACTTTCACTTTCACCAATTCAAAAGCTACATTATTGAACAAAGTGTTGTATTAGCAAAAGAAAAGATAGAATAATGGAACAAATTAAAGAAACAGAACCACATACACATGGTCATCTGATTGATGGCAAAGGTATTGTTATAATACAGAAAGGATGTGTGATCTTTTAAAACATCATCTGTGAATCTGGCTACTCCAACAGGGGGAGTGATCTTCAACCTCTACCTCATACCATATATAACAATCCATTCCAGATGGACTATACATTTAAATGTCTATGGTAATAAAACTAGAATGTAGCAGAGAAGAATACATTTATGATCTTGAAGTAGCAAAATTCCATAAACATCTCACAAAACACATATACCTATCAGACAACATTGAAAAAACAGGCTTGTTAAATTAATAACATTTTTCTATCACAAGGTACCATTAAGAGCATGAAAAGTAAACCAGAGTTAGAAAAAAGTGTAACAGTACATATTTCCAACAACTCAAATTCATGACCTATAAAACACTGATAAGTTGTTTTTAAAAGAACACAATAGAAAAAATGGAGAGAAAAGGCTTAAATAGGAGCCTCAACAACAGAGAATTCTCTAAAAAGGCCAACAAAAACATGAAAAGTGGCAAAATAATATCAGAAGTTAGGGGAATGAGAATTAAATCCAAAGTTGATATATGACTAGCCTTAATCAGAATGGGGAAAAAAAATATTAGCCTGGTAATACTAAGAAACATTGGCAAGTATTTGGACTCTCATCCATTACTGGCAGGACCTTATATTAGCAAAACCACTTTGACACCGTGGAAAACTGTTAGGATGTACCCAAACTAAACATGCACCTAGCCTTTGATCTGAATTTTTTCCCCTATTTTATATTCTACAGAAATGCATACAAATGTGCACCAAACAACATGGATATATACAGGAAAACCATAGTCATGATGTCTTACAGAAGATGATGAGATGGGAACAAGAGGGAGAAACTAGCTTCTGAAACCAGCATTCTTTTATTAACTAAAAGGAAAGGCAGGAAATATGATGCCAAATGTAGATAAGTCTTTCTGTCTGGAGGGGAAAGATGAAGGAATATTTCTCTGCTACCATTAGGGAAGTATACAGCAAGATCATTCAGCTGAGAGGAATTATTTGCCAAGCATTTGAAGTCATAACCTTGCTATTTGAGAATCAAGAGGCATGTAATAAGAAATGGGAGAAATTAAAATCAGGGGGAAAAGGAATTTTCAAGAGATGAGGTGAAATCATGTAATGACAGCATGAAGGAGAGAAAAAAATTCAGCCTGCAGTGAGGCAACATTATAACTATGCTGCAGAGAGATTTGCCTTGGGCTACCAGAGCAAAAGTTATAGAAGAAAAGGATGGAAATAAAACTTTTCTGGAATTGTATTATAGAGATGTAACAGTAGGTCTGCCATTAATTTTAGTGAATGGTATGTCATATGTTTCTTTTAAAGTCTCAGGGCAACTGGGACTTCTTTCAGTGTATACCTTGATATTTTGAAAACAGGATGATTAAGAAAAAAGAAAGAAAAGGAGCAGAGAAATGATTGTTACCAGGAGATCTGCATTGAGTTGACAACTTCAGGTGCTGACATTAGGTCCTGTTTTTCTGGAACTTACAACACAAAGGAAAACAAGTTGAGAAGGGCAAGAGAGAAGGCATATAAATTCATTTCAAGAAATGAACATTTTAGATCACCACTGAATTCAAAGAGGAATTTATTGTTTTTTTCTTTTTTTCAAAGAGGACTTTATTGTAAAGAAGGCACTTACATTTGAGGTATTGGGAAAAAAATAAACAATCTTGACAAGTTGTAGACTTAAAAATAAATGGTTCAAATAACCATTTCTTTTGGCCACTTCCACTAATATTTGTGTGTTGGGTGCTACACTAAATCTTAACTCAACGAAAGCAGTACTTTGTGAGCACCTGTGATAATATAGTCCAAGTATTTTGGTTCATGATGACTTCATACAAGAATAGACCTCAGGGAATCTGAAGAAAAGGTTAATTAAAATGTTTATTTGACAGATTCTCAAATATCACATGTTTCCAATGGCCTTTGGCAGAATTTCCCAGTATGTGGTGGAAATTTTCAATCTAGACTTGTGGAATTGCCTGATTGCCCGGGACAATTCACTTTTTTCCCAGACGTAGCCAAAAACAGATCACAATCTATCTCTGGAAGAAAGTATAAAAACATGGTCAAACAACTGAGGCAAGCATTTGCTTGAAATCATAGGATGGACAGCATCCCCCCAGGACTGGCAGATCAAGAACTCTAATGCCATAAGTGCTCTACCTCAGATCTTTTATAGGACAGAATTTTACCTTTAATTTTAGAGTCAAGCTTAAGAGATCAGAGACTATTGCCTCCAGTGGAAAAGTAAGCATGTTACTCCAAGAGGAGCAGATCACTACCCTGATCCCGGTTCCAGGCCAGTGAGCCAGGGATTCTGCACAAAGAGGCAGAACAGAGAGAACAGAGAGTTTTGGTGTGCTCCTTGAAGAAATGGATTTTATTTGAACAGAGTGCAGTAAGTTCAAGTTTAAGGACGCTGGAGAACATAATGGAGATTTTAGCTGTGAATGATTAAGAGAAAGCTGGTGACTTCCATGAGAGCACAAAGCTAAACCACAGATCACCTAGTTTACTGGAGAGCATCATGGAAAGAGGCTGCTAAAAAGAGCTCTTCTGAGTCAAAACAGACCTCAAAAGTTGAACTCAAAAAGTACCCCAAGAATGAGGCCCACGTTTACTTGAATCAGTTTGTGAAACTATTTATGCTCCAAGATATTGTTGAAAACAACAGAGCAATGAATCAGAAATTAGTGGAGCCTAAGAGTTGGGTGTTACACACACAAAGGCGGAGAGCAAAACGGAGAAAGGGAAAGAAACAGGCAAAAAGAGCCCTACTGAAACAGTCACCCTACCGTGACTGTGCACATTGCCAAAGGCTGTGCTTTCTGAGGATCTACGGCAGGGGGTTCACACTGCTGGTGACACAGACTTCACAAACCAGTCTAGCCAAGTTGCTAAACAAATACACAAATAGCAGCATTAAAAAGCTTTGATGATAGGGTTCCGTATCCAGAGCTAGCACAACACATTATCTAAAATGTTCAGTTTTCAACAATGACAACAAAAAACAGGTGACACATTGGAATGTGTGACACACACAGGGAAACACAGAACAGGTGACAGGAACTGCCTGTCACGGAGCCCAGATGTTAGATTTAATAGACAAAGGCTTCAAAGCAACCTTTATAAACACATTTAAAAAACTAAAGCACACCGTGCTTAAGAAGTATAGGAATGTCAACAGTGTTTCATCGTGCAGTGGATATAAATAAAGAGAAATTATTAAAAAATACAAAAGAACCACATGGAAACTCTGAGCTTGAGAAGTATGCCTGAAATGAAAAATTTACTAGAGGGATTCAACAGTAAACTTGAACTGGCTGAAAAATCAGCTGAACAGTTGATTGACAGAGACTGTGCAGTCTGTCGAGAGAAAAGAAGAACAAAGAAAAATAAACAGACACTCAGAGAAATGTGGGACACAAATTCACCAACATATGTGTAACATGAGTAGCAGAAAGACAGGAGAGAGAGAAAGGACTGAAAAAATTATTCAAAGAAATCATGACTGCAAATTCCCAAGTGGATGAAAAACATTCATCTAGACAACCACGGAGGTCAGTGAACTCCATGGAGGGTAAAATTATATCTACACCCTGACAATTCATGTAAAAATGGTGAAAGACAAAGACAATTCTTGAAAATAGCAAGAGTAACATGACCTGTCAGACACAAAGGAATCCCAGTAAGACTAACATCTGACTTCTCATCACAAACAACGGAGGCCATAAGGGGGATGATACATTCAAGGAACTAATCATTATTATGGGGAAATGTCTAGCCTCGTGCTAGTACAGTACTAGAACAGACCTAATTCTTGTGTTGTTAAGAGTTCAGTCCCCATCACTCTGGTCTACAGCTGATCTGGATTCCCACGGACAAGGTAGTACTGTGGTCATCAGCATCGCCCCTCCGCCCACAGCTGTGACTTCGAGCTTTTTCTTATTTTTCTGGCATCTAGGGATGGCTCTCAGCGCTTTAGAATCTGGTTCTCTCTGTGTGTATATATATATATATACACACACACATATATATTGCTTAGCATTTATAGGAATGTTTAATGGAAAAATAATAAGAGATTTTCATAGTGCTTTGACATACTGGTCCCAAATTGAAAAAAAAAAAAAAAAAAAATGAGCTACTTTGGCTCATCCTTACGGACACTGCTTCACAAAGCAACATCTTATTGATAATGTTTCCAGGGATGGCAGGATGGAAGTAAGCCTCTCAAATCTCCTTGAAGAGCACCGGCGGGAGGGAGCAGAGCTGACTGGTGGCCTGGGCTTCCTCTCCCGGCTCCTCACTGCGCTCATGCACAGGCCATGCTTTCCCCAGGTTCTCCCGGTCAGCAGCATACACAGCGAAGGCACGGCTGCAGGGTGGGCTGCTACTGCGTGCTCTCCGGCCGGCCCTTTGTAGTGGAGGAGAGGAACACTTGTTGTCCTGGCTGAGATGTTTAGAAATGCTCTGCAGTCTGAAGCAGTTCCTCATTAGCATTGCTTCTCTCTTCCCTTTCTTAAGCGCTTGACCTACTTTCTGACCCTCAGCCTCTTGGCCAGTTCCCTCGTTTATCAATCACTGGCCATCCCCTCCTCCCCAATAAATTGCAATTCTAGGCCTCCTTAATATCTGCTTCTGATAAGAGTGAACGAAATGACCAGGTTTTTGTGTCCTTACAGCATGGTTTAAGAATAGGGGGAGCAAACATAGTCTTTAACAAAATATCTGTTGGATAAAGAATTATTACTATTGTGAGAAAATAGCCAATTCTGCCATTTAAGTCTTTTAATATGGCTAATAAGTATTTGGAAAATATTTTTCTTGGCAAATTGTAAAATGTCCCGGATAACTGAACAAGCAATATGCCTATTTCCAAGCAAATATAGGCATACCTTGTTTTATTGCACAATAATGAGTTTTTTACAGATTGAAGATTCACAGCCACCCGCCACTGTCTGAAAATTGTTAGCATTTCCAGTGATAAAGTATTTTTAAATTAATGTACGTGCATTACTTTTTTTTTTTAAGGACATAATGCTATTGTAGTCTTTATAGGTGGCAGTAGAGTGTAAACGTAACTTTTATATGCACTGGGAAACCAAAAAATGTGTTTGACATGCTTTATTATTATATTCCTTTTATCACAGTGGTCTGGATCAAAATGCTGAGGTGTGCCAGTATGGCTATTGGTTTTTGTTTTTTTTTTTTTTAAAACCAACTGATTAGGTTTATGTAACTTCAAAATTTTACTCTTTAAGATAAATTACCTTTCAATGAGGCTTGGTGAAGAATACATTAGCCCTTTAAGTACCTTTTTATGTTGCTCAGTGGAGAAAAACTTGAACACTTGATTATGTCAAAAATGTACCTTCTAAAAAGCAGACTGCTCCTCTCTACCCCAGAGAAGCATGGGGAGCAAATGAAGCACTGTGAACCTGGGGTCAGGTGGATGGAGTCAGAAAGGTGTCCTCTTGGCAATAAAGTCCCTCTGTGCTTTAAACAACATTAACAGCAGATCTGTGGGTCTACTGAGGGTGGCAATTCAGAAGCCGTCATCACTGCCTTAGCCTCTGTGGATGTTAGAAATCCATATGCCGTGTTCAGGTACTGAACTCGTAGGTCCTCATGTCATGTGAGTATTCTAACTCATATGGTGCCATGTATACCTATAATAGACAATGATCCATGAAATTTAGCCAAATGCATTAAAAAGAAGATGTAAAGGAACATTGAGCTTTGATCCAAAAATGTAAAAAGTTAACTTTGCTATTTAGAGAATGGTTCCTTTTTTTAACCATGTAAACTTGTGTATGTAAAATGGGGTACATTTTTGGTTATATAATGTCACTTTACATTGTCATTTATTTTTAAGCAATTCCTTCATGGTAACTTATTTCTTGAAATACATAATGTATTTCTGTACACATCTAAATTACTACTGCTTAGACACTAAGCAGGATTGTTGCTCTTTTTATATGGCAACCTTGCGTAGAAAAAGTTTAATCAAGTTGGTTGAATAGGTCGACAACTCATGATATAAAATAAAAATATGAGAAATGTGAGCCCTGCAATTTAGAATGCACCATCAACTTCTCCAAATTATCATCGCAACTGAAGCACAAAAGGAAAATATATTTTAAAAAACAGCAAGTTGCACATTTGTCATTTAAATTAAATATACTCCAAAAGATTTCATGCAACTTTCTAAATGTATCCTGTAAGTATAAACTCATTTTAGTTGACAGACATCTAGCTGCTTTGATATATCACTGTAATTATGAAAGCAAGAAAGTAAAACCGTAAAGTACATGGCAGTAAGTTTTGAAAAACACAAATAAAAAATTATATTATGTAAAGAAAACTAGTGAGAAGCTAGTGTTGATATCTTAATCTCATTGGGGACATTCATTTTAATATCATTAAGACTAAGATCGATGTAAGAATGATAGTAACATATAGGAAAAACATTTTTGCTTATTGAAATATTCATTATTGTAATAGATAAAAATTTAATTGCTTGTTTTTCCTGAAATGTAAATATGTGTGAAAAAATGAACTACTCTATAAAGAAATTTTATCTTAAAAATATTAAAAAATGAATTATTTACACAAGTAATTTTCTCAGTCTTTAAATATAGCCTAAGCATTTTATAACTGAAAATAAGATTAAATCTCTATCTACAAATGATTTTATATATACATATATAATTAATATAAACTCAGAAATTATCATATGCTATGACTATGGTTCAATAAACAAAGTCATCTATTAATATAATGATGACAAGAAAGAGTAATTTGGGAAACAGTATCTTATATCAAAATTTTATTAATAAGGTTAACCTAAAAATCTCTGTTTTCCCTCAGGCTCTACATTATTTTTAAACTCCATTAACTGCTAAATTCCTTAAATTGCAAAGGACAAAATGAATTTCATAAAAAGCTATTTATCTCTCTCCAGAGTATTGGAAAAAGTCCAAATAAATGAGCTAATAAGGTTACTTCTAATTTCTTTCTAAAACTACAGATATGTTAAAGAACTTCTAACTATGTAGCAGCTTCAAACTTCAAAATTTCTTATTTATCTACCAAAATTATAAATTATAGAAAGTAAACTGACTTCAATTAATAGAGAATAATTTGACTTTTGAAGAACAAAAATGTGTGTCTCTCATGAAGTTACCTCGGACTACACTGAAATTTAGTTCAATGAAATTTAGATCACATTACTTTAACTAAATAAAAAACTCTGAAATAAATGTATCCTAAACTATAGCTTGTTAAATTTATAGAAAAATAATATATTGACAAACTCCATAAGCTGCATATAAATTGTATGCCTTTAGCTAGATTGGCTTTTTAAATCACATAGCACATATATATATATATAACGTTTTATATATAAAGACATATGTATATATATGACAAGGGGCTTCCCTGATAGCTCAGTTGGTAAAGAATCCGCCAGGGAGACCCCGGTTCAATTCCTGGGTCAGGAAGATCCTCTGGAGAAGGGATAGGCTACCCACTCCAGTATTCTTGGGCTTCCCTTGGGACTCAGCTGGCAAAGAATCTGCCTGCAATGTGGGAGACCTGGGCTCATCCCCCAGGACTGGGAAGGTCCCCTGGAGGAGGGCATGGCAACCCACTCCAGTATGCCATTTCTGTGTTGGTGCAACTGTTTTCTAAATGATGTGATTGCTCGTACTTCTGAATCTTCCCAGGGCTTCTCTGATAGCTCAGTTGGTATGGAAGCTGCCTGCAATGAGGAGTCCCCAGTTCAATTCCTGGGTCTGGAAGATCCACTGGAGAAAGGATAGGCTACCCACTCCAGTATTCGTGGGCTTCCCTGGTGCCTCAGCTGGTAAAGAATCTGCTAGCAATGCGGGAGACCTGGATTCAATCCCTGGGTTGGGAAGATCCCCAGGAGAAGGGAAAGGTTACCCACTCCAGTATTCTGGCCTGGAGAATTCCATGGACTGTATAGTATATGGACTGTATAATATATACTTATAATATATACATTTTATATATAAATGACATTTTATACATACATATATATATGACAAAATTAAAAAATGACAGTGGTCTGAAAGTAGTAGGAGAATAAAAATTCACAAAAAACAGTCATGCAATCTGAAAAGTTACAGATATTGGAAAAATCAAAGATGTTTGGATTCATTTAGTGTCAATTCAACATTATCAGTAATAATTCAGCACTACATAAAAATGATGTTAATATAATGGATCTGAATCAATAGACATTTTCTGTAATGAATTTTGAAAACTCAAAGAGCTTTCTTTTTTCCCTAAATACCACATTCTTGGCTGTGTCAGATACTAAAATTTTTTGAAAAGTGAAAAATCTCTTTTTGAATGAGAGATTTGGTTGACATGGAGAAAAATAATCCAGACTGAGGAAAAATATTTAGGGTTCTGAAAGTGACCCTGACTTTTGCACTCTGTCAGAATGGTTGGTGCTGGTGGCAGCTTAGCCCCTCACCAGCTGTGGTACCCTAGTGAGCTGCTGTTATTCTCTGGAGGTTTCTGTCTCTTCAGTATTCTTATATTGAAATCTCAGCTCCCTGAATTGGTGGTGTTAGGAGGGGTAGGTATTAAGAGGAGGGTTCCACCCTCATGGATGGGATTAGTGCCCTTATAAATGGAGCTCCAATAATTTGCCCACCTGATGCAAAGAGCTGACTCACTGGAAAAGACCCTGATGCTGAGAAAGACAGAGGGTGGGAGGAGAACGAGGAGACAGAGGATAAGATGGCTGGATGGCATCACTGACTCAGTGGACATGAGTTGGAGTGAACTCCAGAGGAGGAGAAGGACAGGGAAGCCTGGCGTGCTGCAGTCCATGGGGTCACAAAGAGTCGGACATGACTGAGCGACAGGACAACCAAAGGAGGCTCCAGAGAGCTTCCCAGCCCGCTCTGCCGTGAGAGGATACAACCAGAGGGTCTGACCCTGAAGAGGGCCCTCGCCAGCCATGCTGGCCTCCTGGCCTCAGACTTCCAGCTTCCAGAACTGTGAACAATAATTTTCTATTGCTTATAAGCTACTCAGTCTGAGCTACTTATTACAGCAGCCGAACAGACTAACAGAGGTGCTGGTGTAGCTCTCCTGCAACCGTTTTCAATTTTCTCACTAATACAAGGGAACTGGGTCCCCTCGGCACTGACTGTAACCCTTAAGATCTTAAAGGGTATCGTGGCCATTCCAGTATTTAAACCAACTTTCTCAAGAATGTGTGGCCAATTAAGTTCCTCTTTTATCTCATTTGACTCTACGCAGCGTCACAATGAAAACTGTTCCTCTCTTTAACCAACAAAAAATCAACCACAATTCAGTATAGTTCAGTCACTCAATCATGTTTGACTCTTTGTGACCCCATGGACTGCAGCATGCCAGGCCTCCCTGTCTATCACCAACTCCTGGAGCTTACTCAAACTCATGTCCATTGAGTTAGTGATACCATCCAACCATCGCATCCTCTGTCATCCCCTTCTCCTCCTGCCTTCAATCTTTCCCAGCATCAGGGTCTTTCCAATGAATCAGTTCTTCACAGCAGGTGGCCAGAGTTTTGGAGTTTTAGCTTCAGCATAACATCAGTCCTTCCTGTGAATATTCAGGACTGATTTCCTTTAGGATTGACTGGTTTGATCTCTTACAGAACAACCACAATTATCGCTCCCTATTTTTTTCTCTAAAGAACTTGGGTGGGGGGTATCTTTTAACTTACAAAAAATCTTAGCCTCATACCTTAAGCACACACCTATCAATCAAAAAGTCCTCTGTAAATGTTCCAGTCAGACTTAGAGGCTCTCATGCAAAGAATCTTCTTGCACTATTTTCCAGCAATAGACGTTCAACATTTAGAGATTCCAAGGAGAGCTTGCTGATTATTCCCTCCAGGACACTTACTATAATATATGTGGTTTTCTAATATGGTGGTAAAGCATTTAAATTATTTTGCTAGCCATTTATAATTCCCTTTTCCTTTCCCGCATGCCTTTTAAAAAGGATGAATTGTGAGGAAAACCATTTTGTTAAGCAAGGTGACAGGTGAAGATGAAAAGTGAAGTAGTAAAAATTGGCTGAGTTTATCCACATTAATAAAAGAAAAAGAATGATTAGAAAAGATTAGAGAGGACCGACAGTTAAAATTTTAGGTAGGAGATGTCTGTAAGAGGATAAGAATAAGAATCAAAGAAGAAAAAACACTTTCCAATAGAGAAGAAGTTAGAGAAATTTGTGTCAGATTTAAAATTGCGAGGAAATCTTATAAATAAGAGAGAGAGAAAAAAAAAACAACAGGCATGTTTGGAATGCTCTATGATATGAGGTGCCATATGGTTCCCTTTTTTTCTCACATGAAACTCTTGAAAAACTTAACATTTTTATCAATGCTTTAGTTATTAGATTAGTATTTCTTTTTGTGAGGGATTTCTCTGAAAGTGAGGTCAATTACACTGGCATCCCTAAAAACGACCTACAAGTTTTATAATATGTGTATAAAACAAATTAAATTCCCTTTCTACTCTGAGCAGACTCGTCAAAATCTCAGTGGGTATTAGACTCATTTCTAAGGAGCAGATGTACTAGTTTCATCTGGAAATTTTATTATTCCAAGATTTCTGCTGATTGTCTTCTAACACTGAAGTCTAACATCTCTATCTATAAAAAACCTAGACCCTCTAATTTCCTCCTATTGATAATCTTTTGTCACAACTTTTAGAATCCAAAACCATTATACTCACTTTTTATTATTTAAATGACACTATATACAGACTTTAGAAGGCTTCCAGTGCCCACTGAATTCAGTATCCACTGAATTCAGTTCAGTTCAGTCACTCAGACATGTCCGACTGTTTGCGACCCCATGGACTGCAGCACGCCATGCTTCCCTGTCCATCACCAACTCCTGGAGTTTGCTCAAACTCATGTCCATCAAGTCAGTGATGCCATCCAACCATCTCATCCTCTGTTGTCATCTTCTCTTCCTGCTGCCAATCTTTCCCAGCATCTGGGTCTTTTACAACGAGTCACTTCTTCACATCAGGTGGCCAAAGTATTGGAGGTTTTAACTTCGGCATTAGTCCTTCCAGTGAATACTCAGGAGTGATGTCCTTTAGGATGGAACAGTTGGATCTCCTTGCAGTCCAAGGGATGTTCAAGAGTCTTCTCCTGATGTGGATGGCTCCAGGTCTGGGGTGCACAAAATGAGCCTAGAGCATCTTCATGGACAACAAGAAGGACCTCCAAAACAATGGAAATGATCAAAATGACACAGGAGCCAGCTTAAAGGGGATCCCATTGGACAATCTGGGAAAATTTGATCATCAAAATTAAAAAAGTACTTAAATTATAACAGAAATAATAGATTATAATTCACTGAGTAAAATAAAGTCATTGAATCTGTTTGGAATTAAATAGAATGAATTAATGAATGAATAAATTAATGCATCATGAAAAAAAAAAAAAGAGTTTTCTCCAAAACCACAGTTCAACAGCATCAATTCTTTGGCATCAGGTTTCTTTATAGTCCAACTCTCACATCCATACATAACTAACTACTGGAAAAACCATAGCCTTGACTAGATGGACTTTGTTGGAAAAGTAATGTCTCTGCTTTTTAGTATGCTGTCCAAGATGGTCATAGCTTTTCTTTTAAAGAGCAAGCATCTTTTAATTTCATGGCTTCAGTAACCATCTGCAGTGATTTTGGAGCCCAAGAAAATAAAATCTGTCACTGTTTCCATTGTTTCTCCATGTATTTGCCATGATGTGATGGTACCAGATGCCATGATCTCAGTTTTCTGAATGTTGAGTTTTAAGCCAACTTTTTCACCCTCCTCTTTCACTTTCAACAAGGGGCTCTTTAGTTATTCCTCAGTTTCTGCCATAAGGGTATTACCATCTATCTGCCTGTCTGAGGTTACTGATATTTCTCCTGGCAATCTTGATTCCAGCTTGTGCTTCATCCAGCCCAGCATTTCACATGATGTACTCTGCATATAAGTTAAATAAGCAGGGTGACAATATACAGCCTTGACATGCCTCTTTCCCAATTTGGAACCAGTCTATTGTTCCATGTCCAGTCCTAACTATTGCTTCTTGACCTGCATACAGATTTCTTAGGAGGCAGGAAAGGTGGTATAGTATTCCTATCTCTTTAAGAATTTTCCACAGAATTTGTTGTGATCCACAGTCAAAGGCTTTGGCATTGTCAATAAAGCAGAAGTAGATGTTTTTCTGGAACTCTCTTGCTTTTTGATAATCCAACAGATGTTAACAATTTGATCTCTGATTCCTCTGCCTTTTGTATATCCAGCTTGAACATCTGGAATTTCACAGTTCACGTACTGCTGACTCGGAGAATTTGAGCATTACTTTGCTAGCATGTGAGATGAGTGTAATTGTGTGGTAGTTTCAACATTCTTTGGCATTGCCCTTCTTTGGGATTGGAATGAAAACTAATGTTTTCCAGTCCTATGGCCACTGCTGAGTTGTCCAAATTTCCTGGCATATTGAGTGCAGAACTTTCACAGTATCATCTTTTAGGATTTGAAATAGCTCAACTGGAATTCCATCACCTCCACTAGCTTTGTTCATAGCGATGCTTCCTATGGCCCACTTGACTTCGCGTTCTAGGATGTCTGGCTCTAAGGTAAGTGATCACACCATCGTGGTTATCTGGGTCATGAAGATCTCTTTTGTATAGTTCTTCTGCGTATTCTTGCCACCTCTTCTCAATATCTTCTGTTAGGTCCATATCATTTCTGTCCTTTATTTTGCCCATTTTTGCATGAAATGTTCCCTTGGTATCTCCAATTCTCTTGAAGAGATCTCCAATCTTTTCCATTCTTTTGTTTTCCTCTATTTCTTTGCATTGATCACTGAGGAGGCTTTCTTATCTCTCCTTGCTATTCTTTGGAACTGTGAATTCAAATGGGTATGTCTTTCCTTTTCTCCTTTGCTTTTAGCTTCTCTTCTTTTCCCAGCTATTTGTAAGGCCTCCTCAGACAACCATTTTGCCTTTTTGTACTTCTCTTTCTTGGAGATGGTCTTGATCCCTGCCTCCTGTACAATGTCACGAACCTCCGTCCATAGTTCTTCAGGCACTCTATCAGATCTAATCTCTTGAATCTATTTCTCACTTCCACTGTATAATTGTAAGGGATTTGATTTAGGTCATACCTGAATGGTCTAGTGGTTTTCTCTACTTTCTTCAATTTAAGTCTGAATTTGACAATGAGGAGTTCATGATCTGAGCCACAGTCATCTCCTGGTCTTGTTTTTGCTGACTGTATAGAGCTTCTCCATCTCACTCTTTCAGTAAATTCTGACTGATCTCCAACTATGTATCAGGCATTTTCTAGTGGTGGACATTTAAAGCTAAATAAAAGAGACATTATTTCCTGTCCTGTGGAGTTAACATTCTAGTTATAGCCATTAAAAGTAAACAAACAGGAAAATATCTAACTGTTAAATGTACTATAAAAGAGAAAGATTGATACAAGAGATCAAAATAGGAAAAGTTAAATTTCAGTTTGGAGGGGTCATGGAAAGCTTTTATGAGATGACACTTTCTTAAAGTTCTTTTTAATCTTTTAAAAAATTTCATGGTAACAATAAAATTTGAATTTTATATTTATATGTTTAGGTATTTCTTTTAATGAGTTTGGGAAAATGCAAAAATTGCAAGAATTTATAAACCTCGATATGTGTTTTGCAAGTGCAGGTGGTAATTTTTGAAAGGATAGCACGGTAAAGTTTGAAGGATTTGATTCTATCCTTTTTGAGCTTGTTAGGAAACATTTGGGATTTCCCAGTGGCTCAGATGGTAAAGAATCTGCCTGCAACGGGGGAGACCGGGGTTCAATTCTTGGGTCAGTAAGATCCCCCAGAGAAGGGAATGGCTACCCACTCTAGTACCAACATTTAGGGTTTTCTTTGTTGTACTTTTTGAATAAATTTATACCCCTTTTTTCCTATTAATGTCAGTATGTTTTAAAGTTCCATTTTTGCTGGAAGTAGAGTCTCATTTTGCTTGAGGCTTACTTGACCATTTAATTAAACAGCAGTTGTCGTATCGTCTGTGATTAGATTTCATCTGTGCCAATTCATTTCCCTCACCATTCACAGTTCAAAGTAAGAAAATGAACCTAAAACCAGCTTAAGAGACGACTTAGGGCATAAAGGACAAAACAAATATGACATCTAACTA
Source organism: Cervus canadensis (assembly GCF_019320065.1). NCBI lineage: Eukaryota > Metazoa > Chordata > Mammalia > Artiodactyla > Cervidae > Cervus > Cervus canadensis. Next base: position 16,869,764 of record NC_057416.1, read on the forward strand.
ATAACAGCAGCAAGTAAAATACTAATTTTAATTTCAACACATTAAATGGAAAATATGCAACTATGTATTTTGGATAAAACCAGCAGGTTATAAACATCACAGAAAGTAAACCAAACACAGGCTTTTTGTACACGGTAATTAGCATTATGCAAAGAGAGAACATGACATTAAGATGACATTCTAGACTTAGGCCTGAATATTCTTGAATTCATAGCAGGTTTTCCTTTAGAAACAATGTCATACATGATGCCTTAATGTCTTTGTCTACCCAAGGAGCCTCAGTTAATCTGTAATGTGATTTTGAGGGTAATATTGTGTTACAGCATCATGTGTTTAGACAACCATATATAAATCCTGCTTATGAAAAAGAAGCTCCTTTTAGGAAATTTTTTAAGAAATTAAAATAATAATATGAGCAAACAGTATACTGTGACAGAGTTAAAAGGTCAAAAGACAAAAAAGTGTAATAGAACATTACAACCCATACCAAATAAAAATAACAGTATCTCTAAGAACATGAGATAATAACAACCTGAAATAAATAACAAAGATGGTTACTTTCCTTGTTTCACCTTCTCAAGGAAGACTTTTCTCCCTTGTCTGCTATGCTACCTGAAAGAAACAGACCCCTTCCTCTACCTGGTGTTGGACTCACGCTTTGATATCATCTGGTACATAATTCTATCATTAAATTGATGTCGCTTTGCTTGTGTGTTCCTCCCACTAACCTAACTGGAAAAAAAAAGAATAAAACATTCCTGATTTCTAACACATAGTAACTGCTCAAAATATCTTGAATAACTGAGTCTTTCTTGTGTTTCAAAATAGCTGTTTTATGGATATTTACAATAAATTCCCTGGTCTTACGTTACCTTTGATGATTTGCCAAGTTTATTTCAGGACCAAATTTATTAACATGTGTAAATACCCATCTCCTCTACTCTCAGCACACGCATGCACAATGCACGCGTGCCCTCACTGACTGAAGGAATTATGTTTTGATCAATCTGGTTCCTTTTTTTTTTTTCATTTATTTTTATTAGTTGGAGGCTAATTACTTTACAATATTGTAGTGGGTTTTGTCATACATTGACATGAATCAGCCATGGAGTTACATGTATTCCCCATCCCGATCCCCCCTCCCACCTCCCTCTCTACCAGATCCCTCTGGGTCTTCCCAGTGCACCAGGCCCGAGAACTTGTCTCATGCAATCTGTTTCCTTAATGTGAGAATTTAAGTCAATCTGCATTAGAAAGGAAGGGGAAAGCCAAGGGTAAGAGAATAAGAACTGCGAAGAGCAGTCGGAAGAAAATAAAAAGTACTTTTAAGAAATGTTGCTGTGGGTTTTACTGACCTTTTCCTAGAAGCACCATTTAAGTATTGGAATGCCTTTTAAAACAAATTTTTGCTGATTGGACTGTGTTGCTTTAAAGACTGTTGGCAAAGTTTGGTCCATGTAAGATGCTCATTTTATTAAGATTCCATTGGGAGGGGCAAGTATATAAGATTTGAAACTTAAGCTGCAGTATTCATTCAGCTTCACCTCAGAGTAAAAGCTTTGCTTTTATATCTTGCCAAGAATGTACTTCAACCATGACCATCTGATTCTTTGAAATATTCTATAAATAATAAAATTCAAACAGATAGGGGCCATTGTGAGTCTGAGACCATGAAATCAATGCTAAAATCGGAACTTTGGGGGGAGTGTCTTATTTTCAAAATTTTTAATTGGAGGATAATGGCTTTACAATGGTGTGTTAGTTTCTGATAACGTGCATCAGCTATAAGTATACACATATCCTGCCCACTTCAGCCTCCCTCCCACCTCCTACCCCAATTCCACTCCTCTAGGTGATCGCAGAGCGCTGAGCTGAGCTTCTCACTAGCTGTCTGTTTTACATATGCTAGCCTATACATGTCAATGCTACTCTCTCAATTTGTCCCACCTTCTCAGAACTTCAACTTCTTTTGAGAATGCAATTTTGGGAGTGAGCATGCAACTCGAAGACACTTAAATGAAACTGCATGAATCTGTGCAATAAAAGTACTTTACCTTAAATAATCATGATGACAATAATAATAACAATGGTATAAATCGCAACAATAGCATCTAACATTAATTGTGTACTTCCCCTGTGGCAAGCCCTGCTTTGAGCATTTTATATACACCAATTTATTTAATTCCTTTCATAATCCTTTGATGTTGGCAACAGCACTAGTTCCATTTCACAGTTAAGGAAAGAATGTAGGTAATGGATCCATAATTAAGCATCAATCAAGTACTGGGACCAGGATTCAAACTTGGGAATCTAGTTCCATAATCTTCTCAACCACATTCTTACCACCATACTATACCATAATATTTCCTAAGAAACCAGCATTCCTTCTAGATAGCCAGGTTAATGTCAGACTTGATGGGATTCATTCAATGATATTTACCTGCCTCTTGATTAAAAAATAAACAGTAGATCCTTTGAGGGATATGAATGCTGTTTTGGGACTGACAAACAGTCTTTGAAGCTACTAGTAGCTTCTACTTGAAACTAGGAAGTAAAGACATGTAAGTGGCATATGCTGTGAACAGGAGTGGTATCTTTAACTTGATTTGGCATGTCAGTGTCTAAGACACTCTAAAGTACAAGTCTGAAGGGAACAGCGTAGCATATTGAACATACACATACATCATCCATGACTTCATTTTGTAGGACATGGCCTCACTGATCCTGAGTGGGTGAACTGCAGTGTGTGTTATGCCTGGGACTTACGTCAAATGATATAATAACATTTTAGCAAAAAAGGATAACGGGCCCCACTCTCATGTTCCAACTGGCATAGCGACAAGAGTAGGCTATTTGCCAAAGGACATTAAGCTGAGCCTTGGAGAAGTAGAAACAGTTCCACCAGATTTACCCAGTAGGGAATTATGGCCAAAATTTATTAAACTTTGGATTCTTCAAATTCTATTTGTGGAATTAATCAGAACACAGTAAAAGTTGGTATCCCCATGTTATGACTAAATCTCTCCTGAGCCTGAAATTTTCGCATTATGTTTCAGCAATAGATTAAAGATTCACTGATACAAATTTAAAAAGAACAACTTCAGTTATATTATTACTAGATTTCTTTAAATATAGCCAATAGCATCTTGTGTGTCTTAACATGAGTAATCCACATAAGGAAATGTAGGGTTAAAGGATCAAGTCTTTTTTTTTTTTCCTGATTTAAACTTGCCATTATGTACTTAAGCTAAAACAAAGTTCTAGAATTAGAGTGACGTGCATATGCCTCTGAGGAAATCCAGTCAGCTAGCTTGCCAGTGTTCATATACAGAGACAGTCACCCTTTAGACAAGTTTTTGTCTGATTAATGTTATTTCAGATGATGGGTAGCCTTGTGAATAAATGATGAAAAGATGAAAGCTAAAATATATAGTAGCACAAGCCAGCACTACAGAAAGTAAATAGCTATTTTTAAGAGAGATGTTATTTGGAAAGTCAAGAGCAATTTAAATTAGCAGTTTACATGACAGCTCAGTAATGAACAGCGGTAGCCTCCTCTTTGTTCCCTCCCAGGCTTGCACAAGCCAATGGGGACAGTGTTTGCCGAATCAGGAGACTAACTGAGGGAAAACCATCCCTCCATCTTTTGAGAGTGGACTAAAAATACACACATTATGGAAAACCAAAACAAATAAGCTAGCCCAACCATATATGTGTTAGAAAAGCAAAGCTAGAAGAGAGATGAGTTAGTGGATGCAAATTAGAAACAGAAGTCCTGCAATACCTGTGGCATTTATGCCAGTGCTAGGTTAGTTTGTTAAAACATGCACCCACTAGGAAATGCAGAGAAAAACAGGACATAATCTGTGCGTTATCCTGTACTTCTTGTCCTCAGAGGCAACATTTTTTTCTTATTTAGACATCAACCCAGCACTGTTTACTGCAGACCACAAATTGCTTTACAAACCTTCATGTTGATTTTGAATGGATCGCCAGATTTGCCTCACAGTTTGAAGCCAATCAAATCCTATAATATCTGATCAACAGAGACATTTTGTTTAAACGATACATGTTCTGTTTAAGGAAAGCCTACACTTGCTTTTCACTTTCACACTTGCTTCAGAAATTGTCCAATCCCTCTGTTAATTAGGTTGAGTTCTTTTATTTACAATGGAACAATGGTGCCAAAATATTTTGGGAAAATGGTCCTTCAGAAGTTTACTAAAATTATATCAAACTTTGATAGTACAGACATTGAATTTAGTTTTAAAAGCAAATTTCACACTTAAGGTCTACTGGGTGCATATTTTTTTTTTCTTTTTTTTTTTAGGTTGGACTATTTGCACACACACACACACTGCTGCTGCTAAGTCACTTTAGTCGTGTCCAACTCTGTGCGACCCCAGAGACGGCAGCCCACCAGGCTCCTCCGTCCAAGGGATTTTCCAAGCAAGAGTACTGGAGTGGATTGCCATTGCCTTCTCCATGGGTGCATATTTTTATCTCAGAAGTTCTACATTTTCAGGATAAAGGTGAGACTCTAACACTAGGATGCTTTTATCTGTAGTAGTGAATAAATTTATTAGTTTCTTTGGCAACTTGTAAAAGCACACCATTCATATGCACATGCACCTTCATCTAAGAGAAATTTTAAAGAAAATGCTTTTGTTTGATTTACAGTTCTCTGAAAAATACAGTTGTTAAGAATAAATGTGTTTCTTCTGCTGAACACCCACATTTAACTATCCAGGTGACAGCATAGTATTGCGGTACTTGCACATGTCAAAGACGGTATCTATTGCAGCATGCTTCTCTGTACTGGAAATAGCAGAGTCACTGTATTAAAATTATCTATATCTATATCTATATCTATATATATCTCAGTGCTTTTATTGTTTTTTTTTTTGAGATTTTTTTTTTGAGATGGACCATTTTTTTTAAAGTCTTTACTGAATTTGTTATAATAGTGCATATTTTTTTTTAAAGTTTTTTTTTTTTTTTTCGCTGTGAGGCTTGTGGGATCTTAACTCCCCACCCAAGGATCAGACTCTCATCCTCTGAGTTGGAAGGCAAAGTCTCAACCACTGGACTGCAAGGAAAGTCTCTTATTTTTAGTGTTTACATTCACTAAAGGAACACTGAAAAAATGGGTTTGCCATTGTTAACATTATTACAGTACCAAAAGAAAAAGGCCCATAATAGATTTTTATTTTAAGAAGAATAAAAAATACTAATAACTGATAGAACAGTGAGTTTTGGCATTCACAGCTCACTAACGGAAAGAAAATACACTCTGATTCCTACACATATTTTTTTTTCTTTTTTTTTTTCCATTTATTTTTATTAGTTGGAGGCTAATTACTTCACAACATTGCAGTGGGTTTTGTCATACATTGACATGAATCAGGTGCACTGGGAAGACCTACACATATTTAAAAAATAACAACATGAACTTGGGAAATTATTTAAACACCTATTTAAAGGTCTAGTGAAAAATTAAATTCTATTTTCCAAGAACTCCAAAAGCCTAGCAATGAAACGAAGCTATACTAAAAATAGAGAGGATAGATCAGTTTTTTTTTCTTTGCAATGCAAATAGTTGGATATTATAAAATTGATATATGTGGACTTCCCTGGTGGCCCAGTAGCTAAGGCTCTGGGCTTCCAATGCAGGAATCCCGGGTTTGATTCCTGGTCAGGGAACTAGATCCCACATGCCACAGCTAAGAGTTTGCATGCCGCAACTAAGACCCAGTGCTGCCAAATAAATAAAAAAAATATATTTAAAAATTGTTATATAGGTATATATGTGTGTGTGTACATGTAATATATGTACATACCTATATATACATGTATGTACGTATACATATCTCCTCTCAGAGCAAGTCATACCATAAGTTCATTAAAAGACTTCAGTCTTCTCAAACTTTTGATGTAGAGTGTTCTGCCTCTCAAGAGAGGGTGTCAAATCTGTAAGTGAAATGACTGCTCCAGTAAATGTATAAGACTCCATGGATCAGCTCTTGAGTCCATGGAAAGGGCTAGCCTGGGAAGTGATTTGTGGTAAAGAAGTAAGAATATGATATGATATGATATGATATGATATGATAAAGTAAAATATTTTCTATAATGTAAAAAGAGCAAAGGAACTTGGCCATTCACGCTTTTCTTCTTCCCATGCCTTTCTCCCTGCCTCCTCCTCAGACTTGTCCCAATCACGGAAGCAAGCCAAAATAACTGAGTGTCTTCTATGTGCTACTTCCCAAACAAGACATTCTACTTGCAGGATTTCTGAAACTGTTTCAACATTTCATGGCTAGTAAATCTATAAGTGATGTTTGAAAAGAAAAAGGAAAAAACAGCCCAATATGTTTCTTGTCTGACACAGAGAGAGCTTTTCTTCTAAATACGTCTATTGTTAATCGTTTTGAATGACAGCATATAATCTAACAGTCCCTGAGTGGGTTGTTCTTTGTTGTGTTTGCTCTGATTGCCTGAAAGAAAAATATCTGTATTTTAAATTTCTTCATTTAATTAAATATACTCTGTGATGGGTAATTTCTTACAAAGGCATATTTGGACTTATATCAAACATATTATTAATCTACTTATCTTTTATTTTTTTTTCCCCCACTAGTCCAGGAAAGGAAGCTGCCAAAATTTCCTGTTTTTAAACATGGTGCGTTGACACACATCCTATCCAATTCCAACTCTTTTGGTGTCTTCACGGAGGGGAGGGCCTTTCTCTATGTTTCTTTTAAAAAATGAAACCCAAGACAGGGTTTGCATCTTCCTCGTTCATGCAGTTCCCTCAGCATCTCTGCTGGACAGTGTCGGAACTAAAACTTTTTTTGGTTGTTCAGTCAGGGGATACATGTTGCAAATCCCCCCATTTCCTGTAGGGCTCACAGAGAGCTAAAAAAAAAAAAAAAAGAGTGGAACCTCAAGATAAATTTCTGACTCTGTATTTGTGAAGAAGAAGCAAATCTTTTATTAAAAACCTTTTGTTCTGAAGGCAGGTGGAGAATGACTCTGATACGAAGCAGCTTCAATTTTTCTTTCAAGGAGAATTAGTTAATGACAAGTACAAAGTACTTTCTTTGAGAGTGCTATCTTGATGGAAAATGTGCTGGGTTTTTCTATTCATCATAGGTCAGAATGAATGATAGGAATCCTAGTATTGATTTCCTTTTGTTCTTTACTAAAAGTAGTTTCTGCTACATTAAACATCACATGACTTTTAACTAAGATTTTGCCCAATCATGAGCTACATTTGGGACACTCCCTGATACAACTGTTCATAAGCTCTTCTTCAGTTTGGTGCTGGATGGTTTGGAAAGTAAAAAAACAAAACAAAACAAAACAAAAAAACATGTGAATTAGAATTTGGGATGCCTTTCTGCGGGGGACTGAATTGTGTTCCTCCAAAATTCATATGTTGAAGCTCCAAGCCCAACTGTGATGTTATGAGAGATGCGGTCTTTAGGGAATAATAAGTTTGATGGAATTGGTGCCCTTATAAGAAGGGTCACTAGAGATTTTATTTAGTCTTTTTCTGCCTTGTGAGGACACTGTGCAAGTAGCCATCTGCAAGCCAGGAAGAGAGCACTCACTAGGAAACAAAATCATCTTGTTCAAGTGAAAGTCACTCAGTCGTGTCCAACTCTTTGCAACTCCATAGACTATACAGTCCATGGAAATCTCCAGGCCAGTATACTGGAGTGGGTAGCCGCTCCCCTTTCCAGGGGATCTTCCCAACCCAGGGATCAAACCCAGGTCTCCCGCATTGCAGGCGGATTCTTTACCAACTGAGCTACCAGGAAAGCCCATGTATATGGCATGTTGTTATAGCTGCTCAACCTGTCATTTCCCATCTGACACATTTAGGATATGAGGAAGCAAGGTAATTGTAAATCACTCCTGAACTAAATCTGAAGCTGAGTTTCTGCATGCAGAACGAGCTTTAGCTTCATAGCACAGTGTTCTCAGCATCTATGTCTTCTGTGCTTTGATAGCCAGTTCTTCTCCACACATAGTGTCTTCTGTTTAGATTTACTGAGTTAATTCTATAAGATTCATATATATGGATTCAATAAGACCTCTGTTGTAGTTTAGCTGCTCAGTCGTGTCTGACTCTTTTGCAACCCCATAGACCACACCCGCCATGCTTCCCTGTCCATGGGATTTCCCAGACAAGAATACTGGAGTGGGGTTGCCATTTCCTTCTCCAAGGCCTCTGAGGACCATCCAAAGGTTAAAAAAAAAAAAAAGTAACTCTTCCTTTATATGACAACTTTCTATCATTATCAGAATTGAGGAAAATTCAAAATACAGATTTAAAATCCTGACTTAGGGTCCAGCTGATGCCCTGGACTCCAGGATTGATTGTGGTATTAAAGTGAGATTTTTTTTTCTGATAATCTCAAAGCATTCATCTCTTCAGGAAGTGCAGCTCTATGAAGGTTCAGTCAGAATCAGGAGCTGTTTCCATTACAGCATCACAGACTCCCGTCTTTCATGTTAGAGCTACTTCCCTGGGCTGCAGATGGGCAAGTGGTCAGGTATCAATAGAAAAGATTCAAATTCATGCAAATGACTAGAAACTTCTCCTCTTTGAATCCCAGTAATGGGGGCTGATAAATCATCACATTCTTATCTATTTCTATAAAAAAAATTGTGAAGTAAAACTTTTTCTATTTAACATTGCAGAAATAAAATTGCAACAAATATTTGGTGAGAAACCACACAGTGCTGTCAGCAACACTAACATCACTTGGATCAAATTCCTAGGATAAATGAGCAGATTTCATGTGCCTAGTTTACAAGGGCTCATTTAGAGGTGTGGTGGAATTGGGGTCACCCGAACAGAGGTTCAGATCTGGTTTGGATTACCAGGATTTGTAGAATATGTTTTTGTGTTTAATCTTATTGTAACTTTGCCAATGAGTATTTGCCTAACCTCTGCCTCCTGAACATCAAGCTTCAATTCCCTAACATACTTCCATGCTTTTAATTTGTATCTTCCAGCTCCTTGCCAGAGTCCTGCGGTTCCTTCATACACTCCCTAAGGCACACACCTGCGTGACTGGGTTCCATATGGAGGCTTCAGGCTTATGCTGCATTCAGGCAAGAAACTTTTTGGATCTCCTCAATCAGAGCAAAATCTTGAGTATTTGTTCATACAAGTAACAGTAACTTGTAACTAGCAACAGACTTCAAGATGACCTTGTGAGCAGTATCATACACATTATTGATTTCTTCTAATCTATAATTAACAATAGCATTTATTCAATGGTATTTATAGGAAAGTTTCATTTTGTTAGAGCCAGAATGATTATCTCTATAGTCTTCTCTTCAAAGGATAACTCCCATGATTTTCACCAGAGTGAGGCAGTGAGTGAGAGTCGCTCAGTTGTGTCCGACTCTTTGCAAACACCATGGACTGCAGCCCACCAGGCTTCTCTGCACAAGGGATTTCCCGGGCAAGAATACTGGAGTGGGTTGCCATTTCCATCTCCAATTTTCACCAGAAGTACATTTTAAAGTTAATATTTTGTACCTACAAAACTAGATTAAATAATTTCCTGTTGAATGAATGATGTTTTAAGAATATAATCCTAATTGTTTATTATGGTTTTGATACTCAGATCTGTTCTACAGCAGGATATTTTTAAATGTAAGTATTGAAAATAGTCTAAGCATAAGGAAAGAAAATTGCTAGCTGTTGACTTTAGAAGTTATAAAGACATAACACTCAACCAAATGACACATTTATAAAAGTTTCCTTTGGGAAATTTTCAAGTATGTTTATGAAAACATAGTATTAACATTAGGGCTTATTAAGAAAGCAATAAGACAATCACCTCTGTAAGAAATGCAGAGCTAATTACTATGTGTCCTACAGAATGCCACTGCAACCAGACAACTTATGGAAACACAGCTCTGTTTTTATTCATGCTGTCCCTTTGATAAAGGTAACAGCATGTTATTTCTGGAAAAAAGTAAATCACTGTCTTCTTCATACTTGAAGATATACTTTTTCAAAAATATATATTTGCTTGCTTGCTAAGTTGCTTTAGTCATGCCTGACCCTTTGCAACCCTATGGACTATAGCCTACCAGACTCCTCTGTCCAAGGGATTCTCTGGTCAAGAAAACTGGAGAGGATTGCCATGCCCTCCTCCAGGAGATCTTACTGATGCAGGGATCAAACCTGTGTCTCTTCTGTCTATCTGTATTGGCAGCTGGGTTCTTTATCATGCGTATGTGTGTATATATATATGTGTGTGTGTGTGTGTGTGTGTGTATGTACAGAGAGAGACAGAGAAAGAAAGATACACACGTGTGTATATATATATACACATATATAAATATTAATGTGAGCTTAAGTGATATTTCCAGCAATGGTTTTGAGAACGTGAACTACAAGCAGTAAAGTGCAAAGCTGTGTTTCTCTGTCTCTCCCTTGAAGGTCCACAGGGCAATTTCTCCTAGTACTGGGTGTTGGCAGCCTCAGAGAGACTAACTCTAACTCAAGAAACGAAAGAAGACTCTTGATTAACGCACTGAGAACTAAGATCAACTGAGTAATGCGCATTGAGAGGTACGATTCTCACACAGACAAAGTGCAATCAACAGATATCCATATCTACATCCATTTTAGCCTCAACTTCGCTAGCAACCGAAGTTTTTGAAATGCAGTGTCTAAGGCCTCCACTGCTAGACCAATACTTAAATAATTATTGTCCAAGTTTGTCCGTTTAGCTCAAAGGAGGTAGAACCACGTACTTTCTTCCACTTCAGGTCATATTTTGTTATTTGATCACCCTTTAGGACAGGGACACTGTCAAAGACAGAAGTTGCGAAGTGTCAGATAAACATGACCTGAATTCAAAGGATAAAATCCACAGTCTATAGGCAGATGAAAGCTTTAGAGTCAAAGGTTTCTTACAATATCCCCCTCCAAAATATTAGGGTGGGAAAAATGGCAGAATATTTCTCGTAAAACAGACAATTAACACTTAAACCACTTAACTTCCAGTCCAAGTACACATTTTCAGTACTTTTTTGCTCCCTTTTCCTTGTTCATTTCTGTCCCCATCTGAGGCCTGAGAATTTCTGACTTCCCAACTCTTCATGGACATTCTAGGCCATGCTGAGGAAAGCTTTTTGTTTGCATGCTTGAAAACCAGAATTTCCAGATGCCCAGATATTTTAAATGCAGGATGAGGGAGGGAGCAAAGGACACAAGAAGAGATAATGATTCTTCAGCAATTTACAATTAAAGTCTTTGAGCAACTGTTTTATTTGATTAGGATCCATATAACATGGGCTTCCCTGGTAGCTCAGACAGTAAAGAATCAGCCTGCAATGCAGGAGACCTGGGTTCAATCTCAGGGTTGGGAAGACCCCCTGCAGGAAGAAATGGCAACCCACTCCAGTATTTCTGCTTGGGGAATCCCATGGACAGAGGAATCTGGCAGTCCATGGGATCGCGAAGAGTTGGACAAGACTGACTAAACACAGCACAGCATGGCATATCATATAGATATTTATGAAATATATAGTTTTAAAATATAATTCTTAGCTTTTTACCTCTATGGTCTAAAGAAATAATCATTTTCTTCTCATAAAAAAGCAAATGAAAGTATTTTTCTTGTTTTAGAGGTATTGAAGAGAAGCACTAATTTATCCTCAGACTTATAGGGAAAAGGAAGGGTTCTTAGTTCAGAGCCCCATGAAATAGTCAACTGTTAAAAAAACACCATAAAAGTGAGGAAGCAAAATCCCTGAGATAATGCTTTTTGTTGCTCTGAAGTATAATTGGTGAAAAGTAATTTATGTTACATTCTCTTTAGACATATTACACTTTATAGATTTGGGAGGGATCATGTTTTTTTTTTTAGATTTACTTAAAAACTGATCTCAGTTTTAAAATGACATAATGATGTGATTTATATTTGATACACTGATGTCTTTAATATTTCCTTCTGCTGTTTTCCATAACTGTTAACTCTCATTTTTGTGTTTATTAACTTTTGATGTCTACATTATCTTTATATTGCTATAAATTACCAAAAAATCAAGCTGAAAGGGATAGCAATTTGTATCTTTTTTGAGATGTAACTCACAATATTTCAATTCATTTGAATGAAAATTTTAGGATATTTTCCCAGTAGACTGAAAAAAAACTCTCATGTTATTTTCATAACTGAACATATTCATACAATGAAGTGTTTTACCTTTTAATGGATTGTTAGCAGTTTTTCAACTGTTTAATATATTATTTATACTCCACAAATACCTATAAATTCTCCCTAAACACTATGTATCCTCCTTACTTTATAGATAGATGTAAATTTAAAAATACCAAAAATGTCTTTACATTGTTGTATGAGTTTCCTATTGCTTCTGTAACTAAAGACCAAAAATGCAGTAGCTTAAAAGAATCCACATGTATTATCTTACCAATGTGGAGGTCATATATCTCAGTGGGTCTTCAGAGCTGCGTTTTTCTGGAAGCTCTGGCAGAGGATATTATCTTGCTTTTTTCAGCTTTTAGAGGCTGTCCACAATCTCAGCATTCAGAAAACTAAGATCATGGCATCTGGTCCCATCACCTCATGGCAAATAGATGGGGAAACAGTAGAAACAGTGGCTGACTTATTTTTCTGGGCTCTAAAATCGCTGCAGATGGTGATTGCAGCCATGAAATTAAAAGATACTTCCTCCTTGGAAGGAAAGTTATGACCAATCTAGATAGCATACTAAAAAGCAGAGACATCATTTGTCAACAAAGGTCCGTCTAGTCAAGGGTGTGGTTTTTCCAGTGGTTGTGTATGGATGTGAGAGTTGGACTATAAAGAAAGCTGAGCGCCAAAGAATTGATGCTTTTGAACTGTGGTATTGGAGAAGACTCTTGAGAGTCCCTTGGATTGCAAGGAGATCCAACCAGTCCATGCTAAAGGAGATCAGTCCTGGTGTTCATTGGAAGGACTGATGCTGAAGCTGAAACTCCAGTACTTTGGCCACCTGATGTGAGGAGCTGATTCATTTGAAAAGACCCTGATGCTGGGAAAGATTGAGGGCAGGAGGAGAAGGGGACAACAGAAGATGAGATGGTTGGATGGCATCACTGACTCAATGGACATGGGTTCGGGTGGACTCCGGGAGTTGGTGGTAGACAGGGAGGCCTGGTGTGCTGTGGTTCATGGGGTCGCAAAGAGTCGGACACGACTGAGCAACTGAACTGAACTGACAGTCTCTGCATAACAATCTTATTTATAACATTCCTTTCTCGGCCTCCCCTGCCTCTCTCTTTTCTTATAAGCACCCTTGAATTACACTGACGCATGCTGCTGATTCGAGATGATCTCCCATCTCAACGCCCTCAACTTAATCACATCTTCAAAGTCCTTTTGGTCAGTTAAGATAGCATGTTTGAGTTCTGGGGAAGAGGATGTGGACATTTTGGGAGGGATGATTATTTTGACTGCCATAGTTGCCAAGAACTCAGTGCCCACTTAAGAAAGATTTCATATCCAAAGATGAATGAAAATGAACATGCTGTCCCTAATTTAAGGTGATTTTTAAAGATTTTTGAACAGAATAAATAGTAGTTTAAAAGCATGTTTATTATTACTCTGAAAAATCTTTCTTAAGTGAGCACTGAGGTATTGGCATCTCCCTTGGATATGAATGGGCTTCCCATGATCAAGAATCTGCCTTCCATGCAGGAGAGCCAGGTTTGATCCCTGGGTCAGGAAGATACCCTGGAGAAGGAAATGGCAATCCACTCTAGTCTTCTTGCCTGGAAAATCCCGTGGGCAGAGGAGCCTGGCAGGCTACAGTCCATGGGGTTGCAAAGAGTCGGATATGACTGAGTGACCTCATTTTCTTTCTTTTCCTTAGCATTTAAGAGACCTACCTGGGACAGTCAGTAGTACTGACTGTACATTCTTAAAGAGATGGGAATACCAGACCATCTGACCTGCCTCCTAAGAAATCTGTATGCAGGTCAAGAAGCAACAGAACAGGACAGAGAACAACAGATTGGTTCCACATCGGGAAAGGAGTACATCAAGGCTATATATCGTCATCCTGCTTATTTAACTTACATGCAGAGTACATCATTGGAGAAGGCAATGGCAACCCACTCCAGTACTCTCGGCTGGAAAATCCCATGGATAGAGGAGCCTGGTGGGCTGCAGTCCATGGGGTCGCTAAGAGTCGGATATGACTGAGCAACTTCATTTTCACTTTCCACTTTCATGCATTGGAGAAGGAAATGGCAACCCACTCCAGTGTTCTTGCCTGGAGAATCCCAGGGATGGGGGAGCCTGGTGGGCTGCCGTCTATGGGGTCGCACAGAGTTGGACACAACTGAAGCGACTTAGCAGCAGCAGCAGAGTACATCATGTGAAATGTCAGGCTGGATGAAGCACAAGCTGGAATCAAGACTGCCGGGAGAAATATCAATAACCTCAGATATGCAGATGACACCACCCTTATGGCAGAAAGTGAAGAACTAAAGAGCCTCTTGATGAAAGTGAAAGATAAGAGTGAAAAAGTTGGCTTAAAACTCAACATTCAGAAAACTAAGATCGTGGCATCCGGTCCCATCACTTCATGGCAAATAGATGGGAAAACAGTGGAAACAGTGAGAGATTTTATTTTGGGGGCTTCAAAATCAGTGTAGATGATGATTGCAGCCATGAAATTAAAAGACGCTTGCCCCTTGGAAGAAAAGCTATGACCACCCTGGACAGCATGTTAATAAGCAGAGACATTACTTTACCAACAAAGGTCTGTCTAGTGAAAGCTATGTTTTTCCAGTAGTCATGTATGGATGTGAGAGTTGGACTATAAAGAAAGCTGAGTGCCAAAGAATTGATGGTTTTGAACTGTGGTGTTGGAGAAGACTCTTGAAAGTCCCTTAGACTGCAAGGAGATCCAGCTAGTCCATCCTAAAGGAAATCATTCCTGAATGTTCATTGGAAGGTCTGATGCTGAAGCTGAAACTCCAATAGTTTGGTACGTGATGTGAAGAACCGACTCATTGGAAAAGACCCTGATGCTGAGAAAGATTGAAGGCGGGAGGAGAAGGGGATGACAGAGGATGAGATGGTTGGATGGCATCACTGATGTGATGGACATGAGTTTAAGCAAGCTCCAGGAGTTGGTGATGGACAGGGAGGCCTGGTGTACTGCAGTCCATGGGGTTGCAGAGTCGGACACAACTGACTAAACTGAACTGACAATATTATAGAAGTTGTACAGTTTTTGTTAATGACAAGAATTCACTGGAGGTGTATGAGTTTCCTAACTCCCTGATGGTGATTATATGGATGGCTGTCAATTACTTGAGCAGTCATAAGAGGCACACAATAGTCACTCAAGTGGTGGTTGAATGGGTATATTTCTGATTCCCCCTCATGCCAAATAATTTTGTCTTCCTAAAAGGATTAATGAAGAGGCATAAAAGAGGACCTCCATTGCTTTACAGTTAGACTCTGCTGATATAAAGTTTTTGCTACTTTTTAAAATTTATCTACTATGAATTAGTTGCATTTACATGTGCACACACACACATATACACCAAATCCAAAGTAAAAATGCAAATTTTGTAAGTCAACATCTCCAGGGGAAAAGAATGAGAAAAAGATTATTTTCCTGTGCAGTTTTTCCTTAGATGCAATCATATGCCCTTGTTTTTCTATTTCTGACCTAATTCCTGAAGTTCCTTTGATAATAGACTGATAGTCTAAAACAGGTTTAGATATATGTATTATGTCTCTACTTTGAATGACTAGGATAACAGAAGATTTTTAAATCATCT
This sequence comes from Cervus canadensis, assembly GCF_019320065.1. Lineage (NCBI taxonomy): Eukaryota > Metazoa > Chordata > Mammalia > Artiodactyla > Cervidae > Cervus > Cervus canadensis. The sequence goes on from NC_057416.1 coordinate 16,885,602, forward strand.
TTTATCTTCAAGATAAAAAATAGTTTCATATCCTGGTAACTAAAGAACTGTCTTCTGGCCTCCCATTCTGCTTTCAGAACATTTCAGCAATTTCAGTTGGCCTGAGCTATAATCATTTTTAGTCTAAACAGTCTCTGTTTGTCTTCCTGTATATACGTTCCCTCTTACTTCTCCAGTAAGGAAGGAATTGAGATTATTTTTAAGTGAACTCTTATCAATGTGAATTGTAGATTTAGGATTAAATGTGATTTCATTGTTCTTCCAATTGAAAAGGTTTACTGGTAACTGTATAAGATTGTGCTGAGTTTTTGAAATCCAAGAGAACTCTCCTTTAATGTATTATAAAATTGATGATGTTTATTGCAATTCAGACTTCAAGTAGAATTACAGCTGCACATTTTTAAATAATAAGATGGAAAGTATTTCAAGTTTAGGATATTTCATTTACAAATAAAATACGTATTATTGTAAGTGATATACATTTACAATAAATCTTACTGTGTTTGCTGGAGTTGGTTTAACATGAACAGTGATAAAAGAAAAAAAAAAAAAAGGATGGTTTAATCAACTTGTTTGGTATGTGGGTGGTGTTTCAACCTATATGAATACCCAGCCTGAGGTCATGAATAACCTGTGGATGGATAGGTGTGGGGAGAGGGGTGGAAGGCTTTAATCCCACAGTGCTTCTCAGAGTTATTCTTTTATGATTTGATCTGTGATAATAAAGTAATAATTCATATCATCTGGGTAATATAAATTATTTATTGAAACATCATAAGGAATGAGTGGGTCTGGCAATTATGTGTAGTTGCTTCCTATCAATTCAACAACTGTGTTCTTCTCTGCTATACTTTATACAATTTCTTGCAAAGGATTCTTGAGAGGGCGCCCTCTGGAAACAGAGATAACATCTTTTAAATCCTGATTTAGAAAATATAATTTAAACATTTTATGGATCAACTGTTACTTAACCTGCTGTAATTTAATGAGAGAATTCTCCCAGAACTAGCATTGATGTAATCAGGAATATTCTCAATAGACACTTAATGGGATTTTTTTTTTTTTTTTTTTAGCCAGGCTTTTTAAAGGATTAGTAGATAGTACAATAAGATAGCTTACTATAAAGAAACAAAAGTATGGTTGAATTTCTCAGTTTAAGTATTTAGAAGTTATTACTGATTTTAAAAATACTTTCTCTTAAAAAAAACAAAAACAAAACTGGGGTGTTTTCTTTACTCAGTATGTTTGATAGTACGAATCTCATTAATGGAATTTGTTACAAAACTATAAAGATAGTACTACATTTGTATCTACCATGATTAGTAAGTTCCATAAGGACATAGGTTGTCTTTTTCTCCCATTTCCTGACAACCACTGAGTATTTTACTTCAAGTAGGTGGTTGATACAAGTGTCCTGAAGGAATGAAATATCACCACAAATAGTAATACTGCAGCTATGAAATTAAAGGATGCTTGTTCTTGGAAGAATAGCTGTGACAAACCTAGCTGCTGCTAAGTCGCTTCAGTTGTGTCCAACTCTGTGCGACCCCATAGACGGCAGCCCACCAGGCTCCCCCGTCCCTGGGATTCTCCAGGCAAGAACACTGGAGTGGGCTGCCATTTCCTTCTCCAATGCATGAAAGTGAAAAGTGAAAGTGAAGTCACTCTGTCGTGTCCGACTCTTCCCGACCCCCTGGACTGCAGCCTACCAGGTTCCTCCATCCATGGGATTTTCCAGCCGAGAGTACTGGAGTGGGTTGCCGTTGCCTTCTCCAATGACAAACCCAGACAATGTATTAAAAAGCAGAGACAATACTTTGCCAACAAAGGTCTATACAGTCAAAGCTATGGGTTTTCCAGTACTAATGTACATATGTGAGAATGCAGATCAGTTCAGTCACTCAGTCGTGTCTGACTCTTTGCGACCCCATGGACTGTAGCATGCCAGGCTTCCCTGTCCATCACCAACTCCCGGAGCTTGCTCAAACTCATGTTCATTGAGTTGGTGATGCCATCCAACCATCTTATCCTCTGTCATCCCCTTAGAACCCCATGAACAGCATGTGAGTTAGACCATAAAGACAGCTGAGCTCCGAAGAATCAATGCTTTTGAATTGTGGTGCTGGAGAAGAGTCTTGAGCATCCCCTGCTCAGCAAGGAGATCAAATCAATCAATCAATCCTAAGGAAATCAACCCTAAATATTCTTTGAAAGGACTGATGCTGAAGCTGAAACTCCAGTACTTTGGCCACCTAATGCAAAGAGCTAACTCACTGGAAAAGACTCTGATGCTGGGAAAGACTGAAGGCAGGAGGAGAAGTGGGTGACAGAGGCTGAGATGGTTGGATGGCATCACTGGCTCAATGGACATGAGTCTGAGCAAACTTTGGGTGATAATGAAGGACAGAGAAGCCTGGTGTGCTGCAGTCTATGGGGTCACAAAGAGTTCAGACACAACTCAGTGACTGAACAATAAATCAGAAAAATAGACTGTGTTAACTAGAAATTAATGTTTTGTAAGCCATAAAATACTAATTTTATTACTTTAGATAATACAAAAAATTTTGTTTATGCCAGAAAATAAAGAGAAATATAAAAATGTTTAAGGTGAAGGCTATAATTTGTGAAGACACATAGTATGAATTCAGCTGAATACCTTGAAATTCTATAGACACGGTTGATAACTATAAACTTATCTTGAGTCTAGAATTGACACAGCTAAAATGAGCAAGCAGAGGATAATATAGACAGTTATATCTACTGAACATTAAAGTGGTAACTGGGAATATCTTGGTGCAAATATTCAAGAGAATATGCAGCAATCACCATTGTCATAATAGAGAATATTAGCAGGAAAGCAATAAGTATTTCCACCAAAAGGAGGATTTGGTAATTTTCTCTTTATACAAGGAATAAGGAACATATAAAAATTAAATTTATTCAATTTTAGTATTTATGCTCTCTTGATATTTGCTAGAAATAATTGTTCTTTATTATGTTTTAGAAAAAAATATATGCACAGCTTGGTTTTGAGAACTGATACAGCAAAATTCTCATAGAGGAAAGGATTTCTCTAAAAATATATTTTATTTCACGTTTAGTTTCTGAGTTCTGGTTCAATATACATGCTGAGTTTTAGCACATTTTTAGTAAATTTGGCTTTGCTTAAAGCTATTAATTGGAATTATATAGAGGCAATTATTCATGCATTGCATTTACCTGTAGGGAGAACTGAATACTATTTTGAAACAAGAACAACAAATTGGAAATGAAACAACCCACAGAGCACTCTAATATCCAGTTGGCACTTCGTTAAATCTTTTCACAGTTATTTAGAATTTGTTGGATGAAACATTTGCTACATATCACTACTAATGTAACATCTTAAATAACTTCAAAAATGAGCTGGTGCATTTCTATTAAACAATCTTAATGGACAATTTAAAAAGCTAATATTTCAGCACTTTATGTTGTTTTTTTTCCCTCCCTTCTTCATGTCTTTCTTTATGCTATAGATTGCTTTAAATTAAAAAAGACTAATTTTCAAAACTTGGGGAATTTCTGATAATATGATACTTTTTCAGAAAAATTTTGGTCACCCTAATATCCCACAGGCTACTGCTTAGGGACAGCAGCTTTTGCAAGGCAGGACTTTTATCTAAAGTCCTGTAGTGAACTTTTCTTTCACTTCAAATCTCTTCATGTTTTTTGAAAAACTGGTGATTATTTGTTCAAAAGCAGTGCAGCTGAAATTGATTGTATTTACAATACCTAGCAATATAAAGAAAGGTGGAAAAATAAATGAAACAAATCTCTTTCAACCTTTTTTAAAAAAAAAATCTTTCTGGATTTTGTATGCAGGTATGCTGGGAGGGATTGGGGGCAGGAGGAGAAGGGGACAACAGAGGATGAGATGGCTGGATGGCATCACCGACTCGATGGACATGAGTTTGAGTAAACTCCGGGAGTTGGTGATGGACAGGGAGGCCTGGCGTGCTGCGATTCACGGGGTCGCAAAGAGTTGGACACGACTGAGCGACTGAACTGACTGACTGACTGATACTTCATTGGATTTTGTATACATGTGTAAAAACTGCTATCTTTTATGTGTCCTCAGAGTAATTCACCAGTTTTTATATAGAACAAATGAAATTTGATTAATGTGGCTTCATTTATTTGATTACCAGTAACTCTGGTATTGCATGAGGTGCAACAGAACTCAATGGTATTTTAGGGTTTTGTTGGTATTTTGTTTGCCTTTAAAGTAGTGTCGACAATGCAATGATCCTCTTAGTTACACAAAAGAGAAGTACTCTGGATGAAGGGTTTAACAGCTTCCTAACAACAGTACATCTAAACTAGTTACACACGTTTCCCAAGTAGAAGTAAACTGTGATATAAGGAATCCCACAAACTTGTCAGAGAGCCCCAGTCCTGCTTGCCTAGAAAAGAAATATGAGATCCTTACTGTGAATTAAACAGAGGGCCCTGTCCTGTCACTATGGAAGAAAAAGACCAAGAAGATCTTCAAATAAACTTGCAATTAATTGAAAGAGGTAAGACTAGTTGGCCAACTTGGAGATGAGTTGGTATGTTGGTATGGGAATAGGGGTAGGAATGGGGGTTGTCTCAGGTCAGGGACCTTGTCCATGCCACAACAGATGTAGCTCAACCTTCATAGACAGAATTATGCCAGCAAAATTTCAGGGGACTGAAACACCAGAAACCTGGACTCTCTTCCCTATTGTATGGTGTGTTCTGGTTTGGGTCAAATTTATTATTTTACTTTCATTCATTTCTTTGTTGCTACAATTGACCATGAAATTCATAGCAGAAACTTCACTTAGGATGCCCTTTGTGAAATACCAAACAGCTTCTCTAAACTTCCAATTTGGAGTCAGTTAGAGAATGGTCAGGCCCCAAAGTAGCTTGGTCTACGCTTAAGTCTCACAAGGTGTCATAAAAAGAGTTACACATTGTCTGTCCCTCACCCCAGCTTCAAAATGCATCTCCAATGCATGAAAAAATTTCCATTAACTTCTTGTTCTCATCTCTGAAATACAGGCACTCAGATCAAAGGTTGGTTATCTTTTGCCTCCCCTAGAGTTAAGGTGTGTTTGTCTTCTTCAAAGCACATCTTTCTCTTTTTTTAAGCTGTTACAAGCAATATTTTCCCAGCATTTTATTTTTAAAAATCTTTACTTAATGTTTGTATATATAAAACTGCAACGACATTCTTTGAAAATAATCAGCCATAGTGATTATTAGCTAGTGAAATTTCACTAGCTAAGAAAAAATCCTTAGATTTTACATGATAGGGAATACCTTATGGAATTATTTTTTGTTGTATTCTTTGAATATCATCGCACTATATGTGAAGAAGAGTTATTTTTGTACATTTTGAGTTGAGTAAAAGCTTTTTGGTGGTTTCTCCATTTGAGGAATATTTTGAGGAAGACATTTGCAAACTATTCTAATGAACAGTAACAATTCAAGCTTGAGTGGATGTCATGGGTAGAATTAGAAATGTGGCATAGTCTTCAACTCCAAGAAGATGAAATAAACCTCACAATTTTGTCACTTTGTTTGGTTGAGGTGAAAGGAAGCCTGAAATTGTAGTCTAGATTCTGGAAAAGAAAAATGGGTAGCTTATGCAAACTAACCAAGACCAAATGCTTACTGTCACAGTTTCCAGATAAATTCTATTTATATAATTTGTTTCAGTCCTACTTTATTCTAAGAGGTTCTACTTTCTTTGCAACCACTGGTAGTCAGTGATAAATCAAAAATCAGACTATATAAAAGCTTTTATTTCACACCAGGGAGTGAGAACTAGTTGAATATATTTTTTTAGAAAACACAACAGTGAAGAAGGGTAAATGCATGTTTAAAAACTTTAAGCAAACATTTAACTTTTTAACTCATGCATAGAAAGAAAATATATGTGCTAGTTACCATCTCATAAGAGGGGACCTGCTTTGAATAAAGTGTTTGCTGCTGCTAAGTCGCTTCAGTCATGTCTGACTCTGTGCGACCCCACAGACAGCAACCCACCAGGCTCCTCCGTCCCTGGGATTCTCCAGGCAAGAACACTGGAGTGGGTTGCCATTTCCTTCTCCTTGAATAAAGAGTTTAGTCACATCCAAATTGGTAAATCCAGAGAACACATACCTTCCTGGAATCATTTAACACTGATGCCTAGTTTGTTGTTGTTTAGTCACTAAGTTGTGTCTGACTCTTTGTGACCCCAGGGCCTATAGCCAATCAGGCTCCTCTGTCCATGGGATTTCCCAGGCAAGAATACTAGAGTGGGCTGCCATTTCCTTCTCCAGAGGATCTTCCCAACCCAGGGATCAAACTCCTGTTTCCTGCGTAGGCATGAACTGGCAGGCGGTTTCTTTACCACTGAGCCGCCAGGGAACCCCGATGGCTAGTATCATGTCTTTCAAGCTGTCTTATACTGATATTTTCTGGACCCTTCCTATATTACTGATCTTATTGACTTTTTCTTTAAATAATAATGTTCACTAGAGCTCTTTCTTTAGCCTTCTGAAACTTTCACTTGGCCTCAACAACCACTTAACTGGTTAAGACTCCCAAATCTATACCTCTAGCCTAGAATATGCTTCTAAACTCTAAACCCCTCCCCATATTCCAGTGTCCCCAGTCCATCTTCACCTGCAAATCTAGCAAGTTTCTCAGATTCAGTATTTCAAGTCCTTGCTTGACTTCATCACCTCATATTCAACTCCACACATTCCATCTATACTAACAGCTTTCAGAAAGTTCTTTTTTCCTACATTACCATTACTTAACCCTTGCCTTAAACAATTGCCTAAACCCACTGACCAGCTTTCCCACATCCAGTGTGGTACTGCCTTGCCATCCTCCCTAGAGCTGACAGGCTGATTTTTTTTTATTAATATGTAAACTGTATCAGTCAATTTTCTGCTTTGTAAACTTCCTGCTTTCTAAAGGCAGCCTCAGTTTGGTCATAACTTCCAAATGCTATCTTTTTCACCCCATCCATAGATATATGCTATATGCTTTCTCCAGTAGAATGAAGTTTCCCATAACTCTGCAGTTTGGTATGACCGTATTTCTGTGTGTTCACACATATCACTCAGGCATTCACTTGTACTTGTTCTCCAACCATCTCATCTATCTTTTACCTTCCTTCAAATCAGCTCTAGTATCTAATCTACTCAAAGATGTCTCTGTTGGGCAGCATATACCTAGTTCAGCCTTTTCATCTTGTATTATATCCTGTGTGCAACAATATCCCAGTACAGATTTTTCTCTATCTCCATATTGGTGCTGTTATCTTTCAGAGTGAAGTTATGTCTTAGTAATACTTCGTAACACTTAATGATACAGTTAACACATATAGCTTAATTTAACTCTCACAGCAAACTTATGAAGAATTTATCCTATTATTCTGCCCCCTTTATAGATGATAAATTGAGGTAAAGAAAATTAAAAACACACAATGAACAAAGCCCACACAATGAGTAAGTGGCAGAGGCAGAAATCAAGCACAAAATATGAGACTCCAAAGCTCACACTCTTAACTGCTAAAGTATCTGATACTGTAATCTTGATATGTGGTACTTGGCACACAATACATATTCTATAAACATTGGTTACAGAATGAATGAGCTCTCAGTAGTGTGTTTCACCCTAAATAGACACTATAATAAAGATTTTATTCAAGCACTATGATGGGCAGAACTCAAGGGTTGAAAAGAGTCCTGAACTCATATAAATATTCATTAAATAAATTCATCAAGTTCTTGCTATAATATGCCTTGTTGTTTACATATAAAAGACTAAAAAAGAAACCCATAATAACAAAAACAAGTAAAGGAAAAAAAAAAAAGACTCACTGTTCTTGGACGGTAGGTTACTGAGATCACCTACAAAATACTATTCTTCCCTAGTTAAGCTGTTTCATGACTGTTGTCTCTGATTAAAAGACACACAAAATCCACTACACACCCTTTTTTCTCTTTTGAATGGACTAACAGGGCCATCACACTTCCTAACAACCTGCTCCTTTGGAAAATGAGAATGGTCCCAGGAAAGTCACTTCTTATTTTCGTGTCTTAAGTTTTTCACTTGGGAACTGAAGAAAGATTTAAGAAAGAAATATTTGCCTAACACTTCAGAAGAGCTTTGGGGACAGTGGATAATGAAATAATGACTTCTAAAACACCAGCAAATTTGCAGATAAAAGTTGCTAAGAGATGCAAGATGATGAGAATTTTAGACAAACAGTCCATTTAATAGCCATTCACAAGAGAGGTTTAATTCTAAGAAGTGCTTATAGTAGTCCTTCAATTTAGCTCTTAAAGTCTGAGTGATTATTTTAGGACTTTAAAAAATGCCAACTTGGGTAGAAAACAAATAAGCAAGTCATAAACATGTCACACTTACTAAAAATCAAATTCTTTTTCCTAAATTTAAAATGTAATAAGATTGGTTACTTAGTATGGAAGTAAACAAAAAAGTGCCAAAGAAAGCAGAAATAAGCATGCTTCATAACAACACAAAATGTAGTTATAGAAGGAATAAAAAAATAAGAGCATAAAACATTCCATTTTCCAACTGCTTTGATATAACTTTTAACTATCAAATAACATAGGAGATACTGTTTCTATATTAAATATAAGAAAAGAGAATATAATAATTATGTGCTGTGCTTAATCGTTCAGTCATGTCTGACTCTTTGTCACCCAATGAACTGTAGCCTGCGAAGCACCGCCGTCCATGGGAATTCTTCAGGCAAGAATACTGGAGTGGGTTGCTATTCCCTCCTCATGATAATTATTAAGATGGGTACAATTATTATCTTCTGTTTTTATCATGTTAGTAAGAAACTGCATTGACCTGAATTTCCCTTCCTAACAGAGTAGATTGCTTTTTAAGACTAACAGATTTTTAGAGAATGTTTTAGGAATTTAGTTATTTAGCTTGAATGAGGATATATTTACAAACTAACCTTTTCCTCAAAGAGGATGACTTTTTACTAAACAATAGATAATTTGATAACCTTTATTCCTATTTTCTTCTCAATGTATACTGGTTAACTATAGCCATACTCAAGAAAAAGGCATTAAATTTTTTTAAGCATAACTTTTCTTTTTAAAAGTAATTTAAGACTCACAATAAATAGCAAAAATACTACAGACAGTTCCCAAGTACCTTTCAGCCAACTTGCCCCAGTTATAATACCTTCCATAACAAACAATATTATTAGAACCAGGAAATTAACATGGGTATAATAGTATTAACTCAGGTCTATGCAAAGACAAAATCATTTAAGTAACAGAGAAATAGAGAGGTAAAGAAAGAGAGTCCATGTAACAGGTAAGATAGATATATAATAGATAGATGTAGTTTCATTTTCTCAAGCAAATATGACAGGAGTAATAAATGACTTCAGTTTACATGAAAATGAGATAATCTGACCTTTATTTTGCCACATAAGCCCCTTAACTTTCTGCTATTTCTTATACTTATCACATCTAGGCACATTACTCATTATGATTATTCACTCAGTATCTGGCCATAACCCAAGGACACATCCCTTCCCCTTCAGCTCTTCAGAGAAAGCCCAATCCTTCTCTGTGATGACTCAGGGCCAGCATTCTTGCAATAACTGGCTCAGGGTCCTGTCTCAAGACAAACGCCCTCCTGCTCTATTTCTGACAAACCAATCATTTGGTTTTATGTTTTATTGCACTCTTATATAAAATGCACATTTTTCTTTATAACTAGAAATTTATACTGCTACTTTTTTCATATTTATCAGACTTGAAATAGATTACAAAGCGCAAAAATAAAAGGACCATTTCTTTCATCATTTTTGAATACAGCTAAGTGCACAAATTATTACAGTGAAGTCTAAAAGTACTAGTTGAATGAAAGCCTATCTTGGTCACTGAATTCAAAAGGGCAATTATAAAAGGCCGTATCTGCTTAAACATTTCAAAAGCACCTATGTAAACTAAAGTGGCAGTAATAATCTACTTTTTATTTTGAAAATGTTTCTCATTGGCATATGTTTGAGAATAACAGAGGTAGAAATTCAAGAAAAATAATAACTGAAGTGACATGGAAGAATTGAACTTAAGGCTTAAGATCAAGATATAAAGAGAAGCAAGATTAAAACACACATGTATCATAAAAGTAATATGGAAAGTATACAGATTTATTGGTAAAACAACAAAACAAATAAACAAAACTCTTGGGATGCTTTTCCAAGGAACCCTGACCTGTCATGTAAGAAATCTGGTTTATTGGAATGCTGCTTGGAGGGGTCACATGTAAGTGCTTTGATTCACAGTCCAGCTGAGCCCAGCACTCCAACTCCTCTGCCAAGACATCAGACAAGTGAACACACACATGCTGGACCTTCTAGAAGGGCTTATGCACCAGCTAAATATCCCCAAGTGACCTCTGCCAACCATGTGACAAAGAAGAATTGCTTGCTAAGTCCTGCCCTAATTCCTGCCCACAAACTTGTGAGAATTAAACGCTTTTTATCTTAAGCCACACAAAGCATGCAGGAAACGCAGATGTCCACTGAAGTACGAGGTAGCACTTCAGTCCTCACATGAACCACAAAGCATTTTAAAACTTTTATGACTATTGCTACGTTACAGTAAAGATTGGGATATGAATGTGTGTGTGCATGTAGGTGGGTGTGTGTTCGGAGAATCTGACTGGTGAGCAGGGGAGCCACACTTGATCTTCCTCCCTCCCTATCAGGTTTCTCTCTGGAGCATGGCTGTAATTGCAAACAGGACTGTGTGTGTGTGTGTGTGTGTGTGTGTGTGTGTGTGTGTGTGTGTGTGTGTGTGTGTGTGTGTGTGTGTGTGTGTGTACACGTACGTGAACACTCAGCTGTCAGGCTTTCTGTACAAGTACTTGAGATGTCTTTCAGCCCTACGTCCTCTGCCTCACCAAAAAATGTCTACAGCCACATCACCCTGAATGCACAGGATATAGTCTGATCTCAGAAGTTAATCAGGGCCTGGTCTGGTTAGGAATTGAAAAAGTAATTGATCAAATTGTTAATTCAAGTAGCACATGAGACCAGAAATTAATTGAAAAATCTGGCTTTCACTATATTGAATAGAAGCAATGATAGTGAAACATTTACTAAAGATAAAGTCTACAGATTGAATCTAGAAGAAAAACATGAAAACCAAGCTACGGTTTATAAATGTTGACAATTATCTATTGTGTGAGAGGATCTGGCTTTACACTGAGGCCATAAGTATGCGATACTGCTGAACATAACAGGACTGAATATATCAATGATTTTATATCTCTGTTATACACCCATACACGTATTTACGCTTATTTTAATATCTATATTTTACCTCTAATTATAAACACACACACAGAACTAGAAGTCCATCAAACCTAATTTATAACTGATGCCCTCCAGTGCGCTCCTGGGATCCTTTTTGGACTGAAGTTGTTGACTAAACCTTTGGTTTTCCAAAGATATTAGCTTTATCTTATACATATTCCATTTGCCCAAATTCAATGTCTCTTGTCATTACCTTTATAATCTTATGTCTTTCTTGTGAAGGAGTCACCACGGCATGTGGCAATTTTTCCTGGATGACCACATCTCTGAATTCATTTCTCAATTGCCTCACATGATAAAGCTTTTTTTCAAAGCATGTAAATGTATCTATTATGATCAGCATAAATATTTAAAGTTTTAAAATTCTACATCAGGTTATCAACTTAGCACTTGATTCTGAATGTTACAGGTCAGAAGGGATAGTAAAGACTCTCTGTTCATAAAAAGAAAGGACCAGAAACGTTATATGACTTGTGAAAGCTGAGACAATTATAATATTGGAAGTCATATTCTCATTTTTAATTTAATTATAAATTATCTTAAACATATAATAGTACGAAAAGTGAAAGTGTTAGTTGTTCAGGCAGGTACGACTCTTTGTGACCTTATGGACTGCAGCCCGCCAGGATCCTCTCTCCATGGAATTCTCCAGACAAAAATACTATAGTAGGTAGTCATTCCCTTCTCTAGAGGATCTTCCCAACCCAATGATCAAACCTGGGTCTCTTGCATTGCAGGCAGATTCTTTACCATCTGATTCTTTACCTATATTCTTTGGTGGAATATAGGTAGTAATATAAAAACCAGCTATGTACCAATTATGGGACAGTTTAACAAGTGAAAAGATTTTTGTCGTATTTGTTTCAGATCTCTGTCTTTAAGAAGAAAATGAAAGAGAAAGGATACCAATTTCCCAGGTCTATATTCCATTCACAATACCCTGCCGCTTGTTTCTCAGTTTGGAATTATTGCTAATTTTTATTTTTGTAGAAGGTTAATAGTGTTTACTTTTCAAAGGACTTTCATCTGTTAGCACATTTGATTCTCCCCCTACACTTGACAAATAGTTAGGATACATATTTCTTTGCATTTTATGGACAAGTAAAGCATAGAAATGTTAAATGACGTGCTCAAGATGTCAAGTGAGTCAGAGAGCTGGACCAACCTCTGGTTGCCAACTTACATACATACTGGTGTGCCACACTGCGTTAGTGACGACTTGATAGCTCAGTATCAGAATATGAGTGTAATACAAAGAGAAACACCTTTCAGCGCACAGTTAGATCTCTAAATTTTTAAAGATTCTAAACCTTTCAATATTTGACTATCACCAGAGTTGCAAACTCATCGGGAAAACTTTAATAAACCTTTGAGACTCTTATAAGCTACTAATTGATTTTTTACCTTTAAGTGTCACCTTACCCATTTCCAAAGTATTTTCACATGGTATCTTTGTTTAATCATCCCAACCACTCTACAAGGCAGAAATTGGGTTAATAATCGATTGGCCAGTGAGAAAATGAAACTGCTGAAATTTCACATGTTAATAGTCACCTAAGCCAGTAGTCCTCAATCTTTGCTGCACAGTAAAATCATCTGGGGACCTTTTAAAATTCTCAAATCCCAAGTTACATCCTATATTAAAAAATGAGAATGACTGGGAGTGGGTTACCAGTGACTTTTGAAGATCCCAGATGATTCCAGTGTGCAGTTAAGTTTAGAAGCCACTGGTGTAAGCAGTGGCCACACGACAGTTGCTTCCACTCTAGTGTTTTTCCTCTAGAGGATGGAGGTGTACTCTCAGATAATCTTACTATCTTTCCTTAGGACATCAGTTACCAGCCGTGTTAAGAAACAATTTGCCCTTTCTTTTGATCTTCATTTCCATGTGTGGTTAGAAACATTCCTTTGTGTAATATGCAGTCATCTGAGGCACTGACTTTTAATAATCTTGATTTTATTTTTAGCTCACCTTGTCTATGACCTAGGAGTTTATTCTTGTTACAACAATGAACAGAAATTTCTTTTTAATTTGGATTTTAAGTATAATGAAGAAACTCTGAACACCTTCTGTACTTTGAAGATGGAAACAGAAAAGTTGTGAATCATTACTATAACCAAATTTGCTTTATCTGTCAGCTTCACATACCAACAGAGTCTTGGATGAGTTCAGGAGAGCAAGGTACTGTCCATTTTTATGATACAAACTATCAATTGGGGGATAATGAGTATCTCCCAGGACCCTCCTCTTTCTTGCTTAATAAGTAGTTCTCCGAGAAACCTCAGTCCATATGTCTCCCTCTCATCCTTGGATCATGAAGAGCATTTTGGGAACCATATAACCCAAACATCGTAGTCAAGAACAGACATAATTATCACCACCATACAAATGGAAATTTTCCAACTAGATCTCAGAAATGTGGACATACCATGTTCCGTTAGTCTGGAACAAGAGAGACTGGCTAAGAAAATCTATGCTTTAGTCCTTCATCTCCTAGGAGAACATGGGTCCAGAAATGAGAAGGCAAGAAGTGTCAACACTGTTATTGATTATCTACTGTACTCAGGGTCTCAAGTAATAAACATAGAAGTTATGAGTCTACACTATGCATGACGCTCTCAAGCAGCTTCCTAGACCTCTAGTGTCTGGGGAGGAAGGTCAGACATTGTACCAGTATAAATAATCATTTCATTAGAAGCAATTTCAGTATAATTTGACTTCACTTTGCCATTTGACAATTTTTTAAAATTTATTTTTAATTGAAGGATAATCACTCTAAAGCAGTGCATTGGTTTCTGCCCAACATCAACATGAATCAGCCACAGGTGTACCTTTGTCCCCTCCCTCTTTAATCTCCCTCCGCATCCCACCCTCTAGGTTGTCACAGAGCCCCAGTTTGAGTTCCCTGAATCATACATCAAATTCCCACTGGCTCTCTATTTTACATATAGTGACGTATGTTTCCATGTTACTCACTCCATACATCCCACCCTCTCCTTCCTCCCCCTCTCCATGTCCATAAGTCTGTTCTCTAGGGCCATCTGACCTCTTCTGGTGATAATATATCAACAGGCTACCTTTTTCTCGTAGTGAAAATAATCATCCTTAAAACCATCACACAGCTCACTGAACTTTTTATTTCTACATAAGAAAAGTCAATCTTCAGATATAACTCATACTGAATTAATTTGCTACTTGGATTAAAAGTTAAGTTATTGAAAAGTGCTTGAAATGATTTAACAATGCAGACTAATGGATCCCCTTAATGTTGACACTGTAAATCTCACAAATTTTAATCAATGTAACATTTTCATCAGTCAAATACTCTCTTAAGTAGAAGATTTTAAATGACACTAATAAAAAATTTTATCTCATGAAACTGTTTGTAATGTCCTCCTTTAGAAAAGCCTAGTTCTTAAAACCAGTATACAAATGATTATGAATCATAATTAAACCATAATTAAAATAAACCTAAAATAAGTTTTCTGGATGGTAATTAATGTCTAAATCTTTTCCTACAGGGCCTATTTTGTGATTGATCTTCAGGGGTCCCATATTAAATAGTCCTCACAAAGTATAAAGAGTTTTATTTTCTCTTTCAAGTTTTCACAGCACTGAGTAAATAAGACACATTATCTGATTTTTAAAACGTTATGTTGGAAGGTTGCTATACTAATTCATGATATCAGGATTACCATCGTAATTAGTTTACAAAATAATCAATATGTTGCATGAAGACAGGATATGTATCCCTGGGCCTCAAATTCCATAGTGTGACAGAAAAGATTATTTTTAATACTATAAATGTAATGCAGAGTAGGAAAAAAAGATACAGTGTCATTAAAGCAAATAAATTTATGGGATCCTTGAAAGACAGAAAAAACACAATATCTAGTCTATGGAGAAATAAAGAAGTAAAAGTCCATAACAAGTGCAGGAGAGGTGTTTTCATTGATAGGAAAGATGTGTGGAAGTTTAAGGTCAAGAGTCAGTGGGTAAGAGTTCTCAGTTCATGTAATTTCTCAGTGCAGTTCTCAGCCATTTCTCAGCTCATGCCCTGAGAAATTTGTCATGTTTTAAGTGGAGAGGAATTAAGAGAAGCAGGACATTTGACAAATACAGACACCTACGGGCACATTCATGATAGGAAAGCAAATAGTGATGAAATTATCTCCATGTTATAACACAAACGCAGGAACAAGACCAGAGATTCCGGACAATTCTCCAGGTAATTGCTGATCCTCAAAAGAGCTGAGATCTTTCACACAAGGGGTCAAGTCCTGCCTTTCAGACTTAAGTAAATGTAATAGGAAGATAAATAGGAATTCTCAAATATAAGTTTGAGCAGACAACCCCAAATCCTCAATATTGGAAGAAAACCAAACTAAAAAGAAGATAATCATAACAGAACTAATATTCAATGGAACAAATAGCACTAACAGAGACTTGAGAAAAAAATATAAATGTGTTCCAAATCTTCAGAGATATACAACAAGATGTTCTACCCCCTAATAAAGGATCTGCACAGACAAGTTTTGAGAATTAAAATGTTCATTTTTTAAAGCTCAACCAATGGAGTAAATAGTGGAATGGACAATTCTGAAGAGAAAATAAATCAAGTAGATGATTATATTTAGGCATTTCCTAAGAATATCAGGCAAAAATGAGGGAAACAGGTGATAAATTAAGGAACAAGGAAGCTATATCCAGAAGCCCAACAATCTATCTGAAATTTGGGAAGAGGAAGTGGGAAGCATGGGGGAGAGGCTGCCTACAAGAAATAAGAAAGAAATACATATTCCAAATCCTTTGCTTTTCCTTTTAGTCCATTAGAAATATTTTCTCCATGTTGACAGCTTCAGCACAGTCTGAAAGGATCAAATAATATTTATTTATATTCCTGATTTTGTAACAGTCTTGTAAAATGTTATACTGAAGCTAGTGGTAACACAGATTGTTAATTAAATCTCAGCATTTGCATGTATCTTCACCCAACACTGTTCTCCTGGTTTCAAGAACTCAGATACAAGAGAGTATGCTCAACTTAGTCAACACAGAAAGTGAAGGCGCTCAGTCATGTCCGACTCTTTGTGACCCCGTGGACTGTAGCCTACCACGCTCCTCTGTCCATGGGATTTTCCAGGCAAGAGTACTGGAGTAGGTTGCCATTGCCTTCTCCAAGTCAACATAGGGATTTCCGTAAATTTTCTCCAAATGTAGTCACAAACTTAAAATTCCAGATGAATCAAATTTTCATGGAACGAATACACTGAGATTCCACCAATCAAACATAACCAATGTGCTGAACCCTCTCATGTGCTCAATACAGAAAGTTTGCAAGCTATAAGGAATTAAGGCTTTCATATCTTAAATTCTTCTTTCTCCATCTTACAATCTCAAATCTTCATCACATTAACAAATTAGTTCCCCCTGCCCATGGTAGACATGGGACTTTATGACCCTAAAACATATTTTAAATATGTGTAAACATTGACCACCTGATTTTTCATTTTCCCTATGTCAATGATAAGTAATTTGCAGTGCTTTCTCTCTTTACCAAAATTATGTCTACTATTTCATGAATTCTATTGTAAATTCTTCATATGGCAGAGGAGACCCATTCCTGCATTTGTGTTTGTTTGGACTGAAAATGCAATTTTTAATAGGTGTACTAATGTTTATAGCAGAATTAAGATTTATTAGAACCACTCCACAGAGCAATATTGTAGAGAATTTATGAACTGTAAAACTGCTCTAAAGGTCACTTGAGATGCAAAAGTTTAATTTGGAGTATCATGTTATGGTACAGAGCTACTACACTCAATGCTTGTTAAAATAAATGGTTTAAGGATAGCTGCTTCAGTTTGCAGAGTTTATGAACTTCAACAAAAATAATTTCATATTACCTAATATTTTACATAGGTTTGATTTCTTTTAAGGTTTGTTCATAAATCCACAACTTATCACATGTGTAAAGTAGTGAAGAAAATCAATACAAATTTGATCTTGCTTCTGAAGTTCACTGTTGTTTTATACAGCACACTGCATATCATTACTTACCCAACTTTCAACATTTACTATTATTACTCATTTTAATTTGGATACAAAGATTTGTATGAATGAATAAGTTCTTAAGAACTATAACAAAAATGGACAAGACAAGTATTTGTAACAGAAGCATTTAGGAAGGCATTACTAAGCCAGATTGTGGATTATAAAAGTGCCTTAATTGGTGATATTATATTTGTATACATATGCAGGCATATGCAAAATTATAAAACAACCCAAGCGAGTAAAATGTAAAGAAAATTATCTATGTTAGAGACTTACAATTCTTTAGTATGCTAAATATTATACAATGAAGAATAATAAAATGGAAAGAAAGTATAAGCAATAGCAAGCCTCTTTGAATTTTTTCTATAGCAGATTATATTAATGATAAAAATAGTATAAAATTATTTTTATATGGTCTGATTATACATCAAAAGCATATTTATCAAAGATTCAAAATGTAGAATCAGGAATTTAATATATGTGAGATTTCTAGATATTACAATAACAAACTAAAGCTCTGTCACAGCGTTTACTCTGTATATCTTAGACTGTAAAAGACTGAACTCGTCTCTTGATCAAATAAAAATTTTAAAAGCTGTAATATAATTACATTTAAACCAAAGAACTATCATGAAACCAGATGATTCAGTTCTCCCTTTTGAAATTAAAAAGGTGAAGATGATGTCACCAAAATAGCTAGGACTGCATTATTTTTCCCACCATGAAAAAAGTGTAGCTGAAACATTTTGCATATCTGTAATTTACAGAGCATTTTGCTAAACAATACTTTAAAATGTTTTTTCTTTAACAACCCTATGTCAGAGATACTGTTATTATCAATATTTTCAGGATGGGAAACCTAAAGCTTGGAGAACTTAAATAATATACCTCAGATCACACAGACATATAATGGAGCTAACTCTTGCACCAGTGGTTCAAGTCTATTTTCTTATAAGAACATTATACCCTATTGTACTGTATTTATGCTAAGGTCTATTAGACGGGACAGAATAAAACACTCAGAAAAATGAACCAGAGGTTATTTTATAAATTATAATTGTTTCAATTTGGAGGACTGCATGTTCTTAAATATTCAGACTATGTCCCTACCTCAAGTGGTAGGTAATGTACAAAAAAAGTGACTCCAGTCCTCAGACCCCTCTTCCTCTAACACAGTTCAATGTACACAATCCCTTCAGCTGTTTTCAATCTCACCATCTATCTTTTTTGGCTTCATGTACCAGGGTTATGTTTTTCCAGCAGATTTAATCAGCCCAACAATACCCATCTCTTTGTATTGAGAAACTGGGAATAAAATAGGTTTTTTCCTTGGCTAATAGTTCCATGACTCATACCAGAAACCTATCAGGATCACACGCTGCCTTCAGAATTAGCTCAGTGGGCTCAAGAACACCTAATTACGAGTATCAGTCTGTCCACACCCGTATCCCAAGTTACCACTTGGGATCTCTTTGAGATATCTCTTTGAGATATGATACTATCCAATAGCACTTTTACTGATCTCTCGTATATATTCTGTGCTCCGAGTCATATAATTTTATAAAATTTCTCTTGAAGGCTTATACATCACTCACAGATATTTGAAAGTGAGAAGATTTTGATATCCTCTTTGTATGCTCATTGTTACTAACTGCACTACACAGGGTTGTGTGATAACAGGAATGCATGTATATAGGGCACCTTTATAAGGCTGATTAAGTTTATCTGACACAGATCATCTCAATAATTTAAATGATGAGCTTTGAAGAACTCTAGACAGAGGACAGAACTATTAGCAATTAGTAATTCATTATGATTCAAGGAAATAAATTTATCCCAAATATTCAAAATCAAAGTACAGTTTAGAAGCTGTAGCATAAAAAGCAGAACCACGTAGAAAGACTATCTCAGTCATGACTAGAGAGATCTTGATCTATTACTAAATGAAATTTTTCCATCATTCTAGAGAGGCAGGTTTCTAGAATATGCTAGTTGTATTGGCTTCCCCGGTGGCTCAGACAATAAAGAATCTACCTGCATTGCAGGAGACCTGAGTTCAATCCCTGGGTCAGCAAGATCCCCTGGAGAAGGGAATTGCTACCCACTCCAATATTCTTGCCTGGAGAATTCCATGCACAGAGGAGCCACAAAGAGTTGGACATGCCTAAATGACTAACACTTGATCGCACTTATAGTAATATGTATATGTTGCACTTATTAGTAATATTGCATTTATTAGTAATATGTATATAACTTTACTTACAACTTACTATAAGCACATATATGACTATACTTACTCTCTAACTATGAATACATGTTTTTCAACTAGTCCTTGAGTTATGTTTTTAAAGTCTGCATAAGATATAACTTTAAAATATATTACAGTGAGGGACCAAATCTATGGAAACTAATCAATGATTCTGATATGCAATCTAAGCTATTGAGGTAGACAGAATCACCCTAACAGATTGGTGAATTTGCATAGAAATTTCAACTTGAGAGTACCACTGTGCTCAGCAATGAAATATATTTGTTTTAATTAAGTCTAGAGACAGAATGTGCCTAAGGACAAACACAGCATCATTGCTCTGTGCTGCTGGTAGCCCTAGATAATGACCACTGGAATTGTTTCAAGTAAATGGTAACCCCTGTCTATATCTTTCTGTCTGTCTCTGTTGATAAGATACAGATACCAACGTCATTTATAAATACATTTCTCACCATAATCTCATGTTTCCTTTTGTTTTTAACACATAACTAAGGGTAATTATTTACGTTTGTTTTATAGCCTCTCTTCAGCTATAATTGTGACTGAATACTTGGGAATAAAGTACATTGGACTGAAACCAAAACAACCCAAGGGAAGATACTGTTTTACAGATTATTTCTTACAGAAGAAAACCTTCACTTGTCACTTAACTGCAGAAATAGTTTAATAGGTTTAAGGATAATGATACCAAAAGTATGTCTGTTTCAAGAACTATGGGAAAAGATAAAAGTAATATTTATTGATTTGAAAAAGGTAGAAAAATATTAATAACTTAAAATTTTCATATGTAGTATTGCAATGCTTCTGAGAAAGGGGTGTGAGTATCTAGAAACTTCTTAAACAACCATTCCCTGAGTGCTTATATCTGTATTTTGTTATAAGAGAAAAATGAACTTATCATAATTATGCCACTGATAGTTTGTGTTTTTTGTAAATATAGTCAAACCATGCATATATTATGCTCTGCATTTTATTTATGTTATTTCATTTAATCCACATATGTCTTCACAAGTAGAAATCACTACACTTATTTTACAAAATAGAAAACAGAGGTTTCATTTTTCTCTTTCTCAGTAAGTGAAAGAGCTGAGTTTTGAATCTAAGTGTGTCTGGCTCCAACACTGTATTCTCTGCACAAATTTCTATTGTCTCATATTAGAATGCCTTCTGAGGACACAATCAGTACTGAAAATGTCCTACTGGATAGCATAGAGAACTACAGTCAATATCCTATGATAAACCATAACAGAAAAGAATATTAAAAAAGAGGAATGCACACACGTGTATAATTGAATCACTTTGCTGTACGGCAGTAATTAACACAACACTGTAAATCAACTATACTTTAATTAAAAAAGAATTCTCAACAGTATAATTAGATTCTAGAAAATGATGGAGTCAAGCTTTAAATCCCTAGAGCAATATATTTTAAATCTAGAATCCCATACCATCCATATTATCAAGTAAATGTGATGATAAAGTAGAATTTATTTTCAAAACACTAGGGCTAAAATATATATAACTTCTATGTTATTTGTGGCAAATATTCAGAATGATTAAAACTAACAGAAAAAGATACTTGAAGATTAAAATAACATATATGTCTTATATTGGGCAGAGGGTATAGGAGGTAGGTCTCTAGGAAATAAAAAATTTATGGATAGATTAAAAAAGCAGAGAAATAACTTTGCTGACAAAGGTCTGTATAGTCAAAGCTATGGTTTTTCCAGTAATCATGTACGGATATAAGAGTTAGGCCATAAGGAAAGCTGAGCACTGAAGAATTGATGCTTTCCGATTGTAGTGCTGGAGAAGACTCTTGAGAATCCCTTGGACAGCAAAGAGATCAAACCATTCAATAGTAAGGACATGAGCCCTGAATATTCATTGGAAGGACTGATGCTGAAGCTGAAGCTCCAATACTTGGCCACCTGATGCAAACAGCTGACTCATTGGAAAAGACCCTGTTGCTGGGAAAGGTTGATGACAGAGGATGAGATGGTGGGATGGCATCGTTGACTCAACGGACATGAGTTTGAGCAAACTCTGGAAGATAGTGAACTACAGGGAAGCCTGGTGTGTTGCAGTCCATGGGACTGCAAGGATTTGGACACAGCTTAGCGACTGAACAATACTATAAGGATATGATTTAGAAATAATTAGTTGCCATGATTTCAATTCAAAACTATTTACTTAAAAAATGTAAGATTTACTGTACAATATCTCAGAATGGTGGGTGGTTTTGCAAAAAGGAAATCAATTTTGATTCATTCTTTCATTTATAGGGGAGCCAACACATTTTGTTTTTCCTCTTGAATCACCACTCAATGATAGAGTTGACTTTCACAAAAAATCATTTCAGGAAATTTTTCATCTGGTCAATTCTTCACTAATAATGACAGAACATAAGGTCATAAACCAGATGCACTAGTTCATACTTTGCCAAAATACTTTCCTCTATCATGTAGGTCCTAATTATCAAGGACATAAAAATAAACTCCTGTTACGGTCTAACAATTACATCCTCCTAACTCATCTTTGGGAGAAGGCAATGGCACCCCACTCCAGTACTCTTGACTGGAAAATCCCATGGACGGAGGAGCCTGGTAGGCTGCAGTCCATGGGGTCGCTACGAGTCGGACACGACTGAGCGACTTTGCTTTCACTTTTCACTGTCATGTATTGGAGAAGGAAATGGCAATCCACTCCAGTGTTCTTGCCTGGAGAATCCCAGGGATGGTGGAGCCTGGTGGGCTGCCGTCCATGGGGTCGCACAGAGTCAGACGCAACTGAAGCGGCTTAGCAGCAGCAGCAGCAGCAACTCATCTCTATTCTCAATAATTGAAGAAGACACTTTCAGGATGACAACAGGAAAACAACAGATCTCACTGACAGGACTAACGAATAGATCTTTTCCAAAAATATTTGGCTAATGAATATAACTGTGATATAATTTTACCTAATTATGATGATTTAGACATGATGTGTATGAGAACTACTGACTTAAGCAAAGCATTAATTTAGCAAAATCTGAAATGTATTTTGATAGGAATAAGCTTTATATTTAAATACACCTAATCAGAGAGCAAATTGTTCTCAAATTATCATTTGGCATGTTTCACCAATAATTTTTTCCTAATTTGAAAGATCAGAATTTGAAGGTAGGTGATGTAAGAATTATATGCCTTGAGTATTTTTAAGGGCTGATATAATTTTCATTTTCTATTTTAATAAGTGGTACCAAGAAGAGTTTATACATGTTTTATTATTTTCCTGTATTATTTACCACCATTGAATTGAAAAAACAATGCATTCAAAAAGTGGAGTGCTACACTAATTTCCTTTTACTCTTTTTTTGGAGCCAAGTTTTAAAGAAAAATTTGGGTTCATATCTTTATTTTTATTTAAACATATTTATGCTATATTGTTTTCATTCTACAGAGCATAAAAATCTCCTTGGGAAGCTCTTCAAGTAGTAAAAATCTGTTTACTTTATGAAAGTTAAGACCACAGGTCTACATGATTCTACTGAAATGGATAGGTGCACATGGTTGCAGGTCAAGTAACTGGAAAGACAAAAAAATTGCCAATTAATGGATTCTTCACTTAAATTGTTTTGTAACAATGAAATGGTTCTACGTTGCTTTATGCATTGTTTAGAGCTTTTCTCCCTTCAAAGTGATGACGTATACTGCCAATGACCATAAATTGTTAAAATCGATGTATTTGGAGTAGTTATATAGCTTTATTTACTAATGAGTACTAGTGAATTATGCAGAGAAGCACATTTTCCTAGCCCTTCTCAGGGTTCCTGGTGAGGTTTTAAAATTAAACTGATAAAGACAGATTAATAGGAGAAAAAGATATGAATTTTATTAATTTTTTACATGTGTATGGGTGCCTTCACAAGAGCATGAAATTGCAAAAAAGTGACCAGAGCAGGAAATGTTCATAGTTTATAAACAAACAAACAAAATACATTGTGAAGAACTAACAGAATTCTGGGCTGGGTGGTTAAATGTAAAGAAGTAATTAGAAAGATATGGACTGATTTAATAAGGTCTGTACTGATTTCTTGACCCCCAAATTTCCCATCTCTGGTGATAAAAATGCATTCCTTCTGTACATTGAGGATATTCTTCATATGGATGATTTATCTCCTATTTTCTGGGAAAAGAGCAAGGTGAAGGGAGGTCAGAGTGACCTTCTTAATTCTACCATTTTCTCAAATTCCTTTAGTTTAAGATTTGCAATATTGGCAAGGTGCCATATTTTGGGGTACAGTGCCCTGAGCTCCATTACACATAACAAATGTGAAACTGTGTATTTAAAGAAATAAGCATCATATATATATAGAATATGGGCCATTCTATACTTATATACACTATAAGGATCTGTTTTATAGGTTTTATAGAGTTTATGAGGACTCTGGGTAAAACATTGAGAGTAAGTATGTAAGAGGGAAAGGTAGAAAGTGACCTCAGAAAACTATTATTTGGAGTTCTTGTGTCCAATTTGAGATCTCCTATTGTTTACTGTTGAACATGTGAAATGTGGCAAGTCTGAACTAAGATGGAGTCTAACTGTAAAAAAAAAAAAAAACAAAAAAAACCACCAGAATTCAAAGATATGATGTGAAAAATAAAATATCTCATTAATATTTATGAAAGTTGATTACATGTTGAGATATTTTAGATGCTTTTTGAGTTAAATAAAATATTAAAATTAATTTCACCTCTTTGGTTTTCTTTTTAATGTAGCTATCTGTGGCTCAGTTGTAAAGAATCTGCCTGCAACACGGGAGACCTGGGTTTGATCCCTGGGTTGGGACGATCCCCTGGAGAAGGGAAAGGCTACCCACTCCAGTATACTGGCCTAGAGAATTCCATAGACTGTAGAGTCCATGGGGTCACAAAGTTCATGGGGACACGACTGAGCAACTTTCACTTCACTTTGCCTGATAACTGTAAATTGCATATATGGCTTGCATAATATTTCCACAGGACATCTCTGATTTGTTAAGAAGTTATTAGGCTCCTATATATATTTAGAATGCACAGCCAACAGAATGGATTGGATACAGATGGATAATATATTGAAAGTATGGAGTCAAGGATGACTATGGCTTTTTTGTCTGAGCACCTTAGAGGCTGAGTTTACATTTTTAAAATCAAGATGGGGAAAGTAGAAAGAGCAAGTTTGAAGAGAAAGATAATAAACTGTTGGTTATATGAAGCATAAAACATCATGAATAGAAAATCTGAAAAGACAAAATGGTATATTATGCTTATAATTCCTTTCAAAGCTGCCAGTTAGAGAAAGGCAAGTTGAATGTTCTTAATTTTCACCAGTCTGGGTACAAATGAGACCATAATAACACATTATTTTTCTTGGCCCCTACTCTTATGACTGAGAAATGTCTCAGCCCTCGAAATTCTAGCCAATTATTTTTGGCCGCTCATGCTTCTCTGTAAAGATGGTGTGTTACTCCAATCAAGTAACAGTGCTATCTGACTGTTTTGAGCCAACGACACTCAAAGTCCAGGGCATCACAAGACAAAGGTACAGCAGTGAGACCATAATGCAATAGTGTAGCATTATATAATGTGTCTGAGTCTCACATTGGCTCTTATAAAAACTGTTCAGTAAGATAAGGTCCCAATCCACTCTTTACTGGAGCTTAAAATAAGTATTTTAGGATAGACAGGCAACAAATCTATCACTATTCCTGATATTTACTTTATTCAGGTTTGCAAGTATCCCTGAACAGAATTCTGTTTTTCAATCCTACCGCACCCCCATGTATATGAACACAGTAAGTACACATCATTTGGGGGGCTGACCACTAGCACAGCAAGGCTTAAATGCTAATATAAAGTTCAACTGAAACACTTTGCTATAATTTGTTCAAAGAATTTTTTCCTAGTTCCTTATCCTCAGCTATAGGACATTTTGACTTCAACAGAGGTCTTCCCTCCTTTATGGTTCTATGTTCCAACTGCACAGAAGATAATGATACGTCAGGAAAAAATGAATTTGTAGAGGCTAAGATTTTGGGAAGCTATTTTGAATGCCTCAGACAACAAATCAAATAAACAAATATGCTCTTTTGAGAAATGAAGGTATTTCCTGCCATGTCAATAAACAAGGAAGTCACAGACATCACCAATTCCAGCCCTTCAGGGCACTCAGAAAGGAGAATACCTGCAAGATCATGCTGTGGCCACTCCCTATGGTGAGGCTTCAGGAACTCAGGATGTGAAAATACAGGATACTGGCCCCAGATAGCTGAGATGCATATGAAAGGACTGATTTCAGTGAGCCCAGACTCTTGCGTCTTCCCATACATAGAAAAATGCTAACTTCTTTAACTTGGAACATCTGGTTTCCTTTAATTAACAGCAATCTCTTGATGTTCAGGCTACCTGCCCTTTTGTTGTAAAACTTCTATATAACCTGGCTCCTCCCCTTGCATCCTCAGAGGAGTTCTCTCAGGGTTATTTGAGAAGCTGCCTCCTAGGCTTGAAGTCCTAAAAATTCCTACCAAATAAAATGTAACTCTCCACTTTCAGGTTGTGACTACTTTTAAGTCAATACTTTCCATAAAAAGATAACTTTCTATTTGAGTTTTTAATATATTATTTCAATTTCTATTTGTGAACAGAGCTAAAGATATTTGTGACTCTTAAGAATGGCTTATATTACAATATTTTGGCATCCAAAATATGAACTGTGTATCAATTCATGTGAGCCAGACTTTAAATATAGCAAAATGTGTTATAATTGAAGCTCTGATTTCTCTTCCTTGTCAACTCTGATTTAGAAATAGAGGCCTTGCCAATTTTGGGTTTAGCATGGAAATTAACTTACCTTTAAGCTATTTTCTAGTGAAAGGAGTGAAAATGCAATAGTAAGGTAAATATTTAGTTCATCAGGAGCAATACTGTTTGAAATAGTTACTCCTTAGTTTCCACGATATTTTTTGGCTTATATAAAATGTTATTTAAGGAAAATTGGCAAAAACATTTTAATTTTTTTCAGTTCACTAAATCGCATTAATCTCATAACAAACCCCCTAGATTTCTGAGGCCATTATTTTTTCATTACAAATATCTGAGCAGGTGTTAAAGTTGATGTTCAATTTTCTTATTAAAGTTTCCTCCAAGATCACAAATTCACAATAAAAAGACTTTAGAATCATCACTTGTCTTTATTCTTAGTACCTTAAACTTTTCCTATGTAACAAAATCAACAATATACTAAACAAATTAAAGTGTTTTAACTAGTATATTGTTGGTTTTCTTACACAGGAGAACTTAAAGTTACCTAAGAATAAATGTAGGTTTATCTATGAACTTTTATCTTTTTATACATAAAATTCTCATGTATTGAGGTGGTCTCTATTATCGTCTAATAAACTACTTTTCCCCCTAATTTCTTACTAATATCATAGTAACTTTAAACTATACCTATATAACACAATATAATATAAAATTTTCATGCCTGTTATACCTTCAAATTTGCTACACACTATAATAAACACCACGATGGGATGAAATGTTTTGTTCTTGCTAAATGGAATCAGAGACTAAAGAATAAATTCTGTTGCTACAAACTCCTGAACAATAACAACAAAAACACATTTAAAAGCATGGTTATGCTTGCAAGAAAAAAGAGAAAGAAAGAAAAGTAGAATCTCTATGGAACAGATACAAAGAGGGCATGAATTGCAAAGAATTTGCTTTAAATACATATAGCAGTTGGAGGCACTTTGATAGAAACCTGACCTGAACATATTCCCTAATAGTTACGAGCTTTGCTTTTTATGCTTATAGGTGCAGAAGAAGCAAGCTATTGGGACAATTTAAAGCAGAGACTTATAAGATAATCTCCCACCTAAAATATAGCACTCAAGGGGTTCCTTCCACCATGAAAGGGATATCAGAAAATACTAAAAAGTGCAGTAAAATGACGTCCTTTCTTTAGGCTCTGAGTAGGGGGAATAGTATAGTTCTATGATAATTCAAAGCTCTGGCCTGTGTTTGGGACTGGGAAGATGATATGGTGGTTATAAAATGTGAATTTACCTCCTTACCTCCATGGTAAGGAAATTCTTATACTGGGAAAATAACAGAAAAATATCCCTGGATCAGTGATCCCCTTGGGGAATGTGGCTCACCAGTGAAGAGAAAATCACTCTGGGGGCAGCATTCCTCCACAAAGGCTGCAAAAATGATTTTCATAGGAGTGGGTATGGGCCACACACATGAAAAAGTTAATATGAGGTTTGGTTAGTCCCAAGTGTAATAGACTTTTATGAATATTTTCCAAAACCTGGGAGCATATTGAAAGCTGCTAACTCATTTTATGAGGAAAATACAAAAGTGACACTAAATCTAAGATGTTTTCTCCATTAAAAACATACACACATTGTCCAAATTATTTTTAATGTTTTGTTTGCTGCTCTGACTCCTGTCCCCAACTATGGTGTATGCGTTTATCAAAACATCACTCCTTCTAATTGCTGAATAATATTCCATTATGTAAGTGTGACTACATTTTACTTATTAATTCATTCATTGAGGGACATTTAGGAGGTTTCCAATTTTTGCCTATTTTCAAAACTTCAAAGGAAATTCACATACAAATGTTTGTTTCAACATAGAAATTTATATGTCAAGGACTGGAATTGTTAGGTCACATGGTATTCTGTGGTGAACATAATGAGGAAATGTCAAATCAAAGTTTTTTCCACAGCTTATCACCATTTTATTTGGGAAAATATATATTCCCACCAGAGATACATGAAGTCACTGATTTTTATACATTCTTACTAATACTTGTTATGTTACATTTTTTTATTTTTGGTTTTAGCCATCTTAGTGAGTTTGAGGTGGTATTTCTTTGTGCTTTTGACTTATATTTACCTGAATACTATTTAACATCTTTCACATGCTTGTTGACCATCTGTATATTATCTTTGGAGAAATGTCTATTCAAGTCCTATTCCCATTTTAAGACTAGATTATTTATTGTTGTTATGAATTCTTCATAAATTCTGGGTACTATGCACTTACCAGATATATGATTTGCAAATGTTTCTTTCCTACTCTGCAAACTGTCTTTTCACTTTCTTTATAGTATTTTTTGATTCACAAAGTTTTTTTTATTTTAAAATTCAAGTTATCTATTTCCCCCCTATTTTTTATACTTTCAGTGTTATAGCTAAGAACTGATGTCATAGATAGCATCATGAATATGTATTTTATATTTTCTAAGAGTTTCACAGGTTTTTGCTATTTTTAATGTTAAGGCAAATAGGATTGTTTTAATTTCCTTTTTAGATTGTTAACTATAGGTTTATAGAAATATAAATAAATTTTACATGTTCATTTTGAATCCTGAAATTTTGTTATTATTTGTAAGTGCTAATAGTTTGCATGGATTCTTTAGGATTTCCTTTATATAAGATTATATCATGTGAGAATACAGGTAGTTTTACTTACTTTTTTCCAACTTAGAAGCCTTTATTTTTCTTGTCTAATTGATCAGGCTAAAATGTCCAAGACAATGTTGAAAGGAAGTGATAAAAGGGCATTCTTCTCTTTCTCCTAGTCTTAGGGGGAAAGCATCATGTCTTTCTCCATTTGATATTATCAAGCTGGCAATATTTCATAAATATTCTTCATTATGTTGAGGGAGTCTCTTTCTATTTATAGGTTTCTGAATATTTTCATCATGAAAGATGCTGTATTTTGGCAAATTTATTTTCCTGCAATTGAGATAATCATGTAAGTCTTTTCATCTTCATTCTGTTAATGTGGCATATTATATTGATTAATTTCTGTATGCTATACCAACACAGCTTTTCTGTAACAAATTCTACTTGGTCATGGTTATTCTTGGTTATCTGCTAATTTATTGGTTAATACATCTAGTAAAGTGCTTTCTTCTATAAATAGGCCAACTCACAAAAATGCAAATGAATAAGCAAATGTCATTTGGTTGTTTATTCAATGAAGATGATTTTCTTGAAGAGAAAAGGTTTTGGGCCTCAAAAGGAACCCACTTTATTATACATCTGCACTCCAGAGAAGGCCCTTACATTTTTATAAACTTAAAATTAGAAATGCTAAATTCAATTTGCCTAAACTTTCAACTCTGAAAGAAAGTGAAAGTGTTAGTCACTCAGTCATGTCCAACTCTTTGTGACCCCATGGACTGTAGCCCACCAGGCTCTTCTGTCCATGGAATTCTCCAGGCAAGAATACTGGAGTGGGTTGCCATTTCCTTCTCCAAAACTTTCAACTCTAATGGATAACATTTTTATAAAAATATATATAAATGGATAACATTTTAGAAAAATATAACAATATTTTTAATAGTGCTACATTTTATATATGTGTGTGTGTGTATGTGTGTGTGTGCGTGTGTGTATGTATATATATACTATACAACTGTAGCTGAAACTGTATAAACAGCTCGGCAGACAATTACAAAACCCACATTAAATCTTCTTTCATGGGCTTGCATTTCTAAACCTGGAGGCTCTATAGGGAGCTTCTGAATTAACAATACATTAAAACTCTGCTCAATAAAATATAATTTCTACCTCAGAACAGATGTTTTTTAAATATATACTCCATCATCAAAGGCTGTGTTACCACCATTGGTAAGATATTATGGGTCATTCATCAAACATACATCAGGTAGTGCTATCAACAGGGAAGAGCTCTGATCTCAGCAGTGAAAACCGTTAGGAAAGTGAATAAGTATCCTTATGATTTTTAGAAAATAATACTAAGCGCCACTTTCTACCATCATATAATTCTTTCAAAATTGCATTCTTGCTCAATAAATATATTAAATGAAGGGAATAACTGACTGTTAATATATTCTGGGTGTTAAGGATTATTTTTCCATTTCATAAATAGACCAGAATAAGTTAGAGTTATACCACATCATTAGATATTAATATTCAAATGACTGAATATATCTTTGGCTTAAAAAAATAACCATTAAACCAAAGATAAATAATTATACAAATTACTTTTATTACAAATGTTCACTAAAACACTGTTTGCTTTTTTTTTTTTTTAAGTGACTACTGTACTTCACATCCAATGAGCATAAAATATAGCATCTATCATTGACTATGTACATCGATTTCAGGGAAATAAGAAATACAGGCAATTCTATTCCTAAAAACTTCAAGCCAAACTACATTTGTCATTTATTTGACTATTCTTATATTCAACAATGCATTTCATGAACTATTCCTATATTTTTCCCAGAATAGAAATGGATAACTTTGTGGATTAAAACTCTGTATGTAGTCCAACACATATTCTTTTGCCATTTCAAAATAGGCATTGAATTTTACTTTTAGAAAAAAAATGATAAAGGGCTTAAATGTATTATAGCAACGTTAAAATCCAAGATATGATTATATAACATAATATGAAGACAAAGATATGGGGAAAATGTAAGGGAAGTAAAGGATATATATATATTTTAAACCAAGGAAATTAGAGAAATCCTGAAACAATGACAAGCCAGAAAAGTATTGGAAGCATCTTTTCTCCAGAGTGTTAAATTCCTTGTAAAAACTGAAAGTAGTTCTCTTTCAGCTTGTAACTCAGTTTAAAAGTGAAGTAGTGTGACGTGTGACTGTGAACATTGTAAGGTACATACTAATGCCTTTTTTGTACTGAGAAAGGAATGGATACGATGACTTATTCCTCAAACTCTTCCTGGGACTTCTCACCTTGGTACAATTTGAAAATGTCAAAATATTTTAACCACACTGACTACTACAATTGAATGGAGAAAAAAATCATTTTTCCATCAAACATCTTCATAGTACATGACAATGTCATATGGGTCCTGAACAACTTTTCTGAAAGAGATCTCAATATATTTCTATAGCATTGAATGTGTCTCAAAAATAGAAAGGCATCTACCTGCTCTTTAGCAAATTTATTTTAATAAATACCAAAATGAGCAAGCAAGCCATCTGTGTTCTTCCTGCTGGTAATAAAAAAGGCATTTGTTTGATGATGACATATTTCTCAGAGAGTACCAAGTACTTTATTTTATGATGGAATTTATACAGCTTCCTCTAAATGATATGATGCAAGATGTTTATTATTTCAGCATCTGTTCCCATATTCTCTTAGCCACTTGAAGAGTGACTCATATTTCTTTGCAAAAAAATCACTTGATCGTTTCATCTTATGGTTACACAGATAGTTCTGCTTTCTTTTAGCACATCATTCACTCTCAATCTAACAAATGCTGTAAAAGAGAAATGCAGTCTTTATAAAGGAAGGGAAAGAGAAAACTATAGCAATAAAAAGTATTTATAAACAAGTTCTTAGCTATTTTATGTTATTATGTATTTATTAATATTCCACCTTGTTTGAAAGGCTCTGATGTGGCTGTCTTGCATTATATTTTGTGTTTGTTCTTATGAAACCCAGAGAGAAATGAAAAAAAAAAGTTCACAGTTGTTGATATTATTGTTGTTATTGTTTTACTCTCAGAATCAATCACTCAATCTCAAATGCTTTACTTACATTTGTGTACTACGGAAGTAGGTAGTGGCAAGTATCTACTGTTTAATTCAGAATATCTCCTCCCTGATCTATCCCCAGGCTGAATTCTGACAGCACACCTCTCTTAAACACAGTCTCTTAACATTTTTACTAAACACATTTGTATATGCATATTTCTGTCAAAGTTCAGGAAAGTCATTTCTATTTCCTTTAATCATATTGTGTACACTGAATCTAGAATTGTGGGAGCAAAAAATGATTCAGTTAACTGCAATTAACAGGGGTAGGAAAGATGTTGACATGTAGTAGCCCACTTAAAAAAATCAAACAGAAACAAAACAATAAACACCTCACTTGAGAGTATATGTAATTCACAAGTTGGGACGATGGCAGGCCACCATGACACACAGCTCTGACCATTCCATGGCTGTGGCCACATCGATTCAGTCTCAGCACCCTTCTTGCACCAGTGGTTGGTAAAACGTTGGATATAATCTTGATTTATAAAGGGTTTCCAATCTGAGAAAAATAAAAAACCTTAACAAACTGACCAAATGTGACTCTATGCTATACTCCGTATAACCCCAAATATCCACTTTTTCTTTGGCATTTATGTAGACTTTTCATATTAATAGGAATTGTTATATTCCTAAGTATTTTTTTCAGAAAATAATGTTCTCAGGAAAGAATACATAAGACTTGTTGTTTGAATGGGAAAGAGAGATGCAGCAAATTGGCATTTCCAACACAGTATTAGACACAGTTAACTTGGAGAAAACTGAGATATAATATTTGAATTTTGTTAAGATTCAGGTAATGGTAAAGTTAGTTTATGTCACTAATTAATTAATCTAGTGAATTATACTCACACACATATGAAGTATTATCAGCCATGACTATGGCTTTTATTTATCAGAAAGCACTACAAGTTTCTTATTGAATAAAACGTAAAAGCTAATTTCAACAGTTTAGCATGGGTAAGAGAGGGTTCAGTTCAGTCGCTCAGTTGTGTCTGACTCTCTGTGACCCCATGAATCGCAACACGCCAGGCCTCCCTGTCCATCACCAACTCCCGGAGTCCACCCAAACCCATGTCCATTGAGTTGGTAACGCCATCCAATCATCTCATCCTCTGTCGTCCCCTTCTCCTCCTGCCCCGCAATTCCTCCCAGCATCAGGGTCTTTTCCAGTGAGTCAGCTCTTCGCATGAGGTGGCCAAAGTATTAGAGTTTCAGCTTTAACATCAGTCCTTACAATGAACACCCAGGACTGATCTCCTTTAGGATGGACTGGTTGGATCTCCTTGCAGTCCAAGGGACTCTCAAGAGTCTTCTCCAGCACCACAGTTCAAAAGCATCAATTCTTCGGTGCTCAGCTTTCTTCACTGTCCAACTCTCACATCCATACATGACCACTGGAAAAACCATAGCCTTGAGCAGATGGACCTTTGTTGGCAAAGAAATGTCTCTGCTATTAAATATGCTCTCTAGGTTGGTCATAACTTTCCTTCCAAGGAGTAAGCATCTTTTAATTTCATGGCTGCAGTCACCATCTGCAGTGATTTTGGAACCCAGAAAAATAAAGTTTGACACAGTTTCCACTGTTTCCCCATCTATTTGCCATGAAGTGATGGGACCAGATGCCGTAATCTTAGTTTTCTGAATGTTGAGCTTTAAGCCAACTTTTTTACTCTCCACCTTCACTTCATCAAGAGGCTTTTTAGTTCCTCTTCACTTTCTGCCATAAGGGTGGTATCATCTGCATATCTGAGGTTATTGATATTTCTCCCAGCAATCTTGATTCCAGCCTGTGCTTCCTCCAGCCCAGCGTTTCTCATGATGTACTCTGCATGTAAGTTAAATAAGCAGGGTGACAATATACAGCCTTGACGTACTCCTTTTCCTATTTGGAACCAGTGTGTTGTTCCATGTCCAGTTCGAACTGTTGCTTCCTGACCTGCATACAGGTTTCTCAAGAGACAGGTCAGGTGGTCTGGTATTCCCATCTCTTTCAGAATTTTCCACAGTTTATTGTGATCCACACAGTCAAAGGCGTTGGCACAGTCAATAAAGCAGAAATAGATGTTTTTCTGGAACTCTCTTGCTTTTTTGATGATCCAGCGGATGTTGGTAATTTGATCTCTGGTTCCTCTGCCTTTTCTACAACCAGCTTGAACATCTGGAAGTTCACGGTTCACGTATGGCTGAAGCCTGGCTTGCAGAATTTTGAGCATCACTTTATTAGCGTGTGAGATGAGTGCAATTGTGAGAAGGTACAGGATGACAAATCTACCATCTTCATAGCACCCCAGGGTGGGCCTGGGTCAGAGCAAACCGAGATTTAAGGTCAGTTTTGAAGAAGCTCCCTAATTCTCTTTGACCAAAGGAATCTTTTGCTATTTACAACTTGGAAATGGAAACCCACTCCAGTACTCTTGCCTGGAAAATCCCAGGGACGGAGGAGCCTGGTAGGCTACAGTCCATGGGGTTGCAAAGAGTGGGACACGACTGAGCGACTTCACTTTCACTTTTGCTAGTTTTCAGCGGTCCCTAATGTGAGATCCCTTGCTATAAGAGTGCTTCAGTTAAGCAACTCAATTGCTTAAGAAGAATTCATTAAAATGAGATGACAGGAGTTTCCAATGGACCTTACAGCTAATCTAAAATATGAAACCAAAGGAAATAAAGAGAGCTGTTGGGTGATAAAGCAAGTTCATACAAACTCGCAGGCTATGTGCTTGTGTTATTTCATTTCGTTTCAGTATGGGAATAAAAAGACTTTGGGCAAATACACAAGGTTAATGCACATGTTTTCTTGTCCCAGATTAGGTCTATACACCCTTAACCCATCCACCAAAACTAAGTTCAACTTAGACTTGAAAAATCTATTATTTTACTTTCAGGACAAAATCTCCATGATTCCCAATCAAACTTACTAACTTTCTAAGCAAGATATTATCAAAATTACAATCTAAACTGTCAATTAAAAATCTTTCTAAACCAAATGAACCTACACTCCTTCAGCATTAATGGAGGATTAATTCGAGGAAATCCTGTCCCAGTTTCCTGAGAAGGTCTTTAGAGCTGCAACACACCTTGTGTGCCTCAATATTTATTAGGGCAAAAAAAGGCAAGAAAATATAAAGAAAGAAATACACATCTTTGGCAATTTTTGTGTTTTGTGTGTGTGTGTGTGTGTGTATTTAACAATGTTGAGGGCAGAAGGAAAAATCTTTTATACATTTCAATACTGACCAATGCAATGAAAGACTGTTATTAGTGACAAGTTAAAATTGAATAAAACCTGTAATTATTTTAGCACTATGATAATGTCTACTGCTTATCTCAACTAATAATCTTAAGTAACAACAAAAGCTGCTATTTTAAGTTGCCCACTGTTTCTCACACTGGGAGGAAATATGTTTAGACTCTCTAGCATTTTGAAAGTGCGGACTTCACTTCTCATTGAGATGATAATCTAATACCTTGACTTAAATTCATTTCTTTCAATTGTCATGCCTTAAACTTTAATAATTGAGAAACTTTCCCAAAAACTCATATTAAAGATCTCTGGAGATGAAAAAAAAAAAAAAGCCCTAACTTACAGTAGTTCTATTATATCTACCAAGGGACAAGGAGAAACAGTCCATCATATGTCTTATTAAAACACTCCAATAGAAAGCCCCTTGCTTTATGGGGCCTCAGGTCCATTCGTTAAGACTGGGGTTGATGCTAATTGTGTTTACTGAGATAAATTATGATGTTCTAATAAATCTAACCAGGAGTGCATAGGTTAGCTATCAAGATAATTATGTTCTGGAAGTATTAATGAATATTTTTCATGATCATTAATGGAAATTACTTTTTAATTGTTTCATAATATAACCATATATAAAAATATCTTTTTACTATATTTCTGCCTCTTTATTTCTGATGGTTATTTAACAATGGAATTGTAACAATCTATCACTAGAAAAGTTTTAAATCTTTTTTTAAAACTATATTTTTAAAAATATAGTAAAATTATATTTTACTATAGTCAATAAGTTAAAACATAAATTTTTCATGTCCAGTAAAACATAAAGCTTTTTTTCATGTCCTGTAATTATATTTTCTATATAAATGGTGGCTGATAATGCTATTTTACAGAATAGGTAAAGAATTCCTTAGAAAAATTTCAAATTAATTAGCCATTTCCCAGACATAATGAATGAGTAATACATGTGTTGTTTAGTTGCTCAATATTGTCTGACTCTCTGAACATGTGGACTGTAGCCCACTCTACCCATGGAAGTTCCCAGGCAAGAATACTGGAGTGGGTTGTCATTTCCTTCTCCAGGGGATCTTCATGATCCAGGGACCAAACCTGTGTCTCCTGCACTGGAAGGTGGATTCTTTACCATTGAGCCACCAGGGAAGCCCGAATAATATATTTAGTGCTACTTAATTTCAAAAAGCATAATTTTCACCCATAAGTCTATTTCAGGGCTATATGTTCTCCTTTGCTTATTATTGGTGTTATTTGGCATTGCCTTACACTGTCTTTTTATGAGGTTTTTATGACATTTTACCATCTGGTATCCTGTCTCCCTCATTGCTGTTTATTTTTCAAATAAATGTCTAGTTATTCTTGCATGTTTGTTCCTGTGGATCAGCTTTAGAACTATTTTGTTAAACTTTTTAAAAGCACTCATAAGGTATGTTTCAGGGGGTTGTGTATTATCCATGTGTTAATTTGAGATAGATGGAAGGTTTCACAATATTCATTATTCACGTTCAGGAAAACGTTATTTTTAGACCACTTTATCAAGGTATGATTGACAAAGAAAAAGCTGTACATAAGTTATGTGTGCCATAAACATTTCCATCACCTTCAAAAGTTTGGGCTTCCTTGGTAGCACAGCTGATAAAGAATCTGTCTGCAATTCAGGAGACCTTGGTTTGATTCCTAGGTCAGGAAGATCCCCTGGAGAAGGGATAGGCTACCCACTCCCAATATTTTTGGATTTCCCTGTTAGCTCACCTGGTAAAGAATCCAGCTGCAATGCAGGAAACCTGGGTTTGATTCCTGAGTTGGGAAGATCCCCCTGAGAAGGTAACAACTTCCCACTCCAATATTCTGGCCTGGAGAATTCCATGGACTGTGTAGTCCATGGGGTCACAAAGAGTTGGACACGACTGAGCAACTTTCACATTCACAACTTTGCTCCTGCCCTCCTTATTTGTTATTTCTGGGGTTTTCTTTTTGTAATAAGAACACAACAAGTACGATGGATTCTCTTGGCAAATTTTCAAGTATACAATAGAATATTGTTCACTATAGACGCTATGCCGTACAGAAGAGCTCTAGGACTTATTCATATGGCAGAGATGAAACAGTATCCTTTGAGTAATGACTCCCTGCTATCTATTTCTTTATAATTCAATCTTAGTAGGCTGCGTATTTCTAGAAATTTATCCTTTTATTCTATTTATTCAATATGTTGATATATAATTGTTCTTAATAGTTTCTAATGATCTTTTAAAGTTTCTGTAGCATCAGCTGTAATACATTTCTTTCATTTCTGGTAGTTACATATTTGACTCTTTGTTTTTACTTTCAGATAGCCTAGCTAACAAACAAAAACAAACAAACAAAACAAACAAACAAAAACAACCAAATCTCTCACTTTTGTGGACTTTTTGCATTGCTTTCCTATTCTCTTATTTCTACTTTTATCTCTATTATTTCCTTCTGCTAAATGTAGACTTAGTTTTCTAGTTCTTTTCTGATTCTGTGAGGTGTAAAATCTGGTTACTAACATGAGATTTGTCATCACTTTAAATGTAGACATTTATTGCTATAAAATTCCTTCTGAATACTTTTTGCTGCATCCTTTAAGTTTTGATATCTGTTTTCATTGTAGTTTGTCAGGGGGTATATTCTAATTTTTATTTGATTTCTTCTTTGATCTATTTTTTGTTCAAGAATCTATTATTTAATCATTATGCATTTGTGACATTACCCATTTTCCTTTTATTATTGATTTTTATCTTTATTACATTCTAATTATAAATGATACTTTTTTTTTGTTTTGTTTTTTTTGTTTTTGTTTTTGTTTTTTTTGTAATTATAAATGATACTTGGAATGATTTCCAACTTCTTAAATCTGTTAAGAACTGTTTTGTGACCTAGTTTGTGATCTCTCTAGGAAGTTCTGTGTGTACTTAAGAAAAGTATTTATTCTGCTGCTGTTGAATGGGATATTTTGGACTTGTCTATTAGGTTCATCTTGTCTACAGTGTTATTCAAATTTGTTGCTTCATTATTAATTTTCTTTCCAGACACACTGTGTCATTAAGATCCGTGGCCCAAATCCTATCCTCAGAGATTTCAAGGAGCTATATGAAATAACTGATATACAACCAATGTGATGTGACAAAGACAGCTAATTAAATATTTCATGAGGTTAAATCAATTCTTAAATCAGTATAATTATTAAATTATCATTCCCATTAACATAATCACTCTGAAATTATTTTTCTATATTTATATAAGGGATAAATTGTTTAAATTATATTATTTTAAGGCAAGACATCAGTTTTTGGATTTATAACCTATGAAGCAGAATTATGTTCTTTGAGGCCCTATTCTTTCACCTTTCTTTCATCTCCGAATCCATAAGAACATTCTATATCAGTTGAATGTCTTCCTAAGGAATAATGTGGTCCATTAAACCCTGCTCTTGACTTCCTCTGCAAAATCGAGAAAACTAAACAAGAGTTGCCTGAGTCCAATATTAACTAATCATCTTAAGGAATATTTTCAAGTTGTAATAGATATAATATGCCATCTACTGTTGTTTAATTCCCAGTGATAGAGACCTTTTACTATTTTCATTGACTTTCATAATTTAAATTCTTTTCACAAATGAAATAGCCTCACTGTTTTACTGCTTTCAATCTGTACTTTGCCAATCAGACTTTATATTATCCAGTTGATTACAAAATATTTCAGTGAGCCTGAACTTGTTACAAAACCTTAAAAATTCCTGACTTACCCAGGGGACAACTGTTTTGTACAGGAATAAACCAAAATTATCATTAATATTTATTCATTACAACCTCATTACAAAACTGTTTACTATATTATAATGTACAATTCTGAGGGAACTGGTCAAGGGATCTTTATAACTGAGTGATTGGTAAGATTTGTGTTGTAGTTTTGAAAGGGCAAGGGGCAAGGCCTCAGGACAATTTTACATTAAAGTGAGATTCTAGTGTGCCTCTTTTTTTTAATGGCCTTATTGAGGTATAATTAGCATACAATAAGCCAAACATTTACATTGTACAATTTGATAACCTTAAAAATTTTTATATACCAGTGCAATGACCACCACAATCAAGATAGTGAACATATATTTATTTTATGCATTTGCTTTCAAAGAAAATTATAGCCTTGCTTTCTAAAATTCCAATTTTTTTCTTAAATGTTTTGAGTTTTATGGTTCCTTTCAGTTTGAAATTAGGCCATTTTTCAAAAATGATAGTGTATATAGACCTATTAAGGCAACTTACTACCACCATGACAATGGCAAAACAACAAAACACCAGTAGGTTTTTAAAATAGATATTTCTGCTACTGAAACAAAACAAGACTATCTTTACAATATTGTTTACTGCAGGATGGTTTTTGAAATTTAATACAATCTAGTTGTTGTAATGATCTCCACTGACATTTCTTGGTGCTTACTTAAAATCAGAAGTAAATTCTTTCTCAGAATTCTCATCTACTCCTTTCTGCATCACAAGGTTCTACCTCTTATTTTCCAATTCATAATTACTTATATTTGGGGTATACTTTTGATACAAAAATATATCCAAAGTGTAAGAGTAGAACATAAATGTCCCTGGTAGTTATGTAAATAGAATTCTTAGCAAAAAAGAATCTAATACAGAAAAAGTGCTCCTTATACTACTAATATATCAAGTGCTTCTATGAAACAAATAAAGCCCAAATTTGGGGACTTAAAACATTAAAAAAAATTTTTTTTCCATAATAAGAAAAGAGAAATTGAAACATAAACTATAAGAATATGTATTTTTCACCATAGGGCTTTCAGTGAAAAATAAAATCAATTAAAATAAGTCAAAGGTCAACCATTCCCTTTGTAGATTAAGATTCATTACTATCTATACAGATTTTTTCTCTTTAAAATATCATAATTATGTGATAAATTTCTATGTTAATATTAAGAAAACCATGGAGGGAAATATGACTATTTGCTTAGCCCATGACTTTGAGTTATTCATACAAGGACTAATGGAAAACAATATTATATTCTTTCAGAATCTTTTGAATAAAATACATTTATATCTAGAGTATAATAAACACATTGTCCTAAGTAAAGTAAAATTGTTCAAGAACTTTAAAAGACTGGGGGGGGGGGCAATAGGTGCAAATTTTGCTTGACAATATGATATAATTAGTTTGCCAATCCATCCCAAATAACATAATAGTGTTAGACCATGGGATAACTTAATACATTTTAAATGTATTTTCTAATGATTTTAAAAGTTGCTAAAAGAGTGAAAAATTAAAAGGAAAGAATATCTTTTACACTAGTTCTCTCTAAGGTTGCTAGAAATAATGACACCTTTTTTCAATTTATGTTTTTAAATATATAATGGCCATTTCTAGGAGGAAAAACCTGTATTAATTTTAGCAGGAGGATAAAGAGAAAAGTGGACTTCTCAGGTGAGGCAGTGGTAAAGATCTGCCTGTCAATGTAGGAGATGCAAAAGTATGTGGGTTCAGTCCCTGGGTCAGGAAGAGTTCCTGGAAGAGGAAATGGCAAGCCACTCCAGTATTCTTGCCTGGAAAATCCCATGGACAGAGGAGCCTGATGGGCTACAGTCCATGGGGTCGCAGAGTCAGACATGATTGAGCACACACACATACACACACACACAAAGACAACAGTGGTGATTTGTTTAAGTGTTCAAATATATTAATTATAGGTGAATAGATATCTAAGTATCAAACTAAAAAACAACATGTGGGAAACAGAAACTAT
Organism: Cervus canadensis; assembly: GCF_019320065.1. NCBI lineage: Eukaryota > Metazoa > Chordata > Mammalia > Artiodactyla > Cervidae > Cervus > Cervus canadensis. The sequence continues at coordinate 16,926,921 of NC_057416.1, forward strand.
ATTTAAATCACATGATCTACTTGTTATCAGAATGGCGTAATTGAAATCCTCCTCCTTCCCCAAACACTCACTTTTTCCCTGTAAACACTGCACCCACTTTGATTTTCTTTCTCACTTTAAATTTCTGTGTGATTTCAGTCCCCTTCTTTTTATTGTCAAAGCTGTTTCTACGCGTAATGAATTCTCATCCTGGTGGCATTCCCCACAAAGCATCGACTGAGTTTTAAACTTGAACTTTCTGATCTTCCTCTTACCCCTGCTTCTGCTGCAATATCTGGCAATCGTCCAGGTAGCTACTGTCTATCACTTAGTCTCACCGAGGCAGTTATAAGAGGAGTGGCTCAAAATTGCCCCAGAAGTGATACTGGGGAATAAGTCAGTTAGTGATCAATTCAGGATTTCTCTCTCCTATATCAATTGTAGGAGAGATGGAGTTTGGTGGAAAATTTCATTTATGGTAGATTTGGAAAGTATATTTATTAGGACCTCTTTTGTGACACTTTGTCCTTATGTTTTATGCCATCCATGGATTTGCCTCAAAATATTGAGAATCTTACGTGTTATTTAATGCTACATATGATTAATCAATGATAGCTATCAAATCCCCAAATCTTTTCACCAAACATTCTGCTCCTACAGAAGATTATGTAATTTTAAGATTTTTATAATTAATATATTGCTTTTATAGGCCTCTATCATGTTCATTTTACTATTTTAAATTGCACCAATAAAGAAGGCTGAGTGCCGAAGAATTGATGCTATTGAATTGTGGTGTTGGATAAGACACTTGAGAATCCCTTGGATTGCAAGGAGATCAAACCAGTCAATCTTAAAGGAAACCAATCTTGAATATTCACTGGGAGGATTAATGCTGAAGCTCCAATATTTGGCCATCTGATGCGAAGAGCTGACTCATAAGAAAAGACCCTGATGTTGGAAAAGATTGAAAGCAGGAGGAGAAGAGGACAACAGAGGCAGAGATGGTTGGATGGCATCACGGACTTGATGAACATGAGTTTGAGCAGACTCTGGGAGGTGGTTATGGACAGGGAGGCCAGGTGTGCTGCAGTCCATGGGGTCACAAAGAGTCAGACGTGACTAAGCGACTGAACAACAGGTAACATTACAAAAATGTACAATGTTAATCTACCCTCAAGTATAAGCTAACTTGGAAGTTGCTGATTTTTTCTTTGGAATTTCCCACAATAATAAAATACATTTTCTCAAAATATTTTTGGGAAATTTCTAATACTAGAATTCAAAATATTTATCTAGAAATCAGATAAATGAAAGTACAATAGTGGTTAGAAGTTGGGGATATTGTCAAATCACACAAGCATTAAAAAATTTAAAAATTGTTCTTTCACTTGTGTTGCTACAGGCAAATCATTCAATTACTATACTACAAGGTTCAGTTTATTACTCTGTAATCATGCAACTGCAGTGAAAATAAATTAACAGAGATTTGAGGTCCTGTCCAAGCAATAAGATTTGCAGCTTGACTCCAAGTGAGTTGACTGCTTCCTAAAACAAAACATCAAGACATTTTGGTGGATAGAACAGAACCTAGAATCTCCACAATATTATATTTGTGATGTCCAGGATAAAATAAAAAATTACTTGATGTATAAGGAACCATGAATATGTCAGTCTAAGATAGAAGAAAATTAATGAGAGCATATCCTAAGATGATCTGAATGTGGCATTAGCAGACAAAGGAGTCAGAGTAACTATTACTGCTATGCTTTGTGACATAAATGGAAATATTCTCACAATAAAGGAGATCATAGAAAATGTCAGGAGAGAAACAGAAAAATTTTAAAGAACCATATAGAAAATTTTAGTACAGAAACTATGACACCTGAAATTAAATTTTCACCAGATGAAACGAAGGTTGAAATGTAGATGATAGAGGAATGTATCAGTACATATTAAGATGGTTAAACAGAAATTATCTGATCTGGAGAAAACAGAAAAATTTTATAAACAAATGGACAGAGGCCCAGAAACTTATGGGACAGTATCAAAAGGTCTAACAAATGTATAATTGAATTCCCACATGGAGAATGAGACAGACATAATGTGAAAACATGATGGCAAAATAGTCCCTCAAATTTTTGAAAGCTGTGTATTTATACTTCAAAAATCTTAGCAACCTCTAATATAAATATGAATGAAGATGAGTTTTAACTGTGATGAAGTATTTTTGTCTGTTTTCATTTTCTTTGTATCACCATTTTTTGGCATATTGCTACTTTCAATTTGCTAATACTTTTAAGGATTTTTGTGTTATTGTTTAAAAGAACCACTGGACTTGTTTTTTATGTTGGTATCAGAGTATGCTATTTGGTTTACTTGGAAAAAAATGTGTATTCTGCCATTGCTAGATGAACTCTTTTATAAATGTCAATTATGCCAGACTAATAAAAATATTCAAATATTCTATACACTTACCTATTATCAGTTACACTACTTATCAGTTACAAATAAAAGAATGTGGAAATATTCAAATATCACTGCTGATTTACCAGCTTCTCACTTTTGTTTCATATATGAAGCTCTGTAATTTGATGCATACATATTTAAAATGGTACAATAATGTTTGTTCTATTTGTCACTGGTAATACTGCTTTTATGAAGTCTGCTTTAGTATTAATATATTAATAGCTAGCACAAATTTTTTGATTATTGTTTTCATGGCATAATTTGTAAATTATTTTACTCTTTAACTACCACTTATATTGAAATGTTGGTTCTTTTAGATAGCCTATAATTGGTGTTTGTATTCACTCTGATAATTTTTAATTTTAATTGGATTATTTAGATCATTTCTATTTCATTGAGTATTAATACACTGCATTTTGTCCCATCATCTTGCCTTTTATTTTCTAGTTTTGCCCATCTTCTCTTCGTTCTTTTTTTACTCTCTTTCTTTTTTTGGTAATAATTGAGAATATTTTGCGACTTAATCTTTATTAATAATTTATTCTATGTTTTATTTATTTACTTATTTTTTTGTAGTGGTTGATCTAGAGTTTACTGTATGCATCGTTAAGTTGGGCTTCCCTTGTGGCTCAGTTGGTAAAGAATCTGCCTGCAATCAGGAGACCTGGGTTTGATCCCTGGGTTGGGAAGATCCCCTGAGCAAGGGAAATGCTACCCACTCCAGTATTCTGGCCTGGAGAATACCATGGACTGTATAGTCCATGGGGCTGCAAAGAGTCAGGCCCGACTGAGTAATTTTCACTTTCAGTGGTTAAGTTATATGGTATATCTTCAAATAAATGTTATCTGTACTGTTTTACATACAATGTGAGAGATCTAAAAATAGTATGTTTTCCTTTTGACATTCTGTACATTGACTTTATTTTGTAACACATTTGAAGTTTACGTTAGCAACTTTAAAATATATTATTATACTTACTTTTAACAGTTATCTTTTAAAGAAATTTTAAAAGATAAATTTAAAAATTATATTTATATTTACTAAAATATTTAACATTTTCTATACTACTTCTGTAGTTTAAATCCTTCATCCTATATCATTTCTCTTTGACATGCAGAAATGCCATTAATATTTCAGATTGTACTGGTCTGTTAGAAACAAATTTTGTTATTCTGTATGTGCCCCAAGTAAGTTTATACATTCCTTCACTTTTAAAGCAGCATTTACTGGATAATTTTAGATGAACAGTTTTGATTTTTTTTTTTTTTCAATTGCAACAGACTTTTAGCAATTTATTAAATGTTATGACCATGTGCAGTCATTTCCAGGATAAGCAAGTAGAATTACACAGAGTATATTTGGAGACAGACATTAAATATAAATGATTAAGTGAAAGAAAACATTTTTCATGAGGCTATTTACAAATTGGCTTTTTTTTTTTTTTAAATTTTTTTATTAGTTGGAGGCTAATTACTTCACAACATTTCAGTGGGTTTTGTCATACATTGATATGAATCAGCCATAGATTTACACTTATTCCCCATCCCGATCCCCCCTCCCACCTCCCTCTCCACCCGATTCCTCTGGGTCTTCCCAGTGTACCAGGCCCGAGCACTTGTCTCATGCATCCCACCTGGGCTGGTGATCTGTTTCACCATAGATAGTATACATGCTGTTCTTTTGAAATATCCTACCCTCACATTCTCCCACAGAGTTCAAAAGTCTGTTCTGTATTTCTGTGTCTCTTTTTCTGTTTTGCATATAGGGTTATCATTACCATCTTTCTAAATTCCATATATATGTGTTAGTATGCTGTAATGTTCTTTATCTTTCTGGCTTACTTCACTCTGTATAAGGGGCTCCAGCTTCATCCATCTCATTAGGACTGGTTCAAATGAATTCTTTTTAATGGCTGAGTAATATTCCATGGTGTATATGTACCACAGCTTCCTTATCCATTCATCTGCTGATGGGCATCTAGGTTGCTTCCATGTCCTGGCTATTATAAACAGTGCTGCGATGAACATTGGGGTGCACGTGTCTCTTTCAGATCTGGTTTCCTCAGTGTGTATGCCCAGAAGTGGGATTGCTGGGTCATATGGCAGTTCTATTTCCAGTTTTTTAAGGAATCTCCACACTGTTTTCCATAGTGGCTGTACTAGTTTGCATTCCCACCAACAGTGTAAGAGGGTTCCCTTTTCTCCACACCCTCTCCAGCATTTATTGCTTGTAGACTTTTGGATAGCAGCCATCCTGACTGGTGTGTAATGGTACCTCATTGTGGTTTTGATTTGCATTTCTCTAATAATGAGTGATGTTGAGCACCTTTTCATGTGTTTGTTAGCCATCTGTATGTCTTCTTTAGAGAAATGTCTGTTTAGTTCTCTGGCCCATTTTTTGATTGGGTCATTTGTTTTTCTGGAACAGTTTTGATTTTTGTTTGTATACATTTAAGATGTCATTCCATTGACTTCAGAATTTCATTATTTCTGACTAAGATTTTGCAGTTTGTTTGTTTCCCTACATAACAGGTATCCCTTTTTCTTGCTGCTTTTATCCTTTTTTTCACCAGTTTGATTATGTGTCCCTAGATATATTTTGTGTTATGCTTATTTGCTTACTATGGTTTATCAATATCATTGGGACTTTGATTTTATAGGTTTTTATCAAGTTTGAAAAAAATGTTGAAATTATTTCTGGAAATACTTCTCTCTGCATCTACCCCGACTCTGTCCTCTCTTTCTGAGACATCAACTACATATAATATGGAAGCTCTTGGTTCTTTCCCACAGTTGACTGAGATTTAGTATATGTTTATCTTATGGGTTTTTTTTTTTCCTCTGTATTTCAACTTGGATAGTTTCTATTTCTATGTCCTTAAATTAATTAATCATTTCCTATTGCAGGGTCTAATCTGTCTCTAGACCTATTCAGTTAATTTTTTATTTTGAATATTATATTTTTAAACTCTAGAAGTTTCATTTGGTTCTTTATTATTAGCTTCCTTTTCTCTCCTCCATATTTACATCTTTTAAAGTCTTTGAGTATATTTATAGTAGCTATTTCAAAATCTTTGCTAGTAATTCCATCACCTCTATAGCTACATGATGAGTTTCTATTGCCCTTTTTCTAACCAGATGTGGGTCACATTTTCCTGCTTCTTTGGCTGTTTACTTTAAAAAATGAATTCTAGATATTATAAATATTACACTGTTGAATGCCTGGGTCTTATATTCTTTAAATAGTTTTGAATTCTGTTTGGGCCTTTAGTTAAGCAACTTAAAAATTAGTTTGTTTCTTCTGAGGATAATTTCTAAATTATATTTGATCCCATTGAGAGTAGCCTTTTTCTAGGTCTAGTTTAAACATATTATGATGGCATAACCCTTCTAGGTCTCTAATGAATGCATTGGGTGTTTGAGTCTGTTTTCTCCAAGGGCTGGTCAGAAATATATCTGCTGAAAATATACTAGATTATGAAACACAGTAGAAAGTTGTAATATTTATCTATGCAACCTTCAAGTATCTGTGTTTCATAGTGTCAACACTGTAAATTCTGAATATACTAATTAAAACCTACTATTAAACCATGACCGCCATCTTGTGGAGAGATCTGCTACTACTATAGCATCTAGTGCCCTTTGCTCACCCAAATTTTCCCTCCCCAGCAATTTGCAGTTTTCTTCTTGGGATCATGGTATTGTTCTAGTACTGTCCAACCATCATTAATGATATTTTCATAGAGACACAAATCTCAAAATACTGCGGCTCCAGATAAAATTTCACAAAATGTCAGCTCCTGTATCCTGCTTATCTCTTCTAATGATCTTATTCTGCTCCTTTGAAATAAAAGGTTTCAAAAAAGCTTGAAGAACTGAAATATTTTTAAAAAGCCAAACTTTAAAAACATTAAGAAAAACAAAACAGAAAAATACTTAGGTTACTTTGAAACATGCAAAATGCAAAAACCGTAAAGGCGAAACATTAAAAGAATTGCAAGTAGGTCTTTCTCATTGTTAGAAGCTAGCATAAGCACTATTAGAAAATAAAGAGTCAGGAGAAATCATTTTCTAAGTATATAAGAAAGAATATTCTGGAATTAGTGCTGATACTGTATTTTTCTGCACCAAATAACAATGCATTGGACAGCAATGTTGTTACTTGAATGATGCATCATTTCTCTCTAATCTTGAGCCAGTCTAACTCTCTTATCCAAGCCTCTGGAGAGGCATTCTGAACTGTTCCAACTTAACTCTTCTTTTATGGTATCTTCAAACTGCACTGGTCTAGCAAAGATTTTATTTGATGTATAGATTAAAGGGTATGCCATGTCATTGCAAATTAAACGTCAATCTCTGTTAACAAGGTTAACCAAAGTTCTATGAATATTACCCAGGAATTGTTCTGAAAAGATAATGTGAAAATAGCTCTACCAATACTTTATCAGAATCTGCAATCTTCTACTAATCTTTGTCTACTAATCAACTTGGTAACCAAACAATTATATACAAAGGGACGCATGTGTGCTAAGTCACTTCAGTCATGTTGCTTTGTGACCCTGTGGACTGTAACCCGCCAGACTCCTCTGTCCATGGGACTCTCCTGGCAAGAATACCAGAGTGGATTGCCATGCTCTCCTCCAGGGGATCTTTCTGACTCAGGGATCGAACCCATGTCTCATGCATTGTCAAAGGTATGTTCTTTACCACTAGCACCATCTGGGAAGCCCATATATAAAGGGATATTTTGTGACTAATGACTAAAGCAAATGAAGCTTCTTTACATGTACCAAGATTGCTATTACTGCCTAATACTTGAAGCACATTTCTCAGATACATTTAAAGTCCTATATTGATCCTCAAAATGCCCCCAAGTAAGAACATAAATGTGCACAGTCATTTTCTTGGGTACATTTTTCTCCTTGTTTTGTTTCTTCATATATAAAACACAGGAATGATCATAAATAGCTAAGATTTAGAGAAGTTGTGAAAATTAACAATGAAACATGGCTTAGGACAGAACGAAAAAAAAACAGGACATGATTTTTATCGTTTTATATCCTGTTTCACAGATTAAACAAAGAACAGAAAATACAAAATTGAGAACCAAGAAATTAAGTTAGAAATACTCAATGCAATTAGCATGTTCTTTAAAAAATATTTTAAAGATATTTTGCAATGATCATATTTGATATCACAAACATTGTACAATGTGATTTTTCCCTTGACATAATCATGGAATGATCTATCTCCCTGAGTGAAATTCAGGATCATTTTACATGCTTTATTTTTTTTTCCCCAAGGTAATCTTTAATGGCTAGAGACTGTTTTATAGTGTATACATCTCAAGGTAATAGATATATATTTGGTCAATAAATACATTAAAGATTGCCAAAAATAAAGATTGAGAGGAAAGAGTTGTGAATTCTCAGGTTCTTTTTCTTTGGTGAAGAGATTTTCTATAGAAAAATGGTGATTCAAAAATATGTTGTGTTTATATACTTTACAACTATCATATATATTTGACAACTTTAGTTTGGAAAATTTCAAATGCTTAGAGAAGTAAGCAGAAGAGTACAATCCACTCCATCTTCTAATCATCCAACCCTTAATAGTTACGGTTCATGGAAAATCTGGTTAGTTTGATTCTCCCAACTTTTTCTACTCTCAAACATTACAGTATTTCATCAATAGCTATTTCACTGCATATTTCTGAAACAATAACTTTTAAAAAACATAAACACAATATTGCTTTCACACTGAAAAGGCTTCAGGGTGATTCTTTAATAATCACTGTTCAAATTTAATATTTTAGAAATACTGTATTTTATACACATTTCTTCACATATATAGCATTTAGTTTATCCCTTTGAATCAGAATAAAATCATAGACCACACATTGTAGTTTTATCTCTTTAATCCATAGTTCTCTTTTCATCTTTCTTTCTCTCTCCGCACCCCCTCTGCACTGTGTTTGCTGAAGACATTGGATCTTTTATTCTGTAATTTCAGTCTAAATTGATTGAATTTATCTACTTGGTGCTTTTTTAATATGCTCCTTTGTCCTCAGCATTCCTTGAAAGTTGGTGAGCAGATCTCATACCTCTTTCAGACATTTGAAATTGGAGTATATTTTGAGAAATTTACTCTTGACTAATTCATTCAATTCACTTGTAGTGGATATCTCTACCTATCATGTTCTAGATTATTTTATATAACCAAAAATGACATAGTAACTTTGCCTGTGGAGCCCTGCATTTCATTGAAATATTTTAAAAACTATATTGTAACTACTAATTCTATATACTATTATTTAATACAGATTCTTTTTCCTATCCTTAATTTTTTAACCACTAGAATAATTGAAGCATTTATAATATTATGTTGTAGAAGAAATACTAATAGAAATGATGACAATTGACAATACATTATAAAAAAAACTCATTGATGTTGAAAAAATATATTTATCTTAGAAAACAATCTCCTAAACTGGTTCTACTGTACTTAAAAGAAATCCTACTTTAAATCCTACTTTCACTCAGTCACTTGATCTGCAACTGGTCAGAGGAAACTTCAGAGATATTCCACCGAGCTTCCTTGGCTATTCCACTGGTGTCAGATGAAGTTGATGATTAAGGGTGGATAACTACTTTCAAATTTTCAAATGTCATGTATAGTTTGACATCATAGTCATGCCATTTTTATCTGCTGAACTAAACACAAATGTCCCTAAATAAATAAATGTTTTAGACCAAAGCTCACCTGTTTATCCAAGCGACAATTCCCTTTGGCCTGACTACTTTTCTTTCCCAATGTCTGTAATAAAGACCAGGGTATTTAGAAAAGAACATATATAGGATGAGTCTTTCAAAACCAGTTTTAGGTAAGGCACAAACAAACTACAACAACATTGGTGGAAAGGAAATTTGTAACCATCATACTACACAGCAGAATTTTTGAGAAGTAAGTAATTTAAGCAGAACCAGGGTATCCAAAGCACAGAGAAACAGTAAATACCCCATGGGTTTTTAAAGAATTTATCTGTTTAGCAAGGAAAAACTTAAAACACACACACACACAGTTGTTCTGCACACCGACATCATACCTAAAATAAGAGATGGAGTAAAGAGATGGAATATATGTGATGAAGTGACGTCTACTGATTCTACGGTACAAACTGAGATCACAATGACTGGATTGACTTATAGAAGATACTGGTAAGATTCAGACTCAGCTGAGACCACTGAACCATCATCCTTATAAAACCTTTTGACATTACTAGAAGTTTTGACTTAAAAAAACATTTTAGGGACCATAAATCAAGTACAAAATTGGATGCATGTTAAGGATAAAATCACTTTTCTGTATAAACCTACCAGACAACAAACATTGTGAATCAGTGGTTATTTGGTACAAAGAAGGAACTGTTTACTTTTAGTAGACAAGATGCAGACTATTTTTAATGCATATATATATATATATATGTATATATTTATGCTATATGTTGGAGAAAGGCGGGAGGAAGGAACATCACAAAAAAGTTAAATGATCAAAAAAATCAATATTTAAAAAACTTGTAAAAGTTACACTCAGATGCGAATCCAATTATGATGCTATTGTCATGAACATATTTTCCTTTCTTTCAATGGCAGTAATTTAAAGTAAGCAGCACATCTCACTTGAGGCTGATCATGGAGCCTTAAGCTAAGAATTCTACAGTTAATAATAAATAGGAACTGAACATGACTACGTTCCTGAAGCCCAATACGATCTTCTGTTGAAATAAAAAGCAGAATAAAAAAACCTGATTATTCTACAATAATCATTAAAATAGTATTTACAATTATCCACACTTCCTGCTGATTCAAGGAACTAACTATTGTCAAGAATTTGGCATTGAAACTGAATAAAATGTAGAGTTCAATTTACTATTTATCAGCACAATTGATCAGAATGTAATGTTAATATAAGCCAATATGCATTCAAAATCAATTGTATTGTCTTTATTTTGACCTCCTAAACAATAGCAAAGAAATAAAATCATTATTCATTCTTCTACCTCTGATTCTGTTGACTCCTCAATAGTTTTAAAGGTATATTTGCTGTTGTTCAGTCGAGCCCAAGAACTCCAAAATCACTAGAGCCTCATTAATAAGCCCATAATAGCTTAAAGGTACATAGTCTTAGTAATTCCACATAAGTTAAGGTCTGGTAGACAGAGTGCCTGAAGAACTATGGATAGAGGTTCATAACACTGTACAGAAGGCAGTGACCAAACCATTCCAAAGAAAAAGAAATGCAACAAGGCAACGTGGTTGTCGGAGGAGGACTTAAAAATAGCTGAGCAAAGAAGAGAAGGGAAAAGCAAGGAAGAAAGGGAAAGATATACCCAACTGAACTCAGAGTATCAGACACTCCTGTACAAGTAGCTTAGTAGAAGGGAGGGAATAGATGAAGGTGTTATTTAGGGTGAAATTAAGGGAGGGAAGAGATTTTAAATGTGAGAGACATGAGTATGTTCTATGATTCAGAGAATGAGGAACCTGTGGTAATAGAGGTGACGATAAAGCCAAGAAAGAGTGATGAATGTGCCAAGTTTTAAGGTGAAAGATGGATTAGATTTGGGCCAAAAAAAAGATAACACTTCTACTAAATTAGAAAAAAGGAAAAGAAGAGATGACTTTCAAGAAGTTGAAAAGTCTGTCTATTGGACTCTTATTTTCTCCATAAAATAGGTAGGGAGGTCCAGGGAGGAAAAGGAGAAACACAAGAATCAATTTTGGAAAATGGAAAAATTGAGGTGATTAGAGACAGACTGAATGAATGCCAAGTGTTATTAAGGCCCAGCCGAAAACAGAGGTGATTTATTTTATGACAGAAGGATAAGACTCTTATTTTGTATAATCACTTACTGCCACATGTTTTTATCTTTATCCTGGGCCTTAAAACATTTTCCTGGCACTGAACACATTGGATAGGCAAGTCCATACAACGCTGTGTACTGGTAATGCTATCATTTTCAGTTAATGTATTTACTGCTTTAAAATATGGTTTATTTAAAAGACTTTCTTAACTGGTCAATGCTAATTATTAGAACATCGTTTCACATGTCACAGACAAAATGTTGCTGAGAAGGAAAGGTAAATGTCCTACCCTTAGTTATCATATCAACCATTTTCATAAAAATAGCAACCTATTGTTCATAAACACTGTGAATGCCTGAATTTTCATGAGCTACAGTCCATGCAGTCACAAAGATTCGGACATGACTGAGCAGCTAACACTTTCACTTTTATTACACAATCTATTGCTAATAAACACTGTGAATATCTGAATTTTACCTATATTATGATAGGCAATTAAGGACTACATACAAAGTTTCATTGCACATAAAGGAATTAACATTACATATTGAAAGAGTGATCGATATATCTAGAAATAATCATACGGTATCTACACTTCAAAAGTCATCATTCAAACAATAAGCATACTGGGCAGTGTTCTCATTTGAAAAAAAATATATCCTGCCAGATTTATTCCATTATATTAGAATTTTCTCAGAAAAAAAATGTATTGCATTGTAAAATTTAATGGAATAATGGACAAAGACCTAACCTAAGATTGAAATACATTTTTATTGTAATAACATTTTCCACTTATGATGTAATTTTATTTCTAAGAGCTTAGAAAGCAAGTATATAAGAAAATATCTATATTTTCAGCAAATAAAGAGGAAATTTCTAACCTAATGATTCTTAAATGTGTACTTTAACTTTTTGTAATATTATCTGAAATTAGCTTAGTATAGCAATTATTGTTGATTAGGTACAGAGTCATGCATCATTCAACCTTTGAAATATATATATGTATATATTTACAAATTTCTCATCAACTAAACAAATTCCATTAGCACAAAGACTTCCAGAACTTTTCCACTCTCAGATCATTCAATGTATTTCACTGGCTTGCATTTAAGCTCATGCGTAAAGCAGAGGCACTACACTCTTCCTGAGAGAAATGAAATGACTCATGATAAAATACAGCGCAGGAGTACTGTTTCGTTTCATAGAACTATCAATACAGACATGCCCCTAGGCTTATAAATGCCATGCTCCAGAACGTAGCATGTAAGTCAATTTGGATTGCAAAGCCACTCTATGTACTTTCCTACTGCCCTTAGTCACGCTTCTTCCAGTTTGACAGCACAGCATCCAGAAAAAAGTCTGGATACCTGAACACCGGTTAGCATCACCCAGCCTGAGAAGGTGCCTTCCCCATGTTCAAGACTGGGACTGATTATTGCTCATGTAATATAAGACGGATGCCTGAGGCAGTCTTGGGAAGCCAGATAAGCTCTCTCAAAATCCAGAATCTCAGAATAACAGATGAAAGGGGGGAACACAGGCCTGGATAGGAGGTGGAGATAGTCTCTCAAAATATTTGTTTCACACCAGTGATTTTCAGTGGTCTATCTGCCACAATATGAGTAAGGATTCCCCACCTGGGTGCCATCTGAAAGCATAATCTTCCCAAATACGTAACACAAAGTGTGTACCCAAGTGGAGGAGAAGGCAGAGGACTATGTGTTCTCTGCATACACACGGTGATTTGCAAGGCTGAAGGGTGGGGATGATGGGAATATCCTGGCTGACCACTGAGTTCTTCAGACTAGCTTCTACAATTTCTATTTTCCAGCTCAGAACTTCTATCCAAGATTTGGCACAACAATTTTGGTACCCTAAGTTACCTGTTTTCTCTACGAATGAAACATTTGCAGCTACCATCCAGTATTCTTTTTAAGAAAAGCATAAATAGGTGTTACAATTTTCAGAAGCTACCCTACTGAATATTTGAGAATCTGAAGACAGTCTGCAGCTTTATTCTACTTTCCACTGAATCCTCTGCCCAGAGGCAGGTGATGACTGCAGAGCACCAGATCCAATTTCTCTACACTTGACTCAAATGCTACCATTTAGCTATAAAAATTCAAGGGGTACATAGGAGACATTAAAAATAATATTTAAAAAGTTTATTTCTAATACCTTTCCCCTTACTGTAATATTTGCTTATAGTGTCTTTCCTTATAGCTCCTGATGTCTGTAAATGTAGAAACAAATCTGGAATTCTGATTTTAACATGATTTATTTGTTTCATATTGAAACAGAGAAAATATATCTGTTTTACGATTTCTTTCATGTTTCCTTCTTTCCTTCCTTTTTAAAATTTTCCTTCCTTTTGCTTTTCCTCCCTCCTTTTCATTTCCTTCTTTCTGTCAGAGCTACTGACAAGATCAAGTAATTTTCCTGATGCAGTATATTTCTGTCAAACACATATAACACTGAGAAACACCCATCAATCACTAAGTTCACAATTTCATGGGCTACTTCCATTCTCTCTACTTGGAAATTTACTGAAAAGGAATTCATATACTAGTTCTGTAACTGTTCATATTATTTAAAAACAGATGTAGAAAACAACCATAAGAGTCTACTGTCCCTTGTCCAGATTTGGGTTTGGGTTATATATTTTAGTATAGTAATGCTTTAGCATAGTAATATTGCAGCAAAGTAGTGCTCAAAATTCTCCAAACCAGGCTTCAACAGTACGTGAACCGTGAATTTCCAGATGTTCAAACTGGATTTAGAAAAGGCAGAGTAACCAGAGATCAAACTGTCAACATCTGTTGGATCAAACAAAAAAGCAAGAGAGTTCCAGAAAAACATCTACTTCTGCTTTATTGACTATGCCAAAAGCTTTGACTGTGTGGATCAAAACAAACTGTGGAAAATTCTTAAAGAGATGGGAATACCAGACCACCTGACCTGCCTCCTGAGAAATCTGTATGCAGGTCAAATGGCAACAGTTAGAACTAGACATGGAATAGACAGGTTCCAAATCGGGAAAGGAATATGTCACGGCTGTATATTGTCACCCTGCTTTTTAACTTATATGCAGAGTACATCATCCAAAATTCCAGGCTGGATGAAGCACAAGCTAGAATCAAGGCTGCTGGGAGAAATATCAATAACCTCAGATACAGATACCTCAGATGACACAACCCTTATGGCAGAAAGCGAAGAAGAACTAAAGAGCCTCTTGATGAAAGTGAAAGAGGTGAGTGAAAAAGTTGGCTTAAAACTCAACATTCAGAAAACTAAGATCATAGCATCTGGTCCCATCACTTCATGGTTAAATAGACATGGAAACAATGGAAACAGTGAGAGACTTTTATTTTTGGGGGGCTCCAAAATCACTGCAGATGGTGACTGCAGCCATGAAATTAAAAGACACTTGTTCCTTGGAAGAAAAGCTATGACCAAACTAGACAGCATATTAAAAAGCAGACACATTACTTTACCAATAAACGTCCATCTAGTCAAAGCTATGGTTTTACCAGTAGTCATGTACGGATGTGAGAGCTGGACCATAAAGAAAGCTGAGTGCTGAAGAATTGATGCTTGTAAACTGTGATGTTGGAGAAGACTCTTGAGAGTCCCTTGGACTACAAGGAGATCCAACCAGTACATCCTAAAGGAAATCAGTCCTGAATATTCATTGGAAGGACTGATGCTGAAGCTGAAACTCCAATACTTTGCCCACCTGATGCAAAGAACTGACTCACTGGAAAAGACCCTGATGGTGGGAAAGATTGAAGGCAGGAGGAGAAGGGGATGACAGAGGATGAGATGGTTGGATGGCATCACCAACTCAATGGACATGAGTTTGAGTAGGATTCAGCAGTTGGTGATGGACAGGGAAGCCTGGCATGCTGCAGTCCATGTAGTCGCAAAGAGTCGGACATGACTGAGCGACTGAAGTATTGATTATCTTCACTTTTCTGCCACCATAGTGATCCAAAGTAAAAATAAAGTTAAATTATAAATTAAGAGAAAGCCATCCGAGTTCTGATTTTCTTCATGGTGACTAATTTGATGTGCTTTGTGTTTGGATATAGATAGTCTTTCAAAAAGTACCTAGTTTTGTGTAATGGTGTAATGGTGTCCTAAGCATGTGTTGAGTCTATTCATTGGGTTACCTAGCTTGGTTACCATTCTTTCAGCATTACTGGTTACTAGGGGAAAAAGTTGGTTTAGACCTATAATTTTTTGCCTCCTCCAGATAAACCAATTCTTCATTGCCCAAAATTATCTTCTGTAGGTTTTTGACATATTTATAGACCAATCAGCACATATTTGTTAAGCGTCTAATGAAGGAAACACATTGTAATATATACACACATATATATATATTATATACATTATACACATATGTGTGTAAGGAAAACTAAGGAAAAGGGGGCATATATCTATTAAATTGCTGAAATACTTAGGAAGCATGGGAAAATCAAACATCGTTACTAGTGCAGGGATGAATAAGCTAAATGAAAATGAACAATAAAGGCTTCAGGAATTAAAAAGGGAATAAAATTCACTGTAGATTCTGTTTCTCATGGAGAAATTCGGATTTGATTCATCTCGAAAGATAATTGAGATATTTTTTGGATTAAAAAATGGGCCAAATATTCATGGTATCTAAGACGTATGGGCAAAGGAATACATAATCATATTTGAAGGCTGGTAAATGATTAGTTGAAATGAAGGCTTTTAATAGGTGGATAGCAAGAGACAAGTTTATTAAATAGGTTAGTTTGCAGGGCCTCAACTACACTGCTAAGGAAATCTACTATAAATGACAAACCACTGAAGTCTTTCAGCAAGAGAATGACAAGATTGAAACAGGGTTTCCAGACTGGCTTGGTGACGAGTTGCAGTGCACATTGGGAGTTGGAAGATTGGGCTAAATCATCCTCACTGGTTGTCATGCTCTATACTAGAAAGCTTTGGAACAAAAAGTCATAAGTTCCCTTTAGGTATTACCTGATAGTTTGAGAGCTCCCTATCTCATTAGCATGACGTACTCAACAACACAAACTCCTCTTGACAGCAGAAATCAGATCAGGAAGGTTTGCCCAAGCTATTCCACATGTTCACAACTTACCCATGTCTGAATGAGCCAGCCACACCCAGAAAACTAGACAAGAAAAGAGCTGGGCAATTTCAATATATTTTCCTTATGAATTTAACCACTGAGTTACATGAAGATGTTATATGAAGATTTATAAGGATTTATGAAGATTTCATACTATGATTGGTTCCTTCCTGTAGTCAATATAAGCCAGGTCACTTTATGTGTTTCTCAAACTCATTCCCCTTGACTTTTAAATAACAATCAATTATATATATCTGTAATGAATAAAAACCAATTAAGGCTGCCATTCTTCTTTCAATTAGGTTCTCTAATGCTATAAATACGATCCTAGCCTTCTAAGAGTTCATGGACTCACTGAGTATTGTTACATGATGTAGTAGACAAAGCTATTAACTGTTCTCCAAATTTGGAGATTTGTAAAGTTTGGAGAGATATCAATTTTTTACAGGGACTTTGACAACTGGAATCTAGTAATATATTTTCTAAAGCATTTTATATTACTAAAAATAATTTAAATCTAACCTCATTTACATTGGGTTTTGGTTTTTGCTGGTGGGGTTTTGTTTTGGTTGAGAATTAGAGATCACTGCTGAATGATGAATTCAGCAGTCTGTAATATTTTATGACCCTTACTTTGAGGCACAAGTTTAATGTGAAGAATTAAATTTTGAAATAGTTAAAGTTTTAACATTATGAATGTAATAATGGTCTCAACATATGTTTAAATCCAAGGTTTTAATGATAAACTTCCCTGAAAGACTGATTCATTGTTTGATATGGATTAGCCTCTATCTCAAGGATTTTACTATAGCTTCCCCAACATTTACTTTATCATATGTGAAAGATGGTTCAGATGCATTTCTTAGGAAATTTTTCTTCTTCTTGCTATTATATGCCCTTTGTACTAATATTAATTATACAAGTGATTCTATTAAATTTGACTAATGATTGTGTTCTAATTTCTTACATATTGCTGAAGGCACATCTGTAATACATTATTCAAAATACACTGCCAACTTTTAAGTGAACTCATCTTAAATGTGACATGCAATATTCCTATTCGTGATACTTGAATCATTTTAATGGCACAGTATCATCAGTACTGAATCTAAACCACTTGCTGATATTTGATTCTAAGGCATAAAAAACAAAACTAAACATGAGCACAATTAACCAATGAATCATTCGATCATCACCGTGATTCCAGCATTTGATACCTAACAATGGAAATGTAATTGTTGTTCCTCAGCCCAGTATTCCTGATAATAAATGTGAATCCCCTTTTTCTTTCCTCTCTTTCTTCCAATGTTAAACATAGTATAGTAGTGTCATTATAAAAAAAGAAGAAAATGCAAAAACATTGGAATGACCTGTTGAAATTTTCTGACAGGAGAGAGTTTTAGATGACAAAATGAACAAAAACATTATTTTGATCATTATTTCTACTAATAATTCACAAAAGATTGAGTACTATAAATATATTAACTGGTAATTATTTTCTAAATTTGTATCTATTTTAATTTTTAAATATAACATATACTGTATAATGCTTATCAAGTATCAGATTTTAAATGCCCCTATGTGCAGTAGATATTTTAATTTTTTTTAGTCCTTGCAACAACTCTCTGGGACAAGCAGTATAACTACCCCCATATTATTATGAGAAATCTAAGCACTGTGAGATTAGGTAACATGTCCAAGGGTAGTGATCACTAAATAGCTGAGCTAAGATTCAAACAGTCAGAGTAGACTTTGGGCTTTAACCTGTGGACAATGTTGACTCTTTACACATTCAAATTGCAATAATTTCTTAATCATAAACAAACATATAAGTGAATAAAATCCATAAATAAATATCACTGTGCCATTAGCTCCGGTTTCTCTATTTTCTTTCAATGGACAGGCTTGCTAACTATCTCTTTGAAAACCACATCAAGCAAAATAAAAAAAAGAAACTTGTACTTTAGTTTTTTTCTCACCATCAGACTTGAGTTTTCCTTTAGGATTATTTTGTTTACTTTTATCTAATGTCTCTTGTTTTGTTTTTATGTTTATTTGTTTTTGTAATTACTAATTGTGGTAAAATGCACATAACATACATCTACCATCTCAACCATGTTAATATGCCCAGTTCAGTAGTGGTAAGTACACTCACACTGCTGGACAGTCAATCTCCAGAATGCTTTTATCTTGCAAAACCAAGACTCTCCATTTCTCCCTTCCTCCAGCCCCTGGAACTACCATTCTACTTTCTGTCTCTATGAATTTCACGACCCAGTAAACTTCACATGAGTGAGATCATACAGTATTTGTCTTTTTGTGACTTGCTTATTTCACCTAGAACAACGGTGTCAATGTGCAACAATCCATGTTGTACCATACTACCAGAATTTCCTCCCTTTTTAAGACTGAAACATATTCCGTTGCATGAACACATATTGCATTTTTTAGTCCATTCATTTCTTGATGGACACATGAGTGGCTTCCTATCATTCGTTTTTTAAAGAACTTTTACATTCCATGTGCTTTAGCTGATACCTGAAAATCTCTTGAAACACAAAATTTTACCTTTAATTGTATGTCCCCAATTTGGAGTCACAATACACTGGAGAGTCTGGGATAAATGAGAATTGAGATTTCTCTAATTTATGGACCTTTAGTAACAGTTTTAAAAGTCAAATGTATGCTTTAAGATTTGAAAAAAGAAAAAAGAAACATATGCTACCTTTAGGATAGATCATCAGTAATGGTTTGATTATATATTTTTCTGTAAATTTAAGCAATGTCAAAGAAATCCACATAAACTGTAATTGATTTCAAGGGATGAAACTAAACAGGTGGTAGGAGGGGCTTAAGTTCTATTTCTATAAATTCTTAAGCTAACTGATCTAGAATAAACACCTAAACATCTACTTTATAATTTGTAAAATAGAAGTTTGGACCAGAAGCTCCCTTTGGCTGTCTTACTTCATGAATTGCCTTTGATCAGTCCCTTGCTCAAAGGGCCCATAAATTGAGATTTACAGTGTCTCTCAAAAGTATGAAACTCACCCAATATCTATTCTCTGGGAGAACAAATTTTGACTGAGCAAAACAAAAATCTAAATCAAGGAGAACTTCTGCAATATAAATTTGCATCCAGAAAATGAATATATGCAGACAGGAAATATGAGGCAATGATTACAAAATGAAAATCATGGATACTCCTCAATGGAAAAGGTATGTCTTCCAACTTGAAAGAGAGGTAGATTTTCAAGTCCAGCCTCAGCTTCTGGTCAGCACTCCTCTCCCATGGGCCTCCCTTCTTCACAGGCCACATACATACATTTTGGACACGGGCACTGGGTTATAATTTTCTCTGTAATTCTAGACTTTACTTTCAAAATGGGAATTTTCAAGGCAGCAACTTGACTGCAGTATGCTTTCGGAAAGTTCTAAAGGTTAAGTGCAGTATCAAGGAATTTTAAAGCCAAGGGACTTCTCAGTTGTCCCAAAGTATCTATTCATCATGAGTCTATCACTTGATCCCAGGGCTCCAACTATCTATATTGCATATGAAAAGTAATTTCTTTTTTTTTGTCCCCCTAGGACCTAGTCAAAAATCTGTACAGTATTTCCAAAAAACACATTCTAGTTCCTTCTGACATCCAGTTTCAGATTTTCATTTGTGTTATGCCTTGCAATACAGAGATAATATTTTCAAACTTGAAAGCTTGCAAATTTTGAAGCAGGGACTAAAATCCTGCTTCTTTAGTCCTGTTTACACCAAGTTCATAACAATACCAGTTTTCATGTGTCGTGTGCAAGTCAGCAGTCTTTCTATTCTGCTTGGTTAACCCAGTAAGATCAAATCTGTAAGAAAGTCAAACTGTCTTGGAAGCAAACACAAAAATGTAGCTGACCTCATGTTTCACATGAATAGAAGGGTTTCTATGCTTCTTATAATTTCTAGCAAAAACCTTGTGAGAATCTAACGATTTGGTTTGTGTATTCGAATCCATTTGTATCACTAAATGTTGAAATTTAAATGTCATCATGTGATATTTTAGTACTGTAGAATGAAAATTTCATTTCTCAAACAATAGATTGAACCTCAACAAGTTTGACTTTTCTTTGTGCTGCTTCTTCTCTTTGAAATGACTTCCATTTTCCTCCCTGGATCTTTGTAGTTATCCGTCACACTTACAAAAGTAGAACAATTTAAAATATATTTTAGGTACATACCACTAATAAAACCAGCATTACTTTTATTGGAAGTCAGCATTCCCTCAAACCACTTGTATGATGATACAGCATCTGCAATATAATAAGTAAAACACTGTTAAAAAACAAACAACATGATCAGTGACCAATATGGCAGACAGAATCCCTGTGTCCTTCCTGTCCAAACCAAGATCTCCTTAGAGAGGTCCCTGCCAACTTAGTGTTGTTTTACCACCAAATATGTGCACATGCTCTATGGACACCAACCTGATTATGAAATGTCTGAAAGGAAAAGTTCCCAAGGTTAATAAATATGTATTTGTCTTTGGAGTGTAATAGTGAGAAAACCTGCAATAACCTGATTCTATTTTTCAGGGTCCTAAGAATCAAAGATTTTTCTGAAGCCAGTCTAGCTTCCTGTGGTGCATTTAAAACAGAGTCCTAATAAGGTGGCCCTGGGATAGTTCAGTACTTAATTGAACTCCAGGAAGTTTCAGTCTATTATAGATCTACATTAGCAAGAGAGACCAGGCAAGGCTTTCATAAAAGTGGCATTCAAATAGCTGCAATGCTTTAACAAACTGTCTCTATTTTAAAGCCATTGTGAATGAAAGCGAGATTATTTCTGTGATTGGTCAAGAAGCTAATGCAGTGTGTTGGTTTTAATGTCTGCCTACAAGAGGGAGTATTACTTCACATATTTCCCGGGGAGTGATTTTGCCAATGGATCATCAGAAAGTACTTTAAATGTACTTAAAAATTTTTTTTGATGTGGACCATTTTTAAAGCCTTTGTTACAATGTTCTTCCTGTTGTATGTTTTGTTTCTTGGGATGGGAGGCACCTGGGATTTTAGTTTCCCAATTAGGGATCAAATCTGTACCCCTGCATGGGAAGGTGTATCTTAACCACTGGACCAACAAGGAAGTCCCTAAATGTGCTTTGAGTGACAGTGCCTTGTGTTAGCTATTGTTATCAACAAAATGTCCTGAATTCTGAGTTTGTACATGATACTAAATAGGGCTTGCTATTAGCTGTTTCTACCTACAACCATTTCTAAAACAGAACCTCACTGACTGAAGGCCCCCCAGATAGGAAAAAACACTCGAGCTGCTGTCTTCTTGACAGGGAGATACAATATCCCTGCATTAGATCTCTGAATGTCCTTGTTTTGCTATATGACAAGGACAAGTTTGTCTTCTCCCCCTTCTGAGTACCTAATGTCATCTGTAAATGAATAAAAATGAAGTAAAGCTCATTAGCAAGTATTGCTTAAAATAATTCCTTTTATGCAAGGCATTTTCTACAAGATTACGATCATTGTAAAGAACACAGATTTAACCTTAATAGATTCAATTGTAGAATGAGCTAAATTAAGAACTAGTATAGTTTTAATTGCTTAGGAAAAATACATAAGAAACCAAGAGAGAGAATGCTATGACAGGTGAAGTGAGAAGTACAATCCGAAGCATTCTACCACGATCACAGAGGTGCCTCAAGATGTTATTAACAAGCCTATTCCCATTGGTTTTATAAATAACTTAATTCTTATTCAACCTCTTTTTATGTTGTTGGAAAAAGGATGACTAAGAGAGAAAGAGGAAAAAGTATTGATAATTTCAAAACTTTTAATAGAATATACACCTGACATTGATACAGTCAGAATCACTCCAACTTTTACAGACCTAGTGTTGACTAGTGATGAACTAAACACTATTTACAGCTATTTCTAAAGTTGTTGCTATAACCTGAGAAGTCTTTAGACTCCCCCACTATCCTCAGCTAAAAGGGCAACAAGTAAATTACTACCTCAATATATTCACTGAAATGGCTGTGAGATTTAATAGTGGTACCCAAGAGTCTATTTACCTTCAGGACACCTTCATATATATGGAAACTGATTCAATGTGAAAAGAGTTAGGCTTACAGTATTCCCTTACCAGAGGTAGGCACATATTTTTGTAATATTTCTATGTTGTAGATGAGGAACTAAGACACAAAAAGGATTTTATTCTCAGATACACAGCAACTTTAATGGTATAGCCAATGTTAATACGAGGCTTATTATTAATCTGATTCTAAAAGTAACATTTAATTATCTCTTAGGGTGTCAAACCTCCTCCCCCAAATAATGCAGGAGGTTGCCAATAAAAGAGTTTATAAGGTGTCTCAACTCAGGAGACAAAGATTCAGGTTACCTCAAAAGAGTATTCTAGGGACAAGGAAGAGTCAGGGGCTTGCTTATACAGACAAAAAACCATGAGGTTGCCAACAGATACCTAATGAGAATTGTGATTGACTCTGATGTGAGTCAGGAAATATCTGTCCTTAAGGGGCCACAAGTTTAGGATAGGGGTCTGGTAAGTAGTGAGCCTGTCACAAGAACCTGCCAGATATTCTGGATGCCTTCATCAGGTCAAGAGTCAGGTTCTCTTTAGGCTAACAAGTGCATGAGTAACACACCCTTAATGTCTTCTTGGCTCTACTTAGAGAGCTCTTTTAGCAATCCCAACTCCATTCTGGTTTTCATCTCACAAGGGGAAGGCGCACACTGGCGTTCCCCGACCAGTGTTTCCACTGCTAGTACACTTTGCATTTTCTGGCTTTACCACTGGTGCTTTATTGGTATAATGACAGATATCTTTATCCTTTTCTGCAATATGACTTTTTAAACAAAATACTTGATGGTAGGTTATTAAATTTAGCTTTTTTTTTTTTTTACAGTGAACTTAAATACTGCTGAAGAAAAAAAAATAGACTCTAAGTGAATTTAGAGGGTCAAAAGAAGGCACCACCTTCAGTGCTGGAATATTTCCTTTAATGCAACAGTCAAGAGCATAAAGACACAAAGTTCGCTACTCCACTTGCCCAACAAGATATAAGGGTAGTGTGTGCCTTTTCTTAATGACATCTATAACGAGTCTCAGAGATAATAGTTTTGCCTTGTGTCTCACTACTTATGGGATATTCCTACTTGGAAATCTTGAGCAACAGCAACAGTGATGCTGGAAAAGATTCCAAAATGTAGTTTAAGCTTTAGAAAAGCAAGCTATGCTATTTCATTAACATTTTTTTCTCCAGAGGAGATATCCAAAATATAGTTGGAAGGATTTAAAAAAATGCTGAAGCTGCAATTCAAAAATGTGGTTTTTTTTTTTGAAACCACCGCATAAATACAGATAAACTTTATATTCATCCTTTACTGTTTACTAACTGCATAGAAAGGGGATGTTTAAAAGCCCAACAACTCTCATACTGCGGTTTTGGATACTCCAAGGATAAACAGAAATAATTAAGGTAATTGTTGTTCAGATCCTCTGGCAGCAAAGCACATGTTTATTTTAAGTAATAGATGTTAAAAAAAAAAGTTTGAAAATGCATGACTCCACCTGAACCACAGTTTCATAAGGAAAGAAAAAAACAGGATCTGCAGCAAGATTTTTATAAGCCTGCAGCAGCCTTTCTTGCCCATGTAAATAGTTTCACCGCGAAGAGCTGAGTCATTGGTTTTTCCAACAATTGGTTCTCACTAACTGAAAAAAAACAACTCCTTTTTTCCCCAGAAGCCAGTGCACTGAGGCTGTTAATTAGAGTGTCAATGGGTGGCATCTGAGACTCAACCAGGCCAAACATTTTACACTGTGGGTAGGGTATCAAATTATCTGAGAGAAGTCTCTGTTAAGTCCTAGCCTGCCAGTAACACCCTTAGACCATTTTGGACTGGAGAATGAGGAATTTGAAGGCCTATGAAACCACTCTGTAAAATGCTCACAACAGATCAGCAGAAAGCTATACAGCACAGGTGTGCCTGTAATTGGAAAATGGTCTGTGTTCAATGGCCCCTCAAATTCACTTTCTTCTCAGACACTCCTGTGGGTTTTATAAAGCAGCTCAGGAAACCTAAGTGCTGACTGATCTTTTCTGAATATTTAGGCTTACATATTTCGTGTAGAGTTGAGAGATGGTGTTTTATTGCCCCGCCCCAGCCTTTACATAAAGAGTTGGCATTTCTGTCAGGAAGAACAGGCATCCACAGCTCCATCTATAAGTCTGATTAAAAGCAAAGATTCTGGATACACATGAGGAATTATGGAATATATTATATGAAGAATATATTACAAATGTTATGAACTCTTTTATTTCCAAAGCTATTTTACAACTTTGAGCTAACTGTATTTGCAGAGTAATCCACAGATCAACCCAAAGAATTTGTATTATGTGCTTTATCTGCATACTTATTGCATCGACTAAAAAGTCTCAGATTGATGAACATTGCACCTAACTTCTGTTGATAGGCTGAGAGAAATTGTAAAGAATCAGTGAAAGAAAACTATCTTTTCCACATACAGTGGACAGAGTACTTGCCATTTTGCAAGGTCTCTCTTTAGCAAGCTAATACCTTTGTTGGGTGAGCCAGGCTCACTGAACGCTCTAAGAAGCATCCGCTTGTCAGCTGCTAAGGGCAGTACTATTTGTATATGAAAGAAAACTTGCTCCATCCTAAGCACCTCTTCTCCTTTTTAGCTGCAAGTGATGAGTCTATGAAACCAAAGCTGTTCTCTTACACAGCTAATCTGGACCCACTTGGCTCCTTGAAGACTGAATATTTGGCTGTGCAGAAGAGCTACTCATACAGAGAAATGGTTTTCTGTTGGTCCTTTATTGGACCGGAACCTGGTGGTCCGGAGTCGATGATGAGAAAGTGAAAGAAGGAAAGAGGCTAATATTCCCTGGGATCACAGCCGGCTTTCGCGCTCCAGGGAATCAGCCAGAAATAGAGAGAGAGAGAGAGACAGACAGACAGACACAGGGACCCAGGCTCTGACGGAGCAAAGGTGTTTTAATCAACATGGTATGTGTATACATACTGTCTTACAAGGTAGTTATTCTCAGCAAAGATAAAGATTAAAATTCCAGACTTACAAAATGTAAGGCGATCCCTATTAAAGAGAGAGAGTTGTAAACAATCACTTTTTACCATATGGTTCATAAGAAGGAAGAGGGTAGTTATCACCATATTGAAAAACTAACGAAGGAAATGCCTGGATTCTTCAGCCCCAGGAAAGGTGTACCTCTCCTCTTAATTCCTGAATAATCAGGAATTAATAAGGACCAGAGGATTCCTGGCAGATCCAAAACAGCACACAGGAAGCCTCCTGTTAAATGCTTCCTGACAGTTTTCTCTGAAAAAATACCTCAGCACTAAAGAAGACAGCATTATGGAGAAACTTCTCACCATATTAATTATTTGCTTCAGTGCACAGGTACGTATGATATATTGTAATGATCAAATTACATCAAAAATATCAATAACCTCAGATACACAGATGACACCATCCTTATAACAGAGAGCAAAGAAGAACTAAAGAACCTCTTGATGAAAGTGAGAGAGGAGAGTGAAAAAGCTGGCTTGAAACTCAACATTCAAAAAACGAAGATTACAGTATCCAGCCCCATCACGTCATGACAAATAGATGGGGAAACAATGGAAACAGTGAGAAACTTTGCTTTTTTGGGCTCCAAAATCACTGCAGATGGTGACTGCAGCCATTAAATTAAAAGACGTTTGCTCCTTAGTAGAAAATCTATGACCAACTAGACATCATGTTAAAAAGCAGAGACACTACCTTTCCAACAAAGGTCTGTCTAGTCAAAGCTATGTTTTTTTCCAGTGGTCATGTATGGATGTGAGAGTTGGACTATAAAGAAAGCTGAACATTGAAGAATTGATGGTTTTGAACTGTAGTGTTGGAGAAGACTATTTGGAATCCCTTGGACTGCAAGGAGTCCAACCAATCCATCCTAAAGGAAATCAGTCCTGAATATTCATTGGAAGGACTGATGCTGAAACTGAAACTCCAATATTTTGGCCACCTGATGCAAAGAACTGACTCACTGGAAAAGACCCTGATGGTGGGAAAGATTGAAGGCGGGAGGAGAAGGGGATGACAGAGGATGAAATGGTTGGATGGCATCACCAACTCAATGGACACGAGTTTGAGTAGGATATGGGAGTTGGAGATGGACAGGGAAGCCTGGCATGTTGCATTCCATGGGGTTGCAAAGAGTCGGACACGACTGAGCTACTGAACTGAACTGAATGATCAAATATCCCAAATATTACAATGTGGGATTGAGGGAATCTACTCCAAACCTTCCCAAATCTTCCCAGCGACTAAAGTACAAAATCTGAGACCACACTTGTGATTTGTCATACTAATAACCAAGAATAAGTGATGGAAAAACTGGGAGTTTTGTTTAACTAAAACTAAAATGAAAACAAAAACTTAAAAAATCTTTAGTTAAATAACCAAAATGGATCTCTCAAGAAGATGGAAAATTGGATCATCTCCACTCAACAGAACCAAAGTTACACAAGGCTCTTTATAAACACTTTGAGTTATCTTTATAAAGTTATAAAATGATAAAGGATGTTAATAATATACTTAATTTTGATAACAAGACTCCTCACTGGGAAGGTTGTCAAGGTGTATTTATGGAATATTAGGGTATTATCAGAACCTCTCTTTGTACTTCATGTTTTACTAATTTGGTGAAAATTATATTTACATGGATAAAATGTTATTTGAAACTGACAACAGCCACAGAAAGGGTTTATCTACATTTGTCATTCCTATCATTTATACATTACTTCATGTACTAGTCAATTTTTATTGTGTATATATATATATATATGTAAAATAAAATATACATCATGGTGAAAGTGAAAGTGAAGTCACTCAGTCGTGTCCGACTCTTTGCGACCCCGTGGATTGTAGCCCACCAGGCTCCTCTGTCCATGGGGATTCTCCAGGCAAGAGTACTGGAGTGGGTTGCCATTTCTTTCTCCAGGGGATCTTCCCGACCCAGGGATCGAACCCAGGTCTCCTGCATTGCAGGCAGATGCTTAAACCTCTGAGCCACCAGGGAAACCCATACATCATGGTACTTTCCCATATAAAAATTACCTTTCATGATAATTACCTGCCAAAGTTATGAATCTGTGCAAATGTTTTTATAATACACATGGCTTGTTATATACACCATCTGTCTAATAACACAATGGTACAGATTTGTTGAAAGTATATTTATAAATATGTTATACAACACTGAAGGATGACATTCATTTCATTAGTATACATACTATTAGTTTCACTTTACATTGTAGATTGCTACCATTTTCTTGAAAGAAGCAAATGTAATTTCTAATTTTTAGTTAATAAATTACAGTTGTTACTTGAGTAACAACTGAGAGATAATTTAACAAAACAGAATGTGGTAAGTGAGCAAAAAAATAGGTTAAAGATAAACATTTCACTTTGCATAAGATAATGTATGGTATCACTAACACTGTAACAGTGAATTTTAAAAGACATCAACTTTTAAAGGATAAGAAGATTGAAAAACATTGCTCAAATAAAGATCTTAGAGTAGCAATTCTTATAAATCAAAATTACAATCACTATGATTTTTTTAAGGGGAGATTAAAGGAAAGGATTGAAAGAATATTTTCACATTATACTTTCAACAGCAGGCATGCTTCATTTGACACAATAGGTGAATTTCTAAATAGCTTTTTCTTTTCTCTTAGTAAATTATTCACAGTTTAAATATTTGAGGGAAGATTGATAATTAAAGGAATTCAAAAATGAATCATTTTAGTTCATATAAAACTTAACTAAAGTCTTCTTGTTAAATGTGGGTTTTGCTTATTAAGTTAATTTTAAAATTGATTTGAGTTGGGCACAAATATTACTTTATATATAATGTTGATCATTTGTGATACTGAAAAAGCACAGTAAAAGGATACACAGGATACTCGTCACTTAAATTCCATGATTATCACAATTGCTCAAATTCTGTATTAACCAAAAGGGTAAAATGAATTATTATTCATTAATAGCTTGTATAGGGTTAGTGCTTAACATATTAATAATCTTCCAAGCAGTTTTACCTAATTTTAACTACTAGGTACTATATGCAAGATTTAGAGAAATAAATAGAAAGTACAAGCTTTGCCTTCTTAAATTCATAATTTAAGAACTTGGAAGCAAGTGAATATTGAAGATACAATAGGGGACTGGAATAAGCATTTAAAGTTTCTTGTTTTTAAAAATTTCAAAACTGTTTATCCTATCATACTTATATCACATCTGCAATAGAGAGTAAAATTCAGTATGTCCTAAGTATGTGTTAAAAATGGATTCTGTGTGTTTGTGTGTGTGTGATGAGAAATAGTGATAAAACTATATATATATTTTGTTACTTGCCTACTTTCTTTCCTTACTATGTATCTTTTCCATTATTACTATAAGATATAGTTGAAATACTATTATAACACGCATACATATTCTTTAGAATAATGCTCAACACACACAGACATACACTCAAAGACTTATAACGAAAAGATAACAGAAGAGGTAAAACTGAGCACTAAAAAATAATTCATTCATCCAAATAAAGGCAGAAAAGAAGTTTAGTTCAGTTCAGTTATATAAGTTATATAAGCAGGGTGACAATATACAGCCTTGACGTACTCTTTTCCTGATATGGAACCAGTCTATTGTTCCATGTCCAGTTCTAACTGTTGTTTCTTGACCTGCATACTGATTTCTCAGGAGGCAGGTCAGGTGGTCTGGTATTCTCATCTCTTTAAACAAAAAATAGAAGTGAGACAAATAGAAAACAAATACTGAGATGGTAGACTTAAGCCAGTACATTATCAATTACTAACATTAAGTAAAATATACTAAGTACACCACATAAAAGTAGAACTAGCCATACTAAACACAATTAATTATTTTTAAAAGTTCAAACTTGTAATACGCTGTTTAAACAAATACATTTTAAATATAAAGAAAAGGACAGGTGGAACATACATACATGGGAAGGAAAACACAGACCAAGATATCATTAGGCATAAGAAAACTGGTATGGCTAAACACTATCGAAAAAGATTAGACTTTGATTAGACTTCAAGACAATCGGTATATCCAAAAATAAAGATAAACATTTCATAATCATAAAAGTCAATGAAACAGGAAGCTATAAATAATTTAAATTCAACCGATAATACTGTTTCCAAAAAATATGAGGCAAAACTCACAGAACTAAGGAAAGGAATAGACCAATCAACAAACAGAGATTTTAATATCTATAATTTTTATATTTTAATACCCATCATATTATAATTTTAATACTTCTCATTTAGTCATTGATTAACATAAAACCACAGAGAAACAGAAATGATGATGATATAGAGGATGCGAAAAGCACTATCAGCCAAAGTGGCTAATTGACATTTATAGAACAAAATCCACAACTTCAGGGTATACAGTTTTTAAAGGAATTTGCAAGCTGATAACCCAAGCCTTTGTTGTTGTTGTTTAGTTGTTAAGTCATGACTGACTCTTTGCGACCCCATGGAATATAGCGCACCAGGTTCCTCTCTCCATGGTGTTTCCCAGGCAAGAATACTGGAGTGGGTTGCTATTTCCTTCTCCAAGAATTTAAGCCTTAATAAACATTCAAGGATCAAAATTATTAAGGAGTATATGTTCTTATTCTCTTAATATAGCAGTATTAAAATAGACATCACAAATAATAGAATAGCTAAAAAATACCATAATACTTGAAAATTAAACAGCAACTTTAAATTTCCCAGATCAAAGAAAAAAACACAAGAAAAAGTAAAAGATATTTTCTGCTTAATTCTTTTGAAATGTGTAGTAGAAGTCAATTATTTAAGTTTATATCTTAAAAGGTTACAAAAGAAGAGCAAATTAAACACAAATAAGGCAGGAAAAAGAATTCAATAAAATGAAAATGGAAATAGGTAAAATAGAAAAACTGACTATGGAGAAAATCATTAAAATAAAAACCTAATGCTTTGAAAGGATTAATAAAATTGATTAATACCTAGCAAAAGAGATCAACCCAAAATAAATGAAATAATATACTAATATGAGGAATGAAAGAAGGATGACACTTTCTATCATCCAAACACCAGAAACTTCATGTCAATAAATTCAAATTAGATAATATGGAAAACTCTTTTTAAAGCACAAATGGACATAACAAGATATAGAAAAGTGGTGTATCTAAAATTCATAATTTAAAGAATATTGTTATGACTGGTTTAATTGGTAAACTCCATTACATATTTTATGAAGACAGAATACCAATCTTATAAATTCTTTCTTAAATAGTGAAAGGAGAAAAATTTATAACTTATGTAATAAAGTCATCATGCAACTGATTACAAAACCTGATAAAGAAAAAATTATAAAGAAATTGGAAGAGAATTATAAAAAGGTATCTGTCTTGAATATAGACTTAAAAGCATTAAAACATAAAAAACTAGAATTCAGCAAATAACAAAAGCACAATGGGCAAATTAGGTTTATTCTAAGATCTTAAACAAGATTGTTTAAAGTATTTAAAGATCAACCAATGTATTCACCATACTAAAACAATAAACAAAAATGCCTATCATCCTTTCCAAAGATGTGGATAAATCATTTCATAAAATCATTACATATTTGATTTCTAAATATCATGCAGAAAATTAGGAGCAAAAGGAAAATCCCTGGTCAAATGAAAGCATCTTATTAAACCTATAGTTAACATCCTACTAAATGGTAACATCTGCACCCGTAAAATCTTTGCTGCTTAGTATACTTGAACTCAAAAAATGTCTGGCCAAGTGTTTTAATGTTTTATGGGTACTTTAAGGTATATGTATCAATTATTTAGTGGAAATATATACATATGTAATTTTCTCAAAACCGTTTTCTGTCTCACTAATTATCTTTTCAAGTATATCTAAATTACTACTTAACTTTTCCATTAAGTTATAAATGTCAATGATTTTTATTGACATTTAATATTCTAATCTATAAAGTCCTTGGTAATATAAGTCTAATAGGTCCTGATTACTCATATATTTGTTATATTTTAGCTGGCAAATTTTATTTGTTCAAACCTAATTCTTATGAACCTTGAAGGCCTGGCCTGAGGATGATGTTCATTAAAAGGATATTCCTTTACTCCTGACAGGAGGTGCACCTATTTGCCAGAATTTTAAGTTAATTTTTATAGTTGAGATTTCCTTGATTGTGCACGTAATGTAAATTCAAACCACTGACCCTCCTGAGAAAAGTTTAGCAATTCTCAGAGGAAAATTAGTACCATCATATTTTTTCTCACCTGAAGCCTATAAAAATAAGCTGTTTTCTGAATTGGTTTTATTTATTTCAAAAGGACAGTTCACAGCTTAAAACTTATACTTGAATTATCCTCTATTTGTATAGCATCCTCAGATTTAGGTTTTCCTCTGCCAGATCTAAGCTCTAGTGTCCAACTTCCATTAAAGCTCTTTATTCCTGCCAAAGTTCCTTGTATTCAGGGCAGCCCCAGTTTTCACATTTATTTACCACTCTGATATCAGCTTACAGTTTTGCGGGAGAAGCAGGGTATGGAGGCCCTTGGGGATTTCACCCCTTTCTTATAAACTCAGTAATGCATTCAAAAGCTTATGTCTATAATTTATCCAACATCTGCATACCTTTATGCCAAAAGGGCATTTCAGAATATCTAATCTGCCATTCTGATGGAAATATAGACTCCCATGGCGTTTCTTAAATGATCCCTTAAATATTATATAAGGGCACTCAGACAGTGACATAAGTAGGCATGTGTCTATGTTGTAGAGACAAGTTTTGCCGCATTTGAAAATTTTCATCCAGAGCAAGATTCTTTCATTTCCAAAATTGTTTCACTGGAGTTAGGCAAACCTAGAAGTTGCTTGGTTTTCTGCAACCAGAGAAGAGTGGAAAATTACTGTTTCAGGAATTTGGACCCTAGGAAATATGGCTCAATGTGTACCTGCTTTATAGAAAAAATAAATTTATACAGCTGTGAACAAAACCACTATAATTTGCAACACTCCGTCATTTTCTGAAGTATTCTATTTCTTAGTCCTTTGCTCTGAGTCATATGACTCATCAGAAGAAAACAAACATTTCCACTCTCCCCTACTGTATTTTAAACTAAGTGATGGAAATTATAGTGCTGACAAGCCTGACAGGATTAGAATGCTGACACATGGATAATCCAACTGTTTCTTTTAGCCCATTCAGCTCATGCGGTTTGGTGTAAACACTGTAATATCACCTGCCTCCGTCTGCATGCCCATTAAAAAATGCAAATAAATTCTGGCTTACTTTGACTTTAACGGTTATGGTGTCTGCATTTTGTATTCTCCATGATCGTAGCACTGCTCCAATTCCACTCAAAATGTGGCCTTCTGAAAGCATTTAACTTTCTTGAATGCAACCTTTTTCTTTTTTTGTACTGCATGGAGACTGAGCTCATCTGATCTTCACCGGGGGTTTCTCTGGTGGCGCAGTGGTAAAGAATCCACCTGCCAACGCAAGAGACACAGGAGACAAGGGTTCGATCCCTGGGTTGTGGAGATCCCCTGGAGGAGGAAATAATCCATTCCTGTATTCTTGCCTGGAAAATTCCACGGACAGAGGAGTCTGGCAGGCTACACTCCATAGCGTCGACAGTCTGTGGGGTCCCAAAGAGTCGGCCGTGACTGAGCACGCACACAACGCAAAACCTGCTAAGGCGTTTATCTGGTTTTCAGTCAACAAGCACAGCCCAACAACTATCTGCACTGATTACATGATTTGTGGTGAAGGAATAATGAGGTAACTCGAAGTCAGATTATCCTTTTAAAAATATCACTAACATAAGCAAATCCTGAAAGTTTGGGGATTCCTTTTAATGTTATATTTTCCATGAAATGTGCTAAGCATGAAAAATGGAATTTTTTGATTACACAAAGAATTGAATAAACAGAGTTCATGGAAAAGTCTGGGCTAATGAAGTAAAAAGATTCCATCCATTAGTTTAAATTTAGCTTTCATATTTATCCTAGTATATAGATAGTTCAAAGATGTTTTTCCTAATAGGACATTATATATCATATTTTATGATAATTTGAATGGGAGCCTGATCTGCTGAGCATTGTATTTCTATGTCTGCGTGTGACAGGAGAGTTCTTGTACCAGGATCAATCACTGAGAAAACTGTTTCTCTCGTTTCACAAGAGAGGCTCCACCTTCCTTTCGATCCCAAGCCAACCTTGGTCGAGAAGCCTTTGTGAATCTCTGGTACTTTCTTACAGACTCAGTATGCATTTAAATGTTTATGGTTGTAATTTATCCAGCACATGTGTGTTTTATGGCAGAAGTATATTTCAGAGTCTCTGTTCTGCCACTCTGCTGGACATGCAGTCTGGATCACACCATGCTTAAATATTTTCCTTGAAATAATTTCTATGAAATAATAAGAAATATATATTGGGTTACTGACTGAGATCCTAAAACCCTTGTAAGTAGAAATACTATGATAATAATCTGTTCTAATATTTGATCTTTGGCCCTGGATCTTGACACAGAGTCCTTACATCCCTTAAAATGTCCTGTGTGACAAGAATGTCTTTTGTTCCAATGAGGTGACTGTTGGTGGGCTTCTGGATGGCGGCTGGTCTCAGAAAGGCCAGCTCGTTGTTGTTTGGTCACTAAGTCGTGTCCAACTCTTTGTGATCCCATGGACTGCAGCACACCAGGCTTCCCTCTCTTTCACTATCTATCCCTTCCCTATCACTTCCCAAACTTTCACAGAGTTTGCTCAAACTCATGTCCATTGAGTCAGTGATGCCATCCAATCATCTCATCCTCTGTCATCCCCCTCTCTTCTTGCCCTCAATCTTTCCCAGCATCAGGGTCTTTTCCAGTAAGTCAGCTCTTTGCATCAGGAGGCCAAGGTATTGGAGCCTCAGCTTCAGCATCAGTCCTTCCAGGGAATATTTAAGGTTGATTTCCTTCAGGACTGAGTGGCTTGATCTCCTTGCTGTCCAGGGGACTCTTGAGAGTCTTCTCTAACACCACAATTGGAAAGCATCAATTCTTTGGTGCTCAGCTTTCTTTATGGTCCAACTCTCATATCCATACATGACTACTGGAGAAACCATAGCTTTGATGGACCTTTGTCGGCAAAGTGATGTCTCTGCTATTTAATATGCTGACTAGGTTTTCATAGCTTTTCTTCCAAGGAGAGAGTGCCTTTTAATTTCATCATGATTAGAAGCTTAGAATAAGCCCCACTCCCCAGTTTTTTTTTTTTTTTAAGAAATAAAGGAGCTAGAAATTGAGGTATTAATTGATCATGCCTATCGTGACGCAACCCCCATAAAAATCCCCCACATATGAGGTTCTGAGAGCTTCTGGGGTGGTGAACACATGTACATGCCAAGAATGTGGCACAACCTCATTTCACAGAGAAAAAAGATCCTGGGGTCTGGACTCTACCAAGGCTCACCACATATGACTCTCTTCATCTGACCATTCAATAATATCTTTTAAAATATCCTATGTAATAAATTGGCAATACTTAAGCTGTTTTCTTGGGGCTGTGAACTTCTTTAGCAAATTATAGAACCCAAGGAAAGCATAGTGGGAACCTCTCATTTGTAGAAGTTGGGGGTAACCGGGGAACCTGCTACTTCAAATTGGCGTCTGAAAGAGGCGCCAGTCTTGTTGGACTGGGTCCTCACCCTGTGGGATCTGAGCTAACTCCGGTTGTGTGTGTACTTAGCTGCTCAGTCACGTCTGACTCTTTGCAATCCCATGGACTGTAGCCTGCCAGGCTCCTCTGTCCATGCAATTCTCTAGGGAAGAATACTAGAGTGGGTTGCCATGCCCTCGTCCAGGGGATCTTCCCAACCCAGGGATCAAACCCAGGTCTCCCACACTGCAGGTAGATTCTTTACCATCTGAGCTGCCAGGGAAGCAACCCTGATTAGGCACAGAATTAAACTGTAGAATACTGAGCTGGTTTCAGAGATGAGGCCAGTGTGGGAAAAACTCTACACATCTGGTCACAGAAGTGTTCTTTATGAGTAGTGAGTTTTTTTCTAAAAATGAAGTGAGTGGAGTGAAAATGTTAGTAACTCAGTTGTGTCTGTCTCGTTGTGACCTCATGGACTGTAGCCTTCCAGGCTCCCCTGTTCATGGAATTCTCCACAAGAACACAGAAGTGGGTTGCCATGCCCTCCTCCAGGTATCTTCCCAGCTCAGGGATCAAACTTGGGTCTCCTACCTACATTGCAGGCATGTTCTTTATCATCTGAACCACAAAATGTAACTTAAAGGCACATGTACAACTATGAAATCTGCTCTCAGGACTTATTCTTTGTTTTCCACATGACCCAACAAGACATTATACAGAGTTCATATATCCTAGAAAATGCTCTGATAACTCTCCAGGGCTGAATAATGGATTTTAATGGACTGAATTATATCTCCCAACACTTACATGTTGCAGTCCCACCTCCCAATGTGGCTGCATTTGGAGATAGGGCTTTAAAAAATAAGGTCACTTAGGTAGGCTCTTAATCCAACAGGACTAAGGACTGGGGTCACAAAGAGTCAGACATGACTGAGCAACTTTCACTTCGGGGACCTTTTTGCAAAAAGGAACACCACCAGGGAAATACATGCACAGAGAAAAAGACATGTCAAAACACAGAGAGAAGGTAGCTGTCTGTAAGTCTAGGAGAGAGCCCTCAGGAGAGGTCAAATCTGCCAGCATCTTGATCTTGGATTTGCAGCCTCCAGAAACGTGAGAAATAAATTTTTGTGTTTTAAGCCACCTATCTATGGTATTTTATTATGCAACTCTGGTCAATTAATACAAGGGTGCTTGAAAACACAGATTTACAGCACACAAAGGATATTTTCTAATCATCTATTTCAGGGTTTCTAAAGGGAAGGGAAGCCCGGCACCCTCCAGTCCATGGTGTCGTAAAGAGTCAGATACAACTTAGTGACCGAACAACAACAAAAATATTTCTGTTTGCAGGCTAGAAGTTCAGGTTATTTACTTCATTACAAAATATTAGATATAAAATTATTCCATAAAATACTGTACTCAAATACACTTTTTTTTAATGTGGAAAGATATTATTGGAGTTAACTCAGTAATATTGACAATAGTAGTAACAATACATATTTAATATAAACTGTGGAAAATTCTTAAAGAGATGGGAATACCAGACCACCTGACCTGCCTCTTGAGAAACCTGTATGCAGGTCAGGAAGCAACGGTTAGAACTGGACATGGAACTACAGACTGGATCCAAATCTGGAAAGGAGTACATCAAGGCTGTATATTGACATTCTGCTTATTTAACTTTTACGCAGAGTACATCGTGCAAAATGCCGGGCTGGATGAAGCACAAGCTGAAATCAAGATTGCCGGGAGAAATATCAATAACCTCAGGTATGCAGATGGCATGACCCTTATGTCAGAAAAGTGAAGAGGAACTAAAGAGCCTCTTGATTACAGTGAAAGAGGAGAGTGAAAAAGTTAGCTTAAAACTCAACATTGAGAAACTAAGATCATGGCAACTGGTCCCATCACTTAATGGCAAATAGATGGGGAAATAGTGAGAGACTTTATATGCTTGGGCTCCAAAATCACTGCAAATGGAAACTGTAGCCATGAAATTAAAAGATGTTTGCTCCTTGAAAGAAAAGTTATGACCAACCTAGACAGCATACTGAAAAGTAGAGACATCACTTTGTCAACAAAGGTCCATCTAGTCAAAGCTGTGGTTTTTCCAGTGGTCATGTATGGATGTGAGAGTTGGACCATAAAGAAAGTTGAGCACCGAAGAATTGATGCTTTTGAACTATGGTGTTGGAGAAGACTGTTGAGAGTCCCTTGGGCTGCAAGGAGATCCAACCAGTCCATCCTAAAGATCAGTCCTGAACATTCATTGGAAGGACTGATGCTGAAGCTGAAACTCCAATACTTTGGCCAACAGATGCAAAGAACCGACTCATTGGAAAAGACCCTGATACTAGGAAAGCTTGAAGGCAGGAGGAGAAGGGGATGACAGAGGATGAGAAGGTTGGATGGCCTCACCAACTCGAAGGACATGAGTTTGAGCAACCTCCGGGAATTGGTGATGGACAGGGAAGCCTGGTGTGCTACAGTCCATGGGGCTGCAGAGTCGGACATGACTGAGCGACTGAACTGATAATTACATAAGATTTAGACCTAATATTATAATAACTATCATTTGATAAGTATTTCTTCTATGCCAGACCTTGCACTCTCTTCATACCTTCCTTTGTATTATTAAAAACATCTTAATTTAGTAATGAGCAAACTGAAGTTCAGCAACACTAATATACTTGTAATTTTTCACAGAGTTAATAATTACCCTGGGAATGTAGCACATTCTTAGAAACAAGTTGGAAGTGTGATTCCAAGGAGAATAGTTTCCATCACATATTTCAAAGCAGAAAAAGAATTATACAAAATCATGGACTTGGTCCAAGCTTACAATTATCAGGTGAGTAAAATAAGTGCAAAGAAAGTTTAAGAAATACAGTTAAGATTAGATATCTATTTAGCAGTAGAATCAGAACTAGAATCCAGAATAACTGGAAAACTGTCAAAATCTCTTTTGTTTCCAACACAGTATAAAAAAAATCACACATTTTTAAAGTATTATTTAAATTAAAAATATGCTTAATACTTAAAAATGTGAAGTCCAGTTGCACCAAATGTCAAATATAACAATTGTACTTTATTTTCAATTCTGATAGAGTTAAGTTTCAATCAATCACAGAGCATTTACATTGTTAGAACAATGTTCTACATCATTCATGCTAATAGTAAAATAAACTTAGTCAATGGAGAAGTGACAATAAGATATGGGTCCTAAAATACATAAATAAACAAATAGATGAATGAGTGAATGAATAAATACTTTCCCATAATATCTCTCAAAAACTAAACTTATATATTGTAAATTGGGAGAATTTTGATTATCAAAATGCATATTTAAGCCTCTTTGTATACACTAAACATTAAAGAATTTACATTGGAGGTATTTAATTATAAATTTAGCTTTTAAGAACATAAAACAGAGTATCTCTAAATTACTGGTTATCGGGAGAGTATGTTCCAAACTTTTGGTTTTAAAAATTTAACTTTACAGTGGTATCATCTTTTGTTCAGCTACATTATCTGACACAAATAGGATTTAAAGAGAAAAATCTTAAAAAATCAGTGTGGCTGAAATCCTCAAGAAAAGAATCCTTCAGGTCAATCCTAAAGAAAATCCTCATGGCATGTTTTTATCTTATTTAGAGCAACAGCTTTGTAAAGAAAATAAAATACTTTGACAAAAACATGCTGTTTTTGTTGTAGAAAAGTTTCCTAGATATGTAATGGCCCCCAGATCATAGATAGCTTTGTATTCCTATTATGGACAAATCTCATTAGACAAATGTTAAGTGGGCACTGACTACTACAGGAACCACTCCAATTGGGAATGTCATGTGGAGTCTATCACACAGCCGTCTGAAAAACATCAAACAGAAGAATGGAATTCATACATCATAATATATATCAGATGAAGTCAAATATTAAGAGTCTAGTAAAGCAATCTATAATCCATAATCAGTGGTACTGTTTTGTATATTGTCCTTTGTATAATATACAAAGTAAATACAGTATTATTACACATCAATTCAGTTCAGTTCAGTCGCTCAGTCGTGTCTGACTCTCTGCGACCCCATGAACTGCAGCCTGCCAAGCCTCCCTGTCCATCACCAACTCCCGGGGTCCACCTAAACCCATGTCCATCCAGCCGGTGATGCCATCCAACCATCTCATCCTCTGTCATCCCCTTCTCCTCCTGCCTTCAATATTTCCCAGCTTCAGGGTCTTTTCAAATGAGTCAGCTCTTCGCATCAGGTGGCCAAAGTATTGGAGTTACAGCTTCAATATTAGTCCTTCCAATGAACAACCAGGACTGATCTCCTTTAGGATGGACTGGTTGGATCTCCTTGCAGTCCAAGGGACTCTAAAGAGTCTTCTCCAACACCACAGTTCAAAAGCATCAACTCTTTGGCACTCAGCTTTCTTTATAGTCCAACTCTCACATCCATACATGACTACTGGAAAATCCATAGCTTTGACTAGATGGACCTTTGTTGGTAAAGTAATGTCTCTGTTTTTTAATATGCTGTCTAGGTTGGTCATAACTTTTCTTCCAAGGAGTAAGCGTCTTTTAATTTCATGGCTGCAATCCTCCATCTGCAGTGATTTTGGATCCCAGAAAAATAAAGTCAGCCACTGTTTCCCCATCTATTTGCCATGAAGTGATGGGACCAGATGCCAAGACCTTAGTTTTCTGAATGTTGAGCTTTAAGCCAACTTTCTTACTCTCCTCTTTCACTTTCATCAAGAGGCTTTTTAGTTCCTCTTCGCTTTTTGCCATAGCGTGGTGTCATCTGTATTGATATTTCTCCCGGCAATCTTGATTTCAGCTTGTGCTTCCTCCAGCCCAGCATTTCTCATGATGTACTCTGCATATAAGTTAAATAAGCAGGGTGACAATATACAGCCTTGACGTACTCCTTTTCATATTTGGAATCAGTCTGTTGTTCCATGTTCAGTTCTAACTGTTGCTTCCTGACCTGCATACAGATTTCTCAAGAGGCGGGTAAGGTGGTCTGGTATTCCCATCTCTCTCAGAATTTCCCACAGTTTAGTGTGATCCACACAGTCAAAGACTTTGGCATAGTCAATAAAGCAGAAATGGATGTTTTTCTGGAACTCTCTTGCTTTTTTGATATTGGCAATTTGATCTCTTGTTCCTCTGCCTTTTCTAAAACCAGCTTGAACATCTGGAAGTTCATGGTTCACGTATTGCTGAAGCCTGGCTTGGAGAATTTTGAGCATTCCTTTACTAGCGTGTGAGATGAGTGCAATTGTGAGGTAGTTTGAGCATTCTTTGGCATTGCCTTTCTTTGGGATTGGAATGAAAACTGACCTTTTCCAGACCTGTGGCCACTGCTGAGTTTTCCAAATTTGTTGGCATATTGAGTGTAGCACTTTCACAGTGTCATCTTTCAGGATTTGAAATAGCTCAACTGGGATTCCATCACCTCCACTAGCTTTGTTTGTAGCGATGCTTCCTAAGGCCCACTTAACTTCACATTCCAGGAGGTCTGGCTCTAGGTGAGTGATCACATCATCATGTTTATCTGGGTCGTGAAGATCATTTTTGTACAGTTCTTCTGTATATTCTTGCCACCTCTTCTTAATATCTTCTGCTTCTGTTAGGTCCCTACAATTTCTATCCTTTATTGTACCCATCTTTGCATGAAATGTTCCCTTGGTATCTCTAATTTTCTTGAAGAGATCTCTAGTCTTTCCCATTCTACTGTTTTCCTCTATTTCTGTGCATTGATTGCTGAGGAAGGCTTTCTTATCTCTCCTTGCTATTCTTTGAAACTCTGCATTCAAAGGGGTATATCTTTCCTTTTCTCCTTTGCTTTTTACTTCTCCTCTTTTCCAAGCTATTTGTAAGGTTTCTCCGGAGAGCCATTTTGCTTTTTTGCATTCCTTTTTCTTGGGGATGGTCTTGATCCCTGTCTCCTGTACAATGTCATGAACCTCCATCCATAGTTCATCAGGCACTCTGTCTATCAGATCTAGTCCCTTAAATCTGTTTCTCACTTCCACTGTATAGTCATAAGGGATTTGATTTAGGTCGTACCTAAACAGTCTAGTGGTATTCCCTACTTTCTTCAGTTTAAGTCTGAATTTGGCAATAAGGAGTTCATGATCTGAGCCACAGTCAGCTCCTGGTCTTGTTATTGCTGACTGTATAGAGTTTGTCCATCTTTGGCTGCAAAGAGGGGTAGCTCCTCTCGGCCACCACCCCTGACCTCAGATGCGGGGCAGCTCCTCTCAGCCGCGCTCATGTGCCATTGCAGCTGCCGCGTCCATGATTATTACACATACTGATTATATAAACTAATAGTCTCCAAATTTTCAATTTGAATCTTGTTTTTTAAAAAGCTATTTTTATAAGGATTTCTTAAAATCTAATATTCATGTAAATAAACAGATGTCCCATTATTTTAGATGTCCCATTAGTAGGTAATCACTCACTAAAACATTACTAAGAATAATGTAAAAAATAAGTTTGGAATATTCCTTATAGCTGCAAAGATTCTCAACAAAACATAAAATTAATTAACTGGCATTTAAAAAATCATACACTGTGGTCAAGTGAAAATAGTCCCTGCGATGTAAGGATGGTTCAACATATGTAAATCTATAACTATGACACACCACACGAATAGAATGAAAGATAAAAACTGCATGACCATTTCTGTAGATGCAGAAAAAGCACTTGACATAATACAACAGTTTTCATGATAAAACACTCAACATATTATATATACATTAATAGGAGGAACATATATCAACATAACAAAGCCAAGCATGACATGTTCACAGCTACCAGCATACTCAATGGTGAAAGGTTGAGTGCTTTTCTTCTAAGATCAAGAACAAGACAAGGCCACCTATTTTCACTACTCGTATTCAGTTATTTCACTAACTCCTATTCACAACGCCTAGTACTGCAAGTCCTTGTCAGAGGCATCAAGCAAAAAAAAAAAAAAAATTTAATTAAAGCATCCAAATAAGAAAGAAGGACATAAAGTAATCTTTGTTGGCCAATGATAAGTGTGTATATATAAGTCTGTGGTGGGGTGTGTGTGTGTGTGTGTGTGTAGTGTATACCTATAGGAAATCCTAAAGACTATACCAAAAAACAGCTAGGACTAGTCTACAAGTTTAGTAAAGTTGAAGACTATGAAATCAACACACTAAAAACAGTTATTTTTCTATATATTAAAAAAATATAAGGAAAAGAAATGCAAAAAGGCAAAATGGCTGTCTGAGGTGGCCTTACAAATAGCTGTGAATAGAAGAGAAGTAAAAGGCAAAGGAGAAAAGGAAAGATATACCCATTTGAATGCAGAGTTCCAAAGAACAGCAAGGAGAGATAAGAAAGCCTTCCTCTGTGATCAATGCAAAGAAATAGAGGAAAACAATAGAATGGGAAAAACTAGAGACCTCTTCAAGAAAATTAGAGATACCAAGGGAACATTTCATTCAAAGATGGGCACAATAAAGAACAGAAATGATATGAACCTAACAGAAGCAGATATTAAGAGATATTAAGAAGAGGTGGCAAGAACACACTTGTCACTTGTATAGAAGAACTACACAAAAAATATCTTGACAACCCAGATAATCAGGATGGTGTGATCACTCACCTAGAGCCAGACATCCTGGAATGCGAAGTCAAGTGGGCCTTAGGAAGCATCGCTACAAACAAAGCTAGTGGAGGTGATGGAATCCCAGTTGAGCTATTTCAAATCCTAAAAGATAATGCTGTGAAAGTGCTGCACTCAGTATGCCAGCAATTTGGAAAACTCAGCAGTGGCCAGAGGACTGGAAAAGGTCAGTTTTCATTCCAATCCCAAAGAAAGGCAATGCCAAAGAATGCTCAAGCTACCACACTATTGTACTCATCTCACACACTAGCAAAGTGATGCTCAAAATTCTCTAATCCAGGCTTTAACAGTACATGAACTGTGAACTTCTAGATGTTCAAACTGGATTTAGAAAAGGCAGAGGAACCAGAGATCAAATTGTCAACATCCATTGGATCATCAAAAAAGCAAGAGAGTTCCAGAAAAACATCAATTTCTGCTTTGTTAACTATGCCAAAGCCTTTAATTGTGTGGACCACAACAAACTCCGGAAAGTTCTTAAAGAGATGGGAATATCAGGCCATGTGACCTGCCTCCTAAGAAATCTGTATGCAGGTCAGGAAGCAACAGTTAGAACTGGACATGGAACAACAGATTAGTTCCAAATCTGGAAAGGAGTACATCAAGGCTGTATATTGTCACCCTGCTTATTTAACTTATATGCGGAGTACATCGTGAGAAATGCTAGGCTGGAGGAAGCACAAGCTGGAATCAAGATTGCCAGGAGAAATATCAATAACCTCAGATATGCAGATGACACCACCCTTATGGCAGAAAGTGAAGAGGAACTAAAAAGCCTCTTGATGAAAGTGAAAGAGAGTGAAAAAGTTGGCTAAAAACTCAACATTCAAAAATTGAAGATTATGGCATCTGGTCCCCTCACTTCATGGCAAATAGATGGGGAAATAATGGAAACAGTGAGAGAGTTTATTTTGGGGGGACTCCAAAATCACTGTAGATGATGACTGCAGCCATGAAATTAGAAGATGCTTGCTCCTTGGAAGAAAAGTTATGACTAACCTAGACAGCATATTAAAAAGGAAGGCATTACTTTGCCAACAAAGGTCCATCTAGTCAAAGCTATGGTTTTTCCAGTAGTCATATATGGATGTGAGAATTGGATTATAAGGAAAGTTGAGCGCTGATGAATTGATGCTTTTGAATTGTGGTGTTGGAGAACACTCTTGAGAGTCTCATGGACCGCAAGGAGATCCAACCAGTCAATCTTAAATGAAATCAGTCCTGAACACTCATTTGAAGGACTGATGCTGAAGCTGACACTCCAATACTTTTGCCACCTGATGTGAAGAGCTGACTCATTAGAAAAGACCTTGATGCTTGGAAAGATTGAAGGCAGGAGGAGAAGGGGATGGCAGAGGATGAGATGGTTGGATGGCATCACCGACTCCATGGACATGAGTTTGAGTAAACTCCAGGAGTCAGTGATGGACAGGGAGGCCTGGCGTG
Source organism: Cervus canadensis (assembly GCF_019320065.1). Lineage (NCBI taxonomy): Eukaryota > Metazoa > Chordata > Mammalia > Artiodactyla > Cervidae > Cervus > Cervus canadensis. The sequence continues at coordinate 16,971,256 of NC_057416.1, forward strand.
CTGCAGTCCATGGGGTCGCAAAGAGGCGGACACAACTGTATGACTGAACTGAACAAAATATTTTTAAAATAAAGAAAATAATCTTATTCACAATAGCATCAAAGAAAAAACAGTGAGAATAAATTTAACCATGAAGTCAAAAGATGTGTATGCTGAAAACTACAGACTTTGATGAAAGAAATTGAAGAAATAAACATGTGAAAAAATATTCTGTGTTCATGGATCAGAAGAGTTAACATTATTAAAATGTTCATATTACATTTAGCTACCTACTAATTCACTGTAATCCCTATCAAAATCCCAACGTTATTTTCCATAGAAATAGAGCAAACTATCCTAAAATTTATTTGGAGCCACAATAGACCCTGAATAACCAAAGTATTTTTGAGAAAGAACAACAAAACCAGAGGCATCACAGTTTCTGATTTCAAGCTATCTTACAAAGCTGTAGCAATAAAAACAGTATAGTTCTGTCATAAAATAGACACATAGATCAATGGAATAGAATTGAGAGCCCGGAAGTAAATTCCTGAATATACAGTCGACTAATATTTGACAAGCGAGTCAAGAATACTCAATGGAGAAAGGATAGTCTCTCAGTTAAAAATGCTGGGAAAACTAGATAATCACAGGCAAAAGAATAAAATTGGACACCTATCTTATACCACTTACAAAAATAAACTCAAAATGGATTAAATACCTGAACCATAAAACTCCTAGAATATAAAGAAAATTTTATTTTTTATTTGTCTTGGAAGAAATTTCCTGGAACAACAGAAGCACAAGCTACAAAAGAAAAAAAGAAATGTGGGACTATATTAAACTAAAGAGCATTTGCACAGCAAAATAAACAGCAAAATGAAAGGCAATCTATGGAATGGGGGGAAATATTTGCAAGCCATGTATCAGATAGGGGTTAATATCCAAAGTATATAAAGAACTCATACAATTTAATAGCAAAAGAGGCAAATAAGCAAAAACCCTGAGCAACCTAACACCTATTCAAATGTCTATCATCAAAAGACAAGATACAACAAGTATTGGTGAGAGTGTAGAGAAAAGGGAAGCATTGATGGTGGGAGTAAAAATTGGCGTAGCCACTATGGAAAACTACAGATCCAGTATGATGGGTCCAAAAATTTAACAGTAAAACTACCGTATGATCCAGCCACATCTGTCTATATATACAAAAGAAATGAAAACAGCACCTTGAAGAGATCTCTGTACCCCCATGTTTATTTCAGCATTATTCACAACGGTCAAGATATGAAAGCAACCTAAGTGTCCAGAAAGTCTTCAACTTTCATTCACAAGGAAATTATGTCTTGTGAATAAAACTTGAGGGCGTTATGCTAAGTGAAATCAGGCAGACAGAAAAAGAAATACTGTATGATATCATGTATATGCAAAATCTAGAGAAAGTTGACTCAGATAAATAAAGAGTACAGTGGTGGTTACTATGGGCTGAGGGGTGAGGAAAATGGGATGATTTTGGTCAAAGAGTACAAGCATTCAGCTATAATATGAACATGCTCTAAATATCTAACATATGGCATGATAATTATGGCTAATAATACTATATTATATACTTGAAAGTTAGGTAAAAAAGTAAACTCTAATGTTTTTATCACACACAAAAAGATGGTAAATGTATGATGTGGTGGAGGTGTTAGCTAATACAATGCTGGTAATTATTTTGCATTATGTAAATATTTCAAATCAACCAGTTGCACACTTTAAATTTACACAAATGTATGTCTTAGTTATATCTTAATAAAAATCAGAATAACTTATTTATATCCACTTCTGAAGTCTTTATGGATTTTTTTCCTTGAGCTTGTGAATTCAAAGATAGCATACCACTGATTAGTTTTACATGAAATGTTTCTGTTTCTAAAGAAACTAAAGAAAATTCTATGAATAATTATTTTAGATTATATTTATTAACACTAATAAATACTTAGAAAATTCCAGGAACATTGATTTCACAAAACCTTCATTGTAGAGATGAATAACATGTATAAATTCAAGAGCAGTTCCACAGAGGATAAGAAAGATGTGTAGTGTGGATATTAAAATTTTCTTTAAAGAAGCTAGTTGTTTTTTTACATTTAGTTGTCGTTTAAAAGATATGCATGCCTGTTACTTTTGACCATGTGTCATTCACTATAAAGAGTTTTTTAATCAATTTTTAAATCACTGATTTAAATATCTGAAATTTTGAGAAAGAACTTTCATTCTGTGAAATTAAAATATTTCAAGAATACAGATAGAATTTAAAAAAATATTTTTCTAATATTAGATAAATTCAGCTTTACACAAATATCCACTTGTTAGGTAGATAAACAAATCACTAAAAAAAAAGACAAGAAAATTAGAAATGAAAAATATGAAAGGATTATGTGAAGATGAAAAATTTTATGCATATATTCTGTCTCAGAATTTCAAATAATTCTATTTATATAATTCCTCTTGGGGTTCCAAATTGCAAGTCAATGCTTTTAAGGATAGAATTATGTTTGGAAAGATTACTCTGCTATGATCTCAAACAAGTACTCTATGTACAACTTATATAATCCTACCTTAAATAAGTTTTCATCTTTCATGTTCTTTCACATTCTTTTTTTTTTGGAACTAGGAAGGCCACCTTCATGGCTTTATCATATTTCAAAGGTCAAATCATCAACATTGGGACTCAACACATATTCTAATCTCAACTATTGCCTTTTCATCTACAGTTTATCCCATTCAGCTTTTTCACCAGCCATTTCCCAAATATTAGCTGTAATCTTCTCTTGTAAGACTGTATCTATCATGTCCCATTCCATTCACTGCATTTGATTACAAGCACTCTGAAATCAGAAATACCATTTGCTTTCACCATCATAATCCAGTGTCTCTCATGGCTTGGCCATTTTGGATTCCCTGCATGATGTGTTCACGTGTCTCTAGTTTCTTTGTGGTCTTCAGCCCTATATCCTCTAAGTTGGATACCAGCCTCCCCAATAATTGTGAAATTACGAGTTCCCAAATCCCTATTATGAAAATTAAGATTGTGTGGATTTGAGGAAGCTCAAAATTATTTTAGAAAATTTTTGCAACCCAGCCACTGTGGAAACACTTATCTAACTGAACACTGTTTGCTAACTGCTCAAAAAGAGGGGCCAAGGTACTTCAGAATGTTAATGTCACATGGATCATGATAACTGGGACAGACTGAAACTATCTAACAAACTATTTTTCAAACAATTAAAATAAATCACTCCAATTACATTGCCTGGAATGGGTATGTTATTTTTAGTCACAGGTATAATGATATGTCCCAGCAGGTTTTAGAGAAAAATGGGGAGGATCTCCTCGTGACATGCTAGGCATCACAGAGCTCATAAATTAACGTTGGATAGCGCAATCAGGCTGGCAAACACTGGCAACATCCTTAATTTCCTAGTTAGAATTCGTTGTGGGTGGGCAGGTCAATCACTGCCATTTAAATCCTCACACCTGTGCGACTTCACCATTTGGCTCACTGACAAATTTAAAAACAAAAAAAGACAAGCTTTCCCCCCAGAAAAACACAACCTTTGAAATGATGAGTGACAAATTCTACAAAGGAGAGTGCTGTGCTGTGCTGTTCTAACTTTTTTTTTAAAGAGGGATTTATGTTTACTCTAGGAGCACGTGTCTCCACATACTGATGAGTTCTCAGGTGCAGTGTCACTGAACTTCAGAAAAGCAAAGCTTGCAAAATGGAGCAGAGTAGTTAAGTAAAACTGCTGCAGATTGTAGCCACCTGCCTCTGTCTGGCTCGGGAAGCACTGCAAGTACATGGCCAAGTTCTTAGAAAACACAACACCCAGTACTCTCACCCTCAGAGAATATGGATGCCTGAAGTGGCCCTTAAACCTCAATTCCACTATTCATCTCTTCTCATGAGAGAAAGATTGGGGTGAAGACTCATTCTGTGAGTGTGTGAGCGTGTGTGTGTGTGTGTGTGTGTGCATTGCTTCAAACAGTAGTTTAAAGTTTAAGTTTAAACTTAAGAAATAGATACTGAAAACTGTATTAATCATGTATTGTATATGAGCTATTACTGCTAGAATGCAAGCTTTATGAAGGCAGGCATTTTTCTGTTGTGTTCACTGCTATATCCTCAAAGAAAAATGCATAGCTTGTGGTAGATACTTGATGAATATTTGGTAGAATAACTGAGTGTATGTACAGTTATCTATTAATCAATGCTTTTCGTGTCTGCCTGCAATGCAGGAGACCCGGGTTCCATCCCTGGGTTGGGAAGATCCCCTGGAGAAGGAAATGGCAACCCACTCCAGTGTTCTTGCCTGGAGAATCCCATGGACAGAGAAGCCTGGCGGGCTATAGTCCACGGGGTCACAAAGAGTCAGACACGATTGAGCGACTTCACTTTCTGTACTTGTACTCATAAAAATTCAAAATAAACCCTCCCACCACATGCCAGGGATCTTTACATACGTTACTTAATGCTCATATGAGTTTATCACACAGGAGTTCTAAATTTCTTATTCTACAAATTAACAGAATAAGACAGAATAGTTGTTCAAAGATTTGTTAAAAGTTATCTAGTAAACATCAGATTTTAGCCTTGGGCCACTAGATGGTGTTTATACTATATAGATGTTACATATATTCTGGCTCCTATTTTGAATCTATTGCATTTTGTTCATTTCTTCCCCTAATGGCTGTTCTGATTTTGTTTTTGTTTTTTCCCTATTCCTTACCAGTTATTTGCTCATTTATAATTTATAACCACTTACTTTCACAGGGAATGAGAAGGGCATTCTAGAATCTTCACCAAAAGGATTTGAAGGGCTGGCTGGTATGTGAAACTGCAACAATGGGGCTGAAGGCTCGGAAAGGTGCTCTCTGATCCCTCATGACTTGTGACAACTGATAACATGGAAGTGTTGCCTGAAAGGCAGGATAGTGGAGACCCAGTAGAGGAAGAAATACACACATATTCCTTTATACATACGTATAAATCCTACATGTAAAAATTGAAACACAGACAAAGCAGAGATAATAGTATAATGAAACTACTGTATCTATCACTCAGCTTCAGCAATTATCAAGCTATGGCCAATCTTACTGCATCTATACCACCTCTCCTTTCTCCTAGAATACTATGAATCCCTTTTCCAACTTTATATCATCTCATCTATAAATATTTCAGCATATAACTAAAATTAAGGCATTCCTTAATATAATTAAATATCCAGACATTTTCTATGTTTATCATATTTGTTTAAGATTATTTGAATCAGGATCTAGATCAGATCCATATGTTGCAAATGGTTGATATATTTCGAGCTCTCTTTTGATCTTTAGGTTCCCCCCAGTTTTTTTTCTTTCTCTTCATGATTTTTTTGAAAGACTAGTTGTTTTGTTTTGTAGAATATTCTACCCATTGGATTCTGCAGTTTCTTCCAGAAATGTCACTTCTCATGTCCTTTGTTCCTGTGTTTCCTGTACACTGTTATTTAAGTTTGGAGGCTTCATCAGATTAGGGTTGGATGTTTTGCAAGAAAGTTTTCTAACTGTTGGGAGTTCATCTGGTAGCTCTCTGATTTGTGTCAGCAGCCACTGATGATGCTGCCTAAATCCATTACTGTGTTGGGGTTGTTGGAAAGTGGGAATCTCCTCATTGTGTCAATTCTTCCTTACTAGTGAGAATGTGTCCACAAAGAGAACCAACACTAATCACCTCATCTGTGCATATACTGGCGACTGGTTTTTACAAGAAAGGCAGGACAATAGCTAGGTCACTGCAACCAAGACAATAGGCTGAGAGTGAAGTGAAGTGTAGTGAAAGTCACTCAGTCGTGTCCGACCAACTCTTTGCGACCCCGTGGACTATACAGTCCATGAAATACTCCAGGCCAGAATACTGGAATGGGTAGCCTTTCCCTTCTGCACGGAATCTTCCCAACCCAGGGATCCAACCCGGGTCTCCCGCATTGTAGGCAGATTCTTTACCATCTGAGCCACAAAGGAAGCCCAAGAATACTGGAGTGGGTAGCCTTTCCCTTCTCCAGGGGATCTTCTCAACCCAGGGATCAAATCCAGGTCTCCTGCATTGCAGACAGATTCTTTACCAGCTGAGCTACCAGCATAGTCCAAAATCTCCCTAGCAGAGGATGGTTAGTGAAAGGTGGCCATATTAATAATTATGCCAGGGAAATATATATAAACTTGGTAAGTCCTGGGCAAGCTAGAACATAGGGCAAATATATGTATAATTCATTGCTGATTTATTTAAAAACACAATTTACTTTTCCATTATAGAGCATACGTATGTTGGGCATAAAAAATATTCAAGTGTGGCTCTTTCCTAGTTCCTGCCCTTACAGAGAATTCTGAGAAAAATGTTAATTCAGAAGAACACTCAGAGGTTTGAAGCCAAGAAAACATAAAGAGTTGAAAGCATTTTAAGTTGCTCTGATCACATCCTATTTGTCAGAATTCAGGCACATGCTTTGCTGTCTCAACCAAAGCCCTAACCTGGCTGTTCACTGAGAAGGAAGTATATTAGAGATAATAAACAATTAGGCAAATTATTCAACATGCTGTTTTTGTGGTGAAAGAAAATAAGTTTTGAATATGCAATTTATTAGAGACAGTCATATGCATATGTACATATGAGTTCATGATAAGACATTCATATGCATATGTACTTGTGAGTTCATGATATTAATTTCTGTTTATTTCAGGCAGAACTCAGATACACAGTTTCTTTCTAAAGCTTAATTATCCAGACTCATCTTTGACAGCGCAAGGGCTATTGAGGCAATTAGTAATATAAATTTTGCTAATATGTCAGGGGCATGCACGAATTCCAATTAAAAACTGAATTTATTTGATCATGAGGAGAAAAGCTTAAAATGAAGGAAAAATATTTTTGTGAGCTTGCAATGTCCCAATTTTCTATTTCACTTTGTTGACATGGGAATTTTCTCTTTTTTTGTCTGATTTTTGAGTTTAAATCAGAAGTAAATTTTTGTTTTACAAACTCTGTACACTTACTAGTTTCAAATTCCCATCTCTGTATTGCAAAACACTTAACATGATTTAAGTTCAGTAGGAGTAGCTTTTAAATGCTAGGTCTTTGGAATCAATGCCAGGAAAGGACATGGGAGATTCTCATTTCAGCTGAAATGGCTAGGTGGATCATTCATCTTATTTGAAATTGGAGTTGGATAGGGTAGTTATTACAAGTGTGTTCTATCAACAGCACGTTGCCTTCTTGTAATGTTTTATCAGGAAAGGTGTATATTAGATTCAATGTGACTCAATGTCTGAGAAGAGGAAAGGGAAAGAAGGAAAGGGTGTTGATTGATAAGTTAGGTCTCACTACAAAAACCTATGGTCCATTCTCATAATGATGACAGTACCTCAGCTGCTATGCTCCAATTTGAAAACCAAAATTATTGTAGAACTGGGAATATTTCTCAGCTCATAGTAGATTGATATGTAACTGCTTGTGGGAATAGTAATAAATCACATAGATCAGAAGGTCCACAAGTTAATAGCTTAAAAAAGATTGGAATATTTTCTTTCATTTTAGACAAAAATCTCTCTGGAGTATATACAGTGTAATAGAAGCAAGTAATTTTGTCCACGTACAAATTGTCCTGTGTTTTACATTCAGACTTCGAAACCCCTGCTTAACATTTCCTTTCAGGTCCAATTCACAAGCTTGGCATTTACAAATTTAAGAATCAAATTGCAGATCATTTTAAGCTGTATGTTAGATTGAATTGTAAACTCATTGTGAATGGAGCCAGCACTGAGATTCCCAGTATATATTTGTTCACACAGGAGAAAATAAAAGTAGGCTTTTTGATTCAACCCCTCCATTTAATTGAATAGGAAATATAATATTATAAGATTGATTGAAGGATGCAAATTGATTTTAAGTGAATATTCATCATTTCCTCCCACTGATACACACTTAACTCGGGTTAGGTGATACAATTCATGAGATTTTAATCTGCCTGTAATTTCATACCTAGAATACTTCAGAAAACTTATATTCTGTGTATGTTTCACTCTCAGAGGGAGATGGGAAACTAAACCCATAATGAGGTAAATAATCAAATTAAACATCATAATACTTTCAATCCCCAGATCCCTCTGTTCTCGTGGACACAGCCAAATTTAGAACTGCGGAAGAGGTTATCACTGTATTTACAAAGGATGGAACATTATAAACGTTGCTTAAAAATTTGAAAAATCAACTCTAATACTCTAGATAAATTTTAGACATGGATTATATTAAGAAATGCCAGAAAATGTTGATAAATTATTGTACTCAATTTTGCAGGTACACCCTGAATTATCCTAGAACCAAGTTTGCAACAGTTTCAAAGTGGATATCTAAGAAATAAGATATATAAAACACTCTCAAAATTATTTATTTGCCTTCCTCATTCTTTTGGTGGGAGAGTTAAGTGAATGAAATGGCAACTCACAGCAGTATTCTTGCCTGGAGAATCCCATGGACAGAGGAGCCGGGCAGGCTGCATTTCGTGGGATTGCAAGAGTCGGACACGACTTAGTGTTGTATTTCTTTTTCTTTTATTTTCTTATGGATGTCTGAGTAATTTCTCCAAAGTATTTAACTAGATAATTTTTAATTTTAGAGGAAGAGTGAAGAGAAATCAGTTTCTCCTTAGAATTTTTATGTATTACACAAAATAAATGGACAAAGGCTTCCAAGGAGTTTATTATCTCCCTTTTTCCTCCATGATCAACTGAGTGGCTTCTCTCATATTTTTAAACCTGAAATACAGCCAAAAAATTTACTACCTGTAGATAACTGTTTATTAAGTGGATAAAGAGTCTTGTATCACAGGACCAGCTTCCCTACAGGATGGGAGTTACACCGCACACTGCCACTGCAGAGCGGGCAAAGTGTACTGAAGGCCGAAGCAGGACCAGACAGGTAATTTGAATTATTTCTCTTAATTGTGTCCTACAAGATATCTTGACACTCTTTAATGTGGCAATTTATAAAAGAATTCTAATGGATTTATAATGCACTGGTGGTTTTGAATAATGAAGAGAAAGAGTCCATTCTAGAATCAAAGGATTGCATGCCAAGATTTTATTTTCTTGGGCTCCAAAATCACTATGGATGGTGAGGGTAGCCATGAAATTAAAAGACACTTGCCCCTTAGAAGAATGCTTATGACAAAGCTAGACAGCACATTAACAAGCAGAGACATCACTTTGCTGACAAGGCCTGTATATTTAAAGCTATGGGTTTTCCAATAGTCATATACAGACATGAGAGTTGCACCATAAAGAAGTCTGAGCGCCAAAGAATTGATGCTTTCAAATTGTGGTGCTGGGAAGACTCTTGAGAGTCCTTTGGATTGCAAGGAGACCCAACCAGTCAACCTTAAAAGAAATAAGTCCTGAATATTCATTGGAAGGACTGATGCTGAAGCTGAAACTCCAATATTTTGGCCACCTGATGCGAAGAACTGACTCATTTGAAAAGACCCTGATGCTAGGAAAGATTGAAGGCAGGAGGAGAAGGAGACGACAGAGGATGAGATGGTTGGATGGCATCACCGACTCGATGGACGTGAGTTTGACTAAGCTCTGGGAGTTAGTGATGGACAGGGAGGCCTGGTGTGCTGTAGTCAGTCCATGGGGTTGCAAAAAGTCAGACACAACTGAGAGACTGAACTTAACTGACTGACTCTTATGTAAGGAATATAGAAACACATAAAGAAGGCTGCAGGCTGAAGAATTAATGCTCTTGATCTGTGGTGTTGGAGAAGACTCTTGAGAGTCCCTTGAACTGCAAGGAGATCCAACCAGTCCATCCTAAAGGAAACCAGTCCTGAATACTCATTGGAAGGACTGATGCTGAAGCTGAAGCTCCAATATTTTGGCCACCTGATGTGAAGAACTGACTCATTGGTAAAGACCCTGATGCTGAGAAAAATTGAAGGCAGGAGGAAAAGAGGATGACAGAGGATGAGATGGTTGGATGGCATCACTGACTCAGTGGGCATGAGTTTGAGCAAGCTCCAGGAGATGATGAAGGACAGGGAAGCCTGGTGTGATGCACTCCATGAGGTGGCAAAGAGTTGGACACAACTGAGTGACTGAACAATAATGTGCCAAAGAAGTAGAATCCATTTCTTAAAGGGGTCAAGATACTAACCTTTATTTACCCTTAACAATTCAGGAGTTAGGGTTACCAGCTAATTGAAAATCCGCATGTAACTTTACAGTTGACCCTTGGTATCCAGAGTTCCACACCCACATATTCAATCAACCCTGGAAGTGCAGCACTGTAGTACATAGTGTAGTACATATTTACTGAAAGATATCAATATATAAGTGGACCCACATGGTTGAAATGTATGTTGTTCAAGAGCTAACTTTAAGGTTTCCTGAAGAATTTTCTGCAGAGTGCTAGTTCCACCATATATTTAATTTAGAAAGTTATTATGACCTGTTATGTTTTCAATATCCATTAAAAGATCCAGAAAGTTGTACAGGAAACATATTTACTCTATTTGAACCAGAATTCCCCAAAGTTATACAAATAAATCATGCCCTCTTTCCTTTCCTATCTATCAGCATTCTGAGGAAGTTATATTACAACTGACACACTTTCTATATTTATTGGTCAGAATCCTTTTGAACTCAAATAGCCAAAGCATGCAGATATCACCTTGTTTTGTCCTCTACAAGAAGTAGACAAATGCTTCAGGTACTCTCAAATGTCACTGAAATTTACCATTGATCCCAGGATAAATATGTTAATTCTTATTTTCTGTCTTTGTCTTTCTGGTTAACTGTGACCTCTGACCTTGAACACATCTCTTCAGGCCTACACGGCAGAACTTTGTCTTAAGTTCCTTATCCCTGATGAATCCAGACAAACTGATGCTCCCCCATGCTTTGTGGTTGCTTTGTATGCAATGATACAAAATAGAAAGAGAAAGCTGAGGCAAATATGCAAATTTGTAAGGTATGTGTATATTTCAGCATGTTTAAATCTCTGACCTAGAGATGCAAGTTGGAGCACACAGCAAGAACCACCGCTTTCTGCACAGGACCAGCCCTACTGAGCCTCTGTCTTGGTGCAGGGATAACTACATTTGCAACTGATTTTCTCTCTGGGAAGCAACCACAGCATCCTCTCTACTATAAAATTTTTCTCTGACACCTTCAAGGTATTACAAGAAACCTAGTGTCAACCCTGATCCCTGCTGCTTTGTAAAATAGATTTTCCTTGGAGCCAAGGATAAGAACAACAGCAATGCATGGGAAACATTTCTGAATGAGAGTATTATACTACTCACTCAACTCTGACCGAGCAGATGTAGGGAGAAAATATATTAAAAAATAGACAATAGAGCTAAAAAGGCCTTCATGTTGCTCAAAATAACAACCACCTTCAAAACTCTCTGGGTTGCATACCCTAGAATTATACAAGTGCTATATTAGGCAAATTGTTTCATAAAAATATAATAAAGTTTTAGAGAGGCATAAAATTTTGCATTACCTTTGGAAACACAAAAAAGTAATCTGGTGCTGCTGTGACAGTTACTACAACTGCGAGTGATATTATAAGATAGCAGTCAACAAAAATAGTCTTGTTTTTCCATTTCCTAGTGAATTTTCAATACATTGGCATATTTTATTTCACCTGTGTGTACTCATGTGTCTGTGTGCCTGTGTACGTACCCAGCCCATATTAAGCAATAAATAAGTAGCACTTTATTATTATGAAAGCTGCTAAAAACTTTAGAATCATGTAGTAATAGTGTGGGGACCACTTTGAAAAGATATGAAGCTTTGTCACTGTCAAGTTTATTATGGAATATTGTTAAGACAGGGATTTTAAAAGTTACAAGGAACTAAGGCAATACAGTCTTGCACAACAAGTCAAGTTTAAATGCTATAAGGCAGATTTGAATATCAGATTCATAGATTGGTCTCAGAAGCATTTGATGTTATTGACAACTGTATCTTTAATATATTTCTTCATTGTTATTCTAAATATTACCACAAACTAACTCCAAGTAGTCTATGTGACTGAAATATGGGAAAATAAGCACCCTGACTGTATTTGGTAAATTATATAATCTGACAGTCTTTGACACAATAAAGCCTCAAATGCCTCCAGTATTCAAATCACTAAAGAAATAATGATTGATAGGTCATACTTTTAAAAATGTACTAAGGGTTTTTCTGTAACTATTTACATGGTAGAACACAATGAGGTGGTTTTCAACTTGAAGTGTTATGATTAGATTTGTGAGAATCTCTCTGGTGTGGTAAGGGCCAGTGGGGCGGGGCGGGGGGTGGGGTGGTAGGCGGATTAAAGTGGGGAAAGATTAGAGGCATGCCAACCTAAATTAGAAATGCTTTTTGGCTTCATTTAGTTGATATAAAGTAAGAAAATTAACAATACTAATTTAAACTACGGCTTACTAAACAAAGTCCAGGAACAAGCCTGGTAATTAAATTAAAAAGAAATAAGTTTTACCAGGTAGAAAAAATGTGGCTAAAAGTAATAGAAAAGCCAACTCAAATTAACTTGAATAGCATAGCAGTAATGTATTAGCTTGCAAAGCCATAGGCCCAGAGGTCGAGTCACGCCTGGAATCACATTGCCAGAAGGTTCTCACTTCTCTGTGATTTTCTTAGCTCTGTTTTCTTCCTTCTATTATCTCATTTTCATTGTGCTAGCAAGACGGCTGAAGCAACTCCAAGAATCATATTCAGATAGTACATGAGTGCTAAGTCACTTCAGTTGTGTCTGATTCTTTGTGACCCTATGGACCATAGCCCACCAGGCTCCTCTGTCCATAGGATTCTCCAGGCAAGAAAACTGGAGTGGGTTGCCATGTTGTCCTCCAGGGGGATCTTCCCAACCCAGGGATCTAACCCAAGTCTCCTGCATTGGCAGGAGGTTCTTTACCACTAGCACCACCTGGAAAGCCCCATATTCAGAAAGCCCCATATTCAGATAGAGCAGAGGTATAAAGATATCATCTGTTTTAGCATCCTTTTATGACTGAGAAAAACCTTTTCTAGAAACCCCTGCTCCTTTTTTTCTTCAATTTGTCCTCAAGTTTCATGGAGCAGAAATGAGTTAGTGAGTTACATGTTCACACTCATAGAAGTCACGACAAAAGGAATGGAATTACTATAACTGGCTTTGACCAAAAACAAACTGTGCATTGGGTATCACTCCCTGATATAGCATCACTGAAAAAAAAAAAAAAATGGAATTCTGGTAGCATGGAAAAAAGAAAGAGTTGATGAGTAGAAAATCAACAATGTTTGCTATCTACTGTCATAAAAAGTCAACTAATATGACTCAATAGACATGGGTTTGGGTGGACTCTGGGAGTTGGTGATGGACAGGGAGGCCTGGCGTGCTGTGCTTCATGGGGTCGCAAAGAGTTGGACAGGACTGAGCGACTGAACTGAACTGAATTTGTATCAGTGTTGGAAAATAGTGCTTAATCTGGAACGCCCCTCCTCCCTTTTTGAGATGTCTACTTTTCCTTGGATTTCTTTTCCTTCTAAAGCAGCAATGTTGATAGTGCATGGAAAATTCAATCAAATATAACCATTCTAAGATAAACAATATGCATGTCAGTTTCTGCCCCAATATTTTAGGTGTGATATGAGAAATGTAATAGAAACTTAAGCCAGTGTAATATTTAAGACCTCAGTTCTATGCAAATAATGGCTATTTAATTGAGTTCTATCTGAAATTGAAGCTGAGATATAAACAGTTCTTTTTTTTAAGTTGTTAATTGGAATTTGTTCTTCTTTGACTTTTCCTCAGTAATCGTCTTTACTCTCAACCCACTTTTCCCTGTGACATATTAATAAATTAACGTGTCCTCTCAAATGGAACATAGTGAATGAACTTGAAATTAAGCTGACTTATTAAAATTACCAGTGATTGTACATGGAATTTGAGAACAATGGTAACATATATTAAGATTTCTAATGTGATTTTTGGCTATTTGAAAAGCTATATTCCTCTTGAGCATGCCCTAAAAGCATTGTGACGTGTGTTAAGTGGTTTATTTGACATTTCTGCATTTATGATAGAATAGCTTCCCCAACGGCTCAGCAGCTAAAGAATACACCTGCAATGCAGGAGACACAAGAGGCGTAGGTTCGATTCTTGGATTGGGAAGGTCCTCTCCAAGAGGGCACGGCAGCTCACTCCAGTATTCTCACCTGGAGAATCCCGTGGACAGAGGAGACTGGCAGGGTACAATCCAAAGGGCCACAGAGAGTCAGACATGACTGAGCAACTAAGCACGGAGTTCACCAACAAAATAAAGATAGTTTGATTCACAGTAATATCTGAATATGACTTGTATAAAGTAACTCACTTCAGAGTAAATAATATTAAATTGAACAAAAGGAACAACATTAAATAACAAAATATGATTTGGGGAATTACAAAAAAACTTAGTTAAGATGGACAACTGAAGATAGGAAAGAAGAGAGGAGGAAACAAAGGAGAGAAGGAAGAATGGATGGAGGAAACGGGGTGGGAGGGAGGAAGAGAAGAAGGAAGGATTTACTTTAGTTACATGTCGATTTCATTGTGAAGGTGCTCTGGCATATAAAGTTTGATATCATGAGGCTTCATCAAATTGCTATTTGTGTATATTTTGAATGCTTGGAATCAATCAATCAAATAAATAATAATTTGTTTCCCCCACAATTATCCACTGCATTCATATTTCTTAATATTCAACTGAGATTCCAGATTAGAAATAAATAACTCAAATGCTGACAGTGAAAACTAGACAGAATGAGAGGGAAAAGAAGATACCACTTAATGTGCCAGTTTCCTGATCACTGTCAAATAAAATTATAGGGCAAGCAATTGACCACAAAGTACAAAAGTATGCAAAATATCTGCATACAACAGGATCTCACTATTCATCACTCAGTTAATTATTCATTGTCAAGTTCTTTCTTCCTCTTTAGTTAATGTATTCCTCTAGGGCTTTAATTATCACTCATATCTGCTACCTCTATTGCCCCTCAACCTACTATGGGCTTTTATTACTTTCTAAGACACGTAGTATTGAGAGAATAAAAAAGGGTAAGCCTACAAAAAATATCTGATTAGAAGGACAGAGACTTCATGTGAATAAAACTTACACCCTCTATAAAGATCTGTCCAGATTACTAAAAGATCAGCTTTCCAGTCAATATTTTTTTTCTTCAATTTTTTCCCCAAGTAATCCATATTACAAAGGCTAAGCCCAACTGAAACTATGTGGTTGACAATTAAAAACAATGTTTCAGTGGAGACAAAGTAAATAAAACGTCTGAGGAGACTTTTGCTTTGCCTGACAGATGGCCGTACCTGAAAATATTTGGTTTTCCTTAGTGTCAAAGGGATGCCTGGAATGTTATTAATGAATCAATCATGATGGCAAAATCAGAACCTGGAATTTATTTTACTACACTAATTGTCCCTCTGAAAAGCAGTTAGTGCTCTTTTTTGGTAAGTTCATAAAAATTCCCTTTGTAAAGAAAGGAGACTATTTCGGGCCCAAACTATTGGTCTGTTGTAGCATAAATGTTTTATTATTTTACCTGAGGAAGAACAGAAATAAAAAGCAAGTTAAATACTGATTGCCTCTCATATAATCCCTGCCTTGAAGTCACAGACCATGACCAGGATAAGATACCTAAATACACTCTTAATGGCATACAGGGAGATAGATCATTGCCTGGAGGAGAAACAGATTACCTGTGTGTACATTAGACAGGGCACAAAAGCATAAACTCAAATTCCGCATAAATCCAAACCATTTCCAACTAATATTAGGGCATTCAGTAAGTACTCTGTGATATCAGGAAAAAACAAAGCTTAGCATTTATTTCTTCACAGATAGAAACCATATTTTCCAGTAGGAATCATATCTTCTCAAACAGGAAAGATTTGCTTGAATAATCATACAAGCCTTGTACTCACTCTAGAGCCATATGTATGCATGTCTGTCTGTCTGTCTGATTGACAATTTAGCTTATGGGAGGAAATCTGGGCATACTTATGAGGCGATCCAATTTCCATACTGTTTATCATACTCAGGGCACAAAATGATGACAAGCAGTCAGTTAAACAGAGATTAGTGTGCTAGTTGAGCAATAATTCAAATTCAAGTGAATCTGAACCCGTAAAACCTAAACTACCAAAATTACTCTATCTTTTCTGCTCTAGTTCATTGTTCAGTTTCAGGTAGAAGAAAGCAAACTGAACTCTCAGAGCATCCATACTGGAAAATGTGAATTGATTTGAGTTTTCTAATATGATGCTAGCCAAGACTTTTCTGTCTAAGGTTTTAATATTCTCAGTACTAGCATAATAATACCTATTATATGAAGAAATTCTTCTCATGAGACTTGAAAAGTAGTTTGGATATTTGATAGTTTATGGTGAACGATGTTGGATTCATGACCTCCTTAGAAGAAGATTTAGCTTTTGGACCAGGGACCAGGCTTGATCATTCAAGAGTTTTTGTGTAGCAGAGTTTTATTTAAGTATGTAAAGAAACAGAGAAAGTTTCTGACATAGAAGGGGGATGGAGAGTGTCCGCCTCGCTAGTCTTAGAAAGAGAATTATATACCTTTTTAATTGGTTATTATAATAAATCAAAAGAATGTCTCAAGGCTGTAAAGATCTTACTAAACCCACTCCCACAGTTTACATTTTAAGATGACAGGATTATAACTAATAAAAGAAAGATCTTACCAGACCCATTCCCATAATATACATTTTAAGACAACAGGATGAGTCAGAAGGTTTTCAGGAAGGAGAAACTGTCCTCAAGCAGATACATTGTTGGTATATATCCTTCCTATAGAGTTTAAACTGAGTTGTTTGTTGTGTAATCATCACTCCTGGGGTTAAATAAAAAAACGTTTTATGTGACTAAGGAATGTAGAGAAAAAAAGGCATTTGTCCTTTACTCCTCCTTGAGAATTCCAGACCCCTATCTCCTCTTTGAGAGCCCCAGACCCCTTTCACCTCCTCAGGGACCCTGGACTTCTTATCAGCCTGCCTAGGAATTGACTCTCTCATAGTCACAGCAACTATACTAAGAAGTGCTAACATCACTTGATAGTGCCAGGCTTGCTCTCTGGCACTTGGAATTTCATGCAGCTTAATGAACTCAACCAAACCAAAGTTCAAGTGTCCTTTTCCAAAGGAGTTGTAAAGCAAAGCAAAGTGGACTCTTAAACTCATGAATCTCCACTTCAGCAAGGGGTCAATGGAGAGTTCTACCTGACATCTCTGCAAGGCTAACTCATGCATCAAGAGCCAGAAGCAATATCATTTTTGGAAGGCAGCTATGCTAACCACCATAACACTGACACTTCATCATTTCTTAATACTTTCCATTGTGTCTTGTTGCAACCATATATACTAGCCATTAAATGTGCTTTAGATGCCATGTTACATTTTGGTGTGGAATACTTTAAAATAAGCATTACAGTCTGAAGCCTAAAATAAAAAGAGAAACTTGGAAAGGAGCCTGACTGAGAGTACAGGAGTGTATAATAACAGACTTTGTAAACACATGAACAGGACTTTGTATCTTGTCTGGGTAACAGAAACACTAAGCTATACACCAAGCACTGTCTACAGTGAGTAGTTACTGACTTTCTTTGTAAGAAAAGTTGTAAATATGAATGGTAAAGTGCTTGATACAATAATATTTCAATGATAAATATATAAAACAGTCATAGTTAGCATGTTGAAAAACATCTTCATGTACAGAATATATGATCATTGGTCTCAAAATATTTCATAAAGCAGTTTTTCAGATGGGATTACTTTTGATCCACAGTTGTGTTATTTAAATTTTTTCTAAGGAAAGTTGTATATGTTTATTTTATCATGGGCAGGGTAAAGTGATGCTATCTTTCCTTCTATGTAAATTACCTTGGTTTATTTTTACCTTGAAATTATTATTCTGATAGGCTATTTTGTAAAACACCAGTTCAGAAAGATGATATAACCAGAACTCAAGTGGCATCAGGAAAATCCTGACCAGAGTAAACTGGAACTGAAATCCAAACATAACTAAGTAGGGCAAAGGCCTGAGATTTCTTAAGTTGAGCAAAGCAAGAGCATATTTATTTCAGTAATAGAAATTACAGAAGAGAAGGCCTTAAAATTGCTCAAAAGTCATAACTCAGTCCAGAGAAGCAAAAGTATAGGGAGGAGACAGATCAAAGCTGAGATAGGATGAGTCCAAGATTCAGGAGGAATAGCTCAATCAACAGTGAGTAATCAGAATAAATGTGGGGGGTCTATAACTCCTAAGGTGTTATAAGAGAGCTATTTCAGCTGGGAGGTTATGAGGTGGTGATCTAGGAGAATTATACATTTTTTTAATTTCTAACATTTTTCACTATGTTTCCTTGATGATTAGGAAAAGTCTTAGACAGCAAAGAATAAATCAATATCAAGCTATTTTTTCCTATTGACTTTAGCTAAAGTTTAGAGTTCATATATAGGACTAAAGTTAAGTTTTGGATTAGGTAGCTTCACTTTCTATTAATAGTAAATTTTTTAATCCAAAGATGTCTGTAAATCTCACTAACTCAAATGGAAGAATCTTTAAATTAATATAGAATGAATCTGAGCAGTCACAATAAAGATTAAATAATTTTGATCAAAATTTTGAAGCATTCATGATCAGCAGTAACACTTTCTGCTGTTATTGACTGTTTAAAAAATTGTATTCATTTTAATTGAAGGGTCATCACTTTACAATGTTGTGTTGGCTTCTGCCACACATCAATATGAAATAGCCATAGGTATATCTATCTATCTATCTATCTATGTATCTATGTCCCCTCTCTCTTGAACCTCCCTCCGACCTCCCACCCTCTAGGTTGTCACAGGGCATGAAGCAGCATGGAAACATATACATTACCATATGTAAAATAGACAGCCAGGGGGAATTTTGCGGGATGACTGAGGGAGTTCAAACAGGTGCACTGTGACACCTCTTACTGGCTTTTAAAATGTTGGACTCAATTTGAAAATGTGTTCATTTAATTCAAAACATATTGCTTGATGCATACTATGTGCTTCATGATGTTCTATTATTGTATGTGCCAGGGGATAAATAAATAAGAAACACCAATATCTTTGCCTCCTGGAACTAAGAGGAAAAAGAAAGGAAAGCATAAAACATTATTGAGGTATATTATAGGTTCTAAGTTGATAAATACTCTGAAAGAAAATAAGGGACATGACACTGTGGAGAATGCACATGAGACATCATTGTGAAGGCAAAACTTGAATAAAGGTTGAAAGGATGCAAGAAGTTTAGCCAGACGGATAGCTGGGGAGACAGCGTTTCAGAAAGAGGGAACGAACGAGTGAAAACACCCTAAGGCGAGAGAAAACACAGTGAGTTTTCCAGGACAGTAAATCACCCCCAGGTCTGAGCACAGTGAACAAGGGCAAGAGTGAAGGAGAGGGCGATACGGAAGCAGCGCGAACAGGTCATGGAGGTGCTGGGAGACCACGATAAGAAACAGCTTCTGACTGCATGAGATGGGTGTTACTGCAGCTTTATGAACATGATCAGATTCATATTCTAAAAGGACTGATTTTTTTTTAAAACAGCCAATTATTCTACTTTCCAGACCAAAAAGAAAATTAGAAGAAATGCTTTAGATGGAGTGAATGACTGCTAGAAGAATCATATTTATAGAAGGCAACAATTGGCAGTTTAAAAGTGAGATATAAGAGGGAACGTCATCTAAAAAGGTAAAAACAAACAGAACCACATGAGTACCTCTGGACCACTAATTGTAGGGGCAAATAATTTTTGATTATTCAACATCTACTAAAATAGAACAGTAAATATCCAGTCTTTTATTTTACAGTCAAATAATTTTATATACTCATATGATTCCACAACATACTATATTTTAGTAGATTGCATTAAGTATTACAATAAATGATTCTGAGATATTGTAAAATTATAGTAGATTATAGATAGCTGCTTCTTTTTTGACAAGAATAAGAAATAAATTTGTAAGGCATTTTAGGATTAAAAACTGCTTAAATACAAAACCAGAAGATCTTTCAGTGCTTAAACATTTAGATTTTAGTTTTCTTAACATTTTCCTTTATGGAAAAAAATGACAGTAAAAGATAAATGAGGTGTTAATAATATCACTGTGTGTTGGTTAGATTTGCTCCACATGAAGCTTGAATGGGAAGAATACAAATGATGTGAGTTGGCTTATCTTTATTTCCAACAGAAAAATGATAATGTGTAATGTGTTCTTCCCATATTCAAAGTGCAGGGTGGGGTGGGGGCGGGTGTAGTAAAACAGAATGAGGCTCCTGAGTGCACTAAGATAGAATTCCACCCTATTTCAAGACCCCCTTGTCATCTGAAGTGCGAATCTGAATGACGTACAAAATGAATTGAAGATTCCACATCTCTTCAAAACCCAAGTTAGCATTCCATAAGTATCGTACGTCCTTAAGTATTTTGTTCAGAAACAAGTCACATCTAACACAAGCAATGACAAAAAGTCTCCTTTCACCAGGAATCAAACTTCAGTAAATGCCAGTGACCCACTTAGTAGAGGCTATTTTGTGCCCCTCTTTGTATTCTTTCTGTTAAATGCAACTGTTTCTTTGGAGGCTTAACCACATGCCAGATTTGAAATGGTTGTGTTCAGGCATTTTAGTTATTGGTGCAACTATGCCTTCATAATTCAAAAATAACTGAAAGGATTATTTTTCTTAGAGCTTTCCAAAAGAAACACCTTATCACTTAGATGAAGTGTGGAAAAGTTGAATTCTAAATCCAACAAGGTTATAAATGTCCAAAGGACTGAAAACAGGATTATAAAAAGCAACTTGAATCCATGCTTTTATATTGTGCTTGCCACTACAAACACTACTTTTAACATGCTGGGTTTATTTCCTGGCCTTATTGTTATGATACAAACCTTTGCTATTTAGACATCTATTAAGAAGTCAATCCATATTTTTCTGACAAAATATATGAAAAATAAAGTAAAAATATAACCGAAGGGCAGGGTGGAGAGTTTAAAAATTCACTAAAGTATTTTTTTTTCTATAGACTGTCTATTCATGAAATAGTTTATGTACTCCACACCCACCATTTCCAATGGTTCAGTAAAATTGCTTTTAGAGACCATTTTCATTTAATCTGAAGGGTATTCTTTTTGATATGTGGTACTGTGACAGTAAAGATAAACAGCTAAGTTTTCGCTATCTCATTTGCAATTCAAGATTTACTATCCTGTTCAAATTAATCATAATGTAATATTGACAGAAAGAAGGGGCCCATCTCAATATGTCTCCATATATCTCTCTCTGGGCAGATTCAGTACCCTAAAAGTTTTAATGCGTGGCCTCTTAATAAACATAGATTCCTTTTCACATAACAGTGTCTGCAATACTTCTGGTATGACTTTGAGGCTGTGACACTTATGTTTGAGTTATTTCAGCTTCTCCCATCACAGATATATCATCAATTTTGTACCTGTCAAAAAAGACTGGAGTCCCAGTGGGTCCAATGAAGTGTATTTTATTGTAGAGAAGCTTTCCGTGATCCCTCAACCCCTGCTCCTCTCCACATCATGATATAATTTCAAGGGATATTATGAAATGAACCAGGACATAGTAAAGGCTGGGCTGGCTTTATGAATGGGCAAGTAGGGATGCAAATTAAATAGAAGAAAGACAAAGAAGACCATCTTGTGTTTAAAGGTCATACTGTTACCTTATCATGCTATTTCAAACTCAAAATTTAATTTAGATTTCATAGAACTTCTACCTCAAGAGTGCCTATAAAAATCAAATACCACTGAGGGTATTAGGAACGTAAAATTAGAATAAATGTGTTTCAAACGATTCCTAGAAGAGTCTGCTGGAATAGAACAGAACAACTTACATGTTGATAGGGCTGGGGAGTCCCCTTGGACTGAAAGGAGATCAAACCAGTCAACCCTGAAGGAAATCAACCTGGATATTCATTGGAAGGACTGATGCTGAAGCTGAAGCTGCAATACTTTGGCCACCTGATGTGAAGAACTGACTCACTGGAAAAGACCCTGATACTGAGAAAGATTGAAGGCGGGAAGAGCAGGGGATGACAGAGGATGAGATGGTTGCATGGCATCACCGGCCCGATGGACATGAGTTTGAGCAAGCTCCGGGAGTTGGTGATGGACAGGGAAGCCTGGCACGCCGCAGTCCATGGGGTTGCAAAGAGCTGGACATGAGTGAGTGAGTGAACTGACCTGAGGGCTGGGGAAAGCTACCTGTGGTGCTCCTATCTGTGTAACATACCGGCTTCTTCAGGAGAACAGTGATGCCCCCAAACAACTGCGCAGAAGGGAAGAAGGCAGGCTTCACTCATCTCAACATTTGACCTGAGTCCAAGTGTTGGGTCACCAGTAGCAAGTGTGGTTCAGTCCCAGCTACAACTAAGGGATGATGGACACGGTTCTGGTCGATTGTAAAGGGAGCAGACTGTCTACTAAGACAGTCCTAAGAAATTCTCAAATCACCATTTCCTGAGCCAAAATATTAATATTTACATTTTCATTCACATATTCAAACATCAGTATGTAGGCAGCACTCTGAAAGACAGAGAAATGAACAGCACAGCCTTTTTAATGAACTTAAACTTCAGTAAAAGAGATAAAGCCAAAAATGTAATATGATGTAGAGGGTGACTGAGAGAAGTAAAACATGCCATGACCATGTATAACATGAAAAGGAAAATTTGACTCAAAGACTGAAACAATTCTAATGGACAAGGTGGCCTTTGAAGTGGGCTTTCTTTATTTATCTTTAGTTGGAGAATAATGCTTTAAATTATAGTGTTGGTGTCTGCTATGTATCAACATGAATCTGCAATAGATATCCAGACACTTTTCAATAGGCAACACTGGAGACAGCAATGGTCACTACATCTTGAATGAATAAATAAATGACAAATGTGTAATTGAAAGGGCATTAGAAGGGGGAGGTGATGTGGAGACTACCTCCGAGTTCTGCTGTATTTTCTAGGACAAATTATCTAACCTCTTTGAGTCTCCATCTTCCAAGTATGAGGACTAGATTGGGTTGTCTTTAAATTTCTTTCTACCACTGTAACTCTATGAAGGCATGGCGTTCTTGTTTGATCTCCAAGTTTCCTGTGGGGAATCTGACTACTCTTGATAATATTTACTGAAGTGGCAGAAAACTGCAGTGGGTACTGCGGTTATCTTACCAACCTTGCATGCCACCTACCACCACCCCATTCATTTTGCTCAGCAGCCAGGGAATTTGGCTGGGATTTACTTCCTCACCAGGTCCAAGGTAGGCTCCTGACTTCCCATTACTTTTTACTATTACGATTGTTTCATCAGTGTTTCATTACCTAACTCTACCCTAAACCAAGACCAGGCACCACTGTGCTCAAACAGATTAGTCCAAAGCTGAGCACCTTCGAGATGGGCCAGTGAGAGCAAATGTGGGGCATTTGTTCAGAAATTGAAGGCAGTGGCCATTTCTCACACTGGATGTGCAGACGAAGCTGACGGATGTTGTGTGAACACAGGACAACATTTTAAGGATGAAGATGACCGGCAAGAGATGGAAATGCAAGTAAATCAGGAACCACAGAGACAGAGTTCTCCTCACACTTTGACTAAAGTCCATCTATTCTGGGACGTTTTTATTTGTAAGCCAATAAACCACATTCACTTTTAAAGGCATGGGAGATTGGTTTTCTATATCTAACTGTTACTGTTCTGAACCACTAACCACATTTTTTAAACTAATATTTTTTGTAAAGTGTTTTCTTCTAAACCAATTTTATTAACCAAGTACTAAGTCATAAATTCATACACATAAAACATACATATTTTTAACTTAGGTGGTTTATAAAAACTTAACAATATTCCCCCCAAAATGCTATGACTTTCTCAGTCTGGATTAGAAAGCATTACTACCTCCATACTAAGAGCTTTCACAAGAGAAAAGAGTTTAAAAGGATGGAAAAAATAACAGACTTTTCCCTGGAGGCTTTCAATCATTCTCATGTAATTTTAGTCCAAGATATTTTTGGTACCATCCTTGTTTCTATTTCTTTAAAACGTGAACTCCAATTCTTTTGTTAGGGAATGTGAGGATTTTCAAGGATCAAAAAGAATAAGCAATAATCATTGTAGACATTGTATCCACAGCCTCCTTCTGCACCTAAGGGGGTACTGGCCTTGTTTAGGATGGTCAGTGTCAGAGTGGGAACGGGATCTCAGGTGAACACATATCCTTGTGACAGAAGGCTTCTGCTTCATGACAGCGGCAGAATGCTCTGACTTAGGTCCAGTTATCTGTTAACAGTTGATGTTACCATCAACATCAACATATACACAAATCTGGGCCAACTAAATCTTTCTGGTTTTTGAAAAAAATCCCCCACATCAGTTTTTAAACTTCGATTTCATAGATTATGGAGAAACGCCGAGAATCAAAGAATTAAAAACTTATTCAACCAAGACTATATGGTTCCATCAGTGGCTGCAGAGGAGTAAACAAGACCCCCAGCCTCAGGCTCAGGGTTCATCCCCCCACCATTCCATTATTCCTGCCGCGTCAACAGTACAACTCTCACTGTTTCTGAAGAAACAACAAATGTTTCCCTGCCATCTCCCAGTCAACAAAACAGTTTTTACAACTAGAATCATGAAAATATAGCAGTGGGACTTGGAAAGAGACTTAAAGATCATTTCATTGAAAAATTTCCCCAGTGAATTATGTTTCCAGACTCCATTTGCTAGATTTTTTTTTTTTTAATTGGTTGAAGAATGTGGTCTTGATTCTATGTAATAAATGCCTGTAGGGCTGGGTGAAATGTCATGAAAATTTAAGTACTAAGGAAATGTTCATTCTTGGCAATTATTCTCTTCTTTTTACTACAACATTTGTATGTATTAAAACCAGAGGTAACTTTAAAGAGCACTATTTTGAAAGTATGCTCCTGAAATCTTTGCTGACTACATATAGAATGCGTTTTTTGAATTACACAGAAAGATTATTGTATATAACTACACATTTGAGATATGATTATATATGAAAGAATACTTTCTTGTCTATCATTAGTTTTTCCTAATTTTGAATTCCCACTGAATTTCCCCAGTAGGAAACTCCCTTGTAACACAGGAGCCTATAATACTTATTTTGTTTTGGTGGAGAGTTTTAATCACGTATCGTATCCCAGTACAAGAGAGATTTAAAATACCTAGTTTGAGATTTCAGCTGACCTAACAGTCCTTTCTTTGTTACCAGAAATAAATACTAGGTATTTTAAGCTCTGAGATAAAAAAATGCTCAACTATATACAAGTCATAAGATATTCTAAAATACCAGTGAAGCTTTGAAAAATTAGTCAACTTTTAGGTAGACTTAGTATATCTGTGTGGGCAGTTGCAATGATAAAATGTCTTGGCTGGTTTTGCTCTGTTTTCAGACTGATCTTGAATGGATAGTGACTAATTGTTTTAAAACTTATTGAGGACTAGAATCATACTTTAGATAAACTTTGATAGAAACAGGCTTAGTTTCTCCAGTTTACTGTAATTTAATAAGTAGAATGGTATGTTGGAAAGAGAGTAGACATTAGACCCAGACAGATTTGGGCTGAAATCTTAGTTATAACGTTTACTAACTGACTTTAGGGTCAATTCGCTGAACTATTCTGGCCATCTGCTTCCTCATCTATAAAAGAAGCATAATAGGATTTACTTCTCAGATGTCCTTTCAAGAATTAGAAGTAATACATTTAAGTTAAAGAGAGTCAGAAAAATTGCTATTAGAAATACTAGTTTTCCATTGACAATGATAGGTTAATTAGTCATAGGAAGTCAGACAACTCAAACATTTAAAGGTCATATGATTTTTTCAGGCACTTATTTAAAAACAGATTCACTTTCATTTTTGCAATATCATTCATTATTAAAAACGTATCTGACTATCTCACCTGCTTCAGTAATCAAATAGGGATAACTGTAACAAATCAAATTATTTAGTGATGAAAATGAATCAGCACTTATGATTTATTCAGAGTCATATGTTGGCGTGGTCTCAGTTACTTAGAGCCTCCATCACATTACTTTCACATAGTGAAAAAGCTTCTAAGAACAAACACACAAAAAATAGACTTATTGTCAACCCAAGATGAGAGCTTATTCAAATTCACTTATGAAAATGATATCATCATTAAAGTACAAAGATAAACAAGTTAGCTTATAAACTGAGAATGCCAATGGTTTTGCTTCCTTTGTCATTTGTATTTTGAACAACATTTAAAAAATATATTGCTATAACATATCATCTGTCACTTGGAGAACCTTTGTGTTCAAATCAGCATGGTGTTTGATACAGCACTGAAAACAGCATTGTAGAAATGTTTTCTGCTTCAGAAAATGCCATGATGTGCTTATAACTGGTTGCAGGAGAAGAGAATGAATTGGTTCCAGTTTCTGTACATTTTTACTTGTTAATAAGCTTCTCAATGGCTTTTCTTTTTTGTACATTTCTGCTTTCACCTTTCTTCCCTATTGCTCAACCATATTGTCGACTATAAAACAAAATATTTTATATGCCAGCAACTGTAGGATTAAGCAGTATGAGATAATTTTAGTATAGCAACTGTTTGGCTAAGGTCTTGCCACAGTGTGATACGAAGCAAAACATAATAAGAGAAATCACTTAAACATAAGAAAATTATTAATAAATCAGGAGAAATCAAGTGTGCATGAAGAGGTTAGATGTTATGTATTCTGTTCTCAGATACACGGTTTATTACCTGTGTAATAGCTCTACCATGTAGGACATGCATTTGAGCAAACACTGTAAATTATTACAAAGTGTGCACAGCAAAACCTCTTCGTAATATTTCCCTACTTAACGATTTTCCACATGCAGAAGCCCCTGACCTACACAGATGTGATCCTCCAGGAGTGGGGTTTGAGCCAGAACCATACTAACAGTCCATATTCAGTCCTCGGAATATATTAATGATGCATGAGAGTTTCACACGGGATAAAACTGTGAGCCAGAGGACCTCAAGATACAAGCGATCTAACGGAGGAAGGGAAAGTAAACAGCTTACTGACGCCTCTGCCACTGCTGCTACCTCTAATAAAAACAGACGAACCTTCCCTTTAGCAAAATGTGACTTTGAGCAAGTTGCTTACTTGAACCTCAGTTTCATTACCTGTAAAATATGGATAATGGCTGCTTTGTAGAATGGTTTTGAGGGTTAAATGAGATATATGAGAAGTATTTAGCATTGTTCCCGAAACAAAGACCTCAGTGACTAGGTTCTATTTATATATTGTTCTTATTACTCATGTTAATTTTACTATTGGAGGTGTTTTGCTGTTGTGTTTATTTGCTAGGTCATGTACGACTCCTTTGCAACCCCATGAACTGTAACTTGCCAGGCTCCTCTGTCCATGGGATTTCCCAGGCAAGAATACTGGAGTGGGTAGTCAATTCCTTCTCCAGGGAATCTTCTTGGCCCAGGGACTGAACCCACATCTCCTGCGTTGCAGGCAGATTCTTTACCACTGAGACGCCTATAATGACATGTTAAAAAAATGTTTATCCCCATTTAGCTCATAGACTAGTTAGTACACTAAAATACACTGACATCTTAAAAAAAGTAATCATACCATACACTATAAATGATAATTATAGATGAATGCCAGGTAATCTGTCTTAAAGATATTATTTTTAGTAAAGAAGTTATCCTACAATTAAAAATAAACTAAAAGAAGATATTTTTATATACCTATTTCTCTCTAGGTAAATAGGTGTTAGTATGATATTCCTGTTTGCAAAAAGACCAAAGGAAAGGAAAATATGGTGTGTCCCATTTTCAGCTTCCATGTTGGGTATTATATCCATTTATCAGTGCAAAGGTTCTAACAACTACATGTCCAATGTAGACATCTAAATATACATGACAATTTTCAAAAGCCAGAATCAATCAAGAGTCTAATGTCTAAAAAAAAAAAAAAAAAAACCTGCCGTCACTGTAACTTTTATCCCTAACTTTATGGCGATGATATCAATGACTGCCAGCGAGACAACTCTGACCTGGACTGATAGCTACTGTGACTGTGACGCTGGTTCCGTGCTGAGGAACCGGATTCCAGCCTGCCAGCTGCATCAGAGGCAATTTTGAATTGCTGAGCAGAAAATGATCTATCCCTTTGATAAGTAGTTAGGACACCTGGGGATGGGATCCCTGCAAAAAATGTCTTATTGGCAAGTCATTGTTGAATTTGAGGCAGAAACGGGAGGTCATGGAGGCTGTTACACACTAGAGCTCATTCCAAGTCATCTGAAGATAATGCCTAGGTTTCTAAAGGCCCAGCTGTCCTCACAAGTGCCACTCAAATATGTTGGCTGAAAATTCCCCTGGAGTGATAGAAAATGATATTTTCAACCTTTTAAATGGAGTGTGTCTCTTAGTAATTACATGTATCATAGAGAATATAAAATTAAATATTACTACAAGAATGCTGAGAATATAGTGGCATAAAACTTTATTCCCTATGTCTCTTATTTTAATGATAAGTTACAGGTGTTCCTTTTAAAAATACAAGGCATTTTTGTATTTTTAAAAGAAAAAAAAATACAAACATCATATTAAAGCATAGATGTGGAACCTAGAAAATGGTATAGATGGCCTTCTTTGCAAAGCAGAAATAGAGACACAGACACTGAGGACAAATGCATGGACACCAAAGGGGTAGGAGAGTGGCGGGATGAGTTGGGAGACTGTGACTGACATGTCCACCACTATATTCAATAGACGACTAGTGAGAACTTCCTGCACGCTCGGGGAGCTCCACTCAGCCTTCTGTGGTGACCGGAAAGAGAAGGAAATCCAAAAAAAGACCGGACACATGTTTCCTAGGTGGCGCTAGTGGCAAAGAACCCGCCTGCCAATGCAGGAGACACAAGAGATGCAGGTTCAGTCCCTGAGTCGGGAAGATCCCCTGGAGAAGGGAACGGCTACTCACTCCAGTGTTCCTGCCTGGAGAATCCCATGGACAGAGGAGCCTGGCGGACTACAGTCCACAGGGTCGCAAAGAGTCGGACACGACTGAAGCCAGCTTAGCACTCACATGTGAATGGATATAGCTGATTCACTTTGCTGTACAGTGGAAACTAACACAAAACTGTGAAGCAACTATATTCAAATGAGTAAAAATACAAAGATGAAGCAGTAATTAGGAAACTTTATTTTTTTTGCACTGGTTATATAAACTGCATTTGAAGTTTTTAAGAAATCTGGTACACTGTTGAAGATGTTCACTAATATATTGGATGACAAAAATATTGTTTTTTAAAAGCTACATTTGTGTCTTGATCATTTTGATGGATTAATTCATTTATGTTTGTTTTGATGAGTGACAAGAGGAGGGTTGCATGATGCTTTTATCGATAGAATGAGAAAAGAAAGAAATATAAAAAATTAAGAATGTGCAAATATAAGCAACAGCATTAATTTTGAGGAAAAATGCTTAATTCAGTATCTTAAATATATTTTCCCCATTGGGGTAAAGATACCCAGTAATTACATACTGCATAAGAGAGCTATAAATCAGCATAGAGTTGAAGCTTTTTAAGCTATAACTCTTTAAAAATATTTTAGCATCAGTATTATATTAAAATAATGTGCTAATATATTACTTTGGGGGGACTGGAGCTCCTAATATAATGAATAAGGCCGTGGTTTGCAAGTATTCAGAAGAAAATAAATGATTACATCAACTTTAAAAATGTGCCCATGGATGTAAAAGTGGCTCAGAGATTTGTGGTTAATTGAATTGGGACATAGGAGAGAGATAGTGACATACTATAGAATGTGGAGACAAGATTGACAACCTAAGTGTCCATCAACAGATGAATAAAGAAAATGTGGGACAAACACACGCACACAATGGAA
Organism: Cervus canadensis; assembly: GCF_019320065.1. Classification (NCBI taxonomy): domain Eukaryota; kingdom Metazoa; phylum Chordata; class Mammalia; order Artiodactyla; family Cervidae; genus Cervus; species Cervus canadensis. Next base: position 17,001,348 of record NC_057416.1, read on the forward strand.
TAGTACTCAGCCGTAAAAGAGAATGAAATTTTGCCATCTGCAGCAATATGGATAGACATGGGTGCCATTATGCTAAGTGAAATAAGTCCAACAGAGAAAGACATACACTGTATGATCACTTATATCTAGAATCTAAAAATAAAGCAAACTAATGAATTAAACAACAAAAAAAGAAACAGACACAGATAAAGAGAACAAATGAGTGGTTATCACTGGGAAGAGGGGAGGGAGGAGGAACAATATAGGAGTAGGGGATAAAAGAAGGGTTATTATGGGAATATATGAAATTAAGTTTGTGAAACTTTTGAAAATTGTAAAGCACATTAGAATTTAAAGAATCTTTCAGTCGATGTTAAATAAAATAAATATTTGAAAGGTGACGTATGTGCTACCCAGTGAGTTTTTTTTAAGTCTCTATTAAGAGCTCGTAGCCAGGAAAATGGTGTCACAATGTGATAATGTCAGATAATGTGATGCTGGTTTCTCTAGAAACCATGCTCATGTGGAGTTTTAACAAGTATAATAAAAGGCCAAGGGTCTGTTCTTATTTCTAGTACTATCCAGAGTGGTAGTGGTCCTATACACTGGGGTGAACTACTAGATTCCATCGTTTATCACTGAAAAGGGGGCAATAGAACCTTGTAATACTGTGTGTGTGTGTTCAGTTCTGTCCAACTCGTTGCGACCCCATGGACTGTAGCCCACCAGGCTCCTCTGTCTATGGGATTTCCCAGGCAAGAATACTGGAGTGGGTTGCCATTTCCTTCTTCAGGGGTTCTTCCTGACCCAGGGATAGAACCAACCCATGTCTCCTGCATTGACAGGCAGATTCTTTACCACTGTGCCGTTGAGGGAGCTCTATGATGCTATAATACCATGCAAAATTATCTTTTAACCTCTTGGATTATTTTGGCTTTCCATTCAGATTGCCATACAGAGCTCAGAATTTTCTCTTCAACAGAGGGGAAAAACTGTAACCACCTTGCAATATAAATGTGAAGAAACTGGAATTCTGAATAAATAGTCAGTCTGTTGTCAGATAGACTGAATAATGTGAGTCAGTCCTGTAGGCTTGATGTACAAAACTGAGGATGAGACTCTGGATCTTGATCACCCTGGATAGGTACGACAACCTCAGAAAACACTTCTGTCTGTAGAGACAGCCTCTCTATATTTGAAAAGCTTTTTAACTATGGCACATAGTAAATTAAAGTGATTCATATTTGTTGTTATATACATAAGTAGCCTGAACTCAGTATTAAGCCAAAAAAAAAATAATAAGCAGGTATATCAGTTATTTATTGCTCCTATTATAAAGTCCTTTCCAGATAGTGGCATAAAACAGCAGTGATTTAGCATCCTCTATAATTCTGTGCATTGGAAATATGGGCAGTTCTTCTGCCGGTCTAACTGGGGCTCACTCATGGAGCTGCAGTGATCAGATGACTTGACAGGGCCGGAGGCTTCCGGTTCTGTGTTGCCTGTTGTTTGGGGCACCTCAGTCTCCTCCATAGGGCCCTTCCATCACACTCTACTGATCAAAATCAATCAAAAGGCCAGCTGAGTCTTACGGAGTTGGAGAAACTGACCCCACCTCCTGTTGGTAGAAGCAACCAGGCGGCATCGCAAAGGGGCATGCATATAGTAGTTTTCTTCACTGGAGGTATAACTCATTCGCAACACTCTCCATGGCCTTCTGCTCTAGTAGTTCCCATGATGCCCTTCACTGCCTTCCCAGCATCTCAGTTCAGTATGCTACTAAGGAATCATGTAAGAACAAAGGTGGGCAACATGGGAGGCAGGGGGCCAGAGTTATGGTAGTAATTGAAGTTATTTGTTGTTTTAAATCCAGATCTCTTTTTAAAAAATCATAGATCTATGTTGACCTTCACATAGAACAAATTCAGTCAAATGGATCAAAAACTTAAGAGAAAAATAAACTCTGAAAATTATTCCAGAAAGTAAGGTATGTGGGGAAGTAAATGCCTATTGTAAAGATAAATACAAAATTTTCACTTAAAGACACCTACATGGAACATGAATTTCACAAATCAATATTTTCGTGCAAACCTCAGAATACCAAATATTATCCCAGCTACCTTGTTCATGCTTTTCTTGTTTCTGTTTAGGAACAAAAATATTTCCTGCCTCTAAATAAAAACCAGTTTGCATCAGGAAATATGCAAATAAAAAACAGTTTGCATCAGGAAAAAAAAATTCAAAAAGCTTATTTTCCATGTTGTGATGAAATAAATATTTTTCAAATTGTTTTTAAACAGAAATAAGTAGCAGATAGGATAGTTTTTATTGTTGCTGTTATTGTTGAAACTGAAAGAAAAAATACAAAGAATGAAGGGTGCTAACAAAATTTCCAAAGAAAAAGGAATACTGGGTATCAGGGAACTGCTTAACAGTAGTTAAAAGGAAAATTGATGACAATGGTGGTTCCCAGATCCTGAACAACTTTTGCTGTTCTGTCCTTAAACTTCAAACAAAGTAGGTGTTGTACCACTGGGAATGGCTGCTCAAGAATCTACAATGGCTTCCTTTGAATCAATGAATCAAACCCCTCCTTGTGGGAACATAGGAGGCTCCCTAGGAGCTCCTTTTGGAAGTGTTCAACCTGGTCTGTCAGAATTTTCCAGAAGCCCCCATTCAGTTCAGGAAACCATCTTCACACTCATCATCCATCAAGCTTTCACCATCTGCCTGCCTGGGCTCACACTACTCCTCCCTGGAATATGCAGATGCCCAATTTCATCTTCTAATTATTCAAGTTCTATGCATTATAGATCTGCTCACTTGGAACACCCTCTATCAAACTCTATCTAACTATTCTAGGCAACACTGAACTTCCCATTCCCTTTGGAACTTTTGGAGTTGATCATATGCAATAATAATTATTGAGGTTTCCCCAGTGGCCCAGTTAGTAAAGCATCCGCCTACAATGCAGTAATACAGGGGATGCTGGTTTGACCCCTTTATTGGGAAGATCCCCTGAAGGAGGAAATAGCAACCCACTTCAGTATTCTTGCCTGGAGAATCTCATGGACAGAGGAACCTGGTGGACTACAGTCCATTCGGTCATAAGAGTCAGACATGACTGAACGACTAAGCAGTCTACCAATAACTAGCTGTGTAGCTTTTTCTTGGAAACTTCTGGAATGGAAAATATGCAATAATAATTATTAGAGAAACAACAATGGCTGTTACACTGGGTGCTTTTTCTGTGCTAGGAAGGTGGGGGATGTCAGATTTTGGTTTTCCCACTTCTGCCCTTTGTCATCCCTATTTCCTACTGAACAATTAACTTGCCAGGTGTGTACAGCCTAGAATTGAGGAAAATTCCAAGAGACTGTCTTCCAGTACAAGGCCGAGGGGCCAGACCTTTCTCTCCTTGTCCCAGTATCTCACAGGAAACAAGCATATACTTCTTACTGGAGCCAGTGATGCAAGGACTAGCAGAGTGCCCGGAAGTCATTCATCCCAGCAGCGGCAGCGGCCGGCACGCTGTTCTTAGCAGTCTGTCTAGTCCCGTTCAGCTGTTTCCTTCTGCTTCCTGCTTCATATCTCTCTGGAGATCCCATGGTTCTTGACGTTCCTCTTTCTGCTCTGGACAGCCTTCCACTGAAGCCTGTGAATCCCCTGAAACTTTTCAATACACTGCTTGTCTTCAGTGCCCCTGAACATCTTTCAGCTCTTTGCAGCCCAAGCTCATGGGGCAGCCACACAATGTAGACAGTATGGATGCTGTGCGTGCAATCCCAAGTCACAGGTATCGGCCAGAGAAAAGCTACTTTAAACAATTTTTCCTATATCTGTACTTAATGGCTATGTTTTTCAGATGTTAAGAAACCAGTCTTTTTTAACTCAGAGCACTCTTAGTCATTTCGGTATTTCTTCATTCAGTTTAAGATCTCACCCTCTCTGCAGCCTCAGGGTTGCTTCTAGGTCACGGGGCTTACAAGACACAGGCTGGCAGGGAGAAGATCCTGTCTTTCTGTACTTGTCACCAGGCAATCCGATGCCTCATTTCCTGTCCAGATTCACGGCCGCCGTTACGGGCTACAGTGTGTTCACTGCCTTCAAAGTCCCAGGCTAGAGCCCTATAGCTCAGCACCAATGAATGTGCTGAGACAGAGCTTTCACAGAGGCCATTTACATGAACATTAATACAATCTGACTGGTGTCCTTATAAGAGGAGAAAATTTAGACACAATAGGGATGTGTGTGCACAGGAAAAAACATGTGCGGCCACAGTAAAAAGCAGTCATCTGAGAGCTATGGAGAGAGGGATTAGGAGAAACTTAACCTGCCAACACCTTGATTTCAGACTCCCAGCCTCCAGGACTGTGGGGATATGCATTTCTATTGCTTAAGTCACTTGGTCTTGGTTCTTTGTAATGGCAGCCCAAGCAGACTGATACAGCCATCTGCTAAGTTGCTTCAGTCATGTCCAACTCTTTGTGACCCTATGAACTGTAGCCTGCCAGGCTCCTCTGTCCATGGGATTCTCTAGGCAAGAATACTGGAGTGGGTTGCCATGCCCTCTTCCAGGGGATCTTCCTGACCCAGTGATCAAACCAGCATCTCTTATGTCTCCTGTGTTGGCAGGCGTAGCCCTATGTTAACTTTATACAAATGATTATTGGTTGTTGTCTTGAGCTTTCTGTTTACTTTGTTTTGGCTGAACTGCACAGCATCTGGGATCTTAGTAACCTCACCAGGGATCGAACTCAGGCCCCCTACAGTAGAAGCATGGAGTTTTAACCATTGGACCGCCATGGAAGCCCCTGCGATTATTGTTCATATAAAGTTGCTAATTCTGGAAATCCTTGAGACCTTCATACTAGTAGGTTGGGGTCAAATTGAGTCTGGGGTAGTGTCCTGTTCAGAGTGGCCACCTAATAAATATTTCTTTAATAATTGGTGCAGAACACGATAGACATTAATTCATGGTTTGCTGCAGGCAACAGTAATTTGTTATTTTTTTTTAATCTTTTGATTTGAAAGAAATGAGCAAAAAAAGAAAGCCAATTTTCCAACTGAGAAATGAGCAAAATATTGCTGGACAGCTAACATCTGGTATCATTTAAGTCTGAACTGGACAGAGGGGAAAAAAAGAAGATTATACCAGAGGGAACAATCCTGAATTTAAAGGAGGAAGAAAAAAAAAAAGATGACACAGTTCATCTCTTCAGTGATTAAACACCCTCCACTTCCATATAGCAACACTGCAAACGGACAGTTCATCTTCCTTCAGTTTTGCATTTCACTGTCCAGTAAGGAAACTCTAAAGGCAAAAATGCTAGGATTCTATTTTCCCAGAATGATGCCAAGTAAAGCTGCCTTAACCCCTCTAACTCTTTAACAAGCTACTCTCCAAGGCTGCCATTGGTGAATGTGCATTAAATTCAAGTGGAGGAAATGGGTGGTGGTTCTTTTTTTTTCTTTTTCAGGAAAGTAAGGAGGGAAAGAATGTCCTTTCCATGTCAATGTGCATGATTACCAGGAAATTTGAGCAAATTAAATCAACTTGTGTTGGGTGTACAGATGTTGCAGATAATAACTCCCATGTAAATCAGTAATGAAATGACTTTACCTTTTCAACATTGTACAAGGCGCCAGAATTCAGCATATTTGCAACATAGCCACATGGATACCATGTGCAGAAATGTCAGTTTCATAAGTGCCTCCTAAAAGCTGACTTGCACAAGCCTCAGGCAAGAAGGAAAAAGTGTCACATCCCTTGGCCTTTTAGCATGGAACCCTTCACCTGTCTCACAGTTTATTCTGGGCTCACTCATAAGCATTTTCACTCTAGCCAGTGACTTAATGATCCCTTTGTGCAATTATGATATCACTCTTTGATCTCTATGACTATACTAAAATGCTATGAGTTATAAACTTTATTACATAGCTACAATATTGACACTAAAATTTCAATGAATGCACTAAGGTTGGAAGTTGACAGGCTATAGAGACAGGTCTATCTCTTGGGGAAAGCTAGATTATGAAAGTTAAAATGTCAAATGTATAGGACAAAGATGAAAGCATTACTTTGATTAGTGTCTAAGAAATTTCTATTTCCTATAACTGATGTTCCTATGATTTAAGATCTCAATTTCCAAGTGATCTTAGTTATTAATGTAGTTAGAGGTAATTCTGGGCAAGGAAGTGCAAATTTTAAGACTTTGCAATTATTGGAAAGAAAGAAGCAACTAAGAGTTTGTCTACTATTCTTTAGGACTATGTATATATACATATATGTACCTTTATATATAAATGTGTGTGTGTTTATATACACGTGTATATGCATGTAAGTGAATATATATATAGGGCTTCCCTGGAGGCTCCAACAGTAAGAAAAATATGCCTCAATGGAGGAGACCCAGGTTCTATCCCTGAGTTAGGAATATCCCCTGGAGAAGGGAATGGCTACCCACTCCAGTATGCTTGCCTAGAGAATTCCATGGACAGAGGAACCTGGTGTGGCTACAGTCCATGGGATCACGACTGAACAATATATATACATATATATATATGTGAATATTTATATATACATATATATATATGTGAATATTTATATATATATGAAAGATGACAACTTTCAGTAAATTTTAAGTGTTTTCTTAGGTAATAATGCCTATATACTCACTCATCAGTTGTCTGTTTCTTGTTGAAGAATAGAATTATGTCTAATAAATGATTGTGAGTTTGCCAACAAAAATACTCCTTTTTCCACTCCCCCTACTGAGAGAAATCACGTAGGAGGACATGGTTGAAGCCTGTTGACTGAATTGAGCTATTAATATTGAATCCCAGAACAAGACATGCTTCCCCATCCAGTCCCTGCAGCCCTCCTTTCCCCAGGAGCAGTTTCTGAGGAAGCAGAGGAACCCAGCCCCCAATAGCAACTGGTCTCTTGGCAGATGGAAGGGCTGAACAGAGCATACATCATTTTTCCAAATTCAATCAGATCCGTCACTCCACCTTCCCAGGAATGACTTTAGTAAAGGAGTGGATGTCAGGAGTGGGGCTAAAACCTATCCACTTTAAGAGCCATGATTTATTTACAATGAAATGAATTATGATATAAAAAAGCAGATACATTCTTGCATGATTGTGTCTTTACGTTAGTCATGTGCCATCTTACAGGCTAGCCATACAGACTTCTGAGTTAACCTTGTAGTGGGAAAACAGTTGACTGTCCTCATATTAATATGTCCTCATATTACTGGTTGGAAGTAAAGTTTCAGAGAGTGCCTGACTTTTACTCATTAATACTCATCTTTGTATCACCGGTCCAGAGAACAGGCCAGGCACTCATTAAATGTTTGCTGAACTAAACTGATACACAGCATTGCTTCCGAGAATTGATCTATAATAATGCGTGTGTGTGGCTACCTAGAACGGTGGATAAAAGTTTTAACCCAGGTGTCAGACTCCTGCGGTCAAGCGTGAGCCCACAGTGCACTAGACGATGACTTGGCAGGGGCTACTCAGCCCCTCTGTGTCCTGTTCACTCACGTGTAAAATTCAGATGTGACAGTATCTACCTCAGAGTTTGTGGTGCAGAATACTGAGGTAATACAGACATGACTTAATGACTGGCAATGGTCATGTTATGAAAATTTAATTTTATTACACTTTATCAAAATATTATATGATAAGATCAGAAACTATAAAACTCTTAGAGGAAATCAGGCAGAACACTGTATGACATAAATCACAGCAAGATCCTCTATGACCCCTCTCCTAGCATAACAGAAGTAAAACCAAAAATAAGTAAGTGGGACCTAATTAAGCTTTTGCACAGCAAAGGAAGCTATAAACAAGGTGAAAAGACAACCCTCAGAATGGGAGAAGATAATAGCTAAAGAAACAACCGACAAAGGATTAATTTCCAAAATATATAAGCAATTCATATAACACAATATCAGAAAAAGAAACAACTTAATCAAAAAGTGAGCAAAAGACCTAAACAGGCATTTCTCCAAAGAAAACATACAGATGTTTCATAAACACATGAAAAGATGCTCAACATCGCTCATTATTAGAGAAATGCAAATCAAAACTACAATGAGTATCACCTCACACTGGTCAGAATCCATCATCAAAAAATCCACAACCAAAAAGTGCTGGAGAAGGTGTGGAGAAAAGGGAACCCTCTTGCACTGTGGGTGGGAATATAAATTGGTACAGCCTGCTATGGAAGACAGTGTGGAGACTCCTTAAAAACTGACCATATGACCCAACAATACCACTTCCAGGCATATATCTTGAGAAATCCGGAACTGAAAAGGACACATGTACCCCAGGGTTCACTGTAGCACTATTTACAATAGCTAGGACATGGAAGCAACCTGGATGTCTATCAAAGGATGGATGGATAAAGAAGCTGTGGTACATGTAAACAATGGAATATTACTTGGCCATAAAAAGGAATGCATTTGAATCCATTCTAATGAGGCAGATGAACCTAGAGCCTATCAAACAAGAGTGAAGTAAGTCAGAAAGGAAAAACAAATATTGTGTATTAACCCATACTTCTGTGGAATCTAGAACAATGGTGCTGATGAGCCTATTTGCAGGGCAACAGTGGAGACTCAGACACAGAGAACAGACTTATGGACACGCCGGCGGCGGGGGCTCAGGGGAGGAAGGAGATGAAGAGACAAATGGAGAGAGCAGCATGAAAGCATATACACTACCGTACATAAAATAGATAGCCAAAGGGAATTCGCTATATGATTCAGGGATTTTAAACCTGGGCTTTGTAACAAACTAGAGGGATGGGAAAGGGTGGGAGGTGGGAGTGAGGTTCAAAAGGGAGGGGACATATGTAAACCTATGGCTGATTCATGATGATGTATGGCAGAAACCAAACAAATATTGTAAAGCCATTACCCTCAATTAAAAATAAATGAATTTTAAAAATATGTGAAATTATAAAATGACTTCAGAACTACATACACACTTAACTGAGACTGAATTTTCCTTAAGGGTCCTGACCATATGGAAAATATTTAAAAGGACCTATATAGATGGTAAGAGAATAATATTTGATGCTACCACAAAACTACAGAGCCTTCTTTTTCTAAAGAACCCATAGAATCACTGATGTTTTAATTGTATATATTTATTTTGCTAATATTTGGCAATATATATATTGCACTCTGATAAATGTTGCAATTAGTGGCTTCAGTTCTTTGCAGCAACAATGATTTATGTAATCAGGCAGACTAGGGAAATATCTAGAATGGAAAACTTTATAGTATATGCAACAAACTATGAACACATTCATATATGTTGTTTACATTTGTTGTTTCACATATGAACATTTCACACGTGAACATTTCAGTTGTATTATATTTTTGAATTTTGATATTTAGACTTGTTGGTTAGGGATAAAATAATTTGCTATTTCTCTGTCTATGAAGAGGAACAGAATTTGTATAGATTTGAGACTGGTTAAATTATAATGATTTGCAACAAAATCAGAGGAGAATTAAGTTTTGTAACTGGTCAAATGAGGCCTGAAAAATAGGGCAGAAAATAATACTCCTGAAAAGGAAGCTTTCCAGGGAATGTCCCAGGCGGCAGCAGCGAGAGGTAATCACCGAATACACATTCGATTAAGGGCTCATGGAAGACTGTTCTCTCCTTACCGGAGTACACTTTGAGCTCTATGAATCATTTTGAGGTCATTTAATACTATGATCCAGATGTCTATTTTCCTGTTTTGCATTTCCCTTAGGGCATTTTGGTTGTCCTTTACTTTCCCAACCAGGTAGGATGTCTTGAGAGACAGTCTTGTTCCATAATTAGTGGGAAATGTATCTTTTCTTTCACTAACTCTAGGTTGGGGGCTTGGTATACCTTATATTTTTTTTTCCTGACAAATTATTTTCTTCTATTAGAGTTTTCTGGTCGCTAAATTATTGATTCTACTCTGACCCATTTCTAATGACTGCTATGCCCTCTTTCTGTACCATGTCCTAATACAGCAGCACTACCACACGGATAGATTACTCAGAAGAGATTTTTTTCAAGTTCTCATTTAATAAGAGGGATTTTAAAATGCTGATTTACTGTCAACATCTGAAAGTAGAAGACAGTCATCCTAAGAAATCAAAACCCTTTTCTCTTTCTAGGTGTCAATACTCAACAATCACACTTTTTAAATTTTCTTCTTTAACTATTTTTACGTCAAGTATAAGTAGCTTTACACTGCTCACCCCAAAGAGTTTTCTAGTACCGCTATCTGAATGGGAGAAAATTTACTAGTTCCTCCATTACATAAATAGCTATCCATCCCTGAATCTAACACTTTTGTAGTAAATGCACTGGAAGGAAATGAAAAATGGATAATGACATTTTCCTGTTAATGATAATCAAGTTTACTAGAATCTCCTACCAGTTTCTGAACGTAGAAATTCAGCAGTGAAAATCCACTGTTTAGAGCATACCCTCAGAAGTCTAAAGTCTTAAGTTACTGTTAATTGTATATGTGAATTATCCCTGTGATTGTGTGAAAGTCACTCAGTCATATCCAACTCTTTGTGATCCCATGTACTATACAGTCCATGGAATTCTCCTGACCAGAATACTGGAGTGGGTAGCCTTTCCCTTCCGCAGGGGCTCTTCCCAACCCAGGGATCGAACCCAGGTCTCCCACATTGCAGGGAGATTCTTTACCAGCTGAGCCACAAGGGGAATTATCTCCATAGTAGATTGTAAGATCCCTGAGTTCAGCATTCAGTTTTGAGTAATAGTGGACTGGACCATCGTACCTCAAAAGTAAGCCAATATGACTAAAACGTAACAATATCCTGTACACTGGGCCTTTAATAAAAAACATTCTGAAGGAATGTCAACAGAGGTTATGGAACACATTAAAAACAGAAAATTTATACTACTATAGTTATGCACTTATCCTAGATAAAATAACACGGTAAGATTCGAACAACAGAATATAGAGATTCGGATGGTGGCTGACTCAATGCACACTGTTTGCACACCACAAGGTGAACAGACACATGGGTTCTGAAGTGTGTTCTTTGTGTAGAGCATCCTAATATGTGTCACAGAGGGATTTCAGAAAAGAGGCAAATGTGGCTGCTTGCTCTCATGAGTCCTATTACATGGAGATGAAAGTGCAGATCATCACAGTCAGCATTTCCACATCAGCAGATAATTTCTATCTCACAAAAGCCGAGAGGAAATAGTAAAGTTCTCTCACTGAATTAGGCCAGTCATCCTTATTTACACGATAGCACAGCAGAACAATGAAGACCTTGAGATACAGGACAGGATGATCCTTTTAGCTGGGTTCTTTAATATCCTGCTACTGAACCGTGCTGGGAAATTACATGCTAGCACATGGAGAGCAGCACTTTCTAATCAGGCTAATTAGCTCTCAAACACAGCTATTGAAGGGATTCCTTCTTCCATGCATGTGATGATAAAGACAGAATCAAATAAGTCACCTTTTCTCTATTTTAAACCTCTCCTGTGGAACATGTTACAATAGAACATGTTACTTTTCCATACTGTGATTGGTTAAAAAAAAAAAAAGGGCCATGCATCAAGCAAGACTCATCTGGGTCCACTGGTCTGGGTGTGGAGAAAGAAAGAAGGTTTGGGGGCCATATATCCAGGCAGTTTCTATAGCAGTGACTTAATGGTCTTTCCAGACTGGATCAGAGGGAGTTCATGGAGCAGTTTGGTCTAGCTAGGCCTGTATGTAGGCCAACCAGTGTAGCCAGGCAATAGCAATGGAGATCTAGATGCTATATGAAGTTTCTTGACCCCTCACTTTGGCTTCTGCATGGCCATCTTTTTCCTCTGGACAGAGGTCTGGACACATGGTCTCTCATCTGTACACGTGCTCTCCTGCTAAATTTCTTCCACCGACAAGGACACCAGTCGGATTAGATTAGGACCACGCTAAAGCTCACACTTTCATTTTACTACTTCTTTAAATACCTCATCTCCAAATACAGCTATATTTGAGGTATCGAGAGTTATGGCTTTAACATGTGAATTCTGTGAGGGACCCAAGTCAGCCCATACCAGCTGCCATACAGCCCATGAATGAAAAAGGTAGAAGTGTAACCTGATCCTTGACTTGCGATAAACTGATAAACTCCACGTACCAGAGAACATTTATTCAAATAAATAAGAATCTGCTCAAAGTTTGAAATCCTGTTTTCACGGCATGGATAGTTCATCTCCTCTATCCACAAGAATTCCATGAGAAGCTCTTTCAAATAATTTGGGGAAATAAAGCTGTTCTCAAAAGAATACAGTAGTTTGAGGGGATGACAGCATAATTTTAAACAAATACTCTGCTTAATGGGCCACTATAGGAAGAAATTCAATATTAAGTCTGCACAAATTCCTAATTCTAGTAGCAAACAATAGCATTTTATTCTCTAGGTAAGAAAAAGTAAAATTTAAATCTTGCAACAAGTGTTTACTGAGTCCAACTTTGTATGTAGTCCTATACAAAGTGGTATATAAAATGAAGCTGGAAAACTTTATAGTTTAATATGGCTCCAATAAGAACATTTATAATGCCCAAAGAAGAATTTTACACAGGACAATTTTATAGCCTAATTTGCCCAGAACACTATAGTTTTTAAAGTCTATTTTCCTAGTATCCCTTTTCTCTCAAAAAGTACCAAAATCTGCATGACAATTTCTATGTTCACCTCAAATACAGAGAAATCAGAAATCTCAGAAAATACTTAATGATCAACGATTATAAGTGGAAAGCAAGTCCAGAGAGCAATAATGAAAAAACAGGAGAAGAAACCATGAAAATTTCAATTCTGATGCAAAGTTTTCTAACAGTTAAAACTGGGTCACACATCACTGTGTTCATATTCTTCACTTCTGGCACATATGGAGCTCAATTCCCACATTAATAATAAATGGAACATAATCTTTGCATCAGGGTGTATTCCACTTTTAACTTATGCTTATTTTTAACATCATTACTTGTTCTAATTATTTAAACTAACTTTAAAATAGTTTACACTCAAACCAATGCCAGCTCAAATCAATGGAGACTGGTCATGACCGTGATGAATGTTACAGACCGTGAGAGAGCAAACAAGCCTACAGATGCAGCAGAGAGCGCAGAACATTTTAGAAAAATGGTGCTCTATCAGTTCTGAATTAAGATAAAATTAAGTCTGAATTCATTATTTGGCTTTTGCTTACTCAGGTTCTTTCATCACTTTAGTTCTCTCCATGTCTTATTCTTTCTGGCTAAGTTGTTAAAATATAAAATGCAGTATTAGCATTTTTTCTTATAAAGATATAGTTTATACACAAAAATATACTCTTTTTAAGTGCACAGATCAAAGAGTTGACAAAATATATACTTACATAATCCCCCCGCCAATCAAGGGAAAGAACATTCCCATCATACATAACCCCTATCTTCTCAGCCCTTTGTAGTAAACCACTCCCACCCTTTAGCTCCCAGAGGACCACCTGTCTGCTGCTCTCCATCGCGGTCACTTTGCCCATCTAGAATTTCATATACATGCAATCATATAGTATTGCTTTTGTGGGTGTGTCTTGCTTCCTTCATTTAGAAAAATGTTTTTGAGAATCATCCCTGTAGCTAAGTATATTAGCTGTCTGTTTCTATTCTTTGGAGTACTTTTTAACCGCATGAATATACTTTTTTTAAAAAATCCACTTGTCTATTAATAAACACCTGTGCTATTTGCAGTGCTTGGATATTATGAATAAAGCTCTGTCAACAAGACACATCTTTTTGTGTATATGTTTTCACATCTCTTGGGTAAATGCCTACAAGAAAAACTGCTGTGTGACAAACAGTAAGCATATTTAACTTATAAGTAACTGTCAGCCTTTCTGTTTGTACACTGCACACTCCCTCCAGTAGGCATGGGAGTTCCCCTTGCTTCACATCTTGGCCAATTTGCTGGTATGCTTCACTAAGCTCAGTTTCATCTTTGAGAGAGAGGAGCGTTTAAAAACCTGTGTGTAAAATCCTAGCTTCCAGAACGAATCCCTTGTCACCTTATGCTTTTCTAAAAATATAAACTATACCTTCACCAGCCTCGGCTTTTTCCGATAACCTCCTTTGGGGCATTTTAGGGAGATGGTCTCTCCATGATTCACCAATCTGACATTTTTAAGGGTGCACTCCAGTTTTCCATTAAACACAAGTTAAAGAGAAGAACTATACCAAAAAGGCCTTCATGACCCAGATAATCAAGATGGTGTGATTACCAACCTAGAGCCAGACATCCTGGAATGTGAAGTCAAGTGGCCTTAAGAAGTGTCACTATGAACAAAACTAGTGGAGGTGACAGAATTCCAGTTGAGCTATTTCAAATCCTAAAAGATGATGCTGTGAAAGTGCTGTACTCAATATGCCAGCAAATTTGGAAAACTCGGCAGTGGCCACAAGACTGAAAAAGGTCAGTTTTCATTCCAATCCCAAAGAAAGGCAATCCCAAAGAATGCTCAAACTATTGCACAATTGCAATCATCTCACACGCTAGCAAAGTAATGCTCAAAATTCTCCAAGCCAGGCTTCAACAGTACGTGAACCATGAAATTCCAGATGATCAAGCTGGATTTAGAAAAAGCAGAGGAACCAGAGATCAAATTGCCAACATCCGTTGGATCATCGAAAAGCAAGAGAGTTCCAGAAAAACACTACTTCTGCTTTATTGACTATGCCAAAGCCTTTGATTGTGTGGACCACAACAAACTCTGGAAAATTCTTAAAGAGATGGGAATACCAGACCACTTGATCTGCCTCTTGAGAAATCTGTATGCAGGTCGGGAAGCAACAGTTAGAACTGGACATGGAACAACAGACTGTTCCAAATAGGAAAAGAAGTACATCAAGGTTGTATATTGTCACCCTGCTTATTTAACATATTTGCAGAGTACATCATGTGAAATGCTGGGCTAGATGAAGCACAAGCTGGAATCAAGACTGCCGGGAGAATTATCAATAACCTCAGATACGAAGCTGACACCACCCTTATAGCAGAAAGTGAAGAGGAACTAAAGAGCCTCTTGATGAAAGTGAGAGAGGAGAGTGAAAGTGTTGGCTTAAAACTCAACATTCAGAAAACCAAGATCATGGCATCTGGTCCCATCACTTCATGGCAAATATATGGGGAAGCAATGGAAACCATGAGAGACTATTTTTCGGGGCTCCAAAATCACTGCAGATGGTGACTGCAGCCATGAAATTAAAAGATGCTTGCTCCTTGGAAGAAAAGTTATGACCAACCTAGACAGCATATTAAAAAGCAGACATTACTTCACCAAAAAAGGTCTGTCTGGTCAAAGCTATGGTTTTTCCAGTAGTCACATATGGATGTGAGAGTTGGACTATAAAGACAGCTGAGCGCCAAAGAATTGATGTTTTTGAACTGTGGTGTTGGAGAAGACTCTTGAGAGTCCCTTGGACTGCAAGGAGATCCAACCAGTCCATCCTAAAGGAAATCAGTCCTGAATATTCATTGGAAGTACTGAGGCTAAAGCTGAAACTTCAATACTTTGGCCACCTGATGCAAAGAACTGACTCATTGGGAAAGACCCTGATGCTGGGAAAGATTAAAGGCAGGAGGAGAAGGGGACGTTAGAGGATGAGATAACAGGATGGCATCACCCACTCAATGGACATGAGTTTGAGTAAACTCTGGGAGTTGGCAATGGACAGGGAGGCCTGGCGTGCTGCAGTCCATGGGGTCGCAAAAAGTCCTACACAACTGAGTGACTGAAGAGAACTGAATTGAAAGAGAATTAAGCAACTCAACAAAATGATACAAAACATTTTCATAATGTTGATTTAACTTCTAGTAGTAACAAATGTGTTTCTTTCTATGCCTGAAACATTCTAAACTAGGAAGCAACTAGGGAACAACAGAATTTGATTTTAAGGATTGTATAATCAAAAAACTTTTAAATATAAGCTTCTTATATCCATTACAGCCACATGTAGTATGTTAATGCTTAAATAATTAGATATTATTCAGTAATAATCCATAAATTTAAATAATTTCTCCATTTCAGGGCTTTTTGGTAAGTTAAATGAGATAGGTTAAAATAACAATATCTATTCCACAAAACTCTTGAGAAGATTAAATGATGTAGTAGTTTTTAAAGAGTTTAGCACTGCTTCTTCCTTCCTAGGAAATGCTCAACACATTTAAAAATGAATAAACACAAGTATCCCAAACCACATATAATGCTTCATCATTATCAAATATGTATTGCCGCCCAGAAAAGTCAATTTCTATCCATTTTGACTATCTTTAAATAATTTTCTTCAAAATATGCCATTTAATAAACTGAAATTTTCCAGTGAGTTTTTGTTATTGTCTATTGGTTTTATTGTTTCCCTTCCAATTTTTAGCACTTTATTGGCTGTATCTAGTTAAGAAGTTCTGCAATATAACAGAACCTAACAAAAATAAATGCTATTTTCTTCCTCTATAAGCTAGTTCCTTTATACACTTCTTAAATTTCAGTAGTATCCTAGAGCAATGACAAGAAAGGACATCTGAGAGATTCCCCTGGTGGTCCATGGTTAAGAATCTGTGCTTCCACTGCAGGGGTCACAGGTTTGATCCCTGGCTGGGGAACTAAGATCCCACAGGCCACATTGTGCAAACAAAAAGAAACCAAACAGCTGACTTTATCTTTCCTACATTTGCTCATTGCTTGCGTTTCCTTGTTTGTTTTGGTTTAGCCCTCCTCTTCCCCCTGGAATACATTGACCTTACTGGTCCATATCTTTTTCATTACAAAAGATAGAATCAATAGCATTTCTTCTGATTTTAATATTGGGTTCATTTTAGAGTCTCCTGCAAAGAGATGATATCGTAAAGGCTGAAAAGGGTGGTTACCCACAGGGAAATCCACATAATGGGTCCCCACATCTCTAACAAAAGTCTGTCTACCTTGCAAATTCCAAGTAAGTGTGTTCCTGAAGTACTTTTGGAAATGTACTCCCACTGTCAGCGGTATAATCAGCCAATGGGCCCCAAGAAAAATAAAGGTATAAATTGAAAAGGAAAATATTTTTAATAGCTTCAATTAATGAGATGACTCACTGTGCTTCCAAGTCCTTTGCCCTTGGCTGTCCTAATAGAAGTTATTCACATTTAAACTTCAACAGACTCATTTTTTAGCATATTATAACTCAGTTGCAACTCCTTGATGTCATAGGTGGGAGCCTTGGCTGTTAACAGAAAAACTTAAACAACCAAAAATCAAACCAAACAAAACTCTATTTAGAGTGCTGTATTTCAACTGCTGCAGCAAGTTCTACTAAAGACGTTTTGTCTAAAAGCTTTTCTTTTTTATTTTCATTACTGTTAAACTCAATTTAAAAACTAAAGTGCTCTTGAGACAGTCGGTGTTGGGGGCCTCTGCTGAAGAGTATCTGGTTTGGGAAAATGAATCTCCTCTATAAATCTGTTTCCTATTTCTCTCTCACTTAAAGAGTTCCTCTGTAAAGTAAGCTTGAGTCAGCTTTAGCCTGAAATTAATCCACTTTAGAACTTTCGATCAAAATATAGAAATCTCTAATCTGTGCCACCCATCTTTGAATACCCATATGATTGCCCTAGGGGTTTCCAGATGGCACTAGTGGTAAAGAACCCACCTGTCAATGCATGAGATGTAAGAGACACTGGTTTAATCCCTTGGTCGGGAGGATCTCCTAGAAGAGGGCATGGCAACCCACTCCAGTATTCTTCCTGGAGAATCCCATGGACAGAGGAGCCTGGCGGGCTATGGTCCATAGGGTGGTAAAGAGTTGGACGTGACTGAAGTGACAGTATGCACGCATGTGATTGCCATAAATGCGTCTCCTTATACATTGGGCATTTCAGTTAATGTTTCCCAGACGACAAGTTCTATGAATAATCAGGAGCATTTGTATCAGAGAACCATGAAATGAAGTGCTATTAACATCTGTCCAGTATCTAGTTTATAGTATTGTGATTTCTTCCCCCTGAAACTTAGATAATTACTTGCTTGTTGGAATAAGCTAGTAATTCACTAGAAACAAATGCAAATGTGAAGAAACATGCTGATGTTTGAAAACATTTTTCACAAGAACCAAGAGACAATATGTAATTTTCAGATTTTAAAAACTCCTATTACAGTGATTTTTATGTCCTTTTTCTTACATAGCACCTCTGGTTAACTAAATCTGAGTTAAAGAAAATAACTTTTCTCTTCCATTTATGTTGACAAATTCAATGATGTGGAAAAGGCAGTGAGCTGGAAAAATGTGAAAATTGACTATGTAATGATGTTTATTAAAAGGATAAAAGTTTTACACATAAATAAGTATATATTGTATTTCTTAAACTATGCTTATTGTCTACTTTGTCTATTCAAGCCTTTTCCTGCTTTACTTTTTCTGTTTTCAGTGTCAGGAGAAAATGCAAACAATGGAGTCTTGCTTTTGAAAAGGATGTGAGGATTATGTCAAAAGGATATAAGGATAGAATTTTCATTAGAGGTCATGTGGTTGTTGCTTAGTCGCTTCAGTCATGTCTGACTCTCTGCAACCTCGTGGACTGTAGCCCACCAGGTTCCTTCTGTCCATGGGATTTCCAGCAAGAATACCGGAGTGGGTTGCCATTTCCTTCACCAGGGGACCTTCCCAACCCATAGGGGAACTTCAAACTCACATTTCCTGCATTGCAGGTGCATGCTTAACCACTGAGCCACCAAGAAGCTCATTAGAGTCCCTAGTTATCAACAAATTACCAAGGTTTAGAAAGGTTAAGTGTTTGTCATGAGGTCAAAGGGTAAGTGGCAGAGCCAAAATGCAAACTCAGACACATCTTATTCCAGATCTGATGTTTTTAATCTTTAAGCAACATTAAAAAAAAAATCATTGTTCAGCTTCATTTAGATGATACACTAACCCATGAAGTTACACGCTATTTACTTTTCTCAAACTCTTATCTCTTCTTTTATAGGTTTCTTTTAAAATTATTTATTTTTAATGGGAGATTAATCACTTTACAATTTTGTGTTGGTTTCTGCCATACAATGTGAATTGGACTTCACCAGTCAATCTTCAAAATATCTGATTTGTTTTCCACATCTTTGTCATGTGCCATATTTTGTTTAAAAGTGTTTATCATCCCTTTCCATCTTTCAGGAGTTCTTTTCCTTTTTCCTTTTTTTCTCTTGCATGTTCAACTTTTTCCAACAAGTTCACATATTTATAATCCCTGAAATTCCCCTCAATCCTCATTGTTTAAAATAATAGAAAAATCATTTCATTTCCTCCATGTACATAAACTCTTTGCAAAACTGAACAAAAGTTAAATCAATTAAGAGACTAAATCTTATTAAGAGCTAATTTCTCAGTCTTCTTTCGAAACTAACAATGATATAAGGATTCTCATTATACTATTTGTCAATAGTTTTAAAGCTAAAAGTGAAGTTACAGAAGGCTAATTCACCTACTTTACAACTGAGAAAGTAAAAGCCCAGTGATCTTGAGTGACCTGCTCAAAGTCACAGAGTTAGATAGAGTCTGGAAGGGAAATAACTCATTTGCCTGTGTGTTGGGAGTTTATTCCATTAATCTGTGCTGTGACAGACTATCCTAGTTTTCCTTTGGGCTATGGGTGAAATATTATGTTAATAATCACTATATGGGTATTCTACAAAAATGCATATTAAATATTAGACTTAAAAATTATACTATATCTAGTAAGATGATTTTCATCTTTTAGTTTTAGAATATTTGATAAGCACACAGAAATTGATATGCATTTAACTCATTAGTGAAAAGACAAAAATGTAAGTCATCTTCCTATAATGCAAAACCCAACTTTTGTGAGGTCAAACCAGTCAATACTAAAGGAAATCAGTCTTGAATATTCATCGGAAGGACTGATGTTGAAGCTGAAGCTCTAATACTTTGGCCACCCAAGGCGAAGAGCTGACTCATTAGAAAAGATCCTGATGCTGGGAAAGATTGAAGGCAGGAGGAGAAAGGGACGACAGAGGACAAGGTGGGTGGATGGCATCACTGACACAATGGACATGAGTTTGAGCAAGCTCTGGGAGATGATGAAGGACAGGGAGCCTGAAGGGCTGCAGTCCACGGGATCGCAAAGCGTTGGACAGGACTGAGAGACTGAACAACACTTCTATGCATAGATTACTAATATCCACACTTTTAATATTGAAAAAGGAGGGAAGAGGGCAGGGCACCACCTTTGAAAGAATGACCTAGCCCAAGGACACAACATAAACTGATTAGAATCAAGTGAGTCCAAGATGGCAGATAGGTCAACTTCAACTAGACCTTGATCCTCAGGGCGTGCTCATTGTAACACCAGCAAGCTAAATGACAAACCCAGAGGCACCATGAGAGTTCAAGACTGACCATCAGAGACCAAAAAGTGGGCCCAATTCCTGGATTTCTCCACCCTTTCTTCAAAACAGTTGGAATAATCCTGCCACTCATTAGCCTATGAAATTACCCAGCCCATAAAAGCTAACCACACCACATTTTGAGGCTGCATTTGCCCTCTGAGATAGCCCACATGCCTGTATGTGGAGTGTGTCTCTCTCTAAATAGATCCACTTCTTACCTGTCACTGTGTCTCTTGCTGAGTTCTTCGTGTGATGAGACATCAAAAACATGAGTTTCACTAGGTTCTAAAACCAGGCATGGGATCTCAGTTGGAAGACCATGGGTTTTGGCTAGGTTCAAGTCCTGGCCACATGGGTTCAAGTCTCAATCTAAGGTGAAAAGTTTCAATATCATATCAGTTAGGATTTGGTTGGTCTATGTATAATAGGAAATCTAAAATAATAGTGGCTGGAATACAAGGTACTCTGCCAGGTAAAAATAGTCAGGTGGTTTACAATACAAAGTTGACAAATAGGTTTCATGAATTTACTGTGAAGTAAAACCCTTTATTCATTCCTTGCTTTCTCCATCCTTAGCATGTGAATCTCATCTGCATGATTACTTCATGGCCAAAGACATTGCAGCTGGAACCTCAGCCACCAGTCTGCTTTCCAGGAAGCAAAAGGGTAGACAACGAAAAGCAGAGAATGTCCCATCTTGCCCCTGAGGTAACACTAATGTAGCTTTCAGAAAAGTCCCAGACAAGGCTGCTATTAAGATACTCTTTGCCAGAATTTAGACACAAGGCCACACCCACCTACAAATGAAACTCAAACATATACTTTACTGTAACTTAGTCACTTAGTCCTGTCCAACTCTTTTGTACCCCCATGGACTGTAGCCCATCAGGCTCTTCTGCCCATGGAATTTTCTAGGCAAGAATACTTCAGGGGATTGCCATTTCTCCTCCAGGGGATCTTGTTCCAAGCCTAGAGATGGAACCTGTGTCTCCTGCATTGGCAGGGGGGTTCTTTACCACTGGGAAGCCCTGCATACTTCATGTTGGATGCATAGAAAAAAAAGGAACAGTGACACTGGGTGGACAAATAGCATTCTATTCAACATATGTGATTTGGAGAATAAGGTCACATGAAACTTCAGTTTGCAGCTTTGAAAAATATACCAGCAGGGCAATATACTAAAAAGTGCTTAAAATTGTACCTCAAAAGACTGTGGTATAATTTTAGGTATACTTCTAAGACAATGGGTCACAAGTAAATCCTTGAAAATTGGTGCACCTTAGTTGACTCTCTTGTACAATAAAAAATTAAAATTGTCTTTGAGATCATGTAAGGTAATGCTGATGACAAAGATACCAAATGTGAAAGGATTTTGGAAAAATATATTTGTCTTTGCACATGCCAGTGTGTATAAGAGTCTATATGTATGTACTATGTATGTATACAAATAGTTTTAAAAGAAATCTCTGAAACTTATTAAGACATTTTTAAAAATTAAATAAGCACCAGTATAATTTTCCTTGACATTTCTATGGAAATTAAATAGATCTAAGTGCTGGGACACTACTGAAGTGGTACTTTGATTTCCATGTTACCTATTCAGCTGTGATCCATTTTTATCATAAATCTCCTACAGTGCTTCTTTAAAAAAAAATTCAGTCCGGGTTTACTTAGAAAATGATTTTCTCCTGTTTAATAACCTAACTTCTCCATCAAAACCACATACACATAAACGAAGTTGACATTGGGATCACCAAGTTAATAGTGAACGGTTGCTCAGTTTTTCTGAGCTAATTTGTCAAATTAAACACCAACATTTGGGTCCTAAAACTGGATGAAAAGATTGATGGTATCATATAAGACTTTGGAGGTTTCAGTGTTTAAAATTACGTTATGGTATCCTCACTGTGCAAACTGCAGCCACTGTTCATGTAATTTAGTCACTTATGCAACCCTATAAATTGTATAAATTGGTACAGAATCATACTTCTTGGTCATCAAATAAATGACAACTTCTTTCTCATTTATTCTATGTAATAGAATGTTAATATTCTTTTCTTCACCCTTTGTGCATGGCATGTTTTCCCAGTACTTTAGTCTTCAAATATATAAATTTAAAACTAAAATGAATTAACATTTCTTTTCCAGTTAATAATAAAGTTAAAATACATAATGTAACTTCATATAGGCATATTGGTTTTATTAAGTAGTAAATCTAAGTGGTCTCTAAGGAAAACCACAGAAATGTAAATATCAGAAATGTAAATATCAAGGAAAAGATACTTTAAAATTGAACTCGACAGTACGATTTCAGAAGGAACATTAATCCTAAATCTTCTCTAAGTAACTTAGAACACTTAACTGTGGAAGCTCTAGATTGCCAAATATTATAAAATTAAGTACTACTGGCATGAGCTTCAAAATTGTCTTCAAAAATTAATATCAGCCATTTCTCTTCCTGTAAATAGTCCATAAAAAAGCACATTAGATAATATTAGACTATCTGCTACTAACTGTGGGTGGGTGTTTATTCTGATTTCCATTTCTTAAATATCGATTTCGGTAGACATCATTTATTTATTTGGTATAATTTATTTTTCAGTAACCCCAGTAGTTAACCTAACCAAGATCTCATGTTTAAACTGAGAACACAGTTTGAACAATAGACATTAATTGTATTTAATAAATGCTTTAACAAATAGATGACAGCTCTTCATTTTCAGACCCGATATATTTATTGAATTTCACTTGTGAATCTGAGGCTAGACACAGAGTTAATGATTAGTGCAAACATATTTACAGAGCTGCAGATTTCAGAAAGTTAACAACCGAGTCATCACCTTTTCCAGAAAAGAAAGTTCTAATAAAACCCTTTTCACCATCTTAAATGTTACAAACACACACATACACACTAATTCCTGTACTTTGCTAATTAATTGTATGACCCTGGTGCAGAGTAGGTACCCCTCCTATCTCCATACACAGACTATTAATTGAAATTTGTACACCCACTTTTATATTTGTTATTTTTTCCTCCTTTCTTGTGGCTGCCCCATTGTTCCTTTATTTTCTTCTTAGCACTTGATACACCCTGACTATTGGATATTTAACTTTTCGCTTGTTCTTGACTCCCAAGTGAGAAGGAAAAGCAGGAATTTTGTCACTTTTCCCCACTACCCTGTCTTTCTCCAGCCACTGAGTCACGTTTGGAATGTGCAAAGTGCTCACTTCACCGCAATTTGTGGAATGTGTGAATAATCCAATTATCATCACATCCCTGTCTCTCAGCTGGTAGGTAAGGCAGTAGAGAGTCCGCCTGTGGTGCAGGAGACCCGGGTTCGATCCCTGGTTTGGGAAGATCCCCTGGAGAAGGGGATGACAACCCTCTCAAGTATTCTTGCCTGGAGAATCCCATGGACAGAGGAGCCTGGTGGGTTACAGTCCATGGGCTCGCAAAGAGTCAGACATGACTGAGCCACACACACACGTCTCTCATGTTGGTATTGCTTCCTAAATGGTGTCCTCCCTCTCCTCTTGTCCTCTTCTAAATGATTCTCCACACTGCTGCCTGAACATTTTCAAAACCAGATTCTGCTGCTCTTCTGCTTATAATCCTTCACACTTGCCATTCTCATAAAGTTAATGCCAGGTCTGTGACATGGCTTATAAATGCCCTCAGCACTGGACCACTGCTCTGCTTGCCTTTTCTACTTCACCTGCTCACTCCACGCACTTCAGCCACACTGACCATCTTTCCCCAGTGACATCCTCCCAAACCACAGTCCCTTAAAGGAGGTCTCTTCTGGCCTCTCACCCTCCTTCTAGGATCCTGACCTTGAGATTTCAATTCAACTGTCTCATTCCCAAGGAAAGTTTTCAGAATATTCCCAGAGTTTTAAGATTTCCCAGCATAGCAGTTCTCCTTTTTTCAAGGCCCTCAGAGGATGCCTGAAACCAGGGACTGTACCAAACCTCACACAAGCTATGTTTTTTTCCTATATATACACACCTACGATTACGCTTCATTTATAAATCATGCACGTGCATGCTTAGTCACTCAGTCGTGTCCGACTCTTATGCACAGTAAGAAATTAACAATGGTAACTAATAAGAAAATAGGAGAATGATAACCATATACTATAATAAGAGTTAGGTGAATGTAGTCTGTCTCAAAATCTTAATGTATATATTTAAAGCCTTTTCCATCTTAACTAAGCATTTATCACATACAGTGGACGTGACTTTTGCAGTATGCTGCCGCTGCTAAGTCACTTCAGTCGTGTCCAACTCTGTGCGACCCCATAGACGGCAACCCACCAGGCTCCTCTGTCCCTGGGATTCTCCAGGCAAGAACACTGGAGTGGGTTGCCATTTCCTTCTCCAGTGCAGGAAAGTGAAAAGTGAAAGTGAAGTTGCTCAGTCGTGCTGGACTCTTAGCGACCCCATGGACTGCAGCCTACCAGGCTCCTCCGTCTGTGGGATTTTCATGAGGTGACAGCAAAACCAGAACATATTTTTCTTCTTTCTTCACAATTTCATGGGGAGAAAATTCATGTTTTTACTGTAGATTTCAGCATACGATATTTTTTTCTTTCATTATTAAGTCAAGAATGTTCACATTTTCACTTAAAAGGAGGCCTTTTAAGTCTCCTCTCTGGCATCTCCACATTGCCAGCATTACTGCTCTTGTAATTTGGGGCCATCACATAAAATAAGGATCACTTGACCACAAGCCCTGGATTCTGCAACAGTCACTCTGGTGAAGCAGCTACTGAGTGGCCAGCTGGTAGAAACAGCTGGACAAAGGAAGGCTTCAGTGGAGAAGGAGCAGGATGAAGGGAGATGTCATCATGATCCTCAGAATGATGTACAATTTAAAACATGATTTGTTTCTTTCTGGAACTTCCATTTAATATTTAAAGATGGCAGTTGACCTCAGGTAACTGAAACTGCAGAAATCAAAACCATGGATGGAGGTGGGGGCTACTGTATAGACTAGTTGCTTATACTTTTTATTCTCTGTATTTATCACTTAAGCTATATTTTTATAGCATCATTTGATAAAAATCTATTTTTCTCCACTCAGTTTTAAAGGTCAGTGAAGACAGAAGTGGCCTCTATTTCCCCTGCTTGGTATGGACTAATTGCCTAAGAGTATATAAAAACCATTTTTTAAATGATTAAGTGAAGGCCATGTATGCCGGCATTTAAGGTTGCATTGCTGTCTCACGAACGCTCACTGTCATCTCCATGTGTGAAAAGTATTCACACTGGCTTAGGAAAAAAATAAATAAAAATCTTAACTCATAGAAACTTTTCTTTGCTCCAGTAAACCTTTTAATAGATTAAATTTAAGTTCACACAACATGCTCAATCGCCTCACATTTTAGCATTGAAACGTGTCCTTAATGTAACAATGAAATAAAATTCCTCCAAGAACATCTACTATTACCAATGATATATATGATTTCTATTTTGATGAGAGGCAATCTTGTATAAATGATGAAGAACACCAGTCTTGGTAAATAGCATTATTTTTGATAGAGTAACGACATTCTTCATTTTTGTAGGTGTGGGTAACTCTTAAGTGCTATCATCAGCAATAATGTTGAAAATTTCCCATTGTTATTGGTATGTAATTGATCTGCACAATGCCCTATGATACTCATCAGCAAGGTTCCTAGATATACTCCTCAAGAGTGTATCTTCAAGGCTAGTCCTACCTCCACTTTCTAGCACCTTTATTCAATGTCAAGGCTGAATCATTCCTCCCCAAAGGAGCTTACATTGAGACACCACAAGTATATTCTTTATTATCCTCACAATACTTATTTTTTAAGAATTACTTTCAAGCATAAGATAGTAACATATTGAGATGTGGTGGTGGTTATATGCCTATTCATATAGAGCCTGGCTGGCTACAGTCCATGGGATAGCAAGAGTCAGTCCATGGGATAGCACAATTTAGGGACCACCACCACCACCACACATATGTCCAAAAACCCCACATACCAGAACTAAACCCACCCACTTACAATCAATTAATCTATGATAAAGGAGGCAAGAAGAATGGGGTGGTGTGGGGCAGGAACAGTCTCTAACAAGTTATGTTGGGGAAATAGGACAACTACATGTAAAAGAATGAAATTATAACATTTTCTACAACCATGTACAAAAATAAACTCAAAATGGATTGAAGACTTAAATGTAAGGCAGAAACCAGAAAACTGGAAAAAAACCTTAGGCAGAACACTTTTTGACATAAGTCATAGCAATATGTTTTTTGATCTGTCTCCTAAGGCAGAGGAAATGAAAGCAAAAATAAATAAATGGAATCTAATTAAACTCACAAGCATTTGCATAGCAAAGGAAATCAACAACAAAATGAAAAGACAACCTACTGAATGGGAGAAAATATGTGGAAATGATATGACCAATAAGACGCTAATGCCCCCAATATATATTAATAAATAGCTCACATAGCTCAACATCCAAAAAACAAATAATCCTATTAAAAAAAAGAAAAGAACAGGCAAAGTAATTGAATAGACATTTTTTCCAAAAAGGAAATGCAGATGCTCAACAGGCACATGAAAAGGTGCGCAACACTGTTAATCATTGAGAAATGCAAATCAAAACCACAGTAAGACATCATCTCACACCTGTCAGAATGGCTATCATCAAAAATACCTCAAATAACAAATGCTAGTGAGGCTGTAGAGAAAAGGCAAGCCTCGTACACTGGTGGTGGGAATGTAAATTGCTGCACCCACCGTGGAAAACAGCACGGAGGTTCCTCAAAAAGCTAAAAATAATACTGCCATATAATCTAGCAATTCCACCCCAGGGTGTATGTCTGAAGAAATTGAAGACAATAATTCAAAAAGATGCATGTACCCCAATGTCCATAGCAGCATTTCTTAGAAAAGCCAAGATAGAGAAGCAACCTGTGTCCATCAACATGAGTGGATCAGAAGCTGCGGCATATGTATGTATGTGTGTACACACACACACACACACACACACACACACACACTAGAATACTACTCAGCCATGGAGAATGAAATTTTGCCATTTGCAATAGCATGGATGGACCTGGAGGCTATTATGTTTAGTGAAATAGGTCAGAGAATGACAAAGCTTTTATACCACTTATATGGTGAATGTGAAAAGTAAAACAAACTAGTGAATATAACAAAAATTTAAAAACCCACGGATATAAAGAACAAACTAGTGGTTACCAATGGGGAGAGGAAAGAAGGAGGGACAAGAAAGGGGTAGGGAATTAAGAGGTATAAATTACAAAGTACAAGTTAAATAAACTACAAAGATACACAGCACAGCAGAGGGAATATAGCCGATATTTTTTAACAACTATAAATGGAGCATAAAATGTATGAATCACTATGCTGTACTCCTGAAACATATAATGTTGTAAGTCAATTATATTAATACTCAATTAAAAAACAACAAATCACATTATACAATGACAATTGTTGATACTCATGAAATGTAAGTTGCATGTCAATAAAGCCGATTTCAAAAACTCAAAAACGAACTTTGGGACTATATGATATCAACATATTCCCAAAGTGGGCGCCCACGTTGGCGCCAAGAGAAAGATTAGCGGTCAGACTTTTGGAGGAGGCAGAAGGCGGTGTTGCCTGCAGCGCCCTCTGCTGGGAGGGCTGGGTCAGGGCTGGGAGGGGCAGCGGCAGGGAGCGTGTGAACGTCGCTCAGCCGTGTCCCACTCTTTGTGACCCCATGGACTACACAGTCCGTGGAATTCTCCAGGCAAGAATACTGGAGTGGGTAGCCTTTCCCTTCTCCAGGGGATCTTCCCCACCCAGGGACTGAACCCAGGTCTCCCGCACTGCGGCGGATTCTTTTACCAGCTGAGCCACAAGGGTACAACCTGCGGAGGTGGCGCCAGGCAAGTCCTGGACATGGCCGGGCCGTATGTTGACTTGAAGTTGGCATTAGACTCTTATCTAACATCTTCCAACAAAACAAAGCACGGCAGCAGCAGGAAATATCACCTAAAGATCTGACACGTCTTGTGATAAAATGGACCTGTCTCTGGAAATGGCAAAGAGCAGGAGTTTCGTATCTGCTGTCCTTTTGACCGGCCCCGTGCCCTTTAGCTGGCTCTGCCCGCACCAGCCTCCTCCCCTAGTCATCTTGGGGGCCTGCTCCCTGCAGGCGATGGAATCCGCAAGCCCTGTCTACACGCCTGAACTCTGTGCCCGCCGAACCCTTCTCTCTCCTCTGCACCCATCATCCTGTTTCAGCTGTCTCATCTGCTCTCTTCATTTCTACCTGTCAAAACCCCATCTGCTCTTTGAGGCCCAACTCAAATGTCACTGTATCCATCATCTCACTGCAATGGGAGATTTATAGCATCATTTCATGGATTTTTACTCTGTTACCGGAGTCAGTACATCTTCTGCTTTATTATTATTATTATTATTTTGCATTCTGATAATTTGATCTTTTGATGAGATCCTCCCTCCTTCCTTAGAAATACATGTGACTGATTTTCACCTCAACGGAATGACCAAAGATAAGTGATTGAGGGAAACAGCACACATATTCTCATGGAAGATAATTTTACTGCCCCCTTTAGTAACCATTTTATATCTCCAATTCCCACATGGTTCATTTCAGAAAGGCATCACAGCATTTCAGTCTATTGTTTCTTAAATGAGAACAAATCCTCAAGTTTATTTTAGAGTCTTCTTTGGCTACCAGTTTTCAGCAAGCATGCTTACCACTTTTCAGTTGAGCTAAAAAGAAACAAAAATTCTTCCTTGATTGCTTTGTTATCTGTGCAATGGATGCTCATTCATTTTGTTCAATAAGGAAGAAAAGTGGCTGTGATGAACTCCCTCCAACATGTATTTGTTGTGGCAGAAAACACTATTAATGGCTAAGCTTCTGAGAATGTGGCACCCTTGTAAAGAATGAGCATTCAAAGCGTTCGAAATTTAATTCCAGATATACAAGCAATAATTCTCAAACTGTGCAGGTTCTGCTAATACAGAATGACATATTTGAGAAGAAAACATTCATTTCCTTCCTGGTGCATTTCCAAGCTGTCTGAGAAGTTGAAATTTTCTATTACACAAAAAAAGGCCACAAATACTCTTCAGTGGTTGTCCTTGATACACAGTCCCTCAGGCTCAAAAAGAAAACAGCTCTCATTACACTGTCGCTATGAAGTGCACACACTGTGTGTATAAAAAGCAAAAAAAAAAAAAAATGTCCACAACAGAAACAGTAGCGAAATTGCTGCAACATCTTCATTACTAGGGATTTTAAGATGTTAAAGAGGTAACAAGTAGGAAGGTACAAGGAGAAAAAATGGATGTTAAGATCTGCACTTGTGTGGATTTTCCCAAGGGCAAACTTCACTTTTTATTAATCATCTAAGGCAGAAATATAACGTATGGTGGTATCTACAGATTGCTATGACATCCTTACTCTTTCTGGTAAAATAATTTAGCAACTGCACCCAAAACCATTCAACAGAATATTCCCTCCAATCCACAGTATTTATGTCTTCAATTGGTATTTTCATTTAATATCATTTTAATGCAATTTTTAATCCTTACTCTAATATCTAGGTATTTCTTGACCAGGTAGGGTGGTTTTTCTGGCAGGAAAATACAGCCAACATAGGAGAAGTTTACATCTGGTACTTGGCCAGTAGGAAGCTGCCAATGGTGGGGAGAGCCATGGATCATTATCTTCACTCATATCTTTTCTATTATATTTCTACCAAAATATGCTAGGTACTGTTTCAGGCATTAGGTTAATACGGATGCCTATGTGACAAGGGTGGTGCAATGACTATTAGGAATAGATTATTTGCTAAATCTAGATGATGTTAGAATTTCACATTTTAGCAATAGTTGGCAACTAGAATGTCTACCTAATGATCCTCCCTGATATGAAGAACTGACTCATTGGAAAAGACCCTCATGATAGGAAAGACCGAAGGTGGGAGGAGAAGGGGATGACAGAGGATGAGATGGTTGGATGGCATCACTGACTCGAGGGACATGAATCTGAGTGGACTCCGGGAGTTGGTGACGGACAGGGAGGCCTGGCGTGCTGCAGTCCATGGGGTCGCAAAGAGCTGGACACGACTGAGCGACTGAACTGAACTGTCTATGCTAAGTCAAGATCCAGGCAGGAGCAAAAACGGCTACTAAAGCAATATCTGGACGAAACAATCCTCCCAGAAAAATAATTCATAAAATGGGCCTAAGCCATTTGTATAGTTGTATAGATAGATGGTCCAATGCACATGGACAGCCAGCTGAGGAATGACTGGGCCTGAAATCCAGCGCCTACTCTACTTTCCAAGCCATCTAGCCTGGCATGGGGTTGCATCTCCACAGAGAATAAGCCCTCTTTAATAAGTTGTATATTATATGGGTCCACACACTCAGACACTCATCACATGCATAGGACACTCAGAAGATGCTCTTTACTATAATTTGCAGAAAATACCCTCCAGGCTAGGAGCCGTAGTTTTTATAAATCTGGCATCAGTGTGCTCAAGAGCTTAAGAATTGGAGGTTGAGAATCAGGACAGAATCACTGGGTCAGGGCAAGGAGAACGTGAGAATGCTACATGGGGAATGCTAGAGAATTCCAAAAACCTGCACAGGGACCCTAATGTCCAGGTGAGGTTTGAAATATGTGATTTAAAGTACCACAAAAACATCTCATAGTAGGAGAAGGGGCACCATGATGTCTCAAGGCAACACAGTAAAGATGTCCTCAATATTATTAACGTGCTGAGGTGCTTCCGGCCTCCATTCAGGATTGCCCTGAGATCCAGGACAAGACAGGGCCTGTGTTGGGGGAGACTGAAGATCCAGCTGAGAAACTGTAAGAGTGCTGCGTGTCTGCGAAAGGCGCTGAGATCCCTCCCTCGCTGTAGGGTAGCCTCAGTCCTACGTGAACTGGGCAACTCAGACCCGGTCCACACACCGTTATGGCTATAAGCTCTGTGTCTCAGAGCTCCAGAGACGTTGTGTGAAAGGGAGTGAAGAAACATGCATGAAAGTGTTCTCAGCTCTGATCTATCACTACACAGTTTGCAAATCTGTGTTGTTGTTTAGCCCCAAAGTCATGTCTCATTCTTTGCGACCTATGGACTGTAGCCCATCAGGCTCCTCTGTCCATGGGATTTCCCAGGCAAGTGGGTTGCCATTTCCTTCTCCAGGGGATCTTCTTGACTCAGGGATCAAACCCACGGCTGGTGTCCTGCATTGGAAGTGGATTCTTTACCACTGAGTCACCAGGGAAGCAAATCTGTGTACCAGCTAAGAATTCCAAGTTCAAGCCTTGAAAGCCATCCACAGCATCTTTCCTTTTTCATGCATTTTTGGGAATACATGGCATAATTTACTTTCTCACACAAGAGAACTATATAAAGCAATCTGGGTTTCTGTATCAGATATTTCTTTCTTACCTACATGGTATGGTGTTAAAAGGCCACAATGGTGGGTTCATACAACTGCTACTTTGCTTTGCTGAATATATCATAGCCAATAACCAAATCCTACTGTCCCCATCCCCATACTGCAAGGAAAACAGGTAAGACAGGCATGAATATCAAAGTGAGCACATCACCGGCCTTGGGGTAACACATTTCAGCATGCATGCCTCGCAGGTAAGTTTGCCAGTGCATAAGGGACAGTAACTTTCATTTTTAAAATTTCATTTGGCAAAATCACTTGAACCTGCACTACATACTGAGCACAATCCATGTCCCTACTGAGACTATAAAATTTAACCTTCTAATAAGAACCACAGTTTCCATGAGTGACAGTGTCATTATATTAGGTTTCTCAGGTTGCTCCTTCACAGAACAAGCAATCCAGTGGCAGAAAGCTCTGTTTCCTTACAGCTGAAATCACTCTCTTGCAAAGTGCCATATGGGAATCAGAATCACTCTTCAAGGAATTTTAAAATACAATCACCAACATTTGCTCCAGGTAGGCACTTAACCTCTCTTTCCTATACACTCGGTTTGGGAAATTCGGATCTGATGCTTGGTATGCAGCAGACTGAGCTGGAACAGAGTGTTTCACAGGTTGGAAATTCTACCATCCTTACCCTAAGGTGGAAACTCTAAAGCAGACTCAAGCTTCCCCTTCTGTCTCTAGCACAGCTGTAAAAGGCTCTTTATGCATGGAAATGTTTGCTGAGTGGCGTCTCCAGGGAAAAAGCTGTGGTTTGCTCTTCAGCAAAGAAACAGTAATATCAAGATGTCCCTACAAGGCGTCAGCTCTTGACATGAGCCTGTTATGACTCCCAGGGGCTTCCTGTAGCTGACAGCCCTCCAGGTGTGCCGCTGTCTCCAGAGACTGTCCAGAGGGCTGGGGGCAGGCGGAGGTGAGCGTCTAACTTATGGGCTGGATGTTTACTAGAAGGAACCTGAAGCTATGTGTTTCAGTGTGAGACATGCATCTCAGGTAATCTTCCCAGAATTGATGAACCGTTTTGAAGCATCAGTGCCCCCACATTAAAGTGATGCTCAGGCTTTGACTCAGCTGAACGACGTCCCCACACATAGCTCTCAGGCCCCTCAGGACCACACCCCAGGACTTTCACGGGACAGGTGTAACCTAGGCTGCCCTTCTGCCCTTGACCATCTGACAGTGTTAATTATACTCCAGACCCAATTCTTTTCAATAACCTCAAGCTCAGAGCACAGCAAGCGCAAGCATAACCTTTCATGATTTAATATTAAATTATGTTAATGTGACATTTGTTATCTATTTCTCCTAAAATCAAGAAGTCTGAATACTAGTATCACATGGGTATCTGTTGTGACCCACAGGCCTTATCCGGTGCTTCAGCTCTCTGAACATCTACTGAAAAATTTCAGGTCACTGATAATTCAAGTAGTGAAAAAGGCCACTTTAGTAGGAACGATCCCAGAAATAAGCAGATTTCAAATATTCTAGACCCTTCTCCTTAGTAATAAATATTCCATAATTTCATTTAAATCATATACATGTGTATGTATAATTGAAATTTTAATTTGTTTCTATTCATTCTATATTCTTTTATTTGATCCCTAAAGACATCATAGTTACATCCTACTAAACTGATTTTACAATCCCTGCATAGGTTCAGAGCAACAGTTTGATGAAAACTCTTACAAGCAGCAGAGTGGTTTGCAGAGTGCCACTAAATGCTGGGAGATCCTGCCCATGAACTGTGTTTCTCATTATCAGAAGCAGTAGTGAGGATATTAGCAGAAAGTTCTGCTCCAGAAAATCAACGTTAAAAACGTACGCCTGTAAGCTGAGATAGCCTCTAGTCTAGGATCCCCAACTGCATGCACCACATATGAGCTTTTGTAGATATTGCTAGTCAGTCATTGCCAATCAATGATTTCTTTTTTTTTCTCCCAAGCTTAGACAAGACTTCCATCCCTTCTCAGTACTGAATTCCAAGTAATAACTACTAGCTTACTGTAACTGATGGAAGAAGTAACTCCTACTTGCCATCTGATCTCCATTCCTTTTTTTGTAATGTCAATTTTGAGTCATCCAATTCAACACTTCTAGATAGGTGAAGAACTTGGGTAAGAAGAAAGGCAGGGATAAGAGCTACGTGACTAGGAACCACCCAAGGGGCTCCCCTAGCTGATGAGAACTTGGGCTGGTGGTTAGATTGTACTGCATCATCTTGCCCATCCCGATCCCTCCTGTGTTCTGAAATTTCTGCTCCCCAAATTTTAATCATATGTCATCATTTTTACATAAAAGTCTAGATTGACAAACGAGCTGACAGAGGCACTCATGCATGTTCCATAAGGAGAGCAGATGTTTCTTCTCTTATCTGCTTCATCCCAAGTCCGCTTTCCTATTTGACAGTCCTCTGAAATTGACTCTGCTACTCATCAACAAGTATTTTCTTCAGGCTATCCCTTTATTTGGATCCGATCGCTCTTTATAGAGATATCCTTGATCATATCCCATCTTGGGTAATATTCAAAGTGTGACTTTCATACATAGATATTGATGGATATTTTATTTCACTATTTCAGAGCCTGAGAAACTATTTATTACTCTACAAATGCTAATTACTTTCCTATTCACGAATTACATCTGCATAAAATTTTAAAGAGGTTTAATTTCAGGAATACATTATATGATGAAATATCTGCAAATCTCTATTTGTGTTGTTATGGTTTGGAGGTTATTTGACAATTGACTTGGAGGCAATGATCCTAGCACTTTTTTTTGATCAGTAAAATGCAAAGAACTTAAGCACATGATTCAATAAATGTTGACAGTATAAACTACCAAATAATACCCTAAACAAGACACAAACATTTCCATTTTCCCAGAAATTTCCTTTCTTCTCTTTTTCTGCTCCTTCATAAGCAATAACAGTTCTAATTTCTGTTCTTATAGATTGGTTTTGTCTTTTTTTTTTTTTAACCCTATGTAAGAGACATGAAAAGCAATGTGTCGATTTTAGTCTAGCTCCATTTCCTTAGTGGTTTTGATATTGACTCACTGTACACCTTAGTGAATCTTTCCTTTGTATTGTTGAATAACATTCATCCATCCATTCTTCTACTGATGTAAAGTTGGTTTATTTCCATTTACAGATGGGCTTCCCCAATGGCTCAGTGGGTAAAGAATCTGCCTGCATGAGACACAGGAGATGTGGGTTCGATCCCTTGGCTGGGAAGATCCCCTGGAGGAGGAAATGGCAGCCCACTCCAATATTCTCACCTGAAAAATCCCATGGATAGAGGAGCCTGGTGGGTTACAGTCCATAGGATTGAAAAGATTTGGACACGACTGAGTGACTAAACACATAACATTTATGGATACTATAAATATTCTATGAAAATGTGCCGATTTTTGTGGACATATCTTTTCATTCCACAGGAGTGAAATGACTGTTCAATAAGACAGATGTATGTTTACATTTACGATATCGCTGAATAGTTTTCCAAAGTATATCATTTCACACTCCCACTAGCAAGAAAGGAGAATTTTAGTGCTATACATTTTTTGCTAAGATTTGATGTTGTCCATCTTCTGATTTTTACCTATTCTGTTTGTCATACTGTCTATTAGTACTACTCTTTAGATCATGGATTTGCATAGTTTAGCGCTGCCTGGAAATCTAGTTCACTATGTTAAAACTCAACATGCACAGTTTAACACACTCATAAATACTAATGAGAGAGAGTTGGTAGCAGAAAAAATGAAATTAGATCTTATACCCCAAATTAAAAATATTTGAGTATCTCCAGAATACATGGACACAAGATGAAGCGTATCTACTCTCTCTCTTATCTCTGGCATCACTTGTGCAGAAAGTTCTTTAGGCCAATAATACATAATATTTTAAAGGATGTAGCGCAGAGTTTTATACAGAAACAGATGAATCTAATCTATAGCTCACATCTAAGATCCTGAACATTCTGTATTTTCTGATATTGAATTTACTGATCTTCTTTACTTCACCAAGCTCAAGCTAAATAACTGTACTGAGTAAAAAAGTAAAGTTAGGTGAGCTCTTTGCACCCTTCTACAATTAGATCTAATTTCACTAAATTCATAAGTACTGTTTCTAATTAACTATGTACAATTTCATACCCATAATGCTCATGTTACATAGTGATTTTCATGAGTGAAAGGCACTGGGACACCAGTTACTAGAGCTCCTTCCAATCGTGTATTTCCTATTCAGCCTTCAAATTAATCAATACTCTTGCTTTCTTATTTAAATTCCCCACTTTTATATATAAGTTTAGGGAGAATTAAGGCAGAAGTAAAAGTTTTCATCGGAATACTCCGAGCTAGGGTTCTTTTCCTCTGAAATCTTCTCATGTTGCTATTTTGTTTTTTTAGCCCCATACTGACATCAAAGACATTCTTGATTTAATTTTTTGACACACACAAAGCATGCTATTGACACCATCTTTCATTAGACCAAATGTCTCTGAATCCCCCACCCATTAGATATGAATACTTCCTCTTTTGAAAAAAATGCATGTTTATCACATTGAACCTCATCTATCATTTCATTGCTACCATTTTAGTTCATTCTCATTTATTTCTCACTTTAGCATATACAATTTCTAAGAATTCTAATTCTTATCATTTTCTCATCTCTTTTTCATAAAAAGTCCCCCACATGTATTTTTCTTAATATTTCTTCAAAGCAGACAATTTTCCCCTCAGTAAACTTGAAATTCCTTTGTTCTTGTTCAGTTGCTAAGTCATGTCCAAGTCTTTGCGACCCCATGGACTGCAGCATGCCAGGCTTCCCTGTCCTTCACTGTCCCCTGGAGTTTGCTCAAGCTCATATCCATTGAGTTGGTGAAGCTGAATAAGGTAATAATGTGGGATTCTGGGAGTTAAACTACACTGAATAATAGGAAGTTATGTGTTAATAAGAAATTGGCATGAGAGAATACAGAAATGCAGAAGGAGCCACTGACACGGCCAGCCCAACAGAGAGGTGGCATAAGGCAGATGGTGGGGAATGTTGAGTTTTAAGCCGGCTTTTTCACTCTCCTTTTTCACCCTCATCAAGAGGCTCTTTAGTTGGTATAAAATGAAATTCCTAGTTGGATATAAAAAGAGCTGTCATCACTATCTTGCCCCAAATTCCCAGTTTCATTTTTTTCAGGTCTTTCATGTGGGTAGATTTCAGCCATGCCCAGTTATTTACCAACCACCAAATAGAACCTACCCTTTTAGACCATATACCTTCCACGAGCTAGTCTTTCTGCCTGCGGTGCTCTTCTGTCCCACCTCTACCATAAGCCTGTAAGCTACAGGGGTCCTTCAAGGCCCCTTGCCACCACCTGCCTTATGACACCTCTCTGCTAGGGCTGGCCGTGCCGGTCACTCCCTCTGCATTCTGTATTATCTCATGGCAGTTCTTATTAACACAGAACTCCTTATTATTCTGTGTAGTTTAACTCCAAGCATCCCACATTATTATCTTATTCAGCGTTCGATTCCAAAGTAAAATGCAAAAAATGAGAGCATAAAGTGAAAATAATCAAAATGCAAAACTAACAATGGGGATCCATTAGAAAATTTTCCCATTGAAGACTGACACATGAACCCTTAATTACTCAATATGGCAGATTTCCTCCAGTGCTGGGGGGACAATTATAAGCTGACTTATACTTAGGATTTAGTAATAAGTTATATAAACTTTTGTGTGTATGTGTGTGTACAAGTTCAGTATATACTTCACTTTGAGTCTTCAAAATAAAGAGGAGGAGGTGGTTTAATGTCCCTATTTTAGACAAAAGAAAACAGGTTTTTGGAGTCCAGCTAACTGACTTACTTTAAACTTCTCACTTACTTATTCTGTTACAGAGGCATAGGAATAGATTTTGAATCCAAGTGTTTCTATCTCAAATCATCTGTGACAACCTATTGTTGGATTTGGGCTTCCCTTGTAGCTCAGTCGGTAAAGAATCTGCCTGCAGTGCAAGAGACCCAGCTTCGATCCCTGGGTTGGGAAGATCCCCTGGAGAAGGAAATGGCAACCCACTCCAGTATCCTTGCCTGGAAAATCTCATGGACAGAGAAGCCTGGTGGGCTGCAGTCCATGGGGTCTCAAAGAGTCGGGCACGACTGAGTGACTGACACTTACTTACTTACTTACTACTGTTGGGTTCACAACCTGACAAAATGTGCACAGAAATAAGGCGAAAAATGCTCAAAATTATTTATAAAAAAACAAAACTCAAAGACATTCACTGTTCATATTTCCATTTAAAGGTCACAGGAAGTTTGAAAAGTTCTACTATATTACCTTTGGATTATAAGAATCAAATAACCAGTGCCTTTATGGTGAAATAAATATTTATTTCTTCAGAATTAGAAATCTGTAAAAATCTTCTAACAGAGTTCCATCAAGATTGTTCCAATTTGGTTACTTTAATAATAGGTATACACTCAAAAAATAGCAAAAGGAGGGAGACATTTCCCATTTCAACCACGTTTTCAACCTAATATTCTAAAATATTCAGTCACCAAGTTTCTCCTCTAATATTTCTATTTTGTGTTATATATCTAGTGCGAAGCCACAGGATTTCCTTGAGAAAGTAAGACTATATTTCTTTTAGAAGCTGTGGTACAGCAAAATATTGTTTGACCCCCAAACTAAGTATGAAATGTGAATTTCAGAGTTTGAATCTTTCAAGTGAAAAGAATCACTGAGATCTAGTCAATGGTACCTTTTGGAGAAAGCTAAATAATTCTCAGAAGTTTCTCAAGAAGACACAATCAGGACAACGTTAAATAGTTACCCAGTAGGATAAGAGCAGCATTTCATAATCACAGAGAAGACACAGATACAGGATAAAGGCGAGATGCAATTGAATCTAATCAGCACCCAGGTGTGACTGAAGTGCCGTGAGATTATCAACGAGGGCAAGAGCAGTGTGATTGCAATACCAAGCAGTGATGCTGGGGAACACAGTCAGGTGGTACCTAGACCGGAGAAAAGAAGGTAATTGACACTCTCTCTACCGAGACAAAGCTCAGAGAAAGCATGCCACAGGGCTTCAGGAACACTGACAACGAAGCTTCATCACAGGCAAAAGAAGAAATCAATATGAAAAAGAAAAAGAAGCTGAGAAATGGAGAATCCACTTTCAAGGTCAAAACCTAATAATAAAGAAAACTTCAAGTATGTAATTTGAAAAATGTCTATTCTGTTGTTCTTTCATAAAATGCACAAGTGAAGAAAACTCCCCTTACAAACTAGCACAATGGAATATTAAACTTGCTTGTACTGGAAATATGTTAAAAAAAAATTTTAACTGATAAGTAGATCATAGCTAAGGGTTTAGAATTCCTGTTATACTATAATCAGAATGTGTTCTGTTTAAGGGACTGTTAGTTATGTAGCAGCAAACATTCCCTTCTCACTGTCAGTCTTCAGGCACATGAACCTAATCAGTATTTGTGGGAAGCATTATTTGCTGTAAGATGATTTCTTCCAAGTTCAGGTATGAATTTAAGGAATCCAAAGTAGAGCAGGTACCAACATAACCAAAGTCTCTGCTTTATCTTGGTATAGTTGATTTTTTTTCATCTGCTTTGTGATTCAGTTGCTTTGAACAAATTACATTTGGGGGATACAAAGATAAGCATCCTTAGCCCCCCGGGGAACTCCTTGATACACATGGGTTAGTCTCAGCCTCAGAATTGTTTCAAACCATCCTGCTATTCTACTGTCCCGTGGTGGACTTTAAGCCAGGGCCAGCTTCATTTCAGCATCACAGTGCTGCACCTAATTGCACCGCCTGAATCTTGTAGCAATTAGATGTCTGTGGGACTTGGGCAGCCCCGGCTCTGTACCAAATTGCTTAGCTCATTGACTGAGAGAATGCATTTGGACTTGACTTTAGTTTTGAGTTATTGCTTTACTTTTGAAATCCTAATTTACATTGTACTTGTAATTCTGTAATAGCACATTTTCCCTTCGACTAAGTGGGCCACCGACATGAGGCAAAACTCTTTTCAGACAGATGGAGCATCCAACAGTGGTCCATTCTCACAGTAAAGCCAGGACTGTTGTCTGTGTTCCCCAAATATCTCAAAGTGGGTGGCTGGATGACAAAATACACAACTCTGTAATCTGGAACCGTAGCAATTTGCATGAAGAATACCAAGTTACAAGGAGATCTAAGAGTGAGCACGACAGAACTGGCAAAGCTAAGGATAAGTGTATCAGTCCTAGACACAACACACAGACCTGCCTTGTCCTCCCTGAACAAACACCCTTCAAGAAATACGCACGCACGCGCACACACACACACACACACACACTCATAAACACACCGGCATGGATATGTTCCCACCATGGCTTCATTGTGAGCATACCCAGTCATCTTTCTGTTTATTCGAATGTTTCCAAAGATTATAATGTAGTCTATAGAATTGCAGGAATTATCAAAGAAACAAAAAAAGGCCTTTAAATCTCCCTAAGGAGAAATAGTAGTAATGCTCAAAATTCTCCAAGCCAGGCTTCAGCAATATATGAACCGTGAACTTCCAGATGTTCAAGCCGGTTTTAGAAAAGGCAGAGGATCAAATTGCCAACATCTGCTGGATCACTGAAAAACCAAGAGAGTTCCAGAAAAAAAAATCTACCTCTGCTTTATTGACTGTGCCAAAGCCTTTGACTGTGTGGATCACAATAAACTGTGGAAAATTCTGAAAGAGATGGGAATACCAGACCATCTGACCTGTCTCTTGAGAAACCTATATGCAGGTCAGGAAGCAACAGTTAGAACTGGACATGGAACAAGACTGGTTCCAAATAGGAAAAGGACTGTGTTAAGGCTGTATATTGTCACCATGCTTATTTAACTCATATGTAGAGTACATCATGAGAAACACTGGGCTGGAAGAAGCACAAGCTGGAATCAAGATGGCCGGGAGAAATATCAATAACCTCAGATATGCAGATGACACCACCCTTATGGCAGAAAGTGAAGAGGAACTAAAAAGCCTCTTGATGAAAGTGAAAGAGGAAAGTGAGAAAGTTTGCTTAAAGCTCAATATTCAGAAAACTAAGATCATGGCATCTGGTCCCATCACTTCATGGGAAATAGATGGGGCAACAGTGGAAATAGTGTCAGACTTTATTTTTGGGGCTCCAAAATCACTGCAGATGGTGACTGTAGCCATGAAATTAAAAGATGCTTACTCCTTGGAAGGGAAGTTATGACCAACCTAGATAGCATGTTTAAAAACAGAGACATTACTTTGCTAACAAAGGTCCATCTAGTCAAGACTATGGTTTTTCCAGTGGTCATGTATGGATGTGAGAGTTGGACTGTGAAGAAAGCTGAGTGCCGAAGAATTGATGCTTTTGAACTGTGGTGCTGGAGAAGACTCTTGAGAGTCCCTTGGACTACAAGGAGATCCAACCAGTCCATCCTAAAGGAGATCAGTCTTGGGTGTCCCTTGGAAGGACTGATGTTGAAGCTGAAACTCCAACACTTTGGCCATCTCATATGAAGAAATGACTCATTGGAAAAGACCCTAATGCTGGGAAGGATTGGGGGCAGGAGGAGAAGGGGACGACAGAGGATGAGATGGCTGAATGGCATCACCAACTCAATGGACATGGGTTTGGGTAGACTCTGGGGATTGGTGATGGACAGGGAGGCCTGGCATGCTGCGATTCATAGGGTTGCAAAAAGTTGGACACGACTGAGGAACTGAACTGAGCTGAACTGAT
This sequence comes from Cervus canadensis, assembly GCF_019320065.1. Lineage (NCBI taxonomy): Eukaryota > Metazoa > Chordata > Mammalia > Artiodactyla > Cervidae > Cervus > Cervus canadensis. The sequence goes on from NC_057416.1 coordinate 17,043,063, forward strand.
TTGAAGGAGAAGTAGCAATAAGAGACTGGGGTCTTAAGAGGGCCTAAGTGCTAAGCCAACAAATGATTATGGTTTACAAGAAATTAAAATGAGAAAATACTTGACATGTTATGTATGGTTTGACAGCTAAGATACAAAAATTCAGGGAGGGCTACTATTTTCTCAGAATAACTCTTCAATCTTAAAAAAATTTTAGCTACATTATGGGCTTACATGTAAAATGTCTTATCAGATGCTGAAGTAATCAGATATATGCCACCAAATAGTATATGATAAAGAAACTAAGAGAATCATAGGATATTAAAAATTAGAGCAAAATAAAAGTGGAACTTCTGGTAGCTGAAGGTGTATGAAAGTGGGATAGAGATGAGCCAAGAAGTTTAGCAAAAGAAATAGACCTTGGGTAGCAATGGACCCATCCCAGAGTCAGATACTTGGCAGTCCTTTCTCAGCCAACAGACAAACTGCCCATGACCAGTTCCCTCAGTCAACTGCAGAGATGAAGTTAATGGTTTATCAAGACAGGAAGTGACTGGCTGTGGGGGAAACTGGGTGTTGCAGAGTACAACGTATGGAATCAAGATTTCTGGGAGAAAGGTCGACAACCTCAGATATGCAGATGATATCACCCTAATGACAGAAAGCAAAGAGGAACTAAAGAGCCTCTTGATGAAGATGAAAGAGGTGTGTGAAAAGCTGGCTTAAAATTCAACATTCAAAAACGAAGATCATGGCATTTGGTCCCATCACTTCATGGCAAATAGATGGGGAAAAATGGAAACAGTGACAGACTTTATTTTCTTGGTCTCCACAATCACTGTGGACAGTAACTGCATGAAATTAAAAGATGCTTGCTCCTTGGAAGAAGAGCTACGACAAACCTAGACAGCATATTAAAAAGCAGAGACATCACTTTGCTGACAAAGGTCCATATAGTCAAGGCTATGTTTTTTCCCCTAGTCATGTATGTATGTGAGAGTTGGATCATAAAGAAGGTTGTGTGTGTGTGCTAACTTGTATTCGACTCTTTGCGACCCAATGGACTGTAGCCTGCCAGGCTCCTCTGTCCACGGAATGCTCTAGGCAAGAATACTGGAAAGGGTTGCCATCTCCTACTCCAAGGGATCTTCCAGATCCAGGGATCAAACCACACCTCTTGTGTTTCCTGCATTGGCAGGTGGATTCTTTACCACTAGTTACCACCTGGGAAGCCCAAAGAAGGCTGCGGGCAGAAGAACTGATGCTTTTGAACTGTGGTGCTAAAGACCCTTGAGAGTCCTTTGGACAACAAGGAGATAAAGCCAGTCAATCCTAAAGGAAATCAACTCTGAATATTCATTGGAAGGACTGATACTGAAGCTGAAGCTCCAAAACTTTGGCCACCTGATGCGAAGAACTCACTCACTAGAAAAGATCCTGATGCTGGAAAAGACTGAAGGCAGGAGAAGAAGGGGGAGACAGAAGATAAAACGGTTGGATGATATCTTTGCTCAATGAACATGAGTTTGGGCAAACTCCAGGAGATGGGGAAAGACAGGGAAGCCTGGCATGCTGAAGTCCATGAGGTTGCAAAGAGTTGGACATGACTTAAGAGACTGAACAAGATAAGAAAAAATAGTTGAGTCTACAGTCACTCTAGAGACTTCTAAATTGCCACAGGAACATGATTTCACTTCTAATCACACAGTTGGCAAAAACCAACCCAGAAATACGTATATGATTTTGTGAGGTCACAGGAATGGTGGGACAGGAATTGCTAGAGCCCTGGAGAGTTCCAGATACTCAAGCCAATGACCTGCATATGAAGTGGGATGCAAGATTTGGTTCCCTTCTCCCTCATCCCATCTTCTCCTCCAGTTTAGGGAGCAGCAGTATCCACAAGGTTGGATATTGTATGCACCAGTGCGTATGTGTGTGTGTTCAGGGAGGTGGTCCTCTGTGGATGAACAGCAATCTCTGACTAGCCCTGTGGATAGTCACTTGGTTTGTGAATATGTAATGCTGCTAAGTCCATTTAGAGTATTAGGGTCAGTAGAAACAAAAGGTAATGACTGGCCAGTGCAACACGTCACATTCCAGGCAAATTGCTTCAGGAAAATTCTACATTTGAATTCTGGAGACAAAAGATTTGAAAGGGATAAATGCTCTCTGATCTTTGTGTTGGCAGCTTTCTCTGTTTAGAATATACCAGGACAGATACACAGCTAAAAAGGACTTTTATCTAAAAAAAAAATATATATATATATATATATATACATATATATGTATATATATATATATATATATGGTTTCTTATAGTAGTGAACCTCCTAGTTTTAAGAGGAATAGGGAATGAATGCAGGACGGTTGATTTTTTTTAATTTAAAATAACTGATTTTAAATTCATTGCTAAATTACTCCACCCAAAAGGAGGACAGCTGAAATTTAAGTAATTACTTTAATGGTGATTGGTGGGGCTTCCCCCGTGGCTCACATGGTAAACAATAGCAAATGCCAAAAAGAAAAGAGTGGTATATTTTAGAGACATTAACCTGTCAGAGACAACATAGTAGAAGCGTATATTTTGGCTTTGATTGCTTCAGACACAGGCATCCCTTTGAGACCTTTAACAGTTCACATTGATTTCCACTCCTCCTGATAAATATGTGTAAAACATTTGTAGACCACTCCTTGAGATCCTGAAAAGACATATAAACCTAAAAAAGTAAATAAATAAAGTGAAAGTGTTAGTCACTCAGTAGTGTCCAACTCTTTGTGACCCCATGGGCTATATAGCCTGCCAGGCTCCTCTGTCCAGGGGATTTTCCAGGCAAGAATACTGGAGTCGGTTGCCATTTCCTCCTCTAGTGGATCTTCCCCACCCAAGGGTCAAACTCTAGTCTCCTGTATTGCAGGTGGATTCTTTACCACTGAGCCACCAAGGGAAGCCCTACTGGACACCAAATCATCATACTCTCTCCTTTTAAGAATTAGTTGCCAATAGCCTTTTAGTGATAAGCTGTGTTACCTTAAGTATTCATATGAAAGTTATCAAGAGGTTTACTTCTCATTTGACTTATTCTTCAGCAAAGCTATGTAGACACAAAAGAGTAACAGGCATTAGAAAATACACATATGCTTTAACTGAAATTAAAATGGCTGCTTAAAAAAGTATCCAAAATGTAATGGCTTCAAATGATTATTCTTCAAAAATACAGCATTTATAATAAATCAAGAAAGAGATCATTCACTGCTGCAAACCAGTCTTTAAAAAAAAAGCACTAAGTGAAATATTCAAGCTAAAATGAAAAGACAGCAGACAGTAAGCTGAATCCATATGAACAACCTAACTTTCTACCTTCCTTAAGAGTTCAAGAAAGAAGAGTAAACTAAGTGTAGAGATAGAGAAAGAGTAAAGATTAGAAAGAAAACAAAAAATTAATAGAAAAATCAATGAACCAAAAGTTGGTTGTTTTAAATAAAAATCAATAAAATTGACAAATATTTTGGTAGACTGACATTTAAAAAAAGAGATGATCTAAATTAACAAAATCAAGAATGAAAGAATGGGCATCATTTCTGACATAACAGAAATTAAAATTATTACAAGAGAATAAATAATATGGAAAACTTTATATTAACAAATTAGACAGCATAGATAAAATGAAAGATATTCCCCAAAACTACCAGTTTCTCTGATCAACTGAAGAAGAAACAGAAAATCCAAATAAAACAATAAAATGCAAAGTAATTAAGTTAGTAACTAAAAGTTTTCCCTCAGAGTAAACTCAGATGACGCTATTGGCTTCAGGGATGTATTCATTCAAACATTTAAGAAAGAAATACTTACCCTTCCCAAATTTCCCATAAAAGTAGAAATGGAGGGAACAATTATCAGCTGATCCTATGAGTCCACTATTTAATAAAGAAGCCAATTACATCAAAATGAAAGAAAACACTTGACAAAAAACTCCCCAACATGATAAAGGGCAAACATGAAAAACCTACAGTTACCATCACACTTCATAATTTTTAAAAAATGGGTGCTTTCTCTACAAAATTGGAGATAATGCAAGGATAGTGACTCCGACTGAAACTTGTACTGAAAGTTCAACGTGTAATGAAGCAACAGAAGGAAATAAAGGCATCAGTATTGTGAAGAAAGACATAAAATTGTCTTTATTTGTATCCTTTAGGTTTAAAAAATTCTGAGAAATGCACAGAAACACTTCCAGGAAGTAACAAACAAGTTCAGCACATTAAAAGATAAAAGATCCATATACCAATGTCAATGAGTATTTAAATATTATCAATGAATAATCCAAAAACAAAACTAAGAAATAAATTCATTCCTCATGGCATCAAAAAATAAAATACTTTGGAATGATTTTTTTTAAAGTCGTGTAAGACTTACATACTGAAAATTACAAATCACTGCAGGCAGAAATTAAAGAACATCTTAAAAAACAGAGACAGACCATTCATTGAGAGAAAGATTCAATATTGTTAACATGGATTTCTTCCCAAATTGATCTAAGGTTCAACACAATCCCTTATTAAAGTCTCTTTAGGAGCCTTGAGCTTGTCATTGGTTTGAGCTATCATTGCTTTTTTGTTGTTAGGTTGGTTGGTTGATTTTTGCAGAAACTGATAAACTTTTTGCAGCTTCTAAAGTTTATATAGAAATTCAATCAGGACATAAGATATTGGCTTAGGTATAGAACTATAGATAATTGGGACATAAGTTCAAAGTCTAGAAATATAGCTTTAAATTTATTAGTTAATTTGTTACAATAGAGCCAAATTGTAACATTTCCCCATTGAAATTCAATGATAATCATTGTAACAAATAATGCTGAGACAATTTGGCATTCCCATGAAAAACATGAACTTTTATAACTTTCTTCAAATTAACTAACAATGGATCATAGATCTAAATGTAAATACTAAAACTGTAAGACTTAGAAGAACACATACGTATAAAACTAAATCTTAGGTGAGGGTAAGACTTCTTATACACCAAAACCATGACTGACAAGAGAAAAAATGCCTAGCAAATACATGAAAAGATGCTCAATATAATTATTTATAAGGAAAAAGAAAATTAAAGCCAAATAGCATAATTTTTCACATATATGAGTTTGGTTATAATAAAAATGATATACAACAGTAAATGTTAGTGAGAATATGAAGACATCGGAATCATCATACATTATTACAATAGGCTGTGAAATGGTGCAGCCTTTTTGAAAACAGGCTGACAGTTCCACAAGATCGTTAAACATAAATTTACCATAAGACCCAGCAATTCCATTCTTAGTAATCTACCCAAGAGAAATGAAAACATGCCCACACAAAGACATGCATTTAAATATTCATACCACTATTATTTTTTATAGTCCAAAATTGGGAACAGTTCACATGTCCACTGACTAATGAATAGATGAGCAAAACATGTGCAGTCATATAATTAAGTACTATTAGGCAATTAAAAAGAATTCATGCATGCTACAATACAGAGGAACCTCAAAAACATTATGCTAAATGAGTTAGATGCAAAAGACAACATGTGATTCCATTTACATGAAAAATCCAAAAGACCTGTCTATGGAGTCAAAGAGTAGACTGGAGCTTACGTGGGTATGTAGGTGGGGTAGGGTACTGTACCTTAGTTACATGGTCAAGAAGAATAATTTTAGAGTAGTAGAAATGTTCTAACATAGGAGTATATTAATGGTTGCACAACTGTTTAAATTTACTAAAAATCATTCAATTGTACACTTATACTATGTATTTTATATGTCAATAAAGTACTTTCAAAAATCCTTTAAATAATTTTATTACAGTAAGTTAACTTAAGTACACTTTAAGTATTTAAAATAAAGAATGATACCATACTGTATTCACTGAGAAGTCAACACTAAGAGAAAATGTTAAAGAAAGCACGGAACTTTTGTGAGATATATGACTTATTTTAATTGTCTACAGTATGCAAATTACATTGAAACATCCCACGGAAAAACTATTTGACTAATTATAACGTTGTTATTAAAATGGAAAGCCATTTTTCCCTATTTATTAGAAGAATAATTGTTTCATAATATTTTGCTTAAAATAGCTATTCCAAATATTTGAATCTATTGTGTGGCTTTGAGGTTATTTCCCTTGGGTCTTTAATTTCTTCTGAGTGTTTAATTGCTAATATAATAATTGTAAATACAGGATGATACTTTATATAGCAGATAATTAAAGTATATAAAATGTGAACTAAGTTTTACGCAGAATTACCATAAGCACTATATGTCTTTTATATTAGGTAAATTTGCATTTACAAAACACTCTTAATGTTTCATCTATTTAGTCAACAATATACACATACATATTTTCAGCACTTATGTTTCATCAGGCAAAAATCTAGTAGGGTCTGCAAAATATTAGGAGTAAAGTAAACAAAAAATTCATGAGTTTGTGAGCTTATATACTAGTATTATATAGATATTCCATCTTCCATCTTCCTTTCCAACATTCCCAGTTAGAATTTTTGTTTTGTTTGAAATGACATTATTGAAATGCTAAATTTTTTGCAATATTATTTTGGTCTGAAACCAGTATAAAATAGGGTTATAAGATATGTTCTAGGATATTCAGATTTATTTTCAGAAGTCAATATAAATCAACCAGATATGTATTTTATACATTAAGATACATCAGAATAATGAATAAATGTGTTATAGGTATATATACATGTAATAGTGCTAATCACAGAAATTCTGACATGATAAATTGGAAAAATAGCAAAACAAAAGGAATACATTTGAATAGGAAGAGTTCTTGCTACACAATATTGCTGATGTGTTTAAAATATAAAAATAAGTTTTGAGCTAGGTAACATCACCTAACCATGCAAATATTTTAAGAGAATGCTTTCAAAATGTATCAATTATTAGAAAATACTTTGTGACAGTTATGAAATAATTTTTAATACTTGCTAAGCTTGGTTTTACAGATTTCACTTAATCTTAACTCATGGAAAGTGCTTCTATTCTCATCATTTTCTGTTACAATGTCTGAAATAATTATTGAAAGTAATCAAGTATGCTAAGTATAATTAAACTACAAAGGGAATTTTGATTCATTGGTCCTCTTAATTGATTTCGATAGTTTATCAAAACTTCCTGGGTATTTGGGAGAGTAGTAATATTCTTTGATAAAATATGCTGAATATTTAGTTTGTGTTACATATCCTACATTAAGTTTCCTAACTAGGTTACCTAGTACATCTTCACAAGACCCCATACTTCAATATCTATATTGTAAAGATGCAAAGAAAAACTGGGGCTTGGAAAGATCAAGGAGGTTGGCCTAGGCCAAATGTTTAGGGAGGGTAGACTTAGAATTTAAAAATATCCCTGTATCTAGAATTATCTAAATCTAGAATCCTGTATGTGCTCAGTCACCCAGTTGTGCCCCACTCTTTGTGACCCCATGGACTGTAGCCCACCAGGCTCCTCTGTCCATAGGATTCTCCAGGCAAGAACACTGGAGCGGGTTGCTGTGCCCTCTTCCAGGGGATCTTCCCAACCAGGGCTCGAACCCTCATCTCTTGGGGGATTCTTTACCAGTGAGCCTCCTGGATAGCCCAGTAAAGAGTAAACTAGGAGGTAATTCATATCAATAACTCCTAAGGACTAATCTACTGAGCAGTTTCCAAGAGAGGAAAGAAAGAGTGGAAAAAAAGACATTTATTTTTAAAATAAGATTAAAATGTTCTTTGAGATTTCTTGATAACAGATGCACTCAGGGTTAGGGTTAGATGCCATTATTAAAGTCCATTAAAAAGCATCACAGAATAATAAGTTCAGACAAGGTCACTCTGAAAATATGAAAAATTAGACTAAGTAAAACCACTTCAAAATTGTTTGTCTAAGTATTCCTTTAAGAACAGACAAAAACAAAGTCACTGTAGCTCCCACAAAACATTAAACCTCTTCCGCTACCAGCTCATATGAGTGCATGCTACTAAACCAACTGTATGTTTAGCCCCACTGTAGTCATTCCTCCTTATGGGTAAGATTTATTTAGATGACCAATCATAGAAATGACCCTGTTTTCTGAAAGTCTTTATTGAGGGCAAACATCCCCTGCTCCCTAGGTTCTTCTTCATATCACCAAACTAATGCTCAATTTCTATAAAAGATGCTAACACCTTCTGAGACACCCTATAGTTCTCCCAAGCTGGAGGCCCCTCTTGCTATAATGAGGAGTAAACCCAACTGTTTAACTGCACGTATGTTCCTGGTGGTCACTTGGCTGGTAGATACTAGAAATCAATTGAATTTGGGTTATGTTGATTATCATGAATGTATAGTGTGGATTCAAGTAGGAAATATTCAGTTCAGTTCAGTCACTCAGTCGTGTCTGACTCTCTGCGACCCCATGAACCGCAGCACACCAGGCCTCCCTGTCCATCACCAACTCTCGGAGTTTACTCAAACCCATGTCCATTGAGTCGGTGATGCCGTCCAACCATCTCATCCTCTGTCATCCCCTTCTCCTCCTGCCCTCAATCTTTCCCAGCATCAGGGTCTTTTCCAATGAGTCAGCTCTTCGCATCAGGTGGCCTAAGTATTGGAGTTTCAGCTTCAAACATCAGTCCTTCCAGTGAATATCAGGACTGATCTCCTTTATGATGGACTGGTTGGATCTTCTTGCAGTCCAAGGGACTCTCAAGAGTCTTCTCCAACACCACAGTTCAAAATCATCAATTCTTCGGTGCTCAGCTTTCTTCACAGTCCAACTCTCACATCCATACATGACCACTGGAAAAACCATAGCCTTGACTAGATGGACCTTTGTTGGCAAATGTCTCTGCTTTTTAATATGCTGTCTAGGTTGGTCATAACTTTCCTTCCAAGCAGTAAGCGTCTTTTAATTTCATGGCTGCAGTCACCATCTGCAGTGATTTTGGAGCCCCCCAAAATAAAGTCTGACACTGTTTCCACTGACTCCTCATCTATTTCCCATGAGGTGATGGGACCAGTTGCCATGATCTTAGTTTTCTGAATGCTGAGTTTTAAGCCAACTTTTTCACTCTCCTTTTTTGCTTTCTTCAAGAAGCTCTTTAGTTCTTCTTCACTTTCTGCCATAAGGGTGGTGTCATCTGCATATCTGAGGTTATTGATATTTCTCCCAGCAATCTTGATTCCAGCTTGTGCTTCTTCCAGCCCAGCATTTCTCATGATGCACTCTGCAAATGAGTTAAATAAGCAGGGTGACAATATACAGCCTTGATGTATTCCTTTTCCTATTTGGAACCAGTCTGTTGTTCCATGTCCAGTTCTAACTGTTGCTTCCTGACCAGCATACAGGTTTCTCAAGAGGCAGGTCAGGTGGTCTGGTATTTCCATCTCTTTCAGAATTTCCCACATTTAAAGAGAATAATTTTTATTACTTTAACTCAAATTACACTTCCTTTCTTTTTGACTTCATCATATAAATTCTTCATAAAGGGCAAATCATTCATGCCCTGCTGATTATGGACAAAAATTGTTTGCTCAATTTTGATATTATTAATATATGTTCATTTCACAATTTAAACAGTGATGCATCATGTTCAGGGATTTCAATTGTAACTGCATAAATATTTTAGTTGTTAATTTATTTTGTTGTTGTTCAGTCACTCAGTTGTGCCCAACTCTGAGACCCCATGGACTGCACCATGCCAGGCTTTACAATGACGCAAATTTACCTTTGAAAAATAGTATAAAAGGAATCTTTGCTAGGTTGATTCTAGTTTTCACACTTTTCTTCTTGAACATTATCATATTAAGACTTATTTTCAAACAATTGCTTATGGTATGTCTATATTCAGCCTATAATGAAAAGTTATTGTGTGGATCAAATTGGATGTTTGAAAATTACTCTAGACTATATCTTGGCACAATAAGTCTGCAATACATTATCTTCTTTTCTCCTCTTCCTCTTTCAGTTTAAAGTAACTGATGACATTCCTTTTGGCTAGACTGTTTTAGTGTAGCAATTATACAAAAACTGTTATTTCTGGTCAAAAATAAAGCATCCTAAAGATAACTGACACTCTGATTTAAGTTGTATAAATTACTTTACCTGTTTAAACATGATTGATTAGAATACAAGCATGATCCAGAAGCACAAAAATGTCCATATATTCCAGAAATCCAGAAATGTCTTTGATGTCCATTTCCCTACATCTCCACCATATTTACATGACAGTAACATTGAATCTTGTCATAACTTCTTCTGTAACTTTATACCAACTCTCTTTTGGAGATATACTTGTCTCTTGGATATTCAATCTCCCCCCCAAAAAAATCTATGATCCAATCCCTCCTTAAGATTTCCAAAATTTTTACCCTATGACCTTTTCAAATTCTACCATGCACTTAATTTAGATTCCATAATCCATAATTATAATCACTTCTTTGTCTTAACCTTCTCTTCCTTACATATACTCATCTGGCAAAAACCTCACCCAATCTACTCTGTTCATAATTCTATATAACCTGAATGAAACAAACACAGCTTTGGGGGGAAAAAAAACCATGCTGATTAGTCTCATGTTTAAGTTCACAAACATAAACCTCAAGTGAGTCCTCAATACTTCATGGTAAACACAGCACATTTCCATAGTCCACTGGTCTTTCCTCTTTCTAAGACATTCAGTTCTGACTTTCTTCTGTCTTCAAATTTCCAAATATCTGCTCCCTCTTTGCATCCTTGGATGATAATCTTTATTATTATTATTTCAGTTAGAAAAGAAAATTAATCAATAGCATTCACATTTTCCCATCATCAACTCTCCCACCTCCTTAGCAACTTTCTCTATCTCCCTTTAATCCTTTAACAATGGATGAAGTCCCATGCTTAGGTGCTGGATCCCAATCCCAATATTCTTGCCTAGATTATTCTTATCCTTCATCTCTATGGGGGCTTCCCAGGTGGCAATAGTGATAAAGAACCATCCTGCCAATGCAGGAGACGTAAGAGAGTGGGTTCAATCCCTGAGTTGGGAAGATCACCTGGAGGAGGGCATGGCAACCCACTCAAGTATTCTAGTCTGGAGAATCCCATGGAAAGAGTAGCCTGGCTGGCTACAGTACATAAGCAACTTAGTACACACATCTTCACAGAGAAGATTTCCCATCTCTTTTTAGATGGACAAGTTGGGGAAATGAAAAGGAGATCTGGAGATTTTGTTATCACTATAACTCTCTCAGGAAGAAATAATAACCTGTGATCTTTTAAGGTATTGTTTTTGGAAATAAAAAGAAATGGAGAGATTGTAAGATTAACATTAACTCAAGATTTCTAGTTGAATATAGAGATTCCAGAAAAAAATGAGTGACTCATTTCTCTATCAGCTGATTTTTATGGCAGCAATAAATGAAAGGAGATAAGCAGATTGTCAGACCCTAAGTAAGAAGCAGGTCCACTGGGTTTCCTGTGACTGAAAAAAAGTAAAATAAAGTACATGAAGCTATCTACACTATAGGAGTGTCAAGAATTTACTGACAGAAAAAGGTTAGCAACTGTTCAGAAATCTGATAAATGTAACCAGGGACATCGTAGTGGAAAACTTTATACACCACATGTCAGAGATAAAGTGAAAATGGGAAATTCAGTAGAAGTCAATAAAGATGATTATGGATATTTGAGAAGCAAATGGGATCAGTACCAGATAGGGCTAGTTATAGCTCAGTAAAAGTCATCCAGAGTCACTGATGATGACCAGAAACAAGACATCATCTAGAGATGCAATGACCTTAAGGAGACCTCAAGATTATAGATAACATGGGAATCATGGAGAATGGGAGGGAACTGTGACATGATGGAGCGCCTATTTGTTCAATGACATGATGTATTCCAATATTATTCTTTATGTCTTTATTTCCCCTGTCTCATTATGTGTGATCTTTCTCCTAGACATCCAAAGTAATTTTTTGATGAGACTTGTAACTGCATAACTTTAAAAGTTAAAATTTGTTTTATGTTGGTTGCCTGTGTGTTTTTCAAATTTTTGAAATTACAACGATATCAATGAATGGTGCACTACATGGAATTGGAAAGAGCAGAGAAGAAGAAGAAGAAACAGTCTCCATTACACGAGGAGAAGGAGGCGACAGAGGATGAAATGGTTGGATGGCATCACCGACTCAATGAACATGAGTCTGAGCAGACTTTGGGAGATGCTGAAGGACAGGGAAGCCTGGCGTGCTGCTGTCCGTGGAGTCGCAAAGAGTCAGACATGACTGAGCACCTTAACAGCAACAACTTTGCTCTCGAGAAATCTACAGGACTTCCCAAGCCGGAACAAAGGCAGTAAAACAAGACTGGGTGTGAGCTTGGAGGACACGCACACACCTGCTCTGTCTAGGAGAGAAAGACGGAGTGGAGTCTGCACCAGGATACTGTACAGTAGGTGACTTATGTTTGGTCTCCAAACTTGTGAAAATAAACCAGAGTCTTTAGCATTCCCCACCATCAAAACAGTTCCAAATCCCCTTGTGATGGGGGAACCCTATTAACCATTGTCTGCTTTCTGCAGAGTGTGATCTTCCTTTGCTAGCAGTATGCCTGTGCCCCAATCCCCACCACCGTTTGCTGCCTTGGTCGGACATCTCCACTTTTTAACAGACAGTGGTTAAGTATCACATGATTAAAGGAGATGTCCTTGACTTCAAGGCTTACAGAGGCAATCATTATAATGAAGAGAAAATTCAAGTACTGATATTTAAGTGGGAATTAAGAAAGTATTACATCTAAAATTACTAAAAATGTTGAAACTGATGGAGAGTGTGGTTTCTATTGTTAGATGAAAAGAGATACTCAAAATAGAGACATTAAGTTACAAAAATCAAATATGTAAACATATAAAGACAATTACACATTCCAGTCTTGAGGCCTGTCAATATTAGGCTTGCTACATTTTTTGTCTACTAGATTTATTGTAGTTTTTCATGTTTATCCTTAATATTACATTGTAATCCTCTGGACTATATAGACTATGTATTACTAGATTTTATAGTCCAAGAAATAAATGCAGTACTTGGAATATAACTGCTCAATAAGTGGCTTTGAGTGGAAAAAATCCAATGATGTATGGATAAAAATAATGCATAACTGTTAACCACCTCACTGTGACAAGAGGAATGAAATAGTGGGAGAATCTATTTCTCAATTTATTTTCTACATCCAGAGAGTCTGAAAGAATTCTTGCTTTGAAATAAGAAGTCATGTTCCATAAAGACAATGGATGAAGAGGCATGATCACAGAGTAGTTAGAGAAACTATCTGAGGACATGAACTGATGCCTGAAAGATCTAAAGGAACCAGGAAGTGCCAAGGCCTTCAGCACTGTTTTTGCCACCTGCATGGAAACTCCACAAGCCTGAGTAATAACAGGGGTGGGCGGAGGAGGGAACCTGTAGCATAAGAAAGAGTTCAAAGTCATTCAAAAGAATCGTCATGGGAAGAGTTGATAATTCTGAGGGAGTTAGTTACTCCACAAGACTGGAGAAATAAATTAGACCTGAGAAATTTGAGAGCCAATTAAGACATTAGCAGACCTGGTAAGCAGCTATGCAATATAATATCCCATTTACCACTTCTGCCTAAAAGCTGAAAGTAAGAAAAGAATATTCAAAAACAAATAAGTAGTCTAAGGCAGGCTCTATCTAGTTGTGAAAGAGAATGCTAAATATTTAGCATCTGGTCACATTATTAACTTCTTATATTGTTTAGGTATTTTGTTTACTGCTGGTCTTTCATTATTCTTAATTAGCAAATGTTTTCTAAAAATTTCTTAATTAATTTCTTATTAATATTAGTATTATTGAGTTATATTTCTCAGCTTTCTACAGTAATATGTGATTTCACTAGTCGTTCATTCCTTTCTTTCCTTAATGATTTATTACTGCCATTCAAAAATATGTATTCAGTGGTAAGCCTTTAAAATTAGTTAAATACAAACTTTTTTCCATACAATTTATGCTTATGTCTATGCTATTAAGTGGAGAAGGAAATGGCAACCCACTCCAGTATCCTCACTGGGAAAATTCCAGGGACAGAGGAGCCTGGCGGGCTACAGTCCATGGGATTGCAGAGTCAGACACGACTGAGCTCACACACACACACTATTAAAAATAAGTGACACCAAAAGCATCACCGACTCAATGGACATGAGTTTAAGTAAGCTCTGGGAGTTGGTGATGGACAGGGAAGTCTGGCATGCTGCAGTCCATGGGGTCTCAAAGAGTTGGACACGACTGAGCGACTGAATTGAACTGAAAATTTTGGTGGAAGTTACCAGATATAGTATATACTAAGGGACATTCACAAATCACAAAGAATTAAATAAATTTAACTCAAGAAAAATTATTTTAAAAAGTTAAATTAGGAAGGATAGTTTTTAAAAATGTTAAACCTTGATCTTGAAATTAGCAAAATACTGTGTCCTCTTATAGAGTTTCCACTGAATAACCCCCTATGATCTTTAAGCTGTGGCTTAAGTTTCCACAACCCTATTTGCTCCCAGATAGTGTTTGTCAAGTTATACATGGCAGCACAGGAAGCTATGAGAACCTTGAATACAGTCCAAATAACCTATCAGTGGTTGGCTGTGGAATCTTCTTTGTCCCTTTTCAATCCTCCTCCCCAATCCTTCATCTGGTAATGAATAAGATACCGCCCAACCAGAACTACTGCAGGGGATTATAGCAACAACTATTTTTCCAGGCATTGGGGTGCCTGTAAAACTTTAATGAACACATGAAACTTTTATTGTGTTCTCTACTTTTTGACTGGTGTGAGATATAACCACTACCAGAGATTTTTTTTTCATTTAAAAATGTAAAAAAAGACAAAACAAAGAAATTTTCATGAAGACAAATCATCTTACAATTCTAGCAAGACTGGAAGCCTTTATTATCCCAGTGAATGAAGTCTGCTTACAAAAAATAGAAAACATAAACTTGTAAGAACAATACATGTTCTGTGTTGCATATTGTCAGCCCTTCAGTAGTAAGAAATATTGATTTTATTCACTCTCTTCTTTACATGTTTTAAGAAACAAGAAAAGGGATTTTTAATGATTTTGTAAGATTGTTTTGGGAAATCTCCATTATAAATGATCTGTAGTTAAAAAAAAAGAGAGACTATGCTGTTTAGAATTTTAAATTCAACACTTAATACTTTTCTTCGCTTTTTAATCTCAAGAATCTTATGCCTATTATTTTGAAGAGTAAGTTTTAATCTACTCCCTCCTCTTTTTCCTCTAAGCCAATGTGTCATTTTTAACATAAAAAATACATAGTTTTCTTTAATTCAACCCATTTTTTCTTAATTTCCTTATATATTAGTTCATAATCAATTGTTCCTCATATGATTAAACTCATCCCTTAATGCAGAAAAAATAATTAATGCAAAATAAATCTATTCAAAACTGGAGAAGATATTTTATTGTTCCTAGTCCTAGAGTTTAAAAGATGATCACATCTATCTGATAGCTGTCAAAATATTTTCTATATAACTTTTGTCTGTCTTTCCCTTTGGAATCTAACCAGCATATCAGCTTTGGAAAAGTGGCAAATTCTCAGCACAAACATCAAAGTTTTTCAGGAAGACCTTTGATTTCCACGAAGCGTGAACACAATTAAACACAAGCTAATTTTCAATTTTATTAATAAGTGTAGGAAATATACTGTAATAAGATATAAGTAATAAGTAAGATGTATGTAATAAGTAAGATGATTCTAATATGATGCAGGCAAGAACACTGGAGTGGGTTGCCATTTCCTTCTGCAGGGGGATCTTCCCAACCCAGGTACTGAATGGGGTCTCCTGCATTGCAGGTGGATTCTTAACCATCTGAGCTACCAGGGAAGTCCAATATGCTTCAGGGGATGAGCTAAAGTGAGGGCACCAATTACTGCCTTTAATAGAACATTAAAGCCTGTACACCCTAAATACCATTTTATCAGAGCACAGACAGCAAATCCATCATGTGTTCTTAAGCCTGCAACATCCTAAAATGTAGTTACAATAATAGAGTGATTTTATACTCTACCAGTCTCTTTGAATTTATGATCACAGGAATACATTTGATAGTCCCAAAGTATATCATGTTAAAATGAGATTTCCACACTGAAAAAGTAAAACAAATAAATCACCAGAGAGAAAAAGAAAAGTTATTGAGAAGTTTAGCTGTTATATTTTAATTAGCCTACTCCAAGTCCCTGTTTGGAGACTAAATAAATCCTATTATGTAAACATATATATTTACTCTTCATGCTGCTGTTAAAGATTGCTTTAACATTTTCATGTTTATAAATTCAATGCTTAATAACAGAAACAAGCCTATCTATCGCCTTCTGACAATCCATATTTGTAATCCTTTGTATCAATAGGTATTAACTACAGGACCACAAAAGCCTGAAAAACCAAATATTATGTTTATGTGCAACAGTAATCATAATATTTACTTCAGTCATGGGTTTTACTATTTCAGGCCTGAATATTCTTAAAAATGTCACTGTGCCTCATAAAATACAAGTGAGCCATAGTTGAACATTTATTGGAAAATTTAAATTAATTATTCATATGTTGTTACAGTGACTCCAGCACAAATGACATTATGTTTCCTACTATTAACTATTTCAACACCTGAAATATTCATTTTTTAGAAAAACATAAGTACTAACATAGGGGCATTACTAGAAAATTTTGATACTAAAGCTCATTTTCTCATTGGAGTTACTTGGGCTTCTGAGAGGAACTAACTGTGAAAAATTGCAAGGAAAAGATTAATTTATGGGATTCTTCGATTAGTGTCGCTAAAAACCATGGCATAAAGATATGTAAAGGATTTACTTTTCATTTCCCTGAGTGTTAGCTGTTTCTGAAATCAGCTGTGGCATTTGTCAATTAATTTTAATAGTAAGGAAAAAGAACTTTGTTTCTCAACATTTTTCTTTAAAATAATAGCAATGGGGAATACGACCATATTTTCATATTTCCAAATGAGCATTTTAAATAATCCCCAGTTTTCACACTTATATGTCCTGATTCTACCAGTTCTCTTTGACTTTCTTTATTCTTCTCTTTCAGACCTCACTAGTTTCATCATTTTCCTTTCTGACAAGGGTTGTTCATTTGTGATGGTTTCTGGGCTCTCAGATTTGGCACGAACAGCCCCAGACACAGCTGGAGCAGCACGCAGAGCTAACATACACTAATATTAACGGCAAGAAGGTTTTTACATGGTGTTTCCTCTATGTGTATTATCCCACAAATTGCCTTCAATCATAAACTGAATGCAGTTTATATCTTCTCAGAAAGATTGTTGAAACTGTGGTTTTTACTGCATGGTCTAACAACATTCAAGTTTCTATTACTTCAGCACTATTATAATAAAAGAACATTCAGAGACTTTTTAAAGAAGAAGCAAAAGAAACTATTAGAGATAAAATCATGTCCGTAAATAAAACTACATTGAGAAAAGGTCTGGTATAACATTTAGCTTTTGATGCTATTTGGCTATTTGGTGTTAGTTGTCCCTTAATGTAGCAAATAATAGTATTAAATTCAGTTCTTGAGACAAATTAAAATCAGAATTTTCCATCAGATATGTTCAAAGTCAATGAATAATTATATTAAATAACCTGACCTTGGCCTCAAACTATGGAAGTGTCATTAAGAGTCCAATAACGTTGAGATGAATTGTGTCATTTCACTACAATTATTTTTCATATGCAGGAATTTTTATGCTTGCTCTAGTGAGGTACTGAAGGACAGAAGAGCCTGGCATGCTGCAGTCCATAGGGTCACAAAGAGTGGGACACGACCTAGCAACTGAGCAACAATGATGATAGCATCAATCTTTGTTAAAGAACTTGGGAATAAAAAAATTTATTCAAAGTTTCAAAACTTTTAAATATTAAATTTCATTAAATTATATATCTAATAAGCCAGCAACTTTTGCAGTATCTGCCAAACTTATCCCACAAATAGTAAAACTCCATTGTAGTATATTAATTAACATATAGCAAGTTTTTGCTACATAATCAAACACATTCTACGTAGAAATACATTTTGTTTTTCCAAGTGTGTACTTATCATACTTCCTCATTTACCTTCTAATTTGTTTGATCGTTTTACTTAATACTTTACAATACATTAACATGCACAAACTGCACAGTGAGAAAAGGAGGAAATTTGGGGAAATATATGTGATGAGAGAAATCCTAGCCCTAAACAACATGATAGAAACTCTGAACAGGAACATTTAGAAACAAAGAACAGAGCAGTCAATCTGTCTCAAGAGAAAGGGAACTCCCTTGGAGCTCCGAGGACAAGGCGCAATCCCCTCACCTACCCAGAACCACGTAACTAGCCCTTTTCACTCCTGTCTTTCTTCTGCTCCGTGATGTGTCCTGTTTTATAATGGTTTCCCCTTCTACTTTGGGCTTCCCTGGTAGCTCAGATGCTAAAGAATCCACCTACAATGTAGGAGACCTGAGCTTAATCCCCGGGTTGGAAAGATTCGTTGGAGAAAGGAATGGCTACCCACTCCAATATCCTTGCCTGGAGGATTCCATCGAGAAAGGAGCCTAGTGGGCTCCATGGGGTCATAAAGAGAAGGACACAACTGAGTGACTAACACTTTCACTTTTCCTTCTGCTCTATAATTTTTATTTACATGTAGCTTTGAATTGTTCAGTGTCAACTCTCTGTGAGTCTCACACTCACCATTATCTGATGACTTTCTCTGAGTCCTTTGGCTCAAAATCTCCAGAGAGAAAATTTGAATGGCCTACCACATATATTAGTTTACTTCAAGACAAGAATTCATTACAGGTCCAAGCAGTTGAAGACAGGGAGGTAAGGTAAAATAGTGCATTCCTCTCTGGCTAGGCACACCTCTTTAGAAGAGATGGTAGACTGGAAGTATTTTTTAAAAAGAGGCACAGGCTAAGTGAATAACCCATAGTGTACTTCTACGAAGGAAAAATGCCAATTACAATATTTATAATTCATAACAAACTGCTGAAGATCATTATTATAAGAGAAAAAAATCAAAGCTGAAAATAAAATCTCTACTATATAAGGAGTACAGTAGGTTTATTCAAAATATAATACGGATCCATGTTCCCACTGAGTGGCTTGAAAAATGTGTTCATTTTCTATCTACATACTGATGAAAAACTTTCCAATTATATACTAAATATGCATACATGTATATTCATATATATTCATGCTTATATCAGAGAAGGCAATGGCATCCCACTCCAGTACTCTTGCCTGGAGAATCCCATGGATGGAGGAGCCTGGTAGGCTGCAGTCCATGGGGTCGTGAAGAGTCGGACACAACTGAGTGACTTCACTTTCACTTTTCACTTTCATGCATTGGAGAAGGAAATGGCAACCCACTCCAGTGTTCTTGCCTGGAGAATCCCAGGGACAGCAGAACCTGGTGGGCTGCCATCTATGTGGTCACAACTGACGCAACTTAGCAGCAGTGTGCTTATGTGAAAAATAAATGGTCTAAAAGTGCTTATGTATTTGTATGTGTGTGTGTCCATATGAAATTATCTGCATATAGAATATAAAGCCATAAAGAAGGCTTAGCACTGAAGAATTAATGCTTCTGAATGGTGGTGTTGGAGAAGACTCTTGAGAGTCCCTTGGACTATAAGGAGATCCAATCAGTCCATCCTAAAGGAAATCAACCCTGAATATTCATTGGAAGGACTGATGCTGAAACTGAAGCTCCAATACTTTGGCCACCTGATGCGAAGAGCTGACTCACTGGAAAAGACTCTGATGCTGGGAAAGATTGAAGGCAGGAGAAGGGGACAACAGAGGATGACATGGTTGGATGGCATCACCAATTCAATGGACATGTATTTGAGCAAGCTCTGGGAGATGGTGAAGGACAGGGAAGCTTGGCATGCTGCAGTCCACAAGGTTGCAAAGAGTCAGACAAGACTGAGAGACTAAACAACAACAGTATAAATTATTGATTGCTTTGGAGATGACCTTTGAACTCTCATATATACCTCACTAAGTAAAGAACTGATAATATTGTAGTGGTCTCAAGGCAATGGATGAGAGGGTAGATGAGAGGATTTCCACCACTGCAGCCCTGTAGCGGTTCCCCAGACATTCTCTAAAGGTTTCACCAAGGAGGCCGTTAATGGTTTCCTATCTCTAGGTCCTCATATTTACAGGATACACGGTATTAAGTATGTGGTCAATTCTGCATTCTACAAAATATACATGCAAAAAACCTTGTACTATCTATATATTGTCCTATGACAAAAACTCTTACTGTTTGATTTTTTGAATATATTTTTCTAAGTATATAGTGCATCAGATTATAAACCTTCTGTTTTTGAAAGATTTCTTTTGAGATAGGGAATCTAAAACATACAGAGTAATGCTTTAGTGACATAATTGTTATGAGAGAAGTGACCTATCATAAGTTACCCATTAATAGTTAATGGTTTTCTATTGAAAATACAAAGTGGGTTTCTACCAAAAATCTATTGATTATCTATCAATAGTTAATGGTTTTCTACTAAAAATATAAAATTCTTTTCTACTGAAAATCTATTGATTGCCTATCAATAGTTAATGGTTTCTACTGAAAATACAAAATGGTTTTCTATTGAAAATCTATTGCTTACCTATCAATAGTTAATGGCTTTCGAATGATGATTTAAAAAACAGAATACTCAATTTCTCACAAACTTCCAGAGATGCTGAACTACATAATTTATTTAATAATAATATTTCCTGCTTCATGTGTTTTGACTTATTCTGTCCCACAAGCTTGTGAAAATTGCTTTAAAATTAAGTAAACATTTTATACAAACTGATAAGTAAAACATATCCAAGAGTGGAAGGTGAAAGACAGTGTAAAGTATATTCTGAATATGAGGATGCCACCAGCCAAAAAGGAACTATGGGAATGCTTAATCCAGGGATAATCTGTATTCCTCATGTCAGAACACTAGATAGCATGATCTGGAGGAAATCCTTCTGCAACCTGAAAGAACTGTTTTCCAAATTACCCACAAATACTGCATAATATGTACCACATATTCACATCACCCTTCTCCCATCTGAACTCTGAGAAAACTATTACTACCTAATCAACAGGAGCGTGGACTGAAAGGAAATGGAACACCCTACCCTTAGCCAACACCAGGCCTAGATATAAAATAATACTACCACAGCACTATAAAACTAATCCTTAAATATGAGGAGAAAATAGTACTTCATATATACAGAAGAAATGTGTTTAGTTGCCAGACATTGAACATAAGAAGAAAATGTGTTAACAGACGACTGCTATGTAGTCCCAAAATAAAAAATTGGACCCTTCAAGAAACATAGGATTTCCCAGTATTTTGCCTTCTCCCTAATAATAAACCAAAACATAGACAACTAATACGTTTCATATTTTAACACAAGGTTGGTGAAATATAAGAGAAACAAAAAAGGAAGACAAAAAACAAACTCAAAAGCTAAAATAATCAAAATGAAAAACACAAAAATAGATAAGGAAGATGTAATTCTGAGAATGTGAGGGCATCACAACACTTGAAATGCTATCCTTAGAATAAGATCAAATAGATATTTCATTCATACAATGAGAACAGAATGGTACAAAGTAAGAATGATCAGAAAATGAAAAGCTGTTAGATTTATCCAAATAAAAAGTCATGGAAACATTAGAAAATAAAGTCTAGGAATTATCTCAGAAATTAGAAGAAAAAGATGTAAGTGGAAAATATTTTTAAAATAATTCCAACCTTGAGTTTAAAGAGATTTGGGCAGGGAGATGCAGTTTTGAATCATCTGCCTATGGGTGGTAACTGAAGCCATGGCCACAGATGAGATTGACTAAAGAGAATTATTTGAGAGGAAGGTCCGAAACCAAACCCTTTAGAGCTAAAAATTAACTGGCCTAGAAGATGATGATCATGCAAAACAGAAAATGAACAGTTGGAAGGTCAAGGTTAAAGTGGGGGACCAAGAAACCTCTCGTCAAAGAAAAATGGTCAATAGTAGAAACTATTGAAGGCAGGTCCAGTAAGATGAGGCCTGCACACAAATAAAGTACCATAGACACAACGCTGAATTTCACAAAAGCTATTCTGGCAATGTGTTGAGTTCAGAAGTTAGATTTTAGGGAGCAGGGAATGTAAACAGAAATGGTAAGAAGAGAGAGGCAGACTATAACACTTAATGTGGTGGAAAAAAAAAAAATAGATCTACTTTATTTCTCAAACCCACAGCCTATAATGTTCTTAAAGTGAAACAAGAAGCATATTCATGCTAATGAAGAATCTGGATAACCTATATAACTGATTCCTTGTGTATAAACACTAAACTTTTATCCCAATAAATACTAAAAATTGTTCTCTGTCTTACAAAGGACTGTACTTGTTGTCAGATTTCATAATTATACAGGTGGTATGGGTTCTTTAAGCCTCAGTCTTATTCATTTTAAAGTTCCAAACTCATTTAACTAAAAATTCTTCTTTCTGGGCTTCCCCGGTGGTCCAGTGGTTAAGAACCTCTTTACCAATGCAGGACACAGGTTAGATCTCTGGTCCAGGAAGATCTCACATGCTGCAGAGAAGCTAAGTCCGCCTGCCACAACCACTGAGCTCACGTGCTGCAACTATTGAAGTCTGCTCACCTAAAGCCCATGCTCCACAACAAGAGACGCCACCGCAATGAGAAGCCCGCGCACTGTAACTAGAAAACAGCCCTCACAGCAACAGAGACCCAGCACCATCAAAAACAAACAAAAACAAACTTCTTTCCTCTTCCCACTCACCCACACATTTAATTAAAAGTGTCTTTTGTGTGTAAGTGTTTGGGGAGAGTAGTGTTTTCTAGCATGTATGATTCACTCCAGTGTTCACATGGGGAAGAGGAATAAAGGAACAAGGACAGGTCTCCCTGGATCACTGCTGAAGAGGGTGAGAACTCTGGTGGGGCCATTGCTGCTCTGCTAGCATGGCACAATTCTTTTATTTACCAGATTTGCAGATTATTTCAGAGGATGCTATGGGGACCTAGCTCTTGACATGGGGCATCCACTCTGGGAATCGGCATTTCCTCTCTCTCCACATGGGTGATCCATCATAACTGCTATGATATCAGTGGGGTGCCTCAAGCTCCATCAGCCTTTCATGGTTTCCACTTCCCTGGTGGCTCAGATGGTGAAGAATCCACCTGCAGTACAGGAGACCCATGTTTGATCCCTGGGTGGGGAAGATCCCCTGGAGAAGGGAATGGCAACCCACTCCAGTATTCTTGCCTGGAGAATTCCATGGACAGAGGAGCCTGGTGGGCTATAGCCTATGGAGTCGCAGAGAGTCGGACACGACTGAACGACTGAGCACACCCACAGAATACACGGCGAGAATGCAGGCTGCCCAAGAGCAAGTCTCTGTCTTCTACGCCTTTCTCTACCTTTGCCTAACACTGCACTCCTGACCAGTTTAATGACAGTATGTTGTACTCAGTCGGTGAGTTGTGTCCAACTCTTTGAGGTCTCATGAACTGTAGGCTCCTCTGTCCATGGAATTTTCTAGGCAAGAATACTGGAGGTTGTTGCCATTTCCTACTCCAGGGGATCGTCTCAACCCATGGATCAAACCCAGGTCTGCATTACAGGCAGATTCTTTACCACTAGCGCCACCTAGGAAGTCCAAGTGTTTAATGACAGAGCAACATTCAAATGAGATGTCCAACTGTTTTCCAACCAAGAGGAAGAGAGGAAAATTCAGACAATGTAAATCTTTCCTTTAAAAAAAAAAAAAACAAAAAACAAAAACTCAGGCCCAACATGAGTGGAAGGGAGAAAACAGCCTCCCCTCATGGCCACTATGTTGTTTCTAAAGCTCAAATACTTCCTTCGTCATATTTTTATTGACTATGGAGTCAGGATTGTGTGTGGTGGGTAATTCTGATTTTGCTGGCTCACACATCTCAACAAGCTCTAAGACAAGGAAACTGACCTCACGAAATGGCAGTGTTTTGAATCACTCTGTTGTAATCACTCTGGTCTACTCTGTTCTAAGCTGTAGATGCTAGCTGCCAGTGTATCAGTAGGCATTCAAATCCATCCTGTCTCACTTGTATTCTCCATAATCACTTACCATTGTTGCTTGAATTTTGTCCATGTGAATAAGACAAACAAGGAGGGAATTAGCATATGTATATTTAAGGGAAGAAAGGTGATCATTTTGTAGGGATAGTTCCATTTAGGAAATGCATACAAGAATAAAAATTTAAACAAAAATTCACTGTAGAATTTAGTAAATTGGTCATTCAATGAACACAGAGAAATAACACCCACTGTCAGAGATAGAGATTTGAGCATTATCAAACTTAGCAGATAAAAATGTAAATTAATTTTAGTTCTGAAAATTGTAAAGAGCATATCAAATCTTAACATGTTCCTATCCTTTGATCCAAAGATTTTGTTTCAAATAATTCATTCTAAATGTTTTAAATTTACATTCTAAAATGATTATTAAAGATACATTTAACTTGGATAAAAATGAAAATAACAATATGGGAATAGTTTCAAAATATCATATGTTCTTATAATGCATTATAAAACAGTCTTCAGATATTATACTAGCCTCTTCCATTATACAAAAATACTCCTAATGCACTGTTAAATGAAAAAAGCAAGAACTTATCTGTATGTATTCCAGACCACATGTAACACTTAAACTAAGGTTCTTTCTCTCTCAAGATCAGCTGAAGCCAAAATAAATATATGTCAAATACCCAGCACATCCTAAATTTCTGTCCCTAATATTGTACAGGGCATGACTACAGATCATAAAACTGTTCCACATTAGTCCAATATCTCCCTGGAGGGTAAAAGAGCAGTATTTGGTGAGAGGGGTCAGTGTTCTTTGCATCCTGCTAGTCTGAGCATATAATGTGCTTCTCCTTACCCAAGTCAAACGAGATGGACCTGCACTCAGAGGCTGGCATGAATTCCTGTGACATATTGGCTTAGCTAACAAAGGGGAAAAAACCCAGCTGAGCTGGGTGGGAGCTGTCCTTTCACAAATGGTGGAGCAGGACTCCTGCCCAAATGGGCCATGAGAAACAGAGGAGATCTCAGCGGAAGAGATGGAAGCTGAAGGCCCAGAGGTTGTGTGATGGGTGACCGGTAAGCCGTTGGCAAGATGTTGCCAAGGTCAAAGACACT
Organism: Cervus canadensis; assembly: GCF_019320065.1. Taxonomy (NCBI): domain Eukaryota; kingdom Metazoa; phylum Chordata; class Mammalia; order Artiodactyla; family Cervidae; genus Cervus; species Cervus canadensis. The sequence goes on from NC_057416.1 coordinate 17,068,333, forward strand.
GCAGCGAGGGATGCAAAGGGTGTTCTGGAGAAATTGTATCCCAAGAGAGAAAGAAGCAGCAACTATACGCATCACCTGCATACGGTGTCAGATTATACATGTACCTGCCAGACCAGTACTCTACCATCCATGTGCCAATTACCCATACCACCTTCAGCCTGAGGCCCAATCTCAAAGTGACAGGACCTCTGAAGTTAGAGTTATGATATCACATTAGACTTGCATTTATTTTGGAGTTAACAGAAAAGTGGGAGAACTGACTGAGATTTCATCCGGAGCAAAGAAAAAAACTATTCAAAATAACACATTTAATATGAAGTGTTCAATATGAATTAGTTATAACTGTGTGTGTGTGTGCTCAGTCGTGTCTGATTCTTTGTGACCCCATGGACTGTAGCCCACCAGGTTCCTCTGTCCATGGGATTTCCCAGGCAAGAATATTGGAGTGGGTTACCATTTCCTTCTCCAGGGCATCTTCCCAACCCAGGGATCAAACCTGCATCTCTTGCGTCTTCAGCATTGGCTGGCAGATTCTTTATCAGTGCACCATATGGAAATCCAGTTTTATAACGGACTACCAAATTCTAGTTATATAATCTACCATTTATAAGTATAGAAAATAAAAATGGAATGAAATATGGAAAGTATGACTAGAAGTTGGTAGGCAACAGATTTATAGGTAATTGTTTCTTATATATTTTATGTATTGTTTATGTGTGAAACAATATAATTAAAAAACCATAAAAGTAGTTATTAAAAATAATTAAGTCAAAGTGGTAGAAAAGTAATTCCAAATCTGTAATTCCCCAATCAGCCTCCACCACCATATTCTAACTAAGACTGTCTGATCAAATACGAGCCCTGGTACTTAGCTAGTGGGGTATTTGTTTAGCCTCTGAATATTTTGACAATCCAATTCTCTCAGGCATGCTGTGACAATTTTATCACTTAGCTAAGGGAATGCTGGAAGATGCTTTTTAAATTAATGGGATAATTTATGCAAAAAATTATAAGAATAGTATGATGCATGCATTAGGTATTAAATAAATGCTATCTGAAACCAGAAATTAAACTCATTATTTTTGAGGACTACTGTTTGTTCACAGAATAAAAATGAAATAGTGTTTCAAGGATGGATAAAGTATGCTAAATAACTACCTTTCACTTAATTACTTAGAGCTAGATGACTGATATATGGGGAACATTCATTCCACAAACCTAGAAACCTGTGAGAGCACCACAGTTCTGCAGAATGACCCCCTAGGAAAAGGCCCACTTGATTGAAATTCTTAATTGGAAGAGGGGAAGGATTCTTGTTTTACTGTTTATTCTTGTCTACGCTTACTCCTGCTTCAAACTGAACGCGTCAATTACATTCTCATATTATTCACAATAGACAATGTGCCCTCAATTGCTGCCGACATTATCCTTGGATTTTCTCATTGCACTATAAATCTAGCAGGATATCTAATGGGAAAGGAGCAGTCATTTTCTATTTCAATTCAGTTTTCATGCACCAGGAGTTTTTTCCCCCCCAACTCTAAATGTACTCTGCTTGTCAGCGGTGTAAGTAATTAAAAGGTTCAGTGGTTAAATATTGCTACAAGTAGTTCAAAAATAAATTGTCATTTTAAAATACAGACAGAGAGACAAACACAGATGGATAATAAATGCATGATCTGTGGACTGGTGTGGAACTAGAAAAAGAAATGCTGACACCATTCTTCACTCAAAGAAGACAGGCGACTAAATTTAAAGGGAGCAGAAGTCCATAAAGGAATAAGTTGTAATCGAGAGACACATTATGGCATTCAATGGCAGGTAGTTTATGGGAGAAAAAAAAATCAACATAAGCATTACATTTGCAAATGTAAGTCAGGGTTACTGTTTCATTTGTCAAGGTTTTAGACCACAGAGTATAAACATTTAAATGAGCAATTTAAGTCAAGCTAATCTTTTTGAGATTGTCCATTTATTCAAAACATTAAACTTAACTGGTGCTTCAAACCAGATTACTTTTTCTCTTTCCATCACGGCTGTCTCAACTCTCATCACTGCTTTCCTGTTGACTTCTTTTATTAGATTCTTTAAGCCCCATAATTGAAGTTAGTGTGTATTTCCTCTACCACCATGAGACTTATTAATATGAGACAGCTTTTAACAACCCCAAAATTCCAAAAAAGGAAAAGGAAAATACACAAAATATAAAAAGTATTTCATTTATTTTAAAGATAAATATGTAACAAATCTTCATTTTTCTCCTTAGAACACTAATCCCAGGAATTAGTTATAATTCCTTTCCAAACATTATTGTGCTGTGATAGATCTTGTTTTTGAATTAGGAAGAAAAAAATCAAGTAAAAGAAAACAGTCATTTATGGTCATGGCTGTTTGATTTCATCTCTTCTTGGTTTCTCACCAGTAATGTACAGAATGGGCTTCCCAGGAAGAACCCGCCTGCCACTGCAGGAGACATAGAGACGTGGGTTTGATCCATGGATCCTCCTCCCTGGAGGAAATGACAACCCACTCCAGTATTCTCGCCTGGAGAATCCCATGGACAGAAGAGCCTGGTGGGCTACAGTCCATGGGGTGGCAAACAGTGGGACGTGACTGAAGGGACTTAGCAGCAACAGCAGCAGCGTACAGAAGAGAGGCAGAGCCCGAGATCTCTGTCCAGCAGAAAGGAACACCACTGCACTGCAGTTTGCCCTGACTGTGTGTGAAGTTCCTTGGGGGAAATGTGTGTTTGTTATTTAAATTATTTTTCCCAGGTGAAACTCACTCGACTCCAAGTGTTTTCTCATTAATCCTCCCACTGGCTCTGCATTGCTCCTATTTTTCAGATGAGAGCACTGATTTAGGGAGCTTGGAATGACTATTTTCTCAGAGACGCACAGCCAGTGAACGAACAGAATTGGGCTTCTCTCCACGCCCCCTTGGGAAGGTGACAACACCAGACTGTGAGGGTTACAGGTCTTAATGCACGCAGAACACTTGACACGATGTCTGGCCCTCAGTGAATGAAGATCCAACTTCCCTGGTGGCTCAGCGGTAAAGAATCCACCTGTCAATGCAGGAAACATGGGTTCACCCCTGATCCAGGAAGAACCCACTTGCCATGGAGCAGCTAAGCCCATGCACCACCAACCACTAAGCCTGTGCTCTAGAGCCTGGGAGTTGCAACTACAGAATCTAGGAGTCAGAGCAACTGAGCCCGCACGCCCTAGAACCTCTGCGTCGCAACAAAAGCAGCTACCGCAGTGAGAAGCTCGTGCACTGCAACTGCAGAGGAGACCTCTGCAACCACTTGCCGCCACTAAAGAAAAGCCCGCAAGGCAAGGCAGACACAGCACAGTCAAAAACAAAGAAATAAAACTTAAAAATGAATAAATACCTGAGGATCGTAACTCGGGGGTGATTCTGCTACATTCTAAGAGAGAAGTAAAGTCTGAAGTTGTAAAGAGCATACTGCTTATTTAACTCATATGCCATCCTAAAAATGATAATCACGATGGTGTGATCACTCACCTAGAGCCAGACATCCTGGAATGTGAAGTCAAGTGGGCCTTAGGAAGCATCACTGCAAACAAAGCTATTGGAGGTGATGGAATTCCAGTTGAGCTATTTCAAATCCTAAAAGATAATGCAGTGAAAGTGCTGCACTCAGTATGCCAGCAATTTGGAAAACTCAGCAGTGGCCACAGGACTGGAAAATGTTAGTTTTCATTCCAATCCCAAAGAAAGGCAATGCCAAAGGATGTTCAAATTACTGCACAATTGTACTCATCTCACATGCTAGTGACAGAGAAGGCAATGGCACCCCACTCCAGTACTCTTGCCTGGAAAATCCCATGAACAGAGAAGCCTGGTAGGCTACAGTCCATGGGGTCAGGAAGAGTCAGACATGACTGAGTGACTTCACTTTCCCTTTTTACTTTCATGCATTGGAGAAGGAAATGGCAACCCACTCCAGTGTTCTTGCCTGGAGAATCCCAGGGACAGAGGAGCCTGGTGGGTTGCCGTCTAAGGGGTCGCAGAGAGTCGGACACGACTGAAGCGACTTAGCAGCAGCAGCAGCACACGCTAGTAAAGTAATACTTAAAAATCTCCAAGCCAGGCTTCAACAGTACGTGAACTGTGAACTTCCAGATGTTGGATTTAGAAAAGGCAGAGGAACCAAAGATCAAATTGCCAACATCTGTTGGATCATCAAAAAGCATGAGAGTTCCAGAAAAACATCTACTCTACTCTACTGACTACCAAAGCCTCTGACAGTGTGGATCACAACAAACTATGGAAACTTCTTAAAGAGATGGGAATACCAGACCACCTGACCTGCCTCTTGAGAAACCTGTATGCAGGTCAAGAACAACAGTTAGAACTGGACATGGAACAACAGACTGGTTCCAAATTGGGAAAGGAGTACGTCAAGGCTGCATATTGTCACCCTGCTTATTTAACTTATATGCAGAGTACATCATGAGAAACGCCGGGCTGGATGAAGCACAAGCAGGAATCAAGACTGCTGGGAGAAATATCAATAACCCCAGATGTGCAGATGATATCACCCTTTTAACAGAAAGTGAAGAAGAACTAAAGAATCTCTTGATGAAAGTGAAAGAAGAGAGTGAAAAGGTTGGCTTAAAGCTCAACATTCAGAAAACTAAGAGCATGGCATTTGGTTCCATCACTCATGGCAAATACATGGAGAAATAATGGAAACAGTGAGATAATTAATTTTTTTGGGTTCCAAAATCACTGCAGATGGTGATTGCAGCCATGAAATTAAAAGATGGTTGCTCCTTAGAAGAAAAGCTATGACAACCTAGACAGCATATTAAAAAGCAAAGACATTACTTGGCCAACAAAATCTGTTTAGTCAAAGCCATGTTTTTTTCCAGTAGTCATGTATCGATGTGACAGTTGGACTAAAAAAAAAGTTTAGCACCGAAGAATTGATGTTTTTGAACTGTGGTGCTGGAGAAGACTCTTGAGAGTCCCTTGGACTGCAAGAAGATCCCACCAGTCCATCCTAAAGGTAATCAGTCCTGAATATTCATTTGAAGGACTGATGCTGAAGCTGAAACTCCAATACTTTGGCCACCTGATGGGAAGCACTGACTCATTTGAAAAGACCCTGATGCTAGGAATGATTGAAAACGGGAGGAAAAGGGGACAACAGAACGTGATGTGGTTTGATGGCATCACCGACTAGATGGACATGAGCTTGAGTAAGCTCCAGGAGTTGGTGATGGACAGGGAAGCCTGGCGTGCTTCAGTCCATGAGGTCGCAAAGTGTTGGAAACGACTAAGCAACTGAACTGAATTGAAGAAAGAAACACTTTAACAATATTTGGAATATCCTAAAGCAATAGCTCTCAGAGTGTGGATAATGGACCACCCACATGAAAATTATCTGGATGCTTACTAAAAGGATAAATTCCTGGACCCTATCCCATACCTCCTAATTCAGTTCAGTTCAGTTCAGTCGCTCAGTCGTGTCCGAATTAGCACTCTGTAAATGGGACTTAGAAATCTCAACTTTCAATAAACTTCTCTTCTGAAATTTGATTGCACTAAAGTTTGAGAAGCATCCTGTGATCTGGCCAGGTTTATGGGCACAATTAATAATGTGATTTTCCAGAATGAGGTGTAAACATTTTAAAATATCAATGATAATAGAAGTAGTGGGAAAATGCAAACTGACATTTGTTTAGGGTATGTTATATGAATTTTTTAACCTAAGGAAGTCAAAACATGACCAAGATTTTTACTTCATATTTTGTTGTTCATATTCCTTAATTTTTTAAATACACCTTACAATAGCGAAGCATGGAGGAATAATCACTGTAGTGTCCGTTTTCCTACAGTGACAAGTCAACAAGAATTTTCAGGTTTCTAATAATTAGTTCTCTAACATTATTGAGGATGTCACAGGTGTGAGTCAGGAACCACTGCTTGTGTTGTTCTTATATCCATTTACATCTAGTCACAGTGCAGCATTGTCAAATTATCCAAGGTCAAAGGGAAGTAGAGAAAACTGATAACTGAACACTCAGCTAATAGGAGATGACAAGTATTTTGTGGAGCAACAGGCTCGTTAGATGTAATAAGGATGCAAGCAGGGAGCTAGAATTAAGAGGAACCATCAAATGTCCAAGCAACACAGCGTTTGGCAGCCATTACTGTCTTAGCAAATCTCAAGTACAAAGGTGGATGTATAATGCATCACACGTCTCTTTTCCTCCCTCAACATTGTTTCCCTTTTCTCCACTGTTTCATGTCTGTTTTTTTATTTCACATGCATCATAGCTAATCCAAATATAGTTTAATTTTAAAAGATGGGGTATAGTCAAAAGGCTTGCTTTATTTAAATTAAAAAATCTGCATTAGTAAACCCATTAGAGAGTTTTGTACCCATTACTCTGTTATTTTACAAACCTGTAGTGAGTCACTTTTTCACTAAAACAGTTTCCTCTAAATCAAATTTAAATATTTCAAATACACAGGTTGCTCTTCAGAAATAATGCAAGGCACATCATTAAGTGTGGGTCAGAGTGCTAGATTAACTGCCACATAATTAGATCCTGCAAAATCTTCTAAAGATATTCAAATTGAAGCTAGGTTTCTGATGTAAATGCAAAAATGTCAAAGATACAGCCAACAAAAACACCAATTTTCATAGTGGCCTTGTGCTTTAGGTTATAACATTTATATTTGAAATGATGGCTCCTGCTTCATGTCCATAAAGTTATATGAAAGAAAATGAATGACATAATACTCATATTCAATCATATCAACATCTAAAAGACATTCAGTTTTCATAAAACATGTTTTAGATGTCTGAAAAAATCACAATGTCAGAGTATTCTGTGCTTTGCCTCTAAGATACTCCTGGCATATTTCATGCTGGACTGTATTCATTATTACCACCAACTAGAGCTGCCTCTGCTCACAGGCTTGGAGTTTGCAACCATGACAAAAATCAACTGCTTTCATCTACTGAATAAGACCCAGAAACTCAACCAGCTACTACTTTATTTAGCAGCTCAACCTCAGGGAGTCTTTGGTCCTGCAGATTTTTGAAAACACAAATCTAACTATTTAGATGCTCTGAAATGCAACAAGAAAATACGTCTGTTACTATTTTCTTGTAACAGTTTTATTAAGTCTGGAAATAAAGGTGATGCTTTCTTGAGGCTGAAAGAGAAATACATCCTGTATCCCAGGATCTGTCAATACAACGCACATTTCTTTGTTGTAATGAAAACAATAAAAATCTATCACAGACTTCTCTCTGTGATTTGGAAGGGGGGCTGAAAATGTCATTAGCTATTTTTTGTTCAGTTGCTAAGTCGTGTCCAATTCTCTGTGACCCCATAGACTGCAGCACACCAGTCTTCCCTGTCCTTCACCGTCTCCGGAGTTTGCTCAAACTCGTGTCCATTAGCTATTACTGGGGCACAAGAAATGAGCAGTGATTTCAAAGAGAAGCCAGTGGCATCTCTCATTCTGAATGTGTCCCGGTGCTATTACTGAGTGGATTTCTCTGAATTGTGCAAGCTGTTCGTGATTTCACTCATGGCCACTCTCTGGTGTAATACCAGCAGACACATGCTAGAGTATTGTCATCCTGAGGAACTGGACTGTCTGTCCATATATCACATCACATCTTAGTCACACAGGAAGGCAGCAGACAATTGATAACTGATAGTCAACACATCTTAGAGAAAAAAATTGGTAACTAAAGGAATTACACTTATTAGCAGTAGAGATGTTCATGTACCTTAGTTTTGGAAATGAGTCTCAGAAGAATCACCCCATATCAAAGGCCTCATCATCAGTGTCAGAGTGAATCATTCCTATATTTATATTTACATTGATGCATAATTTTTAAGGTGTATAAATCTCCAAAATGCAAATAAGATGCATAAAAGCTACGGCAATAATAATATGAGCTAAGATTAGAGTACTGAGTAAGTTTTAAACACTTTACATGTTTAAATGAATTTAGAATTAATTTATAAATGTACTTACAAATTGTTATCATTGTTCAGTTGCTGAGTTGTGTCTGGCTCTTTGATCCTACCAATAGTTTTATGAAGGAATTTTCTGTTATTCCTATTTTATAGACGAGCACACAAAGATTAAATAACAGAAAATCTTCTCTGTATTCTCCAAAATAAAATTTTCATTTTAAATTAGCTTCCTCCAATAGATGGGGAAATAGTGGAAAGAGTGGCTGACTTTATTTCTGGGGACTCCAAAATCACTGTAGATGGTGATTGCAGCCATGAAATTAAAAGATGCTTACTCCTTGGAAGGAAAGTTATGACCAACCTAGACAACACAGTAAAAAGCAGAGACATTACTTTGCCAACAAAGGTCTGTCTAGTCATGGCTATGGTTTTTCCAGTGGTCATGTATGGATATGAGAGTTGGACTATAAAGAAAGCTGAGCGCCAAAGAATTGATGCTTTTGAACTGTGGTGTTGGAGAAGACTCTTGAGAGTCCCTTGGACTGCAGGGAGACCCAACCAGTCCATCCTAAAGGAGATCAGTCCTGGGTGTTCATTTGAAGGACTGATGCTGAAGCTGAAACTCCAATACTTTGGCCACCTCATGCGAAGAGTTGACTCATTGGAAAAGACCCTGATGCTGGGAAAGATTGAAGGCAGGAGGAGAAGGGGATGACAGAGAATGAGATGGTTGGATGGCATCACTGACTCGATGGACATGAGTTTGGGTAAACTCTGGGAGTTGGTGATGGACAGGAAGGCCTGGCGTGCTGTGGTCCATGGTGTCACAGAGTCAGACATGACTGAGTGACTGAAATCAACTGAACTGAATATTCATGTAGTAAAGAAGGAAATGGCTACCCACTCCAGCATTTTCTTGCCTGGAAAATCCCTTGGGCATGAGGAGCCTGGTGGGCTACAGTCCATGGGCTTGCAGAGTTGGACACAACTGAGTGACTGAGCATGCACATATCCATGTGGAGCATCTTCTCTCATCTATCCGCAGGGCTGCTATTCAAGTTCTCAGAATATGGTCACAACTGGAATCCATGCATGGATCTTGTGAAGTATTTTTAATATGAACCCTGACTGTATGTTTGTGTACACCAGGGTTTCTTCCCCTATATTCCTAAGACATTTGGAAGTTACCTCTATTACTGTACATACCAAATACATGAATTTCATGTCTACCTTCCAGGTATAGACTGGAGGTGTATGTTCTTTCAAAATTCACATGTTGAATCCTGTGGTGATACTTGGAGGTGGGGCCTTAGGGAGTTGATTAAGTCATGAGGGTGGAGTCCTCACAAATGGAATTAGTGTCCTTATCAAAGAGTCCCGAGAGAAATCTCTCACTTCTTCCACCATATGAACACACAGCCAGAAGGTGGTCATATATGACCAGGAAGAATGCCCTCATAGGATAGTTCATCAGTTGGCACCTTAATCTTGGACTTTCCAGCCCCCAGAAATGTGAGAACTCAATTTTATTATAAGTTATTCAGTCTATGGTATTTGTGTTAGAGCAGCCCAAGCCAATTAAGCCATTTCCTAATTAGATCGTGATTTTTCAAAAGGCAAAGATCAAAGTATTCATCATTTTTTCCCCAACATATGACAAGTGATTGCATATAGTACTGCACAATAGAAACTCTTGAGAGTCCCTTGGACTGCAGGGAGATCCAACCAGTCCATCCTAAAGGAGATCAGTCCTGGGTGTTTATTGGAAGGACTGAGGTTGAAGCTGAAACTCCAATACTTTGGCCACGTCATGCGAAGAGCTGACTCATTAGAAAAGACCCCGATGCTGGGAAAGATTGAGGGCAGGAGGAGAAGGGGACAACAGAGGATGAGATGGTTGGATGGCATCACCGACTCAATGGACATGGGTTTGGGTGGACTCCGGGAGTTGGTGATGGACAGGGAGGCCTGGCGTGCTGCAGTTCATGGGATCGCAAAGTCAGACACGACTGAGCGACTGAACTGAACTGAATAGGTATAGCTGAACAAGTGCAAGAAGCTGATGACACTGATTCTATTTTCCCATCTAGAAAGTGGGAAAAAGAATAACATGGCATCACAAAGAGCTGTGAAGATAAAATAGACCAGAAAACATAAAGTATGCTTAGAAAATTGTGTGTGTGTGTGTATGAAGTGAACAATTTAGCGACTGGACAACAAAATGAATCAATTCACCCTATACATTGGACTTACACTATCTAAAGTCTGAGGATTTCATTTATCTTAAAAGTGAGTAAGATCGCCACACCTGGCCTGTTCCAACAGTTAAGTCATGTATTGAAGGCTGTGCCACATCTATCCCACCACAATCATTTTAATGACTATACAAAATACATCTATGTAGTCATTCCCCTCCACCATGTGAAGCCAATTCTTAAAAAAAAGAGAGGCTCCAACCTAAACAGATAAAGTTTATTTCAAATGGATACAACTCAAGCCTGCCAAACCATTTGAGTCAATGCTCTGCTTCTCATATGTTGCACTCACTTTAAATGATCACCAATTGATTATTTTCTCCTGTTTTCCAAGGAGAAGTACTGATGTGACTCTTCCTCATTATTAATAACTCTTAGTAGTTCATTTTTACAGTAATGGGTTACTTGGCTCTTTGTCTCTAGACTCACATAAATCACCTGTATCGTCTGCTCCACTCCAAACTGTGAGACAAATTTTGGCTCAGGTTATAACATCTACAATAGCCAAAGGATCCATTCTGTTTTGTAACTATACACATGCTTCTCTGCATTGGGTCCTTCAGTTTCCCACTTACTAGATTCCCAAATGTTCATTTCATAGTCCCATACTCCTATCCACAGAACCTTTCTCTACCAAACAAATCATGTTGCTATCTAAGAACCCAACAGAGTAACGTTCAAAAACCTTTACACTGATTTCTTGCAATTGGAATCTGGTTGATAATTTTATCCAATTTCTTCTATTCAACAGATTCTGGAAATTAACCACCATTTGAGTATTGATTTGACATCCCCCAATGTGCCTGTCCTTCCTTAAAAAGATTACTGTTTCAGCTTTACATGAGGGTACATAGTAACATGTTGCCAACACCAGACTATTTATTACTTGGCTTAATCTTCACAATCAAATATTCAAGGTTCATGCAAAAATTACATAAGAAAATCTATATCCTAATGCAGGCTTGGGAAATAATTGCCACTCAGAATCTGTGTACAACTCTCACCACTACTATTCAACATAGTGTTGGAAGTTTTGGCCACAGCAATCAGAGCAGAAAAAGAAGTAAAAGGAATCCAGATAGGAAAAGAAGAAGTGAAACTTACTGTTTGCAGATGACATGATCCTCTACATAGAAAACCCTAAAGACTCTACCAGAAAATTACTAGAGCTAATCAATGAATATAGTAAAGTTGCAGGATATAAAATTAACACACAGAAATCCCTTGCATTCCTATATACTAACAATGAAAAAACAGAAAGAGAAATTAAAGAAACAATACCATTCACCATTGCAACAAAAAGAATAAAATACTTAGGAGTATATCTACCTAAAGAAACAAAAGACCTATACATAGAAAACTATAAAACACTGATGAAAGAAATCAAAGAGGACACAAACAGATGGAGAAACATACCGTGTTCATGGATTGGAAGAATCAATATTGTCAAAATGGCTATTCTACCCAAAGCAATCTATAGATTCAATGCAATCCCTATCAAGTTACCAATGGTATTTTTCACAGAACTAGACCAAAGAATTTCACAATTTGTATGGAAATACAAAAAACCTCGAATAGCCAAAGTAATCTTGAGAAAGAAGAATGGAACTGGAGGAATCAACCTGCCTGACTTCAGACTCTACTACAAAGCCACAGTCATCAAGACAGTATGGTACTGGCACAAAGACAGAAATATAGATCAATGGAACAGAATAGAAAGCCCAGAGATAAATCCACGGACCTATGGACACCTTATCTTTGACAAAGGAGGCAAGGATATACAATGGAAAAAAGACAACCTCTTTAACAAGTGGTGCTGGGAAAACTGGTCAACCACTTGTAAAAGAATGAAACTAGAACACTTTCTAACACCATACACAAAAATAAACTCAAAATGGATTAAAGATCTAAATGTAAGACCAGAAACTATAAAACTCCTAGAGGAGAACATAGGCAAAACACTCTCCGACATAAATCACAGCAAGATCCTCTATGACCCACCTCCCAGAATATTGGAAATAAAAGCAAAACTAAACAAATGGGACCTAATGAAACTTAAAAGCTTTTGCACTACAAAGGAAACTATAAGCAAGGTGAAAAGACAGCCCTCAGATTGGGAGAAAATAATAGCAAATGAAGCAAACAGACAAAGGATTAATCTCAAAAATATACAAGCAACTCCTGAAGCTCAATTCCAGAAAAATAAATGACCCAATCAAAAAATGGGCCAAAGAACTAAACAGACATTTCTCCAAAGAAGACATACAGATGGCTAACAAACACATGAAAAGATGCTCAACATCACTCATTATCAGAGAAATGCAAATCAAAACCACAATGAGGTACCATTACACGCCAGTCAGGATGGCTGCTATCCAAAAGTCTACAAGCAATAAATGCTGGAGAGGGTGTGGAGAAAAGGGAACCCTCTTACACTGTTGGTGGGAATGCAAACTAGTACAGCCGCTATGGAAACAGTGTGGAGATTTCTTAAAAAACTGGAAATAGAACTGCCATATGACCCAGCAATCCCACTTCTGGGCATACACACTGAGGAAACCAGATCTGAAAGAGACACGTGCACCCCAATGTTCATCGCAGCACTGTTTATAATAGCCAGGACATGGAAGCAACCTAGATGCCCATCAGCAGACGAATGGATAAGGAAGCTGTGGTACATATACACCATGGAATATTACTCAGCCGTTAAAAAGAATTCATTTGAATCAGTCCTAATGAGATGGATGAAACTGGAGCCCCTTATACAGAGTGAAGTAAGCCAGAAAGATAAAGAACATTACAGCATACTAACACATATATATGGAATTTAGAAAGATGGTAACGATAACCCTATATGCAAAACAGAAAAAGAGACACAGAAATACAGAACAGACTTTTGAACTCTGTGGGAGAATGTGAGGGTGGGATATTTCAAAAGAACAGCATGTATACTATCTATGGTGAAACAGATCACCAGCCCAGGTGGGATGCATGAGACAAGTGCTCGGGCCTGGTGCATTGGGAAGACCCAGAGGAATCGGGTGGAGAGGGAGGTGGGAGGGGGGATCGGGATGGGGAATACATGTAAATCTATGGCTGATTCATATCAATGTATGACAAAAAAAAAAAAAAAAAAAACAGAATCTGTGTACAAAAAAATAACAACAATGGGAACCAAATGTCTTTGGGGAAAAAAAAAAAGAATCTGTGCACAAAGATCTGGTACACAGAAGCTTTGTTCTTTCAATTTTCCTGTATTTGAGGTGTATGCTTGGGATACTAATTCTTAAACTTCCCCAAGTCCCTATCGTTAGACTTCAAACAAACATGTATTAAATACCAGTTTATTTTCTTGCAAGTGTGGGGATATAAACATGTTATGACATGTTCTTTCCCCTTGATTGATGAGGGTCATTAAAGCATGAAGAGAATCACAGTGAGATAGTTAGATAGCATCTCCGACTCAGTGGAGAAGAATCTGAGCAAACTCTAGGAGACAGAGGAGGCCGGCTTGCTGCAGTCCATGGGGTCACAAAGAGTCAGACATGCCTTAGCGACTGAACACAGAACCACAATGCAGAGCTCCACCTGCTCAGTGCTCTCCAGGCTCCTCCGAGTTCTGCCGATGTGCTCGTCACACCCTCACCTTCTGCCTGTAAACTTTTCTCCCAGACAGTCTCAGGGCTCATTCTGTCACCTCTCTCACATCCTTGCTGCACTGCAACATTCTCAGGGAGACCTTTTACATGTTGAGACTGAATTTCTGAAAATCCAGGAATTCTTCTTAGTAACGAATAAACATATCACTTCACCAAATCATAAAATATATTCTTAATGCAAGTTTTACTTGTCAAAGAAACAAATTTTGTAGCTTATGGCAATATTATATGTTGGAGTTTATTTTTTTTTTCAAAAACTGTATAGCATATATTTTTTGAAAAGTCCACTATATATTTTTGGAAAAAAGTTATGTCAATGAGACAAATGTGGGGTGGGGGAACTTAGCCATGCACAGCTCAAAGAAGCTTCCAGATCCAAGATATTTCTGAATCAATTTCATTGACCCCCTAAAGGGACCAATTCTGAATAAAATGACAATTAGAGGCAGTTATTGTGAAACAAGGACTATATGAGAAAATTCCAACTGCTTTCAGCATTATCTGCTTTTACACTCCCAAAGAATGCATGGATAATAACAATGAGTGTCAGCCAAAATACATGATGTCTCTTTTCAACCGATAACAGAAGAGAGTTGGAAACTGAGACAATAAAGAGATGTGTTTACTTACTCAAAGGAAATCTTTGCAGTTTGTCTACCATAAACCATTGTGCAAGGGAGCCCTGATTTCAACATCTGACACTAACAAATTACAAAATATTCAAACACACTATAAGGATTGTTAACAGAGGCATTTGGTTCATATTTGTGTGTGTGCATGTGTGTTAGTTGCTCATATTTACTTGACTCTTATTTGCTTTCAAGTTGAGTGTTAGAGTAACTGTGTCTGGCTTTTCCTATTTAAGGCTAACACCAATTCCAACCCTTGCTCAGAGCAAATCTTCCTAGGATAAACTTCTCAGGATGGATGAAACTCCTGGAAAGAGTGCCAAGTCTTCAGCCTTTCAGAAAGATTCATGAATATGGATGGTATTGTGAAAGTATTGATTACCAACATCCCCCTATGATACTTTTCTCTCCATCAGATACACTCAATTCTCCAGATGTTACTAGGAGCACAATTCAAGATCCTAAATAAAGATAAGTGATAAAAACTCTGACCCTTGGGCCACTGGATAATTAAAGCTCCGCCTTTTTTTTTTCTTCTTAGCAGCAAAGTAACATACCACACACACGTCTTTCCCATTATTTAATAAAAATGCAAATTCTTCATCAAATGTGCACATATAACTCTACTAAGATCCTGGAACCAATGCTAGAAGTTCAAACATGTCAGTGAAGGACTGACATGAGAAGCGGTATAAGACTGAGGGAACAGAGATTGAGTCCATGCTGCAAATCACAGAAAATGTTATCATACTCAAAGACAAAAAGATATCTGCAGTCCTCCAGAGAAGCAAAACTCAAGCATCCAATCTCCCTGTTAATATGAGCCAGATATTTCACAAACCACCTGTTGACCAAAATACAACATGCGCCTCAAATCAAAGTCACAAAAAGGCAGCAATGATTTTAGGAGATAAAAGAAAGGGCTGTTGAAGATAGAATTCAGCTTAAATCCCAAACTATATTGCCTGTATGATGGACTAACATTTAAAAGCACACTTGATTATGTCAATTTCCTTTTAAAAATCATAGGATTCAATACTATTGAAAAATTTCATCCTAACATGATAAACATGCTTTGTGCCTTTGATGAACAGGGTGGGATTTTTTTTTTAGGAGGGAAGAGTATCAAGTTCTTTACATGCCATTTCAGTTAAACTATAAAATATCTATAATATTAAAGCAAGACGTATTCTTACCAACTGAGCTATCAGGGAAGCCCTAAAGCAAGACATAGTTGTATAAACAGCAACTGAAGAATCTGCTTTTCCTCTAATAAATAGGAGCACTGATCAAATAACTCTTCACTCTAACTTTCATCAAATGTTCCTATCTTTATGTCCCTTTAGGGAAAGCCTTGACTTTTTTGTTAATAATTCACTTTCTTTAATGCTTTCTGGATATGTTAAATGTATAGATTGCATTTATAGAAGTTTTCCATTTACTTACCCATTTAGTTTTTCTTGTAGTAGTATTTCCAAAGTGATATTATGTGTTTAAGATTAATTTTATAAATGTATGTTTAATTGACCTCTGAGAATAAAACAAAATAAAAGACTATATTGACATTATTTTCTCCTGAAATTTAATTTTTAGATAATGGAATAGATATGGCAGATACTGAATCCATTGTTAGAAACAACTATTTTTCTTTATTAATAAGTTGTGAGCCACACCTGAGAATAATGGAAAATCATGTGAAAGAACACTTGCTATAAAACCACAAGGGACCTATTCGCCAACTTTCAGTTGCACTGATAAAGACATCACTTTGAGTTTCCATGTATATGTACTCTTTCCGTTAATTTCAGCACAAAACTGTGATGATAATATTGTTTGTTGCATACTAAATATTTTTACCAAACTTGTTGCCTCTAGGGTGAAATTAAAGGTTGGTTTTGTGTTATGTATGTGTTTTAATGAAAAGCAGAGTATCATGGTTCCCACTTGTTTGTTAAAGATGAAGGAGAAAGGTGATACTCAAAAGTAATGATCACTGATTTTAAGGTCCTATTTTTAAAATTTTGGAGTAAAGCAATTACAGGAAAAAAAAATGGTTGAGTTTTAGATTAACCCAATGTGATAAACTTGATAGGCACAAAATACATAGCTTCTGTTTTTTTTTTTTCCCAGACCATATACATGGATGATTTCAAATCTTCATATCACACTGAAATGAAAAATACTTTAGAAATAAAAACTTGGTTTTATGTTTGCATTTGAAGATCACAAAAAGCAAACTTATTTCTAATATTTGACATATACATGATATAAA
The DNA here is from genome assembly GCF_019320065.1 of Cervus canadensis. Classification (NCBI taxonomy): domain Eukaryota; kingdom Metazoa; phylum Chordata; class Mammalia; order Artiodactyla; family Cervidae; genus Cervus; species Cervus canadensis. The sequence continues at coordinate 17,085,130 of NC_057416.1, forward strand.
GATCCCAAGGAAGAATTTTAATTTTAACCTATTTTCTGTAAGTCATATTTCATAAGAATGATATAAAATGAAAGATGTTTTACTTTGTCTTTGTACAGTTTTTTTAACGAATATAAAATGAAATATCTTTGTTTTTCTGGGATAGATTTAGAAAGGCAAATATGTTGGGAGATTGGAAGGAATTAATCCTTCAGCCACATTCCCCTGAAGATTTCCAACTGATTAAAAATAGATAGAGGAGCAGAACCAATTAAGAATAGGCACAACCTGTGCAACCATACGTGGAGTTTCTGCACAGAAGCCAGAGGGGAATTAAAATACACTGCCTGCCTTAGTAACAGTTTCTGGATTAGAGTGCGGCTTGGTCTGGCAGCAAAAATGCGCTCCCTCCACTTTCTGCCCTGAGTTGAATTCTCTGACTAAACGTGCTTCAGTGAACTTGAAAAGGAAGGAACTAAAAAGGTGCAGAGAAAAGGATTAAACTTTCTTTATTAGCTTCTCTTCAGAGGGACAGAAGTGCCTAGAATCGTGGTCTGAGACAGGAACTCTTAAAAGAAAAGTTTGAAAATGTATTTTAACTTCACTGTAAATGGTTTAATAAAAAACGTTATAACTTCTCTGTAATCACATCATCAGAAACAGTACTGTACAAAGGTATCACATACAGAAACAGGCTTAATCTAAATTCGAGTTCGGTCACTTATGTCACAATTTCCTCATCTATGTAAAATAGAGATAATGATGCTGTCAATATAAAGTCTAAAAAACTCCTAATAATTAGACAAAATTTTAAATGCCACTGGGAAGGAAAGCCAGAGCCAATTAAAATATGACAGAAAGCTCTTAATGCTATGAATTTTATTTTGTATGCAAATTAAAAGTACTCTTTTAGAACTGTGCATTTTAATCATATGCCAATATCATGCAAATACATAGAGGAAAATATAGGCATCATAAATTGGAATTAGAAATTCCTAAAACTTTTTCATATTCAGATTCAAACTCTTCCAAACCAGTTCTTGAATCAGATTTGTCAGTGTCTGAGTTTTTCCTTATAACATATTGTCCATTGTGCTATCAGAAGTGTTAATGGTTCAGCACTTCTTCACACAAATCCTCCTAAACACCACTGGTGTTGGGCTCATCTGCCTTTACACGTCCAGAACCAGCCTACTGCTGACTCTGGCTTTAGGAACACTGCTGAACCTGGGCAGCTCACCATTCCCTCTATTATCCGCTGACAACAAAGTGGTTCTTAGGAGCTACAGTGTTTTGTTTACTCCCCTTGGGAAGTCCTTCCTAGCTCCTGACATCGCTTCTGAATATTTTAAGACTGGTGATTTAGATGTTTTGACAAGTGCAGGTAATAACAAATACCATCTTAACTTCTGCCCCATGGACAGCAATTGTAAGAAATCATACATCTTAAGACATATCTGGACTTAAAAACTATAAAAACATTTTTTTAATGTATTCAGCATAGAATCAGTGGAAAATAGAGTTATTACATGGATATAAGGGCTTTCCTAGTAGTTCAGATGGTAAAGAATTCAACTGCAATGCAGGAGACCCAGGTTCAATCTCTGGGTCAGGAAGATCCCCTGGAGGAGGAAATGACTATCCACTCCAGTATTTTTGCCTGGAAAATTCCACGGACAGAGGAGCCTGGCAGGCAATACACTTCATGAGGTCACAAAGAGTTGGATATTATGAAGTGACTAAACACATACGGATTTAAATGAGTCAAATAATCTGAAGACCTTAGAACAGTGGCTGATACTTTGTAAGAACACACCAAATGCAGTCAGTTACTATTACTACTAGCTGACCTAACACATAGTCATGAACTCCAGCTGGTTTATCAGTTTAAGAAAATGTTACTCCACAAGTCTTGTGTATTTTTGGCCCCCTAAAAACAAGGAAAGTTACTTAGAAAATTATTAATAAATGCTAAACAAACTTCTCCGATCAATGGCTTCTATTATGCTGAAGATTAAACCGGGTTTTCTTGAAAACAGAAATATATGGAGCATCAACACCATGTTGCCAGAATTCCCTAGTGGTCCAGGGGTTAGGACTCCTCCTTTCAACTGCAGGGAGCGCAGGTTCCTTTTCTGGCAGGAGAACTAAGATGCCACATGGCCGAGCCAAAAAACACAAACAAACAAACAACCCCCCAAAATACCTGTGGTGTAACAAGTCCTACTTGAAGTATCTGTAGAATCATCATGGCACTCACGAAACTGTGAACTTTATAAAAGACAAATATCATGTCTTCTAGCATATTCTCCATATCGACAACAAAAAAGTTTTTACACTAATGCTTAGCTGTTTATGACCTCCTGGAGCAGGGGTATGGGAAACATGTTGCTCAATGGGTCGTGATTTTTTTTTCGGTGTATTAAGAAGAGATGATGACCCCTTACCCCAATCTCCCATCAGAAGTCTACAACCGCTCAAGATCAGAAAGAAGGACAGACTGACATCACACTTAAAGCTGGCGACTGAAGTTTACCTTTATTCATAACAACATTTTGATCAGCATAAGCTCATACTTTCATAAAACTAAATAAATCTACCCAAAAATAGACTCCTAGGATTTGTTTGCATCTCATAAATTCACCTTCCATTTGTTATCCAGTACATTTAAATCCACATCACTGCAACAGTGAAAGATCACTGCCACCTATACACACAGCATGGGTTAGAGAAGCTATTCAATACTTTAGAAAAATGAGAGTGTCCCAGAATTTAAATTAGAAATATTTTGTTAAAACAGTACCTTAGCAAAGAGATATAGGAACTTGTAACAGAACAATCTTTCAAAGGTAAGTATTTTTTCTACTGCTTTACTGCCTGATCAAATCACTGGCCCAAGGAGACATCACTGTTACCTGTGAGATGAATGAGGTATGTGTATGTATATATAATATACTGAAGTTTCAAAATACTAATTTTCCACATAGTTGGAAACATGTAAAAATAATATATGTGCCTTCCTAGTTTGCTTTCTAAGAGCAACTTGTTAAAATGTGAAAGCAAGTGTGATTGCATAAAACTTGAATCTTTTCTCCCCAACTATGCAAAGAAAAAGCAAAACAGTTATTGAACAAAAATAGCACATACAAGTAAGTAAGAAAAACTAAATCTCTACTCAAGTATTTCCTTATTTATCAAAAAGAAATGTTCCCATATATTTCCCACAAATGCATGTTTTCAGCAAATCAGCCAGATGTCCAAACAATAAAATAGCATATTGTTTTTTACAAAACCGTTTTTAACAAAAGACCATGCTTGTGGTATTTCTGATATACCCATGACAAAATGTGGCCCTGGCCAGATTCCTCTTTCTTACACTCTCAAATCACATTTCCAGATAAGAGTGATCCAGTTACATTTAGAACTGACCGTAAATGCCAAGAATTTATCCACACCAATTCACACTTTGTTAATGCCAACATTCTTTGGTCTTCACCTGGGTATTGAATACTACTTTCCAGCTCTAGGACTTTTTTGATATGGGAAGAAGTTTGGCCAAGAACCAAAGAACAACTTTTGTAAAAATGGAGTGGATGAAACTGCTGAGGCAGTCATTACCTCTCAAACAATAGAAACTACTTCTCCAAAAGTTGTTTTGACAACAAGGTGGGATGTCTGTGCACTCATCTCTAACAAGCTCTCCAAGATTGTTTATTTTACATTGATCATAAGTAGCCTTCAGGATACATACCCTGTCCATGATACACACCATGTCCTTTCCTTTCTCAGCATCACTCAACAGAACTCAAAGATGTAAGAACTCATAACTCTCAAATTGTAAGCTATGTGTCAGTGCAGTAAACATAAAGGTAGCCTCAAAAAACACTATGAATGAGTTAAATTTCTACCAAAACATTTTACTTATGAGCATGCTATACAAAGGTAATAAGTGGCTCTGTAAACATATGGTATAAATGTGGATTTTACTAACTATATTTTTAAAAGAAGAATCAAGGTTATATGAGCAAGGCCATCAGTGGCATCTGATTTTATGTAGCTACTGAGGAGTTCACAACAAACAGATGGGGTAATAGTGAAGCAATGGCAGATTTGATTTTCTTGGGCTCCAAAATCACTGCGGATGGTTACTGCAGCCATAAAATTAAAAGACATTTGTTCTTTGGAAAGAAAGCAATGACGAGCCTAGACAGCATATTAAAAAGCAGAGACACCACTTTGCCGACAAAGGTCCATATAGTCAAAGCTATGGCTTTTCCAGTAATCATGTATGGATGTGAGAGTTGGGCCACAAAGAAGGCTGAGTGCCAAAGAATTGATGCCTGTGGACTGCAGTGCTAAAGAAGACTCTTGAGAGTCCCTTGGAGATCAAACTAGTCAATCTTAAAGGAAATCAATACTGAATATTCATTGGAAGGGCGGATGCTGAAGCTGAAGCTCCAATACTTTGGCCACACAAAGCAAAGAGCCGACTCACCGGAAAAGACCCTGATGCTGGGAAAGACTGAAGGCAAAGGAAGAGGCTGGCAGAGGATGAGATGGTTGGGTGGCATCATCGACTCAGTGGACATGAGTTTGAGCAAACTCTGGGTGACAGTGAAGGACAGGGAAGCTTGGTGTGGTGCAGTCCATGGGATCACAAAGAGCTGGACATGACCGAGTGACTGAACAACAAAAACAAACTGCGGAGTCACGGATGCTGTCCACCTTCAGTGAACCCCTGGGAGGAGAGAAGATTTGAAGGTAGTGGACAACCACGAGATTATACTCACATCCACGAGTTTCTTCACTTCTTTAAGGCACTAATGGCATCAAGCCAGGTTTTATGTTGGAATCCCCAGATTCTGAAGTATTCCACCACATATTTCAAGACAACGGCCTTAGTTCTTTCTTTTCTCCTACAGTAGGACACAAGAAATAGGAATGTCTTGACACAAAGGGAAAAGGAATTATTCTTTACTCCCTATTCTAAATGTCCTTCTTGAGTCAAAGTCTGCTTCCACATTATACAAGATCACTCAAAACAGGCAGGGAAAATTTGCTCCAATCTACAGATAAGGTACTGAATAGAGACACTATCAGAATCGAGATATTTTGGTCACTTATTAAGTGCAGAGATTTTATAGGAACTAATGATCCCATTTAATGAATTAATAAAGAGATAATCATGCAGACTCAGTGGCTTGATCAAGATCAGACAGCTGATTTGTGGAAAGCAAGGGTTTGAACCAGGTTTGGCTAGGCTTATTGTATTATATTCTACTCACAAGTAGAATAAAGACTTGGTTATACCTATAAACCTACAAAATTCACTGATAAGATCAATGGCTAGCCTTGTTATAACCTTCTCTTAAGCATCTTTGGACTATCCATAAACTATAATCAGAGTTGCACTTGGATACAGAAAATTAATAAGAGGATGCTTTATCTATTCTCAGGGAGAATAAGCACTGTAATATCAATGCCTAAAATTATAAAAAGATATCTTTAAGACTTGAAAAATAAGTCAACATATCATAGGTAAGAATTATGTTTTGTATCCTGAGAGTTCATATCAGTGTGCAGTCTTTGCTACACAAATTTAAAATACAGAGGATAAACTAACACACAGAAATATTTGAAGTCACAGATTAGTACCTATTCGTCTCATATAAATATAGTTAAAAGCTTACACATTGCCTTACATTTAATCAATGAACCAAAATAATTTGAAATAGCAATATCATTAAGCATTGCTGAACTAGTGTTAAATCTTTTTTTTTTCCTAAAGTAATGAAGCATACTCATTTTCTGGTTTCTAGTACTATATAATAAAAGTCAAATTTAAGCATCATGTCCAGACTGTATGTGAGCAATCTCAAACTATACTTGAATAGAATAGAATGTCAGATTTAGAAAAGCACGTGTAAATAAAGCAGATTTAAAAATAAGAGTATATAAAAAGGAAAGAACCCCCACTTATGAGCAATCTAGACCTGAAATTGGGCTTCCCTAGTGGCTCAGACAGTAAAGATCAGCCTGCAATGCAGGAGACCTAGGGTTTGATCCCTGGGTTGGGAAGATTTCTCTGGAGGAGGGCATGGCAACCCACTCTGATATTCCTGCCTGGAGAATCCCGTGGACAGAGGAACCTGGCAGGCTACAGTCCATGGGATCGAAAAGAGTCGGACATGACTGAGCAACTAAGCACCGCAGACCTGAAATTGGCTACAAACTTGTAGATGGGAAAGTGAAAGTGGGTCGACCTTTTGTTCCTATACCAAAGCATTTTTATAGATTTTATATTTAAATTGACTTTCACATATTAGAAAAGGCAGAAGAAAGCCCACAAATTTAGAAATCATACCATGATTATCAAATATATCATTTCATAATAATAGAAATGTAATAGTATTGGAGAAGTTATGAAATATTAACATGCAGAACAACTCATTGTGGGCAATTCAATTTCAGATCATCTGGTAACAAAACCACCTTGAGCATATGTTCAATTACGGCACAGAAATGCAGTGACTGCCATTTTTAGAAATGAAAACACGTCTGTGGCAACTCAAATATCCACCCTGAATTGTAAACTCTAATAATGAGAACGTCAAACTTCCAGAGCAACTGTGGCATATGCGATGCTTCTATCATCAGCATAAAACTAGATCCATCATAGCAGGAAGTTAATACACATTTGTTGAACTAATAAATATGCAGCACTGTATGAATAGGAAAATACATGTGATAACTTTCAAAAGCCGGGTTGGAAATTCCCAAGAAGAAACAGTGCTTATAAAGTATCAAAAACAAAAGCTACAAAAAGAGCAATTGATGTTTAAACTGTATTTTCCCATCAATTTGATCAACCATATTTCTAAGCAACATGTAATACAAATCCTGTCACGTTTCAGAATTAATAGCCTCGAGTTCTTAATTCTTACGGAGGTTGACAAATTATTGTTCCTTATGGCACCAGTCACACTTGATCATAAGTAGCATCTCTACACGTTAACGTTCCTTCCATCAAATTGAGCCTAAGTTTATTTGTCTAACACAACACGCCAAAAGGCCTATGATGCAGAATGAATCAAATGTGTTCCATTAATGAGCAAAATGTTTCATGTGTGGAAAATGATTCTCCAGCTTCCAAATGGTTTCATACAAATACAAAGCCTCTGCTGCAGTTGTTATTTTATTTCCAAGGTAAATGACTGCTGTCTACTATTTTTGGAAGTAGCCCTAAAGTTGTTTTCAACTCATTGAGCTCGGAGGCACTAAAATGTCACAGATTTATATATATATACACACACACATATATATGTATCTTTCCTGGCATCATCACATACTTGTTTTTCTAAGCTTTCTTGAGGATTTATTGAGAAAATAATGTTATATCAAGACTGAATTAATAAACATTCTTTGAGGGAGCATGTTCTCTCAATATGCTATGTTTTTTGGTTCCACTAAGTATTCTAAATAGCATAAATTAAAATCTCTATTCTATTCGTTAGAATGCACTATTAAGAGGGAAATGGAAATCTCCATAGACCTAGCATTCAGAACAAAACAGATAGGGTTTAAATATCCAGTTCACCAGAAATTGAAGATATAATTTTGAACCAGTTACCTCACCTTTTGTGTTATCTATAAAATGGGCATAATTGTACCCAATTTCAAGATTAAATAAATTTATTTATGTAAAATATAAAGCTTAGTGCCCAGCATGTGAAAGATGCTCAACAGACTTTTCCCCACTTTTGACATCTGCATTCCAGTTTAAATTGATTAGGAAAAGTTCTCGAAACTGTTGCTCTCTTTGAGTGCTCCAAACAAAAGAATAACTGATCAGTTTGTAAGCCTAAAAGAAACAAACTGTGATGAATTTCACATTTGAGAGAACAATAAGGGATAAAATTCGTGTAAATCCTTATGGTCTTCAGCAGGTAACATTTTCAAAAGGGTGTGACTGCCCAGATTTTTCAGCCCTGGCCTTACCTCAACCCATTGCTTCTCTCATGATACAGAAACTTTGACATAGGCAGAAGGGGACTGAAATATTAAAGTTCACCTTCTTGACCTAAAGCAGCTATTACCTGATCATGGCAGAAGACAATCTCATTTGATGGAAGGCCAATCAGACTAAATAGATAGGAGGAACATGTCTACTATCTAGGATTCTTAAGGTAAATATGTTTCCATGGGGTCAGAACCCTCTGGTCTCAACAGATTAGATATCCTATAAGAAAAAAAGACATCTCTGGGTCCTGATCATGCCTTGGAAATTAAGGTATTTCTAGGATAACTCTCTAACTCATAGCCAACATTAGAGTGACCACCTCTCAGGCCCTACTTCTTTGGCTTGATGTCCTAAAAATATTAAATTCACAAATGCTAAAGACAGCTTCAGAGATACCAAAGATTAACTACAATCAGAACACTTAAGTAAATACTCTTTATTGTAATATCATATATATTTGAAAGTTGATCATTCACATACAGAATTAAATTTCCCATTAACAGTTTAAGCAACTAGAAAAAATTCTGACCTTTCAGAAAATCAAGATCTCTCTATTCAACTATTTTAGTAATAATGTAAAAGAACTAAAAATGTAAGAGACATATTCCTTTAAAAACAAGAAATATCATTCCAAAGACATCATTTATTTAAATTTTTTTTTATTAAGTGTGATCACTTCATCTTTTATAGTTATATTCCTACCCTAGAATCTAGTCAAATTGTTTTTTATAAGGGTGTTTTCAGACATTAGGGCTTAACAATGAAATAAAATTTCAAGGAATGATTTAAGCAAAGTTTTAAGATCTTTTGTGAAAGTAGTTAAATATCTGAGATGTAAATCCATGTCTTATCTTTCATCTTTGGAATTAATTCTCCCCCTAAATACTACATTTAGCTTTAAAAGGATATAGGATTATGCTATAAGAGTTTTCTTCAATATATGTATTAAAAACTTACTTCTGTTTGAATCTATTTGGAAATATAAAATCTATAATATCACAAGATTAAAATTATATACACACAATGGAAAAAAGGAAGTTATAAACAAGACCATTACGGGGTAGTTTACATAATTGTGGAAATATCTTTTAAATTCCTTATTGAATGCATTCTTAGTCGCTTAGTCAAGTCCAGCTCTTTGTGACCCCATGGACTGTAGCCTACCAGGCTCCTCTGTCCATGGGATTTCCCATTTCCTTGTCCAGAGGATCTTCCCAACCAAGGGACTGGACCTGCATCTCCTGTCTCTCCTACATTGGTAGGTGGATTCTCTACCTGCTGAGCCGTGTGGGAGGCTCCCCTCCCTACTGAATAACCACTCTTAAAATGCTAGATGGTCCACCTTGATTGAAATGCTGTTCATGTTATTGGTTTGGGTCTCAAACTGGAATTCCTGAGCTTAGAACTCAGTGATAGAACATAATCTTGATGCAACTTTGACATCAGGAGGGGTGTAACTGCTGCCATTAGAAGGGATGATGAAGCAATCTCAGCCCCTCCAGTCTGCCTGATACAGCACAAAGCTGAAGACCACTGTGAAAAACAGTCTTGCAGTAACTTCCTCCTATAGGCCTTAGCTCACACAGGGCCTAAAATCAGATTGTATTTGATGCGATTGGACAAACCCCTAACACGCACTGAATATAATTCCATTTGTTAAGAGCTTTTCTGAGATAAAAATAAGACCCAAAAGAAAACCACGAGATCCATTTTTAAAAAACTGAACTGAAAGACATTTTGTGGGCACCCTTAAAGAATGAAAGTTGGAATGAGGGCAACTCCAACGCCTCAAGCCAACACCTGGGCCGTATTTCTATGTCAATGTCTCAGCTCTGCTGGGCTGGGGCAAGGTGGACACATTTCATTGCATGACAAACTCAGGTCCTTTCTGACAAGACCACTGATCTTAGTTATGGTTTCGGCTTTGATGTTACTTATGTTTTGGATCACTAACCCCAGACAAGTAACTGCACTGCTTGTTTTATAGGCCAGTGATCATGAGATAAACATTTGCGATTTCACGGCCCTGACTAGGAGAAATCTTTACTGAAAACCTATGACAGGAATGTGGAGTAGGAAATAGCAATCCACTGCAGTATTCCTGCCTGGACAATTCCATGGACAGAGGAGTCTGGCGAGCTACACAGTCCATGGGGTCGCAAAATGTCAGTCACGACTGAGCACACACAGAGGCATGATAGGAATGACTTTAGACACTATCACTAATCATCTCATCACCATAGACCAATACTGCAGCCTGAATTTTTAATGAAATTCTCAGCTGCTACCTCTAGCTGGATACCAACACATTTAAAACAGTTTCTAGACACGAACAAACTATTATGCTATATGATGAAAATATTAAAGAATATGATATCTATTTTATCTCCTATCTGCACATATGCAACCTGTGAGGCAGAAAGATCCAGCTGCCAGTCCCAAGTGAAGACTCTCACCATATGAGAGACAGCAAAGCTCATAACGCTGCCAATCACCAGAAGTAGGAGCCTGCAGACTGGCCCCCTTAATCTTCCACAGGTTCAGAGGGACCAGGGTGGACTCAACATGCAAGGCATTGGACAGACCCATGCTTCACCGACAGAAAGAAATGCAATGAGATCAGCATCTGTAAGGCCAACTGTTGTTCAGTCACTAAATCCTGTCTGATTCTTTGCAACCCCATGGACTACAGTACTCCAGGCTTCCCTGTCCTTCACTATCTCCCATAGATTGCTCAAACTCATGTCTATTGAGTCGGTGATGCCATCTAACCTTCTGATCCTCTGTCACCCCCTTCTCCTCCTGCTCTCAATCTTTCCCGGTATCAGGGTCTTTTCCAACAGGCACATAAAAAGATGCTCAACATCACTAATTATTGGGCTTAGTCACTCAATTGTGTTCAACCCTTTCTGACCTCATGGACTGTAGCCAGGATCCTCTATCCATGGGATTCTCCAGGCAAGAAAACTGGATTGGGTTGCAATGCCCTCCTCCAGGGATCTTTCTGACTCAGGGATCGAATCAGCGTCTCTTACATCTCCTGCATTGGCAGGTTCATTCTTTACCACTAGTGCCACCTGGAAAGCCCCATCACTATTAGACAAATACAAATTAAAACGACAGTGCAGAACCCCTTCACATTGATCAGAATGGCCACCACTAAAAACTCTACAAACAACTGATGCCAGAGAGGGTGTGGAGAAAAGGGAACTCTCCTACACTGTTGGTAGGAATGTGAGTGGTGCAACCACTATGGAAAACAAATGCAGAGATTCCACAGAAAACTAAAAAAAATTAAAATTACCATTCCTGGGCATATATCTGGAGAAAACCATAATTCAAAGAGATATTTGCATCCCTCTGTTTATAGCAGCACTATTTCCAATAGCCGAGACATGGAAGCAACCTAAATATCCATCAGCAGATAATCGATAAAGAAGATATAGTACATATACACAATGGAATATTACTCATCCATAAAATGAATGAACTTATGCCATTTGCAGCTACATGGATGCAACTAGAGATCGTCATACTAAGTGAAGTAAGTCAGCAAGAGAAAGACAAATACCATATAATGTCACTTACACATGAAATCTAAAATGCGGCACAAATAAACCTATCTATAAAACAGAAACAGAATCTCAGACATGGCTTGGGGAAGGAATGCAGTGGGAGGTTGGAGTTAGCAGGGGTAAGCTACTATGTATAGACTGGGTCAACAACAAGGTCCTATCATAAAGCACAGGGGAACTATCTTCAATATTATATGATAAACCATGATGGAAAAGAATAAAACATGTGTATACATATATAACTGAAGGACTTTGCTCCACAGAAGTTAACACAACATTGTAAATTAACTATAGTTCAACTGGAAAAAAAAAGGTCAGCACCTGTAGTATGTTCCCGTCTCCCACGGCCACAGTCTCTCTTGATGAGCCATCATGAAAGTTGGACTAAACACACCCCTCTCCTGCTATAAGCAAGACCCATTCAGTTACCAGGTGTGTGTGGTGGGTGGGAGCCAGACACACTGGCGGGCTGATCAGGTGCCACATGAGTATACAGTTAACAACATAAGAAAGTTCACTGTGTACCCAGAAGGGAAGAAAAGTTTTTCCTAGTATGGAAGAATACGGGACCAAACAGCAGCTCAGTCTTTAGCTTCCACATGGGGGATGCTCCATCTCACACTGGATATCCATACAGTGAAAGAGCATTTGTCCAAGAAAGAAATACACCATTAACTGATGCTACACCATGGATGAAACTTGCAAGTAATATCCTAAGTGAAAGAAGCCAAACAAAGACCACAAATTGTATGATTTCTATTTACATTAAATGTCCAGAATAGGCAAATTCACAGAGATAGAAAGATTAGTGTTATGAGGAACCTAGATGGGGGAAGATTATGGAAAATGATGGCTACTAAATAAAGGGTTTCTCTCTGGGATGATGATAATATCTCGGATTTAGTGGTGATGGCTGAACAACATTATTAATGTACAAAACCAACTAAGCTGTCCACTTTTAAAGGGTAAATTTTATAGTATGTGAATTGTGTGCTAAGTCGCTTTGATTGTGTCTGACTCTATGCTACCCTATGGACTGTAGCCTGCCAGAATCCTCTGTCTATGGGATGCTCCAGGCAAGAATACTGAAGTAGGTTGCCATGCCCTCCTCCAGGGGATCTTCCTGACTCAGGGATCTAAACAGGTCTCTTAAGTCTCTTGCATTGGAAGGTGGGTTCTTTACCACCAGTGACACTTGGGAAGTCCCAGTATGTGGATTATACCTATTGAATAATGCTTACCTTTTTTAAAAGTGGGGTTAAAGTAATAATAATAGCTAACACATATGAGCATATACTATGCATCAGTCACTATGCTAATACTGATGTCACATTGATGGCCTTATTTAATTTGAAAATAATCTCAAGGGATCCAAACTGCTTTCATCTCCATCTTATAGGTTTTAGAGAGATTGGAAACGTTTCCCAAAGCTGGTCAGTGAGCAAACAGTAGAGTCGGGACTGCCATTTCTGGCATCTGGCTCTGAATCCACGCTCTTGACACCACGCACCACCTCAAGCAGTCTACCCTTGGGAAGGTCTGAAACATGCTGGGTGATTCTCTGTGTGTGTATCTGTGTTCCAGCCCTGATAGTAAGTAAGAAGAGTAAAGCTGCCAGGCGTTCAGCGGCAGCTCCTTTTCTGCTTGGCTTAAAATAACTGACGGAAGACGTTATCAGACAAGTCAACACTTTATAAGTGCTGAACTTTTCCATAAACACCTGGAGCTGGAGGTAGCAGCAGAGAAATAGGCCAGCAAGAATTATGAGAGGTTAGGCCCCTTCCAAGGTAAACATACCTTAAAATATAGAGAAGTCCAAATCAAAACAAGTCAGCCTGCTGACAGTAGCTTATTATTTTTTTCAACTGGAATATTTTAAGGATTCTTTCCTTTGTGAGCAGGCCCAAAATAAAATGGTGTATAAAAATTTTAGAAAACCTTCCTTCCAATCATAATCATTTATAATCCAGAAACAAAAATGGAACTAAATAGCATTTACTATACATGGAACACAGTTAGGAATAATTAGAAATAATTATGAAATGAAGAAAACTCTATATTAGGAACTTACAATAATATAAAATTTAAGATGAAAAATAGAACAGACAACATGTAATTGTATTTTAAACCATGTTCAAACATGTATTCTTATTGAACCTGATAAGCTTAGTTTGGTCCTATACAAAATCCCAGTCATTTATTTTTATAATAGCTTACAAAGTTGTATTTGTATGCATAAGCCCATATTAAATATCTCATTAAAAATGGAGAATGAAAAGACTGCAGGTTGGGAGAGAGGAATGAATAGCAGAATCTTAAGCTACTCATTTGGCAGTAAGCCCTGAGTTGTTGTTTGGCCAGTGAGCAGTTGTGTGCCAGGCAATCAACAATTTTCTGGGCATCTATTATTGCGTCATTAAGAAAATTCCAATTACTATACTTGGCAATTTTTTGTTTGTCTGTTTCCAGCTCTGGCTACACATGTAATTTAAAATTTCTAGAGTCCTCTTGGAAGATATGAGTGAGAAATACTATTGTCTTGGTCTAATGGTAGTGACTGGGCCCACTGTTTCCTTCATTGACAAAATTCAAATTAATGACTTTGAAATTTTGTATTTCTTTAGCATGCATATAAAATATAAGTATCATGGTAACTGTACCTTATAATGCATTTTTTTAATGTGTTTATAGTGGACATTTCCAGTTCTCTTATTCCTGATACCACGCTTAAGTATCTCTCCAGTTCAGTTAAGTCACTCAGTCATGTCTGACTCTTTGCAACCCCAACAACCGCAGCACGCCAGGCCTCCCTGTCTATCATCAACACCCAGAGTTTACCCAAACTCATGTCCATTGAGTCGGTGATGCCATCCAACCATCTCATCCTCTGTCATCCCCTTCTCCTCCTGCCCTCAACTTTCCCAGCATCAGGGTCTTTTCCAATGAGTCAGCTCTTCGCTTCAGGTGGCCAAAGTATTGGAGTTACGGCTTCAGCATCAGTCCTTCCAATGAACACCCAGGACTGATCTCCTTTAGGATGGACTGGTTGTATCTCCTTGCAGTCCAAGGGACTCTCAAGAGTCTTCTCCAACACCACAGTCCAAAAGCATCAATTCTTCTGTGCTCAGCTTTCTTTACGGTCCAACTCTCACATCCATAAATGACTACTGGAAAAACCATAGCCTTTGCTAGATGGACCTTTGTTGACCAAGAAATGTCTCTCCTTTTTAATATGCTGTCTAGCATAACTTTGTTATGTCTGGTCATATGTCTGGTCATAACTTTCCTTCCAAGGAGTAAGCGTCTTTTAATTTCATGGCTGCAATCACCATCTGCAGTGATTTTGGAGCCCAGAAAAACAAAGTCTGACACTGTTTCCCCATCTATTTGCCATGAAATGATGGGACTGGATGCCATGATCTTAGTTTTCTGAGTGTTAAGCTTTAAGCTAACTTTTTCATTCTCCTCTTTCACTTTCATCAAGAGACTCTTTAGTTCTTCTTCGCTTTCTGACATAAGGGTGGTGTCATCTGCATGTCTGAAGTGATTGATATTTCTCCCAGCAATCTTGATTCCAGCTTGTGCTTCATCTAGCCCAGCATTTTTCATGCTGTACTCTGCATATGAGTTAAATAAGCATGGTGACAATATATAGCCTTGACGTACTCCTTTCCCTATTTGGAACCAGTCTGTTGTTCCATGTCAAAATCTCTCTCCATCTACTGCCAAAAATGTTCATTCTTTTTTTCTTTCTTTAGTAATCCACATATTCTAAGTTGCTTCCGTACCAGTTTGCACAATCCAGGTAAAAGAATCCTAGGTAGTATTTCTGTTCCTGGCAGAGATCCTGGAAAGTAATGTTATTCGTTCCTTTCTTCCAAACGAGCTAGTCTTACCCCCAAATCCTCATTATCAGCAAGTATTTATAAGCATATACTGTGTGCAAAAAGCTACATAGTGCTAAGTCTTGGTAAAATTTTTGACTAACATATATTTTTTAGGCATACATAATAGTGTGCATTCTTTCCACCATCTCATACTGTCTCAGAGGATGGAGTCTAAGGGGAGAGCTATGTTTAGGAGACAAAAGGAAACAGCTCATTGGATCAAAGAATTTTCAGTGTGTGACGTTATGGAGATCAAGAGAAGGCAGAGTTACAAGACAGTGGAACTGGAAAATAGTGCTAGATAATGCAAAGACTGTAAGGAGAATGAGAAGTGATAAAAGGCCCCCAGATTTGGTCAACAAATAGTTGCCAGTAACTGTAGACAGTTGGAGGGAGCTTTGCCTGGAAAAATAAAGGTGCATGCTTGGAGAAAGACCTTAGCTTCTCTTGCCCCTGCAACGGTATTAATGGAGAGACCCTACTGCAGTCAATTCAGTACAACCAATATCTGATGGTCACCGCCTATGGCTAATCAGGGAAGCTGAAGCCCTTGTTCTCAAGCAGCTTACAACTCAACCAGGGAGACAAGTTCTTAGACATGAATAAAACTAGAGAACACACGGGTTGAGGGGAACAAACTAAGGCACTGGTTTCTTCCCCTTCCATGACTGCCTTTGTCCTGCTACCCTTCTTGTGCTTCTGGTCAGAAGAGGAAACACAGAATTAACCTGCTGCACCAATCTCAGGCTCAGGTGCCCTCTGTCAGAAAAGCGGTCAGCTGCCACAGTGCCAGAAATGTCAACATTATCGTCAGATCATCAGTTCCTTTGATTAAGAATTTAAAAGGAAAAAAATAAAGTGACTACCATTGACATTCCTTCATTTCCTCCATTTATTTCACAAGTCTTTGTTACTCCATAAAATAAGAAAAAAATCAATAGCCAGATTTTTGAGATAACTGCTTTGATTTAAAAATTATATATCAACCCATGCACCTATGATCGATTAATCTATGGCAGAAGAGGCAAGACTACACAATGTTTCAAAGACAGTCTCTTCAACAAATGGTGGTTGGAAAACTGGACAACTACATGTAAAGAAAAAAATGAAATTAGATCATTCTTTCACACCATACACAAAAATAAGCTCAGGATGAATTAAAGATCACACTATAAGACATAAGAAAACATAGGCATAATACTCTCTGACATAAATTGCAGCAATATCTTTTTTGACCTGTCTCCCAGAATAATGGAAGTAAAAACAAAAATAAACAAATGGGATCTACTTACCCTCAAAAGCTTTTGCACAGCAAAGGAAGCAAAATAAACAAAACAAAAGGACATTCTACAGATTGGGAGAAAATATTTGCATATTTGTGGAGGTGACCAACAAAGGATTAGTCTCCAAAATTTACAAACAACTCACAGGGCTTCCTGCCAATTCAGGAGACATAAGAGACACAGGTTCAGCCCCTTGGTTGGGAAGATCCCCTGGAGAAGGGCATGGCAATCCACTCCAGTTTTCTTGCCTGAAAAAGCCCATGGACAGAGGAACCTGGTGGGCTACAGTCCATGGGGTCACAAAGAGTGGGATATGACTGAAGCAACTTAGCACACACATGAGGCTTCACAACATCAAAACAAACAGCCCACTCAAAAATAAGCAAAAAACTAAATAGACATTTCTCCAAAGACGACATACAGAAGGCCAAGAGGCACATGAAAAGATGTTCAACATCACTAATTATTAGAGAAATGCAAATCAAAACTACAATGACATATCATCTCACACCAGCTAGAATGGCTATCATCAAAAAATTCACAAACAATAAATGCTGGAGAGGATGGGGAGAGAAGGGAACCCTCCTTCACTATCGGTAGGATTGTAAATGGTACAATCACTATGGAGAACAGTATGGAGATTCTTAAAAATTAAAATAGAGCTACTATGTGCCCCTGCAAGCCCACTCCCAGGCATATATCTTTTTACAGTAGCCAAGACAGGGAAGCAACCTAAATGTTCATTGACAGAGAAATGGATAAAGAAGATGTGGCATATATATACAGTGGAATATTAGTCAGCCAATAAAAGAGAATGAAATAATACCATTTGAAGCAACAGGGATGGACCTAAGGATTGTCATACTGAATGAAGTCAGACAGAGAAGGAAAAAATTTATGGCATCCCTTATATGTGGAATCGAAAAATAAATGATACAAATGAACTTACAAAACAGAGAGACTCATATACTTAGAGAATGAATTTATGTCGTAGGAGGAAAGATGGGGGGACTGCATAGTTAGGGAGTTTGGCATCAACATGTACATATTGCTATATTTGAAATGGATAACCCACATGGACTTACTGTGTATCACACTGCTCAACGTTATGTGCAGCCTGGATGGGAGGGGAGTTTGCGGGAGAATAGATACATGTATATGTATGGCTGAGCCCCTCCAGTGTTCACCGGAAACTACCACAACATTGCTTGTTAATTACCTATATCCCAATACAAAATAAAAAATTAAAATACATGCATATCAAGATTTCTGCCACTGAATATATCTATTTTGTACATGTATGAATAGTTTTTAATTCAAAAGTTTCAGACACTACTGAAAAATCCTGAAAAGATTATAGCTTTTGCTACCGAGTGTACTTTTGAAATATCTGTATGATTTGAAGTTTTGCATTTAAAAGTCTCCAGCAATATTACAAAATATCTGTTACACAAATATCAGAAGTAGCATTATAACCATAATGATTGACAATTCACTAGGAAAATAATTCTTCATTCTTCATAAAATGATGTAATAGAACTCTTAACTACCATATAGTTTCCCCATTAAAAAAATCAATAATTTTTATAGTACTTACACTTAATTCTCTGAAGTATTCTCAAAGTTGGACAGTGACATTTCTCCACAAAGAGCAGTGCTCTATGCCATTATTTGTTTTATCTGTAAATTTTCTGGATATGCATAATAAGCTACAGTGTCTTATGAACCTGTGACAACAGGGATATCAATGTTCTACTGCTTGGCATCTAAAATAACCTTTGAGGAAAGCTACTGCATCTTCTAGATTGAAGGGGCTGGTTTAAGTTTTTTCTCCTTATTACTTAATAACCACCTGGTAACCTGCAGAAAAAGTGTCAAATACATCTAAAAGAAGGGGTTTGTCATTTCTAGAATGACCACTTGCCTTTCCCAGGTGACAGCTGGTAGGAGCTTTATCCAACCCATTTGAGCGATTTGGACAGTGTCAGCTGTTTCTACATCTCCTCACTATACTGAGTAACATTCAGGGAGTTCTGTTGAACACCATTCAGGAAAAGATATCAGGGATTAAAGAGCAGACAACAGCAGAGAATTGGTTATCTAAAGGAATAGTAACATAGCGTCTCCTGAAATGGAGAGATCTAGTCTGATAGCAATCACAGAAGAGCCCAGCAAGCAGAGGGCCACACACCCCCTCAGGAAATTCGAGCTTCACAGGGAATCCTTTGTCCACAATGTTTAAAGATCTCTCCTGGAGGGATTAAAAAGTCCTTGAAGCAATGATCCAATGAGACACCGAGAGGCAGTGGGTATTGTAGGATTGTTCTCCACAGTTCACCAAGTACCAGCAAGGATGTGAGCTCAGATGCTCAGAAATCGCTGGTGGAAATGCAAACTGAAAAACCATTTGGAAGTTTGTCTAACAAAGTTAAACATACATTTATTCTACCGGCCAGAAAATTCACTCCTAGATGTTTACCCAGGAGAAGTTAACACTTATGTACATACAAAAATCCACATGTGAATATTTATAGAAACTTTATTCATAATACCCCAAACCAGAAACCAAATTACTGTCTTTTAATAGGTTAACATATTTTATTGTTAACCATACACTGTTTGTAGGTGCCCTTTATGAGACTGAAGATGTTCCTTTATATTCTTAGCTTGTTGAGAGTTTTTGTAAGGAAGGCGGGTTAAGCTTTTTCTGCATCTAATGACATGATTGTATGGTTTTATTTCTTTTGTACATTGATACGGCAAATTACACTGTTTGATTTTCAATTGTTAAATGAATCCTGCATGCCCAAAATGAAACATGTTTTGTTATGATCTATTATCCATATTATGTGTCACGGGGTTCTACTTAATGAAACTGTCCTGATAAGTTTTGTGTCTATGCTCAAGAGAGATCATGGAACGGCCTATAGCTGACTTATCTTGAAATGTCTTCCTGCAGTTCTGGTAACAGGGTAATTACGCTGTCATAAAGTGAATTGGGAAAGATCCCTTCCTTTTCCCTTTCCAGAGAAAGCTTCTACAGAATTTATATCATTTTTAAATAATTCATCAGTGAAATCATTTATACATGGAGCTTTCATTTTCGGAAAGTGTTAAACTATAGCTCAAGTTCTTTAATACACATAGACTATTCGGATTATTTTTTTCCTCATGAGTTTGGTGTTTCATAGCTTTCAAGGAATTTGTCCAGTTTATCTAGGAACATAAGGACATAAAACATTTCCTAATATTTCTCATACTTTAAAAACCTCAGAATCTGTCAAGTTGTTTCCCCTCCCCACTTTTTTTTTATTCTTGATATTGATAATCTGTATCTTCTCTCTCTCTTTTGGTCTGACTGTAAGCTTATTAATTAACTTTAGCTTAAAAAACTGTCTTTTGTTTTATTGATTTTGTCTGTTGATTTTCTGCTTTCAATTTCATTAATTTAGGCTGGCATCTTCACTGTTTCCTTCCTTCTTGCTTATTTTGGTTTCAACTTACTTCCTTTTAACTGTTTAATGTGGAAGCTTAGATAACTGGTACCTGACTTTTCTCCTTTTCTAATCAAGTATTTGATGCTACACATTTCACTCTAAGCACTACTTTAGCGACATCTCATACATTTTGAAATACTGTGAGTTTTCATTCAACTTAGTTATTTCTGATGTTCTTGTGTTTTTCACCAAATGGGCTCTTTACAAGTATAAGCTTTACTTTTTAAATATTTACAAATTTCTCACATATATTTCTACTACTTGTCTATTTTTTTAATTCTACAAGGTCCAGGAAGTACAGTTTTATTTCAATTTATAAAATTTAATATGACTTATTTTCTGGCCCAGAATATGCTCTGTCTTGGCAAATGATCCATGTGATCTTAAAAAGAATGTGAATTACTCTGCTATTGTGTGATCTATAAATGCAATTAGTATTTTCCAGGGTTTCAACACCCTTACTAATTTGCTACTAGCTATCTCAATTACTGAGAGAGAAGTACTGAAGATCCTTACCATAATTGTGACTATTATCTACAAATTAACTGTAATTGGCTAGTTTTCTTTAATTTCTAATAGCTTAAACTTTATATATTTTGAAGCTGTGTTGTTAGCTGTGTATACATTTACTATCATGATGGCTTCTTCATTAATTGACCCTTTAGCCCTATAAAATACAATATATGATATTTATTGCTCAGAAACCTACTTTCTTCTGATTACTGTCTGGTATACCTTTTTCCACACTTTTCACCTTAAACCTATTTGTACTTGACATATTTTTGATCAGTAACTTTCTATTTCTGTATCATGGTATTCTTCACTGTTAAAGATATATCAGCTGTTCTGCCTACTTCTTAGGGTTATTATAAAGGTTAGATGAGATAATTTATATGAAAAAAGTTATGTACGCCCTAAGTATGATCATTATTTTAAGATTTTATAGGTCTTAATAAAAAAAGTATTTCAGGAATTTAAATTTATTGAATGCATAAAGAATGTGCTAAGTGGACTAGGTTAGAGGGTGAGAATCTTATTTGGAGACATTTCAGTAATTTAGTCATTAAGTGACGAGAGGGTTTAACAGCTTTGGGTCTATTTAAGTCATTCCCTTGATAACACTTCCTCATATTTTTCACATATCTTTATTCGATGACATGATTTTGCTGTACATCACCTTCAGTAGATTTTGTAAAAGTAAGAAAGTGATTTCACAACAAACTGCAGAAAATTCTTAAAGAGATGGGAATACAAGACCACCTGACCTGACTCCTGAGAAATCTCTATGCAGGTCAAGAAGCAACAGTTAGAACTGGACATGGAATAACAGACTGGTTCCAAATCAGGAAAGGAGTGCGTCAAGGCTGTATATTGTTACCCTGCTTATTTAACTTATATGCAGAGTGCAGCATAAGAAATGCTGAGCTGGATGAAGCACAAGCTGGAATCAAGATTGCTGGGGGAAATATCAATAACCTCAGATACGCAGAGGACACCACCCTTATAGCAGAAAGTGAAGAGGAACTAAAGAGTCTCTTGATGAAAGTGAAAGAGGAGAATGGAAAAGTTGGCTTAAAACTCAACATTAGAAAAACTAAGATCATGGCATTTGGTCCCATCACTTCATGGCAAATAGATGGGGAAACAGTGATTGACCTTATTCTCTTGGGCTCCAAAATCACTGTGGACAGTGACTGCAGCTATGAAATTAAAAGACTCTTGCTCCTTGGAAGAAAAGCAATGACAAACCTAGACAGTATATTAAAAATAAGAGACATTATTTTGCCAACAAAGTTCCATCTAGTCAAAGCTATGGTTTTTCCAGTAGTCATGTGTGGGTGTGAGAGCTGGACAATAAAAAAGGCTGAGTGCTGAAGAAATGATGCCTCCGAACTGTGGTGTTGGAGAAGACTATTGAGAGTCCCTTGGACTGCAAGATCAAACCAGTCACTACTAAAGGAAATCAGTCCTGAGTATGCATTGGAAGAATTGATGTTAAAGTTGAAGCTCCAATACTTTGGCCACCTGATATGAAGAGCCGACTCATTGGAAAAGACTCTGATGCTGGGAATGACTGAAGCCAGGAGAAGGGGATGACAGAGGAAGTGATCATTGGATGGCATCACTGACTTAATGGACATCACTTTTAGCAAAACACGGGAGATGGTGAAGGATAGAGAAGTCTGGTGTGTTGCAGTCCATGGGTCACGAAGAGTCGGACACAACTAAGCAACTAAAAAACAAATATTCACACAAATGCAATGGATAGATAAATCATGTCTCCATCTACCTTGTTATGCTTTTATTCATGTTACAAGCATTAAATGGGCTTCCCTGGTGGTTGATCTGGTAATGAATCTGCCTGCAATGAGGGAGACCTGGGTTCAATCCTTGGGTTGGGAAGATCCCCTGGAGGAGGAAACAGCTACCCAGTCCAGTATTTTGACCTGGAAAAGTCCATGGACTGTATAGTCCATGGGTTTCAAAGAGCCAGACATGAACTGAGCAACTTTCACCAACACAAGCATTAAATAGGTAACAAAGGTACACATCCTGCACTCCATTATACTAAGTCTATTAGCGTGGGAAGAAGACATGAGGGAAGGTGTATCCTACATGACTTTCCATATAAAATGTTAGAACATTGAAATTTATACTGTGTTTAAATGGTGTCAGTGAAGATAAAATTGGACTCTACACGTAGGATCACTTGCTCAGTTTGGCCCTTGTTGGGAACTAACTAAATCTTTCTTTCAAAAGGCCATAATAAAAGCTTTCTCTTTATCTTTGTACTTGAGAAAGAACATAAAATGTATTAAGTGCTCCATAAGAGAGTTATGTAATTCTTGGCATTACAATTTTTTTTAAAGAGCAATTTTCAGAGCATGCTAGAGATCAGAAACATTTCCCTAATGTGGAACCTAAAGAACTACTTTGAAGAAAGGCCAAGGGACCAAATTTTTTTTTTAAGGGCTTTATTTATGTAGAGAGTATTTATCACAGCATCTGTGTATCATACAAGTATATCTGAAATAAAGGCCTCCATAACTGTGGACAGTTTTATGTTTTAGTGAAGGCATAGAGAAATATCCAAATACACACCAAAAGTGGTTTATCAACAAGAACAGCTTAGAGACATGATTCATATACCATATAATTACACTTTCTAAAGTATATAATTCAGTGCTTTTTCATGTATTCATGCAACCACCCCTGTTATCTAATTCCAGAACATTTTCAACCCAAAATGAAAATGCACACCAAATATTAGCTATAACTCCTCTCAATTTCCCTCTTCCAAATCTTGTTTACTTCTGTCTCTGGGTTTGCTTCTTCTTGATATTTCATATAAGTAGACTCATATAATATGTGACCTTTTGTTTGGGGCCTCATTCACTTAGAATACTGTAGATAAATTTGCCATACTAACAATATCAAGTCTTCCAATCCTTGAATACATATATATTCCTTTTTATTTAGATCATCTTTAATTTCTTTCAATGATGTTTTGTAGTTGTAAGTATACAAGTCTTGAACTTCTTTCATTAGATTTATTCTTATATATTTTTTAAATGTTATTAGAACTGGAATTGTTTTCCTAATTTCATTTTTGGATTGTTCATTGATAGTATACAGAAATATAATTGAATTTTGTATATCAGTTTATATCCTTTCATCCTGCTTTATTATCTCTAAGCATTTTGAATTGCTGTCCTTATAATTTTTTATATACAGTATTGTGTCATCTGCAAATAGACATTTACATTTTCCATTCAATTTAGATGCTTTGTTCTTTTATTTTTTGGCCTAGTTTTCCTGCATTAAATCTATAGTACAATGTTGAATAGAAACGGCAGTAAATATCTTTCTTTTTCCTAATCTTAGAGGTAAAGCATTCACCATGAGTATGATGCTAGTAGGAGTTTTCAGATTTTTTGTTAGAAACTGAATGTTTGTGTCTCCCCAAAATTCATATAATGAAACTTTAACTCCTGATGTGATAGTTTTAAGTGATGTCAGAATTGAAGAAAGAAATAGACAGTTCAACAAAAAATATTTGGAGATTTCAATACTCCCCTCTTAATAATGAATGGAACAACTAGAGAGAAAATCAACATAAAAATAGAAGACTTGAATAACATTATAAACCAACAGACAATAGTGTTTTTGAATCCTAATTATAGGAAAGCATTGTTTCTAATTTTATTCCCTGATAAATCTGGAGAACTGTGTTCAAATCTGAAATGATACATTGGACCAAGTTCCAAAGAGAACAACCAGGAATGAGATGTGTTATGGAGACAAGAGTTGAAATGATGGCTTGATTTAAAGCATGTAGATGAGAGGACTTGACCAGAAATCTAGCAGATTTCTTCAAATGTTTAAAAGACTACTAAATGGAGAGTCCCTTGGACTGCAAGGAGATTCAACCAGTCCATCCTAAAGGAGATCAGTCCTGGGTGTTCATTGGAAGGACTGATGCTGAAGCTGAAACTCCAATACTTTGGCCACCTGATGCGAAGAGCTGGCTCATTGGAAAAGACCTTGATGCTGGGAAAGATTGAGGGCAGGAGGAGAAGGGGACAACAGAGGATGAGATGGTTGGATGGCATCACCGACTTGATGGACATGAGTTTGAGTAAACTCCGGGAGTTGGTGATGGACAGGGAGGCCTGGCGTGCTGCGATTCATGGGGTTGCAAAGAGTTGGACACGACTGAGTGACTGAACTGAACTGAATGGAGAAAAGACAGTGCTCATACTGTATTAGCACATCAAGTAGAATTGGGACCAGTAAGATGTTTGTTTAATCATTAACAACTACAACTCAGTTTATAGAATTATATTAAAAGATAAGATATTCAATTCAGGGCTTCCCTGGTAGCTCAGCTGGTGAAGAATCCACCTGTAGAGCAGGAGACTCCAGTTTGATTCCTGGGTCGGGAAGATCACCTAGAGAAGGGATAGGCTACCCACTCCAGTATTCTTGGGCTTCCCTGGTGGCGCAGATGGTAAAGAGTCCGCCTGCAATGTGGGAGACCTGGATTTGATCCCTGGGTTGGGAAGATCCCCTGGAGGGCGGCATGGCAGCTCATTCCAGTATTCTTGCCTGGAGAATCCCAACGGACAGAGGAGCCTGGCAGGCTACAGTCCATGGGGTTGCAAAGAGTCAGACATGACTGAGCGACTAAGCACAAGATATTCAAAGATGGAAAAGGTACAAGAGACAAATCCAACCCTTTTAGCAGCAAAGATAGAGCAGAAAGGTACAAGCAGAGGTTTAAAAAATAATGAAATCTTGATCTACAAGTTCTTTCTAACATTGGGATTTTTATTCTATCATTATATCATCTCCAATACGAGTATTTGACCTTCCATGTACTTTGGGTTCCTACTATCTGACCACTAAGATTAGAAGTAGTTGGCCTCAAAGGCTCTAAATCTCCAATTAGAAGGACCTAGCCAGATGTACTATAATTATTTATTTAATTAAAAGTATCAGGTGGAAGGGAAGATGAATCTCTATTCTTTTATATGTATCTCAGAGAGTCCCAAAGTTTTAGAGGCAGTATCATTCATGCAATTTCTTAAGCAAAAATGGACCTAGAGAATAACACAGGTCTCTCCCTTGCCAACAATGTAGTCAGAAATATTTTTATTTCTCACTTTCATTATAACAAAATGTTTTAACATTGGGTGACAATTTTATAACCTATTGATAAAGTCCCCTACTGCTTCCTCTGCTCAGAGTTCATGATTTTATTAAATGGAAGGCAAGGGGGAAAAAAAGGAAGGGAAACTTTGGCTGAGAGTTGGTGATTCTGAGTCATTTTAGAGACTAGAGTATACAATCAAATTTATGGTTATACCCTTATCCCTTTCTGAGGAAATGCTTTTCACAACCACAGTTTTGGCAGACGTCTTCTTGTTGTGGGGATCAGAAGTAAAACAAATGTTTATTGTTAGACTCTGTCTGGCCAGCAAAATTATCATAGCAGAAAATACCCCTTTTCAGTAAATACTGTATTCATGAACTGAAAAAGCAGACTGCTCCATTTCCAGCAATGACGCTCGACCAAGTAAAACATTAGTTGGAGACAATGTGGTCACAGATGTACGACCATTAGAAAAACAAAACTGAAACCAAATGCACACTAAAACAGTGCAAACACATATAAAGATTCTCCTGCGGTTAGGGGAATGGTGATCATGCTTTGTGGTGATTTTGTTTATGATACAAACTTCAAGAGAGCAAAATTTTTTCTGGAATCCTTGGGTATATTACATTTGTCAAATATTGTTTTAGAATCTATTTATCTATTCATCCATCTAGCTATTTAGTTTTAGTAAGTGGAAGGTAAAAGAAGAATGTTTGGCTAATGCAAAGTTTTTTTATCTATCCCTTTAAGAAGTACGAGAAAATAGTAACAGAAAAACAAAACAAAGGTGGATTATTCAGAATACACTGGCTTTGCTCAGTTGGAATTTTTTTAACTTGTCTGACTTCTCACCAGCCTCTATTTAGCAGTGAAATTTTTAAATAGCTGTTGTACGTAGTAGACTACAAGTAGGGACCTAACTCACATTGTAGCACTGTAAAATCTCACAGTTTCAGAAATTTTCATTCACTAAGCATATGTTATAATCTATAATCCTGCATTATGGAGTCACTGTGAGTTGTGAGATTATTTAATAAAAATAAATACACATTTTCTCATTTCAGCCTTTAGAGATTGCAGGGAGTTCCTAACAACAAATAAAATTTCTACTGAGATCACTAAACTATTGATAGCTTGCATACATACTTGATCAACTTGTCTGTTATTCACATTATCAAGAATTCTTTGAACTAAACTCAGAATTACATTTTGGAAGCTGATTTAAACTTACTTAATGATGTTAATACCATCAGAAAGCATTCCTTATGGATTCATTATCTTTTGGAATTGTTTTGATCTTGATTGGAAAGGGTTTGGCACTCAGCCTGAAGTATTATCTGTTATAACATTAAAATCTTAATTTTTTGCAGCTTTATAAAAATTGGCACCACCTGAAGGAATTTTTGTTGCAGAAGATGTTGCTATGCGTATTTCATATCATCATCATCCTTCAGTTTTTAAATTTTGGTGATTTTTTTTTTCAAATAAAAGTAAAAGAAAAATATAAAAGAGTAATGTGCCACTAAGGCAGTGGCCAAAAATCACTAAGCTGATGAAATGGCTTTAATTAATGTGTGAAAAACAACAAGTTTCCTATCTCATACATGTAAATTTCTAGTAATTAATGTCAATTTTTTTTTTTTAAATGGGGCTTCCCAGGTGATGCTAGTGATAAAGAATCCCCCTGTCAATGCAGGAGACATAAGAGATGCTGGCTTAATCCCTGTGTCAGGAAGATCCCCTGGAGGAGAGCATGGCAACCCACTCCAGTATTCTTGCCTGGAGAATCCCACGGACAGAGGAGACTGGCGGGTTACAGTCCATGGGGTCTCAAAGAGTCAGACAGGACTGAAGTGACTTAGAATGCAAGCATGCTATTGAAAGGCAAGGATTTACAAATGTAAATGTTGTCATTCTGCTTACATCTAAAAGAAGGATTTCTTATCTGACTAGGTTGTGACAATATGTATTTGCATTGATTTGTCTCTGCTACATCTGATCTGAAATGTGCTCAATTGTATTTTGGTCAATATTTTCAAAGAAAACTCTTAACCATGTGGCAATAAAAAATAAATCTAAAAAACTGTCAAATATTGTTCCCAAACAAAGGTATCTTCTTTAAGCCAAGCTTTGCAGTATAGCTCATTATTGCATGTCCTCTGAATTGATTTTATTCTCTCGAGTTTCAGAGAACTGTTTTCAATCTCTGTTTACTGTTATTCCTATGCAGATCTGCGATACTGGAAAACAAGCTGCCTGATTTACTGTTGTGTACTTGGAATCCTTTCAAGAAAAAGGAACTGCAATTGATCTTAATAGGGACATGTATACAGAGAATTTAGCCTGAAGAGTACAACTAAAACTTCTTAGATTGCTTTAATATTGAAAGAGGAAACACAGAGGAGTTTTCTTGTTTATCAATACCCGCTTTTCATAATACAAGGAAAAGTTAATTGCCAAAAGGCAATTTTTAAAAAGCAACTTACTGCTTCCTTGCTACAGCTTCCTTTTTTGCTTTACTAAGAAAAATAATACCAAACAGATATGTAATGTAAAGTTAGTGACAGGTTAGGGGAATGAAAAGACAACAACTGAATTATGTCAAAAACATCACATGTGATGCTGATAACTGTTAGGCTGTTTTTCTTCCACAAATATGTAGGAGTATTTTGCGGTGAGTTTCACTCAGACATCCCAACAGATTGCCTCAACGTAATTATGTAAGAGATTTTTCTCTTAGGTATAAGTAAAATGAGACATAAAACACAACAGTAAAAGAGGAAGTAGAGTTTTACTGTTATCTACTAGAGAGTTTCTACGTTTACAAAATCTTAAATAACTCATAGTTTAGGAACTTTCTTCTCAATCCTTAGCAATGACTCACTTGATCACATATTCTGAACCAAAGGTGGGAATGCATGTCCTGATCTCTCTTATCTTCCCTACCCCGATAAAATATACTATTTAGAAACGTGGATATACTATTTAGAAACTTGCTCTGCTGGTAAATGTAGAGCATGAGCAACATGAGTAAAATGACTAAAAATAAAGTCCTACACAGTGATGAGGTGAAAACTGACCCCATGTAGTGGTCTAGTTGGTATCTTCTCTGTTTGTGCATTATGCCACCATTCAGAAACACATAGATTTTATGCTCTTTGCTTAAGGAGCTTATTTTAACATGGCAGAGGCAGACATGTCTGCAGCAGGTATGAGCTGTATTGATTTTCAGAGGAAGGAAAGGAAGGCTCCTAGAGGTGGTCATCTTGCAGTGCCACTTGAGTATGCATGGCCATGGATTCCAAAAGTAGCTCTTTGGAGAAAAATCAGCACTATAAAAGTACTTATCAAATAGATGAGTGAAGCATGAAATAAAAAAATTACAAAAATTAGTGGTTAGATCTTGTTTATGTTTTCTTATCTGTAATATAACCAGATCACTCTTTCTGCTGATTATAACAATTAAGGGGATTATTTTTAGCTTTAAGGAATTTGAAGGTGAGGTGATTTGCTTTTGCACTTCAAAACAAATTTTCAATAAAATTAAAGACTAAATATTTGTGTTTTAAAATGGCAATCTAGGCTCTACTTTTTCTAAGGGCAGTGTGAAGGAGTCAGGCAATTCTAATCTGTAGGATCTAAAAGTAGATATAGACAAAAATAGTGAAATGATCAATTCAGGGTATAGAAAAGTGGCCAAATGCCAGAAACAAAGTGTTAAGTGTTTGTTTATGAAAATCACCTGCTGCGTCAAGTAAAATGAACTTTTGATTTTTTTGAACCAAGGATATTCACATTCTCCCAAACCTAGGCAGTTCAAACTTAAGAGTTTTGCCAGCTGGAGGTGTGTGGAGGTGGTAGACCTAGCTTGAGAGTAACCAACAGAGCAACTAAACATTAAAGAATGATATCATTAAAGTGAGAAAGTCTCACTCATAGAGAAAACACACGCCAAAGGGCTGAGACAATAAACAGACTGAACAAGTTCTAAACTGTACACATGTGGAAGAGACGTGAGGTTGGTGATGGTGGTGTAGTTGCTAAGTCGCGTCCGACTCTTGCGACCCCATGGACTGTAGCCTACAAGGCTCCTCTGTCCATGGGGGTTCTCCAGGCAAGAATACTGGAGTGGGTTGCCATTTCCTCCTCCAGGGGATCTGGTAGTACCATGAATAAAGAAACTCTGGAAAGACATGTAATTGTGCTGCATCTTTGAGTGCATTCCTCAGCCTGAGCAACGCTGAGGTGGCAAAGAGCAGAATCCTTTCTGGCTTCGTGTCTCAATATAACCTCTGCATAAATAATTGCATAATTATTAAACAACAGAGCTGAATGAAAGACCTCAGGAAAGCAATCAGGAGGAAACTCAAAGAAAAAGTCTGATATGAGATATTTGAGGTTGTACACTGTTTTGCAGTTCAAGGTCAGGCAAGTTACTGGATTATCGAAAGAAAACAAACAAAACAAAACTAACAACCTTCTGAAGAACAAAACAGAATCCAGCGTCGCTACCTGGTATTGTCTACAATGCTTAATATTCAAACAAGAAACATAATATACAAAAAAGACCAGCCCCCACCTCCCCCTTACAAAAGTCTATAGAAACCCTGAGTAGGCACAGATTTTGGATTTAGTAGACAACATGTAAAATATACAGGCTCAAATAATCAAAGGATGATATGTTGAAATAATAATGAAAAATTGTTAAATGTGAGTACATAGGTAATATCAGTGAGAAAGTGGAAACTATGAAAAAGATACGAAAACTCTAGAGATTACAAAGTGCGATATCTGAAATGAAAACAAAACAAAACACTAGAGGACACAACAGAAGATTTGAGATGGAGAAGAATCACTAACCAGGAAGTTAGATGAGTAGAAGTTATTCACTATGAATAATAAATCTTTTTAAAAAAGAAAAACAAGACCATAAGTAATATATGGAATAATTTTCAACATTCCAATAGAGCAGTAACTGAAATTCTCAAAAGATAAAAGAGAGACATCTGGCAGAGAGCAAAATTTAAAATATGACCAAACACTTCCCTAATACTATGAAAGTTTTAAATTTGTAGCCTCACAAAACTCAGTAAACACCAAGTAAGATTAAAGTAAAGAAAATCACAGCTAGACGTATACACAAACTATATATGTATGTATAAACTTAAACAACATAAGCAATAAGTTGCATAGGGGTCTGTGTGTGGGTATGTGTAGCAAGAGTGTGCTTATTTATGTAAGAATATGGGGTAGCTAAGTGCCCCAAACTGTAGTCTTGATTTAACAGAACCCGGAAAGTGTGTCAAGAACAGAAAGAATAGGGCTGAGAACATACCTCTAAGAAAGCTCCACATTTAAGGAACAGGTAAAATCACTGCAGATGGTGACTGCAGCCATGAAATTAAAAGATGCTTACTCCTTGGAAGGAAAGTCATGACCAACCTAGACGGCATATTAAAAAGCAGAGACATTACTTTGTCAACAAAGGTCCGTCTAGTCAAGGCTATGGTTTTTCCAGTGGTCATGTTAGATGTGAGAGTTGGACTATAAAGACAGCTGAGCGCCGAAGAATTGATGCTTTTGAACTGTGGTGTTGGAGAAGACTCTTGAGAGTCTCTTGGACTGCAAGGAGATCCAACCAGTCCATCCTAAAGGAGATCAGTCCTGGGTGTTCATTGGAAGGACTGATGCTGAAGCTGAAACTCCAATACTTTGGCCACCTGATGCGAAGAGCTGATTCATTGGAAAAGACCCTGATGCTGGGGAAGATTGAGGGCAGGAGGAGAAGGGGATGACAGAAGATGAGATGGTTGGATGGCATCACCAACTCAATGGACATGGGTTTGGGTGGACTCCAGAAGTTGGTGATGGACAGGGAGGCCTGGTGTGCTGTGGTTCATGGGGTTGCAAAGAGTCAGACATGACTGAGCAACTGAACTGAACTAATAGAGATAGGATTTTTCTTCCAGAAACTGAATAGTCTGAGAGATGATATGATCTAATGATCAGTCATAGGAGAAGGTTAAGAGAGGCAAAAAAATTTATCCTGAGTTGGGAAGGTTGAAGCTCTGAAAGGTCAAAGTGATGTTAGCAATGTAGACATTCTAAGTTAGCATGAAGATGGAGGCATACAGAATGGGAAAAAATACATGACCTAAGTGATATAGAAACATGACCAATGAATGGCCACAGAGAGAGGGTGAGTGTCAAACCTTTAGAAACTTAAAGGCAGAGGAGAAATGGAGGAAGTCCTTGTGCTAGTTATTATACTTTCACTGTGCTTCAAGCAGGAAGATTCATAAAGGAGAAAGCCTGTTAGTACTGTGTGTTGCAGCCCTTAAAATAATAAGAAATTTTCTTACTACAAAATCTTTTATTCTAGCAGCACTACCCACTTTGATATACCTATCAGAGGAAAAGGTGAAGTGTGCCTCCCTGAATATATTCACACAAACTCAGCTTTGAAGTTTCACTTTCTGAAATATATTGGTAAAATCTAGTTCCCTAAGAAATGTTTAACGCCACCTTACTAATCAGGGCCCCAACATAACTGTTTGCCCTTACGTGGAATGAAGAGTAGATTGTCATCCTCGAAAGCTTTGCTCTTTGGTTGAACCTGTAATCGTTTGCTTGGCTTGTTACTGACTGAGAGGGTAAGGGGAGTGGGGCTCCTGAGTTATAATAAAAAGATTTTGCCCTGGGATTTCTGCAGCCACCTACCCAACCAAGATGTTATATTTTCTAGATAAGCATTTGTCTTTTTCATTGTGATTTTCATTTGTACATAGCACAATAATAAATGATCTGTCTCTCAACATAGCTACCCAGCCATGGAATTCCAAAGTCATTAAATATCAAATTCTACCTTTGGAACTCTTATGTACAGAGTGGCTAGTTGGCACAGCCCTAATGCTCAGAGATAATGGAAAGTCAGAAATTTAAAACACCTTTGCTGAGCTGTAAAGCAAAGAATATACAGCAATGCAAGACCAGCATAAGTTAAAGGGGGTAGAATTCTCAAGCAGTAAAAATTCCCAGCCCATTAAAATGACTAACAATATTGCTCTGTATTTATATAGTGTCCACCTACAAAGAAGCTTAAAATGTTTTACTAACATTTTCTCATTAACTCTACCTTCATCTCCAGGAAATATGCAGTGAGAGTTGTACTGCTATTTTTTCTTGCTTTACCTGTGGTTAATGGGATGCCTGGCATAGTAAGGCCATAAATTGAAGGTCATTCTGTGGATTGGTGACTCCAGGAGCTCCTTTGTTTCTCCTTCTTTGCTCTATGGGCAGTGGTACGTATATGTGTGCATGTTTTCAGCTGCTCGGTCATGTCTGACCCTTTGTGACCCCGTGGACTGCAGTCTACCAGTTTCTTCTGTCTTTGGAATTTTCCAGGCAAGAATACTGAAGTGGGTTGCCATTTCTCACTCCAGGGATCTTCCCAACCCAGGGATTAAACCCATGTCTCTTGTATCTCCTGTATCGGCAGGGAGATTCTTTACCACTGTGCCACCTGGAAAGCCCAATAATGTCTCTTTAATCCAGGTTTTTTTTAAATCCAGGTCTTGTCATAGATTGAGAGTGTATGTTTTTGAGTATAACTGGGCTAATGTTACACACTAAATAATGTATCAATATTATTCATAATATTGATAAACTTCTGTTTAAGTTCTCACCCATTGACTAAATACTTTCACAATAACTACCTTTTTTTTCTTCTGATAGGCAGTGGAGAATATTGTTGTGAAAAATAAGTCATTAATCAGTGCAGTTAATCTGTACATTTATGCTTTTGAAGAAATCACAATTCAGAAGAGAAGTCATGAAAAGCACTAAAATTTTCTGAATAAAATTTTACTTAACATATAAGGAAACACCTCTTAACAGACCTGTGTAAGAGTGGTGATATTTCAAATGCAAGTCTTCACATTCTTATAAGAGGCAAGATGACAGGTAATAAATACGAACTTTCACTGATGACCAAAATAGCTTCATTAAAACTTGACATTTTAAAGTAATCATATTCGTTTGGTTATTTTGATGACTTAACATTCAACTGCCTGAAGCACCCTTCGTTACCGGACTGTTTAGTTGTGACAATGTTTTATCTCTGTGCTTTTGCCACACTGTTCCTTCACTCTGAAATACCAGTTATGTCATCTTTTTGAACTCCTTTCTGAGACAGCAAAAAATGCAGGTTCCTCCTTCCACTGGATCTCACTGCACTATGCAAAAGCATATCTACTGTAGTACTCATTCAGATTTCTTAAATATATGCTTATGTACAGTCCTCTTTTATTCTGTGGTCTGCTTTAAGGAAAGGGAGCTTTACTTATTAACCACAGTCCTAGTGTCTGGCATATGATATGCACTCTAAATGTGAAGAATGAATGATGTAATTAGCTCTTGCTAACTCCACTCTATCTTACTGCTTTACTCCATTTACTTAATGAGTGAGTCTGTAGTTAAATACATGATAAATGAATGAATTAATGAGTGAAAGCATTCAACTGATCAATAAATGTATTTTAATAGGCTTAACAGAAAAGACTTCAGTAGACTGCTTCACTTTCAGTACCTATGTGTCATTAAGCCATGTGTAAACTCAGCTTTAAACCTAGCCCTCTTGGTCCCACAGTTAAGCGGCAATGAAGTTACTGTTATTGCTTTCAACATTTTGTGGGGATTATTATCCATAAATATCTCCATTTATGTTTTCTCATCTTCAGAAAGATGTTGTTTTCTGTCTAGATTATCTGCCATTAGTCAAGTTACTAGCACAATAATTTAAAAATATTCTCTTCATCTGTCTCTCTCTCTTGTCCCCAGACACAGGTAGTTTCATCAGAATTCTAAGTATTTAAACTCATTCTGTGTTTTAACCCCAATGGAACATGGTCAGTTAACGTCCTATTCTGCCCACGTTAACAAATCTTCAGTCACATTCTCTCCTCCATGAGTCTCCACCACCTTTTAATCATCCTTTGGGTTTCTCTGTCACCAGGCTCATCAAGTTGTATACATTACAGATATACAGTTTTTTGTACCAATCCTACTTCAATAAAATGGCTTTAAAATATATAAACTTAAAAATTAAGGGTCTAATCAAATGTCAGGGGACAGAATAAAGGAATAGCGCACAATGGGAGGGAGATGTGATGTTTGAGTGGGGAGGAAAAGCCTCCCGGATGGGTGATTGTGAGCAGACTTCCATGAAGTGCAGAAACAACTGTATGTAAATCTGAAGGAAGAACATTTCAGGCAGAGTGAAAGGCACTGACATGAAGACACACTGGCTCAGTTACTGCAAAAGGTCAGTTGTGAATAGATCACAATAATTTAAGGGGAGAACGCTAAGAGAAGTTGGCAGAGTTAAATAGTCAGGGATAACGTGATGTAAGCTGTGCCAGCCACTGTTTGAACTTTGATTTTTATCCACTGAGATATTAATCCACATGTATCATTTGCATCTTACTTCCTTCTTTCTAAAGTGTTTCCATGGTTTATCTTAGGTCAATACACATAGATCCAGTGATTCACTTTAAATACCGTAGACTGTGCCCTTTTACAAATGCACGACAATTTTCTATGCCAGTTTCTTACTGATAGACACTTAGGAATCTTATAATTTTCACATTGTCGGGTTGTTATTATTCATTCAGAAAAATTCTGCCTTACAGCCTGGACTGGAGGGGAGTCTGGGGGAGAATGGATACACGTGTATTTATGGCTGGGTCCTTTTACTGTTCACCTAAAACTATCACAACATTATTAATTGGCTATACTCCAATAGAAAATATAGAGTTTAAAAAAAGAAAGTAACTTTCTGCCTTAAATTAAGAAGAGTTTTGGTTTATTATGACTGACATTGTGAAATAGTTTCTATGACTTAGTTCTGTGGTTTCTAATTAACAATATTTTTGCTTTGTTTTTTTGTCTCCTTTTCCTGCCCATTGTTAGATTGCATTTCCTTGATTTCCATGTTGTTTTCCCTGTTTTGAAATGAAAGCAGTGTACTTTTAGATTTATCATTTAACTGCTTAACACCCATGCTTAAATGTAGTATTTACTGTCCATCTTTTTAAAATTTTTACTAGCGTGGTCATCTGATGTCTTAATTCCAACCAATACCTATCCAAATGTAACAACTTTTACAAGTCAAAAACTTTTACAACTGTTATAATTAATTTCGTATACAATTACTTTGTATTTTCTTCATCTGGGTTTTTTTGTTTTATTGCTGAAGTATATATTTTGTAAGAGTTTTAAGTGGGCCCCTATGGGCAGCAACTCAGTCTTTTAAGTCTGAAATTGTCTTTGTTTTCCTGAGTTATTGTACTGTCACCTGACTTTTACTGATGCTTCCATCTGATCTTTACAAGTCATCTGCTGTGCCCCTTCGCCTCTGATGCTCAGCCTCTGTACTACTGTGTGTCTGTGTGGGCATTTGTTATTATTTGTGCTGCTGAGAACTCAGTATAAACCTTCAATCTGATCACTCCTGTCTTTCTTCAATTCTGGAAAAATTTTAACAAACTATATTAGAATATCACATATCTTCACCATTTTCTCAATTCCCTGCTTCTGCAACTTTTAATAGATAAAGGCTGGAACTTCACCTGCACTCCTCCATTTTTTCAAATTCATTTTCATATATTCTGTTTCTTTCCATCACTGATCTATATTCAGTAACTGTGTAGCTATATTCTAATTAATTAAGTCTGCTAATGCTTTATTCATCATTAGATAATCTAAAGTTTAAAATGGCTGGTGATTTGATTTTTAACTTAGAAAATCTATTTCTAATACAGTCTCATTTTTATTTAATGATTTGTTTCCTTTCTCTGAGATCATTTCCAATATACTTGATTTACACTTTCAGAAACTTCATTCTTAGAGTACGAACCTCCTGTTTCTAATAAGCTAGGTCTCACTCCTAACAGTCTGCTTCCTGGTATTGCTGTAACTTTTTATGGTGATCTAATGATGGGTTCTCCCTTTCTGTAAGAAGTGTTCCAGTTGGTAACACTTGTCTTGTTAGGGTTATAAGCTTTTCAAAGAATCTAGACTAATTTGTGTGTTTCTCATGAGAACTGCCTTGCCATCTATGTCATGTGAAATCAGAGATCATATCATCACTTGGCACCTACTTGGTATTCCAGTTTGTGTTGGTAACATTACTTCTCTAGGCTAAGGGCACTTTTTCCAGCCTCCATTCCACAGAGGAAGCAGTGCATCTGGATTTTTGGCTTTCTGTATGGGGCTCAGTTTTGTTTTCTACTCAAATAGATTTGGAAACTCACCTCCTGCCCCCTAGATGTTATGCCTATAACTGGTTGTAATATTCACATCAACTATTACACTGGGCCTTCAGATCCCTCCCAGCAACAGTTATCTGGGTATTTTCTTTTCTTGCTTGTAATGCTTGCTTTGTTTGTATTTTGCATTGCTTTAAAATGAAGCGACAATGTTTTTCCAAAGCATAATTTCAGTTCTACTATGTGTGAAAAAACATTGTATTTTGAACTCTTGAGCTATATCAAAAGAAAAGCTGCTATCAAGTAGCACAACCTTTTCACAGTTTTGGATAGCACCAAAAGAATTATTTGCAAAAATAATATATACACATACATACATACATATATATATATATACACATACATACATATATATACATACATATATATATATATATAAAAGTAGTAATCATTTTGTGTAGTGAACAAGTTGTAAGAACATCTTGCTGGCAAAAAAAAAAAATCAAGTATTGATTTTTACGTTCTACAAAGCTAAATGGTTACTTTCAACAGATTTTCCCATAGCGTGGAAAAAAAAAATCTTTTTCTTTCACTATATATAACTACTCTTTAGAAACTTGAAACTTGTGTTTAGGGTCCTTTATGACTTGCGGGAATGTACATGAATTTCTTAACACTTAAAAATTTGAAAAAATACATTGCTATTGTTTGGAATCCTTAGAGGAAAAAATAGATTTTATCTACAAATACAAAAATGGAAAAATTTGAGAATTAATACTTTCTTAAAAAACTACTAGATGGAGACTTCCCTAGTGATCTAGAGGTTAAGACTTCACCTTCAATGCAGGGGGTGCAGGCTTGATCCCTGATCAGGGATCCCACATGCCAAGCAGCCAAAAACCAAAACAAGACAGAAGCAAAACTGCAGCAAATACAATAAAGAGGTTTTTTTTAATGCTCCACTTTAAAAATAAAATACGTAAAAAAAAACTACTAGATGAAATTATTCTACATGTGTGTTCTATCTGTGCTCCTACCTCACAGGCACCACAAGAGAAAGTAATAGTCTCTCTTAAAATTCAGAAGAACTTTCATCACTCTACTATTTTTATAAATGTTTTCCTGTTTTCTAAAGTAGTTTGAAGCAAAAGTCTATAAAAGTGCAAATTTCTCTATTAAAAAATAAAGAAATAAATAACTTGAGTAGATGTCAATGTTATACAGCAGTAGTGGAATACAAGTGTCTGTGTGAGGACGCACTTAGTTCAGTTGAATCTGAATTTTTGTGACCCCATGAACTGTAGCTCACCAGGCTTCTCTGTTCATGGGATTCTCCAAGCAAGAATACTGGAGTGGGTTGCCAATTCCTCCTCCAGGGGATCTTCCCAATCCAAGGATCTAACCTGGTCTCTGGTACTGCATACAAATTCTTTACCATCTGAATCACCAGGAAAGCCCAAACTGGAAGGGGATAACTTGTAAACAGAAGTTCTTTTTTACTAAAGACAAGCACATCTGAGAGACTAACAAGTTTCAAATACTCCTACAACACTTCAAACTAATTTCATGTTCATTAGCTGAATCTTATAGTTAATTATTGGATCAGAGTACCAGCAGAGGGTTAAAATATACATATGTATATTAAGAGAGAGATGTGGGGGTAGGTAAATTTTGAATGTACACACAAGTACACACAGATATTTGAAAAAAAAAGTCTGTT
Organism: Cervus canadensis; assembly: GCF_019320065.1. NCBI lineage: Eukaryota > Metazoa > Chordata > Mammalia > Artiodactyla > Cervidae > Cervus > Cervus canadensis. Next base: position 17,124,017 of record NC_057416.1, read on the forward strand.
TAACTATTAAGCTTGGACATTAACAAAAGATTTTGTCAGGCAGCCAAAAGTTCATATTTCGTATGTTCATTCTGTGTTTACACTTCTTTTTAAGGATTTTTGGCATTCAGTGTTGTGTATGCCAGACAATGCCATTAGGAAAGTAGCTTTTTCTGAATTTCTTTTTAGTCTATAACACAATTTTAATTTTCACAGTTTAGTATCTGCACTTGTCAGTAATGCAGATAGCAAAATGTTGATCTACGGCACTGCAAAGCAGAAAAAGCCAAGCATGATTACTCGGATAGCTATAAAGATGGATCTTCTTTTGTATGTGTGTGTCAGTTGAAATGGAGAGGCACTGTGAAAAAATCAAGATGAAAGCATTGTCACTTTGGATAAATAGGGGCTCCAAAGCCTGCTCAGTAACATAACAGCTACCCCCAGGGCTGAGAGCCTCAATAATCTAGAGCGGATCTTTTGAATTAATGCCATGAACTATTTGCTCACTGTATAATTGCAGTTAGAGAACTGTTCCTGTAATTGACCAAAGTTACAAGGTTTCATACCTACTTTTACTTACCTTGACAGCTTACAATTGTGATACAAAGCAGCTGCCAGGATTCTGCACTGCCATTAAATGGCAAGAGAAAACTGCAGTGTTCAAATGAGGCTGCTGCTGCTGCTGCTAAGTCACTTCAGTCGTGTCCGACTCTGTGCGACCCCACAGACGGCAGCCCACCAGGCTCCCCCGTCCCTGGGATTCTCCAGGCAAGAACACTGGAGTGGGTTGCCATTTCCTTCTCCAATGCATGAAAGTGAAAAGGGAAAGTGAAGTCGCTCAGTTGGGTCTGACTCCCAGAGACCCCATGGACTGCAGGCTACCAGGCTCCTCCATCCATGGGGTTTTCCAGGCAAGAGTAGTGGAGTGGGATGCCATTTCCTTCTCAGTCAAATGAGGCTACCAACTGAAAATAAGCCTCAGTTTGGGGATTAAAATATATTTCGATGGTTTGCACTAGGCTTGGTTTGTCTACAAATTTTATTTTCTATTCATTTGAGTGGAGATTAAAATGATAAACTTGAAACTCTTCAAATAAACTCATAATAATATTATTTTTTGGAATTGCTTTTTTTTCTTGAATTTAATTTTAATTTCAAGAAATGTATCTTAAGTGTTCACCCAAACTGCTTATAGATTGTCTAACTTTCTGGTGAAGAAAAGTGAAAGTGTTACTCGCTCAGTCATGTCCCACTCTTTGCAAACCCATGGACTGCAGCCCACCAAGCTCCTCTGTCCATGGAATTCTCCAGGTAAGAATACTGGAGTGGGTTGTCAATCCCTTCTCTGGGTGATTTTCCCTTCCCAGGGGTTAAACCCGGGTCTCCCGCGTTGCAGGCAGATTCTTCACCGTCTTAGCTGATTGGAAGCCCACAGTTAGGAAAAAAGTCATTGAATTAATATTTTTGTGCTGACACCAAACAGTTACAAAGGTGATAATTATATGTCTGTGTCAACCTGACAAACATGAAAATGATCTCTTTGTTGGTAATTTGAACAAAATTTTGAAGAAATGTCTCAGGTATGAAGTGTGGAAGACCACAGATACATGTGAACTAATGGAGAGATATATCTTGTATTACAAATACTCACATCAAACTTTCAGACACACGAAGAATGTAGATAACTATAGCATAACCTAAGATTCTCAGGAAGGCATGAAATTACTTCCACTTTTCCTTTTCTAGAGTTTTTAATAGAGCTTTCCATGGTTATTTATATCTTAAGAAATATAAAAGTATAATAAACTCTAATGTACTAATGAATTTATTTATTTGCAAAACTATGTTTTTATTGATATAAGAGAATTATTGTGGTGATAGAGGTTTTAATACCTATACAGTATTGACCTTACTGGTCTCCAGTCAGCCAGTTTGGGTCACTTGTTTAAACTTTTACCTTATTTGCAAAGTCTAAGTCTAATAAGATCAAGGTGGGGGGTCTTGGGGTTGTTTTGGACGGTGTTTACATTGTCCACCCCATATTTTTTTTCCAGAAATAGCAACCCAGAAACCCTGTCCTTTACTTAATAAGACTTGCGATAGATAGTTATTTAATATTGGTCATTTATAAAACATATTGAAGTGCTATTTATTGATGAGAGAGATATTTCAGCCAATTCTGAAGTTACTGTCAGGTAGGAATTGTTTTAAATCTACAATTTACCTCCACAAAGCCCCAAATTATGTTAAATTTAAGCCACCTACTCAGATCATTTTGTTTTGTAGTATAAAAGCAACCTTGTTGTATCTAAGAAGACATTTTTATGAAAAAAATTAATACTCTATATTTTAAGATTCTAATGCTGGTCTTTAATCATAGAAGCTGTATGAGTTCTAAAATATAAAAAATCTAAAATAACTCTTCCAAAATAATGAATGATAAACCATAGAAAAAGAAAAATATCATCTGTAATTATATTCTAATAAATGTATGATTTGCAAATTTGTGAAAGGGGAAAAGCCATTGTGCAGTGAATCCTAGAATTTTATCATAGTTATTGTTTTCTATTTGTTGTTAGTCCATTCACTTCAAAAAGAGAAAACAAGAATGGGATTTCCCCTAAGTGAAAACAAAAGAAAGTAAGACATGAAGAATTTTTGGCTCTCACTAGTGAAAGATTAGTGCTTTTTTGTATTAAAGATCTTGAATTTATCTTATCTGCATGAAGCAAAGGAATCTGCCCTTGATTCAAGCTATTCTTTTTCTCCTTTCAAAGCAAGGAATATTAAACAGCATGTAAATAAACTTGTCAAGCAAAACCTATTTATTGTCACAGGAAAGGCATTTGGTAGACAGCTTGTCAGAGACTGAAAAATTAACATCTTTTTCAGATTCTTTTTCTTCCCAACAGGTTGATACGTTTAAGACAAATATATAACATAGCCTGGTGTTATTAAAGTATAACTATGACTGCTACATCTCAAGTTTAATAGAAAGTAGTAAATTTAAAATTTTTTGTAGCTTTGACACAAACTAACTTGATATTTCAACGTTAATTGAACTTTGATCATTTCATAAGGTATGCCTGAATGTTCATTACTCCACAACAGAGAAATTTAGCATTGACCAAAATTGCTACAAGAAGGAAAGATATAGTTGGAGAGCTATTTTCACTCACTATTTCACTTACTCACTATTATTTTTCATTTATTTGAATGCCTAGTCCTGCTCTGTTGTATGACAGTAGCAGAAGGGGAAAACTGGTCTCAGATTAACTATTTCAAAACATCTCCTGAATTGGAGCTTTGGGGAATTTCTTCTGAGGATTTGGGCAAAGAACTACCAAGTCTGATGCAGCCAATACTCTACAATTAAGCATGGAGCAAACAAAGACATCAATAAAAAAAATACCAAGATGAATGAGAAGTAATATAAGAATGTCTAAATTTTTGGCATTACAACAGCTTGAAGAATAATGCCTTAAAGTAATCTAAATATCAAAGTCCAAAGCAAACAAGCAAAATTATTTACCAATTAGTTGCATAGTATGCATATGACCACAAATGCATCAAAGTCATAAAGATTCCTGCTCACTGAATCTCAAGATAAATTTACCTTCACATGGTAGAGACTGAATAGCTCATCCCAAACAAAACTCAATAACTATATGGCACAAATCTTTGACCATGACTTCCTCCTGGGTGGTTGAACCACTACTCCCCGAATTTTCCCTGTGCACAGGAAATAATCCACCCATGATAACAAAGTTACCAGCCTCCCTCTCCTAAAGCAAGATGAACATATTCTGTTTTTCACTGTCAGAGATCATTTGACTACCGTTCTTGCTCCATGTATTGACTTGGAGGGCAATATAACACATATTGAAGCACTTACTAAATTCATCTAACTAGGTTTAAATGAAAATCAACAAAGCTTGGCTTTACCAAACATTAAAATATCTCTAATTAAAAAAAAAATTCTCCAAAATAGGATGACCTTGAAATTATTACTTCTTGCAAGGAGGCACCCTGTGCCATTATCTAAACAAAATGTTCCATGTTCATACGTGATGAGTCTACTAAGGTATTATCGTTATCAAATCCCTTAAAACCTAAATAAATACCCTGAATGATCTTACCCTCAGCTTACGGGACTTGATAAATTAGCAATTTGGATCATGGGGCTCTTGATGAAAAAAAAATTGTTACTTATTTTGGGAACCATCGTCTTGATCTGTTCTTGCTCTCGAATGTGCCTTTACTGCTGCTAAGGTATCTGCCTCCAAAGTAGCCAGATTGTCATGGAATGAGCACCTCCACACTTGTAAAACCCCTTGATGAATGCCCAGGGCACATTACAAAAGAGGAGGACATCTAAGATGGCTAGAGCTGGTCACAAAGGATAAAGAGTTGCAGGAGATCATTGATAGGTCATGGCTACCAGTTGACCCGGGAGCAGAGCCTGGGCAATCTGGGCTTCTCATCTCCTTCCTTGTCCTTGGAATGTACACTCTGCCCACCATTCCCACAGTGGGAGCTATTTTCACAGACACTGACTGGAGAGACCAGTGTGGTATTTGAACCATCTGGACTGTATTAATGGCCCGGTAAAGGCCCCTTTCTAAAGATTCTGGTAGTAGGTTTGGAAATCTACTCATCTTGTGGCTGCCCAAGATAAGCCTTGTAAGGAAGTTCCTTTTCTTATTAAATCTGCTGCCTACCAATCTAGAGTGGTCTGTCTTTTCTTCAGTCCTTCCTTGTCTTCTATACAGAGGCTAGTTTCAAATTTCACCCAGGAAAGTCCCAAGTTTGAGAATAATACTTGATTTGAGATCTATGTGCTATTATGATGATTATTAGAAGATGTAAGAGTAGTAAAAAGGCCAGGAAATGCAAGAGATGTGGTTCAATCCCTGGGTCAGAAAGACCCCCTGGAGAAGGGATGGCAACCCACTCCAGTATTCTTGCCTGGAGAGTTCCATGGACAATGGAGCCTGACAGGCTACAGTCCATAGAGTCACAGAGTCGGACATGACTGAAGCAACTTAGCAAGCATGCAGAATAGTAAAAATAATTACAGATTTGGGATAATCAACATGAATATATAGAGTTTACATTTATATTTATATACAGAAAATTTCACCAATTTTAGCAAGAGTTGAAGCCAATTTTCAATCAGTGAGTAATCCTTCTTTGTGACTCAAAAGCATCACATACTAACAACCAAAGTCATCAGTCAGCTCAAAAACTTTAGTGATTTCTATTTTTCTTACAAATTAATATAAAGACCTTAACCTGTGTTGTAGTCTTACCTAATTTGGGGAGAAGATAATTAGTCTCCAATAGATAGATACAGTTGATTACTACAGGTTCCCTTTCCCCATCACCACAATCTGGTGACAGGAAATCAAGTCCGAGACTTAATTCCAACACACACACATACATGCACGTGTTAGAAATCTGAATCATATTTTATAGACTTTGGCAGTCATTGAGATAGGAAATCTGGATAATGATTTCAAATTACCATTTTCGAAAGGTTCCTCTTATTGCCATGTGAAAGATAGATTGGAGAGGACAGAGCTGGAAGGAGTGAATCAGAGTTGCTTGAGGGAGGCTTGTAATAAGTCAATGCCAATGGGGATAGAAAGGGTGAAAATGGGACCAAATATGATACTGAATTAACAAGCATTAATAGTATCACTTATAGCAAACTATGCAAGTGAAGAAAGAGTTGGCAAGTAAAATGAATGATAAGTTGGCAGGCCCATGATGTCAGCGTCTATGCTGCAATATGAGAGAACTGCAGAAAAAGTATCTCAGATAAGAAAAAAGAAGCCACTAATTCCAATTTTTGAAACGCTGTCTGAAGAGTACATGAAATGTCTAAAAGGTAGTTCTAAATATAATTCTCAGTTCAGTTCAGTCACTCAGTTGTGTCCGACTCTTTGTGACCCCACAGACTGCAGCGTGCCAGGCCTCCCTATCCATCACCAACTCCTGGAGTCTACCCAAACTCATGTCCATTGAGTTGGTGATGCCATCCAACCATCTCATCCTCTGTCGTCCCCTCCTCCTCCTGCCTTCAATCTTTCCCAACATCAGGGTCTTTTCAAATGAGTCAGTTCTTCGCATCAGGTGGCCAAAATAGATATAATTCTAGAGCATATGAAAAAATTCTAGATCAAAATATAAATTTGGATTATTATAAACTAGCAGATGAAAGAACAGACATGAACAAGAGAGCCCAAGTAAAGCAATAAAATAGAAGGAAAAGATTCTGTTTCAATCCTTGAAAACAGAATTATTTAAGACATGGGTGGAGAAAAGTAAACATACTAAAGAGATGTGGGAGGCAGTGCTCAGAAAAAAAGAAGAAAACCAAAGGAAAGTGAGGGAGTAAGTTGTAAGAGAAAAATGAATTTCAAGATAAAGAATGTTCATATTGTCAATTACTCCCGAAGAGTAAGTAAAAGAAAACGACAAATTCATTGGATAAGTTTTCTAGAAACTCAGAGTTTACCATAGTGTAAACAGGTTCAGTGAGAACAGAATATAGATCAAATTCCTTACTCAAAGTTGCCTTTATTTTCCAATTAAATAGTAGTATCAAGCCATTTTGTCCCTACTATTATGTCATAATGATTTACCTTAGTTTTCACTCAACCGCCTAGGGCTATACCTCATAAAACATTTCCTGAATTATTTTGATCTTGTACATGATTTTGAAAATTGTAAACCTGGGCAAAATCCCAAATGGAAAAGTCATCTTGAAAAAGCATTTTCCTATGTATAAAACCCCAAAAGTTTATTTTCCAAGGGAAAAAAAAATTAAGGCTCCATATCCAATAGAATGCTGTTCATGTATTTTGTATTTACAAAGGCAGTAAAGGAAGCTATTAGGCCCACTACTCTATGAGTGAACATAAATCCCAGTGCCTCTTGTGGAAAAGAATATTAAATTCTTATATTGCAGGTTTCATAGCCTCAGGGATAGACAGGACGTCTAAGGAGTCAGAAGCGCGGCAGGAGGAAACAGTGATGGTTTCAAGAACAATTTGGTCTCAGAAAAGGAAACACAGGAGACGATCCAATCATAGTCACTGTGTGCTATATACAATAACTGTCTTTGACTCATCAATAGACTTTGGCTCCTTGAAGCAGACAAACAAACAAACAAAAATTGCCTCTAGCGGCCAAAATTATAAAGCATTAATAGTTCTCTGGTACCCAGAGAGCTTAAAATTCAAGACAAGGCAACAATCAACTGTACAGTTTTCAGTGATTCTCCCAAGAGCCATCTTGAGGCTTTTGACCAATTTCTACACTGTGCTTGCTGCCCTTGTGATTTTATGCCTCTGGGCCAAAATGACAATATACCATACCAAGTGACTCTGGATCTGGACTAGATAAATAATTAATTCTAAACTCAGCCAGAAGCCACTACTGCTGGCTTCAGTTGACAAAAAGCAACTATTACCCTGACTCCAGTGCTGAGTACAGAGACCTAGAGAAAGCCCGGGAGTGTCATGATATTTGCAATACGTATGAATAACGATCTACTTTTAATAGAGTTTCTTACCTCTTATTTTCCCCAGTGATATCCTAGTAACCAGGAATAGCCGGAGAGAAGCCACCACTCTCTCTTTTCCCTTTAGTACACAATAGCATAATTCGGCCAGTTGATGTTATGTATTTTTTATTATTCTTGAAATCAGGAGATCTGTCTTACACATATTAAATGTTCAAGATTGGCAGAAACTCAGAACTCCTTTCTTTAATGTCAATTTAAATTGCTGATATCTGTACTTAGCCTCAGAAATTTCATTACATTCACAAAACTGATTAAAAAAAAAAAGCAGGTCAATGCAAAAGGCTTACTCCAACTATTTAAATGAGAATGTATTTTTTTAAAACCTCAAAAACAATATCTTGGTCATTCATTTATAATTATTCATTTCCTTCCTATTTTATGCTAAACAAGAGAACGTGCATTAGAAAAATAACCAGGAAAAAAAACCTCTTTAGATTAAGAAGAACTATATCTCTTCATGTATATATAGTACAGAAATATCTACACTAAAATTTTCTCTTTTATACTCCCTAAGTTTTCCCAAAGCAATGACTTTCCATTAAGTAAACATGTACAAAAATAGTACAACTGATTCAAATAATTTACAGGTTCAAATAATGCCTAGAAAGTGAAAGACATTCATTTAATACCTACCCAGTTAAGGTCACTGATGAAAGCCATAGCAGTCCCTGGAAGCCCCTCGGTTCTATATCCCTTGGCATAAAAAGCTGAGACTGCTGGGGCGCTGGGTTCAGCAACCTTAGTTTCACCACTAGCCATCCCCATTGAAGGCTTGCCACCATCTTTGAACACTGCTTTGGAAGAGGTCCTTAAAAATAAGGGAATTACTGACTTTATCTCCTCACCAGCATCTGGGGTTAACCTATGGTGGCTTAGATGGTAAAGCATCTGCCTACAATGCGGGAGACCTGGGTTTGATCCCTGAGTTGGGAAGATCTCCTGGAGAAGGAAATGGCAACCCACTCCAGTACTCTTGCCTGGAAAATCCCATGGACAGAGGAGCCTGGTAGGCTACAGTCAATGGTGTCGCAAAGAGTCAAACACGACTGAGCAACTTCAGTTTTATGCTTCTATAACACTCAATGACAATCTCCTGTATCTCCTCTCTGTACAACTCATGTCTTCAATGTCCTTATGTTTTTATATGCAGGGGGAAAAAATCAGAAAAAAAAACAAAACTGTCTTCCTGAAATTTTGATTCATTTGTGCAAAGATCTCTGAGGCAGGTAAATATTAGAGGCCTTGTTATGGAGCAATGGGAAAGACTCAGTGGTAGAAAAATTCAAAGAGAAAAAGAAAAGTCAGTATCTTTAAAAAATATCCTAATGCCATGGTGATTAAATGCTTAGGCAAGTTTGGGTTCAAATCCTGGCCCTGCTATTTGTAACTTGTATAATCTTGAGCAAAACACGTGGTCTCTTTTTTCCCCAACTTTTTATTAGTAGCCGAGAGTAGTTATTGTTGGCTTCCATGGATACTGCCACTTAGCTTTTTTTTTTTTTTTGCTTCTTCTGTGAAATGGAGATAATAACAGTACTTTCATCCTGCGGTTGTTATAAGAATAAATGAGTTAATATTTATGAAAGGCTTAGAAGAACATACTACATAATAAGTACTATGTGGTTGTTAATTATAAATAAAGACCTTAGAAAAATTAATCCATGCTTCAGTACTGGTTTAGTATAAGTTGTATGATCTGAAACCTACAAAAGGTAATTAAAAATAGCTAAATTCATATAGGAGGAAGTAAATAACTCCTCTCTAGTTAAACCAAAACTCAATTTCACAAATGTAGTGCCCACTTTAACACAGAGCCTTTAGGAAAATATTAAGTAGAAATATTTTGCAGAAATATATTGCAATACGGATGAAATACAGTTTCTTCCTATTGATAAGACCCAGCATTTTCCCTGTTGTAAAACAGTTACACATCTAATATATGCCACTTCAAAGAACCTCTAGGTATTGTTCAAATTTTTTTCTTTTTTCAAAATTTATTTTTAATTGAAGGATAATTGCTCCACAATATTGTGTTGGCCCCCTGCCATATACAAACATGAATCAGCCACAGGCACACACATGCCAAATTTTTTATTGCATTAAAATTTGTATGTTTTTCCTATACAAAAAATATTAAAAATAGCAGAGGAACTATATTCAATATTTTGTAATAACCTATAATGGAAAAGAATTTTTAAAAGAATATAGATAAATACATATATATGTATAGCCAAATCAGTTTGCTGTACACCTAAAACTAATGTAATATTGTAAATCAACTATACTTTAATAACAAACTAGGCTTAATAGAACTACAAATCCTCAGATTGGATAAATGTGATTATTGAATTTTTAAAATATGTCCTTAATATAAAGGTCATATATGGCAAGCTCACAGCTAACATGATACTCAATGGGAAAAGGCTGAAAACATTTCCTCTAAGATTAGGAATAAGAGAGGCATGCCTGCTCTCATCACTTTTCTGCATCATAGTATTGGAAGTTCTAGCCACAGCAGTCAGAAAAATGGAAAAAGAAATCTGAATGGGAAAGGAAGAAGTATGACACTATATACAGAAAATCCTAAAGATCCCACCAAAAAACTATGAGAACTCATCAATGAATTCAGTAAGGCTTCAGGATACTAAATTAATATATGGAAATTTGATGGGTTTCTACACACTAACAGCAAATTATCAGAAAGAGAAATTAAGAAAACAACTTACAATTGTATCAAAAAGAATAAAATACCTAGGAATAAATCTAGGAGGAGGTAAAATAGTTACTTGGCAAACTGTAAGACCCTGATGAAAGAAACTGAAGTTGACACAAACAAATGGAAAAATATATGGTGCTCCTGGATTGGAAGAATTAACATTGTTAAAATTACTGTATTACCTAAGAAAATCTACAGATTCTATGCAATTCCTAACAACCAAATTTCCTGACAAATTCCTGACATCTTTCACAGAACTGTCACACTTATATGGTCAATTAATCTGTGACAACGGAGGCAAGAATAAACAGTGGGGAAAAGACAGCCTCTTCAATAAAATAATCAAATGTTCTCATAGCATATACAAAAATAAACTCAAAATGGATTAGAGACTTAAATGAAAGGCCTCAAATCACAAAACTTCCAGAAGGAGAACATAAGTAGTAGTCTCTTTGACATTGACCTGAGCAATATTTTTTGGATATATCTGCCTAGGCAAGAAAAACAAAAGCAAAGCCAAACAAGTGGGACTACATCAAGTTAAAAAGTTGTTTCACAGTGAAGAATACTAACCCATAAAATGAAAAGACCAGCTATGTGATAACAGGGTAATATCCAATGTACACAAAGAATTCTTCCAACTTGATGTCAATACAAACAAAAACAGCTTAAAAATGGACAGAGGGAGTGAATAGGCATTTTTCCAAAGAGGATATGCAGATGACCAACAGACACTTGAAAAGATGTTCAGCAGCACTAAATATTGGAGAAATGAAAATCAAAACAAAATAAGATATCACTTTACATCATTCAGAATGATTAATTATCAAAAAGACAGCATATAACAAGTGTTGGCGAGGATGTGGAAAAATGGGAGCCTAGTGCACTGTTGGTGGGAATGTAAATTGGTGCAGCCACTACAGAAAACATTATGGGGTGTTCTCAAAAAATTAAAAATGGAACTACCATACTATCCAGCAATTCCACTTCTGGGTTTTTTTCTGAAGAAAACAAACAGATAAATTCTGAAAGATACATGCACATTGATGTTTAGTGCTGCATTATTTACAGTAGAAAAGATATGGAGGCAATCTAAAAGTTTATCGGTAGAGAATAGGTAAAGAGATATTATATATATATATATATATATATATATATATATATATATATATGAGACAAAGGTGCAATATATATGTGTGTATATATGTATATATACAGTCCACTACACAGTGGAATATCACTCAGCCATAAAAAAATGATAAAATCATGCTATTTGAGACAACATGGATGGACCTAGAGAGTATTATGCTAAGTGAAATAAGACAGAGAAAGACAGATGCCATATTACTACACTTACATGTGAAATCCAAAGAACAAAACAGTTGAAGAAACATAACAAATCAGAACTAACAGATACAGAAAACAAACAACTAGTTACCAGAGGGGAGGTCAGATTAGAAATAGGTGAGGTTGATTAACAGGTACAAAAATCCAGTTACCAAAAAAAAAAAAATCACAGGGATGAAATGTACAGCGTGGAGAATATATTCAATAATATTGTAATATCTTTGAATGGTGACAGGTGGTAACTAGACATATCATGGTGGTCATTTTGTAATAGGTAGAACTAGCTAATCACTATGTTCTTATACTACATACCTGGAACTAACACATTGATGAGGGTAATTATATCTCAACTAAAAATAAACATGCAGACTCATGGAAAAAACACATCAACATGGTACTGATGGTTGTCTCTGGGGGAAGGATTATAAGCAGTCATTAATTTTTTCTTTATGCTTATTTGTATTTCTAGTTATATGCAATGAATATGTATTGTTTGTAAAATTAGAAAACAATAAATGCTACTAAAATAAAATTTTAAATACAAACATACCTATTAAAGAAAATGTATCAAAAAAAGAAACAGCTGCCATCAGTTAAAGTGGCTCACTACATACAAAAAGGGTATGAGATCAACTTTAAAAATCACGTTTCATTTATTACCATTTCATGGAATTGATTTTCTGTCCTAAGAAATAAAGAAATTTTGTACCTGATCCCCCAGAAGACAACATGACTTGACTTTTTTTTAAGGAAAATAAAAAAGAAAGCAGAAAATAAATCTTCCATGTTGAAAGAACAATGCATAGATTAAAAAACAAATTTTAATATTTTCCTTTTTTATTAGTGAACACCTATTATAGGATTGCCTTAATTTTCTGAAACTCTTTACACTTATTTCCTCATAAATTATGCTTCTAGATATCAGTGACATTACACAACAAAATGTTTATGTCTGAACATACAAGAGCCAGTGTTACATTTGGAGACATATGCTGAAGTGATTGAGTATAAATTACCAAGATGTGAAACTGAGGCAATATTTAATGAACAAACTTGAAAATACAACATGTCAAGTTTAGAAATAGTCATTATAAAGGGTGATCCTTTGAACTTTCATTTCCACAAATGAAGTTCCAACATTTTTAACTTTACTGAAAGCCCCAAAAAGCAAAAAAAAAAAAAAAAAAAAAAAAGCATCAGCCCATACTTGGTAGAGATCCAGTTGTTTTAGATTTGTTATTATGATATTGGAGGGAAATGTTTGAATTTTTCAGGGGACAGAATATACTGTCACACAGAATTGTAACTCTAAAACACTTTGAGATTGTCAGACTAGTGAGAGGTCATGACCATACAGCCTCTGTAGATACCTGGTAGCCGCTGGTCTTCAGTAGGACCTCAAACGTCCTTGTCATCTGAAAATTCTTAATAATTTTGGAACGAGGAGTCCCCATTTTCCTTTTGTACTAGATACCATGCTGTATATAGCCTATCCTTAGTAGAGGTCTCTTAACACCCCAGTTCTCTCTTTCACATATTATTGTATGTTCAATGGACATTCATTCCATTTATTTACCCCAAGATCATCTGCAAAGAATGTAAGGAGCAGCACCTGTCTTGCCATGTCCCTAGGTGATGGTAAATGGGCCACATGCTTTGGCCTCACTTCCCCTTTTGTCACCTGGGAACTATTTTGGTCAACAATGTCCTCTTCTTTATCTTTAGACCTATCCTCCTCCACATCATTTACTTTCAGCCAAAACCTGCCCAAGTATCTTGCACATTTAGCAAAAAAGATGTATCTTTTATTTTTATCTATTCAGAAACCTACCAGTTCATAGCCAAGAATCTGAATCACAGTATTTTTTTCTTCTTCACGAAAATAATACAAACACAGTAGAACGGTATAAAAATACATTAAAATATTTTTAAAAAATCTTTCATCATTTTACCATCAAGAGAAAAATACTATGTAAAAATATTGTTTTTAAGAAAAAAGCGATCTATAGCAAAAAATTAAAAAATTTAAGTTAAATAAAAATATTATTTCTTTGCCTTATTCTAAGCATTTATCATGAAAGGTGTGATCCATGAGAAGACCAAAGGAGGCCTTCAAGACTCAGGGGGTCCATGAGGTCAAACTTCTGTTTATTACCAGTAGTTGCTACCTTCTTCACAATCATATCCTCAGAGGAATAAAATAACTTTTTATTCCATGCCTCGATGAAGCAGTGATTTCTATTTATTTTATCAAATCTTGACCTGCAAGCACATTTTTAAAGATATTCAGTGTGATGAAATGAGAAATATGTACAAAGCACTCCAGCACAGTAAAGTAAGCTAGCTGTCTTGAGGAAAAGCATTTGACCCATTATTTGAGCTGTGAGCAGAACCAAATACTTTTATCACGGAGCTTCATGACTGACAAAAAACTATATTTATTCAGACTTGAGTATTTGTGAAACTTATTTTTTTTTCCAGAAATGAACATAGTGAAGCCATCACATTAAGGGAAACAATGGACATACTTGTGGTCAATGATAAAATTTAAACTTTCAATTGAAAAATCAGAATTGTAGAAAACACATTCCCACTACCATGAGCTTTATGGCTTCAGAGTAGTTAAAGACTATTCTGATGACATTGGTGGTGATATTAACAAATATGATTTTTGATACTGTATAATTAAATATGTTATTTGGGATATAGGCATGATTCAATGAAACAATATATATTCCAAGATCATGCATGGGTAAAAGAGTCTAATTCAAAAAACTCACTTTCAAAAATAGTGTAAAGTTATTTTTAGACACTCAAAAGTAAAATCTTTATTATGTGTGTGTGTGCACTCAGTCACTCAGTCTTACCCAACCCTTTCCAACCCTATGGACTGTGGCCCACCAGGCTCCTCTGTCCATGGGATTCTCCAGGCAAGAACCCTGGGGAGGGTTGCCATCTCCTCCTCCAGGGGATATTTCTGACCCAGGGATCGAACCCTGGGTCTCTCACGTCTCCTGCATTACTGGTAGATTCTTTACCACTGATCCACTGCAGAAGCTCTTATCATCTATAGATTCATGTTAAAAATAATTAAGAGACCTTGAATGAAATGGATGGGGTAAAACAGAGAAAGAAATTATGAAAAATAGGAAAAAGCAAGTTGATTAGTCTAAGTCAGCTCTGAGTGCAAAAAATATTTAGAAAAATAAATTGGTGAGATAAATTCAAGGCCAAAGTAAAATACTTGACTACAATAAGAGAGATAGTAGAAAATAATCATAGCACTATGAATCTTCTTAAGTATGTGGGAAAGCCAGAGTAGATATTCACATTATTAAGAAAATTTAATGGTTAGTTTGCATTTTAAAACTGTAAGAGCAGGGCTTCTCTGATGGCTCAATGGTAAAGAATTTGCCTGCCAATGCAAGAGACAGAGCTTTGATCTCTGGTCTGGGAAGATCCCCCATGTCATGGAACAACTAAGCCCGTGCATCACAATTATTGAATCTGTGCTCTAGAACCAGGGGGCCACAACTCCTGAGCCCATGTGCCACAGCTACTGAAGCCTGAGCTCCCCAAAGCCCATGCTCTGTAAGGGAGACCACAGCAGTGAGAAGCCAGCACACCCCAACTAGACAGTAGCCCCCACACTCCACAGCTAGAGAGAAGTCTGCACAGCAACGAAGACCCAGCAGAGCCAAAAATAAATAGTTACTGGTAAAATATACATAAGAACAATAATAAAAAGATAAACAGAAAGCCCAAGTTTTATTATAGTAGAGAAGAAACCAAATTAACGAACATCAGCTCATTGCAATGTAAGGCATGAAACAGGAAATGAAGAGGCAAAGAAAAGCAGGGTTAAATAACGCAAAATAAACCAAAGCCTCCTAGTAATCATTGTATTAATCTGGGTTTTTCCAGAGAAACAGAACAAGATATATATATACATATATACATATGTATATATGTATCTCGGTGTTGCAATTTGCAACTTACAGATTATAAAACGGGAGACTTAAAACCACTGAAAATGATGTAAAAATAAACTGATACATAACAAGTATAAGAAGTAGCAGAAACTGGCTTCCTCCTCAGTTCAGAAGATTCATTTTAGAAAAATGGCTGCTAGACAACAGAAAGCACCGTGGAAACCATATAAATCTTCAAACTGCCACTGAATATCTGACCAAAGCCTGCTGAAACTAATCAGGCATAGATATTGGGAAACAAGGAGACTCTCCACTGCCTCAGTCAGCAAACAATTGGTGTCTACAGACCTTTCCATGTTCAAGGGAAAATAATCACACAAAAACAAATACCAAGATAAGGCCTGAATAAGAGTCATCTGGTTGACTAACATTTCTAAAAGTCTTGGTCTCAGAATTTATTCTGAAGCTACTAAAAGGTAAGAGACAAAGGCCTTGTCATAAAATATTTATTAGAAATTCTGACTTAAATGTTAACAATTATTTCTGTATTTCAGGATCTTTTGGTACCTGGAATATGCTGGTATTCATCGTGTATCTAGAACTGATGACTACTTTCTGAGAATTTCTTATGGAATTGGTATTTTCAGAGAGACTTTGAGAAATGCTCCTTAGAAATATCTTCATAAGGGAAATATAAGCAACATCTCTTATAAAAATATAAAAGCAAGCTTTTGAAACTTCAAAATGGGGAGGGGTCAATAGTTAAAAAGAGATCTGTGTTGAGATGAAAATATGGTTGCCCTATAAGTGCATTTATATTCTTCTGAACATTTTAGAAATTTCCAAAAAATTATTACAAGGCTTACTAAAAGGTAGAATTTTACCTAGTTGACTCTATGAAGCTAGCACAATGCCGGTACTAAAACCTTAGAAATATAGCAAAGTCAGAAATCAATCTAGCTTATAAATACAGAAGCAAGTATTTCTACTTAAATATTAGATCTGATTACATGAAACTTTAAATTTTCTATATCAAAAATATCCTAACTGTAATAAATCTAAAAATATTTGCAATTACTTGCAAAAGTGTCAATATCCTTAATATTTAAGGATAAAATACTGTTCAAATAATCAAAGAAAAATTGAAAAAGAGGGAGAGATATACCGTTGGCATGACAACTAAAGGATCCCAAAGTTCATCAAAATTGAAGATTTTTTTCCCCCAGTGTTAGAAAATTCTACACAACCTGATTCTGGAGAATTGTACACTGGAGTAAATTGGGAGATAAATTTAGGATATTCTCGTATGGTTGTCATGGTACCTGAAGCTATAAGACTTCACTTAGGCATCTTCTTCGTAGAGGTCAAATACTACCTCAAATAGTCAGGAAAGAAAAAGGGGGAAAAAAATTGGTAACCCCACCTTTGGCCAAAGCAAGTAATCAGTGTGTATATGTGGGAAATGTAATCATGCAGGACTACAGTCTTGGGGAAAAGAATAACAACAATATCAATAAACATAAATGTCATGTTTAAAAAAGACACATCAAAAAATAGCCTGAAGCTATTAAGGCAACTGGCAGCTCAGTCTGAGTAAAAGAAATACTGGGTTGGCCAAAATGTTCATTAGGTTGCTTTTCTGTAAGACAAAAGATGCAAAAGGGAATTCCTTTGTATGTACATAGAAGACCTGTGTGTTATTTTTTTCTTAAATGACAGAGAAAGGAAGCAAAAATAAAGTTCCAAAATTCCAGATACTCCAAATGCTAGAAACCTACTCTTCCAGAACACCCAGACATCCAAAAGTTAGCACAAAACATCAAAACCATCAATGGCATCCAAGTCGCTATGTCAGTATCTCCATTAGAGGCAAGGGCTGGGTGGCTGAACAGGACAGAAAGACAGAGAAGAACTCTCTTCCTGATGGTTTGGGAACTGGACAGAAAATTAAGAGAGAAAACATTAATCAATGCAAAATGTCTAAAGCAAAGTCGAACCCCCAAATTTGTGTATACTATAGGATATGTGTGTGAGTGTGTATGAAACACAAAAAGGAACAAATATATGTAAAGGTAATAATGATATGAAGAAAATTTCACTTTGGGGAAAGAAAAAAAAATAAAACATCTCAAGAAACAATGGTGATTTTAAGGTAAGAAAAATTTGGACTCAATACAATGAACCAAACCAGTGAGCACACACATAGAAAATATGGAGAAACATATAATTTTTAACTAAAGTCTTCTGAGTGATGGCAATACAAACTTAAATTTTCATTTTCTTTTGCATAATTTTTACCTTCTGAAGTTTCTACAACTAATTTGTTAAGATTCTAATTAAACCAATATTTATTTGAGTTTTCTATATGCCAGGTACTGTAGTAGACATTATGAATACATCAGTAAGCACATTCAATATGTTCTCTGCCCCTCAGGCACTAATTCAATAGAAAGAGATTACCAAGAATTAGAAAGGCATAATACAGTATGATGAAGTTTTATGATCATATTGATAGATAATTATAAAAATAAGAGAAAATACCGTACAACTCCTTTAGGAGTTGGCTAGCAGAACACAACTCAGTGGAGAATACTTTATGTAAAGAAATAACTTATGATAAAGTGAGTGGGCATTTAAGTATTTAAGAAACAAAGAAAGCAAATATAGATTTCCTAAATTGCTGTATTAAGAGATGATATCGAACTTTGTAAACAGGGAAATAGGATATTACCTGAAGGGGAATGTAACATTTGGAGAGAAACTTAAATTACAGAGATTGTGTGAGAGTTGTATTGACCACAAGAATAAGAGAGAGGGAGGAAGGGAGTGGGGGTGGAGACAGAGAAAATGGATCCTAACAGCATACGAACCCAGACAGCCTAGCTTTTCCATACTCAACTGCATTTCCTCACTTTGTAAAGACTCGCAGTGAAACCCAATGTCTGTTTTCCCTATTCTTGTGTCTCTTCTTGCTGCCATTTTAGTTCATCAGCAAGCCATCCTTTGTGATTTGTTAGTGATCTGGAGTACAAAATATCTCTACAGTCTTTACCTTGTTAAATTAAAATGCTAATACCCCTCTTTATGGCACAGTGCTTACCTGTGAAAATTACACATGAACACTGGGGATTCTAAATAAAAGAGCTAATCTCTTGTTTAGCTACATTGCACTTGTAAGATGTGAAAATATTCTGAATGAAGTGTATGTTCTCAAATTAGGTAATGAAAGAAAAAAACTGGGGAAAATAATACGTGAGCATTTTCAAAGTACTGTTTTTAACAAATACAGTCAAGAAAAAAATTATTTGAAAGCTAGGGTCTAGTTTTGAGAGCGAGAAGGAGTTTCTAATAACATCCCAAATCTACAATTTAAAATTCCAAAAGGAATTCTATGAAAGTGTTCACCGTCTGGTGATCTGGAGCTGACAAAAAACAATAAACACATCTTGTATCAAACACACTTCTCTCTCCTCTGGTTAGTAGGACATAAACACCAGTTGGTTAAATCCAGTCTCAGCTATTCTTTGAGAATGCAGAATGTAAACCAGGATTATGTGCACACTTGCAAAACCGCCCCAGGGGAGTGGAGTCATGGCAATGTGTGTGTCCTACAGTAGGTTCAAGTGTGGTTCCAGTAGTGCGGAACCAGAAACAGCAGAGAGGCTCTCATTCTACATTTATTATGTTCTGATGATATTGTATTTTAAATAAAGAGAGAAATTTTTTCTTCTAGAACTATTTCACTCATTTCTACCTGAGTATATCTTAGTCATATATTGAAGTTACTTCATTGAGTATAAATCTGCAGTGAGTATACTGTACTAAAGATGGTGAAGGAAGGAAGGGAGAAAGAAAGAAGGAAACCCATCTTACCCTCATAGTAATTCTTGCTTTCAAATACTGTTCATTATGATTCTTTTTATTTAAATAACACCCTTGAGAAATTATAATTCTGAGATTCTAGAATAATTTGCATTTTTTGTGGTTAAACAGACCAGTGTGAACTCTTTCCATAATCCACGAAGGACTTCATAACCAAGATGCAAACAACCAAGTTGTACTTGATCATTAAACAGAGTTTCAGCTGTGGCTTGTAGGCTCTTATAAACTAATCCTCACAAAAACAGCCCTTACTGAAAGCTCATTTGTGATTCTTGGGGACAGAATGCATTGAACTGGCTTTGCTGTTTCATGAAAACACTCTTCTTACTTCTTCAATAGTCTCTGTCACACATTCATTTCCCGTATATGAACATAAAGCTATTTAATATACCAATTCTGTGGAAGCTGTTTATGCAGTCATAAAGTCAGTGAAATGTGCAAACTCTTCAGTGGAAACTGTCTCCTGGCCTAAGAGGCCTGATCAATGAACCATCCCACCTCCCACCGCCCACACCAGCCTCATTTCTATCCTCCTCTGCACTTAGCATCTGAGGTCACGCTGGTCTTCGGTCATTTCCATCCCTTTCTCTCACCCAGCACATCCTCATCTCTTGTCCCCTCTGCCTGAGGGCAGCATGTCTGACTTCTGATTTACTGCTGCTGCTGCTAAGTCACTTCAGTCGTGTCCGACTCTGTGCGACCCCATAGACGGCAGTCCGCCAGGCTCCCCGTCCCTGGGATTCTCCAGGCAAGAACACTGGAGTGGGTTGCCATTTCCTTCTCCAATGCATGAAAGTGAAAAGGGAAAGTGAAGTCGCTCAGTCGTGTCCCACTCTTAGCGACCCCATGGACTGCAGCCCACCAGGCTCCTCCATCCATGGGATTTCCCAGGCAGGAGTACTGGAGTGGGGCGCCATTGCCTTCTCCTCTGATTAACCTCAGCTTGTATGTCAGTACTGCAAAGACACTGCCCTTGATCACTCAACAGAAATTAAGACTTCCTAAGCATCAAAGAGGTGTTCCCAGGTGACTCAGTGGAAAGCAACCTGTCTGTCGATGCAGAAGACATGTGTTTGATCCCTGGTCCACGAAGATCCCCTGGAGAAGGAAATGGCAACCCACTCCAGTATGCTTGCCTGGGAAATCACGTGGACAGAGGAAGTTGGTGAGCTACAGTCCATGGGGTTACAAAAGACCAACTAAACAACAGCAAAGCTTCAAAAAACTCACAAGAAGAAGTAACTATTCTACTTATTTCTTTCTACCTGCTTTCTTGTTTATTGCATACCCCCCTCTCTAAAATAGGAGCTTGACTGATATCCATGTTATTATCCTAATTATCTTAACTATCTTATTTACCATTTCATCCGGCATATAGTGCCATATTTGGAGGAGCAGGGGTTCACAGAAAATATTTTTTAGAATGCTTAAATCAATGTTCCTACATGAATCAAGTGAACAAAGTGTCTGAGGCTCTTTTAATAGGCTTAAGCAAATGTATCTCCATGGACAGAGGAGACGGGTGGGCTACAGTCCGTTGGGTCGCAAAGAGTCGGCCACTACTGAGTGATTAAGCACAAGCAAATGTAAATAACTTGATGGCATCACTGTACACAGTTCCGCTAAGAGACAATAATGACTGTAAAGATGAAAAAGAGGTCTCCTGAGTTTATATTATTGGTTTGGTAAATAAAATACTTGTGGAAAAATGTTAAAAGCTATTCTGGATTTCTTCACCATGAAAGAATAAATGAAGGTAAAGTACCAATATTTTCCCAGCATGTAGGTTTTCTCAGTGCAACTGGAAAAAGTTTGAAGTTACTCAAAATCTGGCTAGCTGAATTTGCTAGTCTGTATATGCAACAATCACACAGGATCTTCATACACCTGTCTTTTCAAACATGGACTGAAGAAGACAGGAATGACTGAAACTTTCATTCCTATTCCTCTACATATATATTTTGAATATAGAGACAGTTATACTGTAACCCCCCAAAATAAATATTTTTGGAATACTGTATTCCATTATAGTTGCGACCTATTTTATGTCAATTTTAGATATTTTGCATGTTAAGAAGAAGTAAGATTTCCTCACTTAGTGATGAATTAGTTCTAATTCAGATTGTTTATTTCTGAAAGCTCTTTAATTGTAATTATGAGAGGCACAAAGGAGCAGAAGTCTGTAAACTGGCAGGATAGAAAAAGATTCCCATGTAAAAATGAAAATGAGACATTGTTTGTTGGAAAAAGAATAAACAAGAGACAACTAGGGATAAAAAATTTATGAATGTAAAATAGAACAAAGAGGGTTTTGTCTTCCCAGGAAGGTCAATGGTGCTCCAGTTTATAGTAAAATTAAAAAATAAAGATAGACAGATAGATAAAATAAATGACTGTGACATTAGGTGACAAGAATTTAATTTAAATTTTAGTATTCTAACTGTAAAACAAAAATCAGATAACCATTGTTGGTATCCCAATCTAAGTTTTGAAATTTTACTGAATTGTGAAATCCAAAAATCTAGGAGCAAAATGATGCTAAAATAGATCATAAATGATAACTGAAGCAGAAGTATCCAGGAGTTGTATCATGAGAAGATGCCAGATAACATCAAATTAGCAGATTGTCCAACTATTTAATCATCCTTAAATTCGATAATAGACTATCAAGGTGAAATCTGATAACTTGGGAGAGGCACTTTACCCAAGTTTGTTTTCCAACCATTAAATTACTGTTGGACTACTGGAGCTAACGAGATTGTCCATAGGATTTCCCAGGCAAGAATACTGGGGTGGGTTGCTATTGCATCCTCCAGGGGATCTTCCCAACTCAAGGGTTGATCAAACTCACATCTCTTGTTTCTCTTGCATTGACAGGCAGATTCTTTACTACTGAGCCACCTGGGAAGCACCCCAAAAGAAAAGCACTGCTTTTCATATATTCCAGAAATTTTTGGAAGGGAAATATTCTAAACTTGAAATCCTTTACATACTAATAGCTAAAAAAACTTCAGATAAAATTGAAATAACATAAATATAACATTGCTTAAAAGGTGATGTTTCCAATTTGTTTATAAACATTTCTCCAGACTTACTCATAAATATAAGACTTTTATAATTCATTAAATATTATTTATAACTTTGCTAATTAATATTTATAGATCAAAGGAGAAAATAGAAAATTAGACTTATAATGTGTTCTTGAAAGTTTGAATTTTCGTATTTTTAAAGGACACATTTTGTTGAAGAACAAAATTGCTGCTGCTGCTGCTAAGTCACTTCAGTCAGGTCTGACTCTGTGCGACCCCAGAGATGGCAGCCCACCAGACTCCACTGTCCCTGGGATTTTCCAGGCAAGGATACTGGAGTGGTTGCCATTTCCTTCTCCAGACGAATAAAATTAAAGTTTTGAAAATTTGAATATTTAAAATCTGAATCCCTAAATCAGCCATATTCAGGTGACTTAACAAAAATGTCACTTAAAGAGATTAATTAATGATTTAAAATGCCTAGTTAAATAAACAGACATCTGAGTGAGCTTCTTTGGCATTTAATCAAAGATAAAAGGGAAAGAAAGGAAGGAAACCAGAAAGGAAGGGAGAGAGGGAGGGAAGGAGGACAGAAGGAACTTAATAAAGACACTCTGGAGCAACAATAAGTGAATTTTGGGGAAAAAGAAGTATTTGTTCAAATAAGTATAAGTATGTATCTGCATTCGCTTTGTGTGAATAATATGTGCTCACTAAAACTTGAAGAATGTTTGACATCACACTTGAAAATGAAAATTTATTTTCATTTAAATAAAATGAAATAAATTTTATTATAAAATGAATAAGTTTCATTCATTTCATTTAAATTTCATTAAAATAAGAATATTTTATTATAAAGCCATTTCTGCAAGTTTGTACATTAGGGGAAATCAAGTTGTTTTTTTCTTTGATAATGGCAGTTATGGAGTCATTGGTAATTCCTGAGCTAAGAGATATAAATACATCAGCAGATTAATAAAAAATTTGCAAACCAGACATAATCAGTCTCATCATGGTGGTAGGGAGAAGAGGTGATGACCTAGTTAGGCTAGTCTCCTCATATAAATATGTTCTCAAATTTAGACTCAATATCATATAAAAACAAGTTTATTTTACTTGATGTTATAAAAGGAAAGTAATGAGAACAGCCAGTGGATTTTCAGAATAAATGATACATATAAAAATGTAAGGACATATATAGAAGACAATATTAGAATTTAGAGGAGAGATCATGAAGTCATACATGTGAGTTGCACACAAACAGGTGAGCTGAAACTGTGAAAGTTGACAAGGCTTTGAGAAGAAAAGTTTATAAGAGGAAGAACAGAGTGACAAGTGACCTCCAAGGAGTATACCTGTTTAGGTGGCAAAAAGAAGAGATGAAATTGAACAGTGAGGCATGAAAATCAATAAAGCAAAGTTTCACAGAAGTCAAGACTATCCTGTAAACACCATGAATTGCCTTTGGCTAAGAGAAAATATATACAGCCCAACTCAGCTCTATCCTTACATTTATTGCTAATTTAAGTATCATCCTTAGACACCATGACCAGTAATCAAATTGAAATGGGCAATTGCTGATTTATTCTCCAGTGTTTTTATGAAGATAATTAATTATACTAGGCCTTGGGATCATCTTTCTGATTCCTCCTGAGGTTTCCCTGGTGGCTCAGACAGTCAAGAATCTGCCTACAGTGCAAGAGACCCAGGTTAGATCCCTGGGTTGGGAAGATCACCCAGAGAAGGGAATGGCAACCCGCTATAGTATTCTTGCCTGAAAAAATCCCACGGACAGAGGAGCCTGGTGGGCTCCATGGGGTCAAGAGTCGGACACGACTGAGCAACTAACACTTCTGAGTCCTCCAAGGAAATATACTGGAGTATAACTGCCTTACAATGTTGTTAGTTTCTGCTGTCAGTGAAGTGAGCCAGCTATATGTGTAAATATATCCCCTCCCTCTTAAGCCTCCCTTCCCACTGCCCTCATCCCACCCCTCTTGGTCATCACAGAGCACCGAGCTAAGCTCCCTGTAATTTATACCATTTTCCCACTAGCTACATATTTTACACATAGCAGTGTATTACACGCCAAAAGTGAGAGGCCGATGTAGAGAATGAACATGGACACAGGTATGGAAAGGAGGCGGTGGACGAATCGGGAGTCCCTTGCATTTTAAAACACCGCCTTAACTAAGAAATGGTGACTTGGTCTCTAGCTTGTTTCTAAATAGCTATACCAATCAGCACTCTCAGAAGAGCAGAGAAGGTAGACAACGTGTACAGACCCAAGGGAGGGCGACAGTCACTGGAAACACAAGAGGAAATCCGACAGGCGGGCAGAAATGCACAGTGCTTTGAGCCCCGGTAAGACAGCTTTCTTCACGCGTGTCCCACAGCCTGTTTCCCTCTCCCACCATCTGTCTTGGCACAGAGAGCTCTAAGGGCAACTCGCCATCTAACCCCTTTACTCCATGAGCAGAATTCCCAACATTAATTTGGTTCCTTTTATTGTCTGCTCCTTGAACGGAAGCCAAATGAGCCATTCGCTGCAGGTGGTTATCAGTCAATACTTGCAACTAAGATCCAAACCAGTGTTCCCACAGAAACACATCACATTATTAAAAGCAATGCAGAAAGTGTTTGTTTTTTTTTTAAATTCAGGGATGCCAACAAACTAAGGGACTGAAAGGAACTCTAAAAAGGTTTCAGAAGATAAATGAGTCTTTAACAGTCCTAATTTCCAAAAGTTAGCTTGAGTCATTTAAATGCTCTCCTTTTTTTTCTCCTCAAGGAAAGCATTTACAAGGAATAAGAGGGTTTTTTAATTTTTTAAGAAAAATTTCTGGGTACCTACTCCAGAGACAGACCATGTTTTAGACAATGGAGATAAAGCAATGTGCATGACATAACCCCTACTTAATGGAGCTTAAATTCTGGAGTTTTAGGAAGAGAGAAACTAGACAAACATCTACAGATCATTATACATAGTGTTATGTAGTATTTACATATATAAATGCTATGAAGAAAATAGAATAGGATAGAGAGATATGGAGTGACTAAAAAGGTGGTTCAGGGGGTGTTATTTTCGTGAGTAAAGACCTCTTTAAGGAACCAGCATCTGAAATAAAATATAAGCAATGGAAATGATCCAGCTATCTAAGTATCTAGGAGGACAATTTTGAACATGGAAGAAGCAACTGAAAGCCCCGAGATAGCACAGAACCACAAAAATATAAACTGTCTGTCTGGGCTAAATGTGCAATAGAAGAATGGGAAAGATGATGCTGGGAAGCAGGTCAGGGTGGAACTATTTAGAGCCTGACAGGCCATGCGAAGAAGCATATCTGTTACTTAATTTTCCCTGGTGGCTTAAATGCTAAAGAATCTGTCTGCAATGCAGGAGACCTGGGTTCGATCCTTGGGTAGAGAAGATGCCCTGGAGAAGGTAATGGCCACCCACTCCAGTCTTCTTGCCTGGAGAATCCCGTGAACAGAGGAGCCTGGTGAGATACACTCCAGGGGGTTACAAAGAGTTGGGCACAACTATGTGACTAACACTTTCACTTTTCACTTTTTCAGACGAAGAGAAACCCTCGACCGGTTCTCAACAAAGACAAGACGCAAATAGACCTACCCAGGTTCTACATGGTGCCATCACTGCGGGAGAGCAGAGCTCCCACCAGTCTTGCCCCACATCACTGTGAGGAATGATGGTTCTGCCTTCCCTGAGAAAAAGCCAGGAATGAAAAAATACACCTTTATCCTCAATAAGTCAAGAAGTTCTACCGGGAGAAGAATTTTTCTCTACAAGTGAGCGCTGATTTCCACTGGGCTCCTGATGAGATCTTTGTTAAGTGAAACATATTTCCTCAACTCTTACTCCTGACCACTTCTCCTCTCCCCATCATTTTATCTAGAAGCAATAACAATGTCCAAAGATGTGCAGTTCTAGCAGGAGTGATTGTGCACACATTCTCGAGCAGGAGAGTTTTGGAGTCATTCAGAAATTACAGCCACAGCTTTGAACCAAAGAGAAATGGATATGGCAGCTCTCAGCAAACAATAATGCATCATGCAAGTAAACATGAGCACCGGGAGGAGAATACCAAACATGTGGGAACCAGGACAACCACCTGCAGTAAGTTTCTGCTTCTCATCACCTGGCCCATTGAGTCTCTATGTGTGAGCAAGTATCACAAAAAGATGTTTGGTGCTGCCACGACAATAAATTTATCAAAGTTAGACTCATTGAACTCTGTGAATTATTTCCCAAAATATAAACCTCTATCTGGAAAGAGTTGTCTTCACCTGAGGCATTTCCGTGAAAATAAATTCAATATTACATAAAATAGACAATGGACATAATCAGTGGCTAGGTTGATATGTGATTTTTCATAACTTTCAGAAGATACTTATGATATGCAAAAATGCTTTCTCTTATTTGTCATTATTATACTGAAACGTACTGAACAACCCTGATGTAAATATTGAATCAGCTACTTGCTCTTTAACACACTGGTACAAAGTCATTTCTCCAAAATTAGAGGAAAATTAAAACTCCATGACAGAGTAACTCTGGAATGTCCCACTGATGTTAAGTTACTATTTAGGTTAAAATATCAGTTTCAATGACTACGGAAAAATTGCAAAGCATTTTTTTCTATTTACACTTATCAGACAAATAAAGCCAAAGTAGGGACACAATTTCCCCCTTGGCTCTGGTTAGCCTGGTACATAGAAAATATAAGGATAATTTCTCAAGGTTATCAGAGCCGATAGACATACTGACTCGCTCGTTCTGCAGGGGCACAGATCCAGTTGGCTTGCAGAGATACTGTGAAAGCCTATCTGCTAGATGAATGTACCTCTTCTGTTTTTGTTTGCTGGCTAAGCACATAGATCAAAAAGGTGGCATGTCTTTATGAGGCCAAAATTAGGTCCTGTTTCTCATCTTGAATGAGTCAAACTTTATGGTGACAAATAGTCTATAATCGAAGTGGATCAAATCCAAAAGTTTACATTCTCCTAGGTATGTCAAAGTTGGATATGTCTCTGTTGTTACTCAAAACCAAAGAAAATATAGCTTTGGAAAGGTATAGAAACTGAATGCTCTATATAATACCCAGATAGGAACAGCTTTTTGTTTCCCCTCTATGAAATATTTAAATTGAATATGAATTTAAGAATCCATAATGAATGAAATGGTCTTCCATACTGGAGTACATAAAATTATTAATTTACCATGAAAGTTAAAAGTTGAAATGGAATCTGGTTGAAGTATGTTTGCACAAAATGTTAATAAAATGAGAAAAAATTATTTACTAATTTATTAAATGCATGTAATTTCAAGGCACTCATGAACACTTGAATAAGGTAGTTTAAAACAAAAGACAATATTTTTTCTTTATTTTCTTAAAATATATAGGATAAAAAAACATAATAGCTATTCCTATGGCACTAAGTATTCGAAAACTTTTTAAACTATGCATGTGTGTAGAAGAATGATAATTATATTTTCATTCTAGCTCTCTTACTTTCTGGAATATCTATCAATATAGGACATAGTGGAATAACTCCTCTCCAGATGCTTCTTTCTAAAGTCAAAGTTCTTTCTGAACCCAGAGTTCCAAGGTAACTCCAAGTAACTGGTTCAAATGACATTCCAAGTAACTCATTCAAGTGATGACTGAACTTGACACTGCTCACTGATATTAGAGCTTTGCAGTCAAGAGAAGGGCTCTGTAGTCAAGACTATCTGGATAGAATCTTGGCTCAGTCTCTCACAGACTGTGTAACCTTTGACCAGTTATTTGAACTTTGATTCCCTCAACTTATTAAAATGCAAATGTTAGTATTAATCATCTTTGAGGATAGATATGATGATTAAAAGACATAAGATTCACAGAATTGTTTAGTGATGGTGGTAGTAAAGGTGGTAGTAGTGATGGAGGAAGTGAGAAGAGTTTTGTCAATCCCTAGAGACACAAACAATGGATATGCAGGTTGGATCCAATTATTGTTAGTCAATCCTGAACTCCTATATACATAAAGATACAGTTGTCTCTTGAACAACAGGGGTTTGAGCTGCAGGGGCTCACTTATATGCAGATATTTTTCAAGAACTAACACAATACTACATGATTTGCTAGTAGTTGATTGAATCTCTGAACACAGAGCCCCTATTTGGAGGTCTGACTATAATGTTATATGTAGAGTTTCAACTGTAGAGGGGTTACCATTCCTAACACCCTATGGCTCAAGGGTCAATTGTAAGAATAAAACACTTGCATACACACCCACATACATACAATCATTGGAGATACATATGTCTCCAATAATATGTATTTATTTGTATCATGATACATATATATTTCAAACTTTGCAACACTCAGGTTGATATCCTCTCTTTGATATCACTATGTAACCTCCAACATCAAGTGATAAATATGTAAGAATATGCACTCAATTTGATCTCCAGGGGGAACTGGTCAAGTATTAATTAATATCACTATATTTAGATGAAGTAGATATTAAAATGATACTTTGCCAAATCTAGTAGTTTTGTGGTTCTTTGCCTCCTACTTCTTAGAGAAAATACCCATCATCAAAAAGGAACCCCTTTAGATATCCCATCATGAAATATAAAGCCTTGGTTAAATCTACACCTTCCTTTTCCTCCTTCTGCCATAGTTTGTTAGGTGTTTATTCTGTGTACAGTTAATTTCTCTTTCTTGACTCTAGATCCTGTCTTCTCCTACCTTCGCAGTTATTTCAGTTTATATTCCATCTATGGCTGCTATTATATTTTCACACTCTCTCTATAGCCCCTTTCCATCATCACTGAAATGAAATTGTTTCAGGTCTTCCCCAGTATAACAAACAAACATAAAATAAATGATCTCTTTAAACTAGCTCTTTTCTTCTAGTTATTATACTGGCTCTCTCCACACCTTCAAGAACAAACTTCTTAAACCAAATTATCTGCAAGCTCTGGTTACATGTTCCATCTTGAACTAAGAAATTCTTCCTACAGTGCAGTTGAGCTCTCACCCCAGGCATCCACCACAAGCGACCTTGCAAAGGACAAAAGACTGTGCTGGGAAATGCTTATAGCACAGTTAATAACATACAGTGCTTGTTTTCTCAGGGCTATTTTATGCTATGCACTGTCCTAGTCGTCTGAAAATTCTCTCTTCTAACCATACCACTTATGTGATTTTTCCTCGTCTATCTTCCATCAATCCTTCTCAAGATTTTTTGACACTTATTATCTATCAACCCATTAAATGTTAGTTTTCTCCTCAGCCATCATCTCTCTAAATACACACACAGAAACACATATTTACAATTTAAGCTTACTATGTTTTAAGTTTGTACATTCAGTAAATTTCCGTACATCCTCACCTGTAGGGAGGTCTCATAGTGCTTTGAACTCAACATATCCCAAACTGAACTGTTCATTCCCTTCCATCAGATCAATCCCCAACAAAACTCTTTTTTTACGTTTTTACTTCACGGTTCTGCCTCAGAAGTCTGATCACCTAAGAGAAAATCCTGGAAAACATCATCAGCACCTCCTCCTGACACCAAGTCAGTTGTCTGATCTTCAGTTTAGTTCAGTCACTGAGTCGTGTCCAACTTTTTGCGAGCCCATGAACTGCAGCACGCCAGGCCTCCCTATCCATCACTATCTCCTGGAGTTTGCTCAAACTCATGTCCATCGAGTCGGTGATGCCCTCCAACCATCTCATCCTCTGTCATTCCCTTCTCCTCCTGCCTTCAATCTTTTCCAGCATCAGGGTCTTTCCTAATAAGTCAGCCCTTCACGTCAGATACTTCAGGTCAAATACTGGGGTTTCAGCTTCAGAATCAGTCCTTCCAATGAATATTCAGGACTGATTTCCTTTAAGATTGACTGATTTTATATCCTTGCTGTCCAAGGGAATCTCAAGAGTCTTCTCCAACACCACAGTTTAAAAGCATTAATTCTTCGGCACTAAGCTTTCTTTATTGTCCAACTCACACATCCATACATGACTACTAGAAAAGCCATAGCTTTGACTAAATAGACTTTGTCAGTAAAGTAATGTCTCTGCTTTTTAATATACTGTCTAGCTTTGTCATAGCTTTTCTTTCAAGGAGCAAGTGCCTTTTAATTTCATCACTGTAGTCACCACCAACAGTGATTTTGGAGCCCAAGAAAATAAAGTCTGTCACTGTTTCCACTTTTCCACCCTTCTATTTGCTATGAAGTGATGGGACAGGATGACATGATCTTAGTTTTTTGAGTGTTGAACTTTAAACCAGCTGTTTCACTCTCCTCCTTCATTTTCATCAAGAGCCTCTTTAGTTCTTCTTCACTTTCTGCCATAAGGGTGGTGTCATCTGCATATCTGAGGTTACTGATATTTCTCCCTGCAATCTTGATTCCAGCTTGTGCTTCATCCAGCCTGATGTTTCGCATGATATATTCTGCATATAAGTTAAATAAGCAGGGTTACAATATACAGCCTTGACGTACTCCTTTCCAATTTGGAATCAGTTTTTTGTTCCATGTCTGGTTCTAACTGTTGCTTCTTGACCTGCATACAGATTTCTCAAGAGGTAGAAGAATTTTCCATAGTTTATTGTGATCCACATAGTCAAAGGCTTTAGCGTAGTTAATGAAGCAGAAGTAGGTATTTTTCTGAATTTGGTTGCTTTTTCCATAATCCAATAGGTGTTGGCAATTTGATCACTGGTTCCTCTGCCTTTTCGAAATCCAGCTTGAATATCTGGAAGTTCTCAGTTCACATACTGTTGAAGACTACTTTGGAGAATTTTGAGCATTACTTTGCTGGCATGTGAGATGAGTGCAATTGTGCAGCAATTTGAACATTCTTTAGCATTGCCTTTCTTTAGGCTTGGAATGAAAACTGACCTTTTCCAGTCCTGTGGCCACTGCTGAGTTTTTCAAATTTGCTGGCATATTGAGTGCAGCACTTTCACAGCATCATCTTTTAGGATTTGAAATAGCTCAACTGGAATTCCATCACCTCCACTAACTTTGCTCGTAGTGATGCTTCCTAAGGCCCACTTGACTTCACATTCCAGGCTGTCTGGCTCTAGGTGGGTGATCACACCATTGTCATTATCTGTGTCATTAAGATCATTTCTGTATAGTTCTTCTCTTTATAGTTGCCACATCTACAAATATCTTCTGCTTCTGTTAGGTCCATACCGTTTCTTCCTTTACTATGCTCATCTTTGTGTGGAATGTCCCCTTAGTATCTCTAATTTTCTTGAAGAGATCTCTAGTCTTTCCCATTCTATTGTTTTCATCTTTTTCTTTGCACTGATCACTTAGGAAGGCTTTCTTGTCTCTTGTTGTTATTCTTTGGAACTCTGCATTCAGATGAATATATCTTTCTATTTCTCCTTTGCCTTTCACTTCTCTTCTTTCCTCGGCCATTTGTAAGATTTCCTCAGACAACCAGTTTGCATTTTTGCATTTATTTTGGGGGGAATGATTTTGATCACCACCTCCTATACAAATCACGAACCTCCATCCATAGATCTTCAGGCACTCTATCAGATCTAATCCCTTGAATCTGTTTGTCTGATCTTGGCAGTTGCAATTGCTACTCAACTCTTTTCTGTCCCTAGGTTCTATATTAATCTGGACCTCCATTATTTTCCTTCCATTGCATGCCCAAAATATCTCCTTTCTATTACACATTCTGTACCCTCGCAATAGATTTCTCATATTGCAGCCAAAGTCTCCTTCCCTAACACAGCATTGCCCTGTATAAGACTTGAAAGACCCCCATGACTTCTGACTGCTGAACTATAACTAAATGTCCTTAGATAGCTTCCAAAGTCCTCTGCCATCTCAGTTCTACCTACTTATTCACTCCTCCTTTGTCAACACCTTCCCTGTGCTCTATCCTTCAACAATGTTGAGTTTCCTTATATTCTTCATGTCTGTGTTCTTTTTTTGCCTCCAGGCCACTTCATCACTATCTGCACCCTCTTACTCATTCTTTCTCTCTTCACCTGGAGAAGGGATTCTCATGTTGGCAAGACTGAGCATAAATGTGACCTCTGCCAAAAGGCCTCCTCTGACCTCTGCTCTTGAAGATGCTTTCCTTCTGTGTGTGCCTACAGTCCCCACATTATTATATTTACTTGTTGAACTGATGATCTGCCTTACTGGTCTGTCCCCTCCAGTGTTACTTATTTTGCAGGGTCATGTCAGTCTTTTCACTGCTCCATGCTTAGCACTGACTCATGGCATGGATAATTTAACCATTGTCAGGAAAATAAAAAAGTGAGTACAATCACTGTTAAATGATATTCATTAAAGAAAGTTTCATATGAATAAAAATGAAAATTAAGAAGGTGACTGGATTCTTATATATAATGATTACTAAAATTATGAAGGATTGATAGTAACCAAATCCTTCTAAAAATATCTACTAATGTCAATAAAAGTATTCTAATTTGGAACTATGTTTATGTGAAGTAGTTCATTGTTCCCAACATAAATAAATAAGAAGTGACTGACAGTAAAGCAAGAAGCAAACATAATTTGATGTAGCACTTTTATGAACCACCTGAAGGAAGCAACAGTTAGAACTGGACATGGAACAACAGATTGGTTCCAAATAGGAAAAGGAGTATGTCAAGGCTGTATATTGTCACCCTGCTTATTACATCATGAGAAACACTGGGCTGGAGGAAGCACAAGCTGGAATCAAGATTGCTGGGAGAAATATCAATAACCTCAGATACACAGATGACACCACCCTTATGGCAGAAAGTGAAGAAGATGTAAAGAGCCTCTTGATGAAAGTGAAAGAGGAGAATGAAAAAGTTGGCTTAAAGCTCACCATTCAGAAAACTAATATCATGGCATCCGGTCCCATCACTTCATGGCAAACAGATGGGGAAACAGTGGAAACAGTGGCTGGGCTCCAAAATCACTGCAGATGGTGATTGCAGCCACAAAATTAAAAGATGCTTACTGCTTGGAAGGAAAGTTATGACCAACCTAGATAGCATATTAAAAAGCAGAGACATTACTTTGCCAACAAAGGTCCGTCTAGTCAAGGCTATGGTTTTTCCAGGAGTCATGTATGGATGTGTGAGTTGGACAATAAAGAAAGCTTAGTGCCAAAGAATTGATGCTTTTGAACTGTGGTGTTGGAGAAGACTCTTGAGAGTCCCTTGGACTTCAAGGAGATCCAACCAGTCCATCCTGAAGGAGATCAGTCTTGAATGTTCATTGGAAGGACTCCTGTTGAAGCTCAAACTCCCATACTTTGGCCACCTGATGCAAAGAGCTGACTCATTTGGAAAGACCCTGATGCTGGGAAAGATTGAGGGCAGGAGGAGAAGGGGATGACAGAGGATGAGATGGTTGGATGGCATCACCGACTCGATGGACATGGGTTTTGGTGGACTCCGGGAGTTGGTGATGGACAGGGAGGCCTGGTGTGCTGTGGTTCATGGGGTCACAAAGAGTTGGACACAACTGAGCAACTGAACTGAACTGAACAGAACCACTAAAGGAAGAAATGTCCTAAAAAGTAAAACCCATGAAAAGCAGCAATTACTTTTTGTTTGGTGACTTTAAAAATAATTTGTAAATAGCATATTTCAAAATGCTCTCAATTTATTAAACTGTTTGGTCACTGGGTAGAACTTTAACAAATGTTTCTCTGACTATAGGTTCATCTATAATAATATAAAGTGTGTTGTCTTAGAAATCAACTTTATTTACATAAACATAGTCTTAGTTTTAAAATTATCAATTTTAAAATATACTCAGCTGTTTCTGTGTCTTATAATTTTACTAAATTTTTTCAGCCACTTAGAATTTATATCTTATCTTCAATTATCACATTGCTTATGTTTTCCATCCTAGCATATTCGACCATCAACCTCTAATTGACATTATTTCCCTATACTTGTGTTCTCTCCACTAGTTGTTAAACTCTCAGTGTCTTCAGTGTCTATGTGCTTCATCTTTGGAATTTACAAAACAATTTATGTGTGTACATGTAACACATATTTACCACAGTGAACTGATAAAAATGTGCTAGTGAAAATGCAATGGTAAAAAAGAACCAGCACAGTCAAACTTTGTAGTAAAATTCATTTGTAAATAGGAGGTTTCCTGAATTTCCAGAGGTAGAAAACATAGCCTTGAGTTCAAGTTTTTATGTGTAGCATCAGAACTGAAGAATATCTCTATTTTTATGTGGAGAGAATAAACACTTAAAAAAAAAAATCCTCTAAACAAAACCAGACTCCAAATGTCCATGTCTCTCATATAAAAGTTACCTTCAGATCAATAAACATTTTATTGAGTATTTAGCCATTATATGCACCAGGTGCTGACATAGACCCCAGGGACACATCAGTGAGTAGTATGCAGAAGCAAATATCATAATAGATGGGCCGACCATATTTTGACTGCATTCATATGTTAGCCATTATTCCCAGCAGGGCGTCTGACCCTTGGAGCTGAAGAACAGAAGCTGGTCTATATTTTTGCCTGGAAAAAATTTAGTATCTGCATTTCTCTATCTCTCCACTACCATATATCTCTTCCCTTCCCCTACTTCTCTAAAAAGCTTCATGAAGATTTGATAAACTCTAGCAAATTTATACAAATAAAATACACGAGGACATCTGAAGACTGCTATTTGAAGAGTGATTTATCACTTTTACTTACTAGATAATTCATATCTAGTAATGCAGATATCTAGACATTTTCTTTTTCTGTAGTTTTGTGGTTATTTAACATAAATAATTTGGTGATTTCATCTCTTCTAATGTTTCCATGTTCTTATATTTCCATCAATATTTTTTTTGTACTTTTCTTACCAACAGAAACACTTGACCATATCTGAAATTGATATATGGGGCAGTACTTAAGAGAGGTATGTGAAACTCAATTCCTGCTCTTGGTGAGAGGCAACTGCAGGTCTTTGTCAAAATAATTATCAAGACTGCATAGATCCCACATAATGTGTTTTAGATTCACCCCACACATAACTCAGCCCAAACCATGATATATGCTGCCAAACACTTAAAAATATATAATACAATGTAGTATCTCATAGTTGTTCGCTCAGACATGACCCAAATTTGTTAAGCAAACAACGTTTACCTGGTTAATGTGGTTGGCCTTTGGGCTACATTCTAAATGGAGCGGAAACATAAAGGTTTAAAGACGAGTTGCCTCTTGCCATCATAAATCTAAATAAACATATTGGTATAATTGAATCCATCTTTTGACACAGGATTCCAGAATGCTACACTTTTGGTTTTAAATGTTCCTCTGAAAAGGGAATATAATGATGCCTCCTGCTCCCTCCCTATCACTTTCTCCAATCTTTAGGCCTATTCTCAGCACCAATAAAATGCATCCCCTTTCAAACTCCCCTTTCCTTCCTTCCTCAGCAGATACTCTACAGCAAGTCTGGTTTTTTCACCTATGCCCAATGTCCTTACTGACTTAACATTTTCACATGGTTCCTTCTACACCTCCTGTCCCCAGAAAATAGCACCCTTGTTTCTCTTCATTCATTTATCCAAATATAATGAGCACCTATTCTAAGTCAGGAATGAAGTTAGGCACAGAGATAGATTGGCGGATAAGGCTTAAATAGTGTTACCCATGGAGTTTTCTTGTGACATGTATACTTCTGATTCTTAGCACAAACAATCATTGGAAAAAGTTTACCCAAAGGTGGTACCATCAAGGACTGGAGAAATTCAGTAAGAACTCCAACAAGAGGTAAGATGAGAGTGCAAAAGACTTAAGGAAACCATTAAAAAAAAAAAAAAAAAGACAACCTACAGAATGAGAGAAGATATTTGCAAATGATGCAACAAACAAGGGGTTAATTTCAAAAATATACAAACAGCGCATACAGCTGACATTGACAGCTCAATGTCAAAAAAACAAACAACCCAATCAACAAAATGGGCAGAAGACCTAAATAGATATTTCTCCAAAGAAGACACACAGACAGCCAAAAGGCACATGAAAAGATGTTCAATGTAGCTAATTATTAGAAAAATGAGACTCAACACTGCAATGACGTATCACCACACATCAGTCAGAATGGCCATCATCAAAAAGACTACAAATAATGAATGCTGGAGAGGATGCAGAGAAAAAGAAGTCCTCCTACACTGTTGGTGGGAAAGTAAATTGGTGCAACCACTATGGTGAACAGTATGCAGGTTCCTTAAAAAACTAAAAATAGAGTTACCATATGGTCCTGAAATCCCACTCCTGGGAATTTATTCAGAGAAAAATATAATTTTGAAAAGATACATGTACCCCAATGATAAAATTTAAAAGTCAGTTGAATTTTTGTATAATGCAACAAAAAATTGGAAAATAAAAAATTAACGTCCTTCACAATAGCAACAAAACCCATAAACTATTTAAAAATAATTTCAAGAAAAATTGGGTATCATCACTACAGAAAACTACAAAATATTACTGAAAAAAATTAAAGGGTAAATAATCTGAGACACAGTCCATGTTCATAGATTGTAAGGTCAATATTGAGATGTTAATTCTTCCCAAATTATTTACAAGTTCAGTACAACCCCAAACATAATTCTAGCAGATATTTTTGCAGAAATCCAAAGCCAACTCTAAAATTTACATTTAAATGAAAATAAGCAAAGATAACAACAAAACAGAAAGCAATGAAGTCACAGAACTCGTATTATCTGATTTTTAAGACTAGCAAAACTATGTGTATTAGCTTACAATGAACAAATAGAACAGAATGGTGAGAATAAAACTAGATCCCAGTCATCTGATTTTACACAAAGGTAAATGGGAAATGGAATTTTTTTCAACTAATGGCAAAAAAAAAAACAAATGATAAAGGTAAATTTTAACTCTTGTTTCACACCACACACAAAAATTAGTTTGTAGTAGTTTGTGTATACAAATAAGCACAAAAACTCAACCATGAAGCTTTTGGAAAAGGAAATAAATTGAAAATTATTAGACAAGCAACAGAGCAGAAGAAAATATTTGCCAAACATATCTCTAACACAAGGCTTATATCCAGAATTTATAAAGAATTCCTATATCAAATAATAAAAGAACAATCAGGTTTCTAGTTCCATCCACACATTAGGATCTTTATAGTTCCCATTCCATCTTAACAAAAACAAACAAACAAAAAATGCTGAACAGACTGGAAAATCAACTATTCTTTTTGAATCCATAGATAGAGAGAACGCAGGACAAATCATTGCCCTTAAGACTGAGGAATCACACAGACAAGCACAGAGAGTTGCAGCTCAACTGACCAGAAATTCAGGAGTGGAACGTGCCAGAGGCACCAGAGCCAGAGTAGGAAAACCTGAACTGTAGTGGGTGAATTACCCAAGGCTAGGTTCAGACAAGTCCCAGTTCGAGCATTAAAAACTATGGGCGGGGGGTGCGGGTGGGAACTCCAGGGGGACCCACCCAGTCCTAGGGAGGGTCTACAATATTGTGAGAGTTGCCTCAAGGAACTCGATCAGATTCCCACAGAAAAATCCCCACAAGCTTTTGGCAAGGGGGAGGGGGAAGGAATCATTATGAAATATGGAAGACCTTCCTGGGGTTAACAAGGCTTGCCCTCAGGGGGAAACTAGTTAACCTAACCTTAACTTGCTGGGGTATGATCAGAGAAGGGAAACACTCAACTCCAGCACAGTCTAGCCATCCTGTCCCATGTGAGGCAGAAAGAGAACTAAAACTGAAACCTAATCATGGGACTATAGAATACTGTTCCTCCCCCAACACTTCATAACACTAGAGACCTATTTAAACCACATCACTAAAGGTCTATTTAAGCAGTTCTTCTTATCAGGAACATCGTATTCAGCTATTTTAAAAAATCACAATGCATATCAAATGGAAAAAGAAAAATTTGAAGAAACAGAAGGATCATAATCAGACTTGGCAGGAATGTTGGAATGATAAAATCAGAAATTTTAAACAACTATGATCAATAGGCTAAGTAATCTAATGGATAAGTAGACAGCATGCAAGAAGAGAAGGCAATGTAAGTAGAGAGAAGGAAAATCCAAGAGAGAGACTCAAAAAGAAATGCTAAAGATAAAAAGCACTGTCACAGAAATGAAGAATGCCTTTGACAGGCTTATTAGCAGACTGGCTGTGGCTGAGGAAAGAATCTCTGAACTAGATGATATACAAATAGAATCCATGAAAACCAAAAAACTAAGAGAACAAAGACTGAGGGAAGAAAAACAGAATAGGTTATCCAAGGATTGTGGCACAACTACAAAAGATATAACCTAAAGTCATGAGACTACCAGAAGGAGAACAGAGACAGAAAGGCACAGAAGAAATGTTTAAAACAGTAAGAAAAATTTCTCAGAGATCAACAAATGGTGTGGAACAACTGAACATCTATATAGAAAAAAAACTGATATAGACACAGACCTTACATCTTTCACAAAAATTAAGTTAATACAGATCAGAGACCTAAATGTAAAACACAAAACTGTAAAGTTCTTAGAAGATAACACAGGTAAAAATCTAGATTACCTTGGATATGGTGATGCCTTTTTAGTTACAACACCAAAAGCAGAATCCTAGGGGGAAAAAAATCATTGATAAGCTAGACTGAGTTAAAATAAAACATTTCCGCTCTGCCAAAGATAATGTCAAGAGGAAGAAAAGACATGTCATAGACTGGGAGAAAATATCTGCAAAAGACACATCCGATAAAGGACCGTTATTTTTTTTTCATTGATTTTTATTAGTTGGAGGCTAATTACTTTACAACATTGTACTGGTTTTTGCCATACATTGACATGAATCAGCCATGGATTTACATGTGTTCCCCATCCTGAACGCCCCTCCCACCTTCCTCCCCATCCCATCCCTCTGGGTCATCCCAGTGCACCAGCCCCGAGCACTTGTCTCATGCTTTTAAAACTCAACTATAGGAAAATAAACAACTTGAATTAAAAGGGAACCAAATACCTTAACAGACACCTCGTCAAAGGAGGTATACAGATAGCAAACAAGAATATGAAAAGATGTTCCACAGTTGTCATCATGGAAATGAAAATTAAAACAATGAGATACCACTATACAACTAC
Source organism: Cervus canadensis (assembly GCF_019320065.1). NCBI lineage: Eukaryota > Metazoa > Chordata > Mammalia > Artiodactyla > Cervidae > Cervus > Cervus canadensis. Next base: position 17,163,644 of record NC_057416.1, read on the forward strand.
TGTAATGACCAAAATTCAGAACACTAACAACACTAGATGCTGGCAAAGAGGGGGAGCATAAGGAACTCACTCATTGCTGATGGAAGGCACAATAGTACAACCACTTTGGAAGATAGTGTGGTGGTTTCTCAGAAAACTAAATATACTATTACCATGTGATCCACGAATTTCTCTTCTTTGGACTTACCCAAAGAAGTTTAAAATTTGTGCCCACACAAAAATTTGCTCATGAATGTTTATAGCAGCTTTATATGTAATTGTCAAAACAAGGAAGCAACCAAGATGTCCTTCAATTGGTGAATGGATAAATAAACTGTGGTACACTGAGACAAAAGAATATTATCCAACACTAAAAATAAATGAGCTATCAAGCCATGAAAAGACACAGAGGGAACTTAAATTTATACTACTAAGTAAAATAAGCCATCTACAAGGCTAACAACTGTTTGATTTCTACTGCATGTCATTTTGAAAAAGGCAAAAATGTGGAGACAAAAAAAAAAAGAACAGTGATTGCCAGGGATAGAGGGCAGAAGAGTTGAATAGGCAGAGCACAGAGGATTTTTAGGGCAGTAAAAATACCAGGTGTGATATTATAATGGTGGACATTTATCTAAAGACACTGAATATACAACATAATTTAGAGTAAACTCTAAACTGTGGACTTTGAATAATTCATATGTTGTGTCAATGTAGGTATATACTTAGTAAAAAAAAAAAAAAATTACCACTCCAGGTGGTGATGTTGATACTGGGGGAGGCTATATACTTCTGGGGACAAGGAGAATATGGAAAAATCTCTGTACCTTCCTCTTAATTTTGTTGTAAACCTAAAATCACTCTAAAAATAAAGTTTTTTTAACTTTATAAAAGGACATTCAACCTTATATGAAATATCTTAGCAGTTATTCAGAAAAGGATTACAAATGGCCAATATTTCCAGGAAAAAGTGTTCAATACTATTAGCCATAAGGGAAAAGGTGACTTAAATACAATGAGATATATAAGACAGAATAAAATTAATGACAGACTTTATATTTTTGGGCTCCAAAATCACTGCAAATGGTGACTATAGCCATGAAATTAAAAGATGCTTGCTCCTTGGAAGAAAAGTTATGACCAACCTAGACAACATGTTAAAAAGCAGAGATGTTACTTTGCAAACAAAGGTCCGTCTAGTCAAAGCTATGGTTTTTCCAGTAGTCATCTATGGATGTGAAAGTTGAACTATAAAGGAAGCTGAGCACCAAAGAATTGATGCTTTTGAACTGTGGTGTTGGAGAAGACTCCTGAGAGTCCCTTGGACTGCAAGGAGATCCAACCAGTCCATCCTAAAGGAGATCAGTCCTGGGTGTTCATTGGTATGACTGATGTTGAAGCTGAAACTCCAATACTAATGTGAAGAGCTGACTCATTTGAAAAGACCCTAATGCTGGGAAAGATTGAGGGCAGGAGGAGAAGGGGATGACAGAGGATGAGATGGTTGGATGGCATCACCGACTCAATGGACATGAGTTTGTGTAAGCCCCAGGAATTGGTGATGGACAGGGAAGCCTGGTGTACTGCAGTCCATGGGGTCGCAAAGAGTTGGACATGATTGAGCAACTAAACTGAACATGTGCAAGGATTTATAACAACTAGAATTCTCATATATTGTCAGGGAGAATGTAAAATGGCAGCATCACTTTGAAAAAAGTTTTATTATAAAATTAACATACCCCAAGATTCTGTAATCCCAATTCTAGTTATTTCACTAAAAGAAGCAAAAACATATGCCAACAAAAACCTATATAATATATTCATAATTGCCAAAATTTTTCAAGTGGTGCTTCATAGCAAATATCTTTTTATAGACCTATATCTGTAAGGTATGGTTAACAGAAGAAAATACTAAAGCATTTATATCTAGATTAAGTACTACTTTCTTTATGTTATTAGATAATACATCACAAGTGCCCAAAATATAAAAGTATGAAATCCCAATAATTGATGTTATCAATTATTCATTTGTAAAAAGAAACAAATAGGTCTTTTCTATGATTTTCCCTTAATTTCATTAAAACACAATGGAAGAATTTCAGATATTTTTTCAATCATAAATTATATTTTAGAATGTAAAGTGATTTTAAAGACCACCTAATCTAACCCCTTAATTTGCAAAAACAGAGAACTGATGTTCAAAAAAAGTTAAGTGGCTTAGTCATATCATCACAGGGAAGAAAAAGATAAAAACAGAGTAGAGCATATAACAAGGAGGAGAAAACCTGTGTGTGACATGTAGAAGGCAGAATATGATAGGTCTTCACACAGAACCATTTCAGTGAGCTAGGGAGGTACACGGAGTAAACATATCAGGAGCCCCGCCTGCCAGGCCAGAGAGCTTTGAATTTGGTGTTAGGGAAGTGTAGGTCTCAAAGTCTAGAAGAGGTGTGATGAAAACATCCATGGTCAGGGATACAACGCTTGACCCACCGGTTCAGAGTGGGCACTGACCCTGCTTGAGCATGACTGATGACTGCTTAATTGCCAACAACAGTTGATGAAGTGACACCCACCCACAGCACTGGGAGGTTAAAATGAGACTATGATGTCTCTTTGCACACCTGGTTTGTGCTGCAATCAGTTTCTATTTATCTTCTCTTCAATGACCTCCTTGGCAAGTTCTATGCATTATGAATAAAGCAATCAGAACATAAATTAAGTCACTTGGGCTCATCATAGCTTGTGAACACATCAATGGGCACAGTATACTATTTTCACAGTCATCTCATAAGAAAAACTAAACTAACCAAACATATTTTTTAAGGGTTGACTAGAAAAGACTATGATGTAGCCTTCCAGCTCAGTTGCAAGGAAAAGTTCTGAGTGGAATTTTATGTGAAGACAGAATGTCTATTAAGAGTTTCAATATCATGAAACTAGGGGTAAGTTCCAAATTATGGATGATGATTACTAAACCCACAAGCCCCTCTATCAATTCTCTAACTGGCTTCTTGCTTTTGATGTTCAATATCATTATGCTAATTTAGTCTCTACAAATTTTCTACTGTTTTTGTTGTAAATTTCAATTTTAGTCATATTCATTTTCTTCAATTTAATCCAATTTAATTTTTGCATATGTGAAATCACTCACAATTCAAAGTCAAAAAACATTGTCTAAAAACTTACTCAGAAAAGCCTTAATTGTATTCCAAACTCATCTATTCTGCTTCTACCTACCACTGTCATTAGTTCCTTCTTTATCATAATAGGTATATGTTTAGTGTCTGTATGTATTCTTTTTTCCCCCATATATATGAGTTCATTTTAATGAAACAAAGTTCCAAAGGAAAATGGCAAGTTAATAGAGTGATAAGAGAACCAATCTGAAAATTAATTACGGCAATGAAAAAATATTTAGATAATATAGGGCTGCATAAGTTGAAAAGACTCACTGTGTCTTGGTAGAAATCAGGATGACTCTGCTACTATATATAACTCCCCTTAAACACATTTTTAAAAGCTATATGTATTCTTAGTTCTCTTTTTTTTATACAATATATACAGCATTCTGCACACTCTGTTCTGATCACTTACAAATATATTCTAGCATTCAAACTGCTATTACAGATACCTTTTTCATTCCCTGAGAGATAGAGAGAGAGACACAGAGAGAGAGAGAGAGTCTACACTTGATAACATTCCATTTGCCTATGTACCCTATATTGATGGACATTAATTTTATTCCTTCATCTTTTGTTTTTTGCAAATAATGCCACACAAAAGAATGTTGTGCATATTTTTTCCTATTTGGGGAGGTGAATCTTCCAGCTATATTTCTAGAAATGAGAATGCTAAGGCAGGGAGTAAACAGAGGGATGATTTTCTTAGCTATTCCCCTGCACAAGGGTTTTATCTATTTGAATCCCCACCTACAATGTATCAGAGTGCCTGATTTTCCACATCCTGCTCAAGAGTGAGTTTTCAGAGTTTATATTATTTGCCAACCTGATATGTGAGAAATAATACTCAGTTTTAAAAGTTTTCTAACTATAGAAAATTAACAAGCATTACAGAAGGAATAATAACTTGCTCTGAATTTTATAGTTTTGGAAATGCTCTATTATTTAGAAATAGCTCTTTAGTGTCCTCAATTTGCAGGCCAACTTTTAAAATACCAATAACGGGCATTGCAGCGTTGCTTCATTTGCCAGCCAGGGAAAGAGCTGAAGAGTTCTCTGTGCTCTCCAAAGAGAAAATTTATAAAGTAAACCATATATGTCACGGGGAATTGAAGAACACTAATAAACTGTTTCTGCCCTAACTCTGCACATGATATGGTTGCATACGTTGCACAATAGTCATGCTGTTCCAACTTAAGCGTATAAATGCTTCTTTCATTTTTAGAAACAAAATGACTGATTCTCTTCTAAATTAATTGTCTATCTCCTAAGATTTAACATTGAGTATATATACCATCCATTGCAATTAACCAAGAAGTAAAAAGATAATGGCTTTTTTCTTGTCATGGAACAATGGGATTTCATCTAGATTTTCTGATTAATTTGGTGCTTTACTTTGTTATTATAGCTCAATTTATGTAGCTTTTCTGTCCATTCCTTGAAGGCACTTTTATCATCCATGAAAATCCAAAATCAAAAGAAAAATATTTCAATATTCATTTTCCCCCATAGGGATACTTGTACTGCTCCACTGCAAGTAACTATTTAGAACAGACACTTTCAATGCTATTGAACTGCCAGAAAGTGCTATTTTTTTCTTACCACTATTTTTTACTTCTCAGGAAATAAATGAAAATTAACTCAAATCACTTATTACTGTCACTAATATTGATTATCCAATTATCTAAACAACAAAACAAAGGCAATTCTGTTCTATTATGCTAGAAAATAAATTATCATTAATAATATTCTTGAGAATAAGGGACTATTATAGTCTAGATCATTTTTAAAGCCATAGTACTTCGGTGTCAAATTATTTTATTTCTTAGTTCTACAGCTTCATTCTCATGATTTTTATACTTTTTTTCCTAAAGAGAACCAGGACTAAACAAAAATGTTACCTTCACATCCAGTATTGGAGAAATCAAACTAATAGTAATATACGCTTCATACTAACAGTAATAACTGCATTTATTTGCCATAAATCCTAACTTCTATTAATAAATAAGGTACATTCCAGTGATGTTTTAGATCCTAGATAAATGCAATCTATATAGGTCATAATGTAAATGTGTGTGTTTTAGTCTAAAAGCAAAAGATATCCTGGGCAGGGGAAGAGGGGCTGGGTGTTTAAATAGACATGGTGTTGCTTTATAGGTTAACTGCTCGTAACAGGTAACAGGTATGCGTTACCTATACACATTACCTAAAGTATATAGGTGTAGATTAATAGCCTATTGGTTAACAGGTAAAAATGGAGGGGAAAAAAACCTGTGGGTGAGGCAAAAGTGTTATTCCTAAAGATTATGTGTTATGTGTGTAATTTCCAGAGATCTGGAGAGTGGTGATGATAATAAAATATCCAGGTTTAGCTTGGCACACTCTTGTCCCTTTAAATATCTCTGTTTTCCCAGCTGCGTGTTTCCGGGCTGCTCTCAGTTGAGCTCTCAGACAAAGAGAAACTGAAGTGCCTTTCTCCTTCCACCACTTAACGGCCTGAGGAAGTTGTGTCCCCTGTGCACGAGGTTTTCTTCCGAAGTGTCTAGTTCCCTAAATTAATCGGCACTCATGATTCCAGTCCTCCACAAGGCTACAAATATATATCATCTTCTAAAATTCAGGTCACCTCCTTCCCCCCAAAAAATCTCTCCACCTCCTTTTCAAGATCCTTCACATTTCAGTTTTACCTTATCTTTCAGCTCAGCCCCCCTCACACATTTTCCATCATATAATACTGAAGACACAGCAGGCAACTTTCCCTTCTTGGTATATGCCAGGCATTCTTGTGCCTTCTTGTTTTGGTTTCAATTCCTTCTGTTTAAAATTCCCCCTTCCACTTCTCTGTCTCTCCCCTTGCATCTGGGCATAGCTGTGAGATTAGTTCCAGTCAATATAACTAGGAATTAAGAGCATCCCTAGGAATTAGGAAGGTCCCTTCAATATGACTAAGCATTTAAGAAGTGGCTGTACCTCCCCTTTATTTTCTAATCTGCTACCAAGTAAATTCAGAGATTTGGGGGTCCTCGGAAAGAGCAAAACTACAAAAAGAACAAAACCCAGGTTCCAAAATCAATGCAAGTAGGATAACTACTCAATGGTATGAACACCCTCACTGGTCTGTTATGAAGCATCTATTAGTAAACTAGTCACGTTTTGTAATTGATTCGTTATAACCATTTCAAAACCCAAGTATTATATAATATATTCTAGGAAAAGAGGGTCATTTACAATTTAAACTGGGCAATGTACCTCTAATATTCAACTTCTATTAATTCAAGAACATTAAAAGTTATTAAATAGACTCTACTATGAGTAATGTACTACACAAATCACCATAGAAACTTCCCAAATAAGAGTCCTTGCATTAAACAAGTTTAAAAAATATAATGACAAACTGAGAAGTTAGATTACTTTCTTCTTCCATTTTTGAGGAAAGTTTTGGTTATATAAAAAAGAAACTTTTCCCTCAATAGCAAATATTTTTAATCTAATAATCAATTTGATAACAAAAGAAAAAAGATAATTGAAACTCTATAACAAGATCTTAACTAATTTTTTTTTTTTTTAGTGAGGAAAACAAAGTTTCTTAGCAACTGAAATAATTCTGTTAAGAGGAAAAAAATAGGATCTAAAAATAAAAAATTCAATTTACTACAGACACTCTCAGAGCCAGTGTTCCCCAGAGTAATAAGTTATCAATATAAAATTCACAAGACTACTTGAAATTTTAATTATTTATGCCATTCTGGGCCAACAGTTTTCCACAGTCCTGGCTCTATACCATATTAGTATCTAAATGTAATATAGTCAGAATAAAACTGCTTTAACTGAGTATATGGAAGAGACAATCACCAGATAGGCTCAGGAGTGTGTCCTCACATGCTGTTACAAGACAGCAGGGTCCTTCCTGATTTTCATCCTATGAAACAAATCATTTATGTAATGGCAAGAACCTCTTGTTCTCACTTAGGAACTCTGTACCTTTACATAGAAACCCAGCTCCAGTTAATTAAAGCTCTCAAATCTGCCTAAGAATAGCACATCTGCAAATCAAGTGAAGAATCACAAACTGCAATGCAGAACAACAATAATTTAATTACAACTCAAAATTTTTCCACTACATTTTTTCACCATAAGTCACAAACTTAACAAACATTATTTAACTTGAACACTTAAGGAAAACATATACTGAGGGAAAACATTTTTCTAATCCGTTAAAGTGGAATAGACATTTCATCTGTAGTAGTACTTCCTCAGTGAATGTTCAGTCTTTCATTTGTTCTTGAATTAAGATTTATTCTTTATCAAAATGATATTCAAGGCCAACTTGGCTCAAATTTGAGTTTTTAAATGAAAATCTAAAATTGTTGGCAACAGTGATGTCTCTTAGTCTGAGAAAGTATTCTTGTTTTGGTTGTAGATAAACCTTGTCATATTTGAATATACCATTTGTAATTCCCAGCTCAATTTCTCTGTATTCTCAATGCCACAGGCAAAGAGATAATGACCTCTCATCAACACAAAAACTTACATTACTAAGTGACACACCATATTATATCCATATAAAGTTTATCAGTGGAAAAAAATCCCATTTTTCTTTGCTGCTGCTAAGTCACTTCAATCGTGTCCAACTCTGTGCAACCCTATAGACGGCAGTCCATCAGCTAATGGGTTACTATTATCATATATGTATGTTCTTTTTCTGGTTTTGCTTTGCAAAGTACTCTTAACTATTGGCTTTAATTCTCTCTTGTATTTATATTCAAGTTGCTATTATTGACCCCATGTAAAGTTTAAAAAAATACATAAACATATATAAAACATATATGTGTGTAGGTAATCTGCATTTTCTCTATGGATAAACGTCAATTCAGTTTTTCTGCTCATCCTTTAATCAGGTTAATTTTTCTTTTATATTGGTTGTATGAGCTGTTTTGTATATGTTGGACATTAATCCTTTACCAGTTTATATTATTTGGTAATTATAATTACCAGTTTATATTATTTGTAAATATTTTCTCCCATACAGTAGGTTGTCTTTTCATTTTGTCAATGGTCTTCCTTGCTGTGCAAAAGTTTCTGAGTTTAATTAGGTTCCATTAGTTTATTTTTGCTTCTATCTACTTTAGGAGACAGATCCAAAAATATATTGCTGCTATTTATATTAAAGAGTGTTGTGCCTATGCTTTCTTTTAAGAGACTTATAGTAGCTGGACTCAAATTTAGTCTTTAATGCATTTTGAGTTTATTTTTGTATATACTGTTAAAGAATTTCTAATTTCATTCTTTCACATGTAGCTGTCCAGTTTTTCCAGCATCACTTATCAAAATGATAACTGATTTTTCTATCATATCTTTTTCTTTAGGCACTTTTTAAAAATTTGTGTACAATGTGAATGTATGATTACTACTGAACTTACTCTTAAATATGGTTGACTGTAAATTCTATGTTACATGTAATTTACAACAATTAAAAAAAATTTTAAACACCTAGATAGCAGTCCAGCCCAGTGCTAAATCAGACCAGATTTTGCTTTGAAGTCTTCCCCTGTTTGCAATACTCTTTAGTGTGAACTCCTTGGTGCCGAAGGAGGTGAGAGTTTTGGCTAAAGCCTCTCCCACAGCTGACACATTCGTAAGGCCTTTCCCCAGTGTGAACTCTCCAATGTTTAATGAGGCTGGAGTTGTACCTAAAGACTTTCCCACATTCTCTGCACTCATAAGGCTTTTCTCCAGTGTGGACTCTCTGGATAATGAATAATGAGGGTGGAGCTGTCCATAAAGAATTTCCCACATTTGCTACATTCATGTTTTTTCTCTGGTGTGGACGTTTTGGTGCCAAATGAGGTGGGAGTTTTGACTGAAGACTCTACTACATACACTGCACTCATAAGGCCTTTCTCCAGTGTGATTTCTCTGATGCCTAATGGTAATCTGAGTTGTGCCTAAAGAAACTATATTGCATGATTTTCTTTAGGCACAATTATCGTATGATTTTCCTATCATACATTTTTGCCTCCTTTATTGTAAGTTAACTAATAAGAAGCACATGAATTTATTTCTGGGCTCTCTATCCCTGTTTCATTGATCTAAGGGTCTTTTTTATGCCAGTATTATACTGTTTTGATTACTGCAGATTGCTGTGTCTTTGTAGTATAGTCTGAAGTCAGGGAACATGATTCCCCCAGCTCTGTTCTCTTTCTCAAGATTGTTTATTCTTTCTCAAGATTCTTTTGAATATTTGGGGCTTTTTCTGTTTCCATACAAATTTTTTAATTATTTGTTCTAGTTCTGCTAAAAATGCCCTTCATATTTTGATAAGGATTGCACTGAACGTGTAGATTGCCTTGGTTATTATGGTCACTTTAACAAGATTAATTCCCCCAATCTAAGAATATTTCGTTTTTCCAAAGACAAAATGTAGATGGCCAGCCTTCATATAACAAGATGGTCAACATAACTAATCATCAAGGTAATGCAAAACAAAATCACAATAAGGTACACATGTCAAATGGCTATCATCGGAAAGAACATAAATAGCAAATGTTGGCTAGGACATGGAGTAAAGGAAATCCTATACTTCCTGCTGTTGGTGGGAATATAAATTGGTGTAGCCACTGGGAAAAACAGTATGGAGGTTCATTGGTAGTGCTATATAAAAATATAATTGATTTGTATATGTTGATCTTTTAACCTGAAACATTGCTGAATCCTTTTTTTCTAATTTTATTTCATATTGGAATATAGTTGATTAACATTATGCTAGTTCCAGGTATATGTGCTGAACTCCTTTGTTAGTTTTATTTTCCCCCAATATTAAGGGAAATTCATTCAATTTTTCATCATCAAGAATTATGATAGTTGTAGGTTTTTTACGTGTTCCTCATCAAGTCAAACACATTCCTCTTTATTCCTAGTTTTTTGAGGTTTTTTTTTAGTCAAGAAAGTGCTGAATTTTGTCAAGTGCTTATTTTGCATCAATGGATGTGGTCATGCAACTTTTTTTAGCCTATTGATAAGGTAGATTACACTAATTAATTTATTCATGCTGATGCACACTTGCATCTCTGAAAATATTCTCTTTGGTCATGATACATAATTCTTATTATAATTTCTAAATTGTGTTTGTCAATATGTTATGAATAGCTTATGTATCTGTAATGATGAGGGATACTGGTCGTCAGCTTCTTGTGTTAATTTTTTCCTAATGTTTATATCATAGTAATTCTCTTCTCAGAATGAGTATAGAAGAGCTCTTTATTTTTCTATTTTCTAGTACAGATTGTGTAAAATTGGTGTTAATTCTTCTTTAAATGTCTATAGACTTCTCTGTGAGTCATTTGACAAAGAGATTTGGCGGGGGGGATTTCAACTCAGAACTTAAATTCCTTAAAAATTATAAATCTATTTAAATTATTTCATATTAAGTGAGTTGTGTCACTTGTACTTTTTGAGAGATCATTCTATTTTATCTCAGTATTCTCTTATTGTCCTTTAAAAATCTGCAAGAGATCTAGTGATATGTTTTCATTCTCATAGTAATAGTTTTTTTACTTTGTAAGTTCTGCTAGCTGGGAGAAATATCAATAACCTCAGATATGCAAATGACACCACCCTTATGGCAGAAAGTGAAGAGGAACTGAAAAGCCTGTTGATGAAAGTGAAAGAGGAGAGTGAAAAAGTTGGCTTAAAGCTCAACATTCAGAAAACTAAGATCATGGCATCTGGTCCCATCACCTCATGGGAAATAGATGGGGAGGCAGTGGAAACAGTGTCAGACTTTATTTTTTTGGGCTCCAAAATCACTGTGGATGGTGACTGCAGCCATGAAATTAAAAGATGCTTTCTCCTTGGAAGGAAAGTTATGACCAACTTAGACAGCATATTAAAAAGCAGAGACATTACTTTGCTAACAAAGGTCCATCCGGTCAAGGTTATGGTTTTTCCAGTGGTCATGTATGGATGTGAGAGTTGGACTATGAAGAAAGCTGAGTGCCGAAAAATTGATGCTTTTGAACTGTGGTGTTGGAGAAGATTCTTGAGAGTCCCTTGGACTGCAAGGAGATCCAACCAGTCCATCCTAAAGGAGATCAGTCTGGGTGTTCACTGGAAGGACTGATGCTGAAGCTGAAACTCCAATACTTTGGCCACCTCATGCAAAGAGTTGACTCACTGGAAAAGACCCTGATGCTGGGAGTGATTGGGGGCAGGAGAAGAAGGGGATGACAGAGGATGAGATGGCTGGATGGCATCACCGACTCGATGGGCACGAGTTTGAGTAAACTCCAGGAGTTGGTGATGGACAGGGAGGCCTGGCGTGCTGCGATTCATGGGGTCACAAAGAGTCAGACACAACTGAGCAACTGAACTAACTAAGTTCTGCTAGAAGTTTGACAATTTTACTGATCTCTTCAAATAATCAACTTTTGATTTATTGATTTTCTGTAAGTTTGTTGTTGCTTACACTTTCTGCTTATTTTGAGTGTATTTTGCCTTTGATTTTTTTTAGTTTGTTGAACTGGAGTATTGATTTGAGACTTTTCCAATATGTTCACTTAATGCTATGAATTTTCCCCTCAGCATTGCTTTAACTGTATCCCCAAAGTTTTTATTTTCAATTGGTTCAATATTTTTTTCTTCCCTCATGACATTCTTTGTAATTCATAAATTATTCATAAATTTGTTGTTTAGATTTCAAATGTTTGACAGTCTTCCTGTTATCTTTATGTATAGTTTTATTCACTTGTAGTCAGGGAATATACTGTGCATGATTTCAATTTTTAAAAATGTTTTTGTTTGTTTTACAACCAAGGACATGGTCTATTTTGGTTTATCACATTGTGGGCACTCAAAGTCAATTGTGTCATTGTGAAATAATGTGTTCTGAATGTTGATTATGTCCTGTTTGCTGAAGGAGTTCTCCTATATCCCTGCTGATTTTCTGCCTAGATACTCTATCAACTGAGAGGAGTGTCAGTTTCTCCAATTACAATGCTTTTGAAAACATACTCTAAAAGTCGTTTTGATTCATCTCATGAAGGTAAATGTTATACCTTAAACCATTACTCTTTTAGAATTTCCTTTTTTTTTTTAATAAACAGAGCAATGCAATGTTTTAACCAATCTATTTCCTCTAAGTAATTCATTTTTCATCCTTACACCTATTAATTGTAGGTAACACTCTACTTCAGAGGAGGAGGAGTATAGCAAGACTATTGTTGGCCTTTTCCTCAAAAAATCTTTCAAAACTCACTGTAAAGACATTTTATATGGGAGACAAGGTTTCTCATACCTCTTTGAAAACTGAATACTAGAACAAGGAAGGCCTCAAGAAACAAAAGTTAGTTTATAAATAATAGATTAAGAAGAATGTATGGCAAAATGAAAGTCACTTTTCTACCTCAAAGGAAATTTAGATCCTCTGTACTGAGGATAGAGGGAAAAGTCATAAATCCATAGGGTTAGACAAAGTTTTGCATCCCTGGTATAGATTGTGTATTTTTGAGAATTATTGAACTCAGAATCTGGTAAAATATGCCAAACTGGCTAATGAAAGAAACCAAGGATCAGAGAGAAAAATGCATATCTTATTCAATGCCAATATGAAGAGATGACAACTGAATCAAGCAGCCTTCACCTCTCCAAAGACTGACATTTCTAATAAAGCTCTCCAAAACGTAAATGGAATTCCAGGAAGAAACTGCAACTGACTGGATTTACCCAGAAGTACATTAAACTTTTAGCCACCAAAATAGAATAGCAGTTAATATTATAAATCAAATTGATATAGAAAAACAAATCTACATTTTCCCCCCTAACCTAAAGCTTGTAAGGTGTGAAATGTGGATTCACTGAAACTATATGCATCAACATAGACTAAAAGCATCCTGATTCATGCCAGAGTCCATGTATCCTTCCCATCCCTGACTGAAGGATGTGGTAAGATTCAGAGTTCTAAGATCCATTAAAGAGTAGAATTAGAAATAGGATGAAAGAGGAATTTAAAAATAAATAAATAAAAGAAAACTTATTTGGAAATTTAAAATGTTGAAATGTTAATGGCTTGAGATGTATCAAAATTTCCAAAAGGGTTAAAATTAAAATTCTTTCTCCTATCTTAAAATATGCTTTGTTCAGGGCTTTCGGGACAAAAAGTTCATATACTCCAGCCCAGTTCTCAGGACTCTAAAAATAACAATAACTCAATAGTCTACTCCTCTGTATGGCAAGTGTATCTAAGTTATAACTAAAGATAATATGTAAAAACTCTAACAGGAATAATCAAAAATGTTTGGTAGAATGAAAATCAACAAAAATCAGTTTTAACATTTTTATTTAACTTCCAGTTCTATCTCTCAACCAGGTAAAATGGGGAGAAAAATCCCATCATTAGAGTGCCATTGTGTAAGCAGAGCACATAAAACCTGCTTCATAGATGCTAGTTTTGTTGTGGTTTTTTTTTTCTTAATCTGACCAAATAGCACTTCTTTGTTAATAAGATTGGATATATGCCTTAAACTTTATTTTGTTAAAAACAGCAATACTCACTCTTCCTATGATAAAATGTTAAGGTGCCAAATAAATAAGGTTTATATGTGACAGCCTTTTGTATATTAAAAATTATACTATACAAATAAAATACAACCTTTCTTAGTATATCATGGTTGTTACACTCTTGGTTGAATAGAAGCCTAAATTTCTCACTAAACACTAAGTTCTTAATAAGGAAAATCAGTTTCAAAAATAATGAGTTTTCATACTAAAATTGGCACAGAATTAATACATTTGTGTTAGTTGCTCAGTCATGTCCAACTTTTTGCAGCCGCATGGGGTATAGCCCACCAGGCTTCTCCATCCATGTGATTTTCCAGGCAGGAATATTGGAGTGGGTTGCCATTTCCTTCTCCAGGGGATCTTCCTGACCCAGGAATCAAACCTGGGTCTCCTGCATTGCAGGCAGACTCTTTCCTGTCCGAACTACCAGGGAAGCCCAAATAAATACCTGCTGTATATATAAATTAATATTTGTAAATTATAAAGCAGACAAATCAATTTTAGCATATAGTTAAGCATTCTTTGAAAATTTCAAGGAGTCCAACTTTTTATTCTGAATACACTGTCAATTTTAAATTGTCTCTCTCCTTCTCCACTCTTATCCTTTTTCTCAGCAATACTCAACCAATGCTCAATCAGATCTGCACAAAGTTTGCCAGGTTGGGGGCTGCAAGATCCATAAATATTTACACTATTTAAAGTTTCAGTTTACAGGTTAAAAAAAAATCACTATTTGCTTGCACCACTAGGGTAGTTGAATAGACTGTAAATTAAACAGGTGTGCCTCAAAGTACAGCCAGTTACATCATTCCAGCATAAATTATAAGCATCTCCTTTGTTTCTCATATTTGTGATCATGATAAGTTGGAAAGTTTTAGTTTTTAGGTCATAGAAATAAACATTTTGCAAACACAGAAAGTAAATCAATTTTAAAGCACTGCTTTTTATTACTTGTACTTTACCTGCATAATCTATATGTGTATACACACATAAAAGTATCAAGGTAAGTCTTTGATCTACAATTACGAATTTTGTGCTTCTTTGGTTTAAATATAACATATCTACCATAAGCTTATTAGCTTTTGGAAGTAAGCTGTGTTCAACTCAGTATTACCATTGCAAATTTTATTAGAAATTATATATCGAATTAGGGAAACCTCCACTTTCACATTTGTAATACTTTGTGCAGTTCAAGTTAATAATTTTTATTTCTGAAAATCATAACCCCCTAGACATAAGATACACACTCCTATACATTCAAAGATAAGAGAGCAATTAGAATACAGTCTCAAAAGCAGGACTTTGACTTTATTCCTTGCTCAGCATCTGTTACTATTCTAAGTGACAATTTAGTAATTATTTCTACATTACCATTGTTTGGTGCTAGACCTGTCACAGTGTCTCAAATGATTTTACATTAGATCAGAATGATGCATGTTTGAAACCCAGCAACAATTTTCTTATGAAGTAGTAACAGAACTGCTGGGGGTACAACTAGCAGTCAAATACTCTATTCTATTTCATAAAGAAAGGCCAGATCCTAAATAGTAACACTTGCATGTAATTTTGGGGGAGGACTCTGATTTCTCTTGTCTAGAGGGAATAAGACAAAGACAAAATACAAAGCAAATAATGGGTTTTAAAATAATTACAGATAACGCACAATTATCCAGGCAAATTTGTACTCATTGCCAGAAGCAAGGTTAAGACCCTAAATTAGTTGGGCCGCTGAGGTCTGGATGGTGCAGCCTCTATGAGACAGCTGGACCCTGTCACCCTCTGTCAGGATGCTCACACACTTGTTTCTTCAACAAATGAAAGGAGAAGCATCAGAGGAGAAGGACTGCCTTCGCTCCTTCTTCATTATCTCTAAGTAGAAAGGTTTTCCCCATTGTCAGTTAGCCAAAGAGTATCTAGGTTTGGTTTTATTCATTCATTCCTAAAATATTTTTCAAGTAGTTACTATACACTGGATGATATTCTAAGTTGTATAGCTATATCAGTGTAAAAAAAAAAGAAAAGAAAAGAAAATCCTGCCCATGCTAGGCTTACATTATAGATCTACTTATCAGTATTTACCTATGTTCATCCTGCTCATTTAACGTCTATGCAGAGTATATCCTGTGATATGCTGGGCTGGATGAAGCACAGCTGGAATCAAGATTGCCGGGAGAAATAACAACCTGAGATGGGCAGATGACACCACCCTTATGGCAGAAAGCGAAGAGGAACTAAAGAGGACTAAATAAAGAGCCTCTTGATGAAGGTGAAAGAGGAGAGTGAAAAAGATGGCTCAAAACTCAACACTCCAAAAACTAAGATCACGGCATCCAGTCCCATCACTTCACAGCTTAATGACTGAACAACAACAAAATACTCACCACCTCATTCTTTGGGCTATGCTTTTCCCAAACATCTAGTTTTTATCTTCAAGACTTCTCCAAAGCAGGAGAAAAAAAATCAAAAAGGAGGTCTCAGATTCCTCTTGTCTTAGTGAGAGGCACAATGGATGCTCTGGTGATGAGAACCAATAAACCAATGTTCTCTTTCATAAACCCAAGTTTAAAGCACTCATCAAATGCACACAATTCTTACCCTTCCTATCTTAGAGGGCTAAAGGACAACGAAAAGCACTGGAAGGGTTAGAATGGTAAAAGAAGCCCAGTTCTCATCTTAAGTGTTCTAACCACATGCACACATACGTACAGTCATCACCATGCGAGGGGATGAATATGTTAAATAGCTTGATTGTGACACTTATTTCACCATGCACATGCATATCAGAACATTCTCCACCTTGAATATACACAATTTTTATTTAAGTATACCTAATAAAGCTATTTAAAAAAAATACAAAAACAATTTTAAAGAGAGTCCCAGTTCGTTCAGATGTCTCTGAGACCGAGCGGCAGAGGTGTTGAGCAAGTTGAGAGAAAATGGCTCAGGGCAGCAGGAGAGCAATCAGGCCAGAAGCACTGTGGCATGGCCCTCACATAAACGTGTCAACTTTTATTTCACCTTTTCAAATACACAGTAACTAGAGCAAGGTAGTAGGGGGGAAATGAGCAGCTATTTCCTGGCCTTTTAGAAAATGACTCCATGAAGTCATCCTTGCCCTTTGCTGAAAAGAACCTTATGCAGGCTTTTGCCTCGGGGCAAAGTCATGTACTTTATAGCACCCGTGGAGAAAGAGCACTCTTTCATTCTTCAACTGCTACTTTCCTATATCAAGTGAGGAAATTAGTTACTTGGAATGTTCTTTCTATCCCAAGTCTGCTCCGTATGATCCCTCAGCTCACCAAGAGGCATTCCGATAAATATCACCAAAACTCCTCCTCCCCCAAATGCTGCTGGCTATATATAAACTATTTAAAAATAAAACTGAGCCCATTTTTTAAAAATAAAAATTGAAATGAAGATGTCTTCAATGCTTGACTCTATCTTAAAAAAACTGAGTAAACTTCTTAACAAATCTAGAAATGGTACATACTTAGATAAGCTAAATATTTTAAAAATAAAATTACATAGCTAAAACTCCAATACTTTGGCCACCTCATGCGAAGAGTTGACTCATTGGAAAAGACCCTGATGCTGGGAAGGATTGGGGGCAGGAGGAGAAGGGGACGACAGAGGATGAGATGGCTGGATGGCATCACTGACTCGATGGGCATGGGTTTGGGTAGACTCCAGGAGTTGGTGATGGACAGGGAGGCCTGGCGTGCTGCAATTCATGGGGTCACAAAGGGTCAGACATGACTGAGTGACTGAACTGAACTGAAAAGAGTTGTATATGTTTGATTCATGTTAGATTTTCCATATAAATAAGGCCAAATGATATCACAGTAAGGGAGAGGCTGGCTTTCAAAACTTCACTGAATAACATTCAAAAAGCTTTGATGTAATACAATTTTTTTGGAGTAAATATTACACAATTCTGTGATAACAGTAAGATTTATTATAAACATTTATAATACTGATATAATGGTATAATGGCAAATGACCTTCATGATCTATGTTTTATTATGGGGACTTTTATTTGTTTGCTCAATAAATATTTTTTCATCCAGTTACTATGACCTTATCACAATGCCACTCAAAGAGAATACAGAGATGACCAGGAAATAGTCTTTGCTCTCAAAAAGTGTAGTCAAGGAAAAATACAACATATATTCAATTAAATAGTTAATCCTAATATTAAAATGAGCTGATACTGTATCTATTGTGTTCCCACAATGAAACATCAGAAAATTTGAACACACAGGTATCCACTCAAATTCCAACAGCCTCTACTGCCTCTCAATTTTTTTTGTTATAGTCCTGTTCCTTTTCCTTCTAGATTCTATTATAACTTTATATATGTTAGTAATAAGTATGATTATATTGGTGAAAATACAAATGCATTTTTATTAATATATGTTTAAAACAGCTTTAGGTTTAGCAAAAAATTACACAAAAATTATAAAGTTCTAATATACTTCATCTCTCCCACTCCTCTACCCCCAGTTTCCTCTATTACTAACATCTTTTATTAGTGTGGTATATTTGTTATAACTGATAAATAGTGATACATTATTTTAACTAAGATCTATAATTTACATCAATTCATTCTTTGTATTGTACAGTTTTATGGGTTTTGACCAATGTAAACTGTTATGTATCCACCATTACATTATTATACAGAAGAATTTCACTGTCCTAAAAATCCTGTGTTCTACCTATTCATCCTTTGTTTTCTTTTTTCTGAACTCATAGCAACAACTGATCTATTTATTGTCTCTAGTTTTGCCTTTTCCAGAATTTCATATAGTGTGTAGCCTTACACCACTGGCTTCTTTCACTTAACATAATGCAATAAGTTTCTTCCATATCTGTTTGTGCCTTGATAGCTTATTTCTTCTTATCATTGAATAGTATTCCATTATATGGCCATACTACAGTTTGCTTACCCATTCACCTATTGAAAGACATTTTAGTTGCTTCCCATTTTCGCCAGTTATCAATAAATCTGCTATAAATATTCATGTGCAGGATTTTGTGTGAACATAAGTTGTTAACTTATTTGGGTAAGTACTAAATAGCACACAGAACCTAAACAAAATGTCAACAAATAATGGGTAATGTGGTGATTATTACCATGGAAAATAAGGAGATAAGCAGTGCTATGTAACAGGGCAGTCAGGCAAAACCTCCAATAAGGCGACACTGGAGAGACACATAGGAAGGGAGGAAGTCAATGGACATCTATGGGAAGAGCATTTCCAGCAGAGAATAGTAACTACAGAAGCCCTAAGCACAATAGTGCTTGCTATTTAAGAATGGAAGAGGTCAGAGTGAGTAAAGTGAAGTAAAGTGAAGTAAAGTAAAGTGAAGTCGTTCAGTGGTGTCCAACTCTTTGCGACCCCATGAACTGTAGCCCCTCAGGCTCCTCCACCCATGGGATTTTCCAGGCAAGAGTACTAGAGTGGGTTGCCATTGCCTTCTCCAGAGGATCTTCCTGACCCAGAGATTGAACCCGGTCTCCCACACTGTCAGCAGACATTTTACCATCTGACCCACCAGGGAAGTCCAATGAGTGAGTGGTGGGAATGAAATCTGATCGGTGGTGCTGGCAAATGAAGGTCTAGTTAGGACCTTGGGAGATTTGGGGACTTACTCTGAGATAGTAATTTTGATGAACCTGTAGAAACAGGAAAAATTAAGAAACTACTGCAATTACTCATATAAAAAGACTAGTGGCTTAGATCATCTTTGTAGGGGTGGAATGCATGAAAAAGGACCAAGTTTTGGTTATGTTTTGAAGGTGTAAGCAATTTGTGATCAATTGCCTAGAGTGAGAAGAGCAGTCAAAGTCACCAACGATTTTATTGTTGTTGCTGTTTGCAGTGAGAAAAATCACATGAGACATTTTCCCCTCTGACTTTGTCATTGATGACACAAATTTAAACCACCAGAAAAAAAAAAAAAAGGAAAAAAGCTAGTGTCTACCTTCCTTCCACACACAGATTATCAAAGAGCATCAATTTGAATCTTTCACCACCTGATTCCCTTGCCTTCATTTCTCTATGCTTCTTGGTAAAAGCAGAAGCCATTTGAATCCTGATCTATCCTCTTTTATTCTTCTGTACTGTTGGTGATTTAAGATGTTTACAGACATAGAGTTGACTCAGCTAACATGGTTCTTATTTACAGTGGAAGCAAACTGTGTCCTGGGCAAGTTAAACCACTTCTACAGGGCAGCACCTCTAAAAACCACACTGAGCCTCTTACTAGTCCTAAAAGTAGCAAGCAGGGCCCTTCCCCAGGACCATTCGGGGGTATTCTTTTCCCAGATAATCTAATTGGCTTATTATTTCCTTTATGCTCAATATCATCCTGTCAGGGTGATCACTGTCTATAAAACCTTGACAACTCAATATAAATTAGCCTAAGTCTCCACCATCCAATCCACATCTCTTTGCCTGCTTTATTTTTCTCCATATACCTGACACAATCTAATACATCCTATTTTACTTTGTTTCCTGTTTGTTATCTGCCTTTCCCACTAGAAAGTGAACTCCATGACGACAGTCTGTTTTGGTCTTGGTATGTCCCAGCACCTAGAACAGGGCCTGACCCACAATAGGTGCTCACTCAGCAGAATGTCTTAGAGAAAGATAAAATATAATGCAAAACGCTGATAACAACAAAAAGAGAGTTTAGACAAAACTCATTTTCTTAAATAACAGAGTCCATTTACAAATGTGGAGGATCTATGACAAGCTACATTTGGGAGATGTAAATCTTTCTTTTCACTCCTTTATAGACTTTAAAATACTCATGGTATTTCAAAATGCACAGTTCATAGTGGAAACCAATTGGGAAAAATATAAAATTTTTCTAGGGTTTATGTCAGTAGTAAAATAAATTTTAGAGTACGATCATAACTCTTGTCTGCAGACAACTGCCGTCTATATATAAATCTGCTCTAGAAATGGGCCAAAGGATACATTGTAGTCAACATGAAATTTGATTCAAAATGTTTCATTAAAATGTACTCTGAAATATATTTTATTCTGACTTTTACAGTATATTTTCAAAGCTTATATCAGATAGGTGGAAACTACTTGTTAAATCATCTATTATTTTAATGTATAATTAAATAAAAGCTTTAAAAATACAAAAATGATGCATGACATGTGTGCTTTAAAATGGTGTCAAATGAAAGCTTGTATGCCTTGGTTGACATATAATTCAAAAGCTAATATAAACAGGTTTCCAACCCAAGAAATAAAATATTAGCTCTTCAATCTTGATTTTAGGGACCAAAACCATATGTTGCTGAAAGCAAAAGTTATAGTACATGCACTTCCAAATTAGAAATACCACTGTAGGAGATTCTGTGACTATGAAATGGTTCTATACCGAAATATATGGTTTCACGAGTGAGAAGAACTACTTTTTAAAAGTTGATTGTACTTATGTGAAATGGAAAACATTTACCCAAGAATTCATTACAATGCTGTGAAGGACTCTGAAAAATAGGCAAGGTTGGAAGGGTTACTCCCCCACAAAAGCAGCAGATGCAGGAAGGCCTGAACACACCCTCCTCTTGAGTTTGTGTATTGGGAGGCAGGTACGATGTAAGGAGCAGGAGTTGTTAGGAGGGATGATGGGAAATGCAATCAGGCTCCCGGGCCAAAGGTAGAAGTAGGAGAAATTTTATAAGTTGCCTCAAAGGCCACGTATATTAGATCTGACTCTTTCCCAGAAAGTCCTAATTCTTCAGAAAAAACAAAAAACCCCAAAATTATTGTTATACCTGAGAAAAGAGCCACTGATGGAGCAGAATTTTGCATCCATGTTGGCCTTGAAGTGGAAACAGATGGTCTATGTGGTTGCAGAATCAAATAGAAGGGGAAAACCTGATAAGGTAAGGTCTGAAATCAAGGTTTGGATTGTGAATTGTGTAAATCGAAATATTTAAGTGGCAGAGTCTTTTAAGTGAAACCTGGATTATACTTTGGGATCCTCTTAAGGGATCCTTGAGCCAAGCTGTAATTCCCTGTTACACCTAAGGATGAATTTTCACCGTAACTCTCAGTGCACAGTGAATTTCCTCCATAGCTGCCTAACTATTTGATGCATAGTACAGAGTGGTGATAAAGTCAGATGAAAAATTATAGTCTTTAAAACATTCTACAATGAGTAATACAGATTTGATAGAGCAGGGGAGGAAGGACTGAGTTGAAAATTGATGTTTTATATAACGAATCAGTCATACAGACTATTATATGATTTTTTAGAACAATTAGGTCTTTGGAAATTCTTCATGAAATAAGCAGCGAGAGAATATTTTGGGTGTTAGTGTTAATACAGCCTCGACTATCTCACAAAGTCTTTAAAAACTGAGCCATTTGTCGAGAAAGAAGAGAGACCTGTTTGAGTTGATTAGGCCCCGGTGCCCTGATTCAATGTTGAGAAGCGATTCTATTGTTAGGGATCAGATTTGTCTCCTATTGAGAAAATAGCTATTGAGTCCACCTTGGAGCTACACAATAGCTGAGTCCAATTACATCTGCTGGGAGCCAGCTAGTTACATTCATGATGGCAATAATTGCAGAAAATTTTCAAATGGTTTTTAAAACAAAAATACAATTAAAAATCTAAAGGGCTTGACAAATGTGTAACACTATGTATCCACACTGTATTATAGTGTCAATGCTCTAAAAACCCTCTGTACTCTGCCTATTCATCTCTGCATATGATGGCAACCACTGAATTCTGTACTCTCTCCGTTGTTTTGCCTCTTCCAAAATGTATTATCGTTAGAATCATACAATATGTAGTTTTTCATGATTGTCTTCTTTCACTAAATAATATCCATTTAGGTTTCTTCTGTATCTTTTCATGGCTTGATAGATCATTTCTATCTGAATAATATACTGCTGTCATTAAACATTTGTCAAAACCAACAGAATGTACCACATCAAGAATGAACACTAATGACTTCAGGTGATAATGATGTGTTAATGTAGGTCTATCCTTTATAACAAATGTATCAAGTGATGCAGGAGGTTACATGTGTGTGGAGACAGGAATCTCAGAACTCTCTGTATTTTCTACTCAATTTAGCTGTGAACCTAAAACCACTCTTAAAAATACATTGTTTTTAAGTATTTTTAAAATTTTTAAATTGCAATGGGCTATATATTTTTCAAATTACTAGACAGAGAAGAGAAAACATAAAAAGAGACTACACAATGTAGGAAATAATGAAAATATAAATGAAATATAGGGAATAAGAGAGACAAGAAAATGAAAGGCATAAAATATAAAAAGGGAGGAAAACATTAATTCTGATTAAACATCACAAAATGAAATTTCAATTAAAGTATTATCACATTATTGATAGGAAACTATATTATATGAATTCTTTAATCTGTTGTATGTCAGCTTGCAAATATCTATATTTAAATTGAAATAAATTTTCAACAAGAATATCTTGGAACATGACAAATGATTCTAAATTCGTCTGAGCCACCAGGGAAGCCCAAGTAAATGAATACATGATAAGAATAAATGTTATTAAATAATACCATAGGGTATCTAAAATTACTAAAACTTTTAGAAATTAAACAAATTTGAAATGATAGAAGAATAAACATATACATGGAAGAAACCAGAAAACACAGAAATAAACCTACATATAAGAATTTACTGGAAAAACAAGGTAACATTTCAGATCAGTAAAACCAGAACAACTGTTCACTCATGGTGTTGAATACTGATTAAAGAATACAAAATGAAAGTAAGATCATGATTTCACACCTTATCTGAAATTAACCCCAATGTTAAATATAAAAAATGAAAGAAGAGAAAAAGTTAGATGTTTTTTTTCTCTTCTTGGAATAGATATCTTTTAAAATTATAGTGTCAAAGAAAAACCATAAAGACTGTATAAAATGTGAAAAAATTACACATTATATTACCGTATAAAACGCCAAAGGCAAACAACTATGGAAAAACTTATATCAAATATGTTAAAGGTTCATTTCTTATAATATGTCCAAGTTATATAAATTAGGCTTTTATTACTAATTGCACTCTGTTAAAACATAGTCCTGCCTCTCCAGCAGCATTGACCTGGGAGAGGGTGTTAGGATCCGAGCCAAACTAGGCCCCTGCTCTGGAACACTGACCAGCACTCACAAAGGCTGTTGACTGTCATGACAATCAGGTCCTCTCATAAAATGTCTCGAACAATAGCCACAACAAAGATTCAGTCCCTCTCTAGAAGAATTATGAAAGACTTGTTACAGGAACTGTAATTTACTGTGTTTCCCAACACAGAGAGAGCTGATCTGGAAGAATGATGCTGACTGGCCAGTAGGAGCACTTACACACGCACATAATACTGAACACACCTGCAGTCCTAATTTTTAGAAATTAACTCAGTTTTCAGCGACCCTGGATGGTAAAATACTCTATTGGCATTGGAATAAGTAAAGAAAATATGTATAAATATGTGTATATAACCGCAGATCCACAAGTAGCACTGTGAAGTCAAAACTCAGCTAATCAAATCGAGTCTTTCTCATTTTACTGAAAAGCATTCACCATAGTAAATGAAAGAGATTCTTAATCAGGTCAAAAAAACTTTTAAGGAATATGCCCCCTTCAGGAAACTACACTTAAGAAACTTCATTCCCATTGCAAAATATGTCTTAAGATTTTTGATCTATAACTTGTTACATGGAACTGTGAATGTTACCTTTAAAGGAAACTGAGTAATTTTCCATATATTATTTCTAAAATCTTGAAGGAGCTTGGGTGGTTAATCCTCATAATTTCTTTTTATTTTATTTCCATTTATTTTTATTAGTTGGAGGCTAATTACTTTACAGTATTGTAGTGGTTTTTGCCATACTTTGACATGAATCAGCCATGGATTTACACGTGTTCCCCATCCCGATCCCTCCTCCCACCTCCTTCCCCACCCTATCCCTCTGGGTCTTCCCAGCGCACCAGCCCTGAGCACTTGTCTCATGCATCCAACCTGGGCTGGCGATCTGTTTCACCCTTGATAATATACATGTTTAAATGCTGTTCTCTTGAAACATCCCACCCTCGCCTTCTCCCACAGAGTCCCAAAGTCTGTTCTGTACATCTGTGTCTCTTTTTCTGTTTTGCATATAGGGTTATCGTTACCATCTTTCTAAATTCCATATATATGCGTTAGTATACTGTATTTGTCTTTATCTTTCTGGCTTACTTCACTCTGTATAATGGGCTCCAGTTTCATCCATCTCATTAGAACTGATTCATATGAATTCTTTTTAATGGCTGAGTAATATTCCATGGTGTATATGATTTCTGATTAGGCTGTATAAATCAAATATTTCACTTTGAATTGAGATTTCTCTTCTGAAGCATGTATATTATCACTGCTAATAATGACTGAAGATATTTATCTCATAAGATCTACATTTTTTGCTTTGTAAAGAATTGAAATTTAGTTCTTATTATAAAGAAATACAAGGGTAATCCTTCTGACATACAGACATCTGAATGATTTACCAAAGCACTCTAACTTTAAATTGTACTCAGCAAATTAATCTCTACTTCTATATAAAGAATATTTACTTTAAATCATTGCAAATCCTGTGCTTTCAATAAGTTTTGATAGTCATTAATATTTTTATCACATTTCCTCAAAGGTGGGCTAATTACTATTATTATTTTCAGTTAGAAATTCTAAATGTATTCCCCGTTTTTCATGACTTTGAAACATAACTCTTGAGATATAATCTTTGCATGAAAAGCATAAAATGAATTGTCTGTCAAACAGTACTCATTTTTCCTGTAATGAAAATTCTCTCTACAATGACATCCATCCTCTGTTACCTGATGGGTACATCCAAGTCAAGCTTTTCTAACATTGTTAGGTGTTATTTATCTTGAACTTGTACCACCTTCAGGCATCATGGACATTTTGTGTATGTGTGAGTACTGTGTGACCTTTGTTGCAAGAGGCTCTAAAATACATACTGACACTAAATTTGTATAAGAATTTGGAGAGGTAGGTAAATGTGCTAGGCTTCTCAAGAACAATGAGTTTTTATGAGGTCTGTTGGAAAGCATAACTGTGGTTTAGTGAGATGCCAGTAAGAGATACTCTAATTTAATTTAGCCATTACTTATTATCTGATTTTGAAAATACTGACAAGAGCCCATAAGATAGGACGTCTAGTCTGTCTGTGAAGACTGTACCACTAGACATTACAGTAGAAAAAGTTATGTGGTCATTTCCTAAATATATTTAAATATCCATGCCCTTGTTTCCCTACTAGAAACCCTTACAGGGTGATTGTATATGCTGATTTGAATCTTCCCATGAACAAAAATAAATGAATGAATAAAAAAATGAATAAGAGAATAAATCGATAAGTAAATACCTCTATAAGATTAATAACGAACTTCAGTCCACATGAGCTACACATTTGTCTAAGCTGTGCTCACTCTTAGATTTGAATATTGTATTTATGATTTGGTATCAGCTTTGAACTCTATGATGCCATAGATTTTTCCTGCATCTGCTAGAACAATTGATTTTGCTGTCAGCATTATGAAGCTACCTGTGACATGTAAATATTTCATTCTCATTTGTACATAAACCAGATAGGAATCACTTGAACTACTTTTTTTTTTTTTTTAATTTTTTTTTTCCAGTGGGTTTTGTCATACATTGATATGAATCAGCCATGGATTTACATGTATTCCCAATCCCGATCCCCCCTCCCACTTGAACTACTTTTTTAACCATCCTTAATTTAGATTTTTGTTTCTCATTGGTCTTTTTGAGCTGTTTTATAATCCAGTTTGCATTTATAAATTTGTATTTACTCTGATAGTTACTGATTTAGTATTCTACTACACCTGTTGCTAGTCATCTTGATTCACTAGCTGCCTTATTCATCTCTGTTTGTAGCCTAATTAATGTAAGCTAGAGAGAAGTGGTAGCCAACATGATTCCAGAATACAAATAGGTAACAGCATAATAAGTTTTAAAACCGCCCACAGAGTATATCTGGTTTGTAACAGATATGCATAGTTAAACCTCATTCTTTTAATCAATACATTATATAAATTGGGAGAAAAACTTAAATGTGTGAAAAAAAAAACACTGTCATGCATCAAGAATATATAATTAATATATCAAAAATGCTCTTTGTGTTTGTATCTTTGCGAAATTTAGGGACATTTGGGTAGAAGAAGGAAATGTTTATAATCACAGTGGATGGGTGTAATCCTGAAGAACAGAGGCAGCATTTGTAGCGCTGGAATATCCTACTGTCACAGTTACATGGGAGCATGGTTAGATGTGTTCTTCCCCCTCAAATTCACTGGGCAATACTCAGTTCACCAGCTTTGAGATAGTACTCACCCATTCTGACGAGAAGGGAAACTATCAACTTCATTCAGAGTCTTTTGTGAAGGAAGCTCCCGTAAGACAGAGACAATGGGTTATTTGCTTTTTATCTCTAGTGTCTAGGACGATATCCAGAACACAGCAGATATTCAATACCGATATCACATGCAATGCATGTTTCTTTCTAGCAAGCAACAGAAGTCCTAAAGTGCAGTTATTATGAGGGTGAGCCAGTGCCCAAATCAGCACTGAATCTCAACACTATCTTCTTTTTTTTTTTTTTCATTTATTTTTATTGGTTGGAGGCTAATTACTTTACAATATTGTAGTGGTTTTTGCCATACATTGACATGAATCAGCCATGGATTTACATGTGTTCCCCATCCTGATCCCCACTCCCACCTCCCTCCCCATCCCATCCCTCTGGGTCTTCCCAGTGTACCAGCCCTGAGCACTTGTCTGTACTATCTTCTAAACACTCATCACAATGCTCTGATCCCCATCCTTGCTGATCGAAGCATAGGCTACAGGAAGACCTCCAGGTGGTTCATGGACACACTCAAGTTAGACACACACTGCCTTACATCACATGTGACAGGCTCTCTATTACTCACACTCACCAAGTCAGTATGTACTTACATACTTTGAGCATGTAAGTGGGCTCTGAAATCAGTTGGCCCAGGTTTGCACTTATCTTTCCTTCTTAATAAGTATAGAACTTTGGGGCAACTTACTTTGCTAGGGTTTATCATATAAACTCGAGGTGGGAGTAATAATAGTACTGTATAAAATATTGTTTTATGTTAACTATTAAATAAAATACTACATGTGGCACTTGTGAACATATTTTAAAATCCAGAAAGTTCCTAAGCAAAATTTGTTTTCTGAATGCCAGCAACTGTCTGCAACATCATTTACAATACAACCATTTACATGGCATTTACATTGTATTAGGTATTATAAGTCATCTAGAGATGATTTAAAGCATATGGGAGGATGCTTATAGATCACCTACAAGTACTATGCCATTTTATATATGGGACTTAAACATCCTTGAATTTTGGTATCTTCAGGGGATCCTGGAACCATCCCCTATAGAGAGATACCCATGTATAACTGTACTATTACACAATAAATATTAGTTATTGTAACTTGATCCTAATAAGACATCATGTATACACCATGATTTTTCTGTGATTATATAATGTTCCACAATCTCAATTTAAAATCAAGAAACTCTTTCACCGCTAAGCTGTCAAATAGCATGATAAACAAGAACTATATGAGTGTAATTATATTATTGATTTAGGGGAGATAGGAGCTATAGCTGTTTTTTCCTCTTCCTATCTCATTCTCTTTCATTCCCCACCTCCACCCTTTTTGGTCACTTAATAAACTTGTGAAAAGGGGGAAGGGAAATGTTCTCTTTGCTCATACTTATTCCATTTCTTCCTTGAAATATCCCAAAGTTAGTATCCTTGGGGTTAAGGGTCTCCCTCATAGCAATGACTGTGTGGCTAAAGGACCTTGGACTTGAGCTGGATTTGAATTAACCCCTTCACTGTGCCAGGGGAGTACAATGGGTCAATGGCATTTTCCCCTGTAACCCTCAGAATTAGGGTTTTTGTAAGCGTAGTAAGTAGCTTAACAGAACAGCAGAATGGGTGCACAACCCAGAGGTCTTAGAGTAAAACTATTCTTTCTTTCAGGCCCATTTTTCCTGACAGGGGGGCTCCTCTCTTTTCTTGCTTGTGTGTTAGGTATCTACCCACATATTCATAGTTTTCTGTTTTCTTTTTTATCTTATCATTCACAATGAAGTCTTTCTGGGTTTTTTTTTTTTTTTTTGATAGTGGAGTGCAGTTTATTACACCGGCGGGCCCAAGGCAGAGTCTCCTCTTAGCCAAGGGCCCCGACCAGCATTTGTGAAAATCTTTTATACCCCATGTGTCCAAACCCACTACCCCAATTCCCTTGAGACTTACATAAACAAAGGAAGGGTAAATACAACTACAATAACCCCATCATTCACGTGTTATGTGTTCAAACAGTCAATAATCAATAAGCCCGCAGTTACATTCCAAATAGTTAATAACTGATAAGCCTGTGCTTACATTCTGATAGATAGTGTCCAGAGGCAGGGGTGATTAGTGTCTGTTCTTCAAGATTCCCCTGCCCAGAGAGGGGTCTTATCCTTCCATTGTCATTCCCACAGGTGCTAAGCACAGAGTTCAGAGTCCACTGGAGAGGTGGCCGCGCACGATCAGCACAGACAGGCCTGAGATGGAGTCCAGGCCCTATGAATTCCTTCTTCATTCCCCCCTCTTGATGCTCTTAGTTTCCATAATGAGCATCATTTTCTGGGTAGTTATAGGAAAAGAGGGAAGGGTCCCAAAACCTCCCACTTCCACTGGGGAGTGTCAATCAATTTTCCTGGGACCAGGGTACCATCTCTGATTAGGGCATTTTGTCTATGACCCAGGTGGGACATTCAAGCCCTTGGATGCTAAGCAGTCCACAGGCATGATGATAAGCCACAGTGCTAATTTCCTTAGCCCAGGTACACTGGCTAGGGATCTTGCCTGGGAAGAGCAGATGAATCTCAAATGCTCCTTCCTACCCCCCTTATTTTCTTATCAGTGCTGGGGTCACTGGCCACCATGGATGTGCCACTCGAAACCCTTGTGTGTCAGGAGAGCAGACAAAAGCAGCAAGGCATTCAGCGGCACAGGAGAAGGGCTTGGTCACTACCCGTTCCTTTAGTTTTACAAGGCATTGGGGAGCCTTTCTTAACTCTTGTCTTGGGGGCCTACAATTGTGTTTTCCACGAGATTTTAGAAGATCAACAGGCCACCTTCCTGAATGATGGCTAGATGACTGCCCCACATGATCAATTTCCAATCACCAGCCAGACACAATATGCTGGAATCTTTATCCTTGAGAACTCGAGTCTAACCACGTGCAAGCAGGACTCCAGCCCACCAGTTCAGACACTTAGTCGTCACTGCCCCAGCCCCTAGTGACAGATCAGCCTCACAGCTCACCCTGTACGGGCTTGTCCAGCCCCCTGGCTCAGACTTGGTGGTGGGAGTCCCAGAGGTCTCACCCCAACAATACCTGTGTCAACTAACTACAGTTCTCACCTTGGGGGCAAGATTTATTAGTTTACTGTAACAGAATACAGCATCTTCAAGGGATGTGCTTAACTTTCAGTGTAGAAAATGCCTTGGACCATTTGTAAATAATGTTTGACCTCCTCTATATTAGATCCTTTTCAGAACTGAAAAATGTCTTCTTAATGGCCCTATCATTCTTTATTTTCTAAGGAAGCATTAGACCTCATTTAAAGTGAGTGCTAAAAATTTCTTAGGACAAGCTGGATCCTGAGGCTTGGCATGAGAACCTAGGCTCTGAATAAATGATAAGTTAAACTGTATATTTCATTATCACCTTACACTTGTCTTTTCATTTAAAAAAAAACTCCCTCACTTCTGGATATTCCATTTTTCTGACTTAAATAGAAAGAAAATTAGTTTTTTGTTGGTATATTTCTACACACCCTTGAGATTGTTGTTACTTCACAGATTAAATATAAATAGTTCTATATTTAAAATATCAGTTTACAATGCTATTAATGTCCATTTTCTATACTACCACCACTTATTAGATTGGGAAAACTCTATTATTTAAATTGTGAGATAACATTGAGATTTGGATGATTATGAAAAGAGATTCTGTCCATAATAATGAGTCTTTAATAAAGTCAAAGAGCTACTGACAGTGAATAAATGTTTAAATATTTAACTGTACATATGATGCCCTGAGCATTTGTTTGAACTTCTGTTAAGTAGAAAACTCATAACATTTTCACAAGCCTTTTATATGCTTATGATAACACGTTGTATATATTTGGCTGGAATTCTGGATCTTGTAATCTTCTATTGACCCCTAAAAGCACCATCAATTTTCAATTTAAATTCAGAGTAGGGGCATCCTGGGGTAATTTATGTGGCATAGGAACCTTTATGATCTCACAGTGAACCATGCTGAAGGAACTGGAATAGTGAAGGAATCTTTTGTTTAGGTGCAAGTCTACATAGTCTTTTCTTGCCTCTTTAAATCAGCAATGTGCAATAAAAATATAATGTGGATCATGTGTAAATTTAAATTTTCTAATAGCTATATTAAAAAGCAATGTATCAATTAATTTTAATGATACAGGGACCTTTGAACAACATGAGTTTGACCCAACTGCATGGATTCACTTATACAAGGATTGTTTTCAGTGAATAATACAGTACTATGAGGTCTGCACTTGGTTGAATCTGTGGATATAGAACAGTGGATACAAAGGATGAGCCAATACAGGGGGTGGACTGTAAGTTACATTTAGCAAAATGAGCTAAAATCAAATTAAGAAATGATACAAGCTTGGAAATAAGACAATCAGAAATAAATAAGCTCAGGAAGAAAATGATTAGGCAAAGGAAGATACAAAATGAGAACTGACAAATTGTAGGAAATAATTAAAATAGAATCAAGTCTTATAAAGACTAAATCTGAAAAAGTTCAAGACTGAATAACACTGTAGAAAATTCAGTAAGAAAAATAGGAGGAAAGAATAAAAAGGAAAAAAATAAAGACAAGTATATCTGGAGTGCTATTTGGAACACAAAAAATATATCAAAAACTGTCCTGAAATTAGAAGGCTTGAATCCACATATCAAGATACCAAGTAGTCGGAAAGTTTGACCCAGAATACTAATACAACAATTGGATTTTAAAGTTAAGAATGCTTTTATCATCCGGGCCCTACCAAAATAGATAAATCCACATGATTTATAAAAGTGAAAAAATCCAACTGGCATCAGATTGTTGATAACAACATTAAATGCGACAAAAAGAATGGATGAACATTTTTTTTATCTCTCAAGGAAAGAAAATATGAACCCAGGATTTTTTCTTTTATCTAGCCAAATTATCATTGATGTTTTGCCACTAAGAACATGTAGGAACTGAGGAACATGGCATTCATTAGCCTATTCTAAGGAAACTACTTATCAATGTGCCTCATAAACCATTAAATGATTAGAGATGTTTCAAGTATAAAAATCTTTGATGAGCACCAAATATATTTAATTATAGAACTCACACTTTAAAAAGGTACATAAATGTGAAAAATAGTAGATGCCTACAAAACAATAAAAAAAATAACCAAACTCAAAAATGGGCAAAGGACTTAAATATCTCTTAAAGAAGTCAAACATAGGGCCAATAAGAACAGTAAAAGATGCTCAGTAGTATTCATCAGTAGGGAAATGTAAATTCAAAACACAATAAGATACACTTTCATAACGTCACACCTGATAAGATGACTCTAACAAAGCAAACAAACAGCAACAACAATAGAAAACACAGAATAACAAGTATTGGTGAGGATGCGGGAACACTGGAGCCCTTGTAACTTTTACATTTTTAGTGGGAATGTAAAATGGTACAGCCCCTGTGGAAAACAGTTTGATGATTGCTCAGAAAGTTAAATTTAGAGTTACCATATGACCCATCAGTTCTACTCCTAGGTATATAACCAAATAATCAAAAACAGAGACTCCAACACGTGTCTGTCATTGTTCATTGAAGCATTAGTCACAAGGCAAAAAAGTGAGGAAAAAGTGAAGGGTCCATCAGTGGATAAATGGGTCTTTTAAGATGGCATATGAATATAGCAGAATATTATTAAACCATAAAAATCAACAAGGTTCTAATGCATGCTTCAAGGGATGGACCTTAAAAACATTATTCTAAGTGAAATAAACAAGGAATAAAGGAAAATTATTGTATGATTTCACTTAATATGAAATATCTATAATAGGTAAATTCATAAAACAGAAAGCAGATTAGAGTTTATCAGGGGTTGGGGAGTAAAAGAAATGAGGAATTATTTTTTAATGGTTAAAGAGTTTCTGTTTGGGATGATGAAAAAACTTTGGAAATAGCCGTGATAGTTACACAACATGTCCATGTACCCCTTCAGCTCAAAGTCTAATTTTTAAAATAATCTTCAAGGGATTCTTAAAATCAGCCAGATTTGATAACTCAAGGTTTAACCCCACCCTGAGATCATAGCATCTCACCCTGAAGAATACAGGGCTGGGCCACCCTGCTGGAGGGATGCTTTCACTGTGAATAGGGAAGGCATTGAAAACTGTTTGCTTACTGAGCATGTCCTCTGGACAATTTCATGGGTGTCTCCTTTTAGATGATGGCTCTTAATTATTCTTTTGAGTCCGTGCCATTTAGAAACTCCCTTATCATCTGCTAATATGATAATACTAGTTTCATACAACACTGAGAAGCTAAGCAAATTCCAAGGTCAGGTCAACAGAAAAGGAAGAAAATTTAGGCTAGCTTTTGGTTTAGGCAAAAAGATTTCTTGTAGCTCAACAACACTCATTTAGAACCCATGAGGGCTATGGATCTACAGAGGTTGGTTATCACAGTAGTAAGTGTTAATAAAGACCATGCATTTACTTCTTTACGTAAAATAGTGCTGTCCATACCCATCCATCCCTAAACTCCTGTCATGATTTATTTTTCTTCATAACATTTATTGTCATTTTACAAAGTAGATAATTATTTATTTTTACTGTTTCCTCCCCAATTAGGATATAAACTCCTAGAATATAAACTCCAACTAGAATTTAAGCAGTATTCAACTTGCAGTTTTGTTTCTTTTCTACTATTTCCCTAGTATGATAGGCCTCTAATAAATACATACGGAAAGAATAAATTTACCTTCATATCTCATTTATGTTAATTTCTCCTGGAGTCCTAACTAGGAATGATAGGTAGGAATGAGAGTGGCTATTGACCATGACCACAAAAATTGACTTGGCAGAAGATATACAAATTCTGACCCTAGCCATAAGCATAATATCCAATAATATGAATACCAAGATGAAAGTCAACTGTTAAGGATTCAATTCAGTAAGTTTCTTTGAAATTTTTTCACCTACTGCAATATCCATTATGAAGATACAAACCAACTAGCTTATTAACTTCTTAAAGAACTGATGTATACATACATATATGATTTTAACTTTGTGATTATATATGTTCATACTAAAGCTAGAACCAGTATGTCTAGAAAGAATTTCAAAAGTGGCTGTATTTTCATTTTTTATGGCTGAATTCTTTTAAGTTCATTTTGATAGCCACATAAAATAATGGATATTTCGTATGAAGGAACTCATTGCAGAAGTACTGTGGTAGTCTAATGAGATAAGATTGGGAGAAATTAGTGTTTGACAGTGTAAGTTCATTATTGCTAACAACACTGGCAGCTCAGTTTACTGCGTACTCTCACACTGAAAATAGGATTTGAAGCCAGGTAAACAGCTGAGAAAGTAAAACTGTTGTGCAATTTTAAAAACCATATATCATAGGGCTTTCTTTTTTTTTTTTTACTAAAAAAAGGGGGGGGGAGATTAAATTATTGGCCTGTTCCATTGTGAATACAAAAAGTAGACTCTCTAATTCATAAACGTTTACTATAGAACAAGGTAAATGCATATAGCTTGAATCTCTACAGCCACAGTCAGCCACGCTCTACACTTAATGGACACTTATTAGGCAGTCCCTTTTTGTGGTTCCTCCTTTAACGCCCTTCTGGTATGGTTTCTCTCCTTTAATTTCAGACACTTAAAATCCCTCTCTAGCAATCTCAGTGTTTCCTGTCCTAGATAGTTCAAGGTCGATCCCCTCTCAATGTCCCCTCAAGAGAAAAAGAATCACTGTAGGAAAGTGACATATAACCGCCGAGTGTGAAACCTGGACTCTGAGGAGACAAAACCCGAAACAGAATTCATGAGGTGCAGATTACAGAATGCACTTCACAAAGGCATAGCCCCTACAGTAAAAATTTCACACAGCCAGAAGACTAAACTGGATTCACACAGCCAGAAGAATAAAACCAAATTTTATTTAAAAACCAAAACAAAACAAGACAGAAGTTTGTCTGTTGAGGTTATGAGCTTCTCAAGAGACACTGATAGTTAAGAAGCCTCTAAAGTCAAGACTCTGCTACTGGGCATATATAATCTTTTGAACTCTCTCTTCAAAATACAAACTACCATCCAAATGTCTGTGACCATCTCCACTGCCACATCTCTTGGTCTGAGAAACTACCACTCTCATTTGGCTTCCTGAAGCCAAATAAATAAACAGACTGTCATTTATAGTTTAACAAAGAGTTCTTATTAACTTAAATTAGAAGCAGAAGAGAAGCTCCCTTCATGTTTCCACTAGTCAAGGCATGAAATCAGCACAAAGTCAGGGCAGACACCCCTCATGAGCTCAGTTTTAGAGGAGCGAGGCTTCTGGGAGTATTCTGAATGTCTGAGGTCAGCCATCAGCGCAATAATTTCTCTGTTTTGTGAACTGTATTAGAAAGGTATTAAGCTTCTCCTCCACCTAGCAGGCAATCTCCAGCATGATCTCACAACACTGCCATCCAGTTTACTCATCACGGCCCCTCAATCAGAACCTGTCCATCACA
Source organism: Cervus canadensis (assembly GCF_019320065.1). Taxonomy (NCBI): domain Eukaryota; kingdom Metazoa; phylum Chordata; class Mammalia; order Artiodactyla; family Cervidae; genus Cervus; species Cervus canadensis. The sequence goes on from NC_057416.1 coordinate 17,199,324, forward strand.
GTTCTCCATGTATCTATACCTGCCACTCCTGTTTCTTTTAGATCAGATTCTTTTGAAAAACGATTATCTCCTTCGACTGACATATCATAAGCATGACTTTCATCTCAATACGTATTACTGTTACCTAATATATCATGTTCATTTCCTTTTGGTAAAATTTAATGCTTTCTCAGTGTTCTGAGATGAAATTCTTTACATCATCCTCCAGAAAATTACTAGGCACTGCCTTAACAATTGTTCTCCCTTTGTGAAGCAGGCGTAAGATTTTACAAAGTGAATTCTTCACAACAAAAGTGAATTCTCTAACTCTGGCCATAGTTGATCATTTTATAAAAATCAAAATTCATGTCAGATAGCTAAAGGTTGCTATTTGACATCTTCTAGATAGATAGTTGCTTAACCCCAATCTATACTTTATCATTTCACTGTCAAAGACTTAAACTTGAAAAGAGACGAAAATACCATTTGTTTTTCTAAATTCTTTAGTTCTTATTTAAAAATATCAAAATCATGGGGAAAAACAGAGGAGGAAAGCCAACATGATGTAAATGCATTAAAATGGGGAAAAAGTAAAATATTTTTAGCATTTGCTCAAAAAACTACAATACTATTATGAAATATAAATATAGTTGTGCAGATGTAACCTTTTACAGTCTTGAAAACCTTTTAGAGTTGGGCATGCTACTTAAGCTAAACCATGGTGAAACTGTCAAACAGAGGAAGAAACTAGTCCTGGTATATAGGAAATGATACCAATAGTTCAGCAACTTGCTTCATATAATAAGGAAGCAAAGATCATCACTTATAAAAGCAGTCTGTTAAATACATGCTTAGACTCAACCGTTAAATAGCAAACGATGAAATGCAGAGGTTTAACCTACCTACCTGTGTTCACCTCAACTCCCAAAGATCTTTCAATTTTCAAGTTTGGTCTCTCAAACACATGGCTTATTTTGCTTTATTCAAAATTCAGCAAGCTATTACAATGTTAAATATTTTGTTCTGCTTTATTAAATTGAATGTATCAGATTAATTAGCTTGATAATACATTTTATAGACTCATAATTTGTGGATGGGATCAAAGACATTTGTCTACGCTACCAAAATGTGTATCTTTCCTAAACACATACTGCATCTTGACAGTTATACATGGTGGGAATGAGGAGAAAGGACTCATGGGTGACCTTAAAAGGCTACTCAAAATCACTTACACTATTTAATTTCTGAGCAAGTTAGGCATCTCATGCTTCATGAGTCCCTCAATGTTTTCCTGGTGATGGATATGCCTTTCTTTGCCTGCTGTGAACTTTGAATGTACACACGGACTGGAATTCTTTTGCTACCAAACATATTGGAAACTTACAGACATGATTAGACTTGGTGGTTTTATGTGTTTTATCAGCCAGTGACATCATGACATGTGAGAATGTTCTGCCAACAAAAGTCAAAATTTCCTAACATTAAGTTTTTCTCAGACAAATCACATGTACTAAATGTCATTTAATCTATACAATGATTTGAATGCAATCCAGACCCAAGGCAGGAAAAAAAAATTCCTCAACCGCCACACTTATTAGAGCAACACGTTTGATTCCGAGCAAAACACTAAAGCAGGATTTGCAAGCTACTAAAAGTTAAACAAAATAGTTTGATATCTACAAAAATGGATACGTCCTTTTGTCTTTTCAGTACTATCTCGGTTGATGAATTATCCGGCTCCCTACTGGGAAAAACAAACAAAAGCTAGTAAACAGTACCTTTCTTTTAATGTTCGTTTTTATCTGTGAATCACAAAAGTAACATGGCAATAAGTAAATGAGTTGAATGATGTATGCAGAGAACAGAGCATTCTACCAAATTGCTTCTTTTAGAGATAAAAACTCTTAAGATAAGTGCATCCAAGGGGGGATTAAAGCAAGTCAGCAGAGTTCTTCTGAGACAAATAAGCATTACACTTCCCAGGGAAGGGCTTTTTATCAAGTCCAGTCATTTAGGTAAAGTATAATCAAGCACATATAAACCCAAAATGCAACTCACAATTTCTCTGTTAACCCCGAGTTAATCTTTAAAAAATCACATCCCCAAAACAAATTCTTTAAAAGTCATACTCTGTGGACAATTGCCTAAAAGAACAAGGACCCAGTCCTGACAAATTGGGCCTAATAAAGCAGAATGAAGGCATGATTGGATTCTTTATTTATGAGATATGGTGGAGCAGCTGCATGGCGTATACCATCTCCTAAATGGGTTCCGCCTCCAGCAGTTGTCTACAGCAGATGGAAAAGAGACAAGCTCCACTTAATATGTCACAGCATCAGCATGGTCATAAACGAGTCCTCAGCAATTCTCTTTTGAACAGAAGCCACCTGTTTACTATAAACCTACCTCTTATTTCCCAAACCACAATTTTAATTTGCAACCTGCACCTGAAAGGAGCATACCTTGGAGTTCAAAGCTGCCAGGTTGCAAGTCAATCACAAGGATTTGAAGAGTCCACATCTCTGGTAGAATTTGAACAGTTTAAAATTTTAATGTGTTCAAAGCTTGCTTCTAAATGATCTGTCTTCTCCTAGAAAGGGGTTTCATTGTAATTACAATTTCAGGTGGCATTTTATTTGGCTTTTGCTTTATTCGAGAACTAAGTTGATTAGAAACAGACTCATTACCTCTTTGGTTATTAGAAACAGATCCATTATGTCTTCTACTTTATCTCAGTAGCAGAGATCGAGGCTGAAAAACTCAGATTTGTCTCTAGCCTGTGACTATTATTTGTCTCAGAAAGAATGAGTGTTTCATCAGGCATCTGGGACGCTTTCCTGTTCATTACAGGAAATCTTCAGTGTCTCCAGTTGTCTATGATGGTTTAGCACTGATCATATGTCTCATAGGAGGGAAAGAAAAAAAATTGCTTCAAAAACTGGAGCTAGTGCATAAATCTAAAATCAGAGGTGACAGACATCATGAGAGCATCAGTTCATATTACAGTGCTATAAATCTATTACAGTAGACACAATCCCTCTCTGAACTAAGACATTTAGCACAGGAATGGAGCAGAAAAAAATCTTATTTGGATGATGAATTCTACAAGAAATTTATGGTACGGCTCAGTTTTTCTATTACAATTTTGTTAGGAACCTGGGATTAAACTTGGATCCCTTCAGGATCTAATGTACAAATGATTTTTCTTGCCCTTATTTCATTTTGCTACAAAACTTACCCATCAAATTAATAACATTAAATCTGGAGCATGTAAAGGATTCTTTATAGAGCAATAGTTATTTTTTTAAAAAGATAGGAAGCTTCATCAGCAGTATTGGAGCATAACATAGGTTAATTGGACATTTGTCTAGCTCCCTATTTTTCTTAGGGAAACAAAAACACAAACTTAGAAGGCAACTTACGTTGTGTTTCTGCACCGTGTTGCTCTGTGTTGCTCTGTCTGCCTACGCTAGATGGTTGGGAAGTTTCATTAGTCACAAATACACAGATCTGCTCTTTGGTTTTGTTTTAAATTAAATTGCATAACTATCTTATATTTATTTTTCTTTTATTGAACCAAGTTTCCTGATTTAACCTGAGGAAAAAAGAGCCAGAGAAACCACTGAGATTGTTAAAAGGACAACTGACTGCTTGGTGTGCAAGGCAGTGCTGCTCTGGGTGCTCAGACGGTTAGTATTTTGTTCTTTTATACATTATCAAGCGATCCAAGTCACACAAGCCACTCCATCCTTTCACACTGACATCACTTGTTGTTACAAATAAACTACAAATGATGTATTTTAGAAGACAAAAGTGGATCAGGTTTAATAGTAAATTATTACAAAGATAATGAAGGACAGGGAAGTCTGGCATGCTGCAGTCCATGGGGTTGCAAACAGTCGGACACAATTTAGCAACTGAACAACTACAACACAAAGATCACACATTTGATGCCCAATACTGTTTTCTTGCTTAGGCGCCCTCCCAAACTCCTACTACAAATATCCTGAGGTGTGCTAATGTAGGCATGCATGACACACAGAAGACTGCATTTTTATCTCCAGGATCCGCAACTTTCTGTTTGACCATTTTTTCATCTTCTCAGCTGAGCAACTCCCAACAGGGAACTACAGCCATCATTTTGCACAAATAGGCTTGTGGTAACTCGCTTATCATCCTTTCACAGCAAGCCCTGTAGTGCTGTTTCCCAGTTTATAAGAAACAGAAGGATCTCATCAGACATATATTCAGGAAAAGTGGTGAAAAATAAAACATTCCTGACATTTTGCACTTGACCAAATAATGCTAAAGTATTTCTGAATATTATATCACATAGATTCAAAGAACAGAAGCATAAACCTATTTCCCTTGTGGGAAATAGGCAATCTCTCTCTTGAAGAAAAACATAAAAATGACATACTTTTTAAAAAAATTTAATACCATAACATAGGTATGGTAATCAGAAAGATCTTCTTAATATATATATAAAACAGGAGTTCACCATGTGTCATTACATTTCTAAAGAATCTCTCTTCAAAAGGAAGACTTGCTCTCACAACTGAACAAGCACATGTTTGCTAATACATCTCTTTGGATAACTTCCAATAACAGGAGTGGGATAATTTGTATTTCTCAAATATAAAAATATTCTTATTATAACATTTTATTGTCAGATATTTTCAAGATGGTTTACAAGTCATTATCACATCCTCCTTGTATTTGTCACTATTAACATTCCAATCTTAACAGCTGAGAAAGCAGAAAATAAAAATGTAACACAGGATTACTCTTGAGTAAGTTCACTATTTTTAATGTAAAAGTTTTGAATAAGACATTAGTACATGTTTCAGATTGCTTTTTTTTGTCCCTAATATAATGTTGTTACAAGTTTATGGCAGAGTAAGATCTGCCTTAAAGTTTCAAAGAAATATATTTTTTAATTTGGGTAATTTACAGAAAAGATTTATTATATACTTTATACATTTGCATAATTCAAAATAAACATATTTTCACTTATTTATTCATGCCCTTTTTGTTTTGAAGAAATTAGATAAGTTTAAAGTACTTTTAGCGTCCACATTCATGCAGTGCTCATCTGAGAACTTCACGTTTATATAATTCAGTAAAGGTGGTTTTATATTGCATACTTTGTCGAATTAGAGAAGATGGTGAATGCTGCCTCAACAGGCAGACTTCTATACTGCTAGCAACTAAATAGAAAACTAGATTATAAAGGTTTTTACTCTATTCTAAAACTGAATATTAATATATGCATTAACTTTTGACATTAAAAAGTTAAAAACCAGAAAATAGCATAGAGTAAAATAAAACCCCCTTTTCCCTGACTTCCTCTCATTTAAAGATCAACAAACTCATAAAGTAGGTATTGTCATCTCATTTTACAGATGAGGAAACTGAGACACAGATTAGTTCCACAACTTGCCTAGGAGTATCATCGCTTGAGTGGTAAACTCAAACCAGAGCTCTGAGGCCCTGAAATCCACACAATTATGATTGCCAAATTTTTAATGTGCATAAGACACCTGCGTCTGGCCAAGATGAAGTAAAACATTCCAGACTTATTCTCCCTCCTGAATCAATTAGAAAGATGGACAAAATATATAAAACAACATTTTTCAAGACACTGGACATTAAGCAATGAAGGACAGTGACCCCTGAGAGATGAAAAACAAGCCTGCACTTGCTAGTTGGAGGGTGTTTCTAGACTGAAATGCAGGGGAAGGGAGTTATTAGCGAAGATCAGCAATGTCACACACTGCGGGAGACCTAACTGGAAGACTGGAAAGGCAAAGACTGCTAGACTTCACAGGACAAAAGACTGGAAAGGAGAGAAATGCGCAGACAGAACTCTAGAGAACTTCCCTAAGTGTGTCTTAGACACGGAGCCACTTCCTGATGCAGGAAATGCTGGGCTGGATGAATTACAAGCTGGATACAATATTGTCAGGAGAAATATCAACAACCTCAGATACGCAGATGACCACCTTAATGGCAGAAAGTGAAGAGGAACTAAAGAGCCTCTTGATAAAGGTTAATGAGGAGAATGAAAGAGCTGGCATACAATTCAACATTCAAAAAACTAAGATCATGGCATCACTTCATAGCAAACAGATGAAGGAAACAATGTAAACAGTGACAGACTATTTTCTTGGGCTGTAAAAACACTGCAGATGGTAACTGCAGCCATGGTATTAAAAGACGCTTGCCCCTTGGAAGAAAAGCTATGACAAACATAGACAGCATATTAAAAAGCAGAGGCATCACTTTGCCAACAAAGGTCTGTAGAGTCAAAGCTATGGTTTTTCCAGGAGTCATGTATGGTTGTAAGAGTTGGATTATAAAGAAGGCTGAGTGCCAAAGAATTGATACTTTCGAATTATGGTGCTGAATAAGAGTCTTGAGAGTCCCTTGGACATCAAGGAGGTCAAACCAGTCAATTTTAAAGGAAATCAACCTTGAATATTCATTAGAAAGACACATGCTGAAGCTCCAATACTTTGGCCACCTGATGCAAAGAACTGACTCACTGGAAAAGACCCCAATGCTGGGAAAGATTGAGGGCAGGAGAAGGGGGCAACAGAGGATGAGATGGCTGGATGGCATCACCGACTCAATGGACATGAGTTTGAGCAGACTCCGGGAGATGGTGAAGGACAGGGAAGCCTGGCGTGCTGCAGTCCATGTAGTTGCAAAGAGTCAGACATGATTGAGCAACTGAACAACAACAGCAAGGCTGGCAAGTTGTGTAATCCACTGGGCATTGAGTAAGATATTCAGAAGGGTCTTGCTTCGGAAATGAGAAAAAAACAGCCCTAGACTAGATGCTAACAAAGCTGAAAAGCAATACAAAATAGGATCCTATTCTTTCTGTGTAAGTGAACTATCTCAGAACAAAGCTAAAATTATCCAGCACACAATAAATGTGAATTCACAATGTCTGGTATTCAAGCAAAATTATGAGGCATTAAAGAAACAAAAATATACATAATGAAGACAAAATAAGTTGTTCTAAATTGAGTCATAACTGGAATAAACGAACTAGTAGAAACAGATAAGAAAACTAATCCACACAGCTAAGATTGTATTTAATGGTAAAACATGAATGCTTTTCCGCAAAAATCAGGTAAAATTAAGGTGTCCACTTTGACCTTTCTACTCTGGTCTATACACAATCCCAGAGGTTCCTGCCAGAATAATGAAGCAAGAAAAAGAAGGAAAAGGTGTCTAGACTGGAGAGGAAAAAGTAAAATGTGTGTGTGTGTGTGTGTTGCTCAGTCGTGTCCGAATCTTTGCAACCCCATGGACTGTAGCCCGCCAGGCTTCTCTGTCCATGAAATTCTCCAGGCGGGAATACTGGAGGCGGTTGCCATCATAGAAAAGGAAGTGAACAGAGGGTCCCAGCTGATTTGTTCATGCCAATAATGCTGCATGTCTTCACTGTCAAAATCTGTCCTGTAGATTATACCAAGGCTTCAATGGCACCTCAGACTCATTTTACCGCCTCTGCTGGGGTCTCGGAAGCGGCACAAGCTGAAGAAGCTGGTGCACTCCCAGCCGCCTGAGTGGCTAAATGGGGTACACCATCTCTGCTGAGGGCTCGATGCTGTGCAGTCCCGCCAGGCAGAAGCTATGCTTCTCGTCCCCTGTCCTAGGGACAATGAGCAGCCTGAGAAGTGTCCCCACGAACGTTAGACAGATTTTTGACAGTAAAGATAAGCAAAATATTTGCCTCTCTGCTGTTGTCCCAGCCACTTCCCAGGTTTGACTCAGTAATTTGCTCCTTGGGGCGTGCTGGATTTTGGAGACAATGAGGGGTGGTTGTATGGCACCTGAGGAGATTTTGCTTCTTCCAGTAGAGCTGCTTCCTCCCACCAGGCTGCCATAGGATTTGCAGTCAAGTCAAGAACAGTCTCATCAAACAGAGGAAGAGAGCCTGTTTCTGCTGATAAAGGAGGCAAGGTTGGGCTTAGGAACTGCGGTTATTCTGATTCATTTGCATCATCTCTGATGTTTCCATCCTAGTCATCAGCTCCTCGATCTTTATCAACCATAAACTGGCTTTGATTTTTTGTTGTTGTTGTTGTTACATACCTCCTTCTCTGCAAACAATATTAAGGAAGGGTCACTGAAACACTGTGATTTTGTCACTATACCTTACATTTGAGATTTCAAAGTTTTAACACTGCTAATTTATTCCCAGTTAGACATTGCCAACACTCTCTGTATTCCTGGCATTCTTTTCTAATAATATATTTTTTTAAACAGACTTGTATATTTATTGCCATTTTATCCATGATAATCAATAACTAGAACATTCAAAATATATATCAATGAGAGAAAAGATACTGTAATTGTGGTATGAACATACAATGAAATACCACTCAGTGTGAAAAACAAATTACAAATGTGGCCAAAAATATGCATAAATATTTTAAATTATTGGTTTAGAGGATGATAATGTTGAATGCTCTGAACCTGCTCGTTTTTATTCCCTGTGACCTGCTCATTTTTATCACACATTGGGATCCCAATTTGCCACTGCATGTTTCAGCCTACCAGAGTCCCATCCTATGGTCTGATAAGCAAGTTCCACTTCCCAGTGTCTTTGAGGTCTATTACTATACTATGTGGGGTTCATTGATGAAAGCAACAGAACAGATTCTTGGTTTTATTTAGAAAGTAAATTTAAGAATTCACACTAGTACACATGATCCCCAATACTTTGGCCACCTGATGTGAAGAACTGACTCATTGGAAAAGACCCTGATGCTGGGAAAGGTTGAAGGCAGGAGGAGAAGGGGACGACAGAGGATGAGATGGTTGGATGGCATCACCAACTCAATGGACATGAGTTTGAGCAAGCTCCAGGAGTTGGTGGTGGACAGGCAAGCCTGGTGTGCTGCAGTCCATGGGGCTGCAAAGAGTTGGACATGACTGAGCGACTGAATTGAACTGATCCCCAGGAGGATACAAGAATCAGCTGAAAGCCATCCAGGGAGGGACAATTTCTGAACTGTCCCACTGGCCTAGCTACATATGAATCCCTAGTCCTTGGATCACTGACATTGCTGCTTCTGGGACATCTGCCTCCACTGTCTCTGAAAACTTTCTCTCTCCCTTGTCCTCTGGCAAACAGAATGTCTCCTGGTCTTTCCCCTCTTCTGAATTCATGTCTCTTGTTAGTGTAAATACCAGCTGGAAATTAAGCCCTATTTTAGCATCCTGAATGTGAGGAAAATTGGGGAATTTGGTTCTTTGGTTCTTCAGAGGGTGATCATGAGGCATTAAAAAATGAGAATGCTGCAAACATAAAAAAGCAATTCAAAGGTGGAAAGCCACATATATGACCTATTGTTCTAATCTATTTAACTAACTAACCTGCTTCTACTTCTTGATTTAGCACGTTTATAGTGTCTTTGGAAAAGGTGAGTCTGAAGGGGTAGCAGGCTTCTGACCAGTTGCCACTATTCAGAATGTGGAGTACAGGAGTATGTTGTTCTTCAGAACACGGGCTTTGTTTCTGTCGATTTCTTTTTAAATTCCTCAGCCCTGTTGTCTTCACTCACTGTGCTCATCTTCTCTCACTATTCCCAAGACTTGCTATAGGAACTCTCTCTAGACAAGCATTTCTTGTGTGTCCCAGAGCAGCTCTGGGTTTCCAATCCATGGTCCAGCCCTGCTTCCTGCAGGTCCAGTGTGAAGGACTGGAATGGAGGAAAGGGATGGTCTCACCAGTCAGGTGCTCTGAATGCCCTTCTTTAACCCAATAACCTGACTGTCCGTTTTCCCCTCCAGGTCTTTACAGTTTCATCCAGATTTAACAATTTTATGAATATGTGCTTTTACTCATATAAAACATAGTGTTCTAGTGAATTTTTTTTTTACAGAGCCTTTTCATTTTCTCTTACCAATCTTATTCCCAGTGCTTTCCATCTTCCAGAAATATTGTACAACATATCCATTGAAGGCACCCTTTCTTGCATTAGCTCTATAAGTTACATGTTATTACCCACATTTTAAATAAAAGAAAACTGAGGTTTACAAAATTGAGGCAGTTTGCTGATAAGAAATGAATATCAAGTTTTTAACTCATTCTGTTTAACCCCAGATCCCAAGATTTTAACTACTGTGGAAGATATATTCCATTTTATAATACCATGTTGCTCTTAACAAATCATTATTTTCCTTATCATCTCTATTCCATTCTAAAGATATGAAATTGTGAGCATTATTTGAAATTGTGAGCATTGTTATGATTTGAGATCACCATAACTGGTACTCTACCAGTTTAATTGTAGTAGGCACTAAATTCATTTCTAACTTCAGATTCATCTGTTTCTCATAAAATGATACTTCCCAAATGTCAGTTTCACCCTTCTCCTCAAATAATCAGGGCAATTTTCCATTTGAAAAGTTATTCTCCTCTATCATTTTTCTGTGAGACTTTTGAATGTAATAGTCACAAAGTAACAGTTCCCTCCCATCCCAAATTATTAGAAGAAAACACCTCCCTCTCTTACAGAAGAAAAATATTTTGTTTGAGTTCAGATTTAACAGATGGGCTCACTAGAAAGAGAAGGCATCCTCCAATTTTCATTAACAAGAACTCTAATTACTCCATTAAACAGTTACTGAATACTGATATAATAAAGCAGAAAGGAAAATGACACTCTTGGTTTCCTACACCTAGATTATCCATAAGAATGAGTTGGCTTGGAATGAAATTTGTCTTGGGACCTTATGCATACAACTTAACACAGAACATCTTGTCAAGTGGGTGTTAGACTATAAAGCTCTTTAGTCAATGTTTGTATTACTAGATAGACTAAACCACTTAACAGCTTGCTCTATAACATATCACAGAGTCACGGAGATAAGAGGGGACTTGAAGAGTGCCCTTCTTAAAGAAGCCTTGAAAGTCAACTGTCCTGAAAAAAGCAAACTATTTACTCAGCCATATTTATTATGCAAACAGATACATCTCCTAGAAAAGTTGCTTGCAAATTTCTGTCTATTAAGTCTATTACCCCATTTATTTGCATAAACAAATCAATAATGCATGCCTGCAACAACAACAAAAATGTCCACAGGAAAAAATTAAGGGAATGTGATAAAATAAATTTTAGTAAAAAGAAGCAACAATTTTTGCAAGAAATTCTTTGCTATGTAAACAAAATACAATAGCATAACAGAATTCTAATCTTTAAAATGTCTAATAAACAGCTCTATTGCTAGAGAAATGAAAGCAACTTAAGATGAAAACACTACAGTTAATAAACTAATGTATTATACTTCAGGAAGGAAGCAGAAACCAAAACTTGAAAAATAGAATGGAAAGTCAAATAATTAATGCTGTAATATACAGTTCACAGGAAAATTTTTAACAGTTTAGAACCACAGAGAGACATACACTAACTTAATACTAAAATAGTGAAATATTTCTGAATCCTATAAACATCATCAGAACTTTCAAGATTGATATTTTCGGGTTTATAAAGTCAAAGGAGAGGAGGATACTTTAAGACTGCAAGAAGTGATTTTATCCAAAATGGCAAATTATAACCCCTAAATTTAAATGTCTTAAGCATGCTAAAAATAGCCTTCAGAGGTAGCTTATTTACACTGAGAAGTACTAACTTCTTCTTTTAAAAGAAAAAAAAAATGCTGCTGGATATAAATATATACTACAGTTTTTACCTAAAGGCCTTTCCTAAATTTTCAGCTCTCAAAAATGTCTCAATTTCATGCATGCTAAATTCATAGCACAGTGCATACGGTCTTACTATGAGCACATTTAGAAATATATGAATGATATCTCAAATGTGTACTTTTAATAGAGCTAATCCAGGTGTGGGAATCACATTTCTGGCTCCTAAATATCCAAATATGCTTTAAGATCCATCAAATTTTTAAATCATTGGTTTTAATTTTTTTTAATCTTAAAATGATTATAATTTTGCCTCACTTTGCTCATCAAATAGAGCTATTAATGGTAACTACTTCATATGGTAAAGATTAAATACAATGCTTAGAATAGCACTCCAGGGTGCTATTCTATAATGATGGTGATGACAAAGAGACAAGGATAATTACTAAATTCTTCCTCCTGCTTGAAGCTGTATCTACAAGTTTAGATATGAGTGCCTAGAACAAGGCTACTAAATTTAGCAAATAAAAATACAGGATACACAAATTTGTGTTTCAGATAAATTTTCAGTAAAAGTATGCAATATGTGGGACACACTTTAACTGAATTTCAGAAAAACAGTTAGTTTTATTCGTACAAATATGTCCCAAATATTGCATAAGACATAGTAACAGTAACTATCAATAGGGCTATGATAAAAATTAATTAAAATGTTCAGAATACCACTCCATAGGTATGAAATATGATAATTATGATAATGAGATGATGATTACTAAAAAATTATTCATTGCTTAAGTGAAATCCAAATCAAACTGGGTGTCCTATATTTTATCTGGCAACCTAGATCAATAAACTTTAAAACTGCTTACAATTTTGTTTGGAAAATGGATTTATGGCATTACTGAATTAGTAATTTAAGACATATCAATGAATCTAATTGTATCACTATGTAATCAATCATCTGACAGTTTAGAATATCAATATGGTTATGTTATTCAGTAGGAACTACCTATACCCTAGAGTGGTTGCTAGATCTTTCACTTAAGAGCTGGGTGATGTTGGCCAACTTAAATAATAATCTACATAACCATAGACGTAATCATTTTTGGAAAAAAAATAAATAAAATCTACAATACCCCTTATCTACAATTAAGAAGAAGAAAATACATAAAATGCTCACTGTAATGGCTGCACCATGGCAGAAATTCAACATTGTAAATTTTTTATCCTTCCTTTCTCAAATATAAAACAGTTTCTGGAAACAGTACCTGTATTGCTTTTTAAATTTCAGTTGTAATCTGCAAAGGTGATTCTTACAAAGGTGAAATAGACTGATTAAATGAATTAGATGCTAAAAGGGGAACAAGAGAGGTCAAAAATAACTCCAAGGTATGTGTAATGAGGTGGGAAAAGAATAGACACTTCCAAAAGTGAGTGACAGTGATTTTTAAACATAGTAAGTTTGAAATAATGGTAACTGTTGGGGAGAGCCTCCCAGTTGGTCTCCCAAAACACAGGCCTTATTATCTTAATTGTCTCATCCCATTATCATTACTCATCAAGAAATGAACTAATTCACTCTAAATGATTGAAATACTATTCATAATATGGCACATCTCAATTAATGTTAGCAATTATTCAATTTAAGTTAGCTGTTTTTTTATCTTTTCAAATGACCAATCTGAAATTATGAAATCATTCTTGACTCAATACCTCCTAAATGTTTTTTTTTTTCTTTTTTTATATCTGTCTCCTAAAATCTTTTTCTCTAATGTGTTCTGTTCAAGATAGGAAAACACTCAAATGTTCTCCTTTACCTTTGTCATGTCCACAAAAAGTATTGCCCATTTTTATTATCTCTTATTCAGACTCACAATACATGTGTCTAAAGAAATATGTTTACTATTAAAAGTATTGCATATATGTATACATATTTATTTATATTTAAAGAAATGTGTAATTATTCAAACTTCAGAAAAATAGAAAAGTAGGAAGAAGAAAACATCACTCATATTCCTGAAGCCATAATATTAATATTCCCAACAAATATCTTGGTATATATCCCTTCAGTATTTTTTATGTATGAGTGTTATATCCAGCCCTTCCATAGTTCTCTGGCCACAGAGCATGTTCTAGATTTTAGCTCTTATCAAGTGATAAATGCTTTTCCTGTCAACTGATATTTGTGGTTAGTTGTTAATGTGGATCTGTAGAATGTGTGTTTATAAAATGAAAGGATGGTAAATCTGACTGGATTAAATATTTGCAGCAGCCTCTAAAGCCCAAAGGCCCTATTTGTTCGGTTTAACACACACAAAAAATCTCTCCCTGGAAGCCTAGACCCTTCCTATTGGAGCCCAGAGAGTCAACACAGACTATGGCTCACTCTTTCCAGAGAACAGGAATCTACATACTTGCCCGATTCTAGGACTTCCTCAAGATGTCCATTTGGCTCAAACTTAATCCTAATCCTGACTGCACTCCACCTGCCCAACTGACCACTGGAGTTTCACTGGGAATAATTCCCTTGGCAAACTTGTGATGAACAGAAATCAAGGTGTAGGCACCTCCCTCCATCCCTCTTGCTCTGTGATTTTATGCAGTTGATACAACTTTCCATATATGGGGCATATAAAGCATAGCCACAAAACATTCCTATCTATTTCTCTTCATTAGTCAATTTCCTTACCAATTTTAAAACCTTATTCAAAGTTTTCCATACCAAAGTTTTCAATACTTTCCTTATTTAAAGTATTCCTTTCCAAGTAAAGTCAACTATTTATTAACTTTTCATCCCATTATAGTGCTTTTCAAACTGAGAAATACCAGTTTTATTTATAACCTATTTCAGACTAATAATTATGCAAAATATAACAAAAATAGGAAAGTGCAATCTTAAAAATTATAAATAAGAGCCCCATTTAAAAAATATTCAACGTAGTAAATATAAAAGTACCCTATGAAGTTGTTTTAAAATTTTTAATGCTCATTGTTAATTTTGATACTTATTGCATCAAGAAAGATAACAGTTTATAGACAAGCATGAGTCATGTTCAAGCTGGTTTTAGAAAAGGCAGAGGAACCAGAGATCAAATTGCCAACATCTGCTGGATCATTGAAAAAGCAAGAGAGTTCCAGAAAAACATCTGTTTCTGCTTTATTGACTATGCCAAAGCCTTTGACTGTGTGGATTACAATAAACTGTAGAAAATTCTGAAAGAGATGGGAATACCACACCACCTGACCTGCCTCTTGAGAAACCTGTATGCAGGTCAGGAAGCGTCAGTTAGAACTGGACATGGAACAACAGACTGGTTCCAAATAGGAAAAGGAGTACGTCAAGGCTGTATATTGTCACCCTGCTTATTTAACTTATACGCAGAGTTCATCATGAGAAACGCTGGGCTGGAGGAAGCACAAGCTGGAATCAAGATTGCCAGGAGAAATATCAATAACCTCAGATATGCAGATGACACCACCCTTATGGCAGAAAGTGAAGAAGAACTAAAGAGCCTCTTGATGAAAGTGAAAGAGGAGAGTGAAAAAGGTGGCTTAAAGCTCAACATTCAGAAAACTAAGATCATGGCATCCGGTCCCATTACTTCATGACAAATAGATGGGAAAACAGTGGAAACAGTGGCTGACTTTATTTTTGGGGGCTCCAAAATCACTGCAGATGGTGATTTCAGCCATGAAATTAAAAGATGCTTTCTCCTTGGAAGGAAAGTTATGACCAACTTAGACAGCATATTAAAAAGCAGAGACATGACTTTGCCAACAAAGGTCCATCTGGTCAAGGTTATGGTTTTTCCAGTGGTCATGTATGGATGTGAGAGTTGGACTATAAAGAAAGCTGAGCACCGAAGAATTGATGCTTTTGGACTGTGGTGTTGGAGAAGACTCTTGAGAGTCCCTTGGACTGCAAGGAGATCCAACCAGTCCATCCTAAAGGAGATCAGTCCTGGGTGTTCATTGGAAGGACTGATGCTGAAGCTGAAACTCCAATACTTTGGCCACCTGATGTGAAGAGCTGACTCATTGGAAAAGACCCTGATTCTGGGAAAGACTGAGGGCAGGAGAAGAAGGGGACAACAGATGGTGCAATGGTTGGATGGCATCACTGACTAAATGGACATGGGTTTGGGTGGACTCCGGGAGTTGGTGATGGACAGGGAGGCCTGGCACGCTGTGGTTCATGGGGTCGCAAAGAGTCAGACACGACTGAGTGACTGACTGAACTGATGAGTCATGTATTTCACTTTGAGCATCTGTATCTTAGCGCACACACACACCATTTTGGGGACCACTAGTGCTACATGGACAGAGAAGGCAATGGCACCCCACTCCAGTACTCTTGCCTGGAAAACCCCATGGATGGAGGAGCCTGGTAGACTGCAGTCCATGAGGTCGCTAAGAGTCAGACATGACTGAGCGACTTCACTTTCACGCATTGGAGAAGGAAATGGCAACCCACTCCAGTGTTCTTGCCTGGAGAATCCCAGGGACAGGGGAGCCTGGTGGGTTGCCGTCTATGGGGTCGCACAGAGTCGGACACGACTGAAGTGACTTAGCAGCAGTAGCAGTGCTACATAGAGCAACACATGCTGGACAGTTTCCTTGTAATGCTTATTCTTCAGTGTTTTACTGTTTGTCTCATTTCTCTCAAATGTATGAATTAATGAAGATAGGAATCTTGTTCTTATGTATTCTGTAACCTACAACATATATTAAAATGTACTTCAGAGCACATGCGCCAAGTAAATGGTGACTGACAGGTGTCACCATGTCAGAATTAACTGGCAGGCACAGTATTCAGCTACATGTGGTAAGGTATTTATGTGATATTTTTAAAACATTACTTCAGTAGCTGTCTTGGACTGTGTTTCTTACAAACAGATTCTGGCACACAAAATTGCATAGAGAAGATTTCTTGAGGTGTGAGGTTGGGCAATATTTCTATGAGGCAGCAAGGAAGTTGGGATCAGGCAGAAGGTAAAAACTGATCCAGTGTTGTGACTACACAGTCTTGATTGATTCCCCCCTTGAACTCTGGGACTGAAATGGCTCTTAGCAGTCACCCCCAAATGTGGCTGTGATACTGGGCCATATCAGCCAGTCACTGGTCACAGGCAGTGAGACAGGAGCCCGTGCAGTGTTTTAGGCCAGTGTCTTATGTTTAAAAGGAGAACTCTGAAGTGGGGAGTATAGTTTCCTGGACTAGGAGGCAAGTCCAGAAGCAGAGAGATAATTAGGAGCTATAATAAATGATAGCTCAGGACTAAGAAGACATGGATCAGCTGGGTCGTGGTGGAGGTGGTGAGAAGTGACTGGAATCTGTATATATGATGGAGTTACAACTGAAGGGATTTATTGATGGGTTAGATGTAGAGTGTCAGATAAAAATAGGAAGTGAATACATTTTGAATGTAAGCTACTGGAAGTAGGGATTGGTCATTTGCAAAAATGGAAAGACCACAGAAAATATTTATAAGTTGAGGTTGAGGAAGTGTTGAATATATTATGTTCAGATACATTAAGGAAGCTTGCTTCCCTGGTTGCTCAGATGGTAAAGAATATGCCTGCAATGCAGACCTGGGTCTGATCTCTGAGTCAGAAAGATCCCCTGGATAAGAGAATGGCAACTCACTCCAGTATTTTTGCCTGGAGAATCCCATGGACAGAGGAGACTGACAAGCTACAGTCTATGGGGTCACAGAGAGTCGGACATGACTGAGCAACTAACACTTTCTTTACAGGTAATAGGCAAATGGATACTGAAATCTACAATTCAAGAGAGAGAACCACACTGCTGACATGACTGAAGAAACAATGAGCAGAGAGATGCTTTCAAAAATCATGAAATTCAACCTGGTCACTGAAGTCAATGTGGACAGAGGAAAGAATTAAGGAGTAAACCCTATGACATTCCAAATGACAGAAAACTGAGGATGAATTCACAAACAACTCAAAGAAAAGTAGCCAGTGAGGCAGAAGAACCAAGAGTGATTAGTGTCACGAAAGCTAAGAGAAGTATTTCAGGAAGGGAAAAGTGGTCGTCTGTGGCAAATGCCACTGAAATGTCAAATAAATTAAGGACTGAAAATTAATCATTGGATTTAACAGTATGGAAATAATGTGTATTCTTGAAAGAGGAGTTTTTTTTTTTTTGAAGTAAATGGGATCAAATACCATCAATTCAGTTCAGTCACTCAGTCGTGTCCAACTCTTTGTGACCCCATTGACTGCAGCACGCCAGGCTTCCCTGTCCATCACTAACACCAGGAGCTTACTCAAACTCATGTCCATCAAGTCATTGATGCCATTCAATGATCTCATCCTCTGTTGTCCCCTTCTCCTCCTGCCCTCAGTCCTTCCCAGCATCAGGGTCATTCCCAATGAGTCGGCTCTTCACATCAGGTGGCCAAACTATTGGAGTTTCAGCTTCAACATCAGTCCTTCCAATGAACACCCAGGACTGATCTCCTTTAGGATGGACTGGTTGGATCTCCTAGCAGTTCAAGGGACTCTCAAGAGTGTTCTCCAGCAACGCAGTTCAAGGGCATCCATTCTTTGGCGCTCAGCTTTCTTTACAGTCCAACTCTCACATCCATACATGACTACTGGAAAAAACATAGCTTTGACTAGACAGACCTTTATCGGAAAGGTAATATCTCTGTTTTTTAATATACTGTCCAGGTTGCTCATAGCTTGTCTTCCAAGGAACAACTGTCTTTTAATTTCATGTCTGCAGTTACCATCTGCAGTGATTTTGAAGCCCCCCCAAAATAAAGTCTCTCATTATTTCCATTGTTTCCCCATCTATTTGCCATGAAGCGATGGGACCGGATGTCACAATCTTCGTTTTCTGAATGTTGAGCTTTAAGCCAACTTCTTCACTCTCCTCTTTCACTTTCATCAAGAGGCTCTTTAGTTCTTCTTCACTTTCTGCCATAAGGGTGGTGTCATCTGCATATCTGAGGTTATTGGTATGTCTCTCCCGGCAATCTTGATTCCAGCTTGTTTTTCATTCAGCATGGCATTTTGCATGATGTACTATGCATATAAATTAAATAAACAGGGTGACAATATACAGCCTTGACATACTCTTTTCCTGATTTGGAACCAGTCTGTTGTTCCATGTCCAGTTCTAATTGTTGCTTCTTGACCTGCATACAGATTTCTCAGGAGGCAGGTCAGGTGGTGTGGTATTCCCATCTCTTTCAGAATTTTCCACAGTTTGTTGTGATCCACACAGTCGAAGGCTTTCTGAAACAGTAGATATGGACTTCTTTTCCAAAGAGGTTTGGTATTATAAAGAGAATGAGAGAAATAGATCCATAGCTGGGAGAATAAAGTGAAGAGGTGTTCTGTTTTTCTCTTTCTTGGTATAGGTAGAAAAAATTAAAGTGTATTTATATTTGTTGTAGAGAGAGGGAAATTTGAAGATATAGGAGAAAGCAGGAGTAATTGCTAAGTGATCTTATTAGTAATCAGGAAAGTGAAAATTAAGAGATACAATGAAATACTATTTCACATCAACCACAATGGCAAAATTTTTAAAAATCTGCTTACATCAAATGTTGACTCCTGTGCAAGGAATCACCAACTCTCACACACCAAATGTAGGGACTATATACGGTAGGAACCATTTAGGAAAAATGTTTGAGCATTTAGTTCCAATGACTTCGTGATTTCACTTTCCAGTACCTCTTAGGCAATGCTTTTCAAATTTTAATTTGCACAAAAGTCACTGACAGCTTTGTTAAATGCACATTCTGATTCAGTCAGTCTTGGATGAAATTTGAGAGTTTGAATTTCTGACAAGCTTCCAAGTGACGCTGATGCTGCTTGACAGTGGACATACATTGTGTAAGAAGGTTCTTTAGAAGCTCATGCACGTGTAGTGGTCAACAGATATAGTGATGCTCATAGAAGCAGTGAAACAACACGACAGCAATTTTACAGTCCATTAAAATAAGAATGGATAATACATTATGAAATATTCAAGAGAGAGAATCATGTGGTAGTATTATCTGTAACAAGAGAGACTTAAAATGAAAAACAAATCAAAGAATATCTACAGTATGTTACACTTTATGTAAATTTCATTTCTGAACACAAAAATGTAAGAATTATAGTGGGAGATCATACCCCAAAATACATGAAAATGGTTGCCTCTGAGGAGGAAGAGGAATGGATGAGGGACAAGGAACTCGATCTTTGTAACACAAAAGAAAATAGGCAAAATATTAAAGTGTGTTAATACAATATGATGAGTACTCATTATATCTTTTTAATTTTATGGATTTTTAAATGCTTAACTCTTAAACATATAAATATTTTAAAAGAATATCCTTAGAAGGGGGAACATCCATGAACAATTATGGTACCAGCATATTAAAAAAATAGCCCTGCAAACAGACCTTACATAAGTTTGGGTGAACAAAGACCAAAACAGTGAGAGATATATCAAACTCAAGCTTTCAGAAATGCAGTGAAAGTGGCAGAAAATTCTATGCTTCATTACATATAGTCTTGTTTCTTTTCTTTTCAAATAATAAACTTGATATTTTAATGAAAGTACTTACAGAAAATGTAAAGCAAAATAAATTCAAGATCACTAAATTCAAAAATATGAAAGCAAATTAGCATAAGAATAGTATGTCACCTTAGGAGATGAACAGTTGGGAAATTAAAAAAAAAAAAAGGTAACCATTATGAACTAATATCCAGTTATTAATGAAAGTCACTCAGTTGTGTCCAACTCTGCAATCCCATGGAGAATTCTCCAGGCCAGAATACTGGAGTGGGTAGCCTTTCCCTTCTCCAGGGGATCTTCCCAACCCAGGGATTGAACCCAGGTCTCCTGCATTGCAAGCAGATTCTTTACCAGCAGAGCCATAAGGGAAGCCCAATACCCAGTACTCAGTACAATTAAAAACAATTATATTTCTTCTAATCTGAAATCTCTCACTGCATAATCAAATATAAGATAGTTAATTTGTCTCAGATCATGTTAAGAGATATGTCACCTACTTGCCAGCTTCCCTTCTTCTTATTCCTCCTCTTTACCTGACTGCTGGGTCCTAATCTGCATCCTGTATCAAGTCATACTTCTTTGAGCCTCTTGTCCTGATTAAATCACCAAAGGTGAGTCTTTTCCATAATTCAACCCACTTGAATCAGCATAACACCTGATTGAAATTCTTTTGTAAAATCTCTGTCATTGAAAGGAATTGCATCATTATCAGCATAAAAGTCAGAATCAGGGCTGAATCACTTTTCAAAAAAGTCTAAATAGCACTTAATGGCTAGATCAAATTGAACATCATGAAGTCAGCAATCTTACAGCAATCTAGGTAGAGTTCATTGACACAGATCAAAAGCAGGATCTGATACCGAAAATGACTGAAATGTAAAACAGATTCATTCACCTAAAAATATATTATCTGTTACCATGTCCCAGGGCTATGCTAGACTTGCCAATTAAAAAAAAAAATAATAATAAACCTCAGGTTCATACTTTATCTTTTAAGTGGGCACACACCATTTTCCCAGTGCACACTACAGCTTCAAGGAGTTGTTCAGAAATGTTGAGTATGTTTGTGTGTAAGAAAGGGAAAAAGAGAGATCTATCCAGGTTAATATTTTATCTATAGATCCTGATTAAATGGAATATGTCAATCGCTTCCCCTGGTGTGAAAGAAATTGATAGTTCCATATAATGTGCTCTATCATATCTTTGATTCTTTAACAGTCTTCCACTCAAATGTCTATTTCACTAACCTTGTCATTGTTCAATTTAGATGCTCCAAATGGAGTTAAACATAGTGGGGATTGAAAATGGTTACACAGATAGTTAAAGTGGGCTTTCAGTTTGGGTTTCTGCCTTGATTATTGCCATATCATCAGAGTCTCTTAAAACTGAGGTTATCTAAAGTGAATAATAACACAAAAACCTGGAAAAAGAAACAAAAGAGTCCTATACCCAGGAAGCATGTGAAAAACGTAAAGATGTAGTAAAAGGGCAGATATTTTCATGGCAATGTATGTTCATCTTTCATCTCATAAATTTATTCCCTATATTAACATATTTGTGAAAATTCTCTTATTTCCTTTAATTTTGAAGACATTAAAAATGGTGTGTTAGCAATTTGAGGCAATCTTTGCTAAATCTAACAGTTGGCAGGACTCTATTGATGACTCAGGATCACTAACGTCTATTCAGCAGAGTCTATTTTGCTATATTATCAGCAAAAATAACCTCAAGTATGCACAGTCACAAAACATAAAGCATAAGACAGAAATCAAAAGCAAGAATGAAACTAATCCTTTCTTTCTTCATATTTCTAACTTCTTCACAACCCCTTCCCCATGTGAATCAGAAAGGAGAGCAAAAAGCACTTTAGCACAAAAATATGTAAGCTTTCTTAGTCCTCATAACTGGAATGCCTAGAGAGTGCAGGGCCTCCTTCTACGACCCTCTTCCCTGAATATCAATGTATGGTTCCTGTGACTCTGTGCTTAAAGCTCTCTTTGGTCTGTAATTACACAGGCTCTCCTGAAAGCTGTTTGTTTAACAAGCCTTCTGTTTCCGCTCAAGTATTCAGTTTGCACCACTCAGCCACCAATGCTCACGAAGAATGTTTTCCGAAGCCCCGCTCTCACATGCAATTCTACTGGACTCTCCAAAGATTTGTTAAGGGATTGCTATCAGGATCTTGTGTTTAAGTAGCTTATAGTCTAGAAAGAGAGATAGATGGCCTAAAAGGAGGTAATTGTTGTACAGTGTGATAAGCACAATAAGTAAAGTTCATACGGTAAAATGGTCAAGAAGAATGTGAGTGATCAGGGAAATTTTTCTCAGCAAAGCCGTTGTCAAATCTTGGTATTGAAAGATAAATAAGCCTCTGTCAAGGGGTCAGGAAAGAAGAGTTCTTTCAAGAAGAGGAAATAATACTGTTTTATTGTTTTTATTTTCCATTGCATAGAAGTGTAAATCAATGCAAATGAATGAGGATCTAAGAGTCTAAAGTGGAGAAACCACTTTAGTGGATAGAGACCAGAATGTGATATGAAAAAGTAAATACAATCAAGATTGGACTTTATTCTTTTGAGCTGGGGTCAGTAAACTGTGGTTAGTGGCTAAATCTGGCCCACCACCTATTTATTTTTCTAGTAAAGGTTTATTGGCACAGAGACACACTTGTTCATTTACCTATTGTCTTTAGCTGCTTTCAAGTAGTTTGACAGTGACCTGAAAAGCCTAAAATATTACTATCTGAGCCTTTATGGAAAGGTTTGCCAACACCTGATTAGGTAGTGGGGATTCAGTGAAATATTTTAAGCAGCAGTAATGAGAACAGATTTGTGTTTAAGCCATTTAATCAGCAGATGGTTGAGGACACAGAGGGAGGAAGATCACTGAAGAAAAGGAGAAATCATGAGAATCTAAACTCAGGCAGTGACTACAATGAATGCAGAGAGTAGAAATGAAACAAATTCATGTTTGAAAGATACGCTAGTTAGGGCTCTACAAAGTGTTAGGCGTGGAGAATTAAGAATCTAAGATTTTTCGACTACCTGAGACAGGGGAAGGGGAACAGAATTCAGATAAGACAAAGCTCAGATAACAAGAAAAGATCAGAGATGAGGTCTGATAGCTCCTTTGAGTCAGAGAAAACCACTTTTATCTTTTTTAAAAACAACACACAACATACTTTCTTGTTCTTGTTACAAACACTAACATAGAACATGTTTAATAAAATTGTAAGAAGATAAAAGAGAGAGAGAGAAAACAAAATAAAACTATAAAAGGTAACCTTGACACAGTTGTAACACTCTTAATAGTTAGTGTCTTCTGTTCCCATGATCATAGGTGCTCTACCAAAATAGAACCATATTCTTTAGTTCATAAAGCCCACAAAGGATAGATAGGATACTTTCAGATTTCATTTTTACAAACAGCATTCTGATTACATTGCTGGATAAACGTTCTATTGTGTATATATTGATAATTCTTTCCTTAGGATAAATTCCTTTATATACAATCGCTGGGTCAAAGAGAACACATGTTTTTTAAAGTGCTTTCTTTTTCTTATTTCACAAGTGTCTTGTAATCATTTATTTGCAGGTTATAGAAATCCGGATAAAACCACGCCTGAAGAAAAAGAATATATTAATGAAAGAACTTAGATTCTAACGACAGAAATAGAGCTGTGCCACTTGAGAAATGCACTGGAAAATTGCAAGTTGCATAAAACAACTCTTGTTCCTTCTCTTGTCCCTGTTCTTTCTCCTCCGGGGTGCTCTTTCTTTTATACCCTGCAAGCTACTACCTCTTGATTTTAACCACTAACCACTTCTTCCTTGGCTCACTCACTTGATTACATGTAATCCATTATAGCTATCCAATACAATAGCTTCAGTCTTTGAATAATCTTATGTGTGTGTGCATGCTAAGTCACTCAGTTGTGTCCGACTTTGTGACCCCATGGGCTGTAGCCCACCAGGTTCCTTTGTCCATGGGATTCTCCAGGCTTGAATACTGGAGTGGGTTGCCATGCCCTCCTCCAGAGAAACAATCTTATAGCTCCACTTGATTCCAGTTTCAGGAGGTCTACAATGAAATTATCAAAAGACCAAAACAAATCTGTTTGACTCCACTGAGATCATCTGACCAGCCCTCTTCTAATCATTTCTGGCAGTGGGTCCATAACCACTTGTAAGAACCTCAAATCCCTACTTCAAGGCCTCTGAATTGGACAGATCTTAGGGTAAGGGATATAATTATAGGCATCTCTACCACAGAAAGCATTCAATACTTATTATTAGAAGTAGAAATAATGTTATGTAATGACATGTAATTTTATCAATTAGAGATAAGCACAGTTTCCATTTTCATTATCTCCTGGATATATTTTCTACACGTAAAAAAAAGAATCAAGAGCATTTTTCCAGGTCAAATATTAAAGCCCTAACAATAATTATTTTTTAGAAATTGTCACCATTGTCATCCTTGTAGATGAAAAATTATAAAATTTTCATTTCTTTTTAAACAACCATTCAAATGGTTGTGGGTCATTTGAACTTTCCTTTTACCCAGAATGTTACACAAATAACTTTGTAATTTATTTGCACAATGTTTTCCTTTATCAGATGATGATAGCAAGAATTCCACTATATATTAGCTTAAATATTTTTCTTCAGTATTTGCACTTTAAAATTGTTTAACATAGAATTATTTTCTTGTTTTCAGTTTGATGTAGAGTGGGAAAGTCTTTTATATATGTAGTCAAATCTGTGAATCTAATCATGTATGATTTCAGCCTTTGTCAGGATTTGGTGATGCATTTAGAAAAGCCTACCCCAGTTATACTATAAGTGTTAACATGTTTTTATCATATTAAGTTTATTTGCAGTACTTAGTGACCACATTTTGTATACTGAAATCTTTATTTGTAATTTGTTTGGGTGTTGTATATGAGGAAGGGCTATAAAGTTTTTATTTTGAATAAATATCTTAATGAATTTAATAAACTTTCTCTTCTCTAATTTAAAATTCAAAAATTAATGTATACTGTTTTAGCCCCAGTGTGTATATAGCTAGTATGTTGTCATTTCCATCTTTATAACTAGAAAAAGCTGATTAAACTGCAAGTCAATGACTTCCTTGGACCAATGAAAGGCACTGAATTTGTAGGACAAACCATCACCCAAAACCTGGAGAGTCACATTTCAGAGTTTACAACAACCAAGATCTACTAGCCTAAAGCAGAAACTGCTTGAGCCATAAACGGGTAGGAACACTTGAATTTAATTTTGAAAAAAGGTTGGAGGCTGAACATGGACTAGCTTGAGAGGGAGAAACTCATCGAACTATAGTGTTAGCTCCTCTATCCCCACATTCATAGGGTATCTTTCAAGGATCCTTATCAGATTCTCACCGTGTGGATGTGCAAAAGATCTCGTAGCTTGGCAGGGAAGACGAACAGTAACAATTGTGAAACATGCCACAGCCTCATCTATGAAAAAGCCTATTTTTCCAGGTGAAAGAACTTTTTGCCCAGTCTCAATTTTGAAATCTTTTCCCAACTGGGAGAAGAAAACTACTAGTCACTCCAGCCATCTCTAGTCTTTCTCTCATCTATGCAGAGACAAACAAACAAAAACAAGGTTATAACTATGGTTAACAAGGCTCAAAGCTTCAAAGCACAGATTGGGAAAACTGAAGTCAGGGAAGGGAGGAGGGAAAAGGGAATAAAAGGTATACCACTTGTGAAGGTCACAATCCAGGGACTTGGCCAACTAAAAGACTAGAATTTATCTGGAAAATTATAGAACTCTCCTCTTCTTCTATACCTTTAAGAGGCCTCTGGTACAGGAAAGGTGGATTACAGTTGGAAGGTCCATGACCCAGAATTTCTCTGAGGAGGAGTTATGTACCGAAACCCAAAATCAAGAAGGGAGAGAAAACCAAGAATGCAGGAAGAATGTGATGTCTTTATACCTATAGCTACAATAATTAGAAACACAGCCAAACTCCCAGCCTGATTAATGTAAACCCTTACACTAAAAGCTCATTTATCTCAGTTCCAGACACAACATGTCTGGCTTTCAGTAACAACAATAACAAAAGTTACAAAGCATGCCAGGAAAATACACAATCTGAAGAGACTAAGCAATATAAGAATCAGAGTTGGATATGATACATATTTGGGTTTATCGTAACTGAGATTAATATGGTAAGGGTTCTAAAGTAAAAAATAGACTGTATTCAAAAATACAGGGTAACATTAGCAGAGAGATGAAAACTCTAAGAATGAAATCAAAGTCTAGAAATCACAAACAAAATAATAGAAATAAAGAATGCTTTAAGCTTATTAGTAGATTCAGTATAGCCACAAAAAGAATCTGTGAACTTCAAAATATTTAAATAGAAGGGGCTGCTGCTGCTAAGTCACTTCAGTCGTGTCTGACTCTGTGCGACCCCGTAGATGGCAGCCCACCAGGCTCCCCCGTCCCTGGGATTCTCCAGGCAAGAACACTGGAGTGGGTTGCCATTTCCTTCTCCAAGGCATGAAAGTGAAAAATGAAAGCGAAGTCGCTCAGTCATGCTGGACTCTTAGCGACCCCATGGACTGCAGCCTACCAGGCTCTTCTGTCCATGGGATTTTCCAGGCAAGAGGACTGGAGTGGGGTGCCATTGCCTCCTCCGTTAAATAGAAGCTACTCACACTGAAACTCAAAAGAATATAAAAGATGATAAAGCCTGCAGTCTATGGGGTCACAAAGAGTTGGATATGACTTAGCAACTGAACAAAGAAGCCAAAACAGAATATCCAACAAATGTGAGACAATATCACAAAATGCAACATGTATGTAGTTGGAATGCTAGAAGGAACACAGACAATGGTGCAAAAGAAATACTAGCCAGAAATATTCCAAAGTTTATGATAGATACAGAACCACAAATACAATCAAGCAGCATAGAGAATACCAAACAGGTTAAATTACAAAATAGCCATACCAAGGCAGATCACTTTCAAGCTTCAGAAAACTAGAAACAGAGAAAATCTTGGAAAAAAAAGTATAGATGGGGTAAAACAAAGCAAAACAAAAATAAAACAAAAAACTTATCTCTGGAAAGGAAAAAGGAAAAGAATTACAGCAAACTTCCCACCAGAAAATAAGCAAACAAGAAGAGAATGTAATGAAATATTTAAAATGTTGAAATAAAAATGCCACAACATAAGAAGTCTACATCTAGTGTAATTATTCTTCAAAAGTGAAGGAAAAACAAAGACTTTCTTGGACAAACAAAAACTGAGGAAATCCGTTGCCAGCAGTCCTATCCAGTAAGAAATGTTAAGTTTTCCAGTCAGAAGGAAATTAAAATAGTTCAGGGTTGTGGATATACATAAAGAAAGAAAAGCACTAAATAAGGACTAGGTGAAGGTACAATACAACTTTTTAGTTTTCATATTCTTAATTAATTTAAAAGATAATGATTTGTTTAAAACAGTAATGATAGTAGTTTACCAGATGATTATAACATACAAAGAAGTGAAATAAATGACAGCAATGTCACAAGAGATGGGGGTGGATGAGAAATCAGAATACTGTAATAAGGCACTACATGTGAAGTAGTAGTGTTTCTTTAAATTGGGATTAGATAAAAATAAATATTGCAAACTCTAAGGAAACAACTAAAATATTTTTAAAGAAGTATAACTGAAAAGTTAAGAAAGAAGCTAAAATATAATCAAATTAAGTGGTCAATTAAAACCACAAAAAGCAGAAAGAGGGAAAATTTATATTTAAAAATGTTTTCTATAGACTTGGACTTGTCTCTGAACTTTCCATTCTGTTTTTGTTTGTATATGAATTTGCTACACTAAAAGAATACTGATTTTTATTATACTTGCGTTCATCTTATTGAATAATAAAGAGAAAAATGATATTTTGGCCATGCTAAATTTTCTTTTGCCTCATTTAGTAAAGTCACATTTCACTTCATTTTTTATCAGTTACTTTCTTAGGATTTCTGTTTTTATTGCTGTCTTACAATAGTTTTAGTTAACCTTTATGTTTTTTAACTAATTATGTTAACATTATGTTTTCCAGCAATTCATGTCAATGTTTCCTAAGTTTTTTATTTGAGCATATGTTTTATGTACTAAACAATTATATTTAATCTTCTAATTAGAGATAATACTGACAATATTTTTTCTCTTTTCTAGAAAGGTAGTCATGTTCCACAAATCAATTTGGCTTTCTAATATTTATTTTCAAAAAGGCATTTCCTAAAATTTGTTATATATAAGGTAGCTTTTAGGTCTTCTTATCTAATAACTAAATTTAAACAGACTATTTCAATGGTTTCCTGTTAAATATTGGCTTGCTATTGTTAACCAAAAAATCTTCAGTATAGGCATTACTTTAGGCTCTGCTGATATAACCAGCCAGACAAGATACTTGATTTAGTAGAATTTGCAGTCTAAATGTAGTGAGTTACTTAATTGTAGTCATAAAATAAATGAACAATTATATAAGTATTATAACCCTTGAATCAAAGAAATAACTATTTTCAGATTTACCATCATTTATTATGTTTTGTTTTAGTTGCTAAGTTGTGTCTGACGTTTGTGACCCCATGTACTATAGCCCACCAGGCTCCTCTGTCTATGGAATTCCATTATTTTGAAATTATGGGATTTCATGGAAAATAATGGAAATAATTTTTATTTATTATAATATTTATTATAGTATGCCTAAAAAGTAACACCATTCAGTTTTTAAATACATTTTATTGTAAGACATATTCTGATTTCAAAAATATAAAAATATTTTAAGACTTTGGGTTTAGAATCAGTAAAAATAATTAATGAAATAGAACAAATAGATTTAACAAAAATGAAAAACATTATCTAGTGGAAAGAATTATTTAGATAATTAAAATACTATGGTGATTTATGTTTGTTGCATAGTTTTCATAGACTGGTAGTCAGAAAAAGTCTTTTTTGTTTAGGTGAGATTTAAGCAGATATTCAGAAGAGACCAGAGACATGAATACTCCAGGCAATAACAATGTCTAGTGAAAAGACTTCAAGAGAGAAACAAGTTTGCAATTGTAGGAAACAGAAAGGTTTATTATCCCTGGAGCAGATAGTAAGAGAATGGAAGGATACTGCCAGGTGAGATCAGAGTGCAAACAGGATCCAGGTCTCATGTGATTGCTTTCTCAGGTAGTTTATATTTATTCCAAGAGCTTAGGAAAAGCTGATGAAAGGTTTTAAAAAGTAGACAGTATGGATTATTTTATTTTTTATAAAGATAATCTAAGCAAAAATGAATTTGGTTGAATAAGAATAGAGAATAGGAGTATAGTTAGGATGGTAGCCTGTAGTGTAGCTGGTAGCCTACATGGCTTTTATATGGTCATATTGTTTTTCTTCTTCAATTTAATCTTTAAAGTTACATAGCATTATGGTTTTCTTCATTTATTTTAAAAATTGAGAAACTGGTTCAAAGAACTGAATGCAAGGACCACAAAAGACTCCAAATAGCTAAAAC
Organism: Cervus canadensis; assembly: GCF_019320065.1. NCBI lineage: Eukaryota > Metazoa > Chordata > Mammalia > Artiodactyla > Cervidae > Cervus > Cervus canadensis. Next base: position 17,229,046 of record NC_057416.1, read on the forward strand.
CATCTTAAGAAAGGAGAACAAAGCTAGAGGCATCACAAACCTTGATTTCAAACTACATTAAAAAGTTATAGTAATTAAAACAATATAGTATCAGCATACAAGCAGACACATAGGTCAATGTAACAGAATAGAGAACCCAGAAATAAACCCAGGCATACATTATCAATTAATGTATCAAAGAAGCCAAGAATATACAATGTGGAAAGAACAGTCTCTTCGATAAATGGTATTGGGTCAACTGGATAGCCATGTGCAAAAGAATGAAACTAGACCACCATCTTCCACCATACACAAAAATAAACTCAAAATGGATTAAAGAATGTAAGATGTCAAGGCATAAAACTCCTAGAAGGAAATACAGACACTAAACTCCCTGAATCTTGGAATGATTTTTTGGTTTTGACATCAAAGCAAAAGCAACAAAAGAAAAAAAATTTAAAACAGAAATGGGACTACACCAAACTAACAAGCTTCTGCACAGCAAAGGAGACTATCAACAAAATGGAAAACGCAATCTAATGAATGGAGGAAAATATTTGCAAATCATGAATCTGATAAGGGTTTAATATCCAACATACATAAAGACTTATACAACTCAAAAGCAAAAAATCTGATTAAAAAATAAGAAGATGATGTAAATAGTTTCCAAAGAAGATATGCAGATCACCAACAGACACATAAAAAGATATTCAACATCACAAAACATTAGGGAAATGAAAATCAAAACCATGGGATCACCTCACATCTGGTAAAATGACTATAGTCAAAAAGATAAATGCTGGTGAGGATGTGAAAAAAAAAGGAAGCCTTGGGCATTGTCAGTGGGAATGCAACGTGGTGCAGCCACTATTTAAAAAATGAAAACACGAACTCAAAAAGATATCCACACCTCCATGTTCATTGTAGCATTATTTACAATAACCAAAACATGAAAACAACCTAAGTATTCATTGATGGATGAATGGGTAAAGAAGATGTGCTGTACCTAAAATATAAAATGTGTGCTTAGATTTTATATTACTAATAAGAGGCACAAGGTCATATCTATGTGATAATAAACTGAAAATATTTAGTACCAAATAAGTCGAGGAACTGGAAGATAGACACAAGAGTAAAAGTACTGGTTCATGGTCAAGGGGTGATCATGCTATCCAAAAGGCAGAGCCAACATCTTGGCCAAGTAAGAGCCAATGGTTTGGCCAATCCTTGCAAAGCAGACTACCTATGTTTTATTCTTTTGGTCTACTTAATTAAAAACATGAGCTGGATGTTTCTGTTAACTCATATCAAATTATCATTTGGATGTGAGATCAAATATGTAATGCACTTAGAATAGTATCTGGCATATAGTAAAAGACCAATATATAGTATTATTATTATATTGTCAACAACGCTTGTCAAATGTAAGAAAATGGAAAATAATGCTATGTAAAGTCTTTTCCTCACCATGAAAGTATTTTTGCTGTTGCATTGAAGAGAAAGCAATAATCATTCCTTTCTTGGGTTTGTTTCCTGTTGGCTTCTGGAATCTGTGATTAGAGAATTACTGCAAACCCATGATGACAAGCCTGGTCATCGTAAGTATAACAAATGTCAGGAAATTCAGTTCATCCCATATTCTGGTCTTTTTATGATGTCTTAGATATAGTTATTTTTTTTAGATGAGTACTAGAAATTTTAGAATTCAGTTAAAATAGTACTCATATACTGTGGTCAAAAGTGTAAACTGAATAACTCTTCTATAAGGCAATTTTGCAAAACTTTAAACTTTTGCAAACTGTTTGAACTAATAATTTTCCTTCTTGGAAATATGCATGCTATTTATTGTGACAAAAGCAAAAAAAAATAGAAGAAATGAAATGCTCACTGATAAAGCAATAGTTAAATTATGGCAATAACATATATACATTAGTTAAAAATAATGTGGCATCTATTGATGCAGAAGAGAGATTCTTAACCTGTTAAAAACCTTAACTGCTATTATTAAAAACTAATGTGATCCCATGTTTTGTAAAATATAAAAATGAGACAGTCATTGACAGAGAAATACTGCAATGACATATACAAAATTCTAATAGTACTTATGTCTGGTAGTGTTAGAGGTATTTTTTTTCCTTTTACCCTACGTGCATTTTCTAATTTTTTATAAACATATGCCTTGTTTTCCTTAGAAAATAGCAGATTCTTTATTCCAGCTAGAATGTAACAACATAGTTACAACATTAAAACTTAGTTTACTAATGTCATTGTGTACTAATAAGCATTCAAAAGTAATAAAAGAAAAGAAAAATAAAATGCATTAAAATTAATTAAAATACACAATTTACATTTGATCAGATTCAGTCAAATATTTAAGACATATTTTTGTGGGGTCAGGAATGAAAATAACATTTATACTGGTTTCAGAGATGATAGATTTATAGCTCTGGTACCATTTTCATCATCATCATCTCATCATTGTCATCATCATCAATTAACATTCATTGAATCAATTCTCTATGGATCTAAACCTATTTCTCAGAAACAGGGCACATCTGGAAATAGAAATCACTCCTTCAGGGTTCAAGAGGACTTACTTAGGAATCTGCTGTTTCAGAACATTACACAGTATCTAGTCTCCTGAAAGAGTTAATGTGGTTTCCAGAACAGGTCAGCATATTAAATAGTGTCAACAGAAAACGGCTGGATTATAAAACATAATCCCTGAACAACTGCACTGGGAACAGCCTGGTTCAAATGATATATTACCTTTAAAAAACTGCTGCAGACGCTCTATGGCTGATGAGACTTCTGTCCCAAGATACCACCTCTCTCAGAACACCTGACTAGCTAGGTACCAAGCAAAATTTAAGACATGTCAATTGAGATCCAAAGTAAATAATGTGCCAGAAAAAATAAACAAAAATCAAGTTTAAGTGAAACTTTAAAAAAGGCTTCAAAGTATTCATTCAAAAAATAGTTTCATTCTCAAAATGTATATAGGTACATAGATGAGTTTTGTGGGCTTTGGGGGCATGTCTTCTTCCAAACGGTCATTTTTTTTTTCACAATAGTTTTTAGTTTAAATTATCTGGAGATTTAATGAAATCACCGCACTTGAATACAAAATGGGTTTCATTCCCAAAGAATAATATCTTGACTCTATTTCTCAAAAGGGAAAAAACACCTTCCAAATATTCTATTGCAAATATACAATGGAACATATTAGTTAAGAATGTTTTCTAATAATTTATGTGTGTAATCTATAAAACTGTCAAATCACTATATTGTACACCTCAAGCTAATATATTATTGTATGTCAACTATACTTCAATTAAAAATAAAATAATAAAATAGATAAATTTTAAAACACCCTCAAACAAATAAAAAAGAATACAAAGTCTAAAATCAAACTTCTTGGGGTCAAACCCCAATTCTACCAATTATTTAACAAATCTATACTTCAGGTTCTTTATCTGTAAAATCGGTATAATCATTAATTATAACACCTACACAAAGGTATACTATGAGGATGTGAGTTAGCGCATATAAAAAAGTGCTGGGCACTTAACAGCTCAATAAACACTTATTATTATTTGTTTGCTATACTATGTAGTCTTGAAAGCACAGTAAGTCCTGTTTTCATTGCCATCCTGAATGACTTTCTCTAGAGAGGGTTCCATGTCTCATTATCAGCTAACATGGGTCTTTGGTGAAGTACCACAGTGCTTTTTCCTAGATGTCTCCCACGAGTAATTTTCTCTTGACTCCAACAAAGCCCAAGTCATACTTTTGAAATCTATACATCACTAAGCATAGAAAGAAAGGAATATGTTGCATAATAACCTCAAGATTCAAAATAATCATATCAATTTTGTCAGAAAACTGAACTATAAATACTCTGACAGAATGTCACATGAATAAAAATGATGTCCTACAATTGGGATCACAAAAGTCAAACGTGTAAGTACAAGACAAGGAATATCTAGGTCTAAAAATTTAGACCTAACATTCGTTTCTTTCATTCTATTCATGTGATGTAGCACCCTGATTGAGCAAATCATTTCTATCTTACTTCCCATGTAATGACAGAAAAATAAATTTTTCAAAAAGAAAAACTCAAGAAATAAGAAAAAAATATAAAAAGGTCTGAAGAATTCCTAAAGAAAGGAAATGTACTGAGCCAACTATGAGGAAAAATAATAGCCAGAAAAAAATCATAAACAGTAACAATCTGGAAAAAATGTTATTGATGTAAGAGAGATCTGCAAGGAGTTCAGCACTAAGACTGCATGGATTAGAAACTGCTCTGGGATAGCTATCAGGAATGATTAATATCGTAACCAACAGAAGCTCCTGCACCCCACCAGTCCCTCCACCGTCTTCCCCTTTTACTGAGCAGAAGTAAAGAAGAACATACGCCCTTGAGAAAGCAGCTGAGAGGTTCCCTGAGCAAGACAACAAAACGTACCAGTTAGCTACATCAGGGAACTCCCACACCCCCATCAGCCCTCAGACACTGTGATGCCTCGCTGGCAGTCATTCATCTCCTATCCCTGTAAACCGAGTGGCCTGATGCACAAGGCTTTTTCAAAGTAAGAGATGAACTGAGCATCAAAACTGAAACAGCGTTTTAGTGAGCACTGTGTCAAAACCAAAGTAAACCCAACTCAAACACACCAAACCCAAGGAACTAACACCCATGGCAACCTAACTAAAAACCATAATAATGAAAGAGTCTTAGAGAATATTGTATATACATGAAAAAAACCACCTGTAGATTCAGAAATTTTAAAATTCTGTCAAAATAATGAATAGATGAGCTAAAAGAATAAAATTACTCAATTGAAAACTCTTAGTTGCTATATTAAGAAAGACTTTTCTAGTAAATTATCCAAAAAGACTGAGTATGGAATTTATTAGAGCATCAAAAACATGAAGAAAATTTAAAAAAAATAGAAGTGGCTGGAGAAGTATATTTAGAAAGTGTAAGTAATTAGAAGGATGATATAAAACAATTTCTAAGAACAAAAGACAACCCAGAATGATGAATTTAGGATAAGACTCTTATTCAATTACATTTTACACCAAAGATAGAAGTGGAAAAGGACAAAATACTTTAAAATATATGCATTCATATGTGCATATGCATGATAGATATATAGTAATATCCATACAATGTATATCAGGAGAATATTTGAAAAGATTAAAAAGCATCTATTAATGATACCTCCAGTAAAATAAGCAGAATTGAAAAGAATAGAATGAAGAGGGCCTTCAAATTACTTTACATGTATTGCTTGACTCTTTTATAGTTAAAATGTCTACATGTATTACTTGGCTTAACTGGATACACAATTTAAGAAGATGAATTAATACTACTTTTAATTGACAAATAAGATTTAAAATGTCAACATGATAGAAAGTTTAAATTAATAATACTTAGTTAGTATTATTTTACTTTATACTAAAATAAGATAATTTAGTAATTTAAGATGGAGAAGGCAATGGCACCCCACTCCAGTACTCTTGCCTGGAAAATCCCATGGACGGAGGAGCCTGGTAGGCTGCAGTCCATGGGGTCGCTAAGAGTCAGACACAACTGAGTGACTTCACTTTCACTTTTCACTTTCATGGATTGGAGAAGGAAATGGTAACCCACTCCAGTGTTCTTGCCTGGAGAATCCCAGGGAAGGCGGAGCCTGGTGGGCTGCCGTCTATGGGGTCACACAGAGTCAGACACGACTGAAGCGACTCAGCAGCAGCAGCAGCAGTAATTTAAGTAGTATAAGAAAACAACATGAAATAGTCAATTAAATATTTAATTTCAAATACATAAAGTCCCATAACTAAAAGGAGTTTAAAATTAGAGGAGGTCAGAGACACTTGGTCTTACTACATAACACATGCTTATAATACCATACAAAAAATTGGGTTTTCAAAAATTCGCATTTACACGTTAGGAATAGGAAATGCAACAACCATGGTCTTTCGGAGATGTTAGAGATGGTACCTGCTCATGGTAAAAGGAATGATTTAACTGAAAAGAAAGGACCCTACAAGGTAACATATCAATTTTTCCAACAAAAACAGCTTGATAACAGGTAGACCTGGTTTACTCAGGAGAAAGTAAGAAAGGGTTTGTATATTATTTTAGGGATAAAAGACACGAAGGACCATCCAGCTCTCTGTATATTATTTGAAGTGAAATATTCACCAGCTAGCACTAGATCAACTTTCAGTAAGAGATAGGAACATATTTCCCCTATTAAAATTCAGGAATTAAAAGTAGAAAGGAAAAACCTGTTAGCCTCTGTTAGTTATATAATACCTAGATGTAGGTACTCAGTAATATTATTTGGAATGAATGGATGAACTAGTTCTAATAAACTTCTAATATACCAAGACAGGGTTGTTATATGTTGATTCATAGGACATAAGGAAAAATGTTTAATTAAAGTATACAGCATTTTGTTTTCAAGTCCATCTCCACCATAGCAGCTATGAGATCCTGAGTACATAATTAATTCCCTTATTTTCTTGCACTAATAATTGTCTTGCTTCCCTTACCCAGTTCAAATTAGATGTTCAGAGGAACTATGTGTTAGCAATTTAGGTAAAAGGGATACTTCCCAATAGTATGAATCTTTCTAGAACAATAACATGATTGTCATGCAATTCTCTCCTTTTAAATAGTTCAACAAGAAGACAGAAGTTTTTAGATGACTTTCCTCCACCAGTGGTGAGTAATCAAGTTAGCAAGTCCTGACTCTCCAAACATTACATCGGTGCCATGTAAAGCCACATGCATTATGAGATCTCCTTGCCTCCTAACCTACACATTTGAGTGAGGGGCCATAGTGCACCTGCACATCCAGCATGCATGTGCAATCTGTGTGGATCAATTTCACATCATTCAGGTTAACCTACAGGATTAAAAAGAAAGAATGAAGTGGGAGAGGGGAATTTAACCAAGAGCAATGGATCCCGTGTGCCTGGGCCACGGAGAAGCTAAGGGAGGATCAGGGAAGAGTAAGACTACCAATGGAAGCCAACAAGTGGTTCAAATCTAGGTTTCTGACTATTAATCCTTCATTTACTCTCTAAACGCTAAGGAAGGAAATTAATCACTTTTTTAAGCAAAAGATTAGAAAATCGACAGCTACTGAAAAGAAAACGAAGGCAGTTAGATCTCTAGGTAATTTCTTTAATCCCAGTGTAAACATACAAACTATTTATTCTGTCACAGACATAAGTCTTCGCATTTCTCATAGAAAATATACCTTTGGTTATAAAATAATCAAATTTGAAAAATAAGTTAAATGAACTTTGTACTCAAGTGGAATTAAGAGAGCACACAAAAGGCTTGTTTTGCATAGAATGAAACTTACTTTGTATGAAAGTATGTCAAAGTTCTAGTTACTAATTCTAAGGAAGGTGGTAACATATATTCACAGCATTTTGGTAAGTTTTCCAGTATACAAAGACGCTGACTTACAGAGGTGAGTAATAAGGTAATGAATCTCTCTGCCAGTCATGTGTAAAAAGTCATGAGATATTATCCCAAGGACTAAGCTTGCCACTAAGTGCTTTACATATATATATTTATTTATTCTTCACAAGAATCCTAGGAAGTAATTGCTGTGATTATCTTCATTTCAAAAATGAAAAAGACAAAGCACATAGAAATTTTACACTAAAAGAATCCAAAAAGCAGCTGTAAAAGAAGATGTAAAGTCTGAATTCCAACTACAAACTGAGACATTAACTTCTGCATCCTATCCTGCCTCATGCATTATATAAACCTGTATCCCTAGTCACATTCACACTGTAAGTCACCAAGGAGAATGTTTACTGAGGCAGAAAGTGTTAAGACTCTAAGAAGAACAGATGATCCAACAGAGACTCTCTCTGAACTAAGTAGACCAAGTATACCAGATATAAATAAGGCTATTGGTGAGATCACTGTGGATGCAACAGGATTAGGCTGAGATTAGGATCCAAGCACTGACATGTTGAACAGAAGACTTGGGTCAACATTTTAAAAAAATTATCTGACATTCACATAGCTGTAAAAGATTACATTTTCAGCATATTTTAATACTGAAATTTTAAATCAATGGTTAACTTATGCATTTAAATACAAAAGAAATTAAAGTACTGTATAAAATTGATATATAAGTATCAAGTATATAAGTATTTATAAGTTTTAAGAGTCAGAAATTTTGTCTGCTCTTTTAATTTTCATTCTCACAGAACAGTATTTTTATATAATGTTCTTATGCTTAAGAGCCTTTTACTGATCACTCAATTACATTTTTCAAACAATGTTCTAAAGATACATTGAAATCTGCTATCCTTATGTTATATGACCATAAGTTTCCAAGTGTTTACATTTCTTCAAGACTGAATTTTCATCACAATAATTATTAGAACCCAGTTGAAAAAACATATATTTAGATTTTTAAGTAATTAATAGTAAAATCAGTTTTCACTGCAAATGTATCTCTTAATGAGATGGGTAGAGTTGGTTTGTTTAGTTTTTCAGTTGGGTCATATTATCTGTGGCTATTACTGTTAGAATGAGAATTCAGCATCAATTTTATTCCTTTCATTGTTGTAAGTGTAATCTCTGAAAACCTTGTTCACATAAATAAGTGGACAGGAACTGAGAGTGTGGTTACAGCAACTCCACTTAATTTTTAAAAACCCTTCTGAATCATATATATAAAGTTTCATAGTCATTCATCATTTAAGAAAAAGTCATTGCTAATAATCTAGCAGGTTCTCCTGCAGAGCAAAGAAGAGGAAACTACCTGACTTGTAAAAAGTATTTTTACCAAGTCATCAGAGCCATGCACTCTCTCACCACTAACAGCAACATTTCAAATCCTCCCTTTATATTCAGTTTCTTAATATCCTTGGGTCACATGTACGGAAAGATTCTGTGTGAGGAGAGATGCTCTCCTACTGTGAAAGAAAAAATGGGGACAGGGTTGGGGTGGGGGAAGACTAGCTCTTTCATCTCAGGGATACTCACAAGGGAGATCAATTTTGGGAAAGACTGAAAAATAAAGTTAGAATCTGGAAATTGTTTCCTTTCATACCACCCAAGTCTAGTACCTCTTGGGAAGTCATTGTTTACCCTGAGGATACACATGGTCCAGGAGAGAGCCCACTGGTCTAATACGCAAAGGAATGTTTAGATAGAAATACATTAATGTGTACGTTTATGAGTGACTGTGGATGTTGTAGTGTGTGGGGTGAGTTATTTCACCAACCAGCCTCAGTTTCTGTAAAAATGGAAATAGCTTTTCTGAGTTCTAATGAGAATTACATATAATGTGTGCCAAGAGCCTGGCACCATGCTTGATAAAAACCATTCACTGAACACTAATTTTATCCATTTTCCTACCATGGCTCTCACTATCTGGAGTCCTTTTCCCTTGAATCATCTCAGGCTTGACTCCTTATTATCACTCTGTTATAAGCTTAAATATCTTCCTCTGACTTTCCTGAAAATCCAGTGAAAAGTAACCCTCTAACCCCTTGCTATCACATTTCTATTTTCTTTCTATCATAGCATTTATTGCTACCTGATATTTTCTTGGGTTTTTGTTTGTCATGTCTTATTTGTTTGTTTACTTTGTTTGTTTTCACCACCTGGAACTTAAGCTCTGTGAGAGCAGGAAGTTATTGCATCTCTAGATGCTGTCCCTTACACTGTGTCTGGCACAAACTTTGTTTTCTCTAAATGATTGTTTACTAAATAAATGAGTTGATCTATTAGTTTGCTAGGACTGCTACAACAAAGTCGTCATTGTTGTTCAGTTGCTCAGTCGTGTCCAGCTCCGTGACCTCACGGACTGCAGCATGCCAGGCTTCCCTGTCCTTCACCATCTCCCGGAGTCTGCTCAAACTCATGTCCATTGAGTCAGTGATACTATTCAACCATCTCCACCTCTGTCATCCCCTTCTCCTGCCTTCAGTCTGTCCCAGAATCAGGGTCTTTCCCAATGAGTCAGCACTTTGCATCAGGTGGTCAAAGTATTGGAGCTTCAGCATCAGTCCTCCTGACGAATATTCAGGGTTGATTTCCTTTAGGATTGACTGGTTTGATCTCCTTGCTGTCCAAGAGACAGAGTCTTTGAGAGTCTTCTCCAGCACCACAGTGTGAAGTCGTCAATTCTTTGGTGCTCATAACAAAGTAGCACAGACCATGCAGCTTAGAGAACAGAAATCTATTTTCGCACTGCTTTGGAGACTAGACGTTCAAGTTCAATGTGTCGGCAGGTTTGGTCACTTCTGAAGCCTCTGTCTTGCACTGAAGACGTCACCTTCTCTCTGTGTCCCGATGTGGTTGTCCTGTGGTCTGTGTTGCTCCGTCCTAATCTTCTCTTCTCACATAGACACCAGTCACATTGGAATAGAGCCCACTAATCTGACCTCCTTCACTTCAGTTATCTCTTTAAAGGTCCTATCTCCAACCAGTGTCACATTCAGAGATACTGGACTTCAACATATGAGTTTGGGAGGGGTACAATTCAGCCTATAATGGTGAATGACCACCCTGAGTTTCAGATTCTAACCTAAAGCAGCCAGACCGTTAATCCTAATGACTAACTTCAAGAATCTTTACTAAGTAATAATAATTTGGTGATGTCTAGAAAAAACCTAGTAGGCAAAGTACAGCCTCCAAAGTACAGGCTAAACACAGAGTATATTATGTCTACATAAAGTCCTGTAAGACTTTCCTGGTGGCTCAGTGGTAAAGAATCTGACTGCCAAGCAGGAGACCTGGGTTCGATCCCTGGATCAGGAAGATCCCCGGAGAAGAAAATGATAACCCACTCCAGTGTTCTTACCTGGGAACTCCCATGGACAGAGAAGCCCACCAGGCTACACAGTCCATGGGTACACAAAGAGTCAAACACGACTCAGTGACTCAACAACAACAAAATCCTGTAAATATGTTAATACCAGCATTATCCATAATAGCTAGAAACAGGACACAACTGAGATGTCCACCTACCGGTGAATGGATTGACAAACTGTGCTATACAATGGAATGATATTCAGCAAAAAAAAGGGATGATTGATATACAAAACAACATGGATGAAACCAGAAAGAAGATGTTATGTGACAGAAGCCAGACAGACTGTATACTAAATAGAAACATACACACAACGTTCTAGAAAAAGTGAAACTTTAGAGACATAAAGCAGGTGAGTAGGTTGCCAGGGAAGAAAATTAACTTCAAAAGAATTCAAGTGAACTTTATAGAGTGATGAGAAAGTTCTAAATCTTGACTGTGCTTGTGGTTGTATGATTATACATATATTTGTCACAGCCCATCAACTATAAATCTTAAAATGAGTAAATTTTGTTATATGTAAACCATATCTCAGTGCAACTGATTTCTCAAAAACTGCAGCATATCAAGAGTACTTGGAAATCCATGTTTTCATCAGACAGATCACTATAGGGTTTTTGCAAATATCTTTTTCACATATATTTTGGGAAGAAAATAAACATGCACACACATACATGTTTACAGTAACTAGGCAAACAGAAATGTATATTTCATTTTTAGAGTCCTAGAGAGAGAGAAGGGGGCAGAGAACACTGTCAGGGAGGGTGAGCCTGGCATTTTCCCTAACAGCCGATGGGATAATGCCCCAACCATTTCCCCTTGTTTTAATGCTCGAATCCCAAAACCTTCCCTAAGCAGTCGGTGAACCTATTGGAAAGACCCCTCCAAGCCATTATTACTCGTTTTTACTGACTGGGGACAGACTTACAGATTTTTATACACTTTTCTATCCCATATCATTTAAAACCTTCCCACTGAAGTTCAGTTCAGAGCTTCCCCCAAACAATAAAAAATACTGATGCAGTAGATAAAGTGGCACTCAATGGAAATTAAAGCAATTTGAAGGGTTTAGAATACTTAAGCTCCAGTTTAAAAAAAAAAAAAGGAAGAATTCAGGGTGGGAGGAGAAGTATTGTCTAGAAGAATTTATCCCATAGAGGACAGATGGAGAGGATATTTGTGCTTAATTTAAATGTTCTGCAAAAGTTAACACTTAGAGCGGTAAAGAAACACCCTCAGGTTCCTGGCAAATAACAGGAACACTTTATCCTAAATCCTCAGCAGGATCTCAGGCCTAGGGATTCTGAACTCATCTGGAGCTACAGTACCCTGAGGAGACTTCCACGCCTCCACCCCAAACATTCGTGCAACCCTAATCCCCCAAAGTTTCATGTTCTGATTAATTAGAGATACCAGGTTTTCATAATCACTGACTGCTCTTTCTTTTGGGGGGCTGGTTTGCTTAACAATGCCTGACATTTCATCCAGTACACTCTGAGCTTTTTTCCAGCTATAAAAAATAACAGCCTCTCTCCCTGACAGCAAAGAAGGTTTATTCGCTGCTGTCAAATAGATGAACAGTTATAGCTCTCCTCCGTACTCACTCACAGCACAATAGGTGGAACATCAAGAATAATTATATCAAATGGCCATGGAAACGGATTCACAGGATGTGCAGGTGAACGCCCGCTTCAAACTTGACACGCTCTTGTGTCTTGTGTTGCTTCCAGCGGCGAAAAGGGCTTCTCGAAACCTCCCTCTGCTCCTTGTTTGAGTGTGGAAAGCTGCCAGGAAGGGTCCTTTTGAAAAGCTGTGATCTAAGGGACCCTCCCCCACCCCGGGCGTGGAGTACTTGCCCAGGAAGTGGCCTCTTCACTGCTTCAGTGGAGGCGACTTATCCGGACAGGGGCACGGCCATGAGGGGAAGGGGCACCTGGAGTCTGGGGCCAGCACGAAGTTGTTGAGATCAGCAGGCAGAAATGCGGATTATGGCACAAGCAGCTACCCAGGGGAGTCTGAGTGAGAAAAAGGATTAATGACCTCTGAGACGTGTTCTTTTTCCACTCTTTTCCTGAAATGCCAAACAGTGGAGCCAGTTATCAATCAAGGGAGTGAAATATATCAGAGGATGGATTTGGTTTGCTACAATGACAGCCAGCTCCACTTTTGAATACGCTTTGAAAACAATTTTTACTGTGCAACGTTGGAGAAAGCCAACAAATAATAAACCTGTCACGGCAATCACCAAGCGCTCGTAAATACAAAAGTCTCTGCCGAGCAGCTGTAAAGGGGAGCCATTCCCAAGCTTAAAGAGTTGTCAGTGCTTAATAATTGCATCTGATATCATTCTTGTTTAGGGCTGAGTCTGGGGCGAGGAGCTTCCACGCTCTCGAGGCGGGAGCGTCCGGTCCCCTCTGGTTAGGAGTTCAGAATGGACGCGGCCGTTGGGCGCAGACCGCCGTTCTCTGGGCTCTGTTTTCCCAGCTGTGCTACAGTCATTCACCAATAGGTTCATCTTTTCCCTCAATCCAGAAGGCTATACTCAATTGTGCTTATCGAGCATTTTCGGTGACAAAATCTAAAAGGCAATAGAAATCCGCTGAAGGAACGTCACAGGCCCCCTGGGCTTTGCTCAGGGCTCCTCGGGCCTGTGGCCTCCGGGTGGCCCACCTGTACGTTCTCATCTCTTCTCCCAAAGGAGCTCTTGTTCCGGAACACTTTGTCCCCGGCGGTCCTGTTCTCTGCCCCTCTTTAAAGGGATCAAACCAGAACTTGACCCAAAAATGAAAATTCTCATACAAACCCTGACTTGAGAGAAAGGAAGTCTCTATTAGAGAGCAGAGTGCTGAGCGGACATTTTCAACAATACCTTGTCGCTTTAGAGGGATTTGGCCGACAGAAACTCTGTGGCCAGATTCTTCAAAGGGGGGCCGGAAGCTGCCTGCCGAGTGCCCCAAGGGTTCACTGTGAACAGGAACAAGTTGCTTCCACTGAACAAAGCGCCGTCTCTAATCAACGGAGAGTTTCTAGGTGTTGGGAAGGCTCCCATTTCTTGAGAAAAGACAGGTCATACATCTTTTGATGTTGAAACTAATAAGTTACCAGATTTGGAAGTGACAGCTGCAAGCACAGCTCCCTCAGGAAGGCATAGGAGAGGCGGTTTGTTAAATGAGCTTCCTTCTTCTGTGTAAAACTTCCCATAGCTGGGCCGTATAATGCTGCAGAGGTACACATAGCCGCTTGCTGGTTTCTTTTTCCTGTGATGCTAATGCAGATCATCTCCCATGTTCCTGGGGAGCATCCATCTCCCTTACTGAGCCTTTGTTTGTGGTTATTTTTTAGAAGACCCGCCTTTCCTGCCTCCCTCTTAACAGAGCAGACAATTTATGTGGAAAGATGGAGTGGAGACTGGTTAGTGTGGTCAAGCAGCCATGTCCAAAATGGCTTTCTGGGGTTAAGAATAGATAAATCCTCCCAAGAAAAGACAAGGAATTAACAGTCCATGGCTTCCCATCTGGTAACATAAAAACAAGATCCCCCTCCAGAGCCAGAGTGACTCCCCATAGAGACTAACTGTTGACATAACAGGATACCCTAATAGTTGCTTGTCCTAATTTTACCATTTGACCATTTTCAGTGAATCATTCAACAAAGGACTAGTCAACACCACCACCAACAAAACGTGTTTCTCTGAGAGAAAAAACGATGCTGCTTTGCCCAGGCTTTCCATGGAAACACTGGCTTATACACTCTACTAGAATATCCATCTCGTTAGACAATATGTAAAATAAGCACTTCCCTGAGGGTCCAGTAGTTAAGACTTTGCCTTCCAAGGCAGTGGGTGCAGGTTCAATCCCTGGTTGGGGAGCGAAGATCCCACATGCCTCATGGCCAAAAAATCAAAATATAAAACAGAAGCAGTATTATAACAAATTCAATAAAGACTTTTTAAATGGACTCCATCAAAAAAATCTTAAAAAAAGAAAATATATAAAATACATCTATATGTTATACCAAAAGCAATTTTCCCCATCACTACATCAAAATAAGCAACAAATATTCCTAAGTTAATTTTGTCAGTTGCTGAAGCCAAAAATTATTTGGAGTCATACTTGAACTTTCTTTAATCAGTCTAAAATTCAGCCAACTCCACATACAATGTATATCTTGCATTTGACCAGTTTTCACAATTCTACCAGTTCTACTTGGCCATCTTTTGACTACAGCATTTTCAGTAGTCTTCCTGCTTCTGTCTTCCCTTCTTTAGTTCATTCTCCACAAAGTGGAGATGTTGGTAAAACACAGCCATATTATGGAAATTGTTTGCTCAAACACTACAAAGCATTACCCTATCTATTCCAGAGGTTGGCAATTTTTTTTTTTCTCCTGAAAAGGGCTAGGTAATAAATAACTTAGATTTTTTTGAGGGCCATATGATTGATCTCATGACTACTCAATTTGCTAATATAGCATGAAAGCAGTCAGAGATAATGCATAAATGAATGGGTGTGGCTATGTTATAATAAAACTTTGGCCTTGGTTATTGATCCCTAGTATAGAAGACCATAGATGATCTGGCTTCAGGATCTCTGTGCTAATAATCTTCTTAATAACTCCACTTCGTTCACAACGTTCTCCTGTTTCAGAAATGTGCCAAACACAACTCCATCTCAGGTCCTTCACGCTTGCTGTAGTTTCGTAAAATGTTTAACTTAGATACATGTTGCTGCATAATAAATGATACTAAGACTTAGTAGCTTAAAACAACAGAGACATTTATTATCTTTCATGATTCTGTGTGTAGGCTGTGCTCAAGCTGGGCATTTCTTCTACACATGATATCTGCTAGAGGTGCCATGACATAGATGCTCAACTGAATGGCAACATCTAAGAAGGTTTATTCTCCTGCAAGCAGTTGATACTGGCTGGTATGTGGGCATTCCGCTCAAGCTACTTCTCCTCCACAAAGTCTCTTCAAGGGACCAGAGCTTCTTACAACATGGTGGCTTGGTTACAAAAGGGGAATGTTCTAGGAATACGAAAGTGGAAGCTCCAGATCTCCTAAATTCCTTCTATGGACCTTACACAGCATCACTTTTTATTTTTTATAGCTCAGTGGTCAAAGCAGGTCATAGGACAAATCCAAACCCAAGAGGGAAAAAAATAGACTTCATCTTTCAGTTGGTGCAGTACCACAGAATTGTCAGCCATCCTCATTCTATTAACAATGTTCTCCTTTGCTTGTACCTTTTTTCATGTCTTTATCCAAATGTCACCTCTTCAGAGAGGCCAGTTCTGGCCCTGCACCCAAAACACTTTCTATTTTCTTAACATTATTTTTTCTTATTAAAATTGTTCATTGTATATCTTATATGTTGATTTGCTTGTTTTCTCTTTCCCTATGACTAGACAGATGTGTGTTCATTGTTTGTTCACTATTCTCTTACTGTTTCCTAAAATAATTCCTGACACAGATGAAGGCATTCAGTATTTTGCGAAATGAATGAATGAATGAGCGCCAACTCTGTACTATGCACTGTGCCAGCCACTGAGGATAAAACAATTTGACATAATTCATACAGATAATGTGTCTGCTCTTAAAAAACTCATAGCCTGAAACTGAGCGCCTGTTAATCTGGAATTGATGAGATCTCTCTTCAACTCCAATAACGTGACAAAGAATCAAAAAATTGTGTAATTTATTAGCAAAGTTTACAGTGCTCCAAAATGAAAAGAGAATACTAAATATTTAACCAAGTGAGAATATGTTGGTCTCCTCTCCTGCATCAGAGGTAGGGGTTTCCAGGAACCTGTGAGGAGAGGACTTATGAAACCATTTCCAAGTTCAACAGGGAAAAGTGTCAAGAAGTGTTTTCTGCCAAAGGTGCTGAAGGGGATATTTACCAGATGGTTTTTATTTATGTTTAAATACTGGAATTAAGTATTAAGATACTGATGAGAAATGGCTTCCAAGTATCTTTAAAACACAAAGTATGATCTATTTTTTATCTCTCTGCATGTTTTACGATTTGCTCTGATATCTATACCCTGAAGGATGTCAGGGAGAAAGTAGGAGGAATATGTGAGGTCTAATATGTGAGGAAACATATTAGACCATACTAATTTTGATTATTAGCATTAATATTTGAGATAACTCTATTTACTAAGTAGGGAAGTTCATACAGAGTGATACAAAACAATAGCAATCACTAGCAAAATTCACTAAAATCTAAATATCCTATCATTCACCTCTCAATTCAGAAATTTCTTGACATTCAGAGTAACAGACACTTGTTCATTTTGTATATCTGTTTTGGAAAGTTAGAAAAAGATGAAATATAGGTGTATAAATAAAGAAGTGATGTTTGCCTTCAGTATTCAATTATGTTTCAGTGTCTACCTTAGGCCTTAAGTCATTGTTGCTGAGAGAGAAATTGCCCAAACAATTATTATAACCCTGGCAATGTTGCTGTGATCTTTTAAATGGGTCAGAAGTATGTTGGAGGGCCTAGTCTATATCCAACAGAAGCCTCACAAAAATAGAGCAACTAAAAACAATTTAGAGAGAAATTTATATTCTTAGATGTAAAACACCTTGACCTCACTGCCAAACAAAAATGAACATTACTGTATCTCTCATAAAATAAATAACAAGAGAAACCTATTAAACTCAAAATGTCACACATATACTGGAGTTGGGAATATACAGAATTACAAAGGTATCTGCTATCTCACATCAAGCAATGACAAGAACAACAGAACAGTCAGATTGCCCGCAGCAGACTTCTAACTGTAATAGTATGAGGCGAGAAAACTTAAGGGTATATATTCTTTACTTATGTCATCTGCATATATTAGAGTTCACTGTGAAAGTGCTCCCTTTGTCAGTAAAACACTGCCTAGCAGCACAATGTGCAATGTGTATCTATAATATTTAACATCAGCAAGGCATTCCGCGGATTCCAGCAGAAGGAATCATTCTTCCCACAAGCTTTAAATCACCATTTTTTTCAATCTTATTTTCTCATGATTATCTTATACCTTTTGCAGCTGAGAAGACCTAAATGCACAATAATTGCATTTAATTATTAGAATAGCTTTTTAAAATCCCAAGTGTCTATTATGGAATTTGAGGGATATTTAATGCAAAACTGAACATGCCCTCCATCATTATTTTCTTTTTGCAGTTAGCTTATTCCAATATGCCCAGTAGTGACAAATCCATTTTCATATAAATACAACCACAGAATCCAATATTCAAAAGGCCACCCAAGGAACAGTCTAAATCATACCAGGTACACAAATTGCTTCTCTCTTATCCCTGACAAAATGCATGCACAGTTCCAATGATTGGGAAATCACTTCAAAACACAGCCAGATTTGCTGTTATCAAAAAAGGCAAAAAGTAGCAAGTATTAGCAAGGATGTGGAGAGACTGAAACGCTTGTGCCCTCTTCACAGGAATGTAAAATGGGACAGCCCCTGTGACAGTTCCTCAGGAAATTAAAAATAGAATTAACATGTTACCTGGGTATATACCCCAAAAGAATGGAAAGCAAAGTCTTAAAGAGACATTTGTACAATCACCTTCACAACAACATTATTCACAATAGCTAAAATGTGAAAACAACCCAAAAGTACATTGACAGATGAATGAATAAGCAAAATGTGGTATACACATAAAATGGAATAT
The DNA here is from genome assembly GCF_019320065.1 of Cervus canadensis. Taxonomy (NCBI): domain Eukaryota; kingdom Metazoa; phylum Chordata; class Mammalia; order Artiodactyla; family Cervidae; genus Cervus; species Cervus canadensis. Next base: position 17,247,592 of record NC_057416.1, read on the forward strand.
TATTCAGCCTTTAAAAAAAGGAAACTGACATATGCTACAACATGGATGAATCTTGAGGACATTATGTTAAACGAAATAAACCAATCCCAAAAAGACCAATAGTGTATGATTATATTATATAAGAAATTTACAGGAGTCAAAATTACAGAGGCAGAAAGAATGGAGGTTGCCAGAGGCTGGGGGAGGAAGGAATGAGTGGGAAGATATTTAATGGATCTAATGGGTAGAGGTTTCAATTTCACAAGACGAAAAGAGCTAAGTCTTTATAACTCTTTCACAGATGATGGTGATGGCTGCATATTATGAATGTATTTAATACTACTGAACTGTGCATCTAAAAATGGTTGAAATGGTAAATTTTATGCTGTATTTTATCACAATTATAAAACCAGACTGATTTATTCTTGACAAGCACTAGTTATTAAAACATTCTATCTTATATTGAGCTGAAAACTTGCTCCACTTTTATCCATTAGTGGTGATGAGATCTGAACTTTAAAGAAACGCAGACTGTTTTTTCTTGCATATCACAGTTCAAACATTCAAATTTAGCCACACCATATTGAAGGCTCTGTTCAAAGTAGTTAAAAAGCCAATTTTATAATTTTGGTTCAGGACATAATTTTGAAATCAGATGGACTAGAGTTCAAGTTCTATTAATATATCTACCAATTACTTAGTATAACTAAGTATGAGGTTACGGGTGTTTAACCCTCTTAAGCACATAATGTATGCCAATAATAGTAGTAAATGGCCTGTAAGTTAGTTGTAAGATAATGCACATATAAGGCACTGATAAATAACTGATTTGAATCATTTATTATTTCTGTAAGATTAATATTTCACAGGGTGGTATGAGAATCAACTGATACAACCCACAGAAAAACATTTTGCCAATTCTAAAGCATTATACAATAGTAGTTGCTATTTCTAACTACATTTGGTACTTCGGTTATCATGGTCAAGGTAAGATAATATTAACTTTGTTTCACTCTTGAAATAAGCATAACAAGCTACTAGATATGCTGCTTTTTAAAGATGTGTTTTAGTGACTTGTAACCAGGCATCAGTTCTAAAAGAAACTTTGAAAAATATTTTATCCTTAACATCTATTAATTCTATATATAAACTGTCATGAAGCTGAACCAGACAGAATTGAACATTCAAGATAAATTTTTCATGGAGCAACAAACAATTCTTGACTATTCAATAGCACAACTGTAGAACAAAAAATAGTGCCATTATTTTGAGGAATGAATGTTATTATTTTGAAATGTCGACTCATGAACTTTATGATTTTCAACATCAAGATGCCATTTTGTGTCTTGTCTTGAAGCTGAATAGGCTAGCTACAGTCCATCGACACTGGAATAACCCAGACGCCAGTAAATTGCATCATTATGCAACTTTCACCACAGCTAAGAGTCAACTTAAAGAAAGAGCAGGCAAGCAGAAACCCACCGCAACACATTTTATCACAAGATAGTTCCATTTTTTAAAAATTAGTATTAAAGAACTAATGTTTTAAAAGAAATATAGTATTCCATGAATCACCTTGGAAATTCACAGGAACTACAAGTGCTTATTAGGAAGAAGGAAAGAAATGAATAAATGAAAGGGAAATACAGTGCTTTATGGAATAAATCTACATACAAAATGAAATCCCTTGTACTTTCTACTAATAAAAATGTAAACCAGTCTTAAATAAGAATTATACTTTTGTAGTTTTACATTTAAGAATTTATTAATACTCTGTGAGAGTATTCACTTTTTGAGGCTTAAATATTTGTTTCCAAATCTGCAATAAAGCATACTAAAAGGGAAAACTATCAAACATAAACTCATACAATCAACTCTCTTCTTACAGAGTTTATACTACAAAAGCTTCTGACTAATGAAATGATACCAGAAGTGTTCAGTGACTAACTTAATATCAACTGGTATCATTTAATATGTATTGATACTGACATTGTATTGATATAGGCCAATGTTTGGATGCGTACTGACATATGCCAATGTTTGGGTCACTGGCAATCAATAATGTCATTTTTTGAAAGTTCAGAAAATCTCTGCATGCGTGCTCAGTCACGTCTGACTCTGCAACCCCATGGAGTGTAGCCTGACAAGCTCCTCTGCCCACAGAATTTTCCAGGCAAGAATAGTGGAGTGGGTTGCCATTTCCTACTCCAGGGGATCTTCCCGACCCAGGGATGGAACGCTCATCTCTTGCATCTCCTGCATTGGTAGACATATTCTTTACCACTGCATCACTTGGGAAGCCTAATAGCATACAAACATCAAAACAGTTGGGAGAATATTAGAAAACAAAATCATAATTTAGACATTATTGCTCATGTTAGTCATATTTTTACAACCTCTTTTTAAAAATTGCGTTGTCTAGTGGACTTTCCTGGTGGCTCAGATGGTAAAGGGTCCGCCTGCAATGCAGGAGACCCAGATTCAATCCCTGGGTCAGGAAGATCCCCTGGAGGAGGAAATGGCAACCCACTCCAGTATGCTTGCATGGGAAATCCCATGGACAGAAGAGCCTGGCGGGCTACAGTCCATGGAGTCACAAAGAGTCAGATGTGACTGAGCAAGTTTCACTTACAGAGTAAGTGATTAAAGACAATGGGCCTATGGAATAGATCCACCTGGAGGTGGCTTCATTATATGAGATAGCTTACTTTGGAAGACTTTTGCTACAGTATATCAGAATAAAGTAAGCCATATATGGTAAACCAGAACTTCATCCTAAATTAAAGATGTGTTATGTGCCTAATTTATGAGCTATGTTTATTGTTATGTATAATTGTTGTTTCTTTTAGACAGGCAGAAAAGAAAATAACTGGAAAATGATACTTGAAAGCATGCACACTTTAAGAGAAAATTTTTAATAATAAAAATTAGATACCATTTATTGAGCACTTACTGTGATGGACAGGGAGCCCTCGCGTTCTGTAGTCCACGGGGTTGCAGAGTGGGAGACAACTGAGTGACTGAACTCAACTGATTTATCTCATTTAATATCCCCCCAAAACTATATGTAAGAGTTACTTTTATTGATTCCTTGTTACAGATGACAGAAAAGGATATTAAAAAATAAAGTGATTTTTTTTCAAATTCAAATTGTGGTAAATAGCTGAGTTAGGATTCAAATCCAGACCTATCCTGAAGCAAAAATGCAGATCCACAGCTGTTATCATGCATACCAGTGATTTTCAAAGGGGAGTTGTAACTCCAAAAGCAAAGGGCAGCAAAAGCAAAAATAAACAAATGGAACTACAAAAACCTAAAAACTGCACAGAAATGGAAACCACCAATGGACTGAAAAGGTAATGTATGGAACAAGAGAAAAGGTTGCAAATCACCCATCTGATAAGGGGCTAATATCCAAAATACACAGGGAACTCATACAACCCAGAATCAAAACCCCACAAAATTAAATAGATACAGGACTCAAGCTGACATTTTTCCAAAAAAGAGGTACAAATGGCCAACAGGTACATGAAAAATTGCTCAACGTCACTAATAATCAGGAAATACAAATGAAAACAACACAGAGATATCACCTCCTACCTGTTTAGGATATCTATTACCAGAAACAAGACAGACAGTAAACACTGGTTCTGATGTAGAGGAACGGGAGCCCCTGCATACTGTTTGTAAAAACGTAAACTGGTATATACACTATGGAAAAATTATGAAGATCCCTCAAGATATTAATAACAGAACTACCAAATTATCCAACAATTCCACATCTGGATACCTATCCAAAGGTAATGAAATCACTATCCTGAAGAGATATCTGTTCTTCCAAGTTTAAAGGAACATTATCAACAGTAATGGAGGAAACAAGTTAACCTCCATCAACAGATGAATGGATAAAGAAAAATTATATATAATGGAATATTATTTACCTTTGAATAAGAAGAAAAACCTGTTATTTCTGACAACACAGATGAACCTGAAAGGCATTATGCTAAGTGAAATAAGATAGACAAAAATACTACACGGTATTGCTTATATGTGGAATTTTAAAACAAAACAGAACATCAAACTTATAGAATGGAGAAAAGTCATTGATAGGTGCTGTAGGGCAGGGGAAATAGAGGTTCATTAAAAGGTACAAACTTTAAGTTTCAAGATGATGAACCAGGTCTAGGTTCTAGCAAATAACATGATGACTATAGTTGATAACACTGTGTTGTATAATTGAAATTTGCTATGAGAATAAATCTTAAAGAATCCCACCAAAAAGGGTGATGGGTTCATTAATTAACTCTTTGAGGGGACTCCTCTCACAGTATATATATATATATCTCAAAACATCATATTGTTTGTACACTTTAAATATCTTACAACTTGGTCAATTATACCTTGATAGAGCTGGGGGGAAATGAGCTGTAAATCAACTTAGTTTATAAACTAAGTAAGTTTATCAACTTAGTAAATCAACTTAGTTACTAATGACCAATATTTTTTAAATAAAATATATTTTTAAATAAAAACATGAAATAGAGTAGAATCAAAGAGAAAACTATCAGAATGCATTGCAGAAGATAAATAGTTTTGAAAAACTTATTTCAGAAGATAGTTGATAACATTTGATAGACAGAGATAAGAGGTAGGTTGGTAGGTAGGTAGGCAGATAGATAGAGGTAGGTAGGTACGTGGCCTTCCAAGGTAGCCACAGAGAGTCTGACATGACTGAGCAACTGAGCACACAGATGCAGGTAAATGGGTAGTAGATATTAGATGGATTCACACCGAAGACTGGAGGTCATGTAAAGGCATCTTCTACTTTAGAAACACTGTCAAAAATTAGGTGATAGAATTGTAAGAGGTGATTGTGTACCAGCAACATGCATTAATCCATTATAGTCTTTCAAACATTAAATGAAATAATGGATAGTAACTGTGAAATAGTGAGTGTTCAATAAGCTCAAGATTAGTCTTGTCAGTAAAAACATAAGCATTTTTAGTATCTCTACCCTCATCATCTATAAAAGAGCAAGAGCTGCCTGCATCTTAGAATTTTACGAGCCTTAAGGCTCTTTCAATTTTATCTAATCTAATAGCTTCTAAGACTTAAACTCCACCGCACAAAACAGATAAATGCAGCCTGGATGAAGTGAGGCAAGGTTCTGGCCTCTGAGCTCAGCTTGCCATTTTTGATCATCTAGGAATCAGTCTTAGGTTTACTTAGTGAGTTCTTCCCTGACTACCCAGGCTACACCCATACTTATCACTGTTTATGTCACTGATTGATAATTTCTCTTTTTAAAAAAATTTTTAACTCTTTCCACATTACCACTGGTAGCAAATGTTGGGTATTTGAAAGCAGAACCTAATTTCTTGTTCACCAGGTAGAACTGTGCCTGAAACGTAATAAATTATCAATAATTATGCATTGAATACATACAGCCTGTCATTGCAGGAGATGCGGTTTCAATCCCGAAGTTGGGAAGATCCCCTGGAGTAGGAAATGGCAACCTGCTCCAGTATTCTTGCCTGGAGCATTCCACTGACAGAGGAGCCTGGCGGGCTATGGTCCACAGAGTAGCAAAGAGTCAAGAGTCAGATATGACTTAGTGACTGATCACACACAGAAGTCAGTGAAATTGACTTCAGTGCCCACCTAATCTTTCTTCAGATCCTTGAGTTCTTGCTCTGAGTCATCCTAATCCCCACTAAGAGATCATCAATATTATTGAAATAATCAATATTATTTATTTAAAGGTATCTACTCTTATGTGTATTAGAATTTTAGGAGGAGGTTACCTCTAAAAGGTCCTGTAGCCAGAATTCATGAAGGGCTGGCTGGGGACAGTCAGGCAGAATCACAATTACCTACAGAGCATCACTCATTAACAAGTACTAAATCTCTGACTTTCCTTCTTTCTCAGTATTCTCTCAGTTTTATTGACAGTGAATCTGTGCTGTGTGTCAGAACTAGAAGTGGGAACACAGAAAGGGGATTTTAAGAAAAAGGTCTCATGAAAAGATAACTCTCTGTACTACATGAAGAAGTATAAAGTTATATATAAACAAATATTGTTTGATCTGTACATAAATCCCTTATGCATAAGCATGTTTTCTTATATTCACAAGGAATGTCTATTAACCAAGCAGTTGAAGAATCCCAGTGCAGCTTGTAGAATTTATTCAGATTCAGAAATGATGCTTCTTCACATTTCCCAGCAAAAATAACTTTAGGTTTTTTAAAAGGACCCTTTTATAATTTTCTTTTTTAAGAAAATGGTGAGCCAGAATTTAATCCTTTACTCTTGGGAAGGATATTTGGGCTAAGGGAACATTCAATTTCTTCATTTAGAGAAAGTCTATTGCTCCCCTCTTACTATGATAATCCAGTTTTAAAAGATGGCCTAACCCTTGAATGAAATATGCAAAGATAGACTGCATGGGAAGATGAGAGTCTTATAGGGGGCAGAATAAAGAGGACAAAAGGTCATTCAGAAAAGTGACCCTTTAACCCTTAGGAGTCAGGCTTCAGGTGATCAGAGTGACACCTGTGAAACAGCTTCTGCTCCTCAGGCCAGAGCCATAAAATCCTGCTCTAAAGAGAAGTGTCTTGACTCTAGCTTATGAATCATCCACCCCAGCAGTTCACATGATGTACTCTGCATATAAGTTAAATAAGCAGGGTGACAACACACAGCATTGTCATATTCCTTTCCCAAGTTGAACCAATCAGTTGTTCCATGCCAAGTTCTAACTGGAATCAAGATTGCCAGGAAATAGCAACAACCTCAGATATGCAGATTATACCACTTTAATGTCAGAAAGTGAAGAGGAACTGAAGAGCCTCTTGATCAGGGTGAAAGAGGAGATTGAAAAAGCTGGCTTGAAACTCAACACTCAAAAAACTAAGATCATAGCATCTGGTCCCATCACTTCATGGAAAATAGAAGGGGGGAAAGGGGAAGCAGTGACAGATTTTTCCTCTCTTTGGCTCCAAAATCACTGTGGATGGTATCTGCAGCCACAAAATTAAAAGATGCTTGCTCCTTGGAAGGGCTTCCCTGAAAGCTCGGTTGGTAAAGAATCTACCTGCAATGCAGGAGACCCAAGTTCGATCCCTGGGTCGGGAAGATCCCCTGGAGAAGGGACAGGCTACCCACTCCAGTATTCTTGCCTGGAGAATTCCATGGGCTGTATGGGGTCACAAGAGTCAGACACGACTGAGCAACTTTCACTTTGCTCCTTGGAAGGAAAGCTATGACAAACCGAGACAGCATATTAAAAAGTAGAGAGATCACTTTGGCTGACATAATCAAAGCTGTGGTATTCCCAATAGTCATGTATGGATGTGAGAGTTGAACCATAAAGAAAGCTGAGCACTGAAGAATTGATGCTTTCAAACTGTGGTGCTGAAGAAGACTCTTGAGAGTCCTATGGACTGCAAGGATATCAAACCAGTCAATCCCAAAGGAAATCAACCCTGAATATTCACTTGAAGGTCTGATGCCGAAGCTCTAATATTTTGGCCACCTGATGTAAAGCACCAACTCACTGGAAAAGACCCTGATGCTGGGAAAGATCAAAGGCAAAAGTTGAAGGGGGCAGCAGAGGATGAGGTGCATAGATAGTATCACCAACTCTATGGGCATGAATTTGAGTAAACTCAGAGAGATAGTAGAGGACAGAGGACCCTGGATTCAGCAGTTCATGGGATCACAGAGTCAGAATGACTTCACAACTGAACAACAACAGTAAAGAGAAGTGTCACAAACATTTTACACAGACAAATAGATGCTATTTTTTTTGTTTCTTTCTTTCCTACCTCTTTTCTCTCTTATCATCTTAATTTTTGTACTAGACTTATCCTCCTTTACTTTCATTCTGAATTTAAATAGTCACTTAAACATCTGTAATGAAGGGTCCCCCAACCCTGGAGCTATGTGTCATTTCATTCCTAGCTGAAATATATGCTGCTGTTTAGACATGACCCTACTATTCAATTTTTACAGATCCTTTTTTTTTTTAAATCAAGATTTTAATAATGGGTTCCATCCTAGGATAAGCAAATAATTTGTCAGAGAGCATACTTTATTCCTCCAAGGAGCATAAACTCTTCCAAGCAAATGGGATCTCATTAACTAACTTAACTGAGAACACATATGCTTAATGGCACCAGGCATTTCAAATGGCAAGGTGCCAATTCTGGATTCCAAAAGAATCTAAGAAATAGCATATCAGTATCTCCGGCAAATTTATACCACATACACTATAAAATAAAGAACACAGAATACAATAGCTACGATGTTTTTAGCTAGAATGATGGTTAATTTTCTATCAACTTAACTAGGCCATGGAGTGCCCAAATGTTTGGTCAAATGTTATCCTTGGTGTTTCTGGGAGGATCTTTTGGATGAGATGAACACTTTGAAAGGTAGACTGTGTAAAGCAGATTGCCCTACATAATGGGGATGGGCCTCATCCAATCAGCTGAAGGCCTGGATAAAAATACTGACCCTCACCTGAGCAAGAGAGAATTCTCCTGCTTGCTGGCCTTCACACTAGGACACCACCTTTTCCTGATTCCTGGCTCTAAGATATCAGGTCTTCCTCAGTCACCAGATCACTGACTCACCCTGCAGACTGTGGAACTTGTCATACTTCATTATCATGTGAGGCAATTTATCATAAGTCTCTTGATTTATTATTATTGATGTGCGTGTGTTATATATATGTATGTATGTATACACACAAGCATGTGTGTTTCAGTCACTTCAGCCATGTCTGACTTTGAGCAACCCCTGGACTATAGCCCGCTAGGCTCCTCCATCCATGGGATTCTCCAGGCAAGAATACTGGAGTCGGTTTCCGTGCCCTCCTCCACTATATATATACACACACAAATACACACACATGTGTGTGTGTATAAAATTGGTTCTGTTTCTCTGGCGAACCCTAATCAACACAGAAAGACAGAATAAGCCATATTACCAAACACAAATCTTTACATTCTTTTTAGATTTTCAAAAGATGGAGTCAATTTTACCTCGTTAGTCAGTTTTAGTAAAGTTTCTGGGTCCTCCTCTTTTTATAATACCCCCTTAAATTTTAACAGATAATAGTTTAATATTCAGATATTACACTTTTTAAAGGAAAAGTGAATATTCTCCCAGTCAATAGAATATCAACAATGTCATTTTCTCACTCATAGAATTTTAGTTGGAGTGAACTTGCAAGAGAAGCCGATCCACAGCATTAGCCTTTAGAAGAGAAGAGGAAAAGGGGCACCAAAAAGGTGAGTATGTTGTCCAGGCAGTACAGCTCATGAGAGGTGATGCTTAGACTCAAATGCAATATTTTAATTCAAATCGGGATTGTGCTGCCACTTTGCACAGTTTGATGTTTGATAAAGCCAAATAAAGTTTACAGACTCATCTGAACTCTACCCCATTTCAGAGTTCCATGGCCATAAATGGAAGGAGAAAAATAAAATTTGAAGAGAAATTCTCCCTTGGAACTTTTCAAATCCTCTCTCTCACATCTTTGTCTCTGAAGCTGGTTGGAATTCATTCGTAATATTTTATTATCTAGTGCATCAAGGCTTTTTTCAAATTCTAGCTCACAAATGTGAGCTGGATTCATTTACTTCACCTCCTCCTTTGCCCTTTTTCATTTGGGGGGATTGATTTCCTTTCTCCATATAATCTCACTTGTCACTATTCATGACTTCAGAATTGACCCCCTCTTCTGTTCGTACTTTCCTTTATGGGCCAAACTCTTTTTTTAAACAACTGAAATGCCCATTAATAAAAATCTTTGAAGATGGCATTTATGAAAATACTTGCTTTGGATTATTTTTTACTAACATAAAGTACTGTACTTCACACACCTATGAAGAAAACTCAGATTAACACCAGTGTTTAAATATGTAGCGAAACAGAAATTCAGCAGGTGTCCAACTCTAGTCCTGTCTTATCACATACACATAAGCAGCAAACTTAATCTTTAGCTCTCTTTTTTTTCCTACAGAAGAAATGGGAACTTTGCCACCCAGTTTCTAAGATGAAGTCTAAGTTAATAAATTAAAAAATAAAACCTCAATGCTCCCAAAAGATTTACAGGAAAATGAGACGTCTAAAATGCCAGCAAACTTGGAGGGACACTGCTTTCTACCCTAATATGAAGATTGAGTCTTCCTAAACCTGAGTTTGATTGAAATAAACTCACTCAGGTGCAAGTAAATTTTGGTGCTTATAAAATTTCCTTATGTTCAAATATTATCAGTGAGTATTGTTGCAAACTAAAGCTATAAGGTCTGGGAATATAAAGGCAGAGCCAAGCATGAACCAATCTTTCTGGGTTGGGCAAGCCCCTATCATGTGCAAATAGTGACACTGGCTGGTGCTCCTGTCACAGACTTCAGGAAACAAGGAAAACTACACTGAGATTCACTGCTTTAGCTGTGGCCACTGTCTTCTCTTTCTAATTTATCACATTATTTTTTCTGGTATGGGAGTTCTGGGTTTTTTCTGAAGAATACATTCTAGTTCCTAGCATCTACTGTCATCAATTATTAAATAATTGAACAAATTTCTGTTTTTTTTTCTCCCTTGGCATTAACATGAGGTACAACAGAACAATAAAAACCTAGGAAAAGCCACAGAGATCTTATTTTTTAAATTGCCTCATGCAGAGAAGTTAACTGTCAAAAGCATAATATTCCTCCAAGTAAGAGTTCATCTGCACAAAATAATGAAGGATTTTCGAAAATTTTATTTCCCAAGCCTTAAGCAACTTGAAGGCCATTACCTAAAGGAGATTAGCACTATCAGGAACTATAAGAATTGTGGAAGCTTGGCAAGTATAAAATATTGCAGACTCGTAATTCTTTTCAGACTGGACACTCAGTTGCAGTTTAAGGCCTAAGGCTATCTTCTGGCAAAATTCCTTCCTGTATTTCTGAGGTCAGTCTTTGTTCTGTTAAGACCTTTGTGAAAGTTGCTCAGTCGACTCTCTGCAACCCTATGGTCTATACAGTCCACAGAATTCTCCAGGCCAGAATACTGGAATGGGGAGCCTTTCCCTTCTCCAGGGGATCTTCCTGACCCAGGGATCGAACTCAGGTCTCTCACATTCCAGGCAGATTCCTTACTAGCTGAGCCACAAGGGAAGGCCAAGAATACCTTTATCTGGCTGAATAAGGTCCACCCACATGATAAAGGGCAATCTGCTTTACTCTAAATTCACTGATTTAAATGCTAATCCCATCCAGAAAAAAACACATTCACAGAAACATCCAAAATAATGTTTAACCAAATATGTGGGCTCCATTGTCTAGCCAAGTTGACACGTAAAATTAGCTATCATACTGACTTCTTCTATAATGCACAAAACAGTTCCCTGCAACAAGGACTTAACTGGCCCAAAATGTCAATAGTAGTGACCTTAAGAAAGCCTGGTATGGAAAAGTGAATATTAGAATGAGCATTACATAAACAACAAAGTCCATAACAGAAAAAAGTAGAATTTAGACACCTTGAAGGAAAACTGTTGGTACACTCTCTTTTCAAGTCACTCCCACAAAGGTCTCAATAGAAGTGCTCAGAGAATAGGGAATAATCAAGAAATGTCATTGATTGGACAATAAATGGACTCCATGACTGGGAAAATGAACGATGAAATAATGCCAATGTAAGTTTATTTGGTTTTATAATTTTCCATGGGAAAAATTTTTTCTTGGCCTTGAGTTTAACATACTCATTTTAGAAGTGACTATTGAAATGACAGACTTAGCTTACTTTCACCCTTTCAGCCTATGCCACTTTATAATGTGATTTTTAAAAATCATTGTTTATCAGTTTGAGAATCTACTATTGCCTTAAATTAGGGGCTTTATATTTGGAAAAAGAATATTTTGGCCAAATATGTGTGTTCAGTTGCTCAATCATATCTGACTTTTTTTGCAACTCCATGTCTGGACTCTTAGCTCACCAGGCTCCTCTGTGCATGGAATTGTCCAAGTAGAATACTGGAGTGGATTGCCATTTCCTCCTCCAGACTAAGGGATCTTCCAGACTAAGGGATCAACCCACGACTCCTGTGTCTCCTCCACTGGCAGGCAGACTCTTTTCCAACAGTGCCACCCAGGAAACCCTGTATCTTTGTGAAAACCAGACGTTTTATAAACTTAAGAATTTGTATTCTTACAAATTAGAAAGATTCATCTTTAAAAGGACTTGGCTTTAGCTTCCAGAACTTGAAAAAAAAAAAAACTTAAAAAAAAAATTAGTACAAGCATCAGTTGGTGCTATTTGGTTTTCTCCCATGATAGCATTGCTTTATAATGACTTTAAAAGGAATGTATCTATTATTCAAAAATTTATAATACTTCATTTCTTCTATACAGAAATTCAATAGCCCTTTCTGGCCACTTTCAGTAGATACAAGTTGATTATTTTATGTAACCAAAGTCCTTCCACTAGGAAAAAAATATATATATATATGTTGTGCTGCCTTCTCCATATAGTCTTTCATAATTCATCCCGATCAAAGCAGTAAGTAGAGTTGGGATGAGGCCAGTGATGAGGCCACAAGGGCTTCACAAAGTAATCAATGAAGTACCAATGATACATCAAAAATAGTTGCAAGGCTATCTGTGGTGATTTATAGTCACAGTCATTTCACTTCATGCTATCAAAAATAGATTCTCTCCTTTCTTTTTTTCCTGAGTATTAAGCACTTGTTTCTAGGTATTTAACTGACCCCTGAGTTTTGCGGTTATGTAATTTTCAATCACCGAGAAACAGAATGTTCACTTTCTTTAGGGACTTGCTGCCCATATCTTCAGCTGTTCAGTTCAGTTCAGTTCAGTCGCTCAGTTGTGTCCGACTTTTTGCGGCCCCATGAATCGCAGCATGCCAGGCCTCCCTGTCCATCACCAACTCCTGGAGTTTACTCAAACTCATGTCCATCAAGTCGGTGATGACATCCAGCCATCTCATCCTCTGTCGTCCCCTTCTCCTCCTGCCCGCAATCCCTCCCAGCATCAGCGTTTTTTCCAATGAGTCAACTCTTCGCATGAAGTGGCCAAAGTATTGGAGTTTCAGCTTCAGTCCTTCCAACGAACACCCAGGACTGATCTCCTTTAGGATGGACTCGTTGGATCTCTTGGCAGTCCAAGGGACTCTCAAGAGTCTTCTCCAACACCACAGTTCAAAAGTATCAATTCTTCAGCACTCAGCTTTCTTCACAGTCCAACTCTCACATCCATACATGACCACTGGAAAAACCATAGCCTTGACCAGATGGACCTTCGTTGGCAAAGTAATGTCTCTGCTTTTTAATATGGTGTCTAGGTTGGTCATAACTTTCCTTCCAAGGAGTAAATTTCAAGGCTGCAATCACCATGTGCAGTGATTTTGGAGCCCAAAAAAATAAAGTCTGACACTGCTTCCATGGTTTCCCCATCTATTTGCCATGAAGTGATGGGACTGGATGCCGTGATCTTAATTTTCTGAATGTTGAGCTTTAAGCCAACTTCTTCACTCTCCTCTTTTACTTTCATCAAGAGGCTCTTTAGTTCTTCTTCACTCTCTGCCATAAGGGTGATGTCATCTGCATATCTGAGGTTATTGATATTTCTCCCAGCAATCTTGATTCCGCTTGTGCTTCCTCCAGCCCAGCATTTCTCATGATGTACTTTACATATAAGTTAAATAAGCAGGGTGACAATATACAGCCTTGATGTATTCCTTTCCCTATTTGGAACCAGTCTGTTGTTCCATGTCCAATTCTACCTATTGCTTCCTGACCTGCATACAGGTTTCTCAAGAGGCAGGCCAGGTGGTCTGGTATTCCCATCTCTTTCAGAATTTTCCAGTTTATTGTGATCCACACAGTCAAAGGCTTTGGCATAGTCAATAAAGCAGAAATAGATGTTTTTCTGGAACTCTCTTGCTTTTTTGATGATCCAGCGGATGTCTTTATCTGTTATTTCCTACTAAATACATACAATTCAACACAATAACCCTCACATTCTGCCCTGAGTCACTCATACACTTAAAGGCAAGTCCTAACTTTAGGTAACATTCCTCAGACAGGTTAGTCATGCCTAAGGGGTTCTTCTTTGGACTGAGCAGAGTGAGATGACCGTGGTTAGAATTTCCATATTTTCTAATTAAAATTTAAAAATTGCAAAAAGTGCATTGCTTTGCTTATAAATTTCAAGTCATGTGCTTTTAATTTAAAAAAAAAAAAAAGACATTAAAAAAAAGCTACCTTATTTGGATCAGTGGGTTTTTTTGTAAAACAAGCTTGACTGATTACCATTGATATAAACTTAAGAGACAGGGAAGCAAAATAGTGTAGATTTGTATTTGACTGAAGGTCAAAGGATACCTAGTGTCAATGTCACTGACAGTACTGGTTAAGACCAATCACCTCAATCAACTACAGACCAGAAGGAAATTTCTGGAGCTCTGAAACACAACAAAATCCAAGTATGTGAATCTGTTGTTTCAGAGCTGGCATCTTGTCATATCAACATTCTCCACCTGAAAAATTTCTGTTCTAGAAATGCTTGCTTTTATTTGTAAGATTTTTTTTGTTTAGTTGCTAAGTCATGTACAACTCTTTTGTGACCCCATGGACTGTAGCCACGCCAGGTCCCTCTGTCCATGGAATTCTCCAGAAAAGAATGCCGGAGTGGGCTGCCATTTCCTTATCCAGGGGATCTTCCCAACCCAGGGGTTGAACCCAGGTCTCCTGCGTGGCAGGCAGGTTCTTTACCACTGAGCCACTTGGGAAGCTCCCTATTTGTAAGAAATCTAATGGTATAGTAGTTGTATTATTCAAAGTCAGACTCTTAAAGTAGAAGTAAAATCTATACCTTTTTTGAGTTGAATTGTGTTATTTTAATAAACTTCTTATTTGGGAATAGTTTTTAGATTGACAGAAAGTTTGCAAAGATGGTACAGAGGGTTCTTGTATACTCTGTACTTCGTGCCCCAATAATTAACATATTACATTGCTGTGGTTCATTATTCAAAACAAGAAACTGAGGTTGGCACATTCGTTAGTTTCCTAAGGTGGCTGTAACAAATTGCTACAACCGTGGTAGCTTAAAACAACATTTAGTCTCTCAGTTCTGGAGGCCAGAAATTCAAAATCAAGCGGTCCCCTGGGCCATACTTCCTCTGAAAACTTAACAGGGGATTTTGCTCTTGGCTTCTAGTTTCTAGTAGTTGTTGGGATTCCTTGGATTTCTGGCTCCAATCTCCAATCCCCGCCTCCATGATCACACTGCCATCTCCCCTTCTGTGTCTCTCTGTGTTTCATTTGTCATTGGAATTAGAATGTGCCAGATAGAGTGGAATGATCTTAAGATCCTTAATTACATTTGCAGAGATACTTTTTCCAAAGACGGTAACATTCACAGGCTCTGGGGATTAGGCCTGGGACATCTCTTTAGAAGGAGCCACCGTTCATCCCACTACATTATAAATTACTAACTAAACTTCAAAAAATTGTTTCATCAATGTCATTTTCCCACTCCAGGATCCAGTGCAGAGCACCAATGTGTTTAGTTGTCATATCTCCCCCATCTCCTTGTGTCTGTGACAGTTCCCTGGACTTGCCTTGTTTTTCATGACCTGAAGAGTCTTGAGGTGTATCGGCCAGCTATCCCATAAACCAACCCCTTCACTCCAATCTGGGTTTGTTTGAAGTCTTTCTCATGACTAGACTGGGTTTATAGATCTGGGGAGAAAAACACTTCAGCGGTTAAATGCTTTTCTTATCGCACCATATCAGGAGTATATGATATCCACATGACATCACTGGGAATGTTAACTTTTATCACTTAAGGTAGTTTTTGCTAGGTTTTCCCACTCTGGCGTTACTTTCTTCCTTCCCCTATTCTGTTCTGTGGAATTGAGTCACTAGGTCTAGCCCATGGTGGGTAGGGGGATGGGGGCAGGGAGTAGGGATTAAGCTTCACCTTTTAAAAAAAAATAACTACATATATTATTTGGTATTTTTCTGCAACTTCTCCCCCATTTATTTTCATTTATTCATATCAGTATAGATGCATATATATTAACTTCATACTTTGGGTTATAATACAATATTAATGTTATCTATTTTGTCCCTTAAATCAGGAGTCCCGAACCTCTGGGATTGAATGCCTGATGATCTGAGGTAGAACTGATGTAATAATAATAGAAACAAATGTACAATTAACGTAATGCACTTGAATCATCCCAAAACCATCCCCTGCCCCCAGTCAGTGGAAAAAATATCTTCCACGAAACCAGTCCTTGCTGCCAAAAAGGTTGGGGACCGCTGTCTTAATTTGTCTCTGCTGCAGCCACTGGGAATTCTTTCAGATTGGCTCCTGTGTTCTTTTGACAGACCCCCATTCTTTTGGGCTTTTTTGAACATGACTTGACTCTCTGATACTACAAACTGTCCCAGGCTTAATCTTGCATTTGTGGCTTCCTTTTTAAAGCCAAATAAAATATTAAATATTCAAGAGTTTGGTTGTCTATTTGGAATGAGGAAGTGCACTTGTCTTTTAACGCCCCTTGGACTCTAATAAGTAAAAACAGCGGCACGGTTTCATAAAGTGATGATTAGACAAACAGCCAAGTTAAAGAGTTATGTGAGATAAGTAACCGCTTTTCTTACAATTAAAATGCTCATGCCTCAAGCAGAAGACAGGGATATAACACTGAATTCTAATAACAGAGTGAGGAATCTTTGACCCCAGCACAACCTCAGCTGAGAGCGTCAGTTCCCTCATGGTGCAAACCTCGCTTGGCTGTAGGCTTACTGCTCCCTCCTCACTGGGTTTTAACTTTCCTCAGTGTTTGTAAATGCAGTGATGCTGTTCTCTCATAAAATCACCAACTGAATAATACATTGTTTTCATATAAGAGTTTTGGCCCTGGAGACCCTAGAAAATTTTAGAGTAGCTACAGGTCATGTACCCCAGAAATGTGAAACAGAGCTGCCTGCGGAAGTCTAAGAGAACACACTTGGAATAAATAGCACTATGCAGGATTCCAACTTGTGTATTTGTTTATTTTCTCCCTAGAAGAGGAAGGTGAAGAGATAGTTCCCTGATAATTGCTGGCCTTTCTTGGAGGCAGGCTATACTTACAAAATACTGCTTGGTTAACAGCACAATAAAAGAGGCCACAATTAGGGTACCATAAAGCAATAAGGGTAACTCCAATAACATATTGCACTTTACCATTTTCAAAACACACACACACACACAAACACACGTTTGTGTGTGTGTGTGTGTTTACATATATATATATATATCACCAAATAGCTTGGCCAGATGGGCAAGGAAACTATCCAGTATATTATCTCCACCCCAGGGAAGAGGAAACCTGCAGGAAGACAGGCTGAATGTCTTGGTGCAATCATACTTATTTACTTACAGAGCACAAGGATTCAGGAACATCTTCTGAATCATTTTATATTAACAACATATGAACAGAAATTCACAAAATGTGCTATGTATCGAAAATGCTCTTTAATGTTATTACAGAACATATGAAGTTAATTCCAATGAGAAATATAAAAACAGCTACTAGTAGTGAGCCTTTTCTTTAAACACAAGTTGCATCTATATGACCCAATGTACTTACCGTCTAATTAACCCAATAGTTTTCCAAAACTTAGTCCGGCATACATCCTTAAAACATCTCAAGGAAATTATGCGTTATTAATGTCAAGGTGGGAAAACATGGTGTTTCTTCCTTTAAAATACGACATTATTTCAACAATATACATTTTGGAAGATAACGAATTGTAAAATTTTTCAATGGAGAGATATGACATGTGCTCTTTTGTTTTTTGGCATGGAACTTTTTTTTTAAAGAATGTGTTTTGCCTTGTTATCTCCACAAAAGCACTTAGCAACCTTTCACATTTTCAACATCATTTCCTGACAAGACAAAGAGAACTGTAATATGTGGGTGGCACTCTGAAATAATAATCAGAGGACTGTCATAAAAAAGAACATCATGTCAGCGGTTAGAATGTTCGCCAACTTTTTCTCTGAGAATCAGAAGAAAAGCCTTCATGATTATTTATGATATAGAGTGATTTTACTTTTGATATCCAAATGAAGTTGTTAATTCTAAAGGGTAAGTCCTCACCACTAATGGAGTCACTTTTAAAAGGGTCAAGGAAAGAGAAAATAAAGCAGTCGACTTATTTAGGATTTTTTTCCTCTGCTTGTCACATTAGTCTTCTTTTATCTTCTGTTCAGGACAACCGTGATCTAAAACATCCCTGAAAATGAATTGCAGGTAATTCTGAAGAATCAATCTATTTTGATGCTTGCTTTTTAAGGGCAGTTAGGAAATTACTGTCACTAAAACTGTTAATTAATGCTAAAACTGACAATTATTCCATTTCCTCTCCTCATCAAAGTGGGTGAGTGCTTTATTCTCTTTGGATTTTCAGATGATAAAAGCAACAGCATATAAATCTGACTTCACTTCTTTCACTACTGCCATAGACAAAGTGTAAGTGTTGCCATGATACATCTTCCTGCTTCCTCTTACTTCTCATTTATCTGTCTTTATATTTAAAATAGGATTCAAGTAGACAATAGTTGGGTCTTAATTTCTTAATCTATTCTGGTATTTTGTCCTTTCACTGGTATATTTAAACCAGTCAAATTTAAAGTTAGTATTGATATAATTGGGTAAATATCTACTACGTTTGAAACTGTTCTACTGCTTTTATTTGTTCTTTTTGTTCTCCCTCTTTTTCTTTGTTGTGTGTATGCTCAGTCATGTCCAACTCTTTGTGACCCCATGGGCTGTAGCCTGCCAGGCTCCTCTGTCCATAGGATTTCCCAGCTAAGAATACCAGAGTGGGTTGCTATTTCCTTCTTCAGGGGATCTTCCTGACCCAGGGATAGAACCCACACCTCCTCCATCAGCAGGTGAATTTTTAACACTGAGATAAACACTGGGAAGCCCCCTTTTCTGTCTTCTCTCATTTTAAGCAGGCACTGTATATGATTTCATCTTACCTCCTCTACTAGCATATTATACTTTTTAAAGATTTCAGCGGTTTCCTTAGAGTAATACATTTTTAATTAAACTATTAATTTTAAATGCCACTTAGGTACCTTATAACAGAATATTCCCCATCATTCCCTTTTATCTCTTATGACATTGCTATTGCAATGGACTGAGTTTTATCTCCTTGAAATTCATATGTTGAAGCCCCAACCCCCAATGTGATAGTACTTGGAGACAGTGCCATTGGGTGATAGATAGATTTAGAAGTCATGGCATCTTCTGGATCTCAAGATGGGGAGAAAAGGAAGAGCAGAAAAGACCAGAGCACCCTTTTTTTCCTCAACCATGTGAGGACACTGCAAGAAGGGAGCTGTCTGCAAGCCAGGAAGAGGGTCCTCAGCCAGAAACTAAACTGTACTGCACCACTGTCTTACACTTACCAGCCTCTAGAAGGTGAGAAATAAACATCCATTGTTTAAGGCACCCGGTCTGAGCAGACTAATACACTATCATTTATTTCACGTACCTATATAATCACAGTGTTGCTATTATTATTACTTTTAAAAAAATGTTATCTTTTAGATCAACTAAGAATGAGAAAAGTAAAAGACTTTTGCCTTCCTTTACTTCTCCAGCTCTCTTCCTTTGCTCATGG
This sequence comes from Cervus canadensis, assembly GCF_019320065.1. Classification (NCBI taxonomy): domain Eukaryota; kingdom Metazoa; phylum Chordata; class Mammalia; order Artiodactyla; family Cervidae; genus Cervus; species Cervus canadensis. The sequence goes on from NC_057416.1 coordinate 17,267,281, forward strand.
AGATTCAAGTTTCAGACCTATACCATTTTCCTTCTTCTTGTAAACTACTTGGAACCTTTCTTTCAAAGCATATCATCTTTGGCAAGAGAATGTTCCCTGGTTTTGGTTTCAGAGTATTCTACAGTCTTTTCTATTAAATATCTGATTGGACAGTATTTCTGAGGGTCCCACAGACTGTTCAACTGAATGTAACAAGTGGTCATTTCACTGAATTTTCCCTCAACAATTCCCCTGGAAACTATACATTTCTTTCATCTGGACTTGAACTCTCAGATGAGGTTCCTGCAATTGGAAAGTTGAAATAAATAAGGGTTTGAGAGGTGAAAAAAGCAACCAACCAAACAAAAGCAAACAAAAAAATATCATCTGGTGACAGACAGGCCCACTTTTTGTTTGAGAAAGTCTTTATTTTTCCTCCATTTTTGAAGGATAATTTCTCCTCATGGGGAGTTTTTGATTGGTAGAGATTTTTCTTATTTCTTTTTTTCATTGCTCTCTTCACTCCACTCTCTTCTTGCCTGTATGATTTCTATTGCGAATTCTCATCCTTGCTCCTCCCCAAATAAAATATTCTTTCATCTCTGGCTGCCTGCAAGATTTTCTTTTTGTTTTCTGCAGTTTGAATGTGATATCCCTTCATGTAGATTTTTTAAAAAATATTTATCCTTCTGGGTGTCTCTGAAGTAACCAGATTTATGATTTGTTGTCTATCACTAATTTTGAAAAGTTCTCAGCCATCATGACTTCAGATTTCTTCTGCTCTGTTCTTTCTTCCCCTTCTGGTAATCCAATTAGATGTGTATTATACCTCCTGTAATTGTCCCACAGTCTTTGGAGATTCTCATTTTTTGAATTGTTTTTTCTGTTTTTAGAACATTTCTACTGACATACATTCAAGGTCACTAATTCTTTCCTCACCTGCACCCTATCTGCTCATCAGTCCAGCAAACACATTCTTTATTTCTGTTGCCATCTTTTTGATTTCTAGAATTTCTTTTTGATTATTTCTTAGTTTGCACTTCTCTGCTGACATTATCCACCTGTTTTTACATGTTGTCTATTTTTTTAATTAGAGCCCTTAACATGCTAATCATAATTGCTTTACATTCCCTGTCTACTAATTCCAAAATGTGTCATTCTAAATCTGATTCTTATGTTTATTTTGTCTCTTCAGATTGCTTTTATTTGGCATGCCTTGTAATGTTTTTAATTAGAAGAGATGAATTAAGTAACAGGGATTGGGCTTGAGTGTGAGGATTTATGGTAGGATGGCTAGGAGTTGAGCTATGTTTAGTGTTTACTGTAGCCATGGATGCCAGAGACTTCAAATTACTCTAGTGCCTTTTGTGTGTGCTATCGCTGCCTTTGTGTTTCCTTAAGGACTCCTCAGATAGAATCTGTCTCTCAGCCCTTTAGTCTGTAATCCACTGTTACTTTACTGGGGTCCTGTGTGCAGGTGTGGAGGGTGTGAAGCATTCTAGAATCTCATGGTTAAATCTCAGTGATGTAGCTGGCGTCTATTCCTGACCATCACAGATGTTTCTTGGCTTTTCCTCCCTTTCTCAATGGCAGTACATGAAGTCTAGAGGGGGCTGGAGCTGAGGTTATCTTTTCTTCCTGTGGATTCTGGACCTTTGCTACAGAGAAGGCTCCACTTGTATTTTGAAAGGATTACTCTTCCCCTACCCGCCCCCCACCCCCAGAGCCATAGGAGGTTCTCTCTCAGCCTTGCATCAGGAGATCCCAGTGGGGTTTTATGTTGCACCTGGAGCGTCGGGGCTCCCAAAGATTAGGGACCCCAGGAGTGTCCACTCTCACATCATTCCACACTCCTCCTCTGTGCTGTGCTTAGCTGCTCAGTCATGTTTGACTCTTTGCAACCCCAGGGACTATAGCCCACCAGGCTCTCCTCTCCATGGGGATTCTCCAGGCAAGAATACTGGAGTGGACTGCCCATTCCAGGGGATCTTCCTAACCCAGGGATCGAACCCAGGTCTCCTGCACTGCAACACCTGAATTCTATATGGATTCTTTACCATCTGAGCCTAGAACCTTAGAAACATTACCAATTAAGTGTTCCTGCAAGTTTTTGCCTCCTACTGCTTCTGCTCCAAGAAAGCTGGGCGTGGCTGTGATTCTATGCACTTGCCTGTGATTCTGTGTATTCACCATCTCTCCAGATTTCAGGATGGTTGTTTGCTGTGTGACCTCAGGTCTTTGCTAGATCCAAGAAAAGTCGCTAATGTTCAACTTATTAGGCTTCCTGCTTTACGGACAGAGTGATAACTACCAAGCTCTTTATGTAACAGGAAGTCTCTAGATTTAGCAATACAACATTTCTCCTCAATAATTTCCTCACTCAGGACAGTCCCTGGAATGTATCATTCTCTTATTGAAGACCAAAGGTATACAGGACTAACAGTGAGAGAGCCAACTCTTATACATTTAGGCAGCCCTAGCTTTAAATTCTTGAAAACAAATATTTAGCCATTCTCTTATATCAAGGGGAATTATTTCAATTGAAGAATTCATCTGAACAGCTTATTTCTGAAATTACTAATAGCCATTAATAGAAATCTGGACTACTGGCAGATCAAATGTCAACTGAATTATTCTTCACAGTATACTATAGAATGGAGTTTAGGAAACTTGATGGCCTAGATGTTACTTATACTATATTTGTATACAGTATATGTATGTGTGCGTGTTCTCCCCTTTAGTAATTTCAGATCCATTTTCCAGTCTTCTCTACTCTCCTCTGTGCCCTGGGAACCTGATCCATGTAGACAAAATCAAAATGCTGCCTTGTTTTCTGGCTTCTGGTTGTATTCATTAAAGGCTGAGAACTCACATGGAGGGAAAGGAATGGCATTGAGACACTAGTTCTCCCAATTCACCTCCTAAGTGTCACCTCCAGTTGAATACAGCTCTGAGAGTTCACGGCTCCTTCCCATCATTGACCTTTCCATATGGCTCTCTCCCTTTTAGCGTTTTCAACTATTTCCCCTTGCTGTCCCTTCATGTCTGGGGTTATAAAATCCAACTACTTCTTGTCTGACTTCCAGGTAAATTTTCAGTATTTGAGGCAGAAAAATACACAACCCAGGATATATTTGTGCAGTAACGCCATCCACACAGTTCCTTTAATTTCTCCCCACTTGTTTTCAGTACTATATTAGTTTGTCTAAAGGAAAGAAGGCTTTGTGTCTTGGCAGCTCCAAAAGTAACATTTACACAGAAAAGATAATTGCCTAGTTAAACACCTCACATTTCCAAGCCAGAACTAGCAACTCTGCTCTTGTTTCCAGGAGGCAATCAATGCTATCAGCCTTTTATTTGCTGAAAATTCCTTCCAAATTCTAGCGGTATAATCAGACCTACTTTAGATGTTACTGTGAATTTGGCATTTATTTTTATATTAACAGATATTCTACTGAAAAGTTAGGCAGTTTTTTAAAACCATATTTAAAAAACCACTTAAGCAACAACAAAAACAAAAAATTTAAAAGATGAATGCTAAATTAGTAGGGCTTCCCAGGGGGCACTATTGGTAAAGAATCTGCCTGCCAATGCAGGAGATGTAAGAGACACAGGTTCGATTACTGAGTCAGGAAGATTCTCTGGAAGAGGAAATAGCAATCCATCCCAGTATTCTTGCCTGGATAAGTCCATGGACAGAGGAGCCTGGAGGGCTATAATCCATGCGGTTGCGAAGAGTCACACATGACTGAGTGTGCACACAAACACACACATTAAATACTATCTATTATTAAATATTTATTACTAAATAAACCAAAATTATCTTACCTTCCCACATGAGGCTCAACAGAGAATGACACTAGCCACTTATCTGTGCTCTGCTTTGAGCTAAACTACGTAGGAACCCACGAACATTCCTAATCTCTGACCATGTTTTGTTACCTTCCATTAGGATTCCCTAAGCTTCAGCTCTACCTACTGAAATTCTATACTTTATTCAATGATTATTATAAATAGCAACTTCTATATGAATCATATTCTACCTTTGAGAAGACAATCTTTCTCCCTCTTTTGAACAATCAGATATTATTTATTTCTCTCATTGTCTTTCCATAGTACACACATACACACGCACAGTCAACTCTCACTATTTGCTATAGTGACGTAAGTTCTACAAAAATGTTATAAACACTGAAATTAACAAATACTGAGCTTTCTTGGGAAATACAGGGTTAATGACAATGACAGCAAGTCACTGGTCACATGTTGTCATCATTTTGATTGACACATAACCTTTTCTATTATGTTTCTGTTTAAACACCTTATTGAACATATATTTTGATTCATTAACTGAACTTATACTCAACAGCACTAGAGCTTCATACCTGAATAAAGATCATCTATCACACAGTAGTTTCGCCATATCACAGCCTCCTTGCACTTAGAAACGCTTGACAACTCTGCAGCACAACACCTGGGGACCATTTTAAACAATTAAGCCGCCATCAAAAAGCACAAAAATGCAAAAAACACAGTGCTAAATGGATTGTTAAAAGGATACTTGCTTACAGAGTAAAAGCTGACACAAGAAGGCAGAGTGTCTCCATGTTCAACCTCAGCTGGGAACGTACGTATCAAGCTACTCAAACATCACTACACACATCTGCGAATGACTACAAAACACCACAATTACTGATTCTGGTACTACAGATACATTTTAGTGATAAGGCAAATTTGCAAATACGAAATCTGCAAATAATGAGGGTAGACATGTGTGTTTATTAGGCACATATGTGAATAAAGGAGAAGACTCTCAATACGGAAAGGAAGATTAAAAAGTAAACTGATGCTTACTACGTGGTATAAAATGTGCGGAAGGAAAGTTCATGTTACTATGAGGTCTCATAGTGAGGGTATATCTGGTGAAGCATCAAGGTTCAGCAAAGGTTCCTGGAAAAAAGTACCCATAAGCTGCATTCAGGACAGTTACAACAGATATCTTAACTGTTGTGTTCCATAGCATCTAGTACAGTACCTGGGTACATTCATTGTAAGTAAACAGTAAGGATAAATCTTTGGTTATCAAGTGCCACTTAGGTTATTCAGAAACATAAGAGAAAAAAATATTTTGCTTCGCTTTGGATGTACAATCTCTCCTAAAATGTCAGAACCCCGTTTCAGTCACTGTAATCACCGGAGCATAGCGCTTTCCTATGGCGCAGACGTCACACGTGATGACATCAGGCATGGCTAAATGCAGACCAGCGGAGCACCAACAAGACTGACAGCAGCCAAAATCCAAGGAGCCTCGTCTGTCATGCAAAAGGAAAGCAGACTGAGGAGGAGCCATGAGAGAACAGGAGGCTTATCAGTTGCGGCATCCTAAAATCGAGGTTGAAGCTTCACAATGAAGGCAGTGGTAAGTATTTGAAAGAGTCCAGGAAGTAAGAAGAACGGAAAACATCCACTGGATTTCACAGCTAGAAGGTCGTTGTTGACTTCTGCAGGACCAATTCCAGGAGAGAACCGGAGGTACAAACCAGAATGCGATGCACTGAAGAGTCAGATTAACGTTGTTTGTGGGATTTGCTTTCTAACTCCAGTTACACTGGCCATTTTCAGCTTTTCAAACATGTCAGGCTGCCTCTGGATAAAGGTCTTAATGTTCTCTGCCTTTTCTTGATCTGTTAATTCCTTCTTAGGTTTAATTGTCTCAGATGTTACTTCCTCTGCAATGTCTTCCCTGAATATGACAAGCCATGCACCATATTGGATCTTTCTGCACACATTCACATTACACCCTACCACTGATTCTCATTCCATGTCTACATGATGATTTGAATAATGCCTGCCACCACTTCCCACCACTAGATAAAGACTGGAACCATGCCTTGTTTTCCTGACAAGGAAATCCCCAGCACCTAATGACATTCCTAGTATGTGATTTTTACTCAACTAATAACTATTGACATATTCCATATAAGATTAAAAATTAATTGAATGTATTCACTCATTTTGTTTCTCTGCCAAGCCTTGCACATACAAGTGCTCATTAAATATGTTCAAACAAACAATAGTTAAACTGAAATGAAAAAAACAACAGAATATACTTAGAAAGCCACATGGCATCTAGAATCTTCCCGTAATACTGCATGTCTGTTTTGTTCATCACTATATACCCACTGCCTAGAATGATGCCTAGCACAATATTTTTTTGTTGTTGAATTAATAAGCAAATGATTAAATTAATGTAAAGTTATCATGAATCATGATCCAATCTATACCTTAAGTTTACAAACAAGGCAAATTTCAAAAAATTACAAAAAACAGCAGCTTCTATGATGATTCTAAAAGGCAAGATCATTCAAAGGAAATTTTGACTCATATTGTAACCTATAGCATGAGGAAGAAAATAAATAGGTACTTATAGAAATTTGGGTGGCAGGAATTTCCTGGCAGTGCTGTGGTTAGAATTCAATCAGTTATGAACAATAAGTGTAAGAGTTGTACATTATTAAGAACACATATGGAAAAAAGTATGACTATCATTAAGATATGTTAAAGCCAGAGAAAAGGAGAAATATAAAGAACAAAATGTAGAAAAGAGTAAAGGATTTTAGATTATACATATATGGAGCTGTAAGAAACGTAAAATAGTTTAAAGTCATGCATTAGCATAGAGCTTAAGATCATAAACCCCAGTAGCCACTAAGTAAATGCAAATTAAAAGCACAATAAGATATTACTACATGCCCACTACAATGGCTGAAAGAATAAGACTGACATCAGCAAGCACTGGTTAAACTATGGAGCAACTGAAACTCCTATATATGGTGGAAATGTAAGACAATACATCACTTTAGAAATGATTTGTCAGTTTCTTAAAAAATTAAACATTAACTTACATTATGACCCACCTTACGGCTGAGCATTTACATAAGAGAAATCCAAATTTATGTCTACAAAATGATTTTTACTTGAAAGTTCACACACCTTTATTTATAGTGGCCTCAAACAGAAAACAGCTCAAACCACCATCAATAGGTCAGCAGATAAACAAATTATGGCATGCAATGAAATGAGCCTCAAAAAATAAAACAGAAATGGACTGCATATACATTCCACAGCCTGGATATGCCTCAAAAATATTTAAGTGGAAGAAGCTATAATAAAAGACTACATCCTGCATGGTTCCATTTATATGAAGTTCTGGAACAGGTTAGACTAAATTATTGTAATAGAAATTAGATCGGGGTTGCCTGGGGTGATTTTAAGATCAAAGCTATATACATAAGTTTATAAATTTATCATTAAGCAAGGGCAAAAAAAATGTTTTCAAGTGATAGAAATGTTCAATAGCTAACATGTGATGGTGGCTACAGGGAACATACATTTAGTTAAATTTATTTCACTGTATATTTTAAATGAGTGCATTTAAAAACGAAATCACTACACTGCACACTTGAAACGAAGACAATTTTGTAAATCAACTATATTTCAATTTTTAAAAATAGTATTAAAAAGTAATTTAACAACTAAGTAGTTGATAAAATTGCCTAGGATTCTGGAAGAGATAGCTAAAAAAAGAAAGGGTGCATTAATCTTACTGTATGAAAACTATATCCCAAGGAATTTTTTAAAATTTTATCTTTTAAATTTATCATTTAATACATTTTAAAATATATTCAATTTTTAAAATATATTTACATATCACTGTTGATGGGATTTTCATATAACAGTTTTTCCACATTTTTTAATTTTAGTAAATTTTTTTAAATTTTATGTAATTTTTAAAGGTTTCTTTGCATTTACAGTTATTACAAAATATTGGCTGTATTTCCCCACATTGTGTTATATATACATCCTTAAGCCTCTCTTATACCCAAGGGTTTGTACTTCTCACGCTCCCACACCTACATTGCTCCTCCCTGTTCTCACTGGTAACAACCAGTGAGTCTACTTCTGTTTTGTTACATTCATTATTTTGCTGTATTTTTAAAATTCCATGTCATAGTGATATTATACAGTATTTGTCTTTCTCTGTCTGATTTATACCTAGTACAATGCCCTCCAAATCCTCCTATAGTGCTGCAAATGGCAAGACTTCATTTTTTATGACTGAGGAGTATTCCATTACATGTATATGTATGTGTGTGTGTGTGTGTGTGTATACATATGTATACCACATCTTCTTTATCCATTCATCTGTTGATGGACACTTAGGGTGTCTCCACATTAGGCAATTATAAATAATGTCCTTGGGTGCATGTATTTTAAATCACGTGTTAACTGAAAATGGAGAGAAAAAAGAAATCCTCACACTATTTTGTTTCTACTCTTACTATTAAGGGACATTTAATATATTTAACATCTATGGAAAAGAATAAACGTTCTACAAGAGGATTGCACAAAAGTATCTAGTTCTTCTAAACGAGTTCAAGTTTTAAAACACAAAAATTATACCCCACGTATTTTAGGGTCAAAAATTTTCCAAAAGCAGAATACATTCGAATAATTTAAGCCATGCTATGGACTGAATTCTGTGCCCCCCAAATTCCTACGTTGAAGCCCTAACCTCTAAAATGACTATTTCAACATGAAGCCTTTATGTTTAGAAGTAATTAAGGTCATAAGAGTATGGCCCTGATCCAACACACTTAGTGTCCTTATAAGAAGAGACACCAGAGAGCTTGCTCCCTTTCTTTGCCACATGAGGATGCTGCAAGGTGGCCATCTGCAGGCCAGTATGAGGCCTCTTCCCAAATAGAAACTCTGCTGGACCTTCAGCTGGAACCTCCCAGGCTCCAGAACTATGAGAAAATAGGTTTCTGCTATTTAAGCCACCTAGTTTATAACATTTTGTTAAGGAAGTCTGAGCAGAGTAATACAAACTGAAACTGCTTAATTATAGGGTACCAGATGGCTAACAGAATCTCTGGCAGGGCAAGGAAACCAATTTTGGTTGCCCCTCACAGGCTTCCCAGGTGGCGCTTGCAGTAAAGAACCCACCTGACCAAGCAGGAGACTCAAGAGATGCAAGTTCGACCCCCGGGTCAGGAAGATCCCCTGGAGGAAGGCATGGAGACCCACTCCACTATTCTTGCCTGGAGAACCCCATGGACAGAGGAGCCTGGCAGGCAACCATCCATCAGATTGCAAAGAGTTGGACTGAAGTGACTTCACACACAAGATTCTGCCACTTAAACCTCTACCAGAGCATCCCAGAAAAACAAAAATCTCTCCAGCATGCTACCTCCATGTGGCCACTGCCTCAGTTACATCCTTTAATTCTTCCAAGTCTCCCATGGGGGTATCTGCCAGGCAGAGCCCAAGTGGGCTAGCCCACAGAATCCACCCCACCAATATGCCCAGAGCCCTGTTCGTAAGACTTCTGAGCTGCTTTCAGAACACTTCAAGCAGTTCTTCAAGAAAAAACTGAAGAAAAACTGAAAATATTCTATAGCTGAAAAGGGGACCAAAGAATCACAGACCAGACCAGTGAGCCGGATGTTCTTTTGCCAAAAATTTCAAAGAAGCCTGTTAAAAAGATAATTTTTGAGCCTTTAATGGAAAAGTATAATACTCAGTGAAGACAGTTTTATCACCAACTAGATATCTGAAAATAGTATGACTGACTGATCTCAGAATGATATTGAAGATTCTCCCATATTATAAATTGCACAGAATTGGGACTTGAGACAAGTCCAAAAAGGAAAGTTTTTCATTGATTTATAGCATCCTAAAAGGAAACTTCTAGATACCTGCCGGGAGAAATATTTTTTTAAAATGCACACACACACGTATACACATCAGCTTGTCAAGTTTGCAAATGACAGAGTACAGAGGCATAGGTAGAGATCGCCTCTGACATTAATTCTTTTTCCTGCTACTTTAACTGGTAGACTTCACTTTTGCTCCACTACCCCCATACCCCCCACCTTGAAACATGTTAAGAGTGCTGGGAGGAAAAGATCACTTCCACAATGTATCTGCTTGATCTTAGCCAATTCATTTCACCTCTGTGGACCTCTGGCTTACCATCTGAACACAAGGATCATTTCCAAGGACATTTCAGCTCTCAATCCCCGTGATTCTTATGAAACCTCTTGGGTTTGGCAACATTTTTGTTTTTCCTGAGAAAATAGTTTTAATCTCCGCTTACCTCTGAGTTTTATGAGATCATCCTACTGATATGTTACCGAGCATTTGGAAATAGTTGATTACAAAGGACAAATAATAAAGTATCTTGCCTGAAACATCTTTGCTCAAGGCCCCAACTCACAACACTGTGCCTCTTAGTATACCCAGGGATTGATTTAAAAACAAAAATCAAACAAAATCCTGGAGAAAGGACAAAGAATGAGGGAGATTAAAAATTGTGTTTGGATTCTTCTAGTGAATAGCCTACACCTGGAACATTTTAACAATAAGGATCATCTTTAAGTTATGTTGTATGTTCTCTGTGATTGAAACACCAGAGAAGACTTAAACTAAAATAACTCTAATGACAATGGAAGAAATTCTGGTAATGTCTCAGGCTGTGTCCATGGCTGGCATGAGAAAGTGTCACCATTCAGTTTTCCCTTCTTTCTCACTACAATCCTCATCACAATAAATGCTGTCTAGATATTTAACGAAAAGTGCATACTCCACTGACATACTGAGCTCTCTGCAATTAGATCCACTGGCTATTTTTATTACTTCATTTTACAGCTTTCCAAAAACCAACTCACCTATGACAGGTGGAGTTTTGAAACCAGTAAAGTGGTAGATCATATGGCAAGCGGCATTAACCGTGAGTAATTTACATCTTGATATCAGGTAAACAACAATAATTAGAAAATTTTATTAGGGGTGATAAAGTGAGAACAGAGTTGTTTTTAGTTTCAGTTCCGTTTCACAGATTCCAAATCTTGAGGGTCTAGTAAACACAATCCCCTTTAATCATCTCTGCATGAGCACAATCATGCTAGTTTCAAAGCTAACTAACACCTATCATCCACTTTATTTGTTTAAATGACGTATTTCACTCTCAGACTCATTGTGAGGTGTTGATAAGCCTATATTCATAGCCCAACAGAGTCTAGACACTGAGAGGAAATTAATCAGAACAAGTAGAAATGCTGAATTCTCAATTTCAATTCCAAAATTAAAACCACTTACCCACAGTTTATATTCTGTATATCTGTACACTTTTTGGCAAAATACTTTATTCGGTAGTCCCCTCTTAGCCTTGGGGGACACATTTCAAGACTCCAGCAGATGCTTAAAACAATGAACCGTATCAAACCATATATGTTCTATGTTTCTTGTTATACATACATACCTATGATAGAGCTTAATTTATAAATCAGGTACAATAAGAGATTAACAATAATAACCAATAATAATAGAGGCTATAATATCCTGTAATAAAAGTTCTTTTAATGTGTGTATCTGAGCAGGACCCTGTGAGGCTTTCCCAGAAGAGACCCTACCCATGTCCTCTGCCTGCCTTGTGCTACAGAGAAACTCTACTCAAAGAATAAAATTAATCAGAGGAATGAGAAAATGCAGGAAGAAAGGAAAACAGTCAAGCAAGTCAAAATACTACTACTTTAGCCATTAAAATCAAGGACCTTTTAGTTCTTCCTCAAGGGCTAGAGCATAGTCTCTGCCATATCCTTTGAACTGTTTTGCAGATGCTGAACCCCACACCAGGTGGGAAAACTTAACTGTATCTGCCCACAAACAGGCAGACCCATGTTGCATGGAACCAGGTTGACGGTGTTGACTCCTGATGACCTGACCACCAACCAATCAGAAGAACGTGCACCAGCTGACGTCGCACGGCTTGTTGACCACTTTAAGACAGGGCATTACCCCCTCCAGGACAGGACACAGTCTTGACCACAGCAGCCCGCTGTGGCCCCGTTTGCCTGGCAAAGCAGTCAAGCTATTTCTTTCTACTTCACCCAAAACCCTTGTCTCTGCGTTTCTGTTCAGCACCAGTGAACAGAGGCTGAGCTTCAGCAATTCGCTGTCTCTCTCGAAATATTTTATTTTACAAGGGTAATGCTTTTTTCATCTTAATTAAGCAGTTAAGCAGTTGTATAACTTGCAGTCTGAGGCGCGACAGCAAAGCTAGCACAAATTTCTTGTTCTTTCTTTGCAGTGTCAAGAATAAAACATTTGTTCTTACCGTAGGTCTTAGCAACCTCCTCGCAGGACTTCTTTCTTTCTTAAGTAACCTTTTCACTTAGAGGAAGCACTTCACGACTTCTCTTTGGCATACCCAAAAACTCTAGACTTTTGGCGCCATTATTAAGTAAATAAGGGTCTTTTGAACATAAACCCTACCGATATTAAGGCCGCGGGTCTGATGACCAAGCTGACTAGTAAGTGATTAATGGTTGGGGTCTGCTGAAGAAAGGGAGGAGTCACGGCTAAGCCAGACCACGCGAGGTTTCCTCCGGAGAGATTTCATCATCCTTTACTCAGAAGGTGTACACGTGTGAATTGTTCTTTTCTGATGGGGTAGACCAGGGTTGACTGTGGGTAACTGAAACTGTGGATGAAGGGATGCTGCTGGAAAACAAGTAAAGATCCCTGTGCAAAGACTGACAAAACTCTCTCTTAAAGGCCACTTGGTTTCTCAGATTCTCAAAGGGAAGAAATAATGGATATTATTTAATAACAGAATTTCTAGGCTTAGGGCTGTGCATTTGTGAAGAACCCCAACTCATATTTCCATGGACCAAAAGGGCCCCTTTCCCACCAACATGTGAAGCAGTGGGGGGTGTGACCTCACTTGAAACACCAAGTATGTTCTCTGATCGAGCATAAAAAAGGCCCTTGAAATCCTTTTCCCCAGAATGCTGCACATGTTTGTGGAAGGTCTCTCCTTTACCGAAGCATGCTCAAACTGTCGAGTCCCTCGCTGCATGACCTGCTCTTTCTATTCTGCTGAGGCCAAAATGTGTCAAATGGACAGATGGCTCTGCCAGAGACAGTCAGATTTTGTCAAACCAAGAAAATTAAAGCCAGGCCCTGTCATAAAAACACAGCTTATGGGTCTGCCGGATGCACCAGCGAAACCCGTCTCGTTCACAGCTGCACTCCCTCCTGGCATTTCAACGTTGGCCAAATGTTGATTCGAAGCATAACTGACTCTGAAATCTCACAAGCAACCTCTGCTTCAGCCGACACAGCCGACTGCTTTTGGGTAAGTGGTGTTTGTCAACCCCCAGTCTGAATTGCTGATCATAAAACATGAGATAATGAACCACAATTAGCTCCAGAAGAGAAGTTCCAGTCGTCTGATTTTGTCTTTTCCTGGTGTTTTTTTTTGTGTGTGTGTGTCCCTTGGGAAAAATAGGAATTCTTTACTTCATCTTTCATCATGTTTTAGTATTTTTGTAGGGGAGAGGGTCTATAGTTTCTAAACTGGTTTGGTTTTCAGGTAGAATTAGAATTCTAGTATTATCATTAATAGTGTGATTCTGCAAGTTAATTTATGATGGTTAAGAATTCCCCACTGAAGAAAATAAAGATCAGATACATCAGAACAGAGCCAGATATTCAGGGGAGCTATACCGTCTGGAGCATTTCCTTCTTAGGTGTTTCTGGTTTCCCTTTGTCCTGCGGTATCTAATGTCTGTCTGACGTCCTCTGAAGGCTTATGGGTGAGCTCTGGATGGATTGTAAGGTTTCTGCATAAATCTCGGAATTCTTCATTTCCTCTGCATAGATATTCCAAAGAGCAGATGGCTTGGAAATGACTGTATCACAAAGTAAGAAAATAGAAATGACCTTTCTTGTGCAATTACTAGTCATCATTTGATGTCAGCTGATTTGAAAGTAGCAAAATGGTTGCATCTACCTTGGGTCATAACTCAGTTTCCAGACAAATCATATATTGCCTGAGAAGTAAAACCTACATTGATACTCCTGTATATGAGACAAGATTTTCTAGAAAGAAAAGAAATGATCAGTTTTTTAAGTATCATTTTAACTATTTCCACCTGCGTTTACCTTTTGTTTCAGGCCAAAAGGTTAATTTTGATTCAATCTTCCAGATCATTGAAAAATTGTGTTCATAATTACTGTTTTATTCTTCCTCTTTTTTATATATAAATCCTAACCCCTAGTTTCAATGAAGCTTGGTTATTTATTAAGTAATCAACTGCTGGTATGGAAAAAGATTGGCCCTTACAGTCTGAAATTATGAATGTACTATAATTTGCTAGAATTTAGTATGAACACAAGTATATGCCTGTCAAATTAAACAGCGATTAAATTACTGTAGGGTTGGAACAGGAAATAAAAAACATACTTCAAGTATCTCTCAGAGTTCATTCTTCCAATAATAATTCCCTTTAATTAATTGGTTAGGTGTTTAAGTCATTTCTTTAAATCTCAAGGCAGAAGCAACCATCTATGCTTTATCTGTTTTCCCAAATGCAAGTTGATTTGAACTGAAAATTTAAAGGTGAAATAAAGCTGTCAAACCTATTTTATGATAATTTGCAATTAACATAAATTAAATGAGTACTACAGAACTTTGAGGTTCAGCTATTACTGAGAATTGTATTACTTATATATTTGCTGGTTTTCCTTTTGTTTCTAATCTTTAAGTAACTTACTCTGTATCCTTTTTGTCTTTTTTTCAGCCTGTTGAAATAAAACTAAATATCTGTTTTGAAAACTTACTTGCTGTGAATTTAAAGCTACCCAGCTACTAAACAGTGTCTCTTTTCTCTACACTTTTCCTTTTAATTCTCTCAAGGCATCTAGGTAATTATTCACTTGACCTTGAAGTTTTGACAACTTTTACTTGTTATGAACCCATGAATTCAAGATCCAGAAAAATGGTCATTACCTTTACATTACATTCAAGCACATTATAGAAACAGAAGTGGTGGTAAATATAATACACCAAAAGTTATGGGCTTTCTACTGAAGGGGCCCAGACAGCATCCGGTAAAGCACAGGAAGGGAAAAGAACCTTGAAGTAGGCATAGAAGCAAAGAAAATATGTGAGTGTAAGTTCTGATCTATGGAAGGGGAAGGAACTAGCAAGGACATAACCTGATTTTATAGCCTGAGCATTTAAGGTATGGAAGACAAAGCAGAACTGTGATTTGTAGCTACCACAAAGCATACCTTTGCTGCTAATATCTGGCATCTTAACTCCCTTACTTGGAAAACATTTTCTGTACTTCAGATTTGTTGTATTTCCATGTTATTGACAAGTGAGTAGATTGTCTATTAACCTAGTAAGAAAATGCTCTAATTTTTTTTTTTTTTAGTGAGCTGTTGAAGAAGTAACAAAGTGTTTTTAGTTCTCTGGTTTATTTAACAGAGTCAACGATTAAAATATTCATGCCAGAAGTCGCTGTATAACACACGGAGCTCTGTGACAACCTAGAAGGGTGGGATGGTTGGAGGGAGGTTCAAGAGTGAGGGAACACAGATACGCTTATGGTTGTTTCATGTCATAGGGCAGAAACCAATGCAGCATTGTAAAACAATTATCCTCCAATTAAAAATAAATTTTAAAAATCACCTTATAAAGTATGGAAACCAACAGAATTCCAGTCACCCTAGGAAATTTGGGCGGTGTTCTTTGAAGTTGTTGTGCATGTGTGTGAGCTCCGTGGTGTCGACCTCTATGCGACCCCATGGACTGTAACCCACCAGGTTTATCTGTCCATGGGATTTCCCAGGCAAGAATACTGGAGGGCCTTGCCATTTCTTTCTCCAAGGGATCTTCCTGACCCAGGGATTGAACCCATGTCTCCTGCATTGGCAGGCAGATTCTTTACCACTGAGCCACCTGGGAAGCCCTCTGTGTAGTTTTCAAACAAGTTTTTTTAGCAGCTTGGAGCCTTTTTTCCAACTGAAATCACACATGGGACTCTAGTGTACAGAAGTGATAAAAAATAAGGTCAAGGCCTACCCCATTCTTCTCCAAGGCTTGTAATGAACCCTCTACACACACACACACACACACACACACACACACACACACACAGTGTGTGTTCCCTGATGAGATCCAAGGGGCCCAATTTGAAAATAACCCTACTAAATGATCTCTCAAGATGTCTTCCAGCCACTAATACTTTTTCCTAAGGTGCTACTAAGGCTAAAAAAATAATACTGTCCATTTTTAAGATTAAAGGACAGTACTTGGTGCTAGAGAAGACTCTTGAGATACCCTTGGACAGCAAGGAGATACAACCAGTCAGTCCTAGAGGAAATCAACCCTGAATATTCATTGGAAGGATTGATGCTAAAGCTCCAATACTTTGGCCGCCTGATGCAAAGAGCTGATTTATTGGAAAAGACCCTGATGCTGGGAAAGATTGAGGGTAGGAGGAGAAGGGGGCAACAGAGGATGAGATAGTTGGATGGTATCACCAACTCGATGACATGAGCTTGAGCAAACTCCAG
Source organism: Cervus canadensis (assembly GCF_019320065.1). NCBI lineage: Eukaryota > Metazoa > Chordata > Mammalia > Artiodactyla > Cervidae > Cervus > Cervus canadensis. The sequence continues at coordinate 17,283,694 of NC_057416.1, forward strand.
GGAGTGGTGAAGGACAGGGAAGCCTGACAAGCAATCCAAGGGGTCACAAAAAGCTGGACACAACTTAGCAACTGAACAATAAAAGCTTTTCAAGTGTAATTTTATTTTGTCATTGTCAATGTTAGTTTCCTCTCTGAAGGCACAATCCAATGGTCCACACTCTGGAGTCAGACTGCCTGATTCCAAAACTTAACTGGATGTTCACTAACTGGATGCCCTTGGAGAAATTACTTAACATGTCTGGGCCTGTTTGTCCTAATCGATAAAGTGGTTTAATAAATGTAATGCCTTCCTAAAGTTTTTGTTTTAAATATGTTAATACAAACAGAAACTTTAAAACAGAGCCTGGCGTATAGTAAACATTCAATAAGTGTAGCTAGTATTATTCAGTTCAATAAACCAAGTACCTAAAATGAACAAGGCACTAAGAGTTTTAGACAGTAGAGAGAATCAATAATACAAAATCCTAATCCACACAAAATTTTCAACATTCATAGAAAAGCCATGTGAGGGCTTAACTTATAAGCACTTAGGGAGCTGAAGAAGAGTTTCTAAGTCTTATGAGGCTCAAGATATTCAAAATATCCATTAATTTATTTTGACTAAACTGAAAGAGAAGAAGACAGATACAAGATGCTAAGTGTAATTCCAGGGTGCATTTCATTAATAATGACAGGCAAGAGCTTAACTGCTCCTGGGCTGTGGACTCTGATACACAAGAATATAGAATGGGAGCCTTCTGCGTTCTCTCCACAAGCCTGTCAACAGGACCTGTATGAGCTCACAGAGATGCTGTCAGCCTGCTGCACCAAAGCATAGAGCAAGAAAAAGAAAAACAAATAGATCCTGCCTGCAAAGTGCGGTTTAGCTGGTAAGAATGCAAAGTATCACAGTCAGTTTCAAAGAGTTTGGTGCTTTCTTAAAAAAAAACAAAAAACTGAGTTTACTCTTACCATACATTTCATCAATCACACTCAGCAATAAAGTCATAATTTTTTTAAATGAAAAAAGATGAATGATTACATAACAAGTGTTTTTATATATACAATGGAATATTATTCAGTCTTTTAAAAAAGGAAATCCTGCCACTTACAGCAACATGAATGAACCTGGAAAACATTATGCTAAGTGAAATAGTAAAATAAACCAGACAGAGAAAGATAAACACTGTACAATCTCACTTATATGTCTAATCTAAAAAAGTCAAGCTCACAGAACCAGAGAGTAAGTATAACAGTGGTTGCCAGGGATGGGAGTGGGGAAGGGGTGGTGGTAGAGAGAAGTTGGTTAAAAATTATAATTTATCAGTTATGAGATTAATAAACCCTGGGGATCTAATATACCATGCAGTAACTGTAGTTAATGATATTGTTAATTCAATATATGTTAATGATAAAGTTAATTCAAGTATACTTGAAGTATACTTCAAGTTGGCTAAGAGCAAATCTGAAGTGCTCTTACCACGCATAGAAATGTAAGTATGTGAAGTGATGGATATGTTTATTAACATAACTGGTAATTATTTCATACTGTATATGCATATTAAATTATCACATTGTACACTCTACATATATTTAGTTTTTATTTGTCAGTTGTACATCATTAAGATGGGTTGGGGGACAAAAGGGAATTTTACCATCTCAGCCCTGCCCATTAGAGAACCATGGCTAATGAATGTTGAGCTGTTATCAACCTCCCTAGGCTGATCAGTCCATCTCCCAAGAAGAGGAGCAAGTAAGGAGACTGGTTCTCAAGGGGGTGAGACAGGACCATTGGGGGAAAGAAAGGGTTTAAATAAAGAGTGCTTTGGGTTCATACAATCACAGGGAAGCCACACTGTCCTGAGAGTCACAGTCTTAAACAGTGAAGAATCGTCAAGTTCAAGGCGCCTCCAATAGAAAACAGTAGAAAGGCAACAGGAACAACTTCTCAACACTTCCACTATGGACTAAAGGTAATGGCAACAAGTCCTTTGTGACCTCAGGTGGAAAGTAGGGAGAGGAAGAGAAACATCCTCCGTGCCATCTATAACGCACACACACACCAAAAGTGCCTTGCAAGGGGCATCACAGAGCTCTCCCAAGGAAAATGTCAACTACCTAGAAGCACCAGTTGTTTTTATAAATGCTGATATGGAAGAGACAGAGGATATAGCATGGGAGAGGAATAGAAACAGAAAACAGTCTAGAAATGGTAGATGAGGAATAATGTGTAAGTGGGTGCCAGAGCTGAAGAAGCACAGGGTTCCTGGGTCAGAATCCATGGTGGGTGGGGGTGTGGGGTTAACCATTCTCTGCAGTTGAAACCCAGGCTGTAGGTAATGAAGAGCCACTGATCTCTTTGGCTTGGAGAAAGTACATGTTCAGAGAGACAACAGATAAAATGGATTCAACAGGTAACAGCACAGTTTGAAGGCTACCTTAGCTGTCTCAGCAGAAGGTATCACAGCCCTTCTTCCTTTTCTGCCAGTCCATGTCTCCTGCATTCTGCAAGACTCAGAGCAATACAATTCTTCACAGTCTTTAGCATATAAGTACATAAACTGCCTTATGATTACTGTGACCATATTACTCTGAAATTACTCTCAACCTGAATCATAGAGCTGAATCAAACCTTGGCAGCTATTTGGGCCAACCCTCTCATTTCTAATTGGAGGGATTTGAAGAGAGAAAGTTGAAGGCATTTTTAACAAGGTCATACAAACCGCTAATAACTTCATATGTAATTACTTCTCTAAATTAGTTAAATTCCTTGAAGATACATCTATGCCTCAGGGTTCTAATATGTGGTCATTCAATCTTTTTAAATACCACTTAATCCTGTACTTGGAAAGTGATTGATCTTCATGGGAATATGTGTTGCCCATACTGAATGTTGGTGAACGGCATCTAGTTTTTTAAAACAGGACTCCAGTTCATTCTCAAAACCAATCCCTCCAGAAAATTCTAAATTCTATGAAAATGTTTATAGACACTTCCTAAAAGGGCTAACTAGATTTTCATAGTTTCATAACAAAAAAAAAGTCAATCTGACTTTTTCCAATCACAAACATTTGGGACATCAAGAGAATATTTCTCACAAATTTAGAAAATATTGAATAGAAAAAATAAATCTGTGAACAGCAACCATGGAGCTAGGATATTAAATCTAAGATATTTTGTTCTATTTGCAATACTTGTATTAGTGATGAACTACCATTTCTACCCTGGGTGTAAGATTTCAGCCCTTCTTTCTTTCTGGGAGCTTTGTATTACTAGTACTTAACTTCAAGAGGTCAGTTCTTAGAATAAACATGTAGCAATGAAACCTTGAGCCAATTTTGCAGAGCTTCTGGGAGATTTGCATACCTACAAGTAACCAATATTGCAACTTCTTCTAATTGCCAGATTATACCTTCTGCTGAATAACCACACCTCTTCAAGAGCAATCACTATAAGCGATAACAGTCACCTTAGATGGTGACTTTTAGATAAAGCTTAAATAGAAAGTTTCATTAATTGAGTACACAGTGTGCTTTAAATATGTGTCTTGGTTTTATTCTACTTCCAAAGTGACCTCTAATCAAGCTTTAGTAAATGCCTCTAAAACGTTGTTTGATGCCTGAATGCATTTAACTGGCTGTCAGCATGGGTTGGCAGACAGAGACAAAAATATTTAGATGCTTTTCCCTACCTATAGAAGAAAACCTCTCTTGCTCCTTCAATGTTTATAAATTCTACATTTTGGTTTGAAGATATTTTAGAATAACAATATCATTATTTTCTTCTGTTTATCCTGATTTGGGCTTCCCAGGTGGCGCAGTAGTGAAGAATCTGCCTGCCAAGGCAGGAGGCGCAAGAGATGCGGGTTTGGCCACTGGGTCAGGAAGATACCCTAGAGAAGGAAATGGCAACCCACTCCAGTATTCTTGTAGGGAAAATCCCATGGACAGAGGAGCCTGGCTTGCTACAGTCCATGGGGTTGCAAAGAGTCAGACATGACTGAGTTCACATGCTTTTATCCCGGTTTAACTATTCCGAGTCAATATTTTGTATATTCCATAACTTTTCCTCAATTCTAATGATAGAGACAATAATTCCTCACTTCTAGAGGTCTTACAAGAATGGTGAAAACTTCCGCCCAAGTCCCAGCTGAGAAAAAATGGAGGAACATTGCTTCTCTCTCTCAAACTTACTACCTTCCCCAAGGAAACAGGAATGACTAATTACCAGGGCCCTAGAAAAGAAACTCTGGGTTTTCTTTTTCTTTTTTTTTTTTCTCAAATTACCTTGCTCAAAGGAGGAACTCTCACTAATTGAAGAAAAACATGCTTGCTAAAACAGAGTAACTTTTAACAGTTACACTATCTGCCCTTTCTCAGAAGCAAGATTGAAAGAACCGAGTGACTTGTGGAAAACCAAACACAACACAAAGCTGACACAGGCTCACACAGAAAACTGCGTATGACGTTGTCCCTGCTCAGACAGGAGAGACGCCTTAAATTCTCAGGTACCAAGGTGAACTCTCATTCACACCACCTTTCAAACAAGCCCCTTCCTTCGTGTTCCCCAGCTCAGGAAATAGAGCCACAAACTACCAAGCAATGGTAGACCTTGGCCCCTGCTGCCATATGCTGAAAGTAGGCATGGATTCAGACCACATACATCTTAAATATAGCCGCCAGTCCAGATTAGTCAGCATATAACAGATATTTTGATCTCCATCTATATAATTTCTCCTTCCTTATTATTTTCCTTCTCCTTCACATTTTAAAAGATTTAGAATTTAGAAATAGAAGAATTATAATTCACTGAATTAAATAACAACTTTCATGGGAAAATACGGTACCAAATTAAAGACCTACTTTAATTGTAAGACATTTCAATCTAAAAATGTTAAAATGTAGGGACAAAAGGAGCCTGGAAAATACGTTAGATTGGAAACTATCTACCAGTTATATATGTGTCCTTATCTATTAGTGAAAGAAATATGTAATTAGTAATAAATATTCATTGTCTTAGGAAAGATTGTATTTGACTTTTTTTTTTACAATATATTGGCTTTCCAGGTGGCTGAGTGGTAAAGAATCTTCCTGCCAATGCAGGAGATATGGGCTCAATCTTTGGATCGGGATTATCCCCTAGAGGAGGAAATATCAATACTCCCCAGTATTCTTGCCTGGAAAATTCCATAAATAGAGGAGTTTTGTGGGCTACAGACCATGGGGTCACAGAGTCAGACACAACTAATGACTAAGCACAGCACCATAAAAAAGTAAAGAAATGGACCATAAAGAAAGCTGAGTGCCGAAGAATTGATGCTTTTGAACTGTGGTCTTGACTCTTGAGAGTCCCTTGGACTGCAAGAAGATCAAACCAGTCAATCATAAAGGAAATCAGTCCTGAATATTCATTGGAAGGACTGATGCTAAAGCTGAAGCTCCAATACTTTGGCCACCTGATGAGAAGAACTGACTTGTTGGAAAAGACCCTGATGCTGGGAAAGATTGAAGGCAGGAGGAGAAGGGGACAACAGAGGATGAGATGGTTGGATGGCATCACCAACTCGATGGATATGAGTTTGAACAAGCTCCAGGAGGTGGTGATGGACAGGGAAGCCTGGCGTGCTGCAGTCCATGGGGTCACCAAGAGTCAGACTTGACTGGGAGACTTAACTGAAGCACAGCACAATACCTTACTGTAATAATGGAGCCTTCTGCTACTGAAGTCACATGGTTTCCAGAATTCTTTGTCTTAGCACCACCAGGCATGACTAAAACTTTGACCACCATTGCATCCTTCCTTCTTTGCTGACACAACGGGGCCCACCAAGCTTAGATAAAGGCTTTCTGTCTGTCATAGTCTTCACTGTCATCCCAGTCTACTGGGAACAAAGTATCTTATGGCAGAGAAGGAGTTCACCAGTAAAAAGCAAGTGATGAAGCACAAGCTGTCCTTGGATTATGGAGAAAAGGTAATACTGGGTCAGGACTAAACCCTGAAATCGTAAAAGACTAGGAGATGTGACCACTGTGGGGAAAAAGGCCTCAATCATTCACAGTCAAGAATTTTTCAATTTTCAGCCACATACTAAGAGTGACTGCAAGCCTTTGTATTAATATGATTGCTAGATGGGAATAAAAGACTGTCCAGGAGTTAAGCTTACAAATTTATCTTGCAAGAAGAGTTGTAATAGTCTAGGAGGCTCTAGTGTTATATAAGGATACATATTGTGAAAGAACCTATTTATTTAAAATGTAAATTTGTATCCCTCAGAAAAGGATTGAAGATATCTAATGATTATAATTAGCTTCAGGAACAAACAGAATGAAATATAAAATTGTTAGTTAATGACCCCATAATAAATAGATTCTGGTCAATCCCAGGAAAACCTATCACTTGCCAAGAGTAGAACTCAAAAATATATTTTCTGTACAGACAATGAGTCAAGCTTGTTTCTTTTCCTTGAGTAGATTATGTGTGCAATAAAAAATAAAGAGTAATGCTATCCTGAATTAGCCTGTAGTTTGTGTCACTATCTTTATACTACACGACCTCTTTACTCTAAACTTGAAGAAAGATTCATTTGTCTTTTGCAAATGATTCAAAAAATAGACTGAGCTTGGGTTGTGGCATTGGTTGGCCCATGTCTTAGAGATGTAAGTACCAGAGACAGTTTTCCCTCATTAATGAGCAATCAGAGGCCACTATATCCATTTATCCTTTACTCATTTATTCAAAAATTGAATACCTACTATGCGCTATGCACTGCTACTGGGGCCAAGGATACAGTAATAAGTAAAAAGGAAGCTTGGTTTTCTGATGCATTTTTGGCTTCAAGATCTCGATTTGGGTTTCAAGAACCTGATAGTTAAGGTTCTGAAAAATTCTGACAAAATTAGGGCATACAGATAATAAAGAAGGAAAAAAATAGCTTGAAAATGAGAAGCAGGCAGGATTTATTCTCTCATGCTTTCTTTAAAAAAAAAAAACTAAGAAAAGGGAAAGGTCAGGGAAAAAAAAAGAAATAGCAGCCTTTTCAGGAAAAAAAAAAAAGCCTATTCTGAGATACATTTTATACGAAATCAATAGTCTCAATCAAAACACTACCTATGAAAAGAATAGTTCAAGATCAGGCTGAACACTGAGAAATTTAGTATTTGAAACATATTCAGGATTAAGAATACTGGTTTTAATGAGTTGAGAACTATTTTCTTCAATCAAAGTTTCTAGAACAATAAGCAATAGTCTATCAACAGCCAGGAGGTAAGTTGTTATTTATACATTAAAATGTTAAGTTAGCTGAAATCCAGGGAGTGTTTTAATTGCCATTCCTGCAGAGAAAAATGTCAAAGAGAAAATCTTCAAGTTACTCAGAGTTTGTGGGGGCTGTAATACATGATTAGAACACAAGCTAGTCCATCAAATTCACCCTGTGCCCAGACTGAGTATGTTGCCCTCATGGATAGCTATGCCAAGCTTCCTGCTCCCAGGCACTGCTTTCAACATCAGCTAAAGTAAATTTAAGAACTGCAAACTAAGAAAATAGATGTGGACAATAAGTCCTCCATTTTAAATCAAACAACAGTTATCATGCCGTTTTGTGAGGGCACAGATGGTAGTAGTTAACAGATTTCTCCATAATCATTAAAATGAAGGCAAGGAGCCAGATTGCACTAATTGAAGAAAAACATACTTGCCAAAACATAGTAACTTTTAATTGTTGCACTATCTACCCTTTCTCTGAAGCAAGATTGAAAGAGCTGAGTGACTTTGGAAAGCCAAGCCCAAGGCAAAGCTGACACAGACTCAAACAAGAGACTGCATACATTGTCCTCTATTCAGGCGGCAGTGACACCTTAAATCCAGACATACAAAAGTGAACTCTTGTTCACACCACCTTTCACACAAGTCCATCCTCAGTGTGGCCCCGTTCAGGCAATAGCACCATAAGCTACCAAGCCTCCCGAACCACCGTTCTGACAGTCAGCTTCAGTTCCTCACATTGTCCTGTACCTGGACACCTAACCCATCACTCACCCAATATCAAATCCTACCGGTTCTATGATGAGAAAACATTCTGAATCAATGTTTTTCTTGTCCCTGCCATAGCTTATTTCACCAGCCAGAAGAAAGACTAATCATTTTTAGATGGAGATACCATCATATGAAGATGCTACAATTATTTTATGCACAATAAGTGGCATTCAATTTTAAAAATACTAGGAAAGACAAGAAACAGGATTTTACAGCTAAAATCCAACAAAACAAAAAACAAAGAAATATACCTACATTTAAATGAGATGTTGGGCTTAAACAATGAAAAGTCTAAAATAACTGTAATTATTATGTGTAGAAAATAGAGGACAAGATGATGGAAATAAAAGATGAATTTCTTCAGATTGTAGGACTCACTAATAACACAATATAAATTCTAGAATTAAAAATATTAATACCATAACTAATATGAAATCCTTAATAAATCTGTTCATACATTTGATATAGAAGAAAACAGAATTAGCAAACTAAAATACTGGTCATTATAAACTAAACAGAGAAAAAATGAATAAAAAATATAGAACTAAGTGTAAGAGATGGATAAGAAACTATAGGGGGAGAAGGAATAAAAATATAGAACCAAGTATAAGAGACAGAGAAGAAACTATGAACAAAATTCCAGAGGAGGAGGAAAAGAATCAGGAAAATGGGAATATTTAAAGACACATTGGCCAAGAATGTTCTAAACCTGAAAAAAAAAAAAACATCAGCTCACAGATACAAGAAGCACATGTAGGATAATTTCAAAGGGAAATACACCTAGACAGATCACACTAAAGTGGCTAAAATGAGGGGAAGGGTAGTGAATTGTAAACAACAAAAGGAAAAATACTTAACTTTGGATATATTACTAATGTCAATTTTTTAAATCTTGCCCTGTTCATTGAGGTGTGCTAATTTTTATTGAATGTAGACATTTTACATGAGAAAATTATAGAGGCTTTGAATATTTTCCACCTGAGAGGATTCGCTCTGTCATCTAGCCAACAGCTGATGTAACACACACACAACAATCACATCAACTTCATCATAGACAGAGCATGCTGTCTTAAGATACAGTTTCAGTCTTTAATGTGTGTGTGTGTGTTAGTTGCTCAGTCGTGTCCGACTCTTTTCGACCCCATGGACTGTAGCCCACCAGGCTCCTCGGTCCATGGGATTCTCCAGACAAGAATACTGGAGTGGGTTGCCATTTCCTTCTCCTTAGTCTTTAATGGAACCTCACTAAAAGTCTCAACCAAGAAGTTCCCAAATTTCAATTTAACTTTCCTCAACACCATGAGGCTGCAAAAACTCTATTTCATATTCAGTTGTGTTATGATTGACTCTTCCTATTTCTGCCCTATACATACTAAGAATACGGAGGCAAAAGCCTCAGTGGAAAAAACAAGTATCAAACTTACTTCTCTGTGCTACTTTCTCTCAGATTTCTTGGCCTGTCTATTTCTGGCTACTTTGACAGCCTCAAACTTCAGCTTTTATTTCTTCCTTTCAATTAACTTCCATGAGATTGCTTAAAACTTCACTAAATTCTCTACTTCTCAGCTTCCCTCGTGGCTCCGCTGGTAAAGAATGCGCCTGCAATGTGGGAGACCTGGGTTCGATCCCTGGGTTAGGAAGATCCCCCGGAGAAGGGAAAGGCTACCCACTCCAGTATTCTGGCCTGGAGAATTGCATGGACTGTCTAGTCCATGGGGTGGCAAAGAGTCGGACACGAGCGAGCGACTTTCTCACTACTTCTCAGCAGCCACCTTCTCCAGGACTCTCAGCCCTCCCACCTCTCCTCCCCTGCTCCCTTCAGCCCCTCTCAGATCCCTTCTCAGTTCCTATCAGCAAATGCCGTAAAGGGTAAAAGAAGCACACGGAATGTTAAATTCGCACTCAAAGAGCTCTAGTTTGTCTGGATCCTGCTCCTCAAAGCCTGGCTGTCTCAGAGGCACTCTGGTGCCTTTCAAAGAGATGGATTTTTAAAATTTATTCAGATTTTCCAGTTGTTCTCAGAGGGGCCTTTGATATGCTCTGTGCTACTCTATCATAGCTAAAAATGAAGGCCTCTATCATATTCAAATTTTGCTTTATTTGTGAAAACAGGCTTTCCTTGAGTGGGTAGCAGTACCAAGAGCAAACGAACAAGTTTGTTCTCCTTCCATACCATCCTCTTTTAAAACAGACAGTAAAAACATACAATATTATCACTATATATGTTAAAAAAAATTCTTACAAGCTATCTTATTTGAGAAAACTTATATATAATTTTGTTTTGTTTTGTTTTTTTCCTTTATTTATTTATTTATTTTTTTCAGTGGGTTTTGTCATACATTGATATGAATCCCATTGAGATAATGGAATCAGACACATACAATATTATCACTATATAAGTTAAAAAAATTCTTACAAGCTATTTTATTTGAGAAAACTTATATATAATTTTGTTTTTTGAAATTCCATTGAGATAATGGAATCAGACACAAGAGCAAACCTCCTGCCTCTGCCGCCCTCCTGGAAAAGCTCCACATATATACCCTCATCCCCCATGATATGTATCCACTAAATTTCACTAAAGCAAATTTTAATTTACCTTTTCATTGTTTTTTGATTATAAGACCTTTTCTGATTAGAATTAAATATTGCTATCCAGGATAATACATTTTGTTATCAGAGTGACTTCACCTATCGTTTGGGCTTTCCTGGAGGCTCAGTCAGTAAAGAATCTGCCTGCAATGCAGGAGACCCAGGTTCGATCCCTGGGTCGGGAAGAGCCCCTGGAGTAGGCAATGGCAACCACTCCAGTATTCTTGCCTGGGAAATTCCATGGACAGAGGAGGGCTGCAGTCCTTGGGGTCACAAAAGAGTCAGAGACGACTTAGCGACTAAACCGCCACCACCAGCTGATCCTTGCTTCCAGCAAAACTAAGTATATTTGCTAGTTAATGGTCCTCCTACCAATAAAAATGTGCAGGAATCATCCATGTTTCATTTAGAAGTGGGCAATCTGCCTAGTTCATTCTCAGACCAAACAGAGGGCTTGAAGTACAAATAAATTTCTTCCAGAACTAGAGTGAAATAAGGCTTAGGCACAAAAATTTCTAACCTTAAACACAGAAATAAAGAGAACACATCTGTATTTATACTATGTTCTCATGAGAAAGGTAGATTATTGTTTCTGGGCAACCAGTCTATTCTTGCCTATATTTACATACATACATTGTTTTTCCCCAACAGATCTGTTCCTGAATAGTTTTGTGAAAATCAAAACACATTTCCAGGTATCCAAATGAGAGTTCTATTTAAATGAACCAGGGGTTAAACCATTTTCTAATTGAAAGAAGATTTCAAATTACTTTTCACACATACAGATGGCCAATTGTATATCAGATATTAGTCTTATTAGTGAGTTCTGGGCTTTCCTTGGCTCTTCCTTTCCCTATCTATTAGGATTTAACCCAAGGATTTGAAAGTATTAATTCCTTGTTAATACATTGTACCAAGGCTGATGAATAAATCCCCATGGGAAATTTCTTTGCAAGTCTTTCTCACTAAATTACGCCTTGCCACAAGATCCTAGCAGATAAGTTATCATTGAAACTTCCAAAATGAATAGCCAGACTTGACTTCTCTGTATTTCCAGTAACCAATCTGCCATCCTTCCAGGCAGTGCACAGAGTACCACATTTAAGAGCATCAGGACTTCCCCCATGCTTCAGTAAGTCAGTACTAGACTCTAACACTCTACGCGAGTTATCCCACTGGGCTGCCTTTCTCCAGACAACCCACCTAACTTGGTCAGCATTAATTCAAAAGCGCATCATATAATAATGGGACCAGCGCAGGACAGAAAGCCTAACAAGCCAGATCTCGGTCTTTGTCATTATAAACTGTGAGGTCATGGGATGTTTCTTAATTACCCAGACCTCAGTTTCCTTACTACAAAAATAAGGACTCACACATGTTATATAGTTTTTGAGAATCATTTAAAAGATCTATGTGGATCTACTTATAAGCTCTAAGTAATGTAAAAGATGGGCTTCCCTGATGACTCACTCGTAAACTATCTGCCTGCCAAGGCCTACCAATGTAGGAGCCTCAGCTTTGATCCCTGAGTTGGGGAGATCCCCTGGAGAAGGAAATGGCAGCCCACTCCAGTATTCTTGCCCATATGATCCCAAGGAGAGAGGAGCCTGGTGGGCTACAGTCCATGGGAGTCACAAAGAGTCAGACAGGACTTAGTGACTAAAACAACAACAATGTAGAAGGTGAAGAATGGTATTTATTATATTATTATAATTATTATGTCTGTAGGCTTAACATAAAAGTACAGCTAGTTATCTCAAAGAATTATATAGTAGAATTATGTCTATGCTACAGCCAGTTACCCATTTCTTTCAAGAAATATGCTACGTGAACTAGTTCACTGCAATAAAATAATTCAATTGCTACAAGCTTTAGAGAAGGTATATTTCTATCTATAAGCCTAATTTAAATCCTGCTGTATTTAAATTGTGCTTAACTGTATCCCAGGAAATAGCCACTCTGAAAAGAGGTAGGTGTTCATTAGGGAAACAAAGCTGCATTAATCTCAGCATTACTCTTCACTGATTTCTTATCTGTCTTTAAAGCTGTGTTCCAAGGAGGGCAACATGGTGAAAATGTGTTAGAAAAGTGAGAATTGGATAAGCTAGGTTCTATGACCCAAACCATGCCTCTAAAAGTGATTAAGGTACCTCATATTCACAAAATAAACTCTGGGGTCAAAAACTAATACTAAACCACCTGCATTTTTATAGGCTAGCGGCTGAAGACTGAATTCTTTCTTCTCTCAAAGTAAAAAGTGATACTTTTTTCTTTCTTTTCTTTCTTCCTTCCTCCTTTTCTTTCTTCCTTCCTTCCTCTCTTTTTCTTTCTTCAACACTTCTGTTTCTTAAAGCCATTTTACGCATTCATTATCTGACTAGACTCCCAGAAGGCCACATGCTGTCCCTAAAGGAGTCTGAGTTTGCACAAGGGATTCCCTCTGTGTCAATGACAGTCAACAGATCCCAGGATACCTCCCACTATTGGTTAAAACATGTGTGGAGACGTAGGTTCATTCACACCACACATCAAAGCCCTCCAGTGTGTGTGAAAATGTGAAAGTAGAAGCGTGTCTAAGAATAATGAAAGAATTGCTACAAGATGGAATTGCCAAAAAAAAAAAAGAAATTGTATCAAAGCCTGGTCTATTTGACCTTGCCCAGGGCTGCTGATGTCATCAACATCAGATCATAGATTGTTAATTATAGGTAAGCAACATGTTACATAATAGAAGCTGCTTAGTATCTTTGAGGCTTGGTTGCCCTCTCAGTAAAAGTTTCTGAAATCTGTTCCATGTATATAACACTCCATATGCCTTATCTTATCTGGTATCCCTCTATCTATTTAGGTTCCCTTAGAGTCAAACATATATGTTGGTATATATTCTTAACTGTCAATTGTTACCAAATAAAAGTAGGAAATATTAACAGTATGGATGGGGAAACTTACCAGCTTTTAAAATACTAATGAAATGATCAGTTTTTTATCTACTTTGGTTTAACTAAGATATAAAGAATAGTGTCTACAATTGAATAGATACTGGATAAATATTTGCAAAATCAATCAGTGTATTTATCAATGAGAAAATAATATCTGGTCAAAATATTTCAGGAGTAATTAAGAATGGCACCCCATTAGTGTTTTTTATTATATAACAGGTTAGTTCATATAGTGGCATATGCTCTTTAACAGTGAGTCCACAGACACTATTATTCATATTTATAGCCACAGGAAAAGTCTCTGATACCTTTAAAATACTCCTTGTAGTCTGTGGTAGAAATATTCACATGCTCACTTTATGTAAGTTTCAATATATAGCCACAATGGTGATATAATATCAGGGATTAAAGAACTCGGAGTCTTTTTCCTTCCCTGTCCCCTGTAGCTTTGGAAACTGCTGGTTAAATGTTTCAATTACTTTTAATAAAGGCAAAGGCTTTGATTCCACAGTCAAAAAAAATAAAATTTAAGATATTACTAATATAATATTGTAGAATTAATTCTATAAGTCATTAGTTACTAAAATAAGGGTATTTATTTAGATTATAATATGGGAAATATGTTCTGCTACAGATTTAAAATTAGCAAATAAGTTTCTTTAATAAAAATTTTCAAAGGTATAAAGCATAGGACTTCCCAGCAGTCCAGGGGTCAAGACTTTGCCTTTAAATGTAGCAGAGGGCTGGTTCAACCCTCTACCCTTAGGTCGTAGAGCTAAGATCCCATATGCCTTGGGGGGACAAAAAAGCCAAAATGTAAAAAGAGAAGCAATATTATAACAAAGTCAGTAAAGACTTTTTTAAAAAGGTACAAATCATATATAAAAAGAATGTGTTTTGCATTGCTAAAGTTGCAAAAAGCAAAATTGAACTGTAGCCTGCCAGGCTTCTCTGTCCCTGAAATTCTCCAGGCAAGAATACTGGAATGGGTAGCTGTTCCCTTCTCCAGGGGATCTTCCTAACCCAGGGATCGAATCTGGGTCCATATTGCGGGCGGATTCTTTACCAACTGAGCTACCAGGGAAGCCCTCCAAATATTTTACTAGTAGAGGAAAGCAAGAAATAAGCACTTAAGGGTCTCTCTGGTGGCCCAGCGGTTAAGAATCCACCTTGCAATCCTGGGGACAGGAGTTCCATCCCTGATCCGGAAGATCCCACGTGCCACAGAGCGACTGAGCCACTTTGCCACAACTCCTGTGCCCATGGGCTAGAGCCTGTGAAGTGCAAATACCAAGCCCACGTGCACCCTGCAGCCCGCGCTCCGCAATGAGAGAAGCCACTGCAATGAGAAGCCCGTGCACCGTGAGGAAGAGAAACCCCCGCTGGCCACAGCTAGAGAAAGCCTGCGAAGACCCAGGGCAGCCAAAAATAACTAAATGAGAAAATAAAATTTAAAAAAACGAAATGAGCACCGAACTTTTCAGTAAATGTTAGGAAGGGGGCCCCCAAAGACGATAGTGACTAGGAGAAGGAGACAAGTTGTAGCGTCATGAATCTCCGAAACAAAATGTGAAGAAACTACTCCCTGCAATAAAATGAACACAATTTTAGGACATGGAAGCAACCTAGATGCCCATCAGCAGATGAATGGATAAGGAAGCTGTGGTACATATACACCATGGAATATTACTCAGCCATTAAAAAGAATTCATTTGAACCAGTCCTAATGAGATGGATGAAGCTGGAGCCCATTATACAGAGTGAAGTAAGCCAGAAAGATAAAGAACATTACAGCATACTAACACATATATATGGAATTTAGAAAGGTGATAACGATAACCCTATATGCAAAACAGAAAAAGAGACACAGAAATACAGAACAGACTTTTGAACTTTGTGGGAGAATGTGAGGGTGGGATATTTCAAAAGAACAGCATGTATACTATCTATGGTGAAACAGATCACCAGCCCAGGTGGGATGCAGGAGACAAGTGCTCCGGCCTGGTGCACTGGGAAGACCCAGAGGAATCGGGTGGAGAGGGAGGTGGGAGGGGGGATCGGGATTGGGAATACATGTAAATCCATGGCTGATTCATATCAATGTATGACAAAACCCACTGGAAAAAAAAAAAAACTAATTACAAAAAAAATAAATAAATAAAGTGAAAGCTGTGCTCAATTAAAAAAAAAAAAAAAAGAATTACCATCTTGGGCTCTTTCTATGAAATCTCATTAATAGTCACAACAACAAGGCCCAGAAATATCAAGCACCTCTTGAGAGAGTTAATAATTCTTAGATAAGGAGTTTTGGGCCCTTGAGGAGGAGGAGAAAGTGATCTGGGGCTCTCGAGGAGGAGAAAGGGACAAACATTCTTTTCTAAATTGTTTTGTCTTAGTCACATAAGACATTTTTACTTAAACTCTGAGTTGTTGTGACAACAATCTTTAACTTTCTTTAAGCCTAGAGCTAATGATTATACAACAAAACCACTCATCTTGTTCAAGGGTATGTTTTTCCTTATGTTTCCAGTGACTCAGTCCTGTCTGACTGTGACCCCATGGACTGCAGCACGCCTGGCTACCTTGTTCATCACCAACTCCCAGAGCTTGCTCAAACTCATGTTCAAATTCATGAGGCCATCCAATCATCTCATCCTCTGTCACCCCCTTCTCCTCCCACCTTCAATCTTTCCCAGCATCAGGGTCTTTTCCAATGAGTCAGCTCTTCACATCAGGTGGCCAAAGTATTGAAGTTTCAGCTTCAACATCAGTCCTTCCAGTGAATATTCAGGACTGATTTCCTTTAGGATTGACTGCTTTAATCTCCTTGCCTTCCAGGGGATCACGTGTATAAGACCTTGATAAGACTAGCAAGTGGGGTGCTCTCCACCCCCCTTCTGATGTCTATGTCAGAAGCTTTCTCTGTCCTTAGTCACTGTAGTAAAACTTCTGCCACACAAAAGCTCTGAGTGATCAAGCCCAGTCTTGGTCCCATAGCTAAATCTTCTTCGCAGATCACAAATCCAACATCGTTCACCATAAGCTATCACTCTTCTACAAGGCCATTCAACAAAAGATCAGAAAAACTAGGTTTTGGTAATGACAAAGCCCAGTGTGATTCAATCAAACCATCCTCTTTCTCTCATCCTTGAATGAGCACCGAGGGATTTGGCTTTGTTTTGAATTGTATTATCTTAGTTTGGAGGGCTTCCCTGATGGCTCAGCAGGTAAAGAGTCCACCTGCAATGCAGGAGACACAGGTTCAATCCCTGGTTTGGGAAGATCCCCTGGAGAAGGAAATGGCAACCCACTCCAGTACTCTTGCCTGAAAAGTCCCATGGACAGAGGAGCCTGGTGGGCTACAGTCCATGGGGTCTCAAAGAGTCAGGCATGACTGAATGACTAAACATGCATACATACATGTTTTAGTTTGGGGATTAATAGAACACAAGCCACTTCTCTTGCTATTTTTGGCATTTCCAATAATATTTTTCTGATTATTAAAAAACCAGCAGCTCTATGCCAATAAAATGGACAACTTGGAAGAAATGGACAAATTCTTAGAAAAGTATAACTTTCCAAAACTGATCCAGGAAGAAATAGATCTTAACAGACCCATCACAAGCAAGGAAATTGAAACTATAATCAGAAATCTTCCAGCAAACAAAAGCCCAGGACCAGATGGCTTCACAGCTGAATTCTACCAAAAATTTAGAGAAGAGCTAACACCTATCTTACTCAAACTCTTCCAGAAAATTGCAGGAGAAGGTAAACTTCCAAACTCATTCTATGAGGCCATCATCACCCTAATTCCAAAACCAGACAAACATGCCACCAAAATAGAAAACTACAGGCCAATATCACTGATGAACATAGATGCAAAAATCCTTAACAAAATTCTAGCAAACAGAATCCAACAACATATTAAAAAAATCATACACCATGACCAAGTGGGCTTTATCCCAGGAATGCAAGGATTCTTTAATATCCACAAATCAATCAATATAAAAAACCTATACTAGAAAAAATAAGCAAAATTGTGCAACAGAAAGAAAAATGGAAATGCCACTATGCAGGTATGATCATAGTGTACATTTCAGTACCTGTTCTTCTCTTTTTAGGTATATATACGTATGTACTAGTTAATGTGTTTTTATACATAAATATGTATATATCTTTATATCCTTAAGATGTTGTGACTTTTTTACTTGAATTTTCCTTTGCCATTACATTTTGTAATAACAGGATTTCCAGTCACTGCCCTCTACTCTTTGGTTATACTACCGCTTCTTGCACCATTTTCCTTTTGTTGGACCTTTACTTTGTTTCCAACTTTTGTTTACATTCATTTATTCTGTTATTTCTTCACCTAGAAGTTAGCAACTGAACTATTTAATCTATGAAAACATAAAAAATTCTCTTCCAAGAAAACGTAAAGGTGGAAAATGTTTTTTATTTTCTCACAACTCATTGGTTGTGAGTTTGATGAAAAGGTGCTTATATATTTTTAAGCTCAGATATAATCAGACAAGTTTTTCCAACTCAGATATGTCATTTTCATTTCTTCAGTAATGCCTCTTATCATTTCTCTTTGGATGCTGTGTTTCCTTTTATACACTTTCAAGTGAGTCAGCTAAGCAAAATAATCACATATTGAAATGATACGTGGTAAAAGCAACTCAAAAAACAAAACCTTGTAAAAACTGCTATACAGTTTTGGCATATCTGACACCCAAAAAGTAACCAAGCTAAACACTGTGGCTTTAAAAGGATATATGATGGTATACTGTCCAAACATTTATAATCATCAAAAACATTCTATGCTTTTGAAATGTAAAGCAAAAAGAGGAGATAAATGCAAATAATTTCACCAGCCTTGCATGTCTTAAGCTAAATTAGTCTCTTTCTTAAGAAGAAAAAAAATCAATTTAAGATAATCAGGAGGATTTCATTTTTATCATAGGACAAGGAATCAACAGGACCCCAGTCAGTGAGACCATTTGAATACATATATATATACATACACATATACACATATTTGACATATAACAGTACTGAGCTACCAAAAAAAATTCAAATACCATGAATAGTAGTTTTATTAAAGGATTAGCCAGAAATTACCATTCATTTTAGGTCCTAATGGTTAAAACATCTTTCAAGTTTCCATTTTTGACCCTGGTACACATCTGAGACAGAGAGAAAAGAGACTAGAATCATTAGAAGAAGATGGAATTGAGAGAAAGAGTTTGAACAGGATACAAAATAAGAGGCACAACGAATTAAATATTGATGTATCAATGTCATTTGATGAACACTGGACATTCAAAGAAAAAAAAACAGTCATGAGATCTTCAAAGTCACTCAAATATTCCATCTCATTTGCAAATTTTAAAAGCACAGATCCTATAAAAAGAAACTATCTTTTAAAAATTAGAGGGCCTTCCCTGGTGGTCCAGTGACTGATTCCCAAGGCAGGGAGCCTGGGTTCAATCCCTGGTCAGAAACCTATATGCCACATGCCACAACTAAAGACCCCATGTGCCACAGCTAAGACCTGCCACCACCAAATAAATAGACATTAAAATAAAAACAAGAATAAAAACTAGAGGTCCAATACCTAAATGAACACCAAGGAGCTATACAAACTGAATGACCAATGTGACACCCTATTTCATATTTTGCTTTGAGTGCTCAGAATGCCAAGAAGACCCACACTTGCAAAGGAAAGATTTCCAAGGCTAAGTTTGGAGAATTTGATAGTTCAATTCAGTTCAGTTCAGTCACTCAGTTGTGTCTGACTCTGCGACACTATGGACTGCAGCAGGCCAGGCTTCCCTGTCCATCACCAACTCCCAGAGCTTACTTAAACTCAAGTCCATTGAGTCGGTGATGCCATTCAACCATCTTATCTTCTGTCATCCCCTTCTCCTCCTGCCTTCAATAGTTCCCAGCATCAGGGTCTTTTCCAATGAGTCAACTCTTCACATCAGGTGGCCAAAGTATTGAAGTTTCAGCTTCGGCATCAGTCCTTTCAATGAATATTCAGGACTGATTTCCTTTAGGATGGACTGGTTGGATCTCCTTGCAGTCCAAGGGACTCTTAAGAGTCTTCTCCAAGACCACAGTTTAAAAGCATCACTTCTTCGACTTTGGAGAATTTGATGTTTAAAGAACTATTATAACATGTATCCTTTTTTTTGGGGGGGGGGTTCTATGATTTCTTTAACTTCTGGGACATTTTTATATCAAACTGTTGGTTGTTCTTTTATCCTTTGCAAATAAGACATATAATTTTCTTCTTCCTTCTTCCCATGTCTCTTCTCTTTTTTCTCATTTCTCCTATGGTCTTCTTCTTCCTCTTCCTCTCCTCATTTCCTCTTTCTCCTCCTTCTCCACTTCCTCTGCATTCTCTGCCTCTCTATCTCTCTTTCCCTGAAAACAAAATTGTACCAGAAGTGTCTATATTTCTATGGTAAGTTTATGTTAAAGGAAGATATTGGCCGATAGTTGCAGATCCTGACAAAATCCTTTAGGGTGGGCTTGAAATTGGGTTGGGAATTATAGTTCTCCAATATAAGAAAACACAAATAAAAGGTTTTCTTTCTGGGCAAGACTATTGGTGAGAACAGCGCTCAGCAAAACCAGATCGTGCCATTTAGATTCTTCTGAAAAAGAGCAGGGGTGATGAATGGGAGGATTTACACACACTCGTATTGGAAGTTTGCCTATTTTTTCCTTTGCTAATGATGCTATTTTCAATGTAAAATCACCGTGAACATTAGGACATATTTTACGCAAATAGCATTCAAGATGAGACATTGTTTTTATTACCTAACTTCTGAATTCATTATTCAGAGGGAAGAAAATGCAAATTGATTGCAAATGAATCTGCCAATTAAACTGAGAAAATATTTTCTAAATATTCCCTTGGTGACCAGGCTTTTTTTTTTTTTTTCTATTTACCCAGATTCTAAACACAATAGAGGCCACTTTATAGAGAAGCACTAGGAAATACTACATAAGAAAGAAACATAAGGTAAAGTTAAGGGTCTTAAAATCAATATATTTCTTTCAGGGATTAGTGAGTTCCTTAATGCACAAGTTGAAAAGAAATGTTTAACTCATTTAGAGTGAGTTAACATGGTTACTGGTATTTTGTATAGAACAATATTATATATTTTAAAATCAGAATATAAGGTAAAGCTATGATATTCACAATGAAAATCACATCACTGTTCAAAATTTAGCTGGATTTTTGTTTTTGGCATTTACTAAAATTTCTCTTCGTCTGGATGCAGGTGTCACTCATTTTCAAGTGTGTTTCTGGGATGAACGCTTTTGGCTTCTTAATCCTAGGTCAATAGTGGAAATGTTAGCACAAGGAAAGTTAATACCGATTTTCTCACCTTAGACTAACAAGATTTCTGGATTGTATTGGCAAACAATTCAACAGAAATTTAGAAAGGATATTTTTGAGAGCAGGAAATCCCTTGTCAGGGAGAAAAAAACTGTAGGCAGACAATTCTCGTGTCCAATGACTTCTACATTAAAAACAAATGTTTCATACTATTGAAATCATTTCATTACCCAGCTCATTCCTCTTATCTGGAGGTAATTTTTAACAGATTCCAGTCTACTTTGCAGACACAAATTTCCAGCCACTCTCCTTCATGCCCCAAGAGGCTATTTCATAAGCAAGCTAACATCAATTCAAACAAGATTCATTTTTTCCATCACTTTACACCCTAGAAAACTGATACAGACTTCCCCAGATGAAGTTTAATACAGAACATAGGTTTATGAAGTGTGGAACCTCATTTCAAATGTATACATAATGCATTGATATAGATTTTGGAAGCATTTTCAAGGAATACAAATGTGCTGGGTCCAAGGCTTAAATGGTTCTTTTCACTGAAATAAAGCACATAAAAGATTTCAGAAGGCCAGAAAACTTTAAAATGTAGTGCCTTTTTCTTGAGATGTCCCAGAATGTTCTAGTTTAGAAAATAAATGGTATATCCAGCATGCAAATGGGTAGTATAAGCAATTCATTATATTAAACAAATTTGACAATTGAGGACCTGATTGTGAATTTTAAAGCCTGAATGCTTAGAATAAAGGTGCATGAGTCAAAACCATGATGACAATAAATAACATATAATACTCTATGAACAATAAAATGTCCCCCAAACTTAAGAATGTGATTAGTGTCAGTGAATAAAAATGCCTTCAGGGACATGGTCACTCGAATTCTTTATCCTGTCTGAGAAACATCATTAAGGCTTGTGATATAATAAGTAGAACTGTCTCGTACTTTATATCTTTCTTAAAAACTTGGAGCTACACCCTCAATCACACCCAGCCTCTGTCTGGATATGATATCTGTTATCACACCCTTCCTACATAAATTTACATTTTATCCTGAGTAATGAGCTCCATAATTGAACTAGACTACACAAAAGTAGTATATCTTTTTACATAGCCCTACACTGCCTTTCTGTTTGATGATTTCTCACACTTCAAGGCATGCATCCCACCTCATTCATTCAACAAGTGTTTATTGGGTGCTTATTTCACACTGGGGGTTGAGACACAGAATTGAAAAGAAAATCACTTTGCCCTTCAGAAGCTAATAACCAAGAAGTCCAGAATTAGGTTTAAAAAGAGAGGGGAATTATATGCAACCTTCGTTCATGCCTTTCATAATATGTTTATTTTATTTATGTCAACCATGATCATTTCATGCTGATTTAAACACATAATTCCTTTTCACAGAGACATGTCTAAGAAGAAAACTGCCGGGCTCCTCTGTCCATGAGGATTCTCCAGGCTGGAATACTGAAGTGGGTTGCCATTCCCTCCTCCAGGATATCTTCCCAGCTTAGGACCGAACCCAGGTCTCCTGCATTGCTGGTGGATTCTTTACCGTCTGAGACACCAGGGAAACCCAAGAAGAAAATACAATCTATGATTTTACTACTGAGAGAATCTCTATGAATGTTTTGTGTATTCTCCCCAGTGCTCTCTCCCCAGCATCACCATGATGTTTATAAGTTTATCTAGGTACAGGGTGGAGAAGACGTGACCATGCTGAGAACAAGACCATTGTTTTGCTAGCTTCCATGGAGAGGGGCCAAAGAGGAACCAAGTCAAAAGTGAACTGACCTTCTCTCCACTGAGCTCCAGGTCTTTACTAGTACAAGTGAAACGGGACCCTCAGAGCCGTGCAGACTCCTGGAAAGATCTCAGCCCCACTGTGAACCTTGCTCCATCATGACTAATTCTCCTTGCGTCCTATATCCCTATTTATTTCAGACACACAGGAAACCCAGCCTTTCTTATTTTTTTTTTAGTACCCCAGCCACTAATCTGTTTCTGAATATCCTCTCTCTCTCCTTGGTGGTGGTGATTTAGTTGCTAAGTCGTGTCCAACTCTTGTGATCCCGTGGATTGTAGCCCGCCAGAATCCAACGTCCATGGGATTTCCCAGGCGAGAATAATGGAGTGGGTTGCCATTTCCTCCTCCAGAGAATCTTCCCAACCCAGGGATTGAACCTGGGTCTCCTGCGACACAGTCTCTTCCACTGAAGGTGGATTCCTTACTGACTGAGCCACCAAGGAAGCCTCTCTCTCCCCTTGAAGTGAAGTCACTCAGTCATGTCCGACTCTTTGCAACCCCTTGGACTGTAGCCTACCAGGTTCCTCTGTCCATGGGATTCTCCAGGCAAGAATACTGGAGTGGGTTGCCATTTCCTTCTCCAGGGGATCTTCCCGACCCAGGAATTGAACCCAGGTCTCCCACATTGTAGGCAGATGCTTTACTGTCTGAGCCACTTATTCTTAATTTATACTTTTCCATCTCTTTAATTTGTAACTCCAGAAGCTCATTCAACCTAAATCTCATTTAATCCCCTATATCTTCAATCTGTTTTAAAAGTAACTTGCTTTACTTTTTTCTCTGAAGAGACCGTTTCTTATGCATCTTTCTTTGGAAATGAAATAGGTGTCTTCCTCAGCCTCGCTGCTGCTTCTGAATTTTTCTCCTCCCCTTCTCCCTATAAACACTGAGATTTGAATCTCATGTAATTGGACTAAACAACCCCTCTAACACTTGAGTCACTACCCCATTTTGAAGGAGGCTGACTGCTCCCTTGACCTCCAGTCCGCCACACGATCCTGATTTTCCCTCTAGTTCAACGGCCACTTCTCATCCTCCTTTGCTGATCTGCACCATTTGTGATCTCCAAACACTGGAGGTCCTTGGGTCTTAGTCCTCAGATCTGAGTCTAACCATAATAGCCTTCCAAAGATCCTTCTCAAATGGTTCTGTCTAAATAAAAAATGATTCCATCCTTTCTGTTGCCCGAGCAAAGTTTAAGTCATCTTGTAGCACTGCCCTTGACTTCTCTGTTTTCATGCTCATCTCACTCTTCAGCAAATCTAAATCCTAAATACTGAGTTCCATCTCTAAAATATTCTATTTTTCACACTTTAAGAGTCTCTGAGATTGGCATATGACTTAAAATCAATGCCAGGTTATATTTTACTTGGTGGTTCTAATGTGGAATGTAAACTGTGTCATTTCTTTCTTGGTTCAAATTTACATTAAAGCATGCTTCTACCCTGCCTAGGGCTTCCCTGGTGGCTCAGACGGTAAAGATTTTGCCTGCAATGCAGGAGACCTGAGTTCGATTCCCGGGTTGGGAAGATCCCCAGGAGAAGGGAATGGCCACCCACTCCAGTATTCTTGCCTGGAGAATTCCATGGACAGAGGAACTTGATGGGCTATAGTCCAGGAGATCACAAAGAGTGGAACATGACTGAGTGACTAATATTTCACTTCTACCTTGCCTAAAGCTTTTCAATGGGTTCTGTTTCATACTAGATAAAATCCAAAGTTACAATAACTAGAAATGGCCTATAATTGTAGATCTCTTTACTCCTCTAAATTAATTTCCCCCTCTCTCTGTCTGTTCAGCCCTCTTGGCCTCTGGACCTTCCCATCTCAGGTACTTAGCATTTAGTGTTGCCTCAGCTTGGAATGCTTTTCTTTCAGGTATTACACATGTCTCAGTCTCTTACATCCTTCAGACCTTTCACCAAATATCACCTTCTCAAGTCAAGCCTGCCCTTCCCGCTGTGTTTAAATTGCAACATCCTTACTCCCAACATTCCCTATTGGCCTTCCTTATAGTATTTTTCACCATAGCATTTATTACTTTATGATGTATTACAAAGAGCAAAACTTTCTTTTTATTTTTTACTCTTTCATTCATTTCTATATCTTCAGTGCTAGATCTGTACCAGGCCCAAATGTGATGCTCAATACTTAGGCATTAAATGAACGAATATTTAATAAGGATATACTTTCTCTTTCATAAAATTAGACCCAAGTAGAGTATATGTCTACCCCTGTTTTTCAGTAGTAATTTGAACAACATACATGTTGTCTCTGATATGAATTAAACTTAAATATTTTCATTTAATGTCTATTAACTGAAGCATAACTGTTATTAGAAATGGTATTTATTAAGCACTATTTATATACTATTATATACTATCATTATGTTAAATGTTTTTATGTACTATTTGATATAATTTTCATTACAGGCCTATGAGTTAGGTAATATTAGCTTTATTTTACAAATTAGGAAATCAATTCTCAGAGAAATTATCATTGTCTTAAGGTCTCCTAATAGTACAGCACTACAGAGCTAGAATCCAGATTAAAATAGTCTGATTCCAAAGTTCATTACCCTGCCTCTGAAGGCCAAATGTGGAAAATATGGAGGAAATCACACTGGCTGTATTTGCTATCCTTATTTAGATTTACACGGTTTCACTGCTTATCACAGGCCTTTTATCCAGAGGCATCACTGGTCACAGATTCTTTGAATTCTCTCATCACTAGCCCTGTGATTCCTTTTAAGGAACAATACATGCATATGTGTCATTTACCTAAGTAGAAGAAAAGGGGGTCCAACATCATTTATGATCTTTTGGAAATAGTTTTTTGAGATACATGTTTGGAATTGAGGGTGAGGTGACTTTCCAGAGAAAAGACATGAGTTATGTGGTGGGAAAGGAGAATTACTTAACAAAAATTCCATCTATTTTAGGGAGGAGAAAGGAGGAGTGTACATGTGGGCAGAAGCTCTGTGCTTGCCTGGTCTTGGCTTATGTCAGAGGAAATTGAGGGTTCATTAGAGATCAGTATGCACCCCTGTTTATTTCAGTCAGGTGCAGCTTCCAGAAGAAGGGGAAGTTTACATTTACTCTGCATTTTCATTATTGTTTGAATATTTGGTGGCCTTCAGGGAGTAGTGAGGAAACCAGAACAGGAAAAATCATAGCAAGAATTTCAGCGTCTGTACTGAAATCTCTCATCTGGGTTTGGTGCTGCAATGAGAAGTTAGCTCCATCAGGGACTTCAAGTATATGAATAAACTGGATATTCTGAAATAAACTGAAAGCTAGTTTTGTTTTTATTTAAGTTTAGTTTATGCAGTAGTATTGAAACATGGACCTAAATTTCCAGACACACCTCCTGTCAAGAAGTGGGTCTATGTCCTCTCCCCTGAATCTGAGGTATCTGACTGCTTGGTTAATGGAATAGTGTACAGTGATGACTCAGACGTCTTCACTTCCATTTTTTTTTTTTTAAATTGGGGTATAGTAGACTGAGCGACTTCACTTTCACTTTTCACTTTCATGCATTGGAGAAGAAAATGGCAACCCACTCCAGTGTTCTTGCCTGGAGAATCCCAGGGACCAGGGGAGCCTGGTGGGCTGCCGTCTCTGGGGTCGCACAGAGTCAGACATGACTGAAGCGACTTAGCAGCAGCAGCAGCAGCAGCATAGTTACTCTATAATGTTGTGTTGGCTTTTGCTACAATAACGTGAATCAGCTATATGTATATATATATCACCTCCCTCTTGGACCCTCCTCCCACCCTCCTCCATTCCATCCATCTAGGTCATCACAGCACGGAGCTGAGTTTCCTATGCTATACAGCGGCTTTCCATTAGTATGTATGTATTACATACATAGTAGTGTATCTACGTCAATCCTAATCTCCCAATTTGTTCCACCCTCACCTTCGCCCATTCTGTCCACATATCTGTTCTCTTCATCTGCATCTCTATTCCTGCCTTGAAAATAGTTTGATCTGTACCATTTTTCTAGATTCTACATATATGTGTTAATATGCGATACTTGTTTTTCTCCTTCTGACTTCCTTCACCCCGTATGACAAGCTCTTGTTCCATCCACGTCTCTACAAATGACTCACTCTCAGAACCAAACCACCATGCAGTGAGAGAGAGTCTAAGTGGTCTGTGGGAAAACATGTGAAGAGAAACAGAGACCCTATCCCATAGCCGGAACTGAGCTTCCAGCAACCAGCCATCCCAAACTTGCCAGTTATGTGGGCGCCATATTGGAAATGAATCCTCCAGTGCCCAGTCAATATGTTCCAACTGACAATACTTAGAACAAAGACAAACTTGCCTTGCCAGCCCTGCCCATATTACAAATTTATGAATAGTGTAAATGATTGCTGTAGTTTGGAGTGGATTGCAACCATTGTTTTACTCCTACCTAATTAAGCTTTTGATATACAATCTTAAAATACTGCAAATTATTGCAAAAGTGACATTTTCAACTTCTGCAGTGCCTCTCCACCTCAGTGCTTTCCAAAGTAGGATCTATTAAGTGAAAGAGCCAAAATAAGGGCACCAAGTCTGATACAAGGCCTCGATAATCCACAAACTGGATAATCGATCTTGTGTCATGGAGATATAAGGTATAATTATCCTGAAAGCTGGTGTGTGAAGAATTAACAGCAGACATTACAGCACTGCACATGCTTCAGAGAGCATACATTTTCTGGGAAGGCTTAGAATCAAAGTTGTATTCTTCGAGTTGCCAAACTACCTCCTAGAATCAGCACGGTAGACGCCAGTCATTGAAATTCAAGCTATCAATAGGCTAAAGTCTTAACTATTACCAGATCACAGAGCTAAAGCTTTGATTCATGTAAAATATACTAAACCATGGTGCATGCCAGACATCAAGCTGCATGTTCCCCTAGTTATCTTTGGTATGTAATTTTCTTAGGGTGTTCTATCAGCTCACAAAATCTTTGCTTGCAGGGAGAAATGTTCTCCTTTTTGCCTTGACATTTTTCTTGCATAAACCTGAAAATATAGGTAGAGCATAAATATTTTCCAAACCAAGATTATTCTATTTTTCAATTTGGAAATAAAGTTTTGTTTTGACAGAAACTTGACTCTGACTATCATTCTGTCATCCAGGAACATTTGCTCATTATTTTTCAAATAGTAATGATCACAAATGACTAAATGACTTCAAAACAGAAATTCCTTTTAGAAAATGTCATCCTAAGAAACACTCAAATTTCAAAATAAGGTACTCAGGATGGTCTATTATTTCCTTCAAGACACTAGGTGGAGAAAACAAACTTAGTTACCAAAGGGGAAAGGAGGGGAAGGGATTAATTAGGAGTATGGGATTAACAATCATATACTACTATATATAAAATAGATAACCAACAAGGATCTACTATATAGCACAGAGCACTATACTTAATGTTTTGTAATAACCTATAAGAGGAAAGGATCTGAAAAAAATAGCTATGTATGTACACATAACTGAATCACTTTGTTGTACACCTAAACCTAACACAATAGTTAAATCATCTATATTTCAATTTAAAAAAAGAAAAAGGTAGGGAAAAAAGGCATTTAAAGAAAAGATACTAGGTAGGGAAGGGTTAGCAGTGACACCAAAAAAAGTAGTAGTAATAAAAAAGTTAATGATTTATCCACAGATGTAACAAGTAAATATCTAAAAGGTATATATATTAATTTTAAAATAACTCACATACAAACTCATTGAG
Organism: Cervus canadensis; assembly: GCF_019320065.1. NCBI lineage: Eukaryota > Metazoa > Chordata > Mammalia > Artiodactyla > Cervidae > Cervus > Cervus canadensis. The sequence continues at coordinate 17,312,161 of NC_057416.1, forward strand.
TATTTTCAAATAAAGGCAATAATTAATATATAAAAGGCTACATATTGAAAGTGATTATATTTATGAATTCCCATAAGCCAATTGGGCTTCCCAGGAGGCTCAGTGGTAAAGAATTCACCTGCCAATGCAGAAGACACGGAGACAAGGGTTCAATCCCTGAATCTGGAAGATGCCCTGGAGTAGGAAATGGCAACCCACTCCATTATTCTTGCCCGGAAAATTCTATGGGTAGTGGAGCCTGGTGGGCTACAGTTCATGGGGTCACAAAGAGTTGGACACAACTGAATGAGCACACACATCAGCCAATTACACTTTATTCCTAAGAACATATACAAAACCCTCAAAGTCTGAGGGTTTAACCACTTCTGACCCTAGTAGTCTAAAGACGAGCAAGTACTAATAAAAAAACATGACTTAATACACAAAATCTCTTGGAATTAATAAAATAGTGAAAGTTACTATGGTCCCATCTACATTATTTTTTGAATCCTTATCTAGGGACTATGCATATTTTAAAAAATGATGCCCAACTTCTATCTAATTTTCCTCAAGTTTTCATGAACTATGCAACTTTAATTGATTCTATATTACAAATTGCTTTAGCTATTTTTTAAAGATCCCCATGTTCGAAACAATAATATTTGAGAATATATGACTCAGCACCTTTCATGATGGGGCAGCTGGAAAAATAAAAGATGATTGATGAAGTGTTGAAGTCCATTTAAGTCATGGGTAAATATGTTACCTCTTGGGATAAGTGGCATTACCACCTTTCTCATATATATGCAGAGTCACAAGTACACATGTTAGCAACTAACAACATATGTAAAAAGAAAAAAAAAAAAGAATGAATGTCCTTTGGGTGTTATTAAGAAAAGAAAGTCCATTAAATCATAAAGCATAAAACAATTAAATCTATAATTTTCAAACTTGTAAGATATAATTCTAGCTAATATTATTTAAAGTGAAAATTAATTGGAGAAGTCATTTATCAAAGACAGATTTTGAATGTGTATCAAAAATGTATGTAAATACATAATATGTATCAGATACAAAAGCATATACACAAGCTTACTTTAAAAATAGATCAGGTGGAGAGGGAGGTGGGAGGGGGGATCGGGATGGGGAATACATGTAAATCCATGGCTGATTCATGTCAATGTATGACAAAAACCACTACAATATTGTAAAGTAATTAGCCTCCAGCTAATAAAAATAAATGGAAAAAAAAATAGTTTTAATGAAAATAAAATCAGTGATGCCACTTATAGTTGTTAATTGTTTAGTTTCTTGTTTATTTTTTCATAACTTGGTTATCTAGTTGATTTTTATTTTCCTTGATATAATTCGCTAGAGTCAAATTTTACTACTCTGTAATTTCCCTTCTTAAAAACAATGCTAGCTCAGTTTTGTTCCTTTGTAGACCTGCAGTTTCTGAGCATTTCATATTCCCAATACATTATTCTTTGAACAAAGCCCACAGCAACTATTACTGTAATAGAGCATGTTATCAACAGAAACTTGACCATGTGAAATGTGGGCAAAATAATATAGGCCTTGGAATCAGAAAGAACAGAACTGAATTCCAGTTTTCCCTCTATTAGCTGTGAGATCTTGAGAATATTTAATCTCTAATCACTTCTTCTTCATCTCTAAAATAAGCCCCAGACACCTACTTTGGAAGTTCTAAATATAATTAAATGGAATAAGTTTGCTTAAATATGAACTTGGAGCCCAGCACATAATAGTTGATGAATACACTTAATGGCTACCATTTTGATAAATACAGTATTAATACTATTCTAGTACTATTATTAACAATAGGCAGTATCATGTCAATTAAGAACATAGATTCTGAAGCCAGACTGCCTGTGTTCAAATCCTGGATCATCTACTAACTGTGCAACCTTGGGAAAGTTACTTTTTTAATTTATAAAATGAGAACAACAATGATAAAACCTATTTTATAGATTTGATTTGAGGACTAAATGAATTAGCAAAAGAAAATTATGAAAATTATTACATGTTATTGCTGTTCAGTCACCAACTCATGTCCGACTTTTTCTGACCCCATGGACTGCAGCAGGCCAGGCTCTTCTGTCCTCCACTATCTCCTGGAATTGCTCAAATTCATGTCCATTGAGTTGGTGATGTTATCCAACCATCTCATCTTCTGCCACCCCCTTCTTCTTTTGCCTCTCCTTCTCTTTTTGCCTTCAATCTTTCTGGCATCAGGGTCTTTTCCAGTGAGCTGGCTCTTCCCATCAGGTGGCCAAACTATTGGAGCTTCAGCTTTAGCATCAGCCCTTCCAACGAATATTAAGGGCTGATTTCCTTTAGGGTTGACTGGTTTTATCTCCTTGTAATCCAAGGGACTCTTGAGAGTCTTCTCTAGCACCATAACTGAAAAGCTGAAGAAAACAATTCTTCGGCTCAGCCTTCTTTATGGTCCAGCTCCTACATCTGTATATGACTACTGGAAAAACCATAGCTTTGACTACACAGACCTTTGTCAGCAAAATGATGTCTCTGCTTTTTAATATGCTGTCTAGGTTTGTCATAGCTATCCTTCTAAGGAGTAAGTGTCTTTTAATTTCATGGCAGCAGTCACCATCAGCAGTGATTTTGGAGCCCAAGGAAATGTTTATTACATATTAATCCTTAATAAGTGTTTTCTATTATTATTAACTAAGGGTATTTTAATTATCATATTGATCTTAAAGGAAATCAATCCTGTATATTCATTGGAAGGACTGGTGCTGAAGCTGAAACTCCAATACTTTGGCCATGTGATGCAAAGAACTGATTCATTTGAAAAGACCCTGATGCTGGGAAAGATTGAAGGCAGGAGGAAAAGGGGATAACAGCGACAGATAACAACAGATAACTTTGGACAATATATTTCTGTGGCTCAATCTTATTATGTGCAAAATGAATACAATGATAAACCTCAGAGGGCTTGAGGTGTACACATACATATGACAAACCTAGCTGGTGTACTAAAAAGCAGAGTCATTACTTTGCCAACAAAGGTCCATATAGTCAAAACTATGGTTTCTTCAGTAGTTATGTATTGATGTGAGAGTTAGACCATAAAGAAGGCTGAGCGCTGAAGGACTGATACTTTTAAACTGTGGTGTTGGAAAAGAATCTTGAGAGTCCTTTGGACTGCAAGGAGATCCAACCAGTCAATCCTAAAGGAAATCAGTCCTGAATATTCATTGGAAGGACTGATGCTTAAGCTGAAACTCCAACACTTTGGCCATCTGATGCAAAGAGTGGACTCACTAGAAAAGACCCTCATGCTGGGAAATATTGAAGGCAGGAGGTGAAGGGGACGATAGAGAATGAGATGACTGGATGACATCACCGACTCAATGGACATGAGTTTGGGCAAGTTCCATGAGATGGTGAAGGACTGGGAAGTCTGGCATGTTGCAGGCCATGGGGTCATAAAGAGTTGGACACAAAAGAGTGACTGAACAACAAAATACATATATACGCATACCTAAAGGTATACACATATATACATATATATTGAGATATGTATGTATATTCTATATGTCATATACCTATATATCCTGGACAACTCCTGGCAATAAGAGGTATTATACAAATGTTAGCTAATATTCTGAAAATAAAGACATAACATTTATCAGTAAAAATATTATTAAAACCATAATTATATATCAAACCCCTAACACAAACTTAAAAATTAATTAGCTAATTAATGATAATTATAGCAATAAAGTAAATAATTTGACTTGTCATTCCCTCAAGCAGGACCTTAGCTTCCATATTTTTATCCACAGGGAAATGCGTTAGAAATTAAAATATGGATTTATGTCCAAATAATTCCTTGCTCAGTAGCAAATATTTCCCCAGACTCTTGACAGGTATTAATTAAGAGCACAGGACAAAAATGATTTCTTTAGACTTAGTCCATGTTTAGATTCCGGTTGAGTAGGGTGCTGACAATTTAATCCTCCTCTGCAGGTTGTATGGAAATCCAGAGCAAACTTTAGGATTAGAAAGCCAGATTAACTGATTGTCTGTGCTAACCACAAACCCCTGTCCTCAGGGAACATTTGTCTCCTGGTTGTGAGAAATACCATATGCTTAAATAGCCATTAGCAGAAGAAATATCCCATCAGATTTTATTAACCCTGTGAGATTCTGAAAGGCCTTTCTTAATATCAATGAAAACCAGAAAATCAATGATGAAAATCACAATGATGAAAATAAATGTGCCAGTCTTTATGACACAACTCTGAACCAGAAAGTAAAGAATAAGTAGGTAAAAACCTTAATCCTGAAAGTCAAATCAAAATGCTCATTCCAGTGGGATGGAATGCTGGAAGCCAACCACCATGCCTGGACTCCCCTGCTGAATTCAGTCTGAGAATTCCACGCACTCAAACCTGGAAATGGGTAAGTTTCTTCCATTGCTTTCTGTGAGTAAAATACATGTTTAATCTTTCTTTCTTTGGCTTCTTAACTTTTCACCTGGAGGAAATCTAAGTTGTTTCAGAAACAGTTATTTCTGGTAACAAGAACCTAAAATAGACCTACTCAGAATTTCTGGAGTATTGTTACTATCTGGAGCATAGATGATACTTGTGGGCGCTTTTAAATATGTGTTCCTCCTTTTACTTGTGAGCCAGAGTCTATCATGTAATTGCTTTACTTTAGCAATTGCTAAATGCATAATATTTGCTGCCCAGATCTAAGGCTTTTATGTTTTACTCTATAATGTAAATTATTATAATAACATAAATTTCTTAAGCCTAATACATAATCATCAAGAAGAATGTATTGCAACTACTAAATATCTCAATGTATTTCTTTCAAAACTAATTTAATTACTTTATTTTTAACCACTTGATAAATTTCTGATTTAATTTTGATCTAAAAAGTTCTCTTCAAGCATACTAAACTAAATACGTGCTTGAAGATTTCTGTTTTGAAATAAAGTTTTCTAGGAATTTTTAAAATGCTGAATAATGATGGAAGATGCAAAATAAAAACATCTTAGCCTAAGGCACTAAGAAACCAAAATGACTTCTCTTATGTTTCCCTACAATACAATCAGATATCATCATGTCCAAAAGCATCAGCAAAAATTCTCAGTTATAATGAAGAAGGAATTCATAGGGCCTGGACTCCATCTCAGGCCTGTCCATGCTGGTCGTGCTCGGCTGCCTCTCCCGTGGACTCTGAACTCTCTGCTTAGTGCCTGTGGGAATGATAATGGAAGGATAAGACCCCCTCCAGACAGGGGAATCTTGAAGATCACATCCAGGTTACTCATCACCTAAGAGAAAACAGACACTAATCACCCCTGCCTCCAGACACTATCTATCAGAATGTAAGCACAGGCTTATCGGTTATTAACTATTTGGAATGTAACTGCGGGCTTATTGATTATTGACTGTTTGGACACGTACACATGGGGTAGGTGGTGGGTTTGGGCACGTACACATGGGGTAGGTGGTGGGTTTGGACACGTACACATGGGGTATAAAAGATTTTCACAAATGCTGGACGGGGTCCTTGGCTAAGAGGAGACTCTGCCTTGGGCCCGCCGGTGTAATAAACCGCACTCCACTATCTGCATTGTCCTTCTGAATGAGTCTGTTTCCCGGAAAGCGTGGCTATAACAATAATATTTTAAAAGCAAAACTGTCCCAAATTCAGATATCATAATAGTGATAGTTCAGACAGATAGGTGAGAGGCAGATGAAGAGAATAGACAGAGGATAGATAGATAAAGTGATGGTTAACTAGATTTACTGACAAGAAGTTGCACCACAGAACAGACTCTCAGGAACTGTTTTCAGGCCAGGCCTTCTTCAACCCATTGGAACTTTCCAGGTCACCCTTATATGTGCAAAAATGGGCACAGAGAAGGCTTCCTCATAATATCCCTGGGTTTCTAGCAGGGTTACAAATACCAAGATGATACAAATTGGCTCTGGGTTTTCCAATTCATGTTAGTTCACATTTCTATATGGGAAATAGTAAGTGATAAGAGACAAAAATAGTCCCTTTTAAAAACCTAGTTTTCCCATTGAAATTATTTGAATGAAGCTGAAGAACCAGCTTGTATTGCGCATTCAGGTTAGCATTAAATCTGGAAAAACAGATTTGGAGTCTGAATCCAGGTACCCAAAGAAGAAGAGCCCAGGCCAACAATGAGTGATCTGAGTATAGAAGCTGGCCATGAGAAACCAGGCAAGGAAGAAAATTCTGCATATGGGGAGCCTGAAAGTATCATATCTGGGCATTTTTGCAAATCTCAAAATACAAGATATTTGCCCAGGGGCCCTGTAAGGCCAAGGAGAACTATGTGCTCAGTCATGTCCATCTCTTTTTTGACCCCATAGACTGTAGCCCACCAGGCTTCTCTGTCCATGGATTTCCCAGGCAAGAATACTGGAGTGGGTTGCCATTTCCTCTTCCAGGGGATCTTCCTGACCCAGGGATCGAACCTGAGTCTCCTGCATTGGCAGGCAGATTCTTTACCACTAGTGCCACTCGGGAAAACTTTGCTGCTCAATAAAGTGAAGTCAGTTCTTAGGGCAAGAGGGCAGGAGAAGAAGAAAATAGTCATTGTTACTTCACAATCACAGAAACCTATCAGTTGCCATTGTAATAGGCGTTTTCTTATGTGGAATTTCAAGAAAACTGAGAGTAGAAATTACTCGTTTGTATGCAGGGCTAGGACTTGCCCCTCTGTGATTCTACTGCATCACATGCATCTGGCATAGGATTTAGAGTTTTATGCAGGAGGAATGTTCTGTTTTCAAGAAATGATCCCTCACTTTTATATAGCACTTTAGAGTTTATAAAGATCGTTTACATTCATGATTATATGTTGTGGTAGATAGCAGTTTTAACAATAGCCCTAAGATGATTGGATTGCAAATGGAAGAAAATCCAACTCAAGTAAATAGAAAGTTATTTAATTATGCCAGAAACAGGGAGTTTCTCATTTCAGGCAGAGGTGGCTTCAAATGCTAAATAATGGCACCAGGATATAGTCCCTCTATCTCTCTGTCTCTGTGTCTTGTTTCTCTTTTCTCTCCACTGTGTTTACTCTCAGTTATCTTCTCCCTGTGTGATAGCAAGCAGGGTCACCAATAGTGTGGGCGACCAACCTTCCTACTTAATAAACCTACCTCGGAAGTAGAGAGCTACAGTAAGAGTCCAAGGTGTGGTCAGGCCAGGGTTGTGAATCCATCCCCAACCCATCTCTGTGGCCAGGGCTATGTGGATTTCCTGTTGGTCAAGAGTGGAGGTCAGCTCCACCCAACCCACAGGGACTGAAAGTGAGAAAGACTTGACCCCTGAAAAGCAAGAAGGGATGCTGGGCAGGCAGTAGAACAGATGTCCACTATAAAATTATAACGATCTTTTTCACACACGAAGTTAAGAAGCTTGATCAATATTACACAGAAAACCTAGGTTTTTGACTGGCTAAGACGAAGCTTAATTCCAAACCCATTCACTAGCCTACTGCTAGTAAAGAAGTTAAATACCTGCTTCTCTGTCCTCTCTTGGAACTAGACATAGCTCCTCGCACTTCTGGTCAATACAGATGAGCTGAAGATTGCTGGACTCTTCCAGGGAAACATTTGTATTCTTGATACCAGGGGCAGGCAAAATAAGGGACGTCTTGTCCCCTTCCTCCTGCCTTTACTGAAGACATAATACCTGGAGGTGCAGCATCACAGACTCAGTTATGAAAAAAGGCATCAAGGCAACACACTTGCAACAGAATATAAATCTAGAAGAAAGCTGGGTTTTAGTAGCATCATCAAGGCACTCCTAACCCTGAATTGCCAGTCTAAACTTCTTGTGATAGATGACTTCATTGGCATTTTAGGCCACTTCTAGGTGAAATTCTGGTTTTTGTTTGTTTTTAGTAAAAGCATTCCTGATATATATTAACACCAATAGCTGATCTATAATTAGGAAACTGATACCTAGGGTCTCATAGAAAATGTGTCTTTTTTATATGTTAGAGACTTTAACTCTTTCAGAGTTCCAAGTTCTTGGATGAATTCTCACAGTAACTCCCATGGACTAACTGTATTATCTGCCTTAAATTCTTATTGTGAGGATGAAATTGCATTTTTTTAGAATGGCTTAAAACCATAGAGATCTTTACAAAAGAAAAGCGGTCTTATTACAAGAACCATCTATAACTTCTTTCAATTTAAGAGGATATTAGAGAATATAAAAAATCATTTGTGGCTACCTAAATTAAAAAATGTTTGATAACATCCAGAAATTCCTTGTTGTGATTTAATTCCAAGAATTTTAGATAGAATTTATATGCACCAGGAAATCATTAGTCACTTCAATTTTACCTCGCATATTTTTAAATGCTTTAATGTGAATAAGTATTTAAATAAAAACAAGAAAAAGGCACAGCAGAGTGACCAACCCTGTATTTCCCAGGAGTGTCCCAGTGTCAGCACCAAAAGTCTCATATCCTGCAAATCCTTAATTCCCTGTTGGTTGCTCCCACTTATGACCCTGCCAATTTTGTTATCTTTCAGTCTTTTCAGTTATGTTGACTTTCACTGTTTCTAATGTTAAAGGTCTAATAATTTCATTTACAGGCATATCTCCCTTTATTGTTTTTCATTTTATTACTCCTCACAGGCATTTCATTTTTAACAAATTGAAGGTCCATGGCAACTCTGCGTTGAGGAAGTCTGTTGGTGCCATTTTTCCAATAGCATTTGCTCATTTTGTCTCTCTGTTCATATTTCGGTAATTCTTGGAATATTTCAAATCCTCCACTATCAAAAAGGTTACAACTCACAGAAGGCACAACTCACAGGTAATACAGTTTTTAGCAATAAAATTATTTGTAATTAAGGTAGGTACATTGTTTTTTAAGACATAGTACTATTTCATACTTTATAATAGATTATAATTTAGTGTAAGCATAAATTTTAAATGTGCTGAGAAACTTGCACTATTGAAAGATATTTGCATTAGTGTGGTGTCTGGAATTGAATCCTAATAATCTCTGTGGTATGTCTCTGTTCATTCACTCAGCAAACATTTGTGAGGCAGTTCATCAATACGGCAGGCTCCATGGAGCTCATATCCAAAGAGTTCATAATCCTGGTGGTGAGACTTGACCTCAACTATAATTGAATCACTATAATACCACTTCAGACTGACCCTAGCAAAGTTGTTTACTAACATCTACGGGGTTATATATCTTTTGAAAATATCTTGTTTTCTCCAGCAATAGGTGGCAAGTAGGAACTTTTTTTTTTATCCAGGTCAAAAATTGAAGACAAGTTGCAGACCAATCCTGCTGCAAATTCAAACATTTAAAAGCAAAGGGTCTTCAAAATAGTCATGCACTTAAAATAAAGAAAAGATTCAGTGAGGTCCTGCTATCTGCCCTAGCCACTCTGAGAAGCACTTGAACTGGAAGGTTTACTCTAAGAGAATCACATTTACATTCTAATGACAAGATTGGCTAACCTTTAAGTTAAATTATGCAGAACAGGCCTGACCAGAGTGGGGTGAAAAGACCAAACAGGCATTGAAAACTTTGACTCAACACTAAAGGTACAACACCCTGCTGAATTTGCCAGATTCCAGTACTTCATTCACAAAGGGATAGCAAAGTCCATAAATCTTTTTCTAGCTAGCTATTTATCTTGGGAACCATTCATTTAAACAAAGGAAAAAAACAACAACACTATTTTGAGTATTCTCTATGCTAATGAACAAACCCTCTGCTGTGGCATTACAGTGATACTTGAACTCCTTGCCATAGATACCACTAGAGTATGGAATTCTTACTAAAGTCCTTCAAATCCAAACTAACAAGCACTAGGATATGAAATGAATTTAATGCAGACACACACAAGAGGCAGAGATGTAAACTCCTATGACATTTTGAAATATATTATCTTGCAACAAATATGAGAGATACCTCGAGGTTATTCTTTTAAAATATAGAGGTAATATATGTATTACCAAACAAAATACTTGGGTGTCTCAAGGACTTGACAAGCTGACCTGTGAGTGAGGTCTTAAGAAATGAACAATGAGTTTGCAAAATTAAGGGAGGAAAAGTGATTTTAGGCAGACGAGATAGCACTGTGCAAAAGTGTCTATAGGAAAGAGCTTGATACCGTGGGAAACAAGGATGTTTTAAACAAGTTAAGAATCTCAAGAATGGTATATTCTCATTCAGAAATGTACTGAAAAGAAGACTGGAGTAACCAAAATGGTGGCAGGATTTGGGGTCACACTAAGCGTTTTGGACCATCCATTCTAACTTCTGGGATGATAATGGAGTTTTTTAGATAGTAGAGTGATGTGTTGCTTAATTAGCAATGAGAAGAATGGATAGAAGAGGGAAGGGGGGTCAGGAAAACCAATGAAGAGCAAGGAATGATGTAGATTCAAACTTGGATCTTTCTCAAAATTTATTCATCTATTTAACATCCAGTTCAGTTCAGTTCAATCGCTTAGTCATGTCCGACTCTTTGCTACCCCATGGACTGCAACACACCAGCCTTCCCTGTCCATCACCAACTCCCGGAGCTTACTCAAACTCATGTCCATTGAGTCGGTGATGCCATCCAACCAATCTCATCCTCTGTCATCTCTTCTCCTCCTGCCTTCAATCTTTCCCAGCATCAGGGTCTTTTCAAATGAGTCAGTTCTTCACATCAGGAGGCCAAAGTATTGGAGTTTCAGCTTCAGCATCAGTCCTTCCAATGAATATTTAGGACTGATTTCCTTTAGGACTGACTGGTGGATCTCCTTGCAGTCCAAGGGACTCTGAAGAGTCTCTCCAACACCACAGTTCAAAGCAACAATTCATCGGCGCTCAGCTTTCTTTATAGTTCAACCCTCACATCGATACATGACTACTGGAAAAACCATAGCTTTGACTAGATGGACCTTTGTTGGCAAAGTAATGTCTCTGCTTTTTAATATGCTATCTAGGTTGGTCATAGCTTTCCTTCCAAGGAGTGTCTTTTCATTTCATGGCTGCAGTCACCATCTGCAGTGATACTGGAGACCAAAAAAATAAAGTTTCTCACTGTTTCCATTGTTTCCCCATCTATTTGCCATGAAGTGGCAAATTCAACACCCAACACAGTATTAATTGAGTCTATACTAGGCACCGTGAGCCTATACTAGGAACCATGAGCTAGCTAGACACTGAGCCTATACTAGACAACATGAGCTAACTAAACACTCAAAAATGGTACTGGTAGAGTCAAAACCTCAGCTTTCACAAACACAGTGACCACATCCCTGTTTGCATAAAACAGCTGTTTAGTATAACTGTAAATAAAAAACAATGCACTGTCAAAGTATCCCAGATTATATAATACATCCTATACTCATTCAACTCACAGAGATTCAGTTCTGGAAACCAGAAGAAAGCCATTACACAAATTATAAAGAGCACATTTAAACGAGTATAGTATGTTTAACAAGGATACGTGCTCTAGAAATGAAGTGGGGAAAGAACCTAGTGTGTGTGTGTGTGTGTGTGTGTGTGTGTGTGTAGATGCGAGAGAGAGAGAGAGAGAGTTTTAACAAGGTGAATGTGGACAGTGGCATTCAAAGGAGTGAGCCAGAGAGCAATCAGAGGGCAGAGTTCCAGGCACAGGGAACAGTTGTGCAAAGCCTCTGAACAGAAGCAGGCCTGATATGTTTGAGGAACAGGGAGGCCTGCATGGCCAGATCACCATGAGGAAAGGGAAGGATAACAGGATAAGATCAGAGAACCAGTGAGAGACAAGACTGCTTCGGCCCTTGAACCAGACAAGAAATACAGACTCAGGTAACTTTCGAATTAGAAAGCCCATCAGAGGCGCTCAGCTCATGCCCACCAAGGAGATGATGAGAAATCTAAGAACCTTTGAATGAAGCTAGTTTATACTTACAGGGTTGTGTTTTTTTAATTGAATTGTTGTATGTCTTACTTTAAAAGTATTATATCTATGTTTCCCTTAATCAATAAAATGGCATCTTTTTAATTAAAATTTTAAGGTAATTAATTACCATGATTTCCCTGAAAACTCATATTTATGAAATACGCTTGGCCTTATCCATTATAAAAAAGGCCAATTTTGGCTGGGTATATGCTCCACACGTAAGCCTCTAAAAGGGGGTGAATCTGCTAAGTTGAGAAAGAAAGGCTTCAACAAGCAGTGCATCCTGGAAAGAGAAAGCAGCCACCAGGCTCAACATGGTTTGGGAACTGGTTGTAAAGAACAGATCATGTGACAGCCTTGAGCTCAGTATTGCTGATCACCTCTTGTCATATTACTGATCAACACCCTGTGTCTCAAAAGACAATTACCTTTTAGTCAACTTCCCATTTCACAAAAGCACCCCTTTCAAAAACTCCACACTGCAAATATTTTCTTAGTAATCTCATATGTTGTACAGGTATCTCCTGCCTCCTCGCTGGGCCTGAAATGCAATTTGTGGCTGAATGAGGCAGCCAGAGCCCCCTCTGAATTGCATTTTCACTGATTATCTTTCTCTGCTCTTCTCCCTTCCCACTTCATTCTGCAGAGCCTATCTATGTGGGGCTATGCCCTTTCGATCCGAGTTTTCCACTGTGACCCTCACTGGTGCGGATGAAGATACAGTTATCAAAGCTAATGAGAGGTTTGAAAAGACTGAAATCCACTTCCAGTTGCAGGGCCAATTAATGCCAAGTTTACATATTCATTTTAAGTAATTTGACAATCTGGACTTTCCACTTGTCTCTTCTCTCCTCTGTTTTTATCCCAGCTGTAGAGAGCAGCAGGATTTGCATCTTGCCTGGATCTGCTTGTTCCTTTGCTCAGGCTGTCTTTCTGCCCATTCTCTGGGGAGCTTCTCATTCACTGTTTAACAGGCCAGCTCTTCCACACATGTACCCGAGCCCCTGCAACCGTTGTTATTGTCTTTCTGTATCCTCACAGTCCACATTAGACATCTATGATAGAATTTGCCATATGTTACATATTTTTATTTTTAATTATGGTAAAATGTAAAACATAAAGTTTACCAGCTTGACCATTTTTAAGGGTACAGTTTAATCATGTTACATATTAACACAATGCATTCACATATATTCATGCCCAAGAATTAATGCTTTCAAATTGTAGTGCTGGAGAAGACTCTTGAGAGTCCCTTGGACATCGAGGAGATCAAACCAATGAATTCGAAGGGCAATCACCCCTTAATATTCATTGGAAGGACTGATGCTGAAGCTGAAGCTCCAATACTTTGGCCACCTGATGCAAAGAGCTGACTCATTTGAAAAGACCCTGATGCTGGGAAAGATTGAAGGCCAAAGGAGAAGAGGGCAGCATAGTAGAGATGGTTAGATCGCATCACCGACTCAATGGACATGAATTTGGGCAAACTCTGGGAGATAGTGGAGGACAGAGGAGCCTGGCATGCCACAGCGCATGGGGGCGCAAGGATTCGGACATGACTTAGCCACTGAACAACAACACATTCACACTATTGTGCGACAAATCTTCAGAACTTTTTCATTTTGCAAAATTAAAATTATACACCCACTAAACAATTCTCCCAATTTCCCCTCACCCACCCAGCAACAACCATTCTACTTCTTGGTTCTTCAAATTTGACTAGTTCAGATACTTCATATAAGTCAAATAATGTAGTACTTGTCTTTTTCTAACTGGCTTATTCACTTAGCATAATATTCTCAAGGTTCATACAAATGGCAGCATGTGTCAGAGTTTCATTCTTCTTTAATATTTCATTGTATGTATGTAATATTTTGTTTATTATTCATCCATCAACGAACACTTAGGTGGCTTCTACCTTTTGGCTGTTATATGATGCTGTGATGAAACATGAGTATACAAATATCTCTTTGAGACCTTGCTTTCAATTCTTTTGGAAAAACATCCAAAATTGGAATTTCTGTATCACACGGATCCAATTTTTTGAGGAACTACCATATTGTTTTCCATAGTGACTACACCTTTTACATTCCCATCAACAGCACACAAGGATTCCAGTTTTCTGACATCTTTACCAATGCTTTCATTCTCTGGCTTTTTTGACAGTAACCATCCTCATGGGTGTACAGTGACTGTCACGTACTATTTTAATTATCTGTTGTCTAGCACTGACTTCCTTCCAAGAGAGAGAGCTAAGTCTTTTCATCTGTATGTTGCTAATGTCTAATCATGAGTCTAAACCATAGTATGTCCTTTAAAAAAGAGTCCATTCAAAGAATAAATGTTATAAAACCTCAGATAAGCCTTAGGCTTCTTTAGCAACAGAAGGGCAGGTGACTCACCGTACCCTTTCCTCCAGTGGGTCAAGGAGTAGAGAGTTCATTGCTGGAAGCTGCAGTAGCAATGGTAAGAAAACAAGAGTTGGCAAACTAGTTCCATGTCCCTTTAATTAGAAAAAAATGGCAGATTGGGATGACAGTAAGAAGCTGACTCAAGACTGAGAGACAGCCCTGTGCATTTTTAATGCGAAGAAAATCCGATCTGCCCATGGTCTTCAGTCCCTAAACTGGCAGTGTTCACCATCTCTACTCCCCTGAGGAACACTTGAGAAACACATATGAGCGTAAGTGTGTGTGTGTGTGTATGCTCAGTCATGTCCAACTCTTTGCAACCCCATGGACTGTAGCCCACCAGGATCCTCAGTCCATGGGATTCTTCAGGCAAGAATACTGGAGTGGGTTGCCATTTCCTATTCCAAGTTATCGTCCTGTCCCAGGGGTCGAACCTGTATCTCATGCATTGGTCAGCGGATTCTTTACCCCTTGGCCACCTGGGAAGTTCCTGGCCATGGGGGTCACTGGTTACCTAAGAACGGGGTTTTCTGTGTTCCTGGCCCCCTCTGTCAATACATAGAGAGATTCTATGCAGGTACTTCTAATTAGGTTTTAGGATTCAAACAATCCTGGAACACAGCCCACTGGTGAATTGGAGAATGCCATAGAGTTTATCATAATTTTACACATGGCAAAACCAAGATTCTTCATGAATATAAACAATGGCACAAGATCAAAGATCATATCCCAAAGGTCCTAATTCTTCTCTTTGTGGAGCTTGGCCTTGTGAACTTTACCAGCAATTTAAAGATGCATTTTGCATATTTCATTGTCAAGCTGTTAATATATTCCTTTCCCTGCCGCTCGGTTTTTCTAAGAGAGCCCAATCCCTTGCTTTATGTTCCTTCTGTTACTTCTTATTAAAGAATCGGTAGTTTTCTGTTGCCCAACATTCCACACTTTCAAAGCACAGGCCTTCCTAGGTAGTATATTCCTTAAATAATTACAGGTCTCTTTTAAAATAAACTCTTTCCAACTTGTTACCAGTCTATATTTTTACTGGCT
This sequence comes from Cervus canadensis, assembly GCF_019320065.1. Taxonomy (NCBI): domain Eukaryota; kingdom Metazoa; phylum Chordata; class Mammalia; order Artiodactyla; family Cervidae; genus Cervus; species Cervus canadensis. Next base: position 17,327,561 of record NC_057416.1, read on the forward strand.
TTTGATTCTGCCTTTAGAGTTGTTTCAGCAACGCTAATTATAAAGAAAAAGATAAGGTCAAACTGTTTTTTCTTCCCCATTCATAGCAGCTCAAAAAATGAATTGTAGCATTCTTCTTTCTTATTTGTACAGGTATTGATGTGTTCATTGTGGCAACATCTTCACAGATAATAAAAACGACATCCTTTTTGTAAATGTGCTAATTATCTCTTCTTGATCAAGAAAAAAACATTGAATTAGCTTCCAGCTACAGAGTTTCATTTACATCCATATTTCATGCTGGCAAGGAGCCTGGAGTATTTTGTGCTACTTCGTACTTTGGCTAGGAAATAAAAATATTCTGGAAAATCATTACTAAGAAATGCTTAAAATAACCAATGTATACTATTGGTTGTGCGAGATCACCACCTGTTAGGCTATAATACTGATGTAAATGCAAAGAAATTGTGAGGAAACTAAACAACAAACAGGATGAACGGTTCGCAACATCCAACTTGAGCCATGAGGATTAATTCAGTCAACTTTGAACATGCAGAAATAACTCTGCTATTAAATAACTATTTGCACCAGGAAGAAGCAACCTGCATATTTTTAAGACATAAAAGCTATATCATCCCCTGGCAACAGAAGAGGCCAACATATTCATGATGGTTCATTCATTTATTTCTTTTCACTTGTTCAGCCTCAAGACCAAAATTGTTTGTGATTGCAGATTAGGCTTCCCAAACTGTTACCTTTGATTATAGTTCTTTGTTATTTTCTGAAAGCCTATTTAGTTGTGAAATTGGATGTAAAATCATATTCTTGGCAGAAAAAAAAAATCCTGATCCTTAATCTTAATTTACATATTTGAACCTCAAAGAAATTAGTACGATTTATGTTTATAAAATAATACCTTCAGTACCATGAAATGTTACAATGTGAAACCCAAAATTATTCACTATCAAAAGAGAGAAAATGAGAGAGAAATAGAACTTTTCTTTTTTGTTTTAGTGGGAACCAGATTTTTAATTCCAACCAAAAGACAGTTTCTAATAAACAGATAAAACTGGCTTGCCCTTAATTCTAATGCATAGAAGTCATAAGCTAAGTAATCCACATAGTTCTCATTCTCTTTCTATCCCAATCTTAACAGTGCAGACATACTGACTTCCATAAAATGTTGGTGAGCTATTTAATAGGAGCCCAGTGCAAGACCAGAGGTTGTTTAGCCCGTTTCTCCAGGTTGGTCTGGATATCGGTGCTCCCAGGTTAAACAATAATGAAATGGCTTCCCAGGGGCTCAGTGGTAAAAGATCCACCTGCCAATGCAGGAGGCACAGTTTCCACCCCTGGATTGGGAAGATCCCCTGGAGAAGGAAATGGCAACCCACTCCAGTATTCTTGCCTGGAGAATCCCATGGACAGAGACTGGCGGGCTACAGTCCATGTAGTCACAAAGACTTAGACACAACTGAGCAACTAAACAACAACAAATGTAAAAGTAAGATATGGAGCTAGAATGAAAATTTAAATCTTTTGCTTCTCAGTCCAGAGTTCTTTTTACCAGAATACTATAGCTCTGTGACTTTCGGACCAGGCTTTTACCTTTTCAGATTCTCTGTGTCATTATTAAATTTAATGTTTTAACACTACCCAAGCCTGCTCATTGAGCTGTTTTGACACAACACATTCACATAACCATACAATATAAAATATACATATAAGATATTCTGCCCTTGAAAAATAATCAAAATTGAAATATCAAAACATTGAATGTGTCACTCATACGAACTACTCTGTCACCTGATAATAGTAATAACTTATGAAAACCTCCAGAGAAGAAAAGTGACAGACTCATTGATGTGCCTTTCCGGATGCATGCACTTGGCTTGTGTTCTGGCCGTGGAATCTCTGACAAGAATTTGTGACGGTGCCTTGATTCTAGAGCCAGTCACTGCTGCCAGTATAAACCAGAGGCACGTCCTCAGTGGGCCGCACCCCTGCCCTCATATCAACCATGAACTATACCTGATAACACCTGCCTGATACCTACGCCAGCCATCTCTTCCCTCCCCGTCAGGGTTTCCCGTTGGTACTAAAATGCAAGATGCCACAGAACTTTCTCAATATCCATATATCTGGAACCCAAAAGTGAGGGAGAGGATGCCCCATGGGATGAAATTTGACCAATGGAAGACAGCTACAAGCAGGTAAGTTCTGGGGCTTTCTGCTCTTTGCGTGGACTGTTCAGAGAGGCAGCCCCTCTTGCAGCTTTGCTGATGACATTCTATGTGACATGTGACCAACTCAGTAACAACCCCGTTATATTTTTATTCCCTCTTCCCCAGTCTGACTCACCTTTCCCCTGATGTTTACTTCCTTGGGTTGCATTCATACTAAACCATAGACCCTAATATTTGTCTCAAGCACTATTTTCTAAGAAACCTAGGCAGAGACACTATCTAATTAGGAATTAGAAAAAAGATTAATTACAAATGAAGGGTCCAGTTGAATATAGAAATTATGAATGTACCTTTAGTCAGTAAGTAGAGTTATATGATGCTTTTTCCCAGCACCCCAGGAATAAAAGTAGAGAAAATAAGCAATTAGGTTCATTTGTTTATTTAACCAATTGAGTTTCCCCTAAATGTGACTACCATTAGGGATTCCAAAATATAAAAAAATCCATTGGGTTCTATTTGTTGCTTCTTTAGAAATTAACTTTATATAGTGAAATTAAAGTTGACATAATTCAAGACACAGGTGAAATAGTATTTGTGAAGAGTCAAGAGGGAAGTAAAGAATACATTAGAAGACAAAGATGGGTGAGAAAAATTGAAGGTACAGATGAGATCAGAGAACAAGCCAGTCAGGAGGGGGAATACAGGCAGCAAAAGGCAGTGGAAAAAAATGTCAGGACATATTTCAGATATTAAGCCGCTCTGTGTGACAGCAAGTCCACAGTATAAGCCTAAGAGAGAGTGGTCTTACAGAGCATGAACGAAGATTGTAAAATGAGATGAATCCAAAGAACTGAGGCAGAAATGCTGGGTGTTTCATCAGTGTGAACTGAAAGCATGTAAGATAAACCAGAAGATGATGCGTCCCACCTAAGTCTTTATTCTTCCCTAAATTTGGCATCATCAACTTGATGCACATGAATTTGAGAAAACTCTGGGAGACAGTGAAGGACAGGGGAGCCTGGCGAGCTGGTGTTCATGGGGTTGCAAAGAGTCAGACGCGACTGAGCCACTGAACAACAACAAATTTGGCTAAGATAGGAAGAAGCTGCAATTAAGAGGGGAAGATGCTGAGCTCATCAACTGCTCAATTAAAATAACCATCAGTCCAATAAGGGATGAAAAAGATTTCACAGGTCTTTTCTGGATATAAATATCTTTACCATCGCCATGCTGCTAAGCCAGTTCCTGTGGTGAGAAGTGATACAAATAGGAAAGATAGCAGGCAGGAGTGAGAGGAAGGAAGGAAGAAATCATTAGGAAACAGAATAGGAAGTTCACCTGAACACAATACACATAAGAACTATGGTGGGGAGGTGAATCAGTGTGGGAGGATGCAGGGAGGGGCTGTAGAAATGCTGTGTCCACAGGCGATGAGAAATGTAGATGATGAAACCTCCTATTACGGAAATGGGTGGGGTTTCCCATTCTCTGACTAAATCACGCCAGGAATTCAGTACCATGCAGGGTTAAAGTTACTGCTTTTTTAAATTACGCCATTTCCTTCTGTAAGCAATGCCAAATGCCTCAAACTGAGAGATATTCAACCTTATTAGAAGATTCTAGAGTGCTCATAATTATAACCTTGCTGTGGCTTACCTCAGGACCACACAGCCTGTCCTACTCCTAAAAGTCTCCCAGCATCACCTGTATCACCACCTAGGAGAGCTGCTGATGAAAAGTCCTTGCAAAGATCCCGAATGGAGAAGAGAGGCAGAGACCATCTGAACCTGTCTCTGGACACAGCAGGCAAATATGCACGCATGTAGAAAACAGGAGGTTTTCGTGGTGGCCTCCAGGTGAGCTCGTGAAAATCACTTTCCTGAATGTTGGAGAAAAAATACGATGATCGGCATTCCTTTCCTGAGTCTGTGACTCCTTGGTTCTCTAAAAGCTTAGAGTGATCCAAGAGTTCATATACATTGCCCTGGTCTTCACTTTTCCAGCATCTCATGAAGTTTGAAAGCATTAAATTCCTTGAATTAAATACCATCCTGTTTGAAAAGCCTGGAGCAATTTCTGGTTTTTGAACAGAACCCTAGCCCCCTAACTGATAGCTTTTTTTTTTTTTTCCCTTCTCTGTAATACCCATCTTAACATGGAAATTGGTTATTTTTTAGTGCAACAGTAAGTTTTTAAGACTTTATTTTTTCATAAGCTATAGGTTTTCTTTTACGACTTCCAATGAAAGTGTCAGAGTAAACATAAAAATATCTCTGAAATATTATAAAGTTCATATTATTAGAGCTTATCAATATGGTACTCTTGCTATTACAAAATGAAATGAATTAATAATATATTTGTTTCCTTGGAGTAAATCCAACTTTATAAGTTTTGAACCTGATTTTTTTCCATGTGTAACTTAATAGAAGCCATAAAATTCCAGAACAGTTTGCTCCATAACAGGTGAAAGGAAAGAATTTAATAACTGCTCAGGCATGAAAGAAATACTTTCCACCTCTTTTTAAGGAACACTGTTGGATTTAGGAAATAACTACTTATTCATTTGATTATGGCTATAGTAGAAACTGTTAATTAATATTATAATATTTTTTGTAATTTAAGGCATAATTTTAATTCACTTTCATTACTTAAGTGGAAAATTGCCAAATTATCCTTTAAATAATTTTCTACCTTTCTATTACAAAAATGTTTTTATCATTATTATAATTTCTGATGTTTAAGAAGGAAGAGCAATAGTTTATAAGAGTTGATAATTTCATAAGCATTTTTAAAGCTACAGAGCAGACAAATCAGTTTACCCAATTAAACAAGTACAGAGAAAGATGTGACTCATACACACATAAAGATGCCATGAACAGCAGCCCACCAGGCTAATAGTAATAAACATTCCACTTTTCTATGAACAACGTTGGCACAATGGGAGTTGGGGGAACTGAGATAACCCACAGTTCCATGAGAATCTAGAGATGGGGCAGATGAAAAAAAGCACACTGACCTGCCATAGATGCAACAGCCTGGAAACTGTTCCAGCCAGTTCTACGAACAATTTCAAGATTCTACACTGAGAAAAAGAGTGATTTTTGTGACTAGCTTTGTAGGAAAGTCTGTATTTGTGAAAGTCTAAAAATTATCTCAAGCTAAAATCAGAAAGAAAGGAAAAGAACTAAATCATATAAGCACAGACACTTGCAGAGAAGTTGCATCATTCCTCTGTGTGGCCACCTTTTCCATTTCAAAGAACAGTCACTGTGAAAGTACTGTCATATCCCCGCTACTAGAATCAATGAACCATCTTCAGAATGTAGAATGGACTACCAGATCAAGTGACCAAAATCAGATTACTGAGTTTGGGGGTCACTAAAGATTCTAGTGATCAAAAATTTAAGGGAAGCCTGAGGCAGAATGCTTTCTATTTTATTAATTCCATTATGAATCAAATTATATATTTTCCACACAGGTAATTTTAAACATCCAAGAATACACTACTGTGGCTAAAGAATCTGTAAAAGAATAAAAAAAAATCCTGTCGAGGGAGAATAGTGGGATGACATTGTCATGCGAGTGTATGCTCCTTGGTTCTTGTCTCGTCACACCAAAGATTTGGAGTGACGGACATTAAAGCCGTCGGCGTGTCACAGCTCTCGGGTCTTGGACAGACCATGTTATAGCTCTCAGGCCTCCAATAGACCGTGTTATAGCTCTTAGACAAATCAGTGTTACAGCTCTATTTTATTTAGATAATAGCAGGAAAATCCATCTTCGAGGCATGATAGCATGTCGACCCAAAGACGCAAAGAGAAGAGTGCCCCGGTATGCCGGGGGCGGGGGGCGGGGAGCCCTTTGGCTCCTCTTTTTATATGTTTTTTTCTTCCCCCTGGGCCTGCCCTATGCAAATTGGGCTTAGTCAGGAATGCTGTTCTACCTGAAGTCCTCACTCCTGTCCTCAGACCTTCCTTTGTTCTATTTTTGCGGGCTTTTCCCTTCCTTGTCTTTTAGCCACTGCCATTTTGGACACCTGTTTTCTATTCTAACTACCTAACAGCATCATCAACTCAATGGACTTGAGTCTGAGCAAACTCCAGGAGATAGCGAAGGATGGGGAAACCTGGCATGCTGCAGTCCGTGGGGTTGCAAATGGTCAGACATGACTTAGCGACTGAACAAGTAAAAAAGAGAAAAAGCAATTAGAGAACGTTACACAGATTCTTAGTGAGTTCAACCACATGAAAGATATTCACTCTCCTAAATGATTAAAAGCATTAACTTAATAGCTACTATCAGGAAGATAGAAGAAATTTTAAGAAACCCTATATCAAAGGATATGGGGATTTTTCTTCCCTTACCTCTGTTTAAATATGAACATAAGCCACAAAAATATACAGAGTTTCATTTATTTATGTTTAATTTGATGATCTATTTTTTGCACATGGGTTTTACCTTTAAGATTCCTATAAAGCTAGGAATTTTATTTTTTATTTTAATTGAATTATAGCTGGTTCAGTTGGTAAACAATCTGCCTGCAACGTGGGAGTCCTAGGTTCAACCCCTGAGTTGGGAGATCCACTGGAGAAGGGATAGGCTACCCACTCTAGTATTCTGGCCTGGAGAATTCCATGGACAGAGAAGCCTGGCAGACAAAAATGAGTTGGACATGACTAACTTTGGGTATTGAGAAAACATATTTGATGTGTACATGTACACTCAGTCAAATCCAACTCTTTGTGACCCCATGGACTATAGATTACAAGGTTCCTCTGTCCATGGGATTTCCCAGGCAAGAATATTGGAGTGGGTTGCCATTTCCTACTCAAGGGGATCTTCCTGACCCAGGGATCAAACCCATGTCTCTTGCGCCTCCTGCATTGGCAGGCGGATTCTTTACCACTTGTGCCATCTAGGAAATCCTATTATTTGATAGTAACCAATAATGGAGCTTCCCTGGTAGTTCAGACAGTAAAGAATCTGCCTGCAATTTAGGAGACCCAGATTTGATCCCTGGGTCAGGAAGATACCCTGGAGGAGGGAATGGCAACCCACTCCACTGTTGCATGCCTTGGAGAATGCCTAGAGAATCCCATGAACGGAAGATTCCCTGGAGGAGGGAATGGCAACCCACTCCACTGCTGGATGCCTAGAGAATCCCACAGACAGAGGAGCCTGGCAGGCTACAGTCCCTGGGGTCACAAAGAGTCGCACACGACTGAGAGACTAACCCTCTCACTTTCACTTTCAATAATATTGAAGTGAAGTGAAGTCACTCAGTCGTGTCTGACTCTGCGACCCCATGAACTGTAGCCTACCAGGTTCCTCTGGACATTTGATTTTCCAGGCAAGAATACTGGAGGGGGTTGCCATTTCCTTCTCCAGGAGATCTTCCTGACCCAGGGATTGAACCCAGGTCTCCTGCATTGTAGGCAGATGCTTTACCATCTGAGCCACCAGTTTAACTTATGAGATTTATGGTAAGATTTAGCACTTTAGTCTCCCTTATCTTCAGCCCCCAAGTTTTATAACCTAGCTTGACTTCTCTTCCTCAACACCTATATCAATAAATGTTAAATAAATAGATGAAAGAATGAATAATGGAGTTTATATCCTCAAATCTCATCCTATCCAGGCACCTCTCCTTGAAGACCACTATTTATTTCTACATTTAATCTGATGTCCTAAAATAATTTTTACTCCAGTACCTAAGGATATTATACAGAAGTCCACTATCTATCAAAAGATACATTATACTTCTCTGCTGTATCTTATTCTAACTATACCTAAGCTTAGACCAACTCAAGACATCACAGCACACTCCATTGCATATTTTTTCATCTGATTAGTTTATAGTAAATCACAAAGCCATGGTGGGATTGTTTTCCTCACAACTTCTAGATCTGAAGTATAAAAAATTATGATTCTACTAATTGAAATTATACTAATACTTTCTATTGTTAGTTCAACTAGCCTTTCCTCAGAAAGAGTGACAATAAGTTGAGTGCACCTCTTTTGTATTCTATGTTTAACTACCAAAACTGCTCAGCTTTCTGTATCTAAAACTCTTATTAGATGCTATTCCATTTTGATTAGATTCTTCCATTCCAGTGGACTGCATTAATTTAGACTATGAAATAGTTACTATCTGAAAGATACAGATAAGAGAAAATACACCATTAACCTCTTTAAACTAGCATAACAAATAGGCCGTATTTCTAGACTGACAGAGCAAGTAAAAGACTTCAAAGACAGATATGGAAAGGCAAAGTCAGACAATAAATACTTACAAATGGTATTTACAAATCATTCAAAAATATCCTTCGCACTAAATAAGTCACAGGATATAGTTTTGTTCTAAAACCAATCTAAGACAAGGTCATGAAGTCCATATAAAAGTGTTGCACCAAATCACCATGATTCACCACACATCTTTAGAAGGCTGAGAATGAAAATGATAAAGAGAATTAATTCCTGATTTACATATTCTGCTAATAAAGTGGCAAGGTCTTATGGAACAAACACAACAGCTGCAAATTATGTAATTATGTATCTGTATGCAAATTTGCAGACATCACATAAATGCTGGAACACTATTTGCAATGCTAATTAGGTGGTTTTTATTGCTGCTGCATAATTCCTACATGTGATTTGGTTCCAGATGTCATTGTAGCTTGTGAAACCTTTATTGTCAGGTTAGCTGAGGTAGCACACATTAACACTACTAATAAAAACTCTATTTGTAATTAAATTACTTGCAGTGACTCAGTGATTTTTCGTCTTCCTGTCCATCTCTCTTACTCACACAGTATGTAGACTGAGTTTTGGGCCAAAGGGGATTTTTCAGTAGCTACATTCTCATACAAGTGGTTAATCTGTTTAATCTCATCCATATAAACTAAGTTCAAGTGTCTAATAAGCATGGAAAAGTTCACATAACAGACTGAAACCAATATGGGTCTTATGGCAGATGCCATAAGGTTTTATTTTCGGTTTTACAGCTATAAGAAGAACAATTTCATTTGCTATATTGTACTATCAGTATTTTAAAAGCCTGAAGAATTATTTCTTTTTTAATAGTACAAAATGTTTTGAAAATCATACAATAGGAAATTGCCATAGTTCTAATTCATACGGAAGAAAAAAAGACATTAAGAAAAAATGTATACTGAGCACCTAATATGTGCATAGCATTGCAGGTGCTCCAAGGAAGGAACATATTAATACCTGAGCCCTCAAATAGCTCAAAAATAGTTGTGAAGGTAAGACATAAAAAGATTTAAAATATACACCATGTATACAAATAGATAGCCATTGGGAATTTGCTGTATGATGCAGGGAGCTCACACCACTTCTTGGTGACAATCCAGAGTCGTGGGAATGAGTGGGAGATGGGAGAGAGGTTCAAGAGGAAGGGGACATATGTGTACCTATGGCTGATTCCTGTTGATGTATCCAACACAATATTGAAAAGCAACACAACGTTGTAAAGCAATTATTCTCCAATTAAAAATTGGACATGGGGACATAGGTAAGCCTATGGCTGATTCATGTTGACCTTTGGTAGAAACCAATGTAATACTATAAAGCAATTATTCTTCAATTAAAAATGAATACAAATTATTAAAATACATACTTAAAAAAAAAACTAAAAGATTATTTAAAGTCTAATACAAGAATATGAGACCTGATCGTCGACCTGGAACTAAAACAGAGAAATGAAATCAGAAATAACCCTCTTAACGATTTGATATTGTTGTTGTTGTCTTCACTGAAGTATAATTGACCTACAACACTAAATCAGTTCCAGTGATTAGCTATTTCTATACATTACAAAATGATCACCATAATATGTCTGGTCATTATGTCACCATACACAGATATTAGAATATAATTGACTATCATTCCTCACGCTGTGCATTTCATTCCTATGATTCATTTATTTTGTAACTTGAAGTTTGTATCTCTTGATTAGTCCTTACTAAAATCCTTACCTATTTCACTCATTTCTCCATCCCCTCCTCTCTGGCAACCACTTGTTGGTTCTCTGTATCTATGAGTCTATTCCCCTTTCTGTCTGGTCCTTCGTTTTGTTTTTTTGGATTCCACATGTAAGTAAAATAATAAGGTATTTATTTTTCTCACTCTGACATCTCACTAAGCATAATACCCTCTAAGTCCAACCATGTTGCAAATGGCAAGATTTCTTTATATTTTTATGACTAAGTAGTATTTCACTGTGTATATATATATCACATCTTTTTTATTCACTCATCCATTGACAGACACAGGTTGTTTTCATATCTTGGCTATTGTAAATAATCCTGTAATGACCATAAGGGTGCATATATCTTTTTCAATAAGTGTTTTCATGTTCTTTGGATAAACACCCAACAGTGGAATGACTGGATCATATGATAGTTCCATTCTTAATTTCTTGAGCAACTCCATAATGTTTTCCACAGAAAAGTAAAAGTGTTAGTTGCTTAGTCATATCCAACTCTTTGTGACCCCATGGAGTGTAGCCTGCCAGGCTCCTTTGTTCATGGAACTCTCCAGGCAAGAATACTGAAGTGGGTAGCCATTCCCTTCCCCAGGCAATCTTCCCAACCCAGGGACTGAACCTAGATCTCCTGCATTGCAGGCAGATTCTTTACCATTTGAACCAAATTTGGAGGGGTGCACCAATTTACTCTCCTACCAACAGTGCACAAGACTTCCCTTTTTCTCCACATTCTCTACATGTTATTTCTTGTCTTTTTAGTAATAGCCATTCTAACTCACTATGACTCTGATTTGCAATCCCCTGAAGATTAGCGATGTGGAGCATCTTCTCATGTGCCTGTTGGGCATATATGTGTCTTATTTGGAAAAACGTCCATTCAGCTCCTCTGCCCAGTTTTTACTCCCATTATTTGTTTTCTTCTTGTTGACTTGTTTGTATGAGTTCTTTATGCATTTTGGATACTAATGTCTGAACAGATATATGATTTCCCAATATCTTTTTCCATTCAACAAGCTGCCTTTTTGTTTTGAGATCATTTCCTTCACTATGCAGAAGCCTTGTAGTTAAATGCAGTGTCATTTATTCTTGCTTTTGTTTCCCTTGGCTTGGGAGTTGGAATTACAAAAACATTGCTAAGGCTGACATTACAGATTGTTTCTTCTGGAATTTTATGTTTTCAGGTCTTAACAGGGATGAGTATATGTATTCTCTTTGGGAGAGCAGCATTCTAATCTTAGTAAGAGAGGAGGGGTTTAATCTGATGGAGTGTGCAAGAATGAAAATTTTGGATATCAGTATTTGGGTTTATATTTACATTGCTGGAGAAGTTGCAGGTCCCGATGTTGCCACCCAAAGGTCGAGCTAAATGAGAGAGTCTACATAAGAGCTTGACATCTGCACTGTGAAGTTGGGAGCATATGTGAACACTAAGATGAGCGTTCATCTCTCAGACAACAACCCAGGGATTTGAATGGAATATATTAGAACATACATGAAAGAAAAAGATAGAGTCATTTTCCATCACAGTTCCAAATGGCACTGTGAATACTTAGAAAAGATAATTAGTAGTTACATGGCTCCACATGAAAGCAAAAGAATACTAAAGAAGTTACTCTTGTGCTGCCTGTTAATGAGGCCCCAAATTCAAGGACAGCCTCTTTGGAAAACTCAGCAGTGGCCACAGGAATGGAAAAGATCAGTTTTCATTCCAATCCCAAAGAAGGGCAATGCCAAAGAGTGTTCAGACTACTGCACAATTGCCCCCGTTTCACATGCTAGTATGGTCATGTTCAAAATCCTCCAAGACAGGCTTTGACAGTACATGAACTGAGAAATTCCAGAGATTCAAGCTGGATTTAGAAAAGGCAGAGGAACCAAAGATCAAATTGCCAACATCTGTTGGATCATAGAAAAAGCAAGAGAATTCCAGAAATATTCTACTTCATTGACTATGTATGCTAAAGCCTTTGGCTGTGTGGATCACAACATACTGTGGAAAATTCTTAAAGAGAAGAGAATAACAGACTACCTTACCTGTATCCTACAAAACCTGTATGCAGGTCAAGAAGCAACAGTTAGAACTGGACATGGAACAACAGACTGGTTCCAAATCAGGAAAGGAGTATGTCAAGGCTGTATATTGCCATGTTGCTTATTTAACTTATATGCAGAGTACATCATGTGAAATGCTGGGCTGGATGAAGCACAAGCTGGAATCAAGATTGCTGGGAGAAATATCAATAACCTCAGATGTGCAGATGACACCACTCTTATGGCAGAAAGCTAAGAGGAACTAAAGAGCCTCTTGATAAAAGTCAAAGAGAGTGAAAAGCTGGCTTAACATTCAACATTCAAAAAACAAAGATCATGGCATCTGATCCCATCACTTTATGGTAAATAGATGAGGAAAAAATGGAAACAGTGACAGCCTTGATCTTCTTGGGCTCCAAAATCACTGCAGATGGGTGACAGCAGCCATGAAATTAAAAGATGCTTGCTCCTTGGAAGAAAAGTTATGACAAACCTCAGTTCAGTTTTCAGTTCAGTTCAGTTGCTCAGTCATGTCTGACTCTGTGACCCTATGAACCACAGCACACCAGGCCTCCCTGTCCATCACCAACTCCCGGAGTCCACCCAAACCCATGTCCATTGAGTCGGTGATGCCATCCAACCATCTCACCCTCTGTTGTCCCCTTCTCCTCCTGCCCTCAATCCTTCCCAGTATCAGGGTCTTTTCCAATGAGTCAGCTCTTTGCATCAGGTGGCCAAAGTATTGGAGTTTCAGCTTCAACATCAGTCCTTCCAATGAACACTCAGGGCTGATTTCCTTTAGGATGGACTGGTTGGATCTCCTTGCAGTCCAAGGGACTCTCAAGAGTCTTCTCCAACACCACAGTTCAAAAGCATCAATTCTTCAGCAATCAGCTTTCTTCATAGTCCAACTCTCACGAACATACACGACCACTGGAAAAACCATAGCCTTGACTAAACGGACCTTTGTTGACAAAGTAATGTCTCTGCTTTTTAATATGCTATCTAGGTTGGTCATAACTTTCCTTCCAAGGAGCAAGCATCTTTTAATTTCATGGCTGCAGTCACCATCTGCAGTGATTTTGGAGCCCAGAAAAACAAAGTCAGCCACTGTTTCCACGGTTTCCCCATCTATTTGCCATGAAGTGATGGGACCAGATGCCACGATCTCAGTTTTCTGAATGTTGAGCTTTAAGCCAACTTTTACACTCTCCTCTTTCACTTTCATCAAGAGGCCCTTTAGTTCCTCTTCACTTTCTGCCATAAGGATGATGTCATCTGCATATCTGAGGTTATTGATATTTCTCCCGGAAATCTTGATTCCAGCTTGTGCTTCATCCAGCCCAGCGTTTCTCATGATGTACTCTGCATATAAGTTAAATAAGCAGGGTGACAATATATAACCTTTACATACTCCTTTTCCTATTTGGAGCCAGTCTGTTGTTCCATGTCCAGTTCTAACTGTTTCTTCATGACCTGCATACAGATTTCTCAAGAGGCAGGCCAGGTGGTCTGGTATTCCCATCTCTTTCAGAATTTTCCACAGTTTATTGTGATCCACACAGTCAAAGGCTTAGGTATAGTCAATAAAGCAGAAATTGATGTTTTTCTGGAACTCTTGTTTTTTCGATGATCCAACAGATGTTGGCAATTTGATCTCTGGTTCCTCTGCCTTTTCGAAAACCAGATTGAACATCCGGAAGTTCACGGTTCACGTATTGCTGAAGCCTGGCTTGGAGAATTTTGAGCATTACTTTACTAGCATGTGAGATGAGTGCAATTGTGCGGTAGTTTGAGCACTCTGTGCCCTTGCCTTTCTTTGGGATTGGAATTAAAACTGACCTTTTCCAAACCTGTGGCCACCGCTGAGTTTTCCAAATTTGCTGGCATATTGAGAGCAGCACTTTCACAGCATCATCTTTTAGGATTTGAAATAGCTCAACTAGAATTCCATCACTTCCACTAACTTTGTTCGTAGTGATGTTTCCTAAGGCCCACTTGACTTCACATTCCAGGATGTCTGGTTCTAGGTGAGTGAGCATCCAATCGTGATTATCTGAGTTGTGAAGATCTTTTTTGTACAGTTCTTCTGCGTATTCTTGCCACCTCTTCTTAATATCTTCTGCTTCTGTTAGGTCCATACAATTTCTGTCCTTTATTGTACCCATCTTTGCATGAAATGTTCCCTTGGTATCTCTAACTTTCTTGAAGAGATCTCTAGTCTTTCCCATTCTATTGTTTTCCTCCATTTCTTTGCATTGATCGCTGAGGAAGGCTTTCTTATCTCTCCCTGCTAGTCTTTGGAACTCTGCATTCAAATAGGAATACCCTTCCTTTTCTCCTTTGCTTTTCATTTCTCTTCTTTTCACAGTTATCAAGAGCATGTTAAAAAGCAGAGATACCACTTTGCCAACAAAGGTCCATAGAGTCAAAGCTATGGTTTTTTCCAGTAGTCACGTATGGATGTAGGAGTTGGACCATGAAGACAGCTGAGTGCCGAAGAATGGATGCTTTTGAACTGTGGTGTTGGAGAAAACTCTTGAGAGTTCCTTGGAGTACAAGGAGATCAAACCAGTCAATCTTAAAGGAAATCAACCCTGAATATTCATTGGAAACACTGATGCTGAAGCAGAAGCTCAAATACTTTAGCCACCTGATGTGATGAGCCGCCTCATTGGAAAAGACCCTGATGTTGGGAAAAACTGAAGGCAGGAGGAGAAGGGAAAGAGAGAGGATGGGATGGTTGGATGGCATCAATGGACATGAGTTTGAGCAAACTCTGGGAAATGGTGAAGGACTGGAAAACCTGGTGTGCTGCAGTCATGGGGTTACAAAGAGTCAGACATGACTGAGCAACTAAAAAACAACAAAACCAAGGACAGGCACTTGGGGACCTGAATCACTTTTGGTGCCAAACGAAAACTAGATACTCCTTTAGTGAGAATGGGGACCAAGTTAAAGTTGAATGATGACCAGAGATAAACATTAATACTACCTATGTAGACATCTTGACATCAACAAAACGATCAGCATCAGAAAAAAAAGAGACTAAACCAGATTTTCAAGGTTAGCTCCTCTGCATTGTCATGCACTCATTATGTAAGAATATCTTTTGATTGCATCATGCATCCTCCTTCCTGTCCCTGCTCCAAGATCAAAGGAGCTATCCCTGGAAAGAAAGGTTGGAGGTATCTCAAAGCCAGATCATAACAGTCTCCAGCTACCCACCCATCCACACACCCACACACACACACGTACTCATAGAGAGACAAGATCAAAGCTCTAGTTGCAAGCGGGGTGAATTTTAACTTGTATATAAGTATGAAGGGAAGAAGGTATTTAATATGCAGCCTCGAAAAATATTGAAAAATCAATTTTATTTTATACCCCAATAATATGAGAGTTAAGAATACTGAGATATCCTAATTTTATATCTTCTACTGTTTTAAAAAGTACTTTTATTTATTCATCTGACTGCACCAGATCTCAAGTTCCAGCATGTGGGAGCTTTAGCTGTAGCATGTGAACTCTTTGCTGTGGCCTGTGGGATCCAGTTCCCTGACCAGGTATTGAACCCAGGCCTTCTGCACTGGGAGTGTGGAGTCTTAGCCACTGGACCACTATGGAAGTCCTGATTTGCAGTCTTTTCTAAACCAGCTTCATCACTGCCTTTCAAATGGCCTACATTCAAGCAGGGCGGCAATGTCTCAAGCTGAGAAACTAAGAAAAAGCTCTGAAAACTAAAGATCAGTATACTTTTTAAAACAAAAGTATTGAGATAAACTTCACACACCACATGCTTCACCCAGTTAAAGCTCTCTCTGGTTTTGTCTGATGCTGATGGCTTTTGTTCATACTTAGATGTTGACACAGGTGGGATTCGTGTTCTTCTCCAGCCAGGGTTCAACTTCAATTTGGCCACATCTCACTGAGGAAAGGGTAGCCTAGGTTTGCTTCGGTACCAACAGTGGTTTGGGTCCCCCAAGTCCCTGGGTTTGGAACCTCATTGCTTTGCAGCTCTAGAGAAACAAACAATTCTAGGTCTTTTAATATTCTCAAAAAGTTGTACAATCATCACTGCAATCATTTTAGAACGTTTTTATCACCCCATAAAGAAACTTATGCACATTAACAGTCATCTCTACTTGCCCCAATTCACCATCTTCAACCTAGGGCTCTAAACAACCACTAATCTACTTTCTTTCTCTATATATTTGTCCATTCTGAACATTTCATACAAATGAAGTCATATGAGTTTTTTATTTCTTGTTTCTTTCCTTTACTATATTGTTTTTAAGGTTCATACATATTCTGGCATATATCAATATTTTATTATTTTTATGTTGACAAATAATATTTCACTGCATGGATAAATCATGTTTTACTTATCCATTTATCAGTTAATAGACATTTGAGTTATTTCTACTTTCTGACTATTATGAATAATGATGGTATCAATATTTATGTACCAGTCTTTATGTGGATATACATTTTTATCTCTTGTGTAGATACCTATGAATAGGATTGCTAGTTCATATGATAACTGTGCTCTTAACATTTTAAAAAACTGCTAAGCTGCTTTTCAAAGTAGTTGTACAACTTTTGCATCCCCATCTGCAGTGTATGTAGATTTCAATTTCTCCAGTCCTCATCAATAATTTTTACTTTTTAACTATAGTCATCCTATTAGGTATGAACTGATATCTCATTATAATTTTAATTTGTATTGCCCTAATGACTAATGATCAAGCATCTTTTCATGTGCTTATTTGTGATTTGTATTCATTTTTTGAAAAAACATCTACTAGATCTTTTGCTCATTTTACATGGAAATATTTGTCCAGTTTACCTATTTAGCAAGTTATCAAGTGCTAAATTAATTTCCTGTTAGGTAATCTTTCTTTTCTTACCTGTGCTTTTGGTATTGTATCTAGGGAAATGCTGTAACTCAAAGTAAAAAAAAAAATTACTCCCCTGCTTTTTTTAAGAGTTTCATGGATTTAGCTCTTACATTTAGGTCTCTGATTTTATTTTTCTCTTTTGTATGATGTAAGTTAGTGACCCAGTTCTATTCACTTGCATATTGACATTTAGTTGCACCAGCACCATTTGTTGAAAAGATCGAAAATGAAAGTGTTAATGGCTCAGTTGTGTCTGACTCTTTGTGACCCCCATGTACCAAAACCCACCATGTTCCTCCGTCAATGGGATTCTCCAGGCAAGAATACTGGAGTGGGTTGCCATGCCCTTCTCCAGGGGATCTTCCCAACCCAGGGATTGAACCTGCGTCTCTTATGTCTCCTACATTGGCAGGCAGGTTCTTTATCACTAGCGCCACCTGGGAAGCCTTTGAAAAAAATTACTCTTTCCCAATTGAAGTATCTTAGAACCCTTGTCAAAAATCAGTGCACCACAAATGTAAATTATTTCTGTACTCCCAATTCTATTCTATTTAACTATTCATTTATGCCAGCAATATACTATTTTAGAAAATATAGCTGGGAGTAAGCTTCAAAATCAAGAAATGTAAGTAATCAAATCTTTTCTTCTTTTTAAATATCTTTTGGCCATCTGAATTCCTTGCATTTCCATATGAATTTGAAGATTGTTTCTCAATTTCTGCAAAAAATTCAGATGGGATTTTGACAGGGTATGCATTAAACCGGTAGGTTAATTTGGGGTGTGTTCATCTAAGATAATATTAAGTTGCTCAATCCATAAACTTGGAATGTCCTGTTTGTTTAGGTTTTCTTTACTTTTTTTCAACAATATTCTGTAGTTTTCAGTGTTGAAGACTTGCAACCTTTTGTTAAATTTATTCCTAGGTATTCATCCTTTTTGATGCTAAGCAGAATTGTTTTCTTTGTTTCATTTTCAGATTGTTTGCATAATTTTGCATAATTGCAAAAAATACAATTTATTTATTATTTTGGCTGTGTATCTTTCAACAATGCTACACTCACATATTAGTTCTAGTAGCTTTTTAGTGGATTCTTTATGGCTTTCTATATATAAAATTATGTCAGCTATAAATAGGAATAGTTTTACTTCTTCCTTTCTAATTTGATGCCCTTTCTCTCTCTCTCCCTTACTCCACCACCCCAATTGCCCTGGGTAAAGCTTTCAATATAATGTTGCATAAAAGTGTAGATGTCCCTGTCTTCTTCTGATCTTGTAGGTGGAAAGCATCCAATCTCTCAACTATTAGGTATGAGGGGGTGCTTGTATGTTTTTCACAGATGCTCTTTATCAAATCTTTTGCCTTCAAAAGAGCCATAGTTTTCTTTCCTCATAATTTTTGTCAGTTTCAGTGTATAGAGTAAATCTGGTCTCACAGAATTAGTTGGGAAGTGTTCAGTTCTCTTCTTTTTTATTAAAGAGAGGGTGGTTTGGATATTAATTCTTTTCAAAATGTTTTATAGACTTCATTGATGCCATCTGGACATACGCTTTTCTTCATAATAAGGTTTTAAATCACTAACTAAGTCATTTTACTTGTTATGTATCTATTTAGATTTTTTGTTTCTTCTTGAGTTAGTTTTAGTAGTCATAGAAATTTATCCATTTTCTCCCAGTTATATAATATTTTGGCACTAAGTTGTTTACTGTATTCTCCTCTAATCATTTTTATTTCTGTAAGGTTGGTAGTGATGTTCCCCTCTTTCATTCCTGATTTTATTAAGTTGAAATTTCTCTTTTTTATTGATCAATATTTTTTGTGTGTGAAATTCTGTTCCTATCTAGTATACTTTGATTTCAACCTGAAGTACTACTACCTTTTTAATTTTTCACCAGGCAAGTTTGTTATCAATGAGTTCTCTCAGTTTCTATCTGGAAATATCTTTAATTCTCCTTCATTTTAAAATATTATTTTGCTGAATACAGACATCTCAGTTTATTTTTTCTTTCAGCATTTTGAATATGCCATCCTATTGTTTATATCCTTCATGGTTTCTGATGAGAAGTCAGCATTTAATCTTATTGAAAATCCCTTATATATCATGAATCATTTTTTTTCTTGACACTTTTTTCTCTCCTCTTCTTCTGGAACATCTGTTATTTTGATATGCTTGATGGAGTCCCATGGGTGTCTGAAGGTGTTTATTTTTCTTCATTCTTCTTTCTTTCTGTTCCTCAAATTAGGCAATTTCAACTGAACTATCTTTAGGTTTTCTGATGCTTTCGTTTGATATTTCACATAAGCTGCTGAGCTGCTCTAGTGAATTTTCTATTTCAGTGATTGCAATTTCCAAATCCAATATATTTTTTACAATTTCTCTTTATTGATATTCTTTCCTAGTTGAGACATTGTTACCATACTTAGTTTTAATCCTTTAGAAATGATTTCTTTTGATTCATTAAACATATTATGAAACCTATACAAAGTTCTATCCCTAATTATTAAATGTTGATTCAGTGCTCGAAAAGTGAAAGTGAAAATCATTCAATCATGTCTGACTCCTTGTGACCCCATGTACTGCAACCTGCCAGGCTCTTCTGTCCATGGAATTCTCCAGGTCAGAATACTGAAGTGGGTAACCGTTCCCTTCTCCAGGGGATCTTCCCAACCCAGGGATCAAACCCAGTTCTCTTGCATTGCAGGAGGATTCTTTACCATCTGAGCCACCAGGGAAGCCCAAGAATACTGGAGTGGGTAGCCTTAACCAAGACTAGTATCACTATTATAAAAAACAGTGAACTCATCCATGATTGTACAATTGGAAAGCCATATGCTGTACATATTAGAGACATTACCCTTCAATAACTCTGAGGTATTTGCCCCTCACCTTTTTTGCCTACATACATAGCGAGTTCCTGAAATGTCAACTAAGATTTTTAAGATGTTTATATAAACCACATAGAAGTGAGTGATTCCTTCTTTGTTCTCCCATATATTCTTTGATTCTGCCTTTCAAAAGGTTTACTACTGCTTAGCTCTAAGCTAGTAAAGATAAAATTGTCATTGTTGTTTAGTTGCTAATTGCTATTTAGTGGTTTAGAATGCCCCACTCTTGTGATCCCATGGACTTTACCCCGCCATGTTCCTATATCCATAGGATTTCCCAGGCAAGAATACTGGAGTAGATTGCTGTTTCCTTCTCTAGGGAATCTTCCAAACCCAGAGATCAAACCCACATCTCCTGCATTGGCAGGAGGATTCTTTACCACTGAGCCACCAGGGAAGTCCAAAGATAAAATGTGAGATATCAATATTTAAAGAAGAAGGAAAATAAGCAATAGAGATATCAGTGGATTATAACAATTGAATCACTTAGCAGTTTAAAATAAAGGATTATCTGAGAAAATTGCATCATATTTTATATAGATAGATAGATAGATCACCCTTGTCTTCTCTAGCTTTTGACATCTTATCTTACACAAGTCGCAGACAACTTCTTAATAGAAGAAATAAATCCTGAGTGAGGACTAAGTAATATTGTTCTGTGTATACTGTCTCTGTCAAACATCATAGTATTATTTGTGAGAGGGTGTCATTATGGTTTTCTATGATGCTGCACTCACAAGATTGTCTCCTGAGTACATTAAATGAACCTTCAAAAATTCCATATAGACAACCATGATTTTATTTATATTTTTAAAAAATTCTACAGCTGTTTCAACCTCTTTATAAAGTAAGTGAAAGTCGCTCAGTCGTGTCCGACTCTTTGCGACACCATGGACTGTATAGTCCATGGAATTCTCCAGGCCAGAAGACTGGGGTGGGTAGCCTTTCCCTTCTCCAGGGGATCTTCCCAACCCAGAGACTGAACCCAGGTCTCCTGCATTGCAGGCAGATTCTTTACAACCTGAGCCACAAGGGAAGCCCAAGAATACTGGAGTGGGTAGCCCATCACTTCTCCAGCGGATCTTCCTGACCCAGCAATCAAACCAGGGTCTCCTGCATTGCAAGCAGATACCAACTGAGCTGTCAGGGAAGCCCAAAATTCCATTTAATTTTAACTTAAAAGAATTCACAGTTCTTTTAAACATTAAATACCAATATGTCTCAAATATGGCTTCATATGGCTATGAATAAGGGAAAGGATTACTTATTTCAATCCTGAGCTAAATCCTCAAGGTACAACCTTATCTTTAACCATAAAAGCCATTTAAAAAAGGCCACTGAAGCTATATACTAGTAGGCTTAGGGAATTTCCAGGTTATCCAACTTTCCCATTCCAATCTCATTTCTACTCAGTTTCCATATTACTGTCTTTGTAACTATTATATACCTCTTACCATTCCTTTTAGAATGATGGATCCTGTGGGTGATGTACCAGCTATTTTGCTTGCTTATTGATTTAGAACTGCCTTTTAGATTACCTACTAGGCTCCACTTTCAGTAGTTATGGTCTAGGAATAATACCACATACTACTGTAATGTTTTTTGTATGCTGTTGCCATATTAGCTTTCTTATAGTGGTTTTAAATCTATCACATATCTTCTCAGAAAGCTTCAATAACTCACCATTTCTTACTGTACCAAAACAGACCCTCTGTGCCTTTCAAAGAGTTCAGATTCATGGTTGGACTCCAGTAATCCAACCTATGGCTCACTCTAATAACTCACATTACCCAAAGCAGATAAGATGATCTTCCATTATCCTCTCCTAACTGTAATACTATTCTTCATTTATGGTCCAGCTTAAAATAACCCTCTCTTTGTTACTCTATAAATAATGTTGTTAATATCATTGTTGTTGGTGTGGATACTTGGGTAGAGTTTTATCTACCAATGATGGATAAATACGGTGACTATAAAATTTATTGTCCAAACCAGGATACTTTTGAAAGTGGAGAGATTGCAATTAATGATACACCTAGACAAGAGGCACAACCTAGAACACTTTGGGCAATCTAGTACAGTTACAAGCCATCACTTTATAAGACAATTTTCATGTACAATTTGAAGAATAATATTGAACTTCTGTAAATCAGAAAATTATTTACCAAATTATAACTCTACTTTGGGCTGAGATTTAGTTACCAAGGAAAAGGAAAAGCTGTTATAATCTTAAAAACTTAAAGAAATGCAAACCTGGTTTTAAAAACAGCTATTTCTCAGACCATATGTTTCCTGTCTGGCTCATCACAGTAAGTCTTTTAAGTGAAAGTGAAAGTCAATCAGTCATGTACAACTCTTTGTGAGTCCATGGACTATACAGCCCATGGAATTCTCCAGGCCAGAATACTGGAGTGGGTAGCCGTTCCCTTTTCCAGGGGATCTTCCCAACCCAGGGATCGAACCCAGGTCTCCTGCATTGCAGGCGGATTCCTTACCAACTGAGCCACAGGGGAAGCCCAAGAATACTGGAGTGGGTAGCCTATCCATTTTCCAGTGGATCTTCCCAACCCAGGAATAGAACCAGGGTCTCCTGCAATGCAGGTGAATTCTTTACCAGCTGAGCCATCAGGGAAGCCCTGGTCTTTTAAGTAGGTAAGATAAATTAAATATATCAGCAATTTCTATATTAATTTGGACATGGTTGGCAGGTATTTTTAATTTTTTATAAACTATTGGGAAAGTTGTGCTACTTTTATTCTTATCTTATAAAATTTAGCTGCCCAGAGAAGTTCTTCAAAGTTTGTCTCATGACCAAAGTTGAATTAGCCAAATGCTAATATAAATTTATAAACTCTTAAAGGTTAATCCAATTAATCAAAATTAATCCAGTCTATTTGGTCTGTTTTTAAAAACTGATAGAAATCTCTCCTTAATTGGTATTGAGATGTTAGGCACCGTTACTTGAAAAAATTCTTTTAATTTGTTTCAATCACATGGATAATGCTTGAATGGCTTCCTTTTCCAAAGCCACTCATCTCAGAGAATTCAAGAGAAAGAAGGAAAACCTTCACATGAGGCACCTTCCAGAGTGTTTCTGTGAAAAAGACATAGTAAAGGAATGTACTACTATACAGCCAGTGATAGATAGCCCAAGAAGGAAGACTGCACCTCTTTAAGGAGAACAAACAGAAGAAAGACCAGGAAAGAAGTGGTGGCCTTTGTTATGGTGCAAATGGCCCCTCCAATAAAAACCACATCAATAATAATCATAGTGTTAAAACCAGTCAATCCTAAAGGTAAACAACCCTGAATATTCATTGGAAACATTCATGCTGAAGCTCCAATATTTTGGCCACCTGATGCGAAGAGTTGACTCATTAGAAAAGACCCTGATGCTCAGAAAGATCGAAGGCAGGAGGAGAAGGGGATAACAGAGGATGAGATGGTTGGATGGCATCACTGAGTCAATGGACATGGGTTTGAGTAAACTCCAGGAGTTGGTGATGGACAGGGAGGCCTGGCGTGCTGCAGTCCATGGGGTCGCAAAGAGTTGGACGCAACTGAGCGACTGAACAACAACTATATCAGGTAATAGTAAACCTTCAGAGTTTCTTTACACCATACCTAATTATCATCTGAAATTCTGCTTTATCAGTTCAGTACCTGGAGACTACTTTTATCAACAGCTATTTTAATAAGCTGATGGAAACGAGTTAGTGAGAACACTGCAGAACACCTGTTTACACAGTTCTTTATAAACAGTGTACATGATTACATGCCCTTAAGTGTATTCAATCCCTACCCAGAAGGGATATATTTTGCAGAAGTTATATGACTCTGATGTAAAACTAGTTTAAGATGTTTTATAAATAGCCTGAGTTCCTTTTACTGTTACTCAGGCACTGTGCGGTGTCTGTATTTCTGTAACAGTGCTCTGTTCTCACCGCCTTTCATGTTCTAACAGAAAACAAATTTTCCCTGTTGTGGAAGAAATGATCAGGTGAGAAACATTGTCAATTTTGCCTGAAAGGATGGAAAATGTTTTAAAAGGTTTAGCTTTTAAAAGCCAGTGCTTTATATTCCTCTGGCATGTTGCACGAATTTTCAGGCATCCCCAGAGGAGAGGCGGTTACCTGGAGCCTCTTCATGCAGATTCATTTTCATTGAATGCAGCCGAGCAGAGACACCATCAGTTCTTTTTGCCAACACCTTGGCTTCATCACAAAGGAGCTGAATCACAAACCTCAAATGCCTCAAAGAGCAGACGCCTCTCTCTTCTCAAGACAACCACTTTCTTTCTTTGCTCCCAGCAAAGTTAACTGCAATGATATAACGTTCTATGCAATTCAACTAACACCTACCTTCTGGACTGTGTGTTACCTTGGAGTTTGGAAATCTCGACTTTGGTCCTACCGCTTAGTTAGAGACGGAAGAAGTTAGCAACCAGAAAAGGGAGCCAAGATGGCGATCACTGTAGGAGCCTAGTCCCCGTTACCTCTCCCATCCTTTTCTAAATTCACACTGGTCTAAGAAAGAGCCAAAGTAATCATTATCAGAATTTACTTTGTGTAACTGCCTTGGGAATGGTGAGAGTCTTAGGAATGTATCTGCATATCTGTTCTTGAGCTCTGGAAGAACTGAGCAGTACCGCCACGTTCTTTAGATCCCTGAGGTCGCCAACTATGAGCTGAGTGTCATGGGTCCAACCGTGGCACCGCCTAGGGATGTGGTACCCTGAGGAGCAGGAGGAGAACCCCTGTTGAGGGGAGTGTGGTTCCATCAGGGCAGGATGCAAGGATCTGTGGAGAGCAAAGGGCTGGCTTGGTACTCAGCATGCGCCACTCACCCGCCCCCAGAGGACTGCATACCAGGACTCTTGGACAGCCCACTCGCTGGAAGTTAGGGCTCTCGACAGCTCTGCAGAGGGTGTTGATGGTGACCCAGATACTAACTATGGCTCAGTGAGATGCCAGGGACTAGGACCAAAATATTCACACTTCAACACGTTGCCCCGTCTGAGAGCCCTGGCACTTTCTGGCACTTCCTTCCAGAACAAACAGAATAATCTGCAAGAGCCACTGGCCAATAGGAGACAGAGGATGAAAGAACCCACATTAGCAAAGCGTGTTCTCATAAATACTCAGATGTTCAGAACAGAATCCAGCAGTAAGCTCTTCTGAGGGTTTCAGGACCCTGATCCACTCTGGTTTGCCTGACCCCAGTCGCCCCTCCCTTGTGCTGCTGGACGCTGCTCCAATGGAGGGCTCTGTCCCTGAAGAAGCTTAGAAATGAAAGCCACAGGCTGATTTTGAGACTAAGGAGATTTCACTGAATAGCCTCTTCCACCATCATTCAACATCCCAGCCTCTGCAGCCTTCCATGATCCATTCATTACTGAGCACCTATTCGGTGCCAGGTACTGAAAGTGAAAAAGTGAAAGTGAGTCTCTCAGTCGTGTCCGACCCTTTGCGACCCCATGGACAATACAGTCCATGGAATTCTCCAGGCCAGAATACTGGAGTGGGTAGCCTTTCCCTTCTCCAGGGGATCTTCCTGACCCAGGATTGAACCCGGAACTCCTGCACTGAATGTAGATTCTCACCACATGAACCACCCGGAAAGCCCTTATACAGCTCTGAGATAGAGAAAAACACTGGGGCTTGGATAGAGTGGTCAGAGGAGGTCTCTCTGAGCAGTTGAGATTTAAGCTGAGCCTAGAAACATGAGAAGCAACCAGCTCTTGGAAAACTGTATGTGTGTGTGTGCGCGCATGAGAGAGAGAGAGAGAGAGAAGGATGTGGTGGGGTGTGACAGAGGTGTGATGGTATGCAGTATTTCCTACAGGGAAAAGAGTTCAGTTCAGAAAGGAAAACTGTACCTAAACAGTGGAACTAGAGAGATGGTGTAAGATGAAGATGAGAAGGTTGACAGGGGTCATGTCACTGTATCCACGACAGTCTGCGAGAGAAATTTGTCTTACACTCTAGGTATAAAGAAGACCACTGAAGGGTTTTAATCAGGGGAGGAACAGGAATAGGAGAAATATTTGCTGAATAAAGGAAGGCAGGAAGGAATGAGTGGATTCATCTCCTCCCAACCCCACAGTTTTCCACAGTCTGTGCCGCCTGAGTCCTATCTCTTGCCACTCCCTCTTCTCAGTATTACTGTCTTTTCATCACCGCTTTATGCAGTGTGAAAGCCAACCCATTTTGCTCCCTTATAACTCACTCCTTTTCACATTCAGACCTCACTGGGGGAGAAGAGGCATGTGCCAACATAGAGCTACCCATTGAAATAAATGGAGACACAGTGAATTGCTTGCTGACTTTTGCATTTGATAAAAAAAGATGTTCCACAATTTGCTCACTCTCAGCAGCTGGTCTCCTCCCTAGTCGTGGGAACACTTATCTACCAGAATGGAAATTCCGTGGGAGCAGAGCCTGCATCTTCTCTACTTCAGTTCTGTGTGCAAATACGTTACCTCTGCAAACTCAGCAGAAGTGTCCAATCTGCGTTCTGTGCCTGCAGCCAGGCAAGCTCACAGCCTCCGGCAATTTCCTAACACCTCTCTTAGGAAAGAGAAACAAATCTTCTTCTTATAGCTGTTTTTAATTGGTAAATAAAATGGAAGACCACCAATGACCTTTGTGGGCTTCCCAAATAGCACAGTGGTAAAGAATCCACCTGCCAATGCAGGAGACTCAAGAGAGACATGGGTTCTATCCCTGGGTGGGGAGGAAATGGCAACCCATTCCAGTATTCTTGCCTAGAGAATTCCATGGACAGAGGAGCCTAGCGGGCTCCAGTCCATGGGGTCACAAAGAGTCAGACACAACTGAGCACACATGAATGGAGAGGCATGCACACAAACACACAATGGCCTTTGTAAGGACCAAATTTCCCTAGAAAAGCACTGGGGAGGACCAGTGTTGCCTGAGAAAAATACCTTCCCTCTCCCGCAGGGCAAGAGTTCAAATCTATCCAGAGCATTTCTGGCTTCAGGATTTTTTTTTTTGACCCAAGTTTGTTTCACAAGATTGGCATGGAAATCTCTACTGACTATAACCTTTCTGCATTTTTAAAGCATCAAAGGTCTGACCTTGTCTTTCCACAGCCCGAGAGAAAGCCTTCCGGCTTCCATCTAAAACAGTTCTTCAGGCAGTGCATATTTTGCATAAGTTAAATGGTTAATGGGCTGCTCCAGGGTTGTATAATGTTCTGCTTTTGTTTGTCTTCTCTTTATCCTTTTTTTTATCTCCTCTAGGTGATTCATCAGGCATACTTCCTGAACCAGCTGTGAAAGATTAAGAAATGTTATTTGCATTCAAGGGAAGAATTCTCAGGCAAGGAACAATCTGCCTGTTGAATACATTCATGTAAATAGAACAAATGTTTTAAAGCTGAGCAAAATGAAAGCAAGGGGCACATGGGAGAAAAAAAAAAAAAAAGAAAAACTACCTCTCAGCACAAACCATGCAGAACTTTGATCATTACTTCAAATGAGACTAGATCTCACCATGTGTGACAAGGCTCTGGATCCAGGATTTCTGCAGCTCTGAGAAAAGTTCAAGCAGCACCAAGCCTTCCCCTTTCCGTTTTCAACCAGGACAATGATAAATATAATCATCATTAATAATTTTAAAACGTAAGGCATGATTCTAACAATTAAAGACCACATTAATTGGGTGTCAAGCACTAACTATACCTGTCAAACCCTGAGTATACTAGGTTCTTTATAAACATGATCTTAACTTTCCAATAGCCCTATGTATCTTTATAATGGCTTCCCAGGTGGCTCAGTAGTAAAGAATCCCCTGCCAATTCAGGAGACTCAGGTTCAACCCCTGGGTAAAGAAGATCTCCTGGAGAAGGAAATGGAAACCCACTCCAGTATTCTTGCCTGGAGAATCCCACGAACAGAGGAGCCTGGC
The DNA here is from genome assembly GCF_019320065.1 of Cervus canadensis. Classification (NCBI taxonomy): domain Eukaryota; kingdom Metazoa; phylum Chordata; class Mammalia; order Artiodactyla; family Cervidae; genus Cervus; species Cervus canadensis. The sequence continues at coordinate 17,355,482 of NC_057416.1, forward strand.
AGGCTACAATCTATGAGGTCATAAAAGGGTCAGACACAGCCTAGTTACTAAATACACACATGTTTTCAACAAATGAACAATCTGAGATTCAGAAAGGATAAGTGATTTGCCCAGCAGTCATCTTGCAAACTAGGGTATTTTGATCAACCAATTTAACTTCTCCAGACCTTAATTATTTGTTGTTGTGAGGTTTTTTGTGTTTTTCACCTGAAAAATGCAGAGCCAGAATAGGTGATCTCTAAGGTACTTTTTAACTCTATCATTATTTGGTTTGGCAGGTTCTCTCAGCCCTGCAAGGTGAGTTGTCTCTCTGCCATTTGAGTTCTAGCAAACCAGTTCTGCTGCCCCATTCACTGGGCAAATCAGAAAGAAAGGAGAATAAAGCACGTGATGTAAGGGAGATTTCTTTAAACGATGACTTCTGGTCACATAACATCTGGGCTTCCCTGGTAGCTCAGACAGTAAAGAATCTGTCTGCAATGCAGGAGACCCGAGTTCGATCCCTGGATCAGGAAGATCCCCTGGAGAGGGGAATGGCACCTCACTCCAGTATTCATGCCTGGACAATTCTATGGACAGAGGAGCCTGGTGGGCTACTGTCCATGGTATTGCAAAGAGTCACACACAACTGAGCAACTAACAGACACACACATACAGCATAGCATCTGGGACGGAGTCAGTACTGAGTGCTGGCTACAATATCAGCTGGTGTTTGACTTCGGTCAACTTGCTTATTCTTAATTTTCCACTTAGTTCAACACTGACTCTGTCCCAAATAATCAAAATCAGACTCAGACCAGGGGGAAAAAAAAAAATTCATTTACTCTGCCTTTCTAGTTCCCTCCTCCTTGCTTTGCTTTCCAAGGGAATCTATGAACCACATGTGGACATCTTTGTTCTCAAAGCCTAACATTAAAGAAAATTACAGAAAGGAATATACAATTTGGCAAATTTTACTGATCAAGTAGAATTTTTGAATGATCTTTGAAATTCACTTGAAAGATTATATAAATGTGAGGTTACAAATGCAAAGATGAGGGGGAATGAGTTCAGCTCTACACTTTAAGAGGACTGTAGAGCATTCTGATCTGCTTTCCACTCATAAGCAGCTTTAGGAGAAAATGGCAATTCACCAAAGAACAAAGAACAACACGAAATGTTGGCTTTTTTTTATATGTATAAAAGTAGGAATAAAGTATTTGAAATAATGGAGAAAAGGAAGGCTACCCACTCCAGTATTCTGGCCTGAAGAATTCCATGGACTGTATAGCCCATGGGGTCGCAAAGAGTCTGACATAACTGAGCGACTTTCACTTAAATATTAGGTTTTTAAATTTGTTTTGTTGTGTGTTTTGTTATGTTTATGGAAGAACTTAGATGCCACATGAAAGTAAATTATCATGCAAATCCCACAAGCTCCCATGGAAGAGAAAAATTTTATTTTCTTGAAAGTGAGAATAATTCACAGTCTCAAAGATTGCCGATTAATCTTTGATTTGCTGAAAGCTTCCATATCAATGCAAGAACTTTATGTCCTACAGCTTTGGGTTCAGACTTGCGGTTGTTTTGTTTGCCAAAGTTCAGAATTGGGTCAGAGTAGAATCAAAGCCCAGTTCCTGTTCAGTAACCTTAGCTTTCTCCCATGAACTCCGTGCCCTCTGCCTGTCCCTTCCATCACAGTTTCCTTTCCCATGAAAGCAATCTGTCTAAATAGCTAACAACTGATTACTTTATATTGTAGAAATACAGCTGAATGGTACAAATAAGTCAAGAAGCATATGTCTCTTAAATGTAAACTAATTTTAAGGTATCCCAGAAGTTTTAAGATTTGTTCCCAGGTATTTTAATAAACCTTAGAATTCCAGTTCAGAAGCTTATATCTTTTTTAGTTGGAAATCACTTCAAACTTAAAGAAATGCTACAAGATATCAGAAAGGACCCTGATGCTGGGAAACATTGAAGGCAGGAGGAGAAGGGGATGACAGAGAACAAGATGGTTGGATGGCATCACTGACTCAATGGACATGAGTTTGGAGATGGTGAAGGACAGCGAAGCCTAGTGTGCTACAGTCCATGGGGTCGCAAAGAGTCACATCACCCTCTCTCTGGTAAAACTAACTCTAAGTGAAGTCAACTCAGAGGAAAGCACAGACAGAGAGGGAGAAAAATTACTAGCGGTATTTTAAAGTCATATTTAAAGTTTATCCCTGGATTTATCAGCTACATGAGCCAATATATTCTTTTCTATTAAAAAAGGAAATAAGAATAAAAATAGTACAAAGAACACCCTTTAGTAAGCAAGCACTTTTAGTAAGATTTGTACATTATTAACATTTTATCCCATAACTTCTTTATTGTTTACTTTCTCTGTCCCTGTCTCTCTAAAGAAGATATACAAATGGCAAACAGTACATTGAAAAGGTGCTCAATGCAAAGGGAAATGCAAATCACATCTTTTAGAAAAGTTGTTAGCAAAAACCATGGGATTAGTGCTGTAGAGTATATGGAAAAAATACGCTGTAGAGCATATTTACATCCCCACTCTTGTTGGTGGGAATGTAAATTGGTGCAGCCAGTATGGAGGTTCCTCAAACAATTAAAAATAGAACTACCATACCACCAAGCATTTTCACTTCTGAACATATATGTGAATAAAACAAAATCAATATCTTGAACAGATATCTGTACCCCCATGTTCACTGCAGCATTATTTACAGTAACCAAGACACACAGACAACCTAAGTGACCATCAACAGATGAAAACTAGTGAAGACCTGGTGTGTGTATATGTATATATTTATATATGCACACACAGAGACAATGAATATTATTCAGCTCGCCAGAAAGAAGACAATCTCGCCATTTGTGGCAACACAGATGAAACTTGAGGACACTGTACTAAGTGAAATAAGTCAGACGGAGAAAGACAAATACTGAATGATCTCCCTTACATGTGGAATCTAAAAACATCAAACTCACAGATACAGAGAGTGGAGTGGTGGTTGCCAGGGAGAGGGTACAGAAAAGTTGGTCAATGGTACAAACTTTCAGCTATAAAATGAATAAGTTCTGGGGAATCTAATATACAGCATTATAATTATAGTTAACTAAGCAATAGCAACAACTTTATTGGGTACTTAAAAGTTGCTGAGAGAGTAGATCTTAAAAGTTCTCAGCATCTCCCAAAAATGGAAACTAAGTGAGATGATATATATGTTAACTAATTTTATTGTGATAATCATTTATCAAATATTCATGTATATAAAATCATCACCTTGTACACTTTAAACTTACACAATGTTACATGAAAAAAATTTTAACTTTACTCCATGAGATTAAGTGAAGATAATTTCATAGATAACATATCTGGATTAACAAATCTTTGTTTCTTCATGGGATGAGGAATTTACACTTCATTTTGGAAATAAAATCAAAGTTCCATAAGACAGTTTTGTATTTGGACTCCTGATTATTAATTTCAATATTTCTTCAATTGAATTCCCTCTGTTCAGTCATTAAGAGTAATAATTCCTCTCCACACATAATTTCTAAATCATTTAAATTAATTCTTTGGAGAAAAAAATCTTCCATAAAAGTGATAAGGGTCTCCCCCATACATGAAACTATAAAGGACTTTCTAACTAAAGGGTGAAGCACGCACACCCATTTGAAACCCCTTTATATTAGTGTTCTAATTATCTTGGCTACTAACCATGCTGACCCAAATAATCTATAAATATAGTGTAGACAGATAAGCATTATATTTAATTTAAAACATAGTTTAAAGTAATCTGTTGAGGAAAAAAGGATGTCTAGAGTCTGGATAGGTTAGCATTATCTTCAAGTCATCAAATTATGAAACAACAAAAAGTTAAAGAAAACTATATTGAGGGCAATTTGTGCCTTTCTCTCCAATTCCAGGAAAAAGATCCTTCATCAACTTTGGTTTAGCATCTGAAAAATGGCTTTTGACTTATCTTGTAAATTTCAATGATATAGGCCATCTGCTCTATGTGGTAATATAAAGGTGATGATTTATTCCAGTGCCTTTATCATATGAATAAAACACAACTCAGATTTGCATCAAAAAGCAAAACCAAAATTAATTATACAGTGAGATGAATAAAAACACAAATTTTCCAACATCTTAATGAAGAAGAGGTAGGCCTCCACTGATTACGTTTCAAATCAGATTCAAGTCAGGTTAACTAGGGTTTTTACAACTTACATGAAATTAAAACAAAAAAGTAAAAAAAAAAAAAAAATTCCAATGAGATTCTCCAACAGAATAAAGTATCTGTCAATATATGCCACAATCACTAAGTTAAAACTGGATGCAAATAGCCAAATGATAATCAAGTCATTTTAAAAGTACCAACTAATCTGGGAATAAGCTGAAAACTATGATAAAAACATTGGATGCCACTCTGAAAAGGAAACAGGGAGAGAGAGAAAAGAAAGAGAAAAAAAAAGAACTTTAATTGAAAGGAGAGATTGCTTTACACTTTTCTGAACATCCAAGGAAACTATGGTTTTGTTTCTTTAACTTGAAATGTTTCATATTGTCAGATTCTCCAACTATCTGCAAGTTTAATACAATCAAGTCACAAGAAATACATGTTTGGAAATTTCTCCTAAATTGTGGAAGTCAACAAGCTAAATGAAGTAAATTTAGTGCTTTCATCCCATCTTTTCTCCCTGTTACTCTCTAGCACTGCCTCTCTTTGTTTCTCCAGATCAAAGAAACAAGTAACTCCGGGAACACGAAGGTGAATTATTGATTCAGTGCTAACCTCATAAAGGGAGTCTCTAGGTATTTTCTAGACCATCTAATTAAAAAGTCACTTTTGGTTGAAGTTCAATTACCTTAGACTTTCAACATTTAATATGGTTTCTTTAGTATAAGAAGATGACAACTGATACATTAAGAGGTCATCTGTTTTTGAGTTGCAGAAAACAACCTAAGTTGTTTTCATGAAATATTACTTACTTTGGGGAAATGGCAATCTCAGTAGCAAATTAACCAGGCCTCGTGAACAACAATTTTCTCAGCATCTTAGTTTACTTCAGTTCAAATAATGCCTAATTTCTAAACTTTGTTTACATTAAATCAGATGTATTGACGTACAGATTTAGAAGATGGAATGGTACTGAACTCACAGTAAACATTTATACATATTTCTTGAATTTCAATATCTTGGTCTCATTTGTTACTTTATTAATCTTGTACAAAGCTGGAAAAAGAATACATTCTTTTTAAAAATAGATTAGCAGGTTTTAGAGACAAGTTTAAGACTAGTCTTTAGTTCTTTTAGATTTTAGAACAAAAACTAGCCTAGAAAAGAGGCCATGGGATTATTATTGTTTGTTGTTGTTGCTCTTTTTCTTAAGAGGGGTAATTACAGCTGAGATCCAAAACTGAAAACCAAAGTCACTAATGGCCAGACAGTCAGAGTTAAAATTCTGCCAACAGCTTGCCTAATTTACTAAGAAATGCCTGCTCAGAATGGCCCCAACAACAACCACCATGGTACAGTCAATAAAGATGAAGACATGAACTTGTCGCTGGAACTTGTCATTAGAATAAAGTGCTTGTGGAGAAATTCTTCACCCTCTTCCACCACAAAGATGGAGACTGAGCTTCAACCGTAAAACAGTGATGCAGGCAAGAAGAGGAAACTGGCATCTTGCTCTCTGGCTACATGTCGCTTAGCCAGTGTATTTGCCAGTCATCTCTGTGTTATCCTGTTTGGGAAAAGAGAACCTGAGAGTGGATGGAGATGACAGGACAATGTGAGTACTCTGTGAGAAAGATAGAGCCATACTAAGTAGCTGGGTTTGAGGATTCTTGCCAACATTCCACTCAAGATATTCCTTTGGATAAAGGCTTCCGGCACCAAGATGATAGTGGTGTGTAGGGAGAGATAAAAATAAGAGCAGCAGAATATGCCGAGGTGGAGGGGAGCATAGAGCAGGTCAGACAGGAGGTCCTCCTCCCCAAGTGGCCTCTGGAGAGTCCACACCCATTTCCCAGGGCGAGAACCAGCTTTTAGGTACCTTCTACCCATGTCCCCCAAAGCCCAACCAACAGTCACTGAGACATGATGAAGAGCCATAACCAGCCCATAAGAAGACTGAATCCTTCTTGGTTAATTAAGATGCTTTCCATTTTCCTCCTCCATACACTGCCCTCAAACACACTGAAGGAGCAGGGCTATCACCGCAAAGTGAAGAAAAGGAATGTATGAAAGAGCAAATGAAATTCCCCTTCCTTCCCCCAGACATATAACCTGACAATAGCCACAGACAGGTCTCACTGAACTGGAAAGAAGAGGTATTTCTACAGTGGAATATCACAAATGAATCTTGAAATGTAGGTGTGGATGTGAAGGATAAAAAATAAGACAAAAAAAATATTCAGGACAGTCTTAAAGAACAAGAATAACAAAGAACTGTGGTACCCATCTCACACTGTACACAAAGATTAATTTGAGATGGATTATAAACATAAATGTGAAATGTTAAACAATAAATCTTCTAGAATTAGACTGTTTGTCAAGGTGCCTTGGGGGGCTGCAGCAAACTCAAATGCCATCAGATATTTCACACTGGTGAGAGAAACAGTAATACAAACTTCTGTCAGACCCTTCACAAACTACTGACTCAAGGTACTCATGTCCTCAGTGTTACATTGTGCTACATTTTATTCCATCCATACCTTTGCAAAACCAGGTGCTCAGTGGTAGCTGCTGGGACTTCCCTGGTAGTCCAGGGTTTAAGACTCTGTGCTCCCAATGCAGGGGACCGAGATTCAATCCCTGGTCAGGGAACTAGATCCCACATGCTGCAACTAAGAGTTTGCATGCCGCAACTAAGATTCAGCATAGCCAAATAAACAAATAATTTTAAAAAAAAGAACAACAAAAAACATAAGTACTGTGTGAAAATTAACATGGATAGAGTATGAAGGTGTTGGTGTCCAATAAGTTTCCAAGATTGGAGGAGTTCTGAATGGTAATAGGCATACACCCCACTAGTAAATAACTATGGTATTGAAGAATAAAATAGAAATACTATTTTTCTTTTAGTTAATTTATATTATTGTTCCAAACATATACTAAGATTTAGGACATGGGCTTCCCAGGTGCTGTGGTGGTAAAGAATCCACATGCCAGTGCAAGAGATTCAGGAGATGCAGGTTCAATCTCTGGGTCAGGGAAGGTCCCCTGGGGGAGGAAATGGCAACCCACTCCAGCATTCTTGCCTGAGGAACCCCATGGACAGAAGAGCCTGGCAGGCTGCAGTCCACAGGATCACAAAGAGTCAGATACCACTGAGCAACTAAACACGCGCGCACACACACACACGTGATTTGGAACATAGATCCTTATTGTTTGGTGCCGGGGTCCAGCCCCAGCAGGATCCAGGGGAATCCTCAGGATGAACGGCGTCGGCGAATGAGAGAGACAGTGAGACAAAGCTCGGGGCTAAGTCTGAAGTTTATTTTTGCACGGCTCCTTTATACCCTTAACAACATCTTTGGGGGAAGTGCATATCGCTTACACACAGGGCATCTCAAAACATTACAGCAACTTGAGCTTCAACAGAAACTGGATGTCACCCACATACTTTTTTGTTCACAAGAGTCTTTCTTATCATTTGGCCTTCAGGCCTGCTAACATTTTATGGCTTGCACCTGGTGTGACTTAAGCAACTTCAGTAGCTGACCCTGTTTTTCTTATAATTAATCTATTTCCTTTCTTATAAGCGTCATCTCTATGGGAACTAGATAAGATTACACTTTTACAGAACAGAAATGCGAAGGACTGCAGAAACAGCAGATGTGGCACAAAACAGGCTCTTAGTCTAAAAGTTAACCACCTGCAAGAAGTCGCCAGCTAATCTCTATCTAAAGTATTTTCTATTAGGCACATTTGTGGCTATCATATTTGTGGAGCTTTTCTCACCCCGCAAAGGGGCCTATGCTTAATAGTTTTTGTTAGCGTACTGTGCTTAGGATGTTTAGAACAATCAAGAGCATTTTGTGCAATGAAATCACACATTTATCAAACAAGCCAGAACGCCAGCAAAATGTTTGAATGGAAGCATTTCCTTCATCTCTGGTCCCTTCATAGGGTACCAGCTTCCAGATTTATTAATTAGGGTTTTAAGTTGGTTTTTATTCAGTGAAAGAGGAGCAGGAGAGCTCTCGGCAGGCAACACAAGAATCCGCAGCAGGGCAAACAAGAACAACAGCAGATAAAAGCGGGGAGGATACAGGGTGGGGTAGAGGCCGAGGCCAACCTGGAGGGTCCCTTATCCTAGACGGCCTTGCCTGTCAGGTTTTTTCCTCGTGACCTCGTCATGGATGGGGTCCCGGATGGCCTTGCCTGCCTGGTATTTTCTTCATGACCTCGTCATGGGCGGGACCCCCCATAACGGCTCCCGGCAGTTTGGTACATGCATGCTCAGTCAGTAAGTCATGTCTGACTCTTTGAGACCCTATGGACAGCAGCCTGCCAGGCTCCTCTGTTCATGAGATTTCCCATGCATGATTGGGTTGTCATTTCCTCCTACAGGGGATCTTCCCAACCCAGGGACTGAATCGTGCATCTGCAGGATTCTTTACCAATGAACCACCTGGGAAGCTCTAAGTGGTTTGGACCTATCTACTTAATAAACAGAATTGTTGGTGTTTCTTTTGGCCTAGGAGCTCTCTAAAAAAATTACTAACATATTAAAGGTTCCACAAACCAAGAAAGTTTAGGAAAATCTGTTATAGAAGAAAACATAGGGGAAAATATTCATGACCTGTGTTGGTCACTCAGCTGTGTCCGACTCTTTGCAATCCCATGAACTGTAGCCTGCCAGGCTCCTCTGTCCATGGAATTCTCCAGGCAAGATTATTCAACATGCCACAGGTTCATAGAAGTTATTTATAGGCAAATATTCCATACTTAGATCCCTCATTATTTAATATTCTTTGAAACACAGGTCAATAAGTACAGTATAGCATGGAGCCCAAAGTATGGGTTCTCAGGTTCTAACTGCCTACTTATTATCTGTGTAACCCTGATAAGTTACCTAGCTTCTCTTTAAAACCAAGATGTCATCTGTCATACTGGATTGTTGAAAAAAATTAAAGGGGATAATGTGTGTCTGTCTGACAGTCAGCATTAAATAAACAATATATTTTATCATATTTTTGTTTCTCTTCCACAAATCCCTGATAAACTTGACAATACTTTTGTATCCATTTATGAAATGTAGCAGTGCCACAATTTTGTTTATTCTGAGTGAGATAGTTTTAAAAAAGAAACCAGATGGAAGTTGGGAAGAAAAAAGGGAAGTAGCATTAAATGGATGAGGATGAACAAGAAAAAGTAAAGATATTCGGAATACAGTTTTGAAAAAGGCAAAATTATGTGGGAGCATGATAATCCTATTCCTTAAAACAGCACAGCAGTATCTGTGTGAAGGAGGGTCAGAAGGGTATTGCAGTGGAACTAAAGCAATACAACCTTATCTATTTGAGAATATGGTAGAGAAATAGCTACTCAATTGGACTAACATTATTCATCTCAAAAGTCCAAGTTATTTTATGTCTCTGAAGCCAACACGGTGCCAGACAAAGAGGGCAGAAGTCATCATCTCAGAATTACGGAATCACCATGGCTATGAATAGTCACCTAGAGAGGAAAAATTTAACTCCGTGTACATCATGTCTGTATCAAAGTAAACTTAATCCCAGTCACGTTTCTGAAACTACATAAGGAGAGTCTGAAAATTCTCTAGTGATCGTTGGATAATAAATGGAAGTCAATCATACTGTGCCCATTAATTTAATATGTGTGAAATGTTTTCACAATCACTCTGCTACTTTATTGGTTTTCATAAACTGAAAAATTACTCATAGTTTCACTCAAGACCTTAGGCTCTCAACCGTTATTTTGTGCTCATACTGTTTTAAATTTCTCTATGGGGAATTCTTTCACCATATGATTATTTCAGAATGTTGATTCTCAAGAAAAGAGACATAATTTTTAGCAAAATATTATCTTGAGCCAGTACCTGCAACCCTAAGATTTCTAGGTCTACCCGAAGGTCAGCAGAGTTTTTAATTCCCTGTTATTTGTGTTGAAATAATGAACTTGATCATCCTTTTTTTTTAACTTGTTCATCAGCAAGACTTAATTCTTTTTTTCCAAAGATGAGCTAGTTTTCAAGGCCAAAATCCCAAGCAAGTGTCTCTGTCAGCCTTAGGTGACATAAACATTTTAGAGAGAGGCTTTCTTCATTGTTTGAAGTAGAATTTTATGAGAAGTAATGATGAATACAGTTGACTCTTACCAATGGGCAGTGAAATTATTGCCCTTTCAAATTTCCCCTCTTGGTGCCTCTAATCCTGGCTCCTGGTCATATTCAGCTGTTAGGATCATATCCAGTTGGAACTGACCTCTAAGGCAAAAAATAGACAAATTAAAGGCTAAAAGATCTAGGAGACATTTGACACATCCCTCATGGACACTGAAATAATAAAAGAAGAAAAACAAAGAAACCTAAGAGAACTGGCTCCCTGGGAAAGAATGTGAGGGGTGTTTGACATTGCCCAGGATGGCATAGCTGAGATGAATACACTCGCTGTTCTGGAACAGGCAATGAGGGACTGCAACCCCAGCTGTGATAATAGGGGCCCACTGACCCGTGACTCCATCTTGACTAAATTGCAGGCCTTGAATCTAATCATTATGTTAACAAGAGGTGTTGAGCCCCTGGAAGGAAGGCAAGTCTGGAAAAAGAGACACGACACTATGCTAAAGTCAAGCTCTAACCTAAAATCCACAAATACGTGTCATCCCACCTGCTATTTGTTTCTGCCAAAGCCATCATCCAGTGATCTAGAGACGAGAAAGAGAGGCAGCAGCTTTTACAAGAACTAATAACGTGTGGTGTGAAATTGTGTGTGTTGCTGAAAGGCCATATTCCCGTGTAGCTTTACTTCCATCTCTTTAGGTGGTGCTCCATGAACTTCAGCACATACCTGAGAAGTACACCGGTTCAGCAAGCTCACAGCAGGCGGCTTTCCACTCTTTTCTACTTGAAACAGGAAAAATGATTCTGATGCATTCCTTAAATCTTGAGCAATATCACACACTGAGAACTATGACCCACTAAATACAAAAGTGTATTCTCCTAGAAGCAGGCCCTAGGTCTATTAAATGTGCTTAGGAAAATCTCTTGCTTTGTCAGTGTCCCCAGAGGGTCTCCAGAACTTACCAAAGTTCTGCCAAACTGCCTCCGGGACGTGAAATTGGGAGACTGAAAAACTGGGAAACAGCAGACAGGGAAAACTTTTGCTGTGCACTTTTTTTGCACCATATGGATATTTTTCCACATGAATAGATTACCTTGTATTAGGCCACAGTCTAGTGATTATAATACCTTATATATAATAAATATTCTGTAGGGTTAGAAATCTTTTCACATATATCAGTTCTCCCATTTGAGACTTTGTGAGTTGCATGAGTTTGTAGTCTAGGTTTCATTGTAACAATAGGGATTTTTTTTAATTAATTTTTTTAAACTGGAAGATAATTGCTTTACAAGGTTGTGTTGGTTTCTGCCAATGTGATTCAGCCACTATATATATATATATATATATATATAAAATACATATGCCTTTCCTCTTGAGTCTCCCACCCACCCCACTCCCCATCCCACCCCCCAGGTCATCACAGAGCATCACAGGCTGGGCTCTCAATGGGGAGATTTAAATCAAAGATTTTTATAGATTTTCAATAAGTAAATATATAGGTCAAACTAAAATGCAAGGTTTCAGACACTATTCCAATCCTTATTCTATGACACCGTGTGACCTTCAAGGAAGGGTGGGATGGGGAATGAGGAGAGAAGGTCAAAAGATTTCCCTCAGAGAAAGATAGTTAGGATCATCAAATATCAATAAACCAACCAAGGTGATACCCCTAAGGCTACTTCAAAATCTATTTCAAAGTCCATAAATTATTAGGTAATAAAATACATCTTCCCCTTATATTTAGTTCAGCATAATAAGCATAAATAACAATATACATTTTAATTGTCTGAGAATAACTAAGAAGAAAGTTCCCTCCTATCATTCAGGGACCAAATAATTTTCTTAAATGCAAACTAATCTAAAAACTTTCTGGCAAAATTTCCTTATAGTTAAAAAAATTTTTAAATGTATTTTGAAAATGATAACCTCTAAGCATCAGTTATTAACAAATCCTGATATCCTCTTCAGTTATTGTCATGGTTAAGGAAGCAATACTAACACAAAATCTACAAATACAAAATATAATAAATAAGTACATATAGGTGGTGGTCTACATAGTAAAGAGGAACAATCATGAGTGAGGATTACATAAGCATCCCAGAGATACTGACCACATGAAGCCAAAATGCCCTGATTATCAGGTCTCATGATATGGTAATCTGATTTCCTTCTGTTTCTTTGTCCAGTCCTTCAGTGTACTTTTTGTGGCTTATTAACACTGATGGTTTTAGCCCCAGGAGTAAGACTCAGGTTCTAGTTTCAGTTCTAGTTCTTATATTGAAGCCCTTACTATAGACTTGAGATCAAGCCAAGTGCTAAGCAGCCTTACAACTTCATGCCTTGTATAAAGCCAGCTGTGGGGAAAGACTCTTAAGGGGGAGCAGGTCAAACCTATCTGTGCAGCTGGAGAAACCACTCCAGACGAAAGCCAGGGCAGAAATGTGATCAGGTGTACCACGCACACCTGAACTTGATTTTAAACAACTATCTTCTACCCCTTAGTAAGCTTCTCTACAGTCCCACTAGCAGAATTTAGTGCCAGGAAACCCACCACACTTGGGCATTCTGAGAGGAAGGCTTTCTGTCTTGTTCATTGTTACAATTCTCAGCAACCAACCTAGGACTTTATACATTGGAGATATATAGTGTTTCTTGAGTAAATGTTCTTGGTTGAAATTAACATTTGAGGTAAGAATTAAAGACTCGGCCTGCCATGAAGCAGACTCAGGTTCAATCTCAGTTGGGAAGATCCCCTGGAGAAGGAAATGGCAACCCACTCCAACATTCTTGCCTGGAGAATTCCATGGACAGAGGAACCTGGCAGGCTATAGTCCATGGGGAAACAGAGAGTCGGACATGACTGAGTGACTAATATTTTTCACTTATTTGGTGGTGGCTTAGTTGCTAAATTATGTCCAACTCTTTCGACCCATGGACTGTAGCCCACCAGGCTCCTCTGTCCATGGGATTCCCAGGCAAGAATACTGGAGGGGGTTGCCATTTCCTTCTCCAGGGGATTGTCCCAACCCAGGGATTGAAACAAGGTCTCCTGCATCGCAAGCAGATTCTTTACCAACTGAGCTACGAGGGAAGCCCTGGTTCAATTATTTAGAGGGAACCAAATATATACACTCAATATATTTAAAAATTTTGAGATACAGAATGGGGAAAATAATGTTATTTTACAATTGAATGGGTGTCATAAATGTTTTGTATATAATAACTGATTTTGTCCTTATCACAGACAAATCATATATGGTTTGTCTCCCAAAACTGGTCTCCCTCAAAAAAACTGGTCTCCCTCATCCCAGACATGAAAACAAACTATTTAACTTCATATTTGGCTTTTCCCCTCAAGCTGCCTGGCTTTTCCACTAAAAATAGTTCAGAGTTTAATACTGTAGACATTTAATTGCTCTGAAATTCACTGAATATTATTTTGAAATGCCATGGTTTTTAAAAATGGTATCTAGACTTTCTTTATCACGTCAGTAATGATTAACATCCTGAAGACGTTTAGTCGGAAAAGGGCTAAGGAAAGGGTTATTGTTTGTAACATACTAATAGGCTTTTAAAACCACCATAGACTATGAAGATGATAAAATACTAAATATTTGGAAGCATGCTTATCTTTATACCAAATATTGGAGGGGCACATTTGAATGTAAGAGCTATCACTGACATTCTAGTACCTATAAGGGGGGACTCTCTCTTGTAACTCACCTGTCTGAACCATATAAGCCGCTGCATGAAAACCGGTCATTCCCTTCACTCCCTTTAAATCATCCAAGAGAAAACGCCACACTCAACCATCGGTACTTATTTCACACTGGACATTGGGGGAACGACATACCAGGAACTAATGGGCCTTGCTTCCTGGGAGTCTCGTATCAGGGCATGTAACATAAGATAAATCATAGCGAAGGATTTCTCCAAGGTTTCCTGCTGAGAGAAACATGACCTTTTCAAGTGTAAACTGATGGATTGAACAGGGGAAGCAATATGTGGATTTTTTAAAAAACAAGGCTGACAAAAAACCAATGACGCATCTCCTAAAGTTAGCCAGAATACATTGCACGTGTCCTTCGTCAGGAAGCAAAAGGGAAAGTTTACACCTATCCGAAACACAAGAACTTCTTAACCAAGAAATGAAGTTAAAACCAAGCTTACTCTCAGGAAATGTTATGTGGGCCCATTCCTAATTGTAGCATCAGAAGTCCTCAGGGTTCCAGGGAAAGTCGGTGGCCAGGTGTTGGCCGCACACAGCTTGTCTGCTCCGCCCGGAGCCTCCGGACGGGCTGCAGACTAGTAAGGCGCCTTTCAAGTCCATGCGAAGGGAAAGTGCAAATCCCTTTAGACAGCTCTCTATGGTGTGAATTTATGGAGCCTCGTGCAGTCTATGACTTTTATAATAGTCACTTAGCTTCATGCATACATCCCAAATTTCATTTGATGCTGGCCCTTAAAGAGCCTGGTACTTGGAAAGAAATGGTCCAAATTCTTTAGTCATCACCTGACTCCAAATTTACTTTCTTATTGTCCAGAGGACAGTCTGAAAACCCGAACAGAGTTTATTACTCCATAGAAAATAAACAGTCACCAAGGCCCATCTGCCCTAATTTTTTTATTCTTACACAGTTAATGCAATTGTTGGTAGCTTATTTTTTTAACATCTCCAAGGGATCCAATCCTAGCTTTCTGCTGCATTCCAATCACACTGGCAATGAGAGCCAGACATTCCAAATAGACCTCAGAGGGGAACTGGGGATAGGGGAGGGTGTGCCAGGCAGGCACCGCTGAGGCATCGTCTCTGCTTGATGTCTGAGTCGAGCCTACCCAAAAATGCCTGTCTCAGTGCTCAGGTGGAATGAGGCCACCCAGTGACAAAGTTCCTGCTCTTCTGGGAATCTTAGACTACTGCAATAGAAAGAGTCCCTGTGGGTGGTCCTCAGTTCTGACTCTGAGAACAGGGCCCAGCCTCCACTACTTTGGATGGACTTGGATCTTCAGATCCCTGGGGCTTTGTTTTCCCTCCGCGTGCACTCACTCTGGATAATGTGCTTGTCCTGATCCTCTTTCAGTGTGTGTTCGGTTGCTCAGTCATGTCAGACTCTTTGCGACCCCAGCGGACTATAACCTGCCAGGCTCCTCTGACCATGGGACTCTCCAGGCAAGAATACTGGAGTGGGTTGCCATTTCCTCCTCCAGGGGATCTTCCTGACGCAGAGATGGAACCCACTTCTCCTGCATGTCCTGGATCTCCTGGATCGGCAGGGGGATTCTCTACCACTGAGGCACCTGGGAAGCCCGATCCTCTCTCAGGCAAAGAGGATGCGCCAGGTCCAGGCCTGCTGGCCCTCAGGTTCAGTCTGTGCCTCTCTGTCTCTTCGCAGGCTCAGCTCTGCATCCCAGCACGTGGCTCCTGCCAGCTATGTTTCCGGGGCTCAGCTGGTTCAGAAGCTGCTTCCCTCTGGCTGGGTTCAGCAAATGGGAAACCCAGGCAAGAGACAGAGGTGTAGAAGGAAAGGGAGACTAGGGTATTTCTCCTCATGCGGCACCACCAGCAGCCGCTGGGTATCCTCCACAGTGAATAGAACGGGAGGGGAAAAAATCCTTGCATTCTGATCTCCTCTTGGATTGCCAAGAAATCTTCTTCCTTGACGTGTGAATGCTCAATATATTTGCATTTTTCCCAGTCAGCTTTTAAAGATTCACCCACAAAGATTTAACATCTGAAGAAAAAAAAGGAAAACTATGAAATTCCAAGTCACTGAGAATACTTTGACTGGGCAAGGAAAGAGTCATGAAAGCACCTCCAGCCACCTCCCTTCTTTCTAAGGGCACTCAGATTCTCAGACGGCGCTCTTTAGAGGGTCCAGGAGCCACGGGCATGATCACCCAGCACGTTTCCAGAAAGAACAGACCTCTGAGAGCCAGATCCAGGAACATGCTTTTAACAAGGCCCAGATGATGCTTCTGAACACGAAAACCTGAGAGTGAATTCACATCCCACTAAAGTCAAAAGAAGCAGACATATAAACAAGGATCAGGTCTTTCTTTTTTCTTTCCACTTTCTGCACCACACTAACTCCTACAGAACAATATACTGTCTTGGAAAAAGGAGGGGGAAGTACATGTATCTTTGTTCGAGCATGAAATATTGTACAGGTCTTCTTTTCACCCATCTTAAAGGGAAAATAACAAAAAGTAGAAGAAATAAAATGTGATGCTGGCCCAAAAGAGGGACATCCATGGCGTTGCAAGGAGTCAGACATGATTTAGCAACTGAACAACAACAACAAAATACTAGGAATATTCTTATATGTTCCAAAATCACATGCATATTTAGAGTCATTACTTATAAATCACTGAAAAAAAAAAAGAGCTCATTCTTTTCTAGGACTTCTTTTTAGAAAGGTCAGAGAAAGCTTTGTGTTATTTTTGCTTTCAACTTACACAATTCTAAATCAGATGAAATAGTGTCCTACTTACAGGAGACTTTTATTTTCATGGTGTTCTCCTTTCCTTTCCTTTCCTTGTTATAATAAATATAGCTACCTACAATCAGCATGCTTCAAAACTGGATGGAACCATGGCCTGTATTATACTTCAAAAAAAAAGCGGTGCTTCTGGAAGAAATGTAGTTATTATAAACACAATCCACTCGAACCTAAGGTAGCAGTGACAGGCAGAAGACGGCATATATAGCACCTCTAGAGTAACCCTGCTAAAGTGGTGTACATTTCAAAATAGAAATCAAATATTCCTCGGAACTGGAGTCTTCATATTTTTTGAGTTATCAAAAAGACTTTCATCTGGCATAGGACCACAGATAAATCAGCTTGGGGTTGAATACTGTTTCTGCCATGAAATAGCTATGCAAGCCACCTATTCTTCCTAATCTAATTATATTCTCAAATTTAAGATGAAGTCTTAAAATTTAAGGGTAATTCGAACTTGAAAGTATATCATGCCACGCAACAGAAAGGCAACACATCAACCAGAATCCTGTCCCAAATCATGTTTTATCATGTACATTCTGTAAAGTTGCAAATGTTAACTTAAATGACCTTCCTGTCATTGACAACAAAATAATTTCAGGTTAATCTATGTACTGTGTGGTAAATTAGAGAATACCCAGCCCATGCCATGAAGCTTGGCTGGTATTAAAAAGCAAGAAGGTTTTCCCTGGTAGCTTAGTTGGTAAAAAATCCTCCTGCAATGCAGAAGACCTGGATTTAATCCCTGAGTCAGGAAGATCCTACAAAACAGAAACAGAATTTATGGCCACCGGGGAGAAAAATGAGGGGAAGGAATAATTAGGGTGTCGGGGAGGATGGGTACACACTGCTGTATTGAAAATGGATAACCCACAAGGACTTCCTGTAGAGCACAGAGAACTCTGCTCAATGTGATGCGGAGCCTGGATGGGAGGGTGTTTGGGGGAAACTGGACACATGCATAAGTATGGCCGAGTTGCTCTGTTGTGCACCGGAAGCTATCGCAACACTGTCAATCAGCTATATTCCGATACAAAATAAAAGTTTAATTTTTAAAAAGCTATTGTTTAACTGTTGTTTTATTTGCACTCAGGCTTAACAAATTTTGGAACAAATTAGTCAAAAAAAGAGGACAATTTATGCTTAAGCTTACCATTAAGATAAATACATGTAAGAGTAACTGCATTTCAACAATCACAAAGACATGAATAAGGATGAGATCGTGTCCTTGGCTTATAGTTTATTAAGGGAATTTAAAAGTTGAGAAGATTCTGTTCTGCCCTGTAAACTAAAAGCCACCTAGCAGTTGAGAAATTGGAAACCACAAAGCTCAGGAAGAAAAATGAATGCTTTGAAGCATAAATTTTTCCATTAAATTATGCCAATAAACTTAGGGCCTTGAAAGTTACTAAACTCAAATATTTTTTAAAAAAGGAAGAAAATGCTCTTTGTCTACCTTCAAAATAAAACTGGAAATTGGAAGAACAGAATAACAAGGTTTTTTTAATGCTACAAAGACAAACTGAGCAATTTTATGTTCACTGAACAGCAATCAGTATGAACTGAACATAAATTTATCAATGTAGGAGATGATGTTTCCAATTTTTCAACTAAAAAAAATAAGTATAGGCATGTCTCCAATTAGATCTTCCCTAAGGTTTCCAGATGAATGCTTGTTCTTCCACTGGTTGAGTAAGAACACCAAAGATGAATTAAGGTTGTTACATTAAATCAGAGTAAGAACAACTCCCCAAATTTAAAAGCCACAGAAAGGTGCTGAGCTCAACTGCTCCTATTTCATACTAGTTATAGTTAGTGGTAGTATAAGAGCATGTATAATTTAGGGTTGGGTTTAAGTACAGAATGATATGTTATTGCAGACAAATCAGTATATTATTAGTCCCTACTAATTCAGGGCATGTATAGAATGGAATAAAGTGAATTTATTGCAGTGACTCTACTGTTCTCTTCATTTCTTTCCTCACTCCCTAATGCTCTTTATTTTTCTCTTCCTCCCTTTGAATAAAATCAAGCCTTTGATAGGATTCAATAGACAATGTATAGATTAATTGTCATGCTTCTTGGGTTCTAAAACAATTTTGCCAGTAACTGACAAAGTAACTATCTGATCATTTAATTTCACTCTAAATGATATCAGCTGAAAAGATGACTTCAATATCTGTTGATTCTACATTTATAACATACTATTGTCCAATTTTATTTCAAGGAGGGATGAAACAGTAAAGAGCAAATATAAATCAAAGTGAAAGAAAGAAAGAAGCTTAAAAACTGGGGACATAATCCTAGCACTATCTTCAAAAGATTCTTAAGACTAGGTTTGGTTATATACAAATTCATCTATGTAGGCTCCCCTTATGAGATTTTCTTATCTCATAATGGAACTATTGATTTCACTGTGACCTCTGTCTCTCTTGGCTTTTGGAGCTCTGGAGATCAATAACCAGGAAAAGCCATAGAACCACATCATATGAATAGGACTGCTCAAAATCCATGGATCCAGTGACCTCCCAGTGATGTGGCAGAGGGCGTGCCCTCTGCTATAGCTAAGGGATGAACCAATTTCTAAGTGCTATTTTCCACTCAAATATCACATTCTTCCCACCTCCTGTCATCACCTTCCCCACGCCTGTGCAATTTATGCAAATGTCAGCACCCTAAACCCAACCTCTCTTTCGAAGCTTCCATGCTTCTCTCTTCAGCCCACACATGCTGTCTCACTCACCTTTTGCTCAAAGCCCTGTTCCTCCTCCTCACACTCCCTAACTCAACAGCCAGCACCAGTTCTTTCCCAAGCTCCAGTGGTCTGCCCCCTTCATGCCTTTTCTCCTCAATAAATACTTACAAAGAAGTTATACCGACAGCTGCATGCGCTAGAAAAAAATACCTACATTAGCTGACATTTTAGTAAGGATACACTGGGAATGTGCATTCAATGAAGAATAGGCTGAAAAGAGGAAGCCATGGAAACTGGTCAGTAGAAATATTTCAGTTTTGGAAAACATGTCAGAAAAGACGTCATACATGAGATGAGATTTCTAAAACTGCCAACTCAGATTTAGTCTTCTTCACCATGTTTGGATGAAATACTCCTTTCATAACATCAGGATCTACAGTATCTGAGATACCCATGATCTTGCTTTCTGACCCTTCATTATTGTCATGTCCAGGGAACTTCAAAGAGGCTCTGCTCTGAATTGCATCATCTGCCCCTGTGGTGGTTTAGTCACTAAGCTGTGTGCCTGACTCTTGCGACACAATGGACTGTAGTCCGCCAGGTTCCTCTGTCCATGGGATTTCCCAGGCAAGAATGCTGGAGTGGGTTGCCATTTCCTCCTCCAGAGGTTCTTCCCGACCCAGGGATTGAACCCAGGCTTCCTGCATCTCAGGTGGACTCTTTAACAACAGAGCTCCCAGGGAAGTCCTGTCTTCCCAGAAGGTGTGGCCAAGAGCCAGCTTCTGAAGTTGTGGGACAGACAGAATTTCCTTCGGTTTGGCATTGTCTGCTGGGTTTGTCATTGGTTGCGTTTTTTAATAGTTTATCACATTTGTAATCGGAAAACATACCCATGCTGGTAGCTTCAAAAGGACACCAACTAACTTGGAAGCACATCTGGTTGGTCCACTTCTCAAATCACAGTGAGAGTAAAATAGAAAAGACAATAGGCCTTACTATTGCCTGGAGTGATGTAAGCTATTACTCGTAGCAGTAAATCCCTTTTAAGACAGAAATGAAAAATGTTAAATACCTAAAACAGTCTTAACAACAACAAGAAAGCTAACAAAATAGTTTTTGTTATAAGCTCTCTCTATAAGCATTACAATCATACAGCAAAATAATCTGGGCAGAGAGCATACAGTCCAAGTCCTTTGTAAATACTGCAATTAGAGGAAGGTGATGGGAACACTTCTTTGCCTCAAATGTACTAAATCAGTTAATTTTTAATTAGTCACAATCATAATACACACACAAACACACATTTATCTTCTATAATGAGACTTCTTCAATGAGTTTTTTTTTTTTAAATTACAGTTTGGTTAATTGAATGAGGAAACAGTTTCTCCTATAGGATAAGTGCTCAGAAGCGGAATTTATGTTTTCTGCTAGATGTGTTATTTCCTCAAATGGAACATTCTTGATTAAGGAGCCCAGACACCACAGTTCATGCTGAAGGCAGGAAATTGGGCTTCAGAACATAATGAGAATGGGTTCCCTCTGCAACTCTTCCCATGCTCATTACAATCTTCCTCATGAGAATAGATTCCTATTGTGGAATTTTCAATGCCTGTTATCATCTTTGTCACAAGCGTGAGGTATTCAAATTTTAATGCCTAATAAGATCCGACACAGCATCCCTTACTGTCACTATTTTATGCTCTGGACAAGAAACATACTGGGGTCTGTCAGAATATCACACGGGTTACAGAGCTATAAACAGAGGAGGACTGGAATACTAGCCAATCAGATCAGCAGGTAGGACTTTTAAAAATCCACATGTCATTTTGCATCTTGGAGCATGTTGTTCAGTTGCTAAGTCATGTCCGACTCTTTGGACCCCATGGACTTCAGCATGCCAGGCTTCACTGTCCTTCACTACCTCCTGGAGTTTGCTCAAGTTCATGTCCATTGAGTTTTGGAACATAATGGCTAATAACATGCTGATAATGTACTTAAAACAAATGAGAGCAACGAACGTTGCACCTCAGGACACACTTATAATCAAAATACATTTTAAATTCTGGAAGAATATCACCCATAACCCCTAGAGTGAGGAAGAATAACACTGTCTCAATCCTCAGAGCTGAACATAGCCAACAGTACACTAATAGCATGATCTAAGGAAACAAACAAAACAAAAAAACCCACACTTTTAAAAAAAGAAACCAGATGTACCATGTACAACTATTTTCTTCCCAGAGATATGAGTTATTTTTTATCTTAAAGTTCAAAAATTGAGTGCCCCCGGGACTTCCCTGGTGGCCCAGTGGTTGAGAATCCACCTTTCAATGTAGGGGACATGGGTTCGATCCCTGATTGGGGAACTAGGATCCCACATCCCACAGGAAATTAAGCATGTACAGTGCAATGAGGATCAAAACAGAAAAAAAAAAAAAAATCCACTGGAAGAACAGCAAAAATGGACAAAAAAAAATTTTTTTTAATTGAGGGCCCAATGCTGACTCCGCTAATTAGATTTTGAGTCTCTATTTCTTCTTCCATAACATGGATAATAGTATCTGCTTTGTATACCTAAGAGGATTTTGGCAAGAATTAAAGGAAATGATGTGTCTGCAGACACTTTGTTGAGTATAGGGTTTTTACAAACATGACATGATCAATATAATATTAATTATCTTTAAATTAGGCACACACTAAGTGAAGCCCCACTTTTGGAGACTGTTATAAAATTCATAACCAAGGCCTCCAATTTCAAGGCAAAGTGGTGGCATCGCTGGCAGTGTACAAAATCGCATGGCGGTGAGCGGCAGGTAGCCCACAATAAAAGGCTCTACTCATTCCTGCAGGCATGTACAACTGTTCCCAATCCTGCAGGGCACGGCCTGAGAGCCCTTCTTATATTCTCCCTGAGTTTCCCTTCAAATCACCTCTTCTTTGACACGGTTGAAAAATGTGCAGGCTGAGGAAGATTACGCAAATAGGGCAGTGTTGTCACTTACCATCCAAGCCAGCATTGGCGCTGGAAAAATGAAAAAGCCTCTGACATATTGAAACTTAGCAGCAGCATTCTCACTGGGGTGAGAACAATATTTTTAGTCCTCCCTGGAAAGATCAAATTAAATCAGAGGCGAGCGCTGCCTGATCCAGCTCTGTGTCACTGACTCTTTGAATGAGAAGCCTACAGAAGCCTGCAGCGCCTGACTTTGTAATGCATGCCTTTCTATAGAAATTCAGGGAGCAGGAATAAAGCATTTCTGCATACAGATTAACCTCAAGACAGTGAGATGGTGTCAGAGGGTGGGTGGGGACCGAAGACACACATTTTGCCTGGTTTTTAGGTTTAGCCAGTCATCAAATTTTGCAGCTGAGCTTAAGACATGACCCAGTCAAGAGGTTTGACTTTCCTGCTCTCCAGCAAGGCAACACATCTGTATATTTCAGTGCTTATAGCTATGTATTTTAGTGATTGTATACTTAAAGCAGATTCTATCAATCAATAATATGAAATGATGGCTATATCCATTAAAAGTTCTCTTTAATGACAATTAAAACTTGAGGGCAGTGGTCTTCAAACTTTAGTGTGCATAAGAAACATCTGGAAAGCGTAAAAAATGCAGATTCTAGGAGTCTGCCTGCAGAGTCTCACTGAACAGATCTGAAATGAAACCCCAGAAATTGCATTTTTTTAACAAGCACCCCAGGTGAAACTTATTCTACAGTCTTTCAGTCTTAATGTGATTTTTATAATCCCAATTGCATTTAAATCCTTTGAAAGAAAAGGAAAAAAAAAAAAAATGGAAGGAGAAGGACAGCCCAAAATGCATCTTGACAGTTTTGTAGATGGTCTTACTTTGGCTTTTAGAGATTGTAAATCAAATTTTTATGGCATATTAATTCATATATGAATGCTTTTTTTAAATCAAACAAATGAAAGATGTGTTCCCAGAAAATTTTTCAGCTCCCCCAAAGCAAATATCTTTCATATGAGATATTTTAAGGAGCTTAGTTTTATATGTTCAAGTTAATAGTCTTAACCACAGTATTTAATTTAAGCTTAAGGCTTTAAGTTTTTGCATCACTTTGGAAGTATTCAAAACTGAAGTATGAAAGTAATGCTACTAATTCAAGATGCTCGAACAGCCATTGCATATTCAATCGGCAATGAAATATTAGGTCAATGTTTCTCCAAATACAAAGCTAAATGCTTGTCCTTACAATATCCACAGTTTTTCTTTTGAAGTCTAAGACTTCAACTATTAACTTTTCATAATGATAGAATCAAGTATAGCAAATTTAATTAGACCAATGGTATATAACATATAGCAATCACTCTTTTCAAACTAACTTTAATAGGTTTCTTCTTTGGAAGAAATACTAAGTTCTCCAGTCCTAGACAACTGAAAACCTTGAGTGGTACTGTTTGGTTTGTCTTTGTTCTTTGCACTTGAAATTGGGTTCTATTTCCCACAGCCCTTAACAGGGCTGGTTTCAAAAGTGTGTGACATGTACAGTCACGTAGAGCCCAGCACTTGGCTTAATGCTTTACTGTCACTGTCTTGAAATTATTCATATTTTTTTTTAACAAGCTGACTCACCTTTTCATTTGCCCTCATTGTTGTTCAGTCACTAAGCCATGTCCAACTCTTAGGACCCCACAAACTGCAGCACTCCAGGCTTCCTTGTCCTTCATTCAAACTCATGTCCATCGAGTCAGTGATGCCATCCAACCATCTCATCCTCTGTCACCCCCTTCTCCTCCTGCCCTCAATCTTTCCCAACATCAGGGTCTTTTTCAATAAGTCAGCTCTTCACATCAGGTGGGCAGAGTATTGGAGCTTCAGCATCAGTCCTCCCAGTGAAGGACTTCCAATGCTTTGAATGAAGCATCAGTTCTTCATTTGTCATTGGGCCCAGCAAATACATATTTAGTCCTATTCCTTAATAATATTTAGGTGTAACATTTGGTATTTCTTTCAAGAAACATTACCAGAATCTATATCTTGCTTGGGTGTGCCCACAATCCACAAGTATTTGTTCACTGTACTATGTGTTCTGTTAGTCACTCAGTTATGTCCAACTCTTTGCAACCCAGTGGACTGTAGCCTGCGAGGCTCCTCTGTGTATGGGATTCTCCAGGCAAAAATACTGGGGTGGGTAGCCATTCTTTTCTCCAGGGGATCTTTCCAACCCAGGGATCAAACCTGCATCTCCCCGATTGCAGGCAGAATCTTTACCACCTGAGCCACCAGGGAAGCCCTTCACTGTAATAACGTTATTACCAATAACTAGATTACAGAAAGGAATAAAGATGCAGTCTCTGTCCACACAGCATTCCAAATCTACTAGCGGGACTAATCATCTATGTTAGATAGCATGCAATAAATATTCCCCATGCACTGTCTTCATGAATAGACAGTCACAACTTCATATGAATTTATTTATAAACTAACAGAAACACTGCACCTATTATTCTAGATATAAGGAGATTGGGAGTATGTCTAAAAGGCAAGTAAAATCAATTACTTCACATCATGAAAAACAACAGAATTGTTCACTATTTAACTGATGGTGGGTGAGTCAGGTAGATAGCCTCAGTGACCCACAATGACCAAAGTACTCCTCAATAGCACTGGAAGATAATTCTTGATGACATAAATAGTTTTCTCTTCTTCCCCCAATCATGTATAATGGTTTCTCTGTCAAATGAATTCAAGAAAAAACCAGTTCCACATACACATATGCTGATAATCTCTGCATAAACTTTGGAAGAAAAAGCACAGATGAAATCTCTCTAGAACCTGTGAAGGCCACAGAATGCAGGTCAGCAACAGTTATTCTTCATTTTAAAAATCAAAAACTACTGAGCTACAAGGTGGTTATGTATGTGCTTCAAGACATAAATGGCTATTAATGGACCTCACGGGAGTTTATTCGCCTGGGAGTTAAGGGTTGAAGGACACTATACACATGCTCGGGCTTCCCAGGTGACATACGTGCTGAAGAACCCACCTGCCAATGCAGGAGACGTAAGATATGCGGGTTCAGTCCCTGCGTCAGGAAGATCCCTTGGTGGAGGGCATGGCAACCCACTCCAGTATTCTTACCTGGAGAATCCGAAGGACAGAGAAGTCTGGCAGTATACAATTCATAGGTTTGCAAAGAGTTGGACTCAAATAAGGTGACCTGGCATGCATGCCCACCCCTAGAGTATTCAGCAGAATACTGATTAGTGCATTCATGTAAGGAAATCACATGACTTAAGAGAAAAGAACTACCCAAAAGAATTTGATCGGTAGAGAAACAGACATAGAGAACAGACATGGACACAGGGGGAGAGGAGGAGGGAGAGAGTGAGATGTATGGACAGAGTAACATAGAAACTTACATTATCATATGTAAATTAGATAGCCAATGGGAATTTGCTGTATGTCTCAGGAAACTCAAACAGGGGCTCTGTGACAATCTAGAAAGGTGGGATGGGGAGGAAGATGGGAGGAGAGAGGGGACATGGGTGTACCTACAGCTGATTCTTGCTGATGTATGACAGAAAACCACAAAATTCTGTAAAGCAATTCTCTTCCAAGTTTAAAAAAAATAATAATTCAAGGGAAAATCATTGGGAACATTGTCTTTTCCTACCAACTAGAATAGAAAACTCATGACTTATGGATTATTAGATAGAAACCTGGGAGGGTCGTGTCTCAGTAATTAGGGTCAATTATGGAAATGGCAACCCACTCCAGTATTCTTGCCTGGAGAATCTCAGGGACAGAGGAGCCTGGTGGGCTGCCGTCTATGGGGTCACACAGAGTTGGACATGACTAAAGTGACTTAGCAGCAGCAGCAGCCCTAAACTAAGCATTGCTCTGTTCTCACATAACAAGGCTTAAAAGCATGATCTGAAAAGAACAAACCTTTTTTAAACAAAGTAACGGTGTCCCAGGACAAAGTTCAAAAGTATTAATAAAATTATTCAGTACCCTAAAAGATAAAATTTACAACATCTAACATTCAATCAAAAATCACCAGGTAGGCAAAGAAACACAAAAATACATCTTATAATGAAGACAAAAATCAAATTGATTGAAACCAACCCAGAAGTTATGTAAATGTTATAATTACTGGGAAAGAACATTAAAACAGCTATTATCTTTTCATTCCATATGTTTAAAAAGTTGAGTAGAGCCACGAGAGCTACTTAAAAGGCCAAAATTGAACTTCTAGGGATAAAAAAAACTGCACTTTTTAAGGTTAAAAAATACACCAGAAGGGAATAACAGCAGATTAGATACTGCAGAAGAAAATAGTAGCAAACCTGAAAGCAGGTCAATAAGAATTATCCACAATGTACAGAGGAACAAAGATAAGGGTGACAGCAGATTTCTCATTGAAAAGTGCAAGTGAGAAGTCCGTGGAGCAAAATCTTGAAAATACTGAAAAATCTTGAAAATAGACTGAAAAAAATAAACCTAAACTCCTCTGTTCAGTAAAAAAATATCCTTTAAAATGAAGGTAAATTATAGTTTTCCAGACACATGAAAGCAGAAATAATTCATTAGCAGCATACCACACTATAAGAAGGAGCTTCCCTGGTGACTCAGAGGTTAAAGCATCTGCCTCCAGTGCGGGAGACCCGGCTTCAATCCCTGGGTCAGGAAGATCCCCTGGAGAAGGAAATGGTAACCCACTCCAGTATTCTTGCCTGGAGAATCCCATGGACGGAGGAGCCTGGTGGGCTATAGTCCACGGGGTCGCAAAGAGTCGGACACGACAGAGCAATTTCATTTCACTTTCACTCACACTATAAGAAAAGCTACAGATGATTAATCAATGCAAATTGTTATATCAAAGTATTCCTCAAGACCAACTGAATTAATAATTTTACTTTCCTCCTAAATGAAATAATCCCAGTAGGCTGATTTTGGTTTTGTTCTGTTATGTTTTAGTTCATGTGCTTTATTTTACAATTTTGTTTTTTTCATGCTTTCAACTATCAGTTCTCATAATTATTGTGTTTTTTTTAAAAACAGTCTTAATTTGCTGCTTCTTATCAGTGGACTCAGAACCTAGATAGGAAAATGTATTACAATTGTGAATAAATGAAGCTAAAATAGCCTGATCAGCTTTGATTTTGTTGTTGAAATTCTCAAGGGAGTCTCAACAGTCTTCTCCAGAACCACATTTTAAAAGCATGAATTCTTCAACACTCAGCTTTCTTTATGGTCCAGCTCTCACATCCGCATATGACTACTGGAAAAACCATAGCTTTGCCTAAATGGACCTTTGTCAGCAAAGTGATGTCTCTGTTTTTTCATATGCTGTCTAGGTTTGTCATAGCTTTTCTTCTGAGGAACAAGCATCTTGTAATTTCATGGCTACAGTCACTGTCCATAGTGATTTTGGAGCCCAAGAAAATAAAACCATCTGCTTTAAGTCATCAATTTTGTATGATATAACTATTCACTCAGAAGCTTTTTCCTCCAGCTTTATTCTTTAAAAAAAAATAATAGAACAATAATAAGGAAAACTATTACATATTGAATGTCCCCTGTGTGTTAGTCACTATTTTATATCCTTTGCAAATATTATTTTTAATTTTTCCATAGCCTTCAAAACCTTCAGAATTGGCTTCTAAAATAGATAAATTTATGAGCAAAGAGGTGGAATGATAAAGTACTTTGGAATATTAGCTTCAAATCCAGATATTCCAAGATATGCTGGAGACTCAGGTTTGATACCTGGGTCGGAAAACCCCCTGGAGAAGGAAATGGCAACCCACTCGAGTATTGTCTGGAAAATTCCAGGGACAGAGGAGCCTGGTGGGCTACAGTCCATGGGTCACAAAGAGTCGGACACAACTGAGCGTGAACACACAAATTCCAAGATAAAATTGCAGCTCTTCACTTCTGGCACCATATTTGTAGAGAAATCACTTAGCCTCACATTCTTCATCTAGCCAATTCCAAAGATCATGCTCTTGCTACTACATTAGCTATCCCTGTAGTTACTAGAAGCACAGTATACGTAGGACATTCGAATATATATGAGAACATATATATAAGAAGAATATATATTTAGAATATAAGTAAATAGATTTCTATAATGTTTAAGTATATATGTTTATAATGTAGTTATCTAATGTTCATAAAATAAATAACAACACTAAAATTCATCACCATACATCTATTCTTGTTATTTTGATCTTACTCTACCAAATGAAGGAAATAAAAAATTTCAAGCACGTAAATGGCATACTCTCAGATATCTCAGGGATAACTAGATTGACTACCTACCTCTAATAATCTCCCAAGAATAGCAAGTGCCATAGTTTCCTTAAGGGAACCCAAAGTCTGCCAAGAAAATCAGAAAGGAAAATTGGGCCCTGTAGCATGATAGATGGGTTAGATTCAGCCTGTCACTGCACAGTACGCTGCCAGAATAATTTGCAAGGACAGTGACTTAGCAATCAACCATAACTCAGGAAACACAACCAGGAGTCGCAGAGCTGAAATAACCCCTATTTAGGTCTGATCTTCAAGACAGTGAAGGTTGCACTTCTCACTGTTGAAGGCACATTAATTCTCTCAATGTTCATTCAGCATTTTACTGGCAGCAATTTGGAGACATGTCATTTCATTTATGCTTTTCAGGTATGTATTGAATTTAGAGATGGCTTCTTTTCCACATGATCAATGAGCTCCAACTGTAAAGGTCTCTGAGTCGGAATAGGAAGCCTCATGTACCAAGGTAGATCTAACCTTTCCTTTGATTTCACTTGGACCTCAAATTAATGTTTCATCACTGACACTGCTGCTCATGACTAATTTATACTCTGTGGGATTATTATGACATCCCACTCAGGGTAGCATCTCTGAAATTTAAAGAATGAAGATCAGTGAATTATCTGTGAATATGGGCCAGAATTAATCATTTTGAAGCAGAGTGGGAATATATGTAATAGACTGCAGGCCAGGGGCCAAGTCAACACCAGAGGCCATTTCCTCACACTTGATATACTGACTAATCAATCATTGGGCACCTTATTCTCATCATCCTGCCTGCACCCCTCTTTCTCTCTTCCTCTGACTTTTTGTCTCTCTATTCAACTGTCCTCGTTTATTCCTCTTTTCCTTATCTTTTCTCTTTTCTCCATTTCTTTTGCCCCATTTCTCTTTTCTTTTCCTTCATCCTTTACACCACCCATTATATAATATAAAACTCAAGTCTAGTTGTTATATTCATTGAATTATGTTTTACAGTCCTACTCCATTAAAAATTGGACAGTTTTTCTTTGATTTTTGCCCCAAACTGAGCTGAAAACAAGCCTTGTATTAGGGACTCACAAATCTAAAATTCACTTTTGAATTATCTATGTTTTGGTAATAGCCTGAAAGAATGTTTTCCTTTTCTTCTGAGAAGCTGATTAAAAATAGGAAAGAAGAAAATCAAATGTGAAGTCAAGTAGTTAAATACAACTTGATTATATCAAGTAGACTTTGATCATGTAAAAATTTCAACAAAGACTTTGAAAATGAAGTTCCATTATTTATCCCTAAAAGGGTATTTTGAAGAAGTATAGAAATAACCAAGGCTATGTATGTTTCTATATATTTCTTACATGGAAATTACCAGAGGGCAGAGAAACAAA
Organism: Cervus canadensis; assembly: GCF_019320065.1. Classification (NCBI taxonomy): domain Eukaryota; kingdom Metazoa; phylum Chordata; class Mammalia; order Artiodactyla; family Cervidae; genus Cervus; species Cervus canadensis. Next base: position 17,385,643 of record NC_057416.1, read on the forward strand.
ATTCATGACGTTTGATGAGGATTTCAAGAACTTTGAAGAGTGTCTTACTAGAAACAGGGAGCAAAATACTTAGAAACTCAAGAAAAAAGTCAGAAAGTGAAAAAAAGAACATGGATGAAGCATAACAGCTAGCTACTGCTTCAATAACCTTAAATCAATCAAAAAATATACACTTAAGGTCTGCTGCTGCTGCTGCTGCTGCTAAGTCGCTTCAGTCATGTCCGACTCGGTGCGACCCCATAGACGGGAGCCCACCAGGCTCCCCCATCCCTGGGATTCTCCAGGCAAGAACACACGTAAGGTCTACTACATACCAAACCCTCTGCCAGGTGTTAAAGCATACAGACTGCACATGTTGCAGTGGGGAGGAAAAGAAATTTCAAAAGTGAAATGTGATTTAGAGATAGGAAGAGGGTGCCATGGAAACACGGCCCTCTAATTCAGAGATGTAGTGATGGCTTCCTGAAGAAAGTGGAATCTCTCCAAGTTTCAGAGGGGATTAGGAGGTGGAGAAGGAGGACGAAAACATATTTCAAGCATAAAGAGAATCTGGTTCAAATACAGGGAGGCAGGAAAGCACAGATATCTGAAGATGCTCAAATGTAGCATCTAACATCAGAAATTTAGGTCCCAAAACTTTTAAATGTATGAAATTAAGTGACTTATTTCACTCTACTCCATTTAAGAGACTTATAGTGAAGATACAATGGGAGTTCTCGAATTTTCCTACCATAGAGTCTAGCACAAAGTATGCCACGTAAGTATTCCATGCAATTGCAATTTATCTAATCTAGTACATGAAAGATAGTAAAATACATCATTATTTTATGCAACTCAAAGAAATATTAACTGCAATTAATACTAAGCTATAATACTAAGCTATACTAAGATTCATCCTAGTTTCAAAAAAACCTTAAAATGTGAGGGAAAAAATTGTGCAGCTTAGAATGCATGAAATATAGTTAGTTTATTCCCCTGACTCCTTTCTGTATATTGAAACTGAAAAAATCCAAGACAAGACCATTATCAACTGTCAAAATGGATGTGAAGATTTAAACAAAGTATACCAGGAAGACACATCTGATTTTGTAGTTAACTCTTCATGATATCAGTGCATGTGTTTATTTGTTAAGAGCCAATATCATTCTGGTTATTTATCCAAAGAATACAAAAGCATTAATTCAAAAAAATGTGTACACTCATATGTTCATTGCAGCATTATTTACAACAGCCAAGATGTATAAACAGCCAAAGGGTCCATGGATAGGTACGTGGATAAAGAAGATATGGTATCTGTACACAAAGGACTACTACTTAGCCTTTAAAAAGAGTGAAATCCTGCAATTTGTGACAACATGGATGGGCCCTGAAAGTATTCTGCTAAGTGAAATAAGTCAGACAGAGAAATACAAGTACCATATGACTTCACTCATAGGTGGAATCTAATAAACCAAATCAAACAAACAAAATAAAGCAAATACAGACTCACAGGTACAGAGAACAGACTGATGGTTGCCGGAGGGAAGCGGTTTGGGGATGGGTAAAGGGTGAAGGGGGTAAGTTGTATGGTGATGACTGGAAACTAGATTTATGATGGAGATCACTTTGTAGTATATACAAATGTCAAATTATGATGCTGTACATCTCAAACTTATTTAAAAAAAAAAAGATTAAAGTCAGCTAGACATACTACACTATTTCTTTATATTTTCAGGTTGGATCCCACAATCCTCTAGTTCTTATGTCAAGTGAAATACACCTATTTTCATACGAAATATATAATTGTGTGCTTCAGATTTAATAAAATAAAATTCTGATCTTTTATTTTCCAAAGTATCCCCAACACCATTAGTGTTTGTAATTCTGGTCAGCAGAGTTACAAAATGAGTGACTTTTAAATTTAAAAAATTTCAAATTTTAAAAAAGTTTAAATTTTAAAAAAAATCAACATCGTATCAATCAATAATTATTGAATCTTTGTTGCTGTAATACATCAAATATGTTAGCAGCTGCATTTCTCCTCACAGCCATTCCAATTGTTACCTGGCTATCTTTCATAATATGGTTCCCTGATAGCTCAGACAGTAAAGAATCTGCCTACAATGCAGGAGATGAGGGTTCAATCCCTGGGTCAGGAAGATCCCCTGGAGGAAGGCATGACTACCCACTCCAGTATTCTTGCCTGGAGAGTTCCATGGACAGAGGAGCCTGACAGGCTACAGTCTATGGGATCTCAAAGAGTTGGGCACAACTGTGTGACTAACAATTCACTTCACTTCTATTTTTCATAAAAGCAATGGATAGTTGGTCAGTATATTAAGTCCCATGAACCAAACAGAAGGAAGTGTAGCCTAAGAAATATAATAAAATTTGCCCACTCACAATTCATTTATATTTGCACAATTAGATGTCATTCTAGCCCCTGTTTATAGAACTGCTGAACTACTGCTTACTGATTTTTAAAGAATATTTAAATAGTAGTCCACATTCCTCTCAAGTTAGCATTTCCAGGCAATCTCGACCTTGCCCAGCATAAGTTCAAAGGCCTTTTGAAAAACGGCACTACCAAAGTTACTATGACAGAAATGCTATTTTTCAAAATAAATGAGAAGCAAGAAAGGGAAATAGGATTTCTTAAATATTTTCTTTAAAATGCTAATGAGAGCAACTATTGGTGATACGCTCTTAATTATTAACAAAGAATGTCAAGGGGAAACACTAAGCTACTTCTCAGAATTAAGTTACTTACTAGAAATTGTAAGAAAGATGTGAGGCAAACTTGATGACTGAACCAGATTCTAGAATTCTTTACCCAGTATAGCAACCACTAAACTACTCAGGCTCTGATGTACTTGAATGTGGCCTCTTCAAATTAACATGTGTTTTCAGTGTAAGACACACAGTGGGTTTCAAAGATTTGGTACAAAAAAAGAGTATTTTTATACTTATTTCAGCATAAATTTTTTATTGTGCTTGCATGTTCAAATAAAAAATATTTTCAATGCATTGGGTTAAATAAAATATATTACTAAAATTGGTTGCATGTGGTCTTTTTACTTGCTTTAATATAGCTACTGGAGAAATCTTAAGTTACATACAGACTCACACTTGTAGCTCACATATTTCTATGCAGAGGGCTCTTACAGAGGTGGCCCTGTGTAGAAGGCACAGACAAGCTATCTGGGAGTTCTCCAAAGCAATGGTGAGAGGTACAGAGCTATTTATTCAGCTCGCATGACCTCACTCCCCAACGAGTCTATGTAAAGCCAAGTATTGAATGGATTTGCAATAGTTTACTGTGCGTGGTCTGTGCTTGGTCGCTCAATTGTATCTCATTCTTTGTGACTCCATGGACTGTAGCCCACCACGCTCCTCTGTCCATGGATTTTCCAGGCAAGAATACTGAAGTGGGATGCCACTTCCTACTCTAGGGGATCTTTCTGACCCAGATTCAAACCCACATCTCTTGCAACTCCTGCATTGGCAGGCGGATTCCTAACCACAGATGCCACCTGGGAAGCCCCAATGTGCATATAAAAATGCATTTTAAAAAATCTCAGGAGACCTCTGTGTGCACTGTCAACAGAAACCATCTACAACAAGAACTTCTGTTCTTCTAAATATACACTCATCCTACAAACCTACTGTTTTTTTTTTGTTTGTTTGTTTCTTTCCTAGTTTTTTGTTGGCCTTCTGAAGCATAATCCAGGGTGTCAAAACAGTCTTGAGCTTGGATTCCTTCCAAAGATGTAAGAAACATTCACTTTAAAACACATTATATATATATATATATATATACTAACAATGAAAAAACAGAAAGAGAACTTAAGGAAACAATACCATTCACCATTGCAACAAACAGAATAAAATACTTAGGAGTATATCTACCTAAAGAAACAAAAGACTGATACATAGAAAACTATAAAACACTGATGAAAGAAATCAAAGAGGACACAAACAGATGGAGAAACATACCGTGTTCATGGATTGGAAGAATCAATATTGTCAAAATGGCTATTCTACCCAAAGCAATCTATAGATTCAATGCAATCCCTATCAAGCTACCAACGGTATTTTTCACAGAACTAGACCAAAGAATTTCACAATTTGTATGGAAATACAAAAAACCTCGAATAGCCAAAGAAATCTTGAGAAAGAAGAATGGAACTGGAGGAATCAACCTGCCTGACTTCAGACTCTACTACAAAGCCACAGTCATCAAGACAGTATGGTACTGGCACAAAGACAGAAATATAGATCAATGGAACAGAATAGAAAGCCCAGAGATAAATCCACGAACCTATGGACACCTTATCTTTGACAAAGGAGGCAAGGATATACAATGGAAAAAAGACAACCTCTTTAACAAGTGGTGCTGGGAAAACCGGTCAACCACTTGTAAAAGAATGAAACTAGAACACTTTCTAACACCATACACAAAAATAAACTCAAAATGGATTAAAGATCTAAATGTAAGACCAGAAACTATAAAACTCCTAGAGGAGAACATAGGCAAAACACTCTCCAACATAAATCACAGCAGGATCCTCTATGACCCACCTCCCAGAATATTGGAAATAAAAGCAAAACTAAACAAATGGGACCTAATGAAACTTAAAAGCTTTTGCACTACAAAGGAAACTATAAGCAAGGTGAAAAGACAGCCCTCAGATTGGGAGAAAATAATAGCAAATGAAGAAACAGACAAAGGATTAATCTCAAAAATATACAAGCAACTCCTGAAGCTCAATTCCAGAAAAATAAATGACCCAATCAAAAAATGGGACAAAGAACTAAACAGACATTTCTCCAAAGAAGACATACAGATGGCTAACAAACACATGAAAAGATGCTCAACATCACTCATTATTAGAGAAATGCAAATCAAAACCACAATGAGGTACCATTACACGCCAGTCAGGATGGCTGCTATCCAAAAGTCTACAAGCAATAAATGCTGGAGAGGGTGTGGAGAAAAGGGAACCCTCTTACACTGTTGGTGGGAATGCAAACTAGTACAGCCACTATGGAGAACAGTGTGGAGATTTCTTAAAAAACTGGAAATAGACCTGCCATATGACCCAGCAATCCCACTTCTGGGCATACACACTGAGGAAACCAGATCTGAAAGAGACACGTGCACCCCAATGTTCATCGCAGCACTGTTTATAATAGCCAGGACATGGAAGCAACCTAGATGCCCATCAGCAGATGAATGGATAAGGAAGCTGTGGTACATATACACCATGGAATATTACTCAGCTGTAAAAAGAATTCATTTGAACCAGTCCTAATGAGATGGATGAAACTGGAGCCCCTTATACAGAGTGAAGTAAGCCAGAAAGATAAAGAACATTACAGCATACTAACACATATATATGTAATTTAGAAAGATGGTAATAACCTTATATGCAAAACAGAAAAAGAGACACAGAAATACAGAACAGACTTTTGAACTCTGTGGGAGAAGGTGAGGGTGGGATGTTTCAAAAGAACAGCATGTATACTATCTATGGTGAAACAGATCACCAGCCCAGGTGGGATGCATGAGACAAGTGCTCGGGCCTGGTGCACTGGGAAGACCCAGAGGAATCGGGTGGGGAGGGAGGTGGGAGGGGGGATCGGGATGGGGAATACGTGTAAATCTATGGCTGATTCATATCAATGTATGACAAAACCCACTGAAATGAAAAAAAAAAAAATTAAAAAAAAAAAACACATTAGGTAGTTTCTGCCAACTTGAGATTTAGCTAAGTTGGGGAAGAAAGTTGTCCGTGTCTTAGTGACAAGTTTAGAGGTGTCGGTGGCGTTTGGCCAGGTACCATTGCAATTCATTTAGTATTTCCTGTGCCTCAAGAACCTACCATCCCACAGGGCTCTTCGTCACCAGATTCTCCAAGGTGGTCACCCACGTGGTAGGTGACTTCCTAATATTCACACTGACAAGTGTGGGATGGAAAGAAAGAAGACATCCAAGTGGCAGGACTGAGAGTTCAAAGTCACAACCAGCGTTTGTTCCTTGTACCCTTCCCAGGACCCCGGTTTCCCTGTGGACAGGAAGAGGTAGACTGCACCATAGCCCTGAGCCCTGACCGCACATCAGAATATCTGAGGACCTCTCAAAATACACCAGTCCCCAAGGCTCTGCTCTCAGGGATCCCGATTTAAACTTTAAACTTTTTCTGTCTGTGGGGCCCCAACATGGATAATCTTTAAATCTTAACAACGACAACAATGCAGATGCCTAGACCCTACTTTAGACATTCCAATAGGGAGCATCTGTCTACAATGTTGTAAGGGCTCAGCCGATTCCGACTCTTCAGGATTCCCTGGACTGTAGACCGCCAGGCTCCTCCGTCCATGGGATTCTCTGGGCAAGAATACCCTATTAGGAGAAGGTAGCCCTTCCCTTCTGCACATATCAAACCTGGGTCTCCTGCATTGCAGGCAGATTCTTTACTGACTGAGCCACCAGGGAAGACTGTGAAGCCTGCACCAGAGTTGCCTGGAGGGCTTGTTAAAACACAGCTTGCTAAACCAACGCTGCAGGAGGTCTGGAATGTGGTCCACAGTTGGCATTATCACTGTGCCTGTTGCCCCGGTCCACGTTTTGAGGACGGCTCAGGAATGCAGAGCCTTCTCTGCTTCTTTCATCTAGTTCTTCTCCTGTGACAAGGAGCAGCTGATCTCACTACAGAGTTTGGGAGAAGAAACAATACAGTGCAGAGAAACTTCCTCTCCCTTCCCCCCCCCCCCCAACCCCCATGATGTGGAGCCAGGAGAGAGACGATATATGAGGGGAGGCTGTCTGCTCACACAGGAGGATACCCTCTGGCTTTGTATTTTGTTCTGTTTTGCTTGGGGAAGGAAAGTTCAGTTTAGGGAAAGTATTAGCAGAGCTGAAGTCATTCCCCAACATGATTAGAATTTTTAAAATATATAACATTTTAAAATGTTTGTCTCCATTCTTCTGTCTTCTGCATATATGTCTCATTATATTCTGAACTCCACAGGGAAAAATGAGTGTCATGTATTAGCCTCCTAAAACGCCAACATAATTCCTCTTTTGCAAGGTTTCCTCTTCTTAGCCCTTTGAAAGCCTTATAAACAATTTCACTGACTGGTAAACAGGGCTGTAAAAGCTGAGGCTAAAACATGGCCCTGTTCAATGGGATCGATTCTTTGAAGAAGGGAGAAGATAGACATGACACACCCACAATAAACAGTTACTAAGATGTATGGGTGAGCTCAGCGTTGCTCCACTCCACAAGTTTCCCCTTATTTAGCTTTAATTTTCTACCACTACCATAAAAAATATATATAAGAGAGACACCCTAGATACCAGCAGGTAAGAATCACCAAATCAAACAAACAGTTAAAGAGAAATAATAATAATGTGTCTCAGCTATATGCCAAATGCTAACTGCCTGTTATGTAGTGTCTCCTACTATGTGACTCTCTGTACAGGTAAATATTAGTAGGTAAGGAAATGTAAGGCATGACTGTGTTAATACTGGGTAAAATAAGACTGAGGTTCTGTCTGGGTGGAAAGCTGATATAATGTCCACTGTATGCATATAGTCGCAGGCAACACCTTTTTAAGGGCTGTGAAAGATGCAAAGAAATAAAATATATCATATCCATTCCCTAAGCTCAAAAAGCATGTGGCCTAGTTACAGAGTTAAAAGCACGTTTGATATATATGTTTCAAGGCTAGTCTCTCAAGGCATCCCATTCTCTCTCCCACTGAGTCCAAAACTCTGCTCTTTACATCTGTGTCTCCTTGGCTACCATGTGTAAAAGAGATGATCAGTGCAAGTTTGATGTCTGATGCAGGGCACCCAAAGCCAGTGCTCTGTGACAATCTGGAAGGATGGGGTGGGGGCGGAGGTGGGAGGGGGTTCAGGATGGAGGGAACACATATATACCAATGACCGATTCATACTGATGTATAGCAAAAACCATCACAATAGTGTAAAGTAATTATCCTACAAATGAAATAAATAAAGTTATTTTGGAGTGGGAGGGAGGCTCGGGAGGGAGGAGATATATGTATACATATGGCTGATTCACACTCTTGTACAGCAAAACTAATACCACACTGTAAAGCAATTATAATCCAATTAAAAATAATTTTTAAAGTATATGTACAAAAAATTAAACAAAATAAAATCTAAGGATTAATAAAATATGAATGGGATTCCAATCTAGACAGTGTTTCAAAAACAGCAGAGTGACAGGAAGGAAACCAAATGCACTAGTGCTCAGATAACATGAAAGCACCTCAGAGAGAGAGAATTGCACGGAATTGCCAAAATCAAACGTAACACGGAGAAAACACAACTGTGGGAGAATCACAGAGCAGCATCAGCAATAAAGGCCATCTTGCAATTCAGTAAAAAAAACAAAAAAGGAGCAGTGAGCTTGGAAAAAAGAGAAATGGATTAAGGGGATCAAGATTGAATCCCGTTTGGTCAACTATGAACTATGTGATCCTGGTAATTCATTTTACATGTCTGGTCCATTGTTTCCTGATAGAATTAGGAAATCAAACTAGACTGGGGCTTCTGAAAATTCACTTAAGGGGACCATAAGCACAAAAGGGAAAATGTATCTTTATTTTCTTTAACTGAAATTTATAGCACTTCCTCTGATTATGAATATAAGAGGGCTACCACAATAGTATTAACAATATTTGTGATCCAAAATATAAATTATGGATATTTTCATATTACAGTACAGTTTTACAGATACTGCAAAATATTTATGATCATCAGCTCTTCAAATTTATAGTAATCATCAAACTCACAGTGATTTCTTATTACTTAATGCATTAATAAGGAGGCACATATATTCTTGTATCACAACATCCTTTAAAATGTTTTGATAAGCAGATTAAACATAATTCATTATTTTATAATCATATGCATGCTAGCTCATGCTTTTTAAAAGGTTTTCCTGAGACAGGGCTTTACCAGACTGTCAAAGGGCCCCCTGAGTTTGACAGTGTCTAAGGGTTATTTTGGGGGCAAGAGGAGAAGGGGACGACAGAGGATGAGATAGCTGGATGGCATCACCAACTCAACGGACATGAGTTTGAGTAAACTCCGGGAGTTGGTGATGGACAGGGAGGCTTGGCATGCTGCAATTCATGGGGTCATAAAGAGTCGGACACAACTGAGCGACTGAACTGAACTGAACTGAAGGGTTATTCCCAATAAGTTGGTAGAATTCTAACTCTGTCAGCTCAGAACCAGAGATGCCTCACTGGCTGGGACACGCATCAAAGACAAGCAATAGCAGGTCATAAGGTATGACGAGGAAATGGCAAGAGAGAACAGAACAAGGTGGAGCTACTCAGATCATCATTCAGAAATACTGAGCCAGCAAATGTACCAGGCTACGAAACAGCCCACACTCTCAGGAAGGGACAAATGTACAGCCATCCCAACACCGGTGAGACAGCAGGCTATCCCAGCCACTCTCCAAGCCCTTTACCACCGCTCCTGTTCGGAACACAGAGAGAAACCTTTCAACCACAGGTGAAAGAATTGCAGAAAGGGATGCTCAGAACAAGGACGCTGATAGAGCAGCATGTTACATGGCTTTTCCGGAATAAAACCTGCACTTGAAACATAGAGGAAGGAGAAATTAATGGCCCTTCATGTGAATTAGATCTTAGAAAAGTGGTCATCAGATAATGTTATTGAAGGGAAAGGGTGACAGAAATTAGCATTCATTGGCCACTGAAGTGCCAGGCTTCTAGGTAAGTATTTTATGGGCAACGCTGAATCTGGTAGCAGTAGCCAATAATTTGGCAAATAGGAGAGTAGAGACTCACAGAGTCACATTATCAGAGCTAGAAGTGTCCTCAGACATCACCCCTCCAAGTCCCTCACTTGGCACATGAGAAAACTGAGGCCAGGAGAGGAGCAGGAACAGACCAGAGACTCTATATTCTTTTCTGCCTCCTCATCTAACCTCTTCTCAATACCCCATAAGCCTCCCACATAAGCAATCATATGCATGTATTCTCCAAGTAATTAAGCTCTTTATTGAAAGTCAGAATATACAGTGAACCTGTATGCCTCGGTCTGCAAACTAATGTTTGCAGAAAATGGGTTAAGAAGAGTTGCTTTTGTTTTAAAATTCTTTTTTGAGATTCTAATTCTATTGGAATTGAGGAAAAAATAGTTATCAGTCCATTTATTTCTCCTTTTCTGAAACAATATCTAAGTTCCAGGGAACCACAGTACAGGGGAAGCAGCTGGTCTGAGACATCATTTATGCAGTCCAGCATCAGATGAGATGTTTGTCATCATGTTGGGGAATTCCATCCCATATATGCTTGTCACCACTGGTCACACATTTCTGTCCATGTTTCTCCTGGTTCGTGCATCTCTTGACAACTTCTATGCCATAGACAGAAACACAGGATCCGATCTTACCTTTTGGTGCCACCAATATCATGGAAAACTTCGTAACTCCATCTATGTCACTGCCCAGACTCACTCTGCAGTCATCGCCTCCCCTTCAACTCTTCGTGGCTCTCTCTGGGTGGATGACCTCCCTGCTCTTAAGTCCACAAAGCTTTCTGAGGATTTGCAGACCATCCAGACCTATTCCTGGGATCTAGAAAGTAAGGTTTCTCTCTCTGGAGCTACCATTCTAATAGCATCCTACTTGTCTGCATCCAGAGAGGAATTTCTAGACTTAGGGATAAAAGAGAAACAATCCCTTTCTTCTCTTGGTTTACCTGAAGTTCTCGCTGGTTGCCTAATGTCACAGATATTTAGAAATTAAATCAAAGGAGACCAACTTCCTTACATTTTCACCCTCTGATATCCTGTCACTGGGGCAAAGAGCACAGACCACAGGATCACAAGCAACAAGGATGAGGAGGAAGATGTATGGAAATAAGTGACGAGGTGTGTTTGTTTCTGCTGTGGTTTATCACCAAAGATTAAAGTCAGTGGAACATAAGGAGGGAGTAAAAGAGACTCATTAGGAGGGGCATTTGTAATTCATCAAGCTATGAAAAATAGCACTTGCTCTTTTTTGTAGCTGTATTGAATAACATGATGCAGTGAGATTTTAAACAAATATAAGCTGTTTATCGGGCTAGTCTCAGTGATAAAGAACCTGCCTGCCAATGGATGAGATGGAGACGCAGGAGAGGCAGGTGTGATTCCCTGGATCTGGAAGATCCCCTGGAGGAGCGCATGGTAACCCACTCCAGTATTCTTGCCTGGAGAATCCCATGGACAGAGGAGCCTGGCGGGCTACGGTCCCTGGGGTCGTAAAGAGTCAGACACAACTGAGTGACTGAGCATGCAGCACACAAACAATTCATCCTTAATATCATTCCAGACCTTTATTTCTCCTACTTATTTGCTGAACTTTTACAACTTCTTTCTTATATTGAGGGTGCCTCACCTGCAGGCCCAGCTACTCTTACTGACTCAACCTTTAGGCGGCCAAAGGTGAAGCACTTGGTATTGATCTGTCCATTCAGTAACGTACTTAGGCATCAGAAATTCTCTTATAACAACACAGAATGTCACTTAATATAACTCCTGCTCACCTCAATCACAACTGAGTCACATTTTCAACAATCAGAAATTATTATGAACTTCTGAATCCTTGAGTTTGTTCAAAAACTACTATAATAAATGGAACTGAATTTAAATTCTCCTTTTGTTGTCATAAAAACATTAATGAGGTGCTAGTCTTGGGGGGTGTTTAATACATCTTTGTTGATTAGCTTATTTATGCAGGGGGGAACTGGAGTTTTCTGACTGCGCTTTCTGGAATTTTGCAAATAATTTAAAACATGATCTTCATGTGTGCCTGGAGGCCAAAGTAGGTTTTGCAGAGGCAAATTGAAAGCATGTTTGAAAGATTTATCTTGTTCCTACACATAACCTCTCACAATGTCAGTTGGAAGATGGCGTTGGTGGTTGTGGTTTAAGTCACTAAGTCGTGTCCGACTCTTGCGAACCGTGGACTATAGCCCGCCAGGCTCCTCTGCCCAGGGGATTCTCCAGGTAAGAATCCTGGAGTGGGTGGCCACTTCCTCCTCCAGGGGCTCTTCCCTACCCAGGAATCGAGCCTGGGTCTCCTGCATTGCAGGCAGATTCTTTACTGACTGAGCTATGAGGGAAGTCCCTGGAAGATGGTGCCACCCTGATAATTTGAAAGGAACAACAAATTTTCAACTAACTCCACATTTATCTTGATGAACCCTTTTGGCATATTTTTAAAGGTGAAACTTGCATGCTCCATGGCTTTTTGTTTCCAGGCAAGGATTTTTGTGGTACTAATTATGAACTAAAGAGCCTAATTATACGGTCCTCAGAGAGCCTGGAATCCTGCCCAAAGTTAGAGGGGCAGAGTTTGAAGCAAAGTTTGGTTCATGCAGTTCCTACTCCTTCTGACTATTGGATTCTTATTTATTGCAGCAGATTTATCATGTGTTAGATAATTTCACATTCATGGCTTTTCTAGTGCTCAATTTATCAAGGAGAGCGGAGCCACATCCTCCTGTATTTTATCGCAAGTACCATCAGGGTAAGAACGACAGGTTCTCTTTCCCCTGCAGTGACTCTGCCGCTAAATCATAATTCATAACGATGCATCTTTCCTGGGTTCAATTTTTAACATTGTTTCCCTTTTTGGAATGCTTACATAACAGGAGAAAAGAGGGCATTATATATGAGCTGCATCCATATCACTCTTGTGTTCTCTATGAGAGGACGAAACCAGATAGCTGGATAATACTCGGTGATTTCAGCGACTCACTTTAGACATTTTTTTTTTTAAGTCATGCACTTTTTCATCATCAAAGACAAGAAAAATGAGGATAAAGGTGATGAGGGCTGAAGTCATGACTTTCACTTTCCTTCTAAGTTTAAACCGTGAGGTGGCTAGTGATACTGCACATGGATTGCATGGTCCACAAGCAGTTAGAATGGGGACCAGATGGATTAGTGAAAGGTCATTATCCAACAGCAAATGAATATCCATTTTTATACTTTTCCTCATGCTGTGAACGGGCTTCCCAGGTGGTGCAGTTGGTAAAGAATCCGCCTGCCAATGTAGGAGACACAAGAAACATAGGTTTGATCCTTGGGTCCAGAAGATCCCCTGGAGAGGGAAATGGCAACCCAGTCTAGTGTTCTTGCCTGGGAAATTCCATGGACAGAGGAGCCTGGCAGGCCCCAGTCCACGGGGTGGCAAAGAGCTGGACACGACTGAGCACACACGCACCCATGCTATGAACGCAGTTATTGATAAAATCCATTTTACTTTAGACAAGAACAACAGATCCTCTCATTTTTTTCTGGAAAATAACATGTGTTCTTCCTTAATACTTTTCTCCCTCAAACCTTCACTTACTTGTAGAAGGTTTACCTGTGCAGGGTGAGCCCAGGATGTAGTTAACTTCTGTACGGAACATTAACTTTGATGATTCCCAGTTTCATTTCCATGAAAGTTACTGTAGATTTTCCAAACAAAGACATTTTCAATAAGGGTGAATATTAGAGAGCAGTGATCTTTCCAAAAAAGCTCAAAATATCTCCTTCAGACAATCTTCTAGTGAATACTAGAATACTCTTGGCCATGTGCCAAGAGTCAGAAGTCAGAGGAACAACACCCACTGAGTGACTTTCAACAAACCTCACTTCACCTCTCTGGGCCTCTGGGTGCCTCATCTGTAGATTGAGGACAATTCTTGCTTCCAATTGCATGATTCCTTGACTAACAATTTTCTAGTCTTTACTTTGTTGCAAAAGCAAAAATATTGTGCTATCTGCTTGGATTTAGTGACTCGTTTTGATTAATATAAACTGTGACTGTCAGAACCTCCATTCCAAAATTTTTGTCAAATTCATTTGGTTTCCTTTTGTCTATACTTTATAAGTATAGATCTATAATATTTGGACAATAGGACTACATTTTTTCAAAACTTCAGAGGTCTAATAAGATGAGAGTTTTGTATCCTCAAGAGTTGTGAATGGGTCAGCCCTCAGAATAATTGCATAAACATAGTGACTTGTTATTAGTTTGGCAAAGCTTTTAGCAGAGTATTCAAAAGTTAATAGCTGTTTGGAAGCATTTTAGAAATCAGTTATTATCTACTCACTCTGAGTTAAATTCTTGTTTCACTCTAATGGTGCCCTAAATTGCTCATTGAAACCAAATTGAATCCTGAGGTTAAAACAAACTTGATGTTACTATCTTATATGAGAAAAAATTATAATAAAGACTAAATGACTTTAGGATCATCCAATAGGTCATGGGTTAATTTTTCAAGAAAAAAAAAAAAGTCCAACAGATTAAATTAAGCTATCAGATTCACTTCCATTGGAAAAAGAAAATCCTGATCTAGAACAACTCAATGTTTTCAAGCAACTTAATGAATACATTAGATCAATAAAACGTTGAAATCAGTTGCTGCAAAATGCCCCTAAAACATGATTTGGGTAGGAAAATGCTTCATATACACTCAGTAAATGTTAGCTCTCAGCAATACAATTATTAGGGAGTCTGAGGCACTGCTTTCACACTGGAGAAAGTTTTACCACTGACAAATAGTCAATAACCACAGTTCTTACTTCTTGTCTGTTCTGCCTTGAGAAGGATTTACTGGTGAGAAATATATTCCCCTTCCTCACAAACATTAATGAGGTGTAGTGTTCTGGATTTTGTGGTGGTTGTTCTAGTTCAGTCTTTTATTTTTTATTATTTTTTTACAAATACGCTAGCTACTCAATCCCCAAACAAGTGTTCTTTTAAAGCCAATGGTGTCTGCCTTCCCATTTAAAACCAAAACCAATTTTAAGTGTCACACTATGTATCACAGTATCCTCACGTGGAATTATGTTCCTGTTGCCTCATCTAAGTTTGCACCCAAAACAGGAGATAAAGGGAGGGCAGGGCTCAATAAAATTACGCATTTACTGTCATTAATCTATGTAAAACAATGTAAGCATGCATGTGTGCATATAGCCACGTGTGTATACATATCCATACACATAAATATGAATTCAATTTTTAAAAATCATATGCTTAAGAGATGGGAAGATAGATTATTTTTATCATTTGCTTTGAGGAATATATATCACTTCTATAAGCAGTACAAACAACAAACTTAAGTATCTCTGGTGATAATGATTAAACAATATGAATGTACTAAATACCATATTACTGAATTGTACACTTAAAAATTGTTAAGATAGTAAGTTTTATATGTGTCTTACTATAATAAAAATGTTAATAATAAAGTATGTCTAATCTATGAAGAGGGCATCCCTGGCAGCTCAGCTGGTAAAGAATCTGCCTGCAATGCAGAAGATCCCAGTTTGATTCCTGGGTTGGGAAGATCTGCTGGAGAAGGGATAGACTACCCACTCCAGTACTCTTGGGCTTCCCTTGTGGCTCAGCTGGTAAAGAATCTGCCTGCAATGTGAGAGACGTGGGTTCTACCCCTGGGTTGGGAAGATACCCTGGAAAAGGAACCGGTTACCCACTCCAGTATTATGGCCTGGAGAATTCCATGGACTGTAGTTCATGGCTCTCAAAGAATCGGACACAACTAAGTGACTTTCACTTTCACTTTGACTCTAGGAAGCAAGAACAAGTAATAATCACCATTCAAGGGCAAGTACAATTCCCACAAGACCATCTACCCCTTGTACACCTATCATCCCTGGATCCCAAATTGGGGTCTAGAGAGGACATGCCCAGAAGCTCATTTTGCTCTATGGTACCCCCAGGGAACAGATGAAAGTAAGATATTCCCAGCTCAAATCTGACTGCAAGACCATTTTGGAAGAGTGTGTGTTGCTCAGAGAGTACAGTCTCTAGCTGCAAATTCAAAATATTTTTATGTGATAAATATGGTGGGAATGTGGAGGTGGGTTACCTAAAGACATATATGTTACCCAGAATTATTGGCAGTTCATGTATGACTATTCTCTCTACAAATTTGTGGTTGCACTATGCATATTGTTAAGGTCTCCTCTTCTCACTGTGCACACTTTCAATGACATTAAATATTCTTTTAAGTAGTAATTTTACAGCCACCTCCAGATGTATCATATTACTTAACAAATCCCTTATGCTTAATCCTTTAGATTATTTCCAGTTTTTCTCCATTATAAACAGGATTGCCATGAGCATTGCTATTCAAGTACCTTTTTTTACCCACTCTGTGGGCAATGGCATACTCCTACTTTTTTTTTTCTTTTTTTTTTTTTTTGATCAATAAGCTTTATTTTTTAGAGCACGTTTGGGTTCATAGTAAAATTCAACGGAAAGCAGAGTTCCCATTTATCCCGTCCCCACACCTGCACAGCGCCCCCTACTGTCAGCTTTCCATACATCCATGAACCTACACTGACTCATCATCATTATTCAAAGTCCAGAGTTTTATATTAATGTTTAGTCTTAGAACATATTTTTTGTATCAAAATATCTCATCCTTAAGATAAATCCCTTGAAGTGGAATTGTTGAGAATCAAAGGATATGAACATGAGGCAAAATTTGACACGTATGTTTTGAGTGTCACTTTCTCCTGAGTTTAAACCTGAGACATCTTCCAGTGCGGCACAATAATTTGCAATCCAACATATATGGATTCAAACCCCAGCTCTGGACTTCCTAGCATGCTGTCTTTTGGTGCAACTTGACCTCTAAACTTCAGTTCCTTCACGCGCAAAATGGGGATAATTCCAGCCACTTCAGATGATCACTGTGAGAACTAAATGAAATCATGTGTTTAACATGCTGAGCACAGCTCCTAGGATCAATGGCTCTTTTTGCCAAGAATGTGCTTGAGGTCAAGGCTGTATACTGAGTCAAAGTTCTGAAAGTCAGAGTTCTTTCCTGGCATTTTAATAAGATATACCACACACAGAGCATCTCTCTCCTCTCTAGAACACCCACTTTGATCTCAGAGATCATTGGTGAAGATCCAGGCCATCCAATTACATGACTGCATGACCAGCCTACCTGCATAACCCACAGTATGTTGAACGGGATGAGTTGGTCCCAGTTCATCCTTACCTCCTCATCCTGGCCAGGATTTGCTGTGGGTGATACAGTTCCTCCCTCCACTGACTTGGAGCTTAGCCATGTGACTTGCCTCTGTCACTGGACGTGAGCAGATGTGAAGTCTACCACGCCCGCTCAGAAGTTCCCGATGAGCTCATGATGGTTGACTGAGCTTCCTGGCTTCCTTCCTGCGTCATGAGGAAAAGCCTGCCCCTGTGCGGATGCTCTTCGACCTGCACCCTGGACACGAAAGGCATGAGGGTCAGACGTGAGCTCCACTGCAGCCAACCCACACACCAACCTGGGAGAAATTAATCTGTGCGGTGTCAGCCACAAGATTTGGGGGTCCGGGCTGGGTAATACCCATGGTTGTTCATTTCTACCAATGGAGGCATGCTTGACGGCGGAACAGAGACATCAAGGGGGAGGAAGGTGCCTCTTGAGGGAGCATATTTGTTCTGAGACATTTACTAAAAGCAGAGTCACCACAGTGACCCAGCCTTCCTTTCCTAATAAAGGCAAGGTACCGCAGAGTGTTAGCAAAGAGAATATGGTTGAGAAACCGGAGCCAAAGCCCCAAGGTGGCCAGGCTGGTAATGGAAGTTGGCCTTGTCTCACTTTGGTTATTTCTCTCCAGCAGTGATTTACAAGGTGATAAAGAACTTCAAGCCGCAAAAGGTACTTAGGCTGTTAAAAACCAGCTTTTTATGATCCCTTGTTCTTTATAGTACATGTTGTTTCATTAATCAAATGCTTATTCTATTACAAGTCCCAAACCTTTAAGATGGTGGGACATTTCATTTTTATTGCTCTGGAGTGGCATTAAAATCCACATGTTCCCTAGCAGGGCACTGGTGAACGCTTAGTGTGCGGGCTCTTTGCATCTTCTGTTCTCTTTGATCCTATCTATTTTGTATTAATATTTTGGACTTCAAAAAAAATTTTTTTTTTTTTTGCTATTTGCTTCATGTCAGTACTGGAATAAATGCTGAGAAAATTAGCTAAAACCCTTTTTGTTCCATAGCCATGTGTTTGAAGTCTAGAACTAGTCACTGATGTTATAATCAAGCACACGGGCTTCTATGGTATACCTCATCTCTTCTGGCCTGAGCTTCAGCTAGCTCTGTCTTATCCTCAGCTGGTAAAATCAGATGCTCCCATCCAGTCGGCCAGGAGCAAAGCCTGTTTGAGTCTTTCTCTCTCTTGTCAAACATGGGTTTTATCCTGGAATTTCTTGTTGTGCATTTTCATGACTAAAATGATTAATCTGTCATTTTCCAGTTTTCATTTTTAGATTGCTCTGAGTAATAAATAAATATTTATACCTGTCCATTTATAATTTGTAATCATTTTGTAACAGCCACCTCAAACCATTCCTTAGATGAAATATGTATTAGATTAGTAGAAAGATAAACTAATAGAGACATAGATCAACTAATATGAACAACACTTTTTCCAGGGAATTATAATGAATAAATATTTCAGAGCCTTTAGAAGGTGTTTCCAGACAAATGCAACTCCTGTCTTAAAATTGCCTAGACTATAGAAGAAAAGATTTGAAAAATTTTTTTAAAGAAATGGCAGGCTCCAAGCTGCTGTTTATCAACAGTATTTGATAAACAGATCCTATTGAAAGAAAGGAAGAAAGGAAGGAAGTGCAGAGGGAGGGAGGGTGGAAGAAAAGACTAGTAATCTCCAACAGAAACTGGGAACAGAGGAACAACACTGAGAAGCAAAGAATCCCTCCCAGTTCCATTCCAATGGGAGTGGGAATCCACTTCTGATCAAGGTGTTGCAGGGCCATGCTCCCTCTGAAGACTCTCGGTAATTTTCAGTAATTGCCTTAACTGGTTCCTTCCTCTGACTTCAAACAGAGGGCATAGACCTCGGGGGGGGGGGGGGGGGGGGGGGGATGTGTAATGAGCCATCTCTCCCCCTCATATTTGCCTTTTCCTTTTACAACAAAACTTTTAATGTTTACAAATCTGTTTGCTCCACACTCTGCTGAAGGTGGTTTCTCCAAGCTGGCAAGGCATCATGAATCCCACATCTACTGCTTCCTTATGTTCCTTTCCTTTGATCTCTCTATAAAATTTGACTCTAATGACTCCTTTATTCTTAAAAACCTTTGCTCTGATAGCTATTTCTCCTCCTATCCATCATACCATCCCTGTTCAGTCTCACTGGCTCTCTCTCCCTCCACCATCTATCATGGGATTAAGTCCCAATCGAGCATTCTCTCTCCTCCTCTCTCCCTTTGAGCGCTCACTGGCTTTTCTGTTAAATATGGGGATGATTCTAAAGCATCTGTCTCTAACACAGACCTCATGCGGATGTTTCATCCCCTATAGTAGGCTTCCTCTGGGATGGGCAAGTACACCTGTTTCACCTCCAAATGCTGTTCCCCGAATATTTACTGTGCGCTTCTTATCAGACTGATCAAAGCACCTTCCTTTCTATTCCAAGTTCCTGAGTCTTCTCCAGCCCCACATCACCACCCACGTGGATTATTACAGTTGATTTCCCTTAGGTGGCCTGAGCCCAATCTCTTCCTCCTCTGCTCTGCCATGAAGACCAAGGGGCTTTAAACCAAACATGGGCTTAGAATCAACTGTGGTAGGTATGATGATTTCATTTTAAAGCCTATGCCTGGTCCCTACACATACAGTAGGTCTTAGGCAGGGCCCTAAATTCTATATTAAAAAAAAAACAACAGGTTATATTAATTTCCTAGGTCTATGGTAATGAAGTATCATAAACTCGGTGGCTTAGAACAACTGAAGTGTATTCTTGTTTCACAGTTCTGGAGGCTGGAGGTCTATTGGTAGGGCTGTGTTCCCTGTAAAGGCATGAGGGAGAGATCTCTTCCAGACCTCTCTCCCAGCTTCTAGTAGCCTCAGACTTTCCTTGCTTCAGATGCCCATCTTCTCCCTATGTCTTCACATCTCCCTCTGTGTGTGTCTGTCTCTGAGTCCAGATATCCCCTTTTTATACGGACATCCATTACATTGAACTAAGGTCCATTCTAATGGCCTCCTCTTAACTTGATCACTTCTGTAAAGAACCTATTTCAAATAATGTCACATTCTGAGGTACTGGAGGTTAGGATTTCAGTATCTCTTTCTTTCTGCTGTGCTCAGTCGCTTCAGTTGTGTCCAGCTCTTTGCGACCCTACGGATCGTAACCCACCAGGCTCCTCTGTACGTGATTCTCTAGGCAAGAACACTGGAGTGGGTTGCTGTTTCCTCCTCCAGGGGATCTTCCCGACCCAGGGATCGAATCTGCGTCTCTTATGTCTCCTGCATTGCCAGGTAGGTCTTTACCCCTAGAGCCTCCTGGGAAGCCCTATCTTTCTTTGGGAGGACACAATTCAACGCACAGCATAAGTAATCCCCACCACACCATAAATTTGTAAACCACTGATACAGATCCAGGTTTAGCACATTACAGTCCTCCTTCAGTATTCACAGGGGAATGGTTCCAGGACCCCCTCCCGACCACCAAAATGTGTGGTTGCTCAAGTCCTTCAAATAAAATGTCATAATACATGCATAATATTTGCATAATATTTGTACACATAATATTTGCATAATCTCTGACACATCCTCCCATTCACTTGAAATCACTTCTAGATAATTTATAAAACTTAACACAATGAAAGTGCTATGTATTTGTGTTTGGGGACTTTCTGGAATTCTTTTTTTCAAATATTTTTGATCCTCAGTTGGTTGAACCCAGAGATGTAGAACCTGCAGTTACAGAAGGCTGACTGGACATCCCAGCAGCCAAAAGTCCTGCCTGTTTTTTGAAATAAAGTTTGATAGGAACACAGCCACATGTACTTAATGGTATTGTATCTCTGGCTGTCCTCAAGCTATAACAGTGGAGTTAGTATTTGCAACTGAGGCTGCATGGCCCCAGAGCCTAAAATAGACGGTGAAAAAGCTTGCAGGTCCTGACCCTACACCATTGCTATCCAAAGTGAGGGCAGATAACACTGATGGAAGTGGAGATTTTTTTATGTGGCTTCCCAGGTAGCTCAGCTTTAAAGAATCCACCTGCAATGCAGGAGACTCTGGTTCGATTCCTGGTCCAGGAAGATCCCCTGGAGAAAGGACAGGCTACCCACTCCAATATTCTTGGGTTTTCCTGGTGGCTCAGACAGTAAAGAACCCACCTACAATGCAGGAGATCTGGGTTCGATCCCTGGGTTGGGAAGATCCCCTGGAGGAGGGCATGACAACCCACTTCAGTATTCTTGCCTGGAGAATCCCCATGGACAGAGGAGCCTGGTGGGCTACAGTCCACGGGGTCACAGAGAGTCTGACACGACTGAGTGACAAGCACATACAGCACAGCACACATGGAACCAAAGAGCTACTCGTACAGAGAGACGGGTACTTCCTTCTTAATTTTCTTTCTATTTTCACGGTTCATGAAGGAGAGGATTTGTTTTCTTGCAGATCTTTATAGAATCTGGTTTTGACCAAAAGAGAATAGACTTCAGACTTAGAAATGTGAACAGAAAACAGTACCTACCTAGAATTCAACACGTTTTTCTTGGATTTACTTTTTATGTTTCTTTCAATTAATGACAAGTGGTATTTGTTTTTCGTGTATAGTAGGGATGTAATTTCCTTTGAAAATAGACTAATTACATAGAAGAATAATATAAGGAACAAGATGAAGTAATATGTAGAAAAAAATCCCAAAGGTATTCACTAATGGCTAGTTTTCGAAACACTGCCCCTGTCTAATGTCACATCATTTGCATGATGTCTCTCCCCTGCTCTAACTTCTTCACTGGGTTTCCTCCTCACTCTAATATTCAAGGCCATCTGCACTCTGTTCCCACCCAATGCCTACAATTTTGGCCGACCGCTGCCTGCTCTGGACATAAACCAGCCATGAGCCAGGCTTCCTGGCCTCTCCTCTCTCCACTGATCACATAACTGCCTTTTCATCTGTGAGTCAATTCAAACACTTTCCTCATAATTTAATACTATTTTTCCCCTGTCTTGCTCTCTTCTCTTTGTCTTGGCTAAGCCACATCCTATCCACTTTTCACCAGTGAGCTCAAGCCCTACTCACTGGGTGGCAATGTGACCTATGATGTGACTTTCTGCAGATCTCTAACTGCACGTCACTGTCTGTTTGATACAAACTGGCTTTGATTCATTCACTAGATATTTACAGAGCACCTGCAAGTATGAACTTTGTCCTAGATGCTGTAAGAATATAATAGTAAACATGACATGTGAGCCTTGCCTTCACCAGGCTTTTAGTCCTTGGAGGAGGAAAGTGAAAGTCACTCAGTCTTGTCTGACTCCTTGCGACCCCATGGACTGTAGCCCGCCAGGCTCCTCTGTCCATTGGATTCCCCAGGCAAGAATACTGCAGTGGGTTGCCATTCCCTTATCTAGGGGATCTTCCTGATCCAGGAATTGAACCCAGGTCAGATACTTTACCATTTGAGACACCAGGGGAGCCCTTGGAGGAGGAGGGATGACCAAAGCTCTGTGGGGATTAAACAATTGAGTATCCTGAAAGGGAAGGTGTGGGGGAACGGGAGCCAACAGCAGGGAGGTCTTACCTATTTGAGAAAGCTAGATCAGCCTCCTCAAGGAAGTGAGAACCAAAGGATGAACTGCAGTCAGCTTGGTGAATGAGGAGAACGGGGGAAAGGGGAGAGGGCTGGGGTAGAGACGGTGAGAGGGGTTGAGGGGAGAATGGGAGAAGAGGTGAAAGCAAAATCTCAAGGACAGGAAATGAGAGAGAGTGAACACGGAGGTTTAAGGAGCTGTCGGAAGGGCACGGCAAAAGAGGGGAGACGGTACAGCAAGGAATGATACTGCGGAGAGTGAAGCAACTTCCGCAAGGTTATGTACTTCTTATACTATTGAACCCTGGAGTTTACGGAGATGCACTCATGGGCTTAAGCCAGGCAGTGGTGTGGTCATGCCTTATTTTGGAAAATGCACTCTAACCTCAATGCATAGAAAGGATTGAAGAGAGACAGGAGGAAGGCCAGTGAGGAGCCTACTGCTTCAACCAAAGGATGAGGCCATCTGGGAGGGGCAGCGGCTTTGGAAATACAGGAGGGGATTGGAGAGAGATTCAGAGAGAACCCACAGGACTTAG
Source organism: Cervus canadensis (assembly GCF_019320065.1). Lineage (NCBI taxonomy): Eukaryota > Metazoa > Chordata > Mammalia > Artiodactyla > Cervidae > Cervus > Cervus canadensis. Next base: position 17,408,843 of record NC_057416.1, read on the forward strand.
GTTGGATGTGTGGAGTGAGGGAGAAGGAAAGATCTTGGAAGTCCCTGGACTTTGTCTGGGACAACCTGGTGGGTGGTGATATTTACTAAGACAGGAAACCCTAAAGGAGGAGTGGAAACCAGCTGGGAGGGTTGGAGGGAGGCGTGGGAAGGGGATGAGAAACTGTGAAAAGCATTGTGCCTTTTAAGCCTCAAGAAACTGTGAGCTTCCCACGTGGGATGGTACCCTGGGCAGTCCTGGGAACTATCCACATCACAGAGCTTTGCAGTCTTGTGAACCTGACAAAAGCTAAGGACATGCACACAGATTTTGCATAGAATTTTAGGGAAGTCACAGACTCCTGGACCCTAATAAGTGCTCTGATGGATAAAAATAGAACATGCAGAATTAGATGAGAAAATCCAGGAAGAGAATAGAGCAGATAATTTAAGGCAGAGCACTAAGGAACCCCAGCACCTAAGAGACACTTCCCGTGGAGGGAGAAGAAGAAGCAGATTGAAAACAATAGCCTAAGAAATTGAAGAAAAACTTTTGTTTAAAAGGCAGCAACTGAACAAAGGTGTTTTCAAATCAGTATCATTCTGCCCGTTCATTCTAAATAACACATCTGCAGGTTCTTGAAAGGCAAGGGCCTGTACTTCTTCTGTAATCCTGGTATCTAATAACTGATTCTCATTTGGCAAAAAACTCATACACAGTGCTTGTGCTCCGTCGCTAAGGCTTGTCTGACTCTTGGCCACTCCATGGACTGTAGCCCGCCAGGCTCCTCTGTCTGGATTTCCCAGGCAAGAATACTGGAGTGGGTTACTCTTTCCTTCTCCAGGGGATCTTCCTGAGCCAAGGATCAAACCTGTATCTCCTGCCTTGGCAGGCAGAATCTTTACCACTGATACCCAGTACCTTGAACTAAATCCACAAATAATGAGGAATTAGTAGGCTGAGCTTGCTATTACTTCAAAATAGCAAAGCAGCTAATCAAGTAACCTCTGGAATAAACACTATGTGGAAACCATGGGGTAGTCTATCAAAAGTGGCCTGGAATGTAATCTCTCCTAAACACATGCTTGTGACGGGCACATGAAGCCACTCGTGGAATAATATGAGCTGCCTCTATTCTAGCAAAGACTGATATGACTACACAGAACACTCAGAGTGGGGACAGTCACTGGGCCAGGAATCAGGAGAACTGGGTTCCAGTCCCGATTCTGCCACTCAGTAACTGGATTGCCGTGGGCAGGCCTCTGCACTTCCCTGGGTCTGAGGTTCAAGTTCTGAAGTCTGGTATCATCCACTCTGTGCCTTTAACGCTGAACATTAGCGATTCTACAGATGTTTGGGCAGATGAATGCTGATAGCAAATGATCTATAAATTCTACTCGACAGTACACCCCTTACACACTGCAGAACAAAAGCAATTGTTACCAAACTTTGCAAAGCTGCCAGCATGTTATTAGGTGTACAAAAGATGGATTCTTTCTTTTTCTGAGAAGTGTTCCTTCTGATTATTTTGGCCGGTGAGTAATTTCTAAGAGTGGGTGACGGTGATTAATTGCCAAATGCTTCTAATCTATTATCTAACACCACTCTGTTACTAATGGAAAGAGGGAAATGAGTAAATTCCTTGCCGATCTATACCTAGCATAAATAATAATTAATTTTCTTTATAAACCTAAGTTTTCTGAATATGTTGAGAGAATAAGCAAAAAAAAATAAAACATGACCTTAACAACAAGCAGATGGCATTCTCCTTTCTGTGATTATGTACACTTTTGAAGTTTTACAGAAACCACACAACACTCATGCTTTCAATTATTTTTCCAGCTAACAGAGGCAGACACCAAATGCACTTTTTTCTTTATAACTGATTGCTCTTCCAGTCCAGTTCATGTGCCTGAGTTGGAAATACACCTCCATGAAGGAAAGAGAAATAAACTTTAGCAACCTCTTGAATTGGCATCCCCAGAAATATTTGGCTAAATTTAAATCATCATTTGGCTAGGTCCCCACTCCCACTTTCTTTTTTGGGGGGAGGAAAATAAGGAAAGAGAACTCGAAGAGACTGGATCCAATTAAAGCAACTTTGTCTTTTCTCTATATATTGGAAAAAGTTACTGCACTGGTAAATATTAAGTACACATGGACTTTTCTGTTGTCTCCTCCTCGTTATCTTCTTGGCTGTATCTTTTCAGTCCAAACCAAGAGAATATTTACAGATAGAGACGGGGCATGCTTATTATCCTTGCCCAAAGCATTCTAAATTTTACATACTATCTGCTGAGGTCTTTCTGAAAGTGGAGAGAAAGAAAATAATAATACTAGAATTTGAAATATGTATAAAATCCAAAGAGGTTAGTAAGAAAAATGTCAATTAGGTTCATTTACTTGTTAATTCAAAAAAATATTTATGACATACCTCCTATGTCCTGGCAGTCTTCTGAGGACAGAGCTAACATCTCAAGAGCTTGGTCTCCTATGTCAGATTGTTACCCTCTGCACTGATGCTGTGTTTTAGGGTGTATGACTTGACTAATTGTGCTTTCACGAAGTATGCATAATTAGATTCTTCTGGGGGGTTTTGAGATGTACACTTAATTTTCTACTAAAGTGTAGTAAATTTACAATATTACATTAGTTTCAGGTGTACAACATAGTAATTCAGTGTTTTTACAGGCTATATGCCATTGATAGCTATTATAAAATATTGGCTATATTCTCTGTGCTGTACAATATGTCCTTCTACATTATTTATTTCATATATAATAGTTTGTACCTCTTAACGATTCTTCTGGAGGTGACGAAAAATGCCATTTGGAAATCTCAAGTAAGCAACGCATGACAAATGCATGTCAAGACTTCTGTTTAATTTGACATTTAACTGTTGAGGCCTGTGACATATGGGTGTCTCTGAGTACCTGGCCTGGGAGTCTCTGCAAGCCAGTCCCTTGTCCTTCATTTCTGTACATTCTATCACCCTGAGCAGCTCCTGGCCCAAAACGTTTTCTACACATGAAGCTATCAAAACTTAATATTTTGTATTATGACTCCACAGCAGTCAGCTACTTTAAAGTAGCTTTAAATAGTGAAGTTCCAAACAATTAAAGAATAAAAGTTTCCTTCTTTTTTTAAGCCATGCCCTATGAAGAAAGCATACTTGTATGGCTGTGGTAGGAGCCTCATAGAGAGGACCTCACCTTGTGGATGTGTGTGTAGGGGGGTGGTTGGGGGGTGAAGATCATCCTGATGTAGGAGATAGATGGGCTCCAGGTTAGACTTTACAACTGGCCTCCTGTTTACATTTCATGGGGCACAAAGAAGGGTGCTTCAGGCTGGGTACTTGTAATGGTTAGCACTTTCTGAGACGAGAGATAGGTGGGCTCCAGGTAAGGCATGGACAATTAGACTCCTTTTTACCCTCCAAAAAAAGTAACAACAGAAACAGGATAAATAGCCAGTCCTTGTCTCTTTAACCCCTTCAGCCAATAGTCATGGCAGAAGTCAAGATAATAGTCATGGTAAGGACCAAGAGGCACAAAACCCTATTTGAGTAAAGGATTAAGGGGTCTCCCTCCCTGCTCTTTCGGGACAAGGGAGGCACTACAGATGCTCAGAAAGGCTCCTTGTGGGTCAAAATCCAAGGGATAACACCAGACCATGATGAGTATTGCTCTTCCCAGAAGCCTTCACTTCAAGATCCATTGTGGTTGAGGGGTGTGTGCGCACCCAGGGGAGTGTCCCAGGGTAGGTCAGGAAAAAGAAACCAGATAATTGGCCCAAAGGAAAGACAAAGACCCGGAAGAACTGCCCTATATAAATGACTTAACCACCTCTTTACTACACTCCTCCTCACTAGGGGGGACGCCCACACTCTCTCTCTGGGTATGCATCCCTGCCTGCTTCTGTCTTAACTAAACACACTGTTTCTCTATATGCTCTCCCATTTCTTGTTGGGCTGTGTCTCTAATAAACTTTGTACCTGCATTTACAGTTTCTGCCTCTGTGATCAATGCATTTTTCACTAGGGGCAAAGACCCAAGGAAAAATAGTTTCTAGCCTCTAGCCCTTGCTGGTCTGGTGGCTAGGATTCCTGGTTCTCATCCAGGCTATCCAGGTTCAGTTCCTGGGCAGGAAATTAAGATCTCGCTTCACGCCACGGCTCACTGCTGCCTCGCTGAGATCAGTCTGTGACACAGAAATCACCCAAAGGGGGCTTCTCACAGTGCACACACCCAGATCTAGTCTCAGTCTTCCTGACCAGATCTCACGGGAGAGAGGGGATGGATTTTCAGGAGGGCCGAGTGCCTCTATGTAGTCCTCTATGGTGTGGAACCCTTACAACAGGATTTTAAAATGTGTGGAAAAAGCTAGGATGCAATCCAGAATTAAGAGGCCTGCACTAGAGGGAGAAGGCTTCGTTCAGTCTTTGTATTTCAGACACCCTTTTCTTTAGGCAAAAAGTCGCCCAGGGAACAATGGGAAGCTGGACTCTGATCTCCCGTCTCATTTTCAAATTGATGATTTAATTGAGTGCTTCCTGCAGGGATGTAGAGAAGTCTCCTGATTCATTAGCATTGATGGAATGAGCAGCCATTAATAGAGGGAGATTAGTTTAAGCAAAAAGGGATTAAATCTAGATTCACTTATTATCTTTTCCGTTGTTAGTACTATGGAACCCTGTTGTGGAGAGATAAGGACAAGAGAATTGGTGATCGGGCAGAATATGAATCAATTAACAGATATATTACATGCCTGCTCTGTGCAAGAATCACTGTGTATAGGATGATATAAAGATAAAACATGATAGAACTGAACACACACACACACACACACACACAGATGGAGAGAAAGATGAGAAAGACAGAGAGAGAGAGAGAGAGAGACACAGAGTCATTTTTATATTTACATTTTTCTTCCTTTATTACAGAATTTTGTTCTTTTTTCTTTAAACCTCTTCCTTCAAACATAGAGCTTATCTAGAAACAATTTTTTTCCTGCCCTAAAATCATTAAATTCTCTGGAAACATCTTGAAAAGTATCAATATTAGATTTTTCCCAATTGAAATTATTTGCATACAGCATAGCAGAATGGTTCCCAATCCTATTAGACCAGGGCCCTCTTTAAAAAATGTAACACCCCATTTGTTACCCTGAAATGAAATCCTTTGATGATATAATCTACCTGGAACCTAATTTATTTTTAAAAAATCTTTAAATTTGTTGTGTTTTAAAAAACATCAAACATTCGTAGTATGATAGTAAACAGAGGTGATATCCAAACTTAAGAAATTAATATAATGCTATTATAGTAATATATAAAAGAAATAAAAGCAAGTAAAGAAAAAAGGCATTTTAGGCATAAATAGTATGTGTTTCATTTTCTTGATTCTTTTCCTTTTTCATATAATAAGGTAATTTTCAGATATCTCATCCTAAAATGGTGAAGAGTTTTAAAAGAAGTACTTTCATGTATTCGTAACTAGGAAACAGTTTCTTCACCAGTGATTCCTAACCTTTGCTGGGACAGACCCCTATGATCACCTGAAAGATCTTTTCACAGGAAAAATGTACAAATGCACAAAAGCACTTGTACACAAACATTTCCTGCATCTGATGACCCCAGAAATCATCTGTGATCCTGATTAAGGCCCTCTGATAGTCCAATGATGAAATGTTTCAGCATCATTTTCAAATGCAAATATTCTAGAATCACTATCTACCTCTGAATGCCAGTTGTCTGATGAGTAAATTCTATACTCACTCAGGCATGTAACTATCAAGGTTTAGTTTATGATTTTATAATGTCTCTCCATAAGCAGAACCTTAAAGAATCATCTACTGGCCACATTTTAAAAACCATTATAAAACATGACAATTACATGAGCATAGCAAGATGCAGTAAATCCTTCTCATCCTGGATCACTTCATGCAAAATTTGAGTAGAAACAGACTTATTTTGTATCTTTTCCTCAAGTGTGAAAATTTCAGATAAACACATGTGAGTCCCTCCAAATTGCCACCGTACCCTATCACTGAATAGCTTTCCAGGAGGAAGAGAGCTCTCATCACCCATCGTGGCCTTCCGTCTCCCTATCACCACTCATCTATTTTGTTATACACCACCTTTAATTTTCAATTTACTGCAAGCGTTTTATCATATGTTCATCTCTAACTAGCATGTACACAGGGCTTAACATGTGCCAGGAAATGTTTCAAGCACTTTACTAATACTGGAAGTGAAAGTGTTAGTCGTTCAGTCATCTCCAACTCTTTGCAACCCCATGGACCGTAGCCCACCAGGTGCCTCTGTCCATGGGATTCTCCAGGCAAGAATGCTAAACTGGGTTGCCATTCTCTCTTCCAGGAAATCTTTTCAACCCAGGGATCAAACTTGCATCTCTTACGTCTCCTGCATTGGCTGGCAGGTTCTTTACTACTAGCAACACTCAGGAAGCCCTAAATGGCAGCTAACTGATTGCCAATCTCCTATACAACCTTCCTCTCTCCACCTTACAATTAAGAAAACCATAAAATCCATAAGGAGAAAAAAATACAACTATACGTAATCCATGCCTTTGACATAATGAAGCCAATTGCTTTGATCTTTAAACTACCTATGGGTCAATCAGAATCTCAGTCAATGCCATAGTCATTCATGAAAAAATAATCAAGCAAAGTGATGAACTTAGACAAAGCACAGACAATGTGACAATGTCATCCTCAAAAGGAGAAAGTCCAACATCAAATGCCAAAATACATAACAGCACCAGAGACAAAAAGGAGCCTTGCATCCCTGGTGCCTTAGACAGTAAAGAATGTGTCCGGAATTGCAGGAGACCTGGGTTCGATCCTTGGGTCAGGATGATCCCCTGGAGAAGGAAATGGCAACCCACTCCAATAATTTTGCCTGGAAAATTCCATGGACAGAGGAGCCGGGTGGGCTATAGTCCATGGTGTCGCAAAGAGTCGGGTAAAACCTAACAACTAACACTTCAAAAACTTGTAATTGCAGTCTAGAATTGCATCTACAGGGATAATCAGATACAAGGAGAAGAGGTAGTGAAGGAAAGAAGAAAATAAAGGAAAATTGAGTACCCTGAGAAAACAAAACAGAGAGAAGAAACACCTAACCCTCCCCTATTCCTCCAAAATTGTCTATTAAAACTGCACAGAAGAGGACAAAACTGACAGAAAAGGGTGTATTGAACTATAAAACCTGCAGGTAAAACATAAAGGATTTGAAAAAAACCAACCACCTCCATTTAAAGTTACTGTAAAAAAAACACAAAAGATATAATACACCTAACATAGTATTAATTGTTAAGTGTACAATTTAGTGGCATTAACTGTTTGTAATGTTATGCAACTATTACCACAATCTATTTCCAGAACTTTTTCATCACCCAAACAAACTCTGTACCCATTACCTCTGACTAAGAAAGATTTCTAACTCTTATTTAAATCCAGATGCAATGAAACACTTCTGATTGCTTAACAATAAAATTTGCATGACAAAATCAAAAGATAAATAAATGAGGATAAAATATTAGTAACATAATCACAGATAAAGTATTAATTCTCCTAATGTACAAAGAACTTTTCCAACTAGGATAAAATGACCAGAAATTCTATAAAAAAAAAAAAGGGCAAAAGACAAGAAAAGGTAATTTTCAAAGACAGAAAAAAATAGTCTGAAAGCATATGGAGACGGAAAGATTTTTCAACCTCCTTCATAAGACAAATTAAAACAAGTACAGAAAGACAGCCTCCAAGACCACACAAGGGATCCCGGGACAGGAAAGAGATCTTCTTAGAATAGCATTGATGGAGAAGGGGCAGGCCACTTGGCAGTACCATTTATCCAGGGTCTGAGAACGTAAGTGGCTGGGGCCTCCCTGGTGGGTCAGATTGTAGGGAATCTGCCTACAATGCAGGAGACCTGGGTTCGATCCCTGGGTCAGGAAGATCCCCTGGAGAAGGAAATGGCAACCCACTCCAATATTCTTGCCTGGAGAATTCCATAGAAAGAGGAGCCTGATGGGCTATAGTCCATGGGATTTCAAAGAGTTGGACATGACTGAGCAACTGACATTTTTTTGCTTGAGAATGTAAAGGTTGACTAACATCACCAGTATTAGGGAGTCAAAAGAAGAGCAATCAATTTATCACTGTAATTCTCACAAATAACATGTTCTGGATTTCCTATTATTTAACCCCTGTTGATAAAAATTGTGAGCTGCTTCGTAGGTGGTACGGTAGAAGGGTGTGAAAGAAATATATGAATGTAAATGCACTGAAATTTTAGTTAAAGGTTGTACTTTTTGAACAGTTTTCAGTTCAGTTCAGTCGCTCAGTCGTGTCCGACTCTTTGCGACCCCATGAATCACAGCATGTCAGGCCTCCCTATCCATCACCAACTCCCGGAGTTTACTCAAACTCATGTCCATCGAGTCAGTAATGTCATCCAGCCATCTCATCCTCTGTCATCCCTTTCTCCTCCTGCCTCCAATCCCTCCCAGCATCAGGGTAGGTTCACAGCAAAATTGAAAGTCCGGGTATTTCCCATATACCTCTGCTCCCCCACATGTATCCTCTCTATTATCAACATCCCCACCACAGTGATATATTTGTTACAATTGATTAACCTACCATGACACATCCTATTAACTCAAATTCCATAATTTGTATTAGAGTTGACTCTTAGCATTGTAGAGCCTATGGGTTTGGACAATTGCACAATGATATGTTTCTATCATTATAATATCAGAATATTCTCACTGCCCTAAAAATCCTCTGTGCTCTGTCTTTTCATCCCTCCCTCCCCATAATTCCAGGCAAACACTGATCTTTTTACTCTCTTTATAGTTTTGCCTTTTGCAGAATCAGTTGGAATCAGTATGTAGCCACCATAGGCTGACTTCTTTAACTTATGCATTTATGCTTCCTCTGTGTCTTTTCATGGCTTGATAGCTTATTTCATTTTAGTGTTGAATAGTGTTCCATTGTCTGACTCTATCAGTTTATTTAACAATTCACCTACTGAAGGATATGGTGGTTGTTGCTAAATTTGGGCAATTATGAAAAAAGCTTCTGTAAACATCTGTGTGCAGACTTTTGTGTGAACATAAGTTTTCAATGACTTTGGATAAATACCAAGGAACATGATTCCTGGATTGCATGGTATGAGTATGTCTAATTTTATAAGAAGTTTCCAAGGTCTCATCCAAAGTGGCTGTTAGCATTTTGCATTCCCATCAGTAATGTATATTAGTTTCTGTTACTCCACATCCCCCACAGCCCTTGGTGGTGGTGTCAGTGTTGTGGATTTGGGGCATTCTAACTAGACAGGGTATTAAAAACCAGAGACATCATTTTGCCAACAAAGATCCGTAGAGTCAAAACTACGGTTTTTCAGCAGTCATATATGGATGTGAGAGTTGGACTATAGAGAAATCTGAGCGCTGAAGAATCGATGCTTTTGAACTGTGGTGTTGGAGAAGACTCTTGAGAGTCCCATGGACAGCAAGGAGATCCAACCAGTCCATCCTAAAGGAAATCAATCATGAATATTCATTGGAAGGACTGATGCTGAAGCTGAAACTCCAATACTTTGTCCACCTGATGAGAAAAGCTGACTCACTGGAAAAGACCCTGATGTTGGGAAAGATTGAGGGTGAGAGGAGAAGAGGGCAATAGAGGATGGGATGGCTAGATAGCATCACTGACTCAATGGATATGAATTTGAGCAAACTCCAGGAGACAGTGAAGGACAGGGAAGCCTGGCATGCTGTAGTCATGGGGTTGCAAAGAGTCAGACAGGATTTAGTGACCGAACAACAGCAAAACATGGGTTCACATTGTGTTGGGATGGAGCTGAAAGGTTGGTTCGGTCTGGGCTCAGGCCAGCCAGCTGAGCCTCTCTCTCCTTGTGGTTTTTCATAAATGGGCTTCTTCACATGGCAGCAGCAATATTCTAAGAAAGAGAGCCCAAAACCTGCAAGGTCTCAGGGGCTTTAGATTACTGTACCACATTCTGTTGGTCAAAGCAAGTCATAGGGTCCACACAGAGTCAGGTGATGGGGAAATGATTACATCTCTCAATAAAGCTGCAAAGTCATGTGGCTGTATTTTTCAGTCTATCACAACTGATAAGAGTCTGAATGTACTAGCACAAAATGAAACTTAAATGAATACTGATATTTTTTAGTATTAAAATTAATACTAAAACCATTAAATTTACATTTCTTAATTTTATTTCCCACCATCAGTAAAGCCTTTAAATAAGTGAATATCTGCCCACCGTAACATCTCCACATCTTTCCTTCAAATCATGAAAACAATGAATTCAGCAAAGTATTCACTCTGTTTATAACCTGAGGTTCTTTTTTTTTTTTTTTGGCCAAGTCGTGCAACATGCAGGATCCTTGTTCCCTGACCAGGGGTTGAATTCTAGCCCCCTGCCATGGAAGTGTGGAATCTTGACCACTGGACCTCCAGGGAAATCCCCACCTTTCTTATATCTTGATCAACATTTAAAGCCCCCAACCAAGATCTATAAATTCTTTTGACCTCTCTCTAGTTCAGTGTTTGGTTCTCATAGAAAACAATGTAAGGGTTTCCTCTTTTTATAGATTAAATCAGCAAGTTTCTTTACACACCTAAAGATGAAAGAACTGATCAATATATGGTTTCCACTAGAGATAACCCAGTTATGGAAAATCAATACTTTAAAATGTTTCAACTACCATTTAAAACCCTGCCTTGTATAGTAAACAGACTTCAGGGACTCCACCTGTCACACATCAGCCAGAGAAGAGGCATAAATCCACATTCAGAAATATGTGAAAGCGTTGGCTTTGCATAGACCGTGTCTGACAGACATTTATCAAGCTCACAGTAAACATCAGGCCTTTTCTCTGGCCTCAAAATGTGAGCAAGACCATCAAAACAACTGCACAGCTTTTATACTGAGCCAACTCTGCCTTTCTCCAGGCCAGTTCTCAGCTGGAGGCAGTTTTGCCCATAGGGGACATTTAGTAATGTCTAAAGATATTTTACATGTCACAACAGGGGAAATACTATTGGCATCTAGTGGGTAGAGGCCAGGGATCTGCCAAACATCCTACGGTGCACAGAACAGCCCCCATGATGGAGAATTTATCAGCTCAAGATGTCAACAATGCTGAGACTGAGAACCCCTGTCCCAGCTGTGTCCTCAAGAAAAACCAGAACTGCTCACTGCATCAGGGTGCAGCGTGGTGTATAGGAGCTGGGTTCCATCATAGCAGCTCAGGAGAGCCAATCATGTGTTCCTTGTCCTGTCTCCATTTTTAGGGACATGACACTGGTAACTTGAAATGGATCATGATGCAAGTATGCACATGAGGAAAACCGACAAATGCTACAAATGAGAGCCTCTTTCCAGGAAGCTAACTGTTAAACATTTATCAGCACAACAGCGGGTGCAGCCTTACCCCATTGGAGTAATGGCCTGTGCTCAGTCCCTAAGTAGTGTCAGACTCTTTTGCGACCCCATGGACTGGATGGGGCCCACCAGGCTTCTCTGTCCATGGGATTCTCCAGGCAAGAATACTGGAGTGGGCTGCCCCTTTCTTCTCCAAGGGATCTTCGTGACCCAGGGATCAAACCCACGTCTCTTGTGTCTCCTTCATTGATAGGCAGATTCTTTAACCACTGCACCACCTGGGAAGCCATAGTCTAGCAGACTCTAATTTCTGCTCCGCTGGAGGTCTCTAACTTCCTGGGCAAAAGAAGTAGTTCGTTAGCAACATGCTGCTGATGACACAGGATGACCAACAGTGTATTATCTAGTGACTTAGGTAATCAAAGTGAAAGGTAATCTTTCTATGGAAATGTATTTATTGCCTAAAACACCCACATCACACACACACGTACACAGAGACACATGACATGTTACACATGTTACATCTTACACACACAGTGTACACATGCACACTGGCCTCTTACTGATGCGGTGCAGTAACCAGCAGATCTTACACAGAAGGGAAGGTTTCAACCTTTCCCAGTGTAGCACCTGGGCGCAGAGGAGCAGCGATAGAGAAGCCTGTGCGCCTCACAACTTTGTGGAGCAGAGACGCTGCATCAACTCAGATTTAAACAAGAGAGAAACAAGTTACCTGTTTAACCCATTGCTATTTTAAAATTTTCTCAAAAGAAGTCAACCTTTGAGATGACATGGCTGGACCTTGAAGGCATTATGCCAAGTAAAGTCAGACAGGAAAATATAAATAAATACTGTATGATCTCACTCAGACGGTAAAGAATCTGCCTGCAATGCGGAACACCCAGGTTCTATCCCTGGTTGGGGAAGATCCCTTGAAGAAGGGAATGGCAACCCACTCCAGTATTCTTGCCTGGAGAATCCTGTAGACAGAGAAACCTGGAGGGTTATAGTCCATGGTGTGGCAAAGAGTCAGACACGACTGAGCAACTTAACACTTCACTTTCATATACTTAAAAAAAAAAACTCATAGAAAAAGAGATCAGATTCATGGTTACCAGAGGCAAGGGGAGAGGAGGGGGAATTGGAGGAGGGGGTTGAGAGGTACAAACTCCAGTTGTAAGATAAATAAGTACCAGGGATGTAATGTACAACATGATGACTATAGTGATGCTGTATGATATATTTGAAAGTTGCTGAATGAGTGAATCCTAAAAGTTCTCATCACAAGGGGAAGAAAAACCACTTTTTAAAATCTATAGGAGATGATGGATATTAACTAAGTTTGTGTGATAATCATTTCACAATATGTGTAAGTCAAGTTATTAGGCTGGGCAACTTAAATTTATAAAGAACTGTATGTCAATTACAGCTCAATGAAACTGAAAGGAAAAAAGTCAAACTTTTATATTAACTAATAGAATAAGCACTGACTGCGGGGTGAGGGTGGGGGGAAGCTTCAATAGTATTTTTTAAATAGCACATTAGCTTTCCCTGAAAGAAATATTATTGATATAAAAATTATCAATATTTGCCAGTATATCACTATTTATTTGAATTTTCAAGCCTAGAGTTTGAAAGAATTGTTTTCTTGATGTTAAGTATAAAGATGGAAAGGCACATAGACAAGAACTATTGGGCTGGCCAAAAAGTTTGTTCTGTAAGATATAATGAAAACACCTAAAGGGACTCTTTTGGCCTAACAAATATTTTAATGTAAATAAAATATGGGAAAACTCGCTTTTTAATATTCATATATATTTGATGCCAGGCTTCCCTGGAGGCTCAGCTAGTAAAGAATCTGCCTGAAGTGTGGGAGACCTGGGTTCGATCCCTGGGTTGGGAAGACCCCCTGGAGAAGGGAATGGCTATCCACTCCAGTATTCTGGCCTGGAGAATTCCATGGACTGTGTAGTCAATGGGGTCACAACGAGTCAGACACAACTGAGTGACTTTCACTTCATTTCACTTATATTTGATACAAAACTAAAGAACTGAAATCTGTTCAAACCCTTGAACTTCTTATAACCCCCACCCAATACCATTATGGACCTGTCTCCAAAGTTAAGTTGCACAATTATAATACCAGGATAAGTTAGAGCCTTAAAGAACAATTCTGTTTAATTAAGGTGTGTGTGTATGTGTGTGTGTGTGTGTGTGTGTGTGAGTGCATGCATGCACGCACTCTGTCATGACTGACTCTTTGTTACCACATGGACTGTAACCAACCAGGCTCCTCTCTCTATGGAATTTTTCCAGGCAAGAACACTGGAGTGGGTTGCCATTTCCTTCTCCAGAATATCTTCCTGACCCAGGGATTGAACCCACATCTCTTATGTCTCCCGCTTTGGCAGGCAGATTCCTTACCACTAGCACCCCCAGACTTTAGAAAATATCTCAGGAAGAGTCCCATGGACAAATGGACAGTATAAACTGCCTCTCCTGGGAGAAGACACAAGACTAGGGTCAGCCAACTTCAGCTTAGTTGGTTATCATGCATTACTATCACCCCTACTTCAAAAAGCCACCCTAGAGAGGAGCAGCTTCATAGACCTCTTCCACCTCAGAATTCTGAGGGGGGCACTTGATGTTCATCTGCACAGCCAGCCTGCAAAGCTCCTGAATCTGTTCTGTGTCTCAGACCAGGGGTCCCCAACCTCTAGGATCTAATGCCTGGTGACCTAGGTGGAGCTGATGTAATAACACAAAGTGCATAATAAAGGTAATGCATTTGAATCATCCTGAAACCATCCCCCCCACCCCAGTCCATGGGAAAATTGTCTTCCATGAAACCAGTCCCTGGTGCCAAAAAGGTTGGGGATCACTGGGGAATTGAGACTTTTGTCAACAGAAAGTGATCCCAGAGCCAGCAAAGAGACTATATATTCTTTCCCTGTCTTTCTAGCTCATTTTTCTTCTTTCTATAACTAGAAGAGGGAGAAAAGGCAAAAAGACCTTTTGAAAAAGCTACAGAATTTGTCTAAGTCCACACCTTACGTATCTTGGAAGTCAAACTGATAGGTTATAAAGGAAAGGTGGGTTTCCCTGGTGGCTCAGATGGTAAAGAATCTGCCTGCAATGCAGGAGACCTGGGTTCAATCCCTAAGTCGGGAAGATCCCCAGGAAAGGGAATGGCTTACCCACTCCAGGTTCTCATCTAGAGAATTCAAGGACAGAGGAGCCTGGCAGGCTACAGCCCATAGGGTCACCAAGAGTTAGACACGACCTAACACTCACCACCTGGAGGAAAGCTAAGAAACCTTATTTAGAATTTTAAATTTCAAACCCCAGGTAGCCAGTGACCAGATAGTGGATATCTGGAGATTCAAAACAGAAAATAAATCAAGGTGATTTAGGTTCAGTCAATACATTCCTTCCAGAAAAGAAAAAAAAAAAAAAAATACTCTATTTTATTAAATATATATCCACAAGCATAATGAACTTGTTATGCCAGTTATAGTTAAACTTCCACTCTTCAGCCTCGATCTCAGGAGGAAATGCGACCTTTGGAGCAGGTCCCATTCTTCCTTTCTGCCATAACAGATTTGGCAGAGAGGGCCTACTGAGAGCCTCGCCTTTCTCTGACGCTGAGTCCAGCATGACATCCCCTAATGGTATGCTCATGCCCTAATCCCCACAGCCCACAAATGTCACCTAATTTGGAAAAAGAGTCTTTGCAGACATAATTAAGAATTTTGAGATGACAGCATCCTGACTTATCTGGGTGGCCCTGAATCAAATGACAGCATGGTTATAAGAGACACGCAGAAAAAAGGAGGCAATGAGATTACAGGCAGAGGTTAGAGTGATGCAGTCACAAAGCTAGGACTGTCTGAAACCACCAGAAGATGGAAAAGGCAGCAATAATTATCCTCTAGAGCCTTTAGAAGGAGTGCGTCCTGCCAACACCTAGATTTTAGACCTCTAGGACTGTGAGAGAATAAACTGCTCTTGTTTTAAGCCACCATGTTAGTGGTGACTTGTGCCACCATAAGAAACTAACACAGTAGTGCAAGCTGTGTAAATGATCTGAGAATGAAGGCCATAGCGCCAAGGTGATGTGCTAAGATCCAGCAGTATTTGTCTTTCTCATCTGTGAACAGGGATAATGAAGACAACGTCAGCCAAGGTTCAAGACAACACCTGACACCAGATCCTCCGTAAATAATATCAACTGTAGGGGCAATGACTTCTGCTCTGGATTCAGGAGCAGGAGAATAATTCCTTCTCTTCTTTTTACCTTTTGTCCATGCCACCACCCCCCCCCCAAAAAAAATAACCTGTTCTTTTAAGTAGCTATTGAAATAGTATTTCATTGATTGAATAAAGTAGGAAGACTTAAAATAGGTTGTTGTGAGATTCTGAAGTCCTCTCAAAGTCATTTGTCAGAGATATGAATTCAGTCTCATGTTAGGAATTTATCATAACATCCGAAGAAGTACACAAAACTTTATGGGGAAAGTGTCTGTCACAGCAATATTTATAGCATTAATAGCAAAGATACATAAAATAAACTAAATAACCAACACTGAGGATTGATTAAACACATTTTAGCAGAGCCACACAAATAGATTCTGTGCAGTCACTAAAAAAAAAATGTTCCTAGTGATATTTTGTTGACAAGTAATATATTGATGAGTCTAAAATCATTACAAAATATTATGAACAGTTTTTCCTCACCTTCTTTGAAACACACCAATAGAAATGTCTACATGATTACCTAAAATATCAATAGTGGCTCTCTGGGTTTAAATTACAAGTGTTTTTATTTATTTATTTATGCTTGTAACATTTCAATAATAAAAATAGATTACTTATACAATTTTAAAAGTATTTTAAATATAAACTTCATAGAAAAATATAGACACATGAACCACTGTAAATGTTATCAAAAGCTTTTCTATTCATAAATGCCAGTACATTATTTGATTTTTCTATAATGTTTCCTCTGGGCAACTCCAAATACCTTTCTGGCCTTATTATCCCCTTATTAAAATAGAGGGAACTCTACATGTTTGCAGTTCATTAAGAGCTCTGGTTGAGAAGTCTGATGGCAATTCTCTAAATATATTGGGATAAAATAATCAAAACCAGTTAATAGGCAAAAGCATCCTCAGGATTTTTTAAGGGGAACCAAAAATTTCCCCTAAAAAAGAGTCATACTGTATGACTCAAATTAAGCATAAGATTTGCAATAAGACTCACCAGATTATACCATTAAATGAAAACTGTCACGATTTCCCATTGTCAGATGCATCAGAGGATTATATAGTTATTGCCATTGTTCTATATGTTTAAAGGGTTAATATAATTGAAGTTCAATCTCCAAGCTTATGAAAACTTAGAAAATATAAATACGTACCATCTTAAGCACTCATACTACCTGAACTAACATGAGAATAAATAAAATACAATTGAGTGACTTCACTTTGCTTTTTTGCATTATTACAAATAACTCCTTAGGAGAAAATTTTGAAAGTTGACAAATAACTGACAATTTGGGAAACTTTCTGTTGCCTAGCTTCATACAAAACAAATTAGTGAGGAAACATTCAGAATAAATTAATGTATTGAAGTAGGCCCAGACTCAATAAGATTACATTAAAATCTCATTTCACTCTATTAAAAATTCAATAAAATGATGCCAATTAAATGAAGCAATCGGTAAGAACAAGGAGATTTACTTGATGTTTCATCCATTCTCCCTCATTGTTAGGTTTCATTTTTAACAGCCTATTGACAGTGATTCTCCCCTGACAGCACCAGAGCTAGAATCATGAGTCAGCTTTGAAATCAACATGGAAAAAAAAGTAGTCCTCAAATTGCCATTTACCACATCTGTCTCTCCAGATAATTGAATTCTCGTTGAAAATACATCATTGGAGATGTACTAGCAATAGCAGGAAAGAGAAGGAAGTCAGTAAGTGGAAACACTAAAAATATAGACTAAAGAATAGCATGATACATAAGAAAATAATTTAGAAAGTTGTACATGCAGTAATTTCTAATGCATTTCCACTTGGAGATGAGCCCCCAAAAGACTAATCCATTCCTATTTTTATTTACTCACCGCAAGCTTCAGTTTAAAGAGGTGTGGTGTGCTTGCCGGGCCTGCCAATTTTAAGTATCATAGCCTAGGGCTTAGTCTATGGAAACACCCTGATAATGGATCCAACCACACTTCTGAACAGTCCACCCACCAAGTCTCAGCTGGCTTAGACCATTATAAAAACTCATAATCATTCTGCATATGGGATCAGAGTGTAGCAGCCTCTGAGGTGCTAACAAAGAGTGATATTATTTAGCTAATCTCTAAGTAACCCAGAGGAAGTGTCATGGCAGGTGGGATTGGAGTCTTCTTTCCAGTCTTTTGTTATGTTGGACTCATAGACTCAATGAGGGATTAAGCCTCATTGGCCTTGCCCTGGATTTTGAGTATGTTTTCCCCAACTTTTCATAACTCCAGGCCCTTTGTAAGACCAGCCCTAACCAACTAGTGTACTTTCTTTAACGGCTATTCTAAACAAATTCCAGAGTTTAACTAAGGAACAAGAACTAGCTCAGACTTTCATTACCTAGGAATTTGCCCAATAAAACTGAAGAGAAGAGTGGAATACTTGTAGAGTATCTTAATTATCTTCTGATGAGAATTATGAATCAGGAAGACCTGAGCATGTGGAGAAATACTCTTAGTTATAATGGGATTTTACCAAACTGAAATGTTAAGAGAATGGACTGTGAAAATGCCATATCCTTCTTTAACACCCACACTCACAAGCTTGCTGCATACAACTCTAACATGGAAACACTGGGTTGAAGATGAAATTCAAACCTCAGTTCTTTAACATGCCCAAAGTTTACAGAAGACACTTGCCCTGATTAAAAACTGCAACCATTTCCTTTCAAAAATCATAGTCCTTGTGAACTATAGATGCAACTCTATCCACCCCTACTGCCTCATAGAAGAAAAGAGAAGAAAAGTCTTTTCTCTTTTATTATCCCACTTCTCTTTTTTTAACTTGAAAAAAAGACACATATGGTTTTCAAAGTCATAGATCTCAGCATTGCCTATACTTTGTGCAGGAAATCAGAGGAAAATTGAAGATAATTATTTCTCCAGTGTGCTCTCTCTCCCCACATATATATATGCACAAAAGAAAACTACTCAGCCATAAAAAAGAATGCAATTTTGCCATTTGCAACAGCATGGATGGGCCTAGAGGGTATCATGTTTAGTAAAATAAGTTAGACAGAGAAATACAATAATTGTACAATATCACTTATATGTGGAATCTAAAAATAAAATGAACATAACAAAAACAGACTCACAGATATAGAGAACAAACTCGTGGTTATCAGTAGAGGATTAATAGGCACAAATTACTAAGCATAAAATAAATAATCTATAAGGATATATGGTATAGCACAGGGAAAGATAGCTATTATTTCATAAATAATTTTAAATGTAATAAATAAAATATTGAATTATTAACTTGTGCACCTGGAACTAATGTAATATTGTAAATAAACTCTACCTGAATTTTAAAGAAGACTTTGAGAGGGACTTCTATAGTGGTCCATTGATTAGGACTTTACCTTTCAATTCAGGGGGTGTGAATTCAATCCCCATCAGGCAGCTAAGATCCCACATGCCTCATGGCCAAAAAACACCAAAACATAAAACAGAAGCAACATTGTAACAATTCAATAAAGGCTTTTAAAATGGTCCACAAGAAAAGAAAGAAAATACCTTAAAACACTAAAATTAATTTAGAAAAGACTGAGGAATGAACCCTTATTGCAAGATACAAGGACACCAGAGTTACTGAAGTAAGAGGCAGCAGTCTTAACATGAAGAGAGGGAGATACAGTTTTGGGGGGGCGGGAGTGAGCATCTTTTGGTGGTCTGGGGAAGCCAATATAGCCTTTCTTAGAACCATGTTTATAAACATGTAGAACAAAACACATAGGCGTAAGATGAGACCCAATTACCTAAAAATACAGTTCTCACTACGAACCACTGATTAGTGGTCCCTGGACTCCAGGTAAATCACTCCTACCTGGAGTTCAAGGCCAAATTATGAGATAACTTCCAAGCTAAGGAATGAAAAGGTGGTGGTAAAGAATGAAGCAGTTTAGAACTGGGAGGTCACCGCAGTTACCCACTGCAACCTATGTAAAAAGGAAGCCGTTTGGTGGGAAGACTGCAGCTGATGGTTTAAGCCAGAGCTAAGACTGAACAAAATGAAGACTCCGAATTAAAGCTAAGGACCCCGGAAGTGGGCTTTATTAGACTGGGACATTCCACCTCCTCCCTCTCTGAAAGATGCTGATCTTTCCTCATCAGAGGGTTGTTCTACTTTAGAATTTAGAACTCGCATCTTCTGTGATTAGAGTTAAACATGTGTGTGACTTTATTCACTCACCCCTCTCCCTCGCTCCAGAAGTTTCAGTCTTTCGGTGAGATGTTTAATGAGCAGCTCAGAAAATTGCTTTTTGACATCAATTATCTGCTTCTGAGGAGCACAGCCTCATTTAGACTCTGGATTTGAAAGAAATTCAAATGCTAAAAGTCCGTGCACATACACTGAGGACACCCATGGTGATCTCACTGTTTGGATCTGCAACAGAGCACGTAGTGAACTCCTAGACTTGCCTTTGCAGTGCCTAACTCAGTGTCATTGCAGAGTGCTCCAGGACTCAGACAAACAGTGTTAGCTTCTGGGGTATCTGGGAAGCAAGTCTGTTTCCTCTGCGGAGCCACAACTGATTCTGTCTTTGAGGAAACGTGTGTCACCAAGACTTTAAAACTGGCTCCTGGGGGACAAGGTTAGGGCTTCTGGACAACAATATTGAGAATGAACAGCCAGCACTAAATATGGACTTGAAAGGGGTGATAATCTGTCCCCTCAAGTCACTGCAGCTCATGAAGTATGCTGCCACACCCACTTAGAACAAACCATAATCAAGAAAGAGACCAGCTCAAAATACCAGACTGACTACTCAAGGAGCTTCCCTGGTGGCTCAGACCGTGAAGAATCTGCCTGCAATGCAGTACTGCCTTGTCCAAAGCACATTCGACTATTAAACCTAGCTCATTGCAGTGTGTAAACTGTGACCTCTACTATCACTACTATCCTTACGTAGGTACAAATTGCTAATTGCAGTTAATTGCGGTTTCATATGGATATTACAGATCTTTCTCTTTTTTAATTTTATTATTGTTATTATTATCAATATTCGGTGAGAAAGTGAAAGTTGCTCAGTCATGTCTCTTTGCAACACCATGGACTATGTAGCCCACCTAGCTCCTCTGTCCATGGAATTCTCGAGGCAAGAATACTTGAGTGGGTAACCATTCCCTTCTCCAGGGGATCTTCCCGACCCAGGGATTGAACCCAGGTCTCCTGCATTATAGGCAGATTCTTTATTGTCTGAGCCACCAGGGAAGCCCATTGTTATCACCGTCATCATTATTTGGTGGGAGGGACATGTTAAAGGCATGCACCAAGATGCAAACAATATTTCAAAAACACTAGCATCCTTCCTAATATATTTCTAAGGAGAGTAAACGCCAGTAAGCTACCTACTCCCTGCTGAGATGACGCTCTTAACTGTCATTGTTCGAATCCTGGAGATAATACTGGAAAGCACATAGAGTTCACTCAATTTGGCAACTCACAACTAGAATAGGAAATTTATTGAGAAATCAATCAGCCAAATTCCAAATGGATAGTCAGCAAGCTAAAGGAAGGATATAAAGCTTAGACCACAGTGACAGCAAAATAGGTCCTAACCTTTTCAACTGTATCTGGAAAAAGAGGTGCTGAAGTGTCTGTAGATAATTGAATGTATGTTTACTGTCTATTTGAAAAAAATGGTATATGGAACAAAAATCTCCTAAAAGCCCAGAAGTGCACAAATTAGATGCTTGCTCTCACCCTGGTGTTACAATGTAGCGATTACATGTCTTCATTCAGGTTATGCTGCTATATACCAAGGACTACTATATACCGAGTCACCCAAGGCATGGATCTTCCTTAGCCTTTGAATGATTTCAGAAACCTCACAGGAAAAAATCACATTAATGAAGATGAGTTTCATCTTGAAAGATGAAAACAGACAGGTTTTTGTACAAATTGTGACCTATTAATCGCTAATTCAGAATTTATCTCTGCAGAGCCATTTCCTGACTTGCCCCCTCCAACAAAAAAAAAGGTAAGAAAGAAATTAGACAATGATTCAGCTTGTGATTTAATATTCAAGAACCTAACAAATACGCTTGGTGAAAATCCAGCCTTATTTCACCCTCCTGACTTTGATAAAGTGTTCCTGGTTCAAACAGATGACTCTGACATTAGGCTGGAGGCACTGCTGTCTCTGATAATGAAAGAAGAGAAACAACCCGTAATGTGTACATTCAAGAAGCTTTTAAAAGGCAAAACTCTGTAACTTTCTTATTTCAAGGAAAGTCTTGGTCTTCTAAAAAGCTAATCTATTCAGTAGGCTTGTTGAAATTTTATTCTTGAATAAAATTCAAAAGGAAGAAAGGCAACACTTGTATTTAAGCAATATTTTGTTGGAGAGTTTAAACATAATTATAATAATGGTGGAGAGATACAAGTCTTTAACACAGTATAATGAATACAATCAATTTACAAAGTAAGCAAATGATCAAATATTATGCCAGGAAATATATATGACTTTAAAAGAGTCCCTAAACTCTAAGGATTTTTTTAACATAATGTAATATACATAGACACTTAGTTGGTTTTCAAACTGGAGAAGACATTTATTGACATACAAACATACCTAAATTTTAAGTTTTGCTATTTTGCTTTCTATTTTGTCATTTTGGCTCTCTTCATTTACCTCTAAAATATGTTTTTCTGTATCTCCAGAACATTTTTATAATATATTGCTTTTATTAGCTTTCAGTGTTTGTAATAATTGTCTTGTATTTTTAAATTTTAAACATTCACTTTATAATCTATTTTGACCATTTATCATCTCTCCTCTCACAGCCCATTCCCCTTTAATAGGTCAGCTGAAAAGTTTACACATATTAATTCTTTTGTTCAATCAGCCACACTCTAATTCCAACAGTGACAGTGGGAGAAATATATGGAGCCCATGGGTGCCCAAACACTATCCATTAAAGCCATTCTTAGTAATTGACTTAATGAAGGTGTTTTACAATATTTGTGATAAATATCAATTTTATATACTCTTCCACTTTACAAATCAAAAGAAATGAATCCATTATACATGATTTTGAAGGTAAGGGCATTTCTGATGGAATTTGAAATTATTAAGGAATCTCAAGGGCATTAAGCCTGAAAATAAAACCATTAGATCTTCTAAATGAATGGAGCCAATATTGGGAGATCATGTACAAGTTTGTCCTTCCCCCATAGCCCCTGAAATTGGAAACACACCACCAAGAGGAAGTAATAACACTGCAGTCAAATATTCAAAGTCCAATTTTTACTCACATTGATTATTTTTAACATTTTGAAGTATCATTTTTGTACCTCCATCTGAAAGTAGTTATAAGACTAGAATTCCGGGGTTATGTTCACTCTGGTATTTTATGAAAATGATATTTTTCCTAGTTATATTGGGAGGGGAGCAAAATGAAAAAATATTATGACAGGGATAACTTTCAAATTAACAGTCTGTTTTTCTGTCCTAACTCTCACTAGCTGGAAAACATAAACTTTCATTGTAGGATTATTGGCTGGTAAATACAACATAGAAGGAAACAAAAATTCTCCTTCAGACTTAAATTGAGTTTTTACCTTGCTTCCCTTTTCTCATCTGTGAACTCAGAAAATGAGATATCATCAGTTTAAAAGGGAAAACCTAAAGCTATTTCTGAGCTCTTAAAGCTCTGACTTAATTCATCTCTGAAACAGATCAATGCTCATCAAAATTGTTGGCTTCATCTCACCTAGCCATTCTTGACGATAAAGTAAAAGAGGTGATACACATGGTCGGTCACCCCTTAAAAGAGAGAAACATGTTATCTTAATAGCATTCATTCCAAATCTACAGTGTATGTCATGGTTGTTTGGCCAGAAATGTTCTATATCTGTGCTTCTAATATCACTCCGAAAGGTGTCAATAAAATATGGTGTTTGAACTCCATCACGAGAGGCTTTCAGTACTCCTGGATGTTAGTTTGCCATCTTTTTTCAACTTTATTAAGGAGAGTGTTTGTGATGACTAGGGGCTTGAGTAAATGAAAAATTCACTATTCTATTTGTCAACCCAAAGTTTGGTCCTGTGGTTTCTGAACTTCCTTCAATTCAAATATATGTTAGCTCTCTTAACAGGATTGAATAGCCAGTGAATTATTTTTCTCATTCATTCCACAAACAACTTCTATCTATCTACATGGTGGGTGGACAAGAACAATTTCTGGCAAGGGACACAACATTCTAGAAGTTAAATGCAGTAAGATGTCTAAAAAAAAAAAAAATCAAAGGAGTATATGTTAAGCAGGGCATTAAATGAAGATTGGTGAGTTCATTTCAGTGAAATTCACTCTCTTCTAAAATGTTAAGGTTCACAAAAAGTCAACCATTCGACTTTAATATTATTTTTAGGAATTATATTTAATATTAGTTCTATGTATACTAAAATCACTGGAGAAATCATGAGTAAGGTTATACCAATAAAGTGGCTGCTGATACAACACCAAGTATTCTTTGTGTATTAACGTTGACAATCTACTAAAGATCTAGTTTTCAAATCAAATTTTGGGAAAATATTGATAATGCACTGCAAGCCTTAAAGAAGCATTGCAGACTTCTTATCTTTTACCTCTGGGCAAGTGATTTCTTCTTCTTAAGCTATTTGGGCTAACATCTATTATTACTTTCTAGGTACCGTTGATATTAGAACTATCTGAGTCTCTCCATGGCTCCAACAAACACTCCTTAAGCAAACGATGGCATTCACTGGAATTGAAAAGCATTTGTTCATCAAAGTCAAATGTCAATCTTGGGAATAGTTCCTCCCTTCACAAAAGAATCTATCTAGTTCTAACGTTTGAGGTATACCACAACTATTGGGAGGGAATGGAAGCTGATTCTTGACATAAAACTCAAAAAAAAAAAATTACTGGTGGATTTCAAAATACATTTCCCAATTCCTTCATCAGCAGCTCATCTAGGCAGTATTAGTAAAGCAGAAAAGATGAGTTCTCAGATAAGGCTAGATTATAGAAGAGAGTCTAAATTAACTTGTTTTATTACTGAAATAAGTCATTTTAAAATTATCTTGTCATATAAATTTGGTTTAGTTTTTCTTAATTTACAACATAAATTATCATATTTTAATCTTCAAATATTGAACATAGAGTCAATGCCAAGGCAAACCTACACTTAAAACACTACATTTTTTCTTAATCTTTAGCTATTAAACTTGTCTCAAACAAATAACTCTTCTAGCATGTTAATACGTAACTAAGAAAGTATGTGTAGTTCCTGAAGTAACCCACAAGTTAAAGGAATTGCTATCAGCTAAAGAAGTTACTGTTTATGCTCGTGTGAGAATGCTAATTTCAATAACAACAGGAACAACAGCAAAAAACCACTTACAGAAATGTTATACAAGCTGTTAAATGCAAAACAAAGGAGTCTTTGAAGGCCGTTTAGTGTTGGGGTAAAAAACAAAGCATTGAACAACACAGTTCACGCTGAAATCCCTAGATGCCATGATGTTTTAAAATAATGTAAACAGCACTCTTAAAGAAATTTCCATGGGATGAGTCCCCCAACCTGCTTAATGAAGCATGTGTGTTGCTACATGTTCCTTGTAATAAACTAGTTCAACGAATCTCAAAAGTATTAAAGCAATGACTCTCATAGTATCCTGCACACCAATAACTGCATTTGTGTGTGTGTGTGCTCAGTCATGTCGGACTCTCTCTGACCCCATGGACTGTAGCCCACCAGACTCCTCTGTCCATGGGATTCTCCAGGCAAGAATACTGGAGTGGGTTGCCATGCCCTCCTCCAGGGGGTCTTCCTGACCCAGGGATCAAAGTGAAGTCTCCTGCATTGCAGACACTTAACTGTCTGGGCCACCAGGGAGCACTATCCCATTAAAATAATATTTTGATTTAATGACTTAATGTGACTCAAATGGATTCTAGTTGCTCATTATTTTCTATTTTAGGTCTTTATATAATATTGTTTCATAAAAATTTTCTATTTTATAATATCCTCAATATGAACAATCTATTTGATTCCTTTGATCTTCAAAAGCACCAAAACCTGTGTACCAAGAATCCAGGATTCATATGTTTTCATTAATCAAAACATCTTAATTAATAAATATTTATCAGACATGAATTCTTGGTTTCAAAAAAACCAAAATTTAATTAGCATACTCAATTGAGCATAAATCATTGGCCTTGATGATTCAGAATCTGATTACTTTGTCTTAAATATTTGCCTTAATATTGCTTTGTCATGAGCCATAGTTAATAGCAACACTACGATACAATAGTTAGGCCATCTGCAAACAGTTCTAGTTGATTTTGTTGAAATAAATTTCTAGGCCCAAGATAGCACTATTTCTGCCTAGGACGACACAACAGCAAAGCAAACCTTACATTAACTCTGATGTCTCTGTAAATGCTCTGCTTGACCAGAAATGAAGTACACCCAGTCAGCCAACTGCCAAATGCCAAGCCAACTCTGGGTCTTCTCACTCTAAACAAGGTTGACTCTAGCCCCAGCCAATCAGATATTTTCTTTTCTCTTCCTTGTTCTTTATTCTTTATCCCATAGAAGCTTCTTCTCCTCCACCTCATTTTTCAGTTCTCTGCTTCATTTGGTATTTAAAAAGTGTGTATTAACCACCTAAATTGTCTTCTTTAATCATTTTGAGCAATAAAAATTAATAGATGAATGAGAGTTTTCAATAAAACTACTTCTCCCGTATTTTAACCCAATATAATTGTTTTCATGCTATAATCTCTCACACAAAAACTTTTCAGATAAGGAAACACTTAACTTTAGCTTTGAAAGCACACAATTCACCAAGGTATGGAACTGACCAACATATAGATTTGGTTTCAGATAATCAAGTTATTTGACTTCCCAGGTTTATTTCTACATTCCTACAACGAGTGCCACGAAAGTAAATAGATAATAAATTAATTCCAATTTTATTACCACAAAGTCATTCTTCTATAAATCAGCTCGCTCTGAGGCAGAACTGTGCTATATTTGGATCTGATACTTTTTTTTTAGGCAACAGAATAAAAATTTAATTCCCAAAGTAGGAAAGTACCCCTAAAATTAATTGAACACAATGTAATGACTTTTTAAAATTAAAAATGTGATGCTATTACTTGGGAGCTGATATTTTAAATATCTCACAATATTTAATTAAAAGGTTCACCCAGCAGTGGTATTTAAGATTACAAGAAGTTCCCTAGGGTGTGCCTTCCTGAAGCTCCCTGATGTTGGGGCCTTCCTCGTATGTTCTTCTCGTTTGAAAGAAACACAGTACTACTGAAGTTTGGCTTCCCAAGTGGCACAGTGGTAATAAATCTGCCTGAAAATACAGGAAACATGGGTTCTATCCCTGGGTCAGGAAGATTCTCCTAGAGTTGGAAATGGCAACTCACTCCAGTATTCTTGCCTGGAAAATCCCATGGGCAGAGGAGCCTGGAGGGCTACAGTCCACGGGGTTGCAAAGAGTTGACACAGCTAAGTGAGTAAGCACGCACTGAAGTCTGTTTTGCTGCACACTTGAGTAAAATTATATCCAACTGGCCATTTCATTTTAGAAATTACTCACCTAAACATTAACTAGTTGGGTAACCGATTAAAACAATTGCAGTAAATAACTTGTTAAAGGCACAGCATTTTTTCAGAATTATCTGAGTCAATCACAGACTGTTAAGAATCTTGATGGTACTTGACAAATGTCACTATATATAACATTACAAGTATTCATGCTATTTTACTGTATTCTGTTTTTAACATCTAGGGAAACTGAGTCACAGGAATTCAAGGGCTTATAAAAGATCAGAGATGAGACATTAATTCCAACACTAAAATTAAAGGCTTTCCAGATTCTACTCGTGAGTCTAACCTACCAGACCATAAATTTCTCTTTTAAAAATCATTAAATTACCCTTTAGCTCAAGTGACAGAATAGTTCATTTCAGATACAAGGGTCTTTGGTTCAATTGCCAAAATGGAAGGATTTGTCATAAAACCGCAAAAAGAAGTTTGATTAAAGAACCTTTAATGAAGATCTGACATTTAATCTGCTCTTTTATTGGATAAGATCTTTAAATATTCTCTCCTTATGAATTCATTTCATATTCACTTGAATGGTACTTGATCATAGGCATATGACTGTATGCTGGTACTAAAAGAAGATAATTAAGCAATATGTTCTGCCAAGGACCTCACCACCCTATAACATCCATCATCCCACTTGGATAGTTAATAACTTGAGTAATGTTGCCATGACATTGTAATGAGAATGTTTCACATCCTGCAGATTCTTTGTCAATTGGACCTGCTCTAAGGTCAAATGCTGGCAGCTTTATAATAAAACTTTTATATGTTTGCTGTGCCCCTTCTGAGGGATGTCCCCGACACAAGTAAAGAAAAATGCCAGCAAGACTTCGACAGTCATTAGGTTTTTAAAGACACTTTCTCAGATGCCAATTACCTCTGAATACTCTACCACCATGCACTGAGAAAAAATAATATTGTATTAGCTTGTACAAAGTATCAAAGACAGTTGCATTACCTAGTAACATAGATATAGATATGCTGAAATAATATACTAAGCAATACAGCCATACTTGAAATGTCAATTTTAAAATAAATAGACCCATGAAACTTACAGTTGAAGATCTAGCAGCATTTTTTTTTCTTTTTTCTTTTGCCTTGTGAAATTTCCAGTTGACTAGAAATTTGTAAAAAGTCAAAGAGATCTCCAAAATTGAAATTCTACTCTAGACTATATTCAACTCTCGCCCAAAGTTTCATCTCAACAACAAAAAAAAAATATCAAAAGTAAAGAGAAGTCAAAAGAGTAACAGGAAAAATTTGATCTTCTGAACCTAAGTCAATAGCAGAAATGTGTGCATGCATGTGTGTGTGTCTGGCTTTTATTCACATAAAGGTAACAGTAAAAGTCTGTAACAGAAAAACACTTACTCCCATGCTCAAAAAGAAAATGTATTTCCACATTAACAGTACTTTTCAGTGACTAACCAAAACTAAAATAGTACAAGTTAATCTGCACTTGTGGCCTTATATTGGTTTATATACAGAGGAATCTGAGCCTTTTATGAACCCTTTGGAAGACAGAAAAGACTAAACTGTACCTTGAGGTTCGGGGAACTCATGGATAGATTTTTGCCCTCAAAGAAGTTCATAGAAAGCTTTTCCATTGACTCTTAAGGGAATATAATTTACTTTATCAAGACTTTTGATGTTATATTCAACTCTTAAAGTCTCAGGGGACTGAAATCAATATATTAGATCAGATAAAGATATCTGGGAAAAAGGCGTAAATTATATTGCATTTTTTTGGTGAGAAAGTAAAACAGTAAAAACATAATCTGATAAAGGATTTTTCTCCAAAGACCTTAACAGAATAATGGCAAGTGAGCATATAAAAGATGCTCCACATTAATGTCATTAGGGAAACGCAAATTCAAACAACAAGATACTATTATACAACTACTGTGTGTGATAAGCCGCTTCAGTTGTGTCCGACTCTTTGCACCCCCATGGACTGTAACCAGCCAGGCTCCTATCCATGGGATGCTCTAGGCAAGAATACTGGAGTGTGTTGCCATTTCCTTCCCCAGGGATCAAACCCACATCTCTTATGTCTCCTGCATTGGTAGGTGGGTTCTTTACCACTAGCCCCACCTGGGAGGCCCTACTGTGGGTGTGTGGGTGTGAGTTGTTCTGTCTTGTCCAACTCTTCGCAGACCCATGGCTTGTAGCCCGCCAGGCTCCCCTGTCCATAGGATTCTCCAGGCAAGAATAATGGAGTGGGTTACCATTCCCTTCTCCAGGGAATCTTCCCAACCCAGGGATAGAACCCAGGTCTTCTGCATTACAGGCAGATTCTTTACTACCTGAGCCACCACGGAAGCCCTACTAGAAAGGGCAAAATCTAAAACACTGACAGCAACAAATGCTAGTGAGAAAGTGGAATGACGGAACTGGCATACATTCCAGGTGGGAATGCAAGATGACACAACCACTTTGGAAGGCAGTTTGGAGAATACTTACAAAACTGCATGTACGCTCACCATGTGATCCCTGACCATGCTCCTTGGTATTTACCCAAAGAAACTAAACACTTATGTCTACACAAAAACCTGCACATGGGTGCTTACAGCAGCTTATTCATAATTGTCAAAACTTGGGAGCAACAAAGATGTCCTTCAGTAGATGAACAGATAAACTGTGGTATATCCAGACAATGGAATAGTACTCAACACTAAAAAGGAATAAACTATTAAGCCATAAAAAAAAAAAATCTTGGAAGAATCTTAAATGTGTATCACTACATGAAAGAAGCCAATCTGGAAGGTTATATACCATATGATTCCAAGTATATGACATTCTAGAAAAGGCAAAACTATGAAGAGAGTAAAAAGATTAGTGAGATGGGAGGGTGGAAAGATGAAGAGTATAGAGGGCTTTAAGGCAGTGAAAATACTCCATATGATGTTATCATGATGAATATATATCCTTACGCTTTTATCCAAAATCCATAGATTGAACATCAAAAGTAAACCATAAATCTACAGACTTTGCATGATTTTGATGTGCCAATGTAGATTCATCCTTGGGAAAAAAAAAAAAAAGTACCATTCTAGTAAGTGATGATGATGGGGGAGGCTATGCATGTTTAGGGGCAGCGACTAAGTGGGAAATCTCTGAATTTCTTTTTCAGATTTATTGTAAACTTAAAATGTTCTAAAAACATCACGTCTTTTAAAAAGTAAAAGTAGTCATCCACAGTATTTTCTTCCTGAGCTTAGTTCTATTCATGTCATGGATAATTTTTTTCTCTCCAGTTTAAGGGGGAGATTTAAGGAGTTTCTGTTTGTTCTAAAGATTTCGCATGTCTAGAAAGGAATGGGACCGAGTTGGGTCTCTGGGTCTCTGATTAGATTCCTCACAGCACACACCACAGCGGACAGTGACTGCTCTCACTTCTCATCCTCCCAGTTCTCATCTACCCAGTGGACTCCATGTTCCATAAAGACCTTGGCTTCTCATGACAAACCCCAACTTCCAAACACAGCACTTAGCACAATGATCAATAATATGTGTTGAATGAATGTCGGTGAACAGAAATGAAAAATGTCTCAAGTCAGTCTCTGAAATTATAGATATATGAAAATGGGTGGAATTCTTTCAAAGCAAAACTATTAAAAGAAACTAGAATCACTGCAGACAGAAAAAAAGCCAATCTTTCTAAATGCTAGGTAGATCTTTTCACTTTATTTCAGCAATCAACACTTTACATGATTTTGAATTTTTACAAATTCCCAGAAACTTTGGAAAGACACCTCTTTCAATAGAGGCAAGTATTTTCCTATGAAACATATCATGTTTTGACATTTGTCCTTTTTATGAAACATGTATTAGTGTTTCTGTTTATTGATTTGATCTCAATACCTCTAAGTCGTAAATGAAATACTTTTCCCACGTTTGAATTAATATTTTGATCCTTTGTGGATGGGCTTGTATTGGATACTCAGTTTCTTAGCTTTTATATAATTTTTTTGTTTTATATTCTGGAAATTTAGCCCACTTTCAACTTCCTTTCTTTTCAAATATTCTTTAAGATGATGCCGGCTTCAATGTACAGAAAAGAAATGCAAACTTGGGTTCAGAAATTGTTTTTGAATACCTGAGTTTCTTCTTCCTTTTTTTTAACTAAGAAATAAACAAAAATCCTCCACTTAAATGCTTTGACATGATGGATTCTGTCAGTTAACCCTATCATGAAATAAAGAGACCTTTAGAAAATGACAGAAAAGAAAATAAATGATGGGGATGCTTATTCTCTGATATTTTTATCAGACCCCAAAGGAATAAGGAGGAAAATAATCTGTTCTTACCTTCCCCTAAAGCAACAGCTGTTTCTCAACAAAAGGAAAGGCCGCTGCTCTTAAGTACCTAAACCACCTTAAAATTCTTTCCTGTTCCCATTTTGCTTTTGCTCTGTACTCTAACATTTATAAACTTTCCATATGGCAAAGCAGATGAGGATCCCTTTGGGTATATCTTGTAAATACCAAATGAAATATCATAAGTGATAAAACGTTACAGTTGTCTAATTTGTAATGCCTCAAATGTTTCCCATGGTCTCTCAACTGTAGCCTCATATGTATAGTTGAAAAACCATCCTTCTTCCTGTTGAACTGGAATAATTTACAGTTTCTTTCCGGAATTTCAACCCTCAATTTAAGCAATGCAATCAAAGCATCGTATCAGTGGGAAAAAAGGAATATTTAACTTGAAATACACTGAATGTTTTCTTTATCAGGTGACTGGATACAAAATAAACCAACACTAAGAAGAAATTTTGGGGCTTTACTGGTGGCTCAGTGGTAGAGAATTCACCTGTCAATGCAGGAGACACTGGTCCAATCCCTGGGTTAGAAAGATCCCCTAGAGAGGAGAACGGCTACCCACTCCAGTATTCTGGCCTGGAGAATTTCATGGACAGAAGAGCCTGGTGGGCTACAGTCCATGGGGTAGCAAAGAGTCAGACATGACTGAACGACTGAACAACTATATGGACAGGGTAGGAGCATGGCCCTGTGATAAACACGCTTAGTTCATTAGAGGAACTCTATAACTCACACTGAATCAAGTAAAATGGAACTGTTATATTATCACAGAGTAAAATCCACTGGTCAATAACTCTGATGAATACCATTTTCTGGGTACTACACACAAATATAAGTATTAAAATAATTACCTTAAAGAAAGTTTTGAGACTATCCACAGATCCGAGAGATTTGCCATCAAATTACAAACTGTTGTGTAAAATAGAACAAAATGGCCCATGACCCTCTCTAGTTTTATTTTTTAAATATTGTTCCTATGAGCATTAGGGGCTTCTCTAATGGCTCGGGTAAAGAATCCAGTAAAGAATCCTGCAATGCAGAAGACCCAGGTTTGATCCCTAGGTCGGGAAGATCCCCTGGAGAAGGGAATGGCTACTCACTCCAGTATTCCTGCCTGGAGAATTCCATGGACAGAGGAGTCTGGTGGGCTACAGTCCATGGGGTCGCAAAGAGTCAGACACGACTGAGTGACTAACACACACTAATGAGCATTGTCTCTCTTTCCAGTGAGTTTTCTCATCCAAGCAAAGTGGAAAATTGAAATGGTTCAGGTGGAAACAGATATTTTGCTTAAATTATCTGGAAAAACATCTTATAATTTGCTTTGCTATGATCATGTAGACTTTGTCTCTATGTTCTAAAGGCTTTTGGATCATTTCAATTATTTTAATCCCTTGTAATACAAATGATCAGTTCTCTTTTAGAAATTACAAAACTGGTACACTTGTTCTTTCATTTAGCACATATTTTTTAAGGTATAGACTTTACTAAACATGGAGAACTAAATTCAGTTCCCACCCAAAAGACAAACATAACAGATTTTAGCATAAAACATATAACCAATAGCATGTTCTATAGCTATGTTAATACTATAGATATATAGTTTGGTAACCATTCTAATACTAACAAAGATCTTTGGGCACACAGAAGCCTAGAGAGGCTGGTCTGTGCCAAAGTCAGATGAGAGTATAGTGCTAGTCATTCCCAAATTTTACCAGTGCTATGTGTAAGATAGAGAATTGGTGGTCACTTTAGAAACTCATTCATTTTCAGTGGACACAGGCCATCACCTGGTGAAATGGGCTCTAGCCAAATGCCCATAAACCTTGAATCACACCTACAATGGCTCCCTACTGACCATGCTCAAAACCTACTTAACCGGTCAAAACCTACAACACTTCAAAATACAACCCACTATCTCCACAACTGTGCTGCTATTCACCTAAACTAACCCTCTGGACCAGAACAGCCTGGTATTTTCTCTAGAACACGCTGTGCTCATTCCTCCACATGCTCCTTTGGGAGGAGATTTTTGCATAGAAAAAAAAAAATACTACTCAGAAACAGCTTGGCTGAACTTCTAGTTCTCTCAGACTTTTCATTACTGGGGATGCCTCATTCCTCAGTGTCGGGTTTAAGTCCTACATACTTGGTCAAGCCTGTCCAGCCTCCAAAGTCCTCACTGTTCCGTCTCCTAATGAGGTGGCACTTGTCTGCTCCATTTGTCTGGAATGCAACATGTGTCATGGCCTGCCATCTGTGTATGTGTGTGTGATATGTACCACAATATATGCAGGGCATTATTAACACACATTTATATTATATACATATATGTTTATATGTACATATTTATATATGTATGAGTACATGCTAAGTCACCTCAGTTGTGTCTGACTCTTTGCGACCCCATGGACTGTAGCCCACCAGGCTCCTCTGTCCATGGGATTCTCCAGGCAAGAATAGTGGAGTGGGTTGCCATGCCCTCTTCCATGGGATCTTTCAGACCCAGCGATTGAACCCGCATCTCTTACATCTCCTGCATTAGCAGGCAGGTTCTTTACCACTAGGACCAGCTGGGAAGCCCTATATCTGCAAACTTACAATTATTACTGTGCATTAATACACTGTTAAATGTATTAATATTTTATATAATTTCATATACATTGTTTATCATTAATATATGATATATGTTATATCATAAAAAATACAACATAGTTATAATAAAATTAACACATTGAGATTGATGAATATATTTATATTTTGTATGATACATGTGCATTTATATTTGTATATAGTATAATAGATATATACATTTTATCAGTTCAGTTCAGTTCAGTCGCTCAGTCGTGTCTGATGCTTTGTGACCCCATGAATCGCAGCACACCAGGCCTCCCTGTCCATCACCAACTCCCGGAGTTTACCCAAACTCATGTCCATCTTGTCAGTGATGCCATCCAGTCATCTCATCCTCTGTCATCCCCTTCTCCTCCTGCCCCCAATCCCTCCCAGCATCAGGGTCTTTTCCAATGAGTCAACTCTTCACATGAGGTGGCCAAAGTATTGGAGTTTCAGCTTCAGCATCAGTCCTTCCAACGAACACCCAGGACTGATCTCCTTTAGGATGGACTAGTTGGATCTCCTTGCAGTCCAACAGACTCTCGAGAGTCTTCTCCAGCACCATAGTTTAAAAGCATCAATTCTTTGGCGCTCAGCTTTCTTCACAGTCCAACTCTCACATCCATACATGACCACTGGAAAAACCATAGCCTTGACTAGACAGACCTTTGTTGGTAAAGTAATATCTCTGTTTTTTAATATGCTATCTAGGTTGGTCATAACTTTCCTTCCAAGGAGTAAGCATCTTTTAATTTCATGACTGTAATCACCATCTGCAGTGATTTTGGAGCCCCCAAAAATAAAGTCTGACACTGTTTCCACTGTTTCCCCATCTATTTCCCATGAAGTGATGAGGCCAGATGCCATGATCTTAGTTTTCTGAATGTTGAGCTTTAAGCCAACTTTTTCTCTCTGGATATATACAAATAATATATAAGAATATATATTCGAAATGTACATATTCAAGATATTACACAGTCTAAGGTATTATGTACAATATTATATTCTTTGTATATAAGGATATAAACAGTGTAGCACAGGGAGCTCAGGTGATGTTCTGGGACAGCCTAGAGGGATGGGATGCAGGAGGGTGGGAGGGAGGCTCTAGAGGGAGAGAATACACATATACTTACAGCTGATTGACACGGTTGTACAGCAGAAACCAATACAACATTGCAAAGCAGTTATCCTCCAATTAAAAATTTAAAGTAATAAGTAGAATATGTCCAAGAATATATAGTCACATACAACAGGTATATAAACTTTTCTCTCTTGCTAGGTCATACACTTCATGTCCTAATGCTCCTTTTGTACATCAAGTACATTTTTCATGAAAGATGGTTAGCAGCAGCATAAGGAATAAAAGGAGGGCACAAGGAAACCACACTTGGGATGCTGGCAGCTGCATGATAGTATTTAAACAATCTCCCACCTCCTGCCTGCTTGGCCCATGGTTTTTCTGATCTGGGATTCCCAGGAGAAGGCTGTCAGATTATCTTGAGGATGTTCCCACACCCCCCACCCCTTTCTAAAGGGCAAGATGTTAGAAAAGAAAGCAGATGTGGAAGTGGCATGTAAATGACCTCTCCACTACTAATCAGGGTATGAAAATAGGAAAGGAGCATTTTGAAAGAGCGCAAATTGAAGTAGAACGGGATTGTCACAGTGAGAATATTGTTCATACATAAAATGTTTTAAAAAACAATTAGACCAAAGAAAAGTTAAGCAAGGGATTGGACTAAAAATTCTCAGATAAACAATCTCATAATCCCTTAAAGAAACTCAGATTAAAGCACATTTTGAAATGCCTATCAAATTACTGAGTGGTTTATTTTTTAATGATAGTGGTCAATATTGACCACGGTGCAGCAGTCATTCTCTGGTAGCAGTGTATCTTGGTGAAACCATTTCATGAAAAACCTTGGTAGCAAATTTCAAGACTGAAAATCAGTATAATCTCAGATTCAGTATTCTTCCTTCTAGAAACCTAGTCTAAACAAACTCAGACCAAAACTTATATGAAGGAGGTCTCTACATGTCTTGTAACAGCAAAATTTGAAAACAACCTAAATGTTCAAAAACAGAAAACTTACCAAGTATGGCCCATTTGGTGGTGAATAACTACGTGGCAATGTAAAATGTTAGTCTGGGACTTCCCTGGCTGCCCAGTGGTTATGACCGCATGCTTCCAATGCAGGAGTGTGGGTTTGATTCCTGGTCAGGGAACTAAGATCCGCCCCACACTGTGCAACACACCAAAAAAAAAAAAAAATTTTTTTTTTAAGTTAAAGCAAACAAAACAAAAATGTTAGTTTTGAGGAATATTTATAACATGGAAATTTTCACAATATCATGTTAAGGTAGAAAAGATACAAATATATCTATGTTGTATTCCCACTCTGTCTGAAAATATGCACAATAAAATATCCAGGAGGAAACAGGCCAAAATGTTAAAGATAGTAATACAGTTTTTCCTTCACGTTTCATATTTTCCAACTTCTTTACAATTGAGCAGGTATTAATAATCCAAATAAAGGTCAAGATCCTCTTTAAAATAACAGTTCCAAAGGAATACTAGATCTCTGAAAAAAAATAGTTTGTAACAGAAGTTTCAAAATAGCTGGTTATTAAAGAGGTCATTTTATATAAAATGCTTATAAGTAATGTCAAGGACAGTTCCTGTTGAGAATGGAACCACTTTCTCTCTAATTTAGGAAATTCAGTGAAAGGAAACCCCCTTCTGACTTCAGAAAACCCACATTAATTTGACCCCTTCATTCTTCCTACCCTGCCCTTTATAAAACAGAAGTGAGAGTGTTGCTAGTAAAAGCCAAAGACTGTCAAAGCAGTCCACCCAGGGCTTTCACTAACAGCAGAAATATGAAAGATTTGTAGTGTAAGCTTAAATAATCTGGTTTGATTATAAGGAAATAACCCAATAAAGTGTGTGCATAAGATTAATGTTAGAGTGAGATCAAACATGTTAAGAATTTACTTAGAAAAAGAACCAGTATGAACTTGTGTGTATTTGTTTAAATTTGGTCTTTATATATTTTTAATGTATGATGCAATTGCTACCACTGACTAGTTGTGTCACCTTGACAAGTCCTTTCACTTCCTTGTGTTTTGATTTCCTCCAAGGCAGTAAAGAACTATGCTAGTTAAGAACGTGACCTCCAGGGCCACAGTCTGCACTGTGGTTCTGCTGCCTTCCAGCTCTTTGACCACAAAAGACCCTCCCGAGGCCTCAGTTTCTAACTGTAAAATGAGGATAATAATAACTACTTTACCAAGTTAAAAGAAATATATGAGTTAATACAGGTAAAACACTGACAGCAGACTATCTAAGTTGTGTTCTGATGCCCAGTCATCTTGACTCTTGCGACCCCATGGACTATAACCCACTGGTTCCTCTGTCCATGGGATTCTCCAGACAAGAATACTAGAGTGGGTTGCCATGCCCTCCTCCAAGGGATCTTCCCGACCCAGGGATCAAACCCACATCTCTTAAGTCTCCTGCATTGGCAGGCGGATTCTTGACCACTAGCACCACCTGGGAAGCTTTTCACCTTTAAAATTAAAGGCTTAGGCAAGATCTGCAAGTTCTCTTTCAGTTCTAAAATTTCCAAATTTAAAGAATTCAAATTACTGATTGAGGTTATCATGTTTGTATCATTTAATAAGTAATTACATTTCTATTTTTAATTTAAAAATGAGGATATCTACGTTTCTATTGGTGAAAGATTAAGTTTAGACTGTAAAAGGATATGCCTTAGTACATAAACCAAAAAAGAACAAAGGAACCACTATTTTCTGATGGTAATGCAGCCAAACTACAGACAAAGGAAATTAAAGGAAATAGCCTCACTGATTGACTTTAAAAATCTAGCATTTTGAAAATATCATTACCCTAAAACTGGCTTACTGAACAGACCAAAAGATTAGGTCCAGTTATGTGAATATTCTCTTCATTGTGCCTTCATACCTCAGAGACACAGTTTCAGTTCCATAAAGCTATCTAATCAATGAAAACCCATTCCCTGGCTGGCCAAAAATTTAAGGAACTGTTTGGCACATACAAGGTACCATGTATACCTTTGGCCACAGTCACTCTTGTGACATTAAAATATCTTCAACATGCTTAAATTGTTAATCAGATATTTAACTTGACTAAATATTGTTGATAAATTAGAAGCACACTTCAATTAACTTCTTTCAAGCCTTATTTGATCTACCCCCAAGCAATAACTATAAGACATGGTGATTGTATTCATGTTTTTTGCTGAACAAAGCTGCCAAAACTTTACTAGAGAACAAGAATAAAACAGGGTATTTTAAAAGAACTGGAAATAATCAAATATTTACTTTGGCCAAAAAAAAAAAAAAAAAACTTTTTACCCAAAACATTCATGGAGTCTTAAATTCAAAGCAAGTTATGTCTTCAGTGTCTTAGCTCCCTTCTTCTCCCATCCTCCCTCAGGCCCTACCCACCCTCCAGGGCCCCAGTACAAACACACTTTTAATAACATGACAATAAGATGAGGCAGAAAACAAAAATGAAGGTTGAAATATGTCATCTCAATACTAACAATACGTGTTAGTCCAGAGAAAGTCAGATACTGGAGACGTACACGGCACTGCTACCTTTCAAATGTGAGACTCCATCATCACGGATGACGAACCTGAAAGATGACGCTTCCCACAGCCAGAGAGAACACCAGGAAACAATCAGAGTCTCCAGAGAGCACAGTGAGCTCCTTGCCGCATTAATCTGTCTCAAAGCCCTTCATTCTCCAAGCACAGAAACATTAGGTAAAGGACAAGAATGAAAGGGAATGGTACCAGGATTTGATGGTCCATTCTGTCATCAGTTCAAAAATGGGATGAGAAACTCTACTTGCTTCTTTTGCAAATATCAGTATGAAAAAGCAGGAAAACAGACACATTTCTCTCCAGGCTCTCAGAAGGGCTGGCAATGACTATTGTGATCAATTACTCGATGAAAAAGGTACACTTTGTGGCTCAGCATTTCTGAGAACAAAGTCGCAGAAATATTTTCTAAAAGAAATCACAGAGGGGTAGTGTGAGTCAATTATAGAGCTCAAAAGATATCACAGCCTCAAAAATGTTTTTGAGCATCAAAACAAGAGACACAACGGTGTTATTGAAAGCTTCAGAGTATAGTTCTGATTCTGAAAGATGTATGTAATATATAAGCTGTAGTGTGAGATTGGCATGCTTGTATCAGTGATTAAATTAACTACTCCCCAATGGACCACAGCATTCTAAGAATTAAATTGCAAAAGCTTCTGCAAAAGCAAGTTGTCTACATTTCTGATACATCATTGTCTTTGTCTCTGAAAAAAAGAACGGCTAATTCATAAATTCCTATTAACAGAAATTTCTAAGGCTGCAAGCTTAGATAGCCACAAACATTCCTTATATCAGTTCAGATCCATTAAAAAAACAGGGTTCTGACCAAAGTAAAATTGGAGAAAGCATGAAATAATTGGAGGTAATAAAACAGAGTACTCTTCTCAGACTTTTGGACAAGAGAAATTCCTCTCTATTCTGTAATGATAATGAGAAAAAGGGAAGACCATAATGCCCCTCTGATTCCCATGCTTGAAGTTGACTGTGGATCCTGCAGGCAAACTGTGCTCTGAAAGAAATTACAGCAGGCTAGCAGTTCATCTAAAAATGAAGAAAAAGAATGTACTACCTAAGAAGATGATATTAAGACCTCAGAAAATACAGTATATTAGCTCATATATATGGAATCATATATATGGAATCTAGAAAACTGGTGCTGATGAACCTATTTTTAGAGAAGGAATAGAGATGCAGATATAGAGAACAGACTTGTGGACACAGTGAGGGAAGGAAAGAGTGGGACGAATGGAGAAAGCAACGTTGACGTACATATAGAACCTTGCGAAAACAGATCGCTGGTGAGAAGTTGCTACATAACACAGGGAGCTCAGCCTGGCAATGACCTAGAGGGGTGGGATGGGGGTAAAGGAAAGAGGTTCAAAAGGGAGGTGATGTGTGTATGGCTGATTTGAGTTGTTGTACGGCAAAAACCAACACAACATTGTCATTTTCCTCCGATTGAGAAATAAATAAGACGTCAGAAGAAATTCTTTATCCAAAATATGCATAATCAAAAGTACAAAAGTAAAAACAACCACATGGGCTCAAGAGAGAAATCCTGAGGACCAATTTCAGGAAGAATTTTCTATCAACTAGGCCTATGAATATAGTAAACATAGAGAAAGAAAGAGAATAAAAGAGTTAGAACAAAAATGTACTTAAATAATTCAGAGAGAAGAAAAATTAGCCAAGGGAAATGTAAAAGAGGGAAATAAGGTGAGTAACACAGCACTCTGAAAATAATAGCACTGAAATTCGGGGAGGTTGAAATGGATGTCCAAATACAATGGATACTAGTAAAGATGGGAACTTTAGAGAATTAAATGCAGGAGACAACTTAGAAGTTAACTTCACCCTTTGATTTCATAGTTATGTTGGTTGCCTTTAAAAGTCCCATAAAAATGCCCATGCAACTTCTCATTCTAAATTCTAATTTTATGAGAAAGAGGTAAATGAAAATAAATTAATCCAGAAATTATTTAAGAGAATATGTTACAGTGGACACAACCAAAAATCTATATCTAAAATGCAGAAGGATATGTGATCACGGTGAACCTGAAGCATCAAGAAATTTTGCATTATTCTCTGCTTACCAAGGCAGAAAAATGTATCATATAATTTTAAAATGTCAATTAAATATAGTTGGAAAAAAGCATCAATACTTAGAGTTAAGACGCAAATAGAAAAATAGGTCATTCATGCATGTTGTTCCTTTTCAGTCACCCAGTTGTGTCTGACTCTTTGCAACCCGTGGACTGCAGCACTCCAGGCCTCCCTGTCCCTCACCAACTCCCAGAGCTTGCCCAAGTTCATGTTCCTTGCATCAGTGATGCCGTCCAGCCATCTCATCCTCTGACGCTGTCTTCTCCTTCTGCCCTCCATCTTTTCCAGCATCAAGGACTTTTCCAATGAGTCGTCTGTGTGCATCAGATGACCAAAATTCTGGTGCTTCAGCTTCAGCATCAATCCTTCCAGTGAATATACTGGGTTGATCTCCCTTAAGGTTGACTGGTTTGATCTCCCTACTGTCCAAGAGACTTTCAGGAGTTTCCTCCAGCACCACAGTTCGAAGGCATCAATTGTTTGGCATTCTGCCTTCTTTATGGTCCAGCTCTCACAACCACACGTGACCACTGTGAAGACATTGACTGTATGCATCTTTGTTAGCAGAGTAATGTCTCTGCTTTTCAACACACTACCTAGGTTTGTCATCGCCTTCCTGCCAAGAAGCAATCATCTTCTGATTTCATGGCTGCAGTTACTATCCGCAGTGATTTTGGAGCCCAAGAAGAGAAAATCTCTCACTACTTCCACCTTCTCCCCTTCTATTTGCCGTGCATTATTGGCATGGCAAATGTTATAGGTACTCAAAGTCTGTAAGTGAGAACTTTTGTATTCTAATGAAGTGTTTTCATTGATAGAAGTCAAGGTGTTTCTTATATTTAGTACTATATGTGTGTGAGTATAATTACCTTACACACACTTACTGTTATATATCTATAATATAGAAGAAAGACATAAACACAATGACTTTAAATTAACTAAGGGCTCCCAACTAGCAACTGGGGGGGAAGGGGTTGGAGAGGGTGGATGTTAGGAAGGGAAGTGACAGTATTTTGACATAAGAAATATGTTGAAATGATAAGTAATATTAAGGGGAAGTTATTAATAAGTTATATTTATTATCTTGCAATGCAGAAGACCTGGGTTCAATCCCTGGGTTACCCACTCCAATAATCTGACCTGGAGAATTCCATGGACTGTATAGTCCATGGGGTCACAAAGAGACAGACACGACTGAATGACTTTCACCTTCACTTTTCATTATCTTGAAATTCAAAAGGAAGCAAATATTCATAAAGGAGGAGCCACTCTCACAATAAAGTGTTATGTCCCAGGCAGTACTGTGACACTTTTAAACCCACCTCAGCCGGGATTGCATGTTTTCATTTCTCATGAGGGATTGCGTTTTTCATTTCTCATGTACTTAAAGACATTACCACTCTCCTATTCACCTTGGCCCCAGAGGACTGGCAGGGCAAGAGGACAAAACAAATAGAAACAGGTAGCCTCCATCTTTCTCTCTCTCTCTTCTCTTTCCCTTTTCAGCGAAGCATTCAGACTCTTGACCATACACCACCACTCACAGGTTTGACATAGCCTCAAAGACTGATCACAGCTAAGCCCACTAAATGGTGCATTATGCTCTGTACAATGAAAACATGTAAAAATATGCTTAAATGTATACAAATCTTATACTCAGGGTAGATAAGATATTATCAGGAATAGCATTCCAAATCAGTGATAACACATAGTAAGTTATATCTGCATTTTATTTATTTACATTTTACTTGTTTACATTGTTTCCAGTGTTCCAGTATTTCACGGAATATTTGCATTACTATTAGAATAGGTGTTTAGTATTTCCACTAGAATTCTCTTACAGTGACCAAAGCCAGAGTTTCAATCAGACATTTCTGTATCTACATCTGGGTCTGCCAGATGTAGTCCACAATGTGGACTTAAAGCAGGTTATTTGGTCCCTTAAGTTCTTCATCAGTTTTCACATCTGATTTTAGCTCATGCAGTTGTAGTAAGAATTAAACAAGATAATCAAAGGACAACATTATGGCTGTTACCTAGTATAGATGAATCTCATAATGGTTAGGTTTTTTTTTCCATTTCCCATTTTTTTTTTTTTTTTGGATGCAGTATTCTAAATTGCACAATAGAAGAACCACTCAGATATTCTTGTGGGATTTTAAGCAGTGGCTCTCTAGTGAAAGATAAACTCTTTTCAGTAGTTAGGATGCTTGGGAAGGTAAAATGAAAGCTTAACTTGAAAGAAAATCGTGCAAAAGAACCCCATAGTGGAAAAACAAGACCAGAGAAGCAATTGCTAATTAGCGAGCAAGCAGTGCAGTGATGTACTGTGAGTGTCAAAAACAAAGCAGCAAAGTCAGGACTGTTTTTGCTGTGGAGATAGCCAGGCTTCAGGAAGGGCCATGTTTCCC
The DNA here is from genome assembly GCF_019320065.1 of Cervus canadensis. Taxonomy (NCBI): domain Eukaryota; kingdom Metazoa; phylum Chordata; class Mammalia; order Artiodactyla; family Cervidae; genus Cervus; species Cervus canadensis. The sequence continues at coordinate 17,452,260 of NC_057416.1, forward strand.
AGTAATTTAATATGAAAGATGTAAATCATGACTGAAAAGCTTCTTGCATCAGTAATGGAGAGAAACACCTACATTCTAGCATAGTCTTCATGATAAAAGACAGGTTTCCATACATATGAGATGGGGAAAAACAATTATCAATCAAAGATAACCCACTGGATACCTGTTTGAAGTGAAATTGGAGGTCAGCAAAGGCAAAAAAAAAAAAAAAAGAGAGAGAGCTGTATTGTCTCTGATTTTAAGGAGCTCATCACTAGAAATTCTGTTTTACAAAGTTTCAGCTGTATGTGATTTTGAAACATTAATGATTTAATGCCTGCCAGACAAAGAAAGAGAAAAGATGTCAGAAATCAAAGACAGATATAACTATCATCAGCATAAAAATGGAGGCTGACGTCATAATGATAAAAAAAAAAATCAGTCCGGGGCAAAAACATGCAAACTAAAATAATGGGCAAATGCAGAACCACACGGTGCTTTGGAAGAATACACCTGGCAGTTGATGAGAACAGGATGATATATATCATCTGATAGCCAGAGAATTAGGAGTTCAGAGAGCACAAAGTCAGGAGCCCCCAAATGATCCTTTGCTATGCAAATAATACTCAATACGCATCCAAATTCACTTTCTAAATCAGAATGATCTGTCATTTCTCCATGTTGCAGCGTGCAGTTTAACCACATTACCCAACCAACGACCATCTGGGGCTATTCGAGCATAAAATAATCTTGGCCCTGACTCATCATTCCTACATCGTTCAAGACCAGTTAAGTCCTGAGAACCCCTGAAGTCCCAATATGCATTCAATGACTGGTCACTGAGCATCTGTTATGCCTAAACAATGGAGTTAAGTGTTATAGAGAAATAAAAAACTTAAACTGGAAAAAAAAAAAAAGCTTAAATTGTACACAACTACTAGACTATCAGTTACTCACTAAACAGTTACTTTCCTGAGAGCCAAGATCAGATTTTATTTGTTTTTGTTGTTCAGTCGCTCAGTCTTGTCTTACTCTTTACAACCCCATGGACTGCAGCACGCCAGGCATCCCTGTCCTTCACTCTCTCCAAGAGTTTGCTCAAACCCATGTCCACGGAGTCAGTGATGCCATCCAACCATCTCATTCTCTACTGCCCCCTTTTCCTCCTACCCTCTATCTTTCTAGTATCAAGGTCTTCTCCAGTGAGTTGGCTCTTCACATCAGGAGGCCAACGTATTGGAGCTTCAGTTTCAGCATCAGTCCTTCCAATGAATATTCAGGGTTGATTTCCTTTAGGACTGACTGGTTTGATCTCCTTGCTGTCCAAGGGACTCTTAAGAGTCTTCTCTAGCACCACTGTTTGAAAGCATCAATTCTTCAGTGCTCAGCCTTCTTTATTTATTTTATTAAATCTCTGGAGTCATCAGAATCAATTCCCTGGTAAAATCTCAACTAAGATTAAATGGGGAATGAAGAAAAGTAGGGAGGGGATGAAAGATAAAGAGGAAAGGAAGGAAAAGTGGAGAAAAAGGAAGAAGTAAGTGGCAGCTCCATCCTCAACTCTAAAATCTGAATGGGAATATTAATCTATTTACATATGTCAATCAAAACAGATATGCTGACCCAGCCAGGACAATGCTCACTCACTGCTATAACAAAAACAGCCCCCAAATTTCAGTGACTTAACATAATAAAAGTTCATGTTTCAATTATGCAAATTCATGGCTCTCTTCTAAGGGATAACTCAAGAGATCTGATCTGCTTTCATGTTACACATGATTGCAACACATGACTCCCTAGGTAACCACATAAGGAAAAGAGATTGGTATATATCAATTCTGCCTACATAGCATTGACCAGATCACAGTCATATGCTACTAACAGAACTATCAGAGAGGCTAAGAAAAGTAGTCTTTGTATGTTTCCAATAAGAAACAGATCAGAGAGCAGCTAGGCAGTCTCTTCCATACATGTTACAAAGCAGCATATGACCCAAATGAGCAAATAGGGAAGGCTGCATGAAAAATATGGGATTGAACATAAGGAAAAGAGGCACTTCAGGCAGAAGGAATCCAATGATCAAGAGCTCACAGGAGAAGAGGGCAGAGGGTGCTTAAGAACAAAGGATTCGACAGGGCTTGCTGGAGCAGGTTTTTTTAGTAACTGAAAAGAGTAAGAGAAGATCAAATAGGTAAATTAAAAAGATTGGGGAGGATACTTAGTGCCAACTAAGGAGTTTTGACCTTTCCTTTCAGGTTATAAAAATCTTTGTACATAGCTCCGAGCTAAGAACAGGGCAGAGTGTGAAGGGTATGCACACGGAGAAGAACTGAAGAGAAGAAACTGCTGCAACAGGACAACCAGCAGGCCATGTTCACAAGAACTGGTATCAAAAATAAGACACAAGCTGAAAGTGGTGTTGCCTGTGCTAAGCTCCACATCACCAAACTGAGACTTAATCATAGCTTCAGCTCTCACAGAAACAGAATCTTAACCCAGACACTCAGGAGTCACCTAATCAATCCTAATTAGGTCATCTGCCTGGATAGACCCCCTGCCACACCCTAAAAAAAAAACTTGCAAAAAAAAAAGCCCACTTTTTGTCTAGTCTAGCTTTCTTGTTCCCACTCCCTTCGGCCTGTAAAAGCTTTTCATTTTGCCACAGAGTCCAAAATTCTGTTCTGTACATCTGTGTCTCTTTTTTCTGTTTTGCATATAGGGTTATCGTTTTGAACAGCTCCTCAGAGCTCCTTTCTATCTGCTAGATGGGATACGGCCCGATTTGAATAGATTTTTGCTCAAATAAACTCTTCAATGTTTCCCATGCTTCAGTTTATCTTTTAACACCATGTACAAGACTGGGTTCTAATAATGGACCGTCGGTATGAATTTGGACAGGTTCTTTAAGTTCGTTGCTTCTCAGTTTATTCACCTGTAAAGTGAGGAGAATATTGCTTATTGTATTAGACAGTCGTGTGGGTCAACTTTGAAAATATGTGAGAGGAGTAAAGCAACATCAAGACCTGTGGCCTATGGGGTCATGGTGGGGCAGCAAAACGAGGCATCAAGAGTGGCGCTGTGGAGACAGAAACCAAAGGCAGGGACAGAGGCCACATGAACAAGACTTGGAAACACAAAGACGTGGCAGACATAGGGCAGAAAGGGAGAAAAATCTACTTCTCAATGCAGGAAGCTGAGACGATAATAGCATCCATAAAAGGAGTAAGGTAGTTGAGTGAGGACCCGTTTAATGGGGAGGACCAGGAGTTAAAATGGGGGCAAATCAATCTGAACTGAAGGCAAAGAACCAAGTATCTTTAGAAAACAAGAGAGTTCAAGAAGTGACTATCACTTAAAATCAATTTGGAATCGATCCACACAGACAGAGTTAAAACAAGTGAAGCAAACACTGCAATCCCTTTCAGAATTTTGAATTACTTTAACCTAGATTTAAATTGGGCTTCCCTTGTGGCTCAGCTGGTAAAGAATCTGCCTGCAATGCAGGAGACCTGGGTTTGATCCCTGGGTGGGGAAGATCTCCTGGAGAAGGGAATAGCTACCCACTCCAGTATTCTGGCCTGGAGAATTCCATGGACTGTATCATCCATAGGGTCACAAAGAATCAGACACAACTGAGCGACTTCCACTTTTCTAACTATAGACAAGAATTAAAAACCTAAGTGAGTATCAGCATTCAAAGAAAAAATGAATTACAATGGAAAGGAACAGGCATTGTCCAAATATACTTGAGAAGCAGAAAACCAAACTAGTCCTCAAGCCTTTCCTCCAGCAAAACATTTGTTTACATAATTAGCTCCAATGTACATGGCTTAGTCCATGCTCTAGTTTCTGTAGAGCTTTGTAGAATCCCAGGAGACTCAGATTTCTCCTTTTCCATCACCTCCCAATGCCACCCACCTTCCTTGGAGGCTTTCCAAATTGGGTGGAAAATGCTGCCCAGGCCTGCAGTTTCTCCACTGTATCTGGCTGTCTGCTTTATTCCCTCTATTACTAATGTGCTCCAGGGTCGGGAGGAGGCCAGAGGGAATCATGGACACAAAGAGAGCCTCATAATGTAGACGGGTCTCTAGGACGGAGCAGTATCTCCAGGGCAATAGAGGCAAACCTCTACTTGGAATCACTGGTTTCTGGAAATTCCAGTTAATGACAGAGCTGGGTGGTGTAATCTGTACAGGGTTGAAAATAAAACCGAATGAAATAGAAACAAAAACAAAGCAACGAAAGTGAAATGTGGAAAATGGGGGGACGGGAGGGGGGAGCAGCAGTGGATTCACACAATTCTGTAAACTCTTGTTAAGCCTTTAAATTCTGAAACACTCAACAAAACAAAACTTTTTCACAGCTATCTGCGCCTCAGGCTTATTTCCTAATTCAATGCTGTAATGAAATCAAGTTAGTGAAAACCTACAATGGAAAAGTGAAGCACAATGCAAATAGATCTCTTACTCTGGAGCTAATTTATGTCCTAAGAAATTTGCAAAAATTCTCTTTTCACTGACTCCAAATATCTCTGTGGATGCTTCGTATCAAACTGTGAAATGGGCATTGTAGGAATGAAAATCAACTATTAATTTCAGAAGAGTGAAAGCAACTGAGCTACTCTGTATGAACCACTTTACAGAGGCCTGGCACTTTCCTTCTCTCCACTGGAAAGACGATATGGAAGATGAACAGTTTACCCTAACAAACATGCATTCAAATGAGAAGCTCTCTCAGCCTTCCTCTCAGCTTCCTCTGGGTAAAGTATCTGGTGGACATATATGCCCTGGCAAATGGTGGCATCCTGCCCCCAATCCCTCCCAGCATCAGGGTCTTTTCCAATGAGTCAACTCTTCACATGAGGTGGCCAAAGTATTGGAGTTTCAGCTTCAGCATCAGTCCTTCCAATGAACACCCAGGACTTATCTCCTTCAGGATGGACTGATTGGATCTCCCTGCAGTCCAAGGGACTCTCAAGAGTCTTCTCCAACACCATAGTTCAAAAGCATCAATTTTTCGGTGCTCAGCTTTCTTCACAGTCCAACTCTCACATCCATACATGACCACTTGGAAAACCATAGCCTTGACTAGACGGACCTTTGTTGGCAAAGTAATGCCTCTGCTTTTTAATATGCTATCTAGGTTGGTCATATTACGAGAGGGCATCAGAGGGCAGACACACTAAAACCATAGTTAGTATAGTTAGTACATTATAGTTATAACATAATTAGTTAGTAGATCTACAATACAGGTCTACAAATAAGATAAATGGACTTCTTTGAGAGGGAAATAAAATCTTACATAATTGAGGTTCAAAGTTAGTCCCCTGTATTAAAAATGATTATAGAAAACAATTTAGGTGGCACAAGCAAACTTTAACACTTCATGAAGTGGATATTCTCCATTCAAAAAAACTACAAAATGGGGTGGAAGGTAGGAAACTTTCATAGGATAAAGCACAAAGAACAAGGAAGAGAAAGAGAAAGTAGCTGATTGGCTGTGGCCACTTAGCCAATATTATTTGGGTAAGTAGGAAAAGGAGTACGTCAAGGCTGTATATTGTCACCCTGCCTATTTAACTTATATGCAGAGTACATCATGAGAAACGCCGGGCTGGATGAAGCACAAGCTGGAATCAAATTGCTGGGAGAAATATCAATAACCTCAGATATGCAGATGACACCACCTTTATGGCAGAAAGTGAAGAAGAACTAAAGAACCTCTTGATGAAAGTGAAAGAGGAGAGTGAAAAAGTTGGCTTAGAGCTCAACATTCAGAAAACTAAGATCATGGCATCTGGCCCCATCACTTCATGGGAAATAGATGGGGAGACTGGAAACAGTGTCAGACTATTTTGGGGGGCTCCAAAATCACTGCAGATGGTGACTGCAGCCATGAAATTAAAAGACACTTACTCCTTGGAAGGAAAGTTATGACCAACCTAGATAGCACATTAAAAAGCAGAGACATTACTTTACCAACAAAGATCTGTCTGGTCAAGGCTATGGTTTTTGCAGTGGTCATGTATGGATGTGAGAGTTGGACTGTGAGGAAAGCTGAGCGCCGAAAAATTGATGCTTTTGAACTATGGTGTTGGAGAAGTCTCTTGAGAGTCCCTTGGACTGCAGGGAGATCCAATCAGTCCATCCTAAAGGAGATCTGTCCTGGGTGTTCATTGGAAGGACTGATGCTGAAGCTGAAACTCCAATACTTTGGCCACCTCATGCAAAGAGTTGACTCATTGGAAAAGACCCTGATGCTGACAGGAATTGGGGGCAGGAGGAGAAGGGGACGACAGAGGATGAGATGGCTGGATGGCATCACTGACTCGATGGGCATGAGTTTGAGTAAACTCCGGGAGTTGGTGATGGACAGGGAGGCCTGGCGTGCTGCGATTCATGGGGTTTCAGAGAGTCGGACACGACTGAGCAACTGAACTGAACTGAAGAAAAACAAGGAAATAGATGTAAAGCCCAGAGCTGGTTTGGCATTTGGGGATTGACTGACTGCATTATACTGTTTCTGGTCAAGTGGAACATTTACAGGAACATGAAAGTTATTTGAGTTTGCTGACATGCTACCCTGGGTAAGAGTGGCTTAATCTTGAACCTAGAAAATTATTTCAACATTGATAATCAAGTCAATCTCAAATGTTCATCTCTGAAAACGATTCTAAGGTTGTACCACCAGACAAATAGGCAGTGACTGGATCTGGCTCACAGGCTATAGTTTGCCAACTTCTGATTCAGACTAATCTGCCCATTTTTTTAATGTAAAGAACCTGAATTCCAGAGATTTGGGGATTGCTTTAAATCATAGAACTGCAGAAACAGGACAAGCACCTCATCTCACCCAACCAACTATGTGTCCTGACTCTAGGACAATTCTGTCAACATTAAAGTTTCAGATCAACAGTGATGGTTAATTTTATGTGTCAACTTGGCTGGTCCATGGTGCTCAGATATGTGATCCAACATAACTCTGAATGTTTCTCAAGGGTGGTTTTGGACTAGATTAACATTTAAATCAACAGACTGATTAAAGCAGATTGCCCTCCTTGATGTGGACGGGCCTCACCCAGTCAGCTGAAGGCCTGAACAGAACAAAGACTGACTGCCCCAAGTGAGAAGGAGTTTGACCAGCAAATAGCCTCTGGCCATGAACTTCAGCAACCGTTCTTTCCTGCGTCTCTAACTTCCTACCCAACCCTATAGATTTTCAGCTTGTCAGTGTCCATAATTCCAATGGCCAAATCTTCAATTCCTTAAAAGATCTCTCTCTCTATCCTTAAAAATACACACACACACACACACACACACACACCCTACTGGTTCTGTTTCTCTGAAGAATCCTAAACAATACACTGACCAAATTTTTAATCTCATGAATAATACTATGAAAAGATAACCTAAATACACACACACACACAAATCCAAGCCGATTCTGTGACAAAAACTACTTGAAGAAAGGACAAAATATAATTCATAATATTTAATTTTTTTTTTCATATTTATTGATTATTTACCAGGTAAACTACTGGAAATAAGATAGTGAATAAGCTAGACCAAGCCCTTGCTTGTTTTCTAACAAGAGAAACAAAGCCAAAAAAAAAAAAAGTAAGCATCAAATAGACCGATAGTAAATAAAAGTTAACCAAAAAATGCTATGTAGAAAAAAAGAGGGTTGACAGAAAATGGTAGAGGAACCAGGAAAGGCCCCTCAAAAGCTCAGGGCTAAAACATTCATTGAAATTCCAGGAAGGGACAAAGCTGAAGCTAAGGAAACAACATGGACAAAACAGACAGGAAATAGAAGAGAGTTTAGACTCTTCACAGACCTGGAAGATCAGTGAATAATACAAGATAAAACGTTAATCAGAGAACAGGAATCTGGTTCCAAAGATGATGGTGGGGTAAGTAAAAATGGCATTTCATCTACCAGCACTTATTTGTTTCTCTATACTCACCAATATCAGATTTCTCCTAAAAATAAATAAACTGGAAGATAAATGTCATATTTAAATTGACTTGAAGTAGACAGGTTCACAGAGAAAACATCCCTCACATTTTATACCAGTTGTAAACAGGGTCTTCACAATCTCTATATTCAAGCCTCCCTACATAACTATTGACAAAGTGAATCAATAGAGATAAATATTTATCAAAATGTCAGTTAGATTTCAACAGCAGGGATCATGATCAGAGTAAATCATAATAAGTTTTTAGGGAATGGTGACAAAGGCAACTTTTCTTGGTCAGCACCTAACTCAGTGCCTGGCATATAGCAAATGTTCAACAAATTCTGTAGGAGGTTATTAAGAGTTATTATATATAACAGTATTATTAAGGGTGTGATATCATGATTTATAGTAGGAAATATATATTTGGTCTTCATCCCTGTTTCTTGAACAGAGCTCCTAAACCTTCAAAATTTCTTAAGTAATGAGAGTTACAAACGAGTCTCTGGTTACATGAATAATGTGACTTTTGGGTCTCACATAAGGATGGGAGCCGGTTGCCAGGAGAACCAACCAGGAGACTGGAGAGTTGTAACATTCAATCCTACCCCCTCCCCAACCTCAGGAAGGGAAAGGAGAGAGAGGTTGAATCAATCAGTAAAGATCAGTGATTTAATCAGCCATACCTATGTAGTGAAGCTACCACAAAAGTGCAGAGGATGATTTCAAGAGCTTCTAGGTTGGTAAACTCATGGAGATGCAAGGAGAGTGGCACATCCAGAGAGCGTGGACACTCCATGTCCTTTCCCCATTCCTTGCCCTATGCATCTTTTCCATCTGCTTATTCCTAATCCTGGAATCTGGCTATCCTTTGCAATGAACCTGGCAAATTTAGCAGCAAACTGGTTTCCTAAGTTCTGTGAGCTTCTCTAGGCAGATTAACCAAACCCAAGGAGGGGGTCATGGAAACCTTTCATTTATAGCCAATTTGATCCGAAGCAGAGATAATCACCTTGATTCTCAGTTGCCTTCTAAAGTAGGGGCAGTCTTGTGAGTGTGCATGTGTGTGTGCTCAGTTGTATTTAACTCTTTGTGACCCCATGGACTGTAGCCCACCAGGCTCCTTTGTCCTGGTATTCTCCAGACAAGTACACTAGATATGGGTTGCCATGCCCTCTTCCAGGGGATCTTCCTGATCCAGGGGTCAAACCCACATTTCTTATGTCTTCTGTACTGGCCGGCTGGGTTCTTTATCACTAGTGCTACTTGGAAAGTCCCAAAGTGAAAGTGTTAAGTCACTCATTCATGTTCAACTTTTTGCAACCCCATGGTCTGCCCATGGAATTCTCCAGACAAGAAGACTGAAGTGGGCTGCCATGCCGTCTTCTAGGGGATCTTCAAGACACAGGGACTGAACCCACATCTTCTGTGTCTCCTGCCTTGTGGGCAGATTCTTTACCACAGAGCCCACCTGGGAAACCCAGTCTTATAGCACTGAACCCTACACTTGAAGGATCTGATGCTCTCTCTGAATAGATATTGTCAGAACTGAAGTGAATTGTAGCACACTCAGCAGGTATCCGATCACTGCTTGGATTTGGGGAGGAAACCCACACATCAAAAATCGGTGACCACAGTTGTAAAGGGTTCATTTATTGAATAAACAACAAATAAATGGATAGAAGCAGTCAGCTTTTTGTGCGCCAATCCTAGATTATACCCTAGTCACTAACTGGTCTGAAAGTGAAAAGTGAAGTTGCTCAGTCATGTCCGACTCTTTGCTACCCCATGGACTATAGCCCACCAGGTTCCTCCATCCACGGAATTTTCCAGTCAAGAGTACTGGAGTGGGTTGCCATTTCCTTCTCCAGGAGATCTTCTTAACCCAGGGATCAAACCTGGGTCTCCTGCTTTGCAGGCAGATGCTTTATCCTCTGAGCCACCAGGGAAGCTGGTCTAAGCTGTACCAAAAAACCACCTAAGGCCCCACATTTACAAGTGACATTCCAGGTGCTGTTACCTACCCAGAAATGTTTCAGTGGCAAAAAGCAGCCTTCTCTCCAGGCTCTGGATTCTCCTTCCTGTGTACCTTTCTTCAGTCTGTGTCAGTAACATCTACTGGGACAATCAATGCCAGATCTTGATAATATTTTTGTAAGCTGGTGACTTACAGCCATGAAATTAAAAGACATTTGCTCCTTGGAAGAAAAGTTTACGACCAATCTAGGCAGCATATTAAAAATCAGAGACATTACTTTGTCAACAAAGGTCCATCTAGTCAAAGCTATGGTTTTTCCAGTAGTCATGTAAGAATATGAGAGTTGGACCATCAAGAAGGTTGAATGCCAAAGAATTGATGCTTTTCAACTGTGGTGTTGGAGAAGACTCCTGAGAGTCCCTTGGACTACAAGAAGATCTAACCAGTCCATCCTAAAGGAAATCAGTCCTGGGTGTTCATTGGAAGGACAGATGTTGAAGCTGAAACTCCAATACTTTGGCTATCTGATGTGAAGAGCTGACTCATTGGAAAAGACCCTCATGCTGGAAAAGATTGAAGGCGGGAGGAGAAGGGGACGACAGAGGATGAGATGGCTGGATGGCATCACCGACTAAATGGACATGGGTTTGAGTAAACTCTAGGAGATGGTGATGGACAGGGAGGCCTGGCGTGCTGCAGTCCATGGGGTCTCAAAGAGTCAGACACAACTGAGTGACTGAATTGAACTGAACTGAAGCTATAGGATTTGTTTTGTGTGGTTTGGATCTTCCTCTCCATTGATAGCTACTTTCCCTCTCTAGAAGGCTCACACTAGTATTAGTGATACACAACACACTAAGAATAGATGTCCAACTGGCCACAGATGTTCAAATGGCTCACTTTGAAAACTACATGATTCATACGAAAAAACATTTGTTTTCATGGATTTCCTTAGTGGTCCAGTGACTTAGACTTTGTGCTCTCAATGCAGGGGGTGGGGGTGGGGGGTCTATTTTCAATCCCTGATCAGGGAACTAGATCCCACATGCCAAAAGTAAAGATCCCACATGCCACAGTTAAGACCTGGCACAGTCAAATAAATAAATATTTTTAAAAAGATTTTGGCTTCAGTTATTTGGAAAATTCCTTCATTTGTGATTGGGGATGGCAGGGGGTGGGGATGGAGAAGGTGTCAATACTGAATTATTTTCATAATTCTTTCTGAAATCTAGAATGAATGAGAAAATGAATGAATTTTCTAAAATAAATGGTCTAAGAGTGAGTTTTCTAAAATAAATGGTTCTTAGATCATATGTTAAAAGCTTTCAAAATTCCTTTTATGAGCTATGTTTATGGAGAAAAAGAGCCCCTTTTATCAAGCCCCATCTCAGGGATATGGAGCATATAAACTGGGGAGGGTAGGGTTGGGGGGAACATTTGAGACCTATGTCATCTAACTTTCACCTAGAAGTTGTATTTCTGCAATGTAATCACTCTTTATACCTCCTTCATATCTCCATGCATCTAGCCCTTGGATAAATGTGGTTTTATATGGAAATCAAAGAAGAGGTGGAATTTTATAACTGACTGGATGCCATGTGGAACAGGGTCATTATGCATAAGTGATACAAACCATAAACTAAGCAGCTATAGGAAGACACGTGCTTGTTAGGCCACTCTTATCTCAATCATAGGAACAGGGAAATCCCAGTTGATATCTGGATTACATATTGACTATTCATTTGGCAACCACCACCACACCATTGATGCCAGCTGCCAGACACATGACAACAATATTTCCTTCCTAGGGAGCATTAGAAGCTTCCAGGAGGAGATAAGCTTGGAGGCACTATAATTTAAGTCCCTACTTAGTGTTCAAGCTCAGAACCAATAGCTTTTGTTGACTCATCTGAAATCTCATTATAAAATAACCCGAAGCGTCAACAAAAGAGTCCAAATGCAGTAGTTGGGTGCAATCTCAAAAATGACAGAATGATCTCTGTTCACTTCCAAGGCAAACCATTCAATATCACAGTAATCCAAGTCTCAGCCCCAACCACAAATGCTGAAGAAGTTGAAGTTGAATGGTTCTATGAAGACCTATAAGATCTTCTAGAACTAACACCAAAAAAAAGATACCTTTTTCTTTATAAGGGACTGGAATACAAAAGTAGGAAATAAAGAGATACCAGGAGTACAGGCAAGTTTGGCCTTGAAATACAAAACGAAGCAGGGCAAAGGCTAACAGAGTTTTGCCAAGAGAATGCACTGGTCACAGCAAACACCCTCTTCCAACAACACAAGTGATGACTCTACACATGGACATCACTAGATGGTCAATACCGAAATCAGACTGATTATATTCTTTGCAGCCAAAGATGGAGAAGCTCTATATAGTCAGCAAAAAGAAAAAAAAAAAAAAAGGCCAGGATCTGACTGTGGATCAGATCATGAACTCCTTATTGCCAAATTCAGATTTAAATTGAAGAAAGTAGGGAAAACCACTAGATCATTCAGGTATGACTTAAATCAAATCCCTTATGATTATTCATTGGAAGTGACAAATAGATTCAAGGGATTAGATCTGATAGACAGAGTGCCTGAAGAATATGGACAGAGGTTCATAACATTGTAAAGGAGGCAGTGATCAAGACCATCCACAAGAAGAAGAAATGCAAAAAGGCAAAATGGTTGTCTGAGAAGGCCTTACGAATAGCTGAGAAAAGAAAATTAACTGAAAGACAAAGGAGAAAAGCAAAGATAAATCCATCTGAATGCAGATTTCCAAAGAATAGCAAGGAGAGAGAAGAAAGCCTTCCTAAGTGATCATTGCAAAGAAATACAGGAGAACAACACAGATGGAAAGACTAGAGATCTCTTCAAAATTTAGAGATACAATGGGAACATTTCATGCAAAGATGGGCACAATAAAGGACAGAAATAGTATGGACCTAATAGAAGCAAAAGATATTAAGAAGAGGTGGAAGAATATACAGAAGAACTATACAAAAATAATCTTCATGACCCAGATAATCACGATGGTGTGATCACTCACCTAGAGTCAGACATCTTGGAGTGCGAAGTCAGGTGGGTCTTAGGAAACATCACCATGAACAAAGCTAGTGAAGGTGATGGAATTCAAGCTTGACTATTTCAGATTCTAAACAATGATGCTGTTAAAATGCTGCATTAAATATACCAGAAAATTTGGAAAACTCAGTGGCCACAGGACTGGAAAATGTCATGTTTCATTCCAATCCCAAAGAAAAGCAATGCCAAATCTGTTCAAACTACCACACAATTGCACTCATTTCACACACTAGCAACGTAATGCTCAAAATTCTCCAAGCCAGGCTTCAACAGTACATGAGCCATGAACTTCCAGATGTTCAAGCTGGATTCAGAAAAGGCAGAGGAACCAGAGATCAAATTCCCAACATCTGCTGGTTCATAGAAAAAGGAAGAGAATTTCAGAAAAACATCTACTTCTGCTTCATTGACTATGCCAAAGCCTTTGACTGTGTGGATCACAACAAACTGTAGAAAATTCTTCAAGATATGGAAATACAAGACCACCTTACCTGCCTCCTGAGAAATATGTATTCAGGTCAAGAAGCAACAGTTAGAACTGGATATGGAACAACGGACTGGTTCCAAACTGGGAAAGGAGTACGTCAAGACGCTATATTGTCACCTTCCTTATTGAACTTCTATGCAAAGTACATCATACAAAATGTTGGCCTGGATGATGCACAAGCTGGAATCAAGGTTGCTGGGAAAAATATCAATAACCTCAGATATGCAGATGACACCACCTTTATGGCAGAAAATGAAGAGGACTAAAGAGCCTCTTGATGAAAGTGAAAGAGGAGAGTGAAAAAGTTGGCTTAAAATTCAACATTCAAAAAACTAAAATCATGGCACCTGGTCCTTCACAGCAAATAGAAGGGAAAACAATGGAAACAGTGATGGACTTTATTTGGGGGGGCTCTAAAATCACTGCAGATGGCGACTACAGCCATGAAATTAAAAGACGCTTGCTCCTTGGAAGAAAAGCTATGATCAACCTTCAGTTCAGTCACTCAGCTGTGTCTGACTCTTTGTGACCACATGAACCACAGCACGCCAGGCCTCTCTGTCTATCACCAACTCCTGGAGTTTACCCAAATTCATGTCCATTGAGTCGGTGATGCCATCCAACCATCTCATCTTCTGTTGTCCCCTTCTCCTCCTGCCTTCAATCTTTCCCAGCATCAGGGTCTTTCCAAATGAGTCAGTTCTTAGCATCAGGTGGCCGAAGTATTGGAGTTTCAGCTTCAACATCAGTCCTTCCAATGAACACCCAGGACTGATCTCCTTTAGGATGGACTGGTTGGATCTCCTTGCAGTCCAACAGACTCTCAAGAGTCTTCTCCAATGCTGCAGTTCAAAAACATCAATTCTTCGGCGCTCAGCTTTCTTTATAGTCCAACTCTCACATCCATACATGACCACTGGAAAAACCATAACCTTGACTAGACGGACCTTTGTTGACAAAGTAGTGTCTCTGCTTTTTAATATGCTGTCTAGGTTGGTCATAACTTTCCTTCCAAGGAGTAAGTGTCTTTTAATTTCAAGGCTGCAGTCACCATCTGCAGTGATTTTGGAGCCCCCAAAAATAAAGTCAGCTACTGTTTCCACTGTTTCCCCAGCTATTTCCCATGAAGTTATGGAACCCAATGCCATGATCTTAGTTTTCTGAATGTTGAGCTCTAAGCCAACTTTTTCACTCTCCTCTTTCACTTTCATCAAGAGGTTCTTTAGTTCTTCTTCACTTTCTGCCATAAAGGTGGTGTCATCTGCATATCTGAGATTATTGATATTTCTCCTGGCAATTTTGATTCCAGCTCGTGCTCATCCAACCTAGCGTTTCTCATGATGCACTCTGCATATAAGTTAAATAAGCAGGGTGACAATATTCAGCCTTGACATACTCCTTTTCCTATTTGGAACCAGTCTGTTGTTCCTTGTCCAGTTCTAACCTAGACAGCATATTAAAAAGCAGAGACAGTACTTTGCAACAAAAGTCCACCTAGTCAAAGCTATGGTTTTTCCAGTAGTTATGTATGGATGTGAGAGTTGGACTATAAAGAAAGCTCAGCACTGAAGAATTGATGCTTTTGAACTGCGGTGTTGGAGAAGACTCTTGAGAGTCTGTGGGACTGCAAGGAGATCCAACCAGTCCATCCTAAATGAGATCAGTTCTGAATATTCATTGGAAGGACTGATGTTGTAACTGAAGCTCTGATACTTTGGCTACCTGTTGCAAAGAACCAGCTCATTACAATAAAAAAAATAAAAATAAAAAAAAAAAAACCCTGATGCTGGGAAAGATTGAAGGCAGGAGGAGAAAGGGATGACAGAGGATGAGATGGTTGAATGTTAACACCGACTCAATGGACATGAGTTTTAGCAATCTCTGGGAGTTGGTGATGGGCAGGGAAGCCTGGTGTGCTGCAGTCCATGGGGTCACAAAGAGTCCAACACAACTGAGAGACTAAACTGACTGATCCCAACGCCTTAAGTCATTTTCCCAAAGATGTACATTCTGGAGTTTTCCAAGCTGAGACTAGAAACCAGTTGTCCTACCCCCCACACCAGTGCATGTTCCACCACCAAATGCTTCCTGGCTGTAAACAAAGGAGTCAAAAGAACAGGGAGGGCGTGATTCGAAGATGAGGAGTATGAAAGGAAACAAGGTCACCTGTCAAGTCAGGGGAAGAGCTTTACAAGAAACTATAACAGGGGTCTTGATTCAGCAAGCCCCGAGAGATTGCCATAAACCCCTGATAAAGCAAGAAAGATCCAACAGCAGATGCCTCTTAAGAAACCACTGAAGAACAGATGGCTAACAAACACATGAAAAGATGCTCAACATCACTCATTATTAGAGAAATGCAAATCAAAACCACAATGAGGTACCATTACACGCCAGTCAGGATGGCTGCTATCCAAAAGTCTACAAGCAATAAATGCTGGAGAGGGTATGGAGAAAAGGGAACCCTCTTACACTGTTGGTGGGAATGCAAACTAGTACAGCCGCTATGGAAAACAGTGTGGAGATTTCTTAAAAAACTGGAAATAGAACTGCCATATGACCCAGCAATCCCACTTCTGGGCATACACACTGAGGAAACCAGATCTGAAAGAGACACGTGCACCCCAATGTTCATCGCAGCACTGTTTATAATAGCCAGGACATGGAAGCAACCTAGATGCCCATCAGCAGATGAATGGATAAGGAAGCTGTGGTACATATACACCATGGAATATTACTCAGCCATTAAAAAGAATTCATTTGAACAGTTCTAATGAGATGGATGAAGCTGGAGCCCATTATACAGAGTGAAGTAAGCCAGAAAGATAAAGAACATTACAGCATACTAACACATATATATGGAATTTAGAAAGGTGATAACGATAACCCTATATGCAAAACAGAAAAAGAGACACAGAAATACAGAACAGACTTTTGAACTTTGTGGGAGAATGTGAGGGTGGGATATTTCAAAAGAACAGCATGTATACTATCTATGGTGAAACAGATCACCAGCCCAGGTGGGATGCATGAGACAAGTGCTCGGGCCTGGTGCACTGGGAAGACCCAGAGGAATCGGGTGGAGAGGGAGTGGGAGGGGGGATCGGGATGGGGAATACATGTAAATCCATGGCTGATTCATATCAATGATGACAAACCCACTGAAAAAAAAAAAAAAAAAAAAAAAAAATGAACAAAAAAAAAAAAAAGAAACCACTGAAGAGAAACCACCCTAGAGGAGAGAGGCTAATGAGAAGGAAGCTGGAAATGAAGAAAGATGAGTGAGGACAAAAAGAAATGGTAGGACCCCAGCTTCTCAGGGACAGAAGTAAACCACAAGACTTGGCAAGTAGCCATTTGAACTTAACTCATGAAGGCTAAGATTGCTTCTGAGGGGGCACAGTTTCCATACAGACTCAGAGGAAAATGTGGCTAATAGCATAGCTGAGGACTGAGTCCTACCCTACCTCTGATCCAACCACCTTTATTAAGGGTTCCCCTCAGCCTTTTTGGAGTAGGAAATGGCAGCCCATTCCAGTTTTCTTGCCTGGAAAATCCCATGGACAGAGGAGCCGATGGGCTACAGTCCATGGGTTCACAAAGAGTCGGACACAACTTAGCATCTGAAAACTTGGTCTTTTTATGGTGTAATGTAAACCCTCAGGTCTTATCACTAGAGTTCAATGAGGGCTAACTAGAAACCAACTTATTCACAACTGAGAATACTTATAAAAGAAGCAGATCAAGAGATTATCTAATTATCCTGATATTTTTGAGGCATCAGAAAAAAGCACTGATCTAAAGAAGCTTTCCTTTCACTTTGTTCCTCTCTATCATGTATTAAAATCATGAAATCAAGAGTGATCTATAAAACTACTTTTAATCTGTGCTAGAAAGAAGAAAGATCTAATAAGGGCAGTGAGAACAGATGACCTCTTCTGGAATGTTTAGGACTTCGAGAGAGATGTCTTGGGTTTTCAGATGCCACTACATTTTTTCTGCTATGTCTTTCTTCTGAATATTTTGACTTTACTAGAACTTAGAAGCCTTATTTTTGGTTTCTCTAATAATTTGGAAACCCTGCTCTAAAGACGATCAGAAATTTTATATCAAGTATTTCTGAGAATACTAATAAAGTCAAACTTTTTTCAATTTGTTGTCTAGTTTTGCCAACATAAGACAGCAGCAGACTTCTGGACATTATTTAGATGTTAATTTGTAAACTAGAAAAAGCACTGAATTTAGATGTTTGGATTTTTTTCTCATCTTTTAAAAGACTAAATCATGGAATTTGATTCTCTTTTATCCTTCTAAGGAAAGCAATCTGCCAATGCTTTTCTGAAAGACGCTAACCATATGAAGAAATATTGAAAACAATTAGAGGAAAACGGTACTTTGAACTTAGTAGAATGTGTGTATCAACTCTCACAGGAAATCTCAGAAATGGTATTAAAGATTCCAGCCACTGCGTTTTTCAGAGAACAGAACAGCATGTAGTTATTTATTGAGCACACTTTGTAGGGGGCATACAGAGCATACAAAAGGCCCCTTTTGTTTATGATATGGATTCTCCCAGTGTTCAGAAGCTTTCCTTCCAACAGCATCATTTCGGTTTGTCCAAACTTCTCACAGGAATCAACGGGATCTCTACTTAAAGCCTCTCATGAACAGAACCACGGGGCCACGGTCATGCTGCTTTCCCCGTGAGAATCAGAGCCCTGCGGATCCTGTTCTATCTATTCTCCCCCCAGGCTCCCGTTCTTTCAGCAGGCAGATACCTCCCAGAAGGAAACCAGATGCCAGGCCTGTGGGGGACTCGAGCTGCTTAAGCCAAGCTGCTGGGGTTGGAAAGCAGAAGAGCTGCACAGGCCACCCCAGCCCTAGTGCTGTCTTGAATGTCAAGAAGCATGTACACCGTGCAGCAGGGAAACCCATCCAGGCTGAGAGAGGGAGCTAGCTGCACAGACAGGGAACGTTGCCAAACATCTGAGAGTGCTCTCATCTGCGGACAGAGGGTGGTTTGCTCATTGCCCTGCCTCTTCTGTTACTGGCAACATGCTGTCTCTGGAATGTTGTGGCCTGAAGGGTTTTGAAGTCTCTACTGAGATGAGGGTTCTGGATTGAGCCTGTGAAGTTTGCTGTCCCAATTCCTCTGACTCGAAATCAACCGTGCAGATTTCTCACACTGGACTGAAAGCTTAAAAGCAATGCCATGCTCTGGCACAGTGAGTTTGTCTGAAAAATTTTTCAGTATCTACCAGTGCCATCTCGACCAATTTACATTGAGATGGTGCCTCCAACAGCCTGCATTCCTGAGTGACCATGTGGACCAGGGTCCCCAGTATCAGATATGCACATGAGCCATAAGCAGCTTTGGGGTTAATCAAGATATTATGGTTGTTTAATCCACAGCAAGACCTGGCCTATCCTGAGTAGGATGACTTGAACCAGGGGTTGGGTGTTCAAATGCTTTCCAAAGTAAAACTTCAGGCCTCTCCTCCTCCTTCCACACCCCCTGCCCTTCCACAGGACACTTCTCACTTTGCTGTGGCACAATGCTGAAATACTCAAGATCAACTCTGTTCACAGACACAGAGATGGATATGAGCCAGATATGCGTTTGACACCCTTCCTTTCTATAATCCCTACTGGCTGTAACAAGGCAGGTAGGTTTATGTAAGTCGGTGTGATGTGAAAGACTGAAAATGCAGAGCTAACTTCCTAAAGCACTCAGGTAGGTAGGGCTAGTCCAGAGTCTGTAAGGATAACAATGATGTTTCTAACCTCACAGGACAGATCAATCGATAGATTGATCACTAGAGCAATAGATCGACTCTGTTGATTCTGTTTCTCGGGAGAATGTTGACACTAAGACACATGACTAAGCTTAAAATCAAACTGGGAGGGTTCTACAATATTACACAGCAAAGGCTGTAAATATAAACATTAAGGTCATTTTTGCAGCTTCTATGGGTGGCAAGGATAGAACCTCCTTTTCCTACATCTGTTTCCAACTACTTAAAGACAAGTAAATGCTTCAGCTGCTGTGCAAAGGGCAGGAGGTGTTGTCAGTCCAGGAGAAGGGGAAACACTCAGATCACCTTTCCCATCCCCAGGGATAGCTGGTGGCCTTCTGTACGGACACAGGCGTAGGTCTCACTCACCTCATGGGGTCTCTGAATCTGAGACAGACAGCATATAACAACCCATTATTAGGAATTTTAAAACATTTTAGTTCTCTGGAAATGTAACCCTTATGACTGTTTTTCAACTTTCAAATACATGTTTAGAAATCCACAGTGTATGAGAGCAAGGAACTGCCTAAAACCAACCCCTTTTTACCAGATAATGTCTGGATCATACAAATATTACCTAAACCTTTAATGTCTTTTATCCTTTAGTATAAAAGGATAACACAGTAAGGTAAATAAAGCAGATACTGACAATCCATTTTATGTATGAGATATAAAGACATTAAATGACCTGCCAAAGTCTGAAAGCTCATTAACAACAGAACTAAGAAAGGGTTGCAGGTACCTGACTCAGGACAGGATACTTCTCAAAGCATCACATGCCACTTATTGAGTCATTTAAAAAGTTAGAGTGTGCCCGAGGCTGGCCTCCTGTGTGGTAAGGGCCAGGACCATTCTCCTAAAACATTTGTTCAGGCACTGGGTCAACAAATGTTTATTGAGCACTTTTCCTCTTTTCTGTGCCAGGCAGTGTGCTATGTTCTGGAGATAACACTGGTTAACCAAACGAAACCCAGTGCCTATCCTGAGAAATGCATGCTGTAGTGGGAAGAGGGGTGGGGAGAAGATCAAATATTCACATGAACAGAGAGATACACACAGCAAGAAGGAGGCGACTAGGAGGCCCTGGGCCAGGCAGAGAGTAGGGAGGGTTTTCTTGAGAAGCAGTGATGCAGATTTAATCTAAAGAGTAAGCTGGAGTTATTAAGACAAAGAGAGAAGAGAATGGTGTAGCAGGCAGAGGGTCTAGAATACACAAAGCCCTTATCCTGAGAAGAAGCAAAGCAAATACAAGGGAGGGAGGAAGGAAGTGGAACAGAGGAGCTTGTGAAAGGCTAGACTGGATTCAACAGGCAGCGGCAGATCTTGGGGGGTCTGAAGGCCATTTTAAGGAATTATACTTTATCCAAAGAGAAACAATAAGACTTCAAGGTTTGTAAGTCAGGGGCTACCCTCCATATCATTAAGCCTGGATCAGCTGCCACCCAGAAAAGAAGTTGTTGCTTTCTGGGCAGTTCATTATAACACTGGAAGAGCAGACAGGCTTTTTTAATTTGATCACAAAACTTACACCCTTCCCTAAAGAGTTCCCATGCCACCACGCTCACAAACCTGAACTCTTTTCCATGCTATTCTTATCCTTCCAAGATGATACAAGATAGCAAGAAATACGGCAGAGAGCAAGGCGGAGATATAGTCTGGATCTCAGCTATGCTACAGATGATGACGAAGCTCCATATTTTACCTCCTCTTATGCACAAGGCAGCTCCCCTCTGGGGCCGGAAACAGTTCTCTGCTCAAAGTGGGGGTGAAAGGAGAAGTCTGGGGCAGATTGACAAACCATGCAATCACATTTTTAATTATTATAGACTTTCCCTAGTAATTGAATCTAGTTCCCCATGTGAACTGAGTTTCTGTTCAGAATTTTAACTTATGGAGGTGGGGGTGTGGAAGTCTTTGGAAATCCCATGATTTATCGGGGAAATGAGAAACTGCCAATGAAATCTGAGGAACACAGGAAGACAGTAGAAGAATTAAAAATCTGTTGTCTATCCTGTACTTCAAAGTAATTTTTAAATGGTAATTACACCTTTCAAGAGTATCTAATTGTTATGAAAAAGAACTTTGGATGGATGTGGAGCTCTTCATCTGACTTCAACTGATATACAGTGATAATATTCAAGACAAAACTTTCTGAAGCTTTTATCGTTTGACTGAGTATTGGTCTGTTTCTGAAGTTTAAAAGGATTTTCTAATCTTTTGCTTCCCAGGAGTTAAGCAGAGAAACTATTATGGGTGATGGAGGTAAAAGAGAGGAGGTAAAAACATTTAAGTGTCCTGTGGAAAGGGCCCTCAAGTCCAGACTAGGTCAAGTTTACAGTCTGTGGTGAAACAGGGATTTAAGTCACAAACCTCCAAATAGAAAATTTCTAGTCTCTTTACTTCCAGATCACTCAGTAGCATCTGGTGTCTCCTCTGAGTGGCTGACACCACGTAAGGACCTCCATCTTCATCCGTACCATCAAGAACAAAATAAGCTTGCCGTGTGCTTGGCATTATGTTAAATGCCACTATACTTAAATGACTAGCACTGTAAAATAGTTTTAGAAAAAGGCATTTATGATCACTCTCAAGTAAATGCTCAAATGGTTTAACTAGCTTATTAAGCAGATCATTCATTACGAATCTATTAGATTTGCATAAAATACACTCTACCGCCACCACTCTCACTGATACAATGGCAACACCCTTTGAACTAAGGCCCATAAGTCGCCTTAATGGGTTACATGAAAATTTTAATGGCCCAGAACTTGGCCACTAACATTTACTACGGAGACAGATGTTGAGTGCCGCTAATGAGAAGACTGTTGGATACTCAGTTTGCAATGCCCTTTACTTAAATTCTGTAATTAACACAGATGTCATTGTTTAGCATTTTTGATCCCTCTCTTTAAGTGGGATTTTATATTAACCAAGGCAGTTAATTTTCTTCCGCAAGGACTTCAGATGCACCTTAGACCACATCTCCTTCTCACTCTTCTCCCTCTTCACTTCCAGAAAACCACACTGACCTTCTTGATGATCTTGAAAACTGCCAGCCTCCTCAGGACCTTTACACTTGTGCAACCTCTGACTGGAACACAGTAACTCTGGGTCTCAGAGAAGTAGACACCAAAGTAGTATTAGACATGCAAGAGATGTACTGGGAGAAATGTCCATGAGGGAAGTTGGGGAGGGACTGGGAGGCTGGGAGAACTGCCAAGCCACAATGCAGATCTGATCCTTGCAATGAACAGAAAGAAGGAAAGAGGGAGGGAGAGAAGGAAGGAGGAAGGAAAGAAGGAAGGAAGGGAGGGGGAGGAAGGAAGAAAGGAAATATTTTTTGCACTTTCTTAGCTAGTCTCATTTTTTTTTCTTTCTTACTTCCAATTTTACTAAGAAGTAACTGACATACAACACTGTATAATTTTCATCATTGATGTTTTAAAATGCCTATCTCACACTGATTTTTAAAAATATCTATCAATTTGATAGGCTAAATTATTGTATCTTATGAATTTATATACCTCATTATTTATGCTTTTGAGCCTAGTTTTCATTTTCATTAACCTTTTTATATTCTTTTTAGTGAAATATCTGGTTTCCCAATAGGTTGGAGAAAGAAATGGCAACCCGCTCCAGTATTCTTGCCTGGAGAATCCCAGGGACAGAGGAGCCTGGTGGGCTGCCGTCTATGGGGTTGCACAGAGTCAGAAATGACTGAAGTGACTTAGCAGCAGCAGCAGCCAATAGGTTGGCCAAAAAGTTCATTTGGGTTTTTCTATAGCAGCTTATGGAAAAACCTGAACAAACTTTTTGGCCAACCAAATACTTGGACAATTTTTCTATAGAAAGTTCAGTGTTTTTTATTGACACTCTCATAGCACTAATATGTATATAACATACACACATAATTAATATTAGTAATATATACTATATATGTGAAAATGAAAGTGTTGCTCAGTTGTGTCTGACTCTTTGTGACCCCATGGACTGTAGCCCACCAGGCTTCTCTGTCCATGGAATTCTCCAGGCGAGAATACAGGAATGGATAGTCATTCCCTTCTCTAGGGGATCTTCCCGAACTAGGGATCTATCCTGGGTCTCCTGCATTGGCAGGCAGATTCTTTACCCTCTGAGCCACCAGGGAAGCTCAATATATTATACACACACACACACATATGTGTGAGTATGTCTGAATGGGCAGAAGATCTAAATGGACATTACTTCAAAGAAGACATACAGATGGCCAGTAGATACATGAAAAGATGCTCAACATCACTAATTATTACAGAAACGCAAACCAAAACTACAATCAGATATGACCTCATACCAGCCAGAATAGCTATCATCAAAAAATCCACAAATAATAAATGCTGGAGAGGGTGTGGAGAGAAGAGAACTCTCTTACACTGTTGGTGGGAATGTAAATTGGTACATCCACTATGGAGAACAGCATGGAGGTTCCTTATAAAGCTAAAAATAGAGCTACCATATAACCCTGCAATTCCATTCCTGGGCATATATCTGGAGAAAAACATGATCCAAAGGGGTACATGCAGCCCAACGTTCATTGCAGCACTGTTTAAAAAAGCCAAGACATGGAAGCAACTTAAATGTCCATCAGCAGAGGAATGGATAAAGAAAATGTGGTACATATATACAACGGAATGTTACTCAGCCATTAAAGGGAATGAAATAATGCCATTTGCAGCAACATGGAAGGACCTAGACAGTGTCATAAAGAATCAAGTAAGACAGAGAAGGAGAAATATCATATGACATCACTTCTATATGGAATCTAAAAAGAAATGTTACAAATGAACTTACTTACAAAACAGAAAGATATGCACAAACTTAGAAAACAAACTCATGGTTGACAGGGGGAAGGAATAGTTAGGGAGTTGGGGATGGACATGTACATAGTGCTATATTTAAAATGGATAACCAACTAAGACCTATTGTATAGCACATGGAATTCTGCTCAGTGTTATATGGCAGCCTGGATGTAAGGGGGTTTGGGGGAAAATGGATACATGTGTATTCATGGCTGAGTCCCTTTGCTGTTCATCTGAAGTTATCACAACATTATTAACAGCTATAATATTCACAGGTATATTCACAGCTATACCCTAAAACAAAATAAATAATTCAATAAAAAAATAATAAAAATTTTAGCTCCCAAAACTGTGAGAGAGCACACTTCTTTTGTTTTAAGCCATCAGGTTTTTGGTTATTTATAACTGCCACCAGAGGAAACCACGTGTGTGTGTTCATGTACATACACATGCACACACATACAAACATGTTGATTTGTGTGTGTATTTTTCAGACTAGCACATATTAGTGTGAAAGTGAAAGTGAAGTCGATCACTCTTTGAGACCCCATGGACTGTAGCCCACCAGGCTCCTCCATCCATGGAATTTTCTAGGCAAGAGTACTGGAGTGGGTTGCCATTTCCTTCTCCAGGGGATCTTCCCGACCCAGGGATCGAACCCAGGTCTCCCACATTGCGGGCAGATGATTTACCGTCTGAGCCATCAGGGAATCACTGCTGCTGCTGCTGCTGCTACGTCGCTTCAGTCATGTCTGACTCTGTGCGACCCCATAGATGGCAGCCCACTACGTCCTCTGTCCCTGGGATTCTCCAGGCAGGAACACAGGAGTGGGTTGCCATTTCCTTCTCCAGTGCATGCATGCATGCTGAGCTGCTTCAGTCGTGTCCAACTCTGTGCGACCACATGGACAGCAGCCCACCAGGCTCCTATGTCCACGGGATTCTCCAGGCAAGAATACTGGAATGGGTTGCCATTTCTGTAATTCAATGTAATTCAACTTTACTGCTTCACCTTCTTGTTCTCCAGCTAAAGTTAAAAAACAACCTCCTGGAAAATATCCTTCTAGCTCTTGGTTTTATACAACTTACTCTGCTTAATTTTTTAAAATACAATCTAAAATTAAACTTCACTATGTGTCTTTCCTATGTGTCAGTTGGTTATTTTTGACCTAATAAATGGATGTGTCTGTCCTGTGTTGTTCTTGCTCCATTAACATTCCACAATCAGTGATGTTTACAAGCTCAAAGAAAAGAAATCACCAATTTAATAGAATTAAAATGTGCTTCAGTCCTGAAGATTTTATTCTTCCATAAAGAATTTTCATAGATAAATACAAGTACATAGACTTTCATATACTGTATCATCTCTGGGTCCTACACAACGTTGATTCCCTCCTCTAGGTCCCATATTTTTATATATTTCTAGAGCACTAGACTATGAGACCCTTGAGAGAGTTTCATACTTCTTTGAGTCCAATGGTGGCATTGGTCCCAGGACTTAATTGGTGCTCAACAAATGCTTATTAAATTAACCCTGAAAACTTTGAAATAAATCAAGTGCCTGTCCATTAAAACATCCCATAAGGGCTAAATCTAGACTGTACGTCACAGTTAGGAAGATCACAAATGTAAATATATAGGGTTGAAGGTGATTTGCAAAAGATTTGTAGGTAAATTGCACCAAGACCATGTAGATTTCTCTTTGGCAATTGTGAGTGAAATTCTATTCATCACAGTCCACAGCATGGCTATAAGGCATAAGTAACAACCTTTTTCATCCTTGCTAGTGAAAAGCCTTGTCTACTCCAGACTTGGTCTATGTTTTCTTACAGCAAAAGTTTGGACCAGCAACACAAATTGAATCCTTCACCCATGCAACTTACACACCAAACACTGAAGCTGACTACCTCAGTAGTATGATGGTTGTTTGATTATGAGATGAGAAGCACTGTGAGAGAAATAGAAATAAATTCTGCATCTGACTTTAGGAGAAAGCTGTTACAATCAATTAAAAGAAACATCAACAGCTAGAAGGTACTATGATCTCCATGGTGTTACTGCCTTCCACTAATCTTCCAGAGAGGAAACTCTGGGATACTGTGCTCAAACTACTTAAAGCCATTCATCTCCAAGAAGTTGTGACAGTTACCTTGCTATTTCCTTCCCAGTCCTCAAGGGGAAATTTAATCAAGATTGTCAGAGCTTGAAAGAAAAGGGGGAAAATACACACAATCAAGCTACCCTTCAATAACCAGATAAAAACCACCAAGAATTAATCAAAACTTCACTTGAAACCCTTCCAGAACTGCAAAACTCTCACAGTATCCCAGAAATAGATGATCCCATGAATTCTGATGTATGCAGCACACTGGTTTGATAAAATGGGGATGTTTTCCTGCCGTAAGTGGTATAATTCACTATGCTTCATATGCATTCATTTAATAAGATCCCTGTTTCACATCCAGCCAGGCATTTCTCACAAACTGCCATCTTCACAGGCCACCCGCTCTGCTGATTCAGCTTTCTACTGTAGTGGGTCAGGCTGCCGCCAGCTGCCATTTTTTCATGACACAAGTTAATGATCTGGTGCTTTCTTGCATGTTGAGGTTAACAGATAACTAATATATTTTAGCACATTCATTATGGTCAGTTTTCCACTAAGGAAAAAACTGCACATTGGGTTGTTTTGCTTTGACAAATGTGGTGCTACATCGTGAAGGCTGATTAAAATCAATACTTCTGTGGAAAATTACATACAAGATGTATTAGTATCCAGGATACTCTGATAAGAACACTTCTTATTCTCAATTCTGCTCTCACCCCAGCCCCTCAAAAAAAGTCACACTAAAACTGGATGTGATTATTCATGAGGAATTCAGTGTTTTTTCAGCTGACAAATTAATATTACTCATCAGTTAGGCCATAGCTTGTCATTTAAGACAAGGTGAATTTTAGTTTAGTTTGGAGAGTAATGCTAGCTAATGAGGAACTGCAAGAAATTGAAAACATTCTGAAGTCATATTTTATGTCCAATCGAAATTTCAGAAAGCCTCCAGAAATTCAATGGCATAAACTTTCTCAATTGAAACAAGAAGAGAGCAAAAAACAAGCAGAGAGCAATAATTCAGTGGAGGAGGAAAGCAAAATTGGAGATGACCACGAGACATAAATCCTGTGCAAATGTGCAGACAATTGGGGAAGAACTTTGGGCTTTGCATGGGTACAGAAGACAGACATACACAAATCTTAGCCAGATCTTAAGGGAAATGACCCAAACTAGCAGCAGCATTACTTTTAGGTAAGTCTCATAATTCCCTGCCCAGTAAGTATCAGTTAAGTATTATTATTTCCATTTCACAGAAGAGGAACATAATTAGAGAGGCTCAGTACCAAAACTGGAATTCAAGCTCAGGTTTGCCTGATCCAAAGCTTGTCTCTTTCCACCCTGCCTCTGCCCACATTCCCTAATACACACTGGCAGAATTAGTTGCTATATACTCTATGGCAGGGGTCCCCTCCCCAACTTACAGGATCTAATGCCTGATGATCTAAGGCAGAGCTGATGTAATAATAATAGAAATAAAGTGCACAATAAATGTAATTGGCTTAAATCATCCTGAAACCATCCTCCCTCCTACGGTCCATAGAAAAATGTTCTTCCACAACCCATTCCTGGAACCAAAAAGGTCGGGGACAACTGCCCTATATTCCCAAAGTTTCTCTTTGTTTACTGGTTTCTGCATTTTTGGCTTTTATATCTTGGTAGCAGTTCTTATCACTCTGGGTGACAGTTTATCTCCTAACACGACTGGCTCTCATGGGAGCTGAAGCTCCCTGAAGACAAGACATATTTTACTGGTATATTCTCGTCACTGGGCTGTACCTGGAACACAGTAGGTACTCAATAAAGGCTTGTGTGCTTGTCCCATCATTCACACATTAGCATTTATTAAGCTCCCTGTACATGTCAGACACTGGGGATGGAGCAGTAAACAAAAGCAGACAGAAGACCCTGCTCTCCATCAGTGAGCAGAAAACATCACCCAAATCATCACACGAACTAAAACACATTGCACAGCCCACTGAGGTGTGTGCTATGTCACAGGGGAACAGAGAACTTCAAGAGTAAAGGACAATTCTGAGAATCCAGGAAGGATTCTAAAGAACAGGATTTGTGAGTGAGCAGTCAAGAACAAGTAGATGAGTAGAAATTCCCAGCAATCCCTCAGCAGGAGATGACACAGCAAGACTGAATCCATAGGAGGATCAGTGTGGCTGGAGAGCAAAGATGGAGAGGAAGATAGGTAAGCATGAAGAGACAGCACTGCATCAGAGAAAAACACACACTTGTCATCAACCAGAAGCCATCTATAGAGACTTCCACAAAGAGAAAATCCATGATCGCTCATTCCAGTCTCAAAATGTTTGGAGCAGCTCTCCATTTTCTTTCCGAACTCCCTTAAAAAAAAAAAAAAATTGCTTAACTTATTAGATAAGTAATACTCCATTAGTACTGGACTGTCCAGACCAGGGACTGTCAGCACCAACTTCTCTGACCACTGGAGAGTCAGGGGCACCTCTGAAGCAGTAGTACCTGAAAGGAGGAGGCTGAGAAGGCAAGTTTCCTGTAAATGAGGCTGAGAGGAAGCTCCTTGTCCACAGTACTGGTGGTAAAACTACGCATTCAACTGATTATCCAAAAAAATAATATCAGTGATTAGCAAAGTGAAGTGAAAGTCACCCAGTTGTGTCCACCCTTTGCAACCCCATGGACTATAGCCTGCTAGGCTCCTCTGTCCATGGAATTT
This sequence comes from Cervus canadensis, assembly GCF_019320065.1. Classification (NCBI taxonomy): domain Eukaryota; kingdom Metazoa; phylum Chordata; class Mammalia; order Artiodactyla; family Cervidae; genus Cervus; species Cervus canadensis. The sequence continues at coordinate 17,481,189 of NC_057416.1, forward strand.
CCCAGGCAAGAATACTGGAGTGGGTTGCCATTTCCTTCTCCAGGGGATCTTCCTGGACCAGGGATCAAACCCATGTCTCCTGCATTGGCAGGTGGATTCTTTACCACTAAGCCACCAGCCCTAGTGTGGCCCAATATCAGCCTGAAGATAGCAGATTCCTCACCTTTCAAGCAGGTGCTGGCACCAGGTAACTGGGCCAGCAATCCCATCAGATGCATCCCACAAGGGAGAAGTCAGCTCTACTCTCCAAAGGTGCTTGCTGCAGCCAGTGTGGGAAGAAACTAATGAGTACAATGCAAAGACCTGCGTGTTGAGTAGTTAAAGTTTATTGGGGTTTTTTTTTACCCCCAATTGTGTTTGTAGTGATTCCATCAGCAGAAACTACCAATACACTGAATTGCCATGCATTACCTGACATGGAATTTCCATTTTGCTCTGTTAACAAAGACTAGAGTTTAATTTCCAGGGACGTCTCAGCACAGATGCTCAAATGGAATGATTAATCTTTTTTTTTTTCCTGTTCATTCTTTAGAAACTCATTTTTTAGATTGGTCTAAAGACATACTTTGGCCACCTCATGCGAAGAGTTGACTCATTGGAAAAGACCCCAATGCTGGGAGGAATTGGGGGCAGGAGAAGAAGGGGACGACAGAGGATGAGATGGCTGGATGGCATCACCGACTCGACGGACAGGAGTTTGAGTAAACTCCGGGAGTTGGTGATGGACAGGGAGGCCTGGCGTGCTGCGATTCATGGGGTCGCATAGAGTCAGACACGACTGAGTGACTGAACTGAACTGAAAGACATATTGTACCAAATCTTTAGACAAAGGACACTGGACATTAAGAAAAGGGTCCACCCCAGTATTTGCAATCTAGGGCAGTTACTTGTCTTCTTGTGTGTACTATGGTTACTTTCTTAGGAATGAAGAAATAGCAACTCATGTGCAAAAGGATAAGTCATAAGCAGAGAAAAAATTATTTAAGAAAAACATAAGGAGTTAAGGTAGCATTAAGACATCTCTACATTTATATGAAGTTGAAAGACAAAATAGGGTGAGGATAGATTAATAAAGAGTATCCTGCATGGTTAGCAATAAAAAATGCTTTTTCATAGACATTAGTGGGGTTTATTTTGATTGGCTTTTTATTAGTGGTTGTAATTCTATTTCCTGGATCAATGAGTCCAAAATTGGATATTAGCAACCACAGGGGTACAGTAACTCAGGTAACTCTTGAGGATAAGCAATTAAAATAGATTAGGAAATGGCTTCTTTTCATAGCTGTGGGCTAAGTATCCAGAACCAGGTTGCTCTCAGGCCCTGCTATGAAACCAAATAGGCTGCCGCTCAGCTGGGGAGACGGGTCTTTCCATACCCTATTTTTGGCCCTTATTCTCTCTCCTTCACTTCCTTTTGGTCTCCTGGAAATGAATTCAATTTGTTCACCCTAAGGAACTGAGAGCTGTTAACAGCTTAATATGTTATCTCTCCCTCTGGTATTTGCACTTTGATAGAGAATAATGCCTTAACTCAGAAGAGTGAACTGCTTGGGCAATGAACTGAATGGAAGGGATCAGGGTTCAGGATAGGCAGGTACATAACCTCATGTTGCTCACTGGGCCAGCTTATAGGATCAGGTCACAGAGGATCCAGACCAGGGATTCTCAAAGTGCAGCCCAGTGAGGCCCTGAGAGACTGTCAGTGGTTACATGAGGTCAAAACTACTTTCATAATAATACTAAGATGTCATTTGCCCTTTTACTCTTGTTTTCTCATAAACAAGGTAGAGTTTTCCAGAATCTTCATGATGGGGAGTATCACAACCTATTGAACACAGAAACAGGAGAGTTCAGATGCCTATTAAGTCACATGTTAAGAACATTTGCAAAGATGTAAAACAATTCTTCTTTGAATTGTTTTTAGAATCTTCAAATGCTTAGTAAAATAATTTTAATCAAAAATTCAATGAAAATTTTAAAACAAATAAATGCCAATACATTTAAATTTAAAATCTTAAATAAAATTTTAAAATTAGAAACACATTTTTTGATGTATTTTGTGCCAGCAACTTTTCTTATGCTTAGTATTAAATAGTTTTGATTGTACATGGAAAATAACTACAGTTTCCTATTATTTTCCATATTTTGGAATAAGTGCTTGACATATTAAAAACATTTTTAAATGTTGTTAAATGCTGTATGACATTCCATTGTATGAATATGCCATCTTTTACTATTTCTTTTGTTAAATATTTAAGTTTATCATTCCCTCTTAGAAATAATGGTAATGAACATCTTATGTGTCAACTTAGGAACTAAAGAATATTTAACAGAAATTTGAATCCCTAATGGGCATTTTAAGTGGGATGCCTTAAATATATTCAGGTTGTCTATGTTCTACTACACAGAAACATCAAAAATATAGATTTTTAGCCCAAATGTTTAGGTAACACCATCATATATGGGATGGTGTTCTCATTTTTAAATTCTTATGGTAGTCTCAGAATTTTTTGTATATCTCTCAGGATATTTTGGATTACTATGTCAAGTCAACCTTACTAATAGGCAGTTATTTTTTTAATTGTAATTAACGTCTACATGAGCAACTTTGTAAAAGTTCTGGATATAATTCTTAGTTTAAAATAGAGCAACAGATATTGAAGGAAAGTTCAAATTAGTTGATAATAAAATGAGTGTGGGAAAGCTTTAACCAGCTGAGCAGAAGGGCAGAAAAATTAGTTAGAATAACATCAGTGAGTGGGAGCGACTCAGTCAAGAGACAAGCACAACCTAACTGAAAAATAAGGCACCAATTAAAACAAATCTATTCCAAGAAAGCAAAGAAAACTATGTGTGGCATCACCCAGCAACACGAACATGTGACAAATGTGATGTATATGATAGTATTTGCACTACTCTCTCTCCCGATTAGACATAGATTATCCAGAAAACAAAGACCCCATAATACAGACTTAACAGAAAGCCTCAGTATCAGGAAACCCACTTCAAATCATCCAGACGAACAATCTAATCTCATGGCCCACCCCATGCTGACCATAAGGCAGCACAGCAAAAAGGTGACCCCCAAAGAAATGAGTAGAGGAAATGGCACCATTTTGTCATCATTTTCCTTGGAGAAACAAGGATGCATGACATTTTATTAATAGGCACAATCTCCTTATGTAAGTAACCTGGTAAAAGGTAATAGGGTGATTTCATGCTCTGCTGAAAAGATGGGATGGCTTTCTACCCTAAAGCCCTTGGTACTTTTTCAAGCACAGCATGGAACATATTTGCTATTTCTTTATCACAGAACCTCAGTGATGTAAAAGAGCTGACCCAGCTTCCTGCAGAAAGGCTGTTCACTACGTACACCGTTGATTTCGTATACTCCAGGGCCTATTGGCTGATGCAGTCATAACCAATATGGACACTGACTAGCGGACTTGCAAAGACAGCTGTCTTGGTTCTTTCATACCTTTTGGTTATATCACAAGACGCTAATTCATGCAAGACCACAAGGTCAGTGCCTTGTCCATTTGACCTGGTACCTCTTACAGTGTGAAATCTCCTTACAAAGATTTTGAGACAAGTTGCCAACAATCTCAAAGTTCTGACGGTTTGGAGAAGGAAATGGCAACACACTCCAGTATTCTTGCCTCAAAAACCCCATTGACAGAGGAACCTGGGGGGCTAGAGTCCGAGGGGTTGCAAAGAGTTGGACATGACTGAGTAACTAAGCACTTATCATTAAGTCCTGGAGGTATACATTCCATCCTGTTTTCATTCACAACTTCCATTTACTCACTCAATTCACAAATATATACTGAATGACTAGTGTGTACCAAGTACTTCTAGGCTCTAAGCAAAACAAAAAATGCCTGATCTCATGGGGAAAATAAAAGCGGTGCAGAGACAGGCAATGTCAGTCTGACATCTTAAACATGGTGGTCAGGGAAGGCCTCACTTAGAAGTCATTTGAGCAAGACGTAGTGAAGGCGATCCACAAGGATATCTGGAGAAGGAATGTTCCAAGCAGAGACCCAAAGGAAGGAGCATCACCTAACAAGTTCAAAGAGTAGCAAGAAGTATAGGGTAGGGTGAACAAAGGACAAAAGTGGGAAGGGAAACAGGAAGAAAGGCGGTGGGGGCAACAGATAGTGAGGGTCTTAAGTGCTGTTAGAGGACTGTTGGTTTTTCTGAGTGAGGTGGAAAACCACTGGAGCTTTTGTACTGATACAAAGGACTGATATTATCAGATCTGCCTTTTAACAGGACCCCCATATAGAGAACAGACGGCCAAAAAATACAAACAGAAGAGGGAGACCAGTTAGAAGACTACTGGAATAATCCAAGTGCAAGATTATGGTGTCTTGGACTACAGTATAGCAGGGTAGGTGATGAGAAGCGTTCAGAATATGGGTCACTTTGGAAGACGGCGCCACACAGAAGTTGCTGACAGATTGAGAAAGAAAGGGCAAGGATGGTCTCTCAGTTCAGTTCAGTTCAGTCGCTCAGTCGTGTCCGACTCTTTGTGACCCCATGAATCGCAGCACGCCAGGCCTCCCTGTCCATCACCAGCTCCTGGAGTTTATCCAAACCCATGTCCATCGAGTCAGTGATGCCATCCAGCCATCTCATCCTCTGTCATCCCCTTCTCCTCCTGCCCCCAACCCCTCCCAGCATCAGGGTCTTTTCCAATGAGTCAACTCTTCGCATGAGGTGGCCAGAGTATTGGAGTAATTGTTAAATACACAGGAACCCCCTTTCTGTAAGTTTGCTCTATGCCACTTTGCTTTTATGGAAGACCTGTGTTAGCACCTGCTTTTACTAACAGAAAGAAATCCAAAAATGATATTCTTTTTTTTTAAAAAAAGATGAAAAGTCAGTCCTAATGAGATGGATGAAACTGGAGCCCTTATACAGAGTGAAGTAAGCCAGAAAGATAAAGAACATTACAGCATACTAACACATATATATGGAATTTAGAAAGATGGTAACGATAACCCTATATGCAAAACAGAAAAAGAGACACAGAAATACAGAACAGACTTTTGAACTCTATGGGAGAAGGTGAGGGTGGGATGTTTTGAAAGAACAGCATGTATACTATCTATGGTGAAACAGATCACCAGCCCAGGTGGGATGCATGAGACAAGTGCTCGGGCCTGGTGCACTGGGAAGACCCAGAGGAATCGGGTGGAGAGGGAGGTGGGAGGGGGGATCGGGATGGGGAATACGTGTAAATCTATGGCTGATTCATATCAATATATGACAAAACCCACTGAAAAAAAAAAAAAAAGATGAAAAGTGAAAATAGCACTGAACATTTCAGAGGCAGTGTGCACCCCCAGCGATAAGAGTGGCACCTCCAAGCTCGTCCCCCAGAACCACACTCACTGCCTCAGCACCAAGCCCCACAGCTTCGAACTGTGTTTGTGTGAGCATCTGTGCTTTACCTAGATTTATTCTGTGCATTCCTTAGCAAGATGTGCCCTCAGGTAACTGCTTCTTCACTTTACACCATGTCAGCTTACAAAGTTTCCATAGGAACATTCTACTTTCGGATAGTGAGAGAGGACTGTATAGGTTTGGAGATCAGGGACAGAGTCTGGACTAAAACTTGGGTCGGGAGTTATCAGCATGTAAATGATGCTTTTAGGTAATAAGACTGTGTGAGAGCCCTAAGCAGTAAGTGAAGGTAAAGAAGATGACCGGGCAGCAAGCTTTATGGCTTTGCAGTATAAAGAGGTCAGGACAAGAGAAGAAACCGGCCATGCAGAGAGCAGGAGTGGCCAGTGAGGAAGGGGCGTGGCTGGCACTGTAAACGGAGTAAGGGAGGGTAGACCACCAGGGCCGCAAATGCTGATGTCGTTAATGAACTAAGAACTAACCACTGGATTTAACAACGTGGAAGTTAGTAGTATTCTTGAAACGAGCCATTTCTTTGAAGTGACTGAGGCAAAAATCTGACTGAAGTGGGTTTAAAAGCAAACGTGAAAAGATAATTTGGAGATGGTAAATATGAATTGCATGCTTGCTTAGTCGTGTCTGACTCTTGCAACCCCATGGATAGTAGCCAGCCAGGGTCCCCTGTCCATGGGATTTTCCAGGCAAGAATACTAGAATGGGTTGCCGTTTCCCACTCCAGGGGATCTTTTTGACCCAGGGATAGAATGTGAAAGTTCTTTCAAAGAATTTCACTTGGAAGAAAACATAAATGAGGTAGTAGCTAGCTGCTGCTGCTGCTAAGTTGCTTCAGTTGTGTCCGACTCTGTGCGACCCCATAGAGAGGGATACCAAATCAGGAAAGGTTTAGATGGGAGACACTCCACTGTACGTGTTGGCAGGAATGCTGTAGTAGACAGAGTTAAAAAGGATATTGCAGGGGGCCGAGGGGAGAGTTGCTGGAATCAGAGGCAGATATTGGGATTGGTGCTCAAGTGTAACACACAGACTAACAGAGAAACAGTGTCTTTGGGTGTAGACATAGACAAATGGGTTGATGAGGGAGTGGCAATTTATAGACATTTACACAGAAGCTCTCATCTTATTACTTCTATTTTACGGGGTGTGGGGGAGGGGGGCAATGAAACATGGCCCAATATCAACAAATAAGAACAAGAACGGGAGAGGAAATGTTAGAGGCTTCTGAAAAAGGAGAATCATTCTCCTTGAAGGAGTGAGGGGAAGTAGCAAGATGTCAGGGCGCCCTAGGAGCTAGTGACGGGGCCAGCTTCATTGGCGTCTGACCTGGACAGTCACACAGGGCCCTGTACTTGGAAGGTTTAATGCATTGTTGTCTCTATCTTGAAATTCTTGAAAATGTCCTCTTTGAATTCACGTTCTCTGAAGTCCAGTGGAACAAGGGAGCACCTGCGTTGGCAGGGACGATGCATCAGGCGGCAGCGCGTGCAGGTAGTTGCGGCCCAGCAGTAGCCTGTGCACACGCGTGGGATCAAGCTTGGGAGCAGAGGAGACGCACAACCACCGCATGCCTCGGGGCACTCCTGGCACCGCAGTCCTAGGCAGACAGCCCAGACTGGCTGCTGCAGCCGCAGAGGCAGCAGCAAAAGTGGCAGGGGCACCTGGAGAAAGCAGGGCTCTGAATGGCAGGGAGGCAGCTCCCGGGACTGCGATGGAAGCCACTTGCCCCTGCCTGGCCTACAGCATCTGCACAAGTCTTAACTCTGGACTGGGCACTAGGGCAGGAACTGCTTTCTCTCGGGCAGCAAATCTTAGCAGTTAAATTGTTATGAGATAAAAACAAGCACAGAGATATCACAGATATCAGGGAGTCAGTAGAATTCTTTAAAAAGTTTAGAATCTCCAGTTTCAGAATTGGCTACACTGCAAAGCAAATAGCCACAGGCTTAGAAACAGAAATTAAATTAAAAATCATCACATTCAGCAGAAAGGAATACAATTACCATGTGAAACTCCAGATGAACTTATTATTAGTAATGAAGCCAGTTCTTTCTTGTAATCGAAAATTATAGCAAGAGCATGCATAAATAATCGTTTTGAAATATGTGCAAGTCATGACACCACTTTCACTTGTATAACTTCCACAAGTTACAGGCAATATTGGAGGAAATATTAAAAGGCCACTGTATAAATTTACAACCAAAATTGCATTCAAACTTACTTGAAAATGATTTTATGAAGAGTGAAATCTTTTTAGAAAAATTGCCCTGCACGAATCATCAGCTCTAGAAGTACTAAAATTTATAATCAAAATAATTTACCAGAAGTGTAACATACTTATTATACAAGGGACAAGTACTAGGAAGAAAGGATCATTAGGACCATGTTGGAAGATGCCTACCACAAAAGATGAAAAAGAAATTATAAATAGCTTTAAAAATTTTTCCTAGAAATTGTTGGTTGCTCTGCTTCTTCACTTATATCTGTACCTATGTGCACCAAAATATGGCTCATTGTTTACTTCTAATAGTGGATAAGAAATGTTTTGATAGTTCAGGTTGTTACAAATCATGTAATAAACTTCTCATGTTTCTATGAATTCTCTTCTTGTATGTGACATCATTTCTCAGCAGTGTACATTTCATCTATATATAGTTAATAACTACATCAACAAAGATAATACCATAACAGGTTTTTAAGAAAAAGTATGCCAATCTTGTCACAGCCTATACTATAAAAACTCTCAAAATTTCCAATAACAATTTCATCATCAGAAAGAGCCTCCACAAAATTAAAACTTATCAAAAGTTTTTGTAATGGGAAGGGAAGGAACAAGATTCTCCATTTTAATTCTGTGTTTTCTGGAGTAAAGCTGAAGGACTTGAAAAGCTTAAAAAAAAAAAGTTTTTTGTACTCTTACTTTCTCCTGAAGTTGTTCTAAATTACATAGATTGAAAATGAAAGCTTACAAAAGAATAAATTTTGATCATCTATTATAAGTGAATTTTCAGAAAAGTGAGCCAGAAAAATCTTAGATCAGTTAAGATATATTAATGAAATATTATTTTGTATTACTAAATATTAATTTTTGCAATTTTAAAATTTCTGTTATTAATCATGTAATGCTATAACCACATACTATGGTTTATAAGTTGCAAAATATTTTTAAAGTGAAAAAGCTTTCATATTTTAGTGTTTTTAAGGCCATTCTTCCTGCCTTTTGTAAGCATCATGTATAATGATACCTCACAGAATGACTGTTCTCAAGGGCTCTTTGCATGGATCCAATGTCGCCTGACCTAACTCAATAGTTCTTAAGCTAGAAGTACCTGAAATACTCCCCTGGAGAAGGAAATGGCAACCCACTCCAGTACTCTTGCCTGGAAAATCCCATGGACTGAGAAGCCTGGTAGGCTACAGTCCATGGGGTCGCAAAGAGTCGGACATGACTGAGCGACTTCACTTCACTTCACTTCAATGTGGCTACACACATTCTTTCTATGAGTCAATGGAGGGCTGCTCTCAGAGGATCTCCTGATTCTGCAACCTCAGTGACTTCATAATATCTTGGTTTGAGTGCATTTAACCAGTTTTATTTTGAAATTTTGGAGAGTGACACAAATAATCCATATGTTCTGATGGTCAGAAAGTTGTTCTCCCTACTTCATCTGCACATGTTGTCACATTAGCTACATTCAAAGACTAGAGTTCAGCAGTAACTGGCAATACACCTAAAGAAAAGTGAAAGTGTTAGTCACTCAGTTGTGTCCAACTCTGCAACCCCAAACCACCCACCTGCCAATACAGGAGACAAGAGATGGGGGTTCAATCCCCGGGTCTGGAAGATCCCCTGGAAGAGGGCATGGCAACCCACCCCAGTATTCTTGCCTGGAGAATCCCATGGATGAAGGAGCCTGGCGGGCTATAGTCCATGAGGTCACAAGAGAAGGACACAACTGAAATGACTTAGCAAGCATGCACATCAGTATACCTAACAACTCTTAAAAAAAACAAAAACAAAAACAGGGGGCATTGAAGGCTATTTAATCTACAGCTGCTGCTGCTACTGCTGCTAAGTCACTTCAGTCGTGTCCGACTCTGTGCGACCCCATAGACGGCAGCCCACCAGGCTCCCCTGTCCCTGGGATTCTCCAGGCAAGAACACTGGAGTGGGTTGCCGTTTCCTTCTCCAATGCGTGAAAGTGAAAAGTGAAAGTGAAGTTGCTCAGTCATGTCCGACTCTTAGCGACCCCATGGACTGCAGCCTACCAGGCTCCTCCGTCCATGGGATTTTCCAGGCAAAAATACTGGGGTGGGGTGCCATTGCCTTCTCTGTAATCTACAGCAGGGTAGCCTAATTTTCAAAGTATTGTTAAATCGGAATCTCTAAATTGTGTGTGATGTCTTCCCCCCACCCCCCCACCCCGCCTTTTCTCTGGACTGCCTTCAAAACTACTATTGTAATTTGAGATGTGGACCATATAAAATGGACCAAATGATAAGATAATGGGCAAAAGCATTTCCAAAATGAGACCAGCTGTCGACATCATCTTTTGTGAAGGGAGGTTCTGGCAAGCCTCCATTGGCCCCTGGCCTAGTCTTGTTTCAAACTGATTAGCAAACATTCTGGTCAATCAATCCTGTCCCAAATTAAGTTGTTGGTAAGAAGAAAGAAGCAGTATGATTTACATTACAAAGCTCTCAGGAATCTGATCAATGACATGTGACTTCCCAGAGTCTCTTTCATACTGAGTTAAAATAAGGCTGATCCTCTTTCTAAATTGAGAAGGAGAGACTAGTAATCCCAGAACACTCCACATACTGAGGAATGGGCTGAAACTGAGCTTTCAGATATTTCTATATTTGTAGGCAGATACAAAGGAATAGTTTTTTGTTTTTTGGTTGTTTTTTTTTTTAACATAAACTGTACTTGTACCTTCATAGGTATCTTGGCTCAGTTGCAAAAATGCTTGAAAATCTCTTTTGGTTCTAAAAATTGATATCTGGTCTGAGAGAGAACCACTGTCTTTGTTACTGGCTAATCATATCACTTTAGGCTCTCACATTTTATAATGCTTCAAGAATTGGGATGGGACCTGGGACATATTGCCATCCATGGGGCAACAACACTGAAATAAAATTCTCTCCTCCAATTATCTGGAGATTCTATAAAAATTGAATTTTATTCCAAGTTGTTGCCTGAAAATATGTTACTACTGGAGTAATAAACTAAATCATGGCCTTAGAGCACAGAGCAAGCTTATTATTCAGGAGAGGCCAAAGAAGCCATCTAGTTCAAAGTTGTGGCTTTGAAGCTCAGGACGTTGTGGCTCAGAGACTTGAAATGATCCGCCTAAGGTCACACTGCAAATTAGTACCAGACCTTGAGTTAAAATGTAGGTTTTGTGATTCCTAGCCAAATGTTTTTCTACTGTAACAGTGATAATTTTGTGTCTTTGGGAAGTTTACGGTATTGTCCCACAGTGACTTAGAAGAATTTGGCTCCTTATGAATCACTTAGTAATATAGAAACAAGCTGGTTTTTAATGAGTCTAGAATTGACTGTGTGACCCTGTATATAAAATATTAAACCAGGAGACAGATGTGATGTGAAGCTGGCAAAAAGCCATGCCATGCTATATATACCCATGCTAGGAGACAGTATAATTTCTACCTTGCCTACTTCATGACAGTATGAGGAGCTTGTAAGTTTTCAAACTTTAAAGTGCTGGCTGCAGTCCAGGGCTAGCTGTGTCAGGGTTCTAATAAGCTTGGGAGATTTTTAGACGTACAGAATCCTCAAATTGTAGGCATGAAGGAAAGAGCAAGAAAAGAATCAAATCCATCATTACTGTAAACCAAATGGGAATATTTTCATCCTCAGCATTTTGTGAGGGAGGAAAAAAAACTTGCTCTCTACCTTCTTCTATTCTGTATCTGGGAACTATGAACTAAATTGATACAAGACAACTAAATAGGAGAAAAAGGAAAACAAACTTAAATGATGTTTTTAACTTTACATCCACAGGGACTACACAGAAAAGAAGTAGAACCTCCAAGGAATGGTTAGACTTGGTAGCTTATATGCCATTTTAACAGATGACAATAAATTATGGAGATGTGCCTAGAAAAAGGGAAGGAGGCTCTGGGCTTCTAGGAACAGTCAATTGTAGAAAGAAAAATATGTGAAAACTAATGGAATATGCGGCTACTTTAATAAGGTTTATTTGTGCAGACTGTTGGTGCCGACTTGCCATCTTCTTCCTGACCATAGAATTCCCACAGAGAGGAGATTTATGGCAGTTCTCATTTCTCAGAAGTTCCTGCATTTAGTCAAATAAGGGAAGTTCTGAGAAGGCTTCTTTCTGATTCAGTTGATTCTCAATTGCCTTCAGCTCAAAATAGTCCACATATCAAAATGGCATATTTGAAAGTGGCATATTCTGATGCTCCTCAGCCCCAGGGGCAGAGTGACTATGGGATCAAGAATCTTCCCATCAACTGCACAAGCAACAGATTAAATCTCTCTGATCAGCTAAGTAGACTCTTCAGTGCAATAAGAAATCAAAATGACCATCCAGAACCATTTTACAAAGAGAAAGAAGCTGGCAGGTAGAAGAACAGGAGATCTCATGCAATTCTAGAACTTAATTTCTGGAAGATGGATTCAATTAGAACATCGTGTTTAGCTCACTGTTTTTACAGGTGAAGTAAGGCTGCTGTAGCCTCCCTTAAGGTCTTCAGCTAGCAGATAACACACAAAGAGCTTAAACAGGTCTACTGACTTCCAGTCCAACTCAATACATTGATCAGTCAGTCAGCTCAGTGACTCAGTCGTGTCCAACTCTTTGCAACCCCATGAACCGCAGCACGCCAGGCCTCCCTGTTCATCACCAACTCCCGGAGTTTACTCAGACTCATGTCCATTGAGTAGGTGATGCCATCCAACCATCTCATCCTCTGTTGTCCCCTTCTCCTCCTGCCTTCAATCTTTCCCAGCATCAGGGTCTTTTCAAATGAGTCAGTTTTTTGTTATCAGGTGGCCAAAATATTGGAGTTTTAGCTTCAGCATCAGTCCTTCCAGTGAACACCCAGGACTGATCTCCTTTAGTGTGGACTGGTTGGATCTCCTTGCAGTCCAAGGGATCCTCAAGAGTCTTCTCCAACACCACAGTTCAAAAGCATCAATTCTTCGGCACTCAGCTTTCTTTATAGTCCAACTCACACATCCATACGTGACTACTGGAAAAACCATTGCTTTGACCAGATGGAACTTTGTTGGTAATGTCTCTGCTTTTTAATATGCTGTCTAGGTTGGTCATAACTTTTCTTCCAAGGAGCAAGCGTCTTTTAATTTCAGGGCTGCAATCACCATCTGCAGTGATTTTGGAACCCAGAAAAATAAAGTCAGCCACTGTTTCTACTGTTTCCCCATCTATTTACCATGAAGTGATGCCATGATCTTAGTTTTCTGAATGTTGAGCTTTAAGCCAACTTTTTCACTCTCCTCTTTCACTTTCATCAAGAGGCTCTTTAGTTCTTCTTCACTTTCTGCCATAAGGGTGATGTCATCTGCATATCTGAGGTTATTGATATTTCTCATGGCAGTCTTGATTCCAGCTTATGTTTCATCCAGCCCAGCATTTCTCATAATGTAGTCTGCATACAAGTTAAATAAGCAGGGTGACAATATACAGCCTTGATGTACTCTCTTCCCGATTTGAAGCCAGTCTGTTGTTTCATATCCAGTTCTAACTGCTGCTTCCTGACCTGCATACAGATTTCTCAAGAGGCAGGTCAGGAGGTCCGGTATTTCCATCTCGTTCAGAATTTTCCATGGTTTGTGGTGATCCACGCAGTCAAAGGCTTTGGCATAGTCAATAAAACAGAAATTGATGTTTTTCTGGAACTCTCTTGCTTCTCCAATGATCCAACAGATGATGGCAATTTGATCTCTGGTTCCTCTGCCTTTTCTAAAACCAGCTTGAACATCTGGAAGTTCATGGTTCACATGTTGCTGAAGCCTGGCTTGGAGAACTTTGAGCATTACTTTACTAGTGGGTGAGGTGAGTGCAATTGTGCAATAGTTTGAGCATTCTTTGACATTGCCTCTCTTTGGGATTGAAATGAAAACTGACCTTTTCCAGTCCTGTGGCCACTGCTGAATTTTTCAAATTTGCTGGCATATTGAGTGCAGCACTTTCACAGCATCATCTTTTAAGATTTGAAATAGCTCAATTGGAATTCCATCACCTCCACTAGCTTTGTTCATAGTGATGCTTCCTAAGGCCCACTTGACTTCGCATTCCAGGATGTCTGACTCTAGGTGAGTGATCATACCATTGTGATTATCTGGGTTGTGAAGATCTTTTTGGTATAGTTTTCTGTGTATTCTTGCCACCTCTTCTTAATATCTTCTGCTTCTGTTAGGTCCATACCATTACTGTCCTTTATTGCGCCCATCTTTGCATGAAATGTTCCCTTGGTATCTCTAATTTTCTTGAAGAGATCTCTAGTCTTTCCCATTCTATTGTTTTCTTCTATTTCTTTGCATTGATCACTTTGCATTGAACACAATACTTTGGTAAAGCCAACTGATTTATCAATCAGGGATTTGCTGGCAGATGTGCCCTACAACATCACACGGGAGACATGCCTCCATCCTCAATACAGTCTATATCGGTACAAAGAGAATAGCTGCAGGACTTCCTTAAAAGCACCTTTATCTTTGATGCTAAGTGGTGTATGAAAGACTGACCTATCAGATATAATATAATATATTCAGTCAATAAATGTCAGACCAAAAATATTATAGATTAAAGAAAAAACAGATTTCAGTGGACCTTCTCCATCAATTCTACAGAAGCAAGTTATAAGTTAAAAAAGACTATACAATAAAGAAAAGAAAAATGTTCCTGTTCCCTAACCAATGTCCATGGACTATTTTCCATAGCAACTTAAATAAAAATTCCAATACAGGTTCCTTTTGATACTATTGTTCCTTTCATCTGACACATCCCTCTATGCTATCTGGATAAAAAGAAGCTCATAATACAAAAAGGAAAGAGCATTTGTAGGTTGCAGATTCTCTTATAGCTGTCAGAGAAACATCGAGGCATGTTTTAAAGATTCTTTACAAATATAATTCTGCTGGATGGAAGGGGAGTTTGGGGGAGAATGGATACATCTACATGTATGGCTGAGTCCCTTTGCTCTCCACGAAACTATCATAATATTATTAACCAGCTACACTGTTGTTGTTTTTCAGTTGCCAAGTCATGTCTGACTCTTCACAGCCCCATGGACTACAGCACACCGGGCTTCGGCTATACTCCAATATAAAATATTAATATACTCCAGCATATTTATCAGCTATACTCCAAAATAACATAAAAAGTTTAATAATATATATATTTCTGGAATAATCCTTTATTCTTTCAATAGAAAAATTCAAGTTTTAAGACTATGTTAAAAATGAGAAAGAGGGGACTAGACTTTTACACTTATTAATACTTCATCAGTTGGGTTCAGTCTCTTAGTCATGTCCGACTCTGCGACCCCATGGACTGCAGCATGCCAGGCTTCCCTGTCCATCACCAACTCCAAGAACTTGCTCAAATTCATGTCCATCGAGTTGGTGATGCCATCCAACTATCTCATCCTCTGTCATCCCTTTCTCCTCCTGCCTTCAATCTTTCCCAGCATCAGGGGCTTTTCCAATGAGTCAGTTCTTCACATCAGGTGGCCAAAGTATTGGAGCTTCAGCTTCAGCATCAGTCCTTCCAATGAATATTCAGGACTGATTTCCTTTAGGATGGACTAGTTTAATATTCTTTCAGTCCAAGGGACTCTCAAGAGTCTTCTCCAAACCACAGTCAAAAGCACCAATTTTTCAGTGCTCAGCTTTCTTTCTAGTCCAACTCTCACATCCATACCTGACTACTGGAAAAACCATAGCTTTGACTAGACGGACCTTTGTCGGCAAGGTAATATCTCTGCTTTTTAGTATGCTGTCTAGGTTCGTACTACTACTTCATAGCACAGTTGTATTTTACTAATTCTAGAATATCTCTTAGTGACCTCACCAAAGTAGGACAGGCACAAGAATAAGCATTTGAAAATAAAAAGTTAAACGGGCAGTACAGAGCATTCATCAGGGAGGAAACAACATATAAAACAAATGCACAGAAATGGAAAATTACTAGTTATGTTCCAAGAAATTGTTCCTGGAAACATGTTCCAGGTGAGCAAATTCCACTGCCAGTGTTGGCTCTGGAGTCCAACAGATCAGATTCTGAATTGCCCTTCTGCCTTGTATCAGGAAATTTACCACTCTTTGACTCAGTTTCTGTTTTGTAGAGTGGGAATAAGAATTCTTATAGCGTGGTGGCAAAGATGAAATAAATGAATATGAAGTTCTTAACAGTTCCTAGCAAATAGTAAGAGGTAAACAAATATAAGTGATTAAACTAATTATTATTACTAGTTGCTACAGTACACAGTTTATATAGAGAAACAAGAGAACATGTACTAGTAAGTGGTTGTGAGATATACCAAATACAGACTCAAAACCAGGCAAAGCAAGGTAACTGGGCAGAGGAAACCCAGAAGAAATGCCCCCAAAAGTAATTAAAATCGCCATGGGGACACAACTCTCTCTGAGTCCACCCATGTATCTATCCACAGGTACTATAGTCTTTTTCCTCCTAATAAACACTTGTCTCACTACTCTCCATCTCCATGTGGAAACTCATCTCTACAAAATTGACAGGCCAGGGTCTTGATCCCTTGTGGTGTAGTGGCCAGGACTGAACACCCTCACTGCCTTAGCCTCACTTCAATCTCTGGCCAGGAGCTGAAATCCTGCCTCAAGGTGCTGCAGGATGAGGCCACTCGAGATCAGTTGGGTCCAATCGTGAACTATCATCTATAATGTATACCATCAAATCTACCGAAATGGTTACTGAAATCTCAAGGATATGTTAGAAGAATGCTCAGAAGACAAACTGTCTTAAGAAAAATCACTTGGGCCCATTATTAACTCATCATCATGTACCCTTAAAAACACTCTCTCCTCATTTGGAGATGTACCATCAGAGAGAGGCGAAGGAGACACTTTTATTATAGGAAAACCTGCTTTGGATTAGCACTTGGGGGAGGCACTGAACACTAGTAAATCTTTGCTTCATGCTCATTAAAGTGAAAAAGCCAAAAACTCTAGCTTGAATCCATTTCTGATACGGCAGATAACAACCAAAATCACAAGCATTGTTAAAGCATTTCAACTAACATATAAAACAAAGGCAGTGAACTGCTCCTATGTCTCCTAAATAAAAATGACCTGTGGATTTCCTATGTAAAACCGTCATTTTGAAAGCTTTAATGTGGAAACTTTTCCTAAGGAATAAGGGATGCCATGCCCACTGGCTTGATTTGCAGTTATGTCTATTTTTGTTAATTGTGCATGGTTACTCATAATTCTTAGCAAATGTGTTTAATTTGGATGATGTCATTTTCAACTTTATATGAAGTTGTACTTTGTATGTTTCTTCCTAGATCCCAGATTACAACTCTTCAAAGGCAGCACAACAATGCTTTGTGTTTCTCTATGTGCCAAAAGCAGTCATAATAGAGTTGAAATGCATATGCCACAAGCACTGGGTTGAATAAATTGCACCTTTATCCAAAAGAGTGAAATATTGTTCCCAGTCATTATTCTTTTTCTACAGGGTATTTTTCATACAAAGAATCTAAGAATTAATGAAATTAGATGAAAGATTTTGGCGTGTCAGACACAGTGAAATTACTTCCAGTTACTAGAGTCTCAGAAAATCCGTACCAAGAGGGTGTTTCAGGAGATTCATGGGTAGAGGTTGTAGGAAATGAATCACTAAGGTCCCTCAAAACTCTGAGATTCTATGATTAAATATTCTACCAATCCTATTTCACAAATATATATTTTAATGGTTCCTAACAGATCCTATTTTACTCATTTTTGAAAGGTCATTTAATTTTTTTAAGTGAGTTAATTAGTGAGCAGTGTAGTCTTGAATGATTTTGGGTGGCAATACTACCCTATTACCCTCTAAAAGCTAAGGTGACACCAATTAAATTAAGGGTGACTGATAACTCTCCTTTATTACTACACCTGTATTCATATTTATATACTTTTCATTAATGCTCCTGGGGTCAGTTAAAAGATAAAGGGGAACTCAAATCAGCTCATTAATGAAATTTAAAAGTCGAGATTCCAGGCTCTATATGCTAATTACTTTCTGCCACCACTAAGGCATTTTATACTGCAAAGATGAACACACAAGAAATGAAAGAGATTGTCTGGAAATGAACCTAGAAGAAAGAAAAAAAAAACTAACATGGAGAATAAACAAGATCAGCAATCCTGCCAATTCTTCTCTTGCCCCAGTGGTGCCTTTAACTTATTAATGTTGGCTGATGCTATTCTAGGCTGACCTGCTATTATAAAAGCTTCACTGTTTGGTAACCAAGGGGGAAAATATTCTTACAGCTGATAACCTGATTACGACTTTTGAAGACAAGGGACAAATCAGGTAATGATCTTTCTTCATGGAACTTCTGTACTTTGTCATCAGTCAAGGTTTCAGGACATCAGAATGTGACCTCTTCAGTCCTTGTGCTTCCTACATTGTGTAACACTGGCTGGTACAAGGAAAATGACAATAGAATCCTAATTGGCTCTCAATACAAGTAGAGTGATCACCATGCAAATCATTAATCCAGACTCATATTATTTATTCTAAATAAAAGAGCATTAACAACCTCTTTTATTTGAAAGTCCCTTTGTGTCATTTAAAAGTATGACCAGGTGTGACACTGAAGCATTTTTGTCAGAGTATAAACTCTTGCTACATTTGCAGCTTCTTCCTGACATTAGCATTTCAGTTGAATGGTGATGATTAAATCAATTTTAACATAATCATTGAGAGCATTCTTTGCAAGTTTTAAAAAGATGCTGTAGGGACTTCCCTGGTGGTCCAGTGGTTAAGAATCCACCTTCCAATGCAGGGGACATGGGTTTGATCCCTGGTCAGGGAACTAAGGTTGCACGTGGGGAACTAAGCGTGCGAGTCACAACTATTGAGTCTGTAAATAAACAAATAAAAGATGCAGTACACATGAATATTTCCCTTGCAATTCTGAAACCTAGTGAAAATACTACATTGATAATATTCTATTAAACATGGAAACTAGAGTTTTACTATTACTTCTTCATTCACACTGTGTGGAAGATGATCTTCCATAAGATTATTGCATTTTATCTGTTCTGCATATTGTTGAAGGGCCCTATGTCTCTTTAATCTTTCCTAAGAAAAGCGCATTTATTCCCTTGAAATCAGCACACATTATGTAACCTTCAAACAATACCTCTTCTGGGGAATCTTTCCTGATAACTTCCAAAACAAATTTTCTCCTCCTTATGTCACCATATTTTACTTTTTCTTTATCGTTCACAATTCTGGGGGGCATCATTCACTTGGACTCTGACCGGAACAGGAGCCCCTTGAGTTGTGTAGACACGATGCACATAAACACAGGTAGCAGACCTGAGGAGACTGATCTCATCACCTTCTCTATGATACTACCTGGGAGCCAGGGCATATCATTCAAAGCAATAAAAATAACATTTTAGAAATATAAGCAAGTTTAAGAGCAAAATAGCAAATACTGAAACATCGATAATGCTACTGATTAAATCCAGTGGTGAGAAGGGAGAAAGCAGCAGAAAGTGAAAGCATCTAATTTTAACACTGAGCAAATAAGGAAGCAACAAATACCATGTAAGTTAATGGATGACCAATAATGCTACATAAAGTATCATTTAAAAGGCAACCACCAAGCAATTATCCAAACCTAGCTAAAAGAAAAACTGGTCACAAACCAGTAAATTAGACCACATAGTGAGAAGCTTATGAAAACTTATAATTACATAAAATCTATCATAAGGCAAATGAAGAAACAATCATAACTATTATATCAATAAGTATAAAAATAATATATACCACATGTGATATATATACATATATGTATGAATATAAACAAATGTGATACACATACAAACAAATCGTTAAAATATTGCTGAAGGACACACACTGAAGAATTTGTTCAGATTTCCAGAATAACTGTGTGACAAACTTGGCATACATGTCTCTCCCCAGTGAAACAGCCATTTAACTGGTAAAAATTACAAAACGCAAACATTTTAAATCACTGGAAATTGACCTAAAGGCATACTGCAAATCAATAAGCATTTATTCAAGAAAACCCCTAAATGTCTATAAGAACACTGGGAGTCTAAGACATTTCAGCCAGAAATGGTTCCCATTCCTCCCCCAGCTCCATGTTACAAAATGTCTCCTCTCTTTCTTGAGGCCGAGAGGATGGGAGCTCCTTTTTAACACCACTCTCAGCCAAAAGGTTTTGATTTCACCCCAAGAGAGGTGGGCTGCCAGCATCTCTCACCTCAGTCACCAGCCCTTCAAGTAAAGAGGATTAATCCAATCATGAGGGAAAGAGGGAATATTTCCATTAATAGTGTAGATATATTAAAAAGTGAAATTGAATCCATTTCTCACTTTGCATACCAGAATAACAAAAATTTAAATACAAATAAACTCATAAAAGTAACATAAAATAATACAGAATTCCTTTACAACCTGAGAGTGAATACAGCCTTTGTTTCTGAAAATGCAAAATCCATAAAATACTAATAACTTACTACAAAAAGAAAAAAATTTCCATTTGGCAAAAAGTAATAAGCAAAATTAAAAGGTATATGACAAATTGAGAGAAAACATCTGTAACCTTAATATAGATAAATGGTTAATCTTTCTAATATATAGGAAGTTTTAGAAAACAATAAGGGAAAGATTAGCAACAATAAACAAAAGGATCCAAAGTATAAACAGATAATTCTCAGAAAAATTCAAATGACTCTGACAGATGTCAACTTCATTATAAAAAGAGAAATGCAAATTACATTACCCTGAAATACCATTTTTAACCTTTTAGATTGGCAAAAAAAGTTTTATGACATATCCCAGCCATGGAGCTGTGGAGTATAAAGTTTTACCATGTGCCCCCATGGAAGGCAAATAGTATCTATCAAAGTTACAAATACATATAATTTTTGACAGAGCAATTCCACTTTGGGGTTTATACAACAGATATAAGTACTTGAATATGTGCAAAATAATGTATGTATAACTGTATTCGCTGAAGCATTATCAGCAAAGGATTGGGAGATAACTTTACTATTTCTCCATAGGGGACTGGTCAAATAAATTACAGTATATCTCTTCAAAGGATATACCTATGCAGTCATTTTTTAAAACTGCATAAACTCTCCATACTGACTGAAATAGAATATTGTTTAGAGAAAAAGCAAGGATTAGAACAGTGTGTTTAATACTATATTTTTTGTAAAAAGTGAGAACCTAAGTGTATATATTTGTTTTTGTTTGCATATACAAATAGAAACTCTGGAAGGACATACAAGGAACTAATAATAATAGTATCTTAATAATGTGGGCCATAGGAACTGGATGGGGACAAGTGTGAGATCAGGAGGAAAGCTTTTCAAAGTATTTTTTGTTGTTATTTAGTCGCTAAATTGTGTCCGACTCTTTTGTGAACCCATGGACTGTAGCCCACCAGGCTTCTCTGAACATGGGATTTTTCCAAGCAAGAATACTGGAGTGGGTTGCCATTTCCTTCTCCAGTGTATCTTTCTGACCCAGGGATCGAACTACACCCCAGAAACAGATCTATCCCATCATTTGCATACTATTAATCAACACTTTTCTAGTGAAACTAGAAGATATTAAGCCTCTATTAATGTAATTTCTAATCTACTTAATCATCTTTGCTATGTGAGCTTCAGAGATTAAACACTTCCATGTGTTGCTCTTCAATGTATTTCATAATTCACATGAATTAGAAGTTTATATGTAGGATAATAATATTTATACGGGCTTCCCTGGTGGCTCAGATGGTAAAGAATCTGCTTGCAGTGCAGCAGACCCAGGTTCAACCCCTGGGTTGGGAAGATCCCCTGGAGAAGGGAATGGCTACCCAGTCCAGTATTCTTGTCTGGAGAATTCCTGGACAGAGGAGCCTGACAGACTACAGTCCATAGGTTTACAAAGAATAGGACAAAACTGAGTGACTAACACACACAATAATTTATATAATATAAAATTCAATTACTTAGTCTTTGAAATATGAGAATTTTGGACAGCCAAAAATTCTAGATAATTAAATCAGTCATCATTATATTGCCTATGAAGTCGCTCAGTCATGTCCGACTCTTTGCGACCCCATGGACTGTAGCCTACCAGGCTCCTCAGTTCATGGAATTTTCCAGGCAAGAGTACTGGAGTGGGTTGCCATACATAAATATTATATATTTATATCAAAAGTGTAATCTATCATATATCATATTATATATAATCTATGTATATAACTGAATATATAATTTATTCTAGTCTAATATATAATCTATTATATAGATACATAGTAGACATGGTATAAATTTATGCATAATAGATATAAAAAGGCCTATTAAAATATGTGGGTTTATTTACACAGTTTAGCTCTTTCACCTATTTCTTGTTTTTCTCTCCCTGCCATTACTACTGGTGCCCCTATTTTCTCCCTATTTCTTCAGAGCACTTTTTCTCCCTCTTTCTAATTCTCTCATTTTATATCTATTATGATCATAGAAATCACACATTAAAGGTTCTTTAAAGAAATTGTAATGTTACGATTAGGCTCTGAAATAAGAGCTAAAGGAATCACTTGAAGCCATGGGCGTGGGATTTTTAACGGAGGCACTTAGAGACATCTACGTTGGCTGAGTATAGAACTTTGTTGCTTATTGCTTTGGGCTACCTCTATTAGAAGACTGTGTCACTATATGAGTTGGGGCAAGATTAGGAATCACTATAGGGCTTCCCTGGTGGCTCAGATGGTAAAGAAACTGCCGGCAATGCGGGAGTCTCGGGTTTGACTGCTGAGTGGGGAAGATCCTCTGGAAAAGGGAATGACTACTGTCTCTTAACCGGAGAATTACATGGACAGAGGAGCCTGTTGGGCTACAGTCCAGGGGGTCACAAAGAGTTGGACACTACTGAGTCACTAATGCTTTCACTTTCAGGTATCACTATAAGAAATGCCTACCCCATTCTATTTATGCCTTGCTTTCTTATAAAAAAAAATTTATTAAATTGCATACAAAATCATAAGATAAAAAGTTGCTTTAAAGTAAAGAAAAAATGATGTGTAGTATAAAGCAAGGGAAAGAAAAGACAGGCAGGGGAAAGACTCATCACAGTGCCAACCAGTTCCCACATTTTCCAAAGATGAGTAACAGATCCTGTTTTATGCTTTGTAGTCAATCCAAAGAAGGTAACAAAATTCATACCGTCTACTTAGTGTAAATAAAACAACTGCTTCGACAGAGCACAGATTTTGTGAATAGTGAGTCCCAAAAGCAATTTTTCCTTAGATTCTCATCAAGAAGTCACTGTGAAGCATAAAAATAGCATCTTCAACCACTTTATAAGAGATGCAAAGATGAATATCACTGGACTGTTTTTATAAAATTCTACAACATAAGTTAACAGCATAACTCAATGGAAAAAACTCTATGGGGAAAAGAAAATGTTTCGGCTCATTGAAAACACATAAAATGACTCATTACGAAACAAAACAACAGTTGACTCCCTGTGGCTGCTCCTGGTGGCCCAATGGCAGTGTTTTTGACAGCATCAGGTACACATGTGGTAATATGACAGCGTGAATCTACTTAACTCCTCCCATCACTGATGGGTACTGGACAGGCCCTCCAAGTCCTAACAGTCTGTCCCAGTGTCCCAGCACATCAGATAAATCTTGATTTAAGCCCAGGAAACACAGTGGTGAACTTCATTGTTATTCCAGATATCCACTTAAAATATGGTTGCTCACTATGGGCTTTAGAACAAGAAAAGTAGAGACAAATAAATCAAAAGGAGCAAAAGACTCATTGGAGACATTACTGATGGTGGTTAGTAAACAATGCATGAAGCAAACTGGATGAACTACTAGCTTATGTTTAAAGGCACATCCAACATAAAAAGGAGAAAATGAAAGAAACTTCAACAAATGGATACAGAACTATACTTTTTGGCCTGTGAAAGCAAGCCAAAATGGTAACCCTGACTGCTTTACTTTACTTTCTATATAAACAAGCAGCATTAGCATTTCCTGAGAGCAAGGGGTAAAAAATTGTTTATAATGAGGTAAGATTTGGAATTAAAAACACAAACAGCAGTGCGCTTGAACAAAGCTAGATTATCTAGTGCAAACAATGGGTCAATTGTCTATGGAGTGAAAAGATAACCAAATTCCCAATGCCGGGGGCCTAAAAGGATAGCTGTTACACTGAAAGTTTTTATGCATCAATTTTCTTACCTCTTAGAGAAGGGAACAGTTTAACCTTGACATCAAAAGCACTGCACACACCAAAGCCTAAAAGTAACTTAGTGCTCAAATGAAGTAGGTTTGAACCTCTTGGAAAGATGTATGACTGTCAACTATTATACTAATCTTTAACTTTATGCTCAAAAAGTGGACATTAAAGATTCATTGAACTTAGCAGTTCTAAGAAAGAGTGCCAGAAATGCAGTTCTTAAAATGCAAACCCTAAAATACAGACTATATCTGAGTAAGTTACTTTGTTCAGCACCAAAACCATGCCAATAATACTAAAGCATTTAAATACTTTTTTTTATCAGAAGATGCTAAGGGATCAGCACTCTTGATTGGAAGAAACAGATACCATATATATATACAGAAAGAGGCAGCTTTTCTAACAAAACTTCAGGAAAATCATGGGTAAAGCTAGGCCTCAAGCTAGGACCAGAGCCTGAAAAGGGGCCAAGGCTCCCTATCCTTAGGCCTTTCATTGCCACTTTCTTGGTGTGTTGGTTTTTTTCCCTCCAACCTGAGACCCACTTCTTCCCCACAGCAGGAAACACAAAGCCAGTGACTCTCTGCTAGCATCTTTGTGCGCTGAGATAAAGGTTTCCCTTCATTTACTTTATTCTGTGATAGGTCCAACTGAACCACCTGCTTACTCTCAGGCAAATCTTGTAGCCAGTGTAGTTTCTGTCATTGGCCTGGTTTGGATCATGAGCCTACCCTTAAAGCGAGGGGCAGAGATTTATGATTGGAGTTAGGAAAGAGAAGAAGTTCCTATAAAAGAAAGAAGAATACACTGGACCACAGAGAGGGAGAAGGAATGAGTCAAATAAACAACTCATAGGAAACGTAGCTCATTTTGCTCTACTGAGCATTTAGGACACTTCAGGCCATGTCTAAGTTGCTTACAGCATAGAGAATTGTTTCAGAACACTAGAGCCATGATCTTATTAAGGTCTCAGTAATCCTTACGTTTACCCTGCATTAGCCCAGCATGAATAAAAGCTGGTTTCAAAGTCCCATAATTGACAGCATGAGTGACACCAATGTATACTTATGTTAATAGAAGCCAATATCCCCTCCATAAGGAACAATCAAAATTATAAAACTAATTCAAAGGAGCACAGTTGTATTAAGAGAGCTTGGCAACAGATCACCATGCAGCTCAACAGAAACCCTTGAGAGCCTCAAGTGTGAAGAGGCAAGAATGACTTTTATCTAGATGGAAAAAGAATCTAAAAATGATTGGATATATATAAATGTATAACAGATCCACTTTGCTGTACACCCAAAACTACCACAACATTGTAAATAAACTATACCTCAATAAAAAAAAAAATTTTAAAGAATGGCTTTTATGTAAGATGCTATTGTATGGAATTGGGTGTTTCTAAGGTACGTTAAAATAAACCTCTTCTAGCAATAAGTTGAGCTGGATATTCTGAAAAGTCCTTACTGTAAAACACATAGAGAATAGAATAGCAAATAAAATATAGCAAATATCCATTTAAATACACAGTTGTATGTCAAAGAGATTGAGAGAAATAAGGGGGGTGGGGGCATGTTGAGGGGAAATAACACCACAAAGCAGAAAACCTGAATGGTCAAAGTGAACAAAAATTATGACTGCCCTGGGAACATTTGCCAATTCCAAGAATCTAGAAACTTGGATCTCAAAGCTGTGCAAGGGACAGAAGGCAAGGCTTTGAGCCTCCACAAGGTAAAGAATTGGATAAATTCAGAACTCATGAATCAGGAAATAAAAGCTTCTAACAAAAGAAAAGAAATGGAAGGAGAACTTGTCCATCTCTGAGTCTCAGTCCTGGGAAAGGGAAAAAAAAACCTCCCCTTGAGAATGAAAAAACCACAGCCCTACCCTGAAACTGGTTTGGACTTTGAGTTTATACTTCAGCAGGGTCTAAGGAAACCTAAGCCAAGAAAGAAATGTAAAGAAATCCCAGGTAGGGAATGTTTTGAAACACCAGGCTGAAACGAATATAAAACTTGTCTTGAGTGACCCACTCACAACTGGGGCCCACAAACTTCCCACCAATAATGAATGGCTGAATAAGCACCCACAAATCAAAACTGCAAAATGCATAAATTAGGTGTTGGTTCTGCTGACTCTGGCTCATATTAGCTTATTTCCTTATGTAGAAGTAGAAGGGGGTCAAGAATTTTTTTAAACTCCATCAATTCAATAGATATCAGAAAAGGAGTAGGGGGAAGAAGCATAAAAAATTTGAGGCAAAAAAGCACCTAAATAAGAGAGTATAATAAATCTAAATATCAGTAATCATCATAAAGTTAAATGCCTTAAAGTGGCCATTCAAACACAAATAATGAAACTAGACTCAAAAAATGAATCTACTTGTGCAGTTTAGAAAATCCCCCCTAAAACCTCGGGAAATATATACAAAGAACTCTTAAAACTCAACAATAAAAAAATAAACAGCCCAATTAAAAAAATGCACCAAAGACCTTAACAAACTCCTCACCAAAGAAGATACCTACACGGCAAATAAACATATGAAAAGATGCTCCACATCATGAGTCATCGGGGAAATGCAAATTAAAACAGCTGAGATACCGCTACACACTATTAGAATGGCCAAAACCCAGAACACTGACATCAAACACTGATGAGACTGTGAAGCAACAGGAACTCTCATTCATTGCTGGTGGAAATGCAAAATGGCACAGCCACTTTGGAAGACAGTTTGGCAGTTTTTTACAAAACTAAACATCCTTTTACCATGTGATCTAGCAATTGTGATCCTTGGTATTTACCCAAAGGCATTGAAAACTTATGTCCACACAAAAATCTGCATGTGGATGTTTATAACACTTTTATTTACAATTGCCAAAGTTTGGAAGAAACCAAAATGCTCTTCACTAGGTAATGGACATCCATGCAATGGAATATTATTCAGCCAAAATAAAGTGAGCTACCAATCCAAGAAAAGAATGGAAGAAACTTAAACGCATATTACTAAGTAAAAGAAGTCAATCTAAGAAGGCTACATATTGAACAATTCACACTTTACGACATTCTGAAAAAAGGCAAAATTATGAAGACAATTTTGAAAAACCAAGTTTGTGGAGAGAGCGGGATGGAAGAAATGAATAGAGCACAGAGGATTTTTACAGCAGTGAAAATACTTTGTATGATATTATAATAATGGATATCCATCATTATACTTTCATCCGAACCCGTAGAATGCACAACACTAAGAGTGAACCCTAAGGTAAACTACGAACTTTGAGTGATTATGATGTGTCCACGTAGGTTCATCCTTTGTAAGAAATGTACCATTCTGGTGGGTGACATTGATAATGGGCCAGGCTATGCATGCATGGGAACATGGAGTAGACATCAGCATAGAGAACAAGTGTCGTGGTGTATTTCCTATTGGTGATGGATCCAGACCACTAAAATAATCAGCCCTTTAATGCTCCCTCCTGATGATTCACAGCCTCAAAAATAGTTCAGATCTTATCAAAATATCACATACACAAGAAGCATTCAATGTACACTTTAATAAAAATAGAGCACATTTGAGGAGACTACAGCAGTGATACATCTTCTCAGGTGGCACAGTGCTATGAATCTGCCTGCAATGCAGGAGATGCAGAAGACGCAGGTTCGATCCCTAGGTCAGGAAGATCCCCTGGAGGAGGAAATGGCAACCCACTCCAGCATTCTCAGCTGGAGAATACCATGGACAGAGGAGTCTGGAAGGCTGCAGTCCATGGGGTTGCAAAGAGTTGGACACAACTGAGCAACTGAACACACACACAGCAGTACTAACTGAAGTTCAAACTCTATTCTATTTCACACTTCAAGGTTTCCATCTTCCACTACTACCATTTCTACTACATCCCTGCCTTTTGCTCCTTGTTTCTCTGATCTAGTTACTTCCACCCTCTCTTCCATCCCTTTCCTCAAAGGGATAAGAATGGGTGGAAAATCACAGAGGACAGGTAAGATCCAAAAAGGGGCTCAAGAAGACCTTTTGATTCACCCTGCACAAGGCCAGACCTAAGTGCTGATTTTCTGTCTTCCGTTTTCTCAGTTTCTTTCACCTTTTGCTCCTATCTAGGCATCACCTGCTCTGAATTGAAGCACTGCTTCTAACATCCTCTAACACAAAGAAATAACCAAAGCCCTGAAAGTCTAGAGATCAGGGATAGGTATTTGAATCATTTGACTTTAAACCAATTCTTCAAAAAATCCATTAACTTCAACATGGCATCTATACGCACACAGAAAACTTCATCTACACACCACCACAAAAGCAGTAGCAGCCCTTGCCATGATTCTTGAGAATCCCCTCACTTCTGCTGAGATGCAGAAGATGGCCAGGCCTGCCTCATCAGGAAGGACATTATGTTATATGAGAATCATAGTGGTTGGGGCTGAGAGTGTTCTGGTACATAAGGGATGAAAGTGAGGATATTTCTTATTTACAGATGCATATCCTTTATTCTCCAAATCCTGAGTTCAAACACCTCTTGGTTCATATCTTTTAGCAAAATCTCATTGCATAACTGATGGAGTTGCCCATTGCATTAATAAAGTCATAATTCCATTGACTTGAAATGGATTAAATATGTACTTATCTTTAAAAGAAAAACTAAAGGAAATAGGCTTCAGCAAAAAAATTGTCATGTCTGCAGTGTATGAAGATGGTTTGATTTCAGACATAATGTATTTAAAGAATCATGTCTGTAAAGCGGTGCTGCATCCACACAGCTCATATCTACATTTATTTCCTGAACTTGATTTGCTACTTTTTTTTCCTTTGTGCTGCTCATTATAGAATTAATATTTATATCATCATTAGAGAATTATAGTTCATTCACCAAATCAAAACTGCAGTCTAATTCCATCACATTTCAAAGTTAGGACATGTTAAGGGGCCCTTTTGAAGGTCATTAAGCATCACAGAAAGAGTCATGATATACATTTCCTTGCATACCAAGGATGCAAGAATCCCAACAGTCTGATCGACTCTGGCTGTATTGTGAGGAGACTGTTTTGGTCAGTTCAGTTCAGTTCAGTTATTCACTTGTGTCTGACTCTGCGACCCCATGGACTGCAGCATGCCAGGCCTCCCTGACCGTCACCAACTCCTGGAATTTACTCAGATTCACGTCCATTGAGTCAGTGATGCCATCCAACCATCTCATCCTCTGTCATCCTCAACCACAGGTTATTAGCACTGAGTTGCTAGGTGACCAGTTGCACAGAGCTTCACTTAAGTTACTGAATAAAAACTGACTTGGGATCTTCAGTATAACGGTAGTTGGAGGTGACTAAAGGAATAAGTGCTAAAGGAATAAGGACTGAGTCCCAGGGTAAGTCTACAAAGAGCAAAGTAGTAAATGTATTTTCAATCACAATTTCTACAACAGATCAACTGTAATTCTTAACAGCTAACCCAGTCCTGAAGTGAATGTCGAGTAAGAGTAGCTGTATCTTTATTCCAAACCACCTGAATTCACTGAATTTTATTAATACACTATTTTATTATATCAAATAAATTCTACTCCTTGATTCCTTAAAACAACTTCTGCAACACTTTGTAGATAAAATTATAAATTTGCATAGTTACTTCATTTGAAGTTATTAAACTGCTAAGACTGCAAAACTGATTAAACTAATTTTCATTGAACTCTAATCATTCAAGGAAAAAATGCCTTTCCCCTCAAAAAAATACCAATTTCCTAGAAATGCATTTCATGGCTTTATTTCCTTTGCTAATTGATCCTGGTCATTTAATTCAATAACTTTTATAAAGTTAAAATTATAAAGCTTTAATTGACTTTTGCTTCACTTCCAATTATGTCTAATTTGTTTCTATTAAGTCTCATTAAATCCAATTATGGTTGGACTAATCGTAATTACTCCCAATAGTTCATTTACTCTAAAATAAGGACTCTTTCCTCTGTTACTTTCAAGTAATTTTTCACCAGAGTTAGGTAGGGTCTCTTAATCATATTAATACAAATGGCTTCCTATGTGCATCAATAGGTTTACATTTAGCACTTAGGCAATCCTCAGTAAAGCTGGCAAGATCTTTGATATGGTGCAGTAGTTATATAGGGAGCTTCCCAGTAGCCATCACTAATATCAGTTGTAATGGGTAGACAATCAGTTGGTTTCACACTTCATTACCTTAGTTATGAACCCACATCAGTTATAGAAACTTGCAAAAAATACAGAATTTGAATAAAAGTGAATGGCAATGAGAATAATGTTCACAGACAATTTGGAAGAGGGGTACTTTCTCAGAAATGATGGAGTTCTAGAGCTAGATCATTTTGTATTTTGCTTTTTAAACATCTATTTCCATCCTGATTAATTGTTGTAAAAGCCCACCAAGGAACACATATAACAAAAAATTTTTTAAAGATAATCTGGTCTTTCATTAAAGACTATATGAAAGACTCATTACTAACTTTTCCTAGAAGAAGGAAAGAGCAATAAGTTACTTTTTATGATGAAAAACAGAGAAAGAAGAAATGAAACAATATATACTTCAAGTGAAGAAAATAGAAATTTTTTTGTCTCTTCCTGATTTTCTATCCTGATATCAGAAAATATGGGAAAAGACAAAGTACATTTTTCAAGACAGGACTTGAAACAAATGATTGTTAAAAATTATTTTGCAGAGCTAACAAAAGTCTGACTTGTTTCTTCCACTTAAAGAACCTATGATACTTTATGATTCTATTTATAAGAATTATTGAAATAAAATTATAGACATGAACAGAATAGTGATTAACAAGGATAAGAACTACGGGGGAAAAGGGTTGAGGTGTGACTGCCAAGAGATATATAAGGAAGCATTGTGATGAAAACTTTTTTAAAAATTTATTAATATTCATTTTTTTAATTTTTGGCTATGCTGGGTTTTCATTGCTACACGTGGGCTCTTCTCTAGCTGTGCTGAGCTGGGGCTGCTCGCTAGTTCTGGTTCGCGGGCTTCTCATTACCATGGCTTCTCTTGTTGCCAAGCATGGGCTCTAGGCACATGGGCTTAGTTGCTCCACAGCATGTGAGATCCTCCTGGATCAGGAATCGAACCTGCGCCCCACGCATTGCAAGATGGATTCTTAACCACTGGACCACCAGGGAAGCCCTGTGGCACAGTTCTTTATCTTGGTTGTGGTAGCACTGATGACACAAATCTACACATGTGATAAAACTGTATATGTAAGCCATCCTGGGTTTTGATATTGTACTATAGAGATGCAAGATGTCACCACTGGGAGAAAATGAGTCAAGAGTACACACGAGGTCCCTGTGCATTTTTTGTAAGTTTCTGTGAATTTATATTTCAAAGTAACTTTTAAAACATAAGGCCTAAAATCCATCACTCTCAGAAAGAAAAAAAGTGAGGACTAACAGATCTGTTCAATAATGTCAGATATGCAGTCGTCCATAAGACAGCCATTTTCTGTCCATTCACAATGAAGCTGTCATTGAGCTCTTTCTATTGTGCTCTAAAGGACTAGAGCACTTTTTATAACACTTATTTGTTATTGACTTCGCACTGAACCCAAAATGCAAGATGATAGAATAAATAAATAAATAAACTGTGAAATAAAAATTATATCCCTGCCTCTGGTTCCTGACACAGAACTCCTAAATATCCCTTTAATTTCCTTAGTGATGAGAATGCTAGGAGTATCTTTTGCTCTAATACTTGGTCTTTGACTCCATCCATCTCACAGTGTCCCTAAACCCCTGGGATTTCCTGGTAGCTCTGTCTTCTGTCCTAATGAGGTGAGTCTTGGTAGACTCCTGGATGGGGCTGGTCATGGGAAAGGCCAAGCCAGGATTAGAGACTTGGAATTTTCAGCCCCATCTCCCATTTTCCAGAGAGGGAAAAAGAGGTGGAAACAGAGTTAATAACTGACCGTGCCTTTGTGATGAAGCCGATATAAGGTCCTAATACAACACAGTTTGGTCCACAATACAACCTGGATAACTTCCAGGTTGGTGTATACTTCTCCGTATCAGGAGGGTGATGCAGCCCAACTCCATGGGGACAGACCCTCCTGTGCTCAGGACCTCCCAGACCCTGCCCTACATCTCTCTTTAATCTAGCTGTTTATCTGCATCCTTTACTAGAAAATAAACAGATGAACACAAGTATTTCTCTGAGTTCTGTAAGCCATTCTAGCAGGAACCCCCAACTTACAGCTGATCAGTCAGAAACACAGACAACAACATGGGCTTGCAACTGGCATCTGAAGAAGTGGGCACAGTCCTGTGGGACTGAGACACTCATCTGTGGGAGATGACACTTTCTCCAGGTAACTAGTGTCATAACTGAGTTACACTGTGGGGCAACCTCCTGGTGTCACAGAATTTCTCGGTGTGGGAGGAAAAAAAAACATACATACACAACTGGTGTCAAAAGTGTTATGAGTGTGATAGTAACAGAAAAACACAAGGAAGAGTGATGTAGGTTTTCTCTCCAAAAGCAGTTAGTATTTTTATTTGTAAAGAGACATAATGATAAAAAATTAAACATTTGGGGTAAAGGATAGGATATCGATAAGGTTGCGGTGGCAAAATACATAGCAAAGAAGACAAAATAAAGGAATTGGAAATAAAATGGTCCAGTACTGTGAGAAATCCTGGGGCAGAGAAGTAGAAGAGCTGAGACTGAACTGTGTTCCTGCCTTAAACCTACTGAATAAACTGAGGTAACTCCTTTTCCCTGAGTCTCAGTTTTCTTTTCTACAAAATAGAATGAAAATCTCCAAGGCCCCCAAATACTGGCATTCTTTGGCTTTATATGGAGCCTTACTGTATCTCTAATTTCAATTTTAATAATGCTGACGTGCTACACTGCAAGCGGTATGTCTAAACACTCACACTGGTCCTGATAAATAATTAAATCTAGCATTTGGCAGCTGGAGGCTATTGCACTCTGTTAAGTATTCTTGAAACTCATTCTATCAGTGTATCAAGATAAAATGCCAACAACTTAATAGATGTAAAGCCTATTAGCAACTGTGACTGCTGTGTTATCTCAGAAGACTTTGTGAGGATAATGCTAAGAAGCAGCTCTTGCTGAAAATTAGCCTAATTTTCCCCCCCAAGATGCATCAGAATGATTAACCATTCCATTTGCAGAAATTAGCTGCTCTCAAATATCCAAATACCTTCCTAAAATTTGCAGTTTCTAGACTGACATTATTTCAATTCTTTACACAAGTATTCATTGCATCCTCATTTGGTTATACTTCTCAGGTGATTCAGATGGTTAAGAAACTGCCTGCAATGCCGGAGACCCAGGTTCAATCCCTGTGTCAGGAAGATCGCCTGGAGAAGGAAACGGCAGCCTACTGCACTATCTTGCTTGGAGAATGCCATGGATATTGGAGCCTGGTGGGCAACAGTCCACAGGATTGCAAAAAGTCTGACACAGCTGAGTGACTAAGCGTGCACACACACACGAATAACAGCAGCCGTGCAACTCATCACAACATCCTTATACACTTGTTTATGCTTGTGATCATAATAACGTCAAGCTTAAATTCCTATCAAAAAATCCATGTAGAACATGTGGCTAAATATCCAGGATGCTCATAAATAGTCAAAAGATAAAAGGCGGTGCAAGCAATCTCTGACAGTGCTGAGAAAAGACATCAAGATGAGCATTATCAAGTTAATAAAAAAAAAAATTCTTAACCAGCTGCTGAACATTAAAGTTATAATGTTGTCTGACACCGAGATATAAGCCTATCCAAGAACAGAGGTAATATACATAGGAACATCTCTGGTAA
The DNA here is from genome assembly GCF_019320065.1 of Cervus canadensis. NCBI lineage: Eukaryota > Metazoa > Chordata > Mammalia > Artiodactyla > Cervidae > Cervus > Cervus canadensis. Next base: position 17,514,927 of record NC_057416.1, read on the forward strand.
ACTCTAGCTGACCTCAGCATGAGAGAAAACAGGGAAGGAGGGTAGTGAGATATTAGCTCTCTCGATGTAAGGCTTGACTCGCCAGGAGGCGAAGGAACAGGATTATTGCCCCATATGCCTCTTTTCCATCTGTTTTGATCACCCAGGCAGGCCTATCCTGAAACAAATGAAAGTAGTAACATCCAGTTTTCTTGGCTGCATTTTTCATAGTCTTACACAGAGAAACACCGAGTCAGTGCCACACACCGCACTCCTAACCCCAGGATTTTGCATTCTTGGGCTATTGGTCAGAAGATGCACAAGGCACTGCAAATTCATCCATATAACCAGAAATACTGCACAAAAGACACATTCCACATATGGCTGGTCAGAGCAAAACAATGATTCTGGAGCATCGGAAATTCCCCTTGACACTTGTCCTAGCTTCTTTGTGGGCTACCAGTTGAATAGAACACAGTTAGGCCAATCCATAGAGTTGCCACTTAGGAGAGGGCCTGACTTTAAAAGTTCTGCATTGGGACTTGCCTGCTGGTTGGGTGGTTGAGAATCCACCTGTCAATGCCGGGGACAAGAGTTCTATTCCTGGTCCAGGAAGATCCCACATGTCGTGGAGCAGCTAAGCCTGTGCACCCCAACTCTGAGCCCACACCCTAGAGCCCATGAGCCGCAACTACTGGGCCGACATGCCTAGAGCCCGTGCTCCACAACAAGAGAAGTCACCGCAATGAGAAGCTCACATACCACAGTGAAGACTAGCCCGCAATCACGGCAACTAGAGAAAGCCCACACACAGCAACAAAGACACAGCATAGCCAAAAATAAAATAAACTTCTGCACAAACAGGAACAAGATAAACCAGAGGGATTCTCTTTTTAACGATTTAAACTGGTAACCTATAGAAATCAGGTACTTGGCAATAGAAACGAAAATGGAAAAGTTACGAGATAGACACTTTGAAGGACCAAAAGTGAGCCACAGTTAAGGCAGGAGTTCAGAGTAACTACTCGCCCCTTCCCAGCCCCAAGTCTAGGGACTGAGCTAGAGTATAGGAATATCATGGAGACGATTCATATGTCACATCAAAGGGATGATATTTTTAACTGCCAAGTTGAAAGAGAGCTATATTCCTAGTACCAGACTCTCCCAAACTCTATCAGGACCAGACAGGATTGGTTTGGATACTTTTGCCCACCAAAAAAGGATGTAATAAGGGACAAAAAGAGTTCAAAAGAGACTATTCAGAAAACCAGAGACTAGCCCTCTTATGCTTCCTTCAATCTGAGTGATTATAAGAAAGGTAGGAAGTGTAAGGCCAACACGCTCAAAAAGTCTATGAAATTTGGATATGACAGTCTCAAAGAGTAAAGACTGGTGTGTCAGAGATTCTCAGGCCATTCGTGGGCCCAGAATAGCCACAGAAGACAGCAAGATCACAGGCGGCCAAATAATCTCCCTCATCAAAGGGTTTCAAGTAAGGTGATTGGACTTTCATGGAGAATCTACAAATAGAACTGCCTATTGGTGGGAGCAACAGAGCTATACCTTCTATAAGGCTATGAAAGCGGTACCTGCTTTCCACTACAGACCACTGATTTCCTGAAAAAAGACCAAGTCTCAGCTGCCTATACCTGCATTTCCAGGGACCAGACCATGAGTAGACAACGGCCCAGAGCCACCAGCAAAGACACTGCTGGTGTCTGCTCAGCAACCCTTTTGAGTCAGGATGGTCTCACCCGTATTAGTACACGGCCCTCTTTCCTTGCTGCCTGCTCTTCCTAGACATGAAAAAAAAAATGTATTCAAGCAGCTTGGGGATAGCTTGCAAGAAATAAAAAGGAAGCTGAGAGGAAGAAAGCTTCCTCTGTGAGCTTAGAACTGTGAGCAGTGATTGCAGTATCTATACCTGGTTTAAACTTTTAAAAATTTTGCCACAATAATGTATATATATACATATATATATATATATGGATGGATGGATTCATATATTACCACAGTAACTCAAGGTGACTAAAATGGGATAGTCACCCATTTTATCTAGGGATAGTCACTCCCTAGATATGATCTGGGGAGACTAGGAGTTCAAAATTTAAAAAAAGACTAGAGTGAGATTCCCTTTCATTAGTCTTCACAGAAATATAGGAAAACATTGGGATACTATTACACATCTACCAAAATAACAAAAACTTAAAGAAAGTATCAAGTGTTTACAAGGATGTGGAGTAACTAGAATACTCATATACATCTGGTGAAAATCAAATTAGTACAAACCATTTTGTGATGCAGTACTATTGGTTCATATGAAAACTGAATCTTTTCATATCTTATGGTGCAGCAATTTCAATTCTAAGGACAGACTCAACAAAAATGAATACATGCTTTTACATTTGTACACCAAAAGTCATGTACCTGAGTGTTAATAGCAGCATTATTTTTAAAAAGTAAAAAATCAAAGGAATTGAAATGTCCATCAATCCAATAAAGAGATAACTGTGTGGGAATATTTGCACAACAGCAATAAATATAAAGAACTATTTCTATAAGCAGCAAGATGTATTAAATCTCACAAATATAATGGAGAGCAAAAGAATCCAGCCACAAATAAAATGCATGGTATAATTTCAATTATTTGAAATTCTACCGTGTATGGAATCAGGAGAGTAGTTTCTTTGAGGTAGATGCTAAGAGCAGTAACCAGGAAGGTCTTCAAAGGGCTTTTATAGTTCGGGTAATGCTTTATGTTTTGATTTGGATTGAACTTATATGGAAGTGAAAGTCGCTCAGTTGTTTCTGACTCTTTGCAACCCCATGGACTATAGAGACCATGGAATTCTCCAGGCCAGAACACTGGAGTGGGTAGCCTTTCCTTTCTCCAGGGAAATCTTCCCAAGGGATTTTCCCAACCCAGGGATCAAACCCAAGTCTCCCACATTGCAGGCAGATTCTTTACCAGCTGAGCCACCAGGGAATCCCTTGTATTTATATGGCCATGTTCAATTTGTGATGATTCATCCATCTGTATACATTTGACTTGTTTACTTTTATGCATGCATACTATACTTTAGTAAAAAGCTTATTTGAAAAGATAAACACATCCTCTCCCAAAAAGGCACATTCTCTCACTTTACTTCAGTGATAAGAAAAAAATCCTAAAGCAACCAGAGGAAAAACCATATTATACACAAATGAACCTAGAGTTATTAATATTATTGACATCTTATCAGAAATAGCAAAAACCACAGAAATGAGACAAAAATACATAATAAAAAGCACCCAAATTAGAGGGAAAGAAGTGAAACTTTCATTATTTGCAGATGACATAATACCACACATAGAAAATGCCTTTACAATCACTTACACAATTACATTTACAATCACATCATAAAGAATAAAATACCTAGGAGATGATACCTAGCAGGTAAAACTTAACCAAGGAGGTGAAAGGCCAGTGCTCTGAAAACTATTAGACTTTGATGAAAGAAATTAACAAAACAACACAAATAAATGGAAAGATATTCCTTGTTCATAGACTAGAAGAATTAAAGTTGTTAAAATGATCACACTACCTAAGACATGGTCACATGGGTGCCACCGCCATCCCTTCCCATTTCCTTCTAGAAGAAATATCATATCTTTCTGGACACAAAGGGGGACTAAAGCACTTTTCTCCAATGTCTATGATGTGCTGTGTGACCTTAGGGTAGTTATGACTCTCTCTGTGCCTTAGTTCTTTATCTTTAAATTAAAGCACTGGAATATATGATCTGAAGGAATCTTTCCATCTGAAAAAATTCTATTTTAACTTTCCTTCAGTTATCAATCTACTATATAGATTTATTGTTGCTGTTTAATATCTCCTCAATTAATAAAGTCTTTTCAAACTGCTCAGCTGGTAAAGAATCCATCTGCTATGCAGGAGACCCCTGTTTGATTCCTGGGTTGGGAAAATCGACTGGAGAAGGGGTAGGCTACCCACTCCAGTATTTTTGGGCTTCCCTGGTGGCTCATTTGGTAAAGAATCTGCCTGCAACGTGAAAGACCTGAGTTGGATCCCTGGGTTGGGAGGATCCCCTGGAGAAGGGAAAGTTTTCCCACCCCAAGTACTCTGGCCCAGAGAATTCCATGGACTGTGGTCACAAAGAGTCGGACATGACTAACTTTTACTTTCACTTTTTCAAAATGCTGGTAGGGTGTCAGTGAGTTTGACAAATGTGTGCATATCATTGTCACTGATTTTAAGTTTACTCCCCATTGTGAGGTTCTACAGACATAATGGTCTCTAAGTGTAGCCCCTGTTTCATACATTCAGGTTTTTTTTTTTTCACTGATTAGTCTGAAAGCTACTTGAATATAGAGCTGTGTCCAAACATCTTTACTGTCCTCTATAATACTTTGAAAGTCCTATCTGCCAGGAGGGGCTTAATATTATTAAATTGAATGGGATTGAAAGTAACTTTCTAAAAACATGCAACAAATTGATGTCTTTTTTAAAAAGAGTAAGAATAATAAGTCTACCAAGCTCACTTCACCATTCAATTTCACATTCTATTCAACAGATTTATTGAACACTTTCAGTTACTAGGTATCAAAAAGTGTCTACTGCACTGCTAGTTTTTACTGTAAAAGGTGTAAAAGATACATGACAAGTGTGGCATTAGAATTATGTCTCGATATTTTGAATGTTTTAGATTAAGTAAAAAGAAGACTACATATTGCAATGATATTTGATGGGAAAACTAAAAAGGAAATAATTATTCTGACCATAATTACTTTGAGGATTCAAGCAGTGTGCAGGTCATAGTTCTTCTCAGCAAGATAAAAGAGAGAAGGTTGAAGACACTTTTCTGATGATTTATGAACTGTTGGAGGTCAAAGACCTACTTTAAGTTTGGATCTATACACACTTTCTTTTTTCTCATAAATACAATTCTTTTTTATGTTACTCTCACTCAGGAAAGAGAAATGAATGTAGCTTGTTTTATTGCTGCTGCTGTTGTTATTTTTTTAAATTAATTTATTTAATTGGAGGCTAGTTACTTTACAATATTGTAGTGGTTTTTGCCATACATCTACATGAATCAGCCATGGGCACACATGTGTTCCCCATCCAGAACCACCCCCCCACCTCCCTCCCCATGCCATCCCCCAGGGTCATCCCAGTGCACCAGCCCTGAGCATCCTGTCTCATGCATCAAACCTGGACTGGCGATCTGCTTCACATATTAATATACACGTTTCAACACTACCCTCTCAGATCATCCTACCCTCGTCTTCTCCCACAGAGTCCAAAAGACTGTTCTTTACATCTGTGTCTCTTTTGCTGTCTCGCATAGAAGGCCATCATTACCATCTTTCTAAATTCTATATATATGCATTAGTATACTGTACTGGTGTTTTTCTTTCCAACACACTTCACTCTGTATAATAGGCTCCAGCTTCATCCATCTCATTAGAACTGATTCAAATGCATTCTTTTTAATGGCTCAGTAATATTCCATTGTGTATATGTACCACAGCTTTCTTATCCATTCATCTGCCAATGGACATCTAGGTTGCTTCTGTGTCCTGGCTATTGTAAACAGTACTGCGATGAACACTGGGATACACGTGTCTCTTTCAATTCTAGTTTCCTCGGTGTGTATGTTTTATTTTTTTCTCATTTTTGTTTTCTTCTCCCAGGCAAGAAGTCAAACAATGTTTACCCATGAGTCTCAGCTCCCATGTGATATGGTTTCATGATAACCACAAGGTTTAGAAAAAAATATTTGTCACAGGAGATAGTATTTGTTTGTTGGGCCCTAGAACATGCTTTTAATGAGAAATTGAATGTTCTCACTTAAGCTGTAAATCAATGTGTCAGCTTTCTTGTGACTAACACACACTCTGTAAACAAACTCACCAACTTTGTGCGGATTAATTTTCCCCAATCTTTTTCTCATAAGAAATATTTTTTGGTTCAGTTTTATTTATGCAGAGCTGCTTAAGGTTACCTGGAACTGATTCTGATTCAAACAAAATATAAAGCTTTTTCTTCTATTAATATAAAAGGTGGCCCTTCATTTTGTGTTTGGGATCCATTTGTGAAATTATTCTTATAAAGTAAGCAAAGGTGCTTAATTTTGAGATTTTATTAACTACAATATTTTTAACTTGAAGTCTTCAAAGATGCTTCCAAATTTCTTAACTCAATTGACTTTCATAATCATACTGTGAACTAAGTATATCCCAGTTTTGGAAACTAAGTATATCCCAGATGTGGAAAATGAAAGTCACTCAGTCGTAACTGACTCTTTGTAACCCCATAGACTATACAGTCCATGGAATTCTCCAGGCCAGAATACTGGAGTGGGTAGCCTTTCCTTTCTCCGGGGGATCTTTCCAACCCAGGGATAGAACTCAGGTCTCCTGCATAGCAGGCAGATTCTTTACCAGCTGAGCCACAAGAGGTTAGTAACCTGTTAAACTTTGCTTACCTTGCAAGTGAAGGATTACCAACAAGGTCTTCCTTGCTCAGAATCTCATTCTGAAACTTCCTCCAGAATCCAGAGACTCAGTGTAGAACCTTAACAGTACAATCAGTGCTGCCCACCCAAGCACTTTAAATCCCCTTATTCCTATATTTCCTCCCAGTTTTATTAAGATATAATTAACATACAGCACTGCATAAATTCAAGATACAGAGCAAAATGGTTTGACTTATGTACATCATAAAATGATTGCCAGAATAGGTTTAGTGACTATCCATCAGCTCATATGTATACAAAATAAAAGAAAACGAAAAAAATTTTTCCTTGTGATGAGAGCTCTTAGAGAAATGCCTCTAACTCTTGCTGTCAGCCTCTAACCTTGTGTCTCCCTTTTCACCTACCTTACCTGATTCCTTGCTAGGAGGCCAAGCAAAATGGAAGAAAATTATATTTAAAAAAATCATCATTCCCTCATCTTCTAACTCACGTTCACTTGGCGAACATTTATTGACCACCTATTATATTAAACCAATTTGCTGTTACACCTGTTAAAAAGTCAGACAAAATTTTTAGCAGGCCTCTGCAAAAGTAGTATTTGATTCTAATTTTCCACACTTTTTATGACTTGGGGTTTGTTTTTTTTTTCATTCTTTTAAAACCTCTCAAATCCTTTCTGAGGAGAGTTGAAATAAAGATGCAATTTAAGATCTTTATCAAATATTGATTTATTTCTCTTGCAAATTTATACTATGTGGGAATTAGAGAAAATTAAAATCTGAAAGAAATTCAGATGAAAACATGGAAATACAAAATTAGATACCTAAAATTCAGAAAAATTGGTAAATATTGATGAAGTGAACAATTAGGCAAGGAGATCACGGAGTGGAGTACGACTTAGAAAGTAGATCTGAATAAAAAAATTAAAAGCTATTTTTAATTTAGTTGAAGGACATCGGTTGGGATGGAAATCTATTAAAAGCCAGGATTCCGGCTTTTCTACTTATACCACTCTACTGGCAGTACAGTACTTAAAAGAGATAAGGAGGGTTGGAAAAATCATAGGTGATCTTTCTGCATAAGTAAAATTGTATCCAAAGCCAAAAAAAACAAAACAAACTTTTTGTAATGGTCTCCTCCTGTGAAAATCTCTCAATAGATATTTCACATGTTCTTCGATTACCTGACTGGCTAGAATTCCACTACTTAACATGCTTTACCCCTCAGTTCCTGTTATTTGCCAATTGAAGTTTCCTTTGCAGATGTCCTCTATCCTCTTGTTGTGCATGCTAAGTTGCTTCAGCCGTGTCCAACTCTTTGCGACCCCATTGACTGTAGCCTGCCAAGCTCCTCTGTCCATGGGATTCGCCAGGCAAGAATATTGGAGTGGGTTGCCATGCCCTCCTCCAGGGGATCTTCCCAACCCAGGGATGGAACCCATGTCTCTTAAGTCTTCTGCATTTGCAAGTGGGTTCTTTACTGCTAGTGCCACCTGGGAAGCTCATTCCCTTGTTATGAATTCCCAATTAATAGATACCATCTCTCTACTGTGACCTCCAGATTTTATTGATGCTGCTTACATTTTCACTCACATCGGTTGTGTAACCCAGGGCCTCTGATTTGCTCATCTGTTTTCATTTTGCAGCATGAAACTTAACATGTCCAGCAGAAATGCGAATAAGCAATTATCTGTTAAATCAGTGTTTCCCAGATGCAAGTTATTTAATGTTTTTATTAACCCTTAGGATGGCAAAATTATGCAACCTGCACAACCAGTGTGCATTCAGTGGGAAATATAGCTACTATATACAGAGTCATCATTTTAAAACAAAAGGGAATTTTTTTAAATGTCTAAGGAAATAAACCTTTTTAACAAGGCTCCTTTTAACATTTCCATATGTAATAAAATACAAATCAAAACAATTTTAGGGGACTTACAGAGGGAAAAAATGATTTTAAAATCTGATGCTTCGAAAAAATGATGAGAGATAACTCTTGCCAGCTTAATGAAAATGAAATGCTATAGGAATTATGTATGATTAATGCCCAAATAGGAGGAGAAGGGGATGACAGAAGATGAGATGGTTGGATTGCATCACCAACTTGATGGACATGAGTTTGAGCAAGCTCCAGGAGTTGGTGATGGACAGGGAGGCCTGGCATGCTGCAGTCCACGGGGTCGCAAAGTGTTGGACATGACTGAGCAACTGAACTAAACTGAACTGAATGTCGAAAAAAACCTTAGCTTACTCTACATAGGACAAGAATACAAACACTGGATGGTAAAGATCACTGCAGATGGTGACTGCAGTCATGAAATTAAAGACACTTGCTCCTTGGAAGAAAAGCTGTGACAAACCTAGATAGCATATTAAAAAGCAGATTAAAAATCACTTTTCCAACAAAGGTCCTTATAGTGAAAGATAGTGTTGTTGCCGTAGTCATGTACAGATGTGAGAGTTGGGCCATGAAGAAGGCTGGGAGCCAAAGAATTTAAGGTTTTGAATCGTGGTACTGGAGAAGACTCTTGAGAGTTTCCTGGACAGCAAGGAGATCAAACCAGTCAATCCTAAAAGCAATCAGTCCCGAATATTCATTGGAAGGACTGATGCTGAAGCTCCAATACTTTGGCCACCTTCCATGTCCTGTGCAAAGAGCCGACTCATTGGAAAAGACCCTGATGCTGGGAGAGATTGAGGGCAGGAGGAGAATGGGGCGACAGAGGATGAGATGGTTGGATAGCATCACCAACTCAATGGACATTTGAGCAAACTCTAGGAGATAATGAAGGACAGGAAAGCCTGGCGTGCTGCAGTCCACGGGGACACAAGAGTTGGACAACAACCAAGCAACTGAACAACAACCACAAAAAAATCTCATCATCTTTGTTTCATCTTTTCAACCTCATAAGACATTGAAACACCACATATTTCTCATCATTTCAAATACAAACCAAAATACACACAAAATTTTTGCTAATTATAATGAGAAAAGCACATTTTAAGTTTTGATTCTAAAAGCCATTCTCAAGTTAGTTATTAAAACGTGCCTGCCAGCACCTAGCACAGAACGGGGTACTAGGAGGCAATAGATAGGTCCTCACTAGACAGTTTACTGCAGCCAACTAGTGCAACAAGAGTGCTGCTGGAAGCAAATCCTTTGCAGCATCCTCCTGCTTTGTACTACCCTAGTCTCCCTCGATTTCTCCATCCCTTGTCTATCTCTGTTCCTAGAAGCCCTACTGATCATACAAGCCTTTCCTGGGCCAGCCGCCACCATTTCCAGTCTAGGAAGAGCCTTACCCTGGCAAAATTCAGGGCAAATATCTCCTCCTCTATGACAACTTTCCATGTCACAGACAGAACGCTGTACTTCTGTGGACGCCTTCCCCTTGCTGACATATAACTCATAATGCTTCCAATTTATGCCTATTTGGTCTTATGTTTCTCACTACTCCCCTCCCCATGAAAACAGGAGTCCATGGAGCTGTGTGCTCTGTTTGTTTAGACCCAGAGCCTAGCACTGTATCTGGTAAACAGCTGGAGCTAACCAACAAGAATTTCTACAATGAATGAATAAAATAAACAATTTCAAAGCAAACAACATAATTGTCATCTAAACAAGTTCATCCCTTTATCTTTAAATTCTCTCTGCTTTTTCCTTTCTTCCCTACTCCTTGCAAATAAAAAGACTCATGATCTATAAACCTTCCTAGCAAGGCTTGGGATTTTAACTAGTTAACGTAATAAACTGTTTCAGAGATGAAGGAGTTGAAGCACAGAGAAGTTAAAGAATTTACCCTAGTGGTAGCTGTTATCTAAAAGCATGTGTGCTCAGTCATGTCCAGCTCTTTGCAACCCCATGGACTGTAGCCAGCCAGGCTCCTCCGTCCTTGGAATTTTCCAGGCAAGTATACTAGAGAGGGTTGCCATTTCCTTGACCTAAATTCTGAGTTCTTTGTTAGTGGTATTGTTTAGTTGCTCAGTCATGTCTGACTCTTTGCAACCCCATGGACTGTAGCCCACCATGCTCCCCTGTCCATGGGATTTCCCAGGCAAGAATACTGGAATGGGTTGCCACTTCTTCCTCCAGGGAATATTCCCGACCCAGGGATCAAACCTGAGTCTCCTGCATTGGCAAGTGGATTCTCTACCACTGAGCCACCAGGGAAGCCCCTGTATTCTTTACACTAAAGCTAAACCAGGTGATGAAATGACCAGGGAAGGGGAACATTGAACCATGAAAGCAAATGTCAGGGCAATTTGGGAAAGACTCCAGAACAGAGCCTAATGCCCAGGACAGGATCTTGTAGATTCCTGGAAGGAGGTGAATGGGCAGGCCAGGTCATTAAAGCAGGAATGAAAGAGGCAGGGACAATGCACCCTGGTGATATTTACCTTTAACTGACCTAACTGACATGTTAGCATGTTCCAGGCAGTGATCTGTCAGGCAGGTGTCGCAGATATTATGCATGAGTCTGATGTACTTGTTTCTGGTTTGTTTTGGGTTTTGACTGAGGTTTTTAACTCAGTCAAGCGTTCCTGGACATGACCCTGGCTCTGTTGCATGACAGCTGGACTCGTCAAGCGTCCCTAGAGTGCAACAGCCAGGTGACTGAGCATCTGCCCCAAACACAACCCCCTGTTTTGCCATTCTTGCTGATACATTTGCTTTTGACAACTTTTCCAATCAGATAAGATCATTCTTGAGGCTCAATTCCCAACTCCAAAGTAAAGAAGAATCCCCAACTTGGGTTAAATCAAGATAAAATCCATGCTAAAATATCTGTGTCAGTTTAAAAAATTAAATGCTTTCAACTAAACCAGCTCAGTGGAAAACAGAAGGGAAAATTTTGTCCAGATTTATTTGTCCAAAGGGCTATATCATTTCTTAAAGGTAAATAATAATCAAAGGGTAGAGTTTATATAAACTCTCAACAAAAAATGCATTCTGCTTGAGAAAGAAGTTCCTGTAAAATATTACATTTTATATAATAAAATATATATCACTACATGATATATAATATATGCTTATATATTATATACTACACACAATCTACACACATATCAATATTTTATGAGAATTATATTGACATGACATAATTTTGTTATAATTTTGAAAATCATAGTATGTTTGGACAATTTGTTTTAACAGTATGTTTAAAATGTTAAACTGAAGAGCAATTGATGCATTCAAGCCTTTTTTATCTTTCCAAAACAAACATTTAACATTCAGTACTTGTACGTGTCCCAGGTAGCGTATGTAATGAGTCTGCCTGCCAGTGCAGGAGACGCAGTTTTGATCCCTGGGTCAGAGAGACCCCAGAAAGTAGGAAATGGCAACCCACTCCAGAAATCCCATGGAGAAAACACCAGAAATTACCTAAGAAATCCCATGGACAGAGAAGCCTGGTGGGCTGTAGTCCATGGACTTGCAAAGAGTCAGACATGACTGAGCAACTGAGCACACACATGTATACCAAGTGAATAAACTATTTCTCACTGGCTAGCAAGGTTTCCTGGAAAAATAAACTTAAAAGAACTAACTTCTGTTTAAAGATGTTTCAAAAACCCCAGAAAACTTATGTAATGCACAAAGTGGCCCATAAGTTATAAGGGTAAAGTATTTAAATGTCAAATTCCATTTTATTTTAATGACTTAAAATTTTAAAACTTCCTTTACCATTTTTCTTAACCTAAAAAAGCAATTAATAAACAATGGTTAATAAAGTTGCTGTATTTTGGGGAAACTTAAGGAGTTATTTGGATTCTTCTTGAGTTGTATCAGCAAAGTTAAAAGTTTCTATGAAACATAATTAGGCTTTAGAAACTGAGATGATTGTTATATTAGGTCAGAGGTAGCCACAGCTAAATTTATCATTTTCATATGTGTCTTTTCATCTGCTAAGTACAATTGCCTTGTTATTTACCTTCTTTAACCATAAAATAAAATTCAGTGAGCAAATAAAAATTCCATGCAGCTCAACACATAAAAGTTGTTTTTATAGTAATTTATAATCAAAGCCATCCTGTCCCCTCCTGGCCTCAGTGAAGATGATTTCAATTGAAGCAGAAAGGTGGAGATGAGTAATGACCAATCTTCAGTGAAACAAATGCAAGATTATGAAACTATGGAAGATTAGAAGTCACTGGTGTTCAAAGTTTAATTACCCAGACATCAGAAGTACAAGATTACATGCTTTTATAACATTAAAGTAATTAAGATAGCTTGCAAAATTTTGCCCAGTGGATTTTAAACCTAGTTGACCCCAGTGGTCTATAAAAAATATAAAGATGCCTTTATCTCCCTGACACTATTCTTAATGCCCCTAAAACTGCACATTATGACTTCATACTACTACTTCTGAAAAGAGCTAAAGTAGAACTAGGTACCAGTACCTGGGATTCTGGGAGTGGAAAAGAAAACACGAGCTGACTGCATGTCCCCGACTATGCTAGATACTTTCGTACATGTTTATCCTCACCTGAGTGCTTTTCATTGCAGATGAGAATGTGAAGTTCTAGAGAAACCAGATGAATTTGCCCCAGCTATTGGCAAATCTAGGAGCCATACCATCATCTGTTGGTCTACAAGACTATTTCTAAAAGACTTCACTAGCATAGGCCAGATTTAAAGATACAAATACAGAAAGAGCATTAATGAAGGCATCAATTATATGGTCGCATCCTCCCTTAATTATATGCTTAAATAAATAATTCAAATGAAAAGAAGCAATATTATATTGATAGGTATCACATGAGTTGTCTTGGAAGAAGTTCTTTTTCGTTTTCTGCCCCCTCCCGCAGTTTTATTGAGATGTAATTCACTTATGTGCTAAGTCACTTCAGTCATGTCCGACTCTTTGAGACTGCATGGACTATAGTCTCTCAGGCTCCTCTGTCCATGGGATTTTCCAGGCAGGAATACTGGAGTGGGTTGCCATGTCTTCCTCCAGGGGATCTTCCCAACTCAGGGATCAAACCCGCGTCTCCTGCGTCTCCTGCATTTGCAGGCAAGTTCTTTACCACTAGCGCCACCTGGGAAGCCCACCAATTTATGTACAGCGCTATATAAGTTAAAGGTGTACAGGGCTTCCCTTGTGGCTCAACTGGTAAAGAATCTGCCTGCAATGCAGGAGACCTGGATTCCATCCCTGGGTTGGAAAGATCCCCTGGAGAAGGGAAAGGTTACCTACTCCAGTATGCTGGCCTGGAGAATTCCATGGACTACAGTCCATGGGGTCACAAAGAGTTGGATGCAACTGAGCGACTTTCACTTTCACATATAGTACAATGATTTGTCTTACATACATCATGAAATGATTATCACAATTAGTTTAGTGAACATATATAGATGTAAAATATTAAGAAAAAAAGAAAAAATATTTTTCCTTGTTTCCCTAAGATGGAACTCTTAGGATTAACTCTCTTGACAACTTTCATATATAACAACTTTCTTGCTAATTATGACAATCATGTTGTATATTACATTCCTAATATTTATCTTATAGCTGGAAGTTTGTATGTTTTATCCACCCTCATCCAGTTCCCCCTTCCCTACTTCCTGCCTCTGGTAATCACAAATGTGATCTCTTTTTCTATGTTTGTTTGTTTGTTTGTTTTGAAGTAATTGACCTACAACACTATATTAGTTCCTGGTACACAACATAGGGATTCAATATTTCTATATATGACAAAATGATCACCACAACATGTCTAGTTACCATGTCACACAAATGTTACATTATTATTACATGCTGTACTTTTCATCCCCATGACTCATTTTGTAAATGGAAACTTATACCTCTTCATCTCCCTCACCTATTTCTTTTTCTTTATACATTCCTAATGTCATATGGTTTCAAGCATTGACTCAAAATGCATAACATGGCACTGTTAAAAACATGTGCTGAAATTGTAATGATAATCCTCTCACATCAACCCCTACCCATATGGACTGGCCCATCCTATTATACAAAATGTAATAAAATGATAAAAGCATCATCACCGGCTGTAAATAAAACAGTCATTAGAGCTGGCAAAAAGTTGTAACAACAAAGTGTCACTCCTCCTCTGTTGTAATCTGAGGTTTTTCAAAGGGGCTGAGCATGTGAGTATAATGGCATTTTGCTGGATCACATTTTGTATTTCAGATTCAACAGTTTCTTAGGAGAAACCCAAGGTGAACTTAGTTCATAACATGAAGCACCACACCATATAGCCCTTCTCACAGAATCAAGTCAGATGGGTCTGGCAGTGAGGCTGAGAGTTTTGACAATAGCTTATGTGTGTGCATATTTCTCACGGAATGAGACAGACAGAGAGAGAGAGACAGAGAACAATACAGGGTTTAAGATCTTTATAATAACGTCATCTCTTCTTGAATCCCAGTCATCTCAGTGAGCAGAGCTGTGCTGCCCAATACAGCTGCCACCGGACACTTGAAATGGGCTAGTTGAAACTGAATTATGCTAGAAGTGCAAGATACAACCTGGATTTCAAAAACTTAGTATAAAAGAACAATGCAAAATACTTCATTAAAATTTTTAACTTATTACATGTTTAAATGATAATATTTTTGATTCTTGCTCAGTCGCCAAGTCATGTCCAGCTCTTCATGACCCCATGGACTGCAGCATGCCAGGCTTCCCTGTCCTTCACAATCTTCTGGAGTTGCCCAAAATATTTTTGTTACATGGAACTAAATTAAATATATTATTAAAATTAATTTTACCTGCATTTGACCCCACTGAAACTTGTAGGCCTCCTGTAAGGAAATGATTAGGGAAAAAAACTGCACAGTAGTAAGAAGAAAACCTGCATTTTTATAGTTGCAGTGGTTAATAGAATGCATTAACCATTAACTTGTTAGCAAAGCTATGTAATTAGCATACTTGCTAAGAACCACAGAAGTTGCTAGACAAAGATACAACTTGAACTAACAAAGCAAATGGAAGCATCTATAAAAATAGGAGTGGTGTTTTTTTTCTTACTGAGTTGCATGAAATATGTTGTATGTGAAACAAACAAAAATGTGTTTCCCCCAACAGCATTTTAAAAGCCAGAAATACGATTAACACCACTCCATTAAAGAGATGAGACACTTTGCATTACTGCTTTTTACAGTCTTCACTAAGGCTACATTCCTCATCCAGCTGAATAAAAGGCTGCTAAACTGCTATAGTGCAGGGGAACTTTCGACCTGTGATTCCCTGGACTGGCAGAATGATGGAGAAGCTAATCTGCTCAGTCTGCAGGTGAAAGAAGGGAATCCAAGCCCCTGCCATGGAGATGAAACCATTTTGTTATGTGGCCTGTTCACCTCCTTGTACTTGAAACAAGATGGAGAGTTCAGGATTCACTCCAAAATTAAAGAAATGCTAATACAGTCATCTCCTGAACAGAAGCAGAAGGCTATTTGGGACAAATGGCACCTGTCATGTGGCTGAAAACATAAAGAGAATTCTGTTACTCTTCAGTCGTTTTTTTTTTTTTTTCATTCTAATACCTATGGATTTATTAACAAACCTTGAGTAGTCCCTCAGGTAGTAATGAACTCAGGAGAAAACTGAACTTAACAATACAGCATTTTCCACATTTTCAAAATGTACCTTAGTCTTGGCCAGGAATGCTTTAGGTTCCTAAATGGTGGTTGATGTGATCTCATGATATGGCCTAATCAGACTAGAAGGCAACTAGCATATTTTCAGAACCCAAACTTGGGAAACATTAAGTGGTATTAAGGAATCAAACAAGGGAAAACTTACTTCTCTTTCACATCGCTTTCTGGAAGTGGATAGGTGGTTCGGAGCAGGTGGGTGGCTCCACTCCACAAAGTCATCCCGGGCCTCGGATGCCATCTGCCTCATTGTTCTGACATCTCTCAGGGAATTCTAATCAAGCCACATGGTCAGAACAGTCTCCCTGCAACATCCACCTTCCATCCTGTAGGAAAAGAGAGGAAGTGGATACAAAATATCCCCTTTTAAGGGCATTTTCTTGCCAGGGGGTGTTAGTGGTAAAGAATCCACCTGCCAAACAGGAGACGCGCGTTTGATTCCTGGGTCAGGAAGATCTCTTGGAAAAGGGAATGGCAAGCCACTTCAGCATTTTGCCCAGAAAACCCCATGGACAGAGAAGCCTGGCAGGCTACAGTTCATGGAGTCGCAAAGAGTCGGACAGGACTTAGCAACTGAGCATGTACACACGTCCTCATCAGGAAAGTGAGGTCTGGTGGTCTGGCTCAGTGCTTCCTTTGTCCTGGCTGCCCTTGCTGGGAGCTTAGACAGGCAGACTTGCCTTTTTGCAACAGAGGTTGGGCTAGGTGGTGTCTTTCTGGGCAGGCCAGTAGGGTAGAACTTCTCAGTACCACTCCCTAAATAATAGGCCTGTGAAGCTTAACACATCCAAAACAAGACTCTTGACTTTCAATCCAAGTAAATGGGACTCTCCACCCAGTTGTTCGGGCCCAAAGTCTAGCAGTCCCATCCTTTTCTCTCCATTCCCCACAACCAGCCCATCAGTTGAACCGACCTTTTTCCTCTCTGTTGCAGTAACACAATCTTAGTCCTAATTATCTGTTTCTTAAACTATTATAATTGCCTCTTAACTGAATTTCCTGTTTTAATTCTTACCCTCATATAATCCCTTTTCCACCAAGGGACCACAGTGATATTTTTAAATCATAAATCAGATCATGTCATTCATTGCTTAAGCCCTCCACTATCTTGGCAGTTATCTTGGATAAAAAGCAAACTCCTTACTCTGTCCCATAGAGCCCCACATGATTAGTTCTTGCCCACCTTTACATTTTTCTCTCCTCTGGCATTCTATGGGTATTTCACACATCCTCCACTCTTAACCACCCTTCAAACTTCAGTCCTTGCCTTTTCCTCTGTCTGAGACATTCTTCCTCTAGATCTTTACATCTGCCTCCTCTATTTCCTTACAATTTTGTTCATGTTTTAATTTGTGGCAAATATTCACATTAATGAGTTTATATAATTATTTGACACTGTGCTGTCTTTAGATCAACCATGGATTTATATGTGTTAAATTTAGTTCCAGCAATTTAGACTATCTATGAATGCAAGTATGATTTTTTTCACATGAAACATATTTTAATATAGACAAAAATCTAAAGAGAAAAAAATCTAAAGAGAAAATCATATCAATTGGAATACCTTTTAATTTTTTTGGTGATCATTGACCCTTTGTCCACTTAAATGTTATATTGTGTCAATCAAGTACTTTCTCAAAACAAAGAATGGTGTTCACTTTGGAAGCAGATATACTAAAATTGGAATGAGGATTAGCAGTGCAGTGCAAAGATGACATGCAGTTTGTGAAGTGTTCCATATTTTTAAAAAAAGAAAAAGAAAAACAACACCTTTGTTAAAAATTAAAAACTGAAGTGATAGGGACAAGTTCAGAACTGAGAAAATACTTTGAACTTGAATAAGAGCAATGTGTTTGTTGTATTCTACTTTCTTATGGTTTGTATACAAACATCCTGATAAATAGTTCAGAATTAAAGCATTTGAAAAATTCTAACACTACAATCAGTTTTTCTAATTTACCTAGGTAAAGTTAAATTTCTTTATCACTGTAAAAATTTCTCAAGAAACTCTAGTAGTAAAAGACAGGCAGTAAACAAATGGGCATATGAATAATAATATCTGATAGTGATAAAGCCATGAAAAAAATTTAACAGTATAAAGTGATGTCGAGTGGTTGGAAAGTGGGTCTAATTTAGACAATAGAGGCAAGGAAGATCTCTGAAGAGATGACACTTGAGTTCTTAAGTACCGATAATTGTGTTGTGAAATGATATATTCAGATCCTCAAATGATTTGAATACTATATCTTTATTCATCACATATCTAGTAATGAGTTTTGAAGAAAAATAAGAATTTGAATGAAAATGATATGCAAAAAAGCAAAATATAGTCCTGTCTCAAACCATTCTTGAAATACTATTGTGCAGACTTTCCAATTCAAAGTAGGAAGTTAATAAATTTCTGAAATGCCTGAATCAATCAGAGCAGCCATCCCAAACAAAAGCCTATCCATTTAGGTTTCTGCTACTATTTTGTAAGATTCAATCATCACTGTCCAGCACCTCTGAGGACCAGTGATTCTTTCTCAAGAGCAAAGACCATTCATCTTTGTCTTCCTACAGCCCTGAACACCTCCAGGCATATCATGGGTATTCAGTAGTCATTTAATCAACTAATCAATCAATCTTCTTATCCTCTAATGTCAAGCTAACTGAGTTCCTGACATACAGAAGCACTAAATTAATGTTTGTTGAATTAACATGCTACAAATAACATCATTCATCTAAGTCCCTGAGATTGAACAGCAGCAAATCAAAAAGAACATTGTCTTTGAAGACAAACAGGTCTGGAGTCTAGAAATCCCAGTCCCACTCTTCAGTATATATTTAAACATAAACAGGTTAAGTAATCTTTCTGGACTTTAGATCCTTCATCTGTTAGAAAATGATATTTTTAAATGGATTACCAACAAGGATCTACTGTATAGTACAGGGAACTCTGCTCAGTATTATTTAACAACCTAAATGGGAAAAGAATTTGAAAAAGAATAGATCTATGTATATATATAACTGAATCACTTTGCTGAACACCTGAAACTAATAAAACACTGTTAATCAGTTATACTCCAATATAAAATAAAAAGTTAAAAAAAACTATAATCACAGTTTTTAAGTATTGAAAATCTGTTATGAAATGAAAAAACACCAATAATAAAATTTTTTAAAAGCCAAAAAAGAAAAGAATAATCGTTTACTGCAATGATTTAAAATGCAATGTGTAGTGCTCCTGCTAGAATTTCTTAACTAAGGTAAACTCTGAAACAGTAAGAATAGATACCACAATGCTGTTATTATTAAGTATCTTGTACATATTTATGCCTTGCATGTCCATAGAAGACACAATTAGTAATAATTATTTTCATCATTGTGAGCACCAGGAGTAGTTATGAGATGTTCCTCCAAGCAGAGCAAAACCAAAAACAAATATTAATACTTTAAACACTTATTCTCAGTCTCAAAGACTGAGCAGAACAAGACATGAGAGTCATCTCTTTGGCTGTGTGCCCCTGCTGGAAGCAAGCTGATGTGAAAAATGAAGGCTTCTCCCAGAGAACCATAAGCTGTAGATGAATTTTTTTTTCAGACAAAGAGTTATTCCACTGGCATTTTCAAATGACAATGGTATGAAATTACAATACAAAAACAGGTGTTGTTGTTATAAGGTAACATCTTTTACCACATTTTCCTTTTTTATTTCTGTATATAAAGGGTTTTTATTAATGCAAGAGGCCGTAAACCTGAGCATCATCCTTGATTCTCTTATCCCTCTCATACACTATATCCAATTCCTCAGGAAAAATCTGCTGATCCCACTTTCAAAATACCATCAGAACTTGACTTTGCCACCACCTGCAGAGCTACAGCTTAGTTCAAGCAGCCATCATTTCTCACCCAGATACTGTACTAGCCTCCAATAAGTTTTGCTGCTTCTACAATTGACTCCTGCAGTCTATCCAGGTGCCACAGTCAGAAATATCACTTTAGTTTGGGGACTTTCCCAGTGGTCCAGTGGTTAAGACTCTGAGCTTGCACTGCAGGGGGACTCAGGTTCCATCCCTGGTCTGGGAACTATGATCCTACATGCCTCAAGTGAAAGTCGCTCAGTCGTATATGCTTGCGACCCCATGGACTACACAGTCTATGGAATTCTCCAGGCCAGAATACTGGAATGGGTGGCCTTTCCCTTCTCCAGGGGATCTGCCCAACCCAGGGATCAAACCCAGGTCTCCCACATTGAAGGTGGATTCTTTACCAGCTGAGCCGCAAGGAAAGGCCAAGGGGGAGACAATTAAGTTTTATCACATCACTTCTCTGCTCAACACCCTCTACATGGCTCTCCACTCAGCATAAAAGACAGCATCCTCTGGATGGCCTGTGAGGCCATCCACGGTCTGTCTCCCACACCTGTCCAACCTCCTCGCCTACAACTCCACCCTCATTCACTGCTGCAGCCACGATGACCTGCTTGCTTGCTCAGGAATGCAAAAGACAAATGTCTACACCGTAATCTCTGCTCTACCAGCTCCTTGTGTCTAGAAAGTTCTTCTCCCAGACAGGTTTTAATTTGCATTACCCTAATACTTAGTGGTGATGTTAAGCATCTTTCCATGTGCTTATTGCCCTTTGTTCATTTGCCAATTTTTGAATCACATTTTTCATTATTGCTGTTGTTATAGTTTTAGGAGTATTCCATATAGTCTAGATATTAATTCTTTATCAGATTTTTCAACTTATGCAAAAAATCACTGGGATTTGATAAGGATAGATTAAATTTGTAACTCACTTTAGGTAGTACTGGAACATAAACAATACAAATATTTCAACCCATGAACACAAGAAGTCTTTCCATTTTGTGTTTTCTTTATTTTCTTTCAGCAGTGTTTTGTAGTTTTCAGTGTACAAATCTTTTATCTCCTTGGCTAATTCCTAAGTATTTCATATTTGATGCTATTGTAAATAAAATTATTTTCTTCACTTCCTTTTCAAATTGTTCATTGTTATTACATAGGGATGCAGCCAATTTTTGTAAGTTGATTTTGTATCCTATTAATTTGATAATGATAAAGGACAATAATCTGGCACAGTTTGGCACAATAAAGGACAGACATGGTATGGACCTAACAGAAGCAGAAGATGTTAAGAAGAGGTGGCAAGAATACACAGAAAACTATACAAAAAAGGTCTTCATGACCCAGATAATCACGATGCTGTGACCAGCCACCTAGAGGCAGACATCCAGGAACGCAAAGTCAAGTGGGCCTTAGCAAACATCACTACAAACAAAGCGAGTGGAGGTGATGGAATTCCAGTTGAGCTATTTCAAATGGTAAAAAATGACCCTGTGAAAGTGCTGCACTCGATCGATATGCCAGCAAATTTGGAAAACTCAGCAGTGGCCACAGGACTAGAAAAGCTCAGTTTTCATTTCAATCCCAAAGAAAGGCAATGCCAAAAAATGCTCAAACTACCACACAATTGCACTCACCTCACCCGCTAGTAAAGTAATGCTCAAAATTCTCCAAGCCAGGCTTCAACAGTAATGTGAACCGTGAACTTACAGATGTTAAAGCTGGTTTTAGAAAAGGCAGAGGAACAAGAGATCAAATTGCCAACATCTGTTGGATCATCAGAAAAGCAAGAGAGTTCCAGAAAAACATCTATTTCTGCTTTATTGACTATGCCAAAGACTCTGACTGTGTGGATTGACACAAACTGTGGAAAATTCTACAAGAGATGGGAATACCAGACCACCTGACCTGCCTCTTGAGAAATCTGTATGCAGGTCAAGAAGCAACAGTTAGAACGGGACATGGAGCAACAGACTGGTTACAAATTGGGAAAGAAGTACGTCAAGGCTGCATATTGTCACTCTACTTATTTAACTTATATGCAGAGTACATCATAAGAAATGCTGGGCTGGATGAAGCACAAGTTGGAATCAAGATTTCCAGGAGAATTATCACTAGCCTCAGATATGCAGATGACACCACACTTACGGCAGAAAGTGAAGAACTAAAGAGCCTCTTGATGAAAGTGAAAGAAGAGAGAGAAAAAGTTGGTTTAAAACTCAACATTCAGAAAACTATGATTATGGCATCCAGTCCCATCACTTCATGGCAAATAGATGGGGAAACAATGGAAACAGTGACAGACTTTATTTTTGGGGGGCTCCAAAATCACTGCAGATTGTGACTGCAGCCATGAAATTAAAAGACACTTGCTTCTTGGAAGTAAAGTTATGACCAACCTATAAAGCATATTAAAAAGCAGAGACATTATTTTGATAACAAAGGTCCATCTAGTCAAAGCTATGGTTTTTCCAGTAGTCATGTATGGATGTGAGAGTTGGACTATAAAGAAAGCTGAGCAGTGAAGAATTGATGCTTTTGAACTGTGGTGTTGGAGATGACTCTTGAGAGTCCTTTGGACAGCAAGGAGATCCAACCAGTCCATCCTAAAGGAAATCAGTCCTGAATATTTATTGGAAGGACTGGTGCTGAAGCTGAAACTCTAATCTTTGGCCATCTGATGCAAAGGACTGACTCACTGGAAAAGACCCTGATGCTGGGAAAGATTGAAGGTGGGAGGAGAAGAGGACGACAGAGGATGAGATGGTTGGATGGCATCACCGACTCAATGGACATGAGTTTGAGTAAACTCTGGGAGTTGGTGATGGACAGGGAGGCCTGGCATGCTGCAGTCCATGGGTCCCAAAGAGTCAGACATGACTGAGGGACTGAACTGAACTACCAAAAATTTGTAGACATGTGCTAAATTCACAACAGCAGTTAATGAATATTTGGGAGAGATTTTTTTGAGCAAATATTCTGTTGCTCCTTAATATTTCAGCCATTCATTTTAGCTTTCATCCATGAATCTTGTCTGCAGCAATTATTACTGTGGCATGCTAGTGGTGTTGTCTCCATTCCCCTCATGCTTTCTATATTTCACATTTGGAATTTTTCTGTAATGAAGACTTGTCACTTCTCTACCACTTAAATATTCATTCAATCATTTATTTCTATATCAATATGAATTTATGAATATTATATTGTTCAGATTGTAATTCAGTAGTATTTATTATCTCTTTTTATTGTTTCAATTGTTCCAGCTCTGGATACTGGGAACTCTTAGAATTCAGCTCCCATGTTACTTTGACATGTCCTACTTTTCATTTTTTCCCCTTACTTTTACCACAAAATGTTCCAGGCTCATGAATTTTCCCTGCCCTAGCTCTAGAATCAGTCATTTCTCTAGGGGTCCCAGTTTCAGAGAGGGACAATTTTTAAATTCAATTTTCAAGTGTTATAATGTGTAATTCCTACACTATGTCTATGCTATAATTAATGCTATAATCAACTACGGTGGTGGTGCTTTAGTTGCTAAGTCGTGTCCAACTCTTGCGACCCCAAGGACTGTAGTCTGCCAGGCTCCTCTGTCCATGGGATTCTCCAGACAAGAATACTTGAGTGGGTTGCCATTTCCTTCTCCAGGGGATTGTCCCAACCCAGGAATCAAACCCAGGTCTCCTGCATTGCAGGCAGATTCTTTACCAACTGAGCTAGGAGGGAAGACCATAATAAACTATAGATTTTCTATAATTAAAGTATGTATATTATAGTACTCAGAGTAATAGACTGTGTTAAAATAGAACTCAGAGTAATAGACTGTGTTAAAATAGAAACTGGATCCAACAATAATATTTCACCCTTTATTCTGTTCTAGCACTCACTACTTTATCACTATAGGCCCTGCAGACAATGAAATTCCATGATTCTACAATGAAAAGACAAAAGGCAAAAGAGACTCCTACGAGGAACTTTTCCGTGGGCCATAAAATTGTTTAACCTTGCCAAAAATTTATTTCACCCGTAGTTGACCTACTTGTCATCCTTCCTAACCCTCCCCTAGTTTAGCCCTATTCCTTGCATTTTATTAACAATTTTGAATAAAATGTTGTTTATGTTGCTATACTAAATTAAAAGAATCTGTTCCCAGGTGGCTCAGTGGTAAAGAATCTGCCTACCAAGCAGGAGATACAGGTTTGATCCCTGGGTCAAGAAGATCCCCTGGAGAAGGAAATGGCAAAACCCTTTCCAGTATTCTTGCTGGGAAATCCCATGGACACAGGAGCCTGGCGGTCTATAGTCCATCGGGTTGCAAAAGAGTTGGACACAACTGAGCAACTAAACAACTACAATAAAACTAAATTACAATCCCGGTAAGGTAATAAAAATACAGAACAATGAATTTTGCTAGCCTATAAAATCAGTATCTTCTTGACATTAACCTAATATGATCTGTGTGTGGGTGTTAGTCACTGAGTTAGTCACTCAGTCATGTCTGACTCTGCGACCCCGTGGACTGTAGCCCGCCAGGCTCCTCTGTCCATGGGATTCTCCAGGCAGGAATATTGGAGTGGGTTACCATTTCCTCCTCCAGGGGATCTTCCTAACCCTGAGATCAAACCCCGGTCTCCCATATTACAGGCAAATTCTTTACTGTCTGAGCCACCAGGGAATCTACTGCTGGCTAAATCACCGTTCACCAAACAGTTTAAAACTAGAGCAGTAGTGCTTGACAGAAGGGCTTCCTCCCCACGAGGGGACACTTGGCAATATCCAAGACATTCTCCACTATGACAGCTGGGAGGGATGCTCCTGGCATCTATTGGGTAGAGTCCTGAAATGTTGCTCAGCACCCTACCATGCACAAGAGCCCTCCACAACAAAAAAAATACCTGGCCCAAAGTACAACAGTGCCAAGGTTGAGAAATCCTGCTCTAAAGGAACTTTCAGTTTCCAAATTGGTTAAATACCAGATATTTTCCTCCCAAACTTTTAAAGAAAACATTGGTAAATGCCGAAGAATATCTGTACTAAAACACTCTCTCCCATAAAGGATTCTCTGAAAGAATCAGATGATAGACTATTACTGAGGCTGCAAAACACCAAGAAAGCAAAGATGGAGTTAAAAGTTCAGGATGCACCTTAGCTCATTCCATTTTGGACAAGTTATTTATCTGACTCAGCCAAGGATCAAATGCATCAGAAAAATAAATGGTTACCTATGTGGATTATCTGTGAGCTTGCACTTTAAACCAAAGCAATAATGGTTTCCCAGTAATTGGACAGAATTCTAGTGTGACATAGGTAAGAGAATCTGGGGCCAGGAGAAAACAAGAAGTGTGGTCAAAGCTTCCTCTCTTGCTGACGGTGAAACGCAGGGCAAATCATGTAGTTTTCCTGGGTGCCTGTCTCCTTATCTCGAAACTTTTCTATCAAAGTTGATAATAAACATGATTACAAACACTCATCTTATCTATATCACAGGGTCATTGTGAGAATCAAATTTTTTAAATTGGGTTAAATACATACTATTTAAATGAACTTTATCTGTTTCTTTCTACCTTGTTCTTTTTTTTCATTTTTAAATTATGAATGTATGATAGCAGATTTATAGGTGACTTGGAAAATACAAAATATACAGTTCCATTATATATTACAATTATTTTTTAAGTAAACAAATTAAGATTTTTAGTTGGAGTTTCAATATCAAATTCTCAAAAATTAATAGAATGGATGGAAAAGTAGAAGGATATAGTAGACCTGAAAAGAACTATAAATCAACTCAACATGGAGAATCAAATTTTTTTAAATGCACTTTTTCTTTACATATTTGGGTACTGATATCTCCTCATAATATCTTTCTTACACTGTGCATGAGACTTTGAAAAGAACAATGCCTTTGGAAGGCCAATGAAAAATAGATTCCTAGAGGGCGTAAGTTGAGCATTTTCACATAGAGACATCACAACTGACTCATTTCTTTTCCTCACCAAGTATCCCTTTAGAGTGTGAAAATACATTGAAAAACAGTATCACAAACCACAAACTGGGAGAAAACATTTGCAAAACACATTTCTGGAAAAAAAGGACGTATATCTAAAATATACAGAGAACTCTTACAACACAACAATAAGAAAACAAGCAACCCAATTCTAAAGTGTGAAAAGATCTAAACATACCTCTCTAAAGAAACTATACAAATACCAAATGCTGTGCTGCGTAGTCGCTCAGTCATGTCCAACTCTCTGTGACCTCATGGACTACAGCACACCAGTATCCTCTGTCCAGTGGATTCTCCAGGCAAGAACACTGGAGCAAGCTATCATTCCCTTCTCCACGTGATCTTTCCAGCCCAGGGATTGAACCCAGGTCTCCTGCATTGCAGGTGGATTCTTTACCATCTGAACCACCAGGGAAGCCCACAGATACCAAATAAGTATGTGAAAAAAAATTGTCAACATGACATATCATTAGAGAATTACAAATTGAAACAGTGAAAAATAAATTAAAATAGCTACATACATAATGGGTAAGTATTTAAAATTTAAAATACCAATTGCTGGGAAAAAAACATGCAAACATGTTCAAGCACTCTCGTTCACTGCTGGTGGAAATGCAAAATGGTAATTCCACTTTGGAAGAAAACTTGTCAGTTTCCTCCAAAGCTAAACATAGTCTCACCATATGATCCAGCAATCACACTTCTAGATATTTACCCAACTGGTTTGAAAACTTAAGTCCTCACAAAAATCTGCATGCAAATGTTTACTCAGTATATTCATAATTTCCAAAATTAGAAGCAAAGATGTCCTTCAATATGTGAATGAACAAACTGTGGTATACTTACACAAGAAAATATTATCCCATATAAAAAGAAATGAGCTATCAACATACCCAATGATACGGATGAACATTAAACGCATATTGCTAAGTAGAACAAACCAATATGAAAAAGCTACATACTGTGTGTGTGTGTTAGTCACACAGTCACGTCCAACTTTTTGCAACCCATGAACTGTAACCCTCCAAGCTCCAGGTTCCTCTGACCTTGGAATTCTCCAGGCAAGAACACTGGAGTGGATTACCATTCCCTTCTCCAGGGCATCTTCCCAACCCAGGAATCGAATGCAGGTCTCCCGCATTGCAAGCAGACTCTTTAGCATCTGCCCCACCAGGGTAGTCCCTGAAAGAAGCAAAACTACAGCTTTGTTTAGTGAAGTGAAAACAGTAAAAAGATCAGTGGTTACCATGAGTTTGGGAAGGTTGAATAGGCAAATCAGAGAGGACAGTTTTAGGTCAGTAAAACTATTCTGATATGGTAATGGTGGATACATGATAGTTTGCATTTGCAAAACCATAGAATTTTACCCAATGGCTCAGCAGGTAAAGAATCCGCCTCCAGTGCAGGAGACCTAGGGTTTGATCCTGGGTCAGGAAAATCCCCCGGAGAAGGAAATGGCAACCCACTCCAGTATTCTTGCCTGAAAAATCCCATGGACAGAGGAGCCCAGCAGGCTACAATCTAAAGGGTCGCAAAAAGTCAGACATGGCTTAGCAGAGCAGCAAAATAGAGTGCAGAATTTCACAGAACAAAGAATAAACCTTAATGTATGCAAATATTCTTAAATCACTTAGGAAGCTGGGGGTCCACTAATGGTATGCAATCCATGACAAAAGAACCTAAGCGTAATAAAAGTATATAAAACACACAACAACCCAAAACCTATGGGACACTGTAAAAGCAGTGCTAAGGGGAAGGTTCATAGCATTACAGGCTTACATCAAAAAACAAGAAAAAAGCCAAATAAATAACCTAACTCTACACCTAAAGCAATTAGAGAAGGAAGAAATGAAGAATCCCAGGGTTAGCAGAAGGAAAGAAATCTTAAACATCAGGGCAGAAATAAATGCAATAGAAACTAAAGAGACCATAGCAAAAATCAACAAAGCTAAAAGCTGGTTTTTTGAAAAAATAAACAAAATTGACAAACCATTAGCAAGACTCATTAAGAAACAAAGAGAGAAGAACCAAATTAACAAAATTAGAAATGAAAATGGAGAGATCACAACAGACAACACTGAAATACAAAGGATCATAAGAGACTACTACCAGCAGCTCTATGCCAATAAAATGGACAACTTGGATGAAATGGACAAATTCTTAGAAAAGTATAACTTTCCAAAACTGAACCAGGAAGAAATAGAAGATCTTAACAGACCCATCACAAGCAAGGAAATTGAAACTGTAATCAAAAATCTTCCAGCAAACAAAAGCCCAGGACCAGATGGCTTCACAGCTGAATTCTACCAAAAATTTAGAGAAGAGCTAACACCTATCTTACTCAAACTCTTCCAGAAAATTGCAGATGAAGGTAAGCTTCCAAACTCATTCTATGAGGCCACCATCACCCTAATTCCAAAACCAGACAAAGATGCCACAAAAAAAGAAAACTACAGGCCAATATCACTGATGAACATAGATGCAAAAATCCTTAACAAAATTCTAGCAAACAGAATCCAACAACATATTAAAAAAATCATACACCATGACCAAGTGGGCTTTATCCCAGGAATGCAAGGATTCTTTAATATCCGCAAATCAATCAATGTAATACACCACATTAACAAATTGAAAGATAAAAACCATATGATTATCTCAATAGATGCAGAGAAAGCCTTTGACAAAATTCAACACTCATTTATGATTAAAACTCTCCAGAAAGCAGGAATAGAAGGAACATACCTCAACATAATAAAAGCTATATATGACAAACCCACAGCAAGCATCACCCTCAATGGTGAAAAATTGAAAGCATTTCCCCTGAAATCAGGAACAAGACAAGGGTGCCCACTCTCACCACTACTATTCAACATAGTGTTGGAAGTTTTGGCCACAGCAATCAGAGCAGAAAAGAAGTAAAAGGAATCCAGATAGGAAAAGAAGAAGTGAAACTCTCACTGTTTGCAGATGACATGATCCTCTACATAGAAAACCCTAAAGACTCTTACCAGAAAATTACTAGAGCTAATCAATGAATATAGTAAAGTTGCAGGATATAAAATTAACACACAGAAATCCCTTGCATTCCTATATACTAACAATGAAAAAACAGAAAGAGAAATTAAGGAAACAATACCATTCACCATTGCAACAAAAAGAATAAAATACTTAGGAGTATATCTACCTAAAGAAACAAAAGACCTATACATAGAAAACTATAAAACACTGATGAAAGAAATCAAAGAGGACACAAACAGATGGAGAAACATACCGTGTTCATGGATTGGAAGAATCAATATTGTCAAAATGGCTATTCTACCCAAAGCAATCTATAGATTCAATGCAATCCCTATCAAGCTACCAACGGTATTTTTCACAGAACTAGAACAAAGAATTTCACAATTTGTATGGAAATACAAAAAACCTCGAATAGCCAAAGTAATCTTGAGAAAGAAGAATGGAACTGGAGGAATCAACCTGCCTGACTTCAGACTCTACTACAAAGCCACAGTCATCAAGACAGTATGGTACTGGCACAAAGACAGAAATATAGATCAATGGAACAGAATAGAAAGCCCAGAGATAAATCCACGAACCTATGGACACCTTATCTTTGACAAAGGAGGCAAGGATATACAATGGAAAAAAGACAACCTCTTTAACAAGTGGTGCTGGGAAAACTGGTCAACCACTTGTAAAAGAATGAAACTAGAACACTTTCTAACACCATACACAAAAATAAACTCAAAATGGATTAAAGATCTAAATGTAAGACCAGAAACTATAAAACTCCTAGAGGAGAACATAGGCAAAACACTCTCCGACATAAATCACAGCAAGATCCTCTATGACCCACCTCCCAGAATATTGGAAATAAAAGCAAAACTAAACAAATGGGACCTAATGAAACTTAAAAGCTTTTGCACTACAAAGGAAACTATAAGTAAGGTGAAAAGACAGCCCTCAGATTGGGAGAAAATAATAGCAAATGAAGAAACAGACAAAGGATTAATCTCAAAAATATACAAGCAACTCCTGCAGCTCAATTCCAGAAAAATAAATGACCCAATCAAAAAATGGGCCAAAGAACTAAACAGACATTTCTCCAAAGAAGACATACAGATGGCTAACAAACACATGAAAAGATGCTCAACATCACTCATTATTAGAGAAATGCAAATCAAAACCACAATGAGGTACCATTACACGCCAGTCAGGATGGCTGCTATCCAAAAGTCTACAAGCAATAAATGCTGGAGAGGGTGTGGAGAAAAGGGAACCCTCTTACACTGTTGGTGGGAATGCAAACTAGTACAGCCGCTATGGAAAACAGTGTGGAGATTTCTTAAAAAACTGGAAATAGAACTGCCATATGACCCAGCAATCCCACTTCTGGGCATACACACTGAGGAAACCAGATCTGAAAGAGACACGTGCACCCCAATGTTCATCGCAGCACTGTTTATAATAGCCAGGACATGGAAGCAACCTAGATGCCCATCAGCAGATGAATGGATAAGGAAGCTGTGGTACATATACACCATGGAATATTACTCAGCCATTAAAAAGAATTCATTTGAATCAGTCCTAATGAGATGGATGAAACTGGAGCCCATTATACAGAGTGAAGTAAGCCAGAAAGATAAAGAACATTACAGCATACTAACACATATATATGGAATTTAGAAAGATGGTAACGATAACCCTATATGCAAAACAGAAAAAGAGACACAGAAGTACAGAACAGACTTTTGAACTCTGTGGGAGAAGGTGAGGGTGGGATGTTTCAAAGAACAGCATGTATACTATCTATGGTGAAACAGTCACCAGCCCAGGTGGGATGCATGAGACAAGTGCTCGGGCCTGGTACACTGGGAAGACCCAGAGGAATCGGGTGGAGAGGGAGGTGGGAGGGGGGATCGGGATGAGGAATACGTGTAAATCTATGGCTGATTCATATCAATGTATGACAAAACCCACTGAAATGTTGTGAAGTAATTAGCCTCCAACTAATAAAAAATAATAATAATAATCATAAAAAAAAAGAAAAAAAAAAGAAAAGTATATAAAACCACCTCATGGAAAAGGAGCGGGAGAAACAGTTACTCCTTAAGAGTGGGCTGTACAAGATAACTTCTTTCCAAAGAATACACTATGGAAAGAGAGAAAAGAAGACTAAGAACACCTGACAAATACCACCTTAGCCAGATGATCAAGGTCAACATCAACAGTGATGTCACATTGATAGTACGTACTCTTGATATAATATGGAAACTATAGCACTTTACCTCTAACGTTCTCCTCCCCCAAACCCTTAATCTCAGTTTAATCATGAGAGAAATTCCAGGAGAGGGGCATCCTACAGCATACCAGATCAATCTTCCTCAAACTTTCGAAGTCACACGTAGTGCAGAAAGCCTAAGAAATAGCCAAGAGGTGTCTAAAGAGATTTGGCAACTTAGTGTCAAGTGTAATGTAATGTGTACAATTAAGAGTAATATGGTGTCCTACATGAGATCCTAGAACAGAAAAATGACATTCAGTGGAAACTAAGTAAAAGTAAATAAAATATGAACTTAGTTAATGATAATGTATCAACACTGGTTCATTAACTATAATAGAGGCACCACAATAATGTAATAGAATAATATATGATGTTAATGATAGGGCACATGGTGAGGAGTATATGTATGTAAACGCTTTGTACTCTAATTTCACAATATTCTTGTAAATATAAACTATGAAGTTGTTATAAAAATAATCAGTGCAAAGCATCATTAGAGAGAGCAATAATGTATTAAACTGTAATTGAACTTCTTCACAAGCATTTGGTTTTACTAACCAAAGATGAGACCAGAAGACTAATTTTAAATTTGCTCTACCCTGGGGCAGTGAGAGCCGTCATTCATCATCAGCCATTTACAAAAGTTAATAGAAAGATGTCAGTGTTTAAGTACATAACAGAACACATGTCAGAATGAGAGTCACAGACAGTAAAGACGGAATGAGCGGGAAAATCTTTCCTTTCATATAAAAAAGGAGCCTGATTTTTATTTCCTGTGCATACATGCTAAGTCACTTCAGTCGTGTCCAGCTCTTTGCAATGCTATGGACTGTAGCCCACCAGGCTCCTCTGTCCATGGGGATTCTCCAGGCAAGAATACTGGAGTGGGTTGCCATGCCCTCCTCCAGGGGATCTTTTCAATCCAGGGACTGAACCCACATCTCTTATGTCTCCTTTGTTGGCAGGCAGGCTCTTTACCACTGGCGCCACCTGTGAAGATCCTTTTTTTTTTTTTCCTGCTTCCTTAATAAGGGCACAAGATGAAGGATCTCCACTCAGACCATTAAGAGTCACAAGGAATTTCTGGTGCAAATAGAGATCACCCAGCACCTTTCCTCCCAGAACACTGGAGCCCTGGTGAAGTGTGTGAATATCTGAACATCCTCTTTCCCATCCCAGGACCAGGTAATCTACTGGATATTCCAAAATACGTGTTCAAAAACTTCATTAGAACAGTAGATTAAAAGAATTTTTTTAATGTAAATTATTAAACTTAGAGTGAGGCTGTCTAGGGCCACATGCTAGAAAGGATAGTAGGTTTACCTACAATCCTTCCCTCTCTCTCCATTCCAATTTACTCATATTGGCATCAGACTTACTGGAAAAAAAAATGAAACTAGTTGTCCATTTAGAATAGAGACCAGTTTGATTTTGCACCCAGGATCTATAAGTTGATACATTTCCTCCCTAAGTTCCACCTCAGAACATACCTTCCTGACCCACCAGAATTTCCCCCTCATCAAAGAACAAGTTCCTTGCTGCTAGAAAATCACTAGAGATGCTGTTTTCAGCCTAATTTTGAATGCTACGATGTACTTGAAACAAACTACTTCCATAAAAGAAGGAAAGGTCATAAAGGCACTGATTATACTGCAAGTCTTGGAAACACCTAGAATGGTGAACAAAAAAGTTCATTCTCTTATTCCTTTCACCCACAAACAGCCACATTAATACAAATGACGTATCATAAAAATATACAAAGATTCCAATTTTAAAAGTAAAAAGACAACATACAGAATGGTAAAAGTATTTTAAGCCACATGTCTGATAAGGGGTTAATATCCAAAATATGTAAAGAACTCATACAACTAATATCAAAAATAAAATAAAATAACCCAACTATAAAATGGGCAATGGAACTGAATAGACATTTCTCCAAAAAAGATATAGAAAACTGTGACAGGCACATGAAAAGATCCTCATCACCCCTAGTCATTAGAGAAATGCAAATGTAAACCACAATGAGATATCACCTCACGTCCATTAAAATGGCCAACATCAAAGAGACAAGTGATAACAAATGCCAGCGTGGATGTGGACAAAAGGGAATCTTTGTGCACTGCCAGTGGAACTGTACAGCCACTCTGGAAAACAACATGAAAGAAGGAAGAAAGTGACCACATGGGCTCCTCCGTCCATGGGATTTTCCAGGCAAGAATACTGGCACGGGTTGCCATTTCCTTCTCCAGGGGATCTTCCTGACCCAGGGGACGAACCCAAGTCTCCCGCATTGCAGGCAGACTCTTCACCATCTGAGCCACAAAGGATCCCTCTGGAAAACAACATGGGGTATCCTCAAAAAATTAACAGTAGAACTACCATATGATCTAGAAGTTCCTCTTCTGGGAATATATTTAAAGAAATCAAAAGCACTAACTCAAAAAAATATTCAGTTCAGTTCAGTCGCTCAGTCGTGTCTGACTCTTTGCCACCCCATGAACTGCAGCACGCCAGGCCTCCCTGTCCATCACCAGCTCCCAGAGTCCACCCAAACCCATGTCCATTTGCACCCCCATATTCACAGCGGCGGGGCTTCCCTAGTAGCTCAGCTGGTAAAGAATCCACCTCCAATGCAGGAGGCTCAATTCCTGGGTCAGGAAGATTCCCTGGAGAAGGGATAGGCTACCCACTCTAGTATTCACAGGCTTCCTTGGTGGCTCAGACAGTAAAGAATTTGCCTGCAATGTGGGAGACCCAGGTTCAATCCCTGGGTTGGGAAGATCCCCTGGAGGAGGGCATGGCAACCCATTCCAGTATTCTTTCCTGGAGAATCCCCATGGACAGAGGATCTTGGCCAACTACAGTCCATGGGGTCGCAAAGAGTTGGACACAACTGAAAGACTAAGCACCGCACATTTATAGCAGCGTTATTTACAACAGTGAAGATTTGGAAACACCTTAACGGTTAGTTAATAAATGTATAAAGAAGTTATGAGATATATATAATTCAGTCACAGAAAATGAGGAAATACTCCATTTACAACAATAGCCTTGAAGGCCTTACGCTAAATGAAATGATGTGTATGTGTGTTGCTCAATCATGTCTGACTCTTTGCGACCCTATGGACTATAGCCTGCCCGGCTCTGTCCATGGAATTCTCCAGGCAAGAACACTGGAGCAGACTGCCATTCCCTTCTCAGGGATTATTTAGGACCTAGGGATCGAACCCACGTCTCCTGCATTTCAGGCAGAATCTTTACCCTCTGAGCCACCAGGGATAATACAGAAAGACAAGTAACATACAATATCACTTAAGTGTGGGATCTCAAAGAAAAAAAAAAAACTCATAGATAAAAAAGATCAGATTTGTGATTATTAGAAGCAAGGTGGGAGTGGCAGAATTAAAGGAAATGTGTCAGAAGGTAAAACCTCTCAATTATAAGATATATAAGTCCTAGGAATCTAATGCACTACACGATGACTATAGCAGCTATAAAATTAAAGCTTTAAGAGTTATAGGAGAGTTGTTAAGAGAATAAATTCTAAGTTCTCCTATAAAGAGGGATTTTTTTTTTCTTCTTTCTTTTCTTTTTATTGTATCTGTATGAGAATATGGATGCTAACCTACTGGGGTAATCATTTCACACTATATGTAAATCAAACCATCATGTTTTATGCCTTAAATTTATATAGTGATGTATGTTAACTATTTCTCAATAAAACTGGGGAGAAAAACAACCACTAAAACTCAATCTTTGGTGTTAATAGCTGATCTCTGTGTGGTCCAAATTCAACTTTATTTCTCTGGCACATCACTATACTCCCCTCACTTCACAACACTATTAGAAAGACTTCCGTGTGTGTACTCGTTAAGCTCCTGGGGTTGACATCACAGAGGCAAAAAGGGATCATGAGAAGAGGAACCTGGGACACGGGGAGCATACTGAGGCAGCCTGAATGTTCTGCGGTTGGATCCTGACATCAGGTTATTGAAACTGAAGATGGAAAACCCATACTGAGTCATTTGATTCTCTCCCTTGAGGGCAGTAGATTATGCTGGACAGTATATTATTTAGCACTCTGTCCGGTTCTATTCTAAATAGTCCTTCCTTGGAGGCCATTCACTCAAACCTGGCAAAGATTTATTACAAATGAAAGGCTTTCTACTGGTTGGTCATTTCTTCCACAAAACACACATTCTCCCACTGAGATATTAAAAAATAAAACCTACCAAACAACATGAAAACAGTGTGATATTGTAGAAAGAGTGTGGAGCTCAAAGCAAATTGGCCCAAAGTGGCCCCAGCTGCTCACTCAGCCTTACCTGGACAGCACCTTGCCGATACCACTCTCCTGTCTGCTTTCTCCCTGGAAGGAGCGGCTACATGCAAGCTCAGCTTCCCAAGAACTAGTGGCCTCATCCCCTCCCCCCATAGTCACATCCTGCAGTTCCAAAATCTCCAAGTGCAGTTAATGTCCTCCAGCCACTCTTGTAAACAGCTAACACCAGCCTCCAGACTGCTGGGCGCTCGAGTCTGATTAATCCTCATCTACAGGTTTGCTCTCAGTCTCGTTTTAGAAAGGCAAAAATAGATCACAAACAGGCTTCCCTGGTGGCTCAGATGGTAAAGAATCTGCATGCAATGCAGGAGACCTGGGTTTGATCCCTGGGTCGGGAAGATCCCCTGGAGGAGGAAATGACAACCCACTCCATATTCTTGTCTGGAGAATCCCATGAACAGAGGAGCCTGGAGGGCTACATTTCGTGGGGTCCCAAAGAGTCAGACATGATTGAGCTACTAACACTTTCAGTTTTTGAGACCACAAACCCACGCTACTCATCAGCTCTAGTGCTTTCCCCATGGGGAAGAGGAGAAGAGAAAGGCTTCCCCAATAGCGCAGATTCTCTGATCCATGCCATGTCCTAACCTGGTACATGACAGAGAGTGACCCAGATGGGACCCTCCTTGAACACGGAAGATCTAGGACTTCAAGGCAAACACTGGGTGCTCTGATGCCTGTTAGCTATATGAGCTTCAGTTTCCTCATCTATCAACTGGAAAAAAAACTTGTCCTGGATTATAAGAGCTGGCAACTATGGACCCTAAGTGCAGGGTTGTGGTTGGCATGTTGAAGAAACTCAGCAAATGGTAGCTACTATTGTTGGTACAATTATCCTCAGTAAAAATGAACAGGTACCCCCTTGAGACATATGAACATTATTTTTTTAAATATGTAACCTAAAATGTGCAAGGTCTGGCTTATTACACAGAAATAAAACATTTTAGTCCATGGAATAGCTGGTAGTGATAAAGCACTGCTTACTGGCTACATAAGTGAGGAAGAAAATAAGTGTTCATCTTGCTATATGACAGGACAGCATCTCACCCTCTGCTGCCAAGATGACAAACCCAGACATGCATGGTGTTCTCCAAGGCATCAGCTCCCCAACTGTTCTCCACTTCTGTCTGAATCTGGGGTCTCAAAGGGTTTGATCTCCTGCAGTCACTTAACACTGCTCAGCAGCTTACACAGGGAGTGTCAGTCACCCCTCAATGCTAAGTTTTAAATGCTATGGAGCTAGAAAATGCAAAACATGTGAGAGTATGTGAGACGTGAAGGTGTGAAGTGAGTAAGAAAGTACAAGAGCGCGAACATAACGTGACGTGTGTGTAATAATCCTGCAGGCAAAACAAATGAGCACCTGGCCCCTTGCTAATCACAATTAAGACTCCACGTGGAGCTCAGAGACGTCCCAGCTCCACTCCTGCATCTCTTAGCTTTGCCCCCAGTCTCAATCTACAAAGCCACAACAGAGGAAAGACAACAGACAATCATGAGTTTAAACACCTTAAACTTGCATTGGATATTAAAGGCCTAAATTCATCTACCTCCATTTGCAGCATCTTAATTTGAATTAAAATAAAATCCAATAGCACAGCCCAATAAGATGCTGCTTAGTAGAGACAGCATAGAAAGCCGAAATAGAATGAACTGAGGGCTGAGTATATTTTAACTAATCAAATTACACCAAAGGAAAGCAGGTTTAGCAATATCGCTTCAGGCGACATAGGCTTAAAAGTATTTTAAGAGAGCATTGTATTATGTTAAAGTTAAGCTAATACTAAAGACATAATATTTATAAACTTTAATATGCCAACAAAAAGTTTCCCAAAATGTATCAAACAAAAATGTATAGATGCATGGCAGAATTTGATATTTTTAACCCATTTCTATCAATATGTAATAAACTTCAAATTCAAAAATAGAACAAAATAAGGACCAAAAAATAATGTAACTAGTAAAATACGTAAAATAATGTAACTAGTAATAATATAACTAATAAAACACGCCAACTTCTTTGTCTCAAAAGTAGAGATCTCACTCTACTTACCCTATTAGAAACCTCTTCTGTCTGTTACATAAGCTTGTCTGCGTGTGTGCTGAGTGGTGCCCAACTCTGCAATCCCACGGACTGTAGCCTGCCAGGCTTCTCTGTCCATGGAATTTTCCAGGGAAGAAAGCTGGAATGGGTTGCCATTTCCTTCTCCAGAGGTTCTTCCAGACCCAGGGATCGAACCTGAATCTCCTGGGTCACCTGCATCAGCAGGCATATTCTTTAGCACTGCACCATCTGGGAAGCCCTACATAACGTTGGTCCATATGTAATCGCCAAGTGTGAAAATAAAATTATCAGCCTATTTCAAGGAATAATTATGGCAAAAAGCTGCTAAAAATATTTACCCAAGTGAATCACTAGAAGGCTAACTGATGTTGAAGAACGTGGTGACTAAGCTGCTGCTTGCATGCTTTCCTGGGCCCCATAATTCAGATATTTGTGTTTTAACTTTTACAGCCTCCTGAGCTGCAATAGTGATTTTATAGTTTGCTGTGGAGCTGCACCAAATCTATAAAATCTGTGAAAGCCTTCAAAATTCCACATATGTGGATTGTCACCAGCCCTAATAATTGCTTCCCACACTTGGCACCAAATTCTCCAACAAAGCAAAAGCAAATACACCACGTGCTAGAGAGAAATGAATGAAAAGTACCTACCAGGAGACTGAGCTAACACTCAGCACCTCCCAGGATTCTGCCTTTGAGTCTTTCTCAGACAGCTCAGCCTTTCAATTCCCCCATCAACACATTACATAGGCATCCTTTCAAAAATTATTGTCTGTATACCTGATGAACCTAGATACCAAAACGATTTCACCAGGAGGGCCAGATTCTTTCCAACGTCTGCTGTAAATGACAGAATCACAGAGCTCAAGTGAACCGTGGGCATGCAAATCTCGTCAAACGCCAGAAACTGCAAGCCCTCTGAGTGTGTGGACAGGACCATAAAACTTACACAGCTGTTAACTTTTTCCCCAGAAAGCAAACTACTCAGAAGATTAGTAGCTGTTTCTCTTTGCTTCTACCTCTTGCTCTTCTTTTCTGGTTGACTTTTGAAAACACAGGTCCTTCTACCCCTTCTTGCTGCCACCATCCTTCCCCTCCAGTGAAGCAGTTCACTGCGTGAATTGAGAGGGAGACATCGCGTCGCCGGTCTTGTCTCTATCCAGATGTGATCTGGCAGCATTAGCAGAGCCCAGGAAGTCGGGTTCACTATAAAAGTTATTTTGTGGATACTATTCCCTAACATACTTTGGAGGAATAAAGTGTGTGTGTGTGTGTGTTTTAGTAAGGCTAATTAAGAACCCCAGTATTCCACAAACCTCTCTAATGGCAAAGTGTTGCCCTGTGTGACACAAAAGGGTTGATTTAAGAAATGCTTCAGAAAACCAGTATTGTTTTTATTTGCTCTAGAATAAACTGTCAAAGAAATACAAAAACTTGTTCTCCACGAAGATGTACAAGTGAATGCCAGCTTGTGCGCCATGGCAACAGTTATTAAAAGAGCAAAACACGCATCCAATTGAACCTCCCCACCTCCAAGCTTCTCCCTCTGAAAATGGTTCCCAAAGGGATAAAATTATCTCCTAGAAAATCAGTCTCAAAAAGTTAGAGACAGGCACCAAAATGTCCTAGATTCATTTAATTCATCATGAGATGATTCTTCCAATAAGATATTTACACAAGGACTTCCCTGGTGGTCCTGTGGTTAAGAATCTACTTGCTGATGCAAGGGACACAGGTTCAATCCCTGGTCTGGAAGGATCCCACATGCCACGGGGCAACTACACCCTTGCACCACCAACTACTGAGCCCACGTGCTCTAGAGCCCACACTCCACAACAACAGAAGCCACCACAGTGGGAAGCCCACACTCCACAACAAAGCACCGCAACAAAGGGTAGACCCTTCTTGCCACATCTAGAGAAAGCCCGTACACCGCAAAGAAGACCCAGTGCAGCCAAAAACAGATGTCTACCAAAATACTTTCATAACCTTTGAACTCTCAAATTTATCTAGTTCCCGTAATTACCTTAAGAAAAGATTCTTAACAGTAGATTTCTTGACGGTTTCAAGGCATATGAATGAATACTGGATGAACGTTAGTTAAAGTATGACCTCACAGGTTCCAGTTCAAGATGGCCATGTTGGAGGATCCTGCACAGCTACAAATGGAGGGATTTCCTCTGGGGGGAAAAAAACCCCTAAAATCTGTCTGTGCAGCCCCTAGCCATCCGGCAAATGAGAAATGACCCACATTGAAGCCACTAGGAGAGGCTGGGATACCATCTCATCCTAAACCTCACCCCCCAATGCAGTGCAAAACCTGGAGCTTCTCCCCAGGCAGCCAAGTTGCAAACCCCATGTCACTCCGCCCAACTTCTAGGACCTGCACCTGAAAGATGAGCCCCCCAAACATCTAGCTTTGAAAGCCAACAGAGTTCAAGTCCACAAGACCCGCAAGGCTAAAACAATTTGAGAAACAGCTCTTACAGGGCTCAAGGGCTGGGGCTCACCTGTCCAGAGCTCAGTGCAGAAGCGGTCCATCCTGAGACGTCCAGACTTGACCTGAATGAGCCTCATGTGCTAATCCTCACGCATCAGCCTGAGGGGTGAGAGCGTCTGACTTAGCACACGTCTGCAGGCCTGCTGCCCGAAAGGCATCATCTTTTGCTTTTCCTGCAGGTGCTATTAATTTGCTCCCTCTTTGCTGATTCCCGCATGTGGGTGCATCTGTACACTCCCCCCGCCTTAACCAGCCAACGGGACCCTCTTCAAGTTCTCCCTCTGCCACATTCCAGAGTACAGTATAGCCCAGAGGGGGTTTCCACCTGCATCTGGTACCGGGGTCTTGTGGCTGCTGCCCGGGGGTTACCCTTTGATCTCCTGGCTCTGGAGTCCAGGGAGGCCTGTGTTCTTGGGTGCCACAGATTTGTAACTATTGGAGAGACAGTTGTGGGCCGGCTACCACCCCAGGGCACTGCACAGACTGCAGGCTGAAACACACCTCCAGTCTTTCTGTGAAAGAGGCCAGCTGCTCCTCTGGGAGCTTTGGCCTGAGGGGCAGGCTTCAGGTTTGGCACCCATCTAGAGGCCTGGGCTTCCCTGGTAGCTCAGTGGTAAAGAATCTGCCTGCCAATGCAAGAGATGTGGGTTTGATTCCTGGGTCGGGAAGATCCCCTGAAGGAGGGCTTGGCAACCCACTCCAGTATACTTGCCTGGAGAATCCCATGGACAGAGGAGCCTGGAGGGCTACTGTCTATGGGGTCACAAAAGAGTCAGACATGACAGGGACTGAACAACATCACACAGCAGAGAGGCCTACAGAGGCGTTCTCAGACAGTGAGGGCCAGTTGCCCCCGTTTCTGTTCTCTCCCACGGCCCCACTAAGCTCACCTGTACCTCCCAGAAAGGAGCTTATATACTTGTCTGATTCTTTTAACAGTCACCCAGAGGATACCTCCAGATTGTCTGAGTGCAGTGGCCAGTGGGGATTATGCATGCAGTCCCACTGGACTGAATACATTTGCATACTATAAAAGTTGTTGCTGGAGGATCTAGCTGATTCCAGATTGATTCAGATTCTAATCAGTCTGAATCTAGGTGCTGCCTGAAAGCCTCCCCTTTGGGACACTGAATAGGTCTTGGCACACCCTCATTTCCTAGAAGCTATTAAAAATAAGACAGGCTGCTTGGACAATCACAAAGATTTGAGGGATGGCTGAAAGCTAGGGCAGAGATGAAACGTAAGATTCATCTCCCACATGAGACCACTCCTTCAAGACTCAGAGAGGTGGTTGTTTTATCTAGTGCATAGTTACCAACACAGAGAGTTACGCAAAATGAAGAAACAAAGGACTATATTCCAAATGAAAGAACAAAACAGAACCTCAGGGAAAATCCTTAATGAAATGCAGAAAGATAATCTACCCAACAGAGTGTTCAAAGTAATGGTCATTAAGATGTTCGCTGAACTTGGGAGAACAATGGACAAACAGTGAGAACTTCAACAAAGAGAAAATATAGCTACCAAATGGGTGTCATGGAACCGAAGAATACTATAACTGAACAGAAAAATAAATCCATTCCTGTTCAGAATCTCAGAAAAATGGGATGACATGATGAAAAATTCAATGTCTGGGGGTCAGTAGACCCAATTCTACAGCCTGATCATCAGGTGCTTCTGAGGTCACAGGCAAGTTAGAACCGGACTCTGTTGGCCAACTGAGTTTTAAACCAGCTATTATCTCAGGTGCTTTCAACTTGCTACCAGATGGTTCCTAAGACCCTGTCTGTAGTTCGTAAAAGTAAATAGAAAAGCAGGCTAAAGACACACAACAAAAGAGTCAACCAGGACAGAAGACCATGCTTTTGTTTGCCGACTGTCTCTACCTTCTTCCTTCCATGTGTCAGGATGATTGGAAGAATTAGAGGCAGAAAAACATGTTCATGGGCTACTTCTCCTCTCCTTCAACAAACAAAAGGCTGTAGGTTGTCTTTTATCACATCCAGTATTCAGAAATTTATGTGTTGATGTCAAGGCACTGTGTAAGGAAGCATAACCCACTGAATCCAATGACAGCCCACACCTGTTGCACTGACCTTCCAGCTCATCCTCCGCAGGTACAGACCATTAACTTGACACTGTAATTTACTTGCCTATGAGACCATCTCAGACATCCCAGATCACGGACATGAAGCATGCTGCAAAGAGCACAGCGGCCATGAACTCCCAAGACATCCTAGATACATAATGGATGGGCTGGACTGTTATGATTATAGCAAATAAATGGCTTGGCCTGTGCTGGGAAGGCAGACAGCAGTTGTACCTGCCAGCTGGCATAACCAGCTTCGTCACAGGCTCCCCCAAAGGGGAAGGTTTGATACCATCCTGCCTCGTTCTAAATCTTAGTTTGTTAAACTTCTCCAAGGAGTCCCAGGGGAGTTTTAGCCTGCGGGAAAAAGACACGAAGGGAGTTCGTTTTCAGAAAGCTAATCTGAAACACAATTTTGGTCATTTGTTTAGCCCAGGAGAAGAGTTTATTGAGAATTACTTAGGCACCAGGATAGATGCGGCTTCAGATGATAACTGTGACTTCACTGCCATTTCCACTTGGGCAGCCAATTCTGACATTTCCATCCATTAGTGGGAAGCACAACTGTTCTTTTATGTCAAAGCTTGGGTTATACCACAGAGGTGGTTAGACATCTCCCCAAGTGCTGTGAGATGGTCCCCCAAGGGCACCTAAACTCCTAGAGCCATCTTTGAGCTTAATGCCTCTGCTTTTCACAGGGTTGAGTGTGTGTGTATGTGTTTCTGTGTGTCTGACTCTTTGCAACCTCATGGTGTAGCCCACTGGGCTCCTCTGTCCCTGGAATTTTCCAGGCAAGAATACCAGAGTAGGTTGCCATTCCCTTCTCCAGGGGATCATCTGAACCCAGGATAGAACCAGGGTCTCTTGCATTGCAGGTAGATTCTTTACCATCTGAGCCACCAGGGAAGCCCTTTCACAAAGTTGCTAGTCCTCAAAAATCACCAACTCTAGGAACTTCTGTGGTGGGCTAGTAGTTAGGAGTCAATGCAGGGGACGCAGTTTCAGTCCCTCCCTGGTCCAGGAAGCTCTCACATGCCTCAGGGCAACTAAACTTGTGGACCCCAAATATTGAGTCTGCACTCCCAGAGCCAGTGCCCCACAAGAGAAGCCACTGCAATGAGAAGCCCCTGCACCACCACTAGAGAGTAGCCCCCACTTGCCACAACTAGAGAAAGCCCATGTGCAGCCACAAAGACCCGGTGCAGCCAAAAAAAATCACCAACTTTAGCAACCCCACCCCAACACCCCAATGAGAAATACTGCCTGACAAAAAATAACACCATCATGATTTTGCTGCATAATTGCAATTCATCTTCACATTATTGTGATTTAAATTGTTTGATAGCACAGCCTTGTTTTGACTTACAACTCTTAGATGAATTCTTGATAAATTCTACTGTTATTTCAGCTCAAATTAACATATTTTTTAAAGCTATGATAAATTGTATCAAGTATCAAATAACACCTTTCTTGGGACTGACATGAATAACCACATTTTCATTTCATCCTACATCTTCAGACAT
This sequence comes from Cervus canadensis, assembly GCF_019320065.1. Lineage (NCBI taxonomy): Eukaryota > Metazoa > Chordata > Mammalia > Artiodactyla > Cervidae > Cervus > Cervus canadensis. The sequence goes on from NC_057416.1 coordinate 17,558,657, forward strand.
CACTAGGGCATGCAAATAGCTTAAAACAATAACATTTTACAGGAGACAACAGTACTGATATTGTATGGGGGGATTACACGTGATTTTTATCCTATTCTTCTTGCTTTTCTATATTTTCCCAATTTTATAGAATAGTAAGACAATTTATTAAAATTGCAACAACATTTGAAAGCATATACGTTTAATAATGTGAAACATCTGTAATTATGTGGGACATTCTAAAACCGATGAAAGCCCTGACTGATGTGCGTTTCTATTCTATACATCAAAACATTCACCAGTACGCTTGAGACCTTCTCAAGGGGTGGTTAAGTAAGGAACGTCTATTCACTAATTACAACAAGAAAAACTAAATTATGGGACAACTGATGATTCGCCTGAGATGCTCACACACCCTCAGAAGCTCCTGGAAAAAACCATCCTCGACCCCCTCCCACCATTTTGACTACTTCATGTTAGAGAGGGCATGGTATGGAACCACACTTCAAAAGTCTTGACTTCCCACCCACGAATTTTCCTTTCTTTTTCTTCTTAATAAATTGAACTTTGCCTTCAATATTAAAATCATCCAACCAATGGAAAGATTTTTTTTAAAGCTTTGTTACAAAAAGAGTTTCTGCTTTTGTTCCTTGAGACACCAAATAATGATTCTGACTAATGTTTTCACTGAGTTGGCAACTGGCTTGACATGTTTCCAAATTGACTTTTTTTTTTCATCCTTTAGTGTCATGTAGAAACAACTTTAATCTAAAAGTCATTAGCAACTAAATGTAATATTATTGATTTAGCTGCACAGGAAACCCAAAAGTTGACAGACTGATGGAAAAGCTTCATACATTTGTATAAGAATAGATAACATCAAAACAACAACAACAAAAAAAGAATAGATAACATTTAGCAGCATTTTGTAGGTGCCAAGTGGTATTCTTAGCATTTTACATGTATTAACTCATTTAATCCCTGTAATAACCCTAGGGAGAAGGCAATACTATTATCCTCATTTTCAAGAAGAAGAAGCTGAGACACAGAGCCATTAAATAACAGCTAATAAGTAAAGAAGCAAAGATTTGATCTGAGGCAGTCTTGGTCTGGGACCTGCACTCAATCACTGAACTAGAACTGCATCATCACTCTGTAAACAGTGCACTGGTTTATTAATCACGTCAGGCTTTCTAAAGCAGGGAATCAAGACCATGGGCCACGGTGTCACATGGACAGCAGTGTTCACGTCCAGTCTTCCACTTACCACCTGAGTGCTGTGCTATGCTTAATCACTCAGTCGTGTCAGACTCTGCGGCCCCGTGGATGTAGCCCTCCAGGCTCCTCTGTCCATGGGGATTCTCCAGGCAAGAATACTGGAGTGGGTTGCCATGCCCTCCTCCAGGGGACCTTCCCAACCCAGGGGTTGAACCCAGGTCTCCCACACTGCAGGCGGAGCTTTACCATCTGAACCACCAAGAATGACAACCTGTAAATGGCGTTTAAGACTTTTAACAGCTTAAACGTTAATATATCTTTAAGCCTCCTGTAAATGGTACTTATTAGGATTATATTTATTCTCTAATATATAGTTTTTCCCAGGTGGCTCAGTGGTAAAGAACCTGCCTGACAATACAGGAGATGCAGGAGACACAGATTCAATCCTTGGGTCAGGAAGATCCTCTGGAGGAGGAAATGGCAACCCACTCCAATATTCTTGCCTGAAAAATCCCATGGACAGAGGAGCCTCGTTGGCTACAGTCCATGGGGTCGCAGAGACCCGGGCATGACTGAGTGACTAAGCACAACATGCAGTTACCCTCAAAGGTAGTAGCATGCGTTTAGAATCTTCACAGTTAAATGATAAATTTACAAAGAGAAAGGCTGATTCCCTTGTTACAGAACTGAAGATGAGTCAAAAAGCCAAGATTCAGCTGTAGTTGGAAAGTTTTGCAGATCTTAAGTGAGTAGCACTTTCATCTGATTGCTCTTTTGTTTCACAGCACGGGAAATACCCGTCTTGGAATGTTTTTAAGCTCTTCTTTGCTGCCAAAAGGCAGAAACACAAACAATGCACTGCTTGTAATCTTTGCCTCAAGAGATCTGTGAACAAAATGAAGAAACAAAGATTTGGCAAGAAGGACTGTGCTGGACCAGCTCAATACTACACTGTTTCTTGGAGTGGGGGAAAGGGGAATAATTTCTTCCAAGAGAACAGCCAATACATATTACTCTATTGAAAGTACTTAAACATACAAAATAGAGATAGAACATAAAAAACAGCAAATTGCTATAAAAAGAGGCTGAACTCCCATGAGAAAAAGATGCTCTAGTTTAATTTTATACCTGGAGAATAGAGATTAATGTTGAGAGGGAATGTATAGCACAGGGCTTAACATATAATAGGTAAGGAAGTTAATTAATGTTTACTTAATGAGCAATAGAAGAACACTTAAAGAATTTTCCACATGGCACCCAAAACCTGCTTTAAGAAAGGCAATTATTTGCCTACATTCAGTCCTGAACAATGACTCCTGGTCATTCCAGTATGACCTAAATCAAATCCTTTGATTATACAGTAGAAGTGATAAATAGATTCAAGGGACTAGATCTGATAGACAGAGTGCCTGAAGAACTATGGGTGGATGCAGGTTTATGACATTGTATAGGAAGTGGTGATCAAAACCATCCCCAAGAAAAATAAATGCAAAAAGGCAAAATAGTTGTCTGAGGAGGACTTACAAACAGCTGAGAAAAGAAGAGACGTGAAAGGCAAAGGAGAAAAGGAAAGATATACCCATCTGAATGCAGAATTCCAAAGAATAGCAAGGAGAGAGAAGAAAGCCTTCTTAAGTAATCAATGCAATGAAATTGAGGGAAAAAAATAGAATAAGAAAGACTAGAGATCTTTTTAAGAAAATTATAAATAACAAGGGAACATTTCATGTAAAGATGGGCAGAATAAAGGACATGTAAATAAAGGACAGAAATGGTATAGACCTAATGGAAGCAGAAGATATTAAGAAGAGGTGGCAAGAATACACAGAAGAACTGTACAAACAAAGGTTTAATGACCTGGGTAACCACGATGGTGTGATCACTCACCTAGAGCCAGATATCCTGGAGAGTGAAGTCGAGTGAGCCTAAAGAAATGTTACTATGAAAAAAAAAAAAAAAGAAAGAAATGTTACTATGAACAAAGCTAGTGAAGGTGATGGAATTTCAGCTGAGCTATTTTGAATCCTAAAAGATGATGGTGTGAAAGTCCTGCACTCAATATGCTAGCAAATTTGAAAACCTCAGCAGTGGCCACAGGACTGGAAAAGGTCCCTTTTCATTCCAATCCCAAAGACCGGTAATGCCAAAGAATGTTCAAAATACCACACAATGACACTCATTTCACATGCTAGCAAGGTAATGCTCAAAATCCTTCAAGCTAGACTTCAACAGTACATGAACCATGAAATTCCACATGTTCAAGCAGTATTTAGAAAAGGGAGAGGAACCAGAGATCAAATTGCCAACATCCACTGGCTCATCGAAAAAGCAAGAAGAGTTCCAGAAAAATGTCTACTTTTGCTTTACTGACTACACCAAAGCCTTTGATTGTGTGGATCACAACAAACTGGAAAATTGTTAAACAGATGGGAATACCAGACTACCTGACCTGCCTCCTGAGAAATCTGTGTGCAGGTCAGGAAGCAACAGTTAGAACTGGACATGGAACAACAGACTGGTTCCAAATCGGGAAGGGAGTATGTCAAGGCTGCATATTGTCACCCCAATTATTTAACTTATATGCAGAGTACATCATAAGAAATGCAGGACTGAATGAAGCACAAGCTGGAATCAAGATTGCTGGGAGAAATATCAATAACCTCAGATATGCAGATGACACCACCCTTAAGGAAGAAAGTGAAGAACTAAAGAGCCTCTTGATGAAAATGAAAGAGGAGACTGAAAAAGTTGGCTTAAAACTCAACATCCAGGAAACTAAGATCATGGCATTCAGTCCCATCACTTCATGGCAAATAGATGGGGAAACAATGGAAACAGTGACAGACTTTATTTTGAGGGGCTCCAAAATCACTGCAGATGGTGACTGCAGCCATGAAATTAAAAGATGCTTGCTCCTTCGAAGAAAAGTTATGACAAACCTAGATAGCATATTAAAAAGCAAAGACATTACTTTACCACAAAGGTCTGTCTAGTCAAAGCTATGGTTTTTCCAGTAGTCATGTATGGATATGAGAGTTGGACTACAAAGAAAACTGAGTGCCGAAGAATTGATGCTTTTGAACTGTGGTGTTGGAGAAGACTCTAGAGAGTTCCTTGCACTGCAAGGAGATCCAACCAGTCAATCCTAAAGGAAATCAATCCTGAATATTCACTGGAAGGACTGATGATAAAGCTGAAACCCCAATACTTTGGCCATCTGATGCAAAGAACTGACTCATTGGAAAAGATCCCGATCCTGGGAAAGATTGAAGGTGGGAGGAGAAGGGGACAACAGAGGATGTGATGGTTGGATGGCATCACTGACGAGATGAACATGAATTTGAGTAGGCTCCAGGAATTTGCGATGGACAAGGAAGCCTGGTGTGCTGCAGTCTATGGGGTCACAAAGAGTCAGACTGGACTGAGCAACTGAACTGAACTGAACATTAACATTAAATTAGCAGATACTGAGTAAAGCAGATAAAGTGTGTGGGCATCATCCAATCAGTTGAAGACCTTAAGAGAAAAAAGACTGAGGTCAGAGGAAGAGGGAATTCTACCTCCAGGCTACCTTTGGAGTAAAGTGACAGTATCACCTCCTCCTTGGGTCTTCAGCCTACCAGCCTGCTCTGCAGATTTGAAATTGTGCAGCCTCATCCTCACATAAGCCAATTTCTTAAAATAAATAAATTATATGTGGACCGGATATAACTGATTTGGGCTGATTACTCATACATATGCAGTCGGTTGCTTGGTGGGCTGGGGTCTGACTGTTGTGGGATGGCTTAACTAGGAGGACTCATCTCTGTTCTGCGTGACCTGTCATCCTCCAGTAGGTTAGGTGGGTCTTATCCACGTGGTAGCTGAATAGGTCTCCAAAACAATGAGCTGAAGCTTGCAAAGCTTCTGGAAGCCCGGGCTTGGAATTTGCATGAGATTACTTCCCTTACATTTTGTGCCCAAAGCAGGTATAAGGTCAGACCAGATCCAAGAGGAAGTAAAACATGTTCTTCCTCTCAATGATGAGAGCTACAACAGGACTGTGGCAGTGTGCAATACACCACACAGCTGAGTTGAAGCTCACAGAATGTTTGTGAGTGCGACACTATCACTGCAGTGGTTAGTTTGGAATATGCCATGAAGCAAAGTGTTAGTCACTCAGTCGTGTCCAACTCTTTGCGACCCCATGGACTGTAGCCAACCAGGCTCCTCTGTCCATGGGATTCTCCAGGAAAGAATTCTGGAGTGGATCCCCTTCTCCAGGGGATCTTCCCAACCTGGGGATCAAACCTGGGTCTCCTGCATGCAGGCAGATTCTTTACCAACTCAGCCACCAGAGAAGACTGGAATATACTATAAACATGGAATAAGAAGTTATGTTTGGCCTAAAGGAACTTACAGTAAGTGGAAATAAGGGAGGGGTAAAAATATCAGTAATAATGGAAAACAGCAATACATGCAATCACTGAAACTATAAAAGCTCCAAAATGAGAAATTTAAATCAAGTCAAGTGGACAAGACTTCCTAGAAGAGGTAACACTGAATAATTACAGTTAGAAGTGTCCATAATAAGTCAAAATGTATGCCTGAAAGTATACCAAACTTTCATTTATGTAGTTAGGATAGAAAATAGTTAATTAGAAACTTTACTAATGATTAATAGTGTAGTCTTTGAGTTAGAACTGAGTTTGACACGCTTAACTTTGCCACTTAATAACTATGTGAAAGTGAAAGTTGCTCAGTCCTGTCCGACTCTTTGCAACCCCCATGGACTGTACAATCCATGGAATTCTCCAGGCCAGAATACTGGAGTGGGTAGCCATTCCCTTCTCCAGGGGATCTTCTCAACCGAGGAATTGAACTATGGTCTCCTGGATCGCACGTAGATTCTTTACCAGCTGAGCTACCAGGGAAGCCCATAACTATGTGAACCTTGGGTAAATTATTTAACGTCACTAGAAGGAAATGGCAACCAACTCCAGTATTCTCGCCTACAGAATCCCATGGACAAAGGAGCCTGGTGGGCTCCAGTCCACAGGGTCGCAAAGAATTGGACACGACTGAGTGGCTAACACACACACACACACACACACACATACACAACTTCAATTCCTCATTGTAGATGGAAACAAAAATAGTACCTGCCTATTAAGGTTGTTGTGTGTATTAAGTGAAGCATATGTAAAATTTGATGAAAGTGTCTAGAGCATAAAAAGCATTCAATAAATTATACTATTATTGCTACACTTTTTTTTCAATATTCATTGTTGCATAATTTGATTTTTTAAACTCCAACAGAGATAATTATCAAAAATTCTTTTTAGAGTTAGGGTTACAAAAGTTAGATCAAATATGCAAATTGTTGTTTCTCTTGAGATTCAAAAAAAGTCCTTTCTTGGGAAGGAAAAGTACTTGCTGGCTGGTCTCTAAGATAGTACCATTCAGGGTGAGGTCTACCAACCCATGAAGTCTCCAAACCCTTTCAGGGATAAGCAAGGTCAAAACTATTTTCATAAAAGTACTAAGACGCAGCTGCCTGTCCCACTGTGTCAACATTCACACTGAAGGTGCAGTAGCGATGGTTGGTAAACTGCTGGGCGACAGCACAGATCAAGGCAGAGGCAGCAAACTCTACAGACAGTTATCATATTTTTTACCTCCAAACACTCGTCCATGAGACTTAAGGATCTCCTTAAAGAAGCAATATAGATTATTAATTTCATCAATTTAATGCTTGGATATGGGTTATTTTAATATTCCATGTGATAAAACAGGAAATATATGGACAGTGCTTCTGCTATACATATTGAATTAAAGTTTTTGCTTGAAGAAAATCACTTGTGTGATTGAGTCATGAGCTGAACTAGTCAGTTTTTTTTTTTTTTTTTTTTTACAGGAAACATCATTTTTTAGTAGAAAGAATGACGGATATACTATGCTTGTTCAGACTTGGGCATTTGGCAGACATTTTCACAAAAATGAACAAAGTGAGTCTGTCACTTCGAGGAAAGCATTCACTGCTGATGATAAATTTCCAACTTGAGAACTTTGCTGATACTTTCAGGCTTTTCTAATGAGATTGATGATGATAGAAGTGAATGTAATTTTTGGATATTGAATTTTTAAATGGGTCAATATTCAGAAGAACTGTATAAGTCATGAACTAACATTTTCAAAATGACTAAAGCATAATATTACAAAATCATAATACATAATAGACCCACTCAAAATAGAAAGTGGATTTTTATGTAGAAGTGTAAAAATGTATTGATATGCTTTCAGATTTCACACTGCAACTAACTTCTAAGAAACTACCACTTGTCATGTTTTGGTGAAATGTCAAAGAATAATGTCCACAATCATGTAGAAAGGTTATTAAAATACTCTTCCTTTTTCTAACTACATATCCATATGAAACTTTTCTTCCTATACATCAACGGAAACAATTTATCACAACAGAATGAAATACAGAAACAGATATAACAATATATCTGCCATTTATCACCAATCAGGCATTTAGAAGGTTTGGAAAAATATGAACATTATTTTGCTTTTTTTCACTGATTTTTTTGCTTTTGTAAAATATAGATGTTTGTCATAAAAAAATAAGCTATTTATGTTAAAATGAGTTGGACTTAGAGTCATCAGTAAATGAGTTAACAAATTTTTTTTAAATTTCTGTTTAATTTCTAATAGAGTAAATATACATAGGTGTAAGCCACAAAAGCAACAGCTCCTTAGGGGTCCTCAATAATGTTTACATGTGTAAAGGGATCCTGAGAGTGAAAAGTTTCTGAGCTACTCTTCACAAAGCGTGTCATTATCATCTGGAAGTGCGCTTCAACCCCAAGGACATAGGACTAACCCGACCATTAAGACCTCCCTGAGGAGTGATCAGTGTTACCCAGTGTGTAAAATGCATTGAATGCCTGCCATATGCAAGAAAGATGGAAGTCTGATGTGTTGGCAGGAGCCAGCTCATGGGAAGCTTGGATACTTGGCTAGGATTTGGACTTTACTTTGAAAGGGGAAAAAAAGTAACTGAAGTTTTTTAAGAGGAGTTGATGTAATCAGGTTTATCGTTGAGAAGATAAGTACGGGGTTGAGTCTATGATAGAATGAAGGCTACCAAACTGAAGTCAAGAAGATTGGTTGGAGCTTTTAGTTGTAATCTAAGCAAAATGAGATTAAGGACACTTAAACTAAAGCAGGAGCAGAAGGAAAGGGAATCTTTTGGGAGAGGCAAAGGAGATAGAATCTGCACTGCTATGTGACTGAAGAGATGTCTCAATGAATAGCATATCCTTCCTCCAATGTCATTCTCAACATTTTGCTCAAAATAAGATTCCTGTTTAACAAAAGTGATAGTTCTCTCTTGTAACAAGCTGCCTGCTGTTTGGTTGTTGATTCTGATATTGTTTCTTGATAACTGAAAGCTCAAAATATCAGGCAAAAAAAAAAAAAAAAAAGAATTACTGAAGGATTGCTGTCATGGTGCTGAAAAAATTCCTGAGAAGATGAGTTGGTCTCTCTTCCTTTCTGTTCTCATTTTAGAGTTAGACTTCCAAACACAACTCCCTAATTCTAGGATTATTCAGAGTGGAGTTACACTATGCTGTCCTGCTCCTGCCCAGGCAGATACAATATCCTCCTGAAGAAGTTCTTAGAGGGCTTCCTTCCAAAAACAGATTCACACATCAAGAACTTGGCTCATTAGCTGCTTATTTTGAAATCTCATTCCTGTGGAAAGTAGACAAATGAAGGGAGAAACAAAGAGGTGATAAAATCACTTCAGCACTTACTACCTTATCAATATTCAAATCCACAAGCATATAAAAATGATAGAAGACCAAGTTTTCCAGAATATACTAGCTACATAATTACTACTGTAATATTAGTCCTTTTACAAAAAAAAAAAAAAAACTGAGTCAGGAAATTTGAATTACCAGCTCATTCTTACTTCAAAGGCCACCAACATTAACACAAACAAGGGAGGAACTAAGAGATGACTGTGGAATGGGGTTACTTAGAAACCAGCTCACAGCCTTAGTCCTGGCTGGGATAATTCAACTAAGAATTTGATCCTTCTATCCAATACTGTCAGTAGTTCCTATCATCATCATTTGTCAAGTGAAAACACATTTCCCTTTGACTTCTTGCAGCTCGGATTTCCTGGGGTCATTTCAAAGTTTAGTGTTTAGATAGCATTTATTTTAAAGGTTTTCTTAATAATTTGTTTACATCTTGTTTTTGTTTTTGTACAGGTGCTTCCCTTTAGCTCTAGAGGGAAATGGTCTTCTGTTTACATGCTACTTCATTAGTTAAGGTTATTGCTATATAATATTCACTTTATATGAAAAAAGTTCTACCTTACTTAGTGGTGGGCTCTCCAGGAATCTCACCCTGTCGTAAAACCAGTCAAAAACTCAAAAGTAGACAAAAATGCAGTTATTGAAAAAGAGTTCTGCAAAACTTTTGCACTAAGTCATAGCACTGCCTTTAGGCATTACCAAGAGTAAAATTATCAAGCTTGATGATTTGGCTTCTGCACAAGAGAACAAAAAATAGATTTCTGGAAATAGACATTGTCAGAAATAAGTGATGGCAAATAGCCTGACTATAGAACAGAAAGCACAAGAACTGCAAGAAGGGGACAGAAGAGCTATAAAAACTAGTCTTATCCCTTCTCTTTACATTTCCATGGAAGAGGGAGCTTCTATTGCAATTCCTACTCAGGGAGATCAGACAGAAGGTGTCAGAGAAAACAATTTCATCTCTGCCTTTACCTCTTTATCCGATGCTTATCAAATGGGGAACGCATGTAAATCCATGGCTGATTCATGTCAATGTATGGCAAAAACCACTACAATATTGTAAAATAATTAGCCTCCAACTAATAAAAATAATTGGGGAAAAAAAAAGAAATGTAAAAAAATAAAAATAAAGCATATACTAAATGAAAAAAAAAAGAGTTTAAAAGGCTGTGTCAAAATCTCAGAAGCAAGAACCAGACAGTTGAGTTGCTTTCATTCAGCATCTAGAGTCAGATGTAGCAGTTACTTGTTATAACCCGCGGGACACTGTGGACAGGCCTCTGCTCTCTGTCCCCTTACAGAAAGTCCCTCTAGGCAGAACTCAGAGCCTGCTTCTGTTAATCTTTCTCTCTTCCCCTGCCCGCTCCCCATGAACGGGCGTGTGGCTCAGTCCAACCATCTTCCTTGACTATGCCAATGAGTTTGTGTAGATAAATTGCAAGTGGGCACTGTAAATTCAGACCTATCTATGCAGACGGGCTGGAGCTTGAATTGACCAAAACTGGAGGATTAGATTTACTCCATCTTGGTCTCCAAGAATCACAGAGTGCATACTCAAATTAGGAAAGTAAATCTCACTTCCCATTTGTCATTGATTGTTCCAAGGCCTGGAGGTGTGTGTTCAGTCACTCAGTCATGTCTGACTCTTTGTGAAGCCACGGACTGTAGCCCGCCAGGCTCCTGTGTCTATGGGACTTTCCAGGCAAGAATCCTGGAGCAGGTTCCATTTCTTCCTCCAGGAGGTAAAAGGAATAAAGAATCGATTTAGGCACTGTTATCGGTTGGACTGTGTTTCCCTAAAATATGCTGAGGTCCTAACTTCTCAGTCCCTGTGAGTGTGGCCTTATTTAGAAATGGACCTTTACAGATGTTCAAATTAAAATAAGGTTGATAGGATGGCACTGCTGCTGCTGCTGCTGCTAAATCTCTTCAGTCGTGTCCAACTCTGTGCGACTCCATAGACGGCAGCCCACCAGGCTCCTCCATCCCTGGGATTCTCCAGGCAAGAATACTGGAGTGGGTTGCCATTTCCTTCTCCAATGCATGCACGCATGCTAAGTCGCTTCAGTAGTGTCTGACTCTGTGCAACCCTCCGGACAGCAGCCCACCAGGCTCCCTTGTCCATAGGATTCTCTAGGCAAGAATACTGGAGTGAGTTGCCTTTTCCTTCTCCGAGAATGGCATTAGGGCAGGCCCTATTCCAATATGACTGTGTCCTTATAGAAATGAAAAATTTGGACAAAGAGAAAGAGGCATGCACACAAAAGAGAACATCAGGTGACAATAGGGAATTGGAGGCATGCATCCAGAAGCCAGGGAACACTGGAGATTGCCAGGAAATCACCAGAAGTTTGAAGTGGAAAGGAATGATTCAACTACATCCCTCAGAGGAAGTATGGCCCTGCCAGCACCTTGATTTTGGATTTATAGACCCTAGAACTATGACACAATACATTGGGTTGGCCAAATTTTCATTCATATTTTTCCATACTATCTTATGGAAAAACAAACTTTTTGGCCAACCCAATATTTCTGTTGTTCTAAGGCTCCAAGTTAATGGTACTTTGTTACAGAGCTCTAGAAAACTGAGCCACCCAAATTCTGCACTATTCAAAAGACATGAAAGAGAGTTTTACAGAAGATAATTATGCACATAATCAACAAACATATTAAAATGTGTTCAGAAATCACTAGCATCCAGAAAATGCAAATTTAAACATAAGATACATTTCATTTAACAAAATAGTTTTGTTTTGTTTTGTTTTTTCTCTAGAAACACCTGTTTTCAAGGGCAGGAAAAGAGACATTCAAACATTTTTGGTAGAAACATGAATCAGTACAATCATTCTGGAAGACACTTCAGAATATGTGTCAGGAGCCTTCTGAGAATTTATCCTAAGGGAATGCTGTTAAACTTCATAGCACTTATCACTTTCTAATACTATATGATTTACTTATGTTTATTGTCAGTCTTTACTTACTGGAATTTAAGTCCTACAAGGACAAAGATTTCTCACTTTTGTATCCCAAACACCTAGAATATTTCCCAATACATTCTAAATGCTCCATAAACACTTGCTGAATATGTTAATTAAGATGTCCACCAAGATTTATGTACAAAGGTGTTCACTGAAGTATGCTTACAATAGCTAAACACTGGGAAAGTATAAATGACCATCACAGTGGGAGACTGGTTAAGAAAATAATGGTACCACAACACAATGGGGTATCATGTAGCCATTAGCAAGTAAATCATCAAGAATATATAAGGTTATGAGAAGACATTCATAATATATTAAAAAGTTAGAAAAGGATTAGAAAATTGTAGAGAGAATAACACTTTAATTTTATTAAGGTATAGTTCAGTTCAGTTCAGTCGCTCAGTTGTGTCTGACTCTTTGTGACCCCATGAATCGCAGCACGCCAGGCCTCTCTGTCCATCACCAACTCCCGGAGTCTACTCAAACTCATGCCCATCGAGTCGGTGATGCCATCCAGCCATCTCATCCTCTGTCATCCCCTTCTCCTCCTGCCCGCAATCCCTCCCAGCATCAGGGTCTTTTCCAATGAGTCTACTCTTCCATGAGGTGGCCAAAGTATTGGAGTTTCAGCTTCAACATCAGTCCTTCCAATAAACACCCAGGACTGATCTCCTTTAGTGTGGACTGGTTGGATCTCCTTTCAGTCCAAAGGACTCTCAAGAGTCTTCTCCAACACTAGAGTTCAAAAGCATCAATTCTTCGGGCGCTCAGCTTTCTTCACAGTCCAACTCTCACTTGACCACTGGAAAAACCAGAGCCTTGACTAGATGGACCTTTGTTGGCAAAGTAATGTCTCTGCTTTTTAATATGCTATCTAGGTTGGTCATAACTTTCCTTCCAAGGAGTAAGCATCTTTTAATTTCATGGCTGCAATCACCATCTGCAGTGATTTTATGCCCAAATGTTAACAATGATTACCTCTGCCCAGTGAGCTTGTAGATATTTTGGGTTTTTTCTTTATATTTTTCATATTTTCTGAAAGCACTTCAATAAAATTTTGAACTACCCACATACTCCACAAACATAAGTGATATTTTACCAGACAGCATGGTGTAATAACAATGTTTATAATAATAACAGGGTCATTTTGTAAATATTAAATTACACTCAATATCCTCCATTTATAGAGAAGGGAAATCTGTGTGAAGGAAATATGGATTTGATTAGTCTCTGTACTTTTCTGTGCTTTTATTTCCAAATTCAGGAGGTGGACAATGCACTTTTTAATGCTTTCCATTCAAACAAGTTAAAATTTTTAGAAGTTACAGTTCTTTTAGGGGTAACCTTCAATTACCTGAAAAAGTCATTTATATGAAATACCTAGTTCCTTTATTGCTGGTTAAATGAAACATCATTGCACATATTACAAGGGAAAAGGTATTTATTTGACCTTGGGCTGTTTCAAAAGTGCAATTTAATTCTATATTTTCCATACTGCTCAAGCTGATCATTTAAATGGCAGAATTATGAAAAATCGACCCAACGTTAGTATCAATGCACTGCATCAATTACCATCAATGTATTAAACACAGTACCTAAAAGTTTTATGAATATTTTAAATAGTCTTCTAACAAGGTTCTAAAATTCCCCATAAGAGAAACAGAGACATGGGGAGTTTGTGTGGCTAGTTCAGGTATACATTAGGGAGCACATCTCATTGACACAATCACCAAGAGAACTACTGAAATGGGAAGTGAGTCAAGGGTTCCTCTGAAATCATTCTGGAAAGCTCAGAAGAACTTGACTAACATGCTGAATAATGTTTTCCCTCATCAATAGACTCCATTAGCTAGACATTTTTAAACTTCATCAGAAGTAACCAAATTTAATACTACTAATCATAAAAATAGAAACAATTTCTTCCCTTCTCCTTGTTGGGGAAGTGAACCTCAGGACTCCCATCTTGACTTCAGCATAGCTCTCATCATGCAGATCTACCTGTGGGGATTTTCTTGAGCTGCAAAGTCCAAATATATGCTCAAAATTCAGCCAGAAGCTGATCCTGGTGCTAAACTCCAATATATACTATGGGTTTGACATGGTTATTAAATTCAGATTTGACCACATGGCTTTTTTGTTTCACCAGTCTGTGTGTTCTTGGGATATTATTTTTTAAGGAAGTCCTTAAATTGAAGAAATAGCAGGGACACAATAAACAATCCAAGTAAAGTATGTCATGATGTTTATATTTGGTTCTGTCTACTGAGCATTGATTGATAGTTCTTTAGTCCTTTGGTTTTATCATCTAAGCATGTTTCCTTAAATGCATTCACTCCTCCTTCTCTCACCTCCAAGAATCACTTTTTTCACTATTTCCATATGCATACTTTTGTTCTTTTTAATGGGGTAATTTCAAAGAACTAGTCCTAACTCCCATTTCTGCATGTTTGATTACAGGTATTGGGACTTCCCTGGTGGCTCAGCGGTAAAGAATCTGCCTGCAATGCAGGAGACTGGGGTTTGATCCATGGGTTGGGAAGATCTCCTGGAGAAGGATATGGCAACCCACTTCAGTAATCTTCCCTGGAAAATCCCATGGACAAAGGAGCCTAGTGAGCTACAGTCCCTGGGGTCACAAAGACTCAGACACCACTGAGCAACTAACCCTTTAACTATACTTTTAACACTTTAAGCACATTGGAAATAAAGATAAGTAGTAGATACAGTATCTGTAAATCTTTTAAGAATATATTGATGAGTTGACAGGAAAGTAAGAAATACTAAGAATTATAAATCTAAGTCAAATCAGAAAACTGTAAAGGTAAGCAGAGCACTAAAATCAAGCTGTAACCATTGGGTATTAGCCATACTCAATGAGCTTCAGCTACAACATTTATGACCTGGTGGGTGGGTGGGAAGAGATTGACAGCCAAAGCCAAAGCCAGCAACTTTACTATATTCGTTGGTAGCTCTAGTAATTTTCTGGTAGAGTCTTTAGGGTTTTCTATGTAGAGGATCATGTCCAGAAAAATAAATGACCCAATCAAAAAATGGGCCAAAGAACTAAACAGACATTTCTCCAAAGAAGACATACAGATGGCTAACAGACACATGAAAAGATGCTCAACATCACTCATTATCAGAGAAATGCAAATCAAAACCATAATGAGGTACCATTACACACCAGTCAGGATGGCTGCTATCCAAAAGTCTACAAGCAATAAATGCTGGAGAGGGTGTGGAGCAAAGGGAACCCTCTTACACTGTTGGTGGGAATGCAAACTAGTACAGTCAGTATGGAGAACAGTGTGGAGATTTCTTAAAAAAACTGGAAATAGAACTGCCATATGACCCAGCAATCCCACTGCTGGGCATACACACTGAGGAAACCAGATCTGAAAGAGACATGTGCACCCCAATGTTCATCGCAGAACTGTTTATAATAGCCAGGACATGGAAGCAACCTAGATGCCCATCAGCAGATGAATGGATAAGGAAGCTGTGGTACATATACACCATGGAATATTACTCAGCCATTAAAAAGAATTCATTTGAATCAGTTCTAATGAGATGGATGAAACTGGAGCCCATTATACAGAGTGAAGTAAGCCAGAAAGATAAAGAACATTACAGCATACTAACACATATATATGGAATTTAGAAAGATGGTAACGATAACCCTATATGCAAAACAGAAAAAGAGACACAGATGCATAGAACAGACTTTTGGACTCTGTGGGAGAAGGCGAGGGTGGGATGTTTCGAGAGGACAGCATCGAAACATGTATACTATCTATGGTGAAACAGATCACCAGCCTAGGTTGGATGCATGAGACAAGTGCTCGGGCCTGGTGCACTGGGAAGACCCAGAGGGATTGGGTGGAGAGGGAGGTGGGAGGGGGGATCGGGATGGGGAATACATGTAAATTCATGGCTGATTCATGTCAATGTATGACAAAAACCACTACAATATTTTAAAGTAATTAGGCACCAACTAATAAAAATAAATGGAAAAAAAAACAAACAAACAAACAAAGCCAAAGCCAGTCCAAAAGCTCACCCAGCTCTTCCAAGAGTGGGAATTCTGAAATTCAGAGAAAAGACTCATTAAGATAAAATAATTAAAAGTTCCCCACATTTTCTATTTGGAACACTTCCCTTTACAGAAGCCAAAGAAAGAGCAGATATGTGGCATTTTTGCCCCCAGAAAGCAGGGGACAGAGACACATGACCCAAGCCCGAACAAGCAGAGCTCCTGCTCAGGTTCAGGAACTTGAGAAAGGGATGCAAAGCTCTGAAGATGGTAGATATTCTGTCGTCGTGACAGAGGAGCTGAAAGCATAGGAACACCAGGGCAGTAACTGTTCATTAGCAGCAGGGCTAGCGGCCGTGTTCTCAGCTGCCTGCTTTCATTTGGTTCCTCCCTATTTTCTGAGTATGGTTCTCCAGACTTGTCACTGATTCATCTGAAATATTTCTAATGAACATTACTTCTAATAAATTTTTACTTAAATCAGCCAGAGTTGATTTCTGATGTTTTCAACTTGAACACCTCATTAATGGGCTTCCTAGGTGGCGCGCTAGTGGTAAAGAACCCACCTGCCAATACAGGAGATGCAAAAGACCCAAATCGATTTGGGTTGGGAAGATATTCTGAAGAAGGGCATGGAAACCCATTCTAGTATTCTTGAGAATCCCATGGACAGAGGAATCTAGTGGGGCTAAAACCCATAGGGTCACATAGAGTCAGATAGGACTGAAGCGACTTAGCATGCACACACACACCTCATTAATAAAAATCTCTCTCCAAACTTAGAAACCTTCAACATTCAAGCCAGAGAATTTTAACTGGGGAGAGGTCACCCAGGAAAGCAAAATGTAAATAAAAGGTGCTAATCTGGAAGAGTCAATCCTAAAGGAAATCAGTCCTGAATACTCATGGGAAGGACTGATGCTGAAGCTGAAGCTCCAATACTTTGGCCACTTGATGTGAAGAACTCACTCATTGGAAAGGACCCTGATGCTGGGAGAGATTGAGAGCAGGAGAAGGGGACGACAGGATGAGATGGTTGGATGGTGTCACTGACTTGATGGACATGAGTTTGGGCAAGCTCTGGGAGTTGATGATGGACAGGGAGGCCTGGCGTGCTGCAGTCTATGGGGTCGCAAAGAGTTGGACACGACTGAGTGACTGAACTGAATCTGGAAAATTTTCTCACAGTCACAATTGCTGTAGACCAGGGATCTATCCAGGGTTCTGACCTCCATTATAACTCTATGACCTAGAAAGCCTTGGTTATAACCCTAAACTTTCTGCTTAATATCTTCTTAAACTTTCATCCATATGTCTATGACTCATGGCCATTCCAATAACCTGTCTTAAATCTTCATGGTCCAGTCACACCCTGACTAATTTACATCAAGAAGAATTATGATGCTCATTTTCCAAATCATAAAACTGAAATTAGTTTAATAGTTTGACAGAGTTAAGTAAGGAGCAAGAAGCCTAGACTTCCACAATTAATGTTGCCTCATGGTACTAATAATTTGTCTCATTTTGTTTTCATAGATGGATTCTCATTTATTTTTGTATGAATATGTAGTAAGCATCTGCAATGATCCCAACACTTTGCTAGGTATTCTAGTCATAGAAAGAAACAGTCTTCCATCAGGAGGGCCTGTAGTAATAATGTGTCACTTTCAATACTGGTTTGCCCAATTACTCTGTGTGAATTTGGATAAATTTTTTAAAGTCTCAATTTCCTTATCTACTGGGGATGATATTCATCTGCTGTGTGTTTCTGACATAGCTATTATGAGAGTTAAATGTTAGTTGTTGACAGTAAAGTAATAAAATGTTAGTTCAAGTACTTGGAAACAAGAAAATTAAGATCACTCTCTAAGTGTATTATATCATTTATATATGGAATCTAACAAAGCCAAACTCATAAAAATGGAGAGTAGAATGGTGGTTACTGGGGGCTAGGGTGTAGGGAATTGGGGAGATGTTGTTCAAGGGTACAACTTAGAACCAGTAAAAGTAAGTCCTGAAGACCTAAGGCACAGCTCAGTGATTACAGATTTTAAAATATTATATTATAAACTTGCTAACAAAATTGCTAAGAGAGCAGATCTTAATTCTACCCACCACCAAAATGAAATGATGTGATAGAAGTGCTAACACTGCAGTGAAAAACCATATTGGAATATAGTGTTAGCATTAGCTGCTCAGTTGTGTCTGATTCTTTGCAACCCCATGGACCATAGCCCTCCAGGCTCCTCTGTCCATGGGGATTCTCCAGGCAAGAAAACTGGAGTGGGTTGCCATGTCCTCCTTGAGGGGATCTTCCTTCCCCAGGGATCAAACCCAGGTCTCCCACACTGCAGTAGGATTCTTTACCAGCTCTGCCACCAGGGAAGCCCATAAATGTGTCAAATCAACACGCTGAATACCTTAAACATACACAATGTTATATGCCAATTATATCTCAATACACTTTAAAATATCGCTCTTCATGAATTAAATTATGAAATCAAGACCCAAAGTATCAGAACCAAGGTAAGTAACATCACCTTAAGGAGACAGACTAAATTGCAGGTCAGCAAAATAAGCAATAATCTGAACTTATAGTTGCCAAGAGGGAAAGGAGGGACAGATAAATTGGTAGATTGGGATGGACATACACATACTACAATATGTAAAGTGGATAACTAATAAAGACCTACTGTATATCCCAGGAACTCTACTCAATACTCTGTAATGACCTGTATGGGAAAAGAATCTAAGTAAGAGTGGATATATGTATATGTATTACTGATTCACTTTGCTGTATGGCAGAAACTAACACCCACTGTAAATCAGCTATACTCCAATAAAACTTCAATAAATAAACAATAATCTGATTCATCACATTAAAGAACTTAACAATTGAATGTGGCAATAGTAAAATGGATTGTCAAAAGCAGCAAACAAAAAGTCAGAGATGCAGACATTGAGGACAGTCTCAAACAGAGAACCTTAGCTGAAGGATTTTAGTATAATGGTTACATTAGCAAGACCCCGTGCACGGCAGATATTAAAAATACCAAACTTAGAACTTTCTTAGCCTCTTTGTTGGCAAGTGACCATCTAGAAATGTTTAGATTTCTAAAGCAGGTCTGTCTACAGGGTGATGTTCAAATGAGCATTCTTGTTGATGTGATCACTGTAGTTCACTTTGGAAAAGTGAATTTTAAATTAGTCTTATGAGTTTGGCTTCTGTGAGTTCCACCCTCACTGTGGATGATTTGTTGACAAAATCTAATCCCTGAGCCTACCAGCTTGAGAGCCAAACCCTAAATTCGCCTGTGTGATACCCTCCTGGGAAAATTCACAAAAGGCACCCAATGCTCTTCTCTCTTTGCTGAGTACTGACCCTGCATGCAAACAGGCAGTGAATGTTGTCAAGTATAAATATGAGATATTGGAATAAATACTTAGATTATTTTGCATCCTTTACTAAGTGCCACTTTCAAGCATAAAAAGCAGATAAAATCCCAGTAGAAAGCAAAAATGCCAGCAGAAAAGCAGAAAAACAAAAAATCAAAAAACAACCTCGGATACGGGAAGATATTCAAAGACAAACAATGATAGTATCAGTTCTTTAAACACTTAGACATTTTCAACTGGACTTTTTTTTTAAGAATAAAAATCAAAAGCATTTAAAAAAAAAAAGTATAAGAGCTCTTAAAATTGTAAGCAAGATACAAATATGGGCTATAAGAAGGCACAATTTTGACATCTCACCTACCCCAGAGGAGGAGAAAATGAATCTGGGGTGGTTTCACTGAGTCATTTGAAACTCACAAAAAGAAAAAAAAAGAAGTGTATGCCACTTCTGGGCATACACACTGAGGAAACCAGATCTGAAAGAGACACGTGCACCCCAGTGTTCATCGCAGCACTGTTTATAATAGCCAGGACATGGAAGCAACCTAGATGCCCATCAGCAGATGAATGGATAAGGAAGCTGTGGTACATATACACCATGGAATATCATTCAGCCATTAAAAAGAATTCATTTGAATCAGTCCTAATGAGATGGATGAAACTGGAGCCCATTATACAGAGTGAAGTAAGCCAGAAAGATAAAGAACATTACAGCATACTAACACATATATATGGAATTTAGAAAGATGGTAACGATAACCCTATATGCAAAACAGAAAAAAGAGACACAGAATACAGAACAGACTTTTGAACTCTGTGGGAGAATGTGAGGGTGGGATATTTCAAAAGAACAGCATGTATACTATCTATGGTGAAACAGATCACCAGCCCAGGTGGGATGCATGAGACAGGTGCTCGGGCCTGGTGCACTGGGAAGACCCAGAGGAATCGGGTGGAGAGGGAGGTGGGAGAGGGGATCAGGATGGGGAATACGTGTAAATCTATGGCTGATAAGAAAAAAAAAAGAATAAAAATCAAAAGCATTTAAAAAAAAAAAAAGTATAAGAGCTCTTAAAATTGTAAGCAAGATACAAATATGGGCTATAAGAAGGCACAATTTTGACATCTCACCTACCCCAAAGGAGGAGAAAATGAATCTGGGGTGGTTTCACTGAGTCATTTGAAACTCACAAAAAGAAAAAAAAAATTGAGTTATTGAGTTATGATATTAATGAGCATCCATTCACACACTGCCTGAAGATAATGAGGCCATACTCTCACAGTGTAGGATAAGTAATTAATGCTTTCAATTATCACGAATTTTCAGAGGAAACAACAGTTAGGAACTGCCACAAGCTATGCTTTACAGATTGTTGTAGCCAAGGTAGAAAAAGTCTTAGGAAGAGTGAAAATTTTGTGTCACTTTCTCTGCTACAAACCAAGCTATTTAGAAAAATATTTTTATTATATGGGAAACAAAAATACTTTTTTTCTAAAGCACTCAATTTACTGCATCCACTCAAATTGTAACAAAAGGTTTCACAAACTCTCTAGTCTCACATGGTGGGTCTGGTCTTCAGTAACTTCATCCACTTATAACCCTAGGCTCTTTTCATGGATTGGCTTCTAATTTTGTAAAGCTCCAAATATATAGCTACGGGAAAATTCAGAACAGGCTCATGAGTTTTGCACTTGGGTAACTAAAAGGGATGTTGCCTTGTTAATCTCAAAGGATTGGCAGAACAATTTTATCACATTTTCTGAAAAAAAAATCTATACAGATTTAAGGTCGAGTTCTGGATTTAATTGAAGTAACCTTTTGTGCAATCTAGCTTTAATGAAGTGCAATGAAGTTAAACTCCATGGGGGCCATTAATCTGAAACACTCCATTTAAAAACTACAAGGGGAGTTTTTAATAAACAGTGTGAACTAATGCCCATGTGGAAAGGTAATTGAGAGGGAACTGGTGTCTGGGCCAGATTGTTATTAAACCCTTATCACAGGTAAAACTGAAACCCCCAATGGCAAGCTGCCCTGTGATTTATATTGCCCTTCCCATCCTAACTTTAAAAGAAAGGCTACGTTTAATAATGAAAAAATCCTGTGACTAAGCTATAAAATAACTGAGCAATTACTTAGAATAATTTATACAGTGCAATACACTGACCTTGCTTTAAGCGTAAAATCTACAAAATAACTTTGGCAATAAAACTGTGAACTACTAAAAGGACTAAAGGTTTTAACCATTTTTATTGTGTATCACCTGGGGGGACCATAAATACGCATTATACTCTAATCACAGGGCTTAAGAAAATTCATAATATTTTTCCCTTAAAATGTCTTTTCAGAGAAAAGTTTGCTCAGTTTGGCCAATTGCAAGTCGAGAATTCTGATGCCCTTGCTTTAAAAGGATTACATGTCATTTCTACAATATTTTTTTTCTCCACCTATGAATTCTACCTGACTCTCTTCTCACTAACCAGGCATGGCCTGTGGAGGAAAACTGGCAATAAAGTTTCTGTATTACCTACTTAAATATTTACTCTTTCAAAATTAAAAAAAGAAGGCAACTGGGCTGTATTGCAATAATAAGTATTGATGCTGTCACCTCAGACCACTGAGGCAAGAGTGCTTCTATTTCTGGATACATAAATAATACCCCACCACTCAGCAATCCAGAATCAATGTTTCCACTTTCCACGGTGGCTTTCAAAAACAAAGTTCAGCTTTTACTCTGATCTGGCGTTAGAGCCGCAGATAACCAGGCATGACATTTCACTCTAGCTGCCTTCAACTTCCCAATCACCATAGCTGAGCAAACACTTTTTCTCTGAATGCTTTGAGTTCATGAAATGACTCCAACAGATTGTCTTTCAATGGACTTCAAATTCCATGAAATCCAGTCGATTTCTGCAAGATTGGAATATCGGTACGTCGAAACACTATAGAAACAAATTTCAAGGCAGCGCCTTCTCTTTTGGCCATAAAAACTCTGTACTCCTAAGGTTTACCTACCTTGCTTTACTCCCAATAAACTTAGCTAGTTTAGCTCCCAAATGGGAACAAAGTCACAAAGATGTCACCCCTGGGGTGGCTTTACATAAACAGACACTGGAGGAAAACTTCTCAGTCAAAAATACTGCCTGAATAGTCCACCTTTAGCACTCCTTGAGCTATAAGCATGAGAGAGTTACTGCTTGAAAGCAAAAGGGTTTTAAGGTATAATGCATTAAGCCATTACTAGTCTCTTAAATACACCCAGCAAAATAGCTAAGCCATAACATGAAAGGGCAGTAAAAGAATGAGAAATATGATGGAGGCAAAGGAAAAGTTCTGGGAGCTCTAGCCCCAGTGAGGCCCTTCAGAAAATGAGTTCTGGTTCCTAGAGAACAAACTTATGGTTGCTGGGGAAAGGATGGGGAGATGGGATACTTAGGGAGTTTGGGATTGTCATGTATATACTATATTTAAAATGGATAACCAACAAGAACCTACCTCAGTTCAGTTCAGTCACTCAGTCATGTCCGACTCTTTGTAACCTCATGAATCACAGCATGCCAGGCCTCCCTGTCCATCACCAACTCCCAGAGTTTACTCAAACTCATGTCCATCGAGTCGGTGATGCCATCCAGCCATCTCATCCTCTGTCGTCCCCTTCTCCTCCTGCCCCCAATCCCTCCCAGCATCAGGGTCTTTTCCAATGAGTCAACTCTTCGCATGAGGTGGCCAAAGTACTGGAGTTTCAGCTTCAGCATCAGTCCTTCCAATGAACACCCAAGACTGATCTCATTTAGGATGGACTGGTTGGATCTCCTTGCAGTCCAAGGGACTCTCAAGAGTCTTCTCCAACAGAACCTACCTCAGGTGGTGCTAATGGTAAAGAACCCACCTGTCAATGCAGGAGACATGAGAGACTTGGGTTCATTCCCTGGGTTGGCAAGATCCCCTGGAGGTGGGCATGGCAAACCACTGCAGTATTCTTGCCTGGAGAATCCCATGGACAGAGAAGCCTAGTGGGCTACAGTCAATAGGGTCACAAAGAGTTGGACACGACTAAAGCAACTTAGCTCACTCGTATATTACAGGGAACTCTGCTCAATGTTATATGGCAACTTGGATGGGAGAGGAATCTGGGGGAGAATGGATACATGTGTATGTATGGTTGAGTCCCTTTGCTGTCCATCTAAAACTATCACAATGCTGTTAATCAGCTATACTCCAGTATAAAATAAGTTTAACAAGAAGATGATTTCTGGTTCCCTCAGGAAGGTGTGCACTCAACTCCGGTCATCTGAGACAGGGGAGGGACTGGGGTTGCATGTGGTCACAAAAGTGAAAGGTACAATATTGAAAAAAAAGACAAGATGGTGCCAAGGTTCAAGGCAAGCATGGTATTGTCAGGTCCTTTGTCTTGTCCCTAGAAGGTCACCGAGTCTCAGAGAATACAGCCATGAACAAAGGCCTGAATCTTCACTAGCCCATGTGTGTGCTCAGTCATATCCAACTCTTTGCAACCCCATGGACTGTAGCCCACCGGGCTCTTCTGTCCATAGCATTTTCCCGGAAGAATACTGTAGTGGGTTGCCATTTCCTCCTCGGGAGGGTCTTCCCCACCCAGGGATCCAACCGGTGTCTCCCGTTTCTCTTGCATTGACAGGCAGATTCCCTACCACTGAGCCACCTGGGAAGCCCTTCACTAGCCCACAGGCAGCCAATCCCCAGGTGAACCTCACATCCTCCAGAAGAGAAAGCAGCCTTTCTGAGTGGGGAAAGTAAAAACTGCCTTAGGAAGGAGACTAAGAATCCCACACATCTAATTTCACTCCCTTACAAAATTCCACTAAAATATCATGAAAAAAAAAAAAAGCTTTTCAGGGCCTAGACCTACCAGGATGGGGAGAAAGGGAGAAGGGAAAAAAAAAACAAACCACAGCTGGAAAGCAGAAAGACATGTGGTAATTTATTGGCAGACCAAAGAAAGCCAACTCCTCAACCAGCAGTAAGGAAAGCCAATAACCAATTTGACTGACACACCAAGATCCCTAAAGGTTTAGGGAACCACGTAACTCTGGACACGGGGTGAGGGCGGAGGAATGTTGAGAAGCCTATTTGAAAACAGATAGATGTCCAGATCCCAAACGTAAGCAAACATGTTCAGAACACCACCAGTAGGATAGTGTAGGGGAGGTAAAATAATTTTCCCTCTACCCTTCTGAGTGTTTGGCTGAAAACCCTGTGATAAAAAAAAAAAACATATTAACAAAAGAAAAACAAACAGAAGTTTATTAATATGCATATCTCATGTATATGTGAAAGCTATCTAGAGGAAAAGGAGTAATTCCCTGAGGTGGCTTGGAATTCAGGCTTAAATACCATCTTAATAAGGCAAGGGGAGGGGAGATGTAGATCTCTTAGGGGAGAGAAGATGATTTTTAGGAAGCTGAATGGGCCCTAGAAGAATAGGAGGTTCACTGATGAAGGGAAGGCATAGAGATGCCAGTACAGAGACAGACGTGGGGACGTGGTGGAAAAGGGGAGGGGAGGATGGGCTGAGAGAGCAGCGTTGACATATATACACTTTCCATGTGTAAAACAGACAGCTAGAGGGACGTGCCCTATAGCACAGGGAGCTCAGCTCAGTTCTCCGTGAGGACCGAGAGGGCGGGATGCGGCCCGAGAGGGTGGGAGCGAGGCTCACGAGGGAGGGCATGTATGCACACACAGAGCTGATCCACTTTGTTCTACAGTGGAAACTAACAGAACATTATAAAGCAATTATACCCCCCCAAATAATAATAATAATAAGACGGGAGGCACGATAGTTTGTGCCAACGTGGGTCTGAGGATGGTGTCATTGATAGCCTCCTCTCTGGTGACAAGGCCATCTTTCCTGGCTAATGAAACTCCTGGAGGGGGATCTGTGACCACAGAGTTCCTTCTGGGGGACTGGTCTTTCGGCAGGTAAAGACCTTTCAGAGAAAGCCTCCCCCTGCATTGCTGTTTTTCAAGCGTCTTCAACTTAAAACAATGAATATAACACAGCAGCACATGTTGACTTTGAGTGCTCTGAACTCCTTCAGCGTCTAAAAGATACAAAGTAAAGAAGAAGACCGTGTCCATCCAGGATGACCACTGGCTGACTAACAGGAGTCGAAGAAGGAAGGAAAAAAGAAACAGGATGGATGTGGGCTGATGGCATCCCTCAGATGTCTTTTCTGTCCCCAGGTTCCAATAACTGCTTCCTCCCCTTGCCCTGCAGGCTTACTTACTGGGGGAAAAAAGCCTTGCTCTTACTGGCCCCAGCATACTGCGGCCTCCCACACCTTTGTAAACATTCCCTTTTTTAAATACTCCTTGAAGTTTTTAACTTCAGTTTGCCATCTGAATCCTGACACAACAATGTTCCCAACATCCTTTATCTGTTAGATCCTGGAGGATGTGCATCACCAAAAAAAAAGAAAGAAAGAAGGAATCAGAACTAAAAGGAAAACTAAGATACAGGAAACAGAGAAGCAAAGAGGCCAACGAAATGCCCACAATAATAGTAAATGGAGCGCCTGGGATCACACAGCTGGCTGTGGGGTATGGAAGCAGGGTGGATGGGATCAGCTCTGAAGATTCTGGAAAAGATTACTTAGATGATGGGAGACTCAAAACACTTAACAGAGGAGAACTTTTACATATATGTATATATTTTTTTAATTGGACTATAATTGCTTTACAATACTGTGTTAGTTTCTGCTGTAGAACAATATAAACCAGCGTTTATGCATACATTTATCCCCTTCCTCATGAGCGTCCCTCCCACCGCCCCATCCCACCCTCCAGGTCATCACAGAGCACCAAACTAAGGTCCCCTGCTATCCAGCACGTCCCACTAGCCATCTATGTCACACATGGTAATGTGTTTATGTCAATGCTACTCTCGCAATTCATCCCACCTTCTCCTCCCTCCCCATGTCCATGTTCTCTAGGCCTGTGTCTCTATTCCTGTCCTGCAAATAGGTTCATCAGTACCGTTTTTCTAGATTCCACATAGATGTGTTAATATACAATATTTGTTTATCGCTTCCTGATTTACTTCATTCTGTATAACAGGCTCTAGGTGTATCTGCCGGATCGGAACTTTTACAGAGGGGATTTAGACAAACAGTGGGGAGCCTGGGGTTGTATTAGTAATAAAAAAAAAAAAAAAACACGCAGAAGTAACCACATGAAAAAGCAGTTATTAATCCAGAAAAGACAGAAAGCCATAAAAGAAAAGCAATTACGATTTGCCACAGGCTCAGCCGTGGATGGTAATTACATAGCCACAGTCATGAAACAGTGAGTGTGAATCTAACCAAAAGTATAACCTAATGGGAAGGCTGCTTGTGAGGAGGTAGAGAGGAGAGAAGGAAAGAAGGAAAAAAAAACCTTAACTCCCATAAAAAATACCTAAAATTGAAAATATGGGAATAGTAATAAAATCATGCTATTCTTATACAGTGGCAGAACCAAAAGGGGGAGGGCAATTAAAGTTTGAAACTGTTGCCTCTGAGAAAGAAGTAAGAGAAGAGGGAGGGCAGATTATTTTTCACAACAGACCAAATGCAATTATTTGACTCTTCAAACCATGTGTAACTTTATTTTTTAAAATTTTAAAAATAGAAGAAGGCAGAAAGAGAAGGAGTAAAGAAAAGAAGGAAGGGAGAGAAATAAAGGGGAAAAAAAGGAGGAGATTGAGTTTAAAAAAAGAAGAAAGAAATTGGCTCAAATCAGGAAAGTCAAGCCACAGAGAGCAGAAACCTGGCTTGGAGCTGCCTTCGCCCACTGTCCAGAGTCCGCTTTCACTGTTTATCCTGACCGTTCCTTCTGCTGGCTGCCCTCAGCCCACTGAAGCCCTCTGACTGAGCAAATAAGCCTGAAGCTATGGGTTTTTACACATTTGTCCAGACTGTCCAAATCCCCAGCTAAGCTGGTTCCTGGCAACCCCTCACCCAGGCCCAGGGTGTGTGACTAAACTTCTTAGGCATCTGATCTTCGCCCTCACTTTGTAGATACTCATTAACCTTCCAACAAGGAGGCGCACAGCACCGTTTGATTTGCAAAGATGCCCCAGGAATTTCACACCAAGGTTCTCTACCTTCAGCCTCTCTCTCCTCTTAGACAAGTGGTTAGCATGAACATTTTAGGGGCCTTATTTTATGCAAGCACTCCCACTGAGCCTACATTTTTGAGGATTTAAAGAAATATGCTAATGGCTTAACTTCTCCAAGTGGACTACTCCAAGCTACCAGTGACATACACTGAGGGGAAAGACCCCTCCGCAGAGGTGGCGCGGATCATCTTACTCAGGTCCTCAAGGAATCAGCACAGCCATGCCCACCTCATTCTATGACGTGGGAACCCCACAGTGGAAGCTGCCTTTCAAAGCTCATCTGGGGTTTTCATCCTCAGCCAGACTTTCACCTGTGGGCATCAATTCATTTAACTGCTCCTCCAGAATCTCTTTGCCATCCCTTGAGATCTGACTTGACATTTTGTCCAAATAAGAAGACAAGAACACGGGCCCAATCTAAACAGTTTCTCTTTTGCCTCTAATACTTTTAATGAATCCACTACTTCCTTCTCATTTCTGCCTTCCAAATCTTAACTTGAGAGAATCTAATTGGTGAGGCCAATTTCCATCCAGAACCTCCAGCAGAAAGACGTCTAGAAAGATGTAGCTTTGGACTTTGCTGCCTCTGTAGTACAGGTAGGTGAAGTAGAAAGAAATGGGTGCTCAGACATCTTCTATCACACAGATCTAAAAGCATGATTTTCCCAGCAGCCTCAAAAGACTTCTTCCCCTATGCCAATTTGGACACACCCCTGGCCATAACCACAACAAATATAATAGCTATTACTAACATGCCCTTCTGCCTTCAATGTGGGAGGAGAAGGGGAAGACAGAGGATGAGATGGTTGGGTGGCATCACCGACTCAATGGACATGAGTTTGAGTAAACTCTGGGAGTTGGTGATAGACAGGGAGGCCTGGCGTGCTGCAGTCCATGATGTCACAGAGAGCCGGACACAGCTGAGCGACTGAACTGAACTGAACATGCCCTTACTTTTACTATTATTATCCTCATTTTAAAGTTGTGAAAACTAAGAAACAGGTAAAATAATGTGTCCAGGGTCACACTAGAAACACTGAGGCAATTTGGATCCCTCATCTGTGACTTTTTTAAATTTTATGTTATTTTTAATTGGAGGATAGTTACTTTACAATATTGTGATGGTTTCTGCCATACATCAACATGAATCAGCCACAGGTACACATATGTCCCCTCCCTCTTGAACCTCCCCACTACCTCCCACCCCACCTAATCTGTGATCTTAATCTCTATACTATTTAAATAGAAACCAAAGAACTTGCAGTCCAGAGTGTCTAGACTGGGAGATGTATGAGGCTGATCTATGATGTTTAACCACAACCATGTATCAGCTAATTCAGATGCTCTGATATTTCACTAAGCCCCCTATGTTAATCTCCTATTAAGAGGAAACTTAGGTAGAAGGAGAAGTAAGAACTTCCTGTCACTGTCCTCCCAGAAAGTGTTGGACCCCAAAAGTTAGGTCACTAAAAGACAACATCAAGACCTGGATTTCCCTGGAATTCCCTGGTGGTCCAGTGGTTAGGGCTCCATGCTTTGTTGGGGGCCCAGGGTTCCATCCCTTTTCCAGGAACTAAGATCTTACAAACCACACATGTGGCAAGGCAAAAAAAAAAAAAAAAGCCTGAATGAACAGGATGGATGGATTGTTAAAGGAAAATATGAGGCCCTGAAACATCCATTTCCTAGGAGGTATGATCACGCATCATAGACAATAAGCAATCTCTATAAATAAGGGCATTTTCTGTTAATTTTCAAGTCCTGCATATATAAGCCTGACCCTTTAGGAGGCTCTACTTCAGAGCACAAGAGGTGAAGGAACACAGGAGGTGCCCATGGTAATGGGACAGTATGCCAACAGAGAAAACCCCTGACTCAGAGCTAACTTCAGACCTCAGCAGCACAGCCTGCTTCACAGTTCTTCCAGCCTTCATCTCTGCCCATTTGTCAACCAAGGCTCCAATTTCCTTCATCCAGTCTTCTTGCCTTTACCGATTCTTCTCAACTTAGTCCCACTATCACTATTCCTCAATTTGACAACATTCTGCTTAATCTGAGTTCAAAATCTTGCCCTCCTACACCTACCACTGCCCCCTAAGACCGGATATAGATACATACTATAGAACTTTCTCTTTATTTACAACTTTCAAAGAGTTCATTTCATATAGCTTCCATATTGGCAAAGACTGGCATACACACCCTTTTGTGAGAAGACATAAAGTTCCCAAGGGAGAAATTGGTCTTCAAGTGCTTGACTTAGTTTTACTGAAAAAATGTAATATTACCAATTTAGAAAAAAAAAAAATTTAAGACTTTCCAAAGGCTCATTGGATATCAAATAGTCCTTATAAAACTGGATATGGTATAAATTAATCAAAATTATACATCTTTAATGTCCCTTAAAGCTCCAACATTTCATATTTTTTAGGGAACTATTGAACCTTCAGAGCTGCAAAGAAAGGAGAAGGAGAAATAGAAGGCAAAAGATGAAAGGAATTAGGATTTGGGAAGCAATGAAGAGAGCATTAGAAAAAGGGCAATTTATGGGGAGAGACAAAGACAGGCAGAGAATGGGACAACTAAATGGGGGAAATAAGATGAAAACAGGAACAGAGAACATGAAGGATTAAAAGTGGTGGCAGAGGGCAGGAAGAAGTGAATGAGCAACAAAAAATACTTGCTCACCTCCAAAACACACAGCACACCAAACATACACACACACACACACACGCACACACACACTCATACACAATCTCCTCTGCTCCATTCTGAATTCATTTCTGTTTTTTAGTCAGTGAATTGAATTCACACTGGGCAAGTTGTTATGGTAGGAAAAACTCTAGAATTCAGAAAGCCCAAATGCTAGTCCCTCTTCTGCAAATGACTAGTTGTAGGTGACTTTCAACAAGTTGCCTAAGCTTTCTTCATTTAACCTCTATATAGTGACTGTAGATTTAAAAATTTCTAGGCAGGAGAATACTGGATCCCTATGGACAAAGAACACAAGAAGATATTGAAAGAGAAAAATTGAGGACTGAAGTACAAGGAGTAGAGAGTTAAGTTCATTTAATTCATTCAAAACCCTCCGGCTTTGTGGACAAATGCGATGGGGCCCAGTAGCTAGGCCACTGGAGATGGAGTTAACATATCTGTTTCCACTGAAAGCAGTCAGGTTGATGCTCCAGGTAGATCAACGCGAGAAGTGCACCTGCTACTCTCCTCCACAAGTATCAGTTGCTCAGTCATGTCCAACTCTGTGACCCCACAGACAGTGTAGCCTGCCAGGCTCCTCTTTTCATGAAATTCTCCAGGCAAGAATACTGGAGTGGTTGCCATTCCCTGTCCGGGGGATCTTTCTGTCCCAGGGATCAAACCTGGATCTCCCGCTTTGCTGGCAGATTCCTTACCATCTGAGTCACCAGGGAAGCCCTCTTGCCTCCATAAGAGGCCTTCAGATGAGTGACTGAGGAGGGTCCAGAATGCCTTCCTTCTCCTCAAAAGTCCCCTGAGTAGCTTTCAACAGAGTCCCTGTAGCCTTTTCTGCTGGGCCCCCATCCAGGTTCTAGCTGTTGCTAGAAGTGATATTAGGTGATGACTGATGATGATAATAATTATGATATTAATCATAGTTAAACAATGATACAAAGTAAAACCAATGACTGTAAGTAGGAGAGAAAAAGAAGGAATGAAAAGAAAAGGAGAATGGGGAATACTTCCCTGGTGGTCCGGCGGCTGAGACTCCACACTCCCAGTGCAGAGGGGAGTGGGGGCCTACTTCAATCCCTGGTCAGGGAACAAGATCCCACATATCACAAGTAAGAGTTCACATGCCCCAGTGATTGAAAAGATTGAAAATCCAAGTTCTGCAACTAAGACCCAGTGCAACCAAGTAAATAAATAAATAAAATTTTTAAAAAAAGGTAAGGAAGATGGGGAAAATAAGAGTATGAAGAGAAGAATTACTCTGTTTCAAGATCCACGCTAGTTGCTTTGTTCTCTCTTTCCCCTATTTATGGCATACCTACCATCTACAATGTTTGTTTACAGTGCCGTCAAGACAAGCATGCTTTCCCTCCCTCAGGGAGTTCACAGGGAGAATTACAAACATGTGCCCTAATATATCATTATAAGTGCTTTGATAAGGGAACACAGGGTTAGATAGATATGCAAAGCCCAAACACGAATGGTCTGGAAATCCTCACATTTGTGTGTTATATGTATTAATTGAAAGAGGGGGTTCACAGTTGTAGAGGCAGGATAACCATTTACAGATTGTTGTTGGAGAACAAGGCAATAAATGTTGATAGTGGGGACTTGGGGAGTGGAAGTGGGTAAAGAGGGGAGTGGATGGATTGACAAGACTCAGTGGTTAATTTAGGTGTGCAGGGCAAAGAAGACAAAATCAAAAGAAATTATGGTTACCCAGGGGGTACTCATGGGGGTGAGGGGAAGGATAGTTAAGGCATCTGGGAAAGACATGTACAAACTGTTATATTTAAAATGGATAATCAACAAGGACCTACTGTATAGCACAGGGAACTCTGCTCAATGTTATATGATGACCTAGATGGGAAAAGAATTCAAAAAAAAAGAACAGATAAATGTATATGTATAAATGAATCACTTTTCTGTATGCCTGAAATTAACACAACATTGTAAATCAGCTATCAGTTCAGTTCAGTTCAGTCGATCAGTTGTGTCTGACTCTTTGAGACCCCATGGACTGCAGCACACCAGGCTTCTCATCCATCACCAACTCCCGGAGCTTGCTCAAACTAATGTCCATTGAGTTAGTGATGCCATCCAACCGTCTCATCCTCTGTCATCCCCTTCTCTGCCTGCCTTCAATCTTTCCCAACTTCAGGGTCTTTTCCAATGAGTCAGTTCTTCGCATCAGGCAGCCAAAGTATTAGAGTTTCAGCTTCAGCATCAGTCCTTCCAATGAATATTCAGGACTGATTTCCCTTAGGATTGACCAGTTTGATCTCCTTGTAGTCCAAGGGACTCTCAAGAGTCATCTCCAACACCACAGTTCAAAAGCATCAATTCTTCAGTGCTCAGCTTTCTTTATAGCCCAACTGTCCCATCCATACATGACTACTGGAAAAACTATAGCTTTGACTAAACAGACCTTCGTCAGTAAAGTAATGTCTCTACTTTTTAATATGCTGTCTAGGTTAATGTGTCTAGACAGCATATTAAAAGAAAGAAAACTTGCTTTTCTTTCAAGGGACAAGTGTCTTTTAATTTCACAGCTGCAGTCACCATCCACAGTGATTTTGGAGCTCAAAAAAATAAAGTCTGTCACTGTTTCCATTGTTTCCCCATCTATTTGCCATGAAATGATGGGACCAGATGCCATGATCTTAGTTTGCTGAATGTTGAGTTTTAAACCAGCTTTTTCACTCTCCTCTTTCACTTTCATCAAGAGGCTCTTTAGTTCTTTGCTTTCTTCCATAAGAGTGGTGTCATCTGCATATCTGAGGTTATTGATATTTCTCCCAGCAATCTTGCTTCCAGCTTGTGCTTCATCCAGCCCAGCGTTTCGCATGGTTGTACCCTGCATATAAATTAAATAAGCAGGGTGACAATATACAGCCTTGACATACTCATTTCCCAATTTGGAACCAGTCTGTTGTTCCATGTCCAGTTCTAACTGTTGCTTCTTGACCTACATACAGGTTTCTCAGGAGGCAGGTCAGGTGATCTGGTATTCTCATCTCTTGAAGAATTTTCCACAGTTTGTTGTGATCCACACAGTCAAAGGCTTTGGCATAGTCAATGAAGCAGAAGTAGATGTTATTCTGGAATTCACTTGCTTTTTCCATCATCCAGTGGATGTTGGCAATTTGATCTCTGGTTCTTTTGCCTTTCCTAAATCCAGCTTGATTATCTGGAAGTTCTCCGTTCACGTAGTATTGAAGCCTAACTTGGAGAATTTTGACCATTACTTTACTAGCATGTGAGATGAGTGGAATTGTGCAGTAGTTTGAATATTCTTTGGCATTGCCCTTCTTTGGGATTGGAATGAAAACTGACCTTTTCCAGTCCTGTGGCCACTGCTGAGTTTTCCAAATTTGCTGGCATATTGAGTGCAGCACTTCCACAGCACCATCTTTTAGGGTTTGAAATAGTTAAACTGGAATTCCATCACCTCCACTAGCTTTATTTATAGTGATGCTTACTACAGCCCACTTGACTTCACACAACTGTAGTTATCTGGGTCAGGAAAATTTTTGTATAGTTCTTCTATGTATTCCTGCCATCTCTTCTTAATGTCTTCTGATACTGTTAGGTCCATACCGTTTCTGTTTATTGTGTGATCACACAACTGTGGTTATCTGGGTCAGGAAAATTTTTGTATAGTTCTTCTGTGTATCCCTGCCATCTCTTCTTAATATCTTCTGATACTGTTAGGTCCATACCATTTCTGTTTATTGTGTCCACCTTCGCATGAAATGTTCCCTTTGTATCTCTAATTTTCTTGAAGAGATCTCTAGTCTTTCCCATTCTATTGTTTTCCTCCTTCTTTGCATTGATCACTCAAGAAGGCTTTCTTATCTCTCCTTGTTATTCTTTTGAACTCTGCATTTATATGGGTATATCTTTCCTTTTCTCCTTTGCTTTTCACTTCTCTTCTTTTCTCAGCTATTTGTAAGGTCTCCTCAGACAGCCATTTTGCTTTTTTGCATTTCTTTTTCTTGGGGATGGTCTTGATCACTGCCTCCTGTACAATGTCATGAACCTCCGTCCATAGTTCTTCAGGCACTCTATTAGATCTAAGTCCTTGAATCTATTTGTCACTTCCACTGTATAATCATAAGGGATTTGATTTAGATCATACCCTAATGGTCTAGTGGTTTTCTCTGCTTTCTTCAATTTAAGTCTGAATTTTGCAATAAGGAGTTCATGATTTGAGCCACAGTCAGCTCCTGGTCTTGTTTTTGCTGACTGTATAGAGCTTCTCCATCTTTGGCTGCAAAGAACAAAATCAATCTGATTTTGGTATTGACCAGCTGGTGATGTCCAAATGTAGAGTCACCTCTTGTATTGTTGGAAGAGGGTATTTTCTTTGACCAGTGCGTTCTCTTGCCAAAACTCTGTTAGCCTTTGCCCTGCTTTATTTTGTCCTCCAAGGCCAAACATGCCTGTTACTCCAGGCATGTTTGATTTCCTACTTCTGCATTCCAGTCCCCTGTGGTGAAAAGAACTTTTTTTTTGGCGTTAGTTCTAGAAGGTCTCGATATAGTCCATCATAAAACAAAAAATAAATAAAAATTTTGAGGCAGTAAGCCAAAGAAAAGGGGAATAGATGAAAACTATGTAGACTATTACATATATCTGTGATAATTCTACTAATGAGGAATACTTTTCAATTTTAAAAAGGAACTCTAAAAAAACTAAAAAAAAAAAAAAAAAAATCCAAACCCATAGATTGGCTTACTGAGTGCGTGGCAGTTTCATTTACTAGGGTAGAAACACAAGAAGCAGAACAGGTTTGGGATAACGAGTTCAACTTAAGACATATGAGTTCAATATGCATGTATATATGTCAGCTACCTGTAAATAACCAGTGGGCTAGTGAATGTACAGGAATGCTCTGCTGTAGTGAATGGAAAAGAGATGCTATTAAGGAAACAGGATTTCTGCTCAACCCTGAGGTCTGAGGTGAAGTTAGAGATCATAATTGCGACCCAAGCTTTGCAGTGGCACATACTAGTTCTTCTAATCCATTTTCGACCCTATGTGATAGGTATCATTCTCCTCATTTCTCAGAGGAGAAAAACAAGGCTCAGAAATGTTCAGCAATTTACCTAAGTTCTTAACTCTTGCATGGGCTGACCTTCAAACATAAACCTATCTGAGCCGAAAGCTTAGTCTCTGATCATCGCACCATGCTGTCCTCAGTAAAGTGTTAACTCATTTTTCTTCCCAGGGTAATTGTTCTAAAGATACAAAAATAATGATAATGAAATGTCGATCCCCTTCTCAAGAAAATCAGAGTCTAGTGGGAGGAGAGAGACATATAAATAGTCATTAAATGTGCTGAAAAATACAATATGATCAGTTCAAATAAGTAGGTATAAAATCTGTGAGAACAGAAAGGGAAGAGAGTCAGGGAGAAGAGAAAGTGACAGCTGGGATGGGATATTTGAACTGATCTTAGAGAATGAATAGACCTCAGGATGGGTGATGATGATTTTTCCCCATATTTACAAATGAGATGAAAGGCTAAACCAATGAGGTGAAAAGGCTAAAGCCTGCCAACTAAACATGTGTCTTTCCACTAAAGCCCCCAACTGTTGACTGCCCGTGCGGCCCAGCCAGAGGCCGGATTCAGCCCCCAATCCCACAGTCCTGGCTGTTTTGCTCATTTTGAGCAACGTGATGTGTCTGTGTCACAAGTCACACAGGTAATTTGCTAATGTTGTTCTCTGACACTCCCTGTTTACATACAACACAGCACTCTGTAGAAATGCTGTTCTCCAGATGGTTGGAACTGTTCTAGTAAGACCATATTTACATCAAAGGGACTTTTCCCCTGAACATTCAACATCACCCTGTTAAAGTAACCGTCTCTGGCTTCAAAATGAAGTTCCCCCATATTCCATAGAGGGGAATTCCCTGGTAGCTCTGTCAGCAAAGAATCTGCCTGCAGTGCAGGAGACCCAAGTTCAATCCCAGGGTTGGGAAGATCCCCAGGAGAAGGAAATGGCAACTCACTCCAGTGATCTTGCCTGGAAATCCCATGGACAGAGAAACCTGGTGGGCTACACAGTCCATGGGGTCATAAGAGTTGGACAAGACTTCACAACTAAACCACCACCATATTCCATGGAAGTCTATTCACTACATGTTAATGGTTGTCATTTATTACCTGCTTGTTCATTACTAAAATTAGGAATTGCAAAGTAATAAGAATCTGCTTAGAACTTGCTAAAGAAATGAGTTCACATTATTTCAAGGTAACTCTTCTGACTTATCTCTCTCTCTTTCAGTGACTATTTTTTCTTCTTATTTATAGAAAAAGAAGTTATTTTTGTGAAACTATGTTGACCAACAATTTATTCGTGTATATTCATCATTTTAGGTCGCAAGGAAAAGTATGACTGCTTTAGAAGTCTTTGTATTACGTATGGCTGATTTACTTTGCTGTAGAGAAGAAATAACACATTTACATGTTAACGGTTAACAAGTAATGGCTTTGGTTAACACAATGGTTAATACATTGGGTGATACAATGGTTAACATTGTAAAGCCACTATACCCCAATAAAATTTTTTTAAAAGTAAAATTAAGAAAAAGAAAAACATAAAAAATGGAAAAAAGCCTTTGCATTGTCAAATTTCAATACTTTAGTGTTTTGATGCTAGTTTTGCATCACAGCCAGATTAATTTCCTATAACATTAACTTCATGTCACATTACTGCTTAAGTTTCTTATTGCTACCATATCTCATCAAAATTCTTCCTTTATTTCCTTAATGGTAACATCCTTCAATTGCTTCAAACTTGTTTCTACTGCTCTCAACACAAATTCTCCGCTTCAGCTGGTAGGATTTCCTTACTGAGCCCTATCTTCTCCACTTCACCCTAAATCTACACACAAATGTCATGCTCATTCCAGCCCTCAGCCTCCATCTTTTTATTCAACAATATTTATTAACTGTCTACAGTGAGCCAGGCAAAGTGGAGGACTCCCAGTTACTTAAGATAATGTCCCTGCCCCTCCTTGGGGGCTTCTCAGGTGGTGCTAGTGGAAAAGAACCTGATCTGCTAATGCAGGAGATGTAAGAACATGGATTCAATCCCTGGGTCAGGAAGATCCCCTGGAGGAGGGCACAGCAACCCACTCCAGTATTCTTGCCCGGAGAATTCCATGCATAGAGGAGCCTTGCAGCCTACAGTCCATACAGTCAAAAAATCAAACAGGACTGAAGTGACGGAGCATGCACACATGCCCTGTTCCTCAGTAGCTTACACTTCTAATATGGGATATGGGGCCCACATGTAAATAGTTTCCAGAGTATGATACTTGCTCTAACAAAGGCATAGGTAAACCCCATTTCAAGGTCCAAGTAGAATAAACATCTTGAATACCCTTCATCTTCTCTGCCCCACAGCAGACCATTTCCACTATCTGGTTCAAGTTCTACCTCAACAACAAGTTTCCAATATCACATCTATCTCCAGTGATCTTGTATTCTTCTAATCTGTATTATACCACCAATCTGAAATAAAGCTCTAAATGATACACTGTCTTATCCTGTTCTTAGTACTTTCACATGACTTGGACTCATCTCCCCAGTGACATTGTATACAACAAGGATAAGGATAATGCCTTCCCATTTCTTTGCTTACCTCTCTATACCTAGCATAGTGAGTAATTATTAAAGACATTTATATTTCATCTAAGCTTACAGTACAATGTACTTCTGGCATGAAGATTAGGTTTCAATCTTTTCCAAAAGAGTAATGCAAAAATTTAATAGACTAAATAAGTTTTTAACAGGAAAAAAATTTCAGTTTGTAATGGAAAATATAGGTTGCATATGCCCAATAAAAAATTCTTCAATTGATTTGGTCCTGACTTTTTAAAATAATAATAAAATAAAAATAATTTTTAAAATAAAAATAATAAAATTCATTTATCCAACAATTTATGTGGAGAACAGACAATGATCTAAACAGTGATATTTCTTTCACCCAGTAAGCAAAATGGCCTACTTTGAAGATGAAGAACTTATGTTCTGGGAACTCTCCAAAAAGAGCAAAATCTCAGCCCTCAAGGCTTTCCTAATGTCCAGAACCAGTGGAACACTGAGTGGAGTCACCATAGTCAACAAGAAGTCATTTTCTGAATTTCTAAGCTAAAAATATATACATATTGCCCATTGTAGTTTTTTCTCCTTTTGCTTACTAGGTCTTTGACATGATATGTAATGTGACTACCCACTGGTCAGCTCCAGCATGGACCACAAACAGCAGAGTGGCTACACAGAGCACAAATAAAAATATGGTTTACCAGAACATGTTATTACTGCCCAACATTTTTCATGATTTTCTCCAAAGAAACATAGGAATTAGCGGTTTTGAACAACTTATGCCCATAACATTTTATTCCAATTTGACCATATAAATAGCTTATTGTGGCCCCTGCATGAGGCATCGACCTCCTTGATAAGTAACACATAGCATTTCTACTCACCTAGATCAAGGATTAATACCCAAAACATGATTAAAATTCACCAAAGACTCCCACCATAGTTCTCTATTTTCCTTTAGACCTCTGAGAATTCACTTCTCTTAGAAAAAAAGAAAATGTTCTTCATTTTCCATGCATGCCAAGTTGCCAGACAACTCCCAAGAAAAATTTGAAGGGAGGAAAGGATGTGGAGGGTTGAGGAGAAAGAACAGAAACTTCCTTCCATCTTACCAAATCCGAATGGTCTGTTAAGAGAACTTGAAATTCAAAAGCAATTGGATAAGATATGAAAACAATATAATTCATTTATGAATAGCTTGGTGATATTGCACGCTAACACAGTTGCAGAGAAAACTGTTGCTGTTTAAACAAAATAAAACACAGAAGTGCTTGGCCAGTGAAGTTCATTATACACTTGATACGGCAAGTCAGTGAGTGCTGGGCCTATCTTTCAGGTCTGCACTGTCATGTTAAGGGGTCAGACCTGCAGAGAAGACTTGACAAAGAATTTCATTGACCTCACAATACATTTTATGTCTCTCCTCGGAAATGTTTAATGTCTGCAATTACACGTCAGCCGCCCCAGTGCTTCAACACTCTACAACTGCAGTCATCTGAAAGAAAACCATTCAGAAAATAAAACTGGGACTTTACTGTCCTCTGCTGGATATCCAGGCTCAGGACTATTTCTGCATTCTCTTCAGAGGATTTTTGAGAAGTGCTGTGAATTCACTATATGTGGCTAGAGACACTTTACTTAAAATGAGCAATCTTGGGCACATGAAACTTAATCTGTAATGTACACATTACACATCTGTAATCTGTAATGTACACATGAGTAATCCAGTGCACATTCAACCACATCTAACTAAATTATTATTAAAATCAAGAAAATATTTTTTAATATTCTAATTGTTTCTTTTTACGTAGTTCTTATATTGGATTGACCAAAAATGTTCATTAGGGTTTTTCCATAAGAACCCAAAGAAACTTTTTTGGCCAACTCAATATACTTAAGAGGAATTTTTTGTCAATGTGAATGACTCCTATTGATACCCATTTATGATGTTAAATAATTAACACCAACACACATCAAGAAAGACGGAGATGCCAGCCCTCAGGTGAGAGGAGCTGACGGTTCCATTTCACAGCTCAGTAACATTACATAAACCTTAAAGATACGTATGTATGTGTGTTGTCTATAGGTTTGGGTTTTGTTTTTGGAAATAATACTTTCTTTAAATGTTACCTTTATGCATAAATTTCAATGGGGTTGAATTATTTTGAAAATAATTTTGTGTCTGTGATTATGCTTTTGCATTGGCAGCAGCCTGGACACCTAAAACGGAGCTCTGTAGGAATTGACTAAGTTAATACAGCTCTGTGAAGGCCTTCTATTAAAAAAAAAAAAAAAAACTGCAAAATCACTGTGTCTAATTTCTAGTCATATTAGTGTCACTGTGGAGACAAGCCATAGATTTCTGCTCTCATCTGAATGCAATACATTTAGAAGATGGGGGAAAGAGTTTATTGAGCCTCTTCCCAGGCAAAGCATGAGCTCAGGTAACCTCACAATACATCAAGGTGCACATTGTTCTGTGCAGTTTACAGCTGAGAGTTAAAACACACACACAGAAAGGGCTGCTAACATTCATTTCTCCTACACCCCCCAACACGGCTCTGGCTCCAGAGATATGATCTCACCTCTATCTTAGACACATAGATATGGAATCTAGAAAGACAGTACGGATGAACCTATCTGCAGGACAGCAGTGGAAACGCAGACATAGAGAACAGATTTGCAGAAACAGTAGGGGAAGGAAAGGGTGGGATGAATTGAGAGAATAGCATGAAAACATATGCACGTCAGTTCAGTTCAGTCACTCAGTCATGTCCGACTCTGCGACCCCATGGACTGCAGCATGCCAGGCCTCCCTGTCCATCACCAACTCCCAGAGTTTACTCAAACTCATGTCCATTGAG
This sequence comes from Cervus canadensis, assembly GCF_019320065.1. Classification (NCBI taxonomy): domain Eukaryota; kingdom Metazoa; phylum Chordata; class Mammalia; order Artiodactyla; family Cervidae; genus Cervus; species Cervus canadensis. Next base: position 17,599,407 of record NC_057416.1, read on the forward strand.
TCGGTGATGCCATCCACCCATCTCATCCTCTGTCATCCCCTTCTCCTCCCACCTTCAATCTTTCCCAGCATCAGGGTCTTTTCCAATCAGTCAGCTCTTCCCATCAGGTGGCCAAAATATTGGAGTTTCAGCTTCAGCATCAGTCCTTCCAATGAACACCCAGGACTGATCTCCTTTAGGATGGACTGGTTGGATCTCCTTGCAGTCCAAGGGACTCTCAAGAGTCTTCTCCAACACCACAGTTCAAAAGCATATGCACTACCATATGTAAAATAGATAGCCAGTGGGAATTTACCATATGATGCAGGGAGCTCAAATCCAGTACTCTGTGCTAACATAGAGATGGGGTGGGAGATGGGAGGGAGGTTTAAGGGGGAGGGGACATATATATACCTATGGCTGATTCATGTTGATGTATGGCAGAAATGAACACAATATTGTAAGGCAATTATCCTCCAATTAAAAATAAATAATTTTTTTTAAATGAAGCAAGAACAGCTGAGGCAACTGAGTACTAGGCTTTGAAAAATGTATTGATGAGTCCATTGGATATTCGAAGGATTAGGTAAAAAAATGTTGGGAAAATTTTATGATAAAAGCTGTATGAAAATGTTAGGTATTTTTTTCCTTTTTAAGCTCGATATGATTTGAATATTTGTGGTTGGAAAGTTCATTATGAAAACCAACATATATTTTTCAAATAAAGAAATGCATTTTAATTAAAAAATAAAATGAATTAATAATTTAATTTTTTTTTTAAAAATGACTTTTCTACAGTAGGTGGAGAAATGAAGGTCAGTTGAGGAGAAAACATCTAGAGCTTTGCCCTTGATGCTGCCACTGACAGCATGACACTCTTTCCAAGTCTGAGTATCTACATCTGCTCAGTGGGAACAGTTCTTGTCCCACACCTTCCTCACATCACAGTCATTCAAATGATTTGCTTTTCTAGCAGATTCTTGGTACTGTGAAGAACATATTTTGATCAGTATTTTTTTAAGGCGCTGTTTAGGGCAAAGAGCTGTGACTCTAGAAGTAAACAGAAAGTGAAAGTCACTCAGTCATGTCTAAATTTTTGCGACCTCATGGACTATTCAGTCCATGAAATTCTCCAGGCCAGAATATTGGAGTGGGTAGCCTTTCCTTCTCCAGGGGATCTTTCCAGCCCAGGGATCAAACCCAGGTCTCCTGCATAGCAGGCAGATTCTTTACCAGCTGAGCCAGAAGGAAAGCCCAGAAGTAGACAGAGCCAGGCGCAAACCCACGCTCTGCCGCTTGCCAGCTGACTAACCCTGTGTAGCTCTGAGCCCAAGACCCTCAGCTGCCAGGCAGGACAGTAACCACCCTCTTCCAGGGATGTTCTGAGGATCCAATTAGCCTGTCCCAGGGTGAATGCTCAACAATATCTGTTCATTTCTATCTTCCCAGTTACCTTCAAATGTGATCAGTTCTTCATCTATCTGAAGTATTCAAATCAAACCAGGAAAAAGGACCAGATTCTTTTCAGGGTCCCTTCCATTCCTATACTCTTATAAACATTATTTGGCAATTTGTTTCTAAGTGCTTAGGAAATATGGGGAAGTAAGTAAGAGGCCACTTCTGTGATTCCAGAGTGATTATAGGTGCTGGAAGAAGTTTAAAGGGCACCTGGTCCAGTCCCCTTACTTTAGATATAAGAAAACTTGGCCCAGTGGACTCACTGGCCAAGAAGAGCCAGTTATAGAATCCTAGCCTAGGAGGCTCCAAAAGACATAATGACGCTGCTTTGGCCCAGTCATAACCCATCTTGCTAGAGCACACACGGCTGGACAGTCTGTTATAACATGGGGTCGGTAGACGGAGCTACCCCTCAAATTCCAAAAGGAAGGATGAAAATCAGAGGCATCAACTGATATGAGAACTCCTGCAAACAACCATCAGAAGAGGGACTTTTATTTTAATCTGAGTAAAAATAAACCTATAGTTTTAAACACATTTTTTTTAATCTGCAGGATTTATGCCTTGTGTTGGGAATGTGAATACATTACCAAAAGCTGCTGCTGAGCACATTAATGTAAACTAACTAAATAAATAAAACCATGAGGTCTAAAGGAGAGAGAAGAATTGCCTTTGGCACAACCATGCAAAAGGTGATTTTTAACTGCAGAAATGCCCCCCATCCCTTGACATATCCTGGGCTCTGCCTCCCCCATCTTTGGAATGCTGAAGCATTGTTCATCCAGTCACATCATAAGTCGCCTTCTACCTCACTTTATTCTTTCCTGAATTCATTATAACATAAAAAAAAGAGCCTTGCCTAAGATCTATAATGTAATATTACCACAATTTAGTCCTTGCCAACATCCCATATCCTCAGCATCCCATCTCCCAGAATATATTACAAAGATATTTCACTATAAACGCAGCTGTCATTCAGAAATGAATACAAATGGCGCCGTATTTGATCTAATTAGGGTGGAATGGAGCTTTGATCTGTCACCCAGTTTAATAATGGGTTACCTATCATGTGTCAATTTCGCTTCCTTCCTTGCTTCCCAGCAAGCATGCCCCACCTTCCCCATATTTCACAGGTTTCCGCGTTACTCTTTTTGGTGTGTGTGTTTGTTTTCTCAGGTGATAAGTTTAGTAGAATCCCTGCCTGGAGAATGATTTCAGATTTGCTAGTGCTGATTTATTTACTTGCCTGTGCCAGAGCAGCAGCACCAGGCATTTGCATTAGAAAACAGAAATTATTACCATTACATCTTCAGTGTCATACACGCACATACCTATAATTATCAAGGTAGATAAATTTCTTCTCAAAAACCAACAGTATTTTTTGTGGCATCTTGTGTCCACGTGCTTTTTGAGCAAATGGTAACATAATGTATGACTCTTCTTAGGAGGATTGACTTGTCAGTATAGCACTGTACAAACCCAGCATTTTCAAATACCAACCAAACATATGTTAAAAGAAATACTCCACCACAGAGAACAATACATAAACACAAATCTAAACTTTCCTTTTATCTATCTCAATCTCTCCTTAAATTGTAAAACCAGAAGTCATTCCTACTGGAGAAGTTCATAAAAAGCCAGGCAACATTCCTGTATTGCTTATAACTTAGTGGCATGTGCATTTGCACATTTGTCTGCATTAGACAAAGATTTGTTTTCAAGCTTCTGTTGATCCCTAGAAGTGGGAAAATACAGGTGTGCCAATCTAAGACTTCTATAAAAAAAAAAGACCCACAATAACCAACTTGTCCTTAAGACCCATTTGAAAGACCACTTTAGAGAAGAGGCCTTTTTAATCAAATAGTGACTCAACCCTTTGGATGGAATCCCAGGTAAGATCCTTCAAAGGGCAAATGTCACTATAAAGAAAATTTGCAAAATAGAAATACACTCGTCTTATATCCTCTCTTGGTAGAATAGAAAGGCAGAGAAATGGACTTTAACCTTCAAAAGGAAAGAAAGCTTCTTCTTCCTTCACTTATCTTTTAAACCCATCAAACTCTTCTCTGTAGTAGCGATATGAAAATAGTCTGGGAAATAAATTCCAAGATGTGGAACTGCCTGAATCATTTTCAAATATTTTTATTAGCCAAGGTATACTTAACGTTTCTGTGCTTTAATTATTTCAGCTTATTATGGGAATTGTCCTAACTAAATTACACCTTCCTTAAAGGAGGACCCATGTTCTAACACATCTCATCACTTCCCATAACATCTAGCATAGTTCCCTGCCCAGGAGTTAAACTGATTTGCAGCTAGATCAAGTGTCCTTTTAAATGCTGGATATATCATGAATTCACTTTTATCAGGGAGAAGAGACATCTGTCTTGCCCTGACTTTCATATAAAACTACAAGTTGTAACCATATTTTTTACGTTTGCATTTCAGCATTTCTGATTCTGTCAAATGAGGTTCTGGCTCAGGCAAACTCTTGCTTAGATCAGGGCATGAGGCTTTGATTAATGTGTTCATCTGAAAGTTGCCCCATATTAATACTCTCAGAGGATGACTTTGGTGTATTTGATCTTCTTATTAAAAAGGAGATAAAGAGGTTCTATTCATTGCATTCACATATCTCTAAAAAGCTAAATCAATCTTAATTTTCCTACCTAACCACATAGAACTTTCTCCACTTGACTTTCAGATCTTATTTAATCTAACCTTACCCTTTTTGTCTAATCTCACATAGGCCAAGACTTACAAAGACCTATATTAAAAGAAAATATGCTTTGCACTAAACATGCCAGGCCTCCCAAGGAAATAATTTCAGGAAGTTGTGAAGGTTCTAAAACATTGTCCACATCAGCCCCCTCTCTGACTAAACTTGAATTTTGTCAGGCTTATAATCACTTAGCTCAAATAAGTATGGCAGAAGTGACTGTGTGACTCCTAAGGTGGATTATAAAAGATGATGCAATTTCTGCTTGTATGCTGGGACATTCATGCTTGGAGTCCTGAGCCACCATGCTCACATCTATCGTAAAGCCATCAAGCTATGAGGAAACCAAACCACATGGAAAGGCCATACGCAGGCACGTCAGTCAATAGCTCTAGTCTGCATCCTCCCAGCCCAAGCACCAGACATGTGAATGAATGAGTCTTAAGGTATTTCCATCCACCAGTCTTTTTGGTCTTTCTAGCTGAAGACTCAGATAGCATGGAATAGAGAAAATTCATCCTTACTGTCCAATCTGAATGCTTGACCAGTCAAAGAACAAAATAAAATGGTTATTTTAGTTTCAAAGTTTTAGGGTAACTCATTACATAGGGCTAGTAACTGAAAGAAGTCTATGCCTATAGGCCCTATACTAGTTTTCATGCACACATGCTCAGTCGTGTCTGACTTTTTGTGACCCCACAGACTGTAGCCCGCCAGGATCCTCTGTCCATAGGATTCTCCAGGCAAGGATACTGGAGTGGGTTGCCATTTCCTGCTCCAGGGAATCTTCGCAACCCGGGGATCAAACCTGCATCTCCTGCACTGGCAGGCAGATTCTTTACCACTGAGCCACCTGGGAAGCCCATTATAGTTTTCTAGAGCAGCTATAAGTACCACAAACTGGGTGGTTTAAACAGCAAAAATTTGTCTCATGATTTTGGAAACTTAGAAATTCAGGGTGTCAGCAGGGTTGGTTCCTTCTGAGAGTTGTGAAAGGAGGATCTGCCCCACACACCTCATTTGGGCTTATAGATGACTGTCTTCTCCTTGTGCCGTCATGTTATTTTCTGTACCTGTCTGTGTCCTATGCTTCCCTTTACATAAGGGCACTAGTCATACTGGATTAGGCACACCCTGATGACCTCATTTTAAGCTGATTACCTCTTTAAAGATGCTGTTTCCAAATACAGTTACATTCTAAGGTGCTGGAAGTCACGACTTTAAAATATGAATTATTGGGGAACACAATTCAACACATGACAGGCTCAAAGACGATTTATACATAGCATTGTGTATTAAGGCATTTACATGTAGTTTCTCTGGAATAGTGAAAGAAATTGCTTTAAAAGATTTTGGGGCCATGTTCTGTTTTTTGAGTGTCTAAAAATTCTATATATATGCATGATGCATATGTGTACATATGTGTGCATGTGCATGTATTGCAAAACATGGATGGACCTTGAGGGCATTATGTTAAGTGAAATAAGTCAGACAGTGACACACAAATACTGTGTAATGTCCCTTATATGTGGAATCTAAAGAAGCCACATAGAAACAGAGAGTAGCATGGTGGTTACCAGGGGCTGGGGAGTAGGGGAAATGAGGAGATATTGGTCAAATGGTACAAACTTCCAGTTACATGATGAATAAGTTCTGGAGATCTAACGCACTGTATTTAATGTACTAACGTACTATATGGTGACTGTAGTTAACAATACTGTATTGTATACTTAAAAGTTACTAAGAGAGTAGATCTTAAATGTTTTCACCACACACACACACAAAAGTGGAATTATGTAAGATGATGGAGATGTTAATATACACATACATCAAATTATCACACTGTATCCCTTAGACTTATGCAATGTTATATATCAATTATATCTGGAAGGGAAAAAAGAAGCAATCAAGTTCAAATCCTAGAAATGAAAAACACAGTAATAAAGATGAAGAATACATTCTATAGCCTCATGAATAGTCTCATAAAACCCAGGAAAGATTCAGTACAGATAAAGACAAGTCAATAAAAATCACCTAGTCTGAAAGACAAAGAAAAAAAAAAAGGAATGAGGGAGGAAAAAGAAGAGAGCAACCAGGAATTATGAGATAATATCAAATGGTCTAATATGTATATCATTGGAATTCCAGAAGAGAGAGAAAATAGAGCACAAGAATTATTTGAAGAAATACTAGCCAAGAGTGTGACAAAATCAATGACCACCCCCAAACCTCAGATCCAATAGCTCAGAGAATACTAGACAGAAGTGAACATCAAAAACACACAGACACTTGCAGACATGAACATATATACACACCTGGTATCTCACATTCAAAGTGCTGAAAACAAATATGAAATCCTGAAGGCAGTCAGGAAAAAAAAAAGAGAGAGACACATTTCTGTAGAGAGACAACTTTCTATGGATCCCATGTGTTTCTGAATACCTTTGTAAGGGAAACACTGATTGGCCGTTTTTCCAGACTATGCATACAATATTGTCTATGAAACAGCCTGATGATATAGAAATGGTGTTTCTTTACAGGGCAAAAAGCAGGTTTGCTTACAGTCTTAGAAGAGAGGGTGTCTCTCTCCAGAATGAAAGGTAGATACATTTACTGCTCATTATAAAAGACTTGGGTCCCCTAAGTTTCAGGTTCCTCTCCAATAATGCAGCCCATATGGGATCATTTGTAGGGGATCATTTTTGTAGGACTTGGTGAGGTAAGGGGAACAGATGCAAATATGCTGGTGCTCATTCTGTTTTCTGTGCCATGAGTAATAAAGTTCTTTGTTTCTCACTCAGAAGTCTCATGTCTTCTGCTAGCTTCTATGAACCTGCAGCAGACTAAGTCTCTAGCTTGCGAATAGAGTAAAATCTCAGACCCTTCACAGTTCTTCACAGTAAGAAAAGATTATGTAGACTCTTCATCACAAAACATGCAACACAATACACCAGAGTGATACCTTCAAAGTGCTAAAAGAAAAAGCTGTCAATAGAGTGCTCTATTCCCTATAAAGATATCTTTCTAAAAATGAAGGAGAGAGAAAATCTCAGGCAAACCAAAACTGAGAAAATTCACTGCCCACAGATTTACACTATAAGGATATTAAAAAGAGTTTTCTACAAAGAAGGAAAATTATATTAGACAGAAACTTGGGTTTATACAAAGCCATGAAGAGTGTTAGAAATGGAATAAATAAATATTGGATGCAAACACCTGCCCCAATCATCCCTAAATTGGCCATTTCCTTTTGGACACTAAGCAGCCTTAAAGGATGTACAGGGAAAAGATCAGTCCAACACCCAGGTTGGGGAGTGCAGAAAAAGTGCACTAGTCCTATTGACGCCAACTTCATCACACAACCCTAAATGCTCTTACAATAGTGTACAGAAGATTCGGGTTGAGGAAATTCAGACTTGAAAGTGTTGATGAGTAAGTACATTAGTTGTTGGGGCTACAGCTGCAACTAAAGAATTCTAGACTCCACCCAAGGACTCAAGCAACATTCCTCTGTCTGAAACAACAGAATAATAGACAAACAAGAAAGGAAAAATTTCTACGAGAGGCGGAATTCATTTGCGGAACCTCAAACAACTGATAGAAACAAGAAATGAAAAAAAAGAAAGTAACGGACTTCACAATGGGAGCAGTTTCACTGTGTTAGCTTTCACAGGTGGCAGAAAACTTAGGAGTTTAATAGATTCATTTGGATCACATGTCATTTGGATTCTGTTGATGCCTAGCAAGCTTGAGGGGACAACATGGCCATGGCAGCCATGATTAGTGCTCACCAACATCTAGTCCTCTTCTTTCTGGGCACATGAAAGACTGTACTTCCAAGATCCCTGTGGTTACACACAGCCACATGAAAATTTCCAGCCAGTGAAATGAGAGCAGACATGATGTATTTGTCACGTTCAGCCTGAACCCATGAAAAACCTCTACACAACACTAAGATTCTCTTTTCATCCAAGAACATGGAGGTCTTACATGGACTTCACAGACAAAACGAGTAAAGTAGTCTGAATTGCTAAGTCATCACGTGGATGACAGCTGCCTTGGAAAGTTGCCCAGTACCACAGAGGATTCATATAAATTTTTGTGTGCCAAGTCACTGAAAAAAAAACCAAAAACAAAAACAAAAATTGACAACCTTCTAAAGCCTTCTTTTATCTAAAGTCTCTTCACATTTTCAGAATATCTTCTTAGACACAAAAGCGAAAAAAAAATTAGAAGGCAAAAATCAAAAAGAACAAAACGACCTTTGGGGAAAACATTTAAAAATTTTTGCTCAGTTGTTTTTACTTCAAATATGTCAGCAAGCATGAGGCCATCTCTGGTTCTGCTACAACTGGCATTGATCATGTTCATGACTGTGGTCAAGATACCACGACCAATCTGTGCATCCTCACTTATTCTCCTGTGTCAGAGGACATGATAATGAAAAGCAAAGTCCCCAACATGATGAAAATCTCTCCATTTCACAACCAGTTGAAAATGTTGTGGGCCTACTGCCAGATAGTGTTTTTATGCTGGATGTTTTTCTCAGCACCCTAAATTAACCAGCTGGAATTCCCTTTTAAGTGCCAACCTATTTGGTCTTTCAAAATGCAGAGATTTTCTTTTTTTAGTTGAAGATCTGCCTCTTATCATAGAGATGGAATAATGCATTCTTGACTTCTCCTGAAAAGTAGACTCTTTGGATACAATAAGCTCAGAGGAAGGTAAAGACAGATCCCAGAGCACTTGTGTCAGGCAGGGTATACCGACACTGCTCATAGATCAAGGCAGGTTTTCAGAGCACTGATTGTCACCTCATGAAACCCTCCGTGGTAATAGCCTGGCCAGCCTCATAAAGAATTCTTCAGGGCAAAATAGGTTGAGAGAGAAAGAGCTATTCTAAATGAATAGTTGAACTAACTAAATCTATAGATAAAGTCTATAGTCTATCGTCTAGGAGTTTATTTGGCACAAGGTTTCAAAACTGAAGAAATACGTACTCTTCTGATGTTTCTCAAATTCTTGCTTGGGAAAATACAATGCTCAACGACCATCTTAATTATAAAATATGCCCAGTTAAAAAGCAAGACAGAAGTATAATACTATAAAACACTCATTCCAAAAAGGTTAAGTGGTTTGAGGGAGGTTTTCATTTATTTATTTAAAAAAAAACTTTAATTGCACACCTACTATATGCCAGGTTTTGAACTGACCTATTAATAATTTATGCAGTGAATTATATTTGGGGATAGCAGTATTTTGTCCTCCCTGCATTTTTCCTCTTCCCAGTGGAGCAGAGTGGTTATTCCAAAGAAAGTGGGCGGTGGAGTCAAGCTGCTGCTGCTCTTTCACCAACTATGAGACTCCAGCAAGTTACTTAATCTCTTTGTATGTAAATTTCCTCATCTATAACATGAGTGACAATGACAGAGTTAATATATGTAGAGTGTTTAGAACAGTGTCTGTAAGATAATTGTTTGTTCAGTCTCTAAGTCATGTCCAGCTGTTTGTGACCCCATGGACTGCAGCATACCAGGCTTCCCTGTCCTTCACTATCTCCCGGAGTTTGCTCAAACTCATATTCACTGAGTCGGTGATACCATCCAACATCTCATCTTCTGCCACCCACTTCTGCTTTTGCCTTCAGTCTTTCCCAGCATCTCCTCAAAATTCATATGTTGAAATCCTAAACCGAAATGTGATAGTATCAGGAGGCAAGCATTTGGAGGCTGATTAGATCATGAGGGTGGAGCCCTACAAATGGGATTAATACCCTTAGAGACCTCAAAAAGATGCTCTGCCTTTCCTGAGGTGAGGACATGGTGAGAAGAGGGTTATCTGTGAAGAAGGAAACAGACCCTTGCCAGATTCTGGCTCTGCAGGCACTTTGGTCTTGGACTTCCCAGCCTCCAGAACTGTGAGAAGGAAATGTTGTTTAAACCACTCGGTCTATGGTAGTCTGTTGCAGCCACCTGAACGAAACAAGACCCTTACTCTAGCTTCATTTCCTGGAGAGGAAGCCTCTTCACCTTCCAATACTGTGCTAGAGCCGGCCTGAACCAACTGGAGACAGCGGATTGTGTTCATCTTTTCCAAGCTCTGTTCAGTCATGAGATGCTGGTAGCTTGAAAGTGGGTGTATTCGTTTACACCTCAGACATTCAGCAAATGCAGCAATTAGAACTTTGCATGCATGGTTTACCAGCATGATACTGAAGCTGAAGCTCCAAAACTTTGGCCACCTGATATGAAGAGCTGACTCACTGAAAAAGACCCTGATTCTGGGAAAGATTGAAGGTAGGAGGAAAAGGAGGTGGTAGAGAATGAGATGGTTAGATGACATCACCGACTCAACAGACATGAGTTTGAGCAAACTCCCAGAGATAGTGAAGGACAGGGAAGCCTGGTGTGCTGGGGTCCATCGGATCACAAAGAGTCAGACACAACTTAGTGACTGAACAACAAATTTATCAGCACACCACTGTCTTTGCTCTAATTTAGAGACAGAATTCCCCCAACTTCCCTGTCTCTGGAGGCTCTTTAGTGTAGACCATACCAGGGTCTCTTGCTTAGGAAGAAAGATTGGGTAATATCCTCCTAAATTAGTCTCTCATGCAATTTCAGTGGCCTCTCCACAATGCTGCCAGTTATCTTTCTTAAACACAAATCTCATCCACTCTGCAAAGTCTGAACTTTAACATGACATTCAAAATCCTTTACCCTGGCCCCAATTTTTCTGCTATAATCTTAATCTATATTTATGCAGTTTTTTCCCTCCATTTTTTCCCAGGTCCCAAAGATCCTAGACCACTTATTCCCCAGAGATTTTATGTATATTCAGGCCTCCATGCCTCTATCTGTACTGCCTCAATCTAGCCTGGACTGTCCTTGACTAGTTTGGGTGTGACCTCTCCTCTGAAATCTCCCTTGTGACTGTGGGCAAAATGACCCTTGAGTGTCTCTTCTTTTATGCCTCTACTAAAACACTATCTTCCCTGGTGATCCAGTGGTTAAGAATATACCTGCCAATGCAGGGGACATGAGTTTGATCCCTGGTCCAGGAAGAATCCACATGCTGCAGAGCAGCCAAGTCCAGGCGTCACAACTACTGAAGCTCACACACTCTGGAGCCCATGCTGCACAACAAGAGAAGCCACCACAACCATAAGCCCGCACACTGCAACAAAGAATAGCCCCCACTCACCGCAACTAGAGAAAACCCCCACACAGTAACAAAGACCCAGCAGAGCCCAAAGTTAATCAATTAACTTTTTAAAAAGAACACTAGCTCCGTCGACTTCAGATGGCTGTATTTATACATTAGCTTCCCTGAAAGATTTTGTGTTCCCAACACAGGACAATGATGTGACTTTATCTGTACTAGACCAAGACAGTACCAAACATTACATTGTGGCTCCAAATACATTTTTTTTAATGAACTAGTGAAGATCTGAAGAGGCACTGAAGAACAGGACTGAGGACAGAAGCTCATCCTCCTGTTCCCTTCCTGAACAATTCAGTCAGAAAGCCAGGGCAGGAAAGAAGTCTCTGCCACCAAGAGAGTTGGGATGAACCGAAGTAGCCCAGAGGAGGACGCCAGAGTGAGAGCAGGGGGAGGAGGGCATCCAAGAGGTGGGGCAGCAGGGAAACCCGATGAAGGTGCCGGCTCCCAAGTGGGGTGCAAAGGGCATCCTCATAGAGACATGTTCAAAGACAAAAAATGTCATTTTAAGGGGCACCCAGTAGTAAAAGCAAGGAAGAAATGAAACATCAAATAAATGATACTAACAGATGATAATCAGTTGAACAAAGTAGAAAGCCATTAATCCATCCCAACATAAATAAACACATTGATTGAAGTTTGATTGGGAATGTGATACTTTCACATTCAAGTCTCCAAGTACCTCACCACAAAGTACTTGCTATTTACGAAAGAAAAATGAGTAGCTTTAGTGAAGACTGGTAGATACTATTGTAATCAAGAGATCAATTTGTTATCAGTAATGGGACAAATTGAAATTTGCACCATCTGATATGATGTAATGAGAAGAACAGTGTCACTTGTCTGGTATTTCTGCCAAAGATGCATATCTTGAATGTAATCATGGGGAATTATCAGATAAATCCAAACTGATGGGCATTCTACAAAATAACTGGTCTGTAATCTGCAAAAGTGTCAAGATGATGAAGGTCAAGAAAAGAATGAGAAACTTTTCCAGGCTGAAGGAAACAAAAAATATACGACAGCTAAATATAACACATGATTCTGAATTGAATCTTTCTGTTATACAGAAATTTATTATTGGGACAATTAAGAAACTTGAATGGCTTCTTCAAATTATACAGTAGTAATGTATCAATGTTAATTTTCTGATTTTGATCATTATATTAAGAACATGTACAAAAATGTTCTTATTTATAGGAAATATACCAAAGAGTATTCAAAAATGATTAGTCATCACATAAGTAATTTGCTCTCAAAGGGATTAGGAAAAGGTTCTTTGCATTATGCTTGTAACTTTTCTGTAAATTTTAGAATGAAAACCATACAAAGAGTGTGTGTGTGTGTGTGTGTGTGTGTGTGTGTGTGTATGACAATCCTAGACAACATATTATTAAAAAGCAGAGACATCATTTTGCCGACAAAAGTCTGTATTGTCAAAGCTATGGTTTCTCCAGTAGTCATGTACGGATGTGAGAGTTGGAACATAAAGAAGGTTGAGTGCCAAATAATTGATGCTTTCGAACTGTGGTGGGGGTGAAGACTCTTGAGAGTTCCTTGGACTGCAAGGAAATCAAATCAGTCAGTCCTAAATAAATCAACCCTGAATATTCATTGGAAGGACTGATGCTGAGGCTGAAGCTCTAATACTTTGGCCACCTGATGAGAAGAGCCAACTCATTGGAAAAGACTGATGCTGGGAAAGATTGAAGGCAAAACAAGAAGAAGCCACTGCAGTGAGAAGCCCACATACCACAATGAAGAGTAGCTCCTGCTCACCACAACTAGAAAAAGCCCCACCACAACTAGAAATAAAGGCCCAGCGCTTTTATAATTTATACATATATAAATTCCTTTTGATACTGATAATTAATTTGTCATTGCTAAAGAACCAGCCAGCCGCATTTAGTTCTATCTACACACTATTTGTACCAAGCATCAGAAATAAGACCTGTTGATTTTCTTTCTTTTTATTTTAGTAGCTGTATATATTTTTTGGAAGCCTATCAATGCTGTAAAAAAAATTAAACATACTTTTTATTTAATAACCATTGTATTTTTTTAAACTTATGAGTGTGAGTGTTGAACTTTTTCTTAGGAAGAGAAGGAATTGTGTTTTGGTTTTGTTTCAGTGCTATTTTTTAACATTAATGTTAACAGAAAAACATAATTTCTTTAAACGTCTTACTCTTTCTAGATCTTCATTTGGTTTCTGTGTTCTTGTGAACAACTGATAAAATTGGTTTAGTCACTCTTGGCTTCTGGTATTTTGAAACTGAAATGGAATATATCAAAGCAGTCAACCACAAACATACACATTCACCCTCAGAGGAATCAATGTGACTAAAAGGTTATCAGACATCATGCAAGAACAGACTAAATTCACCAGCTCTTTTGCCCAGTTGGTCAAGTTCCTAGAAGCAACACGGCCACCTCTGCTTTAATTGCTCTATTTCCTTGATTCTAAGATCATGTTTTTCATATTTTAACATTTCTTAAATAAAGATTAATTTTGCAATCTAAGTCAAAAGAAATTTTTCATGTGCAAGTTACTGTTGCAACTAGTGTTACCATTTATTATCACCTATATGCATGTGCATGCTAAGTCGCTTCAGTCATGGCCAATTCTTTGCAATCCTATGGACTGTAGCCCACCAGGCCCCTCTGTCCATGGGATTCTCCATGCAAGAATACTGGAGTGGGTTGCCATACCCTCCTCCAGGAGATCTTCATGACCCAGGGATCAAACCCACGTCTCTCACGTCTCCTATATTGGCAGATGCATTCTTTACCACTAGCACCACCAGGGAAGCCCATTGCCTATATGAATGTAGCCAAATCTCTTGAGAAAGACAACAGAGTTTTCAGAGCTAGGAAACGTTATTGTGAATCCATAAAGGATCCTCTCTTAGGTTCCAAATATCTACCTATCAGAAGTATCAGGTTGTTTACCTTCCAGAGATTTATTAATCAAATAAGGAAAAAGTGAAACAACATATTTAAACATAGGATACTTCAATATGTCTCCAAGGTATAGTAGCCAGAAACTCTCCTAGTGCTAAGAAGATCCAGAGCAGGAATGTGGGTTAGAGAAAGCCATACATCATCATGATACTATGCATCACTGCAGATACTAAAAATGATTCAAGAGAAACCCTAGACTTTGAATGTGACAAAGGTTTAGAACCAAACTTCAAGATACAGAATAAATTTGCATAAATAAATATATGCTATTGTCAGTTTTTTCAATTGTCTGCTATTAATACATTTTTAATCTATGAAAGCTGTTTATCTTATAAATGTTAGTGTCATGGGATTTTAAAATAATAAAAACACCAGTTCCATAAAACAATTTCCACTGATATTGTGACTACGACTGTTGATAATTCTTTGCTTTCAAACTCTGAATAACATGGACAAAAATTGAGAAATACAGGATCTAAACCTCTAATTTCTTTATAATTCTGGAATTAGGTACTTAGATCTTCACAGTTAAACCTAACTGAAACATTTTCTGGGAGGCAAAGTGCCTGAGAAAATGGGATTGTGCAAACAGCTTAGTGCAATCATATGCTGCATTTGTTTCAGTTCACAATTTCCCTTTTACTTCCTGACTGTTCTTTTTCACTTGTGGCAGTAAAGGACTACATAAGGTACAAGATCTAATAATGTTCTTGACACATAGCCACCACTTAATAAATATTTACTGATTAACTGAGTCAACAAATTCATTGAGTTCAATCAGTTCATCCACATAGAAAAAAATACATAGTGATGTCTAAGAAAGTTCATGTTATCTCTACCTACTCTGCTCCTAACTTAAAAGCTTTCCAAGTTCCATTTTCATTCTATTTATGTGACCTTTAAATGCCTTACTAACCACAGGACTGCTTGAAGTTCTGAAAAAAACGCATCTTACAGATCATACTGACCTACAAAAGAAGCTTGTTGGTTAGACACTTTTACTATTAAAATAACAAAACACATCTGTTTTGAAGGCTCACCTATATATCTATTTTTTTTTAGATTATATTTCATTATGTTGTTTTGATTAGAACTCTGTTTTACTACACCCTAGGGTACGACATGAAGAGTTAGATTGAAATAAAATTCTGATTCATGGACTAATGAAAGTCTTGATACTTCGCTTCCAACATAACCTTTATCTTCACCCTGGCATTTCTCATTCAAGGAGCTAAAGGTCGTACATGGCTCAAGAAATCTATGCTCTCTCTTTCTTCCATCTTTTGGATGCCAATGTTTATAAATGTACAGCAGATGGATATAAATAAATACTAACTAGACCCAAAAGGGGTCATCTTTGCCTCTCCACCTCGGCCCTCTCTTTCTCAACAGTGAAGGTGCCCAGTGTCAGCAGATACTCACCATGTGCCAGTCATAGGCTTTTCTAGTTTGTTTTTTTTTTTTTTTGGCTTCCTCCCAATAAATGTGACAGGCAATCAAATCTAATGAAAGATTTTGACCTTTATTCATTCTTGTTGGTAAAATTTGTACTAGTATGAGAAAAAAAATTGATTTTGGCCATGTGGACATGGTATACAAATACAAACTCCTTCTCTAAAAATATAAAAATAAAAAGACTCCATCTGACCCAAGTCCACATAGTGCTTTGAATGCAATCTTTGGATTAAAGAAATCCTAAAACCCATAGAGAACTCTTAGGTGTTTACTTCATAGTAAAATCATGAAAATCAATAAGCATTAAGAAACAATGAAACTTTCCTTGTGGTATAGTGGATAGGAATCTGCCTGCCATTGTAGGGAACATGGGTTCAATCCCTGGTCCTGGAAGATTCCACCAGAGCAACTAAACCCACGAGCCAGAACTACGGAAGCCCATACACCTAGAGCTTATGCTAAGCAACAAAGGAAGCCACTGCAATGAGAAGCCCATGAACCACAAGAAAGAGAAAGCCCGTGTGCAGCAACAATGACCCAGTACTGCTAACCAACTAATTCACTTTTTTTATCTGTAAGGAAAACAAAAAGAAACAATCAACCACCAATGTACTATATTAAATTAAGAGGTGAAGAGAGTACAAGATGCGGAATCAGAAATTCTGTTCCTGAACTTCAGCATTGATTTCAGTTCAAGTTAACTGTGACTTTTGGCAAAATATTGACTTCATTCACAAAGTGGAGAAAATGTAGTTATACCTAATAATAAGAAAAAGGATAGCAAGAACATATTATAGTTACCTCACAGGATTATTTGGGAAATCAAAGTAGAAAATAATGTTTGCACAATAATTTTAAATAAAAAGTACTATATAAACGTTACTATTAATCATGGTAATACTAAATAATAAATAAGAAGGCATCATGTTGACCAACCCTACAAATATAGTGTTTCTTCTAAGAATTCTGCATACCAGGAAACTCTCCACGATACAATCCCCAGTGTCCCTATCACAGGATTATATTTCAGGGAATATATACAGTCTAAGACATTCCCCTTAATAGCAAATTCATCATTCTGGGAGGCAGAGGCACACAGTCCAATATAGTCAGGTACACCATAATTAGGTAACTTGAAACTGACCTATATCTACTGCCATTATTTTGCTGAACTCTTTTAGAATTATCCCTAGTTTATCATAAATTTTTAAATATGGGTTGAAGATAATATGTACCACACATGACTTCTGGGAAATGTAAACCAACAATATGGTTCACTGGCTATGCAGTCTCTTTGGATCACCTTCAAGGACCCAAAGGCAGATAAGCAGAGGGGTGGGATGGCGTGAGAGATGGCAGAAAGGTTCAAGAGGGAGGGGCCATATATATATCTGTGACTGATTCATGTTGATGTAAGGCAGAAACCAGGACAATATTGTAAAGCAGTTATCCTCCAATAAAAATTGTTTAAAAAAACTAAGTACCATAAGAAAAGACTAAATATGAGGGTTACCTGGTGAAATTGTGAACTCTTGGTCTGTGGAAGTGTTCAGGCACAAACTAAATGACCCTTCAAAAGAAATATCACAGTCCCCCCCAAAAACAAAAGAAATATTACAGTCTCATTTTGGTAAGATATTGGCCTGTATAATCTTTCAGGCCTTCAGAGTCAGTTTCTACGAGTCAGTGACTTAGCTGGTTTGAATAGTCTGTGTAACTGTACACAGCAACTAAAAAGTAAATAGCACTTATGTAAGCTTAACTGAAAAATATTCCACAAAACCCACTGGAAAAAAAATAATAATAATAAAAAAATAAAAAAAATAAAAAAATAAAAGAAAAATATTCCAGGATTCATTCTCTCAGATCATGTCTATTTACATTTTCATAATCAGAATATAATTTCTGTGTAAATATTTCCAAAAAATAATCATTTAAAATTTTTATATACAACATTAAAAAATATATAGGATGCAATTATTTTCATTCATTGCTAATTTAAATGCACTGGAGGGAAATTAGGAGCTTTAAAGAGTAATCATCTCCTTTGGCTCAGTAACTTCAGTAATTCTTCTAGGAATTTATCTAAGAAATGTTCAAAGATGTACACAAAGGTTTACATATAAGGATAACTTTTTGTTATACACTTGAAACACTGCCAATCAACTATACTTCAATAAAACTTTTAAAATCATCTAGAAAATGAATTTAAACAACAAAAAATATAATCAGAATTATTTATACCAGTTAAAAATTTTAAATAGCCTCCAATTTATGTGTATATTCACATGATGCCATTTTCTGTAGTCCACTAAAAATCATACTTTATTAATTAAAATTTAAAAACAAGTTTAAAATCAGTATGGACCATATGATCTCAGCTTTGTTTTATATAAGTATATATGACAGTATTTCTCTTTTTTCTTTGTTTATACACAAACACACATACACCAAGGCCAAAAGAAATATATCAAAATACCAGTGGTGCTAGCTAGTTCTGAGTAACAGAATTATTAATGATTTTTATTTTCTTCCTCATGTTTTCTAGAATTTACCAATTTTTCAGCAATGAAATAATATTAGGTAGTCAGGAAAATAATAAATGATATATTTATTTTAAAATGTCCCAAATAAGTCCTTCTGAATTCTATGGTAACCACTTAATTCACTAAACATGTTTTGATGATTAGGTTGGGTTCCTGTTTGGAAGTGTTCTTATACTGTACAAATGATTACCATCAAAATAAGGGAGGATTGATGGAGAGTAAAAAGAACGTTATTAAGTACTTTGATTAACTACTTATTAAGTATAATTATTGCTAATGACTAAATTGCTTAATTTTGCTTAACAGTGCATACAAATGTTTAATTTGTATATACTGTTTAAAGATTTATAATGTGTGACTTTTCATACTGTTCATGGAAAATAGTTTGCTCCTTGGACAAAAAGCTATGACAAACCTACATAGTGTATTAAAAAGCAGAGACATTACCAACAAAGGTCCATATAGTCAAAGCTATGGTTTTTCCAGTAGTCATGCATGATGTGAAAGTTGGACCATAAAGAAGGCTGAGTGCCAAAAATGGATGCTTTCAAACTGTGGTGTTGGAGAGGACTCTTGAGAGTCCCTTGGACAGCAAGATCAAACCAGTCAACCCTAAAGAAAATCAGTCCTGGATACTCATTGAAAGGACTGATGTTGAAGCTGAAATTCCCATACTTTGGCCACCTGATGCAAAGAGCCGACTCATTGGAAAAGACCCTGGTGCTGGGGAAGATTGAAGGCAGGAAGAGAAAGCAACAGAGGATGAGATGGTTGGATGGCACCACCAACTCAATGGACATGAGTTTAAGCAAGCTCTGGGAGGCAGTGAAGAACAGGGAAGCCTGGCGTGGTGCAGTTCATAGGGTTGCAAAGAGTCTGACACTACTGAGCAATTGAACAACAACAATATTTGACTTAAAAGGACACATGACGTATTGTTTCCCACTGTATTCCATGCCTTGCACGTAACAGATACTCAACATTTCTTAAGGAAAGAATGAGGAATGGGAGGAAGGAAGAAAGAAGTAAATGTGGTGTTTCTTATTAAAATGGGCATAATTCCCTCTTATACCATTTCTATGAAAAACTTAGATTTGACTTTCATCACTTCAGTTTAGGTCATGTTTTTCCAGAATATAACCCATGGGACAAGACAGAAGCAGAAACTCAAGTGGTTTTCCAAGGCCTCAGAGTGAAGCAGTGACAGAAGAAGTCCGTGGATATTATCTCAGACACACCTTGGCTCTACTCGATTTCCATGAAGGAACCTATGTTAGATTTGGGAACAGAGACTATTTGTGGTATCCTGGCTTTTCTCAGAACCACCTTGGGAAAAGAGAAGCACAGCCCGAAGGGTGTAGTTGAACTGTTAGTTCTAAGGCCTCCTGACGGGGTGGCCCATTTCATCCTATAGCCTAGCTTCCTACATCTCTCCCGCCATGTTCCTTATCTCTGGGTATCACGTGGCCTGCTGCTGCTAATTGCTGGTTACACAAGATTGGTAGTGTGTTCTAGAGAAACAAAACACCAGATTACCCAGAGTTAGCAAATATATGTGGAAAACAAAAAATGTAGAGTTTGCTGTAGGCAGCCGTTTGTTAGTTAAACTCAGACAAATCTGTTTCAGACAATCACATGCAGAGTTGGACGGTATGAAGAACTGAATCTGTGTTTTTAAAAAAAAAAAAAGTCCCAGCAAGTTCGTAAACTTTTTTTTTTAAGTTAACAAATTAGGTGGGAATTGTTTAATATAAAAACAGAATGTCCCATAAAAATTCCATGACATTTCTGAAAAAATGCCCTGTATTTTGTGTCATTGAAAGAAAGAAAGATAGCACTAAGTCGGGTCTCACTCTTGCAATTCCCATGAACTGTAGCCTGCCAGGCTCCTCTGTCCATGGAATTCTTCTGGCAAGAATACTGGAGTGGTTTGCCATTTCCTTCTCCAGAGGATCTTCCCAATCCAGGAATTGAACCCAGATCTCCCACATTTCAGGCAGAAGCTTTTACCAACTGAGCTACACACGGACCGTCATTGTTTGGGCCCAAGCAAAAAGCCACCAACCAATCTTAATGGAAATAAAAGACTAGTTTGAGTGATGGTTTGGGGAAAAATAAATGCCAGCAGTCAATATATTCTTAGTATGAATACTGTCTTCAAGAGGCAAGATGTAACTTTAGAATGTGGTTCATTTTTTTTCAAGGCGAAAGGATGGTTTCTATCAGAGCTGATAGTAGTTAATGGGATGGAGATAGCATAGAAAATGGGGAAAGCTGGCCTTCTGAACGCACCATTAAAAGTGAAAAGCCTCAGTGCTATACGCAATTGGTTTTGAAATCCTCATGACTAGAAGTCAGAAATGTTAGAAGTTAATATACCGTTCAGGGATGAAATGCACTTCTGATGTTCAGAGAGGATGTTTTCAAGGTGAAACCAAAGCCTATAAACAAACAAAAAGCTAACATCAGCTGTCTTAGAATCTTATCTATATAAATTCTTTATTGCTCAAGATGACAGAAAGCAAAGCCACATGTTGCTTGCTTCACTGCTGGTTGTGGCAGCTTTTAAATCCCTGCCTTCCTAGGAAGTGACCTCATAAGAAAATCTTATAACACTGTCATTTGGGAAAATCCTCACAACATGCAGGTTAATGCGCTTACACTGGAGGAGAAGTCTCCAAGAACGTTTAATAACCAGGAAGTCCGGAGGGGCCTTGATGTTAGACGGGTCGCGGAAGGATTTCTCTCGGTGCACATCTGGGAAGTCTCGTGACATATTCTGTAGCAGGCCACGTGGCTTAATAGCTAAAATATGGGGTTGAAAGTTACGAGAGTCTGGGGATCAGATAGCAACTGAGCTATTGACCGACGAGCCGACCCTAGACGAGTCATGACCTTGTGGTACTTCAGTCAGCTTAACTGTAAAACTGGGCACAAAGGCCAGACTTTACCAAAACCAGATGTTGTTCTCAGGTCTGTTCTTCAACTAATATCTTTTTTTTTTTTTTTTCCGATATGGCTGTCAAGTCTCGATTTTTTTCATATATAGAAGGGCAAAGGCATTCTATAGGCTACTTTCCCAGTAAGACTTGGACAAGTGAGGTCCAAGAATGGAAGCCTGACTCAGTTCACACCCTAGTGCTCGCCTATCTGACCAGGTTTATGTCCATCAGAGAAGTTACAACAGTTTATACACTCAGGATTTACAGTTCTAATTAGAATCATGTCTACATATCCCTAAGAAATGTCCTTCACTCACACTTTTCTAAGTCATGGGTCCTTCACAGAGAGAGGTGAAAGATAACAGCTTCCTCCTCTTAAATACAACAGAACATCTATTAAATGACTTTTCTTTCATCCAAGCCCCTCCATTAACCAATGCTCTCCATTTCCTCTACAAAGCAAGCTGAGCAATCTTACTTCTGGCGGCAGAACACTCCTATACCTGCTCCCTTCTCCTCCCATCCCAGGGCCTGTTTGGGTATCATGAGTCAGTTGAGTTTGTACCCAACCCCTTTATACTAGTTGCATTTTTAACTACCTAAATTAAGGAACTATTATTGAAACTGTAATAAAGTGACGGTGATTGTCTTAGAATAGAGATGAGTCACATTTTTTAAATAGTCATCAGAATAGTCATCAGATTAGGTAAGACTTCATAAGGAATCTGCCTTCAGGTTGTTCTGCAAGTACCTGTTAAGTTCTCACTCTATTTTAAAGAAATGAAAAATGACTTCCAGTGGTGCCTTCTGGAAGAAAGACAATCAGGATTTCCATCAGCCAACCAACAATTTTTTAAAAAGTCCTTGGGTCTGAATCAACAGATCAAACAAATATATGTGTGTGCTTTTTAAGTTAAAATAATATATGTGCATAACATTTATACATATTTATACACACATAACATTTATACATATGAATACATAACATTTATACATATGCATAAATATGTATATACACTTCTATATACTTCCCTGGTGGCTCAGATGGTAAAGAATTCACCTGCAATGCAAGAGACCTAGGTTCGATCCCTGGGTTGGGAAGATCTCCTGGAGGAGGGCATGGCAACCCACTCCAGTATCCGTGCCTGGAGAACCCCATGGACAGAGGAGCCTTGTGGGCTATAGTCCATGGGGTCACAAACAGCTAGACATGATTGAGCGACTAAGCAGAGCACATGTATATAGACAGATGTACAAACACAATCACATACCTCTTATATATCAAATGACTTCACACTAATTAATCAACAAATAATCAATCTTAATCTTATCATATAAGATCACTTCTGAAATATTTTATTCTTCTCCTAACTAGTATTTTCCATACTGGTGGCGGAGCAAGTCTGTGTTTTTTAACTTCCCTTCCCTTCAAGTATCACAAACTGTCAGTGGTCCTTGCAGATCTCATCTCGACTATGGACTTAAGGTTTCATGCAGCAGAAGTACTCCCCAGCCCTCCCTGGAGCCAGATGGCAGGGAGACTTTCTGTGGGGCTCTAAGCCATGCAGAAGGCAGCCCTACCATGGAGCAAAGCTTCATTTAATGCAACAGCTCCCCTCTGCTCAATACACACACTGTCCTGGCAAGTGAAAGCCAAGACCCAATCATGCCAGATCCCTGCTTCAGGGAAAGAAGCTACAGCCCACTCCAACTGGACCCAGCCCCCATCATCTCCCCTCCATTGACTCAAAGCAATCAAAGGCTGACTGCCACATTCAAAACTGGGTGGTTGACTCTTTTATTCCTGGCAATTGGAACCATATATTTCGTTAGAAAGTACAATTGATTCCAAAATCCAAGCGTTATCCATCTGTACTCTCAACCAGAAATTTAAATAAACAGATATCATGCATTTTACTAATCTTTTTAAAACTGTTGACTGTTGGCTGCTGGAGGGTAAATGCTCATTTTTTTTGTCAATAGTGGCAAAAGATGACAAACAGTATTTTTGTACCACAAAACTCAGCCTGAACCATTGTTGGAAAGAAAAAGATTGCCTCCCAACACTGGTGATTCTGTTGGAACTTCAAAGGCATGAAGTTAACGTGAGAAGTTAACAGTCACTCCTTGCAGATAACCCAAGAGGAAGGAATACTCTGGACA
Source organism: Cervus canadensis (assembly GCF_019320065.1). Classification (NCBI taxonomy): domain Eukaryota; kingdom Metazoa; phylum Chordata; class Mammalia; order Artiodactyla; family Cervidae; genus Cervus; species Cervus canadensis. The sequence continues at coordinate 17,622,854 of NC_057416.1, forward strand.
ACAGCAACAAAGAGGTACTTATGGGGTGAAACTACACAGTTCACAGGCTTTTACCACTGCTTTGTGAAGAAGTCCTATAGAAACAGAGAACAAGTAACCGCAGGAGTGGTCCCATCAGATAACCTTATGCCCGCTCACGAGTGACATGAATGTACCACACAAAACTTGGAACCAAAGAGAAGACACTTATTTGGAAAACATTGACATTTACAAGTAGTTACATTTTTAGTGACTCTTTGAGCATTTGATCGTATGCCAGCTGCCTTGAGCAGTTTGCTGCTCCTCGGGGAATCTAGACCGAGGCAGCCAAAGGTATTGTAACGTAAGCCACAATGACATTATCCCTGAGAACAGCAGCAACATGGAGTGATAGGAATAACTGTGCCTAAGAACCTCAAAATCCTCCTTGAAAACAGCTCATTTGTTTTCCTGTAGACATGGTCATTGACTCCTTCCGGCTCGTCTCAAGGTGCCATTAGAGCCCAGGTATTTCTCATGACATTAAGATTGTTCAACCAGCCCCTGGAGCTTTTGCCCAGCAGACGTTGTCTCACAGTATGAAGCCATAAAACGGACTTCAGTCCTGTTCTTTACAGGACTGAATTGGGTTTGATAAATTTTTCTATGCTCTGCTTGAAACCAAGTACACCTTTTAAACTGTCTGGAAGTTTGATCTATTACAGATCTGAGCAGGTTAAACTCTTTTGGCCTGCAGTTTAAAAAAAAAAAATTTAAAAACTCTCCAGGACTGGAATCTAAATGTAGGAAACGTAAGGACACTGCATAAACTGTGTAGAGAGATTGGGGCCTCTGGGTATGAAGTCTCAGCACAAATGGTTTCCTTGTTCACTGTCCACCAGGCTGAAACTCTGAATGCACTGACTCCTTCTGACATGGACTGCCATGACAGTAGGTTCGACAATGCACCTTTACAATTCACCTTATCCCAGGGAGCCAGTTCTCTGTGGACCACATTTGCACATTTGAAAACCTCCAGGGATTGCTGGATAATAATACATCGTTGTGCACTGCATAGACAGCTGTATATAGTTGAGCCACTTGATAAACTTCACAGCCTTGGTTTTTTCTCTACAACCGAAGGGCTTTAGACTGTCAGAGTCTCTCAAACTTTAGAATGAATGAGAATCACTTGGAGGGCTTGTGGTAGATCTAGAATGAAACCCAGATCACACATGTTCAACAAATCCTCCAGGTCAGGGGGTCCCCAGACTCTGGGATCTAATGCCTGATGATGTGAGGTGGAGCTGGTGTAAGAGAAATAGAAATAAAGTGCACACGGACTTGTCTGGTGACCAGTGGTAAAGAATCCACCTGCCAATGCAGGAGACATGGGTTCAATCTCTGATCAGGGAAGATCCCACATGCCGCAGAGCAACTAAGCCCATGTGCCACAACTACTGAGCCTGTGCTCTGGAGCCCAGGAGCATTAAATACTGGGCCCATGTGCCACAGCTACTAAAGCCCAAACATCCTAGATCCACAACAAGAGAAGCCACCACAATGAGAAGCCCACATACCACAGCTAGAGGGTGGCCCCTGCTCTCCCAAACTAGAGGAAAGCTCACACAGCAATGAAGACCCAGCATAGCCAAAAATAAATAAATAAAATAAAGAGCACAATAAATGTAATGCACTTGAATCATCCTAAAACCATCTCCCCAATCCCTGGTCTATGGAAAAATTCTCTTCCATGAGACCAGGCCCTGGTGCCTAAGAGGTTGGGGACCACTGCTCCAGATGATTCTGACAATGATGGGCTATAGACCACACCTGTTGAAATAGAGCTGAAGGTTCCCAGGAACAGCTGGGTTCTAAGCCTCCGCCATTACTAGCCAGCCTCTAGTAAATGGAGCAACTCGCCCTCAAGCTCAGGAAATACCTTCCTGCACCAGAGTAGACGGAGTTAAGCTGAAAAATTTCCTTGAAAAGTCCTTTTTATCAACAGTATCAATATGATTATGACATTTCTTGAGCAACTGAGGCACATTTGCAAATGTTGCATGGAACTGCTTAAAATCTACGAAAATATAAAATATTTGGAGTCATTTAAAGTGTCAGATTTTCTTAATTTATGGTAAATAGCTCACCCTTTATGTTTTATAAAATCCTTTCCATAGAAAAGAAGATTATTAGGGACCAAACTGCTGCAGCAGTGTCTGTTGCCAGTTCCCGCATTCTGTGCTCTATTACGTTGCCCTGGTTGGAGTTCTGTTGATTGCCTTGCGCTATACTCGGTAACAAATTATATGTATATCATAAGACAGCCAGACTGATGTGAGCTCAGAAGGCACCTGTATGAAGCTTTTCAAAAGAACCATAATAATTTTACTAGATGTGACAAACCTTATAAAAGTTAAATAATGTCACACTTAAATGTTTTAAGCATTTCATTTAATACAACTGAGCACATGGAGGGCATTGAGGATGATATTTAATTTTTTCCATATGTGGATTTAATGCCACACAAAAGTTTCAGTCCCAGATTGCTAATTTTCCACCATGTGGTAACCATTTAGCAGAATTTTTTTAAAAACACTTACCAAATTACAGAGTAGGGTTTCAGAGGCGGCAGCTATAAGTAGGCTTGGGGTACCTGGTATCCCTCTGGCTTGGCCCTGGGCCTCATGAAGAAGCAGTAAATCTTGACAGTATTTTCTATGACAGCGCTTGCTGGTTTTTATAGGAATGAAACGTGAATTTACAAAGCCACATGCTAATGTACTTCTAAAAATAGACTTAATTGTTGTGACTTCTTCCAATTCTGATCATTTTTAACCACCTATGGAAGTAAATGGCCAGCATCTAAGATTCAGCCCTTTATAGAACGTCTGTGGATTACCAAGGCTTTCAAAGAAATCCTTACAGACAATTTGAAAAAAGTTAGCTGAACCAAGCTGTCTTAGCTGCTTGTTCTTGAAAAGCGACCTCAGGTCAAACTAGAGGAAAAAACACTTCCCAATTCCCAATACCAACTAAAGTTTATCTTCTATGACCACAAACAGGGAACCGGGATATTCTAGAGCAGAAAAGGCCAAGGGTCTCTCTACTCATTCATTTTTGTCTTATTCTACAACAGCTTTGAGTAACTGAGTCGACTTCGTGAAGAAATTCTTACAAAGAGACAAAACCCCATGGGAGGGTGTGTGGGTCAGAAAGTGGAGAAACAAATCATGCACTACCAGAGGCACCCTCTAATGTGACAAACGCACATGAAGGTACTGGGAAAACTTTAAAGCTCCAGCCAAATGTTAGCAATTATTATTAACCCAGTGAGACTGACCAGAAACCTGGAACCACTAGTCAGAGCCATACATCTGGATCCTGTGGTCAAAAACAAAGATACTGCATTGTACACCTATCTGATGATTCATGTCTATCTGGCCCAGAAGAAAAACTGCCCTTTCAAAATCATCAGCTCCTGGGGAAACATATTTTATCTCCCAGAACCAATTACAGTTGATTCTCCTGAGTTCAGACGGTTTGGGACCAAATCTATTTCACACATAACTGAATACTATGGACAACTTACCCAGGAAAACTCAAAATACATACATGGGACTCTCCATGGAGCCTCATAACACAGCGTGGGCAACAGGCATAGCCATCCAATTTTCAGGCTTTCAAAATTAGTGGGAACGGCCATAAGAGGGAGTGGAGTGGGGGTGCCCAGTAAGATAAATTGCCTGCCAGGATTCTGGAATGATCTCTGCCCTCCCTCTGCCAAAGAGTGTGTAATGGAATCTAAAGTCATACATTTCTACTCAAGCAAAGAAAATGTAATATTTTCATTATCTATGACTAATTGAATCTTTCTCTCAAACCTCTATCATACTGGGGTACCATGGGGGAATTGCAGAGAAATGCTTTCAACTTGCCATTTAATGGTGACTCAATCTTACAGTTCAAATAGCAACTCTCAGCAACTGACTCTGTCTTTGGGGGATAAATATTCAGTCTTGAAAGTATCCACAATGGTGGCTTATGGAGAGCATATGCATAAATGTGCATATCCATAAATATGCAATTTAAGGAAGCAGCTTTGGGTCTGCATGGGTCCTTTATATCTTTGCTGATGTCTGCCATAAAACTACCAGCCTGCCATGTTCCCTGGTCCCTTAACACAACTTCCAAGACATGCCTGGAAAGATTGTGATTTATTCTTTTTCTTGATCAGTGCTGATTCTTCCCCCTTCCCTTCGTTCTCATCCATCATCACCATCCTTCTCCTAAAGAACTGCCTACTCTATGGCCTTTGCAGTAGGGTCACCCCTGCTTATGTTAGTGACCCCTGGAAGCAAGGCCCTGGCTATCAACAGAGCCAGGGACCATCTACTTTCCCCTTATGGCCAAGTGTGTGTCATTTGCTCAGTCAAGTCTGATTCTTTGCAACCCCATGGACCGTAGCCCGCCATGCTCCTCTGTCCATGGAATTCTCCAGGCAAGAATACTGGAGTGGGTTGCCATTTCCTACTCCAGGGGAATTTCCTGACCCAGAGATCAAATGTGGGTTTCCTAAATTGCAGGCAGTCTTTACCATCTGAGACACCAGGGAAGATTTAAAGTAAAAGTGTTAGTCGCTCCATAGTGTCCAATTCTTTACGACCCCATGGACTGTAGCCTGCCAGGCTTCTCTGTCCATGGGATTCTCCAGACAAGCATACTGGAGTAGGTTGCCATTCCCTTCTCCAGGGGATCTTTCAACCCAAGGATCGAACCCAGGTCTCCTGCATTGCAGACAGATTCTCTACTGTCTGAGCCACAGCGACCAAGCAGGGACCCAAAGTGCTGACTCCAGCTCCCTCTGCCCAGCCATGCTGCTTTTACTCCATGATGACAGCCCCATGTTATTACGGGGTTGCCCTGCACTTCGGTCTCCCTACCAAAGTTCACAACGGTAAGCAAAAGTCCCTCTGCCTTTTCCCCTCAGCTTAGCTGATGACTCTTCTGTGAGATTTCACCATGATGCTTGTGCCTCCCCTCCTATCTATCCCGCCTGGCTCCCCTTTGCCTGCTGTGAGTCCCAGGCCAGGAGGTAGAGGCGTTCCAGTTTTTCTACAACAGGAATTTTTCTGACATCCTATTCTGATTCTCTCTGCCCCACAGCCTACAATAAAACTGTGATTTAGTCGAATCACAGATCTGTTTATGGAAGTTAAAGAAATTTTGAAAACTCATTTTTAACTCTCCAGTCCCTGCTTTCAGGGCTTACAGTAGATTCAGAAATACTGTTTCAAATATCAAAAGTAAAACATTGCTTCTGTAATAATTTTAATGCATGCTGAAGCAAATTAGCTCCTCTGAATGAAAAAGAAAAGCATAGTGATAGATTTCCAAATATCATCCCTATTATGGGTAGAAACTAGATAAGGAAAACCTGGCAGTCACTACATCCTCACAAACAGAGAAACTTGGCAAATTCCTTCCTTCTGTCACAGCTCCCCTACACAGGCAAGCATGCACAGACACACACACACACACACACACACACACACACACACTCTCTCTCTCTCTCAGCTGCTCTCAGCCACGTTGTATAACTGCTCTTCAGAAATGGGAGATTCTATTACATACTTCATTCAATATCACACATTATCACTGACAGCTAGGGTGTGGCATGGCGTCCCTATAACCGATTTCATGACACATTCCTCAGGCACACACTCAATCCTGATTTGCTCCTTACTGTCCTAAATTTTTTACATTCTAATTCTGACTGTTTTGTTCCCATTAATGTTGGACCTTTAGGTTTTCTTCATTCTTTTTACATAACACATCAAATGTACTGAATCTCAGAATTTTCTGGACAAATGGTACAAAGACAAGCAAATAATTTCAACATGAAGTGAAATTACAGGAATTTATAGCCAACCCCCTGAGTATTTCTAAAATATCAATAAAGAATACAGTCAACATCTTATCTGTACTCAGTAACATAGTCTATGTTCTTAGAATAGAGCAAACATTAATTTTATTACATTTCACTACAAGTGCTAATAATAAAAGATTCTAGAGAGGAAAGAAATGAAACTTTTATCCTTAAGAGCAGACTCGGAGATTTAATTATCTAGATGATGTCCTCAAATATGCACCTCATTCTGATACAATCACCTGAATTTATGTATCAGTTTCAGTGTAAGGCAGAAAATTAGTCATTTGTCTTTTGTAAACATAGATATGGACTTCCCAAAACATAGATAGGGACTTCCCTGCTGATCCAATGGCTAAGATTCTACATTCCCAATGCAGGCAGCCCAAGCTGGATCCCTAGACAGGGAACTAGATCCTGTGTGCCAGAACTAAGACCTGGAACAGCCAAACAAATTTTAAAAATAGGGAGAGAGAAATAAAAGCATCTCCATCACCCTATTCTTTAAAAAAAAAAATCCCCTACAAATTCTCTGTACTTTTTTATCCTTTTTTCAATACAGTTACTGGGTTACCATTCTTCTCCCAAATACCTACGTGTTCAGAGCTTTCTTATAGTAGCATCACATTACTACCCAGATCTCTGGTCAAGGAACTAGATCCTACATGCTGCAACTAAGAGTTTGCATACCACAATGAAGAATGAAGGTCCCACCTGTCACAACTAAAACCTGATGTAGCGAAATAAATAAATTAAATAAATATTTTTAAAATTTAACAGTAGGTAGACATCATTTTGGCCATAGTTTTTAAATAAAATTTGGAGTGAAAAGGATTCTTCTAAAGCCAATTAACCATTAAAAGTCATGCTCCCAGCACATTAATGCCAAGAGAACTTTGTCTCTAATACAATTTCCCACTAAAAGAAACCAGGGCTCCTTAAAGAAATGATTGATTTCAGGGCCAGAGTAGAGTATATAAAAGATGGACCTGAAAATCTTGTTATGCCAGAAAGTAAGAAAGCGCTTTTTAAAAATGAGGGTATCACAAGGACACTTCATGATGTTTTCATGATCCTAATTTGGGATAATTTAAATACTAAAATAATTAAGGACTGTAATGAATTTTAGACCATTGAAAACATAGAGCTAATGAGTCCAAACAAATAATAGGTTAAAAACTCAATTGGGAGGGAAAGGGGCTCTTGCTTATGGAATGCTGAATGTTTATTGGTAAATGTGGAAGAAATGGTGAATGTAGAAAACAGATTTCTGCAGCCATCATCTTAAACGTTGGTGTAGGCATGAGTCACCCATAGAGGCCAAATCCAGGGGGCATGGGGACAGGGAGGGGCGGTTCATAAAAAGTAGAATGTTTGCAAGGTCTCCCCAGATAGCCTATTAGTTGCATGTGCGGTGGGTAGGAAATAGTGTAGAGATAAACTGGAGAATACCTTGGCCAGGTGGTCAAAATTAATGTCAACACTGAGGGGCAAGTGGACACCGTGTGCCTCTGGAGAAGGACACACTTCTGTCGTGGAATGCACACCTAAATGGAATCATGAGGAGCCATCGGACACACCCAAAACGAGAAACATTCTGTTTTTTAAAAAGGGACTGTATTCTTCAAAATGTCACAGTCATAAAAGGCAAAAAGAGGCTGTGGAAGTGTTCCAGGTTAAAGGAAACTAAAGAGACTTGCCAGTATGTTCCTAAAGTGGATTATGTACTTCGGGGGAAAAGGGGACAATGAAGGACACTATTAGGTCAATTGGCAAAACTGGAAAATAAATGATAGACCAGATAAAATTATTGTAGCAATATTAAATATAGTAAAGTTGATAACTACTGTATTTAAGATAATATACTTATCCTTTGGAAACACACACTAAAGACTTTGGGGACATGATGGATGCAATTTATTCACAAATAGTATAAGAGGAAAAAATTATTTAAAATACACACACAAATACACATCCCCAAAGAGAGAGGGTGGGGCATAGGAAATCAACAAAATAAAATGTCAAGCAACCATTCAGGTATGACCTAAATCAAATCCCTTACAATTATACAATGGAAGTGAGAAATAGATTCAACAGATTAGATCTGATAGACAGAGTGCCTGAAGAACTATGGACAAAGGTTCATGACACTGTACAGGAGGCAGTGATCAAGACCATCCCCAAGAAAAAGAAATGCAAAAAAGGCAAAATGGCTGTCTGAGGAGGCCTTACAAATAGCTGTGAAAAGAAGAGAAGCGAAAGGCAAAGGAGGAAAGGAAAGATATACCCATTTGAATGCAGAGTTCCAAAGAATAGCAAGGAGAGATAAGAAAGCCTTCCTCAGTGATCAATGCAAAGAAATAGAGGAAAACAACAGAATGGGAAATACTAGAGATCTCCTCAAGAAAATTAGAGATACCAAGGGAACATTTCATGCAAAGATGGGCACAATAAAGGACAGAAATGGTACAGACCTAACAGAAGCAGAAGATATTAAGAAGAGGTGGCAAGAATACCAGAACTGTACAAAAAAGATCTTTATGACCCAGATAATCACAATGGTGTGATCACTCACCTAGAGCCAGACATCCTGGAATGTGAAGTCAAGTGGGCCTTAGAAAGCATCACTACAAAGTTAGTGGAGGTGATGGAATTCCAGATGAGCTATTTCAAATCCTAAAAGATGATGCTGTCTAAGTGCTGCATTCAATATGCCAGCAAATTTGGAGAACTCAGCAGTGGTCACAGGACTGGAAATGGTCAGTTTTCATTCCAATCCCAAAGAAAGGCAATCCCAAAGAATGCTCAAACTACTGCACAATTGCACTCATCTCACACGCTAGTAAAGTAATGCTCAAAATTCTCCAAGGAAGGCTTCAACAGTGTGTGAACCGTGAACTTTCAAATGCTCAAGCTGGTTTTAGAAAAGGCAGAGAAACCAGAGATCAAATTGCCAACGTCTGTTGGATCATCAAAAAAGCAAGAGAGTTCCAGAAAAACATCTATTTCTGCTTTATTGACTATGTCAAAGCTTTTGACTGTGTGGATCACAATAAACTGTGGAAAATTCTGAAAGAGATGGGAATACCAGGCCACCTGACCTGCCTCTTGAGAAACCTGTATGCAGGTCAGGAAGCAACAGTTAGAACTGGACATGGAACAACAGACTGATTCCAAATCGAGAAAGGAGTGCATCACCCTGCTTATTTAACTTATATGCAGATTACATCATGAGAAATGCTGGGGACTGGATGAAGCACAAGCTGGACTCAAGATTGCCCGGACAAATATCAATAACCTCAGATATGCAGATGACACCACCCTTATGGCAGAAAGTGAAGAAGTACTAAAGAGCCTATTGATGAAAGTGAAAGAGGAAGAGTGGAAAGAGGGCTTAAAGCTCAACATTCAAGCAAACTGAGATCATCACATCTGGTCCCATCACTTCATGACAAATAGGTGGGGAAACAGTGACAGACTTTATTTTTGGGGGCTCCAAAATCACTGCAGATGGCAACTGCAGCCATGAAATGAAAAGACACTTGTTCTTTGGGAGAAAAGTTATAACCATCCTAGACAGCATATTAAAAACAGAGACATTACTTTGCCAACAAAGGTCCATCTAATCAAAGCTATGGTTTTTCCAGTAGTCATGTACAGATGTGAGAGTTGAACTATAAAGAAAGCTGGGCACAGAAGAATTGATGCTTGTCAACTGTGGTGTTGGAGAAGACTCTGAAGAGTCCCTTGGACTGCAAGGAAGATTCAACCAGTCCATCTTAAAGGAGATCAGTCCTGGGTGTTCACTGGAAGGACTGATGCTGAAACTGAAACTCCAATACTTTGGGCACCGGATGCAAAGAACTGACTCATTGGAAAAGACCCTGATGCTGGGAAAGATTGAAGGTGGGAGGAGAAGGGGATGACAGAGAATGAGATGGTTGGATGGCATCACCGACACAATGGACATGAATTTGAGTAAACTCCGGGAGTTGGTGATGGACAGGGAGGCCTGGCGTGCTGCAGTCCATGGGGTCACAGAGAGTCAGACACGACTGAGCGACTGAACTGAACTGAATCTGGATAGAGTATGCAGGTATCCTATGTAATATTTGTATAATGTCTGTATAAATTTGAAACTATTTTCAAATAAATAGGTCTAAAATATTCTCTCCTTTCATTATATGTATTATATACTTTTTTGACATCTTTATCATGATCTATACTTTCTGAAAAATATCAGATTGTTCCATGGACAAATAAGATAAACATCATAATGCTTTCAAATAAGCTTTAACAAGAAACAAAAAAATTAAAGGGGGAAATTAAACATTTGAACAACAAACCACAGATTTATATACAAAAGCATAAGCCTTGATTTGATCCGGGATGGAGGGAGGGGGAAGCTAAAATATAACGTCAAAAAAGCTAAAATATAACATAAACATAAAATGTAAAACATACAATGCACACATTGTATGCATACATGTATGTAATGCATAAATGTAATGCAAAAATGCATTACAATGTATGTAAAACATACAATGCATAAATAGCTCTTGGACAAAGCTTGTTTCTCCGCCACATGGATTCACCATATTCCTGCTTAAATATCAAGGTTTCTTTAGAAGTCTGTGACAACATCTCAGAAGATTTTTTCAACTAAAAGTCAGCATTCTCCCACTGTCACTTTCACAAACAAAATCATCCTCCGAGAATAAGGTATCTCTAACCTCACCCTCAAGAGCCCTCCTAGTACCACAGACTAGCATCAGCCCAGCACACACCAACCATCCTTTTAAAATGCAAAAGTCTACTTTACTCCAGCATGAGGGGGCTTCTCTGGTAGCTCAGCTGGTAAAGAATCCACTTGCAATGCAGGAGACCCCAGTTCAATTCCTAGGTCGGGAAGATCCCCTGGAGAAGGGATAAGCTACCCATCCTAGTATTCAGGGGCTTTCCTGGTGGCTCAGAAGGTAAAGAATCCACCTGCCAGGCGGGAGACCTGGGTTCAATCCCTGGGTTGGGAAGATCCTCCGGAGGAGGGCGTGACAACCCACTCCAGTATTCTTGCCTGGAGAACCACCATGGACATAGGAGCCTGGCAGGTTACAGTCCATGGGGTCACAAAGAGTTGGACATGACTGAGTGACTTCGCATAGCACAGCACAGCATGAGGACTGTGGAGGCATAAGTTCTTTGCAGGCAGGTAAACTGCAGATACACAGAAACCTTTTCTGGTGACTGGTCCACTGTAACACCCAGAGCCATGCCCAACCTACGACTGCCCTTCTGAGAGTAGAAGGCACCCTTTGGGGTAGACCTTGCAGCACCCTTCATGACTCTGTAGGTCTCTGGATTTAGCTGGCTGGGTTTTCTGCCACATGTGATAGCAGCTTGGACTCAGTTCCTCTGGGGCTTAGGGTTGCAATAGCCAACATAACTCATTCATATGGATGGTGTTGGTGCTGTGAGCTTCTCTGATGCAAGATTCTCTTCCATATGGCTTCTTCGTGTGGCTTGGGCTTTACACAACATGGCAAGCGCTTTCTTTTTTTTTCTCTTTTGTAATTTTATGGCATGTGGGATCCCTGTTCCCTGACTAGGGATGAAAGCCATGACCCCGTCATTGGAAGCGTGGCATCTTAACCACTGGAGTGCCAGGGAAGTCCATGGCAAGTGGTTCCTGAGAGTAAAGGCTTCAAGATCAAGTATTCCAGGAGAAATGAAGTGGAAGCTTGTCTTAAGGCTTAGGCTTAAAAGTACCAGAATGCCATCTTCACCACATTCTGTGGGTCACAGCAGTCACAAGGCCAGCTTGGGTTCAAGGAGAGGGGATCTTGTTTTGCCCTTTGATGAGAAGAGCAGCAAGCAAGCAGAGCAAAAGGAGGAAGAACTTGCGGAACCACCTCGGGGGACTGGCCTGACACCTTGATATCCTGCTCATACCCATTTCCTCAGACGCTCTTGTTTCTTGCTGGGTTCACAGTGGAATCAGGGTCAGTTCAAAGTCTCCCAAATTACTTGATCTTTGACCTCTTTTTTTTCCCAATCCTGGCATTTGGCATCCATAAGCCCTAAAGAACCATGGTCTACTTACTCTACTTAGTCCCATTTAAATACGTATTTTAAGAATAATTCTTTCCTGAAAATGGATCTTTGAATACATCACCCTTGCACCTTTCAGTTGTCCAAGCACCGGTCTTGTGTTTCCCCTAAGATCTCCTCATCTGCCAGTCACTATAAATTATCTAACTTTCTCCATGTTTTATTAGCGAGGCACAAAACCCTCAGCAAATATCTTCATTTGTAGATGGTAGTTGTTCTCAGCATGAGGCTGTGAGGGCATGGCGTGGTACAAGATCAGAGCTAAATTAATGTGGCAGACATCTGCAGCAACATGAATGGACCTAGAGACTGCCACACCAAGTGAAGTAAGTCAGACAGGGAAGGAGAAGTATCGTATGACATCCCTTATATGTGGGATCTAAAAAGAAATGACACAAATGAACTTATCTACAAAACAGAAACAAATTCAGAGCCTCAGAGAACAAACTTATGGTTGCCAGGGGAAAGGATGGGAGGAATGGATGGTTAGGGAGCTGGGGATCAACATGTACACACAGCTTTATTTCAAATGGATAACTAACAAAGATATATTGTATAGCACAGAGAACTCTGCTCAATGTTATGTGGCAGCCTGGATGAGAGGGAAGTTTGGGGGAGAATGGATACGTGGATATGTATGGCTGAGTCCCTTCAACATTCACCTGAGACTATCACAACATTGTTAATCAGCTATATTCCAATATAAAATAAACAGTTTAATATCTTTAAAAAAAGAACTGAATTAATGTGTCCAAGACCCTGTGGGCTGTGTCGGGTCTAGTGCCAGATGATGCACCAAGGAAAGGAAAACCTCCTATGAGGCAATCTTCTCTTCCTGTGAAAGGAATTATCCTCAAGTATCTGCATGCTGGTCACCTACAGCTCAGATGCCCAGAGAAAAATCTGATGTCATTTACTACTTTAAGCAACACCTGCTTGGGTCACCAGACACAACAAACTGTAAAAGGTGATTTCAAAATTCCAGAGTTAAGAGGATGATAGCGGGACTGCCCTGGCAGTCCACTGGTTAGAACTCTGTGCCTCCCTTGCATGGGGCCAGTTCCATCCCTGGCCAGGGAACTAAGATCCCCACAAGCCATGCAGCATGAACCCCCCAAAAAAAAATTTTTTTAAAAAGTGGTTGATAGCAATTACAAAAGGGATTTTCTTATCAAGAGACAAAATGCAAAAAGAATTGCAGAAAAAAAATTATATATATATATATACACACACATATACAGAGAGACAGTGTTAAGTGTGATTAACATATTCTTAACAATAATTTTCAACAACATAACTGGACATTATGTATGTTGATAGGTACTCTATCTTGTTTATCCCTCATGTGTCTCACTCTTCAAAATAAGTCTGCCTTTGTGTACTAATTTTATTTTTTAAGCACTTTCCCCAAGAAGCCCTGAGAGGATATCAGGGCACTGATTATTAACTTCTTCGAATTAGGCCACTAAAATAAATTGCTGTTGGAACTTCCCCATAAAGGATCTAAGCAATTTCAGCAAGGAGGAGAATTTACACGCATACTGAACTTACTTTTTCATTATGTTTTATTATACACTCAAAATAAAAAGACATCTTGGAACAAATTAAAATATATTTGCCTCATGTGGACACTGGGAATTAGATTTAAGATTTAAGAAGAAAATAGCATCTTCTAAAAGGAATATTATAATCATTGAAAAGTACAAGGTGTCATCACTACTGTTAAAAGCCCTTTGTGAGACAAAATGTCCTAACAGACATCAAGAAAGAATTAATTGCCTACTTCTAAGTGATAAGGAAACAATTACATTTGATGATAAGATTAAATGAGGTAACTTAATCATTAATTTGATTAAAAATGCTGGCATCACAGTTTGGGTAATGTATTTTTAGAGGGGATAATGCACTTTTAATTTCTAAATTAATCTTTACAAAGAACCCAGAGCCTCCTGCGGTGTGCAACTTGGATTTATACTAATGATATAAAGGACAGCTGCCACCAGCCAACTGCAGGCAAATATAGAGAAGGAAAAAGATCTGAGATTATCAGTATGATGCATCTACAGGGTGCCAAAATTGATTGATTTTGCTTGAGTTGAGGCAATCTGAACATACCAGCAGGATCCAAAAAATGGCTTAAAATATGGTCTCCCTGAAAAGATCCAGTTTTGCCAGCAAAGTGGAAATGAATTCATCAGGTTTGTGTTGCAATCACCATACAGTGTGAAAACAGAGCCCACACTTAACTTACATCATCATTTCATGGACTTAACTTTTGTGTTTTTGAGCCCAGCTTTTATAGCCTCTAGCAGACATTTTATATTTTACTTATCACTCCTTATTCTCTAAAAGCAGGGGAGCAAGTTTGTGAAAAGTAGCAAAATTATGAGAATAAGCTGGAAGAAATGTTTTGGATAAAATGCTGTTAACATTTGCCAATCGCTCTGGTATGAATTCAACCCTATACGGGCGCCTTCTCATAGATCACAGAGTAGATGGTGGGTGAAGTTGATGGGATATTGATTGCAGCAGGAAAATAGGGGCTATAAAACAAAAGATGATTAACATGAAATCGTTGAGTGAAGCAAAGTCTTAATAGACTGGGAGTTGTTAAATAAAACAGAGAGTGGATAAAAGAACTGAACTCTCAGATCACTTACAACAGAATTCCTTTTTATTATATATTAAAATTCTCCCGTGCACTTTTACTTCCCTGTGTATTATCAATCCATATTCACCCTGTGGAAAACATCTGAAATTAACATGTGGGGAAAAGTAACCAAATCTGAGACACATCATCAATCAGAAAGAAGGCAACTCAGAAAAAAAGCAATGGCAACCAGGGCCTTAAAAACCTATAAATACTGTCAGAAAATAAAGCTTTTCTTGATTTCTTTCTTTTCACTAAGTCCCACTTATGTTTCACTACTTATACCAGGTGCAATGTTTTTTTTTAAATAAATGTTGCTGCAATGCAGTTTTACAAGTTGGTTTGTTGCTTAAAATATGTACTACTCAATGAACAGATATATTTCTAAAATATTCTTCAAGTAAACTTCCAGAGACAAGTAGTTTTTCTGTCAAAATCACTCTAGGAAAGAAATACACACCCATTTCATCCACCTCTCCAGATACACACACACATAGAGACACAGACCACCACCACCACCACCAGGATTCCAGCTAAGATATTATTAACAAAGAAGCTTCCTTTGCCCAGAAAATCAGGCACTTATGAAACATTCGTGGTTTCATTCTATTAAAAAGAGGTCGCTTTTCTGAATCAGAGTCAGAGTGATCAGGGGAATAACTCCAGAACTCAGTGCATGCAGTCCACCACTGAGGATCACAACCTTGGCTTCCTGCATGCCAGCCTTCAAAAGGAGAAATGCTGATTGCAATTCAGAAAGTCCGTGTCCCTGCTGATGGAAGGACTTTTTCCCCAGAAAACCTCAAGGTCCCTGCAGTACATTTAATGAAAATATTAAAACAAGGTTTACATTGCATCTCTTGCCTGAGTAGAGCTTCAGCTGAACTACTGATAAAAGTAATACAACCTTTGTAAAGCTTCTAATCATTTCCACACTACACAAAATATCAATGACTGAAAACACTACTTGGTGTCAGCAAGATTTGATGGAAAGTGTAGTTATACAAAACGAGTAGATCTAAGCAGTATAGTTGCCCCAAGGTTTCTTTTTTTTCATTTGTTTTCCTTTGGCTGATTGATGAGCAAGTGGTGTGAAATAGCAAACTCAAGTTTCAGCCTTTATACGCAAGCCTCTCTGATTTAATTAGGGCTGCTGGATATAGCAAATAAAAATACAGAATGCTAGGTAAATTTGCATTTTGAAAAGCAAGCAATAATATTTTAGTATAAGTACATCCCCTGAAATATTTGGTACATATGTAAATTTTCTTAAATTATTCACTGTTTACTTGAAATCCATATTTAACTGGATTCCCTGTATTTTATCTGGCAACCTTACTTCATATGCCCTTACAATTTATACTATATTTTAGAACTTACTTCATCATTAAGGAAATAAGAGAGCCATCAGAGATAGAAAAGCTGAAAATGTCCCAAGTTCTGGCTGAGAAAATGTACGTGAAAGCCCTTTATAACTTTATAAAGTGTAATATCAGTAGTTCTCAATGGATTGTGGAAGGGAAGAGAGAAGGAAGAACTAGAATCATTGAGAAATATTTTCCCCCAGATTGAAACCACTGCACTGTATAAATATTGTGTAGTACTTTCCCATTTTTATTTTCATCTTAGAGGCAGTAGTTAACAAGAACAGCTTTGGAGTGAGGCTGACCTACGTTTGAACCACAGCTCTATCACTTACTGGCTGTTTGATTCTGGACCAGATACTAAGCCTCCCTAAGCCTCCTCTTTTTCATATTCAAAATTAAAGCTACAACACCCCCTTGTATGCCAGGGGTAAGCACTGAAAGAGTTACATCCTCTTTTTTAAAGCACTTAGAACATTACCTGACACACAGGAAGCCCTTGCTAATTGAATGTTATTATTTTTATCATTTTGCACAAATTGTTTCTGCCATACCCATTAATTAAAGATAAAGGTCCCTGGCAATCCCAGTCCCCAAAGATCTTCTGTACTGGGTTATCTACAAACAACAGAGTTTGCTGGGGGAGCGAGAAGAGCCAGCAGTCACTAGTAATCTGCAGAATATCTGGCTCGGCATGAAAACTGAATGTGAGAAAAGTCTGGAGCCTAGGGAAAGTCAAGTTCCTCTCAGAGCTATTTCTCTTTTCTTACGTTGGCTCTTTCAGAAGTTCTCTGGGCTGAATTCCTTCCCCACTCCAGTGACTGAAGCAAAGAGTCCATCTGGTTTCCACTAACAGTTGCCCCTCAAGCCTTCGTGTCCATGGAGGATTGTTTCCAGAGCCCCTTTGGATACCAAAATCCAAGGATCCTCCAAGTTCCTTATATAAACGGCATAGTATCTGCATTTAACCTATGCACATTGTACCATATACTTTAAATCACCTCGAGATTACTTAGAATACCTAATGCAATATAAACTCTATGTAAATAGCTGTAAATAAAATGTAAATGTTATACAAATAATTGCCAGTGTGCAACAAGTTCAAGTTTTGTTTTTTGGAATTTTGGGGAAGATTTTTTCCAAATATTCTCAGTTCAAGTTTGGTTTGACTCCACATTTATGGAACCCATGGACCCTGAGTGTCGATTATACAGAGCTTCTTCTATAATTCCATTCTAGAACTTGCTCTCTGTGGTCAGAAATAAGTATTTTTTAGTTAATATATTAGTATTTTGACTGAGCTGAGTCTTCACTTCTGTGCACGGGCTTTCTCTAGTTGCAGTGAGTAGGGGCTACTCTCTAGGCGTGGTGCCCCGGGCTTCGCACTGCAGTGGCTTCTCTTGTTTCAGAGCACAAGCTCAGAGCATCGAGCTTCAGTAGTTGTGGAGCACAGGCTTAGTTGCCCTGTGGCATGTGGAATCTTCCCAGACCAGGGATTGAACTCACGTCCCCTGCATTGGCAGGTGGATTCTTGGACACTGAACCACCAGTGAAAGTGAAAGTCACTCTGTCGTGTCCAACTCTTTGCGACCCCATGGACTATACAGTCCATGCAATTCTCCAGGCCAGAATACTGGAGTGGGTAGCCTTTCCCTTCTCCAAGGGATCTTCCCAACCCAGGGATCGAACCCAGGTCTCCCTCATTGCAGGCAGATTCTTTCCCAGCTGAGCCACGGCGGGGGGGGGGGGGCGAAATTGAGAAATAAGTAATAGAATATGACATTCCTGCAGATTCTAAAATGGTTCTCTGAAGTCTGGTTCCGTGGTTAGAAATCAACATTCTTATAGCTGGTCTGTAAACATAACAACAGAATTGGCCAGGGCCCGCTGTCCACCACAGTGAAGGAGCCAACAAAGGGAGGAGTCATCACAGGGTTCCCACTCCAGCCTCTCTAGCCACACACCCTGAAGGCTTACGGTGCATTCTTAGGCTTATTACCTTATTAGAGGAAATAAGATGGCTGCTTACCTGAAAGAAATGATGGGAAAGCCCAAACTGTGAAATGTGTTCCATTTCAAAGTCTGTGGCTTACCAGCAACAAGGAGTTAGCAGAAGCAATTTATAATACATTTTCAAACTCCCCCTAAATACGGAGTCTCTCTTAAGTATTTCTACCTTTCTAGCATACTTGGAGAAGTGAAGGACTGCTTGTAAAAGTCTTTGCTACCCACAGAGACAGCAGATGCGGGCACTGTTAGAACTGATAGAGACTGCAAATGCCTTGCTCCCTGGTGCCTTGACACCACATGGATATTCTGCACCTGATCGGGCTTTAAACCTTTAAATAGACACCTAGAATTATGCCACGGAAGGTAAGTGCACAGCCTCTTGAGTTTTCTTACAGAAAGAGAAAATGATTTTCTAGGACTCAGGATTCTGTTTTTGCAAAAGCACTCCCATCTGCCAAACTAATTAGCAGAGAACATTCCCATGTGGACCAGATGCACATCCTTTGTTTGCATCACATTCCTAAGATGTTCTTTCAGACACCAAGCTTTCCCCTGATGCTTAGGCTAAGGAGATAAATAACTAGATGGTAGACAAGTTGTGAGGTTTCCCAGGTGGTGCAGTGGTAAAGAACCCACCTGCCAATGCAGGAGATGCAGGAGACCTGGGTTCGATCCCTGGGTCAGGAAGATCCCCTGGAGAAGGAAAGGCAACCCACTCCAGTAATCTTGCCTGGGAAATCCTATGGACAGAGGAGCCTGGTGGGCTACAGTCCAGGGGGTCACAAAGAGTTGGACACAACAGAGCGACTGAGCATGCACACACAGACAAGTCACACCACACCTAAATGGTATGTGTCCTGTCATCTTTCACATTCCTCTTGGAAATGCTGACTCCCCAGACCTTCCACTGGCCCCACATCCAATAAGGAAAAGGGGGATAACTAGTGGTGATAGCAATTCTTATCCTCTCGATTCTGTCCTCTTGTTTTCTCCTCAAAGCATCCAACAGCCCTGCTTACAACATCACAGCGTCTAGGGGCATAATCCATCACTCCGAAGGACACACAGTAGGAGTAGGTAATAGTAAATTTATCAGTTTATTAATTACCCATTTTTAATTTTTTAGATTTTTTAAAATTTTTAACCGGAGGACAATTGCTTTACAACAGTGTGTTAGTTTCTGCCGTATATCAACATGACTCAGCCATGAGCATACATACGTCCCCTCTCTCTTAAGCCTCCCTCCCACCTCCCACCCCATCCCACCCTTCTAGGCTGTGGCAGAGCACCAGGCTTGAGCTCACTGTGTTACACAACAAATTCCCACTGGCTATCTCTTTCACATATGGTAATGTGTGTGTTTCAATGTTACTGTTTCAATTCATCCCTTCCTCTCCTTCCCCTGCTGTGTCCACAAGCCTGTTCGCTACCTCTGCATCCCCACTGCTGCCCTGCAAATAGGTTCATCAGTACCATCTTCCTAGATTCCATATATATTTGGGAATATATGATATTTGTTTTCTTCTTTCTGACTTACTCCACTCTGTATAATAGGCTCTAGATTCATCCACCTCATTAGAACTGACTCAAATGTGTTCCTTTTTGTGCCTGAGTAACATATTCCATTGTATATATGTACCACAACTTCTTTATCCAGTCATCTGTCGATGGACATCTACGTTGCTTCCATGTACTAGCTATGATAGATGAGGTTATCACCTCACACCAGTGAGAATGGCCATCATCAAAAAATCTACAAACAATAAATGCTGGAGAGGATATGGAAAAAGGGAACCCTCTTGCACTGTTGGTGAGGGTATGTTAAATTGACACAACCACTATGAAGAACATTATGGTGATTCCTTTAAAAACCAGGAATAAAGCTACCATATGACCAACAATCTCACTCCTGGGCATATACCCTAAGGAAACTGTAATTGAAAAAGACACACGTACCCCAGTGTTCACTACAGCATTTTTACTAGTTATTATCCTCAGAAATCAAGATCAAAGCTTTTTAATACAAAAATGATTTCAGAATTCTGAGAAGTCAGTCAACAAATGATGAATTTCTAGTATTTTCCAGGCACAGTCCTAGCAGTCGGTGTGAGCTATAAGCAAGATGATCAGAGTCCCTGCTCATAGTCTAAATGTCTGAATTTTCAGATGTGCAGATGTTTAAGCAAATCAATCATTTTTCACATAACTAAGATTCAAAAATGCTTGGTATTTGAGAATATTCTGTTACTTCCTTTTATTTGATGTATCAGGCCTTTTAGATCAATACTGAAATTTAGTAAGAGAACACTTTCTCACCAGAAATGAATAGTGAGCCATCCTAAGTGATAGAATCTTTAGATAGGATGGCTCACTAGATATTCTATCACTAGAACATTCTGAGATACTCTAGGGATAGAATATGCCTGAAATTGGCTGTGATAATAATCAGAAGTGACATGAACAATAATCCCTAACCTCTCTGATAAAAAATACAGGTCTAGTTCTTAAAAGGGCGGGGGGAGGAGGGAGATGGTAAAATCTCTAGGAAGAAGGCACCCACAGAGGACTGCCTTGTTACAGACTTAGGAGTGCTGCAGCACATATTATGGGGTCAGGCTCAAAATAGAAATTGTAGGCATGGCACAGACATCTAACATAGCTAACTATAATCACATGGCTGCCGGGGTCTTTGAGCTCTACATTTGATGGTATTAAAGAAGGAAAATACCCTTCCAAAGATGACACTGTCTGGAAGGTAGATACTTCAGAGCCTCCTCATAGCTGACTCTCTTTAAAAGCAAATGGGGAGTTTACCAACCTTTAGCACTCTAGCTACCTCAAAACAGAGAGCCTGCATCTGAGCTTATCAGTAATGAACAAGCTACATCGAATACAAAAATGCAGTGAGCTGGATCACCGCACTTAGCCTAGGATGAACAATATGGAACCTGGGACCTCAAATATTAACTGGGATTGTTATCACCCGTTAACAACATTCATTTTGTTTTTCAGAAAATATCTAAGCTCCTAACATGTGCCAGTCTGGGCACTGGGAACACAGTACCCAAGAAGACACAAGTATTCCAGCTCCCTGCCCTACTTGGCACACCAAGAATTACAGGAGGGCCAGAGTGGAGAAGTATGACAAATTATAACTTGGTAGACCCAATCAGTCAGAAAAATATTGTTCAGTATTATTGCTGTTCAGTCACTCATTCGTGTCTGACTCCCAATGGACTGCAGTATTGAGCCTGCCTTAAATACTAGCTGGATTCCCTGATAGCTCAGTTGGTAAAGAATCCGCCTGCAATCCAGGAGACCCTGGTTCAATTCCTGGGTTGGGAAGATCCGCTGGAGAAGGGACAGGCTACCCAACTCCAGTATTCTTGGGCTTCCCTTATGGCTCAGCTGGTAAAGAATCTGCCTGCAATGCGGGAGACCTGGGTTCAATTCCTGGGTTGGGACGATCCCCTGAAGAAGAGAAAGGCTACCCACTCCAGTATTCTGGCCTGGAGAATTCCATGGACTGTATAGTCTATGGGGTTGCAAAGAGTCGGACACAACTGAGCGACTTTCACTTTGACTAAACACTAGCACAGTGGGTAGTGGCCAGATTCATCCGTTCATTGCTCACATATTACTAAGTGCCTACTGGGTGCCATGTCCTAGATAACATGATCAGAGGGGCAGCTAGACGGCCTCCCTGGGTGGCCTGAAACAGGTGAGCTTGCAAACCCTCTGCCCAGCCCCAGCAGCAAGACACCCTCTCCCAGCGGTTGGGCCCCCTTAGCCACATCCAGTCACATGCCCATCAGCCTCATAGACCCAGCCATCTGCAAATTAGAAAAACAGTTTTCTAACTCAGTCCCCCCAAAACAATCCAAAAGCTGTCTGCATTGGTCTCCAGCATCTATACCCCAATCAAATCGCCAAGTAGGCAACACGGACTGCTCTTCTTTATGTTTTCCTTTCTCCAGCAGCCTGCCTGGGTCCTGCTGCCCTCGCTCCTCCCGAGCTGGCTGCCCAGGCCCCTCCCTACGTGTCTGCAGCCCACGCTCTCACCTTTTTTTATTTTTTAAGTTCTTTTCCTCACTCAGGTCCTTTCTGTCCTCTGTTCCCTCAGATACCCGGCCACCGTAACAGCTACTTCCTTTAGAGGAGATTAAAGAATCTTGCTTGGCTTCTCTGGGTCTCAAGGTTGTACCTGTCACACGCATTTCCAGAAAGCACACCTTCCACGGGGTTCCATCGGGGTTGCCCATTTCAGCAGACCACAGGCAGTGAGAATTTTGTGTGGGAGCTGGAAGAGAAACTGTGTGGGAAGAGGCGTGGGGCTCACGGTCAGGGACGCCCGCGCTGGAAGCAGGCCACGTGGGCCAGCATCTCTGCTCCCTGCAGCCTCATTTTCCTTATTTATCCCCTCTGGCCTCAGTTTCTCCCGTATGATGTGGGAACCAAAACACCAAACTCCGAGGGTTGTGATAAATATTAAATGCGCTGATATACATGAGAAAGTTAAAACAATGCCTGGTACACAGTGCGAATGCAATAAATGTCAGCTCTCATGTTACTGTCAGCAAGAATGGCGCTGTGATTTGTGGGACCTGGTGCAAAATGAAAATGCCGAATCCTTGTTCAAAAATTATTAAGAGTTTCAGGACCTTGACAGCAGACCTCTAAATCTAGTGCAGGATGCTTCTGAGCACAGGGTCCTAAGCAAGGGTACAGGGCAGATCCTCACTGGGTCAGACCCGACTTAGGTCTAGGTCCAGGGCAAAACCGCCTTCCTGATCCTTGATTGAGAAACTGCTTTGGATGATAAATGTGAAAAATCTCTGGAAACCCATCCTCTATTTGCTTCTGGGAGAGGAGACACAGGCAAGAAAAAATAGCCAGCACATCAAAAATACAAATAAAATATACTAATATAAAAAAAAAATAAAAAACTCAAAGGTTTTGTAAGTGCTAATCACTTAAACAACTTAGTGGTGGTGGATCTGGGGCAAAAATAACATCTTCTGATATTTCATTAAAGCTGTTCTTCAGTGACAAAATCTTACAATATATCCATGTTGTTCACCCTCTATAAGCACTTGCAAACAAAAGTTTTTATTAAATAAAAGGAACATTGGAACAACGAAGTACATTATAAGAAATTTGGATTTCTTCTGAGATTTAAATTCATTTGTTTTTAAAGCCATATCCCTTACTGTTTAATTTTGTAGTTTAAATTGCCTGTCACACGGTAAGAAAATAAGAGTCTGGACCCAGAGCTGAGTAGGCCAGTTTTACTTCTACATGCAAATATATTTTTTCAATATTTTTCACCAGTTCATTCTCAACATCTTTTTTATTTTATCACTTGTAATCAATTCTTTGTAATTTACTATACAAATGTTATCAAATGCCTTCCATTTATTTTAAAGATCTAAATTCTGATGAAATAAGACTGTATGATCAATGCAAATAGCATCCTTTACCCACTCCCAGGGGAATTCTCTGGTAGCTCAGTTGGTAAAGAATCTGCCTGCCATGCAGGAGACCGGGTCAGGAAGATCCCCTGGAGAAGGAAATGGCAACCCACTCCAGTATTCTTGCCTGGAGCATTCCATAGACAGAGGAGCCTGGCAGGCTACTGTCCATGGGGTCGCAACTTAGTGACTAAACCACACCACCGGCTATAAATCATGATATGATAGTATCTATCTGAAGGCCAAATCACCATGACTAGCCCACCTTGTTTAAGACCACACCACAAAATCTTCATAATCACATTTTCTTTCCCTTTTTCTTCCACTCCACATCTCAGTGAAAACACATTTGTTTTCCAAACTCATCATTTCCAAAAGTGTTCATTTTCAACCTTAATTTCCTAGCCAATCTATTCATCCATATGCCTGTTTTGGAGGTAGCATTTGTCTGAATACACTGCGTTAGACCCAGAAATTTTTTTAGAGCTCTTCTTATCTGCTATACAACCTCTGAAAAAAGGTTAATATATCCCTATATCCTTAAGTTCCAAATCTCTCCCTATTCCGGGAGCTTAAAATCATATTAAGGTAACTTCAAATCACTTGAACTATGGCCCTCTGCTTTGCCCCTTAAATGCTTCCTATTTTAGTTGACAATGATAGTATTATATTAATTTGGGGGCCACAGAAATAAAAGTGGCATACTTAAATTTCAACACACTTTTCTACAATTTCCAAAACTATGCTTTTAAAAACCTACTTCTGGGAGAAAATTATTTAAAACTTTAATTTTGAAATGAACTTTCATACAATGAGTTCAGAAATTTAATGTTCTATGGTCTTGGAAAACCCTCTTAGCAAGCTATTTTTCTTAACAGACTATTTTGACTAATAACAGGAGGAACACACACACACTTAACTTCTGGGGCACTATTCTTTTGGGTGAATAAAGAAGTAATAATTAGGAGACGGTTTTTAAATCTTCCCAAGTGCACCATCACATCCTTGATTTGTCCACACCACTTTGAATGGTGGTGACAGAACAGGTTTCTAGGGTCCATTAGAAGTGGAACTGACTTCTTATTTACACATAACTCCCTCACTTCCTTTTCATGCAGTGGTATCACAATGACTGTGAGAGGGTTCGCACTCTTGGATTCCAAGTCACAACTGAAAACAAAGTGAACACTGTCCCACACCCGAGCAGTGAGAAACACATGACACGGAGCAGTACTGGCCACATGAATAACTGAGCGATGGGGACCCACAAGTCCCCTCACTTTCCCAAACACACAGCAGGGACCTGAAGAAGAAGAGAAAAGATTGTCTGCGGACTAGAATTGCTGTCTGAAGGAAGGTCCCCCACCACTCTCTGGACTCACTGAGAACAAGGATCATGTCTTACTCACCACAGCTCCTAGGAGTGCTAGGCACATGACTGCATCCCACAATTAAGAAGCAGTTGATTAACCCATCAACTAATGGGAGCTAGTTGAAATGGGAGCTAGCTGAGAGCAGCACTGGGTGAAATGAGACCCTGAAGACCAGGGTTCTGTTGGCAGGGAAACAAGTGGAAGACAGGCCTACGCGGGAATGGCAGCGGGAGATTGCTGGGGCACGAGAGTGAAGCAGATGACACGGGAAAGAGAGGAACCACGCAGAGTCATTGGGAAAGCACCAAAGCCTGATTTCTCCTGCTTCGCAGTTTTCACCAGAGATCTCCCTAAGCAGACCCAAGGTAACCAAGTTGGAAAAAAGAGACCTGGTTGCTTCCAGCATTACAAACAGCCTCGAAATGTGGAGCATTAAAAGTTCAGAGTCGCAGTCATGGGGGTATTGGACCATCATATATGGGGAGTGCCGGTACATTTTCTGGTGGAGAATCTTTTTTCAGTTGAGAATTGACCTGGACCTCTGGACTTCCCACTCCAATCAACAACCCACAGAGCTGCAGCAGACTTGTCAGAAGATGATTAGAGAGGAGACCAAGCCGAGAGCCTTGTTTAAGGTATTTTCAAGATAAAATGGTAAACTGGTATTTTGTATGATACAATAGATAAAATCATCCTTCTTAAAAATATTTAATAAAATATGTGATTTTTTTCATGCTGAGCAAAAGAAGCCTGACACAAATGTATGAATATTGTATGATTCTATGTATACAAAGTTCGAGAAGAAGCAAAGTTAACCTATAGTGGCCGGAAGTAGATCAGTGGTTGCCTGGGGCTGGGAGACGACTGGGGAAGGGAGGTTGACAAGGGACAAGAGGGAATTTCTGGGGTGACATAAGTGTTCTACATGCTGGTGATGTCACATGCACTTATCCAACTACATCTAAACTACCTCTAAAATGTATACTTTTTATTGTATATAAGTAATGTCTCCATTAAGTTGATTTTTTTTAAAAAAACTGTCTTTATGCTCCTAGTGTTTGCTTACTTTCTTCAATAACCTTAAGACTTACTTATTGCAACTTCCCTGGTGGCACAGTGGATAGGAACCCACCTGCCAGTGCAGAGGACACGGGTTCAATCCCTGGTCCGCGAAGATTCCACATGTCTCAGAACTACCAAGCCCATGAGCCGCAAGTACTGAAGCCTGCATGCTCTAGGGTCCGTGAGCCAGAACCAATGAGCCCATGTGTCGCAACTACTGAAGTCCACGTGCCTAGACCCTGTGCAACAGGAGAGGCCACCACAACAAGTCCATGCACCACAACTAGAGAGCAGCCTCAGTTCTCCACAACGAGAGAAAGGCCCGTGCAGCAGTGAAGACCCAGCACAGCCAAAAATAAATAAACAAACAAATAAAACAGTGTGTACATGTCAAAAAAAACTCTAAAAAATAAAATGTACTTACTGACTGAGGCCAGCTAGAGCAGACTGTTCTTTAATGGAGTAACTGGGGCTGGCCATGGTAGCCGTCCCTTCAGTTGTATTTCCTCAGAATTCCTTGGGCCACACTTATTTGTGATATATTTCGACTTACAGAACTGTGCCCTCCGTAATTTAACTGTCTCAGGGCACAAGTACAGAGAAAACACTCAGGAAACATACATCATTTTAAAGGTGAGTTCACAGCCTGCTCCAAGGGTCAGTGAGCTGGCATTCTGCCAAACCAAGGCAGGTGGAGAATTCCGTCATGCGGGCTTCACAAGCCACATTCTAGAAAGAATTTTGAGAACTGTTATATAGAAAATCTTGGGTAATCCTAGATATTGCCTGTAATTAAGCACAGAATGACAAGTTTATATGAAAGTACACAAGTTTTAGAGAAAGCACACATTTTATGCCATCTTCACTGAGTATTTCTGCTATCTTGGTATAGAGTACTGAGTTTGAATACTGGACCAACTTAGTTTAAATATCTAAATGGTATCTACTATAAGCAACCAGTGAAAATATTAATTATACTAATATATGGCATTTCAAGTATATTTCAAAATACAACTCTGGTGCATGAAGAAGAGTTGCTCTTTTACTATGATGGCATTTATAATTAACCTGTCAGAATAGCTACATAAGTAAAAATGATTGAAATGGCTTAACTATACTCTGGCCATAAAGAAGAAAATTTGAAAAATGGATATTTTTCTCTTTGTATCCATCCATCTAATTATAAGCTTTAAAATGTGCTCTAATTCACTCAAAAATACTTATTGCATACCAGTCATGATGTTGGTAGCTAGAGAAACACAGAAGAGTAAAACAGATCCAGTTGCTGCCTAATGGAGCATACAGTCTAGCGGGAAAGACAGACATTAAAAAAACAATCATACAAATAACATATGTATTCCAATCACAATCCATGATAAATGCTAGGAAGCAGGGGTGGGGAGTGCATGAGAAGATGTAACTAAGGAACCTAATTCAGATGAGGGGAAAATATTATGGGAGAGGTCTTTGAGGAGTGACATTTTACCAGACATAAATGATGAGTAACAGTCATCCAAGCAGAACATAGGAAAAGATTTTTCTAGGCAGAGAGATAGGCATATACAAAATCCCTGAGTCAGACAAGAGCTTGACTTATTCAAGGAACCGTAAGAGGCCCGTGAAAGCAGTGGAAGCAACATGAAGTTAGAAAACTAAAGCAGGAAAGATCAAAAAGGCATAACAGAGCATACTGAGGCGCTTTCATTTTACACTAATTATAGGAGGAGGAGTGTTCATTCTGCAGTGCCGGTCAGCTTGCTTCCAGACTTCACTTCTGAAAACACTTGTTTCCAGCTTTCTCTGGTCTGTCTATTTGTCTTCACTGGTCCATCTGTTGACCAATGTGTTCATTTCCTAGGGTTACTATAACTACCGTAGAGTGGGTGACTTAAAACAATAGAAATTTGTTTCTGTCACAGGTCTGGAGGCCAGAAGTCTGAACTCAAGTTGATCACATGGTTGGCTCCTACAAAGAGGCTCACAGGGAGGAACTATTGTAAGTCCCTTTCCCAACCTCTGGGGGCTGCCTGCAATCCTTGGCATTCCTTGGCTTGTGGCAACAAAACTCCCAGCACCACGAGGCCTCTCCCTGGGTGTTCATCTCTCTTCAAAGTTCTCTTTTACTAAAGACGACAATCCAAGGATTAGGGCCTGCCCTAATCCAGCATATGGCTCAGCGGTAAAGAATCCGCCTGCCAATGCAGGAGACAAGGGTTTGATCCCTGGGTTGGGAAGATCCCCTAGAGAATGAAATGGCAATCCACTCCAGTATTCTTGCCTGGAGAATCCCATAGACAGAGGAGCCTGGAGGGTTATGGTCCATGGGAATGCAAAAGATGGACACCACTTAGCGACTAAACAACAACATAATCCAGTATGATCTCATTTTACCTTGATTACATCTGCAAAGATCCTATTTCCAGATAAGGTCACAGTCACAGACACCAGGAAGGTTCAGCCCACAACAAGGAAGCTACTGAAGCTACTTAACCATGGAAGTGACACGATCATATTTGCATTTTAACATCACGTTGCCTATGATGCAGAAAATGGATTGGAAAGAGGCTAAAGCAGAAGGGGGAAACCAATTAAAAGGGTATTGTGTGCTCCATGCTTAATAATATTGTAGAATAAATGTTCTGAAAAATTCTCATCATATAGACATATAGAAATACTAAAGAATATTTTTAGATTCTTTTAAATATATTACTGAGCTAGAAATAATAATATAATTAACTTTAAAGCGGGTAGAAATTTTCAAAGGCCAAAAATTGAAATGAGAACTTCAATCCAGAGTGGTAAGCTGTCACTGCAGTAGGAGGTGTAATCAGGTATTTGCAACAACCTCTGGGGCTGGAAGCATGAGCTTTATATGCTTTAGACGATAAAGCAGGTAAAGCATTTAACTTATATGCAGAGTACATCATGCGAAATGCCAGGCTGCATGAATCACAAGTTATAATCAAGATGGCCAGGAGAAATATCAACAATCTCAGATATGCAGATGATACCACCCTTATGGCAGAAAGGGAAGAGGAACTAAAGAGCCCCTTGATGAAGGTGAAAGAGGAGAGGGAAAAACTCAACATTCAGAAAACTAAGATCATGGCATATGGTACCATCACTTCATGGCAAATAGATGAGGAAACAATGGAAATAGTGCCAGATTTTATTTTCTTGGGCTTCAAAACCACTGCAGATGGTGAGGTGAGTGCAGCCGTGAAATTGAAAGACACTTGTTCCTTGGAAGAAAAGCTATGACCAACCTAGACAGCATAATAAAAAGCAGAGACATTACTTTGCCAACAAAGGTATAGTCAAAGCTATGGTTTTTCCAGTAGTCATGTACGGATATGAGAGTTGGCCCATCAAGAAGGCTGAGTGCCAAAGAACTGATGCTTTCAAACAGTGGTGTTAGAGAAGACTCTTGAGAGTCCCTTGGACAGCAAGATCAAACCAGGCAATCCTAAGGGAAATCAACCCTAAATATTCATTGGAAGGACTGATGCTGAAGCTGAAGCTCCAATTCTTTGGCTACCTGATGTGAAGAGCCTGATGCTGAGAAAGATTGAGGGCAGGAGGAAAAGGGCGTGATAGCATCGCCAGCTCAATGGACGTGAATCTGAGCAAACTCTGGGAGACAGTGAAAGACAGGGGAGCCTGGCATGCTGCAGTCCATGGGATCGCAAAGAGTCAGACATGACTTACCGACTGAAAAATAACAACAATAAGCTTGATGTAGCATGTATCTAAATCCATAACGGAAAAAACTATAGTTGTATGATGTTTCTGTTCCAGTATTTGATAGTATTTGACCCTGTATTTTTAACAAGGCTTAATTTGGGGGGATATAAATTATTAAGGTAATATATACGTATATCATGTATACGTATGGCTGAGTCCTCTTGCTGTCCACCTGAAACTCTCATATTGTTAATTGGCTATACTCTAATATAAAACTAAAAGTTTTTTTTAATTATTAAGGTGATACAAAATGTAAGCCTTTATTTAAAATAAGCATGTGTAGTTTGATTCTGGATTTATAAAGTTTTATTTTTTGCCTGTCTCTAACCAGTTGGCTAGCTGTCCTTGCCCTGTGTGTGTGTATGTGTATGTCATGTGTAGGTGTGTCTGTGCGTGTATATGTGAAAGAGAGAGAGCAGTGTTGGTGTGGTGTTCATCTAATTTGCTATTATTTTGAAGTTGTAAGATTTTAGGTGATAATATATTCTCATCTTGCTGCTGCCATTCAGTTGCTCAGTCCATCTGACTCTTGCAACTCCATGGACTGTAGCCCTCCAGGCTCCTCTGTCCATAGGATTCTCCAGGCAAAAACAGTGAAGTGGGTTGCCGTGCCCTCCTCCAGGGGATCTTTCTGACACAGGGATCCCTCACATCTCCTGTGTCTCCTGTGTCGCAGGAGGATTCTTTACCCAATGAGTCATTGGGGAAACACCATATATTCTCATCTTAACCTTTCTGTATTGCTTGAAATTTTTAAAATGAGAATGAATCTTAAAATATTTTAAAGGTAACTTATGCTTATTGTAGAACTTTTATAAAATATTTAAAAGTATGAGAGAAAAATAAGTTACAGTCTTAATTCTATCCACACGTTAACATTTTGGTGTGTTTCCACAACAATTTATTTGAATAGTCATTTGGAACTTTGCTTTTCTACATAGAAACCATAAAGTGTTTCCTGTGTCATGAACTATCACAGTACATTGGGAGAGGATTCTATTTGAGTAGATCATTTAATGAAAAGAGATGATGATCTGGACTGGTGTGACAGGAAGTGCAATTAAAACAAATGAGGAAATAAAATTATTTAGCAACAACTAACAGAATAAAGTGATGAATTTGATGTGTATTTTAAAATAACTTTCAAGTTACATTGAAATATATTTTGACAAACATAAAGGTCTCACATAATTTTATGACAAATCAAGCAAAGAACACCAGTGCAATAATACCTTCATTGGAAATACATGGAAATTTCTTACAAAGTCATAATTTGAAGTTTAGAATTCATGTGCCAACATATTTATCTAAAAAGTCAAGAGAGTAGGTTTATGGGAATTATCTTTTCTAATGTGCAAAGTCACTCAGTCGTATCTGAATCTTTGTGACCCCATGGACTGTAGCCCGCCAGGCTCCTCTGTCCACCAGGATTCTCCGGACAAGAATTCTGGAGTGGGTTTCCATGCCCTCCCCTCCAGGGGATCTTCCAAACCCAGGGATCAAACCCAGGTCTCCCACATTGCAGGTAGATTCTTTATTGTCTGAGCCAAATTTTACCCAACAGTATAAATGCATATGCTCCCTTCTGTGGAAAGAAACAAAAGGCTCTAAAATAAAAGAAAAGAAAGCATCTTGGCACTTAACCAGAGACTTCTATGGCACAATTCTGTCTTCACTACGTAACAGTGAAGTCTATTAAAATCCAAAAATGAAGTTAACTCAACTCCTCATGCTGCTTTAATAACTGTTCTGAGGGTCTTTGCTACATATCTGAAATGTACTACATTTTCAAAGCTAACTGACTGATTTATGAGGAAACACACATGTGTTTTTTGCCTCACAAAAGCAACCAAAAGCACATTTGGATATTATTAAACTGAAAAGATAAAATATTGCACAGGTCTGACGAATTAATTTTAAAATGTTTCTTTAAGATAAACAGTGCATCAACTATATCTCAAATGTCATCACTTTGAATGACCAACTAAGCAGATTTACAGAAAACTGCATGGCTAAAAAGGAATTATTTTGGTCTGTCTGTCAAAAGCCATTATGTCCAAAGACATGGGCATTATCTCCACCCACCCTGTAAGTAGTGGAACCCCCACTGATAACAAGGGAGATATACTCCATGTCAAGCATAATTCTTCAAAGTATTTTCTCATCTTAAGATTGGCTCAAAAGTGGCCTGTTTCAGGGAGGAATAAAATCCTAGCGGTCACAAGAAGGAACCGTCAGCATTCCATCCTTCAGACTGTAATTCAGCTGTTATATGTCACATGCTGGTCTTATCAGAAATCTGCTTTCTTAGCTTTTCTTTACACATTCCAACCTATCTTCACATACTTTGGGTTTTTTATGATGAAATAAGAACTCTAAACTAGAATCATTGGTTGCTGGTTTATACTTTATTAACCAGGTCTACGGCATGCATTTGATGAGTTGGAGAGAGGCTTCCACACCTAGCCAGCACCCAGCCCAGCCTGCCATGTGGCCCTGGAACAGTCCGTCTGTTGATGGGCATCTCTCTACAAGATTGATGAAGCCACTCTGAGGGCTTTCAAATTCTCAACTACGGCCCCTTGAAGAGCTGCAGAGTTTGGCCTCAGAGTTCTGCTTCCTCAGGTACCAAGCTTGGAAGGAAGGGGCGAGCTTTTCTTAGGATAAAGGAGAAACAACACATTGGTGCAACTCGTTGATAACATTTCTCCATATATCAAGGTCACTGGAAATCAAGCTCCAACAGACCCGCATCTCACAGGTTTTCTTAAGGATTCATTCATCCATTCCACAAATATTTACTGAGGGTCCACTACATACCAAGCACTGTTCAAGCAATCAGGATGGAACATCAAACAAAAGAGACAAAAATCTCCTTCCTTATGGAAACTACATTCCATATTTTGGAAGTTGATCCCTGGGTCGGGAAGATCCCCCGGAGAAGGGATTGACTACCCACTCCAGTATTCTTGCCTGGAAAATTCCATGGACAGAGAAGCCTGGGGGGCTACAGACCATGTAGTCGCCAAGAGAAAGTGGGACATGACTGACTGAGCAACTAACACTTTCACTTTCACTTCTACTGCCAAAGGGGACTGATTCTCACCTTCCGCAGCATCCAGGGGAAAAAACCGCCACACCCTTTACAATAGATAGACCCAGGAGAGAAAATTGGAGCTCCTTATTATAAATAATAGCTAATACCCCAATAAAAAGCCTATAGCAGCTGAAATGCTACATTCCTTCTCCAAAGCTGAATTTCTCTAGTATTTATAAACATACAGCTGTACTTTTCTTAGGGAAAAAAAAAGTATTTCAGAGGATGAATGATTTGAACCACTTGAAGCTAAGTGTAAACAATCTGGTACTTATACTTAACTATTTCTGTTTCTTAAGAGAAGTTAACTGTGTTCACAACTTTGAGGAGGGGGAAAAAACTATCACAGATGTTGGGAAAGTATTGTATTAGTAATATAAAAAAAAAACACAGTAACGTGAGGAATCATTCTCAGAAAGACTTTAAATCCTCTCTCACTTTCTAGCACATGGGAGGCCTAGGGATCTTTAAAAATACCTTGGAGGACAATGGATAATATCTCTTAGCACCTTGACTCCCCCAGGAACTCGAGATAAAAGCACGATGCTGGGGCCCCATCTTTCAGCACTTTCTACTCACTTACAGAACAATTCTTGCTTTCTTATGTAAAGAATAA
This sequence comes from Cervus canadensis, assembly GCF_019320065.1. NCBI lineage: Eukaryota > Metazoa > Chordata > Mammalia > Artiodactyla > Cervidae > Cervus > Cervus canadensis. The sequence goes on from NC_057416.1 coordinate 17,656,236, forward strand.
AGCTTGTGACCACTATGACTGAATTAATCTTGACATTTAATGAGGTATGGGGGCTATAGAGGCAAATTTTGAAAGAAACAGTATTTTATTTAATAAACTTAATTTGGTTAGTATTCATGCTAAGTCCAAAAATAAGATTACTCAACCAAAATGTAGCAAGGAAGGATCCATTTTTAGTTTTTTCCTAATCATAAGGCTCAACAGGAGAATAATAATAGGGAAAATTTTATCATGGAACTGGATCCCACAAAACCTAAGATAAAGAAAAAAAAATTGAAAAATACAAGTTATTCCAATTCTCCTTTTTCTGGATTCCCCTCTCCTTTTTAACACACCTTGCTTTCTACATTATGTATTCTCACGCTCTAAAAGTGAGCCTTCCTATTGTGATATCTGTAACCCAAATATTTCTGTTAGAAATTTTTCTATATATGCACTGTTTTACATTGATATAATGTTTATTTTTAAAGTCTGTGGAACTCAATAGGTCATTAAATTAAAATTTTAGATAACCTACTTGAGATGGCAAATAAGTCATTTTTCCACAGGTAAACAAGCAGATTAAAATCACTTTGCATCCTTGATCAAAGATATCAACATTCAAAAACAAGGCTGACTGGGGGAGCAACATAGATGTTCTATAACTTGATCATAGTCCTCAATTTGTGGGCTCAGAGTGGAACCTTTGAGTAACTCACAGGCCCCAACGTAATGAAGGTTTCATTCCTGTTTACAAAGAGTCTACAGGTTTCATTCTCAAGCCCAACACTTAACACCTGGAGAATCCCTGATTTTTTTACCTTGGAATAGAACTGTACTCAACTACGGGGAACACAGCACTGGCTTGGGCACCCTCAGAGGAGAAATAGGGGAGCATTACCTTCCTAGGGGAAAGGACTCAAGAAGAGCTTCTCAGCTCTCTCTGGGAACAAGGAAATCTTCCCAGACTGTTGACAGCAAGAGTCCTCACAAGTTCTTTATATCAGCTCATCCTAGGAGTTCACAGGATGCCTTCTGCTCAGTGACAAGGATTCCTCCCACTCAGCAGCTCTGGCCCACAAGGATCCGGGTTCACACATACCTGCTAAGTACTCCATGCTGGGTACACAGAATGCAGTAATCACCAACCTCTTGATAAAATTGGTCAATAGTAACTGGTCTCTCCATGAATAATTACGTGTGCTGCACCACCTCAGTCGTGTCCAACTCTGAGTGACCCTATAGACTGTAGCCCACCAGGCTCCTCTTTCCATGGGATTCTCTAGGCAGGAAAACTGGAGTGGGGTGCCAATCCCTCTTCCAGGGGACCTTCTTGACCCAGGGATCAAACCCGCGTCTCTTATGACTCCTCCATTGGCAGGCGGGGTCTTTACCACTAGCGCCACCTGGGAAGCCCATTAAGTATAGGAAGTAAACAAAATACATGGAATGGGATTATTTCATGGGGTTGAAAATATACCTAGTACTCTTTTTCTCAAGTCCCTCATCATTTGGAATACAGAAAGGTATTCAGAAAATATGTCTTTGTTGGTTGGTCTATATACCCAGAGAATCAAATCATTTTATACATCAGATTTGCCCACAGAGTCAGAAAACTCTGGCTCTATAATAAACATACATATATGAGTGTCCTAAAGCTTACCCCTTTGAGCTCTAAATATTTCTTGCTTTTTTCAGAACCAATAAATAAACCACACAAGAAAAGTAAATGCATTGCTTTATAGTAACTCCTTGGTTTTGACCCAAGAGAATATGATTCAATCTCATCTACCACTTTATTTACCAGACTTAACTTTGTAGATATTGACTATTTCACTCTCCTCAAAAAGCAAACACTCCTTCCCCTGATGATATCCAAATTAATGTGTCATAGAGTCCAAAAGCATTTTTAGAAAGTTCAGAGAAAGTTTTGAGAGTAAGAGAACAGCTGGACTAAATATTTGGTCTCCTGAGGTCATAAACACACAGACTCTCAAATGGCAGACAATGACCTGGAATGATAAACTTAGTGTTTTTACTACTTATTACTTGATTTTATATGTAGAGATTACATTCTGGATGTGCTGGGAAAGAACTCATCTTTTACAGATTGTGAAAGAGTGAATACAGGCTCTGATCTCTAAATAATTGGGTAATTATATTTAACTGAATTTAAATTCTCACATATGAAAATGCATATCACATTATTTACAAATTCCCTGAAAGTGAAACTTTATGTGTTATTTCCAAATTGCTTATATGACTCTGAAACTTTTAAACTTTACCTCCTTTGGAGAAGTTGTTAGATTAAGATATCATCCTTCTTCTAAGCAAATGAGTTAGCTAAAATTTTCAGAAATGGTTTTCCTTTGGAACTATATCCTTACACCCTAATTTTTAAAGGAATTTGCTCTGACTTATTTTTCAGAGGCAAAATCATCATGATATAATACTGAAACCAGACATATTTCACTGCAAGTCTTTTTTTAATCAAAATGTTTATCAAGATAATTATAAAGTCATACGTAGTTAAAAGAAATAATAGATCTTCTGTATACTTTTCCCAGTTTGTTCCAATGGTAACATTTCACAAAACTACAATATAATATCACAACCAGAAAATTGACCTTGTACAATCCAGTAATCTTATTCAGATTTCCTTAGCTATATTTGTCCTCTTTTGTGTGTGAGCGTGTGTTTATCAGGTTTTGAGTGCGTGCTAAGTTGCTTCAGTCCTGTCTGACTCTTTGCAACCCTATGGACTGTAGCCCACAGGCTCCCTTGTCCATGGGATTCTTCAGGCAAGAAATACTGCAGTGGGTGCCATGTCCTTCTCCAAGAGATCTTCCTGACCCAGGGATCGAAACCATGTCTCTTACATCCCCTGCATGGGCAGGTGGCTTCTTTACCACTAGTGCCACCTGGGAAGCCCCCTTATCAGGTTTTGTACAATTTTATCACCAGAGTAGGTTTCTATATCTATCACCACACTCAAGGCACTAGATAGTGGCATTGCCACAAAAATCCCTTGTTGATTTAATATTTTTCACTTGGCAGACAGCTGCGCTGTGGTAAATGAAAGCCACCAAAGTCTTGCCTGGTTTCCATGTATTTGGTTTTCACCCAAATGTGACTTTTCACAATAGGTGTCCATTTTTCAAATTCGTTTTTCATAATCTGCCATCTCAGCAGGATCCAGATTACAAGTGCAATTTTTTTTTATCAAATCTTATTTTCAGCAGACATACTTGCTGCACTTCATTGTCAGAACAGGGAGAACAGAAACACTTTTAAGATGGCAGAAGCCATCATAGTCCCAAGACCGATAAACATTAGAGTCCCCAGCAAAGTGGATGACCACCGCCCACATGCTCCTTTGCTCTTGGCCCTGCTGCTGTCTCCCTCTCTCTATTTCCATAACCTGTGTTATTCTATTCCCATCCTTACTTACTTTTAAGCAGATATTGACAAGTAAAGAAAGTTGTGAAAGAAAGGAAATTTTTCTATTTTGAACTCCTAATATCAGAAGAATTTGAAGTCAAAACCAGCAGTTGATAGAGCAGAAGATTGTTGTTGTTGTTGTTTAGTTGCTCAGTTGTATCCAACTCTTTTGTGACCCCATGGACTCTAGCCCGCCAGGCTCCTCTGTCCATAGGATTTCCCAGGCAAGAGTACTGGAATGGATTGCCATTTCCTTCTTCAGGGGATCTTTCCAACCTGGGGACTGAACCCACGGCTACTGCGTTGGAAGGTGGATTCTTTATCACTGAGCCACCAAGGAAGCCCAGAGTAGAAGATACAGGTAATCAAAAAGAGCAGAAGACAGGAGGATCAAGTGCAGTGTTGTAAGTAGCCCTCCAAGTGATTCCATCTTCATGCAGCCAGGAAGATTCTGGCAAGGCAGCAAATCTTAAAATTAAGAACATGTCAAAAACAGAACAGAACCAAACAGGAATGGAAAATATAATTGAAGAACATAAAGACATTCATGTGTTGGAGACTACATCTAAGATTCTCAAGCTGACCATTGCAGAGGGCTCTGCTCCTCTAGGCAAAGCTGAGTTCAGAGCTGCACTGTTTTCTTTGCACGGAGAGCATTTCTACATTTTCAAGGCCAGGATAGCCGTGTCAGGACAGTCACATGACCTTGTTTATCTCAGATGGTGCCCTTCCTCGAAGCAAAGCCATCTTTGAGTGTTTCAGGATTTCATAATAGACTCTATTCCTGGGATTCACCAAAATTTAAGATACTTTCTGAAGTTCACTTCAGAGAGATAACTATTCCCTGTAGGGAACAGGCTGGCTGGTCCCACCAGAGACTCCTTGAGTCGAACCTCATACAGGATGCAATCCTCCTCTTAGCCCCTCCTTCTCAGTCATTAAAAATCACCCAGGTGAAGTTTGCCCTCTGACGCAGTCATTCCTAATTGAAGTTTCCACTAATGCTACCCGCTCTGGGAGACCTGGGTTCGATCCCTGGGTTGGGAAGATCCCCTGGAGAAGGGAAAGGCTACCCACTCCAGTAATCTGGCCTAGAGAATTCCATGGACTGTATAGTCCATGGGGTCACAAAGAGTCAGACGTGACTGAGTGACTTTCACTTTCACTTTCTTTGTCCCCTCTGCATCTCCTTAATTCTATTCATCAACTAAATGAACATCTACTGAGTACTTAATAGTTGTGCTGTGAAGAGTAATCAGTGAATAATGTTCAATAGTATTCTTCATATTGCATGGCACTGATGCATATTCTTATTACATTTTTACATTTTTAGAATTGTATAGTATAGCATATGTGCTTTCAACAGCTTTGCTAAAAATTTCCCATATCTCTTTCTCCTTTGGCCTTACAAATTATTTTTATGTTAATTAATACAATTAAATTATTAGTCAATGCTAACTCACCCAAATAAATAAGTATTCTAGGGCTCCCCTGGTGGTCCAGTGGTTAAGAATCCACCTGCCAATGCAGAGGACACAGGTTCGATCTCTGGTCCAGGAAGATCCCACATGCTGCAGAGCAACCAACCTCATTAGTCAGAACTACCAAAGCCTGAACTCCCTAGAGCCTGTGCTCTGCGACAAGAGAAACCACCGCACTTGAAAGCCTGCATACCACAGCTACAGAAAAGTCCTCACACAGCAACAAAGACCCAGTGCAGCCAAAAGTAAATAAATAAAAATTTTTAAAAATAAGTGTTCTAGCATGTATATTATCTATGGTGAAACAGATCACCAGCCCAGGTGGGATGCATGAGACAAACGCTCGGGCCTGGTGCACTGGGAAGACCCAGAGAAATCGGGTGGAGAGGGAGGTGGGAGGGGGGATTGGGATGGGGAATACGTGTAAATCTATTGCTGATTCATGTCAATGTATGACAAAACCCACTGAAATGTTGTGAAGTAATTAGCCTCCAACTAATAAAAAAAAATTAAAAAAAAAAGAAATTTCAAAGAATAAAAAGATATGTGAGGAAGCTATAAATAAAAGAAATGTAAGAGACATAAAAAAAAAAATAAGTGTTCTATGTTGATTCATCCAACTTTTTTATTCCATTCCAGTTCCATTGGAACTGCTAACAGTTTCAAAATTGAGATGTCTCCATTTTCAATTAGTTTTTAAAAGGGTAGGTTTCAACGTTGTGGATGATAATTCAATGTTGTGGATGATAATTGAAATAATGTGTAATGTGAACAGGATAAACTGTTTATAAACTGCTTTTCACAGGCCAAAAAAAAAAAAAGGGTAGGTTCTCCCCCAATGAATTTCTACAGCATCTTGAACTTCCTGGGTAAGAGCACTGTCCTAAAATGGCCTTTAACCTTGTCAGCTAACCCCAGTATAACATGTCAACAAAGTATTGAATTGTTGTTATTGTTTAGTTGCTCAGTCACGTCTGACTCTTTGCAACCCCACAGACTGTAACCCACCAAGCTACTCTGTCCATGAGATTTCCCAGGCAAGAATACTGGAGTGGGTTGCCATTTCCTTCTCCAGGGGATCTTTCCAATCCAGGGACCCAGCCTGCATCTCCTGCGTTGCAGGCAGATTCTTTACCGCTGAGCCACCTGGGAAGCCCAAAGTAAGGAATGCAGGCTACATGCTGAGTTGCTTCAGTCATGTCTGACGTACTGCGGCCCACCAGGTTCCCCATCCATGGGGATTCCCCAGGCAAGAACACTGGAGTGGGCTGCCATGTCCTCCTTTACGTCCCTCTTATTCATCACTGCCATCCCAGTGTCTGGGCTAGGTAATCAGTTGTTCAATGAAGGACCATAAGTCATTTTTTGTTTGCCCTTTCTGCGTGTTGTCCGGCTCAGACTGCTGACACCAGTGTAAGGTGAACACAAAATTACTCCCACCAGTCTGTCGGAAAGAAACTCCGCTCTGCCTTAACACACTTTGACCCTTTTCCATATCCTTTCCCAGCTGCTGTTTTCTACTCCCTGAAAGCATAACAAATCAAAGGGCTTCTCTTTTTCAGTAAATTCTGAGAAATAATCACCTTACAAATCATGCCAGGTGAATCTCATTAAGCTCTTTTGATGCTGTTAATACTAATTCATAAAAGAAAATGTCCTAAATCCTGACTCTAACAATGACAAAAGTTCAGGGACTCATCTAATTTAACTCACAAAATTGGGCTGCATTTCTTTTGCCATGAGCACAGCAGAAGGGAATCACCTGACTGAAGGAAAACAAAAGGGAGGGTTAAGTAATGGCATATTAAATTCGTCTGGGGGTGGGGGAGAGTTTCTAATGCTGTAACACAGGGATTTTTTTTTTTTTTTTTTGACCTGACTTTCTCCATCTTTATTAATGACTTTGGGGAGGAGAAGCAAATAGCATCTTAATAACCTCTGCAAGCAAATCACAACATCCATCTGTGCAGTGTTGTTAACATTCAGAGCTGAGAAATGAAACCAAGTAATACAGTCAGATTAGAAATGGAGGCAGGCAATAAAAATAAGATCCAGCCTAGTAAGGTAATATCTCTGTAGGGAATGTTATAAAACACCTTTCTGTAATGGAAGGAAGGTCCTTGTAAAAGTATAATAATAGAAGAGACATAGAACTGTTATAAGAAACTAAAACAGGATTTACTGTAAGTGATGACAGCTTAAAAAAAAACAGGGACTGAGATGTGGGTGGTACTCACACAGGCACCTGAGAAGTGATATGGGAGTCTCGAAAAGGACCTAGTGGATCAGTGTCAATGTTATGCTTAGTTCCTGGGACTTGGTGAGAAAAACACAGAGTAATAACGAAAATTTAGGAGATAGAAAATAATATGAATCTGGGATTTCACTGGTGGTCCAGTGGTTGGGGCTTTACCTTCCAATGCAGGGTATGGGTTCAATCCCTAGTGGGGACCTAAGATCCCACATGCCTCGTGGCCAAAAAACGAAAACATAAAACTGAAGCAATATTGTAACAAATGCAATAAGACTTTAAAAATGGTCCACATCAAAAAAAAAAAAAATCTTTAAAGAAAATAAGAAGAATTAAACACCTTAGTGAATTATTTATGTGAAAAGATTTGAAAGGTCAGATCTGTGTGGTTTACCTAAATAATGACTCTGGAGAGATACAACTACCTATATAAAGCTACAGAAAACATGAAAATAAGGAGGTAAAACAAAATTGAGGGGAAAAAATTATAATGTCTTACTTGGATGTGGTGATGGTCTTTCAACAGACATCAAGCAAACTCCACCATGGGCCAAATCAAAAGTCTTGCATTACATGATTGGGGGATATTTTATGGAACAAAAGAAAACTATATATTCTTTGCTTTTGCATAAATAATTGAGGTCACGTTTTCCCCATCCTTCTTGTACTAAACACCTGTGTTACCTAATGTGTGTGGAAAATGTGTGGAAAATGCTTAAACCTCCATTCACATTCTTACAATGGAATATTCAACACTCCTGCCCAAATATTTGTCAGTTGGGACCTATTCAAGTGTTGATACCAAGGCTGGTGTTGATATTATTACAATCACCTTCCAACAAGCTAGGGGTTTATTCTGTCATATACAGAATTTACTGTACAGAACAAAGGACACCCAGAGTATGGGGTACAGGTGCAATTTTCCAGGTTTTTTTCTTTGAATTCTCTTTTACCCTAACCTTTGGACCCAAAGTCACACAATGTACAATATGCCTTAATCTTTAATCATTTGTATGTATTGACAATATAACTAACATGAATTCCAATGAAACAGGTTCAATCTGTATATTAAAGTCTCGTTTCGTACCTAATACAAGTTTAGAACCCAGTCACCACCCTCAAGAAATTTATAGTCTTCTTAAAAAGAGTGGATATGTATGTAAAATTAATTCACCAATACAAGGTAGAAAACAATAAACTAAATGGAACAGAGAAAGAAACCGAGAGATTTGGGAGTACTAAACTAGCCCAAAGATTGAGGAAAAATATTCAGAAAAGATTTGAGCTCTTTATCGTTTGCTTGTCTGTCTTTTCTACAAATAAATATTCAGCACCTAGCCTATTGAGACAACCTTTAAAACAATTTAACTGTACCTCTTAAATACATTCATTCATGTGTGCAATACTTACCTGCATACCTACCATATACCAAGTACTATTTTTAAAACTGGCGATACAGCAAAAAATAAAAACAAAATTAAGTCCTTGATCTCGTGGGGATCACATTAGAGAGAGGGGGAGCTATCAGGAAAGACATTTTTTAAAGTGTATATAAAACATGTCAGGTTGTAAGAAGTGCTATGGAGAAGAATAAAGTAAAATAAGGGACTATAGCCGACTCATTAGAAAAGACCCTGAAGCTGGGAAAGACTGAAGGCAAAAGGAGAAGAGGGCGGCAGAGGATGAGGCAGCTGGAAGGCATCACCAATTCAATGGACATGATTTGAACAACTCTGGGAGACAGTGAAGGAAAGGGAAGCCTGGCACACTACAGTCCATGGGGTCGCAAAGAGTCAGACACGACTTAGCAACTGAACAACCACAACAAACGGACTAGAGGATGGTGAAGATACCGTTTTAAATGAAGGAGTCAGAAAAAACTCCCCTGATGATAGGGTAATATTAAGCAGAGGCTTGGATAAAGAGAGAGAAAGTGAGCTATGGTGATATCTGGCCCTTTTTTATGGAAAAGGAATTTTTTAATTTATTTGGCATGCAGATCTTCGATCTTCACTGCAGCATGCCGGAGCCACAACTCTTAGTTGTGGAATGTGGGATCTAGGTCCCTGACCAGGGATTGAATCCAGGCCCCATGCAATGGGAACACAGTGTCTTAGCCACTGGAACACCAGGGAAGTCCCAGAGCCATGGGTGATACTTGGTGGAAGAGTTTTTTGGGCAAAGGGCCCCACAAGTGCAAAGGCCCTGAGGCAGAAGAAGCACATCTGCCTGGCATCTTAGAGGATTACCATGGAAGAGGGGGACTTGATTGGACTTGAGATCAGGGAAGAGTCAGGGAATGAGATGATCCAAAGCCTTGTTCACTGTGGCAAGTTAGTGACTTTTACTTTGATCTGAAAAATGATTGCAAGTTTTTAAGCGTATGAAAATATTATCTGTCAAAAAAATATATTATCTGGCTCAGAGAAAGAGAAATATCCCATGATATCCCTTGTTGTGAAATCTAAAAAGAAATGATACAAATGAACTTACTTTCAAAACACAAAGAGACTCACAGACTTAGAAAACAGAACTCATGGTTGCTACGGGGAAGGAATAGTTAAGGACTTTGGGAAGGTCATGTACATACTGCTATATTTTAAATGGATAATCAACAAAGGCTTATTGTATAGCACAGGGAACTCTGCTCAATGTTATGTGCCAGCCTGGATGGGAGCGGGGTTTGGGGGAGAATGGATGCATGTATATGTATGGCTGAGTCCCTTCACTTTCACCTGAAACTATCACAACATTGTTAATCAACTATACCTCAATAAAAAATGTTTTGGGTATTAAAAATTAAAATAAAATTTAAAAAAAGAAAATATTATCTGTCTCATGTTTCAAAAGGCAGATGAGTGAAGAAATAAAATGCAGGGGGCAAGAGTGAATATATGAGAAATGAGTTAAGAGGCTGTTTAATAACCCAGGAAAATGATGTACAGAGGGAAGTAGAGTAAACTTAATAGATGTGGTGAGAAAAGTGAGGTTCGAATATAGTTCAACAGTGTTTGCTGGTTTGGGTGTAAAAAGTAAAGAGGCGTCAAGGTGAGCTTTTTTGCCCAGCAACGGGTAGCATGGAGTGGCCACTTGCCGAGATGGGGAAGATCGAGGGCAGAGCAGGTATGGGGCCCAAGGATGTCAGCAAGGGAGCAAGAATCTTCCTGTGCATATGTGATGTTTGAATTGTCTATGACTCTTCCAAGAGGCAAGAATTAGCAGGCAGTTAGATATATGAGCCTGGAGCTTAGGATGCAGTTGAAACTAGAGATACACATTTGTGTGTCTTCAGCGTGTAGATGACATTTAATACCATTGGACTTCTTTGGGGATGAGTCTAGATAGAAAGAGGCTAAGGACTGAAACCTGAGATACTCTTGGGTTAAAAGATGAAGGTTTCTTTTACATTTTGAACCTACAGAAGTGATGATACTATAGTCAAATGCTGAAATGCTGCTCAGTTCATAGTAACACAAAATTCCTATTTATCAGGCCACCAAGTGGCACTGAAAATTCAGAATTCTAGCAGGGATCACAAACAGGAAAGAGAAGTTAAAGTCTAAACTCAGATCAGTGGCCAAAACCCCGCCTTCCTTTCATGTATATGTACGACTGAGTCCTTTAACTTTTTACCTAAAACTATCACAACATTGTTAATTGGCTACACACCAATACAAAATGGTTTTGATGTTAAAAAAAATAAATAAAATTAAAATAAACAAAACCCTGCCTTCCTTGACCCTCCCATTAGAAAATAACATCAGTAATAACACAAATATTTATTTATGGATCACAAGGTAAAGTCATAACACACTCAAAGATCCATTTTATCTACTGCACCATTATCATGGACCTATAGCAACAAAATAATTCGATTAAAAACATACTTCCATGAGAAGGAAATGGCAACCACCCAGGATTCCTGCCTGGGAAACCCCATGGACAGAGAAGCCTGGCAGGCTATGGTCCATGGGGTCGCAAGGGTCAGACGTGACTTGGCAACTAAACAACAACTATATAATATATATGTATAACTTATACACACATATACTTACGTATGTTATATATATATGTATAACTGAGGCACTTTGCTGCACAGCAGAAATCAATACATTGTAAATCAACTGCTTTTTCAATTAAAAAATTATTTCTCCTCTTCTCAAAAATAAATAATATACTGCCACTCTCAAGCCAACAGCAGTTTATAGATACAAGACAAGGAGCCTGGTCTAGGGAGGCTAAAAAATAATTGAGAGAACAAGTAGATATGAAACTTAAAAGGAACATAATCAACCAGAATCAGGCAGATAAGCCAGAGACTGTACAAGCGACAAACAAAGCCAGGTGGAAAGACAAAATCCAGGAGTGTACACGTACCCGAAAACACAACAGGTGGGACGTACAAAGTTCAATAAAACCGTCAGGCACCAGCTAACCCATCGAAGTTTAAATAAGAGGGAGGTGGCCGAGAGGGAGAGGGAAAGGGGTGGAGGTCTGCAACAGAAGACAAGAGGATGCAAAATAGGATGCAAAAGCTACTTGATTACTTGGCAGAATCAGATGCTCAGAAAATAACTGAGAGTCAGAACTTGGAAGACTATCTGAACATATTAAAGAGTTGGTGTTTGTGTCAGGGACCCGTGCAAAGTTTCTTAGTGAGGGACTGACAACACCATCACCTCACATCACGTTTTAGAAAGAATATAAATTGGGGATGGGCAGGAGGAATCTCTTACAATAAATGAAAACAGTCTAAACACGCAGCAACTGTGGAAATGGAAATAAAGTGGACGTAAGAGATTTCTAGAAGGCAGAATAAACAGAAACTAGAAGGGAGAATACAGGAGGGGGTGGGGTGTAAGGAGACTTACAACTTCCCAACCTGAACAAGGTGGAAATAATAGAGACTACAGAGGTAAAAGGAATGGTCCCAGGGGTTGGAAGTAGAAGGATAAATTAGGTTCCATTTTTTACAGGAGGAGGAGAAAATTCAAGTAATTCATTTTGATTGTTTAAACCAAGAAAAAAACTGAAGCTAAACATTATAGAAGTGTCAAGAGTGTTTTATGATGTTGAGACACAGAAAGCAGATCCAAGAAAGCAAAACATTTCACATTTCTCTTCTGGTTAAAACAGAAGAAGAAGAATTTTTCTGTTAAGGTTTATGATAACATACTGTTTCAATTAATCAAAGGTAGGCAGGATAAATTTGGCTATAAGTAAAAATACAAAAAAATTAGTTGCCTCTCTGGAAAAAGTAAGTCAGTATTTCCTATGGTCTTAAATCATTCTTCAAAATGATGGGACAATTGTGATCCTATTTATTTTTCTAGCCTTTTCCTTGATAGATTAAAGATTTATACAAAAATATTACTACATCTCAAGGACAATAATACACTTCATTGCTAATCTACACAATGCTAAAAGTATAAATCAAAGGAATTTAAAAACCAGACACAGTGTTCTAAAGGGAAAGCATTCCAAAATGCTTCTGCATGCTTCAAAATAATTTCACAATTAAAAGATCTCTGTACTTTCTAAAATCAGCCAACATTTCAATAACATGTATCTCTAATAATAACAATATTAGGACTTAACAATTTATAAAGCATTTTCATTACCTCCCTACATCTAAGAAAATTCCTATGGCTCAGTATATTCATGCATGTTAGAAAAATAACAGTTTTTGGAAGACAGCATTTATAAGTGCAAATCACAAAGTTTAAATAATTTCTGACCCCTGCTATTGGTTTAAGCCCAGGAATTGCAATTATTTATCATTTGGTCTGCAAATAAATCACAGAAGGCAGACCACCCCCACTGGGAGCCTTGGGTAGCATAAGGCTCCAGGGGCAGAGGCGAAGGGTTATAATTTAGTTCAATCATGCATTTGTTATGAGAGCTCTGACAGGCTTCAGCTCTACGAGTAAGCTTGGCAACACAAAGAAATTCTGTGAAAAGTACTGCACACAAAGAATCGATCCTCTCTTCTTATGCCAAGATACAAAATGTGAGTTTTGTATCTCTAAAGATCCAGTGAAATAGAAATTCCAAACAGGGGCTGAAGTAGGACATGTAACTAACAAAATACCCCTCGCATCTGTTGAATAACATCCTACTCGTTCTTCCGAACTAACTCAAACAGTGCGATCTCCATGAAAGCGTCTCTGTTTCTCTTACCAGACGTACTTGCTGACTGCATCCTCTCACCCAAAGCATGAAGTACTTTCTCTGAGGTTATCAACCTTTAGATGGTAACTGAGTGCCTATGGTCAAGGACTTTCCAATTCATTCTGTGACTCCCATTACAGTTGTCCTGCACCAGACACACAGAGGATACTAATCAATGTTGGTCGAACACTTTGAAACCTTGGAATGCTACACAGTAATTGCAACATGGGTAGTCATTTTTAAAAACATTTTGCAAGTTCTTAAAAAAAAAAAAAATAAAAAATAAAAAAAATAAAAACATTTTGCAAGTTCTTTCGGTGTCGATCTTTTTAGATGTTTTAATACTTCCAGTGATAGCAGCTCTTGCCCTTCCAAGTTAAATCTTATTTTAATTTAGAAACTGTCAAAAGTCATACAAAATCAGGGTTAAATATATGAATAGTCTCTCTTCTTTCCCCCTTGATGCTAAGGAAAGGCCCTTTCTTTCCAGGCCAACTGCTTCATGAATAAATCTGTTGAATGAATGAACAAGTGAATAAGTGAAGTAAGTGAGAGATGAAATTGTATACGGGTTTTATTTATTCAAAAATGAGGGATATGACTGCCATACTGCTATCACCAGGCTCCGTCCTTGCCTTGGAAACCCATGGCTTTGACGATGAAGAAGAAAGAGCATAGAGTCCCTACCAGCCCCAGGTGCACCAAGACTTTTCCATTTGCCTTAAGAAGATGCCCTTGCAGATGAGAAATAGTGGAGAAACAGAGACCTGATCAGAAATGTAGGAGGAAATTTAATTGCCCATTAATTTGACTAAAACAGAAGACAGAGCTGAACTTAAAGCCTCTAGACTCTTGACAAGGCAATAACTACCATCCATCTCTAACATCTGCCAAGACCTCAGGCTTCAAATGCAAGGGCTTCCCTGGTGGTTGAGACGGTAAAGAATCCTCCTGCAATGTGGGAAACCTGGGTTCGATCCCTGGATTGGGAAGATCTCTTGGAGAAGGGAACTGCTACTCACTCCAGCATTCTGGCCTGGAGAATTCCATGGACAGAGGAGCCTGGCAGGCTACAGTCCATGGGGTCGCAAAGAGTCAGACATGACCTCAGGCTTTCTAATATCCGCCACAACCTCAGGCTTCAAACAACTCAGCACTAATAATGCCTTGACCAGAGATGCCAGGGACTGTCCAGGGAGCCTTCAGAGCATCACTTCCCACTCTCCTGACCTGCCTCACTTTCCTTGTAGGACTTGCAGGGCCCTCTAGCATCACAGATACCATTCCCCAGTGTCCTAACATCCAAGTCTAGCTTCTCATCTTTTAGCAAGCACCAAGCTTGATTGTGTATCTAACCTCTCAGAAGTCAACCTCAGAGTAAGCCTGGATGGAAAAACAGGGGCAAGGAAAACAGAAGGAGGGAAAGAAGGCACAGTATTACACACGTGACCACATTTCATCCACACACTGACCCTATAAGGTATGTGTTGCTGCAACCAGAAAATGAGGTTCACAGAGCTTAAACAATTTGCCTAAGACTTCACATGTCTACTGAGAACAGAGCCTGGATTCTGAAGTTATGAGACTTCAAAATCCATGTTAGTTCCACTGTATGTGACCCTAAAAGGCAGCTTAAATCAGTAAGACTGACTTCATCACACGTCTTATCACCAGCTCTGAAGACCAAGCCAACAGAAGAATCTTCAAAATGTTTTATGAGCAATGGTAGCATCCTGGGAATAAGTTGATAAATGTGCACAATTAGTACATGTGACTCACTTGAGCTTCATCTCTAAACGTGAAGTCAGAGTAAGGACAAAGAATCTAAAGAGGAAGGGCTGAGATGGGTGGCAATGAAGGTCAATAAGGCTGAGCCACATACAAGTCAACCCGACAGATAATTTGGGGATTTTTCTTCCTTTTCTCCAGATAAATCCAATAAAGATGTCTGTATCTACTATCTAAAATAAATTTGAAAGGTCCCCCTCCCCCTCCCATCTTAAGTGACTTTATAGGGAGCACATAATTCAACTTTAGTTCCTATATCAAAGTTATTTCTTTCAATATTTTTATAGTATCATTCAAAGCAAGTTTTTTTGTGTTATCCTTGGCAACCATAAGCAGAATGTCCACAATGCTCAACATATTAGCTCTATTAGAGAGAAGCTACCATGAAACTCTAAAGACTTTGCTTATTGGGCAATGAAAAATTCATGCCTTGCTCTGGTGCAGCAAAGTTTTGGCAGTGTTAGTGACACAACGTCAAAGTACAAATGAAGTTTCCAACCTGCTGTTTCAGATAAACGGCTTTCATTTTACTGTTTGCTTGTGTTTAATAAGGTTGCCAATCGATTCAAGTTGTACACAATGCCTTGAAGGCAAAGGATGTCATAGCACGCAGCATCCTCACAGCTCCCTAATGCTTTTCTAGAAGGAAGGTTCTTGTCATAATACCTGAGAAGGCACTGAAAATACTCCGCTTTTCATCATATATTAACTTTGCTCTGGAAGGAAAGTCAAAGTGCTATTTGCTCAGTCGTGTCTGACTCTTTGTGACTCCATGGACTGTAGCCTCCCAGGTTCCTCTGTCCATGGGATTCTCCAGACAAGAATACTGCAGTGGGCTGCCATTCCCTTCTCCAAGGGATCTTCCCAATCCAGGATGAAACCCCAGTCTCCTGCATTGCAGGCAGATTCTTTACTATCTGAGCCACCATTCTATTCCCTTGTTCTGGAATAAGTAAAATGTAACTACCATAAATGCTCAGTGAGGATTTCATGCTAATCCTTAAGTGTGTTGGTTAATCTGTAAGTAGACCACAGGAAGATCCATGGTACCGAGTCTCAGACCACAGCAGGACAAGTATGAAAACATCTATTCTCAACTTGGAGCTGAAAATGCTAGTAAGAATTCTATTTTCTCCATAAGTATTGTTACAGTCTCAATGTCTGTGCCCCCTCCACCAAAATTTATGTGTTCAAAACATAATTCCTCAGACTTCCCTAGTGGCTCAGTGGTAAAGAATCCATCTTATAGCACAGGGAACACAGGTTCGATCCCGAGTCAGGGAACTAAGATCCCACATGCCTTGGAGCATCTAAGTCTTCGTGCTACAACTAGAGAGTCCATGCATCACATCCAAAAAAAATCCCACATGACACAACAAAGATCCCAAATACTGTAACTAAGACCCAACACAGACAAAAAAAAAAAAATTCCTAATGCGATGGAACTTTGAGGTGGGGCCTTTCCCAGATGGCTAGGTCATGAAGGTGGAGCCCTTATGAACAGAGTGAGTGCCCTTATATGGTGTCCATCTATGAGGAAGCAGGACTTCATCAGACACTGAATCTGCCAGCACCATAATTACAGACTTCCTAGCCCCCAGAAATGTGAGAAATAAATATGTGTTGTTTATAAGCCACTCAATTTATGGTAGTTTTGTTCTAGTAGCCTATAGCCTAAACAGATTGGGCTTCCCTGGTGGCTCAGCAGTGAAAAATCTGCCTACAATGCAGAAGATGCAGGTTTGATCCCTGGGTCTAGAAGATCCCCTGGAGAAGGAAATGGCAACCCACTCCAGTATTCTTGCCTGGGGAATCCCATGGACAGAGGAGCCTACGGGATTATGGTCCACGGGGTTGCAAAAGGGTTGGACACAATTTGGCGACTAATTACAACAACAACAAAACAGATTAAGATGAGTATCAAGAAAAAATCTCAACATCTTAAAATATAGATCATTGAAAAGTAAATCCTTCTACCCTTCACACTGACAAATTGAAATGTTTGAAGTGAAACTTAGCTCTTATACCATCACCCCACCTTCATCCAGAGTTAACAGAAATGTTTATAGTAGTACTTGAAGTTTGTGGCTTTGATGGATTTAGTTATTGACAGCTACACTTGTTGTTTCACACATATCAACCAAAGAAATCTCATACGGAAAAACCATTTCTGAAGGTATATTCTAGACTTCAAATTTCAACTTTCTTATGATTGTACCCAAGCTAGGAAGCTATACTTACCACACAAAGAAGTTTTTTTCTAAGAGCAAATGCCTCACAGCTCCCCCAACACCTGCCCTCCAAAAACCCACAAATAATTGAGACATTGGTCCTCTTCGCCCTTTAAACTGATTTATATGAAACAAAAGGTAAAAAATCAGAAAAGGAAATATTAGGCACCCACATACCCAATATCTAACACTATGCAAACAGTAGAAATATTATAGAACAAACAAGAAGAAAATGTTTTTTTTTCCTTCAGGGGTTTATAATCTAGAGTCTGAAACTAATACAAAATATTTGAGAATATTCCAGAGAAAGAGCAAGCACAAACATGAGAGAAAAGATGAGAAACCAGAACTTGAGCAAGTATTTCAATGGAGACAAAGCAGTTCTGACTTGGGAGATCTCTGGAGCTATTCAGCTTCCTCTAGAAGGTCAACCACGTGGACTTTTTTCATCACTGGAGGAACTACCCCGCTGCCCCCATCAAGTCACATCCGTTTCTTTTCCCAAAGTCTTGTACCTATTTCACTTATACAAATATATCTCTGTGTGTGTATAAAATACTCACTATGAGTTTGGCACTGTTAATAAGCAGTGAAAATGTAGCAATGACATAAAACAAAAATATTTACCCTCGTTCAGATTACATTCGAGTGGGTGAAGGCAGAGCATGAACAAAATAAATATGCAAGATATATAATGTTCTAGCAGGTAACAATGTGTACAAAGGAAAATTAAGCAAGAAAAAGAGATTAGGAATTCTGAGAGAGAGTAGGTACAAAGTTAAGCAGGATGGACAAGGAAGGCACAGTAGCAGAATAATGATGCCCAAACATATCCATGTCCTCACAGGGCCAAAGGGCTATGCAGACGCAATTAAGTGAAGGACCATGGGATGGGGAGATCAGCATGTGTTATCCAGGTGGGCCCAGTGTGATTGCAAGGGTCCTTACGAGGGAAAGAGGCAGGTGGCAGAGACAGAGGCAGGAGGTGTAAGGACAGAGGCTGGAGCGATAAACTGCTGCCTGGAAGGGAGCCATGAGACACAGAACATGAGCCTCTTCTAGAAGCTGGGAAAGTAAGGAAACAGACCCTTACTGGGAGAGAATGTGTGTTCTTTTAAGCCACTGAATTTGTACTAACTGGCCACAGCAGTAATAAAAAATGAATACAGATGATCTCGCTGAGAAGGTGGACAGGGAAGCCTGGCATGCTGCAGTCCATGCGGTCACGAAGAGTCGAACATGACTGAGTGACTGAAAAACAGCAGCAGCCCCGAGAAGGTGACATTCGAGCAAAGGTTTGCAGGAGGTGAGGAACCAGGTCGGCAGGTATCTGAGGAAAGGGTGTTCCGGAAAAAAGGCAAACTGCGGGGACAATGCCCTGATGAGAAAAGGGCCTCTCCACATGGAGAAGCAGAACAGTCCTGGGAGTGGGGCGAACAGGATGAGGCAGGTTAGAGAGTGGGGTGCATCCACTCGTTTAGGGCTTTACTGGCCACTGTAGATGCTTTGGCTTATTCTAAGTGAGACAGGGAGTGTAGGAAGAGCTAGGAATATTCATAGGAATTCTGAGTGTTTACAAGGAGAATAAAAGTGGTGTCCTGGTAAATCATGGTAGGGTGGGGGTGGGGAGAGTCTGGGTTTGTGGCATTTGCTGATTTCCATGGACAGAGGCACCTGGTGGGCTACAGTCCATGGGGTCACAAAGAGTCAGACACGACTGAGAGTGAATAAAGATGCATGCATGCGTGGTGTAGATACTCCCATCATGGTTGACTTCAAGCTCCCAGGAGTCTAATAACCAACTCACAAAAATTCCTGAATATTTCATTATCAGCCCCAGCAGGCCCTGTGATCTTCATTTGCTGGTTCCACACTATATTCCATTTGGAGCAAGTGAGTTAACAGTCAGCTGGTGGCAAAACATACAAGAAAGCCTTCAATAAAAATCAGTCAGAAGATACCCAAGTTTAATAGATTTGGGATTCTGGAATCTAATTTCTCTTTACATGCTCTACCTTGTATTAAAGGATGAGTTAAAAAGAAGCACTTTTTCTTTCTTATCAGAATGTTCCTATTAAATAAATGGAAGATACATTGAACTATATTCAGTCTTGCCTATTTCTCATTATCCTTGACAGAAACATTATCAGAGACCAGCTTCATAAAAAGACCTATTGGGCTGTTGCTGTTCAGTTGCTCAATCATGTCTGACTCTTTGAGACCCCATGGACTGCAGCACACCAGGCTTCCCTGTCCTTCACTATCTCCCGGAGTTTGTGCAAACTCATGTCCATTGAGTCAGTGAAACCATCCAACCATCTCATCCTCTGCCGCCCCCTTCTTCTCATAAAAGATCTATTGGGTAAAAAATAAATAAGTTTTAATATACATCGGATCCATCAGAGGGGAAAAAGTAGATGAAAAGAAGAAGGCAGGCTTGGCCAAGCCAAAGAACGACACTAGACTTAGCAGGCACCAGGAGAAAAAAGAACTCTGCCGATTGTTTAGTCTAGCTCTGTATTTTTCACTAGAGGAAAGTGAAATGTATATCCAGAAATAAGACCCAAATTCAAGACAGCTTGGATAGACATCATGTCTACATAATGTGCAAGGAAAAACATGATCAAGATGGCACACAGTGACATTTGCATAAAAGAGGAGAGCATCCACATTCTTTCTCTGGTGTCAGAAGCCAGTATGGAACTCCTCAAGATTCCTGAATTGGTGCAATTTAATGCAGTTCAGCAGCCTCATTTAAACCATGCTCCTTCACTCAAAGGGGTGGAGGGAGATGATTAGGACTAAGGATGGCTCAGGACTCAGACCCCAGGGGAAGCCACAGGGGCCAACAGGGAGAAATAGAGTAGTAGAGGCCAAGAAAGGATGTAAAGCATTGATTTCCCTCACCGCTCCCAGCCCCTGGGGTAAGGGGCCTCTGGAGTAGCTTCAGGCTCTGTTCATTACTCTTTTCCCACCCCCAGCTTTAGCAAACACAGAGATATTTTTGACTGACTAATACCTGATGACTGGTGAGATTTTAGGGGTCCTCTCATCTCTAGGCAGTCATATGGGTCAATAACCAATAATCTTGGAGATTATTGTTGTTGCTCAGATGCTCAGCTGTGTCCAATTCTTTGCTACCCCATGGACTGTCGCCTGCCAGGCTCCTCTGTCTATGGGATTCTCCAGGCAAGAATACTACAGTGAGTTGCCCTAACCTCCTCCAGAGGATCTTCCTGACCCAAGGATTGAACTCACGTCTCCTGCCTTTGCAGGCACATTCTTTACTGCTGAGCCACAGAGGAAGCCCATAAATAGCATAAAATTTAACATTTTAACCACTTGTAAGTGAATAATTCAGTGGCATTAAGTGCATTCAAATGCTTAGCAACCATCCCCACCATCCATCTTCAGAACTTTTCCATCATTCCAAATAGAAACCCTATCCCACTAAACAATAACTTCCCATCCCCACATTTCCCCAGCCCCTGGTAACCCTCTTTATACTTACTGTCTCTATGAATTTACCTATTCTAGACACCTCATGTAAGTGGAATCACAATATTTGTGTTTTGTGTCTGGCTTACTTCACTTAGCATGTTTCCATATCCATGTTGTAGCAAGTATCAGAATTTTCATTTGTTTTTATGTCTGAATAATATTCCATTATATGTACATACCACTTTTGTTTATTCATTTATCCATAAATGGACTTATGGGGTTATTTCTACCTTTGGATATTGTGAATAATGCTGTTATGAACATGGATATACAAGTCTCTGAGTCCTGCTTTCAGTTATTTTGGATATATACCAATCTATGAATGTGATTGGGCTTCCCTGGTGGCTCAGATGGTAAAGAATCTGCCTGCAATGCAGGAGACCTGGGTTCAATCCTTGGGTCAGGAAGATCCCCTGGAGAAGGGAATGGCAACCCACTCCAGTATTCTTGCCTGGAGAATCCCATGGACAGAGGAGTCTGGTGGGCTACAGTCCATGGAGTTGCAAAGAGTCAGACACGACTGAGCAACTAATACTACTACTACTATAAGTGTGGTCACCGGCTCATACGATTACTCCGTTTAAATTTTTGAGGAACCAGCATACTGTTTCCCACAGCACTTATACCACTTTACATTCCCACCAGCCATGCATGAGGGTTCCCACTTCGCCTCATCCTCACCAACACTTGTTATTTTCCACTTTCTAACAATAGCCATCCTAACACGTGTACAATGTGGTTTTTTAATGCTACTCCTATGATTTTAACGTGTAACCAAGAGTTAAAAAAAAAAAGCATGCATGTGAGGCTTAATTTTTCACTTGAGTAAAATGGAATAAATGAATCCCCTCTTAAAGGGTGGATGTGATGAGTAAATGAGTACCCCATAAAAGGCAGGGCTTCCCGTCAGCAGTGAAGAATCCATCTGCAATCCAGAAGCCCCAGGAGACATTGAGCTCAGTCCCTGGGTGGGGAAGATCCCCTGGAGGAGGAAATAGCAGTCCACTCCAGTATTCTTGCCTGGAGAATCCCATGGATAAAGAAGCCTGGAGGGTATAGTCCATGGGGTCACAAAGAGTTGGATACGACTGAAGTGACTTAGCAGCCAGCAGCCGCAGCATGGAAGGCAATCAACACATGTTGGTCCCTCTCTCATCCCCTTAGATTTCTACTAAACTTCCTCCCTCAATGTCCAATAAAGCTCTGCAAAGTTTTAAACTATGTAGATTTGACAGAGGGCTGATTATAACTTCTGCTTGCTTTACCTATAGATCATGCAAAAGATGTCAAATGTGTCCTCCATCACCCTTAAATGGCACTACACCTGCACCCCACTTTCCTCTCCGATTGAGCATTCATGAGCTCTATTCTTAAACAAATAAGGAGCAGCTGTAATGCTGAAAGATTGCGTGGGATTGTACTTTAAAATGACAGCTCTGCCAACACTTTTAGTTTGTTGAAAAACTCCAACAAATTGTCTAGTTAAATTAATAAACATTTTGGCACCATAAAATCCTGAAACACTTGGCAATAGAAGCAACAAAATATTTTACAAGTAAAGTATACATGTACGACACTATAGAAATGTTCTCAGCGGTAAGTTACGATGGTGTTTAGTTTTAATTACTGTGTTTTCGTTCGTCTCTCCGTCACAAACCATGGCTTCGTTCATTGGTTGAACACTCATTGCATGCCCTTTCTAACGTGCTGGAGATCTGCAATAATGTTATTTTGAGGCTTCTTACAGAATCTACAGAAGGCCCCAGGAACCACAAATCAATCGGTCAGCGATGTAACGTCTAAAGTATTTGCAACAAAACACTGAACAATTGACTTGCACCAAAGCTGGAATCCAATCACGTTAAAGAAAAGGTGCCCAGCCAGATTTTCTACAATGCACAGCCACGGATCAGTGAAATATTGGAAAACCCAGAGTGACTGTGACTCACTGCTGAGCATTTATCCCGTGGTGTCAGAGTGTGGCAATCAACACAAAACAACTACATCAAGAGGTTTCCAGGGTGGACTCAAAAGTCTGTTAACGCAAACAAAGCTTCTTGCAACTTTCTATGTGCTCAAATCAATTCATACTGTTCACAGATTTCACAGGTTCCTCTGTGTAATCCAAAACTTTTTTCTGCGTTGAATTTTTATTTCAATTTCCATTGTGGATTTTTAAAATTAACTTATTTATTTTAATTAGAGGATAATTACTTTACAATCCTGTGATGGTATTTGCTATATATCAACATGAATTGGCCATAGATATACACGTGTCCCCTCCATCCTGAAACCTGCCACCCACCTCCCTCCTCACTCTGTCCTTCCAGGTTGTCACGGAACACCGGCTTTGGGTGCCCTACTTCATGCATCAAATGCACACTGGTTATCTGTTTTACATATGGTAATGTATATGCTTCAATGCTATTCTCTCAAACCATCCCACCCTCTCCTTCTCCCACTGAGTCACAACCCAGCAATCCCACTACCGGGCATATACTCCAAGGAAACCAGAAATTGAATAAGACACTTGTACCCTGATATTCACTGCAGCACTATTTACAATAGCTAGGACGTGGAAGCAACCTAGATGCCCATTGGCAGATGAATGGATAAGGAAGTTGTAGTACATATACAATGGAATATTACTCAGCTATGAAAAGGGACACATGTGAGTCAGTTCTAAAGAGGTGGAGGAACCTAGAGTCTATTACACAGAGTGAAGTCAGGAAGAGAAAGACAAATACCTTATTTTAATGCATATATATGGAATCTAGAAAGATGGTACCGACAATCCCACATGCAGGGCAGCAGAGGAGACACAGACATAAATCCGAAACTTTTGAAAGGTCAGACTTAGTTAAAAGTTTAACAGCTTCTGATTGGCAGGCTTCAGCTCCCCTGCCTTCCTCCCCCGTGTCTCGCTTCCTTTCCCTTCTGGGCATCACAGATGCGATGAGTGAATCCACTACTCGGACGAACTTATACTGGTCATTTGGGGAAGGTCTCTCTAATTAACGCTTAGGCTGAGGCCACACTTTCACGTGCACGTGAATCACTGAGGACTTTGGTAAAGTGTGGATTCTGCTCCATTATGTCTAGGGTGGGGCCTGAGTCCTAATACGCTTCCAGGATGCCCAGGCTTCTGATCGTGGACACTACTTAGTGTATCCAGGCCACCAGAGAATCCAGCCAAAGGGAGAGTGGGTGCACCACAGCCCAGGCAGCCTGGACCAGGCCAGCGACAGATCTGAAGAAGAGCAGTGACCAAGACAGGTGAGTACTGGCATGAAAGATGAGGCTGAAAAGGTAGACGAGAGCTGGGTCACTGGGTCAGGTGCCTATTAGGTATTAATACAAGGCACTGGGCTAGTCTCTGTCTGTCTGCTTGTGCCCAGTTATAGCTGACTTTTGGGGGACCCCGTGGACTGTAACTCACCAGGCTCCTCTGTTCATGGAATTTTCCAGGCAAAAATACTGAAGTGGGTTGCCATTTCCTCCTCCAGGGGATCTTCCCAACTCAGGAATCAAACCCACGTCTCCTGCATCTCCTGTATTGGCAGGTGGCTTCTTTACCACTGAGCCACAGGGAAGACCAGGCTAAGCTCTGGGGAAACAGAAATAAACAAAGCAAGCTTTTTTTTTTTTTTTCTTTTTGCAATTCAGGCAAATTATTTAATCTATATTTGGTTTTTGTTTGTAAAAATAGAATAGTAATACAGAAGTCTTTGTGTTATTAGGATTAAATACGCTGTTGCTTGTAACTTTACCTGATACTCATTAAGCCTTACAAAAGGACTGTCATGTATATATGCCAAAGACAGTTGCCCATCATGTCAATTTAAACTCATGTTAACAACTGTAAGCAGAATTTCATTGGCAATGATAAGGTAGCAGCACTTTACCTTTTAAAAAAAATTACTAAATGAAACCAAATGAAAAGTATCTTGGCAAGATCTATTTCCAAAAGGATATAGCAGCCTTAGAGCTTGCAATCTAGCAGAATTATTTTGTGGGTGGGAAACCGTTAATGATCTTTAAACAGAGAATAAATAAGATCTAACTGAAATCTTTAAAGGATCTCCCTGGATGCTCTGTAGAGAATGAACTGGAGGGGCATGGAGTTGGAAGGAGGAGTTCTGTTTACTCACTGGGTGAGAGGTACTCATGCGGATGGAAGGAGATTGCCGTCAGGACGTGTTTCTGAAGGAGAGTAACAGGACGTGATTGCAAGTGGTCCTATAGAGGTGTGACGAGAGAAAGAAGCATCAAGCATTACTCCTCATTTCTGGCAGAAGCAAGTGGGTAAATGAAAGTTATTTCTATGAAGAACAAGAAGGCTGGATAAGAAGCAAACTAACAGGAGGGAACAGATTTAGGAAGAGACATAACATTTGGGGATAGATTTCAAGATTTCTGAGTTCTGATTTTAGGTATGACTGTGAAAATCCAAGTGGAAACTTAAAAAACAAAAAGAAACAACAACAGCTGGACCTAGTGTTCTGGCACTTAGCAAGAAAGGTCTGTAGTACATATTTACATCTGAGAGTCATACGTGTTCAAATGATATTTAAGGCATAGGAATTATTAAAATCTTAAAGTCTTTATCAAGTGAGAAGAGAAGAGGACCCAGAACGAAGTCCCGAGGAATTCTAGCACTTAGAGTTTGGAGGTAAGGAAAGGAGATGGCAGGGAGGAGGGGGAGGATCTGAGCCAAAGAGAGGGGAAGAAAATCACCCAAGTGTAGAATCAAAGGAGCACACCCACCCCACCCCCACCACCCCCCGCCAAGAAAAGAGGAAGAGGTTTAATACTGAAAATTCCTCAGATCCCACTGAACTGAAAAATAAGAAGGCTATTGATGACTGTTATGTCTCAACTGTGTTCATCCAAAATGTATGTGTTGAAGTCCTATCCCCAAGACCTCACAATGTGACTATTTGGAGATAAGGCCTTTTAAAAGGTTATTGTTTAATTGTTAAGTCATGTCTGACTCTTTGCAACCCCGTGGACTATATCCACCAGTCTCCTCTGTCCATGGGATTTCCCAGGAAAGAATACTGGAGTGGGTTGCCATTTCCTCCTCCAGGGGATCTTTCTGAACCAGGGATCGAACCCACGTCTCCTGGCAGAGTCTGTACCATTGAGCCACCAGGGAAGCCCTAAGAATTACATAGCCCTGGATCAGACAGAGAAAGCTCAGGGGAACCTTATTTTAAAGGGATGACATTAAACCCAGCACAATAGGTGAATGAAGTTCTAATTAAGTGAGAGATGATGAAATTCAAAATGAAAGGCTTTCTTTCACTCAGGAATCTGAGGTTTGGTAGGGGGAGTGGGGAAAACCTAAAGATACAAAAATCAGAAGCCTTCTGGGGGCGGGAGAGATTATGAGAAGCATCAATTAGAACAGCTTTTTTCCAATTCAAATAGACTATTGGAACTCTCAGATCGCTAGGACTGAACTCTGATTAGGAAAAACTCTGGAGGAACTGCTCTCCAACTCCCTGGAGATCCCAAACATGATTTAGGTAAAAAGCTTTTAGTTTTACGGCTGGGGAAGGTAGCAGGAAAAGAAAATGAACTTCCTGCCAGTGATTCTTTCTCAAGCCCTGCCAATTCCCATGTCTGGGGAAACTAAAGAGTGTCCAACCTTGTACTGTAAGAGTGGCCACTGATCTCCAGCCTACCTGCGCTGGAGCATCCCGGCATCGTAAGGCTGCTGGCCGCCCAGCCTGGGATGGGGAGGAAGAATCCTGAGCTGCCATTCACCCTCCGCTGCACGACCTGTACGCCTGCCCAACAGGGCCATCAGCAGTAGGTGCCGGAGAGACACAGACCACTGGAGCAAGCAGCTGATGAAAAACAGAATCTTTTTCTCTTTGGCAGTTACGCCAATACCTGAAGCACGTCTCCTTCAGAGCTTTCCAAACCACTTCAAAAGCATGCTTTCTGGCATGGGTTGAGAAAGCCAGGCAAATAGCCCCCACGTGTATGGCCATCGGCCAAGATATTGATGAGGGGAGGCAGCCCAGGACCCACACTCAGGCCGTGGAGTGGTCCTTCTCAGAGCTCTCTTAGCTCCAGCAGACCTGGGCAGCATCTGAGGGAAGCAGAGTGGGGTTTTGTGATGTGCCTCCAGCCCAAAGGCGGCCAGTGTCCTAGACAACCAGCGCCACACTTCCCTGGACCCTGCCCACTTCCCGGTGGCCTGCTCAGGCCTCCTGACCCCAGATTTGCCTTGTGTCTCTGCCAAAACCAAGCAGCTGGGACTTCCCTGGTGGCTCAGTTCAATTCAGTTCAGTTCAGTCTTTCAGTTGTGTCTGACTCTTTGAGAGCCCATTAACCGCAGCACGGCAGGCCTCCCTGTCCATCACCAACTCCCAGAGTTTACCCAAACTCATGTCCATTGAGTCACTGATGCCATTCAGCCATCTCATCCTCTGTCGTCCCCTTCTCCTCCTGCCCCCAATCCCTCCCAGCATCAGGGTCTTTTCCAATGAGTCAACTCTTTGCATGAGGTGGCCAAAGTGTTGGAGTTTCAGCTTCAACATCAGTCCTTCCAATGAACACCCAGGACTGATCTCCTTTAGGATGGACTGGTTGGATCTCCTTGCAGTCCAAGGGACTCTCAAGAGTCCTCTCCAACAACACAGTTCAAAAGCATCAATTCTTTGGCGCTCAGCTTTCTTTATAGTCCAACTCTCACATCCATACATAGCCTTGACTAGATGGACCTTTGTTAGCAAAGTAATGTCTCTGCTTTTTAATAGCTGTCTAGGTTGGTCATAACTTTCCTTCCAAGGAGTATGCGTCTTTTAATTTCATGGCTGCAGTCACCATCTGCAGTGAGATTTTGGAGCCCAAAAAAATAAAATTCAGTGGTAATGAATCCACCTGCCAATGCAGGAGACACAGGTTCAACCCCAGATCCAGGAGATCCCACGTGCCAAAGAGCAACCACACCCATGAGACACTATTGCGCCTGTGCTCGAGAGCCGGGGAGCTGCAAGCACTGAGCCCACACGCCCTGGAGCCCGTGCTCCACAAGAGAAGCCAGCGCAATGAGAAGCCTGTGCACCACAACTAAAAGTAGCCCCCACTCACCACAACTCGGGGGAGAAAAAGAACATCAGAGTATTGTCGTGAGGGTTGAACATGAAGATGTTCAAAATTATTTAACACATCCAGTGCTTAACATAGGGTTGAGCGTACAGCAGGTAATCCATAAACATTTACAACCTTCCCAGTTCACGCACATCTCCAAATAGTGGAATTTCTGATTGAGACAAGAGATAGTTCCCAGAAGTCTTATGGGAGGCAGTCAAGTTTATTGCTAACCAATCAGGAAGTTTGCTGCAGATCAAAACATCCCTTTTATCACCAAGCCTAGAACTTGGTGAACAAGGGGGGAAACAATCAATATCCCTAAGAAGACACGAAAAGATTGACATCGTAACATAATTGGCTCACTGTACTTGTTCGCTCCATCTCCATTTAGATTTCAGTTCCACAAGGGTGAGCAAGTCGTCATAATGGCAGTGATTAAGATGGTATTTGGCCAAAGAACCCATCTCCACATGATGTCCCTAAGGAAGATATATATGTACAGACAACAAAGCACAGGAAAATAACAGTTTATTACTACCTGGAGATTTTCCCCAAATACACAGAGAGGTCACTGAGCTGAGTTGAATGCTGAAGGACTCTGTTTTGTGTGTGTGTGTGTGATCTGTTCAGTCATGTCCAACTCTTTGCAACCCCGTGGCCTATAGACCTCCAGGCTCCTCTGTCCACCAGATTCTTCAGGCAAGAATACTGGAATGGGTTGCCATTCTCTTCTGAAGGGGACCTTCCCAACCCAGGGATCAAACCCAGGTCCCCCGCATTGCAGGCAGATTCTTTACCATCTGAGCCACCAGGGAAGTCCTTGGTCAAATGCCAAAGCAAGCCAGAGACTCCTCCCACCTACTTCTCCCAAAGGTCAGACCCAAGTCTTAGATCTGGACACTCTCTTATGAGAAAGGGATGGAACACCTGTCAAGAGGAGGATGAGGACAGCAACCAGACAGAGAGTGGTCTTGAGGATGCCTGGGAAGCTTGCCTAGGTTTCATTTTATTCTTTCTTATTTGTTTTTGGTTGTGTGTTCAGTGAAAGAGAGTGGATCCTCTGCTGACAAGGATTAGAAAGCAGATGCATTTTATCCAGCATTTGAGGGAACGAAGGGGATTCAAAGAAAGAAATGATTAAACTTTTTCCCAAAAGGAGTAGTCGCAAGCTACATTAACTCTTCTGCTTGCCCATAAATCTTTACCTAGTCTCTAGAGGGACTTCCTTGGTGGTCCAATGGCTAAGAATCTGCACTCCCAATGCAGGGGGCCCGGGTTCAATCCCTGGTCAAGGAACTAGACCCCACATGCCATAACTAAGACCCAGTGCAGCCAAATAAAATAAATAACTTTTTTTTTTTAATCTTTACCTAGATCTGGGAAAGCTCAATGTCTACCCAGGGGCTCATAAAAGATCCTTAAACTTGACCAAGTATAAAAAGTCCTTTGGAGATGAAGTAAAAGGGAAGGGAAGGGTACAAGCTGTGGGATTTCTGTCCTGCACAAGCCAATAGTAACATCTCTACTTCTTACTGAACTGGTACACAGAGAGCCTTCAAAAGGTGCTTCCCCACTGACAATACCACAGGACTATTCCTCACCACAAACACTGAAGATTTCAAAGAACTTTTTTTTGTCTGTATTATGGTTCCCTCTTCACAGATTAAGTTGCTACCCAGAAGGAAGTGAGATTTCAAAAGGAAGAATGATAGCATTATCCAGGTCTTTAAAAAGCAGTGTTGGACAAAGGTAAATAGATCCTGGACTCAGAGAGACTTAGGATACACACTTCAGCTCTACCACTTATTGATTGTGTGATCTTGGGCAAGTTTCTCAAATTTAGTTCCTCAGCAAAATTGGACCAGTAAGAGGAGCCAACAGAAGGGTTTTGTGTGGATTTGTTTACAAATTCTATGGTGTGATTTCAAAGCATATGCTTTACCTGTAATGTTTTAAAGCCTCCTATGATATATTAAGCTATTAGAAGTCTCATGGATGTAATTCTGTAAAAATTCTGTAACTATAATGTGGCATAGATGAATGAATCTTTTGAGGAAATAGTCAAGTATGCTTTGTTTTTAAGAAATCCAGGCAGACAGTTTGGACAAGAATCAAGTCATAATTTCACATCATTTTTAGGGACTAGATCTTATCAGATGAGGTGCTATGGTC
The DNA here is from genome assembly GCF_019320065.1 of Cervus canadensis. Lineage (NCBI taxonomy): Eukaryota > Metazoa > Chordata > Mammalia > Artiodactyla > Cervidae > Cervus > Cervus canadensis. The sequence goes on from NC_057416.1 coordinate 17,686,361, forward strand.
TACATGTTTGTGATTTCTCAAAATTCATATGTTACAGTGCTCGTTTCGGCAGCACATGTACTAAAATTGGAACGATACAGAGAAGATTAGCATGGCCCGTGCACAAGGATGACATGCAAATTCATGAAGCGTTCCATATTTTTCTGGTCAACCACTTGTAAAATAATGAAACTAGAACACCTTCTAACACCATACACAAAAATAAACTCAAAATGGATTAAAGATCTAAATGTAAGACCAGAAACTATAAAACTCCTAGAGGAGAACATAGGCAAAACACTCTCCGACATAAATCACAGCAGGATCCTCTATGACCCACCTCCCAGAATATTGGGAATAAAAGCAAAAATAAACAAATGGGACCTAATGAAACTTAAAAGCTTTTGCACAACAAAGGAAACTATAAGCAAGGTGAAAAGACAGCCCTCAGATTGGGAGAAAATAATAGCAAATGAAGAAACAGACAAAGGATTAATCTCAAAATATACAAGCAACTCCTGCAGCTCAATTCCAGAAAAATAAATGACCCAATCAAAAAATGGGCCAAAGAACTAAACAGACATTTCTCCAAAGAAGACATACAGATGGCTAACAAACACATGAAAAGATGCTCAACATCACTCATTATCAGAGAAATGCAAATCAAAACCACAATGAGGTACCACTACACGCCAGTCAGGATGGCTGCTATCCAAAAGTCTACAAGCAATAAATGCTGGAGAAGGTGTGGAGAAAAGGGAACCCTCTTACACTGTTGGTGGGAATGCAAACTAGTACAGCCACTATGGAAAACAGTGTGGAGATTTCTTAAAAAACTGGAAATAGAACTGCCATGTGACCCAGCAATCCCACTTCTGGGCATACACACTGAGGAAACCAGATCTGAAAGAGACACGTGCACCCCAATGTTCATCGCGGCACTGTTTATAATAGCCAGGGCATGGAAGCAACCTAGATGCCCATCAGCAGATGAATGGATAAGGAAGCTGTGATACATATACACCATGGAATATTACTCAGCCGTTAAAAAGAATTCATTGAATCAGTTCTAATGAGATGGATGAAACTGGAGCCCATTATACAGAGTGAAGTAAGCCAGAAAGATAAAGACCAATACAGTATACTAGCGCATATATATGGAATTTAAAAAGATGGTAACAATAACCTTATATTCAGGACAGAAAAAGAGATACAGATGCATAGAACAGACTTTTGCACTCTGTGGGAGAAGGCGAGGATGAGATGATCTGAGAGAATAGCATTGAAACATGTATATTATCAAGTGTGAAACAGATCGCCAGCCCAGGATGGATGCATGAGACAAGTGCTCAGAGCTGGTGCACTGGGAAGACCCAGAGGGATGGGGAGGTAGCTGGGAGGGGGGATCGGGATGGGGAACACATGTAAATCCATGGCTGATTCATGTCAATGTATGGCAAAAACCACTACAATATTGTGATTAGCCTCCAACTAATAAAAATAAATTTTAAAAAAAAAGAAAGAAAGAAAAATTAATATGTTACAGCTCTAACCTACAATGGGATGGCATTACAAACTTTCCTTCTGGGAGGTGATTTAGTTTAGGTAAGGTCATGACGGTGAGGAACTCATAATGGGATTCCTGTTCTTGTTGGAACAGGAAGCGAGCTCTCTCAGCATGTGAGGACAGGCGCCATCTGCAGATCAAAAAGCAGATCCTGACCAGACGTGGAATTTGCCTTCATCTTGGACTTCCCAGACCCTACAACTGAGAGAAATAAGCAGTTTCATGTTTACGATAATATGTTATAGCAGCCCAAGCAGATTAAGACATAAGAATTCTCTTAAAAAGAAAAAAAATCCAGTTTAGGGCTTCCCTGGTGGCATAGTGGATAGGAACCCACCTGCCAATGCCGGGTACATGGGTTCGATCCCTGGTTCGGGAAGATTCCACATGGCACGCGGGAGCTAAGCCCATACATCGCCAACTACGGAAGCCCGTGGGCCCTAGAGCCCGAGCTTCTCAACAGGAGACGCCACTGCGATGAGAAGCCTGCGCACCGCAACCAGAGCGCAGCCCCCACTCACTGCAACTAGAAAAAGCCCGTGCAGCAACGAAGACCCCGTGCAGCCAAAAATAAATAATAAATTTTTTTAATCCAGTTTAAATGCAATCACCTGTCATCGTGAGATGCTGTCTCCTCCCTCCTCCCTTGAACTATGAGCTCTAGGGCTACGGCTCCAAGGAGCCAAACCTCTGCCTACATCTGAAGAGCATGGCCCTGCTCCTGAAGGATGTTTCTATCAAACAGCCTAGCAAAGAGCCTCTACCAACCGGACCGAAGCATCCCCGTGCTGCTCGCCAGCCAGCATCTGCGGAGCACACCTCTGTGGGTTGTGTTGGATCTCCAAGATGATTAATCCTCCCTCCAGACTGGAGTCTCAGCTGCAGCTGAGACACCTACATGCTGGTGTCAGATTTGCCATTAACGCCCTGCTTAGCTTTGAGCTTTTTCTTTTTGTGAGGTTTTCCAGTAGTCATGTATGGACAGTTGGACTGTAAAGAGAGCTGAACACTGAAGAAATGATGTTTTTGAACTGTGGTGTTGGAGAAGACTCTTCAGAGTCCCTTGGATTGCAAGGAGATCCAACCAGTCCGTCCTGAAGGAGGTAAGTCCTGAATATTCATTGGAAGGACCGATGCTGAAGCTGAAAAACTCCAATACTTTGGCCACATGATGGGAAGAACTGACTCATTTGAAAAGACCCTGATGCTGAGAAAGATTGAAGGCAGGAGGAGAAGGGGATGACAGAGGAGGAGATGGTTGGATGGCATCACCGACTCAATGGACATGAGTTTGAGCAAGGTTAGGGAGTTGGTGATGGACAGGGAGGCCTGGCGTGCTGCAGTCCATGGGGTCGCAAAGAGTCGGACACAATTGAGGGACTGAACTGAGTTAGCTTTGAGCACCAGACTCTGAACACGTGGCCATGACCACGTGTTCTGGCCAGTGGCTTCTCTCCCAGTTCCAATGGCCAGGCCAGTCAACCTGATGCCCCATCAGCCTTGGCCTTCAGTGAACAGCAGATCAAGTCAAGTCCGTCCAAGTCAGAACAAGATGACCTGCTGGCTCCCCATCTAGGGTTTTTCCTCCAATCCAGCAGCATATATACTAAGTATATATATGAAACAACCAGGCTTGCTTTATTTGCATTTTCACATTTTGCCACTTCCTAGAATTCTCTTTTTTGAGAATCCTGACCTCCCAACATTCCATAATCCTCTTGAAAGGGACACAGTAAATATGCCGTCTGCACAGTGCAAACAGAAGCTGATTTCATTTTTCCATCATCTGAAAAGCACAGAAGGTAATTTCTAAGCCAGCAGTAAAATCTATTTATAAAGAAAGCTGATTTGTCTTCAGCACTTTCCAGCACAGAGTTCAATTTATTTCCTTACCATAAAAAGAACCATTACTTTTGTTAAGCAACTGTAGTTGGTACATTTTAAAAATGTTTTAATTAAAAAAAAAAAATCCCAATTTGCAAATTAGAGTGTAAATAGCTTTCTTAAAATGGCCCATTTCAGACCCAGTTTGGTGATTGATGATTTCACTGTGCTTCAAGGCAAATGATTTCACAGTCATTGGGTGTATAATATAATGATGTTTTTATGAAGCTGTTAGTATCACTAAAAATATAATTATTATAAATGAAATTATAAGGGAAAAAGAGAAATCTTCACACTGAAAATGCCAAATTTTGTACTAAATCATAAACCATGATTCTGTAAGAAAAACTACACATTTCTTCTATGGGACAAACCTAATTGCACCCTGAAAACCTAATAATAATGGAAAAGGACCTACAGTGATATCCTGAGTCCCTTGTGTTCCTGGGATCGGCTGCCTTGTTTTATTGGTAGGGAAACAGCACCACCTTGTGGACAAATAAGAAAATGGCTACATTTTGCTCAAGTAACATCAGATGGTGTTAAAAAAAAAACAACACACCAGTTCTTTCAAGTTTCTGAAGCGCTTTCTACATGAATAGTGTTATATTTGTATTTAGAGGACAGCATAGTATTGCTGATAGAGATTTATAAATGATCTCAAAGCGCATTCAGGGAAATACATCCTCTAAATACAGCTTCAAGGATGCTTTCTAAATTCCAAATTTGGTTATGGGTACTTTTTTTAAGCAACACTTAACTTTTTTACACATTTGCCCAACACATGCCTGCCTTTTGTAGTAATAATCTTTTAGGCTTCTATTGAATTTAGTAGATATCAAAGTGCTTTCACATCTATTATCATTTTTTTACACTTTTTATTTGGCATTGGGGTATAGTCGATCAACAATGTTGTGACAGTTTCAGGTGAAGAGTGAAGGGACTCAGCCATACACATACACACACCCGTTCTCCCCAAAACTCCCCTCCCATCCAGGCGTCCGCGTAACATTGAGCAGAGTTTCATGCGCTATACAGTAGGTCCTTGCTGGCTATTCGTTTTAAATACAGCGGTGTGTACATGTCCATCCCAAACTCCCTAACTATCCCTTTCCTCTGGCAACCGTTAAGTTCCTTCTCTAAGTCTGTGAATGTCTTTCTGTTTTGCAAGTAAGTTCATTTGGGTATGGGAACCCACTCCAGTACCCTTGCCTGGAAAATACCAGGAGCCTGGGAGGCGACAGTCCATGGGGTCGCAAAGAGTCGGACACGACTGAGCGACTTTCCTTACTTACTTACTTACTTACTTACTTACAAGACTGACTTTTAAGACAACCAGAAGCTACTTGAACAAAATGCAGCCATTTTCTTAGTTGTCCACAAGGTGGTGCTGTTGGTTGGGACTAAGCTTTTCTGATAGCTCAGCCTGGATAATTTTTTAACACAACCTGATGCTGCTTGACAGAGGAAGAGATGATTGGATGGCATCACCGATTCGATGGACATGAATTTGAGTAAGCTCCGGGAGTTGGTGATGGACAGAGAAGCCTGGCGTGCTGCAGTCCACGGGGTCGCAAAGACTTGGACACGACTGAGCGACTGAGTTGAACTGCTGCTGCTGCTCCTGCTAAGTCGCTTCAGTCGTGTCCGACTCTGTGCGACCCCATAGACGGCAGCCCACCAGGCTCCCCCATCCCTGGGATTCTCCAGGCAAGAACACTGGAGTGGGTTACCATTTCCTTCTCCAATGCATGAAAGGAAAAGTAAAAGTGAAGTCGCTCAGTCGTGTCGGACTCTTAGCGACCCCATGGACTGTAGCCCACCAGGCTCCTCCATCCATGGGATTTTCCAGGCGAGAGTACTGGAGCGGGGTGCCATTGCCTTCTCCAGAACTGATGCTACTTGAGCAAAATGTAGCCATTTTCTTATTTGTCCACAAAGTGGTGCTGATGGCTGGGACTACAACGTACTTTTTAATAAGTTGCTCACAGTAAAAGAAACCATCAAAAATAAAAGGGCAATCTACAGAAATGGAGAAAATACTTGCAAATCATACATCTGTTAAGGGATTAATATTCAAAATATATAAGAAATTCAATAGAAAAAACTATTTAAAATGGACAAAAGAACTGAATAGATATCTTTCCAAAGGCCAACAGGTACATGAAAAGGCAATGTCACTAATTATTCAGTTCAGTTCAGTTCAGTCGCTCAGTCGTGTCTGACTCTGCAACCCCATGAATCGCAGCACGCCAGGCCTCCCTGTCCATCACCAACTCCCAGAGTTTACTCAAACTCATGTCCATCGAGTCGGTGATGCCATCCAGCCATCTCATCCTCTGTCGTCTCCTTCTCCTCCTGCCCCCAATCCCTCCCAGCATCAGGGTCTTTTCCAATGAGTTAACTCTTCACATGAGGTGGCCAAAGTATTGGAGTTTCAGCTACAGATTATTATTAGGGAAATGCAAATCAAACCACAATGAAATATCACCTCAGACCTGGAAGACAAGAGACAATAGCTTGCTACAACATTTCACTTATACCTTTCTCAGGGCACTTTGATAGCTAATAATAATAGCTAATATTTATGATGCACAATTCATCAGAAATTTAAAAAGTCTTTTCCTATATTTCTCAATATTCATCATTACCCTAGGAGATATCCCATTTTACAGCAGAAGAAACACAGTTATGTGGAGGTTATATAACTTACAAATGAGGGAGACCTGGGTTCAATCCCTGGATAGGGAAGATAACCTGGAGAAGGGCATGGCAACCCACTCCAGTCTTCTTGCCTGGAGAATTCCAAGGACAGAGGAGCCTGAAGGACTGCAGTCCATGGGGTCGCAAAGAGTGGGACACGACTGACTTTCACACACACACACACACACACATACACACACACACACAACTTTACAAAGTCATCACACTCAGAAAGGCAGCAAAGTTTGTCTACCGCAGCAGGCTATCTCCAGCAGCTACGCTCTTATTTTTTTACTTTTTTGGCTGTGCAGGGTCTTCGTTGATGCACGCAGGCTTTCTCTAGTTGCAGTGAGTGGGGGCTCCTCTTGGTTGCAGTTTGAGGGCTTCTCATCGCGGTGGCGTCTCTTGTTGCAGAACTCAGGCTCTAGAGCACAGGCTCAGTAGTTGTGGCACATGGCTTAGCCGCTCCGCACGCAGATGTGGGATCTTCCCGGACCAGAGATCGAACCCATGTCTCCTGCACTGGCAGGTGGATTCTTTGCCACTGAGTCACCAGGGAAGCCCTAAACTCTTAGTTATATGTTATATCACATCTCACTGCACATTATTTATTTAGATAAAGGCCCTCAGGATCAGACCCTGAGTCAAAACGTCTTTTGTATTTTCCTGCCACCAAGTGGTGTAGGAGACAAGAAACTGACATCCAAAGGCCTGCTGTTCCTTCTCACCCAGCCCGTCTGCTTCTGTCTTTCTGTCACAGCCCAACCTCGTCAAGTCACACTCTTCCGCTCCCTCCATTATCATACACCAGGCTTTAGAATCTTAATATTTTAACTGATGTTTAGGCAAGGTCTATTGTGAAGCAGGCATTGGTCGTGGGTGTAAAGGAGACAAGGATAAATAAGCACGTGGTTCCTGTGCTTTAAAAAGCACACAGTTAAGTTTTAGGATGAGAAATGAAGGCTCTTTGGGGAAACACAGGAAGTCATTCAAAGACGGCTTTTTGAAGGAAATAAAGGTAGGTAAGCAGCTAGAGCAGCATTCTAGGCAGGACAAGTAAAGGCAGAACTTTCAAGCATTTCCAATCAGTCTGTGAGGCTGGGATTAAGGCAGCATGGGTTCCGTGGTGGGAAAGAGGCCAAGATCACCAGTTCACTAAGTGCACTAGAATTCTCCCTCCTGAAAGCAGGAGGCCTCCCTTTAATAGACTTTAGGGATAATGACTTTTCATACTGTCCATGGGGTTCTCCAGGCAAGAATACCAGAGTGCGTTGCCATTTCCTTCCCCAGTGCAAAACAGAAGGGGGAAAAGGGGGAAGCAGTGATAGATTTTATTTTCTTGGGCTCCAAAGTCACTATAGATGGTGATTGTAGCCACGAAATTACAAGACCCTTGCTCCTTGGAAGAAAAGCTATGACAAACCCAGACAGCATATTAAAAAAGCAGAGATATCACTTTGCTGACAAATGTCTGTAGTCATGCACGGATGTGAGAGTTGGACCATAAAGGTTGAAGGCTGAAGAACTGATGCTTCCGAACCATGGTGTTGGAGAAGACTCTTGAGAGTCCCTTGGACAGCAAGGAGATCAAACAAGTCAATCCTAAAGGAAATCAACCCTGGATATTCATTGGAAGGACTGTTGCTGAAGCTGAAGCCTCAATACATTGGCCACCTGTTACAAAGAGCCGACTCACTAGAAAAGACCCTGACGCTGGAAAAGATTGAGGGCAAGAGGAGAAGGGGAAAATAGAGGATGAGATGGTTAGATAGCACAATGACTCAATGGACATGAATTTGAGCTAACTTCGGGAGACAGTAGAGGAGAGAGGAGCCGTAGGTGCCACAGTACATGGGGTCACAGAGTGGGATAGGACTTAAGAGATTCAACAACAAAAACAGGGGGGATAATGATCAGCTGTTTCTTTAGAGGGATCACTTGGCACTACAGTAGATGGTATGGAAGGAAGAGACGATGGGATCAGGGAAGTAGATTATAAAACTGTTGAAGAGATGGGAGCAGGGACTGAAGCTGTGTGAGCCTCTTAAGACCCACCCTATATGGAGAAAGACCTCTGAATGGATTAGCTTTCCCTGTCTCCCGCCTGCCCATCTCCACCCAAAATCCTGCAACGCTAGTGAAATCTTCCGCCCAAACGTTGACACTTAATTGTCTTTTATTTTATTCCGTTTGTTTCCTCTGCATTACTCGAGTCTCCGTAAGTACGAACAGTACAATAAACGTTTGCGGAATTGAGAAGGCTTGTGAAGTCGCCCAAGGCCAAACAACTCGCCCTGTGTTACTCAACGACCCCACCTCACACGCGGGCCCAACCCTTGGCTGCGGCGCAGTCAGGACCAGTCCACTGAGCCGCTTCCGGAGGGTAGATTGAGTCATCGCATCCCTAATCTAATTATCGCCTCCTCCCAAGATCTCGCAGGCGGACTCTCTCCAGACCGGCTCCAGACACCCAGCTCGGCTGCGAGACCCGCCACGTCCACCAGAGGGCGCGTCTCCCTGGCTTCCGCATTCGGAAAAGCCCGTTCTCAGGGCGCAGCCAGAAGAAAAAAAAAAAATCTGGATCTATTTCGGCCCTCTGCGGATGCCGTACCCAGGCTGTAAACAGGAAGTGGAATTCTATTTGGGAGTTGACGTTGGGGTGAAAAAAGGCCAGGGACATGGGGGAGACGCGCCCACTCCGCTGGTGAGTGCGTTTTCGGGGAGCTCGGGCCGTCTCCACTTTTGTGCCTCCCTCGCCTGCTCCGGCTCCGGTTCACGTGTTTTGCCACGACCATGGCCGAATACTCCTATGTGAAGTCCACCAAACTCGTGCTCAAGGGAACCAAGGCCAAGAGGTAAGGACGCGGGTTTGCGTGGGAGATTCTCGCCCTCTTTCTCGACTCCCCTCACCCTTCCCCTCCCTGGGGCGAGTATCCTGGGGCCGCTGGTAGCTGTCATTCAGGCTCCCGGTCCTTGGGCCTGGCCTCCTGCCGGGATGCACAGATGTTGCGCGCACCTGGGGGACCAGGAGCCCCAAAGTCGGATTTCCCTTGATGAACGCCCACCTCCATTCCTATGCTTGGTAGGACTGTGTTAGTCTGGTCGTGTGGATTATAACAGTAACTCCCTTTATTAGGGATAACTCTTTTCAACATGGCTTCACTGCCACCTTTTAAAAAAATTAATTTTAATGCAATATGCAGATACGGATTTTGAAAAGGCTATGGGTTCAAACCTGGACTCCACCAATTACTAATCTTGTGGCAGGTTCGTCAGTATCTTTGAGCTTCCTCTTGGGAGGGGATTAGTGATACTCCAAAAGGGTTGTTTTGAGGATTAAACGAGGTGATGTGTACAGTAAATAAGTAGAGCCAAACGCGAGGAAGAAGTTACCCTGGTGATTTATGAGTATGAGATTTTTTAGGAAAAGATACCTGCTCACTCATACCTACACCTCTTTTTTAACTAGTAGATTTGCTCAGGATTGATCAATTTACACAAATGCTGAGCATTTCATCCTGGTCCCAGTGATAAGAGTTTTCGGTAATTTTAGATGGGATGGAAGGAAAGTGTCAAGAAGCAAGCTGAAGCCACTACTCTTAAGAACTCTGCCTAGGGGTCTGGGATTAAGAATTTATCCTGAATACATGCGAAACTGTTACTGCCTGAATTCATAGGAGGGAGGAGAGAGTTAGCTTCTGAAAGCTTATTTTGTGATGAAAATGCAAACAAGTGTGTCTTGTAATCATTATAACTATCAATATAATTAACACATAAAGCATTTCATATGTGCCAAAAACTGTTGTAAGCAATGCCTATTAACTTTTTTTAAAGTCACTCGGGTTTTTTATTGTTGAGACATACTACATATACTATAAAGTTCGCCCTTTTAAAGTAGAATTCAGTGGGTTTTAGTGTATTCACAAGGCTCAACACTGTTGAGTTGCTGAACGTTTGCATCCTCTTAGGAGGAAGCCCACCATCATTAGCAGTAACTCCACATTCTGCTCATCCCCTAAACCCTGGCAACCACTAACCACCTTTTGTCTGTATCAGTTTGCCTCATAAACATTCCATATAAATGGAATCATACAATATGCAGGGTCGGACACGACTGAACGATACAATATGCAGCCTTTTGTATCTGGCTTCTTTTACCTAGAATAACATTCTCAAGATTCATGTATGTTGTATCAGCACTCATTCCTTTTATGGCTGAATAATATTCCATTAAGGGCTTCCCAGGTTGGGAAAGACTAGAGATCTCTTCAAGAAAATTAGAGATACCAAGGGAACATTTCACGCAAAGATGGGCTCGATAAAGGACAGAAATGGTATGGACCTAACAGAAGCAGAAGATATTAAGAAGAGGTGGCAAGAACACACTGAAGAACTGTACAAAGAAGATCTTCACGACCCAGATAATCACGATGGTGTGATCACTCACCTAGAGCCAGACATCCTGGAATGTGAAGTCAAGTGGGCCTTAGGAAGCATGACTATGAGCAAAGCTAGTGGAGGTGATGGAATTCCAGTTGGGCTATTTCAAATCCTGAAAGATGATGCTGTGAAAGTGCTGCACTCAATATGCCAGCAAATTTGGAAAACTCAGCAGTGGCCACAGGATTGGAAAAGGTCAGTTTTCATTCCAATCCCAAAGAAAGGCAATCCCAAAGAATGCTCAAACTACCGCACAATTGCACTCATCTCACACGCTAGTAAAGTAATGCTCAAAATTCTCCAAGGAAGGCTTCAGCAATACATGAACCGTGAACTTCCAGATGTTCAAGCTGGTTTTAGAAAAGGCAGAGGAAACAGAGATCAAATTGCCAATATCTGCTGGATCATCAAAAAAGCAAGAGAGTTCCAGAAAAAACATCTATTTCTGCTCTATTGACTATGCCAAAGCCTTTGACTGTGTGGATCACAATAAACTGTGGAAAATTCTGAAAGAGACGGGCATACCAGACCACCTGACCTGCCTCTTGAGAAACCTGTATGCAGGTCAGGAAGCAACAGTTAGAACTGGACATGCAACAATAGACTGGTTCCAAATAGGAAAAGGAGTATGTCAAGGTTATATATTGTCACCCTGCTTATTTAACTTATATGCAGAGTACATCATGAGAAACGCTGGGCTGGATGAAGCACAAGTTGGAATCAAGATTGCTGGGAGAACTATCACTAACCTCAGATATGCAGATGACACCACGCTTATGGCAGAAAGTGAAGAGGAACTAAAGAGCCTCTTGATGAAAGTGAAAGAGGAGAGTGAGAAAGTTGGCTTAAAGCTCAACATTCAGAAAACTAACATCATGGCATCTGGTCCCATCACTTCAAGGCAAATAGATGGGGAAACAGTGTCAGACTTTATTCTTTTGGGCTCCAAAATCACTGCAGATGGTGATTGCAGTCATGAAATTGAAAGATGCTTACTCTTTGGAAGGAAAGTTATGACCAACCTAGACAGCATATTAAAAAAACAGAGACATCACTTTGTCAACAAAGGTCCATCTAGTCAAGGCTATGGTTTTTTCTAGTAGTCATGTATGGATGTGCGAGTTGGACTATAAAGAAAGCTGAGCGCTGCAAAATTGATGCTTTTGAACTCTGGTGTTGGAGAAGACTCTTGAGAGTCCCTTGGACTGCAGGGAGATCCAACCAGTCCATCCTAAGGGAGATCAGTCCTGAATATTCATTGGAAGGACTGATGTTGAAGCTGCAACTCCAAAACTTTGGCCACCTGATGCGAAGAGCTGACTCATTGGAAAAGACCCTGATGCTGGGAAAGATTGAGGGCAGGAGGAGAAGGGGATGACAGAGGATGAGATGGTTGCATGGCATCACTGACTCGATGGACATGGGTTTGGGTAAAGTCCACGAGTTGGTGATGGACAGGGAGGCCTGGCATGCTGTGGTTCATGGCGTCGCAAAGAGTCGGACACTGAGTGACTGAACTGAACTGAACTGAAGGTGGCTCAGTGGTAAAGAATCCCCCTGCCAATGCAGGAGACGCAGGTTTGATCTCTGGGTGAGGAAGGTCCTCTGGAGAAGGAAATGGCAGCCCACTCCAGTATTCTTGCCTGGGAAATCCCATGGACAGAGGAGCCTGGTGGGCCACAGTTCATGGGGTTGCACATAGTCAGACACGACTGAGTGGCTAAACCACCACCAGTGCTCCATTATATGGATATAACACATTTTGTTTATCCATACATCAGTTGATGGACATTTGGGTTTCCATTTTGGAGACTCTCATGAATAATGCTGCTATGAATATTCTTTTTTTTTTCCCCCACCCACCCCCTCCCCTCTATGAATATTCTTATGCAAGTTTCTGTGCGGACCTATGTTTTCATTTCTCTTGGGTGTACACCTAGGAGGAGAATCGTTAGATCCAATGGTTTCCATAAACCTAATTCCATACTTTTCAAGAACTCCAAACTCTTCTGGTTGCATTGTTTTACATTTTCACAAGTAATGTATGAAGATTATGCCTTAAGTCCTAATCCTCACAGTAAGAGTTGGGTTAAATTGTTATCCTTATTTGTATAGGTGGGGACATTGACAAATTAAGTAAATTCTCCAAACAAATCACAGAGCTAAGAAATGACAGAATCAGGATTCTAAAAGGCAGTCTGGCTCCAGAGTCTGTTCTCTTTAACTGCAACACAATACGAACAGAATCAGAAGTAACTTCTCTGTATTAGAAGTAAAAGGGTATATCAAGGTATATTGTTATATATCAGTAATTTATATACCAGTGTACATCTTAGAAGAGTCCTCTAAGATTCCATCGGATAATATTTAGTATGCAAATCAATATATCTAAACTCATCTATATAAATTATCCCCTGTAGTAAGAAGAAAAAGAGCAAAGAGAAGAAGAGAAAAAGAGAAGAAGATGAAGAAACTCAGCTTGATATTGTTGGTGAGTCAATTTTCTATTACTTCATTCTGAGAAAAGTTAGCATTGGTTGAGATCCCCTTAAAAATATTTTCCTAGTAGAGATAAGTAGTAAAAAGAAAGTCGAAGGAATTTATGGCCGACTCACATTTGTCTAAAATGCTCAAATACTAGAGTTATAGGTTTCTTTTATGTTCTAGCATGGTTGATGTCTGATGCCTTTTCTTCATCGTCAAAACAAAGCGCAGGAGAGAGGACACACAGGTCTCTGACTTCATAGGTGCCATCGTTAGACTACCTAATAGCCCAGAGATTCTGATAGATCATTTTAAAGGGCTGATACCTATAAATATCATTAAACCAAATACAGTATACAAATTATTTTCTCTCTTTTCATCATATTGATATCCAGATATCATACTGATAGACTTCCTTTCTCAACAAAGTGCTTTGGTGTCTTTGTCAAAAATCAGTTGACTTTATATATGTCAGTCTATTTATGGACTCTGTTCCTGCAGTTTGTCTGTTGTTCTTTTGATATATTTGTCTTGATTACTGTCATTTCATAAAGTCTTGAAATCAGGTGGTGTGAATCTCCCAGCTTTATACTGTACTTCTTTATAGTCTTGTAGATCCTTTGTTCAGTTCAGTTCAGTTGCTCAGTCGTGTCCGACTCTTTGCGACGCCATGAATCACAGCACGCCAGGCCTCCCTGTCCATCACCAACTCCCGGAGTTTACTCAAACTCATGTCCATTGAGTTGGTGATGCCATCCAGCCATCTCATCCTCTGTCGTCCCCTTCTCCTCCTGCCCCCAATCCCTCCCAGCATCAGGGTCTTTTCCAGAGTCAACTCTTCAACTCTTCGCATGAGGTGGCCAAAGTATTGGAGTTTGAGCTTCAGCATCAGTTCTTCCAATGAACACTCAGGGCTGATCTCCTTTGGGATGGACTGGTTGGATCTCCTTGCAGTCCAAGGGACTTTCAAGAGTCTTCTCCAACACCACAGTTCAAAAGCATCGATTCTTCAGCGCTCAGCTTTCTTCACAGTCCAATTATCACATCCATACATGACCACTGGAAAACCCATAGCCTTGACTAGACAGACCTTTGTTGACAAAGTAATGTCTCTGCTTTTTAATATGCTATCTAGGTTGGTCATAACTTTCCTTCCAAAGAGTAAGCATCTTTCAATTTCATGACTGCAGTCACCATCTGCAGTGATTTTGGAACCCAAAAGAATAAAGTCTGACACTGTTTCCACTGTTTCCCCATCTATTTGCCTTGAAGTGATGGGACCAGATGCCATGATGTTAGTTTTCTGAATGTTGAGCTTTAAGCCAACTTTCTCACTCTCCTCTTTCACTTTCATCAAGAGGCTCTTTAGTTCCTCTTCACTTTCTGCCATAAGCGTGGTGTCATCTGCATATCTGAGGTTAGTGATAGTTCTCCCAGCAATCTTGATTCCAACTTGTGCTTCATCCAGCCCAGCGTTTCTCATGATGTACTCTGCATATAAGTTAAATAAGCAGGGTGACAATATATAACCTTGACATACTCCTTTTCCTATTTGGAACCAGTCTATTGTTGCATGTCCAGTTCTAACTGTTGCTTCCTGACCTGCATACAGGTTTCTCAAGAGGCAGGTCAGGTGGTCTGGTATGCCCGTCTCTTTCAGAATTTTCCACAGTTTATTGTGATCCACACAGTCAAAGGCTTTGGCATAGTCAATAGAGCAGAAATAGATGTTTTTTCTGGAACTCTCTTGCTTTTTTGATGATCCAGCAGATATTGGCAATTTGATCTCTGTTTCCTCTGCCTTTTCTAAAACCAGCTTGAACATCTGGAAGTTCACGGTTCATGTATTGCTGAAGCCTTCCTTGGAGAATTTTGAGCATTACTTTACTAGCGTGTGAGATGAGTGCAATTGTGCAGTAGTTTGAGCATTCTTTGGGATTGCCTTTCTTTGGGATTGGAATGAAAACTGACCTTTTCCAATCCTGTGGCCACTGCTGAGTTTTCCAAATTTGCTGGCATATTGAGTGCAGCACTTTCACAGCATCATCTTTCAGGATTTGAAATAGCCCAACTGGAATTCCATCACCTCCACTAGCTTTGCTCATAGTCATGCTTCCTAAGGCCCACTTGACTTCACATTCCAGGATGTCTGGCTCTAGGTGAGTGATCACACCATCGTGATTATCTGGGTCGTGAAGATCTTCTTTGTACAGTTCTTCAGTGTGTTCTTGCCACCTCTTCTTAATATCTTCTG
Source organism: Cervus canadensis (assembly GCF_019320065.1). Taxonomy (NCBI): domain Eukaryota; kingdom Metazoa; phylum Chordata; class Mammalia; order Artiodactyla; family Cervidae; genus Cervus; species Cervus canadensis. Next base: position 17,701,672 of record NC_057416.1, read on the forward strand.
CTTCTGTTAGGTCCATACCATTTCTGTCCTTTATCGAGCCCATCTTTGCATGAAATGTTCCCTTGGTATCTCTAATTTTCTTGAAGAGATCTCTAGTCTTTCCCATTCTGTTGTTTTCCTCTGTTTCTTTGCATTGATCGCTGAGGAAGGCTTTCTTATCTCTCTTTGCTATTCTTTGGAACTCTGCATTCAGCTGAGAATATCTTTCCTTTTCTTCTTTGCTTTTCGCTTCTCTTCTTTTCACAGCTATTTGTAAGACCTCCTCAGACAGCCATTTGCTTTTTTGCATTTCTTTTCTATGGGGATGGTCTTGATCCCTGTCTCCTGTACAATGTGACAAACCTCCGTCCATAGTTCTTCAGGCAGTCTATCAGATCTAGTCCCTTAAATGTATTTCCTTTGTATTTCCATATAAATTTTACAATCAATGTATTACTTTCTACAATAAATCCTGTTGGATTTTCCAGAACTGTACTGAATCTAGAATCTAGGTCATTTGGGGAGAGTCAACATGAAGTGTACTTGGTCAGTATAGCACAGAACATATAAAATACAAATAATTTTATTTCACTAACTGCTACATTTTTAAGAAAGAATTAATGATCATAGGATATTGATAATGATTCTGAGTAAAGCTTTTTTTTTTACTGACAACAATTATAACTAAGTCAGAAATAACTCAATTATCGTGCACACCTCTCACTAAATTATTGTAGTAAAACACACTTAATATGAGCCCTTTCTTAGTGTACAGTTCAGTGTCAGTAAGTGCATTCCCACTACTGTGCAGCCATTACCACCCTCCGTCTCCAATTCAAGGTGAATTTTTTTTTTCATCTTACAAAACTGAAACTTTACACCCATTAAACTATAAACGCCTGTACCTCCCTCTCCTCTAGTCCCTAGGAACCACCATCCTGTTTTTTATCTCTCTGAATCCAACTACTCTAGAACTGCAAAATTTAAAAAAAGTTATAATGACAACAGCAGCAAGTAAGAACCTTCTGTCACAAATACAAAATGTAAATTTAAGTGATTGATTTTATCTTTTAGGAATCTGGTGGACAGTAACGAACTTTGGTGAGATTTCAGGAACCATAGCAATTGAAATGGATAAAGGAACCTACATACATGCACTTGACAATGGACTTTTTACACTGGGAGCTCCACATAAAGAAGGTTTGTGTCTGTAGAGGCAATGGGATGGAAAAGGCCACTTGAAGTTAATATTTTATGGCATTAATTCACTTACACCAAGTCCTAACTAATTGCAAATACATGCCAAAGGAGTGAATCCATTGATTTGACTCTTCCACTTTTTTCCTTCCTCACTATTTACCAGTTATTGGCAACTCCCTCTTTGCAGTGTAAGCATTTGAAAACATTCTGTGTAATTCCAAAAGGGTATCCATGGCAATCAAAACTATTGTAAATAATTGAAATAATAAAAGGAAAGAAAAAGAAAACCTAGATGAATCGAAAGTTTGAATTCCTTCACTCTTTAGACCTTTTGCCACAGCTAACCCGGGGCACTGTTAATCTGACGTTTTCTCTTTTCTTTTAGCCCCTGGGAAGAAGCACTAATGAGACACAAAGTAATTAGAAAATCACAAAGAGCTTTTTGTCCAAATGGTCATCCCTTGAATAAATTAAACCATTTTAGTTTTTTCAACATTAAGTGCTTATTTGTCTATGTGCTGACTGCATTTTAAAATGCAAGGAGATAGTATCTTGGAAGTAACTAAATAAATAAGCATCATGCTGACCTATCTCATTAGATATGTAAAACTAAACTTTAGTTTTTTTGTTTTTTTTTAACATACGCTTCTCATTGACTGTTAGAGACTTTTTAAATAAACTAAAGTTTAGTTTTACATACAGAAGATTAAGTATTCTTTTTTTTTTTTTTGGCTTAAAATAACACAAATTTATTACTGTCACACAATTCTAGAGGTCAGAAGTCCAAAGTGAGTCTCGATGATCTAGAATCAAGACGTTAACAGAGCTGCATTTGAAGATAAAGTAACTCTTGATACTATGAATACTATATCATGTGTTAAGTTGCTCAGTCATGTCCGACTCTTTGTGACCCTGTGGACTGTGTAGCTTGCCAGGCTCCTCTATCCATGGGATTCTGCAGACAAGAATACTAGAGTGGATTGCCTTTTCTTACTCCAAGGGATCTTCCCAACCCAGGGATTGAACCCACGTCTCCTGTGTTGGCAGATGGGTTCTTCACTGTCTGAACCACCAGGGAAGCCCATATACTGTATTATAATTACATAATATAATATTCTTACATTTGGTTTTAAAAGAAAAAGAACTACTTTTTTTTAAGCCAAAGAGTATTTTTACATGTATAAGAAATGTCAAATTTACTTCAAAATGTTTTCTCTTGTAGTTGATGAGGGCCCTAGTCCTCCAGAGCAGTTTACAGCTGTCAAATTGTCTGATTCCAGGTAAGCTTGAGTTGAACTATAATTAATACATTGTAATACAAGATGGTACATTATAATAGGATATATCCATTAAAAGTGGTGTTTTTGAAGAATAATGAATTTGGGAAAATATTTGCTGCATAAAATAAGGTATTATATAGTACTTGTATTTAAAAAGTTGAATATTAAACGGTATACACAGAACCACTTGTCCAGTATGGTAGCCACTTGCCACACATGGCTTTTGAACATTGGAACTGTGGTTAATCTAAATTTTATACACACGTTTTTATGTTCCATATTTAATTTTCTCTCAGTTTTTAACATTTAACTACTTTATTAATTTGAAGAATTGCCCTGAAATCTGGCTATGGAAAATACCTTGGTATAAATTCAGACGGACTTGTTGTTGGGCGTTCAGATGCAATTGGACCTAGAGAGCAGTGGGAACCCGTCTTTCAAGATGTAAGTACTATTGTTTTTTTTACAAGCTCCTTCTCAGCATAGGAGAAAGTCTCTAACAGTCAACAAGAGGATATATTCAGACAAAACAAAAAAGTGCAATAATATAATGCATTAAATTTTTACAAATTAACGTGAATTCATAACCTTCAGAAGATCTCAAAAAATAGTGCAACACAGCGAAAAAAACACAACAATCAACAGAGTGAAAAGACATGCTGTAAACTGGGAAAAAGTACTTACAAGCTAGATATCTGTTAAAGGGTTAATGTCCAAAATATATAAGAAACTCATTCAGTTCTCTGAGATCTGCTCTTACTGAAGTGGATCAATGATGAAAATAGCCAAATCTGAGCATCAGAAGACCTTTTAGTCTACCTGATACATGATCTCTGTAGTTCTGAGAAGCTAAAGAATTTAAAATAAAGTGTGTGTGTGTTTGTGTGTGAGTAAAGGTGACAGTAGATTACTGAGAACTTTATTGATGGGTGAGTGTGTGTGTGTGTGTGTGTGTGTGTGTGTGTGTATGAAAGGCTGATGAGTTCTGAGCAATGATGAAAAGGTTTTATTACTATGGACCTTTATAACTGTGAAGGTTTCTACACTTGATCTGAGCTCAGAATTAAAAAAAAGAAGAAAGAAACATTCAATAGCAAAAACAAAACATTTTTTTCTAATTGGCAAAGAAACCGAATAGCTATTTCTCATTATATCAACAGAAGAGGCCAGCATATCATAAGGCAATATGATGAGTCAGATACTACCAGTCATACAGAACTTTAGGGATTTTCATTTCACTTTATTTTGGGGGAAGACGCTACGTTTTAAAATCTTAAAGAAAGACTTAAAAGTCCCTGGTTTAACAAGTAAAACTTTAACACAGAAAGCGGAAAAATCAGCAGCACAGATTTAAATCACCTTGGACTAAATCACAGCCACATCCCAGCGCACCAAGAGGCATGCAGATGACAGAAAACTCAATCCTCACTCCCTCAAATAAGAAATTAAATCAAACCCATATTATTAGCACTTTGGTCAATGGATATGATAGATTAAATTCTTCCTACACCCACAAGTCCCTCAGACATTGATTCTTAAAAGGGCTGAGCAATAAATTCAAAGGCATCAAAGCCTAGCTTTTCTGTTTTTTTCTGCATTTCTTTCTTTTTTTAATGTTATGGAAGTATAGTTGGTTATACTTCAACTGTGATTTTTTTTATGTTTTCTAATTATGGAGGAAAATCTTAAAATATTGCTATTTGAGTAAAATACATTATAATTTATTTTCTTTAAAGAAATTAGCTTTAAAGCTAATTAAAACAAACTGACTAAATCAATTATATCCCAATAAATCTTTGCAGCCAAAGGAAATAATTCTAGTCCATATAGTTAGAATTTAGTCCTACTAAATCTAATAGAATATACTAAAAGTATTTAATGTAATTATCTTTGAGTAGTAAGATTATAAATGACTTTGATTTATTTTTCTATGTTTTTTTATCTTCCAGGTTTTCTTCACATTCTCTTTCCTGATTCCTTTTAGATTTGGGAAGAAATCAGTTTAATCTCAAGAATTCTTTTGCAGATATTCTTATAACTTGTTATTTTGTTTTATTTAGGGGAAAATGGCTTTACTGGCCTCCAATAGCTGTTTTATTAGATGCAATGAAGCAGGTGATATAGAAGCAAAAAGTAAAACAGCAGGAGAAGAAGAAATGATAAAGGTAATCATGAGCATTTTCTATAGACTAGTACACGTCACATATATGATATGACTACATCTCTTTAAAATGTTGCAGTCTGTTCCACACTCACCATGTGTAATGCATTAGTGAGGGCCATGGTGGAAGGCACAAAGAAATGAAAAAAAGCCTTTTTTAAAGTGGCCTAATCCTTATAAATAAAGCATAAAAATCCATGTTACATTTTCTCTACTATCATCATAACTTAAACATGTCTATCAAGTATGTGTATACATTTTGTTTTAAGTTCTGTGTCATATATTTTTTACTTTTTAAATATTTTCAGTTTTCATAATCTTCAGTTTTACAGTCTTACACTATTCTTTCTAACCTCAAAAAATATCACTAATCTTTTAAAACAAGAATGTTAATACCAGTAACTCTTCATTTCATCATTTGGAGTTGACTGATGGAGAAAGAAATACCATTCTAGATAGCTCAGGAATTAGAAGTTTTAGTATATCTGCCATGGTTTTCTCAAAAGCCATTTTCACTGCTAAAAATGTCCCAAAAAAAATTAAATCTAAAACCTAGATTTTCTTTTGTTGTAATTTTTAAAAGTGTTAGTCATAATGTTTTTCAGTTATTCAGTACATAAAACTAAAGCAAGTAGCTTCAGGAACATGCGAGATTGTCTTTAGTGTTCCCCTAAGGTAGTTAACTGTTACCTTTTAACTGTCCAGGGGAGGAACAGCCTCTAACCCTCCTTAAATCCTCAGTGTTTTGATCAGTCACTGCAGGAAGTCACACAGCTAAAGTGGAGACAGAATGTGTACCCAGGCCCAACTGACCCTAGAAGTTACATTCCACAGCACATCGCTTCTCCAAAAACAAGTCACTAGAAAAATGCTGGTGGAGCATTCTCTGGTGGTCCGGTGGTTAAGACTCCAAGCTTCCACTGCAGGGTCACGGGTTCTGTCCCTGGTCAGGGAACTAAGATCCCACTCACCTATTTATTTCATTTGTAATTATATTTAATTTTTTGTGTCATGTTTAAATTATTTATTTGGATTACATTATAAAAGTATGATTATTGAAGACAAACAGTGCAACTCTATGAGCAGTACTTTGCACATCTACAGAAGAAAAAAAAAAATTATGCTCTATTTTATCAACAGTTGCAGCTGTTTTTATATGAAGTACCTGTCAGGTTTCCCTAACCTGTTTGGTTAGGCCGGTACCTGGAACCTCTGAGCAGTGATAATCCAGGACTCTGTCCACCCTCCCTTCCACACTGCAGGCTCTGCTTGTCTGTGTCAGCGTCCACCTTCATACGCTGGCCTTATCTACCAGAACACATCCCTTCCTGCCAAGGGTGGTATAGTGTCACAGGCCTGGCCCAGAATTTCCACAGTTCTTTGAGGACTCCTCCAGCCACAGTGGTTGCGCACATATTAATTGTACATGCCTTATTATTGCTCACAACTTTCGAAGCAATCTTGGAACGTGCTTTAAGCCACAGAGATCACTTTCAAGATGTCGATCCTTTGGGTTGCAGATTGCCAGTTCCTTGGCCCTGAATTCTATCCCCTTCCTGCCCCACTCCATTCTCCAGGCAAGACTACTGGAGTGGGTAGCCATTCCCTTCTCCAGGGGGTCTTCCCCACCCAGGGATCAAACCCCAGGCTCCTGCATTGCAGGCAGAGTCTTTACTGTCTAAGCCACCAGGGAAGCCCTTTGCCCTACTCAGTTGATCTTGATTGCTGTATCTGTGTCAGTTAATCTATTGCAGGTGATAGTATTTGTCAAAACTTATGAAGGTAAAAGGATTTAAAAGGGATAAATTCCAATTAGGTAAAAACAAATTGTGTTATGTTAAAAGATTTGAAGCATTTGGTAATAGCCTGTGCATAGTAAAACAGCTAACACCATGTTCAGTGTTATGAAGTGAACACTAAATAGCAGGATAATTTGATTCTACTGTATTTACTTATGGAGCCAAAATTAAGTTAAATTATTGCCTAATTGGCATAGTAAAACTGATCTGTAAAATGCTTTTCAAGTAATTTTTTCTTTAGTTTTTCTAATGTAAGGGCTCTAAGGAAACATATAATAGCAATTATTTATGTAAGTAACATATATATATAAAAACATACCTAGAACTTGTTTTTTCTGAATCTAACTGCCAAGTTGTTTTCTTCTTTTGTATAAGAAATCATCTAGAATGTTCTTTTGTAATAAGTAAGGTGGGACAGGGGAAGATAAATGTGTAACCTCTGTGTTCTCATCTCCAATATATAGATCAGATCCTGCGCTGAAAGAGAAACTAAGAAAAAAGATGATATTCCAGAAGAAGACAAAGGAAATGTCAAACAGTGTGAAATCAATTACGTGTAGGTATTTTTTTTTCTTTTAGAATAATAGGTTTGGCAGTGACATGCTTCTCAAGACACCTAAAATAAAAGACCTGAAAGACGAGAAAAGACAGCACAATGTAGACTCTAGGACGGGGCGCTGAGCTGAATGCCTCTCGTAAGGGTTCAGGTTTCAACAGTCCCGTCACCTGTACTGGTTTGTTCTCCCTGCTCAAGGCTTCCCCAGTGGCTCGGTGGTAAAGAATCCATCTGTCAAGCAGGAGATGCTGGCTCAGTCCCTGTATCGGGAAGATCCCCTGGAGGAGGGCATGGCAACACACTCCAGTATTCTTGCCTGGAGAATCCCATGGACGGAGGAGCCTGGCGGGCTACCATCCATGGGGTCGCAAAGAGTCAGACACAACTTAGCAACTAAACAACAACAGCCCTGCTCTGTAGAGTTGCTGTCACTGTCAGTACATAAAGCCTGTCAAACGTTGCCAGGACACAGGAGACTCCAGCCAACACTCCCAAGTGTTAATTAAGTTTGTAGAGCTACCCAGGCAACTGCCTTCTTGATGGTGGGATAGAAAGGTCATTTTTGTTGTTGAAAAGTTGTAAGTTATTTGAGAAAAACAGTGTTTTTAAGTAAATGAAAATTAAATATTTGTAAGCTTGTTAGTAAACATGTATAATCAAAGTTTGAGACATTTTTCAAGAAAGGCATTTTCTTAATAGAAAGAAATTCCAGAGCTTCCAAGACCACAAGCTTAAAATAAGTAAAGAAGACAGTAAAATTCTGAAAAAGGCCCGGAAAGATGGATTCTTGCATGAAACACTTCTGGACAGGTAAGTAAATTTTTATTCATTTCCAGCTGTTTTCAGTAGCCAATAGAAATGGTGTATAAATACATGTTCTTTTCTTAATTACTGTAATTTTAAAATTTTTGTCTTTATTTCTAAGTTTTGAATGTGGTGGTACTACCTTAAAAGGGATATTTTAAGTCTGGGAAAAGATCACCAAGAAAAAGTATTTGGGAATTAGCCAGGTCCCAAGTGCTTATATATTTTGTTACAAGCAATTCAGGTTTGACTGAAACTACTTCATAAATTCATTTACCATCAACTTTTTTATAACTGTTAAAACCTGGGCTAGAAAGAAGTAGTTTGACTAATTTTAAAATTCAGTGGGTTCAGGTTTCAAAGTAGTACAGGTTTCAAAAAATGAGATAAAAATCAGTTTAAAAATTTCTAAGTATAAAATTGAAGCACTTTGTTGAGTTCATACATGTGCAATATATTCAACACAGCAAATTATTAATATTTATTAGTATTCCTATTTAAGAAAGTAGTGGCCTAGATTTCCAACATTAGTAAAATGGTTGGAGAGGCTTAGCTATGAGCTTGCAAGTATAAATCAAGTAAGCACCATATCAGAAGAGAATTTGGTAATCTGCCACTTTTCAAGTCTTATGTTGCAAAGTTAGCTTTAAGATATTTCTTTAGATTACTTGATAACAGTTCTTTATCAGGTGTTTCCTGTTAACCAGTTGATCAAGTGACTACTTGAAGACAGCAAATGATGTAATGATTATTTCCAGCTGAGCATATTAACATACCTATTTTTAGGAAATCAAGAATAGGCAATAAAAAGTAATCAGGATATGGACTTAAACAGAATAAGGTCTGTGTCTTGTAACCCTTATCACTTATGATAATACAACATTCCCACCTTATTAAATAGAAGTTTAGGGCATGCTTAAATTCAGAGGCTATTAAAATTGCTGTTCTGGATCTTAAAAGCCTTTAGGCAACATGAGTTAAAGATTAGGAAAAGTTTTTTTCGTAAGAATAAAATCCCATGTATTATGAAACATACAATTGAGAAGTAAACATTTTAATTAAAATATTTTAATATAAGCGGTGTGGTAAGATAATAACTAAAATTGAAGACACAATTGCTGAACACGTTTATGATTTTAGTAGCAGGTGACTATTACATGACATGTTTTTACATAGATTAATTTTTTTATTATTTGCTTTTTGTTTAAACAGGAGAGCCAAATTGAAAGCTGATAGATACTGCAAATGACCAAGATTTTTATTTCTGTCTTCTCCTTTTGTTTTTTTCTGAATAATAAAATCAGTGTTTTTACAGAATTATTGGGCTGTTTTGTAATTATAGCTGAACCAGTAGCTAGATTTAACTAAGATTAATCAAGTTTAATTGAGCTTCTCCATGGAGGTACTTTAGTTAACTGCAGTGTTTCACATGGAAATGAAACTTTGAAAGTGGCACGAAATTTTTTTTTTCTTTTCTGGATTTCTTGTCAAAAGGATAAAGTTCTACTCTATGAAACTAATGTTTCCTGTGCAGTTTGTGGAAGCTGTCTTACTGCTTTACAGTCTTACTTTCCATTTCTTAATACATAGGTGTCTGATCAGTACCTTTAAAAGGAAGTTAGAAACTCCAAGTCCATCAGCAGGACTTTGATTCTACCTCTGAAACTGCCCAGATCATACACAAGCCAAGCAAATATCAGGATGAGGGTGCTGGACAGAGAGAAAGAAATTGTATTAAGCAGTGGGGTGAAAACAGGAAACATCACAAAAGAGCAAGTAGGTTCAGAACAGAGGCTAAGAGTAAAATTGGGGAAATCCCCTATTTAGGATCATCTAGCCATAACAGATATGTATATAATGCTTTCATCCTCACTTGTGGGATGGAAAGGGAGCTATTAAAGAGGTTCAGACACTAAGCATTGCTGAGGTCTGCTTTGCCCAGGCAGTTTTATGCCCAGCCTGTCTCCTTCTGGGCTGAAAGAAACACTGGGCTGGATGAAGCACAAGCTGGAATCAAGATTGCTGGGAGAAATATCTATAATCTCAGAAATGCAGATGACACCACCCTTATGGCAGAAAGTGAAGAAGAACTAAAGAGCCTCTTGATGAAAATGAAAGAGGAGAGTGAAAAAGTTGGCTTAAAGCTCAACATTCAGCAAACTAAGATCATGGCATCTGGTCCCATCACTTCATGTCAAATAGGGAAACAGTGGAAACAGTGACAGACTTTTTTGGGCTCCAAAATCACTGCAGATGGTGACTGCAGCCATGAAATTAAAAACACTTACTCCTTGGAAGAAAAGCTATGACTAACCTAGATAGCATATTTAAAAGCAGAGACATTATTTTGCCAACAAAGGTTCATCTGGTCAAGGCTATGGTTTTTCCAGTGGTCATGTATGGATGTAAGAGTTGGACTATAAAGAAAGCTGAGCGCCGAAGAATTGATGCTTTTGCACTGTGGTGTTAGAGAAGACTTGAGAGTCCCTTGGACTGCAAGGAGATCCAACCAGTCCATCCTAAAGGAGATCAGCCCTGAATATTCATTGGAAGGACTGATGTTGAAGCTGAAACTCCAATATTTTGGCCACCTGATACAAAGAACTGACCCATTTGAAAAGACCCTGATGCTGGGAAAGATTGAAGGCAGGAGGAGAAGGGGACGACAGAGGATGAGATGGTTGGAGGGCATCACCAACTCAATGGACATGAGTTTGAGTAAACTCCGGGAGTTGGTGATGGAGAGGGAGGCCTGGCATGCTGCAGTTGATAGGGTGGCAAAGAGTCGGACACAACTGAGCGACTGAATTGAACTGTCTCCTGAGTTCCTGAACACAGTACTCAGGATGTCATCTAACCCTGTGAGTGTTCCTGAATCCAGGTTGTGTACCAAGTACCTGGACTTCACTGGATATTCCGCTTCAGTAGAGCTAAGACTGGCTGATGCATTTTTATGTTTTTCCAATTCCATGTTGATTCCAGCACACAGCCATGACCAAAACCTGGTGTGACACCCTGTCTAGTTCTCAGCCTCTATATTCCATCTGTCACCAACTCTAGACTCCCATGGCCCCTCTACAAAAAATTTGCTAAGCCACCAACACTACAAGCCTTGTAGAGGAACTCTTGTAGCTCTCACCTTAACATGGCATCCCAGTTCCAATAGCTGGACATTCTCCAGTGTCGCTTTCTCCTCCTTCTGATCCCCAAAAGCAGTGGTTCTCAAGCAGGGCCAATTTTGCCCATGGGACATTTTGGAGTGTCTGGAGACATTTTTGGTTGTTAAAACTGGAGAGGAAGGGGTAATCTGAGATCTAGAGGATTAGAAACTAGGGATACTTGCTAAACATCCTACAATGCATAGGACAGCACCGCCCCCCTCCCCTGGATAATTCAACAAAGAATTATCCAATCAGATTGCCAGTGGTGCCAAGATTGTGAAACCTGCCCTAGGACTTAGTCTATTCCTTGCTTTTGTCAGCTCCCCAACCCCTAAAAATAAATTTATATACATAAGAATTGTCTAGGATACCTGTAGATTTCCAAGACCCATCCTTAGAGATGCAGGCTTAACAAATTTAACATTAGTCCCCCAATTTTTAACAAGCGCTCCAGGTAATTCTGAAGCAGGCCTCTGAGCCACACCTGGAGAAACACTACCCTCAAGAGACTTGAGATTCCCTGGTGGCTCAGCTGGTAAAGAATCCACCTGCAATACGGGAGACCTAGGTTCAATCCTGGATTGGGAAGATGCCCTGGAGGAGGGCATGGCAACCCACTCCAGTGTTCTCTGTCCATAGGAGAATCCCCATGGACAGAGGAGCCTATCGGGCTTCAGTCCGTGGTGTCACAAAGAGTTGGACATGACTGAGCAACTAAGCACACGAGCTGCTGCTGCTGCTGCTAAGTCGCTTCAGTCGTGTCCAACTCTGTGCGACCCCATAGACGGCAGCCCACCAGGCTCCCCCGTCCCTGGGATTCTCCAGGCAAGAACACTGGAGTGGGTTGCCATTTTCTTCTCCAATGCATGAAAGTGAAAAGTGAAAGTGAAGTTGCTCAGTCGAGTCCGACTCTTAGTGACCCCGTGGACTGCAGCCTACCAGACTCCTCCGCCCATGGGATTTTCCAGGCAAGAGTACTGGAGTGGGGTGCCATTGCCTTCTCCGAGCACACAAGAGACTTAAGTCTTATTTCCAACACCAGTTTGGCACTAGGGACCCGCTGCCAGCTGACTGATTTCCCTGAAACAAACATTCTGTTAACCTGAATTTCTGAATGTAATACATTCCTGGATTTCTTGTCACCATGCTCATCTTCATGTTAACCCAGTTTCTGCCCCTGTTCAAGAGAGCAGGAGTTAATTTCAGGTCTTGGCAACTAGGAGGATACAGATAGGCACTTCCTGCCTTCATGGAGTTTATATACTAGTGAAGGAGGATAACAAGTAAGTAAAAAATCACAGGTAACAGGTGAGTGTTCCTTCCCTGTTTCGAGCATTGCATTTTATACAACCCCCATGATAGCACTGAAGTCGGCCTAGGAGAGTGGCAGAGATCAAGAATGAAAGTGCAGAGAGCCATGTGGTCCACATTTTTCATCTTGTACATGAGCATATCTTGAGAAATTTTGTTCAAAGCACTGTCAAAATCAAGATACTTTCTGGGCTTCCCTGGTAGCTCAGTGGTAAAGAATCCACCTGCCAATGCAGGAGACACAGGTTAAATCTCTGACCTGGGAAGATCCCACATGCGGCAGAGCAACTAAGCCTCTACACTACAACTGTTGAGCCTGTGCTCTAGAGCTTGGGAGCTGCAACGAAGGAATCCACATGCCCGAGAGCCTCTGCTCTGCGACAAGAGAAGCCACCACAATGAGAAGCCAGTGCTCGGCAACTAGAATAGCCCCTGCTTGCTGCAACTAGAGGGAAGTCCACGCAGGAACAAAGACCCAAAACAAATAAAATTTTTTTAAAGATGCGTTCTGATTAAACATTCCCCTGACTTAACTAGTCTAGTAAATTTATGAAAAGATAGGTTATATACAATAAAAGTACAAATAAAGAAAAAGCTCCCCACACCCTATTTTGACTGCTCACACATTTTCAGATTAGATCATCTTGAAGATTTTTATATCTTCATGTTCACAGACTCTCACTCTTTTATCATGTTCAAACTGCTGTTAAACCCATCACTTTTTTTTTTTTTATGGGTTTTTGTTAAACCCATCAGACACTATTCTTCACTTCTAGAATCCATTTGATCCTCCTGTGGCTTTTGCTTTGTTGTTAAAATTTCTGTTTCTCTGCTGAAATTTCCTATACATTCATTAAAAGTCTTTTTGGTGTTTTTGTTTTTAGGCAGTTATAATGGCTCCCTTAAAAATCCTTGTCTACTAATTCTAACATCTGGGTCAGTCATCACTGCTTGCCTTTCCTTTTTAGTATGTTCTTCATATGTCTGATTTAATTAGACTGTATCCTGGATGCTGTGAATAATATAGTATAGAAACTGGATTCTGTTTTGTCCCTCTAAGAATTTTTGTTGATATTATTTAGTAGTTGTTTGTTGATTGATATTGTTTAATTTGGTTGATCTCAAGCTCCAAATTCTGTCTCCCACAGTGAGCCACAACTGAAATCTCCCTTCCATTCTTTTAGTTTTAGCTGGGCTGCGTGAAGTCTGCCCCAAGGATGTGGAGTTCTGAGATTAGTGAGAGATTTGAGCTGTGTGGCTACCCTCTGTAACTTTCTCCTTTTTTTCAGGATTTCATCCACCTCATTTCTACACTATTTAGTTGCTCTGAACTCTGTCCTCAGATTCCTCAAGTAAGATTTAAGTTTTAGTAACAGTAAGGTTTCTGTATGAGTATTAATGACTCTTAGTGGCACTGCCTAGGGCTTGCCCTAAGTTGAAAAAAATGTTAAGAATGCGATTTCCTTTTTACCAGAATTCAGTTCAGTTCAGTTCAGTTGCTCAGTCGTGTCCGACTCTTTGCGACCCCATGAATCACAGCACACCAGGCCTCCCTGTCCATTACCAACTCCCGGAGTTTACTCAAACTCATGTCCATCAAGTCGGTGATGTCATCCAGTCCCCTCCGTTGTCCCCTTCTCCTCCTGCTCCCAATCCCTCCCAGCATCAGGGTCTTTTCCAATGAGTCAATTCTTCGCACGAGGTGGCCAAAGTATTGGAGTTTCAGCTTCAGCATCAGTCCTTCCTACTAGAATTAACTCCCCTCAAGTTTCTACATACTTTTGGTCACTCTCCATTACCTTTAGATAATTTTTACTATTTTGTCCAAAGTTTAATTTCTGTCATATGAGAGGGTTAGTCTAGTCAAGCTGCTCCACCATGACTTACTCAAACTCTTACTCCCTGCCCACTCTTCCCCAAATTAAGGACCTGCCTGGACTTTCCTAGATACAGATACAAAAGTCAACATCTTACAGAAAGAATAGTTAAAATAAAATATTCAAATATCAAAATAGGACTGAAGTCCTAAAATGGACTCAGCGTACCAGATGGCCCAATATCCACCCAAATGCTGTGGAGTTCCTGGGTCAACTCTAGTGTAGACACTAATCAATCCATAGCTTCAACTCTTTTTTGCAGGAATTATATTTACTCAATTGCTCCAAACTCTTCTGATGCAGAAGAATTATTAAAATATGCTAGCTTAACATCATATTTTATTAACTAAATTATTATGGCATGATAGCTTTCGTAACAGGTGAAAAACATCAAAATGACTTTTCAAGATATTGTTCTTCTATGGTATTATTATTATCAACATTAGCCTAAGGGGTTTAACGCAGGTAACCTCTGTGATAATTTTTTCAGACTCACTCATCTTGAAATCCATTTCATTTAATTAAAAGATTAGTAACAATGAGAAAAAGAGTAATTTCATGCCTTTACTTTCTCTTTTTCCTCATCCACCTATTAGTTTATAGTGAGTTTATGTGGGTGTTGTTTTGGTTTTTATTTTGTTTTGACTTTATTTTTTTACTTCAACAAGAGACATTTATTTATCACAGTTCCAGAGACTGGTAAGTCCAAGAACAAGGTGCTGGCTGATTCAGTTCCTGGTGAGTCTCTTCATGGTTTGCTGGACACCTTCTTACTGTGTCCTCACACCAGAGAGAGAGGTGGAGAAAATCTTTGAATAATTTTAGATTTACAGAAAAGTTCCAAAAATAGTACAGATTTCCTTTATACTCTTCACTACAGATCGCCTAATATTAACATCTTATACAGGTGTTTTTTATGCATATTTCATTAAGGGAAATGGTGTTAAGGCAGGTTTTATTTTATGACATTTCCTATGTATTAATACTTCACCCCTAGGAAAATCTCTGGCGCTATTTGATCTATTTCTGTTTAATATTTTGCCACTGGGCTACTTCTCTCAATCCATTACCGAGGCTTATTTTCCATGATGGAGAAACAGTAAGCATTCTTTTCATTTGGCCTTGTGTTTTAGCCCTGCTTTTGTATTGCATTAAAAAAAAAAAAAAAACCCTAGATTTTTCTTTTCAGATTGTACAGCAAGGACCTGCAAATTAAAATCTGTAGGTGTTTTCTCAGTGTTCTGCAAACCTGATAAGGTTTTGCAATCCTGTTCTGAGTGCTGCTAGCAGAGAAAAAAGGAGTGTTGCACTACTAATTAGTGTTTATTTTTCCATCATGCTATTTCTTAATCCTGGTCCTCAGATACTAAGTGGAATTTTAAGAGAGAGAATACAGAAAATAAAGCACGTCTCTTTACTCCTTTAGAAAGGTGGAAACTTAAAGAAAAGTAGACTCCAAGGTAAGGAATCAAGTCATGGTTTCTAATCTTAGTTCCCTAACTAACTGTACCACCTGGAAATTTAAGTTGTACATGTCATGCTCAGTCGCTTCAGTCGTGTCTGACTCTTTATGACCCCATGGACTGTAGCCCACCAGGCTCCTCTGTCCATGGGATTTCCCAGACAAGAATGTTGGAGAAAGCTGCCATTTCCTAGTATAGGTCACCTTTAAAGCAGAGCAGCAGGAATTATGCATGTGTATCACTTTTATTATTTGGGAAATAATTTATTCCCCAATTCCTACAGAAAGCTTCTTGTATGCCCCCTTGTTTTTCATTTTTAGTCCAAAACTGATCTCTGGGAGACCTTCTCTATGTCCATCACAGACTCTTCAACCTCTCCCACCTGCCAACCTATGATTACCAACTTTTCTTTTTCCATGTTCCTTTTACTGCCTTTTTCATTCCTCACTGGTACGCTCTTTCCATAATACAGAAAAATGGACAAAGACTTAAGCATTTAGCAGAGGTATAAACAAAAATTTCTAATAGACAAATTTCCTCTTGACTCTCCCATGAAAATGCCCCTCCTGACTCTTCTCAAGCTGAATTCAGCTTGCATGCCTGTGCACCCAGAGTCAGAGAATCCTGCACCACAGCCCAAGTGCCAGGTTTGAAGCTTCTCATTATCCCCACCCATCAGCTCAGGCCTTGAAGCACATACCATCCACACCCATTACCTCTGCAGTACCACACTGCTCTTCATCAGCATACTCAACCCTCCAGGAACTTGGCTCTCAGTCTTTCTCTTCACGGAGCCTCCCATCCTCAGTTTCATCAACTTCAGCACTGACAGTAACCTGACCATTCAATGAACTGTCTTAAAGCAGTTAAAGCTTAGCTTAACTAAGTTAAAGCTACCCTAAAGCTAAGCTGATCTTTCGCTCCACCTTAAATTAACTACGGGCCAGCGAGGTTAAGCATTGTGCTTCCGCTACCTTCTTCCTAGATTGGAAATCCTTATCTCTAACATCGAATGACTCTTCAGGAGCATTACCACTCATTCTTTTAACAAGAACACCTCTCATTTTTAAACATTTTGAAATATACCTTCTCAGTTCCAAGCCCTCTCTATTATTAGATTTAAGTAGTGTTTTATTTCTTGTGTGTGCGTGCATGTGTGCTCAGTCATGTCCAACTCTTTGCAACCCCATTGACTGTGTAGCCTGCCAGGTTCTCCTGTCTATGGAATTTTCCAGGCAAGAATACTGAGTAGGTTGCCATTTCCTCCTCCAGGGAACATTCCCTACCCAGGGATTGAATCCATGTCTCTTTATATGTTTTAATCACTTTGACTGAATAGATGCATATCCTATAATTCACAGATACCAGTCCTTCAGATTTGAGATACAGGTGCGATATTAACATCCAGGAATAGATCCCATCTTTTCCTACATGATCCTGATTAAATGAAGTATAGAACTGTGAATCTTGTATCTTTAATAGAACAATGAGACGATCCCTAAAATTTTATTTTAGAGTCTGGAGAACAGAAAGCTTATTTCAAAGATATTCTGAGATAAAAGCCCAATACCCAAGGTGTATCTCCCCAGGTCCTTGATCCAGTCTTGCTTCAAGAATTCACACTTCTTCCAATGCCCATCAAAAACTGCAGACTTTCTACAAGAAGCCTGGAAACCACGAATACCACAGAGAGAAAGAGTGAAAGCAGTGTGGTTGAGGGAACAGGAGAAAAGGACAGGCTTGTAGAACTCCAGTTAGAATTTGAAGTGTGCTCCCCACAAAGTTTCGTTACTTAGAGAAGTTAGGATCCTGAGTTCCGTAAATAATCAGTCACTTAATCATCATACATTTATTATACACCATCATTATGTCAGGCATTGCACCAGATATTACAGATGCAATAATTACAACACAGACATGACCCCTGTCTTGAGAGGATTTACAGATTAAGGAAGGCAGACTTCAAACAAATAATATATAACTGAACAATTATATGTACAAACAACTGACAAGGAGAAGTACAGGATAGCTGAGAACCGAATAACAGGGACCAAACTTGGTTTAGACAGTTGTAAGTCAGGGAAGGCTTCTCTAAGGAGGGCATAATTAAGCTGAACTCTCAGGAGTTACATATGTAAGGACAAGCATGAGAAAGAGCATTCCATGTATAGGAAGCCAGTGAGTAGGAACACTGAGGCAGAAAAAGTGTGGCATTTTGGAGGAACTGCTTTAAAGGGAATGATTGAGGGGGTATGATAAGCAATAATGCCTTCCAGAGAGAAAATCAGAAGCAATCTGGTTTCTAAGCAGAGCCTTCTGAGCAACAGTTGAGAATTCTGGACTTGACTGTAGGAATAATGGGAAATCACTGAAAAGATACTAAGCAGGGAAGCGAGAGCATAGGTAAAGAAAAAAAGAAATCTGAAGACCAGGTTCTGGGGCACCCCACAGATAGAGGTCAGTTGAGAAATAGAAACCAACAGAGGATATTGAATACACTTGTTCAGTGAGAAATATAAGAATCAAAAAAGAGTGGTATTTCAGAAATAAAATGAAGTGCTCCAATGTTGAAGACATGACAATGGAATTGGGCATTTGAGGTTAAAAAAAAAAAAGAAGAGAGAAGAGGTCATTGCAAGAGAAGAGGTCAAAAAACCATGAAAAACCAGAATACTGGAAAAATTGTTTTTGTGGACATTGCAATCAGTAAGAATACTGACAGGAATCATGTTTAAAAGAGTGATAGTGAGCTAGATGTGGAAAATCTTCAAAGGGTGAGGAAAAGCAGGAGCCATCAGGGTCTACAGATGATCTTGAGTGATGGCCCCAGCTTCCAAGCCAAGTCAAATAATTGTGAATGTTTGGGGTGTCAGTAATACGAGGTTGACCATATAAAAGTGTTGACAATCAACCAGTCATTAACCTACAAACATTGCAGGCAGATTCTTTACCAACTGAGCCACCAGGGAAGCCCATATAAAATTGCCAATTCTGCAATTTCATATGATGCAATCCAATATAACTGAATATACATAATATACATGGTAGAATATATACATGAATTGTGGTTGACCTCATAAGATGGTAGCTATTTATGTTAGCAGTATTTTCTTTTTCAGTTGTAAACTACCTTTGATTAGGAATTCCTATTTTACTGCATGTGTATCTTTTGCTTTTAATTGGAGGATAATTCCTTTACAATGTTGTGTTGGTTTCTGCCATAGAACAATGTGAATCAGCCATAAATATACACATATCCCCTTCCCTCTTGAGCCTCTCTCCCACCCCCAGTCCCCATCCCATTCCTCTAGGTCATCACAGAGCACTGGGCTGAGCTTCCTGCGTTATACAGCAACTTCCCACTAGGTATCTATTTTACACATGGTAATATATATATTTCGATGCTACTCTCTCAAGTCATCCCACCCTCTCCTTCCCCCCACTTCTGTCCACAAGTCCATTCTCTATATCTATGCCTCTATTTCTGCCCTGCATGCATGTGTATCTTTAACGACTCATACTGATCTGCTCGGTACTTTTAGTAGGTCATTTAGTACTTCTTATACATATGGTACTATAATTGCTACTGCTGACTTATGTTGTCATTTCAGGGTGAGAATCATTCTCCTCACCTTTCCTGGTTGGGAAATGATTGAGAAATGCACACAGGCATCAGGTGAGAATCAACATCAGCTTTACTACTGATAAGCTGGAAAAGAGAAGACAGCTGGGACCTGAGGCCAAGATAGGGCACCAACTCCTTCTCCTCTGGAATGAATTTATGCACTCAGTCATTTGACAAATGCAAACTGCTTCTCAGGGGCACAATTTGTAACATGACAGGGAGTAAACCAAGGGCAGGGTAGGCTAGGTTGGGGGGCAGAAGATGCAAGTATGTACAAAAGCCTCCATTGTTAAATTACTTTCTCTCAGTGTCTCCCAGAGCCACCCTTTCATGATGCTTTCTTCAGAGTCTTCACAGCCATTGTGTCAACACTATACTTTTAAAAATTTGTTGGATAGGTGGCAATTTTGGAAGACAAAGTCAAAGGCAGCAACTACTTTTCCTTCTGCTCTTGTCAGCAGGGCTGACCACTATGGGCAGGCAGATCTGAATGAGAGAGCTAGAGAAGCCAGGCCACACACATACAGTGACCCATCTGGCTATCTACCAGTTAGGTGAGTTACCCTTCCCCTAGGGAAACATGCTAAAGGGATGGGGGAGAAAGGTGAAAATTTTCTCTTCCAAAATATCTAATGGTTTTGTAAGGCCTACAGCTTATACAATTTGGATGGTCCTCTTTAAGGAAACATGTCCAAAATTACAAGTGTAAAATTAGGTAGAAAGTTTGGAAGATGCCTGAGCAAGTAGAGACCTTGAAACCTGTGTTATAGCTTTGTAAATATATAGCTTCATAAATTCTCCTCTGCTCTTGAGAAGGTAAACAGACCTATTTCTATGTGTACAGCAGTTAAGATGCTATCAGGTACAACAATTCAACTTGCAAGCAAACCAACCTGAACTGGCTTAAATGATAAACAAGAGTAGTGGCTCACAGTAACAAAGAGTCCAGTTGCCGGACAGGCTCTGTGGTTGGTTGATCTAGTCGCTAAACGATGTCATAATGACCCAGTTTCTTTCCATCTCTCCTCTGCTGTCCACAGTATCTATTCATCCATAAATGGCTCATTTCAAGTTTAGAGCATAAATGCCAGTAACAGTGGAGACTAACAGCTTACTCTTTCCTGTTAGAAGAAAAAAGACAATTGCTTCAATCATAGAGCAAAAGCCCTGAGATTCAAACCATGGCCTATTGAATTCAGGAGTCTGAGTGACTCAGACCAAAACCAAGCATGGTGGCAAGAGGACTCTGATAACCTTAAAATATCAGGCCAACAAGGGCCTACCTCGAGATGGGCCTAAGGATGAGGCTATGGCTCATCCAAACCACACGGCTGCTGCAAAATGGAGGAGTGGAACTAAGGTTGGTGAAACAGCCACTATATTCAACCAGAGGGTGGAGCATTGAATAAGCAAAATCTACTGTTGTTTTACAAGACAGTCACTGGGTTTAACTTTTCCCTTCCATCTTCATTTTTCCTCTCCGATAAGATTGAATTCCTCTCCCATAAGACAGGGCAGGAATCATTTTTTTTTTTGCTAGTCAGCCAGCATGTAAAGTGCTTAGTGTTTATCGAGAGAATAAATGAATTTACCACAAACTTATGAGAAACAACTGGTTGGAAGCATTGAACAGGAAATTAGAATGGTTTACTTTGGCCAC
Source organism: Cervus canadensis (assembly GCF_019320065.1). NCBI lineage: Eukaryota > Metazoa > Chordata > Mammalia > Artiodactyla > Cervidae > Cervus > Cervus canadensis. The sequence continues at coordinate 17,722,548 of NC_057416.1, forward strand.
CTGATGGGAAGAACTGACTCATTTGAAAAAACCCTGATGCTGGGAAAGAGTGAAGACAGGAGGAGAAGGGGATGACAGAGGATGAGATGGTTGGATGGCATCACTGACTCAACGGACATGAGTCTGAGTAAACTCCAGGAGTTGGTGATGGACAGGGAGGCCTGGCGTGCTGCAGTCCATGGGGTCGCAGAGTCGGACATAACTGAGCCACTGAACTGAACTGATATAAAAGGGAACTATGCAGGAATATGAAATCAGAACAACAAAAGATGTATTTAGCAATTATTGATTTGAACTGAATTGACAATTTTCACGTCAGAAGGGCTTTCCCGGTGTAAGACTCTGCCTTCCAGTGCAGGGGATGCGGGTTGGATCCCTAATCTGGGAGCAAAGATCCTGCATGCCTCGGGGCAACTACACCCATGAGCCACAAATACTGAGCCAGTGGGGTCCGGAGCATGCAAGTTGCAACTAGAAGATCCCACGTGCCACATCTAAGATGCAACACAGCCAAATAAATAACTAAAAATGATAATAATAATTCTCAGGTCAGAACCGTATGTCTTATCAAAGAAAGAAGAAAGAGACAGAAGGACTTTTTTATAAAGTGACTCTTCAGACTTGCACATGCCTGTGGTGTCAGGGGTTCAACAAGACATCAAAAACATTTCACAAAGAAACAGAAAGGTAACTGCAAAGTGAGGGATAATTAAGATAACTATTTGACTTTGACATCATATGTGGGGACAATTAGATTAAATGGGAGTACTTATAGTTTTGTAACAGAATAAAATATCATTATACCTTGAGTCAAAGGTAACAATTTGACATGTTTTTCTATATAAAAGCAAAACATATAAAGCAAGTAATCTTATTTAGTGTGATAAAGAAAACTGCTGGAGGGAAGGAACCATTTAACAGTTTTGCAAGACTTCTTATTTCCATCTGTTTTATCTTTCTTTAGATTTCTTCCTGAAAATATGGACAAAAATCAAAGCTTTGAAACTCAGATTACATTTTAGATATACTGTCTTTTTTTAAATTAATTAAGCAACTCATTGGTAAATACTTCTGGTAAAATGTTTTTGTTTTTTTTAATGGATTGTTATTTCCATATTTCTTGCTTTTTTAGTGCAAACCTGTGAATATTCAGCTTGATTAAATCAAGTCATACCTGTTCTGGGTAATATGTTATGTGTGATAGATTTTATTCAGGATTGGGAGGTTAAGCTGCAATGATTTTAAATCAAGTCTCCACCTCAGGAACCCAGTAATGTTAGGTAGGAGATTAGAAAAAGTCCACAGCTTGCCAAGAACTTCAGCTATTCTGATAAACAATTTGATTAGTGATGCCGACTCTTCATACTAAACAGGTTATCCAAGTCTTATTCTTGATGCTTGCTGTGTAGATAATACTTGAACCACCCTTTCCAACATAATCATTTGTACACTTAAATACCATTTCTATGAATATGTCAATGTGCCATAAAGCACAATGAAGTTTCACATGTCTGCACAATTTGCCTTGGTCTTCCTTCTGTACATTTCTAGTACCGAAAAATTGAGTAGGTTAAGAAAAAAGATGTAGGTATAATAAAAAAAAATGCATAAAACGGCGTAATGTTAAGGAACTTGATTTAAATTTTGTCTGAAAACAGAATCAAAGGTATATAATAGAGTATTGAAAGTTAAATGCAAAGTTATATGAAAATCATGTCTAAGAATATTATGCCAATTGACAAATCTTCTGCGTAAAGATTCTGATTTTGCCAGACTGTCTAATGGGCAATTAACATCCTCTTGTAGGGAAAAAAGAAATGTGTTTGGTGATGTGGTTTTTTTTCTTTTTTTTGGTGATGTGTTTTTTAAATAGTTACTTATTTGGCTGCATTGGGTCTTGTGAGATCTTGTGAGATCGCATCATGTGAGATCTTTCATTGTCACACAGTCTTAGTTGCTTCATGGCATGTGGGATCTTAGTTCCCCATATTGCAGGGCAGATTCTTAACTACTGGACCACCAGGGAAGTCCCTGGTAACATGTTTAAAGTGCTCTCAGATAAATGATCTTGAAGGATGTGGAGAAAAGGAAACCCTTGTACACTGTTTGTGGGGATGTAAATTGTTGAAGCCACTGTGGAAACCAGTATGGCAGTTTCTCCAAAAACTAAAAATAGGGTAGCTCTATTTTTAGGTCACTACTATATGACCTAGTTTTAAAGAGTCTCTTGATGAAAGTGAAAGAGGGGAGTGAAAAAGTTGGTTTAAAAGTCAACATACCGAAAACTAAGATCATGGCACCTGGTCCCATCACTTCATGGCAAATAAGATGGGGAAACAGTGACAGACTTTATTTTCTTAGGCTCCAAAATCACTGCAGATGGTGACTGCAGCCATGAAATTAAAAGATGCTTGCTCCTTGGAAAAAAAGCTGCAACCAACCTAGACAGCATATTAAAAGGCAACATTATTTTGTCAGAGACATTATTTTGTCAACAAAGTTTCCTCTAATCACAGCTATGATTTTTCCAAAAGTCATGTATGGATGTGAGAGCTGGACTATAAAGAAAGCTGAGCGCCAAAGAATTGATGCTTTTGCACTGTGGTGTTGGAGAAGACTCTTGAGAGTCCCTTGGACTGCAAGGAGATCCAACCAGTCCATCCTAAAGGAAATTAGTCCTGAATATTCACTGGAAGGACTGATGCTGAAGCTGAAACTCCAATACTTTGGCCACATGATGGGAAGAACTGACTCATTTGAAAAGACCCTAATGCTGGGAAAGATTGAAGGCAGGAGGAGAAGGGGATGACAGAGGATGAGATGGTTGGATGGCATCACGGACTCAATGGACATGAGTTTGAGTAAACTCTGCGAGTTGGGAATGGACAGGGAGGCCTGGCATGCTGCAGTCCATGGGGTCGCAAAGAGTCAGACACAATTGAGCGACTGAACTGAATTGATTTGACCTAGAAATTTCACTTCTGGGTACATATCCAAAAAACAGTAATGGAAGAGATACATGCACTCCTATCTTTATAGCATCATCATTTATAATGACCAAGGTATGGAAGAAACCTAAGTGTCTATCAAGATGAATGGATAAAGAAGTACTGGTATATAAATATATACAATGGAATACTACTCAGCCATATAAAAGAAGGAAATTTTGCCATTTGTAGTAAAATGGCAAACGGACTTGGAAAGCATAATGCTTAGTGAAATAATACAGAGAAATACAAAATACTGTACGCTATCACTCATATTGTGGAATCTGAAAAATAAAACAAACTAGTTAATAAACAAAAAAGAAGTAGACTCAAAGATATTGAAAACAAACTACTGGTTACCAGTTGGGGAGAAGTGAAAGGGGAGGGGCAATAATGCAATTATATGAAATCATGTGTGTGTAATTTTTGAAAGTTATAAAGCACCACAGAATTTAAAGAATCTTTTATTTGATAATTTTTTTTTTCAAAAAGATGAATGATCAATGCCAGAGCAGTCTGCGCTCGGGGTGAGCATGTTCAGGGTGCCATTTCCTGTTCTTGCCCCTTGCCACTGCAGCTGGGGCCTTGCCTGCCGCAGCCCAACCATGGCTTCAATTAGGAAGAGCTACAGAAAGATATAGAAGAGCTTAAAGTGCCGCTGGGAAAAGCCACCAGAAAAAGAGTATCTGATCCCCTCACAGCTGAAAAATCCAAGATTGAGACAGAAATCAAAAACAAGATGCAGCAGAAATCACAGAGGAAAGCAAAACTTTTAGAAAACAAAAAGCTAGCTGCTGTGGTTGCTCTTATTAAAACAGCATATACAGTGAAATTCAGTAATTATGGATGGGATCAGTCAGACAAGTGTATGAAAATCTACATTAACTTCACTGCAGTTCATCAAGTGCTCACTGAGAACGTGCAGGTACATTTCACAGAGAGGTCATTTGATCTTTTGGTAAAGAATTTAAATGGGAAGAGTTACTCCATGATTATGAACAATCTCTTGAAACCCATCTCTGTGGAAGGCAGTTCAAAAAAGTTCAAGGCAGATACAGTTATCTACATAAACAAAGCAGAAAACACACAGTGGAACTACCTGACTCAGGTTGAAAAAAATGCAAAGAGAAAGATTAGACCTCCTATGACATTGAAACAGATCCTAGCGAGGAATTAATGAACGTTCTAAAGAAAGTTTACAAAGATGGAGATGATACGAAGTGAACCATTAATAAAGCCTGAGTGGAATCAAGAGAGAAGGAAGCCAAAGGAGATACAGAATTCTGAAACCTGAAAGTCTTTTTGGGAACTGTGATATGGAAAATAAAATGTTTCCAATAAGGAAATGCTGGTGAGCGGCACAAATAAACGTGACATGTAACTACTTACACAGCCTTCTTCTAAGTAAAGGCAATGAATTCTCCATTTCCTACTAGAGGATTTATTTAAATAGTGGTTTAGTCGCTAAGTCGTGTCCAACTCTTGCGACCCCATGGACTGTAGGCTGCCAGGCTCTTCTGTCCATGGGATTCTCCAGGTGAGAATACACGTGTAGGTTGCCATTTCCTTCTCCGGAGGATCTTCCCGACCCAGGAATCGAACCCAGGTCTCCTGCAATACAGGCAGATTCTTTACCGACTGAGCTAAGAGGTAAGCCCCTGATTTAAATAAAATACGCTTATTAAACACTTCCCCCAAAGATGGTTTCTTTAGTAACTGGGTCATTTTATTCAAGAAAAGAGTAATGTATTCTAATGTGAAATGTAAAAAGTCTTGCCTATTGAAAATGCCACATTATGTGTAGTATTATTCAGCTAGGAGGTAGAAAACAAAAGTTACTACTGCTTGCTTTTCAGTTCGACATCAGCTCCCACCAAGAATTAGTAAAAAATAAAACCTGAATTTTTGCATAAAATGCAAAAAAAAGATGATTTCAAATCAAATAGCCATTTATATAAAAGATGGGAATCCTCTAATTTTTTTCTCTTTTTTTGTAGGTTTATTCTAAGGTCCAAGATAAATCAACCTATTTACATATTTGCATAGAGCGATGCCCAGGTCTTCACAATAGCTCCTTATGACCTATATAACCTGCCCTACCCCTCCAGACCTCTCAGACTTCACCCACTTTTTTAATCCCTCTTCCTTCTGCTCCACCCACACTGACTTCCTTGCTATAGCCAAACATACCAGGCACATTCTGTTAACCCTTTGCTCTGGCTGCTCCCTCTGTCTGAAATACTCTTCCCTAGTCATCCACAAAACTAACTCCTCACCTCCTTCAAATCTCTGCTCAAATATCACTTTCTCAATAATGCTTTTCCTGTCCCTGTATGCTATGTCACTTCAGTCCTGTCAAACTCTGTACAACCCTATGGACTGTAGACCACCAGGCTCCTATGTTCAGGGAATTTTCCAGGCAAGAATACTGGATTCGTTTGCCATTTCATACTCCAAGAGAGCTTCCTAACCCAGGGATCAAAGCTGTGCCTCTTAAGGTCTCCTGCACTGGCAGGTGGATTCTTTACCACTAGCACCACCTGGGAATCCCCTGTCCTGTCCATTCTACTTAAATTGTGACTCTTCCTACTCTCAACCCACTCCCTCTCCACCACTCTGCTTTTTCTCTGTAATGTTTATTACCCTCTAACATCCTATGTAAGGGCTTCCCAGGTGGCTCAATGGTAAAGAATCCACCTGCCAATGCAGGAGAGGTGGGTTCAATTCCTGGGTCAGGAAGACCCCCTGGAGAAGGAATTGGCAACCCACTCCAGTATTCTTGCCTGGAGAATTCCATGGACAGAGGAGCCAGGCGGGCTATAACCCACAGGGTCACAAAGAGCCAGACATGACTCAGCAACTTAACAAAAACAACATCCTAAGTAAATTTCCTTGGGTTTGATGCTTATTGTCCGTTTCTCATCTAGAATGTAAGCCTTATGAGGGAGGAGCCTTCTGTCCTTTTTGTTCTCAGCTTATCCTCAGTGTCTGGAGAAATGATTGGCACACTGCAGGTGGACAGTAAATATTGTTTGAATTAATGAACATTTCCATGATCTTCTTGCTCACTTTTGCATCAGGAACTACTTTAATCATGTGATATGTTTCAAAAGTCAAACTTCCCTCATCAGAGAGAGGAATCCTGTCATCTACCACAAAAAAAAGAAAACAAAAAACTTGAATAAATGTTCCCAGATATCAAAATTCTCATTTCCCAATCTCCAGCAAAAACACTGATTTTTTTCTAACAAAGTGATACAAATGGGTAAGTTTGAAACCACAATTTCAAACTTACATAAGAAAAAATATATATATGAAGATTTCAGTGACAGTATTCTGATTTTACTGAAGCATTTAAAAAAAAAAGCCAGTTGGAAGTCAAAAAGGTTCAATCAGAAAGTGGGACGGAGAGCTCAGGATTTTCTATTGAACTTACATAGTTAAGATGGTAAAGAATCTGCCTGCAATAGGGGAGACCTGGGTTCCAACTCTGGGTCGGGAAGAGCCCCTGGAAGAGAGCATGGCAATCCACTGCAGCATTCTTGCCTGGAAAATCCCACGGACCGAGGAGCCTCGCAGACTATAGTCCACGGGGTCGCAAAGAGTCGGACACGACTGAGCGACTAACACATTTTATCCGACTAGGGCAACAGTGTCCAAACACCGCACGCATGCCAAGCAAATACACCTGTAAAGCTTGTTTTCCAGGTGCAGGCTAAAACAGACTGCCCGCCTACCCTGCTCCCAGGTTCACCTGGGTTTTGCCAACATGCGTCCTCTCACTGCAGCAGGTGAAGGTACACAGGTGCTTCACTCCACGGAAGGAAGGTTCTCGGTCCTACCTGGGCATTCCACCTGTTGTCTCAGTGCGAGTAAACCGAAGCCTAAATTCTGTGGCTTGTCAGTTCAGAGGCGAAAGCCTAAATGGGTAAATTCACAGCCTGGAGCATCCGTGAGAATTAACTATGCCCCGCTCCTGGCCCCTGACAGCCGTCGGGTGACTCCACGGTCAGGACCGATAACCTCACTCACTTCGGGCCCTGCTCTCCTCAGAGGGCAAAGACCGGTCGCCGTCGCGGGCTACGCTGCGTTTTGAGACTCTCGTGCCTTGTGCCCATCTCACGGACAATTGGTACCGAGCGGCCGAGTGCAGACCTCGCCCTGGGCCGTACGAGGACCGTGCGCGGCGGCACCGGCCGGGAAAGGGGAGGTGACCCCCACCCCCAATCTCTGAGGAGGGCGCGGCCCTCTGTGAGGGACTTCGCGGGAAGTAAAGTTCCACAGCCGCACCCGCCGGGGCGGGGCTTGGGGCTGGAGCTCGGGCTGGGCGCAACCACTACCTGCGGTGCAGGGGGTGGGACGAACACCACGGTCCTTACTCGAGCGCTCACCCTCCATCTTGCGGGTTTGTTCTTCCTCTCGGAAGGCTCCCTCGTCCCGCCGCGTCACTGAAAATCCAGGGCCTCTCCTTGCCTCTCCCGGAGCCCATCTCCCCCCGCCCACGCCTCGCCTGGTGCGGTCCGGCTGTCGGGTCACGTGGCGGCGGGGGGCGTGGCCTGCTCGGCGCTCAGGTGGTGCCTCGAGCGGCCTCCTCAGAAGTCCTTTGCAGCGCGTTGGTGGCTGGAAGGATGCTAGGCTGGAGTCGTCTAATCTTCATCTTGCTGAGCGGGACCGTCACCTGCTTGGTTGCGCAGCAGGTGCCACCGGTGGGTGAGCTGGAGTCGAGGAGGCGGAGAGGGGCGCGCCGGAGCATGGGGCGGGGCGGGGTTGGGGGGGACGCGCAGATGCCAGGCAGGCGGAGCTTGATCGACCCCTGGCAGCATCTTTACAGGGATCCGTGTGTCTCTGAGCAGAGGCCTGGGTGCAGAGCGGGCTGGCGAGCCTCACCCCTGGTCGATTCGGTACAAGCTGGAACAAAGAAACTTTGAGGGGAAATCCTCATCTCTGCAGACTGGCGGTTGTGTTTGCACACCCTCACATTTGACTGAGTGTACTTTTCCCACGCGCCTATAGAACTACTGAGGAAGAGTCCCAGTTGATCTGTGTACATAATTAAGTTACGAGCTGTTTGAGGACTTTGGCTTTCTCTGCCTTGTGACGAGGTGCTGAAGGAGAGGTAGTAACTAAGGATCTGAAGGGCCCTCGGAAAGGACGAGGCATCCCCGTTTAGGGCGATGGGAGTAGTCCAGGCCCACCCGAGTCAAGTGACCACCAGACCTGTGGCTCTTTCCCCCTCAGGGAAGTAGCAGGAACACAGACTTAATATTGCAAGAGCAAATGTGGAACCAGTTTCATTCTTTACAAGGGAGGAAGTAATCGCCGAGTGAGTCAATGACTAGCCAGAGGTCACATATTTGTTTTCGGATGCGTGACAACTCAAGCCTCTGGACACCCAGTCTGGTGCTTTTGCATAATTCTCTTCTCGAAAAACCGTAAGACTGCATTTTTCTTTGTCGACAGATGGGATAAGTAGGAACTTGGGTGCATGTGACTTAAGACTGTCTAGATAAGGCTGCTCCTGACGGCTTAAGTAGGATATTGATATTGCAAGCAAGGTGTGCATTCGCCTTCTTTATTCTTTTATTTCTCTACGGAGAAGTGCTTTAAAGAATAAAATCATAGTGAGGTAATATTCAGCCATTCAAAAGTGACACAAGATAAAGCAAGTAAAAGCAGAAAACAAAATGGTATGCACAGTGATTTCCGTAAGAGAAAAATACACAGTGGGCATGGGTTGGAAGGCTATAAGGAAAAATAAAATTAGTCTGCTTTAAGGACTAGGGAATTAATTTTAAGGGTAGGGAATTAATTTGCTATAAAGTGGTGGGGATTATGAGAATTTTAAAAGAATTTTATAGTTTGATACTGTCAATGCTTTCAGCCAAAGACCAAAGGAAACACGCCTATAGTTGAAAAACCTTGGTTTTATTATTCCACGGTGAATGAGAATGCTCGCCATGAGCAACTCTTGGGCCTCTCAGAGAAAGGGTGTTAGGAGAAACCTGTTTTATAATTTGGACTTCGTGTGTTTCAGGGTCAGGTCTAAGGAATCAGGGGTTTACTCTGGATCAGATGCTTTTAGAGAGTGAGGTGACACTATGATTGAGTGAAGAACGTCATTTGTTAGCAGTAGAAGAGGGTCTTTCATGTTTTGTGAGTTGCAAGGTACCCCTTTTTTTTTGTCTGAGCTTAGAGTCACGAAGTGGGCTTACTTTGCATCATTTTATCGTGCCTCAGCTTAACCTTCGCTGAGGTAGGTATTGTGAGGTCAATTATGTCTAACAGGAGAACAGAAATGGCCTGGCTTTTGAGTGTCAGATCAGCAAGTGCTAATACTGACAGGTCGAGTTGTGGACCTCAGAACAGTTTCAAATGTCAGAGAATGCTTTTTATTTTCTTTTTCAGTACTTAAGCAAAAGTACTTTAAAAGGTATTTTTAGAACAAGAAGATCAATAGCCCCTCCATGAATCTGGGCTTCCCAGGTGGCTCACTAGTAAAGAATTCACCTGCCAATGCAGGAGACGTGGATTTGATCCCTGGGTTGGGAAGATCCCCTGGAGAAAGGAATAGCAACCCACTCCAGTATTCTTACCTAGAAAATCCCACGGACAGAGGAGCCTGGTGGGCTACAGTCGGTGGGGTGTCACAAAGAGTCGGACATGTTTGAGCATGCACACATGCTCCATGAACTTAGTAGTTTTTATCTGAAACAGTGGTTATCAAAGTCTAGTCCAGCCTCTGGCGTCAGTTGGGGAAACTGCTTTCACAAATCTTTAATGAAATGAGAAAAAATAGGCCATAAAATTATTAAATTAGAATGTTAGCTTTTATTCTGATTGCAGATGTTCAATTTTTGTTAAAATGTTCTTTCTTTTATGTGTGTGAATTTTTTTGTTTGTTTTAATATCATCACTTTGGAGAATAAATTGGGACTCCCTTGTGCTGGGCTCCTGTCAGTTTCTTAACTGATCTAGAAAATCTGGGAGCCACTGGCTGAGAGGATTTGGAGAACTTCACAAAAGTCAGTGACTCATCTTTTGACAGGAATAAGCAGGTTTTCATTTTGAATCACTCTGTGATAAACTGTTGCCTCAGAATTACAAAATATATCTCAGAACTGCTTTTGATAAATATGATAGTGGGAACTACAAGCCAAAACAGAAATCATTGAATTTGGAACATCTGTGGATTTTGTTCCATTTTTTTGAGGCTTTTCAGAGTATGGTGTATTCTAAGATCTTGAGTTATTCTTTGATTCTATTAAGAGATAATGGTGGAGGAAAACATAAGCAGAACACTCTATGGCATAAATCACAGTGAGATCGTCTATGACCCATAGACGATCATAGAATATGGAATAATTCATAGAATATTGGAAATAAAAACAAAAACAAGTGGAACCTATTTAAACTTAAAAGCTTTTGCACAGCAAAGGAAACCATAAACAAGGTGAAAAGACAACCGTCAGAATGTAGAAAATAGTAGCAAATGAAACAACTGATAAAGGATTAACTTCCAAAATATACAAGCAGCTTATGCATCTCAATAACAGAAAAACAAACAACCCAATCCAAAGGTGGGCAAAAGACCTAAACAGACATTTCTCCAAAGAAGACATACAGATGGCTAATAAACACATGAAAAGATGCTCAGCATCACTAATTAATTAAGGTCCAACTCTCACATCCCTACATGACTACTGGAAAAACCATTATTAGAGAAATGCAAATCAAAATTCACTCATTACTAGAGAAATACAAATCAAAACTACAATGAAATATCACTTCACAATAGTCAGAATGGCCATCATAAAAAATTCTACAAATGATTAATGCTGGAGAGGATGTGGAGAAAAGGGAACTCTCTTACACTGTTGGTGGGAATGGAAATTGATACAGCCACCATGGAAGACAGTATGGAGATTCCTTTAAAAACCAGAAATAAAACTACCATATGATGCAATGATCCCAGTACCAGGCTCATAGCCTGAGAAGACCATAATTGAAAAAGACACATGTACCCCAGTGTTCACTGCAGCACTATTTACAAAAGGTAGGACATGGAAGCAACCTAGATGTCCTAGATGAATAAATAAAGAAGCTGTAGCACATATATACAATGAAATATTATTCAGCCATAAAAAGAAACACACTTGAGTTAGTGCTAATGAGGTGGGTTAATCTAGAACCTATTATGCAGAGTGAAGGAAGTCAGGGAAAAACAAATATCATATGTTAGCACATATATAAGGAATCTGGAAAGACAGTACTATGAGCCTATTTGCAGGGCAATAGTGGAGATGATGACATAGAGAACAGACTCACCGACATGGCAGGTGCAGGTAGGAAGGAGAGGGTGGGACGAATGGAGAGAGTAGCCTGGAAACATACACACTAACATATGTAAAATAGCCGGTGGGAATTTGCTATACGACTCAGGGAACTCAAACCTGGAGTCTGTGACAACCTAGAGGTGTGGGATGGGGTGGGAGATGGGAGGGAGGCTCAAGAAGGAGGGGACACATGTATGCCTATGGCTGATCCATGTTGATGTGTGGCAGAAACCAAAAGATTGAAATTATCCTTTAATTAAAAATAAATTTAAAAAAAGGAAGACAGTCACAAAAAGTTAAAAAAAAAAAAAGCAAAGATGATGGTGACAAACTATCCCATCTATGGGTGTTTATCCAAAGAAAATGAAAACACTAATTCAAAAAGATACCTGCACTCCTATGTTCATTGAAGCATTATTTACAATGCCAAGATACAGAAACAACCTGAGTGCCCATTAATGGATGAATGGATAAAAATCTCTCTCTCTCCCCCCTCCCTCTCTCTCACACACACATGGTGGAATACTACTCAGCCATGAAAAGATGAAATCCTGCCATGTGTGATAATGTGTATGAATCTTGAAGTTCTGCTGAATGAAATAAATCAGAGGACAGGTCTCATATGATTAATTCACATATGGGATATAAAAACAAACAAAATAAATGAACAAACCAAACAAAACCAAGCACATAGATGCAGACAACAGAGTAGTGGTTACCAGAGGAGAAAAAGGGCAGAGGGAAGGTGACCTGGATAAAGGGGATCAACCCTCTGGTGATGGATTGAAACTAAAATTTTGGTGATATATGCAGAAGTAGGGGCTTCCCTGGTGGCTCATTGGTAAAGAATCTGCCTGCCAGTGCCAGAGACGTGGGTTCAATCCCTGGGTCAGGAAGATCCCCTGGAAAAGGAAATGGCAACCCACTCCAGGATTCTTGCCTGGGAAATTTCATGGGCAGAGGAGCCTGATGGGCTATAGTCCATGGGGTCACAAAGAGTCAGACACAACAACAACATTCGGAAGTAGATGTATAATATTATACACTGGTAATTTACATAATTTCATAAACCAATATTATCTCAGTAAAAATTTAAAAATATATATATTTAAAAAGAGATAGTGGTGACAGAAATGGTACAAGAAAAGTCTAGAGGGGGAGATGGAGATGACATCATCAGGGCTTCGTAGACCTTACTGAGGATTTTGGAATTTATCCTAAAAAGCACAGGAAGCTGTTGACTGGTTTTAAACAAGATGTGATAAATTTCTCACTTTCGAAAGATCAGTTTGGATTGAAAGGGAGTAAGTAGGGTAGCTGTGAGGAGACTAAGGGAGAAAACTGAGTGACTTGCAGGAGGGTTGTGCCAGTGGAAAAAGGAAGAAGTGGATGGTTCCAGAGAAGATTTCGGAGGTAGAATGAGCAGAAGGAAGGGTCGGATGGGGTGAGGGACAGGCACCTTTCCGGTGCTCAGCTGGGTGAACGGTGGCATCACTACCAGGGAACAGGAGGAGGGAAGAACGAAGATAATTTTCACTCTGGTTACGTCGAATTTCAGAAGACACTGAGCTTTCCAGCAGGCATTTGGGGCTGGAGCTCAGGAGAGGGTATTGGGAGTTGTAGGCATATTATTTGAAACCCGCTGAAGCAGGTGAACATTAAGCAGAGAGGAGAGAAGAAAAGAAGAGGCCCAGGGACATGTATATGTCAGGTAGAGAAGAACAGGCGAGGTGAGAGCAGCGGCCAGAACTGAAGAGCAAGTGTTAGGGGAGCTCAGGGAACGAGCAGGACAGACCGCCCGTGTTGAAGGCCAGGAAGATGTCTCGTGTCCGTTGTCCTTGGCACTGAGAGGTCGTTGGCCACCTTGGCCAGAGCAGTGTTGGGAGCAGAAAATAGATTGCAGTAGCCTCTGGAGTAATCAGGAGGAAAGGACTCAGACTGTGCGTGTGTGCTAAGTCACTTCAGTTGGTTCGACTCTGCAACCCCGTGGACTCTAGCCCGCCAGGCTCCTCTCCATGGCATTCTCCAGGCAGGGATACTGGAGCGTGGGTTGCCATGCCCTCCTCCAGGGGATCTTCCCGACCCAGGGATTGAACCCCTTGTCTCATGTCTCCTGTGTTGACAGATGGGTTCTCAGTAATAAATCTAAGCAGATTCCTAAAACTATGTGAAAATTAACCACACTGTCTCCATAGTGAATTGCTGAATCGAGCTTGCTTTTATGTGTCAGCTTCTGAAGTGAGTAACAAATATTGTGAATGTTAGCCACTGTATCAGCTCTTAGCATTGATTTTCAGAGTCTCCCCAAATTACATAAACTCTCTCTGGTCCGGCCAGCTTTATTGCCCTGCATTTACCTTTACCCCAGTACTTTAAAGGAAGAGATACACAGGTACCATCTGTTTGCTTAGTCAACAGATACTACACACCTACTCTGTGCCAGATTGTGATCTGGACACTGGAGGTCTCTGCCCTTATGAAGAGTTTGTTCACATTCTTTTTGTCTTAATATCCACAGTTTAATAAGGTACCATCCCATCAAAGGTCAGAAAACAAGTGAAAAATTTTGTATGCTTATTAGAGTTTGTTACATATGCAAGAAACAGGCCTTTTCTTGTTCAAGAACGTCTTGAATGTGTCTGCGCTGTTGTACATAGAGAACATCTTAAGAGACAATTCTTATTTAGAAAATAGTTGTTGGTGAATTAAAGAATTGAATTGAAATTGCCTTGTTGAAATTGTTCAGCTTCTTTTCCTAAGGTAAGAACTCTGGTGTGTGCTATATAATTTCTTTTCATTGCCTTTTTCTGATTATGTGAATAAGACAAGCACTTGAGGGCTTTCTGAATTCTTTAATACAATCTTAGAGGCACGCATTTGGTTGAGGTTCTCATCTGGCAGGACTCATATTTTAGGGAGCTGGACTAGGTGTCATTTCTTTTAGGCATGGGGCAGTTGGGTTACTAATGGAAGAATTTTCAGTTTATATGTTATTTTCCTAAATATACTTATGTAAGTAGCTCTGTAGTTAGTATATATATATATTTTAAGTGAGTGGGGAGTACATTACGACTGAGTAATTTCAAAGAGTCTCAAGTTCTTATCAAATAACCAGAATAATTAGAAAATTTGCTGACCAGGAAGTATTTACAAAACATTTTACAGACATTTTCACCACTTTCTTTGGCTTTAGGAAACAAAAATGAGAGAGCGAGCACACAGGTGAGAGAGACTGAGGTTTTAAATTAGTTGTGTTTTTTAACCCTTTGACAAAGTAGCACAGTATACCATGCAGACTACCTAATATCACTCCCTATCATCTAGTTACATTCTTTACCTATCATCTGTTTAAGTTTTTGCCTACCCTGATAAACTTGTCTGTTATTAAAATCTTCTGTAGTTAAATTTGGAGATAGTAAGAATCTGTAAATAACAAATGAGCTCACTGTAATTTTATTTCAAGTCTACACACAGATTTTGAAGCCGTCTTTCTTTATAGAAGTTCCCCTTGACAGTGAGAATGTAACTGTCTTCATTCTACCCCAAATCTAATTTTTTTGTTTAAAATGACTGTTGTTAGTGGGTATTATGCTTAGTGAAATAAGTCAGAGAGAGAAAAATACCATAGATTATTGCTTATATGAAGAATCTAAAAAATAAATAAATGAATGTAGCGAAACAGAAACAGGCTCACAGATACAGAGAGCAAACTAGTGGTTGCCGGTGGAGAGATAGAAAGAGGTGGGCAAATTGGAGGTAGGAGGTTTAGAGATACAAACTACTGTATGTAAATTAAATAAGCTACAAGGACATAGTGTACAGTTCAAGGAATAAAGTGAATACTTTATCATTTTAAATGTAATATAATTGATAAAAATTTGAATCATTATGCTGTATACCTGAAACTAATATAATAATGTAAAATCAACTCTACTTCAATAAAAAAAATTAATTAAAAATTTAAAAATTACTTTGGTGACAGCACTTGGTGTCCACCTGAAATACCCTGATCTGGTGGCTGTTACCTTTAAAAATTACAGTCACATTTACCCTTAATTCTTAATGGTCAAATTCCATGCAGATTTCATGTCTGTGTATTTCAGTGTTTATTTATCGCTACCAGGGTTATCATGGTACAGTGGCTTATCAGCCTCAGGTTCCTGCATGTGTGATGACTGGGTTACTGTCTTAACCTCTGGGACCGGTTGAACTCTTTCATATTTGACAGAGAGCCATTGCCTTCTCATTTATTGGCTTTGCAACCCAGATCATGCAGATGTAATTACTAGGAAAAATGAGTCTCCTTACACTTCATTAACTCACTGAGCTGAAAAAGCCCTGAAGGAAATACAGATTGTTCCCTATTAGGAAATAAATTGAGATTTTATTCTTATCTCTGTGGGAAGCTGGGAGAGTAAGCAGGGGAAGCTTGGACTGGGACTGTCACTGGGACTCGGTTAGTCCCTGACCGAGCTGGGCCTTGCATCCAGCACATGACCCTAAAGTTCCTGAAAACTTGGAATGTAGTAAAAGGGCCATAAATTTGATTTCTGTGAATCAGATCACATTTTATACTCAACTGAAGGTCTGATATTTAGAAGAATCTTATGAGTAAGTTAGGATGAGGTAAGAGTTGCATTTCTGAAGTTAACACCTGCCCTTCTTTTTAAGTGATGTGTTTGGAAAATTTGCAGTTTGAGTTCTTAAGTAGAGTGCTGCTTTTCAGGGTCCAAACATTTCGGGGACGCTAAACATTTCACTAAACAAGGATTTAGAGGACCCTGCACTCCATTGCAGTCATCACTATTTTAAAATAATTTTAGATAATGACAGTTAAAAATACTTAAAATCATGTCAGGGAATCAGTCTCTGAAAATCCTCCACATAATATAGCTGAAATCATGCAGGTTTTTAATTTGATATTTTAAAATGTGTATCAGAGTGTACATAGTTAAAGGAAATCGAATAATACAGAGAGCTTTATGATGAAAAGAAGCCATCTCTGGCTCATTCCTTCTACCCCATCCCTCTTCTCTGGAAGCAAACTCTTTTTGTTGTTGTGTTTTCTGTTCTTTTGAACAGTATTATGTTTTTAGGTGTACAGCAAAGTGATTCAGTTATGCATGTATTTTTTTTCAGATTATTTTCCATTACAGGTTATTATAAATATTGAATATAATTCTCTATATTATATAATAAATCCTTGTTGTTTATCTATTTTAAATATAGTAGCTTGTGTCTGTTAATCCTGTACTCCTAACTTATCCTTCCCTACACCCCTCCCTTTTCCCTTTTGTAACTATAATTTGTTTTCTATGTCTATGAGTCTGTTTCTGTTTTGTAAGTAGATTCATTTGTATTATTCTTTATAGTCTACATATAAGTGATACCATGATATTTGTCTTTCTCTTTCTGACTTACTTCACTTAGTATGATTATTTCTGGGTCCATCAGTGTTGCTGCAGATAGAAGTAATTTCATTCCTTTTTATAGCTGAGTAATACTCCATATCTTATCTTCTTTATCCATTCTCCTGTTAATGGACACTTAGGTTGCTTCCACGTCTTGCCTGTTGTAAATGTGCTGCTGTCAACCTTAAGGCACATGTATCTTTTCGAACTAGAATTTCCATCTCAGAAGCAAACACTTCTGTGGGATCTTTCGTTGCTGTGCACAGACTCTCTAGTTGTGGCTCGCAGGCTCAGCAGTTGTGGCTTGTGGGATCTTTGTTCCCCAACCAGGGATAGAACCCACATCCCCAGCATTGCAATGTGGATTCTTAACCATTGGACCACCAGGGAAGTCCCAATATCCTTTGCATTTTGAAATATCTCAGTGATGTGTCTGACTGAAGGCCCTTGTATTCAGTCATTATTTCAAATAATCAGTAGGCCTTTTCATTTTCGGAACTCATCTCCTTTCAGCTATAGACATTTTTCTTACATTACCTCTTTCATCACTTTCTTCTCTTTATTATCTCTGCTGTGTTTCTGGAAATCCAGTTAATCAGTGTTGAACTCCATGCACTGATTCTCTAAATCTCTTTTTTTTTTCCCCCCTCCTGTGTTTTCTGTATAATTTTTTCTATTCTGGGAGAAAGTTTCTCACCTTTGTTTTCCTATCCTTTTTATTTCCACAGTTATGATTTTATTGAAGTATAGTTAATGTACAGTATTATTTAAGTTACAGGTGTGTAATATTGTGACTTAAAATTTTTAGAAGTTATACTCCATTTATAGTTATTAAAAAATATTATTTGCCTCATATAGTATATCATCGTGGCTTATTTTATGTCTAATAGTTTGTAACTCTTAGTCTCCTACCCCTATATTGCCCTCCCGCCTTCCCTCCCCACTGGTAACCACTAGTTTATTCTCATGGCTGAGTAAGTATTCCATTCTGTATATATACCAAGGAAAACCCTTGCAGGAGTTTTGACTGATGAAAAAAGTAGACAAAGGTGTTTTGAGGAAAGGAGATCCCAGAGAGGTTCCTGGCTCGAAGTAACATTTATTCTAGAGAATAAGAATAATGAAGATGAAAGGAGAGTTCAGTTGAGGAGCCAGTAAACAGATGACAACCCCCTTCCCAACCTCTGCATCCAGACTTGCACGTGCCACTGCAGCTGAGCAAATCAGTAAACCCATACAGTGTCTCTCCCGCTTCTGTCTCTTTTTCCCACAAACATGCCACCGTCCCTGGTGGCTCAGAAGGTGAAGCATCAGTCTGCAGTGGGGGAGACCCAGGTTTGATCCTTGGGTCTGGAAGATCCCCTGGAGAAGGGCTGGCAAGGCACTCCAGTATTCTTGCCTGGAGAATTCCATGGCCAGAGGAGCCTGGAGAGCTACAGTCCATGGGGTTGCAAAGAGTCAGACACGACTGAGCGACTAACACTTTCATACCACCTCAGAGGGTTTGCCTTGACTGAAACTGAAGAAATCATCTAGCAGAAACAGCTTGTTTGGATGTCAGTACCATGAGTGGTGGTCGGCAAACTAGAGTCTGGTACCTCTTTTTGTAAGGTCTGCAAACTTGCGGTATTTTTATGTCCTTCAAAAGCTAGGGGGAGGGTGAAAGGGAAAGTGTTGGTCGTTGAGTCGTATCCGACTCTGCAACCCCATAGACTGTAGCCCACCAGGCTTCTCTGTCCATGGGATTCTCCAGGCAAGAATACCGGAGTGGGTAGCCATTCCCTTCTCCAGAGGATCTTCCCAACCCAGGGATTGAACCCGGGTCTCCTACGTTGCCGGCAGATTTTTTCACCATCTGAGCCACAGGGAAGCTCTCGAGGAGAATGGATACGTGTATGTGTATGGATGGTTCCTTTGCGGTCCACCTGAAACTCTCAGGATGTTGTTCATCGACTATGCTCCAATATAAAATAAGTTAAAAAACAAAATAAAATTTAAAAGGGTACAAATGGAAAAAAAAAAGTTGGGAGGGAATCAAAAGAAGATTAATCTTTCATGACGTGTAAAAATTTCATGAAGTTCGCACGTCAGGGTCCGTAAGCTCAGCTTTATTGGCCCACGGGTGCTCTTGTTTGCGTTTTGGCTGGGGCTGCTGCAGCACGGGAGCAGTTGGCTTGACCTTGAAGAGCCTGAGTGCGGTGGGCTCCTGGCTTTCAGTGCTGTTCCCTGCGTTTCTAATGACACTAATGCATCATTCGAAATGATGCTAATGCAGTTACAACTCGGCTGCATTTAAGTGCCACATGAATTGACGCATCACATTATTTTAATCTTTAAGAAAATTACGAGGCTAAGCCTACCACATCGTAACAAGGAAAATGGACTTCAGATGTGCCCTTGAGGCCAAGCAGAGTAGGGGTTTTCTTGATAATTAGCTGGCAGAGCATTGTGTTGATTACACAGTGACGCTAGAGTTGTATCCAAAGAAAACAGTGTATGTTGACATTGCAAGACCACGCAGATATCAGTGTTCCCAATTCCTAGGGAAAAAAGTGATCAGAAAAACAACATGTAGAGTATCTCATCACTGCAGAATTTATTGACAAATATTAAAAAGTAAAATGAGGCTGCAACCAAAGTAAGTCTCCAGGTAGTTTATTTATAAGCAAAGCAAGGAAAGCCATTTACTAAAGGTGAGTTGGTGAAATCACATTTGATGGCAGAAGTAGAAGAAATGTGTCCCGAGAAAATTTGTTTCACACTATTTTAGCCTTCAGCCGAAGACTGCTGCTGCCTGGGGCTTCAGCAGCAGTGTCAAGATCAATTACGGAACAAGGCAAATGATTCCCAGTTATCTTCTTGACTCTTGACACTGATCGCTTATTAGCATCCGATGCCAAGTTTGAGACTAAAGAATTAGTCTTTTTGAATAGTCTGCATAAAGCAATAGCAGGCCAAGGGTGTTTTCAGAGAACTTGGGTATTTAGTAGTTCACTAAAACCTGAAGTGGAATCTGCTATGATATGTAACAATTAATAGTGGTGGAGCAGAAAAAAGGCTTAGTTGGACAAATGTACAAAACTTCTGAAAATGCCAGATGTTTAAAGCTTATGGTTATTCATTTTATAGTTAATTTGGCAGGTACTTTGTGGAACATACTTAAATCTATCATGTTGTTGTTATTCAACCATGAACTTCTTTTGCTGTCACAGATTTTTCACTTGTGTGAATTTTGTAAGAAACAGATGCTTTGCATCCTGACTGTCCTGCCCCTGATGGCAGCAGTGCAGGTTTACTACAACTTCTGAACTCAGGACTGAGACTGAAATTTTTCTGAGTAAGAACCACCTTCAGTCAGTCTTATTGAACACTGATTGGGTTTGAAAATTAGCTTGTGCTAATTTGATACTGAACTGTCAAATCGATACTATTTAATATCTAATATTTTATATTCCAATCATGTGAAATGGAACTTAAGTTCTAATGATAGCCTTTGAAAATTTAAGTTTACACTTAATGCTGTTTTTTAATGAGTTCAACCAAAAATTATAAACAAAATGGTATTTATATGAGAAACACATTTTGACAGTATTTTGTGGTATTTTGACAATTAATGTTTGAATATCAGGTAACGTCAGACTACCTTATACACTTCCCAGGAGATCAAAACTTAAAACAGGATGTGAGATTTCCATTCCCACACAAATTTGCTGCAGATATATTTTCTGAGCTTAAACTACAGTGCTAGTAGTTTCCTTTCCTACTTCACCTTCTTCTTACTGTGAATTTATGCTTCTTTAAAACAATTTCTTTTTTCTCTTGCAATATTGGGTCTCCAGCAAAAAGAAGATGAATGCATCTTGGCATCTTGAGACTAGTAATAAAAGAATGATAAATCAGTGTGGATTTTTTAAAATCATTTTATATTGAGAACCATTTCTGTTTTGCTGCTGAGACTAAACCATGTTCCCTAAAAAGTCTCGTTCCTTCATTATCTCAGCAGTGGCCTCCTCGCTGGGGCTCTGCACACACCTCAAGAACAGTCTGGTCATGAAGAGATACAGAGGATTACAGTGCACCTCAGAAGGGTGGCAAGGGAGATGTGTACGTGTGCTGAGGGAGTGGAGAGGAGAGGGTGGCTGTTCTCCCAGGGCAAGTAGATGAAGACATCACCAAACAGACATCTGAGCTGGATCTTAGAAGTTGGAGCCAAAAGTTTACAAGGTGGAGAGTGGGCTTTGTAGGCAGAAGGCAAAGCGAGTGCTTGCACAGGCATGAACAGTGAGAGAGCACAGCGTGTGGTTGCATGTGGCTGAGCAGGGAGGCTGGGGTGCTGAAGGGCCAGGGTGTGAAGGTGTCACGCGAAGTATGCGCCTCGGTTCTTTGTCTCGTCACAACAAAAATTTGGAGTGACGGACATTGAAGCCCCCTCGGCGGGTCACAGCTCTCGGAGGACAGACCGTGTTACAGCTCTTAAATAAATCAGTGTTACAGCTCAGTGTTACAGCTCTATTTATTTAGATAATAGCAGGAAAATCCATCTTCGAGGCGTGAGGGCACGTCGATCCAAAAGACGCGAAGAGAAGATCACCCCATCGCACCGGAGAGAGAGAGAGAGAAGAGGGAAGAGGGCTTTGGCTCCTCTTTTTATGTTTCTCTGTCCCTGGGCCTGTCTTATGTAAACTGGGCCTAGGCAGGAGCGTTGTTTGTTTTACCTGAGATTCTCACTCTGGTCCTCGGACCTTCCTTTGTTCTATTTTCCCGGGCTTTCCCCTTCCAGGTCTTTTAGCCACCGCCATTTTGGACTCTTTTTCCCTATTCTAACTACCTAACATTCCCCCCTCAAGAGATGGGAGGCCCAATTCTTTGGGAATAGGGGCATCAAGGTCTCTCTGGCTACTTCCTGCTGAACTGGGACGGCGAGGGGCACTGGGCCTCCCCCTCTTGCTAGTCTCAGGCCTCAGAGTCCTTATAGCGGTGTCCATCTAAGGGTGACTGATGTTTTTCGTGGTTAGCTGTAGTTTTATATCTTTGTTGAACTGGCGCTGCGTGTCGTAGCTTTACCTGGGCGGAGACAAGACAGGTTAGACAGTTGACAGTACATGGGACAGTCATAAGCAGCATCAGTGTGGCATAACAAGGACTAGTAGGGGCATTAGCCAATTTTAAATTTACATCACCAGGATGGCTCAAGTCTCTCCTTGTTCAGAGATCAGAAGAACTATCTCCTGTCTGTTTTGGAGTATTATTTCTGCCAAGCTGTGTTGGCTCTTTAGAGCTGTCTTGAGAAATCTTATCCCCAGAAACTAGATTTTGGGGGTGTTCAATAGAATGGCACTCATTTGTAGTTCTGAATAGATATCTGAGATCTCCCAGGGGCTCACAGGTGTATTGAGTGTCCTCTTCTGTTTTCTTCCATGGCTTGACTCGTGAGTAGTGAATCCAGGAGTCATGTCCTGGCACCTTGACTGCTGTGGGAGTAGAAAGTATTACAGGGTAGGGGCCCTTCCATGTGGGCTGGAGTTGAGCCTTTGGGGACCCATCCTTCCAGACTTTAATTAGGACTTGAGTCCCTTGAGCATATAGTGGAGAGTCTTTAGAGTCTTTTGGGTCCTGGTTCATACCCCACAAGCGTATATCCTGTTGGAATTGCCCAGGGGCCATGGTATAAGACTGGAGGGTCTGAACCTCTGGATCTAGGAAGAGGTCATTGACATAAACAAAAGGTCTCCCATATAGCATCTCATAAGGACTAAAACCAACCTGTTCCTTAGGGGCAATACGGGTACGGAGGAGAGCTATTGGTAAAGCCTCCTTCCATCCCAGGGAGGTCTCTTGGGTTATCTTTTTTATCATTGATTTTAAGAATTGGTTGGCCCTTTCTACTTTTCCTGAAGACTGAGGCCTCCAGGCACAATGGAGATAATAAGTAATGCCCAATGCTTTAGAGACTCCTTGGGTGATCTTAGAAGTAAATGATGTCCCATTGTCACTTTGTAATGACCTGGGCAGACCAAACCTTGGAATGATTTCATGGAGCAGTTTTTTTACTACCTCCTCAGCCTTATCAGTCCGGGTGGGAAAGCCTTCAATCCATCCTGTGAATGTATCTATCATGACTAATAGATATTTATACCCTTGAGAAACTGGCATCTGGGTGAAGTCCATCTGCCAGTCCTCTCCTGGATAGGCCCCACGTCGTTGGACAGGCTGGGCCAGCTGGGGTCTTCGAGCTCCTTGGGGGTTGTTTAATTGGTAAGTGGGACAAGAGGAGACTACTTGTCTTATAGTTGTTTGGAAGCCTGTTCCTCTGAAAGACCTTTCTAGTAATCTTTGGAGGGCCTTTTCTCCTAAATGAGTGGTGGCATGTAAGGAGTTAACCAACTTCCATTGGAGGTTCCCAAGCAGAAAAAGGAGCCCCTCCTTTTGGAACCACCCCATATGATCTTCTTGAAAGCCCTTACTCTTAGCTTTAAAAGTCTCACCTTCAGTATATGAAGGAGTTTCTGGCAAGTTAGTCTGTGGAACTAAGGTGGCAACCCCTATTAGGTCATGGTTCTGTAACACTGCTCTCTTAGCTGCCTGATCGGCTGCTTGGTTCACTTGAGTCACTTCTGTGCTCCCTTTTTGGTGTCCTTTACAGTGGGAGATTGAAATCTCAGCAGGCAGATGGACTGCCTCCAAGAGTCTAAGGATTTGATCACCATATTTGATTGGGGACCCTCGGGTGGTCAGATGGCCCCTTTCTTTCCAAATAGCTGCATGTGCATGTAGCACCAGAAAGGCATACTTGGAGTCAGTATAAATGGCTATTCTTTTTCCTTTTCCCAGCTCTAAAGTTCGACTCAGGGCTATGAGCTCAGCTAATTGGGCTGAAGTACCTGGTGGCAGTGGCTTAGCCTCTATGATCTCAAAACTGGAGACTACTGCATATCCGGCTCTTCTTTTTCCATCCAAGACAAAGCTGCTTCCGTCAGTGTACCAGATTTCCTCAGGATTGGTCAGAGGATCTTCTGACAATCCCTCTCGGGGTTTTGTCCAGTGGTCCAAGGTTTCTAGACAGGAGTGAAAGGGGAGAGAGCCCTCGGGGGTAGGCAGGAGGGTGGCTGGGTAAAGAACCTCACAAGGGGATATAGTGAGGCCTGGATTTTCCATCAGTATTACTTGATATCTGAGGATTCTTTGATCAGACATCCATAAATGGCCTCTCCCATTTAGGAGTTGTTTTACTTGGTGGCTGGTAAAAATAGTTTGCCCCCAAAGGAGAGTTTTAAAGCATCTTCTATCATAATTGCAATAGCTGCAAGATTTTGAAGGCAGGGGGGCCAGCCCTGGGTGGTTGGATCAAGTCTCTTAGATAAGTAAGCTACAGGCTGGGGCTCAGATCCCAACCTTTGAGTTAACACCCTCAAGGCTATTCCCTCTCTTTCAGGGACATAAAGTTGGAATGCTTTTTTTGGATCTGGCAACCTCAAGGCAGGTGCCTGAGTGAAGGCCTGTTTTAGTGTAGCCTCTGCCTTCTTTTGAGGAGTTCCCCACATTTGTGGGATTGAATCATCTCGTCCCTTTAAGCTTTTATATAAGGGCTGGGCAATTAGACCATAGTTGGGTATCCAGATTCTACAGTACCCAGTTAGCCCCAGGAAAGCTCTCAATTGTTTTTGAGTCGTGGGGGAGGGCAACTGGAGGATTCCTTGTACCCGATCAGAGGATCCTGGACCCGTGTGTAATCTGAACTCCCAGGTAAGTGACCTTTGTCTCGACCATCTGTGCCTTAGCACGGGAGACTTTATATCCCCTTTCTGCCAAAAAGTTTAGAACCTGAATTTCATGTTGTTGGGCACTTTTCTCATCTGGAGAGCAGATTAGTAGGTCATCTACATATTGTAGTATTTTCCCATTAGGTCCCCGGTCCAGATCTAGGAGATCCCGGCTAAGGGCCTGTCCAAACAAGTGGGGGCTATCTCTGAACCCCTGAGGTAATACTGTCCAAGTCATCTGTTGGTGTTTTTCTCCTGGGGCCTCCCACTCCAAGGCAAAAAGATACTGGGATTTCTTTAGCCAGTGGTATGCAAAAAAACGCATCTTTGAGATCCAAGACTGTAAACCACTTGGCACTGGGTGGGATTTCTCCCAGGATTACATAGGGACTGGGTACTGTGGGATGGAGGGGGGACTACAGCTTCATTTATGATCCGAAGATCTTGAACCATTTGCCAGGTTCTGTCCTTTTTCTTTACTGAGAGGATTGGTGTGTTACATGGCGAACTGGTGGGGACCAATAGCCCACAAGCAAGGACTTTATTTATTAAAGGCTGTAGTCCCTCTCGAGCCTCTCTTTTGAGAGGATATTGTTTCCGGTTAGGAAACCACGTGGGATCTCGGAGGACAATGATGACCAGTTCAGCTTGGTGGGCTCGTCCAGGAATCCCCTGGTCCCACACCTGGGGGTTAATTTTGTCCTCCCATAGTCTTTGTTCTCTCTCTGTTGGAGGTGTGATGGGTTCCTCAGTAGTAAGCAGAAGCTGTAGGGCCCTAGGGGCTGAAAAGCTTCCCATCACAAGGGTGGTCCCCAGTTTAGTGAATATGTCTCTTCCCATTAAGGGAGTAGGACACTCAGGGACCACCAGGAACTGATGGGAAAATATTTGTCCATCCCAGCAACAAAGAAGTGCTTGGGTGAATCTTCTAGTAGTTGCTTTTCCTGTAGCACCCAAAATGGTACAGGTTTGGGAGGAGAAGGCTCCGGAGTAGGAGATCAAGACAGAGTAGGTAGCCCCTGTGTCAACCAAGAAATTCTCGGACCTACCTGCCACATCCGGTTGCACCCTTGGCTCCAGCCGTGATGGTTATCTGTGACAGGTGCGCTGGCTGGAGCGGGCCGCTTCAGTCCTCTTGAACCATCGTGAGGGAAGGCTTGGCGCTTGACCTTGAGGCTCTTGGGTCCCCAGGGCAGAGTGCCGCCCAATGTCCCAGTTGATGGCATTTGTGGCAAGCTGTTCTAGGAGACTTGTCACGGTTAGGACACTCTTTGGCCCAGTGCCCCGCCTGTCTACAGATTAGGCATTTGCCTCGTGCCTTGTCATTCAAGGGCTCGGGGTGTGCCATCGGGCTTCCCTGGAGGGCGGCCAGCACCTGGGCATGCCTTGTCTCTTTCCTTCTCTCCCTCTCCTGGGCCTTGGCCTCCTTCTCCTGTTCTCTGTTATAAAAGGTATTGGGGGCTGTCTGGATCATCTCATCTACAGAGGCAGCAGAGTCCTGCTGCTGTAGCTGTTGTAACTTAATCCTGATGTCTGATGCACACTGGGACAGGAATTTGTCCTTTAAAATCACCTGTCCCTTGTAAGAGTCTAAGTCTAAATTGGTAAACTTTTGGAGGGCCTCTTTTAGCTTTTCTAGAAAGGCAACGGGGTTCTCATTGGGCTCCTGAGTTATTGCTGAGACCCGGGCATAGCTGATGACTTTTTGCTGGGCTGCTTTCGGTCCTGCCTTTACACAGATGAGAAAATGATCCCTTTCCCAGATGTGCTCAGGGTCATTATAATTCCAGTTAGGATCGGAGGAGGGGACTGCAGTTTCCCCTACTGGGTATCTATCGCTTGACATGTGAAGCCCTGTTGCATACCTCCGGACTTCCTTTAAGACCCTAGTATGTTCAGGGTCGGATAAAGTTTGACTAAATATGACCATGATGTCTTTCCATGTCAAGTCAAAGACCAAGGTAATATGTTGGAACGTATCTATATATTTGCCTGGGTCATCTGTATAGCTTCCCAGGTCTTGTTTGATCTGTCTTAGTTCTAAGAGGGAGAAGGGTTTATGGACGCGGGTTGGTCCGAATTCTCCTCCAGTTTCAACTAAGGGACATACTCAAGCTGGCTTTTGTGGAGGGGGTGCTCCCGGATATGGGGACACGCTTGGATACAAGGAAGAAGCACCAGGCAACTCGGGAGCTGTGGGAGGTGAGCCTTCACGGGGGAGTTCCTTCTCTTGGTTGCCTGTGCCTAACACCATTTGCCTAGTGGGCTCAGTTTTAGGGTGTACAACAATCCCATACTTAAGACAGAGTTCCTTCATATCTCTCAGTCTGAAGAAAATTTGGGCATAGGGGATCTCTGTCCATTTCCCTTGTCTTTTGCAGAATAATTCTAATTGCAGGATGGTATTGTAATTTAAAGTCCCATCCTCGGGCCAGTGTTCCTCGTCCCCCAGTGGATACTGTGGCCACGCAGTGGCACAAAAGAATTTTAAATGACTCCTCCTCAGAGTTAAGAGGATCGAACAGCTTCCAGTTATCAAGGATGCACCTCAAGGGCATCTGCCGGGAAGTGGATTGGTTATTTCCCATCTGAAAAACAGTCATGTTAGGGAGGAAAAGGAAAAGAAAAAAACTAATAGGCTTTTTGAAGCTTATCCTACCCAATACTGTCGCAACCTGAGAGCCAGGCGTCCCCGGGTCAGGATGCAGATCTCCAGGCAGGCTGAGGCGTGACAACCTCCTAGAGATTGAATCCCTGGGCAGGTCGAGGCGTGACAACCTCCTGGGACCCTTGGGACTAGAGGATCCCCGAAAGGCTGAGGCGTGACAACCTTTCAAGGACCAGATCCCTAGGCAGGTCAAGGCGTGATGACCTCCTGGGACCCCCGGGCTGGAGTTGGGGCGTCCCCAAGGTCTCCAGCGTGACCAGTGCTGGGTGGAATTAAGGGGTTGTAACTCATTGCTAGTTTGTCCACTGTGGATGGGAAGATACCATGATGTAAGCTCATCCTACCTAGTACTGTCGCAACCTGAGAGCCAGGCATCCCCGGGTCAGGATGCAGATCTCCAGGCAGACTGAGGCGTGACAGCCTCCTAGAGATCGAATCCCCGGGCAGGTCAAGGCGTGACGGCCTCCCGAGAACTGGGCCCCTGGGCAGGTCGAGGCATGACAATCTCCTGGGACCCTTGGGACTAGAGGATCCCCGAAAGGTTGAGGCGTGACAACCTTTCGAGGACCAGATCCCTAGGCAGGTCAAGGCGTGATGACCTTCTGGGACCCCCAGGCTGGAGTTTGGGTGTCCCCAAGGTCTCCAGTGTGACCAATGCTAGGTAGGACTAAGGGGTTGGATATTATACAGTTCTTCTCTCCCAAGGCCAGCTATTTTTTTGTTATCCCTCTAGAAGATTGTAGAGGCAACATTGTGGGCCCGGATGGGGCTGAGGAAAGGAGCATGAAACAGGAGGGAAAGGGGGGCAGAGCACAACCTTTGAAAGAATGACATAGCATGGGGGTATAACATAAACTGATTGAAATCAATTGGGTCCATCAGGACAAGTCAAATTCGAGCAAAATCCCCAATCTGTAAGCCAAAAGACACACCCAGAGGTGGCAGAACAGCTCTAAGGCACTGTCAACAGAGGGAGGAGTGGGTGGTTCCCCAATGGCTGGGATGATCCTCCTGCTCATTAGCATATGCATTCGCCCCGCTCACAAAACTTAGTTAGGCCACATTCCATGGCCGTACCCTGTAGAACGGGCGCTTCTCTCTGGATTTTAGCAAATCCACCTCCCACTTATCACTTTGTCTCTCACTGAATTTTTGCAGTAAGATCTCAGAGCCTGAGCCGGGCATCCTGGGTTTTGGTCGGGCTCGAGTCCCGGGAGAAAGAGCTGAAGGAAAAGAGGAAAAAGCAGTGGGAAAAACGTGCCAAGGGATCCCCTTCATAGCCTACTGGAAAATTTGCTAGATATCTGACCGGTGCTCACAGTTTTCATTGGCCTGATTTTTGGCACAAAGAGTAGGGACAGAAGAACCCCCACCGGCTTGGGTAACAGCTGCTGGGGCCCAGCAGATAGCGCCTTTGGGACATACCTAAGAGTAGCCTCTCCAGAGTCCCACAATTGCGCCCACTGCCGCCCGCCTATTCGCGGGGGTTCAAGGAAACAAGAAAAGAGAGATTCTAAAGGAGTTAAGATTTTGTTAGGCATGTCCCTCCAGCCATAGGAGCTAGGACCTCCTACCTTAACCTGAGGTCTGTTGGAATCTGAGGCTGAGCCGCGTGGGCTTTCTGCTGAGTTCGTTTTTCATTGCCCCAGTTTCTAGCACGACGGGCCTTCCCCTGCGCTGGGTTTTCTTCACGTTCCTCTTCTGCCGCAGGAGCTTTGCTGAGCTGGGCTCCTGCTGCGCTTGGCCTCTTCCGCGTGGAGGTTGTTTCAGCCAGGTTATACCCGAGTCACGGCACCATAGATGTCAGGCGAGTGCATGCTCCTCGGTTCTTTGTCTCGTCACAACAAAAATTTGGAGTGACGGACATTGAAGCCCCCTCGGCGGGTCGCAGCTCTCAGAGGACAGACCGTGTTATAGCTCTTAAGTAAATCAGTGTTACAGCTCAGTGTCACAGCTCTACTTATTTAGATAATAGCAGAAAAATCCATCTTCGAGGCGTGAGGGCACGTCGATCCAAAGATGCAAAGAGAAGATCACCCCATTGCTCAGGAGAGAGAGAGAGAAAAGAGGGAAGAGGGCTTTGGTTCCTCTTTTTATATGTTTCTCTGTCCCTGGGCCTGTCTTATGTAAATTGGGCCTAGGCAGGAGCGTTGTTTGTTTTACCTGAGGTTCTCACTCTGGTCCTCGGACCTTCCTTTGTTCTATTTTCCCGGGCTTTCCCCTTCCAGGTCTTTTAGCCACCGCCATTTTGGACTCTTTTTCCCTATTCTGACTACCTAACAAAGGGGCCTGGCCCCGTGCCCTGAAAGTCTGGTTTAGGATGCAGATTTCTTGCAGTAGAGTTACCTCATAAGTAATATCAGATCCTGGCAAGGGATAAATCAACCTGGGTGTCATAAACGTTCTTCTAGTTTCTTCCTTCTTTCCGCTGCACCACGGGGCATTTGGGATCTCAGTTCCCCCACCAGGGATTAAGCCTGGGCCACAGCACTGAAAGCCCAAAATCCTAATCACGAGACCACCAGGGAACTCCCTCCATCTGCATTTTTTTTTAAATTTTTTAAAAATTGACATATGGTTGATTTACAATGCTGCGTTAGTTCCAGATGTAGCAGAGTGACTCAGGTCTACATCCATTTATGTGGGATCTTAGTTCCCCGACCAGGGATCAAACCTGCACCCCCAACATTGGAAGTGCAGAGTCTTAACTACTGGACCACCAAGGAAGTCCCCATCTGTATTGTATTTCCGCTTAACTCAGTGTATTTGCAGTCGAAAAGCCAAACTAGAATACCTGGCAAATAGTGCAAATTGAAGAGACTGAAAATGCAGTTAAGTTTGAGATTTTAGAAGTTTTCATGGGAGGAAAAGACTTTTAAGAGGCATTGCAATGGTCTAAAATGACAAATCATGCTTGATTTTGTTTTTGCCAGCTGTCTTTGCAGATTTCCTACTCTGTTTTTCTGAAACTTTTGTCTTTGTTTTTTAGTGGACCGAAGACTGCAGAAAATCAACTTATCCTCCTTCTGGGCCCACGTGAGTAAACGTCAGACGAGCAGGATTTACTCTGACCTTCCTGGAGGTTTCTCTCCATGTTAAGTGTGATCTCATAGAAGTAATGAGATCATGTTACTTAAGTCATGTCTTCTATCCTGAGATGATTTTGTTTCACTTGAGGTTTGTGTGGTATGCATTTGGCTAAGACTTTGAACAAATGTGAAGAAAATACCCCATGATGAAATGTCCCATTTTGAGCCCATCAAAATCAGGGAGAAAAAAAGGATTAGCATTCTCCACTAAATTCTTCTATCTTCCCCTAAGTATTTTTCTCATGCTGACAAATGCACAGGTGACCTGTGATTTTCTGTGATGCCTGAGTATAAACCACCCCATCATGCTGAAGCAAAAGAGTGCAGCATCTCACATGAAACTTTAAAAAAAAATAAACCCTGCCCATGATCATCAAAACTATTGAGGCCAAAACAGGATTGGAAAACATAGGAATAGCCAATAACATGTTTTAGTGTGTTGAACATTAATGTTTTTAGTTTAGGGTTTTGGCCTTTTCAAATCCTGCGTGGCTAAATAGGGAAAAACCTAAGAATGGCTCACCACCCCAGCGGGTACAGAATGTGAAAAAGAAGGAAGAGGTGTCAGGAAGAGTCACCGTTTCCTCCCCGCTCTTCCCTTGCACTGAAAGTAGCCTGCCGCAGAGAAAGGAAGACAGAAGGCATGCTTTAACCGAAGGGTTATTCCTATTCGTGACTACAGAAGTATAAGTAGGACCCCAATTCTGTGACTTGTAGGAACTAACACATCCCCTCCTAACCCACCCCCACCGTGGAAAATCAGTCTGGATTTATGTCTGTATGTTTAAGAGCCTGGTAACGTTGCAGCTCCCACCAGGCTGCACCTTTTGCTTCTCCGGGGCGGGGCAGTGAAGGAGCAAACGCGGGCTGGTTTTGGGCAGCGTTGAGCTCAGCAGTCACTGAGCGGCACACCTGTAAGGGCTCTTTCAGTCCAGTGAGAGGTGCCAGGGGATCATGTTTCTGTGGTGACAGGAGAGTTGCAGAGTTCATCCA
Organism: Cervus canadensis; assembly: GCF_019320065.1. Taxonomy (NCBI): domain Eukaryota; kingdom Metazoa; phylum Chordata; class Mammalia; order Artiodactyla; family Cervidae; genus Cervus; species Cervus canadensis. The sequence goes on from NC_057416.1 coordinate 17,753,789, forward strand.
TCAGGGTTTCAGCCCTGGCTCCACTCATCAGGTAGTGGGTGTTGCTACTGTCCTCACAGTAGAAATGGCTATGTGTAAATTGAAGAGTAGGACTTCGGGGAATGGATATGATGAACAGTGACTTGGCTTGGACTTACTAAGAAGAGTGAGGAGAGAGAATGTGGGGACTTCCCTGGTGGTCCAGTGGTAAGACTCTGTGCTTTCATGCAAGGGGTCTGGGTTTGATCCCTGGTTGGGGAATTAAGATCCCATATGCTGCACAGCATAGCAAAAAACAAACAAAAACGGAGAAGAGAGGATGTGTGGTAGGAAGTGTAGCATGGCTGAGTCAGTAGTGAGGTTCTTGAAGAAAATGGTGGGAAGCTCATATACTGTGTTGCCATTCTGGGGGCTTAAAAAGGGACCTTACTGAAGCCAGCTCTAGAGTCAATGATTTGACAACAGTGTTGAGACTGTCTGAGAGGGAATTCTGAGACTGGGAAACCAACTGGAGAAGTGCCCAGAGCCTAGGCTTAATTTTTGTAGAGATTTAGGATGGGGAAAGGCATATATTTCCTGGCAGTGATATTCAGGTTACATAAAGCTATTGAGCCAAAATTGATTATTTTACCTATCACCATTATGTGTTAACCTTCCTATAATGCTGTAATTCCATTTTAGGATTTCTAAAATGGCATTGTATAAATGACCCAGGACAGAAGCGCTGAGTGGAAAAGGAGCTTTTTTGCAAATTTTGGTTTGAGTACCAACTTCTCTGTTGTTATTAAGAATATGTCTCTAACATTCCTATAATGGTGTAACTATCTAACCATCATCAAGAAACTGATTTTAAACATTTCAAGATGATACACCTCTCATTGCAGTTACAGGGGTCCAGTTCCGTGGTTCACCATAAATCTCGATTTACCACCGTACAAAAGATGGCATGAATTGATGGTGGTCAAAGCACCAGCGGTAGGGTGTGATTCTTAAATCTTTTATTTCTGACTTGACTGAATACAATTGTATTTAAAAGAACACATCATGATACTATGTACCACGTACTTTAAGAATCTGCTTTCCATGGTTCTCTGCCATTTATAATAAATGATAGTAGAGAAAAGAGGATGTCATTTCTCTGTAGCGTCTCGATTTTTACTAGCCTCTGCCTTTGTTTCTTTATCTCATATCATATATTACCATCTAAAGTTAATCACATGTCATGTTAAAGATATGTCTTGTTTACATATGTTTTTAAATAGTACTCGTATTTAGCTACATGTAGATAAGTCAAAAGTCTATATCTGTCTTTTGTTACACAAAAATTAATCTTTTTTAACGGTTAAAAAGCATTCAGTTTTTTATTAATATATATTCATTGCACACATAGTCGAAATAAAACCTTCTGTAACTCATTGTGTGGTTCTTGATTAAAATACAGATTATAGGCTTTCAGAAAATTTGTATTGGGGTATGGTATACATACAGTAAAGTGCACAGTTCTTAGGTATACAGATCAGTGTGATATAATGACAATTATGATTACTGTGATTTACAAAACAGGGCTAATCATTTAGTAAACATGGATGTACATTAATTACAAGCTTCTTCTGAAGTGGTCTTCAGATACTTTCTATATCAAGATTAATGTTAAATGTCAACACTTCCTTATGTCTCTTATCAATTTTTAAATTTATTTTTCAGCTGAAAGTTATAGTGAATTCCATGAAGAATATAATAAATGCATTTGTGCCAAGTGGAAAAATTGTACAGTTGGTGGATCAAAAGTTGGTAAGAAATATTATTTCCTACAATAAATGTTAAAGACACACATGGACACATGTACACACGATTCAGTGAAGGCTCTGTACTTATTTAAAGGCATAATTTGACAGCCTCTTCTAAGGAGCTTGGACAAATTTGCTTTTATTTCAGACTACTGTTAAAACCTCAGAGGGACTTAAAATTCTGGTGCTTGGTAGTATTACAAGACATAAAGTAGCATGGTAATTTTCGGCAGTTTGTTGCTCTTTAATGTATTTATAAAAGAAATGGTTTGTGGGTGAACATGCCATGGGGCAACTAAACCTGCAGGCCACAGCTCCTCCAACTACCACTCTGTCTACTGCTCCAACGGCTGCTCCATTTACTACTCCGTCTGCTGCTCCATCTGCTGCTCCATCTGCTGCTCCAACCGCTACCCTAACCCTCGCACCTCGAGTCCACGCTTCGCAACGAGAGAAGCCACCGCAAGGAGAAACCCTCGCACCACACCTAGAGAGTAGCCCTGCTTGCCGCAACTAGAGAAAAGCCCAAGCTCAGCAAGGAAGGCCCAGCAAAGCCAAAAATTAATTAATCAATTAATTTTTTTTTCTTTTTTTTTTTTTTTTTACAAACCATTCACTTTTATTAACAGCCATGTGTTAATTTCACACAGTTGAAATAAATCTATGGTATGATCCATGATTAAATAAATACACATCAAAAGCACAGAGATATTCATTTTTCTGAAATAATGATGTGAGGGTTCTGATTTTTATGGCTTACAAAACAAAGCCTAGGAAACACTTAGGAAATATGATATACACTAATTACGTGGCTTTTCCAGGAAGGGATTCTAATACATCTCTTGGTGATCACAGAACCTGTCTTTGTTTCAACATTGTTATATAACATTCATGACTTGTGTTTTTATTATAAAGATCCATCAATAGTATAGTGAAATGTGATTGTGTTCTTACAATTCAAGTGATATAACTATTGAAAATTTATAACCAACTTCTGTCTTACTTTAAGACATGAAAAGATTCCATGAGCACTTACATCATGGCAACCTCCAGAGATATTTCAGATCAATGACAAACACCTCCACATTGTCCATTTTACACTCTGGTATCCTTCATCTTCTAATGGCGTAGAGATAGAAATGGTTGCAACACAATATAAAAAGGTTAATCTTTGAAGCATAGACCATTAAAAACCCATGTTTGCATACACACTAGAAACGAAGCATAGTATGGATTATCTGAGTGTTGTATTGCATTCATTTCAAATAATCTCAAATCACGTCATTATAAACAAGCATACATTGCTAATAATTCATTCTAACTTTCTAACCATCAGTCTTCATCTCATGATCCATGCTAATATATCCATTTTCTGTGAGTTTTAACTATGGAGTACTCCCTACAGTAATTCTCCTTCAGAGAAACTTCAGAAAAGAAGTATTGATGGAATACTTTCTAATATGCAGTCTCTTATGTTTATTTACATTTGATTTTTTATTAAATACCTTTCTACATATGTGTTACATCATCTCCATAGGTTTCTTGTATTAAACACTCGTGTTTTCTGAGGTATGTTTAGGACAAACCCCTTCCATCACTTGTTCCCTTACTAGGGTTTCCTCTCCAGTGTGTGCGCTCAGCTGTTTAGAGAGACGGCCACTGTAACTAAAGCCTTTGCCACATTCTGCACATTTACAAGGTTTCTCTCCAGTATGAACTCGCAGCCATGTAGTGCGCATTGATTTCTGATTAAAGGCTTTGCCACATTCTGTACATGTGTATCGTTTCTCCCTAGTATGGATTTGCGGAGAAGGCAATGGCACCCCACTCCAGTACTCTTGCCTGGAAAATCCCATGGATGGAGGAGGCTTGTAGGCTGCAGTCCATGGGGTCGCTAAGAGTCCGACATGAGCGACTTCACTTTCACTTTTCACTTTCATGCATTGGAGAAGGAAACGGCAACCCACTCCAGTGTTCTTGCCTGGAGAATCCCAGGGACGGGGGAGCCTGGTGGGCTGCCGTCTATGGGGTCGCACAGAGTCGGACATGACTGAAGCGACTTAGCAGCAGCAGCAGCAACAGCATAGATTTGATGATGTGCAGTTAAAGCTGAACTCCAAATAAAGGCTTGGCCACACTCACACAATGATTAAGGTCTCTGCGCAGTATGAATTTGCTGATGTCGAGTCAGCTGGTATCTGGCTGCTGTCTCCACTCTCCTTATACTCCTGGGATTGTTCAGTTGCTCCAGAAAGGTGACCAGATTCAGCCCAGAGACTACAAGTCCTGTTCATCAGAGAAAGGAATATTTGTGTTCTTAGAGATTCATCCGTGTCCAATCCCAAGGAGGCCAGGTTCCCGTAGTTCCGTAACATCACATCTGTGTACAATGCCCGCTGACCGAGGCCCAGGCATTCCCACTCCTCTTGAGTGAAGTCTATGGCCACATCCCGGAATGTCAACTGTCCCTGAGAAGCTGCCATTTCCTCGTCTTCTGCCTCCTGCTCTGCGTCTTCTTTGGGGATATTATGTCCCACACTCGCACACAGCCTGAGAAAATACCTTTAAAGGCATCCACACAGCTCTTTCACCTTCAGCTGCTGCAGTGAAAAGGAAGAGAACGACTTCTGCTTTCTCTCTCCCTTTTCTGAGCTCTTTTTTGACTTCCTCTGTCTCAGAGCTGTAGTGGGTAATCAAGATTAAGCTGATACGCTAATCACATCGTGGGTTTGGTGCTCACTTTCCCCACTCTCTTTGCAGACCACCCTGAGAGTTCTCTTTCTTTTCGCATTAGAGAGACCAAGCCCCAGAACAATTCACAAGAGGCAAGGGACCCAACTTCTGGGCTACCTGACTCTGCCTCTGAGGGTCTTTGAAACAATGCAGCAGGAAGACCCGCTTCCAGGAGCCCTGAGCTTGAGCCCTCAGCTCTGCCTGCCCCAGAGCTCTGGCTCAATTAATTTTTAAAAACACAGGGGTTTTAACCCCTTAGGCAAAAAAAAATAAGCTTTGATCACCTATTGTGGCAACAATGGCTAATACAGAGTATATGTAAAAGAACCAAATCTCAAAGCCACACTTGAGGTTGAATGATTATTAATGTGTTTGTTTTTCAGCCTGGTCTGCTTGGCAACTTGCCTGGCCCTTTCGAGGAGGAATTGAAGGGAATTGCAGCTATTACTGAAATCCCTTTAGGTAAAGTTCACTTTGCAGTTTTACAAAATTTAATAAAGTACCCCCAATTTTTTATTGGGGTATGGTAATGCATACAGTGAAGTACACAGATCTTAGGAATACAGATCAGTAGAATTTTTAATATCCAGGAGTGTGTGTGTCTCAGTCATGTCCAACTCTTTGTGACCCCATGGACTGTAGCCTGCCAGGCTCCTCTGTCTGGATTTTCCAGGCAAGAATACTGGAGTGGGTTGCCATTTCCTACTCCAGGGGAGCTTCTTAAGCCAGAGATCAAACCCATATCTCCTGCATTGGCAGGTAGATTCTTTACCACTGCACCACCTGGGACTCCCCATGCATACTTGCATTTAATCACAACTCAGAACAAGATACAGAAACAATTTACAGCAATCCAGCCTGCTCCATTCTGCACAATTCTGAATCTCTTGGTAACCACTATTTGGACTTCAGCTTAGGTTAGTTTTGCCTCTTAAACGTCGTACAAATAGAGCCAAACAATGTGAACTGTTGTCTGGTTTCTTGCACATACCATTATAGGTAGTATGACTTGGATATTTGTCATTTTCACATTTGAATTGTGAACATTCTTGTTCATGTTTTTTATGGGCATGTACACTGATTTCTCTGGGATATGACCTGGGTTATAGGGTAGTTGAGCAATTTAGCCTTGGAGTCTCTGCCAACCAGTTTTTCAAAGTGATTGTAACCATTGACAGCATAGTATTGATACAAGACTTTTTTCCACTTGCTGATTCTCCGTGTGATAGTGTCACTCTCTTTTATTTGGGCATTTTGTTGAGTGTGTTATATTCACTCATTATGGTTTAATTGGGGCTTCCCTGATAGCTCAAGTTGGTAAAGAAAGTGAAAGTGAAAGTCGCTCAGTCATGTCCGACTCTGCGACCCCATGGACTGTACAGTCCGTGAAATTCTCTAGGCTGGAATACTGGAGTGGGTAGCCTTTCCCTTCTCCAGGGGATCTTCCCAACCCAGGGATTGAGCTCAGGTCTCCCACATTGCAGGTGGATTCTTTACCAGCTGAGCCACAGTGTTTCAGTTGGTAAAGAATCCTCCTGCAGTGCAGGAGACCCCAGTTGGTTCAATTCCTGGGTTGGGAAGATCCACTGAAGAAGGGATAGGCTACCCACTCCAGTATTCTTGGGCTTCCCCTGTGGCTCAGCTGGTGAAGAATCTGCCCGCAATGCGGGAGACCTGGGTTTGATCCTGGTTTGAGAAGATCCCCTGGAGAAGGGATAAGCTACCCACTCCAGTATTCTTGCCTGGAGAATTCCATAGACAGAGGAGTTTGGTGGGCTGTAGTCCATTGGATCGCAAAGAGTCAGACATGACTGAGCGACTAACATAAGTGATCTTTGCATACCCCCAAAACATAATTCTTGTGTGTTTTCTTCTCTATGACTTTTGTTTACTTTTTACATATAAGCCCATGGTGTATCTTGAATTAACTTGCATATGGTATTGGTTAGGGATCAAAGTTCAAGTTCTTTCCAATTGACCGTACTGTTTACTAAAAAGGCTATCCTTCCCTCAGTGAATTCCCATAGTGCCTTTGACAGAGAGAGAGAGACCCCTACCCCACCAGCCATGCAGGCTCACTCAGATTATCTGCAGACACTTAACATTTGCCCAAGCAAAAACTCACATGATGACAATAGTTACACCTTTTCTTAGAAAAGAATTTTCTAACAATGTCATGGTTCTGTGTATTGACCAGAAAATTTCCTTTTTTTTCTCATAGGAGAGATTATTTTATTCAATATTTTCTATGAATTTTTTACCATTTGTACTTCAATAATAACAGAAGACAAAGAAGGTAAATGAATGTGTACTGGGGGAGGGTGGGTGGTACAAAGAAACAAAATGGAAGAAAAATACTGAAATGAAATTAGAACTTGTAAAACACAGGCTTGCTATACATATATGTGCATGTTGCATAGGGTTTTATAGATCTTGATTAAGTTTTTGAAAGTGAATTGAAAACTGTTCTTATTTTAAGATCACTGTAACGGCTATTAAAGTTTAATTTAGGCATGCACACCCCTTGCACGAATTGTTTCAGTGCTGAAAACATTCTTACTTTCCCTCATAGGCTACTTACACGCCTATTTATAATTTGATCTAAGTACTCACAGGGCAGAACAGAGATTCTCCCATCATTTTCCGGCCAAGGGACCCTGTGTAGACCAGCTTCACTTTTCCACATTTTTCCTGGCAAGTCCTTAGATTATAAGGCCCAGGGTGATGTACCCTGATTCACTGTTATTTTTTGACCTATACTCTGGGTATAGCTGTAGGTGACAATCCCTGAAGGGAAGCGTGTTGGTAAGTCGTATTAGGTGAGGCCGAGATAGCTTCGTCTGAGGAGGACTGTGTCACGGTGAACCAAAAATCGTGGCTGCTGATCTTTCCCCATCTTCTAACCTTACCTGCAGCCCTGTGCTCTCAGGTACTGAGGGGGAATCTGGCCAGTGTGACAGAGACAGCCTTTTCATTTGTTAAGGCTTGTGATATTAGGTGCTACTTAATTCTTACTGTTGAATTGAACAGTTAGGAATATCACTTAACCAAAATTAAGTGTCCAGCTTTGGTTTAGAATCAATCATCCTGTCATAATTGCTGTTACATGTCTCTTCTGCTTGCTTTCAATTTAGGTCATCTACTACATGGGCGAAACATGGATTTTGGATTATTTCTTGGGTAACTAAAAAAAAAAAAAATGTGGTATGTCTCAATCCCTAAGAACAGTAGGTAGTATTACATTGATGAAAAAGTTAAGTACCAAGTCATTCCCAGTATATGACCAGAAAGAAAAACCCTAGATTCTTTAGTTTTGAGACCAGATTAAGCATGCTCCTATTCAGTTGAGAGTAAAAGAATAGCATTCTATTTCATGTGTCTTCTTTACCTTCCTGAAAAAAAATATGACAGTGCTTTGTAATTGGAGACCTAAATATTATCTGGGATTTGCTATTTATAGGCTGTGTCATGTTGGGGGAGTTACTTAACTTCTCTGATCCTGTTTTATCTTACGGAAAATGGAAGCTAAAGCTTACCTATATTGGAAAATCCTTGTGAATATTGATCATTGGGGATTAGGTCGGTAAAGCATCTGGTATAATATCTGACCAGGCTTCCTTGGTGGCTCAGATAGTAAAGAATCCACCTGCAATGTGGGAGACCTGGGTTCGATCCCTGGATTGGGAAGATCTGCTGGAAGAGGGCATGGCAACCCACTCCAGTATTCTTGCCTGGAGAATTCCCCTGGACAGAGGAGCCTGGTGGGCCACAGTCCTTAGTGTTGCAAGGAGTTGGACATGACTACGCGACTAAGCCCAGCACACAGCATCATGCCTGACCATCTCCTCATCCTTATTGTCACTGTTATTAAATGTCACTGAAATTTGTCTTTTGTAGGTGGAATATAAATAATGATACTTGGGTCGTAACTGAGGAACTAAAACCTTTAACAGTGAATTTGGACTTCCAAAGGAACAATAAAACTCTCTTCAAGGCAACAGCCTTTGCTGGCTATGTGGGCATGTTAACAGGATTCAAACCAGTAAGGAATCTGTTGTTACCAGATTTTACAGGGAGCTCTGTGTGCATGATGGAGTCTAAGGAAATGAGAACCTGAAAAGAATGTGTAGCCCCAGTTCGTCCCATTGTACTTCTTGTTACCTTTAGCTCACAAGGTAGAGAAGAGTAGGAGGAAGTGAAGATTTTTGAGCCTTTTGTGGAGCTAAAGCCCATGGTAGGTCTCTAGGGCTGTGAGCGTAAACCTTGGAATCTGGCCATGGCTCTGCCCCTCAGGTGAGTTAGTCATTAAGTCCCTGCACTTCAGTTTCCTTGTTGGAAAAGTGTGGCCGATAACATCCATCTACTTATCTCACACACTACATGTGAAAAATGCTTTGACCTTCTAAAAAAAGCTGTTAACAGAAGGTGAGAGTATCATACCTTGATTTTTTTTCTCTCCCCCACACCCCAAAGTCCCCAATCTAGGCCCTGATATAACAGGATTAAAAGAGCACAGTGAGAGGGCCTTAAACAGGATGGTGCAGGTTTCTGACCTCACTGCTTCGTTTTCTTTTCAGGGACTGTTTAGTGTTACGCTCAATGAACGCTTCAGTATGGATGGTGGTTTTATGGGTGAGTAGACAGTTCTTAAATGGGAATTTCATAGCTGTTTTAAGAAGACGGTTAGGCTGTGCTTTATGATTAACAGTTTAATCTCTTCTAGGTCCTGTGACACTGTGTGTGTTTTATCTCTTCCAGGTGTCATAGAATGGATTTTGGGAAAGAAAGATGCCCAGTGGATAGGGTTTATCATTAGATCAGTTCTAGAAAATAGCACAAGGTAATCTGTTTGGTTGCTTTATTATCAGATTTTTAATTTTTTTAATTTTTCCTTGAGGTATAATTGACATATTAGTATAAGAAGTGCACTATAAAATGTTTAGATAATTTGTTTATATGGCATAATGGTCACAATAAGTCTAGTTAACATCTGTCACCACACAGTTAGGGTTTTTTTCCTTGTGATGAGAACTTTTAAGATTTATTCTCTATGAAACTTTCAAATATTCAGCACAGTATTATTAACTATAGTCACTATGATGTGCATGACATCCTCAGGACTTATTTTATAACTGGAATTTTGTACCTTTTGACCCTCTTCACCCGTTTCACCCATCTCTCACCACCCTGCCCCCACCTCTGTCAGCCACCAGTTTGTTCTCTGTACCTGTGAATTTTTTTTTATTTTTTGTTTTTAGATTCCACTTCTAAGTGTGATCACATGGTATTTGTCTTTGTCTAATTTATTTCATTTAGCAAAATGCTCTCAGGGCCCATCCATTTTGTCACATATGGCAAGATTTCATTCTTTTTTATAGTTAAATAATATTCTGTTGTATATATACTGCATTTTCTTTATCCATTCATCCTTAGATACTTAGGTTGTTTCCATAACTTGGCTTATTATAAATAATGCTGCAGTTAATGTAGGGGTGTGAATATCTTTTGGAGTTAGTGTTTTCATGTCCTCAGATCATTACTTAGAAGTGGGATTGCTTAGGTCGTGTGGTAGTTTTAGTTTTTTGAGGAACCTCCATACTGGTGGTTCCGTAGTGACTGCACCAGTTTACATTCCACCCAATTCCACACGGTTCCCTTTTCTCCACATCTTGGCCAACACTTATCTCTTGTCTTTTTGATAATAGCCAGTCTGACAGATGTGAGATGATCCTTATCGTTGCTTTGGTTCGCATTTCCCAACTTCTTGTGTACCTGTTAGCCACCTGTATCTCATCTCTGGAAAAATGTTCAGACCCTTTGTCCATTTTTAAATCAGATTGTCTGTTTTTTGCTATTGAGTTGTGTCGGTTCTATATACATTTTGGAAAATAGATCCTTACCAGATGTATGAATTACAGATATTTTATCCAGTTGAGTAGGTTGCGTTTTCATTTTGTTGAAGGTTTTATTTGCTGTGCAGAAGTTCTTTAGTTTGACGTTGTCCTACTTGTTTATTTTTGTCTTTGTTACTTTGTCTTGGTGGCAGATCTAAAAATTTTTGCCAAGCCGTGTCAAGGAGCGTATCACCTGTTTTCCTTTAAGAGTTTTATGATTTCAGGTGTTACGTTTAAATCTTTAACACATTTTGATTTTTGTGTATGGTGTGAGATGGTGGTTTGGTTTCATCCTTTTGTGTGTAGCTGTCCAGTTTCCCAAACACCGTCTTTTGCAGAGACTGTTCTTCCCCAGTGTGTATTCTTTGTTCCTTTTTCATAAATTAATTATGGGCTGTCCGTTCTCTTTCACTGATCAATGTGTTGTTATGCCAGAAGCATGGTTTTGGTTACTGTAGCTTTGTAATACAGTTTGAAATATAGATGTTCTTCTTTTTCAAGATTGCTTTGGCTATTCATGGCCTTTGTTATTCCATACAGATTTTAGGATTGTTTGTTCTATTTCTGTGAAAAATGCCCTTAGAATTTTGATAGAGGTTGCAAGGAATCTGTGTAGATTTCTTTGGGGTAGTATGGACATTTTAACATTAATTCTTCCAATCCATGACCGTGGAATATCTTTATTTGCGTTTTCTACTTCTTTCATCAGTGTCTTACAGTTTCCAGTGTACAGGTCTTTCACCTCTTTGGTTAAATTTTTTCCCATGTATTTTATTCTTTTGAATGTGATTGTAAATGGGACCATTTTCTTAATTTCTCTTTCTGATCCTGTTACTAGTGTATGGAACCACAACTGATATTTGTATACTGATTTCATGTCCTGAAACTTTACTGAATATATTATTCCTAAAAGTCTTTTTTTTTGGTGGAGAGTCTTTATTATAGTATTATGTCATCTGCAGATAGTGACAGTTTCACTTCTTCCTTTCTGATTTGGATACCTTTTATTTCTTTTTTTTGCCTTATTCTGGCTAATACTGCCAATATTATATTGAATAAAAATGGTGAGAGTGGACAAGTTTGTCTTGTTCCTAATCTTAGAGGAAAAACTTTTAACTTTCCATTATTGAGTATAATGTTAACTGTGGGTTTCTCTTATATGGCCTTTAATTATGTTAAGGTGTGTTCCCTCTGCACACACTTTTTTGAGATGTTGAATTTTGTCAGATGCATCTGTTAAGATCATATTTTTATCCTTCATTTTTTTATTCTTTAATTGGAAGAAAATTGCTTTATAGTGTGTTGTTTTCTGCCATATGACAATGCAATTCATCTTAATTATACACATATCATCTCCCTCTTGGGAGAAGGCAATGGCAACCCACTCCAGTACTCTTGCCTGGAAAATCCCACAGATGGAGGAGCCTGATAGGCTGCAGTCCGTGGGGTTGCAAAGAGTCAGACACAACTGAGCGACTTCACTTTCATTTTTCACTTTCATGCATTGGAGAAGGAAATGGCAACCCACTCCAGTGTTCTTGCCTGGAGGATCCCAGGGATGGGGGAGCCTGGTGGGCTACCATCTATGGGGTCGCACAGAGTCGGACACGACTGAAGTGACTCAGCAGCAGCAGCAGCAGCATCTCCCTCTTGAACCTCCCTCTCCACCCCCATCTAAGTCATCACAGAGCACCACGCTGGGCTCCCTGTGTTATAGAGCAGCTTCTCACCGGCTTCTGCTTTAAGGTGTAGTGTGTGTGCCGATGCTGCTTTCTCCACCTGTCCCACTCTCTCCTTCCCTCACTGTGTCCACAGGCTCATTCTCTGTATCTGTCTTCCTTCCTTCCCTGCAGATGTTCATCAGTGCCATCTTTCTAGATTCCATACATATGTGTTAATACACAGTATTTGTTTTTCTCTTTCTGACCTACTTCACTCTGTATAACAGGCTCTAGGTTCATCCACCTCACTCTAACTGACTCAAATTCTTTTTTATGGCTGAATAATATTCCATTGTATATATGTACCACAACTTCTTCATCCATTCATCTATCTGTCATTGTTTTAATGGGTGTATCAAATTGATTAGTTTGTGGATGTTGAAACCATTTTTGCATCTTGGTACATGAACCTTTTAATGTAGTTTCTTTTAAATTACTAATATTAAAATACTTCAGAGCTTTATCTTCCATTGAGAAATTATTTCAGAATTTCTTAGGTGAACCTTTTTGACACTCACATGGAATTCTTCGTGTGTGTGTGTGTGTGTGTGTGTTTACAGCAAGAAAATTACTTATTTAAAACATGCTAGGGATAGTGTATCTGTGAAAGGCATCTGTGAAGTTTTCTTGTTATACAAACAATTCCCCATCCATACAGAAAAGAATTTTATATAAAAAATCTTCATTTAATTCATAATACCTGTTAATCTAGAAGTTATATTCTGTGCTGGTATAGAAATCTGGTAGTAGCAAAACTGCCTTTAGCCAGTACTACCATCCAAATGACCTAGAGGAAATGTGGGCATGAGTCCTATTTTTAATGATTTCCAGGGCGTACAATTTAGTAGTCTTCTTTGAAAATCCATTTCCATTTTTGATAGCTCTGATTTTCAAGTAATAAAATATGTTATATTATTTTCCCTAGTCCTGTTGTTGAGTGAAAGGTATATAGACTGTAAGGGTAGATGATGATCTCCTGAGGATGTTTCGTTCGTCCTTCACGTTTGAGGGAACATTTCAGATCTCACTGTTTCACTGCAGAGGAGCGAGGGACTGTTTCTCCTTGAGCCATTGTTCACTATCCTTTTTAGAAAAATGTTCCTCAGATGTCTTCCTTTAGTTTCCACAGCTAAAAATTTCCATTTCAGGTCAACTAAAAGTGTTTCCTTTATTCTAAATGTTTCTTTGTAGTTATGAAGAAACCAAGAATATATTGACCAAAACCAAGATATTGGCCCCAGCATACTTTATCCTGGGAGGCAACCAGTCTGGGGAGGGTTGTGTGATTACACGAGACAGAACACAGTCTCTGGATGTATATGAGTAAGTACATTTACTCAAGCAAAACAAGCAGAAACTAAAGCATAGACAGAACGTATGTGTCGGTTTAAGGCGTGAAACCTAGGAGAAATCTCTTTCTTTGTATCTAGACTCGACCCCAAGCAGGGTAGATGGTATGTGGTACAAACAAATTATGACCGATGGAAAAATCCCTTCTTCCTTGATGATCGCAGAACACCTGCAAAGATGTGTCTGAACCAGACAACCCAAGAGGTACATTCCCAGTGTCATACATATGAGAGAAATGGTGACTACAGAAGATTATCTCCATTCTGACATTTTTCACTGGCCTTTAAAGAATTTATAAACCTCCTAACAGTCATTGTCTCTGGACAGTTTCCACCGAGTTTTTGTTTTTAATGTAAAGAGCAAAATTTTGCCGTGCTTTCCCCTTGTTAATGGTGGCTACCACTCTGTGGGGCTGAATGTCAGCAATTCAAGAGGGGAGGAAGAGAAAGCAAGCGTGTTATATCAGAATCATCACCTGCAACAGTGACCCCAGGGGAATTCTTTTATGGGGGTTGGGGGAGGTTGATTGAAGAATATCTTGGTCTAATGACCCATTTGTGTGGATAAAGCTGCCAACATCTGTATTTAATGTACTAAGAATAACTATTTTTGTGTTTTAGAATATCTCATTTGCAACCATGTATGATGTCTTGTCAACAAAACCTGTCCTCAACAAGGTATTTTTTTAAATATATGTGTGTGTGTGTGTGTGTATTTGATTTTAGGAAAAGAATTTGATCCCACGTTTTATCTTTCCCCTTTGTCTTGGATCAATGAGAGCTAGAATTCCCAGTCATGTTCGGCTTAAGGCTGCTTTTTTAAAATGTTTTTGTGTGACCAAAACTGAAACTCTTGGAGTGTAACAAAGAAGTTGGTCACTGCAGCTTGATATCCAGTTTGGTCAGAGTATTATTTCCAGTATTACTTACATGGCATTTGGATTGAATTTAGCATGTTATCAGTGACTTCTCCGTCCATGAGGAATTGAATGCTGTATGCTGCAACTAACACCTAATACTAGACAAAACGAAGTCTGAAGTTATTTTCAGACAGCTTTCTGTCTTAGTGGGTTAGGTTTTTTCCTTAAACGTTAGTATAGCCTTTTCCCTTCTCTTCAGCTAAAATATGCAAAAGTCTTCTGATCATCCAGTTTGCTAATAGCCCCCCTCCTGCGTGTTTCTGATCCCTCTGATTTTTCCCATTTGTTCCTTGCCTTCTTTTGCTGAACCCTAAGATGAGTGTGCCTCCATGTGTCCTGGCCATTAGCATTTTGATGAGAACCTGGCTTCTGAGGGAAGCTTTCCCTCTGCCCACTGACCCTAACATCTCATTTTGCCCACACCATCTTTACTTGAGTTCACAGTTGGGTTACTTACAGATTCTTGTGTGAGTTGGGTGTGTACCTTCTAACCTGCTTGTCTGCAGTGTTTCCCTTACTGCATGAGAAATGCTTCCAGGATAAGGAAAGCCAAAGCTACGCTTTTTATACTCCACAGTTTCACCACTGGTCTTTGCTAAGTATGCATTGAGGAGCGTTGAGTTGAGTTCAGTTCAGTTGCTCAGTCTTGTCTGACTCTTTGCGACCCCATGAATCACAGCACGCCAGGCCTCCCTATTCATCACCAACTCCCGGAGTCTGCTCAAACCTATGTCCATTGAGTCGGTGATGCCATCCAACCATCTCATCCTGTCGTCCCCTTCTCCTCCTGCCCCCAATCCCTCCAAGCATCAGGGTCTTTTCCAATGAGTCAGCTCTTCACATGAGGTGGCCAAAGTATTGGAGTTTCAGCTTCAGCATCAGTCGTTCCAGTGAACACCCAGGACTGATCTCCTTTAGGATGGACGGGTTGGTTCTCCTTGTAGTCCAAGGGACTCTCAAGAGTCTTCTCCAACACCACAGTTCAAAAGCATCAATTTTTCGGCACTCAGCTTTCTTCACAGTCCAACTCTCACATTCATACATGATCACTGGAAAAACCATAGCCTTGACCAGACGGACCTTTGTTGGCAAAGTAATATCTCTGCTTTTTAATGTGCTATCTAGGTTGGTCATAACTTTCCTTCCAAGGAGTAAGTGTCTTTTAATTTCATGGCTACAGTCACCATCTGCAGTGATTTTGGAGCCCCAAAAAATTAAGTCTGACACTGACACTGTTTCCACTGTCTCCCCATCTGTTTCCCATGAGGAGCGTTAAGTGAGCCTTAAAACATTGCTTGTGAAGCAGTATACTGCACAGAATTAAGACCTTGTAAAGAAGTGAACATTATCTCCCACACCTGTTTATATTTATGACATGGTAATGGTTCTGTTGAAGTCAGTTGTTTTCATTGACTTATTATGCTGATCTTTATATTTGTTGTGTCTTTACACACACAGACACACATATATATCCATTATGGGAAGCCTGGCGTGCTGCAGTCCATGGGGTCACAAAGAGTAGGACACAACTCAGTGATAGGGCAACAAGAAATTTAATGTTTAGTAACTTCATAAGCAGTTCCATAAGAAATGCTAATACAAGTAGAGTCATCTTAAAACTGAAAACATCCTTAAAATAAAAGTTGACTTTTCTTTCAGCTGACGGTATACACAGTCTTGATAGATGTTACCAAAGGTCAGTTTGAGACGTACCTGCGGGACTGCCCAGACCCCTGCATCGGGTGGTGAGCACACACCTGGCCTACAGGACGCGCCTTCTGTGACGTCGGGACGGGAGCTCCTGTGGGGCTGAGCGGAGCGGCCGTCCGATCTCCTTCCAGAGAGTCGGGGCAGTTTCTCTTTGAGGCGTGAGCTTGTCCTGCTGAGTATGTTTATAGTTCACAGGCTGTTTTTGCCATAATGTAGGTGATTGCTATGTAACAGATAACTTCTTTCGGTGAAGTACAGCAGTCATCTAGAATTTACCGTGATTCACTTTGGTCTGACCTTTGGGGGCAGGGATAGGCAACTAAAACTGTGGTGGGACCCTCCTCCATGGAATAAAGCCAAGATTCCCTGTGAGCACTGAGTCCTGTACCTCCGTGTGAGTAAGTTAAATAGCCCCCGTTACTCAGTTTTTCACTTTTATCTACGTATTTGTTGTATGTTTTTGTCTTTTCCTCCTGGCTCTAACTACTATTAAAGTCAGTACACCATTGTCTCTGCTGTGACAGCTGTGTATTTCACTAATTTTGATTGGTTGGAGATGAGACAGGCATTCAGCTGTATGTTTCTCCTCATGAACATCACATTGATTCTGAATAGAAGGTGGCACTAGTAGTAAAGAACGACCTGCCAATGCAGGAGATGTTGAGATGCGGGTTCAATCCCTGGGTCGGGAAGGTCCCCTGACGGAGGGCATGGCAACCCATTCCAGTATTCCTGCCTGGAGAATCCCATGGACAGAGGAGCCTGGCAGCTTATGGTCCATAGGGTCACAAAGAGAGACACAACTGAAAAGACTTATTTATTTAGCATGCACAGGTTCTTGAAGTAACCAGTATGCAAGGCAGGCTTTTATACTCAGAACTGAGGTGTTTCCTTTTTCATAATTAGCCTCCAACTAACCCCAGGAAGTTATTAAATTTCAAAAACAGTCCTAGGTTCTGTAAATCAACAGTAAATAACAGGTCAAAGACAAATGGACTGGGCAAAAATACAATAACTGAAATTTGTATTTCATAAGCAAATAGAGAATTTGCCCAGGTGAAGATTAAAAAATCTTCAGGGAACTCTACTCAATAATTTTCTGCAATAACTTATATGGATAAAGAATCTGAAAAAGAATGAATATATGAATGTATATATCTGAATCACTTTGTGGTACACCTGATATTAACATAATATTGTAAATCAACTATATTCTAATAAAATTTTTAAAAATGAACATAAAAAAAAAAAAGACAAATGGAAAATAGGAGACGAACCATTACTTAACTCTTCATATCACTGAATACGTTTTTTTAGTTTGTCCTTGTGCTCAGTATGTATATTTTTAAAGGTAAATTACTAAAAATGCTTTACAGAAATCAGTCTATTTATAAGTGCCAATAGAACTTGTTCACCTTTCATATTTTCACAGTCAAGTTTGAAATGTATGCCAGCTGGGCAAGACTGTAGCCACTTCATTTCTGCATAATGCAGCTGTCTTCGTGACATTCAGTAGTCACTGGAAGAAGTGTCCGTCAGCAGTTATGTATGCTGATTGAGTGTATATGTATGTGTTGGTTTGAGGGTGGCGGCTATGGAGAAATCCAAGCTGAGTATATTTGAATTAACATTACAGGGTTAGGTAAGTGGGTTATTGAACTTATGACTAAGTGATCACAGTCTTACATGACTCATTGTAATTCACTGGTTATCAACCTAGCGTGTAGGTGTCCAAAGCCAGCTTCTCACCCGACAGAGGAGGTGCTTCCACCAAACTGCAGCGATGCTAGTGTTACCTTAGTGAAGCAAGGATAATTACAGGAGGTTGTGTGTTAAAAATAGGATTTTTTAACAATTTTCTGTCATTTACACGTTTCATAATTTTTTAATAGAAAATGTCATGAATTTTTCATGAAGTCCCATGTCCCCTGCAGTTTTCCTCAGCGTGTCTTAGGACCATGTCATTTTCTCTGTGTGCCACGACATGAGCAAAGGGGAAAGCAGCATCACAGAGCTCTGGATGAAACCCGGAGGCCGGGCTCTGACTCTTGACCACCCAGTGGCGCACCCTGGGACAAGCCACCCCACCATTCTGCCCCCTCGGGCCTGCCTTTGTCAGTGAGGGTTTAAACCCAGTTTTCCCCCAAGGTTTCTTCTAGCTTTATGAATCCAGACTTAAAACTGCATCTCAGGTTAGCAGGCAGTTGATATCCAGGTGTGTAGTTTGCTTTATTCACAGACATTAAGTGGATGAATCTAATCAAACATTTTCTTAATATTTCAAAATAATGATGACAATTTGCAGGAAGCAAAATAACGTGCATTGTTAAAAGCAATTATGGCAGTAGCTCAAATGCCTCCAAACAGCCTGTCAGTTGCAAATAGTTGTTATACACAGATAACACCGGGATACACAGGCTGTAAATATGTTTTGAAAACATGTAACTCCTAAGTTCAATACCAACACTATATCAATCTCAGGAAAACAGTTAATTCAAGTTATGCCCTACAGTAGCCCACTGGGCTAAATAATTTCAGCTCCCACATATAGACAAGATATGAAACAGGGTTGATAGCATTATTTCAAAGTATAATGATAAGAGAGAGGAATTCTAACAAGTCAAGTGCAAGACCATGTATGCTCAGGTGTTTGTGGGTTGAGTGCAACCTCATTACTTGCAGGACCAATGACCAAGAGAAAACCTTGATGCTAATAACAGTTTTTTCATGTACTCAAGCTACAATGGACCGTTATCACCAAATGGAATAAGTAAGACTTTTCATTTTAGTTACTGAGAATAAGTATTTCATTGTGTAACTAACACTTAATCACTGGCTCGCCCTGATATTATCAGTAGAGAATTAAGTTTATTGTCTGAACTATAGAAAATAGATTATATATATTTTTTCCTGTTAATTTACAGTTGCTAGATGGAATGAGTAAAATTTTCACTACTGTTTGCCTTTAAGGATACTGAGTTATTATCTATGTAATAGTTTCAATATTGAAACGATTGCCAATGAGAGTTGGCAATAACTCTCATTGCCAGTGAGCGATTATGTTACATAGGGGAAGGGGCATCCCTGGGCATTACGAGACTCGGGTTCTAGTCTTCGCTCCGCCGCTTCCTTTCCCTGTATTTAAAATAGGAAGAAATCAAGGCCCAATGGAAGATGTTTGATATTTGCCAAATTTTTAGGGCAGCCACAGACCAAGGAATGAGGCTTGGCTGTTTTATAACCAAAAGAATAAGGGAATCTAACAAATCAATAAGTACTGAACAAGACTGTTGTCTTGGAAACCAGTAGAAATTTTTATTTTTCAAATCATTTCCATGTAGAAAATCTGCCATGGCCAAAGCAATCTGATATAGAATATATTTTTCTATCATCTCCTTAAAGCTTTCAATATGCCAGGATTTTTTTTAATCATAGGTGATTATCTAAAAGAGATTACAGCTCCTATTTTCTTCTTTTAAATCATAGAATTGATAGACTATCCAGCTAGATCCTAGATTTCAAGGGTTGAATAGAAGTGCTTTTCATTTTTTTTAACTCAGCTACTTAGTGATAAATTTGCCATTAAAAACAGAAGATCTAGTAAAATTTTCAGGTCATTTATAAGAATTTTAACCAAAGTAATTATCCTTTGTTGTATTATTCTGTGTAAAATACCATGAAATAAAATTTTTTAAAAAACCAACTGCAGCTTTGCTAAGGTAGTTAGAAAACAGAAGTGTACGTTTTACTGAAGTATTTTTTATAATTTTACTTTTGACAGTTCCATTAGTTTATAGGTAGAGTTACTTTTTCCCTCTTAAAATTAAAACACATTTAAAACTTATAGCACTGTGAACAACAGTATTTTACAGAGTTAATATTTTAAGAGTTCAGCTTAAAAAATTAGGTCAATTTTTTATCATGACATTAACAACAAATTTATTTAGAAAGGATGTTTTCTCTTTTCATGTTCTGCTTTAGATATGGCCACAAGATTTAATAATAATTTAAAATTTTTATTAGTAAGGTTATGTAACCCAGATATATAAAATAAAAGATTTGTCTGTGTGCAGATACCACATCAAGTTTCTGTCAGACCTACTTTTTTCAGTTACACCACTGAACTACTTCATGGCTCCTATAACCACTGGGTTATGTTATCTTACTATTTTTATAAATACAAACAATAGGGACTTCCCTGGTGGTCCAGTGGCTAAGACTCCATGCTCCCAATGCATAGGGCCTGGGTTCGATCCCTGGTCAAGGAACTAGATCCCACATGCCATAGCTAAGACCTGGCACTGCCAAATAAATAAATAAAAATATTTTTTTTAAAAAATAAATAAATAAATACAAACAATATAGTAATTTATTCCTTTTGGTAAAGTTTATTTTCTTCAGTGAAACAAAAGAAACAAAAATCTCTTTATTTCACTCTAATTCTGCTTCTCTCCCAGGAGGTAACCCCTCACACAAACTCTGCTGTGTCCATGTCCTATGCTCATTTTCGTTGTTTCTTTAGCAGTATGAATTTCTTTCCATGTCACTATCAATTTTCATCATATTTTAAAATTCTTTGTAGGATTCTAAAATACAATTTGTGGACATTTATTTTCATGGCTTTGCAATTATAAGTAATGCTGTAGTGAACATACTTGGAATGAAAGCTTACAAAAAGCAGGTAACAGATAAAAGATGTGTTTAGGTGCACACTTATTTTGTATGACAGTACTGAAGTCCCTTCCAGGATGTCTGAATCTTTATGCACTTCCACCAGCAGTGGGGAGAATGGCTTTTCCTGAGACATGCAAACAGTAATTGTAGTTAAATGACATCAGTGAACACATTTGTAAGGGTGAGGCTACAATTCCTCTGTTCCTACTACCAGATCCATTTTCAGAGAATCCCTGGCACATTCTGCAAAGACATCCCTGGGGACATGGGGTCAGGTGGCCTACCACTCCCCAACTTGGCGAGGGGTCCACTATGAGTACTGGTAACAGGTGCCTGTGTTGGGGCAACTGAAAAGGAGAGGGAAGACACCCAACAGAAGACCTCTAAACCTAAAAAATCTGAAAGGGTGGGAAGAAATCAAGAATTATGACTCCTGGCTATAGCCCGATGTGCCAAAACAGTATTTTCCACCTAGACAGAATAAACAGCTTGTGACCAACTCACTTCACATTATAAGTCATCAAGTTCAACACTGAGTGATGGATCCAGGGCGCTGTAATTATCGTTTCGTAAATTAAGTCATTTTGGAGATAGTAACTACCTAATTCAACCATTTTGGCTATTGAGTCATTGAATTCCAGATCACTCAAGAAAGCTTGTTTGCTTAGCAGCAAAACCATGCAACACAAGCAGGGGACATGCCCCCAAACAATAAAACAATTGTGGCATGAGTCCCACGTCCCTGCCCAGGGAGCTCAGTAAGTGCCCAGGGTAACTCCTCTGTGCACACTAAAAACTAAAATATAAGGAAAAGGCTACACTGTACTAAAACCTGATATGATTTAGCATTTTTAGTTACTGCCCTTTTGCGCATTTCCACTGCTCCGTAACAGTCACAGCTTGACCAGGCATGGCCAAGAAAACTCCACTGGAGAACCAGCGCTCCTCGAAGCACCCCCAAACGCCACCTCGTGGTTTCCTTTTGTCCATACGATGTAACATTCAGCAATTCAAAGGTATGAACTATTGATACATGCTACATGAATCTCAGTATCAATAACCTCAGATATGCAGATGGCACCACCTTAATGGCAGAAAGTGAAGAGGAACTGAAGAGCCTTCTGATGAGTGAAAAGAGGAGAGTGAAAAAGCTAGCTTAAAACTCAACATTCAAAAACCTTAAAGATTATGACATCTAGTCCCATCACTTCATGGGCAAATAGATGGCGAAAAAAATGAAACAGTGACAAACTTTATTTTCTTGGGCTCCAAAATCACCACAGATGGTGACTGCAGCCATGAAATTAAAAGACGCTTACTCCTTGGAAAAAAAGCTGTGACAAACCTAGACAGTGTATTAAAAAACAGACATCACTTTGCTGACAAAGGTCCGTATAATCAAAGCTATGGTTTTTCCAGTAGTCATGTGTGGAGATCAAACCTGTCAATTCTAAAGGAAATCAGTCCTGAATGTTCATTGAAGGACTGATGCTGAAGCTGAAGCTCCGATACTTTGGCCACCTGATGCAAAGAGCCAACTCTTTGAAAAACACCCTGATGATGGGAAAGATTGAGGGCAGGGGGAGAAGGCCAAAAGAGGATGAGATAGTTGGATGGTATCACCAGCTCAATGGACAGGAGTTTGAGCAAGCAAAGGACAGGGAAGCCTGGTGTGCTGCAGTCCATGGGGTCACAAAGAGTTGGATGCAACTGAGCAACTGAACAACATGAATCTCTAATACCCTGAGTGAAGAAAGCCAGACAAACTTATATACCGTATAGTTGAATTTATGTAAGTTTCTGGAAAATGCAAGCTAATCAACAGTGTCAGCAAATCAGTGGTTGCCTGGAGGTGAGGTGAAGTGGGGCAGAGGCTAGACGGAAGGATTCCCAAGAGGCCTCAGGAAACTTTGGGGGACAACAGATATGTTTATTATCTTGAGTGTGGTAAGGGTCTTACAGGTGTACACCTATGTAAAAACTTAGAAAGTTGCACAGAGTTCACAATAATCCCTCAAATAAGGTTAAAAATGTACTTGGGAGCACATTCAACAACATGGGTGGTCTGCTAGCAATTGTGGATACCATGTTGAGCAAAAAAGAAAAGGCAAGGTCTTGCAGATCTGAAGACATGAAGAATCCCCTGTCCCGTTTTCTCCCTCAGCTCCTGCTCCCTGCTGCACACTCCCTCGGTGCCTACAGTGTCACAGGACGAAGCTGTTGGCATCAAAAGGATTTACTGGATCACTGCTTCAGGCAAGGGCTGCTAGAGTTAGTTATCCTAGGGCCTGAAGCTAGACTTGGCTACTACTTGGAACTGGATAGAATTCTCTGGCCTCTGTTTGTAGAGACAGTGACATCTATTTTTGTGCTGTTAGGAAAGCTGTCTAGCTGTCCTTAGAAGAGCCAGCACCGGGTTAAATCGTGGGCTCAGAAATAAACCCACACCCCTATAATCAATTAATTTTCCTCAAAGGAGGCAAGAACATACAATGGAGAAAAGACGGTCTCTTCAGCGAGCAGTGCTGGCTGGAAAAGTGGGACAGCTTCATGAATACCAATGAAATTAGAATACTCCCTCACACAATATCTAAAAATAACTCAAAATGATTTAAAGACCTAACGGTAAAACGTAACACCATAAAACTCTTAGAACATAGGCAAAACATTCCCTGACATAAATAGTAGTAGTATTTTCTTAAATCAGTCTCCCAAGCTAAAAAAGTAAACCCCAAAATAAACAAATGGGACCTAATCAAACATAAAAGTTTTTTACATAGCAAAGGAAACCATAAACAAAATGAAAAGATAAGATATGGACTGGGAGAAAACATATGCAAATGATGTGAGCAACAAGGGCTTAATTTCCAAAATATACAACAGTCCACACAACTCAGTTTCAAAAAAAAAAAAAAAAAAACAAACCCAAATTAAAAAATGACTAGAAAACCCTAAAAAGACATTTCTCCAAAAAAGACATACAGATGGCCAATAGGCACGTGAAAAGATGCTCCACAATGCTAATTATTAGAAATGCAAGTCAAAACTCCAATGAGGTACCATCTCACTCTGGTCAGAATGACCATTATCAAAAAGCCCACAAATAATAAGTGCTGAAGAGGATGTGGAGAAAAAGGAACCCTCCTGGTCTGTCAGTGGTTATGTAACTTGGCGCAACCAGTACAGAAACCAGTATGGAGTTTCCTTGAAAAACTAAAAATAGAGCTACCATATGATCCAGCAATGCCACTCTTAGGCATATATCCAGAAAAAATGAAAACTAATTTGAAAGCTACATGCACCCAATGTTCATTGCAGCACACTTTATAATAGCCAAGACATGGAAACAACCCAGATGCCCATCAACAGATGATTGGGTTAGCATATATGGACACACACACACACACACACACACACACACACACGGAGTACTGGCCATAAAAAAGAAATACTGCCATTTGCAGCAACATGGATGGACCTAGAGAATACCACAGTAAGTGAAGTAAGTCAGACAAAAACAAATGTTGTATCACTTACATGCAGAATCTAAAAAAACACTAGAAATGCATCTATATATAAGAAAAACAGCCTCACAGACAGAAAGTAACTTATGGTCACCAAAAAGGAAAACAGCAGGAGGGATAATTAGGAGTATGGCATTAACAAACTACTATATATAAAATAAATGAGTAACAAAGACTTACTGTATAGCACGAGGAGCTACAATACCTTGTAATAACTAGGGAAAATATGTGAAAGTTGCTCAGTCGCGTCCAACTCTTTGTGACCCCATGGACTCTGCAGTGCATGGAATTCTCCAGGCCAGAATACTGGAGTGGGTAACCTTTCCCTCTCCAGGGGATCTTGCCAACCCAGGGATCAAACCCAGGTCTCCTACATTGCAGGCGGATTCTTTACCAGCTGAGCCACAAGGGAAGCGCCAACCCCCCAAAAAATATATATATAAAATATAAAAATATGCATATACAAATAAAAAAGTCACTTTGCTATATACCTGAGACTAACACAATATTGTAAATGATTATATTTCAGTTTTAAAAGTTTTTGTAACAATGAAGTATACACGTTTTGAACAATATCCACATATGCTTTCTTTTCTTCATCCTTTCCTTTGAATTGTAGTTAAAGTGTGAGGAAAGGGTAATAAGGGCAGGGAAATAAACTTGACCTAACATTCTGCAGTGACAGATGTAGATTTTAAAACATATCAGTGAAAACCAACTTGTCAGATATGCTGGCATCCACTGTAATACTAAACCATCAGTAATTGTATATAAGAACAGAAAGAGTTCAAATTAATCTCCTCTACCCAAAATTATCTATATAATTTTCCTTGATGGATCTGATGCTTTGCTGAATTCATGGTGTTTTTAATATAAAAAATATCCTTACTCAGCAGAAATGGCCTTCAGAGGGCCTGGCCAATCACTGATGTCTCATTTAAACCTTGCTGTCAAAATCCTCTATGACCCACCTCCCAGAATATTGGAAATAAAAGCAAAAATAAACAAGTGGGACCTAATGAAACTTAAAAGCTTTTGCACAACAAAGGAAACTATAAGCAAGGTGAAAAAACAGCCTTCAGAATGGGAGAAAATAACAGCAAATGAAGAAAGAGACAAAGGATTAATCTCAAAAATGTACAAGCAACTCCTGAAGCTCAATTCCAGAAAAATAAATGACCCAATCAAAAAATGGGCCAAAGAACTAAACAGGCATTTCTCCAAAGAAGACATACAGATGGCTAACAAACACATGAAAAGATGCTCAACATCACTCATTATCAGAGAAATGCAAATCAAAACCACAATGAGGTACCATTACACGCCAGTCAGGATGGCTGCTATCCAAAGTCTACAAGCAATAAATACTGGAGAGGGTGTGGAGAAAAGGGAACCCTCTTACACTGTTGGTGGGAATGCAAACTAGTACAGCCACTATGGAGAACAGTGTGGAGATTTCTTAAAAAACTGGAAATAGAACTGCCATATGACCCAGCAATCCCACTTCTGGGCATACACACTGAGGAAACCAGATCTGAAAGAGACACGTGCACCCCAATGTTCATCGCAGCACTGTTTATAATAGCCAGGACATGGAAGCAACCTAGATGCCCATCAGCAGACGAATGGATAAGGAAGCTGTGGTACACGTACACTATGGAATATTACTCAGCCATTAAAAAGAATTCATTTGAATCAGTTCTAATGAGATGGATGAAATTGGAGCCCATTATACAGAGGGAAGTAAGCCAGAAAGATAAAGACCATTACAGTATACTAACACATATATATGGGATTTAAAAAGATGGTAACGATAACCCTATATGCAAAACAGAAAAAGAGACACAGAAATACAGAACAGACTTTTGAACTCTGTGGGAGAAGGCGAGAGTGGGATGTTCAGAGAGAACAGCATTGAAACATATATTATCAAGGATGAAACAGATCACCAGTCCAGGTTGGATGCATGAGACAAGTGCTCAGGGCTGGTGCACTGGGAAGACCCAGAGGGATGGGATGGAGAGGGAGGCGGAAGCAGGGATCAGGAGGGGGAACACATGTAAATCCATGGCTGATTCATGTCAATGTATGGCAAAAACCACTACAATTAATAATAATAAAATTAAAAAAAATAAACCTTGCTGTCAACATACACAATGTCACGAGAGGTGGTGCAAAATGAATATATATAACTATACACCCCATGGTATTCCACCCCGCCACCCCCCTCCCCCAAAAAAACGTGAAGAAATGAATTCTCTGCAAAATACCAAGTAGGAAATGGCCTTGTTTTTGCTGACAAACTGTACAAGATGTTTGTGGTTTAGTTGTGAGAACTTCCAGATGTTCAAGCTGGTTTTAGAAAAGGCAGAGGAACCAGAGATCAAGTTGCCAATATCCGCTGGATCATCAAAAAAGCAAGAGTTCCAGAAAAAAAAATCTATTTCTTCTTTATTGACTATGCCAAAGCCTTCGACTGTGTGGATCACAATAAACTGTGGAAAATTCTGAAAGAGATGGGAACACCAGACCACCTGACCTGCCTCTTGAGAAACCTGTATGCAGGTCAGGAAGCAACAGTTAGAACTGGACATGGAACAACAGACTGGTTCCAAATAGGAAAAGGAGTACGTCAAGGCTGTAAATTGTCACCCTGCTTATTTAACTTATATGCAGAGTACATCATGAGAAACGCTGGGCTAGATGAAGCACAAGCTGGAATCAAGATTGCCGGGAGGAATATCAATAATCTCAGATATGCAGATGACACCACCCTTATGGCAGAAAGTGAAGAGGAACTAAAAAGCCTCTTGATGAAAGTGAAAGAGGAGAGTGAAAAAGTTGGCTTAAAGCTTAACATTCAGAAAACTAAGATATGGCATCTGGTCCCATCACCTCATGGGAAATAGATGGCCAGACAGTGGACTCAGTGTCAGACTTTATTTTTTTGGGTTCCAAAATCACTGCAGATGGTGATTGCAGCCATGAAATTAAAAGACACTTACTCCTTGGAAGGAAAGTTATGACCAACCTAGATAGCATATTAAAAAGCAGAGACATTACTTTGTCAACAAAGGTCCATCTGGTCAAGGCTATGGTTTTTCCAGTGGTCATGTATGGATGTGAGTTGGACTGTGAAGAAAGCTGAGCACCCGAAGAATTGATGCTTTTGAACTATGGTGTTGGAGAAGACTCTTGAAAGTCCCTTGGACTGCAAGGAGATCCAACCAGTCCATCCTAAAGGATATCAGTCCTGGGTGTTCATTGGAACGACTGATGCTGAAGCTGAAACTCCAGTACTTTGGCCACCTCATGTGAAGAGTTGACTCACTGGAAAAGACCCTGATGCTGGGAGGGATTGGGGGCAGGAGGAGAAGGGGACGACACAGGATGAGATGGTTGGATGGCATCACCAACTCGATAGGCATGAGTTTGAGTAAACTCCGGGAGTTGGTGATGAACAGGGAGGCCTGGTGTGCTGCGATTCATGGGGTCGCAAAGAGTCAGGCACAACTGAGCGACTGAACTGAACTGAACTGAACTGAGTATGATTACACTGTCCTGCTCTCCGACCTCCTATATGACCAGCGTATTACTGTAGGCGGGAGAGGCCCACACTCGTACTGCTTCTCCTCCTCTGCCTGCTTGGCCACTCTCGGCAATAACAGGAAGATGACAAGGCAAGCAAGGTTCCATTTGCCTTTAAGGTTAGAATCGACTGATAAGGTTGGCCCTGCCCTTTTTTCTTCCTACATCTTGTATCCTCATAACCATCTTTACTGAACACTTGGGATGTTTGGCCTCTATTATTTATAGAGAGGTAGACAGAATGGAATCCATTTGCTTTGAAGAAGAGTTAACATTAAGTTATTCTTGTTTCCCACATGGGGGTTAATTTAGCCACCAAGCAGTAAACTGTCATGGTGATTTAACAATAATTACCCTCTGTTGGTGAAACAGTTTCTTTCAAAAGTCTACCTAACCACTGCCCTTTTCACAAACTGGTGACACTGAAATCAGCAATGCCACAATTCTGTAAGCAGCCAAAGTCCAGCAAATAATAGGTCAGTTGAGTTATTACATAAGTAGTGCCTGTTACTGAAGTTGACAAATACAATCAAACTAAATTTCTGTATGGAGCCAAAAGAAAACCTAAACGACTGGAAAGCTAGTGTTCATGGAATGGAAAACAGTATCGTTTACATTCTTAACTTTCTCAAATTGGTCTATTTATTCAATGCAATTCCAATTAAAATCCCGGCCTGTTTTTTATGAAAACTAAGACAGTTCTACAATTGGAAATGCAAGATTACGGACACAGAATAGCCAAAAGTTCTTGAGAAAAAAAAGAACACACTTAGAAGACTTACATTGCCTACTCTAAAAAACTTCAATAGTGACATGGATATATCTAGTAAGACTAGATATATGAGTGGGACAGAGATTCCACACACAGATCCACACATGGCCAACCGATTTCCATAAAGGTGACAAGATAGTTCATAACAGAGAGGGACAGTCTTGTCAACAAATGGTGTTTGCTCCCATATATCTTTATATGGGAGGAAAATAAATCTTATCCTTACCTCACATCATATAAAAAATTACTCAAAATGAACAATACACCTACATGTAAAAGCTAAAACTGTAGAACCGTTAGAAGTAGGAAAAAAAAATCTCAATGACTTTGGCACAGGCAAATAAATATTCCTTAGGATACAAAGTACCAAACATTAAAAAAAAAAAATCATAATTAAATACAAGCCACCGACTGGGAGGAAATAATTTAAACAAATATATAAGACAAAGGACTATTATCTAGAATATAAAAGGAATTCTTACAACTTATCTTCAGGATACACTTTTAGAAACTGAATTGCTCTGTCAAAGGACATAAATAAATATGTAAAAACCTTGGTGCATATTGCCAAACTTACAGGTGGTACCAAATGGGTAAGGCGGAGGGGGTTGGGTAGCTGTGTCTCTCAGTCCCTTCCCAGAAACCCTTAGTAGATATTCTTAAATCTGAATAAAAACCTGGTTTTTTGAATGACTTTCCAATGACTGGTTTAAAATCTACTGTCGTTATCACTGAATTCACTTCATTTTATAAATGATTCTATATTCATTTTGATCATATCTGTCAAGGCATATGACCTATTAGCAAATTTGAAAAATAATAGCTAGGAATATATTTGTGGAAATACACTATTTTATAGTGTATTTCAGTCTGAAATATACTGTTATAGGACTATTACACTGTTCTGTACAAAATTGTTGAAGTGGAAAAGAATCTGCCATAATTAAATGAGATAGCCAATCCTACTTAGTAAAATGTAACAACTTGAACCTCTCTTTGAAACACTAACGGAATTTAATCATTTATTCATAGACAGTAAACACTTTCTATATGCCAAGATCTGCTCTAAAAATTAGTTATATTGCAACAGAAGCAGCAGAGAAAAATTCCTGCCCTTTCCCCTTAATTACAGGGTAAAGAGAAAACAGAAAGTAAGTAAAAAAGCATTAGTTGGTAAGTAATAGACTAAAAAAAAAAAAAGACAGTGGCAAGGGAGAGTCATCTGTTTGAGTTGTAAGTTTAAGTTGGATACACACAGACATCACTAAATGTGTGCCATTTAAATTGCTGAGAAAAGCATTCTAGGTTGAGAGAACAGCAAACGCAAAGACCAGAAGTGGAAGGAGGCCCACAGCACATGTTTGAGAAACAGCAAAAAGTCTGAGACTCAAGTTGAATGAATAATGGGGAAACTGAGAAGTCAGGTAGAGGTTGAGAACTGGTCCTGTAGGGCCTTTGAAAGACTATTTTGCTCTTATTTGAAATGAAATAGAAAAAGCTACCAGCATCTGAACAGAAACACTCTTGCTACTGTGATGAGACTAGGTCACAGAAAGCCAGGGAAGGAAGGGGTAGGGCCCACTGAGGAACCACCATAATAATCCAGTCAAGAGATACGGGGGTCTTAAATACAGATGGTAGTAGAAGAGGTACTGAGAACTGGTTAGATTCTAGTTATATCTTAAAGGTAGCACTGTTTAGTTGGATCTGGGCGTAGAGCTACAGATAATTTCAGGGATTTTTTCTTGAGAAAGTAAGATGAAATGCCATTTAATTAATGGGAAAACCACAGAAAAATCAGATTTGGAGAAACCAAAAGCTCAGTTTTGGACACATCAAGTTCAAAGAATTGACCAGATAGTCAAAAGAAGAACCTAGAG
Organism: Cervus canadensis; assembly: GCF_019320065.1. Lineage (NCBI taxonomy): Eukaryota > Metazoa > Chordata > Mammalia > Artiodactyla > Cervidae > Cervus > Cervus canadensis. The sequence goes on from NC_057416.1 coordinate 17,784,320, forward strand.
TTTGAGACGTGAGGGAGGTTGTACTGACATATAAACTTAGAAGCAGGCAGATTACGAATGAAAACCAAGTTATGAGGACAGATGCGATCACCCAGGTTACAAAATGTAACTGAGAAATCTAAATATTAGGTCTCAGGGAGTGCCAACAACATTTGTTCTAAGAACTTCTATGTACTTTCTTTCATATGCATTTCATAAATCTCACCATACAGAAATTCTAGAATGCCAAAGTCAGAAGACTAAAAATTTTAAACATCATTTGGTTGTTTGCATTTAAGGTGCAGGATAAGATTATATACCATCTGACTTTGGTTTTACAAAGCCTAAAGGGAGTAGTCAGAAAAATTGTTATTCTGTAGTAGCACCTTTCTCCCATCCCCTGCAGTTTGTCTTGGGGAACATGCCCAGAAAGGCCTCTATTAAGTAACAACAAAAAAGGATACTTTCTTTTCAGGTTGTCACCATGCCAATGGAAGGGGCCAGAGTCTCACAGATGATGAAATGACTGAAAAAAGTTAAGGTCACATGGACCCTTGTAACATAATCCCAATTTTGTTATACAACAAAAACAGACTACAGGTTTTCAACACTTTCCTGTTCACAGTGACAAATGGTTATTAATTTCCATTTTTAATTCTTTTCATAAATCTTCCTTTGAAAGGTGTAAACAGTTACCATTTGACCTAATGTAATTACTAAGAGCATCCTTGGATCCAGGATAATTCATTTTGCAGATAGGAAAAAGGAATAGAAGGGGCTATAACAGTATGTTTTTATGCATCGTATGTTTCCAAATGTCAGTCATACTATCTCTTTATTACTTGTTTAGAATAGTTGTCCAAATACTGTCTGTAAAAAGAATATAAAGGCTCTAATATATTTAAATAACTGCTAATACTGATAGAAGAAAAAAAGTTAAACTACACAATGTTATATGAAGCCGAGCTTTTAAACCCCGACAATTCCTTGAAAGGTACAGAAATTTTCTAGATGAAAATCTAAGACTGACCACCGACACTATCAAATAATAAATTTCAGAATCACATGAAACAAGAAATAGAAGACATTTCTTTGGTTAGAAAATATTTACATCCTGAAATACACCTTATTTTTCCAGCTATTATCAGAAATTATACTGAAATACAATAGAATTAAATAATGGGTAACAAAAAAGGGTTATTAAAAATTAATCTATTAGACACCTGTATAACGTAAATTTGGCAAGTGGTAGTGGTAGAATATAAAGGCAGATAGGGAGAAGAAAAAGAAAAGGGCAATCACATGTGACATAACCCAAATAAAACTGAAAATTTTATAATTTTGTAAATTTTATAATTTTGTAATCCAAAAACCTAATCCTATTTGAAACAGCCACAACAATCTTAAGAAAACAGAACAGAGCTGGAGGAGTCGCCCTCCCTGACATCAGAGCACACAGTAAAGCCACAGTAACCAAAAGCACACGGTACTGGCACAGAAACAGACCCATCAGCTCAGTGCAAACAGACAGAGTCCAGAGATAAACCCACACGCATAAGGTCAGGAGACAAGAATACATAATGGGGGAAAGGCAGTCTCTTCAATAACTGGTGCTGGGAAAACCAGAAAGCTACACATAAAAGAATGAAATTAGAACATTTTCTTACACAATATACAAAAATAAACTCAAAATGGACCTAAATGTAAGACCACAAACCTTAAAACTCCTAGAAGAAAGCAGGTAGTATACTCTTTGACATCAGTCCCCCCCAAACATTTTTTTAGATATGTCTCCTCCTCAAGCAAAGGAAACAAAAGCAGAAATAAACAAATGGAACCAGATCAAACTATAAAGTTTTTGCACAGCAAAGGAAACTATACACAAAAGGAAAAGGCCACCTGCTGAATGGGAGATGATACTTGCAAATGATTTATCTGATAAAGGGTTAGTATTCAAAACATACAATGAACTCATACAACTCACCACAGAAAAACAAACCACCCAATTAAAAAACAGGCAGATAATCTGAATAAACATTTTTCCAAAGACATACAGATGGCCAGCAGGCACATGAAAAGATGCTCAACATCATTAACCACCAGGGAAATGCAAATCTAAACCACAACAAGTTGTCACCTCACACCTGTCAGAATGCCTACCATCAAAAAGAACAACAAATAACAGGTGTTGTTGATGATGTGGAGCAAACACCGTGTATACTGTTGGTGGGAATGCACATTTGCAGCCACTATGGAAAACAGTATGGAAATTTTTCCATACTAAAACTAAACATACTAAACATACTAAAACATACTAAACATACTAAAACATACTACAAACAACCTGCCATATGACCAACAATTTCACTTCTGGGTACATACCCAAAGAAAACAAAAACACTAATTTGAAAAGATACATGCACATCAATGTTTACTGCAGCATTATTTACAACTGCCAAGATACGGAAGCAACCCAAATGCTCATCAATAAATGAATGGGTAAAGAAAATGTGGTACAGACACGCACACACACACACGATGGAATATTACACACAGCCATAAAAAAGAATGAAATCTTGCCATTTACAACAACACAGATGAACCTGGAGTGTATCATGCCTAGTAGAATAAGTCAGAGAAAGACAAAACCTGTATCTTATCAGTTACATGTGAAATCTAAAATATATAAGAAATGAGTGTAACAAAACAGAAACAGACTCACAGAGAACAAACTAGTGGTTACCAGTAAGGAGAAGAAAAGGGGGAGGTGCAAGCCAGGGGTAGGGAATAAAGAGGTGCAAACAACTATGTATAAAATAAATAAGCTGCAAGAACATACTGTACAGCACAGGGCAGACAGCCTGTATTTTATAAAAACTTTAAATGGAGTATGATCTATAAAAATAATGAATCATCATGTTGCACACTTGAAACTAATACTGTAAATTAACTACACTTGAGTAAAGAACAAACACAAAAACCAAAAAGCTATCTGAAATACTAATTTTTTAGTACAAACTCCATTACTCTTACTGTGTCTTCAACATTTTGAGCGATTTGGGGATAGTTAAGAGTCAGGGAATAGAAAGAAGAGTAAATAAAATGTAGTAGAAGGAAGATAACTTGCTGAAAGTGACACTGGGAAAACTCCACATCTAAAATCCATTATAATGAAGGCTCTTTAGACTTTGCCTCTTTACCTAAAGAAGGAAAAATTACTTAAGAGTATACAACCAGAACATATCAGAAAAGGTTCTGTTAAGTACTTTTAAAAACTCTGTTTTGGAAATAGATTTTAAATTACGTCAGTTAGCACACTGAAAAGGAAGCAAAAACCTCACTATTGAGCTGTATAAGCTTGAGGAAAATCTTAGCCCTTATTTTTCTGGATCTTTCTTTTCTCCAACATGAATACGTACATGATACCTGACATTTACATGGCACTTGTCATCAAAGCACCTCCATAAGCACTACTTCATCTGTCAGAGTAAGCTATGCCTATACGTACTATGAGGCAACAGGTGAAAGGGCAATGAAAATGGAAAAAAACCCTGAAATGTATATATATGGACACAGTCTAACAAAGAGTGAGGTTTAACCGCAATGTTGAATGCTACCACTATGGGCTGATATAGCACTTTATAATTTTCCATCTTTTTATGATATCATCTGATTAACAAAATGGCCTTAAACATGCAACTATACTCTGGGACATTCAGCTCATTAAAGGTGAAGATTTCTAATTAATATTTCTGATTAATATTCTTAATATTTATAACTATACTATTTATATTAAGTTAATTATGTGTGATTTGCCAGACATGTACACTGGGGATAACTACACATAGGAAAAGTCATAATGCAAGAAATATATTAAGTATGTGAGAGAACAGAACTCTGTTATACTGAACATGCTGTGATTAGTTTTCAAAATAAATAAATAGCTTTCTATAAACTGCTGGCCTGAAGGATATTCTGTTGTGGATACTTCTGAGTCTGGGCAGATGAAATGAACTCATAAGATAATTAAAACTCTGTTCATATATGAATCAGTCATTTGTAGGCATAGAATTTCCCTGTGTTCCTTTCCACTAAAGGAAAAAGTGAGTCAGCCAGAGAGACTAGTTAATATGAGGAAAAAACTCGACATGTAAAGACAGTGAACATTAAAGTAAAAAGTAGAGTTGTGCAGAAAGAACAAGAAATGCTGGCTCCTCCAGGCAAGGCAACTGAGCAACCGTACTTGTACAGTGAAACGAGTGAAACCCAGAGCCAATTATTTCTTTGACAGATTTTTTAAAATGAGTTTTTTACATTAAAGAAAGTTGAACAAGAAACATACCAATCTAATTTTGAGTACACGTGAGTTTTCTGTACACAGTGTGTAAGACGCATGTAACTAAATAGAAGAGCACGGCTGCACTGTAAGAAGAATGTTTCTCTGTTAATAAATTTCTCTGGCTGGCTGATATGTCATCATCTTTCATGTCCTTTTTTTTTTCTTTTAATTGAAGCATAGTTGATTTACAATGTAGTGTTAGAGTGTGGTATACATACACCAAAGTGATTCAGTTATATGTATACACATATTCTTTTCACATTCTTTCCCATTATAGTTTATTAGGGGATACTGAATAGTTTCCTGTGCTACACAGTAGGACCTTATTGTTTTCTATTTTATATATAATAGTTTGTATTGAGTTTTTTTAAAAAAACACACTTAAAATTGCCAAATAAGCCAAAATTCTGGAATAAATTCTAAAGCATAAATGAGTATGTCAATGTAAATGAAAATGCAATTCAGGGTTGTATGCAGGATACACATTTATTAACAGTGAAAAAGCATTTATCCAAAGTGAATGTTAAAAATACAAGGAGTACCGGCTGCAGTCTGGTGAGCTCAATCTTGTAGGCATTACTTCAACCTGCCTAGGTTTCTCTTTCACTTATTTTGACCTTTTCTTCCTCTTTTACCTCTAACCAAATTTTTAACTTAAAATTAAGACAAACAGTACATATTGAATGCCTAAGCCTTTAGCAACAGTTACCAGGGAAAAACATATTAAGCAAGATTATCTGCTCTCAAGCACTTAAAACTAAATTATCTACTATAAGAGAAAACAAAAGACCAGATTACAACAGCTGTAAGTCAAATAAGCAAATTTGATAAGGTTCACAGATACTACAATAATAACTTAAGATGTAAGTACAACGATTCCACAAATTAATCCATCTTTAATTTGCATGCAGAGAGAGAGACAGTCTTAATATTTAATGTGTAAGGCTTGGCTTGAGTGTATCAAAATGAAGTTTCTGTACAGAGTCTAGAAAACAAATATAGAACTTAAGTATACATATAATATATATGTATACGTACTATACTTCAATTTCCCTGAAGTCCAGTCAATTGAATAATTCCTGCTTCTGGAATGACAGTGTTCTGAGTAAGTTTAATAAAGTTGGAGATATATGCTTCACATAATTTAAATTACAGAACAATACAGTCAATGTCTTCAGAGGCAAATCCTCATTTATTATTCCCTGACTGGACATTATAGTTTTACACTGAGGTACCAGTCAAGAATTTCAAAGGAATACCAACCAAATTCTTTTTTTATGGGGTATTTCGGTAAACTGCTGACAAATTTAAAAGTCTAATTTGGAATAATTCTTCATATTTTATTCAAGGAACAGTCTGTAAAGTTGACTTGTTAACTGACTCTGTGAGGCCTTTAAATCGGTATACTGCAAGATGGGATCTAAAAGTACACCACCTTTGAAAAGCTGATTTGCTTAGTGATGAAGAGGTCATGTCGATTCTCATTACTCCATACAGTACTTCATCTGCAAACCTGCTTCTCTCTCACTACACACAGCGACAACTACTACGCTTTGGCCTAAATTATCGTCTCAAAAAGCAAGGTTGTCCAAAGGCAAATAGAAACTTAGTGCTCTGGTACATAAATTTAATTCTATTAATCCCTAAAGAGCTTGGTTTTCCTTTTAAAAGTAATCACAATGTTACTTTCCTTGTTTAAGCGGAAATATTCTCTAATTATAGAAAATGTTCTCTTTTAACATTTAAACTGAGGCAACACGGATATGAATTGCAATTCTAGAAAATATTTATCTAATAGATAATTATGTAAATTCTAGGTACTAAGGACAAGTATTCTAAACTTATTATCCAATTTGAATATTTATATTCTATAATAACTTCTCTGAAATCCTGGATACCTTTATAACCTGCCCTATTCTTACAAAGGAATAAGACATGCAGGTATCTAAAAGAATATTAGACTCAATAGCAGCAACACTGGCATTATTTGGAAGCCCGGCCTGAAGGCTGGGCTTTATAATAAATAGTATATTTCTCTAACTCTTGACCGTTGCTCTTCTCTGAACAGCCTAATTATATAGAACAGTGACTTGCTGTATAGAATTCAACATAATTTTCAAAAAAGATAGTTTACAGATAAGTCCAAACTTTATTTAAAACTACACTTTAATTTTTACGTTACTAAACATCACAATGGGGAAAAGAAATCAGGACCAAAAAAATGAAAGAAAGAAAAAGGAAAAAACCCCACAGTGTATCAAGGCTTTAATCTGTCCAGAATTCAGTTTTTGATGTTTTAAACTGCCATGGGCAGAAATTAGCACACCTACCAAAAATGCAGTGTCAAACTGATTTACAATTTATATAGATTAAAACAGATGTTTATTTAGTGCCATTTTCATATACGTATTGATTATGTCAAGAAAGAGTTAGATCAGCCTCTGGAGACATCTCATGTACTTTGGGTTCCCACTGTTTCTGAAAAACAAAACCATGGTTAATGCCTTATAAATTATTTACTGAGTTAATATGACCTTATAGAATTTATTTAATATTGCTCTCCTCTTCCATTTAAAACTTTCATTTTTAATATAAAGTTATTAGAAAAGAAACTTGCTTTGCTACAATAATTCCCTGATGATACCACCAACAGTTTAAAAGACATAGGTAAGGGTTTCCATCTTAAGATGGCAGGCTGAGCAGATACTTGCTCTCAAAAAAGAACAAACCAAAAAACCCATTAGGGGGAAAAAAAAGTATAAAAGTGAATAAATTCAGACCAACAAAAGAAGGGTGGTTGTGAGAGAACCAGAAGACAGAAGATAAAAAAAAACAAATTCCCAGAATGCTGAGAGCAGATTGGAGGCGCAGGGCGGGGTGGAGGAAGCTGCAGCCCAGACACGCGAGGACAGGCAGCAGGGGAGAGGGTACCAACTGAAGCCCTAACAGCAGGAATGGGCTGAAAACTGGGAGATTAACTGAAGGTGTGATATTTGGTTTCTCTTCTCGTCACCCTATTTCTTAAAAAAACAAAAAATCTTGAGTTTAATCAACTGATGAACAAACAGAAAATCCTTGACCTTGATGCAAGAAATGTTCTCCTCTGAATGGCCCTTGGGCTGTGCTATTAGACCCAAAAAGAAGGAAATCTTCTCAGATTTCCTGGGACTATCACTTGGCTCTGCAATGAATCATAAAATCATCTTCAGGAAAGTATAAAAGATTTCATTCTTATAGTTACAAAAACAGAATATAAGTGTGTTTAATAAGGTCAATAAAATATGAAATGAGTAAACCGAACAGAGAAGGAAAAGCAGAGGAATAAGCAGTCGGGTAATGACCAAAACTGACAGAACTAGAAAATGTGTACATTTGTAAGAACAAAGGTAACAGAAAAACCAAAAACAACATAAACATTGAAAGAAGAGGTAGGTTTAAATAAGTTTTCATTGGGGAGATAAGAAACATTATCTAATTTTTAAAGTTCAGGAAAATTATAATAGTATATAGAGATATAAAAGGCCTCCTCCAAAAGAACTGAAAACCAATGAATAAAAGAAATGGGCTCTTGCCAATCATCACTAACTCCTCTGTACCTTTCTTTCTTAAGCCATCTGCATCTATTACACTGTTAAAACTAAAAACAGAGAAAATTATCTGACAGTACTATTTTATAAATTGGGCAGTGGAACTAACATTTTTATAGAATTATGCTTCCTTTCTAATGTTTGGCTTCTATATTCCAGGTACTAGTAGCACATTTTAAAAACTAAAACAAAATGATGGTATCAAGATTCAGTAACTTTTCAGTGTGATATGATTTAAAACTGCTAACTCTTACCAGGTTCTTTTAGTGTCTGAGAATTCCCAGCTAATTCTTCAGTCTGCATTTCACATATTTCACCAGCTAAGTGGTTTTTCTGTTCTTCTTCTGCCATTTTCTTCCTTAGCTCTGCCTGTAGAATGAAAATTAAAAATACAAAATCACTTTTCATCTTAACAATATCTGCTATATATGACAACTGTAATTAAAGAGAGCGAAATACCTCTGAATATATTGTCAGTTTAAGTGGTAAATCTTCAACTTTCACAAAGTCTTCTTCATCAGATTTTTGACTTATGTTACCAGATTCTGCTTCCTGTAAGATTAACAAATTATATTTAATGAAGGCAATCCACTCTATCTCTGGAGCTAAACCAAAGTCATCCATGCCAAGAGATAAACTGGATTCTCACATGTGTATAGATGTCAGTAACTCTGTCATATTTGCGTTTCTTCCATATTTAGCTCAATGAATAGAACAGAAATCTAGAGTTCAACATGAAGGGTTGCACACTTGTAACTGTGGGCACACAGTGAGGCTTCTGTGCACCCGTTTTACAAAACAAAGAGCCTGTTCATACAAGCTAAAGGGAGAAACAGCAGTAGTTACATTGAGGGCTAAAGTAATTAGAACAACCCTCATTTCTTGATATGTTAACAATGCATCAGAGCTGTATTCAGAAGAATATAAGTAAACATAAGACTTTCGATATCAGCTGGAAGCTCAAACAGAAAGATGAGGTGTGAATTTAGTAATTCACAAAAGTTATTAAAAATCACCTCACACTGTTTTTCTGAAACCTGAAGCGTTTTCTCCCAGTTCTTTGGTTTTTAATAGTATCATCATTCTACCAATTACCCAAGTGGAAACCTTAAGTTTTTCTTTTTTCTGAAACATTTCTCACCCATTCCTCTCTCACTCAGCTCAATTTGTATTTACATGATAATGGAGACTCTCAACTTTGATTCCTTGACAACACTTCTTATACAGTCATCGGATTCATCTTCAAAATCCGTGACTTTGACCATTTCACTTTCTTGTGCAAAGACCTTTAATAGTGTTCCCTGCCTGAAATCCAACTTCAGGACCTTCTATGATCTAACGTCAAGTAAATTTTGAGCAAATGCCTTCTGTAGCAATTCTATGCATTCATCAAATAATAACAATAAGAAACCTAATAAGTAACTTTTACAGTTTTCAATGGAAAATTTTACTATTAGTGAAGCAAATAAAACAAGATAGTTACTCTTTCTACTGTTTCTGAAATACTATAAGTCCCCTTTTGCTGAGAAGCTTTGAAATTATATTATAAACATATCTTTGGGAAGAAAACTGATGTTGATTAAATAATATGTGAAACATGTTCTTTAGACCTAAAGGTACATTATTACAAATCCCTTCATTTTTACCCAAAAGACAAAGTATATAAAACATACACAACCCAAGTATCCAAAAAACAACCTATTGGCTATAAAATTAAATTGAAACAAATGTCCAGAGAAAAACTAAACTTACCTACTTACATTATAAATGCAAATTATAAATATAAATGCTAGCTTACTTTTTCATCATTCATTATAGACAGGGACTCTACTGCTGTCAAATGAACTCTCTCAAGGTTACCACATACAGTTCATCTCTTTGGTTCTCAAAACTAGAATTTTAGGTTTTGAAATGGTCATCTTGGTTCACTATCACTCTTCTGTTTGAGTTTAAAGTAAGTCTGAATGAGAAATAAAAATGCTCCAACAGTTTCTAAACCCAAACAAAAGTGGAGTTGTGTTTATATAATAGAAATGTTAACCTGCAAATGAAGAAAGGGGCACAGAAATGAAATGCACATGATACCTACATAGTCATTCACTAACACTGGAGATTCAGTATCAGGACTTCCAGCCAAAGAGCTTTCAGGAGTCTCCTGAGCAGATTTCACTTCTTTGACTCTAGGCACCAAGGTTTCAATTTCAGTTAAAGGTAAAGGCAAAGGGTTAGGCTGACTGGAGGAGTCGATGGTAGTGAGAGTGTCCTTCTGGACAGTGCTATTTAAAGGTTGCTCATTTTCCACGATATTGAGGTAACAGGGCTTCACAGGAGTGCTATCCCGATCACCTGTCATCAAAAGAAAGTCTTAACATTAGTGTAATGCAACTGTCATTAAGTTTTACTATTGCACCAAATAAAGACTAAAATGTATAAATGTATAATCAGACTACCTTCCTTACAAAATTTGTCTCTGTGTTTAGGTATTTGTCAACTTTTCTTTAATAGCTGTTTGCAGAAACAAGGCCCTAGCATTTTCTACAAAGGATTTAGGGAGAGAAAAAAGACATGTTTCAGATCCAAAATACCTCTGAACTTTCAGTAGCTAAGAATTTAGATTTCTTTGTTTTTAAGCACATAAAGGACACTGCAGATAATTTTAACATGGAAATTTTAAACTTTTCTTACCTTTACTAGTAGTGGGTTCTTGTTCTGATGGGACATTTTTGCTTTCTGATGATTTTTCAAAATCATGCTGTGGAACCTAGAAGGAAAAAATAATGTCTTAATAGTAGGACCTAAACATACAGTCACTATACAGGAGATGAATGGTATTTCCAACCTGAGACCTTCATACAAGGAAATTTTAAAATAATCTTCTAGAAGTGTTTCAAGAAGGCTGTGGTTCCAATTTCAAGATGGCTAAGTTTAAAAAATCTACTTTTCTTAACTTCAGAATAACACAAAGAACTGGAGTATTATAGATTTTACTATTTGTTTTTTAGGCCTGACTCTATATTAAATGAAACTAAAAGATACTTGCTTATTTGCAGATGTTAACTGAGGGAAAGGAGAGAAGGATGAACAAGCTAACTGCTTTCTGCAGGAGGAGAGAAAACTGAAGATTCGCCTCATAATTGGATGCCCCAAATTCTAGGAAGGAAGGAATACAGTGGTGGGGTGCGAGTCTTCACCTGCTATAACAAAATTCAAAAAGTAATGTCTAACACATAAATGAATAAATAAACGCACACACATATTATTCAGATAGAGGGTAAACAACAGAAGAAATCATACAAAATTTTGCCTCTGGGGCAGGATGAGGTGAGGATAGGAAGGGGAATGATTATATTTTGTTACACTTAAGATTCCCTCCCCAGGCTCAACAGAAAATGGGAGATTATATTTTGGAGGAAATGAGCTAGTCTCAGGCCTGGGGGCCACCGTGGAAAGCATAAATGACAGGATAAAGTGTCAAAATGAAACGGAAGATCTAGGGCAAGTCTGTATAATGGTGGGACCCTCAGCCCTAACCCTACATCCAAGTTCAGAACACCAATAGCCAAGGAAAGGGACCTCATACCAGGTAGAAGGAGATGGGCGGACCCTCCCTACTTTGGAGAAATTAAACTATTCCAATAGGAATTGACATTTAGGATTTTCTATCAGAGTTATCTACTTGGCTGCCCCACAGTAAAGCCCAAAAGAACTTCAATTGGCTTTTTGGTGTATTATTCTTTAATGTAAGCACCAAAGGTAGAGTGGATATTTGGAGAAAGCCTCTATGTGTGGGTAAGAGAAAATACTGCTCCCATGAAGTAAGAGGGTGCTATAAAGAAGTAACAAACAGAAAAAAGTACTTAGAAATTAAAATTATGACAGTTGAACTAAAGATACTATCATATAGTTAAGGTCAAATAAATCTCCCAGAAAGTAATAAAACAGAAAGATCAATGGGTCAATAAAATGAAAAGAAGAAAATAGGGCTAATTAACACCTGATAACATTTATTTCAGAAGAAAAGAAGAGAAAATGGTGAGGAAGAAATAAAGGAAATTGAAGAAAATTTACCAAACCTGAAAAACATGCTACAGATTAAAAAGACAACTGAGTCCACCTAGTGTAGTGAATAAAAAGACCTGCAACAATGTATATTATCACTGTGAAATTTCAGAACTCCAGGTGGAAAAACCTCCAGAGTTAGAAAAAAGGACATATATGAAAAATCAGAACTAAGAAAGGCCTTCAAAGACCTGAGGGGAAATGATTTTCAACACAGAAACACTGAGTTTTCTTAGACAATATAAAATAGCAACTAGAGAAGGGAATGGCTACTCTAGTATTCCTGCCTTGAGAATTCCATGGACAAAGGAGGCTGGTGGGCTATAGTCCATGGGGTCTCAAAGAGTCAGACATGACTGAGCCGGGGCGGGGGGGTGAAATGTCAAGATATGTTTTGCACTCTTTCTTAGAGAGTGACTGCAAGATGTGTTCCACCAAAATTAGGTGATAAACCAAGGAAGAGAAAGGCAAGATTTGATTCCAGAAACTGAGACCTAAAAGTACGAAAGACGGCGTTCCCTAGCTGGTAGCTATCTATAGGGCTAAAGAAGAGCCAGACCCAGAATGAAGCAGGAATGAAGCAAGCTCCGGAAAGGACAAAACTGACAGACTGGTTCATGAAGAAAATTCTACTGAAAGATTTATTGAACTACTGCTGGGCAGAGCAAGCACTTGGGTATGTGATCAAAGAAAATAAATTAAAAAATGAGACAATTATTAAATTCAGGTGAAAAAAATGTACAAGACTAAGCAATAAACACTATCTGCTTAGCTCAACAGCTAGTAATATTTGCATGGTTCATTTAAATCTAAATATTTGATTAAATACAGATTTAATCAAAAGACACAATTAAATGAGGAGCATATGTGACCTGAGAGTCTTCACCTGCTCTAACAGAATTCAAAAGGTAATGTCTAACACACAAATGAATGAATAAATGCAGACACATATTATTCAGATAGAGGGTAAACAGCAGAAGAAATCATACAAAGTTTTGCCTCTGGGGCAGGATGAGGTGAGGATAGGAAGGGGAATGATTTTATTTTGTTACATACTACTTCCATGTATAACTAGAAAAATCAAAAGTTAAAAATCTAAAGTCATCACATAGTTTTCAGGACTTGTTATTAAAATATTTTAAGTGCTTTAAATGTAAAAACATTGCTAAATAAAAAAATAAAAAGTGTTTTAGATTTCAATAAGGATATTAAAGAAGTTTGTACTCAGGAAAATGAGAATGGGGAAGCTGTTGATTTTAACATGTTTAAAAAGAACGTGCTTTTAGGTGTCATAGGAAGACTGGTGGAGAGTGTGTGAGTCTGCACTGGAATACCTGATCATCATGTTCATTTTCTTCTGTAGTTTCAGTGTTAGCCTGAAGTGACGTCTGGACATCTACAGGTCCCTCTTCAAATTCTTCTATTTCTTCATCTTCATTCTCATCTTCTCCACTTCCATAATTAGTCAAAGCCTGAGTTTCAGCTTTGGACAAATCTAAGTTGATTAACACACAATTTTTGGTAAAAATTTTAACACTTACTTCATAACAGCTCCCATATATTGCATGCCTACATTGTGTAAGTGCTTCACATACAGTATCTAAAACCTTCAAAACCGTTAAGTACTAGAAAACTGGTGTTGAAAGGACTGGTAATTTAGTCAGGGTCACACTGAAATTCAGAGTTGTCTGACACCTAATTCTATATTCATTCCACTCCAACAAACTGTTTCATTAAGTGATCTGTAAAGAACTAATGCATAAGCCTAGTCTAGAGCCTTCAGACTTACTAATAGACACTGGACATTCTTCACTTTCTTCATCTTCCTCTTGATCAGAAACATCAGATCTCACGTTTTTGGGGCCGTCACCATCATAAACCTCAGACGTTTGAGTCTGCTTAACTGTTTCCGTCTCATCCTTGTCCTAGCCACAAATAAATTCGAGTAATTAATTCCTTAAAGTACATTTTTTAAAGGTATACAGTAAGTCTATCATAAAAATTAGTAAGTCATTATCTAATTTAAAAATATAAAGAATGATTTTAAATTTAGTTGTTTTTAAAAGAAAATAAAACTCTGTCAGAAGAAAGGACATTTTATGATCTACTTTGCTCTCTACCATTAAGGTAAAAGTTACTAAAATTATTTAATCTTTTGTTTCAAAAGCCACTAAATTAGCACATACTTTGTCTTCATCATCAATTTCTCCAGCAGGTGAACTGTGATCTCCTTCAAGAATCCTTTTGGCCTATAAGCAAATCGGTTAGGCAGAATTCAGGGGTGATCATTCATTATCACACTTAAGTACTCAGTAAACTTTAACAAATCCTGCATTTTTAAACCACCATCCAAAGAGATTAGTGTTTTCCTAGAAATATAAATTCAACTCTTATTAAATAAATCTTTTAAATGAAGAAAAACAAAAAGCAACACAGTCTACCTGACATCTCCTTGGATATCTAAGGGACATCACAAACTTACTATATCCAAAACAAAAATCTTGATTTCTTTCCTTCTAAAACCCCCGTCTCTCTTCAGTCTTCCCAATCTCAGTAAATTGTCCTTCATTTACCCAAATGCACAAGTCAGAATCAGCCTGTACCTTATGTTTATTACCCACATCTGAACTACTAGACTGCATTTGACTCAATCATCCTAATTTATCTGCTGTTACACACTCAGAGCTGAGACACTTCTTACCCATTTCTTACACACTCAGAGCTGAGCCAGTTCTTACGTGGACAACTGCAACAATCTTCCAAGCAGTCTCTCTGCTTCTCTCTCTACTCACTTACAATTCCTACTCAATAACGAAGCCTGACAAATCTTAAACTGAGATTATGATACTCCTCTCTCTCAAACTTTCCTATGAGTTTCCATTATGCTTAGAATAAAAAAAAATATAAGGTCCCTACAACAGTTTTTAAGATTTCACAAATTTGTCCTATCTACCTCTGTGACTTCATCTCCTACAGGCTCACCTCATTTTAAGTGTTCCTGCCTCCCTAGTTTCTCTCTGTTCCCCAAAACACTCAATCCTGCTTTAAAGTCTTTATACTTAATGGTTCTGTCTGCCTGGCATTGTTACACTTAACAGTTCTCTCCTCTCATCTTTATTATAAACTCCTCTTGTCTTTCCATAGCTTAGCTCACATTTCATCCCCTGAAGGAGCCTCTTGATTCTGCCATCTAAAGCAGTCCTTTCTATCATTTTTATCATATCATCCTGTTCTATTTTCTTCAAGCTCTAAGTAATGGCTGAAATGATCTGAAACTTGTGTCTAGAAGAAAAACATTACGAAAAGCTTGAAAAAGATAGCCTGATTTTATCTACTTTAGATTTCGGCAAGAAGGGTTATCTCTTTCTGTTTTGGGTCTTGATCTGTTTTTCCTCTCATGATTAGAGAGTCAAGAAAAGAGTGCTGGTGTCTAGAGGAAAAGCCTCCTGGTATGCCTCAGTTGAGGGGAAAAAACATCCAATTTTGTATGTGATCAAGACTAATTCAACAGGGCATAAGGAGCTACAGGGATGTGCAACCAAGGTCCTAACTAATAACAAGCATGTGTGCTGGCTGGGGTGCTAACTCTCCTGGGGCATCTACTGTGACTGACAACAGCCACGGCAGGCAGCTGGCCAAAAGCCAGATCCCAGTCCTCCTCTCTCTTCTGGGTAAGCGGCCGTAACGTGAAGTGGATACCTGCCAATCCCCTGCCACCTGCTCCTGTCTGCAGCCCTGATGCTGAGCCACTGCTGCTACTCCTGAGAGTCAGGAAGTGGCTGGTGTATGTACTGACTTATAATCTGATTAACTCATATCAAGGAAAAAAAAAAACAAAAAACTACTTTGGTGAGGTCAAGTATGATTTCATTTACTCATAAAGATCAAAACAGACATTTATACACTAATCACAACTATTTCTATATCAAAATGAATGTCATTCACCTCTTTTGCATAAGACTGTATCACTCCAGCAGCTTCTATTTTCCTTTTGCATCTCTGTTTAACAGTTACACTATTATTATCCAAATCTTGCATGAGCTTAAAGAAAGCCAATTCATTAAATAACACTTCAGATATCTCTACAAGAAGATCTTCTCCACAATCCTTCAGTTTTCTGCCAGCAAATTTTGCCAGTGAATCCTATTCAAAGATAAACCAAATCACTTTAAGATTATAGCAAACTTTAACTGTGGGTAGAGAAATATAGATGATTAACAAATTTGAATTATAATACTCATGAAGGGAAAAACAATTTTATTACTTTTTAGTACTGAAAAACTTAAAACTAATGTCTAAGATAGGCTAAAAAACAATAGGTTAATACTACTAAGAATATTACTAAGTAGGACTCCTGCTAGTCCTGCCCCCAGTTACGAACCACTACCATCACATAATTTAGTTACTGTTATAGCCCAAGAAGTCTCTACTATCAATAGTTTCCAGCTTCCACAATTTCCCAGATTGGTTAAAAAAAGAAAAAAAACTATTTTAGAAAATACCAAGGAATGCTTTCTAAACATTTCAAACTCGAAATGTTGTTCTTAGGTAGGGGAAAAATCAAAACAAAATTTTGTTAGAGTTGGGACAAGCCTTAGAGATGGTAAAGTTAAATGAAGACACAGGGCCTAATACAATATTTTTAAATTAAGTAAGGAATAACCTAAAAAGTATTACAGCGTCATCCCAAATGGATGCTAGAATGAACATCTACTTGAATAAATTGTGTAATGCCAGAAAATAGGGGGAAAAAAGTCCTAACCATGTACCTAACCAGTACATACTGGTAAGTCATACAAGAACAAACTCTTACCTGTAATATACTTCCAAGCTGCTTATGAAAGAACTTTACAAACTCTTTGCTCTCATTGTTTTGCTGAGTAAGGACCAAAACCATGCGTCTTACTGAGGTTAGAAGTTGAGAAGAACATACTTCATCCATGTGCTCCTGAGAAAAATTCTAGTTGGTTAAGATATAACTTACCTATTGTATAAAAAGTGTTAATCCACATGATATATGAGATTGTATTGTTCTTGCATAAGCTCCTCAGCTTTTAGATGCACATTTGGAGACTTCGTTCATAAGAACAGCCAACTCCCCACTACACACACATTAAAAGGTTTGCAAATTTTGATTCACAGTACCAGATACTAGCCAATAAAAGAAACTGGCTGATTCAACATTTTCCACTACTTCCTGTCTGTACTTTAAGGAACTATTCCTGCCATAGTTTCCGTATCGCCGGTATGCCTGCCTATTTGTAGTTCAGTTCAACTACTCGCACAACTGCACGTCACCTTCCACCACATTTCCTGTGTCATCTGCTAACTTTCCTCAGCCTTGGCACTGCTGACATCCTGTGGGTTGGAAGATGTTAAGCAGCCCTCTGAAGTCTACCCAAAAAAATCAAGATTTGAAGTGAAATGAGACATAATAAAATAGTTGAAATCAGATAATTAGTTCTCATTTTGTTGGCCCTCAGAAATTGTCTGAAGTGATAAATTTAGCCAGGAAATCCTCATGAAGAATAGAATCAGACACAAAATTGCAAATGCAACAAAAATCTCTGAGATGGTTTCATTCCCTACACATGAAGGTAAGTTATTTACATTTTTTTTTAACATTTAGAAAGTAATTATACATATCAAATAAATATCACTACCAATATACCTAATTTAACAAAAAAGACACATTTAAAAGTATTTATTGCATTACATGAACACAAAAATGTAAAAGAAAAAAGGCAATACTGTTTATGGCTAAGATGGAAGTAAGCAATAACCTAAATACAGTAAAACAGTACATATTCTTATAATTTACAGGAATATAAGTATTTGAGTGAGTGAAAACATATTTTAATAAAGGCACAAAAATAATTGGTGAAATTGGTGTATTTGTTTAATCTCCTCAAATTCCCTTTATCTAGTCTCTGAAGTCCTTCTTGAGTATTAAGTACTAAGAAATTGAGACAGATCTTGTTCTACTGGCAGGGTACAGGGCAGAAAATCGTGATACTTTGTCATAAGTGCTCTAATAAAGACAGGTACCAAGTTTCCCAAAAGCAGGGAAAAGAAGGAGAAATTCTGCCAGCAAATACATACAAAACTATTTCAGCTGAATCCTGAAGGATAAGACCAACAGAAGAAGGATAAAGGGCATCTGGGCAAAGGAAGTAACACGGGCAATGTGCATTTCTGAACAATGTCAAGCAGGATACAGTGCATGTGGACGGAACAGTTAAGAGGCTGGGATCAGGCTGCAGAAGTTTTATGAGCAATGCTCAATCCGATCTGGATCCTGTAGGCCAACAGTTTCAAGCTATATACTTGAGTAGTTTAAAAACCACAGTCAAAGTTTGATAGATCAATTCACTTACTAACATTCAGTAAGTATTTACTGAGTACCTACTACATGCATGTATTATTCCTGGCACTGGTAAGACAGTGACCAAAACAGATTAACATCTCTGATGTAAATCTTCACGGAGTTTACATGTAACAAGGGAAACAGACAAAATCAATAAGCAAACATTAAATAGGTTATAAGGTGACAAGCACTATGAAGATAAAGAAAAGCAGGTAAGGAAAGGGGAGATCTGTTCACCAAAAAAATAACATTTGACTAAAGCCTTCAGGGTTCAAAAGAAAAAGCCATGCAGGCATGTGAAGAAACAGCATTCTAGACAGAAGCATCAGCAAGTGTCAAAGCCTTCGAAGCACTAGTAATGCTAGCAGGAGACTTGAAAGATTAGAAGAGGAAGCAGAGACAGAACCATCTGGAGCTGCTGCGGGTGCTCAGGAAGAGACTAAGGTTTTCAGTTTCTACATGCAATAATTTGGGCGTTAGACAGATGGATCCTCTTTCCTCTCTTGGCTATCAAGTCCCTTCGGAGAAAACAGTTCTTAGAAATGCTTTTTCTCTCTTCTCTCAAAATATTACAAAGAAAGCAATTACTTCCACCGAGGGAAGAAATATAAGTGTACGGAAACAAAAATTTTTGCTGTCAGCATCTAACACATTGGCAAGTACAAGCAGGTTGTAAAAAATGAATCTGATGACAACATATCTTGTAGTTTCACAACTCTGAATGAAAAGATTGTCTTTTCACCTCTTCTTTTTTTTTAATTTCCATTTTAAATGAGAATATAAGAGTCCCATCTCAGAAAACAGTCCTGGCTTTGCATGTTTCCTTCTCTCCCCTCTTCCTTGTTATTAAACAATACATGGTACTGCTTTACTTGTCTCATAGTCTCACTGTTGCTAGGAATATAAATTGTTAACCTTTCTGAGGGATAATGCAGCATAATGTCTCAAAAGCCTTAAAAATATTCATACCCTTAAAGCTACAAATTCTATGTCTAAGAATTATTTCAAAGGAAATAAAAATGGGATGCATATTTAAATTTAGCTAAATCATTTAAGCATTTTTCATAATAGTGAAAAAGAAACCAGAAGAGAATAAACATAAACATTTAACAACAGGAACTAATAAAATAATTAACAGGAAATCTGTTCTATGAATACTCAACCCCCACAGTAGCAGTCATATAACTTACTACTGGCAGTCCTACTTAGTCAACTCTGGCTCTTCTGCTTTTGCACAACCTCTGTATGTTTGATCACCTGATCCTGGGCCCTAGTTCTAGGCTCCCTTCTCTTATCTAGGGCTGTGCTTTAGGTGACCTCCTCTACTATCAGTAGGGTCTGCTGATTTTCAAAATATATCCCAACTGCCTACTGTGCCCCATCTTTAGTACCACACCCTTGTCTAAGTCATGATTATTTCTCACCTGCTTCACTGTTATTCTGACCCCTATACTCAATTCTCCAGAAACATCAGATTTTGTTTCTCTTACTTAAAATCTCCTAAGAGTTCCCATTCGAACTTCCAACAAAATCCAAGCTTTGACCCATGCCTATGACAATCTGCATAATTGGCCCTTCCTATTCCAACACCATCTCACACAAATTTCCTACAGCCATACAGTCATTCTTCCAGTTTCTTAAACATGCCAAGCAAGCTTCTACTTCAAGGCCTTTCTCTGTCTGGAATGATCTTGGCTTAAGCTAGCTTCTTATTCACACCTCTGCGTAAATGTTCCTTCTTCAAGAATTACCTGACCATCCAGTCAAAAACACACCATCACATCACCTTATTTTAATTCTCTGCATGGACTACCTGACATACATCTACTTATATGTTTTATATTTACTTATTTTTTAAAATCCAAATTCTCATCCTAGCATGTAAACTTCATGTGAGCAAAGGCCTTGACTTGTTCATTACTATGTCCCAACACCTGGCATAAAGTAGGTATTCCACAAAAACTTTTGAATAAATAATGAATCAACGTGTATAACCATTAAAAAATACGCAATAGAAAAATAGTGATCTAGAAAGATGTTTATGGTATCATTAATATTTGAAAAAAGCGGAATGCACATATATGTGGGCAAAATATTACAGAAAGGTTGACAAAATATTGACAGGTGCTATCTCTGGGTAACAAAATTATGAGTGGTTTTAGATTTTTCTTTTATCTATTTTCTTAATTTACTACGAAGGAGTCTTTGGCATGAATTTTAAAATATAAAACAGAACATTTATTTATTTTTAAAAATTATTACTTACCTTCAAAAAAGGAATGACTTCTTTCATAATTGCTTTAATTTGCCGGTCCAGCTGCTGAGTATCAATTCTAGGACACGGGACGGTAGAAACTTCACTCACAGGTTGCTGTGAACTATGATTTTCAATAACAGGAGTTTCTATTTTAAAAAAGAAAATGCTACAGTAGCAAATCAAGTCTATGATGTGAAATGTATACATTTATGCAAAATTCTAAATAATATTGAATTCTGATTTTATATTAAAGTAACACAAAAGAACATCCATGTAGTTCTAGTACCACTGATAATTAAAAGAAAAGTGGTCAAAAAATTCCTATTATACATCAGGTGAGGTTCATAGTTCTTTATATATGGATTTTTAGTCAATTCAAGAACACACCTTCTAAATTATTGTTAACTGTGGTTGTGGCGGCAGCACCATCGTCATCCTCAATGATCCTGCAGGTACACCTCACATCTGTACTACTTTCAGCCTCCATCTTCATATGCGTATAGTCTCTCATTCTGGCTAATGCCTGATCCAAGTGAATCACAGTGTCACCTGTGTACAGAACAGAAATATTTCTAGAAGAAATAAAAGTAAACTTTTTTCATGTATCCTAAAAAATTTTCTAATAAAAATATAATGTCTGAATATAGGGAAGAAAAACTAACTTAACAAGTTTCAGATACTGTACTATTTGGGTACTTGGCATGTATTACCAGATGCATTTAATCCTTAAAATAACCCTATATAGTAGATGATAGTACCCTCATTTTCACATAACTTAAGCAATTGCCCAAGGTTTCACAGCCAGTTAAATATAGAATCAAAAATTGGAACCCAGGTCTCTTAGACTCTCAAGTCCATATGTTATTCCACATAAACAGTACAACAAAAAATAATTTCAAAATATCATGCAAATTCTGATGTAAATAATCCAACCTAATACAAGCAGTTAAGGTAAAGACAAGACCTAAGCATGAGATTTCCCAATTCTTTTTTGCTCACTTCAGACAAAGCTAATGTTGAAGGACTGTGAATAAACAATCAGCTAATGAAACTAAACAGGTACAATTTAAAATCGCTTGAGAACTCAGAAAGTAGGTACAATTGAGGGAGAAGGTTGGCTATAGAGTGCCTTTTCTCTATAATGACATGAGCTCAGTACAGTCTTGATAAGTACTAACACTTAATAGATGGAGCTCCTAGAGAGAGCTAGGGTTGAGAGTCCTTGTATTAATACTTAGTAAGGCAAAAGGAAAACTTACTACTTACTAAAAGATAGGTACCTAACAATACAGCAAGGCTTGACCCTTTTCTTTTGTCATGGAAAAGACTCTTAAAATCATCTAAATCTTGTTCTCATCATATAAACAAAAACTAGAATTACAGGACATTATTCTATCAACTAAGTGTCCTGGAAATCTGAATGAGTAAATACTTGGGGACATTTTGATATGCTACAGCCTGGAAAATGAATCAGGTACATAGACATCTTTCTTTTCTCTTATTTTCTTTCCAAATTTAGGACTTGGGGCTTTTTACTCTGATCTATGAGACCTTCTAAGCTTTTGTTTTACTACTGATGGAAAAAATGCAATGTGCCATGCCTTAGAGTTGCCTGGGTTTCTAACGATGATTATATATGCTAAGAAATTTCAGTTTTTACTGCAAATTACAAGGTTCACATTTTTATTAAAGATGTGACTGGATGAGGCAATGGTACCTCTAAATTTTTCTTACTGATTAACTAGAAGATCTTAGAAGATGACCTTTTCTTTTTTTTAATTAGATGATTTTTATTTTGAAATTCAACATTTAGTAAAAAAAATTATTTCATTCACTTATTAAACATTAATTGCCTAATATATGTGGCATGTCGTTGTTCTGGCAACTGAGCATTCAGAGTCTCTTCTCACAGAACTGACAAGGGATGACTTTTTCTTTAAGGTAAATGAACATTCTCTGAACTTCTACTATGCATGCTAGAAAACTGCATATTTTTCACAAGAACAGAGCATGGTAAATAAGACCCCATTTCCTAAGTATATGCAGAAAGTCAGAAAGGTGAGATGACTGGCCCAAAGTCAAAGAGTTAACAGTCAAGAGATGGCTGAATTTAGACTGATGGATGGATAGTGTTTTAAGTTCACATTCTTTCTACCACACCTTCCCTTACTAAACTTTTGTTTCCTTATCAATGCAATTCAAAGACTTTATTAAAGTCATGTTCTAAGATTACAAAAAAATCTGCTTACCCAGAACATCTGTTGCAAAAGGTTCACAAGTTGAAGATACACTAGCATTATCAGCATCATTTTGCTCACTTATTTTATGTGTTTCTCTCTCAAAGTTCTTCTCAAAAGTTTCCTAAGTTGTAGTTTAAAAAAACAAAAAACAAACAAACAAAAAAACAAATAAAAGTCACTAGTATTCCTTTAAAAATTTTATGATTAATATTAAAAATTTAACATAGAAACTATTTGCATAAAACACTTAAAACTGTGATATAATTAAAGTTATATGGTTGAATACAGAGTCACAGAGAATATCAAAATATTAAGTAACTTTGCAGAACACTTTGTCATTATGGAGATGAAAATACATAGTACCAGCTACTAATTAAATTCTAACTTGGAAAAGGTAACATTACTTCCACACCCTCAGGGAAATTCTATCTTCAAACTCTAACAATATCTAATACTTTACTATGATATCTGGTTGTCTCACATCAGAAGAAAAACACTGACAGCATCATTTATATTTTTAAAAATTTTTATTGAAATATAATTTACATACAACAATGCACCCATTAAGTGTACAGTCTGATGAGTTTTGAAAAATATATGCACTGAGGCAACCATCTTTCCTAAAGATAAGACCATTTCCATCAGCCCAGAGAGTTCCTTTGTGTCCTCTACTCCCCACTCACATGATTTCTATCACCAGAGATTAGTTTTGCTGTTTCTAGAACCTTATATAAGTGGAATCACTCAGTATATACTTTTCGGTGTCTTGCTTCTTTCACTCAGTATGTTTCTGAAATTAATCCATGTTGCTGTGTTTCAGAGGTTCATTATTTTTTTAATGACTGAAATAGTATTCCATTGTATGGATATACCACTGTTTGTTTATCCATTTATCTGTTGATGTTTCCAGTTTGAGGCTATCATGACTAAAGATGCTATTAACATTAGTGTACAAGTATTTGTGGACATGTTTTCATTTCTCTTGGATGAACACCTAGAAGAGAAATTGCTGGGTCACATGCCAAGTTTATGTTTAACTTTACAAGAACTGCCCAAATGCCTTCCAAAGTGGTTGTTACAATTTTTACAATCCTACAAGCAGTATGAAAGTTCCAACCGTTTCTCAAGTTCACACCAACACTTCTTATTGTCCATCTTTTAGATTTCAGCTTTTCTAGCAGGTGTGAGGTTGAATCTCATGTGGTTTTAATTTGCACACTGGCCATTTATATATCTTCTTTTGTGAAGCACATGTTCAAATCTCTTGCTCATTTTTATGAGTTGATTTTTTTTTCTGGACGCACCCCATGGCATATGGAATCCTTGTTCCCCAACCAGGGATTGAACCCAGGCCTCCTGCACTGGAAGCACGAAGCCTTAACCACTGGACTGCCAGGGAGTCCCTTGAGTCGATTTCTTACAAGTTTTAGAAGTCCTTTATATAGTCAGGCTTTTTATATAGTCATTTGCCAGATATATGTACTAAGGCTGTTTTCTAACCGTATCTTTTGAAAAGCAGGATTTTATTTTGATGAAGTCCAATGTATTAATTTTTTTCCTTTCATATTTAGTGCTGTGTCCTACAAAATCTCTCATGTCAAAATCATAGTTTTCTTTTCTTTTGTAAGTTTTATAGTTTTAACTTTTCCAGTGCTGTTATTATTGTTTAGTGACTAAGTTGTGTCTGACTCTTTTGAGACCCCATGGACTGTAGCCTGTCAGGCTCCTCTGTCCATGGAATTTCCCAGGCAAGAATACTGGAGTGGGTTGCCACTTCCTCCTC
This sequence comes from Cervus canadensis, assembly GCF_019320065.1. Classification (NCBI taxonomy): domain Eukaryota; kingdom Metazoa; phylum Chordata; class Mammalia; order Artiodactyla; family Cervidae; genus Cervus; species Cervus canadensis. Next base: position 17,808,931 of record NC_057416.1, read on the forward strand.
CAGGGAATCTTCCCGACCCAGCAATAGAACCTGTGTCTCCGGCACTGGAAGGTGGATTCTTTACCACTGAGTCACCAGAGAAGTTCCTTCTAGTACTATAAAGTAGTTTCAAATTTATTTTTGTGTACAGTGTGAGTAGGAGGGAATCTCAATTATATTTTGACTGAAACTCATTTCACAACTATCTTCTTTCCTAGTTACTGATCTTTTAAAGTTTCTCTTAAATTATGAAATGAAAGGTCTGTCCCTGATTATAAAGGAAATTCTGGCATGAGGGAACATGTTTTAAGAAATGGAAACATTTTGTTACACCTTCAAGCAAGACCCAAAGGTCCATGTGCCTTTGCCATTTTACAGCACCTGGAGCAGATGATGGAAACTGTTTCTTCCTCTTCCTAAACCTCAATTCCTCGTCCTCCTTAACTTATAATCTCCAGATGACCACCTCAGTTCTCTCTTTCATGGCATGGAAATGTTTACATGCCCTAAAAGGTATGTGAAAACCTCCATAAATGGAACTCCAAGGACCCTGGCTTAGTAACATGGAGAATGAGACTCTATAACCACCCAATATGGTAACCATTAGCCATGCAGCTAGTTAAACAACATTTAAAATTTAGTTCCTCAATCCCGTTAGCCACATTAGTGCTCGAAAGCCACGTGTGCTAATAGATACTGTACTACACAATGCAGATTTTAAGACATTTCCACCACTGGAGAATGTTCTAGTGGCTAGCACTGCTCTGGATCTGTGGATACAAACACTGGACGTTATGCTAGCACTGCTGCTGACTAAATGACATTAATATAGGGAAGATGATGACATAAATGAAGAATTTAAGTTTTAGATGGAAAATTAAAGAACTGATTTAGTTATTTAAAAGTAATTCTAAGTATAGTTATTTCTGCCAAGTCCCTATGGTAATGGAATGAATTTCTGTGTCCCCCACAAAATTTATATACTGAAGTTTAACTCCCAATGTGGAGATATTAGGAGGTAGGGCGTCTGAGAGGTAATCAGATTTAAATGAAGTCACGAGGGTAGAGTCCCCTTGATGACCCTTTAAAGACAAGGAAGAGACGTCAGAGCTTTCTCTCATTGCACAAAGATACAGGGAGAAGGTGGCCATCTGCAAGCCAGGAAGAGGGTCCTCACCAAGAACCGAGTCTGTTGGTACAACAGTCTTAGGACTTCCTAGCCTCCAGAATCGTGAGAAATAAATCTCTGTTCTTTAAGCCATTCAGTCTACAGTATTTTAGTGAACCAGCCTAAGCTAATACACCTACTTACAAAGTATTACTGCATCTTTAAATCTTATTTAACTTTAAAAGCTTGTCAGGTTAATTATATTGTAAGTTGTAGCTCAATTTTCCAAATTTACTGTTGATGGTGCAAAACAATGGGCTCAAATCCTTTAAAATAATTGAAAGTAATGCTGCCTATATGAAATTTGGATAAAAAGGCACTAGAGTTAAGGATATAAAATTACTAAAAAAGATTTTTAAAAAAAGACATTCTTCATGCTCTCTCAGTCATTTCAAGTTTAATAAATTTAATATAAGCTAGTACCTCCTATGTTTTATGGAACACTTCATTTCCCACCAAAAAAGAGCCCACAATTTTCAACTGGTTATAATAACAATTAATCCCAAGTACCAATCTGTTACAGTAACTTATATTTGGTAATAAAGTCAATCAAAACCACGTACTTTTTGTACACAGGTTTATGTTCATAGTAGTTTAAGGGCTGGAGACTAGTGAAGAAAATTTTTAAGCAGAAAAGATGACTTGGGGAAGTACCATTTTAAACACAGGAGCAAAAACAGAGCAAAAATTTCGAAGTCCTCAATAATTGTAAGGAAATTACTATACATGAAGAAAAGAAGATGATCTCTGGAAAAAACACTATCTTTTCAGGAAAAAAGCTCATGTTATCATATTACCATGGAAAGAAACACAATAATATGCTTCCAACTCCATAATCATAGCAGATATTTGCTAATCAATTATGGTATTCTGATCCATGAACATTCAGGTGCTAAAGGTGGTATAAAAAAGAACATACTTGCTATCCCAGGACCACACACATATAATCTTTTAAAATAGAATCAGGGTCTGAACTTTTAAACAGATGATTTCCAAATACTGAGCTCATCACCTCCTCAGTCTCCTAGCAGTTGGCATACATTCAATCCACTATGTGCAAAGTAGGTGCTATTTGGAGAACATAGTTTATTGAAAATATATACTTCCCTCATCAATATTCCATTTCCAGGCCCTTTTTACTTTACTCAAAATTTTCTTCAACAGTTTTAATACATTAAATTACATTTTCTTCCAGGCTTTCTTTTGTCTACCTTCTCTTCTAACCCCAAAACACAATTTATCTTGTATTTACTCAAGGGTTCTGTGGTCTAATTGCTGTATGATTTACTCAAATGTCTTGAATGAACACAAAAATTTTTACTAAATGTGTGATTGAGTGAAAGTTGCTTAGTCGTGTCTGACTCTTTTGCGACCCCATGGACTATATAGTGCATGAAATTCTCTAGGCCAGAATACTGGAGTGGGTAGCCTTTCCCTTCTTCAGGGGATCTTCCCAACCCAGGGACTGAACCCAGGTCTCTCGCATTTCAGGCGGATTCTTTACCAGCTGAGCCACAAGGGAAGCCCAAGAATACTGGAGTGGGTAGCCTATCACTTCTCCAGCGGATCTTCCCAACCCAGGAATCAAACCAGGGTCTCCTACATTGCAGGCAGATTCTTTACCAACTGAGTTATTATGACTCAACTCCTATGTTGGACAAAGGAGATATAAATATGGTTATTTTAGACCTTATAAGCTATCATTTCTATGTAACTTTCGGTGTTTGCCATCCTATCTTGACTGAATTTTATACCTCACCTCAAAATTAAGCAATACATTACACTTAGCTTTCGAAAAAAGCTAAAAACTAAATATAGGGTATAATCACAATTTATTAACAAACTACTTAACTTGTTAGCTGCATATTGAAATTTTGTCTACATTTCATTAATCATTATCAGCTTACATCATCAGTAGTAGCAAGGCTTTCACTGGGAGTAAGTTCTGAGTTGGATGCTATCCAAGTACCAGAATTCACTGACTTCGTATTTTCTCCTTGTTTTTCATGGTTCTCAGAAATATGCCTGGATACTATGTCCTAATATAAGGAGAGAAGACAGCTATTTATGAAAAACATTTAATTTGTAGAAGCAGAGAGTAGAAAAAAGGCAATCCTCCCAACCTCAAAAATTAACTATGAGGAAGATATAACAGGACAATACAATGAAAAACTGTCAGAAAAAGACTTTTACCTAAAGCCGCTTCAGCTATATAAGAAGATTATTAAAACAGCATGGAAATACATAAAGAAACAGATTGAAATACTTATGGAACAAGGACATACTTCAATCTAAGAAAGTAAACAGAGAGAATTGGGAAAACTGGCAGTACCAGAAAGCAGAGGAAACAGAATGTTAGGTACAAGATACCTGCAATGCATATAAAGCCCTCTGTCTCAAATAGTCTGTATTAAGTAGCTGAAGCTCATGGAAGAGTTCAATAAGAAAATGTGGACGAGATTCATTTTGAGAAATCAACGTAGCTACTTCAGAATAAATGGTATCCCGCAAAGCTTCGAACATGGAAAAATCACTCCCGGTTTCTGGAAGATATTAAAGATCAGAAAGTTAAGATTGGTGAAATAAATTCCTGACTATTTCTATGAACTTGGATCATTACTCTCAACTTTAAATTACTTAAAAATCAGAACACAATTCTATCTCAGAGCTTTTAAAGTAAAAAGAGAATCTTAATAATTACCAGGATAAAAATAATTCTAAAAATCTCAAGATACATACTACTTTCTAGAGAAATAACATTATCTAGCATTACTTAGACCAAAGTTATTTCTCAGTGAAAAATATCTGGAAAACTTTACATGTTTCATAGGAATAATCAGTGGAAATCGTTCAGCAGTTGAATAAAATAAGTGAATAGCAAATCATTTTCTTTTTTTGCTACTAAGAACTTTTTTACAGAAAAGAAAATTTATTTTGCTAATGTTGAGAACAAACTAAATGCTGCCAAGGAGACCTACTACTGTAAGGTTTAACTAGTTAGGTCCACTGATTCTCAAATCTCCACTATCCTGCTGTACTGATGAAAAACTCAATTTGTAAATGTAACAAAACAGGCACAATGTTACTACAGTGTCTTACTGACACACTCAGTATAAGCTGAAGCAAGCAGCGGCCCAAATGAACTTTTCAGTTTCAGAGAATCTAGGTATCATTCTATTTTTAGCAACATTTCTGTTGCATGTATTTATTTATAACAAAGAGTTATCACCCTTAAAGGTTCACCCTTAAAGGTACACAGTCATACCTTTACTTTTAAAAACATAAATTAGGAACTGTTCCCATTTTGAGTTCTCTACGGTACGAAAAAAAATTTCCAAGTGTTCTTCTAGCTATCAAACTCTATGAACTTTCTAAAGTAATTGTAGAACCACAAATAGACAAATACTTAAGTTTAAGTTCATTTTAAGTTCACAAAAAGTAGTGCTAAATTTTCAAGAGAGGGAATTTGAAATGTTAAGTGTTTTTAATACATTGTGCTTTCAAATAAATATTGAAAGATCATTAAGATTTAATTCACTTTTTCCAAGAGAGAAATTTTTAAAACGCAAAGCAAATGTGGTTTAATGAAAAAACTTTCCATTAACTTGCTAAACAAATTAACATCCTCAGGCCTCAATTTCCACAAGCATAAAATAATAAGGATAATAAATACACAATGTCCCTACTGTGCCTCAGACATTTATGAGTATAAAATGAAATGATATACTATGATGCACTGTTACTATAAAAATATTTATTATGAGCAGGAACTGGAACTATCTCTGTAGGAAATTTCTACTTATAGGAAAAATCCAGATAAGATGTGACATCATACAAACTTTCCCAATTCATACACTATATTATAGTTTGATCAGTTGTTTTAAAAAATTATTTTTATCTTAAAGATATAGGAACAAAGCATATTTAATGACATCTTTCATACCTCTGTATGTGATAAAATGATCACTGTAAATTATATATCACTAAAGACTAAATTATTTCCAAATAATGAATTATAGCAAACATATGCTTCATCTCTACAATAGAGAAGTGGAACGTTTTTACCATTCTCTTTCTGGACTGAGGTGCACTAGTTTAACCTAGAAAAATCTTTGCCCTCAGCCAAATTTCTATGTCTCCATCTTGTTTTTATCCTACTTTCTTCAGAGCTCTTTTCTTTAGGAAGTGCCACTGATATATTTAACTTCATCTGTGATAGATCCTTGTTTTTGCTTTTCTTTAAATTCCCCTAAGGTTCATAACAGACTTTTCTTTTTCACTTATGTGTAGCAGAGGAGGCATTAAAGAATATTTACAATTCTAAATCATACATGTCTAATGAATATTCATAGTTTAAAGATAAAAATAGCATTCTGCAATTTTCCATGGCCTTTATTAATCATGGTCTTTGCATGTCACAGTTGTTCTGTTCAATGGTTTATTTTTTTACAGGTGTGGACTGGTAAGAAAAAAATAAGAACTACAACAGAAATCATACACAATACTTAACGCTGTAAATCAGAGCTAAGAATAAAAACAACTATATCTTTGCTTCCAAAAACATTAACGCTCATAAGCATTTAAAGAATACAAAATAAATGACTTCAAATAAAACATTAAATTATAAAAAAGTTCTCTATTACCCACGTGAATGTGTTGGTTATGTTACACACACTAACAGAAAATGAAAGTAGGAGAAGAGCAGGCAATTTTACCAACCAAAAATAATAAATGAAAAGCTTCAGAATTTAATGAGTATGAATTCTCTTTCACTTTTACCAGCGAAATAACATATACACACTAAACTAAATCTAAAAAAACAATTAGAACAATAAAACTAAGGATTTTTAGGACCAATGGTAAAATTTAACAAAAAGCGGACACCAGAACTAAGCAGATTGTTACCTGGCGCTTCATTGCATGCATTTCTGTTAGACTGCTGTAGTATTCTCCTAGCATGTGCTGTAGGAAAGGGCAGACATAAGGATGAACATAAAATGTGTATGAATAGTAAAGACAGGGTCTATAATATGAATAAATGAATGAAAAAAAAAGAAATAAGCAAATTTCTTTAAAATCGTTTGCCTGAACTGAAATGTCATCACAAGGTATGGTTTATGCTCTAGTTAAAAATAATCTCTTTGGGGAAAATATCAAATGATCTGCTATAAACTTGTGTTGATATGACTGATATGACCCTCATATAGTAAACTTTCACCATTCACTCATAGAAGCATACACATCAAGGGGAACTTTCCACAATCCTCGAGGGACAAGAGGACCATACTGAACTGTATACAGTTCAATACTAGCGGCCTTAGATGTTACAATCAAATGATCATGTAACGAAAACTACTATTACATGCTATAACGAACTTTAGGGTAATGGTTAATACCAAAATTAAGTCTTCTGCAAAAAAGAAATATTTATATTATTCCAACATTTTTTAGTTCATCAAAATTTGATGGTCATGTTTCTAAGTGACAGTAATAAGATCTGAAGTACTATGACCAACTATCAACTATTTAGGTAATGATAACTAATTTATTAAGCCTATCAATTTAGTGCCCTTCCCCAACCTTCACCTAACTGTTTACTGTTTGACAACATCACTATTTGATAAAGATAGTGAAAGGAGATGGAAACTACAAAATTTCAATAAAATGCTGGGGTCAGAAAAACAGAATTGATGTATTGACAAAAGGATCCTGGACTTAAGAGGAGACTAGGATTGAAACCTCAGCTCTACCATTTGCTAGCAATATGACCTTGAAGAAGTCATTTCAAAATATGAAAAATAAACTCATTATAAGTTTTAGAAAATATTGAGGAGTTTAAAGATAATAAAACCATTATTAATACTCTGATGTTCATACACTTTTTAATCCAGATATTTGTTTAATATAGTTGGAATCAAAATGTTTAGTCAATACCTAAATCCCAATTTCTTCTTTCACTTTTGTTTCCTTTACAATGCATGCCTACAAGTACAATTACTGAGTTAAAGGCATGACTTTTTCCCCCCAAGAACCAGTTAAACCAGACCAGTTTATATTACTGGTCTTTTATGAGCACTGAGAAAAAATAGGTATCCCCCTGTAATAATGTTTCCTCATCTACAAAATGAAAATAAATTCATAGGATTATGAAGTTCAAATGAGATGAATAATTTATTTAATTTGTAAACAGTAAAGCATAATATAAATGGTAGTTACGATTATCATTTTCATGAAGGGTCTTATGGACAATTGAAAATTTAGAGTTCATATTTACTGACTCTTTCTCCATATTTCTTTGAGAGGTACTTATTCTTTATAAATCAGGAAAGTACCAGTACATATTTAAACTAAAATGGTGGCAAATACATGACTCCATTCATACAATAAACACTCACTGAGTGCCTACCATGTGTTAGGTACCATGCTAACATTTAAGATACAAATATGAAAAAAGATTATCTATTGCCAAGGGACTCAAAAAAGCAATACAGACACTAAACAGGTGAATACTGTATAATGTAATTACAGGCAACAGAAGAGGTTTACACAGGCTTTGACAGAAAAACAAAAAGGAAAAGGGAACCTATCCCTGCTTGGACTTGGATATAATTGCAGAATTAAGATTTTATTTAAGAGCCAGCAGATAAAAGGGCTTACAAAGAAAAGGACTTGAGGCAAAAAAGGCAACTGTCGAGGTGAGACAACTCTTGCGGTGGCTATGAAAAATGTCAGTTCAGTGCCACTGAGAGAGTCAAGTTCAAGGCAGAGGGTGTGAGAAAGGAGTCTGGAGAGGCAGGCAGGAAGGAATCAAATCTCTGCTGGCCAGATATGTTGCATTAAGGCAACAGGACGTTCTCCTGTAGGCATGGTGAAGGCCGAAGATCTTAAGTAGGGGAATGGTTAAGATTTTATATGGAATTCTTATTCAGATAATATTATCAGAATTTCAAATTAGGAGAACCAAATTAATGTCAACTAGTTTGCTTATCCACAGTTTTATCAAAATGCATCAAAAGACAGTATCACAGTAATAATAAAATATATTAATATTTCCAGTTTACATTTTTGGGATCAAGAATTGTGTACTTAAATTCTACTATAAAACCTTACACGTGATAGGAAAGTGTGATAGATCAATTTTCAGCTAGTTTTAATATAGCTTTTCAAATCTAGGATGAATAAGTCCTTAAATTATAACAAACCAAAACAGAACATACCTGAAGATATTTCTGTAGACCTACTATTTCTTATTACTTTTTCCAGCTGCTCATGATTCTTTCTGCTGAGTACTTTTGCTTGAACGGGTTCTTCAGTCTGGGCTGAATGTCTGTTTCTACTTTTGCAAGGTTCACATGTGCTAGACATACTGGCACTTTCATACCCTTGAGTAAAAAAATTGACAACTGTTATCAGTTGCAACTAACTCAAACTGAAAGGGAAATTAATTTCCATAGTGAAATAGTATGAGTAACTCAATTTATAAAGTTGTGAGGGCCTTGTTTAAGAAGAAATCAAAAAAAAAAAAAGAAATCAAAACAGTAAAGAATATGTCTTAGAAATACCTTTGTAATAGTCTTTGGAGGCATGGGGTAATCAATTCTAACACTTCACTGTCCTTTGATATTCACCTCAGTGAATATATCCCCAACTCAAACTACATGGTAGACCTCACATAACCCAAATTCTCTACTAGACTCCAAGTTAACAATTTTACAATATTAGTAAATATAAGAATCATATCTAGTCTATATATGTCCATAATAGACAGAAGAATAAGGAGTATTAAATAATCAAATGTCTGCTTTTATATACCTTTTGTAAATAACAGGTCTTGGCTTAAAAATTCTTTCGCAACCATGATGGTGGTCCCATGGTGGCAGCTTGCAATCCCATGGACTGCAGCTTGCCAGGCTCCTCTGTCCATGGAGTTCTCCAGGCGAGAATACTGGAATGGGTTGCCATTTCCTTCTCCAGAGGATCTTCCCAACCCAAGAATTAAACCCGGGTCTCTCTCATTGCAGGCAGATTCTTTACCGACTGAGCTATGAGGGAAGTGCTACCCCAACCATAGGTTATATATATATTCTATCAAAATTTCTATTAAAATTTCCAAGTTTTGTTGTTAATCTCTTTGCTTTTGGTATCTAGCACAACATAGAAATTCAACTTAATTTTGTTCCACATGAATAGCTGGTTATACCTACACTTTTTCCACTGAATTAAAATGCAAGCTTGGTTGATACATTAAGTCTCCCTTATTTGTTGGGTTTTATTTCTGGACATTCCATCTGTTTAACTTATTTATTCCAGTGCCACAGAAGTTTTACAGTATGTTTAAACATCTGGTAAGGCAAGTCCTATCTAACTTCTTTTCTTAGCTAATTTTGGACATCTCTCCTTCCATATAAGCTTTGAAATCTTTTGCCCTGTTTACAAAACAATCCATGGAGATTCAAAACGGAATCTCACTTGAGGTACTTATTAATTTGCAGAGAACTGACATTAACTAATTTTATACATTCTAACTTAAGAACACAATTATGTTTTTATATTTGCTTATATGAAATCTTATTTCATGTTCTTCAGTTTTTCTGTAGATCTAGTACATTTCTTGCTAAATTTATTCCTTAGGATTTTTTGTCCCAGTAGCTCTGGATACTACTATGAAGAAAATACTCTCCACCACTTCCATTTCTACTGGGTATTATTAATACTATGATAAAGAAAAATATTTACACACTTATTTCATAACCTTATTTCATAATTACTTAGTTAACTTAGGTAGCTATTTTCCAGTGTCTCTTGGGCTAGCTAAGAAAAAAATAAAAACATGCTTCCCACCTTTTCAAACATTTATTCCAATCATTTAATCTAGCCAAGATACTTTACAAACAATGCTTAATAATGATGGTGGCAGAGAGGGAATTCCAGTTAATTTCTATCTCTTGAGTATTTTCACTACAGCAGTGCTTGTAACTGGCATCAGCTAACAGCTTTTATTATAGTTAAGTAACTGCCTCCCTTTTTAGGTGCATTTTCATTAGGAATGACATAAAATTCTATCTAATCTACCTCTATGACTACATGATTTGTCCTGTAATGTATTTGATACAATAAACTATGCTGACAGATTTCCTGATAATAAATCATGATTACATTTCAACATTCTAATATTCTTTTGAGGGGCAGATTAAATTTGCTCATATTTTACTTCTGAATTTATATTAATAATTGAGATTAAACTACTGCTTTCTTTACTGAACTGTTACCTCTCCTTTTCACCTTCCACTATATACAGGTCTCTATCTCATTCATACATTGTTTCTATAAAGACAGGACACGCCAACATTTTCTTTTCATCTTGACAGGTGAAGATGAGCACTTTGTCAGAGAAGAGAACTCATGAGGGTGTGTACATTCTCTCTGTGTCTCCTGGCTAGACAACGGTCAACTATTTTGATCTGCAGTCTTGAGTCTTCCGTCATTAAAGATACTCTTTTATTATTTAATAATTGCCTTCCCACCTATTTTTTTCCTTCTCTAGAACTCCTTGTGTTATCCGCTCCCAAGATTTGTCTTTATGCCTATAATCATTTCCCTCTTTCTTTTATTTCTTAGTACTTTCTGGCTTCTCTGGTGGCCCCAACAGTAAAGAATCCACCTGCAAGGCGGGAGACGTGGGTTCAATCCCTGGGTTGGGAAGGAAATCATGCAACCCACTCTAGTATTCTTGCCTAGATAAACCTCAGGGACAGAGAAGCCTGACAGGCTATAGTCCATGAGATCGCAAAGAGTCAGACACGACTGAGCAACTAAACACGGCACAGCACTTTCTGCTCTGTGCAATGACACAGTTCTTCCCTTTAATTTTCTAGGCCAGTAATTTGGAACTTAATAGCATTCATCCTCTTTTTCAAATAATCTAGACATTAAATGTGAAAATCATTTTTTCTAGTTCTAAAGAATTTATAACTCAACCTGCTTTTTAAAAATAATTCTATCTGCTTAAGTATTCTTATTTCAATCAAGTGAGTATTTCCTTCAATGATTCTGTTTTTACTAGCCTTTACCTGTTCTAGTGGTCAGCTTCTATGTCTTCTCTCTGACTGCTGGTCCCTTCTATGTGCACTGTTACCTTCACTGGGTTAGTCACAACTCTCGTCTACCCTTAAGGCTGGACCCAACTGCTGGGGAGCTTTAATGGCAGCACACTGATAGTGCCTGCAAGTCTCATGCCTACAGTGAAGCAATGTTCTGGCTAGTAAGTTGTCAGCCTCCCATCAAGACAATAAAAGGAAGCCTCTCGATTCCTCAGTCTCATCAGCTGCAAAGGTGTATGCTCTACCATGTTCAGGGTAGGCAGGATGCCACCTCCTTTTCCAGTGACACCCTTTCCCATGAGTACCTTGAAAGTGGCAAAAGACTGCTACTCTTCGAAGGGAACGAGGTGCCCTTCTCACAGAAGGGGTTGCATGGATTTCCTCCAACCAAGTTTTCTCTGAGAACCACAGAGCTCTGACTTTTGCTCCAGACACTCTCTGCAAGAGCCAGCAGATCCTAAAGCCTTGCTGCTTCTATCTCCAAATCACAATAGCTACTGTTAGTAATAAATACGTTCCCAAGATACTGTCAGTTTCTTTTCTGTGATATCCTATCCGGATTCAACTTCCCTTTCTTTCTCTAAAGCCATCATTCAAGTTAGGACTTTATCATCTCATACACAGGTTCCTGATTTATTTGTTGGTCTCCCAGATTCTCAAGCCGCCCTAATTCATTTTGCATGAAGCTTATTAGAAAAAGAGCTCTCTTGGCTACTGTAGACTATTACACAAAACAGCAATAAAAGGTATGTTTGCCAAAAGTAACAGGTAAAATGATATGAATGGTAGTACTATTGCTCATTTAATTAACAGCAAACATAGATCAAAGAAAATGAAGTATGTCATTCTAGTAAGAAAAGCTTCCCTGGTGGCGCAGCGGTAAAGAATCCACCTACCAATGCAGGAGACATGGGTTTGATCCCTGGGTCAGGAACATCACCTGGAGGAGGGCATGGCAACCCATTCTAGTATTCTTGCCTGGAGAATCCCATAGACAAGAGGAGCCTCATGGGCTATGGTCCATAGGGTCACAAAGAGTCAGACATGACTGACCAAGCATGCGTTCTAATAAGAATATTTATATAAATGAAATTAAGTTTCTGACTGCTGTTACTGAATCATGTGAAAAGTGCTGAATGAATTCTAATCAAAATTAAAATATGTATTATGTAGCATACACAAAATTCTCTTCAGGGAGCAGTTAAAAAAAAAATTCAGCCATCCTCCAAAAGAGCTGAAACTGTTCAGAGAAACATGCTATAATTTTTAAGATGCTACCAAAAAAGGCGGGGGGGGGGGGGGGGGGGGGGGGGGGGGGGGGGGGGGAGGAAACCATGGTTTTACATGAGTCTCAGATATAAAATATCAAGGGCTAGATTTCCAAAATTAGGGTACTACTGTTGATTAGTTTCTCTTTGGAGCACTTTAATAGTAATTCTACAGGAAAGCCGGAGATTTAATTAAAGTTAGTAATACTTCAGAGTAACACTCGCCAGGCCAGCTGATATAACAATAGCAGTAACTATGATGTTCCTTATTCACATAAGGGGGTTATTTCCTGTCTCACTTCATCATTCCTTCCCTTACCTCCATTCTGTTTTCCTCAGCAAAAGTGGCTGACACAGCCAGCTGAATCACCATTATAGGGAAAGAGCTCAGCCATGGCCTCCTGGAGACCTTCCATGTAGTCACACAGAGAAGCACTGAATCATCAATGAATCTAAATCTTGGGAGAAGGCCTTACCGTCCCCCTGTAACATGGAACACAGGAGCCTCCCTCTCTCTCTCCCCTGAAAGGTTTCATGAAAGAATTTCTCACGTCCTCCTGGGCTCTGATAAAATATGAGACCAAGTCTGCCTCACCCCACTGAGGGCACATGTCCATTCTGTGCTGCAGCTTGGCTACAGCCCAGCACTGGCCCCCAAGCCACAGGCTGTCCCACCACTCATGATGCGACCGTCGACTTGGGGTCACCCTTGTGGTGGAATAAGGGACTCAGGGAGCAGGCACTTTTGGCTACCCTTCCTTTCTCTGACTTTGTGAGTAATAAACTCCTTGGATCTAAAGAGGGCCACATCCGTCAGGACTTGTCTTGCCTGATGCTGGACATTTATTTAACCTCAGTCTTCATTAGCGAGCACAAAGAGCGGGGGAAGGAAGAAATGGAAAGATTCAGGGCTGGGTAGAACCCCAAAGTCATTACACAAACAGTCCCAACCAATTTCCCAAAAGAACAAGGACCATCTCAACTATGTGCTTCTACTCCTCTAATAACATCAAAAGAGGAAACAGGCCTGGTAGCGTAGAGCCAAATTATGGGTCTGATAACCAAGTTATATGTCTGATAACTCAAGTACCCATCCAGTAATGCCAAGAAATTATGCTAAACTCATAAAATTTGAATTTGAACTGAAGTTTGAAAAATGATTAGCACACAATTTGTAAAATCTTACTTTGCATGCAATAATACATATCTTCATATATAAAGACCTTCTAAAGATTATCACCATTGGTACACTACCATCATGGTAAACAAAGTTAAACGAAGATTGAGCATGCTAACTCTGAAAGACTGTCAACATGTGCAAAAAAACAGATTAACAGTTCATACGAGACAGTATGTATGTCTATGCTTTATCTCGCAAAACAGCAACTTAACTCCCACTGTACTGGTCTATTTGCCATATCCTATTTCTTTCCACAGTTCTCTCAAACTCTCTTCTTGCTCCATCCTGACTCTATACTACTTTTCTTATTGTTACGAGAATTTGGAATGCTTTTCAATCTTCCCTCTATCGACCTCCATCCCTACTTCCTTTAAGACGAAGTAAACATGCTCTTTTCTAAGAAGTCATGGCTGCTCCTACCCCACAGAGAACAGAGGCATAAACGAGCGGTCTGGCTCAGCACCTCAGTCTCTAATATGCACATGTGCATATTAAAACACCTGGAATCTTGCTAACACGTGTACTAAAAAGCCATGTTGGTGTAAGGTGGGGCCCAAGAGTCTCCGATTCTAATAAGCCCCAAGATGATACAAATTATGCCTGTCCGTGGTTCACATTCTAAACAGCAAGGATTTAGGTCACTTGATTTTGCTACATATTATTTTGACTCTGCATATATTAATTTGGTTCTCCTACTAGGTCTTTTATCTTTGTGTGTGAACCTTAAAGGGGAACTCTCACTGACAGATGGTCTTAAATGCCTCTTTGACAAATGTTTGTGTTTTGGGCAAATATTTTTATACTTAAATGTGACAGCAAATAGATTAGAATGTCCATCTTTGCCTAAAGGTAAAAAAAAAAAGTTGACTTGTATATCTGGAACCATAATTCTTCAAAATAAACAAATTTCAAAAATACAAATACACCAGGATTTCTAGGTTAAGGTAGCCATGGCCAAATGTTGGTTCAGAGTCTCTAAGACCCTGTTACTGAAACTGTAGTCCACAGACTACAACGTCAATACTGTCAACAACCCTGGGGAGCTTGTTAGAAATGAAGACTGTCAGGTCCCTCCTGGGACTGACTGAATCAGACTCTTGACACTAAACAAAATTCCCAAGGAGATCTGTATGAAATGTTAACATTTAAGGAGCACTGTCCTAGTACACACAAATTAATTAGCTGAAAGAGAGAATGCTGCGATAACAAATGTTAAGTTTCCTTTCTTTTATTCACAAGACAAAAAAGCACTTTGCTGGGGCAGGTATTAGACTTTAATATGATGTTCAGTTACCAGACACTCTCGCTAAGTGATCACTATCTACTCAAATGTTCTCTAGTGGCACCAAGAGTGGCCATGGAAAAGGCACAAATGTATTTTCATTCATTTGAATGGTTTCAGATCACTAACTAATCTGCTAAGTGACCAGCTCCTCTTAAACCTACACAACTGAAAAATTATTTCAAGGATGATAATGTGTATGCTGAGAAAAATTCTGCCCCTGTTCAAATCCATTTGTTTAACCATCAAATCATACTCTCTACATGAGAGTAGAGGTAAGAGTCCAGGACTTTAGGATACATGAAGTATTGGAATGGGGAAAAAAAAATGTACATGTATTCTTTTTCATGTTCATAGTTTTCATCAGATTTTTCAAGGGTTCCATTACCCAAAAATGCTTGATAAATGCTGCCAAAGTTCACAAGTGGATTTTTAACTGCAGAGTGCCCTGGGACCCTTCAGTTCAGTTCAGTTCAGTCGCATAGTCGTGTCCGACTCTTTGTGATCCCATGAACCACAGCACGCCAGGCCTCCCTGTCTATCACCAACTCCCGGAGTTCACCGAAACCGATGTCCATTGAGTCGGTGATGTCATCCAACCATCTCATCCTCTGTTGTCCCTTTCTCCTCCTGCCCTCAATCTTTCCCAGCATCAGGGTCTTTTCAAATGTGTCAGCTCTTCACATCAGGTGGCCAAAGTACTGGAATTTCAGCTTCAGCATCAGTCCTTCCAATGCATATTCAGGACTGATTTCCTTTAGGATGGACTGGTTGGATCTCCTACTACGCTTATATGTATCGTAGCTTCCAAGAGAGGGAGTCAGTGGGTACAGTCAGTTTTCAAACTTTTCTGATTATAAGCCTAGAATATTTTGTTCTCAAGCACCAAATACTATATCCTTGAACAGAGAACAACCTTTCAAGGCCACAGTCAAAAAGTGTCCCTTGCAAACTGGAAGGAGCATCATTTAGCTATAATATTTCAGATTTTGGCTAATAAATGTATTTTTAACCTAGCACTGGACGTCAGTAAATTCTTCAAAAATCATAAATAGTGGCATGCAGTGAACACTATAAAGAGAACTTCAATGTGATATTCAATGATAAGCTTCAATAAAATATGAGTTAATGCTTTATCGTAATAGCTAAGGTTCAGTTCCTGAAGGATTAAGAGCAAACTTATTCCAAAAGTGATTTCATCTACATGATATTCAAAGACTGCAATGTAGTTAGAGGGCCACATTTCTTTAAATGAATCCACCCCAGATCTAGCCAGAAGTCATGAATAAAGTGTTACATGTAAAATTAAACTACAGAATATTAAAAACTTCCAAGCTCACAGGAACCACCATACATAGGAAACATAAGAAGTTTTAAGAAGGCACTAAAAAGAATAAATGCCATGTTTTAAAATATCTACAACATTAAATCCTACTTGATACATTTTGTTTAAAATGTTCAAAGGTAACTAAAAAATGACTTTGTTCAAGTGGGTCTAAATAGCACCTACACATCTAGCTACACTGCAATTATTTACAACAGTGAGAGTAAGGTTACCAATGGTTATGCATATCAACAGTCAACAAATTTCAGTACTTACCAATATTTTTCACTCTGCTTTTTGGTTGAGTAGAATGCCTCTTCTTACTCTTTGATTTGGGAGTTTTATCTTTAGATGCCAGGCTGGCCTGTGCAGATGCTTTTCTTGACTTGAATGTTTTAGTTACTGTTGTTGGATCTACTGGGTCAAGCATACTGTTAAAGCTTTCTAAGGACACTTCATCAAACTGGCGTCTTCTCCTACTGGTATCTAGTTGATTTTTGCAATTACTATTTGTTGTTTTCTCTACAGACACTGCAAATCCAGTCTTGAGAAATGGCTTTTCTCCTTCACCTTCTTGGTCATAAAACCATGGTGTCCTACTGTTCTCCACCTCCTCTTCAGGCTGTTTTTGATTCCTTACCAATGAAAATAAGTTTTTATACATTACAATAATACATTTCTATGTCTATGGAAAACTCCAGATATACTTAATTTATAGTCTACTAATAGAGTCAGATAAATAAAAATTGTCAACAGGCTATAAAAACATTCCCACCAAATACACAGTAAATATGAAAAAATTACACAGACTAATTTACTAAATTACTTTAAAACTTAATTTTGGACCTTTCTCACTAAACCATTTTCACTAGTGAAAGTTCCAAACTAAAGATTCAACATTTAAGATGGAAAAGAGTGGGAAAGAAAAATCAAGGGAGGATGGGACATAAAAGGAAAAAACAAAACACAGAAACAACTGAAAGAGAACCATAGCTGGAAACACACATGGATCTGTGTCACCTACAGCAGCCCAAATATAACCAAAATCTGGTGAAGGCAATTGGCCATGTAACTAGTAATTTATTTCTCTGCACATTAAACCTTGTTTAGCTCTATTAGTCTAGTGTCACTTTCCAAATTTTATCTACTAAACATCCTTTAATATGTTAACAGGAATTCACTGGTTATCTCAGTGTGGGGAAAAAATGGGCAAAACAAAGTTAAACAGGCACTTCTCAAAACTTTTAATATGCCAATGTCCTTTTATAAATGTCTTAGAAGGGAACACAGTGAACAGCATGTACAAAACTTTTTATTACAGAACCTGACATGGACAACTGTTCCTAAGAATATAATTTAGGAGACACTGATCTACAGGGAGTAACTCAAGATAAAGATTAGCAGACCTACAGTTTACATGCCAAATTCAGCTTGCTGTTTTTGTATGGCCTGAGAGCTAAGAATGATCTTTATATTTTTAAAAGGTTGGGGGAAAAAAAGAGAAAAATAGCTTGTGACACATGAAAATCATATAAAATTCAAATTTCACTGATCATAGATCAAATGTTATTGGAACACAGCAATTCATATGTTTACATATGTTTATGAATGCTTCTGTGCAAAAATGGCATAGACAAATGGTTATCTCTATGGTCTGCAATATTTACTAGCCAGGCCTTTATAGGAAAAGTTTTCTGATCCCAGCTCAAGACCACAATGTTTCTGAAGTAGTCAAATATTTAAAACAGTAACATTCAGATCCATCCTTTATTTTTTAACCACCAATTACATATAAAATATAGTTAATACTGAAGTAGGGACCTTTTAACAGGAAGGCTAAAGCTTTGAATAAATGTCCATTGCTTGAACCATTTTTGAATGGCAACTGAGCACTGAACACTGTCTCAGGCTCTGACAATAGGATACTTTCACAGAATAAAATGAGACTTAATAAGAAAAAGTGGTTAGTACAGCTAAGAAAAGGCATCAACAAGTTCAGGGCTGTTTATCACAGGATTCCTCAAGACAAACATGAAGTTGAATTCTAAGAATTTGTTGTTAATTATGTTAAAAAAAAAAGTTTATGATTTAAAAACTATCAAAATGCTAAGCGCTTGAGACATGCCCCAACACGTAACTAAAAGGAAAGTAATGTGACATATATTTATAAAGGAACAGGAAAGACAAAATCATATAGATACTTCTGACAGAACAAGTATTAGGCTCAATGAATCTCTAATTTTTCATCCTTTTAAAGTTTTTCTGAAGGAAATAATAATAAAAAAGTTAAATATTTTCATAAGCTAGCTATCAAAATCATTTTCTGGATTAAAACAATCACTAAAAATATTATTTACTGAGCCATAAAAATGCTTAGAGAATGATTAACCTGGGCCAATAAGTCTTTCACACTGAGTCAAAATTATAACTGGGAAGAATATCATATTGAAAAATAGTAAATGTGTGAGAAACAAAGAAAATCCTGACTATGACTGATAACATGTATCACTAAAACTTTTTTGGCAAAATTTGTTTTTACAATCTAATAGTACTCAACACTACATTTGGATGTGCTCTGGGCACATACTCTATAATCAGGCGCTATGAATCAAACAAGTCATCACTTTATAAAAACCATCCCCCAGTAGTTACTGTTAGTTTCCAGTCCTAAACCAATGAACAGTGAACTGTTTATAATCTTAAAGAAAGATACGAAATCAAGGCCAAAGACACTCTATACGTTAGGTCTTACACTTTCTTTTTTTTTCTTTTCCCCAATTATTTTTATTAGTTGGAGGCTAATTACTTTACAATATTGTCGTGGTTTTTGCCATACATTGACATGAATCAGCCATGGATTTACACGTGCTCCCCATCAGTCTTACACTTTCAAACTGAATCTCACAGGACACTCTGATCAAAACTCTGAACTGTCCCTGAACCAGCATTAGCAGCAGGTGTATGCCTGAGAGACCTCTGGTAAGAAGTCAGAGCTTCATTCTCAACACTCTCGAGCCAATCACAAACATCCTCCCTAATTACATTTTCAAATGACATGTAATACATATAATCACCAAGTGACGCTTAAGCAAATAATGGATTATGTTTACAATAAAGTACCTTTGTTTTTCTGCTCCAATAGAAGAACTACTTTCAAAAGGTTTTGGAAAAGCCATGTATTCTGTTTTCCCTGAAGGATTCTGGGCTAACGGTTGCTGCTGTTCAGTGGGTGTAGAAATATTTTGAGAAAAGTCTCCAAAATTAGAAGGAAATAAAGGGCTGAAATTCATACCTAGTAAATAAAAACAACGGGTAAGATACAGAAGCACCTTTGGCCTTAAAACAAAATTGAAAGATAGTTTTAATTAAATGTGCCATTCCAATCCACCAAAACAAAAAACTAATTAAAATAAAGTAACAGCGTGGTTCAGTGGTTAAGAATCCACCTGCCAATGCAGGAGATAAAGGTTTGATGCCTGGGTCAGGAAGATCCCCTAGAGAAGGACATGGCAGCCAACTCCAGTGTTCTTGCCTGGGAAATCCCATGGACAGAGGAGCCTGGTAGGCTACAATCCATGGGGTTGCAAAAGAGCTGGACACGATTTAGCAACTAAACAACATCACTCATTTATTTAATCACTGTTTTACAGCTCAGTCCTACTATGTTTTCAGCACTGGTGATTCAAAAGATAAATATCGATCCCCACCTCCTTAAGAGTTAAAAGTTAGAAAAAATAATACGTGATATTTATCAAAGTAAACATGACTACTGCAGGTGCATTAGACTCTACCGTAGGCGTGTTATGTGTTACTTCTTTCAATGCTCAAAACAATGCTGTGAAATAGGTACTATATTTATTGTACTAGTGAGAAAAAAGGCTTAGAGATCAAATGCCTAGTAAATGAAAGCGAAGGTTAGATCTCAGGTCTGCATGACTCCAAAGCTCAGGTTCTTTCCACTCTAACTGGGAAGTAAAATATAATCACATACTTTAATATACAGTGCTGCGTCAGAGGTATTTGCAAAAGGGCCACTAACTTGGGGGAGAAGGGGAACAAGGTTTCAGGAAACTGAACTAGCTGATGAAGAATGAACAGTCTCTGAACAGAGCTGCCATAGATAGAAGGCATATTATGACAAAAAGGAACAGTATGTGTAATTGCCTGTATTATTTGTTACTTAAACAGCCTAGTCAAAAAAAGTTTACTGCCAGTATTAACCCACACTCAAGAACTAAAAACCTTGTTAAACTGTTTAACACCATTACTTTTACAATCCCATTAAGAAAATACACTGTGATATATGGATATTTATATTCACAAAACCCTCCTGACCCTTTTTCTCTTTGTATATTCTCTGGCAAACACCTTCAACTCCTCTCTCTTCACGACTCACCTAACTGATCACTCTCTCTCCAGAACATCTTTAAAATTACTCCTTTTTCTTTACCACCACCGTCAATGCCTTAGGTCAAGCTATCGTCCCCTTCCCGCTATTACTCCAATAGCCTTTTGTTCACCATCTATACTCTCAGCTCTGTCCCTCCAATCTCAATCAACACAATGACTAGTGTCATCATTCTAAAATACAAATTTCATGCATTCCTCTGCCCAAAGTCCACCAGTGGCCCCTCTAGTAAGCAACGGAAAGTCCAAGCTTCTTTGCCCAGCACAAGGGCCTCTGCTGTGTTCCAGCACATGGACTACTCTGCCCCTGCCATGGCCTGAAACACTAGCCACACTTTATGACCTCTAAATTCTCAACATGATACACTTGTTCCCCTGCTTTGCAACTCTTAAGTGGTTCCATTGACCAGAAAGCCCTTTCCCTTCTAATCTCCCTGGAAAAAAGTTCTATTGATTCTTTAGCTTTACTATCCCTTTCTGTAGGAAAAAACAGATTTGCCGACAATCCTGTCCCCGCAAAAACCAGGCTATTCAATCTCACCTGCACCACTCCTACAGCACCCATGACAAAGCACCAAGCATTTATTGACACTTTTAGCTTCTCCACTAGACTCTTAAAATCCTTAAAGCATCAGCTTTACTCATCTTTGAATCCCAGCCATTTATATACTGTATGGCACATGATAGGTGGAGAAAGTCTGAATAAAAGTCTGAAATAAATAAAAGTAAATATGAGCCTGAACCAAATAGTCACCCTTAGTCTAGAGGTTTATCTCCCTACAAAGACATGAAACTCCTCTAGAAGGGTGCTGTCTTATGCACCTCTCCTCTCCTAATATCTTACAGAGTGCCTGATGTACAGCGGTCAGTAGACAGGTTAATTTATTTCTCCTTGATAAACAGTTGTGGAATAATTCAAAGGTGTAAGACTAAGCAAACATTTCATAACTTATTTGGTTTCATTAGCAACCATATTCAGTTTAAACATTCACTATAAAGAATTAAAGTAGAAAAGAATTTATATTTTTCTTTGCAAACATTTCCTACCATTCCAAAAGTAACTGATAAAAATCCATGTATTAGACAAATGTTAGTCTCAAGGACTCTGCATTTACTTATTTTTCTTAAAGTTTTTGGCCACTTACTTGGTGCAAATGACGAAAAATTAGTAAACCCCGGTAGGTTAAACAGATTCACAGGCTGAGCTGGAAAGTTGAAAGGACAAAATAAACCGGGAGAAGGAGGGTGTGATGCACCACTGCCTCCTTCCTTGCTTGCAGGTTTTTCTGGATGCTGATTTTGTTGGCGCATGAGTTCACTGAGCATTTGTTTCAACCTATAAAAATTGAAGGAGTCAGTAATTTAAAGATTAGTTATATTACCATCTATATCAAGTACATCCAGAAAGTGTGTGTGTGTGTATATATATATGTATATGTATATGTGTGTGTATATATATATATATAAATGATTCAACAGTATGTGGAACACAGGGTTCTCTGGTGGCTCAGTGGTAAAGAATCCGCCTACCAATGCAGGAGACATGAGTTCAATCCCTAGTCTGCGAAGATCCCACATGCCACGGAGTTACTAAGCCCATGTGCCACAACTACTGAGCCTGTGCTCGAGAGCCTGAGAACCGCAGCTACTGAAGCCTGGGTGCCCTAGGGCCCATGCTCCGCAACAGGAGAAGCCACTGCAATAAGAAGCCTGTGCCAACTACAGAGTAGCCCACGTTCACTGCAACTAGAGAAAAAACCCACACAGCAATGAAGACCCAACCCAGCCAAAATAAAAAAACAAATAAAATAAAGAGTTTACAATGTTAAATAAGTTAATTAGAAACAAAACAAACTTCCAGTATGTGGAACAAAATGGCTGCTCTGATGTTTACTACAACAAATATTTGCTTGTGCTGCACAGTTAATAACTTAGCCTTTGGAATAAGAACTACACTTAGCACTTCTATCAGATAGGCATAATGACAACAAAATAAGTATAAAGTTGAAAACCATAGTTATTTTTTTTTAAGTCAGGTCCACAGAATTAAAAGGAAACATTAGGCAAAATCACTGCTTATAAAATTCTCAGGAATCAGAGATTCAAAAATGCAATTTGGTTCAGCCTTTCTCTCTCAGAAGGTAACCATAAAACCCTTGCTTTTACACTGTAAAACCAGTGCTACAACTGAGTTTTAGCACTGAGTATACATCCTCACTACTTCTAAGGAACAAATTACCTCTGCACATTATTCTGTTGCCACGTTAGCTGGGTATAGCACTGGTTCAACTGGTGCATTATAAGGTGCACTTGAGGGGATGCAACACTGCTGGGCATAACACTGTAAGGACTCGTGAGAAGAGTTTGTAGCAGACAAGACAGAGTCTGTGGAAAGAAAAAATTTTCCATAACAGTTACCATTGACTTGAGAAAAATGTACTGCTTCAAAAATAAGATTAAGAAAATTTACTTGCAGAGTAAACTTTACCTGCTGGTCTTGCATTAAAGTCTGACAAATATTGACACTGAAATCAAGTTGTTTCTTTAGCTGATTAATTTGTTCTTGCCATTGTTCTTTCTCTTCTACGTAAGAGAGTTCGGACACCCAGCGAAGGTTTTCCTGACGCTGCATGCTGATATTCTGTTGTCTTGTCTTGGCTAAAGGACGATAATTTCCATCTGCTGAAAAAGGACGATTGTTCTTCCACCTAACACAAGATTTAAAGCATCAGGTCATTTTATGTAATTATGTAATTTTAATTACATAATTCAAATTTAATTTTATTTATGTATTTATTTAAATTAAATTTAAATTACATAACTTAAAATCATGTAATTTTAAATCTGGCAAAAAACCCTGATACCCTGCTTGTTCCATATGTCCATTTTTAAGTTCACTGGACTTAAAATGTATGTAAAATAGAGTGAGAAAAATTCTGGATTTCTAGTCTTGTACAGTATCACTTTGCATTCCTTTTCAGTCTTTTTTCACTTATGTTTTACAGAGAAAAGTCCATATAATTCTGTATTCTTCAAAATGAAAAGTTATTATGGATACTATATCACAAGCATTTTTCCACTCTTCATGTCTTTAAAGCTTAGCCACATAACACCCCATCAAGTGCAACTACTTAACCATCTTTTTATACATGAAATGTTTTTTGGTTACAAATAACAATGCAGTAGATATCTTTGTTGACACATCTTTTTACTATTTATGATTTTTATTTTTGCTTAATTCCCCAAAACACAAAAAAAAAACAAAAAAAAAAATTCCCCAAAACAAGAGTGACGATCAAAGATAATCAACCCTCCTCCTATCGAGCTGGAATCTACCTTGACAACAGTACTCTTGTGATGAAGTAAATACCCTACGTGGTCTTTGTCC
Organism: Cervus canadensis; assembly: GCF_019320065.1. Taxonomy (NCBI): domain Eukaryota; kingdom Metazoa; phylum Chordata; class Mammalia; order Artiodactyla; family Cervidae; genus Cervus; species Cervus canadensis. The sequence goes on from NC_057416.1 coordinate 17,833,027, forward strand.
CACGTTCCCAGCACACAGCTCCTAACTCCTGACCATCTCCTGAGTGATGACTGCCTTCTGTTATTTATAATGCGCTCCTTTTGGCAAACCCTAGTTAGCTTCATGATGAGGACTGGTCACCAGAAAAACCACATGTTGGGCTGGAACTTTCAGCCTCATTCCCCAAACTTTTAAGGAGGGAGACTGAGTTTAATCGCCAATGACTCAATCAATTCTGCCTATGTAAAGAAATCACCATAAAAATTCCTAAACAGCATGGTGAGGACAGCTTCTGGGTTGAACACAGTGAAGTCCTAGGAAGCTGATGTGCCCAGATAGGGCATAAAAGCTCTTTGCTCCTTCCCAACCCACCCATGCTTTACACGTTTCTTTCTCTGATTAATATCTTTCATAAGTCAGTAAATGTAAGTATTTTCCAGAGCTCTATGAGCTGTTTTAGCAAATTATGGAACATGAAAGAGGCTGTTGCTGTTGTTGTTCAGTCACTACGTCATGTCCTAACTGCACACACCAGACTTCTCTGTCCATCACTATCTCTCTGAGTTTGCTCAAACTCATGTCCATTGAGTCAGTGAAGCCATCCAACCATCTCATCCTCTGTAACCCGCTTCTCCTCCCACCTTCAATCTTTTCCAGCATCACGGTCTTTTCCAAGGAACCAGGTCCTAGCATCAGATGGCCCAAGTATTGGAGCTTCAGCATCAATCCTTCCAATGAATATTCAGGGTTGATTTCCTTTAGGATTGACTGGTTTGATCTCCTTCCTGTGCAAGGGACTCTCAAGAGTCTTCCCAGCACCACAGTTCAAAAGCATCAGTTCTTTGGTGCTCAGCCTTCTTTACGGTCCAACTCTCACATCCATACATGACTACTGGAAAAACCATAGCTTTGACTATACGGACCTTTGTCGGCAAAGCAAAAGGAGCTATGGAAACCCCCAAATCTGTAGCCAAGTCAGACAGAAGTGTGGGTGCTCTGAAGACTCAAGACTTTAAAGTGGCATCTGAAGTGAGGGCACTCTTCTTGGGACTGAGCCTTCCAACTTGTGGAGTCTGGCCAACTCCAGGTAGTTAGTGTTAGAATTGAATTATATTGTGGAACATGCACTTGGTTCAGATAACTGAAGAACTGCTTGGTGTCAGAAAGACGGGAGACTTTTTAAAAATCAAGCAAAAAATTAAAACACTGAAACTAACCTATTTTTAGTTTCCTTTACATTGTAAGAGTTACGATTTGCACTGCGTGGAGGATACATATGAAAGTTATCATTGGAACTGGCATCTTGCTCCTCCTCTTCCTCCTCTTCATCTGTCCGAACAATTCCTTCAGAAAGGTAACCATCTTCATCTCCTTCTTCATCCAGGGCACACTGGGTAGAACCTCCCCAAGTTGCCATTGTTCTGGAGATTAAGAGACAAAATACAGATCATTCTGGAGATGAGCTACTTCACCTCCGACTAGGAAACAAACTCTGTACCCCCTGCCAAAAAAAATTATATATATATATATATATATCTACATGTATATGCATACATGGGTGTATATATAAAACTTCATTTAGGCATAATTAACTATGTGATGGCTGTTACTCTCCAACTGCTGTTATATAAAATGTTTACTCTGACCTCCACAAAACAATTCTTCAAATAAACTCGTAATCATATCCCCTGGGACTCATTCCTAAAGTAAACCTCCCTCAACTTTTTAACTTTGAGTGACAGTTTTCTAGATCAAAACCCTCAAGAAAATCCCTATCAGTTTGGTCAAGTGTCTTAGTCATTTTTTTAAAAAACTTAAAAAGAGAGAAATGTGATGCTATGAGAAGTTACAACAGTAAGTAGCTGGATTGAGTCACAAAGGTGATGCTTAACACCCAAGCCTCACTGCAATAGCAGACTAGTACTATGATGCAGAGGGCAAATGAGTTACAAGTGTTAAATAGGTGGTATTTTTTAAACTGATTTAAACACCTCTCTTACTTTTCTGTTCTGCTTTGCTGAGGTGTACAAAGGTTCTCAGATGCATCACTTCTCAATGAAACAGCCACTGGAGATGCAGTTTCGGCCAGACCTTGCCTCCTCTGATGTTCAGCCATCAGAGCTTCCAGCTGCTTTCTTCTCTGTCGTAGCTCCTCCCTTAACATTTCATGTCTTCGCATATCTGACCATACCTGTTATTTCAAAACTTACAGTCAAGTTACTGTAAATACTGGATTTGTTTCAGCCTTAAAGAAAAACAGGTTAATACTATTGCTAATACCAACAAAAATTTCTATCCTCACTCTATCCTTTTTACACTGAGACACCCATGAAGGTCAAAATGCTATTTTAGTAATAAATTAGAAAAAATTAGGCAACCATTAATTCTTACTGAATACAGTCAGGAGATATGAAAGACAAGGGTTCCATCTCTGGGTCAGAAAGATCCCCTGGAGGAGGAAATGGCAACACACTCCAGTATTCATGTCTGGGAAAGCCCATGGACAGAGGAGCCTGGGCCACAGTCCTTGGGGCTGCAAGAGTCAGACATGACTGAGCGACTGAACATGCACATATTAACTTCATCAACTATTGACAGAAAATTGTTATGTTTTCCATAAATCACATATAAATAAAATGCCAAAGGAAAAAGTTTTTCTAATTGAAATGAATACTACTTACTGTAACTATTCCTTACATACAATTCTGCCAAATATTTGTTAATAAAGGGCAAGACTAAAGATACTTAGAAGTATCTCAACTTAATTACTTTTTGGAAAAAATTATTTCTTCCCACAACTTAAAGGCACATAATAGGCTACATTTAAAAACATGTTTCACAGATACTCAGTTTTCTTCCTTAAGACATGACTTAAGACCCAGGAACAAGGTGCAGTATACAATACCTCATTATCTACCACTGAAGAATCATGAGGCTCAAAACCAGATTTGCTTGTACTGGCTTCATTTTCATTAATGGTTGGGGATGAAGTAACAGCTGGCATATGTGTTTTTGTGGGACAATTACCCATACTAGCAGCTGACAGCTAAAAAAGAATTAATAAAAACTATTATGAAGAATTAAAGTAATTGTTAATTTCATAAAAGTAATTATTTCACCACTTCTCTAGGGCTTTGGTACCATATTTAGTTTGTTATTGCCACACCTCAATTGCCATCATGATTCAAAGAAAACCTAAGAAAACAAGATGAAAATGCAGGGTAAAGATGATCAGTATTACCAACCCTCCAGAACAACAGGACATGAGGGATAAAACATTACTGTGGAAAATGTCACATACTGAACCCAACTCTGGCATATATTCCTCTGGTATTTAGATTGGGAACAAGAAAAAAGAATTAGACAAAGAATGAAAGATAAACATCTAGGAAACAGTTATATTAGAAATATCACTTGATACATTTCCTTTTCTTTGAAAACAAAACCTGACTCATAAATAAAGCTACTCATAACAATAAAGTATAGGAAAAACCTCAAAAAGAACAGATAGTTCCCTCCCATGTTAACCCTACTCCTGATTATGTGACAGGGACAAAGATTGTATGTTCTCTGCTCAATCTCAAACACCCATGCATAGGATACTATTTAATAAGCATATATACATATAATATTCAAACTACAAAAAAAATATTTTATTTTCAAAAAAAACTCATGGTAGCTTAACAGCTCTACCATGTAATTTTAGACCAGGAAGAAATGGAAATGCTTCTCCCTTAACTGCAAAGTTCAAACCAATATATTTTAATATAATAAACAGCTATGAACACACATGTTCTGAATCAATAGCCAGGCAGCCCAACAAGTGAAAGAATGTAGATAATCAGAGTTAATTCCTACGTGCTATCTTTCACAGTATAAAGGTACATCCCTAACCCATTTCATTTGTCCATCCATTTCTTTAATCATAAAAGACTTATAAATCTATCATATCAGAACTAGAAAAGACAAGGAGTACTTTCAATTGACATTAAGGTTTTAAACATCTTTCTTCAGACAAACAAAGAAATTTCCTAATTACCTGTAGGTTAGGACATGCCTTTTCCAATTCTTGAATTTTCTCTTGAATCTCCATCAGTTTCTTTCTTTCTTCCTGCAATTGTTTGAGTTCTCTCTGTTGCTGCTGTAGTTTAGCCTCATAAAAGTTCTCTCTATAATTAAATTGACATTATATTTGTGGACTCCAGTAAATCTGATAACAGCATTAAACACGATGTAGTAGAGTACCTATGGAGACTTTCTAAAATTTTATGACATGAAAGTCAGAAGCTTAACATACCTTGCCTTTTCATTTACTCCAGCATCTTTCTGTGTTTTACTGGTATTTCCTCTAGTGTTATTTGCATTTTGTTTGGTGTCTTCTGCTGGGAAGAAATCCTCCACAGAGGTAACTCCTTGATCGGCTGCATCATCATCCTAAAACAGCATCATTATATTAAAATGATTTTGATATGTAAAGACATTATCCAACTCATACCCTAGTAAATATGACTTGGTTGTAAAATTCACATAAAATTGAAAGCAGTAGGGACAGCATATGATTTTTAGAGAATAATGAAGTTCATCTTCTACCAATGACAGGAAATAAAGTACTAAAACTAAAACAGTACATTAATAATTTGAGCTGCCAATTACCCAGTAATGGCAAACACTAGTTTGACTTTTCCTTCCTTGACCAGATTATGAACTATCAAAAAACAGCTTATATGAAAAAGATAAAAACTGTATCACTGAAGCTGGGACCTCTTGATATGAGATTTTTCTTCAGATGTAACTTTTATATCAACAATTTAACAATTTATGTCTAGTATCACTTGCTCAGTTAGTTTTCCATTTCCTCACTTTGGTATTTAGTTTGTGAAACACGTACCAATGGCTCCCAATAGAAAAGCTAATAGAATGTACCAACTCAAATGTGTCACTGGAAAGACAAAAACAACAACAAATTACTTATGTTCCTAACAGTGGGTCCATATCTTCTGTTAAAATCAATGTACTTATTAAACTGTTAAGACTGGAGGTCATCTGTCACATTTTCTTAAAAATATTTAATGCTGTACACTTTATACATGCTTTCTCTGCAGATATCAACTGAAACTTTGACTGCTGGATATAGAATTCTAGTAAAATCTTAAAGAGTTGAAGCTGACTAGATTGCAAACCTGTCTAATCCATTTTAAGCTTCTAGACATGGTGTTACTCTGGTCTTCTCATAGATCTAAAAGCTAAGCTAATATATTACTAAAATGGTAAGCTTAAAAAGAAACTGAGTTGCAACCCAAAGATACCAAAGATGGACCATGAGGCATTTTCACACAATAAGTGGAAAAACCAAAGTATGAGAAAAAAAATACCCTTAAGTTTCAGATTGTTACATGAGGGTGTCTGAACACTTGATATAAACTCCAACACTAAAAGTAACTGACTACAGAATTACTGATGTAACACATGTTGTATTACAAGAGACTGGTTCAAGATGGCAGTGCAGAAGGACGAGTGCTCATCTTCTCCTGAGAGAGCACCAAAATCGCAACTAGCTGTTGAATCACCATCGACAGGTGGCCATTGGAACCCACCAAAAAAAGATACTCCACATACAAGGACAAAGGAGAAGCCGCAATGAGATAGTAGGAGGGTTGCGATCATAATAAAATCAAATCCTATACCCAGCAAGTAGGCGACCCACAAATTGGAGAACAATAATACCAAAGAAGTTCTCGCACTATTGTGAAGGTTCTAGGCCGCCCATCAGTATGCCCAGCCTGGGGATCTGGCAAAGGGACTGGGAATCCTCAGGGAATCTGACTTTGAAGGCCAGTAGGGTTTGATTATAGAACTTCCACAGGACAGGAAACAGAGACTCTACTCTTGGAGGGCACTAACACATTGTTTTACAGACTAAGATACATCAGATGGACATGTGGAGACTTAAAAGACATTCTAAGATTTTACAGAGCATATAAGTTGTCTTACTTAATCTAATCAGGAATAATGATAGTTTTATACAATCATGATAACTATATAACTGTTTAGAACTACTCCTGAGTCCCTTGGGAAAAAGGATACAAGTAAAGGCACAAGCAAAAGAAAACTACCCATAATAAAACAAATAAAACTTATCAATCTTAAACACATAAAAACTTGGGGAGTTTTGGATCATTTTTTAAAAAGCTCTCAGGACAAGGCCCCTTAATCCTTTGGGGTTGCAGTTTTCTTTTTTTCCCATACATGTCAAAAGAGCTCCATTCAACATAAACCTGAAGTTAAGCTGACTCATTTATAAGCCACCAAGTTATTCATCATTTCTCATCTATTATTCCCAAGCTGGAATCAGGACTGCTGGGAGAAATAACAAGCTCAGATATGCAGATGATACCACTCTAATGGCAGAAAGTGAAGATACACTGAAGAGCCTCTTGATGAGAATGAAAGAGCAGAGTGAAAAACCAGGCTTGAAACTCAACATTAGAAAAACTAAGATCATGGCATCTGGTCTCATCACTTCATGGTGAATGGAAGGCGAAAAAGTGGAAACAGTGACAGATTTTGTCTTTTTGGGCTCCAAAATCACTGCAGATGGTGACTGCAGCCACAAAATTAAAAGATGCTTGTTCCTTGGAAGGAAAGATATGACAAACTTAGCATATTAAATGACAAAACCCACTGGAAAAAAAAAATAATAATAAAAAAAAATAAAATAAAATAAAAGGCACTGTAAAAAGAATAAAAAGACAAGCTACAAATTGGGAGAAAATATTTGCAAAACAAATATAACAAAGAATTTCTATCTAGAAAAAAAAAAAAAAAGCAGAGACATCACTTTGCCAACAAAGGTCCATATAGTCAAAGCTATTGTTTTTCCATTAGTCATGTACGCATGTGAGAGTTGGACCATAAAGAAGGCTGAGCACTGAAGAATTGATGACTTCAAATTGTGGTGCTGGAGAAGACTCTTGTCAGTCCTTTGGCCTGCAAGAAGATCCAATCAGTCAATCCTAAAGGAAATCAACCTTGAATATTCACTGGAAGGACTGATGCTGAAGCTGAAACTCTAGTACTTTGGTCACCTGATGCAAAGACCTGGCTCACTGGAAATGATCCTTATGTTGGGAAAGACTGAAGGTTAAAAAAGAAGGCAGCTGCAGAGGATGAGGTGGTTAGACAGAATCACCAACTCAATGGACAGGAACTTGAACAAACTTCAGGAGATAGTAAAGGATACGGAAGTCTGGTGCGCTGCAGTCCATGGGATTGCAAAGTCAGACACAACTTAGAACAGAACAACAACAACGTATATGTATATATAAACATATAAGGTATTATTTATATTTCATTATTTATCTATGTAATCATATAGAGAGGTATATATACAATGATATGTAGTCGGAGAAACCTGGCATGCTACAGCTCATGGGGTCGCAAAGATTTGTACATGACTTAGCGACTGAAAAACAACACACTGATAGGAAGAAATCTCTGACATGTGTAGTAGGAAAAAAAGCAAGTTGTAAAATAATACAATCTATATAAACACAAAGAAATAAAAAACAAAACTTTTACGTAATTTTTGTTACAACTGCAAACTGATTTAAACGTACAGAAATCTCTGTGAAGGAGAATGGGATTATGAAAGTTCAGAGGGAGTTTACGAGTAATGTTTCCTTTATTTTAAAATAAAGTACACAGTCATCTTTCACCTGAGTAATTCAAAATAAGCATTTCAAGAGAGGCTGTAAATAACACTTGAATTTTTTATTATTCGCCAAAAAAAAATTTTTCTATACATTTATTAGTGTGGTTATATACACTTCATTTTTTTGACGTAACATAAGCTAAGCAAACCTAAACAAAGACAAATCACTAATTTTACCAGATTATTTCTGGATTTCAAAAATCATATAAATTTGAATACTTTAGAAACACTCTTAAGGATATTTCTATACAGTGATTATGTTGCTGAGAAAACAATAGAACTATATATGTAACAGATGAAAAGGACTGATTTTTAAAAGTTCAGTCATTTTTAAAAAGGTTTATAGCTAGTCATAACTTTGGACCACAACAGTCAATAAATACACTGTCTAGAAGTCTATTAATAATTATGTAATTTTATGTTCATATATACAAATGGCTTTTTTAAAATTAACAACTAAAAGGTCCAAGTTTTACTTATTTGGCCTTACTGAATAAAATTCAGACAACATATGGTTTTTCTACATCAAGTGAGTTAAGATCTCAGCCAGAAGTCTCAACTCTGGCTCTGACAACAGTACAACTGTGGTCAATTAACATTTTTAATCTGTATGTATACCCACCTAATTGAGATGTTACTGAGTTCTACATGATACAGAACTAGAATCTCTGGCAGGAACTTGTTTTTGTAATAAAGTTATACTGGTACACAGCCATGCTCATTTGTTTACTGTCTCTTGCTGCTTTTGTGCTGGGTATTGTGACAGAAACTGTTTGGCCCACAAAGCCTAAAATATTTACTAATTCACCCTTAGGAAAAGTTTGCTGATCTCTGGTAATGTGGCATGTAAAGTGCTAAGCATATAAACCACTATATAGTTAGAATTCAATAAACATATACTAATATACTTATACCCACATAATTATCAAACATATACACACATTTTACCTTACAAGACTGTACTTTTTTTGACAGATTAAAAAAAAAAGCAGTATTTACCTGCACCATGGCAACAAGGTTCTGTAAGTGTCTAAGTTTCAGTTTTGCAGCCATAAGCTTCTGGATCTTATGCTCAAACTCAGCATCTTCAGGAGTCTCAATGATCAGGCTGCTGCTGTGACTAGACAGGGAAGCTCCACTGAGGGCCTCATCTTCTGCCTCCTCCTCCTCCTCCTCCTCCTCCTCCTCCGGACCTTGTGCCACAGGCATCTCTTGTTCTCCTTCTCTGTTGTATCGACAATCTGCTGAAAGTATGTATCACTGAAATCAGTAACTTAAGGAACTTAAGAGCTCTAAAGAAAGAAAATCCACTTTCCAAGAATATGGTACAAGTGTCTGTGAATAGTCAATCATACCTGAAGGAGGAGGCATGTTTAGAGCCCTTATGTTGGCAGCAGACCTGTTGTTAATTTCACAGTTAGAATTAACAGCTCGCCCATCTCTATTGTTAGAAACACACTGTGCATTAGAATTACTATTTACTTCATTCCAGGTGGCAGCTACTTGTGGATTTCTGAAAGGAAGGAAAACAACCTCAAGTTACTTAAGGGAAAAAAATACATGTAATATTAAAAAATCAAAGTTTTAGAACTACTAACAAAATAATTCCAAACTATGAATGTCATTGGCTATTTCCCCATTTAATTTCATCTTTTAAATAAATGGCTCCTGCATTTCACTAGCTTCAGCTATCCAGAAATTTAAGAAGAAAAATATCTTAAAACAATTAAAATTACCAAAAAAAAATTAAAATTACAACAAAAAAAATTAAAATTACATCAAGAAATAAAGACGCAGGAAAATGACAAGTTATATACTTCTTATAATTAACTTATATTTGATGTAACAAACAGCAAATTTACTAACCTTCTGTACTCAATACATCCCTACTTGCTTTTCTTTACAGGACAAGTTAAGATTACCCTGACCAAACAGCAGACTTACAGGAGAAAAGCTTAAGTAAAATGCAAACAGTAAGTACTCTACTGAGGGTTTTCTGTTCCATATTAAAAGTACTGTTAGAATGAATATGTTAGAAAAACAAACTTAAAAAAAGTTCTTACCGAATGTTAGTAACAGGTTCAGAGTTTTCATGCTCGGAATCATATTCCGACTCTTCAGTATCTTCTTCTTTTGTGTTTTCATTCACAGCATCTGTCATCATATCTGATGTTTGCTCATAATAATGAACTAATTCTCTTAGTTCATTCAACCTCTTTCGAACTTCATTTAACTTCCTGATAAACAACAAATATATACAAATTAACACCCATTTTAGTAAAACAAAGTATAAACTATTTCCATACAGTAGCAGCCAACACATACAAATGTTAAACTCAGTCAAATACCCAGGGTATGAGACTACAATGAATTTAATTTCAAGTACAGGTTATTCAAAATCTCATCACCTTATATCTGAACGGACAAAAATGTACAGACAAAAATTAAGAAATTCTCCTTAAACTGCTCACTTTAAACAGGTACAAACGTTAACAGCTTAAATCTTAATGTCAAAGATATTCCTAGGTTTCTTAATAAGTATCAATAATGTGAAGTACTAAATATTTCATTTAAATAGTACCTCTCAGGCAAATCCGATATACAGGGATTACTGAGCATTTATGGAAGATTCTCAATTTGTCTACAATATATAGAGATCTATAAAGTATGCCACATTTAATAATAATTAGGTTGTTGAGTTCTTACTGAATTCCAGGAATAATGCCAATAGTTTTTAATACTTAAAATGCCTTTATGATCAAATATATTATGCCAGACAAAGAGAAAAAGGCTTAAGTGAGGGTGTTATTTGTCCACAGTCACACAGCCTTGTGAAATACAACTTCAAGGCTATCTGACTCTATAGTCTGGGCTAAAATACACAGCTCTTTTAACTGCAGCCCCTTTCCTTGTAAAATAGGAATACAATATGTACTGCTGGGCTCGCTCACTCAGTCGTGTCTGACTCTTTGTGACACTATGGACTGTAGCCCACCAAGCTCCTCTGTCCATGAATTTCCAGGCAAGAGTGCTGGAGCAGGTTGCCATGCCCTCTTTCAGGAGGTCTTCCCAACCCAGGGATCAAACCTGCATCTCTTGCCTCTCCTGCACTGGCAGGTTGATTCTCTACCACTGTGCCACCTGAGAAGACCCCAGGAATACATTAGCTCACAGAAATTACATTTCTCTAGGATAACTCAAAAACACATGTATAATACACACACACTTATTCTTCCACTGTATCACTTAAGAATGTTTATCATATTAAATTCAGTTTTTCCAGAATTTTCAACAAAAACCCCCAAATTTGACCCTATGATTCAACTATAATCTATGTAAACAATGTGCGTAGAAATTATTTACTGGAGTTTTTCAGTTGGATTTAGGTGGCCTTCATTTTCATTCTGATTCTGAGAAACTAAAGCAGCAGCAGGATAAGGAACAGATGGCGTGAGGTTATTGGATTCTCCATTGACCACTGGTGTTAAGACTACAGGAGCAGAGGGAGCTGTGGTTGTACTTCTCTGATCCACACTCCTTTGTGGAGAGGCTGAAGAAGGCACAACTACCGAAAAAAAAAAAAGCCAGGTAACATACATAAATATAGCATCAAACAACACATTCACACTTTGCTTGGATAAAGAAAAATAAAAACTAAAAGTCATTAACATCTTAAATTCTGCAGCTTTAAAATGTGAAACTTAAGCATATAACATCCAGGCTACTTGTTTATTAACAAGTCCCTCAACCAAGCAGAGTTAAAACAGAAAGGAAAGAAGAGCAGGAAGACAAGATGGAAATCAACAAGGACTATGATATGCTACCTTGAAAAAGTAACACGAGTGCTTCTCAGATCAATCTGGTTCTAGGTTAAGTTAACGCAGCCACTGTGTACGATGTGCAGCCCACCAGCTACAAGTTTAGGGGGCAGCCCTGGCTGATCAGGTCCCTGAGAATGTTCCACTCCAGAGGGATTCTATCTGGTCTCCAAGATGGAACTCTTCTTGTTCCAAAACATAAACCAAAATTGTTAAAGTGACTGTGGTACATTACATCATGAAATGTAATAAGATTTTCTAATTGGTTGATGGCTAATCCTCTTCAGCTCTTGAACTACATTTTACTCACTCTTCTGTCCACACAGATCAAAGATATCTTATGCTTTCAAGCACAATGAATGAAGACTAAGAATCTTCGTGCTTCTCTCTCTCCTACCACTCTAAGCTATTATCATTTATCTTTCTCACAATGACAACCATCATTTGTTGCTCACGTTATCACCTGCTACAGCTGGTTTCCAATAGTCTTTTCTTTCTATTCCTTGACTGTTCTACCTTTTGCTGCTGCTTTCACGCTTTTTCCCAGAGAAAAATATCATTTTCTAGTCTCAGTAGACAGAGTGCTCCTTTCTTTATATATATAAAACTGACCACAAGACTCTGAGTACAACTTCTGAAAAACTTAAAGACGTTTTTCTTGGTTATGATCATCAGTTTAGGAAGAATAAGCATTGGGATTGGATTACACTCTGGAGGAGGGGGAGGAGTAGCTGAAGTTGGGGGAAAGAGAAGAGTGTGTTTCAGGGCGGAAATAGTACACTTCTTTGAGGGTGGCAGAGAATTAGATTGAAGAACAAGGAACAGGGATCCAGAGATGGTTTTCTATCCCTTGATTTTTCTTTATTAAGACAGCAGCTGAAATGCTAGAGAATAATGACCAGTGGGGTTGACCCTGCCAATTCCAATTTCCAATGTACAGCTCCTACTATCAACTGAGGAAGGGGCAGTGACCACACTTGGAGAAGGATGAGGTTAAATGAGGACAAGAAACTAGATCTCAATTAGACAAAGGCAAGTAAAACATCTGAGGTCGGAAAAGACAGTTTCTACAGTATAACTGAGATGACCATTGATTTTCTTATATAACTAACTAGTTATAAATCAATATAAATAACTAGTACAATCAGCCCTCCATATCCAAGAGATCTGCAGATTTAACAAAAAGCTGACAGAAAATATTCAGGAAAAAAAAAAAAAACATGAATCTGCAGCATGCTGGTTGACTGTTTACACAGCATTGACATTGTATTACGTATTGTTAAGTAACCCAGAGATGATTTCAAGTGTACTGGAGGAGGTGCTTAGGTTATATGTAAATTCTATGCCATTTTAGATAAGGGACTTAAGCACCCTCACATTTTGTTATCTGTAGAGGGTGTGGGTGGGAGTACTGGCACCAATCCCCCATGGATACTAAGAGATGGTTGTATAATTATTTAACCTAGTATATTAAGCTATATAATATAGCTTATAGCTGTATAAGCTATATAATATAGTTATACAGTAAGTATAACTAGGCTGACTGTATGCCTTTTCTATTCCCACCTGAGATGACTATTTCTATATTTCAAAAACTGTGGTGTTTGGAACTTTCTGCACTAAGTAAGTTTTTCATATCAGTTTTTTTCATATAAATACTTCCTAAATCTGTTTCATAATTTTAAAATAAATGTAGTAATCTGGCTTAGTTTTTCTTTAAGGAAAAATTTTGGATATGCTAAGAAGTGCAGCATTACTATGTCCAAGTATCTAAGCACTTTGATATTTTTCCCTTTCTAAAATGCTACCAATTTTTCAAGCCCAAATTCATCTTTTATTCTGAATTTTATAGAACATATCTACCATCTATTTGACTCTACATTACATTGCTTTATTACTCAAAAATGTTTCACATACAAGTCCTATTTCACCACAAAAATTATAATTTTCTTGAGTAACTATGCATTCATTCATTCATCAAATATTTACAAAGTAATTACTACACGTTGACATATATACTTATGTGTCCTCTACTCACTGCTAAGCCAGATTTACTTACATGATGAATTGTTCAAATGCTGATCTCGAAGTGTATGAAGTTCTCCAAGCAGTTTGTCCATTTTTTGTTTCTTTTCTTGTAACACTCTCATCTTGCTAAACAGTTGGACTTTCTCATCAGGTAAATGCTCTGAAACTGATGGATTTCTGCTCTGAGAAATCTCCCTAGTTAATGAAAGACTTTCTGCTTGTCTTCTATTGTCTGGAACAGCTGGAGGCTTATTAAAAAAAGAAAAAGAAAAAGAAAGGCAATTCAAGGCTGCATTCTCATTTTAAAGATGTGTAAATATTCTTTATAAAAAGAGATAAACATCTGTCTTTATAAAAAGAGATAAACATCTGTGCAGGTTGTGCTCCTGGGTAAGCATATGTCTTTCCTTTTCCCCAATTACATAGAGTTTCCTGATGTGCCACTATAGATACTGTGATATATACAGTTTTATAGACACAAATAACTACACAGTGGCGATTTCTGGATGTTATTGCCTGGATCTAAATTAAGTGCTAGAAATGCCCCATTTTATACAGAATAAACCTTCAGAAATCTCATCCTCTCTCTTGCCATCTTTTTAGAATCACCATCATGAACTTCTTTACCTATCAGTTTTTCCTAACACTTCTTTCCTATTAAAAAAAATTAATGAAATATTTATGAAACGTAAATCCACAAAGGATTAGGGAATCATATAATGAATAACCACCACTGACTTTAGTCCAGTTTCAATATTTAATATTAAGATGTTACAGGAAAAACCCCAACAAACTTCTTGGCTAACTCAATACTTTGCCACATTCACATTAATTCTTTAAGAGAAATATTATGGATATAATATTAAAGCTAAAGCTTTATATGTACAAAACCTCAACTAATTACTCTCTCAAGAGATAACCACAATCTGGAATTGGACATCTACCATTCTCATACATGTTTTTATTTTGTAATACCTATGTATGTATCCATAAAAAATAAACACTCATTACACATTTTAAAAGATAAGCTAAGTGGTATCCTTCTTAAACTTTCATTTTCATTCATTAGCTTTGGTTCATTTACTGTAACTGGTTATGGGATTTCATTCTGTGTATATCATAATTAATTAACCCATTTTCCTGTTCATGGACATTTAGATTGTTTCTGCTTTGCTATTAATACAATGCTGCCATGAACATTCTTCTTTGTATCTCCTTTTGAATATCTTTCTCCAAGGTGGGCCACTGAAGGGTCACCAGAGAAAATGTACTAGATACTGCTAAATAACTCTCCAAAGTAGTTGAAACTCTCCAAAGTAGCTGGGTCATTTTAAGTTGGTCAGCAGACAGGAGATAATGCACTGTCAACCATACTCATTTCCAGTGGAGAGAGATTAATTCACTCTTTAATATTCAAGGCCCACAAACTGAAAATTTTCATTTATATCATTATTTACAAAGGTCATCAAATTATAACTTATTAACTCTGAAATTAAACTTTAGAACTTCCTTGTTAGTAAAACACTGCAAAAACACAGATTCACAAAAACAGTTGTGACTATACGATCTTTAAGGTAAAATAAGAATGTGTCATCTAGAAGCATACAAAGGGGAAGTTTCACTCATCACTACATTTAAAGGAGGTATTTCCTCTAATTTAGTGTTTCCCAAAGTATAGTTCCAAGATGTCCAGCAGTGGAATAGTACAGCAGGATGCCCATCTCAAATGTGCGAATCAAAACAATTTTGAAAGTGGAGGTTCCCACTGACCAGAAATCTACAATTTCTAACAATCATGCTGCGTCACATCTACGCTTGGTAAAGTTTGAGAAGCACTGCTTTCATTAATGTGATTTTAAATCCAGTACACCAAAATAATAAAGTGCCTCCATAAGAATCACAGCATACAGAATCATGGCAATCAGATACCTGAGAATCACGAAGCTGATTATGAAAATGCTGAATTAAATCATTCAATTCTTCGTTTAGTTCAGAGGTGATACTGACTCCAGATAGGCTACCTGTAGTTTCTGTTACAATTAGAAAGAAAATTAACAGCTATTCATTAAAGCAAATAAATGAAAACAACACTTTTACTTCTGAGAAGCTAAAAATAAATTGGAAGGGGGTGTGCTTAGTCACTCAGTCGTGTCTGACTCTTTGTGACTCCAAGGATTGTACCACGCCAGGCTCCTCTGTTCATGGGATTTCCCAGGCAAGAATACTAGAGTGGGCTGCCATTTCCTTCTCCAGGGGGATCTTCCTGACCCAGGGATCAAACCCACGTCTCCTGCATTGCAGGCAGACTCCTCACCATCTAAGCAACCTGTGAAGCCCAAATTAAGGAGTAGGGGTGGGGGTTTAAAAATGTCACTTAATGTAAGTTGAAACTAATTAACTCTTATCTGCCAACTAATCATTTTATGTTTCCATCTAACCTGAAATAAAGGAAAACTCACAAAACTCTAGTATTGTGGCTCAACTCTTTCTGTCCCAACAGTCAAGAAGGGAAACTGCTACATCTCAATTAAGAAAAAGGACTCAACACAGTTCTAATGAGGTGGATGAACCTATAGCCTATTATACAGAGTGAAGTAAGTCAGAAAGAGAAAAACAAATATCATATATTAACACATATATATGGAATCTAGAAAGATGGTACTGATGAATCTATTTGCAGGGCAGCAATGGAGACAGACATAGAGAAGACTTATGCACAAGGGCGGGAGGGGAGGGGAAGGAAGGAGAGGATGAGGTAAATGGAGGGAGTACCATGGAAGCACACACACCACATGTCACACAGACAGCCAACGGAAATTTGTTGGTACGCCTCAGGGAACTCCAACTGGGGCTCTGTAACAACCTAGAGGGGTGGGAAAGGGAGGGAGGTGGAAAGGAGGTTCTCGAGGGACGGGACATATGTACACCTATAGCTAATTCATGTTGATGTATGGCAGAAGTCAAACCAATGCTGTAAAGCATTTATCCTTCAATTAAAAATAATTTTTTTTAAAGGGGAAAAATAATAGGGACTCAAGAGTCGGGGTGCAAGCAGGTCTACCAAATTAGGCTGGAAAAGTGGCAGGGAAAGTGGTGAGTCTGAAAAAGCCCAGCTGATTCTCACCAGCCTCAATCCCTACCTCACCCAACAAAATCAATGCTCTATACAGGGGTTGGCAAACTTTTCCTAAATATTCAGATAGTAAATATGTTAGGCTCTGTGCAAATACATTACTTGTCTCAACTACCCAATTCTGCCTTTGCAGGGCAAAAGCAACTATATATAATATATAAACAGACGAACATGGCTGTGTTCCATGAAACTTTATTTCGGGCCAGTTTGCTGACTTCTACAATAGAACAGGTAATTTATTGAAGCACTTGCTTGATATACAAGCTATACTGAAAGACCACAGTTTTTATCTTCGTTAGGCAGTATTCCCAAGGCAGTATTCTGATGACAATTTTGAGAACAGTTACTGCTCTACTACTTACTCAACTATGGTTATCTTTCCAGCTCTAAAAGATACTATAAACTATTTCTGTTTTGAAGGAAACTATTAACTTTTTCAATGAGAAATTAGAGTTTCAGGGCAGGATAATATCGCATGTATCTAGTCCAAACTATTTGAAAAAAATAAATTAGAGTCTAGGATAACATACAAGTTAGTTAACTGATGAAAGGGAAAGAAACTCTTTCCCATGAAAATCATGTTGCCTCTCTTCTAGACCAGAGGATTAATTATTGTAAGTTTGTTTTTCCATCAGTATTCTCCTGCAAAATCTCGTAAGTGCAAGAGTAAAACTGTCTTCAATCATTAACCTAAAATTCTTTTTGAACTAGTACAAAAAATAAATTCAAATTTAAATTCCTGTCCATTCTCCTCTTGGTCCCAGACTCATAACAGTACAGTAAAAAAAAGAAAAAAAAAATTACCTGCTTACTACAAGGGAAAAATAGGGATGAAGATTTGCATAATTATAATTGTATACTATACCATATATACACAACTATATATATATGGTATATTCTATACTATATATAATTACTATGAAAGAGTAAGTTAACTTACAAGTCATAAAAATTTCCTATGAAAATGGAAAATTAAATTATGAACAACAGTGATCAGAAGGTTGAGCCAATGGGCTCGGTGTAGACAGCATGATAAACTGAATAACAACAGCATAACTTCAGTAAGAACCTAAAATGGAGAGCCCACAGGAGATAAATTATTATTAGACTGGGACAACACACTACTACAAATTAGACCTAGTTTTCCTGAGTTCTAAAAAGTAACAATTTGTTTTTGACTTACTGAGAAATTAACACTTAGGTTTGAAGGTAAGGAGAAGAACTATAAGGTTAGATTCAATACCAAAGAACTCAATACTATTTCCATCTAAGTGATACAGGACTCTGAGGGAAGAAGGAAGAAAGGAAAGAACCTTTCTGAGTCTCAGGGAGACTGGATAGGATACAAATTTAGTTCAAAGGAACTAGTGCATACAATTGGGTACCTTACGGATACAATAGTGAAGCTAAAGAAGCTTACATTTATCCACTGCCTCACTCAAAGTTTTAACCCTTCCTTGGCAGGCAAGCAAAGTATAGCAATCCTAGCTGAATTAAGTACAAAACACAAAAATAAAAGCAACAAGAACCCTATCAATCTGAGGTGCAAAAACAAAACGACAGCCCGTCCCATTACCTCTTATGGGTGCTCTCTGATGCAGAGGCGAACGAGCCGGCTGTCTGCCTGGCGCAGTATGATGGCCAGGAGCTATCTCTGCAACCTTTTCTGCATAACGGGAGAAAAGCACAGGACAGAGTAAGCCTTACATGTAGGTTTCTAAACTAGGCAACAATCCTAGATCTGATTATATAACCACCAGCATCTACCTTGCAATCCTATCATTGCTTACTGGGCCTTACTTATAAAAACAACATCCTAAGACAGCAGCATACCAGAATCATCCATCACAGCTATAGCTTGCTCGGCTTTATGCTGCAGGGCCAGGAGAGCAGCTTGTCGTCCCTGCAGAGCTCTCAGCTGCTCCTGCTGCTGTAACATCCTTTTTAATAAATCATGTTGTTTCTTCAAATTTTCTATCTCTTCCATAGGCTCCTGCTGAGGATCTCTGGCCTGAAAAATAAGACCAACAACACTTATATCTATTAAAATCTATGCTCATGAGTCAACTATCAATGGTAAAATACAAACATAGATAATAAACCTGTACTACATATACAACCCTAGATACAGACTTGAAAGGGAAAAAAAGAAAATGATGACACAGAGACAGCCTGTCATGTTAAGAATCAGGTAATTAAGTAATTTCAAGGTAAAAGACCATATGCATAGACTTAGCATGAAGAATTAACAAAAGGAAAATAAAGGAAGAGGCTTACAAAAAGAAAAACGGTCAAGAAGGCAAAAGGAGCTACACACAGAAACACAGACACATGCACATGTGCACGCATGTGCACACACACACACAAAAGAATGAGATCCAAGTCTTATAGAAAAGGAGAAGCACATTATACCAGGTTAATGCCCCAAAAGTAGCCCTGAAAAAGCCCAGACCAAAAAAATGTTCTGCCCCATTCCTACAAGGGATGTTTAAACCCAAAAAAACCAACAGAAAATTTGTTAAATTTTTATTTGATTTTTAAAATGCATTTTTATTTGATTGTCTGATGTGAAAGGCTTTAATTTACTTGTATCACTTCATATAAACATACAATAAAGAAAAATGCTTTTTTCTTTTAAAAGATGCTCCTTTAGATGAGTCTGAGAACACAAATTACTTTGAAATTCCCCCTAAGAGATAGCATTTTGCCTAAAAGAGGAACAGACTGAATAAGTGTCAATTATAAAGAACTAGAAAATTTTAACTATTAATCTTCAACCCATTCAAATGTAACTCAACCAGAAATATTATGGTCAATTAATCAGAGACAAATTTAAGTGCAACTTGGAAACAATAAAATTTTAAGTCAAATTATGCACGAAATTATACCATAATGGTATTTTTCATCATTGATTTGCCTTTTAAAATTTTTATATCTTAAAAGTGTAATGATTTTACCTAATATTTACATAAAGTAATTCTATCAGCTTAAAAACAGTCAATTTTAAATTTGTATTGCTATCAAATTTTTGTTGGGGTTATTTATAGACTTTAAATGAATGACCTCCCTTGGCCCTGACTGAAGTTACCAAGAAGAATAAAGAAGCTCAATGATCTCTTTGGAAAATAAAAATGCACTGATCTGTTTTCCCTATGTACATTTAATTCCAGGAGAAATTAAGGAGAACACAAATGGCTCTAGAGAAGTTTCCTTCTGGGTGACATTCCTTATCAATACTTTGCAAAAAATTCTTCTCTTTACCTCCCCAAGGAGAACTCATCGGTAATCTGAGTCAGAATGAGTAACCATGTAACTTAGCAAGCAATAAAAGTACATGGCTCAGAATTAAGAACTCAGAGAAATGAAGATCAAATAATAAGTAGAAGACTGCAGTCAGAATTTTTGATGAATGTATCAGAGAAGCCAGGTCAGTGCTCTATCTATCATGAACATGGAAGAGAAATAACACATCTTGGTTAAGCTACTATTTCCTGGAGAATTCCCAGTAAACTGAACCCATTTTCAAATCAACAATTTACTCAGTTCTCTCCCATCCAACACAAGTGGAGTTACTCTGTTAACATTACATTCATTCCTATAAAAAGTCATCTTAGTTGCTCAATTCAAGATTGTTTACATCTTGTAAAATAATTTGAAAGGTGAGAGAAAACTATGAATCTGAGATAGCAAGTCATCTCAGATTTGATCCAAATTAATTTCATCGAAAAGTCAAAGGGAAAGTCACTCAGTCATGTCCGACTCTTTGCAACCCCATGGTCTATACAGTCCATGGAATTCTCCAGGCCAGAATACTGGAGTGAGTAGCCTTTGCCTTCTCCAGGGGATCTTCCCAACCCAGGGATCAAACCCAGATCTTAAACCCAGGTCTCCCGCATTGCAGGCAGATTCTTTACCAGCTGAGCCACAAGGGAAGCAATTTCATCAAAGTCACTGGTAAAATATAAACCAGATGCAATTAGGTACGGATTTCAATTGGAAAGGCTCAGAGAAATATCTCCAGATTGACATTAATCAAATAGTCCAACAAAGCATCAATGGTAAATAACTAAGAAAAGAAACATTACACATATTAAGACAAAAATTCATCTAGGAAAAAAAAAATCAAGAATCCACTATCTCCATCTAATTCATAATTTCCTCATCTCTTAAAATTAGATTAACTTTAAAGAATTTACTAAACAATTTAATATTAAGGTTTCTTACCCAAATTACATCCTTAGCTTATGTCTTAAGTACTGAGAACTATCTCTGAAGAAACATAATCTGGCTTGGGAGACAAATCTAGCCCACATGAAATAATCAGAAATGATAAAAAAAATAATAATAATAGCAAAAAATGGGTAGATGGCATTTTGAAAAGCTTATGAATTCTCTAAGAAGTGAGATTAAGTGTGGGGAGAAGATGAGTGTGGGAAAACAATGAAAGCATTCTGGGAAGGCTTTTTAAAAAAATTATGCAATGATATGTCTATAAAATATTTCAAGAAATAGACTCTGCCCTTGTAGGCAACTCAAGAATATCAATTATTTCCTATTAAGCTGCAATTCACAAGGTTGCTTTAAGCTTGGAACCTCCGTTAAGACACCGTTTTTCCCCTAATCTTGTAACAGAATACTACATTTTGAAAGATGTTAAAGAGGGAATGAAGGAAGGTGGGGGGGTGGACAACAGGTTCTGAATAGCAGAGAAAGGATAAAGACAGTCAGTGGGAATTAGGATTTTTTTTTTAAAGAAACTGAAATCACTTTATGAACAGAGTACTGACAGAACTACCATAGGATGGCCCTAAGAATCAAAAGATTAAAAAGAAGCAAATTAAAATAAACTCCAAAAAAGAAGTTCAAGAGGAAAAAAAAAAAAAGTTCAAGAGAAAATCATATTCATTTATAAGGTCATTATTCAAAGAAACTTAAAAACAGAACAATAGCTTTTAAAAGCAAACATAATGCCTTAAGGAAAAAAGCTAGCAGATACTATGCTATAGTAATTGTCAACTCAAGTTCTGCTTGTTGCTATTCAAAGACTTCAGAAGAAAGGAACATTAAGTTCTAAATGATATCTATTTTCCCCCATTCACCTTTTCTCCTCCAATGCTACTAGTTTTAAAAATAAGCAGCTACTTTACTCTTCTGTTGAACATTTTATAGTAAGATCACTATGTTGTTGCTGTTTAGTGGCTAAGTCGAGTCCAACTCTTTTGCGACTCCTTGGACTGTAGTCCGCCAGGCTCCTCTGTCTATGGGATTCTCCAAGCAAGAATACCAGAGTGGGTTGCCATTTCCTTCTCCAGAGGATCTTCCCGATCCAGGGATCAAACCTCTGTCGCCTGCACTGGCAGGCACATTCTCTACCTCTGAGCTAACAGGGAAGCTCAGCGGGTTTGAAACCATATCTTCAAAACCTTGGGGGAGGTGGGGTGGGACACCAAAATAACTAGAGGTTAAGTTCAGTCATTTTAATTTTTTTTAGTCACTTTTAAACAGCCACAAGAAATATAAATGTTATGTACATAACATAACAGAGAAAGACTAATCCTAGGTAGTAAGCTAGTAAGAAAACATATGAAATTGGTCTTATCTATACTCAATTATTAAAACAGTACTGTACTCTGTCAAATGGATAGGAGCACTTTTACAAATGCTATTTTTTATTCAAACTGTTTTAAGTGGAGCTACACAAATAGTTGTCTTCAAACCCTTCCTGAATGTCTTGATGCAAATCATTGAAAATTTCTAAAGAAAGAACATTTAGAGCAAACACTGGAGAAAAAAGGAGCAAAAACATTAGGAAACAAGCGCTAATAAAATATTTTCCTAAAAAAAAAAAAAAGAAGGGAAGGGATTTCCAACGGGAAGAAAAATATAAACCAAAAACACTATAAAAATATTTCATTCTTAAAAAAAAAAAAAAAAAAACAGGAAAGGTAACAGCGTGGTCCATTTTTTCTCTCTTTAATCAATGACTAAGGAAATAAGAAAGGATTTTAAAATATCATTTTAATCCATAGACACAAATATTAGAAACAAAAGGCAACTAATGATCAGCATTTAAGAATGTGTTATATTTTGAGCTTTTTCTCAATAGCAAAAACAAAAAGGAAAATGGATTAAGTTTCAAGTCCTTTGTTAATGCAAATTAAAAACAGCTACCACACATAGTCCACGGAGAGGAGACTAAGAAAGCAGAAAAGAAGAAAAACAGTAAGGGATTTTTACCAATGCATTTTACTAATGCAAATTACTGTACAACTAACCATGTTAATAACATACAAATTTAAAAGTTATGGCAACAACAGAAGAGCAAATAAGGAAGAGGAAATATGAACAAAAGAGGTGCTCATTTAGAGGGTTCCCAAGTTAATATTATAAAGTATACCTTTGAGGGAAATCCACGTTTTCGGCTACATTTCCTATTAGGCCTCAGCTCCCTGTCATTCTGAGGAGGTCTGTCACCTTCCCCTTTTGGACTTGTAGTAACGTCAATGTCTGAAACCTGTTCTTGTGAAGCTGAATTCCCTAGTTTGTCCTCAATGCACGGCCGAATTCTCAGACTAAAAGATGCCTGCTTTATTAAATAGTGTAGCATATTAATTTCTTAATACAAACTCCTGTTTAACATACAAGCCAGCCTTGTAAATAAATATAAAAATTTACCAGTCCATGATTTAGAAAATTAATCCACCTTCTCCCCAAGTGGCAATAAAACTTTAGACTTTTAAATTCCCATAGACTAGACTATTGGCTTATTCTAAATAAGTATCATTTCTTAGGCAATTTCCAAGCTATACAACAATCACTGAAGTATATTTTAACATTTACTGTATGTTACTGATTTTCAAAATGTCCTGATTTTATGCTATGAAAGAAAGTCTCATCTTGGTGAACACTATACACACTAGCATATACAGATAAACTATTATAATCAATTATATCACTTCCCACCCTTCTCAAACACAATTCCTTTATGCACATGCCCCCACCCTTCATTTCTGCTAGAATGAAATGTGAGAAAGAAATTATTCCCACACACTACTGTAAACAGAAAAACAATTTTCCCACAGTAGACTGCATTCTTCAACAACCGTTTGGATCAAGCCCTCTGAGCACCTCCTGGTGAAAATAATGGGAGAGAAAAAAAAAATTCAAGTTTCCTCTTCGAATCAGGAAGGGCAAGGATGAGAAAGGAGGCAGATAAGAAACTATGCAGGGCAATGCTGAAAGGAAACAAACCCTCAAATTCCTAATGCTGGCTAGAAATTGGGAACATACCTCAGAAACAAACGATACACATGGTCTATCCTTTCACAAGAAAGGCATTACTGACTAGAGGGTTTCAAGTTTACTAATGCATTGTTATAGGTGCAGTTGCTAAAATTAAAATGTTTACAAGTATACTAGTTTCATACTACCTTTTATGAAGTGCATTTTACAAATCTTGCCTCAAAGTTCTGAAAATTTCTGATTATTTTCCCAAAAGACAGTATTTTGATACATCTCATTTTGCAAAGTTAAAATTTATATACTTTCCTCACTAAATAAATCCCAAAGTAAATGCTAACCTGTCCCATTTTCAACTCAGTTTATCAGCCGCCTGGTTTGGCTTCAGTTCTACACTAGCCTGACAAATGTAAATCCTAACAGCCTTCAAATGGGTCCTCAATGGCAGAGAAACTTGGGAGGCTTTGCCAAAAGATGACATGCCAAGCAATGATACTGTCCTCATGACTAGTACATCTAAAATGAATTTTAACTCTTCCAATGCCTCTTAAAATGAGCAAAGCTGTGCTTAACAATACAAATGAGGAAACCCAGGTTTTCGCAAGCTGAAGACCAGAAATTATTAATCAACCATTAAAACTACTTTTATGTTAATAAAGAAAACTTTTAAATTTCCACGTTCAAAAAGAATATATACAGCATTAACAATCTGAGGGTTTCTTCCCTGAGACAAATTTTTCATTAAGGAATGCCTACAAAAGTATTATTGTGAAAAATAAGGGGAAAGTTTGTATCTTCATTTCCAGCACTTTAATTACTAAAAAGCTGCTTACCGTGGCATCTGAAGCCTCAGACCGCACATCTATGTTTAGCGATGTGCTCTCAGCTACAGAACCAGATCCCACAGCTGAATCTATAGTCCGAACATCCTCCTCCTCATTTTCTCTAGCCTGAAATATTTTAGTGGTATAAATCATACAACTATTAAAAAGGGCAATAAAATGTTACAAGGGACGGCACGATTTTTTTAAAATATATTAACTCCTCTGGGGTGGCAATCACAATGTCATTACCATAGGTACACACTGATGTACTACAAAAATCACTCAGTACATTATGTAAAAGGTTCAAAACTTACAAGAATTTTCTGGAGAAATTTCATATATGACTTTTCTTGTTCTTTAAGGTGATCTATTAGATGAGTGAGGCGCTCAACATTAGCAGATCTTTCATTTTTCTCTACAAGGTCTTCCCTCATGGAACTAGCTTTAGTAATATAATCACGAATCTGAACAAGCCTGCTTACAATCTGCAGGGGAGATATTGGGGGGGATGGGGGGACATGAAAATAAACAGGATGTTAAAATGAGCATAATTTATTGAACAGCAACAACTTTATAGATTTTAATTTCAAATAACCAAAGATACTGCTAGGTTTATTGTATGAATTCATACATGCAAAAGATCTGAACCAAATTTACAATTTAATCAAAACTTAATAGGCAATACTAACAACTCCTATTTCTATTAATTTCAAAATTAGTTTTAATTTACATTACTTGAAAACTTCACTTTATAAAACTGCATATTAAACTTTTATATAAATTCTTCTAGTGTTTCTTTATAAATTTTAAAAATTAAAATACTTTTAAAAGAGTTATCTTTTCAAATGAATTATATAATCATTTAAAGAAATTTCTACAACAATTAATCACATTACTCCAACTTCTCTTTACTAAAAATTAACAATACAGCATTTCACAGGTGAACAGAAAGTCTTAATTCACCTGACTATGCCACTTCTACAATCATTTTTGTAAAAAGACATTTACACAGTTTTGAATAAACCTGACAGGATTAATGAGCAAAAGTTAAGGAAGTACTTTGCGTGCAAGGTCGCTTCAGTCGTGTCCAACTCTTCGCAACCCTACGGCCTGTAGCCCGCCAGGCCCCTCTTGTCTAAGGTATTCTACAGGCAAGAACACTGGATGGGTTGCCATGCCCTCTTCCAGGCGATCTTTCCGACCCAGGCATCAAACCCTTGTCCTTCATGACTCCTGCACTGGCAGGTGGATTCGTCACCACTAGTGCCACATGGGAAACCTGGGAAGTACCTTAATTCTACCTAACTGAAATTCCTAAGTGTATAAGTATTTTTTAAAATCTTCACACTTCTACTCTGAGATTTATGAAATAATAAAAGAAATATTATCACCTGGCTGCTCTCCATTGCAGGCTCTCCTCTTCCATCTTCTTCAGAGACTTGACAGTTTTGCAAAAGGTCATTACTTAAAGCAGAAGCAAACAACTCTTTACACTGTGCTGATCCAATCATTTCTCTCTTTTGAGGACTTACAGTGGGATCTTTGCTCTTGTTAGTATTAATCTGCATAGGCAAAAAGTTGAAGGGCTTTCGGTTCTCACTAAGCTGACGTTTGTTGTTAGCAGCTGTTGCTCTACCTTGAGAATCACTTCCAATGCTTCTCTATACATGAAAGAAAAACCAAATCCCACAAACATTAATCTTTCAAAATTAAAAAAAAAATCCAATGTTCTTAGTCAGCTTCACCATCAGATAATGATTCAGGAGGTATATATAAAAGATCTGTCATAAGACTCAGCGCAGCTTCAGACCTACAAAATTCTTTCAGAAAAATACCAAATTCAATTATCACGTCCTATTCCTCACTCTGTCAGAGACAACTGAAATGATGGCTATGAGCAAGACTATTCTAAATAAAGTAGTAGGATTATGAACCATATTTATAACTCAGATTGCTAGTCATACTTGATCACAGAATATAACATAGGCTTTGGACCTAATGAATCAATGTTGATTAATACAAACATTAACATAAAGATGTGTCAACGTGAAGCACTATCTGATAAATCATTTAACTTAGTGCCCGGCATACAGTAACTGTTCAATAATTGATACAAAGGTGACTAAATGATACATGATCATCACCGTCATCATACCAGACTGGAATCTATCTTTATGCATATTTAGGGAAACTTTATCACGTAAAGATCAGACAATAAAATGTGAAGAGTTCATTTTCACTTCTACTTGCTTTTAGTTCTAAACTTGACTTCGGTGATTATAAATACAAATAACGGTTTTATTCTAAACTTGAGATAATAGCACATTCCACACTTAGCCAATGATAAAATATTCTAAACTGGATCTTCTCTTTTGCTTAACAGCTATCTTACCCAGTTAGTAGCATGCAAATTTTAGTTTCAAAATAAAATCATTTAAGCCAGCCAAACACTGTAATAATAAAGTTCTGAAAAACCTGTCCTCAGCAAGTTTAGAAATAAGGACTTTGTTGCCTTCCAAAGAACACAGTACCATCACCACTGATTAACATTCTTTCCATATGCACAGAAACTAAGAAAAAGAAATAAACAGTTCAATTTCATTAAGACAAATGATTTATCTATGGCAAGTACTTTCCATAGTCATAACTTGATTTGTAAAATAATTTACAAACCTGATCTAAATCACTGAAGTTTATCCGCTGTTTGAGTTTTTCTAGTTCTGCCTGCTCGGGAACAGACATCTGAGTCACGTATCTACTATGTGGAAACGTCAGTGAAGTCTTTGTTCTTCGTCTTCCAACTCCTGGCGATGACTCCGGAGAAATATCATTAGTTACCCTTTTATCACTTTCTACACCAAATTTTCTCTTATTCTTTTCTGATGACCTATTTGCCTTCTTCTGCTGGCCGCCCCAATCCTTTAAAAAAGTAAAGGCAAATGTTAATCTGGCCTCTATCAAATCAGGAAAATATTTTGGTATGCTTTAAAATTTTTGGTCTTTAAGTTAGAAATGACAAAACATTTTTCACATAAATACATAGTCTTAGAGACAATTACTTACCTGCATTAGCCCATTTTCCCTCTACTACATGTAGTCTAAATTTTATTAAACTGTGCTGAAATTATTTTAATTATTCAGAAAATAACTACTTCCCTATAATGAATCATTAACAAATACCCAACCTCTAACCCTAGCATCAGTCTAAATATTTTCAGAAGCATTTTTAAAAATGGTTCCTTACTATTTATAAATTGATTGGTGAAATAAAATTATAGATACCTTCACTGGTCTCCTTTAAAATCAACATGTATAGGTAGACAGATCAGGAATCAACTTGTGTTCTAAAGCAATTACTGTTACCTGAAGAAATGCTCCACTGTGTGATTCTAGGCAATTTATTTAACCTTCATAAATCTGTTTCCTAATCTCTAAAATAGTGTCACCTTTAAAATACAATTTAAAATAACATATATAAAACATCCAGCACAGTGCCTAGCATGTAGTAAGCAATAGATGCTAACTACTATTATTTTCTATAGGGAACAATAATGTACTATATGATAAAGTCTGATATGAAATGATTAAAAAAATATGGCAGAAAGCAAAGAACTAAAGAGCCTCTTGATTAAAGTGAAAGACGAGCTTTAACCGGGGTGGGAGTGCGATGACACGTGCAACTCTCGAGACAGCAGATTCTGAGCTAGCATCCACCGCCTCTAGCCAGGAAAGTCAGGAGTAAAGGCAGCCCTTTGTTCCAAGGGCCCCATCGGGTTCGGATGACTTGGGACGCCACATCACTGGAAGCGGCAGTCCAGAGAAGGAATTTTTGAGATGAAGGTCGCTGGGTCCCACCCCTTTCCTGCGGGGTTTCCCTTTCCTGTCCTTAAGCGCACCCTCCCCGGTCCCTTGCCTCAGCCCTGCGAGCCTGGGCTGCAGACGGCGCCCCGACTCCCTACTCCTCCCTTTGGCCGGGCTCGGGGCGATCGCCCTCCTCTGGTGGGGCTCCCCGCTCCCCGAAGCCGGCTACTTTGCGCGGCCCCAGCTCGAGTTAATAAACAGTTAAGTTTGGAAGACTCAGCAGACACGTTGAGGGGGAGTTACCCAAAAAAATTAAAAAATAAAAAAATAAAGTGAAAGACGAGAGTGAAAAAGTTGGGTTAAAGCTCAACATTCAGAAAACTAAGATCATGGCATCTGGTCCCATCACTTCATGGCAAATAGCGCAAACAGTGGGGAAGACTGGGGAAACAGTGCAAACAGTAACAAACTTTATTTTTGGGGGCTCCAAAATCACTGTAGATGGTGACTGCCAACCATGAAATTAAAAGATGCCTACTCCTTGGAAGAAAAAGTTATGACCAACCTAGACAGCATATTAAAAAGCAGAGACATTACTTTGCCAACAAACGTCCGTCTAGTCAAGGCTATGGTTTTTCCAGTAGTCATGTATGGATGTGAGAGTTGGACTATAACGAAAGCCGAGCACCAAAGAATTGATGCTTTTGAACTGTGGTGTTGGGGAAGACCCTTGAGAGTCCCTTGGACTGCAAGGAGATCCAACCAGTCCATCCTAAAGGAGATCAGTCCTGAATATTCATTGGAAGGACTGGTGCTAAAGCTGAAGCTCCAGTACTTGGCCACCTGATGGGAAGAGCTGACTCATTTGAAAAGACCCTGATGCTGGGAAAGACTGAAGGCAGGAAGAGAAGGGGACAGAGGATGAGATGGTTGGATGGTATCACCGACTCAGTGGACATGAGTTTGAGTTAACTCCGGGAGTTGGTGATGGACAGGCAGGCCTGGCGTGCTGCAGTCCACTGGGTCGCAAAAAGTCTGACACAACTAAGCGACTAAACTGAACGTTTTACCAGAAAATGTGTTTATTTACTTAGCTATATTCACATAACACATTCAAAAGTTCTGTAAATTCCCACCTTATCCATATTGGAAGAATGTTTTAGTTTTACTTTACTAACACCTTTTGGGATATTTTTCTCTTTTGTAACAAAACTTCCTTCTCTACACACTGTCCCTCCAGCCCAATTCACATGTGGGTATTCCTACCAACCTCCTGTTCTACTGCTGCTGCTAAGTCACTTTAGTCATGTCTGACTCTGTGCGACCCCACAGACGGCAGCCCACCAGGCTCCTCTCTCCATGGGATTCTCCAGGCAAGAACACTGGAGTGGGTTGCCATATCCTTCTCCAATCCTGTTCTACTTACCCCACCCAATCTTGGCCACAGGTGACTGGAAAAGAGATGCATACCTAATACAAGTTAGGATAATCATACTTTAAAATTTCAAATTGTAACTAACAGATAACTAGTCAGTCTACAACAGCAGCGTAACTGAAAACTTTAGAAGGAAGGGGCAGCCACAGTATATCACATGGACCAGACGAGAGAGAAAACTGGTCTGTGAAAATAAAGTTGGGTTAAGTAGAGACACTCAGAAGCAAAGAGTTAGCAAAGTGAAAAAATAATTCTTGACAACTTTCTGATTGCTTTTTCTAGTCCCTTCCTAAAACCCAGCTATATTCCTTTATCTTATTTTCCTTAAAACATCTTTATATTCTTATAACAAATCTCCTTTTCAGTTTAAGCTAACTCAAGTTGATATGTTACGTGCAAACAAAAATGTCTTCAACTAATATACCAAATAGCCCAGGGTCATTTAATATATTGGCCAGCAAGAAATACTGTGTCTACATAGTTTCAATGAGGATGACTTGGCTAAGTCAGAGGAAAGTGGCATTTTAACATCAGTAGCCAACAACACACCATCAATAATAAGATATCTTACCATATTGTTGAGTCGGTCATCAACACTCTCATTGCTCCAGTTTGGTAAATCCTGATCATTCACACCTTCTTCAAAAGGACCTCCTCCTGTGGCCATACTGGCTTTTACAATTAATCTTCTGCAAAACAAGTCAAGACTAACTTTTTAACACATAAACTGTAATATTGAAATCATTCCATGAAGCTTAGCAATAGAAACAAGTATCAGAAAAGCTGATTTTATGAAATAAAAGAGGCACCGTCAACCACACACAAAATGATTTAGCTGCCACAGGCATAGTTTGTTTAGCATGCATTCAGTAGCTGAAGTGATAGGGAGAGGAAGGAAAAAACCTTGGAATATCCACTCTTTCTGCAGGCTTGCATCCTTTAAGGTTACTCAATTTAATTTATTTGACACAATCCAAAAAGGTAAAGAGGTAGGAAAAAGTTAACTGGATGTAAATGACATCACTTATAATAGCGATAAAAAGTAAAATTATCTAGGAATAATATAATTTTGCCCTATGTAAAGACACATTATTTTCTAAATTGAAGTACAGTTGATTTACAATGTTGTGCTTATTTCTGCTATACAGCAAAGTAATTCAGTTAAACACATACAAGAAGCACTATTAAACTCTATAAAAAAACGCGAGAGAAAATGTGAGTAAGTGGAAAAACATACTATCTCCCTTGATGAGAAGACTAAACATTTTTTCTGAATTTTAGACTTAATTAAATACCCACTGGGATTCTTGGAATTTGACAGAACAATTCTAAAAACCATCTGGAAGAACAAACAAGTTAGAAAAAAATTACCTGAAAAATAAAAGCAAGAGTTGCTGTAGTGGTCAAGAGAGTAAAAAACTAAACCCAAGATATTCAACCACATTAAGTATCTATCAGCACCACTCAAAAAGAAAATTCTCAAATACACCCAATTCAAAATATTTAATGACAAAAATTAACTATAGCTAACATCAATTTTGTTTACTATATGCCAAGTGCTAATGCTAAACATTTTATGTGTTTATCATTTAACCTTTGCAATAACTGAGTGGTAAAAGATGATTCAATTGATGGGACAATTTGTTAACAATGTCAAAAAAAGTTTATTTAAAGCTTTAACAGACTTCCTAAACTAGGATTCATCATCTTAAACACAAAACACAGAAAAATGATTTCAGTGACTATTTTCTCAATTCTCCCAAGGATGGCACATACCCAGTACCATTCCAGACACACAGAAGAATTAATTCATAGTAAACAACAGATGCCTTAGAGCATTAGAGCTTAATTCCCCCTCAGATGAAAAAGACTGCCTTACACCATAAATCAAGATACTATCCAGTAGATTAAAAATAGATGAATAAGATTAAAGAGTCAAAAGACAAGAAAAAAGAATGAGCTTTAAAAATAGAGATTTTACTAATTTGGAATGTGGAAATAAAAAGGAATATATTCAACCAATTTTACTCACGCACAAGTGAATCCTATGTATACTGAGAATAAATAGTAAATGACAAGCTGGGAAAAAAAATCTGAAAGAAATATGAAGTATATAATTAATATCTTTACTATATTAAAAAATGCTTGCATGAAAGCAGCTGTTGGTTACGGGGTAGGAATGTGATTTTTGCTCTTTACCTTATATATTTTCAGCAATATTTTACAACATTTTTTACACTAGAAATCTATTTAAGAACTCTGCAAAATAACTGATACTCATAAAGAGGTATGTCCATTAATTTCCTCTTTCATACTCGTTAGTGTTTGCATACACACTGAGGAAACCAGATCTGAAAGAGACACGTGCACCCCAATGTTCATCGCAGCACTGTTTATAATAGCCAGGACATGGAAGCAACCTAGATGCCCATCAGCAGATGAATGGATAAGGAAGCTGTGGTACATATACACCATGGAATATTACTCAGCCGTCAAAAAGAATTCATTTGAACCAGTCCTAATGAGATGGATGAAACTGGAGCCCCTTATACAGAGTGAAGTAAGCCAGAAAGATAAAGAACATTACAGCATACTAACACATATATATGGAATTTAGAAAGATGGTAACGATAACCCTATATGCAAAACAGAAAAAGAGACACAGAAATACAGAACAGACTTTTGAACTCTGTGGGAGAAGGTGAGGGTGGGATGTTTCAAAAGAACAGCATGTATACTATCTATGGTGAAACAGATCACCAGCCCAGGTGGGATGCATGAGACAAGTGCTCGGGCCTGGTGCACTGGGAAGACCCAGAGGAATCGGGTGGAGAGGGAGGTGGGAGGGGGGATCGGGATGGGGAATAAGTGTAAATCTATGGCTGATTCATATCAATGTATGACAAAACCCACTGAAATGTTGTGAAGTAATTAGCCTCCAACTAATAAAAAAATTAAAAAAAACACACACACACACACACACACACACACAAAAAAAAAGAGGTATGTCCAGTGAACTGACTCATTTAAATGAAACATTTTACAACTACCTTTTTCTAAGATGCACTGATGTAATTTGTAATATTAAAGAATAAGAGCTCAAAAAAATACATAAGCAATAGAGATGAAAACAATACCTAACATTACAAAAGTAATTTATCTTAAAGTGGCGATTAGAAGAGAAATTACTAAAATATTTAAATAAAAACTCTTACCAATTTTTTGGTAAAATACAGTATGTTGCATTTTCTATCAGTAGAGTAATAATAAAGTAAATTTACTTTAAGATAAATTAAAAATACATTCAAAGAGATGTTTTGTACTCATTTTTTTATTATGATGAATTCCTCCTAAAATGAGCTTTTCCTAAGGAGCTAGTGATAAGCTAAGGACTTTGAACACAACTTTCTAAAACAATTTAAAACATACATTAAAATTAGTCTGGGGAAAATATATCAACTATTTCTTAAAAATCATTTTTAAAGACCATTTACTAAATAAAGTCTACAAAGTTTATATACAACTTTGTCTACTTGTGATTGACTTAAGATGATATTGAGTATTTATAACTCAGTAATAATGATACCAAATGGTTGAGAAGGCATACTCCTACAGAAGTAAAATTATCAGCATGAAGCTACTGAAGTTATTGACTGTGGATCCATTCTCAGTGTATTCAGCTGATTTCTCTATGGGAGTAGCTATCTCACCCTATAACAGGTAGAAAACAAAGGCAAGTCATTTCTTTCTTATGTTAACCTCTTTAACCTCTTCAAAGTCACCTCGAAAACTACTGATATCTACCCTCAATTTTATTCTGTAAACACATTAATATAATTTATATAGTTTTTGATTATGTTATGATTATTATTATAAACTATTATTTGTACAGAAAGACTTTTAATAATCAAAACACCAAGTGTGTAAGAAAAGAGGACCAATGCGAGGAAGATTTTTATGGCGGAATCAATATGGCTTAGCGACTATAATGAAGTGGGAGACAAGGCAGGGAGAAAGGAGTTAAAGGATGACCCCTGGGTTTCTAGCTTGAAAACAGGGTATATGATGATACATTTAAAGTAATTTGAAAAGAAACACATTTCCGTTAATGAGAGAAAAAGATGAACTCAGTTTTAGAGACATTTGAGATATCTATCGCATACCCAATTAAATCTGTCCAGTGGGCAAACAGCCATCTCTCAGAAGTGAAATCTAGGCTACAGAGATGTGCAAATCATCAATTCATAAAAGAATGTAAAGTGGAACAGAAGGCTCATGGAGAAGATAAAGAGTAAGAGAAGACTAAACCTGGAAGGACATAGATATTTAAAAAAGGAAAAGAACACTTAGAAGGTACAGAAAGACAAGAGGGAAACCAAAACCAGGAGAATGTATCAACAACGGGGAGAAGTGTGTAAAGAAGGCGGGTATGATAAGAATGCCAAGTATTACTTTATCATATAAACAAACTAGTGAGAAGTGTCCATCTGGATTTAGCAACAAGGCGGTTACTGACAACCTTGGTAAAAATCAATTCCATAACCGAAATGCATTTATTGATGGGGAAGAGAAAAAAATTAAAGGAAGTCATTAGGTGATTTTTTTCAAAACACCATTCCATGAAGGAAAGCAGGCAGAGAAGGTGAAGTAGAAATATTCCTTAAAATGGAGGTATCTTACATATGGTAATGTACAGGTTTCAATGCTACTCTCTCAAATCATCCCACCCTCTCCCTTCCCCCACTGTATCCAAAAGTCTGTTTCCTTTGGGGCCCTGCAAATAGGATCATCAGTATTATCTTTCTAGATTCCATATATTCGCATTAAGATATGATATGTCTTTCTCTTTCTGACTCACTTCACTCTGTGTAATAGACTCTAGGTTTGTACACCTCAGTAGAACTGACTCAAATGCGTTCTGTATGACGCAGGGAACCCAAAGATGACGCTCTGTGACAACCTAGAGGGGTGGGAGGAGACATATGTATACCAATGGCTGATTCATACTGATGTATGGCAGAAACCAACACAATATTGTAATTATCCTTGCAATTAAAAATAAAATTTAAAAAAAATACTAATAAAACTGATAAATATATATATAACCGGGGGGGGGGGGGGGGGGAGGGAGGTATCTTGAGTACATTTAAAATTTGCCAGGACAGCACTCATAGAGGGAGACAAAGATGCAACTGTGTGTGGTCTCTGAAAAACTGGGAACGACTGGGATCTAGGGTTTAAGAAACATGATTAGCATTAGATAGGCAAAAGAACACCTCTTTCACTGAAATGAAAGAAAGAAACGATAGAATTGGATACAGGCTAGTTAGCAGATTTGGTGGTGGGAAGTTGAAAGAGTCTGTTAATTGCCGTGAAGTAAAATGGATTGCTCGGTAAATATGTGAGGGTAAGATGTCTGAGCGGCTGGGGAAGTGTGACGAGCAGCACTAAGGGCTCAGATGAGAGCAGAGAACATTCACTGTTAGCACTAATACAACACTAATCTGCAGTTTCCACTTTTTTCCCCAGAAGTGCTCATCAGCCTTGATATAAAGCAGCGGATTCCACTGAATCCGTCCAAGGTTGGGATTTTGCCAGGCAGGTTTAATAGAAAAACAATGAGATGGAAAAGCTGAAGCCACTGGAAAATAATTAGCACAAGTGATGGATGACCGTGTGTGAAGAAGAATGGAGATAAAATTCTTTTACTTCAAACAAGCACTTTCATCTACCCTATGACCTACTAAAGTAAGTTGAAACTATTATTTATAAGTTTCATTTTGCTATTTTTGACAGTCTTATTTGGTTTCCTCATCTTACAAAGATATGAAATGCAAAAATACCATGGCAATTTACAAGCTACTTTCAGTGACTGATCTTTCTGAAGAAAATCCTGTTGTAGGAATCTTACTATAAGTATTACAGATATCTAAGTAGAATATCACAGTATTAATTACCATGAAAATACCCATGACTGATTAAAGTTACCTTTGAAATAAAAATACAAATTAATCAAGAAAAGAAAAACTTATTTTTCCTAAAATCTTTAAAATTCAGATATTATTTCTCAAATGGTATTAAATGACTCCTAAGTGTCTTTGGAAATATCTTACATCTCAACTGACATTTGTAAACCAAGGTTTTAGAAATTCTCATCAAAATAAAGGATTTCCCTGGTGGCTCAGGGGGGTAAAGAATTCACCTGCTAACGCAAGAGATGCAGATTTGATCCCTGGGTTGGGAAGATTCCCTGGAGGAGGGCATGGCAACCCACTCAAACATCCTTGCCTAGAGAATCCCATGGATGGAAGAGCCTGGCAGGCTACAATCCATGGGGTAGAAAAGAACCGGACGCAACTAAGTATATCCAAATAAAACACTGTAGAATGTATACATATATATATATATATATTTTTTTTTTTTAATATTTGCTTAGAGTCACAAAATAACCAGGGCTGGTATCTCATATTATCTGCACAAGTTTTCTAAAGATCGAATTAGCTGGCCTTTTTCTTTTACTAATTATATAAAGGAAATATCCAGTATACTCTTTTGAAAGCCTTAACATAGTACACAACCATCCTAGGCACTTTTAATGGAAACTTAGAAGAAAACACATAAGTTTCTGGCATTATGTGTTGTTTAGTTTCATTTGATGAATTTCTCAATTTCTTCTCTGTACCTAAAAACCATATAGATCTTTTTCCATAGTTCTTTGAGCTTGACACTTACTAAAAATTTCAGTAATTCTTTTAGAACTTAAGGTATCTCTATATAATTACTCTTTTTAGTATATGTGCTGCCGAAGCGAGCACATAATTACTCTCTTTTTAAAAAAACAAAAGCTCTTTAGGTATTAGGGGGAAAAGGATGAACAGACTGCAATACAACACTCAATTTGAATCAATACAAATTTGATTAGACCTCACTATGTACCAAATACTACACTGGGTCTATCTTAAGGTACAGTTACTCTGTGTAGAATGTTTCCACACCAAGAAAATTTAATATAGCCTCGCTCTCTAAAAAAGCAAATGAGAACCCTGAAGTCAACTAAATTCGGCTTGTTAAAACTTCTCCCTCTCTACAGTTTATATTTGAAATCTGTCACTTCCTTGTCATTGATTACATATACCTCCCTAGGCAAATCTATACATCCTCCTATAACCAATCCCAAACTTCAATGCCATTCCATCCCATACTCTCTACTAGTAACAGCTCTTCCTGTGATTCCTTTCCACTGGACCATTACAAACTCACTCCCTATACATCCTCTATCTATTCTGAAACATTCCTCCTACTTCTTTGGCTTCAATAAAATCCCAAACCACTCTGAAAGCACTATTTCCTTAGAAATCCTTTCTAAAAGACGTTACTCTTCCTAGTCTCTCAGATTCATGGGGAAAGAATATCATTTACAGACTATTCTTATTTGACAATGCTTGACCTTCCTCTTTTAAACACGTTAACCAACAAAAGCACCACTCTATCTTGGGTACCATTTCCTACTGTTCACCCCAAGACATCTTACACTTTTAACTGGCTTGTGGTTTTCACTCTCCACGTCACTCTCTGCTTCCATGACCTGAACATTTGTGATGATTTTTCTAAGACTCTGACCTCAGTTACAACATCCATTTCGTCTGCTCTATCCCAATATTATTTCTACTCTGGACAGATAATTTGTTCAACATCCTAAAGTTCTGAAATACCTCTTTCTGAACCTAAGTCCTTGCATCCTGTTTTGCCTCACCTGCACATTCCTGCTGAACTTGAACTTACCCCTTGGCTCTGCTGAATACCTCCTGTCCCTTGATCATTTCTCTTTCCAAGAATCCATTCACCCCTCACTTTCTTCCTTAACCCAAGAATGCTACTTCCAAAAATGCCTTGCTAGCATCCGTGGCCTCCTCATCAATTTGCCTATTTTATCAACTCAATTCTGCATAAACCTCATTACTCATTCTTTCTGTTTGTTCTCTCAAAACTGTCAAATACTTATAAAATGGCATTGACTCTGTCCACTATTAAGGTATACTACACACTGACACTTTAAAATGTAGGTTTACTCCTTGAGGTAAGGCACTTTATCTGTTTTGCTCACTGTTCTATCTCTAGTACTTTGTAGCCATGAACTCACACACTGTACACACTCAGTTAAATTTGTAAGATGAGTGTACTGCTATGTTACCGTGTTACCCTTTTCTGGCTTCTTAATAAATTCCCTAGTGTGATGCCGAACACTTTCTATTTTTTCCAAATCTCACATACATTTACCTCTTTTCCAACAAATGGCCAAATCTCCTATTGAGAAAACCAAGGTCTTTTAAAGCGAGTTTAACTCAACTGCTTTGTATTCTTATTCTATTTTATCCATCTTCGCTAAAGTGTTAAAAGGAGAATTATTTGTGACTGATTTTGTAACTTTTTATTTTACCAAATACTCCAGTGCTAAAGACTCTAAAATACAGATGTATATCTGACATTTCCTCTGAGTTCTATTCTTCTTGTCTTATTCTGTTATAGTCTTTCAACTAACAGAAAAAGATACCAAGAAGT
This sequence comes from Cervus canadensis, assembly GCF_019320065.1. Classification (NCBI taxonomy): domain Eukaryota; kingdom Metazoa; phylum Chordata; class Mammalia; order Artiodactyla; family Cervidae; genus Cervus; species Cervus canadensis. The sequence continues at coordinate 17,871,554 of NC_057416.1, forward strand.
ACAATTAAGATATAAATCAATGGCCAATCTATATTCTTATGACAACCCATTGCATAAGTGTGTTGAAGATTTGTCTGCTTTCCTAGAAAGCAAGGATATAGTCATCATATTTTGAGAATTAAGCTGTCTTTAAAATTTTAACAGGAGAATTAAATTTTCTGAAATCTTTAAAAAAGAGAGTAACTATTGCTAAAATGGTTCTAACAAAAATTTCTTCTAATCCTCAGGGTGAGGATTAATTTCTAAACTGTCCTTAACAAATAATTTCTTAACTTTCCCTCAGTGAACTTACATTGACTTCTTCCTGCTGGTCAGAGAGTATCTTTATGTAGCCAGCATTTGTGTATAGAAATGCCCTATGCATAGAAACTAAAGTTTAAAGTAAGTTTAGACAACTGAAACTAACAAACTTCAATCAACAGTATACATAATAAGCTCAAAAAGTAGAGGAGTTTGGGAATAAAAAATAAAAACAGCCAATTATTAGAAAAGTTGTACCAGACGACTTAAGAGTAAATCAATTTGGAACAAGAGGCTATCCAAATAGTTGCTACAGGAAACATTCGAACTCAAATGAGCAGATGAAGAAACTCTATGAAGACAAAGACATTTTAAGAAGTATTACATAAACTATCATAGCATCTAATAATTACGTATGACATGGCTCTTTTCAAACAGAAGTATGAAGACAGACCAAAGTGGCACTCCAAAAAGCAGGGCAAACAGGGCAGCAAACCTAGACCATTCGTTTACTACAGGCACTAGTATTTTATAACAGTATTCAGCATCAAGTCATCTTCAAATATAATACAAAAGCCAATAACATATACAATGATGTCAAATTACCTGTTTAAAATCTAGCTTTCGTAGCTCAGAAACGGCTCCCTTCCTGCTTCACAGTTCAAAGCTGTTGTGTGCTTATGATCAAAAAAAAAAAAAAATCATTTTAGCCCATTTCACTGTGATGTACAGAATACCAAGTACTATTTATAATCTAAAGTGTGCTCAGAAAATCAACGGAAAAGGAAAAATCCAATTAATCAATATTTTAAATTCAACCTACTTTCAACCTTTAAGAAAACAAGGCGATAAACAGGTTTAAATCCTCCAAACCTGTTAAGAGTCTACCAAACAGCACTGCGATACCTTAATATCCACTTGGGAATACAATGAAATTATAATGTAAAAACACTATAATGCAATCATTATACAGATTTCTCCATCAATGTTAACGCCAAAGATTACTCTTCAGATTGACCAAGTCATTACCTTCCTGTCACGCAAAACTATTCCAGAACTTTGCATCCCCGTTGATGAGAACATCTTTATTTAAAAGCTAGCTACTTCATTAAAAAATAACCCTGTCGCTACAGAAACGCAAGTTTTACATTTCAGTTCAAAAACTCAGAATTCTAATGGTTTCCTGCGGCTCTATATGGGAAGGTGTTAGGGAAAGAAAGGAGCAGGTGCTCCCGCAGCTTTACACCACCACCCACTCCAGTAACCAGAGAATAGCACAAGGCGGAGTCTGGAAGGCAGTTACGGGGCGGGGGTGGAAGGGGCGCCCAGAAACCCCGCTTCTTCCAGCGTCAAAACACGATCCATCACCCGTAGAGCCGCCGCCACAGACCTCGAATTGGTCCAAAAAAAAAAAAAAAGAAAATTATTTTTCAGATAGGATGAGCTCTAGAGGAATGAGCCGCGGGGCTTAAAAGTTTGGAGGCCCCGCCTCCCCAGCGGGGCCTACGACCTAATCCCCAAACACTCGTTTCTGCAGAGCAAGCAACGTTCCTCGAATCCATTTGGCACTAGTATTTCCCTCACCCGGGGCCCATCCAAACTGGACCTGCAGTAAGGGATGGCGAAGGGGCGCCGCGGGAGGGCGGAGGGAAGCGCGGTAAAATTAGCATTCGCCTCGCCAGTAGGAACCCCAAAGTCAGGAACGCCTCCCCCGGCCCTTCAGCTCTAAAAACGCCCGGGACGGCCTAAGTCCTGCTGCTCACGGCCCAACCCCAAAGTAGCATCGCTCCTCACCCGCTCTTCTCCACTCCAAATTCTGGAGCTCGAGAGCCCCACGGAACGGAATTTGGGGAGTAGGGTAGAAGAGGCGCAGATTATGGCCCACTAAGGCCCCTTGCTATGGAAAACGAGACCCCCCCCCAAACAAACCGTAGCCCCCACTCCACTTCCTCCACTCGCGAGGGACATTCCTGGAGCGCCCGAGTCCCCACGGCGGTCTCCTCCCCGGGGCCAGCAAGAGGGGCGGGGAGGCAAGCAGGGGGTCCTGCAGTCGCCGACGCGTCCCTAGATGCTCACCCCGAGATCAGCATCGCTCGGCCCGGGGGAAGGGGCAATCGGCCCATCCAGAGGGACGGGAAGCAAGCAGCAAGGCGCCCCAGGAGCCCCACCAGAGGCGTGGGCCCGAGGCCAGGCTCTCCAGGATCAAGTGTCCCAGGGCCGTTGCTCTCCCGCCCCGGCGCCGCGCTGCCCTCGGTTGCCAAGGGCTGGGAACGCGCAGGCATTACCTGTAAACGAAGCAGCCGCTCCTGCCAAGGGCGGAGTAGCGGTCAGCCCCACCACGACCCGCCACCGGCAGCGGGCCGCCCTTAGAGACCGCAGCAGGGAGAAGCCCCAAGTTCCCTGGCTGCTTAAGGGCCCAATGGCCGCCTCCTCTACCTCAGCTCCTCAGCGTCAACCGCCGCAACCACCGCCATCTTAGGATCTCATTGTGGTGGGAGAAGAGGGGCGGGGGGACTGCAGAGGGGGCAACGCGCCGGGAGACATGCGCCGTCTCCTCGGCAACGGCCGCGCGGGGGCGAAACTCGCCCTGGCGGGAGCCGCAGTGCGATCCGCGCGCTAGACCGGAGTCATGTGACCCGCTGGAGTCGGTGGTGTCACCTCTCTCTCCGGAGCCCGGTGTCGAGTCCACAAACGAACCACCAGAAACTACATATCCCAGAATGCCAGGTCGCTCTCGGGTTACACGCGCCCGCTTGTTCGCCCCGAGGGATGTGACTACGAATCCCAGTATGCTCTGCGCTTCCGGCTCCTCCAAGAGGAGGCGAGGCCTCTGAGGAAGTGGTTGGAGACCCGCCTTGGCAGATGGAAAACGAGCGGAGGCGCGTTCCGGGTTTCCTTGCCGGGGGAGTGCCAGGCCCTGGAAGTGCCGGAAGAAGGAGAGAGACCAGAAACTGGGGTCGCTCTCCACCCGTGTGTGGGTCCGGAAGGGATGGAACCAAAAGGGCCTTTACAGTAAAGTCTGGGCCTAATTTTACACCTGAGGAGATAAACCCACGCAAGTTTATTAGCCGAAATCGTCCAGTTGGTCAGTGGGAGCATCATCAGTCAGTAATTAATGCCAGCTTGAATTCATGCCTTGCTGGACTTAGAAGAGCCAGATGATTTTCATCAAAATTGAATCTCAAGAAGTGTTATCTGAAACTATAGTTTCTGAATTTCCCTGTGTATATATTCTCTTCTCTCATCAGCGACCCTGTTAAGGTTAGTAATATATTGACAGGTTCTCTCCTAAACCCCCCAAATGCGGTAAAGTGATAATTAAGGTCTTTGATGTGGCTAACTGAAAGCTTTAAACACTGCTCAACTTTTCTTGCTTGCGAGAGCATTTTATTTTTCGACAGTTTGCAGTTGCGGGATAGTTTTGTTTTAAACAAAATAAACGTAGGAGGAATGAAGAATACACATCTGAGTTCCAAGAGCAAATTGTTCTGTCACCAATAAAAATTGTTCGCAAAACCGCTTAGTAGAACTGCATGTCAATACATAATTTAGATAAATAAAGCCCTTCCTGCTACTGTAATTTGCAACTGAATCTAGGTTCAGTTTCAGTGCAGTGATCCTTGACACTTCGTTATACATTTTTAAGTACTTCTTTTACTATTTAGGTAACAAAAACTTAGTCCCGGCCCTTTGAGAGGTATTTTATTGAATGATGCAGAAATAAGGTATGATGTAAATAAATTCTTTTTTATAAGAAAACAAAGTGCTATGGGAACTCACACCACCGATGGGGTAATGGATTAGGTATTTACTCTAGTCCACTAAGACCTTGGGCAAGTTAACCTTTCTGAGCTTCAGTTGCCCCATCCATGAAATGAGGGACAAGAGTTAGTAACGTTGCCTACCTTGGAAGGATTTTTTTATTTCCCCCCCTTAAGGTAATGTTAATTCTGTACTGGACACTGGTTCCAGCATTTCATCTGTTGTAATTTTAATTCTCACAACTGTCATGAAGATAACTGGTTCTGCATCAGTTCCATTTTACTAATGAGAGGTTAAATAAATCGTCAAAGTTCTGACAGCACCAAGTGGGAGAGCACAGGTTTAAACTGAGGTCTGCTGACCCCTTGAAAGAATTTTTTACTTAAGAAAATGCATGGGAAAAAGAAAGAAACCGTCATTATCACCATTTTGTTTTATGCCTATAACACATATACATAAAACAAAATGGTGATAGAAGCTACTGGCATTGAAACAATTCAAATGGATTCAAAAGCACTACTGAAATCATTGTGGTCATTATTTTATTATTATTTTTTTAATTTATGAACCCTAAAAAAATGCTAATACTCTTATGTCTGGTGGTGGGAGGAGCCTGAGAAATGTTTATATTAAAATGGGGGCCTCAAAATAAGTATGGGCAGTGGACAGAGGAAAGAACCCCAAAATGATGAAATTATCCCCAGTTTCTAAAAATTTCACATCTGATTTAGAAAACAACAATGCAAATAAACCAGTTTAGCATCGGTAGTGTTAGTGTATGAATACGACAAATAAATGATACAGTAAGTGCTTAAGGAATGCAGAGAAAGAGTATGTTCTATTGAATGTGTGTGTGCTCAGCCATTCGGTCGTGTCTGACTCCGCAACCCTCTGGGCTGGTGGTAGCCCGCCAGGCTCCTCTGTCCATGGGATTTTCCAAGTAAGAATACTGGAGTGGGTTGCCATTTCCTCATCCAGGGGATCTTCCGTACCCAGGGATTGAACTCGCGTCTCTTGCATCTCCTACCTTGGAAAACAGATGCTTTATCACTGGGAAGCTCTGTTGAATTAAGTATGTCACATTGCCTCAAAGATGGTGATAGTTATATGATATCTATGTAGGGTGAAATTAGGGGCAACACCCTGGTGGAAATGTAAGTAAGGAATGAGTGGCTTCTAAGAGATACAGGTTGAAACTGCATCTCAGTTTTCCACATTTAAGAAACACTGAACATATATTAAAGATGGGTGAGAAGGCCTAAATGGAAGAATGATGTTCAAGGGAAAAGAGCTATAAGATAGTATGTCCAAAATAAGTAATAGATAATGCAGAAGACAGACAGGGTCAAATAGAGAATTCATGTGGTGGGGAATGGGGAAACAGGAGAAGGTGGCAAAATGGATGAACAGGTTGGGGCCAAACTGTAAAAAAAAAAATCTTAAATGTTGATCTGAAAGGTTTGGGCTTTGTTCGATAGATAGTGTGGAACCAGATAAGAGTTTGGAAGAGGCAATGATATAACAAAGTAGTCATTTTAAGACTTTAATCTAGTGGCAATGTTTAGATGGAGAAGGAAATGGCAACCCACTCCAGTGTTCTTGCCTGGAGAATCCCAGGGATGGCGGAGCCTGGTGGGCTGCCGTCTGTGGGGTCGCACAGAGTTGGACACGACTGACGCGACTCAGCAGCAGCAGCAGCAGCAGCGAGAGGATGGGAGAGACAAAGAGCAGGTGGTAACTGGCATGAAGTAATTAAAGCCTGGCCTAAGGTGGTCACAGAATGAATCAAGTCAAGGGTTTGGAGTCTGATGGTTAACTAAATCAGTTGTTATGCTGTGTAAAATATCAAAGTGTATTATTGAGATTTAGTGTGACACTGACCAGGGGGGCACTTAAAATATAATGTTTTGTGCTATATTGTTTATCTCTTTAATGTGTTCTGTAAGTTCTTTATCCACAGATAGATTTTAAGTGTGGCTCGAGAAGAAACCCTCCCTTTATGCTTCTTTGTATCCAAATGCCTTGTGAAGTTCGTTTGTTTTGATGTTCATTAATTTTGATGTTCAGTTCAGTCGCTCAGTCATGTCCGACTCTTTGCGACCGACCCCATGAATTGCAGCACTCCAGGCCTCCCTGTCCATTACCAACTCCCGGAGTTTACTCAGACTCATACCCATCGAGTCGGTGATGCTATCCAGCCATCTCATCCTCTGTCGTCTCCTTCTCCTCCTGTCCCCAATCCCTCCCAGCATCAGGGTCTTTTCCAATGAGTCAACTCTTCGCATGAGTATTGGAGTTTCAGCTTCAGCATCAGTCCTTCCAGTGAACACCCAGGATTAATCTCCTTTAGGATGGACTGGTTGGATCTCCTTGCAGTCCAAGGGACTCTCAAGAGTCTTCTCCAACACCATAGTTCAAAAGCATCAATTTTTCAGCGCTCAGCTTTCCTCACAGTCCAACTCTCGCATCCATGAATTTTGATGTTCATTGAAGACAATTTTCGCAGTACTTAGTTTTATCCTGCAGGTGGCAATAGAACTTAAAGGAAAACTCTTCAGTGACCACTGTTTAATGTTCAGTCGCTCAATTGTGTCCGACTCTTTGCGACCCCATGAACCGCAGCACGCCAGGCCTCCCTGTCCATCACCAACTCCCGGAGTTTACCCAAACTCATGTCCATTGAGTCGGTAATGCCACCCAACCATCTCATCCTCTGCCGTCCCCTTCTCCTGCCCTCAATCTTTCCCAGCATCAGAGTCTTTTCAAATGAGTCAGCTTTTTGCATCAGGTGGCCAAAGTATACTACTATTATAACTGAATTTAAGATTGTTTTTATGTGATTTTTGATACACCCATGGAAATTATTAAGTACAATAAGAAAAGAAACACTGAAGAACCCAATTACTAACATAAAATGTAGAATATAATCTGTGTATTTAAGGATTCCTTTGCCTTCCACCAAGCTTGTTCCTCTTCTTTGCAGACATAAATACTATCTTGAATGATATTGGTGTTATAATTTCTTCATTTTCCTTGTGTAACTATTTTATATATCCCTAAATAGTATATTTTTTAGTTTTGTTTGTTTTCAACCTTCATATGCATGATATCATGCTGATTATTTTCTTGCTCAACTTGCTTTTTGACTCATTGTTAACATTTCTGAGATTCATCCATGTTGATGGTTAGGAACACAAGATCTATTAAGAGCAGAATGTAAAATTAATTTTTGAATAGTTCTTCAATTGAATATAACTGATTTTGTCTTTGCTATTTATCTTAGCTTTTTGAGTAAGATAGCTTTTTGATGAAAAAAAGAGATTGATCATGTCACACAGGACACTAGTTGGAGACCTCTGGCCTAGTTTTTTCACCTTTTGGTTAAATCTGAGCATTTTACTGCTCTGCCTTAAGTAAGCCCAGAGTTTCTCAATCTTGATGTGATCGACATTCAGGGCTGGATGTTCTTTGCTGTGGGGGGCTGTCCTGTGCATGGGAGGGTCCCTGGCTTCTTCCCATGAGATGCATATAGCACCTTGTCTCCCCAGCTGTGACAGCCAAAAATGTCTCCTGACATAGCTAAATACCCTCCAGAGTCGGGGGGGGGGGGGGGTTGAGGGCAAAATCACTCCCAGTTGAGAAACACTGTCTAGTGTTTGCAATGAGAAACCACTGTGTTAATTATAATTTTTATGTACCTCTTTTGCCCAAAAAGCCTGAATGAAATAATTACATTAATCATCTATAGTTAATATAAATAATTAAATCAATTAATTACTGTATAATTATATCACCTAATTATACCAAATCCACATGCATAAGTAATGTTTCAAGGCTCTTCTTACCATCCTCTGTTTCCCCCATATCTAATTACCATGACATCTCTCATTACTGTTTAACTCAGACTTTTTATTACTAGATGCCAAAATACCTAATCACCCCTTCCAACATATAATAATAACATTTACATCAGTCCAAACTGTTCTTTTCCTTCCTAACCAATTTATGGTCTTTTTCTTTCAAAATTCACTCAGTATTTGCAATCCTTGTGATTCCAACAATCCCATACATATTTACAGGTGATCAGCCTTTACATGGCTTTCCAGCTGTACAGTTATAATTACTATACCCTTCTTCATCTATGTTGCTTGTATATATTCTTGGGAGTCTGTATGTTTTTACACCTCCCTCTCTATTCACTGGAAACCTGATCAGAGCTGTAGTCATGCACTCCTGCGTACAATGCTTGCTTCCCAGGAAAAATCAAGTTAGAGGGGTTTAAAAAAGGGTTCTGGTGGTCCAGTGGTTAGGAGTCTGCACTTCCACTGCACGGATGTGGGTTCAACCCCTAGTCCAGAAACTAAGATCCCACATGCCGAGTAGCATGGCCAAAAAAGGGGCGGGGGTAAGAGGGGGAAACTAAAGCCCAGAGAAGTTAAGTCATTTGCCCAAGGTCACACAGGATGCTTCTATGCATCCTCCATGCTCTTGACCAAAAAATGAAAAATAAAAAAAAAAAAAGATTCTGAGTAGTAATAAAAAACTGGAAAGAAAATCTATATTTTTTATGAGCTTCCCACCAACCCTACAACAGAAAAATAGTAAATATAACTAGATGTAGGTTGTCAATAATTAAATCATGTAATTAAGTGGTAATTATGGAAAATTGTGAAAAAGTGAAAAGTGAAAGTGTTGGTCACTCAGTCGTGTCTGACCCTTTGAGACCCCTTGGACTGTAGCCCACCAGCCTCCTCTGTCCATGGAATTCACCAGGCAAGAATAGTGGAGTGGGGTGCCATTCCTTTCTCCAGGGAATCTTCCCAACCCAGGGATCAAACCCAGGTCTCCCACATTGCTGGCAAATTCTTTATCATTTGAGTTACCCAGGAAAGCCCTTATGGAAAGAAATATAGGCTAATAGAGATTTTGTGCCCTAACTCATATGAAAAATATTAGAAAGTTTTGAAAAGTAATCTTCAGCTTTTACTTTTCAAAACCTGTCATTAAAACTAAAATTATATGAAATAAGAACTCAACAATTGCCATGGGTATAAAGGAGTAATCTAGAGTAACTCAGTAAAAGATGAACTCTGGGTGCTTTTTTCCCCAATAAATAAGGAGATTGTAGGTGACAACTAGATTTGGTATATGCATGAAACTAAGGGTGGGATAATGTATCCAACATGATTGGGGTTACATTGAGTCATTTTTAATTCACTCCATTATTTGGGGAGACTCTATCTGTATTTGCTGTGATTTCTGCTCTTTTACCATAAAAATACTTCCCATACCGCATTCCTCCTTCCATAAGAAAGACTCTATGGTCAGGGAGAATTGGCAAAACGTGTGAACTCAGATTAATCAGATAAGAGAAGTCATAATGTTTTTTCTTTAGCAGAAGAGTACCAAATTTCCCGAGTTAAAAAGTGGGAGATACTGAATGATGGACACTCCAGTCTAGAGAAAGAAAAAAATAAAACCCTGACAGTAGGGGCAACAGAATGATGTAGGGCAGGGGTTGACAAGCTTTTTCTGTGAAAGGCTAGATATTAAATATTTTTGGTACTGTGGACCATACAGTCTCACCACTTAATAATTGTGCAGTGAAAGCAGTCAGACAAATATGTAATAAATGAGCATGGCTGTGTTCCTACATAACAATATATTGGAAATATACTGTTTTTTATATAAAATATTAAAAAAACTGAAATTTAAATTCTATATAATCGTCACAAGTCACGAAATATTAATCATCACCTAATTTTTTCCAACCACTTAAAAATATTAAAATAGGCAGTGGGCCTGATTTAACCCAGGTGCCATAGTTTGCTGACCCCTGATATAGAGTACTGAACTTTTAAAGTTTTTAGATAATTAATGATAGATCAAAGGAGAAGTTAGCAATAGAAAAAAAGTACAGTTTCACTACTTTGCAGGGTGGTCATTTTGTGAGGAATCTTTTGAACTAATGAAGAAAGGGAGAATATCAAGCAAACACAACAGAACAGTATTTGTAGGTGTCAGTTTGTTTCATTTTCTTATATATTTTCTTTTCCCCCATTCGGGATAGTTATAGGTATGCATTGTCTCCATGAAGGGTGGTCACAGTCAGAGACAAAAGAGAACATTTTCAGAAGAAAAAAAAAAATTAGGATCAGAGCAGTTTCTACCCCTTTGAATTTGTGGAAAGAAGAAGAACTGATGGGAAGTCAAAAGTTTGATGCTGTCCCTTGCATCTCTAAAAAGGAAGAGGGGGAAGATTAGCAGCAGTCTGTGTGGACTGATGACTGAGGAGAAGTCAGAGGGGGCAGGATCTGCAACAGGAATAGATGGTTCTCATTGCCCAGTGCAGACCTCACCTACCATAAGCCCCAGAAATCAATTCGAGTGAAACTGGGTTTCTTCAAGTCCATAGAATATAGTCTTGAAATCCAATTGGAAAAATAAGAATTACAGTTATCTTTCTCATGTAAGTTTGTGGCATAAGAAATATACCCACTAAAAAAAAAAAAAAGAAATATACCCACTTTACTTACACAGTTCAGATGTCAGCTATCTGAATGATCCCAAGCCCCCGAGGCTGCTGGGGTAACCCCATCGCCATCACAGACAGCAGGAAACCTAGTCTCATTTGCTAACATCTTCTGGAATCCTTGGAGCTTATGTTTTTCTATTATTTTTTGCTTCTGCTGAATTCTCAAGTCTAGCCTCTTCTGGCTATTCCTTTTCTTTATCCTACATCATTCCCAAGGCAAACACGGCCTCTTCCTCTTTATTTTCTCAAAATACCGTGGACACAAGGCACCTCTGTCTGGTAGCTTTTCACTGAAGAAAAGCTAACAGTACAAGGGGGTGAAGAGAAAGAAGACTTCGTGCTTCAGCAAACATCTTAAAAGTGGATATCAACACCCCTTTCTATAAAGATCTTTGGCCACAGCTGGAATTTCTCACTGGCTGCTGCTCATGAACTTTGTCATCTTGATGAATTCTTCACATTCTACTCCCCATTCTTATCTCACTCACTCCTCACTTTTCACCCTCTTCCTCTTGGGTTCCCCATGGAAACTACAAATTCTTCAGTAATTCCTTGTTATCAGAACAGTGTTTTTCCCTTGGTCTTGCTTCTAGCCTGTCCCAGCTAGACCTACCATTAAAATAAACAATGTTCTTCTTCTGCTATGAAAATTAATGTGACCCATTTCCTCAGCATGGAGTTCTAAGAAAGTTGTGCCTTCTTTGAATGCTGAAATTAACTGCATAAGACTTAATTACCCTGATTAGCAGAGACTGTAAGAGGAAACATGTCCCTCCACTTGCGTCTAGTCAAGGCTATGGTTTTTCCAGTGGTCATGTGTGGATGTGAGAGTTGGACTATAAAGAAAGCTGAGCACCAAAGAACTGATGCTTTTGAACTGTGGTGTTGGAGAAGACTTTGGAGAGTCCCTTGGACTGCAAGGAGATCCAACCAGTCCATCCTAAAGGAAATCAATCCTGAATATTCATAGGAAGGACTGACATTGAAGCTGAAACTCCAATACTTTGGCCACCTGATGCGAAGAACTGACTCACTGGAAAAGACCCTGATGCTGGGAAAGATTGAGGGCAGGAGGAGAAGGGGACGACAGAGGATAAGGTGGTTGGATGGCATCACCGACTCAGTGGACGTGAGTTTGAGTAGGCTCTGGGAGTTGGTGATGGACAGGGAGGCCTGGTGTGCTGTAGTCCATGGGGTCGCAACACGACTGAGCGACTGAACAGAACTGAACCACTTCCTTGACATCTCCTCCCTTGATATTCAAGAATGGAGTGGGGGATGCTTAACTCGGTTCTTAGGAGTCAGGCTAGTCAAACCCACAGTGGAGAGAGAAGGGCAGACTATGCCTGATTTTCAGGACGGGTCCCACGTTTTGTTCTGTGTTCCACTGCTCTCATCTTGTCATCTGTAAAAACACCCCTGTATGATCTGTGGCCGTCATTATCCCCTGCAGCAGTGATTCCACTTCTGGGCTCTCAGAAGCTTCTCATGGAGTGTTGGCGAGGGGAAGGTTGGGGGCACTGGGAAGATGTGGAGACAAGGAGTCTCCTTAAAATGTTATGCTCCAGGTTTAGGTTGCCCTCAGCTGCCATTGACTCAGGCTCCCACACTTTGCCTCTGATTAGCATAGATCCCTGGACAGGCTGTAATGATGTCCTAAGACTGGGTGACCCCACTGCCTTTGTGCAGAGCTGGCACAGCACCTCAGCAAGTGGATGAGAACATGCTTCTGGGGCCAGAATATTTCAAGCCAAACTCTAGTATATGTGACCACCTTTAGCAAGTTATTTGCCCTTTTTTTATGTCTCAGTTACCTCACTGGCAGAATGGGAGTAAAAATAAGAAATACATATCTCAAGGAGCTGTTATAAGGATTAAATGAATTAATACACAGAAAATGTCACCCAACTCACAGATATAAATGTTTACTGTTATTAAGCTTGCAAAGAAGGCTCTGTGCCAATACTGACTTGGGCCTCAAGTTTTCACGATCCATTCCTACAGCACATTTTAGCAGAGGTTTCAAAGCATTCATACTATACCAGTTTGGCTAAGTCACAGATGGCTTTAACTGTAGGGACTACTTGACTACCAGTGGGTACTGACACCAAGACAAGATCTCCACATAAAAGAAACTGGATTTTATCTTTTTTATTATGGAGGGCCATTTGAGTCTTATTAACAGAGGAGTGATGTGTTCACATTTGTTTTTATACAGATAAGTTTTTTTTTTTTAACTACATAGGAAATATTCACCATGGGAAGGAAACCAGAAGTAGATTGATCAAAGAGGAGGGACCAACAGATTATGGGCTTCTCTGGTAGCTCAGCTGGTGAAGAATCCACCTGCAATGCAGGAGACCCTGGTTTGATTCTTGAGTTGGGAAGATCCCCTGGAGAAAGGAACAGCTACCAACAGATTATGCTAAGCTAAGGTGTTGAGGATATAATTTGAGATTGCAGTGGTGATGAGGTTGTAACCAAGGGGCTGATGCTGAGAATTCAGATTTAGGAGGTAGATTCAGTAAGACTTACTAAGGAAATGATGGATGAGGGAGAGGGGTGATGTCTGATAACGCCAAGATTTTTGAACTGAATAAGTGAATAAGTAGGAGTTTCACCAACTCACTGTGTTCTCCCAAAGGAAAGCCTTTTCTTCTAGGGGAGCAGAAGAGAACGAGGCTATGAGTTGACTGTTGGTCAAACACCTCTAGAGTTACAGATAGAAATGAAAGCTGGAGTTAGAAATTTGGGAGTTGGTAAACACTGACTTTCGGTGGACTAGCAGAGGAAGAGTAAGGGACCCGTAAGAGTCTTCTCCAATGCCACAGTTCAAAAGCATCAATTCTTTGGTGCTTAGCTTTCTTTATAGTCCAACTCTCACATCCATACATGACCACTGGAAAAACCATAGCCTTAACTAGACAACCTTTGTTGGCAAAGTAATGTTTCTGCTTTATAATATGCTATCTAGGTTGGTCATAATTTCCCTTCCAAGGAGTAAGCATCTTTTAATTTCATACCTGCAGTCACCATCTGCAGTGATTTTGAAGCCAAAAAAATAGTCTTTTCACTGTTTCCTCTGTTTCCCCATCCATTTGCCATGAAGTGATGGGACCAGATGCCATGATCTTAGTTTTCTGAATGTTGAGCTTTAAGCCAACTTTTTCACTCTCCTCTTTCGCTTTCATCAAGAGGCTCTTTAGTTGTTCTTTGCTTTCTGCCATAACGGTGATGTCATCTGCGTATCTAAGATTATTGATATTTCTCTCTGCAATCTTGATTCCAGCTTGTGCTTCATCCAGCCCAACATTTCTCATGATGTACTCTACATATAAGTTAAATAAGCAGGGTGACATTATACAGCTTGGACGTACTCCTTTCCCAATTTGGAACCAGTCCATTGTTCCATATCCGGTTCTAAGTGTTGCTTCTTGACCTGCATACAGGTTTCTCAGGAGGCAGGTAAAGTGGTCTGATATTCCTGTCTCTTTAAGAATTTTCCACAGTTTGTTGTGATCCACACAGTCAAAGGCTTTGGCATAGTCAATATAAAGCAGAAGTAGATGTTTTTCTGGAACTCTTTTGCTTTTTCGATGATCCAATGGATGTTGGCAATCTGATATCAGGTTCCTCTGCCTTTTCTAAATCCACCTTGAACATCTGGAAGTTCACGGTTCATGTACTGTAGAAGCCTGGTTTGGAGAATTTTGAGCATTAGTTTGCTAGCATGTGAGATGAGTGAAATTGTGCAGTAGTTCAAATGTTCTTTGGCATTGCCTTTCTTTGGGATTGGAAAGAAAGCTGAACTTTTCCAGTCCTGTGGCCCCTGCTGAGTTTTCCAAATTTGCTGCCATAGTGAGTGCAACACTTAACACAGTATCATCTTTTGGGATTTGAAATAGCTCAGCTGGAATTCCATCACCTTTACTAGCTTTGTTCATAGTGATGCTTCCTAAGGCCCACTTGACTTTGCATTCCAGGATGTCTGGCTCTAGGTGAGTGATCATACCATCATGGTTATCTAGGTCATGAAGATCTTTTTTGTATAGTTCTTCTGTGTATTCTTGCCACCTCTTCTTAATATCTTCTGCTTCTGTTAGGTCCATACCATTTCTGTCCTTTATTGTGCCCATCTCTGCATGAAATATTCGCTTGGTATTGCCAATTTTCTTGAAGAGATCTCTAGTCTTTCCCATTCTATTGTTTTTCTCTACTTCTTTGCACTGATCACTGAGAAAGGCTTTCTTATCTCTCCTTGCTATTCTTTGGAACTCTGCATTCAAGTGGGTATATGTTTTCTTTTCTCCTTTGCCTTTAGCATCTCTTCTTAGCTATTTGTAAGGCCTCCTCAGACAGCCATTTTGCCTTTTTGCATTTCTCTTTCTTCATGATCTTGGTCACAAACCTCCGTCCATAGTTCATCAGGCGCTCTGTTTATCAGATCTAATCCCTTAAATCTATCTGTCACTTCCACTGTATAATCATAAGGGATTTGATTTAGGCCATATCTGAATGGTCTAGTGGTTTTCCCTACTTTCTTCAATTTAAGTCTGAATTTGGCAATAAGGAGTTCATGACCTGAGCCACAGTCAGCTCCCGGTCTTGTTTTTGCTGACTGTATAGAGCTTCTCCATCTTTTGCTGCAAAGATTGTAATCAATCTGATATATATAATGCATGCATGTATATATATACATATATATATATATACACATACATATATATACATATACACACACACACACACATATATATATATATATATGTACAGGCCAGAGCAGAACAGAAATTCAAGAGATGAGTAGGAGCAAGAAAATAATAATGTATCAGTTCCTATTTATGACTGGCTACTTTAAGCAATTTTATTGAAATTTATTGGAAACTGTGGGGCTCGTATAATCAAAAGGCATCTGGGACCATCAGAATTCAGGATGAACAGGAATTAAGGGAGCTCTGGAAAGCCAAGAAGTGGGAAGCAGAGGCCAGAACACCTGTGTCATAGCCTGGACCATCTGGCCAGCATTTGCCTCCTCTGCTCTCCTGGGATGCACAGCCTCCTCGTGTCTCTCCTTAAACAGGCAAATTCTGGAGAAAGCATTTAGCGCCCTCAGCCCACTGTCCTCTGGCTCCTGCAGTGGAAGCATAGAATTAATGCCCCCAAAAGTTATGCAGAAGCCCCAGACAGAAATAGAGATGCTATTAGAGATGAGGAATAGAGCTGGGAGGCAAAAGGACTGCAGATAACCACACTGTTCAGTTAACCAGACAGGGCTGTTGTCTGGGGCTGCCTGTTGACTGTGGATGATGCAGTACTGGTCACTGATAAGTGAATAACCATATGGTGGTGCTAGTGGTAAAGAATCCACTTGCCAACACAGGAGACTTAAAAGACTTGGGTTTGATCCCTGGGTCAGGAAGATTCCCTGGAGGAGGAAATTTCAATCCACTCCAGTATTTATGCCTGGAAAATTCCATGGACAGAAGAGCCTGGTGGGCTACGGTCCATGAGGTCGCAAAGAGTCAAACATGACTAAGCATCTGATCACAGCACATAAGAACCTTATGATCTAGAATGTACAACATTCCTTGGTTGTAATATGTATAATGTAGTATTTAAAGGACAGACAAAAAAAGGGGGGAGGGGAATAAATCGAAATAGGCGTTAGCAGTGTAATGAAAAGATGCTAAATGAAATTGCCTCAGAATAGGAAAATAATTATTAGCATTTTGCTCTGTTCTGACCTACAGATCAGAGTTGACTATCAGAGGTCCTTTGAGAAAAGTTTTCTGCAGGCTTAATGAACAGCATGGGCAAAGGTACAGAAACAGAAAGTACAACTTGTATTTGGGAAATGGCACATATCCAGTTTGGCTGGGGGAGAGGAAACATAAGTTTGTTCAGATCTTTCCTGGACTTTTTATTCTTTTGAAAGCTGAACAGTCCTTTTTAAGACACTTACCTGTTTTGCAAACCTACCTTTAATTCTCATATAGTTTGAATGATCTAAAACTCAAAATCTGACACTGAATCTCACCAGTTGAAGTTCATAGTTCATATTTTGGCCTCTTGTTCTCTTTTATGCTTTATCAATGTTCATAGTACCATAGCTACCAATGTTCATAGTAGCATTATTTACAGTAGCCAAGAGGTAGAAAGGACCCAAATATCCATCAACAGATGGATAGATAAATAAGATGTGGTATATACATACAATGGAATATTGTTGTTGTTCAGTCACTAAGTCATGTCCGACTCTTTGAGACCCATGGACTGCAGTACATCAAACTTTTCTGTCCATCACCAACTCCCGGGGCTTGCTCAAACTCATATCCATCAAGACGGTGATGTAATCCAACCATTTCATCCTCTGTCGTCCCCTTCTCCTCCTGCCTTCAATCTTTCCCAGCATCAGGGTCTTTTCCAGTGAGTCAGTTCTTCCCATCAGGTAGTCAAAGTATTGGGGTTTCAGCTTCAGCATCAGTACTTCCAATGAATATTCAGGACTGATTTCCTTTAGAATTGACTGGTTTGATCTCATTGAAGTCCAAGGGACTCTCAAGAGCCTTCTCCAACACCACAGTTCAAAAGCATCAATTCTTTGGCACTCAGCTTTCTTTATAGTCCAACTCTCACATCCATGCATGACTACTGGAAAAACTGTAGCTTTGACTAGGCGGACCTTTGTTGGCAAAGTAATGTCTCTGCTTTTTAATATGCTGTCTAGGTTGGTCATAGCTTTTCTTCCAAGGAGCAAGCGTCTTTTAATTTCATGGCTGCAGTCATCATCTGCAGTGATTTTGGAGCCCCAAAAAATAAAGTTGTCGCTGTTTCCATTGTTTCCCCATCTATTTGCTGTGAAGTGATGGGACCAGATGCCATGAGCTAAGTTTTCTGAATATTGAGCTTTAAGCCAACTTTTTCACTCTCATCTTTCTCACTTTCATCAAGAGGCTCTTTAGTTCTTCTTCACTTTCTGCCATAAGGGTGGTGTCATATGCATATCTGAGGTTATTGATATTTCTCCTGGGAGTCTTGATTCCAGCTTGTGCTTCCTCCAGCCGGGAATTTTGCATAATGTACTCTGCATATAAGTTAAATAAGCAGGGTAACAAAATACAGCCTTGACGTTACTCCTTTCCTAATTTTGAACCAGTCTGTTGTTCCATGTCCAGTTCTAACTGTTGCTTCTTGTCCTGCATACAGGTTTCTCAGGAGGCAGGTAAGGTGGTCTGGTAGTCTCATCTCTTTAAGAATGTTCCACATTTTGTTGTGATCCACACAGTCAAAGACTTTAGCATATTTAATGAAGCAGCTGCTGCTGCTGCTAAGTCACTTCAGTCGTGTCTGACTGTGCGACCCCATAGACGGCAGCCCACCAGGTTCCCCCGTCCCTGGGATTCTCCAGGCAAGAACACTGGAGTAGGTTGCCATTTCCTTCTCCAGTGCATGAAAGTGGAAGTAGATGTTTTTTTGGAATTCCCTTGTTTTATCTATGATCCAGCCTATGTTGGCAGTTTAATCTCTGGTTCCTCCGCCTTTTCTAAATCCAGCTTGTATATCTGGAAGTTCTCAGTTCATGTACTGCTAAAGCCTCGCTTGAAGGATTTTGAGTATAATATTTCTGGCATGTGAAATGAGTGCAATTGTATGGTAATTTGAACATTATTTGGCATTGCCTTTCTTTGGGATTGAAATAAAAACTGACCTTTTCCAGTCCTGTGGCCACTGCTGAGTTTCCCATATTTGCTGGCCTAGTGAGTACAGCACTTTAACATCATCATCTTTAGGATTTGAAATAACTAGAATTCCATCACCTCCACTAGCTTTGTTTGCAGTAATGCTTCCTATGGCCCACTGGACTTCACACTCCAAGATGCCTGGCTCTAGGTAAGTGACCACACCATCATGGTTATCTGGATCATAAAGAACTTTTTTGTATAGTTCTTCTGTGTGTTGGGTATCTATTAGTAGACTCTGCTCTCTTCTAACAAGTGAATGAATAATTCCTGCAACCATATCCACAGGTGTAATCGAAATGGTGATGCATCACCTCCAGATGACCACTTCAAGGGAGAATTTGTTGCCCTGTTGCTAGGTGTGCCGTCAGCCCCTTAAAGGGTTCCCTCAGTATAGAGAGCCACCTCTGGCCAAGGTCTCTCGCCTCCCTGGGCAGCCCACATGTCATGTCCCATCAAGCAGGGAGTAAAGTCCAGCTGTTTTGGCCCAAAAGAGTATAACCTGATGGGCCATATTAATTCAAAACTCTGCATAACCTTGGATGAAGGTTCTCCATTTATCCAAACCTGCTCCCTTCCACAGGGGTGGATCACAAGCCACTCCCTCATGAATATCCGAAGAACAAAACAGTTAGCTTCCTGGAGAATATAATCTGAATGGACAGACTTAGTTCCTTTAAAACCAGCAGGAGGAGAAAAACAAATGTTACCTAGGGAGAAACAAGGATACTAGAGCGTTTCTTGTTGAAATGATGCAAGTGAGAAGACAGTGGAGTACCTGGAATGCTACATACAGCAAAATACCTTTCAGAAACTAAGGCAAAAATATTTCCAGACATAAAATAGTGGAAAAATCAATCACCAGCATGTCTACACTACAGAAAAAGTAGTTTGAGAAAGTTCACTGAACTACATGCTAATGATTTGTACACTTTTCCTATGTGTATTTTTTGCTTCCGTCAACTGTTTACACTTTTTAAAAAAACAAGAATAATTTACATTTATCGTATTACGACTGTGGGCAGCTTTCTTCTCTTTACAGTCTGGCCCCTTAAGCCCTGACTGCCTTAGTGGCTCGCTGATGCTTTCACACAGATAGTCTTTTTTATTTTCCTAAGTTTTCAAGTTTTTCTTGGTAACAATTTTGTTCTGCTACAAGCACTTCCATTGTAGATCAAAGCAGAAGCTTCTGTTACCTTTCTTTATTGGAATATAAAATTCTCATTCTGCTCGATGTGTGAGTTTGGCATTGTTAGAAAATGAATTTAGGAGCAGGATTTTGTCTCCAGATTCACCTCTTCCCCATCTCGCAAATAATTCTAATCATTAAAAATCACTTTCTTCCTTCTCCATCTAAATTAGCAATATGTATGAAACTATTAGGGCTTCCTCAGTTGCTCAGCAGTAAAAAAATCCGAATGCAGGAGATGTAGGAGATATGAGTTTGATCCCTGGGTCAGGACAATCTCTTGGAAGAGGGCATGGCAACCCACTCCAGTATTCTTGCCTGAAGAATCTCATGGTCAGAGGAGCCTGGCGGGCTACAGTCCATGGGGTCACAAAGAGTCGGACATGACTGAAGTGACTTAGCTCATGAAACTTTTAATTATCTGTGTGTACGTATTGCTTCCTCACTCTCTATAGATTAAATTCACCAGGCTTGTTCTTGTTTCAAGACAATAAGAAACTAAAATTTATGTCATCTGTGTATTAGGTCCAGTTGTGAGTACTTCATTTAAGTTATCAAGTTTGAATCTTTTATTATATACTATTACACATAGGGGGTTTTATTGTTCCATGAACAATAAATATTTTTGAGCCTCTATTGTATGATACGTATATACTAGATGCTATGGATAGAGAAGCAAGAAAAAAGTCCATGATCACTCTTTAATGACAAGAGAAATTCTAGTACACGATATAGTGACGTGTGATATAAGAGAGTAAACACATAGGAAGACATCTAACCTACGTGGAGGGGCTCAGTGGACGGGCAGGTGGCCAGGGAAGTCTCATTTCACTCACAGAGGCTACAGAGGGATTATTGGAATATTAGAATAGGCAAATAAAGGGAAAGAAACTGGGATATATTATTTATACATATATAGGTGATGCTAGTGGTAAAGAATCTGCCTGCCAATACAGGAGATGCAAGAGACTTGGATTCGATCCCTGGGTAGGGAAGATCTCCTGGAGAAGGAAATGGCAACCCACTCTAGTATTCTTGCCTGGGAAATCCCAGGGACAGAGGAGGCTGGCAGGTTACAGTCCATGGGGTCCCAAAGAGTGGAACACAACTTAGCAACTAGACAACAACAATGCAGGGTGCACGCAACAGAATCAATCCCATCACACCTCCTGCTAAGGGCTTTGGTGCAGTACACATTCTGCCTTTCTCAGCATTTTTTGTGGCAGCATGTTAACAGATTCTGTTACTTACCTTAGTATCCCTCCAATAAATTCAATTGTTTTTTTACTCACAATGACTAAATAAATTTATTTTTTTAGCTTACAAGCAAAACAAAAACAAAAACCAGTGTAAATGAATTACTCTGAGATTGGGCTTTGATATTTCATAATCTTTGATTACTAGAGGTAGGGACAAAAGATCTAGTCTAAAAGTTCTAGAATTTTCCTTCAGTATCTCTAAGGAGGACACAGGAAAACACTTTAGTCTTAGAGAATCTCTTCAGTGTATACTCTTGGTTATGCACATGTGTGGGCACCTATCCTTTATTTTTGAATTAGTCTTAGTTGTTGGTAAAGTCATTCACATGCAAATGTAAAATTTTTAAATGTGGAGTTTAATACACCAGGTTCTGATCTTAAATGCACATGCAGAAAAATTAATTCCTTGTAATGAGCCATTTGTGGGCTAACAAATGAATCAGAATATGTTTGTGCACAATAAAACTTTTGCTCAGATTATGTAGCTATTTTGAAGTGAAACTAAGAATGGTATCTCAGAGCATTATATTTAGACTGTCAATTTTTTCTAAGAAATAAAAATCATTAAAAGCTGATTGAAAAATAAGGGCAACTTTTAAATCCAAATGTGCAAATACACTTTTGACAATTGCAAAAAAAAAAATTTTTTTTTAATTTTAAATTTTCTGCTCGTGTCCAGAAATTTTGTCAGGATAGCTAATAATTCTGGGAATTCTACTTTAAGACACAGTCATAAATGTATGAGTCATCATGTGTTTTCCAATTAGTTGGGTGATGTTTTAGGAGAGATAATATTTTAAGAATCTAAAAACTGGAGAAAAAAGCACACATAGAAATCAGATTTAGATACTTGAATGAAAAAGATTTATAGCAAATTTATCAAAGAAAGCAGAGAAGTTGTACTGAGGAGTGGAGTGAAAGCAGACACTTGTGTTACTGCCCATCTTCCTTTGGTATAAAATCGTATTTTAAAATGTGGTTTTACTTAATATGAGCTCTTGTTTTCTTTTTTCTGCACATATTTTTTACACAATATGGCTGAATTTCTTCTTCATGTATTTAATGTAAAAAATATGTTTTTAAATATGTTAGAATTTAATATTTATTTGGTTACAGTTTTTTTTTAAATGACATGATCTTATGGGAAGCTTCCTCTTTAAGGAAAGATGTTATTGTTCAGAAGCATAAAATATATGCAATTTTGAAGTCCTTGCATACACATCGAAAGAAAAACATTCCTTGGCCAGAGCTTTTTTTATTCTTTGCTGGGAAAATAAGTTGAATTAAGAAAACATCTTTTGCACTTTGCCCTGTTAAGCAACAAATTTTGAATTGGTTTGATACCAGAGGAAAAAAATTTCAGATAGGTGAGCAACCTCTGGAAAGAAGAGTAGTGAATAAGCATTTCATTTTTATCTTAACAGGGAAGCAGGAGAGGATAAAGGTTTTGTGGGACTTGAAGCTATACATTTGGGGACATCTGTCAAACGTCTGTTAAGATAACTTTTTACATGCTTCATGTAGCAGACCAAGAGGGCCAGCAGTCCAAATTTGAGCAGAACTGAGGGCTCTGGCCGGGAGTCCTCCAGCAAACAACAGTGCATTTGGAAAATTCCTTCTCTGGCATTTGGTCTTTCTGTTTCAGACCCTGTACATAACAGAGTTCACTCAGAGCAGCAGAGCCTCTAGGATATATAAGGGGTGAACGTAGGCTACTGTGGATCTCACAGAGGCCCTTTTCTTGACATAAGATGGTGGATGAGTTCGAAGGATGCAGGGTGAAGTGAGAAGGGTAGATGGCTCTCCCGGAAGCAGGAGCGGGAACCCATGAGGACGGACTGAAAGCTGTGTCAGCTCTAGTTGCCTCTGACCTTGGTGTTGTGGGTGTCCTGGAGAAACTGAACCCTCTGTCACGTGCTGAAGGAAGATCCAGGGGAAGCCAGGGCAGCTGCAGCTCTGGCAAAGATCTTATGCCTATGAGATGAGCCAACAGACAGGCAACAGTAGGAGACAGCTACAAATCCTGCCATGCAAGCCTCTCAACAGGAATCTCAACTGTGGCGAAGGATAGAGATTTCTGGGAAATGGAGTTTAGTCTAGATAGTAGTGTAGTTGAGTCCAACTCTTTGGGATCCCAGGGACTGTAGCCCGCCAGGATTCTCTGTCCATGGGATTCTCCAGGCAAGAGTACTGGAGTGGATTGCCATTCCTTTCTCCAGAGGATCTTCCCGACCCAGGTATCGAACCTGGGTCTCTGGCATTGCAGGCAGATTCTTTACCATTTGAGCTACAAGAAAGACCTTAGTCTAGATAAGTTGACACCAATCCACCTCCACCCCCTCCTCCCGCCCCAACCCTTTTTCTTGGTTCCTTTTCCTTGTCTTTATCAATCTTCATTCGCCCTTCTTTCTGGATCATATTTGTCAGACTTTCTCAGAAAGGCTACGTTAAGGCAGTTTCTTTATTTGTTATTGTTTGTTTTTTTATTTGTTGCACATCTGAAATGGCTTTATTCACACGTCACACGTGACTGCTAGCTTGGCAGTGGAGAGGCCCAATTTGGACAATATAAATTCCCTCAGAATTTTTAAGGCAGTCTTTCTGTGGAGAAGCAAGATGTCATTCTGAGTCTCCATACTTTTTCATGTACTTTCACTTCTTCTGAAAGCGTTTTGCAATTTTTCACGAACATTGCTATTCAAAATTTTATCATGATTTTCCCAAGAGGTGGGTGTTTTTTGTCTTGTTTTTTAAATTTTTTGTTCTTGTTGTTTAGTCTCTAAGTCCTGTCTGACTCTTTGTGACCCCATGGACTATAGCCCCCCAGGCTCCTCTGTCCATGGGATTTCCCAGGCAAGAATACTAAAGTGAGGACTTCCCTGGTGGCAGAGTGGATAAGAATCCACCTCCAATGCAGGGGACATGGGTTTGATCCCTAGTCCAGGAAGATTCCACATGCTTCAGAGGAACTAATCCTGTGTGCCTCAACTACTGAAGCTCGAGAGCCTAGAGCCTGTGCTTCACACGAGAAACCACTGCAATGAGAAGCCCAAGCACCACAGCAAAGAGAGGCCGCTGCTAGCTGCAACCAGAGGAAACCCATGCAAAACAGCAAAGACCCAGTGTAGCCAGTGCTTTAAAAAAAAAAATACTGGAGTGGTTTGCCACTTCCTTCTCCAGGGGATCTTACCAGAGAGGGATCAAACCCACATCTCCTGCACTGGCAGGCAGGTTCTTACCACTGAGCCACCAGGAAAGCCTTGTGCTGGCAAGTAAATAGACTCATCTTCATCTCCTTCACTAAGCCTTCCCTGGTGGCTCAGTGGTAAACGATGGACCTGTGATGCAGGAGACACCAGTTAGATCTCTGGGTTGGGAAGATCACCTGGAGGAGGAAATGGCAACCTACTCCTCTATTCTTGCCTGGGAAATCCAATGGACAGAGGAGCCTGATGGGTTCCTCTCCTTCAGTCCTGGGGATTATTTTTGTATTGTTTCTTTGATAATTCACTCTCCATTGGGTCCTGTCACTTCTTTGAAAGTTCTATTAGGTACCTGATTGACTTCCTAAACTATACCTCTAATTTTCTTTTCTCTTCTATTTGACTTCTCTTGTATTTTTATTCTGCCTTTTGGGAGGATTCCTTGACTATATATTCTAATCCACTCAGTGAAGTTTGATTTTGACTATTAATTTATTTAAGCTCTTTCTGCTTTGTGCTAATAGAGGTGCCTGGTTGTATTTTTTCTATACATACTTTAACTTCTCTGTTTGTAGCTCCTACCTTTCAATGTTCTTGCTACTCCCAAATGAAAATAAGTTCCGAATCAAATTCTTTTAGGAGTAAAAAATGGGCAAGTGGTAGGTAGTATATGAGTAAAGAGGTTAGGAGTTACATGGGGTGGGGAAGAGGCAATCAGGTCCAGCTACACTTTATATATTATTTCACCAATCCGCTTATTTTTAGCCTTGACAGTCACTCTCAAATTTTGTGTTTCCTCTGAAATCTCTTCCAATAAGTTGTTAGAAGCTCTTATTCCTTCACATGTCATTCCTGTTTGCTTTGACGTTGTTGTTGTTTAGTCACTGGTTCATGTCCAACTCTGCGACCCTGTGGACTGTAGCCCACCGGGCTTCTCTGTCCATGGGCTTTCCCAGGCAAGGATACTGGAGTGAGTTGTCATTTCCTTCTACAAAGGATCTTCCTGACCCAGGGAATGTGTCTCCTACATTGGCAGGCGGATTCTTTACCACTGAGCCACCAGGGAAGCCCTCTTTGACATTGTAGGTTTATACCTTTTTATTTCATTGCTGTCATTTTAAAGAGATTTGATGAGAAAGCACATATTAAAATATGTAATCAATCCACCATATTTAACAAGATTTTGGTAGCAATTTTTTGTTTAGCTAGAAACAGAGCTGTACTTATCTTTGGAGAAAGTTTTTCTTTTTCTTGGTAAGTGATACTTTAGTAAGCTTTTATTATACAAAAATACAGTGCAGACTATATTCTGAAATGGAAACTTTGTGGGAAAAAAGCAAAATTTTTCTGCAATATCTGTAAATTTGTCGTAATAGTAGGTAAAGAATCCTTAGTGGTTAGTACTTTATTGGCTGGGGAGATGGAAGTTTCTTCCCCTCTTAATAAACCAAGAGAGGAATTAAGGGTAGGATATGATCGAGGACGTTCTCCGCATGGGGGGTTATGTAATTCCTTCAACGTGTCAGTAGTGTGGGTCCATGGATATGGGGAGAGGTGGCCCAGGGGGCCCTCTATTCTCTATGGAGAAGAGAATAGTCATAGCTAAGATTTCTGCTTAACATTTTCCTTCTCTGCATTGTGATTTCCTTCCATTATCCCCAGAGTTTCAGAAGTTTTGCAAAAATCACAGCCTATTAAATGCTTTTGTTGGGGTTTCGGGGAAGAGGCTTGTGTCCGAGTCTAGATTAGGTTAGGGAAGGAGAAAGTGACTTTTTCCTACCACCATTACTTACATTTTGAAATCTGGTGGTAACATCAGCATTTCAAGACCACCATGGCGCTATAACTCCAGGAGTTGGCCAGGAACAGAGCAAAACAACTAGACTTTTTAAAGATAATATGGACTTCCCAACTGGATAATTCAGCAGTTTTGTGATTTTCTGCTTTGAATCCCAGAGGAGCTATGAAGGGGATTCCTAATTCCATGGGACTATGTACCCAAAGTCTCAGTTCCAACCTAGTTGACTCATCCATTGCACATACTTACTAGTGTTGCCTCGCTACCCATGAACTTTCTTAACCTTGCTATAAAACTTCAGTCCTCTTTCATAGAATGTTCCGGTTTTCCTGTGTAGCTCAGTTGGTAAAGAATCTGCCTGCAATGCTGGAGACCTGGATTCGATTCCTGGGTTGGGAAGATCCCCTGGATAACAAAATGGCAACCCACTCCAGTATTCTTGCCTTGACAGTCTGATGGACAGAGGACCCTGGCAGGCTACAGTTCATAGGGTCCCAAGAGTTAGACTTGACTTAGTGCTATCTTTATTTCTTTATAGCATGTTCTAGGAAGATTTCTTGGAGACAATAATAAATAAGCAAAAAACAATTTAAAAGTGGGAATGGGTTATAAGGGTCATTAGATCCAATAGCTATTTTCATAGATGAGAAGATTAAGGTTCAGAGAGGAGCAGTGACTAGCTCAAGAGCATATAATGAGCCATGACAGAGCTTTGAAATCAATGCAATTCTCTCAGTCTTCAGGAAAATGACTTTATTCCCTTGACCATACCATTCATATTGACATGACATGGATTAATTAATTCAGGACCCATTTTTTAGTATCTATTAATTTAAACTAGTTACATAGACAATAGGAATAGGTAGGGTGATTCACTAGTAAGATTTTAGTTTAGTTTTACTAATTTTAAAAATACTTTTGCATAGTAATTTCTCAGACTTACACTACATGAGAATGTTTTATATCCTGTCAGGACTCCATATGAGATGATACCTAAACCAACATTTTAGGAAGTTCATATATTTAGGAGTTTTGTTATCACCACCTGAGGGACCCTGTTAGTTGCCTGAAATGAAGATTAGCCTTGATAACCTTTTCCTTGATATTTAAAATATGTTCCATTTTAAGTATTTTTATAAAAGTTATATTTTTAAGTTGAAAATGTGCTCACTGTATTCAGTTCAGTTCAGTTGCTCAGTTGTGTCCACCTCTTTGTGACCTCATGGACTGCAGCATGCCAGACCTCCCTGTCCATCACCAACTCCTGGACTTTAACTCAAACTCATGTCCATTGAGTCGGTGATGCCATCCAACCATCTCATCCTCTGTCATCCCCCTCTCCTCCCTCCAGTCTTTCCCACTATCAGGGTCTTTTCAAATGAGTCAGTTCTTCGCATCAAATGGCCAAAGTATTGGAGTTTCAGCTTTACCATCAGTCCTTCCAATGAATATTCAGGACTGATTTCCTTTAGGATAGACTGGTTGAATCTCCTTGCAGTCTAAGGGACTCTCAAGAGTCTTCTCCAACACCACAGTTCAAAAGCATCAATTCTTCAGTACTCAGCTTTTGTTATACTCCAACTGTCACATCCATACATGATACTGGAAAAAACATAGCTTTGACTGACAGACCTTTGTTGGCAAAGTAATGTCTCTGCTTTTTAATATGCTGTCTAGGTTGGTCATAACTTTTCTTCCAAGGAGCAAGCATCTTTTAATTTCATGACAGCAGTCACCATCTGCAGTGATTTTGGAGCCCCAAAAAATAAAGTCAGCCACTGTTTCCCCATCTATTTGCCTTGAAGTGATGGGATCATATTCCGTTATTTTAATTTTCTGAATGTTGAGTTTTCAGCCAACTTTCTCACTCTCCTCTTTCACTTTCATCAAGAGCTTCTTTAGTTCTTCTTCAGTTTCTGCCATAAGGGTGGTGTCATCTGCATATCTGAGGTTATTGATATTTCTCCCAGCAATCTTGATTCCAACTTGTGCTTCTTCCAGCCCAACATTTCTCATGATGTAATCTGCATATAAGTTAAATAAGCAGGGTGACAATATACAGCCTTGACGTACTCCTTTTCCTATTTGGAACCAGTCTGTTGTTCCTTGTCCAGTTCTAACTGTTGCTTCCTGACCTGCATTACAGATTTCTCAAGAGGCAGGTCAGGTGGTCTGGTATTCCCATCTCTTTAAGAATTTTCCGCATTTTGTTGTGATCCACACAGTCAAAGGCTTTGACATAGTCAATAAAGCAGAAATAGATGTTTTTCTGGAACTCTCTTGCTTTTTCGATGATCCAGTGAATATTGGCAATTTGATCTCTGGCTCCTCTGCCTTTTCTAAAACCAGCTTGAACATCTGGAAGTTCATGGTTCATGTATTGTTGAAGCCTGGCTTGGAGAATTTTGAGCATTACTTTCCTAGAGTGTGAGATGAGTGCAGTTGTGCACTCACTATATTCAGAGCACAGGATTTTATGAGTCCCATACAAGGTGTCTCCCCCTTCACTGGCGATCAAGGTTAGAAAGTGTGACCATCAGGAATGTATGCTGGTAGAATACACTAAAGGATGTATGACAGTTGTCTGAGTCTAGTTCATGATGGGGATGAGAACAGACATGTTCACTGCTGCAGGCCGGAGCCACTGGAGATGGGGAGACCTGGAACTTAACTTTCCTCCTGGGACTGGGTCAGGTATCAAATAAGGGACAGACACAATACAGAGTCCAGAGGGTTTGGATGACAGTTGTGCTATAAGTGATGTATTAATTGAGAGAGTTCTCTGACTATGGTCTTCCAAAAGGAGAAAAGTGAAAGTGAAGTTGTTCAGTTGTGTCCGACTCTTTGTGACCCCGTGGGCTGTAGCCTACCATGCTCCTCCATCCATGGGATTTTCCAGGCAAGAGTAATGGAGTGGGTTGCCATTTCCTTCTCCAGAGAGTCTTCCTGACCCAGGGATCGAACCCAGGTCTCCTGCGTTGCAGGCAGATGCTTTACCATCTGAGCCACCAGGGAAATCCAAAAGGAGAAGGAAGGAATTTATCAGTGCTCATCTAATCTTGTCTGGGAGCCAGAGTGACCTGATTGATCTTGGTGCAACTATACCTGTCATCCAGTGGAAATATTCTCTGGTCAGAGAAGAAAAATATATCTAATTAGTTTACTTTGAGGAAAGAAAAAAGCCTCTAAGTCCAATGCACTTTATTCAAGTTCTTTGTTCGTCAAAATTCCTTTTGCTTGATTTGCTTTTGGGTAATATCTATCTGATGCTGAAGCTGAAACTCCAATACTTTGGCCACCTGATGCGAAGGACTGACTCATTTGAAAAGACCCTGATGCTGGGAAGGATTGAGGCAGGAGGCAAAGAGGACGACAGAAGATGAGATGGTTGGATGGCATCACCGACTCAATGGATGTGGGTTTGAGTGAACTCTTGGAGTTGGTGATGGACAGAGAGGCCTGGTGTGCTGCGTTTCATGGGGTCGCAAAGAGTCGGACACGACTGAGCGACTAAACTGACTGAACTGAATATCTGTCCACCATGAGGAAATCTTCTCTGTAAATTCCTAAACAGGTTATCTTACCAAGCAATTCTCTTTTCTAAATTAATATGGTTACTTTTCTGTTTTATTTATCCTTTGAGAAACTGTTATCCGTGAGTCCATTTTCCAGAAAATAATCGCTCAGGGTAAATGTGTAAAATGCAACTTCTAGACAAGCTGATTGAAGGTGTAAGCCTAATGATCTCACTATTCTGCTCAGTAAAGTCCCTTTAAGAAGCTGTGCCCTGTATGCTAAGTGAAAAAAGACAGAGAAAGACAAATACTGTATGATATGGGGAATCTAAAAAATACACAAACTAGTGAATATAACGAGAAAGAAGCAGACCTGCAGATAACAGCAAATAAATTAAGTGGTTACCAGTGAGGAGAGAGAAGCGGGGCAGGGGAAAAGAGGGGCTGGGGCGTAGGAGGTATAAACTATTACATGTAAAATAAACTAAAAGGACTTATTGTACAACGTGGGGGAATATAGCCAATAGTTTATTTTTTTATTGGAGTCTCATTGCTTTACCGTGCTGTGCTAGTTTCTGCTGTACAGCAAAGCAAATGAGCTTTGCCTAAACATGAATCTCCTCTTTTGGGAATTTCCTTCCAGTCTAGGTCACCACAGCGTTGAGGAGAGCTCCCCGTGCTGTACAGTAGGTTCTCATCAGTTATCTGTACGTAGTGTCAGTAGTATGTGTGTTATCAATCCCATTCTCCCAATTCTATCCACTCCTCCCTTCCCCCTTGGTGACTATAAATTTGTTCTCTACTTATGTGACTGTGTATAGCCAATACTTTATAATAACAATCATTGGCGTATAACCTTTAAAATGGCAAATCACTGTATGTACACCTGTATTATATAATACTGCACAGCAACTATACTTCAATGTTTAACAAAGAAAGAAAGAAGCGGGGGAGGATGCAGCTGTGCCGTAGAGTACGCATCCCAACCACTCTGTTCCTGGCCCATCTCCTCAAAAACTGGATCCCACTGGCTACTCTTTATCATTGTTTTCTCACACTTCTGTCAGCCAGTGAGCTCAGGTCTCATTCTCACTTCATCGCTTTGGTAGAGTTGTGCAAGGTCACAAATCTGACCTTTCCTGATGACAGTTCCTCCACTATGCTATGACAATGCACCCATGAACTACAGCGATAGTGTTCCTCCCAGCAAGTTCAGGTTCTGGCATGCCTTCACAAGACATTCGCCCTAAACTCCACCCTTGGGGACTTCCCTGGTGGCTCAGATGGTAAATAATCTGCCTGCAGTGCAGGAGACCCAGGTTCAATCCCTGGGTCAGAAAGATCCACTGGAGATGGGAATGGCAACCCTCTCCAGTATTCTCGCCTGGAGAATTCCATGGGCAGAGGAGCCTGGAGGACTAGAGTCCATAGGGTTGTAAGAGTCGAACACAGCTGAGTGACTTTTACTTTTACTTTTTTTTCTGTCCCTGTGTCTGATTTGCTTTTTCCAAGTTTCTCTTGAGGCATAGGGCTGGAGAGATCCTTGACAGACAGCACTGACCATCTTTAATGGTAAAGGGCACAGATTCTGAGCCAGTCTTCTTTTGAATCCTAGCTCTGCCTCTTGTTAATGTGTGACCTTGGGCTAGTTCTTTAAACCTCTGTGCCTCAGTTTCCTCATCTGTGAAATGAAGATAGCAATTCCTGATGACAGGGTTGTTGGGTCTGAATGAGTTCATTTTTTACCATGTCTGGTACATAATTGTGCCACACATGATAGCTGTTGTTACCGCAATGATTGTCCCTCCTCTGAGGAAGTAAGCACAGGGCTCATTAAATGCTTGAACAGGGAAGAGGCAAAAGGGATACAAGGATAAAAAAAAATACGTTTTTACTTCAAAATGTTGCATTTTACCAGAGGTAATTATCAAATCAGCCAAATAATCCCATACCTTTGTTTTTTAAATTTAACTGCAGCAGCTTGAATTGTTATTATGAATGTATAATCTCCACTTCTCCTGTGGGTGTAAATCATTCCAACCTAATTGACTTTTTCTTTCCAATAAATCAGCAGGATTACCTTTCCTTAATAAACTGGAAAACTTCTCAGGGAATAATGTGAAAATGCTTAACGGGAAGGCTGAACTGCAGTAATACTTGAGTTCAGAAAACAACAAAGAACAGCAAGGAAACAACTTTTTACTGGAATCTGAGTTAATAAATAGTGATCAAAGAACAAACGTCAAAGGACTGTGTGAGTTACAACAGAATGAAAATAGAAATGAACCTGGGTTTCCAGTCTGAAACTATTACGCAATATGATCAGTGAAGCTATCATCTTACACACTCAAAACTCCTCTACAATTTAAAACAAAAGGAACAGCTTGTTCAGAGGATAACTGATGCTTACAGATAAATTTCACAATTTTGCCCCTCAGGGAATATTTTTGTGTATTTTAAAGATCAAATAAACTGTTTCATCTTGGCAAATATTGCCACTTTTTTGTATAACTAAGACAAATCTGGCTTCTCTCCATATAGTAATTGAAATGACAATCCATATCTTTATAGGTAAAATTTTATTATCATTAGTACAATAAAGCAAAGCTTCCACTGCACTTTGGTTTTACTTAATCTTAAGGTGAGCATTACTGAAATTAGTCAAAGTAAAAAATTTTCTGAATGAGCACAATAGTAAAAGGTTAAAAAATCAGAGATATTTTTATAAAGATATATTATTGGATCTTTCATAAAAATTCATACAAATAGTAGGGGAAAAAAGAAAAATACCAGAGTATTAGAATTTGTCCTTGAATATCCTTTTTTAGTTTTCCTTCCAGTTAAACTGATTTCCTCATCTATTTATTTCTGGACTAAAGCCAGAATCAACATTGTCCGTTTTTCTAATCAAATAGCAGAGAAGCAATTACAAACTCTAAATGCAGATAGAGGAGCCTGGAAGGCAGAACGGCTGGACCTCGCCTAAGCGTGTCTCTGACTCATTTCTGACTTTAGGCAAGGTATTTAACTTCTCTGCACTTTGACATAATTGTAATAATGCTAGTTTGTTTCATAGGTACGATATTAAAACACAACTCAAGAAACAACTGTTGGCTGTTGAGAAAGATGTTGATTAAATAAATGTCCACTTCTGCGGCTTGGAAAAGAAATTTAGAATTACATCTCTTTTCCATTCCTGACACATTTTGAATGAACTAGATGAGAATTTGATGGATGTAAATAAAAAGATTTGCAACTTTAATATACAAAATAGAAAACAAAATGGACCATGTTATAATTTTTACCTCAGAAGTAAAAACTCCAGATATGTTGTTCTTTATTTCTGTCTTTTGGAAGTCAAACTTACTTGACTTTTTAAGGCTTTCATTGAGTATACATTCTTGAGATAAATAACAAAAATACTGTTATATTCCATTACCAGAAAAAAGAGGGGGAAAAAATTAGAGGAAAATAACCCAAAGGGAGTCTCTTAAGTCTATGTTAATGGGTAATTATTTAACTGTTTTACGTTAATATGAGACACATTAATATGTGTGAGCACTGCCATCTGAGAATGCCGACTGATTAGATATGCTTCCTTCAATAACTTTTTATTCTTTTTAACTTCTTCTATCTAGTATCCTTTCATAATAGCTCACTTAAAACATACCATTTTTGAGATTTTACATGCTAGTAATGTATTTTTGTTTGGTGATTGTGTTTTTAAAACTTACATGTGAGCTATAAAACTTTATAGCCCTAAAGTTAATATTTTGCCTTTAATTTTAATTTACTATAATTAATTAACTTAAAAATTTTTATTGGGAAGAAATTAGACTTAACACTTTGAACAATTTATATCAATACAGTGCATCAAAGGACCGCCGTTTGAAACTATTTCAGTTTTACAATAATTAAAACTTTTGAGACAGCCCAAAGCAAAAGCATTGTAAAATAAATACAACTAATTGTATAATGAGGAGTGAATAATCTGATAGCTTCACCGCAAGCCAGATTTGCAAAACAATAATGGTTATTATAATGAATGATGGAGATGTGAATTTCAAAGCAAGTTTCTTATACCTAAATATTTCATCAATATTGTAGAAGATGGGTGGGGTTACTCATGGATGCACTAGGGAATTTTAGAGGTCTTAAGATAGTCTCAGGAATTATTCTAAAGATGATCAAAGTAATGTAATGACTGTTGAAATATATATAGCATTTTGAAATGCCTTATTGTTTAAAGATCTGCCAGGCTAGGGGCTGCCTCCTTTCTCTGGGAAAGATCAGATTTGATTATTTTAATGGCAATGAGTTGGAAATTTAGGAGACCAAGAGAAATCTGCCAAAGCTTTTCACCGGCCCTTTATTTTCTACAAAATCTAATACATTGCAATCTGTATATATGTTAAATAATTTCCCAGTATCTCCCAGAGCACTTTTAACACACACTTTCACTTGCACAAGAGCCAGATTCAGATATAGATTTAAGATCATAATCTTTTTATTAAAGTATAGTTAATGGTACCTTCAAGTGTATAGCAAAGTGGTATGGTTCCCTGTGACTTCCAAAAAGTGGTTCAGTGATAAAGAATTCACCTGCCAATGCAGGAGACACTTGAGGCATGGATTCAATCTCTGAGTCTGAAAGATATCCTGGAAAAGGAAATGGCAACCCACTCCCAATATTCTTGCCTGGGAAATTCCATGGACAGAGGAGCCTGGAGGGCTACAGTCCATGAGGTCGCAGAGTCGGACACAAATTGGTGACTAAACAGCAACAACATAGTTCCTTGTGCTATATATTAGGTACTTGTTGAGCTATTTTTTATATATTGTAGTGTGTATATGTTAATCCCTAGCTCCTAATGTCCCTGCCCCTTTCCCCTTTGGTAACCATAAGTGTTCTATGTCTGTGAGTCTGTTTCTGTTTGGTAAATAAATTCATTTGTGTCATTTTTTTTTAGATTCCACAAATAAGGAATATCATATGTTTCTCTCTGTCTGACTTCACTTCAACTTAATGTGATAATCTCCAGGTTTATCTGTGTTGCTGCAAATTGCATTATTTCATTTATTTTATGGCTGAGTAATATTCCGTTATATATACACACACACTGCATCTCCTTCATTCATTCATCTGTCCATGGACATTTAGGCTGCTTTCTAACTATACTTCAATTGTTTGGAAAAAAATAACAATTTTTAAAGCTCTCTTTTTAACCTGATTTATTCACTTCTGAAATAAAATACTTGATCCCACAAATATATAAGGGAATTTGATGAACCAAACAAAAATATAATAATTTCAACAGATAATATTAAAACAAAGTGAGGATGCCAAAGTTTTCATAACTTAGTTCCTGACTCCTGAATATTGTATCTGATAACTGCTGGAAGTGAATTAAAGTAATGAAGATCTGGTTGCCATTATATAAGAAAAATGAGATTACTTTTCCTACTGGAAAGAAAAAGGAGAAACCCCAATCAATAATCCATTCACTATATTATCTCTTTTCAGTCAGAAAAACAGTGTGACTCACATTCACAAATGGTAGTACATTTTTATACTAAGCTTCCAAGTTAATGTGAATCTCCTTAGTAAAAGTCTGTTTTATTTCTTTAGGCAAATTATTTCCCCTCTCTGAGCCTTGTTTCCTCAAATGTTGATGACATTTGACCGGATGATCTCACTTCCTGTAATTATATTTTGACCGTGTGTTCTAGCCTCATGGGATAATACCTTTTACTTCTAAAATCTCTTTTATGTGTTCTAAAAGAACATTTTCTATTTTTTGTCTTTATTTTCTTTTGCTTGCTTATAATAAAACAATTATTCTTGCTTCTGTTTTTTTTTTTTTTTTGTATGATTATGTGTAGAAGACTATTACACGTTAAGAAACCTCCATTATATGGAGGGTTTTTTTGGTTTGGTTTGGTTTTACTTTTTGCTACTTAAGCTTCATGTTAAGTTTTAAAATTAAATAGTAAATGACCATGAGAGTACAAATGAGATTTTAAAAAAATAGCAGTATAATTGTTGTAATTTTACTCAAGAAATATGTTTATTACCAACTGAAAATAAGAGTCAAACTAATAATTTATCATGATAATGGCTTTAGCCCCATTGGTGAAGTGCAAGTCGCTCAGTTGTGTCTGACTCTTTGTGACCGCATTGAGATACAGTCCATCAAATTCTCCAGGCCAGAATACAGGAGTGGGTAGCCTTTCCCTTCTCCAGGGAATCTTCCCAATCCAGGGATCGAACCCAGGCCTCCCACATTGCAGGTGAATTCTTTACCAGCTGAGCTGCCCATTAAGAGCCAAATTTTTAATATTTTAGGTATTAAGTTTTCCATTTTTTTTCCTTTGGGGATTTTATGAATCCAAATATCTCTTCTTAAAATAATTCTTTTTTGGCAGCTTTGTGAATTCTGCCATGTGCTTTTTGTCCTGTTGTTGACGTTGCATGCAAAGTGTTTTCTCCTCTCTCTTTCTCCTCCACCTTGTCAGTCCCTGTCTTTTCCATTTTTCTTTACTCCTTTCCTACTGGGGTTTTGTGAGAAAGAAAAAAAACTTATGTGTTCAATCCAACCCAAAGTCCCTAACTCCTCCTTAACACGTATTTTCAAAAATATACTTAGCTCGTTGTTTTCCCCCTGACAAGGATAAGCACAGGGGAGGAAGTATGTCACTGCGAACAGACCAGTTTTATGCCAAGGAAATCACATTTTTCCCCTCTGAGAAAGGTTTTCCCTCTTGGGAAACTCTAAACTTATATTGGAGTCACCACAATTTCAGTTAGATGCTAGGATACAACAGTTATCAAGATGTGGCCTTTGCCTTCAAAAACCCTATCCTAAACAAAATATCATGGACAAAGGGAAGCAGTTGGAGAGAGACATGTGAAAAGCCAACCAGATGATAATTCCACCACCTGGCATAGTGCCTGGACCATAGCACGCAAGCGCACACTGTTCCCTAAGTGAATGAATGCTTTATTGGTCTGTAAACATAGTATGAGATCACAGTGGAGGAAGTAATTAATTTTGTCTTGAGAGTTCATCTGGAAAAATCTAGTTTTTATGTTTAACTACATATGGTTTCATGTATACTAAATTTCTGTTGTCTTTCTTTCCATTTTAATATTTATTTTAATTTCTTCCCCCAAATATTGCGTTGATGAGGCAGCTATAGTTTATCTTCCCACAGCATGTGACCCAGTGCCGAGCAGCTCGCTGATGACCAGTTAGCGCTTGCTGGCCCCATCATCCCTAGGACTGCTTCTGTTTAGTGCAGCTGTCTCCTGTCCTCCCAGGCTGACCTAATGTTCCTTCACAGGAGCTGAAGGCTTCCTACCTGAAGGGCCCATGACCCTGAACCTGTATTCTGCATTGTCTTCCTTTCTATATATGTATATGCCTGTTACACAAAGGGATGCAAGATGCACAGAGGTATAGAGGCCCTGCTCCTTGACCTTCTCCAGTGAAGATCACCCTCACTTCTAAACACGACTATGACTTATCCATTCCTAGGTCCTGTGCTTCGTGAAGGAACATTAGGTATTCAGTGACTTGACATCTCTGATCTATCCATTTGTAGGATGAGGATAATAGTACTTGCCTTAGAGAATTATTTGAGGATGAAATAAGATGCTTAGAAAATGCACAGCCCAATATTGAAAATGGATAACCAACAAAAACCTACTGTATAGCACATGGAACTCTGCTCAATGTTGTGTGCCAGCCTGAATAGGAGGGGAGTTTATGGGAGAATGGATACACATATATGTGTGGCTGAGTCCCCTCACTGTTCATCTGAAACTGTCACAACACTGTTAACTGGTTTTACCCCAATGCAAAATGTTTTTGGTGTTAAAAAATAAATAAAATTAGAAGAAAAAAAGTCCTTGGGTCAAATATAAATAAAATAAAACGCATAACACAATTCTAGGTATGTAATAAAAATATACATCAGCCAGAAGTAAAATTGTGTTAAGTAAAATTTTATGGTTTATCTAGGAGACTCTTTATTACTCTCTGTAATGTGAAAATTTCACATTTTCCAAAAATTTACATTATATATAGAATGCTTCCCAAGATGCTTATGCATGCTATTTGCCCCTGAATTTAAGTAATGCCCCTCTCATATTGTAGCTGTTTTTTGTTGTTGTTTTGTATGGCCCCACAAGGATTGAGAACTACCTATTTTGTTAAAATAGACTGAAAAAAAATGTGTCTCTTAAATCCCTAAATCATTGCTTCCCAAACTTTGCTGACCATTGGAAAAAGCTGGCAGTCTTTTAGAAATTCTAAGGTCTGACTGCCACCTTTAGACATTTGACTCAATTCCTGGACATGGAAATGTTTTTAAAGCTCTTCAATTGATTCCAATGGGCAACAAAGTTTAGGACCCACTTTTTAATTACATAGAAACTCAGAGATACATGGAAAGGACCTGTGGTCATAGGTTTTTGTAAGGATAAAAATAGGCTGACAAATAAATAATTCAGTTGATTTCAGTTATTTTTTTAGCAGCAACCATAGGTATAAAATTTCTTTGAATATTATGCAGATATTTCTGTCCTCCTAGGCTCCTGAGCTTCTAAAATTTATGAGAATTCACAACTGGTGGCATAGAGAAGTTATTTTGAGGATGAGCAAAATTTTTCATCAAGACTCATGATTTCATGATTGATTTTACAAATATCTCAAGAAGTGGTAAAATTAATTTTCCTCTACAACTTTAAAGAGAACTTCAGGTTTTATTTTATCTCAGTAGCTGCCTACACATTAAAACATTATGAAAAGCAATTCATATTACCTCCAATTTGTTGTAACTTTTTTCTTCCTTTTTCTCAAAATAAAAACAGACTTCCATGTACAAAATGAGTGAGTAATCATTTAGCACTTATCATATGCCAAGGTATATGGAAAAATTAATATCAAAATGGCCACAATCCTACAAAGTAAGAATTATGATGTCCATTTTACAGATCAGGAGCATTTTATAGTAAGCTATGTGAGATCACACCACTAGGAACTGACCAGCTAAAATATGGAACCAGGTCTTTGTGCTTAAAGAATCTATGCCTTTTCCACACTCCAGAGAACCATAGTCCTGCCTCTATATTTGCAAACTGCTTCAATTCTATACAAGGTAACAGTGAGCATCCTTCTGTGGGGAGAAGCCTGGGAAAATCCAAGAGAATTTCCTTGGCACCTCTCAGATTAGACTCGACCTGGAGCTCTGTCTGACCTCCTGAATCACATTGAGTCAAGCCAGCCAGCACTGGTCTCATAAAAAATTCACAGTAAGTTAAATTCTTTTTGTTCTTGCAGTTCTTCCAGTGGGAAAAATGGTGAAGATGTTTAGTTTCATCCTTGTCACCACTGCTCTGGTAATGGGCAGGGGAAGCTGGGTAAGTTTATTACAAAAACTATTATATTTTTAATTCCTGCTTTGATCTGAATTTTCTTTTGCAAAAAAGTCTATAGTAACTTGTCACTGAAAAAACTAAGGAGGAAAAATGAAAAAGATTTGTGGAAGCACCTGCCACATAATAGGCACTTATTAAGTGCTTTAAAAAATTTTTTACCACTGAAATGTTGTGAAGTAATTAGCCTCCAACTAATTTAAAAAAAAAAAAAAGAATTCAAAAAACAAAACAAAAAAAAAATTTTTTTTAGAGTAAAAATCAGTATTCACACTAAGTCTTTTTGATTTGCTGAGGTTATTTGGGTGGTTACATGATAATAAGAATTTAAAAGTTCTTTCAGATTTACCTTGAGCTTTGTAATATTGGACACTGTCCATGTAAACTAAACAGATTATTTGAAAGTAATTGCAATGAATTTATGCCTCCCTCCATGAATAAAAATAATAAAACACTCATTTACTCAAAGCTGTAAGAGAAAGAAAACCCCTAACTTTTTTTTTTCTTTGATGTGGGCCATTTTTAAAGTCTTTATTGAATTTGTTACAATATTACTTCTGTTTTATGTTTTGGCTTTTTTGGCCACCAGGCATGTAGGATCTTAGCTTCCTGACCAGGGATCAAACCTGCAATCCCTGCACTGGAAGGTGAGATCCCAGCCACTGTACTCAGGGAAGCTCCCCCACTAAGTTTTAAACAAGTTTACTAACACTGTATATATAGTCATATAAAAATTGAACATTCTTGCCCTGTAATCCTTTAGTCACTTTAAATTTTTATAGTTCACTGTATTTAACAGTATCACAACCAAGCTCCCACTGTTAGAAAGCAAGGCAGAATTCCAGATGCCATAAAATGACTTTGCTGTTCATTTTTTAGATAGGTATGACTCAGGGGGCTAAGTAAATAATTGGTTCAGAGAGAATGAATCAAAGAGTGGTGAGGTGAAAGTTACAAAAATATGAAATAGTCCTAGAGATGAACTTTTTTGGTGGTCCAGTGGTCGGGAATCTGCCTGCCAAAACAGGAGACATGATTTCGATCCCTAATCCAGGAAGATACCACATGCTGGGGAGCAACTAAGCCCGTGTGCCAGTTACTGAGCCTGTGCTCTAGAGCCCCGGAATCGCCGCAGCTGAAAGCTGCATGCTCTAGGGCCGGTGCTCTGCAACAAGAGAAGCCGCAGTGAGAAGCCTTCACACCACAACTAGAGAGTAGCCCCTGCTTGCCACGACTAAAGAAAGCCTGCACTCACCAACCGACAAAGACCTAGCACAGCCATAAATAAAGAAAGAAATGAAAATTTTTAAGAGAGAAGTAGTCCTAGAGACACAGCCAGGAGAGAGTCGGTGGTTTGGGCCTGGAGATGGGAGAGAGGGGGCCTATCATCATTCTCACTCACTTGCTGTAAGACTTTCTGTTTTGAGGTTGAATTTCTGTTTTTACATTATAGTCCTTCATGGTGAAAAAACATACCTCTTTCTTTTTCCCAAATAGGATATCTACTGTTCAAACTGCCTAACAGAGTGCCCAGAACACAGTAGGTCCTCCTATTTGTGGAAGAAATGTATATAAGGTGCTTCCCTGGTAGCTCAGCTGATAAAGAATCTGCCTGCAAAGCAGGACATCTGGGTTGGGTTGATCC
This sequence comes from Cervus canadensis, assembly GCF_019320065.1. Taxonomy (NCBI): domain Eukaryota; kingdom Metazoa; phylum Chordata; class Mammalia; order Artiodactyla; family Cervidae; genus Cervus; species Cervus canadensis. The sequence goes on from NC_057416.1 coordinate 17,911,878, forward strand.
CTGGGTTGGGAAGATCCCCTGGAGGATTATGGAAGGAATATATATAAATAAGGTAGCAGATAAAGATAGGAACAGGAAGTTATGTGAATATAAATTGAGAAATATATCTGACTCTAACTAAATGCCCATAAAAGGAAATAATATAAAAGTAGTGTAAAGCACTTACATGTTAAAAATTGTAACTTCTCAGCAAACATTTGCATTTATCACAGGAGATCCTGACATGAACTGCAAACAGATGTCAAAGTAAAAATGGGAAAGTGGCAAAAATTTGTGTTTCATCCTTTTTTCTCATGGTCCCCAAGTAACTCTTCTAGTGTTGAATACTTAAGAGCCTTTATTACAGCTTCTTGGTCTCAGTAGCTCTTTCCAGGAGATCCACCTCTGCAACTCCCCTTCCCAACTCACCACATTCACTTTATTTCTGGAGTAATCTGCTCAGATGCCACTTTAGAAAGGAACTGATAAACTCGTTCATGTGCAGCATTCTTGAGTTATTTGCCTTTGTTAGAGAAAGTAGCGGGTTCAACTGAAAAACTCAGGCTTCTCCATCCCTTTTTTGAAGTCATTGAGGGAAAAGCACCATACATAAAGTTAAAGTGACTTCAGTCGTCTTTCCAGCAACAGGTAAATGGGTAGGATCCTCAGGGATACGAGAAACTGAAGTAGCATCCTTTATGAAGATGGCCATGTGTCATCAGATTATAAGCATTCAAATATATTTTTAAATATGTTAATACCAAAAGATCATTCAAAAGCCTCATTTATTTTAGAAAGTGCAACACTAGTCATCCATAAAGCACTTTCCTGTTAAGAAAGCACTCAGGAGAAGACACTGAGATTGAGAGCAGGGACCTTGAACTGGATGTGAATCTGGACTCCTTGCCTGCTGAGAATTTTTGAGCAAGTTTACTCAAAGATGCGCTCATTCCTACCTCATGGAATTGTTATGAGGATCAAATGAAGCAGCGACTCTTAAAGCTCTTAGCATGGTCATTCAGATTATAGCATTTTTTAATTCAAAACTTTCTTATTCTGGTAAGCCATGATTTCTTTTTCTTCAAATACATGGTTTTAGAACCTCTAAACACTTCCTGGTTAGAATACTATTCTGAAATGGGAACTGGGGACAAAATTGAACCATACATTTAGCATCTCATTCCAGGGGGTTATTTTCTGTAAGACGAGATGCACATTACTTTGCAGGCTCTGGAGAACTGCCTCCAGGAGCAGACGCGGCTCAGAGCCCAAGTGTACCTGCTGGAGACCCGGGTCAAGCAGCAACAAGTCAAGATCTCACAGCTTTTGCATGAGCAGGAAGTCCAACTCCTTGATAAAGGAGAGGAGAATAGTGTCATTGACCTTGGAGGCAAGAGGCAATATGCAGGTCAGAATTTATTTTTATTTCTTCTTCCTTAATTAATTTTTTATTGGGGTATAGTTCATTTACCTAATCTAATTTTCTTAAATGTTTCAATAACTTAACATTGGGACTTCCCTGGTGGTCCAGTGGTTAAGACTCCACCCTTCCAATGCAAGGGGCATGGGTCCCATCCCTGGTTGGGGAAATAAAATCCCACATGCTGTGCAGCCTGGCCAAAAAAAAAATTTTAAGCCAAAGTTTATTAAAAATAATAATAATAAAGATTTTTTAATAAAAATAAAATTATGGCACATTTAATGATAATATAGAGAATAAAAAGTGAAAGTTGCTCAGTCGTGTCCAACTCTTCATGGAATTCTCCAGGCCAGAATACTGGAGTAGGTAGCCTTTCCCTTCTCCAGGGGATCTTCCCAACCCAGGGATCGAACCCAGGTCTCCCACATTGCAGGCAGATTCTTTACCAACTGAGCTATGAGGGAAGCCCCTAAGATAGATAATAGACATCCTATGCGACTATTTGGGGTATAACAGCTAAAAAAATTCCAGAAGTCAGTAGATCTGTATTTAATATTCTTCACAGATGTTGTAAGCATGAAGGAAGAGAAGGAGGAATAAACTATGAAATATAAATCCAGTTCAATTTTACTTTATTTTTCAGCATACAGGAAAACTACTGGAGAATCTATCAAGAGCAAAAAAAAAAAAATCCACTCAATAAACAAAATACATAATAACACATAAATTCTAAGAAAATACTTAATATATTTAGCATAATATATAATGTATAAAATATATAAAAATTTGCTCACACCAAAGGGTATGTTTTTGGTCTCCTTAAATTTAAAAAACGGTTAAATATTTATGTATGTGATCCATAGAAATAAATTTCTTTTTTCTTATTTATAAGTTACTGTATTATTACTAAATCAATTATTTTCTGAATCCGAATTCATCTCATAGTAAAAAACACCTAATTACATACAACCTGGCAGCTTTTAAAAACAATGCACAAATCACATGATTTTTATAAAACATATAGTTAAATGTATTTTTTAAGCTTTTGGGTATGATTGGATTATGTGCCTTTATTAAAAGATTACCAAATTCACACTAATTGTTGACAATCACAACTGCCTTTTAGCATCATCTGTTCAACCAACACGACCACTAGTTTAACCATGTCCCCTTGTGCAGGAGCCCCTAGTATTTATGAGATACTATCTCAAAAGGCACTATGTGTGGTGTTTAAAGTAGAGACCAAAGCCTGGGTTCAAAGTCCAGTTGCCCATGTTGCTAGAAGTGGCCTTTGAGCAAATTACTTGACCTCTTTGTGCCTCTTATTCCTCATCTATAAAATGGGAGTGATAAGGATACCTGTTTCTTTGGTGTAAAGATCAAATAAGTTAATAGATCTAATGAAATGCTTACAAAAGCATTTTTCATTTAGCTCAGTGAATGCCAGCTCTCTACCTACATTATTATATCTTCTCTCCTTTACTTTCAGAGGAAAGAGCCCACCAATCCTCCCCACAGCAATATTGCAACTTCCTCTCTCTCCTCTAAGTGTCATCTTACGTTGCCTGGGGCTGAGGATGGCATTCCTGGCATTTCCCAGCATGCTCTGTGGCGTGTGGCTGAGCTCAGGCTGGCCTTCCTTGGAGTTTAGAATGTGGGGGTACTTTGCCTTTGGTTCTCAGTCACCATGCTGGGACAAGAGGGAAAAGTTCATTTGGCAGGCTGGCATGTCCCTTTGTGAAGCTTCAACATTTATCCTCCCAGCACAGTTTGCTTTCTGCCTGAGCAGAGAGTATTCACCTCACCCGTTTAACAGTGTTTGTCAAACAGAGGGCAGGAAGCCTTGGCCTCACTCTAACATTATGTAAGTATCCAAAAATTCTTTTTTTTTTTTTTTTTCCTTCGCCGCCGCCGCGCTCCTCCAAAAATTCTTTTTTAAACTCCCATGAACACCAAGCTCTCTAACCCTACCCCTCTTCTCCCTGTTCTCTGGGGTGGTTGAGTGAGTCAAAGCATTTTGAAAATCATAGTTTAAAATATCTATTTAATATTTTAAACTCTCCATTTCTTGAATTTTCTATCAGAGTAAAAGTCACATTTTCCCAAGGCAGGCTCCTTAACCTATTTGCTGTAAGAAATTGAGCTAGTGGTACTTTTCTTTGCTTGGGTTTTGTTTTTGTTTTTTCAGTGGAAATCTTTCCTCTGAATTTTTTTTTTTTTTTTGACAGATGCCAAATGCAAAAAAATATGGAACGCTTCACGAATTTGCGTGTCATCCTTGCGCAGGGGCCATGCTAATCTTCTCTGTATCGTTCCAATTTTAGTATATGTGCTGCCGAAGCGAGCACTCCTCTGAATTTTAAGTTGTGTTTGGCATTTTCCTCTGGGAAGATCAAAAAATTTTTAAAAACTTAAACTCAGAGTTGGCATAAAATAAGGACAAATAGAAAATGTTGGCTGAAAACTCCATATTCACAGAGTTTTCCAGAGGCAAATGTTATAGCTAATTATTTCCATATTTGCTTGGGAAATAGTCTGAACCTGTGAGTCTTTACTATTCAGCTCTTTGGTAGGTGGTTAAATGTAAGCAAAGAGCTCTTTTCCTAATGAACTTACACAGACTGAAGTAAGAAAGAGAAAAATAAATATTGCATATTAACACATATATATGGAATCTAGAATAGTGATACTGATTAACCTATTTGCAGGGCAGGAATAGAGATGCAAACATGGCGGACACTTGTGGACACAGCAGGGGAAAGAGAGGGTGGGACTAATTGAGAGAGAAGCATTGATACATCCACTGCTGCTGCTGCTAAGTCACTTCAGTCGTGTCCGACTCTGTGCGACCCCATAGACGGCAGCCCACCAGGCTCCCCCATCCTGGGGATTCTCCAAGCAAGAACACTGGAGTGGTTTGCCATTTCCTTCTCCAATGCATGAAAGTCAAAAGTGAAAGTGAAGTCGCTCAGTCCTGTCCGACTCTTAGCAACCCCATGGACGGAGCAGCCCAGTAGGCTGCAGTCCATGGGATTTTCCAGGCAAGAGTACTGGACTGGGTGCCATTGCCTACTGCCATGTGTAAAATAGCCAGTGGGAGGCTACTGTGTGGCACAGGGTGCTCTGTGACAGCCTGGGGGTGTGGGGCAGGGTGGAAGGGACGCTCGGGAGCGAGGGGATATATATGTACTTATGGTTGATTTGCATTGTTGTACAGCAGAAACCAACACAACATTGTAAAGCAATTATCCTCCAATTTAAAAAAAAAGTAAATGGAAAAAAAAATTTGCTTACTTTAATGAAAAATGCTGTGCAATGTACTTGACCACAAGATGGAAGCTTTTGAACAACCTTGAACTAATTTTAGATAATCATTTTCACATTGTTTTTCTTCTTGTTTAACTGCAAAACAGGATTTAAAAAAAATAATCCAGGATGTGGAAAGAACACATGGGCTTCTGAATCTCAAAGATAGATACATGATTAAGGCCTAACTCATTAGAAAAATGGACATGTCACCAAAGCAGTAGTATATGATGGGTCTCGATGATGGTTTTAGAAAGTGACTAAGGTTCTTTATTTTTATTTCTCCTCTGATTCCTATTGCCTGTTCAATCTATTTAATGTGGGATATATTTTATTTGTAACAAAATTATAGACAATTTGGCATCAGAACAATGAAAACAAAGAAAGAACTTAATATGCTAAAAGAATGGAATTGTCAATCAGGGCAAGAAATTTTTTATTAGGTACAATTGAACATAAAACATTATATTAGTTTCTGGTATATAATATAATGATATGATGTTTGTATATATTGTGAAATGATCACTACCCTAAGTCCGGTTAACATCTGTCACCATTTATAGTTACAGAATTGTAGAAAATTTTTTTTAAAAAGGAGGAAATGAACAAAATGATAAGGTTAAAATTTGAAAGTTAGTGATGTTAAATTATAGTATTTTTATTCAAAAGTCTGTTATTGGGTATCCTTGAAACTACCTCTTTACAGTGGCCATTAATTCAACTACCCTAAAACATAGCTGCCTGGGCATCTAAACAATAGCGAGTTCATATCTGCTGAATGGGCTTCCGCAGTGGCTCAGTGGTTAAGAATCCACCTGCAATGCAGGAGGGTTGTGGTAAACAATCCATCTGCAATGCACATTCCAGTTTGATCCCTGGGTTGGGAAGATCCCCTGGAAGAGGGCATGGCAACCCACTCCAATTTCTTGCCTGAAGAATCCCATGGACAGGGGAGCCTGGTGGGCAACAGTCCATAGGATTCCACAGAGTTGGGCATGACTGAAGTGACCTAGGACACACATATCAACCATGTTCTCTAATTCAGCACAGATCAGCCTAGATGAGACCAATGGTTGTTTATTTATCCCACCCTCACGTGATTTAAGAAACAGATATTACTTTTTGGTGACAAATTGGTAGCTTCAGTGGTCAAAGAAATACCAGCGCAGAGAAGACTACAGGGACGAAATAATAGAAACTTGCAGTTTTTATCAAAACATCTAAGAATGCATGGACTCTTAGAAATTTCAGTGGGTGAGTAAAAACTCTGGTGAGACTGGGAGGTTATAAGAATCTAACAAGATTACTATTTTGAGTTCATTTCCAGATGTTCAGAATAATTTATAATGCTATAAATCAAGATAATCCATTTTAAATTATTTGTTTGATGTTATGTATTTCTACTTTCATTTTAGTGCCATGAGAGAAAAAGGTTCCTCTGTCCTGTCTGATAAAGATATAACTTTCACTTAAATATACTGTAATTAACTAAAACATAATTCAGACTCTTCTAAAAAATCAGAAATGAGAAACCATATACCTATTTCACCATTTTATTTTTTTCCATGATCATATGAAGAAGTCAGATGATAATTACATCATCTAGGAGGAAAAGAACATCCTAGTAGCCACTGGAAGATGTACAAGATACAGTTTTAAACAGCTGATTATCTGCATCATGTGATTATCTGTCTCCATTAGTATTGAGTAATCTGATTCAGAGGCTCCCTTTAAAAAAAAAAAAGACACATGACAAATATTACATTACTTTGTTTTCCAAACAGATTGTTCAGAGATTTTCAATGACGGGTACAAGCAGAGTGGATTTTACAAAATCAAACCTCTCCAGAGCCCAGCAGAATTCTCTGTTTATTGTGACATGTCTGATGGAGGAGGATGGACTGTAATTCAGAGACGATCTGATGGCAGTGAAAACTTTAACAGGTGTGCCAATTATGACATAAGGATTTATTTGGAGTAGGAAATATGAGGTTTACAAAAGTTAAGCCTCTTTATTATATCCCAAAGTGTTTTTTAGAACTTCATTCTTTCTAAATAAATAAAGTGCATTAGCTAATCAAGAAGATATTGTGAGTAAGGGTAGAAGTGTGCACCTTGGGTACTGCAAAGGTCCATTTGGATTTTGCTAAAATCAGCTTTCACTTTCATGTTTTAGAGACTGGAGTGACTATGAAAATGGTTTTGGAAATTTTGTCCAAAAAAATGGTGAATATTGGTTGGGTAACAGAAATCTTCACTTATTGACCAGACAAGGTAAGGTTTACCTGATACCAAATTCACTGGAAATACAACAAAGGGAACACAACTGTTTTTCACTAAATTCTAGACAATAGAACTAATTCAATAACTACTATGATTTGCAGATGGCCAATAATCCCTTTTGGGAAATAATCTCCTTTGTAAAAGGTGGCTGCTTAGACCTAGGTTGTGGGAGGAATATTTCTCACATATATTTTTTCTGTTTCAGGGAAGGAAATCTACTGTCATAATCATTCTTTTAAATGACTTGTATGACTCAAAACATATATTTTGTATCACTTATCTATTGGCACAGTAATACTGTATAACAAGCCACTTACGAATTTAGTGACTTAAAACAACTCTATTATTTCTCACAAATATACAGGGCAGCTGGGTGGTTTTGCTCATTAGGGCTGGGCTCTGCTGATCTTGCTGGGCTTACTCATGAGCTGGTGATCAACTTCCTCATCAGTGGGAGGCTGGCTGTTCACCTCACTCCATATGGCCTGTCATCTTCCAGCTGGCTAGCCTGGACTTGTTCTTGAAGCAGAAGCAGAGTTCCAAGAAAGAGAATGAAAGCACAGAACTTCCTTGAGACCTAGACTCAGCAATGGCACACAGTCACTTACACTGCCTTCTGTTGGTGAAAGCAGGTCACAGGAGCGGCTCAGATGTAAGGAGAAAGGAAACAGGCTTAATGGAAGGACTTAACAGAGTCCCATTGCAAAGGGAAAGCTGAAGAATTGAGGAATCATGGCTGGTTTTGGAATCACATACCACGGAATATAAATGTTCTTGTTCCCATCGCCCTCCAAATCTTAATTTGAAAAGCTTCCAAGATACAACAAAACTGGAAGACATTTCAACCTACCACCTAGATTTCACATTAACATTTTAATCCTGTAACTTTCCATCTATCCATCCATCGATCCACTTTTTTGACATTTCCATGTAAACTGCAGACGTCTATATCATTCCCTCTACCTGCTTTTGCAATGGATGTCTTTAACTAGAGTTTGACATTTGTTTAAAGTATCACTAGTTTAATAATATATTTTCCAAGCTTCTCTTTCCCATGTTCTTTTGCTCCAATCCTTTATCTTCCTTACCTCACTTTCTACCTGAGATTGTAGTCAATTCCACTCAAATCTGATTCTTAAGGTTTCATAAAAGGCAATTGTATTGCCCAAGAAAACATGCTAAATCACACTGGCAATGCACGAAGCGTAAGAGCAAGGTTTATGCATTCTAAACAAGTTAAGGAAAGTGATTTGTGTGTCTACATTCATAATAGTATCATTGTAATTATAGAGATCTTAGAAACACCACAGAATAGTAACTTAAAGAGGATGGATAATCCTAGAAGTCTAAAGCTTTCTGTGTACAGTCTTCTTATGATCAGTGTTTTTTAAATTTCAAAGTAATTCTTATCCTACTTGTGTTTTATGATAGATATATAATATTCATCATACCAATTTCTGTTTCTTTCACATATTAATATGCATCTGGTTTTTCATTGAAACTATGAAAACCTGAAGAAGTAACCCTTGGATCCTTCTAAACATACTGAATTAAAACTTATTAATTAATAATAGTGAAGGACAGGGAAGCCTGGTGTGCTGCAGTCCATGGGGTGGCAAAGAGTAAGACATGACTGAGCAACTAAACAACAACAAATATTATTAATTAAATATTTTAAAAATAAAATATTTTTTTTCAAATTACTATTAGATATTTGTTTGTCCAGATGCACTTTGACAACATATCTGCTTCACATTTTCATTGGTGATTCAGACTGGCTACTCTCATGGTAGCAAAAATGTATTTATCAGTTCCAGGTGTCACAACTGCATGGAACATCATCCCAAGGAAAAAGAGTGACTTTCTTGCTACATTTCTTTTCTTTCCTTTTTTTTTTCCCCCTAAATAATGTGGCTGTGCATGCGGCATAGGGGACCTTAGTGCCCAGACCAGGGATAGAACTCATGCCCTGTTCAGTGAAATCGCAGAGTGTTAACCACTAGAGTGCCAGAGAAGTCCCCCTGCATTTCTTAATTATGAGAGCATTTAAAGCTAAGGAAGTCAAGAAACACCTGGAATAACAGGCAAATTTGGCCTTGGAGTACAGAATGAAGCAGGGCAAAAGCTAATAGAGTTTTGCCAAGAGAACACACTGGTCATAGCAAACACACTCTTCCAACAACACAAGAGACTACTCTACACATGGACATCATCAGATGGTCAATACCGAAAGCTAGTTCGTCAGAGTGCCTGATGAACTATGGAAGGAGGTTCGTGACATTATAAGGAGACAGGGATCAAAACCATCCCCAAGAAAAAGAAATGCAAAAGTGCAAAATGGCTGTCTGAGGAGGCCTTACAAATAGCTGTGAAAAGAAGAGAAGCAAAAAGCAAAGGAGAAAAGAAAAGATATACGCATTTGAATGCAGAGTTCCAAAGAATAGCAAGGAGAGATAAGAAAGCTTTCCTCAGTGATCGGTGCAAAGAAATAGAGGAAAACAATAGAATGGGAAAGACTAGAGATCTCTTCAAGAAAATTAGAGATACCAAGGGAACATTTCATGCAAAGATGGGCTCAATAAAGGACAGAAATGGTATGGACCTAACAGAAGCAGAAGATGTTAAGAAGAGGTGGCAAGAATACACAGAACTGTACAAAAAAGATCTTCATGACCCAGAAAATCATGGTGTGATCACTTACCTAGAGCCAGACATACTGGAATGTGAAGTCGAGTGGGCCTTAGGAAGCATCATTACGAACAAAGCCAGTGGAGGTGATGGAATTCCACTTGAGCTATTTCAAATCCTAAAAGATGATGCTGTGAAAGTGCTGCACTCAGTATGCCAGCAAATTTGGCCACTCAGTAGTGGCCACAGGACTGGAAAAGGTCAGTTTTCATTCCAATCCCAAAGAAAGGCAATGCCGAAGAATGCTCAAACTACTGCACATTTGCACTCATCTCACCCGCTAGTAAAGTAATGCTCAAAATTTTCCAAGCCAGGCTTCAACAATACATGAACTGTGAACTTCCAGATGTTCAAGCTGGTTTTAGAAAAGGCAGAGGAACAAGAGATCAAATTGCCAACATCCGCTGGATCATCAAAAAAGCAAGAGAGTTTCAGAAAAACATCTATTTCTGCTTTATTGACTATGCCAAAGCCTTTGTGTGGATCACAATAAATTGTGGAAAATTCTTCAAGTGATGGGAATACCAGGCCACCTGACCTGCCTCTTGAGAAACCTGTATGCAGGTCAGGAAGCAACAATTAGAATTGGACATTGAACAACAGACTTGTTCCAAATAGGAAAAGGAGTCCATCAAGGCTGTATATTGTCACCCTGCTTATTTAACTTATATGCAGAGTACATCATACAAAATTCTGGGCTGGATGAAGCACAAGCTGGAATCAAGATTGCTGGGAGAAATATCAGTAACCTCAGATATGCAAATGACACCACCCTTATGGCAGAAAGTGAAAAGGAACTAAAGAGCCTCTTGATGAAAGTGAAAGAGGAGAGTGAAAAAGTTGGCTTAAAACTCAACATTCAGAAAATTAAGATCATGGCATCTGGTCCCATCACTTCATGGGAAATAGATGGGGAAACAGTGGAAACAGTGTCAGACTTTATTTTGGGGGGCTCCAAAATCCCTGTAGATGGTGATTGCAGCCATGAAATTAAAAGACACTTACTTCTTGGAAGGAAAGTTATGACCAACCTAGACAGCATATTAAAAAGCAGAGACATTACTTTGCCAACAGAGGTCCATCTTGTTAAGGCTATGGTTTTTTCCAGTAGTCATGTATGGTTGTGAGAGTTAGACTATAAATAAAGCTGAGCGCAGAAGAATTGATGCTTTTGAACTGTGGTGTTGGAGAAGACTCTTGAGAGTCCCTTGGACAGCAAGGAGATCCAACCAATCAATCCTAAAGGAGATCAGTCCTGAATATTCATTGGAAGGACTGATGTTGAAGCTGAAGCTCCCATACTTTGGCCACCTGATGGGAAGAGCTGACTCCTTTGAAAATACCCTGATGCTGGGAAAGATTGAGGGCAGGAGGAGAAGGGGACAACAGAGGATGAGATGGTTGGATGGCATCATGAACTCAATGGGCGTGAGTTTGAGCAAGCTCCAAGAGTTGGTGATGGACAGGGAGGCCTGGCATGCTGCAGTCCATGGGATCGCAAAGAGTTGGACACAGCTGAGCAACTGAACTAAACTGAAAGCTAAGGAGTTGCCTCTTTAAAATAGCTTTATCCCCATTATATAAATTTTGGCTGGACTTGTTTGTAATAAAGCTAATTTAGAAATGATCCAAAATTGAATATTTATTTACTAATTGACTAAAGAGATATTTAGATGATTACCTAAAAGTCTAAACCTCTTCTATAATGCAAAGTACTTTTTAGGAGCATTGATTTAGCCTGTATTTCTGCTCTTGTCCACTTCACAGTCTTAACTCATATAACATTTACTACCTATTGATCAGATTAAAGTGGCCTCTTCCTTGAAATCCCACTTTAGAGAGCTCCATGAGTCAAGGAATCTGTGGGGTCAGAGAGTCTCCTAGACTCACTCTGGCAATAGAGTCCAGCATTCTCTACTGAAGAAGCCTTGACTTTGCCTCCAGGACCTATTCATGCCTCTTCTTCATCTGTCCCCCTATAGGAAAATTGTACATCTGGTGTGTACACCCCTAAGGCTGAGGGGAAGTGAAGAAACAGCTTTTATTTTGGATGTCAACAGAGCTTGGTGTGCAGTCTGGAATGTCCATAAGTGTGGGCGAGGCCCTTTGCTCTGTGTGATGGAGATTTGGGTGGGGCAAGAGAGCAGGCCAACCATGGGCCAGGTCTGCATGACCTGCTGCTATGTTCCAGCTTAGAACCGGGAGGAGGCTAAGACTCTAAATTCAAACCTGATCTTACTGGTCATTGTGAAATTTTATTGATCAAAGTAGAAGGGTTGAATACAAATATATTATCTGATTGTCAGTTTGATTTATAACTTTTTGTTCCTGACAATAGTTCTGTTTCTGAAAGAGTAGTCTTTGTTATTTGCAAATGATGGGACAAATGAAGAAAAGCTGATTATTTGATGGTATCAACTATTTCAGTCCTTATTTAATGTTGAAGATCAACATCCTTACCAAAAGTAAGAAAAAAAGTCAACTTTTAAACTTCTTAAAACTTCTGTCTATTCACTGTTAGATTTCTTTTTTTTTAATTAATTAATTAATTTTAATTGGAGGCTAATTACTTTACAATATTGTAGTGGTTTTTGGCTGTACATTGACATGAATCATCCATGGGTGTACATGTGTTCCCCATCCTGAACCCCCCTCCTACCTCCCTCCCCACCCCACCCCTCAGGGTCATCCCAGTACATCAGCCTTGAGCATTTTTTAATCTACGTACTGAAAAATGACTTGCTTACTGTTGTTCTTTGCCAAGTGAATTATACTGGCTCTTATCTATGATAGATCAAGTAGAAATGTTCTACCTTTAATATTACATTCCTAACTTTTTCCAAGTAAAATACAGAATAAAACATACATGTTGTAAATACAATGGAGTCACTGTTTATTCTTCAAAAACTGACTCATGGTAGAAGGAAATGGTCTAAGTAAAATAGAGCCACAAACTGTTTTTAAGCCTCAGTAAGTAAATGTCATCTCATACATTAAAAAAAAAAAAAAAACCTACAATTTCTTTTTTTTCCCATTCTTAGGAGACTACACGTTAAAAATCAACCTTGCAGATTTTGAGAAAAATAGCCGTTATGCTCAATATAAAAACTTCAAAGTTGGAGATGAAAAGGTACTAACATTTTCAAATAAATATCACCACAAATTAATGTGTTAAACATACAGTGTAAAACCCAAAGTCAGGGGAAACAAAAATCTGCAATAGAACCTGATCTTTTGTTTATTAAATAAGCCTGTTTTTGAAGTAGTAATAGAGAAACCCTGGGCGGGCTACAGTCCATGGGGTCACAAGGAGTCGGACACTACTGAGTGACTGAACACACAAACATACATACACAACAGTAACAACTGATCATGGAAATCGCCTTTTTCTTTAGAATTCCTATGATTTACATATTGGGGAATATTCTGGAACCGCTGGAGACTCCCTTACTGGAAATTTTCATCCTGAAGTGCAATGGTGGGCCAGTCACCAAAGAATGAAATTCAGCACATGGGACAGAGATAACGACAACTACGAAGGGAACTGTGCGAAAGAGGATCAGTCTGGCTGGTGGTTTAACAGGTTTGATGTTTCATAAACACGGTTGCAATGGCATTGATGATATCTGACTGGTGGGCATTAATTATAACGTATGCAGGAGTGTTGGTCTGCTTTGTTATACTGGTATTATTAAGTAATCATCCTTATTAGAATCTTTCAGTAATAAAGTAGCTTTAAGGATTTGCTCACTGTGTACCTTAGTCAAGCTTGAAAGAGAGAAAAATAGAGAAAAATCAAATTACTGCTTTTATAAAGATGGTTTGCAAACGGAGTTATGAGTGAGTTATCAAATATAGAGCATTTTCGACATTCTAATAACCAGGTAGCTCTTCACCTTCTCCTATCATGTTATTGTAAAATTTTCTGTATAATACTATTTTACATTTACTGTGACTTTTTAAAAATCATTCAACCCAAGTTCCTCTCAATGCATAAATTTCCTCTAACATTCCTGAAACCTAATTCCGCCTTCTGGTTGAATACTCCAATGTTACTTTGTCGGCAAATTCATCCCATTTTTGATTGTACTAAATCAGTTTTTCTTTTTTTAATCTTTTTTTGTGTATTAAAAAAATATTGGGGGTGCTGCACTGTGGGGCCTGTAGGATCTTAGTTCCCTGACCAGGGATTGAACCCTGGCCCCCAGCATTGGAAGCACAGAGTTTTAACCATTGGACCACCAGGGAAGTCCACTATATCAACTTCTCTTCATTTTCTCTTATTAACCTGAAATCTTTCTTCTTATTACTGTGTCAGTTTTTTCCCTCAGTAGTTACAGAGTAACTATTCTTTTTCAACATAACTGTTTGGGTGCTGGGTAAGAAAATATTTACTGTGCTCCTCGACATTTTCTCTTCTTTAGGCTAGGTATTCCTCATTCCTTTCACTATTCTTCACCCAAGATGATTTCCAAACAGTACCCTTTTTTGTCATCACAAAGTTAAGGCGGAAATGGAAAAATTCAGTCTTCCTTAAAAATAACCTGATACTCAATGACTTAGCATCAGCAGCAGCAAGCCTACTGTGTCTGCACAGCAGTTGTGCTCAACTGTTAGGCTGTCCATGGGCTGTGACATGGCCTGTGTCACATGCCTTTAGTACATGGCCTGTGAACATCTCCTTTTGTCTTTAGAAGACAGGGGTCACCTCAAAATAGCTGGACACTTAAACATTCCATTACAGAATCCTTTGTGAGTATGTCTGGAGTGCTGAGTTTTCCATGTAACTGAGGACTAATCATTTAAATTCCACAATCCAAATTTTAATTTTTTTTTCATTACATAAATACTTTTTAAGACATAAAGAATCCTCTGTTTTATTAAGTGGAGGTATACCAGACATAGGTCTATTTTCCATAAAATCATGAGAATCCTCCTTATGAACATCTTTAGTTATTACAATGTGCTGATTTTAGAGTCATACATTCTATGGAGGTACAGTTAGCTGTATATAGTGTGGAATATCAAGTTGAATCTAAGTAGTTGTATAAACACTATTTTATCTGGATTTTGCTTTTTTCAAAGTCTGAGTCCCTTTAAATTTTGGTCATTTGTAAAGGAAGTGGAACATACACAGCAGTGAGAGGGGAAAGAAAACCAAAGTTATCTTTCCTACTTAACAAATCGAAGGTGGTGATGATCTTTTTCCCTTGTGGTTTTCTTGTTCTCTTTAAAACCATATTTATCACCTTCTCTTTATTCTCCTTTTTCGTCCCCTTTTTAAGTTAGCATTATGTAGGAATTATCAACATTATATAAAACTTGTCTATAATTCACAAAGTCTCAAGCACCCCTTAATATAGCAGAATTCAATACATGGAAATAACAACTTTGGTTAATATTAGCAGGAGATCAAAACCAAGTACCTACCCAATTAAATGATAAGTGGCACACAGTTCGACGTGGAATAATAAATGATTGACTTGACTTTAAAGATAGGAGTTCAGGGAAGACAAAGAAAGGCAATTCAGCTGCTAGAGCCACCCAAGGAAACTCCATTATCCTTGGAGTCAGAGGCGATTGTGCAGGTATAAAGTCAGAAAAGCTGAAGAGAAAGTCAATTTTTCCAACAGTTCAGTGCTACTTCCTCCATGCCTGCTTCTGCTGTGGTTTAACTCCATCATCCTCTTCCTCTTTATTCTTGTTTTGTCCTTATTTTTTTACTGTCCCATAGTTCTTCCAATTTACATAAAATCTTGGCATTTCTAAGTTTTGCCCACCTATTAGGCATTCCTTCTCATCATAGCAAACCAATCACTGAGTGTCGATGTCTTCTCTTCTTTACCAGTGTAGCATCTCATGTGTGTGCACAAGGCTACTTCCTCACCAAGGGAGCCCCAACCATCTCCCAACCTAGCCTCAAGTTCAGGCTGTTCTGGAACCTGAAAGATGCTGGGAAAAGTGGTCTTAGAATTGCTAAGGTTTGCTATGTTGACCAGAGTCAGCTTTTAACAGGATTCAAGTCACAGACTAAATAGAAACATATTAATATATGTAGTGGATATCTCTAGGAAGGAAGATAGAATATGTCAAAATATGTATTTGGGAGGCTCAATATAGAATATTTTCTCTTTTGCCATTATTTCCATGCAGTTTTAAAAGCATAAAAGGCTCTTAACACTTGCAGATTTAGCATACATGGTTTTGATTAGTTACATCAATTTAAATTAGGAGGACTGTGGGGACAGTTAGCAGGAAAGAATTAGGAGGGCTGGTAAGTGAGGCAGGTCAACCACTCAACAATGATGGGTAAATTATATGCTTACTTTGATTCAGTAATTCAGGCACTTTCCATAGATTTTCAGAAGTATTCTTTTGAATGTTGCTCTATGTCCCAGTGTCTGAAATCTTTTCATTGGTTGTAGCAATAAAGAAATATATAGTAACTAATTTAATAACAGTACCCAGAAAATTATCGCCTACTCTTCGTTTAGCCATATTAGGAGCAAAATTTACAGATCCCAAAGAGGAAGGGGGACATTTTAAAATTCATGATAACCTAACCAGTGTATCTCAGTTGGAACAATATAGGTAAAAATAATAAACTCAGCAATTAAGGCAGATGATCATTAGTTGATGACTGGAAAACTTTAAATCATGGTTTTGGTTTTGTTTCTTTACCCCTTTGAGGTTAAAATAATTGATATACTGGTAACTCGAGAGGGAGGAAGGGAATTGGAATTATGAAAGCAAAGTCTTGGCAGCAGATGGATGAACATTTTAAGTGTAAATTATACATGGAAGCTGGCAAATGGAGCAGCACACCACACCCATACCACTCCTGCTAAGGCTCAGGCTTACCAGGTCATGCTTTTGTTTGCTTGTTTTTCTTTCTTCCTTCCTTCCTGCCTCCCTCCCTCTCTCTCCCCCTCTCTCATTTCCTTCCTTTCTTTCTCATTTTAAGTCTATTAAGAACAGAGCTACTTTTTTTTTAACAATATAAGTGGGACTTCCCTGGTGGTCCAGAGGCTAAAACTTCGTGCTCCCAATGCAGGGGGCCCTGGGTTCGGTCTCTGGTCAGGGAACTAGATCCCACATGCTGCAACTAAGAGTTTGCATTGCTGCAATGAAAATTAAAGATTCTGCATATTGCAACTAAGATCAGGTGCAGCCAAATATAAATAAATGAATATAAGTGGCCTGGGTTTTATCCTGAGAGTTGTTATGGTACTAAAACCCACCAGTTTAAAAAACTCACGTTGTAGAAATCTCTTGGCTTTTGGAAACTGCTAAATATTCTCTTATCCGAAAATGGCACAGGGAACTCCCTGGTGGTCCAGTGGTTAGGACTCTGTGCAATCACTCCCAAGGGCGTGGGTTCAGTCCCTGGTTGGGGAATTAAAACCCCATAAGCCACAAGGGATAGCCAAAAAAAGAAAAAGAAAAAAATGGCCGAATTCATAGTTAAAATGTTTTCGGCCATTTGCTCACAAAATAAGGGTTTCAAAGGATATTTTTCTAGTCTGATTGCTTTGTGTTTATTTTTCCTCCCACTAGGTGTCACTCTGCAAACCTGAATGGTTTATACCACAAGGGTCCCTACACCGCTAAAACAGACAATGGGATTGTCTGGCACACCTGGCATGGATGGTGGTATTCCTTGAAATCTGTGGTTATGAAAATTAGGCCAAATGATTTCATTCCAAATATTGTTTAATTGTCCCTGCTGGGGTTTCATTTCTGCAGTTTATCTTGGTTTAAGTGATTTGAAAAATGTAGCAGATCAGAACATTCACATGTATGATGATGGCAATTATTATGTGCACAACTTTTCATTCTTCCTTTTCTTACTTAAGGTACTTTCCATACAGCAAATATGTGATACTCACCAAATAAATGTAGATTATATTAATATCTGTTGAATTGCTATGTGCAAAGGGCTCTGATAAGAGATAATGAGCAAAATATAAAATCATACAGTATATACATGACTTGGGAGACAACACAGCATAGATATATAATAAATTACATATGAATTCAGTTTAAAAAATACATGAAAAAAAATTTAGCAAATGATGGATGGCCAAATCAGCTGCCTGGATGGTAAATATTATGAGTTAGCAAATGAACTCAGGTGTCTGACTGCACATTAGAACTTTTAAATACAACCCAGGATCTTAATCACTATGGAGCAAACACTCTCATATTTTTCAGATGTTTAAGTAGACTATACACTTCTTTCAGAATCTTCACTTTAATTCTTTTATCAATCTTGTAAGGCATGATTGTTTTTGTTGTTTAGTTGCTAAGTCATATCCAACTCTTTTGTGACCCTATGGGCTGTAGCCCACCAGGCTCCTCTGTCCATAGGGTTACCCAGGCAAGAATACTGGAGTGGGTTGCCATTCCCTTCTACAGGGGATCTTCCCAACCCAGGGCTCAAGCCCATATCTCTTGCATTGGCAGGCAGACCACTGAGCCACCAGGGAAGCCCAGGCGTTATTATCCCCACTTAACAGAGCTGAGAATTTATGGATCTAAGATGGTTTGACTGTTTAACATTTAGAAAACTAATAAGTAGGGGAACAAGAACTCAAATCCAAGTCTTCTGATATAAAATCAAATACTTTGCATCCAGGCTACAGCTTCTGCCGGCCTGTGTCAGACACAGAGGACACACTTCAAGTCCACATGAAGCTCAGTTTTTTAGCTAAAGATATACACTAACCATAGATCTTCCTGTACCTCAGATGGTAAAGAAGCTGCCTGCAGCGCAGGAGACCTGAGTTCGATCCCTAGGTCAGGAAGATCCTCTGGAGAAGGGAATGGCGATCCACTCCAGTATTCTTGCCTGGAGAATCCCATGGACAGAGGAGTTTGGCGGGCTATAGTTCGTGGGGTCACAAAGAGTTGGACATGACTGAGCAACTAACACTTCTACTGCTATAGACTAACCATACAATCACAGAAATGTAAATAATTCCAAAAGCTGATAAGTAAGAAGGAAAAACGTGTCCCTGGGAGATGTGTAGTAGGGAACCTGACCTGGTTTGGAGGAGAGGGGCCAGAGAAGTTTCCTGGAGGAATGAACTTTTTAAACTGAGAGCTTTTTTGTTTTTTTAATATGTACTCATTTCTTTCACTGTGTCGGGTCTTCGCTGCGGCATGAGGGATCCCCACTGTGGCGTGGGCTCTAGAGCGCAGGCTCAGTAGTTGCCGTGCATGGGCCTTGTCGCCCCTTGGCATGTGGAGTCTTCGTTCCTCAATTAGGGATCAAATCCGAGTCTCCTCATTAAAAGGCAGATTCTTAACCACCTGACCACCAGGGAAGTCCCTGAGATCTTTTCACTAGGTGTGTGTGTGGGAGATCATTGTAGGAAGAAAGAAATCCTTGTGTAAAGTACACAAAGCAAGAAAGTGCATGGAAACATGGAGAGTATATTTGGTGATCCTAATTCCTTAAACCAAGGATTCTGCCGCCTAGTACCTGTGTGACCTTGGATAGGCTACTTAACTTCTCTGAGCCTCAATAATCTCATCTATAAAATGAAGATTATAACAGTGCCTGCCTCTTTGGATTGGGTTGAGGATTACATAAGTACTTAGAATAGTGCCTTGCACAAAGCAGTCAGAAAGAAATAGGTGTGATTATTAATGAAATAGGCATTTGGGGACAATAACAATAGATGTCTTGAAATAATGAGTCAGGTAAAGATGTTAAAGTTAGTCGTACTTTCTCCTCTAAATGGTATCCCCCAAAGCAGTGCTTCTCAAACTTTAATGTCATACCAGCCACCTGGGCATCTTGTTAAAGTGATTCTGGGGTTGGGGCCTAAGATGTGAATTTAACAAGTTTCCAGGTGATGAATATTGAGGAATCTGGTCTATGGATCACTTTGAACCATAAGGGTGTACAGAACCATGGGCTTCCCTAGTGGCTCAGGGGCAAAAAATCGGCCTGCCAAAGCAGGAGATTCAGGTTCAATTCCTGAGTTGGAAAGATCCCCTGAAGTAGGAAACGGCAACCCACTCCAGTATTCTTGCCTTGGAAATCCCGTGGACAGAGGAACCAAGAGGGCTACAGTCCATGGGGCCGCAAGAGAGTTGGACACGACTTAGCGGCTAAACAACAAAACAGGGAACTATAGTTCTGTGGGATAGTAATAGTTAATATAAGAAGAAGAGGGCTCTATCAGATGTATTTAGGAGATGATAGTAAACCAAATTCAACAGATTTCTTCTCTTGAGTATTTCTCGGGTCCTGTAACCCTCTTAGGTGCATGCTGAAGTTCCAACAGGAATATACAGTCGTCCTCCTCTTACCTGTGGTTTCCCTTTCCAAGGTTTCAGTTACCCACAGTCAATCATGGTATGAAAATTTTAAACAGAAAATTTCAGAAGTAAGCTATGTGTTACTGATAAATTATACAACTTCTGAGTAATGTGATGAAATCTCGCGCTGATCTGCTCTGTCCCTTGCAGGACGTAAATCTTCCCTTTGTCTGGAGTCTCTTACCTGTTACTTAGTAGCCACCTCAGTATCAGATCAACTGGATATCGCGATGCTTTTGTTCAAGCGACCCTTCCTTTACTTCATAATGACACCCTAAGTGCAAGGGTAGTGATGCTTGCAATTTGGATTTGCCAAAGAGGAGTTGGAAAGTGCTTCCTTTAACTGAAAGGTCAAAATTTTCAATGAGAAAAGAAAAAAAGTCCTATGCTAGAGCTGCTAAAGTCTACGGTAAGACCCCGTCTCCTGTCTGTGAAATTGTGAACAAGGAAAAAGAAATTTATGCTAGTTTTGCTATTGCACCTCAAACTGCAAAAGTCACAGCCACAGAGTGTGGTAGGTGCTTAGTTAAAATGAAAAAGGCACTAAATTTATACAATCAAATATTTGCGGGGAGAGGGAGAAAAAAGAAACCATGCTCACATAACATTTATTAGTGTATTATTATTTTATTGTTTGCTGTTGATGTTTAGTCACTCATATATGACACTTTGCGACACCATGGATTGCAGGACACCAGGCTTCCCTGTCTTTCACTATCTCCCAGGGTTTGCTCAAACTCATGTTCATTAAATCAGTGATACTATACAACCATCTCAACCTCTGTCATCCCTTTCTCCTCCCACCCTCAATCTTTCCCAACATCAGGGTCTTTTCCAATGAGTCGACTCTTTGCATCAAGTGGCCGAACTATTGGAACTTCAGCTTCAGTGACAATCCTTCCAATAAATATTTAGGGTTGATTTCCTTTAGAATTGACTGGTTTGATCTCCTTGCAGTCCAAAGGACTCTTCAAGAGTCTTCTCCAGCACCACAACTTGAAGGTGTCAATTCTATGGTGCTCAGCCTTCTCTATGGTCCAACTCTCACATCTATACATGACTACTGGAAAAACCATAGCTGTGATCTATACTGATCTTTGTCAGCAAAGTGATATCTCTGCTTTTTAATACCCTCTCTAGATTTGTTGTAGCTTTCCTGCCAAGGAGCAAATGTCTTAATTTCATGGTTGCAGTCACCATCTGCAGTGATTTTGGAGCCCAAGAACGTAAAATCTGTCACTGTTTCCACTTTTTTCCCTTCTATTTGCCATGAAGCGATGGGACTGGTTGCCATGATCTTAATTTTTGAATGTTGAGTTTTAAGCCAGCTTTTTCACTCACCTCTTTGACCCTCATCAAGAGGCTCTTTAGTTCCTCTTTGCTTTCTGCCATTAGAGTGGTATCATCTGTATATCTGAGGTTGTTGATATTTCTCCCGGCAATCTTGATTCCAGCCTGTGATTCATCCAGCCTGGCATTGTGCATGATGTACTCTGCACAGAAGTTAAATAAGCAGGGTGAAAATATACAGCTTTGACGTACCCCTTTCCCAATTTGGAACCAATCCGTTGTTCCATGTCTGGTTTTAACTATTGCTTCTTGACCTGCATACAAGTTTCTCAGGAGACAGGTGAGGTGGTCTGGTATTCCCATCTCTTTAAGAATTTTCCACAGTTTGTTGTGATCCATACATAGGTTTTAGCATAGTCAACTTAGCAGAAGTAGATGTTTTTCTGGAATCCCCTTGCTTTCTCTATGATCTCTATGATCCAACGAATGTTGTTATTAATTTCCTACTATTCCTCATTTATAAATTAAACTTAATCATTGATATGTACATATAGGAAAAAACATACATAGAGTTCAGTATTATCCACAGTTTTAGGCACCTACAAGGGTCTTTGAACGTATTCCCTGCACATAAGCAGGGGAAACCACTTTTGCGTTTTTAGATCTAGTTAGGAGTGTGTTCTGGAGAAGGCAATGGCAACCCACTCCAGTACTCTTGTCTGGGAAATCCCATGAAGGGAGGGGCCTGGTAGGCTGCAGTCAATGGGGTCGCTAAGGGTCGGACATGACTGAGCTACTTCACTTTCACTTTTCACTTTCATGCATTGGAGAAGGAAATGGCAACCCACTCTAGTGTTCTTGCCTGGAGAATCCCAGGGACGGCAGAGCCCAGTGGGCTGCCGTCTATGGGGTTGCACAGAGTCAGACACGACTGAAGCGACTTAGCAGCAGCAGCAGCAGGAGTGTGTTCAGCTACAAGATGTTAATCGCTTGATTATGGAAGTCCAGACAAACGGGGACATGTCCCTCTTATGTAACAAGAACTCAGGAGGTAGGAGGTTGCTGGCCTTGGTTCAGTGCTCTGCAGTGTGGAAGCTGATATCTCTGCCACTCACTTTGCCCTTCCTTCAGAACCTCAGGTTTTCTACTACAGTTTCTGCTTTGAGTCCCTGTTGAAAGCAGGAAGAAGGGAGGATTTATTTATCTTCTTATTTGGCTTAATAAAGCATAAATAGACTTCAATTTATGCCTTATTGGCCAGAACTGTGTCATGTAATTATTCTATCTGGAAGTAAGATCATGAGGGAGATTGTTTAATTTTAGAGTTGCTAGAATGTGCAGTCAAGAGAAGTATCTACAGTGGTTCCTGAACTTTTTAAAACTCATTTTATTATAGTTGATTTACAGTGTTGAGTTAATTTCTGCCTTGCAGCAAAGTGATTAAAAGTTATGCATATAGATACATTCTTTTTCATATTCTTTTCCATGATGGTTTATCAAAGAGTATTGAATATAGTTTCCTGTACTATATAGTAGGACCTTGTTGTTTATGCATTCTATATATGAGTTTGCATCTTCTAATCCTAAACTCCCACGTCTTTCCCCCATCCCACCCTTCCCTTTGGCAACCACAAGTCTGTTCTTTTTGTGAGTCTATTCAATAGATTACTGCGCTTTTTTTTTTTTTTTTTAATGCAGTCTTGAGGGAACAGTGTTCCATAGATCATACTTTGAGAAAGTATAAATAATGAGGCACCAGTGGCAATTTTAAATATGGATATTATTTGCTCAAGTAATAGCATGAAGACCACATGCAATTAGGAGATCAAAAGAAGAAAAGCTTTTAAAGAAGAGAAAAATGATTTTACAGACAAGTGGGAGGGGAGCTAAACAAGTATCATGTTACATAAATCTCAGTGTAATAATTTTTCAATGCAGAGGGAATGAAAAACAATTTTAATGCCATAAAAAGATGGAAGAGAAAGAGTTCTAATGACAAACCTTTGGATTTAGTGATAATGTTATTTAAACTTAAGTGTCCTTAAGCCCATTTCAATGGACTAGTCTGGGAGAATAGCCAGAGGGTGGAAATAAAAGCAGTTAGAAAAGATAGGTCATTTGAGTTTAGATGTGAGAGAGGGAAATTGGACTAGTTTACCTGAAGTCAGACGGTAAAAGTGCCTGCCTACAGTGCGGGAGACCTGGGTTTGATCCCTGGGTTGGGAAGATCCCCTGGAGAAGGAAATAGCAACCCACTCCAGTATTCTTGCCTGGAAAATCCCATGAACAGAGGAGCCTGGTGAGCTACAGTCCATGGGGTCGCAAAGAGTTGGACATGACAGAGCGACTTCACTACTGCTACTACCTGAAGTCAAAACCCAAGAAATACCCCAGTCTAAAACCAATTCCTCAAAAAATTTACCATTAAAGCATTATTTGCTAGACTTTACCACTTTTTTAAAATTTTATTAATTTTTTTATTCAAGGATAATTGCTTTACAGAATTTTGTTGTTTTCTGTCAAACCTTAACATGAATCAGCCATAGGTATACATATATCCCCTCCCTTTTGAACCTCCCTCCTATCTCCTTCTCCATCCTAAAATTGAAAATATCTTTTAATTTACATCAAGTGATTGCATTATGGCCAAGAGTTGTTTTGTTTTGTTTTTTAAATAAAGCAAAGTATAAATAAAATGCAAGAATACTGAATACCTGACATCACTGTAGATGAGTTTTCCACCAGAAGACGAATGGTACTTTTAAGAAAAAGAGGGTAGGGAGGTGTTCCTGAAAGTACCAACTTTACAAGTTTGCCCAAGATCTATAGTTTCAACAAGGATGTAAATCATAAAATTAAGATCCCTCCATACAGCCCATAATCTATGGTTCAGCCAGCATGAAATTAATCGGGAAGAAAGACAAGTCAACACACAGGCAGTTAGTCTACTCCAAGTGATAATCAAGATGGTTTTAATGTTAAGCTATGTCCCAAAAGATTGCAATGTGACTGTCTGGAGTTTAAATTTTATCTTTGCTTTTTTCTATGACAAATTACATCTCTGTGCTGAGTGTTCTCGTCTCTAAAGTATTAATAACAGTATAGCTACCCTATAGTAGTGTTGTGAGGATTAAATGAGGTAATCTATGCTGGGCACATACTAAATGCTCCATAAATATTTACTATGGTAACAGTGGTGATGCTAGTGAAGAAGAGGAAGATAAAAAAGGAATGTGGAAATTTCCCTGGCTGTCTAGTGGTTAATACTCTGCACTCCCAATGCAGAGGACACAGACCTGATCCCTGATTAGGGAACTAAGATCCTGCATGCTCCACTGCATGGCCAAAAATAAAATAGATAATATATTTTTTAAAAGATAATTGGCAAAATAATCAAAATTTAAAAAAAAAAAAAGGAATGTGGTAATGGTGAACTAGAGTCTTGTGTGACCTTCACCTAGAGTTGAAGGTGTGAGTAGATCGAGGTTCTCCAGACAGGGTGTAGATAAAATGAGTTATGTCTCTGGGTAAGTTGTAGCTTCTTTAAAGGCTCCGCAGTCCAGGTTCTTAATATTAATAGAATTTAAAATACTAAAAAGTGAGAGAATGAAACCTGGTTTACAGATTATCTGATCCAGTGGTCTCTACAGAGGGCTGGGGTGGGGGAGGGTCTTTGATTTTGACAATGTGCCTTGGGGTCACTTCAGGGAACAGGAAGTTTTCGTCTTTCATTTTTCATTCAACACAGCTGGGGTTTTTTTTTTTTTGTTTAATCTAGTCTCTGTATTTGGGTTCCACATAACACTTGGCTATATTTTATGTGGTTTTGTTTGTTTGGAAAAGAAAGAAAGCTTATCTTCTCTCAAACAAGGTTTAGATCTGTTCCTTTTTTCAGATTCAGATGAAGTTTACTGCATTTTGCAGAGGACAGGTCTTTCTGGGGAAGGACTTTGTTACTCCCTGGATTCAGATGAATTAACAAATATTGTAATCCCAAGACTGTACCTTGTGTTCTAATGAATATCAGCGCTTCCTTTAGAACACTGCTTTCTAAAGCCTGTGCACTCAGTAAAAACTACACTCTATGGTGGGCAAGTTCATGACAAGCTGCCACCTTTTCAAGAGGATAAAAGAGCAAATTAGGCATTCAGTCATGCCAACTTGGTCTCAGGGAGAAAATGACACCGGGTATTGTCTTTTTAGCTTCCCTCCTTGGGTGCTGGCACCGTTTGCAGTTTCTAGGCCTTTCTAATTATAGATGTGCTTCATAACATTGTCCCCACCTGCACCTCTAACAACAATATTCAGCACTTTAACATTATCAAAGATCATTCCAGCTTGAACTAATTAATTCATATAATCCAATCATCTGGGACAGATAGTACTATTATCCAGGTTTTATAGACACAGAAAACTTCAAAAGAGGTTTCTGCAAGGTCATATAGTAACTGGAATGAGGCCAGGAGTATATGTTAAAAGAACTAGTTTTCTAGTTCATTGGAAGACGAACTTACACAGTTTAGATTTAGGGGTAGTGTGATTTTTTTTTTTTTTCTCTTCAGGGTGCTGAACAGATACTCCTTTGTTGGATACTAGCTCATCTCTGGTTTCTGCTGTGGCTTCTCTCCCAGAAGGAATGATTAAACCCTTAGGGATGATCATGTACGTCATGATTCTTTGGAATACCAGGTAGTTTGGGAGCTCCTAAAGGTGGCTAACACATGCTAGCCGTTTCATCTCTCTTGCTCTCCTCCTTTAATTACACCTACTCTGTCTCTTCAGCTGAGGGACACTGAAACTTGCAGCTCTTGCAGTGTAAAATGAAACCTCAGAAAAGTCAGTTAGTTACGAAGGCTTCTCTTTCCTTTTCTGGTGACCAGCTAACTAACTGAGATCCTTAGGAATCTTACACTCTTCAAAGAAGGCCCTCAAGAGATAATACCATCTTTTTAATCACGAGTTTTTAAAAAAAGATGAAAAATAACTTACATTTTCCTAGTTACAAGAAAGTTAACTCTGAAACGATACTAAGTAGCTCGCTGGTGGAAAATGATCATTCTCTTGCAACTTTTATCTGATTCTAATAGCTGTGGTTTGAAAGAGTATTATATCCTCATGTATTCACTCATGTTGAAGAGGCAGGAAATAATATACTTAAAAGAAAAAACAGAAAAAAGTATATTAGCTTTTGGCTGAAAAGTCAAAAGCTGATAGACTTCTATCTAGGCAATGATTATGCAAAATAATGTCAAATTAAAAGAGAGTCCTACATGGAGTCCCATGTTGCCTCAGAGACCTGTAGGACCAGAAAAAGAATTATTCCACAAACTTTCAGAATATGTAAGGAATTTGGTGAATATGATGAAGAGCTTTTTCTCAATAAGGATCTTTGAAAGGTGGGTTCAGAGAACATCTGCATACTGTTTGTATGTGAGTCACCAGGTAGCAGGATGCGTAACTCAGAGGAACTAGGAGTTTGGAAGGACCATGTGTCTTATTTTCAAGGCTGTTTTTAAATATCAAGCTGTCATCCAGGGCCACTTACTTTTGAACAAGCTGCTTAAACAAATCTGATTCACCCTTCAGGGTGAATTTAAAGATCCTTGGAGTGTCTCTACACTCTTCTCATTCAGAGAAGTTGAACTGTCTGACATCTTAGTCTTAGTTCAAGGATAGTCTTCCAGGATGGACCTAAATGCGATAAACTTTGTCTGGAGAAAAGGAAAGTGATAACAGTTTATGTGAAAACCAGGTCTATCGTCTAGCACGGTTTTATGAACAGTGCAAGAAGGAAACCCCTCAATGATGGTTACAGTGTGCTGATGGCTATCAGGTATGCTCTCCCAATCCTTCAGGGACCACTTAAGGATCAGATGCCCTAAAGGAGGATGCTTAGACAGCTGGAGAGCACTCCGCATTCATTGCTTCAGTCAATAAGCCGAGGCCGGCCAAGGGGGCATGAGTGTCAGCTGTCTCTCGTCGTTTCATGATCTAATGAAAGACTGGTCCCCGAAGTCTGTTGGTCACTCTAGTTTTTGAATAAGAAAATATTCATCAAAGCCAAAGTTAGGGTGCCACAGTCTTCTCTTTATACCATCCTTCACCATCACCCACAACTTCCTGAAAGAGTCTATTTAGAGACGTTTTTAAAACTTTTCCACACTGGATGCAAGCCCAGAGCAATTTTTTTTCTTTTTCTTTTTTTTTTGGTAAAGTGTGGAGGCAGTCTATTTGACCAGTTTCAGTGACTCGTTTTTTCCTATGTCCATAAATAAAACCCGCCAAAACACAGCCTTCCATTCTAAGATGCAACAAGTCCTCAGGACAGAATACTTTCTGGGCCAGAGAGTGCTTTAAAATGTAAAAATTTAAATGTTTTATAATAAATACTTGTGTATGTTACCTGAAAAGTATTTTGTTCAAATTTCCCGAAGCAACAGAAAGAAAATGTAGGAGGGAATTTTGTGCAATAGTTTATCAAAAGATAAAAAAGGTCCAGCAGTGGTGGGACATGAACACACTCTTGTTAGCTTTTTCTAGCTTTGCTGTTTGTGAATTTGGCGGGAAAGGTGTGAAACAGACAGACCCGAGGCCCTTCATTGGGTGTGACACCATTGGGTTCTGTCCTTTGGTGAGACACCGTGGCCACTGTCTGAAGAACTGGCTGCAGTGTTGGCCAGGCCTCCCTGCCCACACCATGTGGGCTCTGACAGAGTGACTGCCTCAGTCTGATTGCTCACAGGCCGCTTTGTGGGTCTGCTCCTGCTACTTCCCAGGTGGAATTGTACTGTGGATTCAGAACATGGCTTGCTCACCCTGCAAAGTGATAGTGGCAAAGGATGCCACCCAGAGACAACTTTCTTTGCAGATCAAATCCTAGGTGAAGCCAGGCTTTCCCCTCTCCTGTCTTTAGGCTTCCCTCCCTAAGGAACTGGCCCAGTGGGCTCCCTAGACATCGGCCGAAGCCTTCACGCCTCACCACTGCTTGGCATTCTCTGCCTTGGGCTCCTCAGGGTCTTCAGAGAGGCTCTGTGCATGGGCCTGGGAACAAACAGTCACTGGGAATTGATTGTCCTTCGGGTGTGTTCTTGCTTGTATCTTCTCAGGTGTCGCTTCACCAATGCCTCCTAAGATGCTAATAAGGAAGGGCTAGAATATCTTCCCTTCTTCTCAAGTAATGGAAATACCTTCAGTCATCAAGCAACAGCTTTATTTATTTGGGTTGTAACTTTTCTGTTGGGAATTTCTAGACAGAAAGGAAAGGAAGAGTGACTGGATGCAGCCTGAGTCACATCAAAGACAGGGACATCAACTTTTTCAGTGCCCCACATTGCCCCAGTGCACACAGGACCTCACTGTCAGGAGAACTGACCTCATCATTTTCTACTAATTGTCACTTGGAAGCATTGCTATCAATGCTAATCAGGAAATTGTACATCAAGTTTGCAAAATCCAGTAGAATTTAAGGTCTCGAGGTAGCTGTTCCTCTGTGTGTAGTACAGCAGCTGTTACCAAAGAAACTACATTAACCAAAGGGCAAATAAGAAAGGATATGAAGGACATATAAAAACCCAAACAGCAGAAATAGAACCATAGTCTTTCAGGCTCCCATGTTTAGTTTAAGATCAGTCATTGCAATCTCCTGAAAGGCATGCTGTTCTCTAAGTTTTCTTGGTCCAGATCGTGGGATGTCACATAACTGCCGACACCACAGAATTCACTGGAAGTTTCCAGCATCAGGTTTCCTTGGAACAGGTTTGCTCATGGTGTTGGTTTTCTAAAACTGATAACTTTGCCATGGTGGGTGCTGACTCTGCATGGTAATCCATTCATATCTCACATGATATTTCCAATGATTATACAATTGGAGGCATGCAAAGGGCATACACTTGGCTAAGCTACCAGGTTTAATAATCTCTTATCTTGTATTCAGTAGATTCAGGTTATACAACTCTTTATCTAGATGTTTTGGAATGCAAGCTTCTAGAAAAGGAGATGGGTTTTTCCATCTCTGTGGCCCTCTTCTATCAACATTTTCATGTGACTTTATGGTACAATGATCTTTGTTAACTACAATGACCTTTAAAAAGCACTATAATGATTAATATAACATTTATTGAACAGACATGTTTGTGTAGTAGATAAGTTGTTAGTCACTACAGCAAATGAAGAAAAATTCACCTAGGTAGAGTTCATAGTCAAATGCAAAAACACAATAAAATAATTAGAAATTAGAATCAAAACACAATAAAATAGTTAAAATACCTTTGCACTTTGATAATAGCAGTCTATATACAAAATGCCATGGAACCTCTAAAGAATGAGCTGCTAGTTAGACCTGTGTGGGGACAGTCACTTGGACAGAATTAATACAATATTGTTCACAAAGATGATGTAGCTACCCAAAATAAGTTAGTTTGATCTTGGGATCTATTAGTAGAAGTATAACATCTAGAATATAGAACAGTAAATATCAGTAGTAACTACTTTGGACTTTACCAGTTAGATGTAGAATACGGGGTTCAATTTGGACCAAAATTAAAAGGATATTAAGAAACTGTAAGTTCACTGAGGAAAGACTGTCTACAATGGACAAAATTAGCAATACTTAGCTCAACTGGGGTACCCAGAGAAACTCATGGAGAAATATGGACAGTCAGTGAATGTCTGAAGTGTTTTTGTGGAAAGATGTTTTATTTATTCCCCCAAACTCAAGAGTAAAATAAGTAAATTAAATGCATGATGGATGTAAACTTCAAGTATGCTAATGTTGATTAAGTTAGGAGGAATCTCCTAAGAATCAAAGCTACCTAAAAGAAAATATAAGCTACCTCTTGTGTTGATAAAATTATCATCACAGGATTTAACCAAAGCTGGAATTTTGGTAGAGAATATGGCTGTATATTGTCACCCTGCTTATTTAACTTATATGCAGAGTACATCATGAGAAGCACTGGGCTAGATGAAGCACAATCTGGAATCAAGATTGCCAGGAGAAATATCAATAACCTCAGATATGCAGATGACACCACCTTTATGGCAGAAAGTGAAGAAGAACTAAAGAGCCCCTTGATAAAAGTGAAAGAGGAGAGTGAAAAAGTTGGTGTAAAGCTCAACATTCAGAAAACTAAGATCATGGCATCCAGTCCCATCACTTCATGGGAAATAGATGGGGAAACAGTGGAAACAGTGAAAGACTTTTTTGGGGGGTGACTTCAAAATCACTGCAGATGGTGACTGCAGCCTTGAAATTAAAATACGCTTACTCCTTGGAAGGAAAGTTATGACCAACCTAGGCAGCATATTAAAAAGCAGAGCCATTACTTTGCCAACAAAGGTCCATCTAGTCAAGGCTATGGTTTTTCCAGTAGTCATTTATGGATGTGAGAGTTGGACTATAAAGAAAGCTGAGGGCTGAAGAATTGGTGCTTTTGAATTGTGGTGTTGGAGAAGACTCTTGAGGGTCCCTTGGACTGCAAGGAGATCCACCCTAGAGGAGATCAGTCCTGGGTGTTCGTTGGAAGGACTGATGTTGAAGATGAAGCTCCAATATTTTGGCCACCTGATGCAAAGAACTGACTCATTTGAAAAGACCCTGATGCTGGGAAAGATTGAAGGCAGGAGGAGAAGAGGACGACAGAGGATGAGATGGTTGGATGTTATCACTGACTCAATGGATGTAAGTTTGGGTAAACTCTGGGAGTTGGTGATGGACAGGGAGGCCTGGCGTGCTGCGGTTCATGGGGTCGCAAAGAGTCGGACACCACTGAGTGACTGAACTGAACTGAGCTAAATTGTAAATACACACAAGCATCAGCTGAGTAGTAAGCGGAGTGATCTTTTTGGTTTCTCCCAAATCTTAGGTTTTATGATTTTGAGTTGTGGTTTTAATGTTACACATTATTTCCAAAAGATAACTTGATCCTCCTGACCTGGGGATCAAACCCTCAGCTCTTATGTCTCCTGCGTTGGCAGGCAGGTTCTTTATCACAGTGCCACCTGGGATGCCCATGCATGGCCATAGTGGGTAATAAATGAATCACTTAGCAAGTGACAGTCTTTATATCAAAGTCTTGATGGTTAATAATAAAAGTCATTCTCTACCACCCGGGGAATCTTATGATTCAAAACCACTGGAAAAAATCTACACCAAGAAACAAACAAATGAAGTCAGCATGTTAATGTATTAATAGAGTGAAGGTTAGAGGCAAGACTAGGAGAGAAGCAACATCAAGAAGAGACAAATCATGTGCAAAAGGTACAGGAAAGCCTTTCAGCAAGAATAGGAATAAAGGTGACACTGTGGTGTTTAACCAAGTGCCAGTGCTTCATCTCTGCTTATTGAGCCTCCCAACAAACCTATAAGCTGCTGCTGCTGTTGCTAAGCCGCTTCAGTCGTGTCCGACTCTGTGCGACCCCATAGACGGCAGCCCACCAGGGTCCCCCGCCCCTGGGATTCTCCAGGCAAGAAACTGGAGTGGGTTGCCATTTCCTTCTCCAGTGCATGAAAGTGAAAAGTGAAAGTGAAGTCGCTCAGTCGTGTCCGACTCTTAGCGACCCCATGGACCGCAGCCTACCAGGCTCCTCCATCCATGGGATTTTCTAGGCAAGAGTACTGGAGTGGGAAGCCATTGCCTTCTCCCACCCTATAAGCTAGATTTTACAAAAGGTATTTCCTTCTGATGAGTGAAGGAACATA
Source organism: Cervus canadensis (assembly GCF_019320065.1). Taxonomy (NCBI): domain Eukaryota; kingdom Metazoa; phylum Chordata; class Mammalia; order Artiodactyla; family Cervidae; genus Cervus; species Cervus canadensis. Next base: position 17,943,875 of record NC_057416.1, read on the forward strand.
GGCACAGAAATCACACAGCTAGTAGGTAGGGACTGGGATTTGAATGCAAGCATTGTGCTTCCCTGGTGGCTCAGTGGTAAATAATCCACCTGCCAATGCAGGAGACTTGCGTTCGATCCCTGGGTCAGGAAGATCCCCTGGAGAAGGAAATGGCAACCCACTCCAGTATTCTTGCCTGGAGAGTCCCTGTGGACAGAGGAGCCTGGCGGACTACAGTCCATACAGTCACAAAGAGTAGGACACAACTTAATGACTAAACAACAACAACCCTGGCTCTAAAATTCACACTCTAAACACCTGTGTGAAACCTATGTCTCTAAGCTCAGAAGAAATGAGTTATAGAGGAGAGAAGTAAGGGTTTAAAGAAAACAGCTAAGGAAAAATGAGCTGGCAATTTCAATTCTACTTTTTAAAAACAGGGTAAGTAACCATTAGATGTGAACTTTTAATTTAAAATCAGGAAAAATGGAAATATTTTCTTAATATAGTTCTAATTCTCCTTATTAGAAATCATTTTAACAAATTGACTTCTGAATGTCTTTTAACTATGTGGCATTTGTGCCTATGGATCTGACCTAACCCCCAGTGATAAATGCTGGAAGGGATCATCTTTGCAGTCATCTACAGGGACAAAGGGAAGAAAGCATCTTTTTTAAATCGTTATCTCTGTAACAAAACCCAAACTCAGGCACGATGACTGAGGATTCAGGCATCCTCAGACTCGGTAATTAGAAAATACTATGTTTTTCATCAGTCTTCCCTGGTGGCTCAGACAGTAAAGAATCCGCCTACAATGCAGGAGACCTGGGTTCGATTCTGGATTGGGAAGATCCCCTGATGGCAACCCACTCCAGTATTCTTGCCTGGAGAATCCCCACGAACAGAGCAGCCTGTTGCGGTGGCGGGGGTGGGGGGGGCTACAGTCCATGGGGTCACAAAGAGTCGGACACGACTGAGTGACTAAGCACACAGCACGCATGGTTTTCATCTGGTTGATGGAGGTAAGTAGTGGAAGAATATTTATATACAATCTCGAAATGATGTTCCACCACAGAAGCCTTCTTCTGCCCCTGATGCTAGAGGCCAAGAGCATCTAATGTTCAGTCCTTTCTCTGGATCCTAGAAATTTCTCCCTAATTTGGTACAATCAGAGTTGAGTGGGGGAAGATCTTACTAATATTCATGTACATATATAATTTTATTTATTAAAATTTTTACTATGCCGTGTCTTCATTGCTGTGCTGGCTTTCTCTAGTCGTGGCGAGCGGGAGTTACTCCTGAGTCCCAGTGCGCGGACTTCTCATCGCGAAGGCTGCTCTTATTTCGGAGTACAGGCTCTAGGGAGCGCAGGCTGCAATAGTTGAAGTTCCTGGGCTCTAGAGCACAGGCTCAATAATTGTGGTGCACAGTCTTAGTTGCTACACGCATGTGGAATCTTCTCAGATCAGGGATTGAACCCGTGTCTCCAGTATTGACAGGTGGATTCTTTACCACTGAGCCACCAGGGAAGTCCACTGATATTCTTTATTATGTTGTTGTTGTTCAGTCGCTAAGGCGTGTCTGACTCTTTGCGACCCCATGGACTGCAGCGTGCCAGGCTTCCCTGTCGTTCACCATCTCCCAGAGTTTGCTCAAACTCATGTCCATTGAGTTGTGATGCCATCCCACCATCTTGTCCTCTCTCGCCCCCTTCTCCTCCTGCCCTCAATCTTTTCCAGCATCAGGGTCTTTTCCAGTGAGTTGACTATTAATACTTTATTCCCCGCTGCTCCATGGAAACTTCTGCTTCTCCTTTCTGCCTACTTGGTGGATGTATCCTTGAACCATAGGGTAGGAGCTGACTGAATGAACCCTACCTTTACCAGTTGTCTGTGATACACTGCAGGTTAGTTTTACAGAATGAAGCACATGATACACCAGCATATTGTCAATATTCGCAGAGACATCACAAAAATTTTCTCTTTGATAGATGGGAACTTTCCAAAAATTGTTAAAAGTGGGTTCATTAAAACCCTATGTGCCCTAATCAAACCCCAGCCAGGGCCACTGCAGCAACAGGCAAGTGAAAGTCCAGGGCTGAAACCCAATTATTGCTGGCTAATTTCAGTCCAAACACCCAATCTGTGTTACATTATGAAGGAAGGTGGAGAACTAGCCCACAGGGAATCTCAAAAACATCTAAAGGCATCTGTGGGCCTGAAGCATGTGTCATTTATTTATACAACTTGTATTTTAGAATGTGGAAAACCATAAAATCTGACAGAAAACCCCTAATAAGAGTCAAAGCCAAGAATCTGTGGTCAGTAAGGGGCACCGTGTGGGAGAACAGGGGTTGAGGGGGTGGGAGGGGAAGGAGAAGGATTCCACTCCCTCCTCCTCCAGATTCTGACTCACAAATTCAAAACAATCAGAGGCAAACCTTACTCAACAAAAGGCATATTCATTGCATATTAGTTTTTTCATTATTCTCCCCCGAAATGTTCCACTGTTGCACTGCACACAATTCAGTGGGTAAAGTGTAATATTACCATGTCAATTCCATATTTAGCCAAGGTATTCTAATGGATGCTAAAGTTTGGGGGAAACATGCTTCAGAAGGGTTACTCTTATCTGTCTGACTATAGGATGTAAGCTGTTCCACTTATTAATTCACTGAACATCAAATCTCCAGAAACCGTGTCAAAGATACCTGTCTTCTTTGCAGGCACTTGATTGTCTGTTTGTTTATTGGACTACATAATGAACAGGAGTCAGATTTTAAAAATGTAAATGGGTACCACAGGAGTAGAGATGCAGATGTAGAGAATGGACTTGTGGACCCAGGGAGAGGGTGGGACAAACTGAGAAAGTAGCTTTGATATATATACCACCATGTGTGAAATAGCTAGTGGGAAGCTGCTGTGTAGGGAGCCGAGCTCAGTGCTCTGTTAGGAACTAGACGGGTGGGGGTGGAGTTGGAGGGAGGCTCAGAGAGAGGAGATAGATGTATACTTAGAGCTGATTCATCCTGTTGTTCAGCAGAAACTCACACCACATTGTAAAACAATTATACTCCAATTAAAAAAATAAAAAATACAAAAGGGCACACAAAGAAATTTCTCCCCTTTGTTCCTGTGTCCTGGAGGTGAAGCAAGATGAATAGCTTGTTTTGTATCGTTCCAGGCTTATTTTATGCATACACCAGCAAATAGGTGTATTCTTTTTTCTATACAAAATGTAGTACACCCTATTCACTGTTCAGATGTACTCAATATATGATGCCAACATTAAGTTCTATGGCGTTTTCTAATTTTGCAAAAGAAGCTGTGCTTTATAGAAACTACTTCAAATAGGGATTTGTTTTGCACTTACATGCTTCCATTAAACACAAATTCTATGCTGTGTTCTAGCAATGCCATTTCTTTTTATTTGATTTTCAGATATCCCGTTTAAATGATCAGATAGAATTATCATCACCACCAGGTACCATTTCCCCCAAAAACTTTCATGTCCCCAAAGCTCAGCCTTCTACAGATGTCAAGGTTTCATCACATATAACTGATGGAGTTTTCAGATTAAGATTTGAACCATGTGTTAGTCATTCAATAGTGCTGAAATGTATTCCAAATTATTCTGGAGGCCATTTGCTTCTAGCCTCCCATCAAGAGTTATATTGAAACTCCTTTTTGAATTTACTTCTATTTTGTTCTCTCTCACTTGGCATAATGCCAACTCACTTTTGGCTAGAAAACACAACCATATTCTCCTTCTTTATTCTTTTAGCCATATTGCAATCCTGACACTTGATCTCTGCAAACAATTATCTGGTTTCTTCAATTCTCCTTGTACTATTCTTTAAAGGAATTGAAACATTTTAAATAGTTCTTTGGTCTGTGTGAAAACATTCCCAGCTGTCTCAAAATATAGACCAAATTATTCCAAGGGGCTTATCTTTTCAAAATAAAGTTTACAGGAGTGATTCTAAACTCCCTAACTTAGAATTCACGGCCAGCAATATTCTGCTTTGTTCAGGCATATCTTCCTTAATTGAGCTTTCAGCTCAATAAAGATTATGTTATTTTTAGTTTCCGGTGCCTTTGTGATGCATTTCTCCTTCCATGTTCTCATAAAGACCATTACCCATGCTCGCCTTTCCACTTGTCTGCAACCCATACGTCAGGTTTCCCCCATGCTACAGAATCCCCTGATCTTTTAATGATGTTATTTTTTTACTTGTAAGTGGGCATATTTTACGTTCTCAAACTTTACAACCACTCTCTGAGATAAAAGGTGTGAGCATCATTATCCCATGTTACAAATGAGGAAATGGTGGCTTAGAGGGCTTAATTCTTCTTCTGCACCGTTCTGTGCTAAGATTCTTCAGTCACTTGGCACTCAGTCTGCACTACCTTGTAATACTACCTTTTTTACGTATTTATGACTTGTCATGACATCTCAACCTTCTTAAAAGCAGATGGTTTGTCTGTTTCTCGTATTCTCCCCCTGTGAGTTGAACAGGAAAGGAACTCGGTAAATATTAGTTGTTTGACTAGTTATAATTAAAGAATCATAAAACTCTGAGCGAAAAGGGACCCTTATAGATCACTTAATGAGTACTTGTGTTTCTCACAAGTTTTGAGGTTTGTATAGCCTAGCTGGTAGTAGGTACAATGTCATTCATTTTCATTAGAAGAATTGAGGTTAAAAATTAGTTTTAAATAAATGCTGATATATAGTGGTGTAAAATTTAAGCACATTTTAAAGTGAAACATGAAACAGGTTTTGAAGATGAAACATGAGGGACTTCCCTGGTAGTCTGATGGTTAAGACTCCACACTTCCAATGCAGGGGGCATGGGTTCGATCCCTGTTTAGGGAACAAAGATCCTATATGCCATGTGGCCAAAAGCAGCTGAAATTTGAAACTGTTACCAAACTAGGGTTCGCTTGCCTGTTGCACAGCAAAACCAATCTACGGACACCAGATTGCGGTAAAGGAAAGTACAGCACTTATCTGCAAGCCACCAAGCCTTTTTTTGGGGTGGGGGGGTGTAAGGGATGCACCACATGACGGGTGGAGCCCTAATTCCTGGACCAGACCTCAAATCTGTGCCACCTGCAGTGGAAGTTCAGAGTCTCGATCGTTGGACAGCCGGGGAAGCCACTCAATGACTTTTAGGGAAGGGTTTTAAAAGGCAAATGTTTGGGGTGAGGGTTGCAACACACGGACTTTCTTCTGTTTGGTTGCTGGTGAGAGAAGGTGGGGTTTCAGGAACCTTCATCAACCTTTTGGTTCCAACCTGTCTGGGGTCTACATGCTTGTTGTCTGCGTGTAGTCATCATCCTCAGCCTGGGCAGGGGTCTTAGTTTTTGCCAGATAACTCAAAGATATGTGTCAGATTGTTATGTATTATTTCTTGAGGAGGAACTATTAATAGAACTCTGTTTTAGCTGCTGACTGTTGTTTAAGCTATCATTACTTTTCTTGCTTAACTTCTTTTCCTCTATTTCTGCATCCACTCACTTTCCTAATTAGTAACTGTTGAGTCTATTCTTTGGACTCAACTAAGGCCTATTTCTACAACAAGAAATGGGGACATGGAAGGGTTTTTGCACTTGGGAGGGCCCCTCAGGGTCCTGCTTGATTTCAAAACTTGAAAGAAACTCCAGAGAAATATCAGAACTGTAATGGGATGCTTCAGGCAACCCTAGACTTCTAGGGGTAATTTTTTTTTTTCTCTTCTGCAGCTGGTCTGTCTACTGAAAATTTGAGAAACTTGAAGTTGCGATACTAGTTAAGGCCTGGAGAGGCTAAGCAAATTGCCTCAAATCACACATTAATTCAACCAATATTGATTCAGCATCTGCTACTAATTGTGCAAACACTAGAGCTAAAACAATGAGCAAAACACACAAGGCCACTGACCTTATAAAGTTTGTATGCAAGTAGGGGTGAGAGGTGGGGAGTCGTTAAGTTAATATTCAATATGTGTAACCCATATAAACCAGCCACCCTCTTGGTTAGTCCAGCAGAACATACTAAATAAAAGCAACTTGAATCTTTATTGCAGGCTCTGCAGAAAATACCCAAGGGTGAGTTCATTCTTATTGCACAATAAAATATCTTTTATTTCCTTTATCTTAAATTCTCAATATGGCACCCAGCCAGTAGTAAGCTGATTAAACTGATTTTCCCAAAGTTCTTCCTGACTCTCAGCCTGAAGAACTCCTACCTCCTTGACCTCCCACCCTCTCTCTTTTTTCATCTAGTCTAGCCTCAATACAAATGAAGTTAGCTTCTGGCAAGAAATTTCCATGCTAATGGTAGAAAAAAAAATGGAGAATCTTATTAATAGGTTTTTGTACCTGTTTTTTTTTTTTTCCCACAGTGTGGGAAATGTAAAAGTGCAGAGTACTTGATCTAGGCTGGGGATTAAGGAAGATTTCTCTGAGAAAGGGAACTATTAAGCTGAGATCCAACTGTTAAATAAGTGTTAACCAAGAAAAGAAGGTCTGACTGAAAAAAAAGCACAACCTAAAAGTTCAGAATTATATTTTTATTCAAATGTCAAAGACATTGCTGAGGACTGTAGCCTGGGAAGGCTGCCTCTCGTACAGATCTGAGGGTCTAATCAAAGGAATAAGGGAAGAGCTAGGGTATGTGGGAGCTTTCAGTTAAAGAAAAAAAAAACCAACAACAGAGAACAAACAAACAAAAAAACCCAAACTCCACAGCACATGTAACTGAATATCAGAAGATTACTTCTAATCACAAAAATCCAGACATCTCAAGTTAATGATTTTAGTACTTCTCTGTGTATAGGAAGAGTCGAGGCTTGTTGAAATTATTTCTTTAATATGTGTCTTAACTATCTAGGACCAATAATCTGTTTTTCTTCACCCTGGATTCCCCTCAGGGCATACTGTGCAAAGATTTGGTTTTTGGTTTTCTAGTGCATAGAAAAGTTATACTTACACTAAAGCTCAGCTGGTAAAGAATCTGCCTGCAATGCAAGAGACTCCAGCTCAAGTCCAGTTTTCATGGACTTTCCTGGTAGCTCAGTCGGTAAAGAGACTACCTGCAATGCAGGAGACCTGGGTTCGATTCTTGGGTTGGGGAGATACCCTGGAGAAGAAAATGGCAACCCACTCCAGGATTCTTGCCTGGACAATCCCATGGACAGAGGAGCCTGGCAGGCTACAGTCCACGGGGTCACAAAGAGTCAGACAAGACTGAGTGACTAACTACACACATACACACACATAGATCTGAGAGATTTGGAGAGAACTTCTTAGTAGACGTCTATTGAACTGAGATAGGGTCAGAGGAGACAGAGAGAAGAGTGAAAATTCAGAAGCTATTTGGTAAGAAATGGTCAGAACTTAGTGCTTTCTTGGATGTGGGTGCTGAAGGAAAGTGAGGTCAAGGATAAGGCCCAAGTTTCTGGCTTAAGCAACTGAGTGGATGAGAATGACAGACTTTGAGACAGCAAATAGAAGAAGAAGACCAGATTTTGTGGAGGAATTTTGAAGGTTAAAATGGCTTAAAAATGAGACTGGGGGCGGGGGGGAAGAATAGTGATTTTGGCCCATTTATTAGTGAGCATCTGGGTTATTTTCAGTTTTTGATGCCTGTGAATGTTCTCGTTCATGCATTTTGGTGGATGTATGTTTTCTTTCCTCTTTGGTAAATGTTCATGAATAAAATTTCTGAGTCATAAGGTAGATGTATGTTTCTAAGGAATTGCAAAATAAATATGGTTGGTTGCTATTGTTGTTGCGTTGCTAAGTTGTGTCTAATTCTTTGCGACCCCATGAACTGCAGCACGCGAGGCTTCCCTGTCCTTCACCATCTCCTGGAGCTTGCTCAAACTCATGTGCATTAAGTCAGTGATGCCATCCTACCATTTCATCCTCTGTTGTCCCCTTCTCTTGCCCTCAATCTCTCCCAGCATCAGGGTCTTTTCCAATGAGTCTGCTTTTCAGATTAGGTGGCCAAAGCATTGGAGTTTCTTCAGCTTCAGTATCAGTCCTTCCAATGAATATTCAGGGTTGATTTCCTTTTGGATTGGATTAACTGGTTTGATCGCCTTGCTGTCCAAGGGACTCTCAAGAGGGCATGTGGTTGTACTATTTTGCATCTCATCAGTAATGTGTGGGAGTTTCACTTCTTCCACCTCTTGGCCTATATTTGGTATTTTCAGTGTATTTAATTTTAGCCATTCTAGTTGAGGTGAGTATGGAGTAATATCTCATCATGTTTGCATTTTTTTTGCTTGTTTGTTTCTTTAGCCCTACCTTGTGAGATATTAGTTCCCTGACCAGGGTCAAACCTGAGCCCACAGCAGTGAAAATTCTGAGTCCTGAGTCCTAACCACTGGCCTGAAGGGAATTCTCCCAGTGTAGTTTTAATTTGTGTTTCCCTGATTATTAACAATACTGAGTTCTTTATTGTGTACTTATTAGATGTTCATAAAGCTTCTGTTGCCATGTGTCTCAAAGCTTTTTTTTAATTCTCCTTTTCTTTTGGGATTGGGCTCTTTTATTATTGAGATACAGCAGTTATTTTTCTATTCTGGACACAAGTCCATCTTCCAGTCTGTGGCTTCCTATTCACTCTCTTAAATGACTCTTAAAAAGGAGATTCTTTAATTTTGAGAAAGTTTAATTTGTTAATTTTTTTTCTTCTATGATTGACTTTTCCTAGGTTGTGCCAATATACTGATGTTTTTCCTTTAAACTCTCTATAGCTGTATCCTTTACATTTAGGTCTATGATTTATCTTGAATTAAAGAGGTAGAGGTCATAGTTCTTTTGTTTCCATGTGAATATCCAGTTTTCCAGCATAATTTATTAAAGACTTTCTTTCCTCATTGAATTGCTTTGGTACCTTTGTTACCTTTTTTTGAAATCTGGAACTGAGATAACTCCAGCTTTGTTGTTTTATCTTAGGATTGCTTTTATTTTTCCAGGTCTTTTCTGGTCCCACAGAAATTTTGAGATTGTTTCTTCTGTTTCTGTGAGTCGGCATCTTTACCCAAAATGAAATATACATATAGGTGCTGGCCTATTTCTGCTCTTCATTCTGTTCCACTGATCTATGTGTCTCTTCTTTTGCCAATATTACACATCTTGATTACTATCGCTTTATATTTTAGGTCAGGAACGACATTTTATACTTTTTTTTATACTCTATACAGTGGATCTTTTAGAGCAGCTGCACATGGTAATGCGTATAGATAACATAGCATCCATTTAGTAAATATCTTTGGATTAGCTATAATAAACAGCAAATGACACACCTTGAACTTGTACAGTGTTTTATATCAATTATATCTCAATAAAGCTGGGGAAGAAAAAAATGACTATTAATACATACATCCATGTATTTTTTTCCATTATGACTGACCTCTCAAATATTTACCACAGAAAATATGGAATAACGTAAAATAAAACTATTTTATTTAAATCCACTTTGTGGAAGATAACACATCATACACTCAAACCAAAGAGGGGTCTCATAAGAACCTGGATAAATATGTGATAAGTGTATTATAAAAAAAGCACTGATGCTTCATGAAAGGATTCTATAAATCACAAGCTCAAGTTTAAGCTAGTTGTAAGTAAGTCTTGATAAAGGGCCTTCTTAGTTAAATAAAACTATTGAGTTCTTCCCCATAGAAATAAGAAATATACCTGAAGCCCGTAACTTCAGCCTTCCTAAAGGCTCTTTTCTTCACTGTACAACTTCCTTTGAAAACAGTTGAAATCATGTCTGGAAGCATGCAAAGTGACCCCATTTCCTCTAATACTCTCGTAAGCAGATAGAGTTCATCTACAGTTCAGTACCATTTAAGGTCTTCACTGATAATGAGAGTACAGACGAGATGGGAAAAATAAAGATCTAAGTTCTAAGATTCCATTTTTGAAATAAGAAGAAAGAAATATATTTGCCAATCATGGAGTAAACCTAAATATATTTCAAAACTATTGAATATACTGAAACCGCTTCCTAAAGACAACCCAGGCAGGAATCAATATAAAGCAGTAAAGTGACTGCTTTGTCTGCCTTCCAAAAAGCATGGCAGAAAATGAATATTTAATGATAGACAAGCCAATATGCTGAATGCAAGGAATAATGGCTTGGACAGAAGGATATTGTTACACTGGAGGATCAAGTGAATTACAATTAGTCTAATGATGAAATTTTTAAGTCTTTGCTTTATGGCTTTTGTCTTCAAATACCAGTCATAGGTCTGTTTTAAATCCTACTTTCATGGGCCACAGAGCTTTACCACATGCATGCAGATAATTCATCCTTATAATTACCCACAAAGGGTCCTTGAAACTGAAATTGAATTTACCTACTTCTTTTCCTTGACTTAGCATTTCTACCTGGGGTACAAAACAGAAGACATATCTACAGTCTACAGTGTTTTTCAAAAACCTTTTAAAAGATTTCCCAGTTTCCAGTTCACCTTGGTCTCTGAAATATAAAGAATAATTCCATCAAGCAGTGACAAAGAAGTTTAACAGGTCAGGCTTACCTGGGAAGAGTTAACCTACAAGAAAGTTTGAAATCAAACTCAATGGGATGATTTCCTCCTTTGAAAGTGATGAATTTGCCATGGTTATTGACTTATATAGTCATTTATTTCCTCATATATTTTGGGGAGAAATCTATAATCAGATTATTGAATTTTATATTTTGTTGCATGAAAATTAAAAGTTTTAAAAGCATATTCAATTACTCTATTTTATTCCTGATAATAACCTTCATTTCTCCAGGGATTAGAAGAACATGTTCTCTCCACATCTGGGATAAATAAGCTATTCTTCAGTTTTTAAAAAATTCTTTTACTTTTTGATACAGCTGGAATTTATTGTAGTGTTTGGTTCTCCTGTGTTTATCTAAGTTGATTCTTTCCAAGTCATTAACTAACTATTTGGAAGACAATGAATTAAGTGGTTACCCCTTGCCCTATATTTGTTTTGTCTCTATTATAGGTCAGGCTCATATTTCAAACTCCAATAACTCAATACCGTGTGATTTTGATCATTGTCACAGTGAGTTTAGTTTTCCAAATCTGCTAGGCTGAATCTACCCTTACTGCCCATGAAAATGTTTTGATCTTGTTGTTCATTTATTTTGCACCATTAGTTCTTGCAGGAATTTTACTTGTACTGCAATAAATCTATATATTAAAATTAAAAAATATTGATGTCTTTAGCTTCTCTGAAAAAACATGCCCAATTCTTTAGTTATGTTATTTTTCCCCCCTTAGGATTTAATCATAAAAAGCATGTTTTAATTAAATTTACTTCCAGATACTTAATGCATTTGTTGATATGAGGAATTCTGCTTTCTAGTTGTCTATAACAACTAATTCTTATTTGACTCCATTGAAATTTTCAGCATGCAACCAGGTAATATGCAAATATAAATTTGTTTACACTCTCTATATTTAGTGATGTGGTAACAAAATTACCTCATTATGTTTCTGTAAGTAAACTGACTACTGTGTGATCTGAATCTAGTGTTTCTCACTAAGAGGTCCTTAACAACAGATTATACACTTGTTCCTGATTCTTTTCATTTAAAACTTACCTTCAGTTTTAATGCAATGTATTATTTTTGAGCTATACATCTGGTGTTGGAACATAGCAGTAAATCTAATGAAGAATTATGAAGAGTTTGGTGCTTGGAGGTCAAACTGACCTGGGTTTCCATCCTATGTCCTGTTAATTATTAGCTGTGTGACACTGGGCAGTATTTCTAGCCAGACTGGGTTTCAATTTTTAATTTATAAAATGGATAAAATAATACCTACTTAATAGGGTTGTTATGAGTAATTAAACAATACATATAAAATATAAAATGCTTATACTAGTGTATGGCCCACATCAAGGTTTGATATTATTATTTTTATAATCATAATTAATTTTAATGACAGAATTTTAACCAAAAAACTCTTTAATCTATGCTCCCTATCAAGCTGCGTGCTGCTATTTAGCTTTTCAAGGGTGTGTTTCTGTATTTTCTTTTTACATTTTTTTATTGAAGTGTAGTTGATTTACAGTGTTGTGCCAATGTTTCTGTATTTTCTGAATTGCCTGCTTTGATAGGAGGATCTCTGTTATTAAATCCACTTCTTTTACATCTTAGAAAGATATTTTCCTATGCTTTTTAAGTTTAGCTATGTCATCTTTTGCGTTTAAAAGATTTTCATAACCTTACTTTAAGATTCCAACCAAGTTTGACTAAAACAAAAGGACCTCACAAGGTTCTGTAATGCTGAGGCAGCTATCTGTACTCTGTCTCATTTTAATCAATTTCTATTCCTTCAGAGAGATTAAATTTCTCATAATTACAAGTGAAGTGAACATAGGGCTTATGCAGACCAGGGTTTAAATTCTATTTCAGAAAATTGTGGTGATGATTAGATTAATGCAAATGGAAATAACAGATATGGAAACTCCTAGCAAAATATTGAGCACATAGTCGACTTCAAGTAAAAGTTGAAGTTGCCTTCTGCTGTGTTCTTTTTTTTTTTTCTCTATGGATCTCTTTAGGCATCCACAGGAGGCTTCTATCAACCTGTGTGAATATTTCATTCTCTGTGCTGTCAAGAAGTGCCCACCAAATAGGTTTTGTGGTGACCAAAATTTTCCATCTGATAGTCACTGTGTCTGGAAGATGGAGGGTCACCAATGTCTCCATAAAAACAGAGGATCACAGCACTGTATTACACACATCATGAAATGATTGTCACAGTAAGTTAGTGAACATCTCACATAAATACAAAAGAAAAAAAATATTTTTCCTTGAAACGAGAACTCAGGATTTACCTTCCATATATAACATGTAGCAGTGTTAATTATATTTATCATGTTGGCCGCCCTTGTTGTTATTCAGTAGCTAAATCGTGTCTGACTCTGTGCGACTCCATGGACGGCAGCACACCAAGCTTCCCTGTCCCTCATTATCTCCCGGAATTTGTACTTTTGATCATCTTCATCCAGTTCCTACTCCCCCTCTACTTCTTAAGTGAAGCAGTGACTTTAAAGGATGTTTATTTTATAAAATTTATTAGGTTATGAATTTGTTTCATGAAGTTTTGTGTCTGTTATGTTTTAAAATTAGACTGTGCTGTAACAAAAAATGTATTAGGTCTTTGGCCCAGTAAAAGGCACAAAGATCCTAAAATCCTTGGAATTTCTCCAATGATAGGTATATCTTTCCTCATTGGTGGCTTCCCTGGTGGCTCAGACGGTAAAGCATCTGTCTGCAATGCAGGAGACGTGGGTTTGGTCCCTGGGTCGGGAAGATCCCCTGGAGAAGGAAATGGCAACCCACTCCAGCACTATTGCCTGGAAAATTCCATGGATTGGTAGGCTACCTGGTAGGCTCCTGGTAGGCTACCGTCCATGGGGTCACATAGAGGTGGACACAACTGAGCGATTTCACTTCACTTTACTTCCTCATCCATAAGAAGCTGCTTTTGAGCACACTTGAGTTTATGCTTCCCTGAGTTGGGGCTTCTCTGATGGCTCAGATGATAAAGAATCTGCCAGCAATGCAGGAGAGCTGGGTTTGATCCCTGGGTTGGGAAGATCCCCTGGAAAAGGGAATGACAACCCTCTCCAGTATTCTTGCCTGGGGAATTCCATGGACAGAGGCGCCTGGTGGGCAGTCCATGGGGTCACAAAGAGTTGGACATGACTGAGCAACTAACACTTGACTTAGGGTGGGATTCCTACATAGCCTCAGGATGGGGTTGGTCGTCAGAAAGACCTGGTGTTTAGAGGGTTGGAACTTTCAGCCCCGCCCACCGACGTCTGGAAGGGAAAAGGGGTGGTACAAGGGTGCTTCAGATTGAGTTCTATAAAAATTCTTGAATGAGCTTTGATGAGCTTTGAGGTGGGTGAATGCATCCAGGCACTGGAAAGGCAGGGCACCCACTTCCATGGGGGCAGAAGCTCAGGTGCTCTGGGCCCTTCTTCATCTCACTCCTTATACCTCTTCATCTGTCTGTCCTTTTAATAATGTCATTTGTAATAAACTGATAAATATGAATAAATGTTTCTCTGAATTCTGTGAACCTCTCTAGCAAATTAATCGGACCCAAGAAGAGAGTCACGGGAACCTCCAATTTATAGCCAGTTGGGCAGAAACACGGCTTCCCAAGTGGTACGTTGGTAAAGAATCCGCCTGCCAATGTAGGAGATGCAGGAGACCTGGTTTGATCCCTGGGTCTGGAAGGGAGGAGGAAATGGCAACCCACTCCAATATTCTTGTCTGGGAAATTCCATGGACAGAGGAGCCTGGTGGGCTACAGTCCATAGCGTAGCAAAGAGTGGGACACGACTGAACATGAACACACATACACACACACAGGGTCAGAAGCTCAGGTAACAACCTGGACTTGGGTGTGTCATCTGAAGTGGAGAGGTCTTGTGAGACTGAGTCCTTATCCTGTGGGATCTGATGCTATCAAAGAAGTGAGTTAAATTTGTAAGGCAACCTGTTCTGTTCTCTGAGAATTGATTTGTGTGTGTTGGAAAAAAACACATTGGAGAAGTTTAAAAAATTCACCCATATCTTTCTGGATAGAAGATAATTAAATTTATAGATATAAGTTAAATTAACATTTAAAGGGTTGCATCCAGGTACATTCATTTAATGGAAACCTGTTGGAGTTTACCTAGAATGCCGAACTGTTAAAAGAGGCGACTTTGGGTATTTACACTAAAAGTGGCACTTACTTTTGCCTTTTAACTTGTCACCAGTGGAAAAGTCTTTTACATTAAAGACTGCTTAGGGAATTCCCTGGCAGTCAAGTGATTAGGACTCTGGGGTTTCAGTGCTGAGGGCCTGAGTTCAATCCCTGGTTGGGGAACTCAGATCCCACAAGCTGTGCAGCATGATGAAAAAAATTTTAATAAATAAATAAAGGCTCTTAAGAGGAATGAAATTGTTTCTTGTCACCAGAGGATATATGGTGGGGTGTGGGAAGAGAATATGAGAACTTTAATCTACTTGTCTATTTTTAAATCTGATCCATTTCTATTTTTGTGTGTAGTTTATTGTGTACATATCAGCATTCTGATGCTATATACAATGTATAAATAAACAAATGTTGGCATGCACACTTAAAGTTTTTTTATAGATGGGGTGTATGGGGGAATGGTTTGGAGATCCCTGGTCTGCTCACTTGAACAGTTCAGGTGTGAAATGAAAGGCGAAGTGAGGAGGAGGAATATGGCAGGCCTCGGTAGACTGAAGGGGACGGGGTTGGGGAAGGTAAGCCTTTCCTTAGCTCAAGTTCACAGACCAGTGGGAAGGGGAATGAGTGATAACAGTAATTCCAAACATACTTTGCCCTCACAAAACCCCCATGAGATCTGAAGAAGTAATTTTATAGAAGAGACCCTAAGATCTAAACCGGTCAAATCAGTTAAAACATATCTATTAATAGGTATCAAAACTAAGTCTTGTTTGTGTCCTTGAGTTTGGAGTGATAATGTTTTATGGGATTTTTTTTGGTCTTGTGTTCTTTGTTTGGTCGAACTGCGCAGCCTGTGGGATCTTAGTTCCCTAACCACAGATTGAACCCACGTCCCCTGCAGTGAAAGCAGAGCCTGAACCACTGGACCACCAGGGAAGTCCCAATCGTATCTTTTTGCTGGTTGTAGTGGATTTATTCTCCTATTTAAAATTTGCAGACAATAAAATTTTTTTCCTGGATTAGATAACATATATATATATATATATATATATATATATATATATGTACATATACACATATGTATGTAGGTATATGGTAATTGTGTTGTAAATTATGAAAAACTAACCATAATTTTGTAGATACTCAAAAAGAGATCAAAAGTAGCCTTATCCAAAGCAGATAAATCTTTGGTAGTGTTAAATTGCTATCCTGGATTATCATTCTGACTTAATGTTCTAGAAACCCAGAGTTAAGATCGCCCTGCTTTCTGGTAACTAACCAGGCACACTGACTTGCTAGCATTGTCACAGAGCAGTGTGCAATTTAGGCCCTTAGTGCGGGTCCCATTCACTGTATGAAGAGAATAATGAGGTAGCATTTCCAGTGGCTCTTTCCTGAATTGCCAGTCTATGTTTAGAAGAGCGGTTCTATTTTGAGGAACGCTTATGAAACAGCATGAGAGCTAATTGCTGTTGTTGATTTAGTCTAGGGCTCTTCCTACATCATTATAATTTTGAAACATTTGTTAGAACTTAGAACACTAGGCCTGCTAGACTGCATATCCTATGCAAGGCCAGAGGATCTCCAGGTCAAGTATGGATCAGGAACTCTGATCCCAAACCAAAAGCTGTAAAAGTTCAGTTCAGTTCAGTTGCTCAGTTGTGTCTGGCTCTTTGCAACCCCATGGACTGCAGCATGTCAGGCCTCCCTGTCCATCACCATCTTCCAGACCCTACTCAAACTCATGTCCATCGTGTCGGTGATACCATCCAACATCTCATCCTCTGTCATCCCCTTCTTCTCCCACCTTCAATCTTTCCCAGCATCAGGATCTTTTCCAATGAGTTGGTTCTTTGCATCAGGTGGCCAAAGTATTGAACCAAAAATCAATCAGTAGGTGAGGCCTGGACACAGGGTATGGGTCACCATTCAGCAACACTGAACCCATTGAACTCCATGGTTTCACTCTTTTTTTAGGAGATCACTGATCAATTATCAAGGCCTGAGGGGAATGGAGGCTAATTGGAAGGCATCCCCCAGCCCTTTCAGGGCTTGAATTTGACCAGGAGCATAAAGCCAGAGGCATAAATTAAAAACGTATTCAAAAAGTCTAAGTGGAGACTATGATAGTCTCAAAGATATGGGATTTCAGAGTCACAAACTTGTTATTATATTTTTCAGGAAGCAATGAATAGTTTGCAATTGAAAAGACATCCACTTTTTAAGGAAAGACTGTCAGATCAGAGCAAAGGCTAACCAAGTGTGACACAGTTATGATTCACTGTCAAGAGTGGATTACACACAACAGTAGTTTCTTTAGTCATGACATTTAGAAGAGTCCAAGTAAACATTTTCAAAGTGATTTCATAACAAAGTGGTGGTGCTATATATTTTTTAATTTTTTCCTAATATGAAGTGGTCAAAAGCACAATTACAGAACAACTTGTTTGTGCGTGAGCTAAAATAATTTTGGCATCATGCTATAAGAATGATTCCTTCTACCGAGTCTATAAATGGCATAAAAGGACTGTTGAAGATGCCTTCCATTTTATGAGAGGATGGAGAAGTTTCTTAGATGTTCTCAAGTCATTTTGGTAAGAGAAAGCTATATTTCCTTATCACTTCTACAGCTCTGAACTCACAAGAAACTCTTTTCTTTCTTGAGATACTTTACTTATTAATCTGCAGACTTCTACACTAGAACATCCCTAATTTGATCTCACCCTTCTGGAACACAGAGAGGGGAGTCCACTTGAGTCTCCAAGCCCACTGAGAAGAAGAATGGATAATTAGGAACCTAAGAATTATTTGTAAATAAATCAAGACCATTCACTGCTGTGATGATGTTTTCTTTCTCTGCAGTCTTGCTACAGTTGGTCAGTGTGCACATTTGACTTTGCATGTCTCATGATCTTGGGATACAAGTAACAAAAGTCATACGGCAATTTGTAATGTACATCTTTCTATTAATAAAAATAGGGAAAAAGTCATCTACAGCATTACAAAATTCCAGCATTCTGGGTCTCTGTCACATCTAAGGGCTTCCCAGGTGGAGCTAGTGGTAAATAATCCACCTGCAATGTAGGAGACTCAAGAGATGAAGGTTTAATCCTTGGGTCAGGAAGATCCCCTGGAGAAGGAAATGGCAACCTACTCCAGTATTCTTGCCTGGAGAATTCCATGGACAGAGGAACCTGGCAGGCTACAGTCCATAGGGTCAGACATGACTAAAGCAACTGAATATCACTTCTAATAATTATCAAATGACTGGCCGACTAGAAAATTTCTGGAATGTTGTATAAAGAAACATCTATCTCTAAGGTGAAGGATGTGTGGAGACATTAAAAATCTGACTGTGAGTATGTTTGATTTTCTGAAGAATATAGTAAGGAACTGCAGTCCAGTCACATCTGTTTCCAGTCAATCCTTGTTCACACTAGGTTTGATTGACACTGACCTGGTACCCAATTGGGTGAATATCTTTGTTGAGTTTCCTTATAATACTTTGAGTTTTATTTAAAGTGACTACAAAAACAACTACATAAAAGGTTCTTACAGTATAATCAACAATGTATTATTGTTTTCCATTCAGTAGTCTTGACTGGAAATGTGAGTGAAAAAATCTTTTTCTTTGAATTCAGTGCTAGGAAACTCAGTGCTTCCACTGAGGAACTATCAACCCCTTTTGAAAAATGGCTGTTATGTAACTGGTTGGGACACTTGGCTACCAAGAAGCACACTGGTTTAATTTGTTACTCAGGGATATGTTTACTCTTAGCTGTTTGCTTTTCCTTGGATTCTATTTTATATTTGTAAATATTTATTTTAAAATTTTACTGTGCCTGCCTTTGTGAGTTGTTCGGCTCCCTTGTTCAATGAAGTGATGGTATGGTGTGTGTATTAGTTGCTCAGTCATATCCGACTCTTTGTGACCCCATGGACTGTATCCCACCAGGCTTCTTTGTCCATGGAATTCTCCAGGCAAGATACACTGGGATGGGTTGCATTTCCTCCTCCAAAGTGATGGTATACGTTGTCACTAGTCCTGTCTGACTGTTTGCAACCCTATGGACTGTATAGTACACTAGGCTCCTCTGTCCTCCACTATCTTCTGGAGTTTGCTCAAATTCATGTCCACTGAATCAATAATGCTATCTAACTATCTCTTCCTCTGCCACCACCTTCTCCTTTCAATCTTTCCCAGCATCAGGGTCTTTTCCAAATTTATTTTTTTATTTTATTTTTTTTTCTTTTCCAAATTAAAAAAAAAAAAAAGATATCAAACTTGAGAGTAAAATAAATGACTCCATGGAATTCCCACAGAATTACTTCCTCTGCACTCAAATCAATGGTACTAGAGTATCCCTCTTGGGAACTAGCCTGAACTCCTTCTTTCATTTCTGATTGAATGTGACTTTGGGAAAATTAGCTGGAAGCTCTGCCCCAGGGAGATGTCACTGTTAATAAAATTCTGAGGAATTTGCTAGCTCATCATCTTCACCATAATCACAGCATGTTAGAATTTTATGTACTAAAGCCTTCCTCTTTAGATAAACTAGAGAACAAATAATTTGAAAGCATCTATTGAGAATTTTGCTGTTGCCCCATTAATGCATGAGAAATTTGATCATTTATTTTATCTGTAAGTTAAATTAGTAAGGAGGGAATCTGAGCCTTTCCTGATGGCAAAACTTCAAGTGGTGAAAAATTTTAAGTTTTGGAATGGGTACTATTATTTACATCATTCAAAACTCAAAAAGTACAAAATTATATCTAATGCAGTTTATCTTCTTCAAATTTTCTTCAAATCCTGCCCTCCAGCCACCCAGCTACTCTTCCCAAAAATCAACCAATTTTACCAGTTTCTGGTATATCTTTTCAGAGACATATTATGCTTCTAAAAACAAACAACTGTATACAATTTCCCCTTTTTAATAGAAAGTACACTATTACATAATTGTTTTGAATTTAAAAAATTTGTGCACATAATGAATCTTGGAGATCAATTCATAGAAGTTTAAAGAGCTCTCTTATTCTTTTTTTATTTTAAGCTTTCATAGTGTGTTAGCCACTCAGTTGTGTCTGACTCTTTGCTATCCCATGGACTGTAGACCACCAAGCTCCTCTGTCCCTGAAATTCTCCAGGCAAGAATACTAGAGTGGGTTGCCATTTCTTTCTCCAGGGGATCTTCCCGACCCAGGGATCAAACTTGGGTCTCTCGCATTGCAGGCAGATTCTTTTTACCATGTGAACCACCAGGAAAGCCCCCAGATGTCATTTTATGGCTGTATCAGTAATTTACCAGTCTTATTAATGAATGTACTTTAAAAATCTTGTTATAAAAAATGCTGAAATGGACAAGCTGATATACACCTGCCATTTCTCACGTGTTGTAAGATGAATTCTTATAAGTAGACTTACATGCTCAAAGGTTATGTGCCTTTATAATTTTGTTAGGTATTGTGAATGGCCCTTGATGGAGATCATTCTAATTTACATTGATAATCTGCACTGTGACTGTTTCTCCACACTTCTGCCAACACACAGAGGTTATCAAACTTTCCAATCTTTGTCATCGTCAATCTGATAAGTGAAAAGTGATTTCTCAGTGTAGTTTTAATTTGCACCTTTCTAATGGAGAAAAAAATGCTAATCTTTTTAAGGACAAAGGACTACAAAGTCATGTGGTATTATTATCACCCTTTGTATTGTTCCTGGAGTCTATAGCAGGTTAACATTAGAGTTCAGAGATCAAGACCATGGCACCATGCCCAGAACCAAGAAGGAAAGAAAAGGCAGCAGGCCCCATTTCAAGCATGTTTGCCTTGACGGAGTCCCAGATGATGTCCCTAGAAGGTAACTTCTGTTTTTATGTGAATGCAATTAGAAGCTAAGTTTCAGATTCCCCAATGGTCATAAAAGCTGCTTCTAAATACTTAGGAGGTTTAGTTTTTTTTTTTTTTTCCCTTCAATCTATACCATGGAAAAATGAAGTAAAACAGGTTCTATATTTATAGATATAACTAAGCCACACAATAGAACTGTAGGAGGTTGGACCAAGTCATCTGGGTCACATGAGGGTTATAAAGATTAAATAATATGTTTAACACTAGGAATAGTCTGCTTAGGCAGGAGGCATGTTGCTAATTAGCATATTTGCCTAATGACCTGCAGAAACAATGTTAGTGCTTTGTTTTAATTTGTGTTGTTTTTTTTGGTGCTTTTGCATAAGGAAGAACTATTCAATGGTGTTTAGTGCTGTATCTCTTTAAAAATAATCTCAAAGAACTGTCCTCCAGGTAATGGAATAAAAAGATTAGGAGTTAGGTCAGCTTAGTTTGTGCTAGCTGTGTGACCTTGAGCAAGTCGCTTGACTTTTCTGAGCTTCCATTTCCTCACTTGAAAAATGGAGGTAATAATCTGACCTATTTATCACTGGATCTTGTTGAAGAACTAATGGAATACTGTACAATGAAAAGGCTTTACAACAGTAAATGGCAATATATCTATTAGTTGATCTGATGATATTGACAGTATAGAAAATTTTGTCACTTACAGTATCATCAGCTTAATTTTCAAGAAAAAAACCAAACCCAAACAAAAAACTCACTTCTCTTGAA
The DNA here is from genome assembly GCF_019320065.1 of Cervus canadensis. Lineage (NCBI taxonomy): Eukaryota > Metazoa > Chordata > Mammalia > Artiodactyla > Cervidae > Cervus > Cervus canadensis. Next base: position 17,965,203 of record NC_057416.1, read on the forward strand.
AAGCTTTTGGGAAATCCAAACCAGGAAATCTAACATTTCAAAGAAATTTGGAGTCAAGTTGTCTGACATTTAATAATTCAATAACGTTATTAATACATCTCTCATAGGTGGACTAGCCTCTTTGGAAAAGCTTTGTATTTAAAATATGCCGATAAGGAAAATATTCTACGGGTCTAATAGCTATGGATGACATTTGTTTAGTTTAGTAAAAGGGACTTAATTTGTGTTTTGAGAAAAGTGGGTTGGGCCTCATCTCCGCCCCCGCCCCCACCCGCGGGTCTTCAGGAACTCTTTTGGGTTTAACCTGTACTAGGTGTTCGCTAGTTAACCGCTTAGAAGCACAAAGACAATACCTATCCGGAGTCGGGACACTCTGAAGACAAAATCACTGCTGGTTGCTCGCACACCTCCGCCCAGACAATTCTGTCCCCTTGCCTCTCCCACCCGCAGCCCGTCCCGCCCCCGCGGCCCTGCCCCACGGCTAGCGGGAAGCCCGCGAGCTCGCACGGAAAACTCAGGTGACAGGAGGGGAGTAGGAGGTAAGATCCGCTCGACAGCCGGCCAGGTTTGGGGGCGCGGCCGAGCTCGGGGCGCCCGCCGCTGACCGCTGTGGTCCCGGACCCGGTTCCGCCAGGTGCGCGGGCAGCAGCCGCGGGGCCCGCGTGGCACGTGGCAACAGGTGCATCTCGGCCGGAGCGGGCGCCGCGGGCGCGGGGTGGATGGGTACTCAGCCCCGGAGCGAGAGCCGGAAACCAGCCCGTCCGCTGAGCCTAGCGCCTGGAGCCTGCGGGGCCGGCATCTTGAGGTTCGGCCTCGCGCGTCTTTCAGGTTTCTTGGGGAGGTGGGGGGCGCAGCCCCCTCGGCGGCCGCCCTGCCTTTGTCTCCTTCAGGGAGGCGTAGGCTGGGGCCGCCGAGAGGGGCAGCGGGCGGGCGAGGGGGGCACAGGCGGCCGCGCTCGCCTATTTACAAGTTTCCCCAACTCCCCGCCCTGGCTCCACCCCCGGCGGCCCGGGAGGAGGCGGGGAAGCTGGGGGCGCCCCGGACTCGGGGTTCCCGCCTGGCAGCTGCAGCGGCGGCCGGCGTGCGGCCGGGGCAGGGGTGGGGGACGAGCCCCGGGGTGCCCAGGTGCACGCCCGGCCCAGAGTGCACGCGGGCCTCGAGGGTGGGCCTGGCGCGCCTCCGCCGGGGGTCCGAGGGGCGCCTGGGCTCGGCGTCTGGGTTGCGCAGCGCGGGGTCGGCTCGGCGGCGCTGTGGGTGAGTGCGGGGTTGGTGCCGGCGCGCGGGGGGCGCGGAGGGGATCTGGTCCGGGCGGTGGGGGGCGTCCTGGGACCTCGGGTGCAGGAGTTGGGGGAGAGCTGCGGAGGCTGCGGACGGCTGGTCTCACGTGGGGGCAGCGCGGCACCGAGGGAAGGACGGATGCAGATCTCCTAGCTGTCACCTTGAAAGTGACCGAAGGAGCTCCCAGGGGAGTCAGTTTCGCAGACTGACAAGTCCTCCGCCGGAAGCCGCCCACCGGACACCTGACCCTACTGGGCCGCCGGTCTCAGCCGTCCCGCTCGGCGGTTCGCTGGGGCCCATTCTCAGCTCGGTCGATCCGGGCTGGAAATAGGGCATTCTTGGGGTTGCGGCAGTTCTCAAGGCCCTTCGCCTGGGTCTGATTACTTCCTGAGGTTCGCATGTGCTTTCCTAGCTATTTAGAAAGATCCAACTCTCAACTAAGGTCACCTGATTAACTCGAGTTATTGGTGGACTTAGGTGTTTACCTACCTTAAAGAAACCTTTCCCCTCTTCTTTTTCAGACTTGCTCTTTTATACTAAGTTATTTATTGATTTTTGGCTTGGACTCATTTATTTTGGAGTCGGAATGAAGAGATTAATTCTTCACTTAGCCTGCATAAAGTTTCACACATTCTATTAACTACTATTTGTTTTAAGAACTCGGTGTACTAGGAAATCTGGTGGGGTTTTGTTGTTGTTGTTTTTTCCTTTGAATCAAGTCTTAGGCAAAACGGGAGATGAAAGCATTTGTGTTTGGCCAGGTGATAGGAATTCAATCATTGTCATGTTAAACCTCGGGCCCTTGGGCTGAAGGGTGAGCGTGGCCGTGTAAGGCGTGGAGGGAAGATGGGAGGGGAAGCTAAGAGGCAGGAGAATTTTAAAAAAGGCTCTCCTTCCTGGGAACCTTTGACCTTCTTAAGGAGTGTAGATACTCTCAGATAAGAGTGTGTGGTTAACCCTGAAAGGAATTACATAGCTCAAATTGCTATTCTGTAGACAAACTTCTTCAGGGATAATTAGGGCAGGAAATGATAGGCAATTTAAATTGAAACAATGATGCCCTGTTTGTACAGTGCTTTACAATGTATAAAATGTTTTATTTTTTTCCTCTCAAGTACAGTATTCCATAAGTTATGCAAAGAGATGATTAGATAGATGTACTTTTAAAAAATACTTGGGAATGGAATTTTGTTTATATAATATTTAACATGCATCAACTTTTCTACCTATTTTTAGCATTATATATATGGACAAATAATGCTGTAGAAGAGCTGCATCTTTTAATTATGTATCAATAATTCAGTGGATTATACAGTGCTGGAGTTCTTTCAGTATTTCTTGGAAGTGAAGCTGCAGTTATTAGCCTTGAACATTTAAAAAGTATGTCACTTAATAGCCCTGTTCTGTTGGCCTGGTTTGCTATGATTTCCAAGTAATGCATGCTTGCAGTATAAAAATGGTAGATTCAGAAAAAGGGTAAGGATTAAATAATTCCAGCATCCAAAGATAATTACAGTATTTTCTTTATACTTGTTAACATGTAACAGATTTATTTATTATATTTTTATAGTTTATACAAAACTGTGTAACTGTAGTTAATAACTGTTGCATGATTTTTTTCTCTGCTTAACATGTGACAAGATTTCCATGTCAAACTGAAACTCCAGTACTTTGGCCACCTCATGCGAAGAGTTGACTCATTGGAAAAGACCCTGATGCTGGGAGGGATTGGGGGCAGGAGGAGAAGGGGACGATGGAAGATGAGATGGCTGGATGGCATCACCGACTCGATGGGCATGAATTTGAGTGAACTCCGAAAGTTGGTGATGGACAGGGAGGCCTGGCGTGCTGCGATTCATGGGGTCGCAAAGAGTCAGACATGACTGAGGGACTGAACTGAACAGTTCTATATATTATTACTGGCTACATAATGTTACATTGTATAGATATAACGATTTATGTAACCATTTCCTTATAGTTGAACTTTTCATTTATTTTGTTCCTATGATTAAATATATACTGATACAACAAATCATGTGTACTCAGTCACGTCAGACTCTTTGCCACCCCATGGACTATAGCCAGTCAGTCTCCTCTATCCATGGAATTTTCCAGGCAAGAATACTGGAGTGGGTTGCCGTTTCCTCCTCCAGGGGATCTTTCTGACCCAGGGATGGATCTCCTGCACTGGCAGGCAGATTCTTTACCACTGTGCCACCTGGGAAGCCTAGTGCAACAAATAACTTCTGTAAAACTTTGTATGTATCTCCTGTGTTTCCTTAGAATAGAGTCAGCTGGAAGATAGTTGATGGCCCAAAGATCTATCAATACAGAGTGACCATTACTTTCCAAAAAAAAAAGTTTTACCAAAGTTTGTTCCCACCAGTTCCCACTCTGTGAGAGTACCTGTGCTACTGTATTTTTGTTCATGTGAAAACTTATCCTGCAAAGGAAAAATAATTCTTGCTAGTCTTATAGGTGAACGGTGCTATCTCAGTATTTAAATTTCATTTTTTTGTTTCCAAAAGATGTTGAATATAAAAAAAAATCTAATTTGTTTTCCTTTTTTATTCCCTTTAAATTGAATGTAGTGCCAAATTTTTCTCCTGGAGATATTAGTATTTTTCTATGAATTCATAAGAGCCTTTTATAGATTGATAGTAAACTTTTGCCTTTCTTAGTGCAAATATCTCTCCCGCCCGTTTTGTCTTTGTCTTATAAAGACAAATAGCACACGTGTATAGAGGTTCTGACTTATAGTTCTTTCTGTACTTTATTATAGGCAAGCCAGTTGACTTACTCAAAAACAAAAAACGTTTAACACTTCTGAATCATAGGCTAAGCATTATGTATGACACTGGCACAAGACGACCCTTAAGAGAATTCTCCAGAATTTTCAAATGTATTAGAATCTCCATGTCTTGGAGTAGAGACTGTTGCAGAACCGAGCGGACTGTTGATGAGGAAGAGTTGTGCATGGTATGTAACATTCAGAACAGCATCCTTTGACATCAGAGAGGAAAGTTTTAAATTGCAGGGAATGAGCCTTTCAGATCTGTTCTATGATTAGGTAAACTAGGCTCACAACCATTTATCTTCAGTAATCCATTGATCAGTTCAGTTCAGTCGCTCAGTCGTGTCCGACTCTTTGCGACCCCATGAATTGCAGCACGCGGTAGTATTATTTTGCCAGAATTCTTCTTTTCATATCCATTTTGTTTTTGCATACCGAGTTATTGATTTGTGTCGTTTCTTGATGTCTGATAAGATGTATATGTAATTTGAAAAATTTTCCAAGTTAATTTTTTTTTCCAAGTTAATTTTTAACACCACTTGCAGATTAAACTATTTATTCGAAGTTGGGGGGGGGGGGTGGAAACCCTTCTGATTTCCAAAACTTGAGTTACCTTTCCCTATTATAGAAGCTTTAATATGCCCTGAGGGTGTTAAAAGGCCTCACTCAGACTGCTGTCCCTAAAAGCCTGAGTTTCTGCCTTTCACTTCCCATCTTTTCCAGCCTAATGATAAGCCATAGGGCCATATATGAGTATGAGGGTGAGATTGGTATACTGTGTGTGTGATTGGAGACACTTGGAAATGGGCCTGGACCTGGAGGTACGTGAGTCAAGAAGGAAGTGACCACTGCCCCTTAGCTGGCAGGTACTTGGGCAGCAGTGGCTTGTGGACTCCACAGGAGATAAAGAGGGACCAAGGATGAGTGATCTTGCCTTGAAGGAAGAGAAGGATTGAATGGTTTGGTGTGACATTAGCCAACCTGAAATGTGGTTCAGCAAAGCCTGCTTTGATTGGGCTTCTCCAGAGTTGGCTTAGGATATCCAGTATAACCAGGAATTCAGTTTGACTGGAAACCTCTAAAAATTTACTTCTAAGCAAGTTTTATGAAAGATTGCCCTCATGGTAGTTTCCTTTTTAAAATGACTTCAATATTCTTTGAAATCAGCAGGTACTACTCTTTTATGTGGGTAGTTATAAGATGAAAAAGACTTTTCCATTTTGGGGATGACAGATTTGGGGGCTACTCTTGACTATGTACAAAGAAGCTTCATTTTCATATACCATAAGTAATTTTGCAACTTGTGACTGCCCTGATGTCTAACTTTTATACAATCAAGGGGGAAAAAAGGGTTTGCTCCCCAACCTTACAGTGTAAACAAGGTTGAAACTAGTGGTATTTTGCTTAAGTAAATAGCATTCAAGCGTTGTAGAAGTACATATTTGCATATAAATCTTTGATTCCAAAGTAACTTTGTTCATTAAAACTAGTAGGTTTTCCTTAGCCTTCAGTTTAAGCCCCACATCGAAGAGAAGTAAAAGTGTATTTACTTAAAGATAAACTGCATTTAGGCCTTGCCAGTAGGCCCAGATCTAAATTAATAAATGTTCTTGTATACACATGACTTACATGAGTAAAAGCAAAATCACACATCCTACCTTTAGTCTAACCTAAAAAAGTTTATTTCACTTTGAAGTTATTAAACTATGTACAGGTAGTTTTAAAGGCAGTTAAAATTTCTTTTGAGGAGACGTTGACGTCTTCAGGATTGATTCGATTCTTTGTGAGCAGTGAAGGAAGATGGAGAGTGAGTCCTGAGTTTCTCAAGCGGGAAAGGGTAGACAGTCGTGAAAAATTTTGGGGTTGGTCAAAATGTTCACTTGGCTTTTTCCATACTACCTTACAGAAAAACCTGAGTGAACTTTTCAGCTGACCCAATGCTTCCAGATGGTGTCATTTTGTCTGAAACTGTACGGGTTTTGTGTTTCAGTAAGAACTGCTGAGCGGAAGGTCAGGCCTGGCCAGCTCCGCCACTTTGTACACACAGCGCAAGGGAGAGCCAGGACTGGGAACAAAACAGCGGGGAACGGGTCAGCCCTCGATTTAAGGAGTCCCATTTTTTTGTTTTTAACTATTGCTTATTTTTGACAGCATGGGTCTTTGTTGCGCTGAGCAGGGGCTTTCTCTGGTTGCAGAGTACAGGCGCTAGGTGCACAGGCTTTAGTAGTTGTGGCAGAAGGGCTCAGCTGCTCTGAGGCATGGGGAATCTTCCCGGACCAGGGATTGAACCCATGTCCCCTGCATTGGCAAGCGGACTCCTAACCACTGGAGACCAGGCAAAGTCCCCGGGAGAGGATTTTTAAAGCCATTAAATTAACTTATCATTCTTTTAAATTGTGCCTTGTCAATTTATATTTAAATTAAATGCCAAGAAAACATGAGTGTTGAGTTTGAGGGTCAATCATTCATAATTACCCGAATCTTCTGCAAGGAACCAAAATATTTTAGGGCATTTTGTGTCCTCATTTGGCGTTGAGAAAGGAACCTCTCTAGGAGAGTCATTTATCAAAAGAGGAAGGAGGAGAGGTGAAAAAATATATGTTCTTGTGTAAATTAACCTATAGCTTAACTAATGTTTATGGCAATGTTCATGGTTGGCTGTTCGTTGTTAGCTTGTCTTCCATGCTTTTTCTGCACTGCCAACTTGCTAATATTTAACTCAGACATTATTTACATACATCACAATTCTGAAGGAAAAACCAATATTTCTTCATCTTATTTCTGATAAGCACGTCATACGATGTGTTTCTCATTGTTCAGTGACAAATGAGAAATTCTCTTTTATGTTTGTCTCATAGATTTTCTTGATAGTTGGCAACAATTGATGATATCAAGTTGAAACTGCATCTTTTAAAAACATAGTTCTCTCGGCTAACTTCATGGAACAAAAATAGAAGCCGATACAGATACAAGCAGTCTAAGAGGCAATGTTCACACGTGGACTCACCCTCCCTTTCCCAACCTGTCAAGTTGATTGAGTTATTTACCAAAATAACTACCAGTTAAACCTCCTTGTCCTATGAAAGTTCTGTTTTTTCTTGTACAGTAAACTGCTACACTGTAGTCATTTCATCCCTAGGTAGACTACTGATTTGAACCATATTTGTACATTTCTCCTAACCTAACTAAATTGTCCATAATTCAGATGAGAACTTCAGACATCTTCCTTGGTGGTAAGAAATCAAGAAAAGATGGGAGAGGGACTTCTCTGACAGTTTAGGACTCAGAACTCTGGCAGTTTAGGACTCAGAACTCCCAATGCAGGGCTTGAGAGTTTGATCCCTAGTCAGAGAACTGAGATCCCACATGGGGCTAGGCATGGTTAAAATTAAAAAAAAAAAAAAGAGAGAGGGACTTCCCTGGTGGTATAGTGGGTGGGAGTCCACCTGCCAGGGCAGGAGATGCAGGTTCGATTCCTGGTCCAGGAGGATTCCACTTGCCAAGCAACTAAGCCCCTATGCCACAACTACTGAGCCTGGGCTCTAGAGACTGCTCCGCAACAAGAGAAGTCACCGCAATCAGAAGCCCCCACACCACAACAGAGACCCAGCGCAACCCCAGATAAATAAGCTTCAAAATATGGGAGAAATGGGTTACAAAGGGTAAATTTTTCTGTTTACCAAGAAAAAAGCACCTGTTTTATTGGCTTCTCTGGTTAGACCCTATATAGAATCAGGCCATCTATATATAGTGTATCATTAGGATTATATTTCAATTTGTTAAGTGGTGGAAAAAGACATGAGTAACAGTCCTTCCTGTTGGAATCTTACGTTTGATTTTCTTCTGCCTTAAACCATGTATTGAGAACTTTCTATGGGCCAAACACTGTACAGGGTAGATATGGAAAAAAACAAAACTGGCCACAGTTCTCATAGGAGTCAGTTCAAGAAAGCTTCCACCATTGTAAAAAGGGCTGTTTTGGAAATGTTAGTAAGTGTTCAGGTTCCCAGACGTGTTCTCTCGGGTCATTACCATTGTGCCGTACATGGGAAATTCTGCTTACTACCTTGACCAAATTTTGGTGCACATAAAGCTTCTTTGACATTTTTAGTTATCTAACGACTCCTGATCCTTACTCACTCTTATTCTTTTCCTTCTATCCAAAAGATGCTTAGCACTACAGTCTGTGGTTTCACTCACTTCCTCTGGATAATCTTTTTAGTGACCTTTTCCTGTATCTTTTTATTACATCTTGTGAGCTTCTTGAGGATAGGGGCTAAAACCTTATGATGCTGGGTAGAATTGTATTTTTAATAATTATCTGTATCAGATGTAGCCTGGAATAAATCATCCAGAGCTCTGAACTCTGATGGCATGGGAGTTTGAAATTCTTTCTTCAGTTAGTCATAGCTCCTAGAGGATCTTTTAAGCCCAAGACATTAATGTTCTCACCGCTTTTCTTGACTTTCCTCCTTGTCTTCTCCTGGTGCTCCATCCCCTCAATTCACTGTGATACACTCAGCCCAGCTCAACCTGTGGCTTCGTGTCCCTCTGGAAGACTGTACCGTTAGATTGTTGTCATTCAGTCACTGTGTCTGTGACTCTTTGCAACCCCATAGACTGCAGCACGCCAGGTCCCCTGTCCTTCACTATCCTGTATCCCCTGTCTTCCACTGTCTCCTGGAGTTTGCTCAGATTCATAGCCATTGAGTCAGTGATGCGATCTGACCATCTCATCTTCTGCTGCCGCTGCCTCCTCTCGCCCTCAATCTTTCCCGGCATCAGGGTCTTTTCGAATGAGTCGGCTCTTCGCATCAGGTTGCCGAAGTATTAGAGCTTCAGCATCAGTCCTTCCAATGAATATTCAGGGTTGATGGGTAAAATAGAGCAGAAGGTGTGTGGCTTCTGTTCCTTCGGAGTTATAATTCTGTCTTATTATGAGGTGCTGTTCTCAGAACATCTGGCATACCCACGTGCAAATACTTGCGCAGAGTTAATGCCTCCTGTGATCCTTCTTATTCCATTCTCCATTTGGGCAGACAGCCTCAAGCTGACAGTTTCTCATGAATAGAGACTTGGACTGTTTCTTGTCTGGGGAAATACGTATTTACATTATGAAGAGGGATTTAGATGAATTTTCAGTCTGGGATTGTTTCTGTTACTACATTTAATAAGATTTGTTGCAGAGTAGTTTTGCATTTCTGTGGAACTTTTTGATTATTCACTAGAATTGCTGCTTATTGAATTTAATACTCTCAACTATTTAATTTTTTAATGCTTACTGTCTGATGTTACTTTATGGAGATACTAAATATGACAACTATGCAGAAGGATTCACTAATTCGTTTCGATTACAGTATGAGAAGAGTGGGTCTAGTCAATGAAAAGGGAATGGAGATAGGAAAAATCCTGCGTTTCTCTTTTTATGAAACACTTTAAGTGATTTTATATTGAAGATGTGACTACTATGTTAGAAAATGTTGGTTATATCTTGTTACACTGACTATTTAAAGTTTATAACTTTATAGGTATATAATCAGGTGAAAATTATTTTCTACTTGTAGAAGCCTCCAGGCCAGAGTACTGCTTTTCTCTGCTTCCTCATGTTTTTTATTAAAATTGGGAAAATAAAACAAATAGAGGCATTTCAACCTTGAGCTACATTTTGTTCACCCTGATGTCCTTTATGAAACCTTGGGGGCATACTTTGTTATAGAACTGGAAAAAATGTTACTGATACCCAGAACATTTGGCACAGGGATGTAATAGAGAGGGTGCAGACTTGACCAAGTAGGGTTTGTGCCTGAGCTGCGAGGCTCTGGGTAAGTTATTCAATCACCTTTTCACCCCGACTACCTCCTCAGGATGGTGGGGATAATACTCACCACAGGGCCTGATACATGGAAGGTATAAAGAAATGCTAACAATCTTCCTTTGCTTCTTATTTTAAACCTCTTCTAATTCATGACTAGGAAGTTTCATTCATTTTTTCCACTCAGCTTTGGGGGTGTTGCTTGCATCCTCTGGGGCTCTCTGTAGAGAATTAAATTCCAGGAACAGGAGTCTGAGATGACTTTCCCTCTTCCTCGAAACAAATCGGTTTGTACCAGTACCAGCTGAGACAACTTTTCCTTCAACTCCACCTTTGTCACCTCTTGGTTTTCTTGGAAGTTTGCATTGAGTCGAGTTGCTAATTTTTTTTTATTATTATTTGAGATGCATTTTTAAAAATTACATACTTTGATCTTTGCAAAATCTGTTCATAATGTTGCCAGTTTGTTGTCAGCACATTCTAAAAGCACTCAGAATTGAGTCATCACTTTGAACCAGAAAAAAATACTCGCGGATTTTAAAGTACTGCCACCCTCTGATCTAATTTTTAACCTGTTACTTAGTCCAACAACAGTCATGTTTAAGGGTTTTGGTTTTAAAATGTTAGCAATCATATATAATTACTGAGGCAATGCTCAATTTTCATCTTTCAGAAAAGTGAAATAAAACACCGTATGTTTTTGGAAAGTAACTTGTAGGCATGATATTAAAGACGTTTTCGTTCAGTTATCACAGCCACCCTGTGAGGTGGACAAGGCATGTGGTTGGAGCTCTGTTTTATACCTGAGGAAATCAAGAAGTAGAACTCTTCGCATAAATGTTTTGTGTTGTGATGAATAAGCTATGGAACCAGGACTGGGAACTGGTCTTCCCTCCTGGCGCATTCCCCGCTCCACGTATGATACTGCTACTTGGCTCTTGCTAGTACTGTAAGGAGTAACACATTCCTGTTGCTAGCATTTTCTTCACACTGCTGCTGAAATGGGATCAAAGGCACATGGTAGTTTGCATATGTAAAATTTTAGATGACATAGCTTAGAATTACAATTTGTCCTTCCATTTTCTAGCCACAGAACATAAAACAGAATGTTAAGTCTTGTAAGCCATTCTGATTAGTAGCACAAATGGAAAATTTACAGTTGCAGATTATTACCACAATAGATCACATTTCTATAAGAATTTATAGTTTTCAGGCTGCTTTTTTAAAAAAGAACCTAATTAGATTCCTTTGAACAATCATCTGAATCATTTGACTGTACAACAATACATTGTAAGGTATACCCATTTTATAGATGGTAATGCAAGTTCATGCATGTTGAATAGGGACTAATTTTTTAAGTCATTATTGAATTTGTTACAGTATTTCTTCTGTTTTTATTTTATTTTTTGGTCTCAAGGCATGAGGGATCTTGGCTCCCCAGCCAGGAACCTGCAACCCCTGCATTGAAAGGCAAAGTCTTAATCACTGGACCACCAGGAATGTCCAATATTTGTTTTTCTGAAACGTTTTTTTTCCCCCATGGAAATTTTGAATCTTATTTCCTTATTTTAAGCTATTTGGAAGCAAGTAATTCTTGGGCAGATGGAATTAATCCCAGATAGAAATTTAACTAGGAGGTAAGGCCTGTTGTCATTCAGAACCGGGAAGAGAATGTCCCATAAAACCACAGTTTCACCCTGGGTATCAGCCAGGGTTTCTAGCCCTAAAGGTCAACAGTTCTTATTACCAAAGTGACTTCTAAAGAATGCCTGGTGTTAGGTCTTGGAGAGTAGGCTCCTTCAGGGAGGTTGGCTCATCCTGGGCCGCCCCTGTGAGTTAGCAGTGTACATACAGGATGTTCTGTTTAAAGACTCTTTATTTGCTAGTGGAAAGCTCACCACACATTATCATTCTCCAGTAAAGGCTACAGGAAGCTGATATTTAATGTAGGTTGGAAGATACCAACTTGTAAGGTACCGACTTGCGTAACTGTGTGCACATAATGACATTTTTCAATTGGTCTTGGCATGATTCAGATGGAAAATTATTTCCTTTTTGCCAAGTGACTTTGAAGAGATATGGCAAGTGTCTGAAAAATTCTAAACAAGTCCCTCTTCATGGTCATTTGATACTTAGTTTTTCTTTTTTTGCCTCCTTGGCATGTGGGATCTTAGTTCCCAGACCAGGGATTGAACCTGTGCCCGCTGCAGTGGGAGCACGGCTTCCTAGCCACTGGACTGCCAGGGAAGTATCATTTTTAAAATTAGTTAATTTTTTTTTTGCTGCACTGCACTGTACATGGGATCTTAGTTCCCTGACTAGGAATTGAACCTGCGTCCCTTGCGTTGAAAGTGTGGAGTCTTAACCACTGGACCATCAGGAAAGTCCCTCATCTAACACTTTCAGGAAAAGATAATTATTTTAGTTTTGAACTTTGCCCTGTGCACCTGGTCTATCCTTTTTTTCCTGAAACAACCTGTGCTATTTTCTGGTGGTAATTTCTTTAAGTAGCTACACATAATTTAAAAACAGAATGCAAAGTTTTTACATCAAATTATTTCTCTAGCCCAATTATACAAACCTTGCCAGTGGCCCTCGGTAGGCACTGTGGGTGAGTGGTGGTTTGGTTTTAGTTACTTGAGTAGAAACAGGCCTTTGTGTGCTGGCTCATTGCTCCTGTGAAATTGACTTATTGCTCTGACTCATTTTACTGATTTTGATGAAAAGGCTCACTTTTTGACGGGATTCTGAAAGTTATCTCCACTATGATGAGATAGCCACAAACCAAGAATTTAATTTCATTTCCTTCCCTTATCAGGAATACTTAGAAGAGTGCCTTATGTTTAGTTGACCCCCCCAGAATGTTGAAGAAATGCTGACTGAGACTGAGAGTTGATATTTTAGATTCTTGGGGACCTGTTTATTTGGGTTGTAGGCACCTAGTACCTGGGCCTGACTTGCATTTTTAAGGTGACTGTTGAGGTCTAGACCTGTAAGGCCCTGTAGGGTCATTGCTAGAGACTTCTCCTCTAGGAAGTCTATGTAGTATGGTGGGAAGTTAACAGTAAAATGTAAATATCTGAATAAGTATAGAGCAGATTTGATGTCCATGAAATCAGACCAAAAGGGTAGGGGGTGTCGTCAGCATTCATTTTTTCCCCTCTTTTTAATTTTTTAAATTATGAAAGTATGTTAACATATTTATAGGAGACTTGGAAAATGCCAAACAAAGCCACATATAGTTCCACTGTATATTATAATTATTTTGTAAAGTAAATAAATTAAGATATTTAGTGGAGCTTCAATATCAAATTCAAAAATTAATGAATATGCAGAAAAATAGAAGGATATAGTAGACCTAAAAGCATGATAAACCAATTCAGCATGATTAAGATTTATACAGTTTACATGCAATAGTAGGATACAAATTCTATTCAAGGAGCATTTAAGTTTTCAGTTGAATAGGAAGGATTAATTGGAGAGTGGATTATAGAACAAGAACCAGGAAAAGCATCATTTTTCCCCCCATGGAAAGGCATTTTATTTTAAACACAGCAGTGTATACATGTTGATCCCAAACTCCCCATCTATCCATTCCCCCATCCTTCCCTGCTAACCTTAAGTTTGTTTTCTGAGTTTGTTTCTGTTTTGTAAGTAAGTTTATTTGTATCTTTTTTTTTCTTTTTTAAGATTCTGCAAATATGTGATATCATATGATATTTGCTTTTTACTGACTTACTTCACACAGTATGATAATCTCCAGAGCCATCCATATTGCTACGAATGGCATCATTCTATTCTTTTTAATGGCCAAGTAATATTCCATTGCATATAGGTACCACATCTTCTTTATTCATTCACCTGTTGATGAGCATTTAGGTTGCTTCTATGTCTTGGCTACTGTAAATAGTGCTGCAGTGAAAACTGGGGTGCATGCATCCTTTTAAACCATGTTTTTCTCTGGATATATGCTCAAGAGTGAGATTGCTGGATCATATGGTAACTCTATTTTCAGTTTTTTTAAGGAACCTCCATACTGTTCTCCATAGTGGCTGTACCTTATATTCCCACCAACAGTGAAGGAGGGTGGAGAAAAGGGATAGAGAAACAGCATTTATTGTTTGCAGATTTTTTGATGATGGCCTTTCTAACTGGTGTGAGGTGATAATCTCATTGTAGTTTTGACTGCATTTCTCTAATAATTAGCAATGTTGAGCATCTTTTCATGTGCCTTTCGGCCATCTGTATGTCTTCTTTGGAGAAATGTCTATTTAGGTCTTCTGTCATTTTTTTTTTTTTACTGGCTTTTTTTTTTTTTTTTTTTTTTTTTTTTTTTTTTTTAATGAGCTACGTGAGATGTTTATAAATTTTGGAGACTAATCCCTAATCGGTCATATTGTTTGCAGATAGTTTCTCTCATTCTGTGAGTTGTCTTTTCATTTTGTTTATGGTTTCCTTTGCTGTGCAAAAGATTTTGAGTATAATTAGGTCTCGTTTGTTTGTTTTGGGTTTTATTTCCATTACTCTAGGGGGTAGATCAGCAATATGGCTACAATTTATGTCAGTGTTCTGCCTGTTTTTCTCTAAGAGTTTTATTGTATCTGGTGTCTTACATGTAGATCTTTAATCCATTTTGAGTTTATTTTTGTGTATGGTGTCAAAGAATGTTCTAATTCCTTTCTTTTTCATGTAGCTGCATAAGTAGAGCAGGTTTGATGTCCTCGAGATCAGACGAAATGGCTGTGGGTATAGTCAGCATTCAGGTTTTCAACTGGGTAGGAAGGATTAGTCAGAAAGTGGATTATAGAATAAGAACCAGGAGAACATCTCTGTTCCAACCTGAATGAATGGTTGTGTTCTGGAATACTTACTGCTGTTTGTTGGTCATGTGATCTGTGAAAAAAATTTTTTAATTGGAATAAAATAAGTACCCTGAAATGCATTTAGCTTCAGTGTACAGTTATGAGTTTTGACAGGTACGCACTTGTGTAGCCAATAGTAATCAAGGTAGAGAACGTGTCCATCACTCCCAGAAAGTTCTTTCAACCATGTGAACAAGTTGCTAAACTTTGGTCACTAGTAAAGTGAGGATTATAATCATGCTTGTTTTACAGGGTTGTTGACATTATAACAATAGCAGCTAACAACTGTGTGTGAGTTAGAAAGTTTCTAACACTTTCACAGAATTCTTTCAACAATCCTATGGGATGGAATATTATTGTTGTATCAGTTTTTACAGATGAGGAAAATGTGGCCAAGATTATTTTTGGCTTTCTCGAGGTAGGTAACCCAGTTGCTGAGTAAATGTGGCAGCTGTCCATGAATAACGCCTGCCTTCTGTGTCTAGGCAGCTATGGGTCTGTAGCTGTGTTTGTTCGTTGTTCAGTCGCTCAGTTGTGTCTGACTCTTTGCGACCTCAAGGACTTCAGCACGCCCGGCTTCCCTGTCCTTCACCATCTCCTGGAGTCTGCTCAGACTCATGTCTGTTGAGTCGATGCCATCCAGCCATCTCATCCTCTGCCACCCCTTCTCCTGCCTTCAGTCTTTCCTAGCATCAGGGTCTCTTCCAGTGAGTCAGCTCTTCGTAACAGGTGGCCAAAGTATAGGAGCTTCAGCATCAGTCCTTCCAACGGATATTGAGGATTGATTTCCTTTAGGGGTTGATTGGTTTGATCTCTCATCCAAGGAACTCTCAAGAGCCTTCTCCAGCACCACAGTTCCAAAGTATCAGTTCTTCAGTGTTCAGCCTTCTTTATGGTCCAACTCGCACATCCATAAATGTTAGTTGATTTTATTACTGTGAAAAGGAGAGTTTGGAAAGAGATTGAGGACACATTTGGACTGGCTTTAATATCCATTGCTATTTATTTATTTATTTTTTTCTCCCACCCCCATCCCTCCCCAATATCCATTGCTATTTATTAACTTTGTTTCTTGGGCAAGGTACTGGATGATTGGAAGCATCAGATTTAACATCTGAAAAGGCTCGGGGTGGGAAGGAGGTGACTGTCATGGGACCTGTCTGACCCACGGGGCTATCAGCTGGGCAGATGACTGTGAGAACATGTTAGGACTTTCAAGTGCCGTGCACTGGTGTGTTATCTTGAACCACGGAAGAGGTAGCCGCCTCCCCCCCAGCTTGGCCGCACACACTGGCTGGCTGTGGGTGGACAAGAAGGACTTGACAGCGTGTCAGGGAGAAGCAGTCCCCGCTTGTCAGTTTCTCGGTGTGCTGAAAACTGTGTTTACACAACCTTTTCTGTCTCACGTCTTCTGACATTCAAAAGCCTCTGTTTTTCAGTTGTTAGGTCAGCCTCACTCCACAATGCTTGTCATTTTCTTTGAAGAGAGTCTTTAAACAGTTCTATTTTGATTTTCTTTCTGAGAAGTGCACCCCTGATACAAAACAGTCTGCGCTGGCTTGAGGTGGGCGAGTCCCTGAGTAATCCGAACTGCGGGATGTGTACCTGCCTGAATGGGATTCTCTCGTGTGTGCTTCCTGTGTTCCTGAAGATGAACCGTTCCCATCGTTAGCATAGATGCCAATGATGAAATGTAGCCCTAACTTCAAGATTTAAGTTTGGTCAGGGCAGGCATTCTCTCCAGGGCTGCTTTCTCTAGGGTCGTTTTCCTCCCTCCCCCATACACCTGCTTATGGGATGGTTCCTGGTCCTGGAGGAGCGGTACAGCATCATGTTGTCATAGCAACAGGGGAGGTTGTCTGGTCCAGGTCTTCCTGCCAAGCTCTTGGTCTCTGCAGAAGTAGCTCACCTTGGACAGTCTTGAAATGCCTCTGTCTGCGTGGAGCCCATGGGGCTTTTGTGTGTGTGCCGGCTTCTTGGTCTCTGTATGGGCTTCCAATGGAGGGCTGGGGCATACACTGACCCTTCTTTGAGGGCTCCCAGGCCTTTCTGATCCACTGGCCGTCTCAGTAGTTTCTTTTGCGTGAGTCTCTCTCTTGTCCTCCTCTTCAGTTTTCTTGGAGAGTGGGCATCGGCTGCCTGTGGCCCAGCGGGCACCCTCCCTCTTCTTCCTCACTGCCTTTTTCAGTGGGCTCAGGGGTGCCAAGTGAGGATTTATGAACCAGGTGTGCCTGGGGACAAAATGTCTACTATGAAATGATGAAGTGGAAAAAAAAAAAATGGGACATACTAAGATTTTCATAAAGCTAATTCATATAGTCTAAACTAAAATAATGTTCTACAATTACATATGCCCTTCATTTTGGTGTTAAAATGTCCTTTTATATAATCTCTGTAGAAAGTGAAAGAGGAGAGTGAAAAAGTTGGCTTAAAGCTCAACATTCAGAAAACTAAGATCATGGCATCCGGTCCCATCACTTCATGGCAAATAGATGGGGAAACAGTGGAAACAGTGACTGACTTTATTTTTTGGGGCTCCAAAATCACTGCAGATGGTGATTGAAGCCATGAAATTAAAAGACGCTTACTCCTTGGAAGGAAAGTTATGACCAACCTAGACAGCATTAAAAAGCAGAGACATTACTTTGCCAACAAAGGTCTGTCTAGTCAAGGCTATGGTTTTTCCAGTGGTCATGTATGGATGTGAGAGTTGGACTATAAAGAAAGCTGAGCACTGAAAAATTGATGCTTTTGAACTGTGGTGCTGGAGAAGACTCTTGAGAGTCCCTTGGACTGCAAGGAGATCCACCCAGTCCATCCTAAAGGAGATCAGTCCTGAATATTCATTGGAAGGACTGATGCTGAAGCTGAAACTCCAGTACTTTGGCCGCCTCATGCGAAGAGCTGACTCATTGGAAAAGACCCTGATGCTGGGAGCAATTGGGGGCAGGAGAAGAAGGGGACGACAGAGGATGAGATGGTTGCATGGCATCACCGACTCGATGGACATGGGTTTGGGTGGACTCCAGGAGTTGGTGATGGACAGGGAGGCCTAGTGTGCTGTGGTTCGTGGGGTCGCAAAGAGTTGGACACAACTGAGCGACTGAACTGAATGTGTTGGTAGTTGTAAAAAGTTACTTTGTCTGAAGTGTCTTTAGGGGCAAAATTTAAAGCTGGCTTCCTCATGTTGTCTCTCCAGATCTTCGGAGAGGAAATTTTCACTTGTCCATGAAATCTGAAAGGTCAACAAGCTCTTGCTGACCTGTTCCTTATCTTCAGTCCAAGCTTCCCCTTCTCCACAGAGCTACACTTAACCATGCCCTCCAGGTCCACAGCAGTGGAGCCCATCCTTCAGGTTCCCTCAGGCTGTGTCATTTTGCAGTTTTTAGAAAATGTTTTTACTGTTTGGCCGAGCCATTGAACCCATGCCCCTTGCAGTAGAAGCTCAGAGTCTTAACCACTGGACCATCAGGGAAAGGAAAAGTGAAGTCGCTCAGTCGCGTCCAACTCTTTGTGACCCCTGGACTGTAGCCTACCAGGCTCCTCCATCCAAGGAATTTTCCAAGCAAGAGTACTGGAATGGGTTGCCATTTCCTTCTCCAGAGGATCTTCCCGACCCAGGGATCGAACCCAGGTCTCCTGCATAGCAGGCAGACGCTTTACCGTCTGAGCCACCAGGGAAGTCCCCTGCAATTTTTGTAATTATTTATTTGTCCTTTGCTTCTAGAACAGGGACTGTCTTCACTATCGTGTCCCTAGCAGAGCAGCTGGTGCACGGTAAGCAAGTAATGCGTTTTGTTGAATGAACGACAGCTCTTTTAGTAAAAGCTCTCTTAATAGCCGGGAGGAGGAAACTGGCAGGATGGTGCGTGAAGTAACTGAGCCTCACTTAGTACTTAGGACTGTTCTACTACCCTTGTATGTGTTCTTTTATCTTTTTGGTAGCTAGTTGGAGGCTTTTGAATATAATAAAAATCACATAAGAAATATTTCATGCTTGAAAGTCTCTAATAGTAAGAAAATAGTAAGGAAATTGGTTAAGGTTTAGATTGGTAACTAAAATATCTTACATTTATGTAATTGTGGCGGACAGAATTACAGAATTAGTCTCTACTGTAAATGTGGATTAAGTTCAACTACACTGCTCTCTTGTTTATAACAGCTAAACTAGGAGGTCAGTATCCTAAAAGAGTGGTGTTATTTTATATAATTCTGATTAAAATGTTTTATACAGAGGGTCACAGTCACTTGGAGAAAGGCATGAGTGGATACTGGAATTCTTCACTTAAATTGGAATGTTGAATTTCACAAATAATATTTTGTGGAGCAATCCTCTATTTTTTTTTTTCTTCCTTAACCACGGACTTCATTGTTTGCACATTTGCACCTATTAGTCTATACACAAATTTTAATTTCTTACAAAACTCTATATTACATATTGCTAGGTCACTGCACTCTCCATTTGATGCCACATTTCCATCAAGAGCTATTTCCCCAAATCACAGTCTGCCTGATTGTGTGTTGTTGTTCAATTACTAAGTTGTGTCCCCAACTCTTTGTGATGCCATGGACTGTAACCTGCCAGGTTCCTCTGTCCATGGAATTTTCCCAGGCAAGAATACTGAAGTGGGTTGCCATTTCCATCTCTAGGAATCCTCTCCTATCTTTAAGTGCAAATCTTCATTACCTCCATCTCTGCCTTTTCAACTCCAAGCCAGCCTGTCTTGCCATCATGGATCTGTGTAAAGGGAAGCAGTGGTCTTGGCCTCAGTTAGTTTATAGCATGTTGGCCACAACTGAGTTTCAGGTTGCCATTGAGGCTGGAGTTATATTAGTGAGTTATATCTGCTGAGAATTGATTGCTGAGGATACTTACTGAGGGGTTTCTGTCTCGATTGACTCTCAGGTACTGATGATTTTAAAGGCTGTCTCGATCACTCAGGCTATCATTCAGTTGGGAGCTGAATTTGGACCATTTTCATGGAGCTGAAGACTTGGTATTAAACAGTTCGCTTTAGAAATATAAAGCTAAACAGCCAGATTTGTGAATTTCCAAGTACTTCTATAGGACAACAGTTTGTTGTTGTTAAGTCGCTAAGTTGTGTCCGGTTCTATTGTGAACCTGTGAACTGTAACCTCCCAGGCTCCTCTGTCCATGGGCTTCTCCAGGCAAGAATACTGGAGTGGGTTGCCATTTCCTACTCCAGAGGATCTTTCTGATCCAGAGATCAAGCTCATATCTCTCACATCTCCTGCACTGGCAGGTGGATTCTTTACTTCTGAGGCACTTGGGATACCTTTAGCACAACAATATGCATATTCAATGTCTTTTTTTTTTTTCAATTACACTGTTTATTTTTCCAAGTTTCTGGAGGACAGAGTCTAAGAATAGGCTCCCTCTATATCCCTATCTGAGAAATGCCAAAAGTAGTCAGTTGTGGTCCTCTTAAGAAACCTGTATGCAGGTCAGGAAGCAACAGTTAGAACTGGACATGGAACAACAGACTGGTTCCAAATAGGAAGAGGAGTACGTCAAGGCTGTATATTGTCACCCTCCTTGTCTAACTTATATGCAGAGTACATCATGAGAAACGCTGGGCTGGAAGAAACACAAGCTGAAATCAAGATTGCCAGGAGAAATATCAATAACCTCAGATATGCAGATGACACTACCCTTATGGCAGAAAGTGAAGAAGAAATAAAAAGCCTCTTGATGAAAGTGAAAGAGGAGAGTGAAAAAGTTGGCTTAAAGCTCAACATTCAGAAAACTAAGATCATGGCATCTGGTCCCATCACTTCAAGGCAAATAGATGGGGAAACAGTGGAGACAGTGGCTGACTTTATTTTTTTGGGCTCCAAAATCACTGCAGGTGGTGATTGAAGCCATGAAATTAAAAGACGCTTACTCCTTGGAAGGAAAGTTATGACCAACCTAGACAGCATTAAAAAGCAGAGACATTACTTTGCCAACAAAGTCCATCTAGTCAAGGCTATGGTTTTTCCAGTGGTCATGTATGATGTGAGAGTTGGACTGTGAAGAAAGCTGAGTGCCAAAAATTGATGCTTTTGAATTGTGGTGTTGGAGAAGACTCTTGAGAGTCCCTTGGACTGCAAGGAGATCCAACCAGTCCATCCTAAAGGAGATCAGTCCTGGGTGTTCATTGGAAGGACTGATGCTGAAGCAGAAACTCCAGTACTTTGGCCACCTCATGCGAAGAGCTGACTCATTGGAAAAGACCCTGATGCTGGGAGCGATTGGGGGCAGGAGAAGAAGGGGACGACAGAGGATGAGATGGCTGGATGGCATCACCAACTCAATGGACTGAGTAAACTCCGGCAGTTGGTGATGGACAGGGAGGCCTGGCATGCTGTGGTTCGTGGGGTTGCAAAGAGTCAGACACGACTGAGCGACTGAACTGAACTGAACTGAACTGAAGGTTTTGTTCTGCTTATGAGGGTAAAGGAGGGGACCTGGCTGGGTTTCTCACGTCCTGAGGTCCACGTTGTATTCCTTTGTTCTTCTGGTCAATTCCAGCATTCAGCTTTCCTGGGACTGAAGGAGGGGAGGATGCTCCCCTGCAGGGCTGGAGACCCCCAGTAAGCGATGCTAAGTGCCATGGCCAGGACCCCCGACTGACTCTTCTTTCTGCAGCACAGTGTCAGGCTGCCCTGTTGTCTTCTTAAATACTAGAGCCTAACATGTTATTCTTGACATATTCATGAGGTCTTCATTTAACGTTAGCAGTAGAAATTTGAAGAGCAAATATTTAACACTGTGGGTTCAGAAAATATTCGCATTTCTTTAGAACATCCAAGTTGGGGGTGAATGAAAGAGATGAATTTTGATGAGGCCTGGTGTCCTTGCAGGAGAGGTACAAGGTAAAATACAGAAATGTGTTTTCCCCTGTATTTTTTGTATGGGTTCTCCCTTGAAATTTCAGTTGTTAAAACCTTCAAGTCTAGTTTGAGGTTTTTAATGCTTTATTTTAGTAGTGAGGTGGAAAAACCAACCAACCACTTAGCTTGAAACTCATGTTATCGTAGCTATCTTTTATGGAGGTGTAGTAGTAAATGGTGCAGTCTTTTATCATCAGATATTTTTAGTGTTTCTGGTAGCTCTGTTCCAATTACAGAAGTTATAGTATATGGTTATTTTTATAAATAGTGCAAAGGGATATTTAACTTACTCTACTATCTTGGTATAATATTCTTTTTTTGAAAGGTGACTAAAACTTTCTTAGAATATTTTTATTCTATTCTATTTCCCAAGGCTGTTACACAAATCTAAAATCTCCAGCTTGCTGCTTGCTGGATGTGATTATTTCAGGAAAAAAAAAAAGTTGTCACTGAGTTTAAAATTTCCTGGCACAGGGACTTCGCTGGTGGTCCAGCGGTTAAGACACCATGCTTCCACTGCAGAAGGTGAAGGTTTGATCCCTGGTCAGGAAACTAAGATCCCACTTACTTCATGGCATGGCCAAAAGATGTAAAAAAAAAATTTTCCTGGCACATGTGTTAAAATTCTCATAAGAGTAGGAGATCTTTCAGCCTTTCTTCTTCTTTTTCTTTTTAACCTGATGAAATAGTGGGCATTATGGGTTGCACACTTTGAAAAGGAGCCCAGCTTTGGTCAGGCCAACTGGAGGCAGTGCTGGGGAGGGTTGGACTGTAAAGGTCATGACCTCACTATGCGTGGAGGGCATTCGCCTTGGCAGGGCCCTCAGATTCTTGCTGCGTTAGCAGAGGAGTGTCGCTAATCCTCCTGAGACTTGCCTGGCTTCTGCAGGGTTTCTCTCTAAGGACTTGGCCTCCTGATGATCCAGGGCCAAGTCCAGAATCAGAGAGGGGCTGCTGCCCTAAAAATAGTCCCAATATAAAAAAGGAGAGCCACTGCTGCCTTCCTGCTGCCAGGAGAAGATCCCGAAAGGAGCAGTCACGGGGGGCAGGGTGTGTGTCTGAAGACAGGTGTGAAAAGTGTAGGGAGGGTGAGCGTTCTGCTGACTCGCGTCGGGGGAGGTAACAGTGTTAGTGATTGACTGCTTAAAAATCCTAGAAAAAGGGAAATATTGGAGGCTATCTTTTTATGAGGCGGGGCTTAGTGAGATGTATTTCTTGATGTTTCTCATTTGCAAGAAAATACTTTGTTTTTAATGTTAGTCACTGTAGTTTAGAGGAATGGAAACAGTAACGTGCCTTGTTTCCTGCCCCGGGAACACAAAGCGGAGCATTGTCTGAAAACTTGCAGACAACAGATCACTGAGACAAAGACCTGTACATTTTAAATGGAAGTTTCTGGGAGGATTGTTTAACACACTTACTCATAACTCTTTGGTGCGCGTTTTATGTTGAAGTCACGTGAGCTTGAAGAAACTTCAGTCTCAAAGTGAGACACAGAAGAATCTTTTCAAAAAGGTAGCTAGTTTGTGTTTGGGTATGAAGTATAAAAATCTTAATAGTTATTTTAGAGACTTCTGTTTTTAATTTAAGGTGAAACCGTATCACTTGACAAACAATCAGTCATTAAAAGGCCAAGAACACCTTTTTCCTCCCAGCCTTCAGGTAGTTGTCGAGGACTGAACGGTGAAGGGGCTTCCCTGGTGGTTCAACAGTGAACACCAGGAGATGTAAGTTTGATTCCTGAGTCAGGAAGATCCCCTGGAGAAAGAAATGGCAACCCCCTCCAGTATTCTTTGCGTGGGAAATCCATGGGGTCACAAAGAGTTGGACATGACTTAGTGACTAAACAATAACAATGGGAAGAGATGGAGAATATTTTGTTTGAATACATACTTATTGATTTAGGTTTTATTTAATTTCTTTTTAAATCATGCCACACTGCTTGGGGATCCTGGTTCTCTGACCAGGGATTGAACCTGGGCCCTTGGCAGTGAAAAGTGACAAGTTGTAGCCACTGCCCCACCAGGGAGTTCCCCATACTGATTTAGGAATGGGTGGTCATTTATTTTCAAGGATTCTTCCACTCTGTCTCAGAGTTGACTTTTTATCACTCAGTTGTATCTGACACTTTGCGACCCTATTATTTATGACCCTCCAGGCTCCTCTGTCCATGGAATTCTCCAGGCAAGAACACTGGAGTGGGTTGCCATTTCCTTCTCCAGGGGATCTTCCCGACCCAGGGATGGAACTCACGTCTCCTGCGTGTTCCTGAATTGGCAGGCAGGTTCTTCATCGCCGAGCCACCAGAGAAGCCCAAGTTGACTGTTAAGTTTAGACCGTATCATCTTTTGCGGGGGCACAGTGAGAGCTCCCTTGCCTTTTGAAGATACTTCTCACGTTTAGCACAAAGGCTAACCTGTTGCTAATTGTTGTTCTAGATCAGTGGGTCTGTGTTTCCTCCTAAGTGTGATAAGAGGCCATAGAGAGCTTTGGGAGAGGATTTGCACGAGGTGACACATTCAGAAGGATCATTTTGGTCACTTTGTGGAGAATGTATTGAAAGGAGGCAAGAGGCTAATTTGGTTTGCTCATCTGGTTCAGCAGAGAGACAGTAGTGACTTGGACCTGGGGTAATAGTGAAGGTGAGAAGTGGCTGCATTTGGGATGTACTGAATATTTCGAAGGTAGCCTCTTTCCTCTTTAGGAGTGGCTATTGGAGTGGGAGGGGAGATGAAGAATGACAACTGGGTTTTTGGTGTAATTAGTGGGGTTGCATTGTAGTGTCTTTACAGAGACTGGGGCAAGAAGGAAGCTGGGGGGGGGTGGGGGGGAGGTCTACAAGCCCAGAGTTGTCTTGTAGGAAGTTTGAGATGCCTATTAGATAAGCAAATGTAGGTGTTGACTTGACAACTGGATATTAAAATCTGGAGCTTTAGAGAAAGATCAGGGCTAGAGATATATGCTTGTGGGAGTTGTTATCCAACAGAAAGTATTTACTAAATAATAAGACCATGAATTGGGAAGAGAAGGGGTTAAGGGGCTGAGCCCTGCCTTACTCCCAATATGGGGGTGGGGTGGGGGGTTGGTCAGAGAAGAATCCAGCAGAGGCATTTGCCAAGAAGCAGCCTGTGAGTTTCAGAGGATGCAGACAGAGCAATGCCTTCAAGTTTATGTGAAGGAGGTGCCTTGAATTTGAACCCTAGGGTGGGTGAAGAGTTGTGTTTACCGGACAGAGAACACTTTTGTTCACTTTTTGGTAAGTTGTGTGTTTGTGTGTGTGTAGTTGTCATTTAGAATCTTTGATAAGCTTTAGCAAACCATGGTCAAATTCAGCCAAAAGTAAAAATAAGTACAACAAATTACTTTAAAGCACCAGAATACGTGGAATCTAGAAAAAAGATACTGCTGAACCTATTTCCAGGGTGGGAATGTCAGAGAGGCAGACGTAGAGAACAAACCTGTGGACACGGTGGGGGCGGGAGAGGGTGGGATGAATTGGGAGAGGAGCGTTGACATGCATATCCTCTCGTGTAGAATGGATCACTAGTGGGAGGCTGCCGTATAGCACAGGGGGCTCGGCGAGCTGATGTCTGACAACCTTGAGGGGTGGGATGGGGGGTGCATGTGAGGGAGGCTCAAAAGAGAAGGGATATAGATATATATATATATAGCTGACTCATGATGTTGTACAGCGGAAGCTAACCCAACGTTGTAAGAAATTATACTCCAAATAAAAATCAATTAAAAAAAAAACACTACCAGAATCCAAGATTTAGTTAGGCAACCTCATTTCAGAAAATGTATGCATTCTGTTAATCATTTTTGGAGTGTTGACAATGGGTGGAGGCAATGCAATTCTCTTTGAGGGCCCCTAAGTCCCCAAACACTTCTTTGTATTGACCACTGCCCTTAGTGCTGTTTTAAGACCTCCCTTGGCCTGGCCTCTTACTTCAGAGGCCTCATTCTGCATCACATTGAAATATAACCACACTTGATATTTAAACAGTTGAGTTGCTGTTGACTGCTGATAAGACACTACATTTAAGACTTTCCTGGGGACTTCCCTGGTGGTCCAGTGGCTAAGACTCGGCCATCCCAGTGCAAGGGGCCCGGGTTCGATCCCTGGTCAGGGAACTAGATCCCACCTGCCACAACTAAAGATCCCAAGTGCCACAGCTGAGCCCCTGTGCAACTAAATAAATCAATATTTAAATTATATATATACATATATAAATATAAAGACCCTTTTTGTCCTTTGCTTCCTTAGCTGCTACTAACTTTTCAGGTCTCACCTACACATGTGACTTGCTCAGAGACCCCCTACTCCTATAATAGCAACCAGAATATCAATGTCTTTCTTCATTGACCACAATTTCTGAATAGTTGTGTAATTTTTTGTGTGTGTCTGTTTTGTTCACCCTTTTGTCTATTTGGTTCACACACCTAACAGCATGTTTGGCATATGATGGGCACTTGACAAATCGGATGAATGAATGTCTAGAAAAGAGCTCTCTTAGAGGTGCGCCCATAGCTTTGGTCTCCAAGCTCAGTATTGTATTTACTTTAAAGTTAGATTTACTGAGGTATGATTTATTTATAGCTTGCTCCTGTCTGACTCTTTGTGACCCTGTGGACTGTAGCCCACCAGGCTCCTCTGTCTGTGGGGTTTCCCAGACAAGAATACTGGAGTGGGTTGCCATTTCCTTCTCCAGGGGATCTTCCTGATCCAGGGATCAAACCCAGGTCTGCATTGGCAGGCGGGTTCTTTACTATCTGAGTCACCAGGAAGCCATACCTTTTTTATTGCTGAGTGTTGTTTCATTATATGGATGTACTGCAGATATTTTATTCATCTATCAACATTTGTGTTTCTAATTTTGGGAAATTATTAAATTTTTTCCTTCTGGTCTTAATAATAACACAGACAGGATATTAAAACAGCACCAGTACCCCATAGCCCTGTACCCAGCCCCCACACTCACATATAATATATTCATCTTCTCGTGTTCTTTTACTATATATTTTATATGACTGTAATCATAAAATGCACATTTTCCCTAGTTGTTTGTACACTGCATAGGTAAAAATGGTTGTATTTCATTGAGTTGCTCTACTGTAATTTTCTCATCAGTCCCTTGTTCACATTTAGGTTGCTTCTAAGTCAGTTGTAGAAAAGACACTGAAAATCCTCTGGCCTCCGCTATGACAAATTCTTGGCAACAGTTTACTTAGGACTCTTAATTGGAAGTAATAGAAATCAATCCAGGTGAACCGAGACAGAAACCAGATAGGCTTCATAAGGGTGTGGGAAGTTGCTCACAACTCACGTATCAAGGCAGCTGTTGGGAACCAAGTCAGGTCAGTTCCCTCATTGCTTTCATTTCTGCTTCTCTTGGGACAAAGCTGCTTTTTTCTGCAGACACTCGCTTCCTTTGCTTCTGGGTGCAGGGAGGAAGGGGGCTAACTCTGCAGAAGCTTGGCTTGATCAGCTTCTCAGTTCTAGGGAATTCCGTGGACCCACTCTGCTGGACTCTTTCAAATTCGTGTGCAGGTTTGAAGACAGAATCTGGCCCTGTTTGAGGGTTGGTGTCTTAACCAGGACCAGTTTGTAGAGTGGGGTCACTTTAGGGAGTCAAGGGGGCTGTTGTCGGACAAAGGGAGTTGTTGTGACCTGATCCCACCCTCGAAGTTTTATATTTCAAGTAAGATTACGTAAAAGCCATTTTTATCACTGTTGGAATTGAATTCCAAAGGGAACTCTGCTCAGTGTGATGTGGCAGCCTGGATGGGAGGGGAGTTTCAGGGAGAATGGGTGCATGGATATGTATGGCTGAGTCCCTTTGCAGTCCACCTGAAATTATCACAGCATTGTTAATAAGCTGTACTCCAATATAAAATAGAAAGTTTTAAAATAATCCAAAAAAGTTACTTGAAAAAAAATGAGGAGGCTAGCAGAAAGTTATTATATGTATCTGTTTTTTGTATTTGTGTTTGCGTGATTAGTTGCTCAGTGGTGTCCAGCTCTTTGCAACTCTATGAACTGTAACCCGCCAGGCTCTTTTATCCATGGGATTCTCCAGGTGAGAATACTGAAGTGGGTTGCCATTTCCTCCTCCAGGGAATCTTCCCAACCCAGGGATCAAACTCACATCTCCTGCATTGGCAGGTGAATTCTTTACCACTGAGCCATCTGGGGTGCTTGTATTTGTGTTTAGATATTAAAAATAGTTGTTTACCACTTCTTAGCTTTGATCCGTCACCTCTGAGGGACATGTAATGCATAGCTGAGAAAGTCTCATTTACAGCCAACATTTATTGAATGCTTACTTTATATAAGCATTGTGCCCGAGACATGTGTAAAATACAGGTGGTTTATTCAAAGCACTTATTCTCTCAGCCATGCAGTCAAGCTGAGATTTGTTTAACCCTGAAGGAGTTTCTTTTGAAGTGGGCCTTGAGTGGGAGTGTTCCATGTAGAGGTAGTTGCATCAGCTTTGATCTGGAAATAATTCAGTAGTGGTGCTGGGACTTCCCTGGTGGTCCAGTGGTTAAAAATTGCACTTTCACTGCCATGCTCCTGGGTTCAATCCCTGGTTGGGGAATTAAGATCCCACAAGCTTTGTGATGTGGCAGAAACAAAACCAAAAAAGCCAGACAGTGATGCTGAAAGGTATGGAGGCTCGGCAGGAAGCTAAGCACCTCCTTTTACGGATGCCTGCCTAGAAGCCTGTTCCTAAGCTGTGTGACCACTTGGGTTGTGTGTCTGGTGCTGTCTTTGAGCTTTAGGCCCTAGCTGGAGTCTCCTAGGCTGATCAGGCTGCTTGTCCCAGAATCCCTGCCTGATTCCTCCGGGGACTTGCCCAGTTGACTGGCTGTGGGTCTAGATGCTCCTCTGGCTTCTTCCTCCTCAGTCTCAGACAACCATATCTGAAAGTCTTTGTCAGCAACATGCCCTGGTTACTGTCAGGATTTTACTCTTCTCTGAAGTCACATTATCTCTTTGATGACTCTGATGTTGGTAGAGTGAGGATTTAAAATATTATGACAACAAAATTTGCACACTTAAGGGTATTTGTTCATATGTACAAATGGTTTCTTTCTATGTGACTGTCTAGCCCAGAAGAACTTCTGCCTCACAGGTATGGTGCCACAGTTGTCCATGGGGGGCCATTGTGTAGACCCTTGCCATTGTGGATTGAACGTTTGAGATCTCAAATAGTCTTTCGTTGTTCAGTTGCTAAGTTGTGTCCGACTCTTTGTGATCCCATGGATTGCAGCACGCCAGGCTCCTCTTTCCTCCACTGTCTCCTGGAGTTTGGTCAAATTCATGCTCATTGAGTTGCTGATGCCATCCTACTGTCTCATCTTCTGTTGCCCCCTCCTCCTCCTGCCCTCAATATTTCCCAGCATCAGGGTCTTTTCCAGTGAGTCTGCTCTTCGCATCAGGTGGCCAAAGTATTGGAGCTTCAGCATCAGTCCTTCTAATGCATATTCAGGGTTCATTTCCTTTGAGATTGACTGGTTTGATCTCCTTGCAGCCCAAGGGACTCTCAAGAGTCTTCTCCAGTACCACAGTTTGAAAGCATCAGTTCTTCAGTGCTCACCCTTTTTTATGGTTGAACTCCCACATCTATACATGATTACTAGAAAAATCATAGCTTTGACTATATGGACTTTGGCATCCCAAAGTTCTAAGATACATAATATAGACTTTTTCACCTGTTTGTAGATTGGGAAAGTTGAGATAGCAGTGAAATTAAGCCGTCAGTTTGTGGTGTTATCGTTTGTTTTTAATTGTGGTAAAATACACATAACAATTCATCATTTTAACCATTCTTTTTTTTTTCTTTTAACTTTTTATTTTATATTGGGGTATAGCTGATTAGCAATGGTGAACAGCGAAGGGACTCAGCCACACATATACATGTATCCATTCTCCCCCAAACTCGCCTTCTATCCAGGCTGCCATATAACATTGAGCAGAGTTCTGTGTGCTGTATAGAACGTCCTTGTTGGCTGTCCATTTTATTTATTTTGATTTTTTTAAAAAATTTATTTGTTTTTAGTTGAAGAATAATTATTTTACAGTATTGTGTTGGTTTCTGCCAAACATCAGCATGAATCAGCTGTAAGTATACCTATTTTCCCTCCTTCTTGAACCTCCCTCCCACCTCCCTCCCCACCCCACCCTCTAGGTTGTTACAGAGCCCCAGTCTGAGTTCCCTGAGTCAAGCAGCACATTCCCACTGGCTATCTATTTTACATGTGGTAATGTGTGTTTCCATGTTACTCTCTCTGTACATCCACTTAACCATTCTTGAGTAAACAATTCAGTGGCATTAAGTACATTCACAGAATTGTATAATCATCACCCTGTCTAGTTTCAGAATTCTTCATCATCCCAAACAGAAACTTTGAAATCATTAAGGAATAATTTCTCATTCAGTTCTCTCACTATCTCCTGGTAACCTCTCTTCTACCTTCTGCCTCTATGAATTTGACTGTTCTAGGTACCTCATGCAGAGCAGGCAATGGCACCCCACTCCAGTACTCTTGCCTAGAAAATCCTATGGACGGAGGAGCCTGGTGGGCTTCAGTCCATGGGGTCGCTAAGAGTCGGACACGACTGAGTGACTTCACTTTCATGCTTTGGAGAAGGAAATGGCAACCCACTCCAGTGTTCTTGCCTGGAGAATCCCAGGGACGGGGGAGCCTGGTGGGCTGCCGTCTATGGGGTCACATAGAGTTGGACACGACTGAAGTGACTTAGCAGCAGCAGGTACCTCATGTAAGAGGAATCATACCGTGTTTGTTGTTTTCTGTCCTTTTCATTTAGAATGTTTCCAAGGTCCATCTGTTTGTAGCATTATTAAAATTTCATTTCTTTCTATGGCCGGATAATATTCCATTGTATTTATCTACCACATTTAGTTTATTCATTTACCTATGTATCCTTGGGTTGCTTCCACCTTTTGGTTGTTGTACATAATGCTGATGTTAACTTGGGTGTACAGAGATCTGTTCAAATCCCTGCACTGGGTCCTTTTCAGTGTACGCCTTGGAGTGGAATGCAAGATTGTATAGTGATTCTATGTTTAACTTTTGAAGAACCACCAAACTGTTTTCCACAACCACTGCGGCATTTTACCTACCCCCTAGCAATGCAGGAGGGTTCCAGTTTCTTCACATCCTTGCTGACATTTTCATCATGGCCATGCCAGTGAGTATGATATGTTAACAGCAAAGTGAATCAGCCATGCATATACACACATGTGTGCTCGGTCGATAAGTTGTGTCTGACTCTTTGCAACCCTACGAGGGTAGCCTGCCAGGCTCCTCTGTCTGTGGGGTTCTTCAGGCAAGAATACTGGAGTGGGTTGCCATTTTCCTCCTCGAAGAAATCTTCCCAACCCAAGGGTGGAACCTGAGTCTGTGTTTCTACCAAACAGTTTGGTGGTTCTTCAAAAGTTAAACATAGAATCACCATACATTCTTGCATTCCACTCCAAGTTTCCTGCATTTCAGGCAGGCTCTTTACTACTAACAGCCATCAGGGAAGTTCATACATATACATATATTCCCTGATTTTTTGGATTTCCTTCCCATTTAGGTCATCACAGAGCCTTAAGTAGAATTCCCTGTACTATGCAGCAGGTTCTCATTAGTTAATATATTTTATACATAGTAGTATGTATATGTGAATCCCAGTCTCCCAGTTCATCCCATCTTCCTTTCCCCCCTTGGTGTCCATACATTGTTCTTTATGTCTGTGACTCTTATTTCTGCTTTGCAAATTGGTGCCACTTTTCTAGATTCCACATATATGGTGATATGCAATTTTTTTTTCTTTCTTTCTTTACTCTGTATGACAGCCTCTAGGTCTATCCACATCTCGGCAAATGGCACAACTTCATTCCTTTTTTATGGCTGAGTAATATTCCATTGTCTATGTGTGCCACATCTTTATCCATTCCTCTCTTGATGGACATCTCATGGTTGTGATTTGTATTTCCCCAAAGACTAATAATGTTAAACATGTTTTCAAGGGTCATTTGCATATCATCCTTGGAGAAATGCCTCCTGTCTTTGAATGAAATTTCCTGCTCCTTGGCTTCAGTGTTTCATAGACCTATATTTTAGCTCTCTTGCCCGTCTATGTGTATATATGTATTCTTAAGATTGGATTGAAAGTGGGAAGGTTTTCTCTGTTTTAGTGGAAGATGTTGAAATATTACAGGCTTATCCTTTGAAGTAAAAATTTGCCCTTGGGGTCTTCAAGTGGGTTATGCGCTCCCACACATGCAGAGCAGGTAGGCCACTCCACCTGCCTGATTGGAGCAAGAAAGGCTTGAGGATTTTAGTCCCATTTAGGATTGTAAAAGGAGGAAGAGGAGGCAGGATGGAAAATGAGGTTGCCTCCCCTTTTGTTTCTTTGTGTTTTAGAAGGGAGGAAACTTTCTCCCATTTTTATTTTCCCAGCCCCTACATCTTCAGACTCTTGAGATGAAGATGGTGATAGCCAAGGTCAAGTAACTTCTTTGATTATCTTTTTTGACCTGGAATGCATTTTTTTCCCATTGAAACAACACCCTAGCTTGTGCTCAGCTTCTTGGTCTTTGCACATGTGTTAAGGGCTAGGTCTATTTGACCTAATGGGACTTATATTATAAATTAAATTTGTTTCAGTTTGGGGCCAGGCTAGAATCCACTTCCTCATGAAGAGCAACGCTCTAGGAAAATTAGTTTTGAGTTAAAATAAATTTTCAAATGAACTGTAGGTGGTGACCTGCTTATGAACTGGGGACTGCCTATACCAGCAGAGTAGCTGAAGGTTGTGTGATGAGCTGAGTGGTGTTGTGGGGGAAGGATGTGTACAGGGGCCTCAGAGAGGGGAAGAGCACCATCGTGGTGCGTCTGCATCCCACCTACTTGGCTCGTGCTCCGGAGCCCAGTTTCTACCTCAGAAATGCCAGTTGTTGATACACGTGTGCCTGGGGGTAACGTCTGTGTGCTGATTGGCAAATACAGAAATATCGAGAGAGACATAAGAGTTTTTTTGGGAGAGGGGGAGGATCAAGCCATTTTATTGAGGGGCTTTGGGGGAGGATCAAAGGGCTGGGAGGACAATGAGATCTGAAGTCCTTCTCCTGACTGGAGTTTCCCCAGCTTCACAGTCACTGAACCTGCTGGGTTTTGATGCTTCATCAAAGTGTAGCCTTTTACCTACCCCAAGTCTACCTTTGTGTACTGAGGCAGCCCCAGACTTTTTTTTTTTTTGGTCTTTGTTGCCTTTCATATGGACATTTAAAACTGTGTCTATTCCTTGAATTCTTTTTTTCTTTTGCCTTTTTTTTTTTTTTTTCAATATTGACACCCTGGACTTTCTGAATGACTTCCAGCAACCCAGCTTCCCTGGTTCCTCAGCAGTAAGGAACCTGACTGCCAATGCAGGAGATGAGTTCAGTCAGTGGGTGGGGAAGATCCCCTGGAGTAGGAAATGGCTACCGCTCCAGTATTCCTTCATGGGGAATCCCATGGACAGAGAAGCCTGGTAGGCTACAGTCCATGGAGTTCCAGAGTCTCAGACATGGCTGAGTATGAAGGCTCCAGCAACTTCAGAGCATCTCTGTCTTTACTGATCATGGGCTAGCACAGCTCTTCCAGACTCTCCCCCATGGCCGCATTTGAGTTTGGTTTGAGGCATCGACAGTAAGTTGTTTTAAAAGTTTGGCTCAGAGATACGGACTTCCAGTGATGTGTAGTTGATTATTTTTTTTCCCTTGGGATCTGATTTCTAATCTTTCTATATAATTTTACAAGGAGGAATAAATTTTCCTCTACCCTTCTAGGTTCTTCTGGCTGGTCTCAGAAGTAAACTGACATGAGACAGACTAGCAGGAGAAAATCACACAGAAGTTTAGTAACATGTATACATGGGAGGGACCCAGGAAAACGGAGCAACTCATCAAAATAGCCGAAATCCTCGCCTTAAACACCATTTCAGCTAAAGAAAAAAAAAGGACGTTGGGGACAATGGTTTGGGACCTCAGAAAGGAGGAAGGCAGTTGACATGAAGGTGGAAAAGCAAATGTTAGGTAAATAAATGTTTGCTGGGTCAGCAGAGACAATGGGATACAGAGGATTTTAACAGACAGACTGCTAGATTCCCTGTGTGCATACCTGGCTCATACCAGATTGTCTGTGATGATGGCTCCCTTCCTGGAACAAGTGCTCTGTCTACATTCTTTAGATAGTCCATGTGCGTGCGTGCGTGCTCACTCATGTCTGACTCTTTATGACCCATGGACTGTAGCCTGCCAGGCTCCTTTGTCCAAGGGATTTCCCATGGCAAGAATACTGGAGTGGGTTGCTGTTTCCTTCTCCAGGAGGTCTTCCTGACCAAGGGATTGAACCTGTGTCTCCTGCATTGGCAGGCAGATTCTTTACTACTGAGCCACCAGGGAAGCCCAGACAAGTCAATGGGGGAAGGTCAGCATTTCTTTCTGAGTCTTTTGGGCTTGATTGTTTCCAGCTTGAAATAATCTTCATGCCAAAGAGAGATTTTAGGGTGGCAAATTTTGTTTCCCTACAGCTATATACCTTTATTTCTCTTGGAGCCTTGCTGGTGTCTTAGAGAATGAAGAGAAATAGTTCTCAGCCTAAGCTAACTTTTCAAATCAAGTAGGGGAAAGGAGGGAATATTGTGTGCATGTTTGTTGCACCTGCTTGGAACCTGACAGGATGCTTTGGTTTCTAGGAGGTAGTTTCTGTTTCTTAGGAACATATCTTTGGAGGTTTAATCTCTTGTAGATTGATTCTTTTATATGGATTAAATAGTTTTCTTATATAATCTTCAACAAGTTCCTAAGCTGCTACTGTAAAAAAATTTTATTTATTTTAAATTGTAGGATAATTGCTCTACAATATTGTGTTGGTTTCTGCCATACATCAACATGAATCAGCCTTACATATACACATCTCCCCTCCCTCTTGAACCCCCCACCCCATCCCACCCCTCTCAGTCATCACAGAGCACCAGGCTGACCTCCCTGCGTTACACAACAGCTTCCCATTAGCTCTCTATTTTATAGTGTAGTAGATAGTGTATAAGTTTCAGTGCTACTCTCTCAATTTGTCCCACCCTCTCCTTCCCCCAGTGTGTCCACAAGTCTATTCTCTTTGTCTAAGTCTCCATTCCTACCCTGCAAATAGGTTAATTAGTACCATTTTTCTAGATTCCATATGTGTGTGTGTGTGTGTTAATATATGATATTTGTTTTTCTCTTTCTGACTTAAACTTCACTCTGTATAATAGGCTCTAGGTTCATCCACCTCATTAGAACTGACTCAAATTTGTTCCTTTTTATGCTAAGCTGCTACTTTTTTCATAGGCTTGTGTCCGTTTTATTTCCCCCTACCTCTTCTCCCTCTATTTCTTTGTGAAGTATCACGGGTGGTTGTGCAGTTTCAGAAACTGGAAGAACTACTTTGGTTATTCAGTAAACAATCTGAGCTGTTTCTACTTAGTGCCTGGATCTTCTTTATCATTGAGTGACACTGAGTTACAAAAAAGATTGAACATATGGTATTTAGTTTGGGGCCTAGTTTCCCTTTGTAGAAAAACATAATCTGTTTCGAGACCAGTACTGAATGTACTGGTTTTCTTATCTTAATTGGCATTGGCGACTGTAGCCAAACTGCTTCCTTGGTATGACATCAAAAGATGAAGCTGGCCTCTTGTTCTAGGAAGCAGGTCCAGATAATTTTGTTTTAGCAGATGTGCCTGACAGTTGTAATAAGTAAGAGTCCCTTTATTTATCTCCTCTTTGGTGTAGTCACTGGGAGATTGAGAACAATAGGGACTCAGGTTTGGATAATGCAAGTGAAATATTTACCCTTGCTCATTTGTAGTTTTGAGACACAGACTGTTTATTTAATACGTTACATTGGTGTAGACAGTCTTTAATATTTTTTTTTAATTGTTGTATTCTTTAAGCTTGTATCTAGTTTCTGCAGGCTTGGTTTCTTTTCTTTGAAGTTATGTTTGATCTTCTTAATGCAGGGTTACTTGTGCTATTTCACCTAAGGTGGTTAAATGCATATTGTGAAAGAGGATAAAAATTTAGGATAGGGCTTCATTCTAAATGTACCATTAAATCATACTTTTATGAGGCAAGATGGTGGTGACTGGAAGGGGCTAGAGGCAAGAGTATTTAATCTTGGTTCTGTCTCTGCATAGTTGTATGAACTTGGAAGTCACCAGAGCTGCTAACTTGCATGATTCTTGGGGCACCATTACCAGCATCTTTAATGTGACTCTACTGTTAGTGGTTCTTTTCCACAGAATATGTGTGAATGGTGACTCCTAAAGTTGTGTAATTGAAAGCAGCACTAAAAGCCATAACTTATTTTCTCTAGACCACAGTTTTCTTACATACAGAATAAGCAGATTGTAAAGAATCTGCCTGCGTTGAGGGAGCCGTGGGTTCAATTGATGGGTCTAGAAGATTCCCTGGAGAAGGGAATGGCTACCCACTCCAGTGTTCTTATCTGGAGAATCCCATGGACAGAGGATCCTGGTGGGCTACAGTCCATGGGGTCACACAGAATTGGACACGACTGAGCAACCAACGCTTTTGTTTTCAGTTTGGATTCCATGAACCTGGACACTTGAGCCAGTCATTAGTGTTCACCAACCCCTCTTCCATGAGTGGGCCCTGTTTATAGGAAAATAGTAAAATTACCTTTGTTCCTAAGAGTAGTCTGTTTCAAGAGAAGTTCATTTGTTGTAGTCTTGGATTCTTGAATAGACCGTCTGCTACAAGCCTTCTTGGAATGTGTTTCAGGTGCCTGAATTGAATGGTTCTATTGTTGGAATTTGAAAGACATTTATTTAGGGACTACATTGACTGTTTTGTAAAGTCCGAATGTTCCTTGACTTACAGTGGTTCGATTGTATGGTGCAAAATAGTGTTAATGCTTTCGGTAGAAGCTATGTTTTGAATCTGGAGCTTTTCCTGGGCTAGGATCCTCTCTCCTGATGCTGGGCAGTGTCAGACGCCATCAGCCACGTGATCATGTGGGTAAACGACTGATACAGTCACCTTTCTGTACGCAGACAGCCATTCTGTTTTTCACTTTCAGTGCAGTATTCAATCATCTACATGAGATAGTACATTATTATAAGTTTTGTGTTAGATGGTTTTGTCCAACTGTAGGCTCATGGAAGTGTTCTGAGCAGTTTAAGGTAAGCTGGGTAAACTGTGATGTTTGGTGGGTTAGGTGTACCAAATGCATTTTCAACTTACACTGTTTTCAACTTCCAGTGGGTCTATTAGCGTGTAACTCCATCATAAGTTGAGGAAGATCTATAACAGCTTTGACATTAGTTAGTCATGTTTTGAAGAGCAGATATGTTGACCTAAGATTCTGAATAAAGTGAAAGTGAAGTCGCTCAGTCATGTCCGACTCTTTGCGACCCCATGGACTGTAGCCTACCAGTCTTCACCGTCCATGGGATTTTCCAGGCAAAAGTACTGGAGTGGGTTGCCATTTCCTTCTCCAAAAAAACCCAAAAAAACCTATATAAAGATGTACAAAAAAATTGAACAGACACTTCACCGAAGAGGATCTACAGACAGCAAACAGTACTTGGAAAGATATCCAGTATCACTAGCCATTAATATTAATATATCAATATCACTACCCCATGGACTGTAGCCCACAAGACTCCTCTGTCGGTGGGATTTTCCAGACAAGAATACTGGAGTGGGTTACCATTTCCTTCTCCAAAGATTCTGAATAAATGACCTCCAAATCTTTTAATTTCCATTTTTATGAAAAAAAAAAAAAAATGGTGATCAAAGAAGTACAATTTGTAAAGAATGTATTTTATTCCATTGAAATATAGATGTATCTTTAATATCTTGGTATTTAAATAAGATTCCAAAAGTAATTATAAATATTTAATGAAATGTGTAACACAAATGTGTAATGTAGCAGTCTCTTTTAACATCCCTGCTCCAACCTAAGGGGATGGTGGTAAACTCTTGAAATGATATGGTTCTTATCCTTCTAGAACTTTCTCTTACACAGATGTTAAGTTGAAAATTTCTGAGTATTCACCTTAAGTTTAAAGGATATGAAATACCTAAGAATTTATTAGTGTAGGAAATGAGAAGTGAAATTGTAGGTAAATCAATGAAGATTTACCTAAAATCTGAGTTATCTATTTTGATATAGATTCTTACATACCATCTTTTCTTCAGATATTTTGTTTGTTTGTTTCCAAGTCACTGGAATATTCTGGTTTCTTTAATCCAGAAGCAGTCACCCAGCAATGGTAAGTGCTGATTTAATCTGACAAGTGAAAGTAGCTCCTGTTTCAGACCTGGTCTGGACAGGCCAGGAAGTTGCTTACTTCACAGAACACTTTTTGTTTTGAGTTTTACTGTAAGTGATGTGTACAGTATAGCCAAGAAACATACACGTTTTCTCTCTGTAGGGCTTAAAAAAAATCTGTGATGTTTTGTTGGCAGAGAGTCCAAGGGAAAATTCTTTACTTTGGAAAAAAAAAAGTGGTCATTATACCCAGCCGTATTAATGCTGCAAGCTGGTCTTAGAATAACCATGGTCTCTCGAGAGGATTCATTGTATGGTCTGCTGTGCATGTCCTTCAGTGTGGTGGTCGTTTCTGCATTGCGGCATAAAGAAGGCAGTCCCTACAGTGCAGCCAAGTATGTTTTTTTTTAAACTTGAATGAGACATCACTTGCTTATATTGATAGTTGTTGATTTTGATTTCTGAGAAATATAGGTAAGTTATCTTGACATGGTTGATTTGGGGCATTTAAATTAAGCAAAAATGCTAGAGTTAAAATATGTTTTAGAAGTCATACTTTAAAAAAAAATGCTTTTTAAGTCAGATACCCATTTTCATCTTCTTCTATTTGTGATATTTATCTTATTAAAATACCACTATTTCAGGATAAAGTCTAGAATGTGTGAAAGCCAAAGATTATTATGAACAAATGATCATATCAAAATGATCACTTTTTTAGAGAGGAAGAGAGTTCAGCCCCTGTGATGCTGTGTTTTGTGTTTAAGTTGCTAAATAAAAATTTCATACATTGCCTTGTCAGAGTTCACATGTTATCTAGTCAGTTTTTTAATATAATATATAATTTTATATATTGTAAATTTTCTATATTGTCACAACATGGTCATTTTATATTTTGTTTTGTTTTGTTTTTACACCTACAGTAGCAAAGACTATGGTAGGAGATGTACTTTAGTTACTCTGTTATCTGAAGTGCCTAGATCCTTGGTTATTTGGTCAGCTTTGCATTGTGATTCTGGTTATAACTCTGAGTCCATGTGTGTGTGAGAGAGAGAGAACAGAGGAGGGTGGGAGGAAGGGAGGGAGGTGTGGAAGAAAGCTAGAACTACTGAAATGTGATTTAAAATGCTCTGAGCATGTTTAACCTGGCCATTTGACTTCCATGCTATCTTAGCAACAAGATAAGAGAATTATGGAAACACAGCTTGGTTGTTTATGCTGTTTAATATGTTTAAAGAATATAGAATGTCCTGAAACGTAGATATTTGTAAAAGGAAAACATTAAAACATTCTACTTAGGAGAATTTCTGACTAAGCTTTCAGGAATGCGGTTTTAAGAGTCTTTGAGTGTGGGGGGTCTTCCACATGCTGGTTTGAGGTTTTAGGAAATTCTTCAGCCAGAAAGTCTTGGAATAAAAGTACATTTTTGGAATAAAGTCCAGAGATCCGAATTCTTAAAGATGAGGAGGTTGTTAGCGGGCTTTGTGTTGACTCTTCTAGCAGATTCTCCTTCAGTGGCGGCGTCCTTATCCTAATCAGCCAGGGCTTCACTCTCTCTGCCCCTCTTGCAGGTGGTGGTGTTTAGTTGCTAACTTGTGTCCAACTCTTTTGCTACCCCATGGACTGTAGCCACCAGCTCCTCTGTCCATTGGATTTTCTGCAAGTGTGGATTTATCTAAAAAAGACTAACTATCCCATAGTCCCTCCATATCTGTGGAGGATTGGTTTCAGGACCTGAAGACAGCAAAATCTGTGGATGCTCCAGTCCCTTGTATAAAATGGGGTAGTATTTGCATATAACCTATGCCCATGCTCTCATTTATTTCATATCATCTCTAGATTACTTATAATATCTAAAATAATGTAAATGCTGTGTAAATAGCTGTAAATAGAATATTAATGCATGTAAATGTTATAGAAATAGAATATTAATGCTGTGTAAGAAATTGCCAGTGGCTGGCACATTCAAGTTTTGCTTTTTTGAAACTTTCTGGAATTGTTGTCTAATATTTATCTGCTGTTGATTGAATCCATGCATTTAGATCCCACCGATAGGGAGGACCAGCTGTATTGTGTAGTAATAAGTATAGAATAGTCTGTTTTCAGATATCATTCTCATTAAGAGGTGACCACAGATTTAAAATTATTTAACCACAAGGCTCAAAC
Source organism: Cervus canadensis (assembly GCF_019320065.1). Lineage (NCBI taxonomy): Eukaryota > Metazoa > Chordata > Mammalia > Artiodactyla > Cervidae > Cervus > Cervus canadensis. The sequence continues at coordinate 18,005,350 of NC_057416.1, forward strand.
AGACAGTCAGTTAATTGTTTAATCTTTATTTATTAGTGTAAAAATGTACCCCCTCCTTGGGATACTACTTTTATTTTTCTGGTGTGTTTTATGTCCGTTTTGAGAGTCATCTGTTTACTCTGTTACCTGCTGAGAGTCTTATTACTGGGGCTATTTGAGGATCTTCTGTTAGGACACTTGGGAATACTATTAATAGATCCTTCCTATAAACATGTTCTAATCAATGAAATAGAAGGTCTCAAAGATATTTTAAATGCAAATGTCATATGGGCATGGATGGGGGATGAGGTGATATATTTTTGTTGAAGTAGTTTTGTTTTATCATGGCAATGAAGTAGTTTTATCACAGCATAAACAAAGTTTCACTGGTAACTTTACTGTTGAGTAGTATTTTCACTTACAAATTCTAAAGTTGAGTTGATTTAGAAAGAAATGAATTAATTTTCCTTGAGTGATTAAGCAAAATGTCCCTGTGCCCAATACCTTATTCATTTTTTTTTTTTTTTTTTTACCTTATTCATTTTAACTGAGATCTTTTATTCATTCTGTGAATCTCTCCCTTATTTGTTGCTGGGAATGGTTAAAAAGCCTTATTGCAGTTAGTGCTCCCAGAATCAATATCCTAAACTCATGTCAGCTTATTTAAAGAAAAACAGAAAGGATATTATAAAATACTTAGAAAATTTATAGTGAAGGCCGAAATCTTTTTTTTGCATCTACCCAGTTTTATTTGTGGAGTTTTTCAATATATTTGCTGTGGCTTCCATCTTGAAAATATTAACACAAATGAAGTAGTCTTTTAAACTCACATATATGTCTGCAGTCACGTAATCGGGTGCTTACTGTGCGCCAGGCTCTCTGCTGCAGAAAGCACAGAGGTGAACCTTTTTAAGCTTCATCTGGTTTTTTGTCTCCTTTTCATCTCTACACTGCTGTGCTAGTTGAGGTCCCTCCCAATATATCCTGCTGTCGCTCTTTGCTCCCTGGGACATCTTCCTCTCTCCAGCCAAACCAAAGTGTTAGTGTCTACTTAACAGCTTTGGCAGACTCGCACCATTCCCAGAATAGAATTCAAACTGCGGAACATTCCCAGCGGCTGTTCTTTGCCCTGTCCATCTGCAGCCACTTTGAGCTCTGTAGTCTCCCAGTCTTTCCAGCCCTTTCATACTTTAGAGCCAGTTGGATTCCTTCTGCTGCATTGCCTGTCTTTCCATTTATACTTGATAGTTTCCCCCAGCTTCACTAGGCAAACAGATCTCTCAGCTGTGGTCTGTTCATCCTTCTGTTGTATTGGTCTGTTGATCTTTTCTCTAGGAGGACACTCATCTTGTTGTTACACCTCATGTCCCAGACAAATGCCCACAGTCAAGTCTACAGCAGCCCCGGAACCTGACTGCCCAGCACATGGGAGACAGGAAAGGCATATTTCAAATAATATCCCTAATTGTATTCATCTTGTGATTTTAGTGGTCTTCAACTTTGGACTGCATACAAATTTTAGTCCAGGATCCAAAAGTACAGCTGCCATGAATCACACTTCAAGTGGACCATTCAAGGAGTTTGATTCACCGAAAAGCAAAACCAGACTGAAAGTAAGCTTGATAGACCGTCTTTCAGAAAACAAATTAAAATTTTCAGTTACATCAGGGTAGTTCAGAGTGGTCCGCAAACTTTCCTTAAAGTCTACAAGCCCACCTCCATAGTTGTCAGAGTGATCACATCTATGTCGTAACATAGATGCTTCCCTGGTGGCTCAGATGGTAAAGCGTCTGCCTGAAGTGTGGGAGATCTGAGTTTGATCCCTGGGTCGGGAAGATCCCCTGGAGAAGGAAATGGCAACCCACTCCAGTACTCTTGCCTGGAAAATTCCATGGACTGAGGAGCCTGGTAGGCTACAGTCCCTGGGGTCGCAAGGAGTCTGACACGACTGAGCAATTTCACTTTCACATCATAACAGTGAAGATCTCCCTATGAGATCTTCTCCCCAGAATCTAGCAAGGTACTCTCAGAAAGGATCTGAGATTGAGACCTCCTGGCTTCTGGAAAACCTGATCGTCTAAATACAGATCTAGTCCCTTGGTAGTGAAAAGTAGTACTCTGTGGAGTAGAGCTTTGGGTCTGTGGTTAAACGTGACAGAGGTGGCTGTTTGTCCATCACTCTCCACTTCTCCCCATCTTTTGTTTAAAGGATTTTTAGCCAGGTGTAGGTACCCTGTATTGGTGTCCATGCCTCAGCCTGCCTTATGCGCAGGTGTGGCCGGACGGTCAGGTTTTGGCCACTGGCTTCAGTGTGCTGTGTTATCTGGACTTAACTTTCAGGTTTATTGCATCTGGACCCTTTTGTCCTATTCAAGGAAACACAGATAATACCATTTGGGTCCGTAGGTTGGGGTCATGCACAGAAGAGGAAGGAGAAAGGTGGATCCCTGGTCCCTAACAGGTGGGTCTCTTGACCCTGGACAACCTATGTAGACTTTTGTCTGAGACAGAAATAAACTTGTCTTTTGCTACTTATTTGAAGTTTTCTGTCTGCTATGGCTGGACTTTGAATCCTAAATCCTATTGTATACTTTATGAGTCTGGGCAGGGAGTGTTTAGACAGGGGAAGTAGGAACTGCCAGGAACCATTGTACATTCTCTGGAGGGGCAGAGATTTGGTTGATTATAGCTTAAGAGGATTTAAATGTCAGATTAGTGTTAAGATTGCACAGGTCATTTTTAAGGTCTCTTCTAACCCTGAGAGTCAGTGACTTTGAAGTGTTGAGCTTTGCTTTAATAAATTATGGTATTTGTTCATTTCTAAGACGTATGTTTTTGCATTTTAATGTTTCTGATGCAAGGATGTATTTTATAAGAGGGACTCAGCCTTTAAAAAAAAAAAAACTATTTATTTATTTGACTGCACTGGGTCTCCATTTCAGAGTGCAGGCTTTCTCTGGATGTGATGAGCGGGGTCTACTCTAGTTGTGGTGGCTTCTCTTGTTGCAGAGTGTGGGCTGTAGGCACTCGGGCCTCAGGAATCACAGCACATGGGCTCAGGAGTTGTGGTGCACAGGCTTTAGTTGCCCTCGGTATGTGAAATCTTCCCAGACCAGGGATCGGATCTGTGTGCCCTTAATTTGCAGGTGGATTCTTCGCCACTGTAGGGGAGCCTACAGCATGTCTGGGACTATGGGGAAGTCCGAGGGACTCTTGGCTTTGAAATATAGTTAGAACAGAATTTGACATTTGACCTTGATGGTCTATAGGCATCCTTAAGATTGGCCGAGTTAGCAGGACAATGTTGAAGCTTGACTGCTGGCTTAAGGTGAGCAGAGACACTATCGGGATAGTGCAGCAGCCGAAGAAGTCATTAGTTTTAGGTTCAGGAAGAGGGCCCTTGCAGCTCAAGTTTGGGTTTCTTCTTGGAGTCCTGTCTGTAATCTCACTGGCTTCTCCTGAGGCTCAGCTGCAGAAAAGCCAAGCTGTTGGGGGTTTTGACTTCCCTGGTGGCTCAGAGGTTAAAGTGTCTGCCTGCAATGCGGGAGACTTGGGTTCGATCCCTGGGTTGGGAAGATCCCCTGGAGAAGGAAATGGCAACCCACTCCAGTATTCTTGCCTGGAGAATCCCATGGACGGAGGAGTCTGGTGGGCTATAGTCCATGGGGTCGCAAAGAGTAGGACAGGACTGAGTGATTTCACTTCACTTCACTTCAAGACAGCAGCCTTGTTTGATAAGAGGCTTCTTACAAATCCTGAAAGATGACTCTGTGAAAGCGCTGCACTCAATATGCCAGCAAATTTGGAAAACTCATCAGTGGCCAGTTTTCCAAACTGGAAAAGGTCAGTTTTTATTCCAATCCCAAAGAAAGGCAATGCCAAAAAATGCTCAAACTACAGCACAATTGCACTCATCTCACACGCTAGTAAAGTAATGCTCAAAATTCTCCAAGCCGGGCTTCAGCAATACATGAACTGTGAACTTCCCGCAGACATCCTTGTCAGACTGCTGACTTCCTGCTGCCCTCCAGGTGGAGGACACAGCCATCACCTGGACTTTTCCGGGGAGTCCTTCCTTTTTACTCCTCTTGGACCTTCTGTTTCCTCCATGATACCTCTCTTTGGTTTAATTCCTCACACTGTCAGCACTCAGCCTCTTGTAGATTCCTGAGAAAACATATAGGAGAGAGAAGTGTGAGACTTTGTGTGCCTAAAGACCCCTTTATTCACACTCAAGTTGGATTCATGGCTTGGCAGGATTGGGATTCCTATTTGAACATTTCTCTCAGAACTTTGAAGATATCACTTCATTTGTCTTCTAGCTTTCACTATTAATGTGATAAAGTCTGCTATTCTGATACCTGGTCTTCTGTAAGTCCTTTTTTGTTTTTTCAATTATTTATTTTAATTGGAGAATAATTACTTTACAATACTGTGATAGTTTTTGCCATACATCAATATGAATCAGCATGGTTTTTGCCATACATCAGTATGCATCAGCCATAAGGATATATTTGTCCCCTCCATCCTATACCTTCCCACCTTCCTCCCCACCCCATCCCTCTATGTTGTCACAGAGCACCAGCTTTGGTTGCCCTGGGTCGTACATCAAACTCCCACTGGCTGTTTTGCATACGGTATTGTATAGGTGTCAATGCTATTCTCTCTTTTTTTTTTTCCTTTATTAGTTGGAGGCTAATTACTTTACAATATTGTAGTGGTTTTTGTCATACATTGACATGAATCAGCCATGGATTTACATGTATTCCCCATCCCGATCCCCCCTCCCACCTCCCTCTCCGCCAGATTCCTCTGGGTCTTCACAGTGCACCAGGCCCGAGCACTTGTCTCACGCATCCAGCCTGGGCTGGTGATCTGTTTCACCCTAGATAATATACATGTTTCAATGCTCTTCTCTTGAAACATCCCACCCTCGCCTTCTCCCACAGAGTCCAAAAGTCTGTTCTGTACATCTGTGTCTCTTTTTCTGTTTTGCATATAGGGTTATCGTTACCATCTTTCTAAATTCCATATATATGCGTTAGTATAGTGTATTGGCCTTTATCTTTCCTGCTTACTTCACTCTGTATAATGGCTCCAGTTTCATCCATCTCATTAGAACTGATTCAAATGAATTCTTTTTAATGGCTGATTAATATTCCATACAAAAATAAACTCAAAATGGATTAAAGATCTAAATGTAAGACCAGAAACTATAAAACTCCTAGAGGAGAACATAGACAAAACACTCTCTGACATAAATCACAGCAGGATCCTCTGTGACCCACCTCCCAGAATATTGGAAATAAAAGCAAAAATAGACAAATGGGACCTAATGAAACTTAAAAGCTTTTGCACAACAAAGGAAACTATAAGCAAGGTGAAAAGACAGCCCTCAGACTGGGAGAAAATAATAGCAAACGAAGCAACAGACAAAGGATTAATCTCAAAAATGGTATTCTCTTGAATCATCCCACCTCTTCCTTCTCCCACAGAGTCCAAAAGTCTGTTCTGTACGTTTCTGTCTCCTTTACTGCCCTATCGGTAACCATCTTTTTAGACTCCATATATATGTGTTAATATACGATATTTGTCTTTCTCTTTCTGACTGACTTACTCTGTATAATAGGCTCTAAGTTCATCCACCTCATTAGCACTGACTCAAATGTGTTCTGTAAGTCCTTTTTATAGCATAGGAGTGAAACCACAGGCATGACCCCAGACTGTCTAGGGTTGCCTCCTTCTAACTACACGACTACGGCAAGTTACGTAGCTCTCTGTGCCTCAGTTTCCTCATGTGTGAAGTGAGGATAATAGTACCTGATGCCTCTGAAAGCTTGTTTGTGGATTATACAAGAAGTATGTATGGTGCTTGGAACTGCTGTTTGTGTGTAAGAGTAAGTATAGTGGCTGCTATTTGTCACTAAAATCTAACTTTTCTGAAACATCAGTGACATGCAGTGATCAAATCTTGTTCATTTATTGTGTAGAACAAACAATGCACCTCTTCAATCTGGAGGCTTTTGTTTATCAGCTCTAGGAAGACTTTGTATTATTTCTTTGATTGTATTTTGCTACAAAATTTTCCTTTTCCCTCTTATAATACTGTGAGTTGAATGCTGGATCACTTGGATGAATCTTTAATTAAAAAATCCTTTTTCATTTTTGTGAAAATTTCTGAGTTAGTTTACATTTGTGAGCTAGTTTGTTAGATTATATCTTCTGAAATTTTTCATTATGACTTTCACATTGATTTCTGAGCATTCTTATATCCTTATATTTTTAAAAATAATCACAGTTTTAGCATGGATATATATTTCAGGCTATTAATTACAGATTTTCTAATTTTTCTTCTCTTGCCAGCATGGCCTCAATTTCCTCTGAGAATTTTTATTATTTGTTTTTCTTTTATATCAGAATGTCTTCAAATATTGAGTTGATGCTTGGCTTCCTTTTTAAGGTTGACGTCTAAAAAAGCTCAGAAAACTGTCTTAGGGGAAGGGTTTACCCTGGGAGGCATGATAATGTGAAACCTTTGGTGTCAGTATCTGTAGGTCTTTTTCTCTGTTCTTTCCAAGCATTGTTCTCTTGCAAAGAACAATCTTATCCTTTGCCTGGGCTGTTTAAGCCTGGCAAATGATAAGCTTTTTATGGAGCTGCGGACAGGAAGTGCGTTGGTAGTCCTACCATTTTATAGGAAAAATTTCACTAAATTTCCCTGTTTGCACCCACCATGCCGTATCCTCACCCTCTTCTGGGTCTGGTGGCTCTAAATGGGGATGTTTCACTTGTTTCTTCTAAGATCATATGGCTGTTGCCAGAGTCGGGACAGTTGTCTAAATGTACAGGGTAGAGTTGGGGTCCTGGCCGAGGAGGTGTTTAGTGTGGCTCAGACGGTAAAGCATCTGCCTACAATGTGGGAGACCCGGGTTCAATCCCTGGGTCGGGAAGCTCTCCTGGAGAAGGAAATGGCAACCCACTCCAGTATTCTTGCCTGGAAAATCCCTTGGATGGAGGAACGTGGTAGGCTACAGTCCATGGGGTCGCAAAGAGTTGGACGCAACTGAGTGACTTCACTTCACTTCACAGAGAATTATAATTCCTTAGAGCTCACTCATTGGGAAAGATCCTGATGCTGGGAAAGATTGAAGGCAAAAGGAGAAGGTGGCGGCAGAGGATGAGACGGTTAGATAGCACCACCGACTCAATGGACACGAATGTGAGCAAACTCTGGAAGATAGTGAAGGACAGGGAAGCCTGGTGTACCGTGGTCCATGGGGTCACAAAGAGTCGGACACGACTTACTGATTGACCAACCGAGAATTGCAGATAGTCTCCCTGTCATGAGCACCGCCTGCCCACCTTCCGTTGTTTGTGTGTCTAATTCCTGGGTCCCTCTGGGTTTCTGCAGCCTATCTGCCTTGCACCCTGCGGTATGTTCTTTGCAAGCTTGTTTGACTTCTCTGTACTCTAGTAAGTTGTTTTTGCCCTCAGATATTGAGGTTTGTGCTTAACGTGTCACATAATGGTGGACTTTTTGTTATTCTTATTTTTTCCTTTGCAAGTAAATAAATATTTTAAAAATTGATTATAATGATTTCAGACTAGGAAAAGAGTAAGCGTGCTGTATCAAAGTCACGTGTCTTCATATGTGGAAGGATGACTTTGTATTTTAGGGAGAACAGGGGAAGGTACTACTTGTGTTCATTTTTACTTACACAATGAAACATTCTTGGCAGTGTTGCTTTGTTCATTGGCACTTTTACCATAACTTTCTGTGTCTCTTTTGTGTGATGGTGTGTGTGCATTGCTTTTGTTACCATCATCCTCAAGGTTAATTTTGGCATTTGACTCTTTTATATCTGCTTGTGAGTTTCAGATGAAAATGCTTTGAGCTTAAATAGGAGTCTGTTCTTTTGATTTTTTATTGTTAAATTTATATGCATTGAAATTCTAAACTGAGGTATTAACCATCGTATTTATAATAAAAAAGGTAAAATCTCTTTCCACCGTTGCTGGAATTGTTAGTTGAATTGTTAGTTGCTACCTGGGTTAACTTTCCCAAAGGTAAAGATAGTTTTGGATTAAAACCAAGATCTTTACCTCAAATCATTTCTCTTCACTGCTGCTCATCCTTGAAGTGAAGGACGGTTTAAACTTTTGCTGCCTTTACAAGCAGGGAGAGAAACATCTGGAGGAGCTATAATCTTCTGTGTCACTGGCTGTGCATCTGGGGTGCAGGCGTGTGTGGAAGGGAGCAGCAAGGATAGAGACCTTGCCACCATCTGGGCAGCAGGGAGCACTTTGAATGGATGGTGAAGAGTCGTCATTTTGCCCATTAGAGAGAAAAGTTATACTTACCTGGAGGCTGTGGCTATGGCAGAGGATTTGTGTTGCTGGCATGGACTTCCCTGGTGGCTCAGACGGCTTGATCCCTGTGTTGGGAAGATCCCCTGGAGAAGGGAATAGCAACCCTCTCTAGTATTCTTGCCTGGAGAATCCCATGAACAGCAGAGCCTGGTGGGCTACAGCCGTTGGGGTTGCAAAGAGTTAGACACGACTTAGGGCCCCATGTGCAGTGCTTGCTGAATTTCCCATAATTCTGGAAGAAATAGCAGTACTATTGGGCAATGCTTGTGCTCTAGGAAGGATTAAAATATCATCCCTAGGCTGCCTGGGAACCCAATCATCATTCATGTGTGTGTGTGTTTAAAATAATGGAAACTGTGTTCTGAATTCCATACACCCAACCTGTAAAAATGCACTGTTTTTCTAGAACAGAGTTGTGCTAGTCTGTAACAAAGCGACACAAACTGGTTGGCTTAAATTAATAGAAACCTATTCCTATAACTCTGAAGGCCAGAAATTCAATGTCAAGGTGTCAGCAGGACCTGCCCACCCGAAGCTTTTGAAGGGTGCTTCCTTGCCGCTTCTAGCTCTGGGTAGCCCCGCTTGCTCACAGGCTTGTCAAATTAAATCTATGGTCTCTGCCTGCATCTTCATGTGGCCGTCTTCCACCTGTGTCTCTGTGCCTTTATATGGCATTTCTCTCTCTTTGCATGCTCCTTCTCTTATACGGACACTAGTCTGATGTTGAATTAGGGCCCACACTAATGACTTTAATGTTAACTTGATTGCATTCATAAAGACCCTATTTCCAAATAATGCCCATTCATAAGTCTCTTTTTGAGATGCGCAATGCAACCTGTAACAGCAGTTTAATAACAGGAGTTGATGTTGGGCCTGCTCCAACAGACTAAGTCAATCAAGCTTCCCAGAGAAAAGGAAAATATTTTCCTAAAACATGTGATCTTAAAGAGTGGGCTAACCAACCATAATATCAAAAAGACCAATTGAAAAATGGGCAAAGGACTTAAATAGACATTTCTCTAAAGAAAATAAACAAATGGTCAGTGTGCATATGTGAAAAGATGCTCCACATCATGAGTCATTAGGCAAATACAATTGAGAGTCACGATGATATATCATTTCATACCCAATAGGATGGCCGTTTTATCTTAAAAAAAATTTAAAAGATCAAAGGAATACGTTTTGGTGAAAACGTAAGTAAAGTGGAACTGTGCATTGCTGGTGAGAATGAGAAATGGTACAAATGTTCTGGAAAACAGTTCTGATTCCTCAAAAAATTAAACGTAGGATTACCATGTGAGCCAGCAATTCCACTTGGTATATACCCAACAGAACTGCAGACAGGGTCGCAAAGGAAGAGATCATCTGTATGCCATGTTCATGGCAATATTGTCCACAGTGGTCAAAGGGTGGAGGCAACCCAAGTGTCCATCCGTGGATACCTGGATAAATGTAGCTTATAAGTACAGTGGTATATTATTCAGCCTTAAAAAAGAGAAGGAAAATTTGACACATTCTGCAGCAGTGTTGAACCTTGAAGACAGTGTGCTAAGTGACTCAAGCCGGTCACAAAATGACAAGTATAGTGTGATTCCTCTTCTATAAGGTACCTAGAGTAGTCAGATTCATAGACGATAGAACGCTGGTCACCAGCGGTGGGTGGTGTGGGGAGAGGAGAATGGGGAGTGAGTGTTTAATGGGCACAGAGTCTCAGCTGGGAAAGATGGAGACATTCTGGAGCGGGGTGGTGGTGACGGTTGCAGTGTTGTGAGTATACTTAATGCTGTGTGTCCGTGTAGCCTCCCAGGCTCCTCTGTCCATGGGATTCTCCAGGCAAGAATACAGGAGTGGGTTGCCATTTCCTTCTCCAGGGGATCTTCCCAACCCAGGGATTGAACTCACATCCCTCCCATCTCCTGCATTGGCTGGCGGGTTCTTTACCACTGAACCACCAGTGAAGCCCACTTAATGCTATATAACTGTACAATTAAGAATGAAAAATTTTTGCATATTGTACCACTGTTTTTAAAAGTGGGCCTTGTAGAAGTCACAGATTTAAGCTAGGAACTAAAAGAAAAATAAAACTAGGTAACAATTCACTGAATTGTCCAGTAAGGAATGCCTCTATTCTTGATCTGGGTTCTGGACCAATGGAGAAGTATGGCAGTGTAAGGTCAACTGGCCTTTAAACTATCAAATCACCCTTGTTAAAGGCTATCAGGAGGCCAAGTTCCCACATGAGTTAAGGGAGTGAAAGTCGCTCAGTCGTGTCTGACTCTGTGACTCCATGGACTGTAGCCTGCCAGGCTCCTCTGTCCTTGGAATTCTACAGGCAAGAATACTGGAATGGGTTGTCATTCCCTTCTCCAGGGTATCTTCCTGACCCAGGGATCGAACCTGGGTCTTCCACATGGCAGGCAGATTCTTTACCATCTGAGCCACCAGGGAAACCTGAAGAGGGTTTCTCACAGCCTGCCCCAGAATTCGGTTCTCCTGGTCACCATTGGGCTGTCCTGGAGTGGGGGGTCCTGTGCTCCCCACAGGCCAGCTCACTCCCAGAAGACAGTGAGCAAAGCTCAGCCAAGCCTGCCCCATCTACTTGTCCCCATTTCTCCAGGCAGATACAGTACTGTCCATCCTCAGGGCAGGATGAAGGTAAAGGTCAGATTGACATGAGGATAGACTGAGCTCCCATGTGAAAGGAACAGATTCTCCTCCAGCGTCCCTGCTTCTGGGTCTTTTCACACATTGTACTTAGACTCGAACCCATGGTTAGCCAGGGCCTTGCTCATACCTTCAAGGGGCTGCTCCCCAGTGAAACCTCTGTCCCCCTGGGTACTTTTCTATCTGGGCAGAGAGTTTGGAGGCTCTGATGGGTGCATTAATTACATCGACTCTGGCCACTCTGTGGCTTAATTTTACTTTCCTCTTTCTAATCTCAGATGATACAAAGCCATTTGTCCCACAAAGTACAGTGAGTTCCCATGACAAAGTTAAATTACCAATAACATTGTGTGTGTGTGTATGTGTGTGCGTGTGCTTAGTCATGTCTGACTCTTTGTGACCCCATGGACTATATAGCCCACTAGGCTCCCCTGTCCATGGGATTTCTCAGGCAGGAATACTAGAGTGGGTTGTCATGCCCTCCTCCAGGGGATTTTCCTGACCCAGAAATTGAACTCACGTCTCTTGTGTCTCCTGCATGGCAGGCAGATTATTTACCACTGGGCCACCTGGGAAGGCTGCCAATAATATAGTGACTGATGCCTAAATTTGATTATAAACCTCTACCACTGTCATGATTCTAGGGGAAAGTTAATTGTAGAATTGCCTAACTTTACAAGTTAAAGTCCAAATATGTTACAGAAGTGAAAGTTCAAAGTCAGATTTTCCTGGCCCTTTCATATATTCATTAACTCAACAGTTTGTTTATTGAAAATCCACTGTGTACTCTTCCAGGTGTTGGGGATATTTTGGTGAATAAACCCAGACCCAAGGGAGAAGAAATCCTGTCCTTCTGGAGCTTACTTTCTGGAGACTTTGAGTTAAAAGACCAGAATTCAGTTTCTGTAAATATCCTTACCAGTATCTGGGGCTTCCTAGGTGGCGCTAGTGGTCAAGAACCTGCCTGCCAATGCAGGAGACACAGGTTCAATCCCTGGGTCAGGAAGATCCCCTGGAGGAGGGCATGGCAACCCACTCCAGTGTTCTTTCCTGGAGAATCTCATGGACAGAGGAGCCTGGCGGGCTACAGTCCGTGGGGTCACAAAGAGTCAGACACAACTGAAGCAACTTAGTGCACCAGTATCTTACTCAGGTTCTGTCAGGCTGAAGTGGTCTCAGAATCTAGATGGACTTCACGTTCTTCCAGGAAACAGTTCAGGTCCTTCATAGGAAGGGCTATCATTACTGCCAAGTTGTTAGTTCAGCAGCCAGAGTGTGAAGGGCACACGAGTGACCCCAGTACCATCTTGTCTCTTTCCCCCCTTCCCAAACTACCACAGTTTGAAAACAACCCAATCCCCTAACAGTAATACGGGGAAAGTTTATCTGAGCTGTAGTTTCTAAAATGGTTTTTAGTGTTTCTGAAGGTTACGGTTCTGCACTAGGAAAGCCCCTGCCTAGGACACACCTTACCCTCTCTTTTAAGCAGACATTTTCATGTTTGTGCTGCTAACAGCTTATTGCTTATGCCTCTTTTCTGGATTTACTTAAATATAAGAAACCTGAGTCTTAGGGAGGATTTACTCCTAATATTTAATTATCCAATCAAAGAGGAATTGGAAACACTTTGGGGTGTGTATGTGTGTTGGGGGGCTGGTGTTGTGATTCTTGAAGCTTCTGAAAACCCACATGGATTCTTGTTCACCAAAGCCCATCCACATTCCCACATTGTCTCCGGATGTATTTGTTCAGTGGCTAAATCATGTCTGACTCCATGTGACCCCAAGGACTGAAGCACTCCAGGCTCCCCTGTTCTTCACCATCTCCTTGTGTTTGTTCAAACTCATGTCCATTGAGTCAGTGATACCATCCAACCATCTTGCCCTCGTTGTCCCCTTCTCCTCCTGTTCTCCATGTTTCCCGGCATCAGGGTCTTTCCCAGTGAGCCGGCTGTTTGAATCAGGTGGCCACAGTATTGGAGCTTCAGCATCAGTCTTACCAGTGAATATTCAGGGTTGATTTCCTTTAGAATTGACTGGTTAGAGTGGAATTGGGGATGACTTGTCTAGTGCCACCTGCCAGATCTGTTGCTAACGGTTGAAAGCTGGAAACATTCTCGTTTTCCGTGGGGCACACAGGAATCTTCTGCTTTGCTGTCCGAAGCGAGGCATGTATTCTGTAGACCACCGATGTCTGAAAGGGCCGGTCACAATCTCTTCCCTGCAGTTGTAGTTGAGCCTCCCCCGAGCTTCCCACCAGCTCTCTACTGGGTCTGCTGGAGCCTCTGCTTTCGCCCATGTCTGCCAGGCCCGGTTCGAGGTCCACCTGGGTGCCCCGCACGGGGAGGTGGCCTGCGAACAGCCTGCCCTCAGGCCTCCACCTAAGTGGCTTTGTTTCCGACGGGGGTCCCTGGCCCGGTACTCTTCAAGTTGCAGACGTGTGCAGCCTCCTTCCCTGGAGACAGCCACTCTCCCACGGACCCAGCTGCCGTGAGCTGGAGCTGCTCACTCAGGTCAGAAGAATGTACAGTTTTGGGCTTAAAGCCTCTCGCCCAGTCTGTGTTATTTGAAACCAACCTTCCAGCTGAAAAAGTGAGCCGGATTACAAGATCGCTGTTGTGCTGGTCGCTCAGTCCTGTCCAGCTCGTGAAAGGAGCCCACCAGGCTCCTTTGTCCATGGAGTTTTCCAGATAATAGTACTGGAGTGGGTTGCCATTGGATTACAGGATAGAGGCTGCAACTGCCAGTGTGATAAAACCTCTGGCAGTGCCTTGAGCCTAAGCATCTTCCACTCTGGCCAGGGCAGGAGCCCCAGGTTCCCCACATGGGTTTTGCTCCTGCACCCTTTACCCCTTCTTAATTCCTGATGGTTTGCTGCCTAGTGTGACATAGTTACAGTTTTGAGAGGGCTCAGTAAAGAATACCTTGTTTTTGAGACAGCTATTCAGACTGGCTGAGCTGACAGTTACACTATAGACGCTCTCCTGCAGTGGTCTGTGAAAAAGCGCAGTCCAAAGCCCCACGGGCTTCCTTGGGTTGCTGCAGCCACTGCAGCCCTTCCTGGGGGATTCTGTCATTGCCCCCTCACCCCAACCTCCCACCACCCCATCCAGCAACTGAGGGCTCCTGGGGGCCCGGCTTCCTGGGCTCTGCTCCAAAGCATGGCCAGGACATGGTCAGGGTTAGCTGCTGATTCTTGGATACTCTCCTCCTTCTTCTCTCTGGTTATGAACCATCTGAGAAATAGGAAACAGAGTAAGGTGGCTATATGGTTCCAGGTGAATTACAGTTTTAGGTGTCCCTCCACTGTAGGGACAGAGGAACAGAATAGAGCTTGTGTTCTCTGTGGGCAATGGGGCTGAGACTAGGGTGAAGAGAGTGAGGCCGGAAAAACCTCAGTGATCATGATAAATATTTAATGCACTATTTTAAAAAATCAGAACATTAAGAAAAAAGCATAAACAAAATCTCAAATTTAAAATGAAGATAGGGTCAGCATTACTGACTTTTTCCTTGCCTCAGGCTCCGGTGGGGACTGTTACTGAGTCTGTCTTAAATTTAGTGCCCGAGGCATATGCCACCCTCATCATTACTAGTCCTCACCCAGCTGGTTCTTCTGAATTTGTGGAATCCAGTCACATTCCTGCTTCTGGATGGAATGAGTAAAAGCACAGAAGAGGGGCAGGAATGTTGCATTAACTGAACTCCCTCCATGTGGAAGGAATAAACTCAAGTAGGATTTAGAAGCAACATAAACTCTGTGACTATAAAAAAATTTTCCAGTTATTTTCTATAGAGGGTGCATTAGCTGTCTGAGCTGCGAGTTCATTTCAGTAGTATCTGGCTCTTTGCGACCCCATGGACTGTAGCCCCCCAGACTCCTCTGTCCATGTGATTTTCCAGGCAAGAATACTGGAGTGGATTGCCATTCACTCCTCCAGTGGATCTTCCCAACCCAGGGATCGAACACGCATCTCCTGCATCGGCAGGCAGGTTCTTTACCACTGGTGCCATCTGGGAAACTGAGAGGAAAGAGCAAAAGCATAAATCAAGGGTTCAAAAGTAGGAAACGTCTGTTTTGGAGAACAAACTATAAAGTTGGATGTGAGGGTAAGTGCTTCTGACTGACAAGTTCCTGTATTGATCTGATTGACTCGGTGGGCAGTATTTGCTCAAAGCACTCTGCTACATCCCTGCTACTCCAAGGATAGTCCATGGCCCAGAAGTTTCAGTATCACTAGGGAGATGAATACAAAATGCAGGCTCTCAGGCCCCACCAGTGATCTGACTCAGCCTGCTTTTTTTCACAAGCAGCCCAGTTGATTTGTATCTCTTGTCTTAAGTTACTGAAAGTTCAGTTCTGTTGTGGAGCATCTGTTGTTTTCATTTTTTAAAAAACTTTTTCTTTTATACTGGAGTATAGCTGATTAGCAAACAATGTTGTGATAGCTGCAAGTGATCAGTCCTATGAAGGGACTCAGTCACACATGTGCCTGTATCCATTCTCCCCCAAGAGCTTCCCAGGCAGTGGTAGAGAATTTGCCTGCGTTGCAGGAGAAACCAGCGAAGCAGATTCGATCCTTAGGTGGGGAAGATCCCCTGGAGGAGGAAATGGCAACCTACTCCGGTATTCTTGCCTGGAGAATCCCATGGACAGAGGAGCCTGGCGGGCTATAGTCCACAGGGTCACTCAGTCAAACACGACTGAGTGCACGCGCGCACACACTTTCTCCCACACACTCGCCTCCCATCCAGGCTGCCACATAACATTGAGCAGAGTTCCCTGTGCTATACAGTAGGTCCTTGTTGGTTATCCATTTTTAATGTAACAGTGTGTATGTGTCTATCCCAAACTCCCTAACTAACCCTCCCCTCCATGGGTCCCCCCCTGGCAACCATAAGTTCATTAAGTCTGTAAGTCTCTGTTTTGTAAGTAAGGTCATTTGTATCTTTCACATATAAGGGATGTCATCCGATCTTTCGCCTTCTCTATCTGACTGACTTCACTCAGTATGATACTCTCTAGGTCCATCAACATTGCTGCAAATGGCGTTATTTCATTATTTTTAATCATAGCTTTCATTTTAAAATTTACTAAACCAACTCTAGATTCCTTCTGGAGAAGGAAGAAAAGCCATTCCTTTAAATGGCTTCACTGAAAACTGTCATGCTCTTAGAAAACCAGTGAGTAGGTATGCTGGTCTTTGGTTCCTAGATGTAAAGATGTTCTTTACTAAACTCAGGGCTTGAGTGTATGTGTCTTCTTTTTCTTTTCTTCTTCTTCTTTTTTTTTTTTTTTTACCATAATTTGAACATTAGATAATACTTTGGGTTTTAAAGCCCAGAGAATGACCTACAGTTGTAATTAGTGAGTTTTTAAAAAGTTGACTGACATAATTTTATGATTTAAAGCTGTAAATTATAGCTGTATTTGTATTAAACAACTGGTATGCTGTGTCTTAAAATAAATAAGAAGTAAAGTTAAAGTTCTTTATGGCTACAAAGCAATGTGACTTGTGGAAACAAAGTGTTTCATAATTATATGGCATTCAAGTTTAGCTGTATCTAGTTCAAACTGTTGGGTTTGACATTGCAGGTCATTGGAAAATGTAGAAGATACCTACCGATGCATTAGTCTCTTTTGGGTTTATAGTTCAGTTGACAAATAAAGCACATAACTATTGTGTAATGTAATGGTAAACTGCCATTAGTAACTAATTTGGTCCAGCCATGTAGTTTATTTTTTAGAAGTGGTTTCGTCATTTGTAAAATGAGGAAATTTGAATTGGATCTCTAAAATACCCTCTGCAGTATTAATGATAATAAATTCAACTATATGGTAATGGATTTTTATCTTTGGGGAACTAGTAGCCTTTCTTCTTAAGCTAAGATTTAGAGAGCAACCTTATTTTTTTCTAAAGATGCTGAAATAGCTCACATTTTGTACCAGTAGTGCTTTTCATTGACCTTTTCTTTTACTACGTATCTATCAATATTTGACCTTACAGATAATTATAGAAATTAGTATTTTCCTAACCTTTTTTTCAAGAGGAGCTCCTCAACCATATTCCCAAATCTTAATAAGTAGAGAAGTTGTTCTCTCTCATTCATTGTTCTCGGAAAAAGGTCTCCTTATTTTCCCAGATGGCTCTCTTAGAAAGGAGAGCAAAGTTAATCATTCTACTTTGTTCTGCTAGATAATGCTACTGAAAGACAGCTTGAGAAATTAACCCTTTGGGTAACAATGATTTAGTCCAACCTCTTCTCTCTCTCTTTTTCAAGTGTCTTTAATTTTGCTTTAGTTAAAAAAAAAAAGTTCCCAAGGTTTAAAAGTTCCCAACTTTAAAGTCTTTACAAATCACATTGTAATCATAGAAACATAAAGACATTTCTTCATACGTCAGGAGAGATTAAGGCAAAGAACATGAGATTAGGTCAGAGAATGAGTTCTATGTGATAGAAAATTAGGTACTATTTTTTTTTTTTTAAGATTTATTTTTGTTTATTTTCTTTTTGGCTGTGCTGGGTCTTCATCGCTATGCACGGGCTTTCTCTAGTTGCGGCGAGTGGGGCTACTCTCTTACTGCGGAGCGCAGTCTCTAGGGTGTGTAGGCTTCCTCAGTTGTGACTCCTGGGCTCTAGAGCCTAGGCTCTAGGGTTGTGGTGCTGGGGCTTAGCTGCGTTGAGGCATGTGGAGTCTTCCCAGACCGGGGATTGAACCTGTGTCCCCTGCATTGACAGCTGATTCTTTAACCACTGGATCATGAAGTCCTATCCTTTTTTAAACTGGAGTATAATTGTTTTCCAATGTTGTGTTTCTGCTGCACAACAAAGTGAATCAGATACAAGTGTAAGCATATCCCCTCCCTCTTGAGCCTCTCTCCTACCCCCCCCCCCAACCCCATCCCACCCTTCTAGGTCATCACAGAGCTGAGATCGCTCTGCTCCATAGCAGCCTCCCGCCAGCTGTCCGTCTCATACACGGTAGTGTGCATGTCGGCGCTGCTCTTCGTAAGGCAGGAAGGGGATGAAACTGGCCACAATACAAGGCTAACTTTTACGTGTTTTTTTTTTTTAACAAAATTCCTGAGGAAAGGCTGGTCAACTCTCCTGCCCAGGGCTATAGCTCTGTAGTGATGATGTCTTGAAGCTGTTTTTTTCTTTAGTGAATGTTGAAGTTAATCTTCCAACTAATCCTGAAGCTGTTAAGATTACTGCAGAATTCACATCTCTGTACCTCTAATTCTTTACTCTTATCTACTCTTATCTATTCTTATCTAAAAGTAGGAAAGCCGGCAGTAAATTGATTTCATACCAAAGTTTTCCTAAAGTATTTCTTCTGAATCCATTTCTCTGTGGCTTCTTTTTTAGGGAGATGGGGTGGGTTGTTTCCTTTTTTTTTTTTTTCCCCCTCACTGCATGCCTTGCAGAATCTTAGTTCCTCGACCAGGAATTGAACCCAGAACCATAGCAGTCCTAACCACTGTACGGCCAGGGAACTCCCTGTGGTATTTATTGGTTTATTTTTTGATAGCTTTGTTCACTGAGTTTGAGATTTTTTTTCTTGTATCTGTGAATTCAAACAATCATAAACCCAGGTGTGCTGAGCAGTCTTGTGAGAATTGATGGGTTCTTTATTTTCCTAATAGTCTTTGTAATCTACTGACTTAATCTAAAAAATTTAATCTTACCTTTAGTGGAATTTCACAACTGTTAGAAATATTTTCGTATTACAGTAACACGAGAAAATTTTTGAGAGACAATGCTGAGCAAAACGCATAAGCTTTAAAAGAAACCTCAGGCTATATATGCATATTAATATATATATTATTAATAATCTGCCTTTTTTTAAATTAATGATTTGACAGACTATATCAAGAGCCTTAAAAAGTCACATCCTTTGACTCAGTGATGCTGTTGTTTTCAGGAAGTTTTTCCAAAGGAAGCCATAACAGGTAGTCAAAGATCACAAAAATAGTTCAGTTCAGTCGCTCAGTTGTGTCTGGCTCTTTGCAACCCCATGAACTGCAGCACACCCAGCCTCCCTGTCCATCACCAACTCCTGGAGTTTACTCAAATTCACGTCCATTGAGTCATGATGCCATCCAAACTCATGTCCATTGAGATGGTGATGCCTTCCAACCATCTCATCTTCTGTCATCCCCTTCTCCTCCTGTCTTCAATCTTTCCTAGCATCAGGGTCTTTTCAAACAAATCAACTCTTCGCATCAGGTGGCCAAAGTATTAGAGTTTCAGCTTCAACATCAGTCCTTCCAATGAACACCCAGGACTGATCTCCTTTAGGATGGACTGGTTGGATCTCCTTGCAGTCCAAGGGACTCTCAAGAGTCTTCTCCAACACTACAGTTCAAAAGCACCAATTCTTTGGTGCTCAGCTTTCTTCACAGTCCAACTCTCACATCCATACATGACCACTGGAAAAACCATAGCGTTGACTAGTCAGACATTTGCTGACAAAGTAATGGCTCTGCTTTTTAATAAGCTATCTAGGTTGGTCATAAAGCTTTCCTTCCAAGGAGTAAGCGTCTTTTAATTTCATGGCTGCAGTCACCATCTGCAGTGATTTTGGAGCCCAGAAAAATAAAGTCAGCCACTGTTTCCCATCAATTCATGGCAAACAGATGGGGAAACAGTGACAGACAGTGGAAACAGCAAAAATATTTAGTCCAGTGCTATTTATAAGTAAATATTATTTAATAATAAAACTAGAAACAACCTAAACAGAGAATGACATGTAATTCATGTTGTCAATTAGGGCTTCCCTGGTGACTCAGTGGTGAAGAATCCGCCTGCCAGTGCAGGAGATGCAGGTTCAGTCCCTGGATCTGGAAGATCCCCTGGAGAAGGAAGTGGCTACCCACACCAGTATTCTCGCCTAGGAAATCCCATGGAAAGAGAAACCCGGCGGGGCTACAGTCCATGGGGTCGGACACGACTTAGTGACCAAACAACAACGAAGTGGTGTAAATTATCCTTTGTACATTTATTTTAGAAATAATTTGAGATGTTTTGACATGCAAACCATTTTCTTTATTCTTTTGCAATTTTTAAATCATATTTTATATACTTTGAAAGAGGGAGCTCAGGAAGTAAAAGCTCCATCGGTTGACTTTAGTGAATCTGTTTATACAGACAAATCACGCCTATGATTTGTGTTCAATTCTTCTGTTAGTAGCACTCCCATCTGCTTATACCAGGGTTTCTTAAATGAGTATTGGACTTCATGGAAGCATAAAGGTGTACCTTATTTAGTGCTTTGTGAAATCACCGTCCCCCCCCCGACACACAGCTAAAATATGAATACACGGACTTCCCTTTTCATTTAGCTTGAACCTGTTTTATACTTGAGGATTAAAAATGTTAATTTGTGTTTCATAAAATCTTTTATTAAGGTGCTGCCCCCAAATCTATTATTTCAGTAATTTCTAACTAAGGAGCTACAGTGGGGGGAAAAAGACATTTACGTTTTCTATTAGTATAGAAAGTTCTATTTTCTATAGAATTCTATTCCTATTTCTGTGAGTATATGAGTTATATAGCACTTGTTTTGAGATCAGAGTCTCTTGGTTGCATGTGTTGGTATGCATGCACATGCGTGCTATTGAGATAAACATTGAGGCCTTTCTTCGTGCCCCAGTGAAGGCCGGTTTCAGCATTCATGGCTGGAAACACAGAGCACTGTTAGTGAAGATACTGCCGTTTCAGTTCTTCCCTTGTTCCTATTGCCCTGGTTGTATTTAGGTCACTGAAGTATGTTTGAATACAGAGGAAAGATTGAAAGTTAGAAAAATGAGATCTACTCTTAATTTATAATTTTCTAGGTTACAGAATGTCATTGTTTTCCCCGATGGATATTTTATTTCTTCAGAACAGCACCATGATATTCCAATTGACAGTACCTAGATGAGCAAGTCAGTTCAAACAAATGTATATCTGTGTGACTTATTTGTAGTCTTAGCTTAAGTATTTGGGCCTTTCTTAAGCACTTCAGTTTAACCAAAAGCATGATAAGGTCTTAGTTATTTACAAAATCCTTCAATTTGAAAGCTTTCCTGGGTCATTTTTAATGATTTTTTTTAAGTGTACAATTGAATTGTTTTAGTGTATTTAGAGCCCTTTGCGGCCATCACCACAGTCTTAACGTTTGTAGCATTTTCATTACTTTCAAAAAGAAACAGGCCAGTTAGCAGCCACTCCTCATTCTCTTTCGTCCTGCCCCTTCTTAGCCCTAGAGAACCACTCATCTGCTTTCTATAGATTTGCCTATTCTGGACATGTCATGGAAATAGGGTCACATCATATGTAGTCTTTTACGACTGGCTTCTTATATTTTGTAATTTTTGCTTATACTATTCTTTTATTTATAATATTTTAAGTCTTAATGTTGATTCCATGTTGTAGCATGTACCAGTCAATACTCCATTCCTTTCTCTTGCTGAAAAATATATTTCATTGCATGGATATATAACATTTTGTTATCTGTTTACCAGTTAGTAGACCTGTGGCTTGCTTTCACTTTTGCGCTATTGTGAATAATGTTTCTATTACAAATCATGTTCTTTTGTGTATAAATTTTTGGACATAAGTTTTTCTTTTTAATGGATATGTCAGAGTAGATTTGCTATGACATACAGTAAACTCAGTTTTAACATTTTTTGGTACTTCCAATAGAATACCACTTTAAGTATGAAGAGTAATGGCTTTTGTTTTCAATTTTGAAGTGCAGTATGTTTGAGATACACAGTGAAAACAGGGGAAAGAAAATGCTGATGCCCTCAGTCTTCATTGATATTCAGCTTTTTTTTTTGCTGTGCCTGCCTAGTCTATCTGGTAATCACCCTCCAAGGAGACAGTAGGAGACCCTTCCGAAAGTGAAAAGGGCATTCTTTCTAATTATATTGGGACAATAAGCATAAATTGGTGCCATCTTAGGCAAATTAGAACCAGTGGTCAACTCTGTCAATCAAAAAGAAAGAAAACCTATTGTCAGATTTGGCGTCCTTCTCTACTGTGATGAGTTAAGGAGGGCACAGTTTTAACAGCATCTTGCTGTTTTGCCCATTTCCTCAAATGAAAAAGTGTGTTTGAAAAGAGGTTGAGTCTGTAGCTAATATCTTAATTACCTATGTCCTTAGTTGTAGGTTCTAAATGTAAAAAGAAGGCAGTTGAAATTAATCAAGTAATGACTTGTTGATTTTTCTAATGTTCACTTGAGTGTGAAACATTTTATTTCTTCCAGGAAACAACAAACCATTTCAACTGCAAAGCATCTTAGACTGAGAAACTTTCAACTGTGCTGAAAAACCGAAGACAAATTTTCCTTCCCTCTCATTTGTAAGGAGTTAAAAAAGAAATAAAACGGCAGAGGTTTAAAGTTAATACTCAGGATGAATGATGATAATTCAGATGGCAAGACAGAAGATGAACTGCAATCCTTATTTATCTGTGATAAAAATGGAAACACATATGCATGCAACCAAAAATCACCATCTACCCAAAACGCTTCAACCAATAATGTGAGTTGGCATTTGGCCAACCCAGATGGCATGGTGGTTGATTATGAAACTGGCTCTGATGTGGACATTGGTGAAAAAATTTCTTTAACCCCTCAGTGTGTTGAAGTACACGATCACCAAACATCTTCAAGTAATTTAATCAGTCAGGAGGCGTTAGAGGTGCACATGGATTCCACGTGTCCATCTTTTGCACATGTTGTAAATACAGCAGAACCCAAACATTTGCATAGCAGTTGTCATTCCCTAGGATCGTTGAACCAGGGTGTTGAGACATCTCTAACTTTTGTATGGAAAACTAACAATGATGATTTGAACTGTACAGACAATCCTACTGCCTTGCTGCTCAACCAGACTTTTGACATAAAAGTGGATAATGTTAACTGTACCTTCGTAACACATGATACCACTGGAAAAAGTCAGTCTTTGCCTACCACTGCAAGCCTGCCGTCAACCAACACGAGAAGTATAAATACATCTTTATCCTGTTCCATTCTTCCATCTCCCCATTCTGATAAGATACATGTGAGAGAAACAAGTTGTGATCGAGAGAGCTTTGAAAATTCTCAAGCTGTGGCATCACAGGCCCAGGACACAGCTTACACAGTGTTTTCTGACATGGTGATGCAAGTTGATGTTGTTGTTCCAGATACTGAAAATCAGTGTCACCGTTCTTCAGAAAAGGTTGCCAGCGAGTACCCAGATGGAACACAGCAGAGACGAGGCAGAGAAAAGGAGATAGAAGCTCTAACACAAGTTTCTGATGGCATGGATGTTCCCAGTGGGTCTGTATTACAAGAGTTCTTTTGTTCATCTAAAGATGAACCAAATAGGGAGACACATTCACAGAGCTCATATGGGCAAAAGGAAATGGGCCAAAACGTTAGAGAAACAGTGTCCAATTGTCTTATAGATGATGAATGCCTTTTACTGGTGCCAGCTGTTAGTAAAAGCAAAACCCAAGTTCTGGGCCCGAAACACCAAGTCACTGTGACTAAAGACACACCAACTGCCTCCAGTGAAAAGCATTTGGAAACCCAAAATCGTACCATAGAACTGATAGCAAATAGCCCGCCAGGACAAAAGGAAGCATCACTACTTGAGCTGACTTGGAATGCAGATGATATGGTCATCAGTACCAATAACAGAATTTGCATGTCCACGCCAATCCTTGAACCGATGAACACAACGTTTTCTGTCTCACCTGTTGAAGGCGTGGAGAAATGTAGCAAATTGCAGACAAGTAATCGAGAGCTCCAATGTTTACCAAATTTGAAGGCAGCACCAATGATTGGGTCAAAACTTAACCTAGGAAAATCAACAACCAAAGCAAATAGCCCCCTAGGCAGCAAAGTTAGAAAAACCAAAATTATAAGTTACCCAAGACCAAACTTCAAGAATGTTAAAGCAAAAGTTGTATCCAGACCCATGTTGCAGCCAAAGGACCCTGCTCTATCAAAGGTTGCACCCAGATCTCAGTTAACTGGTGCCTCATCTCCCTCATCAGTGTCTTCCTCAAGGCAGTCAACGGGTTTAAGCAAAACAGCAACATATGACTTGAATGCAGACCCCAAAGCAGAAATTCCAATTAACAAGGCGCATAAGCAGCAATTTAATAAACTCATTACGAGCCAGGCTGTGCATGTTACAACTCATTCTAAAAATGCTTCACACAAGAAGCATCCAAGAACAACATCTGCCATGAAATCGAATCAGGAAGATGTTGACAAAGCAAGTTCTTCCAATCCAGCATGTGAGACTGGATCCGTGGCTGTGGTTTTTCAGATCAAAGATGAGCTCCCTGTGAAAATGGAAAGCACAGAACGCTTGGAAGTGCCCTATACTTCCAACATCGATAGGATTAGCCCTGAAAAGAAGGGTGAAGAAGAAAATGGGACATCAGTGGCAAAACAGGAGCTAAAAAAGGAAATCCTGAACGAGACCTCTGACTTTGGTTCTCTGTTTTTGGTAAGTGAAATTTCTGCCTGCTTCAGGAAATGGTGGTGGAAACAGCAGGATGGATTAGCAATTAGTTCCCCTTTAATAGTGAATAAAATTGCTGAACTCTGTGTGCAGATTTGCTTTCAGGTATTGCAGTATTATTCATTAATTCTTAGTACATTTTAGGGTATTCACTGGTTATATGCATATTGGAAAAAAATCTCAATTTCAGTATTTTATATTGAGCATCAGTATTCCTTTTAATAGTAAGCTGAAAGGACAAGTTACTTTAATGTTTTCGTGTAATAAGTTGTTTGAAGTTAGATATCTGATTGCATTTTACATTTATAAAAAAAACAAAGCATTTTTTATGAACTTGGAGCTGTATCGGACCATAGTTGAGAAATGTCTCAGCAGTGCTGGTAAACAGTGTTAAGATGAAAATAGCTCCTAGGCTCCTCTGAGGAAGCCACTCCGGGCAGGGAGCCCCCTCTGGTGAACAGGAGGATTCCGGATGCTGCCTCTGATCAGCTAATGTGACTTGGGCCGAGTAGTATTTTGAGACACAGAGATGAAAGTAGCTGTCTGAGGTCTCTTGCTGTCCTAACATATTGGTCCCTGGTACTAAAATAAAACCCACTGTATTTCATATGGTGAAAGGGCAACATTTTTTTTATGGTACTTGGCAGATATTTGGGTGTTCCATTTAAACAGGAATTCACATGCAGTTCAAAGATTATTTTTCATTAAGCATGTGTATATATATTTATTTTAAACTTTCAATTTTTTATTGGAGTATAGCTGGTTAACAGTGTTGTGATAGTTTCAGGTGGACCGCAAAGGGAATCAGCCACAGACATTAAACTTGTATGTAATTTTTGCCTAGAGCATGAAGAAACTAGCTTTCTGAGTTTTAGAAACATTTCAGAGGCTAGTCTTGGGCTCTGTGTGTTTGTCCTCAGTCCTGTTTTTGGTAATGGGGACTGGCATGCGTTTTCAGCCCATGTAGGGCTTTTCTTGGGCTTCTGCCCTATGGGTCAAGAGTGGACGTGGGTGCCAGATGCCAGGGAAGGAAGGCAGCTATGAGTCATCTGTGTGAAGGACTCCCATCTGAAGGAATGAAACGTGTATGGTTTGAAGTGTCGAAAGGCTGTTGTAAGTGTTTTCAGGGCTTCCCTACTGGCTCAGATGGAAAAGAATCCGCATGCCAACACAGGAGACCACGGGTTTGATCCCTGGGTTGGGAAGATGCCCTGGAGGAGGGCATAGCAACCCACTCCAGTATTCTTGCCTGGAGAATCCCCATGGACAGAGAAGCCTGGTGTGCTGCCATCCATGGGGTCACAAAGAATCGGACATGACTAACAATTTCGGAGCGACTAACAGTTTCACTTTTCAGGGTACATCAGGAATTCTTAGGTCCTGTTAGAGATAGTCTTGAGGTAGGTCAGCTTAGAGATGCTTTAACTTTTATAATAAATCTTTTTAGAAGGAATGGCACACCACAGTGATGCCTGAACTACTGAGATTGTCCATGATTTCAAAACTCAGGTGTTTACTTTTAACTTCTTTTGAAGTCAAACTTGGGAAACTCATTGTATACAATTTTTAATTTGATACTTTGCTAAATTAAATGATAAGCTGTGGTAATGCTGAGAAACATTCGAGATACATATACATGAAAACAACAGAACTATTCCTCCTTGATTTACAGGGGACTTTTTAATTGTGCATTGATCACCAACTGCCTCCCAAATCCTAGCATAAAGTTTCTTTAAATAACACTTGCTTTGACTATAAATTGGTTGTGTAATTTTGAAATGGAAAGCCTTTCTGATCCGTGAATCATGGAAGTTAGCATTTTATTTCCCACGTGCAGAATGAAATCCTATTTTTCAGGCTGATGATGTGGTATAGAAATAAGGTGATAGAATCACCAGGTTCAAATGGATCCCAGTGTATCTTGGAGAAGAAGCACTTTTCATCTTAGAAATCTTACTGTAGGATTTCCATATTTTCAGTACTGACACTTTTACTTACTGACAAATATTCCAAACTCATTTTCCCCCGCATGGTAATGTTTTATGAGCAGTTCTCTCCAATATCCCTACTCACCGCTTACACACTTCTTTGTGTCACAGGGCAAGGGCTGGCCAAACGGCCACTGGCCACAGGCTTTGTACTTACTATAGAGCTGACTGAATGAGCCTTTGCTTCATGTTGTAGGCAAACCCCTGTGTTTCTTGGTCACTTCGGCAGTACTCAAAGATTTTGGATCTGCCCTGGGTTCATGCTGAGACAGTGCTGGAGGGATATGCGTTTTCTCTGAGCTCTGTTGGTCTTGAGTGGAGTTAGTCCTTGAGTTTACCGAATCCTCAGGTTGCCTACAACTTCACAGCTATTTGAGTGAGTGTCAGTCACCCAGTCATGTCTGACTCTGTGACCCCACGGACTGTAGCCCACCAGGCTCCTCTGTCCATGGGATTCCCCAGGCAAGAATACTGGAGTGGGTAGTCATTCCCTTCTCCATGAGATCTTCCCGACCCAGGGATTGGACTTGGTACTCTGGCCTTGCAGGCGTATTCTTTACCATCTCAGCCACAAGGGAAGCTGGATGGGAAGGGAAGGGAACTCATCTGAAACTTCAGAAAAGTTCTATGTCAGTAGGAACTTGATTTTAATTTGATGCATTTGAGTGTAGTTATGCATTACAGAGGTTTTGTGTTGGTGATACTGTTTGATGAAAGGAATGAGGAATTATCTAAAAGCAAGGAAACAGATGTTTCTTCAGTGACTGCTCTGGGCGAAACCCTCTGCTCTAGGCTTTTACATAAATTATGTCATTTAATTTTCCAGAATGTTCAGGTGCTTTATACATTATCATTTACTCTTTCCAGTAAGAACAGGCAAGTTCGTAGCTACAGTTTAAAGATTCATAGCTGCTGCTGCTGCTACGTCGCGTCAGTCATGTCCAACTCTGTGCTGTGCGACCCCATAGACAGCAGCCCACCAGGCTCCCCCGTCCCTGGGGTTCTCCAGGCAAGAACACTGGAGTGGGTTGCCATTTCCTTCTCCAATGCCTGAAAGTGAAAAGTGAAAGTGAAGTTGCTCGGTCGTGTCCGACTCTTCGAGACCCCATGGACTGCAGCCCACTGGCTCCTCCGTCCGTGGGATTTTCCAGGCGAGAGTACTGGAGTGGGGTGCCATTGCCTTCTCTGAAAGATTCATAGAGGTTACTTAAAACACACACACAGCTGGTAAGTTGTAAAAGCTGAGATTCAAACTCAGGTCTCCTGACCTGAATCCTGGCCCTTTCTGCTCCACACACTGGGCTTTCAAAATTTCAAGGAATGTTGGCTCTAAAAGGCAGAGCAAATCTGATTTGTTAAAGATTTACTTTGTAAGTTGGTTAGAAGTTTGGGTTACTTTTTTAATGTTTTTCTCTGGGGGGTTGCCTTAGCCAGTTTCACAATGGTGGGAGAAGATTTTTTGTCCTTTGCTCGCTTTTCTTGGCCAATTTTACGTTGCTTTCCAGTGTTCTCTTGGCGTATTACCCTATTTAAGTTAGTTTTTAATTCACATAGTGGATGTCATCAGCATGGGCTTTATATCTCTCTGTGGGAAATTATCTACTTCTGACTTACTAAGCAAAGAAAGAAGGGTCCTGCTGGGGAAAAGGCAGCGCAGAGGTTCAGAGCACCAATTTTGGACATAGACATGGTTTCGCATGGTAGTTCCATCCATTCATTGGCAAAGTGGCATCAGGCATGTTACTTGGTCTCTGTGAGGCTCAATTTTTCTTTATGTAGTGGGAGAATATAAACCATGGCTTACAATGTTGAAATTTGTTCTTGGAAACCTACTTCCTACATGTAGAGTGAGAACATTTATTGGGTGCCCGCTGTGTGCTTTAGGGGGCTTCCCAAGTGACTCAGTGGTAAAAGAATCCACCTGCCAGTGCAGGAGACATGGGTTTGACCCCTGGGTTGGGAAGATCTCCTGGAAAAGGGAATGGCAACCCACTCCAGTATTCTTGCTGGGAAAATCTTATGGACAGAGGAGCCTGGTGGGCTACAGTGGTCGCAAAGAGTTGGACATAACTGAGCGGCCAACACACACTGTGTGCTGTTTATGGTGGTGATTGTTGGGATATGGAGATGGAAAGACCCAGCCCCTGGCCAAGCCTAGAGTCTAGTGCAGCGGGTAGTAGAATGTAAACAAAAATGGGCTGTCAGGTTCTCAGTTGGGGGTGTGTATGGACTGCTATGTTGGTGGCGGTGATGGGGAGAGAGATCCAGGAAGGAAGGCTTCTAGTGGGGAGAGCACATGGGTCACCAGCTGAAGCTTAAAGATCGAGGATGAGATGGAAGGGTACTCTGGGTGGAAGGAGTAACATGTACAAAGAGGAAGGCGCATTGTCACGTGGGGCTTGCAGGGTAATGAGGATGTCTGGAGCTGGGAATGCAGAAACACAGGCAGTAAGGAACCAGTGAAGAGGAGGGCAGGAACACCACAACCCAGAGGCCATTTTCAGAAGAGCTGACTTTATCTAGGAGACCGAGGGAAGCCTCCTGACCCAGTTTGGACTTTAGAAGAGATGGCCTGAGCAGTGGAGTGGGAGGCGATTTGGAGACGGGGGAGACCAGAACTTGGTTCCAGGCATCCCAGAAATGAGGGAGCCTGTGCTCAGGCAGACCAACAGGGGCTACATCTGTCAGCATTATAGCATTTAACATCAAAACTAAGACGTTTCTAGAATATACATTCATTTGAAATAAAGATAAATCCATTGTGTGTTAATACAACATTTTAAAAACTAGCCACATTTTCCAAAACAAAAATACTGAATGAGGAGACTGGCACTGTTCTACATTTTTGATTCTAAATTCAATGCTAATTTAAATTTGATTCTACATTCTAAATTTAATGTCTGACTTAAATGAAGGTGGTTGGGTTATGCCTCTGCCTGCTGTGTTCTTGTGTGTGGTTGGACCAGTAATACAGAAACACACAGAAGTTAAGAAAGGAGACTTCTAAAGATAGCTTTCACTGTGTAAGTCAGGTGTCTGGGCACGTGGTGGTGAATATGAGAAGAGCTAAGTTTTGAGATGGGTGGGTAAAATTCACCTGATTTTTAGAAACTGCTTCATGTTCTTCGACTGTGAAATGGAGTATGGTGAAGGCATCCCTGAAGGGTTATTAGGATCATGAATTGATATGTACATTTTGAACTTACTTTTCATTTTAAGAGGGCTGTATGTTGATTAGTAAAAACAACAATAATATGATTATTGTCAACATTATTGGGTCAAGGCACCTGAAGTATGCTAAGTGAGGCAGATGAAGAAAGAAATTAAATATGTGGGGAACTCGGGAGAGAGTGCCAACTTGGACATGAGGACTTGGTGGTGATTCAAAGAGTTGACAAGGTCATCTGGGGAGAGTATATGGTGAGAAAGGTTCCAGGGCCAAGTTTAGGGCCCTTGAGATGACCAGCATTTAAAGGCAGAGAAGAACAGAACCCAGAGAAGGAATAACCAGACAGATAGAAGGGAAACCAGGAAAGAGTTCTGTGGGAGAAACCAGTGAAAGGTGGCATCATGGGTGTTGGAGACCATAGAGAGGAAGTCTAGGAAAAGGACTGAAAGCTATAGCCTGAATTCAACTTGTGGCACCAGTGACCTTGGGCACAGTTTTCCTGAAGGGATCCAAGGCAGATCATGGTGAGTCAAAGAGTGAACTATCAAGAGTTGAAATGTCTTCATAGTAAAAATGAAACATATCCATCAGGCATATCTGTTTAGACAGAAATTGTTTCTTTCTCATACCTACCACCACAGGAAGTGGTGGTGTGGAAGTCGAAGTCATGACCTGGACTGACGTCTTCCCTCGTCTTCCCACAGGATTCCGCTTCCAAACCTGCAGGCGTCTCAGGTGGGAAACCAGCTACACCCAACTCCTCCATTCTGAGGAAAACTCCTGGTCTGAAAGCCAAAGTGGGGCCTTCTGTTTCCTGTTTGAGGCGGAATAGCGACAGCAGAAATCTTGCCTCCGATCGGGCCGTGTCTCCCCAGAGGATCAGGCGTGTGTCCAGTTCTGGTAAGAGTCAAATAATTCAGCTGTGCTTTAGAGCAGCTCATAAATTATTCAAATTTAAATTGGTCCCATCAGGAAGCACAGAGACAGGTTTTGGTTCTAGAACTCCTAGTGCATTGTGTCACTAAACCATTTAGTCTTTTGTGGTCCAGCATCTTGCACAGGGAAGGTAGAAAAAGAAGTCTGAGACACAGCTCTGATCCTTGAGCAACGCTGAAGGCTTGCTGGGGAGAGAGATACGTATAAACCGACATAAAAGCTCTCCAGAAGCAGGCATGTCTCCATAAACAAGCAGGCCCTGGTCATACAGGAATCAGTTCACTTTCAGATGTTTTTACAGACAGTTAAGTGCTTAATAATACTTGTGTGATATACTCCTTTCATCATGTGCCCTCATCAAAAATGAAGTGACTAGTGTTTTTCTTGAATTTTACTGACAGGTGTATTATAAAATGTTCAAGGAGGAATGTCCCTGTTGGTCCAATGGCTAAGACTCCACGCTCCCAATGCAGGGTGTTGGGGTTTGATCCCTGGTCAGGGAACTAGATTCCACATGCCACAACTAAGACCTGATGCAGTCAAATAAATACGTTAAAAATCTTCAGGGATATGAAGATGACTACAGAGTTACATTTTTTTATAAAATTTGAGAGCTTCCAGAGTAGCTCTTAAATGTCTTCCTAAGTTTGGCTGAGGTTAGCATTTCTCTGTGTTACAAAATCAGAACAGGAAGTGGGGAAGGCAGCCCCTTTCACAGGGACTAAGACAAGAAGCCTGCTGGCCATTCCAGTTGACTGAGAGCACTCTGCAGGGGCCACCCCTCATTTTAGCAGGTACAGCACCGAGCAAATGAAAGGCACGTCAGATAGATTTAGAAGTGAGTTCCCTTATAAAAATAGTGACTGCTGTTGAATGGTCTAGGGGAGAAGGTGCCTCAAAGTTTCTGTGTCCTCAGACGTGAGAACATTCTGCAGAAACTTAACAAAACCAGTGAAATCCCCAGGGATCGCTTTACCTGTCTACACTTTAGTATTTTGAGGTTTTATTTTCCAGTCCTATTATGAAGCTGTTATGTGAGAAGCTTATATAACATGCAGACAGGTTATAAGGGTGATTTATTTAGGTCCAGGCCCAAATAAATCAGGGCTTGTGCATCCAGATCTTGAGGGTTGTTGTGAGGAGCAAACCCAGGAGGAGGAGGAAGGGGGTTTTGCATACATTTCCATTTCTACCCCCAGAAGAACTCTGGGAGAACAACAGCAAGAGGTGCTCAAGATGTTGGGAGAAGCAATAAACCTTACTCTGGACGTTACCGCAGTCTGGGGAGTCGGGCAGAAGTGAGATCAAAGCTTTGGTCCTTACTGCTGCTGCCGTCCAAGGCTCACAGATTTGCAGCTGGGAAGCCCCTTTCCTGCTCAGGCATCAGGGGCCCCTGTGGCCTGGCGGCTGGGAGGGCCGTGGCCGCTGGCAGCCGGGCCTGTTGCGAGGAACGCTACCTTACGACAAGGCCGTGGCTCCAGGGAGCTGCCTGAGCTGGTCATGTACCTTCCCCCGACTTCTGTGAAGTGAGAGGGTGTGAGACTGTCAGGCTTTTGCAGTCCTCATCTTTCTAGGGACAGTTTGGAGCTCACCTGATTTTCTGAGTAGTGGCTGCTTATAGTGTAATTCTAGCGCATGGTGCTCAAATCCCAGAAAACCTGAAGCACATGCATTTCTACAAATTAGGCCAGTACCCAGAACATATTGTAAAAGATGAGATTCTTTTATATAGGTGATCCCACCACGGAGTGACATATTTTTGAAGTCCCTTTACTGTATGCTACAGAATGCCATGCCTTAAAGAGAGAAAAGTAGGTCTGCCTAGTCTTCATGAAAAGACAGGAAATTTCTTGAGCTTTTATTAACCTGTGTACATAAGCTTAATAACTAAGTTATGCATTCAGAGTTTTCAATCCAAGTTAAAAACTCAATTAGGCAAAAACTGAATCTCTTGCTTGGTAATTTTCCATATATAAATGCAAAAAAAAAAAAATGACTGTAGCCAGAAATTTTGTGGGTTTGCATTTGAGTTGAACAGTTGGAAGATTAACTTGGTGATGCTATGTTTAAAATGTGTTTATTTTTTAATAAAATTAATAGCAACTATAACTTGTTTGCACGCTCACAGTAAATTGAGAGGTGTTTGTCGTGGAGAACAGGAAACTTAATCATCACAGAGTTAGAACAGAAAATCAAGAAGCAAAAACAATATGCCTTTGGATCATTGAGAGCATGTTGCCATTTACCGTACAATGAAGTGTTTGTGTCTTCGAAAATTGAAACCAAATGGACATCCTCTGTGCTCAAAGTTACTCTCCTGAAAGGTAACCAGCAAGAATGTTCCAGCCCACTTGGGGTTTTCAATAAATCCTTTCAGAGAACTAAGTAGAAAGCCAGACCTGGAGCTGTGAAATAGCCATTTTCTTGAAGCTATAAAATGAGTATGAGGAAGACTTGTGATTAAACCCAGTGGAACTTTTCCATTTCACTTGTCAAAACTTGGGAATTGTAACGTACAGCATGAGAACGGCTGTTAACTCTGCTATGCATTAATATATAGGAAAGTTGTTAAGAGAATAAATCCTGAGAGTAAGTCTCCTAACAAGGAAAAAAGTTTTTTAATTGTATCTATATGAGATGATGTTAACTAAACTTATTGCGGTAATCACAATCCATGTAAATCAGACTATTATGCTGCACACTTTAAACTTATATGGTGATGTATGTCAATCATATCTCATTAGAACTAGAAATAAAAGAGTAACTTAAATCTGGAAGTT
This sequence comes from Cervus canadensis, assembly GCF_019320065.1. Lineage (NCBI taxonomy): Eukaryota > Metazoa > Chordata > Mammalia > Artiodactyla > Cervidae > Cervus > Cervus canadensis. The sequence continues at coordinate 18,038,752 of NC_057416.1, forward strand.
TATGTGAAACCAGATTAGTGATTATAACAAACCATATGCAAGTTATCTTTGCTTCTTTGGAGTATGTATGTGTTTTAGTCACTCAAATAAGATGACATAAGCAAGGAAAAATATTTCTAATAATAATCATAATGCCAATAGTAGCAGCTCACACTTGTTAACATGCTTACCAGGTTCCAGGTTTTGTCTTTATCGTCTCACCTATAAATTCCTTTACTCCTCACAATAGGTCTGCGAGGCTTATCTGTATTTTACAGAAGAAACCATCCCACTGAGGTTGAATCATTTGTCCAGGTTGTGCAGCTAGAAAGTCACACTGACCAGTAACAGGGCTCAGAGTCCATGCGCTTCACCTTCACGTTATCAATCTAAAGAAGCACTTTCAAATTAACCATGAGTTTTGGAAAAATTCTTAGGCTCAGCTGAATACATTAGAAACTGTGGCATGTCTCTTGTCTTCACAGTCTGTACCAATTTACTGTGATGTAAATGGTTTTACGTGGGCATTGCAGATTAATGCTGTTGAATAAAACAACTGCTTAGGAAATACCTTGAGATTCTGAGTGCCTTCAGAAACTGCCTGCTACCCTCTTTCAGAGGTAATACCAATTCTTGCCTGGTTTTAGATTATAAATGTGTGTGTTCCTTCATACCCACTTGTAATTGCCCTGAAGGGGCCAGCCTGAGGTAGGCAGGATGACAGAAATAAAGCAGGGTATGCCCCTGCCGTGGGGCGCCTTTAAAACTACCTGGCGAGGATAAGAGCGTGTTCCTACAGCAACCACAGAGCAGCTCAAAGGGATCTGTAAGCGGTGTGCAGAAGGCCCGTAAGTGCTTTAGGATTTGGAGGATAAGACGGATGTTCAGGGACCTGTCTGATCATACCAGAGTTTGCAGAAAGGCCTCATGAAGGAAATGGTTCTCTTTCTCCAGAAGAAAACTAAAGACCATTTCAAAAGGGTAAACCTTTGTGTTCATTTCATCTAATGTGAGTTAGTAAAATAAATTCCTTTCAGACCAGGAGTACATCCCAAACCTGTCATGACTTGCCTACCCTTCTAGGTTTCCTTTCTTTCCCACTCAGTTGTTTTTGTAAACTGGCTTCTTGTTGATTTAGTGCTAGAGTGATTTTTAAAATTGTTTCAGTTTACTTCTGTACTGTTTCGGCCTTTTCAAGGCAACAGTTTTAGAGAGATAGCAATCAAAACTACGAGAAAAGTAGTCATGCTTACAGAAGTACTAAAAGCCAGAAAAGATCATCTAATAACCATTCTAAAAGCAAACTTGAATATGTTGCTTATAGAGATGTTGTTTATTTGTATGTAATTAAACCACTCACTCACTCACTCACATTTTAAAGAATGTATCTCAAGGTTTTTCTCCATAAAAAAATAATAATAGTGGTTTTTCTCCATAAAGAAATAATAATAGTAGTTGTTACCCATAAAAAAAAAAATAATAGTAGTAGTAAGGTGTTTGAGTGCCAACTGTTCTAAGTTTTCTAAATGTATAATTTAGATTATAATTTATAAATGTGTAATTTAATTTTCACAACTCATGATGTATACATACTATGATTATTCCCATCCTGCAAATGAGGATTTTGAGATTTGGAAAGTTTAAGCAGTTTACCTGAATTGACATGGCTAATAATTGGTGGAGACAGGAAACAGGCCTGGGAGGCCCCAGGTCTGTGCTCCTGCCCCTGGGTACACGCAGGCATTCAATAAGCCTCTGAGTGCCTGCTTGTGCTGGGAACTCCTCTAAGCACCGGGCATGAAGAGGTGCACGGAAGAGGCAAATCTTTTCCTTTGTGGAGCTTAAATTCTAGTCAGAAAACCAAGCAGTGGATAAAATGTTGTGTGTGTAAAATGATAACGGCTAAGGAGGGAATCAGAGCAGGTTAGGGAGTCAGGTCTTTAAATAAGGTGACATATTTGAGCAGACACCTGGGGGAGGAGGAGGGAACTATCTGGTTATCAGCTGGAGACAACACAAGTGAGAAGATCAAGGCAGTGGGGGTCGAGTCTGAGAACCAGGCAGCTGTCCTCGGGGTGTGTGTGTGTGAGTATGAGTTTGAGGGACTGGGGATGAGGCCAACCAAGGAGGGCCTTGCAGACACCTCAGAGACAGTGTCTTCTCTCTTCTTCTTTAGTCACATCATCACTGTGAATTCTTGATCGTTCCACACCATTCTCACTTGGCAAGTAATTCTGGGGAGGATTGCTTCACGCAGTGACTCATACACCATGCAGTCTGTCTTATTTGTCCATTCAAGAAATGTTTGGCGTGCCTGCTCTGTGCTGGGCAGTCTGCTAGATTCGGAGCATATAAACATGACTTATGTGCCCTATTGATGAACTGCCTAGTTGGAGGGTGAGGTGGGAAGGGGTTATGGAAAGTCGTTTGAATGCCACCTCTTCCTTCTTCACACCCAGCCGAACTGCCCTGTTTTCTGTGATAACCTGCATTTATTGCACTGGGCTATAATTATTTTCTTCCATCTCTGTGTCACCCACAAGGATACAGTCCAGATTCTAGTTATTTTTATCCTTTCCAGCCCACAGCACAGTGTACCTATTGCACAACAGGTGTTCAAATTATGTTATCTGGCTTGACATGCATGGAAACTTGTATGAGGTACCATGTGTTCACCACTAACTTAGCCAGAGGGAAGACTGGAGAAGGGTAGTGACATTGAGCTGGCCTTGGAATGTGCCCCTGGGCGGGTTTCGAGGCATGGGAGGTTGCCGGGATTCCCAGGGGTGCAAATGTAGCTTTATGAGGGACCTGGGGTGTTTGGGGAACATAAAAGGCAGGGGTTAGCATGCTTTGAGCAGGCCGTGTGTTGGGGTAAGTGATGAGTGAGCCCCAAGAAAGGTCAAGGCAGATCAGTCCTAATAGTTCAGGCACAGACTTGTAAGAGTCACCCTGGTATTTGGGAGTAGAGAGCAGAGTGAAAATAATAAAAATGTTTTTGCAGGAAGTGGGTTCTGGTAAGCCCCACTGGCGGTGAATGATCCAAGTGTCTGCCCAGCTTTCTTGTCTGTGGCCTTGGGGTGCAATAGGGACTAGGGCAGCGAGAAGAGGCTGTCAGAAAGGAAATGACGGGAGACTTCCCTGGTGGTCTGGGGGTTGAGATTCCATGCTTCCACTGCAGGGCTGCAGGTTCGATCCCTAGCTGGGATCGAAGATCTTGCCTGCTTTGTGGTATGGCCAGAAAAAAAGTGTGTATGTGTGTGTGTGTGTTTGAGGGTTAAGACATTAAAAATGTAAGGAGGGTGGAGAAGCTGTAGGGAAAGAGCTGCTACAGAGATGAAGGACGGGATGAGTGACAGCCGGGCAGGGGGAGCATCGTGTGTCCAGTGCACAGGCAGGTTTGTCTCTGAAACAGAGCCGGAGATGCAGAGTGTGCAGATACAGATCCACTTAGAGAGTAAAAGGTCGAGGGGTTAAGAGTGGACATTCAGAGCCCCAGCTGTGGAGAATGGGTAGCTTTGTCTTTCAGATTTTCTGTCTCATTTTTGTGAGGGCAAGTGATTTCTTTCAGGGGAGCTTGTGCAGATTTTATTGATTGGTTTATTTTTGTAGGCTTAAAAAGGGTAGCAGATTGAGAGAGTGTTCCGTCCTGAGTCCCTGTGACCTCAGTGTTGAAAGTATAGCTCTGCTTGCAGACGTTGGTTTTCAATGAGCCAGGAGGCTCCCTGCTGTGGCCTCGGCTCTAATTAGGAATTGTCTTGTGAGTAACGGTGAGATCACTCATGACCAGGGCAGTACATTTGCTGGTGAACACGTGAAGACCCTTGTTCATCTTTGTGGTGCCTGGAAAGCCACACAACATTTCTAAGCCTTTGACTTACTACACCCTTAGCTATGGGGCGTGTGTTTCCAGGCCCATGACTCAGGAAGTTATTTTGGTTTAGTCTCCACCTGAAGCAGCAGGCATCTTGTGAACACACTTGCAGGAACAGGTACTGACAGTATCACCATAAACACTACGCTTCTGTGTAATTGGAGTCATCATGAGAACCTTGTTTGTGGGATGTTCTTTTTTCTCTGCCAAACCACTGCCCTCTTCAGACTTGCTGTTTTTGTTGTGACTCACGTGTACTTCCTTGACTTTATCTTTTGAGTTTACTCTTAGTTGAGTCCAACTCTTTGCAACCCCATAGACTGCAGCACTCCAGGCTTCCCTGTCCATCACCAACTCCAGGAGCTTGCACAAACTTGTGGCCATAGAGTTGGTGATGCCATCCAACCATCTCATCCTCTGTTGTCCCCTCCTCCTCCTGTCTTCAATCTTTCCCAGCATCAGGGTCTTTTCCAATGAGTCAGTTTTTCCCATCAGGTGGCCAACGTATTGGAGCTTCAGCTTCAGCATCAGTCCTTCCAATGAATATTCAGGACTGATTTCCTTTAGGATTGACTGCCTTGATCTCCTTGCAGTCCAAGGGACACTCAAGAGTCTTCTCCAACACCACAGTTCAAAAGCATCCGTTCTTCAACCCTCAACTTTCTTTATAGTCTAACACTCATGTCCATACATGACTACTGGAAAAACCATAGCTTTGACTAGACAGACCTTTGTAGGCAAAGTAATGTCTCTACTTTTTAATATGCTAAGTTTGTCATAGCTTTTCTTCCAAGGAGCAAGTGTCTTTTACTTTCATGGCTGCAGTCCCCATCTGCAGTGATTTTGCAGCCCAAGAAAATAAAGTCTGTCCCTCTTTCCATTGTTTCCTCATCTATTTGGCATGAAGTGATGGGACTGGATGCCATGATCTTTGTTTTTTGAAAGTTGAGTTTTAAGCCAACTTTTTCACTTTCATCAAGAGGTTTTTTAGTTCTTCCTCTTTCTGCCGTAAGGGTGGTGTTTCCTGCATATATGAGGTTATTGATATTTCTTCTGGCAACCTTGGTCCCAACTTGTGCTTCATCCAGTCCAGCATTTCACATGATATACTCTGCATATAAGTTAAATAATAGGCTGACAATATACAGCCTTGACATACTCCTTTCCCAATTTGGAACCAGTCCATTGTTTCATGTCTGGTTCTAACTGTTGCTTCTTGACCTTCATACAGATTTCTCAGGAGGCAGGTAAGGTGGTCTGGTATTCCCATCTCTTTAAGAATTTTCTAGTTTGTTGTGATCCACACAGTCAAAGGCTATTTCTTTGCACTGATCACTTAGAAAGGCTTTCTTATTATCTCTCCTTGCTATTCTTTGGATTGTTGCATTCAGATGGATATATCTTTCTTTTTCTCGTTTGCCTTTTGCTTCTCTTCTTTTCTCAGCTATTTGTAAGGCCTCCTCAGACAACCATTTTGCCTTTTTGCATTTCTTTTTTGGGGGGATGGTTTTGATCACATCCTCCTGTACAGTGTCACGAAGCTCTGTCCATAGTTCTTCAGGCACTCTGTCTATCAGATCTAATCCCTTGAATCTATTTGTCACTTCCACTGTATAATTGTAAGGGATTCAATTTAGGTCATACCTGAATGGTCTACTCTTGAATTGAAGTAAATAGGGGTGGTTGTACAGAGGACAGTTTCTTTTACCCTACTAGTATAATATTGCCTTAGCTAATTCAAGAATGTAGAATACTAAAGTCATATTTTACAATATATAAATGTAGAATGCTTCTGAAATTCTGGATTTTGGTAGGCAGTTTGTGGCTTAGATGGTAAAGAATCTGCCTGCAATACAGGAGACCCAGGTTCGATCCCTGGGTTTGGAAGATCCCCTGTAGAAGGAAATGGCTACCCACTCCAGTATGCTTGCCTGGAGAATTCCATGGACAGAGAAGCCTGACAGTCTACAGTCCATGGCGTCACAAATACTCAGACAGACTGAATGACTCACACTTGCACTTTACTTGTTCCCTTGGCAGAGAGTTTGAAAGTGTACACTGTGCAACTCTTACTCCAGAGCCTGGAATGGGTAAGACATGATTCTTGGGCTCAAGGTATCAGGATGGGGCAATGGCAATTCATCCTTCATCACATCTATCCTTATAGTACTATTAAAAAAAAGAGAGAGAGCTCTAGGGATTTCAGAAGGGTATAACTTTACAAATACCAAGTTTGTTGAAATTCTTTCTTGCAGTAATAATATAGGTAATTCTCTAATATAATGGAGGTATACTTTTACATACATAAGAGTCTTGGGTTAGTGTTGATGCTCTCTCCTTTTTAGTTTTTGCCACTGAAATCCCAGAATTAAAAACAAGAAGGATGTATATGAATTCAAGCATTTTTTAATACTTGGCTGGTATACTAGGAAGTATAAATAAATGGGAAGCTAGCGTTCAGAGTATAGAATGTAAAGGTTGTGGGCAGTCAGTACAGAATGTGTGGACCAATTGAAGAAGGCGATTGAATTGGTGCATTGTGTTGGTGTTTAGTGAAAGTCGCTCAGTCTGACTTTTTGCGATCCCATGGACTATACAGTCCTTGGAATTCTCCAAGCCAGAATACTGGAGTGGGTAGCCTTTCCCTTCTGCCCCTTCTCCAGGAGATCTTCCCAACCCAAGAATCGAACCCAGGTCTCCCACATTGCGGGTGGATTCTTTACCAGCTGAGCCACAGGGGAAGCCCAAGAATACTGGGGTGGGTAGCCTATCCCTTCTCCAGGGGATCTTCCTGACCCAGGAATCGAACCCGGGGCTCCTGCGTTACAGGCGGATTCTTTACCAACTGAGCTATCAGGGAAGCATTGGTGTTTAAGCAGTCAGCAAAGATAAGGGGTTTGGACAGAGCCCAGGTCCGTCAAGGTCAAGAAAGGAACATGGCGGGCATTGTCCCAAGCAAGGTAAACCTTACTCTGCCCCATTGTATCATGAATTTGACCAGTTATTAATGCTTTGAATATCACATCGGGTTTCCAATGCCCGCTTCCAAGCAGGCTATTTAAGAAGTACATAGCCCTTTAGAAGTGGGAAGGAAGTGTACGTGTTGGTTGCTCGGTCGTGTTCCGTTCTTTGTGACCCTGTGGACTGTAGTCCGCCAGTTGCCTCTGTCCATGGAATTCTCCAGGCAAGAATACTGGAGTGGGTTGCCATTTCCTTCTCCAGGGGATCTTCCTGACACAGGAATTGAACCCAGGTCTCTTGCATGGCAGGCAGATTCTTTAATGTCCGAACCACCAGGGAAAGTTGGTAATAACCCCCAAACCTAACAGTCAATAGGCACTTACTTGATTTAAATTCTTTTTCATTTTAAAAGGTGTGGTGCCTATTTTGGTAGACTTTTGAAGTTTTTATATATTCTTTTTAAGAAATGACTTAAAATGACTGTGTTGTAGCCTAAATGTGTTGTGATTTGTTTCTTCAGACTTCTTTGAACATCACATTGTTTCCAGTGTTTTTCAGTGGGTTAAACAACTCTACACTGAAGGCCTTTGTATATTAGTACTTATGCTGGTCAGATAAATTACTTAGATACATTCCTCTAGGTGGAATCAGAGGGTGTGGGCATTTGTAAGACTTTTGATACAGGTTGCAAGTTGCCTTTTAGAAACAACATGCATGTCTGTGCTCCTACTCTGACTATGTAAGGGTTTATCCCAGCACCCTAGCCAATATATGTTTTTAAATTTTCTTTAATTGAAGTGTAGTTGCTATACAATATTATGTAAGTTACAGGTGTATAATGAGTCATAATTCTTAAAGGTTATACTCCATTTATAGTTATTATGAAATATTGGCTATATTCCCCTTGTTGACAAATCTTGCCAGATGTTGACTCTTTAGGAAAGTAAAATATCTTATTTTAATTGGCATATGTTTGGCACTCAAATATTTGTCAGATGAATGTAGATACAAGGGGCAAAGTGCTCAGAAGTTGAAGTGAATACAAGGTCAAAATGCACCCTCTGTGAAGTTACATTCTGGTAGGAGAGACAGGGCCTTCATAAGTAAAATATAAAGGATGTTTGACAACCTCCAGTACTAAAGAGAGAACAAATACTAATGTGGAATAGGGGGAATGTGAAATGTTGGGGTTTGTGGGGGTGGGAGAGAGAGGGACAGAGAGTGTGGGTGGGGGATGGAGCCTTGGCTTTTGTGTAACGGCCTGGGGACCCAGGTAGGTGAACATCTGGAAGAAAACCGTAGCCTAAAATTTTAGATCCATGATACACCTGAGAACCAGTCAGTCTTGTCAGGCAATAGCACACTTTGAGTGCTTTAGATCAATCAGACCTTCCCAGACTGCACAGTTCAGTTCAGTTCAGTTGCTCAGTCGTGTCTGATACTTTGTGACACCATGGGCTGCAGCAGGCCAGGCTACCCTGTCCATCACCAGCTCCCAGGGCCTCCCCGTGAGAGGGAACAGTGAGTGGGGAGGCCCTGAGGCAGTGTTTAACTAACAGTTCCAGGAGTAGCAAGGAATGAGATAAGGAAATGAGGAGATGAAGTTTGAAGATGAAGGAGATGAAGTTCAGCTAGGAGATGAAGTTTGACAGGTGGTAGAGAGCCACATCACATAGTCTTGAAAATCATAAGGACTTTGGCTTTTAACCTAAGTGACTGTGATTTTTTTTTAAATTTTATTTTATATTGGAGTGTAGCTGATTAACAGTGTTGTGATAGCTTCAGGTGGACCACAAGGAGACACAGCCACACACACACGTGTATCCATTCTCCCCCAAACTCCCCTCCGGTCCAGGCTGGCACCCCACGCTGAGCAGCGTTCCTTGTGCTCTGCGGTAGGTCCTTGTTGTTTACCCATTTTAAATACCAGAGTGTGTGCATGTCCGTCTCAAAGTCCCTAACTATCCCTTTTGCCCATCCTTCCGAAGTGACTTAAACAGGATCATTTTGACAGCTGTGTAGAGAATGAATGAGTGAGGGCCACATCAGAAAGCTCACTGTGGAGGTTTCCCTGTAATCATGGCAGGAGACTGTGGCTTACACAGGGTATGAGGGGTTGGATAGGGTTTTAGAGGGATCCGGATTCTAGATATATGTGTTAAAAATAAAGCCAGTGGCGTTTACTGATAGAATGAGGGGCAAGAGCAAAAGAGAGGAGTCAGACATGACTCTCAGTATTCTGGTCTGTGCAGTGGCAGGACGCTGAGATGGGAAAGCAGGAAGGAGACACATGCTGGGAGGTGAGTATCAGAATCTCACTTGTACAGACATCACGTTGAGATGAATATTAGATACGTGAGTGAAGGTGCAGGGTAGAAAGGCGGACTGATGTCTAGAGCATGAAGGAGAAGTCTGGTCAAGGGAGATTCGTTTGAGATTCACCAACAGGTAGATGGTGTTTAAAGCCACCAAACTGGATAAGAGCACAAGAACAGGTCAGGGGCCCTTTAGGGAACTCCGTGGAGTATGTGCAGAGCACCTCTGGGGTCCTCCTGGCTTTAAAGGGCTGGAGAGAGGAGAAGGAATCACAGTAACAAGCAGGAAGGAACAGCCAGGAGGGGAGGAGAGAGGTCAGTGCAAAGTGGTGTTCTGGAGGCCAGGTTAAAAAAAGCCTTTCAAGGAGAAAGGAATCAACTGCACCAAATGCTGTTGACAGGAAGCAACATGTGGTAGTTAAGACAAAAATTGTTTTAAACCAGCAGTATTGTGTTTATTTAACAGGAAGCCAGAGGCAGGCAGTTCCTGGATCGGTGATTGGGTATTGTCACCTCTTCTGTCCTTCCACTCGTCCTGCTTCCGCATGTTGCTTTTGTCAGGGACTTTTCAGTTAAAGTATGGTCGCTGAGGGTTCCAAGGGTGAGTCCTGCTGCTGCTGGGCAGAGGCTGGGAGCCGTGGGCTGAGCGGAGGCCGGCCTTTCTCCTGACATGCCTGCCTACCTTTATCAGGAAGGAAAAGTCCTACTGAGCACCTTGCCCCCTGGCACTCTTAGCTTTAAGTCTTATTGGCACCAACCGGATCACATGGTTACCCGTAACGTGAAGAAAGGTTAGGAGCACAAGTGTTTGGCTTTTTGAAGCTTTCCATAAGATGAGCAATGGAAATGGAGATTAGGAGTGCCAGTTGGGGAGACAGAGAGGTTAAACGCGATAAGGTTAAATTGAAAAAAAGAAAACAAGAGTTGTCCTATTTTAATTTATTCTTATTTAGATCTTTTGCTATCTTGTACTGTTTTGGGGCATACGATGCTTTGTTACTGACTTGATATTGTCTGTCATCCTTTGGCTTGTGTTTCACTGTATGACTTTATTTTGCATACAACAATTTAGAAAAATTTCCTTTTTTAATAGTGACATACATCTTGTAATTTTTCATGTTTTTATGGTTCACAACTGAAAGAAGATCTATAATTATTATGGTTAATTTGTATGGTTTTAGTTTCCTTTTTAATCCAATTTTATAAATATTTGTGGTGTATGATGAGAACTAGTAGCTGATATTTATATGCCACTTACTATGTGCCAGTTGCTTTTCTAAGCCCTTAAAATATAAGCTCATCTAAATGTCCCAAGCACCTATGATATGAGTCCACTATAATCACCCACATTCTTTTATGTGTGAGGACACGGCACAGAGAAGTTAAGGATAAGCACATGTGTGGCAGAGCTGGGCTTAAACCTAGGCAGGGAAAGATTGAGGGCAAAAGGAGAAGGGAGTGTCAGAGGTGAGATGTTTACATAGCTTCACAGACTCATGGACATGAATTTGAGCAGACTCCGGGAGATAATGGAGGACAACAGAGCCTGGAGTGCCACAGTCCATGGGCTCGCAAAGTTGAACACAACCTAACTACTGAACAAGTCTGGCTGCAGACTGTTGACTTTTAACTGCTACACCATGCTGCTTCTCCCATTTTAATTATTTTTTAATTCAGATATGTTAATACCACAAATAGGTGTCTTCACTGATGTGAAATGTCTGCACTATCTTATTCTAAATTTTTGTATTTCTGAGATTGACACACCAGTTTATTAATCTGTCAATATGTTTTTGCCATTACTAGACTGTTTTTACTCTTTGATACTGTAATGAACTAGTAACAAATTCCTTCTAAGGTTTTAAACTTTAAAAAATTGTAGTAAAACAAATACTATGGAAAATTTACCATTTTAACAACTTCAGTGTACACCTTGGTGGTAGGAAGTCACCTACCACCCACCCACCCATCTCATCTCATCACCCACCACCATCCCATCTCCAGAGCTTTTCCTCTTCTGCACCTGAAACTCTGTCCAGTAAACACCAACTTCCCATCCTCCCCTTCCCTCAGTCCCAGCAACCCTCATTGTGTTTTCTCTCTGAATTTGACTGCTCTATGCACCTCGTATAAGACGAGTCATGCAATATTTGTCTTTTTAGAACTAGCTTATTTCACTTAGCGTAAGGTCTTTAGGTCCATCCATGTTGTAGCCTGTGTCATAATTTCCTCCCTGTTTAAAGGCTGAATAAATATTTCATTGTAATTGTGTATATGCCATATTTTCTTTATCTGGGCATCCACTGATGGACACTTGAATTGCTTCCACCTTTTGGCTATTGTGAATAATGTTACCTGGTATACTGGTATCTGTTGAAGGTCCTGCTTTCAGTTCTTTTGGGTGAATACCCAGAAGCTGAATTGCTGAATCATAAAGTAGTTCTATTTTTAATGTTTCTGAGAAACCCCAAATCCCATTTTCAACAGCAGCTGTACCATTTTACTGTCCTAACACCAGTGCACAGAGTTCTAATTTCCTCACATTTTTACTGACAATTATTTTCAGTCTTGTTTTTATCATAGCCATACGAATAGATGTGAAGGGGTATCTTATTGTAGTTTTGATTTGCATTTCCCTAATGACTAATGATGGTGAGCAATTTCTCATGTGCTTCTTGGCCACTGCATATCTTCTTTGGAGCAAGTTCTATCCAAGTTCTTTGCCCATTTTCAAATCAGTTCTGTTGTCGTTGCTGTTGAGTTACAATCCTCATTTTTATGTTCTAAAAATTTTTGATTATTCTTCCTTATTCTAGTTAAACTGTTCTTTAAAAAATTCTCCCAGTTTCCTCTTTAAAAATAATCACATATGATTTACCTAGGAATAACAGTCAATACATCAATTCAGAGAAGAATGAACGTGTATGTCCCACTTATTCAGATCTTTGATGACACTCATTTTTGTAATTTTTCATCATACTAACACTGTTTGACATGTTTCTTCATAGGAATAGTATGTGTGTCCATGTCTGTGTATGTAATTGCTTTTTATTGCTAAAGCAAAGAATCTTTTCCTTTTTTCTTCTGGTACATCAGAAAGCTGTTGATTGCTGTACATTATTTTGTAAGCAGCTTATCAGGTCTATTTAATTTTTAGACAATATCATCAAAGCAAAAGTTTTAAATATATGCATTAGTGTCAATGAGAGAATTTGATCATTCTGGGTTGATAGTGAGTCTGTGGATTGACAGTTTGACATATGTATGATTTTTCCCCCATAACTGATGGTTAATTCTTTATTCCTTTGGGTAGCCTTACTTTAGTTTCATGATAATAATTCCTAGTAATAGAGAATTACTCCAAAGCTCACTTCCTCTTTATAGTAGTATTTAAAGAGCCCAAGTTACAATTACAGCTGTAAATACATTCTCTCTTTTTTTTTTTGTATTTTAACTATCTATGTTGTATATTTGGCGTTTTCTCTTCCTGGCTCTAGTAGTTAATGGCCCTTGCATTCCTCAATAATAATTATACTTTCTATAGTAATTTATATTTTAAATTGCACATATTAATAGGTGGCGTATATATCCAGACTGACCTCAGTGATCTCCTTTTCATTGTCTAGTTAAAATCCCCATTGCCTCTAGCCCTGGCAAGTGCACTAGCTTCCTAACTGTTCCCCTGATTTTAAACTTTTCCCTTCCATCAGCTCTTCACAGGACTGCCCCGGGATCAAGTTCTGATGTAAGAGCTCAGAAAGCTGCAGAGCACCCCCTCCCCCTGCTTCACGCCCCACCCCCCATAATTAAGGTCTAAAGTTCTTAGCCTGGCATTAATGCCATCTTAAACTTTAAGCTACTTAATGCCAACTGCAAACTGCCCACCACTCCAACCTTGTTCTGTTTTTCTTCCCCATGAAGCCTGTGTTCCTGCTTAGCAGAGGAAATCACAGAACCAAACATTTTCATACAATGAGATGGAATGTATTCTCCAGAAGTTAATCATTTTTCTTGAGAACGCTTGGTAGTGATTTCTCTAGAAAGATGTCTCCAGCACCCTCTCCATCTGCAGTTACCTTGCCTTGTGTAAGCAAGTACTAAATACTTGTGTAACACAACCCCTTGTGTGAATCAACTGTCTAAATTTTTGTTAAGATTATCCGTGTCTTCTAATATAGGGACTACAGTAGCCAAGTTTTTTTTTTTTGTCAGCTAATTTGGTCAACATCTTCAAAGCCCGTAAATTTCACCAAATGTAAAGAACAGCAAGTCATTTTTTCAGTGTGGAACAGTCTTGTGAGAAATATATTAAAGCTGGATTTATTCTTGTCTCATTGACCATTCAGAGGTGAGAACATGCTTCAACTGGCAGATGTTTCTGTGGCTTTGGAAACTGCTCTCATTACTTTGAAGGTGTTTTGTGAGCTGTGTGGGACCCAGATTCTCTCCCAGGCTTTTCCTGAAAGAATGGAGGAGGTCGAGTTGGAGCTGAGAGATGACACTCCATTCTGTGACGTCTCTGGGAGCTCCTATTGGAGGATGCGTCATTGAATATGAGTGTCAGAACAAAGCGGTGCCATGCAGGAGTTCCTTCTTTGGCTTTAATTTCCAGTCCAAAGGAAACATACCATTATGGTTTTGTGAAGATTTTTCCAGTAGTAAAGTGGCTTTTCATCTTGACCACATAAAAGTCTCAATTAAGGCATTGACTTTTTTGTACTAAAATTTTAAGAATTAAAGAGTACCTAATGCTTATAGATTTACAGGAAAAAAAGATTATTAGAACCTACTTAAATTATTGGTCCAGCTTATCCATTTTTAGTTGTTAATCTGTTTTGTCTTGAGTATCTCTTTCTGTTTAAATGTTTGAGCCCATCAACTTTAATAATATTCTTTAGTTTATATTATAAAAATAGACTTATGGTAAGAAAAAATTCACATGGAGTGACATGTAAGTATATAAAGTATGAAGGGAAAATTCCCTGTTTCTGTTACTTTCCCTTTCTTTCCCTCTATGTCTCTACCCCTTAAGACGTCCATAAAAATTTTCTATATCCTTCTGGAATTTTTCAACACTTAGATAAGTACAAACTTAAGGAAACTGGGTAATATTAACGCAGTCCTATTTTTCACTTAATAAATGTGTTACAGATTTTCAGTTTTATTAGGTGTTTCTTAATGATTTTTTGTTGTTGAAAGGCAGTACAATTAATCAGATTTTCCAACGTGGTTTTCCAAGTAAATTGTTTATTTGCTGGAGGTATGTTTCAAAACCATCAGAATCTGTTACTCTCTAAGGCAAAGTGAAGGTGTTATTCTTTCCAGGTTTTCTTAGACAAAAGATGGTTATCATTATAGAATCAGAACAAATCTGTTGTCTCTATGTAGGCTGATGCTAACAGCATGAGCTTAAAATAAACCACTAAGGTCCATATGATATCTCTGCAGGAAGGTCTTAAACTTTTATGGTTCATAGCCAGGATAGGTCACACAGCGTGACATAAACGATCGCCTTTTCAGAACTGGAGGAGCACTCCTGTCTTGATTTCATCGTTGAGGACTTTGGTGTTTAGGTTCGTCAGAGATGCTCAGCCCGACGTTGCCTTGTCTTACTTGTAATATTGCTCATGATGTGTATGTTTTACTGCTTCTTTATCCAAGTCCAGTTACAGGTCCTGTCAGTCAACTTTGTATTAAGTTAAACGTTGGTACCGAGGGTGGAGCCGTTAGGTACCTTTGCTGGCCCTGCTGCTTTTAGCGTTCTTGCAGGCTCGCTGCCTTCTGAGCAAGGGGAGGGGCTCTGGCTGGCCTCCGGGTCCAGAAGAGGCCGCAGCGGGCGGGTGGTGGAATGGCCTGCGGTCGGTCCCTTCTGTTGCTGGTCATAGGTGTGGGACCCCAGTAAGCCATTTAGCACATAAGTAGGTTGCTGATCTAGAAACTGGAGGCGGCAATGGTAGCGCACTGTCAGGATGCATCTCGGTTTCCGTGGAGTAATCCTTTGGTGAAGTGGGCATCGTCCCGTGTCCTCAGTGCCCGCTGGTCCGTGGTGATGGTGGAACGGGGAAGACTTAGGCCAGGACTGTAAGTTGCCATTAGATGGAAAGGGTGGGGTTGGATGACAGAGAGACTTGTGCAAATGGGAGGGGCCAGTTCTCCGGAATGAGAATCGGGCTTTTGGGGGTAAGCTTGCTTCTGTGCCAGGCTGTGTGTTGAAATCAGAGGGGACAGGTGTGTAGTAATTCTGAGACACATGGAGAAGTGTCTATAAACCTTTGATGCTTTCAGAAACAATGATGTGGGACAACCTGTTCTAAAAAAAAAAAATAGAAAAGTTTAATTTTCTAAACATTCTGAGCCTTGACTGTGTTGTGACGGTGGCCCAGAAATGTTTGCATTGTCAGGCAGATTCTTTACCACTGAGCCACCAGAGAAGCCACTACCCAGAAATTTTTATCTGTCACTTACCCAGCCTTGTTCATTGTTTCCCATAATAACGGCTCATTAGAATGAATTTGCTGAAGGAGCAGCAATTTGGTAAATTTATATTGTAAAATCTGTTTATCCCTCCTAAGAGCAAGTAAAACCAGTGGCCAAATATACATTAAAAAGTCAAATGGATACTTGAATATTCATTTTCTGCTAATCATTATAAGGAATGTAGAAAAAATCCCCCTTTAGTTGATAGAGTGAAGAGTCTATTAATGAAGAACAACTAAGCTTATAAAAATTGGTTAACTGTTGAATGCTTCAGTGTAGATGGTGAGAGAAGAGATTATTAAAATTTGTCCGTCACTCTTGGCCTTCAAAACATTTTTATTTTTTAAATTTTTGGCCACACCATGTGGTTTGTGGGATCTTAGTTCCCTGAACAGGGATTGAACCCAGGCCTTTGGCAATGAGAGCATGGAGTCCTAACCACTGAACTGCCAGGGAATGCCCCCTTAAAATTTTTTTAAAACTACCTCCATTACTGTTATCATTAAAATTCTACATGTATTTTATGGCTTCATTGAGATATAATGTCTAAGATATTTGATTTATATACATATATATTGTGAAAGGATTGCTACCATCTAGTTAAACCTCATTCCCTCATGTGTTTACCATGAGTGTATGAACAGGTTCATTCTATTTTCATAGCAATCTCACTACAGTGATACCACTGTATATCAACTCTAGTCACCATGTCTAATGGTATTCTTCAGCCTTGTGCATCTAAGGGCTGACAGTCTGTGTCCTTCCCAACTTCTTCCTATTTCCCACCCCCCACTCCCTATTTCCCCTATTATTGGCCTCAAAAGAAAAATTAATTCATTCAGCAAGCATTAAAACTCACTCCACGCTAGATGCTTAGCTATGTCCTCAGTGGAATTGAATTCAGTTCTCTTCCTGGTCTCAGGGGCCGTAGAGACTAGTCTGAGAGGCACACTGAAACAGATGTTGTAACAGAAGGAAGTGTGGATCTGAGTAGGAAGGTGTGGTCCTTTGCCCTCGGTCGGAAGTGCCCAAGAAGTTCAGTCCAGTCCCTCAGGCGTGTCCAACTCTTTGCGACCCCATGGACTGCGGCACGCCAGGCTTCGCTGTCCATCACCAATTTCTGGACCTTGTTTAAACTCATGACCATCGAATCGGTGATGCCATCCAACCGTCTCACCCTCTGTCATCCCTTCTCCTCCTGCCTTCAATCTTGCCCAGCATCAGGGTCTTTTCCAATGAGTCAGTTCTTCCCATCACATGGTCAAAGTAATGGAGCTTCAGCGTCAGCATCAGTCCTTCCAGTGAATATTCAGGACTGATTTCCTTTAGGATTGACTGGCTTGATCTCCTTGCAGCCCAAGGGACTCTCAAGAGTCTTCTCCAGCAGTACAAAGACATCAGTTCTTCGGTGCTCAGCTTTCTTAATTTCCAATTCTCATATCCATACATGACTACTGGAAAAACCATAGCTTTGACTAGACAGACCTTTGTTGGCAAAGTAATGTTTCTGCTTTTTAATATGCTGTCTAGGTTGGTCATAGCTTTTCTTCCAAGTAGCAAGTGTCTTTTAATTTTATGGCTGCAGTCCCCATCTGCAGTGATTTTGGAGCCCAAGAAAATAAAAGTCTGTCCCTGTTTCCATTGTTTCCCCATCTATTTACCATGAAGTGATGGGACTGGATGTCATGATCTTCTTTTTTTGAAAGTTGAGTTTTAAGCCAACTTTTTCACTCTCTTCTCTCACTTTCATTAAGAGGCTCTTTAGTTCCTCTTCACTTTCTGCCATAAGGGTGGTGTCATCTGCATATCTGAGGTTATTGATATTTCTCCCAGCAATCTTGATTCCAGCTTGTGCTTCATCCAGCCCAGCATTTCACGTGATATACTCTGCATATAAGTTAATTAATAGGATGACAGTATACAGCCTTGATGTACTCCTTTCCCAATTTGGAACCAGTTCATGTTCCATGTCTGCTTCTAACCGTTGCTTCTTGATTTGCATACAGGTTTTTCAGGAGACAGGTAAGGTGGTCTGGTATTCCCATCTCTTTAAGAATATTCTACAGTTTGTTGTGATCCACACAGTCAAAGGCTATAGCGTAGTCAATGAAGCAGAAGTCTATGTTTTTCTGGAATTTTCTTGCTTTTTCTGTGATCCAGTGGATGTTGGCAATTTGATCTCTGGTTCCGCTGCCTTTTCTAAATCCACCTTGAACTTCTGGAAGTTCTCGGTTCAGGTACCGTTGAAGCCTAGCTTGGAGAATTTTGAGTATTACTTTGCTAGCATGTGAGATGAGTGCAATTGTGTGGTAGTTTGAACATTCTTTGGCATTGCCTTTCTTTGGAATTGGAAAGAAAACTGACCTTTTCCAGTCCTGTGACCCCTGCTGAGTTTTCCAAATTTGCTGCCATAGTGAGTACATTGATCACTTAGCAAGCAGAGATGAGAAAGCCTTTCTATTCTTTGGAACTCTGCATTCAGATGGACATATCTTTCTTTTTCTACTTTGCCTTTTGCTTCTCTTCTTTTTTCAGCTATTTGTAAGGCCTCCTCAGACAACCATTTTGCCTTTTTGTGTTTCTGTTTTGGGGGTATGGTTTTGATCACAGCTTCCTGTACAGTGTCATGAACCTCCATCCATAATTCTTCAGGCACTCTATTAGATCTAGTCCCTTTAATCTATTTGTCACTTCCACTGTATAATCATAAGGGATTTGATTTAGGTCATACCTGAATGATCTAGTGGTTTTCCCCACTTTCTTCAATTTAAGTATAAATTTTGCAATAAGGAGTTCATGATTTGAGCCACAGTCAGTTCCTGGTGTTGTTTTTGCTGACTGTATAGAACTTCTCCATCTTTGGCTGCAAAGAATATAATCAATCTGATTTCTGAATTGACCATCTGGTGATGTCCATGTATAGAGTCATCTCTTGTGTTGTTGGAAGATGGTGTTTGCTATGACCAGGAAGGAAAGTCTTCACTAAGAGGTGGTGATTCTCAAACTTAATATAGGGAGAGGTGATTCTGTAGACCCCCAGGTGGGGCAGCAAGGATTTTTTTTTTCCCATTTATTTTTATTAGTTGGAGGCTAATTACTTTACAATATTGTAGTGGTTTTTGCCATACATTGACATGAATCAGCCATGGATTTACATGTGTTCCCCATCCCGATCCCCCCTTCCGCCTCCCTCTCCATCCCATCCCTCTGGGTCTTCCCAGTGCACCAGCCCTGAGCACTTGTCTCATGCATTACATGCCAGTCAGAATGGCTGCTATCCAAAAGTCAACAAGCAATAAATGCTGGAGAGGGTGTGGCGAAAAGGGAAGCCTTCTTACACTGTTGGTGGGAATGCAAACTAGTACAGCCACTGTGGAGAACAGTTTGGAGATTCCTTAAAAAACTGGCAGCAAGGATTTAAAACAGAGTTGTCAACTCACTTTGTAAGTCACTAGGCAGAGTTTGGGGATTGAAGGGAAAGAAGCCCATTGTATTCACAGGAATGGACAGAAGAGAAGAATAGAGTAAAAAGTCCTGGAAAAATAAAAAGATGTGTGTGTGTAGAGAGGCAAACGCCTGTGAAGTACTCAGGGAAGAATTGGTTAGGAATCCACCCTAGAACTGCCTGTTATGTCTTTAAATTTAAATATTAATTAAGGGGATTAAAAATAATGTTGCCCTGCAGATAATGGTGCTAACACGGGGTGGTGCCAAGTTGTTTCAGTCGTGTCCAACTCTTTGTGACTCCGTGGACCATAGCCTGCCAGGTTCCTCTGTCCTTGGGATTCTCTAGGCAAGAATACTGGGATGGGTTGCCATTCCCCTCTCCAGGAGATCTTCCTGACCCAGGGACCGAACCCGTTTCTCTTATGTCTCCTGTGTTGGCAGGCAGGTTCTTTACCATTAGCGCCACCGCTATAGGTTGCGGATAATGGGGAATCACAGAATGTAGTTTTCACATTCAGAAGATCAACACAGTGGAGCTGGAAAGGGTGGAAGGACAGAACTTTAAGGTCTAAAACAGTTATGTAGGCAACATCTAAGGGAGTGGGTAAGGATTTGTAGCATTTAGATTGAGAGGAGGAGACCTTTTTGAGAAGAAATGATGTGCCTGGTGGATTGGAATAGCACATCCTGGTGTCAGAGAAAAAACCAGGATGACTGGAGCAGGGCTCACATGGATATATGAGGTCAGCCCAGGGTTGAGGCTGTGAACAGGAGAACTTGAGATGCCAGGCCTCAAATACTTCAGCACTTTCTTCTCTGTTAACGTGAGATTTTTGTAAGTGAATTAATTGGGACAAAGCAGTGAGCATTACTTTTTGGAAAACCTACTTTCCTCCCTTATTACCACATTGGTAATATGTGACTTGATAATTTGCAGCTAAGGTCTTTTTCAACTCTAGACATTCTTCAGTTGTATGATCCTAGTGGCGTTGAGAGACAATGTTAGATGATATGAGAATCTGATGGAGAAAAAAAAAGGTGATTCCAATGTTTGGGGGCTGGGAAAAAGGAAATTTTAGTTACGACTAGCATTAGTAGGTAGGAGGTTGTCTAATTGCCTAAGTTGCAATGTTAAAGAAAATGAAAATGTGAGTGGCATTGAGGTTCAGGAAGACAGAGCTGCAGGTGAGAATTTGGGGTTCATCGAGATAGGGCAGTGGTTAAAGTAGATAAGTAGACTCTCCTGGAGAGGCGAATATGTAAAAAGTTGGAGCCAAGGCATGCATTTAGGAAATGCCCTAATGTTCAGGTGGAAGCATCAGGATGGTGTAGTTTCAAGGATGCCACAGAACAGGGTGTCCATACATATCTTATAGAAAAGTGGACGTACTTGCTACAAACAATAGCTAGGAGTTTGAGTGAGAACCATTTAAGTTTGGCAAATAAAGAGTAAAGATGAAAGTGAAAGTCACTCAGTCGTATCTGACTCTCTGCGACCCCATGGACTATCCATGGAATTCTCCAGGCCAGAATACTGGAGTGGGTAGCCTTTCCCTTCTCCAGGGGATCGTCCCAACCCAGGGATCGAACCCAGGTCTGCTGCATTGCGGGCAGAGCTTTACCAGCTGAGCCACAAGGGAAGCCCAAGAATACTGGAGTGGGTAGCCCATCCCTTCTCCAGAGGGTCTGCTCGACCCAGGAATTGAACCAGGGTCTCCTGCATTGCAGGCAGATTCTTTACCAACTGAGCTATCAGGGAAGCCCAAGGACGAAAAGGGCAGATGAAAAAAGAGTGCTAATAATATAGCACCACCTGCTGTTAGGCATTAGGTATTTTTGAATTGTTTTTCTCAAATGGACTTCTTCCTTCCTATCTTGGTTGTTTTTTAGTTTTCACCAATTTTTTTATTTCGTAGCCTAGTGTGTGAACACAATAATTTACTTACTTTTAAATCAACAGTGTTGGAAGAAGTCATATCAATTTGTTTATCCCTTGATTTCAAGGTTGCCAAAAGTTTCTGTCTCAAACGACTCTGTGTCACAGAAACATGTATGTTAGTTGCTTAGTCATGTCTGACTCCTTGCAGCCCCATGGACTACTGTAGCTCATCAGGCTCCTCTGTCTATGGAATTCTCCAGGCAAGAATACTGGAGTGGGTAGCCATTCCTTTCTTCAGGAGATCTTCCCAACCCAGGGATAGAACCCAGGTCTCCTGAGTCTCCTGCATTGCAGGTAGATTCTTTACTATCTGAGCCACAAGGGAATCCCATGTCTCAGAAGACCTGAGTTAATTCCTTCACAGTTACAGGGTTGCAGGAATCCTTCCTGTGTAAGTCTTAATATTTATTTTATATCTTGACTCACTTGTTCATCCCCAGAGAAGGAAATGGCAACCCACTCCACTATTCTTGCCTGGAAAATTGCATGGATGGAGGAGCCTGGCAGGCTACTATCCACGGGGTCACAAAAAGTTGGACACGACTGAATGACTTCACTTTCACTTGTTCATGTAGGAGCTCGGGTTTACAAGCTTAGAGCTTTGGGAATGAATAGCCATGGAAACTTTTTGTCTTTTTTTCAACCCCCAAGGAAAACCTGCATCCTTGAAAACTGCGCAGCCGTCTCGAGTGAATCTGCCCAGATTGCTTCCTAGGCCCAAAGCGTCTGTGAAGAACCCCGCACTTCGGAGGACAGAAAGCACCTCGTCTGTGGCCAGCATTCACAGTGAGCTGAGTGCTTACAGCAATAACTGTAAGTCAGCCTTGTGTCAGACCTTGGGGCCTGTCGAAACTGTAGTTGTGAGAGAAATCTAATGAGCTACCGATTATCAGGGTTTTCGATTCTGTGATTCAGGGGAAAATACACATCCCGCTTCTCCCTTAGAATTGCTCAAAAAAAGTTTGGCAGGAGAAGAAAGTTGTCTCAACAACATTCTCTTTTGATGAATGTGCTAGGAAACACTGACAGACTTATCTGTTGAAGGCGTGTGGGTGTTTTGTTTTTTTTTTTTTCCACGATTTCTAAAGTGTACCGTTTGAAGATGCTGGGTTATTGTTGTTGGGGTTTTTTTTTTTTTTTTTGGTTTGTTTAAGGAAAGAAAGTGATCTAGGAACTATTGGAACCTAGCTGGAAATCAGAAAAAAAGATAACTTCAGTTTCATTTTCTTTGTAAACAGCTGCATTTTATAGAATCATTTTTCCCCCTAATCTTAAACTTCGGATGCTAGATTCAGTGTATTAGGAGTGAATATTATAACTTCAAGCTTAGTTTTAAGTAATTTAAACTGAGAATATTTGGGAGATTTTCAATTAGTATGAATTTTGTTTTCTGTGTAGAAGCTATTTTCTTAAATAGTAAGTTGAGTTGTCCCTTTCATTCAAAAGATGTGTTTGGTCTTAGTGTTTATTTGCTCATTTCCTTTTTAATTTCTTTCAACAATAGCTCATGGATTAACGAATGTGAAGAATTTTGGAGTGCCTGCTTGTGTACAGGCAGCACTGTAGATGCTGGGAAGGATGTGAGATATCAAAGAAATGGTCCCTGTGTGAAAGATAGTTGAGGATAAAGAAGATGTTTACATGGATAACTAGAATATCAGATAAAACAAGGAATAAGGGAGTGGTGGGGGGGGAGTGGGGTTCTCTCTGCCTTAGAGAGGATCCATTTATTCTTTCTGTGAGGGGACAAGGTCAGATTGGAGTCATGTTATTGAACCTTCTGGGTGTGGAGCACCATGGAGGGTTACCATACATTCTTTCTCTGTTTTTTTCTCAAATAACTTCCGTTACCCTGATTTTACATGCAAGGTAATTGCGGCTCAGAGAGGTTGTCGCTGGTCCAAGGGCACTCAGCCAGCATGTGACAGAACTGAGAAAGTTTGTGGCTAAGACTTGGAATTAATGACTGAATGAAGAGCGCGTTTCCAAGAGGGTACTTAGCAGCAGCAGCTGGTCTCCTATGAGAGTAAGTAGCTGCATATGGGAACTTTAGGGACCCTGGACTGTGCTACTTGCAGTGAGACGGGACTGTTATCCACTTGCTACTTGAAGTTTGAAGTCGTGGCAGGAGATCAGAGGGTTTGCATGTATCTGTTGATTCTTGATTTGAAAAGGTCATTGACGCGTGTATTCCCTTAAGGTCATCGCACTTGCAGCATTCTCTGTTTGTAACAGGAAATTTTAAAAACAAAACTGCTAGAACAGAAGCACCCAGGTGCTCTCTGGGGGGAGGGGGGGTGCTGGAGGGTTGTGTAGTGTTGGCGCTTGTGCCCCTGGCAGGGCACTGCTCAGCGTCCCCATGGACCGCCACGTTGCCATGGCCCCGCTCAGGACTGCGTCTGACACTCCCAAGGAGGGCGTCAAAATGCTTCTGTCCGTTCCTTTTTGTCTTTTAACAAAGGGGCTTCCCGTAGACCCACAGAGCCTGTCTACTGGCTGTGTGTCCCTGTCTCAGATGAAGCGTTCAAATCAATGAGTCTCTTTCTTAGATGGAACCGCGAGCCTGTTTAGCCTGTTTAATCTGTTCTGTGTAGTGCCTCGGAGCTTAGATTTTTTTTTTCCCCCTGCTCCATTCTAATTCACTAAGAGCAAGCATGAGGAATAGGAGCATGAACATGGCTGCAGTTTTCCTCGCTTGAGCTTGCTGTGATCCTTTTAAATGACTATACCAGGAGGATTTCGCAGCTGTACAGACACGGATGCGTCTTCGAAAATATTTATCAATTCTACACTCACCCCACCGGCCGGCTCAGAGAGGCACTACGATGCTACCTTATTGACACTGCTGGTTCTGGGATCCTACAGCCTTTGTATAGTTCCTTTGTTAGCCACGTTTACTGGCAAAAGAAGTAGGTCGACGATTTCTGGTTTGATTCTTTCTTTGTAAGCATGCTTAAATTTCCTTCAATAAATTGACTTAGTATCTCTCGATTGCTATCTTTATAACTCGTAGTTTGTTAATTGTGGTATTTCTCGGGCATTGTGTATTGAAGTTGTGAATAATTCTGCATAGAACCAATTTTATTGTGTATTTTATGTGTTTGGGAACTCGGGTTAAATATAATTCAGCAATGTTGTCGATGTTCTTGGCACATGAAATTATTTTATAAAAGACTAGTTAATGGTCTCATTTGTGATAAAACAACTGGTAGTTTTTGTGTGTGTTTAGCCAATCGTTGTGCAAGTATAGGAAAAATGCTTTCCTAAAATTAGAATGAAATCATCACATTTTAATGCTTTTACTCATATTCTATCTAAAAATATTTAAAATGTGTGCTTTTTCAGAATTACCTTCAAACAAGAAAAAAATCATTTTGAGCTGCAATGTTTCTGATTTCTGATAATGATGGGTCATGTTAGGAAATAACCTTTCGATCTATGTTTTAAATTCTTCTGGGGTGAAGCCTTTGGACGCTTTTAAAGAATGTTTTCTTGCTTTGTTTGCTCCTCTCTTTGTGATGTGATGCTGTCAGTGCAGTCGCTTCTGAGATGGCAAGATGCTCTTAGAAAATTCTGGTTTGCCGTGCTTAAGGATGCTATAGAAATAACACGACCAAGTTCTAAAGCAACTGAATCAAAATGTATAAGACAATAAACCTTTCTTTTGTGGGGGTTCCAGCAGGTGCTTTGTGTGTGTTCTTTTCAGCATAGAAAATTTTTAAAGTTACAGTGTTGATTTTTTAAATATATGTATTAGTACAAAATTTAATCTGGTAGTTTCTGTATCAAATATGCTCATTTTTAGAGGTTAAATGTTGTAAGCTCTTCCAGACTCAGAGAGCTAAGGTCCAGTTTTTAAGATCATTGGATAAAAATACGTTATATAGCGTAGGTCTTGTAAAGAGGGGAAGCTTTGAGGGACCTTTGTGTGAGTGTAGGAGGAGGTCTCAGGGGAGTCCAGAATTTTGCCATATTAGCAGGTATGAAGTCCAAGAGCTTCTTACACCTCCCAGTTTGGCTGGAAAAGCATGATGAGCACATTTAGTTTTGAGAGACAGATGGCAAGGGGAAATGAAAGGTTGCACACCCGAGCTGTCTGCACTGCCTGGGAGACGGAATGGGCAGAGGTAAACTAAAGAAATGGAGCTTTCTCTTCTCTCACCTTCACGGCCAGCCCCGGTGCACATGGATGATACAGTAGAAAAGAGCATCCAAGGTGGACTCCTGCAAGCTTTCTTACTAACTCATGGAAGCTGGACAGTCTCACACTCTCTTAGCCTCAGTGTTCTCACCTGATGAATGGGCGGGGAGACCCAGATGGTCCTAAATCCTTGCAGCGGCAAAGACTTCTGCCTACCTTTAGTTTTCTTCATGATGATAAGATGGTACCTAACAGCTTGGAAGGAGGCTGTTTGGAGTAGGGGTCAAGATAATGGTGAGAAAGATCAGTCTCACTTGCCTTCAGTCCCGTCCTCATTGCTGAATGGCAAATGGGGTATTGTGTCACCTGCCACTACTGGTCAGTTGGTGAGAATCACCTGGACAGCAGAGAAGGTTTTCCCAGCCACTTCCAGGTTCAGAGCAAACCCAGCGTGGGTTTGACCACTGACGCCTGCCTGAGGTGAGGAAGGGGGAAAGGCAGGTGGTACCTACGTTGGCCCTGTGTTATGGCACATGCCCAGTACTTAAGCACATCTGAATGGACGACTGAATACAAAAATGCTATCATCCAGACTGGTGTTTTGTCTTCATGCTTTGCTGGATTATGTCTGAGACCTTCCTGTTAGTACAGGGTTGGGGACTTTGTGTTTGGAATTTCAGAGCTTGGACGTAAGTTGTGATTTGATTCAAAGCCACGTGGGCAGAGGATCTGGCACAGTGGGAAGTGTTAAGCTGATTCATCGAAAGTTCGGAAAACAAGCAGAAGTTTGGCTCCATGTGTATATACATGTTTTTTAAACAAAAACAAAAACTAACGTGGAGCAGGCGCTAGAGCGTGGTGTGAAGTGTTAGTTTGCAAATAACAGTTTGGAACAGTGGAAGCCTTTCTCTAGCAGGGAAATCTTTTTCCTTGTGCTTGGACTTCTCTGAGAATCTCTTCATTTTCTTGGTAGACTTGGTCATCTCTGTCATTTCACTTGAACCACATTCTGCGTGTGGGGAAATGAAGGATTCACGAGCATCTGTTACTCTGGCATAATCAGGGCAGCTAAGTCCAGGGCTGACCACAGCATGGGGCAGTTCTAAAACGGCATGTATTAGACCTGGCTGAGGCGTGGGCGACCACTTGGGGGACCTCACACATTGAGTCTACAAACCAGCCGTCATGGAGCAGCCGTGCCTCCCGGAGCACCATGTTTGGGAGAATTCCCAGTGGGTGTTCGGCTCAGACGGACCCTGCACCCATTAGTGGGGGTCCCAAGACACCGTTTGCACTGTCTGCACACTAGGGGTTCAGACCCTCTCTTGCGTAGACAGGTGACACAATTCAGCACAGCTGGGCAGTGGCCCGGTCAGGACCACAACTCAGATAGTCCCGGCTCCATTCTATTCCTCGACACTAAGGTGCTTCCGTCATTCTTTTGGAACTTGTGCTGCTGAAGGGTTTATCATTGGGACATAATAATTCTAGACGAGAGGAAATGCAGACATTCTCAGCATACCCAGCCAGCTGCCCAGCTGAAATAGAAGGCCAGAGAAATATTCTCAAGGCATCGTGCCTTGTAATAAACGTCGTCCTTCCAGTTGGGGTTTACTGGAAAGCGACAGGCCAGCTTAGAAGAGAGCCTTAGAGAACTGAGGGATGTGTAAGTGTTGGTCAAAGGTCAGCACATTAGTAACACAGGAGAGAATGAAGGGGGCATGTGTAGTAGGTGATTGGAGAGAGAGAAAGTGTGTGTTTGTGTGTTTATGTGAGTGGGTGCATGTGTGTGTGTGTTTATATATGTCACATAAAAATGGAAGCGTGTGTGTGTTTATGTGATTGTGTGCATATGTGTATATGTGTGTGTGTTTATATTATATATGTCACATCAAAATGGAAGTGTGTGTGTGTTTATGTGTGTGCATATGTGCATGTGTGTGTATATATATGTTACATATAAATGGAAGTGCATGTGTGTGTATGTTTGAGTCAAGCTCATTTTTATTCTTGTCATATGGAATGTTGACCCTCGCGTGTTAACACTGATGCGATCGCGTGGCGGCAGGACTGAGCCTCCAGGGCGGTGGTGAGACAGCTGGCCCCCAGCGCCTCCTGTTCTGCGCATGACCGAGATGGGAATATTGTCCCTTGTGAGAAGAGTCTTTTGCTTTCGTGACAAATCCTTTTACCAAGTCCTTTGGAAACCGAAAGTCTTTATGTTCAAAGCTTAGAAATAAAATGTGTGGATTTACTATCATATGAATTTATAGTAGGTCTGTAAATTAAATTCAGTTTTTCAAAATCTGAATAGGCAACTTATTTGCTGCTGAATATAGTTTCAAAAAGTGTCAAGAAAAGGCAGGCTTGAATCCAGATTGTTGTAATACACGGTTGATGCCAATAACATTATTCACTTCCCTTCATAGGTTTTGATTTAGCGTAGGTGGAAATGTTGATTGAAACCCAATATCCATTTTATATGAAATTCTAAAAGACATGCTCTATGACACTTTGGTTCTGTTTCTTTAAGACTATGAAGTCACTCCCCATCGGTTCTTTAAAAAGTTATGTTGAATTTTGTAGTAGTCGTATCTTTTAGTGTTTAACATTTACGTTAGCTCCGTGTCAGCTTTGGAAAACTCAAATCTCCACGTTCTGGGGGAGAAGGGAGTTGGAAAGCACGGCAGAAAATTGACAGAAACTTGTCAGCGGGAGGGAAGGCTGTAGATTTGGCCTGGTATTAAGCGTTACCTGGGCACAGGAAGAACAGACGGCTCCCTGAAGGGGGGACTTGACGTCGATCAGGGCAGCGTGATGGCAAGTCTTCACCAGGCTCAAGTGTGACATCCTTCAGGAATGTTGTAGGAGCTGGAACAGTTTAGCCTAGGGAAAAATTTCTGTCTTCAAATTTATAAATATTAGTAAATAGGGTTGACATCTCATCCCTTTGCAGAAGTGTGAAGTGAAGAAAGGGATCAAGATTGGCGATAAAGACCTTTGTGATTGTAAGCGTTAATAATTAGAATGGAATTGGATGGTTAGAATTGGGTGTTGAAAATTATTTTGAAACAAATGATTAAGAAGTCCAGTCTGGGTTGGCAGAGGGGGATATTAAGCCTGGAAACCAGGTTGTGGATGATCAAACCTCCAGCCCAGTAAGTATATGGTGACATGAACATGCCAGTGGTTTGTATGGTTACCAAGGGGAGATAGATAAAAAGGCTAACTTTTATGGGAATTGAAAAAACTATAAAACTTTCTAGTATTTTTCTTTTGATTTTTCCCCCCTCCTGAGCTATGGAGAGAAAAGGGCAAAGTGCTGTGTTTACACTCTTGAGCATTATGTATAACATGATAACCTCTCAGTGAGAGCCAAGCAGTGCTATTAAAATTCCTTGTAGGAGCCGAGCTCCTGGACAGTGAACTTTTTCAAAGATGATTCAGTTCTGGAAAATTTCGGAATGATAAGGACATACTGATGCCCTCCCCGTCTTAATTAGGTCACCGCTGCTGCTCTTCTCTCTGTGTTTATTACCACTTACTAAAATTGGAAACAGCCTTTTGGATATATGTAATTCTATGTGTTATTTTTGGCTGCATTGGGTCTTTGTCACCGCAGGGGATTTCTCTAGTCGGGGTGAGTGAGGTCCACTGTTCAGTTTTGGCCTCGGAGGCGTCTCAGTGCAGTGGCTTCTCTGGTTAGGAGCACAGGCTTCGGGTGCGTGGGCTTCGGGAGTCGTGGCTCCCAGGCTCTGGAGCACAGGCTCAGGAGGGGTGATGCGCGGACTTAGTTGCTCTGCAGCGTGTGGGATCTTCCTGGATCAGAGGTCGAACCTGTGACTCCTGCCTGGGCAGGTGGAATTTTACCACTGAGCCACCCAGGCAAGTCTCTGAAACAGCTTTTTGTGTTACCTTTACATGCCGGTACTATTGTTTCCAAACCTTTCCTTAAAGGTTTTTGACACTTAACGCGATTCTACAATGTAGATAACACTCAGCCAGAAACAGTGCAGTTAAGTGATGGGGGTGCTGGTTGTGTTCCTAAAGTTTCCATAGTCCTCTCAACTGTACCAGAGCCGGGAACGCTGTTTCATAGGACCTCATTATGGGCCCAGCACACCTTTACCAAAATGCAGTGTGAAAATGCTTGCTTTCTTTGAATTCAGAGCACAGGAAACAGATCCTGCTCCTTCGTTTCGCTTGCCTCTTCCCCTGCTCCTTACAAATCTTAAGGATACAATAGAAGATTTTGGTTATTTATTTCAATCCAGTGGGAAGCTATAAGTGTGAAGAGAAATATCTCATTGAGGGAGAACCTACATAAACATACAGTCTACACAGTTGTCTTACGTAACTGAAAGATACTCAGGTTTTCATTGTCCAGGGCTCCTGTCATTACTGTGCAAAAGAAGAAATACAAGTAAGCAAGGCATCTGTTGAAGGCTTTATCTACAGGTTTCTCCGTGATTCAGATTGTCATTCTGGTAGACAATCAATTTTTATTTTTTTAAAGCCGTGTTCTTTATTTCCATGTATCACTGTCTTTTGATAATGCCAGGATTGCCTTTAGGGTCCCAGTGAGGACAGAGAAGCAAAATCAGAGACTAGCAAAATAGCAGACATCCTTTCTAGGACCCATTGACATATTAGCCCTAGAAGAGAGTATTTGGTCACCTTCACTCTGACCTCTTCCTGGGAAATAGTGTAGGTCTGCTTCTGCCAGACCCCCTTTTGCTAGTTAACTGTCATGGACTCAGAATTACAGCACAGTCTAAGCACAGGTGGCTAGTCTCAGATTTGCTCCAGAAGCCCTTTATTCAGTTCCTTTAGTGCCTGGAAACGTCCCGCTGCCCCCAACCCCGAGTTAATTCCTGTGTGAGTGAGAGAGGAAAGGTTTGCCTGGACTACAGGAGATGCTTTTATTATTGAGGTGGAATTCCATTTTCTGTTTCAACTCTGAGGCTTAGGCACCTTTGTTCTAGGGCGGATGTTGGAGTTTTAGCTTCTTGCTGCAGCAGAGAAGGGTCAGAACCTGATCTTACCTTCACAGCTACAGATGAGCTTGTGGATAATACTCATCCCTTGGTACCATGGGGGATTGGTTCCAGAACCCCCGAGGATACCAAAACATCTCCCAGGTTTGAGGGATGAAAGCTGCCCTGGACCTGAGGCGTGAACCTGGGCTGTACCAGGATGTGTGATCACCCTGGTTACGTCTTACCCTGCGTCCCTGCGGACAGGAACTACCTATTGTCGTCTTTGTATCCCCAGCCTCCAGTAACGACTGGCAGGTGGTGTGGGTGCTTAGTGAGCACTTGCTAATTCAAGGGGGACAGATAGGTCATGGAAGATTCGTACTGTGGTTATCAGTAAACTAAAATGCACTTTTCTATTCTAGCTGGCAATGCCGCTGTCATCAAATATGAGGAAAAACCTCCAAAACCAGCATTTCAAAATGGCTCCTCAGCACCCTTATATTTGAAGCCCTTGGTACCCAGAGGTCACGCGCACTTCCTGAAAACTCCTCCAAAAGGTATGGGACCTCCCTCTGAAGAGAAGAGGAAGACGGGGCTTTTCAAATCCTTGTCTCATAGGAGGTTAAAAATGTTGACAGGTTCATGGTATTTTTATTTACAAAAAGTCTGAGAAATAAAGACATGACAGATTTTACACTGAGGGAGCTCTTCTTGTTCTGAGAGTCTGCTGGTTCTGTAGCTAAAACTTGATACACAGAAATCAGCAGACAGAGCAAAGGTATAAGGAGATAAGAAATAAAACTTCCAGAGTTAAATTATGTGAAAGTGGCAATCTATAGTAATGGAATAGAAATGCATGGCTTACTTCATACTTTGGGTCCAACCATGTTATCCTCACCCCCACCCCCCACCGCTTGCTTTATCTCTTCTCTGAATTATTTACTTTGTAATTGCTGCAGCTATGAAGGTTAATCTTCAGGTTTACAACATAAGAGGTATATATTTCTGGGGTATATACCTCTGGAATCTGGATGCCTGATGATCGGAGGTGGTGCTGATGTAATAATAATAGAAATAAAGTGACAATAAATGTAACGCATTTGAATCATCCCCAAACTATCCCCTCCCCCCAACAACCCTCCACCCTGCCCCCAGGTCTATGGAAAAATTGTCGTCCATGAAATCAGTCCCTGGTGCCAGAAATGATGGGGGACCGCTGCTTATATGGAACGTTCTCTTGCAGCTTTATTACAGTGGAGCTGAAGCACGTTAGCAATTGTTATTCAGTGAACGGAAAGATTGTTTAGCTGGAAGAATACTTGTGAATGAGAAGCCTGAGCTGTCATATGTGAGGCGTATTTATATTAGAGAGATTAAAAAACACAGAAAGTTACACAGTTCTCCTTCATCCCATCAACCACGGATAACTGTTCCATTTCCTCCTGTTCATTCCTTTTGCATGGGTCATCATCTTCCTTTTGTTTCAAGAAAACTCAGAGCATAGTATATACGCTCTCTTGTGCTGTGCTGCTTTTTATTAATTTAGTAGCATGTCATGAGAGCATCTTCATTTTAAATGACTATGAAATTGCCTCCTGTTTTCTAATTCTGTGGTTCCTGGACACGATTTCTGACTTTCACTATGGCACCTTATACTGGGATGAACATCTTTGAAGGTGAACATTGTTCATTGCTTGAGATTCTAGTTTCATCCATGGGGTTTTCCTACAAGAGGGATCACTGAGTTAAACTGTATGAATCTTTGGGAACTTGTTATTATGTCATTAAATAACTTAGCAGAAAGGTGTTAGTCTCTCAAAGCAGTGTGTCTGTTGCTCTGCTTCCTTCTCAATATGTGTGTGTGTGGGGGTGTGTGTGTGTGTGAGTGATAGAGAGAGAGAGAGATGTATGTAGTGAAGTTTCC
Organism: Cervus canadensis; assembly: GCF_019320065.1. Lineage (NCBI taxonomy): Eukaryota > Metazoa > Chordata > Mammalia > Artiodactyla > Cervidae > Cervus > Cervus canadensis. The sequence goes on from NC_057416.1 coordinate 18,070,788, forward strand.
TGTGGTAACCTGAGGCTGATTACCTATTAGTATTTACCAACACTTTCCTTTTCTACTGAATTCAAGAGAGAATAGGTACAGATACTGGCAGAAAGATTCTTCCAAGTGCCAGCAGGTCCTCATCTGTCCAAGGTCTTAAATAAACTTGTGAGGCATCAAATGACCCCTTGTTGGGCTGACATCAGTTTATGAATCTGGTTTTCACTGGTGGATGATACAGCCCTGTGATCTGCACACACACTGGTACCTGGAAGGAAAGTGTCTGGCTTTGAGACTAAGGTCACTTGCAGAGTTAGAGTAGCTTGATTCCTCGGATACCTTTACAGAACAGAGAACCTCAGTATTCTAAAATGCCCTTTTATTGAATTTATGAGCTTTTGTATCACAGAGGTTTTACTTGAGTGGAAATCAATGCTTTCCATTTACAACAGCCACATATTTTAAGAGATTATCGTCTCTGTAAAATTCCACGGATAGAATGTGGCAACTGTTCTGACTGATCTGCTGGTGCTTTGCCCTAGAAACGACTCTATCATGTCAGGAAGACGTGCTCATAATCTCCTCGTGACTGACTTTTGTAGCTCTGTGCCTTTCACCACTCCTTGTTGTATTTGTTTTTCAGCTTTATGGGTGTATAATTGACAATGAAAATTATAATAAATTTGATTTAATGCATATATACATTGTGAAAGAATTCCCCTGCTTACAATTTTATATTATATCTGTTTGAAGGAAAAGCATATGTATATTTTTTCCTTCTTAGCTGAATAGCTATACAACTGGATTTAATACGTGGCAGTTTTAGAAATCACACCCTTTCTTCCATAAAGCCTGGCCTTTTATCTGCTCTGTAAGTGGTGGGATAGCATAAAGTGTGTAAGACACATGTAAATTCAGTACTGTTAAATTTGAATTTCAGCAGTTTTTGAATTGAAAAAAACTGTGGTTTGTCCTAGCATATTTAATTGGTGACAACGAATAATATCACCATTAAACCATTAAACTACCATTTTGATCTTATTTGGAATGTCTTTTTATGCTTGGGAGGGGGAACTTTATTTGTAAAATGGTTTATTGTGTGATATTTCCTGTAAAATGTGTATCTTACAAATATTTCTCTTATATTTTAGATCCTTCAAGAAAAAGTCTATTTACAGCCTTGAATACAGGTAAGTGACCACTTTAAATATGGGTAGAGGAAAAGAATCATTTTGTAAAGTTACATTATTAAGTATTTAAGTGTATTCCCAGTGATTTTTCACTAGTTGCTTATAAATATACTTTCAGTTTTGTGGCATAAACATAACTGCTTGTGACGTTGGCTGTCATAGGGTTGAAACTTGGTAAACATAGTTGCTAAGCCATCTGATGCAGAAGGATGTTTTATTAATCACAGATAATTTGCTTTTTTAAGTAATGATTTTTTTTTCAAATGTGGAGCATATTTATTATTCAGCATGTGGAGATGTGGAGAATATACTTTTTCTAAGAAATATGCTATTATAAAATGGATAGTCCTTAATTGTTAAATAATCTTGTGATCAGGTTTAGTAGTTCAAGCACTTAACAGTTTACTTTTCCTTTTCACACTTCTATTGAACAAACTCACACCTATCTCTAAGACTGTCTCTGAACCTTTGAACATCAACTGGGAATTAAAAAACTTGGTCTCTTGAAAGCAGAGAAGATTTTATAAACTGTACTCACTACAGTTTCTATGTTTTATCTATTCCTGGTTAGGTGCCTATCCGCTACTTAAATTCTCCTCCTTAATATGTGGTTATAAGACAGTTTTATGGCTTCTGAGTCCATTGAGGATTACAACAGCAAATCACACGGCAGAGGCAGAAGGTATTACTGTGATACACTGATTACAGATTTTCATGCTTCATGATAGCACTGGGAGCTAAGGCTATAAAGGTGAGCCCCAAATGAGTAAGGGCCTTGTCTTCAGGAAGGTTCCAGGAAAGTTGAAGGATTGCACAAATAAATATACAATCACAATTGCAATAAATTTTAGGAGGGAGCATTGCTGGTTCCTAGTTAAAGGCTATGATGTAGTGAGGAAAGCCTGGATAGGAGGTATAAATTTGTGGACACCCCTCACCCCAACCCCCTGTATACAGGTAGTATATTAAAGAAAATGGGATGGATAACCTTACATATGGAATAACTTGATGCTCCTGAGGCATGCTAGGTTTCCTTAGCTTAGTCAGGCAGGCAAGTTACAGGCTTACCTGTTATAGGTTCTCACTTACTATAGAGCTAGAGAGGACCCAGCCATGCAGAGCAGTTTAAATTCTAAAGGCTTCCAAAAGCCCGAGTTTGAACATACATGTCTGCCAAACTAATTTTTAAAGGCCAAAGGAAACTCTTCTGCACACAATGAGATTTTTATTTTCTTTCACTTTAAATTTCCAGCACATCCTAGTATTTAGGAGATAAAATATTGCAGGTGGATTCTTTACCACCTGAGCCCCCAGGGAAGCCCAGCATGCTACAGAATGACTACATGTTAAATCAGGTAACTTTTATCTGAAAGCTAGGTGATAATTCTGGGTTTAACCGGGAAACTTCCCGAGTGTCTTCCAAAGTGGCTGCACTGTTTTGCATTTCCATGAGCTTCTCCACGTCTTTGTCCACACTTGCTTTTGTTTGTTTCTGACTCTTTTTTATCGGACTGCAGTTGATTCACGATGCTGTGTTAGTTCTGCTATACGGCAAAGTGACTCAGTTATCTATATATCCACTCTTTTAGATTCTGTTTTTTGTTATAGCCAGTGGGTCTAGTCTAGATCTAGTGTTAGTTGCTCAGTTGTATCTGACCATTTGCGACCCCATGGACTGTAGCCCCCCAGGATCCTGTCCATGGGATTCTCCAGATAAGAATACTGAAGTGTGTTGCCATTTCCTCCTCCAGGGGATTTTCCCGACCCGGAGCTTGAATCGGGTCTCCTGCATTGCAGGCAGATTCTTTATCGTCTGAGACACCAGGGAAGCCCTATTCTAGTGGGTATGAACTGGTATCTCATTGTGGTTTCAATTTGCATTTCCGTGATGGCTACTCAGATGTTGAGCATCTTTCAGAAGCTTATGGGCCATTCATGTATCTTCTTTGGGGAAACACTTATTCAAGTCCTTTGCCCACTTTAAAATTATTTGTATTATTATTATTGAGGTGTAGGAGTTCTTTGTATATTCTGAATATTAAGCTCTTACCAAATAGATGATTTGCAAATAATTTTCTCCCATTCTGTAGGTTGTGTTTTCGTTTTCTTTCTTTCTTTCTTTCTTTTTTAATATTTATTTGGCTGTGCCAGGACTTAGCTATGACGTGTGGGAACTAGTTTTCTGTCTAGGAATTAAACCTGGACCCCCTGTGTTGGGAGTATGGAGTCTTAACCACTGTACCACCAGCATATCCCTGTTGTTTCATTTTCTTGATAATACCCTTTGAGGCACATTTTTAGTTTTCATGAGATCCAGTTTACCTATTTTTCTTCTTAAGTTACTTATTCATTTGGCATTATGTCTAAGAAGCCATTGCTTGTACAAGGTCATGAAGACCTATGCCCATGTTTTCTTCTAAGAGTTTTACACTTTCAGCTCTTATATTTAGGTCTTTGATGCATTTTTGAGCTAATTTCTGTATATGATATGATATGAAGTAGGGGGATCCAACTTAATTCTTTGGCATGTAGATTTCCAGCTGTCCCAGCACCATTTGTGGAAAACACTGTTCTTTCCTGCACTGAACTATCGTGGAACCTTTGTTGAAAACAGTTGGCTGTGAACACGAGAATTTGTTTCTGGGCCCTCTAAGCTATCCTGTAGGCTTCCGTGGTGGCCCAGATGGTAAAGAATCTGCCTGCAATTCTGGAGACCCAGGTTTGATCCCTGGGCTGGGAAAATCCCTTTGAGGAAGGCATGGCAACCCACTCCAGTATTCTTGCCTGGAGAATCCCCATGGACAGAGGAGACTGACAGGCTACGGTCCGTGGGGTTGCACATGGATCTGCATGTCGATCCTCATCAGTACCACATTGTCTTGATTACTGTGGTGTGGTGAGTCCTGAAATCAGAAAGTGCACATCCTTCAACTTGTCCTTTTTTCAAGATTATTTTGACTGTTCTGAGTCTCTTGAATTTCCATGTGAACACTAGTGTCAGCATGTCAATTTCAGTAAAGAAGTTGGTTAGGATTTTGATAGAGATTGCATTGAATCAGCAGATGCACTTCTGGAGCATTGGCCATCTTTATAATATTCAGTATTTTGATTCATGAATATGGGGTGCCCTCCCCCTTTTAGTTAGGTCTCCATTCGTTTCTTTCAACAACTTTTTGGTAGTTTTCAAAATGCAATTTTTGCAGTTCTTTTGGGAAGTATTTGTTGTGTGACATCTCTGTGCTTTGGGAGCTGCTATTGATACTGGTCACGGTGAAGGAACTAGTTAAACAAGTCTAATATGCCTGCTCTGTGCTGCTTGGAAGGGCAGTCTTAATTTACGTCTCAAGTCAGAGATTACATAAAGTATTGTAGGGCTTCCCTGGTGGCTCAGTGGTACAGAATCTGCCTGTCAGTGCAGGAGACACGGGTTCGATCCTTTGGTCGGAAAGATCCCACATGCCACAGAGCAGCTAAGCCTGCGTGCCACAACCATTGAGCCTGTGCTCCGGGAACTGCAACTACTGAGCCCGTGCACCACCAGTACTGAAGCCCACACACTCTAGAGCCCGTGCTCCACAAGAGGAGGCGCTGCAGTGAGGGGCCCACACACCACAACTAGAGAAAAGCCCTCACAGCAACGAAGACCCAGCACAGCCAAAAATAAAGAAAAATATAAAGGATTGTAAAGAATATTTGTTTTCATAGGCATAGCAGTTAAACAAAAACAAAAAAAACCCTCCAGTATATATCTCCTTTCTACGTGCGGAAAAACTATTAGCGTTAGGCATTTTCCCTTGTCACATTGTGGGACTACTGTGATGTCTTGTTTCCAAAGCCTAACACTGACACTTAATGTAACAGTGACCCTTGATAGGAAAGGTTATTACAATGGCAAATTAACAAGTGACTGAGAGAAGAAATGGACAGTATAAATCCCTCCGTGGTTCTGTCTGGCAAAGCCTCTAAACCGTGGATTAGAAATAGGGCATAGGACAGAGTTTGAGAATGCCTGTCTTCAGTTAACCCTGCTCTAATAATTGCAGTGGGAGAAGCTGTATTTTAAGGGGTCAACACTGTGATTTAATGTAGATTTCGAGTATGAACGCGTATTTTCCAAAAGTCATAAACTTGACTTTTCCAGGCTTCTCTGTTGATGGTTAGTGATTATCATTATTTAAAGCTGACCGAGTATTATGGTGAGCCTGCTAAGGAAAAGGCACAGTGTGTTGGCTTTTGGAGGAGCAGCTTAGAAGCTGAGAAAGTGAAGTGTTAGTTGCTCAGTCACGTCCGACTCTTTGCAACCCCATGGACTGTAGCCTGCCAGGCTCCGCTGTCCATGGAATTCTCCAGGCAGGAATACTGGAGCGGGTAGCCTTTCCCTTTTCCAGAGGATCTTCCTGACCCAGGAATCGAACCCAGGTCTCCCACATTGCAGGCACATTCTTTACCGTGTAAGCCACCAGGGAAGCCCAGATGCTCAGAAGTAGTGTCCAAACAGCAGTGACTTTTTGGGTGGATCATGTAACCTCTTAATATTAGTATTCTTTTCTGTGTAATTGAAATGACTGACCACTAAGGCGTCTCCCTGCTCTCTAAGCCTGTGATGGCCGAGCACAATTGTCTTTCTATTCTACTTGCAGAGTCATCTTTAGATTATACAGAAGACATTGCCTCCGCATACAGACCTGTTCCTCTGAGCATTAAATCCTATGGCTCTCAGATAGTTTTCTTTTTTTAAAGCAACTAACTGTGGTGGAGATTAAAACTGAGCAGCTTCATATCTTTTCATTTGTGTACAATAATCATTTGAATTATAGCAGTTTGCTAAGTTCTAAAATGTTTAGCCAGGAAAGGTTTAGAAATTACCCTTTAGTATTTTTAAATTTGTGACTTGAAATTAAAATGTAGATAACTTTATATCCTGCTGTCACCTAACACGAGCAATTACTTATAATGGCTATTACATTTAACATATGCAACAGCATTTAACTACTCCTCTTGTATATTTACGGTACTTCTGTATCACATTCACAAATGATCCTGTGGTGAACATCTCTACAACGAAAACCTTCAACGTTTAGGGGAGTTTTTGTGATAGATTCTTGTCTTTAATTAATTAGTCTATTGGCTGTGCCGGGTCTTCGTCGCTGCTCGTGGGCTCTCTTTAGCTGCAGCGAGTGGCGCTATTCTCTGGCCGTGGTGCACGGGTTTCTAGCTGCGGTGACTTCTCGTTGCGGAGCACGAGCTCTAGAGAGTGCAGCCTCAGTGGTTGTGACATGTGAGATTGCCCCGTGGCGTGTGGGATCTTAGTTCCTGGGCCAGGGATCGAACCCATGTCCCCTGCATTGGTAGGCAGAGTCCCAACCACTGGGCCACCAGGAAAGTCCCCTGTGATAGATTCTTATAAGTAGCATAAACAAATCAAAACATATGCACATTTGTCACCACTTCACTCAGCAAATTGTTTTCCAAAAGCTTCATATCCCTTTATAACATGACTGACAACATAAAAGAGTGCCGGCTTCACCATGTTTTTTGTTTTAATTTGACTAGTTTAGTAGTTAAAAATTTTGTGTCACTGTTTTTAGTGTCAGCCTTTCATCAGTTACATCAAAGACAGTTCCATTACCTCGTAGGAAAATGAAGAGGAGCAGAGAGAAAATGAACTTTGCCGGCATTGACTGTTGGTGGACACCTTGGGATTGCCGCATTCCACTTGTGTCCTGATCTTGGGTTCATTGCTAAGCCTCTCCAAAGTCTCAGATTTCTCACTTGGGGCCACGAGAATATTTCGGGAGGACTTCCCAGTATAGAAGTATTTTATGTAGAGTTGTTATATAAAAAGTTCTCAAATGATAGCTGCTAGAAGACAGTGACGAGGGTAATCCTTTTCATTGTTCTTATGATTCTAGTGGCTTACTTTTAGAGTTCTTTTCCAGGAGAATGAATTATTTTAAATCCCTTAAGTAAGCAGGGAAAACCACTGAAAGTCAAGAACCACCCTCATGGGGTCTAGCTGTTGTCATTTATTTAAAGATGATGATGTTGTAAGATTCTCACCAACACTGACTCTAAATAAAACTTGGTTTGCTGTTTATAAGGATGATGCCACGCATACCAGGTACTATTATTATGTGGTTCTACCCCACATTAAAGCTGTTAGGGATACCAGAGCACCAGAGTTGTATTTATCCTGCTCTCTGATTATTTTACACAAGATCATCACTTTCAGGTGCCGTGGAGTCTGCCCTGGAAAGTAGAAAATGCATACTCCTTATACCTCCCCCCTCACTAAATCCAGCTCAGGAGGATCGGGTTGCTCTCTGTACCCCCTCTTCCAAGTGTAGAGAGATGGTTGAGAAAATCGCACACCTCCTCGGATGAGGTAACACCAGTGTGACCAATGTTTCTTTCAGTGAGAGTAGGGGTGAGGCTGTCCTCTGTGGTTTTATGATTATAACTGTTCTCTCCCACTTAAAAGGCAGATGGTGTTTGAGCAACGTGTGAAGTTTGGTATTCAATTCAGGGAAAGCATAGGCTGTTGGAACAAGGACCATCTGTTTATCAGGGGCTAGATTCTTAATTCACACACCACATACAAATATATTCCAGTTTTAAACAAACATCAGAATGGGAGCACGAAAAGTACAGACTTTACAGAAAAGAGCTTTCCAGGAATGTCCCTATGAAAGAAAGGATTACTAATTAGGACAGCAAAAGGTTTAGACCCTTTTGTCAAAAAAATTTTTCTAGGCATGGAGATGGATGTTAGCTGTAACTGGACTTGTGATTGTTTCACAATATTGACAAGTAACAGGCATACATCAGCAGTACTGCAGGTTCAGTTTCAGACCATCCCAGTAAAGTAATTCTCGTTAATTTTTGGTTTTCCAGTGCATAAATGTTTACACCAAAGCTCAGGTGGTAAAAATCCACCTGCAATGCAGGAGACCCCAGTTCGATTCCTGGGTCAGGAAGGTCCCCTGGAGAAGGGATAGCTATCCACTCCAGTATTCATGGGGTTTCCTGGTGGTTCAGTTAGTAAAGAATCCACCTGCAGTGTGGGAGACCTGGGTTCGATCCCTGGGTTGGGAAGATCCCCTGGAGAAGGGCATGGCAACCCACTGCAGTATTTTTGCCTGGAGAATCCCAGATAGAGAAGCCTGGTGGGCTACAGTCCATGGGGCTGCAAAGAGTCGAACACAACTGAGTGACTACGCACACATAGTCTATTAACTGTGTGATAATAGCATTATGTCTAAAAAAGGTACATATCTTAATTTAAAAATACAAAACAAAAAACCAGTTACCATAGTAACACCAGAGATCACTGATCACAACTCACCATAATAAATATAATCATAATGAAAAAGTGTGAAATTTTGCAAAAAATATCACATGGTGACACAGACACATAAAATGCACAAATGCTGTGGGGAAAAATGATGTCGATAGCATTGCTCAACATGAAAGTGAAAGTGAAGTCGCTCAGTCGTGTCCGACTCTTGGCGACCCCGTGGACTGTAGCCTACCAGGCTCCTCTGTCCATGGGATTCTCCAGACAAGAATACTGGAGTGGGTTGCCATTTCCTTCTCCAGGGGATCTTCCCGACCCAGGGATTGAACCTGGGTCTCCCGGATTGCAGGCAGATGTTTTAACCTCTGAGCCACCAGGGAAGCACCAAAAAGAAACAATAGTAAAGATTAATAAAACGAAAGCTTGTTCTTTGAGAAGATAAACAAAATTGACAAACTTCAGCCAGAAACTTGAGCCATGTTGCTCAACATGAGATTGCCACAAGTCTTCAGTTTTGTTTTTTTTTTTAAGAAATACCCCCACAGTATTTATGAAGAGCAAAAAACAGGGTTATGCTTATACTGCATCATTACATTGTGCACCTAAAACTAATGTCTGTTAAATCTCAACCGAAAGTCATCGTCAACAGTAGTAGCCATCACACCACAAACTGGGACAACATCAGCAACCTGTTTACTCCATTTCAGGCCATTTCAAATCAGGGTAAAGACAACTGCACAGCAGGAAAGTAAACGGATCATCAGGGAAACGCAAGTCAAAACCTCAGTGAGACACCACCTTGCACCTGTCGGAACGGCCATCCTCAAAAAGACCACAAATAGTAAACGGTGGTGAGGATGTAAAGAAAAGGGAACCTTGGTTTCTGTCAGTGGGGATGTAAATTGGTGTAACCACCATGAATTTGGAGTATGTTTTAAAAATAGAACTATGTGATTCAGCAGCCCCATTCCTAGATATTTAGCCAAAGATAATGACAACACCGATTCGAAAAGATACGTGTGCCCCAATGTTCATAGCAATACCATATACAATTGCCAAGATATAGAAGCAGCCAAAGTGTCCATCAACAGATGAATGGATAAAGAAGATTGTGTGTGTGTGTGTGTAATATTACTTAGCCATAAAAAATGAAAATAATTTCCAACAACATGGGTAGACCAGGAGAATGCTATGTTTAGTGACATAAGTCAGACAAAAAAAGACATACTATGGTATCTATGGCCATACCATCCTGAATGCGTCCTATCTCGTCTGATCTCGGAAGCTAAGTAGGGTCAGGCCTGGTTAGTACTTGGATGGGAGACCTCCTGGGAATACTGGGTGCTATATTTTGGTCTTCCCTGGTGGCTCAGATGGTAGAGTCTGCCTGCAATGTGGGAGACCCAGGTTCAATCCCTGGGTCGGGAAGATCCCCTGGAGAAGGAAATGGCAACCCATTCCAGTATGCTTGCCTGGAAAATACCATGAACGGAGGAGCCTGGCAGGCTACAATCCATGGGGTTGCAAAGAGTCAGATGCAACTGAGTGACTTCACTATCACTACGGTATCTAAAAAATAAAATTAATGAACATCACAAAACAAACAGACTCACAGATACAGAGAACAAACTAGTGGTTACCAGTGAGGAGAGGATACGGAAGAGGGGTAATATTGGGGAAGGGGATTAAGAGGTGCAAACTATTAGGTATAAAGTAAGATACCAGGATATAATGTATAGCACAGGGAATATAACCAATATTTTATAATAGTTTTAACTGGAGTTTATAAAAATGTAAAATCACTATGTTGTACACTTGAAATTAACATAACACTGCAGATCAACTATACTTCACTAAAAAATGGTAAAAGAATTAGACACAAAAGAGGAAATACAAAGGGCTAAGAAATACTGAAAAAGCTTACAAACATATTTTTTCAGCTTTTTGTTTTATATTGGAGTATAGCCAATTAACAGTGTTGTGATAGTTTCCGGTGGACAGCAAAGGGACTCAGCCACACACACAGTGTATCCATTCTCCCCCAAACTGCCTGAGCCCTACATCCAGGCTGCCACTTAACACTGAGCCTCGGAGTTCCCTGTGCTATACAATAGGTCCTTGTTGGTTATGCATGGTAAATATAGCAGTGACAAATATTATATTTCCAAGAGTGCTGGTGAAATGCGTGGGGACTGACTGTCTCATACATGTCACTGTGGGGGTGGGGGGGGTGGTATAAGTTACTGCAGCCTTTCCTGGATGGGGGCATTTTGGCGACATGTAACAAAAGCCGTCTACCTCAGCATTCCATTTATCAGAGCTGATTCTAAGAAAATGATTGACTTATTTATTGCTTTTCAGAATTGTTTAAAAGGGGGAAAAATTGGAAACAGTCTGAATGATTTAAACAGCAGTTTATGTGCACTGGCATTTCAATAACATTTTAAAATTCATTAAAATAGTAACATAGAGGGTTATTTAATGCCATGGAAACATAATGGCATTATTATTGCCATTATCATTTTCACATGATAATTTTAAGTTTGACATTTTAAGGTTTAAAGAATTTTAACTTTTAAGTGAAAATTTTAAGTTTAAAAATAACTGATACAGAGCACTATGATGTACAGATAATTTGATTTTTTTTTTTTAATTCTACATTGAGCACACTTTTCCCCTTCGCTTTTAAAACCACACATTGTATGTGGATAAAAGATTGTTGCTCTTATTTTGGGAGACCAGAACTAAAAGGTAATACCACTGATTTTGGAGAATTTATAATCTTATGGGTTGGGTGGAGATCGAATTTTTTCTAATTTTTTTTTTAACAGTTTCATTTATTTATCTATTTATTTCTGGCTGTGCTGGGTCTTTGTTACTGAGCGAGCTTTTCTCTAGCTGCAGCAATCCGGGAGCTACTCTCTGGTTGTGGTGGCGGACTTCTCATTGTGGAAGCTCTTCTGGTTGCGGAGCAGCGGCTCTGGGGCATGGGGGCCTCAGGAGCTCTGACACTGGGCTCAGCAGTTGCGACGTCTGGGCTGTAGAGCGCATGCTCAGTAGTTGTGGCGCGGGCTTAGTTGTGGGATCTAACTGATCAGAGGTTGAACCCATGTCTCCAGTATTGAGAGGCAGATTCCTTACCACTGAGGCACCAGGAAAGCCCTTCCTAATTGTTTCATGTGAATTTTCTGGCAGTTACTCACAGTGTGCCCTATAGACCTTCTTCTTCCTACTAAGCAAGAAGACATTATGGAAAAATTGGACTCTGAGTTGAAACTTTCTACAATATTGAACTTAAAAAGTGAGATATATAAAAATAAAGAAAATATGGCAATTAGGGCTGTTAGGGAAATGAAGGAAATATAATAAATGTTAAGATTGATACTCGTGCTGGAGTTCTTGGGAAGATTGGTCGAATAGAGATGCTTGAATCCCTGGTTAAGCATTAATCTCCAGATTCTTAATGATCATTCAGTTCAATTCAGTCGCTCAGTCGTGTCCGATTCTTTGAGACCCCATGAATCGCAGCACACCAGGCCTCCCTGTCCATTAACAACTCCCGGAGTTTACTCAAACCCGTGTCCATTGAGTCGGTGATGTCATCCAACCATCTCATCCTCTGTCGTCCCCTTCTCCTCCTGCCCCCAACCCCTCCCAGCATCAGGGTCTTTTCCAATGAGTTGACTGTTTGCATGAGGTGGCCTAAGTATTGGAGTTTCAGCTTCAGCATCAGTCCTTCCAATGAACACCCAGGACTGATCTCCTTTAGGCTGGACTGGTTGGATCTCCTTGCAGTCCAAGCGACTCTCAAGAGTCTTCTCCAACACCACAGTTCAAAAGCATGAATTTTTCGGCACTCAGCTTTCTTCACAGTCCAACTCTCACATCCATACATGACTACTGGAAAAACCATAGCCTTGACTAGACTGACCTTTGTTGGCAAAGTAATGGCTCTGCTTTTTAATATGCTATCTAGGTTGGCCATAACTTTCCTTCTAAGGAGTAAGCATCTTTTAATTTCATGGTTTCAGTCACCATCTGCAGTGATTTTGGAGCCCCCCAAAATAAAGTCTTTCACTGTTTCCACTGTTTCCCCATCTATTTGCCATGAAGTGATGGGACCAGATGCCATGATCCTAGTTTTCTGAATGTTGAGCTTTAAGCCAACTTTTTCACTCTCCTCTTTCACTTTCATCAAGAGGCTTTTTAGTTCCTCTTCACTTTCTGCCATAAGGGTGGCGTCATGTGCATATCTGAGGTTATTGATATTTCTCCCGGCAATCTTGATTCAGCTTGTGCTTCTTCCACCCCAGCGTTTCTCATGATGTATTCTGCATATAAGTTAAATAAGCAGGGTGACAATATACAGCCTTGACGTACTCCTTTTCCTATTTGGAACCAGTCTTTTGTTCCATGTCCAGTTCTAACTGTTGCTTCCTGACCTGCATATAGGCTTCTCAAGAGGCAGGCCAGGTGGTCTGGTATGCCCATCTCTTTCAGAATTTTCCACAGTTTATTGTGATCCACACAGTCAAAGACTTTGGCATAGTCAATGAAGCAGAAATAGATGTTTTTCTGGAACTCTCTTGCTTTTTTGATGATCCATCGGATGTTGGCAATTTGATCTCTGGTTCCTCTGCCTTTTCTAAAACCAGCTTGAATATCTGGAAGTTCACGGTTCACATATTGCTGAAGCCTGGCTTGAAGAACTTTTAGCATTATTTTGCTAGCGTGTGAGATGAGTACAATTGTGCAGTAGTTTGAGCATTCTTTGGCATTGCCTTTCTTTGGGATTGGAATGAAAACTGACCTTTTCCAGTCCTGTGGCCACTGCTGGTCATTAACAATAACAAATAAATCTATCCAAGTTGGATATATTTCATAGCTTCTGAGCAACCCTGCACAGCCTATGTTGAAATCATAGCATCATTGTTTTCTAATGTTAAGTCACTAATGAAACACATACACTTCTATACAAACTGCAGTGGGATCTGTGATTCTTGATGTTTGAATCTAATAACACATTGACTGCCAAATACTTTTATCATCCATAAAATACCTTCTTTAGTTTTTAAAGCCTTACTCTGTACAATTATTTATTTATTATTTTCCTTTGTTTTTGTCATTAATAGAAACTTAGTTCATTTCATGGGCTTTTTATGAAGCTGTTCTACCACTTAAACTTTTTTTTAACAAAAACTTCCTTTTAATGAGTCTGTGATCTTACTCTTAATTTTTATAACTAATTACATTTTTCTATTTTAAGTACTAAAAGTTCCTTAAATTTCTCCTTACTGTCCTTGGTGATCCTTATGTCCTCTTAAATCAAATTAAGACTTTGTATGATAAAGATGAACACTTTCTTATCTTTCTTCTGTATTTGGTATAAATTCAGAAATGACAGTGTGTATACAAGTAACTGATCAAATAAGTAATCAACTTATTTGAACTTTCTGAACCAGTTTTAAAATCTGTGCTTCCCCAATCCCCCATAAGTGTGTGTGTGTCTATCTATCTATCTATATATATATATATAAAGTAAAAATTGTTGTAACCCTGCAACTATTGATGATTGATTATTTAAAAGAGTGAATGCATAAAAAGCGTTTAGGAGTGTGCCTGGCACATAGCATATTGTATGAGTTGGCTGTTTATCAGTTAGTTGTCAAGGCTGCCTTTTTGCTTTGGTGCAGTTGCCACCAGGAGGCAGACTTGTGTTTGGGAAAGGTGGAAACCCAGTTTGAGCAGGTCTTAGTCTTCCCCTTTTTCTGTGTGTGTGTGTGTGTGTGTGTGTGTGTGTGTGTGTGTGTGTGTGTGTGTGTGTGTGTGTGTGTGTGTGTGTGTGTGTGTGTGTGTGTGTGTGTGTGTGTGTGTGTGTGTGTGTGTGTGTGTACACACGTTGCTGTAAAACGGGAACTACTCCTTCTGACTTTTGACTTTTCCTTTTGACTGGCATCACTTCTCTTTATTCTTATAGTTCCTAGCTGTGCTGTTTTTTGGTTTTGGGCTTTTTACCTTTGGAGGAAGAGCTCCCCAGAGGATGGGAAACACCGCAAGCCTCCGAGGGCCACAGGGCATCACTCACAGGAAGGAGCAGAGGGCCGGGCTCTGCTGTTTAAAAAGATCATTAGCAACATAACTTTTCATATATGTGGTGTAGCTTAGGATAGTTCAAGTAGACATTGTAGTAAATATAATGAATTGATGGCATGTTGCTATTTTCTTTTAGAGTAGTCTGGGCTAAAGGATTTCCCTTTCAACCAGGATAGAGTTTACTATTACTTAATTAACAAAAAACTAAACAAAACAAAAAACATGTAAAGAGGGTGGTGTCATGTCTATTTTTAACAATATCAATGTTTAGTTTTCTATTTATAATTTTAGTGCTGGTTTTTAATCTTAGTTTTTGCAAGTGTTTTTTTCTTGGTGGGGAGCACAAAGGACAGTTGGTTGTGGCAAATTAATTTATGGAATTAATTAATTTGCTTTTTAATAAAAACTGTGATAAACTGAAGAAGCAATACCTAAGTGTAGCTTTTTCAGACTTTAATTCCTTAGGTATTTGTGCTTCTGTGGGTAAAATGTTTACAAAGACCCCTGTCTGTGTATGAATAGGTTGTAGCTTGCCCATGGAGGCTGGTGGGGGAGGGAGGGGTGAGTGAAAAGGGAGAAGGAATTACTCAGAATTTCCTTTCTGGCTTGTCTCCTCCACTCGTCACACCCTGAACACTCTAGAGAATTTCTGAAAGAGTAACTGTGTCCTGCACATTCTCATAACATCTAATAGTTATTTATGGTCAACAGCCACATTCCTTTCTGTTGCCAAGTCTTAGAAATCTAGGACACATGCATAGATCATTTTTTTAACATATTGTTTTCTTATACTTTTTAAGATTAAAATCAACCAAGAGTTTGGGCTCTTCCTGGTTTAATAATATTAGCTTCACCTAAGTGAGCATTTTGCAGGTGCAATTCTCTTTTATGTCCATGCCTTTCTCCTGCAACTTCTTTTAGTTTTTGTCATCATATTTTAATGTACCTTTAATGTACCTGTACAAAGGATTCTACTCAAGTAAACATTTGCTAGGTCTCAATTCTTGCTGATACACAGTAATCACACCTTTCTGGTGTTCCTAATCTCAAAACACTACTATTCTTGAGAGGTCGCCTGATATTTTGTAAGTGCAATGAGTCAAGCAGTAAGTGGAGTCTTTAGATACTGCTTGTCAGTATTCTAATTTTTTATTCCTCTGGAACTATTACATCTGATAGAGGTATTGCGTTAACCTTTTATTGTTGGTTATTAGTGAGGTCTCCAGAATATGAGTGGTAAACTTGAACTTTAACCATTTCTCAATCTCTCATTAATACAGTAAAAAGATTTTTTTTTAGAAATACAACTGACCTACAGTGCTACCTTAGTTTCAGATGTTATAGTAGGCATCTTATTTAAAACTGTAACTGGGAACACTTTTGTCTAAGGTATTAGGTTTCTATATAGGTTTGTGTAAAATATCTGAAAAAATGCCCATTGTTACTACTAGTGTGTGTGTATATAATTACAGTTTAAATTAAAGATCTAATTACAATTTAAAAAATCAGAACACAGACTACTTTAATGAAGTCTTAATTCTTTATAATTGCTAAGTAAGTATTAGGCGCTCCTCGAAGTAGTTGTTTCCCCTTAAGGATCCTCCAAGCCATCACCAAACCGGTGACATTATTGGTTGTTATGTAAAGCGCCTAAGACCACCCACTTTCTCCTCCCCTTCACCATCTCTGATGAAAACCATAACAACCCCACGGCATGTTCAGCGTGATGTCATTCAGAGGCTGCTGACTGCTGGGGCCGCTCGGAGGAGTTGCTTCAGAGGAAAAGCATTGTTTCGGCAACATCTGGCAGTGGAAGCGGAAGCCAGAAGCACTTGGATAGCTCTGGGGCTTTTCTTTCGTGCGGGCGCGGTGAGCAGCGTCTGGCATGTAGGCATGTTTTCTCTCGCTGTGCATCTTGGCCTGGAAGAAGAGTGCAGGGTTGGAAAAGACAGCATGTGAGAGCCCGTGTGGGGAGCCGGTTCTTCTGTGAAATTTCCTTCCCACCTGCTCTGAAGACATGTTGTTGTCTCCCAAGTTCTCCCTGTCCACCATTCACGTCCGACTGACTGCCAAAGGGTTGCTGCGGAATCTGCGCCTTCCTTCAGGGTTTCGGAAAAGCACTGTCATTTTTCACACAGGTTTGTCTCCCACACCTCTCTGCGTACGTTACACTGGGTGGGGGGGCCAGCTCGGTTACCTGGCAGGTGCTTATCAGAAATTTCCTAAGGGGGCAGATTATTGAGGAGAGAAAGCTCTAATGGGAGAACCAGGCATCATTTGTCAAAATAAGCAGCTTTCTCTTGTGCTTCAACACATGTGCCTAGTACTTCTCCTGTCTGTAAGCTGCTGTCTGCTTGGTTTGTTTGTTGAAAGCCGAACTGTTGCCTGGGTGCTCCCAGCTCCTTGCTCTGACACCAGCCAGATCTGGAAAACAACCAGCACCTGTTCAGTTACATTTTCCTTCACACGATTTCGGAAATGGGAGCCAGGTAAATCAAGACAACTAACTAGTTCTCTTTCCTTTAAAGAAGGCGATGAAAAGAGAGGGTTCCGTAGTTTTTCGTTCTGTAGTTCCTCACTGAGGTTGTGACAGGCTGGTTTGGTATACTAAACGATCGCTGTGTTCTCGACATTGCTGAAGTAAAGCATCATAGTGGTTGTGGACAGGTAGGAAATGAACCGCAAATTAAGTTTTCCAAGCTTCATGGCGAAAATGTTTGCAAATCACAAAAGACTGCCTCTGATCTTCATGCTTGTATCTGCTTTTTATTTTCTGTGCCTAGAGATGGAAATGAATGCAGGGTATATTTTAGGCACACGTCACCTGCCTGCCCACTTTTAGAGATCCATTTGCCTCCTGTCGCTGCCTGTTGTTCGGATATAATTGCAACTATGGTCAATTAAGTTGATTTCATGCTATAAACATGGGAGTGCTGATCTTTTGAATTTGGGCTGGTTAATGGTAACTGTGCTTTATCCTCTGGGTGTGTAAATACCAAGTAGATGTTTTGTTCCCCATGAATGCCGGCCCTTCTGGGCCTGGTTTTCCATCTCTGTCCCCAGTGACTCTTCTCAGCGGACTGCTTTTAGTTTTCCCAGGGGCATCTCCCTGCTCTGTGGGATAATTCCCATTTTTCTCCAGCACCTCTTCCTTGTGTTTCATAACTCCCCTTGACCTGTCACCGGAATCCGCCAGCATTTCCCTGGGTCTGAGCTGACAGCTGAGGGTGAATGGAACGAGCTCCGAGGGAAACAGTGGCTGTGTCTCTCCTAGCTTATACGCCACTCTCACTTTTTCTCAACGTTAAAGAATAGAAAGGTGAAAAATAAAGATAAAAGGGTACCCTGTGTTTGTAACAATCTGCAATCTAAAATAGCTCCCAAGGGGCTTGTAATTTTAACTTAAAATCAATCCACATTCCAAGTTAAAAAGAAAATCAGACAGTGCAGAAGGTTGTACAGTTCCAGGTGAGCCTATTTCTTACCCAGGCCCTGTGCCCTCTCCACAGATGCAGCCACGCTTGTGGGGGCTTGTTTATCCTTCCAGTAATTTTTCTAGTCATGTGTAAGCCCATGTAAGCTTTTTTTTACCCCTTTTTGTTTTACAGAAATGGAAGCATAATATATACTCTTTTATCGCTTACTTTTAAGCATGAACGTATCTTAGATTTGCATGTTAACGCATTCATCTACCACATGCTTTTTAGCAGTCATGTAACATCCCGTTGCTGACTGAGCCATGATTTAAACCAATCTTTCATTAGCAAACACTTTAGGTTGTTTCTACTATTTTTATGAAGCAGATAGCTTTACAGGGCAGCTTAAAACTTTTATTACCAGAGTTTGACTAACAGTGACCCTTGGGGCACGTTTTATTTTTTTAATTTACATAAAAATATTTTGAAACAGTCATTTGATGGCCATCATAGTTTCTAGAGTTAGAGTGTACTTAGAGGTGGTCTAGTTTACCCGATTTTACACCAGGAAGTCAGAGGCCCAGAGAGGTGAGTTAACTTGCCCAAGGACATACAGCCAGTGGCAGAGATAGGACTAAAACCTGGGACCTCTTGGTTTTGGTTTTTGTTTTTTTAGATTTTTCCTGGTTAGTAATTCTGTTAGGTCTAGTGAATAGCCACGATGGAAAAAAGTTTTGCCTGTAGGAAGCATTTTATAATTATGTAAAGAATATAATTCTAAGCCCCAGTAAGAACCTTTTGTGAGCTTATCCATTTTACATAACTAGAGGGTCTGAGAAATCTTCCAGTAAAAAATAGATTGAAGCAGTTGCAGTTCTTCTTATCCACATGGGTGGTAAGCAGTAGAAAAAGAGGTGGCGTTGCTGTTGGTTGCTGCACTGACAGTGGTGTTGGCCTGGATTCCAAGGGCCCAGCGTTGTAGCCTTGGTTCTGCTGCTAACCGAGTCAGTGACCTTGATCACTTAGCCAAACAGGGACACAGAATAAAGGAATCAGACGAGATGATTTCCATGTTCCCTTCGGCCTCAAATTCTGTGAATTTTCTGGGTCCAGATTTAAAAGTCCTTGATGTGTTGCTGACACCTGAAAATTATTCTTATCTCAATGAGTTCTCTGCTTATCTTCCAAACTCAGTGAATACTCCTGATTTCTTTCTCTTCACACCACCATTGCTTGCCCCTTAGTATGTCCTCAAAGCCCCCATTGTTCTTTCTCACTGAACCACAATTCATGGGTTGCAAGAATCCAAGACTCTGTCTTGTAAAATCCCTGTTGTTTTCACCCTCTGTCTACTCTGTGGGCATGCTCAAGTCACTGCAGTCGTGTCTGTGCCGGGGTCCAGCCTCGGGAGGATCCAGGGGTACCCTCAGGATGAACGGCGTCGGCGAGACAGAGACATGAGCCCAGCCTTGATAGGGCCAAGTCTGCGAGGGAGAGAGAGAGAGAGAGAGAATGACCAGACGGGGGTGTTTGTTTGCAGGGTCTAGCAGAGTCTGGCAAATCTTTATTTTTTACTATAGCTTTTATATTCTAAGTTAGTACATTTTTAGGGGAAGAAAGTTTAACATTACATCATCTTGTCCCTCAGGAAACCAGGGTGTTTCCAGTAACTTCTTTGTGAGTGTCTTATACATTATCTTCTGGCCTTGGGGCCTATTGACATTTTATGACCTAGGTGAATGCAAAGCTGTTTTCCTGTAATCTATTCTTTAATGAACACAAAGGTTAGTCCTTTTGCAGAAGTTATTAATTGAATTTATCTAAAAGGTTTACAACACAAAGACTCTGCAGCTCCGGTGAGGCAGCCCCTGTTTAGCATTCCTGGTTAAAATGAACAATTCTAACCACTTTTAAAATAATATTTTTGTGTTACATTAACATGCATTTGCCAAGCAGGCTAGAATGCCAGCAAAGGGGTCTAAATTGAAACACTCCTTTCATCCTGGATAATCTTATAGGATACCGCCATCCGGGGGACATGTTGATTAAAGTTCTAAGTTAATTCTTTTTGGAGAGAAATCGGGGAAGGCCTTCTACTTGTGTCACAGAAATTAGGGAGTAGTCTAATATAGCAAGCATCAGAAAGACAGAGATCATCTTTAAGGTGAGCGCCGGGGCAGCTTTTCGAAATCCCTGAAGTCCTGATCTGCCTTGCTTGTCAGGCCTTCTCCTCACGACCTTGTCATGGGTGGGATCTCGTGTGCCGGCTCCCGGCATGTCTGACTCTTTGCGACCCCAGGGACTGTAGCCCGCCGGGCTCCTCTGTCCATGGGAGTTGTCCAGGCAAGCATACTGGAGTGGGTAGCCATGCCCTCCTCCAGGGGAACTTCCTGACCCATGGATCGAACCAGGGTCTCCTGCATTGCAGGCAGATTCTTTACCGACTGAGCTACCAAGGAAGCCCAGTAATATTGGAGTGGGTTGCCATGCCCTCCTCCAGGGATCTTCGCTGAGTCTCCCACGGCTCCTCCATTGGCAGGTGGGTTCTTTACCACTGTACCACCTGGGAAACCTTCTGCCTACTCTAGTTCAGGCTTTATTATTAGGCTTAAGCATTTGAAATTGCTCTTCTTAGAGGTGAAAAACAGTCAAATAGCAACAGTTTTGTTATCACTCAGTCTAATATTTTGGAGCTCTTTGAAGGATTTTATAGGTTTGGTCTTTGCCACCAAGCAGCCTTTCCCCTGCTTCCAAAACGCCTTTCCACATCGCAGGGTCAAGTCATTCATTTCATAAACAAGTATTTGCTAGACATGTCCTCTGTGGCAGATACAATGCCAGATGCTGGTACTGTAGCCGGGACTAAGTCACACAGAGCCCCCTGCCTTCCCATAGCCCACGGTTTACCACGGAGTCCGGCAAAGAACATCAGACAGTCATGGTACAATATGGACCAGGTGTCCAGGCAGCTCCCGGCAGGCGAGGCTGACTCCCCAGGTCTTCCATGAGAAGAGCCATGTCAGCTGGGACCCCAGGATAGGAGGAATTACCCAAGAAACAGAGGGTGTTCCAGGGAGAGAAAATAGCGTGTGAAAGCCTGGAGGTGAAGGAAACCGTGAAGGTGAGCTCCTTCAAGAAAATGAAAGAATTTTAACACATTGGAGCATGGACTGTGGAGGGGGAGCTGCCAGCAACAAGGTGGTGGTTATAGGGCTCCAGATGGAATGGGCCCTTTCAGCAACCCTTGCACAGGGCGCTGTATGCTGTAGTATTAATAACTTGATTGGCAAAGTGTGTTGTCCAGTCCAGGATATAGTTTCCTCTGTTAAATTAGAGGACGCAAGGAATGAGTGTGAATGTGTCAGTTTTGGGTGATATTGCAGGACATCCAGAGTAGGTGAAGTTGGTAGTATCCCAGGAGGGCCCACACCTGCTAAGAGGTCCAAAAGTGGTTTCACTGACTTCACCAAAGCACCCAGTTCAGTGTAGCTCAGAATTTTGCCTCAACATATTCATTTCCATCTTATGAGTCAGCAAAGGGAAAGGAATCTTCTCTGTATAAATATTCCTTGCCTCCAGTTCTGTTGGAATCTGGGTTTTCTGTGCAGCTGGAGATGGGATACTTGTACTCATTATTATGAAAAGTGCCACTTTGAACCTCAGAGTTGATATTCTCATTGACCCAAGTGAAGGCAATTCACTGCACTAAGAGATTCTTCCTGCTGATCTAGTAAGAGTAAAAGCAATTACTCTCAGCAAAGAGGGGAGGTGTGTATTTACACATACTCTGAGGAAAGGCGGGAGGAGTATTATTAATAACACAAGATATTTTCATTTACCTGAAGCCACACTAAAGAGAACCATTTTGCCTAGGCATTTGGTAAGAGTGAGGCGGAACAGGATTAAGTGTTTAATTAGAATGAAAGTCATTATAATGTTCTTATGTTTGGTGTTCACTTTTCAGACTGTCCAACAAAAATGCTTTTAAAATACTTTTCTTTCTTTCTTTCTTCTTTTTGGCTGTGTGTGGTCTCTGTTGCTGCAAGGGCTTCTCGTTGCTGAGGCTTCTCGTTGCAGAGCACAAGCCCTTGGGCACTCTGGCTTCAGGACTTGCGGCATGTGGACTCTGAAGATGAGCTCAATAGTTGTGGCTCACAGGGCTTAGTCGCTCCTCAGGATGTGGGATCTTCGTGGATCAGGGATCAAACCTGTGTTTCCTGCACTGCAAACATATTTACCACGAGCCACCAGGGAAGCCCCAGAAATGCTTTTAGATGCAGTTTGTTAAGACAGCTTGACTTAGAAGGAGTTTATTTGTCTCACATAGCAAGAAGCAGCTCTTACCTTGTCCAGAGGCTCAGCAATGTCAGGATTAACACCTATGCTATTTTCTTAGCCTTTTTCTCATGAATGTTGCCTCATGATCTCACAATGGCTGCTGCAGGCAGTAAAAACAAGACCCAGGGAAGGGGCGGTGCCATATCACTCATGCTTACATCTCATTGGCTAAATCTCAGTCACATGGCTATTTCTACCTGCAAAGGAAGCTGGGAAATTGAGTGTTTGACTTCTCCAATCTCTATAGTGCATGCAGGTAAAGAGAGATTAGAGCCCTATTAGAACAATTGCCACAGAAAAGGCAAAACTAATTTCTCAAAAGCTAATACTGATAGCTTGTAAATAAGGGCAGCATATCATTTAACAAGTTGAATCTTGCAACACACCTCATTGTTTCTTCTCTTTTAGGATGTGAATTTCTTTTGGTAACGATCACGTAGTTTGTAGCTATGTTAATTGGACACTTTCAAGTTATTTTGTTGTTTGGACATAGAGGTTAATATTTGATTTTGCTCTCTTAAATGAATTAATTTTCAGTTATAATACACTGAGAAAGAATGTTCTCAACCTTAAATGTGGTTTTATGTATTTAAAATGTGTTAATAAAAGATATATTTTATTAGGAACATAAATGGTTGGGGCTCCTAGTCATGCATTAAGGTGATGCTAAATATTCATTTCTCTGTGTTTCCCTCACACATTACAAAATATAGAAGCCAGTGAAAGCATTTTAGAGAGCTTCCATAAAATAACTATATATATTTAGAATTTTTTGTAAGAAATTAAAATATTCAGTCATTTGTAGAATGCAAAAAGACATCAAAAGGACCAAATTCAAGAACAATAGAGGAGAGATACGGCCTTCCACCACCCCCTTTGTTATCGCTTCTGTGAATCCACAGTTTTCTTTTCAGTTTCCTGGAAGGCAGCTTTGAAAGTCTGGCCTCATGCCACATCGATAAGCATTTACTGAGAACTGGTTTTGTGAATGGCATTATGTTAAAAAATATCTTGGCATAGATTGATACTGAACTCTTAGATATGGCAGCAGTCTTATAGCTTCAGCTTTGCTATGACATTAAAATGTGCCCTTTCATAGTTATTGCAGTCTATTTAAGAGAGCAGTGATATGTTAAATGAATTTTTACTCATAATAGACAATATTTTGATAAGCCTTTAAAAGTTAGATGTTGAACGAAAAAGGTAAAGTTTTACCATGCCAAATTGTGTTTTAATGTGGTATCTGTTTTCACATAAACATAGAAAATAAACCATACAGTATAGTTTGAAGTTGGATTTAGAATGGGAAGTATAGCAGTGTTTTTCACCTGGAAAAAATGGAAGAATGTGGCAAGAGAAACATATATAGTAAATGCTTATTTAATTAGAAACATTGAAATATTTAGGTTGAGTTTTAGATAGTAGAGAATCAGCATATACATGAAATAATACAGATTATGGTACTTTTTATTAGCTCTAAAGCATGTTTCACAGCTAGTAATAGTGTTTTATTAATAGTATGCACATTACTGTTTTCTTAGGTAAAAAGACAGCAGGTGTGGTTTTAAATGTATCCAAAATTGGACATTATTTTTCTTATTTGGCTTAGGTGATACTTTGGGCTATTTTGGTACCTGAGAAAGAAAGAAAGTGTTAGTTGTTCAGTCATGTCCAACTGTCTTGAGATCCCATGGACTGTAACACACCAGGCTCCTCTGTCCATGGGATTCTCCAGGCAAGAATACTGGAGTGGGTAGCCATTCCCTTCTCCAGGGGAATCTTCTTGACCCTAGAATCAAACCCAGGGCTTCTGCACTGTGGGTGATATTTTACCAGCTGAGCCACTAGGGAAGCCCTAGCACATGAGAGTCCTTTGTAAAAGGCATCAGTTATGTAGCTCCAGGTAACGTTAATACCAATAAAGCCTCTTTTTGCGTGACAGACTGGGCTGTTTCCTATTGTTCCTTGTTACCTGAGTTTTAGACATCTCATGCTCAAATTGTTTTTCCATAGCCGGTTAGTATTTTGAGAACAACATTCTCTTTTTATTTATTATTTATAGTATCTGTGCTGTGCTGTGCTTAGTCGCTCAGTCGTGTCGAACTCTTTGCAGCCCCATGGACTGTAGTCCACCAGGCTTCTCTATCCTTAGGGATTCTCCAGGCAAGAATACTGGAGTGGGTTGCCATGCCCTCCTCCAGAGGATCTTCCCAACCCAGGGATCGAACCCAGGTCTCCCGCATTGCGGGCGTGTTGCTTACTGTCTGAGCTACCAGGAGGCCCATTTGTATTGTAGAAATTCCTAATGTGGAATGTTTTAATGGGTTATTCCAACTTTCGTTTCTACTGTCTGTTAAAGGTAGTCTGTGGTCTTTCATTCACAATAAGGAGATTTTTGATCCACTTTGGAGATTTATTTTCCCCACTCAGATCTTTCATCTGCAGGTGTCTTGTTTCAGCCCTGCTGCTCTGCTGGGGGCCCTGCTTGATGAAGAACACATGATTGCACATGGCCGCGATGTTAGGGCCACCATCTGTGGCTGTGGAGCCCGGACCCACGGGGCCTGGCCTCGCTGGCACAATGGTGACATCACCTAAGCTGGCTAGCTCCAAGTGGAAAAGTCCAGAAAAGACAGTTTTTAAAAATCTAACAAGGTACATGTGCTTGCAGTGGATACAGCAAAAAGGGCCATGTAGAGTTTTGTTTGTTCTTGTTTTTGGAAATGGTTCCTTGTGGTGACAAGAGTGTTATTCTTGGTACCGTGTTCGTCCATGTGGTAAATTTAAAGGGACGTCTTGGCGCATGCCGTCATCGCTGAAATCAACAGCACAGCTCGGCTTTGTGATGCCAGGCATCTTCTTAGGTTCCTATTATGGTTCTTCAGACAAAATGATCCTTCAGACAAAAACAAATGAAAGTTCATATGATGGCTTGCATTTAATATTTTGGGTCATTTGCTTAGTAACAAAGAGAAAGAGCCAGTCCCAGGGCTGCTGTCCTGTGAAGTGACACCTCAGTCACATCTTTATCTTCCTCCTTGTGCTCTGAGGAAAGTGAAAGTGAAGGTTGCCCAGTCGTGTTCGACTTCTCTGCAAGCCCATGTCCATGGAATTCTCCAGGCCAGGATACTGGAGTGGGTAGCCTTTCCCTTCTCCAGGGGATCTTCCTAACCCAGGGATTAAACCCAGGTCTCCCACATTGCAGGTAGATTTTTTACCAGCTGAGCCACAAGGGAAGCCCAAGAATACTGGGGTGGGTAGCCTATCCCTTCTCCAGGGGATCTGCCCGACCCAGGAATCAAACTGGGGTCTCCTGCATTGTAGGTGGATTCTTTACCAACTGAACTACCAGGGAAAGACCTATCCAGTTTGTTCATATACATTGTAAACAAGAATAACAAGAGACGCTTGTTCCTTATTTTAAGTTAATATAAAAATTCAGATTTTCTTCCCCTTCTATAAAATTCATGTTTCAGATGAAATTTTTACTTGTTAGATGATTAAAAATATTTTCATTTGGCATCTTTGGAATTTTTAATGTTACAGGCATGAAATTTTATTACTTGCAGGTATTTGCAGTATGCTCTTCTAGTCCTGAAACAAATCCAGAAACTTAGATGCACTTCTATTATTTAGAAACAAATTGACGGAAAATTAGTCAGCAAATCGCCAGAACTGATACTTTCTTAAAAGTATTTCTGAAAAAAAAAAAAAACTTTCAAATGTAATGAATTTCTGTTAACTTGTATTTACAGTTAGTAGTCCATTTTAAGAACATGAGAAGTGTGCTTTTCTTTCCCTGCCAGCCACATGAAAAATGTTTAAGATCAAGTTTGGTTGGTTTTGCAGGAAAAGTTGTCTAAGCAATAATTATCCTGAAATAAGAGTATTTAATAGGAACATGCCTTCTATCCTGTAATCTACTTTTGAAATTAAAAAGTAAAACCATTTTACATAAGATACACGGCACTGCAGCCTGTCCGACAATCTAGTATTATAAAATTTTAATAGGTATCTTAAGGCACTTCTCCCTATCTGCCTCCAAAAGAATTAGCTTGGGTAATTTTAAAAGTCTAAACACTGTGCTTTTTTGAGCTTGAAATGTTCCACAGTAAGCAAATGCCATACCTACCTAGAAATAGAAAAATGCTACGTGTGGCTTCTAAATTATGATTACTAAGAACTCTTCTAGAGCAAACTCATAGTGAAAGGAATATTGAAAAGGTTTATATATAAATTTAAGCTAATGACGCTAATTTGTTTCTTAGCTTGTTTATTTAAATAGTGGTTAGATGCCACGAAGCAAGTGTCCTCGCCTTAACTGTAATATGCATGTTGTTAGGCTTGAGGGCTTCTTCCACTCTTGTCAAGGCGGATGCTAACTTCCTCCTTTCATACAACACTGAGTAATGATTTCTTATAAAATCTTGGTAAGACCATCTAGATTTCTGTGGATATACAGTTCATCCAGCTGGGAAAGTATGTGTTAATAGGCTTGTACTGTGTGTGCTGTGTTTAGTCATGTCCAGCTCTTTGTGACCCCATGGACTGTGGCCCACCAGGCTCCTCTGTCCATGGGGATTCTCCAGGCAAGAACATTGGAGTGGGGTTGGTGTGCCCTCTTCCAGGGGATCTTCCCAACCCAGGGATCAAACCCAGGTCTCCCGCATTGCAGGCAGATTCTTTACCATCTCAGCCACGAGGGAAGTCCTGGCTTATATTAGGGGCAGCATTTGGGACAAGGGGAAATAAAGAACTGATTTGTTCCTGGGGAAAACACCCCAGCTGACAAGTCCATTTGGAGAGTCTTATGGGGCTGGTGAGACTAGAATAGCATCTTTTTGGAGAATGAGGAGCAGAGTATTAGAGTGTCAGGATGCCTGCCCACTGGGTCCCTCTGCCCTCCCTCTGATTCTCACATGCTAATCTGCTCCTCTCTGTGTTACTTCCGAGCTGGAAACTGTGACTTACCCGGCATTCCTCTTGATCCAGCTGGTCGCTAAGGTGTCCTGTTCTGCCTCGTAAACACATTCGTCATTTCCTGCTGGTTCTCACTGCCCTGGCCATGAGTCCCACCTTTGCTCACCCCCCCCACCCCCCCAGATCTTCTCCTTCCCCTGTGTCTCCAGACCCTTGCTCAGCACTGCTCTGAGTCTCCTACCAGAGTAAACGTTGTATGGCACTCCTGTCTTGCCCCTGTTTATGCTTCCAGCCACATCATCTTACTTTTTTCGCTTTGCTGTCAGCACTGAGTGTCAGGACCTCCAGGGCTCCCATACTTCTCTGCCTTGGTGTTTTCTGCTCTCATATCTGTCTGCCAGACGTGCAAATGTCTATCCACGCTGTGTCTCCAGCACCCTTTCTTGCTGGTCGCAGATCCAGGTGTTTCTCCCCCGTCCTCTCACTGCGCTGTGTACATAATTCTCTTTCCTAATTATCATATGGCCATCGGTAGTGGCCTGTTTCTGTCTCTGCGGCAGAAAAGTCCCTTGAGGACAAGGACCAACTTGCTAGAAGCACATCCAGCGGACATTTACTGAATGCACAGGGGTCATGTGGGTCATCGTTTCAGAACTGGATGCTCCCTCTTATCAGAGCACGTGTTTCTAGGTAGTTCACATTTAAGACCTTGTTGTCATAGAATTTCCCCCTCAGCATAAACTGCCATCCTCAATTGCTGAGCAAACACTGACAGAATTAGATGAGGAGGTTCAGATTAAGGTAGAAAGACGGGAACCAGTTGTCTGTCCAAGCTGCTGGCCAAGCCTGTTAGCTCACTGCTTATGTTTTATTAACCCACAAGCCTTAGTTTTCAAGGCAGTAATGTAGTGGAAGGCACATCCCAGCTAGTGACTATCACCTTCACAGATAGCCGTGTGTGTGAGTTAAACAGGAAGAGCTGAATATCAGAAACAAGGTGTCTTCATGTATCTTTGTAGGGC
This sequence comes from Cervus canadensis, assembly GCF_019320065.1. Taxonomy (NCBI): domain Eukaryota; kingdom Metazoa; phylum Chordata; class Mammalia; order Artiodactyla; family Cervidae; genus Cervus; species Cervus canadensis. Next base: position 18,099,043 of record NC_057416.1, read on the forward strand.
ACCGCCCTCATACCTGCTTCCACCACCCCCAAAATACCAGGCAGGTCCACCTGCCCACAGCAAAGCCACACGGTAGATTTTGATAAATGTTTGGTGAGTAAATGAGTAAGAAATCAATAGGTATATGAAACAAATGTTAGTTACTGAAGGCTACGTGTAGTTTTTCATTCGAGTCAAGGCAACCTCTCCTTGTATGTCTTGTCTCTTGCTTGATTTTAATATTCAGAAAGCCAGCAGATTCTGTAAGTGGCTTGTTTTTGCCTTAGGATGGTTGTATCCTCAGCAGCTTAGGTTAGTCCCTGTCTGAATTGTTAAGTCTTTCTCTCAGAAATAAGTGTTTTGCCTTGAGGGTGGGGGTCCGTATGCCTGAGTGACTGAGCCTGAAACATGGGCCTGTTCTTCTTCCTTCAACTATTTTCTTTAAGAGGATGATAAATAAGTTCTTTAGGCTGGTTTGAAATTTTATTAAACTGAGATTTCTGAGTAGAAAGAACAAAGAGAGTAAACAGTGTTATCCAGCTATTTTTCAAATGAGCAAATGTTCTGGACTCAGGACTTTGGTTTTCCTGATGGAGGTTTCAGTTTCATTGGAATGAAGTCCAGGAAGGTCTGATCAGACACACAGTGGTAATTATCTTGCCAACATGCATCTGAATCTATGTGAAAGTTAACATTTAGTTTTAAGATTTCTGAGTAAGTTGATTCTTTGCAATTAGATAGCCTGTTAATGGAGATAATAAACGAGAGGTTTTTTTTTAGTTTTAAATAGTTGTATTATCAAAATGGTAACATGTTAATAAAGGGAACACAAGGGCAAAGTTTGGTTCATATTAAGCTGACTTGCTATTATAATAAATCCAGTAGGATTTAAGGGAAACTCTTTGTTTTTTGGCATTATGAGGTACTCTGTTTGTGAGCACTGGGGCTTTGAGCATCATTGGAGATTTTTGCATCATCTCTGATCTTCCAGTGGTCCAGGAGTGAGGAGAGAGGGAAGGATGCTCAAACTGGGTCATCAGCTGTCATGTGGTACAGCTGTATCCTCAGGGAGCGCAGTATATGGAGCGGAAGATTGAGGTCACAGCTTGCTTTTCCAGCTCTAGGTAGAGGGCAGTCTGTATGCTTATTTGCTCTTAGGTTAAAACTTGAAGATATGTAAATCTCTTCTGAGAATTCACGTTCAATAGAAGCTGCATTATTTAGATTTCTGCCCAGATTCCCCATGGAAAAAACATGGATTGACTACGTTGGCTTGATGGTTAAGTGTTAAAGATTGAAGCTCAGAAGTCATTTTAACCACCTTTAAAAAATACTACATTTTAATTTTGAGTAGTAATATATTTGTTGTAGTTGTTTTAGTCACTAAGTCATGTCTGACTCTTTTTGTGACCCCATGGACTATAGTCCAACCTCCTCTGTCCATGGGATTTTCCAGACAAGAATACTGGAGTGGGTTGCCATTTTCTCCTCCACAGGATCTTCCCAACCTAGGGATGGACCCTGAGTCTCCCACATTGTGGGCAGATTGGTTCAGTTCAGTCGCTCAGCCGTGTCAGACTCTTTGCAGCCCTATGAACTGCAGCATGTCAGACTTCCTGTCCATCACCAACTCCCAGAGCTTGCTCAAACTCATATCCATCAAGTCAGTGATGCCATCCAACCCTCCCATCCTCTGTCGTCCCCTTCTCCTCCCTCCCTCAATCTTTCCCAGCATCAGGGTCTTTTCCAATGAGTCAGTTCTTCACATCAGGTGGCCAAACTATTGGAGCTTCAGCTTCAACATCAGTCCTTCCAATGAATATTCAGGACTGTTTTCCCTTAGGATTGACTGGTTTGATCTCCTTGCAGTCCAAGGGACTCTCAAGAGTCTTCTCCAACGCCACAGTTCAAAAGCATCAATTCTTTGGTGCTCAGCTTTCTTTATAGTCCAACTCTCATATCCATACATCTACTACTGGAAAAACCATAGCTTTGACTAGATAGACATTTGTAGGCAAAGTAATGGCTCTGCTTTTTAATATGCTGTCCAGGTTGGTCATAGCTTTCCTTCCAAGGAGAAAGGGTCTTTTGATTTCATGGCTGCAGTCACCATCTGCAGTGATTTTGGAGCCCAGAAAAATAAAGTCTTTCACTGTTTCCATTGTTTCCCCATCTATTTGCCATGAAGTGATGGGACCAGATGCCATGATCTTAGTTTTTGGAATGTTGAGTTTTAAGCCAACTTTTTCACTCTCTTCTTTCACTTTCATCAAGAGGCTTTTTAATTCCTCTTCACTTTCTGCCATAAGGGTAGTGTCATCTGCGTATCTGAGGTTATTGATATTTCTCCTGGCAATCTTGATTTCAGCTTGTGCTTCAGCCAGCCTGGCATTTCGCATGATGTACTCTGCATATAAGTTAAATAAGCTCAGTGACAATATACAATCTTGATGTACCTTTCCAGATTTGGAACCAGTCTGTTGTTCCATGTCCACTTCTAACTGTTGCTTCTTGACCTGCATACAGATTTCTCAGAAGGCAGGTCGGGTGGTCTGGTATTCCCATCTCTTGAAGAATTTTCCACAGTTCGTTGTGATCCACACAGTCAAGGCTTTGGCATAATCAATAAAGCAGAAGTAGATGTTTTTCTGGAACTCTCTTGCTTTTTCTGTGATTCAACGGATGTTGGCAATTTGATCTCTGGTTCCTCTTCCTTATTTAAATCCAGTTTGACCATCTGGAAGTTCACGGTTCACGTACTATTGAAGTCTGGCTTGGAGAATTTTGAGCATTACTTTCTGGCGTGTGAGATGAGTGCAATTGTGTGGTAGTTTGAACATTCTTTGGCAGATTCTTTACCACTGTGCCGTTAGGGAAGCCTGCAATGTATTTACCTTGTGGTTTAAAAGCATTTAAAAATGCACTAGAACACCTTTATATCTATCTGGTTCCTATTGTCTTCTCTGAAAAGGTAAACATTGTTAGTCCTTTCATATATATTATATGAAAGCTTTGTTATGAATTTATAAGCAAAAAAGTACATACCTCTTGATACAGTGAGACGCATCATCTACATTGCTCTTGACCATGTTTTTTTCATTTAACAGAGAGCTTCCTATTTGTGTGTTACAGCTGTGATGTTCCATTGTATAAATGTACCATACATTTAAGCACACCTCTACTTATGGACAGGCTTCCCTGGTGGCTCAGATGGTAAAGAGTCCACCTGCATTGTAGGAGACCTGGATTCAATCCCTGGGTTGGGAAGATCCCCTGGAGGAGGGCATGGCTACCAACTCCAGAATTCTTGCCTGGAGAATTCCGTGGACTATGTAGTCCATGGGGTCGCAAAGAGTCGGACACGACTGAGCCGCTAAGCACAGCTCAGCATGACAGGTTCTGCTTATTTGGGCTTCCTTGGTGGCTCAGCGGGGAAAAAATCAGCCTGCATTGTGGGAGACCTGGGTTCAATCCCTGGGTAGGGAAGATCCCCTGGAGAAGGGAGCGGCCGCCCACTCCAGTATTCTGGCCTGGAGAAATCCATGGACTATATGGTGCATGGGGTCACAAACAGTCATACACAACTGAGTGACTTTGACTTCACTTCACTCCTGATGGACATAGGGGCTGTTTTTTTTCATCTTTTCTCTGCAAGCAAGTTTGCATTAAGACCCCTTATTAGGTGTCATTTTAACCCTGTGTAGGATTCATAAGAGAATATATTCTTCCCTACTAGCTGTGAATCCAAGAGTTTGTGCCAGGATGTGTTAGAGAACTCTTATCAGCAGGTTTTATGTTCTTAAACATCCATCTGGGGTATGACACTACGCAGGCAGACATCATCAGAGTCATTTTAAATGTCTGAATGAGATTCTCCACGGTAGAATTGAAAACTGCATCATGACGTCCATGATAATTTCCGATGATTTCTATTACTTCCTGGGGCAGAGTGGTGTTTGAATTTTAGGTGTGGTGTTTGGGGTTTTCATGGCTGGACATTTAGGAACCGTTGTTGGTATGCGAGGTTTCCTACTTTGAAATTCCAGTTCTATGGCCACTAAGAAAGCCTGAGAGAAAAAGAAGCTGGTACCTGGAGAACTTGAGTTTTCCTGAAGCAGTGGGTTACCTGCCACCCCCCCGCCCCCGCCCCAGTTCTCTAGTTAGAAGGAGTTCACACCCTGACCCTGAACTGCGGCTGAAGGTGAAAGAGTAACCAGGCAAAACACAAATGAGGAAGCAGCTAAGAACCAGAGATGTGCATGATTGGGATGCAGACTTGGACACTTGATGTTTTCCATGGTTGTTGTTCAGTCGCCAAGGCTTCCTGGCTTCCCTGCCTTTCGCTGTCTCTTGGAGTTTGCGCAAACTCATGTTCACTGAATTGGTGATTCCATCCAGCCATCTCATCCTATGTCACCCCTGTATCCTCCTGCCCTCAATCTTCCCCAGCATCAGGATCTTTTCCAGGGTGTACCTCAGTAAAAACTACATAAGTTCATTTAGAGTGATTTTAGCAGTGTTCCAAATATAGTGTCAAGTCCTAAATTTTCTAAAATTTCAAAAACAGATATGCCTTGACACAACTATTTCAAATGCGACAAATAGGATTTTCATAAGCACAAATGCCATTATTGTGTGTGTGTTCATTTCTGCTGTGCGGCAAAGTGACTGAGTTATATATACATATATATGTATGTTCTTTTTCATAACAAATGCTATTTTGTTACCAAAAGCTAAAGCAAATATAATATAGGAAATGTATAATAAAGGAAATATAATAAAGGAAACGTATAGATACCAACTCACTTGTGGATCTAAGCCATCTGAATTCAGCCACAAACTCAGGAGTGGCTTACACTGTTGCATGGCCAGATCTGGGAGAGAAAAAAAAACAACTATTACTAAGTGTTGGTCGGTCCCAGGGAAAGGGGGTCAAAAGGTACAAACTTGGAGTTATAAAATAAGTATGTCATGGAGATGTACAGAATGGAGACTGAAATTGAAAACACTGTATTGTTTTTTTAAAAGTTGCTAAGAGATTATATCTTTTTTTTTTTTTTTTTGTCATACATTGATATGAATCAGCCATAGATCTACACGTATTCCCCATCCCGATCCCCCCTCCCACCTCCCTCCCCACCCGATTCCTCTGGGTCTTCCCAGTGCACCAGGCTCAAGCACTTGTCTCATGCATCCCACCTGGGCTGGTGATCTGTTTCACCATAAATAGTATACATGCTGTTCTTTTGAAATATCCCACCCTCACATTCTCCCACAGAGATTATATCTTAAAAGTTCTCATCACAAGAAATTTTATGTATGGTGACAGATGTTAACTAGATTTATTGTGGTGATAGTTTTGCAATATAGAAATATATTGAGATATATATGGTGAACCATGTTGTACACCTGAGACTAATATAATGTTATATGTCAGTTATATGGGAAAAAATGTCAAATTAGATTTCAGATGGTAAAAAAAAATTGTCTTGGGAATTTGAAGCCTTTAACAAAATTTAGCAAGGTAAAATACAAAAAACATTGTAATGGGTTCAGAAGCTTAATTCAACTCTTATGTTTTAAACACTTTTTCAAAATATTGACAGATGCTCAACACAATGTAAATATATTATTTCAAAATCTATGTCCATTGAGAAACACTAAAGTTAATCTCTTTGGACCAAGAAAAGATAAGTTGATCTCCCTATGTTTGACATAGTGTTAGAAATGGAATTAACCATTCAATGAGAAAAACAGATAAATATAAAAGAAAGTATATACATATAATAAGGAATTTAGCCAAACAATGATACTAAGAAAATAATTTCTGTAGATTTGTAAATTGAAAGTGTTGATAATCCAGTTAAAAATTTTTAGTTTCTCAAGGAGCCAAACATAAATATTAATACTTAGCTGCTGCCCAACTTTAGCATAAGAGATAATTTGAAGAACAAAAATTTTGATGCTATGGAAAGAGTACCTATATTTTCATCCTGAGTATAAAAAACATTGCTTAATAAATTAATTTACATTTCATATTTTTCCTTAGAAATAACTTATTAGCACAGGACTAGTTAATACTAAAATTCCCCCTAGAAACTAACTAGGCAAGCAACTTAATGTTTTCTCCAAAAATGTTAATATAAAAGCTCCATTTCTTGATTTTATAAATAACCATATCTTAATGGTTTAAGAACTGATATTGTATTACATAATAAAATTGATTAGCATAGAAATCCTAGAAAGAGAATGAAATGTTAAGGATTCAAGAAATATTAACTTCAGAGCAGTAAAGGATAAATGAATACATATTTCAGTAAGTACTGGGAAGACATATGCTATGATATCAGTCAGGAAAGTGAACCTATATCTACATACATTGCAGTGGAAGCTCTGGATGGTCAAGGATTAAAAGAAGTTTTTTGCTCTTCTGTTTGTTTGTATAAAAGTGTATCAAAAGGGATATAAAAGGTAGGTATTTACCAGTATGTAGGTTTATTGAAATGAAGAGTTAGCAGATAATGGGCTTGGGTGAATTAAGTAACATTTTGTTAAGATTCCTGCATAAATGTTTATTTTTGGTTATGTAACAATATTACATCTCCACCCTATCTCCACTTTCCAGAATGGGTGGGAACAGAAGCCTAGGTTCTTGTCTGCCCTATGGACGCTGCCTTCGCCCAGGTTAGGCCCTTCACATCCGTGAACTTTGCCTTGCTATGGAGGGCCACTGAGAGGATTTATTAACTGTCTGGCTGCACTGGGTCCTAGTTACAGTCTGTGGGATCTTAAGTTCCCTGCCCAGGGATGGAACCTGGGTCCCCCGCATTGGGAGCCTGGAGTCTTAGCTTCTAGACCACCTGGGAAGTCTAAGTATTTTTACAACACAGTATTTTAGTCATTTTAGAAGTGAGAATTATCAAGTATTAATACAAATACGAGTTGTTTAACCATGGAAAGCTACCATAGAAAAGGAGAGCCCTTTTCCTGTTTGTTTGGGTTTTTTTAACTTAAAGAATATTGAATGTATTTTCCCACTGGTTTTTGGGACATGAATACTGAGGTTTCTTTATTTTCCTTCTAGAAATCACTGTCTTCTTCTAAAAAATTAGAGAAAGTAGTCACCATCTATAAAATGGTCTCAGGTTTATCACCACAGAATGTAGACACTCTAGGGAATGCCTGTGAGAATAAAGAAATATTTATATTTTTTAGTTTCTTATGACTTTATTTTTTCAGATTTACATTTGATTATTTAGACTACTCATTTTAAAAAGTTAAGCAGCTTGCTTTCCTCTTTTTCCAATTCTGTTTGATATTTAAAGTGGCCGAGACATTTGGAATGGTTCCAAGATGGAACAGTTTTTCTGTATAAAATAGAGTGATTCCCAGGGCACTCTGACAGAAAGTGAGCAGTCACTTAGCCTCATAGATGGATTTGGAGTATTATCATGTGCTTCTTAAAAAACAATTTTTTAAAACCATATTATTGCTTGAAGGGGAAAAAGAAACAACAAAGCCTGTATTTGATAGAAAACAGAATAGTATAGTCAAGGGTATTATACTCGGGGCTTCCCTGGTGGCTGAGTGGTAAAGAATCTGCCCGGCCAGTGAAGGAGACACAGGTTCGATCCCTGGTCCGGGAAGATCCCACATGCCACGCAGCAGCTAAGCCTGTGCACCACAACCCCAGAGCCAGGGCTCTGCAGCAAAAGAAGCCACCACAATGAGAAGCCTGCACAGCAACCAAGACCCAACATAGCCAAAAATAAAAATAAATAAAAGTATTTTATGAAGAGTATAAAACTCTCGTTGAATCATTTTGCTATACACCTGAAACTAACACAACATTGTAAATCAACTATAGTTCAAAATAAAGTAGGAAAAAAAAATTCTTTTTTTAAAGTATAGTCCGCTTAGCAGTGCATTTAAAGATCAGGGGTTAAATGTGAGTCGATTCTCACTGTATATGTGGCGATTTATCAGGGATTAGGAAATGACTCATGTACAGTCTAAATCTTGGTAACGCACCAGGCCATCAGCAGGGAGAGGAGAGGAAGTTGATAGGAAACATATAGGAAGAGGGAAAGGCATTAACAGTTCGGTCATTTGTGTGTGTGAGTGTTTGCAGCCAGTCTGAGTCAGAGCCTCCAGTCAGGGTACTTGTCACAGCAGGTTTCTGTACCACTTTACCTGGAAAATTAGAAACCATGAAGTCAGCATTGTTTTTCACACAGTTTTCCATGTTTCTGGATTGGTCAGTCCATCTGCTTTATACCTCTCATTCTCTGCCCCGTATACATCCTTTTAAGTCAGAACTAAAGCCATCATCTGTGGGTCTAGTTCCAGACATACAGATATCCAATTAATCCCCGTTCTCATCCATATGCTTTTCTTTATAAACGTAGCCGAAACACTCTTCTGTGGCTTCTTTAGTGTTTAGGGAACCCAGATGGTGTTGGTTAGGAAAATGAAGGTCACGTGTTTTCCTACCTATATCCATTCCTTTTGCAGTTGAAAAGGGCAGACAGAAGAGTCCCCGAAGTCTGTGCATCCAGACCCAGACATCCCCAGATGTGCTGTCCTCTGAAAAAGCACTTGAGTTGGCTCAGTATAAAAGCAAATGTGCGAAGCAAAGTGGAATTATCCTGCAGCTCAAGCAGCTTCTTTCCCTGGGCAACACCAAATTTGAGGCATTGACGGTCGTGGCTCAACACCTGCTGTCTGAGGTAAGGACACAGACCCTCTAAACAGCCTTCTCACTAAGGTGGGGGCGGGGAGGGTGGACGGGATGTGCGGTGCCCACGCTCCTATCTTGTGAGTATCTTTAAGTGAATGATCGGTAAGATTGGGGCTTCCCAGGTGGCGCTAGTGAAGAACCTGCCTATTTGCAGGAGACATAAAGAGACCAGGGTTCAATCCCAGGGTCAGGAAGACCCCCTGGAGAAGGGCATAGCAACCCACTCCAGTATTCTTGCCTGGAGAATCCCATGGACAGAGGAGCCTGGCAGGCTACAGTCCACGGGGTCACAAAGAGTTGGAGACGACGGAAGCAACTTAGTATGCACCCAATTATGCTTTTGTCAACTCACCTGATACCTAGAGTCATTGTAGAGTCTAGATTTCTAGAAATTTGGGCTTGAAACATTTCTGAGCCCTTCTCTTTCTCCTCTGGAATCTCTTAGACCCACAACAGTGAAAACATAATTGCCTGTTCAACTACTATACACCTCTAGGCTATATTAGCACTGCGGATAAAAAAAAAATTCATCAGCTGATCTAAGAAAGAAACGAAATTTTATTTGAGCCAAACTGAGGATTTTAACCTGGGAAGAGCATCTCGGAAAGCTCCGAGGACTGTTCCACCCCCTTGGAAGTCGTGTGCATGGTTTTTGAGACACGCTTGACAGTTTACACAATCCAGGTCTGCAAGAACAAAGTGTTAGGTCATGTGAGCCCTCACAGGCTCTCAGGGAATGTTATCTTTGAGGAGTTGCCTTGCTGATGCTAGAATGGTGCTCTTTATAAAGGCTGAGCAGGTATTTCTGCTGATGGGGGAGGTCTGGCCGATGCATAATGCAGATACGCAGCGCACAGTGGAGGGAGAAGGAAGGCCAAAGGACCAAGAGCATTTTATGTTTAAACTTTTCTTGCCTTGCCATACAATAGGACTTTTATTTCCCAGCATTAACTTTTTCTTTTCACTTCATGTTTTATCGAACTATGTGTAGCTTTCCATACCACACAGTGAGCTTAATAGTTTGAAAATGAGAATGATTATAGGTCAAATTTTTGAGATAACTCTCAGTGTTGGTGAAAGGATTCTTCAGAATTTTCATCCATTCCTAAGATAGTGTGTGGTACAACAAACATGAAACAGATTTTCTTTGCTTACTGACTCTTCCCCTGATAAGGATGTCAGTTCAGGAACTAGTTAAAATTCATTGAGAAAACCAAGTTTCTATGAACATATGTTACTGGCATAGCATCAGAAAGTTAATTATTTAAGGGGAAATACTGGGATGAGAATGTAACTTGAGCTCTCTAGGTATTTTTAAATCACTGTTTTAAAGACAAGGATACAGGACATCTCAGGAGGAAAACTGTTCAGTTTGCCTGTTCTGTAGTTCAGTTCAATCCAACAAATCTACACTCATTTCTTAGGCTACTCTGATGTGATCGTCTGTCTAGGGTAGGGGAGACAGAGGAGAATGAGACTTATTCTGTGCCTTTGACAAGCTTCCAGGCTAGTAGACAGTTTAGATCAGTATTTGGTAAACATTTTACAGCTTTGTTCATATATATATATATATATATATATATATTTTTTTTTAAGGACTTCCGTGGTGGTCCAGTGGTTAAGACACTGCTTCCAATGCAGGGGGCATGGGTTCCATCCCTTGTTAGGGAACTAAGATCCCACAGTGCAGCCTATATATATGTGCTGCACTCTATCTATATATACACACACACACTCTCTCTCTATATATGTATATATACACACACACATATATATACACACACACATACATTATATATTTATGCATATATGTCTGTCTATATATACTCTATGTGTCTGCATATATATATATATACACACACATCTTTCACTGAAGAACACATCTTCAGCTCTAAGAATTAAATAAGCTGTTCAAAATTTGTATCCATTGTAACCAGCGATGGGAGAGCATGAATTCTGATTTCTGGTTCTATGCACTTTTTACTTACCACTCTTTTTTTGAGATGGAGATGTAGACATTTATCTAGTTTTAAATTACAGTGTGTGTGTGTATATATATATATATATATATATATATATATATACACATACATCTTTTTTTGAGATGGAGATGTAGACATTTATCTAGTTTTAAATTACAGTAGCATACAGTATTTTTATGGTTTTTGGTGTCTGTGTCTAAATATTTATTTGCACAAATTTTTCCCATTAGAGTTGTCCTTCAGGAACATTATGCTACTGATTTGAACAATAAAATGTTACACAAGTAGAATAAGGAATATGGACCCACTAAAATGTAGTGAGTAATAGGAAATTGCCTTTGTGGTAAATATGGAATGATTAGACACTCAGAACATATCTATATGTCTCATTTCTAAGTGTCCTGTAAAAAAGTTAAAACAATACTTTCAGGTATTTCATAAATACTCTTTTAAAAAAAACAGCTTAGGCTTATATTCTATATGTCTCTCTATCAGTTGTCTTCCTGTGAGCTCAAAAGGGTAGGTATTTTAGTCATTATTATAAGATTTGGGAACAGAGCTAAATTCTTTCTCAAGGCAACTTAGCAAATCAGTAAGAGGTACACACTAGAAAAAAAAATCCTATTGTTTCCCTTCTATGATACCCAGTTGGCATTCAGCTACTATAGTATTTCATATATTTCTTATCATGCTGACAGAACCACTGTGGTATAATCAAGACATATGATAGTTTTCTCTTCTTAGCGGGTGAAGAAGCAGTTCTAAGAATTAAATAAGCTGTTCAAAATTTGTATCCACTGTAACCAGCGATGGGAGAGCATGAATTCTGATTTCTGGTTCCATGCACTTTTTACTTTACTACTCAATATTCTATGCTATTAGACAAAAATTTTTAAATGTATAGGTTAAATTCTGTTTCATCTAATGGAAATCTGTTATTGTTTTTAGAATCTTGACTTAACAGTACCCCATGGTTTTTAGTTAAAACTCCTTCATCTTCAGTATTTTTGTTTTTCTTTATTATGTAAGAAGGGAATTCGAGAGTTGGTTTATATAACCAAGTAAGCTAAATTGGAAAGTACATAATTATTAAATGTAGGGAACAATTTGTCTGTTTAGAGATAAGCCAATTATTTACTATATCTAGCCTAACAACCCCACGTTCAACTCTTCTGGCTCCTTTGTCTCCCACATGAAGGCAATCAAGTCTGATGAGTTAGTTCTCATCCCACTGTTTCTCCCTTTCCTTCATCCTCTTTTCCATTTCTCCTGCTGCCAACCTTGTTCAAGCCCTGGATAAACGATCTGCTAGATTATGATAGTAACTTGTTAACCAGTCTTCAGGCTTGCACTCCTTCCCCTATAATCCATCTCAAGCAATGCTAGTAGATTGATTTTTCCAAAGCACTCCTTCAGTGCTTCTCGACTGTCTATATGGCTGACCTTCCCAATATGGTAGCCACTAGCTTGAAGACACCATTGAGCATTTAAAGCTTGTTATTGTTCAGTCGCTAAATCATGTCTGACTCTTTGCAACCCCAGGGACTGCACCACACCAGTCCCCTCTGTCCTCCACTATCTCCCAGAGCTTGCTGAAATTCATGTCCATTGAGTCAGTGATGCCATCCAACCATCTCATCCTCTGTCGTCCCCTCCTCCTGCCCTCAATGTTTTCCCAGCATCAGGGTCTTTTCCAAGGAGTCAGCTCCTTCGCATCAGGTGGCCAAAGTATTGGAGCTTCAGCGTCAGTCCTTCCAGTGAATACTCAGGGGTGATTTCTTTTAGGATTGACTGGTTTGGTCTTGTTTGATTTGAAGTGTAGCCTGGCTGAATTGAGATATGCAGTCAGTATAAAATACACCTGGATTTTGAAGACCATATGAAATATCTCATTAATAATTTTTCTATTGACTGTATGTTGAATTGATAATTTGGATATACTGGGTTAAATAAAATATATTGTCAAATTTTAGTTTAACTTTTAAACTTAAAAAATGTGGCTACTAGGAAATTAAAACTGCCTCCATGGCTCACATACTTCTTTTGAATGACTCCAGTATGTAATGGGGAATATAAAATTCTCTCTATAATTTGGCAGAAGCTGCCCATTGCAGTCCTCCCTCACTGCCTGTGTGCTCCCGCTGTATCATCAGGAAGGTAGAGGAGAAACAGGAAGGGATTAACATTTGTTGAGTATTTACTAAGACCCATTCTCACTTATTAATAAGATCCTCTCCAAAAACACAATTTGGAGTTTATAAGTAAGAAAATTGAGCCATAGAGCTGTTAAGTAACTTGACTATCATCAGAGAGCTGATAAGAGGGGGACCAGGACTTGAACCAAAGACTAGGTCTCTATGAACTCAAAATCCCCTACAGGGACTTCCCTGGTGGTCCTGTGGCTAAGACTCTGAGCTACAATGCAGGGGGACTGGTATACTGAAGCTGAAGTTCCAATACTTTGGCCACCTGATGCAGATGGTCAGGGAACTAGATCCTGTGTGCCACAACTAAGACCCAGCACAGCCAAACGAATAAGTAGTTGTTTTTTTTGTTTGTTTTTTTAAAGAAAAGAGAGGGAAAACCATGTCCATCACCTTGTTCAAATCCTCTACAAACTTCCTGCCCTTTTTCATCCTTTGTTTAACACCATTAGTGGGTTACCACCCTTCTCCCTAATACCTGTGTGTTCAGATCTTTCTTGCAGTAGCATCCCATTGCTACCTGGATTTACTTTACCTGGATTCGTTATACAAATTGCCAAAGTTAAAAATGCAAATTCAGTAATGAGGCGGCCCTGCTTTCTGCGCCCCTCGGTGAGCAAAGGCACAGGAGTGCCTGTGGGGTGGACGACAGGAGTCTCCCCTCACCTGTGTTCTCAGTCCCTCTGTACCCCACGTGGCATGCCCCTGCCGCGCTCCGTGTGGTCCTGGCATTTCAAGATACTTTCCTCCCACATGACTTGGCCCCTAAACACAAGCCAAACATTCTGTCAGTTGCTCGGCTGTAGAAGGATTAGATCCAGTAACAGAGAAAACATTTCATTGGGTCGGGCACCCTGAGAGATGCTTTCATCCACAGCAGGGCAGACCCAGTGAGCTTCATGGCTTCCTGTACTGTCCGTGAATTTCATCTGACATCCAATTTGTACGGTCCTAATGCCCATATATTGTGACTCCATTGAATTTCTTAAAACTCAGCTCAAAGACACTCTTTTATGAAGACTTTCCTGGTCCTTCTAATTCTGTTTTTTTTTGTTATTTGTTTTTTAATTAAAAAAAATTTTTAATTGAACTATAATTGCTTTACAGTGTTGTGTTAGTTCTGCTCTACACTGTGAATCAGCCGTATGTATACATGTACGCCTTTCCTCTTGAGCCTGCCGCCACCCCAGCCCTCATCCCACCCCTCTAGGTCATCACAGAGCACCATAGCTCTGTTTTACCTACTCTCTGGATTCTAGGAGCGCGTACATTTCCCTGGCACACACTACTTATTCTTGTTGTTCAGTTGCAAAGTCATGTCTTGACTCTTTGCGACCCCATGGACTGCATCACACCAGGCCTCCCTCTCCCTCATTATCTCCTGGAGTTCACCCAAGTTCATGTCCATTGACTCAGTGATACAATCCAACCATCTAAGCCTCTGCTGCCCTCTACTTTTACCTTCAACCTTTCCCAGCATCAGAGTCTTTTCCAATGAATCGGCTGTTTACATCACCATTTTGCAGCTGTTTTTACAGTAAAGCATCTGCCTACAGTGGGGGAGAGCTGGGTTCGATCCCTGGGTTGGGAAGATCCTCTGGAGAAGGAAATGGCACCCCACTCCAGTACTCTTGCCTGGAAAATCCCATGGATGGAGGAGCGTGGTAGGCTACAGCCCATGGGGTTGCAAGGAGTCAGACATGACTGAGCAACTTCACTTTACTTTTTAAGATAGGCAGCTCACTGAGAGCAGAATCTGTGTCTGCTGCTTTCTTAGGGAACCACCCCGCTGCCATGGCAGTGCCTTATACATAATAGACACGGTGGTGCTACTGATAAAGAACCCGCCTGCCAATGCAGGAGACACGGGTTTGATCCCTGGGTCAGGAAGATGCCCTGGAGGAGGAAATAGCAACCCACTTCACTATTTCTGCCTGGAGAATCCCACGGACAGAGGAACCTGGCAGGCTACAGTCCATAGGGTCACACAGAGTGGAACACAACTGAAGGGGCTTAGCAGGCAGGCATGTGTATCTGAATGAACAAATAGGGCAATAAAGAGGGTGGAATCCCAGATGTAAAGTGAACTTATAAAGTCTTGACGCAAATGTTCTTTGCTCTTTTCTAGCTCTTTATAATCAACCAGCAAATATTTACTGATTGCCTAATGTGTGCAGGGCACTGTTAAAAATATAGTTGGGAAGGAAAGATACAACAAAGGGGGAAATTAAGCACTTTTTCCCCCCAAATTTTTACTTAACCTTTTGGTTCTCTTATGCCCATTATAGAAGTATTGCTAAGTTTTTCTAAATAGTTTCAGAGCATTGAATTGTATGTAAAAGTGGTTGGAAGCCTAGAACTATCACTTATCCATTTGTTGCAAGTCTATTTAATGACTATGACTTTACCACTTTGGTAGTAGACATCATTCATTAGATATCATCATCATTTCCCCTGGAGGAGGGCATGGTAACCCACTCCAGTATTCTTGCCTGGAAAACCCCACGGACGAGGAGCCTGGCGGGCCCCAGTCCATGCGGTCGCAGAGTCAGACACAACTTAGCAACTAGACAACTACAGCAATCATTCATTACAGAGTAGAAGTTCTAATGCTTGTCTAATGAATCTGGTAGCCAATACCACACTTTCTGTTTCTCAAAGGACACACTGTTTTAGTTTTAGTTTGGTCTGACTCTTGGTTTATCCTTGCATAGCTGTTAAGTGTTCTGTGCATGCAGGCCAAGTGAAGGACAGTGTTGATGGCAGTAATCCCAATTTCTCCATAGAAGTTTCCAGGTACCCACCCCACCCCCCACCCCCAAACTTCTGACCAGTTATGCAGTGTGCCTCCAATATTTTTGAAAGTGGAATCTAATGCAAAATGGCACAAGGGTGAATTTTGAATGACACTAGCACTCTAAAAGTAAAAATGTCTCAGACCCAGAAAAGTGGACACAATTCATTGTGTAGTAGTGGGGATGGAGGAGGTCAGAGAGAGCCTCCATCTGAGCCATCAGACCTGACTCTTTGCTGCAAAGTTCCTTGTGCTGTTGACTGCTCCCAAGCTAGCAAATCAAGGCTCACCGATGGGACGACAGCCAGAGACTAAGCGCCTGTGTCCCGGGGACTCCTAATTAAATTATGGTGAGTTCATGTTTTTTCTCCCCCTTGGAGCACTTCATATCTTTAATGCATGAGCATAAAAGCACTTTTTTTCCAACCAGATTCCCACCTCCCTCTCCACCCCCCCCCACCACATTGTGTGAAATTCTGCATGTTACAACACAAAGAGAATTAAATAATCTTGTTATCTGGACCATAAAGGTCTAAGACAGAAACACTGATATAGGAGCAGCTAAACAAAAAGAAACAGGCAATCAATATCTAAGTGACAAAATGCATTTTGTCATCTACAAAGGGTAAATGTCTTAAAGGGCAAGCTCCCAGGGGAGTCAGATAGAAACTAACACTGAACATATGCTTATCATGATACGGGTGCTGGGGTCGACGTTTCACATTGGATCAAAAACCCTTGGTTCTTCCATTATCCAATACGCCGGTCCCCCGTATGAGGTCATCTGCCTTGAATTACGGGGCCTGGATGTTTTAGTTCTACATGGGCCCCAATCTTCTTTCAGACATTGTTCCCATGTCTTCAATTTTTTCCCTTATTTTCCCCAGCATCTGGAATGGTACTTGGTTAATTGGCACTGAGTAATAACTTGCCAACCAATTCAGAAGGATGAATGTCCTGTCTAGGCATGTGGGGGAAGGGAGTGGTATCTGTGATTGACTGTTAGTCTTCCCTAAAGGCTTATAAAATGGGTCAATTACAGAAGACCAGGCATTCCAGCTTGTGGAGATGGGACATGCATGGCAAACCTGACTTAGAGGAGGAGTGGGTCATCTAAACAGGAGCTGGGTGAGTGAGGTTCATGGAAGGTTTTTTTTCTTTTTTTTTCTTTTTTTTTTTTAGTGAAACAACTAAAGTGTTTACTAGAAAAAGAGTACCTTTGGATAGACACATGGGAGGGCTCAGAAAGAGAGCGGCCTGTGGAAGTTTATTCTTTATGCACTCAATGGAGGACTCTCATTGAGCAAGGACACTTATACGCACCAAGAATATGGGATGAAAATCTACTAATCCTCTGCAAAACAGTGTGGAGGAAGGCTTTCCATAGTTGAGGATGGGATTGGCAAGGATCAGGATTAGAATGAAGGCAGTATTAATAGAAAAAGTGCAATGGATTCAAGACACATTGGGAAGAAAGAACAGACTGACTTTGGTGCAGCCCATTAAAGAAGAGTCCAAAATGACTTCATGAATTTTCCTGTTACTATCACTGGGATTGCCAGAGGTTGGAAGATACCGATGACTTCTGGGCATTGTTTTCTTAATGTGGACCATTTTTAAAGTCTTTATTGAATGTGTTACAATATTGTTTCTGTTTTATGTTTTGGTGTTTTGGCTGAGAGGCATCTGGGATCTTAGCTTCCCAACCAGGGATCAAACACGTACCCCCTACAATGGAAGGCCAAGTCTTAAACCACTGGACCACCAGGGAGATCCCAGCTTCTGGGCATTGAGGCAGGTTGAGTGCAGTAGAGTTGGGGGAATATCCGTATGGGTACAGTCAGCCCTTGGTATCTGCGGGGTTGGTTCCCGGACAGTCCTCCCCCCAAACACCCCCCAACAACAGATGCCAGAATCCATGGACACCCAGGTCCCTCATATAAAATGATGTAGTACAGCTGGTCCTCAGTACTCACAGGTTCCACATCAAGGATCCAACCAACCTCGGAATTTAACTGTACTGAAATTACTTGTCCCCAAGGCCCCTTTAATAAGCAAAAAGATTGCATGGTAGGATTGCATTGTGATAGGATGTGAAAATTTTCGCAAAATTATTCCTGGAAATTTTATACCAACTTAATTTTGTAGTATAGATATTTTTATTCATGCTTCTCCCCACTTCATCCAGCTTGATTTCCCTCAAACTTTGATTTCTACATCAGGAAACTCATTACTTGTTCACGAAAAAACCTTGGACTCACTAAATTGTGTTTTCAGAACAACCTAATACTGCATTTTAAAAATCAAGCATTTAGAATACCATTAAGGCCAAAATGTACTCATTTGTGCTTAAATTCCAGTCACCGTTAAATGTCCATAACAGTGCTAGTGTATCGTTAACTTCCCTAGCTTTTTAGTGAGAAACTACTACACAGTAAAGGGAAAAAAAATCATAAAATAGATCTGATCGCCAACTCTCAAATCAGCAGGTCACACTTCTTAAAATGCCAGTGGACCATGCTGTAAGCATTCAAGCTAATTTTTCTGGGAAAAAGCATTCATTTTACAATGTCATGTTAAATTCTAAGTCACAACACGCCATTCATCCCCTCTTTCATAACTCACTTAGCACAAAGATTTTGAAGAACAAATTTCCTTTTTCTATTAGCAAGAATAATCATCTAATGACCTCAGTTAGAGAAGGGAATAAAAAAGGCACACACATCTAAAAATAACTCCATTATCCACTGCAGAGGAGCTTGGTATTTCTTTTCACTGATATTTAAGTAAGTGGCAATCGATCAGCCTAAGGTCTGGCTCTGGTTTCTTATAAATGAAGGGCTGTGGCTTTAAGTAATCGCGGGCTGCCGGTGCCAAAGGCAGAAGCTGCAGCATCAGCTCCTGGGAGGAGAGGCGTCCGGAGCCCACACGCCAACCTGCAGGACGTGAGTAAGGCCGGGCAGGACCAATGGCGCTCCTCCTGGCGGAGCTTTGAATGTAGACGGACCGGCCCGGTGGGTGGCGTGGCCACCTGTGCGCTTCTCGGAGGCGCTGGGGGGTGGGGGGAGTTGGAGACAGAAGCTGGAAAATGGGCTGCTCCGGCAGCAAAATGTGCCTGTATCCTCCATGTGCGGCAACAAGGGTAATTCGGATTTGTTTCTAGCGGTTTTCTGGAAGAATGTCAGGGAGTCAGGCAGAGGTTGTCTAATCTTAGCAGGGGGGAATGCTCTGAATGACAAGCAACTCTTCCCCTGCAAAGGCTGGTCCCGTGATCTCGGTCCGCAGCGCGGACATCTAGCCTAGCAAGGCGGCAGGGAGCTGGGTCCTGGGCGGTCCCAGCGGGGGCATTTCCAGAGAGCTGTGAATTCTGCCTTCTCCTTCCTTAAGGCGCTAGTGGGAGGGAGTCTGCCTGTTAAGAAACTGTATCTCATTGCCGTATTCGTACAAGGATGTGTGTCTGTGTGCTTGCTATGAGTTGCTGGTAACTTGGAAATTGTTCTCTTTTGCAAGACTGATCATTGCTTTCTTTTTGGATTCTGAAAGAGCAACCTGGTTTTCTTTGACATGTTTCTCTAACATCTTAGAGAGTGGGTCGGATATAGCATCATCCTTAGAAAATAATGTGGAGCAGAGTAAAATTAATTTCATTGTGTGTTTAAAGGGTTATTATTATTATTATTTTGACCAGAGGTTTACAACAGACTTGTGTGTCTTCCTTTTAGAAGTAAAGGAGTGTCCTCGTCCTGAGGAAAGTTTTGTATTTGCAAACATAGGACAAAGTGCATGGAAGTACATATGTTTAGAACATTAAATATTTATCTTTCACTGATGAGGCCTCCATTGCCCTTGGAGGAGGAGAGTGCATTACGTCTGAAGTACAGTATGCATCAGCAGAAAGGTTCTGGGATTGCCAATGGAGCGTGGCTCAAAGTCAATATTTTTAAAACGGGCCATTCAGTGCCTCCAACTCAAGTTTCGCCAGAAACCTGAGAAAATAACAGACTTTTTGCAATGTGAATTTCCTTAACAACTAAGGGACATCTGTGTTTTTTTAACAACACAAACTGTTTAGCCTAAATGATTCATATCTTGGCTTCTCAATTCTGAGTCTTGTTTTCCTGGTGATAACGAGCGTGTGTGCTTTACTGAAAAGGGACCCTCTTAAAAACATTAGTAACTTGATGTGTGTTTTCCACAGCGAGAGGAAGCACTGAAACAAAACAAAACCCTATCTCAAGAACTTGTCAACCTCCGGGGAGAGCTAGGTAAGAGATTTTTTTTTTTTCTTTGAAGTTCCAGGGTTGAGGGGGACATTGGCCAAGCTGGTTTTCCTCTCTGCGTGGTGCCGGAGTCGCACCCTGGCTGTGTTAGCCCCTCACTCTGGTGTCTGTGCAAACACTTCCTATTGACGTTTCTGTTGAATCTTGGCAGCTCGACCTCAAGTTCACCGAATTCCGGGCACTGATCTGACTATGCCGAGCAGAGTTTCTGATGACCAAACCATTTGTCTTCCTGAAAAGAGAGGGGCAGACCGGCTTTTGCAATTGTGTGAATTCCTGTTAAATAATTCCATCAGGTTTTGTTTATTTATATTTTTTTCCTGAACCATTTTTCATGTTAAAGAGTGGTGAGACAGTATCACACTTCCTTGAGGGTGGTCTGTGAGGAGAGAGCGTGATGTTGTGAGAAGGTACATCCTGGGCTAATCTTCCCATCCGACTGGCGGTAAGGACCCAGTTCCACCGGGCGCCAGGTGCTTCTCAGGTCTGCGGCCCTCGCCATCCCCCTAGGTCCCCCAGTCCCCAGGCCGAACTGTCTTCTAGTTCTTTCCTGGAGGAGTCCTAGGTTCACGAGACAGGCAGTACTGCCTTTCCTGCCCGAGCCCGCGTGCTGGAGTGGGCCGACTGCCGTGCGAGCCCCGTCCCCTGCAGCTCTAGACAGTCTGCTGGCTGCAGCCACTTCAGACTTTGCTGGAATCGATCACTGAAAGACTGCATTCCTGGCCCTTTGCGGTTTTCCATGTGTGTGTGTGTGTAGGTACGTGTATAAATAATGCAAAGGCAACAGCCAGCGATGAAAACGGCATTCAGTCTAGTTCCGGGAGAGATGGCTCCTTTTTCTGTGGACAGCGTCAGAGTTTAAACAGTGTCAATATAATTTGCTGGCACTTGAACATGCTTAAGTTCGCCCCCACCCTGCCTTCCTACCACACCCGGTCAAAGATCAAGGAGCCGTGAATGCGGGGTGAAGCCTTGCCTCTGTATTCCTCTTGTCTTTTCACCTCCCGATGCAGAGCGGCGCCGGACCCCTGGCTCACCCTGATGCCCAGCCCGCAGCATCATTTTCTCCTGACCTTAGGAAGGGAGGACTGTTTATGGAAGAGTAATTGTAAGACAGATGGGACTTTAGGACCCCAAAGACTTGAGAGTTCTAGGAAAACAGTTCAAGGAAACCACAGATAAGAAACAACCCAGCTCCCGGAGACGCTTGAGGCTCTCTGCCAGGTCAATGAATGTGACTGCTGCCCTTTTGATTATCCAGGCGGCCAACTTAACTTGCTTTTGTCTGTGCCTTAAATCATGTAATGGATATAGGGTCAGCAGATCAGGAAGGAGGGCTTTTGTGTGCATTTCAGGGTTCGCTCTAACCCAGCAGAGGTGGAGAGGAGCCTCCCTGTGGGTTCACGTTTCAGCCTCCCCCTGCAAGACGAGGGAGACACGCCAAGGGAACAGTGTTCTCATTCAGTCAGTTTGAATGGGGGAGTCCTCTTTTCACCCTTCAGTGGGTGGCACGATTCCGTGCTCCCAGTGGACCCAGGTACTCAGCACCTCCAGTCAGTCACTTAGCCCGACAGGAAGTAGCTGTGGCCGTTGGCACCCACTCTCCATCTGTGATAAGGACCCAGTGCCCTCGTGTGGCTTTCCTGCTGCTTTTGGAGTGTCGGGAGGCATGGTTGGCAGGTCTGTATTATCCGATCACCCAAGGCTGGCCTCTCAGGAAGTGTTGCAATACTGCTGGTGAATCAGATCGAACTGCTCAAGTACCAGCGCAGAGCATCTGGGGGAGGGTTTTGGTTCCATGAGGGGAGTGGAGAGAAGCCTGTAAATCTTCCTTCTGATGAAACAGTCTAGGAAGAATGCTTTCAAAGCTGCCAGTTTAACTGAGGGTAGCATGAGCTGCAAGAGAAAGAAGTTAACATAGCAAAGATTACCGCTCAGTTTTAACATGTCAGTTCAGTTCAGTCCAGTCACTCAGTCGTGTCCGACTCTTTGCGACCCCGTGAAACGCAGCATGCCAGGCCTCCCTGTCCATCACCAACTGCTGGAGTCTACCCAAACCTATGTCCATTGAGTTGGTGATGCCATCCAACCATCTCATCCTCTGTCGTCCCCTTCTCCTCCTGCCCTCAATCTTTCCCAACATCAGGGTCTTTTCAAATGAGTCAGCTCTTCGCATCAGGTGGTCAAAGTATTGAAGTTTCAGCTTCAACATCAGTCCTTCCAGTAAACACCCAGGACTGATTTCCTGGTTAGATCTCCTTGCAGTCCAAGGGACTCTTAAGAGTCTTCTCCAACACCATAGTTCAAAAGCATCAATTCTTCGGCGTTCAGCTTCCTTTATAGTCCAACTCTCACATCCATACATAACTACTGGAAAAACCATAGCCTTGACTAGACGGACCTTTGTTGACAAAGTAATGTCTCTGCTTTTTAATATGCTGTCTAGTTTGGTCATAACTTTCCTTCCAAGGAGTAAGCATCTTTCAATTTTATGGCTGCAGTCACCATCTGCAGTGATTTTGGAACCCCCAAAATTAAAGTCAGCCACTCTTTCCCCATCTATTTGCCATGAAGTGATGGGACCAGATGCCATGATCTTAGTTTTCTGAAAGTTGAACTTTAAGTCAACTTTTTCACTTTCCTCTTTCACGTTCATCAAGACGCTCTTTACTTCACTTTCTGCTATAAGGGTGGTATCATCTGCATATCTGAGTTTATTGATATTTCTCCTGGCAATCTTGATTCCAGCTTGTGCTTCCTCCAGCCCAGCGTTTCTCATGATGTACTCTGCATATAAGTTACATAAGCAGGGTGACAATATACAGCCTTGACGTACTCCTTTTCCTATTTGGAACCAGTCTGTTGTTCCATGTCCAGTTCTAACTGTTGATTCCTGACCTGCATACAGGTTTCTCAAGAGCCAGGTCAAATAAAAAAAAAAAAGAGCCAGGTCAGGTGGTCTGGTATTCCCATCTCCTTCAGAATTTTCCACAATTTATTGTGATCCACACAGTCAAAGGCTTTGGCATAGTCAATAAAGCAGAAATAGATGTTTTTCTGGAACTCTCTTGCCTTTTCAATGATCCATCAGATGTTGGCAATTTGACCTCTGGTTCCTCTGCTTTTTCTAAAACCAGCTTGAACATCTGGAAGTTCACGGTTTACATATTGCTGAAGCCTGGCTTGGAGAATTTTGAGCATTAACATGTCAGGCAGTGGTATGAAGTGGCTAGACTGTGTGGTCATACTCTGCACGTTCAGATCTTTGGTAGTTGGATGACCTCGGGTGGGGGAGACATAGCACATGTCCTCTGTCCCAATTTCTTTCTCTGTAAAATGGCAGTAACCTTTGTCTGCCTTTTTAAGGGCAGCCACGAGAACTGCATGAGGTAACTTGTTGCAGAGTGACTACCACCAAGTGTTATGGAAAAATCTGAATGAACTTCTTGGCCAACCCAATAAATAGTAAGATGTGTGCAGTTGATAGCTGTGTAGTAACCGATTAGCTGTTTTATGAGAGACTGTACCGCAGACTAACCTATATAACCCCATGGACTGCAGCCCGATAGGCTCCTCTGTCCATGGGGATTCTCCAGGCAAGAATACTGGAGTGAGTTTCCATGTCCTCCTCCAGGGGATCTTCCTAACCCAGGGATCGAGCCTATATCTCCTGCTTTGCAGGCAGATTATTTACCCACTGAGCCACCTGGGAAGCCCATACTGCAGAAGAGAATAGTAATTCAGCTAAATATTATTGGAAATCCCTTAGGACAGGCTATTTTTTTCTCTTGACTTTCAAATGGAAAAACGAGATGTGATGGATCCCTTCCCAATACATTACAAGTGCTTGGTATGCACTTTGCCATTTTGCCTCCTGGTCTTCATATGCTCATGTTTAATGACAATGGATCTTGTAAGTGAACAGAGCCTAATTTCATTCACCCCTTAAATAATATCTTTTAAGGCTGTTATGGTCAGCTGTTTTCCTATCCATTCCCAGAGTTTCAACTACAACCTGTAGGGTGATGACTCGGATTTATTTTTCTAGTCTTCTCCTTCCCAAGCTGCAGATAACACTTTTCCCAGTGAAGAGCTGCCTCTAGAAAAGTCAGTCTAGTGTAATCAGACTTCCTGACTCCCAGCCTCGCTTTGTGAATATCTGTAGTGTCTCCTTGTTCAAACCTCAGTCTGTTCATCACCTTCTTCAGTGGGCTGTTATTCACTTACCACCCAAGCTACCAACTAAGGTCATGATCCTCTTTCTCCATCCTCCACACAGTACCCATCTGTGTTCTAAATGTTGTTCAGACTGGCCGTTCCTGACTGTCCTGATTTAAGCCCCATAATTTCTCACCTGCAGTGTATCCCAGTGGTCACCCGGCAGATCACCTTGCCTCCAGGCCTGCTTCTCTCTTCTCCAAATGCTACCAGGACTAGACTTGTAATAAGTCTCATGTGTGTCGTCTAGCAGACACTTTTAGCAAACATAAGTAGACCCCCATTTTAGTTTGGGGATGAAGTCCAAACATACTAAAGCCAACATGTGTGATGTGATCGTACATTTCTGGTGCAGCTTCATGGTGTCTGACCCTCATTCCCCTCTGCACACCTCCTTTTCTCTCCCTGGGTCCCAGCCACAGGCTCGTTCACACCTCTTTTGTGCTTTTTTGCATGCATGCCAAGTCATTTCAGTCGTGTCTGACTCTTTGCAACCCTATGGACTGTAGCCCACCAGGCTCCTCTGTACAAGGGATTCTCCAGGCAAGAATACTGGAGTGGGGTGTCTTGCCTTTCTCAAAGGGTTCTTCCCGACCCAGGGAAAGAACACATCTCTTCACATCTCCGGCATTGGCAGGCGGGTTCTTTACCACAGGTGCCACCTGGGAAGCCCTGGTGCTTCTTGGGCACACACCATCCTCTCTGAAAGGCTCTCTTCTATCTTCCCGCTATCTTTCTGTGTCTCTAGTCTCCTCCTTCTCATTACTTATTTTTAAAGTCCCAGCTAAAATATTTATTTTGTCTTCAATTGAGTTTCACCCAACTCTTTCAAACACGTGAATTGCATCTCCTACTATACTCTTCAAGGTACCTCTTAAGGGTATTTATTTATAGACCACATAGTCCAGAGCTGTGAGCACCTCAAGGGCGAGGTAAGTATGTCCTTCATCTGTGTGGCTCTACCAGCTAGTATCTTGTGCCTGGCACTTAGTACTTCTGATGCTTAGTACACTGACTCAGAGAATGAATGAATGACTTCATTGCTGAGGATGAGAGCTAAGGAAAGTGGGTTTTATCCTTATCATATGCTAATACTTAATGGTTTCTGTACACAGATGTCTTCCTATAAACTGTTAAAAATAAGTAATAATGTAAGATGAGCTGTAATTCTCTTGGAAACATTTTACATTATGCCTGACAATCCCAGTTAATCAGGTCATTCTGAAAATGTCAGCTCTTGAAATAAATTACAGTTCAATTTAATGGTCTACATAATCCACAGCAAACATTTGGCCTCTGAGATAGGGAATAAATGTGTCATTCTGATTCTTTCCAGGGTCATGTTGGTGTAATGGGGAGCCATAATTATGATCCTCTGCAGTTCCTATTGTTTTATTAACCTTAATGAATGAAACCACATTTTTAATCTAAATCAGTAAAGGTTAGTTTGTATTTCACAATTACTCTTTAGTCATCAGAAATAATAGCTAACTCACATCTTGCCCTGATTGTTTTTATGTCATGATACAAATGAGATTTTAACCCTTATATTCAGCAAAGATTCCTGGCTTCTTATAATAATGGCATAAAAGATAGTTGACTTTGCTTTCTGTGTGTAAAAAGGATAGGTTTGGCAACAGCATTTATTGACTGCCTGCTCTTTCCTAACATCAGTGTTCATCTCTAAGTCTACTGGTTTGCATTTTTTTTTTTTTTGGTGTGCATTTTATAGAAAGAAAAAAAGGGAGAAAGGAAGAAATTGAGGTTTAACAGTTATGTAACTTTCTTAAGGTCGGTATTAAAAGGCAAAGCCCCTGGATAAAAACCCAGGATGACTAGACCACCAAACACTTGTTGATCACAAAAAAGAAACCACAGTGCAACCAAATATTTGAAAGATTGGGAAATCATTGGCTATAAACCACCAGTTTGCATTGATCATTACTTTTGGAATCTTTTTATTCAAGTCAAGAGTTCAAGAAGTATTATTAGGTGAAAAAATCTTTTTATGTACTAGGGAAAAGTGACTTGGCTCTGCATGAAGCACTGTACACATTGTCTAATCAATGCTTAACTGTGCCTGTGAACTTGAATATACCTCACACCTTTATGGAATGTGTTAATTCTTTCACTGGTTTTGTGTACAGTTCAGTTCAGTCACTCAGTTCTATCTGACTCTTTGCGACCCCATGGACTGCAGCACACCAGGTCTCCCTGTTCATCACCAGCTCCCGGAGTTTACCAAAATCCACGTCCATCGAGTCGGTGATGCCATCCAACCATCTCATCCTCTGTCGTCCCCTTCTCCTCCTGCCCTCAATCTTTCCCTGCATCAGGGTTTTTTCCAATGAGTCAGCTCTTCGCTGACACGGTTTTGTGTACAGTCATGGTTTAACAAGGTTGTATATTTAGAATAATTTTAAAACTCTATGACAGTTAAGTCACTTTAGAGTTGCAGAATTCCAGAAGTAATTTTTGAAGTGGGCTTTAATGAAAAATCTATTAATATATACAGTGAAAACCAACTGTATGCCAAAACAGAATTCTTTTTTAAAAATTTATTTAATTGAAGGATAATTACTATATTGTGTTGGTTTCTGCCATACATCAACATGGATCAGCCATGAGTATACATATGTCTCCTCCCTCATGAGCCTCCCTCCCACCTTCCACCCCATCCCACTCCTTTAGATGGTTACAGGGCCCCAGTTTGAGTTCCCTGGGTTGACTGCAAATTCCCACTGGCTCTCTATTTTACATATGTTAGTGTATGGTTCCATGCTCCTCTCCATTCGTCCCATCCTCTCCTTCCTACCCGCCTCCCTGTGTCCATAAATCTGTTCCCTGTATCTGCATCTCCATTGCTACCCTGCAAATAGGTTCATCAGTACCATCTTTCTAGATTCTGTATATATGCGTTAATATACTCTCTTTCTGACTGACTTCACTCTGCATAGTAGGCTCTAGGTTCCTCCACCTCATTAGCATTGACTCAAATGCATTCCTTTTTATGGCCAAGTATTATTCCATTGTGTATATGTACCACAGCTTCTTTATCCACACATCTGCCAATAGACATCTAAGTTGCTT
The DNA here is from genome assembly GCF_019320065.1 of Cervus canadensis. Taxonomy (NCBI): domain Eukaryota; kingdom Metazoa; phylum Chordata; class Mammalia; order Artiodactyla; family Cervidae; genus Cervus; species Cervus canadensis. The sequence goes on from NC_057416.1 coordinate 18,126,330, forward strand.
CCATGTCCTAGCTATTGTATATAGTGCTGCAGTGAACATTGGGGTACATGTGTCTTTTTAAATTTTGGTTTCCTGAGGGTATATGCCCAGTAGTGGGATTGTTGCATCATATGGTGGTTTTATTCCTTGTTTTTTAAGGAATCTCCATACTGTCTTCCATAATGGCTATAGCAATTTTCATTCCTACCAACCGTGCATGAGGGTTCCCTTTTCTCCACATTCTCTCCAGAATTTATTGTTTGTGGGTTTTTTTGATGGTGGCCATTCTGACAGATGGGAGGTTGTAGTTTTTGTAGTTTTGATTTGCATTTCTCTAAGAATGAGAGATCCAAAACAGAAATCTTTATCTCACTGAGTTGGTTGAAGATGGAGTGGATTCTGTCTCATACTTGGCTTGCTCTTTTTCTATCCACGTCTGTCTGTCCTAAACTTAGATTTGGTTGGCTGTCTCAGTAAATGAAACATTATGTCCTTTCACCTGTAACAATGCACAATATTTACCAAGCATGTCTGTTCTGAAAGCCTCTTGAGTCTTCTTCCTTGTCCTGGTCTTTTTCCTCACTTGTCCTTGTTTAGTTCTGATATGTCTGGTTTTTCCTGATTTAAATCATTTGTCTGGAACAGTGGTCCTCACACTTCACTGTGTAATGAAATAGGCCAGGTTAAAAAGCATATTCCCAGTTCTGACTTGGGTGACTTGGGATGGAGGAGTCTGTGATGATCATTCCAGTGACTTGATGCAAGTGCTCCCTGGACCACACTCTGACAGCGCTCTAGCTTCCAGGATGTTGTTTATTTAATGTAAAATATATGTAAGACTTAAGTGAGCACAGTAAGAGAATAATACCAGAGAGCGCCAACTGAACCGAGTTCATTCTCATACTTAGGCTTCTAAATAATTTGCGGATCAGTAACTTTGACCTGCCCCTTTGAACTTTGACCCCTGAAAATGAATCATCAGGGAGGACAGGCGGAATAGTATCGGACTCACCTTTTTATTGACATTTATGTTAACTTGTTCTTTTATTAGAATAAAAGAACCTTTATTCTTTTGATTGAAGTGTGATTTCCTTAAAGTCTTAACTCACTTGCCTCGGGCCTGAAGCTTGGAACACTTATGCTGGTTATATTCAGCCAGACTTTTGACTCAGATCCACTTTTCAAGTCTAAAATGTTTTGATTGGTGCATGGAATGTTTGCTGGTGTGATGATGAGAGCATCTGTTTTGCAGCGTGTTGTTGGCCAGTGAGTCAGTTGAAAAACAGCAGAGCCTTTTCAAACGTTTATTGGCAGGGAGAGCCTCAGGCTCCATGGAGGCCCAGCTGGCATCTCTCTACTAAGATCTATGACTGGGCCAGACCTTCATCCTGCATGCAAATCAGATTTCGTCAGGACTAATCAGTGTGGGGTGGGGGGAATACTGTTTGTTTGTTTTTTTTTTTTTTTTAATCTACCCTACCTTGCAGACCCTCTTGCTTCCACTAGAGAATTAAGCCCTTTTCCTCTAAGGTGTCCATTGTATGAATGAATGAACTTCTCTTTTAATGCATTTCAAGTTGAGAAAATAGCCACTGTGATCAGATTCCGTGTTCTGTGCTGCAGGACCTACATTGAAAAGGGCTGAGTGGATTGAGTTCTAGACCCAATCTTGCCACGTCCATTCCCTCTCTGCTCTAGCAGAGATTTCAGATAATGTCTGTGTTATTAACTCAAGACATGGTTATATTACCTGAAATAAGTGTGAAAGCGCTTGGTAAAAAATAAACTGAGTTTTAAAGGGAAGGTGGTATTATGTATGGGAGAATGGATTTGATGGTGCAGGCAGTTTGTGAAAGGACATTCGTAGTAAGTTGTGTGTGATTCGTGGAAGCCTTTTGAAATCAGTTCTTGTCAATTCATATCATTCCAAGAGCAATCTGAAAGCTCTTCTTAACTAATTTTGAAATTTAGAGACAGACCTTTGTCTCTCCCACATAGCTACCAGATATCTTAGTCTTGTGAAAAAGCAGTGCCTTTGGAGAGCAAAACCTGGGGCTTTCATGAGTAGATGATCTTTCTGCACAGTCTGTGAAGACTCACTCTACACATTAGAGCACTCCTTCACTCTGTCCTCACCAGACTCTAAGGTTAGCGGAGCAGGGGGTGTTTAGTACTGCCTGGCACATCAGGGAACCGATCTGCAGAAAACTGGACATGCTGGTTGTTGGTGGGGTAGGTCCTTGCCCTTCTGTAGTTTTGTGGGCACCAGCCTCTCCACTAAGTAGCATATTTCTTTTTTAAAAGGGCTGCTTGGTAATCTCCAATTTTAAGCAGATTAAACCCTAGTTTAAGAGAGTTACCATCATTGTCACTTGTCCTAGAAGGGTATCATGAGCAGATTTCCCTTCAAAGAATAATGCAATGAAATAATTGTGCTACTAGACAGAAGGCTGTGTCCCCATTGATGGTTCTGGGGCTGGGGTACAGGGAAGTAGGTTAAGATAAATGTTTCCCTTCTTTTTATACTCACATGGCAGTGTATTATACATTCTGTTCTACACCTTGTTTTCTGCTTGGCATTTCTTAAAGATCAGTACACAACAAACTTCTCAGTCCTTTTTTAAACAGCGGTGAAATTATTTTATTTTTTGAGAATTAGTCCATTATATTATAATTAATTAATTCAACCAATTTCTTCATGGTGGTCATTCGGTTATTTGTCATGTTTTGCTCTTATTAAAAAAATGCTCTAGTAAAGAGCCTCGTATGTCCCTCATTTTGTAGGTGTGGGAGTATGTCAGTAAAATAAATTCTTATTACTGAAATTTCTGGGTCAGAGGAATATGTAGAAAAAAATGTCAGACAAGCCCAAACTGAGGGACATTCTGTAAAATGCCTGACTCTTCAAACTTGTCAAGGTGATGAAAGGCAGGGAAAGACACATTCACAGACTGGAGAAGATGAAGGAGATGTGATGGGTAAATGCAGTGCGCTGTCTGGGGTTGGAGCTGTTATAGCCACGCTTTCCGGGAAAGAAACTCACTCAGAAGGACAATACAGATAGTGGAGTGCAGTTTATTACACCGGCAGGCCCAAGGCAGAGTCTCCTCTTAGCCAAGGACCCCGACCAGCATTTGTGAAAATCTTTTTATACCCAATGTGTACATGTCCAAACCCACCACCCCAAATCCCTTGAGGCTTACAAAGGAAGGGTAAACACAATCACAATAACCCCATCATTCACGTGTTATGTGTTCAACCAGTTAATAACTGATACGCCTGTGGTTACATTCGGATAGATACTGTCCGGAGGCAGGGGTGATTAGTGTCTGTTTTCTCTTAGGCGATGAGTAGCCTGGATGTGATATTCATGGTTCCCCTGTCCGGAGGGGGTCTTATTCTTCCATTGTCGTTCCCACAGGCCCTAAGCAGAGAGTTCAGAGTCCACTGGAGAGGCGGCCGAGCACAGTCAGCACGGACAGGCCTGAGATGGAGTCCAGGCCCTGTGAATTCCTTCTTCAGAGCCTGGAACAGAAAAAAAAGGACACAGCTTGGAGTTTAGTTAATAATCCTGTGCCAGTATTGGTTTCTTGTGTTAGTCACTCAGTCCTGTCTGACTCGTGGGACCCCACGGACTGTAGTCTGCCAGGCTCCTCTGTCCCTGGAATTCTCCAGGCAAGAATACTGGAGTGGGTTGCCCTTTCCTTCTCCAGGGGATCTTCCCAACCCAGGGGTGGAACCTGGGTCACCTGCACTGCAGGCAGATTTTTTACCATCTGAGCTACCAGGTTAGTTTTGACCAATGTCCTGTCATAATATATGACATCAGCATTAGGGGAAACTAGGAGAGAGGTCTCTGGGAACTATTCTATCTTTGCAGGTTCTCTGAACATCTGAAATTATTACACAAAAGGTCATTCTTAAAAATGGGGGTGTTAGTGGAAAAACCGGTAAAATCAGAATAAAGTCTGTAGCAGAATTAACAGTAATTGCTCCAGTGTTAAAACCTCACAGTTGATGAATGTCCCATATTTAATAAGATGGTAACATCTGGGGAAGTGAGGTGAGGGGTATACAGGAACTCTTGGTACTGTTTGTACCTTTTGTACCAATCTAAAATTATTCCACAGTTATAAGTTGTGTTTTTAAAAAAGCACGTCTGTCCTGAGAAGTGTGTGCTATTCAAGAGAGAAGTAGAAGGTGCCGGAAATAAAAGCAGGTGAGGTGGCCAGAGAGAGATCTGGAGGAGGCAGGAAAGGCTGGACCAAGCATCTCCTGTCCCTGCTGGGTGGGGCAGAGAAGGGAACTCGGCTCAGGGAAGGGGCGGCTGCCACAGCAGGCCTGCTGGAAGCATCTACAGAAGGTGCGGGCACACGGCCGGAGGGTGACGTCATCTCACTTTCCTGTTTGTTCTTTCTGTCATGGTATCTAGAGGGCATCGTTGAAACTGCGATCTTCCAAGTGACCTTACCTCCGCCCCAGTTTTCTTTTCCCTTTTTTTCTTTCATATTTTATGCCCTATTTAGATAAAATTACCTAAAAGCTGGGGAAATTCTATGGCATATAATGTCAAGAACAATCATGTAAGAAAGTGAACTTCTGAAGTGGGTGTGCACCCTATCCGTGGGGGTGTGGGGAAATGTGTTTCTGTCTATCTTCTTTGAATACTAGACAAGCTACTTTATAACTATCACATTCTGTCAAAGATCCCCCAAGAGTGTCTGTCTTTGAGGACTCTTCAAACCCATTTGAATTGGTGGACTTTTGCAACCAGCTAGTAATAGTAACATTTGTTGCATGCTTACTCTAGTTAGGCACCTGGCCAGGCACTCCCACATATGTTTTATTTAATTGTGCAGGGAACACATGAATATTATCTCCATCTTAAAAATAAGGAAACTCAGGCTTAGAAAGCTTAAGTGTTTTGCTCAAATCACACAGCAGCTAAGTGGTGTGGCTGAGATAAGTATTTTATTGTCATCTATTAAGACATCTTATTTGTGTTCCTGAGAATTAAAATATTTCCAGTTGTCTCAAGATGAAGCCTGCTGCTCAGATACAGAAACTAAGAAAACCTCTGTACCATTTCGAAAGAATACAAACAATTTAGGGCCATGGTTGTGTAATGTTTTTCTTTGTAAACAGTACATTCATTAGTCACCAAAGGGCAATTGGCCTCCATGAGATGGAAATAATACAAGCCTGACCCCTTCCTCTTAGATAAGGCCTCCAGGACCAGTTAGGTAACAGCTGGACTTCACCCCTCGGGGTAAATGGCTAAAGCACCACGATGAAACCAGCTCTGTTGTCAAAGGTATTTCTGGCATTGTGCCTTCTCTAGATGGCATCCAGATAATTGAAAAGGAAAGATTTCAAGCTTTTCACCATTTCTGAAATATTTTTCCCTTTCCCAGTTTTCCACATTTTAAACTGTCAGGGGAGTGTGTCTCTGTTTTTCCTGTCCTGTCATTGCCCTTGGGTTCTTCTCTGGCCTGGTTCATCTCAGGTTGAAAATGTCAACCTGTCAAATGTAATGTGGTGACATGTTCTAGGGCCCATCTTGTAAATGAGTCTGTTTCTGTGTTTCTTGATTCTGAAGAATTTGTATCTCCTTTTAATGAGTAGATTGCTGCAGGGGCGCTCTCATTTTACCAGCATGTGCATGATTTCTGTACAGGCAGTGGTCTCGTTGGTGCCCCATCATAGACATGCTTTTAAAACTCACCTAATAGAATAATTATAACAGCAAGGACAAAGTGTTAGTCACTCACTTGTGTCCGACTCTTTGTGACCCCATGGATTATAACCCACCAGGCTCCTGTGTCCATGGAATTCTCTAGACAGGAATACTGCAGTGGGTTGCTGGTCCCTTCTCCATTGGATCTTCCAGACCGAGGGATCAAACCCGGGTCTCCTGTGTTGCAGGCAGATTCTTTACCATCTGAGCCACCAGGGAAGGACAGAGGGACAACTTTGTACTATGTAGATTTTCTGTCCATGCAGTAACTTCATGAAGACAGTATCACCTAAATCTGTGCAAAAACTCCTTGCTTAGTCCCGATTCTAAGAGATTATGTTTGGTTTGGCTGTGTTGGGTGATTAATTGACTTACCATGAAAGGAAACCTGGAGAATGAGCAGGGAAGGGACAGACTGAGAACAGGAGAAAGAGCCCAGCGGGCCTAGGAATCACTTCCAACCTAAGTACAAGGAGAAGTGCAGGCCGGAAGCTGGAGACCCCCACTCCACCCCCCCCCCCAAGTGTGGGGCACCTAGAGGGGTCCTGAGAATCCTTGATGAAGTGTTGACATGCGTGTCCTTCAGAAAAGAAGTATCCCATGAGTCTTTATGCCAAACAAATGCTTCCCCAGGACCCCGGCCAGTTCACTCAATGCGGAGCCCTTCATGTGAGAGATGGCTTTATGAACCAGCTGTTCCCCACAGCTGCAGGCTGACGTCACCACCCGGGGCCGGGCCTGCCCTAACCCTGCTCCCCCGGCTGTTTTCTTCCACTTTCCCCTTCCTTCCCTCCTGTCCTCTTTCAGCTCACACACACAGGCCAACAAAGTCAAACACTATTTAAGCTTCTTTTTTTTTTTTTTAAAGAGGAAACACCCTGTTCAGCCACCAATGTGAGATTTCCATCTATTTTATTTTCAAGTCAAACATGCAGACTGACAGTCGTTTGGTGACAAGCAGATGTGTTGAGATCCAGCAGGTGTTACTGTTAACTTCCCCACAGAAGCTCTTCTAGTTTTTGGTCCATGTAGACATTTTATCTCAGATACAAGCATTCAGATGAGCTAGAATTTTTGTTTTTTGTTTTCTTTTGTATTTTGCTGACACATGAAATCCCAAGGGAATTAAGTCAAAAGGTTGTGTGAAATCAAGAGTTCTCTGCCTAGAAAAGCTATTCTTGATGCCTTTGTTGACAGCTTGCAGCATAGTTTTCTATCTCCTACTTTCATGTGAAGAACGTGGAATTCACCCAAGGAGGCTTGTGGCTCTATAATTTGATTTGTATGATTTTGGAAAGGCAGCAGAAGTGAATATTGGGTTGGCCAGAAAGTTTGTGTTGGTTTTTCCATAAGATCTTACCAAAAACCCAAATGAACTTTTTGGCCAACTCAACTTTTACTTCTTTGGCTGACATTTGTCTCCCTGAATCACTTCTTTGTCCTTTGATGATTAGTGATCTGAGGAGGGTGTTTTGTAGCAATCAGCATGACTGTTATCTTTTAGTGAATTCTTTTAAAGAAAAAAAACAACTTCCCAAATTTAGTCCCAAGGCTGGAGTTGTCAGTGAAGTCAATGGTCTATATAGTCTGATCTCCATCTACCTTTTTGACTCTTCTCTCCAACTTTTCTGCCTCGAGATGTTCTAGTTCCCACGGGGCACTATGCGGCGCCTCATCATTGCTCACGGTGGAATACGTGTTCACCCTTAATATCAGTTAGTAGTTCTCACTTTGTTTTTGTAGTCGTGTTAGTTCCTTTCCCCTTCAGTAAATATTTGTGGGCTTACTTGAATTTTAAGGGTTCTCCTTAGCAGACAGTTTGCTTGTCATTGAAAGGTTCCCTAGTGGCCCATTGGTAAAGAACCCACCTGCCAATGCAGGAGATGCAAGAGACATGGGTTTGATCTCTGAGTCGGGAAGATTCCCAGGAGGAAATGACAACCCACTCCACTATTCTTGCCTGGAAAATTCCATGAACAGAGGAACCTGGTGAGCTACAGTCCATGGGGTTGCAAACGGTCAGACAGGACCGAGAACACACACACCCACGTCATTATTTCAGTATGACTTATTTTACCTCTGGAGGAATACTGATGTGGGACAAGGGCTGGAATTTCTACTGCCATGTGGCATATTCCCAAGAAAACAAGTCTACATGATTATCCAAAATTCATCCCAGGAGCCAGCCAATTTCCCTTTACTTAGGTAGAATAATCATTGATGTAAATCTCCTTTTCTCTGTGAAATAATCCTTTTCCTTCCACTACTCCAGAAATACATATTTCTTACCAAAATAGGGGTAAGGATTACTTTATAACAGACTTACCAGTACCCATTTTGTATGAGTCCATGGGCACTCTAGCATGTGAAGAATGTACGTCCTCCTTACAGGTACGGTAGCACACCTTTCCCCTAGTAGGTAAAGGAAGGCTGGACAAGTCCAAAGTCAAACTTCCCGCGAAATGATTTTTTTAACTTTTTATTGGAGTAGAGTTGACTTATAATGTTGCGTTAGTTTCAGCTGTACCAGTGATACATACATCCATGCTTTTTTAGATTCATTGCCCATACAAGTCATTGTGTTGAGTAGAGTTCCCTGTGCTATACAGTAGGTTCTCACTAGTTGCCTGTTTATACAGTAGTGTATATGTGTTAATCCCAATCTCCAAATGGGTCTCCTTTCCTCCAAGTAACCAAAAATCTGTTTTCTATATCTATGCTTCTACTTCTAGTTTGTAAATATCTGTACCCCTCCTTTTTTTTAGATTCCACATATAAGTGATATTACATGATATTTGTCTTTCTGTGTCTGACTTCACTTAGTATGACAATGTCTAGGTCCATCCATGTTGCTGCAAATGGTTTTGTTCTTTTTAACTGCTGAGTAATATTCCATTGTATATATGTACCACATCTTCTTTATCCACTCCTCTGTCAGAGGATACTTAGGCTGCTTCTACGTGTTGGGTACTGTAAATAGTGCTGCTGTGAACGCTGGGGTGCGTGTATCTTTTTGAATTATGGTTTTCCCTGGGTATATTTTGGGTCATATGATAGTAATATTTTTAGGTTCTTTTATTTTTTTAAGAAATGTCCATGCTGTTCTCTATGGTGGTTGTACCATTTTACATTCTCACCAACAGTGTAGGAGGATCCCTTTTCTCCACACCCTCTAGGGCATTTACTGTCTGCAGATTTTTTTGATGATGGCCATTCTGACTGGTGTGAGGTGATACCTCATGAAAAACTAAGATCATGGTATCTAGTCCCATCACTTCATGGCAAATAGATGGGGAAACAATGGAAACAGATTTTATTTTCGGGGGCTCCAAAATCACTGCAGATGATGACTGCAGCCATAAAATTAAAAGACGATTGCTCCTTGGAAGAAAAGCTATGACCAACCTAGACAGCATATTAAAAAGCAGAGACATTACTTTTCCAACAAAGGTCCATCTAGTCAAAGCTATGGTTTTTCCAGTAGTCATGCATGGATGTGAGAGTTGGACTATGAAGAAAGCTGAGTGCCGAAAAATTCATGCTTTTGAACCGTGGTGTTGGAGAAGACTCTTGAGAGTCTCTTGGACTGCAAGGAGATCCAACCAGTCCTAAAGGAGATCAGTCCTGGGTGTTCATTGGAAGGACTGATGCTGAAGCTGAAACTCCAATACTTTGGCCACCTGATGTGAAGTGGTGACTCATTTGAAAAGACCCTGATGTTGGGAGGGGTTGGGGGCAGGAGGAGAAGGGGACGACAGAGGATGAGATGGTTGGATGGCATCACTCACCCAATGGACATGAGTTTGAGTAAGTTCCAGGAGTTGGTGATGGACAGGGAAGCCTGGTGTGCTACAGTCGATGGGGTCTCAAAGAGTTGGACACGACTGAGCAACTGAACTGAACTGAATAATTAGTGATGTTGAGCATCTTTTCATGTGTTTGTTGGCCATCGGTATGTTTTCTTTGGAGAAATGTCTATTTGACTCTTCTGCCTATGTTTTGATTGGGTTCATTTGATATTGAACTGCATGAGCTGTTTGTATATTTTTGAGATTAATCCCTTATTAGTTGCTTTGTTTGCAAATGTTTTCTCCCATTTCTTTCAGGATTTATTATAGTGTGTGTGGGTATTTATTCACGTGAAAGTTCTGCAAGGTATTGTTAATAATTCTGTTCTGGGTGGTGGTAGTGAAAGGTTAGGCTGGTCTGATTTTAAATTACGTGTATCAAATTTCTTTGCCTTTTAAAAATGTTAACCTTTCAATTTATTCACATAGTAGTGTAGCTTTTCAGTGTGTTTTCCCTAAAGTTTTTATGTTCTGGTGGTTTGTGTTCCATATAATCTAATATTTTGTTTTTCTTACTGTGTTTTTGAAGTCATGAGTCTACATTGGCTCCAATCATGTGCAAGCTTCAAGTCTGTTTCTCCTTTGTGGTCTTGCCTTCTCTGTTCCTTCTCTGTCTCAGCTGCCCGCCCAGGGGCCGGCCTGCCTCAGACACCTCAGCCAATCAGAGCCTCTCCTCCTGGAGGCCCCTGCACTGATTGGTCAGCACCTGGGAACCTGGCTCTGCCCAGGACTTCTCTTTCTGCTTGATGGACAGCTGGGCCTTTGCTGCCAGAGACCATGTCCTCTCCTTCCCTTTTACCCTTCTCTCCTGCACGGTTATGAGAATCTGGTCCCAAGAGAATGAACACTGGGAGCCCCGTGTTTACGCCCTCCGAGTCATCACAGCTGTGTGTGAGTGTTACGGATGTAGCCAGTTAGCAGGCTGAGTGTCATCTTCTCTTTCCTTTTTCCATCTCTTTTCAGTCACTGTTTCAACCACCTGTGAGAAGTTAGAAAAAGCCAGGAATGAGTTGCAAATAGCTTATGAAGGATTTGTCCAGAAGCTAAACCTGCAGCACCAGACTGATCTAACAGAGCTGGAGAATCGGCTTAAAGAATTTTACACCGGGGAATGTGAAAAGCTTCAGAACATCTACATCGAAGAAGCAGAGAAATACAAAACTCAATTGCAGGAGCAGGTCTGTACTTTTAGAACCTGAGCATGTGCTCAGCCATTGCTGTTAATTTCGATTCTAACTGTTGTCTGATGAGGGTCTTCCTACGATGACCTTCTCTTTGTTGGATGTCCCTTGATGAATTTCATTATAATTTAAATAAATGAAACAATTTTTAAAGTAAATTTTTATGATCAAAGCAATGTATGTATGTTGAGTGAAAGATTGAAAGAAAAAAAGATAAAATTTAAGCAACCCTTTAAAATTTTTTTTAATTGAAGTATAGCTGTATAAGATTATATACGTTACAGGATTACAATATAGTGATTCACAATTTTTAAAGGTTGAAAGAGAAAGTTAGTCACTTAGTCATGTTTGACTCTTTGTGACCCCATGGATTGTAGCCCACCAGGCTCCTCTATCCATGGGATTCTCCAGGCAAGAATACTGGAGTGGATGGCCATTCCCTTCTCCAGACGATTCTCCTGACCCAGGGCTCGAACCCAGATCTCCTGCATTGCAGGCAGATTCCTTACCATATAAGCTACAAGGAAGTCCATACTCCTGTTACAGTTATTATAAAATACTGGCTATACAGAAAGAGTCACAAAAGTAGACAACAAACTTACTGATACCAAGAGGGGTGGGAGAAGGAGGTTTGGATGAATTGGAAGATTGGGATTCACAAGTTTTAAAGATTGTAACTGTATTTATAGTTATTATAAAACAGTGACTGCATTCCCCATGTTGTATAATATATCCTTGCAGCTTATCTTATACCTAATAGTTTGTGCCTCTTATTTCCCTGCTCCTATATTACCTTTCTCCCTCCCCTCTCCCCACTGGTTACCACTAGTTTGTTTCCCATATCTGTGAGTCTATTTCTTTTTTGTTAAAGTCCCTAGTTTACTGTAATTTTTAGATTCCACATGTAAGTGATATATATAGTATTTGTCTTTATTTCACTTAGAATAACACCTTCCAAGGCCATCCATGTTGCTGCAAATGAAAAATTTCATTCTTTAATGCCTCCATGGTATTGCATTGTTTGTGCGTATATATACACACACACATGTACATATACATACATACATATATATACACACACCCCACATCTTGATCTATTCATCTGTTGATGGACATTTTGGTTGCTCTCATATCTTCACATTTATAAATAATGCTGCTATGAACATTGGGGTGCATGTATCTTTTCAAATTAATGTTTTTGGGGTTTTTTTTCAGGTATATTTTAAAAAATAAAATAAAACATCCCTTTATCCTACTACATGGAAAGAATCCCTTTGTAAGCATTCTGGTACTGCTGAAACATTGGTTTGCATTTCTTCTTTGATAACTTGTGTTTTTCACTTCATAGTACATCCTAAACCTCTCTTTAATTTCCTTGCTTCCTCTTAAAATCAAGTTTTCATTTCAGCTTTACATGTGCCTGGTAGCCCTTTAGACTTGAATGCAAGTTACTGTGTCACATCTCCTAATGCTGCCGCCTATTATTCATTCACCTTAGGACTTGATTTTATGGGTAAACTGTTGTTTTGGTTTTTTCTTACAGTTTGACAACTTAAATGCTACCCACGAAACCTCTAAGTTGAAAATCGAAGCAAGCCACTCCGAGAAAATAGAATTGCTAAAGAAGGCCTATGAAACCTCCCTTTCAGGCAAGAATACTTTTTCTCTATTGAAATTGAATAAGAGCTCACGGAACAGCGTGCTGTGTTTCCACACAGAAATGATTCATAACTTCCCCTCCAGAGAATGCACCGAGGTGTTCAGTTTTGGAGGGTTTCTTGGTTTCTTTTTGCATTGTTTATTGGAAGTGGTACATGCCCTTTCCCCTAAGGAGGCAGATAAGAGTTTTTTGTTTTTTATAAATGCCAGTCTTTTAGGAAAGAGAGTGAACTTTTAAGGAACTTTATGGCCTTTTTGGTAGTAGCTGTGCTTAAACACTTCAGATCCTAGGAAGGATCTGTGAGTTTGCATCCTGCCCGCAGTGAAGGGACCACACCAGGCACTTCTGCACGCCAGGACTGTTGGGAAAGGTAGATGGCACTTGTTTGGATAAAAAAATAATTTATTTCATCATGATTAGAAGAGGCGAAGTAAAAGGAAAAGAATACACACCGAGGAAACCAGAACTGAAAGAGACACCGTGTACCCCAATGTTCATCACAGCACTGTTTACAATAGCCAGGACATGGAAGCAACCTAGATGTCCACCAGCAAATGAACAGATAAGAAAGCTGTGGTACATATACACAATGGAATATCACTCAGCCATTAAAAAGAATACATTTGAATCAGTTCTAATGAGGTGGATGAAACTGGGGCCTATTATACAGACTGAAGTAAGCCAGAAAGAAAAACACCAATACAGTATATTAATGCATATATATGGAATTTAGAAAGATGGTAATGATAACCCTATATGCGAGACAGCAAAAGAGACACAGATGTATAGAACAGTCTTTTGGACTCTGTGGAAGAAGGCAAGGGTGGGATGATCTGAGAGAATAGCATTGAAACATGTATATTATCATATGTGAAACAGATCACCAGTCCAGGTTCAATGCATGAGACAGGGTGCTCAGGGCTGGTGCACTGGGATGACCCAGAGGGATGGGATGGGGAGGGAGGTGGGAGGGAGAGTCAGGATGGGGGGAACACATGTACACCCATGGCTGATTCATGTCAATGTATGGCAAAACCACTACAATATTGTAAAGTAATTAGCCTCCAATTAAATATATTAAAAAAGAAATTATCAAAACCAAAAAAAGAAAAGAATAAGAAGCCATTTTTTTTTAATAGAACATAAGTGCCCATGTAGCTGAAGCTCTTGCACTGAACCTGTTGCATCTACAGAGAAACATCTGGACATGCAGTGAGAACTGGCCCTGTGAGCTTTGTCAGGGCTTTCTCACCAGAAAAACAGATGTGTTATGTGAGGTCAGCGATGAGAACATGTGGAGTGACTGGCCCAGGGTAGATGTTAGTGAACACTGGTTTTCTTCCTTTCTGTTGGAGATGGGTTTACTTTGAGGCTTCTGTTTGGTTCGTGAAGAGCAATTAGAACAGAGCACAGAGACTCAGCCCAGGAATCTGAGGGCATGCTCTATGTTCCCTGAGCTCTTCTGGCCTCTCTGAGCCTCTATGTCCTCATCCATAAAATCGGAATTAGCTGCCCTACTCACCTCATGGGCTAATTTGAGACCAAGTAGCTTAATTTATAAAAAAAGTACCATACAAATGTAAACTAACATAGGTACAGTGCCTCATAGTCAACTCTTGTATCCATGTGCTTTAACGAATGTAGACTACAGTGATCTCATAGGGTGTTATTGACTCAAAACTCACTTCTTTCCAGAAATCAAGAAAAGCCATGAAATGGAAAAGAAATCCCTCGAGGACCTGCTTTATGAGAAGCAGGAGTCACTAGAGGTAGGTAAATCTCGATCTCTAGCACAACACACCCAATCATCATCCTTGAGGCCTGTGTGGTTTCGGTATGTTTCTGTGCACATTTGCCGTGTTTCTGGTGCCAGCCTGTTAACTCATGTTCCACATTTCATTGCTTGTGTTTCAGAAACAAATCAGTGATCTGAAGAGTGAAAATGATGCTTTAAATGAAAAGTTGAAATCAGAAGAACAGAAAAGAATATCAAGAGAGAAAGCAAATTTAGTAAGTCGTGTATGCTCTCCCATCACTGTTGAATTTTCCTTCTGTTCAACTGTCTCTCAGAATCAAATAAGTATTCAGCAGCTAGAGAAACAGTATGGGTTTGGAGTCCTTTTCATAGCCTGCAGTATGCTTTTTCAACTGTATATAGTGGCTTCTTTGGTTACTAGTGGTTCTTTTTTTTTTTAATTCTAAAAACTGACATGACAGATGAAATCCGATATATTGCTAATGATCTATGCTAATACCTACAGGAAGATAGGAAAAGCCTCAATTAGGGTCAGAGTTTTTTATGTGAAGACTTCACTTTTTAAAAAAATTAACTTGCTATATTGGGATATAATTTATATACCACAATAGTCATTCTTTAAAAAAAAAAAAAAGAAGACAGATCAGCAGTTCACAAGTTGTGCCTTGGTCACAGGATCTAATTCCATTTTTATCACCCCCCAAAAAAAAGAAACCCTGCAGCTATTAAGTCCTCCTCCTCCCCCACCCCCCCAAAACAAACAAACAAACCCAAACTCCCCAGCCCTCCAGTATCACCAGTCTCCTTTCCGTCTCTATGGATGAGCCTGCTCTGGATATTTCACTGACATGGAATCATGCTACATGTGGCTTTCTGTGTCTGGCCTCTTTTCCTTGGCTTTTGTTTTCAAGGTCCGTGCATAGTGTAACAGAAATTTCATTCCTTTTGATGGCTGAACAATATTTCACTGTATGGATAATCCTCACTTTTGAAAAACATGAATTTCTCTGGTAAACTTTACTTTCTCTCCCAACTTTTTTGGGGTCCCTCAGTGAGCTCTGTAAAGTGGTCCCCACGGGCACCTTCCCTGATTCCCCATAAGGGTTGCCCCAGAGCGTTAACTACTGTCCAGAAGGAAAGTTTTGATGATCGACACACCGTCACTATGGACTCTTGTCTGAGGAATTCCCTCACTGAACATCTGATCAAAGGCCTGTGCGCTGTTAACTTGTATCATAGGTTAACTTGTATTCAAGGTTCACTTGAATTTCCGTGATTAAGGCCAAGGAATCATGGAATCCACCCTGGTGGTATGCTCTCACAGGCTGTTCTTCCTTACGTAGGGTTTATCTGGGATGGAATTTTCACAGTGCATGTATCCTATGCCATGTAGGTGCTGGGTGTCACTCACTGATGGGGCATTATTCTGCCCTAGAAGGACAGCCAGGTCAACACATGCTCATCATGGCAAACATCCGAAAGACTCGGGATGTGACTGCCATTTCTGTTGTTTGCCAGAGAGCCCTATAAACACACTGCCCCCATATTCCCCCTCAGTCACTGACTTAGGTTAGAGCGAGCTATCGTTCCCTGTTCTCCCTCCAAACATACTCTGCAGTCAGAGTTCTGTTTTGTATTGTAAGCTGTGGCTTTCCTCTTACTTCCATAACATATTACGTTACTGATGAGTGAGTGAGAATGTTTTCAAATGTGGAATGTGTTACATCGTTTTTAAGACCAAAGACTTTGAGATGGAAGCCATCTTAACCCTTCTTTTCACCTGTAAGAGAAGGTCAGTGTCTCTTGCCACTTGTTTAAATTTCTAAATCTGATCAAAGCCATCTTTGTATTAAGAACGTGAACCATGCGGTTGTGTTCAGTGATCAGTCAGAGCCATGTCCTGCTGCGTCTTTTCCAGAAAAACCCTCAGATCATGTATCTAGAGCAAGAGTTAGAAAGCCTGAAAGCCGTGCTGGAGATCAAGAATGAGAAACTGCGCCAACAGGACGTCAAGTTAATGAAGATGGAGAAGCTGGTAAGTTTCGTTCAGAGCCTCGCGGAGCGGGGTAATACCTGAGGCCTCTGAACTAGATCTGTGGGGTTGCCTTCGTGGCTAGAGATGTTTGGAAACATAGGAAAGGAAAAAGAGGTTACGTTTTCTCTTCTACGTTAACTTAAGGCTTATTCGTTGCTGCCTTCTGCAACAGTTTTTTGGATTTCCCCCCCACCCCCCACCAAGGAACATGCAGAGGAGCATTCAGTGTTTTGAAAAATAACAACAAAGGTCATTCATATCCATGGTCTGGGGATAGCCACCTGCATAAAAAGGATGTTTAAATAATGTAAAAGTGGTTATTTAATATACTACCACCTCTAGGGCTTTGTTATGCTCAAATCAGTTGGGTGCTTAATCCCCTCAGAGCAATTCAATCTTGCTAAATATCTCAATTCTTCATCTTGCTTCATGGGAATTAGACTGTTATAAAATTAACCTGGTTGGACAAGTAGACAGTGCTATGAAAAACAAGAATAAAGTTTAGTTTGTGGCCTCCAGGACAGACAACTGACGTCAGCATGTGGGGAGTCCATCCAGGGCTTTGTGGGAGGTTGTCCCTTCTCCCTCTAACTGTAGGTGACTCAGTGTTGAGGAGGTGCCTCCGTCAAACCCAAACCAGCCCTGGACGGTAGGAAGCATGGAAGTCACTCATTATTCATTATTTCATTTGTTTGTTTTTGCTGTTTGGTTTTCTTCTAGAGACTATTACCTATCAAGGGAGGTAAGAGCTAACCCCCCTGTGGACACATGGATGCTCTGAGTGACCAGGAAAGTTTGTTTTTGTAGAGGAAGGAGAGAGCTCATGGTCTCTAATGGCCCCAACCTGGTATTCACCAGCTTCTGCCAGAGGGACAGACCTCCCTGTTCTATCAGGTCTCATGCCTGCCACTGTGGCCATCAGCCCTGACTCAGATAATCCTGTCAATAACCTGTTGTTCCCTATGCTGCCACTCACATATCAAAACTTTTCAAGCCATTATGTGCAGTAAGAACAGACTCTGCTGTAAAGTTACTCATCCATCTTAATTTTCATTGATCCACAAGTATTTCTGTCCGTTGCCATGCCCAGGAAGTATTGGTCGGCTTGGCATGGTGTATATGCAGAAGGAGGGGTTGATATGATGACAGATAAGCCCACTGTTACCTTGTTTATTTGTAACCTCCATGCCTTTTGTCAAAAATAAGACACTTAGAAAGCAAAGAGGCTTTCTCCATTAAAAAAAAGAAAAAAACTATCCCTGCTGATCATTAGCTCTGAGAGCTGTTTTCCAGGGCTAGTTTCCTCTCCAGTAAAATGAGGAATTGGAAGAGATACTATTTTAAGGCCAATCACTACCCAGTATTTAATTCCAGATTTTCCCGCCTCATGTTTTTATCGTGCATTCCTTTATACTTCCTGGAAATTCCAAGGCTCCCTCTGTTTTACATGCTAGTCACATTTTGGGATATTTCACCTGGTTGGCTTGTCCTAAGTTTTTTCTGGATAATAAGATGTTGGTGCTGGGAATGTAAATTGGTACAGTCACTGTGGAGAACAGTATGGAGGTTCCTTAAAAAACTAAAACTACCATATGACCTAGCAATCCCACTCCTGGGCGTATACCCTGAGAAAACCACAATGTAAAAAGACATGTACCCAGGGCTCTTGGCAGCATTATTTACAACAGCAACCTAAATGTCCATCACCAGATGAATGGATAAAGAAGATGTGGTATGTATATACAATGGAATAGTACCTCAACCATACAAAGGAATGAAACTGGGTCATTTGTAGAGATGTGGATGGACCTAGATACTGTCATACAGAGTGAAGTAGGTCAGAAAGAGAAAAACAAAGATCGTGTATTAATGCATATATATAGAATCTAGAAAAATGGTAATGAACTTACCTGCAGGGCAGGAATAGACAGACGGAGAGAATGGACCTGTGGACCCGGGAGGGGAGGGTGGGACGAGTTGAGAGAGTAACACTGACATAGATACATTACCAAGTGTAAAATAAATCGTTAATGGGAACGATGTATAGCACAGGGAGCTCAGCGTGGTCCCGGTGATGACCCAGAGAGCTGGAAACCGGGGAAGGCTCGAGAGGGAGGGGATACACATATACACGGAGCTGATTCACACTGTTGTGCAGCAGAAACTAACGACACTGGAAAGCAATTATACTCCAGTTAAACACACACCAGCGCTGCACAGAGTTGAAATGAGAGTAGCTTAGTCACAGGCAGCAGTGACAAGGGCTTAGCACGAAATTGGACAGAGCTGTGATGTCTCCTCCAAGAGGGTGATGAACTCTTACCTTCAGAAAGTGAGCAGGGGTGTAATCAGCTCTTCATCATTGCTGATTCAGTGTCTTCTGGGCTTTTCTCCTTTAATCTCGCAGATCAGTTTTGCTTGCCTCTTGTCCTTCCCAGGCTAAACTTTCAAGGAAAACAAACATGTCTTTAGTTCAGCTAAGAAGGGGTGCCTTTTGTCATGTACTTCTTTGTTTGGAGGCTCCATGGAGCTCTGTGGATTGCACCGAGCGGCCACTCTGAGTGGCCATGGCCATTCTCAGTGGCCACGCTGACGAGTCACCGTGATTAAGGTCGTGTTAAACACTGCCACGAACTGAGTTTTCATCAAATGTGGGCTTTTTTTTTTTTCTTCCCAAATTGACCATGAGAAGCTGCAGTGTCTCTGATACATGCTGGCTGCCTGGCTGCGGTTTTCTTTATCACCGTGAAACTGAAAGAGGCAGAGCCTCCAAGGGCAGGGCGCCAATTCTCGGGAATTCTAAACCAGCGTGACCTTGGAAACATCAGTAACCCCTGTGTGTGTGTGTGTTCACATGCCCTGGCACACGTTTGAAAAGTAATATCCGTGTGCTCTGTTTTGCTGCAGTAGATTCTTTTTTGCAGTGCATCAGTGTAGAGACATTCAACATACTATTCAGAGTAGCCGTTGACCTATATACGTTACCGTGTGTAAAACAGCCAGTGGGAAGCTGCTTTATATAGCACAGGGAGCTGAGGTCAGTGCTCTGCGATGACCTAGAGGAGTGGGATGGGGGATCCAGGGGGAGCAGATATCTGTATACATACAGCTGATTGACTTCATTGTGCAGCAGACACCAATACAACATTGTAAAGCAATTATACTCCAATAATAAATCTTTTAAATAAAATAAAAATACTATTAACCTTGAAAAGAATTAAAAAAAAATCTTTTCTAAATTAAATTTCTGTAGTATGCACTGGTATCAGGAAGGTACCTCACGGAATAAGGGGCCTATGAAATTTTTAATGTATGAATGTTGGCACTCTCGTTTATGCCAAGGTGGACAATAACACAGCGCTGGTGGACAAACTGAAGCGATTCCAGCAGGAGAATGAAGAACTAAAAGCTCGGATGGACAAGCACATGGCAATTTCGAGGTAAAAATGCCACTGTCCTGTTTTCCCCAAGCTCCTCCCTGCCTCAAACATGAACACTGAGTGTTCCTTTCTTAGCACCACTCCTGTCCCTCCTGGACTGAAGCGAGTGGTTAAAGAGGTTCTGATTTCTGCCTGGGAAATGACTGCAGCCCGTGGCGCCTTCACTCAACCAAGGGGCCTAGACCAAAGGCTGAGTCCTCAGCGGGCACGCCTTCCCTTCCCAGGGAAAGCTGGCTGATGAAGTGGAGAATGCCCTCAGAGAAGGATCATCACAAGCAAACAAACCCCAAGCAGCAAACGCCGCCCCGCCCCCCCACGAGGGTCCTAAGACACACACAGCCTGTCTGTGGGTGCGTTACTAGGTCTACTACGAAACTGCCTCAAAGTATAGCTTTTCCTTCGGCTCCAGCTCACACTTCCCGGGTTCCTCTGCCAGCCCAGCCCCCGTGTACAGCAGTTCCTTTCATTCCAGAGATCATCTGGGGGCTCTCAAATTTAAAACAGAATTTTTTTTCAGCCTCTTAAAAATAAAAAGACTCACATGATTTCTGTCTCCTTTCTGTCTGCCAGGCAACTTTCCACGGAGCAGGCGGTCCTGCAGGAGTCGCTGGAGAAGGAGTCCAAGGTCAACAAGCGCCTCTCCATGGAGAACGAGGAGCTGCTCTGGAAGCTCCACAACGGAAACCTGTGCAGTCCCAAGAGGTCCCCCACGTCCCCCGCCACCCCCTTCCAGTCGCCTCGGAACTCCGGCTCCTTCCCCAGCCCCAGCGTGTCTCACCCAGATGACCTTCCTGGGAGCCACAGACAGACTGACGGTGTCTCTGCAGGACTGACCCCGCCCGCAACTGCGCACCACCCGCCCTAGAAGTGGGAAGCCCCGGCCCGAACCGGCTCCTCCCACATGAGACCGGACTCCGGAGGAAGGCGTCCGACCCGGTCC
Organism: Cervus canadensis; assembly: GCF_019320065.1. Taxonomy (NCBI): domain Eukaryota; kingdom Metazoa; phylum Chordata; class Mammalia; order Artiodactyla; family Cervidae; genus Cervus; species Cervus canadensis. The sequence continues at coordinate 18,146,906 of NC_057416.1, forward strand.
AAAGATGCTATGGGAACGGATCTACATGGACACTGTCGCACAAAGCACTTACAGGACGGGAAAAACCTTGGTCATTGCCTTTTTCACCTATGGGTAAAGGGGAAAACTCTCAGGGGCCTGTTAAGATAAAGATTTATATAACCTTTGTAACCTTATATAACCTTTGTAATTTATATAACCTTCACCACAGATACCTTCTTGTGATTCTTCTTTTGGTCTGACTGGGGCTGTGTGGATGGAGCAGATGGACCCGGGTGTCGTGTGTGTCGACCGCTGCCTCCCTTGGTGTGTGTTGAGCTGAGCATCTCTGGAGACATGTTCATCAAGCAGTCCTCAGTGTAGACATCTCTGCAGAAGTCATAGAGGGAAGAGCAATAGTTGCTGGAGTTGGGATTCTTCACTACCGGCCTGCTCGGCCCTCTGAACTGGGGGAAAAGTGGGGGCCACAGAAGCAGCTCTGACTTCCCCGGGGCTGTACCTTCTCTGCATCCTTTTGGGGTACCTTGTAGGCAGCCTTTCAGTGTTCAGCTGTGTCAGTTGAAACGAGCTAGATTTTTTTTTAACTTACCCATGTGAACATGAAATACTACAATCCATTTTCTCAGGCTATGAGCAAATGCAGAACCCTAATTTTGCTTGAAAGAAATCTGTATAAAGAAAGAGCAGTACCCATGGATTGCTCTCTGCCTTATTTTTAGCTTGATCTGAGCTATTCTCAGTGATTTCAACTGGCTTCTTCTCTCCCATCCCCATCCCCCTGCCCCTCTCTACCCCATCCAGAGCCACAAAAGCAAACCTTCCACCTCCTTCCTGCTTTTTTCTGGGATAAGGAATATGCTTTGCCAAAGCCAGCTCATCTTCAAGGTGCTCACCACTTTTCCAAATAAACCAGGGACTGGTTCCAAAAGTACAAATTTGGGGACATCCTAGAGAGATTAAAGAACGAGAAAGAGTCGATAGCTGACAGAACTGGGAAAGATAGGATTCAGTGCTTTTGGATGACTAAGAGCACCTTACTAATAGAGCAGGCTGGGGAGAGAATGCTAAATTTTCACGTACCTTTGAAGAATCATCCTGTCCTGGGGAAGACTGCAGAATGGCCAGTCGGTGGGGAAAATGCGGCTTGTCCAGCTCTTCTCCAGGTTGCATTTCAGTCCCTCTTCAAAACATCACTTACTACCTCCCCCAGTTCTAATATGTTGGGGGAAGTAGAAGGAAAAACTGTGGCTTTTTTCTCTCCTCTGCGTGTGTCAAGCTTGTGCTGTCAGTATTTACTAATCAGCATAGCTGACATTCAATGGCTTTACAAATAACCCCTATAGTAAGAACAGGTTAGGCCACTAGAGGTGGATCTTTGAGTTGTCACTTACACATACACTACAAAGCAATGCTCAAATTTCACCAAGCTAGGCTTCAACAGTACGTGAACCAAGAATTTCCAGATGTTCAAGCTGAATTTAGAAAAGGCAGAGATCAAATTGCCAACAACCATTGGATCATAGAAAAAGCAAGAGAGTTCCAGGAAAACATCTGCTTCATTGACTACGCTAAAGCCTTCACCTGTGTGGATCACAACAAACTATGGAAAATTGTTAAAAAGATGGGAATACCTGACCACCTTACCTGCCTCCTGAGAAATCTGTATGCATGTCAAGAAGCAACAGTTAGAACTGGACATCAAACAACAGACTGGTTCCAAATCGGGAAAAGAATATGTAAAGGCTATATATTGTTACTCTGCTTATTTAACTTATATGCAGAGTACATCATGTGAAATGCCAGGCTAGATGAAGCAAAAGCTGGAATCAAGATTGCCAGGAAAAATATCACTAACCTCAGATATGCAGATAACACCACCCTTGTGGCAGAAAGCAAAGAAGAACTAAAGAGCCTCTTGATGAACGTGAAAGAGGAGAGTGAAAAAGTTGGCTTAAAACTCAACATTCAAAAAGATCATGGCATCTGGTCCCATCACTTCATGGCAAATAGATGAGGAAACAATGGAAACAGTGACAGACTTTATTTTTTGGGGCTCCAAAATCACTTCAGATGGTGACTGCAATCATGAAATTAAAAGATGCTTGCTCCTTGGAAGGAACGCTATGACCAACCTAGACAGCATATTAAAAAGCAGAGCCATTACTTTGCCTACAAAGGTCCGTCTGGTCAAAACTATGGTTTTTCCAGTAGTCATGTATGGATGTGGGAGTTGTACCATAAAGAAAGCTGAGTGCCGAAGAATTGATGCTTTTGAACTGTGGTGTTGGAGAAGACTCTTGAGAGTCTCTTGGACTGCAAGGAGATCCAACCAGTCCATCCTAAAGGAAATCAGTCCGAAATATTCATTGGAAGGACTGATGCTGAAGCTGAAACTTCAATACTTTGGCCTCCCTGATACGAAGAACTGACTCATTGGAAAAGACCCTGATGCTGGGAAAGATTGAAGGCAGGAGGAGAAGGGGACGACAGAGGATGAGATGGTTGGATGGCATCACCGACTCAATGGACATGAGTCTGAGCACGCTCTGGGGGTTGGTGATGGACAAGGGAAGCCTGGCATGCTGCAGTCCATGGGGTCGCAGAGAGTCAAGACACAACTGAACAAATGAACTGACACAGTGGACTGATATTCATGATGCATTGTTTGTTTCACTAGTGATTGTTTCTAAAGTCTTTAACCTCTGACACTTGATTATGTATGTAACCTTTCATGTTCATTTCTGATAAATGGGAACGTAGGTTCACTGCCACCTCCTGGAATCTCTCCCTGCTCACTTTCCAAGCTGTCCTCGAGGTCATTAGCCAAAGTGGGGTTTGTCATTCCATCCCCTGCACATGGTAAATCTTGTGCTGTTCTCTGTGTCCTCCATGCCATTTAAGTGTCTGGGGTAATCATTCTGACACAGTTAATACAAAACGTCTTCAGAGAATGGGAGATGATGAGAGAGGAAATAAAACAGAACTTTAAAACTATTTTGAAACCAAATGTTACCACTTAGGATGCAAAATGTTGGCACATCATAAAAACATGAGTGTGTAAACAGCCATAGTTGTGCTCAGTTTGGAGTGATGCAAAGTATTTTAATCAAATAAATAATGCTGGAATATTCTATATAAGGGTTGCATCCTCTGACATAGTTCACTCTCCAAAGTGTTATCTAGTTTACACCATAGGAATTATCTCCTCTCAACCTATTTCCTAGGAATTTCCAATGCAACCAAAAAATTGGACATGAGCTGAAATTTACCTCCCAGAGCTAAGACTTCAAGATTTTCTAAATTTAAAGCTACGGGTATTTGAGAAATAATAAACTTTTACTGGTTTTAATGATAGTTTCTGCTGTATGAGATAAGAAAATTGGAACAGCTACAGTCTACATATTTTGAAGATGGTAAAAATAAGCCTAAACAAAGTGGAATCTTCCTTAACCTGTGCATCTATTTTATATTGAAAGTTAAACATTTAAAAACACATACTGGGCTTCCTTGGTGGTCCAGTAGTTAAGAAGCCACCTTGCAATGCCAGGGACACTGTTTCAATACCTGTTTGGGGCAGATCCCACATGCCGCAGAGCAGCTGAGCCAGTGCTCTAGAGCCTGCGAGCTGCGACTACTGAAGCCCACGCGCCTAGAGCCTGTGCTCCACAACGAGAAGTCAGTGCAGGGCAATGACCAGCAGCCCCTGCTCCCCGCAACTAGAGAAGGCCCACGTGCAGCAACGAAGACCCAGGACAACCTAATGATCTTTAAAAAAAAAAAAAATGCTGCTGTTCTTACTAAATGTCTAATCTAGAACTAGTAATTCTGAGTGCAGCAGTTTTAAAGTTTATATGATATTTTTTGATACTTCATATCATACAATAGTTCATGTATAGTTGAACTATGTATACAAAATCACTACATTTTTAGATTCTCTCATAGTGTGGTTGTGATACCCAAGGCAATATTAGGTATTGACTCAAGCATTGCTGCCAACGAGTGCTTCTGGATGTACTTCTGGATGCTTCTGGGTGTACTTCAAGCAGACTTAAACAACAAGCACTTAGCCCTTTTTTTTTTAACTTTTTACAAAAACTTGCTTCTTTAATAGAAATGATTATATAAAGTTGTTTACATATATGCCTTCTGAGTAGAAACACTAGAAATGCATATACGTAGGTCAGCAGTCAGAATACATGCTTTCTGCTAGGAGAGTTAACACTTCTATAATTAGACCGGATGACTTCCTTTGAGTTTGGAGGTCTGGGTCTGACTCAAGGCAGAGCCTGGGGTTTGGCCCTGGCAAAGACAAAGAACCCCAGAGCTGGTTGCGGACACCAGTGGGCTTTCCGTCAGTTCATTTATACTTCGTCTTCCAAGTCAGGAAGACTCCACAGTGGTGGCTACTGTGGTCTGTCCTTGGAGATTCTGAGCAGTGCAAATGTAATAACCTGCGTCAATGGTCTCAAAGTCTTCAATGCTCAGGACACTCTGGGAGATCCTTGTGGTGTGCCCAAGGCCTCTGTGGATCAGCCGCCAGGAGTCCTGAATCGTCACGGGCCTTTCATCCTGTTGAACGACACCCACGGGGGCTGGAGCACAAACCACGCGCCGCTCTCAACAGCTCCCATTCATCTGCCACTGCTGAGTATCCCTTTCAAAGCGCAAAACACATGCTCCTACAGGACTATTTGGTATGCCCAGCTCATGGGCGCTCTGACACTGTCTAGTCAGTTTAGGCTGCATTTTTTCTTTTCCAAGCAGAGTCTTGAATTTCATTATGCTGTTTGGCTCTCTCTTCCTGCCCTTTTCTTCAAGTTTCTACTTAATATAAATTTTACTCTTTGGGAACTTCAAGAATGTGGGGCTGGTATTAGGCATAAAGATACAGATAATTTTTCCACTGCTTTGCTGTTGACACTGCTCATATTCACCCCATGGCGCAGTGGTTCTTACAGAACTTAGAAGCCCAAAGCTCTCACCTTGTAAATGAATATGAGCTCTCAACTGCTCAGATTTGGGGGAGGGAGACACGATTAGTCAAATGTGCCCTAGGACTGCAGTGGGCGAAAAGCTGTGCCCGGCCTGGATAAAATTATACCCGAGGTGACTTCACTCCCTATTTCTAGAAAGTGAGATGGTCACTCCTGAGATGCTTCCTCCAACTTCAGTGATATGTAGTGTATTCTGAATTAGTTTAACACGATCGTAATATTTATAGTATTACTGAATTAATACCCTTTCTGCTAATAATTAGCAATGTAAAGAAACCAAAAAACCTCTCATGCAAGCTATTAATGTCTTCTAAATGGGACAACACTTCAGAAACAAGTACTTAGCACTGGGAAAGCACCATTCTCCAGGAGAGTTATTTTCCCCCAATCACAGCCCTTCACCCAGAAACGTATTGGCTGCCAAGCACATCTTAGGATGCAAGATCCAGATCTCTTCTGGCAGCAAGGGGATTGTTCCATGTTGGTAGCGAGGCTGTCTATTTTAGTGAGCAGAACAGGCCCATGGCTGCATGTGCTGGAGCTGCGTTTTTGGCAAGTCTATTTTAAGATAATCTCAGCCTCACGGCACCTTTTCCAAGACCCGGGTTTACATGCCAACTTGGTGGGTGTCTGCTAAGAGCTCTTTGCCCCGGGAACCAGCTTTTACATGGAGAAGGCTAAAGGACTCCAGAAGGAAGGTAGATTAGCCTCCAACTGACCCAAAATTAAGACTGCAAACTGAGATAGGGGTTGAAGAAAGGAGGCCCCCTCCTTTCCTGTTCTTGCCCCTGTCCCCTTCCTTCGGGGTCATGAAGAAAGATAATACAAAAGAGGGTACATTAACTAAATTACCTAATGGAACCCAGTCACTTTTTTTTTCCTATTCTAAAAAAAAAAGCCATTTATTGGATTGGCCACAAAGTTCCTTTGGGTTTTTCTATAACAGGGAAAAACCTGAATGAACTTTTTGGACAACCGAATATAAACATACTGAAACATCTTAGGAGCAAACCAGTGCATGCTTACCTTCTGCCCTGGGTAGGTCCACTTGAATTCCACCTCCACATCTGGCTCCCCCAGGACTGTACAGAGGACACTCACATCATCTCCCCCCTTCACTTTGTTCGCAGAGGCCAAGATGGTCGTTGAGGGAGGGCCACTGGGAACTGGAAGTGAGCAGGGACAGTGGCGTGAGAGGACATCCATGGGCAAGGGTGACAGACACAAACCAACAGACGTGTTCTCTTCTCTGGGCAGATATGGGACATCCCTGCCTTTCTTCAGCTGCCCAACTAGCATCAAGCCTGCTCTGTCCACTACCTGGAGTTTTATGATGCCTCTTCTCTTTCTACCTTGGTGGTCCAGAATGGGGTGGACATCCAAAGGCCCCCAGACATTCCACTTGTAATGAGAGGAGTCCAGAAGATCTGCGAGGAGCTCATGTGAATCAAAAGGTGGAGAGAGAAGAAGGGGCTTGGGAGCAGAACAAGGGGAAGGAAGAGAAGGTGGTCTGGAGGGAGGACCACCGACAGAGGAAGAGGGACAGACAGGCATATGGCTCAGCAGCCTCAGGAGGAAGAGGAGTGAGTCAGAATCCACCAACGAGACAGACGCTTGCAGGACGGGCGTGTGGGATCTCTCCTTCGCGGCACTGCAGAGACAACATTCTTCATCAGGCTCAGTCTATTAGAGTAGCTTCGAGCGCAGCATGGATCCAGGAATGTGCTGGGAGAGGAGGGTAAGGCAGGGAACCAGCCAGACATGGTCTCTGAGCCCCGGGGCCTCCATTCCAGCGGAGGAGGTGCACCCTCAAAAGGTCACTGTGTGGTGGGTTTAGAACCTGAGCTGTGGGAAGAACCAAAGGAGAAGCCCAGGGTGCCGCGGAAGTTCAGGATGGTCTGAGAAGCATGAAAGGTTTCCTTAGGGATGTTTGGACTAAAATCTGAAGGCCTGCAGGGAAAAGGAGGGACCAGCAGACAGGCCCCAAGGGGAGTAGAGGGGAACCCTGGGGAGGGCAGAGGCCAGCACTGCAAGACCTTTCAAGCCATATGGAAGATTTTAACTTTGGTTCTAGGAAAAGTTCATTAGTTCAGAGGTTCATTGGTTCAGTGGTTTATTTAGCCCACAGAATGGTTTTAACTGGACCAATAATCAGTTACTGGTAGAAGATGGAGAAAGCGTGGGCATGGAAGGGACCAATTGGAAAGGTACTCATGTTAGACCAAGGAAGAAGTGATGATAGTTGAACTCCTTGCAGTAGGATGGACAGCAGAATTCAGGGGCTTTGATGGAATGAGTCAGGACTGGGAGGAGCTGGGAGTGTTTTGGGTTCCTGCACCCCGGAACTGCAGCGCCATCACTGGGATGAGGGCAACTGAAGAACCAGGCCTGGAAGGAAGGCCCAGAGCTCAGGAAAGGGCCTGTGCAGCAGCTCAGTGCAGATGTTAGAGAGACAGTTGGGTACAGGAAGCTGGCGCATCCAGATCCAGGCCACATCCATTCCCCGGGGAGTGATTAGTAAACAAATATGCAGCAGGGTGTGGCTATGGTTGAGACCACCCAGGAGGAGCATGGGGACAAAGAAAGTGCCTGGGGGAACTCCAACATTTAAAAGCTAGGAGACGCAGCTCATTCTATGAGGCCTCCATCACCCTGATACCTAAACCAGACAAAGATATCACAAAAAAGGGAAATTACACGCTGATATTCATAAAAATCCTCAACAAAATACGTGCAAGCCAAATCCAACAACACATTAAAAGGATCACACAAGTGGGATTTATCCCAGGGATTCAAGGATTCCTCAATGTACGTGAATTAATGTGATACATCATATTAACAAACTAAATAAAAACCATACGATCATCTCAATAGATGCAGAAAAAGCTTTTGACAAAATTCAATGCCCATTTATGATAAAAAGTGTCCATTAGGTGGGCACAGGTAATTATTATATTACCTCAACATAATAAAGGCCATATATGACAAACCCACAACCGACATCTTTCTCAGTGGTGAAAAGCTGAAAGCAGTTCCAATAAGGTCAGGAACAAGACAAGGGTGTTCACTCTCACCACTATTACTCAGCATAGATTTGGAAGTCCTAGCCACAGCAGAGAAGAAAAAGAAATGAAGCGAATCTAAACTGAAAGGAAGAAGTAAAACTATCACTGTTTGCAGATGACATGATACTAAACATCAAAATCCTAAAGACACTGCCAGAAAACTACTAGAGCTCATCAAAGAAATTGGTAAATTTGCAGGATATAAAAAAATACACAGAAATCTACTGCTTTCCCATATACTAATAATGAGAGATCAGAAAGAGAAATTAAGGAAACAATCCCATTTACCATCACACCAAAAAGAATAAAATACCTAGGAATAAACCTACCTAAGGAGGCAAAAGACCTGTATTCAGAAAACTTATATAAGATGCTGAAAAGTGTGAAAGTGAAAGTATCAGTCGCTCAGTCGTGTCCAACTCTTTGCAATCCTATGGACTGAAGCCTGCCAGGCTCTTCTGAACTTGGGATTCTCCAGGCAAGAATACTGGAGTGGGTTGCCATCCCCTTCTCCAGGGGATCTTCCTGACCCAGGGATCAAACTCAGGTCTCCTGCACTGCAGGCAGATTCTTTACCATCTGAGCCATCAGGGAAGCCCCATAAGATGCTAATGAAAGAAATAAAAAATGACACATACCGAAGGAGAGAGATACCATGTCATTGTCAAATGACTGTACTACCCAAAGTAATCTATGGATATAAATGCAATTTCTATCAAATTACCAAAGGCATTTTTCACAGAATTAGAACAAAAAACTTTTAAATTTATATGGAAACACAAAAGACCCTGAATAGTCAAAGCAATTTTGAGGAGGGAAAATGGAACTGGAGGAATCAGCCCCCTGACTTCAGACTTTACTACAAAGCCACAGTAATCAAAATAATATGATTCTGGCACAAAAACAGAAATATACATCAATGGAACAGGACAGAAATTCCAGAGATAAACCCAAGCACCTATGGTGCTAATCCATGACAAAGGCGGCAAGACTATACAATGGAGACGAGACTGTCTCTTCAATAAGTAGTGAGGGAAAACTGGATTGCTACATTTAAAGAATGAAATTAGAACACCTCCTAACACCATACACAAAAATAAACTCAAAATGCGTTAAAGACCTAAATGTAAGTCTGGATACTATAAAACTCTTAGAGGAAAACACAGGCAGAACACTCTCTGACATAAATTACAGCAAGATCTTTTTTGATCCACCTCCTAGAGTAATGAAAGTAAAAACAAATATAAATAAATAGGGCCTAATTAAACCTAAAAACTTTCACAGAGCAAAGGAAGCCATAAACACAATGAAAAAACCCACAAAATGGGACAAAGTATTTGTAAACAAAGTGATTGACAAAGGATTAATCTCCAAAACATACAATCTGCTCAAGTAACGCCGTATCAAAATAACAAAGAACCCAATCAAAAATGGGCAGAAGATCTCAATAAGCATGTCTCCAAGAAGACATATAGATGGCCAAAAATCACATGAAAAGATATGCAACATCACTGTTTGCTAGAGAAATGCAAATCAAAACTACAACGAGGTATCACTTCACACCAATCAGGATGGCCATCATCAAAAAATCTACAAACAAGAAATGCTGGAGAGGGTGTGGAGAAGAAGGAACCCTCCCATCCTGTTGACGGGAATGTAAATTGTTACAACAGTATGGAGAACAGTATGGATGTTTCTTTAAAAAATTAAATAAAAGAACCACCAAATGATACAGCAATCCTACTTCTGAGCACATATCCAGAGAAAACCATAATTCAAAAGGATAAATGTACCCAGTTATTCATTGCAGTACTATTTATAATAGTCAAGACATGAAAACAACCTAAGTGTCATTGACAGAGGAATGGATAAAGAAGATGTGGAACATCTATACACAGTGGAATATTACTCAGCAGTAAAAAAAGAATAATGCCATTTGCAGCAAAATGGATGGACCGAGAGACTGTCATACTGAGTAAAGTCAGACAGAGAAAGCCAAATATCATATGATATCACTTATATGTGGAATCTAGAAAAATGTTACAAATGAACTTATTTACAAAACAGAAATAGAGTCACAGACATAAAAAAAAAATCTATGGTTACTAGGGGGAAAAAGCAGGGGAGGGATAAATTGGGAGATTGGAATTGACATATACACAGTACTATATATAAATAGATAACTAATAAGGACCTACTGTATAGCACAGGGAACCCTACTCAATACTCTGCAATGCCCTATATGGGAAAAGAATCTATCTAAAAAGAGTGGATATATGTATATGCATAACTGATTCACTTTGCTATACACCTGAAACTAGCACAAGAATGTAAATCAACTATGAAAGTGACAGTGAAGTCGCTCAGTTGTGTCTGACTCTTTGCGACCCCGTGGACTGTAGCCCACCAGGCTCCTCCGTCCACGGGATTCTCCAGGAAGAATACTATAGTCCAATATAATTTTAACAAAAGAAAAATCCTGCAAGAGGCAAAGAGCTGGCAAAGATGATGAGAATGCTGTGGCTAAAGAAGCAGGGGCAATGGGACCAAGGAAGAGGGGCTTTTTTGTAGGCGAGGTAAAACCTAGAAGGACGAGGACAGAAAGCTGTCTGCTGAACTTAATAGCCTAGGAGGCCCTCTAGCCACGGCTGCCTTGGTGGAGCTAGGGGAGAAGACCAAGGAGCCGGGTGGGAGGGAAGCACCCCGACGGGGGCCGGGGAGGGCTCTTTCAGGGAGCCTGGCTGTGACGGAGGAGAGAGATGGCTGCAGCCCAGGGTGGCGAAAGGAGGCTTGAGAGAGTTATTTGACAGCAGAGTGTTGGAAGCTGTGGCCTCATGAATAAGCCCCAGGGCTGAGGCTCAGAGTCATGAAGGAGCCCAAATTCCCATCTCAGAGAGCAGTCAGCTCTGGGGCCGCCCATCCGATCGCAGAAATGCCTGGGCAGGAACACGGCTGCAGAGCACTCTGCCTCACACGAGGACCATCAACCGGGCTCATGTCAGAGTGCTCCGAGTGAAAACAGGAGAGAGACCCTCCTCTCCTCCCTCGCAGGGCTGGCCAGGGAGCCTTCTGTCCTGGAGGTCGGGGGAGGCGCCTCCCACCCCCCGCCCCTGGCGCCAGCAGCCAGGATGGAGAGCACGGGAGGATGCCACAGGGATGTGGCCTGCTGCTGATCACGCACGTGGAGCCTGGACCAGAGAGCACGCTGGAAGGAGCTGAAGAAAAGGGAGTTGGAGTGGGGGCAGTCATAGGAAAGAATGTAGAACATTCTAGAAATGACAGCGCTGCAGAGGAGCCTTTAAGAACAGCCATCTGTGCCTCCTACTCTCCCGCCATCACTGGGGACAGCGGTACCCCACACTGACCAGCCGGAAGGGGCTCGCGTCTCGCCCCGGAAGGGCTTACCCTGCGCGTAGAGCAGCTGGTACTTGACGGAGATCTGAGACTTGCCCCCCGCCTCCGCCTTGCAGTAGACCACCCCCTGGTGGCCGGAGTGAGGCTGCAGATACACAAAGCCTCTCTTCAGGTCGTAAACGATGTCCGTTCCGTTGGCCGGGATCTCCTTGGCCGGGAACTCCCTGTGGAGGGTGACCTTGGCCGACAGGACGGTCACTCGGCAAGGAACCACAGCCTGCCTGTCCGGGTTCAGGTAGACGACATCAAAGTGACTGGGAGAAGGTACGAAGAGTTCGCCTTTCTCTGCAAAGGGAAAGACACGGGCTCGTTTAGCCTGGAGAAACAGGGTGAGAACACTTAAAGGGATGCTTACATTCAGGGCACGAGAATGAGAGGCGATTGGCAGTGTAGCCCAAACATGGAGTCCTTAGGAATTGAAAAGGCCATTTTAACACATTAAGGGCTTTCTTGGTAGCTCAGAAGGTAAAGAATCTGCCTGCAATGCAGGAGAACTGGGTTCCATCCCTGGGTGGGGAATCTCCCCTGGAGAAGGGAATGGCAACCCACTCCGGTATTCTCGCCTAGAGAATCCCACGGACAGAGGAGCCTGGCGGGCTACCGTCCGTGGGGTAGCAAAGAGTCGGACAGGACTGAGCAACTAACACTTTCTTTCACTTTCATTTTAATACATTCCTGACCAGGGGATTTTTGCAGAAACTAATGCCTGTGGCCATCGGGGTGGGTAACAAATGACTTATTAATATGTCTCTGGTCAGTAAGTTGTTAAAAAATGAGTTTCCTTTTTTGGATAAAGGATGTTACTTCCTATCTTCTTGAAACAAAATCAGTATTACTTCAAGCCCAAATCAGGCCCACTGGTTTACCCCACCGAGGAAGCAGTGAAGGGGACCGGTTTCCTTGTGCTAAGAGCAGTTTTAACACCTAGGAACCCTCTGCCGAGTCTCTAAAGAGATCAGCCCCACAGCCCTCGCTCAGTAACTGGGAGGGACTTTCCCGCCCAGCGAGCCTCTCTGAGCCAGGCCCGATGTGGTGCCGGTGTCCTCACAGGCCAGGGGATCTCATTTCTGCCCGAGGTCAACGGAAAGAGAATTAAGCAGGGACACACGAGGAGCCAGCTAGTCTCAGGTTCTGAGCTCTATTTTGGCGGCCACTGGGCTGCGGACCTTCAGCCTGTTTCTTACACTCTATCTGTTCCCTGAGAAATCACCCTGCATGTTCTTTAAGCTCTTGATGGTGGCATTTTTTTTTTTTTTTCCCAGTTAAGGCATATGGGATCTAGTGCCCTGAGCAGGGATTGAACCCAGGCCTGCTGCACTGGGATTGCAAAGTCTTAGCCATTGGACAACCAGAGAAGTTCTGATGATGGCATTTTTATCGTAGAGAAATGAGAACTGGTTTCCCTGTACTTTGCTCAGCACGGTCAAGGGACTCTGGATTGTGGGGGGTGTTTTTTTGTTTGGGGCATGAAACATTAAATACTTTGTTTTCTGGATCATTCCATGAGAGATTATAGTGATTGCTAAGAGAAATCATTGAACTGAATCACACCCCAACCTTTTGTTCAATTGTCTCCTATGTTTTCCAACCATATTTCTGAAACAGTTATTCTTGGCTTGCTTCACTAGCCTTTGTGCCCTAGTTGTATGACTGGTTTTTACATTGAGAACAGAATTCCTGGACACAATAGCAAATGCCATCAAGGGCCAAGAGTTCTTTGCCTATAAGTATTATAATATTTTTAATAATACCAGCATCTCTAACATGGAATCATGGCTCAGGAAATCTCCACCTTTTGTAAGACCTTCCATCAGGCCAGGCAATTTGCGCCACTTTACAATATGTTACCTTTCAGGCTTAGGTAAGACTGCCTTGGTCAATATCTTACCTAACACCCCTGTGTTCAAATGGAGTAAGTCCATATGGCCTTGAATCTGTCACTTCATCTCTCTGTGCTTCAGTTTCCCTGTTTCTAAAGAGGAGAATCTGGAGCATTTGTATTAAACATCTCTTTGTCAGTCAGTTCAGTTCAGTCGCTCAATCATGTCTGACTCTTTGAGACCCCGTGGACTGTAGCACGCCAGGCTTCCCTGTCCATCACCAACTCCTGGAACTTGCTCAGACTCACGTTCATTGAGTCCACTGATGCCATCCAACCATCTCATCCTCTGTCATCCCCCTCTCCTCCTGCCTTCAGTCTTTCCCAGCATCAGGGTCTTTTCCAATGTGTCAGTTCTTTGCATCAGGTGGCCAAAGTATTGGAGCTTCAGCTTCAGCATTAGTCCTTCCAATGAATATTAAGAGTTGATTTCCTTTAGGATTGACTGGTTTGATCTCCTTGCAATCCAAGGGGCTCTCAAGAGTCTTCTTCACCACCACAGTTCAAAAACATCAATTCTTCAGCACTCAGCTTTCTTTATAATCCAATTCTCACATCCATACATGACTACTGGAAAAACCATAGCTTTGACTATACAAGCCTTTAAAGGCAAAGGAACGTCTCTGCTTTTTTGATATGCTATCTTGGTTGGTCATAACTTTTCTTCCTAGGAGTAAGCGTCTTTTAATTTCATGGCTGCAGTCACCATCGGCAGTGATTTTGGAGCCCGAGAAAGTAAAGATATCTTTTTAGCAAATATTTAAGGAAGGTGTGATTGTCAGATTCAGAAAGAACTTTTGTTTTAAGGTTTTGTACAGGAATCTGACCCCTTCATGGATCGCAGGCCTTGTCTTGCAAAGGGGTTTGTGTAACTCAATGAAGCTGTAAGCCATGCCATGTAGGGCCACCCAAAATGGATAGGTCATGGTGGAGAGTTCTGACAAAATGTGGTCCACTGGAGCAGGGAATGGTAAACCACTCCAGTACACTTGCTGTGAGAACCCCACGAACTGTATAAAAAGGTATGACACTGAAAGGTGAGCCCTCCCAGGTCAGAAGGTGCCCAATAGGCTACTGGGAAGAGTGAGGACAATTACTAATAGCTCCATGAAGAATGAAGCATCTGGGCCAAAGCAGAAACAACATTAAGTTGTGGGTGTGTATGGTGATGAAAGTAAAATCTGATGCTATAAGAACAGTATTACCTAGGAACCTGGAATGTTAGGACCATGAATCCAGGTAAATTGGACATGTTCAAGCAGGAGATGGCAAGAGTGAACATCGACATCTTAGAAATCAGGGAACTAAAATGGATGGGAATGGGTGAATTTAATTCAGATGACCATTATATCTACTACTGTGGACAAGAATCCCTCAGGAGAAATGCAGTAGCCCTCACAATCAATAAAAGAGTTCAAAATGTAGTAGTTAGGTTCATCCTCAAAAAACAACAGAATGATCTCAGTTCATTTCCAAGGCAAACCATTCAACATCACAGTAATCCAAGTCTATGCCCCAATCACTGATGCTGAAGAAGCTGAAGTTGATCAGTTCTGTGAAGACCTAGAAGACCTTCTAGAACTAACACCAAAAAAAGAGATGTCCTGTTCATCATAGGAGACTGGAATGCAAAAGTAGGAAGTCAAGAGATATCTGGAGTAACAGGCAAGTTTGGCTTCGGAGTACAAAATGAAGCAGGGCAAAGGCTAACAGAATTCTGCCAAGAGAATGCACTTGTCATAGCAAACACCCTTTTTCAGCAACACAGAAAACAACTTTACACATGGACATCACCAAATAGTCAATCCCAAAATCAGATTGATTACATTCTTTGCTGCCAAAGATGGAAAAGCTCTATACAGTCAGCAAAAACAAGACCGGAAGCTGACTGTGGCTCAGATCATCAGCTCCTTATAGCAAAATTCAGGCTTAAACTAAAGAAAATGGGGAAAACCACTAGGCCAGTCAGGTATGACTTAAATCCCCTATGAATATACAGTGGTGGTGATGAATAGATTCAAGGGATTAGATCTAGTAAACAGAGTGCCTGAGGAACTATGAATAGAGGTTTGGAATATTGTACAGGAGGCAGCGAAGAAAACCATCCCAAAGAAAAAGAAATGCAAGAAGGCAAAGTGGTTGTCTGAGGAAGCTTTATAAATAGTTGAGGAAAGAAGAGAAGTGAAAAGCAAGGGAGGAAGGGAAAGGTATACCCAACTAAGTGCAGAGTTCCAGAGGGTAGCAAGAAGAGACAAGATGGCCATCTTCAATGAACAATGCAAAGAAATAGAGAAAAACAGCATAAAGGGAAAGGCTAGAGATCTCTTCAAGAAAACTGGTAATATCAAAGAAATGTTTCATCTAAAGATGGGCACAATAAAGGACAGAAACGGTAAAGACCTAATAGAAGCAGAAGAGATCAAGAAGAGATGTCAAGAATACCCAGAAGAACTACACAAAAAAGATCTTAATGACCCAGTTAACCATGATGGTGTGGTCACTTACCCAGAGCCAGACATTGTGGAGTGTGAAGTCAAGCAGGCCTTAGGAAGCACTGCTGCCAATAAAGTTAGTGGAGGTGATGGAATTCCAGCAGAGCTATTTAAAATCCTACAAGATGGTGCTTTTAAAATGCTGCACTCAATCTGTCAGCAAATTTAGAAAACCAGCAGTGGCCATAGGACTGGAAAAGGTCAATCCTCATCCCAATTTCCAAGAAAGGGCAGTACTAAAGAATGTTCAAACCACCAGACAACTGCACTCATCTCCCATGCTAGTAAGGATATGCTCAAAATCCTTCAAGCTAGACTTCAGCATTATGTGAACAGAGAACTTCCAGATGTTCAAGCTGGTTTTGGAAAAGGCAGAGAAACCAGAAATCAAATTGCCAACATCAGTTGGCTCATAGAGAAAGCAAGGGAATTGCAGAAAAACACCTACCTCTGTTTCACTGACTACGTTAACATCTTTGACTGTGTGGATCACAACAAACTGGAAAATTCTTAAAGACATGGGAATATCAGAGCACCTTACCTGCCTCCTGAGAAACCTATATGCAAGTGAAAAAGCATCAGTTAAATTAAAAAAAAAAAGAAAAAAAACAAACAAAAAAAAGAAACACAAAAACAAACAAACAAAAAAAAGCATCAGTTAGAACCAGACATGGAACAATGGACTGGTTCCAAATTGGGAAAGGAGTATGTCAAGGCTGTATATTGTCACCCTGCTTATTTAACTTATATGCAGAGTACATCATGTGAAATGCCAGACTAGATGAAGCACAAGCTGGAATCAAGATTATGGGGAGAAATATCAATAACCTCATATACACAGAAGACACCACCCTTAGGGCAGAAAGCGAAGAGGAACTAAAGGGCCTCTTGATGAGGATGAAGGAAGAGAATGAAAAATCTGTCTTAAAACTCAATATTAAAATAACTAAGATCATGGCACCCGAAGGAGACAAGGTGGAAGCAGTGACAGATTTCCTCTTCTTGGGCTCTAAAATCACTGAAGATGGTGACTGCAGCCATGAAATTAGAAGACAATTGCTTTTTGGCAAGAAAGCTATGACAAACCTAGACAGTGTGTTGAAAAGACATCGCTTTCCTGACAAATGTCAAAGCTATGGTTTTTCCAGTGGTCATGTATGGATGTGAGAGCTGGACCATAAAGAAAGCTGAGCACCAAAGAATTGATGCTTTAGAACTGTGGTGCTGGAGAAGACTCTTGAGAGTCCCTTGGACTACAAGAAGATCCAGCCAGTCAATCCTAAAGGAAATCAGTCCTGAATATTCATTGGAAGGACTGATGCTGAAGCTGAAACTCTAATACTTTGGCCACCTGATACAAAGAACTGACTCATTGGAAAAGACCCTGATGCTGGGAAAGATTGAAGGCAGGAGGAGAAAGGGACGACACAGGATGAGATGGTTGGATGGCATCACCAAATCAATGGACATGAACTTGGTCAAACTGCAGGAGATGACAAGGGATAGGGAAGCCTGGAATGCTGCAGGCAGTGGGGTCTCAAGGAGTCTGGCAAGACTTGGCAACTGAACAACAACAGGAATCTGAACCAATGTTCATGCAAAGCCAGTAGAATAAGTGAACAATTTGAATTTCAGAACACAAAAATGAGGCCTTATTTTCTATACTCTAATCCATGTTTTAAAAGAAGGGACCACACCAGTTGCTTTAACCAACAGAAAAATGTATTTGCCAAGTGAATGAAGTAAGCAAGGCTGCAGAAAGAATATATGAATGAGCAAGCAAATTACTATCTATAAATTAAATCTGCCCAATTTTCATTTATTCATTCCTGGACATTTATTGAGCATATACATATTTTTATTAATTCAGTTGAATTGTTGTAACTTGATAAATTGCAAAAACTGAATTTCTTTTAAAGTAAAAAAATTCTGCCATCAGTAGAATCCATCTACCAAAAAAAAAAAAAAGATGTGTTCAAGTTTATATTTAAAATTATAGATCACAAATGCCTGTACAAATATACTTGGTATCTACTCAAGTGGATGACAAACATTGCTTTAAAAAACAAAACACACGGAAATGTAAGATTTCAAAAAAATTAGAGTTAATAGGCTATAAACTAAAACCCAAGTTATAACAAACTCCATACTTGGTAAAGTGCTGGTTCATATGGTTTTACCACACGTGTAAACTGGAGCCAATGCCTCTTACTATGAGGAAGCCCTGCTGCTGGTAATGTTTCCCCCCCACCCCATGCCCTGGTCTTGATATGGGAGGTGGTTACATGATCTGGGAGGTGGTTAACTTGAGGATCATTCACTAAGCTGCAGAGTTGTGATTTGTGTATTTCCCTTAGTATAAATCATACTTCAGTACAAAGTTAGAGCAGAGGAGGGAAAAAACCCTCTGAGAGCCTCCTGGATGAAGATTGAATATAAATATAACTTGTAGCAGTTGCTTAATCAAAAATTGAACAAATTAACAGTCAAAAGAAGCTTCACAGTGTTTACAATCAAACTCTAGGAAACACACATACATAATGGATGCCAGACGTTTCTCTGTGTGGGTGGTGGGGAAGCACATGTTCTGAGAGACTCCAGAGCCAACAGCCTCCGTAACAGCCCATCTTGGTTCTCTAATGCCTGAAAAGACAAAGCGCTAAACCCTATCTTGAAAATTCAACTGGACTCTCAGTGTTGAGGAATAAGAAAACAATACAATCCATTAAGTCACATCAGATTGGTTATTAAGTCTTATGTGTGTGCTTAGTCACTCAGTCTGTCGGACTCTCTGTGACCCTATGGACTGTTTCCTGCCAAGCTCCTCTGTCCATGGGGATTCTCCAGGCAAGAATACTGGAGTGAGTTGCCATTTCCTTCTCCAGGGGATCTTCCCAATCCAGGGGTAGAGCCTGCATCTCTTAAACCTCCTGAATTGGCAGGCAGATTCTTTACCACTAGTACCACCACACGTCTGCTGGCTGCCATATTGAACAATGCAAGTACAGACTCTGGGACCAGACAGTTCTGGGTGCAAATCCTGGTCCAGCCACTTCCAGCCATCTGACTGAAGGACTTACTTAACTCCCTCAACCTCCACTTTCTCATTGAAAAAAAGTACACACACATATATATTTATATGTACTTACCCTGAAGAGTTATTACAAGACTTACATTAAATAATTGATGTAAAGCCTGAGCTTTTCAGAGTCTGGGAAACAGGGAGTGTTCTCATTGTCCTTATCTGATAATCGGCAGACAGAGGGAACCTTTAATATGGGCAAGTCCAGAAGTCTGGAGAGTTCTGCCGATGCAGCCAGCCTCTTACCTGTGAAGAAGATGTAGGTGGAGCCTGTCTTGGCCTCGTCTCTCCTGCAGACGTAGCCGGTGCAGAGCTGTCCCCAGCAGCTGAACTCGCCCGTGTCGGCTGCGGTGGAGTTGACCAGGGTCAGCTGGCCGTAGCGTTCATGCTGCTTCACACTGTCAACAAGAGCAAAGCCGGTCACCAGGGCCGGGACCCGGCACCCATCTCTCTCTGCTCCATCATCCTCACACGTGAAGCCCCAAGGCTCCGGGCAGAGGGCCCTTCTCAGACGGCACTGATGAATAAAAGGTGTACTGGGGGAAAAGTGTGTTGGGGGTAGGTGAGGAGGCAGAGGGGAAAGCCTTTCTTAGCAGTAGGCTAAGACAGTGACATTTGACATCAATGACAATGACATTTTCTCAAGAGAAGACATTCTCTTCGACCTCAGAACTGGGGTTTCCTTAAGTAAAATCACTGGTGTGTTGCAATGCAGTCACACACGTTCAGCCACAAAGCCTTGGATGGGCATTTTGCCTTCAAATTTGGTTTCTAATGAGTTTACTTAACAGCAGGCAAAGTGAATGAAAGCATACAGCAATATCCAGGATGCAAAACCTCTTTAATCAGTAAGAATAAGTCTCTGAACACAAGCTTGGAATCTTTGAGATGGTGAATTACTATATTTCAGATAAGAACTTCCCCTTAAGAAGATCAAGCCAGTCAATCCTAAAGGAAATCAACCCTGAATATTCATTGGAAGGACTGATGCTGAAGCTCCAATACTTTGGGCACCTGATGTGAAGAGCCAACTCACTAGAAAAGCCCCTGATGCTGGGAAAGATTGAGAGCAGGAGAAGGGGGACAACAGAGGATGAGATGGTCGGATGGCATCACTGACTCAATGGACATGAGTTTGAGTAAACTCTGGGAGATAGTGAAGACAAGGAAGCCCAGCATGTTGCAGTCCATGGTGTCACAAAGAGTTGGACACAACTTAGCAACTGAACAACAAGGAAAAAATGCATGGTTGCTAAGATGTGGAGCCCCAATCATGTACCCACCTTTGGTCAAGTATTTAGAGCTTTGGGCCACTTCTCCTCTGGCCTCACACTATTATTTCTACCTTTATTTCCTCATTTTTTATCTCTCATATTTTTATCATGTTGCATGTGAACATACTTGCCAACCCCTTCAGCTCCTCGTTGAAATGAGGACAGAAAGAAACATGTGTTATTATCATCTCTGGGATTAGCCAATTGTCATGGTAATTCCCTGTATTATATTATGTTAAGAACCTAGATGTATCATCCTTGGTTTGACCCCACCCCCACCCCCCACCCACCCTGTATGGCCTCAGCCTGTGAGGATGCCAAAATAAATGGTCCTAACTGAGGGTGAATCTCCAATATGCACATGCCTCACCCCTCTGGAATCCACATACTTTTCTGACACAGTCGAGATTCTTCCATTGTAGGTGGCTATAACACAGGTTCAGTCACCACTTTAAATTTAGCACACAGGACCACGTCGGGCTGGTTGGTCTTCAACACAGCCTGTTCTGGCCTCTGCGGAATAGCTGCTCAGCCCACCAGTTCTGCCAGGAGGTGCCTCTCTACTCCCACTGCACCAGTCAACTGCACGGAAATCTCTCCTCCTTCAGGAAGCTTCTAATTAGAACCAACTCAGGAATCGCCCTGCTTTCTCCCAGTGACGTAACTGGCTTCCTCCCCCTCACCCATCCAATACCTCTGGCTTCCTGTTACTACAATGCACGGGGACAACTTTGAGGGCAGGGATACCGCCCTATTTGCTTTATATTCTCTGAGCAACAAATCTGCACACAGCACAAAGCAAAAGTTCTCTAGAAACGAGGGGACTGACATGAAGTTGCACAACAGTGTTGGAACTGGAAAGAACCTTAAAAAGCAGGAATCCAGCTCCCAATTTTGTGAATGAGGAGACCGGGTCTCAGAGAGCAAACAGGACTTTCCTGAGACCCACAGCTGGAGAACAGCTGAACAAGACTGTTTTCCTTAAATCAATTAAGTGTGTGCCCAGTACCCACTCATTAGATGATAAATGCATCTAAAGCACTTGCTGCCACGCCTGGTTCATTGTGCTATCTTAATTGTATCTTAATTACATACACGGGTAGATTAGTAGTAGTCACTGTGAATAATACAACAACAGATATGCACATCCAACATTGTGGATGGCCCTCGGCCCAAATAAGAGTGGCCATCAAGGATATTATAACCCAGCTGAGGAGCTAAAACTAATAGTCATGAAGACATCAGAGAGTAGCTAAAGTGATGCCCACAGCAAGAGCAGTAGGAATTCAGAGAAGGGATTCCTCACTGTGGGTGGGAAGGTTGAAGGCAGCTTTGAGGAGGAGGTGGGACAGGCTGGACAATCAGAAAGGTGGGGTGGGGGGCCGGCAGGGGGCTGAAGGCTGAACTTGCCGGGGCTGGGAGGGACCTGCTCTGTTCAGATCACTGCCGTGTCCCTGGTGCATGGTGGGTAGCAGGCACTTGATGACTTTGGGATTTAATCCACTAATCACAGAAGGAGATGGAAGGAGGGGGTGGCAGTCACGGGGCACGTGGTTGAGAACACTGGGAGGGGTATACATTGTGCTCAGCAGGGAGCAGGGACCACCCTCAGGTTTGGAGGTGGGGAGTGAGGGCCCCCCTTAGCCACTCCTAGAAAGTGGGGAGAACAGGCCAGGGAAAGGAGAGAGAGGAGGGAGGAGGAGGGAGAGGAGGGAGTAGGAGGGGGAGGAGGGAGAGGCTCTTACTGGGATGAACAGCCAGTGCTGGGGCCAGGCTGGGTGTCAGCAGTGGAATAGACTTGAAAACAAGACTTGTTTTCTTGAGGAAGATTCGTGACAGACTGGGTATACAAGATGGAAGAAAGACACATGGATAATAACCTCTCAGTTTGTATTTCCACGTGATGGAAAGAGTGGGGTTTTAACTAAAATGGCATAGCTAAGAAGAGAAAGGAGATGGGGGTGTTGGAGAGTCTGAATTTATAGTCAGGTAAGTGTGGATGTTTTGTGAATCACTGGAAATCCAAGCCAGGCACAGAGGAGTAAAAACAGCTCTAGATTTATATTTAGGGGTACCATGTACAGGGGCTATGAGCAGGAACTAAAGAATGAGTGAACTCAGTGAGGAAGAGTGTGGACAGAAAAGGGAAGGCCAAAGACAAAGTCTAGAGACAAACCAGGGGACCAGCAGGAAAAAGAGAGGTGGAGGGAGGGAAGAAGTAGAATCAGGAAAAGCGATCATCAAGAAGAAACAGTCAAGAAATTGATGGTTAAACTCATCAGATGCTTTTCATTCTGATCCATGTCCTCCCCCCCTCCACACACATGCACACACACACACTTCATCTGGCAGAATGGAAATCTTTGGCAACCAGAAGAGTCAGTTGTGAGGACGGAGCTTGACGTCAGCAGATAAAAGATGAAAAGGTGGAGACAAAATGGAAGTGAAAGTTCCCAGGTAAACCATAATATCAGGCCACAGCACCAATACTTTGGCCACCTGATGTGAAGAGCCAACTCACTGGAAAAGTCCCTTATGCTGGGAAAGATTGAGGGCAGGAGGAGAAGGGGACGACAGAGGATGAGATGGTTGGATGGTATCACCGACTCGATGGAAAAGAGTTTGAGCAAACTCCAGGAGATGGTGAAGGACAAGGAAGCCTGGTGTGCTGCAGTCCATGGGGTCACAAAGAGTCAGGCAGGACTAAGTGACTGAACAACAGCATTCCCCATAGAGCTGTGCCTGGGGCACAAAGTCAGTAAGAGATCAATAAGTGTACTGAGCACCTTCTGTGCACCCAGCAGGTACCGGTACAGTAGTGATAGAAATTATAAGACGCCATTTCTACTAGGAGAGAACCTGGGCACATAAAAATGCAGTTCTTGGGACTAACCCCAGCACCATGCTGTATCTTTAGCAGGACTGGGGGTGGAAGGAAGGAAATGCACTGGAAAACATTTCTGGATTTTTCCACCCCCTCTTCTGTGTCAACAATATAAAACAGGAAACAAATTATTTAGCAGGATTACAGCTTAAATGCCTGGGTTTAGAATGTCCATTTTTACTAATGGGATCACACAGTCCATGTGGCAGGACATCCAAGAGGTTAGGATGTGACCTCAGGCCTCTGGGGGCAGAGTCTGCATTGAGTCCCGAAAAGCCCACTCCAAAGAGGCTTCAATCGCAGACTCTCCCCTCCTCCTGTAACCACTTCACACACACCCCCCAAAATGGAAGAAGTACAAGATGTGAAGTTTGAGTGGAGCTTTTTTTTTTTTTTTAAAAAAGGGTGCTGCAACAAAACAGACTCACAGACATAGAGAATAGATGTGGTTGCCAAGGGCGTGGGGGCTGGGGTAAGGGAGGGAAGCACTGGGAGTTGGAGGTTGGTAGATACAAACTATTACACACAGGATGGATAAACAACAAGGTCCTACTATAGAACACGGGGAACTATATTCAATATCCTGTAATAAACCATAATGGACAAGAATATGAAAAAGAATATACATGTATAACTGAGTCACTCTGCTGTACAGAAGAAATTAACACAAGATCATAAATCAATTATACTTCAATAAAATTTTTCTTAATTAAAAAAATAATCACTCTGAAAAATAAAAGAAGTGCTGCCCTATCACCTGATCTATGACAAAGGAGGCAAGAATACCCAATAGAGAAAAGACAGCCTCTTCAATAAATGGTGCTGGGAAAATTGGACAGCTACATGTAAAAGAATGAAATTAGAACACCCTCCTATGGAGAAGGAAATGGCATCCCACTCCAGTATTCTTGCCTGGAAAAGTCCATGGACAGAAGAGCCTGGCAGGCTGCAGTTCATGGGGTTACATGACTGAGTATGCACGCATGAGGAGGGTGGAAAGAAATGGGTTGGTAGCAATAAACTGATAGAACTGAAAAAAAAAGGCCTAATACCATACACAGAAATAACTAAAATGGATTAAAGACCTAAATGTAAAGCCAGACACTATAAAACTCTTCGAGAAAAACATAGGCAAAACATTCTTTGACATAAATCACAGCAAGATCTTTTTTTTTTTTTTTAGCAAGATCTTTTTTTGACCCACCTTCTAGAGTGTTGAAAATAAAAATAAATAAATGGGACCCAATTAAATGTAAAAGATTTTGCACAGCAAAGGAAACCATAAAAAGACAAAAAGACAACCTTCAGAATGGGAGGAAATATTTGCAAATGAAGCAACAAGGGATTAGTCTCCAAAATACACAAACAGCTCATGCTGCTCAATATAAAAAAATAAATAACCCACTCAAAAAAATGGGTAGAAGAACTAAACAGACATTTCTTCAGAGAGCTCATAGAGATAGCCAAGAAACACACAAAAAGATACTCAACATCACTAATTATTAGAGAAATGCAAATCAAAACTACAATGAGGATCACCCCACACAGGTCATAATTGTCATCATCAAAAAATCCACAGAGATGAAAGGGAAGAATCTACAACCAAGAATATCCAGCAAGACTCTCATTCAGATCTGATGGAGAAATCAAAAGCTTTCCAGACAAGGAAGAGTTGAGAGAATTCAGCACCACCAAATCAGCTTTACAACAAATGCTAAAGGAACTTCTCTAGGGAGGAAGCACAAGAAGGAAAAGACCTACACAATATAAACCCCAAACCTCTAAGAAAATGGTAATAGTGAAATGAAAGTGAAAGTGAAAGTTAGTCGTTCAGTCATGTCCAAATCTTTGTGACCCTATGGACTGTAGCCCACCAGGCTCCTCCATCCAGGGGGATTCTCCAGGCAAGAATACTGAAGTGGGTCTCCATTTCCTCCTCCAGGGGATCCTCCCCATCCAGGGATCAAATCCAGGTCTCCCACATTGTAGACAGACCCTTACCGACTGAGACACCAGGGAAGCCACTAATAGGATTACACTTATCAATAATTACTTTAACTGTAAATGAGTTAAATGCACCAGCTGAACAAAGGACAGACTGGCTGAGCAGATGAGACTACGTGCATGTATGCACTTCCACTTACCCTATCATTCTACTTAACCCCAGAATTGTATGTAATTATTTTATATTGTTAGTTTAATCCTCTTTCCATTATTGCTTGCAAATGTAATTATCTTTTATTTTTTGTCTGGCTATTGATTGTGAAAACTGATAAACATCTTTTACTACTGTGATTATGTAACTATTATTCACTTAATCCCATCATATCATGATTGGTCAACAGAAAATAATAGAATTCTGTATCATTAATACTACCATTTAATAGAAAAAAGAGCATCCTAATGGTAAAATATAGTAAAATAATTAGAAAAAAATCAGTCAGGATATAAAGGCCCAGCTGCTTAATGAATGGGCCTGGAAGGAAGATGGATGGATGTACTGAGTAGAATGAACACCCACTAAAGTCAAGGCAGAGGAGGAGAAGAAGACGTCGGATATAGTTTCAGGGCAACTCCAACCTCTCAGGCATGATCTAAAGGTGATGGATGTCTCCCCTTGCACTTTAGAGAAAGCAAGAGTCACGCAGTAGGACTTCTTTGACAGATGACAAGCTGACAGAGATAAGAAGGGGGCTGGACACCAGAGTGGGAACAGGGTAGCAAAACTTTGCAGGAGTCAGCCTTGTTGTTTCTTTTCTGCAGGACTTGAGAACTTTCCTGGGCCATTTGCTGGATCACAAAATTCTCCCCCTATGCCATGCCCAGAGCATAAAAAAGTAATCGAATACAAAGAAGGATGTACACCATAAAAAAAAATCCACAACGATAAATGCTGGAAAGGATGTGGAGATAAAGGAAGCCTCCTGCACTGTTGGTGGGAATGTAAATTGATAAAGCCACTATGGAGAACAGTAGAGAGTTTCCTTAAAAAACTAAAAACAGAGCTGCCATATGACCAAGTAACTACACTCCTGGGCATATGCCTGGAAAAAAGCAGTTCGAAAAGATACATGCACCTCAGTGTTTATTGCAGCACTATTTCCAATAACCAGGGTGTGGAAGCAACCTAAATGTCCATTGACATATGAATGGATAAATAAAATGTGGTACATGTACACAATGGAAGATTACTCAGGCATCAAAAGGAACAAAAATGTGCCATTTGCAGAGATGTGGATGGAGTTACAGACTACCATACAATGTGACGCAAGTCAGAAAAAGAGAAGCTAATATCATGTATTAACACATATATGTGGAACCTAGAAAAATGAAGCAAAGAAATTATTTGCAAATAATTACTATTTGCATGTTCTATTATTTATTTGTTCATTATTATATGAATGTTCTATTATTTGCAAAGCAGAAATAGAGACAGACATAGAGACAAAACTATAGAGACAGAGGGGTAGGATAACCCTAAATGTGATGACCTAAATGGTAAGGAAATCCAAAAAAGAGGGGATATCTGTATGTGGAGAGCTGACTCACTGATGTACAGAAGAAAATAACAACATTGTAAAGCAGCTACTTTGTAAAGTCACAGGACAGGAAAAGGTCAGTTTTCATTCCAATCCCAGAGGAAGGCAATGCCAAAGAATGTTCAAACTACCTACCATTGTGCTCATTTCACATACTAGCCAGGCACTGCTCAAAATCCTTCAAGCTAGACTTCAACAGTATGTGAACCAAGAATTTCAAGACATACAAGCTGGATTTAGAAAAGGCAGAGGAACCAGAGATCAAATTGCCAACATCCATTAGATCATAGAAAAAGCAAGGTAATTCCAGAGAAACATCTCCTGCTTCATTGACTATGCTAAAGCCTTGACTGTGTGGATCACAACAAACTGTGGAAAATTCTTAAAGAGATGGGAATACTAGACCACTTTACCTGACCCCTGAGAAACCTGTATGCAGTCAGTAAGCAGCAGTTAGAACCAGACATGGAACAATGGACTGGTTCCGAATTTGGAAAGGAGTACATCAAGGCTGTATATTTTCACCTTGCTTATTTAATTTCTATGTAGAGTACACATGCGAAATTCTGGGCTGGATGAATCAAGGGGGGAATCAAGACTGCGGGGAGAAATATCAACAGCCTCAGATATGCAGGTGATATCACTCTAATGGCAGAAAGCAAAGAGGAACTGAAGAACCTCTTGATGAGGATGAAAGAGGAGACTGAAAAAGCTGGCTTAAAACTCAATATTTAAAAACCTAAGGTTATGGCATCTGGTCCCATCACTTCATGGCAAATAAATGGGGAAAAAGTGGAAGCAATGGCAGATTTTATTTTCTTGGGCTCCAAAATCACTGCAGACAGTGACTGCAAAATTAAAAGATGTTTGCTCCTTGGAAGAAAAGCTATGATGAACCTAGACATTGTATTAGATATCACTTGGCTGACAAAGGTCCTATAGTCAAAGCTATGGTTTTTTCAGTAGTCATGTATAGACATGAGAGTTGGATCATAAGGCTGAATGCCGAAGAACTGATGCTTTCAAACTGTGGTGCTGCAGAAGACTCTTGAGAGTCCCTTGGACAGCAAGGAAATCAAATCAGTCATCCTAAAGGAATCATCTCTTAATACTCGCTGGAAAAATGGATACTGCATCTGAAGCGCTAATACTTTGGCCACCTGATGTGAAGAGCTGACTCATTCGAAAAGACTCTGATGCTGGGAAAGATGGAGGGCAGGAGAAGAAGGAGATGACAGAGAATGAGATGGTTGGATGGCATCACCTACTCAATGGACATAAGTTTGAGTAAGCTCTGGGAGTCGGTGATGGACAGGGAGGCCTGGCGTGCTGCAGTCCATGGGGTCACAAAGAGTCAGACACAACTGAGCGACTGAACTGAACTGAACTGAACTGAATAATTAGTGATGTTGAGCATCTTTTCATGTGTTTGTTGGCCATCTGTATGTTTTCTTTGGAGAAATGTCTATTTGACTCTTCTGCCTATGTTTTGATTGGGTTCATCTGATGTTGAACTGCATAAGCTGTTTGTGTATTTTGGAGATTAATCCCTTATTATAAATTGCTTCGTTTGCAAGTGTTTTCTCCCATTTCTTTCAGGATTTATTATAGTGTGTGTGGGTATTTATTCATGTGAAAGTTCTGCAAGGTATTGTTAATAGTTCTGTTCTGGGTAGTGGTAGTGAAAGGTTAGGCTGGCCTGATTTTAAATTACGTGTATCAAATTTCCTTGCCTTTTTAAAATGTTAACCTTTCAATTTATTCACATAGTAGTGTAGCTTTTCAGTGTGTTTTCCCTAAAGTTTTTATGTTCTGGTGGTTTGTGTTCCATATAATCTAATATTTTGTTTTTCTTACTGTATTTTTGAAGTCATGAGCCTACATTGGCTCCAATCATGTGCAAGCTTCAAGTCTGTTTCTCCTTTGTGGTCTTGCCTTCTCTGTTCCTTCTCTGTCTCAGCTGACCGCCCAGGGGCCGGCCTGCCTCAGACACCTCAGCCAATCAGAGCCTCTCCTCCTGGAGGCCCCTGCACTGATTGGTCGGCACATGGAGGGTGCCCTGCCCCTGGGAACCTGGCTCTGCCCAGGACTTCTCTTACTGCTTGATGGACAGCTGGCCCTTTGCTGCCGGAGACCATGTCCTCTCCTTCCCTTTTACCCTTCTCTCCTGCACGGTTAGGGTTGAGAATCTGGTCCCGAGAGAATGAGCACTGGGAGCCCCGTGTTTATGCCCTCCGAGTCATCACAGCTGTGTGTGAGTGTTATGGATGTAGCCAGTTAGCAGGCTGAGTGTCATCTTCTCTTTCCTTTTCCATCTCTTTTCAGTCACTGTTTCAACCACCTGTGAGAAGTTAGGAAAAGCCAGGAATGAGTTGCAAATAGCTTATGAAGGATTTGTCCAGAAGTGAAACCAGCAGCACCAGACTGATCTAACAGAGCTGGAGAATCGGCTTAAAGAAATTTTACACCGGGGAATGTGAAAAGCTTCAGAACATCTACATCGAAGAAGCAGAGAAATACAAAACTCAATTGCAGGAGCAGGTCTGTACTTTTAGAACCTGAGCATGTGCTCGGCCATTGCTGTTAATTTCAATTCTAACGGTTGTCTGATGAGGGTCTTCCTTTGATGACCTTCTCTGGATGTCCCTTGATGAATTTCTTTATAATTTAAATAAATGAAACAGTTTAAGTAAAATTTTTTATGATCAAAGCAATGTATATATGTCGAGTGAAAGACCAATATAAAAAAGATAAAATTTAAACAATCTTTTAAAAATTTTTAATTGAAGTATAGCTGTATAAGATTATATAAATTACAGGATTACAATATAGTGATTCACAATTTGTAAAGGTTATACTCCAGTTATAGTTATTATTAAATACTGGCTATACAGAAATAGTCACATAAGTAGAAAACAAACTTACAGTTATGAAGAGGGGGAAGGAACGTTGGATGAATTGGAAGATTGGGATTCACAATTTTTAAATATCATAACTGTATAAAATACATAAATATTGACTATTATAAAATATTGACTGTATTACCCATGTTGTATAATATATCCTTTAGCTCCTTTTATACCTAATAGTTTGTATCTCTTATTCCCCTGCTCCTATATTACTTCCCCCTCTTCCGTCTGCCCACTGGTAACCACTGGTTTGTTCTCCAAATCTGTGAGTCTGCTTTTTTGTTAAAGCCACTAGTTTACTATAATTTTTGGATTCCACAGATAAGTGATATTATAGCTTTTTTCTTTGATTTATTCCACTTAGCATAATACCTTCCAAGGCCATCCATGTTGCTGCAAATGAAAAGTTTCATTCTTTTTTTAAAGCTTCAGTGGTATTCCATTGTGTCTGTGCATATATGTACTTCAGTAGAGGCCTAATGACAGTGTCCATGGGTTTAAAGTGTGACATGGATGAACCGAGGGCAAAGCACACATGGTAAACTCCTTCATAGTAGGTTTGCTTTTTAACTCAGCCCAGACCATCTTACGTTGGATTAAAACTCAGCATTCAAAAATCAAAGATCATGGCATCTGGTCCCATCGCTTCATGGCAAACAGAAGGGGAAAAAGTGGAAGCAATGACAGATTTTATTTTCTTGGACTCCAAAATCACTGAAGACAGTGACTGCAGCCAAGAAATTAAAAGACACTTGCTCCTAGGAGGAAAAGCTATGATGAACCTAGACAGCATATTTAAAAGCAGAGACATCACTTTGCTGACAAAGATCTGTATGAGTCATAGCTATGGTTTTTCCAGTAGTCATGTACAGATGTAAGAGTTGGACCATAAAGAAGGCTGAGCACCAAAGAATCAATGCTTTTGAATTATGGTGCTGGAGAAGACTCTTGAGAGTTCCTTGGACAGCCAAGAGATCAAACCAGTCAATCCTAAAGGAATCAACCCTGAATATTCTTTGGAAAGATTGATTCTGAAGCTCCAATACTTTGGCCACCTGATACAAAGAGCCGACTGATAGGAAAAGACTCTGATCCTGGGAAAGATTGAGGGCAAAAGGAGAAGGAAGGTACAGAGCATGAGATGGTTGGATGGCATCACTGACTCAATGGACATGAGTTTGAGAAAACTTTGGGAGATGGTGAAGGACAGAGAAGCTTGGCGTGCTGCAGTCCATAGGGTAACAAAGAGTCGGACATGACTTAGTGACTGAACAACAACAGAAGCAACTATGCTCTAATAAAGCTTAATTTAAAAAATAATTAGGTAGAAAAAAAAGGTGCTGCAACAAATCACATGCTGCCCAAAAAGTATATAGTTAAGCAAAATTTACATTAATTGGAGCAGCTCTGAATATCCCAGCACATAGGCACACCCCAGATCTTTCTGAACCAGGACTTTCAGGGGCTTCCCAGGTAGCTCTGATGGTAAAGAATCTGCCTGCAATACGGAGACCTGGGTTCGATCCTTGGGTTGGGAAGATCCCCTGGAGGAGGGCATGACAACCCACTCCAGTATTTTTACCTGGAAAGTTCCATGGACAGAGGAACCTGGCAGGCTGCAGTCCATGGGGTCACAAAGAGCCTGACACAGACTGAGTGACTAGGCACAGGACTTTCAGACCTGACACACGGTGAACTCTGATGGACCAGTCCAGGTTTCAATGAGTGTCCAAAATTAGGACTGTATGTGTGTATCTGTGTGTGTGTGTGTCTTCCAATGGGTCCCCTGGCTTTACATATACAGACCCTGTGTGTTTGGGTGGAGGCTGGAAGCTTCGTGTATGGAGTCACCCCCTGCTCTCTTCTGGAGGGGACCGTGTCACGGGATGGCACAGAGGAGGAGGCTGATGGGGCCAAAGTCAGGGCCCATGTGCATCTCACCTGGGCCAGTGACCAGGTGACAAAGGTGGGGTCCCCCACGCTCCTGTCCTTCCCCCAGATTCCAGAAGGCAGGCATGAGAAGTGAGCCCTGGGTTCCAAGATTATCAGTTCATTGGTCATAAATACTCAAGTAGTGTATATCAAGCGGGAGACTTGGGAGTGGAGAGGCAGGGACACAGTGAGGTCTGAGGAGTCCCCTGCTCTCAAGCTCCCCTGTGCAGAGTGCCCTGGGGATTCCCAGGAAGGTGAGCAGGACAGGCTTCAAGACTGACAGAGTCTTGTGCGTGTGTGCTAAATCACTTCAGTAGTGTCCAGCTCTTTGTGACCCCATGGACTGTAGCCCATCAGGCTCCTCTGTCCATGGGATTCTCCAGGCAAGAATACTGGAGTGGGTTGCCATGCCTCCACCAGGGGATTTTCCCAACCCAGGATAGAACCCACATCTCTTACGTCTCCTGCACTGGCAGGCAGGTTCTTAAATAAAGGGTGAGTATTCCCCAGGGAGGTGATCCCTGAAAGGTGACAAAGGGCAAGTTGGGTGCATAACAGAGAGAGCTGGACTGGAACGCAGGTGGCCAGAGGACTGCAGTGAGAGGTGGTAGTCACACAAGGTGTGCAATCACGGACTTTGGAGCCACACTGATAGGATTCAAATCCCACCTCCACCATGACCTTCAGATGCCTCAGCTCAAGCTTACGCCTTCCAATCTGGCTACATCCACCTCTTCAGACTCCAAGTAACAAGAACAGCCATACCTCATGCTTACAGAGGGCTGGGCATCATACTAAGCTCTTCAAGTAAGTTCAAGACTTGGAGCAGAATATTTAAAATGGATAACCAACAAGGACCTACTGTATAGCAATATGGAATCCAACTCAAAATTATGTGGTGTGGCAGCTGGGATGGGAGGGAAGTTTGAGGGAGAATGGATATATGTATATGTATGACTAAGTCCCTTCACAGTTCATCTGAAACTATCACAACATTGTTAATTGCCTATACCCCAATACAAAATGTTTTTGGTGTTTAATAATAATAAAAATCTCTTTTAAAGGTAAAATGCAGGAAACCATATATAATTTGATCTCATTTTTATAAAACAATTATACATATTTTAAAAAAAGACTTAGAACAGAACCTGGCACAGAGTCAGAGCTCAGCACACCTTCGACACTGTCACTATGATGGGTTTCCCAAGCACATTGGGAAGGAGGCCCTGTTTTTCCCCTTTACCAGAGGGAGACACTGAAACTTACAAGAGTACTTGATTCAGTCTCCCAACTCTGAGGGGTAGAGTTTCTAATCTAGTATCATTATAGACTTAGGTCACTGATTTTTTTTTTTAATGTATACCATTTTTAAAGTCTTTATTGAATTTCTTACAGTACTGCTTCTGTTTTATGTCTCTTTTTTTGACCCCAGACATATGGGAACTTAGCTCTCTGACCAGGGATGGAATCCCCACCCCCTGTATTAGAAGGCGAAGTCTTAATCACGGGGCCACCAGGGAAGCCCCAGGTCATGAACATTTATAAATGAAACGGGCACAGACTTCCATCCTACCAAAGTGAATGAATGGAAGGAATTTTGACTGAGAAGCTGTGCCTCTAGTGAGCCTGTTAATCTTGTTAAATATGGTCAGAGACCCACACTACACCTCCCCCCCAAAAAAATCCAAACTTGGAAGATCTGATTAAACTATCTCATTATTATTCATAATACTTCAGTTTCTATTCAAATGGACAACTAGCCATTCAGCAAGTGACTGAAGGAATCAAAGGCAACAAAACAACCAATCATTACAGTTATAACTGAAAGCACCAGAGGTACACATTACTCTTTCTCAATCCCATAAGATGGTGATGATGAAACTACTACTCATAATTAAAATCTGAGTGGTACTTAACATATGGCAAGTACTGTTTTAAGCCCTTTGCACATTTGGACTGATTTCATCCTCATAACAATCCTGAGAGGTAGGCACTACTACTATTATTATTTTGGTTAAGATATTCATTTATTTGGCTGCATCAGGGTAGCACATGGGGTCTTTAGTTGCAGCATGCCAACTCTTTGTTGCAGCACGTGGGGTCTAGTTCCCTGACCAGGGATCAAACCCAGGCCCCCTGGACTGGGAACACAGAGTCCCAGCCACTGAACCCCCAGGAAAGTCTCAAGGTGCTATTATTATACCCATGTTGTAGCTGAGCAAACTGAGGTTAGACAACTTTTCCAAGTCAGTGTTGGAGCTGTAGAAGAAGTAGTTGAAGGTCAGTTTAAATAATTTTCCCAGGGCCACCTAGCTGTAGGATCCCAGACAGTCTGCCTTGCAGACTCTGTAATCATTTCATTGCATAAAACAGAAAGGCAAGGGAAGAAGGTGAAAACATGTCATCTATTATCCTTGCTATGCAACATGCATTTCACATTCATGAATTATTTAGCTTTACCACATACAAAGAACAGTGCAAGGCATCAAGGGAGATAAAGATGAGTGAGTGTTTGCTTCAAGTACTTCAAGTGTGTGCACAGGCCTGTGTTTACTCTAAGCCTCCTTTTAAGAAGGTGTCAGGAAAGAATTGCTTCAGCATATGCTGGGAATGGAGCCATATCGACAGAGTACAAATCCTGGGTAAGACATATCAGAGCTCAGCAGTTTGTGAATTTAAAAAGATGAAAAGAAATATGGATGAGGAACTCGTACAGAGCCAAATATGCATACTGAGGAACTTCAAAGTGAATCTTGTTCCAATATCAGAAATTAAGCAATCTTCTGTCTGTCTCTCTCTCTCTCTGTTTGAATACTATCCAAGGATCTATCCAAACCATGAAATTAAAAGACGCTTGCTCCTTGGAAGAAAAGTTATGACCAACCTATTTAATATGACAGCATATTAAAAAGCAGAGACATTACTTTGCCAACAAAAGTCCATCTATAGTTTTTATAGTAGTCATGTATGGATGTAAGGGTTGGACTATAAAGAAAGCTGAGCACTGAAGAACTGATGCTTTTGAACTGTCGTGTTGGAAAAGACTCTTGAGAGTCCCTTGGACTGCAAGGAGATCCAACCAGTCAATCCTAAAGGAAATCAGTCCTGAATATTCATTTGGAGGACTGATGCTGAAGCTGAAACTCCAATATTTTGGCCACCTGATGTGAAGAACTGACTCATTGGAAAAGACCCTGATGCTGGGAAAGATTGAAGGCAGGAGGATAAGGGGACGACAGAGGGTAAGATGGTTGGATGGCATCACCAACTCAATGGACATGGGTTTGGGTGGACTCCGGGAGTTGGTGATGGACAGGGAGGCCTGGCGTGCTGCGGTTCACGGGGTCGCAAAGAGTCAGACACGACTGAGTAACTGAACTGAACTGAACAAGGATCTATGCAAAATCCTTGCAATATAACTACAATATTTCGATCCCAAGAGTGGTTTATGTGAAGGGATGTACCATGCGACTTGGGTCTTTTCTACTACATTGACTTATGTCAGATTTTTCTGTATTATTTATAAGGAAGTCAGGGACTTCCATAAACCTCTGCAGCGGGGTGGGGTGGGGAGGTGCAGATTCAATCCCTGCTCAGGGAACTATGATCCAGAGGGCTGCATGGTGTGGCCAAAGAATAAATAAAATTTTTAAATAGACTTTTAAAATAAATAACTACGAAGAAGTCATGGTTGGCATTTCTCAGCTCGTTCACAGGAGCGCACACACGTGACGTCCCTCCAGCCCTGCCAGCCTCTCTCTTTCCCCAGTGTCCTGTCCTGGACACTGACTCCACTCTGACCGCTGTGCTGGAATGTTCCCTCTCTCTTCTCATCCCCATCTCTCCTAGTCTGCTAGTGGCGTCTCTTCTTTTTGTCTCGCTTGCCAATCCATCTAGCTTCTTTACAAAGGAAAGCTCCCCTCCTGCCCTCAGAAATCAAGGCACAGATATCCCTTTTACCAGAAGCCCAAATGAGGCCTGACATGCCTGAGATGGACCACACAGAAAACCTCGTCAGGCCACCTAGAATAACGTGCAGAGCCACATGCTTAAAAGATAATGCAGGGCTTCCCTGGTGGCTCAGTGGTAAAGAATCCACCTGCCAATGCAGGAGACACAGGTTCAATCCCTGGCCTGAGAAGATCTCACATGCCACAGAGCAGCCAAGCCTGTGTGCCACAATTGTCGAGCCTGTGCTTTAGAGTCCAGGGGCCACAACTACTGAGCCCATGTGCCCAAGAGCCCATACCCAACAAGAGAAGCCACTGCAATGAGAAACCAGTGCACCACACAGCCAAAAACAAACAAAATTATATATATATATATATATATATATATATATGGCAACACAATATAAAACTCATCTCCAGACTTTTAAAGTACAAACCCTAACCCATGCCTGAGTACACTTTTAGAGAGCATCCATTCTGCAATTTTTTAAAGTAGTTTAACTCATTTTCTTTTTCTTACAGTCTTTCTCATGACAAAATAATACATGCTCATTTAATTTAGAAAGTTAGAAGCCCTATGGATCAAT
Organism: Cervus canadensis; assembly: GCF_019320065.1. NCBI lineage: Eukaryota > Metazoa > Chordata > Mammalia > Artiodactyla > Cervidae > Cervus > Cervus canadensis. The sequence goes on from NC_057416.1 coordinate 18,182,886, forward strand.
GAAATAAAAAGGAAGAGGTCACTGAAAATCCCAAGATACACTGTCAACTCTGTATTGGGGAGTCTTCCAGTTCTATAAATCAATCCATCTAGAAGAGTGTTTCAGATGCTCTACTAAAAACCATCAAAGTACTTTCCTGGGACTTCCCTGGTGGTCCAGTGGCTAAGACTCTAAACACCCAATGCAGGGGACCTAGGGTTCAATCCCTGGTCAGGGAACTAGATCTCACATGCCACAACTAAGATTCCAAGTAGAAAATAAACAAATTTAAAAAGTACTTTGCCATCGGGATTGGGAATAAAGACCTGCCCTCTGTAGTTGAAATAAAAAAAAAAAGAAAAAAAAAAAAGAAAAATAGATGCATGTATATGTATAACTGAATCACTTTGCTATATACCTGAAGCTGACACAACATTGTTAATTAACTGTGCTTCAATATAAAATAAAAAACTAAAAAGAAAAAAAAAAAAAAAGTACTTTGCCAAGGACCACCCAGCTTTATAGCATGAGCAGCTCCCGGCATGCACAGAAGTGAATGCTGCCATCTTGGAACCCACAGTGCCTACGCTGTCCCAACCCCTCCATCAGGGACCATCCTCTCCACCCACCCCAAGTCTTCACAGCCCAGACACGTCAGCTTGTTTCCACCCCAGCCCTCCAGCCACCTCTTTGCCTGTGAAAGTTTCTCTTCTTTTTCTGACTGACCTAAACCGGGTTATTCTTTCATGCTCTATTCTTGGGAAGACCTTTCATGGTTGGTGGTATTTGTAAAATGCCGGTTAAGAGCATGCACGCAGTCAGATTTCCTTGGTTCAATTCTGCCTCTGCCACTTACTGACTCTGTGCGCATGAATAAGTGACTTAATTATAATGTGCTCAGTTTCCTCATCTGAGACAGGGGGATAACAGTTCTTACCTCCTAAGTGAGAACTTAATTATGAGAATTAAGTCAGTTAATAAATGTACACGATCCTGGAAGGATGCTAGCACAGAATAAGTGCTCAACACGTGTTAGGGGTTATTGGGGTGCCCTAGTACACCCTGATCTAAACTTCTCACGCTCAGTACCTAATGCCTTTATCACTATACGTGTGCATATGTAGACATATGGTGGGCTTCCCCTGTGGCTCAGTGGTAAGGAATCCACCTGCAATGCAGGAGATGCAGGTTCGATCCCTGGGTCAGGAAGATCCCCTGGAGAAGGAAATGGCAACTTACTGCGGTATTCTTCCCTGAATTCTTCCCTGAACCTGGCAGGCTATATAGTCCATGGGGTTTTCATAAAAGAGTCAGACACAACTGAGCAACTGAGTGTGCATGCGTGTAGACACACACACACATATATGCTACTTTGTAGTATGTAACGGAGAAGGCAATGGCATCCCACTCCAGTACTCTTGCTTAGAAAATCCCATGGATGGAGGAGCCTCTTGGGCTTTGGTCCATAGGATTGCTAAGAGTCGGACACGACTGAGTGACTTCACTTTCATTTTTCACTTTCATGCACTGGAGAAGGAAATGGCACCCCACTCCAGTGTTCTTACCTGGAGAATCCCAGGGATGGCGGAGCCTGGTGGGCTGCTGTCTATGGGGTCGCACAGAGTCGGACACGACTGAAGTGACTTAGCAGCAGCAGCAGCATGTAACCTTTTCAACCTCCTATTATATTTCTCTAGTGAAATGATCCCTTCTTAGGCAGGAGGCAGGAACATGTCTCACACTTGTCTGCGTCACCCACAACCTTCTACATGGCATAATGTGAGGCAGACTGCAGTTACAGTGACTGTGTGCAGAATAGAATTCATCGAGTGGAACTGAGCTGAGTCACTTGCCCAAGGGTTCTAACTCCTTGGCCTCCATGTCATATAACGTGAATTAAGTACAGGTTCCAAGGGTCACTTTGGAACCAGCAGGGACCTTAGGGATTACTTGGTTGGATGGAATGGAATCCCTGGGCAGTCCTGGAAAAGCATCTGCCATGCTTTCCACTGCACACCGAAAGGAAGCCTGTGTCTATTGCTTTGAATACATGCCCAAATTCTGACCAAGGGAACGACCCAAAGCAAGCGTGTTGGTGATGGCAAGAAAGAATGCAGCCGATGTGCACTCACCATGTAGGAAAAACTCATAGAAATTCACAAGTGAATCGCTGCTGTCGTGTAATTTTGATAAGGTCATCTTTTAAACGTGGCCACCATATGCTTTTGATGTGTGAAGTGAAGTGAAGTCACTCAGTCGTGTCCAACTCTGTGACCCCATGGACTGTAGCTTACCAGGCTCCTCAGTCCATGGGATTTTCCAGGCAAGAATACTGGAGTGGGTTGCCATTTCCTTCTCCAGGGGATCTTCCCGACCCAGGGATCGAACCCGGGTCTCCCACATTGTAGGCAGACGCTTTACCGTCTGAGCTACCAGGGAAGCCCGTGTAGGGCTTCTGATGTATAGGGGTTATTTCTGTTAACAACTCCCATGATTCCATCTCCGTCCATTCTAACTTCACTGAAGAATAAGCTCATCAGCACTTCTTTGGGGTAGGGGTGGGGGGCCCAGGGTAAAACCATCTCCCAGCCCCGCTGAGCTGAATGCTCACAGCCACGTCTTCAGGGAAGAATAGGCGGGGGCAGGAGGAGTGACAGGAGACAATGGAGCAAGCCTCCACCAGCCCGCTCAGGAAAACAAGCTGTGGCTTACTAATGGGCTGGCCCTCGGCCACAATGAGTGTGTTGTGGCCAAGTCATAATAGTGAATGCAGAGGCCCCGTTCGTACCTGGCACTGTGGACTCACGGCCCAGAGAGTCCAATCTCCCACGCTGTCAACATATTCAAGGTGCCCACTCATGTTAGGGCCACTTGGGTGGCTTATATTCTGAGCAAACATCAGAAACTTAATGAAGAGACAGCTTTTGAGGGGTGCAGAGACTAGAGCGGTGTTGGGAACCAATCTATTTTCACTAAAAGCTTTGCAAATTTGAGAAAGCCCCTTAGCCTCTGGGGCAGGGGGAAGTCTAACCTAATCCCTCATAAAATGTAGGGTCCACGTCAAATCAGTGGTCTCCAAGTTGGCCGTATGGCACAGTCCCTCTGGGAGGTCTCTACTCTGCTCCTGGCTCTTCTTTCAGCATCTCCCCACCTGATGGCCAAGGCCTGGCCTGTAGTCAGGTAACCAGTCACGCAGTGACTCAACCTGCCTCTCCAGCCAGTGCTGCCAGCTGCCTTCTACCCACCGTGGGCAACCCCCCCTCCCCAACACTCACACCTGACCACAAGCTGTAACTGTATGTGGTGTGCATGGCATTCATTCCGCTAGTTCATAAGCCCTGGTGGGCAGGGCCACATCTGGTTTTCTTTCACACCCACCTTTCTGACACAGTGGACAGTCTTCCTGTATAAATTAGGCTGACAATAATTTCACCTGTCAACCCCAAGCTTCCTGCAGTTGCCCCTTCTGCTCTCGTATGCACCGTTCCTATTCTTTGCCTCTCCCTCCACGATTAGCCCTCCAGCTGATGCCGCATTACAAGCCAGCCCGTGAGCCACCTCCCTAAACAGAATGCACGAGAGCATGTTCTCTTGTGTCAACTTTGGTTGGCACCCAGGATTCAACATCCTTGCCTCGTCCTGGTGACTAAGGCAAGTTCCTAAGGAGAAGCAGGGTTGTTACAGGGAAGGGGGAGCTTGCCCAGGGTGATCTCCCTTCGGGGCAGGTGGGGTCCCAGGTGGAACCTGAGCGGTGGGTGGGGTTGTGAGCAGAGCTTCAGGCTGTAAACAGCACGTGCTCTGAAAGGCAGAATCAGGGGCAAAGTCTGAACAGAGGATCTGATCGGTAACCAAACAAAGGGACCTGTCAGGATCCTGAGGCCCCAGGGCAGAGTGAACAGGTTGGAAATGTCAGGTAGGAGTCCACACCCCATGTCAGGGCGGATTCCCAAGGGCAGTGACCTCGCACATGCCCAGATGGGTGGTTATCACTGTCAAGGGAGCCAAGCCCAGAAACTGGAGGCAAAACTCTGACATCATAGTTTTGCTTCCCTCCCCACCCCACTCCACCAGAATGTGCCGTTCTCTACAGCTACATATTAGGGGACATCAAGTTTCCCATTTTATATCTTATACATTAATCCTCTTCTCCTGCTCCCTCCTCTGACACACCTTCCAAAATGATTTTATTTACATTTCACCTATTTAAATACTTGGTGGGAAATTAGCATGCAACAGCAACACCCATTTTCATTTTTGCACATTAAATCTCAGACCTCACTCCCATCCATACGCATTTTTTTTAAGGCAGAGTTTCACTCATAAAATACATGCAATCCCTTCATGTTATACTGTAAACAATGTTCCTTTTTGCAAGTTTCCAGAATTACCATATATGGATGTGAGAGTTGGACTATAAAGAAAGCTAAGCACCAAAGAATTGATGCTTTTGAACTGTGGTGTTGGAGAAGACTCTTGAGAGTCCCTTGGACTGCAAGGAGATCCAACCAGTCCATCCTAAAGGAGATCAGTCCTGAATATTCATTGGAAGGACTGATGTTGAAGCTGAAACTCCAATACTTTGGCCACTTGAGGCGAAGAACTGACTCATTTGAAAAGACCCTGATGCTGGGAAAGATTGAAGGCAGGAGGGGAATGGGAAGACAGAGGATGAGGTGGTTGAATGGCATCACCGACTCAATGGACATGAATTTGAGTAAACCCCAGGAGTTGGTGATGGACAGGGAAGACTGCTGTGCTGCAGCCCATAGGGTCGCAAAGACTTGGACACGACTGAGTGACTGAACTGAACTGAAGAATTACCATCAAATGTAGTTTATGGCATTCCTGCAGTGTTTTTGGTTTGATGCACTGATGTTGTTATCATCATCTTACTCTATTTTAATGTTGTGAAGCACATCTGGGAAAATCAAACCTGGACTTAACCAGAATGTTCAAGAAAATGGAATGTTTCAGTTCTCTTAAAATGAGATCAGAGACTTCCCTGGCAGTCGAGTGGCTAAGACTCCACACTGCCAAAGCAGGGGGCACAGGTTCAATCCCTGGTCAGGGAACTTAGATCTTGCATGCCATAAGTCCCGGTCAAAAAAAAAAAAAGATTAGGGTAAGATCAGAAAGCATTTCCCACCTCCTCAAACTGAATAATGTATTTTAACCCATTTCTCCACCGTGATGACCAGGAGACTGAGGACAGCCCCAGCACCACGAGAGTCCGGGCCTGAGTACCAACTCCACATCATCATGGATGTTGAGAGTGTGTATGAGACAGAAACACATGCCTGAAACAATTTTTAAAAACAAGCTTCCTGAAAACCTGGCTGTTTTCTTCTGATCTACCTCCTTCGGGTACAGTCTTGGGAATAAAATAGCTCCTCCTTACTGAGATGTGCCCCTGCTTCACTTGTGTGACCTCATTCTATCCTGACAACATCGAGGCTGGTTCTATCAGTGCTTGCTTCTTCCCTCGCCCCACTCACACCCTGGATGGAACAGGCCGTGTTTTCCTGCAACCTGAACGCTGTTGGAACAAGGAGTACACCCGGGGAAGTCTCGCATCCCGCCCCGCCCCACTGATCCGTCTCTGGGGAGATGCTGGCAGGCCTGGGGCTGGAGCCATCAAGTCTGAGAACAGAGGGCTCTCCCTCTAGGGCAGGATAAGTCATTTGTTCTGAACCCAGCAGTTTCCTGGAGGTAGAAATTCATCTAAAGGTAAATATCAGAGCTTGGCTGAAGCACAGACTTTTGATCCCTCCACAGCAGACTGGACCCAAAGGGTGCTTCCAGACAAGCACAAAAGCAAGTGGCGGGGGCGGGGGGCACCAAGATTTTCACGGAGCCTCATAATACCTCGTCTGTTCTCAGAAAATGAAGTGAAACGAGCACTGAAGGAACGTGAGTTTGAACTGAAAAAGACTCGTGTAAAACAGATAACTGATGGGAATCTACTCAGTGCTCGGTGGTGCTCTGGATGGGAAGGAACTCCAAAAAGGAGGGGATGTGTATATACATACAGCTGATTCGCTTTGCTGCACGGTGGGAACTAACACAGCATTGTAAAGCAACTACGTTCTAATCAAAACATTTTTAAGAACGACACCCGCACGGCAATATGCATGTGTTCACTCCCACAGAACTGCATGTGCAAAAATGGTTCAAGGGGTAGATTTTGTGTTTACCAAATATAAATGTCAAATTGTTTGGCAAACACAGAATAATAAAATAAAATAAATTGAAGGGGGAAAAAAAAAAATCAAACCAAAATAAACTGAAGGGAAAAAACCAAAGACCTCCTCCTCAGCGCAGGCCCAGAGTCAAAAGACAACATTTACTCAAGCTTGTGCAGATTCTTTCCCGACAGTGGGCTGCTTCAGTTTCTGAACACTTTTTAACATCTTTCTCTTTTGAAATGCCCCCAGACCACTCCTCCAGGCTGCTGGGAGCAGGATTAGACTGGCCGGGAGCCCACAGTCCGCTTCCCCGGTCCACCCTTCCTTCTGTGTCTGTGGGTGGATAAACCGCTGCTGGCTCCGGCCAAGCCAACACCCAAATGCCTGCCCTTCTCTCCAGAAGCTATTTATTGTTTTCAGAGGAACCAGCCATCAAAGAGATCTCCTGTGCTCCACCCACTCCTCCGAACTTACAGTCCTTGACTGAAAAATGCTAACATCCGACCAGACACCAGAGACATCCTGAAAGATGATGCCGGGACCTGATTTTCCAGACGGCAGCCTCAGCTTTCTTTATGAGCGCCCCAGTCAGCCTGTCTTCACTGCTGTGACCTTGCTCACTGTCTAGCCTAAATCTCCAGCGTCTCCCCGCTCCTACCCGGCATGGACTGGTATTTCAGCCATCCTCCGGGTCACTTATCCTAAGCTGCTTCTTATTTTCTTCCTTGGCTCAGTATTGTGCCAAGAATTCCCCGGCTCTAAATTCAGGGAGTGTGTTTTGACAAGACTGAAGAAATGTTTCCAGAGAAGATGGAAATGGATGGGCTTGATCACTCAACCAGGGTTTCATCACACAGTCCAGGACATTCTTCTGTTAATGTTCTTTATATTATCAACAGAATGGAAGCAGAAATCAAATATATATTATATAGTTAATACACATGTGCTGCACTGTGCTTAGTCGTTCAGTCGAGTCTGACTCTCTGTGACCCCGTGGACTGCAGCCCGCCAGGCACCTCTGTCAGTGGGATTCTCCAGGCAAGAATACTGGAGTGGGTGGCCATGCCCTCCTCCAGGGGAGCTTCCCAACCCAGGGATCAAACCCAGGTTTCCTGCATCGCAGGCAGATTCTTTACTGTCTGATCCACCGGGGAAGCCCATATATATAACAAATACATGTGAGTTCCAAGGGCATGTCTCTAGACCCCAGTTGTTGGAAAACAGGTACAGGGTGCCTGCAGGGAGGATGGGTCCGCCTGAGCCTGGCAAGTGATGCTGCCTTCTCCTCGGAGGCCACGAGAAGGAGGCGCCCACACCCGTGCTGTATGCCCTTCTGTGCTTCCTAAGTGTGTCTGTTTTACAAAGGCTTTAAGTCAATGGCTCACAACTGCCCTTCGACATCACACTAAATTCCTCAGCGCAGCTGACAGAGCCCTCCCTGGTCTGATCTCGGCTCACCTGGCAGCATCCTCTCTCCTTGCTCACCTCCTTTCTCCTCCCCTGGCCAGAGTCCCCCCACCTGCACACCCCCGTTCAGCGCTCCTGGGGCCGCACGCTTTCTCAGCTAGAGGAAGCGCCTCATGCTGCTCCCTCATTCTGGAACTTTCTGATATTCCTCTTCTATCCCCTTTGTTACCTGATTAACTCTCAGCCTTCACATGTAAGCCCCAGTTTTCTCCTCCTGGATCCTGTATTTCTGCAGGCCAGGCATTCACATAGCTGTATGTTAAACTTGCTTTTTAAGTTTGAGATTAGCAGATGCAAACTATTATGTATAGAACAGATAAACAGCAAGGCCCTGCTGAACAGTACAAAGGACTATATTCAATATCTTGTGATAAACCATCATGGAAAATAGAAGAAAAGGATGTGTGTATGTGTGTGTATGTATATATATATATATATATATCTGAATCACTTTGCTTTATAGCATAAATACAACATTGTAAATCAACTATACTTCAATTAAAAAAAGACTGAATGCAAAAAAAGTAAAATTGCTTTTTTAACAGTCTGTCTTCTTAGAAGACTAAAGGTTGTGTGGTATAGAGGTTGTCTATCTTGCTCACCATCATACCTCCAGTGTCTGCCTAGCACGGGACCTTAAACACCATAGACGCAAAAAAAATAATAATAATACTTTTTGGAAGGGAGGAACAGAATTAACTAAGAAAGGGAGAGGTGGGAGGATGGATGGAAAGAGGAGAGCTGGAAAGGTGTAGGGACGAGGAATCAGGAAACAGAGAAAAATGGTAGCAACTATTGTCAAAAAATATCTTTGCTGCTTCTGATCGCAAAAGAAGAGCGGAGATCTGAGTGATTGGGATGGACTGAGTCAGAAACTCAAGTCTGAATCGGCTTCAGCACCTGGACATACAGACCCTTCAGCGCATTCCTCAAACTCAGAAGGACTCAGACCGTCAATGAACTTATCCTGGTGTGAGTTACATACTTACAAACGCCCACCCCTTTTTGTTTGTTGGAAAATTGAATTCTTTACTGGTTAACATAGAACTTGAAACTGTGACCGCTGAATCACCCGAAAGGATGACAGAACTCGTGTGAAGGCAGAAAGAGTTCAATTATTTCACCGAATCCCTCATTAGATCATGGCATCCGGTCCCATCACTTCATGGCATATGGATGGGGAAACAATGGAAACAGTGAACGACTATTTTCTTAGACTCTAAAATACTGCAGTGACTGCAGCCATAAAATCAAAAGACACTTGCTCCTTGCAATAGAAGCTATGACAATAAAAGCTATGACAAACCTAGACAGCGTGTTAAAAAGCAGAAACACTACTTTGCTGACAAAGGTCCATTGAGTCAAAGCTATGGTTTTTCCAGTAGTCATGTATGGATATGAGAGTTGGACCGTTAAAGAAGGCTGAACGCTGAAGAACTGATGCTTTTGAACTGTGGTGCTGGAGAAGACTCTTGAGAGCCCCTTGGACTGCAGGGAGATCCAACCAGTCTATCCTAAAGAAAATCAGTCCTAAATATTCATTGGAAGGACTGATGCTGAAGCTCCAATCCTTTGGCCACCTGATGCAAAGAGCTGACTCATTGGGAAAGACCCTGATGCTGGGAAAGATTGAAGGCAGGAGAAGGGGATGACAGAGGATTAGATGGTTGGACGGCATCACCAACTCAATAGACATGAGTCTGAGCAAGCTCTGGGAGTCGGTGGTGGACAGGGAGGCCCGGCGTGCCGCAGTCGCAAAGAGGACTGAGTGAATGAACGACAAATCCCTAATTAGAAATGTCTCTTTTACTGGGAAAGGAAGATAGTTGCAGCACAGCTCAATGCTTCCATCTAGTGGCCATTCCCATGACTTGCGTTTGCTGATCTGAAGGAAGCCTCTCAGGAGAGATGCTTGACTCCATCCTCTGGGATGGTCAAAGTCCACCTTTTAGGAGGAGACATCATTTATGGTCCCCTGAGTTCTCTTCCTAAACAGTCCAGGGTAATGCTTTAACTTTCTGATATCCAAGGAGTTATCATAAATCAGTGTGACATTTCAACTACACTCAATTTGAAGCTATCCCGGCAACACTCTGGAAAAGTATATCCTTTTCACCTCTGTTTTGAACCTTAACTTTATTAACTTTATTTATCCAAATAGATTTTTCTTTTTTAAAAAGAGGAAGGTGGGGGAGAGAGGGAGGAAAAGAAAAGTAGACAACAAATGTATGTTCTCTGAAGCTACAACCTCATTAAGTCAAGAGTGCCCTTTGGTCCAGATGCCTCCCACCCGGTGCACTCGAGCGCAGCGGCAACTCTATGCTGAGAACCAAGATCCCAGGGTTTAGGGTCAGGCTGCCACCCACCGCCTTGTCCCTGGACCAGTTGTTATCATCTCAGATGGACAGTTTCCTCATCTGTAACAAGGAGAGGTTCAAGCGTGATCACCACTGAGGTCGCTTCTGGCTCTAAAGTTCAGTGGACTTGCTCTCAGAGTCACAGGTCTCATGACCATGGGGACCTGACTTTACACCCACCCTGGGCTCAGCATCCCCGATCCATTCTCCCACTGAAATGCTCTTGGATGAACTACAGGGTGCCAGGCCCTGAAGTGGGTGCAGGTGATCAGTGATCAGACACCATCTCCGCCGAGCTTACAGCCTCGCGAGGGATACACACAGCACATGATCACGGAAGCAGTAATAGCATCGCTGGTGGAAAGGGCTCCGGGGAGGATGTGTACCTGGGGCCTCGTTGACGGTGGGGGCTGAGAGCAAGGAGGGCTCCCTGGGGAAGCGGCCCGCCTGGATCTGGAGGACAGTGAGCAGCTGCTTCTGTGTGTGCCGTACATGCAGGAGGACCCAAGTGGGCCAAGGCCTCGGGCACATCTGGGGATCAGAAACAGTCCATGGAGCCTGGTGTGTGGGCAACAAGAGAGTGAAGAGAAAGGGGAGGGACGCAGAACAGATTGCAGGGGCCAGAGGAGGCTTGTGCGAGTGTTAGCAGCTTCAGCTCGATTCCAAGAGCAACGTAACTGCCCTCCTGAAGGGCTTGAAGCAGGAAGGCAACATGGCCAGATGTGCTTCTGTGGAAGACCTGCTCGGGGTCAACACTGGGGCCACAGAGGCCAGTTGTGTGATGACCGCTCTAAGTAAGAGACTTCGGGGCCTTGCCGCTGGGGTGGGAGGACGCGGGGAGATTCCGAAGATAAGGAAACAGGAGCATCATTAGGGCACGGGAGTTGACTGGATGTGAAAGTACAAGGGAGGAGCCCAGGGTCATTCCCAGGCCCCTGGTCAAGGGCAGCCGGATGGAATTAATGCCATTCACTGAACCGAAGGGGCACAGGAGGATGACCCGGGGTGGAGCAAGATCGTGAGCTCGGTGTTTAGATGGTTATGTTTCAGAAAGGCTCAGGGAAGATGTAGGCAGGTGAGCAGGCAGCTGGGGACCCAGAACTGAGAAGAACCATTTAATTTAATATATGATAAATGGGGGGGGGGAGGCAACTGGCCGCAGGTGGTGAAAAGAGGCGCAGGACCAACATCAGATGTCCGGGTGTATAGAGGATGCAGAGATGGAGAAGGAAACCACAGAAGGGGGTCCTCAAAGTGAAACCAAATGGGCAGAATATGATGCTGAGAAAGCCAAGAGGAGTGTGTTCTCTGCTGACTGGGGGTGGGAAGCCAGATACATGGAGACTGAACAAGAGAGAAGATGCAATTCAGTAACAAAAAAAGCAAACAACCTAATAAAAAAAATGGGGGAAGACCTAAATAGGCAGTTCTCCAAAGGAGACATACTGATGATCAAAAAGCACATGAAAAGATGCTCAAAATCACCAATTATTAGAGAAATGCAAGTCCAAACTACAATGAGGTATCAACTCAAAGCAGTCAGAATGGCCCTCATCAAAAAAAATCTACAAACAAATGCTGGAGAGGAGGTGGAGAAAAGGGAGCCCTCCTACACTGCTGGTGGGAATGTAAATTGGTACAGCTGCTATGGAAAACAGTATGGAGGGAAGTTCCTTAAAAAACTAAAAATAAAAATAAATAAATAAAATTAAAAAACTAAAAATAGAGCTACCATATAATCCAACAGTCCCAGAGAAAACCATAATTCAAAAAGATACATATACTCCAATGTCCATAGCAGCAATATTTACAATATCCAAGACATGAAAGCAGCTTAAGCGCCCATCAACAGAGAAATGGATAAAGATGTAGAATTATTAAATATATACACACACACATATATACACACTAATGGAATATTAGCAAAAAAAGGACAAAAAAATTACCATTTGTAGCAACATGAATGGATCTAGAGAATGTCATACTGAGTGAAGTAAGTCAGACACAGGCAACTATCATATTTTATCACTTATACATGGAATCTAAAAAAGGGGGTACAAATGAACTTATTAACAAAATAGAAAAAGAGTCACAAATGTAGAAAATGATCTTGTGGTTACCTAGGCAGTGGGGGGAAGGGAAGAAATGATAAGTTGGGAGATTGGGATTGCAATATACACACTACCATATTTAAAATAGATAACTAACAAAAGCCTACTGCATAGCACAGAGACCTCAGTTCAATACTCTGCAATGAACTATATGGGGAAAGAATCTAAATAAGAGTAGATATATGAAATAGTATAATTGACTCACTTTGCTGTACATCAGAAACTAACACAACAATGTAAATCAGTTATACTTCAATAAAAAAATTTTTATAAAAGAAAGAAAAAGAACAAGATAGAAAACCCAGAGACAAACTCACACACCTATGGGTACTTTATTTTTGACAAAGGAAGCAAGAATATACAATGGGGCAAAGATAGCCTCTTCAACAAGTAGTGCTGGGGAAACTGGACAGCTACATGTAAAAGAATGAAATTAGAACACTTCCTAACACCATATACAAGGATGAACTCAAAATGGGTTAAAAACCTAAATTGTAAGACCAGAAACTGTAAAACTCTTAGAGGAAAACATAGGAAGAACACTCTATGACATACATCACAGCAAGATCCTCTATGACCCACCTCCTAGAGTAAGGAAAATAAAAACAAAAATAAACAAATGGGGCCTAATTAAACTTAAAAGTTTTTGCACAGCAAAGGAAACTATAAGCAATGTGAAAAGACAACCCTCAGAATGAGAGAAAATAATAGCAAATGAAAAAACTGACAAAAGATTAATTTCTAAAATATACAAGCAGCTCATACAAGTCAATACCAGAAAAACAAACAACCCAATCACAAAATGGGAAAAAGACCTAAACAGACATTTCTCCAAAGAAGACACACAGATGGCTAATAAACACATGAAAAGATGCTCAACATCACTCATTATTAGAGAAATGCAAATCAAAAGTACAATGAGATATCACCTCACACAGGTCAGAGTGCCCATCATCAAAGAGTTTACAAATGATAAATACTAGAGAGGGTATGGAGAAAAGGGAATCCTTTTGTGCTGTTGGTGGAAATGTAAATTGATACAGCCACTATGGAAGATGATATAGAGATTCCTTAAAAAACTAGGACTAAAACCACCATCTGACCCAGCAATCCCAGTCCTAGGCATATACCCTGAGGAAATCAAAATCGAAAAAGACACATACATCCCAATGTTCATTGCAGCACTATTTACAACAGCTAGAACATGGAAGCAACCTAGAAGTCCATCAAAGGATGGATAGATTAAGAAGATGTGGTACATATACAATGGACTACTTCTCAGCCATAAATCGGAATGCATTTGAGTCAGTTCTAATGAAGTGGATGAACCCAGAGCCTATTATACAGAGTGAACTCAGAAAGAGAAAAACAGATATCCTATATTAACACATATATATGGAATTGAGAAAGATGATACTGAAGAAATTATTTGCAGGGCAGAAATGGAGAAACAAACATAGAGAACAGACTCATGGACAAGGTGGTTGGTGGGGAGGAGAGGGTGGGAGGTATGCAGACAGTAACACGGAAACACACATTACCACGTGTAAAAAAGACAGCCCATGGGAATTTACTATATGACTCAGAGAGCTCAACCCCGGCTCTGTACCAACCTAGAGGGGCGGGATGGGGAGGGAGGTGGGAGGACGGGACATCTGCGTACCTGTGACTGATTCACGCTCCTGTTTGGCAGAAACCAACACAATACTACAAAGCAATTATCCTTCAATTAAAAATTTAAAAAGAAAGAAAAAGAGGGGGTTGGCCAGAGGGTATGTAAGGGCCAAAGTAGGGCTTCTCCCTATGGAAACTTACAGAAAGGACCTCTTCTAGGACTGCGGGGCAGGGCGGGGGGGTGTTGAAGACTCAGAACAGAAGGCAGCAACTGTCCTAACGCTCCTGAGAAGGTCTGTAAGGGTGAGCTCCAGGTCTCAGGGGGAGCTTCAGCCTTTGTCAAGAGGAGAGATCCTCCCTCCACTATAGTCATGGGAGCAGGGAAGGGGGACGTGTGATGAGCACAGGAAGGCAAGCCTAGGGCTCGTTTCTCAGGGACTTGGGTGAGAGTTGCACTAGCGGACAGTGAGAGAGACGGAGAAGATCAGAGGTTTAAGAAGAGAGAAATCGTGAGCTCTCTAGAGAAGCAGGCGCAGCCTTGTCGGGCGTGGGGACGTGACCGCACCCGTGGGGCCAGCTGGGCGGTTTCCTCCAGCCTGCTCAGGGTTCACGGGCTGACGAGGGGAGGGAGGTGAACAGGTTCATCTGGGGCTGGAAATTTCTGAGTGGGGATGAAAGAAAAACAGAGGGCGGAATAACTTACTAGGGACGCGCTCAAGCGTTTAGTAGAAATGACAGGCTCTGGAGACTAAGATGAAGAGAGAAGCGAAGACAGAGAGGCAGGGTGGATAAAGAGCAGGCAGTTAGGCCGGGTCACCTGACTCATGGCTCCTGGGGTCACGGGGCTGGATCCCAGTGGCTCAGCCTCCTTGACATAAAATAATGTTCACACCTTGTCGTTCCCTCCCCAGGAAGGTAGAAAGCATACATTGGCACCAAGTGTAACGATCTTGAAACGTGCAGTGAATGTGTGATTGAAAACTGACTTCTGACATGACCACTAAACCCCCAGGGAGCCCAAACAGTTTCCTGATTTCCTGTGTATGTCAGGCACTCTTCAAGGTGCCAGGAATCTGAGGGTGAACCTATCAGATGTAGGATTTACCCATAGCGGGCTTAGGATTTCACGGGGGAAGAGGGACACAGGCTCAGATTTCAAAGAATTGCTCAATTAAATCAAAGTGGGGAAGGCATGTGGAAACTTACCTGAATCCTCCGTATCAGAAGCCACACCAGCAGGTGTGTCAGTTCCCTGACTTGGTACTACTCCTGGTCAGAATGAACTGTTCCAAAAGATCACTTGGATTATTGTATGTAAAAAATATGTGTTGCCTAGTAACAATTAGCTACAACTTATTGAACATTTACCATTGGGCCAGGCAGCATTTGGATTTCACAGGTGGCGCTAGTGGTAAAGAACCCACCTGCCAAGGCAGGAGACACAAGAGACACAGGTTCGATCCCTGGGTTGGGAAGATCCCCTGGAGGACGGCATGGCAACCCACTCCAGTATTCTGGCCTGGAGAATCCCATGGACAAAGGAGCCTGGTGGGCTACAGTCCACGGGATCACAAGGAGTGGGACACCACTGAAGTGATTTAGCATGCAGACAGCATTTGTGAAGGATAATATTTCCCCAGGGACTCTCAGGTGGCGCTAGTGGTAAAGAATTCACCTGCCAATGCAGGAGCCACAAGAGACATGGATTCAATCCCCAGGTCGGGAAGATGCCCTGGAGGAGGGCATGGCAACCCACTCCAGTATTCTGGCCTGGAGAATCCCATGGACAGAGTGCCCGGTGGGCTATGGTCACAGGGTCGCAAAGAGTTGGACACTACTGAGTGCACACACATGCACACACACACACAATATTATTTCCACATTCCAGATGAGGAAACTGAGTTCTGGGGAAATTGTTGATCAAAGATCACTTTGCAGGTTAGTGGGGAAGGTGGGATTCCAATTCAGCTGTGCCTCAGCCTGATCTGTTTTCATAACAAGCTCCCTCTTCTGGTCAGAAGATTAAAGGAGGGCAAACGTGGTAGCCTGCAAACTTGGTTCCAGAAAGCCACCCAAATTGGTTAAAATGACCAGGCTTTCACAAAGCTGGAAAGAGCTCACTCCACAGGGAAAGAAAACACAGGTTGAATACCTCTCTATCCAAAGGCACCGTGTCCCGGGAAAGATGTTAAGAGCTGATTAGATGAATCTCTGGTGTCAAATAAATCGTGATTTTGTTGTTTGATACAGAGTTCTGACTCAATGTTTTTCACATTTTTCACATTTTTCCATAAAGTCCTTGGGGGCCCACATCTGTCTTTACTTTCTCGTAAAGCCCTAACTGTGCTTTGAAAAAGTCCTATTTAATGAGAAGTCAAACTTTGTTTTTTCAGCTCCAGCTTCTCTTTGATTCAGATTCATATTTACTTCACTTTGAGTCCTTAAAATGTTTTCAAACACATTTTAGCTAATATAACTTTGAAAATACCCTTAGAAAACATGAAATATTCAAGGGCTAAATCATTGAGGTTTAGGATAGTTCGTGTAAGTCAAAGGCTAACTGTTCAGAAAATTTTAAATCAGCTCAATTCTGGTTTTTTTAAAAAGGGTATAAGTTTGACTTTGGTAAATTAAGTCATTTAAAAGGTATATGGTAGTAAATCTTGGCTTCCCAGGTGGCGCAGTGGTAAAGAATCCACCTGTCGATTCCTGGGTTGGGAAAATCCCCTGAAGAAGGAAATGGCAACCCACTCCAGTATTCTTACCTGGGAAATCCCATGTACAGAGGAGCCTGGCGGGCTACAGTCCATGGGGTCGCAAAGACTCAGACACAACCGAGTGATTGAACACATACATACACACAGTAAATCTTGCTACATCTGTTCCAAGCCACATACACACACACGTCAATTGTGGAAATGAAAATGAGAAAAACTGTCTCATTCTCTCACCCTCCACTCCTTGTCTAACCCAATAATCTTTCAGAAAAAACTCTACATGGTCACACCACATGAAGCCAGAAGAGTATCTTCAGAATAAAATGTGAAAGACGACTTAGTCCAAGCGGTTAGACAGATGGAGAGATATTTCTTATACACATACATTATTTATTCTCCAAGGTATGTGTGTGGAAAAAAGGGAAAGATTGTCATTCAGTTATTCAATAGATAAAGCTAAACGCCAAGCATGCAGCTAAGTCCCAGTGAAAAACACAGAATAAAAAAAAAAAAAGATAAAAGTGTGAAGAGTATTCAAAAAAAAGGGCGCATCAGGGGCCATGAAGATGCAACCCCAGGGAGGCCTGACATGAACTTCCCGTAGGAAATCAGCCAGGTGAAGAGGGGCCATGAGTGGTCCAGATCATGAAAGCAGCAAGTTTTAAGCCTCCAAGAGATTGGTGACTTTGTCACAGGAACTTGGACCAATGAAAACAAAGAGACTAATCTAGACACGGGGGTGGGGTGGCGTGGATCAGGGAGGGTCTCAGAGTCCTGTGAGGATGTTGAACTTCCTCCCCAGTGGAGGCCCACTGAGTGTTAAGCAGGGGACTGTCACAATCAGACGTGCATTTTTTTAAGCCTCACTATAGGTGCAGTGAGGAGGATGGCAGAGGACCAGCCTGGGTGCGGTTAATGCAGGACTGGTGGTGATGAAGGGTAACGTGCCTGGGACTGGGGTAGTGACACCAGAGACGGCAAGGGGACAAATTTATGACTCCTAAGAAAGTGGAAGTATTCCAAGCATCTCCTCTGACCACAACAGCATGGAACAAGAAATCAACCACAGGAAAGGAAATTAGAAAAAATGATCACATGGAGACTAACCAACATGCTACTACAAAACCAGTGGGTCAATGAGGAAATTAAAAGGGAAATTAAAAAAATACCCTGAGACAAACAACAATGAAGACACACCACATAAAATCTACGGATGCAATAAAAGGAGTTCTTAGAGGGAAGTTTATAGTGATACAGGTCTTCACAAGAGAAATCTCCAACAACCTAACCTGCCACTGAAAAAGGGCTAGAAAAAGAAAAACAAGCAAAACCTAAAGTCAACAGAAGGAAAGAAATAATAGAGATCAGGGAGGAAATAAATAAAACAGAGATTAAAAAACAGTAGGAAAAAAATCAATTAAACCAAGAGCTGGTTCTTTGAGAGGGTAAATACAACTGACAGACCTGTGATCCGACTCACCAAGAAGAAAAGAGAGAGACCCAAATAAGCAAAATGAAAATGAAGAAATCTCAACTAATAGTGCAGAAATAGAAAAAACCATAAGAACATACTGTGAACAAATTTGACAACCTAGAAGAAGTGAAAAACTTTCTAGAAACATATAGTCCATCAAAATTAAATCAAGAAGAAATAAATCATTTGAACAGGTCAATCACTAGAAGTAAATAGTATCTATAATTTTTTTTTTAACTCCATATAAAAAAAAGTCCAGGAACAGATGGCTTCACAGGTGAATTCTACCAGGGATACAAAGAAGAACTTACACTGATTCTTCTCAAACTCTTCTAAAAGACTGAAGAGGAGGTAACACTCCCAAAAACATTCTATGAAGCCACTGTCACCCTGATTAAGATACCACCAAAAAAGAAAATTATGGTCAATATTTTTGATGAATATAGTTGCAAAAATTCTCAACAAAATATCAGCAAACCAAGTTCCACAATATAAAAATATCATACACCATGCCTGTAAGGCGAGTGCAGAGACAAAGAGAACAAGCCGGGTGGTCAGGCAAGAAAAGAAAATTTCCTAGAGGGAAAACGAGAGGGTGACTGGCCCTTGAGAAGAACCAGTGTCCTCTCTTTCTGATGGGGTCTTTCTTATACCCCGCCAGTGAAAAATTCTCTGAAGGGATGGTTAATTTTTAGCCTGTAGTTGAGTCCTGCAGTCACATAGCTGGAGGTCTAGAATCTGGTGGTCACATAGCCTTGAGAAGGTAGGCACCAGCGGGAAAATAGAATGTCGTTTCGGCAGTTTGGTCAGTTGCAAGGGTCGCTGTGACTTTATTCAACATAATGAGCCATTTCAACTATGAGCCCCCATGTAGGCCCTATCAATGACCAAGTGGGATTCATCCCAAGTTCACAAGCATGGTTCAATACATGCAAATTAATCAATGTAACATACCACATTAACAAAAGAAAAGTAAAAAAACCCCACATGATCATCTCAATAGATGCAGAAAAAACCTGACAAATTTCAACATCCATTCATGATAATAAACATTCCTACCAAAGTGGGTATAGAAGGGACATATCTCAACATAGTAACAGCCATTTAGGACACACTCACACCAATATAATACTCATTGGTGAAAAGCTGAAAGCCTTCTGGCTAAAATCTGGTTCAAGACAAGGATGCCCATTCTCACCAGTTCTATTCAACACAGCAATGGAAGTCACAGCCACAGCAATCAGACCAAAAAAAGAAAAGAAATAAAAGGTATCCAAATTGGAAGGGAAAGAGGTAACATTGTCAGTATATTCAGATGACAGGATACTAAGTAGAGAAAACCCTAAGGACTCCACACAAAAACTGAGAGATCTAATAAATGAATTCAGCAAAGCAGCAGGATACAAGATTACCATTCAGAATCCATTGCGTTTCTTTATACTAACAGTGAAATATCAGAAATGGAATGTAAAAAAAAAAAAAACTTTAAAAATCATACCAGGACTTCCCTGATGTCCAGTGGTTAAAAAGCTGCCTGCCAATGCAGTAGACTTGGGTTTGACCCCTCGTCTGGGAAGCGTTCCCAGGCTGCAGGGCGATGAAGACTGTGCACCACCACAAGAGTCTGCGTGCTGCAACTGCCGAAACCCGCGTGCCTGGAGCCCGAGCTCCGCCGCAACAAGAGAAGGCACTGCAACGAGAACCCGCACATCGCAACTAGACAGTAGCCCACCCGCCGAAGCCAGAGAAAGCCTGCAGGCAGCAATGAAGACCCAGCACAGCCCCAGATAAATAATTTTCAAATAATCATACCAAAAAATAAAATAAAATATCTAAGAATAAATCTGACCAAGGAGGTGAATGACTTGTACACAGAGAACTCTAAAACACTAGTCAAGGAAGTTAAAGAGGATTCAAAGAGATGGAAAGATATCCCGCGCTCTTGGATTGGAAGAATAGGGTTAAAACGGCAATACTACCCAAATCAATCTATAGATTTAACACAATCCCTATCAAATTACCCATGAAATTTTTCACAGAACTAGAATAAATAATCCCCAAATTCATATGGAACCATAAAAGACCCAGAATTGCCAAAGCAATCCTTAAAAAAAAAAAAAAAAAAGCAGGAGGCATAACTCTCCCAGACTTCAGACAATACTACAAAGTTAGAGTAATCAAAACAGTGCGCTAACTCAAAAAGACACATGTACCCCAGTGTTCATTCCAGCACTATTTACAATAGCCAGGACACGGAAATAACCTAGATGTCCCCCAACAGATGAATGAATAAAGACGATGTGGTTCATACACACAATAGAATATTATTCAGCTATAAAAAGGAAAGAGATTGAGTCAGCTGGAGTGATAGAGATAAATCTAGAGCCTGTCACACAGAGTGAAGTCAGCAGGAAAAAAACAAATATCATATACTAATGCATATTCATGGAATCTAGAAAATGGTACTGAGGAAGCCATGTTCAGGGCAGTAACAGGTGCAGACAAGAGAACAGACCTGTGGACAGGAGCGGAGGGGGAGGGGAGGGTGGGAAGACGTGAGGGAGTAGCAGTAACAAAAGCGCTGCCGTGTGGGGAAGAGGTGGCCAGCGGGAAGCTGCTGCGTGGTGCAGGGGCCTCAGCCCGGGCCGTGTGATGACCTAGATGGCGGGGCGGGGTGGGGGTGGGGGGAGGGGGTGGGGTGGGGGTGGGGGGAGGGGGGCTCAAGAGGGAGGGGATATACGTATACATATGGCTGATTCACATTTTACAGCAGGAACTAACACATTAATGTAATTACATTCCAATTAAAAACACTTTAAAATAAAAGCCACCATATGATATTAATACAAAAACAGACATATGCATAAAAGAAACAACAGGGAGCCCAGAAATAAATCCACACACCAAGCTGAATTAATCTTGACAAAGGAGGCAAGAATATAAAATTGGAGGGGAAAAAAAAACCCAGTCTCTTCAGGTGGTACTGGGAATGTTGAACAGCTGCATGTACATCAATGAAGTTACAACACACCCTCACACCATGCACAAAAATAAACTCAAACTGCTTTAAAGACTTAAACATAAGACATGACACCATAAAACTTCTCGATGAGAGCATAGACAAAACATTCTCTGACATAAATCATACCAATGTTTACTTAGGTCAGTCTCCCAAAGCAATAGAAATAAAAACAAAAATAAACAAATAAGACTTAATCAAACTTGCAAACTCTTTCACAGCAAAGAAAATCATTAAAAAATGAAAACACAACCTAAGGAATGGAAGAAAATTTTTGCAAATTATATAGCCCACAAAGGCTTATTCTCCAAAATATACAAACAACTCATACAACTCAACAACAAAAAGCAAACAACGCAATCGAAAACTGGACAGAAGATCTTAATAGACATTTCTCCATGAAGACATACAGATGGCCAGTAGGCACATGAAAAGATGCCCAGCATCACTAATTATTAGAGAAATACCAATCAAAACTACAATGAGGTACCACCTCACACTGGTCAGATGACCATCATTAAAATGTCTACAAATAACATGTTGATGTATGACAGCAAATCACAAAATTCTGTAAGGCAATTATCCTTCAGTTAAAAAAATAAAGTGGCAAAAAAAAGTCTATAAATAACAAACACTGGGTGTGGAGAAAAGGGAACCCTCCTACATTGTTGGTGGAAATGTAAGTTCAAAAGCAGTTCATCTCTGGTCAAATTGGTCATAGCAATCTCCCATTAATCAGTTTTCAGCATAATTACTTTAACAATAACATGAATCATTGAGTCCATTATTTTTTACAATATGAATTCTTAAATGTCTACCTATATACATCGCAGTTTCAATTATCTGTCACATGGCTTCCTATAACAGTTCACTGTTTAACCAGTGTTGGTAGGATTTGCAATAATTTTAATGGGGTGAAGAAATAAAATCAGTGGCTTTTGCTCACTGAGCTTCTGTTTTTATAATCCACCAACATGAAATGGTAGATGTCAGACACAATGTGATACTAAACAAGAGTATGAAGCCAAATCCCTGACCCAACACAAGTTGAAAAAATAAAAAGGCCAGCTTCCCTGGTGGCCCAGTAGTTAAGAATTCACCTGCCAATGCAGGAGACACAGGTTCGATTCCTGGTCCGGGAGGATCCCACAGGCTGTGGGGCAACTGACCCCAAGCAACACAACTACTGAAGACCAAGTGCCCCAGAACACGTGCTCTGCAACAAGAGAAGCCACTGCAAGAATCCTGAACACAACTAGAGAGTAACTGCTACTCAAGGCAGCTAGAGACAGCCTGAACACAGCAGCGAAGACCCAATGCAGCCAAAAATAAATAAATACATTTATGTTTTTACTATTGCTAAAAAAACTAAAGCTTACCTGAGGCGGGTGTCCTTAAAGGTGTCGAGGTATGCAGGATAGCTCCATCCGATTTTATTCCCTTTACATCGAAGCTCCAGAGTTTGCCCTGCCATCAGGCTCAGGGTAGCAGCAGGTTTCTGGAAGCGACCTTTATCCATCATTTGCGTCATTATAGACTGTGTCTTTGGTGTTGGATCAGCAGAGTCCCTGTCCTTTATCTTAGGAATTTTGGGCTTCATCTTTTTGTTGGTAGGCCTGATTCGGTTCTCTCCCGGCTCCTTTGGACGCTTGCTCTTGGCAGGATGTTGGCCAGTAACTGGTACAAATGTGAGGAGAGAACAAATGGACATTGGTGGCCAACATACCGAGAGTCTTCAACCCTGCAGACAGATCACTTTTAATACCTCTCTCCTCTTAATATTAAAGTTACTTGGGGGGAATAATCATTATTTTCTTGGTTCATCCTTTAGATTTAAATCAAATAGTAAAAATAGATTTCAGCTTCAAAGATTTTGTTCAAATTCAGCAAAATATTTCCTATATGAATGAACACTCATACTTCCCAACAAAACAGCTCTCCCCTGTAGTTCACACTCAGTCTTGCCACCTCCGAGGTGCTCCCCAGAAGGGCAGACCCAAAGCCTCTCAAGGTCTGTTTCTGGTCCTTGCCATCCCAGCGCTGTCACTGTTCATTTTGAACCCACTGTTTAAACTCAGGAATATATCATCTCCAGGGAGCAGAGACACAGATTGCACTCCAAGCAGACTCAGAATAATTTCGAACCATCATGAACTTTCTTCCAAATGAATTCACACAGGGGTGTCTGTGTGTGTTAGGATGGTATCCATGTAGGATACAAGGCTTAGTAAGAAATACATACTAACCCTATGCTCTTTTAAAGCATACATATTCATTATTAAAACTCAAAAGGAACTGCAGCCATGGTTTAGAACTTAGCCAACAAAACATATTAGGGGGAAGAGTATTTTATCACCCACATTGTTGAGAATTGCTGGCAAACGGTGGTAAATAAGAACTGACCGCCTTTGAGTCATTTTCTTTTTTAACTTATTTTGTATTAGTGTATAGGCAATTAACAATGTTGTGATAGTTTCAGGTGGACAACAAAGGAACTCAGCCACAGATTTCCATGTCCACACACCTCCCCCAAACTCCTCTCCCATCCAGGCTGCCACATAACATTAGGCAAAGTTCCCTGTGCTATACAGTAAGTCCTTGTTGGTTATCCACTTCAAATGTAACAGTGTGTCTTGAGTCCATCTTCTTACTGCTATTTTCCCCTACTCTACAAACAATACTGCCTGCCCTTGGAATGATGCTGGGTTTCAGAAATCTCACCTGTCCACCCAGTCCACCTGGCCATGGGCTGTGTCCACCACAAGGATGATGGGACTAGGCAATTCGTTTGCCCCACTGTCTGCATCAGCTCCAAGGTGACCTCACTATAAGTCCACAGAATTATAAAATGTCCAAACTTATAGGATCCTGAGAGATCATTTAAGGTTCTTATGTTACAGATTTTTTAAAAATAATAAAGGAGGCCTTAAAAGTTACACACATCACACAAAGCTGGTGAGTGGCAGAACATGAGCATAAAACTCAGGTCTCCTGACTCCCATTTCACTACCTGTAGATAAAGAGTCTGTAGATATTTTGAAGAGAAAACTACAGAAATCTTGGCCAACTGAGGGAATTACAGGGCATTTTTATAAAATGGGGAAATGTGATAAATTAGGAGAAAAAATGTTTGCCTTCTTTGATGTTCGTATTTATTTATCTAATACTACCTTGGTGTACAAAGGGCTTGGGTGGTCAAGAGTACAGAGAGTCAAATTGGGATCAAGAGGTGGAAAAAGGCGAGGGTTGCAAGCTCTTATACCAGAGGGCCAGGCAGACGACAAAACAGGTGAGGGGTGGGACCTGCTGAGACCACATCCTCCTGAAGGGGCAGCTGCCAGGGAGTGAGTCAGGGTCACAGGCAGTGGTTTCTCAAAGGATGGCAGAAATGCAGGTGGCCTGACTTATAAATATCAGAAACTAGGTTCTTTAGACACTTCATGTCTCTATCTCTGAGGTGGGCAGTCAGCTGGTGGTCTTCCTTGGAGGGATGGGGGTGACCAGGAGGGGCCAGGAGAGGGACTGCTGGGACTGCTCTGTCTGGATCCAGGCTGCTCACATGGGTGTGTGCAGTCAGCGAGCGTTGCATGGAGCCATGCACTTATGAAAGGGTTCAAAGTGCTAGTGGCTCAGTTGTATCTAACTCTGCAACCCCATGGAATGTAGCCCTCCAGGCTCCTCTGCCCATGGAATTCTCCAGGCAAGAATACTGGAGTGGGTTGCCATGCCCTCCTCCAGGTGGAAATTCCTGACCAGGGATCAAACCCGGGTCTCCTGCATTTCAGGCGGATTCTTTACCATCTGAGACTCCAGGGATGATTGTACCAAAAACTCAGCTGACGTGGACTCAACTGTGCGATGATGAACGTGGCTTCTTGGGTGTGCTGCCCTTTGTAACAGGAGCCCTTTGACCTCCACTCCTGGTTCAGCTCAGCCCAGACTCTGGAACCAACCCCACTGAGAGTTTGGGATCAACATCAGCTCCTTGGCTCGCTGCCTTCCTTGGGGCTCAGCTGCCTCACTCCTGAACTCCACTATCTCGTCCATGACTCCAGATTCACTTGCGACCTCTCCTTACCCCGGATCCGAGTTTCTTCTTATTCCCCATCCTTCCTCTACTCTCGTTCCTCTGGATCATGGACCCTGCTGCTCTTTCTCTGTCTTTCCAGGGAGCAGAGCTGTGCCCTTGAGCCTTCGTCTCCAAGGCACACCCCAATACCAGCTGTTGAACCTGCTGTTTGTTAAGACTTCTCCAGATCCTACGCATTAGTTTACCCCGGGATTCTCATGACAGATGGGGGTGGGCAGGGGTGCCCATGTACACATCTCCACAACCTCCCAGAAGGAAAAGTGTAATCGTTGGAAACATATTAGGCCCACAGAAATACACTAATGAAGCAACATCGGCTGTGAAGCATAAGCCTCAGTGTTGCAATAGGTGAAAGTCACTGTCTTTTGCTTAAGGCAGAAAATAAAAGCTTATCATTCTGCCGCCCAAGCCATCTGTGCCCGGCAGGTGTTGCCACACTATGCCTCTGAGAGTCAGGGACCTCTGTATTGATGTCTGATTTGGGGTGTTTTCTTTATCACGTAACAGGAAGGCAAAGTATTAGAAATAACAACTGTGTGTAAATTCTAGAGAATTTAGGCAGGTCATGCAATCTGCCTGATTCTAAGCCTCTCAGATCCTGTGTGGTGATGCTATTCAGGAATATTTGATCAGTGTATTATCAGTACACCTTCAAATATGTGCTATCATCCCTGAAAAATCATTTGACCTCGTGACCAAAGAGCCCCATCCATCCGTCCAGCTGTCTATGGAATCAGTCCAAGGTTGGACAGCAGTGATTCTAAGGTCAAGGGGACTAGTGGCCCCACGGAGAAGCCCTCGGACTGAGTGACTGCCAGATTCCATGTCTAGCTTTTTTAAAGAATGTGACTCTTCAGGATGCCTATGTAAATATTTTCTAAAGGCCTAAAAAAATAAGAATTTACACTGTAGACCTGAGACAGGCTGGGACCTGGGACCCTCGGCAGAGGTGCTGTAACATTTGCACCTGACACACCTCCCCTCAAGCAACCCAACACAGAGACTGTGTGCCTGGGCAGCCGGGATAAGCTCTGGACGAAAGACACAGAGAGAGCAAAAGAGCCGCCTTTGAGGAACCTGGAGCCGAAGCAGGGTAGTGCGCATGCCCCCTGCACACACCGCCACCTAATGGGTAGCAAAACACCTGAGCTTCCCCTCCAGCCCCACCCCTGGGTGCACCCCTACCTCACTCCGTACAAGGAACACACTCACCCATCCAGCTCACAGGGAGCGAGGGAGCCTGCTGCTGTCCTCACCGCCGTCTGCTGCAGCAGGGCCCGGTGAAGCCTTGCCTGAATTTCTTGTCTGG
This sequence comes from Cervus canadensis, assembly GCF_019320065.1. Lineage (NCBI taxonomy): Eukaryota > Metazoa > Chordata > Mammalia > Artiodactyla > Cervidae > Cervus > Cervus canadensis. The sequence continues at coordinate 18,209,208 of NC_057416.1, forward strand.
TCTCTAGTCCATTTCTGTCAACTGGGGAAGACCAAGAACCCTGGCTGGTAACACACTTGGTGGCACTCCACACGAGGCCCTTGTGCCCTTCTGGGAGGGGCTCTGGGCACCTCTGGGACCACCAAACACAGCTTCTCCATCTTCCTCCCTAAGTCCTCACCCCTGCACTCCCGTCCCCTTCATCCTACAAACTTCTAGTTTGTGTCTTTAAGTTTTGTGATTGGCATCTTTGTTTGTGATGTCAATTCCAACTTCCGGAATTCTCTGCCGACACTGTATTTTGGGGCTGAAGTTCTCCACTGTGCCCACAAACAGGCCACACTGCTGGAGACTCCAGCCCTAGGTGACTTGGTGGGATTTTTAAAGAACAAAAAGAAAAGACAGGAGCTTGCAATTTCTCCTCCTCTGCCAATTTCCCCTCCTCGGCTTTTGCAACTATTCCTGCCTGAGCTCTCAGGAACTACCTGATTCATCTGTGGTCGCCCAGACTGAGGGGAAAAAAAGGCACGTGTTGTAGGGGGCGGTGCATTTTCGATTCAAGCAAGAAAACAATGAGATCTCTGGTTCTGTCTCTATATAAAAATTAACTTGCAAATGAGCTGCATTTAATTGGCATCAAGGAAATTGAGCACTTAAATACCTTCTCAGAAACATAGAAGAGGCTCACCAGAAGAATTTTGGGTTCAGGTGATCTGGAAAATAGTCAATATTTAATTAATATTTGGTATTAAAGCTAGCTTAAGCTTGTGGATTTCATTAATACACTCTCATGACTTTAGAGTGATCAACATTAACTATAATACTTTTATTGTACCTAGGGCTACTGGAAGTCAATAAGTGCATATTGCTTTTGTTATGAAATCTGTCAACAGGGAAGTCAGCCTGATATGATTAAATTTTTAAGTAAATGTAACGTGGATAACAACTCTTTACTAAACTCTATAGCAATAATTGTATTTTGGAAACATCCATCTAAAACAGTTTCTCCAAATTTTTGTAAATTGAAACTAACTTAAGTTAAATGATAGGAATTCATTGAATATCCAGACCATTTGAACTAAGATAAAATATTAGGAACATTATTGCTAAACAGGTCTAAATTTCACCCCCTCTGTCTTCTTGTGAGAGAGAAACTAAAGATGTTTGGTGTCACCTTGAAGTGTCCTTTACCAACCCATAGAATGCTAATGTAGAAGACAGTTCATGGCTGCTTAAGGAAAATAGGATGTGTGTTTTCAGAAAAGAAGGCATGAGGAATGGAAATGTATTTTGTTGAAAGAAAAAAGGATGATTTGCTGAATGATTTTCTGAATGGGGAGGGCTTCCCTGATAGCTCAGCTGTTAAAGAATCTGCTTGCAGTGCAGGAGACCCTGGTTCGATTCCTGGGTTAGGAAGATCCGCTGGAGAAGGGATAGGCTACCCACTCCAGTATTCTTGGGCTTCCCTTGTGACTCAGCTGGTAAAGAATCTGCCCGCAATGCGGGAGACCTGGAGACCTGGGTTCGATCCCTGGGTTGGGAAGATCCCCTGGAGAAGGAAAAGGCTACCCACTCCAGTATTCTGGCCTGGAGAATTCCATGGGCTATACAGTCCATGGGGTCACAGTCAGACACAACTGAGCGACTTTCACTTTTCACTTTTCTGAATGAGGAGAGAATAAGGAACAAAGTATGACTACAGAAGTGGCAGGAGGTTTGCAGAGGAGGAACACTGAGAAAAGAATTTTGTATGTGGTCAGTCTTCTAAGGTTGGATTAAATTTAATTAGGTAAACGGATTTTTCTAAGAGTAGGCTTATACAGGACTGGATTTGGCTTCTCTTTCTCATGAGAGAACATTTTTCTGGCATATTCCTCTTGATATCAGACTGCGAGTTTCTATGCCATTAAGTGATCTGTATTTACTCTTTAAAATCTTTTTTCCCCCATCTTAGCTCATGGAATAAGCATTGTTTCACAGATACCATTGATCCTATCTGATTGGGTGCTTTAAAACTTTTAAAAATTTCTGACAGACTATCCCAAGGTCAAATACAAAGTTTTTCTGACCGCCAACTAACTTTGGGGTGCTTCAAAGGGCTCCTGGAACTTCCCAAATAGAGATCCTAAACTAACCGGCTTATTCTGTAAGGAGAGGTTCTCCAGGTTCCCAGAGAGCCCAGACAAGCTCAGGATGGAGCTGCCAGGCTGGGGTTGGCACTCGCCCTCGCCTGGCAGGCTGCTGCTGCTCAGTCACCAAGTCGTGTCCGACCCTATGTGACCCCACGGCCCTGCCAGGCCCCTCTGTCCACGGGATTCTCCAGGCAAGGATCCTGGAGTGGGTTGCCATGCCCTCCTCCAAGGGATCTTCCTGACCCAGGGATTGAACGCACTTCTCCTGCTTGGCAGGCGGGTTCTTTACCACTGCACCCCACCTGGGAAGCTCCCACTGGCATGCTTATTCTGGCCCACTGCTGTACCTTGGATAAAAAGGAGCATTTACTGAGAAAGGCCAGGGAACACGCAGCTGGCCTCCTGGCCCCCAATCCACACTGGTCACCAAATCCATCAGGCGGGTGGCGATGCCATCCCAGAGCACGGTCCACACCGGGACTATGCAGATCGTGCAGGCCGCAACTAGGAGGAGACATGATACTACCTGTCTATCGGAAGGAATGAAGAGGTGTATGGTAAAACCTGCAGATTATGATAAGGTCCAAGAGGCTGCACAGGAAAAAGGCGAAAACCCAGCAGTCTTCCTGAGCCAGGAGACAAAGGCACTCAGGAAGGACCCCCACACAGACCCTCAGTCCACAGAGGGGAGGACACCACTGGCCATGCGTTTTATCACCCAAGCTCTATGCCTGATACCTGGAGGGAATTACAGAGCTTGAGGCTGGGCCCCAAGCCCCGCTGTCAACCTTGGCAGAGGAGGCCTTCGAGGTCTGCACCAAGGGAGACTCAAGGAAGGAGGCCAGGAAGGGCAAGAGGCTAAGAAAAGAAACTTGGCTTCTGGCCACTCTGATTCGCCCACCACCTCCAGGGGACCCTGGAGGGCCGAGAAGGCTGGAGAGATCACCAAGAAGCCACCTGGGCCCAAACCAGGGTGCCTTTTGTCAGCAGGAGGGGCCCTGGAGCGGGGAAGGTCCTGAGAGCCCCTGGGGGGTGTCGGAGGGGCCACCCCGACTGGCCCAGCTCCAATCTCTTGGACGAGAACTCCCCACACACCGACCAACAGGGCTGGAGCGCCTGGCATGCTCCAGACCCTACTTGATCCATCCTCATCACTCCAGCGGAGCCTCGGGTGTTGGCAGGCCGGAGAACTGAATTTCCTGCAGACGCTGCTCTGCTCTGACTTGGCCTGCCGGCTTCCTCTCCAGCCATGACAGGGGCTGATGGATGGCCTAAGGGAAGGTGTTTTACATCACCCCTTGCCTGTGGGATCAGGTCTATCATTACTAGTTACAGTTCAGTACACACAAAGTTGTGTCCGACTCTGCGATCCCATGGACTGTAGCCCACCAGGTTCCTCTGTCCATGGAATTCTCCAGGCAAGGATACTGGAGTGGGTTGCCATTCCCTTCTCCAGGGGATCTTCCCGATTTGGGGACTGGACCCAGGTCTCCTACTTTAGAGGTGGGTTTCTTTACCATCTGAGCCACCAGGGAAGCCCTTTCACACACAGGCAAAAGAGCCACAGTGGGATGCTAGAATCTTTAAAATCATTTTCCATCTCTTTTAATGCAAGATATAAACAAATTTCCTATCTTACATCTCTTTTGTGTTGAAAGAAATCTGATAGATTTTTCCATCAAAAACCATTATTCAGTCTTAAGATGATTGTTCAAGCTGATGCCTCCCCATTTAGTATAAAAGTGATTTGTTTGGACAAAAAATGAAGTTAAGGTGGCTATGAGCTCAGATGTCAGATATACAGTTGTTTACCTAGCTCTCTTAAAGCATATTTTAAACTGTTCTACATAGTATGTAGGTTATAGACTGCTCCGGTTATCATTTCTTGAGTAAATTTCTAAGTCCTTTTTATGAGGCACTATTACAGTAACTTGGAAGGACTGATGCTGAAGCTGAAACTCCAATACATTGGCCACCTCATGCGAGGAGTTGACTCATTGGAAAAGACCTTGATGCTGGGAGGGATTGGGGGCAGGAGAAGGGGACGACAGTGGATGAGATGGCTGGATGGCATCACCGACTCGATGGGCATGAGTTTGAGTAAACTCCCAGAGTTGGTGATGGACAGGGAGGCCTGGCATTCTGTGATTCATGGCGTCGCAGAGTCAGACACAACTGAGTGACTGAACTGAACTGAACTGATTACAGTAACTGGTGGATTACACAAGGGGAATAACAATCATACAGAACAAAGGAGCAGAACTGAAGTGTTTTACAACCCCAGATAAGAATTATAGCCCTTACTTTACCAGTCAGTAGCTGAGAAAGGTTTAGGTCCTATGTAACCATCTGTGAGTTTATCTGGATAACTCTGTAATCTAGACATATGGGCAATAGAAGAAAGGAGGGCTAATTCTGTTACAGTATAGTGTTCAACCTAAACTCCAGGACAACAGGATTATTAGGACTCCTTCTTATATATGCCAGAATGCCCTGTCCCCCTCCTTGGGAGAGGTCTGCTGAGTAAGTTAGGAGCTAGTATGTTTTTTAGGACAGGGTGAAGTGCAAGGAAAGAATGCATCTATCAGTTGCCCTAGAAGACCCACCTGTTGGGCATCAAAATACTGATGGCAAGACATGAGAGAACAGATGGATCCTGCAGTTTGGGATACCTCAGTACCAGGAAGGGCAAAATGTGACCCCCCCCCCCCCAATAATATAAGGTTAAGGCCTTCCTTGGAAAAATACCTCTGGAAGCGACACTATCCCTTAAAGACTGAGGGGCCCTGAGGGGAATCCAACTGCTGCTCAGAAAATTCCTAAAACACGGGCTCATCAGCCCCTGCCAACCCCCTGCAACACCTTGATCCTCCCTGTTCACAAGCCTAACGGGGAGTGTCTGTTTGTGCAAGACATACGAGCAGTGAGTGAAGCCATCATCCCTACTCACCCACTGGTGCCAGATTGCACACCTTCCTCCCCAAGGGCCAGGGAGCACCCCGTATTTCTGGCCTGGACCTCAAAGCTACATTTTAAAAAATATTCTCTTCATCCAGACTCTCAATACCATTGTGCCTTTGAATGGAGAGACCCTGACCCCCTGCAGGCTACCCAATCTATCTGGACGGTGCTTCTACAGGGTTTTCAGGACAGCCCCCATTTTTCTGGAAGTGCTTTAGTAAGGGAAGTGAGGGAACTGAGCTTTAGAAGGGAACTCTGCTACGATAGGTTGATGATTTATTGATAAGCATTGAGACCAAACAAGATTCAGATCACAGTATTGTTAAGGTCCTAAATATTCTGGCAAAAATAGGATATAAAGTCTCTCCAACCAAGGCTCAGATCTCTCAGCAAAGGGGAAAGATATCTCTCAGTATTTAGGATTTGTTTTTACCCCAGAGGCAGAGCCCTGGCCAAAGATCAAAAAATAGCAATTAGTGCATTACCATCTCCAACCACGAGGAGGCAACTCTGGCTTTCTGGGCATGGCTGGGTTCTATAGTATCCGGATTCCACATTGTGACCTTATAGCAAAACCCCTCTCTCAGGCTCTAGAGCGAGGAGAAAGGGAACACTTCTATGGAATACGAACCACCAGCGGGCCTTTGAGACTCTGAAGACTGAGTTCAGAAGAGCAAACACAGCGGCTTCTCAATTTGGACAAGCCCTTTATCATGTTCATGAGCGGTCAGGAATAGCACCATGGGACCATACTTAGGTGTGCTAACCCCTCATCAGGCACAATCTATGCTGGAGGTCAAAGGACACAGTGGTTAACTGGAGGAGGGTTAACAAGATACCAGGCCCTGCCAATAGACACCTCCCATATTACCTTAAAGATGTGAAAGTGAAAGTCGCTCAGTCGTGTCTGACTCTTTGCGACATCATGGACTATACAGTCCATGGAATTCTCCAGGCCAGAATACTGGAGTGGGTAGTCTTTCCCTTCTCCAGGGGATCTTCCCAACCCAGGAATCGAACCCAGGTCTCCCACATTGCAGGTGGATTCTTTACCAGCTGAGCCACCAGGGAAGTCCAAGAATATTGGAGTGGGTAGCCTATCCCTTCTCCAGGGGATCTTTCCAACCCAGGAATCAAACTGGGGTCTCCAGCATTACAGGCAGATTCTTTACCAACTGAGCTATCAGGGAAGCCCACCTTAAAGATATGTGAGACCCTAAACCTAGAAACTCCCAGTGGAGAGTAGAGACTTAGCATATCAGTGTATAGAGACCGTAGGACAAACTTACTCCAGTAGGTCTGATCTTCTAGATGAAACTCCTCACAGCCCTGAGGTCAGATGGCTTACTGATGGCAGCAGTTTTGTAGAAATAGGAACCCAAAAGGCCACGTATGCCACAGTTAGTCTAGATGAATAGAAGCCAAAGTCCTGCTACCCCACACATCAGCTCAGAAGGCTGAACTAATTGCATTAATGAGAGCTTTGCAATTAGGGAAGGATAAAGAATTAAATATGTTTACTGACTCCAAATATGGTTTCCAATGCTACATGCTCATGCTGCCATTTGGAAAGAAAAAGAAATGTTAATTGCTAAAAATTTCCCCATAAAAGGCTTCCCTGGTGGCTCAGATGGTAAAGAATCTACCTGCAATGTGACAGACTTTGGTTTGATCCCTAAGTTTGGAAGGTCCCCTGGAGAAGGGAATGGCTACCACTCCAGTATTCTTGCCTGGAGAATCCCAAGGACAGAGGAGCCTGGCAGGCTGCAGTCCATCGGGTCACAAAGAGTTGGACATGACTTTGACTAACACACACATACACACGTGTGTGCCCACACAAACACACACACACACAGAACTTCCGACCCAGGGAACAGTAACCTACCGTGGGGGCCATCAGAGGGAGGGATCTTTGGCGGGCAACGGTAAGGCAGCTGTTCAATTGCAAGATAGGCCACTCACCTACAGGAACTTGAACAAGTTTTGGCTCTAATGATTGGCCCCCTGAACTCCCTAGCCTCCCCCAGTATCCCCCACAGGAACAGGAACATGCTGAGAAATGGGGCTATGAGAAGGGTGTATAAAAAGGAGGATAAGGTTCTAATCCCCGAGGCCCAACAAGGGAAACTCACCAAGAGCTTACCTGGAGCCACCCCCACAGGAGGGATGCACTACGGGCCTTGATGGAAAAGACTTTTTCAGGAAAAGAGTTTAAAAGAACAGTATAACAAGTAACACTTGCCTGTGATTTATGTGCCACCAAGAACCCACACACCCATCCAATTCCTGCTTCGTTACTCAGGCCAACTCAACACCAAGGGACATTTTCAGGGAGAAGACTGGCAGTTATATTTCACCCAAATGCCCCATGATCAGGATGTAAGTATCTTCAGGGTGTTTGCTGATAATTTCACAGGATGGGCTGAAGCCTTCCCCATTGGATCTGAATAGGCTATGGAAGTCTGTAAGTTTCTTCTAAAAGAAATAATTACTCAGTTTGGACTTCCAAGGTCCCTCCAGAGTGATAACGGATCCTCTTTTATAGCCCAAATCAGAAGGGCTCACAACAGCTTTAGGGACAGACTACAAGCTACATACCTCTTGGCACCCCCAGTCTTCAGGGAAGGTAGGGAGAAGGAACCCTACTTTAAAGAAATCCTTAGCAAAGCTCTGCCAAGAAGCTCATGAACCCTGGACCAACTTGCTTCCTCTTGCACTCCTCATGGTCCGTGTAGCACCCAGGAATGGTCTGAGATTTTAGACCATGTGAAATCACCTCTGGGAGGCCCTTTCTTACTGCAGACATTCTACTGGGTGAGGGCCTGAATCAGGCCCTGAGACAGACTATTAATCGAGGACGAGTTCAGGAGGCGATCCAGGGCTACATCCACAAGACACTGCCAGCTCCCGCTAAGACTAGAGAGGAAAGAGCAGTCCTCAGAAATTAACCTCGGGGGCTCAGTTGTTCTCAAAACCTGGAAAGACAGGTCCCCTGAAGATCAACTATTGTCAGAATGGAAGGGTCCCTATAAAGTAATTGTAGCCACCCCACTGCCGTCAAACTGCAAGGGATATTGAGTTGGGTACACTTGTCCAGACTAAAGGTTTTACCTCCAGAAACCTCGCAGGTCACAACAGAAGAGCAATACATCTGTGAACCAGTGGGAGATCTGAGACACCTACTCAGAAGAGAGGCACCATCAACAGATGAGTAAATGAGGCCGAGGGTGGGCTCCTATGAGAAGCCTCAACAGGGCTTGGGACCTCTTGTTTCCTTAGCTGATGTGGTTCTTGACAATCAGCTGGACCTCAAGTAACTTCTGGCAGAAGAAGGCAGAGTTAATGTGATAACTATTGCTTCCTGCTGCACTTGGATAAATGCTACAGGACAGGTAAAAGTTAATATTAAGGAAAGAGACGCCCAGGCAGATTGGCTCCATAATTTTGGCAGGGGTGATCCTGCCTTCCTTGTCTGGTCAACGATTAAGGCAGCCCAAAGTTAACTTGGTTCCTTCCCTTTCTAGGCCTTTCAACAGCTATTGTTGTTGTCCGCCTTTTAGCCCTTGTTTGTTCAACATTCTGGTTAAAGTTGTTTCATCCAGGCTGTAACGGTCTAAAGTTCAGCTCACGATGGCTCCAAGAATTCAGCCCATTCCAGCGGAGGGTGGCCCAGGTCCCTAGAGGTCACTGAACTGCCAGTGAGGAACTCCTACACCTTAGGGCAGGCTAGGGTCTGCGGCCCCATCCAGCAGGAAGCAGTTCCAAACAAGCCCCTCAGCCCCTTACTCCTTAAGAATAAGGGTGTAAAGTCCTTTGCGGGGGGGAGGGGGATGAGACAGACTGGAACCTGGGACCCTTTGTGCAGTGATACACTGCTTGTACCTAAACACACCTCTTGTCTCCGTGAGAAACAAAATACAAAGAAACTATATGGGACTTAAAATAACTGCACGCATGCCCAGTTGGGACAAATTCTGGACAGAAGATACGAAGAGACCAAAGAGACCCAAATGCCACTTTGGAAGAGTGAAAGTGGAGTACTGTGCATGCCCCCTGCACAAACACCACCAAGGGGTGGGCAAAACACCGCAGTCGCCTCTCTGGGCCAGCCCCCGGACACAGCCCTGCCCTCGGCCCATGTGAAAAGCAAGCTTAACGCCCTCCCCCACCACCCCCACCCCTTCTCAGGGAGCCAGAAGACCAAGAACCCTGTTCGGTAACATACATAAAAGTGAAAGTTCATTAACGTTGTATTTTTGAGATCACGGTATAATCTATAGAGAAATGAATGATAAAAATTTTTAAAAACCATTCAATATCATTATAGACTTCATGTCCTAAAGTCATTATTGACTTACTGTGTGACATTAGGAAGTGACCCTCCTGGTTTCCTCACCTGCAAATTGAGAATTCTGTGGTAATAACGACTATCTCAGGGATTGTTTGGGGGCATTAAATGCTTAAACTTAATTTTAAATGTTTAAAATGCGGAGAGACTTAGTGTCTGACCCATAGTAAGGAAGGGCCAGTGAGCTGCTGCCCGTTGTTCTGTAGCTGTCTTGTAATGTCTCAGGGTGAACTCCATGATAAGCTTGTGATAGAGGCAGAGCAGCTCACTATTTTCCATAATTTACAGGTGAAAAAAATGGAGATCACCGATGCCAAGTGGTTCACCGCAGATAACTAAAAAGGCGGTGAAAAACCAGGTCTCGCGTCTTCTCTGGTTCCTGTTGCTTTCAGTTCACTGGAGATGAGCTTTTCGCTTTATTTGCATGAATCGCACGCAGAGCACCGCTAAGCGGCTTCTTTGTTTGTTGGGTCCTGGGCTTTGACAAGCAGTTCCAAGTCAAACAGAACCCGATGCCTGGGATGAGGGCACAACCCTTCTGGAAGGGCTGGAGCTGCTTTTCCAAGGCATACATTTCAATCCCCGAGTGAGGAGACGCTGGTCAAGACAGTCTCCAAAATGAATAAGTGTTGCACAGCCAGAGGTACGGAGGACAAAGGAGCATAGCTCATCAGTATCTGCTGAGGACTGATTGCCATCAAAGCTTATTCCGTAAAGGTGACCTGACTATTAACCTCTCTAATTCGATCAGATTGCGTGAGAGGAGAAAATAAATTCTTTAGAAGAATCCGTGATGCGGACTCCTGTAAACACAGCCATTCATATCTAAGTCCTGTCGCTGTTTGCTCCTCCCTCCCCACGGCCAGGAAGATCTGACCCAAGAGCAGTACCCAAACCTCCACACAATAAATCTGCTGGGAAGCTCGCTCCCCCAACCAGCTGCATCAACTGAGTACCCACCTCTCATCCTGCCATTCCCCACGAAACACCCCATAGGCACACATATACTTTTCCAAGATCAAATCTGAGCGGTTGAGAAGGCAATGACAGTAGGGAGATGAAAATGCAGAACTGTGAGAGCCTCTTTTCCTTCCCCTGTCTGGAATCTCACTCCAAAATACCCTCTGGATCATTGCTTAAAGTACCGCTTTCTTAAAAGAGCAACTTCTAAGAATTAGATACTTCTATTTCAGGATAAAAAACCTTAGATCAAAACATTTTGTTCTTCAGAGCATCCATTAGAACTCAGTTTATCACACTTTTAAAAAGTGAGATGTAATTGACAGCTCAGTTGAGATATTAGTTTGAGGTGGTGGTTTGGTCACTAAGTCACGTCTGACTCTTGTGACCCCGTGGACTGTTGCCCGCCAGGCTCCTCTGTCCATGGGATTTCCCAGGCAAGAACACTGGCGTGGGTTGCCATTCACCTCTCCAGGGGATCTTTCCAACACAGGGATTGAACCCGGGTCTCCTGCACTGCAGGTGAATTCTTTACCAACTGGGCCACCATGGAAGCCCCGTTAGTTTTCTGTATACAACATAATGATCCTATATTTATATGTAATGCAAAATGACCATTCTCTCTTGAAACACTTTATTTGCTGGGCTCCCGGGACATGGCACTGTCTTGGTTCTCTGGTAACAGACATTAGATGGTGGAAATGTGGACAAGTAGAAGAATGTCCTGGCTTCTAGGAGACACATGCTGAAATATTTAGGAGAGAAGTGCCAAGTTGCCTGTAACTTAACTGCAAACGTTTCAGGAACAGCAGGTATGTGAGAGAGGTGAACACACATTCTTAGACAAAGAACATCTTCCTTTTCTGCCTAGTCTGAGTCTAAAGGGTTGAACCCTCACAACTCCTCCCCATCTCTAATGACACTCCATCTCTAAGCAGCCTCACCTGATCCCCTCGGCACTGAAAGCATTCCTATGCTGAGAGCTCCCTTGTTCCTGTCCTCACTTCACCTCTAGACCCAGATCTGAATATTCCACCACTTACTCCGCACTGCCACTCGGAAGGCTAGCAGGTGTCTCAAACTGGACGTGTCCATGCTGACCTCTAGATGCCGTTTCAGATCGGCTCCTCCCCCAGCGTCCCTTTATCAGTAAATGGCAACTCTATTTGCCCAGTGGCTCAGGGTGGAAACCTCTGAGTCAAACACGATTCTCTTCCTTCTGTCTGAAGCCACCCCCAGTCCAGCAGTGAATCCCCCGGGCTTTGCCCTCAGGATAGACCCCGAGCCCAGGCTCTCCTCCCTGCGTCCGTGGCAACCGCCTAGACTATTAAAACAGCCCCCTATACAGTCTCCTGATTTCTACCTAATCACACCAACCTTTGAAAATATAAATCAGACCATAAATCCTCCACTGGAGACCCTCCAGTGACTTTCATCTAATTTAGAATAAAGCCCTACAAGGCAGCTTACACCTCATGTCCTGCCACCGGGACACCCACTCCCCCTGCCCTTGGCTTCAGGGCTCTTCTTTCAGACGTGCAGCCCCGGCTTCCGCCCTCTCAGCCGGCCTCTGACCCTCCTACCCGCACTGCCCTCCGCTGCCCTCCCCATCCTCTTCCCGCATCTTACAGGGTGAACTGTGTCCCCAGAAAGATAAAACTGAAGTCCTAACGCCCGGTATCAGTGAATGTGACCTTATTAGGCTGTAGGATCTTTGCAGACATCATCAATTAAGATGAGGCCATTAGGACCAAAAATCTAATCCAAAATGTCAGTGTCCTTAGAAGAAGAGGCCCACACACAGAGGAAGATGCCAGACGAAGAAACAGAGGGACAGGATGGCCATGTGACAGAGATTAGGTGATTAGCAGAGATTAGGGTGACGTGGCTGCAAACCAAGGAACGCTAAGGATCACTGACCACAGCCAAAGCTCAGCAGAGGCAAGGAAGGCTTTGACCCAGGGTCTCAGGGGCGGCGTGGCCCTGCTGGCACCCTGCTGGATTTCAGACATCCAGCCGCTAGAATTGGGTGAAGATGAACTTGGAGTATCTTAGTTCATGCTCTGGTACAGCAATTCTAGGAAACTAAAACACCCTGATTGCAGATTCTTCGCATCAACTGTCGGCTCCTGAAATGTTACCTTTTCTTGATGACCCGTCCTCTCCATTAGACAACGAGCCCCTCTAGGTAAAGGTTTCACAGCCTTACCCAGGGACAGCCTTCCGTCCCCGAGCGCCTCCTGCGGCTCTGGCCCGCACACTGCACGGTCTCTCTGTTGCCCCCAAACTTCGCTTTTTTTTTCCCCCTGACCTCAATGAGTTTATTCCATCAGAGAAACAGATCCATAAATAAACACTCAAAAGAATGATTTTAATAGAAAGGTTTACATATTTACAATGTAATATGTTTACAATGTATTTACAATGGATTGCCATATTTACAATGGATAACCAACGAGGTCCTACTGCGAAGCACAGGGAACGCTGCTCAATGTTATGTGGCAGCCTGGCTGGGAAGGGCGTTCGGGGAAGAGTGGATACGTGGATGTATATGGCTGAGTTCCTTTGCTGTCCGCCTGAAACTATCACAACATTGCTAATCGACTATACCCTAATACAAAATAAAAAGTTTTTTTTTTTTTAAAAGAAGGGTGTACAAAGTGTAAGGAATGTCCATTCACTTAGAGTCATGACGAAGAAAATTAAACTTATCTCTTTTTTATCTCTAATGATCAGAGATGATTTTAGATGTTAAACGTGTAGGCTAAGATCCTAAATACTTCAAAACATTCATTATTTGCACTCATAAACAATGAGAGCTTTTATGATTATTTTTTCATTATAAGGCTTTTTGAACTAGATTTTACTCTTTTCCCAAGGAATAAACTGAGTCACAAAAGTGATAGAGTCCTGGTTAGATAATCATTGTCCATGTTGGTCCCCTAACTTTCTTAGAGATCTGGCTGTACTGCCCTCACATTATAAAGAATCTCTTTAGTTTTCCCAGGAAGAGAACCTTCACAGGACCAAAAATAAACCCACACTAGACTGAAGATCTAATTAGAATTGATCGAGGGTCCGGCATGAGATTGACAAAACTGCATATTTTTTTTATAATATTTATACTTCATTATTTTCTCCCAACATTGGATAAGATAAGCAGATATCAAAAGTTGCTAAGTACCTGTGATTCTGTACTCTTTAATGTAAAAATAGCAGCACCGTATCAATAAACACCATGGCACCTACTCCATACAAATACTGAAAATCGGGTGCCCTGAGCCACAGCTAGCTCTCAGTAAAATCCCAGGGCTGTCATCTAACTGTTTCATGCTTCACGCTCGATGTTACAAAAGTGACATGCCCTTCCAGCTCCTAGTCTTCATGAGAAGAAATAACATTACTTCTAAAAACTTAAAGTGAAAAAAAAAAAAAAAAAAAAAAACTTAAAGTGTTTAAGAAGTTTATTATTATTTTTTAAAGTCTATTGAATTAGTTACAATACTGCTGCTGTTTTATGCTTTGGCTATTCTTTTGGCCCCGAGGCATGTGGGATCTTGGCTCCCTGCCCATGGATAGAACCCTCACCCCCCTGCATTGGAAGGGGAGTCGCAAGCACTGGACCACCAGGGAAGTCCCTGAAGCATTTTAGAATTAGGCCAGGCCAGCCTAGCTGGGTTAGAGCAGATGCACGCCCACTAAACGCTTACAGGGAATCCTTTTACTAGTGGAAAGCCTCTCCTAGAAGCGATCAGCCAGACCGAAAGGCAGTGGGAGCTGGGTCAAGGGCCTGTGCCGGCAGCTTGTACTCTGGGGTGACCCAGTAATGCACCACACCCCGAGTCAATCAGAGGCTGGCACCAGAAGGACTGCCCACCCAGGCCACTCTCACTGACCTTTCCCTGGTCCCAGCCAGCCTCACGATAACTCAAACTTGAGAAAACGTAAAGGTTTAGAGAAACTTACACACTTTACAGAAGCAAGCTTACTCTTCTAATTATGTGTTCAAAATTAAAGGACCAATGCAGGAGACCTGGGTTCGATCCCTGGGTCAGGACGATCCCCTGGAGGAGGAAATGGCAACCCACTCTAGTATTCTTGCCTGAGAAATGCCATAAACAGAGGAGGCTGGTGCGCTACAGTCCATGGGATCACAAAAGTCAGACACGACTTAGTGACTAAACAACAACAATGTAAATATGCATTAAAATGGGGAAAAAAAGCCAAAAAAAAGAAATGCATTTTTCTCTTTTGTGTATCTCTATGCTTTCCAGATTTTTATGATTAGCAAAAATTACTCATTAACATAGAAATCATTACATTGAACTATTTACTGACTTATATTTTATTTTTAAGAAATGAAACAGCACATTAAGATTTTTCACAGTCCATATTTTCAGGAATTTGGTCAGTTTTTCCCTTGAGCCAAAACTAATGACATATCTATGGCGTGACAAATACTAGTACTTTATTTTTTTTTCATTTATTTTTATTCGTTGGAGGCTAATTACTAAATACTAGTACTTTAAAACAGGGATAGCTAAATGCTCCAGTCTAGAAACAGGTGAAATTCATTCAGTTCTCATGACCAAAAAGATGGAAAACAAAGACACCGAACAGAAGTGAAATCCTAAGATTAAAAACTACTGTACATTTCCTCTTTGGATACATATATGCCTTCATATTAGATATGTGAAAATAAATCTTTCCCTGGACTCCCTAAAAATAATGTGTTCAACATTTTATTCATAAATAGTTTATACTATATTTACTTTCAAAAACAAAGCCACCATGCTATCATCACACCTAAAACCTATCAGTTATTTCTTATAAAATATTCAGCCTGTGTTCCATTTTTTTCTGATTGTCTCATAAATCTATATAGTTTGTATGACTTACATTTGATTTAAATGGATGCTAACAGATTCAAGCAGCTATTTGTAATCATGGTCTGGGCACACACTGGCCAGGACAGACTCAGGAACCAGTGGCTGAC
The DNA here is from genome assembly GCF_019320065.1 of Cervus canadensis. Taxonomy (NCBI): domain Eukaryota; kingdom Metazoa; phylum Chordata; class Mammalia; order Artiodactyla; family Cervidae; genus Cervus; species Cervus canadensis. The sequence continues at coordinate 18,224,584 of NC_057416.1, forward strand.
CCAGCCTCCCCAGCCTCTGCAGCAGACATCTTGGGTGAACTTGTACCCCAGTGAATGGGCCATTTGAAATTACTTTGTCTGACCATCTCCTGCCCTATTCAAAAAGTGATACCAAATACTGCATTCCCATCACTTCAGTGATCACAGGCAAGGACCTGGCAGGAGCAATTTAATATTAGATTTTACTCAAGCCAACTGATCTGTAGGCAAAGAGGACTTGTTCCCCCACCGCTGCCCCACCCCAGCAGAGAATCTCTGCCTACTCTTTATCCAGTCAGGCTTTAGGCTTAAGGAGCTTCACATTCAACTTCAAGTCCACAATCATTTTAGACTTTGCAAACCAAAGTGTGGTATTTTCTGGCAAGTGTTTCTACAGTCACGGGGAAAGAAAGGAATTGGTCTGGACTGAGTAGTGCATAAAATGTGAGCTAGGGTGAGCTGGCTCCAGCCGAAGGTTGCATAACCGTAAAAGCTGGTTTTCAACCCAAACTAGCAAAAATAGTGACTGCAGAGCAGAATTCCAAGGGCAATTTCAGGATACCAGGATGTACCAATGCAAAATATAGTGTATAACTCCAATCAAAAAACAATGGTGCTTCCAAAACAATTAAATGCCAGCAGAACCATAGATAACAGATGGAGAAACATAACGATCATTTCAGTAGTTCAGTCCCTCAGTGGTGTGTCTGACTTTGTGACCCCAAGGACTGCAGCACGCCAGGCTTCCCTGTCCATCACCAACTCCTGGAGCTTCCTCAAACTCATGTGCATCTAGTCGGTGATGCCATCCAACCATCTCATCCTCTGTCCTCTGCTCTCCTCCTGCCTTCAATCTTTCCCAACAACGCACACACACGAAGTCTGGCCCTGTAGTTGTGGGTCTACACAACAGCGTGGGCTCAGAACAGGCACACATTCAAAAAAGCGCAGCAGCACAAGGACCCCCGTGTGCTGTCCAAAAACCCATTTGCTTCATCTCCTCCCCTCCAATCAGATCAAAAGCATAACAGTTGTGGGGTTTTGAAACGTTTGGAAAAGGTTTGATACCCAGAAATATCTGTTGTAAAACTTAGGTACGTCTTGCAGGATTTAAGCTCACGTTGGTATAGGAAACGCATCTAGGACTGCAGATGGGCGAGGAGGACCCTTCGATTTTTGCAAAAGGCTCAGCTTGGGTGGCACCCCGCCTCACCAGCAGAAAATCCCAGGGTGAACGCTGCGCGCGCGCGCGTTAGAAGCAATCAGCCGCCCTGCGCCACCTCCCAGACCGACACGTTGACACTGGGGGCTGGACCAGGCGCTGCCCGGGGATGTTCTGTTTGCCTGCTGCCCGGGGCTTTTCAGCAGCGCTGGAGCCGTTCTGGTGGGGATTCTAAAGGGTCGGGCCAGCTGCCACTGTTCCAGGGACTCCGAGGAGGGTGGAGAGAGGGAGATAAGGGTACCCTTCTAGGAGGGGGGCAGGTGCACGGGGCAGGGAGTGACTCCAGAGCCGGAAGGAAGACCTGCAGGACGACGGGGGCTGGGGGACCCGGGGTAAAGTCGGGGCACAAGCCGGGATGCCGCCCACCCAGAGTCACTCACCATCCTCTAGAGCTTCATGCATCAGCAGAAGACCGAGCAGCAACCAAATCTTCATCTTCTCGGCGAGGGGTCGGGGCCGAGGCGCTGGAGACCGCGGGTCGGAGGCGCGCGGACAGCGCAGGACGAGGGCAGGGGCGCCAGGGGAGGCGGCGGGCGAGGGGCGGGCGCCTGGGACGCCGCAGCTGGAGGATTCGGTTTCAGGAGGAAGAACACAGATTTTAGGAGAAAGTTTGGGGTTTTTTTTAAAATTCTCTATCTGTGTAATGTGACCTCTCATGCCCCCTGGTGGAGCCGTGAAGCGCTGCGCTTTTTCCCGAGGCTGAGAGCGAAATGTCAATTACAACAGTCGCTCAGAGATTTCCCGCTCCCAGCGCGTTTTACCAAGTTTACCAGCTTCGAGGAGGCTCGGCGTAATCCTGCGGGGTCTCATCTAACCAGAATTGTCCAGATGTCACCAGAGCTCTCCCACCAGTTCGTACGGCCGTGATGCTCTGTAAAAAGTGCCCCCTGCATTTATCTCTTCATTCCCAGCAGGCCTCTCAACTGCGCTCACCAACAAGACCATTGCCCTTGGAAGTCCCAACTCCGCACCCAGCCCTGTACCTGCTGGACGCGAGCCTCCCTTGCAGCTGAGACCTTGCAGCCCCCTGGGGCTCCCAGTGGGGAGGCTGCTCTGCCTTCAGAGGGTCCCACGGCAGGCCAGTTGCTTCCCCAGGGTTCTGCTGGAGGGTTTGGAGAAACTTCTTCCTCTCTTACGCAGCAGAAGCCCCACTGCCCTACAGAAGACTCAACTAGGTGTTCAGGAGGAACTGTGCCAGAAAAGAGATCCAAGTAACAGCACCAGGGCCTCCAACGGGACTCCGAGAAGTCAACCACTGGGTTATCACTCTGGGCTGGAGCCTGGGGTTCCGGCTACACCTCCCTCCCTCACTCCACGCCCTGCCAGGCCCTGCTTCATTGCCCTACTGACTGCATCAAGGCCGCCCTACTGACTGCATCAAGGTCGCCCCTCTTGGCCATCATCCCTCCTTCTCTACTCCGGCTCACAGTTACCATCTGTCACCAGCAAGTGGCCACAGCCTCCTAGTTGGTCTCCCTGCCTCTCTGTCTTGCCCCTCAGTCCACACTTTCTCCAGCTATTAGACTGATCTCCAAACACAATTCTAAAAAAAAACCAAAAAACAAAAACACAACACTAACCCAACTAAACCCCTCCGAAGGCTCTCCAGACCTCTCATGCCCGGTCAGGCCTCTCCAGCTTCCTCTCTTGGCACCCACTGTTCCCTGGCCTGCTTGCCACGCAAACAGCGCGCTCCCAGCGCCCTCGGGCCAGCCGCACGGTGGGGTGGGAGGGGGGCACCAAGGCTTCTGCTGCCCCCTTGGCCCCCCAAAGCCACCTTCCTTGTTCCACCACCTGCCGGCCTCTCACCACTCATCCCACAATGCTCAGCTCAGACCCTACCTGCTCCTGGCTGGGGCAAGCACTTCCACAGTGTGAATCCTTTGTGATATCATAGCAGCCAAGACAAAACGCACGACTGAGCTGTGAATCCGGCTTCACCTCTTTCACCTGCTTTCTCCTGAGTTCAAGGGCAGGAAATATGTCTTACTGAATTTTGTACTCTACCATCAGTTTCTGGAAAATCGTATTTATTAGGAGTGTACCACGCTCCACACAGAGCATGAAACCCTCACCAGACATTTCTTGTTGCTCATATCAACAACAACCCAACCAGGGAGGCTGCATGGTTAGTATCAGCCCCATTTTACAGACAAGGCAGCCCAAAGTCAAACTTGAACCTGCACTCTACCAGTTAGTTACAATGCGCTGTTGAAATCACTACCTGTGAAAGCTTTCCAGCAGGGCTGGCCCGCCCCCAAAGTCTCCCCTCTCAAGCTCCGAAAATTGGAGGCAAGAACTTTGTGACTTCCCTGATAGGCTTGATAGCAGACAGCTAAGGTGATGGGGAGGCAACAGACAAGACAGAATTGCAACCCATTCCATGAAGAGAGGAAAAACACGGTCTGTTGGTCTGTTGTGATCCACACAGTCAAGGGCTTTGGTATAGTTGATGAAGCAGAAGTAGATGCTTTTTCTGGAATTCTCTTGCTTTTTCTATGATCCAATGGATGTTGACAATTTGATCTCTGGGTCCTCTGCCTTTTCTAAATCCAGCTTGAACATCTGTAAGTTCTCAGTTTGGTTCACGTACTGTTGAAGACTAGCTTGGAGAATTTTCAGCATTACTTTGCTAGCATGTGAAATGAGTGCAACTCTGTGGTAGTTTGAGCATTCTTTGGCATTGCCTTTCCTTGGGATTGGAATGAAAACTGACCATTTCCAATCCTGTGGCCACTGCTGAGTTTTCCAAATTTCCTGGCAACATATCTTCTGCTTCTCTTAGGTCCATACCGTTTCTGTCCTTTATTGTACCTGTCTTTGCATGAAATGTTCCCTTGGTATCTCTAATTTACTTGAAGAGATCTCTAGTCTTTCCCATTCTATCATTTTCCTCTATTTCTTTGCACTGATCACTGAGGAAGGCTTTCTTATCTCTCCTTGCTAGTCTTTGGAACTCTGCATTCAGATGGGTATATCTTTCCTCTTCTTCTCTTTCACTTCTCTTCTTTCTCAGCTATTTGTAAGGCCTCCTCAGACAATCATTTTGCCTTTTTGACTTTCTTTTTCTTGGGGATAGTTTTGATCACTGCCTCCTGTACAATGTCAAGAACCTCTGTCCATAGTTCTTCAGGCACTCTAACAGATCTAATCCCTTGAATCTATCTCTCACTTCCACTGTATAATCATAAGGGGTTTGATTTAGGTCATACCTGAATGGTTTAGTGGTTTTCCCTACTTTCTTCAGTTTAAGTCTAAATTTGGCAATAAGGAGTTCATGATCTGAGCCACAGTCAGCTCCCGGTCTTGTTTTTGCTGACTGTATAGAGCTTCTCCATCTTTGGCTGCAAAGAATATAATCAATCTGATTTCTGAATTGACCATCTGGTGATGTCCATGTGTAGAGTCTTCTCTTGTGTTGTTGGAAGAGGGTGTGTTCTCTTGGCAAAACTCTGTTAGCCTTTGCCCTGCTTCATTCTGTACTCCAAGGCCAAACTTGCCTGTTATTCCAGATATCTCTTGACTTCCTACTTTTGTATTCCAACCCCCTATGATGAAAAGGACATCTTTCTTTGGTGTTAGTTCTAGAAGGTCTTATAGGTCCTCATAGATCCATTCAAGTTGAGCTTCTTCGGCATTAGCAGTTGGGGCATAGACCTGGATTCCTGTGATACTGAATGGTTTGCCTTGGAAATGAACAGAGATCATTCTGTCATTTTTGAGATTGCACCCAATACTGCATTTTGGACTCTTTTGTTGACTATGAGGGCTACTCCATTTCTTCTAAGGGATTCTTGTCCACAGTAGTAGATATAATGGTCATCTGAGTTAAATTCACCCATTCCAGTCCATTTTAAAATGTCAGTGTTCACTCTTGCCATCTCCTTTTTGACCAGGTCCAATTTACCTTGATTCACGGACCTAACATTCCAGGTTCCAATGCAATATTGTCCTTTACAGCATTAGACTTATCTTCCATCAACAGTCACATCCACAACTGGGCATTGATTTTGGTTTGGCTCCATCTCTTTATTCTTTCTGGAGTTATTTCTCCACTCTTCTCCAGTAGCATATTGGGCACCTACCAACCTGGGGAGTTCATCCCTGTGTCCTATCTTTTTGGCTTTTCATACTGTTCATGGGGTTCTCAAGGCAAGAATACTCAAGTGGTTTGCCATTCCCTTCTCCAGTGGACCACATTTTGTCAGACCTCTCCACCATGACCCGTCTTGGGTGGCCCTACATGGCAGGGCTAATAGTTTCATTGAGTTAGACAAGGCTGTGGTCCATGTGATCAGTTTGGCTAGTTTTCTGTGATTGTGGTTTTCATTCTGTCTGCCCTCGGATGGATGAGGATAAGAGGCTTGTGGAAGCTTCCTGATTGATTTATAGTATATTTTGTTATTTGTTTGGGCAAGGGATGCCCCCATCATTGATTTCATGTTAACTATGATTGTATATTTTCTCTTCCAGATGAAGTTTCAAATCACCTTGTCAACTTCCATAAAAACTTTCTGTTGTGAGCATGACTGTATAGAGTTTTTATTTGGAAGAAGAATGCTCATATTTACAATATTAAATCATCCTATCCCAGAATGTGTCATGATGTTATCTATCATTCCATTTGCTCAAGTCTATTTTTATGTTCCCATTATATAATTGTTTAATGGTGGTATTAGGACAACAATTTTGGAACTCTGTAATCCCAAGCCTAAACCAACATCACTGGTATCCTTATTTGTAAGAAGTGGAAACTTGGACATAGACACAGTGGTATTCTCATTTATAAGAAGCAGAAACTTGGACATAGACACACACGCATATACACACAGAGGGACGATCACGTGAAGAATTAGCGAGAAGACGGCCATCTACAAGCTGAGGGTCTGGGCCTCAGAAGACGCCAACCCTGCTGACCTTCCCTTCACACGATTCCACTGTGCCAGCACAGAAGTCGGGGGGGGGCCTCAAAACCTACTTACCAATGCTAATCAAGACAACAATAAATAACAGATAAATTGGGTTTTAGGCTTCTATTTGGAAAATACTTTGCTGTTTTAGCTTGGTTTTCAACGCAGGATAAATTCATACTCAAGTTTAATTCAACATGGTGGGTGTTCCCTTCCATTTATGAAAAAAAAAAAAAACCCCAACAGGAATTAAGTCTATACACAATGGCATCTCAAAATTAAAGAAGATAATTTAGGAGATTTGCAATTTTAACTAACTTGGAACCATGTCAGAAAACTGACTCCTCCCTCCCCATCAAAGGGTAAAGAGGGCTGCAGTTGATAAATGTTTATTCACTATACAGTACAAAATTTCTGTTAGTTATAGATCACTGATCACCAGTTCCTGAAAGCTATGATTTGGTCAGGAGCATAACAAGGAGCTTCTTGCCGACAAAAGCAACGGCAAAGACACTGGTCCATTAAACAAATGGCAGTTGGATCGGCAGGACCTCAGATGTGTGGTCCTGGGGTGGCATGCTTCAGGAGCAACTGGTATGGGGACTGTGTCACAGAGACTGGGTATGGTGAAGGACGTCTCTCACAGGACTTGGAAGTCGTATAGTACTCGGCTGCCAGGTGAGTATTAACAACATAACCGTTTCCATTTAGATTGTACTACACTTCTGAGCTCTAAAGTGGCCTAAATAAAAAAAGTTTAAATTTGATGTGTGAAATGTAAGCTTTCGGTAGGTATGATACATATGCATACAACACCATGGTAAGTCATATTGAAATTTATTTTAAAAATACATGGTTAGAAAGCACATATTACAGTGTGAAGCAGCAGCAGTTTTTATTTATTACAAATTCTAAACAATAATCCAACGTTATAAGCAAAAAGGAAAGCTGATTATCATCAAAAACGTGTAAATTTAAAATTATCTACAATCCTACACACAGATAAAAAATCTCTGTATTTGAGTAAGACCAAAGTATCTGTTGGTTTTTACAGACACAGAATTTCGGTAGAGTTTTAGGCCCTATCAACGGTTTCTAAAAGTACAATGATAACAAAAGAAAGCAATGAGACAAATGGATACCAAAGATGAAGAGCCAGATAAGCAGGCATGGGCCAGAGAAACCAGCCACGCTGGCAACACAAGGTTCTTTACCAATGGGGCCGCGGCCCGTGCGCGTCCGCTGCCAAGGCTGTCCGTGCTGGTGCAGAACCCGCGGGGGCCAGGACCTATGGAGCAGTTCAAGGAGCAGCCATCCTTCCCACGAGTCGGAGAGGGTCCTTGGTCCTCATCATTTACCTTGTACTCACGGGATATTTGGAGCTGAAACGAAGGACCCCAACTACCTTGGTTTTTCACTTCATATCCTGTCCTGTCATCCCAAGACTCCCCAACAAAGGGAGCTCCAGACACTCACACTTTGCAGCCTGCCTGCCCCACGGTCCTGGTTGTGACCCCCACGGAGCTGCTGTCAGGGGTCACTGAAGGCCCTGGAAAGCCAGAGACAGCGACAGTGGCCTCAGCTGAGGTGATAAAAGCTAAAACAGTGCTCCCAGGGCTGCTGATTGGGTTGAGTCATAACAAAATGCATTTGAAATGAACAAGACTAAACTGTGTACATAAAAACAGTAACAAACGTTACAAAAACCAACCACTAAACCAACAACCACAACAACAGTAGATCAGGCCTCTCAAAATTCAGAAACCAGAAAGCCATTAAAAAATGTTTAAATATAATTATACAAGGAGATAAAAAAGAAACTCGGCTAAACAACGAAGTCAAACAATGTTATTTTCACACATCTTTGTGTCTGAAAATTAATGACCTGTGCTGGCATTAGTTCCTACGTGAACTTTGGTACTTCTTCCCTTGATATTTTAGAACAAGCTAGAAAATGTTAGGTAGAAAATGTACAGAGAAGGCACTATTTTGGCACTAGTCAAAAATCAAAAACAAGCCAAAAAACCAAGCTAATAACACCCCCACAAGACATTCACACGAAGCGCATGTATATTAATATTCCATGATGCACACTCTAAACCCAATCCTTTAAAATTAGATGGGACACTGTATTCATATTTCTGGTTTGAATTCTACTGTCGCTTGAAGCGTATCAGCAGATACCTAGGCAGAGAACATCATGGGCAACATCACAGGGAAGGAAGAGTTGGCATCTTGGCACAACTGTGTCATGTGGTTTATAATCTCAGAATATGCTGATCTAAGAGGAAAAAGAGCTCAGACTAATCTAGTCCCTCCAGCTTTATCAGCATTGGCAGGCAATTACGATTCCTTTATTCCCCCTGCTAAACAGTTAAATACATTTAGAAAATCATCTGGTAAATATAATTTCTAATTCAAAAGATTGTAACATGCCCAGGACTTGGAAAATATTTTAAAATTATTATTTAAAATTTTAAAGTTTAAAAAATCCTTTATTCAGAAAAATTAAAAGAAGATAGGGTCTTGTCTTTTAAAGGAAACAGATAATTCTGAAACAGATATTTTCTATCAAGTGTGGCAATAGAAGGTTTTATAGATACAACATTAGTTTTTCATTAATGTATATATTCCAAATGATGTTTTGGTCTTACTTTTCTAGATATTCATCTCTGGGGAAAATGGCATTAATTAAGCAATAATCTGTATTTCAGTATATATCAGAAGTTCTAATATAAGTAGTTTAAATTTTGGACTTGCATAGCTACCTTGTTAAATGTAGGGTTGGTATGGCCTTTGTATCGTTATTCACAAATCATAAGAGTATAAAATAAAAGTGCTATTATAAGAAGTTTCTCACTGAAAATGTTCAGAGAGCAGATTTTCTAGTGCAAAAAAAGAAAAGTAATTTAAGCTGTTTTTACTCAATCACAATTAAGAGAATGCATATGTATTTTTTTAATTTCTGGAAAAAAGTTTATATAAGTGTGTCTGATTACTAGTAAAATCCACAAAGAACATTTTGGCAATCCTAAGAAAGCAAAAACAACATTTTGTTCAAAAGGTTGTGAATTCAAATGTAGGAACAGAGAAATAGTAAAAGACCTGGTAGTGCTGACTTTTCCTAAAAAAGCACAAACCAAGACAGAAATGTCAGAAAAGGTACAGCAGAAAAAAGTAAACAGAAATTCCCTAATGCCCCCACCCCACTGCATTTCAGATCATAAAGCACCTAATGTACTAGACTTCAGTGATTTCATATTAGAAACATTATAAATATATCTTTCTGAAAGAATCTATCTATAGAAAATATTATACATATAAAATTGCCATATATTTCAAAATAGTTTAAAACCTAAACATTTTGCATAAGCATAGCTACCTATCAATACAAAACATTTTTTCTGTCAGTTGGGTTTTTAAAATCTAGACAACAGGATCATTTCCAAAGCCCATCATAAACCCAGCTGACTTAAACACCAACATTTGAAACACACAAACACACATATATATACATGGGTATATATTAACATATACACTCACACATACATACAAAGATATTTGAGTTTTCACAGAAAAAAAGGATAGTCATGAACAAAGCATCTTTCATAGACATTTGTGTTTGTAAAGTGTTTCAAGGTGGAAAAATTATTTTTAACTCAATTCTGCTCCTAATTGAACACAGTGGGCATAATAGTTTTAGCTGCCTGTCACGTTCTAGATAAATTTCTTGATTGTGCTACAGTAAAAGGTTTAATATTCACACATGAAATTTTCATATTCCCATGTGCAGGGCCTGATTACCGAATCAAAGTGCTTCTCAGAATGCTGCAGTAACAGCAAGGATCTAGGATTAGGCCCACAGTAATGGTTACAGAAATACTTCACCTCTTGCACAGCCAACTCTTCCTCTCCAGTAAAACATGCAATACTGGGCCTCAGATTTTACTATGTGCACCCTGGAAATTGTGGAATGTTAGTTCTGAGTTCTAGATCCGAGATGCTACAACACTAGCACCCAGACTTTCCTGTTTACTGGATTTTTCATCACAATAAACCCCTAAATAATCAAAACTTGCTTTTGAATGACGAAAATAAAATGGCTGATCTCTTGGAAGAGCTGTCAGAAAGTAAGTGTTTTCCTTGCCTTTGTCTTAAGCTGGTCACCTGGGCTTGATAATGTGCTAGTCTCATCTAGTGAACCATGTAATTATTTGTAAGAAAAGTAATTCATGAGAAGCGAAACACACGGAAGATAAGTAGTCCACTTATTAGATAACCCTATAAAATGAAATACAGTAATTTGAGAATCATACATTTAAAAACAAATTACTCGTATAAAGGTTAGTGTGTTTCTATGGCTTTAATTCAATTAGGTTAATTTTTTGGCTTGATGTTTTAAATAATCATGTATTTAACTAAAATATTCTATTCCTCAACCACTGATGGGTTTTTCTAGAATACTGGAACTTGCATCAGTAGTTTTAGTGTGGTCATTTAAAAATAAATGAAATAAAAAGTGCTGAACAATTTATGGGATGGGGAAGAAAAATATCCCTAAATGTTTCCAAAAGAAACATCAGAAGCAAATTAAATCCAAACCCCTCATATTGGGCCAAATGCCCTTTAATAACTGAACAGGGACTTTAAAATCAGAACAGGGGAATTTTCTTGTATTCCTTCATTTTTTCCCCCCTTTTTTGCATGTAGTAAAGACAGAATTTACTACTGGTTTAGGGAAAAAAAAAACCCTAAATAAATTGTGAACTGTGATTATTTATTAACTAATGGAAAAAGGTATAAATCATTCCACCAATTATGTGATCTGGGAGGTTCTACTGGCTTATTTTAAGTGACTTTTAAAACAGGGGTGTTCGGGGTCTTATCCAAGCACCTGACTACTCTAATCTTCAAATGCGTCCTCCTATCTGCCACTTACACGAGCCTCCTGCCCACGGGGACCACCTTCACTTTCACCTTTCACTTTCACAAGGGTCCCTTGGAGCTCACACTAGCTCTCGCCAGCCCCTGACTGGACTGGGGCGGGGTGGGGGAGCGGGGAAGATGGCATTCACACCAGGTGAAGGCCTCACATTCAAGGACCACTGTCTCAAAGACGACGGCCATTCAGAGGGTGCCTGCCACCTGCTGACACAGAAGGCCACTCCTGCCCTGCGGTACTACAGACACCGGCAATCCCACTGGCTGAACTTTCAGCAAACTGTCACACCTCACAGAAGAAAACTCTGGACTAAACCCGACATTTATAAGCTACAGAAAAGGCTCATTTCCTATCCCCTCCCCTTACTCCAGACCAACGACAGATACAATGATGGGTAAACGCAATTTTAGGATGTTCTAACTTGACATAAAGTCCAATAAGGAAAAGCAACAGTTATTTCCCCAACCACACCCAGCACATTCAAGATACTTTTCTATTCAGTGATCACCTCCCTTTCAGTGTGGGCAGTAGAGGCTACCGATGAATGACAACACTGGAAAAATGCAATGCGATAAGAGTAAGACACCAACAACTTTTAACATTGATATTCCCCAACATATACAAACATATGCACACACACGCCCACATTCCCACTATCTGGGGGATATTTCTCATGGAGGAGCGAGCTCAGAGTGGTTTCCCTAGATGTGTGAGTCACCGTCAGAGGAGGTGCTGTTCAGGTGAGTGAGTATAAATTAGGGTGAACTATGTCTGCAGCAAATCCATGACAACCTGGTGTGGTGACGACGTCGTCACGGCTCCCTCCATGCAGACTATGTACGTGAAGACTCTGGACCAGTTCTGTCCCAGCCGGCACTAGCACTCGCTCGTCTTTTCGTGGAAAATGAAAGGTAAGCTCAGGTTTCTTTGGTGATCGTCACCATCTTGCATGGCAGATTTTTCTTCTGTTGCTGCGTTAATGTTGTCTGAATACATATCTTCATCATCGTCTTCATCCCTTGGATTACCCTCCAGGCTGTGTCTAATGCCATAAGCGAAGTAAATCAGGAAACCTTTCAGGGGAAAAAGAAATCAGCTTTTGGTGTGACATAAAATGACTGTACAAGTAAAGTTTTCTTTTTTTTTTACTGGTGGACAATTGCTCTGCAATGTTGTGTTGGCCTCTGCCACACACTGACATCAATCAGCCACTGGTGTGTGTGTGTGTGTGTGTGTATACGCCCCCTCCTGTATGTGGCAAATTTAATACAGAACATAATAGGATCTTTTGTGCCTTCTCTTTCTGTGCTATTTTAGAAGGGCAGAATGCAAGTACAGCATATTCCATGCAAGGTCGCTGACAGACGTCTTCCCAGTAGAAAGTGCTTCCTCACTTTTAACGTGCAATCTGTATATGCAATATTGCAATCCTGGAATGTGAAGTCAAGTGGGCCTTAGGAAGCATCACTATAAACAAAGCCAGTGGAGGTGACGGAATTCCAGTTGAGCTATTTCAAATCCTAAAAGATGATGCTATGAAAGTGCTGCACTCAATATGCCAGCAAATTTGGAAAACTCAGCAGTGGCCACAGGACTGGAAAAGGTCAGTTTTCATTCCAATTCCAAAGAAAGGCAATGCCAAAGAATGTTCAAACTACTGCACAATTGCACTCATCTCACATGCTAGCAAAGTAATGCTCAAAATTCTCCAAGCCAGGCTTCAGCAATACGTGAACCGTGAACTTCCAGATGCTCAAGCTGGTTTTAGAAAAGGCAGAGGAACCAGAGCTCAAATTGCTAACATCCACCAGATCATCAAAAAAGCAAGAGAGTTCCAGAGAAACATCTATTTCTGCTTTATTGACTCTGCCAAAGCCTCTGACTGTGTGGATCACAATAAACTGTGGAAAATTCTTCAAGAGATGGGAATACCAGACCACCTGACCTGCCTCTTGAGAAACCTGTATGCAGGTCAGGAAGCAACAGTTAGAACGGGACATGGAGCAACAGACTGGTTCCAGATAGGAAAAGGAGTACGTCAAGGCTATATATTGTCACCATGCTTATTTAATTTATATGCAGAGTACATCATGAGAAACACTGGGCTGGAGGAAGCACAAGCTGGAATCAAAATTGCTGGGAGAAATATAAAAAACCTGAGATATGCAGATGACACCACCCTTATGGCAGAAAGTGAAGAACTAAAGAGCCTCTTGATGAAAGTGAAAGAGGAGAGTGAAAAAGTTGGCTTAAAGGTCAACATTCAGAAAACTAAGATCATGGCATCCGGTCCCATCACTTCATGGCAAATAGATGGGGAAACAATGGCTGACTTTATTTTTGGGGGCTTCAAACTCACTGCAGATGGTGACTGCAGCCATGAAATTAAAAGATGCTTACTCCTTGGAAGGAAAGTTATGACCAAACTAGATAGGATATTAAAAAGCAGAGACATTAGTCAACAAAGGTCCGTCTAGTCAAGGCTATGGTTTTTCCAAGTGGTAATGTATGGATGTGAGAGTTGGACTATAAAGCTAGTGCTGAAGAATTGATGCTTTTGAATTGTGGTGTTGGAGAAGACTCTTGAGAGGTCCTTGGACTGCAAGGAGTCCAACCAGTCCATCCTAAAGGAGATCAGTCCTGGGTGTTCATTGGTAGGACTGATTTTCAAGCTGAAACTCCAATACTTTGGCCCCCTGATGTGAAGAGCTTATTTGAAAAGACCCTGATACTGGGAAAGACTGAGGGCAGGAGGAGAAGGGGACGACAGAGGATGAGATGGTTGGACGGCGTGACTGACTCAATGGACATGAGTCTGAGTAAACTCCGGGAGTTGGTGATGGGACAGGGAGGCCTGGCGTGCTGCAGTTCATGGGGTCGTAAAGAGTTGGACACAACTGAGCGACTGAACTGAACTGAATTGTACATGCATGTTTTTCTTAATAAATATTTTTGAAATATTTATGTAAAAAACTATTTACCTCCTCAAAAGTTAACACTATACTTTAAACAAAAGGATATATGGGGAAAAGTCTCAAATACTTCCCAAATACAAGTGCCGGATTATTGGAGACAGAGACAGACAGTTTGGAAAACATGTCCTGTGTGAATGGGCTTCCCAGGTGTCTTAGTGGATAAAGAATCTGCCTGCAATGCCAGAGACCTGGGTTTGATTCCTGGGTTGGGAAGATCCCCTGGAGGAGGGCATCCAACCCACTCCAGTATTCTCGCCTAGAGAAGCCCATGGGCAGAGGGGCCTGGCGGGCTACAGGCCACGGGGTTGCAAACAGTCAGACATAACCAAAGCGACAACACACACACCCCATGTGAGCAGGGAACAGGGGTGTGCCTTACAAATGTCACTGTCACCAGGAGAGGATGAATAACTATGTGCAAAGCAACCGTTTATTAACAACCACACTGACTGAGGATCAGAGGGGAAAGGTTTTAAGTATTCTCACAGGATATGTAGGCATTTTTGCTGTGTTTTAGCTATAATTTTAAAAATTGATTGAGAGTTTTGGGTTGATGTGAAATGCCTTATAATTTTCCTATGTAAACCAATGGGAAGCAGGCCACCAATGTGTATTTTGGCATGTGCAGTTGTGAGAACTGATTCTGTTTCCTCTCATGTCCTTAGAGGTTTGGTGCTCTAGCCTTCCTGTCCTCAAATAAAGGTAGCGATGCCACTGTTTTACAAAGAAACAGAGGCACAGAAGCAGGGGTGGAACGTGAAGCAGGCGACACGGCTAAAAAGCAGCAGGGGAGGAGTGAAACACGGGGCGTCTGGCCCTGCAGTTCCCGCCCTTCTGCAAGGTCAGGCACGCGGCTGAGCTTCAGGGAGCTACCACTGGAGGAGAGAGGCAGTGGTCCGCGGAGAGGCAGGAGCGTGGGGAAGCTCTCCGCCAGAGTTCAGCGTCTTCTGGGCTCCGAGGAAGGGAGGGAGTTCCGCTTCCTGTGCCCCGGGGGAGGTGGGGAGACCCGGAAGGAATGACTGGTTCATCCCAGAGGGCACCGCTGAGTCACAGGGGGCTCCCATCAGGATCCTGGCCCTGATGCGACAGAGCTGCCGACCGGGAGCGGCCGCAGTGACAGAATGCTCCAGTGCAACCTGTGTGGACGGTAACTTTTGATCCACCCAAATTCCCTGGCACTGTGTCAGATCCCCCCAAATGGGCAAACCTAGGGTAGCTGTTGGGGGAGGGGAAAAACAACTAGGTTAAACCTCCCATTGGCTCAAGCGGGTTGGTGGCTTGAGACTGAAATGAAGTTAGTTTATAGCCAAAGCAAATACACACATACACACAAAAGTGAATGAGACTCATTATGCCAAAACCAAAACCATTATAATGCCAAAAGGGCTCAAACTCCTCAGGCCACCAGTGACCACAAAGTTAAAGTCGAATTTCCAAGTCAGCTTTCACACAGGACACTGAAGAAATCATGATGAAAACCGATGAGTATAGATGTAAACAAGCTCATTCACAGTATGTAAGGTCAAACTCCACCCCACGGGTCTAACAGAAAGACATCTGGGTACCAGAAAAGAAATTTCTTGCAATTAGCTTATTCAAAATGTTGCCAGAAATTCAATAGTGCTCTGGAAGGAACTGACTCTGCAGTCAGACTCCAAGGGTGCTATTTGCAAACTAGATCCCTTGACTTTTGATGGGGGAAGCTTCATTTTTCTCACTCAAGAAGTTAGGAAAAATCGAATCCACAGAGTTTTACAGGGTTACTGCAGCAACTGAATTATAAAAAGGTATTTGGAAAACATCTGGAAAAGTAGGCACTCAGGTATTCTAAAACTTGGGAAAGGAGGAAACCAAAAAAAAGCTTTTGTTTCTAGGAAGGGGGTGGGGTGCATTTCTCTGAAATGGCGCATGACATGGGAAAGAGAGAGCCCAGTTTCAGAAAGTGAAAACAGGAGAAGACCTACCAAGCGCCATCCAGATGCTAAATCTGATCCAGGTGTCTGTACTCAACTGGACCATCAGGTAAATGTTCACCAGGATGCTGAAGGCTGGCAGGAAGGGTAAGAATGGAACCTAAGGAGGGAAAACATCTCAGATATACTCAACTTTTAAAACACATTCCTCAACTTGTTTTGACATGGTGGCAACTAATTTGACAAACATAGATACTGTCACAGTGTGTAAGATTATATTCTCACAAAAAGAACTACTTGAACAAAAACCACTCATCTACAGAATGGGCTTCCCAGATGGCTCAATGGTAAAGAATCCACCTGTAATGCAGGAGACCTGGGTTCGATCCCTGGGTTGGGAAGATCCCCTGGAAAAGGGAATGGCAACCCACTCCAGTATTCTTGCCTAGAGAATTCCATGGACAGAGGAGCCCAGCGGGCTACAGTCCATGGGGCTGCAGAAGAGTCAGACACGACTGAGTGACTAAACAGCAACACCCAGAGAATACTGAAAGGAGCCCCATATTTCCCATTGTTCACCGCAGCGCAAAGCTACAGGGGGCTATCCAGCCGCTAACACCTGCATCATCACCAAGACGCAGCAGGTCTCAGGGTTTAGCTTAGGGTTTGCTGGTTTCATTCCAATATTAAGAGGGCATGCCACTGGAACTCTGACTACTCTTGAGATCTCAGGGGGCTTCTTCCAGGAAACCCTCTTCAAGCTAAATTCTGAGTTCAAATGGGACAGAATATAACTTCACTTCACAGTGGAAGGGCTTTGGGTGTGGACTTCCTTGTATTTGTAAAATATTCTAGTTATTTTTCTGATGCTTTACTGAACAAGAAATTTGTTTACTATTATATAGAATAATGTACTAGGAGCACACTCAAGTTTTTGAAAAGAATACTTAAGACAAAAAGGAGCATCCCAAAGGACCTTGTTCACTGGTTAACATCATCAGAGTGCTTTTTTAATTTTTTTTTTTTTAAATGTTTTCTATAGTTTTGGTTATGATTGGATTTGGGAGATAAGTAGGGACTCTTTGCGACCCCATGGACAGTAGCCTGCACCAGGCTCCTCCATCCATGGGATTTTCTAGGCAAGAGTACTGGAGTGGGTTGCCATTTCCTTCTCCAGGGAATCTTCCCAACCCAGGGATCGAACCCAGGTCTCCAGCATTGTAGACAGACGCTTTACCGTCTGAGCCACCAGGGAAGTCCTTAATTTTTTTTTAAAGTCACAAAAACTAACGTACAAGAGAAAACATGCATGATATTTAGGATCATGAATCCTCATGACACATACCATAAAGGCGACTTTCTGCTGATTCTGGGGCTGCCTCCAGATGATGAGCACAATGGCAGCACAGAGAATGAGAAACAGCACCAGGAGAGCCAGGCTCCACGCTTCCCGTCTGGCGATGGCGTGGACGCTGTGCGTGGTCAGAACACTCAGGCCCAGGATGAGGAATGCTGCGGAGATGACATGTTCGTGAAACAAAACCAGCACGTGACCTTCACTCAGACCCCTGCATTCAAAGTTTATTTTGATATCAAGTTCTTTATGTATCTACTCTGCCAAATACTAAGATTCTTCATTTCTATTTTGGAAAGACATGCCTGATTTCCATGACTTAAGAATCCCTCTTCGCCCACTCATGACTGTCTCCTCCTTAGAAGGCAGCCTCCCCTCTGGGCTCTACCATCCTGCCTTTCTGCCAGTCTCAGATGACATCACTTGGATTGATGGAACATTGTCCAGGGTAGCTAGTTCCCTTTTTTTCCAATGGGGAAAGCAAGTCTGTTCGTGTGCAGCTGTTGTAGACACTGTTCATATAAACAGATAATACATGATCTGCACCTTTTCTTCCTGTTTCAGAGCGGCATCACTGCCTACCCAGATGATCTCTGATCATCGAGTCTGAATTAGGGGTCCCTACCATGCGCTCTCAGATAAAGCTGTACTGCCCTTAGCTCGCCACCAATGCGGCTGCTCTGTAAAGTCCAATGAGAGCAAGAACCATCTTTCCTGACATCCCAAGTGCCCAGGGGGGGTTCCTGGCACATCAATAAATGTTGCTGAAAATACGCTTGATTACGTAACTGTGGGTGAGCAAGCAGGATCTGCGGTACGGCCTCCCACGCTCCCCGGGTCCCAGTTCAGCTACGGGCAGGGGTGCTTCGCTTCCCACAGGAAGAACCCTCACGGCTCACGAAATGGACCAATTCTGTACTTCTGCCACCCTCACCTCAGGGCAGCAGTTCCCAACCTTTCTGGCATCAGAGACCAGTTTCATGGAAGACAATTTTTCCATGGATGGTAGGGGATGGTTTGCAGATGATTCAAGTGTGTTACAGTTACTGTGCACTTTATCTCTATCATTATTACATCAGCCCCACCACCTCGGATCATCAGGCATTAGATCCCACGGGCGGGGACCCCTGCCTTAGGGAATTTCTTCTTTTCTTCTTCAATTACCAATATACCATCGACTTATCCTGCTAACATAAGGAAGGTCTCAATGACCAGTGACCCCTTAGGTGAACATTTCAGGACTGAGAGCAGTGCTAACATATTCTTTCATCCTCTTTCACATCATACCTGCTCCACCCCGCCCCCACCCCCAACACACTGGGTCTTTATAATGTATATGGTGAAGGGAACTTACCCAGGAATCCTACCAGAAAGCTGACGAGAGAAGCAGACTGTTTTGTGGGCAGAAGCGAGGGGTTGAAGAGGGTTCGCAGGCTGAAGCCCTGTCCTGGCAGCATGGTGACCTGAGACTCGCTTTTGGAGGTTCTGTTGGCACACGATCCCAGAGCTTCTTTCTCAGAGCAATGCTTGGGCTGCTCGTAAGATAAGCCGGGCTGGTACCTATTCCAAGTAAAAGTGTGTGTCTTTATTCTCAAACAGACACTTGGTCCAAATGAAACAAGCACCTAAAACTCTAACGGAGATATTTCCATTCACAGCTGGTGCAGTAAATGCACAAGTCTTGTGGCTGCAGCCTCAGGGTTGCTGAGGCAGGACACACACGTGCTCAGCAAAATACCTGCAGCAACTCCGAATTTCCTGATAACCACTTGATTAGAAAGTTATATATATTAGACGCCGAAGAGAGTTACATTTTAACGTGAGGCACCTGTGACAATAAATGATTACTCTGGAATTATCTATGTTCAAGGGAGATGCCGTTCATGAACACAGCAACCCTGTTAACAGAAACCCTGGTTAAATATCAGCTACAGGGTAACCGGGGCTTCCCCCGTGGCTCAGGAGTAAACAGTCCGCCCGCAATGTAGGAGCCGCAGGAGACGTAGGTTCAATCCCTGGGTCGGGAAGATCCTCTGGAGGAGGGCATGGCAATCCACTCCAGCACGCTTGCCTGCAGAATCCCATGGACAGAGGAGCCTGGCGGGCTACAGTCCATGGGGTCGCAAAGAGTCAGACACGACTGAAGCGACTTAGCACACACGCACGCACAGGGTAATATAATATGCAGCCTTCAGTTTGGTATTGGAAGGTCTCATTGCAGCCTGCCTCCAGTCTCATCTCCCTCATCAGCCACCTCCCACCCATTCTCCTTTATTACTGATCCCCTTCCTCTTTGGCTGGTGTCAAGATATCAGCCTGCTTTAGCTCCCAACATCTGCCCTGGTCTCCCCAGTGCGATCTTCTGAGAAGCTTTTGCTTAAATTTAAAAGTAATATTTGTCTCCCATCTGAAGAAGAAATATGTTCACTGTGAAAAAATACACAAAAGCAAGCAGAAGAAAATTAAAACCATCCATAACATTCAGTGTGAATCACTGTTAGCATTTTATTACAATTTCAGCCAGTTAAAAATGCAAATATGTATATATATTTGCAAAAATCATTTTTTGTGTGTAAATGTATGTTAGTTAAATAAATTCAGATACTACATGTAGCTTTGCATCCAGAAACTAATATATCTCTCCATATAATTAAATATCATTTTATTTGCTGTAGAACAGTCTACTGAATAAATGTACTCTTATATAATTATTCTATTTTTTAACTGAAGTATAGTTGATTTATAATGCTGTGTTAGTTTCTGGCGTACGGCAAAGTGTTTCAGTTTATATATGTCCTTTTTCATATGCTTTTTCCATTATGGTTTATTATGGGATACTGAATATAGTTCCCTGTGCTACACAGTTCAGTTCAGTTCGGTCGCTCAGTCGTGTCCGACTCTTTGTGACCCCATGAATACAGTAGGAATTTATTGTTTATTTATTAATTATTACACTATGACAGGGAAGCCTGGCATGCTGCAGTCCATGGGGTTGCAAAGAGTCGGTCACGACTGAGAGGCTGAGCGCCAGCACAGCCAGTTAACACCGTTCTGAGAGTTTCAGGCCAACAGCAAAGGGACGCGGCCATTCATATAAAGACTAAAGCTTTAGCCTGAGAGCTTAGCAGCTGCATCACCAGGACTAAAAATACAGTATTCTAAAGTGTTTTTATGCATTATGAGAATTTGTCGTTCACATAGATTAGGCCAACCTATTGATAATTAACAACTGTATTTATTTGCTTAAGGACCAAGTATGCTAAATAGGCTTCGTATTCACATTTGTATGCCCATGGCTTCTCACTTCTGAGAGACAGCTGCTGCTGCTGCTAAGCTGCTTCAGTTGTGTCCGACTCTGTGCGACCCCACAGACGGCAGCCCACCAGGCCCCTTTTTCTCTGGGATTCTCCTAACTCCACGCAAACAAGGCCAGTGAGCCCTAACTGTCTTTATTTCCTGGGTGCCAACTGACACACACGCTTCAGACCCATCCGGCAAGGAGGACAACCCACCTGAGGATGAGAACACAGGCCGCGACCAGAGAGTAGGCCAGAAGTGTCCCAATGGACATCATGTCCACGAGGGCCTTCAGGTCAAACAGGAACGCCATCACAGCTGTTGGGGAAAAGAAAGAAGGGGAGAGAAGAGCGCCTGTGAGAAAATTCCACACAGCTGATGCCAAGTCAGAGACAAGGGATGGGAAATTTTTTGTTTTAGTGCCGATGATAAGTCAAGTAAAGCATAGAAAGTATATTTCTCACAGTTAATAAGATGTTCCTTAGGTCATACACACTGCTAATAAAACTTCAAAACCCCTCAGCGATCTATCAAGTACAAAATACATCTACTTTGATTACTTAAAAAATATTGCCTTGACAAAGAGTGAAAATACTGTATGACAGAATATTCGCCTTTGATGTTTCAGAAGAAAAAACATTGCCAGGAAATACTGGCAGGCTCCTTTTAAATAAATACATAAATAAAAGAATTCAAATGGAAGAGCTTTCATTATAGATGTTATATAACCATTTTAATTTCCATCTGCATTCTGAGTTATATCTTGGACAGGATAAGGTCCAATTAAATTATGCTTCAGATAGAATATAAATCCTATCCTGATTAAAACCACACACTCTGACTAAATTTAAACCATTTGGGTCTACCTCCAAGCCCTAATAATGTTAAGAGGCAAAGTATACTTCACATAGTTGAATAGTTAACTTGCAGCTTGCAATTTTTTTCTCCAATGAAGCATCAAACTAGTGACGATATTAACTGGAATTTACCAAATAGTCGTCCTTATCATAATAAGTAGAGAACATCACACCCCACTCATGTGGCACTCCAGACATCTCAGCAATGCTTTCTCTCTTTATGATCTCAAATTATCTTCAATTCAATAGTCCTATGAGACGGGGGCAATCATTTAGGTTCAGCTTTATAGATCAGCATTTGACTGTTTTTGAATAAACCCCAGCAATTTCACATGGTTTAACCTAATAGGATCATTACTCTTTTAAAAGACGGGTTAACTTAGCAATGTTACAACTACTGGGTAGAAGTGGTGTGTGTGCGTGTAAGTCACTCAGTCGTGTCCGACTCTTTGGACCCCATGGACTGTAGCCCAACAGGCTCCTCTGTCCATGGGATTCTCCAGTCAAGAATACTGGGGTGGGTTGCCATGCCCTTCTCCAGGGATCTGCAACCCAGAGATTGAACCCAGGTCTCCTGCACTGCAGGTAGAAGAAGGCTTCAGCTAAACCAATATGCCTGCCCGTGGCCCTTCTAAAATAGCACATAATTTTTTCCTTTTTTTTTTTTTTTAGATTTTATGTGGACCATTTAAAAAGTCTTTATTGAATGTGTTACAATATTGCTTCCACTTTATGTTTTGGTGTTTCAGCCCTGAGGTATGTGGGATCTCAGCTCTCTGACCGGGGATCAAGCCCATACCCCCTGGATTGGAAGATGAAGTCTGAACCACTGGGAAGTCCCACATTGTTTCCTTAAATACATCCCATGCCTTATTTTGAAAAATTTCCATTGCTAGTATAGCTATACATTAGATTACAATTTTAATGTGTCTTGTAAGAATCACAGATAACCTGTTTTAGGAAGCCAAAACAGAAGAAAGTGATAAATTATCCATACAAGCTTTCTGATCTAAGTTAAAAACAAGCAAGAAGTGAGACTACAAAATAGCAAAAATGTAATATTCAGAAAACTAAGATCATAGCATCTGGTACCATCACTTCATGGCAAATAGATGGGGAAACAGTGGAGACAGTGTCAGACTTTTTTGGGGAGGCTCCAAAATCACTGCAGATGGTGACTGCAGCCACAAAAGTAAAAGATGCTTACTCCTTGGAAGGAAAATTATGACCAACCTAGATAGCATATTAAAAAGCAGATGCATTACTTTTCCAACAAAGGTCCGTCTAGTCAAGGCTATGGTTTTTCCAGTAGTCATGTATGGATGTGAGAGTTGGACTGTGAAGAAAGCTGAGCGCCAAAGAATTGATGCTTTTGAACTGTGGTGTTGGAGAAGACTCTTGAGAGTCCCTTGGACCACAAGGAGATCCAACCAGTCCATCCTAAAGGAGATCAGTCCTGGGTGTTCACTGGAAGGACTGATGCTGAAGCTGAAACTCCAATACTCTGGCCACCTCATGCAAAGGGCTGACTTATTGGAAAAGACCCTGATGCTGGGAGGGATTGGGGGCAGGAGGAGAAGGGGACGACAGAGGATGAGATAGCTGGATGGCATCACCGACTCGATGGACATGAGTTTGAGTAAACTCCGGGAGTTGGTGATGGACAGGGAGGCCTGGCGTGCTCAATTCATGGGGTCGCAAAGAGTCAGACACGACTGAGTGACTGAAGTGAACTGAATGTTTCAGTGCACTAAAAATGTTAAAATTATCTTCTTTTAATTATTAATTTCAATATCTTATTATGCTGTCAAATTAAATTCTTTCTAGAGGAAGAAGGGTAAATTTTTAAAAATTCTGAATACATAATAGAGAATTAATGGGCAAGATTTTACAGGAAAAAACAAAAGCTTTTATGGAGTAAATAAAATATGTTATCTTTTGTCAAGATTTATGAACTTTCATTAATATCGCAATGCACTGTTTAATCATAAAGCAGGCCTTACATTGTCTAGTGAAAACTTCATTTTATGGGGGCAGACATCTTAAGCAGTAAGAAAATAAGTAATTTGACCTCCCAACATACATCTTAATAAAGGGCCAAGTTTATTAGAAGACATTTTATAAAGGGCAGTTGTTTAGGAAAATACTTAAGATTCTGAAAGAATCCTATTTCATACATAATTAAATATTAGTATTCTGTAATCTAATTTCCCAACAATTCGGAGCCTCGATAAAATTATCATCTTTGGTCTGAATTTATACTACTAAAAGTGTTTACCGTTTTTTCTCTAAAGCTTGCTAAAGTCCTTCTCTTGCTCCATATAACAGCACCTCTAAGGTCATTCACTCAATCTGCAAAATCTGAAAATTTTCATGTGGAATAAGAATCTGGACAAAAGCATTTTGATGGATATTATGACATGCCAAAAGGGAGGCATCCGGAGTTGTTTTTTTTTTAAAACATGACAATATCAAAGCTCTTGAAAGAAAAAATAGACTCCTAGTGGGGTTTATGATAATATAGGTATTAGTAACTCTTAAAGAACTATGATGGGCCCAGGAAATGGGGTTAGCCACCATACTGAGGGCAGTGATAACAACGGCCAAGTATAAATTATCTTTGATATTTCTTATATTTAATTAAGAATGGGTAAACTTTAGCTTTTCAAAAATCCTATGACCATTTAGCAATATTCAACTTATATCCTGGATAACAAACAAAATATTGAATCAATTTTTAATTAACAATTCAAGGATTAAGTAATCATTCTTTAATTAACATTTTGTGTGTGATAATACAATTTTATGGGCTCGTTTCATTGATCTGAAAAGCACTGAATACTTGATACACGATAAAGAACCACTGTAACCACTGTACATTTGTTAGAAGCACAAAGGTTAAGGTAACAAAATGGTAACAAATCTCAAAGGGTCAGTTACGAATTTCAGTAGACCACCGCCACCACCATTTGCAGACATGATCCCAATATTCATACCCTAATTTATCAGTGATTTTGTTTTCAACTTACATGCACAGCAAGCAGACCCGCTTTATAAGTCCATGCATGCACATAAAATGATCAAGTCTAATGTTGAAGAATCCTATGTTTGTAAAGCTTACCAGAAATGACCCCTGCGGTCAGTGTGGCAGCTACTGGTGACTGCCTCTTACTCACTCTGGCAAGAAATCTAAACAGTAAACCATCCCGGGCCATGGCAAACAGAATTCGGGGTAAAGGAAACATGGAACCCAGAAGACTAGAACAGAAAAATTCATAATCCACAAGTGAGTTATTACAAGTATTAGTCTAGACGAGTCTATACAGGTAAAGACTGGACACACTAGAGTACAGAACCTATACCAAAAAAATGTTCAAAACAGGAAACATTCAGAGAAGTTATTGATATTTATATATGTCAAAACAGAAAACCACCTAATTTTCCATTTCTTTCCCAGAATCCTTGGTGAAAAAAGATCCCCCTTTACTTAATAAAAGTCAACTCTCTCTCACCTGCCACTGCACCCGATGATAAAGTAGCAATTATTGGTGTCTTCGTTTTGGAATTGATTTGAGCTAGACATTTGAAAAGCAACCCATCCTCCGCCATAGCATAGATTACACGAGGCATTGGGAAAATGGATCCAAGAAGACTGAATAAAAAGCAAACACATGCAGTATGGCAAACACATTCATGCAAGATTACATCACAGAGCTGCAATTAAGTCACTGTATAAAACTCAGCATCACAGCTATTCGTTATTTTTTAAATGTAATATGATTGGGTATTTAAAAATATTAACCATGGAGCAATTTATTATACTCTCAGAGATAATCTGCTCAGCACAATTATCAGGCTAAAAACAATGCTGCAAAGAATTTGTGCAGGCCCATGATTACTACTGAATTAAAACTAAGTAATTAGATTCAAAAAATTTTTAACTTAGAAAATTTATAAATTGATATGTAATTATAGAAAAGACAGTAATTTAATTTTATAGTATCTAGTTACTTCATTTATTCAATAATTACACATTTACATATATTTTACCATGATTTTTTGATCAAATTTGAAATAATTCTCAGCATAAGATAATCAAGATAGAAAAAGGAAAAAAGATGAACTCGCTGTAAATTCAGTATATAGAAGCAGCCTGAATTAAGTATTAGCAAGAGTGAAGTTTAAGAAAATGATTTTTGCTTTAGCTGTTTTGAATTACTTGTGTGTTTACTGACTACATCATCCCATACATGATTAAGTTGTAAAACAAATTTACAATTTAAGAGAAAATAAGTAAAATATACTTTTTAAACTCATCTCCTTTATCTTTTAATAAAGCGTGGTTGAGCTTGGCCACAGATAAATCTTTGTCCGTCTCTCTTCTAAAACTATGGTACAAAGTATCTTTACAGTTCAGATTTTTGAAACTATTCAGAATAAACCTTAATATTATCAGATGGCTGAGGATCCAAGAGAGGTAATTTGTAATTGCTGCTTAATACTATCTTGAATACAAAAAAGCAAAAAGGATTTTGAGGGGGGATAAAAGAGCTAGGCAGATGAATTACACAAAAAGATTTATTTTTAAATTTCAGACTTTTAGGAAAATTTCACTTCAAAAAATTAGTAATCAAGCAGAGATTAATTTTCCCTTTGTAACAGTGCTCTAGAGTACAGCACTCAAGTGAAATATGATCACATGTTAAGTTAAAATATGAGTAGCTCAGGAAACTTGAGAAATGAATTATAAAATATTAAAATAAGCAGCTACTGAAAATCTGAACACCTGAGATTCAACTATTCTTATCACACAGATGTATACAAATCTCCACCATTAACTTGAAACAGTAATTTCTATTTCTAGACCAAGTTCACCCTGATCAGTGCTAAGACAAAAAGTTTCAATGTTTCATAATAAGAAGCACCTTACACTTAACAATGCCACAGCATATATTTTTCACAAACACAGACTTGATATTATTTTAAAAAAACAGCAGAAAATGTCAAGTCTGCACATGAGGTCTCAGTTGTCTGTAGCACTGTAAGTAACACCAAAGACAGCAGGGAAACATACTAGTGTAAGTACTGTCAAGTTTTACAGTAAGTTTTACACACATACATATACAAATGTGTAGGAAATATATAAATGTACATAAATGCCATATATATCCTCGGAAGCTTGGACCATCATTATCTTTAAAAACTGACTTTTAACAGCTCAGGGGGAAAAGATTTTATCACTTAAGATTTCGATACAGCAATTCTGGGTGAACAATTCAGAGAATACAGTTGTAAGATATGTTTCTCCTATTAGGATTGTTTTTAAAACATACAAAAGCAATTCTGTGGATACCAACTACCTCTGCAGTAACCCACGCAGTCCTGCCCCAAAGACAATGCGATGTACCTTGTTGACAAAGCGCAGAGGGAGCCTGCTGCAACGACGTATTTGGCTGGCCCCCATCCAACGTACTCGAAGGCCACAGGAAGCGGGCTTTTCTCATCCAGGAGGTAGTACGGCATCATCAGTGTTAAAGCTGCCGAGACCCCAAAATAGGCCATAAAGCAAACAAGCAGGGAAGTCACAATTCCAATAGGAATAGCCTTCTGAGGATTCCGGACTTCCTCACCTAAGGAGACATAAACAAAAGACTGCATATTTAATAAAACACAACTAGTTTATTGCAGCGCTGTTTACAATAGCCAAGACACAGAAGCAACCTAAGTGTCCATCAACAGAGGAATGGATAAAACGCTGTGATATACATATACAATGGAGTATTACTTAGTATTAAAAATAATGACATAATGCCACTTGTAGTAACATGGATGGACCTAGAGATTTTCACACTGAGTGAAGTAGATCAGACAGAGGAGGAGAAATAGCATATGACATCCCTTATATACAGAATCTATAAAGAAATGTTACAAATGATCTGTTTCACCCTTGATAATATATATGCTTCGATGCTGTTCTCTCAAAATATCCCACCCTTGCCTTCTCCCACAGAGTCCAAAAGTCTGTTCTGTACATCTGTGTCTCTTTTTCTGTTTTGCATATAGGGTTATCATTACCATCTTTCTAAATTCCATATATATGTGTTAGTATGCTGTAATGTTCTTTATCTTTCTGGCTTACTTCACTCTGTATAAGGGGCTCCAGTTTCATCCATCTCATTAGAACTGGTTCAAATGAATTCTTTTTAATGGCTGAGTAATAGTCCATGGTGTATATGTACCACAGCTTCCTTATCCATTCATCTGCTGATGGGCATCTAGGTTGCTTCCATGTCCTGGCTATTATAAACAGTGCTGCGATGAACACTGGGGTGCACGTGTCTCTTTCAGATCTGGTTTCCTCGATGTGTATGCCCAGAAGTGGGATTGCTGCGTCACATGGCAGTTCTATTTCCAGTTTTTAAGAAATCTCCACACTGTTCTCCATAGTGGCTGTACTAGTTTGCATTCCCACCAACAGCGTAAGAGGGTTCCCTTTTCTCCACACCCTCTCCAGCATTTATTGCTTGTAGACTTTTGGATAGCAGCCATTCTGACTGGCGTGGTATCTCATTGTGGTTTTGATTTGCATTTCTCTGATAACGAGTGACGTTGAGCATCTTTTCATGTGTTTGTTAGCCATCTGTATGTCTTCTTTGGAGAAATGTCTGTTTAGTTCTTTGGCCCATTTTTTGATTGGGTCATTTACTTTTCTGGAATTGAGCTGCAGGAGTTGCTTGTATATTTTTGAGATTAATCCTTTGTCTGTTGCTTTGTTTGCTATTATCTTCTCCCATTCTGAAGGCTATCACCTTGCTTATAGTTTCCTTTGTTGTGCAAAAGCTTTTAAGTTTCATTAGGTCCCATTTGTTTATTTTTGCTTTTATTTCCAATATTCTGGGAGATGGGTCATAAAGGATCCTGCTGTGATTTATGTCAGAGAGTGTTTTGCCTATGTTGGATGCATGAGACAAGTGCTCAGGGCTGGTGCACTGGGAAGACCCAGAGGGATGGGGTGGGGAGGGAGGCAAGAGGGGGGATCAGGAGGGGGAACACATGTAAATCCATGGCTGACTCGTCAATGTATGGCAAAAACCACTACAATACTGTAAAGTAATTAGCCTCCAACTAATAAAAATACATGGAAAAAAGAAAAAAGAAATGTTACAAATGAACTCATTTATTTACAAAACCGAAAACAGACTTAGAGAAAAAACTTGTGGTTGCCGGGGGGGAAGGGTCGAGGGAAGGGATAGTTAGGGAGTTTGGGATGGACGTGTACACACTGCTACATATAAAACGGATAACTAACAGGGACACAGTGCACCGCACAGAGCACTCTGCTCAATGTTATGCGGCAGCCTGGATGGGAGGGGGGGTGGGGAGGATGAATATGTGGGCATGTATGGCTGAGTCCCTTTGCTGGGCACCTGAAATTATCACAATGCTGTTGTTGTTTTTATCACAACTTTATTAATCAGCTATACTTCAATACAAAATAAAGAATTTTTTAAAAAACAAAACATGAATAGGTAAAACATGAATTCTTCTGCTTCACAGTAATTCTACTCAGCTTCTGTCTTTTCTGTTTTCTCAGCTTGCTCCATCTATGCTACATGAAGTTCTCTCTCTTCTTGAGGGTCCTATGCTGTCATAAAAAGATCAAAGCCCAGAGGCAAGAAGAGAAAGCAAGATATCCTGCAAGTCAGTTTCCTCCTTCCAGAAAGAAAAAACATGCTATTCCAGCACCACAAAATGTTTAGAGATAGAAAAGCAGTCTTAATCCATTTGGAAAATGATTCATCCACGGAGATTAAACATGGCCTTCTACAGGCCCTTAATTATGAAGGCTCCCAAATACATGGAGACAAACTTCTTCTACTCAGTGCATTGATTTATATTAAATTTTAGTTTAAAAAAAAATAGTACTTTGGAGATCTTTCTAATAAGAGTTGGCATTTGAAATACCCAAAATACGGTCAATTATAAGGCCCTGCAATACTGTGAACCCAGAGGAAGCACTAGGGAGTGACTGTAACATGATTACTTTTTGTACTGGATAAAGAGAAAAGAACGATCACAATATATTTTGTCCTATTAAAGAAGAAATAATTTAAAAGCATGATCATTATTTGTTACTCACTGTGATAGCACTCGGAGAAGGCAATGGCACACCACTCCAGTACTCTTGCCTGGAGAATCCCATGGACGGAGGAGCCTGGTAGGCTGCAGTCCATGGGTTGCTAAGAGTCAGACAGGACTGAGCGACTTCACTTTCACTTTTCACTTTCATGCATTGGAGAAGGAAATGGCAACCCACTCCAGTATTTTTGCCTGGAGAATCCCAGGGACGGGGGAGCCTGGTGGGCTGCCGTCTATGGGGTCGCACAGAGTCGGACACGACCGACGTGACTTAGCAGCAGCAGCAGTGATAGCACTTCCAGACCAAAGATTAAAGGCAGTGATTACAACCAACATTTATAAAGTAGCTGACAGCTTGCACAGTATTTTTCATAATGTATTTTGTTGCTGTTTAGTCAGTCAGGCGTGTCTGAATCTTGGGGACCCCATGGACTGTCTCCCACCAGGCTCCTCTGTCCATGAGATTTCCCAGGCAAGAATATTGGAGTGGGTTGCCAGTTCCTTCTCCAAGGGATCTTACTGATCCAGGGATAGAACCCATGTCTCCTGCTTGGCAGGTGGATTCTCTACCACTGAGCCACTTGGGACACCCATACTCTATCTTAGACAACCTTCATAACATCTGAGGGGGAGATTCTGCTCTCCTGATTTTACTAACATGGAACCAAAGCTCGGAGAGTTTCATTAAGGTTCTTTCCACACAGCAGGGGCCACTTCTGGGTCTGGGACAAGCCCTTATTACCCCAAATTCCACTCTCTTCCCTTGACCTTCTGTTGTCACCCATGGGTACGCATGTGGTTCAAGGAACACTCTTGCCTTCTACACAGAGCCAAGACTCTGCTCTTACCAGTTGTTGCAATGCAGTCAAATCCCACAAAGGCATAAAAGCAGGTTGCAGCCCCAGCCAAAGTTCCTGCAAAGCCATAAGGCATAAAGCCACCAGCCCCATAGACGCTTGTTCCATTTTCAGAAGGTGGGTCCCTAAGGAGGAGAAGAAGCACAGTGGAATGTCATTTTCCTAGAAAACTGCTTATTCAAGAGATTTGTCTCAAACTCCATTCTTGGAAGGTTACTCTGTTCATCATCTCTTGGAAACTAATATGTACAAAACTAAAAGTAAACCCTGATTTTTTTTCACCCAGTCCTAGAGGATATGATGGTGTTCCCAACAATGGCTCCCTCACCAGTTGCCAGCTCTCAACTGGAGGCTGATCAATAGCATGAGCAGGAGGCTCAGATCCACTTTGGCTGGAACTTACAGCCAGGCAGGATTTTGAGAACAGAGATCCCACCTATGTATGGGCCATGATCTGAAATAAAGACCAGAGACTTTCTCTTACCACAGATAGCGGAGCAGGCTGAGCATTTGAAAAGTTTACTATAAGACATGTGACAAAGTGAAATAAAATTCTCTAATCTTGATAAATAACACTGAAGTTTTATTACATGTTAAAAATTGTATAAAACCAGAATATACTAAATTTTTGCCTCATTAGAATGGCTACAAACAACATAGGTAAATAAAAACATATATATCACTTCATGTAATAGATACTTCTGTAATCTTATTTACACATAGGACTATTAAATTGAATATTAAACTTAAGTCTTAGGACGAAAACTTTCATTTGAAAATTCATTTTTGAGATCAAGTTTAAAGTGAAATGTATAGACAATTCTGCTTATGCAATCAATAACATCCTCAAGAAAAAAAAATCAGGCATGAAAATCACTACAAGGTTGAAAGGATGCAGTGGAATCAAATGGTGTCTCCAAAGGGAAAAACAAAAGGATGCATGATCCAAAAATGCTCATTGGTATTTAGAAGTGACAAACATTTGGGGGAAAAAACATTCTTCCAATGGTTAAGATCTCTCATTTCTTCCCTTAAACCCAAAGCCAAACCTGAAGTTAAGAATCAGCAGTTTCACAGCTTGAAACAGTGTGAACATACCTACACACTCGTGCTTTGGGGAAAACCTGGAAAAAGAGTCTTGAAATAGAATAGACCTTCACAAAGTTCTCTGAACTAAAAAATTTGAGAATTGTTGTTCTAGAGGAAAATGTAACATAAGACAAAAGCAGGCAAATTAAAAAAAAAAAACTCAAAATAGGAGGGAAAAAAAACAAATGTTTTACCTGGCACTTGCAGATATATTTTTGAGAAAGTCTTCACTAATCTTCCAGTTTGCCACATTTCCTTTCACAAACCCAGCAACCATAACAAAGAGAAGCACCAGGATATTGACAGCTGTGAAGATTTTATTCACCCAAGCAGACTCTTTCACTCCAAAAGATAAAAGACCTATGGAAAAATAAAGGGTGCTTTCATTTTTACCTCACCTTTAGGAAAAGGCTACAGCAGTTTGAGACAGTTACAGGTTTTAGGATATTATTTCAGCAGGATTCATATATTTAACTGACACTATCCCTTTCTATGGAGAGTTTTCACTCAGTCACCTAAGTGTATACAGAACTAAAGATTTCAGAATGCAGACTGTGCTCATAGCCGGGAGATTTCACACTCTCCAATTAATGAATACATTTAGGAACTGGGTATTATGACCAATGGGCGGGTAGAGGAGCATGCTAAGTCATCTCACTCGTATTTGACTCTTTGCGACCCATGGACTGTAGCCCGTCAGCTCCTTTGTCCATGGGATTCCCCAGGCAAGATTACTGGAGTGGGTTGCCATGCCATTCTCCAGGGGATCTTCCTGACCCAGGGATCAAACCCACCTCTCCTGTCTCCTCTACTGACAGGTGGGTTCTTTACCACTAGTGCCAAGGGAAGCCCTAGCATTTCAGACAGGCAGATGTGCTAGTAACATCAGGAATCATTCACAGGTGGGCAGGGCCAGGTAGAGGTAAAGTAACTTAATTTTAATGAAATGCTATTCTTAAAAAGCAATTTCAAGGTTAATGGCTGCAAAATTTTGAAAGAAAATTTTCTTTCTCTTTGCTTTCAATCATATTTTCTGCCTCCTACTTACAGAATACATTAAACAAAGTAACTCTTCAACTGTCACTCCAAAGATTTTATTGAATCAATTCTCTTAATAGCTTTATTTTTATATTTTGATTGTAAAGGCAATCAATTTCCTACTCAAGTAACTTGAAAATACAGAAAAAAAGAAAGAAAATAAAAGATCAAGTGTAATCTCCTCTTCAGAATTTTGCGCGCGCGCGCGCACACACACACACACACACACACACACATTTCCATGTCAACAAATATATAATTTTTTTTTTAACAGCCACATACTCTTCTAATCTATGGATACACTATACTTTACTCCTATATTTACAAACAGGTCATTGTTAGTTTCTTACAACTATAAATAGTACTGACCTAATCATCCTTTTACAAATATCTTTTAACACCTTCTAATCATTTCTTTACAATAATTTTCTACAAGGTAGCACCATATCAGTGATATACACTTTACATACGACTTTTGGTTCATACTGTCAGAACAGTTTCCAGAAAGTTTGGCCAGTTGAAATTGTCCATTTTTTCCCATTAGGTTATTCTTATTTGTACTGATTTATAAAGCTTATTTATACAATAATGCTATAAGCTCTCTGATTGTACATGTATACAGCATGTTTTTCCCAAGTCATCATGCACTTTTTTGGGGAAAGAAGACCATTATACTATTGCCATTTATTACCTAGACTCAAGCGTGCTAGGGGCAAACACACGGGCAGTGCGTGCGTTGAAGAGGAAATCAACAGGCCGGGCTGGCTCCGTGATTACAAAGCCAAGTGATGTGGAGTCGATTATAATCTGATGGACTCCACCTACCACATTAATTAAGTGAATTATGCACTTAAATAATTTTTAAGTTCCCTTATAGTTCTAAATTTCTACAATTTTGTATCTCCCAAATTACAAATATTAAAACAATGTGGTTAATTTGAAATATGGGCTAGCCTATTTCTCCAATAAAAGAATGACAAAGGTTTTGCTGAGTTTTATTTTACTCTGTTAACAAGAAGATTCAGTTTTTATGGCAGACACTGCTTGTGGTCTACCTAATTATCATGTAATAATTTTAATTTTAACCTTAGTGTTGATAACACATGTAAGAAAATTTTATAGTATAAATTTTTCCTCTAGTTTCTACCTCTAGGAAGATTAATGTTAACCCCAAAACATTCATCTTTATTTCCTTCCAGTCCTTTCCTGATTGTATCTATCTTATTAATATTTTAATCCATCCTGTATAAGGTATGAATTATGGGTCAAAGAAAGTTTACCTTTTACTGTTGGGGGAATAAGTGTGATGAAAGGCTTATAATCACATATTTACTTGTATGTATACCACCCATGTCAAATCAGCAAAATTATACAAGTAGGGATGAGAATGCTGAATTTCATCCCCAGAATTATACAAAAATACAACTCTATTAGCAACATAAAGGAAAACCGCATGGTCAGTATAATTATTGACTCTCTCTGTACAACGGCTGACTCTGCAATTGTCTGTCAGATTAGGAAACACTATGCAACTATACACCTTGGAAATACACACAATACTGCTATAAGACTTTGGAAAATAACAAAGCCACTTCCACGGTTTGTTTCCCAATACCCCAAGTGTGCTCTCATTCTGAAAGCCCCAGCTCCCACCAGGAGACCAGTTACCTCTTGAAATTCTGCCTATGCTTCCCTTGTATCATTAATAAAAACAACAGCCTCAGTTGATAAGACAATTGACATTACAATATGAATAAAGATTATAGCAGGAGGTTTTGGTCTTCAAAGTTTCTAAGAACAAAGTTAGCCTGTAATCTTGGCCTGTCCTGAAAGAAAGGCATGATGCTCGATGAACTCAGGACATAAGACGCAAGCCAAGGCCCGAGTCTTGCCACGGAATTTAATGACGGGAACTGTGTCACAGCTACATGCTTCTCATCATTTAGAGATTAAAGCTGAATATTTAAGGTCACTGAAACCATCCCTAAATAAAGTGTGGTGTAAGTAATTTAATGTTACTAGGCTGTTGAGAAACCAAAACAAACAAACAAAGCCTAACACCTGTGGAAAAACCACTGATGCAATTTTTTCTGACATTAGGAGGAAAATATCAAATAATTAGGACCCATAAATTTTGTTCATGTCACTAACCCTGTCCCTGCATAAAACACCAAATTAACGGCTAACATTTTAAGGGGCAAAGCTATTTTTAATTATATAATTTTTAAAATATGTTTTGATATGAACCATTTTAAAAAATCTTCATTGAATTTGCTACAATGTTGTTTCTGTTTTATGTTTTGTTTTTTTGGCCATGAGGCATGTCCGATCTTAGCTTCCCCGACCAGAGATCAGACCCTCAACCCCTGCACTGGAAGGCTAAGTCTTAACCACTGGACTGCCAGGGAAGTTCCTTAATTATATAATTTTATAAGCAAAAATTATAGAAAGAGAGGGAGAAAGTAACTCGAGATAAGGTTGGACAGGAATGCAAGAGTATATCAAGCAGAAAGTAGAAACAGACATGAACTTTATTCTTAGTGCAATGCTTGATGGGTTTAGCAGGAGTACAAGGTAGAATGACAATCAAAATTGAAAATGTTCAAATAATTAAAATAAATATCAGGCAGGGATGAGCTGTGTCTACAAAATGAAACTGCCTGCCATTTAAGTGCTTACTATGCATCAAGCAAGAAGCTTGCACAGATAAACACTGACATCCTCACTTTATGGATGAACAAACTAAGTCATGGAAAGATTAAGTCATCCTATGTTCCACAGATAGGAAGCAGCAGAGTAGAACTGAAAACCTGGTCACTCTTGATTCTAAATCCTCTGCCTTTCTAAACCACTATGCTACACAACTGATGAAAATGGGAAAATTCTAGCATCAAGTATGTTTGTTTACATAATGTCTGCATCAAAAAAATGACAGGTGGTTTGAATATGCTCCCTTTTCAACCAGATGTCTACATTCTATAGGCATAAATAGAAAGACTGAATTTCTTCTAGAAACAGTATGCTTGCAAACATCTTTAGTTGTAACTGACAAGATGAAATAATGTCCCAAATTTTACATTCTTCCTTATTTTGAAACTTTGTAGCCATTTCCACAAATCTCCGATTCGTATTATAAAATTGATGTACCTTGTCTGATTATTTAGTGCCTTCCAGGTATCATTTATCTCCGAAGTACCAATACTATTTCTACAGTTCTGTATAATTTAGATTTCTTTATGCATACACAGCATTTTATTTATTTATTGGCTGTGCTGGGTCTCTGTCACCAGTTGTGATGAGTGTGGGCTGCTTTCCAGGTGCAGCGTGCCAGCTTCTCACTGCGGTGGCGTCTCTTGTTGCTCGAGGGCATGAGGGCTCGGGAGCTGGGGCTCCCAGGCTCTAGAGCACAAGTTTAGAAGTTGCGGCAAACGGGCTTAGTTGTTCTACGGCATATGGGATCTTCCCAGACCAGGGATCAAACCCACGTCTGCTTCACTGGTGGGTGGATTCTTTACCACTGAGGCACCAGGGAGGCCCTAGATTTATTTTTGAAACATGCCTATCACATAAGACAAAATGTGATTCTAGGTAGTGACGAGGCCCACAGATCTCCAACAGTAACTTCTGTGTGTAAATATCTTGCCTAGCCCTGGCACTTCAGCCCAAAATTCAGCAGTAACCTATTTTCCTGGGACAACTAATCTGGCTCGCCTTAGGGAGAAGTGTAACTGGTTTTCTTACCTGCAAGAAGTAATATAAGGCACACAGCAAAGAAGTCTGGATACTCTGCAAGGCCAGTATAATTCATTTTGAAGTATGTCCGGAAAAACTGACCGATCTGCTTGCTAAGAAGTTCATCAAAAGTGCCACTCCACGCCCTTGCAACACTTGATGTTCCTTCCAAACCACAGAATATACAAGGTCAGTGGGAGAAAATTAATACCATCTTGTACGCCTCTATTCTAGGACAAACATGAGTTAGTTCAGACAGAATTGAAAATTTTCAACACATATAACATCTCACAATAGCAAGCAAATGCTCAAGTCCATAACTGTGGAATCAGGTAACTTTACTTGCATTAAAGAACTGTTGTCTTTTAAGAAACAGATTTTCAAGTTCACTAAGGGACATATTCAGGGAAAAAAGCAGAATCACCGAATTTTGTGATTAGGAGTCACTGAGAGATCACAAAAATGAGACACACAGGGAGTAAGTGATATACTCAGATCGCCTAGGCGCTAGTTAAAGCAGACCCTACACAAAACCCTAAGGCCGCTGACTCAGGAGTGTTATTTCTACCATCCTAACCAATTAGGTTGAGTTTTTGGAAACATACCTATCACATAAGATAAAATGAGATTCCAGCCAGTGATGAAGGCCCACAGTTCTCCAACAGTGACGTAAGTGTACAAGTAGGCAGACCCAGTCTTGGGAACTCGGGCCCCGAATTCCGCGTAGCAAAGACCTGCCATCACGGAAGCTAGGGCGGCAATGAGGAAGGAGACCACGATGCTGGGGCCAGAGTCCGCTTTGGCCACCTCCCCGGCCAGCACGTAGACCCCAGCGCCCAGCGTGCTGCCCACCCCCAGGGCGATGAGGTCCACGGTGGACAGGCAGCGACACAGTTTGGTATCTTCTAAACTGTCCAGAGTGACGATTTTCCTCCGGACCAGACATCGGGCAAAAGACAGCGCTGCTCTACAGGGAATCATTCTGAAGACGGCAACCTGAGGAAGAGAAGGGACGGCGTTAAAAGCTGGTCTGGAATCCTCTCTCCAGTTCCCTGCCCAGCTTCCCGGCAGCTGTGGCACCTGACTGCTTTTAACTTGATGCTGGAGGTATGGCCCGGAGCAGTCAGGAGGGTTAAATACACTGTGTCAAGTCACTTCAGTCATGTCTGACTCTTTGCAACCTCATGACAGGCTCCTCTGTCCATGGGATTCTCCAGGCAAGAATTCTGGAGGGGGCTGACATTTCTTTCTCCAGGACATCTTCCCAACCCAGGGAATCCTGAATCTCTGGGGAGATTCTCCAGGGAATTCTGGGGAGATTCTCCAGGGAATCCCCATCTCTAAAGGGATAGAACCCGAATCTCCTGCATTGGCAGGCTGGTGGTTCTTTATCTCTAGCGCCACCTGGGAAGCAATAAGCCCAAGCTGTGATTTTCTGAGTGCACTTTCACGTGGTCTTTTAGAAGGGACTGCCCCAAGTGGCTTTTTTGGGGGGCAAAGGAATTGGAACCATGGGCAATTAAAAGGATTTGCCATTTTTGTGTGCTATTGCAACTTTTTAATAGATAATTTTATTTGAAAATTTAGTTAAACCATGTTGGGATAGAAACTTTTACACAGCTTTTTGTTTGTTTTTGTCTTTTGTTTGTTTTGCTTTTTGGCTGTTTGGCATGTGGGATGCCAGTTCCCCAACTAGGATTTGAACCCACACTCCCTGCATTAGAAGCATGGATTTCTAACCACTGGAGGGCCAGGGAAGTCCCTGTTGTTGTAATTTTTAAAGCTATGTCAATAGAAATAAATTCCAAGAGATATCTCATTTATCCTTGCAGCAAGCAAAGGGGTAAATCACCTCATCTTTTTGTTTCTCTCTGTCTTGTCTTCAATCATTTCTTGAACTCACATGTTTTAGGCCTTATTACACCCCAGGGATTGTATCTAGACTACACTCCTAAGATTATGTCTAGAATGGTGTGAAACACAGGAACGGCCCCTAGCTTTACAGGACTTATAGTCTAGTCAAAGCCTAAAAGTAGGTAAAAACATCATCATTATGTGGTCTACAGCTTTGTCAATCACTTGTGAGCTCTGCTTTCACTTCATTCTGTTCATTTAAATGTAGAGCCACTTGAACCTTTTAGAATTAAAAAATTTCCCCCCAAACATCCTGTGTGCTATGCTGTGCTTAGTCGCTCAGTCATGTCGGACTCTTTGCAACCCATAGACTGTAGCCAACCAGGCTCCTCTGGCCATGGGGTTCTCCAGGCAAGAACTGTGTAGCGGGTTGCCATGCCCTTCTCCAGGGGACCTTCCCAACCCAGGGATCAAACCCAGGTCTCCCGCATCGTGGGCAGATTCTGTACCAACTGAGCCAACAGGGAAGCCCAAAACATGCTCAGAGATTTTTAAATAAAACTGCTATTCAATTATGCCTAAAGTATGAATTTGTAATAAAACACATGTTTATTTATATTTACTTATGATTTCTAAGTAAATAAATAAAGCCAAAGTCCATGCCTAGTATGATATGTTCTTTTTTAAATGGAATGAAAGAGGTAGATAGAAAGTCTTACTCCCCACACCTTACAGGCCCCAATAATCTAACACTGAAAAACAAAGTATGGATTGAGTAAGGGGAAAAATATACATATTACATAAAAAGTCTGAAGCACAATATACCAAAATATTAACAGTAATGACCTTTGGGTGGAAGGCTAATTTTTACTTCTATGTATTTCATATAATATGTATTATATTGCTATCATGTGTTTCTAAATTTATCTCCAATGAATATGTACAACTTATGTGAAAAAGAAATATAAAAATTAAAAGGCCATATATGGCCTTGTCTATGAAGACATATAACTCAGCAGACTAGGAAATAACTGAAGAATAGGGAATATAATAGTATATACAGATTCCCAGTCAATAAAATTAAATGTATTTAACTTTTAGAAGTTCAAAGTCACGTTTACCAGTTCTACTGCACAATGATCTACAGAGACTGTTATCCTTTCAATCTCATTATAATCATTGTCAATAACCTAAACTCACGAGATCACAGCTTGATAACTCCTCTGAGGAACTTGGGAGTTTTCTATCCTAAGAAATAAACTCTGGAAGTCTCCTCAACTTAATCTCCATAAAAGAAAACTATTATCAAAATGTATTTCATTAAAAAATACTAAAAATAATAAAATACATTTTCTATTCATGCTTGCTAAATCACTTCAGTTGTGTCCAACTCATTGTGACCCTATGGACTGTAGCCTGCCAGGCTTCTCTGTCCATGGGATTCTCCAGGCAAGAATACTGGAGTGGGTTGCCATGCCGTCCTCCAGGGGGTCTTCCTGATCCAAGGATCACACCCACACCTTTCACGTTTCTTGTACTGGCAGGCGGGTTCTTGACCACTTGTGCCACCTGGGAAGCCCCACGTTTTCTATACTGAATCTCAATGACTTGTGCTCCTAAGAGAACAAATTTCTGGGATGTGAATAGTCTAGTTTCATGCTAACTCTAGGATAAAAAGCTAACTCACCCAACATTATTCATTCATGAATATAAATGCAAGTCCTTGATGTTGATAGCGACTGATTCAAAGGATATAGAGAAAAAAATCAAAGAGAAAAACAAAAATGAGTGAAAAGTTCCTTGATGGTAAAAATAAAGTTTTACACATCAGCCTCTTCCAAACCACCTGAAGGAGTGCCAAGAAGGGCGTTTCACAAATAGTTGCCGAAAAACTCACAAATAGAGATGTATCTCCAATTTGCCAATATCTGCGCTTCCGAAGTCAAAATCTATCAAACTTCCGTAAGTCAAGTGTGTATCAATTTCTACCCGTAGGTAGTCCTTAAATAGTTATTTCTATTATAACACATCTAGAAGATAAGGGAGAGAAGTGTCTTGCTTAAAGGAAAACCAAGTAAAAAGCTGAAGTTATACAAAGGCCAACTGAGGTACGAGGAGGAGAACTGAAGGTATATTACTAAATGCTGACCTTCGGTACCATTTAAGTGTTTTTACACAAGAGATGTGCAAAGATCAAGAATTAGGAATAACTGCCAACTAAAAAGTACTCAGAAACGAAGACCCACTGGTGAATTTTAGTCATGATTTAAGATAATGTGAAAATTGGACAATTCATACACAACTTTAGGAAACAGCTGATATACAGAATGAGGCATAACTATTAGTCATTAACTAAATAAAACACAGGGCTTCCCAAGTAGCTCAAACAGTATCCTTACTGCAATGTGGGAGACCTGGGTTCAATCCCTGGGTTGGGAAGATCCCCTGGAGAAGGGAATGGCAACCCACTGCAGTATTCTTGCCTGGAGAATCCCATGGACAAAGGAGCCTGGTGGGCTACAGTCCATGGGGTTGCAAAGAGTTGGACATCACTGAGTGACTCATACACACACAAATAAAACACTCTCTTAATAAAGTGATTAATTAATATTCAATATTATGAATAAAAGACAAATTTTAAATCTATTGCAAAGGGATCTGGAAGGAAGCAAAAAAAACTAAAAACA
Organism: Cervus canadensis; assembly: GCF_019320065.1. NCBI lineage: Eukaryota > Metazoa > Chordata > Mammalia > Artiodactyla > Cervidae > Cervus > Cervus canadensis. The sequence continues at coordinate 18,265,429 of NC_057416.1, forward strand.
AAAGGATAGGATTGTAGGTGAGCTTTTATTTATTTTTAATCCCTTCTTTGGTAGTATGGTCACCATGTTATTTTTGAAACTTCTATTAATCACAAAGTAACATAAAAATAAAGAATAAGCAAGTCAACCAATAAACAAACCTTCTTTGAAATGCTAAAAACAGGGAAAACTTTTTTTTCTGTAAGTTGCCCAAAATGAATAAGTGAATAATCCTCGTCTTGTCAGTATAAAACTGAACTTAATTCAATCCAGATTACACAGGAAGCAGAACTGTTTACAAAGACATAAAGCTTTAATCAGTGAAGATCTGACTGCTACTGCCTCTCTCCTATTTCATGTTCAGTTTTCCTATGCTGCCCTGAGGGAATAAAACAGAGCTGCCACATGTCAAGTATTCATTTGCTTTTCAGTAACAGAAATGCAGACGTCAGAAACTCTTCTCTGAGTTGACAGATTATGCAATGGTCTTTGCAAACAGTCTTAACTACGCACGACTGATAAAATACTGATTGCAAAAGCTAACTCAAAACCAACGTTGCAGAAATATAACAAGATGGGAAAAAACCAATGTAAGACCATACTGGGTCAATTTAATGAGTCATTATTAAACAAACATTTATTAACTCCTAGCAGGTGTATAATATACTGCTTAGTCAATAAAGAAAAAAAGAATCCCATTATTTTGTAAAATCTGTTTTTGTGGAGACAGGCCGATATAGAAAGTGGAGTGGCAACAGAAGAATGAGAAAAAATAAGATACTTGCATCTAACATAATATAATTTGATGCTTACTTTTGAAAATTTAATACCTTTCCCTTAAAACATTTTAAAAGATACGTTCCTGTTATAAAATGGTTATGATAACCTTACTCTCATTTCTAGAAGGTTTTTTTCACTGATGAAAAAATCCACTCATATTTGTTCTTTGACACATGTCTGCATTTACTGTCCTCGCCTGGGCTCCGGTATGTTGTCTCATCAGCAAACTGATATGCAGGGAAAATATGCAGGGATTTTGAAGGTGATCCTATTTGGTCTGGAGGACACACACTTTTTCCAAGAGCAGACAATGATCCAAACCAACATATCCACTGTCAGCTATTGCTATTAATACCAAGATTGGTACTGAGTATGAAACCTACATAAAATATAGTAGAGGACAACGATCCTAGACTTTGGGAAGAGGGCCATATGACACTCACAACCATGACCTGAACCTTAGAACACAGAAGTCCTTATCAACATTTCTGTGAGGTCACAAATGATTCTGGTGACACTAGAAACAGATATGTATTTTTCTACAATAATTGCTTATTTTACTAACTTCTAAGACAGTGGCCTCTCTCTTGTTGTTCACTTGCCAAGTCACGTCCAACTCTTTGTGGCCCCATGGACTGCAGCACACCAAGCTGCCCTGTCTTTTATTATCTCCTGGAGTTTGCTCAAACTCATGTCCACTGAGTCAGTAATACCATCCATCTATCTCATCCTCCGCTGCCCCCTTCTCCTCCTGCCCTCAATCTTTTCCAGCATCGGGGTCTTTTCTAAAGAGTCAGTTCTAAGCATCAAGTGGCTAAAGTATTATAGCTTCAGCAACAGTCCTTCCAAATTCAGAGTTGATTTCCTTTCGTACTGACTGGTTTGATCTCCTTGCAGTCCAAGGGACCCTCAAGAGTCTTCTCCAACATCACAATTCAAAAGCATCAATTCTTTGGTGCTCAGCCTTCTTTATGGTCCAACTCTCACATCTATACATGATGTGAGGCCTCAGAAGTGGCCTCTCTACTGAGGAATAAAATATGCACATACTAGCTGAGATCTGAAAACTTAACTAGCCAGCGGAAAGGCTTAGAGGGCTCTGCAACAGCTTAGGCGGCAGTAATGTCTCTGGATTTAATGAGCCTGAGGATACAAGTCAGACCTTCCTGAGTCCCTACCCCCATCTCCAACCCTAAGCATAACGATTTCAAGACATCTAACCCCCTGGTGGAGCCCCTATGAATTCTTGCCATAAAGCTAAATTCCTTCCTCAGCAACTTGGAATTATTTATGTGCTTCTCAAACTTCTTCCATCCAGGTTGTAAACTTGACCATGTAGAATTTTAGGTCAAGTAAATTCCCTACCCTGATAATACCACAATGCCATAGAGCAGACCTCATTTCAACTAACGACAGAAATCCTTCAAAAATGTGCTAATTACAGTCAAAAGTCGATCCTGGATTTTCACTTTGGTCCAAAAGTTTGATGTAGCACTGAGCTGCACAGAAACGAACCTTTGCTTTCCTCCTCTACATAAAGGCTAAAAATTCAAACTTAATCCTTGGTATCAGTATTACAGGCCCTGACAATAAATCTTAGAGGAGAAAGTAGCTGTGGCAAGCTGGCAGGGCAGGCATTCCAGCAAATCCTCAACAAATTAGCTCATCCAAATTAGAACCAAATTTCCCTTCCTCATTTGAGTTGCTAGTTTCCTGGTGAGATATTGGTACTTTCTATTTCTGGCCTGATGGTGAAAAAGGAATTAAACCATGTCAGCCCGGGAACTTCGCCCCATTGTGTGTGCGTGTGTTGTCTCTGAACTAGAGCTTTCAGGTTTGCCATCCCCAAACTCAACATCAATTACATTTCTATAACTTTAAAGTGCAAAAAATATTTTTAAATTTTACTGTAGGTTAAATAATTTAGTTAAAGAGAGGAAAAAAGATACGGACATAATACCATGGAATTACTAATTTTTCTCTCATTTCTCTTACTTTTAAGAGATTAATTTCTCATAAAGATATGCCAAAAGTACAAAGCGGGATAAAAGATAATCAGACTTCCCTGGGCATCCAGTGAGTGGTTAAGAATCCACCTTTCATACATATATACAATGGAATATTAGCCATTAAAAAGAATACATTTGAAAAAAAAAAAAAAAAGAATACATTTGAATCAGCTCTAATGAGATAGATAAAACTGGAGCCCATTATACAGAGTGAAGTAAGCCAGAAAGATAAACACCAATACAGTATACTAACGCATATATATGGAATTTAGAAAGATGGTAACGATAACCCTATATGCAAGACAGAAAAAGAGACACAGATGTATAGAACAGACTTTTGGACTCTATGGGAGAAGGCGAGGGTGGGATGATCTGAGAGAACAGCATTGAAACATGTATATTATGAAGTGTGAAACAGATCGCCAGTCCAGGTTGGATGCATGAGACAAGTGCTCAGGGCTGGTGCACTGGGAAGACCCAGAGGGATGGGATGGAGAGGGAGGTGGGAAGGAGTTCAGGATGGGGAACACACGTAAATCCATGGCTGATTCATGTCAATGTATGGCAAAAACCACTACAATATTGTAAAGTAATTAGCCTCCAACTAATAAAAATAAATGAGGAAAAAAAAAAAAAAAGAATCCAACTTTCAATGCAGGAGTATTGAGTTTGATTCCTGGTTGGAGAATTAAGATCCCACATCCCACAGGGTAGCTAAGCCTGAGTGCTACAACTAGACAGAAGCTGCAACAAAAGATTTCCTATGCCACAACTAAGATCTAATTCAGTCAAATAAATAAATATTAAAAAATAAAGATAATCAGAAATGGTAACTGTTCACTCTAGTAGGTAAAAAACAACAAACTTTTGCATTCAAATCTAAAACCTTTATTTTTCTGGAAAATGAAAATACTCTTTCACTTATATTAGGTGCAGAACTTAGCTTTTCTCCAAATAAAAATTTCTAAACAGTATCTTCCTCCAAGTTTTCTCCAGATAGGTTGTTGCTGTCCTGTTGCTCAGTCGTGTCAGATTCTTTGTGACCCCAAAGACTACAGCACACCAGGCTCCCTGTCCTTCACCATCTCCCAGAGCTTGCTGAAACTCATGTCCATTGAACTGGTGATGCCATCCAAACATCTTGTCCTCTGTCATCCCCTTCTCCTCCTGCCTTCAATCTTTCCCAGCATCAGGGTCTTTTCTAATGAGCTGGCTCTTCACATCTGGTGGCCTAAATATTGGAGTTTCAGCATCAGTCCTTCCAATGAATATTCAGAACTGATTTCTTTTAGGATGGACTGGTTGGATCTCCTTGCAGTCCAAGGGACTCTCTAGAGTCTTCTTCAACACCACAGTTCAAAAGCATCCATTTTTCATTGCTCAGCCTTCTTTATGGTCCAACTCTCACATCCACACGTGACTATTGGAAAAACCATAGATTTGACTATACAGACCTTTGTCAGCAAAGGTCTGCTTTTTAATATACTGTCAGGTTTGTCATAGCTTTTTTTCCAAGGAGCAAGCGTCTTTTAATTTCACGGCTGCAGTCACCGTCCACAGTGATTTTGGAGTCCAAGAAAATAAAATCTGTCACTGTTTCCATTGTTTCTCCATCTATTTGCCATGAAGTGATGGGAACGGATGCCAGGATCTTAGTTTTTTGAACGTTGACCTTTAAGCCAGATATTCACTCTCATCTTTCACCCTGATCAAGAGGCTCTTTAGTTCCTCTTTGCTTTCTGCCATAAGGGTGGTGTCATCTGTTATCTGAGGTTATTGATATTTTTCCAGAAATCTTGATTCAGCTTATGATTCATCCAGCCTGGCTTTTCGCATGATGTATTCTACACAGAAGTTAAATAAGCAGGGCGACAATACACAGCCTTAACGTACTCCTTCCCCAATTGTGAACCAGTCCATTGTTCCACATCTGGTTCTAACTCTTGCTTCTTGACCTGCATACAGATTTCTAAGGAGGCAGGGTAAGGTGGTCTGGTATTCCCAACTCTAAGAATTTTCCACAGTTTGTTGTGATCTACACAGTCAAATGCTTCAGTGTCATCAATGAAGCAGAAGTAGATGTTTCTCTGGAATTAAAATTACGTTGCTTTTTCTATGTTCCAATGGATATTGGCAATTTGACCTCTGGTTCCTCTGCCTTTTTTAAATCTAGCTTGTACATCTGGAAGTTCTCAGTTCATATACTGTTAAAGTCTAGCTTGAAAGATTTTGAGCATAACCTGCTGGCATGTGAAATGAGTACAACTGTGTGGTAGTTTGAACATTCCTTGGCATTGCCCTTCTTTGGGATTGGAATGAAAACTGACCTTTTTCAGTCCTGTGGCCACTGCTGAGTTTTCCAAATTTGCTGACATATTGAGTGCAGCTGTTTAAGAGCATCATCATTTGGATATTAAATAGCTCTCCTGGAATTCCATCACTTCTACTAGCTTTGTTAGATACAGGTGCACACAAGTAAATGGAGAAGGCAATGGCACCCCACTCCAGTACTCTTGCCTGGAAAATCCCATGGACAGAGGAGCCTGGTGGGCTGCAGTCCATGAGGTCGCTAAGAGTCGGACACAACCAAGTGACTTCACTTTCACTTTTCACTTTCATGCATTGGAGAAAGAAATGGCAACCCACTCCAGTGTTCTCGCCTGGAGAATCCCAGGGACGGGGGAGCCTGGTGGGCTGCCGTCTATGGGGTCGCACAGAGTCGGACACGACTGAAGTGACTTAGCAGCAGCAGCAGCACACAAGTAAAAGACACAAGTGAGACCACTGCAAAGTCACAACCACTACAGCAAGAACATTTATGTTTTCTCCCCTTTTACATCAAATCAGTAATACCCAGAAGTTAAGCTGCTTCAAAATTTCTGACACAGAATCCAGATACAGACAAGCATCTTGCTAAGGACATCCAAGATGCAAACAGTTGATGGGGAATTCTAGTTTGTAAAGGCAGCTGGTGCTTTAAAACATGTCAATCCATTTAGCTTTATTAAACACCAAACTACATGAATGCGGCTTACCTAGCTGTCTCATTGACATAAGCACAGAACAATTTAAAGAACTATGACCAAATTTGTCTTTAGGGTCGGAGAAGAGGGGAAATTTTTTGAAAAAGGAAAAGAGGGAACAGAACGTTCAGCAGCTCAATAAACAGAGTATCGTCCAGTCAACACCCTGCTCACAGTCAAGGATCTTGGTGGCTCGCTGCAGCCCCAGGCACATGCTAGGTCCCATCAAGGCTGAGCAATCTTGGGCTAATAAATCACTCCAAATGCCAGAGGGTACCACCTGTTCCCACTCCCCAAGCAGCCACTGAAGGAGTGTCCTCGACTAAGACCAGTCACCCTAAACATGCCATTGCAAATATGGAGAGATACCCTTTCCAAAGTTATTTCACACCCATCACTACTCTAGGAAGTACTATGCTAATAAAAATAGCTAATGTTTGTTGAAGAAAGTAGAGAAAATCACTACTAGGCCATTCAGGTATGATCTGAATCAAATCTTCTATGAATATACAGCAGAGGTGATGAGTAGATTCAAAGGATTAGATCTGGTAAGCAGAGTGCCTGAAGAACTATTGGACAGACATTCCTATCAGTGTAGAGGAGGCGGTGACCAAAACCATCCCAAAGAAAAAGAAATGCAAGGAGGCAAAGTGGCTGTCTGAGGAGGCTTTAAAAATATCTGAGGGAAGAAGAGAAGTGAAAAGCAAGGGTAAAGGAAAAAGGTATTCCCAACTGAATGCAGAGTTCCAGAGAATAACATGGAGAGAGAAGAAGCCCTTCGTAAATGAACAATGTAAAGAAATAGAGGAAAACCACAGAACTGGAAAGACTTGAGATCTCTTCAATAGAACTGGAGGTATCAAGGGAACATATCATGCAAGGATTGGCATGAGAAATGATAGAAACAGCAAGGATCTAACAGAAGCAGAAGAAATTAAGAAGAGGTGACAAGAATATACAGAACAACTATACAAAAAAGATCTTAATGACCCAGAGAATCACAACAGTGTGGTCACTCACTTAGAGCCACACATCGTGGAGTGTGAAGTCAAGTGGGCCTTAGGAGGCATTACTATCAGCAAAACTAGTGGAGTTGTTAGAATTCCAGTTGAGCTATTTAAAATCCTAAAAATGATGCTGTTAAAATGCTGCACTCAATATGTCAGCAAATTTGGAAAACTCAGCAGTGGCCACAGGACTAGAAAAGGTCAGTTTTCACTCCAATCCTAAGGAAGGGCAATGCCAAAGAATGTTCAAACTACCACAGTTGTGTTCACTTCACATGCTAGTAAGGTTATGCTCAAAAGCCTTAAAGCTAAGCTTCAGCAGTTCATGAACTGAAAACATCCAGATGTACAAGCTGGGTTTCGAAGAGACAGAAGAATCAGAGATCAAATTGCCAACATCCACTGGATCATGGAGAAAGCAAGGGAGTTCCAGAAACACATCTGCTTCACTGACTACATGAAAACTGTGACTGCGGACCACAACACACTGTGGGAAACTCTCCTCAAGAGGTGGGACACCAGACCCCTGACCTGCCTCTTGAGGAATCTGTATGCGGGTCAAGAAGCGACAGAACCAGACACAGAACAGACTGGTTCAAGATTGGGAAAGCAGTAGAACAAGGTTGTACACTGTCACTCTGCCTATTTAACTTCTATGCAGAATACACCACGTGAAATGCCAGGCTGGATGAATCACAAGCTAGAATCAAGACTGCTGTAAGAAATATCAACAACCACAGATATGCAAATGATACCATTCTAATGGCAGAAAGCAAAGAGGAACTGAAAAGCCTCTTGATAAGGGTGAAGGAGAGAGTGAAAAAGCTGGCTTGAAAGGCGACATTCAAAAAGCTTAAGATCATGGCATCCAGTCCCTTCACTTCATGGCAAATAGAAGGGGAAAAAGTGGGAACAGTGACAGATATCATTTTCTTGGGCTCCAAAATCACTGTGGATCGTGACTGCAGCCATGAAATTAAAAGATACTCGCTCCTTGGAAGGAAGGCTATGACCAACCTAGACAGCATATTAAAAAGCAGAGACATCACTTTGCTGACAAAGGTCTGCAACTGATGAAGGTCAAGGTGGTATCAGCTGGGCTGACTCTACCAACGCTATTCCCAATTTCATGTCTTCAAAATTACTACCTCCTGCCATTTCCAGTGGGTTTCCTATAATCCCTCTTCTTTCCCAGAGCTGGTGTCCTGATGGAATAACTTCAATTTGTTGAGCTATTTCTCCAATAAGGTGCTCGTAGAATTTAATGTGTGTGAGACCCGTTCTTTACGCATACCCACAGACATATACACCCTCTACCTGAAAAAGGTGACTTTATATGAGGCACAGACAGTCTATTCTTAGACATACATCCAACTCGGGTTCCTGTCACCACTATTTCTCCAACGCCCACTTCTAAGGGAGAAACATCCTCCACCTTGTCAGTCCCAGAAACAGCAAACAAGGGCTCTACAGCACTTACCAAAGATGTTTAAAACATTCTGATCACCAACAAATTATAGCAGTAAACCAGAAGAAGACCAATTATTCACCTAATGAAGGAAGAATGCAGGAAGAATGACGGAAGCACCAGAAATATTTTCTCATACGCAAGAGGGTTTTAGAGTTTCCTGCATCACAGAAGAGAAGTCTCCCAAGCTTTCTTGGTCTTAAGACCTTAATGCTGTTGCTGTTATTCAATCCCTCCGTTGTGTCCGACTCTTTGTGACCCCACGGACTGCAGCACGCCAGGCTCCTCTGTCCTTCACCAACTCCCGGAGCTCGCTCAAACTCAAGTCCATCAAGTCAGTGATGCCATCCAACCATCTCATCCTCTGTCATCCCCTTCTCCTCCTGCCTTCAATCTTTCCCAGCATTAGGGTCTTTTCCAATGAGTTGGCTCTTCTCATTAGGTGGCCAAAATAATGGAGCTTCAGCTTCAGCATCAGTCTTTCCACTGAATAGTCAGGACTGATTTCCTTCAGGACTGACTGGTTTGATCTCCTTGCAGTTCAAGGGACTCTAAAGAGTCTTCTTCAACACCACAATGCAAAAGAATCAATTCCTCAGAGTGCAGCCTTCTTTATGGCCCAGCTCTCACATCCATACATGACCACTGGAAAAACCACAGCTTTGACTAGACAGACCTTTGATGGCAAAGTAATGTCTCTGTTCTTTAATACACTGTCTAGGTTTGTCATAGCTTTTCTTCCAAGGAGCAAGTGTCTTTTAATTTCATGGCTGCAGTCACAGTCCACAGTGATTTTGGAGCCCAAGAAAATAAAACCTGTCACTGCTTCCATTGTTTCCTCATCTATTTACCATGAAGTGATGGGACCAGATGCCATGATCTTAGTTTTTTGAATGCTGAGTTTTAAGCCAACTTTTTCACTCTCCTTAATGTTGATGTTAGGGGGTTATTTTTTGTTTAAAAAATGCAAATTTCCTAAAAGCACTTCTGCTATCTTATTAGTTCCCCAATACTTCAGTGCACAATGCTAGGTGTGAAACCACCTGAACAGGCTGCCCCAGTTCCTCCCCTCACGGCACTTACAGTGGAGTGGGCGGTGCAGACAGTGGCCAGTTCAACAGCATGAAGCAAAGGCTTCTGCTCAACGAGAGGGGAGCCATGGAGGGGGTGGATTCAGGTGGTCACAGGTACTTTCCTGGAGAGAGCTGTGTCTACTCTGAGACCTCTGAAAGGATGAAATGGATGGAGCCATCTGAAGATGTGGTGGGAAGGAGGTTGGAGGGGAGTAGGGGCAATGATGAGTGCTCTGAGCAGAGGGAACAGAAAATTCAGAGGCACAGAGAGCGGTTGTACACACACACAGCTCAGGGGCTGGGGGAAGCTAGACAGGAGGAGGGGTCCCCAGGCCACGCAGGGAGCTTGGACTTGACCACAAGAGCACTGAAGAACTTTAAGTCAGATACACAACTTGACAACTAGTGCTCTGATTGTGTTATAGGGAAGGGATGAGCAAGACCAAAACTGGAGTTGAGGGGAAGGGCAAGCGGGCCGCTGGGATGATCTAGGCAAGAGGGTCTGTGACGGGCTCCAGGGTAAAGGTGGCATCATGAAGAGAAATGGACGGACTGCAGAGCCACTGAGGAGGTGGAGGATGTAGGAGCTGGGGACTATGTGGATCTGTGACTCAGAGCTGCTGGACGGTTTGTGTGTCCTTCATTTAAATGAGGAATAAGCAAAGACAGAGGTGCTTTCTGACCACTGTGATTTTAAGGAATGTGTGGAATTGCCGGATGGTCTCAGCAAAGCTCAGCAGAGCCCAGAAGGCAGGAGATCTGAGAAGGATCAGCATAGAGATGATAATTAAATTGACAGTATCACCCATGGAGAGAGAGTACAGGAGAGGGAAGGGAGTGAAACACCAAAGACGAACACATTTAAGGAATGGGTGGGGGCGGGGGAGGGACAAGGGGAAAGGGAAGAAAAAGAACCACCACCATCACTGCTCATGAGGAAACTAGGCAGCAGTGGCTGAAGAAACCAAAGAAGATCCGACCCAAAAGAGGAGTGGGCTTTCAAGAAGGAAGGAGTGGTCATCAGTGTCAGACAGTGCCTGAAATGAATGAAAGAATATGATCTTGATAAAGAAGTCTTTGGTGACCTTGACAGGTGAGGGTTCTGTGGGCCATGGGGTGTAAGCCAGGTTGCAGGGGCTGCAAAATGATAAGCAGTGAGGAGATGAAAGCAATATGGTCAGCAAGGATTCCTATTTTTCAAGCAAATGGCCAGAGGGGTCCATGGGATCAAGGGAGATCCTCATAAAGAAGAAACTTAATCTGTTCAGATGCTGATGGGAAAGAGCCAGAAGAGAAAGAGAGCTTGAAATCCAGAGGGAGGAGAATGGATAAAGCACATTTCTTGAGAGGTGGAAAACTGAGAGTAGTGTTGGGTTGAAAGGCTGCAATTAGGAGAAAAGGCATCTCCATCTCAAGCATCAAGAAGGAGAATGGGAAGCAACAGAGCAGACAAGTTTCTAGGTTAGGCGACTAACCTTTGAGCTCTTATTTTATTTGCAAGCTCCAAAATCCAAACCTTATATGGTGCATAGTTTAAAGATAACACAAAAAGGGATGAACAAAAAATGCCAGAATGACTTCCGTGTAACTTTATACATGGACAGTTTTTTGTTTTCACCATTTAAAACTCGCACTGCCATTCTAAATCCAAAAAAAAAAAGAGTACCTTTAAATATATGCGTCTACAATGTATTTCCATGCCAATCTCTTTGAACTGTCAGAAAACTAAACACAGGAATTCTGGGCGTGACGTTTCAACAGAACAAGGTATTCGAGATGAATGTGCTCTCCAGACTGCTGACGTTGAAGCCTGTAAATCTTTGACTATTGATCAAATTCTGCCACAATTCAGTGATCCTCCTAAATGCTACTGAATTTGATGGTGGCTGTCAGCTGTAGTACCAGGCATCCCAGCTGCTCACCTGTACAGGAAGGTGATTCATTCAGCATTACTTCTCAAAAACAACCCTTTAATAAACACAAACAAAATGTTTTGAAAAGAAAGAAATGCTCACAATTACCTTAATTCCAATTTTAATCCACTGTCTACACAAATTAGAATCAACTCAAGGATGCCAAGCAAATCCAGATGACCTGGACGAACCCACACTTCTGCCGACTAAGAGCCATTGTTCAACAAGTTTATTTTGACTTATTTCTGGATTAGTAGCTGAATTTCAGATTAAAAATGCTAGAAGCATATTCATGGGCTAGGAGGTGTGTTAAAAGTACAAGAAAGCTCTTTTTGTCTGAAGGCAAAGGACTGAGAAGCCCTTTAGAACACTCTGATTTCTTCTAATTGGTCTCTTTCCAAACAGCCACAGAATTCCTCTCAATTCACTTACCCCTCATCCTCCTCAAAAAAAGCCTAATTTAGTTGTTAGAACTCAGCTACTTTTGTTTCAATACTACCCCAAATTCCTTCCATCAAACTGTGGCAGAAAAGGAATTCAACCGGAATTCACATTCGTTTTTAATTCAAGTTCAAGAAATTTCGATGGATACCATGTTGGGTGTACTCATTGTTTATGGTTCTGTTCTTAAGTCATTCTCGAAAATTTTTGAAACTATATTTTTAACTTCGAAAAGCATGTTCTGATTTTGTACTCTTTAAAATACAGAAACAATGTATCACCAGAGATTTTTATCCTTAGCATCCTGGCAGAGGGTTGAAACACTGTTATTGGCTGAGAGGTTTGGGAGTTCATGTTGGCTTCAAATAAATCTGAATAAAACACTTCTATTATGTGCTCAGAGAAAGTAATTACAACGGTGCCAGCCCTTCATCATCAGGATTCAAAGCCTCTAAGACTCAAGTTAAGAGTACACAAACGAAGAAGAATTTTAAGAAGGAAAATAACTTGAAAATGGCTCTGTACCACAATCTGGCAATGGTGCCCTTGAAGTACTAAAATAAGAAGAATGCAACAAGGAGAAAGAGAAACAACACCCTTCACCTCACACTCCTGCTGCTTCTTTGCAAAGAGTTGTTTCATCTGACCTTCAGAGTATTCGGCACCAAGATGCAAAGAGAAATAGCTGATATGGGGCTCTGATTCCTGCCGTGCCTGAGACTACTTCAAAAATATTTCAGAAACAACATAACACTGTTATTTCCCAATCCTGACTTTAAATGAAACCATGCCTTGCAGAGACTTGTAGATGAATTATTTTGGTCAAACAGAGTTTAGTGTCCATAATTTTAAAATGTGCTTGGAAACGTTTATAAGTATCAGCAGACTCCTAAGTAACAAGAGAATTATGAAATATGAAGAATTAACTGAATTTTTTAAAATGTATTTATTTTAATTGGAGGATAATTACTTCACAATATTATGATGGCTTTTGCCATACATCAACATGAATCGACCACAGCTATACACATGTCCCCCCCTTCCTGAACCTCCCCCTCCCCTCCCACCTCCCTCCCTACCCTATCCCTCTGGGTCGAAATGAGCTGAATTTTAACGCTTAGAACCTATTGTACCTAATCTATCATCTCAGCCTCCTGCCAACTTTTCCAACTCATATGCTCTAGCCTGTGTTTCAAAATCACCCCTGTCCTCTGCTCTCAGCCTACCTTCCTTCGTCTTAGCCTCGTCCAGCCTCCACATGAATACTGTAAGCCAATTTGTCCACCGACTGGCCTAGAACACTGCCCTCTCATCCACACATAGGTGACAAGATTATTTCTGGTCGCTCCCTTGCTCCCTGGGGAGGGTTCCATTCCTGGGCCTTCTGAGCTATTGCACAGGCAGCAGGAAGGGTCTTTTCTGCCTCATCTGCCCGCTCCTGAGCTTTCCTTTTGACCCAAGGAAGGAAAAAATCCACCAAACACTTGGCAAATTTAAAGCTAAGAAGCAGGCTGATCTATGTAATAAAGGGCTGGGGGTAAGGAAAGAGCCTACAGCCTAGAGAAAATCCACCTGGCAGCAGGGAAAATGGGGAGGAAAGGAAGGAGAGATTGTGAGAAGTGCTAATGTGGAACGTGAGTTGGATGTCCTTCAAGAGATGCAAGTGAAAGTGGAAATTCCTGTTAAATATACTTTTGTAGCTAGGACATGGAAGCAACCTAGATGTCCATCAGCAGACAAATGGATAAGAAAGTTGTGGTACATATACACAATGGAATATTACTCAGCTATAAAAGGAACACATCTGAAGGATAACTGTTGCAATAATAGCAGAGGGTCGGGAAAGGCAAATGCATCTAAACAATTCTGCCAATTTTTCTTTGGGATATAACTGATACACACACACACATAAAATTGGAAAAGATCTTGATGCTGGAAAAGACTGAGCACAAGAGGACAAGAGGGAGACAGAGGATGAGATGGTTAGATATCATCACTGACTCAATGGACATGAACAAACTCCAGGAGATGGTGCAGGACAGAGGAGCTGCAGTGTGCTGCAGTCCATGGAGTCACACAGAGTCGGACATGACTTTACGAGTGAACAACAAATAACTGAGATACAACACTGTGTTACAAAGATATTTTAAATGAATTCAGTTATTTAATAATCTCCCAGTAACATTTAATTTTAAAGCCCTTTTAATGCTCTTAAAATTTTAATTATAAAGTACAAGGAAATGTACTTTGGAAATCTGAACATCACATTTGAACCCCTAGTGGATACTTCACTGGGTTTCCTCTTATCCTCAGATAAGGCTGGCTTCCTGCAGAGAGACCCTTAGAGGAAAAGAGTCTCCTCCTCCCCTTTGCTGCAGCATCCCGTGTGTCTCGGCCGTCCTCCTCGGGCAAATAATTCTCAAGGCTCCTGCTCTCAACCTGTGTGGCTCCCACTGCTGGAAGACCTCCCTTTCACGGAGCCCTCCTGAAACTCCTACCCACTGGTCTAACTCTGTCCGAAGAATAAAGGCAGAAAGTCTTTTGGTTCAACTAATTCCAAATGGCTATCATCCCAGGGATTTTGTCTATGTGGATAAATACATTAATTCAAAGCACAACATTCACACTGATAAACACTTACTTAAAATACGGCCCTCCAAACAAGACAAAGCAGTCCGCATTCAGTCAAGCAAGCCCAGAGTCTCATTTACTATCTTCCTCCACTCTATATACTTATTCTTCTTGTTTTAATAGTTACCTCCACCATGCCAACACAATGCACAGAGCTCCTCTGGGCCTGGCCCCTTGGTGTCTCTCAGCACATCTCCCACTGCCTCTTTACACCCTTGCTCTGCACTGAGTTTTAATTTCCCCAGAACTCTGTGCCTCTTACTGCTCCAGGCTTTCTGCATTGCTGTCTCTTCTTTCCATGAACTTACTCTTTCTCCTCTTTGCCCAGAGAGCTCCCAGTCCTCCCTGACATCCTCCGGCAAGCTAAATTAGGTCACCCTATCGCCTGTGCTCACAGCACTCTATCTTTGCGGCACTTTTTCTTCCTCATAATTCTATGCAACTGCTTGGATGGATATGTTTTACTCCTTGTGATGGGTTGAACTGTGCTTAATCTATTAAAAAGAGAGGGGAAAAAAAAAAAAAAAAGATACGTTGAAGTCCTAAACCCTTGTCCCTTATTTGGTGACTTTATTTGAAAACAGGGTCTTCACTAATGTTATCAGACTCAGGTGAAGTCATTAGGGTGAGTCTTAACCCAATATCAGAGGTGTCCTTATAAGAAGAAAATGCTGTGTGAAGACACAAATGCACGGGAAGAATGCCATGTGATCACAGAGGCCGAAACTGGAGTGATGGAGCTGCAAGCCTAGACACACCAAAGACTGACGGCCAGCACCAGAAGCCACAGGCGGCAGAGAGGGGTTCTTCCCTCCAGGTTTCAGAGAAGCACGGCCCTGCTGCCTCCTCGAGTTGGGCTTTCAGTTTCCAGAAATCTGAGCCAAGACATTTTTTGTTATTTCTTGTTTTGTGTTTTAACTTGGCTATGCTGGGTCTTGGTTGCAGCATGCAGGATCTAGTTCCCTGACCAGGGATCGAACCCAGGTCCCCTGCACTGGAGTCGCTGAGCCTTAACCACTGGACCACCAGGGAAATCCCCATTTTTTGTTATTTTAAGCCACCTAGTTTGTGGTACTTTTTAACAGCAACCCTCAGAAACCAATACATTCCTTTACACTAAGTTTCTGGAAAGCAGGGTCTGTATTTTATCGATTTGCTGCATTCCCAGTGTACTCCCAGTGAGGAACAGAGGACAGCTGTCAGTACACACATGTTCACTGAATGAATGCCCCATCCTTTGTTTGCAGTCAGCTAAAAGCTTCAGGTCTTTTTTTCTCA
The DNA here is from genome assembly GCF_019320065.1 of Cervus canadensis. Taxonomy (NCBI): domain Eukaryota; kingdom Metazoa; phylum Chordata; class Mammalia; order Artiodactyla; family Cervidae; genus Cervus; species Cervus canadensis. The sequence goes on from NC_057416.1 coordinate 18,281,031, forward strand.
GACATCTACATAGACTGTCTTCATGATTCCATTTTGTTTCACTGATTATTTTCAAGCCTCAGTTCAGAACTTTAAGTTTCATATTATTTGGGATTCTATCTAACACAAATCTATCCATCAGAGTATCAAGCATCTTACCTATCTTCATGTCACTGCAAATTTAACCAGCATGACTCCTATCCTGATCCAAGCAAATGATAAAAATGTGAGAGGGTGAAGGACAGAGTACCATGGCACGCCACCACCAATGTCCCTCCAAGCCATTATCGACCCATTCATCAACAATTTCAGTATATTGTGCAAACAACTAGAGACCCACATTTCTCTCCAGCTTAGCCCAAGGTTATCACAACACATGATATTAAATGCTTTGCCAAAATGCGAATTATCATGCTTAAACTTTTAAAATCCACCATTCTCGTAACAGGTTAAAAAGTGGGTATGGAGTTTGTTAGGCATAACTGTTCTTGGTGAACTCACGATGCCTTGTGGGAAGTGGTCACTTTTTTCCCAAGAATGAACCACACAGTCCTAGAATTTCGCTGATGAACTGTATCCAGCTCCCTGATTTGTGGTTTCTAGGATCTGCACTGGTCTCTGTTTTGAAGACAAGGGTCACTGCTTCTTTCCTTTCTGTGCTCCCTTTCGTGTAGTACAGGGCGCCTCCAAGATGACAGATGTTCACTCCAGACTCATATCCACAAATTATTTTAATATTGCAAGATGTACTTCATCCAGGTCTGAAACTGTGAGCTACTTTTTGTTGTTGTTGTTTTGTGAGCTAGATTAAAGCAGCTGCATTCTTTCTTACCCATTTGGGCCTCAGCCTCCCTTTTGGGTATCTGTTCTATCTTCTTTTCTTCTCAGAGAGCCAACTTTCTCCTAAACACAAAAGCACCTCTGCCTTCATCTACCGCTACCATTCCAAGGTCTGCTTTTCTTCTCCTTCCTGATTAAATACTTCATAAAGATTCAGCTCAAATGTTCCCGTGCTCTTTTTCACAGATTCATACGTTGTTCCCACATCTTTGAAGCCTGAGCCCCTCGAATTCCGGTGACAATCACCATGAGCCTTCCTGGTGCCTGCCATTCTCGGTCCTCACACTGAGTACTTCTGACTAGGATTCTGATTGTACAGTTGTCCACAGGTATCCTCAGGGGACTGGCTCCAGGGCCAGCCACAGCTACCCAAATCCACAGATACACGAGTCCCATAACCCACCCTGCATATTCACAGGGTCCCTGTTCTTGGGTTCAGCATCCATAAGTGTAGAGGGCCAACTCTACTTGCACTGTCTTCTTTCTAAACAGGATTACCTGTTAGGGTTACACACAGGCCATGGGACACCCCAGGTGGCTCAGAGGTAAAGAACCCACCTGCCAATGCAGGAGACATAGGTTCGATCCCTGGGTCAGGAAGATCACCCGGAGAAAGAAACAGCAACCCACTCCAGTATTCTTACTTGGAAAATCCCATGGACAGAGGAGCCTGGCAGGCTACAGTCCAGGGGGTCACAAAGAGTCAGACATGTCTGAGCAATTGAGCAGCACAGTCCATGAAATTATTTTCATATTTTCTCTTGAGTATTTTTAAATACATAGACTGAGTCTGCTAGATGGTCATTAGGAAACGTTCTAAGGTTTAAGCAAATGATTTCCATGTCACCAAAAGACACACATTTTATGAATATTACCAAAAAAGCAGAGCTTGTGCAAATTCTCGAATGCCCTAAACTCTTACTACTCAGCTTCTCTATTTTATTTATCTAACGTCAACAAAGACCAAGTTTGTTTAAGAATCTTTCACAGGAAGGTTTCAACGAATCCTGCTTGCGGGAAGGTCGCTGTTTGCAACCAGCGAAATGTTTCATCATCTTCAGCCCTCACACCAACCAATTGCTTGATGTCCTCTGAACACAAGCTCACATGCACTCAGTCCCTCCCAGAGCACACAGAACGCAGGATTCTACCATGATCATTAGAAGGTAAGCAGTTCATTGACGAGTCAAATCTGGCAAACAAATCCTTCTGGATTATCACTTCCGCCTTCCTCTGGACTTGCCACACGCCTACAGTTCTCCAAACTCATATCTGTGTAGTGTCCTTTTTCTAGGACAGCTTTCTGTGGGCGTAAAGATAATTTACTGAGGCATCTGAAAAAAAAATGCAACAAATACTAATAACTAAATCGCAATTTTTGGCCACTTTCTTGTTTCATATTCTAGAGCCTGTTTATTTGGCTTTTAAAAAGACTTCTAAACACCTCCTTTTTCCTCAAATAGAGAAATGCTTCTAACCAAAATATTATTTCTAATGGGGCAGACCAAGGGCCTAGCACATTGAAAGCACTCGGTGAAGGATACTATTCAGCTTGAAAAATTAAAGCAAACTTCTCTGGTGGGCTGAAAGGATCACAGCATAAATGGAGCAAAAATGCGGGGGCGGGGAGTACACAGAAACATGGTTCCATGCTGGGACACAACTTTATCTAGGTGCGGGGAGAGTCTACTTCTGAGTCATCTTTGATCCTTGCCCCAATCAATAATTTTTGGTAATTTTTCCACTTCCAAAAAAGTGTTACCGCTGTACACGGCCAAGTAAGCGCAGGACGACTGAACACGTACGCTAAGACCTTGTTCCTGGTCGCACACTGGGCTCTGCGAAGCTGAGAACCCAGGCTCTATCTCAGGTGTCCGTGTGCGCGCCCATCACATGTGTGCCCAGGTAACCATAGGAGGTGTTGCAGACAAACATCTGAGAAAATACGGTAGGACAGAGGAAGGATCCTGCCCCCTCCTGACCAGCTACCAGGGTGGCAAAGCAGCGCAGACAGCACTCAGGCCCAGCACCCAGGCCCAGCCCTGCTTCTCTGCGGCCAGCAAGGCTTCTCACCTCTCGGGGCCCCGGCAGACCCTGGATCCTTTGCATCCCCTTGCCTAAGAGGTTGTGTTGCTACCACCACAACAGTCTTCAGGGCACAGTCTCAGTGATATTCTGTGGCTTCAGTTAAAAGGAATCCCAAACGCAATTTCCCTGAGCATGGCCACTGGGTCCTATCTCCTGAAAGAAGGCCCCAGCAGAAAGGGGGCAGATGAAAGCACTAAGAAACGCATCCTCATATGTGGGTTTCATTTTGTCCTTTCTTAACCGGCTACCCATTAGCCCCTGCATCATTCTGGGCAGGGACACAAAGTAAAAAAGCCAGGCTTTCTTCAAGGCTTCTCGAGCCTTCCTCCTCAGCCAAGCGTCTCCCCGCACCCTCTGGAAACGAGAGCCGTGCTGCCGGAGGGACCCCTCGTCCCACTGGCGTCACCTCTGGGCTGTGTTCTCAGCGAGCAGGTCCGGCCCAGGGTCCTGGGCCCCTGGATGGGCGGCGATTCTGTGGGGGTCTGACAGCAGAAACCCCTCCGTGTGAGTCCTTAACCAAGAAGCTGACAAGCTAACAGGAGGGAAACAGTGTGCTAGAGTGAAACATGGAGAAATGATCCGCATCCTGCCAAATTAATCTGGTGTGAATTATTTCCAGCCCTACACAGCCCCTTTCCCGTCAATCACAGAGAACAAACACGGGCCAGCCGCAAGTTCTTCTGTGTGTGGGGAGAAACAGAAAGCAAGTCAGATCTTGCCTAAATTCTATAAGGACTTCTCTGCATTTTTTCTGAAGTGTAAATATGTTTTTGACCTCCCTCTCATCAAAATGATACAATTTCATATTTGGAGTATGTTTTTCCTAGAAGGGAAGGACTGTAAAAATCTCAAGGAGTACAAAAAAGATAAAGAGGGGGAAAATATAGTTATCTGGCATATATTAGCCTAATCAATAATGTCAACAAACTAGTAAGAGTAAATACCATCATGGTACTATGTGTTTTCTTTCGAACTCAAATTGTATCTAAAAAATGCTAAGCCTGAAATAGGTTTATAGCGGGTCATTTCGGTAACATTCATTTTGACTCCAGGTTAAAAATTTAAGTAACCTTAAAACAGGTAACAATTGATTTGCTTTGAAGATATTTTAAATTTTTATATAGCATTTCTGTGGTCACAAATCAACCATGGAGTATAAAATAAACATAATACTCTACCAAATATATATCCTCTTTTTTCAAAGACCTGGAATTTACAAATAAGAAAACACTAACACTACTGCCTATGGCGACTTCATTTCTTTTTGTAGTGGGGGACTTCTAACACGCTTGGTTACCTCAATTAAAAATTTCTGTGAACACCCTTCTTATTGCTATAACCTCAGTTCATTCATAGTTCTCACTTCACAGGAGCTCAATTATTCCTTCCTGCAATTCAGACACCTCACTTCCAACCAAATTCAGTTCAGTTCAGTTCAGTCGCTCAGTTGTGTCCAACTCTTTGCGACCCCATGAGTCACAGCATGCCAAGCCTCCCTGTCCATCACAAACTCCCAGAGTTTACTCAAACTCATGTCCATCGAGTTGGTGATGCCATCCAACCATCTCGTCCTCTGTCATCCCTTTCTCCTCCTGCCCCCAATCCCTCCAAGCATCACGGTCTTTTCCAATGAGTCAACTCTTTGCATGAGGTGGCCAAAGTACTGGAGTTTCAGCTTCAGCAGCAGTCCTTCCAATGAACACCCAGGACTGATCTCCTTTAGGATGGACTGGTTGAATCTCCTTGCAGTCCAAGGGACTCTCAAGAGTCTTCTCCAACACCACAGTTCAAAAGCATCAATTCTTTGGCACTCAGCTTTCTTCACAGTCCAACTCTCACATCCATACATGACCACTGGAAAAACCATAGCTTCGACTAGACCAACCAAATTACAAACTCTTTATCTCATCATCCACAGTCCAAACTATGACCCAACCTGTGTTTCCATCCTTCTCTTCTTTAGGATTAAATCAGTTAAGGCAAGTAAAGTGCTTAAAACAGTGCCTGACACACAGGAGGTGCTCAATAAATGTGAGCTATTCCTATTATTCCTCTTCTCTTTCCCTTCTTGCCCCCCTCCCATTCCCTTACATTCTATCTTACTTTGGTCAAAGAGAAGTGTGTGTTTTTTTGCCAAGAGATCTCCCACTTTTCAGAGTTCTTTGCTCACTCTGTTTCCCCATCAAGAATGCCTTTCAAGCCTCAATCTCTGTTTGTATCGGGTTGGTTAAAAAGTCTGTTTGGATTTTTCTGTAACATCTTATGAAAATCCTGAATGAACATTTTTGGCCAACCCAATACATATCCCTTTACTCCTTTCTCAAGATCCTTTTCAAATCCTGCCTTCCTCATAAAACTTCCTCATGATTCCCTCAAGCAGAAGAGACCCCTCTTTCAAAAGCCCGTTATGGTCTGTTGACACATCCATGTCTCTGGATGGCATTCATCATCTGTGCCCTGATTGGCGCATTACATGTATTTGGCTTATCACCCCATTCCCCAACACATATGCATGTGATAAGCCTGCAAGGCAGAAACTTTGTTCTGTGTTTCATCACATAACCCCTTTGGGAATTACCACACATGCCTGAACTGAAAAAGATGCTAAAATATGTTTAATTTTCTGAGGTGAAAGTCATTTCTGTCGAGAAAACCAAAGTTAACAGAGGTGAAATATCAGCTGGCATGTAACAAAGTCAGGCCACAAAATCAAGTCTGACTCTCCACAGTAAGATGTACTATAGGCGTGAGCCTTTCAGAAGCAAAGGAATAAAGTCTCACAATGTTTCTGCTTTGTTACTGCTGCTGACGTTTTGGCGGCTCTGTGCCATCTAAGGAGACAAGTGTGAAGCGTGTCCTTCTGCCGGAGCTCAGGGTTTCCATGCTCGCTGTCTCCTGGACCGAGGAGGCAGTGCTTGGACGAGCAAAGAGCTCACCAACGTGTCCTGCTAGTGAAGCCCGGGCAGTTCCCTGCCAATAAATAGTCCAGTTATGAAGCACACATTCTAAACTGAGATGAAATACTATCTAGAGCATGCCTTAAGGAAAGAAACTTGTCGCCATGGCTTGGTTAAAAGCCAAGGTTAGCTAACAGTTACATCATGCAGCTCAAGATAGCTTGCTGAAGAGAACCTCAGAACGACAGAGCTATGGGATACTGCTCCTTTAGTTTAGTTTTCCCCTTGCAGGGGAAAAAGAAAAAAAAAGGAGTAAACACTCGAGACTATTCTCTGGAGAGAAAAAAAAAAAAAAACCCATTGAAAGAGAACTTCATTTATAAGCAAGGCCATTTACCACAGGCTCTGGGAAATGAAAATAAAAAGTAATCACTGGGGTCACTCATTGCTCTATTATGTTCTGGGCACTTGACATACATTATTTAATCCTCACAACCACCTCAGAGGAACCGCTGTCCCATTCGCAGGTGGTGAGACTGAGGCTCAGAGGTGTTAAGCAACTTGCTCAAAATCGCAGAGCTAGATATGAGGCCAAGTTCTGCATAGCTCCAAAGCTCATGCCCTTTTCTTTCTCTGCCACATAACCACTTCTATATGAAAAAATGCAAGATTCCAGCTGCTCCCAGGATCCTGGCAGACCATCTAAGACCCAGCCCATGATGAAGGGCAGCACCCAGATATCAAAACTGTATCTGGCAGGCTTTGGAATTTTAAAAACCTCATCTCATCTCCAGTAGTGTTTAACCTTCCAAATTCATGAACCACTACTACCTTAAGATTGAAAGTGTAATAGTTATTAAAATTTAAGCACTGGGGAGATTTTGCAAGGACCATTGAACCAGAGATGTATCATAACTTATGTCTGTATTTAAATTCTAACATATATTAAAACTCATTACTTCTAGCTACAAAAATTTCCAACAATCTCATAAAAGAAGGCTTCCTGCAAATTTTACGATTTTTATAAGAACATGCAACATTTTCTGAAACACTGTATTCATTTTGCAATTTATCTAGTTCATTCCTTATCCATCTCTTGGGTTCTCAAATATCTCAGATCCTTAGTTCTTCTCATATGTCTGAATTCAAAACATATCCCAGAACAAATAAAGTCTTAGGCCCTGCAAATCACATCTTTCATGTTTTCATTTTGCTTAGATTTTATTTCAAATGGCTTCTGATAATATCAGAGACCTTTCTCTCCTATTACCAGAAGTTCTTCTGTGGTCTCATTTTGTGCCTGGAAATAAATTGGTATAATTCGGTAGAAGTCAACATTATTTTCTCAGTCCACAGAAGGAATCTGTTTGAAGGCATGGAAAGGGAGAAACAAGCAGAGATACTATAATTCTTACTTAATACATCATTTTAAGTTTTCTTTTTTTTTTTTTCCAGTGGGTTTTGTCATACATTGATATGAATCAGCCATAGCATTTTAAGTTTTCATATAGGTTTTTCCAGTAGTCATGTACAGATGTTTGAGAGTTGGACCATAAAGAAGGTGCCTAAGAGTTGATGCTTTCAAACTGTGGTGCTGGAGAAGACTCTTGAGAGTCCTTTGGACAGCAAGGAGATCAAACCAGTCAATTCTAAAGGAAATCAACCCTGAATATTTGTTGGAAGGACTGATGCTAAAGCTGAAGCTCCAACACTTTGGCCGCCTGATAGGAAGAGCCAACTCACTGGAAAAGACCCTGATGCTGACAAGACTGAAGGCAAGAGGAGAAAGGGGCGACAGAGGATGAGATGGCTGAACAGCATCATCGACTCAACAGACATGAGCTTCAGTGAACTCCAGGAGATGGTGACGGACAGGGTAGCCTAGCATGCGATAGGCCACGGGGTCACAAAGAGTCAGTCATGCCTGGGTGACTAAACAGCAACAGTAAAAAGAGTAAGACACCACCCAATTCCAGGCAGCACACCCTACCTAACAGTGTTCCAACACATCAGCAGCTGCCTTCCAAGAAAGGTGTCAGGTTACTGTCATTTTAAACAGAGGACACATGATTCAGAATGATTCAGAAATGTGGGGAATCAGGTTTAGTTAAAAGGGTGTTAGCTAAATTACTTGGTCTGCCAACTCAGGTTCTATTATTTAAAGATACAATTTCTTTTTTTATGACTAAGTTTCTCATAATTTTCTGCATAGGTATAAACCAATAGTCAGATATTAGGTAGTTATTTTATACCAAAGTCCACCTTGCCATAAACCTCCCATGCCTCACCTTCCAAAAGAGTGATAATCATGTAAGTTCACAGTGACTAGGGAAGAAACCCACAAGGTATATCCTCATGATATAGATGGGGTATTGCAGTCTTGTTGTTCAGTCGCTCAGTCATGTCTGACTTGTTGCGACTCCACAGACTGCAGCACGCCAGCTTCCCTGTCCTTCACCGTCTCCTGGAGTTTACTCAAACTCATGTCCATTGAGCCAGTGATGCCATCCAACCATCTTATCCTCTGTCATCCCCTTCTCCTCCTGCCTTCAACCTTTCCCAGCAACAGGGTCTTTTACAATGAGTCCAATTACAGCATTACATATCCATTACTCAGATCAAATAAATATTGATTTGGTAAACTCTTAAATTTAAAGGTTCACTGTGTACAACAAATCTATTTTTGCATTAACAACTGCAATTCCTCTTTCTCTCCCCTTCCCCTTGTACTCCTATATGGAATGTTTAATTCTGAGTAGCAGGTAATACGACGTCAACCAATGTAACTATCTATCACATATAAGACAATCTTCCACAAAACCAGAAGAGCTCTATCATTCACCCACTTTGCCCAGAAAATCACAATATTAAATGCTGGGAATATTCAGATCACACACAAACAGAAGATTTTTTTTCTTTCTCATGCCAGCAAAATGTATCAGTCTCCACTATCTTTATCCTCATTACTGTTATGCTCCCAAAATTTAAGGAAGCTGTGATTCATAATTTTAAAAAATATCAATAGAATCTGTTTGGAGATGAGGCTTTAGTTGATAGTTTCCAGTTGAATATTTTTGGCTGAATGAAAGGATAGTGAAGCAAGCCTAAGAGATGAATGTGAGATCCAAGCAACAGGGAACCCTTTTCATTCAACCCTTGAGTTTTGCTTCCACTCCGAGTATCTTTAAGAGAGTAGGGAAATCTGGAAAACCTGAAAATGTAGGTCATTCCAGAATCAGATAGTTGCAGGGAGTAAAGTCCCATCAATAGCTGCTATATGAGTATTTCCCAACCTCTTTCTGTGTGTCCTTTTAAGAAAGGAAAATACGTTTGGAATTGCTATACATGCCAAGGTTCTGACATATTTAAAGAGATCTAGAATACAAATATGGGTTTACTGGGCTGCAGTCTCATTCCACAATGCAACATTCTCACAATGTCAGCAACTCTGCTCAGTTCTTTTTGCCTCTTGACTTCTTAAAAATAATTTTTATTGGAGTCTAGTTGATTTACAGTGCTGTGTTAGTTTCTGCTGTAGCAGAGCAATCAGTTATACATACACATATATCCACTTTTTTTCAGATTCTTTTCCCATACAGGTCATTACAGAGTATGGAACAGAGTTGCTTGTGCTATACAGTAGGTCCTCATTTTATACATAGTGTAGTGTATGTGTGTATATATGTCAATCCCAAACTCCCAATTTATCCCTCCCCACCCTCCTCCCTTGTAACCATGCTTGTTTTCTACATCTGTGATGCTATTTCTGTTTTATAAGCCAGTTCATCTGTACCATTTTTTTTTTTAGATTTCACATATAAGTGTATATGACATTTGTCCTGACTTGCTTCACTCAGTACTAGGCAGTCTCTAGGTCCATCCATGTTGCTGCAAATGTCATTATTTTGTTCTTTTTTATGGCTGAGTAATATTCCATTGTACATATGACCTCATCTTCCCTATCCATTTCTCTGTTGCTTGGTTCTTTTTGTTTTATCAGTCATTCTTCCCAGCTCCCAGTGCATGTTTTGGGGCATGTAGTGTTTTTAAAATTGATTGCTCTCTAGTTCACCACAGTTCTCAACCATTCCTTACTATGTTGCACTAACCTGTTTTACTCATTTGTATTACATGCTTGGACCTGGGGAATTGGGACCCAATCAACGGGAGACCCTGTGAGGTCAAGTGTGCCTCACGAATGTGCACGGCTGCTCTGCTCCCAAGTAGTTCTACAAGGACAGCTCACACACTCTTGCAGGGAAAACCAAGACTAGTATGTGTCTTTGATATTTACATGCTCTCTGTGAGTTGAGATAAGCTTTGGATTTTCCTTTCTGAACTATGCTGTTATACAGATGTATTGGGGATTAAGTTGTTAACAACAAAATGCTGTTTTCTCCACTTATAGATAGTCTCAATATTTTGCCTTTAAATATGAACATTTGTCATTTATGATGCCAGTTAGGAAATTTTTATTTTCCTTCAGCGATGTCTGCACATGTATAATCTCCAGCTCACTCTTACATACACACCTGTGTGGAATGGTTAGGCATGGTTCTGCTTGAAATGAAATGTGTAGGCTTCTTCTGAGCTAGAATCTCATGGCTTATTAAAACCAGCAATGCTGTATATTATGCCTTTAAAGACACCATGGAAAATACAACTCAGGAAATAACTGCAGTAGATGTTCTGTTGGATAGAATACTAGAGAAAAATGATTCTTCTCTGCCTTAAAACATCATTCTACCCACATCATTTTGGGGAGTGCAAAAAAGTAAGATTTTTGCACTCATTTCACTCAACAGAAATTATACTTAGTTCAATAAAATGAGCACTTTTCTTCCAATTCTTGCAAATATTCTGAATTCTGATTCATGCATACAAAGTTAGAAGTGAAATTACATAGCTCAAACTTCACTGATTTCTCTGGTCTGATATGTAATCAATTAAAATCGTATGTGATGAAATAAAGGCCCAATCCTAAAACAGAGGTCTCTTGAACTTCCAATTACTGTTGGTACCAACTACTACAGATGTTCCCGGTACCCCTCACTAGACAAGTTACCTCCACTTCACTAATACCCGCCTTAAGTCTCCATTACCTCCACTTTCCCACCACACAGAGGCATCAACTCCCAATGATGAACAGGGCTGGTGATGATGAATCAACAGAAAGTCAAATATAAGACTGCAACTGTTTATAATTCATAAAAATTAATCTGCTACTATGTCTACTAGTTCAACGAGATAAATAGTGCCTTACGCTTTCAAAGTCGCTGGAACAATTCTTTTGGGAAGCAGAGCATTCAACACAGAGTTAGCAATGCAGTAAGTATAGAAAAATAATTTACAAGAATAACTTTTAAAATTATAATGGTAGGCTGTTTGTCTTTCGCACTTCTTTTGCACTCAGTAGCAAAAAAGACCAGAATAATGTAAATATGCTATTCATTATTCAGAAAGTTCATATGATCTGTTTCAATGAGATAAAGTGCATTGTCAACAGAAATTTTATGCATAGTCTGTTCTTTTTTTGTTTGGTTCACTGAACTAAGTGCAAACCATCTGTTAGTTATGATCAGAAAAAGTAAAAATCCAAACAGATTTTTTTTTTAAAATATAGCAGGACAGCACTCCAAACAGAACTTGTTTAAAAACCACCATTTACAAGGCATAAATCCTAATGACGAGATGGTTGAAAACCCCTGTGTAGTCTTTTTATTTTTAGGTTAAGATTACATTTGGGGGCTAAAATACGCTACTTAACAAAGCTGTTCACCTCATAAACTGATCACTACTACTAAAATGTCTTATCAAATATGTTCATTTCCAAGAAATTTTAACATATAAAAACTTTTTTAAGTTAAAATTGCATTTTGATCCCCATTTCTAAAATTCCTACAACCTTAGTGTATTATAGTTACTATGACTTGCTTTTATGAAAGCAGGACGCCCTGATAGAAATCAGTGCTTCTGTTAAGTCAAGACACTCGAAATCAAGTCTTGACTCTGCCCCTAGCAGTTCTGACCTCAGATAAGTTACAACTCTTAAGATCTTAGTTTCTTAAACTATTAAAAGAAGAGTTCTAAAGTGTCATTCTCAGGAGCTTACTACCCTTCTGAATCTGCCTAGCACTGTGCTTGGCACATACAGACAGCAATGAACTCAGTAACTGTCCATGGCCAGGGGAATGGGAGATGAAACCAAAGGAAACCAAGCTTTCCTTCCAAAGCTTCGGAAACTGCCCACAAGACAGCTTTCAGTGTATTGTTAAGTTTAGAGCATGGAATACAAAACTCACTATCACAAGAGTTTCTCACCGTCTTCACAGTGGTAGAACCAAACTTCCAGGATGCTGCGCCTTAATGGTGTATGATCATCTAACGAAAAACTAATTTTTTTTTTTTTAAAGGTGAAATTCTAAGTTATCAGAGAGTTTACAACAGGCTCCAGCCCAGGACGTGTTCTCAAAGCTCTAGTACTACAAATTTTATCAACACCCACCACATTGTTTCTCCACAGCCTGGAAATGCACTTTGTGCTATTTTCTTGATGAATACTGCACACAAATCCTACTCCGCCTACACAACCACTGTGTCACAAGCATAATGCATTTAAAAGAGGATTTTAGCAACAAAACATTAAAGACCTGAACCACTTACAAAGCAAGTTTTGCAAAAGATAAGCATTTCTATACAGAAACCAACTTAAAAATTCTTTACTCTGCTTTGCTACTATATTGTGCGTGTGTGTGTGTATGCGCGCGCACGCAATTGCTCAGTTGTGTCTGACTCTTTTGTGACCCCATGGACTGTAGCCCGCCATATTCCTCTGTCCATGAGATTCCCCAGGCAAGAATACTGGAGTGGGTTGCCATTTCCTTCTCCAGGGGATCTTCCCTACCCAGGGATCGAACCTGCATCTCCTGTGTCCCCTGCACTAGCAGGCGGATTCTTTACCACTGAGTCACCTGGGAAACCCATAGGCACCTTATTAAACAAATACAACAAGTAAAAGTTTTCAGTGAGTTTATACTTTGAAAGCTAACAAGGCTCTACAGTGATATGTCTTTATTATGACCTCTTTAGTTCTATTAAACTTTATTAAATTCCAGATGTTTCCACAAGAAGATCCATGTCAGAATGATATTGAGCCATACGGTTGGATTTTAAATGTCATGCTAAAGGTGTTACAATTTTAGATAAGAAAAGAGAGCACTGATTATTCTTGTTGCTGTTGTTCAGATGATAAGTCATGTCCAATTCTGCGACCCCATGGACTGTAGCATGCCAGGCTCCATGGAGTGGGTTGCCATTTCCTTCTCCAGGGAATCTTCCCAGACCAGGGATCAAACCTGTGTTCCCTGCATTAGCAGGCAGATTCTTTACCACTGAGTCACCAGGGAAATCCAATTATCCATTCTTTTTCCTTCCCATTTGTGATTATAACTCATCAATGATCTGAGCTAAACTTAGAATCAAATTTATTTCCTGGTTCATAGGTCCTGGTCCACAGAAATCTGTGTATTTGAGAACTGGAGAGAAGAATTCTGAAAATTCTGGAGGAATTTGATGCTGTTGACAATTAAAGTCCCAAGTATGCCTTCAAGTTCAGGGAACTGCTTCCACCATGGCACACACGGGAATGGTCATCACTGGGTTGTTGTCCAAGCTCTTTAACTCAGAGCTCCCTGCGGTCACCCTGACCTCGGAGCCCTTTCTCAGTGGCCACAAGCAATGTTAAATCAATAAGGGGAGAATGTATGCCCGAGAATGCCCCATCATGCCCAAAGGCTCTCTCCTAAGATAGTTTTCCCAGGGGCTGAAATGGCTTCTGAATTTCAGGGATCTTAGTCTGGATTGCAGGAACCCTAGGTGTCCACTTGGTGAAACTCAGGGATTCTTGAACTCTCACGGGGTAGGGGCATTTTATATGCATGTGTGTGGTTTCTTCTTTCTTCTACAGAAGTATAAACTTTATCAGAATTGAAAGAATATTAATGGAAAAGTTCCTTCTCCATGTATCAAAGAACTGTAAGTAGTTCAAATACAGTTCATAAAAATTGTATGAAACTTGTCAGGAAGGCTTTCATTAGAAAAGACAGTAAGTTAATGTAATCTTTCCTTTTTCAACCTGAATCGCTTTAGTTCTCCCACATGATTCACTTGTCCAGTCCTTCAGGAGTTGCACAGTTATATTTCAGAGTCTGCTTATAAACAGCATGAACCTCACATCATAAACATTAATATGATTCTATAAAAAAGAATATGACCTTAGATTTCTCCTCCAAATATGTCTATGTAACCTTGTAATATAGATTAAAAAGCCAAAGAGAGGAAAGCAGTAACTCTGAACACCATGAAGCTCCACAGAGACTCAAGGAGGAGCCCTGCCCGCCTCTCATTCACCTCTTCAGACACATCCACACACAACACGCAGTTCATGCTCAGTGCTTACTCCAAGGGCTGAGACTCACTAAAAAACTCAGCAGGGCCATTTAATTTCAAAGGGAGAAAAAACTCTCAGGAGGTTTTAGACTTGGATGAAGGCTGTTACTCTTTGTATCAACTCCTTCCTGAAAGTCTAGATCAATGTAAAATATCAAAAATTAAAAATTGAAACAGCAATCTCACTTTGCCAGATAAATTATAGCCAACTTACCTTTGTTTTCTAGCATAGGCTGCCTTGGGACGTAGGTAAATTCCTAATGTCCCCCAAACACTCTAGAATGCTGATGAGCCCTTAGGATGGAATATCAAAGCTTACCCCAGCCTCCCGAAAAAAACATCTCCCAGACAATTGCTCAAATCACAACAGAATTAAAGAGGCCACTTAAAACTTGGCATATGGAAATACAAGTATAAAATTATGTTGTTTAATATGATCATTAGAGTAGATAAAAAATCTATACAGCATAGTCTAAAATTTTTGGATACAGGCTTTTCCCAGAGAACATCATATCAGGAAGTTTTCATGTGGACTTTTATCAGGATAAGCACCTAAGTAAATTGCCAATATCCTGTGAACTATAAGCCCCCTGCAAAAATAATAAGTACTCTTTGCTTCAAAAGATGAGGAACATTATGAGAGTGAATATAAAGGAATTTTAGGAGGAAAAAAAACCACCATCTAAAGAAAGATGTCTTTCTGAATGAAAAGAAAATTTCATTCAGTACATATGTACTCCACTTGAAGGAAAAACACAAAGGACACATTTGTGAAAACTTCATTTACTAATTTATTTCGGGGAAATTTAAAATTGTATTTATTCATATATTGTTTTAAAATCATAATACAGTGAGATTCCACCCATCACCCGACCCAACAATCTAAAATGGGTAATGTTTACTGGACATACATGAGCCTACAAAGGCAGGACCAAGTGTATTGTAAACAAAGAATTATGATTAAAGAAATTCAGAGCACCTGAGGTCCATTAAACAAAAACTCTGTGAAGTGATTTTTACTGAGGAGAAATAAATTCACTCCCAGATTCCTTCAAATAAAGACTTGCCTATTAGACTGAGAATGTAAGTCAACTGTCTGCCCCCCCCCCCAACACACCCACCGCCACTCAAGAACAATTATCAGATGTTTTTTTTTGAAAAGGTGCATTCACAAGAGTCCGAAACTCAGAAGGTAAAACAGTGGTACCCAGCTCCACGTCTTCATAGAAATTCTCCTTGTATAGTACAAGAGCTATGCTAAAGATGACCATAAATATATTTCCTGTTATATAACTTCTTTTAGAACATTCTTTCTTCTTCTGGGTCAAAGACAGGAACTGAACTGAAGGTATTTCTTTTTAACAAAAGAACTCATCCCTCTCTTAACATGGAACTGAAAAGTATCTCTTCAGCTACCAGCATTTTTCATCAGTCCTCTGTCCAGTCTAAGCTGAAAGCCCAGACTGGCACCAACACCAAACTGCAGACAAGGACTGTTTTCCTGGACTTCAGAGGGACTCCTTCAGGAGAAGCAAAGCAGGAGCGATGGCTGAAGGCCTCTTGTGATCTTTATATTCCTGACAAGGTCCCTTATGGGTTTTCAACTCATTAAGTTTGTCATAAATGCACCAAGCTTAACCAACAGAACAACTCAACTGTCGAAGTGAGAAGTTAGCATAATCTCATGTTCTTAATTTGACGGCTCTTTTGGAATGATTTTAGTCTTCACATTTTCCACCTAAAACATAATCTTCTTATGTGTTTTAATTTTCCTCTAAGACCTCTCAGAATAGTTTGAATTTTTAGTTAAACATCACAACTTTCTTGAGTGTCAGGGTAATAAATGACAGGCAATTCTGCCAAATGATTTCACTTCCATTCAGTTCAGTCGCTCAGTTGTGTCCGACTCTCTGCGACCCCATGAACTGCAGCACGCCAGGCCTCCCTGTCCAACAGCAACTCCCAGAGTTTACTCAAACTCATGTCCATCGAGTCGGTGATGCCATCCAGCCATCTCATCCTCTGTTGTTCCCTTCTCCTCCCAACCCCAATCCCTCCCAGCATCAGGGTCTTTTCCAATGAGTCAACTCTTCGCATGAGGTGGCCAAAGTACTGGAGTTTCAGCTTCAGCATCAGTCCTTCCAATGAACACCCAGGACTGATCTCCTTCAGGATGGACTGGTTGGATCTCCTTGCAGTCCAAGGGACTCTCAAGAGTCTTCTCCAACACCACAGTTCAAAAGCATCAATTTTTCAGTGCTCAGCTCTTTTCACAGTCCAACTCTCACATCCATACATGACCACTGGAAAAACCATAGCCTTGGCTAGATGGACCTTCGTTGGCAAAGTAACGTGTCTGATTTTTAATATGCTATCTAGGTTGGTCATAACTTTCCTTCCAAGGAGCAAGTGTCTTTTAATTTCATGGCTACAATCACCACCTGCAGTGATGTGGGAGCCCAAAAAAATAAATCTGACACTGTTTCCACTGTTTCCCCATCTATTTCTCATGAAGTAATGGGACTGGATGCCATGATCTTAGTTTTCTGAATGTTGAGCTTTAAGCCAACTTTTTCACTCTCCTCTTTCACTTTCATCAGGAGGCTTTTTAGTTCCTCTTCACTTTCTGCCATAAGGGGGGTGTCACCTGCATATCTGAGGTTATTGACATTTCTCCCGGCAATCTTGATTCCAGCTTGTGCTTCTTCCAGCCCAGCGTGTCTCATGATGTACTCTGCATATAAGTTAAATAAGCAGGGTGACAATATACAGCCTTGACGTATTCCTTTTCCTATTTGGAACCAGTCTGTTGTTCCATGTCCAGTTCCAACTGTTGCTTCCTGACCTGCATATAGGTTTCTCAAGAGGCAGGTCAGGTGGTCTGGTATTCCTATCTCTTTCAGAATTTTCCACAGTTTATTGTGATAGCCAAATGATTTAGTTAAGTATTATTGCCTTTTCCCTCAAGCAAATTTTGGTGAATAAATGCTCAACCAGAACTCAAGGCTAAGTGACCCATGTTTCACCAAGGAGTAACTGGAGGAAGAGTGATAGTGGTTTTAACAACAATAATAGTAACTGTAATGGTGAAGACAGTAGTACCTGAAATTCACAGAGCATTCAGTCTATGCCAGGATCACAACACATACTGTTAAAAAGAGACCTCTCCACCTGCTACCTTCAGTTCTGTGAATGGCTCACTCTCTTACCATTGTGTGTGTGTACTTATTAACCCTTCAGTGGTGGTCAAAGCCCAGGGAACAGGGACCAAGTCACTCACTTATTCTTTGCTTCTCTACAGACTCTTGATCTGGGCCATACGTATTTATAACACAAACTCACCCAAAATGGATTAGCTAACTTCCGATCGGGGAAGACTCCAAATGGATTATCTTCTAGGATATTCTCAGAATCAAAGTCATATTTCCCATTCCAAGGGACTCCTTATGTATCAAACCAATATTCAGTAATTTGATTGCACATACAATTGCTAAAAAGTATAAATTTTGCATGATAGTTTCACAGAAATAAATCCCCACTAAGTGGATACTTTTTTTTTTAAAGAAACCAGACAGGATGAATGAGGACTGTGCGGAGAACAATTCAAAGGCTATACATACCGTGGGGAAAAAAAAAATCTTTGCATGTGATACAGAGATAATATGCCACCCCCAATGCTGAAATATATTTCGAATTCTAGAGATTCTAGTGTTATTTTTTAAAGTAGAAATTGAAGAGCATTCTGAAAATCTGCTCCAAGTTCATATTGAGGGAGTAAATAAATAAAGTTGAACATGCAAAGAGAACCCATTCCTTCCTTATGGTTCAATATATAGTAACTATTCATTCCACTAGTGACTATCATCATTATCATCATTCGCCAGATGACAGCTAGGTATCAGAGTCAAGTCAAGAAAAGACCCTAACCAGTCAGCTTTTATCTTTTAATTAAGATCAAGTTACAAATCCCACATAGCATCTTTTTGCCCACAAAGGAGTAGAATGAACAAAAAATGAGCTTGAAGGTTTATGTCATATTTGATTTCTTAAAGAGATAAGCATATATTTTTAAATGGAAAGACCCAGTAAAATCTGGGGGAAAAAAGATGGGCAACAGTTTAAGTGTGGGAGCATCTTAATTACAGTATTATTCAGCATCCCTGGAGACATCAAGGTCTATCCACTGTGATCACTAGGTCTCCACTGCAAGGAAGTGGGCTTGGACAGTGTAAACGCATTGTACTAGATATGACTGTATGAAGATTTAGGGAGCCTTGATGAAGCCAGAGTGGGCTAAGGAAAGAAAAGAATTTTCCCCACAAATGAGGGAAAAACTAGCAAGAATCAACAAGGAACATAAAAATTCTTTGTTGTGTATTGTTCACAAACTATTCCAAAAATGAACATAACACAGGGCTCTTTTTTTTTCCCCCAAGCTCCTGGAAGAAAGGTTATAAAATCTTCTTATCTCATCCACCTCACTGCCGAATCCCAGATAATACTCAAGTTCTGAACAGAGGTGCCAGTATGCAGCACAAGAATAGGTGTGGGCATGTAGGCTTTATTTATTTATTTTTGTAGTGGGATAAGGAGATGGCATAAAATTAAATACATGACATTCGCAGCACTAAGTCATCACATCAACCTTAGATGTAAGAAACTTCGAGATTTTTCAACAAAGTATTCATATTCATACACACTCAGAAAAACAAGAGAACCAGACTTTTCTGAGGCAAGATAACCAAAGCAAAATTCTAAATAGGAACAGAAGAGATGTGACCCACATGTTCAAGTTCAGACTTGTAAACAAAAAACACATTAACTCAAAGCTTAAGTCAATACTGACTATACTCACCAATGAGGTTAACTTAATGGCAGCAGAAGCTATTCTCAGAATCACTGAAAGTTTAAAAGAGCCCATTAGCACGTGAGAAAGTATGCTGCTTGCTTCCACAGATTAATATAAAATAGCTGTTACTAAATTGGACAGAAAAATTAAAAGGTAAACCATGTTCTGATTAAGTCAGTTAGTTAGAGCCTGATCAACTAGGTACAGCCTGGTGAGGCTGAACTCCCAACTATTGCTTTGGTTTTATCTGCAGCATCTACAACATTTCCACAGGTACCAGATTTTATAAAGCAGCCAGAAGGGCAATGAAAGGAAAATATAAGAGAAGTCAGGACAAATTTGTTACTATCAGTCAAACAAAATCACCAAAGCACATGTACTTTTGATGACAGAATAGTAAGAAGCATCATCTTCATATTTTAGAGAATGTGTTCATTGCTTGCTTTCTGGTGTAGAGAGTACTGAATTCATCTGTTTATAGGTGTTGTTACTTTATATAAAATGACAACAAAATTAAAAATTACTCTTAAAATCCATCAATGGTGAATTTCCGGAATGTAAAATGATTGTAGTATCCTTCCAAAATTGGGGCTACACGTTACTTTTGGATGTCTAAGGCTTGGTACAGAGTAGGGACTCAGTACTTTCCTTTGAAGACTGACATAACACCCTTTCTTAAAGTACTGAACTCAGTGGCTTTCACTCTACAAAAAGAAGCACATGTTATGTGCCAGGCTGTAAAATGAAAAGCTATTACCACAGAAAACAATGGACAGAACAATTTCATTGGTCTCTTTTTCTTATCCAGGCTATGTCTACATGATTTTGAATATTCAGATAAAGGTGTAGGAATGAGTTGACTACTTAAGTTTTCAAATCATTTAGACAAGTGGCATCATGTCACTGAAATCTTAGTTAACTGAGCTTTTCAGAATTTAGTTGGGTGACAACATAGCCAAATGTACACAGAGTACTAAGGATGTGAATATGCAGAAATATATTCAACTGAAAATGTTGCTTTTGATCTAAATGTATGATTTGCAATAAGTAGTCTACAAGAAGCCAGTCCATGAAATCAATGTATTCATATCCTGTTTGAGGAAATAATAAAACAAATAGCAACCTACAAGGTGTTTTCAAGGTTTTGTTCTGAAAGCTGGTCACTGAAGGGCATCAGAATAAAACCAGCAGATGGCTCTGAACACTTTAAAAATACATACATGTATAGAGAGATAGATATGGATATACAGAGCAGTAAGCAAATATAACAAAACAGAAGTGAAGACAGAAACTAGGCTCAATAGAGAAGTCACCAAAGGAAAATTAAGAGGCAGGGTCTATCTGAAAAATTAAGGCTAAAAAAAGAGAAATGCCACAGAAAGGCTCCATGTCTGGCCAGAAGAGCCAGGAGAAACAATGATAAACGACCCAAGGCAGACAGAGAAGAGAATGAAGTGGACACTCTAGAAAGGAGACCAGGCACCCCCTACTCCAAGAAGGTGAGTAGGTTTGCAGTGGGAAGCAAGAAACATGAACTTCAAAATCCTTCAGACACATATGTCCCAATGATAAAAACATATGAGCATACAAGACCAAAACCTCCAGAGTATTTTCAGATTTTCAGAACTCCAATAGCTACCATCTCTTCCCTTCCAGCCTCTAAATCCAGGGATAGTGATTAGAAACCTTGGAATCAAAAGGGTTTTACTGACAAGCTAAGTTAACTGAGGCCAAGGATTCTGCAAACTCAATCTCTGGAGACACCATGGTCTCCAAGATCATGTCACACACCCCAAAAGATTAAAGTGCCTTAACGTAATGAAGTTCGAGGCATAGAACAGAAAACAAATGAGGAGCAAGGGAGGAAATGCAAAACCCTAATAAATAATGTGGCTTGCACAGTCATCAGAGGAGCCAAATAGCAACTTTTCAGGGGAGAAATTAAAAAATGCTTATGTTCTTCTGCACATGTTCAGCTTTAGTGCGATTAAAAGAAAAAAGGATTTAATATTACAAAAAGGGAAAACAACTATTAATACAAAATTAGCATATTCTTACCCTGTACATCCTCTAGAAGAAGATCACAGGCACCAATGTTGGTAATTTCGTGACAAAATAATTATTACTCATGCTGGAGGGGGGGCGGGTGAGGGGAAGAAGTGACAGAAGTTTTAAAGACTGCCTGGAGCAAGAATTAAAAATATTAAGGTATAGGCCACAGACACACTAAGTTCGTATCTCAAGTCCCCGCCAGGATTCCGACAGCTCTGCTTAAATAAAATCTGACGATAGCCCCCAGTTAAAAAGATGAATATTTCTGAGAAACGACTAGATAAACCTTATCACCAGTCGTAAACGAGTCACCTAAACGGTTTTGAAGACAGTTCTGCATAAATATTTGAGAGTTCGGATACCTGAAAACTTTTACTCCTGAAATCTGGGTAGTTTCCACCTCAAACGACTGACGTAACTCTGAGAGCGGATTTCTTGTAAATATCGTTAAGATGTAGTCTCTGAAAAGTTGCAAAGTTCTCTGCTACCCGGAGGCTGAGTGGGTCCCTAAGAAGTCAAGAATGGTATTTGGAGTTCAAGGCTGAAGACCGCAAGAAATAGGTTTGAGTCTAGCCCATCTCAAAAGGGTTTAAAACTGCACCCATATACTTAAAACTCCCTCAAACGGACACCACGACGGGCCATCTTTACCTGTCCCACCAGTCCCGGGCAGCTCGGGGTGTGAACGGACTTGCAGAGTTCCGAGCGGGGTCCTGTCGGTAACACGAGAGCCCCCCAGGGGACCTGTCAGCATGTAGAGCCGGCGAGGCCTCGCTGTCCCGCCCTGGGGTGGGGGTGCCCAGGGACCCCTGAGACCCGAGCGGTCACCGGGACCCGCGGCATCGCCACGCTAGGCCACCCCCACTCCCCGGCTTCCCCAGCACCTGGGACCGCGCCGAGACTCCCCGTCTCCAAGACGCCGGAGCGCGGCCTCCCAGCAGCTGCGCGCAGCTGGACGCGGCCCGGGACGCCCCCGTCTCGGCTCTTCCCCTCAGGCCCCGGTACCCAGGCCGCCCCTGCCGGCGGCCCCTCCGTGCCGCCGGACACTTGGCAACTTACTAGGCAGTGCGTGGTCCGCGCCGAGGGGGCGGTGGCGAGCGAGCGGCTGGAGCGAACTCAGGGGACTGAAGAAGCGGCTGCCGCCTCTCTCTGTTCGCGCGGAGAAAAGCGCCGGGGCCGCAGCGCCGCGGAAAGCGGGCTGGGCACGTGGGCGCCGCGGGTGTAGCCGCGCGGGGGCGGTGCCTGGCGCTCGGGGGCGGGGCCTGGCCCGCTGGCACCGCCCCTACCCCTCCCCTCCCCCGCGCCCGCCGACCCCCGCCGGAGCCCTCCTCCCGCGCGCGCACCGTCCCAGCCGTGCGGGCCAATCCGCGAGGTGGGCGGGTCCGGCCGCAGCGCCGCCGGGTCTGTCCGCCGCCGCGAGCGCTGGGCACGTGGGCGAGCGCTCTGCCCCCGGCTCAGGCGGTGGCCGCGTGCGAGTCGGGCACGCTGAGCTCTGCCAGGTAATGAATCCCTGCTTTCCTCGGAAGGCCCAGCCTCAGGGGCATCTCCGAGGCTACTTGTAAGCAGAGTTCCGCTGAAGTGTGATTTTTGTCCCGGATTTACTTTTTTATGCTGAGAAGAATTTGCAGATAAGAAAATAATGATAATGATGTAAAACAATGACTGTACTACAGAGCACCCAGATGAGCATGCTTTGTCAGTTAGTACTGCTTCGCCAATAAAGACCGTAAACTGTTCATGACAGTGTTTAGTTGCTCTTTTGAGAATCCCAGTGAAGTGAACAGGTAGTCAGGATGATTTAGGGGTGGGCTAAAAAGAAAGCGATACTTGTCTCCAAGAGCGTAAGAGTTACACAGCCAAGGTTTCTCACACTGCGCTATTGTTTACTTTCGGAGTCTCTGATAAGATTAAAGACACAGTGTGAAACTATTTTAATCCAAAAAAAGGAAACCCTGGGATTGAATTGAACAGTGAGTATATGTTATTATCAGTTTGATGGAAAGATCCACCATATTTTCTTAATATCATGGTAAACATCTTTATTCGTCTATCAGTAATGTTCACTTTGACAAAGTGCCAGATTCACATTGATGCGTTGTTGTTGTTGAGTCGCTGAGTCGTGTCCGACTCTTTGCGACATGTAATTGGTGCATTACATGTACATTTTTCATGTGATACTCTAAACCATAATTAATTTCTTAATTAATTTCTTTAAGACGCGTGTTCCCAAGATTACCTGATTAAAGGTTTAGGGCTTCAATGCAGAAACTGATCCATGTAGAAAATCTCAATGAAAACACATGCACCTCATAAAGCTGTTAAGAACTCCATTAAAGAACTGGAAATCTAAACAGCAACATGGCTACAAGCGTATTATCTGTTCTAGTAAATGTCCTAAGCAGTAGGAACTCTGTTAATATAAACTTTTTATGGTACAACACAGATTCCTTATGCAAATAATGATTAATGACTTTGAGGAAAATGATGCCCATCCCCTCTGGCACCAAATTCATTCAATCCCACAGAGGCTAGGAGGCATTGCGCACAGAGAGGAAGCCTCAAGACTCAGGAGAAGTTGTCTAATTTCTAAAGGGGAGGAACCCAATCTAAAATTTTGTATCTTTTTTTTTAAATGGAGGTTGCTATTTTTTAACTCATGAGATTATTCCCGCATATATTTTTATTTAAACACCATAAAGGGACAGTCTGTAATTAGGTTGCAGAACAATGAATGGGGATAAACTAATCTTTTTAACATTTAGAAACTTCAGATTTAGTCAGAATAGCAGTCTTTGGGTTTACATAGTCATCCTGCCCATCAGATTTTGATACTGAAACAATACATGTGTCCATGTGTGTGAATAATGAAAGCTATTTCCTCTTTAAGCAAAAACAAACAAGTCTTTTCTAACAAGCATAATGTTTGATGAATATCTTTACACACTAGAAGTTTTGACTTAACATATTCCTTTTTCTCTTGGAAGTTATTTAACTGTAAACCCTGCATCTCATCTTTGGTTATTTCTCAGCTGTTACCATGTATTCACATGTAAAAAGAATAGAAGATCCACAGATCTAGTGTGAGTTTGTAAGACTGAGAGACACAGGAAATTAGAATAGAACATTTAGTAACAAAACATTCCTCACAGACTAAGCTCTTTTGACATTTTCATTTGCATTTTCTTTGGCACTACTGTATTCCTGCTACAGAGAACTGTCATCTTCTTCCTAGTGAGTAATTCTTTTATGCACCTTGTACCTCACCCCATGCGTACTGTAAACACTTTACACTTTCATCCGTCAAGCTTCCTCTTTAGGAATGAAAATCCAGCTTAGTCATTTTCAGCAGAAAGAGTAATCGAGATTGTTGTCTTCCAAAGGTTTGTGCATGTCTGAACTCCTAAGGTTTTATGAAATTGCTGGGAATTTCAAGGGACTTTTCTAGGTGAATAAATTCCACACCCTGTACTCTTATAGTTGCCAAATACAACTCAAGACTAAATCGCATGTCCACAAATAAGGGATTTACTTTATCAAGACTGAGTGAATTGATTCTTATTAGTTCTAATTTTGACTCCATTATCTCCAAGCTATTTCAGCAAAGAAAAAGCTAAAATCCCCCAATTTTTTCTCAAATGGTTGTATCCTAGCTAGTGAAGCTTGTGCTATAATTGAATAAATAGACTTGAAGGAGAAGAAAGTATTGGGTCAGCATTCAGGCCACTGTTATTCTCTATTTCCCTTTCAAAAGCATGTGAAAAATTAAAGGCAACGTTCCACAGAACACATTCCATATTTACCCATCCCTTAAGGTAAGCAATAAAATATTGAAGAAAAATACAATCAGCCCTTATAAGACAAATGACTTGTGTTTCTCTGCTTGTCTTTTAACAAAGACCAAATAATGGTTTCACAATGGCTTCTAGCCCTGCGCTGCTCTCCCTATGAATTTGCCTACATCCTGCCACTTGACTTGTTTCTGGGTTTTCTTTACATTGGCCATTAATCAAGAATCACCCAGAGTTCCACCCATTCTGTACTTGTCTCTGTTCCCTTCAGCCAGGATTCCTGGTGGGACTGTGGTTGCTGGAAAAAATCAAGCTTCTTAACCCAGACATCTTCAGTCATTTTGTCGCTCAGAGGATTGAAAACCAGGCAGTCAGAAGAGAGTTCACTTGATGTAAATCCTTCTCCAGCCTGGCCAAAGGTTCTCGTTTGCTCCAAGGATGGCTTCCTAACCTTGTCCAGGGAACTGTTCTCAGTTTTCAACTCCCTCAAGTTCTTTCCTACTTTCTATCCTTCTCTGTGTTGATATTGTTTTTCCCTTTGACTTTCACGATCTCATTTTCTTCCTACACATACATTTTATCTTCATCCACTGTCATAATCTTAGTTGTTATACATTTTTAAGGCTCAGCCCACTTGATGACATAGCTCCCAAAAGCTACTTTGCAAGACCTTGCATTTCATCTTTGCTCCAAACTCTCCGGGAAGATGAACTTGCAAGCACTTGAAATTATATGGTTGAAGAAAAACCCATCTCTTCCTTAGACTGATATCTCTCTTCAACTTCCTTCTTACTATTCTCCTGGTCCTCTTTAAGTTTTGTATTGTCCTGGTAATAACCTTAAAGTTTTATTGACTCCTCTCTTCTTTTTTTATGTTTTGTCAGTCACAAAGATTTACTACTCTTCCTCCATCAATTCTGTATTACAGAAACAATCCTTTCTCTTGATCTCTTATCTCCGTTTCCCTAATCTCTATCCTTATCATGTTAAGACAAGTCTTCTCAGCAACTCATGGTATCTTATCATTCTTTATAGAATCAGGTTAAACTCCTGTGTCATAAAGACTCCATCAGAATATCTCAACTTACCATGTGGATCCGTGCTGTCCACTTGCCACATGTGCACTTGGGCACTTGAATAATGGTTAGTCTAAACTGAGATGTAAATTGAGAAGAGTAAAATATACACTGAATTTTGAAGACAGAACAATCAAAATCATGTAAAAATGACTCATTCATAGTTTTCCTCACATTGATTACATGTTGAAATTGACTACATGCACTGGTCATAGCAAACACCCTCTTCCAACAACACAAGAGAAGACTCTACACATGGACGTCACTAGATGGTCACTACTGAAATCAGATTGATTATATTCTTTGCAGCCAAAGATGGAGAAGCTTTATACAGTCAGCAAAAATAAGACCAGGAGCTGACTGTGGCTCAGATCATGAACTCCTTACTGCCAAATTCAGACTTAAATTGAAGAAAGTAGGGAAAACCACTAGACCATTCAGGTATGACCTAAATCAAATCCCTTACATTTATATAGTGGAAGTGACAAATAGATTCAAGGGATTAGATATGATAGAGTACCCGAAGAACTATGGTCAGAGGTTCTTGATATTGTACAGGAGGCAGGGATCAAGACCATCCCCAAGAAAAAGAAATGCGAAAGGGCAAAACAGCTGTCTGAGGAGGCCTTACAAATAGTTGTGAAAAGAAGAGAAGCTAAAGGCAAAAGAGAAAGCAAAGATACACCCATCTGAATGCAGAGTTCCAAAGACTAGCAAGGAGAGATAAGAAAGCCTTCCTCAGTGATCAATGCAAAGAAATAGAGGAAAACAATAGAACGGGAAAGAGGAGAGATCTCTTCAAGAAAATTAAAGATACCAAGGAAACATTTCATGCAAAGATGGGCACAATAAAGGGAAATTGTATTAACCTAACAGAAGCAGAAGATATTAAGAAGAGATGGCAAGAATACACAGAAGAACTGTACAAAAAAGTTATTCACGACCCAGATGATCACGATGGTGTTATCATTCACCTAGAGTCAGACATCCTGGAATGCGAAGTCAAGTGGGCCTTAGGCAGCATCACTACAAACAAAGCTAGTGGAGGTGATGGAATTCCAGTTGAGCTATTTCAAATCCTAAAAGATGATGCTGTGAAAGTGTTGCACTCAATATGCCAGCAAATTTGGAAAACTCATCTGTGGCCACAGGACTGGAAAAGGTCAGTTTTCCTTCCAATCCCAAAGAAAGGCAATGCCAAAGAATGTTCAGACTACCACACAACTGCACTCAAAATTCTCCAAGCCAGGCTTCAACAGTACATGAACCGTGAACTTCCAGATGTTCAAGCAGGATTTAGAAAAGGCAGAGATCAAATTGCCGACAACCATTGGAACATAGAAAAAGCAAGAGAGTTCCAGGAAAACATCTATTCTGATTTATTGACTATGCCAAAGCCTTTGACTGTGTGGATCACAACAAACTGTGGAAAATTCTTCAAGAGATGGGAATACCAGACCACCTGACCTGCCTCCTGAGAAATGAGTATGCAGATCAAGAAGCAACAGTTAGAACTGGACATGGAATAACAGACTGGTTCCAAATGGGAAAGGAGTATGTTAAGGCTGTATATTATCACCCTGCTTATTTAACTCATATGCAGAGTACGTCATGAGAAATTATGGGCTGAATGAAGCACAAGCTGGAATCAAGATTGCCAGGAGAAATATCAATAACCTCAGATATGCAGATGACACCACCCTTATGGCAGAAAGCAAAGGAGAACTAAAGAGCCTCTTGATGAAAGTGAAAGAGGGGAGTTAAAAAGTTGGCTTAAAACTCAAAGTTCAGAAAACTAAGATCATGGCATCCAGTCCCATCACTTCATGCCAGATAGATGGGGAAACAATGGAAACAGTGATAGGCTTTATTTTGGGGGGCTCCAAAATCACTGCAGATGGTGACTGCAGCCATGAAATCAAAAGACGCTTGCTCCTTGCAAGAAAAGTTATGACCAACCTAGACAGCATATTAAAAAGCAGAGACATTACTTGGCCAACAAAGGTCCATATAGGCAAAGCTATGGCTTTTCCAGTAGTCATGTATGGATGGGAGAGTTGCACTATAAAGAAAGCTGAGCACTGAAGAATTTATGCTTTTGAACTGTGGAGTTGGAGAAGACTCTTAAGAATCCCTTGGACAGCAAGTAGATCCAACCAGTCCATCCTAAAGGAAATCAACCCTGAATATTCTTTGGAAGGACTGATGCTGAAGCTGAAACTCCAATGCTTTGGCCACCTGATATGAAGAACTGACTCATTGGAAAAGACCCTGATGCTGGGAAAGATTGAAGGCAGGAGGAGAAAGGGATAACAGAGGATGAGATGGTTGGATGGCATCACCAGTCAATGGACATGAGTTTGAGTAAACTCTGGGAGCTGGTGATGGACAGGGAAGCCTGGCGTGCTGCAGTCCATGGGGTTGCAGAGTCAGACACGACTGAGCGACTGAACTGAACTGAACTGAACACATTGAAATCTTGTTTGGTGTATATTGATTGGGCTGGATACTATACATCATTAGAGTTATTTTCACCTGTTTCTTTTGATGTCTTTCCCATGTGACTGCTAGAAAATGCTAAATTACAAATGCAGCTCACATTACATTTTGCTGGACAGCACAGCTTCAGACAATTGACAAGCATATTCTGGGCTAAGCAAGATGCAACAGATTTTTTGAAAAATAACAAAAGAAAAGAATAATCCACCCTTTCACAAGCCAGGTAGGGGGATAAGACATTGAAAATCAGTTATCAACACAACCAGTGGGCAAACACCAAATGACTGAAGAGGAAAATTAGCCCTGTGGACGCTTAAAGTAGAGAAGTGGCCAGGAGTACCTTTTCTGAAAAAGCAGAATTTCAAAAGATGCTTGAAGGACAGAGGGATTACTTTTCTGCATTCTGGGACAGAGGAGGTGGGGAAGCACTGAGTATGCCTGGGGTAAATGTGTAGACCACTGGGACTTCCCTTGGTGGTCCAGTGGTTAAGACTTTGCTTTTCAATGCAGAGCAAATGTGTTCGATCCCTGGTTGGGGAGCTAGGATCCCATGTTCTTCATGGCCAAAACACCAAAACAGAAAGTAGAAGCAATATTGTCACAAATTCAAAAAAGAGTCTTTAAATGGCTCATGTTAAAAAAAACAAGAAAAGCAGCCATTATCTGGGGTGAGTGCCATGCCCTGGAAGGGACTCCGGTGGTCATATCTCCTGTGCCTCTATGCATGCGCTCAATCACCTCTAGAATGACTTCTTGCCCGCTTTTCATCAATCTCTGTCCCACTGCTTTCTTCCACGTTTTAACATATTCAGGACCTGAAGCTAAAAAAAAAAGGTACGTGCATGTTGCCAGCCAGCTTTGCTCTGCCTTTTCCTTTTTTCAGAAAGGGTGCTGCAAGTGTACACCTGGGACAGTGGTATAGCATGGTGTTTTTGCTGAGGAAACATTCTCCTGAACCAGAGAAAACTTTGAAAGAAGAGCCTGAGCCAAGTAAAGAACAGAACTCTGTGTTTCTTTAAACTGTCACCTGACCAGGTTGGCCAGCCATTCTGATTTGCCCAGGAGTATTTCAGTTTCAGGGCTCCCCTGGTGGCCCAGCGGTAAAGAATCTACCAGCAATGCCGGAGACACAGGTTCAGTTCCTGGGTTGGAAAGATCTTATAGAGAAGGAAATGGCAGCCCACTACAGTATTCTTGCCTGGGAAATCCCATGGACAGAGGAGCTACTGTAGAATCACCCAACCCCAAAAGTTCCTGCACAAGTCTGAAAAAATATCTCAATTCCAATGTCACTCAGCAACAACTGGTGGATTACAGTCTTTGGGGTCACAAAGAGTGACACAGGGCTGAGCCACTAAACCACCACCATTTCAGTTTTAGCACAAAAGTACCACGTCCCAGGAAACCCTTCAGTCCCAGGAAAACTGGGATGGTTGGTGCATTTTATTTACTCTGCCATCTTCCTGGCTCTGACTTTGTTTTTCTTTTTGGTCACTAGTCATTTTCTCTGACAAAATGACAGAGATGGTGCAATGGTGTTGAAAAGGAATGTGGTTGCTTCCTGTGGTCACAGCAGTGTTTCTTAGCCTTGGTTTTGTGATGTCCTAGGGGGTTCTTTATGTTAAATTCATTCAACTTTCATTTTTAAAATATGTCACTGGATACACCCAATCAAACAGAGGAGGGATACTTCAGTTCCAAAAATTGGCAGTAGAAGAAGTCTTACTTGCAGGCAGCCTTACTTCCTCATTGGAGCCCACTCATCTGAGTCAGTTCTCTGGCTCTTCCTCCTGAGTCCCTTCCAGGGCCGTTGGAAGTCCCATGCTTGTTCTCAAGGCCTGATAGCTAAAGGGCATCATCAATATGAAGGAGAAACACCTAGATGAGAAATTCAAGCAGCAGATTCAGTTCCAACTTCTGGCAGTAAAAGGGTTGGTTACATGTTTAAGAAGCCTTCTGGTTCCAAAGGAATGAAGCCACAGTGGTGAATGGGTAAGGGAGAGGTTTCAACTTTGAAAATATTGACCTGAAACCTTTCATGTCAAACCCTCTATGCCATGTATTCATCAAGCTTAGCTACTATGTAATCACCTATCCCCAAAAGTTCTTGCACAAGTCTGAAAAAATATCTCATTTCCATCTTCCACTCAGCAACAACTTCTTGCAGAGTGCTGTGAATTCCAAGTTGCAAAATTTGAGTCTTAAAATACTCATGTGGAAAATGTTACTGTCTAGCACCTTGCAGGGCTTCTGTGTAGCCTCACTAAAAAATTAAATACTGGAACTTCCTTGGAGGTCCAGTGGTTAAGACTTCACCTTCAGGGGAGGCAGGTTTGATCCCACATGCCTTGTGGGCAATAAAACAAAACAAAAAACAGAAGCAGTGAAAAATGAAAGTGTTAGTCGCTCAGTTGTGTCCAACTCTTTGCGACCCTATGAACTGTAGCCCACCAGGCTCCTCTGTCCATGGGAATCTCCAAGCAAGAATACTGGAGTGGGTTGACATTTCCTACTCCAAGGGATCTTCCCACAGGAATCAAACCTGAGGCTCCTGCATTGCAGGAAGATTCTTTACCGTCTGAAGCAATGTTGTAACAAATTCAATAAAGACTTTAAAAATAGTCCACATCAAAAAAAATTAAATACTTTGAGATCAAACATTGAACAGCAAATTAACCTCTGGTGGTGGGAGGGAAGGGAGAGAAACAGTTGGTTCCTTGCTTAGAGTGACTTTGATGTCTTACTACTTGGCTTGGGCTCCATCCCTTAAAAGACCCATCCCTTCAAAAAACTCTATTGGTCCTAAAGACCTCAGGGGAGGAGAACTTCAGAGAGGATAGTTTTAAATCTCCTAGCTGTTTTATTTTTATATTTGGATTGGCACGAATTGACATCTCTCAGCAAATTAAGCAGTCTTTTTTTTTTTTTACTTCTT
This sequence comes from Cervus canadensis, assembly GCF_019320065.1. Taxonomy (NCBI): domain Eukaryota; kingdom Metazoa; phylum Chordata; class Mammalia; order Artiodactyla; family Cervidae; genus Cervus; species Cervus canadensis. The sequence continues at coordinate 18,312,482 of NC_057416.1, forward strand.
GTGTCCTAGACAGAGAGGTGGAGTCTGTTTTAATGATGAGCAGTCTGGTGCGGCCAGGTTTCCTCCTAACAAGTCAACGCTGGCTTCCTCTGTCCCAGGAGGAACACCTGGCTTCTTCCTCAGGTCAGAGTGGCTGGTTCCCTAGTCTTACCGTCAGATCTGACCACACCAGGCCGAACAACTGTGCCTTCTGTTCAGAAACTTCAGAAGAAATTGCCCTTTTGTGCTTTGGGATCTGGAGAGAGTGTGTTTATAGCCAGGCTAAACCTGAGTAGGATCCTGGCTTAATTGGAAGACACTTCAGTTCTGCCTGGGTTTTCATCCTTCCCAGACTGTAATGCTGGGGAAGCAATCATGAACTGAGAAGAAACAATTGCATACAGATGTGCCATTAAAAAACACAGACTAATCCTACTGGTTGCTAAGGTAGCTAAATGTATGATTTCGAGCAAAAAGTTCTCAATTGCATTTTTTAACTTTCTTTTTCCTGTAAAATAATATAATATATTCTCCAAAAGGTTGTGAGGAGATATGCAGGTAAGCAAAAACGCTGTGAATAAGTTTAGTCACTCATTAAAGTTCTGCATGGTTCATATCCCTATCAGTCTAAAATTCAGTTCCAAAAACAATTTAAAGTTTAAACTCTAACTCTTATTTCATGGGTTACACATATAAACAAAGTAATGTAGCATTATCTTTAATATTACACTGAAACAAATAAAGTTTTAAATAACCGATGCTTTTAAGCCAAATATCTGTCCACACAGTCTTTCAACAATAGTTCTATCTTTGATGCTATCTTCCCTGTGTCAGCAGCGCTGATGGCCAGACTGTGACCCATTCATTGGCTGAAAGGACCTCAGCTTGGTGCTTATGCAGCTCTGCCTTCTGTTGGCCTCTGTGTCAACCTTCTTTCTAGTCTTCCTACAATTCAGGGGAATTCAGTGCAAAAAATAACTAGCAGAAGGAAAATAGGAGAGATGGAGAAAATCTTGAAATCACAACACTTTCATTTTAAATTCTCAACGTCACAGTCTATGAAAGTAAGTGATAATGCTTAAAAGGATAAGAAAATATATTCCCATTTGCTATTAAATGCATCCTAGGATGGGTCTTAGGAAAATCTGCTGGGTCTCCAAGTCTAAAGCTGCAGTCTCGGCCCACCAGCAAGGCCAGGCAGGTGAAATCAAACTTTGAATCTAGCTGGGCATCAGACAATAGTGAGGTGGGGGGAAGGAGGCTATGGAACTGAGAAAACATTCAAGTACAAAAATTTAAACACTGGGGACTTTGCTGGTGGTTCAGTGGTGAAGACTCCCTGCTTCCAGTGCAGAGAATGCAAGTTCTATCCCTGACTGGGAAACTAAAATTTCACACCTGAGCGGGTTGGCGTAAAAATATACATACATACATACATAAATAGCAATAATCAAAAATCATAAAAGAAAATTTTTTAAAAAGTTTACACTCTGAGCCAGATAGGCAACACACAAATACATGCTCAGTTAGTCCCCAGGTAGGACTGCCAATTTTCAACATCTATTCAAAAGGTTACTTATATAACAGGGCAGTCAACTGAAATTATCTATTAAAATTATTTTCTAAACCACATTCACTATAGGCATAGTGAATATTTAATTTTCTGTACTATTCCAAGATGGTATTCCCTTTAAGGTACTGTTGCACATTCGTTGTCTTTTAAACAAATACAAAGTTCAGTGTAAATTTCTTTCAAAAAGTTACATAAGCATATTTCCCATGAGAAACTCCACTTGTTCTTGTGGGAAACTATACAGAAGAGTTTATTAGCAATAAGATTGTGCACGGTCATCAGAATAGCAAAGGAATCTTTTTTAACTGAGTGCATATTCTAATCCTCCTGTATGAATTAAAGTGAATAAAATCTTTGAAGTATTGTTGAGGAGGTAATCTTGGCTAAATTGAACTTGACAGTGCCCCTTTATCTGGTTCCAACGTGATTAGACTGTGAGGCGCATATAGAATCATAGAGGACGCTCATGTAGAATATGATTCAAGAAGTACATTCCAGCATTAGCTAAAGCGACTCAGGACAATGAACACTGCATTGAATAAAAATAACGTCAACATCCACAATGTAACATTTCTTTTTGGGGGGTTGGGGTTCAATTTGATAGGCTGTTTCACATCGCTTTATTTTTAAGAAAGTTTGGCAGTCATCTCCAAGGGGGTAAACATTCATTTCACAATTGTATGCTTTATATCCATGAAGTCTGGCCAGTCATGGCCTGCATGACCCCAAGAGGTACCATTCTGGTGAACAACAATGTAACAAGCATCCTTGGGATTCAGGCAAAGCACAATTTACATAGCCTTAAAACAGCCTCACTGAGGACTCAAGGGATAAACAAGCGGTTCTGCATAGGTATGATTCTCAAAGAGCAGATCTTTGTCCACTTAAGTACCCAAATTTAAAGTGTCCATGTATGTGTATATAACTGTAACTGAGCATTTTAAAAAAATTTTTTTAATTGGTGTACAACTTGCTACATCCTTAAAGGGACAATGCAGAGGAAATTTTCTTACACTTTTGGGTCACAATTACGAACATGCAAATAATGAGAACATTATTTGTAATGTGTGTTACCTCCGTGTGCATGGCCATAGATTACTTTGATGGTATTTTTTAAATGTTATGAATATGTCTCTAAAGAAGAAATAGTTTTCAAAGACTCTACCCGAGTTTGGATTTTCCCGGAAACCAACATGAGACAAGGATTTGACGGCAAGGAATTTATTTGGAAGGAATAAGGTAATAGGGAATTGACACAGGGGAGGGAAGGAAGCTAATTAAAGGTGTTATCAATCTTTCTGGCTTACTTCACTCTGTATAATGGGCTCCAGTTTCATCCATCTCATTAGAACTGATTCAAATGAATTCTTTTTAATGGCTGAGTAACATTCCATAAACCAGTACAGTATACTAATGCATATATATGGAATTTAAAAAGATGGTAAAGATAACCCTATATGCAAAACAGAAAAAGAGACACAGATGTACAGAACAGACTTTTAGACTCTGTGGGAGAAGGCGAGGGTGGGATGTTCTGAAAGAACAGCATTGAAACAAGTATACTGTCAAGGGTGAAACAGATCACCAGCCCAGGTTGGATGCATGAGACGGGTGCTTGGGGCTGGTGCACTGGGAAGACCCAGAGGGATGGGATGGAGAGGGAGGCGGGAGGGGGGATCGGGATGGGGAACACATGTAAATCCATGGCCGATTCATGTTAATGTATGGCAAAAACCACTACAATATTGTAAAGTAATTAGCCTCCAACAAATAAAAATAAATGGAAAAAAAAAAAGGTGTTATCAAAAGCACCAAGATGCCCAGTAGCAGAGCTCATTGTTCTAACCATTACCATTGCCATTTCTAAAAGGAAATTAAACCATAATTCCAATGATAATCGTTAGTCCCTAATAAAAAAATTTTACTTATCAAAAAAAAAAAAAAGCACCAAGATGACAAGTGGCGCTTAGCCCTTTGGGAGACAGTGTAGATAATGTGTCGCATAATTCTCTTGCTGAGGGGGAGGGAAGTGGGATGTTTACACATCAATTCCATCAGCTTGGATGCAGGGCTTTTCCTGGGGGCTATTAACTCTCCTAGAACACAGGCAAGCAGGCTACATGCCCTCACAAAAGCACACGCAGGACTTCGTCATCTCAGTCCTCATGATGTCGTAGCGACCCTGGATGCTCATATTGATCAGCATTTCTTTCTTTGCTCATTGGTCATCTGGAATAAGAAACTGAAAATGACAAGGGAGAAGATGTCCCTTAAGGTCCAGGGGAACCTTGCTCTGTCCCCTAGTAGAAGGAGCCCTCTCCTTCCAGGGGCTGGGACCCGGCACAGGCAAAGCGAACAGGAAGCACAAATTCCCAGGTCATTACCAGAATTTGTTTATTTTAAACATGGACACTGTTGCAGGCTAACTTCTTTAACTTAAAATGAGAGGCGGGGGACTTCCGTGGTAGCCTAGTGCCTAAAATTCCTCTCTTCCACTGCAGGAGGGGTGTGTTCCCATCCCTGGTCAGGGAACTAAGATCCCACATGCTGTGCAGTGAGGCCAAAAAATAATAAATAAATAAAAGGGTTTTTTAAATTATTATTATTTAAATGGGGTTATAATGGGGTTCACAGTCCCTGCATCCTACCAAGACATGACATTGCTCTTGATTTCTTTTCATGGCCAGTGGAGACATTTTCAGACCTCCCCTTGGCTTTTCTTAACAGATGGTTTGCTCTGCAGACTGAAGAACTCTTGTGAGCTGAGGTTCTGCGGGCTCTAAGCATAGTCATTTTGATGACGTCCTGGGGCTACACAGACATTTCTACTTGGGTGTCCCAAAGAGGCACTGGATTTCCTGTGAGGTAGACTTGGCCCAGGACTCCAGACTTCATTTATCGTCTAGCCTCTGAGTAGCCCCTACTCTACAAGGGGGCCATGATGTTGACTGACGTCCATGGGCAGGAGTGTTGTGCATCTTAATTCATGAGTGTCCTGGAATTTAATTCTGCTGAGTAAATGTAGTACATAGTCCACTTCCATCTGTTCTTCTACTCGGTATGCTTATGCCCCCAATTAAGCATGAAACAGGAGATATGATTCTGTTTGTTATTCCTTGGCCACTCTCAGATCCCACATATCTGTCATTCCACTGCACCAAGTAGGACTTTGTGGCTTGAAGGTACATATACTTTGTATGACATGGTCTCTAAATGCAATCCAGTAACTCATCCAATGCCAACCAAAGCAGAGGTCTGTTCCAGTGTTGGAGGAAAATGGATCTTGAAATAGGTAAGAGATTGTCTCCTACGTGGTGACTCTTGGTGTCCCAATACCACCATCCAGAGAGATTTCCAAGGAGAATGTTTTCCCTCTGCCTGCATTTTACCCTATTGAGGTTAACCCTTGACTATGATACAGTGCCTTGGTAATATTTGCCTTCCACTGGTGTCATTTAGTAAAGAGATTTGGGGAGGAGCTAATTCTGTCTTCTCCCTGAGCATAAGATTTGCCTTCAATTTTGTAGCTGGTTTTCTAGGCTTATTGATGTATCTGTGAGGCTTGCCTGTGTTTTTCTCTCCAAAAGTCCAACTTTTAGTATCTTTTAGTGTGTTCTCCGTCTTTAGCAATAAAACAAATCAATTTTATACTAGAAGGTAGTATTTTGTGCTTGTCTGGAAATAGCTTCACCAGAGGTGTCATTGAAAAACATTTTTTTTTTTTATTGTATGAGAGCTTCCATGGCTTTCTGTTACTCCTGGACAATGTTTTATGATAAACAGTGTCCTAGGGACTAGTGGTGATGAGATTACTAGTCTAATAAAAACATTTTGAGATATTCTTCAGTTATCTTTCTTATTCGCTTCTCTTTTGTAGCTGCTTATACAAACTTACCTTTCAGATTCCTTTGTGCCAACACATACTGGTTGATATTCTGTATTCATGCTGGTGTATTGTCTTCTGTTTCTATACATATGACTTGGAATTATATGTTTACATTATTTTAAAATAAACCATTCTTGGGCAGCCCATCCATTTTTAGGGTTTATTGTAAGAAGAAATATAATCATCAAAGAAGAAAAACCTGTAAAAACATTTTTTCTCTGGCCCATCCTCTCCCATTGAACTTCACTGGTGACAAAACAAATGAAATCTGCAACATTTTCAACAGATTTGCAAGTATGTGCCTATTTGAGAAGGTCTTCCCCAGTGGCTCAATTATAAATAATCCCCCTGCAATGCAGGAGACACAGGAGACTCAAGTTTGATCCCTGGGTCAAGAAGATCCCCTGGAGAAGGAAATGGAAACCCACTCTAGTATTCTTGCCTGGAGGATCCTGTGGACAGTGAGCCTGGTGGGCTACAATCCATGGGGTCCCAAAGAGTCAGACATAATGAAGCAACTTAGCACACATGCACGCAAGCCTGTGTGAGAAGGTAAGTGGATATTCCCAAACATGAGTTAGATAACTTCCTAAGATTATTTTTATGCTTTTGCTCTACTATTGCCTCCGAAGAAAGAAAGCAAATGGCAACTCAGTGCCTCACAGGACAGTAGGGAACCTGGGATTTTTATTTTTGCTATTCAAAAATATTTCAGCTATTCAGTATTCTTTCTGTCCACTGGTAAACTCTGCTGTTTTCATAGAAAGCTAGAGTTGAGGTGGGCTTCTGGCATGACCCAGCACAGCTATTTCATTCTTCACAAAAGGAAATAGGGACCTAGGTAATTTAAATGTCTTTCCCTAAAGCCATAACCCTATTAGTGGTAGAGCTGGGGGTGGGGGGGATACCCCATCTGAATGTTATAATTTTTTCACTGTAATTTGGCTTCTCAAAACAAATCCCATGACTGTGCCTATATGTAATATAAGAAAGTTCTCTGGAATTTCCCCAGTCCAGTGGATGTCTCCACTCCAGGGAAGAATATAAATGTCAGGAGAGTTCCACCACTGATACATCACTGGTCTCGTGAAGGGGGCAGGTATCCGTGGGTCAAGGTTGAAGCAGTTGGCAGGAGAGCAGTCCTTGACTCAAACATGCTTCACCACTAGATAAATACAGGATTTCAATGCTTAGGACAACTTGTCCTATAACCTTGTGATTTCAAACAGAGATATGAGTGGATGTGGAGAGACAGCAAGACAATGACTTGGCGTTTGTCAAAACCACTTGTCAACTAGGTGAAATGTGTCACAAGCCTGTACAAACACAAAAGATAAAGTATCAGGCTGGCCAAAAAAGTTCATTTGGGTTTTTCCATAAGCACCCTGTTGTTCCCGACTCTGCACCGCTGTGGACTATAGCCCACTGACAGCCCTCTGTCCATGGAATTTTCCAGGCAAGAATACTGAAGGTGGGTTGCCATTGCCTACCACAGAGGATCTTCCTGACCCAGGGATCAAACCCACATCACTTGCATCTCCTGCATTGGCAGGTTGTTTCTTTACCACTGGCACCACCATGATGGAAAAACTCAAATGAACTTTTTTGGCCAACGCAGTACAAGGGGTACATTATTCAGAAAAAGATGAGTTTTTGGACATTGCTTTATCCATCTCCAATATACTACTTAATTTCTCTCTAAGGGACTCAAAATCTTCTCAATGGTTAGGAGAGGTTAGGTTATATCTCTATGGTTAGGTGAGGTTACAGAGAATAGTATACAAAAGGCAAAAGCTTTAGATCAAACTTTGGGGGAAATCAAAGCAAGGTTAAACTGTTGGATCGCCCATCTCATCTGGCTGCCCTATTTGCAGGGCAGAAACAGAAACGCAGACCTGGAGAGTGGACTTGTGGACACAGAGTGGGCAGGAGAGGGTGGGATGCGTTGAGACAGTACCACCGACAGGTGTACACTTACCGTGTGTAAAATAGATGGCTAGTGGGAAATGCTATAGAGCAACGGGAGCTCAGCTCATGCTCTGTGACGACCCAGAGGGATGGGGGTGCGGAGAGGAGGAGGGAGGCTCAGGAGGAAGGGGACATATGTGTACATCTAGCTGATTCTTGTTGCTGTGCAGCAGGAACTAACCCAACACTGTAAAACAATTATCCTCCCCCAAAGAAAATAAGGCAAGGCTGAATCGTTGGATCGTCTTTCCTACCTGGCAGCCGTGTGATTAGTGTAATCAGGGGGTGTGTGGAGGGGTGTGAGTGGAGAGCTGCAATCACTGCTTTCTCCCTGATGTTGACGTAGGTGTCAAAAACTGGTTGACGAGCTTGACATATTGGGCAACTCTTGTGATAACTTAGCTGAAGCTTCTGCTCTTAGGCAAACACCTAAGCGAAAAACAGACCGTCAGTGTCCGCTGGCTGGAATGCACTGAGGCTAACCTGGCTTTGCTCCCCGTGTTGTATATACCTCATCCCAGGAGATGTTCAAGATGGGATGATGCGTGCTTTCTCATGCAGAAACCCACTGGTTATGAATTTGCTGTCACTTAATGAGGTTTTGAAAATAAATGGTAGGCTAACATTACATAGTGTTTTTAGGGAAATATATTAGGAGTTTAACCATTTTCTTTAAATTCAATCTCAATAGTGGTAACCTAATTTTGCGAATGTAAAAGGGAATACTGTGACACCTCTACATGGGTTTTGAATGTAAAAATTATATTTAATCTGCTGTGACCATAGATTTACCTATAAAAATCACTTCAAGGACATTGTGCTTTGATGTGCCAAATATAATTAACATTGCCGTATGTTATCTATGGAAGCTGTTAAGACAGGAAATCCTAAGCGATTTAATCACAAGAAAAAGTTTTTTTCTATTTCTTGAATTTCAAACCTTTATGAGATGATGGATGCTCGCTGAACTTACTGTGATGATCACTTCGTGATGTATGTAAATCAAATCATTATGCTGTGCACCTTCAATTTAGCAATATGAATGTCAGTCACACCTCGATAAAACAGAAAGAAAAAAATATGTTTTTACACTTCTCTGGGGAAAAAAGTAGACCTTTCTAAAAATAATAAAGAATACACATGCAAGCAAATAGTTTTTCCTTGTAAGTACAAGTAAAACTTTATTTAATAAAAACGAGTAATGCTGTGCAGTTTTGAAGCACAGTTGATATATTTGGCACTTAATAAAACTTAAACTTTGTAATAAATGAATAATTATTTGAGCTTTGAGATTTTTTTCCAGTGTGTCTTATAATGCTTTGCAAATTCTCTTAACTCAATTACATTGGTCATCATCCAGTTCATAGAGAAATATGGAGCTTTTTAAACATCATATAAGCATATAAAATATACTCAGTCTGCTTCCAAGAGCTTTCAAGTGAAAAGAACAGTCAATTAAATCTATATGTAGGAAAAACTCAGATATGAAACTGAACAGCAAACTTAGGATTACTATAGCAAAATCCACATTCTTTTTTTTTTTCAATTATTTTTATTAGTTGGAGGCTAATTACTTGAGCTAGAACAAATAATTTCACAATTTGTATGGAAATACAAAAAACCTCGAATAGCCAAAGTAATCTTGAGAAAGAAGAATGGAACTGGAGGAATCAACCTGCCTGACTTCAGACTCTACTACAAAGCCACAGTCATCAAGACAGTGTGGTACTGGCACAAAGACAGAAATATAGATCAATGGAACAGAATAGAAAGCCCAGAGATAAATCCACGAACCTATGGACACCTTATCTTTGACAAAGGAGGCAAGGATATACAATGGAAAAAAGACAAACTCTTCAACAAGTGGTGCTGGGAAAACTGGTCAACCACTTGTAAAAGAATGAAACTAGAACATTTCTAACCTCATACACAAAAATAAACTCAAAATGGATTAAAGATCTAAATGTAAGACCAGAAACTATAAAACTCCTAGAGGAGAACATAGGCAAAACACTCTCTGACATGAATCACAGCAGGATCCTCTATGACCCACCTCCCAGAATATTGGAAATAAAAGCAAAAATAAACAAATGGGACCTAATGAAAATCCACATTCTTGCCATTCCTTTTTTTCAATACAATAGTTGATTTTATAGAAATAAAATTTTATATTCCCATCCAACCATTAACCCCTAAAGGAAATACATTCAACTTCTCTTTTACATAAATTAGCAAGTCTGAACACAGAGTCTTTTTTCAGTTTCATGTATCTAGTAGAGAGTGGCTGCCCTGGTGGCTAAGCGGTAAAGAATCTGTCCGCAATGCAGGAGACACAGGAGATGTGGGTTCGATCCCTGAGTCAGGAAGCTCTCCTGGAGGAGGACATGCAACCCACTCCAGTAGCCTTCTTTTTTCTTTTTTCCTTTCTAAATTTTATTATTCTTGTGATTTCTTGTTTTGTTTTTTCTTTTTTAAAACAAATTTATTTATTTTTAATTGAAGAATAATTACTTTACAGAATTTTGTTGCTTTCTGTCAAACAACAACAAGAATCAGCCATTGGTACACCCATGTCCCCTCCCTCCTGAACCCCCCTCCCATGTCCCTCCCCATCCCTCCCCTCTAGATTGTCACAGAGCCCCTGTTTGAGATTCCTGAGCAAACAGCAAATTCCTGTTGGCATATTTTACATATGGTAATGTAAGTTTCTATGTTACTCTCTCCAGACATCTCACCCTCTCCCACTTCTCCTCCCTCTGTGTCCATAAGTATGTTCTCTATGTCCGTATCTCCATCGTTGCCCTACAGATAAATTCATCAGTACCATCTTTCTAGATTCCACATATATACATTAGTATATGATATTTATACTTCTCTTTCTGATTTACTTCTCTCTGTATAATAGACTCTAGGTTCATCCACCTCATTAGAACAGTCTCAAAAGCGTTCCTTTTTATGTCTGAGTAAATTTCCATTGTATTTTTATACCACTGCTTCTTTATTCATTCATCTGTAGATGGACATCTAGGTTGCTTCCATGTTCTAGCTATTGTAAATAGTGCTGCAGTGAACATTGGGGTACATATGTCTTTTTCAACTTTGGTTTCCTCAGGGTATATGCGTAGGAGTGGGATTACTGGGTCATATGGCGGTTTTATTCTTGGTTTTTTAAGGAATCTCCATACCATCTTCCATAGTGCCTGCACCAGTTTACATTCTTACTAGCAATGCAAGAGGGTTCTCTTTTCTCCACACCCTCTCCAGCATTTATTGTTTATAGACTTTTTGATGATGGCCATTCTGATTGGTGTGAGGTGGTATCTCATTGTAGTTTTGTTTTGCATTTCTCTAATAATAAGCAATGTTGAACATCTTTTATGTGTTTGTTAGCCATCTGTATGTCTTCTTTGGAGAAATGTCTGTTTAAGTCTTTTTCCCACTTTTTGATTGGCTTGTTTGTTTTTCTGGTATTGCCACTCCAGTACTCTTGCCAGGAGAATCCCATGGACAGAGGAGCCTGGAAGGATACAGCCCATGAAACACAAAGAGTTGGACGTGACTGAGCGACTGAGCATGCATCTATTCAGTAGAAAATCATAAGCAATACAATAGTCATCCATAAAGTCCAAAGTTTAAAATAAGGATATCCTCCAATGAGACATTAAAATTAGCCAAAATAAAATTCAACACTGTGCCAAGTTTTTACTAGAATTTACTAAAGATACAAATGAAAAAAGAATTTCACTGGGTTTGGTTGAGAGAAACACTGACCCAAGTTTTTCAAAGAACGTGTTTTGACATGGCTGTGCTTGGTTTTTGAGTTCATATGAATTACAAAACAAATGAAATCCATATGTTTCTGATTCACTTACACTCAACTCATCAAAATGTAGTTGTAGGAGCTTCTTGCAGTCTGAGCAGCTTTGTCTATTCTTTGTCCTTATGAAATAGAACTCAAAGACAGAATTGGTTTATATTCAACATATAATTATTTTAAAACCATCTGAGGAATTTCACTGAAGTCAAGTGGCTTAATACATATTGTGCTGTCTTGTAGAAGTAAGCAAGCAACCAGAATGTTTAGTCAAGTAAATCCTTACTATCCCTTCTTCCCATTGTCATTTTTGCTTCCTTTGTTTTTCCAGGAAAACAGAAAGAATTTAGCCTGCCAAGAGAAATCTGGTCTCTCATCTCAAGGAACATAGTGTATTTGATTACTTTTCTCTCTAATTCTTCATGTAAACAATAATGATTGTCAACTGTGAAGTTGAGTAATTCTCCTCCCTAGTTCTTAGTTGGACTTTTATTTGGGGAATTTGGATCAGTTTGATTATTGTTTACAATAACTTGAAATGTTAGCTTGATGAAGACAGTGACTGTATTTGTTAGCCTTGAGTTTTCACATCTGGCATGACACCTGGCCCCAAAGACTTTGCTGAAGCAGTGAGCCTGGCTGGTCTTATCAAGGTGGCTGGCACTCGGACCTTTGTCCCTTGCTCCTCAATAGAGGTTAAGTGGCGTGACAATCAATTTAAGTAGATGTGCTTGGGGCTAATATAGAGATAAAAGGTAAATCTGATATTGGCTTTTGCAGAATATTTAAAATATTTTAAGTGCCCAGGTCACCAAGAATTCTTTAGGCAGCCTTTCAAAGCTACTATAGTTATAATCCAAATGGGATTCGGAAGAGTTGCAAAAGAAAAAATCCGGTGGACAACTTTACTGTGGCATCAGTAACATCCCGTGCTACTTACCCCATGAGAGAAGTTCCTCTCCAAAGACAGTGCTTCTAGTGCTATGGGATTCTCTGTCACTTCTTCACCTGCCTGGTGATGTTGGAGTTCAAACACAGCCATTGGTCCTTGGAACGTGGACCTTGTGGGTAGGAGTTCATGAAATAGTTACCTTACTGGTTTGGTCTCTTTTCTCCATTAAGCTTATTCCATAGATGACTCTACAGTTATTTTCCAGTCCCTCTAAAGGAGATTTTGTCATTACATCCTCTCCTCTCAGCAGAGCTTGAGGTGGCAGGGAGATACAGAAGAGAAAAAAAAAAGTAAAGTCAACAAAACTTACAATGTGTAACCCTCAGTAAATGGTTCAGCTTCTCCGAACTTCAGTTTGGTTATTTCAGATGCAATTATAATAGCTAGCATGAGGATTGCAATAAGACGTATACACAGTACCTAGTGCATAATTGGTTCTTATAAATATTCTTTTTTTTTTTTCTTCTCTACTCTAGTGGCCCAAAGAATATCCTACCTACTTGTGCCCTCACATTTATTATTTCAACTCATACTCATCAGGTACTGTGAGCTAGGCAGTCTGTTAGGTAACTTGGACACTGGAGTGAAGGAAAGGGATGTGATCACGTCCTCTTGGGGTTTCAAATCCAGTGAGAGAGGGACATTAAACAATTACACAAATGAAGATGTGTTTACTAATTGCAACATTCTGTGAAGCGAAAGTAGAGTATACTGCCAGGCATGCATTTCTAGTCAACTGACTTGTTTCCAGGCAAATATTAGGATTTGCAACATCCAATGAATGTTTGTGATCTTAGCAGCCATCACATGTGATGCCTGCAAATCATATTTGATTTTATGTCATTGGGAGGGGTCAATATCTGTGTTTATCAGACATACAAAAACATAAAAAGTGTGGGATTCATGTTAAAGCATTAATATAAAGAGAAGTTGACATTATCATTAATTTTTATTTATTATAACCCATCAATAGATTTGCATCCAGAAGTATGATAATCTGCTTGTACTAAGGATATTCGATAAACAAGATTCTTCTTGCCAAAATAGAACAGATAGCAGCCATCATATTTTGTTGCCCAGGAAAGGGAGTGCTCTATCCTTTTCTCCAAGTTATTGAGGTTGCTTTATTTATTAAAACTTGCTCCTATTTAATGTATGCATTTTGATGAGTTTGGACTTATGCACACACTTGTGATACCATCACTACAACCAAGATAAAATAAACATAGCCATCACCTCCAAAAGACGTCTTGTGTTCACTTGCTTGCTTTGTTGTTGGTTTATTTTGTCTTGTTTGGCAGTAGTAAGAACATTTAGTAAGAGATCTGCCTTCTTGGGGGCTTCCCTGGTGGTTCAATGGTGAAGACTCCACCTGCCAATGCAGGAGACATGGGTTCAAAACCACAGCAAGGAGAAGCTAGCGCACGGCAGCTAGAGAGTAGCCCCGACTCGCCGCAACTAAAGGAAAGCCTGTGCAGCAACGAAGATCCAGCATGGAAAAGAATAAATAATGAATAAATTTTTAAAAAAGAGATACACCTTCTTAATGAGTTTTTAAGTGCATGACACCATATGTTAACCGTCAGTACTAGGTTGTACAACAGATTTCTATAACATATTCATCTTATGTACCTAAAGCTTGGTACCTACTGAACAACTTCCCATTTCCCCTCCCTCACCCCATCCCCTGGCAACCACCTTTTTATTCTCTGCTTCTGTGAATTTGACTATTTAGATACCTCATATAAGAGCATTATCAGTATTTGTCTTCCTGTGACTGACTGACTTCACTTAGTTTAATGTCCTCTATGCCATTGTGAATGGTAGGATTTCCTTCTTTTTTAAGGCTGAATAAGATTCCGTTGTAGACATATAACACATTTTCCTTATATATTCATCTATTGATGGATATGTAGGTTGTTTCCACATCATGGCTATGGTAAAAAATGCTGCAATGAACACGGGGATGTAGATATCCCTTTGAGACAGTGAATCAGAAGTGGGACTGCTGGATCATGGGGTAGTTCTATTTTCATCTTTTGGAGGAAAAGATGTTTTCATAGCGGTTGTACCATTTTACATTTCCACCAACAGTGTCACAAAGTCTCTTTTCAATAATTCAGCCCCCCATAGTTTCCTTGCAAAAACACCCTTGAATTTTTCTCTTCCTTCAGTATCCTCAAGCATCTTGACTCAGTTCTTAGCTTTCCACTGTAACTGCTTGCACTAAGATCATGAATGATGTCAATGACCACATGGGAAACACTCATTCACCCTCATATTGTTTTATGTATCTGCAGCACGTGGAGCAAGGAACTTAAGCAATTTTTTTAACTTCCTTATTGAAACTGTCTCCTACTCTGCTTTCAGTGGAAAATCCTCCATGGTTCTTTTATCAGCCCCTGATAAAAGTGCTACAAGTAGCACTATGAAAAATTTCTTCTTGTGTGCAGTTTTCTTCTCATTTAGGATGATCTCCTTAGGGGTCCCAAAAGAGAGACTTCTAAGTAAAAGGTTTGGGGAAAAATGTGCCAAGTTGCTTTTCCAAAAAATTGTATCTCTTTGAATGCCCTCAAAAAGTGTGAGAGCACCAGTTACATTTATTTGCTTGGCCATCTGGCCTATTAGTTTGTTTTTTAACTTTTTATTTTGAAAAATTTATAGATCCAAAGGAATTTCTAAGGAAACGAACAGAGAGTTCTGTGTAGCCTTCACCCAACTTCTAATGTTAACATCTTGAACAACTACAAGTTTTTATATGAGCCTAATATCAAAACCAGATCTTCCCTGGTGGCTCAGTGGTAAAGAATCTGCCTGCCAAGCAGGAGATGCAGGTTTGATTCCTGGGTTGGGGAAAATCCCCTGGAGAAGGAAATGGCAACCCACTCCAGTATTCTTGCTGGGAAATCCCACAGACAGAGGGGCCTGGCAGGCTACAGTCCTTGGGTCACAAAAGAGTCGGACACGACTTAGCGACTAAACAACATCAACAAAATCAAAGTCAGGAAATTTACAGTCATACAATCCACAAAGTTTATTCGAGTTAAACATATGGATGTGTTTTGCTATATAATTTTATTGTGTGTATAGCCACCTGTAACCAACACCAGAACCAAGATACTTTACTATCTGTATGTCTCTTATATTTCAAAAGAAGAAGGAGGAGGAGGAGGAGAAGATGAAGGAATTTTACTATCCCTCCTTATACCCCTTTATAGCCACACCCATTATCCTTCCCCATCCCTAATTCCTGGTATCCACAATTTTGCTCATCTCTGTAATTATACTAGTTCCCCAGTGTTACATAAGCAGAATCTTATAATATGTATCCTTTTGAGATATTTTTTCCCTAATTTTTTCTACTCTGCAGTAACTTCTTTGAAGTTCATCCACCTTGCTGCCTGCATCAATAGTTTATACCTTTCCTGGTGGTATACATATACTGGTTTGTTTACCCATTCAGTCAGTGAAGGATGTTTGGTTAATTTTCAGCTTTTGATTACCATGAATAAAGGTGCTGTAAACATGTATGTACAAAGTTCTTCATGAAAATAAATTTCCATTCTTAGGAATGAATACTGAAGAGTAAAATTGCTGTCTTGTAGGGTATTTGAATGATTAGTTTTATAAAACACTGATAAACTATTTACCCAACTGACTGTGGCATTTATTCCATCAGCAATGTATGAGTGAGCCAGTTTCTCTGTGTTCTCACCAGAATTCTGTTATTACCACTTAAAAATTTTTAGCCTTCCTGATAATTTTGTAATGACATATCATTATGGTTTTAATTGCATTGCTCTAATGAGTAATAATATTGAACATCTTTTCATGTGCTTATTTGCCATCTGTATATCCTCTTTGGTGAAATGTCAATCATATTTTTTGCCAGTTTTCTAAATTGGATAGTTTTTTAATCTTCTGTTTGGGGGGTTATTTATTCTAGATACAAGTCTAACTTTGTTGGATGTAGGATTAGAAATACTTTCTCCCAGTTGGTAGTTTTTATTTTTCATCTTTTTAAGAGAGTCTTTCAGAGAAGAAAAAAATTTAATTTTGATGAGGTCCAACTTATCAATTTTCCTTTTATGAATCAAGCGTTTGTTCTCTTTCCCAAAGATCCCTTTTTTTTTTCTTCTGGAAGTGTTTTAGTTTTATATTTTACAATTAACTCCATGATTCACATGGAGTTAAATTTTGTATAAGGGGTGAGGTTTAAGATACAGGTGTTTTGTTTTTGGTTTTTTGCCTAAGAATGTCAACTGCTACAGCACCATTTATTGGAAAGGCTATATCTCCTCCATTGAGTTGATATTGCCCCTTTGTCAAAAATAAATTGAATCCATATTTGTGTAGACCTATTTCTGGGTCTCTACCCTGTCCCACTGATTTATATGTGTCTATGTATCTGCCAGCATCGCAGTCTTGGTTACTGTAGCTATGTAGTAAGCCTTAATCTTGGGAACAGTGATTGCTCCCAGTAAGTTCTTCCTCAAAATTGTTTTAGCCATTCAAAGGGCTTTTTCCTTTCCATATAAATTTTAGAATAAACTTGTCTATGCCTATGAGAAACCTTGTTGATATTTCAATAGAAGTTGTGTTAAACCTATAGATCAATTTGTAAGAATTGATATCTTTATTATTTCAAGTTTTCCAATCTTTCAACATGGTATGTATCTCTCCAAGTATTGAGGTCTCCATTGACTTCTCTATTCAATAATTTTTTTTTAAACACTGAATATTCGGTATTTTTTTTAAATAAAAATTATCTAGTAATTTTTCACTATCTAGATCTAGTACATGCTTTCTTAGACTTGTACCTAAGTATTTCATTTTTTGGTGAGGGAGCAATAATCGACATGATGGACATGAGTTTGAGCAGGCTCTGGGAGTTGGGGATGGACAGGCAAGCCTGGCCTGCTGAAGTACACGGGGTCACAAAGAGTTGGACACGACTGAGCGACTGAACTGATTGCATTTTTTAGTTCAGTTTTCACTTGTTTGTCATCAGTATATAGAAATAATTAATTTCTGTGTATTGTTTTGTATCATGTGACTCAATTCATTTTTAAGTTCTAGGAGTCTTTTTGTAGATTCCTTGGCATGCTCTATGTAGACAATTTTGTTGTCTACAAATATAGTTTCATTTCTTCCCTTGTAATATGCTTGCCTTTTATGTCTCTTCCTTGCCTTATTATCATAGCTAGAACCTCCAATACAATGTTAAGTGATAACAGTATATAGATCCTCGCCTTGTTCCTGTCTGTGGGGTCGCACAGAGTCGGACACATCAGAAGCGACTTAGCAGCAGCCGCAGCAGCCTTGTTCCTGATCCATAGGGAAAGCATCAGTCTTTCATCAATAAACACAGTATAAGCTGAGGATTTCTTGCAGACGTTCCTCATGAGGTTAAGGAACTTTCCCTCTGTTCTCACACTGTCCGGAGAATTTTTACCGTGAATCAGTGTGAATTTTGTCAAATGCTCTTTTTTTTTTTTGGCATCAATTAATATGACTATATGATTTTTCTTCTTTAGCTTATTGATATAGTAGGTTGCAATGACTGATTTTCAAATACTGAACTAGCTTTATGTTCCTGGAATTAATTCTACTTAGTATCAGTGGCTTATTCTTTTTGTACATTGTTGAATTGCTAAAATTTTGCTGAGAATTTTTGCATCGAACTGCACAAGAACTATCTATCTGCAATTTTGTGTGTGTGTCGCCTCTGTCTGGTTTGTGTATCAGAGTAGGGATGGCCTTGTAAAAGGAATTGAGAAGGATTCCCTCCTCTTTCTGAAGGAGATTGGATGAAATCGGTGTTCATTATTTGAATGTTTAGTCAAATTTTCCATTGAAAACATCTGGGTCTGAATAGTCTTTTTCTCAGGAGCAGTAAAATAACAAATTCAATTTCTTGAATACTTACAGCATTAGTCAGCTTATGTGTTTCATCTTGTCTGAGTTGTGGTAGTTTGTGGAGTGCATAAAAGGGGCAAAAGAGAAAGCATTTAGGTAAAGTCAGTGTTACCGCAGTGTAAAGCAAACTACCCCTGCAAGTCAGCCCACACTTAAGCTCTCCCTAACACAGGGGACCCCAACACCCTGGTGATGGACCGTGTGTATACAGCAGGACGTCAGCGGCAAGCTAGAGAATACCCTGGGATTGCCACAAAGGGGCTGAAAGCCTGCTTCCATTTCCAGCATCCTATCTTTGTGAAGTAGGGTTTTCTGCAATGACAACAACCAAAATGAGATTATAGAGTAGGCTGGATGTAAGCAACACGCTTCAGGTGCCACAGTCTCGATGGGAAAACAAGCTCAGGGCTCCCACTGCTTCAGCCTTACGGTCGTTGTATAATATTTCATTCTATATCACAATGTGATAATAATAGAAATAAAGTACACAATAAATCTAATGTGTGCTTGAATCATTCCAAAACCATCTCCCAGCTCTGGTCGGCCTGTGGAAAAATTTTCTTTCACAAAACCGGTCCCTGGTGCCAAAAAATTGGGGATGGCTGTCCTTACAGATAATATTGAAAACTTTTCTCATTAATAGGGCTCCCAAGCTCACAGACTTTCTAAAGGATCCAGTTTTGGTTTGTTTCAACTGCACGTGCAACCAGTTTAGAGTGGGTAACGGGGGCAGTACTTACTAGTCTATGTGTGCAATTCAGAAGTCAGTGTCTATTTTCACAAGTATAGTACGTGCTGATACAACTCACTACTGGTTTTATGACAGTACACACTCCAAGGCACATGAAAACCGAATCATATGCAGACACCAGACACTGACAGAACACCCAGGCTTCTGTCACACAATGAGCTAACGTAGAGGGGCCCAAAATGCCTTTGAAACAAATAAGTGCCTTAAAAACCAACTCTAGCATGCATGCTCAGTCTGACTCTGCAACTCCATGGGCTGTAGTTCCCCAGGCTCCTCAGTCTATGAGATTCTCTGGGCAAGAACACTGGAGTAGATTACCATTTCCTTCCCCAACTCTAGCATAGATGCACTTTATTTTCAGTTTGGGGATATTGATTATGAGCAAAAAGAAAAAAAGACTTAAATCTATTTCTCAGAGAAACCGATCTAAACGTTAAGGGAGCTGCTGTTGATTATTGGGGAGGCGCAATTCCCCATTCTGTTTCTGCCTTTCAGCAATGTCAGAGCACCGTGGCCAAGAGTTTCTTAGCACCACGCCCTAGGAACCATGATTGAGGCTTTTCCAACATCTCCAGTCTCTATGGCATCCGTATTCTATAAACAGGGGTTAGTCACTCAGTCCTTTGGCTCTTTAATAATATAGCTGGCAAGGTCGCTATTGGCTGCTCACAAACAAATCTGTCTTTTTGAAAAACACATCTGTTGACTTAGGATGGTCTTTTCATGTTGGATTTTCATGTTTATCACTTTTTAACAAATAATCACAGCATGGACACCCCTTTCAAAAACACATCTGAGCATCGGCATTCACAAGGAAACAATTTTATTAAGTCAGTTGGGAGAACACAAGACCTAACGATGTCAACCAGAACCCCCAGGCCTGGTTAGGAGAGGTCATTAGACCATCAAATAATCAGGGACACTGGCTGATCACAAATACCAGCCAGAACGACCCAGAAGTTATTCTGACTCATAGGACAGTCAGCCACCCATTACTAGTCCAGTTCTTGGCCAGAATATCTTTAAGAATAGACTAACTTTCATAAGTCACCATAATGGAGATTTATTTTTTCAGTTTCAGATGAAACACTGATGAGTACTGTAACTCCAGGCTATATACACCCTGTAGGATTTTTATTCTATACAGCTGTACATTATAGGAATTTGGTCTTCATATAAAAATTACCAGACTCTTAAAATGTGTATTTTACTTATATTTCTGCTGTTGTACTTAAGATTTTTAAGAAATAAGGATACGTATATTGGAGATTTATTGCCAATATCCGTTGGATCATCAAAAAAGCAAGAGAGTTCCAGAAAAATATCTACTTCTTTATTGACTATGCCAAAGCCTTTGACTGTGTGGATCACAACAAACTGTGGAAAATTCTTCAAGAGATGGGAATACCGGACCACCTGACCTGCCTCTTGAGAAACATGTATGCAGGTCAGATAGTAACAGTTAGAACTGGACATGGAACAACAGACTGGTTCCAAATAGGGAAAGGAGTACATCAAGGTTGTATATTGTCACCCTGCTTATTTAACTTATATGCAGAGTACATCATGAGAAACGCTGGGCTGGATGAAGCACAAGCTGGAATCAAGATTGCCGGGAGAAATACCAATAACCTCAGATATACAGATGACACCATCCCTATGGCAGAAAGTGAAGAGGAACTAAAGAGCTTCTTGATGAAAGTGAAAGAGGAGAGTTAAAAAGTTGGCTTAAAGGTTAGCGTTCAGAAAACAAAGATCATGGCATCCAGTTCCATCACTTCATGCCAAATAGATGGGGAAACAATGGAAACAGTGAAGGCTTTATTTTGGGGGGCTCCAAAATCACTGCAGATGGTGACTGCAGCCATGAAATCAAAAGATGCTTGCTCCTTGCAAGAAAAGTTATGACCAACCTAGATAGCATACTAAAAAGCAGAGACATTACTTGGCCAACAAAGGTCTGCATAGTCAAAGCTATGGTTTTTCCAGTGGTCATGTGTGGACGTGAGAGTTGGACTATAAAGAAAGTTGAGCACCTAAGAATTGATGCTTTTGAACTGTGGCGTTGGAGAAGTCTCTTGAGAGTCCCTTGGACAGTAAGGAGATCCAACCAGTCCATCCTAAAGGAGATCAGTTCTAAATGTTCATTGGAAGGACTGATGCTGAAGCTGAAACTCCAATACGGCCACCCGATGTGAAGAGCAGACTCATTTGAAAAGACCACGATGCTGGGAAAGACTGAAGACAGAAGGAGAAGGGGACAACAGAGGATGAGATGGTTGGATGGCATCACCGACTCAACGGACATGAGCTTCAGTAAACTCTGGGAGTTGGTGATGACAGAGAGACCTTGTGTACTACAGTCCATGGAGTCGCAGAGTAGGACATGACCGAGAGACTGAACTGAACTGATATTGGAGATTCACTTCTAATATATTTAGACAATCTTTTGTTCTTTTATGCACAGATTATCACACATCACATCACATCAGTCATATCCGACTCTGCCACCCATGGTCTGCCAGGCTCTTCCAGCCATGGCATACTCCAGGCAAGAATTCTGGAGTGGGTTGCCAGTTTCTTCTCCAGGGGATCTTCCCCAGCCAGGGATTGAACCTGGGTCTCCCATTTTGCAGGCAGATTCTTTACTACCTGAGTCACAGAGAAGCTCGCAGAGATTATAGGCATATCTATATTTTGCTGTATTTTGCTTTACTGCATTTCACAGATACTGCCTTTTTTTTTTTAAGTTAGAATTTGAAGCCTTGTGGCAACATTGAGTGGAGTAAGTCTATTGATGCCATTTTTCCAATAGCGTTTACTCACTACATGTTTCTGTCAGGTTTTGGTAATTCTTGCAATATACTAAGCTTTATTATTATTATTATATTCTTTATAATGATCTGTGATTAATGATCTTTGATGTTATTGTTGCAAAGTTTACTGAAGAGTCAGATGATAGCACTTTTTAGCAATGAAGTATTTTTAAAATTAAGATATGCACATTGTTTTTAAGACAATGGTCTGAGTCGCAGCACATGGGATCTTCTGTTGGGCAAGCGTTAGTCTTCTCTCAGTTGTAGCAGATAGGCTTAGTGGCCCTTCGGCATATGGGATCTTACTTCCCTGACCA
Organism: Cervus canadensis; assembly: GCF_019320065.1. Lineage (NCBI taxonomy): Eukaryota > Metazoa > Chordata > Mammalia > Artiodactyla > Cervidae > Cervus > Cervus canadensis. The sequence goes on from NC_057416.1 coordinate 18,334,457, forward strand.
GGAATCAGACTGGTGTCCCCTGCATTGGAAGGCACATTCTTAACCACTGGACCACCGGGGAAGTCCCTATGATGGCTTTCTATTTCATTCTGAGGAGCAATAAGATCTGGAGTGGAAAGATGCCTCTGACTTCCCCAGGAGAGAGAACACACCCACAGCAAAGGTGGGTCCGGTGTTTCATCATCCCCTAAACCAGTGCTCCCAGCTTCTACCCTCAACTATCTGAGGATAACAATGACCAAGGTACTTGTTAAAAATACTAATTCCCAACTTTTGCCTCTCAAGTGTCTAGTTCAGTAAGCTTCTGGTGGGAACCAGGGAGCTCTCATTTTGATAAGCTGCCAGGATACTGCTATTATCAGGGCAGTTTAGGAAATGTGGAGTTGAAGTAGATTTTTTTGCACATAGCATTTCAAGGATCCTCTTTTAAGAAACAGGACCACTGAAGGAGGCTGTGTAGATTGCATTCCTCTAGCCGTGCTGGCTAGGAGGAGGTCTCTGGCAGGAGTGTGTGGAAAGGAAGAAATTTCACTCACTGAGAATGGTCTTCAATGTGGTTTCACCTGACTTCATATAGCATGAGTCATATATAACACAGCTGCAGATCAAAAATCATCTTTAACACGTTAAAATTGCTTCCCAAGTGGTAAAATCACCTTGATTTTGGGGAAACTGTTGACTGGGGATGGCACAGCTGCAATCAATTCTTTATAAAACCTATTATCTTGTCACAAAGATTAAATACATCTATGATTTGTTGTTTGTCTATGGTCATTAGAAAATGACCATTTCTGAAGGTGAACGGATACTCATTTTAATTATTAAATGTTGTTAGTGAGATGCACCAGTTTATTCAATTATACACCGTGAAGTTTTAGTCTTCTAAAGCAATTCATTTCCCTCTAGGATTTGCCTCCAGAAAACTGGGTCATGGATAGATGACTGCTGATTTTTCATGTGTCTTGAAGGGACTTAGGTCATCACTGCAGACTCTCCTTAACAATGTCAAACATCTTGTGACACAAATGTCCCAAGAATTGTGTTAATGATGCACTTTCATTTTCTTTGGGCATTGTTGTTGTTGATATTTAGTAGCTAAGTGTCTCTTTGTGACGCCATGGACTGTAGCCCACCAGGCTCCTCTGTCCATGAGATTTCCCAGGCAAGAATACTGGAGCAGGTTGCCATTTCTTTCTCCAGGGGATCTTCCTGACCCAGGGATCAAACCTACGTCTCCTACATTGGCAGGGGGATTCTTCACCACTGAGTCACAAGGGAAGCTGGGCCTTGGGCATGAAAATCACTAAAGTGGATCTCTTTTTGACCAAAACCATCTGATGATAGGCAAGTTTCCACACGTGGTGAAAGGGCCGACTCAAGTGACAGGAATGACACGCCGGGGCGGGGGTGGGGGGGGATGACTTCTCAAAGGGAGAAGAATTTTAAGCTACATCCAGTCAAGGTACGTCACTGTCATCAAAGGAAGGGAATAGACAGATGCAAACTGCTGGATGGTGTTCTATCTCCAGGTACCGTTTTCCTGTCCACTTGCTTCCTTGTATTTAAAGTGACCCAGAGAACACTTCCGGTTAAAAAAGACTTTTATTTGCAAAACCGAACATCTACGTACATCTGTCTCTGTATCCTTCTCTTCTCAGATAACTTGGCCAAAATTTGATTGCCATTGCATGTTGTGGTAGCCTGTGTTGAGGGCGGGCGGGCAGTAGAAGACCAGGGAGCTGACGTAGATAATGCAGAGCCTGGCCCCTGGTTTTCACTCAGCCCTTGTGTTCTGTCTTGGAGAGAAAGCAAATCAGTGCTCAAATAATAAAAGCAAATCCCCAAAGTGTGGAATTCATAACAACATAATATTTCAAAACTATGATTTACGTTTCGAAAGCATTCAAAAGTGATCTGACGCCTTTTTTTGGTTGGTTTAAAGAGTTGGCCAGGAGACTGATGGAAGGGTTTTGGTTAAGAGGTTTGCTGGGCTAACAGCCTCCCGTTTTTTAGCTCAAAATATAAAGACATATCATCTCAGACCTTAGCAGGTGGGGGTGGGGAGGAGTGAAATCACGCGAGCCCACACTTAGTGTCAGGGTTCAGATAAGAATTCAAAGTTTATAGTAAGTCCATAAACATCTGGAATCTCCCAAATTGGCCTGGCTGGATGGCAAGAAAGGCTCTCACAAGACTTTTTGGAGTTACTTCCTGCTCTCAGCAGGACATCCATGTGTAAATATCTTCCCCTAGTATGTCTCCACTTTTTATTTCCAGGTGGAATGGGATGTTGTAGGTATGATCAGAATGCAAAATGAAAAAACATACGTCACATGTTTTATTATTAGATGACTACTTCCATAGCTTCACATAGGCCTTCAGTAGTCAATGAGATCTATCTAGTGATTTGTTTAAAATGCAATTTTCATAGAGCTCTCTACTTACGTACAGATTTGTATATATGTATTTATGTATGAACACACACCAAATATATACACATGTATAAACACCCACATATATATATACACACAAATACACGTTTACTTATTTACTTTTTTATGTAAGATAAGAAAGAGTGTGAAGCATGGTGTTCAGAGATAAAGATGCATAAGTGCTACAATATTTTTGTGTATCAGGAGAAAAACATGTGGTAGCACAATATATGAGGTGATATGATTTTTACCTTTAGTAAAACTCTCTCTAGGAAATTATAAGGCAGATTTTAAAGACTTCTTTCCCACTGTGTCCAAAACACCAATATATCAACTGGCTTAATAGAGTAAAACATAGATTAAAAATAGCATTTTAAAATCTCAATATTTCTCTGCAGTAAGGAGCACATGGTTAGAACCATAAAAAACTGCAAATACTAACATTTTTGGTTTACAGGGAAAGTTGGAAACTTACACCAGAAGTTTCAAAGCCTGACTTCTGCATGCTGAGCCTTTGCCAATATACAACATTTATTTTTGGCTCCATGTGTGCTTACAGAGTTTGCTTATACCAAGTTTTATGTAGTCTTTGATTTTTATCCAAAAGATTTATTCAACACCCCTAATGAGCTCCCTTTTCAGACAGGTTAGTGGCCTCTTGATAGGGGCTGAAATGTTTGCACCAATCTGGCTCATTTTAAATAAACATATAAAACCAGGGATGGCAATGGAGAGAATACACAGGAACCCAGGGTTGGGGCCTCGTGTCACAGCAGGAATGATTCATCAGTAAGGCAGTCAGAGTTCCCAGGGTAAATAATTTCCATTTCACCACTGGACTGGAAGACAAGGTTAGAGATAACTTTTAAAAAACTAAGTTTTAGACTTACAGACTTAGAGAATGAACTTACAGTTGCCGGGGAGGAAGCATGGGAGGAAAGGATAGCTAGGGAGTTTGGGATGGATGTGTAAACACTGCTATACTTAAAATGGATAACCAACAAAGACCTACAGAGACCTCTGCTCAATCTTATGTGACAGGCTGGATGGGAGGGGAGTTTGGGAGAGAATGGATACATGTGTATGTATGGCTGAGTCCCTTTGCTGTCCATCCAAAATTATCACAATGTTGTTATTGGCTACACTCCAACATAAAATAATTTTTTTAATTAAAATTTCCTACATCTTATATTTGGTAACATCTTAGAAATATATATGTATTAAACCCTATTCTTCCTAGTCCCTAAAATATTTGGGGTAGGGAAAGACCTTACAAGTGAAGGAAAACTCCCCATGAGGATAAGAGATTACAAAACTTGATTATGAAGCCTAATCATATCTAGTTAATGGAGGACAAATAAATTTCTTACGAAAAGGCAAAAGTAACCAAACTCTAATTTTATTTTAAATTTACTGACTCCAGTGATTCAGTTTTTCTAGGGATAAGTCTAAAAGATCCTATACTTCTTGAATTTAATAAACAGTGAATAGTAGGTTGTGGTTAATAATTTATTCAACAAATATATCAAAGAAGTTCAAAAACAAGCAATCATGCTAATTTAGTTTATTATCCAAAAGGTGTGGGGCTCATTATTCAAAGTAGTGATTTCAATTTAGATAAGAATCAGACGTCAGAATGTGTAATCCATCTATTAGACAAGAGGGAAGTTGTACTCAAGTTCTGGCCATTCAGTCATCAGTTATTAGTTATTTATTTCTGTGGCAACTACCAGGCTAGGGAATGGGTATGTAGAAATGAAAAGTTGAAACTGAGTCGCTCATGGTCCAGTGAGTATCAGAATATGTAAAAGATTATTGTAATATACCATGACAAGGGCCATGTCTCCCTAAGTGCCAGGCACTCTAAGAAAACATGGGAGTCATAAGATAGCAATTGCTTCAAAGAACTGGGAAAGGCTCCAAAGATGTGGTGACCTTTGATTTGGATCTTGGAGGATGAGCAGGTGTGTTTCTGATGCGGGAAGAGCTGGTCGTTCTAGGCAAGGGAACTGCCTGTGCCGAGACGTGGAGTCTTAAAATCAGCAGATCTTTTAAGAAAGCTGAATGTTACTGAAGTATGTTGAAATTGTACATGAATACAAGGGCAGAAGATAGGATACGCGGGTAAATTCTCCCATGGTTTTCCTGTATCATCCTCATCGGTTCATTCAGTTTATAAAATAAGACTAAATGATCCCTGAGGTTCAACATTTTATGAGCTTATGAAAGGGAAAAGAATCCGATCTGAGTTGGAAAAAAAGAGCTTGAGGGTGAACAAGGGTGTGGGATTGTTTCCATGAAAGTGAGGATTTGCAGCTGTCTCACACTAACTGCATGGATTAAAAAAGAAAAAGAAAAAAAAATGACATTTTTCTGTTCTTAGTACATATTGACGTGTGCCTCCAGCACTGTTTGGAAAGGAAAGAAGATGACAATTTTCCTTCCCGATTACAGATACTGTTTTTTTGGTTTTCATTTTTCTTTTATTAGACTCCCTCTGCAAATGGGAAGGTTTTGTCCTGGCCTCATTCTTAGACAGAAAAGTGTGTATTTTACAACTAGGCAATTGACTTCTAAGAACCAGTTTTCTGTCATGACCAGACAGGCACATATACAGGGAACCAGGGCCCAAGTTCTGGGCAGCCCCACCCTGGATCAAGGTTCCTTGTGGTCTTCAGAAACTAAAACCGGACCTCAGGTGCCTGGGATGAGAGAAGAAACCTGGAAACCTGATAGGCTGTTGAGAAATGAAAGAGACAGAGAAAACTATTTCCCATGTGGTACACAATCTCAATGAAAACATAGAAGTTGAAAAAATAAATTAGCTTGTCAAAACCAAAGATATGGAGTTTTTCTCACACATCCCATTGAAAATTACCAAGAGCACTTACATTCATGGGGCGAGAAATGAGTCTGTTGTTTATTTAAATAATTTAAATTTAATGCTAAACCACAGGGACTTAGTTTAAACTTAAGCAGTAGGAAAAGATGATTACTTTTCCAAATGATACTCCCTGAGAATATAGTTTTACAAGTAATGGAAATAAGAAAAAAAAATTTTTTTTTCTGATCTTTTCAAACTTGAAGTTTATCTATTTTTTAAAATTTTAGTATCCTAAGTCCTGAAGGATACCTGAAATGTTTCACTTCTCTGAGATTGTTTTTTTTTTTTTTCTGAGATTGTCAATTAAAGACTACTGATGACTCCGACATAAGCAATTTCATCCTAATTCCCCCTGTACTCTCAGAGAGGAAACCTCTGCTTTCCCTGTTCTCATGCCTTTCAGAGTATGCCTCATTCACACTTTCATCCACCCAACGCTTCAGTTCAGTTCAGTTGCTCAGTTGCATCGGACTCTTTGTGACCCCATGGACTACAGCACGCCAGGCTTCCCTGTCCATCACCAACTCCCAGAACTTGCTCAAACTCATGTCCATTGAGTCGGTGATGCCATCCATCCATCTCGTCCTCTGTCGTCCGCTTCTCAACCCAAAGGTTAGCCACCTTTAAAAACTTTTTAAAATTTAATTTTTTTTTGGCTGTGCTGGCTCTTCGTTGCTGTGTGTGGGCTTTAGTAGTTGTGGCACACAGGCTTAGTTGCCCCCTGGCATGTGAGATCTTCCTGGACCAGGTAATGAACCCATGTCTCCTGCATTGGCAGGTGGATTCTTAACCACTGGACCACTAGAGAAGCCTGCTTAGGCATCTTTTAAGATCGAATTCAAACCATCTCCCCTGTAAAATGTCCATTTGATCATCTCTGCTTGAATAGTTGTTTTCTGCTCAGAAATTCTTCATTGCCTATTACCCATCACTTAACTGGCAATTTACCCTGTGCTCCCTCATTCATTATGATCCTGAATCTTGTGTTGTCAGCTCTCAGCACGAGCAGGTGTTTGTATCTAACTTCCTCAACAAGGTTCATTGCTCCTTGAGGACAGGGACCTTTTCTTTTGGCACCTTTGCAGAATTGAATTCAGTAAATATTTGGTGATTTGAATAGTTGGTTAATTCACCAAACATTTACCAGGCAGCCACCATGTGAAATGAACTAACATAGACCCCGTGTCTTTTTCCAGCTTTGTCATGAAGGCTGACAGTAAATCCACAGTCAGTAAAATGTAAGGATCTTAACCCTTATATGTGAGTTGCTTATTTCTACAAATGAAGAACTCTGGGTCCTGATCTCATTTTTGTTGGTGATTCCCTCCGGCCTCACATGGATCCTCCAGGTTCACATGCAGTCCTGCTGACATGAGCTCTCTTTTCTCTACAGTTTCTACAAAAATCTCATTTCTCTCGGTTGGCTCTGATTGGATGATGAGAAAGTTTCTACTTCTCCCTGTGTTTAAGTGATGGGACAGAATGAAAGAGGTGGCTAGGTTTGGGTGGTATTGATAAAAAAAACAACAAAAAAAACACTATTGTTCTCTTGACAGAAAAACAAACCATTGCTCTGTTACCAGGACAAATGTAAATTAATATTGAGTAACAAAATAACATATATCTGCTATAACTTTCTTGCTCACTATGTAAAAGTTGAAACTACTCTCTAATTAATGAAATTAATGGATTCCTTTAAAAAGAAAAGAAACAGCTGTGTGTCTTTTCTAAAATTTTCTCTTAGTATTCACAAAAATCTCAAAACACAACAGGAATAAGAACAAATGTACCAGTTTTGAGATGCTCTCAAATATGGAATACAAAAATATTGGTGCTTTTTCTTTGTAGCAATTTAACTTGTTTCTTAAAATTCACTCAGGGCAACATTACCATCAATTAAAATGCAGACTGTTTCAGGATAGGTGAAAAAAATTCGATACCGTAGCCATTAGCTACAAGTCACTATTCATACACAAATTACAATTAAATACAGTTAAAAATTCAATAGCATTCACATTCATCACATTACAAGTATTCAGTGGCCACATGTGGTTAACAGGTTGGACAGGGCAGATGAAGACTATTTCCATGGTGGCAGGACAGTCTATGTGCAGCAATGATTTAAACTATGATATTTACATCCAGAATTTTATCACAGGTCTAGGACAACTAAATCACAGATAAAGGACAACTTGAACAGGTAAAAGCAAATTCTGAGCCAGTTACAAAGAAAGACTTGAGATTTCTTACCTTTCTCTCCTTAGGATCTCCTTTCTCTCCTTAGATGACTCCCAGTTTTCTGAGGTTGGCTGGATGCCCTTCAGTGGCTATTGTTAATTGTCCCAACCTGGTGCGACAGCTGAGTCCTCTGTGGCTGGACCCTAGGTCTCCAGTGAGCAGTCAGTATTCACTCAGCTCCATCACCTACTGGAATAGAATGTTCCCTCAACTCATCTTTATCACTGATTTGCTTTGCTGCAGCCACCATTTTCCACCTATCTGGTTGGAGCCAAAGTCATTTGCTCCTGGGGCTTCCCAGGTGGTGCTAGTGGTGACGAACCCACATGCCAATGCAAGAGACAAAAGAGATGTGGGTTCGAACCCTGGGTTGGGAAGATCCCCTGGAGGAGGGCATGGCAACCTGCTTCAGTATTCTTGCCTGGAGAATCCCACGGACAGAGGACCCTGGTGGGGCTACAGCCTGTGGGGTTGCAGAGTCGGACACGACTGAGTGACTTTAGTGACTTAGCATGCACACGCTGCTGCTGGGACCCCAGGTACACAGCGGCTCTTCCCACGGCCACGGTGGTCAGCACAGCTTTCCCATTGAATCTTTTTCTTTCTTGTGGAGATACAATTGAGGTACAACATTGTGTAAGTTTGAGAGATACAACAGTGTTGATTTGATACATTTCTATGTTGCAATATGATGACCTCCCTAGAGTCAGCTCACACTTCAATCACCTGACACAATTGTCACTTTTTTGTGTGTGTGGTGAAAGCAATTAAGACCTAGTCTCTTAGTAACTTTGAAGTTTATAAATACAGTGTTGTTGCCGATAACACATTGACTCTTTTTGAAAGTGGCAGAAAGAGAAAAATCAGATCAAGAGCATACACTTGGATAACTCTGGTCCCCTTTGTGCTTCTGGGCTTTTTAGGGGACGAGGAACACCAGGAATCTCTGTGCAGATTTTCATACCCCAGACCAGGGCTTTGTGGTTGCTTTCTGGAGAGTTAGAAAGACGAGCAAAGGAGAATACACTTTGTCCAAGAGAATCCCTTATTATTTGCCTGGGTGGGTGAGGGCTGGCTGAGGAGTGCAATCAAGCCCTGCAAGACTAGCAGCATGCTTCTGTGGTCAGTCAGAGCCTGTATTTCTCCAATCTAACAGTCCAACCTACCAGTCCTGAGTTCTCCTAGGTTGGCTTTTCCTTAGGAGCCCAATATTTCTTTCGCGTTCAAATCGCCTGAGTCCCAAAAGACAAAGCCTTTGCATGCTTCACCTATAGCACGCTTCCTGACACCTGGTGACATTGAAACACTTGGGACCTTTTGCTCACACAAATTTGCCTTTGAGAGCTTTCACTGGACCGTTTTACATTTTCAGTCATCCCATTCAAATGTGTCAATGTTCTTATAAAGTGACCGCTTGAAGCATTTCCAAAAGTAACTTAACTCTTTTTATTTGAAAATATAGGGTAGAGAAAAAGGCAGATTTTCCATAATTGAATAAATCAAAATTGTTTAAAAGGGATTCTGTATAACAGCTTCTCTGAGCTGTAATTGACTAGCACTACTGTAATTGTAATTGACTAGTTCTGCAGCTTGATAGGTTTTGACGTATATGGAAACTTCACCACAATCAAGAATCACCACCTACAGCTTCCCTGTGCCCTTTGTCATCTCTGACTCTTTTCCTCTCTACCCTCCTCCAACTAACCCCCCTCCCAGTCCCCAGACAACCACTGTTCTGCTTTCTATCATTATAAATTAATTTGTATTTTCTCGAGTTTTATATAAATAGAATTATACAGTGTCTAGTCTTTGTGTGTATGTGTGTGGGTGGGTGAGAGTCTGGCTTCTTTCATTCAGCATAAGTATTTTGACATTCACACATGTTGTATGAGAAAACAGCTCATTTTTTAAAAAATTGCTGAATAGTATTCAATTGTATGGTTATGTTACAATTTCTATATCCACTCACCTGGCAATGGACATTTGGGTTATTTCTAGTTTTTGCCTGTTATAAATAAGCATGCTATGAGCATGCGTGTACCAATCTTTGTATAGACACACGCTTTTGTTTTTTTTGGTTAAATACCTGGGACTGTGTTTTCTTGAAAGTTTTATTTATGTTTTAGGTTCGAAGGATTCTTTAACAAAAGAAACGACTCTCATCACATACAACAAACAAATTTGATATTTAATAGAGGTTTATTTGACTTAATTACAACATACAGTCATTAAGAGAAGAGAAATAAAAACAATAGAGAAAAGTAACAGCATATATATCACCAAATTGGGCTGAACAACATCCAGAGTTAAACAGCCCTGGAAAATCCCTGGTTAACAGCAATGTGGAGTTCCAATTGGGAAATGTCCAGGGCAATGTGTCCACGTCATGTCAGAGACTTCAAATTGCAGCTTGGGGGGCTCACATTTATAATCCCAGACTGAAAATTGATATTGTCATCAGTTTGTACACAAAAATGCGGCTTTTTTTTCTGTTAAACAAAGAATTGCTTTATTAATACAAACTATTAATACATACCCAAACTATAAAGTGCTAAGAAATTTAAATATCTAAGTCACAGCAAACAGGTGGCAATTCAACATCCAGAGTGGACAGAATGCTTGAGGGAGACTGCAACAGATTAGACTCCACAGCGGAGGAGGCATCTTCAGAGGCGAAGGGGGGCCCACATGTAACAGCTGCTCAAGCTCCCTCTCCTCATCAAGGATCATGAGAGGCACTCCATTCAAGGGGAGGTGTGCGATCTGGTGCTCCTTAGGCAGGTCAAAACTCTCAAAATCTAATGGGTCAAAGGGAAAGAATTTTTCTATTTCTGGATAGGTGTCATCTGAGGCAGGAACCGAACTTTTTGCCTTAACAGTCTTCTCAGTAATCTTTTTGGTTGAGAAAGTTGTCTGTTTCTGTTTGAGCGGTCCATTCATCTTAACTGATTTTTCTGTAGCTCTGTTGACAGTTCCCAAAGCCTTTCTGGCAGTTTTTGGTAAAGCTGGTGGAGCATCAAACATTTTGCCAACACATGGTGTTGAAACCTGAGATCTCCCATCTAAAGCTTTGACTGAAGGTACAGACCCCAGCTTCAGCCCTTCCTTAGGAGCCACATGGATGCCTGGTTCTCCATTTTCCTTATCAACATAGATCAGAGTAGCCATTCTGGATCAAGTTCGGAGTAACAGCCAAACTCTCGCAAGACTCCAAAAATGCGGCTTTTTAAACTTTTACAATGCTGTTTGTTTCACCTTGTGAGTTACAGGATTTTGTTAGACCCTGGGAGACTGAACAGACCTCTAGGAGCTCAAGAATTCTGAGACCCACTCCCTTTCTCTTCTGAAGTGCTGCCTGACTCGCTACGCTTGCACGCAGGCACGGAATCTGGGCAGTGTCTGGGTAGGTCAGAAGCCTGCTTTCCTGCTTCTGAAGCCTTAACAAGACTTCCTCCATTTTAAATTTCCTAACAGAGTGGAATGGCTGAGTCAAATGGAAGGTAAACGTTTAACTATCTAAGAGATTACCACACTGTTTTCCAAAGCATTTGCACCATTTTACATTCCCATTAGCAGTGTGTTAGAATTCTAGTTGCTCAACGTCTTTGCCAACATGTGGTATGGTTAATCTTTGGAATTTTAGCCATTTTTATAGCTGTGAAGTAAGTAAGTGAAGTTGCTCAGTCATGTCTGACTCTTTATAGGTGTGCAGTGGTATCTTACTATGTCTTAATTTGCATTTCTGTATTGACTAGTTATTTTGAGCAAATTTTATGTGCTTATTTGCTGTTCATATATCTTTTTTGAAGTGCCTATTCAAATTTTTTAATTTAAAACTTTTAAATTTAAATTTTTAATTTAAAACTTTTTCCAGTTTATTGAAATATAATTAATATATAAGTTTAACGGGATCAATGTGATGATTTGCTCCTTGTCTATACTGTGACATGCTTACTGTAATAAGGACAGTTATATCCTTGACTTGCTTCTGATCTTTGGGAGAAAACTTTCAGTCTTTCATCACTGAGTATGACATTAGCTATAGTTTTTGTAGATGCCCTTTATCAAATGGATAAGTTCCATTCCATTTCCAGTTTGCTGAGAGTTTTTTTTTTTAATCAGAAATGGATGTTGGATTTTGTCAAATGATTTTTCTGTATCTGTTGAGACGATATTAAAAGGTTTTTTTCAGGGCTTCTCGGGTACCTTAGTGGTTAAATCTGCCTGCCGATGCAGGAGACACAAGTTTGACCCATGACCCGGGAAGATCCCACGCGTCAAGGAGCACCTAAGCCTGTGGGTCACAACTGTTTAGCTTGTGCTCTACAGCCAGGGAGCCACAACTACTGAAGCCTGCGTGTCCTGGAGCCGGCGCTCAGCAACAAGAGAAGCTGCAACAGTGAGAAGTCTGTGTACTGAAACTAGAGAGTGGGCCCCAGTCACCGCAACTAGAGGAAGGCCTGCAGAGCAATGAAGACCCAACACAGCCAATAAAGAAAGAAAATTAGCTTTTTTAAAAGAGAGGGTTTTTTTTTTTCTTTCAGTCTAATACTATGGTGAATTACATTCATTCTTGATTATTAAAAAAGCTTGCCTACCTGGGGTAAATATGGGTTTTTTAAATTTAATTTTTATTTTATGTTAGAATTGATAGAGTTTTTATTTTTTTTCTTCTTTTTTTTCTTTTTATTTTTTTTCCCTTTTTCTCCTTTTCCCCCCTTCTTTTCTTTTCTTTTTTTTTTTCTGATAGAGTTTTTATTTTTTATTTTATTTTATTATTTATTTATTTATTTATTTTTATTAGTTGGAGGCTAATTACTTCACATCATTTCAGTGGGTTTTGTCATACATTGATATGAATCAGCCATGGATTTACACGTATTCCCCATCCTGATCCCCCCTCCCACCTCCCTCTCCACCCGACTCCTCTGGGTCTTCCCAGTGCACCAGGCCAGAGCACTTGTCTCATGCATCCCACCTGGGCTGGTGATCTGTTTCACCATAGATAGTATACACGCTGTTCTTTTGAACTGATAGAGTTTTTAAAACAGAGAAATTAATCAAGTTGGGTTTGAGCTTAATCTACTTGACTGTTATCACAGCACCGTGTATTAACTCATGAAGGATTTTTTTTTTTCTAACTAAGATTGTTTTCAAAAACTCAAAACTTAATTTTTCAGAGTGAAATGATCTTGAAATAGATGAAATTCGTAATGATCATTGGATCGCCAAGGTTAAAGGCAACGTGTTCTATTCTTCTGTCTTCTTGGAAGAGGAAGTGAAGTCAGTCAGTCGTGTCCGACTCTTTGTGACCCCATGGGCTTGTTGCCCAACAGGCTCCTCCATCCATGGGATTTTCCAGGCAAGAGTACTGGAGCGGGTTGCCATTTCCTTATTTGAAGAGTCTACTTTTCAGGAGTTGTTAGGCATTTCTGAACATACAATTTTTTCAGCCTGGGGCAAAGTATTTTGTGAGATTCCGTACATTTACGCAACTCTCTTCCCGCCTCTATTTTGTGGTTCCCAGCGTAAACCCACTCTCTTGTGGAGTCATCTTCCTCCAGGGAGGCTACAGGAACACTGCTCTGGCTGATGCTGGTAGTCCACAGGGGGCGACATAAAAAGATTAAACAATAATACCACCCATTAGCTACTACTCCCAGAGAGATGTACAGGAAATATTCACTATCAAATTTCAGTTGAAACTCAGAGCAGGAAATGACTTTTCTCATCAGAGGGGAATTAAAAGACTCCCCCAGGCCTCAGAGGCAGTGAGGCTGACTGTACCACTGAGCAAGTTGCCAAAGTGAGAAGGCAAACAATGCACTTTCTGATTGGAGACACAGTCCACAGCCGTCAGCTGTTTTGTTAACCAGTAAATCAGGCTAAGCAGGCTGGATGGAAGCCAAGGCTTTGGAAGAAATGGCGTGATCAAGACTTCAACCTCAAGGATGTTAACCAAGTACCTAAGCAAAGACTAGGAATATTTGCAGTAAAATGGCTAACAATGCAGGATTTCAGAATAGGGAGGCAGGGTCTGAATATTGCCCACGCCAATTTCTGACCTATGTCTCTTTCTATTTTCCTTCTGAACCTCCTTCAGCTTTCTTGTTTGAATTATTGTGAGGTGAGGTACAAAAGGCAACTAGCACATTACTGGTGCATCAGTTCAGTTCAGTCACTCAGTCATGTCCGACTCTTTGTGACCCTGTGGACTGCAGCACGCCAGGCCTCCCTGTCCATCACCAACTCCCGGAGTTTACTCAAACTCATGTCCATTGAGTCAGTGATGCCATCCAACCATCTCATCCTCTGCCATCCCCTTCTCCTCCTGCCTTCAATCTTTCCCAGCATCAGGGTCTTTTCCAAGAGTCAGTTCTTCACATCAGGTGGCCAAAGTGTTGGAGTTTTAGCATCAGTCCTTCCAATGAATATTCAGGGTTGATTTCCTTTAGGATGGACTGGTTGGATCTCCTTGCTGTCCAAGGGATTCTCAAGAGTCTTGTCCAACACTGCAGTTCAAAAGCATCAATTCTTCGGTGCTCAGCTTTCTTTATAGTCCAACTCTCACATCCATACATGACTACTGGAAAAATCATAGCTCCGACTAGATTGACCTTTGTTGGAAAAGTAATGTCTCTGCTTTTTAATATGCTGTCTAGGTTGGTCATAACTTTTCTTCTAAGGAGTAAGCGTCTTTTAATTTCATGGCTGCAGTCACCATCTGCAGTGATTTTGGAGCCCCCCAAAATAAAGTCTGTCACTGTTTCCATTGTTTTCCCATCTATTTGCGATGAAGTGATGAGACCAGATGCCATGATCTTAGTTTTCTGAATGTTGAGCTTTAAGCCAACATTTTTACTCTCCTCTTTCACTTTCAACAAGAGGCTTTTTAGTTCCTCTTCACTTTCTGCCATAAGGGTGGTGTCACCTGCATACCTGAGGTTATTGACATTTCTCCTGGCAATCTTGAGTCCAGCTTGTGCTTCATCCAGCCCAGCGTTTCTCCCTGCATGCATGCTAAGCTGCTTCAGTCGTGTCCAACATAGTTGTAAAGGAGGAAGATGCCATTCATCACCGAAGTGACTTCTAGGGATGGATTTTGTTCCATAGGAAGAATCTTTGTGTTGTCCTAGACTTCACTGATTTTTGTGTGGTGAGAGTAGGGGTTGGTGTTGACTTGCTCTGCGCCCTGCAGAAGCAGAACTTGGAGTTCCCAAGGCAAACTGGGTGGAAAGGAGTACAGAAGTGAATGTAAGCGAGAAAACCAGACGTAAGAAGCAAGGCTGGTTGAAGGACCAGTGAGAACCCCTGGGGTGAATGCACTGGCACTTCAACAGCAGGAATGCCTGAAGTTTTAAGTAAAAATTTTATAAACCTTCCCTATATATTGCACAGGTATGCAAAATTGAAACATCATTTCCCTATAAGAACTAAATTTTGTGTGTCCTTTTTTTTTTAATGAACAGTAACAAAAATAATCTGATTCAGGGTTAGCTCAGTTAGGGTAGAACTCCGTAGATGGTGGTGATCAATTCCATCATTTCCTGCATACTAAGTTGCTTCAGTCATGTCCAACTCTTTGCAATGCTATGGACTGTAGTCCACCAGATTCCTCTGTCCATGGGATTTCCCAGGTGAGAATACTAGAGTGGGGGTTGTCGTGCCCTCCTCCAGGTGATCTTCCCGACCCAGGAATCAAGCCCACGTCTCTTATGTCTCCTGCATTGGCAGGCGGGTTCTTCACCACTAGTGCCACTTGAGATTTTGCCCTCACTCATAGCCTATGCTTCCTCAACTCTTTTCCTCCTTTCTGCCCAGGCAATGACCTGAGTTCCAGAATGAACAGACTTTAACAATCATCCAGGTCAGGAGAAGAGGATGCTGGGTCCTCAGTCAGCCTGTGTCCGTCTCTGAAATGCTGCTGAGCTGCACCCTCTCCCATCAGCCTCTGGATGTACCTGCTTGCACTCAAGGGACCACTGTTCTCCCAATAACCCTCCTGATGATCTGTTCCATGCAGGCCCCTCTGGGTCCTGCTCACTGGGGTGGAGATCCCAGACTCCTTTCAGGTCCCCTGACCTGGGTGTCATCCTCACCCCGCTCTCGGGGGCTGTCGTAGTCCTCTGCTTCTGTTCCCATGAAACCCCGGCGGCCCCCGAGGCTGTTCTTGGGCCAACTGTCTGGGCGTCTCTCAGATTTTGCTGGTGCTACTTCCTCTAAGAGACTCGCAGGCTTCCCAGGCTTTGCTTTGAGAGGGAAAAGCTAGTTCTTTCCCTCCTTGGGTTCTCTCAACCCATCTTGGACTTCCCGTTGTTTTCACCACGTGGACTCAGCCTCGGTGGGAGGCGAAACACCAAACCCTTACAGACTCACCCTCCGCCTCTTCGCTCCCCTTTGAAGTTCTTTCCCATGGCAGGAAAAGTCTTTCATCCTCCTCTTGTGTGGCTGAATAGGGACTCTTCATCTTTCTCTTCGCCATATATTGTTTGAGGGTAAACTTTATGTTTTTCTCCCTCGGGCTTTGGATGTTGATAATTAAAGCTCAGTTTTTGGAATTGAGAAATCATTTTTTTTCCAGGTATTGTGGCTCTCAGCTTAAGTCACTGCTACTCAAGGGCTTTTGGGGTCTAATTTTTATCTGACCTCCTCTGAAGGGAACTTGAGTAGTGGGAGGAAAGATAATGGTAAAAGGAAATGTAAGGAAATAATTCATATCTCAAGTATGAATATGAATAATTCATGTCTCAAATATTATTCACTGCATTGATATGTTTTTTCAGATTGGTAGTACTGTGCTGGGTGATGTGCCAAAAGCAACCCTAAAAATTAAAAAAAATATATCCTTAGTATTATTATATATCATCTCAAATATTTGATCTGAGATGTTTTATGAAGAAATAGAGGAAAAACTGAGTTACAAGTCTAAGATGACAAGCCATGATAGAGAGGCAATAGGACCCTAAAGCCCACACTGACTTTCCTCCTCATGTAAAAATCTGCAGAAAAATTGAAAAAGACACATGTATCCCACTGTTCATTGCAGCACTATTTACAATAGCTAGAACATGGAAGCAACCTAGATGTCCATTGACAGATGAATGGATAAAGAAGTTGTGGTACATATACACGATGGAATATTACTCAGCCATAAAAAGGAATGCATTTGAGTCAGTTCTAATGGGGTGGATGAACCTAGAACCTTTTATACAGAGTGAAGTGAGTTAGAAAAAGAAACATAAATATTGTATTCTAATGCATATATATGGAATCTAGAAAAATGGTACTGAAAAATTTATTTACAAAACAGCAATGGAGAAACAGACATAGAGAATAGACTTATGGACATGGGGAGAGGGGAGGAGAGGGTGAGATGTACTCAGAGAGTAACATGGAAACTTACATCACCATATATAAAATCGAGAGCCAATGGGAATTTGCTGTACTGCTCAGGAAACTCAAACAGGGGCTCTGTATAAACCTAGAGGGGTGGATTGGGGAGGAAGATGGGAGGGAGGTTCAAAAGGAAGGGGATATATGTGTACCTGTGGCTGATGGACAGGGATGCCTGGCGTGCTGCGATTCATGAGGTCACAAAGAGTTGGACACGACTGAGTGACTGAACTGAACTGAACTGATGGCTGATCCATATTGAGGTTTGACAGAAAACAACAAAATTCTGTAAAGGAATTATCCTTCAATAAAAATATAACTAAATTTAATTTAAAAAAATCTGCAGAAATGTGGGCTTGCATGGGGCCTGGACTGCGGGTTCCAGCTAATTTGATCTCAGAGAGTGAGCATATCCCAGCTGACATCTGGGTGAAAGAGGAAATAAAGGTTAGCTAATTATAGTAGTGGTGGAAGTACAAATCGCAGAGCTAGGAAGGTTCTTGAAGAAGCCGTTACACCATGCCCACTGGGTGGGGAAGAACAACACGGTGCAAGGCCAGTGCGGGGGATCCCCTTAGCAATTCTTGCCCTGGGTGAGAGAAACCAAGACTGAGCCCCTAACTCACCTTCAATCTCCTACAAATCATTACCTGTGACATAAAACAGTGCTTCAGAGGACCTCAGGGTGGTCATTGATCAATGTCTGATTTTCTGACCTTGCAAGCAGGTGCAGTCTCTGAGCATCTTTTGAGTTGCTGTGGTTGAGTACCTTTGGATCCTCTGTAAGAGGATAAGTATATTAGTCATGGTTCTTCAGAGAAACAGAATCAATAGGAGATATATATAATAAATGTATAGAAGATATATCATACATATATAGTTAATGTACAGAGGATATCACAGGATATGTACATATATACACACACATAGTTATATGTTACTTTTGTAATCCTAATATCTGGTATATGTTCTATTATCCTCTACTCTATTATCCTATGAAGATATCCTATCATCCTATATGTACTCCTTATATCAATTTCATATCTATATCTATGGTATCTCTGTATTTAGGTCTAGATTTATTTTGAGGAATTGGCTCATGTGATTGTGGAGTTAGGAGTCCAGAATCTTCAGGGCAGGCCAGCAGGCTGTAAATTCCAGCAGGAGTCGTTGCAGTCTTGAGTTCAAAGGCAGCCTGGAGACAGAACTTTTTGCTCTTCAGGGACCTTAGTCTTTCCTCTTAAGGATTTCAATTAACTGGATGGAGCCCACCCACATTATGGAAGGTAATCTGCTTTTCTCAAAGTCTACTGAATTAAATGTTAATCACAGCTAAAAAAAAAAAAGTTGCCTTCTCGGCAACAAGTAGACTGCTGTTTGACCCCACAACTGGATAACAGCCTGGTCAGCAGACACATAAAGTTAGCCACCAAAATAAGGGGTTTTGCTTTTATTTTCTTTAGGGGCAAGGACAGCAGAAATCATGACTGACATATTATTTCATCAGCCAGGTTTGAGTACCAGTGGAAAGATGCATGCATGCATGCTCAGTCGCTCAGCCATGTCTGACTCTTTGTGACCCTATGGACTGTAGCCCACCAGGCTCCTCTGTCCATGGGATTCTCCCGGCAAGAATACTGGAGCAGGTTGCCATTTCCTCCTCCAGTGGATCTTCCTGACCCAGGGATAGAACATGCATCTCCTGTATTGGCAGACAGATTCTTTACTACTGCACCACCTGGGAAGCCCAAAGGAAAGATGGATGAGCCTCAAACTAAAGGAGTTTATGAGAAATTCTGTGGACTCTGGACTCAAGCAGAGTTGCTTTGCAATTCAGAAAAATGTGACCTGGAACTGGGAAGAGAGGCATCCTGACCACCTCTGTGGGAAACCCAGCAAGGCCCCTGCCCTTCCAAATGGTCAGTTTGGAAGTGCAAGGAAATGAATCCCTTGGCATGCGTATTAATCTTCAAACTGACAGCTCCAGTATCAATGGCAATAAAGAGGTATCTCCCAGGTGGGGTTTTCATAAGACAGAGGCTGGAGTGGAGCTTGAGAACAGGTGTTCCTGGGTGTATCCAGCAAGGCTTTAGGAATGTCTAGACATGCCTGGGGAGAACATTACTGGAGACAGGAATTTCTGTCTGGGCAAATGGAGAGATGAGCCAGTGGAAGTCATATCCACAGGCTAGAAAGACCCAGAGATTTCTGACTTACACTCCTCTTACTTTATAGACTGAGAATTCAATTAGTCTCCTTGCAATCTTTGTGAATTTCATAGGAATTCTTACAGGTATTGCTATCTATATTTTTCTACAAACTGTTTGAACTCCACCTGACCTTTAAGTCAAGAGTCCAGGGCTCAGGATGAGCAAAAACATGCTTAAGTTCTACCATATAGATGTGTAGACGAGTATGTTAATGTTGCACAAAATCTGGTCTTTGGTCAAACTGACGGAGCTGTTCTGAGGGTCAGTTGACTTAGCTTAACTGACTTAAAGCAGTAAGCTACCTAGTGGATAAGCAAGAGCATAAGATACAGTGTAAAAGAACCATGGATTCAAATTCCCATATCACCTTGACACCTCTGTGACCCGGCTTAGTCATTTAATGTTTAAAATCTTCATTTCTTCTTCTCCTTATGGGCCTGTTATGAGCTTTAGCACATAGTAAGGGCTCAACAGACAGTAGTCATTAACGTCACCATTGTCTATTTCATCTACCACCCTTTCCATATTTTCCCCTTAAACTTCAACTGACTTCTATTAAAGTAAGTGGTAAGTATCTACGGTGATTCTTAACTCAGGTGGGCATTTGGAGTGAGGGGGGATTTGTAAATATTGTTGGGGAGGGGCACCATTTTTGTTTATATTTGGCTGTGCTGGGTCTTCAGTTGTGGTGCCTGGGCTTTTCATTGCAGTGGCTTCTCTTGTTGCTGAGCCCGGCTCCAGGGCACAGTGGGCTTTCTCAGTAGTTGTAGCACGTGGGCTCAGGAGTTGCAGCTTCCAGGCTCTAGAGCACTGACTGGGTAACTGTGGTCCACAGGCTTAGTTGCTCTGCAGTGTGTGGGATCTTCCCGGGTCAGGGATAGAACCCATCACTTTTGCATTGGCAGGTGATTCTTCACCACTGAGTCTTTACCAGGGAAGCCTCAGGGACACCATTTTTGAATGCCACAATGAGTGGGGTGTTCCATGGGTATTTAGTGCCCAGAGATCAAGGATAACAGATGGTCTGTGGGTCAGACTTGCACTATGAATTAATTGTCCCACCCCCCCGCCAAACACCATTAGTGCCTATTAGTGAGAACTGTTGTGTTTTCCTTTCTGCCTATTTTGAGTTAGAAATGAGAAGTGAATTGAAGGAGGACCTGGGCCCAGGATGAGGGGGTTTTTGAGGGCTTACAGGTGACAGGCAGTATTCCAATTGCTTTGACTTCACTATGCCTAGATTCCTCATAACAATCCAGGCATTAATTCCCATTTTACAG
The DNA here is from genome assembly GCF_019320065.1 of Cervus canadensis. NCBI lineage: Eukaryota > Metazoa > Chordata > Mammalia > Artiodactyla > Cervidae > Cervus > Cervus canadensis. The sequence continues at coordinate 18,354,894 of NC_057416.1, forward strand.
GTGAGGAAACTGAGGCACAGAGAAGTTAAGCACTTCCCAGGCTTATTCCTTGCATAAGTGTGAGAGCCTGAATTCAAGCCCAGTCAGTCTGGCCCTAGAGGCCGATGCTCTTATGTGGATCAGCTTCTCGAATTTGAGAACCCTGCTTATTGGAGAGCTCCATCAGCTATTGTGAATAGACTGTTTTCCCTAAATCCTATGTTTTTTGAAATAGCCCCTCAATTAGTATGTATTGTAACTGATAATGCAAACACAGCTTCTATGGATCAAGGGCTGCTGCTGCTAAGTCACTTCAGTCATGTCCAACTCTGTGCGACTCCATAGACGGCAGCCCACCAGGCTCCCCCGTCTCTGGGATTCTCCAGGCAAGAATACTGGAGGGGGTTGCCATTTCCTTCTCCAATGCATGAAAGTGAAAAGTGAAAGTGAAGTTGTCAGTCATGTCCGACTCAGCGACCCCTCGGACTGCAGCCTACCAGGCTCCTCCGTCCATGGGATCTTCCAGGCAAGAGTACTGGAGTGGGTTGCAATTGCCTTCTCCAATGGATCAGTTAGGAACTCCTTTTTCTGGATACCTAACTCATGTTGAGGGTTTCCCTGGTGGCTCGGATGGTAAAGAATCTGCCTGCAATGTGGGAGACCTGGGTTCGATCCCTGAGTTGGGAAGATCCCCTGGAGGAGGGCATGGCAACCCACTCCAGCATTCCTGCCTGGAGAATCCCCATGGACAGAGGAGCCTGGCGGGCTGCAGTCCATGGGATCGCAAAGAGTCAGACACGACTGAGTGACCAAGTGCAGCACAACACAACTCATGTTGACCCAAATGTTATTCACTACTTAAATGTAATGCGCCTGAATCATCCCAAAGCCTTCTTCCCCACACACTGGTCCATGGAAAAATTGTTTTCCCTAAAACAGGTCCCTGGTGCCAAAAAGGTTGGGGACTACTGCAATACAGTGTAAGTAGTAGGATGATTAGTACCATTGTTTGCAGAACCTTCTGAGGAACGACCCAGAAATGTCATCATTTGTGAAATCTGAGCACCTAACAACTTCTTACAGTATGACTTCTGGACTATCATTCATTCATAAGTTGCTGATTATTCACGCAGACTCTGAAAAGTGACCAAGTGGTCAGGAACAAAATACTGAAAATAAACGTGATCGGTTTTATGGACAGCTGATCAGGTTCCTCTGTCTGCTCTGTTCAAGCTCTTGAAGCAAATCTTTACAATGGCAAGACAGCCAATCATATCTGCCGAATCTGAAAGCAAACACAGGTGCTGCTCAGCAAGTTAGATCCAGGTCAGATCCTTGTTAGTTCACCATCTCGCTTTAATCTTGTTCACCATTTTTATTTACAAAAATATTCTCCCTGCCAAAGAAGAGATGGAAAATTTTCCTTGCAGGGCCAGCATTCAAAATTACTCATTATCTCCACAAGAAACCTTCATGTAATCCAAGAACAACTCTTTATCTGTTTACTAAAAATCTCAAATTGTCCTGGCTACAAGGTCTATGTTCATCTGCATTTTGTCAGTATTTAGCATCTGCATCTAAATTTTAAAAAGAGGGGGATTAAGATAAGGTTTTATTAATTATGTATGACCCAAACACCAAAGACGCATCTCAGATTTTTACTAAAAGTTAAAGATAAGTAATTTTTATAGAACATTGGCTTTGAAGCACCACAGAACCCTCCTCAAAGCTGGATTGTACTTCATAGAAAAATCTTTGGGTTTTTGTTTTTTTTTTTGGTTGTAAAAATATCATTGCCAAAATCCTGATGGCTCAAGAGGGAGTGCCCTCCTCTTTTCTTTTTCCAGCTATTGATGCACATTTGGGATATTGTTTTCTCATGGAAAATAAGCCCAATTTTATGCTTGAAAAATGATTATTTTTCAGAAAGATTATCTTTGACTTGAAATTTTAGGAAGTATACACTTAAAAGGTCTTTTAATTCTTCAGTAGTTTTTTTTAAAAAAGTAAACTAAAATTTTCTCCACAAAAAAATTTGCTTTAACTCTTGACACTATGACATGTTTATTGATTATTACTTATTTTTATTTGAAATGACCTTTTAAAGGACACGCTCTTTGCAATTATTAAAATATAATGTAAATATTTGTAAAAATTATAAAAAACCAAAATTATAATCACCCAAAATCCACCACCCAGATTTATTGTTATGCCTATACTTTTTCTTATTACTTTCACACATACCCACACACTCATTTTTTTTTTTAAGATTTTTTTTTGACTATTAAAAACAATGATGATTTTAAAATCTGGTACATAAAATTCCTGATTCACGTGCTTCAGGATGTTAAGAAGGTCTCCTCCACATGGTCATTTAGGGTCTCAGATTCTTTCTTTTAAATTTTTTATTTTATATTGTAGGATAGGCAATTAACAAGGTTGTAATGGTTTCAGGTGGACTGCAAAGGGCCTCAGCCATACATATCCATGTATCCACTCTCCCCAAACTCCCCTCCCATCCGGGCTGCACATAACACTGGACAGAGTTCCGTGTGCCACACAGTATTCCTTGTGGGTTATCCACTTATACACACTCGTTTTGAAAAACAACTCAGATCACACTCTATATACAGTCTAGTATCTGGCTTTTTGGCTTAAAATTTTGCTATGAGCATCTTTCTACGTCATTAAATATCCTTTGGGAAAAAACTTTCAAGGTCATATAGTATTTCATACAGAGTCACACCACATTTTATTTAAAAATTCTATTTATTTTTGATCTCTAATGTTTCTAATGTTCTGTTTCACTAATCAAAATGTGTCAGGGAAGTCTTGAGTGGACTGGAACTGGGGCTCAGATGCTTCCAGATTGTTGGCAGGCAGAAAGAATCCTGTCCCCACAGGGCTCTGTTGCAATTACTGCAAATACTTTCATAGAAGCTGATGAACCTACTGAATTTACAAAAATTTGAACCGTGCATGGATACTTGCAAAAGTCTGAAGATTAGGGAGCCTGTGATGATTATCAACCTGCCCCACACATGTATCTAACTCCATCTAAAGGAAACTTATTATAGATGAAAATGGGATCAAAATGAAAAGTATATCTTAGCATCAGGGCTTGATGTCAAGAGAGCATGGTGGTTCTGGGCCTAACATTCTATTTTAAAACCTTGCCTGTTCAGAGTTAGCACTCTTCCATGCTGGCCCAGAGGTTCCCCTTTGGTCCCTAGAAAAAGGGCAGAGCTGCCTGCAATCCACAGAGCGCTTGTTCTCTACATCTGGCATAGAGCAAGGCCAAAGAAGACACTGGTATTTGGCATCAACGACTTTATAAAAATCCTGGAAGTGAGGATGCTATTTCTTTGCAGAACCCCAAATGTAGCTCTCACTTGATCCTACTGGGTATCTAGCCTGCTTCAAGCTGAAACTCGGCTTCTATACAGATGGGTGCCCTCCTCTACTCAGATCCTCATGGACAGCTGGGGCTTATTAGTGCTGAATAGGATTTTCCTGAGTCTGTAATCATTAGCAATACTACCCTCCTGAGGAAAGAGCTCTTGGCTTCACTCCAAATCAGAAGTTTTAGCTGCCTCAGGAGAAATGTAAGAATTCCGGAAAACGTCTTTCAAGTGTTTGATATGTCTCCAAATCTCCTCGGGTCGCTGAAGATCACAGCATTTTCGGAAAGTTCCCAGTGAATATCAAGTTTGGATTTAAAAATTCCAATAGTAGTATTATCTGTAACTAGAATATCTGTGTGATAAAAACTTCTTAAGAAGAGGTTCTCCAGGAGAAGTTTGGTAGCACACAGTACAGTTGAGGTCTTGGAGAGATTCTATTCTGTGAAGACACAGAGGGGCAACGTCTATCCAAACAGCCTGTGGTTCACCACAAACACACCAGTATCATACTTGAGGAATTAAGTATATGATCCTGAGTTCACTTATTATTTTCCGTATAATTAATATGACAAATGTAGGAAGTGGATCAATCTCCCCTGAGGCTACTTTTGGCATTTCCACATGCTCTGTTGCCATCTTATCGGTCTACTTTTCAGCTCCTTCGTGTTATCCATGTCACTGCTGTGGAACTTCATATTTTCCTCCTCTGGGTCTCCCTTCAATTTCCCAGCCTCTGCCATGGTACCTTGTGCATGACCATCAGTGGTTCATATCAGTGTTTTTAACTAAACGAATAGCTGGTTTCACTTTCTGCCCTAGCTCAGATCAACATAGTCAGCCATTTCAATGATGTAGTCTCTTCTCTCACTCCCCACTACCCTCCAACTCTTGCTGCTTTGTTCAATTTCTTCTGCCCCACCAGCTGGTGGTTCAGAGAATCAGTGAAACATGGGGGTAGGAGGCAGTTTAAGCATCAGAAAGTGCAGTGTGGCTGACTGGGGTCAACACAGCTTGTGATCCAATAAGCCGGATAGCGATTGGGGCTGGGGGTCAAATCAAAGGGGATTCCTCAGGGAACTATTAGATCAAACCCAAATGTTTACTTATTTATTGAGGTTTCTTTCCCTATTTTTATTTCTAGCCTATTCTATGTTAACTTATCCTAATAAATGGAATGGAATTTTTGACTCATTTTTCACCTAATGCTGATTTTATAGCGATGATGAATGGAAGCTGTTTTTGTGAGCCAACCTGGAAATTTCTCTTAGCTTGAGGCTATTTATAGTGTTCAGATTTATATCTTTTTACTCACCAATTTGTGTTTTGGGTGCTTTAAAACAACTGTGCTAATATGTAAGGTCCAAAAGACTTATATGCAAAAATTTGTCACTATAAGACACAGAAAAACCCTGAAATCACATAATTCCAAGACTATTATCTCTTTCAGAATGTATCCCCTCAGAATGGATATAGAATTCCTAGCACTAATGGAATTCTGAGATGGAAGCTACCTTTGAGATTATGTAGGCTGGTGACTTTCTCATTTCATAAATGAGGAGCCCAAAGTCAGAGGCTGAAGGGAAACCAGAGAGCTCCCGACACTACTCTTGTTGTTTTTCTAATAAGGAAGAAATTATACCCTGGGTCAGTTTTGCCATATGCAAACATCAGTTTACTGAACTTGTTCTAATTGCTTCCCAGAGTGGGAGGAGGATGAAATGATAAAAGGTATGTGAAGGGGACCCGGAAGTTTAAAAACAGGTGCAATACTGTACTGATTAAGTAAACATTTATTTGGAAGGTTGCAATGCAATGTGCCTAGGATGTACTGGACAAAAAGAGATAATCAATCAATGTCTCTAGCTAAAGAATTTACAAGCCAGGTAGAAAGGGAGATGAGTATGAGCTAGAAAAAAAAATTGGATAGATATTATTCTAAGAACTATGGACAGTTTTGTGAAATATTAGTTATGGTGAAACTTTACACACAAGTTTGCAAGAAAAAAAAGGCGGGAGTGGGGCAAATTTCTTCTCTTTGACTTTTCCAAATTCATAAATGGAAAAAACTAATACCTTGTAATGGATGTGGGGTGTGTGTGTGTGCACGTGCTCAGGCCTGTCAGATTCTTTGAGACCCTAGGGGACTATATATAACCTGCCGGGTGCCCGTGTCCATGGCATTTTCCAGGCAAGAATACTAAAATAGGTTGCCATTTCCTTCTCCAGGGGATCTTCCTGATGCAGTGATCCAGCCCGTGTCTCCTGCATCGGCAGCGGGATTCTTCACCACTGAGCCACCTGGGAAGCCCTTATATAATGGAAGCTTTGTGTCTTTCAGGTCCTTTAGAGCTAAGTCAGGATGCCAAATGAGAACCCAATTCAGTGCCAGGGGAGAGCGTCACTTCCAACAGTGAAGTCACAGGTTGATGTGAGATGCCTGACTTAACAGCGCGTTCTAGGGCGCAAACACCGTTGCTACATTTCCAGCCTCGTCCCTAGTGCCTTACCGGCTGTGCTGAAACAGTCAGAGCCCACCAGGCCACACTGCATCTGGAGTGCTCGCGGCAGCCTTTTTTCCAGGCCCACCCTGAAGTCCCACCTATGCCGGGACGCTCTGGAAGGAAGCCGATGGGCGGTGTGGAGCAGCGCCTGGCCCCTTCTGTCCTCCAAGAGGCCACACCCGACACAAGGCCCCCATTGTGTCTCGGGGAACAGTGACCCCCACAGTCCTGCGCCGGCTGGCCTTCTTCAGGGGAAGCCAGCGGCGCTGGCTCCCGCGACCCCAGCCCGGCCAGGGGCGCGGCGACGGCTGGGGGCGCAGGTGGCCGAAGCGCAGAGCCGCGCGCTCTAGGGCCGCGCGGGCGCCCGGGGCCCCGCACGCCGGCCTCGCGCGGGCGCCGCCGCACCTGGGGGCGGGGCCAGGCCCGCGGCCCGCCCCCTCCCGGGCGCGAAGCCCCCTCCCCGCGCCCCTCCCGCCGCGCTGTGGAAGCGCGCAGGTGCCGGAGGCCGCGCCAGCCCGGGACCTGCGGACTCGGGCCTGCCATGGAGCACATCCGCACGCCCAAGGTGGGTGCCACGGGTGCGGGCGGACTAGGGATGCTGAGCGGGCGGGAGGCTCGGCTTCCCCGCCCCGGCGCAGGCCGAACCCGCACCGCGAGCGAGCGAGCGAGGCAGGAGGCAGCGCCCGAGCATCTCCCGCTTCGCCGGGAGGCTGGGCTTCCTGGAGCTGCCGCCCAGGCCTGGCCTTGGCTGCTGCTGGATCTAACCTCTTGTCCTTGGGGGGTGCGCGGTGGACTGAGGGCTGGATGGAGGGAACCCTAGTTGTCTGTTGAGTAATGGGGCTGCTGATAGGCTGACAAACGCTCCCTTCTGGTCTAGCACTAGGTTGCTGCTTTAAAAAAAAACCTTTTATTTTTTTACCCCCTGTTGGTTGCTCTGAGCAGTGGGAAGAGAAACAAGCCTTCCTAATGACAGGTGCAGGGAAGCGAGTTAGGTGCAGGTGCTTTGAAGGCACTCGGGAAGCTTGTTGAATCTAAGGCTTGAGACCCGCCCTTCTGCTTCTGCGTCTTCAGGCTGTCTGTCAACTGCAGTGGACCTTGGGCCGAGTAGCTGATCCGTGTTCGCTCTAGTCTAAACGTATTATCTGTCCTTCCGCCTTCTTGCGTTTTCCAGTGGGTTGCAACTTACAGATCGTCTGCTGGTGTGTTTTGAACAACAGCAGCTCTTACCAACCCAACAAAAGCGACTGGTTCCAGGTCATTGCAGTTAAATAACACTGACAACACTGACTCCGGTACCAAACCTTCCTACCCATAGTTGTACTAGTGATACAATTTAGAGCGAGAAAGGTGATCGACGTTCCCGATAAAAACCCTAAACTAGTGACAAAACCTGTTTCAGCAGCCAACTGGCTGTGTCCTGTTACTGCCTCTACAGCGCCTTGCCTTGGCTGGTTGATCTCTTCCAAACCTAGGCGCTTGACCACGAAGTCAAAGCTGAGTGGGCGGGACGTAAGAGGCCCCAGGGCTCCTATTGAGGACATGGGGCCATTGCTTTGCAGTAAGTCCAGGAGGAAAAATTTATTCCTAAATTCTGGAGTGTTTTCTAAGTGCCTCTTTGTAAAAGCAAGTTTTACAATTGTCTCACATCAGGGGAAGAATAAAATCTTTTAGTTCGCTACATAATGTCAGTTCCAACAGTAAAATTCAATTGTATTGATTTTGCACTGTGCAATTACATTGTTGCATCACAGTCGGGAAATTGTAAACTTAAAGGAGAGTGCCATAAACCACAAAATAGATGGCTCAAAGCTTTCAGGGTTTAAGTGGTGCTAAATAATTTATTCTGGAGTGAGGAATTTAGCTCATGCACTCTCTGCCCTTTCCAAGGGCATCCTTTTTTTTTTTTTTTTTCCTGATGAAGGGAGCTCTTGATAAAAATGATGTCTGATGTGAATGTCAATAGTACTAGGGTGACATGCTATCAGGTGCTTTTTTTTGTTCCTATGAAATGTGAATTTAGGGAGTCAAGGCCTTTTCTAATCTATTCAAACCGGTTGTTTATAAAACCGTGTGTGCAAACCTGAACAGCAAGCAATATTGTCACTTGTTCCTCAAACTAGTTTTCATAAACACGCCGTAAGCAGTGTAGTACTTCAAACCAGAAATCACCTGTCAGGAAACAGAAAGAAATAGCGGTTGGGGAGGGAGTGGTTGGAATGGGAAGTTGTCTGAAATGTCATTGATTTGAGAGTTATTAACATTTAGGAGAGTGCAGGTGGAAAAAATTAAAAGTTACAGAGGTTGGGTGGATCCAGTCTGTTTATTCATTCAAGTCATTCCACAAGTATTTGACAACCTTTCCTGTGAAAGGTTCTGTGTTATGTCCTGGAAGGCCCTGGTCTGAAGAATTGCTGTTCATTCGCTCAGTCGTATCCAACTCTTGGCGACCCCACGGACTCTAGCACGCCAGGCTCCCCTGTCCTTCACCATCTCCCGGAGACTGTCAAACTCATGTCCATTGAGTTGGTGATGCCATCCAACCATCTTGTCCTCTGTCGTCCCCTTTTCCTCCTGCCTTCAATCCTTCCTAGCATCAGGGTCATTTCTAATGAGCTGGTTCTTCACATCAGGTGGCCAAAGTATTGGAGTTTCAGCTTCAGCATCAGTCCTTCCAATGAATATTCAGGGCTGATTTCCTTTAGGATTGACTGGTTTGATCTCCTTGCCATCCAAGGGACTCTGAAGAGTCGTCTCTAATGCCACAGTTTGAAAGCATCAATTCTTCTGTGCTCAGCTTTCTTTATGGTCCAGCTCTCTGGAAAAATCATAGCCTTGACTATATGGACCTTTGTTGGCCAAGTAATGTCTCTGCTTTTTAATATGCTGTCTAGGTTGGTCATAGCTCTTCTTCCAAGGAGCAAGCGTCTTTTAATTTCATGGCTGCAGTCACCATCTGCAGTGATTTTGGAGCCTAAGAAAATAAAGTCTGTTGCTACTGCTGCTGCTAAGTCACTTCAGTCGTGTCTGACTCTCTGCAACCCCATAGACGGCAGCCCACCAGGCTCCCCCATCCCTGGGATTCTCCAGGCAAGAACACTGGAGTGGGTTGCCATTTCCTTCTCCAAGGCATGAAAGTGAAAAGTGAAAGTGAAGGCACTCAGTCGTGTCCGACTCTTAGTGACCCCATGGACTGCAGCCTACCAGGCTCCTCTGTCCATGGGATTTTCCAGGCAAGAGTACTGGAGTGGGGTGCCATTGCCTTCTCTGAAAGTCTGTTGAGGCACCTGTAAATCTAGAGAAGAATGTGTACACAGGACAGTGGGCAGAGAGGTCAGTGGATAGGGGGTCCACTCTACCATAAAGGGTCAGGGAAGGCTTCTTCAAAGAGCTGAGTCTTATCACGCAAGATGCCAAAGAAGATCAGGAGCATTGGAGATGCTGGCAGGCAGTTGTGTATGTATGATGTGTTGTAACATGTCATTACAACTTCAAAGATGCCAAAGGCCTTAACAGCAATAAAGATAGAAATGATGACACCATTCCTTGAGGTTAAACAATATCATTTTATTTTATATTTTAAAAACACTTAAAAATTTTTGTCTTTAGTTTTTTTTTCTTCTAGTTTTATTGAGATAGAATGTACACATGGTGTTGTATAGGGTGTATGGTATAATGATTTGACTTGCATACATCATAAAATGATTACCACAATAAGTTAATGACCACCTATCATCTTATAGAAAATGAAAGAAATAGAAAAAAACTTTTTCTTATGCTAAGAACTCCTAGAATTCATCATCTTAACTTTCATGTATAACATATAGCAGTATAAATTATATTTATCATGTGATACTTTCCATCCCTAGTAGTCACTTATCTTATAACTGGAAGTTTGTACTTTTGGATCATCTTCCCCCAGCCACCCCACTTCCCATAGCCACAGATTGGATCTCTTTTCCTATGAGATTGTTTGTTTTGAGGTGCAGGTTACAACATCACTGTGTTAGTTCCTGTTACACAACATAGTGATTGCATATTTTTGAAAATTTCATTTTACATTTAAAAAATATTTATTTATTTTGGCTGTGCTGGGTCTTCACTGCTGCATGGGCTTTTCTCCAGTTGCAGTGAGCAGGGGCTACTCTCTGGTTGCAGCGTGTGGGCTTCTCATTGCGGTGACTTGTTGCAAAGCACGGGCTCTAGGGCACACGGGCATTAGTAGTTACAACTCCCAGGCTCTAGAGCACAGGCTCAATAGTTATGGGGCATGGGCTTAGTTGCTTCGTGGCATGTGGGTTCTCCCAGGACCAGGGATCGAACCCATGACTCCTGCATTGGCAGGCAGACTCTTCACCACTGAGCCATCAGAGAAGCCCTGATTTCCCATTTTTAAGTACAAAACTGGTTTTCACAGTATAAATGAAAAAGGGGAGAATACTACTGAAGAGCTTGTGTTGTAGAATGCATAATTATTGATGGTCATATTCATCTTTGGTTTTGGCTTCGATTATATTCTGGGGGTGTTGAATAGGTGTCTTGCCTTAGATTGTATGATTTCATGTGTTAGATGAACAGTGAGGCGTATACACGAAGTTTATCTGTAGGTTTGACGTGTGTTTACCATGTGGGTAGCAGGGATTTATTTTAAGAGGAGAGGAAATGCATGTATAATGTGCAGTTGTTTTCCTATTATAATGAAAGTCATTCATTTACTCTGTAAACTGCATGATATCCATCACAGTCTGTATGCTCCACTTTAGTCTCTGGAGTGCAGTGTAAAGAGACAGATGCCCATGAATAATCTGGAATGCTTTGCACATTTTTCTCTCGATGTGTGTGTGTATGTGTGTGTGTTTAACTAAAGCCTTTAATAGAGCGTATGATAAACAGGGTGTTCTTCTCCCAGAATGGTTCCTGTATCAGAAAGAAAAAATGTTCCAAGATTGAGCTAGTTTGCAGTTGGGTTGAAGTGAGGACATCAAGGATTACCTGTATTCATCACAGTGAACTTTTTGTTTCTACTTCACTGTCAGGCTTTCTTTGACACTCTGAAAACTTGCTGGTAAGAAAAAAAACCTTGCAAGAAGCTTAGGGATAATTTGGGTTCAAGTGTTAGTTCTACAGAAAACTTTCAGGGCTTTCAGAAGCAGCTTGAAGTGTTTTGTAGGGTGTGGGTTAGTATTGGATAGGTGCTAATGAGTCTAGCTGGGATTCTGGCAAAGTAGTCTCTACTTTTTGTGCTTTGGCCTTTCCAGAAGACATTTTCCCCCACATGTGTACATTTGAGTTGTGAAATAGAATACGCGATGACCTCCAAAGCTCCAAATTGACCTTGAAAATGCCTTCTCTTCCTTTCCACCCCCACCCCCCTGTTCTGAGCCGTTACCCTCACAGCCTGCTAGCTGGTCTCCCAAGTTCCTCTTTGCTTTTCTCCAGTCCCACCTCCATGGAGGGAGTTGGGTGATGCTTTTATGACACAAATTGGTTATGTTACTTCCCTGCTGGAATTCTCAGATGGCTTCGTTTAGTACCCAGGATAGGGAGGGAGAATCCCTGGAAAGTCCTGCCTGGACAGACCGCTGCTTCCTTCCCATCCTGGTTCTGTGACAGTCGTCTTCTTGCTCACCTCCCTCTGATTCCAGCCAGCCTTCGTGGGTTCCTCCTCACCTGTGACAGGGCTTTACTGCCTGAGGACTTTCGCACTGCTGTTCCTCCTGGGGGATCTTATCCCCGCTGTTAACCTGCCTAAGTCTCCAATCTTCCTGCTTTCACATTTAATGTAATTTCCTCAAGGAGGCTGTTGCCCCATTCTTCATCTAAATCAGGGCTGCCTGTTATGTTCTATCATGGAACCCAGTTTTCCACCTTATTCCCCGTGTTACATGCAAGTTTTATATTTATGCAAGTGATTATTTGTCTCATCTCAAGCTCTTTTGTTAGACCAGGAGCCCTGTGAAGGCGAGGATCACATCTCATTCACCCCTGTATCCACAGCACCTAATATGGTTTCTGGGACCAAGTAAGCACACAGTAAATAAATTAATAATTGGATAATAGAATGAGTCATTCCTTTTTTAAAGATGTTTTCTATTGTGTTAAAAGTCACATAATGTAAAACATATTATTTTAACCATGTTTAACTGTACGTTTCAGTGGTTCTAAGCACAGGAATGACTAATTCTTAATTTCAGCACTTTTGTTTTTAGTTTTTTCTTTAGTAATCCAGGCCTCTTGTACATTGTACCCATGACTAGGTACAATATCGTCAGTCTTCTAATAGTATAAAGTACTTGTGGATGTCAATATAGTTTATAAAATCGATAGCATATATATAATGATATGTATTTTGTCATTAAATATAGTTTTAATGAGACAGAATTAAAATAATGTAAGATTCCCCATTCAGCCTTTTTATAGTGTAAATTTCAGTGTTTTTAGTGTATTTGCATTGTTGAGCTCCTCTCACCACTATCTAATAAGGAACATTTTCATCAGCCCCTAAAGAAACCCATTACCTATTACCCAGTCCTCATTCCCTGGCAGCTGGAACGATAAAGAATCTGCCTGCAATGCAGGAGACCGAGTTCAATCCTTGGGTCAGTAAGATCCCCTGGAGAAGGAAATGGCAACCCACTCCAGCATGCTTGCCTGGAGAAGTCCATGGACAGAGAAGATTGGTGGGCTTTTAAAGTTCCTGGGATGGCAAAGAGTCAGACACGACTGAGTGACCAACACTGTCTAGGTCCACCCAACTCATAGCAGATACTGGTGCTTCATTCCTTTTTATTACAGAATAATATTCCATTCTGTGGATTTACCACACTGCTTATGCTTTCATCAGTGGATGGTTATTTGGGTTGTTTCTACTTTTTTTATTATTATGAATAACACTGCTGTGAACATTCTGAGAGAACATAACTTTTTATTGTTTTTATTATTATTGATTTTTATTGTTACACAGTTAAACAGTTTCTTAGAGAAACAACCTAATGAGATGAAGTTATACTTATATCATTCCAAATTCACTTCTAATTTGTGATAATATGCCTTTTTATAATCATAAGTAGTATGCTTTTTCTCTTAATGACCTTTTTACCCACCATTATTTTGTATGCCTATTTTATATTCAAATGTCATCTACCTATGTATTATTTTAGTAACTGCGTAGTATTCATTTGAGTGTGATTTGCTGGAACTCTATCCACTCACAAGGATTTGGGTTTTGTGCCCCTAGGAAATTCCCTGGTACAGGTTTCTCAATGTGTTATTTGCCCAGAGTGGAATGAGGAGGGTAGGAACAGTCTTCCTAAGGATTCTAATGATGTGGTATCTTTCAGTATTGGAGGGCTTCTCATATGGCCCAGGGTTTAGAGAACCTCGTTATAGTCCCAGAGAGCAGCAATGGAGGGACTGCAGAGGAGACGATCTTGGCTCCATGTAGAGAAGTTCTTTCCCACCATTATCCCTGTTGTGGGGCTTCCCAGATGGTGCCAGTGGTGAAAAACACGCCTGCCAATGCAGGAGACATAAGAGATGCGGGTTCGATCCCTGAGTCGGGAAGATCCGCTGGAGGAGGGCATGGCCACCCACTCCAGTATTCTTGCCTGGAGAATCCCATGGACGGAGGAGCCTGACGGGCTACAGTCCATGGGGTTGCAAAGAATCGGACACGACTGAAGTGACTTAGGGCACACACATCCCTGTTACAGAAACCAGTGGATGACAGGTGTTTTATGCAGAATCAGGGTGACGCTTGTCAGTGGAGACATGAAGGTGTTTCAGGCATCTGAGGGGAGAATAGACTAGAATCGTGTTTGGATTTCTTCTGAGCCCAATACCCAGCTACGCCAAGCTTCCTGCTTCTGATGCTGAGAGCTCACTGTGTCCCTTGGCAATCCATGATGACCATGGACAGCTCTAGACATTAGGAAGTTTGCTTTATATTTAGTCAAAATCTGGCTCACTGTAGTTTCTAGTAATTGCGCCTAGCTCTGTCCTGTGGGATGTTCTCCACTGCATCAACCCTCCTTCCAGAAAATGGCCCTTCGGCCACCTCTGTAACCCTTTCCTGCCACCTAAGTGTTTGGCTTATCACTGCCTGTTCTGGCAGCCATTCAGTGGCTTGGTCTTAAGTTCTTTTATATCCTAGTTACTTTTCTCAATGAGTTAAAACAAACTAACAAACGTGATTACTCTAGGTTTTGTTGAACTCAAGGGGAGTAAAGTTTGCTAGCTATTTTTTAAATTTAAATATCATCTAGCCACAGCTCAGTGGCCTTCTGGTGAGCTGCCTGTGGAAGGGAACCCTGAAGTTGTCTCCACACAGTGAGCTGCAAAGTCAGGTCTCCCCTGCCTTTTCCTTGAGTGATAGTATCGTACACTTTGCTTTAAGTGTTATCTCATTGGATTTAGGGCTTCCCAGAGACCCTGATGCTGGGAGGGATTGGGGGCAGGAGGAGAAGGGGATGACAGAGGATGAGATGGCTGGATGGCATCACCGACTTGATGGGCATGAGTTTGAGTAAACTCCGGGAGTTGGTGATGGACAGGGAGGCCTGGTGTGCTGCGATTCACGGGGTCACAAAGAGTCAGACACGACTGAGCAACTGAATTGAGGTGGCTCAGTGCTGAAGAACCTGCCTGCCAATGTAGGAGATTCAAGAGATGCAGGTTCCCTGGGTCAGGAAGATCCCTTGGAGAAGAGCATGGCAACCCATTCCTATTTTCTTGCATGGAGAATCCTATGGACAGAGGAGCCTGGCTGGCTACAGCCCATGGTTTTAGCTTCTTGCCCACTGCCCCGCCTCCCCCTGGATTTAACTTCTTACACACACTCACCCACCCCTTAGTGGATTTAGCTTCTTGCTTAATCCCTAGCTCTGTTCTTCGGGGTTCTGATGCACATCTGCTGTTCCTCTCAGCCAGGTACCATCCACAGCCTTGCCCTCTGCTATTACCTCATCCGTGATCTCATCCAAGAAAGAAACTGAATTAGGCAGATTTGACTTCTTCATAGCTTAAGTCACTTTGCCTTCATCTCACAAGCTTTCCATCCTGATAACAGATATACTAGTTCCCTCAGCTTGGTGCCAGCTACCATTTGATAAACTTGCCCTCTGTCACCTCTCCAGAGAGCTCATCAAAGACAAAAATGAAGTAGTCTGTGAGTGATTGAGTGAATCCTCGTGCTGATTGATGATTTCCTTTTCTAAGTTCATACAAAATTCAATTTTAGAATCTTGCCTGGAAGGAATGTCAGACCCACTGGCTTATAATTCAAAATTCCACACCCCCATTTGAAAACAGTGACCTCATTTGCGAGATCTGTCATAGAGATTCATAGAATCATGAGAAGCCTGGCTTTGTGTTGGTCACTATCATCATACTGTCAGCACTAAGTGTTACATCTTCTTTCATCTTTATTTAAAAAAAATTTTTTTTCAGGTGATAATAGTGTATTGCCTTTTGATTCCATAATAGGAAAAATATAGAAATTAGCCACTGTTAATATTTATTTCCTTCTGACTTTTTTCTTTGCATGAATGTTCAAACTTTTTATTTGCTTGTTTGGAAATTAAGGATCTATCCTTGCCTGGAGAATCCCATAGACGGAGGAGCCTGGTAGGCTACAGTCCACGGGGTCACAAAGAGTCGGACACGACTGAGTGACTTCACTTTCACTTTCAATTCAATTTCGTACTATGCCTGTTTTCATTTACCCTATTGTGGTCTTTGAAAACATGCTTTTACTATGGCTGATTCATATCAATGTATGACAAAACCCACTGAAATGTTGTGAAGTAATTAGCCTCCAACTAATAAAAAAATAAATAAATTTAAAAAAGTAATTAATTAATTAAAAAAAAAAAGAAAACATGCTTTTAGAAGACTATGTGATTTTTTTTTTTTATCCTATGGTTATGTCATTATCACATTAAGCATTTCCCCATAAGGCTGTTCCAATAATATAATGATGAATATCTTATTTATTATTTGCATATGTGATTACTCCCTCAGGATAGAGCCCTAGATGAAATTACTGTGTCTCAGAAGATGAATAATTTTATGGCTGATATGTGTTGCCTAATGATTTTCCAAAAACATTATATTAAGTTTCAGAAATGGAGTACAATGTCTTTCTCACTGTACCATTGCTTTATTATTTAAAAAAATATTTGTTAAAGGGGGATAGTGCTTCATTAATTCATTGTATGTAGTTTTTTTAAAATTTCTAGTGAGATTGAAATATTTTTCCAAATTGTTTATTGACTATTTTGTTACTTTTCTGAATTGTCTATTTGTATCTTCTACTATTTCAATAATTCTTGTTTTTGTGTGTATGTATAGTCTGTGTGTGTATAATGTTTACATTTATTTAAAAATAGCTTTACTGAGATGGAATTTACATACTATGAAATTTACTCTTTTGAAGTATGCAGTTCTGTGCTTTTTTGTTTGTATCCACAGTTATATAACCATTACGGTTATCTAATTCCACAGCATGTCATCACTCTAAGAAGAAACTCCTTACACTAGAGTCACTCCGCATTTCTCTCTTGGCCCTGCTATCCCCGGCAATCATTAATGTACTTTCTGTCTGTATGTATTTTGCTTTTCTGAACATTTCGTATAAATTGAATCATGCAATATGCGGTCCTTTGTGGCTTGCTGTTTTTACTTAGCATAATGTATTAAGGTTTATTCAAGTTTGTAGCATGAACTGGTACTTCGTTTCTTTTTCTCCATTCTGTGGCTATATCACGTTTTGTTTTTCAGGTGTTGGACATTTGTGCCGTTCCAGTTTTTTGCTATTACAAGTAATGCTGCTATGAACTCCTATGTGGAAATTTTTGTGTGGGCATATGCTTTTATTTCTTTTAAGTGGAATTTCACTCCTTTGAGTGAAATTACTCTCATATGGCAGTCCTTTGTTTAACGTTTTGAGGAACTGCCAAACTGTTTTCTGGAAGTGACTGCACCATTTTAAGATCCCAGCAACAATGTGTGAAGGTTCCAATTTTTCCCATCTCTGCCAGCACTTGTTATTGTCAGTCTCTTTTATTCATCCCAGGGGGTGTGAAGTGGTATTCATCATGGCTTTGGTTTGCATTTCCCTAATGACTAAATTATGTTGAGCATCTTTTCATGTGTTTAATGACCATTTGTGTATCTTTGAAGAGCTGCCTATTCAAATCCTTTGTTCATTCTTAATTGGGTTATTTGTCTTTTTAATTATTGAGTTGCAAAAGTTCTTTATACATTATGGATATAAATCCATAATCCATATAAGTAATCCGATATAAGTCCGTAAGAGGTATGACTTGCATGTGTCTTTTCCCAGTCTGTCGGTTTTTTTTCATTGTCTTGATGATGTCCTTTGAACACAAGGGCTTTCCTGGTGGTTCAGATGGTAAAGAATCTGCCTGCTAATGCAGGAGACCCAGGTTCAATCCCTGGGTCAGGAAGATCCTCTAGAGAAGGGAATGGCTACCCACTGCAGTATTCTTTCCTGAAGAATTCCATGGACAGAGGGCCCTGATGGGCTGCAGTCCATGCGGTCACAAAGAGTTGGACTAGACTGAGTGACTTACACTTTTTTTTTTTAATGCAAAAGTTTTGAATTTTGATGAAGTCAACCTTACCCAGTTTTTCTTTTGTCACTTGTGCTTTTGGTGTCATATCCATGGGTGTTTTTTTAAAAGCTCCCCTTTTTTTCTGATTAAAAATGTAATACAGAAAATTTAGTTCAAAAAAGCCTAAAGAAAATGAAAGCCGGCATCATCTCAACACCCAAGAACCACTGTTAACTTTGTATCTATTGTAAGCTCTTTTCTCTGATAGCTCAGTTGGTAAAAAAAAAAAACAACCCTCCTGCAATTCAGGAGACCCTGATTCAATTCCTGGGTCAGGAATATCCCCTGGAGAAGGCTACCCACTCCAGTATTCTTGGGATTCCCTTGCAGCCCAGCTGGTAAAGAATCTGCCTGCAAAGTGGGAGACCTGGGTTTGATCCCTGGGTTGGGAAGATCCCCTGGAGAAGGGAAAGGCTACCCACTCCAGTGTTCTGGCCTAGAGAATTCCATGGACTGTATAGTCCATGGGGTTGCAAAGAGTTGGACATGACTGAATGACTTATCTTTATATTAACTTCATATATATATGTAACTTTTCTTTGTATAAAAATAGGAAAACAACATAAAACAAAATTAGGTCTCTTTTATTTCTGTGTGTATATGTGTAATTTTGGAAAGTGAGAACCTGTGTTTTGTATCTAATAGTATACCATAAATATGTTTCTTACTTTATTAAACTTTCTTCTGAAAACTGATCTGTCATCACTACACGGTCTCACATTGTGTGGAGGCATTATAAGTTGTTTAGGGTTGGAAGGCAATCACTTATCCATGGGTCTTAAACATTTCTGCATTTTTGCTCTGAGGTTATCTTTTTCAAGGGTGATTTTGTAGTGAACTGCCTTGGAAGAAAGACACCGTTCCTCCCCTGGGCAAAGGGCAGATTCGTTTGCTGTCCGAGATAAGAAAGACGATATTTCCCTCGGGACAGAGGTTGCTCATGCTTGTTAGCAGCCCCCTTAAACAGATTGGTGTGTGGACTGCTCTGGGCTCTGAGTTCCTCATCTGGGAGCCGCTGTGTGCAAGGCCTGCGCTCGGCACTCTTTTCCCGTAGGCTGAGGAGGGGGCGAGGGGAGGAGGTAGGCGCCTGGTGCAGGCCTGGGGCCCTGCGTCCTGGGTTGCAGAGAGTCACGGAGGCCAAGTTCCTGACCCTGGAGTCTTGTGTCTTCTGTCAGCATCCTTGATACCACGGATGACACTAACTTGTGAGGTTGCAGGCAGATTAACATTTCAGACATTTTATAGCTTTTAACTAAGTTTATTCCTTAATATCTGATATTTATTTGCTTCCGTTTTGTCACAAGAACAAATAACTGTGATAAACATCAGTGAATTTAAATTGTTGGGCAGATCTGTCATCTCAGCTTAAACTTCTGAAGTGTGTTTGCGGGTTCCGTTTTTATATATATTGTAAAGATTTTTTTACGTCATCTGCAACATCTGCCATTGGAGTTGTGTCTGCTTTACCACTGTAAGCAGAGGGACTTTTTTTCTTTCTTCTTATGAGAATGATAAATGAAGTGTTGTTCAGTCGCTGAGTCGTGTCCGACTCTTTGCGACCCCGTGGACTGCAGCTCGCAAGAATTCCCTGTCCTTCACCATCTCCAAACTCATGTCCATCAAGTCAGTGATGCCATCCAACCATCTCATCCTCTGTGACCCCCTTCTCCTCCTGCCTTCAGTCTTTCCCAGCATCAGGGTCTTTTCCAAGGAGTCAGCTCTTCACATCAGGTGGCCAAAGTATTAGAGCTTCAGCAAGTGTGGTTTCTCATTAATTTATATAGCTTTGCTTATCGGTGAGATTGAATATACTTTTGGTGGCTGTCTGTAACAGTAGCAATATAGTAACAGTACTGGTGAAAGAAAATCCTTCAGTAGTACTTTCTGTGTGCTAGGCACTCGATTCATCAGTCCTTAAAATAACTGTTAGGTAAGTATTATTATTATCCCCATTTCACAGATGAGGAAACTGAGGTGAAATAAGTTAGCTGCAAGGAGCAGAGTGAGGATTCAGAAGCACACAGTATATCTAGGTTTGCATTCTCAACAACTCCGCTGTCTCGCATTTAGATGTTGAGAGCAGGAGAGAAGGTGGTCTGGGTTCCCAGTGCTTCACACTCAGCCCTCCTCACATTCTTGCCCTGAGGGAAGGTATCAGACATTCCTCTCCTTTTTTCTTATTATTGCAATTTGGTTTTGTCAAAAGAACCAAGGTCAGCCTTTTGTTTTGATTTGAATCTGTGTAAAGACTGTCAATCCTAAATAAAATCAACCGTCAGTATTCACTGGAAGGAGTGATGCTGAAGCTCCGATATTTTGGCCACCTGATGTGAAGAGCCGACTCATTGAAAAAGACCCTGAAGCTGGGACAGATTGAGGGCAAGAGGAGAAGAAGGTGACAGAGGATGAGATGTTTGGATGGCATCACTGACTCAATGGACGTAAGTTTGAGCAAACTCCAGGAGATAATGAAGGACGGGGAGGCCTGGCGTGCTGCAGTTTATGGGGTTGCAAAGAGTCAGATAGGACTTAGTGACCGAACAACAACGAAGACAGATTATTGCCCAGTTGTTAAGGGCTGTTCCATTGCCCAATATTTGACAATATTGGGGAGGTAGCCTGTGTAATCAAGTACATGATCTCACTTCAGAAACAAGGCTGATAAGTTTGTTACAGTGAAACACACCACTTAAGGGATGTGTGTATAGTTATGACTTATTTGTATTGTTGTATGGCAGAAACCAACAGAACATTGTAAAAAATTCAAAAAAATAGAAAAAAAAAAGTATAGCTGTAGCAGTTACATTTTCTTTAGTTTTCTGAGTTGTGGCTCAGTGGGAGTTGTGGTCAAGCATTCCTTGATACCACCTACCTGTGTTGAAATCCTCACTTCTAGTAGGTTTAGCAAAAGTGTAGCTGAAGTCTGGGTTGTCTGGATGTGGGTACAGAACACATAATGTGTCGTAGACCATAAGAATCCCTATTCATTTTATACTGTGTAAGAAAGCAGGTGAAAGTGAAAGTGGTTCAGTTGTGTCCGACTTTTTGTGACCCCATAGACTATACAGTCCATGGAATTCTCCAGGCCAAAATACTGGAGTGGGTAGCCTTTCTCTTCTCCAGGGGATCTTTCCAACCCAGGGATCAAACCCAGGTCTCCTGCATTGCAGGGGGATTCTTTACCAGCTGAGCCACAAGGGAATCCCAAGAATACTGGATTGGGTAGCCGATCCCTTCTCCAGCGGAATGCAGGCAGACTCTTTACCAACTGAGCTATCAGAGAACCCCTTTCTAATTAGGGGGATGTACACTGTATGTGTGTGTGATGGTGAAAATTCTGTGAAGAGAAATAACACAATATAGGAGGAGAGGGATGTTGGTGCGAGTGAGTTAGGATGGGTCTGTTTGATATAGGCTGACAATACAGCCTTCCTGATAAAATGACATTTGAGCAGAGGCCTGCAAGTGAGGGAGCTGCTCACCCACTCACCTGAGGACAGCAGAGGGTCTGCAAGTAGGCGCGTGCTTGGAGTCTTCAAGCAGGAAGCCCGGTGGGTGAGGGGCAGGGATGGGGAGCAAGCCTTAAGGCGGGGCAGGGACTCTCACTCTGCCTGCCCTCTCACAGAAGGGATCCGAGCTCTGGCTTACCTTTTACAGGGTCTTGGGCAAAAATAAACTGGATGCAGGTGGGAGGGTAGGCAAAGATAGAAAAAAGGGAGGAGAGTAGCAGTGGGGGTGGAAATACATGATATATATATGTACATATATATATGTATCTCCTGGGTCAGAAAGATCCACTGGAGAAGGGAAATATATATGTAAACCAAATATATTTAAAAGTAGAGTGGTAAGGATTTACCGATAGAGTAGATAAGAGAGGAGACCAGAAGAGGAGTCAAGGAGAGCACCTAGGTTATTTGCCCCAGCCTGGAAGGGGGCGTTGCTGAGATGGGAGGAGCCACAGGAGGAGATCGGAAGTGAGGGGAGAGGGACCCTGGGGCTCAGTTTTGGACACGCTGAATCTGAGATGCCTATTAGGCACACAGGTGATTTCCTTAGTAGGATGGAGGCATCCCTTTGAGGAACTGCAGGACAATATGAGAGTGGCATACTTTTTTTTTTTAAGAAATAGGGCTATTTCTTCTTTATCACTTTATAAAGATCTCAAATCCTTTAGAAAGTAGTCTGATGTAAATAAAGTCAGTCATTAAATACAAATTCTGGAAAACTTTCTCATAAACCATATATGCTTGTATGTTAGGTCAGAGTTCCCTGTGGATTTCATTGTGTCTAAGGACTAATTAATAACATCAAATTATTTTCAGTTGAATATTGAATTATGTGTCTTGCACATAAATAATATATGTAATTTTGTTGTTTAGTCGCTAAGTCATGTCTGACTCTTTTGTAACCCCATGTACTGTAGCCTGTCAGGCTTATTCCCAGTAGCTTAATTTTTGTTTTTCCCCACCTTCACCTATCATTTACCAAGATTTACCAAGATGAACAATGTAAACAGATACATTTTCCAGCATGAGAGGAGTGTAAGATTTAAAGGTGTGCTACATGATTCCTTTGTAATATAAAAGATTCTGCTATGCTTTCTCTGGTTCAGGTATTTGCATCTGTTTTCAAAAAGCAAACAAGTACCTTTCTAACTCAACAATAATAACAAAATCCAAACAGCCCAATTAAAAACTTGGCAGAGACTTGAATAGATATTTCTCCAAAGAAGATATCCAGATGGCCAATACGCACCTTAAAAGATGTCCAGCATCACTAACTGTTAGGGAAATGCAGATCAAAACCACAGTGGAATACCACTTCATACCCATTAGATGGTTACTGATAACAAACAAACAAAAATGAGTTTTGGCAAGGATGTAAAGAAGTTGGAACTCTTGAGCATGACTGGTGGGAATGTAAAATGGAGCAGCTGCTGTGGATGACAGTTTGGCGGTCCCTCAAAAACTTAAACATAGAATTACTCTAATGATCCAACAATTCTGTTCCTACAAATACTCCCCAAAGAATTAAAAACAGGAATGCAAATAGACACTTGTATGCCTATGTTCATAGCTGTATTAAGTGAAAGTGAAGTCGCTCAGTCGTGTCCGACTCTTTGCGACCCCATGGACTGTAGCCTGCCAGGCTCCTCTGTCCATGGGATTCTCCAGGCAAGAATACTGGAGTGGGTTGCCATTTCCTTCTCCAGTCATAGCTGCATTAGTCACAATCAATTATTATAGTATTATACAGAGTAGCTTCACTACCCTGAAAACCCTGTGTCCCACTTACTCATCCCTCCCGTCCCAGCCCTTGGCAATCTCTGATATCTGTGTGTCTTCACAGTTTTATCTTTCTCAGAATGTCATACACTTGGAATCATACATTAGGTAGCCTTTTCAGTTTGGTTTCTTTCACCTAATAATATGCATCTAAAGTTCCTCCATATCTTTTCATGACTTGATAATTCAGTTCTCTTTAGTGCTGAATACTATTTCATTGTGTGGATGTATCACAGTTTACTCACTCACTTACTGAAGAACATCTTAGTGGCTTCCAAGTTTTGGCAATTATGAATAAAGTCATTATAGACTTCTGTTTACAGGTTTTTGTGTGAATGTAAGTTTTCAGCTCCTTTGAGTAAATCCCAAAGAAGGTAATTGCTTGATTACCTAGTAAGAGTGTGTTTGGTTTTATAAATAAACCATCAAACTTTCTTCCAAAGTGACCATACCATTTTGCATTTCTATCAGGAATGAATGAGAGTTCTAGTTGCTTCACATCCTTGTCAACATTTGATGTTGTCAGTGTTTGTATTCTAATCAGTGTGTAGTGGTAGCTCATTGTTGTTTTAATTTGCGTTCTCCTGACGATGTATGATATAGAAGGTATGCTTATTTGCCATCTGTACGTTTTTGGTGAGGTGTCTGTCAAGGTCTTTGGCTCATTTTTTAATCAGGTGTTTTTATTTTAATCAGAAATGCCTTTCGCAAATATTTTCTCCCAATCTGTGGCTTGACTTTTCAGGTTTTTTTTTTTTTTAATTTTTAATTGGAGGCTAATTACTTTACAATATTGTGGTGGTTTTTGCCATACATTCGCATGAATCAGCCATGGGTGTACATGTGTTCCCCATCCTGACCCCTCCCTCTCACCTCCCTCCCGATCCCATCCCTTAGGGTCTTTTACAAAGCAGAAGTTTTCAATTTTAGTTAGCTCTTGCTTATCAATTCTTTCTTTTGTAGATCATGCCTTTGCTGTTGTGTTTAAAAAGCACTGCCAAACCATCAAGATTTTCTTCTGTGTTATATTCTAGCCAGTTGTTCATTTTTTATTGTGTCATCTATATTTGTATTGTTGAGTTGTAAGTCTTTGTATATTCTTGCAGATATTTTCTTCCATTTTGTGGGTCATTTTTTTCACTTTCTTATTGTTGTCCTTAGAAGCACAAAGGTTTTTGATTTTGATAAAGTCCAATTTACCTATTTTTTCCTTTGGTTGCTCATGTTATATACCATATCTAAGAAACAATTGCCTACTCCAGGGTCATAAAGATTTACACTGTGTAGTTCCTTGATCCATTTTGAGTTAATTTTTGTATATGATATGAGATAGAGGTCTACATTCACTCTTTTGCACATGGGATTCCAGTTGTTCCAGCATCCTTTACTGACTTTCCTTATTCCCTTTGTCTGCACAACCTGTGAAAAATTGTTTCCCTATAGTTGCTCAGACCATAGATGCTTGAGTTTCTTACTGGACTCTTGGTTCTATTCCTTTGATCTTTATCCTTCACTAGTACCACACAGTCTTGATTATTATAGCAATGTACATAATCTTGAATGAGTCACTTGAGGTCTCCCAAAGCCTTAATTTCTCCATCTGTAACTCATTAGGACACTAAACAAGAGGATACATTGAAATACTTAACGTGACATGTAGTAAATATTAGCTATTTTTATTGTATTTATTATCATTATCATTGCAAAAGGAGGTGGTCACAGGTTTGTATGCTGGAAGAACTTTGACAAAATTTGAGAGTAAAATTTTTTTTCTTAATCCAAACATTTCATTTGACTTACACATTCACTTCATTTCCTCACTGTACGATGTGGTTGAGTACTTTTTCCTCTGAAGGCACTCTGCAAAGAGTCCCTTCCCATCACCCAACTCTAGTTCATACCCATATTGGAGAGCATATTTTTCTTTTATAAAAACATTGATTTCATCAAACACATGGATTTTGGGAAAAGTGTCGAGTTTTGCTCAGGAAGCCCCTGTCGTGGCTTCTGTTCCCTGGAGAAGAAGCCTCCATGACATCATCAAGGACTTCTGAGAGAGAGTTCTCTTTGGAGTGGATGTGTGGTGGGGAAACAGAAATACACTGATTTTTCTTTGTTTTAGTGGGTGAAAATAACATGGTTACATTGACGCCTGCATTAAAGCTTTCAGAAGCTCAATGTCTTACAATGAACGAACTATACACCTTGAAATATTTGAATGCTTATGAGAAATGATCAAGGCGTGAACACATAATCTCCTACGTTTGCCCATTGGACATTCATTTATTTATTCGTGAATTTCAACATTTGTCACTTGACCTCACAGTATTGACTGATTTGCTTTAGCTATCACCTCTGTCACATCTCCACAGGCAAACAGTGTCTGAAGTGCTTGTTTTCACAGAACACATGTATGTATATTTTCTCATCCTTATTTAAAGGTTATTTTTATTGGTTTTTCCATTGTGAATGGGACACGCTGTGAAGTATGCATGAAAGTAAACTTCTTGACCGAACATCCAGGATTTCGTGACTCTGTCCCGTGTGATGGTTCTGTTTTATAGTCTTCTATTGCACTCAGAGGGAGGCCAAGAAACTCATTTTGTACCATACTTCTTAGGCCAGGAACAGTCAAAACTATTTTTTTCTAGTGGCCTTTCCCCTAGTGGACAGCGAGTTGAAGCCTTTGGGAGTTAAAGTTACTTCCCAGGACACAAGTCCAACCCTTCCTCCCACAGCCATTTAAAATAGGTTAAAAATAACCCCCACTTAACGTTTTGTGGCAGGCTGTGACAACTTTATAAAAATTGTATGTTTACTTTTCTCCTCTTTTTCGTGTATTAAAGCACTGCTTATCACAGATTCCCGGAGATAGAAATTTATTGCCAAGCTCTGAAAGAAAGTCTTGTTCCTCAGGGCATGTAGCAAAGCACAGATGATTTTGAACGTTTGGGGCGTCGTTGACTTCCACATGGGAGTGAGCTGTTCAGCCTGTGGGAGTAGTGGTGGTTTATCAAAGGGATTCTACCTTCCTGAGCTGAGCGAGTCAGTCCAAGGACCCTATTCATGTCTTTATTCTTCACTTGGACCTTCAACAGCTACTAGTTGAGTGCTCTCTGTAGGTGAGGTGCTGTTTTAGGCCTTGGGGATCCATCTGGTGGTGAATAAGACAAGCTCCCTAGTTCTATGGTACTTACACTGTAGGAAAGACTTAGGCAAACAAAAAAAAAATGCAATATATATATAAAATCACTGTAAGCCAAGACCTTGGAAAATCTTCCACTTTTAGATTTATTTGCCAAATCCTGTTGCCGTTCTTCTCTTGTAAACCTTAACAGTTGCTTCTCACCCTCCTCAGCTTGCAAACCAATGTCCTAAGATCCTTCTGGAACACCCGACAGATGATTGGGTATTTGTGTACATTGTAAATTCATCACAATAAGTCTAGCTAACATCTGTCTTATTTTTTAACATAAGCTAGTGCTCCCTGGTTGTCTAGTGGTTAGGGTTCAGTGCTCTCATATTTATGCCAGTATTTTATTAAAATAAAAGTATTTCGCAAGAAAATAGAAATACGGCTTCCAATAAAAATATTATACCTGGGCTTAATACCAAGTTCACAGATTTTAGTTTTGCAAGGAAAATCAGGCTTTAAAAAGTGAAGCAACGTTGTAACCAAAACTTTAATCCCAGGGATTTTCACAAAACACTACAAATGACTGCATGAAAACTGGTCTGCCAGAAACTGGCAGGACATGGTGTGTTGAATAGTCTCAACTTTTCAAATAAAGAATTTCATGAAGAGCTATGTAATTACATATGGGCTTGTGCTCACTCGTGTCCATCAGTTTGCGACCCCATAGATAACCTGCCATCTATTCATGGAATTTTCCAACAAGAATACCTGTGAGAATACAAGTGGGTTGCTAGTTTCCACTCCAGCAGATCTTCCTGACCCAGGGATCGAACCTGTGTCTTCTGCATTGCAGGCTGAGTCTTTACCACTGAGCCACCTGAGAGGCCTGTAACTACATATAGCAGTTGCATAAAGAGCTTATGACCTAAAGCAAAGTGACCTAAAGTTTCTTGAAACCTGTCAGATTCTATACCACCTGGGTAACGTCTTTCCAGTGTGAAGACTGTTGGATTTAAAAAAAAAAAAAAAACACCTCTAATCAAGTTGTAGATCACAGCTTTTATTTTTACCTGCTGACTTTGTTCACAGCAGCTTTTAAAAACTGCTTGTTTCAACCATAGCTGCATCCTGTACCCCAGCTATGGGGAAGAAAGTCAAAAGTCTTAGTTCCATGGCGTTTAGTTTTAGTCTTCACTTTTGCAGGGAGAGCTCTTTTTTTAGTTTGTTTTTTTCATTTGTCCTTATTCCTCATTTCTTCTACTTGCAACATCTTCCAACATTGAGAATTCCTTGCCTCCTTGACTGAAAATTCAAATTCAGTAATAGAGCATTCTTGGTTGATCATATCTGATTCTGTCCCTCACATACTTTGTCTTTACCATGGTGCTGTTATTTTTTAGTCACTAGACATATTTTAGCATGCGTGTGTGCTAAGCATTAGGGTACAAAGATGAAAAAAAAAAATACTACCCGTCCTTAAGGAACCTCATGTTGAAGGCTACTGTGTTGCTCTGATATCACCGAGATGTGCATCGTTTCAGGAAGCCAGGGACTGTATCTCTGTCCTTTCCACATTTCTAGTGCGAGTGTGGGTCTGCATGGTTCATGGTGTTGCAGGGAAGGTTAGAAATAAAAGAACCTCCTTGAGAACACACGTTCTCGGAAACAGAGTTGGTCAGTGATAATAGCATGTAATAAGGCAGTGTAGAATAAATGGGAAATAAATATTTAATAGTAAAGACCAGTGGTGTCACAGCAGTTTGAAGGCAAGTGAGTGATCTCTGTGGTCTGGAATGGCCAAGGAGAGGCAGGATTCAGGAGTCGGGGCACGGGTAGCAGGCTGGAGGGGACAGACTGTGCTGGGTGCGTGGTGTCCTCAAGCTCTTGGAGACCTCAGAGCTCCCTGTCACGGGGAAGTCATGTAGCCTTGGAAGAGGTCTTCGCATCTTTGTGTCTGCACAACATCCTGCTGTATGCTCATTTCCCAGAACGCGAATGAGGGGCTCCCGAGGGCTGACCCGTAAGACGAGAAGGGGGAAAATATGGTGCCGATTATGGAGTCTGTCCCTGGGGGTTGGAGCCCAGGGGTGAGGCATGGGAATGTGTAAATGAGCTGGAACCTGGCCTTGCCCGGCCGACCAAGGACTCTCCGCCTTGGTCCTCTGGCGCCGAATCTTGCCAGGAGATGGTGGGAGGGGCCGGGTGTATACGACTTGGTTCTCTGTGCCCGGCTGTCTCTCCGTTCTTTGGACCAGGAGTAAGTTCCATTTGGCACAACTTGCCCTGGAAAAATGTTTTCCCATAGTTCCCAAAGAACTATATAAGTAGACTGTTTAGACCTTTGCTAGCGCTGCCTTTGTCAAAAACACAACTTCAGAAGCATTTTGGAAATCTTTTTTAGAGGAAAATCATGAAAAGAAGCCTTTGCTTTCTATTGCTTCCTGACTAGGTCTTATTCTCCCAAGTACTATCTTAGTTTTCAAAATCACTAATGTGTTAAGGCCAACTATCTTAAATAGGTTACTCCATAGGCTTATTCTTTGAGTCACAGAGGGCCCAGCATCTGTTCTTCATTTATTTTCCTCTTAACTCTTCTTTCTTCCTCTTTTTTTCTTTTTTTTATTTCTTATTTAGGCTTGTTGAAAATGGTATTTTTGGTTGAGGTTATTTTAAGGTGGTGTTGAAATAAATCCCGAGCCCATCCTCTTGTTCAACAGTGCATGTTCTTTTAAGCCTACACATCAGGGCCATCCTACCAAAATAAATTATATGGGCCCTGTGCAGACCTCTCAAGTGCCTGGCTTTATTTATGAGTTTGGCTGCTGGCATAGCATTTATAGTTTCTCTTGAGCAAAAAATGGGCTCACTTTTCTTTTCTCTGTCTTTTCCAAGAATTGCTTAGCAGTCTCATTTCTTAAGTAGCTATGGGTCTGTGTCACTAACTATTTTAGTTTTATTATCTCCCCTCAGGGAATTTTTAAAATTTAGTTGCATGTCCATCAAATCAACTGTTGTAACAATCGTATAGGTGGATGGAACTCAACATCCTGCCCATTTATAGGCATTCAGGGCTATCCGAAATCGCCAAGATATTTCCTTTACCTTGACCTAAGCTGGATGAAAACATACTTTTCTTTTTTTAATTAAAATTTTAAAAATTAAAAAAAATTTTTAGGCAGTGCCCCATGGCTTGCAGGATCTTAGTCCCCTGACTAGGGATTGAATCCAGGCCATGGTAGTGAAAGCACCACATCCTAACCCCTAGACCACCAGAGGAGTTCCCAAAACATCCTTTTCTATATAGGAAACTTGACTGACTTTTTTTCTTCTTTTAATAGTAAATTTTGCACAACTTATGTCTTTTCAAAATATAGCCTTATTTATTGGAATTATTTGATGATTTGTAGGTGGCTTAAAAAATCTGCATGTGTGTCAAGTACCCTATTTCTTGTGTGAATAAAGGTCTTACATTTTTCCAGCAAATTGAGGAAATCTGTAGATTCTTCATTTTGAAAGTTGACACATTAAACATCCTTCTAAGATGCATATGATTTGGCATCTTTATCTTCAGTGTCCTTCTGTGCAGCTAGCATAACAGAATATTCTGGATAAACCCATTCATTCTTTTCGCTCTTACTTCTGAAAATGAGATTTAGGCCACTGGGATGAACTTCTCTACCCATATCTACCCGTGGGCCTGTCTAAAGTCCTTGGATTTTGAGTCTGTTTGAAATTGGGTTTTAGTCTTTCCAAATCTGAACGCTTCTGCTTCAGTTAACCTGCCTGAAACTGACTCTGTCCAGGGAGACGTTGGTGCTTGAGGAGGTAAGGTTGAAGAGGTGGGCTCCACAGTCTAGGAGATGCTGGTGGAGGCAGAAGCATGGGGGTTTTGTTCCCAAGCGCGGATTCTGGTAGCTCAGGATCTCTTTGGAGAAGAGTCAGTGGCACCTGTTATATGATACTGGGGGTGGTTTGGGGCATTAAAAAAGGAGCCTGCTGAAAAGATAAGGAGCCTGCTGAAAAGATAAGGTGGGGCCAGCCTGTGGAAGGCCCTAATTTGTCACACTGGGAACCGGGGAAGCTTTAAATAGGGAGTGATGCGCAGAGGCGTGAGGAAAGATGACAGGCTGGGAGACCGCGTGCGGCAGCCGCGCTCCGGGCTCTGGCGGTTCCCCGTGCATTCTCCCAGGCTCACCGAGGGCCCGGCCAGCTCTGCGGACCATCCCTGTGTTTTGTGACTCAAGTCCAGCCACTCACCTGTCATTCCGGTGACCACTCTGGCTGGCTTAAGGAGAAGCCTGGAGACTTGGGCTGTGGGGGAAGCGAGCAGTGAGGTTGGGCTTCTGAGCCCAGAGCCAGCAGAGAAGGAGGGGGCCCTGCTGAGAGATGTGGGGTGGGGGCTGTTGGGGGCTCTGCAGCCCTGGCCAGCCTGATGGGTATGGATAAATGCTTCTGTAAAAATCCCTTTTGGCTGAAGCCATATGAAGTTGAGATTTCTGTCTCTTGCTCTGTAGAAAGTCCTGGCAGACAGAGGTGGAATCAGATAATCTGTGGGCAGTGTTGCTAATTAAGAGCCTCTGGATAACTCATTGGTCTGGGTCCCTGGCACAGACTAGATACTCAACAAATTAATAACATGAATTAATAAATTAATGAAATTAACAGGGCTTCAACTGATGGGTGGCAGCCCGTTTCATGGATTTTTAACAAAGGCCTTACTTTGTATTTTATCTTGACTGTATTGACGACGTTTTAGCAAATAACTTGGCTTCATAGTAGGAGACATTTTTAAGAGACTTAATTTTTCAGACAGCCTGAAAATAAGATTATTTTCACGCATTCTGAATATGTGTCTCCCACCAGCATCTCTCTCAGTGTTATGTCAAGGATATTTTATAAGTTTTATGAAGGGCAGAACATCTAAGTATTTCTTCTGGTTACATGCCATGTATTTTCTTGGATTGGACTTTGTGATTTTTGCCTTTCCCTCAGTTCTTCTCCAATATCTGACCTCTGAATAAAATGGTCCTGGGAAAAGACTTTCATTGGTTTTATAGTTTTAAACAGATTAAATCAGACTTTTGGGAGAAGGTTTGGTATTTCTGATTTTTCTATCAAACAGCTGGATTAGAAAACTCCTGAAGCTTAGTGACTACCCCCTTTTATGTGTTCAAGCAACTTTATATAACTTAGGAGAAATGTGTATCTCTTAAGTTTTTCAATTAAAAAATTTTTTGCAAGCAAGTTTATTATGCAACACTTTACCATGTGATTTTTCCAGTTTTATTGAGGTATAATTGACACAGAACATTGTATTAGTTTAAGGCCTATAGTATAATGATTTGATAGATATATATATTACAGAAGACTTCCTAGGCAGCTCAGTGGTAAAAAATCTGCCTGCCAATGCAGGAGACACAAGAGACACGGATGATCCCTGGGTTGCAAAGATCCTTTGCAGAAGGAAATAACCCACTCCGATGTTCTTGCCTGGAAAATTCCATGGACAGAGGAGCCTGACTGGCTACAGTCCATGAGGTTGCAAAGAGTCAGACACAACTGAGCACACATACACACACATATATATTACAAAATGATTACCATAGTGTTCATTAACATTCATCATCTCAAAAGAGTTATTTCTTGTGATGAGAACTTTTAAGATCTGCTCTCTTAGCAACTTTCAAATATACAATATTGAAAGTACTTCTTTTTAAATGAGAGAAATCAAATAATTTCCCTCCCATTGTAAGAGATTATAACAATTCTAAATAGTCTGCAGATTTTTGTGTCTCTTTACTTTTTCTTTTTCTGTGTCAAAATGTTTTGCAACTACCGCTGAGTAGCCCATCTTTCTTGCAAGCTCTGTTATCACTGCTGTTAAAAGGGAGAGTGGAATCACAGACACAAGGTGAGCATTCAGTGGGAGCGAGAATGAAATCTCTAAAGTCTCTGTTATGGATTTGTCAGTAGTTACTGTTCGTTCCTAACTTTTGAGATGGATGCTTTTTCTCTTTCTTTCCCATGCATGCAGTTCCTCACTGGTGGAATCATTCATTGTCCAGGAGCTCTGGGTTCAAGCTTTAACCATCCTACTTAGCACCACAAGGATACCTACCATAATTGAAACCGTTCTAGAGTTAACACGTGGTTGGTGAGCAGAAGTGCAGCTTGACTCCTGACATGGTTCTGCTTTTGCAGGAGGTCATGACACCTTCTGATGTGAAAGATGCCAGTGTACCTGTCACAACTCTGGCCGGCTGGTCCTGGGACCCCCTGGGAGCCAGGCTCTTCAGGCTGCCTCGGTACCATGTGGGATGCGTCCCTCCAGGCCAGTGAAATAGACAGACAGGGGGTTAACAGGGCCATTGTAATGTGAAGCTCTACACTGAATGATCAGTGCTTTAGCTTTGGCCAGAACTTTTTACTTGTTCACTGTATCAATGCTCTCATGGCAAATGGAGGCTGGGCCATTGAGCCATTAATTTACAATGTTAGGCCTGGACTGAAGCAGTAAAGGGTGGGAGAAACCTAGGGAAACGGATGTGGGAGTCAGACACTTCTGGTCTGAAATCTCTCTCTCACTTTCTAGCTGCAAGGCCTTGGGCAGTGGATTCACAGGCTACACTGGTATCACCACGTCTCCCTTTCAGCCAGG
The DNA here is from genome assembly GCF_019320065.1 of Cervus canadensis. Taxonomy (NCBI): domain Eukaryota; kingdom Metazoa; phylum Chordata; class Mammalia; order Artiodactyla; family Cervidae; genus Cervus; species Cervus canadensis. Next base: position 18,387,493 of record NC_057416.1, read on the forward strand.
GTTAGGAACACTGTGTGGAGAACACTTAGTACATACCTGACACTCAGTAGCTGTTCATGAAATGGTTGTCAGTGCTTCTGTTCTTATTCTCCTTTCTTCTTCTGCCCCTGCTGCTCAAGGGAGGGGTTGAGAGGGAGCTTCCTCAATTGTGCTTCCTTCTTGACCTTCAGCATTTCTGGAAACTTAGTCCTGGATCATCCGGTTGTGAGTCTCGGCAGTTTGTGAGTGAGGGGTGGTGTCTGCTTGAAGCCAGAATAGCCTCCACACCCAAGACTGTGAATGCCCAGGGCGGGCTCCATCCGTGGGGGTTTCTGTCCCAGCCATGGGACCCTTGCCACCCTCTCCTAATTCCGGCGTAAAAGAGCATACAGTGGAATGGACCTGTAGTGGCTATGGGGCACTTTATTTTAAATTTTTTAAAAATTTTAGTTGGAGGATAATTGTTTTACAATGTCGTATTCTTTCTGCTGTACAACAGCATGAATCAGCTACATGGATACATACACCCGCTCCGTCTTGAGCCTCCCTCCCACATCCCCCCAGCCCACTCCTCTCGGTCATCAGAGCACCGAGCTAAGCTCCCTGTGTGATCCGGCAGCTCCCGACTGGCTGTCTATGGTGGTGTGTTTATGCTAGCGCTGCCCTCTCAATCCGTCCCAGCCTCTCCTTCCGCCATGGGGCACTTTAAACAGCAGTATTGAGGCACATTTTTATGTCACACATCCCCACATTTTGTGGCTCGCATGACATGTTGTGCTCCAAAAGAAGAGCATTTTAGAAAACATGGATCCATGCGCCCTTCTAGGTTCTCATCATTGCAGTGGTCTTGAGTTTGGTTTCTGCATAAGCACTGAGCCGTGTCCTGGCCAGCAGAGTGGGAAGTTGATGGATGGGTTTTAAGAAGCCAGGTTGGTCTATGTGCTGTGTAGCTTGAGTATCACCATGAAAGATTGTTTAAAAAAGAAAAATTGGATGCCTAGATAGATTGCAAAATATCATGTTTCAAAAATCAGGTTGGCATTCTAATGTAAACATACTTTTTACAGAATTGTTTCATTTTTATCTGAAAGAATTTTATGAGCACTAAGATCATGTATCATACTTAAAATAAAAAATAAAAAAGATGTATTTGTTCACGAAAGGCAACCAGGAGACTTTCTTTTAAACACTGAATTCAAACAACACTTAATTATCAAAGGTAGAAGTCACCCGGGAAGACTTACCAAGTACTCGGGGGTCTCAGGCAGCTGTGTCCAGACTCCAAAGACTTTAGGAGGAAAGAGGAGAAGACATCAGGTCGGATGGGGGCCTGGAGACTGAGAAGAGCCGGGTGTGGCCGGCAGCCCCACCCCTGGGCTAATGGGGAGGATGCTTATCTCTCTCCTCTGGGCCCCAAACACTTGGCTTCAGTGTAGCCTCTGGTCCAGTTTCAGAGACTATTGTGGCATCTGTCATGGCTGAGGCTGGTGCTTCCCTTCTGGGGCAATCTCAAGAGTTTTATGGGCCAGCCACAGTTCTGAGGGGCTGAATTTCTTGAGATGTAATACTGAGTCATTATCGTGTGAATCCAACCATCTCATCCTCTGTCATCCCCTTCTCCCCTTGCCCTCAGTCTTTCCCAGCATCAGGGTCTCTTCCAATGAGTCGGTTCTTGGCTGGATGGCCTCACTGACTCCATGGACATGAGTTTGAGCAAACTCCGGGAGATGGTGAAGGACAGGGAAGCCTGGCATGCTGCACATGGGGTCACAGAGAGTCAGACAGACACGACTGAGAGACTTAACAACCGCAACCTCGTGTGTGCTTCCACAGCTGCTGTTTCGTGTCTCTCTGCAGCACCTCAGACAGAGTTAGAGAGCAGCCTGAGTGGGGAAAGGCATTAAGCAGCCGTAGGTCCTTCGCAGGAGTCAGAACCCAGAGGGAGTCGCTCAGCCGCCTGAGCCCAGCGGAGCCCTTTCAGAACCAAAACCAGAGCCCAGGCCTCCACGACTTCCAAATACTTCACTTTCCACGTTGCCGGAGTTAGAAAATGTCATGATACCAAATTTAGCACGACAAAGTATTTCTCTAGTTGCTTTTCTTAGATTAGAACATAAACTTGTCTTCGGTTTTGGCCGCTGCAGACACGTTGGTTTCTCCCGGGTCGGCAGCGTCTGGATCTCTTCCCTCCAGTGACTGGCAGAGGCCCACAGCCTGCTTTATACGGTATTGAGCACTGGGGCTTTGGCCCAAGCCAGACCTGCAGCCGGTGCCTTTCGTTTTCCTTGGTTTCAACAAAAGGTAGCCCTGCTCTGCACTTCAGACTCCCTGGCCTCTAGGGAAGTCTTTCTTTCCCAGATAGAGATGATTCTAGAACCTCAAAACGTTCAGAAGTTGAGTATTTGACCTGTAGATTAGAATGTAAGGACTTCCATTTAGATTGAAATTATTAGGTGGTGTGATGGAGATTGGTTGAGGAGAGGCTCTGTCTGCCCGTGATTGATGGGGAAGGACCAGCGGTGCCATGGTGGGACCTGCTGTTCTCACTGAGGCTTTTCAGCCTTCGCCTAGAAAAGCTGATGAAACCATTCCCCCTACCCTCATCTAAATCCAACAGGGCAGGGATGGGAATGAAAAGGCTGTTAAACTGGGGCACAGCCTTTTCCATTGAGGCGGTAAGAGTCTTCAGCACAAAGACTCCATCCTATTCAGTCTCTGTTCTTCTTCCCAGAACCTAACACCATCCCACACAAAGGCATTCTGTTGAGTGGAATCGGATGTTTGCTGTTCTTTCTTTTGGTTGTGAGAACCCTAAACATCTGCCTATGCCAACATTTGGGTTCCCGTATCCCATTTTCAGCCTTTCTTTGGGCTTATCTCGAAGAGGATGAGGTGGTTGCATGGCATCACTGCCTCAGTGGACATGCGTTTGAGCAAACTCTAGGAGACAGTGAAGGACAGAGAAGCCTAGCGTACTGCAGTCCATGGAGTCACAAAGGCTCGGACACGACTTAGCGACTGAACAGCCACCACCACAAAGGAGAAGGTTCTGGTGGTGGTTTGTGAATATAGCTTTGCAGTATCATTTTGTCTTAAGGTGTTCTATTTTCAAATACCAATTTCAAGCAGAAAGTTACTTAAAATAATTGTTAGCCGGTTATCCTAAACATACTGAGTGGTCAGGCTCCCCTCTCTGGCTACTGCCCGCACTTCCACAAAGAGTTGAGTCTCCGCTTTCTCAGCTCTGGTGCATTCACTCCTGCAGCCATTGCGTGATGCCTTCTGATCCCAGGGCTCCCACCACCCCTCCTGCATCTTCTGTGTTGCTGAATCCAGTGGGCAGTTTCCAGTTCTGGCTTTACTTGATCTGGCGGCAGCATTCCACATATACACTCTCTGTCCCAAACCACTCCCTCTGCACACCCCCCCAGTAGCATGCCGTCCGATTTTCCTCCTCACTGGCCGTTCCTCCCCAGTTCGCTTCTCCAATTCCCCCTCTTCCTTCAGACCTTTCACTCTTGCATGTCCTCACATCTTCTCACTCTCACGCTCTCCTGAGGTAACCTTTCAGTCCTGTGGTTTCAAATATCATTTGTACGCCAGTGACCAAAAACTAAACTGCATTTCAGCAAATCTAAGGCACACGTGATGTCAGATGCACTGATATTTTATGTAAAGGAAAAAAAGAAATGCTGCCAATGAAATGCCACAGTGTCTTCTTACCATATTAATCTTAAGATGCATTCTGCTTTCAGAAATGTCAGAATGTGAAAAATGTACACCCAATAGTACACCCAATAATGATGTAATGGGATATATCACATTGATATACTGATATAACGTGATATTACATAATGATGTAATATCTTTTGTGTAGATGAACTGCCATTTGCAGAGCACGGATACCTAGTGTATCTTGAGCATGGTGTTCCCAGGAACGTGCAAATGAATGGTGATAACTTTGTCTTAAGGAAAGCTGGTAGTTTCTTAAAGGTCATCATTTCTCCAAGTATGAAAAAGGCCTTTTTACCATATAGTTTACTTGTATGCATAGAGGAGGTAGACTTGAGCTCGCCGTGCAGTGAGGCAGAGTTATGGAGCCATTGGGTCTTCATGACGGCATCAGCACAATTGAGTATATTTCACTTGGTCTAGAATTGACAGACTCTAGCATCACGGTCAAGACTGTTCTGGCTGTCTTAGTGTAAACCATGCAGTGATCCCTGAGCAGTACTGTCCGTCTTCACAGAATTTCTCAGGCAACGGAATTTTAATTTTTATTACTCATTTCTTCTTATTACATCATTGGGAAATCATGCTGATGGTGTTTCCCTCATCTTTTTTTTTTTTTATTTCCTCCCTCTACTTCAGAATTACTTTTGACAGCTGTGAGACCTGTGAGAACGATGGCTATATCTTGAAATGTAATTTTCCTGCAGCAGCATCCAAAATTAACAAAAGGACATGGAAAAATCTCATTGAGTGTTCTAATCTACCACCATCTGTGAACCTTGTTCTGTTCCACTGAGAGTTTTCTAAAAATAATTTAAGTGGTATATCTTTACTTCTATAGGGAGAATAATTCATACTAGATGCTTTGACTTTAAAATATTATCTTATGGTCAGTATGATTACCCTAATAAAGTTTTGTTTCATGGGTTCTAAGTGCAGAGAAAATTATTTATGTTCCATTTTTTGATATTGTTAATTGGTATAACACCCTCTGATTTGCTCTTTGTTTTAGTTGCTCAGTCCGGTCTGACTCTTTTGAGACCCCATGGACTGTAGCCCACTAGGCTCCTCTGTCCATGAGATTTCCCAGGCAAGAATACTGGAGTGGGTTGCCATTTCCTTCTCCAGGGATCTTCCCAGTCCAGGGATCCAACCCATGTCTACTGCACTGGCAGGCGGATTCTTTACCTCTGAGCCACCAGGAAAGCTCATATCACCCCTGGACCTCTGGTTCATTTAGCTAGGCACATATCAGTGTGCAACTGAGGTTTTTTCCCCCCATGGAAGTGTCCTACCATATCTCCTTGCTCTTCTTCTCCCACTGTCTCTTCCATGATATCTTTCTCATAGGCAGTTCAATATAGAATATTTAAGGACAAAAGTTTAAATACCATAATCCAATCACATGGGAATTGAAAAATATTCTCTTTAGAAACTCTTGGGTCAGAGAAGAAATAAAGACTGTAGTTATAAACTACCTAGAAAATAAGAAGAATGATACTATTACAAACAAAACTCATAAGATGCTTTTGCCAAAGATTTGCTTGAAGGAAAATGATTGGACTTGAGGCTTGTTATTAACCAAAAAGAATGAAAATTAATGAGCTTATCAAATCTGAGGATTTAAAAATGAACAAAGGAAAACCGCATAATATACTCAAAAAAGCATGTTAAAACATTTATTAGCAAACACAAGCATAAATGAATGATTGGAAACGAGAAAAGTTAACTTCATAAATCCAAGACCTGTTAACTTCATAAATCCAAGACTTGGAAGAAAAACCTTTGCATATCTAATTACAAAAATGTAAGAACCTAGTTTACAATATTAGGAATCAGAAAAAGGTTGAAGAGAGAGGGATTTGCCCATAGACAAGAATGAAAAGATTATAAGAAATTGAAAATTAGCAGTAAGAAGATAATTTGAAAAAAATAGATGTCAAAATGAGATTTAGTAAAAAAAAAAAATATATATATATATATAAAACATTGAGTGGGTCTATAACTGAACAAAAAATTGGAAGAATTATTAAAGAATTCTTTCTGTATAAAGAAGTGCCTGTATTTGTTTCAAATACTAAATAATTTGTATGTTGAAAGCGTCCTAATGTAATCATAATGGATTTCACCTGATAAAAGTGGCACAAATAGGCTAATGTAGACCAATGTTTCTTAAAAGCACAGATGCAGAAAACCAAAAAGGAAATTATAGCAGATAAAATGTAAGGAATATTAAAACATTAATACATGGATTCCAAGTTGGCCATATACCAAGAATCCAAGACTTAAGGGTTAAGAAAATCTATTACTATTATTGATAGCATCAGACTACACAAAGCAAATATTCCTCCAAGGCATTGATGTTCATTTCTAATTTTAAAAAATCAGCATTCATTAAACTAGGAACAGGTCACTTCCATGATGTGCTATTTAAAAAAAAAAAAATCAACATCAAATTCAATGGTGAAATATAGGAAGTGTTTTCATTAAAAACAGGTGTGCGCATGAAAAGACGTTAGCATCATTAACCACTAGGGAAATGCAAGTAAAAAATCACAAAATACCATCTCATACCTACTCAGATGGCTATGATCAAAAAAGATTATAACAAGTGTTGGCAAAGACACGGAGAAGTCATAACCCTCATGGAGTGGTGGTGAGAGTCTAAAATGGTACAGTCACTTTGTATTTGGAAAATAGTCTGGGAATTCTGCAAAAGGTTAAACAAAGACTTACCATATGACCTGGCACAATTCCATTCCTAGGTATATATACACCCAAGAAAAATGAAAACTTGTCCTCATAAAAACTTGTATGAGAAAAAAAACTTGTGTAAGAATGTTCATAGCGGCATTATTAATAATAACCAAAAAGTAGAAACAACCCTAATGTCCATCAGCTGACAAATAAAATGTGGTATATACATGTAATGGAACATGTGTGGGGCAGTAAAAATAAATGAAGTACTGACATATTCTACAAATGGGTGAACTTTGATTGAAACATGGATTGAAAACATGATGCTAAGTGAAATGAACCAGTCACGGAGTACAGCATACTGATTTGAGAGGTGAGGTTTGAGCCAGTGTCTGTTTGTAGATGGTTAATCCTTGGCAGTAGTAAGTAGCATTGCTCAGCCCTCGCTGGCATGTTCTCCGGGTGTTTGAGGTGGCTGCCTTATTGGGGTTGTCGTCGTGTGGGTTTTCACTTGCCCTGTAGACACTCTCTTGTCATTTCCTGTATGTTTCCTGTTGGAATGATTCTGCTGCACGTATTCTTGAAATTGCCCTTTCAGAGGTGTATGCTTGGTAAAAATTGTTTGCAGAAGTCTTATCTGACAGTTTGAACTGTAGTTCAGGGGTAAGAATTCTATTTAGTGGAAAGATTTTATTATAGATATTAGCATCTTCATTTGGTAAATTTTCTTGGGGAGCGTACAGAACATTCCTATGATACCTCTTGCTACTGTATGTATGTTTGTATTCCTGCTAATTTATATGGGAGCAGACAATCTTGGGGCCACTTCCACAACAGAGAAATGCATAGGAAAATACACTGTTTTCTTTTTAATAGAATGCAATTCATATATAGTTAACATGTAAACAAAGAACTTTCATGTGTTACTTCCTGCCTTAAATGAGAATTATATAATTAAAGTAAAAACATTGACCTCTTTAAAACTCAGGGTATTCTTAAAAAATAGGGTGTGTGAATCTTTTGTGGTATGTTTAAGGTTGCATTTAAGGAATTGGTGAATTTGTATCTTTTGATATACAGACCTTTGTGAGATCTAATTAGCTTAAGGGGGCAAGTTTTTGTCTTTTGTTTTTGGAAGGATCTTATTCAAAGTCATATTTGGATTAAGCACGAGATTACCTGCTGACTACTGTTTGTGACCAGCTCTTTTGCTTTATGATAACCCTGTCAAACTGATCTCCCTAGGTTGAAAACGTCCGCTTGGTAGATCGAATATCTTCTAAAAAAGCAGCCCTCGGTACTTTGTATTTGACCGCCACTCACGTCATATTTGTGGAAACCGCACCTGACGCGAGGAAAGAAACATGGGTATGCAGTCCTTATTTTTGGCTTTTTGTGTTTTCCATTGTTTGAAATAACAAGTTTTGATTCTGTTTTGTCTGTTCTCAAGGTGAGGAGGGTGGGACTTGGCGGGGTTGGGTGTTCAGAGCACTCTTTTTGGAATGTGAGCACTGCCGTTTTTGGTAAAGGGTCATGTCCACTTGATCTCTTTACTCACTTTAAATACTGATGATTTGAACATCATCAAAGAGAGACAGGGGAATAGCCAGAGGTGTAAGTGCTTCGTGTCACAGCTGACAAGTAGAGATTCAATAATGTCACTGTACCAGATACAGCATTTACACAGTGATTTGCAATCTGCTTCCTTCGTAGCATCCTGTGGTGCAGGCCATGTAGTCATTATGTTGTCTACAATTTTCTCATAATTTAAAAAAAAGAAAGTCTAGGGAAGAGTCCTATTATCAGGTATTTCTGCTACATAATAATGAGACTGTTAGAAGGTCTTTATTTTAAGAGAGCTGCCCAACCACGGCATTAGGACCAGAACCAGAATCTGTGGATTGTAGATTCTGCTTTTTCTGTAGACTTGATCTTTGCAGCAGAAGGTGGCCCGCCCTACTTAGTGGAGAGGAATTTAAAGAATGAAGCGTTGCCACTGAGGACTGAGCAGAGACCCTCCTGAAAGCCAGAGCGCTTCAGCATGGTTTCCTTTTAAATAAATCTCTTCTGCAGCCTGCCTGACCACCAACAGCTTAGAAAACAACCATCTCAAGTTGCTGTTGAACTCGAGCATTCCATGTGGAATTAAGGAGCATGGTGGCACCTCCCAGCGGAACCGTCTCTAACTTTTGTTGATTGCAAGGTTTATTTTACTAACTTCTCATGACTTTATTTAATTTTAGCTACCCAGTGCATTTCAACCTTTGACGACCTAAATGTTCCCTTACCTGGAGCTGTGCAGAATTCTAGGCTGAAGGGTTTGCTTCGTATAATGAGCTTGACTATCAGAAAGCTTGGCACTGAAAAATAAAATGATGAATTCAGACAGCTGGCTCTTACCCCCAAACATACCAGTTCTTGTCAACTGAGTGCAAGCCAGCTGAAGGTCAAGGGTGTTTCTTCTCTCTATATGTGGCTCAGAGACTGTTACCAAATCACAAGGCTTTGTGCCCAATGCACAGTGAGGCCCATCAGTAGTAAAACACTAGCTTTTGGAACAGAGAAAGGTTTATTACAGGTTTATACAAGGAGTTGGGTGGCTCCTGCCCTAAGAACTCCAAAGTTACTAAAAGCTTTCAGCAAGCCCCTTTAAAAGCAAAAGGTGAGGGTTGGGTGTGGTTAGTTGTTGCAGACTTCTTGGGGTCAGATCCTTTGCTCTTGAGGTCAGGTCATGGTCAGGTAACCATGTTCCTATAAATCTCTACCAAACGAATGTTATTCTCCATCCTGACAAGAAAGGGCAAGGTCCCAGGGCACAACTCTCACCCTCCAAGGTCCCATTCCTGGCTAAGAGAAGGCCAGAGCTCAGCTGGCAGCTCCATCAGGGCCAGGTTCCCACACCCTGCCCAGCTGTCCTCCCTAAGGGAGCCAGTCACCTAATCCAGCTGCCCCTCGGTCTCCTCCAGCCGCCCAAATGAGTGGAGACCAGGTTTCACAGACTATGACCCAGACAGACGGCCACTGGTAGTGGGTCACAGAGACAGGGATGGGGGAGAGGTTCGCCGCTCCTCAAGGCCTGGGCCATGGCTAGTGGAGGGCCTTAGTCAGAGCTCTGGAGCCCCGCAGGACATCGTCCCCAGCCTGTTCCCTGGGCCCCCCCGGCTCAGCCACTGGCTCAAGGCTGGGTGAGCTGGAGGGCCTCCAGGAGAAGGCCTGACTCTGCCTCTTAACTCACTCTCCTCCTGACGACCACCTCACCACCAACCCTTGAGCTGAGTCACTTCCTCCTTGGTCCCTCATTGTCAGTTACCAGTGGGCAGGGCCCTCTGCAGCACTGACCAATAGCTGAGCAGGACAACTTATTGACAACCGACCATTGGCTGAGCCAGGCCTGTTGCCTAGTAACAGGGTGCGGGAATAATAAGGCCCAGCAATGGCTGCCTGCTAAGAGCTGTGCTGCCTCTGCTCTGTTACAAGACCTGTTGCTTTCTGTCCTATGTACCTGTTATCTGTGCTTAGTTTACCCACATTAACTTCTGGCGGTAGATTCTCCACAGTCAGATCGCCACCATCGAGAAACAGGCAACGACAGCTACCGGGTGCCCTCTGCTGATTCGCTGCAAGAACTTTCAGCTCTTACAGCTCATCATCCCGCAGGAAAGGGACTGCCACGACGTGTACATCTCTCTCATCCGCCTCGCGAGGCCAGGTAGGGCAGAGCGGCCTGGCATTCAGCGTGGACTCACGCTTAAGAAAGTCACAGGTCGTGTTGAAGAAATGTCCATAATGCTTCTTAATTATAGTGCTTTAGAGATTATACCTTAGCCCAGCCTTCAGATGGGGGCTTCCTTGGTGGCTCAGATGGTGAAGAATCCACCTGCCAATGCAGGAGGTGTGGGTTCAGTCCCTGGGTCAGGAAGATGTCCTGGAGAAGGAAATGGCAACCCACTTTAGTATTCTTGCTTGGGAAATCCCATGGACAGAGGAGCCTGGAGGGCGACGTCCATGGGGTCCCAAAAGAGTTGGACACGACTGAGTGACTAAGCAACATCAAGCCTTCAGATGAGGCCAAGAAATCTGACTGATTTAGTTTCTGTCTTTGGGGGCCTCTGTCTGAGTTACTTACTGTGTGAGCCTCTTTCATTATTCATAGTATTTATCTTGGAGGGAGGTTATAGTTGCGCTTTACTTTTGGGATGAAATCATCCCAAAATGTGGTAACTGAGCAACCTTGATTGAAGCCTCCAACAAAACCCACAAATTGTTTTGTGTCGAAAACATATCAAATGGTCTAGTGCAGTTTTACCTATGTGGGAGCTTTTAAGTTTTGGTTTCTGTTGCTTTTTGATCCTAATATGTTTTTCCCAAGGTTGGCATCAGTGACTGTTCTAGGCATGTATATGTTGATTCTCCTACACAAAACCTTCTTAGGTTTTGTAGGAAGAATGGCTGATTTGAAAAATGTATGCTTTCAGTTACTGTGTGGTAGTGTATCCCTCGTCTTAGGGTCTCCAGACTTACAGCTTTTTATGCTATAAACCTAAAACATTTACAGCTTACTATGCTATAAATGTAAGAAACTCTACACAAGTGTTTCTTATGTGTGTGGCTTGTATGGACCCTGGGGTTCTTTTGCTAAGCGTCTTGGAAGTGTACAGTGAAAAGAGATCATTTGTATAAACAGTACCATCCACAGTAGTGTTCACCCAGAAGTCATTAATAAGGGAAATAGGACGTGTGCTTATAGTTATTTTGTTGTTGTTGTTCAGTCACTCAGAGTTGTGTCTGATTCTTTGCAACCCTATAAACTACAACTTGCCATGCTTCCCTGTCCTTCACTATCTCCTGGAGTTTGCTTGCATTCATGTTCATTGAGTCAGTGATGCCATCCAACCATCTCACCCTCTGTCGCCCTTTCTCCTCCTGCCCTCAATCTTTGCCAGCATCAGGGCCTTTCCCAATGAATCGGTTCTTTGCATCACATGGTCAAAGTATTGGAGCTTCAGCATCAGTCCTTCCAGTGAATGTTCAGTTACTTTACTGAATAGATACTTTACTAAATGCTTTTTGGTTTGGGGCAAAAAGTTTGATTGTAAACTCTTCAAAGCATTTGGTTGGGTCCTCAGATTCTTATGATATGAAGGGACCACATTGTCTGTTGAGAGCCAGGAGCTGAAGTTATGTGATGGGAGGGTTGCCAGGGAGCTGTCAGAATCTGATCACTTAGACTTGACTTCGCTTCCCTTTCAAGTCAGCCCACTGAGGCTTTTTTATCTCTCTGTGTTGAAAAGAACTGCAGAGTTAGCCAGAAAAGCAGTTGAACTTTTTGGAGGGCGCACTATAATTGGAACAGAAGTTCTGGGAAGATGTACGTTAGGCTGTGTGTGGCAGGGAATGCGAGGGGGATTGTGCGCCAGCAGTTTCTGTATCACTGATTAATGGATGTCCTGGATAATACATGTGCCCTGGCCGGATTAACGGGATTTAGGAATAGCCCAGAGAACTGGGAAAGGCCTGAGTGGAGGAGTCCATCACGGTGGCAATAAGAGCCCTGGCCTCAGATAACAGCGAGCTCCCAGATTTACATTGTGAGGGTCCCCAGGAAGGAAACCCGCTGTGTTTCCCCTCCTTTTAAAAATATACACTTTTTCTTAACGATGTAGTTTGGGGAGTTCGGTATTAGCCAGAGACCAAAGAAGGAGACTATAGTAATTAATTGAATTAAAGCCATTAGCTTGGAAGATTTTTTTTTAAAAGCCACCAGCATTGTGAAACATCGGAATTAGAAATGCCAGTTTATGTAAAACATGGTTCTTTAATGAGTGTGGAAAGAGGAGCTAGAATCCAGGCAGCTTCACAGTTTAATGCTAAAGGCAAGGCTAAAATTAGGACATATTATAGCCCAACCTTGGAAGTAAGGATTTGAATCTGGGTGGAGGTGGGGAAAAGTGGAAGGGTTTCCCCTGGAGGTGGGGGTGGCTTCTCAGGACACCCCAGTACCTTTCACAAATTACACCTTCGCTCTCCTTGAGGTATGTCAGAAGAGGGCTCTGGGTGTGTGTGTGGGGGGATGGATATGTGTGAGTGTGTGGATGTGTGTGTGGTGGGGAAATGACTTTGAGTTCCAGCAGAACAGTGTTGATCCCCAGGGTTATTGTGGTTAGTCATCAATACAAAGCTCATATTTTCAGCTCTCCTTGTGGAAACAGCTAACTCCAAGGTCCTATAGAGGAGACTTTTTCTTTTTTAAACAAAAGAAGAAACGTTTGGGAGTCCATTTAAGTCAAGGCCTATGAAGAGATAGTTTCAAAGCCCTTGAGAGTTTCTCTTCACTGAATTGCAGTTTCTGGGATAAGAATAAATCAAATGACTAAAAAATTTGTCGAGATTTTATTGGTTTGTCTTTTATGTGAATTCAGGTTGGTAAGGATTTGGTTATGGACTATGAAAGATCCCAGCAAAATATACTGTAGCCAAATCCAGAGAACTCTTTAATTCCTCTTAAAGGAATAAGTCAAAATTGGGCTGTAGCCCAAGTAAGGAAATGAATTGACTCGGTAGATCTGATGTACTAATAAGGTTATACATTTTTCTGATTAGAGACCCCTGTTTCTCAGAGGGCTTCATTTCTCCCACATCCTTTCTTTTCTCCTCCCTCTCATTAGCTTCCTGCTGTTTATTTTTGTATCTATCATCTTTCTCTCTTGTACTATTTGTGGGCCCTTTTTAATATTTAAACCATTTTTGGGGTCTGTTTTCCCATTTTATAATAGCATTTTCTTTCCTGCTCATCTGAGTCTCTAATTCTTCTGCATATTTTCTGTGGTTTTTAGCATCTCAGGATTGACATAGTCTCCTTAGCTTACTTTGACTTTTTGCAGTTCTTATCAGAGTCAGTGCCACTTAAGCAGTTTTTACAGTAACAATTTTCTTTTTATTGATGATATTAATCTCTGGGTCCAGTAGCCCTTTTCTACTAAGTGTCAGCTTCCTGGTGTTTAATTTGAGTACCTGTCTGTTGAAAACAGACAAGAAAGTTCTTGTTATTTTTATTTTAAAATGTGCAAAACCCAATAATAACTGTTACCTTCTCACTCTTCTTTAAATGGGTTTTCAATTACATTTATTTTAAGTTGCCTGAATTAAGTAGAGCATGGAGAGCAATTTAACTTTCATTACTTTGGGTTCTAAAACCCTACATATCAGAGAATGTGTGCATGCTAAGTCACTTCAGTCGTGTCCAACTCATTGCGACCCCATGGACTGTAGCCCACCAGGATCCTCTGTTCATGGGGATTCTCCAGGCAAGAATGCTGGGGTAGTTTTCCATGCCCTCCTCCAGGGGATCTTCCTGACCCAGGGATTGAGCCCATGTCTCCTGCATTGCAGATGGGTGCTTTACTTGAGCCACGGGGGAGGCCCATATAAGAGAATCAGTTCAGTTCAGTTCAGTCGCTCAGTCGTGTCTGATTCTTTGCAGCCTCATGGACTGCAGCACGCCAGGCCTCCCTGTCCATCACCAGCTCCCGGAGTTTACCCAAACTCATGTCCATTGAGTCGGTGATGCCATCCAACCATCTCATCCTCTGTCATCCCCTTCTCCTCCCGCCTTCAATCTTTCCCAGCATCAGGGTCTTTTCCAATGAGTCAGCTCTTTGCATCAGGTGGCCAAAGTATTGGAGTTTCAGCTTCAACATCAGTCCTTCCAATGAATACTCAGGACTGATCTCCTTTAGGATGGACTGTTTGGATCTCCTTGCAGTCCAAGGGTCTCTCAAGAGTATTCTCCAATACCACAGTTCAAAAGCATCACTTCTTCGGTGCTCAGCTTTCTTTATAGTCCAACTCTCACATCCACACATGACCACTGGAAAAACCATAGCCTTGAATGGGTACGTGTATTTGTATGGCTGAGTCCCTTTGCTGTCTACCTGAAACTGTTACGACATTGTTACTTGGCTATACTCCATACAAAATAAAAAATTTTAATAAAGTAAAACCCCACACACCTGTCCTTCTCATGACTCCTGGTGAATTTTCCCTTTCCTTCCTCATCTTGCCTTACTTAACTGACTTTGTGCTTAGTTGCTCGGTCATGTCCGACTCTCTGCAGCCACATGGACCTTAGCCTGCCAGGCTCCTCTGTCCATGGATTTCTCCAGGCAAGAATACTGGAGCCGGTTGCCATTTCCTACTCCAGGCGATCTTCCCGATCCAGGGATTGAACCCATGACTCTTGCATCTTGATTATTAAACATTCTGCTATGTATTTTGCAGGAGATGGAGGTGAGGAGAACAAATCATTGTGTTTTAGAAATGTTCAGTAAGCGTTGAATTGGTGTTAATAGTACGTTTTACGTTCTCAGAGTAGGCAGTTTGTAGCTGAGGGCTTCTACTGGGTGGCCTCTGGGTAAGAAGCTTGCCCACATTAATAAAACTGAGCTTTGGCTGACAAAAATGGGGGTTTCTCTGCCCTTATGAAGAATTTTACATAAATTGGGCCAAAGGTATAGTCGATCACCCTTTTCCTTAAAAATAATTGAAAGAGAAAATTTTGTTATTTTAATGGCAACCCATTCTGATGGCTCCCCATTCAAGAGTGATCTTAATATTGGTTACAGATTATTCTTACATGAATTTATGTGTGGTTTCCTTGTCTCTTCCTAATGACAGCAAGAATGATCCTGAACACAGAAAATCATCAGTAGTCTTAGAGTGGTTTTCTGCCTCTACCTTTAAACCTATGTGTAGGCATTTAACCAAGGGAACTCAACTTCTGTCATTTCCCCATCTTCCTTAGCACTCCTTTCACTGAGGGAATGGAGGCTTTCTCAAGAGATTCTTTTGGCTTCTTAAACAAATTGCATTTGTGGTTAACATTATGATATCAGAAGCCTGAGTCATGAAAATGGTACTTAGAGATGGAAAACATATGTTGGTGTCAGGCTAACCATTCCCAGAACTGGATGTCAATTTTATATGCTGTCTGCTCAATTTGCTAAGATGGGAAGAAACCGTTTTTACTGGAAGTGTCTACATTGTGCATGTGTGTGTGCATGTGTGTGCATGTATGTGTACATGTGCATCTTCTTCTTTGTTGAAACTGTATCCTCAATTTTCAAATTTGAAATACGATATCAAGAGACACTAAAATAGAATATAGCTTATCTCACTGATAAACCCTAGTCCTCTTGCTTCTTTTTTTTTGCAAGAAAGAGTACCTGCCTAATGCTAAAGTCTAGTACTTAAAGTATGACCCTTATCTTATCATGCTTGTGTCGTTGCTGTTCAGTCGCTCTGTCACGTCTGATTCTTTGCCAGCCCATGGACTGCAGCATACCAGGCTTCCCTGTCCTTCACTATCTCCCAGAGTTTGCCCAAACTCACGCCCATCAAGTCGGTGATGCCATTCAACCATCTCATCCTCTGTCGCCCCCTTCCCCTCCTGCCTTCAATCTTTCCCGGCATCAGGGTCTTTCCCAATGAGTCAGTCTGGTGGTCATACCTGTTGGTGAGTCATTCCAATAGCAATCAAAAGAAGCTGGAGACAGTCTTGACCTTAGGCCGCCTGTGTGTTACTGCGGCCTTTTGCTGGTTCTACTTTGTACTGTTGGACTTACAGACGCATGTTTAGGAGCATCCAGTTGTTCAGGCTGAATTCCACTGACAGATGAAGGACTAAAAATGATCTAAGAACACTGTAAGGAGAAACAGTTCCACTGGATAAACGAAAAGGAAGTTTAGGGGGGTGGTTGGAAAGAAGCTATACAAAGGTGGCCCGCATGGGGGGAAGGAGAAGGGGCTGCCTCGGAGGGGCAGCAGGTGTGGTGGGGAAGAGCACGCTCTATATAGCGGACTCCGGCCTGCTCGCTGTGTGACCCTGGGGTCACTGCCGAACCTCCCTGCGCCTCAGGTTTCTCATCTCTGCAAGGAGACCTGTGATGATGCCTACTAGATGCCCGTCGGTATGTTTCATCAGAAGAGAATCTGGAATGAAACAAGGGTTCACTGACTATCAGCCACGGTTTATTATCACCAAAAGTGCTTTGCGTTGCACTGTCTAGAAGGTAACTGCTAGCCACATGGGACTATCGACGGCTTGAAATGTGGTTGGTCTGAACTCAGATGTGCTGTTCAGTGTGAAACACACACAGAATTTCAAAGACAGTACAACACAATGTGTAAAATATTAATAGGTACTGTATTCCATATATGTTGAATGATGCCTTGGAAATACTGGGCTTAATGAAATATATTGTAAAGATTAATTTCACTTTCTTTCTACAATTTTCGTGGGACTACAAGGACATCTTACATGACAGATGTGGTTTACACTGTATTTCTGTTGGACAGCACTGATTTAGTTGCCTCCCTCAATGTGGCAAGGCCAGAGCAAGAGAACCAAAATCCTCGATCTTGCTGGGAATGGCTGTCAGGCCTGGCCTTGCAAGCATAAAAGGTGATGCCTAAACTCAGAGATGGTTTGGCAGACCTGAAAGAAGTCTGTCATCACACATCCTTCAACTTACCACTCATGGACAGGGTGCCATGCACTATGAATGGATCTCTTTTAATGAATCCTGGAAATACTGAGAACAGTACAGTTATGACATTTATGTAGTTGTTGAAAGTTCAAGTGTTTTCACTGAAAATATTTAAATATATTCCAGTTTTTTTCAACTGTTTTGTCATTTCTTTTTTGACTTTTTTAAGCTGTTTGAGCTTCAGAACATGGCAATGGCCTGGCCTCTCTGTAACCCTGAGAAGCCATCCCAAACTTGAGCTTGACATACATAAACAGATTGACTTCTGGTTGTCTTAAGGAATATGTATGTCCTTTAAAAAAAATTACACTATATTTGATTTACAATATTGTGTTAGTTTCAGATGTATGGCAAAGTGATTCAGTTATACCTATATGTTCTTTTTCAGATTCTCTTCCATTGTAGTTTATCATAAGATATTGAATATAGTTCCCTGTGCTATACAGTAACTCCTTTTTTATTTTATATATAGTGGTGCATATCTGTTAATCCCCCATTCCTAATTCCCCCACCCCTTTCCCTTTCGTAACCATAGCTTTGTTTTCTATGTCTGTGAGTGTTTCTATTTTGTAAATATGTTAATTTGTACTATTTTTTAGAATCCACGTAAAAGTGATGTCATATAATGTGTGTCTCTCTCTGCTTGACTTAGTGTGATAATCTGTAGGTCCATCTATGTCACTGCAAATGGCAATATTTCATTTTTTATGGCTGAATAATCTTCTTCTATATGTGTGTGTAGGGGGTGTATGTATGTGTGTGTGTATGTATATTTTTATATAACATAGTCTATATCCATTCATCTGTTGATGGACACTTAGGTTACTTCCATGTCTTAAATATTGAAAGTACACATATGTTCTTAATTCATTTTTAAGCCATATATTTTATGTGGTCTGAAAATACATTAGTTTTCAAAAGAAACTAGAAAAAAAAAAGCCCACAAAATGGGGAAGATCACACTCCTGAAAGGAAAGAAGTTCTTTTAAAGTTTCGTTTGGTTGTCCTGAGGTCTTGTTGGGAGGAGGTGGGTAGTCCCACCACAGAGATGGGGTATCTCTAGGGAGGGTCCCAAGGGTGAGCAGCTGGGCTGGCCTCTCCAGCCCGGACAGAACATATCTGGGGGGATTTGGTTGTGGCTTTGACTTGGCTTGATTTGATTTTATTCTCCCTTATTTTTTGCAGTGAAATACGAGGAGCTATACTGCTTTTCATTCAACCCCAAGCTGGATAGAGAAGAAAGGGAGCAAGGCTGGATGCTGATAGATCTCAGCGAAGAATACAAGCGAATGGGCCTGCCTAATAATTACTGGCAGCTCAGTGACGTGAATAGAGAGTACAGGGTGAGTGGAGGCATTTGGTGAAATGAGGGCTTAGTTGCTTAGTCATGTCCAACTCTTTGCGACCCTTTGGACTGTAGCCCGCCAGGCTCCCCTGCCCATGGGGTTTTTCAGGCAAGAATACGGGAGTGGGTTTGCCATTTCCTTTTCCAGGGGATCTTCCCAACCCAGGGATTGAACCCGCGTCTCCTGTGTCTCCTGCATTGCAGGCAGATTCTTTTCCCATTGAGCCATGGGGGAAGCCCATTTGGTGAAATGCAGATACTTAACCCAGATGAAGCCCTGACATCACAGAGCGGAGCATGACTTCTGTTAGCTCTCCTTTCGCTCCGAAGGCTCTTTGTGGGTACAGATGTGTGGGTTTCCAAGTCTCCCTTGGGTATTACCAGCTGTGTTCTCCACCTGCATCTGGGATCGGAAAGTTTGCAGAAGCCACCTTAGAGACCATCCCCTCCGACGCCTGCAGGAGTGGAACCCCAGAGAGGCCCAGCAGCACCCTCGGGGCAGCGCCTCCCTTCTCCCGCCTGGTCTTTTTATAGCTCAGTGAGTGATGAGTGAGTAGGGAGGCGCAGAGGCTCTGATGGCAGTTTGGCACCAGCTCCTTCTGGGCTCCCTGAACTCTTGATTGGTACACAAGGTCACCAAGAGGCTTCCCTGGAGAACCGTGGAGAAACATGTCTGCACTTCCAGAGGGGATGGGAGGTGGAGGGGTGTTGGGGGGAGCAGAGCTGATTCATGTTCTCCCCGAGGGTGGGCTTGCACAGAGGGACTGGTTTCCCTATTAATTTTTAAAGTGTTTCCAGTAATGAAAGTACAGTCAGAACATTGTAGAGAATTTGCAAAAGAGAGAGAAAAAGGAACAAAACAGCCCGTATCTCATTGCCCTAATGTTCTCTGCGTATGTGTGCTCAGTCATGTCTAACTCTTTGCTTGGAGAAAATCCCATGGACTGTAGCCCACCAGGCTCCTCGGTCCACGGGATTTTTCAGGCAAGAAGACTGGAGTGGGTTGCCATTTCCTCCTCCAGGAGATCTTCCCAATCCAGGGATCGTACCCAAGTCTCTTGCATGGGCAGGCAGATTCTTTATACCACTGTGCCACCTGAGAAGCCCATATTCTTCTAGTAGGTTTTAAGCTTTTCACTTTTTTCTCATCTGCGTAGTTTAACAACTTTTTTCCTACACGAGTAATGTATTTCATTGTTTACAATTGGAGAATGTGGAGGCAAAGGGATGGTTCAAATACATACAACAAAAATGGAATTATACTAAGTATGTTGCTGTTAATAAATATGTGGAAGTTCAGGTCCTCCCACATCTTTCTTCTGAATAACTTTATTATTTTATTTATTTTTGGCTGTGCTGGATCTTTGCGGCTACACGGGCTTTTCTCTCCTTGCGGTGCCAGGGCTTCGCATTCCGGTGGCTTCTCTTGTTGGGGGGCACAGTCTCTAGAGCGTGAGGGCTTCAGGAGTCGCAGTTCCCGGGCTCTGGAGAACAGGCTCGAAAGACCTCGCACTCCGGCTTAGATGCTGTGCCGCATGTGGGATCGTCCCAGATCAAGGATCGAACCTGTGTTTCCTGCACTGGCGGGTGGCTTCTTGGCCACTGAGCCACCAGGGAAGCCTTCTTCTGAATATCTTGAATTTATAGATTATTTGGAATAGAATGGCCACGTTGAGGCTACTGACTTCTCTTCCTAATCGCACTTAAATCTAGCAGTCATAATCTTACACCGTGAGCAGACATTTGCGTCCTTTCTGCCTTACCCATTATAAAGTATCCGGCTAATGTAATGATTTGTTCCGATGCTAAAGCCGACCTTTGCAGTGGATGTTTAGCCTTGAAATGAAGGAAAGGACTTCCCTGGTGGTCCAGTGGTTAAGAATCCTCCTGCTAATGCAGGGCACACAGTTTCGATCCCTGGAAGGCGTGGGAGGATTCCACGTGCCTTGGAGCATCTAAGCGCGTGCGCCACGGCTACTGAGCCCACGAGCCGCAACTGCTGGAGCCGGCCCTAGCAACTGACAGGAGCTCCCGCTCGTCGCAACTAGAGAAAGCCCGTGAGCAGCCCCGAAGACCCAGCTCAGCCAAAAATAAATAAATAAATAATTGGTTAAAAAAAAAAAAAAAGACACACAAAGAAATGAAGGAAAACCCAAGTTTAGTATAGAAAATTGGGTAATTAAAAAAGTTTTTTAAAAACATGACACACCCTTGGGTGAGGGTGAAAATGAGGCTAAGCTGCATCTGTGGAATAGTATTTCCTTGGAAACACAGGTTCTTCCTATGTCTGATGAGGTTTCCTTCTAGACTTAGCACCAAAAACATGACTCACATTTAGTCACTCAAGTCCTTCCGTGTAGAGACTGCAAAACATGAGTTACTCAGCTTCTTTTTTCCAAAAGTGATACGTAGCAAAGGCAAACTAACAGTCAGCAAATTGTGCTGAAACAGAAAAGGTGAAAACCTAGGGGATTTTCTGATTTTTGCAAATGTTGTTGAAATGAGAGAAAGATGATGAACCCTTATTTGTCACCAGCTTAGAAAATATAATAAAAGTTAATTCTGTCAAACTATTTCTGACTAATAGTCCATTGGGAAGGTTATGTCATCACCCATTACTTTTGCTTTTAACCTCATGGGCGAGAACAACATCTGCTTTTTCCTTCCTTCTTTTACAAGAGTTACTTCTTTCTTTTCACAAATTCCTTGATGGGGCTAGTGGTGTCATCTGATGGATAAGAAGCTATTGCCTGTGGTGGCAACAACTCCATACGTGGAGTACTGAAGCTGAGGTTCCAGAACCAGCACTGCCCTATTCTCTCCGAGCTATTTACCACCAGCATCATCTCTATCAGCATTGCTCTTATCCCTTTTTATAAGACATTTGCTTTGGGTATTCTCTCTAAGCTAAGATTTCCTTCTATTCCTAACTCGTTTTTTTTAAAGATTTTTTTTTTTTTTAATGTGGACCATCATTAAAGTCTTTATTGAATTTGCTATAATATCACTTCTGTTTTACATTTTGTTTTTTTGGCCACAAGGCACGTGGGATCTTAGTGCTATCACCAGGGATCGAATCCCTACCCGCTCCCTGCATTGGAAGGCGAAGTCTTAACCATTGGCCTACCAGGGAAGTCTATGTACCTAACTCTTAAAATGGTCTTTCTTTAAATAAAATAATGGGCATTCATTACCAGGTTAAAATTTTAATCTGTTTCTCTTTGAATAAAGCTGAAAGTATAATCCAAACCAGTAATTTTTAAAATCGTATGTCAGTTCTCTACAGCTATAGTTTATGTATTATGTATTATTTTATTTATAGATAAATCATTTCATGCTGTTCCTACTTTACATTGTAAATTTCTCCCTATTACATCATTAATTCCTTGAAGTAAATTTTAGGTCCTAAATGCTTAAGAAGACAGCTATCTATGTAGCTACAGCACAGTTCCTGACAGCTAACTCTCATCCTGAAGTGCTCAGCTGTGTGACGGACCCTCAGGAAGTCCAGAGGTCTGATTATTATGCCGTGGCTGGCCCCTCAGATGGATACTACCCTGCAGTGGTAAATGCATTTACTGGGAGGTGGTAACCAGGGCAACCAGGATCAGTCTTTCAGGGAATGTGAGTCTTTGGGGCCAGTAACTCTTTTGTTATTCATTATTGCCCTAGCACCTAACCTAATGCCTGTTCAGTAAAAATTTGTTGATAGACATCAATATTCTGTTATAGTCATCACACTTTTAAGAGACTAGAACCTAATGATTCCTGCCACTGAAAAGAAAGGATGATCATGTAACATGATAGAGGTGCTAATTGTCACTCTGATGGCAATCATATTACAGCATACAAATATATCAAATTAATATGTTCTACACAGGAGATGGCAAGAGTGAACACCAACATTTTAGGGATCAGTGAACTAAAATGGAATGGAATGGGCAAGTTTAATTCAGATGACCATTATATCTACTACTGTGGGCAAGAATCCCTTAGAAGAAGTGGAGTAGCCCTTATAGTCAACAAAAAAGTTCGAAATGCAGTACTTGGGTGCAATCTCAAAAACAACAGGATGACCTCTGTTCATTTCCAAGGCAAACCATTCAATATCACAGTAATCCAAGTCTATGCCCCAACCACTAATGCTGAAGAAGCTGAAGTTGAACTGTTCTATGATGACCTACAAGACCTTCTAGAACTAACACCCAAAAAAGATGTCCTTTTCATCATAGGGGACTGGAATGCAAAAGTAGAAAGTCAAGAAATACCTGGAGTAATAGACATGTTTGGCCTTGGAGCACAAAATGAAGCAGGGCAAAGGCTAAGAGAGTTCTGCCAAGAGAACGCACTGGTCATAGCAAACACCCTCTTCCAACAACACAAGAGACAACTCTACACATGGACATCACCTGATGGTCAACACTGAAGTCAGATTGGTTATATTCTTTGCAGCTGAAGATGGAGAAGCTCTATACAGTCAGCAAACAAGACCAGGAGCTGACTGTGGTTCAGATCATGAACTCCTTATTGCCAAATTCAGACTTAAATTGAAGAAAGTAGGGAAAACCACTAGACCATTCAGGTATGACCTAAATCAAATCCCTATGATTATACAGTGGAAGTGACAAATAGATTCAAGGGATTAGACCTGATAGAGTGTTTGATTAACTATTAATGGAGGTTCACTGTACAAGAGGCGGTGATCAAAACCATCTCCAAGAAAAAGAAGTGCAAAAAGGCAAAATGCTTGTCTGAGGAGGCCTTACAAATAGCTGAGAAAAAAAGAGAAGCGAAAGGTAAAGGAGACGAGGAAAGATATACCCATCTGAATGCAGAGTTCCAAAGACTAGCAAGGAGAGATAAGAAAGCCTTCCTAAGTGATCAATGCAAGATCACGAATGGGAAAAGACTAGGGATCTCTTCAAGAAAATTAGAGATACCAAGGGAATATTTCATGAAGAGATGGGCACAATAAAGGGAACAAATGGTATGGACCTAACAGAAGCAGAAGATACTAAGAAGAGGTGGCAAGAATACACAGAAGAACTATACAAAAAAGATCTTTATGACCCAGATAACCACAGTGGTGTCATCACTCGCCTAAAGCCAGACATCCTGGAATGTGAAGTCAAGTGGGCCCTAGGAAGCATCACTACGAACAAAGCTAGTGGAGGTGATGGAATTGCAGCTGAGCTATTTCAAATCCTAAAAGATGATACTGTTAAAGTGCTGCATTCAGTATGTCAGCAAATCTGGAAAACTCAGCAGTGGCCACAGGACTGGATATGGTCAGTTTTCATTCCAATCCGAAAGAAAGGCAGTGCCAAAGAATGCTCAGACTACCACACAATTGCACTCATCCCACACGCTAGCAGAGTAATGCTCAAAATTCTCCAAGCCAGGCTTCATCAGAATGTGAACTTCCAGATGTTCAACCTGGATTTCGAAAAAGCAGAGGGACAGAGATGAAATTGCCAACATCCACTGGATCATAGAAAAAGTAAGAGAATTCCAGAAAAACATCTACTTCTGCTTCACTGACTATGCTAACGCTTTTGACTGTTTGGATCACAACAAACTGTGGAAAATTCTTAAAGAGATGGGAATACCAGACCACCTTACCTGCCTCCTGAGAAATCTGTTTGCAAGTCAAGAAACAACAGATAGAACTGGACATGGAACAATGAACTGGTTCCAAATTGGGAAAGGAGTACGTCAAGGCTGTATATTGTCACCCTGCTTATTTAACTTATATGCAGAGTACATCTTGTGAAATGCCAGGCTGGATGAAGCACAAGCTGGAATCCAGATTGTTGGGAGAAACATCAATAGCCTCAGATATGTAGATGACACTACCATTATGATAGAAAGTGAAGAAGAACTAAAGAGCCTCTTAATGAGAGTGAAAAAGCTAGCTGAAAACTCAACATTCATAAAATGAAGATCGTGGCTTCTAGTCCCATCACTTCATGGCAAATAGATGGGGAAACAATTGAAATAGTGACAGACTTTATTTTCTTGGGCTTCAAAACCACTGCAGATGGTGTGGTGACTGCAACCATGAAATTAAAAGAGCTTGTCCCTTGGAAGAAAAGCTATGACCAACCTAGACAGCATATTAAAAGCAGAGATGTTACTTTGCTGACAAAGGTCCATCTAGTCAAAGCTACAGAGAAGGCAATGCACCCCACTCCAGTACTCTTGCCTGGAAAAT
The DNA here is from genome assembly GCF_019320065.1 of Cervus canadensis. Taxonomy (NCBI): domain Eukaryota; kingdom Metazoa; phylum Chordata; class Mammalia; order Artiodactyla; family Cervidae; genus Cervus; species Cervus canadensis. Next base: position 18,412,004 of record NC_057416.1, read on the forward strand.
TCCATGGACAGAGGAGCCTGGTGGGCTGCAGTCCATGGGCTCGCTAAGAGTCGGACACGACTGGGCGACTTCACTTTCACTTTTTACTTTCATGCACTGGAGAAGGAAATGGCAACCAACTCCAGTGTTCTTGCCTGGAGAATCCCAGGGACGGGGGAGTCTGGTGGGCTGCCGTCTGTGAGGTCGCACAGAGTCGGACACGACTGAAGCGACTTAGCAGCAGCAGCAGCAGCAGTCAAAGCTAAGATTCTTCCAGTGGTCATGTATGAGTGTGAGAGTTAGACCATAAAGAAAGCTGAGCCCCCAACATCACTCATTATCAGAGAAATGCAAATCAAAACCACAACGAGGTACCATTACACGCCAGTCAGGATGGCTGCTATCCAAAAGTCTACAAGCAATAAATGCTGGAGAGGGTGTGGAGAAAAGGGAAGCCTCTTACACTGTTGGTGGGAATGCAAACTAGTACAGCCACTATGGAGAACAGTGTGGAGATTCCTTAAAAAAATGGAAGTAGAACTGCCATGTGACCCAGCAATCCCACTTCTGGGCATACACACCGAGGAAACCAGATCTGAAAGAGACACGTGCACCCCAATGTTCATTACAGCACTGTTTATAATAGCCAGGACATGGAAGCAACCTAGATGCCCATCAGCAGACAAATGGATAAGGAAGCTATGGTACATATACACAATGGAATATTACTCAGCCGTTAAAAAGAATTCATTTGAACCAGTTCTAGTGAGATGGATGAAACTGGAGCCCATTATGCAGAGTGAAGTAAGCCAGAAAGATAAAGACCAATACAGTATACTAACACATATATATGGAGTTTAAAAAGATGGTAACGATAACCCAATATGCAAAGCAGAAAAAGAGACACAGATGTACAGAACAGACTTTTGGACTCTGTGGGAGAAGGCAAGGGTGGGATATTTTGAGAGAACAGCATTGAAACAAGTATACTATCAAGGGTGAAACAGACCACCAACCCAGGTTGGATGCGTGAGACAAGTGCTCAGGGGGGGTGCACTGGGAAGACCCAGAGGGATGGGATGGGGAGGGAGGCGAGAGGGGGGATCAGGATGGGGAACACATGTAAATCCATGGCTGATTCATGTCAACATATGGCAAAAACCACTACAATATTGTAAAGTAATTAGCCTCCAACTAATAAAAATAACTGAAAAGAAGAAAAAAAAAAAAAGAAAGCTGAGCCCCAAAGAATTGATGCTTTTGAACTGTGGTGTTGGAGAAGACTCTTGAGAGTCCCTTGGACTGCAAGAAGATCCAGCCAGTCTATCCTAAAGGAAATCAGTCCTGAATGTTCGTTGGAAGGACTGATGCTGAAGCTGAAACTCCAACACTTTGGCCGCCTAATGGGAAGAACTGACTCATTGGAAAAGACCCTGATGCTGGAAAGACTGAAGGCGGAGGAGAAAGGGATGACAGAGGATGAGATGGTTGGATGGCATCACTGACTGGATGGACATGAGTTTGAGTAGTTTGAGTAAGCTCCAGGAGTTGGTGATGGACAGGGAGGTCTGGTGTGCTGCAGTCCATGGATCACAAACAGTAGGGCACAAATGAGCGACTTAACCGAACTGAACACCTTAAGTTGTTTCCCTGGTCGCTCAGACAGTATAGGACTTCCCTGGTGGCTCAGAGGGTAAAGCGTCTGCCTGCAATATGGGAGACCTGGGTTCAATCCCTGGGTCGGGAAGATTCCCTGGAGATGGAAATGGCAACCCACTCCAGTATTCTTGCCTGGAGAATCCCGTGGACACAGGAGCCTGGCAGGCTATAGTCCACGGGGTTGCAAAGAGTCAGACACAACTGAGTGACTAAGCATGCACACGCACACCTTGAATTATACAGTGTTACATATCAAATATATTTCAATTTAAAAAAACTTGTTGAATGAGTGAATGAATTACTCCAAAAGATTCTTCTTGACCAGGCCAAATAAGACATATAGGCACCACAGGAAGGTTTATTTAGTGGAAGACAAAGCACATCACTCCCTTATTAAAATAAAAATATTATGCAGGAATGTTTTTAACTTAATCCACTTCAGTTGTCTAAGGCAGAGTAAATATAAAGAAAGTTCAAAAGAGAAGCATTTCCCACTTTTCTGAACTTCTCATTTTCTCTCTGAATTTTCTTACGTGATTTTCCAGGCCAGACAAACTTTCGGGGAGCACATTGAGTAGTCTCAGAATCTGGCAGCATTAATTGCACTGTGCTTTGTATTATTCATTGGCATAATTTTAATTTCAGCTGTGTGAGTGTGTTGCAAAAGCGATACCCGTCAGCGCTTTCTAGGATTGATGTTTAATTTCTGCTGGAAAGTGCTGTCTGCTTTCATGAGAGCAGAGATGAATTTACCTTTGTCCACCTTGGTGGTGGTGGTGGTTCAGTTGTGAAGTCATGTCTGACTCTGTGACCCTGTGGACTGCAGCATTCCAGGCTTCCCTGTCCTTCACCACCTCGCAGAGTTTGCTCAAACTCATGTCCATTGAGTCAGTGATGCTATCTAAGCTCTCGCCCTCTGCTGTCCCCTTCTCCTCCTTCCTTCAGTGTTTCCCAGTATCAGAGTCTTTTCCGGTAAGTCGGTTCTTTGCATCCTGTGGCCAAAGTATTGGAGCTTCAGCATCAGTCCTTCCAATGAATATTCAGGGTTGATTTCCCTGGAGGAGGAAGTGGCAACCCACCCCAGTGTTCTTGCCTGGCAAATCCAATGGACAGAGGAGCCTGGTGGGCCACCGTCCATGGCATTGCAAGAGTTGAGCAAGACTTAGCAACTGAACCACCACCAGCGCCCTTAAAGAAAGCGGGTAATTCCCAACTTCTGAAAACCTACTAATTTCCTTTTTAAAACTGTTATTTTAAGAAAACGTAGTAAGTCTGATGCAGTGACCACACGTCTCTTGAATTCAGTATAGTCATGTCCTGGCTGCTGACTCGAGAGAGGTCCAGACACCGGATTTGCAGGGGAAGCCAGGGCAGTGTCTGGGGGAGTAGTTCCAGTAAATGCTTGGGTTCCAAGTAGGTTGGAAGCATCTGTTCTTGGGACTTTCCTCCTGAGTCTCAGTGCCAGAGCCCACGTTGGTGTCTTTGGTAATCTTTCCTAAAATGCCTTTGGGGAAATGCTTTGGGCCCGAGAGGGTCACTTCAGTGGCCTTTCCATCTCCTGCTCAGTGTGGTGCCCAGTCTGGTAACAAAGACAAGTGGGGAGGCAGCCGAGGGAGGACCTGAGCACAGAACAGTTGGCATGAGCTTTGAGGTGCATTTTTGTGCCCTTCTGTCTTGAGGTTCAGAGTGGTCAGGACAGGCGAAATGGACAGAGGACGTGCACACAGCATTTCGCCTGCTGCTGCACCTGCCTGAGGACTCGCCTTCAAATGCCCAAGAAGATCCTCGACTTCTAGGAAATAAAGTTTAGGAACTGCCATTCAAACGATCCTGCTGTTGCAAGAAGAGGGATTGTTGTTATTTTAGCCAGTAAATCACATCTAACTCTTTTATGATCCCACAGACTATAGCCCGTCAGACTCCTCTGTCCATGGGATTTCCCAGGCAAGAATACTGGAGTGGGTTGCCATTTCATCCCCCTCCAGGGTGTCTTCCCGGACCAGGGATTGAACCTGTGTCTCCTGCACTAGCAGGCCAATTCTTTACCACGGAGCTATCAGGGAAGCCCCAAAAGATGGGTTGACCAATGTCAAAGCAAATTATGTGTCTAGCAACAAGTCAACTACCATTACACATGCCACCACTTCCACGTTTGTCAGACCTCATGGGTGAAGAGCCTTGTGGGTGTTACCCGATTTGATCCTTGTATCGGCCCCGGGTGATGTCATTTCTGTTCCCTGTCAGTCTTAAGAGAGTAGCAAGTGCTCAGTAGTTTGATTTCTCGAAAGTCATAAAATTGGTAAACTGGAACCGGGTTCTAAACCCCTGATTTCTTTTTTTAAGATGGTTTTTAAAAAGTTTAAATCTATTTATTAATTTGGCTGCACTTAGTTGCAGCATGTGAACTCTTAGTTGTGGCCTGTGTGGACCTAGTTTCCTGAGCAGGGATCAAACCCGGGTTCCCCCACCCTGCCGTCCGTATTGGAAGCTCGGAGTGGAGTCCTAGCCCCCGGACCACCAGGGCAAGTCCCCTAAACCCCTAATTTCTGATAAAATTCCCAAGATCATTCCAAGGCTCCAGAGATTCCACTGCAGGAATCACTGTCAGGGATGCGCAGAAAGGGTAACTCATTTCTTACCACTTGTAAAATCGACACATAAAAATCAGGAAGCTGATATGATGCGTGGTGAGGGGTGGAATGCTAGGAAGTCCAGGGGAGAGGCCCTGAGTTGACTCTGAAGATGAGCTTGGGAGGTTGGAGGGGAGAGGGGTCCAGAGAGCATGCTGGCTCAGGTGTTGCCTCAGATGGGAGCGCACAGGGGACGTGCCGGGGACAGAAGGGGCCCCAAGGAGGACATCGTCTCCCAGGGTGGGGCTCTCTTGAACAGATAGCTGACATTTTCTCCGTTGCCAGGATGCAAAATTGCTTTTCCCTTTTCGATGGACGAAGCGCCCATTGGTCCCTGTCTTGCCTCCCACTCCCATGAAGCGCCCTTGGAGATAAGGGGCAGTGCCCAAGGCCGGAGGCCAAAGCGTGTCTGACTCTGTTTCACTGTGGTTTCTTAGCATCAGAGCTTCATTTTCTCTGCAGTGGCTCTGCAACTTAAGAAAACTGAAGTATGCCACCCGCAAGCCCGGTGGAAGGGAATTTCTGGTGGCCGTTTGCACAGCACGCCGAGGCCTAAACACCCCCTTGTGTTTTCCACGCCAGGTCTGTGACTCCTACCCGACCGAACTGTACGTTCCCAAGTCGGCCACAGCACACATCATAGTGGGGAGTTCCAAGTTCCGGAGCAGACGGCGATTTCCTGCCCTTTCTTACTACTATAAAGATAACCACGTAAGTCTCAAGGCATGCTTTTGTTTCGGCCTCTGCTTTTCTTCTTTTATCATAAACAGGCCTTTTTCCAGGGGCCTTCTGCCCCTGTGGTGTGTTTGTGTGGGTTTGAATTCCTTTTCAAGTATGTGGATGTTGCTATGTGTGCAGTGCGGCCCAACACAACTTGTGTTAAAGCCTTATCTCCTGTGAACGTTGACCTCCCGTGTTTATTTGACAGTAATGGAACGGGAGTCAGAACATACCTAGACTTAATCATCTGAGTGAGCACGTCCTCTTCTAACCGGTCACCTTGAAAGGCTCTCTGTGGCTAAGCTGTTGCAATGCCTGGTTTAGAAAAGCCCTCAAAGTCATGGCACACTCTTTTTCTTTTTTTAAATGGCATATATATATGTGTGTGTGTATATTTATTTCCAGCATCTAGTGCCTTTTATATGTAATATGTGTGAGCTGCTCACATCCTGTTGGTTAGAACTGCACAGGGCAGGTGAGAAAACCCAGTCTTACAGGTAACCATGGAAACAACCAAAAACTATGCTTCTGTTTCTGTGAAGGACACAGAATCTAATCTGGGAAGACAAGAATGGTGTCCGCTCCCTGCTTTAGACGTCATTTGACTTTAGCCAGGAGACAAAGTCTGAGTGGCACAGTGGTGAAGAACCCGCTTGCCAGTGCAGGAGATGTAGGAGACCGGGTTCGATCCCTGGGTGGGGAAGGTCCCCTGGAGGAGGGCATGGCAATCCACTCCATTATTCTTGCCTGGGGAACCCCACGAACAGAGGAGCCTGGTGGGCTACAGTCCATGGGATCGTAAAGAGTCAGACACAACTGAGCATGTGTGCACACAGGCGCTTGACTTTAACTGGGAACTGTTTGATGGGGACTTCCCAAGTGGCGCCCGTGGTAAAGAATCCACTTGCCAAGGCAAGAGGCTTGAGAGACACGGGCTTCCATCCCTGGGTCGGGAAGATCTCCTGGAGCAGGAAATGGCAACCAGCTCCTGTATTTGTGCCTGGGAAACACTGTGGGCAGAGGAGCCTGACAACGGCAGCAGATGTGTGTAAGCGTGTGTGCCATGTGTGGACCCATAGGCAGGATGGAGGGCAGGGTTCTATGTCTGTTCTTTTAACAAAACGATGTTATTTAATTTTGGCTATGCTGGATCTTGGTCGCTGCATGCAGGGTTTCTGTAGTTGCGGCGAGTGGCGGCTACTCTCTAGTCGCGTCGTGCGGGCTTCTCACTGTGGTGCTTCTCTTGCTGCAGAGCCCAGACTCTAGGTGCGTGGACTTCAGTAGTTGTGGTTTGTGGGCTTAGTTGTCCCGAGGCATGCGGGATCCTCCCGAACCAACTGCTAGACCACTCAGGAAGTCCTATGTCTGCTCTTAGAAGGAGGCTTTGAAAAATACTCTGAGCAATGCCAGCTTGGCCAGAGTAAGCGTATGGCCTTCAGTGTTGCCCACTTTGAACAGAAATATTTCTTCAGCAGTGTTTTCAGTCGCTCAGTTGTGTCCGACTCTTCGTGACCGCATGGACCACAGGACGCCAGGCCTCCCTGTCCATCACCAACTCCCGGAGTTTACTCAAACTCATCTCCATTGAGTTGGTGATGCCATCCAACCATCTCATCCTCTGTCGTTCCTTCTCCTCCTGCCTTCAATCTTTCTCAGCATCAGGGTCTTTTCAAATGAGTCAGCTCTTCATATCAGGTGTTCAAAGTATTGGAGTTTCAGCTTCAACATCAGGCCTTCCCCTGAACACTCAGGACTGATCTCCTTTAGGATGGACTGGTTGGATCTCCTTGTGGTCCAAGGGACTCTCAAGAGTCTTCTCCAACACCACAGTTCAAAAGCATCAATTCTTTGGTGCTCAGCTTTCTTTATAGTCCAACTCTCACATCTATTCAGCAGTGTACATTCTGTTAATTAAAGGGATACAAATGGTGTTATTTTCAGTTACACTCACTGCTCTGAAAGGGTCTGAAGAAGGCAAGTAACTTCATTAATGTCCCATATTGAGCTTTGTGCTTTAATCAGTTGCTCAGTCATGTCTGACTCTTTGCAACCCCGTGGACTGTAGCCTGCCAGGTTCCTCTGTCCCTGGGATTCTCTAGGGAAGAACACTGGAGTGAGTGCTGGACCCTCCTCCAAGGGATCTTTCCAATCCAGGGATCGAACCCACATCTCTTAAGTCTCCTGCATTGGCAGGCGGGCTCTTTACCACTAGCACCACCTGGGAAGCCCAATGTCTTATGTTATTTGACTCCTAATATATTTCAGCCTGCACAGAGCTGGCACTATTGTGAGAGGGAAAGAAAGATGTGAATCTTTTTTTTTTTTTTTAAATGATGGGATGCAAAGGGATGTGGAATTTCATGATATTGTATTCAATATTTGAATTCAGGCTGCCAGTAACATGTTTCTTTTTTGTAGCATCCACTGATAAACAAGTAAGAGAGGAGAGGAAGGGAGGATCTTTTACTGTTATTTCAGAGTTGGGGATGTGCTGGGTATTAAAAACGTGAGCATGGTACTCATCCTGCTTCTTTTCCTTCTGTTCGGATTTTCTTGAGAAAAGGGGTTATTTTTTGGTCAGTGCGAGTATCATAAAGGGCAAAAATATGTCATGTCTGAGGATGGGAGAGAATTTTTAGCAGTTAGACCGCAGAGGCCGGCCTCTCTGCCTGCTGACGTCAGACCCTCATCACCCGGTTCCCGCTCTTGTGTGCTGTCCTCTGCTTGATCTCCAAGCCTGGAAATGAACTCACATAGCTATCAGTTATAGTTCAAGATAATTGATTTCCCGAACTTTAACATTTAAAGCAGACAGTCCTTTAAGTTTTAGCTCCTCTTACAAGATGCAGATTAGAGCTGTTTTCTAAGTGTGGCTAAAGGACCCAGTTGCCCCAGGGAGATACTTCATGTGCAGGTACCCACACGCCAGCTCTCCCAGCCTGGGGACCTAACATCTGTGCTGCAGGTAGAATGCAGTCAAATTTGTGGGTTTATAACAATGTTCAGGGCTTCCCTGGTAGCTCAGATGGTAAAGAATCTGCCTGCAACGCAGGAGACCCAGGTTTGATCCCGGTATCAGGAAGATCGCCTGGAGGAGAGAATGGCAGCCACTCCAGTATTCTTGGCTGGAGAATCCCATGGACAGAGGAGCCTGGCGGGCTGCAGTCAGTGAGGTCACAGAGAGTTAGACATGGCTGAGCGACTAAGCACAAGGTCAGTTAAGTAAAGCAGGTAAATTAAAACCAACAGCCAAGTCGGGCTAGAGAAACATCCAGTTTTTATAGAATCTGAACTGAGAGGAAATACTTCTGTGCTTTGGGAAGGCTGAGTCCCTGATCTTCCACCCACTCTTAAAACAAACCTGATATAAATACTCCACTGGCTTTTCACTGAGCGACTACCCCATGCTTTAATATCCAGGTTAATTGTGTCATGCTTCCGAGGTGACCAGGGATTTTTATAGTGGGAAGCATCCCCCCACTTTGGGAAGGTGGATTTCTGTGGTTCTGTGGGAGACTCGGGAAGTAACGGTGCAGTTTTTGATGATGTTGCTCAGCAAAAACAAAACCCACAAGCCAACCAGGTGGTCTTCGTGAAAAGTAAAGTTCCTAAGTTTGCTGACCTGTGTGTCTTCCTTTTTGTGATTGTATTTTTATTTTTTTATAACTTTATTTATTTATTTATTTTGGCTGTGCTGTCTTCATTGCCGCATGCAGGCTCTCTAGTTGCAGGGAGCAGGGGCTACTGTCTAGTTGGGGTGCGCGGGGCTTCTGATTGCCGTGGCTTCTCTTGTTGCAGAGCATGGGCTCTAGGAGTAGTTGCAGCTCGAGGGTTTCAGCCGCTACTAGAGCTCAGGCTCAGTAGCTGTGGTGCATGGGCTTAGTTGCCCCCGAGGCACGTGGAATCTTCCAGGACCAGGGGTCGAACCCGTACCCCTGCATTGGCAGATGAATTCTTAACCACTGGACCACCAGGGAGGTCCCTTTTTGTGATTTCAGACATTTTAGACTTGAGTATGTATTCCTACTCCAGTAGAACACCAGCTCAGTTCAGTCGCTCAGTTGTGTCCGACTCTTTTTGACCCCATGGACTGCAGCATGCCAGGCTTCCCTGTCGATCACCAACTCCCAAAGCTTGCTCAAATTCATGTCCATCGAGTCGGTGATGCCAGTAGAACTTAGGCTTGTGAGTAAGTATCACATTATCTAGTTAAATACTATTCCTCCCACAGCACCTTGTTACCAAGGAGCACCAAAGATTTTGTTGGTGAGACGAGTTGGCTAGTGTTGGGTAGTGGGAATTGGTGATTAAGAAAAGCTTGCCATGCACCTCGTGTCAGAAACAGGGAATCCTGGTGAGGGTCCTTGGATGTAAATCCCCTTGCTGGTGGTATATAATTCCTTCTGGGTCAGCTTTTATCATACATGGTGTTACAGTCACTTCCTGTTCACCCATTGGTGAGGTCGGGATTCCTGTCCTGGGATTACTGGGATGTCTAAAACACATGACGCCTGACACTGGGCAGATGAGGTTGACAGCAGTTTATTAGTTGCATACACTCACTGCCCAGGGGAGGAGGGCACTGTCAGGAATAGAGTGAACCAGCAGGGATGGTAGAGGCAGGCTTTGTAGCATCAAGAGGGTGAGGGGACCCCTGGTTCTCAGCGGAGGATGTGATTGGCTTGTTTGAGTAATTTCACAGGCTGGCAGGGAAGAAAACCCACTACTTGGGAACGAGAAGGAGCTGCACCTGGTCCACTGGGAGAAGGGTTGCTTAGCTGGGGGACTTGTACCCACGGGAGCAGGGTATGGATGGGAACTTGCTGCTGGCCATTCAAGGCCATCCCGATTTATGAGGTGCCGTGGGCAGCATGTGATATTACTTTCAGGCCTTGCACCACACTCCAGGAGTTACCTGGAGCCATCCAGAATCATTTTGGATATCAAACGTTAAACAGCTTTGTAGATCACACTTGGGAGCTTATCTGTGTCACTTGTGTTTGGAAGCTGCTGTATCCTTTGTTCTTATTTATTCAGTATCTTAATTATTATTAAGAAAGCAGTTCTGCTTTTAAATTGTTAGTAGCATAGCTCCCCAAATTCACAGTACAGATCTCTCAGAACCCAATTCTGGAACATTTCCAAAGAGGCAGTTTTTTCGTAAGAATAATACAGACCATCTTGCCCTCCTTTTATAAATAATGTTTACTGAAACTAACTGCGTTAGGCATAGTTCTAGGTGCGTTATCTACCTTACCCACTCTGTAGTTTTGTTATTATTATGGTATCCATATTAAAGATGGGAAAACCAAGGTTCGGAGATGACAGGTAAATCACCTAAGATTATAAAGGAAGTGAGAACACTATGCTTAGTCGCTCAGTCATGTCAGACTCTTTGCGCTCCCATGGACTGTGTAGCCTGCCAGGCTCCTCTGTCCATGGGATTCTCCAGGCAAGAATACTGGAGTGGGTGGCCACACCCTCCTCCAGGGGATCTTCCCAACCCAGGGATCAAACCCAGGTCTCCCACATTGCAGACAGGTTCTTAACTATCTGAGCCACTAGGGAAGCCCAAGAATACTGGAGTGGGTAGCCTATCCCTTCTCGAGGGGATCTTTGCGACCCAACAATCGAATCAGGGTCTCCTGCATTGCAGGCAGATTCTTTACCAGCTGAGTTAAAAGCCAGATTTTTTTGAATCCTGCATCTAAATTCTGTATCATGCTTCCTGACTTATTTACATACATGGATGCTGTATTGTGTCGGTTCAGAATCCAGGATCAGGAAATATTTTGCCTGGATTCAATCCCTGGCTTCCCCAGTTACTAGCTGTGTGACCTTGGGAGAATTACTTCACCTCTCTGTCCCTTGGTTGTCTCATCTATCAAATGGAGCAAATAAATAATAGATCTTAATGTATAAGGTGGTTGGGAAGATTAAGAATACGCAGAGTTCTTATAATGGTGGCCACCATATAGGAAGCATTCAAAAAACATTGGCTGTTTTAATCAGTAGCTCTATGAATGGTGCGCGCGTGACAGTTTACGATCGAGTTCTGTCTCTGCTCTCATGTGGCTGACATCAGTAAGACAGGCCACCAGGTAATGGTGAGCCTCTGTGAACAGTCTGGCTCTCTGGGGTGTGTGTAGGGTGGACACGGGCACCTTGAGGTTACCGACCACCTTGTACCACGCGTAAAACAGCATACCAGTAGTCACGGAGTCAGTGACGAAGTCTGTTTGGAGCCCATCTGTATATTACTAAGAAAATGTAACTACAAAGTATTAAAATGTAGTCTGTTTACTATATCTGGTTTAACTTATCAACTTGTTCATTTCATAGTAGAACTCTGTTCTGACTTAACCCTTCACCGAAAGCAGCTTTCTCGGCCTGCAGGTAATGAGTAGTGGTTGTTGTCACTGACTGGCTTCATTTCACAGTTGGAGAACCCAGTAGTTGAGTGAGTTTCGGTGGGCTACCTGCTTGCTTGGACAAACTTTCATTTTAAAATGTTCTCTTCCCCATCGAGCTCTTCTGATCGGATCTGAGAAGCTGCCCAATGGTAGCGGTCCTTAGTTGGTATTTCTTTAGCCCAGATTAAGCAACTCAGAACTGCTCTCTGCTCGGTCAGAGGGGGTGGCTGACCCGACCCCTCTAAACATCGGAAGACACGGGAGCCTGTGTGCAGCTCCGTGAAAGCCATCCGTGGCGATTTGCTTTCTGCACAGGATGCAGCTCGCCTTTTGTCCCCGAGCGCCCCCCACACCCCCCGCCCTGGTCCCTGCCGTCACACGCCTAGCCCCTGGCTCTCCTCTTGCTGGCTGGCTGCCCATCGTGGTCAGACGCCCCGGGCCCTTCCTCCTCCACCCTGTGGTTGGACATCTGTTGCCAGCAACTCAAGCCCTTTGCCTTGCTTCCCGCTCTGAAGGCACCCCCCTCCTGAATTCTGGCTGCAGGCCCGGGGTTCCTGGAGCCCCTCAGTAATTGCCGCTGTGTTACAGAATGTACTGGAACCCTCAGACGGTTGCTGTTAGCAGTTGTTAGAAATGTCTGCAATTCTCCATCCTGCTGGCAGTCCTATCAGACCCTTTGCAACCCCATGGACTGTAGCACACCAGGCTCCTCTGTCATTGGGATTCTCCAGGCCAGAATACAGGAGTGGGTTGCTGTGCCCTTCTCCAGGGGATCTTCCCAACCCAGGGATCGAACCCACGTCTCTTATGTCTCCTGAATTGTCAGGCGGGTTCTTTACCACTAGCGCCACCTGAGGATCATATAGTTAGTAAGAAATATCCTGCCTTCTCCAGCGAGGAGTCTCAGAGCTCACCTTTCCCTGGAGAAACCCAAGCCCGGCTGAGTAGCCCTGGGATGAGCCTAAAGGACAGTTAAGCTGCACTTGGACTCAGAGCCGGGGTGCCTTCCAGGAAGGAGTCCGGCATGCGGGCGCCAGAATGGGCTGTGCCGTGGCTCTTTCCAGGGGAGGGTTCCCTCCTAAGCACTGCCCCCTTCCCTGAGCCAGGGGGCACCTCCGCCCTCGTACACGTGGGTACCCAGGCTCAGTGCAGATTCTTCGAAAGAGTCATGCCTAGATTGTATTTGGTGATTTGACTTCAATCTAAGTGTTAAAATAAAATCTAAATTCATAGGAAGTACTTTGCCACAAAAGTGTGAGTTTCACAGCTGTGAGCTTGTGTCTATACTCACCCATTACTAACTCAGAGGGATGGTTATGCTATTGTGTACGTCGTCCCACAGTTCAGGGCGAAAAGTGAAAGTCGCTCAGCTGTGTCCAACTCTTTGCGACCCCATGGACTATACAGTCCATGGAATTCTCCAGGCCAGAATACTGGAGTGGGTAGCCTTTCCCTTCTCCAGGGGATCGTCCCAACCCAGGGATCAAACCCGGGTCTCCCACATTGGAGGCAGATTCTTGACCAGCTGAGCTACCAGGGAAGCCCTGAGCCACAGTTCAGGGTACTCTGTTGGAATCACAGAACAGGGAAATTGCAGAACAGCACACAGGTCGGTTCCCAAGGAAGCCCTTGCTTCTAAGCCACCTGATCAGCCTAGGCCTGAGCCTCCTGTCCTTAGACACCAGCAGCAGCCCGGGCTCTGTCACCGTGAACACTCCCCTGTTTAGGATGAGAATCCGTTTGAGGGTTTTGTGATGTTTCTAAGTGAGCTTAGTAAATGCTGGAAACACTAAAGAAGTAACTTTTACAATTTTTAGGAGAAGAGTTACTTTATATTTCTACTTTCACAGAAGATGAAGTGGTGTCAAGCAGAGTAGACCATTTAGATGATTTTACATTTCATCATTTGGATCCTACCTAAACAACCTTGCCTGTGTGCATGCTCAATCATGTCCAACTCTCTGTGACCTCGGACTATAGCCCGCCAGGCTCCTCTGTGGAATTTTCCAGGCAAGAATACTGGAGTGGATTGCCATTTCCTTCTCCAGGGAATCTTCCCGACCCAGGGATCGAACCCAGGTCTCTTATGTCCCCTGCACTGACAGGCAGGTTTTTGTTTTTTTTTTTAAACCACTAGCACCACCTGGGAAGCCCATGCTTATGCATCCTAGTTGTTACTCAGAGAAGCTTTTTGCACTGCTTGCCCATGTAATGGTTTTTTGAGTTAGAAGGATGCCAACTTCAATTTCCTGAAAGCATTGCTACTTTCACAAGCCGGTGGCGTAAGTTAACCAGGGGGTCGGGGTGAGTGGCCTTTGTTGCAGTGATGGTCCTGAGGGTCTCGGGAGGGGTGCAGTCGACCTGCTGCCTGATGCTGCCATGCTGCCGTGGCCTCTCCCCACAGGCCTCCATCTGCCGGAGCAGCCAGCCCCTGTCCGGCTTCAGTGCCCGCTGCCTGGAGGATGAGCAGATGCTGCAGGCCATCAGGAAGGCCAACCCGGGAAGCGACTTCATTTACGTCGTGGACACTCGGCCCAAGGTGAGTGTCGCCACGCCGACGCATGTCTTTGCAGCTCAGACTTATGGAGGAGAGATGAGGCCTCGCCTGCCCAGGGAGCGCCGTCTGCAGGGGGCCGTTTCCCTTTGCACAGCGGCTGCCCTGCCTGCCTGCTTCTCGGGGCCCCGAGCTTTCCCGGCTCCGAGCCTTGTGCTCGGTACATGGTGCACACGACAAAAGTGTGGTGTGACACTGGAGATCGCTCTCCTAAACATGCCAGATTATTCTTTGGTTTGTTCACAAAAGGACCTTTTCTTCTCTAACAATATGAAATTCACTGTGGAATCCCCGCAGTTCAGTGTTTGTGGGATGGTCACCTCTTCTCTTGCAAATTCAGCTTGTAGTTAATTCCACTATGTCTATGACGTGGAAGGATTTCCAAAATGGAATGTTAAGTTTAAAAGAAAAAAGTTACAAATTAATATGTATATTACTGTGTCTATGGAAAAAAGTGAACTATAGGTAGGTAAAAAAATGTCAGTTAAAACAGAAAAAGATTTGGAAGGATAAACACTCACCTAGTAGAATTCCAAGGAGAAGAGGGGCATGGAATATATAGGATAAAATGAGGTGACAGAGCGATATGGCCATTAATTCAACACATTTGGCATTGGAATTTTTTGCCAGTTATGAATAAAATATACCTGGATCTATGAGTGATAAGAGAGAAGGGTCCATGTTCTTTCTCCATGTGGGTGCAGAACAGTGTCCGAGATGTACTATGAAACAGCAAAAGTGAGCTACAGAAATCTATAACATGATCCCATGTAGGTAATAGTAATTATATTATAAAAATTATACATTATTCTATGCACTGAAAAAAGTTTAAGGGTATATATATTAAACTGTTAACAGTGGTTTTTTTTTTTTTCCTGTGGGGTGAGAGGAGGATTTTAACAAACTTTTATTTTATAAATTATAGTGTGAAAAAAATTTTAATCATAAAAAGGTTGAAAGAACATAACGGCTTCAAAATGTTAAACATCAGTTACCATGGAGTGGGTAGTTGCAGACATGGGTCTGTACTCACAGCCGATAAGAGAAATCAAGGAAATTGGATACTACTCTTTGTGTGGTTGACCCAGACCCTGGCAATTTTGCTGCTTCTCTGAGCCCCATGTCACCAAATACTGTGATGCACGGTCTCGATCACGTAGTTAGATGTCTTCCATCACTGACCTCAGAACAGTCCCGGATGGTCTAACAGGCAGGTGGCTGTGGGGGCCGGGGCGGGGCGGTGAGGAAGAGCTCCTCTTAGATGCCAGTAGGGAAGACCAACCACGCAGATCAAGGACAAACCAGATTTCAGCCGGATCACATTCTAGTAGATGGCAGGTAAAGGATTCCCTTCCTTTTAGAAAAATCCTCAAAGCCCAACAGGGAAGAGGCTTCGGACTGCGGGAGAAATAGCTTCTCTGCTTGAGGACTTTTTACTCGAAAGATGCTGGAAAGTCTCTTTTACAGCAGCTCTCTTTCAATGTGTTTTTCTCTCTGCTTCATCATCCTTCTCACCTTGACTTTCCCTCGTCTTCATTCTGCCTCTTGTGTCAGGTTAGTGGAGCTGCTCTGAATTTCTGAAGTCAGAGACAACTGCACAAATGCCTGTCTTAGAGACACATGCTAAAGACAAAATCAGAAAAGGATGGGGACTTCCCTGGCAGTCATTGGTTAGGACTCTGTGCTTCCATTGCAGGGGGCATGGGCTTGATCCCTGGTTAGGAAGATTCCCTGGAGAAGGGAACAGTTACCTTCTCTAGTATTCTTGCCTGGAGAATTCCATGGACAGAGGAGCCTGGTGTGCTGCAGTCCGTGGGGTTGGCAAAGAGTCAGACACGATTGAGCAACTTTCACTCTGAGGAACTAAGATCCTGTATACGGCTTGGCCAAATTATAGCAATAATAATAAAGGGATGGAAAGACAGGGGCTTTAAAGTGAATTAGGTTGCCCTTCTCCGATCCTGTTTTTACAGATTTAAATAGAGGCAAACAGATTTGGCTGCTGATTTAAGGGCCAACAATCCAAGTGTGTACTATGTTATGTAAACCTTCTGGGCAATGTGGCAGCTGTTGAGCCAGGCGTAGTCCTGATTTAAAAGAAATTAATCCAAAGGATTTGATTTGAAGGGTATATTTAGCACTCAGTGTGTTTGTTCTCGGCGATAAGAAGTTGGAGGCTGATCCATTAAAGAAAGTTGGTGTCCCATACAAGTCGTGCCGTCTTCCTATTTGCCCAGGCACACACACACCTTCATGGGAGTTTTAAACTGTTTGCTTAGAGCGTTCGTTCTTTTAAAGATCATGTCTGTTGATTTCTGTTTCTCGGTAGCCAGGAGACCTGGTCCATGTTTGCTGTGGGCAGTGGGCATGGCAAATGGGCCCTCGCCAGGTTCGCTTGCAGGTTTAAATGAAATAGAGAAAGGTCAGAAGTCGTTCTTGTCCTTGGAGCAGGGCTCACCTCAGATGCTGCCTGAGTTGCTGGTTGGTATTAGAATCAAGGGAGGCAAAGGCCATGAAGACCTTAGCTCAACTTAGTATCTATTAAGAAAAAGTCATCCCCTCAAGGTCATGTGTTACTGTGAGAATTTAGTGCATTAAGAAGACAGGAGGTCGTGTTGATGCCATAGTTGTTGAATTTTATTTATTGTTATTTTTTAATCTTTTGGCCACACTGCGCAGCATGTGGGATTTTAATTCCCCGACCAGGGATTGAACCTGAGTCCCCTGCATTGAAAATGCAGAGTCTTAACCACTGGACCACCAGGGAAGTCCCAATAGTTGCTGAATTTTAAAATGAGATCAAACTCCTTTTATCTCAACCTCGCTCATGACTTGACTTTGTTCTAGGATTTTGCCGAGCTTGTAAAAATGCCAGGCACTTTCCCATTTGACTCTTAACAATACTCCTGCGAATGAGGAGCGGTATTTTTCTTTTTTATGGATAAAGTCTCAGATCCAGAGAGGTTCAGGCATTCGCCCAAGGTCACAACCACTCAGGGCAGAGCTCGGGTTCACATCTAGGCTTATCTTGATCTCCAGGGAAGCCTCAGGTCAGGCTCCGGGGGGTGGGGGGAGTCGTCCTGTCTGTACACGGTTGCAGTGAGGTTGGGAACTCAGAGCTGCAGACCCAGCCGCTGGCTCGTATGCACTCAGCCGGGGCCAGAGGCGCCCGCAGGCCCGGGAGCTGGGCCCCGACGCAGGCACCTGGGAGGGCAGTAGGGCGAAGAGGCAGGGCATGCCGGGCACCCTGTCGGCTAACACCCGGCCCGGTCCTGGCTGCTTCTCCAAGGGCAGCGCCGGGGCTCGGTGGCCTGTGACGTCACCGTGTGAGCGCTTCCTTAGCTGTGTAACAGGAGGGCACGCGGGAAGTTTCTCTGTCCCTCTGGAATCAATGATGAGGTGGTCTCCACCCCGTGAGGGGGGATCTGGGAAGATCTGGGGTAAAGATGGGGGTGCATGACAGAGGGGCCGCGGGGCGGTCACATCTACGGAGGCTGAGTCCCTGACTTGCCCCCGCGGCAAGGGCAAGGGGGCGGCCACGGCGTGTGGGGCGGCTATGTGCCTCTCTTAGGCAGGCCAGGGATGGAGCGCGGGCCGTGGGTCCAGTGGACGCCGAGGAGGGAAGTTGTACACGAGCCAGCCTGCGGGGGTCCAGTCCCCCCTCCGCCCTCAGAGGTTCCTGGCTGTGGGGTCTGCGGGGTACATGCTAGGGAAGGAAGCCGGGGCCCTGGAATAGACTCAAGCCAAGGTGGGTCTCCCACGTGAGCGAGCTCTGAGGATCCGCACCCCCCAAGAGCCCACAGACCCGCCCTGGGATTTGGACACTTAAGTCAGAGCAGTTCTGGTCAGGTGTTAAGCAGAAAAGCAGTGAGGACCAGCAGAGATAAAACAGCCTTCTCCAGCTTTACGAAGAGATGTTTACCCTTTCTATAACCCTCTCCACCACCCTGCGCCCTGGTGGCTCAGATGGTAAAGAATCCGCCCACAATGCAGGAGACGCAGGTTCGATCCCTGGATCGGGAAGGTCCTCTGGAGGAGGGCATGGCAACCCACTCCAGTCTTCTTGCCTGGAGAATCCTGTGGAAAGAGGAGCCTGGTGAGCTACAGTCTGTGGGGCCGCAGAGTCTGACACAAATGAGCGACTAACACTTTGACTTTCTACCTCCCCCATCCCCGATAGAAAGACAGAGCCTAGAAGAAAGAGGAAAAGGAGAAAGAACCCCTTACCAGTCCACATAGCCTTTAAGGAGGGAAAGAGATAATTTTGCATCATATACAGGGTTGGGATTGTAAATTGAGTTGAATGGTGATTGTAATCTGAAAGCTATTAGTTCTTCCCTTGGGGGTAGAGAAGAAGGATTTTGATCAGCAGAGTTGTAGACCGTAGTTGCAAGAAATAAAATCATGTCTTCTTTTCTGGTTGTATCAGCAAGTTCAGATTCTTCATGGCACCGGATACAGATGAAGATAGATGGACCATTAATTGATGCCGCAGGCTAGAGCGTGGCCCGGGCCTCCTGCCGGGGTCACCGTCCGCGCTCATTTCCCATCCATCAGAGCAGGTCCTGTCATTCAGGTACAGCTTGTGCTGGGCTGTAACGTTAGACCTCAAGCCTGAGACGGTGACCGCCAGGCTGACCTTTAACTTGATACGAAGATCATCATCGTTGCCTGAGTTTCCATGGTTTCGATGTGTTTGATTGATGATTTAAGATTGGAGGGAAGGAATCTGATTCTGTTTTTTTTTTTTTTAACATTCTTGGGCTGTTCACCTCTCAGCCTCACCCAGTCATTTCTTTGGTCGGTCAGCCCACCAGTAAATCTTCACAGAGTGCCTCCCCTGTGCCAGCCCCAGGTGCAGGGTTCTAGGCCATAAATAGGCATAGGTCGTAAATGAGATGAGCCAGCTCCCTTGTGGAGCTCACGTCCTCTGCCCACTCCAGTGGATCTTCTCTGACATGGATACTAAATCTCTCTAATTTTTCAATTAAGCCTGCTCAGAGGCTTTCGGTAGCCCTCTGCTGACATGAATGAAGTTCATCTAGAACTAGTTCATCAATTCATCATGAACTTCTTCATCTGTCAGCTTGGGTGTGTGTGTGTGAGTCGCTCAGTCATATCCAACTCTTTTTGAACCCATGGACTGTAGCCCACCAGGCTCCTCCTCTGTCTGTGGAATTCTCCAGGCAAGAATACTGAACGAGTTGCCATCACCTCCTCCAGGGGCTCTTCCCAACCCAGGAATCGAACATAGGCCTCCTGCATTGCAGGCAGATTGTTTACCACCTGAGCCGCCAGGGAAGCCCAGCTTGTGTGTCGAGAACCCTAAAACTTCCCAGCCTCCTCTCTCACTGCCACCACCAGGCTGGAACCTTCCTCTGTGCTTGCAGTGGCTGGCTCACTGATACCCACCTGCTCCCCTCTCTTCTCTTCCTCGGCGCTTCATGTGGGACGCCCTCCCCCCTTCTTTCCATCTTTCCTCATCATTGAAGACCATCTCACGTCTTCCTTCTATCATGAAACATTACCCCTGATGCCCTGGGCCACATGTGGCTGCTCCAGATTCTAATGCCTGCCACCACCTCTACCGGGCTCTCAGCTCCGTCTGGAGTCCTGCCGGCCACCAGCGGTCATCATTTGGTGCTGTATGTGCACGTCTATGCTTGGTATAAGCTGGTGGTGGCTGGAACCACCTCTTACTGACATTTTTATTCCATGTAGTGTCTGGCACACAGTAGGTGTTCATTAAGTGTTTGTTGAAACTTGAGTTTTTTTTGTTTAATGTGTGAGCTTTTCTGCACCCAAAGATGCTGAGATGATCCAATAGCACAGTAGCCCTGGGTTAGAAAACAGGACACTTTTTCCAGTCCCATTTTTCAGTTGTCTGTTGTGTTCCTTCAGCACAGACTGGAACTAGAATGCAGTTACTCTGTGGTTTTAGCTCAGAAGTTTTTTTTTAATAGACTTTGTGTTTTGAGATAATTGGAGATTCACATGCAGTTGTAGGAAATAATAGAGATGCTTGTACATTTTGCCCAGTTTCCCCCAGTGGTAACATCTTGCAAAACTGTAGTACAGTTTTGGTCAATACAGGATATTAACAATGATACAATCTACCAATCTTGTTCAGATTTCCTCAGTTTTATGTGTAGTTGTGTGTGTGTGTTTAGCTCTGTAAAATATAATCAAATGTGTGTGTTTGTATGTTCAGTAGCACAGTCAAGTACAGAACAATTCAGTTCACTTCAGTTGCTCAGTCTTGTCCGACTCTTTGCAACCCCATTAACTGCAGCACGCCAGGCTTCCCTGTCTATCACCAACTCCCAGAGCTTGCTCAAACTCATGTCAAAAGAGTTGGTGATGCCATCCAACCATTTCGTCCTCTGTTGTCCCCTTCTCCTCCTGCCTTCAATCTTTCCCACCATCAGGGTCTTTTCACATGAGTCAGTTATTCCCATCAGGTGGCCAAAGTAATGGAGCTTCAGCTTCAGCATAAGTCCTTCCAATGAATATTCAGGACTGATTTCCTTTAGGATTGACTGGCTTGATCTCCTTGCAGTCCAAGGGACTCTCAAGAGTCTTTTCCAACACCACAGTTCAAAAGCATCAGTTCTTTGGCACTCAGCTTTCTTTATGTTCCAATTCTCACACTCATGCATGACTACTGGAAAAACCATAGCTTTAGACTAGACGGACCTTTGTCAGCAAAGTAATGTCTCTGCTTTTTAATATGCTGTCTAGGTTGACCTTTGTTTTTTTTCTTCCACAGAACAGTTACATCACAAATAACCACGCATCGGTTCTCCATGTCTATACATTTTTTTCAAGAACATTATATAATTAGAAACATAGAGGATGTGACATTTTGAGGGTTTCCCCCACTATTTGATAAGTTTTAGGAGCTGAAATGAATAGCTGTTTCTTTGGTTGTGAAATGGAATTTTCACCCTAAAGGACAGGGCACCAGATTAGACTTTTTTTTGGTAATATGAGATACTCTCTCTGAATGAATATGCATATAGGTCCAAGATAGTGTCTGACTTTTTATTAATTATACAGCTGTGTTTCCTGCTTTGAGGGGTCAGCTTGTGCCCCATTATCATGAGAGGTTCTGTAAGATGTGTGGAAACCCTGAGCAAGTACTCTGGATGATAGATTAAATATCGCCATCTTCTGTTCATTGTGAGAAGCACCATTGACTTTCAAGGGGCCCTGCTGTGTCTTCCTTCCTTTGCTCTTGACAGAAGACCATCGATAAATTCTCCTGAGTCATAGGCAGTCAGCTATTAAACATGTGAACATAGGGTCCTTATTATAGGTTAAAAATAATAGTATTTTGTTTTTTACTCACTGCACTGTTTAAAAAGTTATCTCAATGGTATGCGATGAGCAGACTGAATTATTCAAGGTGCAGAATAAACATAAGGTTCATGTAGCCTAATAGGATATGCTATTATATATGCTATATGATACTGCCTAGTATCCTATTAACCACTTTATTTATGAAGCTTGTGGTAAAGAATAAGCCAGCAACTTTGGAAAATAATTATACAGAGCAGTGGTATTTTTATAATTGTTCAGTCACTCAGTCGTGTCTGACTCTTTGCGACCCCATGGACTGCCAGACCTCCCGGTCCTTCACCGTCTCCTGGAACTTGTTCAAACTCATGTCCATTGAGTTGGTGATGCCATCCAACCATCTTGACCTCTGTCATCGCCTTCTCCTCCTGTCTTAAACCTTTCCCAGCATCAGGGTCTTTTCTAATGAGTCGGCTCTTCACATCAGGTGGCCAGAGTACTGGAGCTTCAGCTTCAGCATCAGTCCTTCCAATGACTATTCAGACTGATTTCCTTTAGGACTGACTGGTTTGATCTCCTTGCAGTCCATTTATAATAGCACAATTTCAAAAGCAAAACGTCTTTAGGTAATTTTAGAAAAGTTTTCCCCTTAGGATATTTTAAAATATCCTAATATGTTGATGTATGACAGAAAACCACAAAATTCTATAAAGCAATTATCCTTCAATTAAAAAAATTAAAAAATTAAGGCATGAATATAAGTTGTTTTAAAAATAATATTACTTAATATTACTTTTATTTTTTTTTTTCCTTAATTAAGACTAAACCCTTTATTCTCATAGCATGCCTGGGAGAAAAGGGATGCTCTTTTTGTAAATTGGAAACAACACGGCCAGGGAAGTCGTGCCCCAGCCGACGTCACGTGAGCTGAGTCACAGAGCAGCAAAGTGAGGAGCCTGCCAGCCGGAGCCCTTGGTGGCAGGGACTTGCCTCTGCTGTTTTAATTTTCAGTTCTCATACATTTTATTTCTGTTATTTAGTTTATAAACTTAGCATGTCTGGTCTGTAACAAAGACCAGAGGAGTGTACACAGTGGTATTGATGGGCGCCCCAGCCACGTGACACCTCTGTCTTTCTGCTGTGATGGTGCTAAATCAGTGTAGCCTTCTATTCACCTGTATCCTGCTTGGTTCAGCATGCATAAACATAACCACACGTCTGTAGCTTGGTTTCTTTTACAAAAAACGGGATACTTGTGTGAATGTTATTCTGGAGCTTACTGTTGTCACTTCACGTGTCATGTGACATTCCCAGTCTCCCCTCCTTCACGTCCCCTCTTTTCTCTCTCTCCTCTCCCTTCCCCCCAATATCTCTACATCTCTATGTGTGCCTGCTCAGTCACTTAGCCGTGTCTGACTCCTTGCGACCCCATGGACTGCAGCCCGCCACGTTCCTCTGTCCATGGGATTCTGCAGCCAAGAACACTGGCGTGGGTTTTCATTTTCTCCTCTAGGGGATCTTCAAACCCAGGGATTGAACCTGAGTCTCTTGCGTCTCCTGCATCAGTAGGCGGATTGTTTACTGCTAGCGCCACCTGGGATGCCCATACATCTCTATTTCTGTCTCTATCATTGTCTCTGCATCCCTTGATCCTATTAGTAGTCCAGGGTATAAATTTGTCCAGTCATTGCCCTATGGAGATATTCATAGGCTTTCAGTTTTTTAATATCAATTTTGTTTTAAAAGGTTGCAAACACTTTTGGACATCCATCTTTGTGTGCTGGTATTATACATAGTGTCAGATTCTCACAAATAGGAGATCTGGGTCAAAGGTTATCTGTGTTTTTAACTTAACTTGGCTTTATAAACTTTGATTTTTGGAAAGTGTTAATATCCTCCCAATACTGCATTGTGGTCCTAAAAACTGATACTTTTCTGGGGCCAAGTTCTCTGCTTGGGCTTTAGCCCTCCTGCCCTTTGTGGGCAGAGGGAGAGAACGGTCAGCAAATATGGATGTCTAGGATGTGATGGCCCGCTTAGTTGACTCAAAAGAATGAAGTGTTAGCAATAATGCATTCATTCTAGAAATGTGTCTTTCTCAGCTAAGGCAGGACTTGTCCCCTTCTTGACCTTAGTTACATAGGAATACGGCAGATGTTTACATCATGAATTTCTTCAAAGTCCATTACCGTTGAACCCAGTTTGCATTAAGAGCTGCCACTTCTTATGCATGAAGTTGTGGGTAATGAATGTCATTTTAAAAAGCCCTCTCAGGAGATTGAAATACAGTGGCTTGGAGTAAGTGTCTCTGGAGACGTAGCACCCACTGGTCCTCTCTCTCCCTCAAGGTTGAGTTGGGTATCCTCGAGATTCCCCTAGGCAAATTAGAATGACGTTGCCCTTCCTCTACACTGATGTGTTTATTGGCATTCTAATACTGGAAGATATAATCATTTCACTTAAGAGCTCTATGTTGCCAACTGTATCTGCTGGTGTTCTTCTGCCAGCCAAGGCTGTCACATTTGGTGTTAAATCGGGACAGCTTGGCTCTACGGAATCCCACCCTGGGAGCTGCAGAAGGCATCTCCAGATGGGCTTATCTCTAGGATGCTTCCCAGCTCAGAAAATGTTCCCTCATCGACAAACAGACGTTGTTGAATGGAGGCCCAGCCCACATGTCCGTAGACACCCAGCCCAGCACAGTGGTCCTGGGATCGAACGCATGTTTCTGCACGCCTTGTTGAATGTTCTTACGGATAGCCATGACGTGTTGTGATTGTTCCATGAATATCCTTGGTGACTGTTCTGTTTTGCTGCCCACTGCAGCTTAATGCGATGGCAAATCGTGCTGCAGGGAAAGGCTATGAGAACGAAGACAATTATTCCAATATCAAGTTTCAGTTTATCGGGATAGAGAACATCCATGTCATGAGGAACAGTCTGCAGAAAATGCTGGAAGGTAAACCATTTCCTTATGCACAGCACTGAAAAAAATGCAGTTAAATGTTTTGATGCCAAAGTGGAATAAGAGAGTCTGTTGATGTGAAATTTGTTCTTTACCATGACATTCGCCGGGGTGGGATCAGTTGGGAAGAGTTTAAAAATTCAGGGACTCTTTACACATGTAACAGCCATCCTCTTATTGTTGGTGTCGTGGTGGAGTGGTTTTGTCACGTGGCCATTAGCTGTCAGCCTCTCTCCCGTGGTACACCAGAGAGAAGCGTGCCCAGGGATATATTTTCTGTCTCCCTTGTACTAGTTTGGCCCACATTCAAGACCATGTGGAGATAAAGCAATCCTGCCTTGAAAGCAGTTGTCAACTGTTCGTGTATGGACGTGAGTTTCATAAACTGAATCCCAGTGCTTGAGCAGCCATTAGAAGGACGTTGAGGGTGGTGGTCGTCCTTTCCATCAGCAGCAGCCGCTGCAGCGGAGCCCCTCCACCTGCCCCCGCCCCCAGCAGCGAGCACCAGGAGACACGTGCACGCGTGTCTGGGCTTCCAGACTCAGGGGGAGGGGAAGTCACAGGGCTGGGGGCTGCGATGCAGAGCAGTTATTCCTGCGGCTGCACCAGCCAGGAGCTCATCGCCAGTAATCATGTATTCCAAGCAAGACCGACTGCATTGACTGCTTATGCCCTTGTGAGCGTCAAGGCCCAAGGGGGAGTCTGTCGCCGTGTCCACCACTTCTAGCTCTTGGGGGAACTGAAGAGAAAGAGGAGGGTGCAGAACCCACAGCTTTGTGCCTGGGCACCAGTGTGTGTGAGTGTTTAGTTGCTTTGTATGTGTCCGACTCTTTGCAACTCTGTAGCCCACCAGGCACCTCTGTCCATGGGATTCTCCAGGCAAGAATACTGGAGTGGGTTGCCATGCCCTCTTCCAGGGGGTCTTCCCGACCCAGGGATCAAGCCCGCGTCTCCTGTGCCTCCTGCACTGCAGGCGGGTTCCTCACCACTGAGCCACCTGAGGAGCCCGCCTGGGGACCAGAAGGGGCTGTAAATGCTATGCTGCTCCCACGTCTAGGGGGTGATGCCCTGAGGAGCATGATGCTTGGGAGGGAAAGGGGTGGGCGGTCCTCTCTGAAGGGAAATATGGGGCCTGGAGTGAAAAGGGACAAAGGAAATGCTGAATTACCTTTTTCTCAGAATACCCATGTGCTCTCAGTTCTCTGCTTAATTTCCCTGCTTAATGAGAGCAGGATGTAGTGAGAACCTAGTGGTGAGGCTGGAAGAACTTGAGTGTCACAGACAAGCCTGATTTCCATTGTCCTTCCTGGGATCCTGGGGTCATCTCGGTCATTATGAAGCTTTAAATGCATCATGTACGTTCTCTGAGGCTTTGTTACCTGCTGTAAAATGAAACTATTGGACTAATAATTTCTGTGGACCCATCTAGCCCTGATGGTTCTGTGAGTCCACAGTTTGATGCCCCTGGTTGCAAATAGTTTAAAATGGAACCTTTGAATGGTTACGAAAAAACCCTCTTTTTGCATTAGTGAAAAACCAGGGCTTCCCTGCTGGCTCAGCTGGTAATGAATCCGCATGCAATGCAGGGGACCTGGGTTCAATCCCTGGGTTGGGAAGATTCCCCTGGAGAAGGGAATGGCTACCCACTCCAGTATTCTGGTCTAGGGAATTCCATGGACTGTATAGTCCATGGGGTCACAAAGAGCTGGTCACAACCGAGTCACCTTCACTTTGCATCTGTAGAATAATCATGGCCCCAGAGCTATCTCCATCTCTCCTCCACGTGAACTTTGTTGTCTTAGGTGACAGGAGGGCTTCCCGGGGGGTTTTAGATGGTCAAGAACTGCCTGCAGTGCAGGAGATGTGGGTTTGATCCCTGGATCAGGAAGATCCCCTGGAGGAGGGCATGGCAGCCCACTCTAGTATTCTTGCCTGGGAAGTCCCATGGACAGAGGAGCCTGGTGGGCTACCGTCCATGGAGTCACAAAGAGTCAGACATGACTTAGCGACTAAATAGCCGCAGGTGACGGGAGCATGCTCTGGGCTTCGCGCTTCATCAACTTCTGGAGATTTTTGTGGGTGGTATGCCTGTCCCTGCTTATAAGCTGTGCTTTTTTAGAAGTTGGCAAATTGGACCAGCTTGGTACTATTATTGATAGAGTAGTCTGATTTTAGTATGAAGAGTGTTCATGATCAGAATCTTTAAACACGTATGCTTTTTAGTAATTTCATAAGCTGGCTTTTGAGAATATATATTTTCTGCTGTGTATTCTCAAAAGAAAAAAATGTATCTTCTTCAGGGCTTCCCAGGTGGTGCTAGAGGTAAAGAACCCGCCTGCCAATGCAGGAGACATGAACAGTTGCGGGGTTGCAGAGTCAGACATGACTGAAACGACTTAGCACGCACGCATTTTCTTACATGCGTAAGGTGACTCCGAGAGTGCTTGTCACATGGCAGTCTGGCTTTTGTTTTAAAAGGAGCATTTACTTGGTTTCTTACGAGGAACGTGTCTCCTGCCCTCAGACCTGTGGTCTGACTTGCTGTTTCTCGAGGCCCAGCAAACTGATGGAGTTGCAGAGGGAAGGTGGCCTGTGTTCCTCTGGGGACCATGGTTCTTCTGCACCACTTTCCCGGCTCTGCGGCGGCCGCGTAAGTGAGGACAGCTCTCTGGATGCCTTTCAGGGGACTTGACCAATGTCCAGCTATCTGTTTTCGCCAAGTAAATTATAAACCACTCTTGGAGGCTTCAGCTGATGAAGTGATGCAATCAGACCCACCTTTTGAGGCTTTTTCTCCTTCCAGTAGTTGTCGTGGCATCAGAGAGACTGGGAGGTTCGTGCTGCTGGTCACTTGGTAGGAAGGGGAAGAATGCATTTCCTTGATGATTATTATCTTCTTCTCAGGGTTATTGATATTACCAGAACAGATTCTGAATAACAAAAGTGAAACATTGTTTTGCATTCTGCCCCTGTATAATCCCTGTCTGTGAGCAAGAGTGGCAGGAGATTTCATCAGAAACTGAACTCCAGGACCAAGTTCACGTCCGGTGTGGGTCCTTTTACAGAGCTCATCGATCGGATGTTCTATTTATTTGGCTGCACTGGGTCTTTGCTGCTGTGAGGGCGCTTCTCTAGTTTCAGAGAGCGGAGGCTGCCGTCCAGTTTCACCGCGGTGGCTCCTCTTGCCGTGGAGCGCGGGCCCTAGGACGTGCCGGCTTCAGCGGTCACGGTTCCTGGGCTCTGGAGCTCAGGGTCCTTAGTGGAGGTGCATGGGCTTAGTCGCTGCACAGCATGTGGGAACCTCCCAGATCAGGGATTGAACCTGTGTCCCCTGCACTGGCTGGCAGATTCTCGACCACTGAGTCCCCAGGGAAGCCCTTGAACGTTAACGCTGGTTTCTAAGTTCTTACACCAAACTGTTTTGTGGCATTCCCACCTCCCAGTGAAAAAACCCTCTCAGTTACGTAGCGGCTGTAACTGAGTTAAGTCTGAAGTGCTTTTCACAGAGCCTTTCCTTTCTTCACTCAGTATGACACTCTGCGGATCCATCTGTATTCCTGAAAATGGCATGATTTCATTCTTCTTAATGGCTGAGTAATATTCCATTATATATGGAAAATGCTTTTTCACAGAACACACCTGGCCCCAAGGTTCTCACTAAATATTTCTCTCTGCCCAGAGTTAACGTTGCAGGTCTCAGCCCCGCTGTCCTTTTCATCTGATACTTTCCCCCCCTCACCTCCTTACTTTATGACATGATGGCTAATTCTTCCTGGAAGTAAAGAAATGTAAGTTAAAACCTCGAAAGACCATTTTGACTTATAGTTTTAAAATTCAAAATTGAAAAGTTAAATTTATTTACATATTTAAATTGGAGAAGGAAATGGCAACCCACTCGCAGTATTCTTGCCTGGAGAATCCCCACCATGGACAGAAGAGCCTGGTGGGCTATATAGTCCATGAGGTTGCAAAGAGTGGGACATGACTGAAGAGACTTAGCAAGCATGCACTGCTTCCCTGCGGGTGGCTTTTCTTAATTCCTTTATTCAAGAGATGTGAAGTAAGCAGAATTTCAGAGGCAGAGAAGCGCAGGCCCTTGTGGTATGGTCTGTGTCCACTCAGCACAAGTTCATCAAACATAATTTAATAAACCACAGGCCGGGCCGGGTGGGTGTTCTCTCAGCAAGTTGTTTGACAGAGATACAAGCCTCAGCCTGACGGCGGTCAGAAGGGAGCCGGGCCAGAGCTCGGGAACAAAGGCCCGATGCCCAGTCAGCAGTTGGGACACTACTGTAGTGAAGGGCTGTTTGTAAGAGTCAGTGGGAACAATGGGGATCTTTATAGCAGGCCCCAAGTGGTAACTGCTTTTGTCGTTTGCCCTGGAATTGGGGGCAGTGACGACGGAGAAAATTTTGTGGTGAAATCAGCTGGCCGCAGAGACATCTGATCTGTGCTTCTCTGTGAAGCCTGATTATTCAGAGCCTTTGTTGGGAATGAAGGGACGATTGAAAGCAGGGAACTTGGAGTGCGTCCCAGGGGCGCCGCTGCAGTGGGCACTGTGGGCTCATGACCCCTGCTCTGGTGGCCCTGCCAGGGGGCCTCAGGGGCTCTGAAATCTAGAAGGGAGCAGCCCCCGAACACACCTGGCTCCAAGGTCCCATGAAATAGTCCTCTCTGCTCGGGATTAACGTTGCAGCTCTCAGCCCTGCTGTCCTTTTCATCTGATACTTTTCCCCCTCACCTCCTTACTTTATGAGATGATGGCTAATTCATCCTGGAAGACATGGTAGAGTTTATTCAAATTTTTCATTTTTAAGTATTTTCTGTATTATTGCCTACAAATTTATGCTATGAAGTTCTACCATATACGAGCTAATAAAAAACTATAATGGTTGATCTTTTTTTTCAGTTCTCTATCTTCTGACTTTCCCCCAGTATTAATTTCCTGAAATTACCAACTGATTAGATGAGAAGCAGCCAGTAAGACGTGGCTGAAAAACGTGGTCATTGTCCCTCGAGCTTGCCCAGTGAGGTTTGTAGTAAGTGTTCTGTTAGAGCAGCCGGGCTCTGTCAGGCTCCACTGGTTACCAACGCATGGTTATTTGGGAGAAAGAAATCCATGAAGAGTGTGACCCTTGCTCTCTGTGTTGTAAGAGGATGTATGATGTGGCCGTGAGAGCGCTGGATGGCGGTGCCTGGTGTAGACAGCGAGACCACAAGCACCGAGGCAGGGAGGAAAGACCACGACCCTCTGGTGGGGTGTGCATTGAGACCAGGATTCCTGCTCAGGGATTCCCCGGCTGAGTGACCAGGGAGGACTTAGTAAACCTCTTTAAGCCACACTTGCCAGTCTGAAAACTGGGAGTGAACATACCCTGTATGGGGGGCAGTACCTGTTTATGGTAAACACTTCATCACTAGGAGCTACAGTTCTCTCAGACACTCATCTGTACATCAGACAGTTACTGAGAATTTTCTTTATGCTGGGTATTGCACAGAAAAATGCTTCATTTAGTAATACAAAGTGATTTTTGATGTAGGGCAAAAGTCACGGTGGGATGAGAAGATAATGCTTGCTTACAGGTGGTCTCCCTGAGGGTTATCCTTGGGTGAATCATATGGTGGGATGTTTTAATTGGATTTCAAAGCCAAAGACTTTGCCTCTGGGTGACTTTAGCAAAGGAAAGGACAAGAGAAAACAGACTTAATGAGTGAATGACTATTTTTAATCCTAATTATGCTTTACCTTGATGTTCCCCAGGACGATTCAGATTAAACATTTTCACCCTCTGAATTATCATTTCTGTTTTGTTCATCTTGACAGCTAGTTTTTTTTTTTTTTTTTTTGATAACTAAAACATTTACGAAAGGAACACTTGTAGAAGAAAGTGTCTCCCATAAAACTAAAGATAGACATGATTCATATTAGGGAGTAGGCGAGCAGTTTTTCCATAAGGCTGCAATTGAGATTAGGCAATTCAGTCTCTGCCTGCCAGTGACAATGTGGTTTCAGACTCAGTGAGTGTGTTGGTCCTGGCAGCTTTATGGAAAGATTCTCCACTCGTTATGTCCCCAGCTACACATGCTGCTGTTTTCACCACTTCTGTTATTTGCTGCCAACATCTTAATCTTACGTGATTCGTGGCCATCTCTCCAGCATCTGTCACTAATATCTTATACCCACCCAGCTTCCCTGCTCTCAGGGCCCTTCCTTCTTCCAAACTAGACTTCTCTGTTTCCATCTGCCTTACATTTCCTATTTAGTCTTTGTCATTCCTTAAGCCCCACCTGCAGCTGAGTCCCGAATTGAGGCAGCCCATTTACTTTTCAATTCTAGATCTTAGAGACAAGAAAGACCATTCCACAGGGCTGGTCCCCACCCAGCCACTCTGGAGGAAGAAATGAGCTTCATGTAGGAAATAGAAAAGGAAGATCACCAGAGGTTAATTTTATCCCCAATAAATTTGCTATTTCCTCAGGTGCCATAATAATCTATCTTTTCTTTTTAAATGTTGTTTTTATGCTTATGGGGTATGTATAGTTAACCTGTTCTGTATAAGACCGATTTCACTCAACCTGGACATTAAACTCCCTGTTAGTAAGTCACAGTTCGCTGTGATCTGTGGCCGATGCCTGCCTCTGAGGTCAGCTGAAATGAACTTTGTTCAGCAAAATGGTTTGTCATTATTGGTTTGGGTTTGGCAACAAGGGTGAACAGGTCAGTATTTCTGCCTATCCTGAGTTTATCCAAACAAACCCACCAGTTTTACATGTGAAAATTCAGGCGCTAACTGTTGGAGTCTCGAGTGTACCCCCATCTGACCTTGTGTATTAATCACCTGCAGGCTGATTGCTCTCAACAAGCACCCCTCAGCGTCTGAGGGCCAGCACGCTCTCAGTGAAAAAAAAAAAAAATACTGCATGAAAGCTGGGGTGGCTGTTTTACTGAACACCCCCAGTTTAGATGTAACTAAAAGCAGGCGTGTTAAACAGGGAGCCGTCCTCAGTGTGGAGGGAAGCAGCAGCTCGTGAGGAGGGCGGCCTGGGCATCCTCTCCCGGGGCGTCTTTTAGGGCCTTGTTCTCTGAGCTGGCCGATCCCCTCTTGCCTGTTGGCACAGGCCGCTCCCTTAGCTGGAAAGCCCGGTATGTTTATTTTTAAACTTGCTGTCATTTCCACACCTGGTGGGAAGAGAAGGCGCAAGGGATCATTTGTTCTTGGACTGAGCTTCAGAGTTTGGACACCAGGACATCCCTCCCGCTCCCTGGACTTTTTGAAATGAAGGCGGATGCCAGCTAGCCCTGAGCGCTTTCCTAACACCCCGAAAGTCGAGCTGGTTCAGTGAAACAAATGAACGTTTGCCAGTCAGCGTTATCTGTGGAAGATTTAAAGGCCTCAGTGGGTCCTGAGAATACTTGGTGGAATGTGTGTATTTTAGGATGAAGTTGGACACTCTGGGTCACGGCCAGGGCTGGACAGAAGGACCAAACGGCAGGCGCCCGCGGGAGGGGCTGCCCCGCAGAGGGTGTGGGGATGTCTGTGCGCCACGCGGAGGGCGCGCGCGGTACTGCCGCCGGCCCCATCCTCAGCCCCGAGGTCAGATCGCTCCCTGCCCTCCTGACTCGATTTCTCACCAGGGCCGCACGCATTTTTCAGTTGCAGCAGTTTCGGTGTCTGTCTTCAGGCTGCGTACATAGTCCCCCAAGGTCACGGGGAAGGTTTTCCCAAGGGTGCGGTGGCTTTATGGCACCAACTTCTGCACGTGCTCCTGTCTTAGAGATGCTCCTCGGCACAGGTGTGAGCCAGCCGTCCTTTCCCATCTCCCCTAACCGACTGCCCCTTTGCCACCTTGCAAAAGGCCAACACCTTCAGGCTTATTATGGTGCATTATTCCACGGTGCCTGAGAAGGTGCCTAAGTCGCTTCAGTCTTATCCAACTCTTTGCGACCCTATGGACTGTAGCCTGCCAGGCTCCTCTGTCCATGAGAGTCTCCATGCGGGCATACTGGGGTGGGTTGTCATGCCCTCCTCCAGGGGATCTTCTGACCCAGGGATCGAACCCGTGCCTCTAACATCTCCTCCATCAGAGGGTGAATTCTTTATCACTAGCCCCACCTGGGAGGCTCCTGGTGCATGAGAGTACACAGTCTTAAAAATCATTGAAGAGGCATGTGTGCAAAAACTTTTGAAAACTGCAAATCAGGTTAATCTTACTTGAACAACCTGAATCGCTGCTGGTGGAGATGGGGCAGCACCATGGTGTCAGACAAAGGGACAGTGCCTTGAACCATAGGGAAGCCCATTTCTCCTGCTTGGTGTCTAGCTCAGGGCAGGCTTTTGGAAGGAAGAGTTTGGAATCTTGGCTGAAGATATTCATAATACTGTTTTCTTATGAAGGGTTTTTTTTTTTTTGCTGGGAATCTTGGTGTTATTTCATCATTGCTGCCATCTGTGACTCAATTTAACTGTTATACTTGTGCTTTTTGTGTGTGGTTCTTACGAGTGAACCTTCTGTTATCTGGCATATTTGAGGGAAGGGCATCTGATAAATGGTTGTTAACAGTTAATATGTATTGCAAATGCACAATACTTTTAAAGACAACAAATTTCAATCTGGGAGTGTAGAGCTGGAAGGGCACTTGGATATAATTTAGTCACTGTCCCTATTTTAAACATGAAGAAACCAAAGCCTAAGGAAATAAACAAACTTAATGCCCATTATTTAATTTTCCTTGATTAACTTATAGGATTCCTCAAAAGAGCTTTATAGCTTTGGAATGTCATATTTATGTTGTAGTCAGAACACCGAGCCCTAAAGTTTTTTCATGCTTCATGTTAACTAAAAGAGCAGCTCTTGAGATGAAACTGCCTATGATGATATTAGAGTGTTTACATACCTGCCTTAGTTTTGTAAAACATAGGTATCTTTGGAATCCTGGATTATCTTCATTTTCAACCAAAGGTAAAACCCCTAACTTGATGCTCTAGAGGTGTTCAGAAGTCTCATACTTAAGTTCATGTCCTTTACTCCCTTTGAGGGAGGGTTGCTAGCAGGAGTTTGATAATTGCCATTTAGGACTTTTAGGACAGTTCTTGGTGATGGACTTGTAGCTGGGAAGGTGCTGGAGTTCACTATTTGAGTCTTTTCCTCCAGAGCACTCGTACTCACGTGCTCCTTGGTGGTCCACTTTAAATATGTTGGCTGGAAGAATAAATCTCTTACTTTTACTATGGCAACATTCAATGATTTTTATGAATAGTAGAGTTTAAACTTTACAAATATAATACTTCTAAACAGATGCAATGTCCCCTGTGAACAAAGAAGACAGAGAAGGCTTACTTGGAACTGGTTCAGTAGAATGACATTTAGCAAGCTTGGGCATTTATCTTGACTCCTCCAGAAAATGGTACAATGAAGGAATCATAACAAACTACCTGCAAATATGATCACATGTACATTGAAAGACTGCCTGTATTTTGCTTCTATAACACAGTTTATCTTGCAGTGTGTGAACTTAAATCTCCCTCCATGAGTGATTTTCTGTGGGGACTGGAGAACTCTGGCTGGTTGAGGCACATTAAGGCCATCATGGATGCAGGAGTCTTCATCGCAAAGGTACGCGATTGGAGAGAACACAGACTACGCGCAGAGCAGCCAGTGCATTGTGATACCGGATAGAGGTCTGGTTCCTTCCCATGAACTCCCCGTCCTAAGCTGGACGATACCTGATTCAGGGAGCTGGCTTTGCAGACCTCCGTGAAATCTGCCCTTTGAAGATGGGATTTTATGAAAGATAAGATGATGTTCAGTTGATAGTGTATCATCAAGGCAATCAACTGGTAAAATACTTTCAGAGTAATCTGAAAGTAGTCTTCAATTATGCTTGGTTCTGGATGGAGGAAAGAATTTATTTTATATTACTAATGATGTTTAATTTCCTTATGATCTTCATTTGAGCAAGAACAATAGTCAATTTGCTTTCAGAAATTAGGAAGTAGAGAAAAGAAAAAGGGAAATAACCATTCACATTAAAATTAATTACTTCTCCTTTTACATTCTGTAAAAAGAAAAATCAGTATTGGAAAATGAATGAATCAAACATTATAAATAATTCAGACACTAAGGAAAACTACAAAAATGAAAGTTTAAGTTATCCCCCCCACCAAAAAAAAAGTTATCCGGAAGCCTACCATCTAGGGAAAAACCTTAATATGGACGAACATTATTGTAGACATCTTTCTGTATATAGATAAGATAAACATAAATATTTTTCTAAAATTGGGACTATATTAATTTAAAATAACAGCATAAAATTTACTTTGCATTTAACGGAGAAAAAAGAAACTGACGTAAACTGGGAGGAATTATTGAGTTTTCACTATAAATGTTCTCCACCATAGAAATAATATTTCCTAAAAGATTCTTCTAAGGTTAAGAATAGAGATTATTAACAATAAATTAACAGATTAATGTTTTTAAAAACTGGAATATAATTGCTTTACAATGTTCTGTTAGTTTCTGCTGTGCGATGGAGGAAAGAATTTTCTCTGAAAGAGTACATCCAGAGGTGTCACCAGACTGACCCAGGCTCAAGGCTCCCATCTTAGCAAACAGCTCCCCCTTTTTCAGCAATGGCATAAGCAAACGTCATGTTCCTGAATCTGGCAGGTAGATTCCGTTCTGCCAGAGGAAGATTTTGCTGTAACTTTCATACAAGCTATTTTTGAAGGCATTGTCTATTTTGTTTAGTGTTTTGTTTTTTTTTTTTTTAATAAATCCCCCTCAGATTTATACCTGAAGACAAGCATATCTTTTCTGATGACATGGTATGCTTCCCTTTATTAGATAATTCATTATTTAACAAATATTTATTCAGTGCCAGGCATTTTTACTTGGCTCTTATTATCTCTAACTTCACAGTTTCCGTTTACAACTTTCCTTTTTGAGAATGATTGTGGCCAGCAGAAGCTCCAGAATTTCAATTGGAAAGGCTTGAGGTGGAAGCCGGGCGGGGCCCCGAGGGGCAGAAGGTAGGCTAGGAGACATTCGTATAGGAAGCCTGCTTGTATGATGTTCAGAAGCTGGGCTCCTGGCTTCCGGATATAAGGGAAGGGAAGTAATGCTTTGGTGACCAGCCCAAACTGCTCCTTGGCTCTGCCTTAACCAGATGGGTATGTGCATACTCAATAAATGCAGGAACAGGTTTGGGTATTGGTTTTTCTTTTTTGCCTGGAAATCTTTTCTTGATTCTGTGAGTACAAATCTAAACCTAATGCTGATGATTTTTCCTGTTGATTGCCCTCCTTTGTGACTCTTTGCCGATGCTGTTTCTCAGGCAGTTTCAGAGGAAGGGGCCAGCGTGCTTGTCCACTGTTCCGATGGCTGGGACAGGACCGCTCAGGTGTGCTCGGTGGCCAGCCTCCTCCTGGACCCTCACTACCGGACTCTGAAGGGCTTCATGGTGAGTGCGGCCGCCCGGGCAGGATGGACTTCTGGCAACGATTAGCAACTCTTCTTCCCTCCTCATCAATGTTATTTTTCTGTTAGTAGGTCAGCAGGATTAATTAAAGGGGAAAAGGTGAAATAAGCTTGGAATAAGATGAATTTCTGTGATTTGGGAGCCAATTCAAATCAATGGGCAAATATATACATTCAGCAGTTTGTAAAATAGTTTCTTACATCATTTATATTATATATGTTTCAAGTTTGATATATATTTTCAAGGTTGAGGTAACACAGGACTATAAGGCAGAAAACAGTTTTCAGAAAAAATATCTGGAGGAAAAAAACACTATAGGAAAGTGTTTTCACTTACTGCTTTTGCATTTCAAATAATCCTTCACAACTATGGATGAGAATATTGAAAATTTCAGTGTTTTGGGGTTCTTTCCTGAAATTTTGAGTACATACTCTCCTAGATCTAGCACCTTTTAGGTGTGCATCAGAACTTGATGTGTTGCTTCAATTGCAAGGTATCTGTGATATTTGTGTAGGTGTCTGGAAGGGTGAAGCTTTGGCTAAGCTGGGCCCATTTTCTTAGAATGATCTCAAGGACTTATTAGTGGCTGGGAGCTTATCTGGTTCCTGCCTCTTTTTTTTTTTTTTTTAAATTTTTGACTGACATTTAAAATTTTATTTATTTTTGGCTCTTCATTGCTGAGGGGTTGGTCTCCTTTACCCCATCCTTCACCACTGGCTCTTTTTGGTTCCTTCCCATTAAATTTATAGGTTGTCAAGGCAAAACTTCAACCAATCTTTTTTTTTTAAGAAAAGAGCTCTGACTGTTTTACAGCATTGGTGACATTGATGGTATTATCCTATATTATTCTTTTTTAAATTCCAGGCAATTTGAGTATAAACTTGTGTTACATCTCTGACTCCACAGCAGGGCTGTAACTTTCAATATACTTCAAACCCTCCTCATTCTAGAATTCTTCTAAAGTATATTAAAGATCACTGGAAAACATTCCTTAGTCTCTTGTAGAGAGGTTGGTATTTGATATACTGATAGGCAGCATGGAGTATTGACTGAGAGTTGGACTTGATGGGTTGTGATGGTTTCTGGAGCGAGGTTACCAGGTGGCATTGACCACTTTCTAACAGTGTGATCTTGGATGAGTAACCTCCTTGTTTTCCCTCTGTAAAATGACAGTAACACCTCCTCCCCCTCACCCCCATGAATGAGATGGTACATGAAGCAATATGAACAGTGCTCATCAAGAGCACTCTGGGTGATGTCAGTGCATCTTCCCACATCTACTCCTGCTTATTTCTCCTACAGATGACCTTCAGCTTTGCCCTCCGATGTGCACCTGTATATGGGTAGATAGTGTTCATTCATTTGCAGGTTACCTTGTGAATTATGCTCCAAGAACTTTTGAATCCTTCAGAATTATTGGTCTGGTCTCTTACTTTCCCTCATTTGCTTCTCTCCATGATATTTATGTTTTCTTATATAGGTATTAATTGAAAAGGACTGGATTTCCTTTGGTCATAAGTTTACTCACAGGTAAGAAGTGTTTTAAAATCTTGTGACTTTAAATTGTGAATTTAAGGTTGAGAATAAAAAAAAATTGTTTCTGAATTTCTCAATTGAGTGGGGAATAACAGCCTGTTTTCAAAACTGCCTTGGGTATCTTATTCAGAAAGTTAAATTTTTGTTATACATGTTGTATCACAGATAAAGAAGTTCTAACTTGAGAACTCTTGGTATTTACTGAGCAGAACTAACTGATGTTAAATTTTTCCAGACTAGACAAGAGAAGTTGGTTCATTCATTGACCGAGAATGGATGGGCTCTCTCTTCCTTCCACATGTATTTGATTTACTAGATTATTCCATTTTTCGAAGTGCAAATATTCCCTGTAAGCTACACACTGAGAAATGCCTGTAGAATAGTGTCTTTGATCTTCTACACTGGTAGTTAAATTAGGCTCATCCTACGGCGTGGGTCACAGGTGGGTCTGTACCAGGTGTCTCTGGGGAGCTGAGGTAGGCCAGCAGCCTGGGCTTTTGAGTCCAACAGGTCAAGCCTCAAATCCAGGCTGTGGCATTTACTCTGTGGATGAAGGCATCAGTGTTCTCTGAGTGTTGGTCTCCCATCTGTAAAAAGGGGAGCCTTTCCATATTCCCTGGGGTTATGGCAAGGCTTTTAAAACCCTGTATGGGACTAGCCTACTAGCCATCTGAGGGCTTTCAGTAAACAGAAGCTACTGGCCTTCTTTGGTTAGTGTGGACAGTAATGCCTGATGGGTGCTGTGCTGTCTTTAATCCCTAAATGTTATTAATACAGGTTGTAGCTGGTATGGCCTCATCTTTGGGGCTAAAATTTATATTTTAGGCAGCATGCTGATAATAATTTAGAGGCTTTGATACACACTTTTGATTGGTTGAATGTTTTCTTAAAATTCTAAATTTATGGAGCTGCTCATATTTATTTTTGTAGTTTTTGCATTTAGCATTAGTTTAGCATTTATTGTGGTGGTTTCCTGGATTTCTATTTCTATATTTTTCCAGGAAAGCACAATGATGCCTTAAGATCACATTGTTATTTTCAGTTTGGGGGGGTTCTACTGTCTGCTAGGCACCTAAGACCTCTGAGAGAGAGGATCTGGGGCAGGAAGAACATAGAAGTGGCTTAAGTGTGTGTTTTACGAGGAAAGAACCTATTGGGCAGCCCCTTTATAAAGTAACAAAGGTGAGTAGAACTGAACCCTTTGAAGGTTTCCAGACAGTTTCTAAAGTTTCCACCCTTGGAAAAACTACTAAACCAGTCCTTGCTCATTTTTATTCCTCAAGTTGACTATCCATCGCTTGAAAGATGAGGTTCTATATTGTTATTCTGATTTGATGGCACCCAAATCACCCTTCTGGATTCTTTCTAAAATTCACGTTAACAGTGTAGAAGGACTGGGCAGCTGTTTAAAAATAAACACAAACATAAGGAAGCAGATTTTGATGTACTTGTGAAAACAACAGAAGGGGAGATATAAAGGTATGAGGGAATCTGAGGTCACATGGAAATAAATAATTGACAAGCTTTAACAGTGCTTTAAAAATGGAAATACCCCTTGAAACTTGGAGAATCACAGTTTTTTAAAGCTATTTTTCTTCCTTATAAAACCATGCAGAAGTGAGAAACTCTAAAGTGGCTTAGGCATTTCTTTCCACTCTCCCATGGGTCACTAATTAAAATAAAGTGGAACAAGTTTTGGATGTTCTTTTAAAATCAGAATGAAAGATTGCTGCTTTTCCCTGTAAAGACTCCTGGAATTTTATCTCCAGCACTAACATTTTTCTTTTGTAATTATAACATAAATATGTCCCTTCTCTGTCCAGACTTTTTAATATAAAGTTTTTCTTGGCATTACAATTTAAAAAAGTTATGTTTTCCCACTTCTTTTGCATTCCAGTTTAAAGATAAGATCTGTTTAGGAATTAGGGTTGCTTTTATGATTGTTTTTGCTCTTATAGCTTTCTAATTAAGGGTGGGGGGGAACCTTGCTGTAAAATCTCTAATACTTTGTTTTACAGATACGGCAACCTAGATGGTGATCCCAGAGAAATCTCTCCAGTTATTGACCAGTTCCTTGAGTGCGTCTGGCAGTTAATGGAACAGTTTCCCTGTGCCTTTGAGTTCAACGAGAGGT
Source organism: Cervus canadensis (assembly GCF_019320065.1). NCBI lineage: Eukaryota > Metazoa > Chordata > Mammalia > Artiodactyla > Cervidae > Cervus > Cervus canadensis. The sequence continues at coordinate 18,451,372 of NC_057416.1, forward strand.
TTTTGATTCACATTCAACATCACATCTATTCCTGCCAGTTTGGGAACTTCCTATGTAATAGCCAGAAAGAGAGACAAGAACTCAAGTAAGTGTTTTGGTGTTTAATTTTTATCTAAAGATTTTGTGACTGAGAGTTTCAGATGGCCGTTCACAATTTTGAAGACTGTTTTAGTTACACATCTTCACTGACAGAGTAATGATTTTTTTCCTGACATCACTTTAGAGGTTTAAAGCTATCAGCTGACAAAGACAGGCACAAGTCCATTTTGCCTAATTCCTGCCTAATGTCCACAGGTAGATAGGTAAATCTCACGCACTGATATGGAAAGGAAGCTTCTTGGGAGTCAGGGAAAGTGAATTTTGCATTGAAAAGGAAAAAGTTACACAGCTTTGGTGGATATACTCTCATAATAGTTGCAAATATAGTAGTCCCTCCTTATCCATGGTTCCACTTTCCACAATTTCAGTTATATGAAGCCAACTGTGGTCCAAGATTAGATGGAAGATTCCAGAAAAAAAATGATTCATAAGTTTTAGATTGTGGGCCTTTCTGAGTAGCATGATAAAATCTTGTACTCTCCCACTCCATCTTGCCCGGGATCACCTGTTACTTAGTAGCTGTCTCAGTTATCACAATGCTTGTGTTTCAGTAACCCTTGTTTTACTTAATAATAAAGTTCAACAGTAGCAATGCTAGCAATTCACATATTTTCTTATTATGCTTAATTTATAAATGAAACTTTATGATAGCCATGTATGTATAGGAAAACACGGTGTATACAGGGTTCACTACTATCCATAATTTCTGGCAACTACTTGGAGTCTTGGAACAAATACCCCATGGATAAGGGTGGACTACTATACTGCTTTAATTGAGAGGGGAAAAAATAGATGAAATGTGGACTTTTGAAAAAGTCAAAAGCTTAACAGTAAAGTGACTTAAAAACTGCAAATGAAAGAACATTTTTGAAATTCTTATAAAATTAATGTGGTATATATAAATATCAGATTTAATTTTGCAAATGATCAGTTCAAATAAAACTGACTCCAGTTTTATCCTGAGTGGAAAGAACATGACTTTTTCTAGTAGATACAATTCCTGATAAATGGTACATCCTGTAAGCTCACCTGTTTTCTTAGGTATTTTGTGATTCGTTGTCATAGATTAGCAAAAGGGACAAATGTCATAGGAATACAGTGACGATTAAATGAGAGAAAACATGTGAAGCATTTAAGTAGCACCCAGCAAACAATAACAATCCAGTGACTATTTGGGGGAAAATTTCAACAAAATGCACGTGGTTTTATTTTATACTCAGAGGGATTGGACATCTTAAGGCCAAGATATCCCCAGAGAGAAGGGGAGTTGAGACTCCTACAAGTGCTCTTTTGCTGCACCATGAAAACACAAAAGACTGTTCGTTTCCCTGCTAGAGAACAGGGAACCCTGATATAACAAGTTTTGATTCCTTTCCAGCTTTAACATGTCTATTATTTCTAAGAACCAAAGTAAGGCATTTTCAGGCTTATTTTCTTTATAATAGAATTCAAGAAAGAACATACTCTTTATGGGCTCACCTGTGGAAAAATCGGGCCGACTACTTGAATCCTCTGTTTAGAGCTGATCACAGTCAGACCTGGGGTGTCCTTCATCTCCCCACAGCGCCGTGCAACTTTATGTACAAGTATGTAAACCCCTGGGACCTCACTGGGTAGGGTTGTGCTTTAGATTCTGGCACTGTTTACCACATGGGGGCTGAAGGGTATGTAACACTAAGCTCCAAGGCATTTTTGCCTGTCTCCTGTCCCTCTCTTTCCCCTCTAAACATGGTATTCTCTTTAGAAGTTGATGTTTTGTAGTAATGATACGCTAACAATGTAAGTTTCACTTTTATTTAGAAGTGAAAGGAGGAGAGAGGGAAGAAGGACTGAATAAATCAAATGCCTGAGAAGTTAAATGTGGAGTCACAGGTTTAGTTAGTGGTCATAACACAGCTTACCTCTTTTGCTGCTGAATCAAATGGAACTACTGCCCTGTGGAAATAAATTCAAGATTGTCTATACTGGGATGGGAGAGCCTGGTGGTACCCAACAGGTGCTACTAGGTCTGTAGGCTCTCTTTTATCCTTGGGTTTTTTCCTCTGGGCTTGTATAATACAGAAGGGCGACTCAGAGGTCAGGAAAAAGACAAAATTACACAGACATCACCAAGAAACCACATTCCTTCTCCCTCCCTACCTCAGTACACTGGTTAGTGGCTTCCTGTCTCTAGAGCTTTCATTCTTACTGGGTTGGCCAAGAGGTTCGTTCTGTATGAATAAACCCAAACGAACTTTTTGGCCAACCCAATAATGACTTCAACCCAGTTATTTCCCCAGAATTCTATAGAATAATATTAATTCCATCACACTGAAAAAATGCCTCATGATTTGTGTGAACTAGCAGTTTTGAGAGCTGTTGAGATACAGAGCCTGCAGTCAACTGTATTGCAACTAATTTGTTAGCTCTAGCCACTCAACGGAGAAGGAAATGGCAACCCGCTCCAGTATTCTTGCTTAGAGTATCCCATGGACAGAGGAGCCTAGTGGGCTGCTGTCCATAGGGTCGCACAGAGTCGGGCATGACTGAATCGACTTAGCATGCATGCATGCACTGGAGAAGGAAATGGCAACCCACTCCAGTGTTCTTGCCTGGAGAATCCCAGAGACAGAGGATCCTGGTGGGCTGCCGTCTATGGGGTCACACAGAGTCGGACACGACTGAAGTGACTTAGCAGCAGCAGCCACTCAACACATACATTACTGAGGCTCAAGCACTGTTCTAGGCACTGTGGATAAATCAATGAATGACACCAAGTCCCTGCTCTCAAAGTACTTTACTCAGTAAATCTATAGGTATCCTTATGATACTATTTACAGGCATACTTCTGAAATAATGTGGGTTTGGTTCCTGGCCACTGTGATAGTGAACATTGCAATAAATTGAGTCACAATTTTTCAGTTTCTTAGTGCATACAAAAGTTCTATTCACACTATACTGTAGTCAGTTAGGTGTGTAATAGTACTATGTCTAAAAAACAATCTAACAATGTTAGATACCTTAATTTAAAAATACATTGTTTAAAGAAAATACTAACCTAATGCTAGCCTTCAGTGAGTAGTACTAGTAGTAACATCAAAGATCACTGATAACCATAAAAAATGAAAAATCTTGAAATATTCTGAGAATTAACAAAATGTGACACAGAGACACAAAGTGAGCAAATGCTGTTAGAAAAACTGTGCTGATAGACTTGGTATAGACCTTCACGCTGTAAAAATGCAGTCTCTGCAAAGTGCAATAAAACAAGGTAGATCTGTATTTTTATTTGCATTCCAGTATGCTTTACTGTATAGTATAAAAAAGGGAGGATTTGTTGCAAATATAAGTTATCTTAGTGGCTGTCATTTAAAAAACCACAAATTTAAAAGATTCCTTTGTGGCTGAAAGATTCTAATGGTGATATAAACACTAATTTTCCAAGTTGACTTCCTAACTAAGTCAACTTCTTAAGCCAAAAAAAGAAAGAAAATGGTAAATGTACTACTACAATCTATTTTAGAAAAATATATTTTGTGCCTTTTAATTCAGTCCCATCTATTCAAGTAGATTCTTCATGAATTTACTCTCCCCAAAAGAAGTTGATTGATTCAAGAAAATGAAAACATTAACATGAAATTATTACCTTAGTGAGTGGCTTTTTTGACCCTGTACTTCGCATTTGGTTATTACTAGGACTATGGTTTGAAAGATACCTTGGAAGACTCAAGAATGTGATTGTACAGACTGTGACATGGTTTCATGAAGCTCTGCTGTCCTCTGCAGGTTTTGGAATGGAATGTATAATCGCTTTGAGAAGGGACTGCAGCCTAGACAATCAGTCACAGATTACCTCATGGCTGTGAAGGAGGAGACTCAGCAGCTGGAGGAAGAACTCGAGGCCCTGGAAGAAGTAAGACACTTGCTCTTGCTCACCTTATTTGCTGACTATTGCTGCTCTGGGAAAAGCCTCTCATGACTCAGGATGTGTGAAATGCAGCAACACAGCCATTTCATATTTTTGTGCTCAGTTGCATCCAACTCTTTGTGACCCCATGGACTGTATGTAGTCTGCCAGGCTCCTCTGTCCGTGGGATTTCCCAGGCAAGAATACTGGAGCAGGCTGGCATTTCCTCCAAGGGATCTTCCTGACCTAGGGGTCGAACCTGCATCTTTTTGTGTCTCCTATATTGGCGGGTGGATTCTTTTCCACTGTGCTACCTGGAAAGTTCTTTCATATTTTTAGCCAGAAGGTAACCTGAAACACAATCCTACCAGGTGAGCAGTCAGATCGTCAAAGCCCAGACCTACACCCTTGATGCATTTCAGATATCTGGTTTGGCTCACTTCCATAGTTTGCTTTGGGGATGATGAAGATATTAGGAAACGAGATAGTGGTGAATGGTTGCCTAGCCTTGGGAATATACTTAAAAAAAAAAACAACAAAAAACAACTGAACTGTATACTTTACGAGAGTGATCTATTTCTATCTTAATTTTAGAAATTAGATAATAAAAACTTCATTCCTGATTTTTAAAAAAATGTACTTTCGGTTCACAGGAGGAAAATCATTACGTAAAACCATACAGGTACAGAAAGAAGGATGACTACTCTTTGCCAGGTGCTTTACCTAGGCTGCGTTTTCTGCCATCCTTACAGAGTGCCATCCTTACATTAGGAAGAGAGCCAGCCTCACAGAATCTAATTATTTTGTGCAGAGTCTTAAAGTCTAGCTTTGAAACCAAGTCCATCTAAATCCCATTTTCTTAACATTTTACCCAGCCAGGAGATAATGAACACTAAAAGGCAGGCATATACCAAAAAGGGTACATTATTTATGACTGTTCCCTGAAACTTTGGTTTCTTTTCTAGAGGCTGGAAAAAATTCAGAAAGTGCAGTTAAGTCGCACTAAGGTGAGGAGTAAGCAGAGTGAGCCCAGCAAACACTCAGGGTTTTCTACCTCGGACAACAGCACAGCCAACACGCCTCAGGATTACAGCGGCAATGTGAAGTCCTTCCCATCCAGGAGCCCTTCCCAGGGCGATGAGGATTCTGCTCTGATCCTCACCCAAGACAATCTGAAAAGTTCAGACCCAGACCTGTCCGCCAACAGTGACCAAGAGTCGGGGGTGGAGGATCTGAACTGCCGCTCCCCTAGTGGTGGGGAGTGTGTGCCGAGCGAGGACAGTGGCAAGGACCGGGATTCCGACGAAGCCGTGTTTCTCACCGCCTGAGGCTCCCCCGCCACGGAGTTCCCAAGTAAAGGACACACAGGAACACTTTCCAAAAATAAGGGAACCGTGCAATCTCAAATAAAAACAGCCCAAGAAATGGTACGGGTTGTCGAGAATTATAAAATGTAGCGACGAAAAGGAAAAAAGTCCAACTTTTAGTTCCTTTAGGTGTTGATGAACAGGAAACAGCCATTTCTTTTATCAAGCAAATATAAGGAAAATTGTTCCCCATTCTAGACTATGGAGGTTTTATTCACTACAGAGCAATGACCTCTGCCATCACCCGAGGTTATCAGTTCACATCTTCCTTGCCTGCAGCTGCTCAAAGTGCCCTGACCACGTTCCTTCACACCTATCATCTTCAATCTTTCGTTTCATTTCCAGATGAGTATTTTGTTTCCTCAAATATTTGACACTTCCTTCCTTCTTGACTCTGTTATCAGGATTTTGGTTAATAGATACATTTCTGTAACAGACAAGCTTTGTAATTCTGCTTAAGCTTAGTGTTCAGATTTAATGATCACTTTTAACTTTTCCTTAGAGATAATGTATTTTGAACTGTTGAAATAGTTTTGTTGCCTTTACCTGGAATTTCATATTTCTATTTAAAAAATGCTAAAACTTACCACGCACTTTTCTCTAATACCAGTCTAATACCCAATAAAGTAGAAACAACATTTATGCTCTAGTTCTTAAACATGATTTTGGATCACATTAGCTTCTTAAAAACAACCTTTTATTACTGGTTCCGGAGACTACATTACCAAGACAAGGGGGTCAGCGCCAAGCCTGATCCCAGAAGTGTAACTGTATAAAGGTACGGGGTACCACTTCAGTGAAGGAAGCAGCTCACCGAAGAGCTAGACAACACTGCTGTCAAGTCTACTTAACTAGGGGAATATGTTTTGTCACCTGTCACTTCATAAGCTGTGTTAACAGGGTTAAGTCAACACTGTACCTGTGGAGCCCATGCAGTAGTCTCAACCATCGGCTCTGTTCATCTGCAGGGTCGCGTCGGCGGTGGAGTCTGAGCAGGGAGTCTTCGAGGGAACAGCACTGCCTCACTCACTGAGCTCCCACGAGGGAGCTTTGCTGACTCTGGAATCTGGTCTGTCCCCACCCAGGCACAAGAGCTAAGCCTCGGCCTTTCCTGCTGCAGATTGTGGCTTCTGACCCCTCCTGACCAGGGAGGAGAATCCTCCCATTGAGGAGAATTTGGGAGGTGCCTGAAATGGGCCTTCGCGGTCCTTCCCAGGTGGGAGCCAGAGCCCCACTCACTGGGAAGCATGGCCCCCAGCCCCATCAGACAGGAAAACCTGGCGAGAACACCCAGAAGCTGCGCACCGCAGCAGATCTTGAGTGGAGAACTGGGTGGGCAGAGCTGATTGTCCTGACAGCAAAGCCAACGGCTCTAACTGGCCAGGGAACTTGGGGCGTGGGTCAATGTGAGACCACAGACATAGCATTAGTGATTTTCAAGCTGCTGCTCCTGCTGTGCTTGGGCAGGGAAACCAATCTGTAGCTGCACTTGGTGCTGCAAACAGCCATCAGCCTCTGCCCCTGACCAGCGAGCTCTCCCAGAACACGTGGGAAGCCGCACAACCCATCCGACAGCCCCGCTGACAGCGGCAGCTGAACAGAGAGCACAGCCCACGGCCAAACCTGTCTGCAGAGTGAAACTGGTCGCCAGCACCTTCCGCGGACACTCCTGCCTGACTCAGGTCCCCAAACAATGAGCTGTGCAGGCCCTGCATCCCACCCTGCTGCCCCACTTAATGCTGAGTACAGCATCCAGTCCACAGAATCCACCGCAGAATCCATCCCACAGCCTCACCTGAGTGGGTGGGAACCAAGCCAGCTGTCCTACCCAGCTGTCTCAGCCTGTGACCCTCCACTCCGCTTCAGGGCTCAGATGCCTCACCCAAAAAGAGGCCACCTAGATACACAAAGCAAAATCCAGCAGAGCTAAAAGGAGAAATAATGGGGACTTTAACACTCCACTCTATAGACAATGGATAGATGATCCAAAGAGAATCATAAGGAAACAGGAAATATGAACCAAATGTATACTAATATCTCACTCTGGATGATATATTTTTAAATTGGATTAAAGATAAATGATACCATTAAAAGTGGGCAAAAGACTTAGACATTTCTTCAAAGATATATGAAAAGGTCAACAGGTACATGAAAAGATGCTAAAAATCACTATCTTTAGGGAAATGCAAATCGAAACCAAACCTCATGTCTGGCAGGATGGCCAACATCAAAAAGATAAATGATACGAAATGTTGGTGATAATGTGAATTAAAGAGAACGCTTGTGTACTGCTGATGGGATCATAAACAGGTAAAGTCACTATGGAAAACAGTACGGTGGACCCTCAAGAAATTAAAAATAGAACTACTGTATGATCCAGCATACAGACCCACTTCTGGGAATACATACAAAGAAAAGGAAAACATTAACTTGAAAAGATACCTGTACCCCTTCATGTTCACAGCAGCATTGTTTTAAAATAGCCAAGACATGGAAACAGCTGTCCACCAACAGATGAATGAATAAAGCAGCACACACACCACGGAATAGCATCCAGACGCAAAAAGAGAAAATGCTGCCTTTGCAACAATATGAATGGACCTTGAGGGAATTATGCTAGAAATAAATCAGAGGAAAACAAATACTATATGATTTCACTTATATGTGTACTCTTAAAAAAAAAAAAACCCCAAACCACCAAAGGTACAGAAAAAGATCAGATTTGTGGTTAACCCAGCATGAGGGTTTGGGCAGTGGGTGGCTGGGGAATTGAAGAAAGGTGGTCAAGAGCAACAACTTTCTGCATTAGATAATACCTTATTAATGATTCTTAGGGTATAGTTGTAATGGCTTTTATATTTTTATAACTCCATACCACTCTTGCAGTTGAGTATCAACTCTTAGAAACTTCTTTGCCTAGTATTAAGGATGAGAATTTAATTTCTTCCATCTGGCAGTATACATCTACAAAAATAAATAACAAATTTTTAAAAAATGACATAGTAACTATACCAAACAGAACTATGCATTTATTTGAAAAGCAAATAATATAAATATTTGTTATGTTAAAATTTAGTTCTTTAATGTGATATCTTTCATATCAGACACCAACTTTTTTCCAGCCTCCACCATTTTACAAAACATTATAATTTCAGCATATGTTCATTTAGACTACTTACTAGAAGTTAACCTAACACTGAAATTTAAAGTTTCTGTTTATTGCTTATCAAGTCGTTATTGTGTGGCATGGAGCCTTAAAAAAGCATGGCCAATCCGACTAGACTAAAATCTCTAACAGTAAATTCTCATTTTAAATCAAACATCAATCAGAAAGTGTTTTCTTTAGAGCAGTTGGTTTAAACCAATGTAAAACTGACTCAAGACAGATTACTTCCCCACTGGTAATATTTAGAGCTCAAGTGATTTATTATTTAGTGATTTTCAGGAAAATTTAATGATATGAAATAGGTAAGCATTTTGATCATGACTCTACAATCAACAAAGGAACTTTTTTAGAGTAAAGGAACATAAAAAGAAGGAAAACCCTGGCATGAGGTTTCTATTTAAAAGCACAAGATTAGTTTACTTGCTTTCCCTAAAAATAAATCTGAGCTGTCCTTCAATTTAAACATATATGAATTATGATCAGACTTACCTGTCAGACAATCTCTATTCCAATATAAATTTCCTAGTATAGATTATTCCTAGAAAATCTTTCAACTTTGAAACATTATGTCTGGCATGTATCACATTTGTTTAGAAAACTATTTGAGATATCAGTCTTTAAAGTCCTACCTATGACAAACCCCTAACTCTGCATAATCTAATAACTCCTAAGTTTTTCTCTGCTATTCTGATTTCCATCTAGTCCTCTATTATGTGTTAGAGGAAAATCACTATCTCGGCTTTGACAGGCACTTTTTCTCCTTCTGGCATTACTTCTCCAATATGGCTAATTTTAAGAAAAAAATAATACTAGTACTATAGAAAAGTCACTTGTTTTTATTGTAATAACAAAACCAAAATTCATACATATTCAAATGTAGACTAATTTTCATCCTGGAGGATGTCTATGACTTAATATCTGATCTATTAAAAGCAGATAATGATGATCAGAGTCCTCTTTTTAATGACTAGGTTGTAAGGAGGTTACCTAATTTTAGAAGCAGCAGCCAAGGTATGTTAACTGGCATAGAATGAAACTGGGATAGTTCAAGTTTAAAAAAATAAGATATTGAGATGAATTACTTATGCAATTATGTAGAAGAGATTTACTATGTATGAAAATGACTTTTTTTGGTGGAGAGGAAGGTGGACAAGTACATAAATACCTAGGCCATGTTTGAGTCGTCACTGGATAGTATTTCCACAGTGCCTCACTCTTAGAGGGCTTAATAAAATTAATAAATCAAATGAATTAATGGTTGTGGTCTGCTGGGCTCTTGTTCTGGGTTCTGACTGGTTCCTAAGAAAGCTCCCTGATTGCTTCCAAAAGACTGGGATAATCATGTCCTCCACTGTGGTGACTGCTGGGAAAACTGAAGCTTATGTGGCCAGTGCAATAAGGAAAGGTTTCTCAACACCCAGAAGACTGCAACAAATCTGAAACACTTACCTCAGTTATGTACTATATGTCCTGGATAATAATCATAACTTCCTTGTCAGGTCATTTTGAAGATTAAATGGCATGCTCTTAGCATAGTACCAGAAGACAGGTTAAAAAAGTTAATTTCTTTACTCAAATTATATCTTTATAGTCCATGTGAGTACTTGCCCTTCTTTAAACACAGACTAAGTATTAAACATTGTTCAAGTCTCAGAAAATTTTATTTTTCCTAACCTGTGGCCAGAAATATGTATAGAAAGAAGAATGAAGAAAGAAAACCTGTACTGTATGCTAGGATTCGGAATGGCAATCATACTGAAGTTTAAATGAAAACAGGCATCAGGAAGCTTTACCAAGCCTTGGAAATCTAGTTCAAGGTTTTCTACTTAATTGGCTTTCACGGCTATCCATAAAATATGTTCATTCTGTAACAACTGTAAAAGCAAACTGTTTAACGTATACAAGTTAAAGTGAAAAATCAAATTAAAAACTAGACTGCCTAAAAATTGAATATTAGTTTTATTTATTATTAAAGCTTTCATAAGAGAAAAGCTAACACAGTAAAGGTCAGAAAATTTCACTGACTTTTTTGTGTTTTTTAGATTTACTATTTATTAACAAAAATATTGTTTTAAATTTCAGAATTCAGACAGCATATCCTCATCTAACCACAAACCCACCAGATGCTTATATTTAAAAAGCCAGCATGAAAGTTTATTTTGGACTAGTTTAAATGAAAGGCAGTTTTTCTATTAGGTAAAATATTTACCTGTATTGCCTTTTAAATGCATTCTTTAATTTTAAAAATAAGACAATATATAAAAACTGCTAGCTTATTCTTTTGATTTATTCTGTGTATTAAAAATTACTTGAGACGGCACATTGGCAGGTTTGGCGTTTCCTGATACTGTGAATATTTAAAAACATTATTTTTCAAAGTTTTATCATCCAGAAAGAAAGAGAAAAAATAAGAATCTTTCTACAGTTGAAATAGTAATTTTTCAAAAAGGGTTGAGAGGAAAAAAAATCTAAGCAAACTATCCTTGATAAAGAAATGAGGCAGTTTCAAATTAAAAATACAAATTTAAATTAAGTAATTTTATAAAATATTGAAAGTAGCTAAGATAACATGCACAGGTATTTAATCAGTAATAAGAGAGGAACAGCAGTGGAACTTAAATATGATAGAATTTATCAACAATAAATAAACATTTTTAGTGCAAATAGTGCAGAAAAAATTTTCAAAGCAAAGATCATAGCAATCATTCTAATCTGTACAAAATCAGTCTCAGTTCTGTATACAACCTATACAATACATCTAGGAATTCAGCCATTGTGATGAAATGCCAATTTGCAAATCATAAATATAAATGTGCTTAGTTTTGTGTCCCATTCCTCTCTTTGCAGTTCATGTTTTCAGGAAAATCTGAAAAGAAAAGAAAATCAAAAACCTAAGATTTACTTTAAGATGATAAATTAAGATTTCATAAAAAGGTAACCTGACAATGAGGGAAAAGAGGTGGGAAAGGATTCTAGCATGCATGTGTCAACAGAGAATAACTCACTGCCCACTTCTCAACCTTGAGATATGTATACTTGATATTAAAAATCAACACTTACCCTCAGGGATTAACAATCTGGGTTATAAAATAAAACAATGTTGCTACTAATGCTGCTGCTGCTGCTGCTAAGTCGCTTCAGTTGTGTCTGACTCTGTGCGACCCTTAGACGGCAGCCTACCAGGCTCCGCCGTTCCTGGGATTCTCCAGGCAAGAATACTGGAGTGGGCTGCCATTTCCTTCTACTAATGTTAAGGACAGCTAAACTGAGAAAAGGGGCAGATGAGTTTGAGCTGGAGATAAGAAATGGCTGTCACCTCCCTCCCTGCAGCCGGCTCCCTTTTAAAGGAAACTCCCACGCGCTCTTCTCAACATCTGCTCCTCCAGCCCAGCAAAGCAGGCAGAAGACCACATGGCACCAGTCTCCAGGTAGAAGCGTGCGGTCAGGACGGACACCACCTACAGGGGCCAGTCTCTTTCCTTGATTTGTGGTGAGACCCCAGTCAGTCTCCCCTGGCTGCCTGGACCGTCAGATCAGGCCTGTGGGCAGCAGTGGCTGAACCACATGCAAGTGCAGCAAAGAAAGGCTCTTTGAAGAGCCAGTGAGAAGGCCCATGAGAGCGAGAGGCAGAAAAGGGGAGGAACGCAGAAATGAGAAGCAGCCTGGGGCAGCATCTAAGGAAGAAGAGCTGCTTTGGTTACTGACGGCCTCATGCTTTCACTCCCAGGAGACTGAGGTGTGCTTTCCTACATTTGGGCTGTTTTCCTGCATTATCCAGGAACACAAGCTTTTACTTAAACTTGTTGAGGTGGGGGCTAGTCTTTGCAACCAAATCCAGTCCTAAAACAAGACAGAGAGGAAAATGGAAGAATGTCTTGAGATCAGATGAGAATGTGAACAAAGACATGATGGTAGAAAAAAGAATGTGACAGAGGAGAACACAGGAGAGGAAAATGGAAAATTAGAATGGATGATCTAAAATGTAAGCCAGCTTATAAAAGGCTTACAACCAGAGAGAGAAACATGGCATTTATCACCCCCAGGGTTCTTTAAAGGTCCTAGAGCAGAGATGTTATCACAGAGTGGTATTTTAGGATGATCATTTTGTCAGTGCTCTGCACAAAGGAGAAACCCTGAAGTCAGAGGACTGATCAGAAACTTAGAATCAATGGAAAAGAGACAGATTGGAAGTTCATTTTTAAAGAAAAAAATGACAAAGGAGACTACTGCGAAATACGTCAACTTAAGTGTAATGGTATATGCCCCACACCAGCTGAGAAAGGAACTTAAACTCTACATATGTAGCTATCAAATACTGAAAACAAAACTCATTTAAGCAAATATCATACTGAGAAAACATGCAAACAATTTATACTGGCCATATGCTTAGGTGTATAACATCATGCTTAATAGATAATGCAAAGTATTCTACATGTTATATAGCATGGTAGCTGTAATGATAGTATTATGCTTAAAGCTGGCTGAACAAGCACTGGTAAGAACACTTCATTAAAAAGAGCCATGCAATAGCTTCAAGACGCAAACCTTCCAGAATACAATTTACCTATAGTGGAGCATGAAACTGGCTGTGCATTGCTATCACTTGTTGAAGTTTCTCTTCCTTGGCTCTTCTACAGTGGCAAATCTAGAAGATAAATTATTTAAATACTAGTCACTTCTCCAATAATCTTCCTACAACTAGCTACATTATGACAGAATTCTAAGTAAGAATCTTTTAACTTGTTGACATTAAATTGTGGATGTCTAAGGTGGCACAGAATTTAAGAATCCAAAAAAAAAAATTTGTTTGGAAGATAATCTTTGTAAACCACTAGAATGTAAAACACACTCTGATCCTTTATACCAGTTCTGATTATATAATTTCAAATATCTGTGTTTTAAAAATACGAAAATAAATCCTACTGTTTTTACCCTGGAAGCTTAACAAATAAAAACCTCAAGATACAGTTATGAAGTACCAAAAAAAAAAAAAAAAAAAAAAGGACTAGAAATGAATGCCTCATTAAAGCTATAGTCAGTAATGTCCCTGAACTTCAATTTTCTCTTATGGAAAACAGGAATAATAAAATCTGGCCCACTTTCCTTTACAGTAGCATATAATTGTATAAAGGTTATAAATAACTGTGATGTTTCAGAGAAATTAGGTAAATACATAGGACTCTCTCAAAGAATAAGATACTGCTAAGCAGACTTCAAAATCTTTTCTTTAAATATAATGGAAATACTAGAACAGAAACTATCCCCAGAATGTTCTCAAGTAATATTAAAACACAAAAATTAAAAAAAAATTCCATAGGGAATTCCCTGGTGATCTAGTAGGAAGGACTTTGCACTTTCATGGCAGTGGCCTGGGTTCAATCCCTGAGTGCGGAATGAAGATCCCACAAGCCATGCAGTGTGGACAATAAATAAATGAAAAAAACTTTTTTTTTTTTAAAGTTATTCTCCTAAATTTTAAACAGCTTATGAAACAGGTTATTCAGGAGTATATCACAACTACTAAGACTAGACTGGAGATCCACATAAAAGCATTACATAATTAAAAAATAAAACAAGGAAAAAAATTCTCTAAAGTTCAAAGCAAATGGAAATAAATGAACCTGTTTTTCCCCCTAAGTTATACTGTCATCCAAAAAAGCTTCATTAAAGACTTTAAGAAATATTATTTGACTACTAAGACTAGAGTAGACTTGAGCTATCGTTTCTGAAACCGAACTGTTACATGATTTACATGCTTGTGTACTCACAACAAGCAGGTTTAAAGTGATAGTAGCAAGTTGCTATCATTCTCAGAGGCTCTTCAGTTTCCTCTCATGGCACTCAAAACTCCAGCTCAGTAACATGCTAAGATTTTATTTTCATTCATGAATATATATAAGTAATTTGATATTACGCTGTCACTTGTCCTCAACCGAAGAATATTACATACTGTTCTCTTTTCCATGAAGCTACTGAGAAAATCATCTATATCCGTTTTTCCCTCCAAGAAATCTTCTGCAATATTATCAGATTCTTCCTCAGCTTCATGTGCAGCTACTTTTAATCTTGCCTGTAGAGCACTTGCACTACAGCTCTGAAAAAGAAAATCAAGAAAGAAAATCATTAATTTCTAATGCTCTGAAAAACTGCTTAGTGGGAAGGGAAAATGGGGTAGAAGTTAAATAGCAGTGATATTGGGGCATCACTGTCTCACTCCTAACATTAAAATGATCCTGGAAATGTTGAGTCATTAACTGTGATGTTTGCTTTTGGTTTCTAGTATTCTTTATTAAATTAAGGAATTAGTTTATTAAGTTTGTCTAAGGAATGATGCTGATTATTGGGAAAAGCCTCTTCATCTAGTAAGCTGTAAAGTGCCTCCAAAAGTATTTCAATTGATTCTCCCAGATCTTCTGGCTAAGAGAGAGGGAGGACTCCTTACGTGCGATTCCTGACTCTGACACTTTCCATTTGTATGACCTCAGGGATGTTATTTAATATCCATGTGCCTCAGTTTCTTCATCTGTAAAATGGAAAAATAGTAACAATACCTACCCTCATAGGTTTTTGTGTGGAATAATGGGCAACATATGCAACGAGCTTAGTGCAATGCAAAAGATATAACAATTGCACAATGTCAGCAACTGGTTGGATCAAGTAATCTTAAAAATCTCTCATATTACCCTCTGATTCCAGTGCTCCTTAAGGCAATGAAATTATATTCCAGGACAAAGATCTAGAGTACCATATGCCTTTTAATAGCCAAACAGGAACATAATAGCCAAAAATACATCAATAAACAGTCAAATCTTCCCTTGGAAAAACTGATGGGCCAGAACATCCCAAAGACTTTGGCACAAATGGAGGGAGACTACATGGTGAAGAAAGCAAGGAGACAATAGAGCAGACTTAGAGAATGAACTTACAGTTACTAGGCAGGAAGGATGGGGGAAAGGGGCAGGTAGGGAGTTTGAGATCAACATGTGTACACTGCTGCATTTAAAATGGCTAACCAACAAGGACCTGCTGTGTAGCACATGGAAACTCTGCTCGATGTTACATGGCAGCAGGGATGGGAGGGGAGTTTTCGGGAGAATGGATATATGTATATGTACAGCTGAGTCCCTTTGCTGTTCACCGGAAACTATCACAACATTGTTAACTGGCTATACCCCAATACAAAATAAAAAGTTAAAAAGAATAATCATATTATATGAAATCTTTTATGAATTTATATTCTCTTTTACCATTTTTGTTTTTGCTGTTGTTTTATTTCTATTTTATGTTTTACTACTTTGGCTTCACTTCCTAGAATTCCTGATTTTAAAGGAAACAGAATATTGTTAGTTATGATGTGGGTTGTTGATATATGAAGATTATGTCCTATTTAATTTTTAAAATGATTTCCCCCTTTTAATTAAAAATTCTTTTTTCAGAAATAAGGGTTGAATTTTAGAAAAAGCTTTTGATTTTTCACATAACTGGATTTCTATTATAAAGTTATTATTTGTGCTGAATTATACTTTGTACTTTCTGTATGTTATATTTTCCAATTTGCTAACTTCTTGTTTAAGATAGCTGTATACAGGCTTGCAAGTGAGTCTAAAGTTAAAATTTTTCTTTTTAACTTTTATTAGAAGAGTTAAATTGGCTTTATAATAACTCTCCCAGAACAGTTATTTATGGGGCTTTTTATATTTCTCTGTTTTGGAACCAAATGCTCTTGCATGAGCACAAATGACTGGTAATGGCTCATAAAACTGGAGCAGAGCTGTCCATCTGCATAACTCAAGGCTATTTATCATGCCTTATAAACTCAAATGCCTAATAAATGCTTTCTGATAATAATACATTTAAGAATGTGGCACGTGCATATTAAGAGTAAAAATTGTAGTCCACTTCCGGCTTAGCCATGGCAGCTAACTACCACTAACCCGTTGTAGCTGCTTCCTCCAGAGCTTGTGGACAAGTATATAGGATCAAGAATTCACACTGAGATGAAGAGTGATGAGGAGATTGTTGGTATACTTCTGGGATTTGGTGACTTTGTCAATATGGTACAGGAAGATGTCACTGAATTTGAAATCATACCAGAAGGAAGAATTAAGAAATTAGATCAAATTTGCTAAGTGGAAATAACATAACAATGCTGGTTCCTGGAGGACAAGGCCCTGAAATATGAATGGATTTCCTCGACTTATGCTAGATTCTGTTTTGTCTTATAATGACACAAAAGGTTTTTTTTTAGCCTTTTTTTTTTTTTTTTAGCTTTTTAATGAAGTTTGTGTTCTGTGAAGTCAAGTTTCCCATTAAAGGGAAATGCTTTGAGGATGCATTGTAAATGCCCATTTTTATAAGTTAATCAAGATTATATTGAGAAAAGAATGGTTTGTTCTTTGAAGACAAAAATAAACATGTTTTTATTAACTATCAAAAGAAAAAAAAAAAGAGTAAAATTCTTATGGTAAAAGAAAACAGCTCAACAATCTTACCTCACTAAGTTCATGCTGCCTTTGCATCTTCTTTTCAAAAGTTGATTTCATTTGTGTAAGTAATTCATACTAAAAGAGAAAATTAAGATGCTGTTTCATTCTACTTTAAAATTATATGGACTTCTTAAAAATGATAACTAACTCGTACCTTATCTAAAACAGTTTGCCTTTTGGCTTCCAAGCTGGGCTCCAAAAGGAGATTTTTTCCTGTAAGATAAATTCTAGTTTATTTCTAGATAAAGATGACATATTTCTTAGGAAATTTAAAAAGTAAAGACAGACATACTTGCTAGTTCCTCAATACTTTTTACTAGGTCATCCTTGTCAGTAATAATTTGTTTTAGTTGAGGCAAAGTCACAAACTGCTCGAGCAATACATCCTCTTGCTCATTCATATCTGTAAGTTGTGACACACTAGAGACACAATGGAAGAAAATATGTTAATGAATATCGGCTATCTAGTTTTTCTCCATGACGATAAATACTCAGTTTTTCAGCTTTTTTCAGCTGACAGAGTTCTACATCATCTTTGACATGTATTTTTATACATAAACAGAAGAAGGCAAACTGTAACCTTAAAAGCAAATAAAACACCAAACACAATGGAACAAAAAGTAGTCTAAACACAGTATCAAGACGATTTAGCTAATAGGCATGTGGCTATCACAATAAATGATAGAGGTATATGTGTCTAAGTACATGTATTCATAAAAATGTTTTTACAAAACAATGGTGGAAGGGTAATCCCAAAACAAAAATCAATATCCACAGAGTGTAAGAGGGAATTGGAAGGATGGGGTATGCAGCAAGCTAAAGCTTTTGAGCGTCTTTCAGTTTTAACTAGAGATCCACACAAAAGCATTAAATAATTTAAAAATAAAATTAAACAAGGAAAAAAAGTCTCTAAAGTTCAAAGCAAGAGGAAATAAATGAACCTGTTTTTTTTCTAAGTTATATTGTCACCCAAAAAAGTTTCATTAAAAAGCCTTTAAAAAATAATATTTGGCTGTACATCTCTGATGAAATATATCCTAAAGACAAATGAAGTGTAAAAAACTAAAGAAATAAAAACTTACTCTGCTTTCAATAACTATTATTGATACTGTTATCTTATTGGAATTGTTATTTTGAAAAAGAATAAGTTCCCTTCAGAAAAATAGTTGACTTTAGGTCAGGGAAAAATACTGTTCACGATGAACCCATGGCATCTTTGTTTTGCCAAAGTTCCCTACTGACTAAAGATGGAACTGTTTAAATATCAAAAAAGAGAAAAGGAAAGAAAAAAGATAGTAATGGATTGAAATATTTCAAATATTTTTAAAAGTTTTATGAGTTTAATTCTGACCTATACCCATACTTCCTGAAAAAAGCTGGAGGAAGGTTAGCAAAGAGGTTTCACCTTTTTGTATTGACATTTTCATAATAATTTTTTTAAAAAGGAAGAAAGGAAAGAGAGAATCCTTTATAACATGGCAACAATAATAATACCTGTTTTCTGGGGTGGCTGTAAGCATCACACTCCATGCAACTGCTTTATAACATGTATGTGGTATTTGTAAATTTCATTAATTAACATTATTAGCACAAAATAATAAGTGACTATTTTGTTAAAATGATTGTAAAACACTGGGTCAAACAAAGTTAAACTTCTTTTAACTACAGGATTTCTCATGAGTATTTGGCTGTACATCCCTGGTGGGATATATACTAAAGACAAGAACAACTGCAAACATTTTAAATAGCATTCAGTAGTCTCATTGATAATAGTCTCATGACTACTGTAAACCTTCAAGAGTGGTATAAAGAATGCAACTTCACAAGCTTGAGTGGCCACAGAACATTTTTTTCATGGAGCCTCTTAGGGAAACAGTGTCTCATGAAAAATGATACCTTAAACTTGAATATTCAACTTTTCTGCCATAAATCTGAATAAAATATGGCTTTGTAAAAACACTTTTCTATTACTTTATGAGAAGTTTAATCTATTCAGAAATAATTTTCACAAGAAGGTAAGCCACACAAGAGAAGGGACACCGTTATCCTGGTAACTGTTAAAGCATTCCCAGGATCTAAAGAAATTCCTGGATACAGACTAGAAAGTCAATAAATATGAACTGCAAGACATACCACAGATTCACAAAACTTTCCACTTCCCACTAAGATATAGGAATAGTGATGACATGAAAATGATGTGTGCATTTACAAATTAAATAGACAACAAACACCAATGTTACTGTCCAAGTTTTTTTACCTTAGTTCTGAGAGTTCTGGAAATGTATCAGGAATATCGGGCATCTTGTAACCAAAACCATTTTGGCTTATCTAAAGAGAGATTTAAATAGTGCTAAGTTTTAGCCATCTTTTTGACTATTCTTATCTGGTTATAAAAGTAACTTTCAATGTACTGCATCCCATAACTATTTTCATTATCACACATCCTCTTGGCACTCCACACTGTCCTTACCCTCCCATCCTTTTTTCATTCTGTCTTTTTCAGTGTATCTTTATACATATAGGGTTATTGGCTTTTTTTTTTTTTTTGATGAGGAAGGATCATGCGACTACCTGTGGTTATAAAATAAATCTCCAATTGTGAGATATCTGTGACAAATGTGGAGAATTATATGCGTGTTTCATTGATGTATGTGATATGTCTGTCTCAAGCCAAAGGCATTACATTTAGAAAAATTACTAATTTGGCGAAAAGTCTCAAGAGTTACCTAAGTAACTTCTTTGAGACAGTAGGGAAGATAAGGAATAGAGTATACATTGTCTGAATATATAGGTCACATTTTAAAATCAAGGACCCATGAAAAGTTCTCTTTTACTAAGGGTTAAAAATAAAGGCCTTTAAATCCCCTTAATATGTTTAATGGTCAGTCTTTCCCTCAGTAATATCCCTTGTGGCAGCAGTTACCAGCTTAATTTAAGAACACAGTTTTTTAAACCAATGAGACACTGGTTTAAATGTCCTTAGTACCCTAGGGCAGACCTTCCATAACCCGATACGTGCTTCTCCTACATAATCCTTCTTGTGTCTTTGCCTGCGTTCTGTATGAAACCTGAGGGTTCTGTAACAGGCGGCTTCACAAATGTGCCAACTGGTTTATGCTTCCACATTTTTGTCAGAGCTGTTACCTCTTAGAATTACCTGACACCTTATCATCCTGGCAAATTCATTACCATCTATCAAAATGTGGCCTCAAGTATGAGTTCATTCATTCATCCGCCTCATTTTAAATGAGCACCTACTGTATGTATCAGGCATGCTTTGAGGCACCAAGAATAAAGTGGTATAAAAAAAAGAATCTCATCTTATATAAAGGTTATCTTTCTAGCTCTACAGTGGTCCCTGGGAGCACTGACTATACCCTCAACTGTGTCTTCATAGTAACTCTAGACTAACATTTCTACTTACAGTTACTTATTTGATGGTTACCTCTTTGACACGGTTCCTTAAGTTGAAGATGTGACTAAATTTTTTAATCTTTTGTGCCATAGTGGTTGGCATGAGGAGGAATATGATGTTTGCTGACTGAGTATTTCAAGGGTACAAAATATAGATATCTGAAGATACCAACCGGTGTTGAAGTGTCTGTTGTGGGAACGGGCAATGGCAGATTTGAAAGGACACCAAATGAAGGAGCAGCGGGTTTGGCGGTTGTATAACTTGTTGTTGAAGAAGAAACAGTGTCAGCAACAGATAAAGAGCTGATAGTCCTGTTTGCTTCTTGTGGGGGATACGGAGGAAGAAATGGGAAACCCTGAGAAGCATAAGGAGGCATCCCACCTGGGTTACTGTACAGGCTAAAGAGAAAGAGGAAAAACATGCGATTAGATTTTAGGAGTAAATTTCTAAAATTGTTCCTTAACTGTCCTAAATAACAATTGTTATGCAGTATAGATGGAATTTGTTTATGGCAGGTGCCACTAGTTTTTATAATTATATAAGTAAATTAGATATCATATAAATTGAAACAATAAGAACACCCCTTAAAAAGAATATTTTGATTTCTTTCAATGAAAAATAAATATGTTTTAGAAACATAAGTTCAACTGGTCACAGCTGAAGTGAATAGAAAGGCCATATTGAGTTTTGAGCATTCTACTGGCATCAATGAATATTTTCAGAGAAGAAATGCAGAACACTTAATCCATGAAACTTGTTCAAATAGCAATTGTTTAGTAGCTTTCACTATATTTGGCAAAATCTGACTGAAAGTCAAGACTGCTTTTCTAGAAAATTTCAAAGAAAAATTAATTGTATAGATGAGTTGCTAAAAATGCTCAACTATAAAAAAAAGATGCATAAACACCTCAGATAGGCTGGGACCTCAAAACTGAGACCTTTTATTGGATGGAGTGCCTGCACCTGGACAAATGTCTCCTTGAGCAATAGAATACAAACTTTAAGGGACTAAAAACAACCAAATGCATGGCAGTCAGGGTAATTATGAATAATATTACAAAATTATGAATGTCACAAAAAGGCCACAAACCAACAGCCACTTCTGAGGTACCTGGGGCAAAAGCAGAGTACTATGCATGACCCCTGTACACAGCAACACCATGGGGTGGGCAGGCCAGCTGGACCATCCCTTCTGCCCAACCACAAGCCGCCCCTACCCTTACTTCATGTGAGGAACCAGCCTGCTCTCAGAGAGCAAGCAAAGGTACCCTGCTTCTTGAGGTCACTCCCTTGTGCTGCAGCACAAGTCCCAGGAAAGCCTTGCCTGAATTTTTTTTTTTTAAAGATGCATGTAAAAACCACGCATATATATTAGAAAAAGTGGCACAGCAGTAGGCACTCAAGATAAAATCAGAAAATAAATTTTTGCAGGATGATAAATATAGGGTTCTGATTCAAGATGGTGACATAGGAAGATCCTGGATTCACCTTCTCCCACAGAAACTTAATCAACAGCTATATATGGAACAATTTCCTCTAAAACAAAAAAAAAACCCTCCAAAGTATCTGAGCAGATCAGGCAAACAAGAAAATGACATCTAAGCTGGTAGGAGATATTGAGACACAATCTCACGGTAAAACCCACCCTCAGGAAGAGGACCCACAACCTGGAGAAAACTCAAAACCCAGAGCTTTTCCCTGGAGGGTTAAGGGTTGAGTTTGAACCTGAGAGACAAAAACCCAAAACATCTAGCTCTGAAGACAAAAGAGCTCACATCCCAGAAAGCCACAAGGCACAGTAAACTAAGAACAGCTCTCAAAGGACTCGGAGGCTCAGACTTCCCTGGCTCAGGGCCCAGTGCATTAGAGGACCCCACTTACTGTGACAGGGCTCATCTGCCCATCTTTTATTTTTTTTTTTTCATTTATTCTTATTAGTTGGAGGCTGATTACTTTACAATATTGTAGTGGTTTTTGCCATACATTAACATGAATCAGCCATGGATTTACATGTGTTCCCCCTCCTGATCCCCCTTCCTGCCTCCCTCCCCATCCCATCCCTCTGGGTCTTCCCAGTGCACCAGCCCTGAGCACTTGTCTCATGCATCCAACCTGGGCTGGTGATCTGTTTCACCCTTGATAGTATACTTGTTTCAATGCTATTCTCTCAGAACATCCCACCCTCACCTTCTCCCACAGAGTCTAAAAGTCTGTTCTGTACATCTGTGTCTCTTCTTCTGTTTTGCATATAGGGTTATCGTTACCATCTTTTTAAATTCCACATATATGCATTAGTATACTGTACTGGTGTTTATCTTTCTGGCTTACTTCACTCTGTATAATGGGCTCCAGTTTCATCCATCTCATTAGAACTGACTCAAATGAATTCTTTTTAATGGCTGAGTAATATTCCATTGTGTATATGTACCTCATCTGCCCTCTGCCCATCTTAAAGCATCAACCCGAGGGGGTAGGCGTCTAACTTAACAACATCTAGGCTAATCCCTATACAGTCTGAGGACGGGATTGTTCACCAAAAAGACCAAGTGACAGAAAGGTGGAACTTTTAGCCCCAACCATTGATCTCAGGGAAGAGGGGGGCTGCTGATCAAACTCTACAAAATCTCTTGAACAAGAAGACAAGCGCCCTGCTGGTGAATGCATCCATAGTCTATGAGGACAGAAGCTGCTGTGCTCAGGGCTCTCCTAGACAGTGCCCTGCCCTAGGTACCTCTTCATCTGGCTATTCATCTGTATCCTTTATAACCAACCACTAAACATATGTAAATTTATTTTTGGAGTTTCATGAGCCATTTAAATTAATCAAAATGGGGGTGGGGAGGGAATCCATGGGAACCTCTGATTTATAGCCAGTCAGTCAGAAGCACAGGAACCATCTATGGATTTTCCATTGGTATGTGAAATGGAGCAGTCTGTGAGACTGAGTCCTTCATCTGTGGATATGACCCCATCTCCAGGTGGACAGCATGTCCAATTTGTAGGGAACACAGTGTTTGGTGAGAACTGGAGAATTACTTGGTGGTATTGGGAAAAAATACATATTATTAAAATGTTCCAAAATATATCTAGCTTAATTTTTTAAATGGGAGTGCTACTGTTTTTAACATAATTTAATGTCATATTTAATGACAAGTTAACAAAAATTGGAATTGTTTGGAAGAAAACATTTGTCATAAATTTTGAAATTATAATACTGAAGTTTATACAGAAAAATAAATAAGAATATAAAGAAAAGAACCTGAGAAAAAAGAGGGTAAAGAGAGTTTAAGCCTGGCATTTAGCAAAATCCAATAGAAAACCTTAATTTTAAAAAACTCTTTTTTAAAGGAAAACATTGGCAATGGATAGGAAGATCAATGGAACTGAATACAAAATCCAGAAAATTCCCAAGCATATATAGCAATTAGGATATAATAAAACAAGATTTCAAATCAGGTTAAAAAAAAAAGGTCAATAAATAGCATTGCGACATCTGGAAAAAATTAAATTGAAGCCAGATCCTCATAATAATAATAAAAGAGAAACCAAATGGAACAAATTAAAATAGAAAACTTTTTTCTTTAAAAAAAAAATCTTAAAGAACTGGAAGATATCACGGAAATTAAAACTTTGGGGTGGGAAAGGACTTTCTGTGGTCCCAAATTCAAAAGTCCTATGAGAAAATGATAAATCCCCTGACATAAAAAAACAAACAACAACAAAACTCTATATGACAAAGCCTATTATAAATAAAGACAAATAAACTGGGGGAAAACATTTGAAACTCATGTCACAGGAAAATGGTTAATTTTTCTAATATATACAAAAAGAACTTCTACACACTGATAAGACTAACAACCCACTAGCAAAATACAGAATCAGATAGAATACACAAGTTCAAAAAAAGAGGAAAAAAAAATCTGTAAATCATAGGAAAAGATTCAACTTCACTGTAAGATAAAACAAATTAAGTTATATTAACACATCATTTTCCACTTAAAAATCAGCAAAGATCCCTTTTGATAAGTTACCATGTCAGCAAAGGGAATAAGTATTGTGTACAGGAGTAGAAACTGGCACAACTTACTCCGTAGGGCAATTCTGCAGTATTAGTCAAGCTTACAAATACGTACACCACTTTGAGAACATATCCAACAAAATACTTACAGCTGGGTAAAATGTTTTTAATGTTATTCATTGCATCACTGAGGGCAAAGAAGGGTTGGCCTTTTATGCAAGATTGGAAACAATAAAAATTCCATTAATAGGAGTCTTAAGTTATGTTGTGTCCATAAAACAAGTACTTTGTGGCCATGAAGAAGAATGAGGAAGTGTTTAAGTACCAATATGGAAAGCTCCCTGAACCATACCGCTAGTGAGATGGAAAAAAAAAAAAAAAAAAAAGCAAGGGAATAGTATGCTGTCACTTGTGTAAAAAAAGGAGGGAATAAAATACTGCATGTACATATTTCTTTGTATATACATAAAATATCTCAGGAGTTCTATACATATACACTCAAATAACCAACTTTGGATACCAAAGAGAAGAAAAAGTGAATTGCAAGAGAAAAAAATGGAAGGGAACTTTTCACCCCACATCCCTTTGTATTTTTAAAATTTTAAGCCAAGTGAATATATGATTGAAAAAAATAAGTTATAAAAATTTTCTAATAAGTTTGTTTATTTCAAAGTATGGCTCATCTTAATCTTAGAGCTTTAAAAGTATATTAATAACATGTATGTAAATATAAAATGTTATTTAGAAAGAATATGATCAACACGAGAGTGTTTCTACTATCCTTGAAATAAAGTCTTAATAATTCTGAACAAAACCGTATTACAGGTACAACCTATAATGTAATCTAAGAAATGGAGCAAACTTGCTTTTTAAACAATGTGTACTGAATCACAGAACTTATTTGATATGGGAACAAATAAATTTGTTGGCTTATGTTTTCAAATAAGGTGAATGAGATATATTTAGCCCCATCCTAGAAGAAAACAGTAAATCCTGTTTTTAGATAAAGAATATCAGAGAGGCTTCTGACTCGAGGACAAAGACACAGGAGCACAAAGTGACGGCTGAGTCTGAGATTCCTATCGAATGGGATAACCTAGCCCAAGATGATTTCCAGGCAGTATAAAAATGCGACCCGATTTTTGAACAAGAAGTTCTTGCAAATTAAGTAAAAGAACTGGGCAGATAAGGCAAGAAATATTACAGGAAGAGGAAATGAAGACTGTCAGAAATTACAGCATTATGCAATTTCAGAATATTGAACACAAAAAGTTACAAAGGATCAGAAATCAAAATGGCACTGGACACCTTAGGAATAGAGGAATGCTTTCAAAATTCCCAGTGGAAACCACTTCAACTATGACGTGTGAAGGTGTTATTAAAGATATTTGCAGGTTAAAAAAAAGAAATCTCAAAATTATTCTCCCAGCCATCTTGTGGCATACTGTACTTTCCAAAAATGGTCACAGCACTATTTCTGGTCCCATGTGCTCTCCTAGGGGGGTTCCCAGATGACTCAGTGATAAAAGAATCTGCCTGAAAGGGCAGGAGACACAGGAGACACAGCTTCGACCCCTGGGTCCAGAATATTCCCTGGAGGAGGAAATGGCAACCCACTCCAGTTTTCCTGCCTGGAGAATCCCTTGGACAGAGAAGCCTGGCAGACTACAGTCCATGGGGCCACAAAGAGCTGGACATGACTGAGTGACTGAGCACGCACACCCGATCTTCTAGAACCTCACCATTCCACCATTAAAAGGAAAAGCCTATTTTCTTCCCCTCAAATTGGATCAGGACTCCATGACTGCCTCAACACACTGAATGAAGCAGAAGTGACACTGGGTGACTTCAGCAGCTAGGCCAGAGGAGATGAATATGACTTTCTCATTAACTGTTGCATGGTATTCACCCCAGAAGCCCAGCCATGGTGGTGTGAGGAAGCCCAGGCTGCATCTAGGTATTCCAACTGACCTCCCCAGGTAAAAGCTTCTGATGAGAGCTTGCTGATGGTGAGTAGAGCAGAGAAGAGCTCTCTGATGAACCCTTCCTGGATTGAAGATTAATGAGCAAATAAATGTGTCTACTGTTTAAAGTTGATGCCAAAGGTGGAGCACAAACAAGCTCTATTAGTACCTAACCAAACTGCAGATTCACAGGGAAAATAAATGCTGTCATTATTTCAACCACAAGTTTTAGGATAAACTGTTACTCATCCTTAGTAACTTGAACACACCTTTACTTAGAAAGCCACAGGGATTAAGCAAAGCAAGAAACTAGGAAATAGCCTGAGAAAGAAAAAAACACAGGATGCAGGAAAAGGAGAATCCCATACAGGAGCATGGGAAAGGGAAATCGCAGGATGGGAGGTGGACAGCAGTTGTACAGTAATTCAGAATGGAGGGGAAAATGGAGCAATATTTGCAAGGAAAAGATACTGGAACCTCGAGATTAGGTGACAAGCTTCATGATGTGAAAAAATTATTTGAATGATATTTCTCAGAGCTGCTGAAAGAGGTGGGAAATTGAGGTAATTATTAACTCCAGAGAAAAGCAAAAAGTTATACCTTAAAGGAAATGTAATCATTATAAACTACTTGGCTCAGCAGGAGAGAATATTCTGAGAGTCAATGTAATGAAAGTACTAAACACAAACTTAAGTAAAAGTCATAATTTCACAGAGGATGAGGGAAAAAAAAGCTATATGAAAGATAACTAAAACCTTCATCAATCGTGATAGGAAGTCAACAGACAGTATCTAAAATCAAAGAATCAACAGACAGCAGTATCTATAATATTATTCAGAAAGATGAAGGTAAATATAGACAAGCAGCTAAAAAAGAAAACCCAGTTGCCTCTGAAAAGTATGAATGTATCTGCATGTGAAGGTGAGGATGTGGAAAGCAGACTGCCTTTTAACCCTATTTGAATTTTTAAGCTATGTTTTGATTACTTACATCAAAAGTAAATAAATATGTACACAAACTTTTGTTACAAACATACTTACTATGGGAATGCTGTTGAAGCAGGAGCTAAAACTGGAGGATTCTTCCAAAATTCATCCAATAGACTCTGAATAATTTTCCCAAGATCTGAATGCATTGTAAACTAAAAGTAACAGTAATACACAGTGATCAAAATCATTTTTGAAAAAATATTATATTTTCTCATTAGGATAATTTAACTGTAAAACTTAACCTTAAATCCACTTTTGCAAGTCAAGAATTAAATGAGAGGCAAAGGATATTATGTCAATTGAACATATTAGCAATCCACAACTTACTAAGGAAGCAATACCATGAATAAGGTTAAAAGTTTATTTAGTCAATAATGAAGCTGAAATATTTCCACACTTCACTACTGACAGTAATCTGAAGGTTCAAAGGTAAATGCTAAGTACACTGAAGTCATAGTCCTTCATGTTAGTGAATCATATACACATCCTAAAAAATGGAAGGCAAACTTGAATTTAACTACTATAAAAGATCTACTATGAACCCAAGTTTTAACATCAACAGGTCCTCACCACTGAAAAACAAAAACCCTCCAAATCAGGATTACCCATTAAGTATAGTGAACATTTTGAAATAAATCATACCATATACATACATTGCTTACTAATGGAGAGGTAACATACACTCCTTGTTTATCCACTAAGTGATGCCGTATTGGTGGATAAACACTGATCACTGGTTTTTCCTGAGGAAATTGTGGAGGAAGCAATCTGGCAAAAGTAGAACAGATTCAAAAACAAAAACAAAGACAACAAATGTTATATAATCGTAACTCTAAAACAAAGTTACTTAAAAGCAAATTAAATTTTCACACTTTCATTTAGATTAATTATTCAGTAATTAGTGCTCTCTTATGGTTGTTGAGTTGACTGAACCTATACAGAAAGACACACTTTGTCAACAAGACTATAATTAATTTGATATAGTAAAACCTTCTTAATGGGGAGTAAGGATAATGTGAATTACAGACTATTCTTCAAACTGGGCCAATTAATTGCTTTCAAACACATCACATTATACCAAACTATTCAAAATTTCAGCTAAAAATTAGACATTTTTATCAGGTGGACCATTTTATGCCAGTCTGGCTTTTTACTGAACCACAGGTCTGGGCATATAATTTTCTGGTGGCTTTCCTTCTTTTGAAATACTGCCAAGAAGTATTTCACTATACACTGAATTCTTAATGAGCAAGTAGATAAAATGAGATGCTCTAAGGCTCAGACACTGGAGCTGACACCATGCCTTGGTGCTATGCTGCTCTCTTCGAAATGTCTCAATTAACACATCTCTCCCTACTTTGAGGTCAGTCCTATAGTTTCAGGTAACTAAGTTCAAAATATCAAAAGGAAAACGAGTAAAAATCTTAACCCTTTCAGAACTACTGCAAATTTGAAATGAGGGAGTGAAGTCTTTAACAATGCACTTTTACTGGACAATGGAACCTTCCAACTCTCTAAAATCTAGATGAATATATCCTTTTAAACTGCCACTCTGTTCCCCTCCTGGCTCAGGGAATTATTTGTTGGCACCATTGTCAAGAGGGAAACTAGGTCTTTGTTGGCTTCTCCTACTTAGCTCTACCAGGGCATGTGATGAGAGAAAAAACTACTTCAGGTATATAGTTTACGCTCTTAAACTATTTTGGAAAAGAGGCAATGAACGGCCTTTGGAGCCCAGAAAACCCAGAAACAGTCTGGGTTTCTCTCCTGACTACTGTATTCACTACCTACTTGTGTATATTTTATTTTAGTTTTCAGGGCTGCTGTGACAATTTATAAAGCTCCCATATATCGAGATAACACAGCGTAATGGTTGGCACTGCTATATATTCACGCTTTAATTTCCACTCATTCAACTAGGATTTAATATGGGATCCCACGTGAAGGTACCTCGCTAGGCAATGAGGATCTGACAATGAACAAGCATAGTTTCCATCTTCAAGTTAAGTGCATTTTTACTGTACCTCACTCAAACACTCACTTGACCAGCCAGCCACCTAATGCAATCTGAGGTAATAATAATTCTTTCATGTTGAAATCTAATAAATGCACTATGGCTAAATGAGTACTAGCAATCACTTTCCCCAAACTTTCCTCTTTATTACTTAATAACATCATGATTATATTTTTTACTTCTAATTCTTTTTTTTTCTTTAAAAATAATCGGTAGATCAAATTCAACTCTGAACTTGCTGGTTGATGTATGATATTGGTTGCTGAAAACTAGAATATTTTAACTTGTTTCTGATGTAAAGGTGATTGTTCCTCTAACGGTTTCTGCACACGATCGCTTCCATGGTTGTTGTCATGCTCACTCTTTCAGCCTGCCTCCAGCTAAGAGTTTAGTGCAAATCAATAAAAACAATTACATCTTTGTATTCCATTTCCTCTTTCATAGTTTCTTACCACAATCTATTACAATGACATAAACCTTTTCATTTCACAGAATTGTGTAAGTTTAATAAACTTTAGATACTAGAAAATGAAATAAATTCACTTTTAAACAGTTTACTTCTGACAGTAGCTAAGAAACAAAATGATAAAAAGATTTTTCAAAGTCCTATTATATGAAAAAATAGGATTCAATTCTACTCACATGTTAATGTTAATTGTCAGGTTATTTACAGTGAAAGGCAACCTGTATTCCACATCTTTCTGTATTTCAGCTATACTGTAGGAAAAAAATTGAGAAAAAAATTTATCCAAAGTTATAAAAACCATTAATGTTAAAAGCAAACATTAAAATTTGTAGAAGTCTACTAAAACTACTTCATTTTAATCACAGAATCTAGAGAGCCAATATAACTTGTATACTGACGGCAAAATGACCATAGAAAAGATGATCAAATAAGCAGGCAATACTATTCTGAGATACTGTCAGGGGGTTGCTAAGAGATGGAGTTAAGCTGGTGAGGTAAAGAGGCAAAGAAAAACCCTTGTATTGGTGCTACACTGATTCCTATCGCTTTATCTAATTTCTCACTGTGCAGTGCGCCGTGCTTAGTCACTCAGTCGTGTCTGACTCTGTGACCCCACGACTGTAGCCTGCCAGGCTCCTCTGTCCGTGGGGATTCTCCAGGCAAGAGTACTAGAGCAGGTTGTCATGCCCTCTTCCGGGGGATCTTCCCAACGCAAGGATCAAATCCAGTCTCCCGTATTGCAGGTGGATTCTTTACTGTCTGAGCCACCAGGGAAGCAATTTATCATTAGTAGAAGCAACTGTGGGCATGAGTTTGAGCAAACTCCGGGAGATAAAAGAACTGGGAAGCCGGGCATGCTGCAGTCCATGGGGCTGGAAAGAGTTGGACACAACTTGACTTAGCAACTGAACAAGAAGAAGCAATTGCCAAGTCCTCTAGTTAAAACAGGTCAGCAAGAGAAGACCTACAATCCTGCCACTGCCAGCTGTATAGACAGGGCTTTCACAGTTTAAACTGAGAAGTCTGGATGAGATGTCTCCTACAGACTTATGATAGATAGAGATGGCTAGCTGCTTTTCAAAACCAAATATTCCCCTTCTTCCTAAATAAGAGAAGCCTGGTTTTATTCATAGCAGCAATGTTGTAGCTTTTCTTGTAGCAAGCTGTTGCTACAGGCTTAAGTTCCAGCCAATAAGACACAGGTAAGTTGTGAGGTGGAATTTCCAAAAACACATTTTAAAGGGCAACAAAAACTGGTATAGAGTCTATTTGCCCTTCCTGCCTGGCCCTGACAGACAAACTTCGAACAACCATATTGGACCAGGAGTGACCCTGAGAATCAGAGCCAAACACTAGGGAGAGCTCAGCAGACAGAAGTAGCTTGGGTCCTTAATGGCTATGGAATCAACAAACTGAATTTCTTGTATGCAAGAGAAAAAGAAACTTTTCTCATGTTACATTTATCAAGTTACTATTTGGGGAGTCTTCATTACTAACAGTTGAATATAATTGCCATCTAATAAAAGTTTCCTATACTTTAACATTTTACATTCAGAATTTTTATCTTATTAAAAAAATTTTTTTTTGGCCACGCCCACATAGCATGTGGGATCTTAAGCTTTCTGACCCAGGACTGAACCCACACCCCTTGTATTGGAAGCTTGGTATCTTAACCACTGGACCACCAGGCAAGTCCCCAGAATTTTGTTTTATTTTCCACTGCTGGCATGCAATTATTACAAGTATCACCTACCAACCAAATCTTGGTATCACCTACCAACCAAATCTTTTGGTGACTCACTTGGAATTCCAACCAACATGTATAATCTTTCCAAAGGGAAAAATGTTAAGTAGTATTAATGAGTTATGGTTGAAAGGAAGCCTGATATCCAAATAGACATGAGTCCTTTTTAAGCATGAATACTTTTAAAAGATATAGCAGTTACATAACTTATTTTTTGTTCTTTTGGTTGCTTAATTAGTATTGGAAGACCTGTCTTATTTTCCTCATTTTTGGGGGGACTCTTGACTTTTTTTGCCTTCTGATAAAAACCTAGCCGCACAAATATGTAAATTTCAGGTTGCCTGAAAGGTTCAAAAGTGCTGGGATGGAATTACAGAGAAATCATAGATGTCCCCTCTGACATCCCGTGGACTGAAGTTATGACTGAAGAAATAGTTGAGAAAACACTCAAGAAGATAATCAATATTAAGACTAACAATTTTTATGAAATTCTCTTTGGGGATCAGGTTCAGACCAGGATACTAAACAGTTTCCCAGTTGTATTGATATAAACACTGTGTAATCAATAAAATGGCTTAAGCTCTTTATTTCTGTTTTCTTAGATGTCAAAGGTGTCAATGACTCAGGGGAATACTGATCACAAAAGTATAAAAGCCAAGTAGAGCATTTAAGTGACTAAGAGCATAACCTCTTCAATTAGGCTTCCTGGGGTCAAATCCTTCCTCCACCATTTACT
Source organism: Cervus canadensis (assembly GCF_019320065.1). Taxonomy (NCBI): domain Eukaryota; kingdom Metazoa; phylum Chordata; class Mammalia; order Artiodactyla; family Cervidae; genus Cervus; species Cervus canadensis. The sequence continues at coordinate 18,483,722 of NC_057416.1, forward strand.
TCTGTGATCACAATCTGCCTAAGCCTTGGGGATGTTAAAAATACCCATCTTGCTAAAAGTGTTGTTAGATTAAGTGAGATAATGCAGGTAAAGCCCTTCCCACATAATACCATAATTGTTAAACATATTTTAGCATTATTAAGCAAGCATTTAAAATATATATTCAAGTTGGAGCCTGTCTAAATTTGTAGTACTAAAGTGTTAAGTCATTTTTTTCAGACACTGTCTTTTTATAGAAAACAAAGTGAATTTAATTAAAATAATTTTTGGCTAGAAGTGTTCAAATCATTGTCCCCATAATTATATTCTTGACATCTATTACATTTTTTGACAAATTTCCTCCACCAATGAGGTATCAAATAACTAAAGGTGAAAAGTGAAAGTGAAATTCTCTGAGTCATGTGTCCGACTCTTTGCAACCCCATGGACTGTAGTCTGCCAGGCTCCTCTGTCCATGGAATTCTCCAGGCAAGAATACTGGAGTGGGTTGCCATGCCCTTCTCCAGGGGTTTTCCTGACCCCGAAATTGAACCCAGGTTTCCTACATTGCAGGCAGATTCTTTACCATTTGAACCACCAGGGAAGTCAAAGGTAGATTTTGTAATATTAATGAGAACTGAATCATCATTAACAAATTCCAAAACAGGTTAGCCATGGCAACTGATGGGTTGAGGACATGCTGCCCCTAAATGTGGCACCTTGAATATTTTAAACTGAAGGAATATGAGAAAACAGCAGAAACAGGAAGGTTACTCTGACCTTCTCCCTCCTTATCTTTCTTTCTTAAAACAGAAAATAGATCATAAGACCTCATTAAGAGGTGCCCACCCTACACCAAGAGGAAAGGAGCATCTGAATCTCAGAAGACACAGGGACAGTGAAAGAACCTAAGAAGACGGGCTTGCTAAGTCATCCTTGTCCCCTGCCCCTCCCACTTACTACAATTATAAGCATGCTTCACTTTATTGTGCTTTACTGATACTGCTTTTCTTTTTTCTTTACAAATTGAAGGTCTGTGGCAACTCTGCATAGATAGAGCAAGACTACTGGTATCACTTTTCCAATAGCATTTGCTCACTTCATGTTTCTGTGTTACATACCGATAATTCTCACAATATTTCAAGTCCTCTACCAGCAAAAAGACTGCGACTTACTGAAAGCTCAACTGATGGTTAGTGTTTTTTAGCAATAAAGTATTTTTAATTAGAGTACATACACTGGTTTTTAGACATAGTGCTATTGCACACTTAATAAGCCACAGTATAATGTAAACCTAACTTTAATATATCCTGGGAAACCCAATAACTCATGTGACATGCTTCACTGCAGCACAGATCTTCCCTGGGGGCTCAGACAGTACAGAATCTGCCTGCATGTGGGAAACCTGGGTTGGATCCCTGGGTCGGGAAGATCCCCTGGAGAAGGAAATGGCAACCCACTCCAGTATTCTTGCCTGGAGAATACCAAGGACAGAGGAGCCTGGCTGGCTACATCCGTGGGGTCGCAAAGGTCGAAAAGGACAGGACTGAAGCGAATGAGCAGGCATGCACGCTGGCACTCAGCCGGCAATATCACTAAGACATGCTTTGTACTTCTTAACCCACCACATTCCTCCACAACTGTCATCACAACTTTCATCAAGCCCAGTGTAAAATACTCAGGTCCATTTCTTTGGATCTTCATTTCCTTTTGAAGATCTCCCTGATATGTAAAACTCACATCAAATTTGTGTACTTTTCTCCTACTAATCTTTAGTTGGTTTAATTTTCAGACCCAACCCTAAGAGCAACAGCATCAAGGAAAGCTTCTTCCTCCTCTACACTAGTTGCATTAGATAAAATGCAGATATTTGTTGTACTTAATTAAAACAAGAATCATTCCCCGAATCTTTATCACAAATTTGAATTTTTTGCTATTTCAAGTAACTTTTAAAAAACTTATTCCAAAAATAATTCTTTCTCATCAAGGAAAAAAAATTATTTTTCCAAATCAGCAAATGTTATTTTACAAGAGTTTTAAATGTCTACATAATGTTCTAATATATTGTTTAACCTATTCTGTACTATTAGATACTGAAACTAAGCAGGACCCTGGGGGTTCCTGGGCATGGAAGCCTTTCTAAGTCCCCATTTCTTGTTTGTAAGAATAGGCTCCAGTCTCCATGATCTTGAAAAGGCAAATTCAAACAGTTGCTAATTAGGGATGGGAGGAGACAAGGGAGGAGACTGCCCCCGACCTCACCCACTCCCAGGCCAGACTAAAGGCATGGGCATACCCTGCTCCTTATTAGCAACTCTGCCCTTGAACCTGCTGTAAAACTTTTCAACAAATCATCCCAGGTTGGGACACACAGCTTTTCAGGGCACAGGCCGGCTGTGTCTCCCTTTGCCTGGCAAAGTAATAAAGCTATTCTTTTCTATTTCAGCTAAAACTCTGTCTCTGAGATTTTATTCCGATTGATGCACAGAGGCTGAGTTTTCAGCATCAATATTTAGATTGTTTCCAAGTTTACTGCTATAAACCTTCTTACAGTCATATCTTTACACTGACAGGTAGTACTCTTTGGATGTAAACACACACCTGTAAAGTAATACTGTATCTCACCAGAGAAAATTTAAATAATCTTCCATTAATAATTTTATTCTCTAGGTTCTCTGAGAACAGTGAATTACTATGGTTTTATTTCAGCAACTCTGAGTCTGTTTTGGACTAAAGAAAGCTGAGACAGGTAACTCTGTCAGAATGTGTGGTTAACTGGCATCCACTATACTTTGACAGCCCTTAAAACTATACGCAAACAGACCTTGAAATGCAAGAGACACACTAGTTATGGTTGAGATCCCTTTCACAGAAGAATCACTTATCTCCTTACTTATATTTTGTGTAAACCTGGATTCTGTAACTAAGACTAGGTTCAAATGAACAGCTACCATACATCCAGCATCTCCCCAGGAACTGGAAACAGCGTGGTCCCTTTTGTTTTTTCAGTCATCAACTGACTGAAAAAGATCAAGACTCTGATTTCATCATTTCCCCTTGTTTAACTCAAGGAATGGTTTTTAGGTGAGCCTTTTTCGTAAAAGGTTTAGATGCTTAGATAAAGACAATTCCCTTAGACAATTTCCCTCTCCCATCTAAATCTCCAGGAAATACTGAAACTGACTTTTAAGAAGCAAATCTACAACAGTGCTGGAAAGTAAAGGGTTCCATACATAAACTGACAACAAACTCTGAGGAATCTTAGAAAGATAAAAGAAAAAGAAAGATGAGATTAAAGGAAAAGATAAGTGTTTAAGAAAATCAAATATAGGAACTAATGACAACCCCCAAACATAAGACCAATGCAAAGCTGAAGCCCTTGAACCAGGTCAAGGCAAACGTGGGTGTGGAAGGTGGGGAGGAGCCCCTCTCTGAGTAGACAGTGAGAAGAAGCCTGGAGCAGCAGGAAGTCAGAGCTCTCTCCCGGTGGTGTTCCAACCTGCTGCAGTCCTGTCGGCCCCAGAATTCCAAGGGGAGGGAGCCTCTAAGGTGACAGCACCTCAGGAAGCTCCTGACTCCCAGGTCGCCTCCATCCTCTAAAGACAACTACCAGCTTGCCCCACTAGAAAGCAAGTCATTCTTTACCCACCAACAGAGGCTGGCCAGGATACACAGAGCTAAAGACCTACAAAGAAGACTACCAGGAATCTTAAATATAGAGAAGGCTGGAACAAAACAAAAGCATTAGAGGCATGCACCAAACTCAACAAGCCCCAAACACAAAAACTCAAAGAAACAGAATTAGAGAAGCAAACAGAAGACTATAAATTTGTTACAACATCCTCAGGGGAACAAAAGAAAACAGTATTTGAGTTACCAGTCCAAGCCTGTACCATTCTGCTCAGGACTGGACAATAAATCCAGAGACAGTTGTTAGGGCTAGGAATAGAGACTATTTGGAAAGCCAGCGAATCAAGAAGATTGTAGACTCCTGTACTAAAAGTACCATCTTGCCTGAGGAAGAGTTCAGGCATCTTTTACATTAAAAAGGGAGGGAGTAAGGTCAAGTATTTCCTGTTTCTGGTCAGCCTCCAGAGGAGGTGCTAATTTTCTCCTTCCCAAGGCTTTCACAGGTGGGCCTCATCAGGTATTTTACCTTAATGCTGATTCTTGGGAGGCAGGGTTCCTAGGGACGGACCATTATCTGTAGTTGAAGTTTATAGGCAATAACCCTTTAGTAACTAACTTGTAATAGAATACAAAAGCTCTTCCCTATTACATTGCATTCACACACACACAGGCTGATATGAAAGTGAATAATTAAGAAACTTGAAATTTAAAATAAATAGTTGAATAGATGGTTCACTGCTGTTTGGAAGACGCTTCATACTGTACCCTACTCTTGGAGAATGCTGATGCATGTTAGCATATTAAAGGCTTTTAGAAATTCTAGAGTACTCAATTTTGTTTTCTGTATCTATTTGACATAGACCACTTATTTCATAGCTGTTTTTCAAACACTGCTCTGTAGAAGACATTGGATAATGACAGAGATGTGCAAAGAGCTATAGGAACACAAGAGAAAGAACTTAACCTAAACAAGGATGGGGGTAACGGGGTCTTTGGGGGAAAAATAGTATCTGAGCTACATTTAAAGTCAAGTAAGAGTTAACCCCAGGAAACAGAACCAGGGAAATGAAGTATACATTCCAGAGGGAGGAAGCACAATTAGAAAAGCTTCAATAGGAAATAATACTGGGTCTCTAAAAGTCTCTGTATCTTTTGCCATTAAAGAAAGTTTACATTGTGTCTGCTGATAACCTTTCCACCAGTCACATCACAATCTTCTGTGACAACCAAGCATTAAGCTAAAGACATTAGCAAGAGTTAGGAAGCCACTGAAAAGAATAACATCATCAAATTCAAATTTTAAAGATTACTCTGGCACCCATGTGGAAGAGAAAAGGGAATAAGACTGGAGGCAGAGAGAATAGTATGAAGCAATGGTAACACAGATGACTAAGTGAAAACAGGATGACCAGGTTTCTGGCTTAGGTGAGCAGGCAGGAGAGACAGCTTGGAAGAAATTCGGAAGTAGGAGGGGAAGAGTAGATGTAGTCAGATATAACTAGCAATGGAGAAATGATTACCTGTGTGGTAACTTTTTTTTTTAAAGCAGGTATGGATTGATACTACTATGTGGAAAATTAACTAGAGAGAGCACTTGACTGTTACTATCTATTTAGGAAAAGTATTCTTAAATTGTAACATGCTTTACTGTGTCATATGCTCTATAATTGTAAATTTTAATCACTGGTTATAGACTATATGACTTAACGTACCAAATTAAAATTTCCTTAATTATGGGACTGTTTGATATACATAATTTTTAAGTTCACTGTTAGGCGTTCGAATTTATAGTCGAAAATATTGACATTTTGTAGGTTTATGTAGCTTCAATAGGCTGTCATAGCAGATTCTTGTACGATTTTTTATTGCAGCAAGTTAAGGCGATTTTCTTTCACAAGGAAGTTTTATCCTTACATATCTTTAAGAGTTAGATAATGTACATGAATGAAGGCAGTTGTAACAGGGAGTGACTGCAAACTGGTAAAACGGAGAAGAGCAGCCCAGTACAAGACAGCCGCTCTTAAGCTCAAAGCAAATATTGCTATGTGGAAAATGTTGCCAGATCTTTCTATTTTGAAAGAAAAGTTGGAGGGGACAAAGTCTGTATGAGAAATCTTTGTATTTGCTGCTCAACTTTGCTGTGAACCTAAAACTACTCTAAATAATAAAATCTATTTTTTAAAAGTTGGAAATTTGGATATTTTAATGAAAAAAATCTCACACTATGTTGACAACAGATCCATTAAAAAAAATACAGCACTGAATTGGTTAAAACATATACACATATTCTCTTATTGCAAACTTTTTGTGTTATAAAGTTTGTATGTGAGTCCTTTTGAGCTGACTGTAAAAGCTACAAAAAGAAAGGTTTGGAATTAGGCTTACTCAGAAACCCATGAGTTTACAGGAGACAGCCTTATACCTGAGAGCAGGGGTTAAACTAAACAGCTATAGAGTACAAAACTATACAGTAGCAGACTCTACAAAGAAGCTACAGACTTTTTAAAGATTTGGGTAATGAGAAAGAATACCGAAGGACTGGTAGCAAAAGAAAATTTCAAAATGATGTTTATAGACTATGGAGATAGTCTATTGTATTTAAGATACAATTATATCTTTAATTGTATCTTAAAAATCTTACCATTATATTTAAGATACAAATATAAAACAGCTGGCATTTATAGACACATTTTAGTGTGAGTTGGATAATACTCTAGTCTGTCTACGTGTATTGTCTGAAACCTTTCGAAATTAAATTTTACATTTCATTTGTGAAGAAAAACTCTCTGGAATGGACTTGCTTTCTGAATGGAAAGTCAGAAGTAGCCCTGCCAGAGACAAGTGAACTGGAGATTCGAGAGCGATTCATTAAAATAAGCTGGCTAGATCCACGTAGGCTATGAGGCAAAGGTTGCAGGCACACTGATTCCATGCAGTGGAGAGAAGGAATACAATCTGTTACCTGCTTACTGTGTGTCAGAAACTCTAATAATAATGTTTATATATGTTACTTAAATATCAACAATTCTGCAGGATAAAAATCCCAATTCCTGATTTTACAGATAGGAACTAAAGCTTAGAGTTCACCTAAGTCATGCTGCTTTTCCTGAGGTCATTAATTTTTGCTTGTTTGCATTTATGTTCCTCAAATTCATTTTGTCTAGCACCTCATATCAGAGTGAAAAAGAAGAAAGCAATTCCGATAAATATAATAACTCCCAAATTAGATTTTCTTTTTGAATATAAAATAAAAATATCACCAGAATTATCACGTAACAGATTATTAAAATGGAGAAGTCCTTTATTTGAGAGAGCTGATCTCCCTAAGTAAAAGGTAACAAAGACACTATTTGTATAACTTTGAATCTTTGCAGTTAATTACAGACAATACCATTCACAGCACAGCTTCAGGCTATTGTTTCAGAGCTAAGGAAGTAAAATAATAAAGAGGCTAAGTAACTAGATATTGTGAGAGAGGAAAAACCCAGATAGTAGGATGGTAACTGTTGATTTACCATCAGATTCTGGTATTTTCTGACTGTCAGATGCAGTGCAGGGAGATACTTAACAGCTTCAATTCTAAAGAATCTTTACATACTGGGATTAGTGGGTATCAACTGGGACAGTTTGAACTCCAAGTAATTGAAAAATCAGTTCAAACGTGTGCTTTATTTGTATAAGTAATACAAATGTACATGTATAACCTTATACAGACAGAAGTCTAGAGGCAGGAAGGTTCCAGGTCTGGTTAATTCAGTATCACAATATCATCACAGACTTTCCATCTTTCTACTCTACCACATCCAGTAGTCAGCCTACCTTCCTTCATGATCTAAGCAGTTCCAGGCATTCCATGTAACACAACAATATCCAAAAACAGAAAGAGGCATTCATTTCCTTTTAGATATCTCTATTACTAAGAAAATGTTTCGAGTAGCTCCCCAAAAGACTTCTTCTCCAACTCCACTGACCAAGATTAGGTCAAGTTTCTGACAATAACTAGTGGTGGGAATAAGACCATCATCACTGGAGTAAACAATCACTATTTACCCATAGAGATTGAAGGGGCTTGGCCTCCATTAAAGAAGTGGCCCTGCAGACCAGGAACCCAAAAAGGCAATGTTCTTCCAAGAAATCAGAAGAATGGAGTTAGATGGGAAATCAATAGTGTGGCTTAAAGTAAGCTTCTTTAGGAAGTACAAGAAACAACAGAATTAGTTCTACTCTTGCCCCATAAAGTCAGGAAATTTAGTGGCAAGCTGAATATTGTGATGACTGTTACTTAGAAAGTGGCATATATTACTTGAGCCTGGTAATCTACATAACTTCCAGTTTCCATTTTCAGAGCAGACAGAAACATGCTACTATATAACAATTTTTTGGTCATCATTATGACAGTGTTCCCTTTGCCCTGCCTCACCAATAAGACTTAAGAGAATTTCTTAAGGTAACTAAAAAGAAGTTTAAATTAGGGAAAGGAAATTAAAGAGACTCTTTCCTGATATGGCATTTTTTTGAATTATAAGTAGTTAAAAGAAAACCGAAGTTGGAAGGTAGATGAGAGAATGGGGTGGGGAAAGGTTACTGAGGAGAAGGAAAAAAGTGAGACACTGATAGCAGAGAAAGAGCTACTGACCCTGTAAAAGGAAAAGGGACAGAGTATGAAACACGAGGCAGGTGGGCGGAGTGCAACAATATGTTAATATTCATCATTGAATATTTTGTAGTTGAATTGAATCATTTGTAGTATTCATTAAAATACCATTTGAAACAGTCTTTCAAATTTTACAGAGTGCATTTTCAGAATAACCAATTGCAGTGTCTTTTTGTACAAAAATCTTTAAGTTGTAGTATTGAATTTGGTTACTCAAGCAACATACTGTCAGATACTGCACAAATGTTTCATTTTTACCTGCTAGTTTTAAAATGTATGTTATAAGTTAAAAGGGCAGACTTAACAAGAATAGGTGCAATTTTTTTCCGGGACCATACCATTCTTTAAAAACTGCCAAGTACATGACCTACTTGATTGTCACCAGAATTATCCAAGTATAGTTTATAAATGTGAAATATTTCAACAAAAACTTAAAATTTTTTTATAAAATTAAAAGAATCAAAGCAATTAAAGGTAGCTGTTCATAAAATATCACAAAATACTGTAGATAATGTCACAAGTCTAATTATATGTCCATAATTTCTGGCTCAAAAAAATTTACAAATAAAATAGATCCTTTCTGCTTTTGATTCAGGGTATTTACTGATCCTCTTAAGCCAATTACAGAATTTCTTAGATTAGCAATTCCTGCCTTCAACTCTAACTTTGTTTGGGAGACACACACAGAAAAATACACAATACATTTCACATCAATCACTTCCCTTATTTACCACCCTCAGCAGCAAAGGACTTTGGAATATTTGAAAATTCAACTCCAACTTCAAAGAACAAAATTTGCCAGATGTGAGAATATCTAACAGAATATCCCAAAGGCTTAAAAGCAATTAATTCCAAAGGTATGGTTCTAGAAAGTATTTTGGCGATTGTAAACAAACAGCCTTCCAAGGTGAGAACTTTTGTTATGTTTATTAAAAAGGAGTATCCTTATTTTATAAACATATTTTGTAAGAGTAGCTCTTACAGGTTAGTAGAGAAAACCAGAGTCAAATTGAATTTTAAGAACTCTATGAACTTAATTTTCCAAAAAGAAAGCTACCATTAAATCAAACACCATGCTATTCTTTCCTGTTTAATACCACAAATTCTCACCTTTCTAAAGTTCTGAACAGCAGAACAATTGAGAAAAAGAACTAAGGAACACCTGAAATTCAATCAGCAACAGGCCTCACTATAGCCAAACCGATTTTGCAATGATTTTTTTTCTTTTAACAATAAACCTAATTTAAAACGATTTCATTCTATAACTTGTTTAGAAAAAATTAGCATAACACATAAAATGGCTCCTAGAATTAATCAATTTTAATATCTCAATATATATTTCAAATATATGAATAGTCTATTACGATGTTGATCTTCCCATTAAAATACAAGCTGACACTCACGTAAATATAGTTGCATAACTGGCGTGCTGCGATTCATGGGGTCGCAAAGAGTCGGACACGACTGAGCGACTGAACTGAACTGAATTCATATAAAGAGGCTGTTCTAATTTTTTAAAACCACTAGAGGTCACAGATACGTGCAATAAAAACAGCTGAAATAATCTTAATTGCAAAATATTTCTAACCTGACCACGCTGAAAATGAACAAAACGAAACAAAAACAACGCCAGGAGAACAATCAAAATGACTTGAAGGTAATTCCTGAGTGTAGAAACAAGAATCACAAAGTGAGAAATGAACGGACTGATAGTTACCAGCTGCGGGGAGGTGGGTTAGAATGAACAGGGTAAATCTATTAGCGACTTAAGAGGATTGAGTACGTTACTTCCACAAGAGAACTCACTTATGAAAACTGTTTTCCCCTTCCTTTAGGGTTCAAAGTTTTTTTTCCAAAAATGGCCCACTATTTGTGAAACGTGGCAATTACTCTTCACAGTTCTTTTTAGCCAAGTATAGAATTTTAACAATTCGGCCAACGCGGCAAACAGGTGGGTAAAAGGAAAGGTTGGTGAGGAAGCCGGGCAGCAAGGCATACTGCAGACAAGACAGGAGACGGATTGCAGTCGTCAGCGGTGTGTCAAGGGAGATGAGGGAAGTCGGAATTAGGGGAGCTGAGTAGTGGTGGGGCGGGAGGGTGGGAAGGGGGTCCCGGAAGAAATCCTCAACGTGGGTCAGGGATGGGAGAGCAAGTGTGAGACCCAAGACCAAGGGAGATACGTCCAAAAAAAGGGCGGCAGCTGGCGGGAGTCGGCCTGAGGAGCTGCGAGTGTGGTTAGCACCAGCCCGCCCTCCCGCCCTACTTTCTTCCTCCGGTCGGAGAGGCAGCGACTAGTCACCTGGAGTGTGAGTTCCGGAGGGACTCGATCAGGCGCTGCTTCTGCTGCTGGAGGCTGGTGAGACCACCGGGGGACCCAGCTGCGGAGGAGGAGGCGCTCTTGGTCAGGGGAAAGAGCCAGCTCATCCTCCACGGGTCCCCGGGCCGAGGCCCCGGAAGGCTCTGGCCTGCTTCTCCCAGCGGCTCAGCCCGGCCGCTCTCCAGCGACAGAAGAGGAGCGGGCAGGGACGGCCCGGCCCAAGTGCTGGACAGCCACGTCTTCTCTAAGCCGGCCTGGCGTGGGGTCCTTGGGGCCGGGGGAGCATGGTCTTGTCAGCGCAGCAGCTGAAAAGAAGAGAACTCGCCGCTCTAGACCGGCGGTCCTAACCTTCGCGGCCCTGACGCGCCAACCAGCCAGTCAGACAGCCGGACCACTTTAACTCTCCACCGCCTCAGCCTCCGTCACCTGCGTGCCCCGCCCCCTCTGCGGATGGCGTCATCATCCGGCGCCCCCGCCCGGACGCGCAAGAAGCGACAGCGCAGCGCGGTGCGGCGAAGCTCCGGCTCCCCTTTACCCCTTGCCGGGCGAGCGGTGTCTATGGGGCACCCGCCGCCGCACCCGCCGCTACCGCCACCGCCGCCGCCGCCGCTGGGTGCTGTCTCTATGGCGAAGAGGAGGAGGAGGAGCGCGAGCTCAGCGACACAAGTAGATCTCGCGTCTACCTCAGACTTGGGGGGGAAGGGCGGGTTGGGGAAGTAGGAAGGGGGCGGGAACGATGAACCTGAGAGGGTGCGCGATGGCGCCAGCTGAAGCGCGGCGGGCGCAGGGACGGGCCTGCGGCGGGTGGCTGGGGGGAGGGTAATTAGGTCTAGGGGGGTCTGTCGAGGGGGTGGCGCGGGGTGATGACGCGAAGGCTTTGTACCTGGGGCTTCAGTGGTGCGGGACGGAAATTGGGAGTGGAGGGCGGTGGCCTAGACCGTCAAGCTCTTCGCAGTCCTTCTCGCGGCGGGGCTTGGGAGTCAATCGGGCTCCAGTCAGTGGTTATCAGCAGCCTCCGCGCTGGCTCTCTGCCAGGGAAGAGAGTTATCTGTGACTTGAATGTGTCTGTACTGTCCTCGCGTTTCGTTGGGAACCCGCTGTTCGGAGTTGGCTACCTCCAGTAACGAGAAGGCCTCTGGTGCCTCTTCAGGTCTTCTGGAAGTGTAGTAGAGAGCGAGGTGGAGGAAAGCAATGTTCAACGACAGGGCCTTTCCAAATTGTGTGTGTGTGTGTGTGTCTGTGTGTGTGTAGTCGAGTAAAGAGGGCTATAAAAGGAGTAGCCCTTCGATCTTTGGTTTCTGTTCTTAGAGCACTCGAGGTTACATTTGTGACTGTAGAGTCATAAGGAGAGGTCACAGCTCCCTTTTACGCTTGTCTGTTACGGTTTTTTCAAACTTGTGTGAAAAGCGAAAGAGGATCTGGAATTTCTCCGCTCAAGAACCAACATGTTGGTCTGTACTGTTACCATGAAACCTGTGTTTATAAGGACCAGAAACGTGACATGTGTGTGGTAACCAGGGAAAATGCTCGGATTTTTAGGAAATTAGAAAGAGTTTGAAATGCAGAGACTCTATCGCTTCCCTTCTTTCAGACGTTGAAACAGTTTCTGTGGCTATTTTTTATTGCTCAGAAAGAACTTTTTAAAAGAAAAAAATTATTTACTTTTGGCCCCTCGCATCTGACCTAAATAAATTCTGGTAAATTTTGTTGTTAAATCAGACTTTGAATGTTCAATTAGGAATAAAAGCAAGTACTAATACTACCTTTGCCCTAATAACATCTGATCTTGTCACGTGTATCAGTATGTCACTTTTCATGTTTACCTGAAAAGGGATGTCTTTATAAAGTTTTATTCAGAGAGTGAGTTGAATTCAGAGCAATTTTTAATTAATGGGAAGTTTTTAAAAATGATTAGTGTGTATGCAGAAAACACTTTTTACCTAACATTAGAACCAGGAAACCTGTGTTGTCCTTTTCCTCCTACTGATTAGCTGTGTGACTTTAGACAAAGTCACGTCCTAAACTTTGATTTTCTCATAAATCAAGGACTTCAAATAAATATCTCTTAGATTTCTATGAACTCAATCATTGTGTGATTCAGATTCTTGGTATAACTGATTCTTATTTTGACAGGTACACAAATAAAGGATAAAGTATTTACGAAACAAATCTTCAATCAAGTATAACATTTTGATGCTTGGCAGCTAGACTCCTTGTGCCCTCACTATGCCAGCAGCAACTGTAGATCATAGCCAAAGAATTTGTGAAGTTTGGGCTTGCAACCTGGATGAAGAGATGAAGAAAATTCGTCAAGTTATCCGAAAATATAATTACGTTGCTATGGTATGCCTATGAGCAAAATCTTTAAAATGCCTTTTATGAAAGAGGATTTTAAAGCATCTTGAATTCAACCCTTCTGGTTGATTTTTTTTTCTAGGTGTTTAATGAAAATAATTTTGTCAATGACCTCCCAACTAAAGACCACCAAGAACGCACCAGTAATGTGACAAGTTGGGTTTCTTACTCATTGCATTGAGGGGAAAATGCATTCTTAGAACCATGGGGTTATTTGCATCTGCGAGTGTTAGAAAGGCCTTCTAGGAATTGGGGTCTGTGGCAGTGGTTTTAGGAAGGGAGTGAAGAAGTGGAGTGTTGCTCTGAATTGTTGGGAAGCTCGGGTAACTCCACGATAGGATATCTTAATGAGTCTCAACTAGCATGAGAGAAGACTAGAGTGAGGCTAAAGCCATAAGGAAGCAACAGTCACTCATTATTTAAGATAGAAGGAGGTTTGATCATTTTTATGGTTTGGACAACGTGTGTGTTTCTGCATATGTTCAGTTATGGTTATAGGCTGGCCTTGTGTGATGTTATGGTGTGAAATTGTTTATATTCAGCAGAAGACACATTAGGACCTAGCTGTGAATGCCAGGTCTGCTCCTAGCAACACTAAGGCCTGATACTAATACCATCTGAAGCTCCTAGATGTCTTCCTCAAACAAAAAAATTCAGATCTCCCAGTGAAGCATTGTTGATCTGTAGTTTTTTGTTTGTTTTTTAATTACCAGTGGAGTTCCGTGAACACACTGTGTTGTTAATCATTTCTACTTTTGCATATACTGTTCACTCTGCCTCGCCTGTCTACTCAATTAATTAATTTTTTTGCTTCTTGAGCACTGTCTGTTTTGATTTCTCTACCGTATTCTAGATTATTTATTAGCTTTGAGGAGAAGGAGCTTAGTATCTTAATCATCCTTTCTCCCCCCAACACTTAGCATAATACATAACATCCAATAAGGTGGTTGTTGAGTTTGACTGAATTTAGAAAAGTTTCCATTTCGCTCCTTCTTTATAATGGAAATTTAGGTTTTGTTCTTAGTTTCTTAATTTGAATTTTACTACTAAAGTGATATATTTATTTTCTTAGCATATTTAATACAAATAAATAAATATGCCTCTTTTGGGAGGGGCAGGTTGGTTGGTTAAAATATGAATATTTGAATGTACACAGATACACAGATAGGACATGTACACAGATAGGACATTAAATGTCCTATTTAATAGATGTATTTTCTTATCCATAATTAGAATGAAGTTATTTTTTCCAGTAGAAATTCATAGTGATCATTTATTTCTCAAGTGAAAGCAGTGACAACTTTAGACATGTGATGGCATTCTACAGGAATGAGTGGTGGCATGCAGTCTTTAAGGGTGTGCTTTCTCTGGAGTATAGAGAGTACTGTTTTAGGCCAAGAAAGTAGGAGGGTTTTGGTATTTCTCTAGATACTTCAGAAAAGAAATTAAAAACTATGGTACATTTTTTAGTCTTTTTAACCGTCCTCATTGGTTTTAATATTACAAGACTGAGAGCATAGTTTCATATACTTATTGAGAAACATGAATTTGTAATTTTTTTCTTCCTTCTTCCTCGGGAATAGAGTACTTAGTTGCATTTATTATGTGTACATTATACATGGTAATTTTTTACTGATATGATATTTAAAGTAAGATGAAGTCATTAAGTTTGTGGTTTTATGGTTTTAAAAAGTAATACTCTTCCTAATTAAAAGGTACATTGTAATTGAACATGAATTGTGTAGAATATCACCCATAACAGGATTCTTCAATGTGTACTCAAAATTAATTATTCTAGGAATTTTTGGATTGTGGTTTTGACCATTTAGTAAGTAATGACCCTTAAAACTATTTTACAGGACACCGAGTTTCCAGGCGTGGTTGCAAGACCCATTGGAGAATTCAGGAGCAATGCTGACTATCAGTACCAACTGTTGCGGTGTAATGTAGACTTGTTAAAGATAATTCAGCTAGGACTGACATTTATGAATGAACAAGGAGAATACCCACCAGGAACTTCAACTTGGCAGTTTAACTTTAAATTTAATTTGACGTAAGTAGGAAATAAATTTAACCCAAACTTGTTTTTTTTTTAGTTTATTTTAGAAATTAATTTCTATCAGGTACAACAAATGAAATTTGGTATTGCTACCCTGGAAATATTTAAAACTTAAAATTTCAAAAGTTTATGTTTCTTCTTTTTATTATGGGACAAAAAAATCAGGATAAAGAAGACTTAAATTCACATACTTTGAGTTTTAGAGCTGTTATTTGAAAAGCATAACTGCCACTATTTTGAAATTTGGAAAACTGGGTTTTGAAAATATTTCTTAATAGAAAAAAGATAACTTTACAACATTAATTTTGCTTTCAAACTTTGTGTGCAATTTGAAATATATATGTCTTTGTTGTAAAAGTTAACCTTCTCGTGAAGAGATTCTTATAATGGTCATAGTCCATTGTGTAAATAGGAGGCTCATCAGAGGTGATAATAAGATCATTCCTAGAAACTTGGGTGCATTTTCCTTTCAAATCAGTTATTGGGTCAGCCCACCCACAGAACCTTTTACAGGTTACATATGGGAGAAGTATTAGTATCCTTGAGCCTGGTGTTTCTTTCAGGAAACAATTTGGAATCTGAATTTTAACTCAAGTCCTGGGTCACAACCCAGTTTCTTTACTTACAGTACTTCTGTATCATGGGTAAGAGTAGTCTTGATAGCTTAGGGAAGTTTCCATTGTTTTTGGGTGAGGGCAGATGGTTTACAAACTGACTGTAAGATGGGGAAATGCGGAATACATTTTGAGTATGTTAGTATACCGCAGTATCCTTCTGTTTGACAGTCTCTGCTTGTTTCATATGATCTTAACATCCAATTTGCAAAATAGTAAATGAAGCTGTAGGACCATTAATGGTGTAGTGGTGGTGGTGGTCAGTCCCTTCAGTCTTGTTCAACTCATTGTGACCCCATGGACTGTAGCCCACCAGGCTCCTCTGTCCGTGAGAGTCTCTAGGCAAGAATACTGGAGTGGGTAGCCATTCACTTCTCCAGGGGTGTCTTCCTGATCCAGGGATCAAACCCAGGTTTCCTGCATTGCAAGCGAATTCTTTATCATCTGAGCCACTGGAGAAGCCCCAAGTGATGGTAGTGCCATTTGAGGACCTCTGTTCTTTGTAGTGTGATACTTGGCATATATAAGATCTAAAGAAAAGCAGGGCTGATGAGCTAAGAGGATAGTATTGTCAGGGGTTTAATAGTATGGCTTCTAATGCATTGTTTAGCCTGACTCTGTTTTCACTCTGTTGGATTTAATAATATACTCTCCAGAACTTTGTCAAGGGTGAAAGTTACTTTTCTCTATTCAAACTGATTATATTTTATATAAGTCCTTTAATTCTGAAAATTCCCTTTTGTCTTTTCCCCAAAAGGTAACCCTTTTTTAAATCGGTTCTCTACCATTTCATTTGCTCTGTGTTACTTTTCTCCCAAGCTGACCATCAGAACGTTGTTCTGTACTAAGGTAGTGCTATGATCTCAGTATGTGAGTAGGAGGTGACCTATCAGGGTCTCAGTTTTGGTAAAATAGACATTTTTCCTTTCTAGATGCATCTTTGTTCTTAAAACAACTGCTTTGTTACTGCATTTTCTGAAAGACTTTTTTTTCTCATACAGCAAAACTCATGCTGTAGTTTTTCTGCATTTCATCCTAATGTTAATATCTTGAGAGATCTTTAAGGATGTAGTGAAAAATATTATTTAAATAGAAAGGGTCAGTTGGAAAATAAAACCAGCTCTACCTAATGTGGAGAAAGAGCACTATGAATCTTGAATATTTTGAAGAAAGATGAAAATTGACTTTTTTATTGAGTTCCTAGAATGAATATGTCAGCAGCTGTTCTAGGTCCCAGGGACATAATGTTGAGGAAAGTTGGTCATGATCATTATAGCTCTTCTGTCTGCTTTCTATTGCTGAAATGCAAGAATTAGAACTGTTAGGTACTGATCAGTGTTTGGGAATTTGCTCTAAAGTGAATTTGGACTTGATACGTACATGAAAATTAAAGTAGAATATGATATTTGATCATGAAACACCAGAGTTACTCATCCAGGTCTCTCTCTTGGAGATGGTGATCCAGTATGTCCAGGTGTGGCACTTGTGAATCCATATTGTTGACAAGTTCTCTGAGTGATTATTATCATTGGGCAAGTTTTGGGAAATACTGATTTAAATAGTGCAGTACTCCCTGGTAATATAACATTGAACAAAATAGACAAAAATCATTGCCCTCTTCAAGCATAAATTGTGATTAAGAGAGAGATCATAGAAGTAAAGTGAGCATATGGCCCAGAATAATGTGAGCCTGGAGAAGGAGTCTCTTATGCCTTTGATTGGTTATAGTTGCTAGAGCATGTCTTTTAGCATCTGGGCATGATGAGTGAGATTCTACTTGTTTAAGGTACATGTTTTAGTATAAGAAGGACAGTAATATCTGTTGTGTAATTGAAAAAACTTGTATTGCGTTTATTCAGATATCCTTTTGAAAGAGTTTTCTGGCATAATTTTCCAGGGAATTTTGACTTACGATTAATTGTTGCAGTTCCTGTCTTTAAATATTTCATTTGCTAGTTTTGTTACTTTTCAAAAGCAATATTTCTTTTGGCTTAGTTTCATTAAAGCTTTTATAGAACTTTCTTTTGCTAAGTGGTAGAAATCGGTATTCTCACAATTTTCAAAGTAAATAGAAACATCCAGTGGGCACTGCATGAAATACTTTTCATTCTCAGAAACATACCTTCATTTTGATCACTTTTTTGATTTAGTATAGTATTTTGGATACCTGTGTGCTTGTGCCTAGATATTAAAGATGGTTTTCATTCTGGCTTAAGTAAAATCTTGAAAGATTGGTTTATATTTAGATTTCCTGGCTTGATTTTTGAGAGGTAATCTAGGAGTAAGCTGTTAGAAGAAGAAATTAATGCTGCTCCAGCAGAGTCTTTAATTTTAAACAGCTTACTGCTGATCGGAACTTTGAGAGGCTCATGGTAGTGAGAGGAAACAACTCCTCCTCCTTTAAGATGCTGTGTGGTTTAAGGCAGGCACAGCAGGAGTTTTCCCGTCGGTCTCTTTCCCTTCTCTCTGCTGAGAGCCTGGGAGGCAGACACGGGCTTCACCCCTGTGGCTGCAGCTCTGCGTGGCAGCATTAAAACGGCTGCTGAGGCTGAAAGCCCGGATAAGACCATGTCTGTTACTCTGTGGTGGGAGCTGTGGTGAGTAGAAGACCCTTTTTTTTTTTTTTGAATCCAGTTAAATTTACTTAATTTGTGAAAGGCTAATGAGATGGATAGTAAAGATTAAAATCTCACCATTGGACTGTTTCGAATGATAATTTGCTGTATGAACATTTTTCTAAAATTAAGTTGACCTTTGTATTTACCTTCTATATATATGAAATGTTGGAACGAATGGACTCAGGCCCATTTTCTTTGATATTTCTGGCACTGTAGTTGTAGATGTCAGTGGGAGAAACACAGTTTGAAATACGGCACTTTTGAATGTTGTCTTTCTTTTTCTCCTGCCAGGGAGGATATGTATGCCCAAGACTCTATAGAGCTGCTCACAACATCTGGTATCCAGTTTAAAAAACATGAGGAGGAAGGAATTGAGACCCAGTACTTTGCAGAACTTCTTATGACATCAGGAGTAGTCCTCTGTGAAGGGGTCAAATGGTTATCATTTCATAGGTAAAAGATTGCATTGCACGTGGTATTTGTGTTACCATTTTCCAGCTGCTTCACACTTGACCTGGGTCATGGTGTCAGCATTTCAGGCTTAGTTCTGCGGAGAATTGGCTGCAGTATAGCTCAACAGGCTCATGTTGGTCTCCTTAAAGGTTCATTTAGTGATGTGGGATCCATTTCAGACTGAGAGAGACAGTCTTGCATAGTGGAAAGAGTATAGGCTGCAAAAACAGACCTTGGTTTAAGTCCAGCAATGCCATTTGGAATCTATGTTATTGCACAGGTTTATTTATTTAATAAATAGAGTTAACATTTCTAAGCCTCAGAATGAAAACATTTATTCATCAAAAAAATAGTTGTTATCTACCATATGTTAAGCACTTTGATAAGATTCTAGGAATTAAGTTACAAAATAGGCTACAATCTCTGATTTTATTATTTATATCTTGATATTCCTTATGGTTTTCAATGTTACAGCTTTTTTCCCTTTTTTTTTGAAGTAAGTAAAACTCTAAACGCTAAATAGAAATTTTATATGTACTCTCACTTTAAAAGGTATGTTAAATAGCCTTTCTCATCAAATATTTAAGTCCCAACTATGTGTCATAAAGAAAAAAAAAAATTCAAGATGTGACACCTGCCCTTTAAAGTGGAGAAAACAGTACATGTGCTTTAAATGGTGGTTACAGAAAACAGCTTGTCTGAGAAATCTGTGGGAGCGGGGCTCTTGAGGGAAGGCATCCTGCGAGAGGTCTTAAGGAAAAATTGACAGGGAAGAGAAGGGCTGTGATTGTGGCATGGAACGCAGGGAGGTATAAAGCTGTGAAAAGGCCAGACGACAGGGACAGGATCTTTATTTGAGTATGTGGGAGTTGGCTTTTTGGTCTCTAGATAGTAGTTCTCAGCCTTTGCTTGCTTCACTTCTTTCATGTACAACATTCCCACTAGTATCTCTGGGGGATTGAGATAGGAACAAAATTTTGAGGGAAGAGAGTATTTCTTTATAAAATTACTTAAGTGAAAATACTTTGGTAGGGAATTACTCTTTGGGTTTTTGAAATGTATGACTGCGTTATATAAATGATGGGAAGATATGCATTATTTTTGTCTTCTGATTGCCAGTTTTTCTGCTATCTTTGACATTTTTGCCAAGTCTCCTTTCGTCTTTATTTTTTGAGACATCTGCTGTGGACAGTTTGATTTTAGAAATTTCTCTATTGAAGGATCTGCTAAAGAGTAGTTTAGTGACTACAGCTGTAGGATAGTTGCAGAGATTTGTGTATTAATATTCCTGATTGATGATATGGCAGGTTCTTATCACTGTCTGTAAATGATGGCATTTCCTCATTATAACTGTAAATGTGTTTATTTTCTCTGTTCTTCTGTGCGTTTTTTCTGGTTCATTTCTTTTTTCCTCTCCCGTTTATGGTGTGACTCACTTAAAAGTATTGAAAAAAAATTGTTTTTTCATTTCTTTGGTTTTTATGGTCCTTCTTCTGTATTCTTTAACCTTTTCATAGTGGTTATGACTTTGGCTACTTAATCAAAATCCTGACCAACTCTAACTTGCCTGAAGAAGAACTTGACTTCTTTGAGATCCTTCGATTGTTTTTTCCTGTCATTTATGATGTGAAGTACCTCATGAAGAGCTGCAAAAATCTCAAAGTAAGTCTTTAAATGGTTTTAATTTGTAATCAACATGCTATGCAGAGTGGGTAACTGACTTAAAAGATGCTGGGTTGGATGTTGATTTAAACCTTATTTTTAAGTTTTATATTAAATGCACATTATCTGATTATACATTGTCATCTGATTCCTTTTTTGCATAAAAAATAGTTTATAAGAAATCCTTATTCAAAGCTTCATTATATATTTGCAGAATAAGCTTTAGCAAGATTCAAACCAAAGATCATATTCTTAACACTCTTTTGCCACGTTGAACATGAACTAGCACAGAATCTGAGACTCTGACACAGAAATGAAAGTTCTCCCTCTCTCCCAACGCATAATCTTCCCATGTAAGGGGAAGTCTCGGGACCAGCAGTGTGCAGCTAGTCAGTCATGTAGCAAAAAGAGTTTCCCCTTCAGCTTATCTTGGTGAGAGGTTATATTCTCAGGTCTAGTCACAGGGTCATGTTCCTATAAAGGGATTTTTTTTCTTTTTTCTTTTTCCTTCTCACTACCAGCCCATGGACATCATCTTGTTGGTAATAAGTGCTGGTAATTGGGTAGATCCTATCTAAACAGCAGCTTACATTCTGATGCTTATTACCATGTGTGTAATGATTTGTTACTTCTGAGCATTAATTCTTTCAAAAAGAAAGTGTCTTTATCAGGAAAAGTGCCCTTAGTTTTAGAGTGAATTCACTGATAGGGGTACAGACTCCGAAAGAATATAGTGGTTTGATTTTTTCAGGTGTGGTTTGTGCTTAAGCTGTAACTCTAGAAAAATATTTACATAAAGTTGTTGCTTCATGGAATCTATATCAAGGCTGATCAAGTTTTCTCTTCCCTTGCTTTTTAGAAGTGCAAGGAGTCATACTTTTAGGAGATGGTGAAAACTTAAAAGAGTTTTACTTTTATGTAGGAAGAAATAATTTAGGAATTGACTAAGGAAGCTTTGCTTTTGACAGATGAACTGAAAATCCTAAGAGAAACAGTCTTTGGGCCAAAGTTTGCTTACCTCATTACAGGATATAGCATACAATCTGGGAAGTTTTTAAGAAATACTGCTTCATGTTTGTAGCACCAAAGAAAAGCAGAATTCTGTGCAATTTGAATAGACGTCTACTGTGACTCAGGTGAACTTACAGTAGGCTGTCCTCATGTCTCTAGACAGGATATCCGCTGAAAGTATTGCATGCTGAGAATCCAAGGCCTAAATATTTTTATCTGGCTTTGAAAATACTCTTTAAATTTGACGTGTCTGAATAGTGACAGTTTGGGTGAACAGAGAACCAAATTATTATTCATTGTGTGTATGCCGTTGAAAATTTTCTGAGCATATTAGACATTCTGAATATGCCCTGAATAACTGTCAGTGTTAAAATTTAGGTTGATGACAAAGGTACTTTCTGACGTATAGTCAACCATGCTGAATGACGACTCTGTTGTTCTCCTGAGCAGCTGCTAATGATACCTAATCCTTGTACTGTTTTTAGCCCTGAAGCAACTGCTGTGCAAAGCACTGGTTCAAGCTGTGATGTAGAAAAGGGCTAGTTTGCTGGTAGAGGCCCAAACAGTTGAGAGAGAAATATCTTTGTGTGCATTTTGTCGTTGGTTCTGATGTTTGTTTCTTTGCTTTTTCTTCTCCCATTTCCCCCTCTTTATTCTCTTTCCCTCTTTCCTTCTCTCTTTTTTTCTTTCCCTTCCTTTCTTTCAATCTCATCTTTCCTTTCTAATCCTAGCAGTATTTACATAGGTCGGTGTTTAGCAGGCCCTTCTAAAGGGTTATATTCTCATAACAACATGCCTTTTCTTTTTAACTAACAAAAACTATAGTCAAGGATTGATTAGTCATAACAGCTTTGTTTTGTGCAAATTATTTAGATGAAGCTATTTAGAGATATTTAGATGAAACTTTTTAGATGAAGCTTAAGAAAATTTATAATAAAGTACCTGCCTACAGTCCATTTTATAAGAATTGATGGATGGAGAGATGGCCTGTGAGTGTACTCGGTAAACATTAGCCCGTGTTACCTTGTATATGATCTGCTGCCCCCATGTCTTGAGGGAAATTACTTGCCATCACATGCCTTAAAGTGTATGATGAAGATAAATTTTCCCAATTAGGATCTCATTTTCTATTGAATTATAAACATCTCCCACAATTCAACAAATGCATCATTGATTCACATTCTCTTATTTTCTGCTGATCTTCATAAGGTCCATCTTTATTGAAACTCATTGCTGTTTTGATCATTGTGCATGTTATGTATTTTTGAATCCAGATGTTGCAATGTTTTTCTTCTGACAAGCAATTTTTCTTTCTTTTAGGGTGGTTTACAGGAAGTTGCTGAACAGTTAGAGCTGGAACGGATAGGACCACAGCATCAGGCAGGATCTGACTCATTGCTCACAGGAATGGCCTTTTTCAAAATGAGAGAAGTATGAAGACATCAGTGCCTTTTTCTCAGTTGGTTGTTAGGTTGAGAACATTAAAATATAATGGCAAAAGTTTTGGGGGCTATAAGTACATATTAAGTGATCTTCACTAATTATATCTATAATTACAGTTGCCATATAAGTCATACCCACCACACTTGAATGAAAGTAATCAAAAATGAGTCATTTTGAAATGCAGTTCAGAAGGAAAAGAAGAAAATAAATTCTTAGTAGAATACAAAACTTAAACTATCTTAGAAATCATGTAGGTCCAACCATATTATTTCTTAGATGAGGAAGCTGAGGCTAGAGGCCAGTATCTTCTATCCAAGGTCATACACATTAATAGGGGAACTCCAGAGTACTTCCTGTTAATCACATAAATGTTGCTTCTGTCAAGTCAAGGAATCCATATAATTAAGTTTTCCCTGGCATTGCCTTTTCTTAGGTATTAAATTCTTGCCGTACTTCAGTACTTTGAGGATTTACAGAGTAGGACTCATGCTGTTTAGTAGATTCTCACAAAGAGGTTTTGCATTCTAAAGAGGTTAAATAAATCTGAAATAGTAGTTAAGTCAAAAATCATGTTGGGCAGACATTCCTTAAGAGGCAAAAGGCAGAGATAAGTTCTTCAAGTATAAAGAAGTCAGTTACAGAAAAATGAAATTTAATGAGTCCAAGTCTACTCTTAGGTTAAGTGATGGGCATAGGTATACTTGATATGATAAATGGAGAGAATAGAAAACCAGTTGTGCGAAAAGAAAGCAGTGGACAGTTTTGCTTACAAAAATGTTTTCCTTTTTGCAAAATACTGTAGAATTCTTTAGAGAATATCCTCTTAGACATTAAAGAAATGACTGAGGATACTTCTGGGAATTTAGAACTTTTTGTAGAAATGTATTAATAATATGTGTAATAGGAAGCATATAGCTATTTTGCCAAGTCGTATTGATTCAGAAGTGATTTGGACTGTATTCCTGACAAGTAAATATTTTGTTTTGTACGTCTTCCTAGTGCTCCATTAGAGAATTAAGAGACAACCGTTTGTGTTCTCAGCTTTGCATTTAAAAATATGCCTTGATGGTTTGGTTAATGGTGGATTCTCTGCTATTAATTTGTTATCTTTATTTTTCTTGGCTTTATTAAGGACAATAACCTAATGTGAATGTTCAGGTTTTGATGTCCAGACATGTTTGGGGTTTGTTTTTAGCCAAAAGTCTTGGCTTTTCACATAGACTTGAGGCTACTTACAAACCTTAGCCCCTTCCCCAACCCATTATTGGCTATTTTTATTCATTCTCATCATTAAGTATTATTAATGGACTAAAAATGCCTGCCATTTTTCCATAAGTGAAGTATAGTTGCTTAGTTGTGTCTGACTCTCTGCGACCCCATGGACTGTAGCCTACCACTCTCCTCCATCCATGGGATTTTCCAGGCAAGAGTACTGGAGTGGGGTGCCATTTCCTTCTCCAGAGGATCTTCCCGACCCATTATTACAAATTCTCATAAAATGGTCTGAGTGTTAATAGGAAAGGCATTGTGTTTATATAGTTTTTGGTAGTCTTTTTCTTTGATTTCTTTTGAACTCTGTACTTCTTAAGAACATCAGTCTTATATGTTTAATTTAAATGTGTGGCTTCAGAGGAGCACCATAGATAAGAGCTGTCATTATAGTTAGGGAACAGTTAGTACTTACATTGCTGAAATATAAATTACCAGTCGTACCTTTTGGTTAAAATTATCTTTTTTTTTTTTTTTCCAAAATTCCTTTTTAGATGTTCTTTGAAGATCATATTGATGATGCCAAATATTGTGGTCATTTGTATGGCCTTGGTTCTGGTTCATCCTATGTACAGAATGGCACAGGGAATGCATATGAAGAGGAAGCCAGCAAGCAGTCATGACATGAAATAGTTCTTTTATTTTTATTTTATTTGAGATACACACATGCTTGTATATAGGTTTTATCTCTGGTTGAATCCCTTGAACAGTAGACATTACTTTTTTTTTCTTCATAGCTTATTTTTCTGCCTTTCAGCACTAAGTATGACCATTCCTATCTCAGATCTTAACAAACAGAAAAGTATTCAGGTTCAATCCGGCCTTAAATACACTTGTTAGTAGGAGTGTGTGAGTGGGGAAAGCTACATGGTATTGAATACTTTGATAAACTTCACCTACTTGAGCTTGTTTTTTTTCCCGTTCCTAAATTAACTAGCACTGACTGTAATTTATTTCCCTGTTTCATGTCTCCCTTCCATTCTGCAGGAGCTTTAGCTATTTGAGATTGTGGACCATCAATTTTGCACTTTAGAGAGTGATTCTGACTCAAATCCTCTGTTTTATCAGCAGTTTTGGTTTTCCTTGCTCTTAGCTGGAAAAATGACCATCTGCCAACTTTTCCCATATTACTTGTTTTTGACCCATGGAATATAGCACATGTATTGTGCAAATGGTTGAATCAGCAGGACTACAAAAAAGAAAAGACAAAAAACTACTGAGGAGCTTAGTAACTGCTGTTTCTGTGCGTAGTAGTTAATCTTCCAAGCACATCTAGTGTCTGTCAGTTTCTAATTGGCATGTGTGTAGGCTGCTCTGTGACTCAAGTGTTTTTCAAACCAGCTTTACACCCTTCAGGAAAAATCCTTTGTGATTGGACATTTAATGTCTGCCGGGAAACTGGTACCCAAGATGTTGAAGCTGCAGTTATTTTATGATAGCACACTTCCCTTACCTGCTTCTTTTTATTCCATCTCTGTTTACCCTTATTTTAAAAAATTTTATAGCCATATTTACGATGCTCTTGATTTGTTGATTCCACAAATCAGTTTCATTCAAATCCAAAGATTGCCAAGTCTTTAGGTATATTTTGTACCAAATTAAATTACAAAAAATTCGAGCTTTCATAGTTGCTACAAAGATAAATAAATGGAGAAATTTGGTGCAAAACAACATAATACAAAATTATATATTTATTAGCTATATACAGTATAGCTAATAAAACTACCTGAGGAGTGTAATGCTTGTTTATTTTTTTGTGTATATCTTTGCAATCTATTTTATATATATTGACAAAAGAGACTGTGAAATATTTAGCCATGTGGAATATGTGACCAGACCAGAGCATGCGTAGGAAGGCATTTT
Source organism: Cervus canadensis (assembly GCF_019320065.1). Lineage (NCBI taxonomy): Eukaryota > Metazoa > Chordata > Mammalia > Artiodactyla > Cervidae > Cervus > Cervus canadensis. The sequence goes on from NC_057416.1 coordinate 18,509,649, forward strand.
GGTAATCATTAACTGCCCTGAAATGACGGACTACAAGTTATGATGTGTGTCATCTGCACTTCAATCAGTAATATTAGCAAATCTCCAAATGTTAGCCACATTAGTTTGTTTCCCTTGTACATTCTTTACTCATGATACTTCAATGCTGTAACTGGGTGGTCCTTTTTAAACAAAACATTTGCAAAACAGAGGGATTATTTGTTTTTAAAGCTTTTGTAAATAAAGGCTTCAGAAATGTTTTCTTATATATGTTAGTGACTGGTAATTTTGTTTTAGAAATATTTGGGGGGATATTGTGGGTTTTTGTTTTTAAATTTGGGCAGCTGAACAGAACTCAGTAATTTCATTTACTACATGATTTTTAATGTCTTAATTGAAAAAAATCAACCTGAGCCTTCTACATGACAACAGTGTTTGGTTATTTTTTTTATTCATACCTTTACCAAATGTTTAGATTTGACTTCTGACTCCCCTTTCCAGGGATGCATTTATTCTGAAAGACAAAAGTAAATGCATTTGATCTAACTCACTGTGGCTTCCTTTTAAAGTCAATACAGCAGGTATCTAATTGGTTTCTTTTTCTTTTGATCTTCACTTCCTTAAAAAAATAATTACAAAGATTGCCTTTTGAATCACCACATAGTTTGTTGAATTTCATAGTTTGTATCAGTTTTGGTTTCAAGAATTAATATATTTTATAACTTCTAAAAGAAGAACAATATAACCCTCACTAAATATAGCTTTTGGATCAAAGATACTTGCTTGATCATTTTCTAATGTTCCTAAGCCATTAATTCTGGACTTACCATATCCTGTTAAATCTACCAGAGCAAGTCAGCAAATTACGGCCCATCAACCAAAACCAGCCTGCTGCCTGTTTTTGTCTGGCCAGTGACATGAGAATGGATTTTATCATTTTTAATGGTTGGGGAAAAAAAGAATACTTCTTAATGTGTGAAAATTATATGAAATTCAACGTTTAGTGTCCATAAATAAAGGTTATTGGATTATATCCACATTCATCATTTATGCACTGTCTATGGCCATCTTTCCACTCCAGAGGGAACGTTGAGTGGCTGCTACAGAAACTGCCTAGGGCATTCTTAACATTTCACATCTTCGCCTGGTGTGCTACAAATCCGTGATAGAGATGATGACCCGACGGCAATTGTTACGCCACGTGAATCTCTGTACCACACATTTTATTTTTTTTTTAGGTTACCAATTCATACCCACTGTGTCAAAACAAGAAAAGTGCACTTTGAATGGTGTGCTTTTAAGGCACATTGGAGTGTGGATTATATTATCAGATTACAGTCAACTGTGACACTGTAACTGCTTTAAAAAAAAAAATACAGCATATATTGACATAACCAGACTACACATTCATCACGATATTCCCAACTCATGGGAAAGCAACAGAAGTAGAACTGAAACTTTTAAAATGGCGTATCTTATAACAGCACTTTTCTTCACAAAAATAAAGCTGTAACCAAAGTCTGTTGACAAGTGACCCACTTGTTAGCTAAGCAAAGCCGCTTACTGATGGTGAGTTACAGATCATGTCTGAATGCAGTAGCCCAAAGAAATACATCCAGAGAAAAGACCAACAGCTTTCTGATGAGAAGTTACTTGAAGAGTGGGAGACACTGGCAGCAGTTAACTGTGGCAAACAAGACATGATTCTGAGTGTTTTTCTTAATGAGTCAGATGTTATCAGTACTGCCCAGCTGTTCTTCACTTTTGAGAAGTCTGTGCTGAGTTTAAGTAACCAAAGAATTGGTTTCTATTAAGAGTCTGGAATAACTACAGGTAAGAATATTTCACACAAGTAGAGGGACCACTAAGTCAGTATAAACTGAAGTGGAATGGTATAACTGATGGTGGTAAAAGTATGCATGGAGCAAGAAAAAGTTTAGTTGATCAAATCGAAAAACTTGTGACAATGGAAGGTGTTTGGTGGGGACCCATTTCACTTGTGTCATACACCTCTTTTTTCTTCTAACAAGAGCAGTGTTTATTAATAGCTGGTGTCTTAAACCACTGCAAAGACCATGTAGCAAAAGCATAAACAAACCAAAAGACCATACCCGAAGTGTACATATGTATACAGACTGTCCTGTTGATTCTGGCTGTTCTAAGGCTTGCCTCTACTTGCTGTAGAGCCAAGTAGAAGCTGTTCCTCTACTTGCCTAAGTAATATTTTTTAAAGAACTTTAAAACATGTTTGCATATTACACTAAGATTAGTGTGTAACCAAGGTTGCATTTTAAAAATACTCAGCTTTCACACAAATGTTTGGTTAGGTCATTTAAGATACTTTTAATACTAGGCTTCAGGGGTTATACATACTGACAGAAAAAGACATGAAATCTAAATTCTGAAAATAATCTTAGTTTCAGCTGAATAAACAGAACTGAAGCTTTCCATGGTATATCAGTTCTTTTAATTCAACCTCAGCAGAACTCTATGGCATGTTTTCTTTCTTCTTAAATTGATTAAGCACCTTTACCTGCCAAACAAGAACTATTAAGTTCAGGTCAGGCTTGAACTCCTTACACTGTTAAACCTTCCCTGGAAGATAAAACACAAATCAGTTTTCATGAACCATAAAATAATACTGTCCTTTTGTGAGCAATGAGGAACTGTTTTAGCATAAACCAGAGCTTAAAGTCACTTATCAAAAGGCCCCCTTTGGTTTAACTGGTACTCAGAGATAAGAAAAAAATTAACACATTCCTCTTCTCCCCCCAGCTGTAAACTACAGAAATACTGAATATTGGCTATGACAAGAATATCAAAGATCTATGTTTTGACATTGTCCCCAGTTTTGTTTTTGCTGTCAACTCTCCTGTGGTGAGAGGGTTACAAGTGATTTAAATTGTTTCTGTTGGCATTGGCCAGACTTCCATTTGAACTTTTTGTTGGTAAAGAACAATCAAAGGGTGTCACAGAATGAGCTCTTAGTAACCTAGACTGCATTATGGACAAGAATCCTCTTTACTTACATCCCTTTTTCTTTCTTTCTTTTTTTTTTTTTTTTTGTGAAGATCCTATTTCAGAGCCTCCTGCTACACTGAAGATCAGGCTGGGAGATACCTGTGTATGATCCACAGGAGTTCCTTTCAAACTTGAGTTCACACTACTTGAACTCATCCCTTCAGTGCTGCCCACTTGATACCAATCAGGACACTAGTGTAAAAGAATAACATCCTCTATGGCAAAGACAAGAGGAAAGTGCAGGGTTTGGACCATTAACAAAGTGTAACACAGTTGCCTGTGTTCTGTAGCAAAGTAAGATTTTTTTGGTAGTAAGTTCTAAATCGAATGGAGGAAAAGACTGCTGGATTTTAAGATCAAGACTTTCTCTAATGTTGGAGTGTAATGCTTTTAATAAGTGACATGATCAAATTGCTAAAGTTTTCATAAAAATTAGAATCTGTGAATTGTTACCAAGACAAAGTAAAAAAATTCCGGTGGCATCTGTGTAAAAGAGCAACACTTAAGCTATATAACGCAATCTGCTTCCACAAGTAAGAGAAAGTGCTTCTAAACTGGCCGTGCTACGCTCAGGTGCTTCAGTTATGTCTGACTGCAAACCCCACGGACTGTAGCCCACCGGGCTCCTCTGTCCACGGGACTCTCCAGGCAAGAATACTGGAGTGGGTTGCCTTTTCCTTCTCCAGGGGATCTTCCCCACCCAGCGATCTGTCTCCTGCATTGGCAGGTGGGTTCTTTACCACTGGCGCCACCTGGGTTAAGTAGGTGGAAAAGGAGTGCAGGCTGTTAAAACATTTGGGGTTACTTAGAGCAGTTTTCCACAGACGGATAGATGTGGAATATCTCTTATCTCCACTAGAGATATATGTTACTAGTGAAAATCCATTGTTGAAATGTTACCACTTCAACTAAAATGTAAGCAGATCAGAATTTGTGGTCTGTGGAGACTGGTGGGATGCCTTCATTTTGGTTTACTGTGTAAGTGGATTTGTGTTTAACTCTTACAAGTTTGTTATATGTGGGTTTTTTTTTTTTCTTAAATTCAGAATTTTACAAGTAAATATGTCACAGTAATTGTGTACCATAATATATACAGTGTAACTTCAGAGTTGGCCCAGCATGATTATGTGTACTATTTCAAAATAGGGAAAATTTGCTAGGTGATAACAGAAATGGAGTAACAGCTTTTTCACAGAGTTTCTTGAAGCATGCATCACATGATTTCTAGCTTAATTTTTTATGAACATGGGTTATGAGACCTTTGTGTATGATTTTCCTAGTGAAGACAACTTTTGTCAAACATGCCGTATTTCCAACAGCTATCTCTTGAGTACAGTGTACTCGAATATCATAGTCTCTTTCTAATTGTCCTCAGACTCCTGTAACAACTAATGAGTAATCACCTCATCTTGTTATCCACCTCTTCTCAAAAGACCTATGTTATAACCAGGCTGTTGACATGCATTTTGCCTGCAAGTATCTCTGGTAGACAATTAGGAAAAGTGTATCTTTAAAACAATTTAGATTGTCAGTGCAAAGGCAATTTCATATAGACAGCTATCAAAGGTGATCAACCAGACTTTATTATGATATAACAAGAGGGAATTCATAGATAAGCACTTACTTGAATGTCTCATCATTGTATTTAGATGCAGTTTTTCTTTACCTTTGAAAGAACAAACCTTTCACCGCACAATGGCAAGTAGTTAATGTCTATGAAGCATTTGTACAATATTTTTAAATGAAAAAAATTCTTAAATGTTGATGCCTATATGATATAATCGCTAAAAACAGGAAAAATCAAAATTATCATTTAATGGACTCTCAAGACTTACATTTCAAGTGTCTTCAAATTTGAGCTAAGCAATTAAATTTTTTAAAGTAAAGTGTTGAAAGTGTTTTTAAGGTACATTTTATAAATATATACAAAACGTGGGTTTATTTGATGCTCTGTTCACTCTAAGATTTATACTACATATCTAATGAGATATGTCATCATCTCCAAAAATTATAATCCCATAGAATTAAAAACAAAACTAAACAAAAAACCCTTTAAAAATTGGTCATTGTATGAAACCAAAAAGGGAAACTTTACAACTTAATGAGAAAAGCTTTATTTTAAAAAATGTTTTCATATCTGATTCTAATGTGTATTGACTTATGTATTTCAATAATTAACATGAAAAAGCTAAAGCAGGGATTAAAAGTACTCTAGCAAGGTAAAGAATAAAAATACCACTTTGACATGAGGGGATACCTAACAGAATCCTGTCTGTAAAAACAGCCCTAGTACTGTGCTTTGAAAAAAATCTGGCTGCATATAATTCTTAATACATTATATGATGCTCTTGCCCTTAAGACTTCTGGCACTTCAGGTAATGGAAAATGATGACCAAATGCTTTAAGATAAAAGTAAGAATGCATCATATCTTCTGAGTTTTAAGTAGATTGTCATCAAAATCTTTCACTTTAAAGAAAAATCTGAAAAAGACCACCATCCTATTGTTCAAAGAGCTGCACTCAAATGATTTATAAAATGGACTGAGCTGACATTGGTTCTTTCATAAAGTCACTGAATATAAAACTTCATACTTCTAGCAAGGATGAGTGAATTACAAGGATATGTTACTCCATTATCTTCTTATCTTCCAGTCTACTTTGTGTTGAATTTGTCTAAATCAGATTTTGAAAAGTTAATACTACTGTCTCTTTGATTAAATACCAGTTCCTTAGCTGTGTAATCTTAAAAGGTAATCTGCTTTAAATCCTCAAAATCAGTACCAAAAAATGTATACAGCGTAATCTAATTGCTAGCATTTACAAAACTTGCACTTCACCAAATTAAAAAAGAATAAAATAAGACTTTTAAATAGTGCATACAAGGCACAAGAGCTTCTTAGTATATTTACTGAAGCCGAACATTTTGGCATCAACAAACACACCACTTTAGTTTCTCTTAAATTCAGTTTCCAAACAGCATACCATTTAGTTCATATTGAACTAAATTACCAAAAGTATATGATTTTTGCTTGATGATTTGCATAATTTAATCTTAATAGGTATTTACGTAGTTTAACTGTCATACTTCTGATGAGAGGACAAAGAAATAATAAAGATATCAATGGAGGATTAATCTATTGGCCCATCAGGAATTCTTAACAAAAGAATTCTTAAAAAATCATTATGTTTGCTATGTTCAATAAAAGAAATAACTAAAAAGAGACTTAAAATCCAAACCCCAAAAAGAGTATCATAAACCAATCTTCATAATTGTTATTACAGAGTGTCACCCGTTTTCAGATAATTAAAAGAGATGAAAAATATATTGCTGATGTAATAGAAATGTATTAAATCTGACAGATTTTCTAGCCAGTTGAGTTCAAGCTTCAATGATCATACTTCTTTTCCAGCAGGCAAAAAAGGCTAGAATTAAAGTCTGGCAAGAAAAAAACAAAAAGGATGGTCATCTTCAACTTCAGGCCACTTGAAATTTGTAATGAATTCATAGTTTTTATAGTTCACGCAGTCTGAGGCTGGATTCTTATCGGAGGGAGTAAACAAGTCTCATCTGCTCCCTCCACACCTACCTATTAGTAGGTAACTAATAGGTCTTATGAATAAAGCTTATCATTATAATGCGATGTGACATCTTTTAAATCTCAGTATCTTAATAGTCTCAATTTTCTGAATCAGAAAACCAAAGGATCAATGGGCTTCTTATGTGATACATTGTGCTACCCAAATATCTGGGTGAAAACTGGCCCATGAATTTATTCCAGGTTTTTATGATAGGTATCTTTGTCCTTGATTCATAAACCATAACTACTTTTAATATTTAAGAAGAATTTGTGTTAGTTGAAATAATCTGCATACTGGAGTAAAAATGTGTTATGTTTTAAGCAAATGCTGAGAGAACTAGTCAATTCACGTTCTGCACACCCAGCCAAAGGGGATGGGAACAGCTCGCTAGAGATGCCTTCCTGGGCGAAGCCTCTTCTATCCATCAGCAGCATTCATTACCTTAGGAGGAAACAGAAAACATCAAACTCTTGTGTTAGCTCTAAAAACACAAACAAAAAATTAACCAACTCATTCACTGTTTGTTGCAATAACATCTCTCATTCAAAACTAAATGTTTTCTATACTAGAAGGCTCATTAGATGTGTTCTTGAATATAGATAGACCTTTACATGAATTCTCCTTAACCTATGATATATACACAAGACCAGAGGACCCTGTTATAATGCAGGGAATGCAGATGCTGACTCAGTAAGTCTAGGGTAAGATCCACAACTCTGCATTTCTGTTAAGCTCCAGGTGCTGTCAATACTTCTGGCTTGGGGCCCCAGTCTGAGCTACAGGGCTCTATGTTCTTAGTTTTGAGGCCAATAGGAGTTCAAGTGAGTTGTTAGAGGATTTAGGAAAATAATTTTGAAATTTCATATGCATAGGAGCACAGCATTTTAAACTTCCTATTGTATAAGAGGGAAGAAACTTGGACAGGCTGTTTAATCTATATTGTAGCACTATTAGGGATTTAGGCACATTTTGACTATTTGGAAACTATGCTGAAAGAAAGAAACATTTTACAAAAAGTCCACAGGTTATTTAATAATATAGTTCAAAAAGGAGAAGAGACTACAAAGATAACATTTAGTAATAAAGTCAAATAGCAGATTATCATTCAGTATAAATGTGTATTAAAAGAATTGCAAGTCTGAGGTGTAAAGCAGGAAAAACTTTAAAAAACTATTTGGATAATCAGCTACCTTAGGAAAGTTCTTTTTTTTTTTTAAAGACACATTTTACTGGCACTGGTTATGCCAAGAGAATGAAAAACATTACATCAAAAAATCATTTGTTTTCTTTTACATCAATATGGCTGATTGATATTGCAATTGGGTTTTGTGGCCATTACTGTTATATATCCAAATGTAATAAAATCAAGTATCTGTGAGATTTTAAATTTTAATGATGCTATTTTATCACCCAGTTACCAATTATTTAGAAACCACTATGTCTCTGGTTCTGCAAAGAGTTCAGAATAATGATGAACAAACCCAACACTGATCTTGTCAAAATACTTGGAAATCTACCTGATTTACACACAGTGACATCAAACATTTAACATAGTGACATTTAACATTACTATGTTAAAGCTCATAAAATATTTAACCAGATGACCTCACAATCAATGGTAATTATAGCTACTTCAACATACTGAATAAAAGAATCCCATGAAACTTTGTCTGCTTTACAGAACTATGTTCTGTAAAATACTTTGTTTGTGGTATTGGTTAATGATTCATTGTATAATCATAGTTACATTTTAAGAATTATTTCCAGAAATTTCACTGTCCCTTTGCTAATTAACCCAACTAAGAATGTTAAAATTTCACTATCCTACATAGTTACAGGCTTCCCCATTGGTCAGTGGATAAAGAATCCACCTGCAATGCAGCAGACACAGGAGACAAGGGTTTGATCCCTGGTTTGGGAAGATCCCCTGGAGAAGGAAATGGCAACCCACTCCAGTATCCTTGCCTGGAAAATTTCATGGACAGAGGAGCCTGGTGGGCTACAGTCCATGGGATTGCAAGCAGTCAGACATAACTGAGCCCATGACACTAACCACAGTCACAATCAATCAGATCTACAATACCATCATGCAGAATCATCCAAAACCAAAAACGCTGGCCAGCTGGCACACAGAACTGCATGGCTGTTCATCAAACCAAAACCAAACAAAGTAAAAACCAGACACCTATGAAGTTCTTTGACACAAATGACTTTGTTTAAGGTGCTACTCTCTTGCTAGGTCACAATTCTGTAAGTAGAGAGTTATCTTGATAATTTCAATGTTCAATTCTTCATATTTTTTAAAATTTGATTTGTAAATGTATTAATTTTTGTATAATTAGTTTTATAAATTATAAAATTAATTTATAAATGTATTAATATAAATGTATTAATTTTATAAATGTATTTATAAATGTATTAATTATATAATACAAATATATTTGTATATACATATAATACAATGTATTATATAAATATAATTAATATTTATAATGTATTAATCACAGCAAAGTGATTCAGTTATATGTGTATATATATATTCTTTTTCATATTTTCAACTATGGTTTATCAAGGATATTGAATATAGTTCTCTGTTCTATATAGTAGGATGTTGTTGTTTATCCATCCTATATATAATAGTTTGCATCTGTTAATCCCAAACTCCCAGTCCTTCCCTACCCCATCTTGGCAACCACAAGTTCAGTTCTTCATACTGTTTATTGCTTGCTTGCTTAGTCACTCAGTCATGTCTGACTCTTTGCAACCCTTTGGACTGTAGCCTGCCAGGATCCTCTGTTCATGGGATTCTCCAGACAAGAATACTGGAGTGGGTTGCCATTTCCTTCTCTAGATCTCCCTGACCCAGGGATTGAACTCACATCTCCTATGTCTCCTGCATTGCAGACAGATTCTTTACCCACCGAGCCACTGGGAAATCCCATTTTTTATTGTAGCAGTACATATAGTTGTTTATTTTGTTAAGATATTTATGGCTTGGTTTGAGAGAGGACATTTTTGGAGCTTTTTATTAACTGCAGGCTCATAAATAGATTTTGCTTTAAGGAAACTGATTTGGAATCACAGGTTTAAAAAAAATTATAGGTTAAAGAAAATGGAACACCAATTGTTTTAAGGGTGACACATGCTGGGGTCCTACTATGACTAAAAATAAGGATGGGAGAGATCTGCACTAACAAGCTATAAATGTCTTATATTTTTAGACCCAGTGAGATCCAGCTAATGGGTGGTCATGGATAAGACCACTGGATGTCCTGAAGGAAAGGAAAAAACAAAAATAAAAAACTTCAAGATCCTGTAAAATGACAATTGTCAACTGAGACAAATATAAAATTTGTCAATAAAAATTGTCATTTTAAAGTTCAACATTTTAGGATCGATTCTTGCTATAAAAATGAATTCTGTTCATCAACTTAAATTTTATTAAGTTAACCAAATAACTAGCTAATATTGAAGCTAGATCTATATTCAAAGGTCTCTTGCATGACTGATACAATCCCAAGGGTCTGCTAAGACATCTTCTATTTGAGTTACTCAAAAATAAATGTTTATGGAAACTATTTGCCCAAAGAGAGCTAGTAAGCGATTAAAAATATAAAACATAACAATAAAGGAAAAACTTCCCTTACTTTCATGAAGTATGAGTACATTTTGTTAGAAGAGTTAAGTCTCATTCTCCATGGTCAGTGCAGGATTGCTCATACCTTTAAGAGAAAACGTAAGTTAGCAATCTTTGTGGGTTCTGCTTTTGAGTAAAAAGGCAGAGACTTGTTTATTCATTCATGAATCCCACCAGTATATTGCCAAAGTTGTCCTGTACATATTATGAGTGTTTACAAGATGGTTATGTAGAAACAAACACACACATATACACAATACAGCCAGCACTCCCAAAAATAGCACTTTTTAAAAAGTGTTTGTATAGTTACACATATACACCTGAGAAGAGGAGGTGTGAATAAAATGATGTAAAATATGCTGAACTGCACACTTCTCACATTACCTTGAATCACTGTTTTCTAATTCTTCATTCGTGTCAAACTAATCTCTGAGCCCTTTCTCATCTCACCATTCTCATATTTCTCTTCTTTCTTTTACACCATCCTTTAAACAATTTCTAAATTCATCTATCAAAGTAACAGAAAATTAATCTACCATGTCCCCAAATTAACAGCACATAGAAACCAGAAAATCACCTCTACACTAATGTAGAACTATAAGGTGAAATAGGAATCTGTTCTGAAAGAGAGTTCTCTGTCCTTCTACAAGTATACATCACTTCTTTGCCTCTAAGGAAACTGAGGGATTCAAAGGGCAAGTAGGAGACATCAATTTTGTTTAGATAAATACCTAATCTCTCCCATATGCTGAAAAATGGAATGATGTGTTTGAAGATGGAAAGATAGACCAAATTATGAATATTCAAATGATGGGGCTCTTCAGAGGGAATGTACATTCCTTAAGAACAAGACTAATTTTAATTTATGTGTATTTTTTCATACCATTCAATATGTCAGTATGTGGCATGTCTACTTAAATTTTGAAACTTCAATTCTTTCTTTTAAACTCTTTAGTTTCCAAATTAAACATCATAGTTTTTTTCTTTTTTTATTTGTATTTGATTAAACATCATATTTTTAAGGCCTGATGATAACAGCTATTTTCAACATTCCTACAGGATAATGTTTAAATTTGTTGTTCCAGTTTTATAGAGAAAGATAGAGAATTCTTTGCTCAAGACCAACACAATATTGTAGAGCACTTGTCCTCCAAAAATTGTATTTTGTTCTATACATCTCAATATTGTACAATTATAATCTTTGATAATTAAAAAAAATAGATCTTAGTGCCTTAATTGTGGATGCGTGGTTTTACACGTGGAAAACCAGAAATACATACACACTCCTGCATGTATCATCACATGTCTTGTTTGATACTTAACAATCCTGAGAATTAAGTCGTATTTTAAAGATGAAGACGCTGACTCTAAAGGTTAAGTAACTTAACCAATGCCCCACCTTGATTAGGTGCCCAAATTGGGATTTGCTATCAGCTCTGTCTGCCTTCAAAGACTTGCCTGTTCTTTGCCAATAAACCATATTGGCCCAAGTAATCAAAATATTAAGATCAACAATAATCAGCAAACTGTGAGTGGGATATGAAGAAATAACAGGTAGCTAAAAGTTATGGCAATTCTGCAATGGCTTTACTTCAATATACATCTGATACATATATACATATATCCAATATATATTCAATATATCCAATATTTTGAAACTGGATAGAAACTTTCAAGTAAAAACCACATTAATTTGAGACCCCTTTTAACAGATACTTTTTAACCTTCTGCCTGCACTTACTGTACACTTCCCCATTTTAAAATAAATTATATTTTGAGTTTATCATTTTGTTTAACACATGGTAATAAAGATTTGGTTCTCTAAACTTGAAAAAAAGTAAGGAAAATCTATCACAAAGTGGTTTTCTACAGCTTCCAGACATTAACCAAAGCATTTCACAAACGGTTCTTTGAAAATAGTTCTATATTTACATTGGCCGTCTGACTCCAAAACAAGACATATTCTACAGGTAATAAGAATGAAAATGTTCAACACTTTCGCCTTTAAAAATAACATATTTCAAAACAGCCACACAAGCACATCCTTACCAGCTTTGCCTTTCCCTAGGCTTGTGCTGTTCTCCGTCCAAGATTGAGAATCAGTAAGAAGGTGGCTCTGGGACTCTCTCAATGGCTTTGCAGGAAACTGATGGTTTTCAGAACTGAAAAATAATTATCATTATGATCATCAGGTTAACTCTTGATTGTATTTCTTAAAGGAAGTGAGTACTTCTTAAAGGAAGGAACTCAAACCACTCATGGTGCAAGATAATTGTAGGAGCTACCAAGAGAACTTCTGGAAAGCAGGAACAAGGCGTTAAGTCATACTGACTCGCAGTGAAAAAAGTGTTCTTGCCTCAGCTCTCTTCTTTCCTCTAATTACAATATGATGACAATTCTTGACTTTGGCAAATCTCCATATTAATACACAGAATAAGCCTTGGGCTCCAATTTTAGCAGGTAAAGGAATGTAATTAGAACTTAGCAGTATTTTATTATTGATTTTAAGTTATATTCGATGCCAAATTATCTAGTTTCTCACTGATGACAGTGATACAAAGTTTGGTTTAAAATAACATTTCATTTAGATTTTAAAACATTATTGGCACAGAAACTATTAGTATATTTTTTACAACACACCAAAATAGTAATAATAATAATATTAAAAAGAAAAAAACTACTTAAATTTTTTCCAAGTGTAATTTCACATATTTTAGTTGACTATAACTATTTTATTTTTTAAAGGATATGCCTTTTCTCCTTAATAATTACCTCATATCTAAAATTTGAGATCATTTCAATATCTAAAATTTGAGATCATTTCAATTTTGTGCTACTCTAATAATCCCTTATTCTGGAGGAAAACTTTAAAAAAGAAAATTGTGTCTCTTATTCATATGAAAAATTTCTTTTACACTAATTCTCATTCATCCTCAGGACAGGGACCATAGACCAGGTACAGCAAAGTAGCTAGGTCCTGGTTGAGGGGCTCCGTGGAGAATCATTACTGCAGCAGGACTCTAACAAACAGCAAGGATGCAGTCATCCAACAGTACTCACTGAAGTACCTATTATATCAACGAGTAAAGTCTTTGATCTAACTGAGGAAGGAGAAGAATAAATATAGAATAAATCAGGTGAGATTAAGAGCTCTGACAACGGTACAAGGCAGTATAAAGAGAACAGAGGGGCAGGCTGCTCTGAAAACAAAGGGTTTTCAAAGACGACCTCTCCTGTAAAGTTACACCTGAGCAGCAAGTGAACTGAGGCACAGACCATTCAGATATCTGGAGGAGGAACTTTCCGGAAGATGAACTGACAAGTGCAAAGCCACTAAATAAGCAACATGCTTGGTATATCTGAGGAACAGCAAGATCTGTGTGTCTGAGGACTGTGAGCTAGGGGGAAGAGGTAAGGCATTATACTCAGAGGTGTCAAGGGCCAGGTTAGTCAGGACGAGGGAAGGACATTCATTAGCTTCTGTTCTGAGCAAGACGGAATATCCGTGGAGGCTTCTGAGCAGAAGAGTGACACAATCTGATTTACATTTTAGAAGGCTCACTCTCTCTTTTTAATGGAGAATGGACTGGAGGAGGGCAAACATGGAACTAGAATCCGTGTAAGAAGTGATGGCTTGGACCAGGAAAGCAGGCCTGGAGGTGGTAAGAAAGTATCCAGGTTATGGGTACATTTGGAGGGGACGTCTGACAGGATCTGCAAACACAGTATATACAGGGTCCCCAAAGAAAGGAATCTAGGTGACTCCCAAGTTTCTGGCCTGAGCATCTGGGAGAACGGAAGTCACTACTCATGAATATGAGAGAATGAAGGAGAATCAGGTTTAGGGTGGGGTGAGGGGATAGATAGATTGGAATCAAGAGTTCTGGTTTCCACCTGTTCAGCTGGCAATGACTTTTATGTGGGCACATTATGTAGACAATGACATATACAACTCCGGAGTACAGAGGGGAGACATAACTAGGCATAGAAAATGTATGTGGGCCAATCAGGGGAAATCACAGAATTCTGTAGAAGAGACTTCAGCTGTCAAAACCCCATCTCAACATTTAAAGGAAAGGAAAGAGAAGTCCAGAGAGGTTACCTGACCTTGTCAAGACCACCTCAATGGGTAACAGTGCCAGAACTAGGATTTTTCCCCCTGCCCACTTAGTAGGAGGCGGACTGTATCTAAACCCCAACTAGTCTTCACTACCAAAACCACTTAACGTAGTACAAAAAAAAATAGCCTTCAGCTCTGTGGAATTTTCAAGCCAAAACTCACAGGGCAGGGCCAAGCAAAGTCCCATGTGACACACACGTTCACTGGTAGGCACATAACTCATTCTAGGCATGGGGCTGGTAAATAGGTTTCATCTCGTGACAATTTCAGGTGGTTCTGTAATCCACCAGGATCACTGCCTTAGAAAGGATTCTGGGGTCACATCAGGTTCCACGGGAGAAAGTGTTGTAAGCAGTAAGAAACTGCTTGGGAGGAGTGTGCTATGAACACGGCATTCCAGTAATGAGGAAGACCTTATGACATGGTAGTTAATGTTTTTGCTATTGGCTTTCACTTAAAAATTAGAGATACTGTCATATTAAAAAAATATGTCTTAAACATTTAAAAAAGTAAGTGGTTCTGCTTAAAACTTCACAGAGAACATTTTTTTAAAGCGCATTTTGAAATGTTTAGATCGTTTCGCCTTTTGCCAGTCAGAATCCAATTTCAGGCCTTCCTCAAATGCTTGATAGATTGGAACCAAAAGAGACTTAAAACAGTGGTCAAAAGTCTAGAAAATAAATTTCCTAGATTCTTTTCTTTCTCTTGCCACAGAAATGGCTCAGATCAAGCTTAGAGGTCTTTAAAGAGGACCAAGAATATGGCGCCCACTGCTAATGGGGCTGTCAATCCGATGTCTGGGATGCCATTCATCTCTAAGGGCCTGGTCCAGGCAGGGAAGGTCTTTTGATTGCCAAGAGGCAAGGCCCAGTGGGTCAGAAGCAAAGCAACCCTGTCAGCTCACCTGATCACAAGTGGGACTAATTTGGACTTATACTGTGCTTTTTTTTTTTAAGCACCACCTTTTAAAAAATCATAATATATTTCAGTCAACTTACAGAGAATTAACACCTATTTACTGACTACCCAGATTAATCACAGAATTTTATAATTATGACTGAAGCTCCCCACGTACTCCAAGCTCAGTCACACTTTCCCCCTGCCCTCATTCTAACCTGGAAACCAGTGTAGTAACTGATCCTAAATTCTTAAAATTTTTTTCCAAAGGAACAAATAAGCAAAGGACACCATAGGATAAACTATATTATTTGAAAGTAAAATAGAAAAAAAAAAATATGGGCTTACTTTTTAGATGATGAATTCAATCCTGCAGGAGTAGATAGTTGTTCAGGATCCTGGTTAACAAGGCAAGTTGGAAAGGAGCAGCCATCACCTAGACTATAAGTAAAATAAAAAGTCACAATTGTGCAGTAAAAGAAAAATGATCTCTATGAGCAGAACGCAGTTACATTATGGACAAAACAAGTATCTCAGACACTGGCTTCAGGACAGTATGTTTATGGAGATGTGAGTCAACTGATTTCCACTTTGATATAATAGTGGATCATAAAGTAATACTTTAAAAAATAAGAGTTCTTATGCAGAAGGACAGAGTTCTTCTGTTGGATTACTTTCAGTAGTCTAAACCCTGAAAATTTTCACAACAAAATACCTTGAAAAAATGGGTAGCAACCAGTACCTCTTCTCATCACCAAAAACCTGGCGCATATTTTTACCAAAACCCAAGCTGAATCCATTCTTATCTGTTCCGTGTCGAAATACTGGGCTTCTAAATGCCTCTAGAAAAGATGGCAGAGCAACCACATAAGGAAAGAGCACATCAATCAGCAAGCGCTACAGTTAGACAGGAGTGGATTAGATGAAGAAACTCTGAAAACCAATGGCTAGCCTCCTGCGACTCTTTATATGTCTGTCTGTCAGCCCCACAGACGAAGACTGTCTATTCTTTTAAAGCAAACGTAAAATATGATTAGATCTATTTTGGTTTTTAAGTAACCCTTTTATTTCTGCAGCAGCACATGTGCATTGTAAAAAATGAGAAAATACAAACAAGCAAATAATTTAAAACACTACAGCTTCTAGATGGCTGAATGGACGGAGAGATAAGATAGATGTAAGTATACATTTTTTAAATCAAAATGAGACTAAAGATACATTCTATAACTTTTTTTCAACTAATAAATTCCATTTTCCAATTTCATTAGAATTTTATGTCATCCAATCATAAATTTTCTTCTAGCTAATCAAAAAGGTACTTTAAAACTCTCTATCTAGATCAGGATCCAATGCAGGGTCACACATAGTGGCTGGTTATGCCCACTAGGTTCAGAGAGGCTGCGTGACTTTGCTCAATACCAAACAAAAAGTAAATGACATGAGTGGAATTTGAACAAGGTCATCAAAGTTCTGTCCTTTATGCTACATTTTCGTCTTAAATAATGCTGAGATGCAAAACCTAAAATGTTAGTTTTGGGATTTTCTATGTGAATAAACATATTAGTATAATGATTTCTGTCCATTATTTGAGAAAGGAAAAATCTAACTAACAGAATCAGGGTACTATGAAAAATGTGGTGATTTGAAAGATTCTTAACATTTATTACCCTAGTTTATAGCTTTTTATAATACATTTTAATAATTATAGGACCGTATTGTCCAGAGGAAATCCTTTCAGTGTTACAAGTAAAATCTATAAGTTTCTAAACTTGAAAGCTTAGTAGAAACACTTACATTTGAAAAATAATTTAATTGCTCTACAATTTGAATTGCTCTATAATTTGAAATATGATACTTCATTTAGAAATTGCTTTATTATACCAATATTTTCACTCTGCTAGTACTTTAGGTGATTAGAGTTCACCTGAATATTGAAAATAAACATTCACAATTATATACAATTAATTTTCATTATTCTAATAACAGAATCTCATAACTTGGGTGTCCTTTGCAACCAAAAGAAATTATAAGTCCTGGTTGCATTCTGAAACTCCTATTCTTAGTCTAGAAGACTCCATTTAGCTTAGTCCCTGCTTACTTCTCAAACTTCATAGTATATTTTTTTGTTCTTTAGCTTTCTATGAATAGTTTTCTCCAACATGAATAGTTTCTTAAACATATGCAGCTCTTTAAAAAAAAATGAGATGAATACAGAGAACATAAAATTGGTTACTTTCAGGTGAACATTTCAGTGGCATTTAGTAATTCATATTCTGTTGCAACCAATACCTATACCAAGTTCCAAAATATTTTAATCACCTCAAAAGAAACCCTACACTAATTAAAGCAGTCCTTCTTTACTCCATCTTCTTCCCACCCTTTGGAAATTATCAAAATGCTTCTTTCTCCATGGATATTTCCTATAAATGGAATTATACGACATATAACCTTTTATACTTGACTTCTTTTATTTAGTACGTTTCTGACGTTCATACACGTTGTAGCACTGCTTTGCTGTATCCCATCTCTGCAGGGCTTTTGAACATACTGTTTTCTCTGCCTGAGATGTTCTGGCTCTTTCCACAACTTCTTAAATACTTTCTGTTTTCATGAACTCTTCCCTGACCACTCCTTCTAGATAGGTTCCCTTCTACCATCCCCAGTCCTTGATTCATAACTCAACATCCTATTTGTTTCTTTCAAAACACTTTGTAATTAGGTTTATGTTTGGTTATTGATTTTCTGTGTTGCTCACCACCGTATATATACACAATGCTTTGTACACAATGGACAGTTTAAAAATACATGGAATGAGTGAATCTGTATTTGTCCCACCAGACAATGTGGGAAGAGTGGTTTTTCAAACTTCAGGACAGGTTAGCATTTAATCATATGGCAACCTCTGATGAATATTTAGTTTTGTATTGAACGTTCTGTTAACTACAATAATTATATACTCACCTAATGTAGATTTATTTTTGCTGACTAGCCAACAATGATAGCCAAACAGAGAAGACAAGCTGACAGAGAACATAGCTGCAGCAAAGAATAAAAACATAATATGGAACTTGGCTTGAGTATCAGGTAGGCCATTCTATAAAGAAAGGGAGAAAATAAAATGTTTTGTCAAAGGAATGAGTATTCCCCTAATTTGATAAGTTTTTTTTTTGTTTGTTTAAAATTTTTCTTAAATTTAGATATGGAGAAAGATATACATCTTTATGTTAAAACTTCAAGGGAAAAATACATCTTTAAACTAAAATCAATGCTTACTATAACCTGAATATATATATATATATATGGAAAAGATATTAAAATTTGGGATATTTATTTTGTATAATCAAATTCATAGAAAAATTATAATAATATGTGTGTAAACTATATGAGTAGGAAGCAAGATAAAAGGAGCTATAAAATTTTTATAATTTATAAAATTTGTTTTTAATTTACTTTCTGAAAGTGTTTTGTTAACATACTCTAGATTTACAAATGTTTAAACAGCTTTATTTTATTATAATGCCAGAAAATGAAGGATAATTGGCATGATTTAGCTAGTCTTCTCATTGATGTTTTACATCACTGCAAACAACAGCATCAACTACAAACACATACAACACACCCACAATAATGCTTCAGGCTACTTTAGATAATGTCAGCACAGAAAAGTTCAACACCAGTGCGTAACACCTGTCTAAAATAAACCTTACAATACCCATGGGATGAAAAAGGCCATCAAAGCACAACCAGACCGACTCTTCTAGTCTATGCGTCTAAGAATGGAATCCCTCTAGATTGTGGAATTCTAGGAATCCCTCTAGAATGTGGGCTTAGGTACACTCAGTGAAGCACCAGAGATGCTAGGATGTGTCTCCTTCTGATATTCCATTTCAGTATCCTGCAGTTATCCGTCAGATTGACCCAGGTCACAAGACCTCACTGGTACCTTTTGACAGTAGTGTTCTCACACTGAAAACCAGTCGTTCCTCTGCAAATGTGTTTGTGGTTTGGAAATAAAACCATCCACAAGAATGAGGACCTGTAAGGCCGTGTGCTCTCAGACATTCATGAGAGATCATTCTTCCAGGTGGACACTCCAAGTACCCTCGAATGCTAGGACATGCTCGTTTACCTGTGTATTTCTAGCACTCAGCAATGTAACTGACACATAGTAGGCATCAATAAATCTTTAGCATTGAATGTGGTTCAAATCTCACATCAGTGATCTAATAATTCATAAAGTCTTCCCATAATAAAGGATAATTTAATGAATGTAATAAGGCAACTCTGGCAGGGATAACTGCTTTTTATATTGTATGGTATTCATGAAGAGCATCTTGTGGTACTTAAAATACATAGTACTAACTCTGTTTTGCTTACATTTAAAACATACAATGCAGAAAACAAATGAGTTGCCTATAGGATACACCTAATATCAATTCAGGACTTGATTGATATTCTAGCTTGATAATCTTCTTACACATAAAGAAGAACTTCTATTTTTAAATACTAAGAAAAAAAAATCTTATATAGTCACTTCTCGTTATTCACAGTGGTGATGTTCTTTAAAGCTGCCGTGAACACTGAAATTATGATTCCCAAACTATTGCTCCTGGGAAGATACAGGCTTCTGGTCACAACATTTTTGTCAAATGATCAATGACCATGTTCTGTGTGTTTCTGCTTATAAAACCTAATTGATACCTTATTTAATATACATTAAATAAGAGAACTCACAGCCAACAGCACCATAAGGCATGCCTGAAGGAAGCTTATCTAAATACACGCATTTCCTCCATGGGGCACATCACAGTCTCTTCTTTTGCTCAGAAAATGAGACAGCACTTCAGCGCTAGGCTTAAAGACCTTTTAAACAACGAAATCACCAACAAAAAAAGCACAAAAATGCAAAAGACATGGCACTAAATAGACTTAAAAGCACACTCATTTACAGTGTGAGAGTTCAAACGGGAAGGCACTGAGACCTCCAGTTTGATCTCAACTGCAAATGTGCACATGGGTGACTCAGATTTTTCCTGCTCTGTGTATGCTTGCAAATGACCACAAAAGCTACGCTGAGTATTGACTTTGAGGTTTTAAATAAATGTTGGCAAGTAGGTGAATTCACAAACACAGCATCTGCGAGTAATGAGGAATGACTATATATAAGTTAGCTCTACTCTATAAAATTAGTGTCCAGATTAAGTCACTACTGAAAGTCTATATATGTATTTTTGTATACCAAAAAAAGTCACCAAGGTAATAACTTACGGTCCAAAATTTGATAAAATACTGTAAATCTGTAGCAGCAATAAAAAGGCAGTACAGCAGAGAATAAGCCAAGAAAAGGAGGAAAAATTTATAATTTGAAAATCCAACACAATTGTTCACCCTGTTAACGAAACAAAAACATTTTCGGTGAGTTTTATGCTGTTACCTTAGGTACACATATGCTCAACCTTAACATAAGTATTTGATTTCCTAACATTAAAATTTATTGGCATTTAAGCATAACTCAAAAGATTTCTTTTTAAAAATTATTTACTTTTTTAAAGATTTTCTTACACATACAAACATTTAAAAAGCCATTTCACTAAAAAGGAATTTCTATGTTCAAACTGTAGAAATTTGATATGTAATATTGCTTTAATTACTCATGACCCCTGTATTTCCTGTCCAATTATACAAATAAGCACATGCCTTAAGTATAGATCTTGTGAGAAATCCATTAACACCAAACAGATAAGAGGAATTTTCTAAATTCTTTTCTGTGTTACCTTTGGATTTGATTTCTAACTATGATTAAGTAATTTAAAAACTTTTTAAGTTTTCCAAAATTAGATGAGATGTCTTTACAAACTACTTACATGCAGACAGTACGGCACTGAAGCAACCAGATTATCAAAACATCTTAAACAGCGGGTTTAAGGAAAGAAACAGGATTGGGAGCCAGACAGTCAGGTCGTCATGTACATTCGATGCTAAGTAACTATGTGTCCCTGACAAAGTGCCATAATTTCTAAAGGTTTCCTTTTCCTCATCTGTCAAATCAGCCCTCTGAGATCCTTTCTGAGAACCAGGTCTCTATGCAATGGAGATTCAGAATTCTCAGCTTTTACTCTGAAATCACTGTATTTGGAGAGGGTGGTTTAAGAATTCAAACTACTGTATCAATAAACATAAATACAAATACAACTCATACTTTATGGTCACACTTCTATCAAAGCTTATTTTCCCTCTTTTCATTAAGACAAGGGAATTCCTGGATGATACAGTATAAATGTGATACAACACCTAAGTGGAACTGGTTGCTATCTTCACGGGTAGTGAACCCATGAATTAACAATAAAAATAATAAACTCACTGCACAGAACACACAGATGTTTCTTCTTTCACCTTTGTGTGTGTGTGTGTGTGTGACTCAGTCATGTCTGAATCTTTGCGACCCCACGGACCGTAGCCCACCAGTCTCCTCTGTCCATGGGATTCTCCAGGCAAGAATACTGGAGTGGGTTGCCGTTTCCTTCTCCAGCAAACACCTTTGTTCCTACTCACTACTGGCATAAGATAATCTTCCTCTTTACTGACTCTGCCAATAAACTAATTGTTTCTCTTTCTCTATTGTTGAGGAGAAACAATATTCATATGAAAAATGTTTACTCAATTCCATAAGATGAATACGGAATGAGTCTGCTATGTGCCATGTGCCTAGAGTTAGCAATACTGTTACTACATGCTTAAAAATTTGTTAAGAGGACAGAGTTCATGGTAAGTTCTTAAAGTTAAAACTTTTTTAATTAAAAAAATTCAAAACTTAAACATTGGGCTTATGGATAAACCAAAATTTGGAACAAAAATGGAAAATGTTTATATCTGCTACCTCCAAAAACATAAGGTAAAGGGAACAGCATTAGATTTAGTAATTTTGGAACTTAAGGGTATTGTGTGTGACAGATTCATAAAGAAGCAAAACTGCGGGTGCAAAGTGTGTGAAAGAGTTGCTCTGGCAGCTCAAGGGATTCCAGTGTGAGTGCAAACCAGCCACCGAGATTGTCTCTTACGACATGTGAATGAAATAATGGTAAGAAGTAATATTGCAAACAGTTCCATACAGGCCGAGTCTAAATGTGTTCTGTCACAAAAGGAGAGAGGATATCCCCGTGCTTCTCTGTGTTGGTTACAAGAGGAGAGAACGGGAGACAGAGGCTGGGGTGTTAAGACTGGCCACGTGGATGTCCAGACAATGACGCTTCTGTGGACAAGGGGAACACGCGATGTGACAGGAAAGACCGCTGCTCTTCCTGCAGGAATGTAAGAACCAGCTTTTGTACTGGATGACAGATCGCGTTTTTATAGAAAGGAAAATGATCTTGAACGGAGATTTTTACAACATCTAATTTAGCTTTAACTTCTACTTAGGGGCATGGTGTGATTTGCCATGTCAAAGTCAGAAAACAGAGGAGAAGGTTAGTCAATGAAGACTGAGCTTGGTAGGAATGTTATACTTGAGATAATATTTATTTTTAATAATAACTTACTCTCTTCCTGACAGACAGCTTTTGGTTAGACATTTTAACTGCCTACTACTTTGAAGACTCAATTTGAAAAGTGCATGTACTTTGAATCTGAATGCCTTTATATGGAGAAATAAATACATTCTAGGTAAACATCCCTTACACATTCATTTAAACTCAGTTAAACAGCTCTTGGTTCTGTTTTAGGGAAACTGCTTTCTGAGTCTAATTGGAAAAAGAACATAATATAAAAAAAGGTGGAAAGAAAGTGGCCGCTGAGGTCCAAACAACTTGATATATGACTTTAAGTTCACTCCGGAACTTTTCTGAGCGTCACTTTCCTCTTGTTTACAAATGGGACAAATAATTTTTAATAATATCTGTCATGGTTATAAGGATTACAGATTTTACAGATATATGGATATATCATCTCTAGACATTACAGGCACTCAATAAACTGAATCTGAAATTATTTAATTAGTGCCACCTAACCATTTGCAGCCTTGTCAAAGAATATTATTAGTATAATTAATAAATTTAAAAATTATATTAAAAAGAAAAAAACACTTATTTGATAGGGTAGCCAATAAGTTAAAGACTACAGGATATCTATTTTAGGTAAAAAAGAGGTGTGAAGTTGGTCCCCCGCACCCCAGAGGGTATTCTGGCCACAGCAGATCCGTTGAAGTCATTGCGAACCGGAGGCACGGTTCTCTGATTTTTCAAACACTAAAAGTTGACAGATCCTGAGCTTCAAAATCATATGCAAGACCTGTATAAAAAGCCTGCCTCACTATAAGTCTTAATAAGTGACTGTTATATTTACATAATGACTGTATAAAAGATCTCTTGCATGTTGATATGAAAACATTTCCAGGACATAAGTGAAGTGGGGGGAAGGCAAAGAGACTCTGGCCATAAAATTGGAAATATCAGTGGAAAAAGAACTTGCTAAGAAAGAGAACAAAATGAATGAAATGAAGGAAAGAATGAGGAAAGAAAAGTCACCACAAATGAAAATCTTTACTTCAAACAGAGGTTATTTACCAACATCTTTCTCTTAAGAGGAGCGTTATTTTTATAGGAGTTAGTCAGCCTTAACTTGTTACAGCAGAAAATCTAGGTGAAGAAAAGTAAGAGGTACCCTGGACAGGTATAAAGAATACCGCAAACCTGACATCCCGCTACTGTTTCTGGCAGCTAAGATAACTGTTCACTGTGTATGCTTCCCCCACCTCTGGCGTAGGTTTGTGGGTAGGTCTACCTTGCCTGAAAGTCAAAGTCTTTCAGTCATGTCCGACTCTTTGGGACCCCATGAACTATACAGTCCATGGAATTCTCCAGGCCAGAATACTGGAATGGGTAGCCTTTCCCTTCTCCAGGGGATCTTCCCAACCCAGGGATCGAACCCAGGTCTCCTGCATTGCAGGTGGATTCTTTATCAGCTGAGCCATAAGGGAAGCCCTACCTTGCCTAGTGCCAACCATGAAGGAAGACAAGGCTTGGAGAAAGATCATGCTTAATGTCCAAATCCAACCTGACTGGCAACCTTGGTGTGGTGTCACAGGGATGTGTACACTGAGATGAAAAGTTATAAGGTAGAAAAGCCAACCTTCATTAGTTAATTAGATCTTTCAAATAATCCTCTAGTCAGTTACCTAATTTCATGACTTAGAAATTTTTAAAAAAATTTTAATGAATTCTAAGTGGAAACCCTTGTTGAAACACATGTGTGTATTTACAGATCTGCTATTCTACTCCTTAGCATTAAGTTCTATTTAAAACAGATTGTTAAATCTTTAGATGAATTCATTCCTTATCAGATACTTCAAGTGAAGTGTTATGTATAATTTATGTGCACATTTTGGTGTAATTTCTGTATTCCAGAAGTATTCTAGAATCTCTCTGTTTATGCACGTGCATGCAAAGAAAACCATTTGTTTTGAGCAAACATTAAGAAAATAAGTTTTACATTGTTAACCTACTGGTGTTAAAATTATTTCATGGAAACTCATGGAATAAAGGCTCTTTTGAGCTAACTAAACAAACACTACAAACTAAACCTGAAGGGACTTCCTAGGTTAGCTAAGGCAAGATTTCATTTATAAAAAGACTTAAATAGATCAATGATTCAACTTATTATGTCATAAAGGACAGAAACTTCTTTAAGTATAGAGCCATACTCACCATGGGCAATGATGATCCATCTTCAAAATACATCTAAAAAGAAACCACACACACAAAATTCAGCATCCCACAAAAGTTTAATCCCAATATGTTATAAAATTAAATACTATTTCAAAAGAGTTGTGGCAGGTAAAATATTGCAAAATTATTTGCTTATCTAAAAGCTGAATAATAGCAAAATGCCTCATCTAAAATAAACATTATAGCCAATTCTAGATGATACAAAAACAGAACTTTAAATTCAAAATATACATGCTTTAAGATGTAAATAAAATAACTCATTTTCTAAAAACACAGTATGTTAATATACAACTATTTTATGCTGAAGAAAGTACAAAATGTCAACAGATTTACAGACAGTCTGGATAAAACTCCATTAATGTCCAACTGTAAGACAAGTATATGGTACTGTTCTTGTGGTATATTAAGTATGTAACATCTGACTGTCATGAAGCCAACTGAATTATCTTTATAAAAAGGAAATGAGTCATAGAAATTTTTCTTAACTAGAACTAGCCAAGAATGAGCTGCTAAAATCATGCACTTCATTCAAGTCACAAAGAATCTGGGGGAACAGAGACAACTGATCATGGCCCTTAGCCACACTCGTATCTATGCAAGTGCTGGGCATATCTCCTAAATAAAGGTCTGATAAGCATGAATAAGGAGAAAAGGAAATAATCTGGAAAGCAACGAGAAAAGAAACACATTAAAAAAAACCCACAGGCGTGTAGACATTTTAGAAGTAAAGGGTTTTTCTTACTTATCACAGACGGAACAGTGGTGGCAGCGATCTGGTTTTATAAGTTGGCATCTGTCACAATAGCGGATTGCTAGGAACAAAAAGCTCCACTTAGCCTTAGATTTAACAGTGAATTGAATACACAATTAAATAGCTTTTAATCATTTATCCAAATTTAAATTCCATAAAGCATAATTAATTTAAATTTGATAGAAATGACACATTTGACTGCATAAATACAAAAATGAAATGATTTGACTAAAGCCTCAGTTCTCTGCAGAGATCTCCCAAGAATAGATCTTTGGGGGGAATTTTTCTAAGGCATGCTCAACTATAAATATACTATCTAATACAAAGTAATCACAGACTTACAAAGGGTGCAACCATGTCCATTTTCATCAAAGTAAACAGAATGTCTCCCTTGACTAAACCATTTCATTTCCTGGACCCTGCCAGGATGACTAGGTATAGGATACAACCACATTTTAGAAGTTTTTTGAGAAAGACATTTTAGAAATTTGTGAATAAATTCAACTAGCTGTTTGAATTGGGAAAGAGTTCACATCTTCCCTGCTGGGTGAGATGCAAGATGAGGAGTGAGTATTCCAAGAGGTATTTCCACCAGAGAATTTTAATTCTTGTGACTGAAGTCCTGAGGCTTTCTTCTCTAAAACAGACATCAGAGACAGTTATGGATGATTGGAGATGCTCTTTCAGTACACAGGCATCTGACAGGATGCCCTCAGTCTGCCAAAATTACAGGAGATCAGTTAATTGGGCAGTACAGTAGGGCTGGCAAAACCAAACAAGCAAACTTAAAATCTGGAAAACATACTTGCAGCAAGGAATTATCAAGATTATATTAGCTAATATCATAACTTCTAAAAAAAGGGAAAAACTGTTATAAACTAAGAACAAAATGAGCTTTATTTTTAAGACAACAGGCCTAGAAGGAGTTGTTTTCAATACTGAAATAAGTCCTTAATCATCCCTGTATAAAACTTTCTTTTTCAGGAATTCCAGAGATGAATGGCATGGCCTGCTCATCTCCTGAATGAAGAAGTCTCACAGGGACATTCCAGGTGAAGCTCTAAAGTATCACTGGCTCATGCCAGGTACCAAAATGGGAGCAGTGTTGTCCAGAAGGAATATAATGTGAGCTACACAAGTGCTGTTAAACGGTTTAGGAGCTATGTTAAAAGAAGTAAAAAAAAAGAAAAGGGGGGGGGGAGATTAATTTTAATGATATATTTTATTTTGGCTAATACATATTTCAAAATATAATTATTATATTAATTATAAATACATATAATATTTTATATTATATACAAATGAAGTGTGTCAACATCAACTAAGTCTTCTGTTGCTTTTAAATAGCCTTTAAAACCTGTTCTGTGTTTTCCACTTATAGTCAAATTTGAAGCCGTCACAATCACAAAAGACTAGTGGTTTCCATAATGGGCAGCATGGGTTTAAAGTCACACAATTTCCATGTGAGTTTTGTTGGGCAATTGTACATTCTCTCTAAGTGGTGATTATTTCTAAAGTACACTGAGGGGGGATGCACCTTGCAAATTAAAGTGGGCAGTAACTCAAAAATATTTTGAAATTTTTCATTTATAATCTTTTTTGTAGAAAATCTTTTTGTTCACGGTCTTTCAGAAACGGAAATTTAGTTTTATAATTAAAACACACTCCATGTGCCAGATCAGATTAAACTAAAATCATCCCACTGGAATTTAAAGTGAGCCATCTGATTATCATTTAAAAAGTCCTAACAACGGAGGGGGAGTTTTAACTGTCTTGCTTGAATCTTCTGAGAATTTATTCATGTATCATTTATATAATTTAAAACTTTTTTGGTAAATGCTGAAAAGGAAACATTACCAACATCTGTGTACAAAGTGATGAATTAACTATGTCACTTCTAATGGTAATCTTCCTAGTCAAAAAGTCTATAAATATTTTTTTTGTAGGAAAGGATCAATAGCAAGGGAGAGCTGGAAAAGCAAATAGTCCTCCTTAATAAAAATAACTAATAATATAATAGAATTTGGAGAGCCCCATAAGAAATCAGGAGATGCGTGGATCAAAAAGGCAGCATAGGACAAAAAGGAGTGAGATGAACAGTCCTAACACTTGCCTCACACACCCAAGACTGTACGTGGTTGAATTTGTTCTCTATGTATAGCAGTCAATGTAACCTAGGCAGTCACTATTTTTCTCTTTCAGGTTTGGAGGAAAGACTGTGGATCTAGAATGAATGGGAAAACCCTCAATTATACTACTATCCATTTTCTTCAGTTCTCTAAGACATATAAAGTGTGTGGACATCAACTGAGCCTTTCAGTGCTTCGGTCCATGGCCTTTCTCAGGGTGAGGAAGGAAGTTATCTGAACAACCCAAGGGTTTCGGCCGAGGGTGGCCTAAGAAAAAGGACCCTCATATTCCTGCCTTGCGGGCATTGTGTCCCTCCACTGCATGTCCATTCTGCATTCATGATTACCTTTCAGTTCAGTTCAGTTCAGTTCAGCTCAGTCACTCGGTCGTGTCCGACTCTTTGCGACCCCATGAATTGCAGCACGCCAGGCCTCCTTGTCCATCACCAACTCCTGGAGTTTACCCAAACTCATGTCCATCGAGTCAGTGATGCCATCCAGCCATCTCATCCTCTCGTCCTCTTCTCCTCCTGCCCCCAATCCCTCCCAGCATCAGGTCTTTTCCAATGAGTCAACTCTTCATATGAGGTGGCCAAAGTATTGGAATTTCAGCTTCAGTGTCAGTTCTTCCAATGAACACCCAGGACTGATCTCCTTTAGGATGGACTGGTTGGATCTCCTTGCAGTCCAAGGGACTCTCAAGAGTCTTCTCTGATTACTTTTACACCCCACATATTCCAGAGAGAGATTAACCACACCAACATTATCATCTCTTTATTATACTTCCTGTAATTTAATTTAGTCTATGACTCTAATCAGTTAAAATTGATTTCAGCATGCATCCAGAAGTTTTGCACTAAAAATATAAAGACTATATTAGGAAATTCAGATTCTGTTCCAGATTGTCAAAGATACTGAGAATCATAAGTTCATCCCAGGAGATAGGCATACAATACAAGAGAAGATAGTCTTCAGTTCAGTTCAATTCAGTTGCTTAGTCGTGTCTAAGTCTAAGTCGTGCCATCCAACCATCTCATCCTCTGTCATCCCCTTTTCCTCCCATCTTCAATTTTCAATCTTTCCCAGCATCAGGGTCTTTTCCAATGAGTCAGTTCTTCGCATCAGGTGGCCAAAGTATTGGAGTTTCAGCTTCAGTATCAGTCCTTTCAATGAATATTCAGGACTGATCTCCTTTAGGATGGACTGGTTGGATCTCCTTGCAGTCCAAGGGTCTCTCAAGAGTCTTCTCCAACACTACAGTTCAAAAGCATCAATTCTTCGGCGCTCAGCTCTCTTTATAGACCAACTCTCACATCGATACATGACCACTGGAAAAACCATAGCCTTGACTAGATGGACCTTTGTTAGCAAAGTTATGTCTCTGCTTTTTAATATGCTGTCTAGGTTGGTCATAACTTCTCTTCCAAGGAACAAGCATCACATAATTCACACAAGGAGATGACATAAATCCAAAGTGCAGTTGTTATTAATGAACACTAATACTTTGTTCTGATATGACTTAGTCTTAATTCGGTGCATCAACGGGTCTAGTAGAAAAAGCACTGCACTAGGATGCGGAAACTAGATTTTTGCACCTGATACTATCACTGCCATTAAATAGTTTTGGAAACTTGTGCAATAATTTACTTTTAGGGGGTTTAAATTTCCTCCTTATTAGTTTAGGCCCATCTTGGGTACACATACATACACATATACAGAAACACATTTCTATCTTTGTGGGGTAATATCAGTGGCATAATATTAAATCAGGGAATCACCACTTGCTCACTGACAAGCAGTAAAAACAAACAGGAAAACATCATGCGTGAGACTTAAAGTTATACTGAATTATGCTTCTAAAGTGAGTCAGAATTGAATATATACAATATAAAAATATTAATGAGATATTTTACAGTCCTTTTTTCATCCTAGGTCTTTGAAACTCGTTGTGTATTTTATACTTAGAGCATGTCTCAGTTTGGACGAGCCATGTTTTAAGGCTCAAAAGCCACATGGGGCTAGCGGCCACTGAAATGGGCGCAGACAGCCAAAGCCACAAAGTTTCTGGGTGAGCCTTGGTGGGCAAGCACCAGTCGTCCAAGTCTGTCAGCTTTTTTTAAATAACATATATTTTTTAAAAGTCTTTACTGAATTTGTCACAAAATTGCTTCTGTTTTATGTTTTGGTTTTTTGACTGTTGAGGAACGTGGGATTTTAAGTCCCTGACAAGGGATTGAACCCATAACCCCTGCAATGGAAGGGGTGGTCTTAATCACTGGACCACCAGAGAAGTCCCCCTGCGTGTCAGTTTTTAAGACAATTATTTGATTAGATAGCTGCTTAAATGACCTAAAAAATCTGACCCAAGTAAATGAGATTTATTGTGTTGCGTTTGTAAAAAAAAATGAATTACTATAAATTTTAAAGATAGAAACTGTACCAATAGCTGAATTAAGTTTTGTATAATTTATATAATAACTTTTAAATTTATGTAAAATTATCAACAATATGTGCATTACACCTAATGCTCTTTTGACTTAAGAATAGGCAGGTGTGTAATTAAAACTTTAAAAATGAACACAACTACAAATCAAGATTTCAGCAGTTCTAACATCTTCACTGAGTCACAACTAGGAAGGCAGAATAGAAGTCAAGTCAGCTCTGACTTGGTTGAGATCTCTGTGTCATAGCGTTCTTCAGGTGTCCATTCTGTTTTATGGGATTCTACAGAAGGCAGTTAATATCAATCTGAGCCATAGCACAGTGGGTTTCAACGCGCGTTTGAGAGTTTCAAGTACAGATATGCTTTCTAACTGTCACCCCAAGCCATCCTGCTAAAGCACTCATTGTCCTCTACCTCCAGACATGGTCCTCGTGTAGATGGGGAGGTCTTTGGCTGCTCGCCGAAGGACTTCCTGATGGGCTTCTCCCCGAGGCTCTCTCTCCAGCAATTCTTTCTCTGCATAAGAGAGATGGAACTGTGGAAGAAACTTAAATATTAATCAGTGCTCGCAAAGGAATAACATATTGATCTACTATACCCGCAAAAAAGGTATTTATAAAATATTTACAGGACACAGCACATATATTCAAAGAGGCAATGGGGTATGAAATCTGGGCAAGTCTATCCACCCCGTAGTTTATAAATCTAGAGAAGGGGAAAAATGATAACGCTTGCTCCCTCAGATCTTTATGAACCTCAAGAGGAAAAGAGAATGTAAAAGTGTTTTTATAAACTGTAGAGTTCTATCCAAGTGTTAGTTATATTAACAGATGAAATGGCAAAATAAACCAATTAGCTCAATGGATGCAGTTTATAATCGGTTATAATTAGAACCAAAAATAGAAAAAATACATCAAGCAAGTATTCTCATGGAGAGGGAGTTTTAACTTACGGATAATCACTACAGGAATTCTTTAGCACTCAAAAGAAGTAGGCTTTAATTTTACTTCCTATACTGCAAATTTTGTCCCACCAATTTAAAAAAATACTTCTTTGAGAAAAATGAAAATCTGTCTGGGTTCCAACTTGATAATCACAAAAAAAAATTTTTTTTAAGTCTGTTCAAACTCTATAAATATGCTCTAGGAGACAAGGATATTCACAGAATCACTGTTTGAAACATAAAAAACTAAACCCAAATGTCCATCAAGGATAATGGATAAATAACTTGGAGTATAGTCCATCCAAATAACTTGAATCCTATATGGCACTTAACATTTAATGAACGACAGCTGTGTACAACCAAGACTGTCAACATACTGACGAACAGATGCATCAAATAAACTATTATAAATGTTATTTTTAGGGATATGACTCTATGACAAAAGTTATGCACAGGACTGTGTACCTTGTTTGGAAATAGTTTTGAGTGATAGAAAATGGATAACAGGAAATGAAGCTATAATACTGTAATAGTCATGAAAGAATAGCATCAATCTAAGAGAAAGTCTCTACTAACTTTCAATTCCTCTGCCTAGAACACTATTCCGCACACTCTCTGGACGGCTCTTTCTCAGGTTGCAGGTTTCAGCTTAAATGGCATCTCCTCAAGGGACTTTCATGATTCCCTTACTAGAGTAGGGACCCTGGTAACTCGTCCCTTCCCCTTGCCATATTCCCCATCAGGTCCGCGCGTGCTTTCTTTGTGTTGCCCACCATAATGTGAAATTATTTTGTTGGTTCATTTGCCCTTTGTCTCCCTCTTTCACAAGCATGTAACCCCACAAGGGGATTAAGTCTCGGCACAGAGTAAGTCCTCTGTGAGAACTGTGGAACGGACAAAGGAACAAGCACCAGCAGGCCTAAGTCAGAGCGCCGAATGTCAAGGCGAAAGGTTTTTTATACTCTGGTCTCTAGCTTTCCATTGTCAGAACCCTGATTCCCACAGTTCAGGTAGATTTGTCTCCATTGTTCAAGTCTAAAATTAATTTAAAACCTAGCATTGAAAATTAGTAAAAGACTTAATAATAGTCAAAAGGAATAAAACCACTAACATTTTATTACATTTTCTACAGAGTTCTGGATCCTTTTAACCTTAGAGGTAAGTTCTAGTGAGTGATAGAACTGGATGGCTCCTCGGTACGTTTAATACTTTTATAAATAAACCTAACACACTGCATCCATCAGGTCCGAAAGACCAAATACTGTTTGGTAGAACTATTACTTATCTAAGATGGATGTCAAAATACCTAACGTTATCTTGGAATGCACCGAATATGCACTCCCCCTCCCTAGAACACTTTTATGTACAAATGCATGTCACAGATTTGAGGAAATGTGACAGTTGTAGAGATCTGATGGAATGAAAGATCTCCTGGGGTGTTACCTTTTGATAACACACCCAACCTCCAACCCTCCAGACTGTGGCAGTCCTTTGGCCAGTTAATGCAAGTTGTTTTGCTTTTAAGTAGTTTTATCAATTTTAGAATACTTGGAATTTACCAAAAAATTGAGAAAATGGTATAAGGTTCCCATATATCCTCCTCTCATCAAACTGCTGATATTCCTAATATCAGGTATTAGTATGGTACATTTAGGACAATTAATGAATCAATATGGATACACTGTTATTAACAACAGTTCATAGTTTATTCAGATTGCCTTAGTTCTTATTGAATACCTTATTTTTCTGTTCCAGGGTCCTGTTGAGGATACCACAGTACATTTGTTGGTCACGTTTCCTTAAGTTCCTCTTGGCTGTAACAGTTTCTCAGATTTTCCTTGTTTTTGTTGACCTTGATGAGTTTGCATAGTACTGCTGAAGTGTTTTATAAAGTGCTTCTCTACTGGAATCTTTCTGATGTTTTTCACATGATTAGATTGGGGTTACGGGTTTTGTGGAGGAAGACCACAGAAGCAAAGTGCCATTCGTATCACATCATATCAAGAGAACATACAATCAACGTGACTTAGAACTGTTGATGGTGACTTTAATCACCTGGTTGAGGAGGTGTTTTTCAGGTTTCTCCACTGTGAAGTGAATCATTATTTCCCTATCTCATCCTGTACTCTTTGGAAGGAAGTTACTATAGGCAGCCCACATTTTACAAAGCAGGGATTTATTCCTCCCCTCCTTGAGGGCTATGGTCCATAGGGTTGCAAAGTGTCAGACACCACTGAAGCAACGTGGCATGCGTGCATGCATCATTGAAGGCAGGTGGTGGTAATTTAGTTGCTAAGTCGTGTCTGACTCTTGCGACTCCATGGACTGTAGCCCACCAGGCTCCCCTGTCCATGGGATTCTCCAGGCAAGAATACTGGAGTGGGTTGCCATTTCCTTCTCCAGGGGATCTTCCTGACCCAGGGATCAAACCCAGGTCTCCTGCATTGCAGGAAGATTCCCTACAGACTGAGCCACGTGGGAAGCCGTTGAGGGCAGAGTATCTACACAAATTATTTGGAATTCTTCTGTAAAAGAAATTTCTTTTTTCCACTTATTTATTCATTCAATCATTTCTGTATACTGAGAAATGCAAGGATATTTATTTTATACTTTGAGTTGTGTGTGTGTGTGTTTAGTTGTTTCAGTCATGTCTGACTCTTTGTGACCCTTTGGACTGTAGCCCGCAAGGCTCCTCTGTCCATGTGGTTTTCCAGGCAAGAATACTGGAGTGGGTTGCCTGTGCCATTTTCCAGGGGATCTTCCCAACCCAGGGATCAAACCGGTGTCTCCAACATTTCCTGCATAGCAGGCAGATTCTTCACCGCTGAGCCACCCGGTTGTGACTGAACACTATTTTATGTATTTTCCTGTTCAAAATGCTCCAGCTTTGGTCACTGGGACATTTTCAACTGGATCCTATGGCCCTCTGACATATCACCATCGATATATTTTATTTTACAGAGTACTTCTTTATTTTTTGGCATGATAAGATGCTTCTGGCTCATCTTCAAAATCTCCTGCCCTAGTTCTAGAATCAGCCATCTCTCTAAGGAGTTCTTCTTCCTTTTACTGGAGAATGATATCAGAAATCAACATTTGGAATCAAATACAGTTTTCCGATAAAAGGAGAGTACGATTTCAAAAGGATGTACAAACTAAGAAAAAGGCAAAATCTAATAACACACAGAAAACTCAGAGAATTGTATTTCCTTTTTTGCTAGTCGTTTTTGACTTAAGAAAAAAAGAAACATATCACCTCATCAGTACCTAAAATGTCCAAATTAAAACATAAAACATTTTTCCTATTAAATTGGAAACTTAAGAACAGGACACAGTGTGTCAAGGCTCTGATGAAACTGGTAGCTTTGGAAATTGCTACAGTCCTTTTGGGAAACAATTTGGCAAGTGACTTAAATTTCCTTTGTCTAGTAATTCTACCTCTGATAACTTATATTAAGGAAAATAACCCAAACTATGAATAAAGCTCTATGAACAAACATGTTAACAACACTATAATATGAAATGTTGGGATCAGCCTAAAACTCCAAAGTTTCAGTGAGAATATCATGTTGTTATTAAAAATGTTAATTGTACTTAAAAATAAACCAGTGAAGAACTATTACATGAAAAAAATAGAGTATGTGCCCTCTAAATACAACTAGGAAAAATAACTAGAAAGAAATTCAGAATATAAACTGGCTGAATTAGTGTGGTGGGATTTTTTTTTTTTCTGCCTACTCTTCATTTTCAAAATATTATTCAATATGGTTATATTATTCTTATATTGGGAGAAAATCTTATGAATTGAAAACTTATATTCTCTCAATAGTGATTGGAAGATATTTACATTATTTTCTTCTATTTTCTCTTCTCCTACATTTAAAATCTCATTTCCAAAGGTTTTTCACTGTTAACAGTATCTTACGGGCAGCTGAAGTCCAGGACCATCATTTTATAAGTGAGGGTTCTCTGGCTGCTGATCAGTTAAAAGCCTGGCCCAAGATCTTGCATTTTATTAGTGGAATAGGATTATTAACCAGCAAACAAGGACTCCTTATTTTATGACAATGGTCTCCAAACTCTTTTGATCATGTAACCCTATCAATAAAAGAATAATTGGAGGCTGTACTGTTAATATATGCATATTTAGTCATACATATTTATTATTAGCTAATATATTATGTACCTTATATACGAAATTTTTTTAAAAGGAGAAACATTAAAAAGTAAAATATGAATAGAGCTTTTGCTATTTTTTTTCCTCTATGCTCCAACTGATGTCCTGAGCACCCTTCTCCCCGAATATGGTGTCTACTCCTTTTGCTAGAGTGTGGTGTAGGGACAGGAGCACAGCTGTGAAGGTCAAAAAGACTTTGTTTTGAATGTTAGCTCTGCCACATGCTAGCAGGAGATAATGAGGAACCCGCAAAGGAGACCAAGAAGGAGCTGCCACTATGTGTAAAAATATAATTATTTCGATGAGAAAGGAGGTAAGAAAATTCTGGAAAGAAAATAATGGCATGGTTGACAGGAAATAGCAAGAAGTCCAAAATCTGGACAAGAGTCATCGTTGCCAACCCAGGGAGTCCAGCCTTTTCCCTGTGGGGTGGGCAGAGCCCCTGAGCAGCCAGAAGCAGCGGAGTAAAAGGGTCAAGCCTCAGCTTCAGAGTGAAGGATGGATTTCTGCAGGATCCTCGGAATCCCGGAGTGTGGGCAAGACTGGCAGGGGTGACGCCACAGGGAAGACTGCGATGTGTCAGACGAGAGGGATGACGGAGCTTCCGAATTAGGGCAATGATGGAAAGTAAAAGGAAAGGGGCTGGAGCTGAAACAGAAAAATGAGCAAGTGACACATCTCCAGAATGTGCGTGCTGGGGGAGGGGCGAGGTGCCAAGCTTCGGGCTCGAATGACGGCGTGGTTGGCAGTGGCATGAACATGCGCAGGAAACAGCTGAGTCACGGTTTGGGGAAGGAGAGGGTGGGGACTTCAGTCCGATGTGCTGTCTGCGGTGTCGGTGCAATGATCAAGGACTTAAGTTAGGCAGGGAGATACAGAAGTCTGAAATTCATGGGAGAGGTCAGGCTAGAAACAGATGTGGAAATTGTCAACTCAGAGGTTATAAGCAAACACCAGAGTGGATGAGATGATCTATGATAAAAGTCAGAATTCTCCTTCAAACCTACAATTCAGGCCACGATGAAGGCAAGAAAGATGATTGGAAGGGAAAAAATATGGCAGGAGGGGGGAAAAGAGGTAGGGGGAAAAAGTGAGAAAAGAAGGGAAAAGACTACCTCTTGGCACTCTAGACCAAGCCTGCTATGAATGCTATGCAGATATCTGTGGTTTGTTTTTAATATCCTTTCTCAGTTCACATAGCGTATTTACTGGCCTTTCTAACCACAGCTGCATTTCAAACAGATTACTTCAGGAAATAATTCACAGTGATGCTTAGACCTCTTTCTTTCTTTCTTTTTTTTTTTTTCAGGTTAGCCTACTAAAACCACACTATTATTATTGGAGCAAGGTTTATTTCTATTCAACATCCATGTACTAGGCTAAGTGTCAAGGATACAAAAATGAGTAAAATATAGCCCTTTGCCTCAAGGACACTTAATCAGGATTAAGAACCCAGAAATAAAAAGTTAGCCAGAATAATCTTTTCAAAATGCATATTTGAACAAATAATTTTATTTAAAACCTTCTGAGCTGAGACTGTTAGTTGTTCCTCAGTATCTACTCTGTCCTTGTAACATGGTTAATGCGAAGTGAAAGTTGCTCAGTCATGTCTGATTCTTTGCAACGCCATGGACTATACAGTCCATGAAATTCTCCAGGCCAGAATACCGGAGTGGGTAGCCTTTCCTTTCTCCAGGGGATCTTCCCAACCCAGGGATCGAACCCAGGTCTCCTGCATTGCAGGCAGATTCTTTATGAGCTGAGCCACAAGTGAAGCCCAAGAATATTGGAGTGGGTAGCCTATCCCTTCTCCAGCGGATCTTTCTGACCCAGGAATCGACTGGAGTCTCCTGCATTGCAGGTGGATTCTTTACCAACTGAGCTATCAAGGAAGCCCCATGGTTAACATGGCCACTGAGAATAAAGACCAAATTCCAGTCTTCTGTGCAACCAAATGTGGCCATATAACTAGCTGAATCCTAAATATAAGCGGAAATGGCATCAGCAACTTTTAGAAAGTGTCCTTAAGAAAAAGACATTTACTTCCACTCCTCTTTTCTACTTTCTTTGGTCTGCTGCCTGGAATGTAGACATGATGGCTGGAACTGAAGCAGCTATTTCAGGTCAAGAAGTAAAGCTGGGAATAGAGGCTATATATGTCAGAGTAACAGGATAGGAGCCTGGGTGCCCAGCAGCTGTACAGTAGCTACAGACTTTCAAAGTGGGAAAGATTAGGTAAGTTGTTATTTTATTGTTGTTGTTTCTGGTAGCTGACAGCCAACTAATGAGCCACTAATATGATAATTATAATAGAAACATGTCTACCTTCAGCTCTATCTTTGTATCTATCCACCTATCTACCATCTATCCATCCTTGTGTCTGACTCCAAAGTAGAAGTGGAACATATAACATATTTAATATTGTAAATATAATACTCACACAGTGGAAAAATAATGTTTACCAAGTAAAAATTCAACTACTTAACATATTAATATTAAAAAAACCACTAGGCTCAATAGATTTGCAATATTAAAAAAAAGACATAAAACTCATTCTTCAGACAGCAATATTTCAGATTTCCATCTTTAGGAGATAACTATTCTAATATTTTAACTTACTTCTTTTGACGGATTCATTGGTAACGTAAAGATAGTTTTCCAATACGACCAGACAAACATTGCAAAAAGTAGATGATAAGCAATCAGGCACACAACTAAAATGAGAGAAACAAAATTATCACTGTAGCATGCAAATACACTCTAAAATCATGGTATTCACAAACTAAAATAACCAAATCATTTAATTATTTAGTTACTATCCCATGATTAGAACCCTCCCATCTGTAGACAGGCCCATCTACTGGCAAAACGGCTACAGGGACTCTCTTAAATTATAAAAATAAGGAAGTTACGCCTGCAACTTTAAGCTATAAACACAGTGTTAAACAAATGTTAAAACATCCTGGCTTTAATAACTTTGCTTTACTAACACGGAATAGCAAAAGCAAAATAAGTTGTTTGCTTATTTTGCTCAGCCTGAGTCAAATATGGTGGCCCTGTTTCAGCAACCATAGTTTTAACCAGAGATCATCTGAACAAAGAGACAATTCCTCCAAGAGGAGTTTAAGCTTCTTATTGATCACATGCGATGATTAAGAAAAGCGTTCTGAATATTCTTCTTAGATAATGCACACAAACACACTTCGTGTTGTGTTTTGGTCTTGAAATCCTATGCAAATCTAAAATATTAATTTGGTACCCAGTATATTGGACAATACTTCAACATATAACTTAATTGTGTAGAAAAAAATACGTGAATTTAAAATATAGCATGTTTGGTATTTTTAAACCTTAACAGCAATTTCAGCTTTTGAAAAGAAGATGATCTTTCTGTTACAGAATCATTAAAACATCCAATTATCTAATAAGGCACCTAAAATCAGTGTGAGATGATCAAGGAATAGACCAATGGTCTTTTTCATGAATTATGTAGGTGACTCAGGTACGGGGTCATACTCTGTGTGGAAACAGGAGATTGTTGATATTCCGTTATCTGGAAGCCACAAAAGTCTTTGGCACAATGACTGCCATTCAGGCTAGAGGTCTCTGCCAAGCGTCTCGGAGAATTCAGCCTGAGATGTCTTTTTACCCCGTCTTGACTCCAACATTCTCAAAGTATCATTTATTAACTCCAATCAAATCTAAATGAATGCTATTCATTTTCTCAAACTATCTTTAAAATTTCAGATCGAAAGCAATGATATATCTTACCTTGTTCTCCAATGTTTTCCATGGACACTGCGGAAATAGAGAAAAGAGAGGCAATATGTTATAGGAAGCTTATAGCAAACACAGGGCCTGAAAGAGACATAAGATCTTGAGTAGGTTAATAATTTAGCTCTTTCCAAGCCAACGTTCTTTAACTATTTCTTAGACTGTTTAGAGGAGAGGTGAGTATTGTGGGAGAGGGGGGAAGGAGGGGGGGGGCCTTCAGCCAGGCCCTGCTGGGCATCCCAGCCTTGGATTGAAAGAAACCCCGTCAAGTGTGGCCCTGGTGAGTCTTTCTCCTTTATTGACTGGTTTCTCAGGTTTCCTTTCAACTACAGAGTTCAGATAAAGGTTCACTAGCTCATCACACTCCCAGAGACCCTGATTGCTCTTTGTAAGTTGGCAACCACTGAGTTAGCTCTCCAGAAGGGGGAAAAAAAAAAACATCATGTCCACTACACAGACTTCTCTTGCTGGATTTCTGAAAGTACAAATTCTTAGGCCCGATGGCTACGTGCTTCCTACCATACAACGAGGGGCCCAAGAAACTGCTGTCTCGGAGGGGCTGCTGTGAACGCTGCAAGGTGGCAGGTAGATGAGGACTGGGACCACAGGGCTCAAACCAGCTGGGACGAGAAACCCGACTCAGTAACCCTAGCCGTTGTCTTTCTTTTTTCGTTTTTGTCATTTAAACTTTTTATTTTATATTGGAGTATAGCCGACTAACAATGTTGTGATAGATTCCGGTGGACAACGAAGGGACCCACACAAATACAAGTACCCATCCTCTCCCAACTGGAGAAGGAGAGGGCAACCTACTCCAGTATTCCTGCCTGGGAAATGCCATAGACAGAGGACAGAGGAGCCTGGCAGGCTACAGTCCCTGAGGTGCAAGAGCTGGACATGACTTAGCGACTAAACCATCAATCACTATCATTCTGCCCCAAACTCCCCTCCCATCCAGGCTACCATACAACATTGAGCAGAGTTCCTGTGCTCTGTTCCCTGTAGGGAACAGTAGGTCCTTGTTGTTTATCCATTGAAAAAATCTCAGTGTGTAAATGTCCATTCCAAACTCCCTAACCATCCCTTCCTCTCATCCTTCCCTCTTGGCAACCATATGTTCTCTAAGTCTTCTGTATTCTCTGCTTGCTTTGTTTCCCACGTGGTCTCCCTCCATTTGTACTAAAGTCTTCTGCTTAACTCAATAGTAGCAAGTCAAGATTTGACTTTGTTTCCTAATGCATTTTTGTTCCTTTTCAGCTATTAAAAGGCAGACAGGATTTTCAGCCTTTGTCCCGGAGTATAATTTCATCTGCATTAGGAACATTGGAATCAGAGGGTAATGCTGTGAGAGATTTTTAAGATTACCTGATCAGACCAACCTCCTTCCCAGGAGGGCTACAGTTCAGTCATTTCTAGAGCCAGTGGGAACCGCAGTTTTGGAGAGCAGCCCACTCTCTCACTGGACAGATTTAAGAACGACTGTAAGATCAGGGTGTGCCGAAATGAGCTTCCTGTGGATCCTACCTATGATGTCCAGGCTTCCAATCTGTAGCTATAAACAGAAAATCTAAAAGGCAGATCTTCATATGTTCTTTTTTAGCCCCCAAAATAGATGATTTCCAGATTTCTCACCAACCTTGCTGTGGCTCCTTTAAATATTTCCTGGTCTTTTAATTTCTGCTAACATTCCTGACCCCCAAGATAGGACAGGCAGAATGAGATGATCTTTGACTTACAAATGGCCTGTAACACAAGTGTGCTTGCCCATCAGAGGCGAGAGGGAGTCAGAGGGCACTTTCTCACAGAACCCCTAAAGTGGCTGATGTAGGGCAGAGGAAGGACAGAGCTGTCTTTTCTGTCTGACCCCACCACTCCTGTCAGGCGTTTCTCTCTGGGCCCTGACTTCCCCTTCTTCAAAATGCTCTAAAATTGATTACAGTTCTTCCTCAGATCAAAATTTCTACCCCTGCAGCTAATCAAAGGAAATGCAAAAGCAATTTGAATCCATTTGTGCATTTATGTATGAATGACCCTTAATGACAATTCCAGAGGTTCTGGTGCTTTAAAGAAAATGTATTTGCTAACCCATGACTCTAGTTGTCAGAACTGAAACAGTAAAATAAAATGACATTAAAAAAAGAAGAAAGAAAAAGTATGATCAGTATGAGGTAATAAGTTTTTTGTCCCGGACTGTTAATATATTGGCTGGATATGCATTCAACGATATCTTCTGAAAAGCTATTTCTGTCCTTCCCAGCTTGCTTGTCTTTAATGTACTTCAAAATTCAGATTTTTTTTTCCATTAAATAAGTTACTCGTGGATGCATATTTATGGTAAATAATTCCAGTAACATTTATAGAGTAAAATGTGGAAGTCCAAAAAGGTCATATCAATTATATTCCCACAAAAATTCTGAGCCTATCAAATTTCCTATGAATGTAAAATGTCTTTAATTTTTGTCAACATTTTGACCAAAATAAAAATCACTGTTTCAGTATTCATTTCCCTGATCACTAGTGAACTTTAAAAAAATAGTTTTTACTAAAAAAATAAAATGATTGGTTTTTCCTATCTCTTCTCTTTTACTTTTTGAAAACCTTTAATACACTCTGTGAAGTAATTCCATATTTGTTACATATGTTCTAAATAAAGTTGTGTATAGCTACTTTCAAATGACTTAATAAATACTAGTAAAAATAAACAATCTGTCTGCAGTGCAGGAGACCTGGGTTCAATCCCTAGTTTGGGAAGATCCCCTGGAGAAGGAAATGGTGACCACTCCAGTATTCTTGCCTGGAGAATCCCATGGACAAAGGAGCCTGATGGGCTACAATCCATGGGGTCACAAAGAGTCAGACATGACTGAATGACTAGCACTTTCTTCAAACAGCAGTGCCAAAACTTTGAAACTGACCTACCTCACTAACAGATATATGGACCACACTTGGTTGTGCTTTATTATATTGAGGAAATTGATGTTCTTGCAACCATGTTTACCTCATTACAAGGTCAATGGTTTATCTTGTAATTTTTTTCTTTTCGGCTGCACCAAGCGGCATGACCAGGGATCAAACTCAAGCCCACCCCCCAACCCATTCCCCCCTCCCGCTACCCTCCTCCCCCTGGCACTGGGAGCCTGGAGTCTTACCCACTGGACCACCAGGAAAGTCCCCGTCTTGTAATTTTCAACTTAGGGGAGGAACTGTCAGTTTCAATATCCCTTTCTTATGACAAAACCACATAGAATAGAATGTTATTTTCTATTTTGTTCATAAATAACCATTTAAGGTTATTTACTCACGTTTCCAATACATATATATTAATATATAAAGACAATATATGGAAAATACCGGCTCAGTTTTGGGAAAAAATAGGTATTAAGTTAAACGTACTTTAATTATTTATATCAACATAAGAATTAAATAGCAATACTGATCATATTTATGACAGATCTTCCAAAAATAATATTGGATTTTAATGTGAATTTTGAGTTTTATCTAGTATTACTTAATTATTTCACAGAATTTCAGTTTGGTCTGTTTAAAAATTAGACTGGTACTTATTCTCCAACTGCACATGCATAGAAATTTTGAATCTTTTATAAACATCTTTACTATAATTTCTAATAACCAGTTTTTGAGGTAAATGAACATAGCTATTTATATTTTTATTAAAAGAAAATGGAGGCAAATGAGCTTTACTACAAGTCACAATGAGCAGCACATTAGTTATTTCTATCTGAGAATTTTTTTTTTCAATTTTAAAGTTTTCTGCATGTGACAAAAATATTATGACTTTGGGCTCTGCTGGCTCTTATTAAAATTAGTTCCTCTTTGAAGCAAAACAACTAGCACAGAGCATCCGTCTCATAAATGTTTGCTGAATAAAAACATTGACAAACAGAAGTAAACATATGAATCTGAATTACGTAAAGGTGGAATCCCAATGCAGACCTATGAGAAACAATTCTTTCTTCTGTGGACTTGAAAATATCAAGAACAGAGTTACTTATTTCACCTGTCATCTTAGCACACCATAGAAACTCAACTGGTACTCTGCAAAACCAAAAGCAATCTATCTGTAATGCCTGCTAGCTTACACCCCTAGAAGTGAAGACAATACCTCATCACACAAAGGAGGGACAGAAGACCAAGTTGTTCCTGATCCCCTAAAAAAGGAAAATCTTGAAGAAGACATTGGTTTCAGCTGGGCTTCGAGCAACTTTAAAAGAAGACAGAAAGGTTTTATACATTTATAACGTTTTTGCCTCTTAATTTTGATTCTTCCTTAGTATCTTAGTTTTTAATAGGTTAGTGTGTCAAAATGAAAAAGAACCTTACTAAGCATAACAGAACTAAAGAGCAAAGACTCCGGATAAAGACAGGCAAAGCCCCACTCCATCTCCGCCACCTGCTAGTTTACACAGTGATCCTATCTAATAGATATTCCATCACGAAGTGAGTGTAGTGGTAACAAATGAAGTATTACTAGAGCTGCTGTGGAATTAAAAGAGGTAATAAGTGTAAAGTACTTAACACAGCCTGGCACACAGTAAGCCCTCCAAATATACCAGCAATTATAAAACAAGATAGTTAATTTTGTGAATACTAACTGTAAAAGATATCATATAGGAAAAAGGACCACAAATGAAGAAAAACTTGAGACAAGTTATATTTGTACAAACCTCTGAAAGACATCTATGCAAAATTCTGACTGCAAATAGACTTTACCAAGTGAAAAAAAAAAGGTGAAAAATAACCTAGATTTCATATCTTGCCTTTAATATAGATGTGTCATTCCAGAAACCTGGTAGTAGAAACAAAGATGGTGGGACTCATCCTTACAGAGGGTGATGAGGAGACACAAAAATCCTATTGCTCATATGGCAGTCAGTCCACATGAGACCTTCACTTTAAAGGGACAAGACCTATTTTGGATGTGACGCCATCTGTTCAACATAATGAATAAAAACAATGACTTAAAAAAAATGCCTACATCTTATAATCACTCCAGAGAATTAGATGTGGTTTACAGTTGGCAATATGAGCACCACTGTTCTTACACTAAAATACTTCCCCTGCCCACATCTGGGGGCCACCTAAATACACAGGATAGTCACACTGTGGGACATGATTTTAATTTTCATTTCAGAGGTGTATCTGCCCAATTTTATCTTGGATTAGCCTAATTTCT
This sequence comes from Cervus canadensis, assembly GCF_019320065.1. NCBI lineage: Eukaryota > Metazoa > Chordata > Mammalia > Artiodactyla > Cervidae > Cervus > Cervus canadensis. The sequence continues at coordinate 18,554,012 of NC_057416.1, forward strand.
TTCTGGTTTCTTAGCCTACAGTGATAATACTTTACTTTGGAGATTTCTAATTTTCCAGTCTACCTGCAGGACTTAAAACTCCTCCCTGATTAACTGCAGTACAACGAGGAAACAAGAACTCTGCCTTGTTGAAAGAGCCTGAAAAATTAAAGTAGCTTCTTGGCACTGGTGGTATATTGGAAGAGAGAGAGAGTAGGAATGATAAATTATTACCAGTGTTAGCAAGAATGTTCCTTTTGGCAAGAGTGAAATAAAGGCCTTTAAGAATTACATCTTGGAACCTGGAACCATCAAGAAACTGCAAGGCTGGTAGACTGGGCATCCAGTTGTGCTTTCCGGCTATGCTTTCTAAAGCTTAACCCACTTCCTCCCTCATTAATCGTTCCTCTAAGAAACAAAGTGGGATGTTAGAGAAAAGGCTGACTGGTCAGCTATCAGTTTAGAACTGATGTGTGATACTTTTGTTATAGTACTGATCCTTAAGAAATTCTTGTCTAAAAATCAAACAGGTAAAACCAAGGATGAAGAGTCAGACTGTCAGCCAAAGTAGTAACCCCTAACATACAAAAAAGTGACAAACTGCTTCTTGTTCCAAACCTGGATTAAGTAAACACCCTTAAAAAACCACACCAAAAAAAAAAAAAAAAGATATACCTCACTTATGTCTTCTGCATGAATTATCAAGTTACATTTAATCCAAGGGTCAGCAAACTACAGTTCTCAATCCAAATACAGCCAGTCACCTGTTTTTGTAACAGAGTTTTTTGGAACACAGACACACTCCTTCATTGACACAGATATCTCTCTGCTGCAGTGGAGAGCTGGGTAGTTGTGACAGGCAGAATACAGCCTGCAGAGCCCAGAATATTTACCATCAGGCCCTCTGTAGAGAAAGATTTTCAACCCCTGTATGTTAGTTCTCCAGAGATACAGAACCACAACACTAAGAGACTAGATATCAATTACAAGAAAAAAACTGTAAAAAACACAAACACGTGGAGATTAAACAATACGTTTCTAAATAACAGGTTACTGAAAAAATCAAAGGGGAAATAAAAAAGTTCCTAAAAACAAATGACAATGAAAACACAACAACTCAAAACCTATGGGATGCAGCAAAAGCACCTCTAAGAGGGAAGTGAAAGTGAAAGTTGCTCAGTCATGTCCGACTCTTTGCGACCCCATGGACTGTAGTCCATGGAATTCTCCAGGCCAGAACACTGGAGTGAGTGGTCTTTCCCTTCTCCAGGGGATCTTCCCAACCCAGGGATGAACCTAGGTCTCCCGCATTGTGGGCAGATTCCTTACCAGCTGAGCCACAAGGGAGGCCCTCTAAGAGGGAAGTTTATAGCAACTCAAGAAACAAGAAAAACATCGAATAGACAACCTAACTTTACACCTAAAACAACTGGAAAAAGAAGAAGAAGAACAACAAAAAAGCCAAAAATTAGAAGAAGGAAAGAAATCATAAAAAACAGAGCAGAACTAAATTAAAAAGAAATAAAGAAACAATAGTAAAGATTAATAAAACTAAAAGCTGGTTCTTTGGGAAGATAAACAAAATTGACAAACTTTTAGCCAGACTCACCAGGAAAAAAAAAGAGAGAAGAATCAAAACCAACAAATTTAGAAATGAAAAAGGAGAGGTTACGACAATGCAGAAATACAAAGCATTATAAGAGACTATTATGAGCAACTATATGACAATAAAATGGATAACCTGGAAGAAATGGACAGATTTTTAGAAAAGCTCAATCTTCCAAGACTAAACCAGGAAGAAATAGAAATTATGAACAACCCAATTGCAAGCACTGAAATCGAAACTGTGATTAAAAAATCTCCCCCCAAACAAAAGCCCAGGACCAGATGGCTTCACAGGTGAATTCTATCCAACACTTAGAAAAGAGCTAATACCTAGCCTTCTGAAACTCTTTCAAAAAATTGCAGAGGAAGGAACACTTCCAAACTCATTCTATGAGGCCACCATCACCCTCACACCAAAACCAGACAAAGACAACACACAAAAAGAAAACTACAAGCCAATATCACTGATGAACATAGATGCAAAAATCTTCAACAAAATTCTAGCAAACAGAATTCAACAACACATTAAAAAGTTCATACACCATGATCAAGTTGGGTTTATTCCAGGGATGCAAGGATTCTTCAATATATGCAAATTAATCAATGTGACACACCATATTAACAAATTGGAAGATAAAAACCATATGATAATCTCAATAGATGCAAAAAAACCCTTTGACAAAATTCAGCACCCATTTATGATTGAAACTCTTCAAAAAATGGGCACAGAGGGAACCTACCTCAACATAGTAAAGGCCATATATGATAAACCAACAGCAAACATTATTCTCAATAGTACCCCTAAGATCAGGAACAAGACAAAGGTGTCAACTCTCACCACTATCATTCAACATAGTTTTGGAAGTCCTAGCTATGGCAATCAGAGAAGAACAAGAAACAAAAGAAATCCAGATCTGAAAAGAAGAAGTAAAGCTCTCACTGTTTGCAGGTGACATGATACTATACATAGAAAACCCTGAAGATACTATCAGAAAATTACTAGAGCTAATCAGTGAATCTAGCAAAGTCACAGGATACAAAATCAATACACAGAAATACCTTGCATTCCTATATACTAACAATGAAAAATCAGAAAGCAAAATTAAGAAATCCATCCCATTCACCACTGCAACAAAAAGAACTCAATATCTAGTAATAAACTTACCTAAGGAGATGAAAGAACGGTACATAGAAAATTATAAGACACTGATGAAAGAAATCAAAGATGACATAAACAGATGGAGAGATATTCCATGTTCCTGGGTAGGAAGAATTAATATTGTGAAAATGACTATACTATAAAATGCAACCTACAGATTCAATGAGATCCCTATCAAATTACCAATAGCATTTTTCACAGAAGTAGAACAAAAAGTTTCACACTTCATGTGACAATACAAAAGAACCCAAATAGCCAAAGCAGTCTTGAGAAGGAAGAATAGAGTTGGAGGAATAAACCTTCCTGACTTCAGATTATACTACAAAGCCACAGTCATCAAGACAGTATGGTACTGGCACAAAAACAGAAATACAGACCAATGGAACAAATAGAGAACCCAAAAATAAACCCATGCACCTATGGGTACCTTATTTTTGACAAAGTAGGCAATATACAATGGGGCAAAGTTAGCCTCTTCAATAAGTGGTGCTGGGAAAACTGGACAGTTACATTTAAAATAATGAAATTAGAACACTTCCAAATACCATACACAAAGATAAACTCAAAATGGATTAAAAACCTAAATGTATGCGCAGAAACTATAAAACTCTTAGAGAAAGACACAGGCAGAAGACTCGATGACATAAATCAAAGCACGATGCTCTATGAGCCACCTCCTAGAGTAATGTAAATAAAAACAAAAGCAAACAAGCCAACAAAGGTCTGTCTAGTCAAGGCTATGGTATTTCCAGTGGTCACGTATGGATGTGAGAGTTGGACTGTGAAGAAAGCTGAGCGCCGAAGAATTGATGCTTTTGAACTGTGGTGTTGGAGAAGACTCTTGAGAGTCCCTTGGACTGCAAGGAGATCCAACCAGTCCTTCCTAAAGGAAATCAGTTCTGAATATTCATTGGAAGGACTGATGCTGAAGCTGAAACTCCAATACTTTAGTCATCTGATGCAAAGAACCGACTCAACTGAAAAGGCCCCAGTGCTGGGAAAGATTGAAGGCAGGAGGAGAAGGGGATGACAGAGGATAAGATGGTTGGATGGCATCACCGACTCAATGGACATGAGTTTGAGAAAGCTTCAGGAGTTGGTGATTGACAGGGAAGCCTGGCATGCTGCAGTGCATGGGGTCACAAAGAGTTGGACACAACTGAGCGACTGAACTGAACTGAATTGAACAAGTGGGACCTAATTAAACTTAAATGCTTTTGCACAGCAAAGGAAACTAGAAACAAGGTGAAAAGACAACCCTCAGAAGAGGAGAAAATAATAGCAAATGAACAACTGACAAAATATTACTTTCCAAAGTATACAAACAGCTCATACAACTCAATACCAGAAAAACAAACAATACACTCAAAAAGTGGGGAAAAGACCTAAATAGACATTTCTCCAAAGAAGACATACAGATGGCTAACAAACACATGAAAAGATGCTCAACATAGCTCATTATTAGAGAAATGCAAATCAAAACTGCAATGAGATATCACCTCACACTGGCCAGAATGGCCCTCATCAAAGTCTACAAACAATAAATGCTGGAAAGAGTGTGGAGAAAAGGGAACCCTCTTGCACTGTTGGTGGGAATGTAAACTGATACAGCCACTATGGAAAATGGTATGGAGATTCTTTAAAAAAACTAGGAATAAAACTACCATATGACCCAGAACTACCACTCCTAGGCATATACACTGAAGAACCAAAATTGAAAAAGATACATGTTCATTTCAGCACTATTTACAATAGCTAGAACATGGAAGTAACCTAGATGTCTATCAACAGTTGAATGGATAAAGAAGTTGTGGTACATATACACAATGAAATATTACTCAGCCATAAAAAGGAATGCATTTGAGTCAGTTTTAATGAGGTGGATGAACCTAGAGCCTATTACACAGAGTGAAGTAAGTCAGAAAGAGAAAGATAAATATTGTATACTAATGCATATATATGGAATCCAGAAAGGTGGTACCAATGAATTTATTTGCAAGGCAGCAATGGAGAAACAGACATAGAGAGCAGACTTATGGACACAGGGAGAGGGTGAGATGTATGGAGAGAGTAACATGGCAACTTATATTAACATATGTAAAGTAGACAGCCAACGGGAATTTCCAGTATGTCTCAGGGAACTCAAACAGGGGCTCTGTATCAACCGAGAGGGGTGGGATGGGGAGGGAGATGACATGTACATCTATGGCTGATTTATGTTGATGTTTGACAGAAAACAATAAAATTCTGTAAAGCAATTATGCTTCAATTAAAAAATAAATAAATTTTTTTAAAAAGAGAGAAAAAGAACCAATAGGGTGTGTGTGTGTGTGCGCGCGTGTGCACATGTATGCAGAGAGAGAGGGAGGGAAGGAGAGAGGAGTGAAAGGGAGAAAGAGAAAGAGAGATGGAAAGGGGGTAGAGAATGAATGAATATTAATTTAAATATTGCCTTACATGGTTATGGGGCTGGCAAGTCCAAAATCTACAGAGCAGGCTGGCAAGCAGGAGAGCCAGGGAAGACTACCTTTGCAATCTTGGATCTGAAAGTAGTCCGGAGGCAGAGGTGCCTCTTCTTCAAGGAATCTCAGTCTTTGCTCTTAATGCCCGCAGCTGATGAGGCCCACCTACATTCTAACAGGTAACCAGCTTTACCCAAAGTCTATTGACTTAAATGTTAATCACATCTAAAAATGGCTTCACATAGCCAGGACAGAGGGGAGTTTGGGGGAGAATGTATACATGTATATGCTTGGCTGAGGCTCTTTGCTGTCTACCTGAAGCTACTACACCATTGTTAATCAGCTATACTTCAATATAAAATAAAAAATAAATAAATAAATAAAACAGCAACAGTTAGACTGGTCTTCAACCAAACAACTGGCCACCATAGCCTAGCCAAGTTGACACATAAAATTAATCATCACACCTTGAATCTATAATCTTATTTTGGAAATATTCTATTAAGAAGGCATGTGTTGATCTTTTGTATCAGTTCTGAAGCCAAGTTTATTATTTATTATAAATAAATTGGAATTATAGCTAGCAAATGAAATGTATATATCTGCTAGACAGAAAACAACAATAAAATCCTTTGTCATACTCTAAAAACTTGACTGCAAATAATCCTATCCAAATTAACTTTATACATACACCCACATGATTGCTAGGGATTGCTAGGGATGCTCTCCAATCTTATTCTCTAAGTGGCTCTAAAAATATTAGAGTCGATTCAGTCTAGATTGATTTAAATTCAATCTTGATTAAAAGTGAAGGTTCATCTCAAAGATCCATCCAGTCCTATATTTTACCAACTGGTTTTTAAAAATTTTTGCTTTGGCGATGACACAATTGATAGTTTGCTGTCAAAAATGTTATCTATTGATAAGTAGTACTCACCCTCCGCCACTGTTAAACTGTCAGGAACTTGAACCTAGTTCAACTGTTAGTCCTAAGTACATCCCAAACCCAAAACTTCAGATACTAAAACCTGCCTTCATAGTAGGTAAAAAAAAAAAAAAAAAAAAAAAGTATTCTCTCTCTTAAATTAGCAAAGAACAGTTACATAATTTTTTCCAGAACAATTTGGTTTTGGGGTATTTTCAACACAAATGTATACTGCTGTGATCTTTTTATTTCTTTTCTTGATTTGACTTTTCTTTTTCTTGTCTTCAAACTCTCTGTTTTGGAGGACTAACATGATTGTATTGCATAAACACAGTACCTTTTCTCTATAAATCCACTAGGGCAGTCTCACACAGATATATCTTGGCCCTGTAGATTCTGTCTGATAATGAAGAACACCAAAAGTAAAGAACTGGTTCTAGTGAGGATAACTTTACAGCCAAGGTCTATTTTTCGGTGCTGATCTTTACCTCATTTATTGGAAAACATTCACTGATTATACCACAGTCACAGCACTGAGGATAAGATGGTAAGTGAGACTACCCCCTCTGTTCAAAAAGCTTAAGAGTTTATGGGACCATTTTAGTTAGAAGTTGAAACTGATAAGAAAAAAAAAAAAAAAGGACATTGAAACAGTAAAACAACTTCAATTAACCTAAAAGAAGCAGCTCAGATTCAGAAAATTAAGATGAAAATAGGAATAGCACTACAAATATACTTTAATATCTCCTGTCCTAACACCATCTCTCCTTTGAGATCTCATGTCTCTAGCTGTCATTCCATTTTGCTTGTCCTTTCCCAGGAAAACTTATTTTAACAATCATCCAAATGCACGGCCTCTACCCCCTAATTTCTTGTTACTTTCTTGGTCAACACCAGGTGGTTTTGCACCCCCAACATTCCAATGCTATCAGTCCCATCAAGGTCACCAATATTCTCTCAACTAAATCTCAGTACTCTGTTACTCTAACAGAATTAATTGCTCTCTTTTTGAAATGCTCTGTTGAACTGACAGTGAATTCTTTGGTGAAACCGGCCAGTGAAAACCCCTTGAAGCAGAATCCTCTGTCCTTTTGGCTATTTTCCAAGAAGCATTAGTTCACTTTGAATGTAATAGAGATCAGAATTGGGGCAGTAGGAGAAATAGATCAAGTCATTCCCATGAATACTGGTGACATCGCTGCTAGACCATTTTAATGACAGCTTAAAGAAAAATACATTACTCACACTGATATTTCAGTCGAATTTCAACTGCATTCTTTTCTTCCTAAGACATGTTTTTAAATTTATTTTCTTTACAACAAACTTACTTACATTTTAAGTCTTTATCAAACTGCATTTTCCTTTGTGATCCTCACATGTCATTGTGATTTTACTGACAACTGAAGTCCCCGCCTTCCTGGCTGATAACCTCATCTCACGCCACTGCCCACCTCATGCTCTGCACTTAGGCCACACTCTGGCCACACGGTTTCTTAGCACAATCTGTAATTGTTTTTAGTTGTTCCTTTTCCATGTCCGGCACAGAGGTTTGACTTCTGGCTGTCCCTGGGGTTGATGTCTTATCTCAGCCAAATTATTTACCCTCACCTCAGCCTTACCTTAATATTTACTCATTGGGCTCCTTTGAGAAATCAATTAGGTAACATAAGAACAAGCACCTAGAACAGAACCTGGGACTTATGAGGAGCTCACTAGATGTTAGCTGATTATGGAGCATAAATACAATAAATCGCTAAACAGTGAAACGTTGAGAGGAGAAACTCCCCAAAGCTGAGTGTTAACAGTTTTACAAACAACCTGAAGAGAGAAGCTCATGATGCATTTTTAGCTTGCAGTAGCGCTACCATCTTCTGGAGAATGCAATGCCAAGTAGATGGGAATAAATTGCTGGAAAAATGAGTGAATAAGCAAAAAAAAAGTGCAGGTGAATTACAATGTTGGCAAATTAACATAATGAGAAAACACTAAATCAGTGAATTTAAAAACTACATATTCTTTCTCTGTTCCTTCCAGAGCTCTTCTCTCAACTTTGCCCATACCCCCACCCAACCAAGGCCTGTTTCATGCTCTGACAGGGCTTGGCAGGCATCAGCATCTCACTGCGAGGGCTGGAGGAATTGTGTGATTTGGGGAGAAGTCAGCGGTAAAGAATCTGCCTGCAGCGCAGGAGACACGGGCGATGCGGTTTGATTACTGGGTCAGAAAGATCCTCTGGAGAAGGAAATGGCAACCCACTCCAGTATTCTTGCCTGGGAAATCCCGTGGAGAGAGGAGTCTGGCGGGCTACAGTCCATGAGGCCATGAAGAGTCGGACACGACTGAGTGACTAACACACGCACACTATACATAAAATAGATAACTTATAAGAAACCTACTGTATAGCACAGGGAACTCTACTCAATAGTCTGTAATGGCCTGTAAGGCAGAAAAATCTTAAAAAGGACTGATAAATGTATATGTATAGCTGATCCACTTTGCTATACACCTGAAACTAACACAACATTGTAAATCAACTATACTCTAATGAAAGTTGTAAAAAAAAAACCAAACATGTTATGATCCAAAAGGTTATTCAAGTCATGTGTTATCTGGGTGGTCAGGCTTCCGTATCAGCCATCAGTAGCCTCTGTAATGCTTAATGTACCTGAAACAACATCACAAAATTATCAATGAACAATACTACAAAAATTCACTATTCAGTGTCAAGTGAGCCTTTTTGAGTTTGCAGCATCCACACTCCCCTCTCTTCTACCAGGCAGACAGGAGGCTGCCCTCTTTCTCTTTTCCTACCTTCTAGGCTATGACAGCAGATGTTCCTCCCACCCCAAGTCTCCAGTGAAGGCTCCTGTATTAGTTTGGTAAAGTACCGCAGACTGGGTGACTTCTACATCAAACAGCTATTTCCTTACAGCCCTGGAAGCATCAAGTTGGAGATCAAGCTGTCAGTAGGACTGATTCCTTCTGGGGCCTCTCTCTTTAGGCTGTAGATGACCATCTTCTCCCCGTATCTTCATAGAGTTTTCTTCCTGTCCATCTTTAGATTCAAATTTCCTTTTCTTATAAGGACACCAGTCATACTGAATTAGGGTCCACCCTAATGACCTCATTGTAACATAATTACCTCTTTAAAGGCCTTATCTCTGCATTCTGATGTCCTGCAAGTTAAGACTTCAACCTAAGAATTTGGGGGAGGACACACTTCAGCCCATAACGCTCTCTGAAATAAGACTGCGGCCTGAGGACTTCCCTGGTGGTTCAGTGACTGAGACGCCACCTTGCAATGCAAGGGACATTGGTTCGATCCCTGGTCTGGGAAGATTCCACACTGCCGTGGAGCAGCTAAGCCCATGGGCCACAACTACTGAGCCTGTGCTCGAGAGCCCAGGGGCCACAACCACTGAGTCCACATGCCCTGGAGCTTGCACTCTGCAACTGGAGACGCCACCACAGCAAGGAGCCCAGCGCTGCAACGAAGAGGAGCCACCACCTGCCCCAACCAGAGAAAAGCCAGTGCACCAATGAAGACCCGGCACAGCCTAAATAAATAAAGACCGCAGCTTGAGCGGGGTAAAGACCAAGTGGGGATGATAGGGCATCAGGTAAGGGGTGATGGTCAAATGACAAGGGGTGAGAATAAACTAAAGGAATGCAGTGTTTGGTTAAATGGTTGCTATGACCCAGGAATGGCACTAAATTTTTATCTCATTGAAACCTTACAACAATCTGTAAGGAAGGTATTAATATCATAATCTTGAAACCTGGGAAGACCATCACACAGAAGTACAGTAACTTTCCTAATGTCATTCAGTCATAACCTATGATGCTAGGATCCAGATGGGGCTTCCCTGGTGGTTCAGATGGTAAAGAATCTGCCTGCAGTGCAGGAGACCTGGGTTCGACCCCTGGGTTGGGAAGATGCCCTGCAGCAGGAAATGGCAACCCAATCCAGTATCCTCGCCTGGAGAATCCCAGGGACAGAAGAGGCTGGTGGGCTACAGTCTGTAGGGTCGCAAAGAATCAGACATGACTGGGCGACTGACATACACAGGATCTCAACAGCAAGTCTGCCTGGCTCCAAAACCCTCTCAAGGATTCCACCTGGCCCCCCAGGATCTGTGACATCTGGCGAATGCCCTCCAAGCTTCTTCGTCCAGGGCAGCTGTTCTTTTTCCAGTTGCTCCCACACACTGGCACCAGGGCTGCTATTTGCTACTTCTGATGAGGGATGCTCTAGAGATCAGGGTTTAAGATGTCCCCTTTTTGTCACACTCCTTCCATCGGCCAACTTAAACATAACCTGAAAACAGGTCATTTTACAAACTTTGGGCACAAAAAAATGCAAGCCTTTGGTTATATTTCAGTGCTTAAGAGCTTAGCTTTCCTGAGCTCTCAATTCAAGAGCTGGGGAAGGAAGCGAGCTCCAGGTTTCCAGACCACCGTGAGAGGGCGATGCAGGGAAGCCTGGCGGATGGCAGGGGGGCTTCCTGTCCCCCCTTCTCAGCCATAGACGGAACGGTCGGTCTTGAGGTCGGCCCTGCCCAGATGCACCCCCTGATAGGAACACCCTACACTTGTAGAAACTGATGATGAAGAAGGATGCAACCATACAGTCATCCTGGAATGGGAATTTATAATTCTCACTGTTAATCTTTTCTAAGTTAGAAGTTCTTCTATTTCTCTCCACATATTTTTTTAGCAATTTGACCAAGTCGTTCCTCTCAATACCTGAGAAGTTCTATGGAAACATTTGGCATAAACTTTCCCTTGGGGCCTTCCCTTGTGGCTCAGCCGGTAAGGAATCCACTTGCAATTCGGAAGACCTGGGTTCGATCCCTGGGTTGGAAAGATCCCCTGGAGAAGGGAATGGCTACCCACTGCAGTATTCTGGCCTAGAGAATTCCATGGACTGTATAGTCCCAGGGGTCACAAAGAGTCAGACATGACTGAGCAACTTTCACTTCACTTCTAACTCTCCCAGAGGAAGGCTGGGGACACAATGAGTGTCTGTGCCTAACCACGGAGGACGTGCAGATCTTCTGATGTACCAGTTCTGGCCCGGAAAGAACTCACTACCACTTTTGCCTTCGCAGAGAGAAAGACAATCCCTGGCTCACTAAGCAGGGCTGTTAATGAAATCTGATCTTGGGGCTGGTCCCTGGCTTAGTGTCCTTACCTCGGAATCCTCTAATCCCTCTGTCTCAGTTAAAACAGAGGAGACTTCCGGTGCCAGCAAGCTCTGCAGATCTCAGTGCAGATGAGTTTATTTATTCTGTTAGAATGGTATGGGTCCCTCCTCTTCCGCTCAAGTTCCTACAATGCCTGGGTCTTTTCAACTCCAGTACGCTTCCTTTCCAGTTCCAGATGCCTTTCTTTGGGTTGGCCACGGAGGCATGACCGACCCCCCTGAACCAGTGGACACTGCCCCTTCAGACAAGGTCTATGATGTGCCGTGCTCAGTCGAGGCCGACTCTTTGCTGACCCAGGGACTGCCGCCCACCAGGCTTCTCTGTCCATGGTTCTCCAGGCAAGAGTTCTGGAGTGGGTTGCCATTTCCTCCTCCAGGGGAGCTTCCTGATCCAGGGATTGAACCCAAGTCTCCTGCTTTGCAGGCAGATTCTTTACCGTCTGATCCATGAGGGAAGTCCCAGACAAGTAATGGTTGTCCACTACTGGGGGGAAGGTCAAGCAGGGATTTTAGACCCTGTAAACATCCCTGTCATTAGTCAGAACCCACATTTTAGAATCAGAACGGCCTTAATGATTATTTTGCTCAATGTAACCACTCATCTTTCTTATATATGTGTGTATTTATTTATTGGTAATAAGCAAAAATCCCACTTGTATTTTGGATATTATAGCATTTAAAAATACACATATAAGAGCAGATGGAAACAATTTTTGTAGTTTATTTTTTAATGTCATTAGATCAATCTCTTATTACCTGGAATACTCAGAGGACCAAACAATCACTTTCTGATTAAGTAGAAAAATCAACATTTCTTGTTTGCTTCTCTATGGAAACGGATAACCTTCTAAAACTGTCTCCCAGGGTTCACAGCTATATGTTGAGTACCAAATCATCAAGGTACTTAGAATAGAGCACATATAACATATTGAAAAATAAACCAATATTTCTAGGTTCATTGTAAGTTATCTGACACTTCTGTAGTACTCCAGAAAAAGGAAGTGTGCAAAGCTATAATTCCAACCTTGGTTTTTATGATGATCATCAGAACAGAAATAACAGTGGCACATGTAAAGGGATGAATTAAAAGATTTAAAACAACATTAGCAGCAGCAATAATTACTATAGTAGAGCACTGCAGAATGGTTCCCTTCAGTTGAGGTCGCCAAGAAGCAGTATTTTTACTTATAACTTCACTGTCATCTATTCATGAAGTAAACTTCTCACACACACAATCTTTCTTTGATCTCAGCTTGAGTTACAGTATATATTTTTCCTCTTACTTGAAGCAAATCACAGCCCTGTCCTACACTGCATTTATCAACAGCACCAGCTCAATCTGCCTGACAGTAATTGCAGAGATAGAACATATATCCAGTTGCAGCAAAAGCAAATTTAATATAATCACAAACTGGCAGGTCACAGATGAAAGGCATGTACAACTACTGCTATAAGGCACAGTGTAAGAGCACCATAGTAGGCAAACGCCACCTAATTACAGACTAGATGAGTTCATTAATGTAAACAGGAAGTGCCACACAATTGTGCACAGAGCTGAGTAAGACAGTCATCAATATTTGGACTGAGTCTCTTCCTCCGGTCAATGTGTGAGCCGCATCTCACATTTCCTACTTGTATCTCTCCACCGATGATATGTATTGATCTTTGTTTTCTGTTCCTAAAGCCATTGTCAGTTATCCCAGATCTGGAGACAAAACAAACAGCCTGCTATTCATTCATGAATCGTGTTCCCTTTCTGTGCCGTGTACAAGGATCTAGCTCGTAATTAACAGGGTAGGTTACTGACGCATCCACAGACACGTGTATGTTTACTGACGCATCCGCAGACACATGTATGTTTCCCCCAAGGCTCCCCCACCAGTTCATGTTTACCCAGAGTATGTACCCTTTAAACCTGCTAACATGTTGCTCTTTGAAAGGCTAAAATTTCTACCAGTTAGCATTAGTGTTCTGGTTACCCAAACACTGCTGTTGAATTTTAGACTATGTACAGTCAGCCAGCAGGTGCTCAACACGCACCTGATGGCCAGCATTTTCATGAGGGACACAGCCCCCAGCACTAAAGTCTGATGCATGGGCAAGATGGCATTAGTCACAGTCCCCCAACCACCAACTTTCCTGCAGCACTGTGAAAGGGCAAGGCAGTTAAAACTTGCTCTGGTGACATTCATATGGACCTCACAGACACTTCCAGGGACCCTTAAATTTAGATATGTTTATAGGCAGCTCTGGAATCACATTTCCAACAAAAATCACCTGCTCCAGGAAAACGGTTGGCAGGCTTCAAAAAATTAGGCACACAATTACCATATAATCCAACAATTTAGGGAAGCCTGGTGTGCTACAGTCCATGGGGGCACAGAGAGTTGGATACAACTTAGCAACTGAACAACAAGAAGGCATATACCCAAAGAACTGAAATCACAGACTTGAACGTGTATGTGCAGACGGATGTTCACAGCAGCATCATACACAACAGCCCAAGGTGGAGACAACCAAAATGTTCACCAGCAAATGAAGAGATTAAAAAAATGTGGTATATAATAAAATGGAATAGATCATTAAGAAATTCTGACACATGCTACAACATGGATAAACCTTAAAGACATATGCTTCAGTGAAATAAACAGACAAAAAAAGACAAATACATGATTCCATATATACGAGGTCCCTAGAACAGTCAGTCATAGAAACAGAAAGCAGAATGGGAAGGCTGGCGAACAGGGAGTTACTACTTGATGGGCAGAGGGTCATTTGGGATGGAACAGGGCTGGAGGTGGCTGACGATGGTGCTTGCATGGCAATGTGAATGTACTTAATGCCACTGAACTGCACACTTAGAACAGTAAAATTTTATGTTATGTATACAAATTTCAAAAATCATCTGCTCCAGAGACTATTCTCAAACCACAAATTAAGGTAATATTCACCTGTAGTTAAAGTCTTCTTTCTCATCTCTGGTTATTTCCACAACGAAGAGTTTTCGTTGTTTAATTTTTTTTCAGAAATGTGAACTCAGAAATGGTAAATAGAGAAAAACAAAGCTTTATTGAGATACAGATGTCTAGCTAGGCATTTCCACTGAAGTGGTTCATTCATGTGTCCTTGCAGATTCTCAGTGTTTGAGATTCAGAAGAATGTCTAGGCAAAATGACAAATTCCATGCCTCCTTGGCCTTTTACAGTCAATAGGAAATAGATGAAACTATGAATGTAAATCCAAGGACTTCAAGGGTCTTGGATAGTTTTGGATATACACTTCATACATACATCTGTCTCAGACTGATGGCCTTAAATTAAATTATGTACAGCATACTCTATTTAAGAAGACTGAGGTGAGGAAGGGGAAGTTGCAATATTTTAGGAAGTCTTTTTTGTTTAATCTAAAATGGGTAAAACTTTTGGCATTATCAGGGGTGATTTTAGTTTTCTGAAAACTTTAAAAATCGAATATAGCATCTCTGGACAATGTTGGCTGACTTTCAGTGCTTCCTGAAAATGCATGTCACTAATTTTTTTAGCAATTATTTTATAAGTATATTGGGGCAAATATTTTGCATAGTCAAAATTATAATTTTTCAAATGGGTTATACAATTAACTTTGTCATCTAAATCCTTATTATAGATGATTACCTTTCAATATTCAGAAAGAAAAAAAAAGGCATTTGATTGTTACATTTGCGTATTAGTTCACTAGGGCTGCCATGAAAAAGTACCACAGCCTGGGTGCCTGAAACAACAGAAATTTATCTGCTCACAATTCTGGAGGCCAGAAATCCAAGATCAAGATTTAGCAAGTTTGGTTCCTACTGTGGCCTCTTTCCTTGGTCTGTGGACAGCCATCTTTTCCCTGTGTCTTCACATGGTCACTTTGTACACGTGTGTCCACATTTCCTCCAATCACACAGTATTAGGACTCATTCTAACAACCTAATTTTAACTTAATTACCCCCTTAAAGGCTCAGTCTCCAAATACAGTCATGTTCTGAGGTACTGGGGGTTGGGATTTCACCATATGAGTAGGGTGCGGGGCTGACAGTACAACTTGGCCCATAATAAATTGAAAGTGTAAAAACCCTACAAACGTGTTTATGAACATCTGAGTGATCAAATAATAAAAAGCTGAAGCAGATAATTCTCTCATAAAGGATTCATGTTCTCCGAAGCTTGAAATGTCTACTGTGATCACAAAAGGGTAAATTAACAAGCTCAGTGAGCACCCATTCATTTAAGAGAAGTTATGTCTTGAATGTTCCTCTGTGTCAGGCACCAGGCTACAATGGTACCCAGACACGGTTACTGCTCTCATGAAATTTTCTACAGGTTATCTTCAGAATATAAGAAAGTTAAGCTTGCCTAACAGAATAAAGTCTTTGTAATTTGAATAGAACAAACTCAGATATCCCATCAACTCACACACCAGTATATGTTTTTCACTTTGGTAGAACTTTTGAGATTAAATTCAGGGGGTCTTCAGAGCATAGTCAGTAATGAAACAAGAGTTTAACCTCTCACTGTTAAGTTCTCAGTCCCTATTTTACTTGACATTTGAGCGTATTTGTCAACTGTGCTTGCTCCCTCCTCCTTGACACCCTCTCTTCCCTAGGCTTCAGGACCCCACAACCTCAGCTTTCCTCTACTTCACTACAATCCCCTCTCAGTCCTCCTCGCTGGTTCCTCCCAAACTCTCAATGTTGGTCATCTTTGGTTCTTGTCTCTGCTTAATTTACATTCACTCCCTTGGTGGAACAAATGTGTCCAAGGTTAAGACTTGAAATTGATTTATATGCTGAGGACTCCTCAATTTATTCCTCTGGTCCAGACTCTGCCAAATGCCAAACTCATCCGTGCAACTGCTTACTCACCGTATCTGTTCCCACGTCTCCATACCATGGCTGATCCACGGTCACCCCATCCCCAACCATCTCTGTTCCACTGTCTCTGATTTCTTCTTTCTATCCTCCAACTAGAATGTAAACTCTAAGAGCCATGAACAAATATTTTTGAATGAATGAATGAAGAGGTAGTCAATAAATATGGGCAGTTTGAAATGCATTCAACTCTTGGATTAAAATTGCTTGCTAAAATGCAAGTTTACGGGGGCCTACAAGGATCCCTTCCAACCAACATAATGCTCTCAGTTCTGCATATTTTAGTTTATAGTGTGTTCTAGTGCTGGAATAAGCTGCGTTTCATTAAAAACAGGCTCTAATTAAAACCTTGATTAAGTCCAGCTGGTCTCTGCCCTTCATCCTTTCACATTAATGAACCACCCTGGAGGTGCCCTGGATAATCACCAGTCATAGTTAAGCACCATAAATCCCTTACTGCCTTTCTTCTTAGAACATGTCACATGGAATTGTCCACTGTGTAAAAAACCTGATCACAAACTAGCCCCTGCAATTCAGAGCTGATTTAGAACTTTCCAGTTTGAGGCTCATAAAACTGAAATCTTTTTCTTGGTCCGTAAATGGTACCAGGTGTCTCTCATTTAGGGCTCAGCATCAGCTGTTTCAGAGCAGGCTGTCTTTCGTATTTCCAGTGCGAATTATACAGACATCACAGAGACTGTACTCCAAATTGCACCATCTCTCGCATCCCTACAGACTTGGTGAAAAGCCCCACTTCAGATTCAGCCACCTCCTACCTCTTCTGAGCTGATCTTTGGGCCCCCCAAAACCATCAGTGACACAATCTAGACTGGGTTTTAAATCACCTCATTCCAAACATACTCAAATACTGTGAAGATCCATTTTTTACATAATGCGATCAACAGAGATAGAAATTTATCTATATGTAAGAAAATAGATACACATTACAAAGCATTCTGGTCTGCCAAATTTCATTGAGTTATAATCAAATAAATCTATAAAATTCTTGGAAATACATGAAATGCTTTTTACAAGGATTATACCTATTATAAGATAATCATGAAGATAAACTACCCCTTGAAACTAGTGTACACTTTGGACATTTGGTTTTAAAGGATGTAGAGAAAAAGATTTTTTCTTTTATTCTTGCTTGGTGTTTAATGTATTGATACACTGATCTGAACTATTCTGTTTCTCCAGGGTAGCAATGCTACTGAATAAACCCAGAGAGGTCAAAATATTTTAAGTATAGCAGGAAAGCTTAATTGACATTCCACATGAGGAGAAATTTCAGGACACCATGGAGAAAAACTGGCAAAGAAATAAAGCTCAGTCATCTATAAAAGCACTTCTCTTTCATTTGCATTTAAAAATGTAATCAACAACATATCTAAAATGAACTGCTGTCAAATGCATTTCAGAGTGCAGAGAAGCACTGAGATGATAAATGCAGCAGATATTTTTGCTCCAGTGTCTCCCAAATAAATATGATTTTTAACATTTCTGGCACTAATATTTATAATTCAATTCACAAGTCATAGTCAGATGAAAAGTCAAATTAGGAAAAATGTTACACCAAGGTTTCAAATGTGATTTCATTTTGAAAGGAAAAATATCAAGCCATCATAGCTGGTGACTTTATTGCTAACATATGCTTCTTCGGAAATCAGGTCATCCACCTCCTCCCTGTTGCCCTGAAAATTCCACCCTTTTCCATTCTCAGCATTTGACTGAGATAACCATTAAGATATAACAAAATCACCCTTTAAAAGAATAAGAGAAAAGATATTACAACAATTTTTAATGGACCATTAGAGAAATTAATTCAATTATATTTTTATTATTAATTCTCTGTAATATATCTACATGGTAATATAAAATCATAGGTTTCCACATAGTATTAAGACTATCTTTCTAAATGATCTTTGGAAAACTGTTTTCCCAATGGAGAACATTAAGAATCTATGGCAAATCTATCACTTTGCAAGTAAGATGAGACAGTGTTTCTCCAGTCATCACAGTGTTGGAGTCTCAGAGGACCCACAAACTCATCACTTCCTAAGAGGGCTGAGAGCTGCGATACAATAGTCAAAATGCATGAACTCAGCAGTATAAATCACAACACGTAAGCCATGATTCCATAATTTTCCATCAAGATGAAAAA
The DNA here is from genome assembly GCF_019320065.1 of Cervus canadensis. Taxonomy (NCBI): domain Eukaryota; kingdom Metazoa; phylum Chordata; class Mammalia; order Artiodactyla; family Cervidae; genus Cervus; species Cervus canadensis. The sequence continues at coordinate 18,572,403 of NC_057416.1, forward strand.
GAAAAACACATCAGACAAACAAAAAACCACTGAGAATTTTCTCACTGAGAACTCCTCATCCGTGCTAATCTCTGGAATATTTGTCTGTTTGTTTTTTATCTCCCTGGCAATTCTCCCCACCATGAAGGCCAAAGAGATTCAGCACCTTGCTCTTGCTAAGTAAACCCTGTTGCCTGGGATGTGGGCTCAACAGCAGCCCAGGCGGCTGACGCTCCCAGAAGCATCTTTACTGAGTCACAGGAGCAGGGCGGCTCCAGGGCGCAGGCATGGCCAGCCAGAAGGGCAGCAGCTCCTTCCAAAGGCATGATGTCCACTCCAGCTCACCCACCTTCTCCTGGTTTCTGCTTTATTTTCTAAGCTGGGTTCTTCCCGTCTTCCCGTGGACTCAATGAGTTGCACTTGGGAAGCTCTCTGCCTGCTCACATTCACTCAGCAAGTGACAGGTCCTGAGCTGGGAGCAGAGTGAAAGACGCCCGGGCATCAGGGAAGAAATGAAGCAGTGGAAACAGCCCCACAGGGCACAGCTAAGGCAAAAATCACTGCTCGTAACCTTGCTCTGAGATACTTCCATGTGCAAGGTGGTTAGTGTGAGTAGACAGTCCCATTACTAGTGACAAGCTCTCGCTTCCCTGGTGGTCCAGTGGGTAAGAATCCACCTGCCAATGCAGGGGTCACCGGTTCAATCCCTGGTCCCGGAACACCCCACATGCGGTTAGCAACTAAGCCCTTGGGCTGCAACTACTGAAGCCCCTGAGCCCTAGAGCCTGGGAGACGGAACCAGAGAAGCCACTGCAGTGAGAAGCCCATGTCACACAACTAGAGAGGCGCCCCCGATCGCCACAACGAGGGAAAGCCCGGGCACAGCGACGAAGACCCAGCACAGCCAAAAAGAAAGAAATCAAATCTTTAAAAAAAAAAAAACTAGTGACAGGCTCTCCATCAGCTCTTTTTACCTACTGTATTGATCACTCTCATTTAACCTCGGTCCAGCAGCCCAGGAGAGGGATGTTTTGTCTTCCATTTCTGCTTTCTTGCCTCTGAGCTGTGGGAGCGGCATTTTGAAAGTTAACCACCCTTCTCCTTATGCCCAAGTTGGACAGAAGGCTTCAGTTTTGCCTTGTGTATCCGGAAGCAATTTTCCCCCTTTGCTATTAGGAAAAGATCTCTATTCAGTTCTCCTCTAAACTATCTCTGCGGGGAAAAAGTGCCTGGCACGTAACAAGGGTTCAATAGACGCTTTTGAATGAATCCTGCTCCACTGCGTCTCTGAAGATGGCCTCTTTCTACCCTTGTGGAAACACACCTTCTCTAGAGACAATTATCTTAACTTAGGAAACCACCCCTCCAGCTTCTGGCTTAATTACTGGAAACACTCGAGCAACTATTTAACTTGATGGCATGCACAACATTCTCAGTAAGCATTTGAAAGTAAACTTTTTTCCCAACAAACTTTACATTGTTTTGACTTCTAAACCCTCTTCTCTCATCTATTTACATGATACAATTTCACGTTTTCATAAAATTTACCAACATGAATTCATTCAACTTTTATTGAGTAACCTCTGCATTATAAGTGCTATAGTAACTGCTTTACTTTTGTTGTCTCAAATAGGATTTAATAGCAAATAGTAATGCTGCATTGCCTAATATACAAATTAAAAGTAGTTTTCTGATGCACTAAATGGAATCAAGAAAGCATTAAGCAGAGTCTTTTCTTCTCCTTCCCACTGACCATTTATATTAAAGTCAAACGGTACATAGGTTAAGAATCTGCAGTATATTTCATACATTTGAGTTTTAGATTTGAAGAAATGTTGAGTTCTTATCCCTCTATTTAGATAATTATCAAGAAAAGTTACAGTACTAATACATTTCACATCATTACTGTCAACAGGAAATAATTTTTAATTAGGCATTAAATATTTTGTACATGTAAGTCTTCTATGAATGTCACTTTCCATGTCACTTAAAACTATTTTAATAATTATAGATAGTAACATTTGTATTCTCAAGATCATTTGTCTGTAGTTTTGTTCTTAAAAAGCTCTAAGGTCCTGCATAATTTTTAAAAATGACAGTTTACCAGTAACAAAAATGCAGTTCTTCCTCTGTGGGGCTCAAATTCATTTCTTGATGGAAAACAACTTAGTTTCCACCCTTGAATGTGTCATGGCCTGAAGTTAATGGTAGCTCACCACAGAATCCATGGTTTTATATGTCTAATCCTTAAAGATATCCTTAAAAGAAGGAAAACGTAATTTTCTATCTCCCAAAATGACCCCTAAATATTTAGACTAATTCTTTTAATTCTTGAACATTTTCAATAATCACTGTGTAATATGAGGTTGCAATCATTTCTGTTTATTAACAAAGACTGCACAATCATGATGTTCTAATAGTCTAACTTCTAACATACTCCAGGGTCAGTAATATATTGCCCAAGGGCCCAGTCTGACCTGCTATTTTTATAAATAAAGCTTTATTGGAACACAGTCATACCCATTTGCTAAATTAGCTAAAGCTGCTTCTATGCTACAACTGCAGTGTTGTAACTATCTAGCCCAAAATATAAACCCTCTTAGAATTCTGAAATCACTGTGTAAAGCTTACTTCTAATGAGTTGCTAACTCATTAAACAACAGCCATAAGGTTTAACAAATTTGCTAAGGGACTTCATTGGGCTAGAGAGATTTGGCAAGAAGTTTGCAAGGAAAGGGAGACATTTTAACATTTGCAGCACAGCAGCTGAAGTCACATTGGTTAATTTGGAAAAAGGACACAGAACTGGTAGCAAGTCTGAGACATTTAAAGTCTTCATCTACAAATGGTAGGAGTTGGCCTAAACGATCTTTAAGTTTTTCAACCTTCCTGATTCCTTGAAATGAGTTCAGTAAGCCCACAAGCAAACTCAGAACCCTATGAGCACATAACTCAATAACAAATACTTCATGGCACCCATAGAAGGTCAAGGCAGGGAAGGAATACATTTTAGAAAAGTAGAAACCAAATGATTACAGAAGGTATGTGGAGCTTTACTGTGTGATTCTTGAAACTCTCCTGTAACTTCGAGAAAGTCAAAGTGAAAGTCGCTCAGTCATGTCTGACTCTTGGCAACCCCATGGACTATACAGTCCATGGAATTTTCCAGGCCAGAATACTGGAGTGGGTAGCCTTTCCCTTCTCCAGGGGATCTTCTCAACCCAGGGATCAAACCCAGGTCTCCCACATTGCAGGCGGATTCTTTACCAGCTGAGCCATCAGGGAAGCCCAAGAATAGTGGAGTGGGTAGCCTATTCCTGCTCCAGCAGATCTTCCCGACCCAGGAATCGAACCAGAGTCTCCTGCATTGCAGGCAGACTCTTTACCAACGGAGCTATCAGGGAAGCCCAATAACTTTGAAATTATTATCAAATTAAAAAGTATAAAAATAGTTAAAGCAATTTTACATGTTCTCACTTAAAAGGGAACACTTCAGTTACCATAGTCAACAATGTTAACATGACTGTCATAATGGATCTGGAAAACATATCAACCATGTTCAGTATGTTCCCTGAAGCAAGCATGCCTGCAGACTACCCTCATCCCCTCTATCCTGCATGCTAAATATCCACCTTATAAATTTAACCCTGAAATTTATTAGTATCTTACTATATGGAAAATGAGCTAACTAGTAACTAAAAGGACCAAAGAACAAATAAGACATGAAAGCTGAGTGGGGAGAGTAGTGGGAGGCAGAAGGAAGGCACAGAAGAAACCAGTTTATCAATTAACTAGATAAACACATTCTGAATGATCATAAATATTAGCAGCCCTGTTTTCTCTCTTCTTTGGTAGAACAGGAAGGAAACTTCCCCCAAGTATTTGACTCTCATACAATGTATGTACGTCCCTTATACTTTTTATGTACACATATTCCAAAAAGAGATGTGAGTTGATTTTTCTAAAATCCAAACACTAAGCAAACATTATGCTAATTGAAAAGTGCCTAGAGAGCCACACACATCCAGGTTGTTAAATATAGAAACCCACTGTAATGAGAACCATTATCTCTGGTTTCCAAGGATACCAGGGTAAGCACTATTCCTAAATTGCAGTTAATTCAGCAAAGGGCACAAAGTCATTTATATTCAGGGTCATCCCAGCTGCCAGCAGATGCAGAAAGAAGGCTAAACCACCCTCTTTTTCTATTCTGTTCATCACCAGCTCCAGGTGCCAACCCCCACCCTCTGGTCCCAACCCTAGCCAATGACTTCTGGGTGAAATTTGGAAAATCGGCTTGTAAACAGCTACTTCCGAGAGAAAAAGAATCTCCAAAGGGCAGGGCAGTCAGAGATGTGAACAATGCTGGGGGTGGGGGTGGGTAGGGAAGGCTGGCATTCCTCTTTGTTTGTGAAAAGGAGTGAAGCCTGGTTTTGTGGCTCCACCACGCCAGGGGCCCTCTGTCCTGGAGCCTATGCGGGATAGGACTTAGCAAGGAAACCACCACCATCATCTTCAGGGAATTGCACAGCTAATTTCAGCCCCCCGCCCCCAACCAAGACTATCCAAGCTTTTAGAGTTTGTCATTCTTAAACTGCCACAGTTTCTAGAATTAAGTTCATTTTCAATTTGCATCTGGGCTTCCCAGATGGCACCAGTGATGAACAACCTGCCTGCCAATGCAGGAGATGCAAGAGACACAGGTTTGATCCCTGGGTCAGGAAGATCCCCTGGAGAAGGAAATGGCAACCCACTCCAGTATTCTTGCCTGGAGATTCCCATGGACAGAGGAGCTTGGCGGGTTACAGTCCATGGGGCAAAAAGAGTTGGACACAACTGAGCATACATGCTCTCTAGACTTTAGGATCTAGATTTTTCACAGGATTACTTACAACCTGTTTCTATGGCTTTAGTATAAAAACTACTTTCTGACAACTTCAGAGGCATTCGGGACTTCCCCAGTGGTCCAGTAGTTAAGACTCTGCCCTCCCAAAGCAGGGGGCGTGGGTTCAATCCCTGGTCAGGGAACTAAGATCCCACATGACCCCAGCACAATCAAAAAATAAAAATAAATAAGAATAACAAAGTAATTTAAAAAAAATAAAAATAGAGGCATTCCTCCCTTAGTCAAATTTACACTTACTAAAATACTGGTGTGGGATTTCAAGGATACTTTAGATTTATCTTAAACTTATAGAAAGTATATACAAACTTTAAGAAGTATATATATAAATCTTACAGAAAAAAAAAGTATATATATGTGTGAATACTGGTGTGGGATTTCAAGGATACTTTAGATTTATTTTAAACTTGTAGAAAGTATATACAAATTTTAAAGAATATATATAAAAAAACTTACAGGAAAAAAAAGTATATATATGTGTGTGTGTGTGTGTGTATATATATATATATATATATATATATATATATATATATATACAGGCTTCCCAGGTGGTGCAGTGGTAAAGAATCCACCTGCCAATGCAAGAGACACAAGAGACTCAGGTTCAATCCCTGGGTGGGGAAGATCCCCTGAAGTAGGAAATGGCAATCCACTCCAATATTCTTGCCTGGGAAATCCCATGGAGACAGGAGCCTCGTGGGTTGCAGTCCATGAGGTTGCAGAGTCAGACATGACTGAGCATATACATATATATACACATATATAAAAATAATATCCAGATAAAACAGCAATCTTCCATTTACTTCCTCCCCCATCACTTGTCCATTCAACACAGGAAGACCTCCATGCAGAACTCAGCTGGGGCAGAAGTAACCGGAAGGGTCAAAAAGCTCTCTCTGCCTTCATGTGTTTCCTCCTGATGGACATGAGGCTGCATCAGGCTAAGCTTCTTAGCTTAATGTGATAACAGAGGTGAATTAGTTTGCCTGTTTTGATAATGGAGGCCTTTTGAGACTCCCCTCTTTTGTATCAGTTCCATTAACTGGAGATGCTCACTGCATCCAAGAGAGAGAAGGAATGAAATACAACAAAGGTTTCTAATAGTTATGTAACATTACAGTTATCCCTCAACAAGGCAGGTCATTTTAAAACTAACAGTTAATACAAAAAGTACAACATGGTTCTGAAAACTTTCTTGCTACACATTCTAGATAACTTGAATACTATGTATTTAGTTGAGCTGTCCTGATTTCAGTACACAATCCTTAAAAAACAAAAAAAGCTCACTTTTTTTTGGGTACTGAAATATTGTTTCTTAATCCAATAAACAAAGTAATAATACCAAATCTTAAAACTATACAAAATGGGAAATCAGTCTCAATTCTCTTAAAAGTTAGTCATTATTTTGGTGTGTTATTCTGACACCTGCTATTTCTCACAAGCGGCCACATTTTGAGGTAAGACGGCTTCGGAAAAGATTCTGTGTGAATCTGGCAGCTTGCAAAACGCTTAAGTTGAGCAGGCCACTCTCCAACCTTTCTCCTGGTCTCACCAGAAGCTAGCGCTCTGGGGGATGAAAAGACAAAACACAAATCGCTGGCAGAAACGTCATCGTCTGGTTCATCCTTTTCTGACAACACATGGGCTTTCACGAAACCTCTAACGTGAGCCTGCTTACATTACGGAACAGGACTGTATTCCCTAGCTGTGCATAATCAACTTTTTGTTTTCTCATTTTCAGCACTGACAGCACCCTAATCCACCAATTCGGGAGCCTAAAACTTGGACTTGAGCCACTTGGCACTCTGGATGAAAAAGCAAAACAAAACAGCGGAAGGGTCGCCTCTTCTTTTCCTTCTATTATCCTGACACCTAATTTCTGGTCTTGCGTATCGCACAGATCTCTGAAAACACTTTCCAGTAGCTCACCTCGGCCCCAGCTCCACCCACCTCCCTCCACCTCTCCGTAGCTAGAAAGTGTCCAACTGGCAATGTTCAAATCGTAAAGGCAGCGAAAACGGCCCTGCGTGCTGTCACAAATGTCTAAAAAGTGGATTAGGGACCAATAGGGAGGGACAGCTCGGGCACCCGAGGCCCCCGTTCCCCGCGCGGGGCTGGCGCAGCTCGGCTCCCGGCCCAGCCCGGAGCCCTCCGGGGCCCAGCGCAGCCTCCCGGACCTCCCGGCTCGGCGGGGCGCCGGGGGTCCCCCGCTCTCCCGGGCACCGGCCGGACGAGGGAGGGGGTGTGGCTGGGCTGCGAGCGCGCCGGGGTGGAGGTGACACCGTCCCCGGAGAGTTGTCTGGGGAAGGCGACCGTACGGGGAGTGGAAGGAGACTGCCCCGAGGCTGTTCTCGGCCGCGGCGCCGGGAGAGCCGCAGCCAGCTGGTGGCGCCCGGAGCGTTCGGGGGGTCCGGGGCGGGTGGGGAGAGCCGGGGCGCGGCGCCGGGCGCTCGGGGTCCCCGCGTCCCGGGACTGTCAGGCGGGAGGCGGCGGGGGCCAGGGGCGCGCGGGGCGGCGGCGGGCCGGGCCGGGCGCGCACTCACCGATGCACAGCTGGATGGCGTAGGCGTAGTAGGACCAGCCGAGCAGGAGGCTGATGAACACCACCGGGATCCAGTAGAGCACCCGCCGGCACCGCCGCCTCACGCTGCCCGGGCCCGAGGGCGCCATCTTCCAGCCGCATCCACCTGCCCAGCTCCGCCGCCGCCGCCGCCGCCCGCGGGCCTGGCTCCGGGGCGGGCTGGCCGCGCCCGGCGGCCCCGGCGGGACGGACCCCGGGGCGGCGGCCGGGTGCGCCGCGGCCACTGCCGCCGCCGTGGCGCTAAGTCCCCATCCCGCAGCCCCGAGCCGGCGCCGCGGACTCCCCGCTCCTCAGCGCGGCGGCGGCGGTGGCTGCGAGAGGAGGGCGCGGAGGAGGCGGCCGGGGAGGAGCGGGCAGCGAGCGGCGGGAGGAGGAGGAGGAGGAGGAGGAGGCGGCGGCGGTGGGAGCCTCCGCCCCGCCTCCGCGCGGCCCGCCCGCCCCCCGGCGTCCCCCTCCAGGCCGCCGGCCCGGCGAGGCCCGCGGCGCCCTCCGGCGTGCGCTCGGGGCACTGCCTCCGGTGCCTGCCGCGCCCCAGGCCCTCGCGCCCTCGCCGCGGGGCACCTCACCGGCATCCGAGGCCGGAGAGAAGGTTCCCACCTTGGCCCTTCCACCCCCGCCCCCCGCCCCGGGTCCCTGGACCCCGACGAACCGGCCCCGCGCGGGGCGAGGACACTGGGCGGCGGCGCGGGGCGCGGAGACGCGCCGGGGAGGGGCCGCCCCGGGAGCCGCCGGCGCGGACCCGATCCCCTGGCCCCGGGAGCCGCCGGCACGGAGCCGGCGAGACACCTCCCCTGGGGGCGCGCCACCGCGAAGTCCTCAGGCGCCCAGGCCAAGGTCCCCGCCGCCCGCTTCTCAGAAAGGGTCGCTTCAACTGCGGGTAAACGGGGGGCAGCGAGGGCCGGGCTGGCGCGTTACGGCCCCGGCGCTTCCGTTCCGCGAGGCTTTTGGGGGGGATGTGGGGCTGCACCGTGCGTGAGGAGGAAGCACCTTGGGTTGGGCATCCAGGGACCGCTGGAGTCAGAAACACCAATTATCTGCTCTGAGAATTTGAACTCTTTCAAGTCACTTTGTGATTGTTAGAGTAACCATTCCCACCGCCCCCTCCCGAAAGTCCGGGGCTTCCCTCCGGGTACTCTTTCCCCAGCCGGTTCTTCACTACAGTTTCTTTTGTGATGGCAATTCTAAACATAGCATATAGCTGGTTGTAAAGCCATTGCTAAAAATCCTGGAAGAATCCTGAATGTAGTGAGACCGACGCCCTGGCTTTAAGGTTGATGAAACGGAAAAGATACGAATGCTTCTGAAATTGTTTTCTTTTTCCCTTCATCTGATTATGAACGAACCTGGCTCCAAGTGGAAACCACCCCCCGCCCCCCAGTTAATATAGTGTCTCTGAATTATGTGCATAATCACTATATATAATGTGTGCGATTTTAACAATTAATGAATATATGTGTATACACCACACAGCAACCATATTGGATGATATTGCTTCGTATTCATCTGTAGAATGAATGAACAATAAAAAGAAGTACCTATTTACATAAAGAAATTTAAGGTCTTATATCTGCGATTATCTTTCTGTGACTGGATTAAACAGCAAGCTAATCTCCCCTCCTGAAATAGCTATTATGTTAAACACACACACCAACTCTCTTTGCACTTCTATTTTAAAATGCATAGAAAATGCCTTCAAGTTTCTGTCAGACTTTGAATTATTGAAGTGAGATGACGTCTATCCCAGTGAATCATTTTATGTTGGTAGAAGGCCTTATACCGTTATACGGTAATGAATATAAAAACATAACTTTTTTGGAATCCTCAACCTGATAACCTATGGATATCAAACTTACGTTCCCAGTCAGAAGACTCTAAAAACAAGAAAGTTCCTACTAGGGCTGAGGTACCTCCATAAAGATGAGAACGTCAGCCTTGAAGGTCACTGATGAATTCTGAGGAATGAGAAGTAAGGGATCAATTATCCCATGCTAGAAACAGTGGAAGAAAGTGCCAAGTGTGCTGCTTTAGGTATTAGATGCTATAGTGTCATCTGCAGCTTCTCTTCAAGCAGTCTTACAGGGTTTTGTGGTCAGAAATGGAGAGTATTCTCCAGTTTTCACATCTTTTACCCTTTCGGAAGAATATGCAGGAGAATTGGAAGGAGGCTGTGCTGTTGTGCTTAGTCACTCAGTCGTGTCCGAGTCTTTGTGACCCCATGGACTGTATGTAGCCCGCCAGGCTCCTCTGTCCATGGGACTCTCCAGGTAAGAATACTGGAGTGGGTTGCCATGCCCTCCTCCAGGGGATCTTCCCAACCCAGGGATCGAACCCAGGTCTCCTGCATTGCGGGCAGATTCTTTACCATCTGAGCCATTTGGAGGAGGCTACATTTTCTTAAAGGGAATCAGTCCTGAATATTCATTGGAAGGGCTGATGCTGAAGCTGAAACTCCAGTATTTGGGTCACCTGATGTGAATAGCCAACTCATAGGAAAAGTCCCTGATGCTGGGAATGATTGAGGGCAGAAGGAGAAGAGGGTGTCAGAGGATGAGATAGCTGGATGACATCACTGATGCAATGGACATGAACTTGGGCAAACTCTGGGAGATGGTGAGGGACAGGGAGGCCTGAGGCAGGGAGGCTTGGAGTCCATGGGGTTGCAAAGAGTCAGATGTGAATGAGCACACAACATGTAATTTATAATATTTGAGGAATAATTGCAACCTGTTTTGAATCATCACTGAGTTCTCCAAGGGTATCACTCTTACCTAAAAAAGAAAATCTAGTTCACGAATACTTGTTTCTAAAGCCACACAAAGATAGGATTTAGCTCTGCCTGGGCACCCCCAGGTGGCTCAGTGGTTAAGAATCCCCCTGCCAATGCAGGAGACGAGACGCAGGTTCAGTCCCTGAGGTGGAAGTTTCTTCTGAGAAGGAAATGGCAACCCACTCCAGTATTCTTGCCTCGAAAATCCCATGGACAGAGGAGCCTGGCAGGCTACATACAGTCCATGGGGTCACAAAAAGTGGGACACAATTCAGCTACTAAACAATAGCCAGGCATTAATTAGACAAGCACAAGCATGCATGCACAAATGTAAGCTCTTTGGTGAGTGGTCAACCTCCAGATAATAGTCTCCGATGAGAATGAGAAGGATAACTTAGTTTTTAGGACTAGGGAGCACCCCCCCCCCACCACCTTTTTTTGCTTTATTTAGAGCTGTGCATCAATGGGAAAACAATCTGAAGGTCATCAACAGTTATGAAGAAACTTCACTGGAGAGTTACTCCTGAGAGAGAAGTACAGAAGGTTCAACTCACCAATTTTAGATATTCACTAATTATATCAAATTATGAATTCCATGTAATAACCTTGATAAAACTGCTATTGCCATTTATGAAAAGTCAAGTGAACCATGGCAAAGGAGAGAGTTAAACAAAAGGAAAGAAGAAGGGGATGGCCTGGCAAGCAGGAGGGCAGGAGAGAGTCCCTAAGAAGCATAACTCTGTCCTTACCAGGCCTCTGCCTCAATGCTCCACCCACTTACTAGTTTATCAAAGTCATTCGCTTTTCAAAACTCCTATTCTGACACCCTGCCTCCACCGAGAAAACGATCTTTTTCGTCTCCTCCAGTCAAGATCTAATTGGAAACAACCCCCAGATTCTTCAGTCCCCAAGCTTCAAATCTATCTTGCCATCCGGTTAATACTCCAAATCTTCCTCCTACTTCCTGATGCAGATTAAAATATTTGCTTATTGCCTTTCATAGTATGAATAGTATGAATCAAGAACAGCCTGAACCAAGCCCAGGAAGCCCTGGACACAGCCTGTCTCTAGGGAGCATGAACCTCCGCTTCTGCTGCCTATTGCAGACTCATCTCATCTTTTCAGCCAAACCACCTTAGAGCTCTGAAAACAATACTGACAGATCCTCTTTCATTGTTTTCTTAAACTAAGCTTATCACTCTTTGGGGGGAAAAAATCCCTTTAGAAGTCAGAGAACTATGACATCAATGACTCCAGTGATAATTTGCACTTTTGTAATAGTAGCCGAGATATTCTCTGTGGGATGTTAATAGCATGCCCAAACCACGTGTTGTCTCTGGACGCAAGTAACATAAAAGCAGTCTTAGAAAGGGAACTTGGTTTAGGGAATGTGGTTCAAAGTGCTGCTCAGATACACTTTGGTTCTCAAGAGATTTATAGTGTACAGTTAGCCTGGAGTGGAATAGATTGGAATATAATGGGAGAGAATTGCAAAGGCCTAACGAGTGTCTGGTGGATTGGGTCAAAACATTGGGAAAATTGTAAAGTGGGAAAAACTCTGGCTTGCCTTTCAAGCCCTGTAGGATCTCTGTTGTTAAGTCACTCAGCCACGTCCAACTGTTTGCGGCCCCATGGACTGCAGCAACTAGGTTTCCCTGTCCTTCACCATCTCCCGGAGTTTGCTCAAACTCATGTTCATCGAGTCGGTGATGCCATCCAGCCATTTCATCCTCTGTTGTCCCCTTTTCCTCCTGCCTTCAATCTTTCCCAGCATCAGGGTCTTTTCCAGTGTGGGACGGCCATGAGAGCGTTAATAGCATCTTGCCACTAGATGGCAGGCGCGCGCCATGCAGTGCCGCTCTACTGACATGTTTTCATAGAGATTTCAAAGGCATCAGCCGTTAGTTTAACCATGCCAATTACAAATTAGAATTATAACTTCATGACCAATTATATATACTTGTAACTAATTATAATTATATTATAATTATACAAGTTTATGCTATAATTTAGTGGCTAATGATTAATAAAAGCCATATTCAGAAAATTGAAAACAATTATAATGAGAACATTTTTTTCAGTTTAGCAAATCATTCTGTTTCTGCTTCCACTTCTTTTCAGTTGGCTAAGCTTAATCCCTTTAGAAATAAAGTTGGAACTTGTCCTTTAAATGAATGCTTTTGTCTACACCGACCCCCGTCCCTTGCCCCTAAACAGGGAGAAATCTGTATCTATGGACCAAAAAGGTGAGCAGATATTTCCTCTTCATGGACTGGCAGGATCTTAGAGTGGGGAAACAATGGCAAAAGTTCAATTAGAAGTGATGAGACGTGGCCACGGTGGAGTTGAGAGTTCAGTGGCCAGCAGAGAGTGGCCAGTGGAGGCAGTGAGGTGGCAAGTGTCCAGCGGTGTCAAGGCCAGGAGTGGTATCCTTGGAGACTGCCAATTCAAGTTTAATTCTCCAGGCTTCCAGTTGATTCTGTGGGGGTGTATACACACCTACAAAAACATTTTTGTGTGTGTGTAAGTCCACTAGCATTGACTTGTATTTGCAACAAGAACTGCCTGGAACATAGTTTTAATCTCATTCAGCATCCCATTTCTTAAAGGGTCATGGAGGCTGAGGCACTATGAGAAATAGAGACACAGGAGTTGGGGCACAGAGGTTCCTACCTGATGCCTTCAAATCACAGTCTCCAGACCTGCACTGTCCAGTAAGCAGCCACCAGTCATGTGTGGCTATTCAACGTTAATTAAAATCAGTTAAAGTAAAATAGACCCAGAGGAATCGGGTGGAGAGGGAGGTGGGAGGGGGGATCGGGATTGGGAATACATGTAAATCCATGGCTGATTCATATCAATGTATGACAAAACCCACTGGAAAAAAATAAAATAAAAATTAAAAAAAAAAATAACATAATTCCATTTCCTTAGTTGGAATAGCCACGCATCAAGGGCTCAGAGCCACTTGACAACAGTGGCCACTGTAGTGGACAGTGAAAATCTAGAACATTTCCATCGTCACAGAGGATTCCATTCAACAGGGCTGCTTAGACATCAACTCTTGTCTGAATATTCATGAGGCAAGCCATATGTTTATAACTGCAAGGGAAAAAAATTATCTCTAATTATAGCTGTACTGTTTTATAGAAACAAGAAACTCAGAGCTAATAGGAAGTTAACAGAGAAATCTGGCGTGCTGCAGTACATGGGATTGCAAAAAGTCGGAGACGACTTAGCAACTGAACAATAGCAGGGAAGTTGAAGACACTTCAGGTTAATAGTATTAGGAGCTTTCTTCTCTTGAAGATGTGAATCTAAAGAGCCAAGAGCTAGCTGTACCACACCAGAGGGACAAGAGGTCACACTCTAGATTCTTCCACTTGAGGTTTATGTACAAATAATCACTACAAACTGCTAGTGGAGGTGATGGAATTCCAGCTGAGCTATTTCAAATCCTAAAAGATGATGCTGTGAAAGTGCTGCACTCAATCAGCAGCAGCCACAGGACTGGAAAAGATCACTTTTCATTCCAATCACAAACAAGGGCAATGCCAAAGAATGTTCAAACTACTGCACAATTGTACTCATTTCACATGCTAGCAAAGTAATGCTCAAAACTCTCCAAGCCAGGCTTCAACAGTATCTGAACTGAGAAATTCTAGATGTTAAAGCTGGATTGAGAAAAGGCAGAAGAACCAGATATCAAAGTGCCAACATCCGTTGGATCAGAGAAAAAGCAAGAGAATTCCAGAAAAACATATGCTTCATTGACTACGCCAAAGCCTTTGACTGTGTGGATCACAACAAACTGTGGAAAATTCTTAAAGAGATGGGAATACCAGACCACCTTACCTGCCTCCTGAGAAACCTGTATGCAGGTCAAGAAGAGACAGTTTGAACTGGACATGGAACAACAAACTGGTTTCAAATTGGGAAGGAGTACGTCAAGGCTGTATATTGTCACCCTGCTTATTTAACTTTTATGCAGAGTACATCACGCAAAATGCTGGGCTGGATGAAGCACAAGTTGGAATCAAGATTGCCGGGAGACGTATCAATGACCTCAGACATGCAGATGACACCACCCTAATAGCAGAAAGTGAAGAGGAACTTAAGAGCCTCTTGATGAAAGTGAAAGAGGAGAGTGAAAAAGCTGGCTTAAAACTCAACATTCATAAAACGAAGATTGTGGCATCTGGTCCCATTACTTTATGGCAAATAGATGGGGAAACAATGGAAACAGTGACAGACTTTATTTTCTTGGGCTCCAAAACCACTGCAGGTGGTGACTGCAGCCACGAAATTAAAAGATGCTTGTTTGGAAGAAAAGCTATGACCAATCTCGACAGCATATTAAAAAGCAGAGACATTACTTTGCCGACACAGGTCTGTCTAGTCATAGCTATGGTTTTTTCCAGTAGTCATGCATGGATGTGAGAGTTGTACCATAAGGAAGGCTGAGGGCTGAAGAATTGATGCTTTTGAACTGTGGTGTTGGAGAAGACTCTTGAGAGTCCCTTGGACTGCAAGGAGATCAAACCAGTAAATCCTAAAGCAAATTAATCCTGAATATTCATTAGAAGGACTGATGCTGAAACAAGCTCCAATACTCTGGCCACCTGATGCGAAGAGCTGACTCACTGGAAAAGACCCTGTTCTGGGAAATACTGAAGATAGGAGAAGGGGACAACAGAGGACGAGATGGTTGGATGGTATCACCGATTCAATGGACATGAGTTTGAGCAAGCTCTGGGAGATGGTGAAGGACAGGGAAGCCTGGTGTGCTGCAGTGCCTGGGGTCACAAAGAGTCGGACACCACTGAGTGACTGAACAACAACTACTTGCAAAGGATATGCAGGGGAAGATGTATTACAATACTACACTCAAATTCCTACCCATAAAGCTACACCGTGGGTTTAGTTTTTCTCCCAAAGTGCTTGACACAGCCTTATCTTGGGATAACTCCAGCCTTCAAGCACAGAATCATGTGTCTTCATCCAGCGGCCATCAATACCCTTTCTGTCCTTTTGGTTAAGTAGATAATAAGCAAGGAGACCCAAAGAACAGTTGGTTATATTCAGCACTATTTCTGTCAAGCTGTAGGCTAGATTGGTCATGCTGGATTTTCTGTATGGCAGATGTGGGAGGAGGTGGAATTAATACATCTTGCCCAGCAGTCTGTACAAACTCACTCACACTGGCTCTGGCTCAAGACATGCTTTTGTCCTGCTATATATATTATATATGTATATATATATATATATATATATATATATATATACACACACACACACACATATATACACACACACACAATGTTTAATATTAATAAGCATTTCAAGTGTTGTCAAAGATTTTAAATGAAACTTAAGAGATCAAGCTCACATTGCAATTTTTTACTGTAGAAGAAAAAAATATCTAACCACAGAGTTTTCTCAGGTCTTTAAAAAGAGCAGGAAAAATAGAGAATAAATATTTAATGATGATATTTAACAAAAAAGGCATGTTGGCTTCGAATTTGTAGTAGAAAAAATTTTGATTATTGGGAATTCTTCCATCAGCTAGAATTTACGCAGTGTAAGTTATGGTTTATACCTTAGACTTTTTGCGTGCATGCTAAGTTGCTTCAGTTGTGTCTGACTCTTTGTGACCCTATGGACTGTAGCCTGGCAGGCGCCTCTGTTTGTGGGATGCTCCAGACAAGAATACTGGAGTGGGTTGCCATGCTTCCCGACGCAGGGATCAAACCCTTGTTTGAGTCTTCTGCATTGGCCGGCGGGTTCTTTATCACTGGCATCACCTGGGAAGGCCTAGACACTTTGAATATACAATGTGATGCTTGGACACTCCAGATTCTGAATTTCTTTGGACTGTTTCACTGCTTGATAAAACCTTTCTCCATTTGCTTATATTTCAGTCTTTTTGATAATGGGTCATGCTATGAAATGCTATAATAGGTTGGCAGTGGAATATCAATAACCTTTATATCAGACAACATAGATGTTTGGTTTTTCGAGCACTCTATATAGTGGTTGAAAGTTCAAAATCCAAATGATTAGAGGTTCTAGATTTTATGCTTTAAACCAAGTAATGGGTTTGGGTAATACATTTTCATTCTTTTAAGCGTTCTCTTAAACTCCATAAAATAGTGAAGATAATATTTTTAATTCCCAAGTGGAAAAGATTCAACAACTTGGCATGGTCATCTTGTGAATTGCTCAAAAATATTAATTTAATCATAATGTAGAAATTATACAGTTTTAAAATATTTTTGATGGGTATAAGGTAAACTGGACTTTATATACAATGTGATAATGAAACTTTCACAGCAGTAAAGATAGTTACCTATAGAAATTTATAATTACTCTTTAATTAGCAGGAATATGAACACACATATGTGAATGCAAATTCCAGTGACTTAAGCTAATGTTAAAAGCATTAGTATTCTATTATTTTGTTAAATATAGAACACTGCAGTGACTTATACTGCCTGCAACACTGGAATAAAACATCTACTTTAACTAAGAGTAGTAATTAACTTTGCTTATAAAAAGATCAGTTGTAACTATAATCATTACAAAAGAGCTGAAATTTCCAACATGTTTATAAACTACAAAAATCATGGTTCTGTTGAGACTATTTTACTGTCAGTAGGGGCTTTAAAAGATAAAAGTCTTAATAAATCCATTCAATGAATTTTGATGGCTTCCTGTTGAGGTATTTGATGGGTGGAGATTACATGGCAAGCAAAAAATCAAAGCAAAGCAAACCAAATCAAATGAAACTCAACCCAACAAGGAGCTTACCTTAGTGAGATTCATGGTTCAGTTAAAGGATATGTCCACTTCTACACCTCTTATTTCAAAGGAAATAACTTTACCAGGGGGGGTCACTGGTGTGCATATTATTGAAAATGTTCTTCTCATTTGTGTACATATTGTCTATACTAATATAAAACCTGGTATAAGCTATGCATGAACATATGCAAAAATCAGTATGAATTGCAGTGATCTAAAATGTAGGCAGTGTGTGTGTGTCTAAGGGTGAAAATGTCCATAACCAGTGTGATATCTGGACATGTTTATGTGAACAGTTTGATTGCCAAAATATATAGTCCTCAAACATTGTTGATATACATCTTTAGTACAGAGGTAAGATCTTTAGAATCTTCTCATCAGAGCATCTCCCAGATAATTTAAATAATCCCCATATGCTAGGCATTTCCACTTACTCTTTCAGATCCAATTTCTTCCCTTCTTTGTGTTATGTATGGGATCACCTTTTATCAGGCAAGTCTTTCCACTCTGGAGTCTGGTTGGTTCCATCAGTGGGAGGTGGACAGGCGATCTAGAGAGTCAGAGAATAGCATGGGGTTGTTTGTTTCACTTCCTGGAGCCTGATCACTGAAGGTCACAGCTTCCATGAGCTACAGCTAGTCTCTCCCTCTGCCTCTTCAAGACAAAGCAGGGTGAGTAGCTAACTCCCTGGAGTGTTCAACCAGACTCTGTCTCCGTTAATTACATTCTCAGCTAATTACTTTTCTTGATGCCACCACTTTCCTACTCTTTGATCACTAACACAATTGCTCCGACTCTTTTGCAGCCCCATGGACTTAGCCGGCCAGGCTCCTCTGTCCATGGAATTCTCTAGGCAAGAATACTGGAGTGGGTTGCCATTCCTCTCTCCAGGGGATCTTCCTGACCCAGGGACTGAACCCAGCTCTCCTGCATTGCAGGCAGATTCTTTACCAGCTAAGCCACCAGAGACAACCCCTTAGAAGTCTATCTAAAATCTGAGCAGTCTATTTTTTGCTACATAGGAAAAAAATACAAAAATGCCCACCGAATCCTTATTTGGGAAGTTAGTATTATCTTGAATTATCTTTTAAAATAAAAAATAATCATAACAAAATCACACATTACAGAACAATACATAACAGAAATCTTGGAAACCGCTACACCACAGAGAATGTGGAAATGGAGAAAGACAAACCTCCCATGATTTCACCCTTGTTGTTATTTTGGTATGTTCCCATCTGATCTATTTTTTAATGCATATTTTTTCAATGTACAATTTACTGTTCTTTCCTATATATATTTAATCATAAATGTTTTTCATGTTAATATATAGGCTTCTGAGTGATTTTAAATAGTTGCACGATATTCTTTTCCATAGAAGTACTGTGATTCATCAAACCATTCTTCCATTGCTGGATAGTTAGGAGTGTTTTCTAATTTTTCTGGTAAAACATAATGTAAATAGCTTAGCTGGTATTTATATAATTATATATATATAAATATATATTCGTATAATGTAAATAGCTTAGCTCTTCTATTTTATTGTTTTCTTTGAATAAAATCAAATATTTTGAATAAAATTAAATCAAGGTGTCAAAGTTTAGAAAATAATTATGCAGTTATACTGATTTTTAAGTATGTCTACAAATTCTTTGATACTCCTACTTTCAAGAAGTGGAGGTTAATTCTCTTCCTCTTGAGTGTGGACAAGACTGAGTGGCTTACTTTTAATGAACAGAATAAAGCAGAATTGATGGTGGATGGCTTAAAAAACTAGGTTAAAAAAGACACTGTGACTTCCTCTCCTCTCTTCCAGATCACTTTCTCTGGGAGAAGTTAGCTGCTATGTCAGGCGCAGACCTATGGAAGGGCCATAGCAAGGGTCCTTGCCCCCCGTCAACAGTCATGTGAGTGAGTCTTCCTGGAAGTGGATATTCTAGCTCTGGTCAAGTCCTCAGAGTCTCTACCATAGAATGCAGTAGAAGTGAGAGAGGGAAACTTCAGAAACTAGGTCGTAAGACACACTGTTTCTCTCCTCTCTCTTGGATCATTCGTTCTGGGAGAAGTGATCTGTCATGTCACGAGCAGCTCTGTGGGTTGGCCTAAGTGGCAAGGAACAGAGTCCTCCAACCAAGAGCCATGTGGGTGAGCTTGCTCGGAAGTCAATCCTCCAGTTCCAGCCGTATTTTCAGATGACTGTAGTCTTAGCCATCAGCTTGACTGCTCATCATGAGGGACCCTGAGCCAGAATCACCCAGCTAAGCTACTCTTGAATTCCTCTCAGTAACTGTGTGAGATAATACATTTTCCTAGATCACTGCATTTTGGGGTAATTTGTTACATAGAAGTAACTAACAGAGCAGCAAAGGAAATGCTGTTTTTGCAGCATTTGTCTAAATAAGTTCAAATATGGGACACTTCGTGAGCATCCCAATTCGTGATAATCATGGCAAATTATTGCCACTAAAGGTATATGGAAAAAGCTGGTGAGAGCCATGGGGAGAACAAATGAGAGAAAAGAAGAGGGAAGAGGGGGAAAAAGAAAGAAGGAATAAAAGAGAAAAACCAAGAGAGGGACGTGGGAAAGGTGACCATATGTCCTAGTTTTCCCAGGACAGTCCCCGTTTGTAGTATGATCCTGGTGTCATTATGAATGAGTTCCCTTTCATTTTCAAACGTATCCTGGTTTGGATGATCAATTATATGACTCTAGATACAGCCAGTTTTCTGTCTTGTTATTCCTTCCCCCCATGCCTCACTGACCCCTTCTCTCCCATCTGCTCAGAAGCCAGTTTCTCACACAACCATAGCTGCCACTGACATCTCTTCTAGGTGTCCCCCTCCTAGAGGACGTCTCCTCTCTCTGCTACCCAGTAATCAAGTATCACAGCAAGGAATTTATCACTGCAGTTAAGAGACTGACTCAGGAATTAGGCAAACTGGGGTCTGACTCTTGATTTGATAACTTAATGGCTATTTGACTTTAGGGGAATTACTTAAATTCTTCAAGCCTCAGATATAAGCTGGGAAATATATTAGTATCTGGTACCTCATAGGGTTGTTGAGGATATTAATGAGATTAAGAAATGCTTGGCCTCGTGCCCAGCCCGTAGAGAGATGTTTATATACACAGAGCATGTGTATATGTGTATACTGTTCTTAAGTATTTTATATGCATAAGATATATGATGAATATATGTCAGCTACTGTCAGCATTTACTGTCACAGAAGGCAAATTCATTTCATTGAGGCAGAAGCAATTTAGTTATGTGTTTTACTAGGAAACTCTCAAGTATGTGAGTAATTGTATTTATTAGTTTTAATATTGGAAAGAAGAGGCACAGCTTAGGAAATGTGTTAAGGAGTAAAGTAAAAGTCAGGCAAAGATTGTGTTCTTCAGGCTTGATATGCCTTACTTTATTTATTCACTTATTCCATAGGTTTACCCATTTATTCTTTCAACAAGTTTGTATTGATAATTCACCAGATCCCAGGTACTATGCTAAGGGCAGGATTGAGCAATGCTTTTCAACAAGAATAAACTTCATTTCCATTTCTTGAATATTACATTAAAAAGATATAAAAGATGTTTGTGTGGGACTATGAGTGACAAGGGATCTGCAGGCAAATTTTAAATATATACATATTTTATGTTTTTCAGGTTGAGTGGAATTTATTCTAAATTAGCTTTGAGCAATTGAAGCTATTTTCTGCTATAAAAAGCAAGGCATTTTAGTTTTTTACTTCATGTTGTTGTTTTTTTAAAAAACCGAGAGTCAGAAAAACCAAATTATGTGAATATATAATTTGGAGTCCTGAAATATCAGCAGAAGGAACTGACGAGAGATAGAATTTTCTTTTTAGCCGTAGGCATTCCGCTTTTCTGTTTTTAGAAACAAGAAAAACTAGTAGACAGAAACAGTCCTAGGTACATGGACTATATATTTCACATGTGCAGCATAAAATATTCAATAAAGTTAGGAAATGTGTTATTCCTAACACATTGTATGTGTAATTGTATTACACATTGTTTGTGTAATTCCAGAAGGTGCCTGGAATCCAAGAGAATTCAGTAGACGAAGATAGTGTCAACAACTAAAACAGGAACTATGTACAGGATAGGTTTAAAGTGCTTGGCCATATTTATCAAAAGAAATTTTAAAAAGATATTTTCTTTTTGCTATTTTTAGTCCACTTTAATAATGAATACCACTTTATATTTTTCAGTAGCTCATGAATTTTTACCTTTGTGCTAATTCTCACGGCTAAGTTGATGAACCTGATTACAAATAAGCAAATTTTAAATGAATAGAGATATTATTTTAGGAATAATAATAACTAACTTTTATTGTCTGTTTGCTAAAGACAGCTCTCTACAGGCAATTTCTCATTTAATTTTCACAACTACCCTAAGACTCAGCTGCTATTGTCACCTCATCTTACATACAAAAAAATTGAGATTTGGAAAAGGTAGTAAGAGCTTTGCTTAACTACAAAGGTAGAAAGTGACAGTCAGGATCTGAACCACTGAAGCTGACTCAAGACCACACCATTCTGAATGGATGGGCTAACTGTATCTCACCTGTTCATGCATATTTTCCAGTATGTCCTTTTTGAAATAGCTATGTCATCTTGAATTCTGCCTTAAGTCTTTTCTCATTTTCTCAGTTCTATTCAAGCATCATTTAACTTTATAATTATGCAGGTCCACACCTGTCTGAATGATACACTGACTCATTCATTTAGTTGAAAGGTTGAAACCAAATTGACTTTTAAAAATACCATAGGAACCTAATTGAAAAATTTCATGAATCATCTTAATGAGAAAATGGTAGCAGGATATCAAGTACAGAGAACCTCAGACAATTGCTTTTTGAAAAGTGCTAATCAGCCACGTATTCATCTTGAACGAAAAATGCCTCTCTAGCAAAAGACACTGTGTGACAACAGTGATTACTGAAGTACTGGGAGTGAGAACCACTGCAAGGCTTCTAAAGAATTGTTCCTTATTCTTTTCTTCTGTCTGAAGATGATGGTTTGTCTATTTATCACTGAGGTGGCCAGTATTCTTTCCAGTACTGGGTACGTTAAATACGAAGTTGACTTCGTTATTTGCTAGTTCTTGCTTTTTTTCTTTCTTTCCTTTTCAGCTGCCATTCATTTCCTTCCTTAGTTTGTTCCAAGGTTAGGTTGTCTATTGGGGCTTTCCTAGTAGCTCAGATGATAAAGAATCTGCCTGCAAGGCAGGAGACCTAGGTTCAATCCCTGGGTTGGGAAGATCCCCGGGAGGAGGAAACGGCAACCCATTCCAGAATTCTTGCCTGGAGAATTCCATGGACAGAGGAGCCTGGCAGGCTATACAGTCCGTGGGGTTGCAAAGCGTCAGACACGACTGAACAACTAACACTCACTCACTAAGGTATCTACAGTTGTTTAGGTTGTTGTTTACAGTTGTTGTCTAGGGTATGTTACAGTTGTTTGCCCAGAGCCCACAGCTCAAACCCACAGTTGAAGGTATGTTCTGTGGGTCTTTTAAACCCCTTTTTACCGAAATCCCGTCTGCCTTGTGAAATTTAAACGTTATATTGCTATGATTTATTCTTTATAAATTTACATTCTGCTTTAGTTATAAACTTAACTTCATACATTTTTTTACAAAGTGAACCCACTTGGAATTTTTTGTTAAGTAGGGTCCCTAAGTCACATAGTCAATACTCAAGTGGTTAGTTCAGACAGTTCATCAAAACTGCTCTCTAGACATCAAGTTCTCCTGAGGCCTTAATGCTTGCTGTTGCCATACACCTTGCGTGTCATGAACAGCACACTCACCACCTTAGCCTTATTTCTCTTGTTTTTTTCTAACACAGAAACCATTTTCTCCACTAGTGTTTTGAGAAACTCAAAGTCTACTCCCAAGTAGCATAAAATATTTTTCCTTCTTTTGTTTTTTTACCATCTGGGATCTCACTAAACCGAAAGACACCCCTGCACAGTGGCCGCAGCGTCCACTTTCCAGGGAAGGACTGGCTACATAATTTTTGGAGCCTCGTGCAAAATGAAAATGCAGGGCTGTTTGTTCAACAAAGCAGAAAAAGGTGCTAAGGTATTAAAATATAAAGCTTTTTCTTCCTTCCATAGTCTCTCAGAATGTCATGATGTTTTTAATTGGCCATTTAATGTCATTTTAAGTAAATACAAATGTAAAAATTTAAGTTATTCGCATGACCCTTACCATTCACCTTTATATTATGCAATGCCTGCTTAAGGTGCAAATATCAGAGCATTTACCTTCTATGTGAAATCACCAAAATAATATAATTCATATTTAATGGCACAGCTTCTGAGAATGGTTCTGAGGCATCACGAGTCAGACTCAGGAAGGCTGGGAGGAGGAAGAGAAGCTTCATCCAGCATGAAGCAAGCCAAGGGCATGCTCCTTCCAGTGTGGGGATGCTTCCAAGGTGAGTGCGCAGCTCACAGGTGTCCTGGGCCCCCATCCCATGGCTCAGGGTACACACGCACCTGCTCATGCTGGCTGCTGGAAACATGCACCAGGCTTCAGCTGGGGAGCACCTTGGAGGAGTTCAGACAGATATTTCTTCCTATAGGCACGGTACCCCAACCCATAGTGGAAAAGCAACCCTCACGGTATTGAGATGTCAAAATTAAAAAGCTCCCAGTCCTCAGGTTAGGGGCAGGTTCATCTGATCAAGCCATGCCCTTTGGCTGGCTGCCCGCTGAGGCACCATGGCATTGCTAGTCCAGCGCACGATGGCCTCCACCATACTCGGCCCCAAGGCTCTGACCTCTGTGGGTGCCCCTCCCCACTCCTCCCCATACCTCCCCACAGACCCCTGCCAAGGCACTGGACTCGAGGCAGCCGCTGCTCAGGGTGGGGAGGGTGAAGCTGGGCAAAGGAGAGGGGGGCCAAGAACTCACCCTGCGGAGTGGGAAGGAGGGCTGGTGTGAGCAGAGGCTCCGAGCCCCTGCACCAGCTCCACTGTCTCACTGACCTCATGTACAAAACAAAAATCCAAAGGCAACATCATTAATTTCAAGATGGTGGCTGCAGGGCTAAGCATTTTATATAAATTTACTTTCTATGAATTATCTCATCTCATCCTTGTAACATGGGGCAGATAAAATTTTTAGCTCTAATTTAAGAGATAAGGAACCTAATATAGGGAAGGCAACTTGTCTAAGACCAGGAAATGAAAGAATGGTCTACTGTGATCAGAGTTTATTACCATAATGTATGATCATTTAATACTAGGAAGCCTATAAAGCAGATACATTGCATGTGGAGATCAAATTGGAAAAATGTTTAATTATCTCAGTTGAAGCTGAAAGGTATTTGAGATGATTCAACACTTATTCCTTTTTACAAACTCATCCAAATTAAGGAAATAAAGGATAGTTTAACAAGATAAACTATTTGTCTCAGATTGACAGGAAAATATTATGCTTAATTTGAAACATTAGATATAATCCTATTGAAACAGGAAACCAAAAGATTCCTGCTATTGCTATTAGTATTTTACATTTTTCTGAAAGCTATACTCAATGCAATAATAAAGGAAATAGAAATATGAGAAGTAAGATAAGAATGGCAAAGACAGTTACTGTCATTTGCATATAACATGACTGACCAACAGAAAACTCAAGAGAATCAATAGAAAAAAAAAAGTCAGAACTACTAGGAGTTAAGTGGCTGAATAAATCAAATTGCGTTTACATATACCAACAGTAATCAGACAGAAAATTAATAGGAAAAATTCCAACTCTTAAAAGCAACAGTAAGTATGCAGTAATCTAGAAACATTAGGTATGCAGGATCTAGAAAAGACCTTATAAGTATGACTTAGATAGCAAAAGCTATAAATCTTGAGAATAAATAACTGAAATAATTGTTCCTGGATGGGACAAAAGTTTTATAACGCTGTAATCTCAGGAAGTCCTAAGAACTAAGAACCAAGAGAGCTGAGGGTTTAGTTCCAGTCCGAAGGCTGGCAGGCTCAAGAGCCAGTGTTTCAGTTCCAAGGGAGGCAAGCAGGAGGAATTCTGTCTTACTTGGGGGAGAATCAGCCTTTTTGTTTTATTCAGACCCTTGACTGATTGGATGATACCCACTCACAGAAGAGAAGCAATATGCTTTACTCAGTCTGCTGATTTAAATGTTAATCTCATGCAAAAAGACACCCTCCCAGAAACACCCAGAATGCTGTTTGACCAAGTATCTGGGTACTCCATGACCCAGTCAAGATGACACCAAAAAAATTAACATTACACCTTTATAAGGTGAGTTTTCTGTTGGTCAGTCATGTTATGTGCAAATGATAATAACTGTCTTTGCCATTCCTATATTATTGTTCATATTTCTATTTCCTTTATTATTGCATTGACTGTAACTTTCAGAAGAATGTAAAATACTAATAGTGATAGCAGGAACCTTTTGATTGTCTCAGTAACTTTTCCTTTTTGTGCATCAGTTTGGATAGTCTCTATTTCTCTGCCTTCATGTTTACTCATCCTTTCTTTCTCTGTCTCAAATCTTCTATTATGCCCATGTGATGAATTTTTACCGTAAATGTTATCTATTTCAATCCTGGAGTTTCCATTTGGTTATTTTTCATAGTTTTAACTTTACTGTATGTAATTCCCACTTCTTCTCTCATTATGCTCATCCTTTCCTTTAAACCTTTTAATATACTGGGTTCGCCAAAAAGTTATTTTGGGCTTTTCTATAACATCTTACATAAAACCCAATACTTATAAGAGATTTTAAAGTTCATATCTACTAACTCAAACATTTGTTTCTGTTGACTGCTTTTTCCCCTGGTTAAGGGTCACATTTTCTTGCTTAACATATATGATACTTGTTTACTTTACAGTGGATACTATAGATATTTTTTTCTTTTCTTTTTTTTGTTTTTATGTGTGAGTATATATACTGTCTTTTTTTTTTTTAAGATTTATTTCTTAATTTGTTTCTGGCTGTGCTGTCTTTGTTGCTGCACACAGGTTTTCTGGAGTTGTGGCGAGCAGATGCTACTTTTCATTGGGGTGCACGGGCTTCTTACTGCAGTGGTTTCTCTTGCAGCACGGGCTCTAGACATGTGGCCTTCAGCAGATGCACTTGGGTTCAGTAGTTGTGGCTCATAGGCTCTCGAGTGCTGGCTCAGTAGTTACAGCACATGTGCTTAGCTGCTCCGCAGTATGTGGGATCTTCCCAGATGAGGAATCAAATCTATGTTCCCTGCATTGGCAAGTGGACTCTTAATCACTAGACCATCGGGGAAGTCCTGTTGTGGATGTTACTGAAAATACAGATTTTTGCT
Source organism: Cervus canadensis (assembly GCF_019320065.1). Classification (NCBI taxonomy): domain Eukaryota; kingdom Metazoa; phylum Chordata; class Mammalia; order Artiodactyla; family Cervidae; genus Cervus; species Cervus canadensis. The sequence continues at coordinate 18,598,772 of NC_057416.1, forward strand.
ATTTTCCTTTAAAGAGTACTGGATTTTGTTTTGGTGGGTAGTTACTATACTGGCAGATCAGCTTGCTCTATTGAGGATTAATTTTAGGTTTTATTGTGGTCTAGAGTAGTCTTACTCCTAAGGCATGTCCTTAATTTAATTCTTGGGTTGTTCGGTGAGGACTTTACACACTGGTTGATTTGAATGCCAGTGTCTCCCAGTCCTGTGTGACCTCCAGGAGCTGTTTTCTCATCTCATTTCTTCCATCTTCTGTTTTCTGTTTGGGCTTCATTTCTCTCTGTTGCAATTTGGAAAGTGCTTCCAGGCAGCAAGCCAGAGTGAATGTAGAGGTCACTGCATGAATGTCCTTCCGCTCAAGGATCAAAGCCTTGAAGTATTTGTTGCACAATGCTGTAGTTTCTGACAGAACACTAACTCTAATACCAGTTAATCACAACTGGACCCACAACTCTTGATTGAGTTTTTGATTTAATGCCTGCAGGTTCCCCATCATACTAGTTTCAAGCACCTGTGAACTTTGTTGCTCTGGCCTGAGATCCTCACCTATGTTCCTGATTATTTCCAGGGAGTCCAATTTAGGCTACAAGCTACCTTAATCTACCTAGTTAATTGGGGCTTGGCTTGTGGATTATTTAAAATTTTACTTTTACTTTTTGGGGAGAGGGGAGTCTAGCTATTGTGGAGGAGAAGTTAACTTCTGAGTCTCTTAAACTTCAAATATTAGGGAGCAAAAACACAAGCATTAACATTATAATCAGAAAAATAACAGAAAGGGACAACAGGTATCTGTATGAATTAGTAGTGTACATATTTGTGTGGTAATTAATCACTATGAGAAATTGAGTTATTAGTATAATCTACTCAGCATTTTGTGCTGCTTAATTTATTTCTCAAGTTCAGATACTAGCTAAAGGACACTTTCCATAGACTTGAATCTTTGTAAATTTTAGAAAAACATATTTAAGTTGACAAATGAAGACTGACATTTGGCCATGCTTTAATAGGCTGAACACCAAGCAAATCCTATTCCTTTATTTGTTCATTTTGCAATAAGTCTTGACATCACCTTCTCCACTTTCTTAAATTTGCTTACTTAGCAGGGCACAATGCAGTTCTGATGTGCAATCTGATTTCAAAAGAATCTCTGAGACAGCTAATCTTCTGTACACTCACTGTAATTAAATATTACAGCACAAATGGAACATAAGATACTCACCTTCTTGAGAACCTCTTAGCACCAAAGAGCAACGACATAAAAAAAAGTATAGATTTTCAGCTTGTTTTTGGGGTAGATTTTTCAGCTTGAACTTTTAACTCTTATAGCACCTAGAGCTTGCAAGGAATAAAGCATTATATACCATGGATTAGAAATATCTTTATTAGTTGTCTTTCCTTCTGTGCTAAACTCTCATTTTACCACATTTTAAAATCTGCTAGAAGATGATGAATCTCCTTACCGTCAAGCTGCCTGCTCCATCCTTGAAAATATGCAATAGGAAACGCTGTACTGAATTAGACTAGTGGTCCAGTTCAGTTCTTTTTCTCTTTGGTAAATGTCACCAAAATACATTTTATATGAGAGTATGGCTGCCATCTTTAACTTTCAAATCCAATAACTGATATCCACTGGCTTTCCTTTATCAATTAATGTCTTTCTCATCCCTACCATCCAAGCTTAAATATGTGGTAGTCCCATAAGTCCACAATCACCATTATACTTTAATTTTTCTTAAAACTACTATTATCTGGTTCAAGAAGAGGTAACTTAACTCTGGATTTGGTAAATAAATCCATCTAGCACATGACTTTCATGATTTAGTTTCATTTTTTTTCCAGACTGAGGTCCTAAGTTTTTAAAATGTGCTTTTCTTGAAAAAGTAAACAAAGACATGGTGAAAACATTCAAATAGCTCAATAATAGCTCATTAAATATATGAGCTTATGGCTCCCTTCACTGAATATACCTATGGCTCCATCTTCAAAGGGCCTTCTGAAAAAAACATTAGCTAGGCTGTGACTACCAGGTAGGAGAAATCTGACCAGACAAAGAGAAAAAGACCTAGCAATACTGATGGTCAAGGTCCCTCACCTGAAATGACCCCGCCAAAACAGCAGTGAGCAGAACCCATCAACCAAAAATTCATTCCATGCACACAGAGCTTCCAATTTGTTTTAAAATACATATAGCAAAAGATGACCAGAGATTTGAGAAAAACCTTTAATATGAGACACCCAAAACACAGAATAAGGAATGAGGCAATGAAGAGAGAAGAAAACATCAAAGAAACTGAAATTAAATAATCAGAGAGAGAATAAAAGCTATGAATATACAAAACAAAAACAGCAGACAATAAAAAGTAAATTTAGAGAAAAAAAGATTTTTTTCCCTATACCTACATACTTATGATACAAATGAATTTACAAATTAGGTACAGAAACTAATAATAAAATAGAACAACTGTAACAACATACTATGATAACAGTTACATGAATGTGGCCGCTCTCTCTCTCAAAATATCTTCTTGTACAAATTAAATGACTTTTCCATCTTAATTGGGCACTTACCACGCTCTGTAACTTTTGCAGCTTGAGGTGTGACAGTAAAACTGGCATGAATTTCTTTTTCCTTCTTCACAATTTCAGGAACAGAAGATTTGTTCTTAGAATGGTAGATCTTAGCAACCTCAGCAAATGATCTGTATTCCTTATTAAGATGAAAACTTTCATGTCACTTAAAAGAAGCACTGTATAGCTTCTTGGGCTTCCCTGGTGGCTCAGATGGTAAAGAGTCTGCCTGCAATGCAGGAGACCTGAGTTCAATCCCTGGGTCGGAAGATCCCCTGGAGAAGGAAATGGCAACCCACTCCAGTATTCTTGCCTGGAGAATCCTATGGACAGAGGAGGCTGGCAGGCTATAGTCCATAGTGTCACAAAAGGTTGGACGAGGCTGAACGACTAACACATTCACGTTCACGGCTTCTCTTTAACATATTCTCTTCCAAATTGCTTCTCTTTAACAGAATCTCTTCCGAATTGCCAGCATCACTAATCTTGTGCTTTGGGGCCATTATTAAGTAAAACAATGGTCACTTGAACTTAAGCACTGTGATACCATGACAATGGATCTGATTACCAAGGTGGCTACTAAGTGACTAACAGGCAAGAGATGCTGAGCAAAGGGCTGATTCACAATTCAGGAAGGACATAGTGGGATTTCATCCTGCTACTAAGAATGGCATACAGTTTAAAATTTATGGATTATTTATTTCTGGAATTTTCCATTTAATATTTTTGGACCCAAGTTGACCACGAGTAACTTAAATCATGGAACGTGAAGCCATGGATAGAGGAGGACTACTGCAGTTTATTTTGGGAACTGGGAGATTTCTAGGAGTGGACTTGGTAAAGATGATGCCTACAAGATACCAACACTAGTCAAATGGGCTGCTGTAGTGTTGGTATAATTATTTTAAGCCACTTAAATGGCCCACCTACAAAGAAAGTTGATATTCCATTCACAGGTAAACTTTCTGAAAGTTTTCCAGTACTGATGATAATTCTATAATGTATGACTCTTATTATGCACTTTGAGAGGTTTTATGGCTCTGTGATTTATTTACTTACAGAAGTGTTGATGAGATTAATTTCTTGGCCTGTACTGATATAGCAGACGGCATAAGATCAGTGGAGGTTTGGTCACCAGCAAAGATTTTCAAAGTTTATATGTGACATTTTTCAGAAAGACGTTATTTAGTCCACAAATATACACAGAAGCAAAGTACTACATTTCTTGATTTGAGAGCAAGTATATTTATTTTATGATAACATAAGAATGTAAGACAGGTCACTTTACAGTTATTTTTTATAGTAAGAACAACAGACTACAACTTAAGTTACATGAAATTCTTAGTATGAAATGATTTTTAGAAGACCATAAACCTTTTATCATATAGTCTCCTGTAAACAGTATGATACTAAAATTTTATGAATAGCTTCATCTTTCCAAAGAATAATTTGTAGAAGATACTGAGAACTGCATACATGTACTTAGTACAGTACTATTTTCAAAGCATTTAAAATTTTTTAAATTGATGTAAACAACAGTCCAGTGAGATATTTTTACCTCCCATTTTATAGATGATAAAGTTAAAGAGTGATAACATGGAGAATCAACATAATTTACTACTCTTTCGCATTTTAATTGATCAGAATACTTTATTTGCAGTTTAATATTATGCTGCAGTTTTAGATGAATATCATTCTGATAAGCAATAAAGAGTAAAGTTTGCATAGGTAGTATTCCTTGGGAGAATGGCAGAATTATTAATAATCATTAATAATCTTAATGAGCTAATTCAGTTTTAATCTTTATTGATAGGACTGTTTTAAATATCAATTTTTCCATGTATACAAGGTAACTTAGGTTATAATCAAAGATAAAAATAAGTTGCATTATTTCCATTATTATTTTCCATTAGTTCCATAAATTCTTTGCATATTTTCCATTATTTTAGATAGTAAATAATATTGAGGACATTCAACGTAAGATAAAATAAAGCTGGGCATGTTAAATGAGAAGGTATTTTCATTTAGTCAATCACAACCTTCAAAGCAGGTGAAATTAAATTATACTATATGAAATCCTAAAACTTATGAGTCATATATATTTATATCAATATAATAAATAAGTCAGATAAAGAATGTAAAAAGTCTACCAAATGCACTGTCAATGCTAACAGTATTTTCTTGGAAATAATAATACCTTCATAAATAGGCTGATGCAGAACTATCAATTTCACATTTAATAACTTACAAAACCGAAGTCAGTATTTCCTATATTCCTGTGCAAAGCAAGGTAATAGTTGGAGTGTGTGCAATTTATATTTAATACATCCTAGAAAAGAAGATAAATTAACCTATCTTCCACATACAGTATATAAATAAATTAAATCCATTGTTCTATTTTTGTTTAGTATCCTTTTATAAACTACACTTTTTAAGTTGAACAGATTTCCAATAAATAGTATTGAGTTATTTTCTCCATGTGAAATTGAATTTTGTTGTTTTTCAAAAGAAAGTTTTTCTTTTCTTTTTAAAGACATTTTAAAATATAAATTATATTTAAGTTATTCATCATTACTGGCTGTTGGGCTCACTTTTCCATATGGTCCTTTCACAAGAAACAAAACATTAACTTCTACCTAATATATACATTAGTCTTCTAAACCATTTTACATTAGTCTTTATAAAATTCATTTTGACACTACAGACATATAATAACAATATGCAATAAGTTACAGTGCCATAAGATACTAATTTTATTAGTGTTATTAACATGTACCATCTGCTGTCAGGAGCTGCACCATGTTTAAAACAATATGGCAAAAAAAAAAAAAAAATAAATAAATAAAACAATAATGGCAATAACAGTGACTACTGCTAAAAAAACTATCACTGTTTCCACCATCAATGTATGACTGTTTTTTTGAGAAAAAAAGATCTACATTTTAAATTTCTTTTCTGTACACATAAAAGAATACCAGATATTCTGTTGACCTTGGTAAATGAACAAAAACTTAAAACTTTATATGATTCAAACAATAATGCTAATTAAGTACTTTTAAAAGTTAAAAGTACAATGTAAACCATCATATTGTACAGTAACTTAATTTCTACTTGTGTTTCAAAATTATTTCAGTGTAATTAAAAACCTGGTAAGTAATGGAGATCTATTAATGATTCTAAGTCCCCTAAGATAAATCTCAAGGAATACTCACTTTCTGAAAATAAGTTCACAGTCCAAAACCAAAGGGAATATGTTGCTGTTCATTTTTAAGGTATCTAGATTCCAGGAGTCATACATTATTCAAAAATGAGACAAGTTTCTAATAAATTAAAAAAAACATTTAAAATACATTCTTACATAGTCACTGGAAGAATCTATACACTTCTGAAGGGAATGAAAAAGTGCAGAGTTCAGTAAATCAACACAAAAGCTCAACATAACACACAACATCTGTAATTAGTAAGAAGATGCATCTTATCTGTCTTATGTTCAAGAATTCAGTTCAAGAAAAAATTACAATTAGCGTTTCACCTTTTCCTTCATTTCTACGAGTTTTGACTTCAGGCCTGCTTCCGCCCTCTGAAATGTCTGCTTCTTGCATTTTCAAGTAGATAATAATCCTTTAAACTCTGTTTTAGCAGTACCTAATTAAAAAAAATATGTAATAACATAAAAGTAACATTTATTTAGGATGAAATTTGGACATGATGGCATTAATCAGTTATTATAATAATGACAAGAAACAGTAAGAAGCATAATAAAAACACCCAACAGATAATACAAGAATCAGACTTATAAACTATTTCCTTTTAACTTAAAAGTTGAATGTTTTACTAATTTATCTAATCCTGTCTTACAAAGTTCTAGAATCTATGTAGTCATTTTTAGCTATGCTTCTATATTCTACTACTAGAATCAATGATGTTAATGTGACACTATTTTAAGTTGGTTAGATATAGGAACTAACTATATACAACTATATAGTTATATATATATAACTATATATATAACTAACTAACTAACTATAGGAACATATAAGTAGTACAATCCTACTGCTTTTTAAAAAAAATGTTTAGTTTAACTTTTTATAATAATGGCGATATAAGGTTCCCAGAGATTAGGAAGACCTGACTTCTATTAGCTCAATCATGACAGTTACCACCTTAGCTAAGTAAATAAGCCTACTTATCACTAAACATTTTAGACCAGCAATCCCCTTATTGAGTTCCATAAAACATTAGGCTTCAAAGCTTTGCAAAATATTGAATACTACTGTTTTCTTTTAGGGAGACAAATCAATAGTGTCATGTTAAGATCTTAGTCCTATTTAAGTAATGTATTTAATCATGTTTATTATGGTTGTTTATGTTTCTCATAGTTATTTCTAAATAGCTTTTGGTCTTTTAAGTAACATATCCTATGCATATGGACCACGTTGGTAATGATGCTGTAGACAAATATAAATGCTTTAAGCTTGAGAAAAATAGAAAAAAACATTTGTAAGCATGTAAATGAGCAAAATTTTCGTTTCCGAGAACTAATCAGCACTCGCAACTGATCAAAATTTTATAGTTGGCTTTTTAAAGAAAAAAGAAAAAAATGAAGAAAAAAGGAAAAACAAATCTTTCATTTTGGAGATCATCAACAAGTTTAAGGTATTTCTTTGGGTTGATAGAAACTGAACAAATCTCCTGTATCTTCCTCAACTGTTTCATTTTCTGGTGATAGTGCAGTAAATAATAGCTAAGATGGTTTTGTCATCACATAGAATGAGGTTCAAATTCCATTTTGCAGCTGAGTAGCAAGTTATCTTGGGTAATTGGCTCACCAAGTCTCTATTTTCTCTGCTGTTAAATGGGATTTCTAGCTGTAAGGATTAAATGAGATACTACCTGTAGAAGAACACCTAGTATAGTGCCAGGCACCCAAAATAACTCTAAAAAAAGTTAGCGGTTATTATTGTAGCAGATGTTTGGACTCATGATTCTAAAAAACAGTAAAAGATATCCCTTAGAGTCTGATGATCCCTGATTATACAAATGCAATCTGGATTCATCCTACTGTACCTGCTCAGATATAAAACTGCAGGTTAAACAAAAAATTTTTCAGTCAAGACACTCCATGAGAATTTCAGCTGGATGAGTATTCCAGTTCATTTTTAGATCACAACTTAATAGTAGCAAACTAATGCTTTGTTATAACAACTATTCTTGAATTATAGTCCAAAATGAAATCCTTAAAAGACTGACTCTGAAATTTAGTGACCTAAGATTTAAAAAGAAATTATAATTCTATTTCTTTTAGCTATTACCTAAATGTTATAATAGAAAAATAAATGACCCCTTTCTTTTATTGTTACTGAGCAAATTTTGACAAACAGAGGTGTTAACATACTTATCTACTATGAAGTTCCTTCTTCAGACAGGATTTGAAAGTGGGATACTTCTGAACTGTTTTATAACCCTGTGGAACAGAGGATTAAAAGTAAAGTATAAATAAAATATTATGAGGTCATAGATATGCAATAAATAAAGCAAAAATAAAAATGCATAACACCTGAGAGAGGAAGACAGTGTCAGGGGTTTATAGCATATACATAATTTATGTGTTAATTTGATCTTGCTACTCTAAAATATTTGAGGAAAAAAATGATTTTCACTTGACTTGTGCCACCAATGCGAATGTTAACAACTAACCACTAGGTGGCAGTTAAATACACAGTATCTTTATCAAGGCAGTTTGGATTAAAACATTGTCTATGACGAATCTTGATTTTTTGTACATATATTTTTTCTCTTTTAAAATGTATAATACTCAGAGCTATTCTTACCAAAGAAGGAAGACTGAATATTCTAGCTGAATAGAAAACAGTTTTTTTTTCTTTTTCTATTTGTGGCATATCAAAATAAATGTGTAAACATGCACTGATTTATGCACCATTTCACTGTTTAAAATGTATTTTTGAGATAAAAATCATTGAATTTCTTGAAATTACTTCACAGTGTGAGATGTGAACAGGAATGAACAGTTCAACAAACAAAAAAACACTTTTTTACCTGATTTTCCATATAAAAAGTACTGAATATGCAGTGACTTAAGAACCTCATGTTGCCTAGTGGAAATCTGCATCACATAAAATGAGAAATGGTGATATTTCTTTGTATACTAAAAAGTCTTGAACAACCAGTGTTCAGACTGAAGTAATAAAAATGTTTGGCAACATCTCCCCCCCACCCCAAAATGGGATAAATACATTAAACTAACTGAATATGAAAACAAGTTTTTGAAATTCAAAAACTGATTTTATATTTAAAAAAGCATGACCTTTTATAACCTCAAATTATTTTTGAAAGTAGATAGGACTTTATGTTTACTTTTCAAATATATATCATTTCATGTTTATATACTTAAATATTCATATAAAACTATGTCTGAAACTTAGATGGATTTTTTTTTTTCCAGTTTTTAAAAGGAGAGCAATAGGCTTGAAATGTATAGGTTTACCCGGAATCCTCTATGGAGTCTGTCTTTCATAATTCCAATAAATTCTTTATAGCTTAATTGATCATCTTTGTCAACGTCAAAAATCTTGAAGACCGTGTTTACTAAATGTGGTGAAAGTTTGAGGCCAGTGGCTACATAGACAGCACGCTTAAATTCATCTAGATAAATGACACAGAAAAGGAGTAAACCATTAATATTATTTTTATAATATGTGTTAGTTACTAGCAAAGTTAAAATGGAAGTTCCCCCGCCCCAAAAAAAAAAACATGGATCATGATCTTATGTTAAGTAATTCTTTTCATTAATCATCCTATCTTTTAGGGAACAAAAAATTTTTGTGGTTTTGGTTAAAAGGGCCTGGTATCAACCACAGATATTTTAGAGGTTATTAAAGTGAGTAAGTTCTCAAGGAACTTACTCACAGTTCAGATGGGAAATGAGACACCTGCCCAAATAATCACTGCACAGGACCATGCAGAAAGCAGCAACAGAGCACCATGGGAATTTGGAAATGTACAGTGAGTGTCCTGTAGTGTGGAGCCAGGGAAGCATAAAGAAGACAGCCATCAGGGAAGCCTGCCGGTTTGTACATGAGCTGAGCCCGGAATAGACGACTTCAGCTGGCAGAGATGAGAGGAAATGGCAGATGACGACATGGAAGAACAAAGGCGGGGGCGGGGCTGTGGGGATGGACAGGAGCGCGATGCAAGTTCAGAGCATGCGCAGCCTGGACACACAGAGGCTGGGACGCTTTGACTTTGAGGCTCTGACTTTGAAGAACCTGTGTGTTCTTCAACAGGTAGCTGGGGAACTGAAGAGTTTTCGGTGTGTCAGGAGTTGACAAATCTGTTTTATAGGACGGCTATTCTGTGTGTTGTCCAGGAAACATGGAAGAGGAGAGTGGATAACGGCAGGAGTACCACTGATCTGGCTACAGCAGTAGTTCTTTTTAAGTGGTAATAAACCTGAATTAAGGTGCTAGAAGTTGCAACAGAAAAATAAAGGGGGAAAAAAAAAAAAGGCAGATCTATTCCTAGCTAGCACCTGCCAAGACTGTTTTTCATTTCTGTGAGGCTGCCAGGGCTAACACCATGACAGGCGGCCGGGACCTAGGTTTCAGCTTCCCCCGAAATGGTAAGATTCCCTACCCCCATCAGGCCACCTGGAGCCAGCCAATCAACATGCGCCCAGTAAGAAAAAGGGAACCTATCAGGGGAAAGCTGAAAAGGCCGGAGCGCCCAAGTTTGAAAAAAGCCCGGGAAAGCTTGGACCAATAAAATTGCTTTGCAAGCATGTAACCAATCTGCTTAAGCCAGCTACCAACTGCTTATGCTCACCCTATAAATTTGTGTAACAGCTGGAGCTCGGGGCTCTCTGACCCCCGCACCACTGCGTTGGATGCGGCAGGAGCCCTGACTCGAGTCAGCAATAAACTTCCCTTCTTTGCAAGTTGCATTGTCTTGGAGGACTTCTCTCTTCCCGCTCGGGGATTCGGACATTGGGCATAACAATTTCCCAGTTCCACAAAGTAAAAGAGTAGCCTTCCATTCTGAACCAGGTAAGCAGGTACTGACTCTTTTTCTCTTTTTAAGGTTGACACTCTTCCCTTTTTAAGGGTGATCAGTAGATTTATTGGGCTTCCCTGGTGGCTCAGATGATAAAGAATCTGCCTGCAATGCAAGAGACCCGGGTTCAACCCCTGGGGTGGGAAGACCCCCTGGAGAAGGGAAAGGCTGCCCACTTCAGTATTCTTGCCTGGAGAATTCCATGGACAGAGAAGCCTGACGGGCTACTCGTCCAGATTTATCATGGCAATAAAACACTGGTGTGTTAAGGCAGGGCTCCCAAAGGTTTTGGTTTTAATTTTTGAAAAAAGGGTTTTTTGACTGCACTGCATGTGAGATCCTAGTTCCTCAATCAGGGATGGAACCCATGTCCCCTGCAGTGAAAGCATGGAGCTTAACCACTGGACTGCCAGGGAAGTTCCAAGTTTGGTTTTAAAACACTAAAATGCGTTAAGAACATCAAGATCAGTCAAAGGGTGAAATATGAAAATTTTTCAGGTTTCTTTTACTCAATGAAAAAGTGAATAAAGCTATGGAAGGGATTCATTGTGTTTTGGAGAGAGAATTGTCATGTAGGGGCTCCAGTGTGCCTTCTCCCTAGAACTTGGTAATAAAATAATGAGACTGTCCTCTGAAATTAAACTGGGGGATTAGCACTTACTAGATATGGCATACATAAAATCACTGTAAAGATATAACCAACAAGTCCTTATATGGCAAGAATATTTAAAAATGATATGAGCACAAGGGAAGGGAAAATGGTCACAGAATCCTGGGAAAGGACTTGACTTGTAAAGCCTCCCTACAGGGAATGAAGGAGCTGGCCCTGAGGGCAACAGCATTCTCAATTCTAGGGCAGCTGTAATTTTTGGTAAATTAAGTAAAACTGTCATTTTTATATAACGTTCTTGAAACTCGGTTAATTTAAGTCCATCTCTAAGAGGTAGTTTTGCTGACAAAATTCGGGTTTCTGAGCCAGCAAAGAGTACGGGTCAAGTCAGTAATATAAACAAATAATATGAATGTCAACCTGTGATGATGTGTGTGGCATGGCTGGCTGGCCCTTCTATAGGGAGATACATACCCCTCTATGTTACTAAACGGCCATGAGGTTTTTTCCTCTTTGAACCTTTACAAACATCATTAGCTTTTCCCCATAATATGCGATGAAAGGCAATAATAAGTTTAATACCAAAATTTAGAATATTTCCCTAAACTGTGCTTAGGGAAAATGAATTTCTCATTGAAGTATACACTAGACTTTCAGGCAAATGGATGATGAATGTGACAGACATATCTAGTTAATTTGCTGTCAAAGGTTGCTAAAGAATTATGGTTTGCTTTTAATTTTTGAAAGTTTAATACTTACCTTGTCCTATAGAACGACTTGCAAAATTATACATATTCAAAGCTATTGCAAAGTCTTCTAGGTTGTTCAAAAACTGGAAAAATGACCTGAATTCATCAAATGTAATGCCCTATATTGGGAAAATACATGTAAATATATTTAGCATTATCAAATTAATTAAAATAAATATCCACACTTACTAGAAATAAATACACTAAGCCTCAGCAATATATCTTCTAAGTAAATATTTCCAGGGTACTTTCTGAAACCTTCTTTCTCCAAATGGAATGTAAAATTCCACTCAGTTTTTTCCCATGGGTAATGTTGTCATATCAGCACAGAGTTTAAAAAAATGCTACAATAAAAATAAACTTAAAGTCTCAATTTTATTTCAAGCCTGGATTTTTTAAGCCTTAAAAGTAAATATGATGGTTAAGAAAAAAAAATTTACAAACTTTCTCCTGTACATGTATTCTTTAAATATATTTTGGCATTAGGTCATTAATGCTTTTATAATGACAATGCAAAATAAAAATGTCCAAAACCCCACAGCACTGTGTTTTTACTTGTTTCTGCTATGATAAGGCGGCCAGCACAGCAGAAGGAGGTGCAATGTACATAGAGCTCGGGAGGCCCAGCACCGGGCTTGGGACAGAATCATGGACAGGACTCAGTGATGTTATTTACATAAAATGAAATCAGTGCCACTGTTAAAGCTGCAGTTCAACAGGAGAGTTACTTAAAGTAAGCACAATGTATCTCTGATAATACAAATTTGGACACGAAGAGCTGTATTTAATATGTGTTCTTCTTAGCAAAATGAACAAAACTGAGAAAGAAAAAGAAACTGAGGAAGGAGCAGAAGGCCAAGAGCTCAGGCTTAACAAATTCTGACCTTCCTGCTGGGGCAGCAGCAGAGGGGAAACTTATTATATAAATAACATTTATATAATAGGTAAGTATGTATTAGGTTGGAAGGATAGACCTCATTGAGAAGTAATGTAGTGAGCCATGTGTATATCTGAGAGAAGAGCTTCAGGGACTGTCTATCTCCTTTTCTAGTCCTCATGACCTTTGGTCCTCTTCATAATATTTACCATTATCTGAAAAGATATCATTTACTATTTTTCCTTTACTTGTTTGTTGTATCTCTCCAATGAAATGTATTTCCATGAGAGAAGGATTTTGTTATCTTATCACATTATCCACAGTGGCTAGAATAAGGCCTAGTAAACAGCAGAATGCTGCTGCTGCTGCTAAGTCGCTTCAGTCGTGTCCGACTCTGTGCGACCCCAAAGACGGCAGCCCACCAGGCTCCTCTGTCCACAGGACAAGAATACTGGAGTGGGTTGCCATTTCCTTCTCCAAAACAGTAGACTAAAACCTAGTAAATACTATAAATAATAGCTTAATATTTCCTAGACAAATGAGTGGAAATGAAAAAGCATTTTAGAAATGTAAACTGCTACTGAAATACAATTAGTTGTTTTTCTTTTGGAGGGATGGAAATGCAGGAGAAAGGAAAGGCAGAAGTAAGATGTGGTAGGAACAACACTGGCTAGAATTTTGGGTTTGAATCCTTGGCAAGTGTCTTAAGTGCCTGAGAGCCTCAGGTTTCCATTTTCTAAAAGAAAGTTGTCAATATCTAGAAGGTTGCTCTAAGGATTGATGAGATAATGCAGAAAAAAAAAAAATCAGTGAGAATCAATGCTAGTTCACTTGCCATATTTTCCTTTCTCATTGTAATGATTTATTACATTTAAGATGTGCTATGCTTAGTCGCTCAGTCATGTCTTGACTCTTTGTGACTCCCTGGACTGTAACCCACCAGGCTCCTCTGTCCGTGGGATTCTCCAGGCAAAAATACTGGAGTGGGTTGCCTTGCCTTCCTCTAGGGGATCTTCCTGATCCAGAGATCGAACCCAGGTCTGCACTGAAGGTGGATTCCTTACTGTCTGAGCCTCCAGGGAAGTCCAAGAAAACTGTATGTTTAAGATAGCTCTATCAATTAAAAGTTTTCAGAAGCTGAATTTAACTTAAAAGGAAACTTTCTATTTTTTATTTTTTTGGCTACCCCACGTAGCTTGCAAGATCAGAGTTCCCAGACCAGGCCATTGCAGTGAAAGCAGAGAGTCCTAACCACTGGAATGCCAGGGAATTACCCAAAGAAAGTTTCTTATTTTGAAATAATTTTGTGTAAAAAAATAGTTACAAAGAGTTCAAATGTAAAAATGTATATGTAAAAAACAGTACAGAGAGTTCCCTATACACTTCACCTTAGAATTGAATTTTTTGAATTATGTATTTTTATAATTTTCCACTGGATAAAAGAGAAAAAGCAGATACCTCAAGGCCCTAAATAATACACCAGTAGCTTGAGAAAATAGTACAGTTTCCAATATTCATTCTTAGGGAAGTGTCTATGAATTGGGAGAAATTTAGTTTAACATGTAAAACAGATTAAGAAAAAAAAAAAACCCTAAGAGATTATATAAACTAATAGTCAAAAACATCAAGTCCTTTTTTCCTCATTCCATGGGGACCTGCAGAATTGTTAGCATAGTCACAGTGTATCCATTTTAAACAAAGTCAAACTGTTTGCAAGTTTTCCTTGGATAGATTAACTTGATCCTTCTACAAACACAAATAGAAGGCAATACATCCCAAACATCCCCTGCTTTAAGAGGTGCTTGTAACACCAGTTCTATTCGGTTGCAGTGATGCATTCAAATACCACTAGATAATGTAACTGCTCAGAACTGCTGACAAAATATGTGCTACTAAACAAACAGACAATCAGTTGTCCCAGGTTCTTAACCATTCATGCCGTCCAAACTCTTTGAAAAACCTCACTTCAACTACTGATAAAATCATTCACTCATCAATAGCTGTCTTCCAGTGACCTTTTATTAAGGGTGTTAGGGAAATGAATAAAGTGTGACTGAAATGATGTCAATATAAACTATTTTATATGAGGTGATGTTTACATAGTAGCCAAAGCATATAGTTGAGCAGAATTCTCTTGAAAAATGATATTCATAATGTGAATAAAACAACTGTTGATAACATTAAAGGTTTTCAAAATGTCTAAGAAAAAATAGGGTAAAAATAAATTAAAAAATTATATTTTTTAAAAAGAAAAATAAGGATATGTATCTAGAATTTTAAATTCATCAATTTTTAAAATTTAGCAGAGCACTTAAGACACATAGGAACAAAGAGTGGAATATATTCAAAGTATGTATGAATCCACAGGGGAGCAGAACTAATAGGACAATATATTTTACAGACCTATAGAATTACAAGCTAATAACATACTGTTAACAAAATAAAAATGAGGATCAGATACCTTTTCTTCAGGTATACTGTAACGCACATTTTCCAAAAATACTGATGTATTTTCCACATTTGTATATCGTAAAAGAATATGAGCAAAGTCTTCTTCACTGATAGTATTCATCCCATTAGAGTAGGAAAGGAATTCTATTTCTAAAACTTCTGTTTGGAGGTTATCCATGAACCTATGACAAAAAATATGTAAGCAATGAATAAGATAAGTGAAGAGTGATAGTAACAGATGGTACTTAGCCTCTGAGGATTTTTGCTTCTTACTCCGTAAAATGGGCATAAACAACAATACCTTGCAGGGTAGTGATCAGACTTAAAGGAGTTAATGTGTCCTGACTAGTATTTACTATCGTAAACACTATACATGCTTATTATTACTTATTGTCACTGTGGCTTACTAAGACTAAGACTAAGGAATTGGTAATATTCTTTCTTCCGAACACATAGGAAATAATCCAGATATCTAGACTTTTTTTAAAAAAAATCATTCAGTGACTTGCTATTATATTTATCAATATGACTACTGGTACACAGGCACTGATGGAAGTGGATATTTGTTATAGAGAGTATCTTTAGCTAAAATGAAAGCAGCAAAGAGGTGAGTGTCACTGCATTAGATGACTCCTTTCTCACTTTAGCATGTTAACATTTTTCAATACGAGTATAAAAATTAAGCTCACCTATAAAAATCTTCAAAGTTGAGCTCAGCTTTTCCTTTCTTCCCAAAAAAGTGTACAAGAAGTGTAGTATCTGTTACTAAGTTTGTAATGTCATCAGCACGCTTAAAAAAAAAATTACAATTTGAAAGTTAGTTACAGCAGAACAGAATAGGAATATCCAATATCCCCCAAAGAATGTAAATATATTAACATTAGAGTAAAAAGCATAAAGATGTATCAACACATGCCATTACAGTTAACAAGAAGTTCAAAATGTGAAAGCAGAATTATAGATGAAATTGATGTTTATCTTCAAAAAGCTTAAAGCTCTGACTATATAAGAAGTATTCAACCTCACATTGTGGTTTGAGTCTTTCAAGGCCCTTTATGTGACAAAGATACTAAAGTGTTAGTTACTCAGTTGTGTCTAACTGTTTGCAACCCCATGGACTGTAGCCCACCAGACTCCTCTGTCCATGGGATTCTCCAGGAGTGGGTTGCCATGTGTTCCTCCAGAGGATCTTCTTGACCCAGGGATCGAACCCAGGTCGCCAGCACTGCAGGCAGATTCTTTATTGTCTGTCACCAGGGAAGCCCCTATGTGACACTAGATTAGTATAATTTTCAAGTAGTGCTTAAAAGGCACTACTACTTTTACCAATAACTTTAGGTTGAGGAGGTAGACTGATGTAATGGAAAGAAGACAGGATTTGAAATCAGAAGACCTGAGCTTACTGACTTTTTTGATCATCGGCTTCCTTACCTGTAAAATGGGAAAAACCCTATCTGTGATAACCATTTTGAGGATAAAACTAGAATGTGAGTGTAAATGAAATATACAAATGTCCTTATTGGTAGTCATAAGATGCTTTGGACAAAAGCATTAAAACCTTTGGAGGGGGAGAAGATATCTCCTGTTAATTACAGACATTCTTCTGTGATTGTGCATAATCAACTCTAGTCAGTTTATTATCCAAGGAACAGCTTAACTTAGTAGGGGGAGGAAATATCAAGATATTGAGAAGCATGCCTAAATGGAGCATAAGAGTGGAGGCTCAAGCTGATCAGAAGTCTGCAAGAAGGACTGGAGTATCCATCTGCAGGCCAGAGGGATGGGATGTGGAAGGGGTCAGGATGGCTAAGAAGAGGAGCAGGGGACAGGTTTTAGAACAAGTTGCTACTTCACAAATACACAGTAGTGTGATGAGCAAACAGGAATAATGAACTCAAGAGTCAGATTTCTGAGCTTTAAATCCTGACTTTTTCCCTCATTGGTTAAGTGGCCTTGGGGAAGTTAATCTCACTGAGGATATTATTATCTTCAGAAATAACAACAGTACTTACCCTAAAGGGTTGTCGTGAGGATTAGATAACCCGTGTTAGTCAGCACTATCACTGGCATATTGTAAATGCTCAATAAATGTTAGCTATTATTATTCATTTCTGTCAAATCTGTAAATTCCAAGAAGGTGAAAAAGGACTAGACAAGACAGGAAATAATGTTGGAACTTAATGCAAAAAAATAATTTTACATGGTACACTCTTACTTCTTTTGTGTTATTGAAACCACATATATTATACAGATCTAACAAAATGCCTTACAATGAGAGGATATAGGAACACTAAAAGTTAGTGAACTCAGATAACATAATTACGAATGTTTTCCTCTGGTGTTGTCATGTTCCTGACCTCGAGACATAATACACTGAAATGAGATGGCTTTGTTTCACACAGCTTTTAAATAATGACCTCATTCGGCCAGTTTTTCTCATGCCCATTGAGCAGAGCAAATCTTCATTTACAGTCTTTCATCATCAAAATCTTATTAGACTTAGGTTGCACTTATCCAGATAATCCAGATCCACAGAGGCATAAATAACAGTTGGACATTAGAGAGAAAAATTAGAAAATGGAAATGGTGAAAACCTTTTCCCCTCATTCAGTGAAACAGAGTACTGTTGGCAGTCATTGAAAACTATACCAGTGTCCTTGGTATCCTAACAGTGTTATATAACTTAAATCACAGGAGCACTGAGACAAAAATAGAGACTTTATCCCTTTGATTCTTGTGCTTATTGTTAAAATAAAATGAATTCAGGTGTTTTCATAACAAAGCAAAAAAAGAACCCCATGGGCCATTTACATGAAGAGCCATTATCTAACTCTGTTTTGACTAAAAATTACTTTAAATGACTTCATCAAAAATGAAATACATTAAAAAACCTGCATAAAATAAAAATATGCCAAATTATTAAAGAGCTTGAAGAAATTCTTTCAATGTATTTTTATTGTTTATTATATGATAGTAATCTTATCAAGCTCTATTCAAGGGCTGGAGGAAACCTTCAAACTCTTGATATGTTAGTGAAGGTTTTAAATAACCTACTAAAACTTATTAAGGGTTAGTAATGTTTAAAGCAAATAAGAAAAAAATCTAAATTTCATCTGTAAAGCTCAAAACAGTTTGTATAATTCCAGTACTCACAGACTGTATTCAACAGTTGCACAATAGATATATTGTACTATGAATTTATTATCTATTATTTTGGTTAGAAAGTGGTATAATTTTTCTGAAAGTGGCATACTCAAATTTTCATTATCATAGGGTTTTACTATCATTGAAAAAATTTATGGTTAGAAACAGCTCTGAAATAAGTGTATGAGAGGCTAATCTCAAGTTTACCTACATTATGTAAAGAGACCTGCTTTACTCTCAATATTTACATTTTTAAATATAAAAGAAACAAAGAAATACAAATATATATAGATCTAAGCTTTCTTTCTGAACTAATTTGAATCCTGAAATACTATTAACAATTCATTGTTACACTGGCATCAGTAATAACTGATAAGGGTTGGAATTTACAGCTAATTCTCAGTTTTCATTCCAATCCCGAAGAATGTTCAAACTACCGCACAACTGCACTCATCTCATATGCTAGTAAAGTAATGCTCAAAATTCTTCAAGCTAGGCTTCAGCTATACGTGAACTGTGAACTTCCAGATGTTCAAGCTGGTTTTAGAAAAGGCAGAGGAACCAGAGATCAAATTGCCAACATCCGCTGGATCATTGAAAAAGCAAGAGAGTTCCAGAAAAACATCTACTTCTGCTTTATTGACTATGCCAAAGCCTTTGACAGTGTGGATCACAATAAACTGTGGAAAATTCTGAAAGAGATGGGCATACCAGACCACCTGACCTGCCTCTTGAGAAACCTGTATGCAGGTCAGGAAGCAACAGTTAGAACTGGACATGGAACAACAGACTGGTTCCAAATAGGAAAAGGAGTACGTCAAGGCTGTATATTGTCACCCTGCTTATTTAACTTATATGCAGAGTACATCTTGAGAACGCTGGGCTGGAAGAAGCACAAGCTGGAATCAAGACTGCTGGGGAGAAATATCAATAACCTCAGATATGCAGATGACAACTACCCTCATGGCAGAAAGTGAAGAGGAACTAAAAAGCCTCTTGATGAAAGTGAAAGAGGAGAGTGAAAAAGTTGGCTTAAAGCTCAACATTCAGAAAACTAAGATCATATCATCCAGTCCCATCACTTCATGGGAAATAGATGGGGAAACAGTGTCAGACTTTATTTTTGGGGGCACCAAAACCACTGCAGGTGGTGACTGCAGCCATGAAATTAAAAGATGCTTACTCCTTGGAAGGAAGTTATGACCAACCTAGATAGCATATTAAAAAGCAGAGACTTACTTTGCCAACAAAGGTCCATCTAGTCAAGGCTGTGGTTTTTCCAGTGGTCATGTATGGATGTGAGAGTTGGACTGTGAAGAAAGCTGAGCACTGAAAAATTGATGCTTTTGAACTGTGGTGTTGGAGAAGACTCTTGAGAGTCCCTTGGACTGCAAGGAGATCCAGCCAGTCCATCCTAAAGGAGATCAGTTCTGGGTGTTCATTGGAAGGACTGATGCTGAAGCTGAAGCTCCAATACTTTGGCCACCTCATGCGAAGAGTTTACTCATTGGAAAAAACCCTGATGCTGGGAGGGATTGGGGGCAGGAGGAGAAGGGGTCGACAGAGGATGAGATGGCTGGATGGCATCACTGACTCAATGGACATGAGTTTGAGTAAACTCCAGGAGTTGGTGATGGACAGGGAGGTCTGGTGTGCTGCGATTCATGGGGTCGCAAAGAGTCAGACATGACTGAGCAACTGAACTGACTGAACTGAATGTTAGGAAGGTAGTTACAGAGATAATCCCTCAATAATTATTTTACCTGAAAACACAAATTTTGTTTTCTTTTCATTTTTCTTTGTACTTCCCTCCATCCAATTTATTTTCATGATGTTTTAATTAAATTAGCCGGTTTATAGCTGTGGATTGATTACAGTCAATGGTGTGCTAGTAAACTAGCTTGCAAAGGGGGGAGAAAAAGCCAGATTTGTGGTGTTTGCCAATGTCTAATACACTCCTATCATGGGCACTTTGAAGGTACCAATGGGGTGTCACAGAATGCTGGGTTGGGAAGAGATGTGCTGTAAAAGCCAGCCCCAGCACAAGTCTGAAAGAGCGATAAACATCTTCAAGAGATCCTATGCGAATCTTATATATACGATCTTTGCATATATGTACGAGCCAACTGGTCTTCTGATATTAAACCTCCCAAGATTTAAATTAAAGCAGATTGTGTCTAACTGCAAGAATTTCTTTCTAGCAGAGTTAAATGAGATTAAAGACAAGCTGGAGGCTGAGAGGCGAACAGTCCGTGGTGGCGAGAGAGCAAGACAGAACCGCAAATTTGAAGCTGGGCATAGCTGGCTTGTAGGGACTCTAAGGAATAGTGTCCCCAGTGGCTCTTATTTTTAGGCACTGACTACTATGTGCCTACATAAATGATTACAGAATTAAGCACTTCTAAAATATGTGTAAGTGGAATATCCATTAGCACTTTATGCCCCCAAATAGCTAGAATTTAAAAAGGTGATTTTTAAACATTAATAATTACTAGCCATAATCATCATATTTATATATCACATACAGACTAAATATAGGGCAAATGCTTTATTCTATGTTTTAGGATTTTAAAATTGAGCACAAGTGGCAAAATTAGCATTTCTAAGTGTCTACCATGCTATCAAGATGTCAGTTGAGTAACACAGTATATATGGGTAACAGAAGTCATATCTGATCCAGTTTACTTTTCTAGATATTTTTAATTGTAATTTTTAAAAACAAAACTTTAGAAAAAGAAATGAGAAGCCAACTTTAAAGACAAAAAGATAATGAAAAAATACATTTCTTGGTATTTACTGAAAAAGTCCTTTATGATAAGCCAGCTAGTCATCTCTAATAAATAAATAAAGTTCTTAAAAATTCTTAATAGGAAACATAGAACAGTATTCAATCTACAACACATAGCCCATCTTTTAAAATGACAAATTCCTATTAACGGGCAAAAAGAGAGTGGGGTGGTGGGAGCCGTCCGCCTGAGTGCAGCAAAAAGGTACATGTCTCTATGGAATTCAAAAACAATAATGAATGATGTAATGGTCGGTCTGCTTTTCATTTTCCATGCACTGGCAATCCTAACCAATGTCAAGGAAAAATGTTCCTCCCTTCCTGGACCGACTGCTCTTAGCACAATGCCCCCATGCCCACCCTTGGTAAGCTGCTCACTGTGAATAGTGGGAAACTGGATTGTTTCAATCTACTGTAACTCTAAAGCATTAGATATCTTTTACTAAGTTCATGTAACATTGAAGTTTATAAGGTTAAAAGAGTCAGTGAAACTATAAATAGTATTTTCAAATTTCCTGAAAGTAATCCTAAAGTGAAAAATAATATTTCCTTTTAATTAGGTTGGAAAGTCAAGTTTTCTACAACAAGCAGGTAGATTTAGACAATTAAAGGTGACCTTGCAGCCCCTGCCAGCACAGCTGACATATTCAAATATACCAATTTATTTATAGGAATTATTGCTTTCCTGGAGAAAAGGGAAAATACAAAATACATTTTTGGTTTCATCACTGTGACTCTAAAATGAAACAAGGACCAGATTAAGAAAGTGGCATGTGGTACCAGGACCTGGCTGAGGTTTGATTATACCTCTGCGAGGTCTGAGAAGAGTGCTTGGCTTGTGTTACGTCTCAGTGTATCCCAGTAGCTTCTGGAGACGAGTTCCTCAGCGTCTGTTTTAAGTACCTGTGGAAGTTTTTAAGAAGCACAACTGAAATCTAAAGAACAGTCCCAAACAATGATAATTTATACATCTAAATCTCTTCTAGCCAAACTTGGAAAGAAAACACATTAGCTTACCTTTTTTGTTTTCTGCTGCACACAACAGTATTGTATTACATCGCTGGTAAACCCAGGCCATTTTCAAAGCGGTAACGTACATAACCACTATTTCTAAGTACAATGTGGCTTTGTCAAAAAATCACCTCCTTCACTCCCCGGCCCATGCCCTTCTACTGAGACATACATCACTTCTAAGAAAGTGTGAAATAAAAATTTTATTCACACCTGTGTGAAGTAAATTCATTTGGAGGAGACTTTGGTAATTTTATAGCAACCTAGGGAAATTCTGCTTAACTTAAAAATGAATTGTTAGCTAGCATATGTTAGTGCACCAAAGAATCAAAATGACCACACCCATACGTTAGAGAAAATTTAGATTAATCCAAAACTTGTCAGAAAGAAGTAGTGAGTTTCAGGCAAACCACTCAGAGCTAACCAAGGATTTGGTAAGTGTGTCTATGGTAAATAGATCAGGTACTTTCTGGTTTAATCCCAAGGACACAGCACCAGCTTCTACCTCAGCACAGGCTAGTCTGAAGGTGATAATCAAGATGAAGAAGTGTTGTCTAATCTTCATATGAACTGCAGAACTTCAAGCTTAACTTGGGCTGTATAAACAAAAGTAATTAAATCTGGTTTCTGTCAGAATTTATCAGGGAAGATTTCACAGATTCTCAGGCTTGGTCTTCTTTGGGTTACTGTGAGAAGAAAATGCTGCATAATAAACTTAGGAGTGAGTGGCTGACGATGAGAGAATTCTCATTTCTTGTGTGTGTTAATTTTCAAAAGTCCAGTGCCCCTAATGAAATTATAAGCATCTGGGAATTATTTCAAAGACCTATATTTTAATTCACTATTATGAACTAGAAAACACTGCCTACTGCCCATATTTTAATAAACTCTTAATAAAATGTTAATAATAAGGTATCATTGAGCAGGAGTCACTTATATAACATAGATATATTTACTACCATAACAGGAAACATAGTAATATGGCAAGAGAGTGTGCTCATCACGCCCTTTAGTAACTAAATAAGCTTTTACCAAGCAAAATTAGCTGAGTAGAGAGCTAACACAGTTCTTTTTCTTTTCCATAGATATAATAGAACTTTGATAAATTGTTACTAGATTAAATACTCTGTCATCTAAATATTTTGACTGTGGATATATTTTTAAACTGTAACTAGAAAGTTGGTATACAATAAAGAAAAGGATTGTTAAACCAATGAAACTAGAAAATAAGGCTTACTGCACAATTGTTAGGAGGATAACAGGAGATTTGTTTTGTGAAGCCAGGCCTCTCCCCTACTTTCAAACACTGGTCACCATCACCCCTCCCAGCCATCATACACAGACTTTGATGACATTAAAAATATTTACAACATATGAAAGGATAAAATTAGTTTGAAAACCTATATTGACATGGATCGCTATAGGAAAAAATGTATGTTCTGAGAATAGAAGAGAGAGAGAGGAGGAAGAAAGGAAGGAAAAGAGGAAGAGAGAGAGAAAGGAAGAAGCTAAGTGTGAAGAATTCAGGTACTGGAACCCTAACCCCCAAGGCGATGGCATCAGGAGGAGGTGGGGCGTTTGGGAGGTGATTAGGTCATGAGGCCAGAGCCTGCAAGGATGGGATTGTTGCTCTTAGCAAAGAGGCCTGAAAGACCTCCCTTCCCCTTCCACCACCTGAGGACACAGTGAGAAGGTGCCAGGAAGTAGGCTCTCAGCAACTACCACACTGAGGCTGCTGGCTTGCTGACCTTGGACTTCCATAGCTCTCAGAACTATGAAAAAAATGATTATTCATCATAAGTCATCCACTTTATGGTATTTTTTATATTGCAGCTCAAACAAAGACAGTAGGAAAGAAGGAAGGAAATAAAATGAGGGAGAATGGGAGGATAGAAGAAAGGAAGAAAAAAGGTGATTAGAGGGAAAAAAAGACTGATTTAGAGATGGGAATATACCACTGTGGGAAGCAGAACAGTGGTGCCCTAAGGTTGTTCATGCCCAGATAGGCAAATAAACTATATATATAGTATATTTGAGAAAGGTTATACCCAGAGATAATGCAAACTAGAGGAAAAAAAAATCCCAAAATAGCAGCCCATAGAATTGGGCAGGAAACTGTCTTTGCTATTAGTGATATTTAAAAACACACACAGAAAAATATAAACAAAGAAAAGAAAATTACATCTTTATAATTTGCGCCAATACGACAACTGTGCCCTGAGACACCATAGTCTGAGAACTGTAATTTAAAGTCACACGGTGCTGCAGGTCTCTGCAGTGTATCACAGAAATACACCCCCACACAAGTCTTCCTGGAAAACACACACCGTTAACCCAGCCCTGCAAGAATCACCACAGACACATTCCAACAAATTCATGCTCATAATATGAGACTGCATGCGTGGTAAGTCGCTTCAGTCATATCGGACTCTTTGCAACACCATGGACTTGTAGCCTGCCAGGCTCCTCTGTCCATAGGATTCTCCAGGCAAGAATACTGGAGTGGGTTGCCATGCCCTTCCATGAAAGAACGTAAGTCATCACAAGTAGGAACTAGCAGAAAAAAAGAAACAACAGAACCAGAGCTGCAGATTTCAGATACTGAAATGATTAAATATGGAGCACAAAATAAGCTTAACAAATTTAAAGAATATGAAGTTGCATGTGACAGGTTTTTTTTAGGAAAAACAGACTATGAAAATTATTAGGGTGATCAGAAAAAGTAAAACTTCTAGAAATGAAAAACAAACCACTGAAATTTAACTGAATTGAACTATATACAGATAGAGAGAAAATCATTAAACTTAAAGGTAATATGAATAAACTATACAGAATGCAGTGTGAAAAGAAATAATGTGGCAAATTAAAGAGGAGTTGACAGACATGAAACATGAATATCTATGAAAGCTCTAGAAAGTCACAGTTGAGAAAATGGGAGAGAGGAAACATTCAGAGAGACACTGGCAGTAAACATTCAAGAAATAATGAAAGCAAACAATCCTCATATTTGAGAAGCCCAATAAATTTCACGATAAATAAAAGCAGAAAGATTGTAAGAAAATTGTAGAATACCAAAGGCAAAGAGAACCTTAAAAGCACCCAGAAAGAAAACAGATTAACTACAAAAGAATAATTAGATCCAGAGCGGACTTTTCAATTTCAACAATAGAAGCCAGAAGACTAGAATGACATCACAATTTGCTGAGAACAAATGTCAATCTGTAATATACCTAATAAAATTAGCTTTCAAAATAATGGCATGTATACATATATCAAATCATTATACACCTGAAGCTAATATAATATTAAATGCAAATTATGTCTCAATTAAAACAAACAAACAAATCCACAGAAATGGAAGAGACTGGTGGTTGCCAGAGGCAAGTGGCTGGAGGTGGGAGGGAACTGGGTGAAGGTGGTAAAAAGGTACAAACTACCAGGAATAAGATAAGTAAGTCTTGGGGATGTAATTAACATACAGCATGTAACTACAGTTAACAATACTGTACAGTGTACTGGAAGCTGCTAAGACAATACATCTTAGTTTTCATCACAAGGAAAAAAAACTGTAACTATGTGATGGGACAGATGTCAAGTAGACTTACTGTGGTGATTATTTTGTGATAAATACATATATCAAATTATGTTATATACCATAAATTGATACCATGTTATATGTCAACTATATCTCAATAAACTGGAAAAAAAAATAAGGGCAGAATAAAGAGATTTCCTGAGAGAGGGTTTAAAAAAATTATCAGAAGATCATCACTTGAGGATACACTTTGTGAGTATAAGATTATAAGATTTAAGAAGGGGGAAATTAAAGAGGGAATTACTGAGAAAAGAATAGCAAATATATAAGTAATTTGAAACAAACATGGCTGATACATATTTTAGAAGTCTAACTTGGTGGATTAAAAAAGACAAGGGTAGATAGACGTTGTTTTAAGTACACATGACAGGAGCAGAAAGAATGGTACTAAAGAAATTTTAAACTCTATTTTTGAGAAAGAGAATAAAGATATGGTCCAATCTAAGACTTTATTATTTTAAGTATATTTACTAAAATTTCAAGAATAACTACATAAAGAAAAGAAATACAGTGAATGTCTTCTAAACTAAAAATAAATCCAGGTAATACAAACAAAGAAGAAAAAAAAAACAGTATATAGAAAGGTTAAAGTAAATCCAAATAAGTTAGTCATCACAGTAATATAAACTGAATTTCCAATTAAAAAGCCCATGTTATCCACCCAGAAAAAAGAAACTGATAAAGTACATAAGATACACTTAAAATAAGACGTATCCAAAATATAAGGAAAAAAATAGGTTGAAAATGATAAACCAGGCTTCTAGTAATGAGAAGCTAGAAAACAATGCCAATTTTCTCACTGAGAACAACTGAAAAAACTAGACAAAATATAATGTAGATGTATCTTAAAGCATCTTAAGGACACTATCTGCCTTTTGTACTGTATTTTCAGGTACAAAAGCCATGGTGGGTAGAATTTCTGAAGCCTTAGTGCAATGAGAGCAGTGGGACCAAAGACCAAAGTCTTTACATTCTTCAGACACGGTCACAGTCTTCAGTTTCATATACTCACATTAAAATAAAATTCACTTAAGAATATACTTGCTAAAGAACAGAAACCATAATTTTGTTAATTTGATCTTTGAGCACACATCTTTTTAACATTCAGTGTGAAGGGAAGCAAGCATAAAGCACTTCTGCTAATGAAGTACTATGGCTGTCTGAGAAAAAAC
This sequence comes from Cervus canadensis, assembly GCF_019320065.1. Taxonomy (NCBI): domain Eukaryota; kingdom Metazoa; phylum Chordata; class Mammalia; order Artiodactyla; family Cervidae; genus Cervus; species Cervus canadensis. The sequence goes on from NC_057416.1 coordinate 18,625,801, forward strand.
ATCCAGGTGGTGATTTATGTTGCAAGGTAAATTAGTCACTTTTTTCATGATCCTTCATTTTTACTTGAAAGAACAACTGATAAGACAAACTATGGTTATTTAGACCTTGGTATACGGCAGACATCTTTTTGGAAAATGAACCCAGTAAGCCTGTCGCTTCAAGGGAAACAACTGATAGTATTTGTTGCCAAAACAATATCCTGCAACAGACTGAATACAGAAGCATCTAAGAGAAACCGGCTGTCTTCTATTAAGTCAGATGTCAAAGAGATTTGAAATGATTGTAAAAATACTACTTTCCTCATTACATTTTAAAAGTTATTTTTCATAAAAAAGTTTATGATAACAAGTGAGTTTTTATTATTTTAAATATACAAATAATTATTTTAAAATTTCTGAGTTTTAATTTCTAATATGGTAAATATAGATAAATATATCCAAAATATGAACAAAACTTCTTTGGATTCTCAATAATCTTCAACAATGTAAAGGGGTCCCGAGACGAAAACATTTGGGCACTGTTGCTTATAGTAATAAAAATGAATGAACTAGGACCATTCATTAGATTCAGTAACGTAGATGAAGCTGACAATCATGATAATGAGTCAAAGAAGCAAGACACAGAAGAACTCATATAATACGATCTCATTTAATTGAAGATCAAAAGTGGGCAAAACCAAACTGTATCATTTAAGATACATAAAAAGGTTGTAAAATGACAAAGTAGTGACTGACATAAAGGTCATGATTGTGACTATCTTTTCCAGGAGAAGAAGGATTATGACTGGAGATATATGAAGGGGGTTCTTGGGGCATAGTAAAGGTAATGTTTAATTTCTTGATCTATATTATATAGTAAACTTCTATTATTTTTTATTTCATATTTACATTCTATCAGCAGTAAATTTCCAAACTAAAATATATATTTTAAAAAAATCAAGGAAAGCTTCATCATTACTAGAGGTAAAAATAAGATAGTAAAAAACACAAAAAGGGAAAAGTCATATGTTAACAAAAATAAAGGTAGTATATTTGACAACTAAAATAGATTTTTAACACAAACATTTCTAGAGATCTAAGGATAGTATTTAATCAAAGATTTAATTTGCTAAGATGATTTAAGTGATCTAAATTTATTCCTATAGAGGCAATAACAAGGCTTAGAAATATATGAAATAAAACTGGAATTACAGGTAGAAATTAATAAGTCTATCTTAGGAATGTGTAATTTAACACATTATTTGACCAAACAAGTGGACAAAAAATTAGTAATGATAGAGATTTAAAACACATACTTAATATGTTTGATCATGCATATATTACATCCCTGTACCCCAAGTTGGAGAATACACATTCTTTTCAAACAAAGATCATTTATGAATATTGGCATTGTTTTAGTCCATAAAACAAGTTCAATGCATGTTAAAAAATTATATAATACCTGGTACATTTTTGGACTCCAACGAAATCTGGATAATAATCTTTAAAAATTTGTCAAATATAAGGCATGTCAAAGTCATGCCTTGACTTTGCATTAGTGACCTCATGTTTGCATTATTTATTCTTCTGGATGTTTTACATTTCTTTTCATCACCATAGTAAGATAATCAAGAGTTGACTATATGAGAAATATGAAAAGAATTAGGGTTATTTGGAACAAAAAAGGCTATAATGTAACTATCTTCCAGAATAACAAAGGAGCATGTTCAATCTTACACTGTAGGAAGGGATAATCTGACAGAGTAGAGGCAAAATCTACCATAGGAATGATTAAATTTTGGAACTGGCTACTACAGACACCACAGAACCTCCATCTGTAATAGTAAAATCCAGAGGTACTGCATTTCCTGAAGGAACTTATTCCTAAAGGTAGAATCTGAGGTTATAATTAGTTCCATGAACTATACTGAACTTAGATACTTTATCACTCCAGTTGATCTACAGTTCTGGAAACTAGCAGATAATTGCCAGCTAAGTCATAACATTATACTATTATATTTGTATGACATATATCACTGATATTTCATATAAATGTTCAGGCTTTTTTCTAATTTAAATCAGTTTTCCTTGTTTGGTTTGACTGTTTTTCAAAATAATCATTCCTTTCTGAGCAAAAATTTCCTATTAGTTTATACAACTTGAAAAATCATGTAATCCAGTGAAGACTGGATAATAAAATGACATCATGTTACATCACTTTATATGTATTTTATATTCTTAGATGGAAAAAAAAGATGTTTTAAGTAAAAATATATATATATATATATATATAACCACAATAAAATGTAAATTACCTTCTTATTAAATAAGCAAGCATAATATAAATGAAACATGTAATTTAAATCTGCTTCTCAATATTATTCTCTTAATGTCTAAGTAACTATAATTTGTATATATGGCTTAAACTAGAACCATATTAGTACCTGTTTCTTTTTAACAATACTACTCTGAAATGCATTATTTTAAAAAAATGCTTGTCTCTTAAATGAAAATTATTTATGAGTTTAAAGGAAATATATAAACTGCCACAGTTGGAAAAATGGCTCATGCAATGACATATTAGATTAGAAAAATAAATAACAAAGTCATAATTATTATTAACATTTATTAAGTTTCACAGGGCATGTGGCATTAAAATCTCTGAGATTTCCATCTTTCAAATTCTTATATATTTTTGAAATAATTAACAGAGAAATCTTTTTAAAATTTTAAGAGAACACTTTATTTCATGGAAATAAATAAATAAATAAAGCTTTATTTCATGGAAAACAGTGAATTTTGCAGAAAAATTTTAAAGTATCTTGTAAGGAATCAAAACAACTAGTCAGTCATAAGATTCCCATGGACTTGGCTTGTTTTCCAACCCATTCTAGGTCCATTCCTTGTGACTTAGATAAGATATTTTAGGTTTATTTTATGCTGCATCAGTCTTTAGTGTATACTTGAGTCTCAAAGAGAATTAGTTGTTATAGTATGGAATTTTTATTAAATATCAGTTTCAGGAGGCACACAGCTAGAGTCTACACTATAGTGGAACCTTTCAGTAGGACAATCCTTAGTAGGTCACTGTAAATTCGAGAGTTTCTCTCAGGTGGATTTGTATAATTTGAGGGATCTGTCTAAGTGACTTAAGGACGCCAGGGAAAATCAAATGGACTGTGCCTTTTACATTCAGAAGAGACCATGGCCTATTCTCAGTTGTGTAGCAACTGGGCTAATCCATAAGCTATGACTTTCTGGGAGAAAGAAAACAACAAAAGCGTAGCACGAGAAGAGTACATCTGGAAGATCATCTGCAAGAACTCCCAGCTTTTTCAGGAAAAAACGAGTTTGAAGATCATAATCCTCTTTGAGAAACAACATGATACAGTGATATATTGAACATATCAAGTGCAATCTTATACAAGACTTTTGTAGAGACTAAAGGCAGTAGGCAGGCATCAAAAGTTTTAGGAAAAAATGGGGAGAAATACTGAGAACTAGCAAAAGTTTATCCATTAATATCTTTGGTTAAAATTAAGAAAAGACTGTACATCAGATGGAGAGATCTAGCTCTCAAAATACCTGTGTCCTGTAGGAGCAGAGCCTGAGAATCTGCTCCATAAACTGTACTTAACTCTTCAAATACCACTGAAAAATACAAAAGGTCAATCACTCTGCCAGAGTTTTAGGTTCTTGTTCACTCACCTTCACTTCATTTTAATCTAAAGCTAAAGAGAAAAAATTGCTCTGTAAGTTTATAGTTTTCTTATAAGTCCAGGAAGGAAATAAAAACTGGGGGCTTGGTTTCACATTATTATATTCAATAAATTCCTAAACAGTCTCAATAGTAGATCTGGCTTTATAAAAGAAATAGCATTGTCAAGTATAACAGGTGAGGGCTATTTACATAAAGAACATTTAAAGGGTTGTACATACACTATTAGTAGGAGAATGGTATCCATAAAGTTGAAGACGCTGACATAGAGCACAAAGGGCCAAATGAAGTGTCACATTTCAGAATGAACCCAAGTATAGCAAAAGAAAAAAAAGAAAAAGACGACAAAATAATCAATTAGGAAGGGCAAATCATTATGCTACATTCTCTATAGAGCACGCACACAGTACAAGTGGGATAAATGTTAAAGATGAGTAGCAAAGTTTTTTAAATCTCGTATAATTAAACATTAAGTGAACCTGTGCTCATTTCAACCACTTTCACTATAACTTTTTGATGGAACTATTGCTTTGAATTAAACATGGTACTCCGAAGTACGCAGTTTTCCTGAGACATGCTTCAGCAATTCCATGTGCGATGAGGGGGCAGACCTCGATGCAGCAGCATGGCAGTGGGGATGGCATGAGACCTATGCTGGAATCCTGCTCACACCTGTTAGTGCCGTGGGCCCAGGCAACTTAATGAACCTCTCTGAGATGGTTTTCTCTTCTGTGCAAAGGTGTGAAGACTTACCTGAGAGAAATGTAATGAGGACTAAATGACAGTAACATGTATAATGGAGATAGTACAGACCTTAGCACACGGTAAGTGTCCCAAGAAATATTATGCTCATTTCTCTCTTCTGAAGCATAGTTCATTTTGATATGTAAATATTTTAAAATTTAGTCTTGCCTAATTTTTGATTTGGGGATGTACTATTCAGTTTAAAATGTTCTACTAATTAAAAGAGAATTTCATGTTTCACAATTAGCTAATCTTTTTGAGTATTTATTATATTTCATACCCTGTTAAGTGGCTACACGGTTTAACTCATTTAACCCCCATAATCATCATATGTGCTCATTACTCCTATTCTAGTACAAATGAAGAAACTGAGGCACAGAAAAATTTAAGGACCTGGTTCAAGGTCACAGAAGTAATGAATGGCAGAGCTAATAGTCAAAACTTGAAAATCTGACTCCTACAATGTCTAACATAATCTATATATTTTCACCATAAGCTAAATTTCAATTGTTTCAAAACTCAAAAATCTCATCAGTTCAGATATGCATTGTTTAAAATGTGACAGCTATTAACAATGTTACCACTAATTATTACTATTATTGTAAAACACAGTAAAAAAATATTTGAAGAGAGCTGTACTGTCCTAGAGTGTTGCTTAGTTCAGAAGCTGAACTAAAGATTATTTCTGGATTGTTTTTAAGAAATAGTTCAGATAGCTAAATTCTATAAGTGAGATTCCAGGAGCATTAATTGAACTCTAGATAAATATCCCTGGGACCTATGGAGATAGATCAGTGCGTCTTTAGCAAGCATTCGTTTCCACATAAGTAAGTGACAGAATACTTATAAGTTATTTTTATCTGTTCTTTAAAACAAGTCTCCTTCCCCATGTATTTGCTAGATGATGTTTCACTGATCTACGTATGTTCATATAAAATAACACAATTTGGGGTATACTGATATAATTTAGATTTCATAATTCAGATAGACTTTCCCTAAATAATCCAAGTTAATAAAGTTTTACTGTATTACTGTTATGAACTTATTTGCATTATATCATCAGTATTAAATTTACTTCACCTGGGATGCAATGAAGCTTTTGTGCTACATGGTAGCTTTTCCCAATGTGGGTTGTCTGCTATTATTATTCCCTTTCCTCTCTCCCTTTGTTACTCACTTAGGTATTTTAGTAAAGGTTACTGATTAGAATAGGATTGTTACTTTACTGGAAGATCCGTAAGTCTTTTCTGGAATTAGTACAAATAAACAAACAATTAAATCTGTATCCACTGAAACACTATCTACTTTATCACTGAGGTATACCAAAAGATTCATTAACATAATTCAACCTCCTAAATGATATTTTATCAACAACTTGCCTATCCAGTCAATCACTGGCAATCCATCAAAGTTAAAATAATTGTTTACTCTTTTAGTATATTATCAATAGAGAGTGTCTCTACAAGTGTCTTCTATAATTTAGTCTATCGGGGAGGTTAAAAAAATACTGATAAATATACCATAGTCAAATATTCTGAGAAATAATAAACATTCATAATCCTGATAATCTGCTTTTATTAATATAAACACATATTTGTAAATCTACTGGGATGAAAATGACACTCATCTGCTACAGATAACCCATGTTTAAAAAAACCTAATATATATGCTTGTAACAGTGAGAAAAATAAAAAGTGTTGCAACTCTTTGAAGTTAATTATTTGAATTCCAAATAAACCAATTAAACTATTTCACAGGGCCACTAATTTGCAAATGAAACAATTATCATTTACATACTAACAAAATTCACCATGTTTCTGCTATCTAAGTACCAGAGGAAGAAATATGATACAATAGGTAAAAGTATAGGTTTTGGAGCTGGCCAGCCATGGTTTCAAATCTTGGCTTTGCCATTTAATAGTTATGGAATTTTGGACAAGATACTAACCTTTCCAAGTGTCAGTTTTCTCATTTATAACTATAGATAATAAGGGAACTGTTTGGTAGATTAAAAGAGAAAATGCATGCAAAGCATCTAATATAATGCCTCATACTAAAGTCTTAGTACCTGTCTGTTATTTTTATTAAGTGAACCTGGGATGTTGTCAGGCTGAAATACTTACTTGGGACAAGCAAAAAGAAAACTAGAAGGAAAATGGAGGGAAATGTTGCTTAACTCTACTTTCAAAATAAAGTGAAACAAGACTCTTCTCAGAAGAAGAATCTATAATATGTATTTCTATGAATGCAAAAAAACATATTATTTCCTTGTTTTTGCTTCAACATTCATACTATATAGTACCACTAAATTTACTCACATGTATAATTAAATCTTTGCAATTCACCTTTAAATTTTTACATGCATAATGATCTGTATTAACCTATTATATGATATACCCTTCAAATCTCATGGATAACAACAATATGGATGAAAATGATTTAATGAATATGGTTATGGATACAGATGTTTAATATCAATACTTGATAGAAATATTGATATCAAAGTATATAAATACTGAAGTTTTTCTACATAAGAACTTTAGAAAGTTTTCAAGAAACAGATCCAAAGTTAAGGCTTTAATTACTATTTCTCAACATGAATAAAACAATTCTTACCTAGAAAACCCACCTGAAACCATTATAAATTATTCTTACCAGCATTGCACGCTTTTCTTCATCTCCTTTAGTTTCTCTCTTTTCATTTTTTTTCCTGAATATTTCCTGAAGCTGAAGAGAAAACCAATCAAAAATCAAACACCTGATAAGAGTTTCTGGGAACCTATCTAACACCCCATGCTAGATATATTCTAAGAACAAAGAAAATAATTAGCTTCATTACACCAGGAACATTAAAACTAGTATGAATACATTTTCTAATACCAGTTTTTTCCTAAGAAAAAGGAAATAGAGCCTTTGGTCCACCATATAGTTTTACTTTATGATAGTATCTCCTATAGTTTAACTTTATTGCTAAGACACAAAGACATGGAGCCTGTGGCATATACATAAAAAGAGATGAAGCCTACTGAGGAATCAAGGACACTGGACCAGGAGTCAGGGGTCTAGGCTTGAGCCCATCTTCTGTCATAAGCCAATTTTATGGATGGGGACAGGTCCTCACTGGGCTCCAATTTGCTCATACATGAAATGAAGATGGACTGAATGACCTCTAAGGTCTCTTTCAGGTAATGGTAGGAACATGGGCTCTGCATGTCTAACCTTTTGAGCAAGTTACTCCAATCATTTAAGGCTTGTTTTCCATATGGGGAATATGAATAAATTCTTACCTTAGGGCAATATTTTTTTTCTCTAGCTTTACTGAGATATAATTGATAGGTCTTATAAAAATAATGTTGTGCAGAGTAAACATTACAAGCAATTACTCAGCACATTGCCTGTCACACAGTAACTTTTCAAGAAATGTTAGCTACTATTACACATGGGCTTCCCAGGTAGCTCAGTGGTAAAGAACCTGCCTGCCAATGCAGGAGACCCAGGAGACATGGGTTCAATCCCTGGGTTGGGAAGATCCCCTAGAGGAGGACGTGGCAACCCATTCCAGTATTCCTGCCTGGGAAATTTCATGAACAGAGCCTGGTGGGCTACAGTCCATGGGGTCACAAAAGAGTCAGACACAGCAACTGAGTACACACACCCTATTATACATGGCATTATTTCCTGTTTAAAATCCTCTTTTACACATGGAAGCTTAATCCTATCTTTATCTCAGTTTTCTGGTGAGCTCACTGTTCTTGTCTGTGTAATTTGAACAGCTATCTCAATTCTTTTACTTCGCTTAGTATGGCTAGAGCTGAAATCCAAAATTTATTCCAAGATATATAATAACAATTTAAAAATACAGTACAAACTGTAAATTATTTTATTAACACATATATTCCATACTTTATCTTAGTGAAAGAGTTTTTCTCTTTAGCAAGCATTATTAATATTCACTTTATAAACAGGCAGGAGGATCATAGATTTTACAAATCTATTTTACAAATCTACAAATAACTCTGCCCAACTCCACCTCTGCTTTTAGGAAGTCTTAGCTGTTTATGTGCATGCGTGCTAAGTCACTTCAGTCATGTGTGACTCTGTCCAATGCTGTGGACTGCAACCTGCCAGACTCCTCTGTCCATGGGATTCTCCAGGCAAGAATACTGGAGTGGGTTGCCATTTCCTCCTCCAGGGGATCTCCCCAACCCAGGGATTGAACCCGAGTCTCTTACATCTCCTGCACTGGCAGGAAGGTTCTTTACCACTAGCACCACCTTGGAAGCCCTTAGCCATTTACAAACAACAACGAACAATAAAACATTAGTATGGCCACTGCAGAGTAGACCACTGCTTTAAAGGAAGAGCAACTTTTTTAAGAGTGTAGAGTAGAAACAAATTGAAGTTCTATAAGAATGTTTTACCTCCCACCTCCACAAACAGATAAGAGTCCCAAAGACATCTACACAAGCAGCTTCCAATGCACTGAGTTCCAAAAGGTAACCTTTAAGACAGTGGGGTGGAACTTGGCCGTGTTGCCATAGAAAGTCTGTTGAATACTGTTTCGATTATAAGGCCCATTCTGAAAGTCCTAAAGTACAGCTGTACACTATCATGACAGAGCTCCAGTGAACTAAGTCTGCCCATCTTAGGATGTTGGCAACATCTCTCTCTCCACTGCAATGAAACTCCCCACCTCCCCACCATTGCAAGCAGCACTGCAGTGAGGGACCCTTTGTGGGTCCAGCTCCCCAGACTTGCTCAGGGGCTATACTCGACCAAGGGCTACATGGAAGCCTTATGACAGATCCCAGTAATTAGTTCCCTGCTTCCTTTTGAGCGGCTGCTAATTTGTTCTGGTGAGGATTTCCCTCTCGCCACTTTCCTACCATGGAAAAGAATGGTTTCATAATTTCTCTTCTGTGCTCCAGCCTCTGAAGAAAATACTAAGCTATCTAAGAGGTTTTCCAAGGGATTTTTATTGGCTTGTTACAAAGGAAAAACAGAAAATGAAATGGCTATTTATGTTATTTTCCCCTTCTCTTTTTGCTAAGCAAGTAGAGGTAAATATTGAGTTGCACATAAAGGATAAAGGAAGACCTTGTTACTAGGAGGAGTAAACTAATGTTAATCTCTGTTTTGGAGAAAATCAGAAAAGGCATTTTGCCACAGACATAGATACAGGATACATGGGTAAAAAGAGAAAAATTCCAGGAGAGAGTGGTTAAGATGAGTGAGTAGCTGATGATGCTGCCAGGACAGCACCAACATGGGACCAGGTAGTTAAGAAAGACTGGAAAACAAATACCAAGAACACACTTATCAGCCCTTGGTCAAAGACAAGGGAAGGCAATGGGAGAATGGGCTAAGACTGGAATACAAGGCAGCAACGAATGGAAGAGAAAAAAAATAATGTAAATCTTTTAAAGAGAAGGAAGGGAAGTTTCATGGCAAAGAGCTGCCTGTGGCTGGGTGGCTGATATGACAGGGTCTGGGCATGTACAACAGCCCAGGCTTGCCTGTCACTCACTCTGTGGAAAATATACATTTCAAACCTCCAGAATATGAGTAAACAATTATAATCATCTTCATGTGTGTGTGCTCAGTCACTCAGTCACGGCTGACTCTCTTGAGACCCCATGGACTGTAACCCACTAGGTTCCTCTGTCCATGAGATTTTTCAGGCAAGAATACCACAGTGAGTTGCCATCTCCTTCTCTGGGGGAATCTTCCCACCCAGGGATCAAACCTGTGTCTCCTGCATTGGCAGATGGATTCTTTATTACTGAGCCACCTCAGAAGCCCTATAATCATCTTTATACACTGAATAAATTTATATTTTTATAGTGTAAAAATAATTCAAAATAAAGTACATGAGTATAATATACTTTATTAAAGTAAAAGCATAATACTTTTACTCTTTTTTCAACAATGTGCTGTGCTTAGTCACTCAGTCGTGTCTGACTCTTTGCGACCCCATGAACTGTAGCCTGCCAGGCTCCTCTGTCCATGGGGATTCTCTAGGCAAGAGTACTAGAGTGGGTTGCCATGCCCTCCTGCAGGGGATCTTCCCAACCCAGGGATCAGACCCAAGTCTCTGGCATTGCAGGTGGATTCTTTACTGTTTGGGCCACCAGGGAAGCCGTTTTTCTACAACAGTTATTCTAAGTAATGCAAAAACATAAAAAATATAAGTAAGCAATATATGTATTGATAAAATGTAACCAATAATATACATACCACCAAAAACTCCTTTTTATCCACCATCTCATTGCCATCTGTGTCAAACATGTTGAAAGCTATTCTAAAACCTGCATGTGGCTCTGCCAGACAAAAACAGGAAAGTATTTGTGAAATGGAAAAATGTTTTCAAAGTTCAAAATCCACATTAGTTGTAAACAATTCATATTCTGTGCAGAAATACTTTAACCAAGAAATTAAAAGCAATATGTTACTGTTAGTTAGATATAATAAAAACTATAGGTAAGTATATATACTTCTGCTTCACATATTAGCACACTTAGTAACACAGTTGATAATATACTTGAAATCTACTTGTGTAATACTTGCTGCATATCATTGACAGTAAAATCTGATTACCCTCCTTCCAAAAATAAATATTTCTTTCTTATCCAAAGTCTGTCAGTTTGTTTGAAAGGAAAATATCATCTCAGTATATTTGAAATATTTTTAATATGTCAGCTAGTTAGAGCAGCAGAAGAAAAAACAATACAACACAATGGACCAGCCTAAAATCCTGGGGGAATTATAACTGAAAAAAACCTACAAAAAAAAAAAGTCAGGTATGAGAGATTACATACTTGGGGTTGAACTTCCAGAGGCTTCAAATACAGAAACATAAAATAAAAAGGACTTGAATAATTAATTCCTTATTTCCCCCCAATATAAGGAAAAACTGCTTTTCTGAGAAAGACTTTCATACACTATGAATTGCTGTAATTGTATGAAACTTTAAGATTCAATACCTCTTCTCTTTTCACTTCTAAAGCAGAAAGAAGAATGCTTGGACAGAAGAAAACTTGAACACATCCTTCAAAGCGGATCTCAGTGTACATGCCTTTTTCAAAACATTTGACCTCTTTTGAGATGACTGGCAAAAAGTTTAAAAAGGGACCTCCCACAGGTACACTTGCCACTACATGTTTTGAAATTGTGAACCCAGCAAAAGCGAAGCACATAGACTTTCTTTCTTAACCAGTAATAGCTGTCTCTGAAAATCATGGAAATGAAAGCCTTTTATGCCAAGTTCATGTTTTGCATGTATTTTAGGAATCTAGACTTACTTTCATTCTCACTCACTTGAGGAAGAAATAAAAAGTTACAGCATCTCCGATGACCAAGTTTTAAGCTTTAAAAAGATCTTGAAGATACACACAGAAAGAAGTCCTCACAAGCATTGTTCGGAAGGGAAAACAAAGTCAAAGTAATTAAGGGGGGAACTATGGACAGCTAACATGGATTACCTAGCTCACTTCCTGTGTGCTTAGTGGTTCAGTCGTGCCCCACTCTTTTCGACCCCGTGGACTATAATCCGCCAGGCTCCTCCGCCCATGGGGATTCTCCAGGCAAGAATACGGGAGTGGGTTGCCATGCCCTCCCACAGGGGATCTTCCCGACACAGGCATCAAACCCAGGTCTCTCACACTGCAGGCAGATTCTTTACCGTCTGAGCCACCAGGGTAGACAAAGAATACTGGATTGGGTAGCCTATCCCTTTTCCAGAGGATCTTCCCGACCCAGGAATTGAACTGGGGTCTCCTGCATTGCAAGCCGACTCTTTACCCACTGAGCTACCAGGAAGACCCAAACAACACCCATAATTACAGAAAAGTTAGGATCTTTGAGTGCTGTGACTCTTCCTTTGGAATTTAGAACTCATCTTAGAAAAAGAGTTTAAATTGAAAAATTATAATTAAATAACACCCATAATGTTTTTTGGGTTTTTTTTTGTGAAGAGTCACAGTACTCAAATATCCTAACTTTTCTGTAGCAAGCAAAAATCACTATATGGGATTTTTTCTAACATGCTAAAACCAATCCTGTCGAAACTCAACATGTGGTTTTCCTCACCAGTTTTGTTTTACTCGTACCTACCGGTCTGCTGGTTCAGAGATTTACAGCTTCTAATTTTGCACCCAAAGTTGTTCTAGCTAACAAGATAACTTTTGAACAAGTCTCTGAGACACTCCTTGGCACCTACTCCTCTAATTTCCATGGTGGCATTCATCCTTGACCAGACTCGAACCATCAGAAAGGCTTTCCAGTCTGGAACGTCCTCAGGCAGTACTATTACTAACTGCACAATACTTACTTTTCTTCAGTCATTTTAAATGATTTTGAGCCAGAAGAAAAAAGGTAAGGGGAAAAAAAAAGGCAGTAATTTTTGAAACACACGTGTGCGCACACGTACACACACATTTCCAAAACTTCCTGTGACAGAACTCCAACATAACACCATCCATCACTAAATTCAGAATAAAACAGTGGCTGTGTTATCTTCCAATCATAGAAGTACAGGAATTTTAAGACTGGTTTCTAATGATGCAGTTTTATTGATGTTCTTTTTTCCCATAAATATCCATAAACATCTCCATAAATGTCCATAATTGGAAATCCCACTAGTCACTTTCTTGCATTCATTTGCCAGTTATTTTTTGAGAGGCTACCATGCGCCTGACACTGTTCTTGATACAGAAATGAACAAAAAAGATAAAATCTTTGCTACTGTGGACCCACACAGACAAAAATATATAAACCAATAAACAAACACTTTCAAATAGTTTCCGTGCTATGAAGAAAATACAACACTGGACAGGGAGAAAAAGGGAGAGATGGAAGAGGGAGCTATATTAAGGAGGGTGGTTAAGTAGGGCTTCCCTAAGCTTTCATGTTTCAAAGAAAATCTGAATTATTTTTATTATCCGGAGGATCTTGAGGAAAAGCATTGACGGTAGAAGGAACAGAAAGTATAAATGAGACCAGGGATTTAAAATGTCAGATAGATGGTTGGAGCACAGTGAACTACAGGGTGTAAGTTCCCCCATTAAATGCAATGAAATTTAACTGAACACTTCAGTAAACTCTTCATATATTTCAAAAGAATTGCTGTATATGAAGAGAATAATGAAGCTGTTGGAGGATGTATGATATGTCTCCTGATAGACTCAGTAGTTAAAAGACGCATTCTTTCACATTAGTCTTGCAGAAAATGTGATTTGAATGAGTGTAGCAGAAAATTTACAAATTATTACCTGTCCTTACCTTTAGGCTCCCACACAGATTAAACCACAAGGATTGATGTAGGATATTAAATTCTTAATTTATGAGCATTTTATTACTATACCATAAGCCGTAATCATATTTATGGTTTTGACACTTGATAGTACTATGCTTAGCATTTTCCACTGGCATTTAGAAATGAATTTTGCAAGACAGCATGGATAGAACTAAAATGATTTTCAAAGTAAGAGAATCTAAAAAAAGATTTATTTCCCAAGGTTATGCTTGAGAAAAGAAAACTGCATCCAGAAATAGATTTAACGAGTACACTTACTTGTTAAAATACATAAAAGAAAAAGATACTCTGTGTAAGAAATCACACCTAGAAGAAAAATAGTATTAGTTATGCTACATATAAAATATTTCTTTCATATTTATCAAGTAATATATTATTCTTATAATAGCAGTAAATAATAGTTACAAAAAAATTCAGACTTTAAAGAAGATGCTAAATATTGTTTTAAATGAGACCAAACTATTAGCATAAGATCAGAGCAAAAGAAGAAATTTTACTTTGTTTCATATGCCCTCTTAGAAACAAAATTCACATTAATGCTTCCAGATATACTGACACAAAAGCAAAATTAATAATGTTTATATATAGCTGTAAATTTTAAATGTGTTGCTAGAGCTTTCAATATATGAAGCTAATTAAAGATGAGAAGGCTGAAAATGGTTAACTCTGTGAAGTGCTTAATGACTTTTTAGAAATCCTTGAATAAAACATTTAGATATTCTTGCTTAGAGATTTGACTGCTGTATTGCATTAAAAAAATACAACTTTATAGTTACTACTTTTCTGCCTTTAAGTTATCATTCATTTTTCTTGACACACTTCATGCTTCTATTAAGTCTAAGAAATTTTAATTTTAATTAAATGGCTTACACTTTCTGCATATTGCATCCTGAGTTCTCTGTAATCTCATAATAAACTTTAAAAGGAGTTTTGTTTAAAGTAAAGAAAAATATATATTCTGTTACTCAAATTCTTGCTTTTGAATGATAACACCCACAACTAGAATTAATACCTTAATCGATTTTCCAAGCAGATCCTGAGAATATTAAAATCAGGAATAAGCCAGTAATACTTATCCAGATACTAGACAGTCCTCATGTTTGGTAAAACAGTATAAAAATTCTTAAATGATCAGATCGTGAACCTTAAAACTCCACTTTACCTGATGTTCTTTGAGGCTATCCTCTTTGTTACAGAACAAAGAGGAGGAGGCACTGTCAGGCGGTCTGTCAGAAGAGGTGAAGGGACAGAGCTAGGAGGCCTGAAAGCATTCCCGTCTTTTGTTTATACTAGAATATTGTGACCTATGGACATAGTTCTGGTTGATTGCCATGAATGTTATGGGAGAAAGATTCTGGAATGGTCAATGTGTATAAAGATACAATACCTAGATTCCATAGGGATCCCTCAAAAAAAAAAGAAAAAAAAAAAAAAAGAATTGGAAATGGGCTCTGTATCTCCACAATCCAGTCTCACTGACTGTTGTTCCAACTGATGTGGTGAATACACAAGAGATACCGGTTAGTGAAAAGAAGTTTAATATCTGCTGTACATCTTTTACTTGGTAATCAACTCAAGAGTCCCCTCAGTGAAGGATTACTTAACAGCAGGTGTCCTGATCATGAGTACTGCAGTAGACACTTGGAAGTACGGAGTTTTTGGGGTGTTTTGAGTTTTTGGTTCTTGAGGTGGTATCATCCACAGCAGAGAAAAACAAAGTGAAAGCTCATGATAAAATTTAATAAAAATGGTCAAGGAGAAGACAAAATACTACTAAACATGAACTGTAGATTCTTAATGATTTTAATTACAAAAATGGAGAATCATTAGACTAACCTTTCAATTTGTTTTAAGGTCACCCAGAGTCAAAAATAAAATAACAGTAAATGCTAAGCATATAGTAAACTTGTGATCTTTAGAAACAGAGGATAAGAAAGATGCCAACTAGGTTTCCTTTGAAAGTCAATTTAAAAAAATTCTAAGGGAAGTTCCTTTAAAAGCACCACACTGTTTAGTTCCTATATCCTGAACATCACAGCTGCCTATTATAACTAAGTCTGTGTAAGTCATGTTTTCATAAATGTTACATACCAATTAAATTTTTGTAAAATTGTCTAACATTTTCTTGCTGGGTTGTATTTTAAGCTGATAGAATTCTTTTGTAAGTTAGTCTTCAACAGCTCTAAAAACTTAGCTTTAAGATTCCTCTTCCACCTAATCTCTTTATTAAAAAACAAGACTGTAACTCTCTACTTTACCTACCCAATGGTTCTAAAACTTGGGTACATGGATTACCTTGATAGTCCCATCACTATGACATAGATCTGCACTGTTCTACAGGGTAGCCACTGACTACATACGGCTGCTTAAATTTAGAAATAATTAAAAGTAAATAAAATTAAAAACTCAATTCTCAGATGCAGTAGCCCCATTTCAGGTTCTTCATAGCCACAAGTGACTCCAGGCTATGGACACTAGGGATATGGACATTCCGGCCACTGTAGACAGTTCTATTCAATAGCATTGAATACATCATCTTCCCTGAGAAAAATATACAAATCTGCATACAATTTAAGAAAGATTCAGTTCAGTTCAGTCACTCAGTCGTGTCCGACTCTTTGCGACCCCATGAATTGCAGCACGCCAGGCCTCCCTGTCCATCACCAACTCCTGGAGTTTACTCAAACTCATGTCCATCGAGTCGGTGATGCCATCCAACCATCTCATCCTCTGTTATCCCCTTCTCCTCCTGCCCCCAATCCCTCCCAGTATCAGGGTCTTTTCCAATGAGTAAACTCTTCGCATGAGGTGGCCAAAGTATTGGAGCTTCAGCTTCAGCATCAGTCCTTCCAATGAACACCCAGGACTGATCTCCTTTAGGATGGACTGGCTGGATCTCCTTGCAGTCCAAGAGACTCGCAAGAGTCTTCTCCAACACCACAGTTCAAAAGCATCAATTTTTCGGCACTCAGCTCTCCTCACACTCCAAGTCTCACATCCATGCATGACCACTGGAAAAACGACAGCCTTGACCAGATGGACCTTTGTTGGCAAAGTAATGTCTCTGCTTTTTAATATGCTATCTAGGTTGGTCATAACTTTCCTTCCAAGGAGTGTCTTTTAATTTCAGTCACCATCTGCAGTGATTTTGGAGCCCAAAAACATAGAGTCTGACACTGTTTCCACTGTCTCCCCATCTATTTCCCATGAAGTGATGGGACCGGATGCTATGATCTTCATTTTCTGAATGTTGAGCTTTAAGCCAACTTTTTCACTCTCCTCTTTCACTTTCATCAAGAGGCTTTTTAGTTCCTCTTCACGTTCTGCCATAAGGGTGGTGTCATCTGCATACCTGAGGTTATTGATATTTCTCCCAGCAATCTTGATTCCAGCTTGTGCTTCTTCCAGCCCACCGTTTCTCATGATGTATTCTGCATATAACTTAAAAAAGCAGGGTGACAATATACAGCCTTGACATACTCCTTTTCCTATTTGGAACCAGTCTGTCGTTCCATGTCCAGTTCTAACTGTTGCTTCCTGACCTGCACACAGGTTTCTCAAGAGGCAGGTCAGGTGGTCTGGTATGCCCATCTCTTTCAGAATTTTCCACAGTTTATTGTGATCCACACAGTCAAAGGCTTTGGCATAGTCAATAAAGCAGAAGTAGATGTTTTTCTGGAACTCTCTTGCTTTTTTGATAATCCAGCAGATGTTGGCAGTTTGATCTCTGGTTCCTCTGCCTTTTCTAAAACCAGCTTGAACATCACGGTTCACGTATTGCTGAAGCCTGGCTTGGAGAATTTTGAGCATTACTTTACTAGCGTGTGAGATGAGTGCAATTGTGCGGTAGTTTGAGCATTCTTTGGATTGCCTTTCTTAGGGATTGGAATGAAAACTGACCTCTTCCAGTTCTGTGGCCACTGCTGAGTTTTCCAAATTTGCTGGCATATTGAGTGCAGCACTTTCACAGCATCATCTTTCAGGATTTGAAATAGCTCAACTGGAATTCCATCACATCCACTAGCTTTGTTTGTAGTGATGCTTCCTAAGGCCCATTTGACTTCACAGTTCAGGATGTCTGGCTCTAGATGAGTGATCACACCATTGTGATTATCTGGGTCGTGAAGATCTTTTTTGTACAGTTCTGTGTATTCTTGCCACCTCTTCTTAATATCTTCTGCTTCTGTTAGGTCCATACCATTTCTGTCCTTTATTGAACCCATCTGTGCCTGAAATTTTCCCTTGGTATCTCTAATTTTCTTGAAGAGATCTCTAGTCTTTCCCATTCTGTTGTTTTCCTCTATTTCTTTGCATTGATCGCTGAGGAAGGCATTCTCCTCCTGGCTATTCTTTGGAACACTGCATTCAAATGGGAATATCTTTCCTTTTCTCCTTTGCTTTTCGCTTCTCTTCTTTTCACAGCTATTTGTAAGGCCTTCTTAGACAACCGTTTTGCCTTTTTGCATTTCTTTTCCATGGGGATGGTCTTGATCCCTGTCTCCTGTACAATGTCACGAACCTCCGTCCATAGTTCATCAGGCTCTCCATCAGATCTAGTCCCTTAAATCTATTTCTCACTTCCACTGTATAGTCATAAGGGATTTGATTTAGGTCATACCTGAATGGCCTAGTGGTTTTCCCTACTTTCTTCAGTTTAAGTCTGAATTTGGCAATAAGGAGATCATGATTTGACTGTATAGAGCTTCTCCATCTTTGGCTGCAAAGAATATAATCAATCTGATTTCGGTGTCAACCATCTGGTGATGTCCATGTGTAGAGTCTTCTCTTGTGTTGCTGGAAGAGGGTGTTTGCTGTGACCAGTGTGTTCTCTTGGAAAAACTCTATTAGCCTTTGCCCTGCTTCATTCCGTACTCCAAGGCCAAATTTGCCTGTTACTCCAGGTGTATTCTTGACTTCTTACTTTTGCATTCCAGTCCCCTGTAATGAAAAGGACATCTGTTTTGGGTGTTAGTTCTAAAAGGTCTTGTATGTCTTCATAGAACCGTTCAACTTCAGCTCCTTCAGCATTACTGATTGGGGCATAGGCCTGGATTACCGTGATATTGAATGGTTTGCCTTGGAAAAGAACAGAGAGCATTCTGTCGTTTTTGAGACTGCATTCAAGTACTGCATTTCGGACTCTTTTGTTGACCATGATGGCTACTCCATTTCTTTTAAGGGATTCCTGCCCACAGTAGTAGATATACGGTCATCTGAGTTAAATTCACCCATTCCAGTCCATTTTAGTTCGCTGATTCCTAGATTATGACTTGCCTAAACCTATACCTTCCAAATTTAAGCCTCCCTTTAACTAAAAAGAATTTCCTTCTTCCATCCATTTATCTTTCTTAGATTATATTTGATCCAATTTTATTTTCCCATGAGAGGTATTAAGGAAATACTTTTTACATTCACCAATTTACCCCATTCTTCTGAGCTTTGAACTTTCTTGATCCTATCATTCCACTCTAAAATTTGAATGGCAATCTTAACACAACTTCCAGAAAAAAATTTCTAAGAACTTTAGATATCATAGCCCAGACTTCACAAATATATATAAACCCTAGTTATGAAAAGCCTACAATTAAAGATAAGATGTCTGCTCCATCTAGAGTCCATGAGATCTAGGTATAAGCAATTTGAATTTCTAATTCTACTTAGATAAACAAATATGAATTATAACTATTCTTTTAAAGTATTTATCTTCATGTTAAATATATTATTTTCAAACCAATATTGGTTAAAAGTGATAAAAAAGAAAAAGGTAAGTTTATACAATTGCTTTATATTTTTATTTTGTATATTCTTATATTTGAATATAAAAATATATATTTCTAAGAAACATTCCTTTCTAAGATTAAAGAGATTACATTGATCAGTTTCTACTATAAATATTTATAAAAAGTTCACTGTAAAAGAAAATTGTAGTAACAGCTATATAATTTGACTGCAAGGACATACATGAATTAACCAGTTAACATATATATAGATGTGGGTAATACAGTAAGTTGAAACAACTGGATTTTGCTGTGAGTTTTGTCTTAAAAAAATGCTCAAATTATACAGCCAAAAGATATATCCAATAAGCTTTTCATACTGATTAAATTTAAGAAAATCTGGAAGTAAATGGAAAGAAGAAAAAATAGATATTTGGAAATCAGTATTTCTGAAAAATGCTTTCCTTAGGTAAATATAATGTATACTTCTCAATATGGTTAAAAAGGTTTTTTTTAAACTGTCAAAGTTCACTTTGTTGGAAGATATGAATAATGTATCATAAATAAAGTAACATAAAAACCACCCTTAACCTCACTACCAAGAAACATTCATTATTAATATTTTGGTGGTTTTCGTTTTAGTTTTTTTCTCTCTGTACACAGACACATATATAACTGCAAAATTATTTAAGCATGAGGGAAATGTGCATGTATAAATAGTATAAACAATACAGTGTCAGTACTAAAATACATAAATACTAAAGTTAACTTACCTTTTTCTTTAAGATTTCGAAATAGCTTTGATGATCCTTTCCAAACTGGTGGTGTTTCTGATAGCATTTGATTTAATTCCTGTTACATAAAGTATCATTATACTGATTAACAGGTAAGCCACTTATTTATAAAATAGACCAAAAATATTTAAATGCCTATGCAAAAAACATTCTCTGCTTAGAAGACCTCAGATAATGGGTGTATTTATACTACTTTCTCTGTGGTCCATTCAACAGTAAAACACAATATTTGACCAAAAGTGCAAAAGTAAAAATGAGTGATAAAGATGCTACATTAAATTCAATTAGAGCTACCAAAATTTTCAGATAAATGTATTAACTGGAGATATATAGGGCTTCCTAGGTGGCGCCAGTGGTAACGAATCCACCTGCCAACGCAGGAGCTGTAAAAGGTGCAGGTTTGACTGCTGGGTAGGGAAGCTGCCCTGGAGTAGGGAATGGCAATGCACGTCTTGCCTGGAAAATCCCAT
Organism: Cervus canadensis; assembly: GCF_019320065.1. NCBI lineage: Eukaryota > Metazoa > Chordata > Mammalia > Artiodactyla > Cervidae > Cervus > Cervus canadensis. The sequence continues at coordinate 18,646,536 of NC_057416.1, forward strand.
GGACAGAGGAGCCTGGCTGGCTACAGTCCACGGGGTTGCAAAGAGTTGGACACGACTGAGCACCAGCACCACCACATATACATATTATATGTGTGTATATATGATAATCTAATTAAGATAAAACGGTGAATTTAAGTTCTGGGGCCAGTTAGAAAAGGATGGTTCCATGGAAGCCATAAAAAATGGTGTATGCCTAATGCAGGTCAGATAGGATCAGCAGGTTTCACATACTGTCTTTTCTGTAGCCCATTTGGATTTAGGCAATTCTGGGGTTGATGAAGCAACTGGGCAACAGATTATACTGGGAAAGAATGAAGAGTATTTTATAGTTACTTAAAGAATGACATCAGATGAAGTGAGAAAACAGGTTATTGAGTTATTACGGTCACTGTTGCAATTTTTTCCTAATTTTAACCTAAATATTCAGTAAAGAATACACACTCCAATAGCTGATTAGTCAGTTGTTTTTTTTTTTTTAAACCAAGCAGAAGCGGGACTATTTTGGAACATTTAAACATTTGACTCATTGCTCAGATACCAAAACAATCTTTCATTTGTTGTGCTTACTTGTGTTAAGGGCAACTAAGTGAAAATGATAAATAGGTTAATTGTGAAAAATTATTAAAGGATTTGGTGAGATAACTTGAAATAATTTGAAATTTAAAAAAAATTAGTCTGCTAAGTAACACACTGAAAAAAAACAAACAAACACTAGGAAGTGCTTCTTTTCCAGATCTGATTTTTGCTACTCAAAAGTGTGGTTCCCTAAAGGCCCTGGCATCATTACCTTGCCAGACAGCTTGTTAGAAATGCACAATCTCAGATCCCATCCCAGACCTACCGAACCAGAATCTACTTTTAACAAGATCTATGAATGACTTTTATGTACACTCAAGTTTGAGAAGCACTTTAGATCAATCCTTTCCGATGTGTGTGCTAAATCACTTCAGTCGTGTCCAATTCTTTGTGACCCTGTGGACCATAGCCCATGTATATCAAAATGCTGTCCATGGGATTCTCAGGCAAGAATACGGGAGTGGGTTGCTGTGCCCTCCTCCAAGGGATCTTCCCCCCTTTCCCGATGTAGTTGTACCTTAAAAAGCCCTGTGACATTTATAAACTATCTTTCTCATTACAGAGCTGTGTTAGCAGACAAATAGGGAATCTCCGGGATGCCAAAAGCAGGAGAGGTGTTTTTAGGGGATTTGTAGAGGCCCTGAAGTCCATCTGTGAGCCCTTGCTCTCACTTCCGCATGGCAGGTAACAGATGCCACCAGTGCTGAGCACTGCTGACTAGGACAGGAGTGGCACGGAGGTCAGGATTCACAATGACTAATGATGTTTAATGTCTAAGCAACAGTCAATTCATAAAGATTTCTGTTAAAACAGGAGATTAAAAAGTATTTTGAGTACACTTTTTACACTTTCATTTATACTGTCTCTATTATATTGATATTACTTCTCTTTCTCCCTTTTAACTCTTTTCATGTATTAAACTCCATTTCTTCTACTCAGCAAAAATTTAAGACCAAAAATTCAGAGCCACCTTCTATTTGAGTTCCCTCTATGTGCTTAGCATTGGGCTAATACACACTTCATTTAATTCTAAAAATTAATTCTCATTATGCATATATTACTGAGTCTTAAAGAAGATAAGTAACTCACTCAGGATCACACAATTAGTCAATGACTGGCCAGATCCTTACTCACTCTAAGCAGTTTATTTTTGTAATAATTTAGTTCTGTCTGGTCTAGATTATCCAACTGACACACTGATCTTTCATGTCAATTTTAGGGACTTTTAAATTTTATTAAAATTTGTATTTCCACTCAGGCTCGGACTCTCTCTCCCCACTCCCAGTGCCTATCTTAGTCTCTTAAAGGCAGTAGTATTGAAGACAGAGAATTTGATTGGCTTTTGTCCCTGGTTTCTGGGGGCAAGACTCCACATCCTTAGACCACACCAACGTTTATGCTAAGGAGAAGAATCAGGATGGGAGCTGACCTTCAAAAACGCCTTGTGACTCAAGGGTTGGGGGTGTGAGCTAGCCTGACCTTTGGGGAGGGGGGGGGGAGAAGGAACGGAGATTGAATTCATTTGTGTGGTCAATGATTTGGTCAATCACAGCTATGCAATGAAACTCCCAATAAAAGCTCTGGACACCAAGCTCAACAGAGCTTTCAGGTTTGTAAACACATGGGTCTTCCTAGGATGGGGCCATACCCTGATCCCTCAGAGAGAGGGCACAGAAGCTGTGTTCAGAACCCTACTATACCTTGCTGCATGTGTCTATTTGGCTGGCCTTGATTTGTTCCCTTATAATGATAATTATAAATTGGAAATCTAAGTGTAGAATGTTTCTCAGTTCTATGAGTCTGTCTAACAAATTATTAAACTTGAGGGAAGTTGTGGGAACTATCTGAATTTGTAGCACTTGGTCAGAAGTGTGGGTGGTCTGGGATCCCTTGAAATGCAGCTGGCATCTGAAATGAGGGCAATCTTTTGGGGGATTGGGTCTTTAAATCTGTGGGGTCTGATGCTAACTCTGGATGGTCAGTATCAGAATGAAACTGCAGTACTGCAAGTAGGGACTAAATAAATATTTGCTGGATTGAATTCATTTACCTAGAATTATAGATGCCTTTTAAAGGATTTACACAATTTTCCTGAGTACAATTTTTTAAAGTAAATACTTAATATATATGTTATAGGAAAATTAGGAAGTGCAAAAAATAAAAACAGATTGTGATCCAGGGATTAACCACAATTAAAATTTTTATTTAATCTGACTTTAATTTCATTCTTTATTTTTGTCATTCTTGTTCTAAATATTGAATAATTTTCTATGTAAACTTTTGTAACTTACTCTTTGCACTTAATATATCATGATCATATTTTCCTGCCAAACATTCTTCATTTTCATTTTAATGGGTACACAGCAGTTCTGAAATGTAACTCTTTATATTCTTAAAAACTGTGAACCCAGAAGAGAGATTGCTTATGCGAATTATATTTAATGCGTGTGGAAATAGAAATGATACTTTTCTTACTGGTCACACCCCATAGCTTGTGGAATCTTAGTTTCCTGACCAGGGATTGAACCTGTGACCTCAGCAATGAAAGTGCTGAGTCCTAACCACATTGGTGGTTTAGACACTAAGTCATGTCCATCTCTTTGTGACCCCATGGATTTAGCCTGCCAGGCTCATCTGTCCATTGGATTTCCCAGGCAAGAATATCAGAGTGGGTTGCCATTTCCTCCTCCAGGAAATCTTCCTGACCCAGGGATCAAACCCAGGTCTCCTGCACTGCAGGTGGGTTCTTTACCAACTGAGCCCCCAAGAAGCCCCCTAACCACTGTGCCACCAGGGAATTCCCAAGAAATGATATATTTTTAAAACACAAAAATACATAAGCACATATTCTATTATCTCTCAGAGTGATGATGTCATCACTCATCAGGAAGCCTCTGGGAAACTCCATTGTACCCTTGTGAGAGAATGAGAGTAACAGAACAAGCAACTTCTCAGTATTATTATGAAAATAGTCTTGACTTTATGGATGCCCCCAAAAGGTCTTTGCATGTTAAGAAAAATCAGTTTATATTACTTTGCAATGTGCTGTTTTATTCAACCCTATGTTTTTTAGGCCTATTCATGTTGATAAACATAGGTCTTATGTATTACTCATTTTAGCTCCTTTGTCTTTCATATGCCTACTTCACATTCTTTTATTAATCTTCTACTAATTAACATTTATATTGTTTCTAATTTTTTCAGGACTCCTGGTATAAGTATGCAAATGTTTCTCTTATAAACATATCTAGAAGTAGAATTTCTGATACGCATAAGATATTGCCAAATTTCTCTCAAAAGAGAAAATACCAACTTACATTCTCACCTGGTTCCTCCTTTCTATCCTTGATAATTACTGGTATTGTTAGATTTCTGGAAGCTGACTACCTGATGGGTGTAAAACAGTATCATATAATTGGTTTAATTTGCATATCCCTGATTACTAGTGAGATTTGCATATCCCTGGTTACATACATTTATTGGCCTCTCTGGCTATGTTCATCCATTATTTTCTTATTGATTATCTTTCTTATATTGATTTACAGGAGTTCTATATAAGATACTTAGCCTTTTCTGTTAATAGGTTGCAAGCATATTCTCCCACATGTCATACCTCTTTTAAGATTGTTGACATTGTCTTTTGTGTGCCAAAATTTTCAATATTTAATTTAGCAAAATTTGCCAATAATCTCCGTTGAGTTTAGCTTTATGTATATTTATATATGTACATATCACAATGTATGTATGCATCATAAATATATATACACACATATATATACACATTTAATTGTGTGCATGAATATGTATACCAAGAGCTTTAACTTACCTGTTTGGAAAGTGACTTCCATGTTTTAGCAACTATAAAAAACAAACATAAAAAAGTGGATAATAAATACTTCATGTAATGTATACAAAAATCTAGTAACCATCTACATCATAACTCATGACACTGACTTTTATATCTAAAAGGCAAAGTTTTTTTTAACCTTAAGATGTGGACCTGTGTAAGTTATACATTTGTATTTGTCTCATGTACTATAAACTATTCATAATAAATAATATCAGTGGAGTAGAAAACATATTTTCCATAATCATCATCTCACTTTGGGGATTTCTGAATTTACAAAGTAAATTAACTTACCCCAAGTTAAATGTCCTAGGGCTAAAAACACAAATAATGATATTCATTAAATGTTGTTAGATGATGTTAGAATATAAAATAATAGAGAAATTATAATTTTAAGGTGTTACCCGTGATCTCTGCTGTGTTAGTATCTCGGATTATAATTTGAAGGTTGGGTTTCTCTACAGTGAATGGGAAGGACAGGGCAAAGATAAAAAGAGATGAAGGAGAGAACAGGCGATGTTCTAGGAAGACTTGGCCTGTTTTCCACTCTTCTCTGAGAATGTTACAGTTGAATAAAATACCAGAGGTCATTTTCTCTTTCTGATTTCTCACATCCCTGAAGACCTCAAACACTATACATCTCATAGTATTAAAACAAGTGCAGTCAACAGTGCTGTTTCTTTGCTCAGATTTGAATACTGTGACTATACAATGCCTGTCCAAGAATTATCTCCAGGTCTGGATGTGATTAAGCCCTATAATACAGCTGTATTCAATTTAGTTCAGTTCAGTTGCTCAGTCGTGTCCGACTCTTTGCAACCCCATGAATTGCAGCACGCCAGGCCTCCCTGTCCATCACCAACTCCCGGAGTTTACTCAAACTCATGTCCATCGAGTTGGTGATGCCATCCAGCCATCTCATCCTCTGTCGTCCCCTTCTCCTCCTGCCCCTGATCCCTCCTAGCATCAGGGTCTTTTCAAATGAGTCAACTCTTCGCATGAGATGGCAAAAGTATTGGAATTTCAGCTTCAGCGTCAGTCCTTCCAATGAACACCCAGGGCTGATCTCCTTTAGGATGGACTGGTTGCATCTTCTTGCAGTCCAAGGGACTCTCAAGAGTCTTCTCCAACACCACAGTTCAAAACCATCAATTTTTCAGCGCTCAGCTTTCTTCACACTCCAACTCTCACATCCATACATGACCACTGGAAAAACCATAGCCTTGACTAGATGGACCTTTGTTGGCAAAGTAATATCTCTGCTTTTTAATACGCTATCTAGGTTGGTCATAACTTTCCTTCCAAGGAGTAAGTGTCTTTTAATTTCATGGCTGCAGTCACCATCTGCAGTGATTTTGGAGCCCAAAAAAATAAAGTCTGACACTGTTTCCACTGTCTCCCCATCTATTTCCCATGAAATGATGGGACCAGATGCCATGATCTTAGTTTTCTGAATGTTGAGCTTAGTAAATATTAACTATTTCAGCTACAGCACAATAATGACAAGCAATAATTTTTCTCCATGGTCATGTGGGTTTTTCTATATAATTAACCATTGTTAATGTAAATAATATATCAAATTCAAGATTATAAGATAGATATTTCTTGCTATGCAATTTTCTCTTTTAAGCAATGTAATAAGTCATTTTAAGATCACGAGGGAAGAACTATATTCTAAAATTTAGCAAACTGATTTCTATGAAGATAGTTTTCTTCTCTATGTAGTAACAACATCCTTTCTTTACCTGAGATAGTTAATATGGAACCCTGTAATCAAGTGATTAAAATCACAGGTCTATAAGGTAGACTTCAGCATTTAACCTTAATTATAATACTTTATACATTCATTTGATAGACATCTTCCTTTATATAGTGAACATAACAATGCAAATAATTTTATTATTCTGTTGCTTTTGAAATATAGCAGTAAAAAAGGAAGAAAAATAAATGGTACAAAAGTACATGCATATGCTCTTATGCAATGTTCAGAAGGCATTTATCAAAGAGGAAGTTAGACACTCTTGAGTTTTGTAGGGTTTATGAGATTTCCAGGGTAAATTATTCACAAAAGACATATTCATTCTGCCGGATATGTCACCATGTTCAGTATTACTGACTTTTTTAAAAATAAAACTAAAGAGCCTTTAAGATTGTTCTTCAAAGGATTTTCTGATTTTCTAAATTCTTTATTTCAAATGAAGTTACTGCATACATAAGGTAAAGAGAGACTTCATTCTTTTGGATATATTTTATTTCTTGGGCTATAGGTTCATTATATTTTTAATACATTTATGTAAGTCTGAACTTTTTAAACAATAAATTCTTTAAAATTAAAAAATACTTGAAGCTACATGAAAATAATTACTTATTTTAGTTCTAGATGGAAAATTTACCTTTTAGGTTCTTTTAAGTAGGTAAAATAAGAAATTTTCTTGACTTCAAACACAAAGTTATAATCAGTGATCTGATGTATATCTCAATTAACATTTATTTGAATTACAATTATTAAGCAAATGTTTACATGGCATAGCATTTTCCTGTTGATATTGCCATAAAGTTACGGATTTTAAAAAATAATGGTTCTGAATTCAAGTGATAATGATGATGATAACATTGTCACCTAGCAAAGCTTATTCAGTGCCTACTGTATACTGGTATTACACTAAACATAAGTGATATCATTCATCCTCAAAAAACCTCCCAAGACTTTTTGTTACTTTCATTTTTATAAATGAAGAAACAGAAGACTAAATAATTTACTCAGGTTCTCAAAGCTCATAAAAATTGCCAAGGTCTAAATACAAGTTTGTCTAATTTTAATATGCTACTTTGGTATATATATGATTTAATATTCTGTCTCTGAAGCATATTTTCTTTTTTGAGGTAAATATTTCTTTTTAAAGCCCTATACTTTAAAAAAAGGTTTTTGCAAATATCTTGATCTTCACAGTTATCATTTTTAATTACATCTTAGAAGTACTGATTAGATATTAACTGAAGTTGACAGAGAAGGAAAAATATCGTATGACATATGACATGTCTTATATGTGGAATCTAAAAAGAAATGATACAAATGAACTACTTACAAAATAAAAAGAGAGTCACAGACTTAGGGAATGAACTTATGGTTGCCAATACACACTGTTGTTCTGTTTAAAATGGATAACCAACAAGGTCCTATGTGTTGCACATGGAACTCTGTTCAATGTTATATGTCAGCCTGGATGGGAGGGGAGTTTGGGGGAGAATGGATACATGTCTATGTATGGCTGAGGCCCTTTACTGTCCACCCCATCACAGCATTGTGAATCGGTTATACCCCAATACAAAATACAAAATTAATTAATTAATTAAATTAAAAAAATAAACTGATGTTAATTTGAGTTTCTTGCTTAAAGAAAACAACTGACAGTATTTGTTGTCAATAATAACATCTGAGACTTCAAGTGAAAATTAAAATTTTGGAAAGCTTGTATACACCATGCATCTGACAGCTTTCCAACAAGCAAAGACTTTTCTGATTAGATTCTGATGGTATTAGTGAGTGTGATTTTTAAAAAATATTGTACAATGAAATATGGCAACATTTGACAGATCGGTGTAATTTAATGAACCAATATTTTCCAGCTGATAGTACAAAATTATATCAATATAAAGCAAAATGAGCCATTCAAAAATGCAATGTAGGTCAATGGATTTTAACAAAACAGATGACAAAAATTCAGAGTCCACATTGCAAGTAAACTTTAAGAAACTACCAGCAGCCAAGTATTGATATAATACCAAAGAAGAATATCTATGATTATTTGAAAAGGCTTTTGTAATACCCTTCCCTTTTCCTCCTTCTGTATCTGTTAGGCAGATTTTGTCCATATGTCAATACTTTCTGAAAACAAACACTGCAACAAATTGAACACAAAGGCAGATATGAGAATCCAGATGTCTTCTATTAAGTCAGACATTACAGTGATTTTGTAAGAAAGTATATAATGCCAAAAAGTTTGAGAACCACTGCCCTAACACATGGAAGGGTGAGAAACAATCAGTCTACATTTACACTGCAGGAGCCATGACAATATTCAGAAGAGATACAGGAAGAATTCTTGTCCAAGTCTAACTGCAAAATCAGTCCTCCACGTTTTTCTGTCCAGGCTGGATATAAGAACTGATTTGGCAGAATAAGAACCTTTATCAAGAATATTAAAAATAAGGTGGGTGTTTATTCTGATGTACTGAGAAAGAGGGAACAAATGAAAATTTCTGAAAAGAGAAAAGATACCAGTAGGGGTTTATAAGAAGTATTAGTCTGGTAACATCGTATCTTTTGATACACAGTATCAAAACATCAAAGCATAGTATTGTTTGAAGTACCACATTACTTGGTTAGTTGTTTCGAAAAACTTACACTGCTCCACAATTTTAAAAAATAGAGATAAGAAAAAATGTTATATGTTGAGATAAACTTGAGAAATATACTTACTTTTGGGCTCGTCTGTTGTAACAGCCAAAATAAAATCATACGGAGTCATGAACAACTGCCCTTCACATTCTATAGAAGCAAACAAACGAAATCGCCTTTCCCGAGATGTAGCATAGAGGTCCAGGTCTTCGACTTCCGTTCTGCCAACAGCAACCTGAAGTTAAGAAAGCAAATTAAGTCTGGACTGTGTGAAGTGACACCTCCTTCTAGAAGATACATGTCTTCAATTATGTTGATAGGGAATTAACAGAGCAAAAGAAAAAAGGTGAAAATACATAACCATAAACAAATATCCACATGAATAAAATGAATTAATGTTCAAAGGATCCTACTATGATTATCATTCAGATTCTGAAGACTTTACACTGGCTCTTTGAAGGACTTGTGATTTCTTTCTTTAGCTTCAGTCTCGGAGAACATTAAATTTCTGAGCTAGTAGTTTCTTCAGAAGGAACACCAACACTTGCTGAATGCCTACTATGTACTCTCTATATAGGCCTACTTATTTAATTAGAACTCTTTTTACTGTAGTCTATTAATTTTCTAAAAGAAGAAAAGGAAACCCTGATAGGCTGTTCTTGGCAACCATTAAGGAAACCATTTAGTGGTAGAGTTTAGATTTGTGCTGAAGTTGCTAACTCTAGATCACTATGGTAGAGTTACCACCAATGATCACTCTGAATTCTACCCAAGGTTAAGATAAGCAGAATGAGGAGTGTGTATGGGGAGAAGGGAATCTCTTTTGTTTTCCTTAATTTTAAAATCTTTCCTTGTAGATAAATAATTTCTATTTATTTTCTTTGAACTGTAACAAAATTTTTAATGCTTTTTTTCCTGATTCCAAAAGCAATGCATAGTTACTGTATATAATTCAGAAGACAGAATTGAAAAACTTATAGATATAATTGTTTATGGTTTTTTTGACAAAAAATCAGGGTTATACTATACTGTCTGGTTATCTGATTCTTTTTACTAATTAATATATCATTTTTCCATGTGACTAAATAGTCCAGTAGACCATTTTTAGTAACTATGCAATATTTCATAGTAAATGTTTGTTGCTTAAATTAATTAATTAATTAATTCCACATGGTTGAATATTTAGGTAATTCATAGTATTTCACTACTATAAAACAATGTTATTAATATAATGGCCAGCCTTGAAAATATTTAGATATATCTATAAATAGTTCCTTGGGATTAATTCCTGGGAGTAAACTTGATTGGTCAAACACAGTCATTTCATACACATTATCAAGATGCTTCCAGGAAGCTTATGGCAATTTACATGGTTAATAACAATAAAAAATTATACCTTTGAACATTTCACACAAAACATTTTATATCAGAAAAAATTCTTATTTAGGATGACAAACTTAATCTCCTTATTGCCTCTTCTAAGTCATTATGCAAACTGTGTACAAACTTAAAATTATTTAAACATCTACTATTTTGAGAAGTTGTATCAAAACAGACCATAAGAACTTTCAGTAAGAAAACTACATTTTATATTTCTAAGTTACACCTTATTAAATGAAAAGCCAGGCAAATTATTAATCTTTTTTCTACTACTCTGAAGACTAAGACTTTTTAAAACATAATGGAAATAGTCAAATAAAATTTTTTTTGATGCCTTTTTTAAATGGCTTGTATAACAGGTAGAATCTAGTCTCAGCTCTTAAAGAATACATGATCTACATAGGTGGACAAAACGCTAGCTGGAGGGACAAAAGGTACAAACATGGAAAAGAGTAACTCAGAGTAAGAGAAGAAAAGCACAATAGACTGAGGTTATTAAGAAGGCTTTAAGAAGACTTCCCTAGTGGCTAGGACGGTAAAGAGTCTGCCTGCATTGTGGGAGACCAGGATTTGATCCCTGAGTTGGGAAGATCGCATGGAGAGCACAGCAACCCACTCCAGTACTCTTGCCTGGAGAATCCCACGGACAGAGGAGCCTGGCAGGCTATAGTCTATGGGGTCGCAAGAGTAGGACACGACTGAGCAACTAAGCGCACATGGGTACATGGGTAAGGAGTCACTCAATCACTCAAGGTCAATAATGAGCAATAATTTCCCTGAATGCTCCTCAGGGATCCATCTACCGTCTTAAGTCCCTTCTACACCTATATCTCAGGGGCTTTCTCTTCCTCGCTGGGCAGGGAAACCAATCTTGTCTGTGACCATAGTTTACTCTCCTGTTTTCTTCTTGCTAAGCCATTTCCTTGGGCCAAGGTGGCCCCCGTCAACCATGACTCATCTCCAGTGAATTTCCTGGAGGACCACTTGATGTGGGGCACTCACTGCTTCTGCACCATAATCTGAAGTCATGCTTCACTCCAACACCCGGAACCACAATTTTTGCCTATTTCCTGTGACCTAATATGCACTTTATGTGTGACTTCTGCCCTTACCTGCTACCATTACTGCTCACGGGGTGCCTGTTGCTTTCTCATCAAACTATCCCTCCTTAGGCCTGGTCCCAGCACACCAAGCCTGCTTGATTGCTGCAGCTGGCAATTTGATCTACCTATGAACTAGTGCTGACGACTCCTCCTTTTCCTTAACTTCTACCAACAATCAATTAACAAAGCCTGTTGTTCTCCCTCTAATTTCTCACATCCACCCACTGCTGCACCTTTGTTTAAGCAATCACTCCTGCTGCTGCTGCTAAGTCACTTCAGTCGTGTCCGACTCTGTGCGACCCCGTAGACGGCAGCCCACCAGGCTCTGCTGTCCCTGGGATTCTCCAGGCAAGAACACTGGAGTGGGTTGCCATTTCCTTCTTCAATGCACAAAAGTGAAAAGTGAAAAGTGAAGTCGTGTCCGACTCTTCGCGAGCCCATGGACTGCAGCCTACCAGGTTCCTCCATCCATGGGATTTTCCAGGCAAGAGTGCTGGAGTGGGTGACATTGCCTTCTCTGAAGCAATCACTACTTTCCTAAGATTTTAGTCATGGCCTGTGGTTTTCGCCTCTTTTCCATCCTATGTTGAAAGAAAGAAAAAAAACACACAGAACTGTGGAACAATTTGTATTCTTTAAACACAAGAAACAGTTTCAGAAGAAATCTGAGTTAAACGTTTTCATTAAAACATCACTGTATGTATGAGTTCTACCTCTTGTTGCCTTAGCAAAAGTACCTGTCATTTTTTATAATGGCACTAGGTGCCTACTGGTCTATTTATCACCTTAAAAGAAGGTGTGGGGAGGAGTTTGGAAATGGTTTGTGCCCCTAGACAAATACACATATTTATAAATATATATTTACATCCCTAACAGGGCTATATATATATACACATATATTTGGTATACATATATATATGGCATATATATATATATATATCCTAAAGGGGGAGAATATGATTTACATATAAAAAAGATAACCAGAGCCTGAGTGCTTAAAAGGGCCTCCAGCTACTGCAGTTGTGTAGGTTCCTCCATCACCTCTGCTCAATTTAGTGTGATAAATCACATGGTGTAAATATACACATTGTTGTTCAGTCACTAAGTTGTGTCCAACTCTGCCACCCCATGGACTGCAGTACGACAGGGTTCCCTGTCCTTCACCATCTCCTGGAGCTTGCTCCAAACTCATGTCCATTGAGTCGGTGATGCCATCCAACCATCTCATCCTCTGCCTCCCCCTTCTCCTCCTGCCCTCAATCTTTCCAAGCATCAGGATCTTTTCCAATGAGTCACTTCTTGGCATCAGGTGGCCAAAGTATTAGAGTTTCAGCTTCAGCATCAGTCCTTCCAATGAATATTCAGAGTTGATTTCCTCTAGGATTGCCTGGTTGGATCTCCTTGCAGTCCAAGGGACTCTCAAGAGTCTTCTCCAACACCACAATTTAAAAGCAACAATTATTTGTCATTCAGCCTTCCTTATGGTCCAACTCTCACATCTGTACATGACTACTGGAAAAACCACAGCTTTGACTAGATGGACCTTTGATGGCAAAGTGATGTCTCTGCTTTTTAATACTCTGTCTAGGTTTGTCATAGCTTTTCTTCCAAAGAGCAAATGTCTTTTAATTTCATGGCTGCAGTCACCATCTGCAGTGATTTTGGAGCCCAATAAAATAAAATCTGTCACTGTTTTCACTTTTTCCCCATCTTTTTGCCGTGAAGTTGGCACTGCTCAAATGAACCACAGATTGGTAGTAAGTAAAAGACAATTTTCTCATGCGATCACAGTAAACCGGCCTGATCCTAGAGCATTCTAGTTATCATTAGCTGGTAGGACTGGGCTCATCTGGCTGGAGGATCTGATGGGACAGAGAGCAAAACAGAAAATCAATACTTGGGTCGGTTTTTATACTTTCTGTTCACTTCCACTGACTGATTTGTCTCTTCATACTCAAGTACCATAATGCTTTAATTGCTATAGCTTTTGATTATGTTTTTGACTTTAGGTAAAGCAAAGCTCCATATGACTGTCAATCTTTTAAAAATATTTTTGCTGACTGCTATGCAATTTCTTCTTCTATGTGAGCTTTGAAATTAATCTATCAGGTTCTATTTTTAAAATTCCATCGATACTTTGGGAGTACACTGAGTTTTGGTGCAATTTAGGATGACTTGACTATAACAAAAAAGAAGCAGATTCACAGATACAGGGAACAAACTAGTGGTTACCAGTGGGGAGAGAGAGGGAAGGCACAGTATAGAGGCGGTGGAGTGTGAGATACAAACTCTTGGATGTAAGATAAGTTACAAGGATGCACAATACAATACAACATAGGGAATACAGCCAATATTTTGCTATAACAGTAAATGGAGTGTAACCTTTAAAAATTGTATAAAAAATTTAAATTTTTTTTCAAAATTGCCTTTTCATTTTACAGCTGCTAGGAAATTGCATTTTACACTTTTTATGAAATTATTTCATGGGATTTGCTTAACATTCTCTTCAAGTTTGCTGAAAATGTTTAGGGAATCTTCTTTCTAGCTCTAAAAAAACATGCTATCTTTTATTTTACTGAGAAATTGTAAAACATTCTACATTCGAGTTCTACAATCTCAGTGTTGTTACTTACAAAAATAGAATGTATACATGTGTATATATATATATGCGGAAATAAAATTTTCAAACATACCTGTAAAATAAGTCATAATTTAGTCATAAAAATAAATAACGATCATTTTCAGGTAACTGTGGATCCTCTAAGTCATGCCAACATAAGACAAGTAGTTTAAGAAATGGTAGAAATGATAAAAGTTACATTTTAAAATTACCTCAATTTCCCAAAAGAAATTAAAAAATACTGTGTCAATGCAATTATTTTCTCTGGAATTTCCAAGCTCAGACCTTTGCAACTAGTACTTGGATGTTACTTCTTAAGGTACTGAAATGAGGGCCTTCAGGCCACATCATTATCCTTCCTGTGAATAACAGAAAGCAAAGGTTCACTGCCAAGGCACCGGCTCATGTTACTTCAGGTCAGCAATTCGAAAATTTACTCTGTAGTAAGGTCTGGTTTTCCCAGGGAGGCAAGATTAAATGCCAGATAAAGGATTCACTACTTAACAATTAGAGAAAATGATGCCTACAAGCTGATAATACCCTAAAGAGGTAACTTGAAACAATTATATCAATTATCTAAACACCACATAATGCATTACCTTTTAGCAGCTGAGAAAAGGAGACCCGAGAACAAAGGATGGAAGAAGGAAAAATAAAAACCATTTGTACTGAGCAAAATTATTTCAATTACTCATGCTTAGTAGTTTATTTTTTAAATGTTTTATTAAATAGAATCACTACTAATTTTTTAAAGTAAACAATGTTTAAAGCATGCATTTGACTTCATATAGGATGCTGATCATTCGGTTGAGGCCCTACCTGATATTGGCAACTGTAGCAACATTTTTATAAAACATTAAAGAGCAAATACCATTTGAATTTAGATCTTTATTTTATATTTTCTGGGCAAGAATCTTATGAGATGCGCATGAGATTCTATTCACGTTTATTTTTATTCTAGCTAAAAAGATGTTCATGGAAGTACTACATTTGGCTTTCTCAAATGGCTTCAGGCTGATTTAAAAGCTTCTAAGAAGATAAAAGGGGTAACATTTTCTTTGCTTGTTGGGTGGTCGAAAGGTTAAACATCAAAATTCTCAGTGTGGGAAAATCCCAAAGTCCTCTAAGAGAAATCTTTTGCTGCTTGGTAAACGTGTCCATTTGGAAATACACACAACTGAAGATCAATCAAGAAGCACTTCCCTGGCAGAGATCACATTGGGAAAAAAAAGTAACTGACCACTTATTTTAAAGTTTCCACTTGCTCTGTTACGTTAGCTTATATATTACAGGATTCTTTACAAGTTTACAAAGTACCTGCGTATATATCATCTCATCATTTGATAGGACGGTAGGTGAACGTATCTCTGAGGCGGCAGTAGTCACGCTAGTTTGATACATACATCTCGCCTCTTCCCGCTCTTCTAGAGCCTGCTCCAGCAGGGGCCCCCCCTGCCTTTCCTGCTTCACTGTTTCCCCTCTTCCATGCCCATAGAGTGCTTCCCTTCAGCGCACACACATTTCTCCCATCTTGGAAGCTTTCCGGCCCACCTCTCCATCCAGCTTGTCACACTGGGTTTCCTGTTTCAGCAAGTTCTCCCCTTCACCACTCCGCTAACGCTGCTTGTCAAGGTCACTGATGACCTCCATGTTGCTAAATCCAGAGGTCAATTCTCAGTCTTCATCTTACAGCGTCTGACCCAGTTGATAACTCTCTTTTCCTTGCAATAATTTTTCCTGTCCAAGTCCACCCATTCCTCATCTCCCTCCTATTACCCAGGCAGTTCCTTCTTGGTACTTTTGTTG
This sequence comes from Cervus canadensis, assembly GCF_019320065.1. Taxonomy (NCBI): domain Eukaryota; kingdom Metazoa; phylum Chordata; class Mammalia; order Artiodactyla; family Cervidae; genus Cervus; species Cervus canadensis. The sequence continues at coordinate 18,662,267 of NC_057416.1, forward strand.
ATACTGCCCTAGGCCAGTCCTTGGACTTCCTCTCTTTGAATCTATACTCACCTCCTTAATCATCTCATCTAGCCTTTACAGATTATAAATATACTGACAAATCCAAAATTTCCATCTCCAGCCTTCTGTGATAATATAAATTCCATGAAGGCAGGAATTTTTGCCTGAGTGGTATACTTCTGCTTCCCCAGTGCCTAGAAGAGTCTCTGGCTTGGAGCAAGCTCTCAAATATTTGTTGAATAAATGAATGAATGAATATGGTTATAAAACTTACTGTAATTGGTAAATAAGGATTCCCTTAAAAATTAAAACATAATATTAAAAAACCAATAATTACCTGGTGCTAACAGTGTAGCTGACCTCAGAAAATGTGGAATGGGGAAGGTGATACAGAAAAACATGTTCAATGATGTGTCTTTTTTTGGAATGGTAAATTTTCTGATACTAATTTATATCAAATTGCAGGTGTATATATTAAAATATACACAGTTTGTTAAAGTGATATGTAACCACTTGGAGACTAGAAATAGGATGTATAACTTTCAAACCACCAGAGGAAGAGAAAAGATAAAGGAAGAAAAGACCAATCTAACACCAGGTGATAAGGGGAAAGAGAGAATAACACATACACATAATACAGCAAAAACACATGCAAACATGTCTACAATTATAATAAAAAAAAGATTGGGTTAAACTCCCCCATTAAAATGAGCAATTCTCATATTGTGTTTCTTAAAAAAACTATTAAATGTTCCTTACAGGAGTAAAACATTACCAAGAGTGTTTGAAAAAACATAGAATTAAGAACCAAAAGCGGTAAATGGGACAAAGAAAGATTCACCAAGAAGGTACCACACACATGAACAAAACAGCTTAAAATTATATGGTGAAAAAACTGTTAAAAGAATGCAATCTGATCAACTCACAATCATGGCTGAGATATCAACACTTCTTTACTAGAAATGGATAGGTCAAGTGGAGAAACAAGAAAAAGGATCTGAGTAACAAAACAAAGAAGGTGCTCATTAACTTTGATTTTAGTAAACAGAGAATATATAAACTGTTTATTAGTCATCATGAAAACATCAATAAGATAAAACTGTGAAAGTTATATAGGTTTAATGAAATATTCATACAGTAGAGCATTATACAGGAATGGAAATGAACTAGGAGTACATGTGTCAAGATGGATAAACTTCTTAAACATTAGCTTAAAGGACTAATTATAAAAAGGTAGGTACTGTTTACATAAAATGTTTTAGTTGCAAAATAAGTGTATACTATTCAGAGATACATCCATTTGCAATAAAACTATGAAAACTTATGGGAATGCTAAAATGGCTATCTCTGTGGGGAAGAGAGGATCGTGACAAGAGAAGGTACATATGCTGGTAGTTTATTCTGTAAACTGCTAGTACATACACAGCTAATATGCACTATAGTATTACTGTCTATTTAAAAGTTGGATATGTTCCATTTTAAAAAACAAATTCTTTCAAGGGTTATTCCCTGATGCATATGGGAAAATGCTAAAAGACTAAAAGGAAAAAGGCCACTTTAGAAAATTTAAGATACGCTGTTATGTAAACAATGATTGGATTAAAAAAAGAAATAAAAACTGAGACTATAAGCTTTTTGAAAATAAATGACACTTAGGAATTTACAAAGAGCCCCCTGTATAATTTGGTCAATGCCATTATTGACATAAAAAAATTCATCTATGCATTTACTATAAGAATAATTAAGAATTTAAAATAAATGAACTAAGTATTTATTTACATAGAAGCTAAAAAACAGGATAAGAACTCAAGAAGTTAAAAAAGAAGATAAGATAAATTTGATGAAAATAGAAGGGAATAGATGATAAAGATAAAAGAAATAAACTCCCCCAATGAAACAGTAAACACAAAAAGTGGCATTTGAAAAGACGTAATAAAACACAAACCTCTATCAAGTCTGATTTTTAAAAAGAACTGAAAATGGAATAAACATTAAACTTGAATTATGACACATCCACAGTTTGGAAGAGCATCCAAATATAAGAAGAAGAGACCTATAATATATTGATCTCTCAGTATAATATCAGTTTAAAAGGCAAGAACAATATGTACAGTATGGTCACATTTGTGCTAAAAAGGAAATGATATGTGTTTAGTTTACAGGCCTGTGAAATACATTTTTAAAAGCACTGAGGGCAGAAAAGCATTTGTGACCTATGAAGTAGAAACAGGATTTAATAGTTTGGCATATCCTAAAAATCAGTCAATAAAAAATAAAAGTTGGCAAAGGATATTAATATGCAATCCCCAGGAAACTATAAACAAACAAAAAATTCTCCACCTCACTAATAACTAGAGAAGTGGAAATTATAACAATCATGGTGAATCATTTTTCATACTCAAACTGGGAAAACAGTTAAATTTGACAAAGTGAAAGGGGACACTGGAAGCCCATTATTTATTGCTGGCAAAAGTATATTTTAGTATAACCATTTTGAAGAACAACTTGATAGAATCTATTAAAATATAACAGCTATGGACCCAGCAACTTAACATTTGCATCTACAAAGAACCCTGGATACTCACTATAGCACAGTTAACAGTGAAAAAATAGAAACAATCAAAATTCCCATCAGTAGAACAATGGTTAAATAAACAATGGCACATCACTGGAGTGGTCTGTGGTCATTTGAAAAGGATTCGATTTGGTAGGCCTAGGGGTGGTTTTATGGTAAGAGCCACAAGACACATAGCAGAGTGAGAAAAAGCAAGTTACAGAAGAGTGGGTAAAAAAATAAAAAGATAAAATCAAAAAAAGCTCATTCTTAAAAGAAACATAAATCATTTATATATGACATATATTATAGATACATACACATATACGCACTCATACATAGACATATTCTTATAGAAAGAAAAATTGTGGAGTGGTGTATTATTTTTAAAAAAGCAAACAGAACATATATTAGCTCCAAAAGAATTAGCTTAGTCCAGCATCTAGGGAGGACTTAGTCAGGGCCACACAGGCAGGAAATGAGTCTGAGATCAAAACTCAGGTGTTAGGACACCCAACTGAGTGTTCCTCCACATTACACAACTTAGTACACTGAAATACAAGGGCACAGATTTTACAATCCTCCAGGCCTATGTTCTAATGCCAGTTTCAACACTTCCTAATTAGGTAAACGTGGGAAAAAGAGATTTCTAAACTTAAGCATTTTCACTGTAAAATGGACAAATTAAGACTAACTCTGCTGGCTTCCCTGGTGGCTCAGTCAGTAAAAAGTCCATCTGCAATGCAGGAGACCCAGGTTCAATCCCTGGATTGGGAAGATTCCCTGGAGAAGGAAATGGCAACCCACTCCAGTATTCTTGACTGAAGAATATCGTGGACAGAGGAGCTTGGCGGGCTACAGTCCATGGGGTAGCAAAGAATCAGACATGACTGAGCGACGAAACAGCAAACATTAACCACAAAGTGTAAACATTACATGAAAATTAAATGAGGACACTTCCATCTCCTCTGGTCAATAAAATCAGTTTATGAAGAGTATCCTGTTAATCAGCAGGGTCCAGAAATAGCCGTTGACACCTCAGCTCCACACATATATTTGCCATCTCGGTACCTTCCTGTCACTGTAAGTTGGGAGTCCTCTAAATACGTCCATGGTGACCAAACAATTCCAATTGCCTGACATTTCCTTGTGCTCCCATCTGCTTCATGTGCTATGACCTTTCTCTCAATCATCCTGACTCAGCTCCAAACATCTAGATTATGCAATATGTGCATATTGCATATGTGGTATTTATGCAACACCACATATTCTACTGATTTCTTGAGAGTGACAGCTGACCCTCAATGACAAAACCTCTGGCTATGCAGAGAGCCATTGTCTTTGGAGCCTGATTACATAATCACTCTAGTTTTTCTAGATTACAGCTGAAAGAAACAAACACACTATACCATTAATAGTCGGCTATTTTTCCTTAAATAAGTCACCTTGAACTTACCTGCAGCTACAACAAAATAGCAGAGATTGGATGGCTTAGTGACAGAATTTATTTTGTCACAGTCCTGGAAGCCAGAAGTCCAAGATCAAGGTGCCAGGACAGACGTGGTATGATCTCTCTCTCTGGCTTGTAGACTGCCACGTTCTTCCTACGTCCCCACATGGCCCTTCTGCAGGGTGTGGGCACAGAGAGAGAGGGCAAGCTCTCTGGTGCCTCTGCTCACACTAATCCTATCAGATCAGGAGTCCACTCTCCTGACCTCATTTAACCTTAATTACTCCCTTGGAGGTCCCACATACTAATACAGCCCTAATCGAGGGGTTATGGCTTCAGCATATGAATTTTGGGGAGATACATACCATTCAGTTCAGAACACCAACCCCAGAGCAGCTCTTCTGCCTTGTCCTTTACTCACGTATATAGTTCTTAAAAATGTTCTTTTATAGGCCATTCCCATCAAGTTGGCAATTTACTCTCTGGAAGAACTTGAATATTTGGAAATTTAACTATGTTCCCTCTCTTCTGGATAATTTATAAACAACCAAACAAAAAACATTAAATAAAATCAGTCTCAGACTCCTCAACCTACCTGTACCCCAGTGGGGGTGAGGGTGGGGGGATCCCTGCTTGCTAGCTACAACTTGAGATTCCCAGCCCAACTAGCCTTGGCTTGTATGCATCCCAGCTGGGGGTTGGGTGGGGCAGGCATTTCCGGTCCAAGATTCCCTGTCTGCCAACACCGGCCCAGTGGTACCCCAGCAGGAGGCTTCCAGGCTGCCAGTCCCAGCTTGTGGTTCTTTCTCTGCCAGCCTCGGCCCAGCAACTTGGACAAACTCTAGCAGTGAACACACCTCTTCCAACGAGGCCTGATTCCCACCGAGGGAGGGGGCTACTGCTGCCCTTCCAACTTTGTTCCTTCCTTGGGTACCCTCTCAGCCCAAGGGTATTCTTTATAATCCCGATTCCTTCTTAGTAGCTAATCCCCTATAAATGGTTAATATTTCTTTATACTGAGCCTTAACTGTTCAAGTTACCATGTGGCTTTTGTTTCTGACTGCTGAAATTATTATTGAAAAGGATAAACAAGTTTTAAAATGATGTAGTTTGGGTAGTTTATTCCCATTACACTGGCATTCAACTTTTTCGAAGAACTTAAATGTTACCTGAATTTAACAGAAAAGGAAAGCTGAAAAGGCATTATCTGGGACAAAGTTTATAAAACTACTGCCTTCATTTATAAAACATTTAAAAATTAAGTTTGGAGAGGATTAAGGGATGAGAACAAAATTAAAGCAACTACTAATAATAAACCAATAAAGTATTCAGTTCAGTTCAGTTCAGTTGCTCAGTCATGTCCAACTCTTTGTGACCCATGGACTGCAGCATGCCAGGCTTTCCTGTCCATCACCTACTCCCAAAGCCTGCTCAAACTCACGTCCATTAAGTCAGTGATGCCATCCAACCATCTCATTCTCTATCATCCCCTTCTCCTTCTGCCTTCAATCTTTCCCAGCATCAGGGTCTTTTCAAATGAGTCAGTTCTTCATATCAGGTGGCCAAAGTTTTAGAGTTTCAGCTTCAGCATCAGTCCTTCCAATGAATATTCAGGACTGATTTCCTTTAGGATGGACTGGTTGGATCTCCCTGCAGTCCAAGGGACTCTCAAGAGTCTTCTCCAACACTACAGTTCAAAAGCATCAATTCTTTGGCGCTCAGCTTTCTTTATAGTTCAACTCTCACATCCATACATGACTACTGGAAAAACCATAGCTTTGGCTAGACAGACCTTTGCTGGCAAAGTAATGTCTCTGCTTTTTAAAATGCTGTCTAAGTTGGTCACAGCTTTCCTTCCAAGGAGTAAGCATCTTTTAATTTCATGAGTGCAGTCACCATCTGCAGTGATCTTGGAGCCCAAGAAAATAAAGTCTCTCACCATTTCCATTTTTTCCCCATCTATTTGCCATGAAGTGATGGGACTGGATGCCATGATCTTAGTTTTCTGAATGTGTAGTCCTAAGCCAACTTTTTCACTCTCCTCTTTTGCTTTCATCAAGAGGTTCTTTAGTTCTTCTTTGCTTTCTGCCATAAGGGTGGTGTCATCTGCATATCTGAGATTATTGATATTTCTCCTGGCAATCTTGATTCCAGCTTGTGTTTCATCCAGCCTGGCATGTCACATGATGTACTCTGCATATAAGTTAAACAAGCAGGGTGACAATATACAGCCTTGATGTACTCCTTTCCCAGTCTGGAACCAGTCTGGTGTTCCATGTCCAGTTCTAACTTTCTAATAAAGTATTAGAAAGAGTAAAATGATTTTGAGATTAAAAAACTATATAGGTGAAATAGACCTTACAGATTTGAATCAACCATCCCTACACCTAATCAGTACAGTATGTTTCACTGTAGTTTTATTTCCCTATTGCTAGTGATATTAAGCATCTTTTCATGTATTTATTGGCCTTTTGAATATCTTACTCTTGAATTGCCTATCCAGACCTCCTGCCCATTTTTCTATTGTGCTGTTGTTTTTCTTATTAATCTGTAGATCATCACTATATATTCTGGATACTTACTTCATGGGAGTGCTATGTATCTTAAGTATCTTCTTCCATTCCAAGACTTTTTTGTATTTTCGTAGATATTTTTGTTTTAATGAAGTGAAATGAGGCAGTGTTTTCCATCTGAAATTGTGTTCTTGGCCTTATTTTGAAAATCCTCCTCCTCCTAGGGTCAAAATTTCATTTTCAGATATTTTTCTCTAAATATCTTAAAGTTTCTCTTATCACCTTTAAGGCTGTAACCCACCTGGGTTATTACTGCAATGGGGTAGGCATCTAGTTTTACTTTTGCTTCCCACACAGAACACTTCAACTCTAATCAAGTCCTACTGTTTTGTATGTCACTGTTATCCAATATTTGAGATCCAGTTTGGTTTAGCTTTCAAGATAATAATAATTATTGTTGTAATATGTAGTCAATATTTAAGATTTACTTCATCTTTACCAATTTCTTTATTTACTGTTGCTTCTTAAATTTCACCCTTTTTTCATGTTCATTTCTTCGTGATAGTCACTCTTTAATAGTTCCTTCAATGATGATCAGAGATTGGTAGGCAATCTCAGACTTATGAAAAATGAATTTATCCTCATTCCTAAATGATAATTTATCTAGGTAAAGATATCTAATGGTAGTTATTTTCTCTTACCTCTTTGAAAATACAGTCTAGTGTCTCCTGACTTCTATCCATTATCAGAAATTAGTTTTCAGTCAGGCCAACAGCCATGCCTTTCTAGGAAACTGGTTCTATCTTCCTTTATTTTTGATTTTCAGTTTCACTATAATCTGACCATTTTTATTTATCCTGCTCAGGACTGTTTATGCTTCCTGAATCTGAGGATTAATGTTTGTGTTCCTTCTAAGAACTGTTCAGGTATTCTCTCTTAAAATACTGCCTCTCATTCTCTCTGTTCTCTAAGCCTGTAATCCCTAATTGAGGAATTTTAGACCCTTTCAGGCTATCTTCCACATCTCTAAAACAAGCCTTAGTATTTGCCATGTCTTTTGTGTTGTTGTTTGTTTTTGGCTGTGATGGGTCTTCGTCACTGCACGGGCTTTTCTCTAGTTGAGACAAGTGGGGGCTAGTCTCTAGTTGTGACCTCAAAGGCTTCTAACTGTGATGGCTTCTCCTGCTGCAGAGCATGGGCCCTAAGGTACTCAGGCTTCAGTAGTTGCGGCTTACAGCTGTAGAACACAGGCTCAGTAGTTGTAGCACATGGGCTTAGTTGCCCCACAGCATGTGGCATCTTCCCAGACCAGGGATCTAATCCATTTCTCCTGCATTGGCAGGTGGATTCTTTACCACTGGAACACCAGGGAAGTTCTGCCATTTCTTTAAAAGTGTGTTACATTCTGTGTAGTTCCTCAAAATTATCTTCCAGATTACTAATTGCCTCTTCAGTTATGTTTTATATGCTGCCTAATCTATCCAACCTCAAAGACCATATTTTACATTGTGAGAAGTTCTATTTGATTCTTTATTATAATCTATCATTCTTCTTCATACTGATTTTTCACTATGTCGTTAATCACTCTGAATATCCTTAACTGACAGACTCAACCAAATGATCCTATTATTAAACTGTGAGGAATAGAATCACTCAGTTTACTGAGTTTATCCTCCTGGAGGCCTTCTCTGTAGAAATTACAGGTGGCCGGTGTTTGAGGCATCTCCCTCAAAGAAGTTTTGCATTTTTTTCTGCCGGCTTTATCAGTTTTTTTTTTTTTTTTCACCCGGGGTAATAGAAGTGCTAACTCTAAACCCATATGAGGCAGTGTTGTTGTTGATTTGCTAAGTCATGTCCAACTCTTTTGCAATCCCATGAACTGTAGCTCACCAGGCTCCTCTGTTCAGGGATTTCCCAGGCAAGAATACTGGAGTGGGTTGCCATTTCCTTCTCACAGGGATCTTCCCCACCCAGGGATCAAACCCGCATCTCCTCCATTCGCAGGCAGGTTCTTTACCGCTGAACCACCTGGGAAGCCCCGTGAGGTAGTGTGGGACCATTTTTATACACTCTCGGGAGAGACCTTTTTTCCACTCAGAGCCCATGCAGACATCCTCAGGCTTCCCTGTCATTGCCTCTCATTGTACCGGGAGGGAGGGGAGGGGCCTGGGGAATCATTCTTTCGTCATTTGTTCTGTTGCTATAGGCTCTGGCTTTAGGGAGATGGAATTTGAGTGCCAACTTTCCAAGGTCTTGTCTCCTGTCCCCATGAAGGCCTTAAAATCCAAACCCCCAGGATTCCATGAATAACGACTCACTGCTCTCTCACTGAAGCCATAGCTCACACTATTCTAGCTCCTAGTTTTCTCTTTACTTCTGCCCTGGCAATTTCCTTTAGTTTCTTAAATGGACGGAATGGTATTTAAAAGGATGTTTAAAATATTTTGATGACAGATTTTGAAGCATGCTGTATGGATAAAACCAGAAGTCTAAACCATTTATTTTATTAAGTGAACATCCCATAATTTATTTAGGAGCATTTTCTTTTCACTTAAAAGCTGTTCTCACAACACAATATGTTTCACAACCGACAAAGACCAATATATACCTACTGCTCATTCTCTAGTTTTTCCTTAGAAAGAGGACTCGTGCTTAGCTGGGCCCAAGAGCACACAGAACAAGGTCATATCTCTCAGGCTTTGTTGCAGTTGGATAGGCTGTTTGATTAAGTTTTGGCTAATGTAAATAAAACTGTTTTTTGAGACTTCCTGGAAAGTCAACTTAAAGGCTGCTGACTCAGCCAGACAGGGCACAGGAGAGTAAAGGCAAGGTTATCATCTTGACTTCTTTCTCCTGACCTCAAGCCAACTGCTCCTCACGGCACTTTGCTTTTACTTATTTCAATCTATGTTATTTCCATAATCACTTTAATCCCTGAGTTTGAAGCTGTGGCACACAGCAATCAGTAGTCATGTACAGATCTGAGAGTTGGACCATGAAGAAGGCTGAGTGGCCAAGAATTGATGCTTTTGAATTGCGGTGCTGGAGAAGACTCTTGAGAGTCCCTTGGACTGCAAGGAGATCAAACCAGTCAATCCTAAAGGAAATCAACTGTGAATATTCATTGGAAGGACTGATGCTGAAGCTCCAATACTTTGGCCACCTGATGTGAAGAGCCAACACACTGAAAAAGACCTTGTTGCTGGGAAAGACTGAAGGTGAAAGGAGAAGAGGGTGACAGAGGATGAGATGGTTGGATGGCATCACTGATTCAACTGACATGAGTTTGGGCAGACTCTGGGAGATAGTGAAGGGCACGGAAGCCCACCGTGCTGCAGTCCATGAGGTTGCAAAGAGTCAGACACCACTTAGCAACTGAATGACTACAACAGGGCAATCACAAGCAGCCTTGGGCAGAGATCACTGTAGAGGGAGGACAGGAGGGAAAGAAAGGGGAGGAATATCTGTACTTTCCCAGGCAGAAGCTAAACATTAAGCGAAGATCAAATTGCTTCTGACTAGTATGTGGTACTGTGAGTGAATCAGAAGTTACACAGAGTGACTCCATCCATTTTTCTAGGTCAGGTAACTGTCCCATTTGTCCCCCAGTACCTTGTTTTTCCAAAGGAATTAAACTTCCTAGGGAGTCACTGTACTTGCCTACAATTAAGAGAGCACAGCTGCAGGTACCTGATTTACATATGCATTGAAGAATGCCACTTTCTCTACAGATTCTAAGAGAATCTAAGTCCTAAATAAAACATATTACCAAAACATGGAAGAGTCGTGTTTCTAGAATTTTTCTATCAGCCGATCATCAAACAATGCACCCCCTATAACCCTAGCAACTTCTGCCCTTATAAATCTTGACATTTAGATCACTCCACTCTGGTTCACTTTTCCATACCCTCCTGGTTTTCACCATTCTGTTGAAGATCAATGTTCAACTCGATCAATGTTCAACTCTTGGCTTCAGCCAAGTTTCAAATTCTGAGAGATGAGGGGTGTGGGGAGAAGACACAAGTGCTATTCTCTTACAGTTTGCCAGCAGGTGGCATGAACCTTGAGAAGTTTGCCTCCTTGCCTACAGTTTTATAAAACCTTTTAAGTAACTACCATAATGACTCAGGATAAGTTCTAGATTTTAATTATTTGGTAATATATAGGTGCAATATTCTTGATAGTTAAATATTTAGTTCATGATAACACTTTTAAGTAATAAACTTTAGAATATTTGAATTGCAATCTTTTGTTGGCTTCCACGACCTTCCTGGCTTTCTTTAATCTGTCTGGGTCTCAGCTTTTTGCAGAGTTCCATTTCTCTGTTGGTGTTGTAAATTGTTGATGCTCACCAGGGCTCTCTCCTTAAGTGCTTTTCTCTTGCTCTGTGTATTCTGAATAATGTCATACATTCTTATGACTTTCAACACTTGACGACTCCCAAATCAGTATCTATAGAACAGATTTATCTCCAGTGCTTCTGACCTATGTATTGAGCTGGAAACATCCCTTCATCTGTGCAAAGATCCTTTGATCCACTGTGCAAGTTAGAAATTCATCATCCATGTACACTACCCCTAACCTGTCTTTTTGTTATTTCTCCTGAGGACCTAGTTTCAGTGACCTGCTGTACTACCCACCCAAGTCACCCAAAACAAAAACTTGAATCTCATCCTAGACACTTCCATCTCTCTCATTCCTGAAAACCAATCAACTGCCAATCCTGTTGACCTCCTAATCTCTCTCCAATCCAGCAACTTCTAAGTGCCTCACTGTCATTTTCCTAGTAAAGCCACAACCATCTCTTGTCTAAAGAAATACCACTGTTAAAAACTGCTTGTCATGGAAATTCCTTGGTGGTCCAATGGTTAGATCCCATGCTCTCACCACTGAGGGCCTCGGTCAGAGAACTACCATCCTACAAGCCTCAAAGCACAGCAAAAATGAAACAACATAAACTGCTTGATGTGTATTTTCTTTTTAACCAAGAATGTGGAGAACCATACCCTCTAACATTCTCTCCTAAGAGGCCATAGCATCTTACCTGGCCACCCTGTGACAAATAAATCTACCAGATTCTGAAAGTGAAAAAGTGAAGGTGTTAGTCAACTCTTTGTGACGCTATGGACTGTATGTAGCCCATCAGGCCCCTCTGTCCATGGAAGTCTCCAGGCAAAGTACTGGAGTGGGTTGCCATACCCTTCTCTAGCGGATCTTCCCAACCCAGGGATCAAATCCAGGTCTCCTGCATTGCAGGCAGATTCTTTACCATCTGAGCCACCTGGGAAGCCCAGATTCTACCAGGAAAACAAAAGAGGGGATCACCTAGTTTAGCTTCCTATACAACTAGGTTAGTCTATACAGAATTTACCTATCTTCCGTTTCCCACCTATGTGACTCCTCTCATAAAATTCTTCTGCATTTATACATCTGGCAAGTTCTTCAATATTCTGAGAAAGAAGCAGCATTACCTCAAGTATCAAAATGTGTTGCATTAAAAAGAGGTTGGAAAAGGTATACAGCGAAAGAAACTTAAAAATACATGATCACTGGCCATTATTATACAAATACACAAAAGAGATAAAAAATTAAAAAATATTGTTCTCTTTTCTTCTTAAGATGAACAAATCATAAAATAGGTCATGTGTTACAAATAATATATAAAATAGTAGGTTAAGGTACGTTAAGCAACCTAGCAGATTTTAAAAATTCTGACCCTGAAAGAGAAAGGCAGTTTTAGAACAAAAATTTTTCCACTGATAAAAATAGTGCTTTAAGGTTAACTGTAGGGTTCTAAACAAAATCTTGTCAACATCTCTCTATAACATTAATAACATTCAAGTCCATATTTACAGAAAAATTTTAGCAAGCCAAGCTTGCATAAGTAAAATAAATACAATGTCACGTGATCTGGTCTCCCAAAGCCTGGAATTTTGACCTTGGCTGAAGTCTTCCCAATTCTAACGCTATAAATAACTACTTAAGTTGAACAAAATATGAAACTATTAATTCTCACAGAATGGGCTTGTGTCTTTTCAATGTGTATGCCCTGGGCAAATATTTAGCACGGGTTTATTTGCTCAACAAATATTTACTGTGTGCCTACTAGGACTAGAGGGCTTCCCTGCCGGCTCAGTGGTAAAGAATCCGCCTGCCAATGCAGCAGACACAAGAGATGCAGGTTCAGTCCCTGAGTCGGGAAGATCCCTGTAGGAAGAAATGGCAACCCACTCCAGTATTCTTGCCTGGAGAATCCCATGGACAGAGGAGCCTGGCAGGCTACAGTTCATGGGGTGGCAGAGTCGGACACGACTTAGCGACTAAACAACAACAAACCAGGACTAACTCCATACCAGGCAATGAAGATATAAAGGTGATCAAGACCAACACTATGCTGCTGCTCCTTAAAAGACTAAGACAGCAGAGAAGACAGTTAACAAAAAATTGCAAAAAGTCATCATCTGGGAATTTAGGATAAGCAGGGGTATTTGAACAAATCTATCAGGGAAGGCGTTCTGGAGGAAGTTCAGAGGCAGTGTCTTTAAAACAAACATCTTCAAGGTAACAGAACTGTATGTCTATAGGTTACTGCTGTTCACTCCTATCAGTTATATTATTCTCATAACAGCTACAGATTAATTTATATGCTAGGTTTATGTTCAGTACAAAATGAAGCTTAAAAGAGGCTTTATAAATCAAAGTTTCTTAGCTACAGTATGAAACATCAAAAGGAATCACTTCTACCACTTCAGGGAAATCAAATATAAGCATAAAAAATGAAGAGGCAACACGAGTTGAAACTATTTCTGACACATGGCAGACTGAGCTCATGACTTTCAGCCCCTTCCTTCTCTAACCACATTAAGATCACAATAAATGAATCTCTCAAAAGGTGTAAACACACAAGGACTAAAAAAGCAAAAAAGGAAAGGAGACTTAAACACTCAAGAGAATTAATCAGACTTATAAAATTGAAGACCTAGAGGAGTGATAATTGACCTAGAGAAGCAGAGGCACTCCCCGGGTACCATGGAGGAGGAGCCAAACAGAAGTTAGCTGATTTTCAGCACAGACCCGGGAAAGGATGAGGCCCAGGGAACACACATCGTGGAAGCAGAGCAAGCAGTGGGGCTGAAAAGACAGAATGAGATAACAGCATGGAAGCCCATCCCTGGACACTCCCCCAGCACACATGGTCTCACATGAACGTGAACCTGTGCCTAAATCCAGAAGACAACTGCTCCTCCCAACTAACCTATTCTTTACAGAAGTGCAATGACACCAGAGAAAAAGACTTTAAAAATACTGACATTTGGATGCCACCCTAATGAAAAGCCCAGATCACCAAATGAAAAGTCATGCTCAGGTACAAAGAGCTTCTGAAATTCAGACAGGCAACAACCACAGATAAGCAAGGAAAACCTCCAAAAAGGAAGTGAGAGCTTAGGAAAAAAAAAAAAATCTGGAAGAAACAACACAATGCATGGAGTAGTAGGCAATTTTTTAAAACCCTATAATTAATATCCTTATGATACAAAGAGAACTTTATCATCCATAAAACAAAACAGAATGCTGAAACACATGAATAGCAGAGAACACAAAATAGTTCTTCGAATTAAAAAGTTAGGATAATTGAAATAAAACATTTAAAAGGCAGGTTGGAAGATAAAGTCAAAGATACCTCTCATTTAAAAAAAAAAGCTAGAATTTAAGTAAGATTAGAATTTGAATTAGATTAGGATCTGTCAGGAAGTGTAACTTTAGACTGACACAGATTCCAGAAAAAGAAAATAGAGAAGAAACTGTCCAAGAAATAATACAAGAAAAGTACAAAGAACTTCCAGATGTGAATTTCCTTACTGAAAGGATCTTTAAGTATAAGACACAATAAACGAAAAAATGCCCATACCAAAGCTCATTATCCTGAAATTTTCAAACACTAGGGATATAAAAGTTTTCAGAAGGGGGAAAAATAAAATACAAAAGGAATAAGGGTAAGACACAACTTCAGTATTATTTGATTTTTAAAACAATGTACAGGAATTTTTATAAACACCAAGCAATAATAATGTAGGTAAATAAATACAGACAATAAATAAGTAAACAAATGAATAAAATAAAAATACAAATTTGCTGAATGCTCACTACATGCTAGGAGTGCCATTCTAACTCCTTTAAATATATTAACTCTTTTAACTGTCATAACTCTATGAGACAGACTCTATTAACCTCATTTCACAGATGAGGAAACAGGCACTGAGTTTCAGTAATGACACAACTAGGAAGTGATAAAACCAGAGTCCCAGCTTTCTGAGTGTGGGCTTTCAAAAACTGCATGACACTCTCTCAACTTTAAAAGTAAAACTGATTTTTTAGAAAGAAGAAAATACCATTTCAATCTTCAATGTTCCCAGATAACTGTGGTTGATTAAAAGGCTTCCCTTGTGGCTCAACTGGTAAAGAACCCGCCTGCAATGTGGGAGACCTGGGTTCAATCTCTGGGTTGGGAAGATCCTCTGGAGAAGGGAAAGGCTAGCCACCCCAGTATTCTGGCCTGGAGAACTCCATAGACTGTATAGTCCATGGGGTCGCAAAGCCCCGGACACACTGAGCACCTTTCACTTTCACTTGGTCAAACAGGACACAATCTTAACATGTGTTTGTGGCGGGCAGGCGGGGCGGGGGGTAGGGGGGTATTTGCTAGTATTTTAAGTATTCACAGTATAAATATACTTTGCACTATGTATTTGTGATTTGCTACTACAAGGTCCTTAATATAGATTCCCTGCTCTAAATACATCAACAATCTCCACCAAAAGAACTGATGAACTTACATCAGATCACCATCACCTATTTGGGCAAAGAATAAAGGGTATATAAATTATATTAAAGTTAAAAACAGAATAGCTGTCTCTTTCCCCAGTTATTGTCATCTAAGCCCTTCACACTCTCCCTGTCTTGCAAGAATTTTCCTAGATGACTTCCTAGTCATGCATGACTCTTAATACACTAATAAGACAAAAGCTTCTTGCCCCTCTTCTCACTCTTGCCTTATACTCACCTTTACCTTATATTGTCAACTACATGATGATTACTTTATATTGTCAACTACATGATGATACCTGAACAGTTTCCTCTGAAGTTCCTCTACAAGAGTTAATCCTCTTTCAGTTTCCTACTTCCACTGTCCTATCCATCTTCTCGCTTACTGATCGTACTTAAGAGTATCTGGCTTTACTGGGGGAAGAGGGAGGGAGAGAAATATACTTCTTGAATAATTGTTGTTGTTTTTTAAATCTGGTGACATCTTCACTCGTTCTTTCTGACCTATGATAAGGAGGCTACACAGTTTTGGCAATTCCGCTCTTGGGACTCATAAACCTCCAAACAATCATGCAGTGGCTTTTGGGATCTCAGACCACGCCTTTGATGCGCTCCTACAGCACTGGACCTCCTTGATCATGCGCTGAGGCCCAGCTCTGCCTGGGAGTATATTCTCTCGAGTATGCAGCCCTTGTTTCTGCCATGACTTTCAGCCTGTCTTGCCCTTGGCTTCTGCTGTGTCGGTTTTTGTTTGTTTGCTTTATTTTGTCGTGGGTTTGGGCTTTGGTGGCTAGGTGGCGGCTGCAGCAACCTAAAGGTCCTGATGTGATGCGTCAAGACATGTGATGCACCAGATGTGTCTTCCCCACGCTGGGTGAACAGACTCGGGGCTGCCCGGCCTAGAAGGTTTCGGTCTCGCTCACAGGACGTCCCCGATCGGGGGCCCCAGAGTCACACTGCGACAACCCCCAACGTCCGGTCTCACGCGCGCCCTGCGCGGCCGTCACCCCGTCTCTCCACGCGCTCAGGTGTTAACACCCGGCGGTCCTCACCCCGAAAGTCACCTGCCAGCCCGCCCAGGCGCGCGCAGGCGCTCCCACGCACGTACCGTCTCCTTGGCAGCGGCAACCGGGATGGGAAGCAGCCCCCCGCCGCCGGGCGGGTCCTCGGGCTCGGCTGCCGCGCTCTCCGAGGGGAGCCAGGGGCCTGGCGCCCGCGCGGAGTCGGCTCTGGGGTCCCCGTACAGCTGGTAGCACACCAGGCCGACCAGACCCCCGCCGGCCGCGGCCGCGAAGCTCAGCTCCCGCCAGCGCCGCCGCCGCCTCCAAGCCGCCTCCGCCACAGCCCCCTCGTCCTCCTCCCGGCAGGAGAAGGGCCGGCCCGGAGGGCTCGGGGCTGTCCCCGCAGGCCGCCCCCACGGCCCAGGGGCGGGATGATGAGGCGAGCACGGAGGCGGCAGCCGAGGCGGCGGCCACAGAAGCCTCCGCAGCGCAGCCATAGCGGGAGCTGCCGGCGCCTCAGCCAGGAGGGGGCGGGTGAGGGGGCGGAGGGGGGCCCGAAACCTCGCGAGAAGTCGGTGCGACGAGCTTCGCCGCTGTCCGAGAGCGACCCCTACGATTGCCGCCCCTCACTGGAGTCACCTGTTGGGAGCGCCTTTGGCTGAGGAGGGTCGAGGGGGGCGTCTCTGGCTGTGGAGAAGCCTGGGGAGGACCGGGCACAACCGGCTGCTCCTCGGCCCCGCATTCCCCGCCCAACCCCGCGGTCATAAATAACTTGCGCCTGCCTCCGGAGACACCTGACTGCGCGAGAACCCAACACCGCAGGCGACAGCCGGGTCGGCGGGGCTGGGCCGAGCCCTCGGTTGCCAAGGTGTCCCGACGCCCCTCCGCTGACTGGGTCCTCCGCCTCTGCTTCGCGGGGGTGGGTCTCCGTCAGCCTAGCGCCCCGCTAAGAAAGTCACATCCCCTAACGCTATCCTGATCTTCAGATATACCGTGAATAATTTGCAATTGTGTCTTCAGGTGTTGCGACAAAAATGGCACATAAAAATTTGGTTCAAGTCATAAAACTAGCAAATTAAGTCAAAGAACTTTTTTATTACGTGACAGTTTCTGATATTTTGATGGGAGAAGGCTAATACTGTTTGAGGGGAGAAGGCTAATACTTTTTTTTTTTTTTTTGAAGCGGGGGGTACAACTGCTTTACAGTGTTGTGTTAGTTTCGGCTGCGCGACGAAGTGAATCAGCTATACTTAAACATATATCCCTTTTGAGCTTCCCTCCCAGCCACCCCTTCCCATCCCACCCATCTAGGTGATCAGAGCACAGAGCTGAACTACCTGAACTACCTGTGCTGTAAGCAGCTTCCCACTAGCTATGTGGATGGTCTTAAGTCTTGTCACTCAGAGTTAAGTAAGTCAGGGAGAGAAAAACAAATAGAGTATATTAACCAGTATATGTGGAGTTTAGAAAAATGGTACAGATGAACCCATTTTCAGGGCAGGCATAGAGAAGCAGAGTAGAGAACAGACACGTGGGAGGCGTGGAGAAGGGGAGAAGGATGATCTGGGAGATTAGGATTGGCATACCTGCTGTTTTTTAGTTATCCTCCATGTGTTTAAAAAACATTGCCATACCTGCGGTGGCTTCGTTCAATAAAACAGAGCTGTCTTGAAAGATACTTTCGGGAGGAAGCTGTTGATATAAATAATGGGTAAGCACATTGTGTCATTTTTGGTTATTTCTGTACTTGTTTGTTTGCTACACTTCATGAGAACGTTTTTATGATATTTTTATCAGTTTCCTACCCCTGAATGCAGTTTTGGTAACTTGGTTACCTAGCCCTGATATTTATATTCTGGAATGTTTAGAGGAACCCTTCAAATACTCTGGATCTAGGGATATGAACAATTAAATTCAGTAATTTCAATTGAGCTGTGGTCACAAGGGGTTTGAGTGCGTGCTGTCACTTCAGTTGTGTCTGACTCTTTGTGACCCTATGGACTATAGCCAGCCTGGCTCCTCTATCAATAGTATTCTCCAGGCGAGAATACTGAAGTCAGTTGCCATGCCCTTCTCCAGGAAATCTTTCCAATCCAAGGATCGAACACCCAGTTCTCCTACAGCTCCTGCATTGCAGATGTATTCTTTACCACTGAGCCACCAGGGAAACACCCACAAAGGGTTTAGATCCTGGCAATTCTTATGAAGACTAAGGGTTTCCAGAGGCAAACAAAATGAGATTTTTCTGGCCCAGCTTCTCAAATTGCCATTCCTAACAAAGCCCTTGCCTGTAAGTAATCTATCAGATACACCTCAATTACTTCTTATTTTAATATAGGCTAATTGCCAACATCTGTTGGATCATCCAAAAAGCAAGAGAGTTCCTGAAAAACATCTGCTTTATTGACTACACCAAAGCCTTTGATTGTGTAGATCACAACAAACTGTGGAAAATTCTTAGAGATGGGAATACCAGACCACCTGACCTACTTCCTGAGAAATCTGTATACAGGTCAAGAAGCAACAGTTAGAACTGGACATGGAACAACAGACTGGTTCCAAACAGGGAAAGGAGTACATCAAGGCTGTATATTGTAACCCTGCTTATTTAACTTATATGCAGAGTACATCATGTGAAATGCCAGGTTGGATGAAGCACAAGCTGGAATCAAGATTGCCGGGACAAATATCAATAACGTCAGATATGCAGATGACACCACCCTTATGGCAGAAAGTGAAGAAGAACTAAAGAGCCTCTTGATGAAAGTAAAAGAGGAGAGTGAAAAAGTTGGCTTAGGACTACACATTCAGAAAACTAAGATCATGGCATCCAGTTCCATCACTTTCGTGGCAAATAGATGGGGAAACAATGGAAAATATGACGGACTTGATTTGGGGGGGCTCCAAAATCACTGTAGATGGTGACTGCAGCCATGAAATTAAAAGACACTTGTTCCTTGGAAGAAAAGCTATGACCAACCTAGACAGTATATTAAAAAGCAGAGACATTACTTTGCCAACAAGGGTCTGTCTAGTCAAAGATATGGTTTTTCCAGTAGTCATGTATGGATGTGAGAGGAGGACCATAAAGAAGGCTGAGCACAAAAGAATTGATGCTTTTGAACTGTGGTGTTGGAGAAGACTCTTGAGAGTCCCTTGGACTGCAAGGAGATCCAACCAGCCATCCTAAAGGAAATAAGTCCTGAATATTCATTGGAAAGGCTGATGCTGAAGCTGAAACTCCAAAACTTAGGCCACCTGATGCAAAGAACTGACTCATTTGAAAAGACCCTGATGCTGGGAAAGATTGAAAGCAGGAGGAGAAGGGGACGACAGAGGATGAGATGGTTGGATGGCATCACTGACTCAGTGGACGTGAGTTTGAGTAAGCTCCAGGAGTTGGTGATGGACAGGGAAGCCTGGAGAGCTGCAGTCCATTGGGGTTGCAAAGAGTCGCACACGACTAAGCGACTGAACTGAACTGAACTGAACTGAATGGAATTTTTCTTTCTTAAAGCCACTAAAAGGGATAAACAGAAAAGTCCTCTATTACAAGAAACAAATGTATCTGTTTCAGGATGCCATCTCTGTGTTTCTTTTACTTTCAGCCTTTTGGTTTTATGTATTCAGTACCATAAGGAAAACTCTGTGGTGGCTCCTTGTTTTATCACCAGGATTCCTTCAATTTCTGCTTCCTCTGAATTCTGAAAATTTCCACAGAAGCATTTATTCTCTGGATATATAATGCAGTTCTTCTGGCATTGTTTACTTTGAGCGAAATACAATTTGTGGATTTTCTCATAAATTTCTCACATGGCCTAATAGCAGAGTTCTGGGACAGACTGATGAATTTTTATTAGATGCATATTAAAAGCCAGGTAGCTATAAAGAGAATTAGGGAGGTAATAAAATAAGGTATTACAGGTAAGGAACGTGACAGAAATTCTCTACATAACATGATTTCAGATATATATCTAACTCTATATAATTTCTCTCTAGTTTAAAAAAAAAATTTATAGAGTTCCTGCAAGACATTTCTTTGGCTCAAAATCAAGTTCTGCTGTGAGAGTTGCTGGGTTTAGTAGGTTCTCCAAATACTCAGAAGGCTTTGGGTAAAAGGTCTCTCTGCATGCAGAAGTTATTCTAATTATAACTTTCCTTCGTACCTCCCTCCTAAAGGCTGTGGTGGTGCTGATTTAGTCACAAGTTGTGTCCGACTCTTTGTGACCCCATGGACGGTAGCCCACCAGGCTCCTCTGTCCATGGGGATTCTCCAGGCAAGAATACTGGAGTGGGTTGCCATTTCTGCCTCCAGGGGACTTTCCCGACCCAGGCATGGAACCTGCATCTCCTGTGGCTCCTGCTTTGGCAAGCAGATTATCACCCAGCCACCAGGGAAGCCTGCTTTGCAGACTCGTTTCCTATAAAATAAAGGAATATAGGTGATCACCTTCTGAACCCATGAGCCTAATTAACCAAAACGCTCCAAGCTTATTAGTAAACCAAATATAAATACTTTCTTCATAGCATTTTTCATATGTCATTTCCCTTCTCGAAATCCGTGCTGCTGTGCTGTTCGCTCAGTCATGTCAGACTCTTTTTGACCCCATGAACCGTAGCCCACCAGGCTCCTCTGACTGTGGGGATTCTCCAGGCAAGAATACTGGAGTGGGTTGCTATGCCCTCCCTCAGGGGGTCTTCCCAACCCAGGGACGGAACCCAAGTCTCCCGCATTTTAGGCGGATTCTTTTACCATCTGAGCCACCAGGGAAGCCCTTCAAAACCCATAATTGCCCTACAGTTGCTTTTTTCTTTCCAATTACAATTTCACCCCATGACCCAATTATTTTCACCTTTTAATACTTTTAAAATTGCAAACAAAATGAGTGACTTTTAAATTTCGAAAAGTTGAAATTTAAGTGTAATATGTGTCATGCCTAGGCAGAAATGTCCTGTTTAACAAAAACTCATATTAAAAAAATCCTGCTTGTCTAGTTTTATTCATTCTGGGCACTAGAATCTTGACTCCTTGGAAGAGGAGCAATTATATCTGAGATCCTACATCAGGGCAGATGAGCCCTGCCCCCATCCTCAGGCCTACTCAATTCTGCCAGAGGGAGGCCACCAACCAAAGACTGCAGCAAGCCACTGCTCTCTTGGGAAAGTGGTCCTCATCTTCAGTGCTGTTTTCCTTGGGGGAATAATTGGCAAAGTCAAAAGAGAAAGTGATGGGAAAGTATGTTCTATGGAGTTGCAGCCTTTTCTTGGTCATTTGTCTTCAGAGAGCCAGCCTCTAGGAGCCTGGAACTTTATTCCCCAGCATCCAGAGCCATGGAAACCCATTTATGGAAGGTGCTAAGGATTCTTTTCGTATTTTGACCAGCTTCCACTGCCAAAGACAGGTTGATAATGGTTTGCACTCTGACCTCTCCCCTTGGTCAAAGAAAAGCCTCCTGGCTCCATGAAGCCAGATCATCTATTTAGTCCAACTGCTTGCACATAGTAGGACTTTAACAAATGTTTATTAAATGAAGAAGGGAATTTAACATTGTTGTGAGGGGCAGGGGGAGAGGCTAAGATAAGAAGGTGAATTAGGAGATAAGAAAATAAAGTAGGTCATCTGATGCTAAAGAAGTTGATAAAGTAAGCAACACATCCTAAAATGCAATTAATGCAAATAGAAGGATAAAAGGAGAAAGCAAGAGGTTGGCATGGAAAGGTTGTGGTCATGACGAAGGGCAGATTCAGAAACAAATTTTGTGATTTGAAGCCATCCTCTAACATACTATAGTTTGGCATAATCTAGCAACATTTAGTGGAGAAGGCAATGGCACCCCACTCCAGTACTCTTGCCTGGAAAATCCCGTGGACGGAGGAGCCTGGTGGGCTGCAGTCCATGGGGTTGCTAAGAGTTGAACACGACTGAGCGACTTCACTTTCATTTTTCACTTTCCTGCATTGGAGAAGGAAATGGCAACCCACTCCAGTGTTCTTGCCTGGAGAATCCCAGGGACAGCAGAGCCTGGTGGGCTATGGGGTTGCACAGAGTCGGACACGACTGAAGCGACTTGGCAGCAGCAACATTTAGAGCCTTAAAGCAATAGGCTTCTGCCTGGTTCTTTTTGTGCTCTGAGAAATTCCAGCCTGCTCCATGGACAAAGTTCAGTGACTTGACCTTGATACTTTCCTTTTGTTCTTACATGTCTCACTGGTGACACCACCACGCTGTCAGTGGTATACATTTAAATACCTAACATCAAGACCAGTGATAATATTACTTTGACCATTACATCTGACCTATCTAATTTATGTAATTTCTGGTTTTGTATAAGTTCCACAATCTTTGCTGATAGTGTATCACCGTTCAATTCTTATTGTCTTTATCCTCCATTTGGTGGCAGGGACATCTTTTTTTATGTCTTTTGGAAACAAGGAACAGTAAAGCTGGCTGCCTGAAACACGTGAGGCCTTTCTCAATTGTCTTGTTCTCATGCCTGTTAGTAATTAAAGTTTCCAAGCCCACAAAAAGCTGTCTTCTAGTGAAGAATGGCCTCTGAGTAACATATCCATCATCCATTATGCAAGCATGACACTTGGGTAAGAAAACAAATACCATCTTTTTAAAAGTATTGGCTGTAACTACTAGAGTTTAGCATATGCATACCCTATGCCCCATTAATTTCACTCCTAGATGAAATATTCAACAGCAATGAGTATTTATGTGCATCAAAAGACATATAGAGGAATATTTGTAATTGTAATTGTAATATTTCTAATTTGTAATTAGAAAATGTTCATAAGTTCTTCAACAATGCCCTGAATTTTTAAAAATTGTTATATAGTCACAAAATTGACTGCTCTATAGCAGTGAAAATTACTAAAATGCAGCTCTGTGTAATTACATGGTTCAAAGAAGGCAGGCCCAACAGAACTGTATTATTCTATTTATAATGTTCAAACACAACAACATATATACACATACATGTGGTGTCAGAAATCATGATGGTGGTTTCTTTGGGCACAGGGTAGTGACTGACAGTGGGAGAAGGGGGGTCCTAGAGTTCTGTTCATGTTCTGTTTCTTTATGTGTGTGCTGGTTAAACAAGGATATTCCCTCTGTGAAAATTCCTAGAATTATCCAGTTACGATGGCTATTTGTATATCATTTTAATGCATATAATACTTCAGCAAAAAGTTTATATATTAAGTCAGTGCAAACTTAACTGTGGTTTTGAACCGTGAATTTTAAATCATTACAACCAGGCTCAAACACACCTTTATTAATCAAAACAGGAACCATTACAATCAACACACTTTTGCCAATGAGGAAATAAGTTAGTTTATTCCTGCAGTGTAAAAATCCATGCTTTGAGATTCAACAAACTCTTGGAATATTTCTGCCTCCTGCTGGTTGTGGAAGCATTTCTTCTGCAAAAAGTTGTTGAGATGCTTGAAAAAGTGGCAGTAGGTTGGCAAGAGGTCAGGTGAATATGGCGGATGGGGCAAAATTTCATAGCCCAATTTGTTCAACTTTTGAAGCTCTGGTTGTGCAATGTGTGGTCAGTCATTGTTGTGGAGATTGGGCCCTTTCTGTTGATCAATGCTGGCTGTAGGTGTTGCAGTTTTCAGTGCAGCTCATCAACTTGCTGAGCATATTTCTCAGATGTAATGGTTTCATGGGGATTCAAAAAGTTTTAGTGGATCAGATGGGCAGCAGACAACCAAACAGTGACCATGACCATTTTTTGAGCAAGTTTGGCTTTAGAAAGTGCTTTGGAGCTTCTTCTTGGTCTTAACCACTGAACTGGCCACCACTGGTTATCCACTTTTCATTGCATGTCACAATTGATCGAGAAATAGTTTGTTGTTGCTATGTAGACTAAGCAAAGACAATACCTCAAAACGATGATTTTTTGATTTTCAGTCCGCTCATGAGGCACCCACTTATTGAGCTTGATCTTTCCAATTTGCTCCGAATGCTAAATGACTGTAAAATGGTTGTCGTTGAGTTCTTTGGCAACCTCTTGTGTAGTTTTAAGAGGATTAGTTTCAATGATCCTCTCAATTGGTTGTTGTCAACTTCCCATGGCCCACCACTAGGCTCCTCATCTTCAAGGCTCCTGTCTTCTTTGCAAAACTTCTTGAACCACCACTGCACTGTATGTTCATTGGCAGTTCTTGGGTCAAATGTGTCGTTAATGTTGTGAGTTTTCTCTGATGCTTTACAACCCATTTTGAACTCAAATAAAAAAAAACTGCTCAAATTTACTTTTTGTATAACATCATTTCCATAGTCTAAAATAAATATAAAATACACAGCAAGTAGTAAGTCATTAGCAAAAATGCATAAAGTGAGAAATGCACATTAAAATGATGTGCATTTTAATAACCATATTTATTTAAGAATATATTCCAATATCAAATGCAAAGTTTAACAAAAACTGCAATTACTTTGCACCAATCTAATTAAAAAAATAGATTTTCTTCCTAATGCTCTTGAATGATATGCTACTTACTATAGTGTGTTTAAACTTGCTTAGTTATGTACTATGTGACTTAAAAGAAATTGAGCTTTGTAAAGTATTAGAAGGAAAAATTGATTGAAGAATTGGAAACTAACAGAAAAGGTGGATAATCTCAATACAGATTAAAGAGATTTTTTTTAGCATCTATAATTATATCTTCTGTTTAATTGTTTTAAACTTTTCATATTGTAATGAAGTAGAGCCAAATAACAGTGTTGTGATAGTTTCAGGTATATAGCAGAGTGACTCAGTTATACATATGCATGTATCCATTCTTCCCCAAACTCCCATCCCATCCATAGCCTAAAGAGATTGAATGAAGGAGCATCTTAAAAAGTGTGCTAATACAAACAAAAAGTGTTTTAGTACCTGAAAATCCTTAAGAAGCTGCTCATGAATGATTTTCCTTATTTAGTAAGGAAAGGTATTTTAAGAAACAAACTAGTGTTTTATCTTCTTTGACTTCCAGCACTTTCTCCTGTGAAATGTCCATATGGACAGACTCAGTAGGTATCTGGTGGTAGGGCCTAGTGCAACCAGTATATACCCTCATCTCTGGCTCGAACCCCAGACTGTCAGGTGTTGGATGGGAAATTGTTTTAAGGGCAGATAACCAAACATAAGGGCAGCCTTCAGAACAGATGGAAAGCTCAGCACCAAGAGGGAACCATTAGAGAAATCAAGCATGGCATAAGGTAAATCTGTTTATGTACGTGCAGAAGCTTACTGGGACAGCAAACCAGTCTCATTTCTTGCTAGCTCCAGTTGATTTTTACATGTTACCCAGAGCACTGTGCTGAGCAATGTTTTCAAATCAGGTCCAGAATTTCCAGTAAACAACACCAGAATGTCTCTAGTTGAAAACAGGAGGACATCTGGATCCTGCCCACTTAAAGCTCTCTTTAAACACTCACAGTCAGGCCTGAAGCATCTTGGTACAATCTTCGGACTTAAAAACCATGAAAATGTGCACGCCTCTTGGTACAATCTTTGGACTTAAAAACCATGAAAATGTGCATGCCTTTAATTTTTTTCTGATGAGTGAAAGAAATAAAGAATTTTCTGTGGGTCACACAACCAGAACTTGAACCTTCATATTCTGCCCTCCATCTACATAGTTTCTATATTGCAATCAGAAACTAAGAATTTAAGACAGTTTCTCTTAAGACACATTAATTTGTGAACAGTAGAATAGAAATTGCATTAGTTCAAATAAGAGATATGCTTTATGGATAAAATCCACATCAAATTGGGGGAAAGTGGTACCATGAGATAAAAGTGGTACTGTAAGTATGTACACAAACATGTTGCTCAGTCATGTCTGACTCTTTGCGACCCCATGGACTGTAGCCTACCAGGCTTCTCTGTCCATAGGATTTTCCAGGCAAGAGTACTGGAATGGGTTGCTATTTCCTTCTCAAGGGGATCTTCCCCACCCAGGGATGGAACCCGGGCCTCCCACATTGCAGGCACTTTACCCTCTAAGCCACCAGAGAAGTCATAAGAATGTAAGTAAGTGTGGTAATCAGGTAGGCTCTACAAACCCACATAGGAAGAGTTCAAGGACATTTGTTCTAACATACTGCTGTGACCATGTCACAGTCTAATTTCATCAGTCTCTATGAATCTTAGTTCAGAGCCTAAAGAGAAAGTATTGGTTTGGTCTAGCCTAGAGAGGCTTTCTATTTTTGTCAGTTCCTTACTCTAAGACTGATCTGGTGTTCCTGGGATGAAAGAGGTGGAGTCACATGTAGGAACAGTTTTTGGAAAATGCAGGGATTGCTTTTATTAGACAGCTCAGTGTGCAGGCCCCAGTGGTGTACTGGGAAAATTTAACAGCTGGTTCTGGGGTAGAAGGCAGGAGAGTCCTGATTTGTAGTGTTTACAGATTTCCACAGTATAAATATTCCCACCATAGCTGATGTCAAGCTACCAATATGACATTACCAGTGGTAGAGTTGTAAAAAGATGCACAGTAGCACCACATTATATAGAATTTGCATGATACACATATCAAAGAGGTAATAGGAATAGTAAAATAATTGGGGAATGATGAGTTTTTAGCACTTATTACTTTTGATTTTAATATAATTTATCTACTTATAAATTTATATAACATTTAAAAATAACGCCTCTTACAACTTGGCTCACTAAATGCCTGAAAATTTGACAATCAGTTCTATTGAGCTCGAGCGAGCAGGCTGCAGAACACTGCTACCAGGTATTTAAAGATTACTATACCCATTAAGGAATCTGGGAGATCTTGAAGATCAGTGTTTCACACCAGAAAGAAACAGAACAAGAAGGATGTATTGTGTAGCACAGGGAACTCTACTTAATGCACTGAAGTGACTCGAATGGGAAAGAAATCCAAAAGGGAGGGGATATATGTACGTATGGCTGATTCATTTTGCTATACAGTAGAAACTAACACAACATTGTAAAGCAACTATACTCCAATAAAAATTAATTAAAATACTTTGAAGGATTTAAATAAAAATATGAACACAGTATGGGGAAAAATAGAAGGACACAAAACTAACCCAAAAAAAGTCAGGATTAAGAATTTGCCTTTATCCACAAATGGCAAGTGAATTTACCCATCCTTTAATCAAGAAGAGGGTTAGAGACTTCCCTGGCAATCCAGCAGCTAAGATTCCACACTTCGCCACAGGTTCAATCCCTGGTTCCTGCCTGCTGTGAGGTGCAGCCAAAAAATAAAACTAAAATTTAAAAAAAAAAAAAAAAAAGAAGAGGGTTAACAACCTTCTCTTACTTCTTGGGGTTGTTAATTGTTTTCAAGCAACCTGCATATAGATATTACTATGGAATTATTTTTATTCTTTCCTGTTAATTTTATTTGTTTTTCCAAAGAGTTGAAGTTAAAGAATCATCTCAGGTTTGGATGAATACAACTGACTACCCAGAACCAGACAAAGACTATTTTTGTTTTGAGTTTGCAGCTACCTAGATGAAAAGCATTGCATTAACAGGTGATACCAACTAGGGACCAACTTCATTTGATATTGACAGGTTGTTAGGTCTTGCTATATGCTAATATTAATCTTTAGGTTTGAATAAAATATGTTATTTCAAATTTAAAACACAGAAAGATAATATACCTAAACAATACTTGAATTTATTATGTTTAAAATTCAGGGGTTTTGTTCACAAGAAGGTATTCACTCTTAAACCAAAGTAATAATAAAGTGGTTTTGGTCACTATGTAGTATCTTTTCATGTTAGAATAAATCAGTTTGCCTCAAACACTAGATATTACTCTAAAAGCAAAATGTCTTAAAATATGGGTGTTCATAAATTTCTTGGCAACTGAAGCATATCAAAATTCTTGTGCTTTGAAAATGATTGTTATTTTTTTTCAGGATTGTCTCAAATCTTGTGTTCAGGAACCTGTAAACCTCAAACCACCACATCAAGGGAAATAAAGTGAACCTTTCACTTGGTGACAAGACTTTATAGAACATCACTACACAAGTTGCTCTAAGATCATCATGCAGGTGCAGGGGGCTCCTTGAACAAATTATTCAAGAATAAGGAGGTCTGTTCCTTCATCTTTCCAGTGTTATACAAGAAAACAATGTCTGATTAGAATTTTATTGTGTGCAGTATTTGTTTCAGGGCATATGCTTTGATCAAAATCTATGTAATGGAAGCCTGTGTTCTATGATATCCAGAATTAATCATTGAACTCTGGACTATAGTTAAATATAATAATTACACTCACTTACTTATTAAACACCTATGAGCCTGTGAAGAGTTTGTCCCTAAAGTGAATTTTAAATAAAGAGGAACATCAAACAGCGATAAAACCAACATATGAAACTCAAGGTCACTATACAAACCAGGTGCTTTCTCAAAGTGAGAATGAATCAAATTAAGAAAGAGAAAGAGCTAGAAGTTGAACAGATGTAGTAATTAATCATTTTTAGTCTCTTAAAAGTAGAAACAAATGAGAAATAAATTTCAGAACACGGTGTGAAGATTCTTTTTTCTCATTTCCAGTCTGTAGGTTAAAATTAAATTTCCTTCTAATCTTTCTCTGATAATTGTGTCTGATTGATATAACATCCAACTGGAAGAGGTCACCAGGCAGTCAGAGATGGGAAACTAGAGAGAGATCGTAAAGGTGGTACCACTATGCAGCTTTGTGTTGAAACTTAGTAGAGTTTTAAATGTGATTTTAATTAAAAATAACATACTTTGAAAGAAAGCTTATATATACTGTAAGTGGATTATGTTAGAGTCAAAAATTATAAAATTATGTGATATTTACATAATAATGGTAGCTTGCAGATACATCTAAAGAAATACTGTGTTGTGTTTAAGAGCACTTCAGAAGTTGGAAGTACATGTATAAATATCTTTATGTACACATTTGGTTTGCTAACATATCAGTATTTGAGTCTCATAATTAGAACCACTCATCTTCTTTACTCTCTAGTTTTAAGGGATGAAGAACTGAAGTAATTTGAAAAAATAGGTTTGTGAAAATCAGTTTATAAAGCAAAGTTCCTGAATTCTATCTTCCAGTTAAATTTTACCTTGAAATTTGGATAGAGAGTCATAAAATGTTAGGTTGAATGGGGCCACGGGGATAATCTAGTCCAAGACCTGTGTTTCAGAGAAGGAAACCGAATGGATCGTGCCTTACAAGGGGGAATGTTATTGTCTGAATTCTGTCTGCTTCCCCTCTTTAACAGGACTCTGCTGGATTCAACTTCTTCCTGAATGCTTCTCCTATTCCAAGACTGGTTTAGTCTATCCTGCCACCTGCTTTCAATGAAATACCTTGAACTTTCCCATCATAACTGACCCCCTCCACACACACACACTATAATGTTCTTCTCTACTTGTTTGTTTATCAGCCAATTAGACTGTAAGGTACAGGAAAATGGTGTGGAGATGGTGTTTTGCCATTTAACAAACACAGACAGTGCTTATTACATAGTGAGAACGTATGCGTTTTTTGAATGAAAGGCAAATAATTGTTTTTATAAAATTATGTAGAAGGCATGCAAAATTAACATAAACAGACATTCCTCAGGATATTAAAGATATACATTAAATTATTCAAAGTTCAGAAACCCGCTAATGAACTACTAGGTTAAAATAATTCCCCTGAAAAATACATTACAATCATAACAGCTCATTGAAATACAATATGTTATATTGATAATTTTGAGGAACTTGTAGTGGGTCTGAGTTTACTGAAGTCAGTCATGAAAGGCTGTTGTCTGAACCTTTCATCTCTTATTTTTAAAAAAATACTCATAAAGTTTATTTGCTGTTGTGATTGTGTCTTTTTTCTTGGATATTTTGGTTCATGCAGTTTTACGGGTGATACAATTCTCAAAGAATTGCTCTTTGAAATTTCCCGGCCATCCAGTGGTCGGGGCTCTGCGCTTCCGCTTCAGGGGCACAGGTTCGACCTCTGGTGGGTGAATTAAGATCTGGCCTGCCCCGGGACTAGGTCAAAAAAGTCAAATAAAAAAGGAGTGCTCAGACTACTCTAGAATCCAGTTCCTTGCTGTTTCACTTACTTGACTCAGCTCTTTGTCCTTGAACTCGTTTCACAATTTCATTGCCAGAGAGAAACGTACAGCCTTGTTCATAGGAACGGCTTCAGTCAAACACTGTCAGCGTCAACATTTTTGCAATGTCCTGACAGCTGCACCGAATCGGCTGAAGCTGCGTTTTATTCCCCATCAGGATTATTGACATTTTCACAACTTTGCCTGGATTTTTTTTTCTTTGCCAAGGACCTCCTCAGAATGGTGATGTGTTTTCTGTTTTCATATTTGGAAATGAGATTTCCATGAGGAATTTACCAACAGCAAGCCAGGAGCTGGAGAAGTGAAACTTGGCAGAATTCCTTCCTCTCTACCAAGGTCCCTCTTGGCCTTATCAAGGGTCTGGCAGTGACTGTGCCCACACCGTCCCCTAGTGTCTGGCCCCACTGCGGGCCCCTCAGGGCCGGGCATCTCCTGTGTCCTGGTGACTGACAGCTCTTTCTCTCAGAACATGGCTTTTACGCCCTGGGGCGATCTTTCAAGGATATATTATCTCTTGTGCACAAGAGGAAATATATATATATTTCTCTTGTGTTTTCTGATAGTTTTACATCTTTGAATAAACATTCTATGACTTAGAACCTTTCTTAAGGGAAATAGAAAAATAAGTTCAAACATCGTAGCGTGTACTTCAGGTTTCTGAAAAAGGCTTAGAGTGCCTGTCTATCAACCAACAGATATTTCTCAAGCACAAAAAGTACACCAGACACTGTTGTTGGCGCTTGTTATACATTCATGAACAAAACAAAGACCCCTGCCCAATAGAGTATATGTTCTAGTATCAGAAAGTATAAGAAGAGCACTAATAATGTACTTTTCCTTACAGTAACATTCAAACCAGGTTACTTGTAAACGTGGTGTATTCAATAACTGTACTATTGTGAGCTGTGTTTTTGCATCCAATGATGTAGTTGATATTTGTTTCCCCTTCTCTAACTTGCAGTCAGGGTAAGCTGTGGGTGACCACAAGGTGTTACTCATATAGCTGATACCTGCCCCAGTCATGCCTTGCCATACAAATGTGTTATTCGGCTCCCACATGCTAATTTTCTCACTCTAGGGTGGCCATTATGAAGAGATTGGTATATCCTCCTAAGTTCAGTTCAGTCGCTCAGTCGTGTCCAACTCTTTGTGACCCCATGGAGCAGCATGCCAGGCTTCCTTGTCCATCACCAACTCCTGGAGCTTACTCAAATTCATGTCCATCACGTTGGTGATGCCATCCAACCATCTCATCCTCTGTCATCCCTTTCTCCTCCTGCCCGCAATACCTCCCAGCATCAGGGTCTTTTCCAATGAGTCGGTTCTTCACATCAGGTGGCCAAGTATTGGAGCTTCAGCTTTAGCATCAGTCCTTCCAATGAATATTCAAGACTGATTTCTTTTAGGATTGACTGGTTGGATCTCCTTGCAGTCCAAGGGACTCTCAAGAGTCTTCTCCAACACCACAGTTCAAAAGCATCAATTCTTTGGTACTCAGCTTTCACATCCATACACAACCACTGGAAAAACCATAGCCTTGACTAGACGGAACTTTGTTGGCAAAGTAAAGTCTCTGCTTTTTAATATGCTGTCTAGGTTGGTCATAGCTTTTCTTCCAAGGAGTAAGTGTCTTAATTTCATGGCTGCAGTCACCATATGCAGTGATTTTGGAGCCCAAGAAAATCAAGTCTCTCACTGTTTCTCCATTGTTTCCCCATCTATTTCCCATGAAGTGATGGGACCAGATGCCATGATCTTAGTTTTCTGAATGTTGAGATTTAGGCCAACTTTTTCACTCCTTTTCACTCTCCTCTTTCAGTTTCATCAAGAGGCTTCTCAGTTCCTCTTCGCTTTCTGCCATAAGGGTGGTGTCATCTGCATATCTGAGGCTATTGATATTTCTTCTGGCAATCTTGATTCCAGCTTGTGCTTCATCCAGCCCAGCATTTCTCATGATGTACTCTGCATGTAAGTTAAATAAACAAGGTGACAATATACAGCCTTGACGTACTCCTTTCCCGATTTGGAACCAGTCTGTTATTCCATGTCCAGTTCTAACTGTTACTTCTTGACCTGCATACAGATTTCTCAGGAGGCAGGTCAGGCGGTCTGGTATTCCCATCTCTTTAAAGGCAAATGGTGTGTCTTCCTAAACTCTGTGCCAAAATGTAAGTGGTGCCCTTCCAGTCTTCCCTCCTGGCCACTTTTCCCAATACTCCACCCTCCAGGGGTGGACACTCACGGTCCCCCTCCTTCAGCATCACTTGCCTCAAGAGCTCCTGGGCAAGCGTTGCCTGGGGCCAGGCTCTGGTTCACATCAACAGGCTTAGTTATCTCAGGCCTCTATGGTTTAAAAATGGGTAAATAAGGCTTTAGTACTCTTATCTCATTACTGTGCTTAAAAGACATGAAATTGCAAAGTAATTTAATAAATTACTTTTTCATTTTCTGACTTTTAAAAGAAATATGTGCATGTGTGCCTGCTCAGTCATGTCCAATTCTGCGACCCTGTGGACTGCAGCCTGCTAGGCTCCTATGTCTATGGGAGTCTCCAGGCAAGAATACTGGAGTGGGTTCCCATTACCTTCTCCCCTGGATCTTCTTGACCCAGACCCAGGGACTGAACCTGTATCTCCTCCATTGGCAGGTGGGTTCTTTACTACTGAGCCACCTAGGAAGCCCAAAGGAAATATAATAATTTATATTATTAATGTTGTAAAAGATTAAACACTTGTATCTCCATTCTTGTAATGATGTCTTTTATTTCTAACTAATTCTAGGGAGAGACAATGAACAAGCTCATTAATTGTTTAAATTTATTGATTTCCTAAATTTTATAAATAGATTTTCTTATTTGGAAAGGTGTCATTCAAAAAAATCAGATGTCAATTCCATGCCCTCCAATAATATAATTTATTTTTAATATTGATGGTTTAATTTTATTATAATAAAATATCCTTTAGTGTTTATATGGCATTATATTTCAGTAGGCTGAAGCACATTTATATAATTTAAAATAATGTTTCTTTATTTGTTTTTTAGAAAAGTATTTATTTTTATTTATTTGTTTGGCTGTGCCTTAGTTGTGGCATGTGGGACTTTTGTTGTGGCATTTGAACCCTGAGTTGCAGATTGAGAACTCATAGTTGCTAGGATTCAGTTCTCTGACCAGGAATCGAACCCAGGACCCATCCATTGGTTGTGCAGAGTCTTAGCCACTGGGCCACCAGGGAAGCTCCTTGTTTCTTTACTCTGAAAATGGAGAAAGGAAAACAAAGAGGTTTAGTGGCATCTGTGGATACATTCATAGTAGTTCAGTTCAGTTTAGTTGCTTAGTCATGCCTGACTCTCCTTGAACACATGGACTGCAGGGCGTCCCTGGTTCCACACCAGGCCTCCCTGTCCATCACCAACTGCCAGAGCTTGCTCAACTCATGTCCATCGAGTTGGTGATGACATGCACCGATCTCATCTCTGTTGTCCCCTTCTCCTCCTGCCTTCAATCTTGCTCAGCATCAGGGTCTTTTCCAATGAGTTAGTTATTCATATCAGGTGGCCAGAGTATTGGAGTTTCAGCTTCAGAACCAGTCCTTTTGATGGATATTCAGGACTGACTTCCTTTAGGGTGGACTGGTTGGATCTCCTTATAATCCAAGGGACTCTAAAGAATCTTCTCCAACACCACAGTTCAAAACCATCAATTCTTTTGTGCTCAGCCTTCTTTATGGTCCAACACTCACATCCATACGTGACTACTGGAAAAACCATAGCTTTTACTAGACGGACCTTTGTTGGCAAAGTAATGTCTCTGCTTTTTAGTAGGCTGTCTAGGTTTGTCACAGCTTTTCTTCCAAGGAGCAAGTAGCGTCTTTTAATTTCATGGCTACAGTCACCATCTGCAGTGATTTTGGACCTCAAGAAAATAAACTCTCTCACTGTTTCCATTGTTTCCCTATCATTTGCCATGAAGTAATGGAACCGGATGACAAGATCTTCAATTTTTGAATGTTGAATTTTAAGTCATCTTTTTCACTCTCCTCTTTCACTTTCATCGAGAGGCTCTTTAGTTCCTCTTGGTTTTCTGCCATAAAGGTGGCATCATCTGCATATCTGAGGTTATTGATATTTCTCCTGGTAGTCTTGATTCCAGCTGTGATTCATCCAGCCTGGGATTTTGCATGATGTATAACCAGTCTATCCTAAAGGAGATCAGTCCTGGGTGTTCATTGGAAGGACTGATGTCGAAGCTGAAACTCCAATACTTTGGCCACCTGATGTGAAGAGCTGACTCATTTGGAAAGACCCTGATGCTGGGAAAGATTGAGGGCAGGAGGAGAAGGGGACAACAGAGGATGAGATGCTTGGATGGCATCACCAATTCAATGGACATGGGTTTGAGTAGACTCAGGCAGTTGGTGATGGATAGGGAGGCCTGGCATGCTGTGGTTCATGGGGTTGCAACGAGTCGGACATGACTGAGTGACTGAACTGAACTGAACTGAACTCTCCATAGAAGTTAAATAAACAGGGCGACAATATACAGCTTTGACATACTCCTTTCCCATTTTGGAACCAGTCTATTGTTCTACGTCCAGTTCTAACTGTTGCTTCTTGACCTGCATACAGGTTCTCAGGAGGCAGGTCAGGTGGTCTGGTATTTCCATCTTTTCAGAATTTTCCACAGTTTGTTGTGAGTCACACAGTCAAAGGCTTTAGTGTAGTCAATGAAACAGAAGTATATATTTTTCTGGAATTCTCTTGCTTTTTCTATAATCCAAAGGATGTTGGCAATTTGATCTCTGGTTCCTCTGCCTTTTCTAAATCCAGCTTGAACATCTTGAAGTTCTTGGTTCTGTTGAAGCCTAGCTTGGAGAATTTTGAGCATTACTTTACTAGTGTATGAGATGAGGGCAATTGTGTGGTAGTTTGAACATTCTTTGGCATTGCCTTTCTTTGGGATTGAAATGAAACTGACCTCTGCTAGTCCTCTGGCTACTGTTGAGTTTTCCAAACTTGTTGACATATTGAGTGCAGCACTTTCACAGTATCATCATTTAAGATTTGAAATGTCTCAGCTGGAATCCCATCACCTTCACTTGCTCTGTTTGTAGTGATGCTTCCTAAGGCCCACCTGACTTTGAACCCCAGAATGTCTGTCTCTAAGTGAGTTATCACACCATTGTGGTTATCTGGGTCATTAACATCTTTTTTGTATAGTTCTTTGTATTCTTGCCACCTCTTCTTAATAATCTTCTGCTTCTGTTAGGTTCGTACCATTTCTGTCCTTTATCGAACCCATCTTTGCGTGAAATGTCCCCTTAGTATCTCTAATTTTCTTGAAGAGATCTCTAGTCTTTCCCATTGTATTGTTTCCTCTATTTCTTTGCATTGATCACTGAGGAAGGCTTTCTTATCTCTCCTTGCTGTTCTTTGGAACTCTGCATTCAGATGGATGTATCTTTTCTTTTCTCCTTCTACCTTTCACTTCTCTTCTTTTCTTAGCTATTTTTAAGGTCTCCTCAGACAACCATTTTGCCTTTTTGCCTTTCTTCTATTTGGGGAAGGTTCTGATCACTGCCTCCTTGATGTCCATGTGTAGAGTCGTCTCTTGTGTTGTTGGAAGAGGGTGTTTGCTATGACCTGTGCATTCTCTTGGCAAAATTCTGTTAGCCTTTGCCCTGCTTCATTTTTTACTCCAAGGCCAAACTTGCCTGTTACTCTGGGTATCTCTTGACCTCCTACTTTTGCATTCCAGTCCCCTCTGATGTAAAGGATGTCGCTTTTTGGTGTTAGTTCTAGAAGGTCTTGTAGGTCTTCATACACCCATTCAACTTCAGCTTTTTCAGCATTACTAGTTGGTACATTGGAGAAGGCAATGGCACCCCACTCCAGTACTCTTGCCTGGAGAATCCCATGGATGGAGGAGCCTGGTGGGCTGCAGTCTATGGGGTCGCACAGAGTCGGACACGACTGAAGTGACTTAGCAGCAGCAGCAGCAGTTGGTACATAGACTTGAATTACTGTGGTATTGAATGGTTTGCCTTGGAAATGAACAGTGGTCATTCTGTTGTTTTTGAGATTGCACCTAAGTACTACATTTTGGACTCTTTTATTTGCTATAAGCACTACTCCATTTCTTCTAACATTCATAGTAAGGAGGTAATAAAGCAATGAAAAAAAATAACCATAACTGTTCTTCCTAATCCACTATTTAGTTGCTCCTCCTGGGAGTAACCAAATAAAGTATTGCATATGAGCAATGATATCAATTTTTTGGAAAAAGGTATGTACTTCAGTTTTGCTAGAGAATCAACTTCTGTTACTCTTTGGGTATTTGAAGCATTATTTGGTGGTGTTGGAAATGGATGTGAAATATTTAATTAAAAATTATGATGTTTTCCCATTAACTAGGTGACATTTGCAAGATGAAGATGGTCGGTTGAGGTAACTTGGCAAATTCCTTCCCAAAGAAGAAAAATATAAATTACTTTCATACTGTAATTTGGTGGTATATTCAAATGATGACTGAAGACCTTATAAAAGACAAATAAATGATGCAGAGTCATCCAGATGCTTGGCTACTTCCAAAACATCTTGTATTAGAAGCATATTTCCTTCCAACTCCTCTCAAAATACTATTGGTTAAAACTTTCATTGATGGAAGCATAAATATCATTTTTTCTTTGCTCCAAATAAGGAGCGCTGTAAATCCCGTAAGTCTTCTCTTCCTGCAACTTTGAGCAGAACATGGAATTTCAACTGGCCCCAAACCCAGGGAAAATAGATACTGATTATCTTCATTCACATAGTTACTTAGATGTTGTGTAACTAATGGAACTTCATATGCATTTATCCACATAGTTCCTATAATACTTCTTCATGCTAGACACAATATACTTTATATTAATTTTACAGAGGAAAAACTGAGCTCCAGGGAGGTAATGTAATTTTCCCAGGGTCTTGTAACTATCGAGAGGCAAATATCTTGCCTGCATCTAGCCAGGTGAACAGGAAAAATAAAATACAAGGCCAAAATCAAACTATATTTGTTGTTTATTACTCTTGCTCTTTGTGGTGGGGAAACTGAGAAATGAGTTTGGATTACAATAGTTGACATTCCTGAACTAAGGAGGCAATAACAAAGATATTCAATTTGTGTCAAATTTTCATTCTGCCTAAATTTGATCCCCCAAATTATATGACTTCATGGTGAGTTAATACTCCTTTTTCCATGCATGTTCAATACTATGCACAGGAAGATATCCAACCCCATTCTGCTCAAGATTTGAAATTCTTTGCAGACTGAGACCCTTCTATACACATAGCTCAAATTCAGGAATTCTGATTTATCTCAATTACTTTACATAATAACTGTTGAATTTAGATAGTCTCTCCTACAACCAAAGTACTTCTAATATTTGTTATGAACTTTCAAATTTTACCTTAATAATAATGTCATACTTACAGAAAAGTTACAAGAGTACTGCAAAGAATTCTGCATATCCTATACTCACTTTCTCTGTTAACATTTCACTCACCTGCTTTATCATCTATTTTCTCTTTTTTTTGTATATAGTTGTATATACACTTTCCCCAAACTATTTGAGAATAATTTTGCAGCTATCATGTCTCTTTATCCAAAAAGTTTTATTTTGTATTTTGTAAGACTTTTTTTTATATATTCACAATAAAACTGTCAAAATTAGGAAAATTAGCCTTGATACAATACTATTGTTTCATTCACAGTTCATAGAGATGGTTGGATGGCATCACCGACTCAATGGACATGGGTTTGGGAGGACTCCGGGAGTTGGTGATGGACAGGGAGGCCTGGCATGTGGTGGTTCATGGGGTTGCAAAGAGTCAGACACAACTGAGCGACTGAACTGAACTGATCTCATCCTTTTATTCCAGCTATATAATGCTCCACTGTGTGAGTGTACCATAATTGATCCATTCAGTTTCCCATGTGTAGAAATTTATATTGCTGCCAATAACTTGTAATTACAAATAATAAACCATGTTGGGCGAATGTACTTGTAATTTATTGAGAGTATAAGCCATGACTTATATTGTTAAATCAGCTCTTTTCTTTTTCTCAAGTTAGACACATGTAGAATTATTGAAAGACATTAATTCCTTTTTCATGTGCAAAAAATTCCTTTTTCATTGATTCATAACACTGTGCTTGCTGCAAAACTACATCAGAATCATATAACCTGGAAAACTGTAACGACATTTTGTGGAAGTAGAAATTGTACCACGTATTTGTCTAACAGCAAGGCAAGTGTGGTCTCTAGGAAGTATAGGTAAAGTTGATTAGATTGCAGTGTATACTTAAAAGCTGAATAATGCACTCTTGTAAAACACTCTTCAAAATTATTTAACTTCCCATGATATCATCACAGCATGTGCAAAAAAAATCTTTAGTGTTATCTTTTCCTGTCACATGACTAGTGCAAACAAAAGAAATCCTTATCTTTTTGTTTCTATTCTGGCCCTTCATAAAATGGCATTAAGCACCATTCAAAATTTACACAGTAAGGACTTAGCTTGAGGAAAAAAGATTTATTTTGTATTTCAAACAAATTATACTTGCTAAATTGTAAAGCAAAAATTTTCTCAGCAACTGTAGGTTTCTAGCATTTTACACGTGCAGAAAATATTTTAGTTTTAAAACCACTTTCCTAGATATTTTTACATGTAAGTCTCATAGCAAACCTTGGCATAGAGAACTAGGCAGGAGTTCTTATTGTACAATAGGAGTTCTATAAGTACAATATATTATACTTATTTTGCAAAGGAGGAAAAAGAGGCATTTAGAGAGTTTAAGGAAATTTCTGTGGGATGTAAGAATCTGAACTAAAC
Organism: Cervus canadensis; assembly: GCF_019320065.1. NCBI lineage: Eukaryota > Metazoa > Chordata > Mammalia > Artiodactyla > Cervidae > Cervus > Cervus canadensis. The sequence goes on from NC_057416.1 coordinate 18,701,574, forward strand.
CCTGAACCAGAATCCAGGACTTTTTTTTTTTTTCTTTAAAAAGTGGAATGTGCCTATTTCATAGCATTATTGTGGTGACCAAATAATGCCACGGACTTGAAAATGTTAAAGTTGTACAGAGGTAGTAATTTTATTATTAAAGTTTTGGGGCTTTTGCAACTACGGGTAAAATTTCTCTATATTTTACTATTTTATATACATATATATTTGTATACATATATGTAATACAAGAGACTTAACAGTTGGAGAGAGAGAAACTTCACAGCAAGACTCAAAGTGTTCATGTGGGGAAATATTTTATAGATTGAACTGGTACCTCTAGGAGCAAATGATGATGTTATATATCCACTGTGGAATAATTAACAGCATTATATATTGTATAGAAGTTAGACCTTGAAACAAACCTCATTAAAGGTACTTGATCTTAGTTTTAAACCTTTAAGTATCTGCTTTAAAAGTGATCAATGTACGTACTGGCTACTTTAGTTATCCTGCTATGAGATTCATATAACTTTGATCTAACTTTCTTTGATTTAACTCTGCAATTAAGAAGATTTGGTTCAAAGTAAAAGCTCATTGGTTGATGTTTTCCACTGATGTGATAATGTTTACACAGATGTGCTTTGAAATCTTGATTATGGTGGATTTGGGGGTCCTACCACAAGACAGGTTGCTGTTATTTGAAAGGTGAAATAATATGACACTTACCTGGTATAACCTTTAAAACAGACTTAGCTGTGTACATTTCTAAAGTGATTTATTTGTTTATTGTTTTAAGTCAGTGTTTTTGTTTTATTTCATATCTATCAACAGTAAATCACTTGCTTTAAGGACCCTTTTATAACTTAGTTGCACAAGGGTCAGTATTTAGGGCCGTAGTGATGAAAAGGTATAACTTTACCTACTTTAAAGCACCTGCCAATTAATTAGCAAAAATCCCTTCAGAGCAAATAAAATAAAAAAAATCCCATCCATCCGCACTCCCAAGTTGAGGCCTTTGTTAAGCAGACCGTGAAATGGGGCTGAAAAACTCAATTTCAGTGAGTCCCTAGAACTTTTTTGCTTAGAGGAAGCATAAATACCTGCCAAATGATTCTCAGCTCTTCGGACACTGAAAAACTGTAACTTAAAGACCTTAAATTTAACTCGTTGCACAAAACCAAAGTTTGACGTGTACCCAGCTCCTTCACCTCAATGACTTTGGATCTGACAAATATGCACTGGGCAGTTCCACATGCTACCAGCAATTTTCTGGGTCTCAAAAACACACCAAGAAGAACACCATTTTCCATTTATTTGTTTTTATAATTCAAATGTGAACAATCAAAAAAATTTAGTCTGAAAGCAAATGCAACTAAGAATAGGGAGGTACTCTTAGATTGGATAAGGGCCCCAGAGGTCACCTATCATTTATGACCCTATCACAGATATTCATTTTCTGTATGTGGCATCCATGAAATATGGAATATCCCTTTTCAGCCTACTTGGATTTACTCTTAATCCTGAGACTCACAATTAGATTATGTTATTATATTAAGTTGCTTAAAAGTTCACAAACTTAGCACAAAATTTTAAATTTCCATGCAGATAGGTTATATCATGTGTTATCTGAGTAAAGATAAACATTAAAGAGAACCTGGGAAGGGGGGGTGGTGGTGTGTGTTCCTAACCTAACCTTGATTATGTAAAGAAAATCCCCCATCTAAATGATAAAAGAAACGAGTAATGCTTGTACATTTTATTAGTGTTTTAAAATTAGTGAGTTAAACTGTCAAAGCTTTGATTTTCCTTTCATGTGTGTCTGGGCAGGTCTAAGCCTCGGGTAACGCCCTTTTTCCTTCTCCCTCTGTTACCTTTTTTTTTTGCACCTGTCCACTGCAGGCTCCCAGCAGCTCCCAAGGGGTCCAATTCTCTCCTTTCCTTTTCCTCCTCCTACCCATCCCCTCCTCCCTGCCTCCCCGCTTCCAGATTCCTCCCCCCACCTCCTTTCCCTTCTTCAATCTACCTGCCAAGTTGGGCTCCTTTCAGCAGCGATCTATCACGGCAAAGGAGCTCACATCAAAGGCGATTGCACGGCCGCAGCCGCGCGGCATCACGGTTGTTCCAGAGACGACCGCAAAGAGGGGCCTTGACTGCGCCTCCCCAAAGTTGCTGGCCAGCTCTGGCCGATGGTGGGAATGATTTTTTTTTTTTTTTTTTTTTTGCGACTGCAGTGATACAGAGCCGTCAAGGGCTCCTTCTGGTCACTTCCGAAGAGCAAAAACGTGTTGAGAGGAGGCAGGTTTAAGATTTCAAACGGAAACCTCCCCAGCGCGCATGAAAGGACTTGATTAGCATATGTCAAGAGGACCCGCTTATATACTGTGTGTATGTACACAGGACTCTGATCTGATCAGTTTGCGGAGTTGAAGCCCCAGCCCCCAGCCCCAGCCCCCGTATTGGCAGCGGCAGCTTATAGATGTTTCTGCAAGGCCAGCAGCCGGCTCCCACCTACCCCGGGAGAGAAGACCGCTCCAAGACAGTGAAAGCGTCCCTGCTCTGAGTGCAAAGTCCATCCTGCGACCTCACAGGAGTAACCGGGCCTTAACTTTTTTTTTTTTTTTTGGCGCTTGTTTGGCCATCATTTTTTCTCATCCACCTCCCCATCCTCGCTACCGTATTGCTTGTAGGGTGGGGGTGTCTTTTGTTTTCCGGATCGGCCGCCTCGCCCTCTGGCCGTTCCATGGCTCCCTTAGCCGAGGTCGGGGGCTTCCTGGGCGGCCTGGAGGGCCTGGGCCCGCAGGTGGGCCCGCACTTCCTGCTGCCTCCTGCCGGGGAGCGGCCGCCTCTGCTGGGCGAGCGCCGGGGCGCGGCGGAGCGCGGCGCCCGCGGGGGCCCCGGGGCGGCGGAGCTGGCGCACCTGCACGGCTTCCTGCGCCGCCGGCAGCTCTACTGCCGCACCGGCTTCCACCTGCAGATCCTGCCCGATGGCAGCGTGCAGGGCACCCGGCAGGACCACAGCCTCTTCGGTACGTACGGCCGCCCGCATCCCGCGCTCCTCCCTGCTCGCCTGCTGAGCGGCTCCGGCTTGCGCGCGGCCGGAAGCCCCAGAGACCCTTTGGGTGCCAAGTGCGGGCTGGGACTTAAGGGACCCCAGGACTTTGCCTGTCCGCCGGCCTCTGCGATCGCCGGCTGGCCTGCTGCTCCAGACGCTGGAGGGGGCGGGAGGGGAGAGGGGGGTGCTCCGCCCGCACCTGGCTGCCTGGGACGCAGAGCCCTGGACTCGGAGCCACATCTTTCCCGCACTCCTTACCTCACAGGCAGTATTTTTTTTTTTTTAAATCCCTATGATTTTCTCCTGCGCCCCCCACGTTTCCCTCAGTAACTGTCCACTTAACAAAAGTTGACAACAGAAAGCCTGCCGCTTCTTTCGACCTGCCCTACAGCCAGGCAGTTGATGATGCTTTTACGGTTACTGCTCAAAAATAGGAAGCGAGCTTTTACTTGTCTACCTAGAGCACCACACATGTTGAGCAGGTAACAGATTAACTCTCCGTGGGCACCATCGCTCCTGTCACTCACCTGCCTGCAGTTCTCTGCGCTGGTAAAGTTTGGTGAGAAAAAAACAAAAACAAAAACAAACAAACAGACAGAAAGCTTATTGGGCTACAGAGCATGCCTAGTCCTTTAACCAAGATCCTCTTTAGCAATTATGAAATCCTGAAGCAAAGATCTTGGTATTGACCATAGGTAAGAGGAAGTAGGGAAGCGAAAGACGATATGGGTGGGAACACAAAGAGACATGTTTCAGAATACCCCCAACGGTGCCTGGGAGCAGAAGGAGTTAAAGGAAAAAAAACAAACAAAAAACCAAAAAACCGGAATGATTGTTAAGGCAGATTGCTAAGAGACTAGATTGGGAAACCATGAAGTCTCTACTGTTAATTCCTCCTTACCTAGCTGCGTGACTAGCATGTGCTCTCTCACCAGTGAGCCTGAGTTTTCTTTTCTTGTCTGTACAATGATGGGGTTAAATCAGGTGATTCTTTTAAGATGCTCTCCTGTTCTAACAGCCCAGGATCTTTCCTCTACTGTGGACGTGTTCATCATATTTGAGTTAACTGGCTAACACTCCTGAAGGATTTTGATCATCAAACTTGGAACTTCACTAGATAGAATCAGTGTATCTCTTTTTAAAGACTCCTTTACCTGTCAGCAGCACTGTGAAAGGACTTACCTAACATAGTGTCTGTTTTCCTTCTCCCTTCCTTAGCAGTGGAATTGTTTGAGAGTCTTATCTCTGAAGGGCTCTCTCTTGTCCTCATCCCTTGTTCTTATTTGGCTTTCTCTTTTTGACTTGAAGTCCTCATTAAAACTTTGGAAAAGTGTAAATCTCAGTTTGAGGGGGCATTTGTAACCCTAGATGTGGAAATGAGCATGTGGTGGTCATTTGGTAGCACTTAAAGGCTTAGAAAATTAACTTTTTAAACCCCACATGTTTGCAACTTCCACTGATCTCTTCCAAATTCCCATTGACTATGAGTCCAGAGTGTCATGACCTAGTGGCCAACCTTGGGGTCACTTTCAGAAAGTGGTTTCTAAATTGAAGAGGCTGAGATTCCATGTCTAAAGAACTTTGCTGACACCAGGTGGCTCAGTTCCCTCGCCTTGAGTAATTACTGCACTTCACTTGTTACAGAAAAACCCTCCAGCTACCAGAAAGATTTAGAAATGAAGGCAAATGTGTTAATGCCTGTAAGTAGAACAGGTAGAAGTTAAACTTAGGTAATAGTCAGGCTCCCCCACACCCCCACCCCCTCTGATACATAGTGGTGGTGGTGGTGAGGTACTAAGTTCAACTCTTGCGACCCCATGGACTGTAGCCTTCGAGACTCCTCTTTTCATTAGATTTTCCAGGCAAGAACACTGGAGTGGGTTGCCATTTCCTTTTCCAGGGCATCTTCCTGACCCAGGGATCGAACCCATGTCTCTTGCTTGGCGGGAGGATTCTTTACTGCTGAGCCACCAGGGAGATCCATGTGATACATGGTGTAACTTTGGAAATTCTACTTTTAAAATACTTGTAATTCAACTGTGATCTCCCCAAAGTCAAGTAGTTGCTTCTTCTACTCTGTGTCTTTTTATAAGAATGACTCTATGGGAAGAGATTAGTAAATATTTGTAGACTTGATAACATTCATTAAACTGGTATTTTATTCCATTCTTTAAGATGTAAATGTTGCCTATCAGAATGACCATCTTAGTAGAATTTTTTTTTTTTTTTGCTAAAATCTTGTATGTTTATTTAGTTATTGCAAAAATATGACTTGGACTGATTTTTGTACTGGGTTAAGTCACTCTATGGTGCAGGGGTATCTATAGGAACAAGATATTTACTGTTACACAAAGGAAAGATAACCCAGATTAGTCTGGTAGCTTAAATGAGTAACAACCTCTAGAGTGCATTACAGTGCATCCTAGTGGCATTTGATAGCTAAAGCATCATAATTTACTACAAGGAAGTGTAGGTGAGAAGAAAGTATATATTCAGCATGCATGTGTAATATTAAATGGACTTCCCAGGAGGCTCAGTGGTAGAGTCCACCTGCTAATGCAGAAGTGAGTTCTATCCCTGGGTCAGGAAGATCTTCTGGAAAAGGAAATGGCAACCCACTCCAGTATTTTCACCTGGGAAATCCCATGCACAGAGGAGACTGGCAGGCTGCAGGCCATGGGGTCACGAAAGAGTCAGGCATGACTTAGCAACCAAACAACAACAACAACAGCATTATATGATTCTCTTTATATTTGCCTTCTTTTCTTAGTTCTTCAATGATTGACTATGAAATTATTTTCTCTCTAAAATTTATTTCTATGTCATCAAAGTAAGAATTCTGAAAATGCTTAAGATGTACTATTTGAGATGTTAAAGTAGATAACATTTTTGATAATTTATACTAATTTGACCATGATTAAAAAATTCAGAATACTGTGTTTTAAAATTTCAAAACCACATCAATAGAATAAAAACAAAAGGTCCCAGTGAGGCTTAAAATATTCCCTATCTGCGTTAGTTCTGTATTTATAATAGTTTTTCTGCACAGTAGTATCGTAGAAAGATTTTACCTAATACGTAAACATGGAATCATTACTTTAAAAAAAAGGTTAGCCTGAGATCAAACATATTCCTTTAAAGGCTTTTCCTTTCTTCTCCCCTATTCTCCATAGATTTGTCTGATGTGGTTGCATTGTGGGTTGACTCACCTGTTTATTATGATTTTTTAAAAGGCTGGCTTTGAAAATGATACCAGAAAGACAAAGTACCTCCAAGTCTTTTTATGGGACACTGGGCATTAGAAAATCTATCTAAAATCTGTGATTACCTCTAAAGGAAAGTTTTTCATGTCTACTCTTTGTTAAGGAATTAGCTTAGTTGCCACCTCATATTATAAATAAGAAAGACTTGTCAAATCTCATTTAAGAATCAAATGATTACAAATTACTGTGTGGTATACTATTTCCTTGTGGAGAAAAAGGATCAGAATTTAAAAGTGTGGCTAAAATCTTTAAGAGGAACATGAAAAGCACATAACCTTTTTCCCATCAGCCCCCAGGAGCCACCACAAAATCATTTTGACCTTGTTATATGTATATGAGGCTTTGCATATCTTTAATGAAGTTGAAGCTATTGAATATAGTTTTCTAAGATATATATGTAATTGTCTTTCTACAATTAACATGTTTTTTGACAAAATAGCATTATTTTAAGATTAGAGTTTAAGTGCAGGTGGTTTACGATTTAGTTGTGAGAAAAACAAATACCTTATAAGATCTGTTTTATAACTAATTTATATGGAAACGAAACTTTTATTGTACTTGAAAACTAGTTCTACTATGCAGTCTAATCAGTTAATCAGTTCCTGTTCTTTGAAAGACAAGAGCGTCTTAATGTAAATCAGATACCTAAAGAGAGTTAAGTTACCAGTGAGCCACAGTACACTTTTCAGTTTGAATGTAACATTCATTACAACTTCAAGTAATTTATAGATTGTAAGTATATCCTGAATCAAATTCCATCAATGTGTCTTCTTCTACCAGTCATGTTTTGGGTCTTTATTTTTGTTTCTAATGGGGATCACTGATGAGCTTGGCAGTAAGTTTAATTTTCCTCTAATTCCTACCTCTCTATCAGTTATTATAATGGCTATCCTCTGGGGTCTGTGTCTTCCTACTATATCTTTTCTCCGCTCGGCCTTGGGCAAGTCACTTACAGGAAATTTGGCAGTATATTGTTGCTGTTAGATCCTTGTTAGGTCTAGTGTTATACGTGATCTCCTAATAGTTTGAAAGAGCTCCTTTGAGCTCTTAAGAATCTATGTTTAGAGCTTAAGCATCTATGTTTCTGCCAATGAATGAATTAGGATCTGGGCAGAACAGAGCCCTTCATATAAGCAAATAGCCAGATTTTGTACTTTCCCTTGGCCTTGGTAATATCATGTGTCCAAACAGGAACTTGTAGTACAATAAATCAAGAAATGACTTAAGAGCAAGAGTTAGGCTACATGGTACACATTTATACTGTCGTGGATCTTAAAACAAAGTGAAGGGGTAAAGGTAGAAAGCTATTGAGGAAGGCAGTTCCAAGCATAGAAAGTCTGTCTATATACTTTTTCAGCAAAGAGTCTAAAGAGAAGAAAAAGACAAAGACACCATCCGAAGGTTAGTGTGTGCAGGGAAAAAGAATGATGCAGAGGGAAGCAGTAAGGGTTTTTATTTGTTGTTGTTTTTGTTTAACTATAGTGTATTAATAGTGTTGAGTGGAGAGTTTTTGGTACTAATTTACCTATTTGTTGTTGTTTAGTTTAGTTGCTCAATTCTGGAAAGTTTCTGAAAGTGAAACCTACTTACAAGTTAAATTCTTGGTGTTTGGCTATCACATTTTATGAATTATAAAGTCATTTAACTTTTTCAACCATAAAATTTATCTTTAAGAATCATGGGATGGGAACCAGCATATTATATAATCTGTAAATTTTGAAACTACTTTCTTGTCCTCAAGAAGCAGTGTTCCAAAGTATAAACATTGGATTAGGGCTCAGAAGATATGACTCCAAGTATCTGTTCTGTTAATTACAAATGTCATTATCTTTAGGCAGACCTCAGTTTCTTTTTATGCAAAATGGGATAATAATATCTTCCACACATATTTTAGGAGGTTGTTTTTGAGGACCAGATGGGAAAATAAAAGTAGAACCTTTTATAAACTACCAAATACTAATGCATCCATATAAAGTATATTGGCCGCTGCTAGAAAAAAAATTTACTTAGTTCATACTAAGCAAAAACAAAGCAAAACAATTAACAGGGCATGGTTATAATTGGTGGGATCAAGGAGAACTAAGAACATCTCTATTATATTCTAATTTATGGTAATAATAGCTTCCATTTGTTGGATGCCTAGAAATGTTAGTCCTTACCACTCTCCTGTAAGGAAGCATTTCACCCTTCCGTGTATGAAGACACTGAAGTTCAAAAAAGACAAATGACTTATGTACTCAAGACTAATCAGTAAGTTACTAAACTAGATTCAAACCCAGGTTAATTTTGTTTAAGGTTTTATACCCTTAATGTTATATCACAATGAACAATTTTTTCTTTTTATCTATAAAATGGGAGCCTCATCATAATGACAATTGTACAGCACTTTTCAGTTTATGAAGGACTTCCACATACAGTATTATATTTAGCAATTTGATCTACTACTCTGGAAGATTTTCATTAGTTGTATGTTCTTTAATAAATGCAAATCATTGTTTTGTTTATAAATTCAGGTATCCTGGAATTCATCAGTGTGGCAGTGGGACTTGTCAGTATTAGAGGTGTGGACAGTGGTCTTTACCTTGGAATGAATGACAAAGGAGAACTATATGGATCAGTACGTATTTTTAAAAAAATTACTGTAATTCATTAAATAATGATTATCCATTTTTAAGTAAAATAGCTACCAATAATGCATATCAGAATATATAAATATACATACTTAAGAAGAAATGAAAAATCTTTATCTTGATAAATTTCCATATATCTGGGCTATAGTATAGCATTAATAACTCACCTCTACTTCTTAAACCCTAAACCTTTATTGCTTTTAGTTCACTAGTTCTTTCTGCCCATTATCCTGGGACAAGAGATATGAAACAGAGCAGTTTCTTCTTGCCTTGTTGAATTCTTTACATTCATTTTAAGATAAGTTTTCTCTACCCATTACTACCTTTGTAGGTAGGTAAGTATACATCAGTGACTTGCTGACCTTTGCAATATAGAAAATGATTTAATGAAATCTTAGGATACTGTGAACAACAACAGACAATGGCAACATACTAGTTGGGCCATATCTGAGGTCTGGATAAGTATAGTAGCTGTGCTGTTACAGTTGGATTGGGAAGTTTTTAAGCTCATCACTGGGGATATGTGCACACATTTGTAGGTCTACCATAAATATTTTAAATATGGAAATACTTTAAAAAATTTAAACTTTTCAGGTTAATAGTTTATCAGTGTAAGATTTTTTCTTTTCTTTTTTAAATGACAAAACAGCAACAACACAAGAAATAGAATAACAGGATAATATAAAACTCAATCTGCAGTATGATGTAGATCTTTATCTTTCACTGGCAACACTATTTATTTGCTCACAGTTGCTTATGTTGATATAATTTTGAGAAAATTGTTAGTGTAAATGTGTGCCACTCTTTCCCATCATCTCACATGAAATTCCTTCTTAAAGTGTAAGTCTCTGTAGCTATTTCCAAAGAGAATTTAGCTTTTATGGTTTTTCATTGGGTACCTTCTTTTGTCTTAAAATCTCAACTGAGACCACAATGTACAGTTAGAATCTTAATATACACTGAGGAAAATTGGTTATCATATTTCAGTAAATGGTATTCTACTTAATAGCTGTCCTTTTAAAGGTAAAACTTGCCCTTTTTGGGCTTTCTGTCAGCTCAGAAGAAAGAAAAAGAATGCATTTTGTAATCTTATAAAAGTAGAATCACAACTGAAAGAGAAAAACATCACATATGGCTCAGATGATAAAGAATCTGCCTGCAATGCAGGAGACATGAGTTCAATCCCTGGATCAGGGAGATCTCCTGGAGAAGACAATACAGAATTCTCCAATATTCTTGCCTGGAGAATTCCACGGACATAGGAGTCTGGTGGGTTACAGTCCATGGTGTTGCAAAGAGTCGGACACAACTGAGCAACTAACATTTTCACTTCAGTCTTCCCTCTTCATGTATATGTCAGATTAAAAAAAAGCAACTGTAGTCAATGTCTTGGGATAATATGCAGTCCATCTTGAAATGACAAGAAATTACCGGGCTTTTACTACATTTGGTGCATTTACCAAATAGTAATATCCAGACACAAGTTAATCATGGGTATTGTATAATTAGATAATTAATTCACAAAGGGAGGATATATGATTTGGAGTGGTGATCTTGAATTAGGAATTTGAATGTTAGCAAGGTCTTGAAATGTTTCAAGATGATAGTAGAGATTTGCTGTGTAGAAATTTGGCATCTAATGATGGAACAAGATAAACTACAAGTCTATTTGGTGGTTATGGTGTGGGAATTGAGATAAAATGGAGCATGGGCAAATTTAGAATATTTATTAAGTACTGGGTTGGCCAAAAATTTCATTCGAGTTTTCTGTAACAGCTTATAGAAAAAACCAAATGCACTTTTTGGCCAATCCAATATTTGGAAATAAAATTGAAAATTGACATTCAACTTAAAGTTCTTTGAGCTAAATAAACTGCTGGATGGAGTCACCTGGGAGAAAGAATTCCAGGTAACATGAGAACTAAAACAGAACAAAGCAGAAACAGTTTATCCTTTCTCCTTCTTTGACAAGGATATAGTTATAAACAAAGAAATAAAAATATAAAAATTGAGATTTTTCTAAGGAAATGTTCTTAAAGATGTCATTTTTAATGGTAGCTATCTTCTCTCCTGTAGGAAAAACTGACTTCTGAATGCATCTTTAGGGAGCAATTTGAAGAGAACTGGTATAATACCTATTCATCGAACATATATAAACATGGAGACACTGGCCGCAGGTATTTTGTGGCACTTAACAAAGATGGAACTCCAAGAGATGGTGCCAGGTCCAAAAGACATCAGAAATTTACACATTTCCTGCCCAGACCAGTGGATCCAGAAAGAGTTCCTGAACTGTACAAGGAACTACTTATGTACAGTTGAAGGGGGTTGGTGTCTTTACTGAAGAACCAAACTACATCTCTTCTTTCTTGTTTCAGTTCTCATCATAAAACAGGAACCCAGGACAACATTCAGAATGTTATGGTGTCTGTTTTCCACTGGGATACTGACTTTGGAAAGAATATTGAAAACAAGAAACATTTTCACTTGAAGTAGGTCAAGATCTCTTTTTTACAAGTGGATTTAGTTCCCTCGGGTACACTGGCTCAGTCCTCACTCATAGATTGAAGCTGAAAATCTGTTCAACTGTGATCCTGGGAACTCAACTTAGTTTGCTGCTGGTGCCTCACCTCTCTGGAGTATGTTTCCTTTGAAGGTTACATTACAAATAGATACTTCATGTTGAAGAGATGAATTGACATAGTTGGCCAAGATTATTGCTATATACATTCTAAGAACCTTCTAGGATTTTGCAGGTGATGACGTTATATGTAAAAAGTTGGGGTGAAACATGGATTAGGAAACATGCCACACCAAGATGGACCATTTTTTTTAAAGGATGGACCTATTTATACATTTTCAGTTGGCAAATATTTATTATATATATTTATTTATTACAGAGTTTATTTTTTACTGGTATATGAAGATAATACGAAGAGAAAAAAAACAACCAAAATTTCTTTATTGTGCCATTCCTTTGTTGTGATGTCTTTGGCTGTCAAGAAGACTTCGTGATTGCTACACATTAAGCATAGAATAAGATCCTGAATTTCTTTTAAAAAATGAAGTAGAGCATAGATTATATATTTTTTGCAATCAGTTGCCTTCTAAATGTAACATTGGTTTCTTTGGCCTAGAAAAATTCTGTATCAATTTGTACTGAATTTAACACACATTCAAAAAGGGAAATAAACACTGATATTTTAATGTTTTGGTGTCATTACTTTTGAGGTGAAGTTATTCTACTTATATAACATTTTTATGGTGTCATAATTCTAAGTTCCTGAGAAAAATGTAATATTTAGCAAACTTCTAATGTTGAAAATTATTGGACATTATAAGCCAGCTGTGCTTACTTATTTTCTTGACTTAGTGTGGCAAAGCTCATTTCTTTTCACTCACTATGATCATAGAAGGTGCTTTCCTGGTGGCTCAGATGGTAAAGTATCTGTCTGCAATGTGGGAGACCCTGGTTCGATCCCTGGGTCAGGAATATTCTCTGGAGAAGGAAATGGCAATCCACTCCAGTACTCTTGCCTGGAAAATTCCATGGACAGAGGAGCCTGGTAGGCCACAGTCCATGGGGTTGCAAAGAGTCAGACACGACTGAGCAACTTCACTTTCACATGATCATAGAAAGAATGAGTCTTAGTGGAACCATGCATAATAATAGTACGGCTCCATCTACCTATCTCAGCATGCCATCTTTCCCATTATATCTCCTAATTTGTCATTTTTCAACAGTCATTAAGACTACTATACAGAAGATATTGTTAAAAACTAAGGAAAATACAGTAATCAAGACAGAAGTGGGTCCTGCTTCATGAAGCTTGATATCTAGTAGGGGAAACTGACACAGTAATGGTGAATTGTGATGTACTCTATGAAATAAACAAGGTTCAGATACAGAAAAAAAGAGAGGATAAATTTAGATAGGATGGGTCAGAGCCTTCTCTAAAGAGCTGACATTTCTTAAAGGATAAGGCTAAGATGGGGCTTCCCTGGTGGTTCAAACGGTAAAGAATCTGCCTGTAGTGCAGGAGACCTGGGTTTGATTCCAGGGTCAGGAAGATCCCTTGGAGAAGGGAATAGCTACCCATTCTAGTAATCTTGCCTGGAGAATGCCATGGACAGAGGAGCCTGGCAGGCTACATTCTACTCTGTAGAATTGCAGAGTCAGATACGACTGAGCGACTCACACTTTCACTACAGTTACTTTCAAGAGAAGATTAAAAAGCCATGATGGAAGAGGGAACAGTGAGTTTGGAGTCCTTAAAGCAAGAAAGAACTTTGTGGCTGCTATTGATTAACCCACTGGGAGAGTGGCACCCACAAATTTCTAAAGCCACACAGATACAAATCCTGCAGGTTTTATTTGCTCCTACCCGGCAGCGCTCAGTGTTGCTGCCCTCACACATGGTGGTCATCACTGGGGATGTGGTAACAATCACGGAAGCAGCGGTCACCAGTTAGAACACAGAAGCCTTGGTAAAACAGACTGCTGGGCTCCAGCCCCACCGTTTCTGATGCATGTGTCTGAGAGGGAGCCTAAAAACGTGCATTTTTAACAGGTTCCTAGGAAACATTGATGCAGTTGGTCGAGACCATACTTTAAGAATCACTAGTCTAGAGCAGGGTTTTTCAAACTTTAGTGTACATGCAAAATCACAGGTGGATCTTGTTAAAGGACAGATCTGTTAAGCTAGGTCTGGGTTAGGGGATGGAGAGCTGAACTTTTGTATTTCTAACAATATCCCAACTGATGCTCGATATGGTCATACCACATATCATGCTTTGAATGCAAGACTGACTGTTGCTTCAATGTTCTCTGGAGTTATTCCTATTGGTTCATCCTCTCATGACTTGAATATATTAATGGTGGTGTGTGGCTTGACAGTAGGGAATTCCTCACATACCTTTAATAAAGCTACATGGGAAAGTGTGTGTGTGTGTGTGGCTGGAAGACTGGTGCTTGCACGTGTGTGCGTACAGTGTAAGAGGCAGCGATATAGCTTAAAATCTATTGCTTTCATAAATGTAAAAAATGATAGTTTAGCAGTAATATTTTCATAATAGTCATAATAAAACAATTCTCATTTATTTTTATTTGTCAATAAAAGTAATAAACTAATTTTGGTTCGCTGCTTGACATCTATATTGAATGCATGTGTCCCAAAGCAAGCATTATGTAAGTATTTCAAATCAAAATGATGCCGGTGTCTAAACTTACAGCTGTGGAGGAAGTCTTATAAATTTAAAGAGAGAATCCACTGATCAAAGATGGCCCACAATGAATATCCTTACTCAATCAAAATTTCTTCTTTTTTTAGATATAACAGGAATATAAGTTTAACTTTTTATGGTGATAACTACCTGTAGAAATTTGGGATATGAAATATGATTGAAGCAATGATTTTACAAACCTTCAGATGACTAAAACGTCACTGTATCTTGCATTCTAACTCTACTTATATATTGGCATGTCTTCCTATGTCAGAAAAACAATTTGTACTTACTGAATTTACACTACTTGAAGAAATGATCTATTTGATATCTTAATAGGCTTCGCTTGACTTCACCTGATATCCCTAAATGGAAGTAGAGTGTGAACATATCAATTCATACATGGAAGGATAAGAATAATTTGGTTTATTATCAAATTAATATTTTCAAAATAATTTTATTCTCAGGATGCTTGGGGAAAATTTTGCCCATTAGTCACCCTCTTGCTTCTTTATTTTAAATGTTTGTGTGTGTGTGTCTGTGTGTACGCTAGTCACTCAGTCATGTCCAACCCTTTGTGACCCTGTGGACTGTAGCCCATCAGGCTCCTTTATCCATGGAATGAGCCAGGCAAGAATACTGGAGTCAACACTGGAAGAATACATTTCCTTCTCCAAAATGTTCTATTAGAAATCATTTGCTAATTTACATTTTCCATTCTTTCTTGCTTGGAATATTAATTATCATTTGCAAAATTTACCTGCAGTAATGATAAAAGAACATATGTAAATCAACTTTCATTAACATCTACTTGCTAAAATAGAACAGATTGATCTCTTTCCTGCTTGAGTATTCTCCACAGGTCCCAGCCATTGCCCTGAATGACTAGACATAACTAATACTTGAAGACCAAGGTTCTTCTCTTTAAGAACAGTGTTTCTTAGAAGAAGCAGTGTACCTTAGGCATCAGTAAAGGCGCCCTTGCCATGGGATGGCTTCCAGTTGAGCAGCATACTTCTGTGAAGGGCAGTACTCCATTCTGATGCTACCACTTCCATTTAACAGTGGAGATCTCATTTGCCCATCATTCCTGGAGAGTGTGTGGGTATCAGATATAATCGAATTCATGGTGGTGGCAAAAGGACTTGCTACTCTCTCTTTGGGTTGCTCTGTTTTAATGCTGCTGCTGCTGCTAAGTCACTTCAGCCGTGTCCGACTCCGTGCGACCCCAAAGACGGCAGCCCACCAGGCTCCTCTGTCCCTGGGATTCTCCAGGCAAGAACACTGGAGTGGGTTGCCATTTCCTTCTCCAATGCATGAAAGTGAAAAGTGAAAGTGAAGTCGCTCAGTCGTGCCCGACTCTTAGTGACCCGATGGACCGCAGCCTACCAGGCTCCTCCGTCCATGGGATTTTCCAGGCAAGAGTACTGGAGTGGGGTGCCATTGCCTTCTCTGTCTGTTTTAATGATGGACCAATAAGTGGCTGGCAACTGATTTGTACTCAGAAATGAGAAAACTATTTGACAGACATTACACATTCGTCATTTCCTTGGGGCATGCCAATAATTCCATGCCATCAGATCACTGGAGAGTCCACTGGAGAGTCATGTCTGGGTTATATAGGATGAGAGGTTAGAGAGTTGCCTGTGTAATCTTTAAGAAACTTGCCTTTCAGGAGGCCATGGGATGAGTTATGACACTGCAGCATCATATCCCACCATGTCAGTATCTGTACCTTTGCATCCTGTTTAGTGATGTGGGTTTCAAGGGCAAATATTGTGTTCTGTTCAGTGCAAAATTAATTTTTTTCAAAACAACATTCCCAGAAAAGTTACTGCTTTGGCAGATGGTCTTTGAATTTAGTTTTTCTGTTAAATTGTTTTACCATTTTTAGTCATAAACTGATAAGGAAAGGAACAGCCTCAAATACAATTATTTCTCACTGTTATCTAGTGTGCCACCTACAAAATGAATACATTTTCTATTTGAATAAAATCAAGACAGCTGTTTAAAATTTACCGTATGAGATGATAAAACAGTGCTAAAGAATTTATGGTATCAGTTCAGTTCAGTTCAGTCTCTCAGTCATATCCGACTCTTTGTGACCCCATGAATCGCAGCACACCAGGCCTCCCCGTCCATCCCCAACTCCCAGAGTTTACTCAAACTCATGCCCATCGAGTCGGTGATGCCATCCAGCCATCTCATCCTCTGTCGTCCCCTCCTCCTCCTGCCCCCAATCCCTCCCAGCATCAGGGTCTTTTACAACGAGTCAACTGTTCGCATGAGGTGGCCAAAGTATTGGAGTGTCAACTTCAGCATCAGTCCTTCCAATGAACACCCAGGGCTGATCTCCTTTAGGATGGACTGGTTGGATCTCCTTGCAGTAGGATGATAAAGGTATACTTTTGGCCAAATGAATCAAATTATATTGATGATCAAAATGAACAGGGATCTAAAAGAATGCATTTGCTACATCGGTGACCATGGATTACTAAAAGGTTGATTCAATGTCCATCTCTATTTTGGACCAGTCAAACCAGGGTATAAGGGGTAAGTGGTATATGGGATTAGTCCCAATTTCTCCAACACCCTATGTAGTCCCAGTTTCTCTAATACCCTATATAATTTAGTATAGACCTACTATACTTCCATATGATTCCACACTTGCAACGGTGTTGTTCCAGAGGTTCTCTTTTGGCAGGTCCAATTTTGGGGACCCTACTCTTTAACCTTTTGAAAGCTCTTTCCATCCCTAGAACTGTAATGAATCTCTTGCAATTACACACTCAGGGAGAGGAAATAGCACTCCAGGAAAACTTTTTTAGCCCCCTGTGTCCAGCTGGGCTTCCCAGGTGGCTCAGTGGGTAAAGATCTGCCTGCAAGACAGGAAATGCAGGCAGATGTGGGTTAAATCACTGGGTTAGGAAGATCCCCTGGAGGAGAATATGGCAACCCAATCCAGTATTCTTGCCTGGACAACCCCATGTACAGAGGAGCCTGACGAGCTATAGTCCATGGGGTTGCAAAGAGTCGGACAAGACTGAAGCATACACGCTGTGTCTAGCCATTATCACAACTCAGCAACCTCAGCTACTTTTCCTTTACACCCTCCAACAGTCAAAACAATTTCTCTCCTTGCATTCAAATTTCCAGAATTAAAGTTATCTTTGATCCTGTATCTAAATGTACCCGAGATTCTTGAATATTATCCTTTGTTCAAAATAAGTCACAGAGTTTAAAGTCTCTCCAGGTCGATCTAATGTTTTAATGGACTCAACGTTAAGGACTTTGGAGCAATTTGTCCTTCCCTTTGAGAGACTGGGCCTGATCTCCAGACTTTAGTGCCAGGGTTCTTAAATTAAGAAAGATCAGAAGAAATCAAAGGAGATGCTTTGGAAGGTGTCCTTTGTTTTTCATGTGCAGGGAGCTTATCCTCAGGATTTACGAAGTCCTTGTCTCAGTGTTCCCTCTCTTGGCTGGGCTCCCAGTGATCGTGAAGTGGCTTGTTGCTATCTGTGTGGAGGGTTTGCCAAGGTTGTTGCCATGGCTGCCGTGCCCACAAGTTTAGCTGATTCTTCTATCCTATTGATCTCCTCTGAGTCTTAGCAACTTGCCAGTGTTTCTCTTGTGAACTGGGGGATGTGACTCCAAATCTAATGGCCCTTTCTCTTGGCTCACAGGGAAATTGTTTAGCAGACAGTGGGCCCAATCAAAATTCATATCTTTTCATTAGACCATTCTCCAGCAATTTCCCATGAAATTCATGCTTCCAAGAAAAGATTTTGAGTGTTAGGAATGTAATCTTCTGGGACAGACTCAAGATGCTTGTTTATTTGCATTTTGGGATAAAGATAATCATCTAGAGTTTTAGGTTCACCTTTCCTCTTGGTCAGGATAGTCCATATTTGAAGTTCTTTCCTTCTAGTCACCTTGATCCCTTGCTTATCAGTTTTGCAAGGTGAGATTGCTCTATTATTCCTTGCAAATCCCCTCATCTTGGTTTCCAAGCTTTCCCCACCATAGAAACAAAGCATTAATTTCAAACAGTTGTCCACCTTTTCCTCTCACATATTATATTCACCACCTCTTGAATTGTGGTAAAATGTGCATAACACTAAATTTACCTTTTTGCAAGTTAGAAAATGTAAAATTTCATGACATTAAGTACATTCATATTGTTTGTGCAACCATCCCCACCATGCAACTCCAGATCAACTGAAACTCCGATTCATTGAACATCAACTCCCCATTCTCTTCTCCTCTTCTCCTCTGGCAAATACCATTTTACTTTCTGCTTTTATGAACTCAACTTCTCTAAGAACCTCATATAAGTGGAATCATACATTATTCATTCTTTTGTAACTGGTTTATTTTACTTAACATAACATTTTCACGGTTCATCTATGTTGTACCAGGTGCCAGATTTTTAAGGCTGAATAATAATTGTATGTATATACCATAGTTAGTTTACACATTCTTCTGATTATAGACACTTGGATTGTTTCCACCCTTTGTCTATCTTGCAAAACTGCTATGAATACGGGTGTACAAATATTTGTTCAAGCCCTACTTTCATATATTGATCATCCTTTAAACAATCTTTATGAGTGTTCTTTAAAATTTTTTATTGCAGTATAATTTACATAGAATAATTCTAGATATTAAGCACAGCGTTTTATGGCTTTTGACAGATATATACACCTATGTAACCCCCACTACACTCATGATATGGAATATTTTCATCAGGCTAGAATGTTTCTCATTGCCCATTTGCTCAAGGAAGCCACTGATTTGTTTACTGTCAAGGAAGCCACTGATTTGCTTACTGTTACTACAGATTAGCTTTCATTTTCTAGAATTTACCATTGATGGTACCATTGATGGAGACATTCACTGTGAACTCTTGATGTTTTTGAGATTTACCCATATTGTATGTATCAAAGGTATCTTTCTCCTTATTGCTGAGTAGTAGTTCATTGCAAGGCTAGAATACAGCTTTGTTTTTCTATTTGCAAGGTGATGGACATCTGGTTATTTCCAGGTCTATTATGAATAAAACTGCTATAAACATATATTTTTAATTCTCTGGGATAAATATCTAGAGTGGAATTGTTGATTTATATTTTTAATACAAAGCCAATCAGTGACCCAAAGTGATTGTACCATATTACATTTACAAGAGCATCATGAAAGAGTTCCAGAAGTTCTACTAGGTTGCCCAAAAAGTTCATTCGGGTTTTTCCATAACCTTATAGAAAACCTGCTCATTCACACTTGACTTCCAAGTTTTAGAAATTCCAGTGATATATCAGGTTTTCAATTTGCACATTATTTGTATCTAAATGCACTTTAATTAAATTCCATAGTAACTTATGACATGGACCATATTTTCAGCTTATTTGTTATCTATATATCTTTTCCAGTTAAGCATTAGTTCAGATGTTTTGCCCATATTCATAGTTATTTATATTACTATTGAGTTGTAAGAGTTCCTTATATCTTCTAGCTACAAGTCCTTTTTGAATATACATTTTGCAAATATTTTCTCTCAGCCAGTGGTTTACCTTTTCTTTCATTAACAGGGTCTTTTGATGAGCAAAAGCTTTAAATTTTGATGAGCAAAGGTTTTAAATTTTAATGACCTCCAATTTATGAAAAATTTTTTCTTCATGCTATTTGTTTAGTAGCTAAGAAATCTTTGCCAGACTCAAAGTTACTAAAGATTTCTCCTATATTCTTCTTTAAGTTTTTATAGCATAAACTCTTACATTTAGATCTATGATCCATTTCACAGATTTTCACCTGTGAAATTTTTAGAATTGTATTCATTTTGGTCGATGAAAGACTATCTAATTCTTCAAGAATCTAAAAACAGACCAGATGTGTTTTGCTGTGAACACTTTGTAGAGACGAAGTGGAGGTGGGAGTTTAAGGAAATAAAGAGATAAAAAAAAAAAAAAAGAATAAATCAGTACAGTGATGGAAGGGTAAAGCATGCAAGAATTCAGACATTCTGTGGAGGATTACTTTCCCTCCATTAAGAGGCCTATAAAAAGGAACCAACTGATACCCATTGGAGGAGTCAGCAGAAGCCCCATGTTTTCCCCACCCAGGTGATAGGTTTTTGCTGAGGGGCCTCTGCTAGATCCTCACTGGCTCCCTTCCTTTTAGCCTGAGATGGCAAGGCAGTACATGGGCCTTGAAGGGGCAAAACGTGACTCCTCACTTACAGAACCCCCATCAACCTAACCCCCGGCTCTTCGCCCTCCTCATCTTCAGCCTCACGTCGTCGTCGTAAAGCAAACACGAGCTGCTGTCACTGGAAGGCCCGCTAGTGCTGGGGCAGGGTTCTGTCAGGGCCGCGAGGACCTTCACTCCATCCTCTTCTGCTTCCTCTTTAGTGGCTGAAACCTGCTTCCTAACGATTTCAGCATATTCCTTGTCTTCTCCTTTACTGTCCTCCCTTTCTTGAACAGAACCGAAGCATCCACCTTGGTTGTGGAAAAAGTGTCGGGCTCATGAAGCAACTGGGACTACGCTTATCGGGACAGTCCTGAGAGTTTGAGGGCAGTCCTCCACTCCAGGGCGCCGTCTACAGGCGGATGAAGAGGTGAAATGTATCCATCTCCATCCTCTTAAACGTTGTGACATCTCAATTTGGTCGAGGATCTGAAGGTAGGCGGTGACTGTGGTTAGTCCCTGGGAAGCTTACTGTGCGCCTTGAAGTAGCCGTCTTCGGAGGGGGTGTGAGGGCGTCGGAGGAGGGCAGTCTTCGGGTGTAGAGGTCGGATTCACTCCTGGGGTGATGTGGCGCCTTCCTCAGCTTTCTCCTGTGGGGATTTCCGCTCGAGCCTCAGGGCCTTCTGCGAACGGGTCATCACGGCAGCGGTGGCAGCACCGGGCCCCTGGTCCTCACGCCCTGGCCAGCGGACCAGGCCCCATGGGTCAGGCCTACCGGGATCCTGTCTTCATAGCCCGATGGCCGGCACCAGGCCCCAGAGGCCGCTGGGCCAGCCGGTAGGGCGAGCCGTGCGCTTCTCTTCACGCGCAGGCCGGTTGTGGGGAAGGGTGGAGAGAATTTGAGAAATTTCCTGGGGGTCCGGACTTCACCCCCACCCAGGAAGAGGCCTCAGCTTGGGGGTCGCGAGAGAGGAGGCGCAAGCGGAGGAAGGCGGCGGAAGACCAGTGAGGAAACGCAAGGCTCACCTATCCTGTCCTGGAGTTTGATACATATCAAATGTATCAAATCAAGTACATTTTGTGTACATTTCAGGTAAAGAAAGATAGTTGAGAATTTATTTACTTGCTACTTAGCATAAACTGCAAGTATTAATTCCAGGTTCAGTTCAGTTCAGTTGCTCAGTCATGTCCGACTCTTTGCGACCCCATGATCGCAGCACTCCCGGAGTAAGTTTCAAATCCTGAAAGATGATGCTGTGAAAGTGCGGCACTCAATATGCCAGCAAATCTGGAAAACTCAGCAGTGGCCACAGGACTGGAAAAGGTTAGTTTTCATTCCAATCCCAAAGAAAGGCAATGCCAAAGAATGCTCAAATTACCACACAGTTACACTCATCTCACACGCTAGTAAAGTAGTTCTCAAAATTCTCCAAGCCAGGCTTCAGCAATAAGTGAACGGTGAGCTTCCAGATGTTCAAGCTAGTTTTAGAAAAGGCAGAGGAACCAGAGGTCAAATTGCCAACATCCGCTGGATCATCGAAAAAACAAGAGAGTTCCAGAAAAACATCCATTTCTGCCTTATTGACTATGCCAAAGCCTTTGACTGTGTGGATCACCACAAACTCTGGAAAATTCTGAAAGAGATGGGAACACCAGACCACCTGACCTGCCTCTTGAGAAACCTATATGCAGGTCAGGAAGCAACAATTCGAACTGGACATGGAACAACAGACTGGTTCCAGATAGGAAAAGGAGTATGTCAAGGCTGTATAATTGTCACCCTGCTTATTTAATTTCTATGCAGAGTACATCATGAGAAACGCTGGGCTGGAAGAAGCACAAGCTGGAATCAAGATTGCTGGGAGAAATATCAATAACCTCAGGTATGCAGATGACACCACCCTTATGGCAGAAAGTGAAGAGGAACTAAAAAGCCTCTTGATGAAAGTGAAAGAGGAGAGTGAAAAAGTTGGCTTAAAGCTCAACATTCAGAAAACTAAGATCATGGCATCCGGTCCCATTACTTCATGGGAAATAGTTGGGGAAACAATGGAAACAGTGTCAGACTTAATTTTTTTGGGCTCCAAAATCACTGCAGATGGTGATTGCAGCCATAAATTAAGACTCTTACTCCTTGGAAGGAAAGTTATGACTAACCTAGATAGCACATTAAAAAGCAGAGACATTACTTTGCCAACAAAGGTCCATCTAGTCAAGGCTATGGTTTTTCCAGTGGTGATGTATGGATGTGAGAGTTGGACTGTGAAGAAAGCTGAATGCCGAAAAATTGATGCTTTTGAACTGTGGTGTTGGAGAAGACTCTTGAGAGTCCCTTGGACTGCAAGGAGATCCAGCCAGTCCATCCTAAAGGAGATCAGTCCTGGGTGTTCATTGGAAGGACTGATGCTGAAGTTGACACTCCAATACTTTGACCACTCATGTGAAGAGTTGACTCACTGGAAAAGACCCTGATGCTGGGAGGGATTGGGGGCAGGAGGAGAAGGGGACGACAGAGGATGAGATGGCTGGATGGCATCACTGACTTGATGGGCATGAGTTTGAGTAAACCCCTGGAGTTGGTGATGGACAGGGAGGCCTGGTGTGCTGCGATTCATGTGGTCGAGAAGAGTCGGACATGACTGAGCGACTGAACTGAAGTTTCAGATGCGGACTTAACGATGGTGCGTTGTGTAGATTCATAAAAATGTCCTGAGATTGTACTATGCTCTGGGGCAGCAGTCCCCAACCTTTTTGGCACCAGAGACTGGTTTCATGGAAGAAAGTTTTTCTGTCTTCGGGGATGGGGAGTGGGGGGTGATTAGGGGATAATTCAAATGGGGTAAATTTTTTTTGCTCTTTATTTCCATTGTTATTACATCAAGTCACCAGGCATTAGATCCTGGAGGTTGGGGACCCCAGCTCTGGGGTCTCCCACTCTGTTCCTGAGATTCATTCAGAAAATGTAATCCAGGTGGGTTATTTAGACTCTGAGATGGAGTTTAGAGAATAAGATGTTTATTATTAGAGAATAGGATGTTTATTAGGCATTGTTTGTGACCCCCATGGGCTGTAACTCACAAGGCTCCTCTGTCCATGGGATTGTCCAAGCAAGCATCCTGGAGTGGGTTGCCTTTTCTTCTCCAGGGGATCTTCTGGAACCAGGAATTGAACCTGTCTCCTGCGTTAATAGGTGGATTCCTTATTGCTGAGCCACCAGGGAAGTAACAATGTGAAAATCTCAGCAGTAGTAATGGGTCCTCTGGCCACAAGAAATCATTAATCTGTATAAATTCCCGGGGGAAAAATTTTTAACTAAAACCCTCACCAAACTGTAAATGACAAGCAACATTTTAATTTCATCTAACATTAAATGTAACATTTCTCATTGAACAATTACCAAGTGTTCTTAGTTCTTAAGACACCACAATTGCCCTTGGGTAAAACAAATGTGGGAACAAAGGAATAAGACCGGGCAGGAGATGTTGAGAATAAGTCTGAGCAGAAGTGTTGTCAGACTTGGCTGTTTTGTTTGAGTGCCGAAGCTAAAATGGCCCAGACTCACTGTTGTGGATTGGCTGATGCTTTATGGTCATGCTTGGATCTGTTGCTGGATGTGGGTCACCGCAGGAAGTGGGGCTGTTTGTTTCTGAAAGGGCTGACAACACCTGGGCAGCTGGAGCCATAAATTCTTTGCAGAGGCCTGTAGAGGATGAATCTCCATTGTCCATCACAATCTACTCTTTGTTGCTGAAATCCACATTTTCATGGAAGTGATATGACTGGTGTATATCCGTGTCATTGGACTGCCTTATGCCTGCTGTGCCACGTGTGGGTTCCTGTGCAGGTAAAACAAAGTCTTGGTTAGTGATGCTGGCTGAGACTCTGAGGGCAGGAAAGGCAAGCTCTACCAAAAAAAGGTCTGTTCTTATCTGAATCAATCACAGGTCTTTTAAAGGTGGAAGGGGCTCACTATAGGCAAATTGCCATCAAATGGACAGATGATCTCCTTAAGGAATGGTGCCATGATATGGGCTCTGTTAGTCTTTGTTGCTTGCAGATTGGACATTTATAGATGGCAGTAGCTCAATTCATTATGGAAAGTGGGAGCCCCTGCTTCTGGGTGACACCTAACCTCTGTCTCTGTCACCAGCACCACTTCCTAATTAATACATTAATACATGTTAATACATTATTAATATATATTAATATGCTAAGACACCAGCGAGAGCTTGCTGTCACCAGTTAACTGTTATTCTATCTACTTCATTGTTTAATGCCACTTCCATGTTGGGAACGCTTGGATTTATTTTTTCCATATGCCTTATTCTTGAAACTCTTGGACTGATGTTAACTTTTAATACCAAGATTTTCTCATTTTATGTCCACTCCCATTTACCATACACTATATTTCCTTCTGCCAGATCTATTTCTGATCTTCCAGCTGTTTTTCTTCTATGATTTTGATCAGCTAGTCAGACTACCTGTGAGTCCTAATCTCTGTAAACTTCTTTTGTCTAATGTTCTAATCTCTGAAAACTTCTTTTGTCACAGTCAGTAGGTGACCAGATGCACTGTCTCAAACTCTGCCAATTGGTAGGACCTCCTCTGAATTAGGCTATAGTGGCTTGCATCCATATACTGGGCTGACCCATCTGTAAACCAAGCTTGGGTGTTTTCATTCTCCATCAGCTTGTCCTCAGAGATCCCCTTTCTGGGCCATGGGATTATGCTGAGGAAGTGTTGCCAGTGTAATGGTGGTGGATGACCAGAGTCTGGGCTATCTGACTTGATGGCAGAGTGGGAATTTGGCTCATAAATTCTTATGTCCCATAGTCAGGCTTTGTACCATGTGGAGAATGGCATTTCAGAAGACATGTATCTATTGCAAATTGTGTGACCTTGCTCCAGCATCTCAGGGGGCAGTGCTATAATTTTCTCACTTGGCCTTCTCCTAGATTTCACATGCTGTTTTTCCCCACCACTGATAGCTTTAATAAAAGAGGGTCTGTTGGCTCAAGGGGCCAGGTACAGCTTGGACCTAACTGTAGGCATTCCTGCTTACTTGGTCATTCTTTTAGTTGCTCAGTGGCATCTTTGATTTGATTTGATTTTAACTCTCTTACTTTTTAACAGCATTTTTGAAAAGCTGTGAACCAGGGTCAGAATGAAACGCCCTCATAGTGCAGCATCTCTAGCTGAACCATCATGGGAGACACCTGAAATGGATTCTAGAAAGGGTTGTTTCTACTTGGTGGTTCCTGAGGTTGCTCTCTATTGCTCTCAGTAAATTAGAAATGGTCCTATCCATAATGAACATCCTGATGTGGTGTGTGTTACTGGGTGCTGAAGAGGATTGGTGTAGAAAGAGGGGAATAAAAGAGAGAGTAAAGAGATGGCAGGAAGTCCTCTGATGAGCTGTTTGCTCAAGCCTGCAAATGATGATTTTTTTTTTGTATTTTCACTTCTTAGATGCGTCCATGTCTTCTGGTATATTAACACATTAATAAATGTAAAGTAAAAATATAGAAATGGTGAAACATCGATGCCTTTCCTTGTAAGAAGAGGAAAATATGTACTATAGGTAGTATATTGTACTTTATGTTCTATTTATTTAATCTAAGTAAAAACATTAGAATTTTTAGAGCTTAAAGATAGCTTTCATCTAGGTCAATCTCTCCGTTTTATAAATGAGGAAAATCTTTTATCTTATTGACTCTTTTCAGTAAAGTCATGAAACTTTTCGTTGTTCATAAGTTGGTAAATGTATCCATATGCTTTCATAAGGTTCTTTTGTGATTTTGCCCAGCAATGATGAAATTAGTATGTTTTGATCTTTGTGCAAGTTGTTCAGAAGGAACTTAAAAGAAGTATTTAGGAAAATCCAAGTGCTGAAACATTTAAGATATGCTTTATGGTCTCAGTTTTGTGTGATTGTCAGCCAGGAAGTTTTCTGATTAAGACGGCTTGCCAATTTCCTGCCAAATACATTATTTATTACACTAATGGGGATTTCCTATTTGAGACGTTAAAGACAAAATGCTATTAATATTATTTCCCTTAAAATAATTAACATAGATCAATTGATTTGGGCTAATAAATTAAAATGAAGAACAAGACAGTGGTCCAAAAAGATATAAGTATATTATAGTATATACATACTGAAATAAACTAGATTTCTTTGGATTAGAGATTTTTCTTTCACTATTGATGTGAAAATTCAAGCTGGATGAATGAATTCAATGAATTGAAGCTGAATGAATTTGTATTTTTTGGATATGATTCTTTGTAAGAATAAAATAACTTTCAGTGAAGACTAAATTATGTTGGATTAAAATGGCATTAGGAGTCAGAAATTATATGCACAGATTTTAGAATTTTGAGGGGCTCAGCAGTGAAGAATCTGCCTTCCAGCAGGAGATGCAGCTTCTTTGCCTAAATCAGGAAGATCCCCTGGAGAAGGAAATGGCAACCCACTCTAGTATTCTTGCCCGGGAAATCCCACAGATATGCGAGCCTGGTGGTCTGTAGTCTATACGGTCCCCAAAATGCTGAACACAACTTAACAACTAAACAACAAGTTCCCCCAAAGTTATAAAGAAGCTTCTACATACTTGTGTGTGTGTGTTCTTGTAGTAGGACCTAAAAAAGAAGATGGGTTCCAAGCATCGAGTAAAGAATAAATACATGTAGTAAATTAGCATTGTAAATTACACCTCATTTTCATCAGACAGCAAAAGCATGAAACAAATTTTAATAATTACACATTTGTAATTTGTTTATAAAATTAAAATACATTTTAAAATTACAGATTGGAATAACTGCTATGAAGGAAAAGAACAAGGTGTTGTAAGAAAGACCAGGGGGCATTTTCTTTAGTTGAGACAATCATAAAAGAGCTTCTGAAGGGCAAATAATTAGGTGGACAAAGAATTTGTGTGTGGGAGGAAGGATGTGTGTGGACAGCAGTCCATGAAAAAGGCCTTATAACTGGGTGTGTGAGATGTTCAAGAAACTAAAAGAAGGCCATGATGACCAGAGTACAGTTAGTGAATACGAGTTAGCGTGAGATGAGATTGAAGAGGTTGGCATGGTTGGGCCACACTGAGTTGTTTGAATTGTATTTTAGTGAAATGTGGGGGAGGGTCATAAAAGGATTTTAAATAGGAGAGTGACACCATTTCATCTATATCTTTAAAAGACCCCATGGGCTAAAATATGGGCATTGCATTGGATCGGACTGGGGTAAAAGAGGAAGAGAATAAACTTTTTTAGGAGACAGTTGTGTTAGTCCAGATGTGAGCTGGCATATCTTGGACTGAGGTGTTGGCAGTGCAAATGAAGAGTGATGGATGGATTCAGGGTGTTTTGAGGGTACATATCAGTTAGGCTCAGTAATATATTGAATGTGGAGATGAGAGAGAGATATGTCAAAATGTGCCCAGATTTGGGACTTAAGCAAATGGGTAGGGGGAGGTGAGAGTGTCATTTACTGAAATCATGTAAGTCTGGAGGAGTAACAGTTTTCAGAGAAAATAAAAAGCTCAAGTCATGTTAGTGTGAGATAAGAGATCAGCAGAAAGTTGTGTACTGACAGACACTGGTCTACCAGTGACTATCTTCTGTGGATTGAGTGCATATTTCCTGAAGTGAAAGGTATGCCTTTGGAGTATTCCTTTGAGGTCATCCATGATTTTGGATTGCTATGGAAACAAAGAGTCCACTTATGTCCACTGGGATTCCAATAAAAAATGGACAAGTAAATGATCTTCTTGCTGCTATTCTCTTACCTTCTGAAATTGCTGCTATCAAAATTTGAGTTTCACACTTAAAAGATTAAACCTGAGTCTTAGGGAAACACCCTGACTGACTTTCACACAAAGGCAGCAGCAACAGAATCTATAAAGGATATGAGACATGAGGATAAAGTCCAGTCTACTTGTGCAAAAAATGATCCCCTGTTACCAAACTTTTGCCATCTTGATGTCCTTGGGATATGGCACCATTCTGTTCCGGAATCAGAGAAATCACAATGGACACATCCAGGTTGTAAATTCAATGAACTCTCAGGGTTACAGGAAACCCAGGATGCCTGCTTGGTTCTTCCTGGCTCCCTGGCAAACCCCATCTTTCATTCCTTTACCCACCATCGTGCAGTTAAGATAACTCAAATTATGAATAAGTATCTGTAGAGACTCTATAACATTGTGAAGACAATTTACCATAATCCTGGGAAAACTAATTTTGTTTCCTGAAGCCTCAAACCCTTGTTTCTCTCGACCCTTTGAGCATCTGCATCTGGACTTTATTCAACTGCGACCTATGGGTTATCAATACAGTCTTGTTATTGTATATATGTTTTCTGGGTGAGTTGAAGCCTTCCCTTGCCACCAGGATGATGCCTTCACAGTGGCAAGGGAACTGTTAGAAACATATTTTCCACTTGCGGTATACCTTCCATGATCACCAGTGATTGGGTTTCCCATTTCACTAGGCAAATCATACAAGCCTTAACAAAAGCCTCACAAACTTCTTGGAATTGTCACTGTCCCTGTCACCCTTGTTAGGCAAGGCAGAAGGAACTAATGAGGTCATCACACTCAAGATCTCTTGCTGACTGTTCACAGCACCCACTTCAGGAAATATGCACTCAATCCACAGGAGATAGTCACTGGTAGACCAGGGTCTGTCAGTATACAACTTTCTGCTGATCTCTTGTTATCGTACACTAATATGACCAGCTACCTAAGTCTTTAATGTCCTGCTAAAACCCACTGTAGACATGTTAAAGAAACTGTCGCAGATTCTAATTAAAAGGATCCTGTTGGTCACAGTCTGGAGCCTATGGACTGGGTGTTCTGGAAACATAACAAGAGGAAGACAGCTTTTGAATCTTGTTGCAAAAGATCTTACTAGGTACTCCTGACCCCTGATACTGCTGCAAAACTAGAAGGCATTGTACAGTGGACACACATCTCACAGCTAAGCTCCATTTGACATCTGCTGCTGCTGCTGCTAAGATGCTTCAGTTGTGGCAGATTCTGTGCGACCCCATAGATGGCAGCCCACCAGGCTCCCCTGTCCCTGGGATTTTCCAGGCAAGAGCACTGGAGTGGTTTGCCATTTCCTTCTCCAGTGCATGAAAGTGAAAAGTGAAAGTGAAGTCGTTCAGTTGTGTCTGACTCTTTGCGACCCCATGGACTGCAGCCTAACAGGCTCCTCCGTCCATGGGATTTTCCAGGCAAGAGTACTGGAGTGGGCTGCCATTGCCTTCTCCTACCTGACATCTGGTTTGGTTTAAATTCTGGAAGTCTCCAAATCAAATTGTTGAAGAAGAGAAGTAGCTGTCACAAAAATAGACTGCTTCCACCTAAGACACTGAATCAAGACTCAGTTCAGTTCAGTTTAGTTGCTCAGTCGTGTTCGACTCTTTGCGACCCCATGAATCACAGCACGCCAGGCCTCCCTGTCCATCACCAACTCCAGGGGTTTACTCAAACTCATGCCCATCGAGTCGGTGATGCCATCCAGCCATCTCATCCTCTGTAGTCCCCTTCTCTTCCTGCCCCCAATCCCTTCCAGCATCAGGGTCTCTTCCAATGAGTCAACTCTTTGCATGAGGTGGCCAAAGTATTGGCGTTTCAACTTCAGCATCAGTCCTTCCCATGAACACCCAGGGCTGATCTCTTTTAGGATGGACTAGTTGGATCTCCTTGCAGTCCAAGGGACTCTCAAGAGTCTTCTCCAACACCACAGTTCAAAAGCATCAATTTTTCAGTACTCAGCTTTCTTCACAGTCCAACTCTCACATCCATGCATGACCACTGGAAAAACCATAGCCTTGACCAGACGGACCTTTGTTGGCAATGTAATATCTCTGCTTTTTAATGTGCTATCTAGGTTGGTTATAACTTTCCTTCCAAGGAGTGAGTATCTTTTAATATCATGGCTGCAATCACCATCTGCAGTGATTTTGGAGCCCCCCAAAATAAAGTCTGACACTGTTTCCACTGTCTCCCCATCTGTTTCCCATGAGGTGATGGGACCAGATGCCATGATCTTAGTTTTCTGAATGTTAAGCTTTAAGCCAACTTTTTCACTCTCCTCTTTCACTTTCATCAAAAGACTTTTTAGTTCCTCTTCACTTTCTACATACTCTTTATTTTTTTCTTTCCTTTAACTTGGCCTTGAAAGATAATACCATCATCCATATCTCCCAGGACATTGCTAAGAAGGGTAAACTCTTAGACTACTGGACTTACCAAAAACTTTGAACAGGCTGGGATACTAAGTGAAAGTTGCTTAGCCATGTCCAACTCTTTGCGACCCCATGGACTGTACATTCTGTGGAATTCTCCAGGCCAGAATACTGGAGTGGGTAGCCTTTCCCTGCTCCAGGGGATCTTCCCAACCCAGGGATCAGACCCAGGTCTTCCACATTGCAGGTGGATTCTTTACCAGTTGAGCCACAAGGGATGCCCTAGGATAGTGATGCCTTTAGGATACTAAAGTTCCCCTGTAATCAATTTTTCTTCTATTTCCAATCATAGTAAACTACAATCAGCCACCCTTAGAGGTCATTCACAGTCCAACTTTTACAGCCAGAACACCCAATGCCTTGTTTTACCTTCCTTGATTATAACTGTATTGCCCAGTTACACACAAATCCATATGCAAATCATTTGCACCCCCACATTCTTGGGATTGTTCATTGGCTAAGTCATGTCCCCTTCTTTGCCACTCCATGGACTGCAGCACGCCAGGCTTCGCTGTCCTTCACTAGCTCCCAGAGTTTGCTCAAATTCATGTCCATTTTGTTGGTGATGCCATCCAACCATCTCATCCTCTGTTGACCCCTTCTCCTTCCACCCTCAATCTTTCCCAGTATCAAGGTCTTTTCCAGTGAGTTGGCTTTTCATGTCAGATGGCCAAAGTATTGGAGCTTAAGCTTCACATCAGGCCTTCCAATAAATATTCAGGATTGATTTCCTTTAGGATTGATTGGTTTTATCTTCTTGCTATCTGAGGGACTCTCAAGAGTCTTCTCCAGCACCACAATTCAAAAGCATTAATTCTTCGGTTATCAGCCTTCTTTATGGTCCAATGTTCACGTCTGTGCATGACTACTGGAAAACCCATATCTTTCACTATATTGATGTTTGTCAGCAAAGTGATGTCTCTGCTTTTTAATACACTGTCTAAGTTTGTTATAGCTGTTCTTCCAAGGAGCATGCATCTTTTAATTTCATTGATGCAGTCACCATCCGCAGTGATTTTTGGAGCCCCCCAAAATAAAATCTGTCACTGTTTCCAATTTTTCCCCATCTCTTTGCCATGCAGTGATGGGACTGGATGCTATGCTTTTTCATTCTCCTCTTTCACCCTCATCAAGAGGCTCTTTAGTTCCTCTTCACTTTCTGCCATTATAGAGTGGTATCAGCTGCATATCTGATGTTGTTGATATTTCTCCCAGCAATCTTGATTCGAGCTTGTGATTCATATAGCCTTGTATTTTGCACAATGTAGTCTGCATAGAAGTTAAATAAGCAGGGTGACAATATATAGCCTTGTCATACTCCTTTCCTAATTTTGAACCAGTCTGTTGTTCCCTGTAAGGTTCTAATGGCAGCTTCTTGACCTACCCACAGGTTTCTTAGGAGACAGCTAAGGTGGTCTGGTATTCCCATCTGTTTAAGAGTTGTTCACAGTTTGTTTTGATATACACAGTCAAAGGCTTTAGCATAGTCAATGAAACAGAAGTAGATGTTTTTCTGGAATTCTGTTGGTTTCTCTGTGATCCAACAAATGTTGGCAATTTGATCTCTCATTCCTATGCCTTTTATAAACCCAGCTGGTTCATCTGGAAGTTCTTGGTTCATGTATTGCTGAAGCCTACCTTGAAGGATTTTGAACATTACCTTGCTAGCCTGTGAAATGAGAGCAATTGTATAGTAGTTTGAACATTCTTTGGCATTACCCTTCTTTGAGATTGGAATGAAAAAACTGAGCTTTTCCAGTCCTGTGGCCACTGCTGAGTTTTCCAAATTTGCTGACATGTTGAGTGCAGCACCTTCACAGCATCATCTTTTAGAATTTGAAATAGCTCAACTGGAATTCCATCACCTCCACTAGCTTTGTTTGTAGTGATGCTTCCTAAGCCCACTTGACTTCGAATTCCAGGATGTCTGACTCTAGGTGAGTGGCCACACCATCATGGCTAATCTGGGTCATTAAGACCTTTTTTGTATAGTTCTTCCATGTATTCTTACCACCTCTTCTTAATCTATTCTGCCTCTGTTAGGTCCTTGCTGTTTCTGTCCTTTATTGTGCCCATCTTTGCATGACATGTTCTAGGGCTAATCTAAATCAGATCTGTCCCTAATCACAAAAAGATCTCACCAGCAGACTCATCTATGCTAATAACTTAAGACAACTTTTTATTTCAAGATAGGAGATTTACTTCCCAAATGCACTGAAAACTTAACTGACCCCTGGCTTGAGTGGGCACATGCAACAATCCCTGAAGTAAATTCATTAACAGTGCTGCTTAAGCAGAATGGTTTGTGCCCTGACAGGATTTACCTTTGTGATGGATGTCATTCTCCTTGCGCCTCTGAAGGTCTGTATAGCTGGAACATAACCAATAAATGTACTCTTGGGTTATCTAACTGTACCTGTAATTGTCCACAATCAAATTGAGACATCTCATAAACAACTTTAAAAAGAAATGTGAGTAAAACTACAGGTATTTTAAATCTTATAGCATAGACAACTTTTAAAGCTTAAGCTCCATCTGAGTTTTCTCATGGTGGTTAGTGAAAAGTGAAAGTTAAGTCACTCAGTCGTGTCCAACTCTTTGCGACCCCGTGGACTGTAGCCTACCAGGCTCCTCCGTCCATGGGATTCTTCAGGCAAGAATACTGGAGTGGGTTGCCATTTCCTTCTCCAGGGGTTCTTCCCAACCCAGGGATCAAACCCAAGTCTCCCGCAATGCAGGCAGACTCTTTAACCTCTGAGCCACCAGGGAAGCCCCAACCGGAACTCAAACTACGCGAGGAAGTTTTTGTGTGTGTGTGTATGTAAAATGATCATAGGAATCTCTTACCAGAAAGAGAAAACAAAGCACATGTATTACCTTTCCTTTAATATCCTTCTAAGTACCTTTTTTGTAAGCTGGTTCTACACTATCTGGGATTTTGTTTCTTTGTTCACTAGGAAAACTTGCATTTAAATTTTGACTCTCCTGCTTATTATCTCTATGTCCTTGGGCAAGACAGTTAACTAGAGGTGAGGATAATATGGACATCATAGGGTGTTGTGAGGATTAAATAAAATAATGTGTTTTAAATATCTGCACAGGACGTGGTACACTGATACTTTAATTAACCTTAGTCTTCTTTTTCTCCTAATATTTGATACCAGAGAAGAATTTCCCTTATGCATATTTTCCCTCAAATTTAGGTGCAGAAGAATCATGAGGAAATTGTGAAAAAGACAGATTTCTGAGGCTCACCAAGTCTTTTCTGGATTTTGGAAGTAGCAGGATAACCAGTCTCCCTAACTCCTGTGTTTCCCCTTCGAATTTATTCAAAACCACTATCCTTACTACATTCACATATAATCATATCATTCCTACACCATATGTAGAAACTTTCAATAAGAACATTGCTATGAATAACAGTCAAACTCTCTAGTAGACCTTTAGTGCCCTTTATACTTTCTATCTGGGCTTCCCAAATGGTGCTAGTGGTAAAGAACCCCCTGCCAATGCAGGAGACATAAGAGATGCGAGTTTGATCTCTTGGTTGGGGAGATCCCCTGGAGAAGGGCATGGCAACCCACTCCAGTATTCTTTCCTGGAGAATCCCATGGATGGAGGAGTCTGGTGGGCTACAGTCCATGGGGGTCGCAATGAGTTGGACACGACTGAGCAACTAACACTTACAGATATACAGTGAATTCTTTCCTTTGGTTGAAGGTAAAGTTGTATGGTAATAAAATATTTAATTACTATTTTTCATTATGGTCGGCCTTTAAATAATACAACCTCTTTTTCCAGTATCTTAGAGAAAGCTTATCATTCCAGTAGGGTCAGCTTAGTAGAATCAACATGTTTAATCTTCATGTGTAATAGTTGGCTGAAAGCCAATGGAATCAAAAGGGCAGGTGTGAGCAACGAAGAAAACAGGCAAGTGTAGACGAGCACAGGGTAAAACACCTCTTTAATAGATGCAGGAGAACATGTACTCTATTCTGTAGGGAATGAACAATTCTGACGGGCTGAATAAGTCACTGATTGCTTCTCCCACTCATTTGATTGTGACTTTGGCTATTTTACTTCATTTCTCTGTCTTGAAAAATAAAAGTAACTGTGCCTGACAAGTTTGTTGGGAGTTTAACTGAAATATTATACATAGAGCTGTACAATCTACATTGTACAGCTGTGCAACTGTACAATGTCTGGCATATAGCAAGTTAGCAACAAACTGTAACAATTATAACTATTATGATAGATAGTAAGTTATTTTTTAGGTTAAGTAGGGTAATTGCTCATGATCAATACTAGAGTGTTGAAATAACACCCCCAAATCAAAGCTATTTTGCTACCTAGGGAATATTTTATTTAGAATGTTAGTATTATCCTGCCAGAGACCTGGGTTTGATCCCTGGGTTAGGAAGATCCCCTGGAGAAGGGAAAGGCTACCCACCTACTCCAGTATTCTGGCCTAGAGAATTCCATGGACTGTATAGTCCATGGGATCGCAAATCATCAGACACGACTGAGGGACTTTCACTTTCTTTCACTTCAAGTTAAAACTAGGAGGAAGATATTGGCCAGAATGTATAAAATGTGTTGGCTAAACCAATCATGTGGTAAGGTGAATGAGATGCAATGATTAATTTGGACAATATCAGTTCACACCCTTAAGGGATTTGACCACTCAGATATCACTGAAAAAGTGGGATTCTATTAGCATTGGGGAAATAGCTATTGGGTAGTCAACTAATGGTGTCTACCAAAGTTGTCTCTACATCTTTTCTCTACTCTCTACTTCATCTTTCACTCTTCAATTCACTCCAGTCTCATATCTGTCCCTGTTGCTCTTGAAGTCATCCTAAAGTGACTGTGGATACCCATGTCTTCAAATTTAACCAATATTTTTAGCTCTCATCTTATTTGGCTGCTCAAAAACACACAACACAATTGCTTCCTCCTAGAAATGCTCTTTTATTGCTCTGTGTGATAAAAAACTTTACTGATTTCTTACCGAGCATCTTGTTTCCTCTCTTTAGATAACTTTTCCTCTTCCACTTGACTTAATGTGATCTGGAACTTTTATTTTTTCTCCATACTGTCTATATGCCAAAACTCCAAATCATATCTCTAACCTACATTTAGAGACCTATATATTTCATTGTTTACTTGACCCAGCCATTTGATTGTCTCCATGGCATCACAAAATTAACAGTTTATCCTTCTGATAACTGATTTGCTCTAGGAAGGGCATGGAGCTCTGCTTGTTGGGCTGATTTAGCTGTGGTAGGCTTCTCAACTATTTGAAACTGGGTAGTGACAGCATAGATAGTGGAAATTCCCTTTTTCATTTTTACAGTGTAACCTACAAACAAACAGAATTAAACCAAGGTTAGTCATTATTACATCATGGTTGTAGGGTTCACCTTGGTCAGGCAGGGGTGACAGTGTAGCAGCATTAGTGGCATTAAGAACGTTGCAGCATTTAAGATGTAGATTAGATGGTTCTGCAGATGGATTTCAGAAGACATTAGTCAGCTTGCAGAGAAATGCTGAGTCAATTCAGAAGACTTTGGAAAGTGAGTATGTAGAATTTATAAATAAATATCATTTCATAGGGTTAAAACTGCTGAGGCCTCTACTCAGCTTGCAGCTGCAGCTTAAGGCAGTTGGGATAGGAAAGAGCAACTGAATCAAGCTGTATGCTGTAATAGGCAGTAGGTTTCTGTGTATTGCCTTCCTGTGAGCATCCCCAGGGCTTGATTATCTCTTTTGTGCACAAATTAAGGTGAAACAATATGAACAGTATGAAAAAGCAAAAAGATAGGACACTGAAAGATGAACTTGCTAGATCAGTAGGTGCCCAATATACTACTAGAGATCAGTGGAGAAATAACTCCAGAAAGAATGAAGAGACGGAGCCAAAGCGAAAACAACACCCAGTTGTGGATGTGACTGGTGATAGAAGCAAAGTCTGATGCTGTAAAGAGCAATATTGCATAGGAACCTGGAAGGTTAGGTCCATGAATCAAGGCAAATTGGACCTGGTCAAGCAGGAGATGGCAAGAGTGAACACTGACGTTTTAGGAATCAGCAAACTAAAATGGACTGGAATGGGTGAATTTAACTCAGATGACCACTGTATCTACTACTATGGGCAAGAATCACTTCGAAGAGATGGAGTAGCCTTCATAGTCAACAGAAGAGTCCGAAATGCAGTAATTTGATGCAATCTAAAAAACTAAAGACTGATCTCTGTTTGTTTCCAAGGCAAACCATTCAATATCATGGTAATCCAAGTCTATGCCCCAGCCAGTAATGCTGAAGAAGTTGAACGGTTCTATGAAGACATACAAGACCTTCTAGAACTAATACCCAAAAAAGGTGTCCTTTTCATTATAGGGGACTGGAATGCAAAAGTAGGATGTCAGAAACACCTGGAGTAACAGGTAAATTTGGCCTTGGAGTATAGAATGAAGCAGGATGAAGGTTAATAGAGTTTTGCCGAGAGAATCCACTGGTCATAGCAAACACCCTCTTCCAACAACACAAGAGAAGACTCTACACATGGACATCACCAGATGGTCGACACTGAAATCAGATTGATTATATTCTTTGCAGCCAAAGATGGAGAAGCTGTATACAGTCAGCAAAAACGAGACCAGGAGCTGACTGTGGCTCAGATCATGAATTCCTTATTGCCAAATTCAGTCTTAGATTGAAGAAAGTAGGGAAAACCACTAGACCATTCAGGTAGACCTAAATCAAATCCCTTACGATTATACAGTGGAAGTGAGAAATAGATTCAAGGGATTAGATCTGATAGACAGAATGCCTGATGAACTATGGACAGAGGTTCGTGACATTGTACAAGAGACAGGGATCACGACCATCCCCAAGAAAAAGAAATGCAAAAAAGCAAAATGGCTGTCTGAGGAGGCCTTACAAATAGCTGTGAAAAGAAGAGAAGTGAAAAGCAAAGGAGAAAAGGAAAGATATGCCCATTTGAAGGCAGAGTTCCAAAGAATAGCAAGGAGAGATAAGAAAGCCTTTCTCAGTGATCAGTGCAAAGAAATAGAGGAAAACAGTAGACTAGAAAAGACTAGAGATCTCTTCAAGAAAATTAGAGATACCAAGGGAACATTCCATGCAAAGATGGGCTGAATAAAGGAAAGAAATGGTATGGACCTAACAGAAGCAGAAGATATTAAGAAGAGGTGGCTAGAATACACAAAAGAGCTGTACAAAAAAGATCTTCCTGACCCAGATAACCATGATGGTATGATCACTCAGCTAGAGCCAGACATCCTGGAATGCAAGGTCAAGTTGGCCTTAGGAAGCATCACTATGAACAAAGCTAGTGGAGGTGATGAAATTCCAGTTGAGCTATTTCAAATCCTAAAAGATGATGCTGTGAAAGCGCTGTACTCAATATGCCAGCAGATTTGGAAAACTCAGCAGTGGCCACAGGACTGGAAAGGTCAGTTTTCATTCCAATCCCAAAGAAAGGCAATGCCAAAGAATGCTCAAACTACTGTACAATTGCAGTTATCTCACACGCTAGTAAAGTAATGTTCAAAATTCTCCAAACCAGGCTTCAACAGTATGTGAACCATGAACTTCCAGATGTTCAAACTGGTTTTGGAAAAGGCAGAGGAACCAGAGATCAAATTGCCAACATCTGCTGGATCATCGAAAAAGCAAGAGAGTTCCAGAAAAACATCTATTCCTGCCTTATTGACTATGCCAAAACCTTTGACTGTGTGGATCACCACAAACTCTGGAAAATTCTGAAAGAGATGGGAACACCAGACCACCTGACCTGCCTTTTGAGAAGCCTGTATGCAGGTCAGGAAGCAACAGTTAGAACTGGACATGGAACAACAGACTGATTCCAAATAAGGAAAGGAGTATTTCAAGGCTGTATATTGTCACCCTACTTATTTAATTTCTATGCAGAGTACATCATGAGAAACATTGGGCTGGATGTGGCACAAGCTGGAATTAAGATTGCCAGGAGAAAATATCAATAACCTCAGATATGCAGATGACACCACCCTTATGGCAGAAAGTGAAGAGGAACTAAAGAGCCTCTTGATGAAAGTGAAAGAGGAGAGTGAAAAAGTTGGTTTTAAACTCAACACTCAGAAAACTAAGAGCATGTTGTCTGGTCCCATCACTTCATGGCAAGTGGATAGGGAAACAGTGGAAACAGTAACAGACTTTTATTTTTTGGGGCTCCAAAATCACTGCAGATGGTGACTGCAGCCATGAAATTAAAACACCCTTACTCCTTGGAAGAAAAGTTATGAACAACCTAGACTGCATATTAAAATGCAGAGACGTTACTTTGCCAACAAAGGTTCATCTAGTCAAGGTTATGGTTTTTCCAGTAGTCATGTATGGATGTTAGAGTTGCAGTATAAAGAAAGCTGAATGCCGAAGAATTGATGCTTTTGAACTGTGGTGTTGGAGAAGACTCTTGAGAGTCCCTTGGAATGCAAGGAGATCCAACCAGTCCATCCTAAAGGAAATCAGTCCTGAGTATTCACTGGAAGGACTGATGCTGAAGCTGAAACTCTAGTACTTTGGCCATCTGATGCAAAGAACTGAC
This sequence comes from Cervus canadensis, assembly GCF_019320065.1. Lineage (NCBI taxonomy): Eukaryota > Metazoa > Chordata > Mammalia > Artiodactyla > Cervidae > Cervus > Cervus canadensis. The sequence continues at coordinate 18,740,773 of NC_057416.1, forward strand.
TCATTTGAAAAGACCCTGATGTTGAGAAAGATTGAAGGCGGGAGGAGAAGGGGCCAACAGAGGATGAAATGGTTGGATGGCATCATCGACTCAATGGACATGAGTTTGGGTAAACTCCAGGAGTTGGTGATGGTCAGAGAGGCCTGGTGTGCTGCAGTCTGTGGGGTCGCAAAGAGTTGGACACAATGGAGTGACTGAGCTGAACTGAACTAAGGTGAAAGGCTTTGAATAGTTGAGTAGCCTTAGGGCAGGTGTTTCTTTTAGCCTTATAAAGGCCTAGTCATGTTTATCCTCCCAAGGAAGGGGTTCAGGGACTGAAATTTTAGTAAGTTCTTAGAGTGGGGAAGCGGCAGAGAAAATTAGTAACACAAACTGTACAATAACCAATTAGGCCTAGGAATCCACAAAGCTGTTGCTTAGTTAAGGGCCTAGGGGAATTCTTGGATTAGTTGAATTATTTTTGGAGATAGCTAGATTCCTTCAGATTTTGGATTATGCCCTAGATCACATCTAAAAATAATTGCAATTTTTCCTTAGAGACTTTATGTCCTTTTTCAGCTAACTGTTGCAATATAGAATAGATGGACTCCAATAGATTGAGTCCTTTATGGATGCCTGTTTGTTAACTGAGCACCACAAGGGGTCATCTACCTACTGCAGAAGGGTCCATTTCCTGGGGGACTGGAGGGTACTTACATCATGTTGGAGCTCTTGGGATAAACAAGAAGTGTTTAAACTAAGATGAACCCTGGAGGCATGACTGTGCAGGTGTATTGGATTGTTGCAAGTAAAGGCAAATAGATGTTGGCTATTGGGGTCTATAGGGATGCTGAAAAGGACTGAGTCAGAGTCCACAACAGTGAACCATTTTGTGTCGATGGAACTTGTGATAAAAGGGTGTTGGGTTTAGAAAAACTAGGAAATGGTAAATAACTACATTGTTAATAGCTCTCAAGCCCTGGACTAATCCTCATCCCTACTCATTAGGTTTCTGAACTGGCAAGATACTTGTGTTGTAGGGACTGGTACAGGGAATGATTATTCCCCGGGCAGTTGGGTCTTCTGACATTAGTGTAAGACCTCAGTTGGCCTCAGGCTTTAATGGGTATTGAGGAAACTTGGGAAGAGGTTTAGTTAGGTCTCTCTGAATTTTTGTAGGTTCTGCATGTTTTATTCTTCCAATGTTAGCATTAGAGGAAGCCCACAGATATTTGGGCATCTCAGGTAAATGAGGACTTTTTGGACAGAATTCTTCCTCTTCTAATCAAAGACAGATTATAAGAAACATAAAAGATCAGGTTCAGATTGATGAGAAAATTTGAAGGCAAAAATCTCCATTGAAGGCATTGTTTTATTCTTTTTAATACAGAAAGAGTTAGAACCTTTTAAACATAGAAACTACCTAATAGATTGGAGATTACTCTTCTTCCAAATGAACAGCATTGATTAGTTAGAACTAAACAACAACATTATCCCCTTAACCTTCATTTTATTTTACTTTCTTTTCCACATTTCCCATAAGCAATATGATTATTATAATTACTTACATTTAACTAACAAAAGAAAATAAAAATTTAAAGCTTCTACAACAAAATAAATCTTCAAAGAGCTGGTAGACTTCTAACGTTTAGTTGTATTTTTAGATGTATGTCTAAGTTGATATTACTACTATATATGCTACTTCATTCTCAAAACACATCAGTGATATCCTTCATACATTCTGTTTCTTGAGTCTAAAATTAATTTGGACTAACATGAAAATTTCATTGTTATTGATATGACAAAATTTTTGCAGAGTCATTTTATACATAAGATTCCATCTTCCTCATATACTTTTAATCAGAAACTCAGGAAACCTTGAGACCGGAAACAAGAATATTTTATGTGCATAGTGCCAGACCCCACAAGCTGTTTAACAGTTTAAGATAGCCACTGCAAAAAGAAATTCACCTGAGTACTGCTTTCAAGGCATGTTGAGTAGCGATGAAATCAGGTGATTACCGTTTGAATTATTGCCTGGTCAATTAGGAAACCAGTGAAGCACAGAACTGTATTGACTAGTGTCTTTCATCACAACGTTCTGTTGATAGCAGAGCTCTAAGTCACACTAACAACTTGTTGGGTAGACCACCTTCATGTTGTTCAAACACCCGGCTCTTACATAGAAACGTGCAGGGAGGCTAAGAGAGCACAGAGAGAAAACAGAAGTGAAAGATGAGAAACTGAAACTAGGGTAGGGGAAGGTAATAAAAAAGAGAGGAGTGTTAACCTTCTGAAGAACCTCTATTGTTCTAACCCCAGAAAGTCATAAATTCAAAGACTCAACCTGTCCTAGGCCCAAAGGGTCAGGGAAACCTAAGTCTTCTTTGGGACACCAGATCCAGTGGGTCAACCTAAAATTACCAAGTAACATGTAAGTAACTGAAATATTCAACCACCCATCCTTCAACATTAATAGGATACTTAACATCTCTGTCTCAACAGTGCAATTGAAAAATGGGGATTCATTCCCTGGAAGAAACATGAAGATGGTGAGGGGGAGGGGTCAGATGGGTACAAACAACTTCATTCCCATCAAAGGCAAGGTCTCATTCTCATGTGTGCTCCAAGTAATTCATGGCACAATCCATCTTATACTAAAGTGTGGCTGAAAACTGTCTGACAAATAATTCACATCCATAGGAGTATTTTTGAAAAAAGTAAATATTTGAAGTTTTAAAATATATCAATCATAAGAAATTATATACTAAATATTAATGACCTTGTGCTATTAACCAGGGGGACTGCTTAAGTGATAATCTCTGTCATCTCTAAAAATGGACTACTGTTGTATAAAAAATTGAGAATAAAGGAACAGAAATTCTTTCTAGGTTTGTATTTCAACAGAGAGGCTGTGAATCACTACTGAAGAAAAGATACATATAAAATAGCAGGTTTAGATATGGTTTAGATATAACTCAAGGTGGGAAATTTTTATTAAAAAATCAAGTAGACCTCTGATTAGTAGGAAGATGCTTTTGATCTAGAGGAGATGCTACATTTATTGTTACATAAGTTTGCAAACATTTTATCATTTATCTATGGGGCTGCTATTTAAAATGGTCACTAATGAGCAAGGGTACAAATGTAGCAAATTGCGTCTTCAGTATTTCCTCTTTTAACATGAAGACTCTTTCAATACAGGATCAAGGTTCTTAACTGTCATGAAAGCTTTGCCTGACACTAGTGCATCCTAATAGTCGTGTCTGTGGATGTTTTACCTCAATGTCACTGTTGGCTTTTGTCTCATTACAGGAACTTCCACCTCTTAACCTGTGACAGTTCACTGATCTTGCTGTATCATCAAGCTCTGTTTATTTTCCAGATCATTTCTAGAGTGACGTTTCTAAGAACGGGTGTATTTATGGCCTCATCCAGATGATGCTGATTTGTTGTCACAGAGTTATCAAACCCTGGCTTGGTCACTCATTCCTTCAGCAACCTGTTACTATAGCTGTGGTTTCTCTATGTTCTCAGTCCCATGCATCCCATGCAGCGAGCGCCATTCCCTCTCTTTCCAGTCCTGTATCCTGCCCCCATAAGTCTCCCAACTCCACTGGTACCTTCCAGTCATTCATCTTACCTTCCTTTTAATACCCTTTGCACTCCTGTGTGCTCACTCCTCTTCCTACTGCCTAAGTTTCATGGTCAGTGATCATGATGACTTCCGTGCCTCCCTCTGGCTTTCTAGTATGGTATTATTTCCTCATCTTAAAAACCTAAATGACAGGCATTCTTCTGGTTCCACTTCTTGCATCATTGTTAAACAGCACATTTTCTTTTTCGTATTGACACCAAATACCGTATCTTCTTGGGTTTCATCCAATCTTACTTATCTTTTTTCCTCAGCCTCCTTAGTTGACAGTTCCTCCGAGTTTAATTTTAGTGTACACCAGTGCTCAGACCTTGATTCTCTTCTTTCTCTATGCTCTTTCTACCCATGATCTCATCCAGTGATATGACTTTAAATATCATGTATACACTCTCTGTATGTGCTCAGTTGTGTCCAACTCTGCAACCCCATCAACTGTCACCCACGAGACTCCTCTGTCCATGGAATTTTCCAGCCAAGAATACTGGAGTGGGTTGCCATTTCCTTCTCCAGGGGATCTTCACAACCCAGGGGGTCGAATCTGAGTCTCTTTAGGATTCTTTACCACTGTGCCACCTGGGAAGCACCATGTATATACTGGTGACTCCCAATTATATATCTCCAGTTTGGATATTCTTCTGAACTCCAGACTAATAACATATCCAAATGCAGTATTGACCTTCCTTTTTTGATGTCTAAAATATGTATATTTTAATTTTTTCTTCTTTCTTTAAAATTAATTTTATTTGCATATAGCTACTTTACAATATTGTGTTAGTTTCTGCTGCTACTGCTGCTAAGTCACTTCAGTCGCGTCCGACTCTGTGCGACCCCATAGACAGAAGCCCACCAGGCTCCCACATCCCTGGGATTCTCCATGCAAGATCGCTGGAGTGGGTTGCCATTTCCTTCTCCAATGCATGAAAGTGAAAAGTGAAAGTGAAGTCGATCAGTTGTGTCCGACTCTGAGTGACCCCATGGACCACAGCCTACCAGGCTCCTCCATCCATGGGGTTTTCCAGGCAAGAGTACTGGAGTGGGTGCCATTGCCTTCTCCACTGTTAGTTTCTACTGTACAGCAAAGTGAATCAGCTATACACATACATATATCCTCTTTTTTGGATTGGATTGATGTCTAATATTAAACTCAACATGTTCAGAACCATTTTTTCTTCCAAAATTTATTTTATCCACAGCCTTTGTCATCTCATTTAATGATAGCTGTGTCTTTTCAGTTGCTGATGTTAAAAATTTTGGATTCATTTTTGTAACCCTTATTTTTTTCCCACTTTCTAGCCAGCCTTCCAGACTGGAAGGTCTATATCCTGTTGGGTGTATGTTTAAACTGCACCTAGAATCTGACTGCTTCTTACCTTCTCCACTGCTACAGTCCTGGCCTGAGCTACAGTCATCTTCACATGGAGGATGCAGGTGCCTCCTAATTGGTCTTCCTGCTTTTCCCCTTTTCCCCACTTTCTAGCTGCTCTATTGTCATTCCAGCAGCTAGAGTGATGCTCTGAAAATCTGTCTCCACTTGGGTCACTTCTGTGCTCAAAACCTTCTATCTCGTCCCCGTTTTACTCAGTCAGAGCCAAGGTTCTTGCAGGCTCTGTATTATATGCTCCCTGTTTCTACATGTTCATTCACTTTAATTCAACTTCTTATTCATCTACTCATTTTCACTCTGTTTCAGCAACATCCTAGCCCTTTGTGTCAGGTTGAAACTGTGTCTGCTTGAAACAGTCTTCTTCTGATTGTCAGCATGACAGATTCCCTCACATCCCCTTGGCCTTTGCTGAGTGTCGCTTTCTCAAGGAGACTGTCACTGCTCTCTCAGTGTAATATCACATTCTGACCTCCTGCCCCAGCACTATGGGTTCCCTCCTTACCCTCTTCTCTATGATTTTTTCTATAGATGTTCATTAGTTTTTTTTAAACATATTAGATAACTTACTGATGTATCATTTCTATTAAATATCTTCCTTTCTCCTTTTGGAATTTAAGCTCCAGGCAGACACAGATCTTTGTTCACATGTATAACTGAAGCATCTAGAACAGTCTTTGTCATTTAGTTGGTGTTCAGTACTTTTTTTTTTTGAATGAAAAAATATGAGTGTAATTTTGCATGATGTTCAATCTGTTTTTAAAAATTACATTTGCTTTTTGATTGATGCGTTCAAGATAGAATAGAAAGCATTCATGTAAATACTCACTTTCCCCGCGTTTATTTCCCTTCTACAACTTCTAAGAGATGTCTTATTCCTCACCAAAATGTTAGACTTTGGTTTTGGGTGTTGTGCTGCCATCTAATGAGGTGAATATAAATTACATAAATTTTCTTTTCTTCCACCGTTGCAGTGACTTTTTCTTCAGGAATGCTTCCTTACCTTCCTAGAGTCACAAAGACTTGAGAGGAGTATTAACTAGTAGATTTTGATCCAGATTCTTGGATGCATGCAAGTAGAAGCATGCAAGCCGCTCTCTTGAAGTCTCAAAGTGTCCGATGTACAAAGCCAATGCAGAGTAAAAGACTATATCAATTACAAATGTATTATCTTTACTTCAAATAACATTTGCACTGGAAAGTGAAACAGATCATTTTATGGGTCACACATCTATTTACAAAATAAATCTCTGGTTTGACCTTGTACTGACCTGTAACAATAGGGTAGTTTCTTTCCTATAAAATGGAGCCCAAAGGGAAAATTTGCAAGAGACTTGGGAAAGTGAGAGAGGACTGTATTTTTTCCTTTATGCCTGGGTCTCAAAAACCGGGGCTGGAGTTTTAGAGATAGTGGACCACAATAGATTTGATTCAGAAGTCAGCTCTGCAGGACATATTTCACAGACTATGGACATGGTTCAGCTTTAAGGATCTTGTAACAAAGGGAAATATTAAGGCACGGAAGCCTATTTGATGATCTTGACTGATATCAAGTAAATGAAGCCCTCCCCCCGTCACTTAAAATATATAAAATTTATTGCAGTGGCTCCAATATGTATCATTTTATGCCTTCTGTACAGGTTTAAAGGTTTCCCAAGAACTAGAAAGTTATACATACTGTGTTGGCAGTCTACTTCATAGCCTGCCTTCAGCTAATATATTTTTCTTCTCCTAGGAAGTTGTTTCTCTACATGTTATTTTTTGGTCAATATTTAATTTTGAAGTACAGTTGATTTATAATATTGTGTTAATTTCAGGTGTATAGCACAGTGATGGAGTATTTTTGTAGAGTATACTCCATTATAGGTTATTACAAAATAATGGCTAGGTAATTCTCTGTGCTGTTACAGTGTATCCTTGTGGCTCATCTGTTTTATACCTAGTACTTTGTATCTGTTAATCCCATACCCCTAATTTTCCTCTTTTCTTCTCTCCTGCCTTTGGTAATCACAAGTTGTTTTCTATCTGTGAGTCTGTTTCTGTTTTGTGTATACATTTGTTTGTATTATTTTTTAGATTTCACATATAAGTGATATAGTATTTGTCTTTAACTTGTTTTGTTAGGCATAAGACCCACATTACTGCAAATGGCAGTATTTCATTATTTTTCATGGGTGAGTAATATCCCATTATATGTGTATATACCACATCTTCTTAATCCAGTCTTCAGTTGATGGACATTTTGGTTGCTTCCATGACTTGGGTATTGTAAATAGTGCTGCTATGAACACTGGGGTGCATGAATATTTTTGAATTAGTGTTTTTGTTTTTTCCAGATATTATACTCAGAAGTGGGATTGCTGGATCATATGGCAGTTCTGTTTTTAGTTTTTTGAGGAATTTTCATGCTTTTCCATAAGGGCTGTGCCAATTTTCATTCCTACCAGCTATTAAGGGTTCCCTTTTCTCCACATCCTCTCCAACACTTGTTATTAGTAGACTTTTTAATGATGGCTATTCTGACAAGTGTGAGGTGATATCTCATTGTTGTTTTTATTTGCATTTCTCTAATAATTAGTGATATTGAGTGTCTTTTTATATGCTTGTTAGCCATCTGTATGTTCATCTACTTTGTTCTTTATGATAACTATGAGTTTCTTTTTAGTGTTTTTTAAACTTAAACTATGTGTATGTGGAACACATATCTTGAATTTCCTGTTTTTAAGACCTGTGATATTAAAATGTCACCTTTATTTTATAGACCACAAGGCTATGTTGTTATTTTTCATTCTGTTAATATTCAGTGTTAATGCAGTCTCTTGGCTTGTTTATTCTTTAAAATTAGTTTAACAGAAATATCTCTAAACTTAAGTGCTTGACAGTTTGAATGGTATAAGATACAAAGTAGAAAATTGACATCTTCATTAAAATTCTATGCAAATCTTATAGCAGAGTGAGTCCTTAAATGAAATTTATTAAATTCATTCTCTTCCAAATATTTTATCAAGTATCTAGGAATGAATTTACTAAGAAAAGTCTATATGTAATTCCAAATATTTTGAGATTTTGATTGGTAACTCTCATAGTAGGACAAACCCTTAAGGAGTCTCTGTATCACTACTTCAACTGTAGAACCATGAAGCTGAATTTGTGCTGTTATGTTCCTTCTCCTCTAGAATTCGTTTTCTTTACTTAAATGCTTGAAGCTTGATTCACTTCTCATCCTCCATTATTCTTCTCCTGTCTCATGCCTGGAGTTTGAACTTGAGAATTATAATAATTTGCAGTGTCATATGAGTTAGGGGAGCACTGCTAAAAGTGATTCAAAAGCCTTGACTGTGCTTATATAATTGAGTTGAGTTTCATACTGTTGTTAATCCTGACTTTGTATTGTAAATGAAATACTAATTTATTTAAATTATTTTATATAAAAAAGTTCCAGACCACTTAATTTTTCTCTTCTCAGAAGCAGTGATAATCTACAGGTAGCTTTTTGGAGGCTCATGGATTTCTCTTTATGGAAAAGTGTGAGTCATGCACTATATTGTTTTCTTAATGTAATTAATGTGCAAGGTAAAGTGGAAACTTTACCTTTAAGTTGTAAATGATTATTTCATGATCTTTTGCTTTTAGAAACTTTTATTTTATTCAAATTATGTGAAGTTCACATAATCTATTTTCCTTTTATGTTTTATCACCAACACATATTTTAGAGCACAGATATCTCTCAACAAGTTGAGGCCAACTCTAGATATTTTCAAGTATCCCTTCCCTGTTCAACTCTTCTGTTCATTTCTCCCCAAATAATGTATATGTTTAGTATTTAGCCTTCCTGATAGGGGAGAACAATCTCTGGTCAAGGATATGAGTAAATGCAAGCTCTTACCAGAAGATGGAAAGCAAGAGCTGGACAGAAAGATCATTGGATCTTTGTCTCATTTCCACAAATAAGTAAAGAGGGTTGAGTGTGTGAACTATTTCTCAGAGCATGGATGAGGAAGAGCTGCCACAGTGAAGAATTTGTTCATCCTTTTGAACCACAGGGTGGGTTTAATCCTCATTGTGGGATGTGGTTTAAAGGCTAGATTTCAGAGGGGAAGTCTAAAGTGAATGAATAACCCATATGTTTAATAAAGAAATAGAGTAGCATATAAATGGTCACCAGTAACTGCAGTTAGTTTTGTGCAGTGCATATCACAATGTAGAATAATGGCAGTGGCCAATAACCAAGGGGTAGGGAACATTTTAGGAACCAATCAAAAGATTTCCTTAGTAGTACTGTAAATGCTAAGGTCTTGTAGAAAAATCTCTATTTTCCTTTGCTTGACTTAAAAATTCAACTTTCTTCCTAAATCCCCAACCCTGCACATTTCTTTCACAGCATTTAGCATAGTATGGACTTTTTTGCATGTGATTATTTGAGGATGTGTGTGTCTCCCCCATGAGACTGTAAGCTCCACTGGGCTGAAACAAGTTCTCTTTTGCTCATTATTGCATCTTCATTGCCTGTCACAGCACCTAACACATAGGTATTCAATAAATGTTGAATAAGTAAAATTGACAATGTATATGTCTATTTGTGCCAGATGATGTTTTCATGTAACTACCCATGTCTGAATTCTAGTAATGAACACAGCTTGGGTTCAAATCGGATCTCTCTCATTCTATACCCCCATGTCCGAAAATACAGAGATGTGAAGTCACTAGGGTTTGAACACATTTGAAGTGAACTAATGGAGTATGTCTTTTCTCATAATAATTTAGAACAATGGAGAGAGAATCCTTCCCATAAGAATATCACTACTCTGGTAGTGGCAGCAAACTAGCAAGAACCTACTGGTCAAGCAGAACTGGTCTGCTCGACCAGTAGATTAAGACTAGTCCATCTATGCTATTTAATGAATATAGTGACCAAGAACAAGTAACTTAGCTCCCACTGACTTCCCTTTCTTCATTTGAAAGCTGAGGGGGCTGGACTAGATCGTGTAAGGTTTCTTCCTTTGTGTGGCACGTTCCTTTCAATAGCTATGGACGCATAAACTTGAGGTTTCTTTGGCAGGAATGGAAGACAACTAGAGGTAATGGCTATCTTACAGACCTTGACAGTAAAACTTTTAGTTAGGAAACATGAGATTTTAGGGAACTCATGAAAAAAGAATAGATAGAATGAACAACAGACGCCCTCTGCCACGGGGATAATCCACTTAGAATATTTCAGCTTTCAGTATTGCTAGTGCATTGCTGAATTTTTTTACTCTGCTTTCCATGCTGTGAACGGTGACTGACTCTTTTTTTCTGTTTTTAGAACCACTCTCTAAAGATGCAAAGTCTGAGAAGTAACCAGTCAGCCAGGGTCATGTCCCTTGCTCATACCCTAGCTACCTGAACTGTCTCCCTCCCCTTGTCTTTCCACAGAAAGAACCAAGATCTTGCTTCCTTTCTAGTCTAGCTGATCAGTTTCTAGGGAGGCAAAAATGACAAACCTCTGCCATATTATACTTGTGACAAAATAACAATCTACTGAATTCTTTAATCTTAAAATTCTGAGGCTGAATGATACAGCTTAGTGGCATGGATCAGAGTTAGAAAATATGTTTTAGGCAGAACTAGGGCATGGATGGTGCCAACCTTTGTTCCTGTGCATCACAGGACACCCGCTGCTCTGAAAGCTGCTCCGGATTTTCTAGAGGGTCAGAGGAGGCTGTTCCTTTCTAAGACGGGCAGCCTCCCAGAGACCACAGTCATTGTGGACAATCAATTGTTTCCTATGCCTGTGCTTCTTCCACTGTCTTACTGCCTTGAAGCTATGAAATCTGATTATTGCTCTGATGGTAAAAATTCATCCCTCTGGAAGTATGCCATGGCTGCCTTTGTTTTAACTGAGAGTCTTAATGAATTCTTGGTTAATAGGGGGATATATAAAACTTCTATAATGGCTTGATCTTACTTAAGGAAATAACCTGACATGGTTTCAAGCATCCTTTTGTATGTGATTAACCCCCCTCTAATCTGCTGACCTTCTTAGTCCTGATCCCCAAGTTTTCATTTATATCTTCTGTTTTATTTAAACTGTAATTTCTTGTATGTTCATACAAAGTTATTATGAATCCTTTGTGGACAATATATAGTAATTTACTTATTCAACAAAGAGCTAAAGGACAATATATAGTAATTTACTTATTCAACAAAGAGCTAAACTCACTCAGTATTCTAAGTGCCAAGTATACAGTTGATGAACAAGATTCAGTTCCTGTCCTTGAGTATCGTAAATACTTTGAGGCAAATATACATGTAAAAAATTATAGTACAGTGGTATGAAGCAGGTATTTACATCTCCACAGTGTCCTGGGGAGCAAGTTGGATGGGCATCCAACCTCTCAGTGGGCAAGGGGAGAAAGGGTTATGAAAAGTTTCTCAGGAAAGTTCACAGTTGACCTGAAATCAAGAGGACAGAAAATATTTTTTCATAGGATAAGTATGATAATGACATTTTGGAAAGTGGAAATAGTATTTTCAAAGTGATCTTGGCATAATTGGTGAGCAGAAGGTAGTTTGGTAATGACTGGTGTATAGTTAGTTATTATTGATGAGGTAGGATTTTTGGTGTGGAAGTGCAATGATTATATTTGAGCTCGAGGCAGATCACTTTGGTGGCAGTCACTGTGGAAGATGACAGAGAGGAGGTGGTACTCAGGCATGTGCTTGTGCATAGATGTGTGTCTGAATGTGTGTTCTCAGAGAGGAACAGTGGAGCAAACGGCAGTGGAAGGTGGCACAGTATCGTCCCCTTTCTGGCTTTAAATTCCAGTGCAGAGGTGTGTGTGTGTGTGTGTGTGTGTGTGTGTGTGTATACCTGCACATGTAAAGGGAAACACCATAAAAAAAGTTATACCAAGGGAACCTGAATAAGACTGACTGAGGAAAGGGACTAAATATGTAAATGGGCAGGTATACATGAGTAAATTTATGAGTATTAAATTTTGAATTAAATAAAAGGCTTTTGTGTTTATGTAAATTCACATGGCACATACATTTCCTCAGTTAAGGCTCTGTTTGCAAGCTTGAAGCATCTAGCATTGCTAATATGTGCATGCATATGCCACTTGGTAGCACATTTGCTGGTTCACACACAAAAATACAGTGTGGATCTCAGAGCCATCTGTCATACGCTCAGCTGGATGGTGTTAGAAAATGAGCAGCTCTTTGAGGCAGTTAAAGAGTGAGATACTGAAATAATATAGAATCATATTCTGAAGATTAGGAAGGATTTAGAATTGTTTAGTTTTCTTGTTAATGACCACTTTATTTTTAAACCTTACTCATTGCTGAGTATGTGATCAAAGACAAAATGTAAGAAGAGCAAGCAAATATTCCTTCTTGAATCCCTCTCTGCTATTTTCTCCCTTTCTGTCGTGTGTTTGCTGTCTGCCAGGCTCTGTGCTTCATGCTGGGGCACCAGGGAGACCAAGACACAGATCCTGACCTCATGGAATTCAATTTCTCTAAGAGGAAGCAGACAGGACAAGAACTAATTATAATGCAATGTAATAAGTGCTCTAATAATAGAATGAGACAAGATTTGGGAGACTGGAGAAAAGAGCAATTAATTATTGCTGCCCAGCAGGATTGGAGAAGTCTTCACAGGGGAAGTGACACCTGACCTGGCTGTTGAAGGATGGACAAGATTTTGCCTCGTTAGGAGATTCGTCAACAGGGAATTTCTGACTTCAGGCAGAATGCACTTCCTTACCATTCAAAAGAGCCTCCTGAGTCTGTGTTCAGCAACTTGAGAACTTGAGGACATATGTTAATGCTGAAACAGCAGACTGAATAAATTCAAAAATTGGATTAAAAGCTTGGACTAAAGTCGGAGCATGATGGTGATATAGGGAAGGAAAAGAGAAGTAGTATTTGCTATTTGCTGTACTTGACCAAGTGCTTTGATATAGTTGATCTCAATCCCCAAATCAATAGAGTAGGCATGAGTACTTTAAGAAACATGCTCAAGGTCACTCAATAGTAATAGCCAGTATTTGAATTTGGATCCTTCTGACCGCAAAAGCCAATGCAATTTTCACTGTGCGCTCTTGCGTTTGTGCACCTATGTTGAGTATAAAATATGCATATACACAAATACAGAGTGTTGTAAGCAAATAAAAATACATACATACAAATAAATACATCTACACAAATGTATATATCTTATTTACGCTCTTTCTTTAAAAAAAAATACTGATTTATTTATTTAGTTGCTTCAAGTCTTAGTTGCTCTCATGTGGCATGTGGGATGTTTAGTTGTGACATGTGAACTCTTAGTTCTAGCGTGTGGGATCTAGTTCCCTGACCAGGGATTGAACCTGGGCCCCTGCATTGGCAACATGGAGTCTTAGCCACTGGACCACTGGGGAAGTCCCTATTTGTGGTCTTTACCATGGTAAGCAACTATTTTGTAGGAATATTTTTGCCCACTAGTGATTTGGAAATAAAATATATTACACTTTTCAAGACAGATGCTTTATTAGGGAGTAACTTTGGGAAATTTATATCAATGGAAATTATCAGGCCTAATCCTGGCTTGAGCTGTGCTCTTTTGTTTTGTTTTGATACAAAATACCAGCAGCACAGCCTGCGGCAGGACTCAGCCCATTGCTGAATCTTTTCAATGAGAAGCTTTCAGCACATCACTTACTATTTACTAACACTTGCAAGTGTTAAAATCTTTCATGTCCACGGGTTGGGGATCTGGCTGTTGAGTCACTGGGGGCATTTTGTTGACTTCATGGGGTTTTTACAAAGGAGATCAAAGGGATGCATTATGTTTCAATACATAACTTTATAGGACAGATGGAATCCACTTTGAAAGACCCATGACACTTAAGGCCAGATTATCAAAAGTTTCAGACACTAAAACCTATTAGATTGCTCCAACCTTATCCTCGCACTGTCAGCACTTTTTAGCTTCATTTATAGGTAGTGGATAGTCCAATTTGAATTTTAACTACTGCCAAAGTTCAAGCGTAGGTTAGAAGGATGGCCACTGAAATATGGGCTCCTCTAATGGTACTCTGGTCTGGTATGTAAACTTGTTCTCTTGAATGGTGATATCACACAAAGGGCTAAATCACTTTATTTGAATAAATTTTCGGAAGAATTCTGGAGCTTGGTATTTGGCTAGGTGGCAGCTTCCCAAGTCTGTCATATCTCTGATGAGAAAAGAGCATGAAAGGAAGTTGTTTGTTCTTTCATCTTTCAGAAACTCCAAAAGGATTCTGCTCCTGCCCAAATTTAATTGTTGGACATACACATAACCTTTGAGTTTTCCCCCTCAAGCCTTGAAACAAACTGCAGTGTCACAAATGAGGATGGTGCACTCAAGTATCCTGATTTTTTTATCTGTGAAAAGACATGATTTCTGTGCTCCAAACCATTAATGATTAAATCTCATCAAGAATCTTGTTTTGTAAAAACAATGCATATATATAGTAATTTTAAATGATTATTTTACAAGTTAAGAGACATCTTGCTCTTTAATGAAACAGGTATTTAACCCAGTGTCTGAAAATATTTTAAGATGTAATTGTGTTGTAATTACTTTAACATATACAACATTCTAATTCTTTTCCACATATACTGCTATTTTAAGTCGTACTGCAAAGTGAAATCTTTTGGATTTTCTATGAACTCTTCAAGTTTCACAATTAAAAAAATATTTTTCTGTTACCTTATTTTTTATTTTCAGTTTTTAAATCTTTTGGACATTCTATGAGGCATGTGGGATCTTAGTTCCCTGAACAGGGATGGAACCTGTGTCCCCTGTGTTGGCAGCATGGTGTTTTAACCACTGGACCTCCAGGGAAGTCCCTCTAATACTTTAACGTAAGTAGTTAAGTTAATTAAACATTTTCCCAAACAGATGCTATATTTGTTCATTTCTTAGTGACTCATCTGTTTTTCAAAAAAGTTAGATTAAAACAATTGTCTACTATTTTTAAAATACTATGAATATGCATGGCACTAAGTTGATTAGGCATGCAAAGGTTTAAGGTCTATAAATGACATGTCTAGTATTTGTGAAATAACTTTGTCTTTCAAAAAGAATTTTTTAGTAATACGCATATGCTGTGTTTAGACTTGATAAATTTTCTAGTAATAAAAGATTGATTTTATTTCATGCATACTATGAAATGTCATAAGTTTCCTTCAAATAGTCATCTATCTTCTTTTGGTGTTTTTAGAGATCTGCTTCCCTCTCCATTTCTTTTAGGAGCAGTATGAATATTCTATGAGTATACTTTCCTTCCAAACTTGTTGCCAGATATATTCTATAATTAAGCATTCAACCCCGTCACACAGAACACTTTTGTTTGCCTGCTCTTCTGCCCTTTGAAGAGCATGCTTTAGCGCTTCTGTCTTGCAGGGACCCACCAGGAGCCGCAGAGGTTAAAGGTACCCACCCATCCAGCAGGTGTGGAGGTAGGGGAAGGCTCCGTCTCCTTTGTTGGCGGCTCTGAAAGCGCAGGTGTTGAACATCAGCATCATCGTTCCGTTTGATAGTGGGGCTTTTGTGTGTGTCAGGTGGGACATTTACACTAAATCTGAAGGGAAAAACCTCTCATAACTTTGTTGTCTTGTCTGAGAAGCATAAAACAGGTTTTTTTTTTTTTTTTTTTTTTAACTGGTTTTAAAGCTGCAAAGATTGGAGTGGCTTTACCTGTCAAGCTTACAAGTAGAAGTCTTGTTTTAACTTGACCGTAAAAACAGATACAGTTTATTCCTTATCTAAAAAAATAAACATTAAACGGCTCTAAGCAGAGCACTAGATATTTCCAGCTTTTACCTAAGAGTTCTTGGGCAAAGAGAATGCTTTGCCCACATTGGAAAATATACCACCTCTAAGACACTTATATTTGTTTGGAATCTTTGGGTTAAACTTATAATTGTACTTTGTTTTCTATCACACTATCTGTCGACTTAAATTAAGACGTATGTGGTACTGGGTCAGAGGAACTGGAGAAAATCTCCCTTTAAAACACAGAAATTATCTGTAGCATCTCTTGGTCACCCCTGCTCCAATCCACCTGTCACTTCTGCTCCATGATTCATTCTGATAATGGTAACCAGCTGTTGATGTCAGAACTTAATCACTGCTAAAGTTCAGTGCAGGCTCTTTTGTTCTTTCTAAAATTGCCAAAACAATATAATAGTGGTTTTTATGTTCTTTATCCCCAAATATGTTATTGTCCCTCTGCAACCCAAGTGGAAAAGTACATGTATTATGCTTTGAATTTCCTTCACGTCTGAACATGATGCAAATGGAAAAATAATTCTTAAATTTGCATCACATGGAAAAGTATCAGGAACGTGGCCAGGGCTCCATAGTATCAACTTGTGACAACACTGACTTTTGTAAATATCTTAGTATCATGTGTTCCTTTTTAAAAAAATTATTTAACATTTTTGTTCTTATCACCCAAGAGGCTATGTGACTCAAGGAATGTCAAATATTTGGTAAACTTAACAAACATGTCTAATTTTTATCTTATAAGTCACAGAAATTGGTAGTAAGGTGAAGCCATTTTATTAAAGAATTTTAGGGACTTCCCTGGCGGTCCAGTGGTTAAGATTGTGTGCTCCCAATGCAGGGGGTTCAGTTTGATCCCCGTTTGAGGAGCTAAGATCCTACATGCTGCATAGTGCTGCCAAAGGAATTTTAAAATAGCCTTTACATGTTTTTTATGTTAAGCCTTGCTTATGATACAAATTAAATGTTGAATATTCTAATAAGTTTTTCATTGAAAGATTGAATAACCACATGCATTATAATAATGATAAGAGCTACATTTATTTTTGGCCTATTTTATGTCAAGTAGCCTCTTTAATCTTTATACCAATAATTATTCAAAGTATGAGAAAACTGAGACTAGGAAAATTTTAAGTAACTTGCAGTCACCCAGCTAGTAAGTGACAGCTGAAGTTCAGACCTGGAGCCAGCTTATTCCCAAATACTGTTTTTTCTAGCTTCTCATTAAAATAACAAAAAAAGTCTATATCTGAAGAAAGAATTGTATAATATCATATTTGAATTAATTGCATTTTAAGGTTACAGTACATTCATGAACAAAATCTTCCTTGGGTTTACTGTATTACCAGAAGATTTCTAACACACACACACACACACACACACACACACACACACACACACACTTGCTTTGAGAGTTTAATAGGAAAACTGAAGTGATGATATATATGCACATTTCCTGTGTGCTTGACATGAATTGTCTTATTGTTACAACCTCATGGAGTAGATACTGTTATTATGATTCCTGTTCTACACAGATAAATACATTGAAGCCTAAGAAATCTAGTCAGCAAACAGAAAAGCTGGATTTTGAACTTAGGTTGCTCCAGTTCCAGGAGCTAGGCAATACTGCATGCTTGACTTACTCTGGAGGTCCTTTTTTTACCGTTTTTATCCTTTATCTAAAGGATCCACAGGATTTGAGGTTAAAAACTTATACTGTGTCCAGGCCATTCTGTAAAAATTGCTTGCATATGTTTAATTAAATCTAATATGAGGTTCTTTTCCTTGTGATTTTCCACTTTCTCCCAAAATTGTACGAAAAAGAAAAGAGCAGTTAATGAAGAATTCTAGTTACTGAAGTTTTACTGTATCTTAAGTCTTACCATTAACAAAAGGGAATATTGGAAAAACACAAAAGGCAGGAAGGTTACTTGGCAACATTGAGCACAGCCCTAGCCCCAGAGTCAGTTGGCTTTGGTGAGAACCATGTGTACAAATTTGGTCCGAATTTGGTTGGATGAAAAACTATTATTCTTTCTTGTGGAAATGTGACTATGTGCAGAACTTTCTTGGGAATTTTGTGGTTATTTTATTTTCACTGTTCTTCAGAGTGTTTTTACCCTGCTTTTTTAGTGGATAGAAGAGCTCAGAGAAAACATACCTAATTCACAGGTGTATTGAGGCACTTAAATGAGTTAACACATCATTTGGAACTTTCTTTCCTAATCAAACTTTCTCTAAACACTGAACGATTTTTCCATTTTGATTTTGTATTTTTTTACAGTATGACTATCAACTATTATAATAGGTGGATGAGTTAACATAATTGTTATAAAAACAGTTATTCAGTCAAGGTTCAGTCAAGACATTTAACTTCTAAATCCTGGTCACCCTGTTAAGCATTTCTTTCATATCTTAAAAACTGCCCTAAAAAAAAACCAGAAAAAAAAAACCAAAAAAACTGCCCTTTGCAGACCCAGCTTATTGTAGCTATTTAGCCAGGTTTTAGTCTTGGTTATATAGTTCATATGCAAACTCACATTAGTGAATTAATTATATCAGTAAAATAAAAGAGTGCTAAGCCTTTAGTGCATTTTATCACTGTAGTTGCTAAGTTAAGCCTAATGTGAGTATCTACAAGTGTATTTGCATGTTTCCTCACTTGAATTTGTAATGTTTTTATATGATTTAAAAAATCTATAGTTCTTTTTTTGCACACAAGTAAACCTTAAAGAAAATTATGTGCTCTTAAGGTTTTGTGGCAGTTGGTTGAATTTTGAGTTTTTGAAATAATTTCTTTATTCTCTTAGATTGTTCTTCAGTATTCCTTCTGGAAATATCATTATTTGTTCTATTCTCAATTGCTCTAGAATACTTGAAGTAAATGTAACATGTTAACCCAAAGTACATTTTATATTAAAATGTGTGTTTATGTTAAGTACGTTTATATTAAAGTACATTTTATATCAAAGTACATTTTATATTAAATAAGTTATGATACCACCCATATGGCAGAAAGAGAAGAAGAACTAAAGAGCCTCTTGAAAGTGAAGGAGGAGAGTCAAAAAGCTGACTTAAAACTCAACATTTAAAACACTAAGATCATGGCATTTGGTCCCATCACTTCATGGCAAATAGATGGGGAAACAATGGAAATGGTTTTTTTCCATTGTTTCCAAATAAAACAGACTTTATTTTCTTGGGCTCCAAAATCATTGTAGATGGTGACTGCAGCCATGAAATTAAAAGACGCTTGCTGCTTGGAAGATAAGCCATGACCAATCTCGACAGCATATTAAAAAGCAGAGACATTACTTTGCTGACAGAGGTCCTCTAGTCAAAGTTATGGTTTTTCCAGTAGTCATGTATGAATGTGAGAGTTGGACCGTAAAGAAGGCTGAGCACAAAAGAATTGATGCTTTTAAACTGTGGTCTTGGAAAAGACTCTTGAGAGTCCCTTGGAATGCAAGAAGATCCAACCAGTCCATCCTAAAGGAAATCAGCCCTGAATATTCATTGGAAGGACTGATGCTGAAGCTGAAACTCCAATACTTTGGCCACCTGATGCAAAGAGCTGACTCATTTGAAAAGACTCTGATGCTGGGCAAGATTGAAGGCAGAAGGAGAAAGGGATGACAGAGGATGAGGTGGCTGAATGGCGTCACCAACTTGATGGACATGAATTTAAGCAAGCTCTGGGAGTTGATGATGGACGGGGTAGCCTGGTGTGCTGCGGTCTGTGGCTTGCAGAGTCAGACATGATTGAGTGACTGAACTGAACTGATAACATTATATATAAAATAGAAATACCTCCAGGTACTCTGTAGCCATTGTTAAGGAGTAGACTAGGTGTAGTAGACAGATATTTTTATATTTACAATTTCTTTACTTGACTTAAGATCCAAATAGGTTTAAAACACTGATTGTTACAGCTCTTATGTCTCATTTAATCTCCGATTCCTTGTCCATCCTTTGCAATGTATTTTTTTCAGCATTATGAACAAAATCATGTGAGTTTAACATGTACAGTGTGTTAATATGATGCCCTTATATGTTGCAAAATGATTACTATCATAGCTTTAGCTAACACCTCCATTACATCACATAATTACTATTTCTTTCTTTGTGGTAAGAACATTTAAGGTCTACTCTCAGCAACTTTCAAGTATATAATTCAGCATTCTTAACTATAATCACCATGTTGTACGTTAGATTCCCAGAACTCATTCATTCTGTATCTGGAAGTTTGTACTTTTTGACAAACATCTCCCCATTTCCATATCCTATTAACTGAGCATCTTTAAATATATAGGCATCTTTACTTCTCCCAAGAAATATAGTCTCTCTAATTTTTCTTGACATAAACTGCTTTCATCCAACAATTATCTTCCTACATTTGAAAAGGAAACTTAGGTATGAGATAGCATATATTTTGTTCTTCTAAATCTGTAACATGGGAAAAATAGCGCAAGCACAATGATAAAAGGCAACGGACACAGTTTCATAATAGAAAGTACGAGGTAGGGGGCTATCCCGTTAGAGAGTCTAATGACCCTGAACGTGCAGCTTCAGCTGACTTCATTCTAAGAATTATTTCTGTCACAGGAGAAGCCAGTAATTTGCATTTTTATATGAAATCTTCCAACTTATAAAGATTGGCAATTAAATAAATTAAAAAAAAAACCCATGATACCTGCGTGAAAGAAAGCTCGCTCAAGATTTACAGGCCTGCATTTTATGGCAACTGGCCCTGTTTTTCTGTTCACAAAAGTCACCCAGAGAAATGATAGACTTCCCATCAATCCAAAATGTAATATTTCCCTCCTCTCCAAACGTTTCTGTTTCTCAGCATTATTAGTGATATTTTTGTTATTCTTCTTTTAGTAGAAATATTAGTGTGCAAGCATCTAAGTTAGCTATTTTGATGCTTTTCTGGGTCAAAAATTTTACAAACAGTTTAGTCCATTTTCCTCATTTTATAAATAAGAAAAATGAGGCAGAGGAGCACTTGTGCTTTCCTGCACCTTAAGGTTTTATGATTTGTACAGTAGCATTCTTTCTGGAGGATTTTGTACAAAGTAAATTTCAATTCTGTTCACTATACTTGTATTTCAGTATTCTCAGAATATAGTTTCTTAAAAAAATTCTCTGGTTTATTTACTTAGAGTTGCTATTTCAGGTATTGTCTTTGTTGTTGTTCAGTCACTGAAGCGTGTCTGACTCTCTGTGACCCCATGGACTGTAGCACACCAGACTTCCCTGTTCTTCACTGTCTCTCAGAGTTTGCTCAAACTCATTTCTATGGAGTCGGTGATGCCATTGAACCATCTCATCCTCTCTCACCCCTTTCTCCTCCTGTCCTCAATCCTTCCCAGCATCCAGTAAGCGGCTCTTCACATCAGGTGGCCAAGGTATTGGAGCTTCAGCTTCAGCATCAGTCCTTCCAATGGATATTCAGGACTGATTTCCTTTAGGATGGACTGGTTTATCTCCTTGCTCTCCAAGAGACTCTCAAGAGTGTCCTCCAGCACTACAGTTTGAAAGCATCAATAAAGTAGATAATGTCTACTTTATCTTGAATATTCTGTTCATCAGAATCCTCCAAGGAGAAACTTTTGTTGGATATTGATGTAAGGAAAGTGTTGCTTCTCTGATAACACCAAGGTATCTTATGATCAGTTTGGCGTCTGTTGGCCACCAGAAAAGTCAGGCCAAATTAACAACTGACATTTAGGAACTGACTTTAAGGACCTTAACGCCTACCTTTCTTTGCTTAATATTTCTGTCTCTCTTTCTTAATCTCTAGAGCTTCTTGGTCTTCTTTATTTTATAGCCATTTATTTTCATTATATAATGTATATTTCTGTAAGATGCACAAAATACTTTTCAAAATTATCTGGAGTGTAAATATACATATGTGTGTATATATATACCTATACTGATAAATCTGCATATATGTATACCTATACACACACATATATACATTTATATAATAAACAACTCTTCAGAGTAGGTTATGTATTTCACAATTATCTAGTAATTTTAGCAATTATAATTTTTAAATTAATAATCAAAAATAAGCATTTAATCTATTTTTTTAATGAATCTGTTTCTTTAACATGTTTATTGTGCAAAAGAGGAATGATTGACCAAGCACATTCCCGTTATTTAAGGCCAGATTACTATTTTTGGGGGCAGCTCATAAAAATTCCTGAAGAATGGATATTGACATTGTATTCAGGTTCTTTAAAGTTGATTTGCTTTGCCAACCTTGGATTATAGGGTATTCAAGGCAGGGACAGTTTTGCCTTAATATCCTGTATACATTATGTAACACTTTCTTACAGAGCTTAATTAAAGCCTTTTGTGATGGGAGTAGTTATTTTCATTTTCTATAGGAAGGTGTTGTTCCTATTTTCTAGGAATGGAAGTAAACCAAAACATTCCTGAGAGTATGTAATGTTCCAGGTACTCTGTCCATCAATCTCTCTAATTGTTCAACATTCTCACTAAATAGGTTGTTATCCTTATTCTATTTGGTTAGAAAACCAAGACTCTGATTTGCCTGAGGTCGTGTGTCACCAGTGATTCTTGACCTGTGATCAAATTCCATCTATCCCTGTATCCACCTATTTTTATGGCACTATTTTTCAGGAAGACTAATTTTGGGGATTCATTTGAATCAATTTCATGCTCATCTCTCACTAACCCACCTCTGCAAAATAGTATTATATTGTTCAAGTAAAGAAAAGATTTGATATGTTTCTGGAAGTCAGTGTTCATTTAGGTTCAATGAGAATGTGATTAAATGTCTTTATACAATTTATCTTGACCCACATAACAAAATTATTTAATTTAGAATAACGCTGTCTTTTTTTTTAAATAAAATTACTTAAAAACTCTGAGGGCCCCAAGTTTAGTTAATCATTTATCAATAGGCAGCATTTAAATTCCTTGTTAGTTATCTTTGCCTTAATCATGTCCCACGTGATGCTCTTGCACTTTCTCCTGGGACTTGTGACTTATTAATAGTATTAAGCATTTAATAACTACTCTATATTTTGATTTCTTAATATACTTATGAGTATGATTCTGTTGAAATAACTATTATTTATTATTGACTTGTTGCTAAACACTCTTACCTAATTAGCTTCCCAATGTAAATAATGCTCATATAATTTTAGGACAATTAGATTGATTTTTTAATGGATTACTCAGTGACAAATGGCTGACCTAATGGCCTGGGCAGTTAGAGCTTTGCATTGTCAGTTCCTGAAAGATAGGAACTTTGCTGGCTACTCAGTTTTTCTGTTCTGAGGAATGCCATGACAGATAATTCTAGTTTTGACTAAATAATTTAATTAACAAAAAGATTACTGTAGAAAAAATTTTAGTTGATATTTTCTTTCTATTTTGTTGTGAATAAGCATGTGTTATTTATGTTACCAAGAAAAAAAAAATGTGGCTATCAGCGCTTTGAAAACTAAAAATAAACTAGTGAATATGTAGGCTATGTTTTTGTGGATCAAGCTGTACCTGAGAGGATTCCTGGGAAAAAAGGTATATTTGTTTGTTTGCTTTTTCTTTTTTGGTCAGATTGAAAAGTATTTATTTATTTATTTTTAAAAGCAGCTTGAATACAAAATAAACAACATTTGACACACTAAGGGCTGGGCTTGTACAGAAATTCAGGTTTTCATACTTTGCCTTTACAGGCACAATTTTTGGTTGAGACATGAAGTGCAAGAATAATTTAGATGACTGTGGAACAGAATCTGAACCTGACCCTAATAGTTGTGTCTTTTTAACCTAAGGACTCAATATAAAGTGATTATATCAGATTAGAACAAGAAAAATTCAGGCTTATAACCATTGAGCTTTATCTAAAAACAAAAAAACCCAACCCAATCTTTATTATCCAAAGATTAAAAAATATATCATGATATTTACTAGTTCACTGTTAAAATAGATACAGATGAATCTGTAGAAGAGAGACACCATTAAAACAAGTAGGGGCACACAGGGATTTAAGATGATATCTCTAATGAAATACAGAGCTTCAGCACTGTGAGAAAATTAAGACTTGGGCCAAGAATCAAAGAGGAGCTCGATAGCCTTCAGAAGGCGTTTTTATAGTCTGGGATCAAGGAGGTTTCATCTACTGAAGTGTCGAGGACTAGTAATGGTTTGTTAATCTATGAGGTGCTTTTATATTGTTTTCTTTGCAATTTCTGAGACTGTTAAAGCTTAAGAGGAAGAGGCTGCAGGCTGGAAATCAGATGTGCTCTAGAGGCAAGGTGTCCCACCTAAATTTCAGTGCCATATGATCTTAAGGAGGGCATGGGATGCTTTTAGAATTCCCTTAAAGGTCAAAGATGTTAAACTCTCTCAGTCACTTCAGTCATGTTCTAGGGACAAAAAAATTGTAGAATGAAAATGGAAAATCCAAAGGCATAATCAGCTCTTCAGAACTGAGAAATTTCTGAATTGAGAGTGACAATTGTATGTAATTGTTTGGGTCCTTGACTTTGGATTCTTCCATATTAAATTAACCTAGTGAACAATATAAATTGGGTATATACCTACAAGGAGATCAAACCAGTCAATCCTAAAGGAAGTCAACCCTGAATATTCACTGGAAGGACTGGTGCTAAAGCTGAAACTCCAATACTTTGGCCACCTGATGTGAAGAACTGACTCATTGGAAAAGACCCTGATGCTGGGAAAGACTGAAGGCAAGAGGAGAAGGGGGTGACAGAGGATGAGGTGGTTGGATGGCATTACTGACTCAATGGACATGAGTTTGAGCAAACTCTGGGAGATGGTGAAAGACAGGGAAGCCTGGAGTCCTGCAGTTCATGGAGTCGCAAAGAGTTAGATATGACTTAGCAGTGGAACAACGACAAAATGTACCTGTACATCATTTAACTTGAATATTTATGGAGAAACTGAGGCTTTTCATAATATGTTTTAAAACTGACATTTGATCTCCTTAATTAGAAAATGGTGAATAAAATTTGCTTGTTTCCACTTTGAATTTAGTGGTACCACATTTTACTGGGGACTGATTTCGCAAGTTAGAAAAACAAAAATCACATGGAGTCAAAATTACAATTGAAAATTTTTTACAACCTCCACTAAGTGCAGCATATCTGGTTTTATGTAAGCAGGCTATACAAGAATTATGTGAACATTAAAATGTAATATAGATTATATAAAGTTCAATTTAACACTATATAAAAAATTTTAATTGCATCTTTGTTATTACTACTTGCAAAGCACATTGTGCAGGTTAAATATACATCTGAAGAAACCGTACTCTGAAAAAAAAACCAATTAAATATATGATAAAGTGGAATAAAAAGGCCTTTGATTTCCAAATGTCAGTGAAGCAGGAATACCCAGAAGATAATGTTACCTTGGCATATTTAATGTGTAGTTAAGATTCTGTTGATTAATTATATCATTACTGTTGAACTCAACAGAGTAATCCTCAGGGAAGAGCTGAGTGTTCGAAAAAACCATCCCAAAAGGCTTTGAAAAGATTTCAGCAATTAGATCCTTGAAATAAGCTACTGGAACATCTTCAGTCCTGTCATTTCCTTTCTGTTATAAATTTAGAAAACAGCAAATAAAATCTGACAATAGATGACTTTCTAAGAATATATAAAATTCTAGTGAAAAGCAAAGCTTGGAAACTTGCTATACCTTTCTTACTTTTTCCATTGTTTTCTTTAAAAACCCTTCTATTAATACCTTAAAAATGATCACTGCTACTGAGTCATGATTTTTAGTAGCCAAATAGGAAAAAAATGTTCCTACTATTTTACCTCTAGAATACTTTAGGATAGGAAGATAGATAGGCTAAATTAAAAAAAAAGAAAATTAAGAAAAGTATTTCCATATTTTAGATAGACCCAAGTATGTATTACATACTACTGAGGTAACCTTCTTTCCTCCATGGCTATTTTTTTAAGAAATATAAGTGATAAAGAAACAGTGTTTAGATTTGACAATTTATCTCTTTTAAATTAGGCCACATTTAAATTAGGCAGCTATAGGCTTGGGTTTGAGTCTAGACTGCATACTATTAATACATGAAATATGAACATCTGAGAATGATTGTGAGAATTAAATGAAAATGATCTGTGAACTTCTTTATACACGTCAAAGCACTTTAAATTCATGATTTGGAGGTAGCATTGCATAATGCAGAATAAAAGTTTTGTTGTCAGACAGTTAAACTTTAAAACCCCAACTCCTGAGCAAACTCTCTGTGTTAGCTTTCCCTATTCACCAACCTCCTTAAACCCTAGATTAACAGTCAGTAAAATGAACACTATAATAGTATCTACAGATAAAGGTGTGCACATTGAGTGAAATACTGCATGTAAAGCTTCTGGCCCAGTGCTTAGCAGGTGTTAGGTTTGCAATAAATATCTGTTTTTAAAATGATAGTTCTTTAGGTTTTTCAGAGACTAAAAATATTTCATAGAAAATGCGCATATAAACAAAAACACATTTTCTTACCTAAGTCTATAAGTTATAATAGTTTTGAATAGTTGTACAAATAGAATGTAACACAAAAAGCAAAAACCAATGAAGTTTTTGCTACCTTGGAGTTTTATCAGTCTCCCAAAGACTCAGCACCTGGCTGAAGGATCTTTCAGAGTCATCTGATCTCAGCCTCAATCCACTAAGCTCCTGGGATCCTTTCCTGAGGGGAACTAGGACAGATTTCCTTACGTGGTTAACTGTGGGTGTGTGTTTGGTAGTAGTATTAGTAGTAGTAGAGAGCTTTGGAAAATAACCAGTTGTTCAAGTTGTACTGAAGCCATTTGCCAGGAGATTTCTAGCCATGGGAGGAGCCACAGTAGACTCGGGTTTTATCCCTGGGTTGGAAAGATCCCCTGGAGAAGGAAATGGCAACCCACTTCGGTATTCTTGCCTGGGAAATCGCATGGACAGAGCGGCCTGGAGGGCTACAGTCTATGGGGTCGCATAGAGGTGGACATGTCTGAACATGCACACGTGTGTGCACACAGACACACACATAGTTCAAATAAACCAATACTTAGATTAAAAATAAAAGTGTAAAGAGGAACATTTCTCTGACCTCTTTATGAACTTTAACAGTTAATTTTTTTTTCTTTTGCTTAATGTATACATACTATACATTTTAGGATTCAAGAAAGTTTCACTATATACTGTGATTCATTTATTTATAAGCATGCATGACTTCCAAGTGCTCTGCATGCTAATAAATTTTTATTTTGGATCCCTCTTGGGTTTCTAGAATATTTGTACTTGGTCTTAGGTAAGATACCATTCATGTATGTGTGCTAAGTTGCTTCAGTTGTGTCTGACTCTTTGCGACCCTATGGACTGTAGCCCTCCAGGCTTCTCTGTCCATAGGATTCTCCAGGCAAGAATACTGGAGTGGGTTGTAATGCCCTCCTGTAGGGGATCTTCCTGACCCAGGGATGGAACCCAATTCTCTTACATCTCCTGCATTGGCAGGTGGGTTCTTTACCACTAGTGGTACCTGGGAAGCCCTGTAAGATATTGTCTCTCCTATTAAAAATTTGTTTATTGCATCCTGTTATGTAGAGGGCAACTTTCATGGGGAAAAGAATTAAATGAATTATAGTGATACTTTAGGTATTTGATTAATTTTGTTGATTATTGTTTCCTAAATGGCAATAAGAAAAAGTGGTCAAGTGTAACTTTCTGGTTTTTCATTTTATTTCATGTTTATTTTACTTCTATGGTTAGATCTAGAAGTGATAATCAATATATTTAGCAACTAGTATGATATGAATTAATATATAGATCAGAACTTTAAAATGAATCAATGTTTTCTCTAAATAATTAAAATATCAAGTGATATAAGTTGAAGCGCAACTCCTCAAAACATTCCAGTAATTTCTGAATTATTTGAATCCAGTTTATTGAAACTATTGAATTATTTTAGAAACTATTAGCATAATCTTTTCATTTAGAAACTATTAGCATAATCTTTTCATTTTATATGGCTGTTACTAGCTATATGGTGCCCTTGTCTGAGTCATGATTTGTCATGGAAACTGTCATGATACAGGGCAAATAGCCAAACAGTGTACACACCCTACCTTGCCTCAAACCCTGGGCTAAATTGGTTTCCCTGGAGCCACACAGCGGGTCAGTTCCTTTTCTGGGAGGCTGGCCTACAAGTGAACCATCACCATCAGTAACCACATCAGAATCTTCCAACTCTTTCTAATTAAAATGATATTCAGTTGACTTACACTTTCTTTAAGTAGCAAATTTCACTTAACATCAATGATATTGTTAAATGTGCTGATTTTTTTCTCAGCTTCTGCTGAACTTAGAGCAATTTAAATTGTTTTCTAGTTCTTTTAATTCCTGCTAGCACATTTAAATATTAAATTTCTCTATCATGTACTAAAAAAAATGATATGCTGAAAGGTCATACTTGATTAAGTCAAACTTAATCCTTAATATTGGAAGTGTTATATAAAAGTGGCATAGTTGATCATTGTTGTTTCCAGGCTGCCTGAAGGTTTATATTACATAACCTCTGCCTCTCTTTCCTCACCTGTAAGCATCAATTAATGATAATCATAATTATTCTTTGGGTTAATACATGTTTAAGAAGGTACTGTATGAAAGTAGTTTAATTTTTATGAATAGAGTTGAAGCTGTTATGTACATAGGGATGGACATGTAGTCAGGGTTTTGGTGTTAAAAAGTTTAAATATTATTCCAATGGCAATGGAAAGCCATTGGAAGGTTTCAAAAATTATTTTTAATTATTTTAATTTTATTTTTAACTTTATTTTTTAGGAAAGTTTTAAGTTCACAATAAAATTGGGCAGAAGGCACAGAAATTTCCTGTATAATCTCTGGTCCTCCTCACATGCATAGTGCCTAACCACTATCAACATCACCCATCAGAGTGGTACATTTGTTTACAACTGATGGACCTACATTGACATATTATTATCCCCTAAAGTCCATAATTTATGTTAGGGTTCATCTTTGGTATTGTACATTCTGTGGGTTTGGAAAAATGTGTAATGACATGTATTCACCATTATACTATGCAGAGTACTTTGACTGCCTTAAAAATCCTCTGTGTCTCACCTATTCACCTCTCTTTCCCTTCAGCTCTGACACACACCACTGATGCTTTTTACTATCTCCTTAGTTTTGCCTTTTCCAGAAGTCATATAGTTGGAATCATACAGTAATGTAGCCTTTTCAAATTATTTCTTCCACTTAGTAATATGTGTTTCCTCCATATCCTTTCATGGCTTGGAGGAAAGAGAGCTTATTTCTTTCTAGTAATGAATAATACCCCACTGCCTGGATGTACCATAGTATCCTTTCACCTACTGAAGGACATCTTGATTGCTTCCAAGTCTTGGCTATTATGAATAAAACTGTTATGAATATTGGTGTGCAGGTTTTTGTGTGGAGCTAAGTTTTCAACTAGTTTGGAAAAATACTAAGAATCATGATTGTTGGAACATACAGTAAGAGTATGTTTAGTTTTGTAAGAAACCACAAAACCATTTTCCGAAGTGACTAGCATTTTGCATTCCCACTAGCAATGAATGAGAGTTCCTGTTGCTCCACACCCTTGTTATCATTTGATGTCAGTTTTCTAAATGTTGGCCATTTTAATGGATATATAGTATTATCTCATTATTTCCTTCTTCATTTTCCTAATCTTATGTTAAACATATTTTCGTGACATCCTATCTTCTGTTATGATCTTTTGCCATTTTTTAGGTTATTTTTTTCTTTTTCTGATTATTGCATTTTAAAAATTCTTCATTTTGGATAACAATTCCTTATCAGATGTGTCTTTTACAGATACTCTCTCTTTGCCGAGAAGTACACATCTGAACTCCTTAAAATGTGTTCAGGCCCTTTAAGGTCTGTGCCCCATCTAACTTTATGATGTATATATGTCTATATAACTATAGAAATAAATAACTTTACAGTTATATTTTCACCTTCCCATGTCAATTTTCAAAATGCTGAAACTACCACATAATTTCCTATCTCAGAAGGTTCTATGGGTGTGCCTCTGAGCTTTTGCACATACTGATGTCTTTGCTTCGAATCCTCTTTCTCTTGTTGCCTATAACTAATATTCCCAGTAATTTTTCCATCAAGGCTCAGATCAAACAATACCTTCTCTGCAACGGTCTGGACCAATGAGAGGATCTTTCCTATTCTAGTTATCTGTCCTCCCCAGTGGTCTGTGAAATTCTCCGTGACCAGGAATGTGTCTTTGCGTCCTTGCATCTTCCCTTTCTCTCTGTTAACTGCAACCATTATGCTGTCTGCCACATAGAAGTAATCCATTAAATATTTACTGAATGAATAAATAATCAAATATTCCTAACAATAAAAAAGAAATGACATAGATTTGCTTGGATAAAGTGAATTTTGACCCAAAACTCTAGGTGAAAACATGGTGAAAAAAATAATATTTGAGAAATATACTTGAGTACATATTTTCCTATTCTTTCTGAAAAGATTAAATCCTTTAGAATAATGTTACAATTTTATTTCTGTTTTATTTATCCTCAGAAATTTTCCTTTTTACCAGAGTAATGTACTTTCCTATTCTTCTATTCCATGTATACCTATGGCAAGAGAATAATCCTAACTCAGTGAAGGGTCTGTTCACTAAGAGATGTTGGTGCATGTTCACTTCAAAAAGAAATAGTGCCTCTTTAAGACAGCTCCAGTTCTGAACCTCTGCCCAGTCATTAAAACTCAAAGAGAATTCTCCCTTAATCTTAGATTTTAGTCCTTTTTTTTTGAGCTTTAAATTCCACTATAATCTCTTGTCTGGAGTATTAATCTTTACCACTTGAAGGGACACTTAGCATTATTATTATTTCACTGTAGAGGTTAATCCTTAACTGTAGGTTTGTGGTTGGGGGCCTTCTTAGAAAAGCTGCATTTTGGCAGGGACTTTAACCACAAATATTTAGGGGTTTTTCTTCTCAGTTCAGTGACCATATAAGACCCAAACAGAGTGGATATTAAGTACTTGTCTTTTCTGTAGAAGGCAAACTCTTAGAGGGCAGGGTTCGGGATTCCTCAAAGCATTCTGAAATGTTGTGATTATGAATGGATTGGAATAATAATAATTTACACTTTCATGTTTTGAAAAGTTTTACAGTATGAAAACCTGGTACCAACGGAAATGCCTTTCCTTTTATCCTTGAGCCTGTAAATAACACTAAACATCAGTTCATTTCAGTTCAGTCGCTGAGTCATGTCCGACTCTGCGACCACGTGGACTGCAGTATGCCAGCTTCCCTGTTCAGTACCAACTCCAGGAGCTTGCTCAAACTCATGTCCATTGAGGCGGTGATGTCATCCAACCCTCTCATCCTCTGTCGTCCTCTTCTCCTTATGCCTTCAATCTTTCCCAGCATCAGGGTCTTTTCCATGAATGAGTCAGTCCTTCCCATCAGGGGGTCAAAGCATTGGAGCTTCAGCTTCAGCATCAGTCCTTCCAGTGAATATTCAGGACTGATTTCCTTAAGGATTGACTGGTTTGATCTCCTTGCAGTGCAAGGGATTCTCAAGATTCTTCTCCAACACCAAAGTTCAAAAGCATCAATTTTTGGCACTCAGCTTTCTTTATACTCCAATTCTCACATCCTTACATGACTACTGGAAAAACCATACCCTTGACTAGATGGACCTTTGTTGGCAAAGAAATGTCTCTGCTTTTTAAATTCTGTCTAGGTTTGTCATAGCTTTTCTCCCAAGCAGCAAGCGTCTTTTATTTTCATGGCTGCAGTAATCATCTGCAGAGATTTGGAGCCCCCCAAAATAAAGTTTCTCACTGTTTCCATTATTTCCCCATCTATTTGCCATGAAGTGGTGGGACCTGATGCCATGATCTTAATTTTTTTTTCCCTCCATTAATTTTTTATTAGTTGGAGGCTAATTACTTTACAATATTGTAGTGGTTTTTGTCATACATTGACATGAATCAGCCATGGATTTACATGTATTCCCCATCCCGATCCCCCCTCCCACCTCCCTCTCCACCCGATCCCTCTGGGTCTTCCCAGTGCACCAGGCCCGAGCACTTGTCTCATGCATCCAACCTGGACTGGTGATCTGTTTCACCCTAGATAATATACATGTTTCGATGCTGTTCTCTCGAAGCATCCCACCCTCACCTTCTCCCACAGAGTCCAAAAGTCTGTTCTGTACATCTGTGTCTCTTTTTCTGTTTTGCATATAGGGTTATCATTACCATCTTTCTAAATTCCATATATATGTGTTAGTATACTGTATTGGTCTTTATCTTTCTGGAAAGATAATGATCTTAGTTTTTTGAATGTTGAGTTTTAAGTCAACTTTTTCACTCTCCTCTTTCACCTTCATCAAGAGGCTCTTTAGTTCTTCTTCGCTTTCTGCCATAAGGATGGTGTCATCTGCATATGTAGGGTCATTGATATTTCTCCTGGCAATCTTCATTTTACCTTATGCTTTATCCAGCCTGGCATTTCACATGGTGTACTCTGCCTATAAGTTAAATAAGCAAGGTGACAATATACAGCCTTGACATACTCCTTTCCCAACTTGGAACCAGTCTGTTGTTCCATGTTGGGTTCTAACTGTTGCTTCTTGACCTGCATACTGGTTTCTCAGGAGGCAGGTCAGGTGGTTTGGTATTCCCATCTCTTTAAGAATTTTCCAGTTTATTGTGATTCATACAGTCAAAGACTTTGGTGTAGTCAATAAAGCAGAAGTAGATGTTTTCCTGGAATTCTCTTGCTTTTTCAATGACCCAATGCATGTTGGCAATTTGATCTCTGGTTCCTATGCCTTGTCTAAATCCAGCTTGAACATCTGAAAATACACAGTTCATGGACTGTTGGAGCCTGGCTTGGAGAATTTTGAGCATTACTTTCCTAGCGTGTGAGATGAGTGCAGTTGTGCGGTAGTTTGAACATTCTTTGGCATTGCCTTTCTTAGGGATTGGAATGAAAGCCTACCTTTTCCAGTCCTGTGGCCACTGCTGAGTTTTCCAAATTTGCTGACATATTGAGTGGAGCACTTTCACAACATCATCTTTTAGGATTTGAAATAGGTCAACTGGAGTTCCATTGCCTCCACTAGCTTTGTTCATAGTGATGCTTCCTAAGTCCCACTTGACTTTGCATTCCAGGATGTCTGGCCCTAGATGTGTGATCACACCATTGTTGTTATCTGGGTCATCAAGATCTTTTTTGTATAGATCTTTGTATTCTTGCCATCTCTTCTTAACATCTCTGCTTCTGTTAGGTCCATACCATTTCTGTCCTTTATTGTGCCCATCTTTGCATAAAATATTCCCTTGGTATCTCTAATTTTCTTGAGGAGATCTCTAGCCTTTCCCATTTTATTGTTTTCCCCTATTACTTTGCACTGATCACTGAGGAATCCTTTCTTATCTCTCCTTGCTATTCTTTGGAACTCTGCATTTATATGGATATATCTTTTTCTCCTTTGCCTCTCGTTCCTCTTCTTTTCTCAGCTATCTTTAAGGCTTCCTCAGACAACCATTTTGCCTTTTTGCATTTCTTTTTTTGGGGGGATGGTCTTGGTCACTGCCTCCTGTACAGTGTTACGAACCTCCATCCATAGTTCTTCAGTCAATCTCTCTCTGAGATCTAATCCCTTGAATCTATTTGTCACTTCCACTGTATAATTGTAAGGGATTTGATTTAGGTCATACCTGAATGGTCTAGTGGTTTTCCCTCCTTACTTCAGTTTAAATCTGAATTTTGCAACAAGGAGTTCATGATCTGAGCCACAGTCAGCTTCTGGTCTTGTTTTGGCTGACTGTATAGAGCTTCTCCATCTTCAGCTGCAACAGATATAATCAATATGATTTTTGTATTAACCATCTGGTGTTGTCCATGTGTAGAGTCATCTCTTGTGTTGTTGGAAGAGGGTTTGCTATGACTAGTGCGTTCTCCTGGCAAAACTCTTATCCTTTGTCCTGCTTCATTTTGTACTCCAAGGCCATATTTGCCTGTTACTCCAGGTATCTCTTGACTTCCTACTTTTGTGTTCCGTCCCCTATGATGAAAAGGACACCTTTTTGGGTGTTAGTTCTAGAAGGTCTTGTAGGTCTTTATAGAACCATTCAGCTTCAGCTTCTTCTGCGTTAGTGCTTGGAGCACATACTTGGATTACTGTGATATTGAATGGTTTGACTTGGAAATGAACAGAGATCATTCTGTCCTTTTTGAGATTGCACCCAAGTACTGCATTTTGGACTCTTTTGTTGACTATGAGGGTTACTCCATTTCTTCTAAGGGATTCTTGCCCACAGTAGTAGATATAATGGTCATCTGAATTAAATTCGCCCATTCCAGTCCATTTTAGTTCACTGATTCCTAAAATGTCAATATTCACTCTTGCCATCTTCTGTTTGACCAGGTCCAATTTTCCTTGATTCATGGACCTACCATTCCAGGTTCCTGTGCAATATTGTTCTTTACAGCATCAGACTTTAATTCCATCAACAGTCACATTCACAACTGGGTGTTGTTTTCACTATGGCTGTGAATGAAGAGTCATTCTTTCTGGAGTTATTTCTCCACTGTTCTCTAGTAGCTTATTGGGTACCTACCGACCTGGAGAGTTCATCTTTCAGTTCATATCTTTTTGCCTTTTCATGATGTTCATGGGGTTCTTTTTGTTCATTTTGTTCTTTTCATGATGTTCAAGGCAAGAACACTGAAGTGGTCCCTTCTCCAGTGGACCATGTTTTGTCAGAATGCTCCACCAAGACCCATCTGTCTTGGGTGGCCCTACATGGCATGGCTGCTAGTTTCATTGAGTTTGACAAGGCTGTGGTCCACGTGATCAGTTTGATTAGTTTTTTGTGATTGTGGTTTTCATTCTCTCTGCCCTCTCACTGATAAGGTTAAGACACTTATGGAAGCTTCCTGATGGGAGAGACTGACAGTGGGGAAAACTGGGTCTTATTCTGATGGTTGAGGCCATTCTCAGTTCATCTTTAATCCAATTTTCTGTTGATGGGCGGGGCTATATTCCCTCCCTGTTGTTTTACCTGAGACCAAACTATGGTGGAGGTCATGAAGATAATTATAGGTGCCCTCCTTTGAAAGGTTGGGTGCATGCACTGCTGCACTCAGTGCTTCCAAAAATAAACATATTGACCAATTATTAGCACTCCACTTATTCTGTAAACACAATATAAAACTATGCACTATAAGTGTTTAGTCAATATTTGATCACTGAGTAGCTGGCTCTAACATATAAATACCATCATAGTCTTTCTCTTACTTCCTCTGTTTTCCTTAATTTTAGACACATGCATTTTCATATGTTGTAGAAAAATAGAATGACAGAAAAGAAAGAATATAGGATTGGATCTTGAATTACAGTCCTGGAAGGGATTGTATAAAATGAGTCCAACATTTTGAATTTATGAAGAATGTAATAACCCAAGACACTAAGGGATGTGCCCCCAGGTCACAGTTAGCTAATTGCAGAAACATTTCTAGAAACACTAATCTGGTTACTAGGCTCCAAATCAATTTCTTTCTCTGTTGTATCAGCCTTTTGAATATGTTTAAATTGGGCCAAGTCATTAATCATGTGCATTCTCATTTTAGTATTGGTCATAGAGAAATTCTATTAGATCTAGTTGGCCCCATGAGGGTAGCCACTTCAGGGTTACCCAGGTGAACCCTGGATAAAGTCTTAAATGACTTGCTGCACATTCCAGCTCAGTTCCATGGGCCCAATATCGATGGTTCTTCATCAAGGTATTTTTAAGTTTTTGCCAAAATATAGGGTGAGTGAATTTCCCTCATGTCTCACAAGGGTGTTGCTAAATGACCTCCTCAGACCTATACTCTGTGGTACTTTCCCATGAATTGTTCCCAGTCCAGTGTCCAGTGTTAGCAGGTGTTTATTTCTTCATTTGGTTGGATTGAGAAGGAATCCTCTCTGACACCTTCAACTTTTTATATAAAAAACGATTCCTGCAAGGACGTCCTGGGTCTCTCCACCTGGAGGTTTACCTGTGGATCTACTCCTGTGAGGACGGAGTGCCACCCCACCCTACTCTTCTTCTTCTCTGCTGCCAGTAAGTTAGCTGATATACAAACCTGGTATTTTTTGATCTGCAGGGTATACAGTTAGTATGCTGCTGCTGCTGCATACCTGCAATATATGTATATATATAGTTGGTATACAGTAGGTATATAGTTGTGGGGGGAGACTGTTGGCTCTTTCCCAAATAATATATTTCACTCTTGCTCATGGTATAATGTGCACAGCCAGTATTTAAAATTTTGGTTCTGTTTGATCAGTCTGAAGTTAGTGTAAATCTTCTAAGTTTTGGTAACACCTTGACTTTCATTTCTTGTTTTCAGTGTTGTTCTGAAGTTTTCTTTTTTTTTTTTTGCTTTTTCTTATGCTCCCAAGGTACTTTATTAAGAAGAAAGGAAAGGCTCTATGACAGGCTGATATAGTTATTAATGTATTGTAAATTGGAAGCATTTATTATTTCTGATTTTATAATCATAAAACTCTCTAAATTACTTTTTATTTAATACTATATAGATTTCAAACATAATCAGAATGAGGGCAGACAGTATTAACTCCGAAGAGTAGACATAAAATGTGTGCATGAACAGAAAAATTCCATAAAATGCTTATCACATTGGTTTAAAAACAAGTGTGGAATAAAGTAAAAACTTCACCCAAACTGGTTGATTTTGAATCACAAATGCTCCAACTAGGAAGTAAAATTTGTGAGTTTTTATATACTTTCCTTTAAGCTTAAGAGTTGGAAATAGATTGTCAAGAAATGTAAAAATCATGCAGCACATTTGTGTCTGATGCATAGGAGTAATTAGTAAACATTATTTTCTCTCCCTTTGTTCCTTCTTTCCATTGGCATTCTTCCTTTTATTCACCCCTTCTTTTCGTTTTAAATTTGGACTTATACTGAAGACACAAGCCTATAACCTAACAGTATGTGTCAATGTCTTTGTTAGTGGTAGACAGCCGTGGTGCAATTCCATTTGTCTCAGATGAATAATACTAATTTTTTAAGATCTGTTTATCTACCCATCCATTTATCCATCCATCTATCTCTTCTGAGGAATAAGTCTTTAGTTACTAATTTTTGAAAAAGTAATAGTGGGAGAGACTTCTTTTCAAATAGTCTTATATTTCCTAATGATGGCAATTCAATAGAAGAAAAATGTTAAAAACAATACCACTAATTTCAAAAGAGTAGAATATAAATTATATATATCTCTTTATTAATACAAGAATAATGACTGGAGAAGTATTTTTGCTATTTCTTTTCCATCTTTACCATTTTTCTCAGTACCTGAACTTCAAATGTATAATTATTAAATCCAGTTTCAATATTTGACAAAATACTTTGAAAGAAGGTACTTAAAGCTCTATAGTTTGACTGCTGGTCTTTTATACACCCTGGGTGGCTAAAGCCAGCTGTATAGTACGTTCTTCAGGTGTCTTGAAGAACTATCAATGGACCATTAAATGGCCCTGTGGTGCCATAAAGCTATATTCCTAGCAACAGTTGACCCCTATCACCATGTTCTTCCCTGCCTGTCTTCTAAAATAACAGTTCGACAGCTTTATGTACCCATGTGTAGCCTGGTAATGGGATCTCAGCAAGGTGTCAGGATCATATTCAGCTCAGATATGTTGACCTGTGGTCAAACAATGGATAACGTGTCAGTCACAGGATTCATTTTCAATATGAGACTTTGTTCTAAACTGTGACACATTTTGGTATATGTCACTTTTGTGTAAATCTTCAGGTGAAATCATAATTTTGAGGAAAAGATACAGGTAAATGTATTTGGGGGTCCTTTCTGTTTTTCTTTTCTTAATGTGTGTGCCCCTGTCAACTGCCAGTCAAGTTCATGGAATTCACTTCATGCATATCTTTGGGAATGCTTTATGGTCATTAGAGTCAAATGGGAAAGATGGCAAACAAAGCACAGATAATGACAACTAAAGGCAGCATGATAGGTGACTGTGGTGATGCACAATTTATTACTTTGAAAGATGGGTAATATACAGATAGGTCAAATAGATAGGTTAGGTGATGGTGGGCAAAAGGGTTTTAGGCTTGATGTGGAGGACTGAATTCTCGAGAAGAGCAGAAACACACAAAATAGTACTTAAGGAAGGTTGATAAAGCAGTGGGCCATCAAGAGCCTGAAATAGGACTATGATTAGAGACAAGAGATTACAAAACTGTATTTGTCTATAAGTAATGACATGGGAACCATAGGGTGCAGAAGAAATGTGATAGCCCAAAAAGAAAGAGGCAGATTAAAAAAAAAAATTTGTGAAGAATCATTGAAATTTAGATGTGAGGCATAAGTGGCTAAATGCAAGGATGATAGTAGGAGGAATCTAAAAATTACTTCTGCTGGAATGTGTATCCCTAAATTTTTCTCTTTAAATTATATTTTCAAAAAAAAATTATATTTTCATAAAATAGTCAATGATCTTAACTTATCTTTCCAAATACATGGCACTAACATATAAAAGGTTGCAGCAAATATATTAATAATGGAGAGAAATAAAGAAGTAACTGAGATTGGAAATGGTGAAAAGAGAATGACGGCAAAGCAGGAATAGATATTTCCCCCCTATAGTCTTGAGAGACAAAAAGAAACTGCCAGGCACACTGAGGCTTCGATGTTCCATCCTTGTGTCCACGAGTGTGAAGGGCCAAGCTGGAGCTGGGTCAGAAATCTCTGATGAGCTCTTACCCGGCTTAGAGTCATCACGCAGCCCCAAAGCTCTGTGGCCCTACACTGCTAGAGAGGTGGTTGGAGAAATACCACAGCAAGGTCTTCCTTTAATAGCACACATTTCCTGTTTCCTCTGTGCCAGGCAGTCTTCAAAGACCTTTATGTGGAAATGCCTTCAGTCTTTCCCACCATCAGTGTCTTTTCCAGTGAGTCAGTTCTTCACATCAGGTAGCTAAAGTGTTGGAGATTGAGCTTCAGCATCAGTCCTTCCAATGAATATTTAGGACTGATTTCCTTTAGGATTGACTGGCTGGATCTCCTTGCAGTCCAAGGGACTCTCAAGAGTCTTCTCCAACACCACAGTTCAAAAGCATCAATTCTTTTGTGCTCAGCCTTCTTAATGGTCCGACTCTCACATCCATACATGACTACTGGAAAAACCATAGCTTTGACTAGATGGACCTTTATTGAAAAGTAATTTCTCTGCTTTTGAATATGCTGTCTAGGTTTGCCATAGCTTTTCATCCAAGGAGTAAGCCTCTTTTAATTTCACAGCTGCAGTGACCATGTGCAGAGATTTGGAGCCCCCAAAAATAAAGTCTCTCACTGTTACCATTATTTCCCCATCTAATTGCCATGAAGTGATGGGACCAGATGCCATGATCTTAGTTTTTTGAATGCTGAGTTTTAAGTCAACTTTTTCACTCTCCTCTTTAAATTTCATCAAGAGGCTCTTTAGCTCTTATTTGCTTTCTGCCATAACGGTGGTGTCAACAGCACATCTGAGGTCACTGTTATTTCTTCCAGCAATCTTGATTCTAGCTTGTGCTTCATCCAGCCCAGAATTTTGCATGATGTACTCCGCATATAAGTTAAATAAGCAGGGTGACAACATACAGCCTTGACATACTTCTTTCCCAATTTGGAACCAGTCTGTTGTTCCATGTCCGATTCTAACTGCTGCTTCTTGATCTGCATACAGATTTCTCAGGAGGCATGTAAGGCAGACTTACCTCTGAGGTAAGGTATTCCATTTCTTTTAAGAATTTTCCAGAGTTTGTTGTGATCCACACAGTCAAAGGCTTTGGCATAGTCAAAAAGCAGAAAGAGATGTTTTTCTGGAACTCTCTTGCATTCTCAATGATCCAACGGATGTTGGAAACTTGATCTCTCGTTCCTCTGACTTTTGTAAATCCAGCTTGAACACCTGGAAGTTCATGATTCACAGACGGTTGAAGGCTGGCTTGGAGAATTTTGAACATTACTTTGCTAACAAAGAGGTGAGGGCAATTATACAGTAGTTTGAACATTCTTTGGCATTGCCTTCCTTTGGGATTGGAATGAAAACTAACCTTTTCCAGTCCTGTGGCCACTGCTGAGTTTTCCAAATTTGCTGGCATATTGAGCGTAGCGCTTTCACAGCATCATCTTTTAGGATTTGAAATAGCTCACTGGAATTCTATCACCTCCACTAGCTTTGTTCATAGTGACACTTCCTAAGGCCCACTTGACTTCGCATTCCAGAATGTCTGGCTCTAGGTGAGTGATCACACTATCGTAGTTATCTGGGTCATGAAGATCTTTTTTGTATAGTTCTTCTTCTGTGTATTCTTGCCATCTCTTCTTAATATCTTCTGCTTCTGTTAGGTCCATACCATTCCTGTCCTTTATTTTGCTCATCTTTACATGAAATATTCCCTTGGTATCTCTAATTTTCTTGGAGAGATCTCTAGTCTTTCCCATTCTATTGTTTCCCTCTATTTCTTTGCATTGATCACTGAGGAAGCCTTTCTTATCTCTCCTTGCTGTTGGAACTCTTCATTCAAATGTGTATATCTTTCCTTTTCTCCTAGGTTTGTGACACTGTACAGGAGGCAGGGATCAAGACCATCCCCAAGAAAAAGAAATGCAAAAAGGCAAAATGGTTGTCTGAGGCCTTACAAGTAACTGAGAAAAGAAGAGAAGCTAAAGGCAAAGGAGAAAAGGAAAGGTAAGCCAGGGGAAATAAGTAAAATAGATATTAGGGGAAAATACAAGGGTAAGTATCAGTATTATCTAATACAAATGTGAAATCCAACGATTGCACTTCATTGACTCTCACATTCTGATTTTAATGGGGTCCTTAGTAATTCAGTGTGTTTTTGATATTTGCTGTAGAAAAAGCTTCAGGTGAGCAGCACTGGCTCATTTCACTCAGGATAATTGTCAGAGTTTTAATTCATATCTAACATTCATCAGCTTTGTAACAGAAATCAAGTTATTTAACCTCACTGGGTCTCAGATTCTTTGCCTACAAAATAGGGCATAATAAGGATAGTGACCACAGAGAAGTACTGTGATGACCAAATGAAAACACATAAGGTCTTTGGTTTTTTTTTTCCCATTTATTTTTATTAGTTGGAGGCTAATTACCTTACAATATTGTAGTGGTTTTTGCCATACATTGACATGAATCAGCCATGGATTTACATGTGTTCCACATCCCGATCCCCCCTCCCGCCTCCCTCTCCATCCCATCCCTCTGGGTCTTCCCAGTGCAGCAGCCCCGAGCACTTGTCTCATGCATCCAACCTGGGCTGGTGATCGGTTTCACCGTTGATAGTATACTTGTTTCAATGCTATTCTCTCAGAACATCCCACCCTCGCCTTCTCCCACAGAGTCCAAAAGTCTGTTCTGTACATCTGTGTCTCTTTTTCTGTTTTGCATATAGGGTTATTGTTACCATCTTTTAAAATTCCATATATATGCGTTAGTATACTGTATCAGTTTTTATCTTTCTGGCTTATTTCACTCTCTATAATGGGCTCCAGTTTCATCCACCTCATTAGAACTGATTCAAATGAGTTCTTTTTAATGGCCATGTAATATTCCATAGTGTATATGTACCACAGCTTTCTTATCCATTCATCTGCTGATGGGCATCTAGGTTGCTTCCATGTCCTGGCTATTATAAACAGTGCTGTGATGAACATTGGGGTGCACGTGTCTCTTTCAGATCTGGTTTCCTCGGTGTGTATGCCCAGAAGTGGGGTTGCTGGGTCATATGGCAGTTCTATTTCCAGTTTTTTAAGGAATCTCCACACTGTTCTCCATACTGACTGTACTAGTTTGCATTCCCACCAACGGTGTAAGAGGGTTCCCTTTTCTCCACACCCTCTCCAGCATTTATTGCTTGTAGACTTTTGGATAGCAGCCATCCTGACTGGCGTGTAATGGTACCTCATTGTGGTTTTGATTTGCATTTCTCTAATAATGAGTGATGTTGAGCATTTTTTCATGTGTTTGTTAGCCATCTGTATGTCTTCTTTGGAGAAATGTCTGTTTAGTTCTTTGGCCCATTTTTTGATTGGGTCATTTATTTTTCTGGAATTGAGCTTCAGGAGTTGCTTGTATATTTTTGAGATTAATCCTTGGTCTGTTTCTTCATTTGCTATTTTTTCTCCCATCTGAGGGCTGTCTTTTCACCTTGCTTATAGTTTCCTTTGTAGTGCAAAAGCTTTTAAGTTTCATTAGGTCCCATTTGCTTATTTTTGCTTTTATTTCCAATATTCTGGGAGGTGGGTCATAGAGGATCTTGCTGTGATTTATGTCGGAGAGTGTTTTGCCTATGTTCTCCTCTAGGAGTTTTATAGTTTCTGGTCTTACATTTAGATCTTTAATCCATTTTGAGTTTATTTTTGTGTATGGTGTTAGAAAGTGTTCTAGTTTCATTCTTTTACAAGTGGTTGACCAGTTTTCCCAGCACCACTTGTTAAAGAGGTTGTCTTTTTTCCATTGTATATCCTTGCCTCCTTTGTCGAAGATAAGGTGTCTGTAGGTACGTGGATTTATCTCTGGGCTTTCTATTTTGTTCCATTGATCTATATTTCTGTCTTTGTGCCAGTACCATACTGTCTTGATGACTGTGGCTTTGTAGTAGAGCCTGAAGTCAGGCAGGGTGATTCCTCCAGGTCCATCCTTCTTTCTCAAGATTGCTTTGGCTATTCGAGTTTTTTTGTATTTCCATGCAAATTGTGAAATTATTTGTTCTAGTTCTGTAAAGAATACCGTTGGTAGTTTGATAGGGATTGCATTGAATCTATAGATTGCACTGGATAGTATACTCATTTTCACAATATTGATTCTTTCAATCATTGAACACGGCATATTTCTCCATCTATTTGTCCTCTTTGATTTTTTTTATCAGTGTTTTATAGTTTTCTATGTATAGGTCTTTTGTTTCTTTAGGTAGATATACTCCTAAGTATTTTATTCTTTTTGTTGCAATGGTGAATGGTATTGTTTCCTTAATTTCTCTTTCTGTTTTTTCATTGTTAGTATATAGGAATGCAAGGGATTTCTGTGTGTTATTTTATATCCTGCAACTTTACTATATTCATTGATTAGCTCTAGTAATTTTCTGGTAGAGTCTTTAGGGTTTTCTATGTAGAGGATCATGTCATCTGCAAACAGCGAGAGTTTCACTTCTTCTTTTCCTATCTGGATTCCTTTTACTTCTTTTTCTGCTCTGATTGCTGTGGCCAAAACTTCCAACACCATGTTGAATAGTAGTGGTGAGAGTGGGCACCCTTGTCTTGTTCCTGATTTCAGGGGAAATGCTTTCAATTTTTCACCATTGAGGGTGATGCTTGCTGTGGTTTGTCATATATAGCTTTTATTATGTTGAGGTATGTTCCTTCTATTCCTGCTTTTTGGAGAGTTTTAATCATAAATGAGTGTTGAATTTTGTCAAAGGCTTTCTCTGCATCTATTGAGATAATCATATGGTTTTTATCTTTCAATTTGTTAATGTGGTGTATTACATTGATTGATTTGCAGATATTAAAGAATCCTTGCATTCCTGGGATAAAGCCCACTTGGTCATGGTGTATGATTTTTTTAATGTGTTGTTGGATTCTGTTTGCTAGAATTTTGTTGAGGAATTTTGCATCTATGTTCATCAGTGATATTGGCCTGTAGTTTTCTTTTTTGTGGCATCTTTTTTGGGTTTTGGAATTAGGGTGATGGTGGCCTCAAAGAATGAGTTTGGAAGTTTACCTTCATCTTCAATTTTCTGGAAGAGTTTGAGTAAGATAGGTGTTAGCTCTTCTCTAAATTTTTGGTAGAATTCAGCTGTGAAGCCATCTGGTCCTGGGCTTTTGTTTGCTGGAGGATTTCTGATTACAGTTTCGATTTCTGTGCTTGTGATGGGTCTGTTAAGATCTTCTATTTCTTCCTGGTTCAGTTTTGGAAAGCTATACTTTTCTAAGAATTTGTCCATTTCTTCCAAGTTGTCCATTTTATTGGCATAGAGCTGCTGGTAGTAGTCTCTTATGATCCTTTGTATTTCAGTGTTGTCTGTTGTGATCTCTCCATTTTCATTTCTAATTTTGTTGATTTGGTTCTTCTCCCTTTTTTTCTTAATGAGTCTTGCTAACGGTTTGTCAATTTTGTTTATCTTTTCAAAAAACCAGCTTTTAACTTTGTTGATTTTTGCTATGGTCTCTTTTGTTCCTTTTGCATTTATTTCTGCCCTAATTTTTAAAAATTTCTTTCCTTCTAATAACCCTGGGGTTCTTCATTTCTTCCTTCTCTAGTCGCTTTAGGTGTAGAGTTAGGTTATTTATTTGACTTTTTTCTTGTTTTTTGAGGTAAGCCTGTAATGCT
Source organism: Cervus canadensis (assembly GCF_019320065.1). Taxonomy (NCBI): domain Eukaryota; kingdom Metazoa; phylum Chordata; class Mammalia; order Artiodactyla; family Cervidae; genus Cervus; species Cervus canadensis. The sequence goes on from NC_057416.1 coordinate 18,785,062, forward strand.
ATGAACCTTCCCCTTAGCACTGCTTTTACAGTGTCCCATAGGTTTTGGGTTGTTGTGTTTTCATTTTCATTCATTTCTATGCATATTTTGATTTCTTTTTTGATTTCTTCTATGATTTGTTGGTTATTCAGAAGCATGTGATTTAGCCTCCATATGTTTGAATTTTTAATAGTTTTTTTTTCCTCTAATTGAGATCTAATCTTACTGCATTGTCATCAGAAAAGATGACTGGAATGATTTCAATTTTTTTGAATTTACCAAGGCTAGATTTATGGCCCAGGATGTGATTATTCTGGAGAAGGTTCCGTGTGCACTTGAGAAAAAGGTGAAATTGATTGTTTTGGGGCAAAATGTCCTATAGATATCAATTAGGTCTAGCTGGTCCATTGTGTCATTTAAAGTTTGTGTTTCCTGGTTAATTTTTTGTTTAGTTGATCTATCCATAGGTGTGAATGGGGTATTAAAGTCTCCCACTATTATTGTGTTATTGTTAATTTCTCCTTTCCTACTCAGTAGCATTTGCCTTACATATTGTGGTGCTCCTATATTGGGTGCATATATATTTATAATTGTTATATCTTCTTCTTGGATTGATCCTTTGATCATTATGTAGTGTCCTTCTTTGTTTCTCTTCACAGCCTTTATTTTAAAGTCTATTTTCTCTGATATGAGTATTGTGACTCCTGCTTTCTTTTGGTCTCCATTTAGAATCTGCATTTTAATAAGATTGCTAGGCAGTGTATATGTACATTCAAGTTTGAGAGGCACTGATCTAAGTGGTTTTTATTTCTTGCTAACATGTCAGTGTAGTATCTGGTTTCAAATGTGATTTCTGACCCACCAGGTAAACTGTTTCTGGCACCTGGGATCTATTGGTTTATAGATATCTACCCTGTTGTTCAGTCACTCAGTTGAGTCCAGCTCTATGCAACTCCATGGACTGCAGCATGCCAGGCTTCTCTGTCCTTCACCATCTCCCAGAGCTTGCTCAAACTCATGTCCATTGGGTTTGTGATGCCATACAGCCATCTCGTCCTCTGTCATCCCCTGCTCCTCCTTTCTCAGCATCAGAGTCTTTTCTAATGAGTCAGCTGTTCACATCAGGTGGCCAAAGTATTGAAGCTTCAACTTCAGCATCAGTCCATCCAGTGAATATTCAGGGTCGATTTCCTTTAGGATTGACTAACTTGATCTCTTTGAAGTTCATGGGCCTCTTGAGTCTTCTCCAACACCACAGTTCAAAAGTATCAATTCTTTTGTGCTCAGCCTTCTTTATGGTGCAACTGTCACATCCTAGCTTCTCAAATACATCCCTGTCCATATTTCTCAAATTTTCCATTCCTAATTTCTTATACTGTCTCCTCTGTGGTCTTCTGTCTCCTCTGTGGTCTTCAGCAGAAGATATATAAATACCTCTCTCTCTATATATCATATATAGATATATCTATAGATAAATATCTATATATGTATCTCTCATATATATATATATATAATATGTATGTTGAAATATATATAAATATACATACATACAGACAGATCATATATCTGTAAGTTATATAGTATTTCCCTTTAAGGAGTTACTTTTTTTGTGTCCAGCAGTTCCATAACACTTTTCTCAGCAGGTGAAATTCATAAGCACCATTGTAGTCTTTTATGAATGATGGGACTTCCCTGGTGGCTCAGACTATAAAGAATCTGCCTACAATGTAGGAGTCTCGGATTCAATTCCTGGGTCAGATAGATCCCATGGAGAGGGAATGCAATCTGAAATTCTGCACTTTTATCAAGTTCCCAGGTAATGCCAGTGCTCCAGTATTCTTGCCTGGAGAATACACAGAAGAACTATACAAAAAAGGTCTTAATGACCCAGATAACCATGATGGCATGGTCACTTATCTAGAGTCAGACATCCTGGAGTGTCAAGTCAGGTGGGCCTTTGGAAGCATTACTACAAACAAAGCTAGTGGAGGTGATGGACTTCCAGCTGAGCTTATGAAATCCTAAAAGATAATGCTGTTAAAGTGATGCACTCAGTATGTCAGCAAATTTGGAAAACTCAACATGATAAAAACCCTCCAGAATGCAGGAATAGAAGGAACATACCTCAACATAATAAAAGCCATATATGATAAACCCACAGCGAACATTATCCTCAATGGTGAAAAATTGAAAGCACTTCCCCTGAAAGTTAGGAACAAGACAAGGGTGCCCACCCTCACCACTACTATTCAACATAGTTTTGCAAGTTTTAGCCACAGCAATCAGAGAAAAAAAAAAAAAAGAAATGAAAGGAATCCAGATTGGAAAAGAAGTAAAACTCACTGTTTGCAGATGACATGATCCTCTATATAGAAAACCTGAAAGAATCCACCAGAAAATTACTAGAGCTAATCAATGATGTAGTAAAGTTGCAGGATATAAAATTAACACACAGAAATCCCTTGCATTCCTATACACTAACAATGAGAAAACAGAAAGAGAAATTAAGGAAACAGTTCCATTCACCATTACAATGAAAATAATAAACTACTACTTAGGAATAAATCTACCTAAAGAAACAAAAGACCTATATATAGAAAACTATAAAACACTGATGAAAGAAATCAGAGATGACAAATAAATGGAGAAATATACCATGTTCATGGATTGGAAGAATCAAAATAGTGAAAATGAGTATATTACCCAAAACAATCTATAGATTCAGTATATTCCCTATCAAGCTGCCAACGGTAATTTTCAGGGAACTAGAACAAATAATTTCACAATTTGTATGGAAATACAAAAAAACTCGAATAGCCAAAGCACTCTTGAGAAAGAAAAATGGACCTGGAGGAATCAACCTGCCTGACTTCAGACTATGCTACAAAGCTACAGTCATCAAGACAGTATGGTATTGGCACAAAGACAGAAATATAGATGAATGAAACAAAATAGAAAGCCCAGAGATAAATCCATGCACCTGTGGACACCTTATCTTTGACAAAGGAGGCAAGAACATACAATGGAGAAAAGACAACCTCTTTAACAAGTGGTGCTGGGAAAACTGGTCAACCACTTGTAAAAGAATGAAACTAGAACACTTTCTAACACCATACACAAAAATAAACTCAAAGTGGATTAAAGATCTAAATGTAAGACCAGAAACTATAAAACTCCTAGAGGAAAACATAGGCAAAACACTCTCTGACATGAATCACAGCAGGATCCTCTATGACCCACCTCCCAGAATATTGGAAATAAAAGCAAAAATAAACAAATGGGACCTGATTAAACTTACAAGCTTTTGCACAATGAAGGAAACTATAAACAAGGTGAAAAGACAGCCTTCAGAATGGGAGAAAATAATAGCAAATGAAGCAGCAGACAAAGAATTAATCTCAAAAATACACAAGCAACTCCTGCAGCTCAATTCCAGAAAAGTAAGCGACCCAATCAAAGAATCGGCCAAAGAACTAAACAGACATTTCTCCAAAGAAGATGTACAGATGGCTAACAAACACATGAAAAGATGCTCAACATCACTCATTATGAGAGAAATGCAAATCAAAACCTCAATGAGGTACCATCTCACACCAGTCAGAATGGCTGCTGTCCAAAAGTCTACAAACAATAAATGCTGGAGAGGGTGTGGAGAAATAGGAACCCTCTTACACTGTTGGTGGGAATGCAAACTAGTACAGTCAGTATGGAGAACAGTGTGGAGATTCCTTAAAAATTGAAATGGAACTGCCATATGACCCAGCAATCTCACTGCTGGGCATACATACTAAGGAATACCAGAATTGAAAGAGACATGTATACCCCAATGTTCATTGCAGCACTGTTTACAGTAACCAGGACATGGAAGCAACCTAGATGTCCATCTGCAGATGAATGGATAAGAAAGCTGTGGTACATATACACAATGAAATATTACTCAGATACTAAAAAGTGTGCATTTGAATCAGTTCTAATGAGGTGGATGAAACTGGAGCCTATTATACAGAGTGAAGTAAGTCAGAAAGAAAAACACCAACACAGTATCAGTTCAGTTCAGTTCACTCAGTCATGTCCGACTCTTTGCGACCCCATGAACTGCAGCACACCAGGCCTCCCTGTCCGTCACCAACTCCCAGAGTCGACCCAAACCCATGTCCATTGAGTCGATGATGCCATCCAACCATCTTATCCTCTGTTGTCCCCTTCTCCTTCCCTCAGTTTTTCCCAGCTTCAGGGTCTTTTCCAATGAGTCAGCTCTTCGCATCAGGTGGCCAAAGTATTGGAGTTTCAGCTTGAACATCAGTCCTTCCAATGAACACCCAGGACTGATCTCCTTTAGGATGGACTGGTTGGATCTCCTTGCAGTCCAAGGGACTCTCAAGAGTCTTCTCCAACACCACAGTTCAAAAGCATTAATTCTTTGGTGCTCAGCTTTCTTTATAGTCCAACTGTCACATCCATACATGACCACTGGAAAAACCATAGCCTTGACTCAATGGACCTTTGTTGGCAAAGTAATGTCTCTGCTTTTTAATATGGTATCTAAGTTGGTCAATAACTTTCCTTCCAAGGAGTAAGCATCTTTTAATTTCATGGCTGCAATCACCATCTGCAGTGATTTTGGAGCCCAGAAAAATAAAGTCAGCCACTGTTTCCCCATCTATTTCCCATGAAGTGATGGGACCAGATGCCATGATCTTAGTTTTCTGAATGTTGAGCTTTAAAGCAACCTTTTCACTCTCCTCTTTCACTTTCATCAAGAGGCTCTTTAGTTCTTTGCTAATGAAGCAGAAGTAGATGTTTTTCTGCAGATGTTGTTGCAGCATGTGGGTTCTTTATTGTGGTGCATAGACCTTTTCTAGTTGCATCGAGTAGGGGCTTCTCTAGTTGTGGCACATGGACTTAATTGCCCTGTAGCATGTGGGATCTTAGTTTCCTCACCAAGGATCAAACCTGCATTCCCTGCATTGGAAGACAGACTTTTAACTACTGGACCACATGGGAAGTCCTGGAATGAAATCTTTATGTGTTTCTGAAAGAAATAAACCTTCACATTAATTTTTTTTCAGTAAAAGGAATACATAAAGGGATCAGCAGTATTTAAAATATAAAGAGGAAAAGAGCAATGGGGGAAAAAAAGGAACAATACAGAGGAAAATGAAAGAGGCTGGATGAAAGAACAGAAATGAAAAGAGTATGGGCAGGGTCAGAAGGATTGGAGAGAAACTTTAGGTGGTGATGGGATGATGTGAAAAGATGGATTAATAAGATTAGAGGAGGTTCAGGTTCAAATTTGGTGATTGTTCTTGTTCAGTTGTTGTTCCCCCACTTGTTGGGGGTTTTATAGTTCTGTAAGGAGCTCAAAGATATTTTTATGTGTATCCCTTGAGGCAGAGCCCGGACCCTTCCCCAAGGCTGCACTATTGTTTCTGGGCTGCTCCTCCCTTGCCTCTGTGTCTCCTCCCTTCCCAAATTAGCAACTCTTTGAGAGGCTTCCATGTCCAAGAGTCCGACATGATCCTGCTCTGTTTCAAGGGTATAGATCCAGCTTTTGTGTGTGTGCTGTGTGCATATTCAGTCATGTCTCTCTCCTTGCAACCCCATGGACTGTAGGCTTCCAGGCTCCTCTGTCCATGGAGTTTTCCAGACAAGAATACTGGAATGGGTTTCCATTTCCTACTCCAAGATCCAGCTTTTAATTCTTCTAATTTAGCACTTTTTACATTATCTCAAATCATTTAAAATGCAGTGTTAGATAAAAAGTAGTACCTTGAAATCAAGTCTCTTAATTACTTACACCTCTGGTTATTTAAATCATTAAAACTGAGATGTGTTAGTGTTGTAGAAAGTGAAAGTGTTAGTTGCTCAGTCGTGTCTGACTCTTTACAACCCCATGGACTGTAGCCCACCAGGCTCCTCTGTCCATGAGATTCTCCAGGCAAGAATACTGGAGTGGATTGCCATTCCCTTCTCCAGGGAATCTTCCCAACTCAAGGATTGAACCTGGGTCTTCTGATTACAGGCAGATTCTTTACCATCTGAGCCAGGAGGGAAGAAGCCAATTCTGACTCCATGTTGTAAACTGTTTAATTGACTTGTTTTTTAGTGCTTTTGTTATTACAGTTATACATAATAGCCTGCCTCAGAAACACTGCCCCATGCCTGACTGTAAACCCAAAGAGGCTTTGTTCAGCTCATAGAGAAATTACCTGACCCTGCCTACTTGTGAATACCTAAAACAAAAAGAAGAGATAAGATATAAAGGAGTCCTATAGGCTCCAGGATAATCTTAAAGATATTTAGGAGAACAGATTTATGATTTTGAATAAGATGAGATTCAGTTCATGAATCATGAGATTCATTCAGTCCCTCAGTCGTGTTTGACTTTTTGGACCCCATGGACTGCAGCACACCAGGCTTCCTTTTCTATCACCAACACCTGGAGCGTGTTCATACTCATGTCCATTGAGTCGGTGATGCCATCCAATCATCTCATTCTCTATCTTCATCTTTCCCTCCTGCCTTCAATCTTTCCCAGCATCAGGGTGTTTTTCAGTGAGTCAGTTCTTCACATTAAGTGGCCAAAATATTGTAACTTCAGCTTCAGCATCAGTCCTACCAATGCATATTCAGGAATGATTTCCCTGGGGATTGACTGGTTTGATCTCCTTGCTGTCCAAAGAACTCTCAAGAGTCTTCTCCAGCACCACAGTTCAAAAGCATGAATTCTTTGGCACTCTATGGTACAACTCTCACATCCATACATGATTACTGGAAAAATCATAGCTTTGACAATACTGACCTTTGTCAGTAAAGTAATGTCTCTGCTTTTTAATATGCTGTCTAGGTTGGTCATAGTTTTGCTTTGAAGGAGCAAGACTCTTAATTTTATGGCTGCAGTCACTATCTGCAGTGATATTGGGGCCCAAGAAAAATAAGTTCTGTCACTGTTTCCATTGTTCTCCCATCTATTTGTCATGAAATGATGGGACCGGACGCCATGATCTTAGATTTTGGAATGTTGAGTTTTAAGCCAGCTTTTTCAATCTCCTTTTTCACTTTCATCAAGAGGCTCTTTAATTCTTCTTCACTTTCTGCCATAAGGGTGGTGTCATCTGCATATCTGAGGTTATTGGTATTTCTCCCTGCAATCTTGATTCCAGCTTGTGCTTCATCCAGTCCAGCATTTCTCATGATGTATTCTGCATATAACTGAAATAAGCTGTGTGACAATATACAACTATACAACCTTGATGTACTCCTTTTCCAGTTTGGAACCCCTCTGTGGTTCCATGTCTGGTTCTAATGGTTGCTTCTTGACCTGCATACAGATTTCTCAGGAGGCAGGTAAGGTGGTCTGGTATTCCAGTCTCTTTAAGAATTTTCCAGTTTGTTGTGATCCACACAGTCAAAGGCTTTAGTGTAGTCAATGAAGTACAGGTAGAAATTTTTCTGGAATTCTCTTGCTTTTTTCCTATGATCCAATGGATGTTGGGAATTTGGTCTCTGATTCCTCTGCCTTTTCTAAATCCAGCTTGAACATCTGGAAGTTCTCAGTTCGTGTACTGTTGGAGGCTAACTTGGAGAATTTTGAGCCTTACTTTGCTAGCATGTGAGATGAATGCAATTGTGCAGTAATTTGAGGATTCTTTGGGATTGCCTTTCTTAGGGATTGGAATGAAAACTGACCTTTTCGGGTCCTGTGGCCACTGCTGAGGTTCCCAAATTTGCTGGCATATTGAGCTCAGCACTTTCACAGCATCATCTTTTAGGATTTGAAATAGCTCAGCTGAAATTCCATTGCCTCCACTAGCTTTGTTCATAGTGATGCTTCCTAAGGGCCACTTGATTTCATACTTTGGATGTCGGGCTCTAGGTGAGTGATCACACCTTCATGATTATCTGGGTCATTAAAATCTTTCTTGTATTGGTCTTCTGTTTATTCTTGCCACCCCTTAATATCTTCTGCCTTTGTTAGGTCCATACCATTTCTTTCCTTTATTTTGCCCATCTGTGCATGAAATGTTCCCTTGGTATCTCTAATTTTCTTGAAGAGATCTCTAGTCTTTCCCATTCTGTTGTTTTCCTCTATTTCTTTGCATTGATCCCTGAGGAAGGCCTTCTTATCTCTCTTGCTAGTCTTTGGAACTTTGCATTCAGAACTTTGCATTCCTTTTCTCCTTCGCCTTTAGTTTCTCTTCTTTTCTCGGCTATTTGTAAGGCCTCCTCAGACAACCATTTTGCCTTTTTGCATTTCTTTTTCTTGGAGGTGTTTTTGATCACCACCTCCTCTACAGTTTTACAAACCTACATCCATAGCTCTTTAGACACTCTCTCTGTCAGATCTAATCCTTTGAATCTATTTCTTACTTCCACTGTATAATCTTAAGGGATTTGATTTGTATCATACCTGAATGGTCTAGTGGTTTTCCCTGCTTTCTTCAATTTAAGCCTGAATTTTGCAATAAGGAATTCATGATCTGAGCCACAGTCAGCTCCTGGTCTTGTTTTTTCTGACTGTATAGAGCTTCTCTATCTTTAGCTGCAAATAATATAATCAATCTGATTTCGGTATTGGCCATCTGATGATATCCATGTGTAGAGTCTTCTCCTGTGTTGTTGGAAGAGGGTGTTTGCTATGACCAGTGTGTTCTCTTGGAAAAACTCTGTTATCCTTTGTTCTGCTTCATTTTGTACTCCAAAGCCAAACTTACCTGTTACTCCAGGTATCTCTTGACTTCCTACTTTTACATTCCACTTCCCTGTGATGAAAAGTACATCTTCTTTTTTGGTGTTAGTTCCAGAAGGTCTTTACATCTTCATCAGTTCAGTTCAGTTCAGTCCCTCAGTCGTGTCCGACTCTTTGTGACCCCATGACTCACAGCAAGCCAGGCCTCCCTGTCCATCACCAACTCCCAGAGTTTACTCAAACTCATGCCCATCGAGTCGGTGATGCCATCCAGCCATCTCATCCTCTGTCGTCCCCTTCTCCTCCTGCCCTCAATCCCTCCCAGCATCAGGGTCTTTCCCAATGAGTCAATTCTTCGCATGAGGTGGCCAAAGTATTGGAATTTCAGCTTCAGCATCAGTCCTTCCAGTGAACACCCAGGACTGATCTCCTTTAGGATGGACTGGTTGGATCTCCTTGCAGTCCAAGGGACTCTCAAGAGTCTTTTAACACCACAGTTCAAAAGCATCAATTTTTCGGCGCTCAGCTTTCTTCATAGTCCAACTCTCACATCCATACATGACCACTGGAAAAACCATAGCCTTGACCAGACGGACCTTTGTTGGCAAAGTAATGTCTCTGCTTTTCATAAAATCGTTCAACTTCAGCTTCTTCTGCATTAGTGGTTAGGGCATAGACTTGGATTGCTGTTATATTGAATGAATTGCCTTGGAAACAAACAGAGATCATTTTGTCATCTTTGAGATTACACCCAAGTACTGTACTTTGGACTCTTTTGTTGACTGTGAGGGCTACTCCATTTCTTCTAAGGGATTCTTGCCCAAGGTAGTAGATATAACGGTCATCTGAATTAAATTCGCCTATTCCAGTCCATTTTAATTCACTGATTCCTAAAATGTCGATGTTCACTCTTGCCATCTCCTGTTTAACCAGGTCCAATTTGCCTTGATTCATGGACCTAACGTTCCAGGTTCCAATGTAATATTGTTCTTTACAGCGTCGGACTTTACATCCATCAACAGTCACATCCACAACTGGGTGTTGTTTTTGCTTTGGCTTTGTCTCATCATTCTTTCTGAAGTTATTTCTCCACTGAACTCCAGTAGTATATTGGGCATCTACCGACCTAGGGAGTTCATTTTTCAGTATCATATCATTTTGGCTTTTCATGCTGTTCATGGGGTTCTCAAGGCAAGAATACTGAAGTGGTTTGCCATTCCCTTTTCCAGTGGACCATGTTTTGTCAGAACTCTCCACCGTGACCTATCCATCTTGGGTGGCCCTACACAGCATGGCTCATAGTTTCATTGAGTAAGACAAGGCTGTTTTCCAAGTTATCAGTTTGGTTAGTTTTTTGTAATTTTTGTTTCCATTCTCTCTGCCCTCTGATGTATAAGAATAGAAGGCTTATAGAAGCTTCCTGATGGGACAGACTAGCTGTGGGGGAATCAAGGTCTTGCTCTGGTGGGCAGGGCCATGCCCAGTAAATCTTTAATCCAATTTTCTGTTGATGGGTTGGGCTGTGTTCCTCCCTGTAGTTTGGCCTGATGCCAAACTAAGGTTGGGCTAATGGTAGTTATGGCGACCTCCTTCAAAAAGACTTATGCCAGCATGCTGGACTGTTGTATTCAGTGCCCTTGACCCCATGGCATGCCACTATTGACCCACACCTCCACCAGAGACTCCTGGACATTCACAGGCAAGTCTGGCTCAGTCTCTTGTGGGGTCACTGTCCCTTTTTCCTGGGTCCTGGTGTGCACGAGGTTTGTTTATGCCCTTCAAGAGTCTGTTTTCCCAGTCCTGTGGAAGTTCTGTAATCAAGTCCTACTGGACTTCAAGTCAATTTCCCCTGGGGTTCTCAGTCTCTTTCCTGGATCCCTAGGTTGGAAAATCTGTTGTGGGCCCTAGAACTTTTGCAACAGTATGAGATGAGATTAGATTAGAGTTGAATGTAGATAGGACATACCCAACTTTCTTAGCAGTAGGATCAGCATTGTTTCATTTAATTAATCACAAAACCTATTCATCTTTGATTTTACTACCAGAATTTTCCTCTCATTCCTCCTTTCCTACTCAATGATTAGAGCTCAGTCTTGGCTTGCATTAATTCCATCCCAGGCCTATATCAATACTGTTATATTAAGGATTTTTGAATATGGCTTGAATTTTTTTCTGCTTTAATAGTTAGATTTTAGGCAGAAAGTCCCTCCTAAGGAAAACATATAAAACATAAAAAATTCCTCCTAAGGAAAACAAGGAGCACTTTTGGATGTGAGGGCATTAAAGTGACTTGACATGTTAATAAAAAGTGTTTGTTCTACAGGGGTTATCAAATAACAGTCTTATTTAAAGTCTGAGCCATTTAGTAAGTACAGCTCTTCTTAAAAACGTAAGTTTCTCTGTTTCCACTTTGGTATTTTTTGTTTGTTTGTTTTGTTTTTGCAGTATGTACATATCTAGACTAAACAGTTCAGAGCTTATAGAGGTGTGAAGACATGCCATTTAATAAGGATTAAAATAGTCTTTTAATTTATTGCTTTGGAAGTGAGTAGATCCAAAGGCACACTTTGAGACATATAAATAGTGCTCATTGTTCAGTTTCCTGTGTTCACTTAAAACTTTGGCATCTGTATCACAGGCTTTCCTTCCAACTCAGTCTCTGCCATTGTTCTCCCTGGCTTCGGTAGACACATGGAAGGAACAGCTAAGAACGTGGCTTTTTGCTTTAGGGCCCTCTTCATCTGCAGTCACCATCTCTTCCTTTGTAACTGAGCCACTGGCTCCCATGAATATACCACTGACCTTGAGTAGGAGAATAAACACCTTAACCCATGGGCTCTTTAACTTAAATATACTACTCTGTCTCATAGTCTCTTCTTTCCCCAGTGAAGTTATTCACTACGTCTGATCATTTTTTGATCTCATCTGCAACTTCAGTCTGTGGATTGTATATTTCTTCCAATCCATCAGCCTTTGTGTTTCCTCTTTAATCCATCGACCATTGACTTGCCTATCTCTCTTCCACATTCCTTACATTAAGTTCCCTTCTACATCTAACATTTTGTTTCAACTATTTGGCAAAACTCAATGAAAATGAATGTTTTACCCATGTTTTTTGCACCTACATCTGAACAGTATGGCACTCTGGGTGAGTGTCATACAACAGGCTGGTTGGTTTCCCAATCCATCTTTGACAGTGACTTCAAATGGACTGTCAACACTGCTGGCCACATTTCTCAGGTCAAGGGCTCTCCCAGGACAGTCAGTGGTGGGAGGGATTGATCTTAGTTAGAAGAAAAAGCAGCTCCCTTTGTTATAACAGGAAGCATGGTGCTAGGATGGATGAAGCTGTAACTGTGTGTGTACGTTGACACAGTGAAAATGAAATATATAGAAGGATAACCATCCCATAAATAATGTATAGATATCAGCCAAACCATGGATTATTTTTATGTCAGATTAGTCTTTTCTATGAAGAAAGATTGTTAATTTTATTTTCTGTTATAAATCATTCTCCCTAATAAGTGAATTGATAAATTTTTGTTCAAATTTCTAGTAAAGAAAATTTGCTGAAACATAGCTTCTGGTCACAAAGCTGTATTTGACAAATAGGAGATAGCACAAACAGGTAAACTCAGCTGCAACGTTAAGTCTTGGGATCCAAGCATTTTCCTTCAACTTTGTCTTTCAATGGATTATCCTAAAGCATCATTTTGATCATATCACTTTTCTTCTGTAAACCTACCATAGGTCCTATTGCCCACTCTGTCATGTCTCAAAATAATAAAACATGATTTTCAAAGCCACTTATAATTTGATTCCACTCAACCTGTTCAGTATTATAACTTACTGTATGTAACCTTATTTTTAATCCTTCTGGTCCAGTTCATTACCTGTCTCCTTTTTCCCTTCCCTACATCTCTGTTTATGACTCTGCTGGCCAGTTTGACTTGGGAAGCAACCACAAACTGGGAAATATAGGTAGAGAGGGAGTTTACCCATACAGAACCAGCTAATTTATCATCATGAGGCAGAATCAGCCCCTGACCTTAGATATGAAATTTGGAGAGAGGAGCATGGATCAGGTCGAGGAGAGAACATGGGTATGGCTGAGTTGGAATCGCAGAGCTAAATTCCAGGAAGATCATCGAGATTGGTCATGATAAAAATTCAAGTTGTTAATTATCATACATTCTCCTCTGTGATCATTCCCTTTGGGTTTTGGGAGGGAACAATTCTCATGTCAGGTTGGAGGGCGAAAGATACCAAATTCTCAACCCCTAAATTGAATATGCAATGGTCCATTTCTCAGTTGTTAATAGAGAAAAGTTTGAAAATGAACTGCTAATACATCTTCATCCTTGCCCCACTTCCTTTCCCTTCACTCCCATCCTCAGACTTAAAAACAAGCAAACAAAAAAACCTTTCAAGCTAAAGTGCAGAAGTGCTGGTGATGAAACAAGAAGGGTTAAAAATTAGCATGGAGGCTCAGCACCCTTTATTTGAGTTTCTGAGGGGTGTTCTTTGTAAAGAAGAGCATGATGGAATCTCAGTTTGCAGATTGTGTTCCTATTCTGCCATGAGCAGCCTTACGGGGAGGATGGGTAGAGGTATGAGTGGCAGACTGTGTGCACCCATCAGCACCAGCTCTCCCGAGGACACCAGAGAGGTGTGGCAGTGTTACTGAACTCATATTCTGCCCTCACAAAAGACATGGAAGGGCCAACGGGGGCCCAGTGAACCCCAGGGTGGCCAGAATTCAGGAAGAAAAGACTGTTCATTGATCTGTTTGTACCTGGTGACTAGACACTGGCAGAAACGCAGACACCTCTGTGGAGATTTGTCTGCAGAGATAGGGACCTAGAGGTTGGAAGCCCTGGAGAGGAGCAAGATTTGAGTGTCCAAGGGCAAGGGCCTGGCAACAACAGAAAGACTAAAGGAGTATTGCAATAATAGCTTGAAGGTAACACTCTGGGCTGAGCAGGATAAAGGCAAAGCAAAGAAAACCCCGAGAGGGACAGGGTTTTTGTCTCTGAACTGAAGCTATGTTTTGGTTTTGCAGGGCTAAAACCTGGTGGGAAAAAAGATAGAACTCAGCTGGGCATGGGGATTCTAGGGTAGATGGCAGCCAGAAGTGAATGGGATGCGTGACTGACACCACAGAGGTGAGTGAAACTGTTAGGGTGACCCCAGCTGCTTGACGGCCAAATATCTCCTCCAGTTTTGGTCAAGGCCCTAAGTAGTGATCATAGAAACACATATTATTTCAGGGGACATGATTGGGCAGGAAGCATTCTGAATTAATTCTGTTTAACTAGGGATGTCTGAGTTTAAACTGTCTGTTTTCTACCATGTAGAAAAATGAGAATTTGAAAGTCAAATTGTTAGACTGAAAAAAAATTACTTTTGTAAAAATGAATGTGTAACTTTAAAGGTGAATACAATATATATTGTAAGAAACAGGCGAAGAGCAACATAAAAGTAACTTACCTTTGGGAACAGGTCCAGAAGCATAATATGCATTGAATTCAATGGACCCACACTTAGGGTTTGATTCATGAAAATCACAAATTATTCAGAACCTCAAGAGATATCTTTATTTTGAATACCTAAACATTCTGAGAGTGCTTGAATGGTCCATTAGATCTTGAAAGAGCAGAAGGGGCTCAGTTGAATTCCAACCTTCCTGCCACTGATGGTGGAACACAGATGGTACTCATATGCCTGATACGGTTATGATTGAACAGAAGGAAATCCTGGCTAGAGGTGGAAGGAAATTAAAGGGGCTGGGGTCAACTTTAGGTTCAGGATTCAGGTCCTAGGCTAGCTTCACCAATAACCTGAAACTGTAGAGAAGTTTCTCTTTCCTTACCTGTAAGATGAAAGGAGTTGATCCGTGGTGTTTCTCTGATTTTAGGTGTTTAGGAGTGATAGGAGGCAGTGTGTGTGGCAGCAGACATAAAGGTATAAGCTTTACTTTTCAAATAAAAATCATGAATGGGACTGATCTTATTTCCTGTTCTCCTTTTGGGGCTCCAGGTAAACAGAAATAGAAAAACTCTGACATCTGGCATGTCTTTCTCCCTGACCTCTGGTCCCACAAACACCTGAGATTTAGAATATTTAAAAAGGCACCTCAAATTAGAACTAATCCCTAATTGATTTCAGAGCCTCCTCTTTGTGATTTCTCTTGGATGAGAAAACAGTGGTAGCATAGTGCTGACTGTTGGTTTCTAATTTTAGACAATCTTAGAGGAAGGCACTTTAGCACACAGTATTCATTCAACAGGTCATTCCTTCCTTATGTGGAAACCGCCCCCCCCCTCCCCGCCCCCCGCCTTATCTGGATCCTCAACACTCTCTGTTTCTAACTTCCTCATATAAGGGATGTGCTAATGGGCTTAGTGCCACATGGAACTTTTCTGACAATGTAGATAGTAAACTATACAGAGTAAACTCAGGGGCTTGTTGTAAACTATACAGAGTAAACTCAGGGGCTTGTTGACTTTGATAGCAGAGTTCAAAAAAAGAGACCCTTCCTGCTGCTTTACAAGCACCTACCTGTGTAAACAGACACTCAGGTGAAGAGCACACCCAACAGAGGCGGTAAAGATGGACTAAGTAACCCCTTGACCTGAGAAAAGAGAAACAAATGAACTCAAAGGTGAACCAAATCTTGGAAATAAATGACTGAAAGCAGCCAGGATGACAATGTTGTGTATAATTTCACCCTGGGGAGAATGTCATTTCTGTGGATATGATTTTCCTACCAGCCTGTTTTGAATACCAGTGTATAGGGGGTTTGAAGAACTTTTTGAAATTCATCTTGCTATCATCATTTACAAAATCACTTATTATTGTGATGCTTTATAAAAAGAAGAGAGCATATAATGCCAGATGTTGCAAGTGCATTCACTCTCTAGAGATATTGGATATGCTCTTCCCCCCTTCCCGCCAGCCTCCAGGGTAGGTGATCATAATGAGTACTTACAGTAAGCAAATGCCGGTACTTAAAAATTCTGCAAATAATTCAAGTGAGATTTACACTGGATTATTTTAAAGGTCAGTAGATACAAATGATTCACAAAAATGTAAGTCCTTGAAATATGAAATCTTGTGCTGTTTTCTTCTGAGAATTATTAAAAATTTGAAATTGAGTGAAAACAGGGAAAATCACAAGCTTTTGGCAAAGGTCAAAAGAAGAGGATCTCAAACTGAATTCTCATCCATCAAGAAGCAGTGCCTTAGAACTTTTCATTAGTGTTGAGAAAGTCATGGTTTGGAGAAGATTCATCCTTGCAAGCCTTACAGCTCCTCCTACAGGCAGAAGCTCCCCTCTGCTCCTTCCGTGGGATTTGCTCTTCAGGGTTTGCTCAGGGGGCATCTCCCCTTTGGACTTCTTGCTTAGTGGTTAGAAGCTCTTTTTTGAATGGCCTGATCTATGCTGGAAGAGGCTGTGTATCCAGGCTGCTCTTATTTACCTCTACTGCGATCCAGATAGAAGCTTGTTTGCTTATCACATTGCTTCATAGTGAACGTTCAGTATGATGTGACGTCCATTGTTGTGATCTTCTTTAGTCACATCCAACTCTGTGACCCCATGGGCTGTAACCTGCCAGGTTCCTCTGTCCATGGGATTTCCCAGGAAAGAATACTGGAGTGGGTTGCCATTTCCTTCTCCAGGGGACCTTCCCAACCCAGGGATTGAATCCATGTCTCCTGTATCAGCAGGCGGATTCTTCACCACTAAGCCACCAGGGAAGCCTGGTGATCTTGTTAATTGTTCAGAAAATTTGTTAGAAATTAGATGGCTTTTCCCTGGTGTGCCCTTGTTGAACAGCCTTGCTCACCTTTTTCTGAGGTTAAAAGCATGATGAAATGTGTGTTTGTTTATTGTTTCCGTCTCCTATATTCTGGTGTCAGTGAAAAAGAAAATAAACCTTTTCCATCTGTCATAGAATGGAGAGAGGTGACCATGGTGGCACCAGTTTTTAGGGCATGTATCTCCTCCTTCCAATTGTGAACATTTCCCGTTGCAATTTTAGTGTAGGGTGTGTTAGAGATCTTTTAAATGCTAACTAGCACATTGGCCCACATTTTTGAGGCAGCTGTTGCTACAGCAACCAGCAGTGTGCAACTGTAGCCTGAGGGTCCCTGGCTTTAGCTGCATTGCTTATCTTTTGCTTTCTGCTCCTGTTTGCTTCTCCAGTCCACCCCTGCAAACTTTGACCAGTGGAGATGGGAGCCATGTTCTCTTTAACATCTTTGGGCTGATAATCTGAGACATGTTATATATTGTTCCTCAGGGAGTTCCCGGCTATGGTTGCCAGACAAAATATAGGATTCCTAGTTAAATCTGAACATCAGAATAAACAATAGATACATTTTCAGGTAGAAATATGTCCCAAATATTGCACTGGATTTGGTTTGCTAGTAGTTTTTGGAGAATTTTTGCATCTATGTTCATCAGGGATATTGACCTGCAGTTTTCTTCTTTTGTTGTGTCCTTATCATGCTTTGGTATTTGGATAATGCTGACCTCATAAAATGAGCTTGGAAGTGTTCTTTCCTCTTAAGTTTTTAAAGAGTTTGTAAAAGATTTGTGGGTTATATGAGTCTAGGAATATATCTACTTCTAGGTTATCCAGTTTGTTGGTATATATTTGTTCATAGTAGTCTCTTGTGATCCTTTGTATTTCAATGGTATCAATTGTAATATCTCTACTTTCATTTATAATTTTCTTTATTTGGTCCTCTCTATTTTCTTGCTGTAAACTTAGCTAAAGGTTTTTACATTTTTTTTAATCTTAAAAAAACCCCAACTCTTAGTTCTGTTGATCTTTACTATTGTCGTCTAGTTTCTATTTTACTTATTTATATGCTAATTTTTATTATTTTCTTATGCTAATTTCAGGGCTTAGTTTTTTCATTCTTTTTCTAGTTCCTTGAGGTATAAAGTTAGGTTGTTTCAGATCTTTCTTTTAATATACATACTTATCTCAATAAACTTAACTTTTAGGACTTCTTTTGCTGCATCTCATAAGTTTTAGTATGTTGTGTTTCCATTTTTGTTTGTCTGAGGGTACTTTTGTATTTTCTTTTTGATTCTTCTTTGATCCTTTGGTTGCTTAGGAGAATGTTGTTTAATTTTCAAATATTTGTGAAGTTTCCAGTAGTCTTTTTGTAATTGATTTCTAGTTTCATAGTATTGTGGTCAGAATAGATACTTCATGATACCAGTTTTTAAAAAGTTGTTAACATTTGGTTTTGTGTCTGAACATATGGACTATCCTGGAGCATATTCCATATTTTTGAGAAAAGCGAGTATTATGGTGCTGTTGGATGGAATGTTCTGTACATGTCTGTAAGGGCTATTTGGTGTATGAAAGTGAAAGTGAAAGTCACTCAGTCGTGTCCAACTCTTTGTGACCCCATGGATGATACAGTCCATGGAATTCTCCAGGCCAGAATATTGGAGTGGGTAGCTGTTCCCTTCTCCAGGGAATTGTCCCAACCCAGGGATTGAACCCAGGTCTCCCACATTGCAGTCAGATTCTTTACCAGCTGAGCTACCAGGGAGGCCCCAGAATACTGGAGTAGGTAGCCTATCCTTTCTCCAGGGGTTCTTCCTGACCCAGGAATCGAACTGGAGTCTCCTGCATTGCAGGTGGATTCTTTACCAGCTGAGCTACCAGGGAAGCCCATTTGGTATATAGTGTTATTCTAATCTACTGTTTCCTTATAGATTTTCTGCCTGGATGAGCTACCCATTATGGAAAGTAGGGTATTGAAGTCTCCTACTATTACTGTATTGTTGTCTATTTTTCTCTTCAGTTTTTTAAATATTTCCTTTAAATATTTAGATGCTCCAATTTGGGGTGTATGTCTATTTATAATTGTTGTAGCCTCTCAATGAATTGACTCCTTTAACACTGTTTAGTGACCCCATTTGTCTCTTGTGATCAATTTGACCGAAAGTCTTTTTTGTATGATAAAAATATGGAAAAAAAAATGGGCATTCCTGCTCTCTTTGTGTCACCATTTACATGATTATCCTTTTCTATCCCTTCACTTTCAATCTATACATGTCCTTAAAACTAAAGAGTCTCTTCTAGGCAGTATATTGTTGGGTCTTGGTTTTTTGTTTGCTCAGCCACTCTGTGATCTTTGGAGAAATTAATCTATTTACATATAAAGTGATTGCTAATGGTAAGGACTAACTATTGCCATTTTTCCTTCATTCTTGTCTTCCTTTATGATTTATCTTTTATAGTGGTATGCTTTCATTTCTTTCACTTTCTTTTACCATGTATCTACTAGAAGTTTTTTTCCTTCCTGGCTAGCATCTTATTGAATAACTCTTAACAGTGAATCTGTTTCAGTAATTTAGTGAGACATAGTTAAAACAAAGGTATTGGAAACTGCAGGCAGTTTCCTGTAAGGGTAAATTATCTCTAAAATCATGCCAGTAGGAACCTATTTATTCTAACAAGGTAGGTAATAAAATCAACAATAGTTAACATTATATAATAGTATTTACTGCATATCAAGTATTTAATGTCTTAAGATATGTCAGGCCTTACGCTAAATAATTTGCCTGTCTTTTGCTGCAATACTCATGCGAAAGGCATTAAGTTGCTTATGTTTTATACTTAACGTATTTGATCTAGGATTCCACAAGCAAGTGTTAAGAATGAAAAGTCAAATCTAGGTAAGTTTGAATTCAGGGTCCAAAAGCCAAATTATTTGAGAAATAGGACATGGCTAATGGGAATGATCAGGGCTGGGTCTTTGGTAAGCAGAATACAAAATTGTTGGAATTAGTTAAAGTCAATATAAAATTTATTTCAGTTTGTCTCTGTTTTTCTAACTAGGTACTGATGAAGTTTTGGTTTATAAAATTTGAAAAAGTGATTGTAAATCTTGCTTTGTCATAAATCATGTTCTGTTACAGATATACACACATAAAGGAAAACTTGAATCTTTTAACACAATTGATGTCCTGACTCCAGTTTGAAGCTTAATTTCCTATTTCAGGTCACCCATTTGGAATGTGTGTGGTTGATTTGGTGACTAAGCTGATGAACTACAATTGCTTTGATAATGATTCAATCTCAGTTTAGTTACATCAAAAAAGAAAAACAGAGAGAAAATTCCTACTCCAAAACAAGCCTAGCAGAACAAAATCACGTTAGGAGAAACATTATACATTAGAAAAAGTCTTTGCATGTTATTCCTGAGATAACTATAAAATAACTCTTTGGCATTGTCCTAATATAGGAGTCATTTTCTTTATGGTCTTTGAACTCTAACTTCTTAAATATCTTTAATGTTCGTAGGCAAGAGATAATGTTCATAGGTAAGAAACACACAACAGCATTCTATTTCTGACTTCTATTATCGGCTCTTTCAGCCCGAGAGAGAAAACCAAAACTTTATTTTAGAATAACTCTGATACCTGTTCTTCCACCATGGAGATGACCAACTTTGTATACAATATAATACTTTTTAATTCTGTATTACTTATTGGAGTTTTTTTTTTTTATAGCAAATTATACCTCCTATTAGCTTATTTCATTAGCAGTAGGTTTTTGTTTGTATGAATTGAATTGTTCATACGTTTCTGAGGAGAAACCTTACTAAGGTTGATGTATACATTTATTTTAAATCTGTAGTTGTATTTTGTCTAGTAAAATCGACTTTCAGTAATGAGTATGTTGTGGGCAGAACAACTCAGGTCATTATTGTTGATTCTGTCTGGCACTGGCAGTACGTATGTTTGACTTGTTCTTTGTTGATAGCATTTTGTAAGAGATTGAGCTGAACAACTGCAACCAAGGATCAATAATAATACCAGGATTTGAAAAACTCTGCTCAACTGTTAGGAATGAAGCTTGGAGTGACACAGATCTTGTTCAGAGAGCTTACTGTGTGGTGCTGGAGAATTAATCTCTGACTGTAAACCTTCTTCTCTTTCCTTAATCAGATAAACTGTCTGGCCTAGAACACAGGTCTTTTCTTTTCACAGACAGTTCTGTTTTCTTCCCATAAGAGATTTTGTACTGCATAAGGACATGTTTCAGTCTAAGTGGAAAGCATCTTAGATTTATATGATTTCATTCATCTCATAACAGTTATGAGAAAAAGAGAAAATTTCTATAAAGTGGTCATACTAGTTTTTTAATTTATTTGAGGTAAATCTGAGGTAAGAAAATAATTTGCATCTTCCTGCTTTGGTCAAGTATAACTATACTATTTTATTTTTTAAAGGGGGTTTGTTTCACTAATTTTTCAATAGGGAATATAAGCAAAACTATTAACAAAATCACAAAATACCCCTTGACCACATCACTGTGTATAAGTAAAACTTAGTTATAATGGTACAGTACATAGCTGTTAGTTTACAACATGATAGTATATATTTTATTTTATGTTTTCTTTTTAACTTGATATTTGAATTTTGTGCCTTTTCACATCTCTCTGTATAGCTAAGTATTTTTCAAGTAAAGAGATATTTTACTGTAATGGCACAGTTTTTGTTCTTTTAAACCAATTATTAGTTGGACGTGACTGAGCACAGAGGCACCAAATGTTTGGCAATTAAATCACTTATTTTCTTTCCTGTTCCCTCCCTCCTTTCCTTCTCTCATTTCTTTTTAATATTTTTAAACTGCCTTGACTATGAGCTGTATAAATAAGTATATTTTTTATTATCACATAATAAAAACAGTTTTATTACTAGGACACAGTTTTATTACTTTTCTTATATTTTTCCTAATTGCTTTCTTAACAGGTTAGCTACTTTATTATATTTACTTTAAAACATTTTTTTGTCTTATATATTAACTATATGTATATAATAATACTTATACAGATGGAGACATATAAGAAAGGAAATGAGGTATCCACTGTTGTGGTAGACAGCTTCTGCCATCACTTTCAGTGATCTCCACCTCTTGACAGCCCTAGTTTTGTAAATTCCTTCCTCTTAAGTAACTTGCTTCTAATAGAATATAGTAACATTGAGGAGATGTCACTTTTGTGATAAACTAACAGAAGACTGTGATCTCTGACTTGCTAGCAGGCCATTGTTGGTTTTGATGAAGTAAACTGCCATACTGGCAAGGAACTGAGAGTGGCTTCCGGCAATATCCAGCAAGGAACCCTCAGTCCAGTACCCCTTGGGAAAATGAGGCCTGCCAACAACCATGTGAGTTTGAAAGTGGATTCTTGCCTAATCAAGCCTTCAGGCCTGATTGATAACATGATTATAACTTTGTGAGAGACTGAAGCAGAAGTCCTAACCAAGCTGTCCCTGGATTCCTGACTCATAGAAATGGTGAAATAATAAATGCATGTTTTTTGAAGCTGCTAAATTTGGGAGTAATTTGTTATGCAGCAGTAGATAACTGATACAGTTGATAAAAATTCTCAAGTCTTTTTTCCAAGAAACAAATATATACATATTAATATTGGGATAATGTAAACATAATATTGCATTCTAAATTTCTCCCAACATTTCCCTGATACTAGATAATTCTTCAAAACCAGATTTTTAGTGGTGATATTTTATTGTATAAATTCATTGTAGTTAATAAAATACTCCATTATTATCAGTTTTTATAGTGGTACATAATTCTGTGGAAAACTTCTGTAGAAAATAGATGGCTTATCCATGATATTTTGTTTAGCCTATTAATCTGAAGGTGAATTACTTGGATAAAAAACATTTAAAGGCTCATAAGTAATATTTACAAATTCCATTCTGGAATGATTGTTGTAATTTCTTATTCTCACCAGATATTTGTGAAACAGTCATCTTCTTGTTATATAATGGCCAACATTGGAATTATAGTTATTTTTTCTTAACAATTTGAGAGATAAATTTTCTTATATTAATATGCATTTTGGTATCTAACAAATTTGAACAAATTCTCACAGTTTCAATAGTCATTTAGGTATTCTGTTGTTGGTCAAATTCTGGCTCATATTTTGGTTATTTTTATACTTTACTGATTTTAATAGACATTTTATTTTAAGGATATCACTTTTTTAGGTACTTTATTAGTTAGTATGCAAATAGCTTTTTCTTATTAATGTATTGTACTTTAAAAATCACTGCTTTTTAAAAACTAATTTATTTTGACCTCACTGCTAGAGCAAAAGGGACCAGATGTATTCACTGTTCTAACAACATTCTTTCTGTCTAACTCATACACACACACATACACCCACATGCATTGTTGTTATTTTACCTTGTAAAAATGTTAACATCAGTCTTTTTAAAATCTGTGTCTCTGTATAGTTCCTTTTATTTATTGAAGTACTGTGATATATGGGCTTCCCTTGTGGCTGGGTGGTAAAGAATCTGCCTGCCAATGGAGGAGCTTCAGGAGATGTGGGTTCAATCCCTGGGTGGATAAGATCCCCTGCAGAAGGAAATGGCAACCCATTTCAATATTCTTGCCTGGGAAATCCCATGGACAGAGGAGCCTGGTGGGCTACAGTCCATGGGGTTGCAAAAGTCAGACATGATTGAGCCACTAAACAACAAGAACTGTGATATATATTTCATTTGATACTCAAAACAACCTTTTCTAGGTGGGCATAGGAGGCCTTACTATCCCAATTTTATTAATGGTTTCAATAGCTCAGAAAACTTAATTGACTCACGGTTATAAAGTTTAGTAGTTGCTAGAGTTGGACAAACCATTTTCTGCCTTTGGATCTAATACTTTTTCTTCTCTGAACTCTATAGCCAGGATTATTTAGGTAGTGATGCCTGTAGACCAAAGATGTTTACAGTGTGGCATGCATTAACTCATTTGATCCTTACAACAATCTTCTAAGTAATAATTTCCTTATTTTTATAGAGAAGACTGAAAGTCTCAAATATTTACTTGCCTCAGTTATAAAACTAATAGAGGATATATTATCCAGCTGTTAGGCAGATTGTATTCAAGGCCTGGGATTGCTCTTCTGGAATTTTAAAGTGATTTAGTGTATGGAATGAGTGGAATTTATTACAGAGCTATTTTCTTTTCATACTTCTCTTTTCCTATGGTCTTTGCCATTCTCTTCTGAGGACTCCTAAGGATAAATGAAGCTTCACTGAAGCTAAATTGTTCACCTGGTTAACGCCTAGTCTTTGCTTAAGGCTTGTGTTAGGTATTGCCTCCTCCAAGAAGCCTATCTTGAACTCTTTTTGTCCTTATTCAGACACCATTGCACTTGTCTCACTGTGTTCTATTTATTTGTTTGGGTATCTAACTTAAAGTGCCTAACTACTTTAAAATGTGAATTTCGAGACATCTTGGAGGACTGCTCATGGTTCATTTTGAGTTCTTGTGAGCACAGCACCTGGATCAGAGTTAGCGCTCAATAAGCGCTAAATGAGCGAGTGAGAATGCTCAGGACTGGAGTGGGGTACATCTGGCCCATCAGACCTGCTGTGAAGCACAGGAATCTTAGCTTGGGATGGACAGAGTCTCAATATCTGTTTGTAGGAATTCTCATCAAAAAGGTCCAGAAGAAAATTGTTTTAGTCTTTGTTCCCTTTCAATGTGGGATATCTATTTGAAGCTTTCAAAATAAATCAAGAAGATTAAGGTAAAATAGCAACTTAACTATGACATTTTAAATGGCACTTCTGGGGATTCTGTAGGATTCTAATAAACAAAGTTGGAAAGTCTGCACTACAAATGATACACATTTTAATCTTACTGTTTTTCCCTTATAAATCTGAAGTAGTCATGTACGCTGCATGAGTGTTGATTATATATTTATTCATACAATAGTTACTATATAGATTAATTATAGGCTGTGTGTTAGTCACTCAGTGGTCTGACTCTCTGTGACCCCATGGACTGCAGCCCACCAGGCTCCTCTGTCCATGGAATTCTCCAGGTAAGAATACTGGAGTAGGTTGCCATTTTCTTCTCCAAATTATAGGCTAGAGATGTTACAAAACAGAATACAAATGATAATTCTATTATTCTTGCCTCGTTTCTGCAAGTAAATATTGGAGATAGTGATGGAAAAAAGAAGTCCCATTCTATAGGTGAGAATTTACAAACTTTTTCCTGAAAACGTGAAAATAAAATATTTTTTTCTGAAAAAAGTAAGTATATGCAAAAGTAAAATTGTTAAATACTAATTCTAAATATAACTAAATCTGTTGATTTATTTTGTTTAGTAGTTTGCCTGCGACTTATTTTTAAAAATTAATGTATTAATAGATGAGCTGAGGTGAGAGTAGCATGGAGTAATCTCTTCTTCAAGGGCTTGCTGATGAATGTGGCCTGTCTTCAGGCTTTAAAGTACCTGAAAAGGTATAAACAATTAAATTTAAATCAATAATTAAAGCTGAATAATAATACGTTACAAAAAGTTAGCCAAGGCACAGTTACTACATAGGTAAGTGGGTGCAGTGGAAAGGAGGTAACCTGTGTGCTTGTATTTGCCACATTTGAAATTGTATAATTTGGAAGAAGGGAAATTTTTCTGGAGAAATCAGCTAGGTGCCTGCCGGTTGTGATCAGGTTAGAAGCCCCAAAGATTCTTGGGATTTTTAAAGCTGTTATTTCTACTGAGGAATTTCACAAATACATGGAACATGTTGATACTATTAATTAATGACAAAGTCTTAAAAAAAGATTTCAAAATGATGAAAATCCTGAATGTGAATATTGATGGTCCTATTTCAGGGTCAAAGAATGTATGTAATACCTGTTAATAGATGTCTCTTTCCTTTCAAAGATGCAAAATATCACTCTCAGAAGAGTTAGAGTCTTAAAAGTCCTAATGATAATATTTGCTTTAATTCCTAATAGAGTCTTATATCCTAAAAAATATGAACCATCTATTAGACTAGTACTTTCATTCGGTAACTATAATGTACTAACTAGCTATGCACGTGCTCTAGCGCCATCTAGCTAGAGTCCTAGGTAATTTATTATAACTTGGTTCTGCTTCTGGTAATTATTTCAACTTTTTATCTTTTAATTATACTGTATTATTAAGATGTTTTTGTTTTTCCTCTCTTTAAACATAGCCCCCAAGGATTTTTAATCTTAGTTTAAATAGCCTAATATGGTAAATTGGAGAAGGACATGGCAACCCACTCCAGACTCCAGTATTCTTGCCTGGAGAACCCCATAGACAGAGGAGCCTGGCAGGCTATAGTCCACTGAGTTGCAAAAGAGTTGGACACAACAGAAGTGACTAACACAGCAACATACACAATGTGGTAAATGGAGTCCCACTCCCCTGTGAAGATTTATTCATCAATGGTAAATCCCTGACATGTTATAAAAGTTCTACAACAGACGTGACACTCTGATTCGGTTTGTGTTTTCAGAAGCTTGTTCCATGAAGTTACTAACAGTCCAAGGTTAGTTACCTCTACTCACACTTGAATTATTATTATTATTTGATAGTCATGATGAAGTTAAGGTGAGACTCTGTCTTCGGGTGATGTATGTTTCTCCAGTAGATCCCCCCGTCGGCAGGCCTTGAGGGGCCAGGGTGAGGAGGAGAGAACGCAGTGACAGAATAGGAGGTGAGCCGGGGAGCACCCGTGACAAAGGCAGGGTTGGAGAGGCAGAGGATGGCTTCAAAGAGGGGAGCTTTAGACAAAAAAGCCAAGTGACTTGAAAAGGAGCGAAGAAAGAGGAGATGGGAGACATTAAATCAAGAAATCAGACCAAGGGACCGACAGGGGTCAACCTGGGGTAAAGAAAGAATCAGAATAAAGGAAGGCCAACAAAGAATAAAAATATAAAGGAAGAATAAAAGCAGAAAGCCGAGAATAGGGATTTGTTTTCACCTTCACAGTTAACATTCTTATGTGATACGACCTGTTTGAAAACCAGGGTCTGTAAACTGGAGCCAAATCAACATTGTTGATAGTTAACTAACCTACTAACATTCACTTTCTTGATCTTAACTTGATATGTAGAAATTTAATGAGTTGACCATACATTTTGAAATAAGCAGTTAGAGTCCCTTTTTTCATCTTTAGAGTCAGTTTACATCCATGAAAGGGAAAATTACTTAAAGAAAATTGAGATTTACTTTGATAAATACATATTACTAATCTTTTCTCAGAGTCAGAGATGCTGAGATGTTCTTGGGTGGCCAGAAGTTGTTGAAAGACAGTCAGAGCTTTCTTCATGGGAATAGATTGCTTTACTGTATAAAATCACATTTCAAGTGCTTTTTCCTATAATGAGGCAACTAGGCATATAAGCAAGGTTTTTTTTTGACAGTTCCTCAATATAGAAGAATACAAAAATAAAGAGTTTTACAAGTATTCTTAAAGGGGAAATGTTATTTTAGAAGTAACATTTAACCTGAATTTTCAGTGTTTTTAGGTTTGTATACTAATGGTTTTGTAAAATTTTTACAATTTCTCATTTAAAGAATGTGTCATAATTCTGCAAGACTTTCTCTTTAATTCTTAGCAACTTCTATTTTGCAAGTGTAAATAAACGTGACTTTAATTTCATAAGTTTTATACCATATGCAAAATGTGGAGAAGGCTGTTTGTCCTTGACCCTCTCTGCCACTCCTCAGTCTTCCTTTGGTATCTTTGACTCTAACTTGTCATCTGGCTTGCCTTATTCTCCAGTTTCTGTTCAGGGAATACTCCACTGTGAAGGCCATTTGTATTTTCCAATGGCTTTTTACTAATCTCTACTTGGTTATGAACTGATAATTAAATGAGCACATGGTGAGTTAAGACATAATTGTTTCCAAATATTTCTTTTTGGAAATAGGTCTTGCCCCTTAGGAGATGTGGCCTGGTATCAGCTCCCAGGTGCCATCTGACTCCATCTCTGCAGTCACATGGGCTCCTGAGTGGCGTGGGCTCCTGAGTGGCTGGACCAGGTGAGTGTGGGCTTAAGTCCAGCTCCTCTCTGCTAAGTCCTTCACTGTGGAGCCAGGCTGCGTCCCTTGAAGTGATCTGTGGGACAATGAGGCCTTTATGGAGAGTGACAAATATGAGTCTTTTAATCATTTCAACTTTCTATCATAGAATGGTGGTTTGAGGCTACTAATAGCAACTGAAAGGAGAAATTAAAAGTAAAATTTAAAATTTATGTTGCTCCATGTAGTCTTATTTTATTTAGATTCTGTCATGATACCATTATGTATACTGTTTAATATGTAGTCTAAAATATGAAAAATTTTCTAATTTTTTATTTCAAAGACTCAAAATAACATAATAGGGAATATCTCAGTGTTTTCACATTGTAAAAATACTAGGTCAGGAGTTGTTTCAGAGGAACAACTTTTCTGAATACCTAACCAAAGCTTTAGCTTTCTAGTTCTGTGCATTCATGACTCATTTTTCTGAAGTTTTAGAGTAATGCCTGATTTTTTAAAAAAATATGAAGTTCTGACTTGCTTCAAGTGAACTTCCAAGGACAGAGAAACTTCCTAGAAAAAAGCAGATAACAGTTTTATTGCCAATCCAGAGCTTCCTATTAACTAGTTTTGATTTTTTTTTTTTTTTTTTTTGATACCAGGAAAGACAGCCATTATAATTTTCTCAACTGCTTCACTGGTCCAAACCACACTGTGTATAATTCCTTCTTTGAGTTCTTCTCCGATGAGAAGAAGAATTCTCTCCTCTCAGCTATGAGCAGGCACACATTTTACACAGTATCTCATTATTCTGCACAATGATCCAACCAAGTTAGTCACCATTCTGTCCATGTTGCAGACGTAGAAATCATAAAACAAGTTGCTGAGGGTCATACAACTAGTAGTGGGAGAGCCAGAGTTTGATTCAAGTTGGTCTATCTTGGAAACGCTACTAAAGTTGGTCTAACTTGGATGCCATTTTATTAGGTGGTGTGTGTAAAAAAAAAATTTTTAAAAACTGTAAATTGTTGACATACTGCTGATACTGACCTTGTTAACATTTGAATTATTGTTTATTAAATATTGCTTAAAATTCAACAAATTAAAAAATATATCAGGACTATGAAGAATTGTAGTTATTGCCAGATAATAATAATAATAATGGGCTTCCCTGGTGGCTCAGGTGGTGAAGAGTCTGCCTGCGATGCAGGAGACCTGGGTTCGATCCCTGGGTTTAGGAAGATCCCCTGGAGAAGGTAATGGCAACCCACTCCAGTATTCTTGCCTGGAAAACTCCATGGACAGAGGAGTCTGATTGGCTATAGTCTGTGGGGTCACAAAAAGTCGGACAGGACTGAGTGACTAAGAGATGCGGGTTTGATCCCTGGTTTAGGAAGATGCCCTGGAGAAGGGAGTGGCAACCCACTCCAGTATTCTTGCGTGGAGAACTCCATGGACAGCGGAACCTGGTAGGCTACATACAGTACATGGGGTTGCAGAGTTGGACATAACTAAGCAACAACAACAACAATAACAATAATAACAGCATAATGACAGAAACTAAAATTAATTGTGTACTTATGACAAAGTACTATGCTAAGCACCTTGCATAATAATAAGTATAATATATAATAAAAATAATACTGAAGGTAAGAACTGTAATATTTTTACTACTGCTAGTAAGAGCAAATAATAATTAAAATGCTCTTACAGGTGCTTCACATGGATCTTCTTGATCCTCACAACAGCTATATAAGGTTGTTTTCATTATTACCTCCATTTTATAGATGAGGATGCAGATGAACAAAGAAGTCAATAACTTTTCTGAAGATCACCCAGTTAGTGGGTAGCAAAACTGAAATTTAGACTCTGGCCATTTGATTCTAAAGTCATTGATTTTACTATCAGATGTGGTCATTTCGACAGAATAATGTTTCTTTAAACTCATCTGTGATCTCTTTAAGTAAATTGGGTTTAAAAATAGGCATTGCTGTGGCAGTAAGTCCCTGGGTTCAATATTAGGTGGTATATATGTATAAAGTTAAACAGGCAACTTGCCTAAATTAGATTCTCTTAGAAGTCTCTTCTAAATTGAATACCTTGTTTTCAAAATTTCCTTCTCCCTGGCAGTAGTATAAGGGATACAAATAAACAGTCAAATGAAGAGGCACAAAATGAGGTGAAGTCTGAAAGGGTGTGGGTCCTTGTGTCCTTGTGGAATAGGGTGCATCACCCTGCCAGCACATGAATGCATTCACCATCTTGGAAGCTCTCTGAACCCTGTTATTTAGAGTTTTTGTGGAAGTCCCATTCTATAAACATGTTGATTAAATCACTGCCATTGGTGGTTAGCTTGATCCTCAGCTCTTGTCTCCATTCTGGGAGTGGGGTGAAAGTCAACCCTTAAATCATGTGGTTGGTTCTACTGGCAGCCAGCCCCCATCCTCCAAGAATCACCTCATTGGCTTAAATTCAGGTTTGATTGAAAGGGACTTACTGTGAATAACAAAAGATACTCCTCTTGTCTTACCACCCAGGAAATTCCTAGGGCTTTAGAAGCCCTAATGCCCAGAACTGGAGACAAAGAATAAATATATTACTCATCATACCACAATATCCCAACAGTACAACCAAACTAAGTGATTGAGAGTTTAATGAAGAGAAACCTTTTATTAAAAAGTGCGCAGAACTAAAGAAGCCAAAAAGGGATGATGGATGGTGATGTTTATGGGACTAACTGTGATGAGGCAGTTTTGCCTTTCCTAGGACTGAAGGGAACTAGGTTTCGGAGGCTCTGGGTACAGAGAGAGATGCAGGCAAGAGTTACCTAATGGAAACCGCAGCCTTCAGTAAAGAATTACTTTATATCCATTGTTTTTAAGATTTTTTTTCCCCATATAGGCCATTGCAGAGTACTGAGTAGAGTTCTGTGTGCTATAGAGTAGATCCTGATTAGTTATCTATTAGTAGTGTATATATGTCAATCCCAATTTCCCAGTTTATCCTTACCCCACCTCACTCCTTGGCAAACAGGAAGTGGAAAACAGAGAGTTTGTTTTCTACATCTGTGACTCTTATTTCTGTTTTGTAGCTAAGTTCATTTGTGCTCTTTTAAATTTTTTTTTCTTTTTAAATTATGAAAGTATAATACATTTACAGGAGGCTTTCAAAATACAGAATAAAGTTACATATATTTCCACTATACATTACAATTATCCTAAGAAAATAATAAATTAAGAATTTATTTGGAGTTTCAATATCAAACTCTCAAAAATTAATAGAATGGATATACAGAAAAGAAGGATATAGTAGACCTTTAAAGCACCATGAACCACTCAATGTTATTAACATTTATACAGTTTTCACACTACAGTAAGATACAAATTCTATTCTAGTTCTCATATACTATAAACTAGGAGACACTGGAACATTTCTAGGGACATAAAACAAGGTGCAAAAATTTCATGATGTAAATAAATTGAAATTATACAGTGTCTATTCTCTTATCACTGAGGAATTATGTTAGAAATCAATATCAACAAATACTTTGACCATATTTTCAAGTACAATGTGACATTTACCAAGAGAGACCTTTGACTTAGCCATTGAAAGCCTTAGTAAACTTAAAAGACTGAAGAAACACAGAGGGTGACTGCAGAGAAGAAAGCATTTAAATGAGAAATTAATATCAAAGATACTTTAAAAATCCCATGTATTTGGAAATTAAATGTCCAGTTTTAAATGATGGTTGTATCTAAGAAGCCATAATAAGGAAAATTAGAAAATATTTGTAGCAGAATAAAAATGAAAAGAGGATTTACTGTAATTTGTTGTATGCAGCTGAAGCTATTCAGTGAAACTAAATATAATGTGGAAAGTTGAATAAGACATGAAAACAAATAATGGACATTAGCAAAACATTTTGTGAAATTTGCACAAAATCTGCATGTGTACTCTTTTTTAGAGTTCCAATCCCAAAGAAAGGCAATGCCAAAGATGTTCAAACTACCGCACAATTGCACTCATCTCACAGGCTAATAAAGTAATGCTCAAAATTCTCCAAGCCAGGCTTCAGCAATACATGAACCGTGAACTTCCAGATGTTCAAGCTGGTTTTAGAAAAGGCAGAGGAACCAGAGATCAAATTGCCGACATCCGCTGGATCATCGAAAAAGCAAGAGAGCTCCAGAAAAACATCTATTTCTGCTTTATTGACTATGCCAAAGCCTTCGACTGTATGGATCACAATAAACTGTGGAAAATTCTGAAAGAGATGGGTATACCAGACCACCTGACCTGCCTGTTGAGAAACCTGTATGCAGGTCAGGAAGCAACAGTTAGAACTGGACATGGAACGACAGACTGGTTCCAAATCAGGAAAGGAGTGTGTCAAGGCTGTATATTGTCACCCTGCTTATTTAACTTATATCAGAGTAGTATATCATGAGAAACGCTGGGCTGGAAGAAGCAGGAGCTGGAATCAAGATTGCCAGGAGAAATATCAATAACCTCAGATATGCAGATGACACCACCCTTATGGCAGAAAGTGAAGAAGAACTAAAGAGCCTCATGGCAAAAAAACACCACAATATTGTAAAGTAATTAGCCTCCAATTAAAATTAAAAAATGAAAATTAAAAATAAAAAAAAAGAGAAGAGTGAAAAAGTTGGCTTAAAGCTCAACATTCAGAAAACTAAGATCATGGCATCTGATCCCATCACTTCATTGCAAATATATGGGGAAACAGTGGAAACAGTAGCTGACTTTATTATTTTGGGCTCCAAAATCACTGCAAATGGTGACTGCAGCCATGAAATTAAAATACACTTACTCCTTGGAAGGGAAGTTATGACCAACCTAGACAGCACATTAAAAAGCAGAGATATTACTTTGCCAGCAAAGGTCCGTCTAGTCAAGGCTATGGTTTTTCCATTGGTCATATATGGATGTGAGAGTTGGACTATGAAGAAAGCTGAGTGCCAAAAAATTGATGCTTTTGAACTGTGGTGTTGGAGAAGACTCTTGAGAGTCCCTTGGACTGCAAGGAGATCCAACCAGTCCATCTTAAAGGAGATCAGTCCTGGGTGTTCATTGGAAGGACTGATGTTGAAGCTGAAACTCCAATACTTTGGTCACCTGATGCGAAGAGCTGACTCATTGGAAAAGACCCTGATGCTGGGAAAGATTGAGGGCAGGAGGAGAAGGGGACAACAGAGGATGAGATGGTTGGATTGCACCACCAACTCAATGGACATGAGTTTGGGTAAACTCTGGGAGTTGGTGATGGACAGGGAGGCCTGGCGTGCTGTGGTCCATGGGGTTGCAGAGTCAGACATGACTGAGTGACTGAACTGAACTGTTAAGGGATATCATATGATTTTTGTCTTTCTCTGTCTGACTTACTTCACTCAGTAAGACAATCTCTAGGTCCATCCATTTGATGCAAATGGCATCATTTTGTTCTTTTTCATCACTGAATAATATTCCATTGTATTTATATATGTACCACGTCTTATTTATCCATTCTTTTGCTGATGGACATTTAGGTTTCTTCCATGTCTTGACTATTGTAAATAGTGCTTCAGTGAATATTGGGGTGCGTGTATGTTTTTGGTATAGAGTTTTTGCTGTTTCCAGATATAAGCCCAGGATATATGCTGGATCATAAAGTAGTTCTATGTTTAGTTTTTTAAGGAACCTCTGTACTGTTCTCCAAAGTGGCTGCACCCATATACATTTACACTTTTTTTCTATAGATTTTGCTTGTCCAAAGTTTCTGAAGGTAAAAATTATTCTGTTTTCTTTTAGAATTGCATTGTCCAATAGCTCTATGTAGTGACTAGCTACATATAGCTAAATTTAAACTTGAGTTAATTAAATTTAGATTACATTAAATTATAAAAAATTCAGTCTCTCCATTGCACCAGTCACATCTCAAGTGCTCAATAGCCACAGTTGGCTTAGTAGCTAGCTTGTTGTACACAGCAAATACAGAATATTTCAATTATCACAGATATGTCTGTTGAATTTGTTCACTTTCATGCATTGGAGAAGGAAATGGCAGCCCACTCCAGTATTCTTGCCTGGAGAATCCCAGGGACGGCGGAGCCTGGTGGGCTGCCATCTAAGGGGTCACATAGAGTCGGACACGACTGATGCGACTTAGCAGCAGCAGCAGCAGCAGCTTTAGTAATTTACTGTTTACTTTTAGACCTGTAATCCATCTGGAATACCTTTTCATCACGTTATAATTGATATATATTAGCTTCAATTACGTGTGTTAGTTGCTCCGTCACGTCCGACTCTTTGCAACCCCACAAACTATAGCCTGCTAGGCTCCTCTGTCTGTGGGATTTCCCAGGCAAGAATATTGGAGCAGGTTGCTATTTCCTTCTCCAGTTTCAAGTATAAAACACAATGATTCAATATTTGTATATTTGCAAAATGATCACCATAAATCTAGCACGCATCCATCAGCATATATAGTTACAAAATGTTTTTCTTGTGATGAGAATTTTTAATATGTCTTCTCTTAGCAACTTTCACATATGCAGTATAATGTTATTAACTGTAGTTACCATGACCATGCTCTATATTATCCACCCATGCTTATTTATTTTTTAACTATAGCAGTTAGTTTTTGCTGTGTAACAAACCATCCCAGAGCATAGTACCTTAAAATAGTAATCATTTTGTTTAGCTTGCACTTAATACTTTTTAGAATCTGTGATTGTCTCTGTCTCCTCATCTATAAGATTGTAGCTTAAATATATCTAAATATATATTTTCTGTTCACACATACATTATTTAGACGAAAAATAGGAAGATGAAGCATTAAGCCTCTGTCATATTACTATAGGAATTAGAACTCCATGTATTTGATTTTTGTCAGTGAGAATTAATCATATATTTTATGCAGTTAAAATAAGAAAAGGAGAAAAAATAAATTGATTTATTTCTTAAGCTTTAGTTTGAAAAAGAAGCAGGCATAGTTATAGGTATGCTGTGATCTGGCACTTAACCAGATCTTTAAAGGAACATTTATGTTAAAAACTGAGAGAAACATAAATAAACAGTATTTGATTGACCATAATACAGACTGTCCCTAAACAGACTTTTGTGCCAAGTAGTGATCTTTATCAAACACTGCAAGCCATTCTGATTACTTTGGAGACTGTTTTAAATTGTTTCACTTTAAGAATCTCCTTAATTTAAAACTCTTAGTTTTCTCTTTAACATATTTTCTCATATTTTTATCTTTAGTGCATTTCAATTTTTTCCCTAAAATGTAACTAATACTTTTTCATTTAAAGTAACATTTATGGTTATCTAGAGCATTATGATATGATTTTGAGGCAAAGTATACATTTTCCTTGGTTCAGTTTCAAATTGATAAAATTTATAAGTTGGTTTTAGTGTGGAAACCAGATAGAAATCCAGTAATTAATCCCTGCCTCCTATTTGATGAAGTCCTACAGAGATCAAAGGATAACTTGTTAGTCATTTAGGAATACAATAGTTAAAGCCCAGGGAGCTGCGCACTGTTCAGAAGTTCCAAAGTTACCCATCAGACTTTGAACAAGACAGAAAGTGACAAGTTTAAGGGACTAAACAAAATATCTTCCTAAAACAACCATTCATAGGTAGCCTCTATATGGGTATTTTATCTAAATACAACAACGCACGTTTCATGGTGGCTTTGTAGCATATTTATATTTTGGTAAACACTAAACAGGGCTTCCCTGGTGGCTTAGTGGTAAAGAATCTGCCTGCCAATGCAGGACACACGGTTTCAATCTCTGTATCAGAAAGATCCCCTGGAGAAGGAATGGTAACCCACTCGAGTATTCTTGACTGGGAAATCCCATGGACAGAGGAGCCTGGCAGGCTATAGTCAATGGGTTCTCAAAGAGTCAGACAGGACTTAGTGACTCAACAACAGCAATAAAAAGCTAAACAGCCTACATTCTCTCAAAAACAGATGTATATTGAAATCTGGTAAGTTCTCACATTATATGCTTCAAGAGCATCTTGTGTTCACCTTCAATACTTTGCATAGTTTAAATGATTTAATTATTTTGAAATAGTTTGTTTAAAATGTCCCGTTGAGCCTCTTTTTTGGGGGTTGGGGGGGAAATAGTCTGTTTAATCTGTCTTTCCAGCTGTACCATTAAGTGTTCAGGAAAGGGGGATATCTCTTTTGTCCAAAGCCGTCTCCACATAAGCACTCAGTGTCCAGCACTCAGTGTTTATTTATTGGCTAACTGCAAGGAGATCAAACCAGTCAATCCTAAAGGAAATCAGCCCTGAATATTCATTGGAAGGACCGATACTGAAGCTGAAGGTCCAATACTGTGGCCACCTAATGCAAAGAGCCGACTTATTAGAAAAGACCCTGATGCTGGGAAAGGTTGAAGGTAAAAGGAGAAGGGGACGACAGAGGACGAGATGAGAGATAGTTGGAGGGCATCACTGACTCAACGCACATGAGTTTGAGCAAGCTCCTGGAGTTGGTGAAGGACAGGGGAGCCTGGCGTGCTGCAGTCCATGGGGTCACAAAGAGTCGGACATGGCTGAATGACTGAACAACAACAAGCATTGAGCTGCATGTGTGTTGAAATCTTTTTAGCATTTGTGGTTTAGGCATGTGGTGGAAAGCTTAGAGTTTAAAATTAAACTTTAGTTAAATTTTTAATTGCTGAAGCTGAAACTCCAATACTTTGGCCACCTCATGCAAAGAGTTGACTCATTGGAAAAGACCCTGATGCTGGGAAGGATTGGGGGCAGGAGGAGAAGGGGACGACAGAGGATGAGATGGCTGGATGGCATCACTGACTCGATGGACATGAGTTTGAGTAAACTCCGGGAGTTGGTGATGGACAGGGAGGCCTGGCGTGCTGCGAATCATGGGGTCACAAAGAGTCGGACAGGACTGAGCGACTGAACTGAACTGAAAATTTTTAGATTTCCCCTGGAGTTTTGTTTAAAGGCTGATCTCTCAAAAACTTTTGCAATAGGTTTTCCATGTGCTTGCTAACAAACTATTTTTTATAAAGTTACCTTCTTCCACAATAAAGTCCTCTCTATTAACTTTTTCTTTTCAAGTCTTTCACTGGCATTACTTTGTTTCGTCACTAGACTTCCTGAATCTTTAGGGCCAGGACTTCGTATTCCCAGTAAGGACTCAAGAAATACTTACTGATTCACTGCTTGGTTGAATGAATAAAAAATGATCAGTTTATTATTGATTTAAATGTCCTTATTGGGTGGGCTTCTACATAGAGGAGAATTCTTAAGCAAAACTTATATTTGATTTTAATATATTTCCTCTAGTCCTCTTGGTGAGAAGAGAGAACTTATGAAATATTTAATACATTATAAAAAAATGACATATTTATAAGTAAAACTAGCCAGAACTCAGTATTTGAATAAGTGCTGTCATCATCTAAGCACTTCCTTTAAAAATAAACTATTCTTAAATTTAAGCCTAAGTATACATGTAGGGATTGCCTTAAATTTTGAGAATTAATTTTGATGATTAGTTTTGGTAAAACCATCTTGTTATGATCTAGCAAAATTAATATTCTCATAATCAGACTCTCATTGAAAAAAAGACTTCTAAATTCATTTTTCAGTAATGATTGTTCATTGAATAAGTGCAAAATGTTCTGTCTGAATATTTGAAAAAAACTTGGCCGATAGATTCTATTGTTTCTACTGATAAAGTCTAATTGTGATATAATACTTCAGAATTTATAAAGTGTATTTTCATGTTATATCTCTTGTAATCCTCAAAGCCATCTGGGTTATTTAGTATCTTCTTTATTTGACAGACTAGGAAACTAAAATGAAGAGGGATTAAGGGGTTACATAGAACCTGTTGGTTTGTCAGTCTATGGACTTTATAGCTGTTTCGTAGGAAAAGTAGGACACTATTCTTCATATTTGTATTGGTATATTTCCCACATGGACAACACAGGTTAGGATGGTTGTGTTTCCTACATATTTTGGATAGAAAAACTAAGCATCATAAAACAGTGTTTCCATGATCCCAAGATGACGGATTCAAAAATAAATAGGACAGAAGGAATAGAATCTGGCTCAAGCTGGGGATTAAAATTCTCACAAATGTTTGGGAATTCTTTCAACTTCTTTGGTTTGTAGTTGTGCTTTTTAGTCACTAATTATGGAGTTTTAATGGTGTATACA
The DNA here is from genome assembly GCF_019320065.1 of Cervus canadensis. Lineage (NCBI taxonomy): Eukaryota > Metazoa > Chordata > Mammalia > Artiodactyla > Cervidae > Cervus > Cervus canadensis. The sequence continues at coordinate 18,822,809 of NC_057416.1, forward strand.
ATTGTAGGAGTATAAAGGAAAAAATGCCATAGTAAAAGTTGACTGGAAAAATCTATCATTTTCTTCTTTTTCTTAGACTCTCTGTCTCTCTATATATGTACTCATGTTCTCACATGGCATTTGCTTTCTTATCTACTCATACATAAGATTTTAACCTTGAATCCCTCATTTATTGAGAGCTTCCCATCATGTTCATAAAGGAGTATTTTTATTTCAAAAGATGAACTTTAAATAGGATCTTTGATATAGATTTTACCTTGTTACAGCAGGATTTTATCATGCAGTACACTTTCTTTTACCAAGTATATGACTTGAGAAAAAGATTTGAAAGAGTTGGTTCACTCAGTTTCATTTAAGAGCTCATTCTAAATGACCCTAGAGGGCAGTTGTGGCCCTTGGATTTTACTAAAAGAAATAAACTTGTCTAAGAAAATCCCAACTTGTTATCTAAATTTAAGACACTGTCAAGCATTTGACCTTGATGGTCCTAGTAAAACGTGATAGTAAACATATGAAGAACTATTGCTTTTGTTTTTCTTTCTCTATTGCTCAAACTTAAAGCAACATGAAGTAGGATTAGAACTTTTTGATTTTTGACATTTTAATGCTACCAAAAAATGAATAAGGGACATATTCATCTCATGTATTGATACACGAATATGTTCATTATTTAAATTTATATTTGTAAACTCTAATAGAAATGTTGAACATTTTAGAATTCTGATTTCTTTAATCCTCTGTGTCTCTAGAAGGACAAATTCCAGAAAATGATGCCAAAAGATTACCTAACTGTGAAATGCTAATTTGTTGTAAAATTTGGAACCTGATGCAAAAAAAAATGAGAATTATTTCATTTATTTTAGGTAATATTTAGAATAAAATAGTAAAGAGAATCAATGCTAATATTCAAACCAAGTAGAAGTTATGGAATCTTCTATGTAATTTCAAGATTTGTATTTACTCTCTCCTTGCCAGTTAATTAATTAAGCAAATATTTGTTATACACTCTTTGCCAGGCTTTGTTCTAGGCTCTTGAGATTTATAGGTTAATAAAACAGATATAAATTCTGCCCACCAGGCACTTGTATGTGAAACATATTAACATTTAATACACATTTATGTTGTGTGCATGGTAATAGATTTTATAACATAGTAGACAATGAGCCTTTTATTTATTATGCAGAAAATTTTTTGCAAATGCACCCAGTATGGATTTCCATTTTTTGTTAATGCAAAAAATTTCCTTTCTTGATCTTAGTGAACCTAATAAGTATGGAGTTATAAATTCTAAAAATGTAATAACTTGGTATGGAAGATGGATGAGAGAAACTGAGTTTTTAAGTTTTCTTAACTTAAGAGTTTCTAAGCAACACTAACCCATGTTATTATTATGATAATCATCAACCATGTGGTGCTCATTTTTTTTCTTGGTGAAGTGGATTTGTAGAGCCATAGAGGACCAGTGTGGCTTATAGTGGCAGAGATCTGCACACTCCTTTTAAGTAAAACAAGATGTCCTTGTGGGGCATCTTCATCTATTGATAGGAGAGTGGAAAATAAAGTGATTCTCCCAACCCCCAGGGTTTTTCACATTTTCATTTTGTTACTGAACTTGGTCTATTTGCCCATAAGCAGCAAAGGCAGTTATTGGCACCAGGTTGTGATGAAGGAAAGTACAGTGTTTATTGAAGCATGCCAAGCAAGGAGAACAGGCAGCTCATGCTTAAAAGACTGAACTCTCCGATGGCTTTCAGAGAAGGATTTTTAAAGGCCGCATTTGGTGTGAGGGCTGCAAGGACTGTCTTCTGATTGGTTGGTCTTGAGATAATGGGGTGATGTTTCAGAAGTTTTAATCATCAACCACTGGTTCCAACCAGTCTGAGATCTATATGCTTCTGTGCTTGTGGTCAACATGGGAAGGGTCTTAGTTTCTGCAGAATAACTCAAAGGTACTCTTCAGATTGTTATGTATATCCCTTGAGGAGGAACTAGGGACTCTGAACTATCATTCAAACTATCTTGCTTAACTGCTTTTTCTTTGTTTCTGCATTCCATCACTTCTCAAATTAATAACTGCTCGAGTCTGCTCTTTGGAACTAAGGGAAGGTCTAAGGGACTAAAGCCTTTTTCTTACAAATAAGCAACAGGAGACACAGAGAGGTCTCTTTATCAGGGGAAGCCTTACAGTGTCCTGCTTGGTTTCAGTTTGACAGTATCTCTAGAAAAATATTTTATTTAAATATGACAAGATTCCATTAAGCAAGTTATATATAGTACACTAATCTTAAAAGCATCCTCTTAAGTTTTATTTGCTATAATTTATTTATATATTTATAGAATATATAGAATATATTATTATATATTCTAATTCATGTTTATGAAATGACATTTATTTATGGTATATACTTTTTTCCATTTAGAAATATATTGAATAAAGATAAAACATTTTAGGTGCATTTAAGAACATATAGAAAAGGTTTAAAAATTTTCTACATCAACAACTAAATAGAATCAATGGTTACTTAAATGATTCTATCTCATTGTTTAGACATGTTGAGGCAACTTATCTTAGAATCCCCTTAGAAGGGGATTCCCTTCAAAAAGCCAGCATTTTACCCAACTTAAGCATTTTAGTAAAAAAACAAAAAAAGACCTTCTGTTCCTGTTGCTTTTGTCCCAGAATAAGGAGGGGAGTGAGGGAGGAGCAAACTATAGAACAAGCTTTTAAAAACAGACAGAATGCTATTTTTCTTTAGAATGGGCAAGGGAAGTTTCATTGAAAGAAACACATCTCAGGTAAAGCTAGTTTTCCTTTTATTCCTCTTAAAACTGGCTGGAGAGAGGTTCATTGTGTGCCCTACGCTTTTTGTTCTGGGCGCCTGAGCAGCGCACAATGTATCACTTATCAGTAGAACAAAAGATTCCTTCATCAGTCAAGCGGCTTGAGGAAGATGACGGCTGCAGACTCACAGCCACTCTAGGCAGCTACTCTGCTGAAACGGAACAGGACATGGACTATTCATGTGGACTTTTATGTCTAACCCTCTTTAATTTGACTCGAGTAAGATTAGCTTCTTTCAAGACATATCCATGTTTAATAGTAATCCTAGATGTTTGTTTCTTATACTTGGTTTAGAAAACTTAAAAAATAAATTGTATAATGCGGGTTTCACAGTAGAAACAATAACTATTTTTATTGAGTCAAAGAGTACTGGTATATATTTTGAACACCTTACATTTTAGAATAATATCTTGTCATTACAAATTATAAGATAAAAATAATGTTGTGATATTAAATTATAATATAATAATACTATAAAAACCAAAGAAAATTAGGAGGTTTTGTGCTAGTGATAGTGTAAAGGAGTATTAGAAGAAAAATTTCATTGCCTGCAAAGATACAGTTTTGATTGTACTTTAATTCTAAATATTAATCTTGTTATTGAGTATATTCTTTTCTTTTTTATGTAAATATAGTTATCCTTTTAGGATTCTAAGATTATATTTCCACTAAACTTAAAAAAAAAATTCTGTTTGAAATGTCCCTAAAATGTAGAATTTCAAATTCTTGAGCAGTTATGAAAGAACTGTTTCCTTAATAGCTTGAAGAGTTTTTAGTTGCTATGTAGGTCTCCCCATGTGAGAATAATTTAATACAGAATATTTTATGCATAAGAAGTCAGCATTGATCACATTTTATTTCATTCTGTTTCATGTTTGCCTAATATAAATGTTTGAGGAATCATAAATTAGAATAATTAGATATAATGATATTTATGCCCCTATAGACCCTAAGCCAAGATTGAAAACAGAATAATGTTATATATTTGTAATATGATTACTTATAGAACCTTATTAATTTGGTATGCTCTCAAAGGAGAAAATTGATATTAAAAAATAAAATTTAGAAAAATAAAAAATTTTACAAACCACCCAGATGTATAGGCTGACTCTTATTGACTTGGTAAAATACTCCCTATAAAGGTTCTTATTTCAATAAACAGTTAAGAATTGCTTCTATCAGTTTTTGCCAGTTGTTTTGCCTGTTGTGTTTTGTCGCTAAGTCGTGTCCGACTTTTTGGGACCCCATGGGCTGTCACCTGCCAGGCTTCTCTGTCCATAGGATTTCCCAGGCAAGAATACTGGAATGGGTTGCCATTTCCTTTTCCAGGGGATCTTCCCTACCCAGGGATCAAACCTGCATCTCTTACATCAGCAGGCAGTACCACTGAAGCAAGTAGATGCTTCTGTATATTTGAAAATGATTTCTTCTTTCCCATAATTTGGCACTGGTTTAGATACTGAGAATAGCTATAAATAAATGATTTAAGTAGCTTGGTTGTAAGTGCTTTGAAATATTTGTTAGTCATTTAAATAATGGAATGATTAAAGTTTTATGACAGTATACTTTGTACAGATCTAATCTTCCATTTAGTGTTTTATCATTTGCATCAGGTCAGAAAGCTGGTCCAACATTCAATTAAGTAGTACTTAAAATTTGGTATGTTGGTTCTGTTGTAATTTGGTACCCAATTTATGTGTGTATCTATCATGAGTTTATCTAGATATATAGATTATATATTTAAATATGTCTGAATATAGATTATACACATGCACGCGCACACACACACACACACACACACACACACACACACACACACCCTGGTCTATATACCATGGACCTAATAAAAATGATCTTATACAAATTCAAGACGAACAAATATACCTTGCCGCTATTAAAATATTCCCTTTTTGGAGACTTCCCTGGTGGTCCAGTGGCTAAGACTGTGTGCTCCCAATGCAGGGGGCATGGGTTCCATCCCTGGTCAGTAAACTAAGATCCCGCATGTTAAAATATTCCCTTTTTATTTACTTTTCATAAGATTCTTATCAAATTAAAAATGCTGAAGCAGTCAAAAAAGAGTTTAGATTGAAAATTGAATTCTGAGGGTTTTTTTAAGTTAAATTTTTTTTAGTTAAGGACTTATTTATGGCTGATAATTTTGCTAATGTGTTTTGAATATTATTATGTTATATTCTCTCCATGATTTGCCTGTCTGTGATCCTGATCACCTTCTGTTTTAAAGGCAGCCACCTCATCTGTCTCCCAGAGCAATTGTTTTCCCTTACACAGCTGGATGTAGAATTCAGCCAGAAATAACTTTTCAGAGTAGTCCAGGTTTCTTGTGTTCTACTCCATTCTCAAACTATCCAACCATAAATGCACTGATCATAGTTGGAAGCAGTATCATCTTTTCATTAACTATTTAAAAATCATTGATTAAAATGAGAAATTTGGGGGCTTTAATAATGGTCCTTATTCTCTCCACAAACCTCTTCTTAATCTCATTACCACTCCTGGAGGTGTCAGCAGAGTAGTTCACTTTTTGTGATGAAATATAAATGACTCCTGTTAAGAGAAAGAGTATGTGTTGGTACTTTGAATGTTTTAATCATTCTGTAAGACCCTACAAGCTTTTGCTGAAATTCTCCTCAAAGGATGTTTTTAGTAATTTTTTTTCCCCATTACCAGAGGTTCGCTTGTTTTCAATATTATCCTTTCAGGAAAAACAATGTTTATAAATTTCATGAAAAGTGGAAGTTATTAGTGTGTTAGTGAAATAAGCTATAAGAAAATGAGAAAATGTAAAAAACTCTTAATTGGGACTTAGAATGACTGCTTATTCATGGCTGGTTATCACAGCTCTATATCAGAGCTGTGATATTTGGATTTCAGCTTTAATTAAAATAATTTTGTGATATATATATACATATATATAACATTTTTTTCTTGACTTTTCGATCATGGGCAAGACATTCTAAGGAGGATATGTACTTGTAGAAGTTGCCCTGGTGGCCAACATGGAGACAGGCAGACGGGGCCTGGGGCAGCTGTGGTGCCCTGGATGCCCTATAGGAAGATGCGAGAACAGTCCCCTCCATGAGAAAGCAACCAAGAGCCCCAGGAGATAGCAACAAGGCTGTAGGATGACTCCTACAAGGTGTTCGTTTAACCATGTGTCATGATGTATTTCACGAGATAGGAAACCTCAGAGAAGACACTAATAGAGACTGTACAAGAGAAACTGTGTCACCTCCTAACAACTGTAGGACTGGTATTTCTTAGTTTCCCCAGACAACTGACGTTGTGTGGGTTCTCATTAAAAATGCTGTCTGAGCCCCATGTGAGTCCTCTTCATCCTAATCTGGGGGAACTTCTGCCCTGGAATTTTGGAGCCTGTGGAGATGGAGTCTTTGAGGCCACTTTGCTCGTTATGCAGGGAGGAAAAGTGAGAATGAGGGGAGTTAAATGGCACTTAAATGGATTTCTGATCTCCTAGCTTCTTGAGACTGTTGGGAATGTGGGCCGCAGTGACTTGCAAACAGCAATCTGTATTCCTCATCAGGATGCTGCTGCCTTTGTGCTTCCTCTGGTTTAAACATTTCCTCTCTAGGTTTTCTTATCATTGTTCAGTCCTTCCTCACCCCCCTTTCCTTTGCAGCTTCTTCTGAGCCGCTTTTACTGGCTCGTCTTCCCCTTCCTTTCCTGAGTTGTTGGTCTTCTGTAGGATTCTGCCTCGATCCTCCTTGTTCTCTTATTGTTTCTGCAGGAATCTTCTCCATTAATCTGCGTGTTATCCAGTGCAGCAACAGTCTGTATCTGCATGTCTCCGCAGCCAGGATCTTGTCAGATTTTACTCTGTTAGTTTGCTTTGGTGTATGGACTGTGCTTTAACAGACATACTTACTGATGAATTGTGGCCTCTGCTCCTCTGCCCACTACTCAGACTGGTTGACAATCACAATTACATTCTCTACACTGTGCAGTATTATCTGCTCCCAAGTCTTTAACCTGTATTCCTGAGAATCCCAGACTCTTACCTATATGTAGATATTTATTTTTCTTTTCAAGTTTCCCCTATTCATATCTTAAATCACCTTTCACTTTAAGTTTAGTCTCTCTTGCATTGTATATGCGTGTATGTGTACGTGTGCAGACGTCACCACATTTCTTAGATAATCATTAACATCATCCTTTATTCTCTTCTTCATGCCTCTTATCTGTTTTATCACTTATACTTACTGAATCTATTTCTACAATCATCATTATCCTTTCCTCCTCTTTCCTATGTACTAATTTATTTGCTCCTCAATGCTTCTTCCAATTGGCATTTCTGTCACTTTCCAGTTATCCTCCTACATTGTGTTCTTCTTGGTAATTGAACTGCTTTTACAATGTTGGTAAGTCATCAGCATAAACAAACAAACCTTAACATGGCAAATAAAACCTGGTGTAAACCAGCCCAGATCTGTCTTTTTTTTTCTTTTCTTTTTTTCAAATCTTATCTTCACAGCCTACCTCTCTCTCGGCTTGCCCCCTGGAGCTAATAATAGCACAGAGGCCAGCATACAGTAGACACTTCATAAATGATTATTGGTGAGGAAATACTGTTTGGGTACATTAACCAATAGACAAATGGAAATGTGTGAATACTGTGGTGATGCAGTGGTCTAATGCATTGGCTCTCAGACTTCAGCGAGCAACAGAGTTACCCAGTGGGCTTGTCAAAACCCAGATTGTTGGGGCACAGCCCTAAGTTTCTGATTCAGTAAGTGTGGGAGGGGCCTAAGACAAGCTCCCATGATAGTGGTGCTTTTAGTCTGGGAATCACACTTAAAGATCAACTAGTCTAATTAATACCGCTTAAATTCTTAACTAAATGGAAAGTCATTAGTTTTCAGTTTCTATTGTTTGTTGTTCTTCCATACATCTAATAAAGACCTACTTTTGTTTATGACACTTATACGCCATCTATGTAATTTCTGCTTATATGTTAGGTCTTCTAAGCTCCCTGTGATGGTTGGTTTTATATGTCAGCCTAGCTAGGCAATGTTCAACCTAGATATTTGATCGAAGACTGTAAGTGTCTATTAAAGATGAGGTGAACATTATACTTCATAAAGATGAGGTAGATTTTGAGAAAAGCAGATTATCCTTCAAAATGTAGATAGGGTTCATCTAATCAGTTGAAGGCCTTAAAAGAAAAAGATTGAGTTTTCCAGAGGAAGAGGGACTTTGGCTTGTGGCCTTGTACTGTAATATTAACTCTCTTAGGGTCTCCAGCCTGCTGGTCTGCCCTGCAAATTTTAGACGTGCCAGCTTCCACAATTGTGTGAGTCCATTCCTTAAAATAAATCTATATCATCCATATCTACCTATATTTGATCTCCTATTGATTCTGTTTCTCCAGAAAACCTTAATACGCTGTGTTCTTAATCACTCCCTCTCAGTCACAGGGTTGAGAATCAGCTGGCATCGTTTCTCTGTCTTTTGCCAGGGCTGTATGAACTGGATTGATATCTTAAGGACTGTACATTTTTTAGTATTTCAGATATACATGATATAACTACTAAGACAACAAAGTACTTTTCAAGTATAAGTTATATCACTTATAGGTACTAAAATTTTTAATCTTTGTTTAGGTTAACCAGTTGTACTGATTTTTCTATGGTTTAGCTTTTTAAGCTAATAAATGAAATCTAAAAGAATACAACAGCAATTCTTTTTTTTTTTTCCATTCAGGAGTTTTTTATTGGCAGGTCGAAATCAATTAGGAAAAATTAATGGTCACTACAGCTATTAATAAAATAGTTTTTGAATTTAGGAGTATCCCTTTAGTTCCCAGTATCTTTAAAAGAATGTAGCAGTGTCTTTGTGTTGGTTTTATAAATAGATTCTATTTCCAAGAGAAATTGAGTCCCAGAGAAATAAAATGGAAAAGTAATGAGAACATGTCCCTATCTCAAGCTTCCTAATTCATTGCAAGAAAATTATTTTCTCATTTTCCCTTAGTGGTAGGTACTTCAGTGACATAATTACATTTTAGAGGAAAGAAGGGATCACAATAAGACAGCATTTTGTCCAATTTCACACTAAGGAACACGATCATTAGGTGTATATATATATATGTATAATTTTTTTTTCCTTTTCTCTAGTTTATACCAATAGGAATGTAAGGATTACACAAAATAATCGCATAAATAGCTACTTCCTGCTGATATAAAATGTCACTGAACACAATGGTAGGGTCTTTTTCCAAATTGCTGCTGACTTTTTGGTCTGACCTATGAAGGTAAATCACATAAGCTACTTAAAGTTGGAATAATAATCTTTGGAGATTAAAATGATGAAAGCTTTAAAGCTGGCCTGATGCCAAATTTTGACTTCCTGTTGTGCCTTGGGGCTGAATCTGGTGAATTTTAGCAAATTGTTTGCTTGATTGGTATTCAGATGGTTTTTTGCATTTCATTCCCACTTAGCCACTGTCATGTTTTAATAGTCAGTGTGGGGTCAGGTAATAAGTTCTAAGAAACATGGCACTTTAGGATTGTTTTTCCAGTTTGCAATGGGGCTGTGTAGAGTAGAAGCCAAGAGCACAGATTTTGGACAAAGAGAAGGGTTTAAATTCCAGCTTTTCCTTTAGTTCAGTGATCAGGGCAGGTTAATTAACATCTGGGTAAAAATTATGAATAAAGTTGTTGTGAGAATCATCTCAAATTAGATGATGCATATAAAGTATGGTACTTAATGGTCACTGTTGTATCACTTAGGAGAGTAAATAGATTGTTTTTCAATGTATTTCACTGTGTCCTAAGCATCTCCAATTTAACATGTCCAGTACTGGATTTCTGATCTCCATCCCTTTCAAATTTCCCCATCTCAGTTGATGAAAACTGCATCTTTCCAAATGCTTTGTTGTTGTTCAGTCACTAGGTCATGTACCATCTTTGTGACCCAATGGATTTCAACACGCCAGGCTTTCTTGTTCTTCACTATCTGCTGGAGTTTGCCCAAACTCATGTTCATTGAGTTGGTGATGCCATCCAACCATCTCATTCTCTGTCACCCCCTTCTCCTCCTGCCCTCAATCTTTCCCAGTGTCAGAGTCTTTGCCAATGAGTTGGCTCTTTGCATCAGATGACCAAAGTATTGGAGCTTCAGTGTCAGCATCAGTTCTTCCAGTGAATACTCAGGGTTGGTATCCTTTAGTATTGACTTTCAATAAAGCCTCCATAGTGATCGTTTTACAAAGTATGATGGGTCATATCACACCTGATCACTAACCTCCAGTGGTACTGCATTTGCCTCAGAGTCAATGCCCATGGGTTTGAGTGGCTCATATGACGTTATCTCCTGCATATGGAGGCTGTGTTGAAAGTAAACTCTAGTGGGACAAGGAGACATGTTCGGAGTCTATTTTCAGCCACCCAGGTAAGAGATGACAATAGCTTAGAACAAAGTTCACCTCACCCTCAAGCTTCCTCTGCAGGCTCACCCCCTCTCTCCATTACCCTGTGCCACCATGTCACCTTCTCAGGGAGGCCTTCCTTGATCATGGCACTGTCATTCCCTCTGACTTTTCTATACTTCTCCATAATATTTACAACTTTCTAACACATCTGGTAATGTCCTGTTACCCTGTGTGTTATTTATTGTGTTTACATGTTATTTGTTTCTCTCTGTGTCTCCACTGAAATCGTAAGCTCACTATGGCAGGGAGTTTTGTCTCTCTTCGTGGATGTGTATACCCAGTATCTAGAACTGTGCTTGCTGCACGGTAAGTTGATGCTTTTGACTTGCTCTCTCCAATAGGATGTTAGCAAGTGCCTGAAAGCAGAGACTTGAGCAGTTATGAACTGGAGCTGACCCTATTGGATGTTTACTGCTATCTAGCAAAGAAGCTTGGTCTACCATAAGTGTGTGTGAAAGTCACTCAGTCATGTCCAACTCTTTGAAACCCCATGGACTGTAGCCTGCCAGGCTCCTCTGTCCATGGAATTCTCTAGGCCAGAATACTGGAGTGGGTAGCCATTCCCTTCTCCAGGGGATCTTCCTAACCCAGGGCTCAAACCCAGGTCTCCCACACTACAGGCAGATTCTTTACCATTTGAGCCAGAAGGGAAGCCCAAGAAGCCTATCCCTTCTCCAGGGAGTCTTTGTGACCCCACCATACTTGAGGTTAAAGATCACAGGGAGAGAAAGAAACAGGGCCCAGTGTACCCTCCAACTAAATGCAACCAACTTAACGAACCTTGGTGAAACCAGTGGAACTGCTCAAATAACTGATAAATCCTTGAGAAATAATAAATCATTGTTGCTTTAAACCATTAAGTTTTTAGCTGTTTTGTTATGTATCTATCAATATATAATTCAATTAGAATACATTTGTAATAATTCACCATTTTTTAAGATAGTAATATTATTACTACAGAATTTTATAATTAAAAATCAGGAATGTAGTAAATTCTTTTGACTTCTATTAGGATAACTTCTACATTGGTCTGTTTCTGTAACAATTTTAAAAAATCTGTATTCATATGTATTGCATTATCTTTGGAAAAACCAAGTACTATTTTTTTGTGTTTGTATAAATCAGATAAACTTATGGGTTGTAAGACTTTTAAAAAAGTTGTTTGGCCACGCTGTATGGCATATGGGATCTTAGTTCTCTGACCAGGGATTGAACCCAGGCCCCCTGCATTGTCAGCACAGACTATTAACCAATGGATTACCAGGGAAGTCCCTGGATTAAAAGACTTTTGACTAGTCTTGCCCTATAGGACATTCTGCAATAATGGACGTATTTAATATGGTAGCCACTGGCACATGTGGCTATTTAAAATTTCAAACATATTGGAAAGTGCCATTCTAGACTGTTACTATTCAGTGTGATTCTTATACCAGCAGCATCAACACCCTGCAGGACCTTGCTATTAAATGCCATGACTAGCAGGCTCTATTCTAGACTTACTGAATCAGAACCCACATTTTAAGATGATTTTACATTCAGATTTGAGATATACATTTAAGTTTGCAAAGCACTACTATATAAGGTGGGCTTCCCTGGTAGCTCAGCTGTTGAAGAATCCACCTGCAATGCAGGAGACCCTGGTTTGATTTCTGGGTCAGGAAGATCTCGTAGAGAAGGGATAGGCTACCTACTCCAGTATTCATGGGCTTCCCTCGTGACTCAGATGGTGAAGAATTGGCCTGCAGTGCAGGAGACCTGGGTTTGATCCCTTGGCTGGGAAGATCCCCTGGAGGAGGGCACAGAATCTACTCCAGTATTCTTGTCTGGAGAATCCCTTGGACAGAGAAGCCTAGCAGGCTAAAGTCTATAGGGTCGCAAAGAGTCAGACACGACGATAGCGACTGAGTATGTGTGCACGCTAATTAATGATATTCATTATTTTAATAGGCATGATGAATTTCATCGCAACCATTTTATTTAAGGGAGCTGGGTAAGGTGGGTACTTCAATTCTGGTTGGATATCAGTTTTTATTCGTTGCTAAATTTGAGCCGCGGATTAGTTATTTTCCCTTGTGAAAAAAAAAAACTAACAGATGTACAGACAATCAGACTTGACAAATGAAATGTGAAGGTTATAAATAACCAGAAAAGTTACATAAAATTCTGAACTATTTGACTTAAGCAACTGTATGAAAGTAATATAATTAAATGAAATACTACAGAAGAGCATATTGAAGCAAGCCTTCAAAATGAGGCAATTTTAACCTATTTAATGAGCTTTTCAAAACTCACCATTCAAAAAACTAAGATCATGGCATCCAGTCCCATCACTTCATGGCAAATAGATGGGGAAACAATGAAAACAGTGGGAGACTTTATTTTCTTGGACTTCAAAATCACTGCAGATGGTGACTGCAGCCATGAAATTAAAAGATGCTTGCTTCTTGGAAGAAAAGCTATGACCAACCTAGACAGCATATTAAAAAGCAGATACATTACTTTGCTGACAAAGGTCCATCTAGTCAAAGTTATGGTTTTTCCAGTAGTCACATATGGATGTGAGAGTTGGACTATAAAGAAAGCTGAGTGCTGAAGAATTGATGCTTTTGAACTGTGGTGTTGGAGAAGACTCTTGAGAGTCCCTTGGACTGCAAGAAGATCAAACCAGTCAATCCTGAAGGAAATCAGTCCTGAATATTCATTGGAAGGACTGATGTTGAAGCTGAAGCTCCAATACTTTGGGCACCTGATGTGAAGCGCTGACTCGTTAGAAAAGACCCTGATGCTGGGCAAGATTGAAGGCAGGAGGAGAAGGGGTCGACAGAGGATGAGATAGTTGGATGACATCACCATCTTGATGGACATAAGTTTGAGCAAGCTCCTGGAGTTGGTGATGGACGGGGAAGCCTGGTATGCTGCAGTCCATGGGGTCACAAAGAGTCAGACAAGACTGAGTGACTGAACTGAACTGAATGAGCCTTTGTAAATTCTTGATCAGAGAAGTACAAAATACTAAGAATTTCATGTTAAGATTATCTTAGAATAACAAAGTAGGTCTAGAAGTGACTTTGGCTAATTTCTATTTCAGTGTCTGACTTTAAACAGTGAAGTAGTTAATATCAGAATAAGATCTTATTCTGAGGCTTAATCATGGTTTTCTGTAATTGTCATTTGGTTAGATTAAACTTTTCATGGTTCCATTTTATTAGGACTTGATAATTTAACAACTCTCAGTTCTTATCTTCATTAAAATGCTTTTTCCTTTTCTATTCTCTTCTGAATTCTTGCCATTTTACTTCATCAAACTGTGTCTATTTATCGAAGTCTTCTTAGACAACCATACATTGTTCACCCTAAAGTTCCATTATTGCCATTATATTGATTTCCAGTTTCAGAGAGCTATGTAAACTGTCTCTGTATGTTTTTCTGCTTCTGCTATTTGCTTGATGAAAATCTTCAAGAGCTAGCATTTATCAGTCATTTACTATGTAAAAAGCTTTTGTAAATGCTAGTTTCTCCCTTAATCTTCACAATGGCATTTGAGGGTAGTGCTCTCGTTTTATAATTGGGAAAATAGAGGATTTTTTCTCTATTTTTCTTTCTTATTGTTTATCAAATAAGAAAATGTCACCCAGGAGGTGCCGTCTGCATGGATGTTACTATGATTGGAATTATTTATTCTTTCATCTCTTCTATTAGATTTGAAATGACTTTAGGCTAAAGCTGTGCCTTTTTCCACTTTGTAGCCTCCCACAGCCTCTGCCCTGTGTCCCCAGAGTTATCCATACTTAGTTTTGAGTGACCAGATGATTATTTTTGTCTGTAAGAGCAACTGTTTATTGAGTTTATGTCAAGCAGCAGCAGAACTGACATTTGCTAGGCAAGTGGGAGCTGTGGCATGAGCCAGCACATGCGTCATCATGGTGCAGTCACTGATGCCGTGGCCGCTCTGGAAGCGATGTGCTGGTCACCTCACTGCCACTGCCCGGAGCTTTGCCCAGGTATTCCCGGCTGTCCTGGAGCTGGCTCTTTACCATCGATCATTCACCAGAAGTAAACCTCTTACAGTGGTCATCTTTCAAGTGACTTTGAGAAAGATTTGAGGCAGCAATTACTCAACTTTATTGCCTCACAGACTAAAGCGCTTTTTGCTTTCATGGGCTGCCAAGCTATATAGAGAGAATGCCTGTGGCGGGACCAGAAAGAGGACGCACTGGGAGTCAGAAAAGCGAACTCCGCTCCCTGGGGCGTCGGCTTAAGAGCTGCCTTTTAGATTTCTGTGTTTCATGTAACTCTCTGATGCTGGCAGCTGTGAAGAGCTATGTGACCCCTTTATCACCTGTTCATGTTAACACAGAGGTTCACAGTATCGTTCCTTGTCAGAAGGACTCCGCTAGATAGAAGAACCTAACTGCCTATTTTGTCAGGCTTATATTAATGACCCAGGGGGAGGGAGCACCACACAAACCCTGCAGGGAGAGTATATCACAAAGGTGGTGGCACAGAGAGCCCTGGGCTCAGCCCCTTGGATCTCAGATTATCCGTTACCACATATTTATGTTTCCTGTGGACAACAGGTGCCCAAGGCGTCATTTGAATAGGGACAAATTTCTCCCTCTCTTTTTTTTTAAATAATCCACGGTTGCTGTTATCAATAGAGACAAGTGTATTAAGTGCATCTTAAAAGAATTCTTCAAATGAATATGACAATCGTTATGTGATCCTGAAGGAAGAGTTTTATCTCACTCTATTACTCTGACAGTGTTTTATATTGCACTAGGTCAATTTGACTTACAATATTCTGGAATACAACAGCGTTTCAAATTGTTGCAGGAAATTTGGTCTGCCTTACATGATTCTGTACTTAGCTGTGGAGGCTCTAATTAAAGATTTCTGGCAGTTGAAAACAAAGAACCCAGAAGGTGATTTCCAGGTTGAGGGTGAAATGAAAGAAATATATTCCTGTGAGTTATCTATATGAGATTCAGTGATAATTATAACCTTAATTAGAATTAAGGAGAGGACTGTTATGGCAGCTCTGTTTTACAACTAATAGCAGAGATATGACATAGTTTGCCAAAGGTTGTGATGCTTAGAGGCTGATGTGCTAGAACCAATCTAACAAAAGAAAAATGAATATTAGGGATAAAAATTTTATGGTGTGAAGAAGTTGGAAGCAGTGAGATTTAGCATCAGGTTTTTTAAGGGTCTATATATTTTTTTCTTAGATAATCCTAAAGTTAGATAATTATACATGACTTGTATAATCATAAAAGTTACCCTAAGAATTATTGCAGATTTAACACATGAATGTTGGGACTTATTTTCTTACATTTTTTAAACAGCAAGCTTTTTTAGGTTTCTAAAATCATATTTGACTAAGCAATAAACTATTTGATTAAAAAATAAAAATTTATTGCCATATGATTTTTTTTTGTATGAAACAAGATTTATAGCCAGGTCCATTTTATGATAGTGTCTGTAGTTCAACTGAAGGGTATAGGCAGGAACTCCCTTGCCACGTCCACTCCACCCCTCCAAGATCTTTTAAAACTCACAGATAAAATTAATATATAACCTATGTAAGATCAGATATGGTAATATTATCATAAAAGAAGAGGACTGCTAATGGGAGGCCTTCAGTTCAGTTCAGTCGCTCAGTCATGTCCAACTCTTTGTGACCCCATGGATTGACTGCAGCACACCAGGCCTCCCTGTCCATCACCAACTCGTGGAGTTTACTCAAACTCATGTCCATCGAGTCGATGATGCCATCCAACCATTTCATCCTCTGTTGTCCCCTTCTCCTCCTGCCTTCAATCTTTTCCAGCATCAGGGTCTTTTCCAATGAGTCAGTTCTTTGCATCAGGTGGCCAAAATACTAGAGCTTCATCTTCAGCATCAGTCCTTCCAATGAATATTCAGAACTGATTTCCTTCAGGATTGACTGGTTGGATCTCCTTGCAGTCCAAGGGACTCTCAAGAGTCTTCTCCAACGCCACAGTTCAAAAGCATCAATTCTTCAGCACTCAGCTTTCTTTATAGTCCAACTCCCACATCCATACATGACCACTGGAAAAACCATAACTTTGACTAGATGGACCTTTGCTGGCAAAGTCATGTCTCTGCTTTTTAATGTGCTATCTAGGTTTGTCATAGCTTTTCTCCCAAGGAGCAAGTGTCTTTTAATTTCATGGCTGCAGATGGGAGGCCTTAAAAAAGTCAAAATAATGTGAGATGACAAATAGGAATGTTTGCATAGCATTTTCTGTTGAGAGAATTGTGAAGCTGTGTGTAGGTTTGATGAGGGAAGAGTTCAGGGATGGATTAATGCTGCTCATGGGCCACACAGTTAGGGAAGGTGACATATTTGTCTTTTATTTCCTTTTATTTACTGAAGTTGTAAGTGAAATGGTGTCTTAATTCTTAGCTAAAATATAGAGAATTCGAGTTCATCAGGCTGACATAGGTTGATGAAAATATAAGTGGCTGTTCCTACTAGTGTGAGGGTTCCTTCCAATTTCCCCAAATCCTCACCAACACCCAGCACTGTCTGACTTTTGTCAGTGGCATCCTAGCTGGTGTAAAGTAAGACTTCATTGTGGTTTTAATCTCCATTTCTCTAATGACAAATGATGTTGGGTATCTCTTCACGTGTGTATTAGCCATTCCTATATCTTCTTTTGTGAAATATCTATTTAATTGTTTTGACCAATTTTTATTGGATTGCTTACCTTTTAAATTATTGAGCAGCATGAATTCTTTATTCTAGACACATGTCCCTTATTGGATATATGATTTCATTTTTTTTTTTCCTATTCTGTGGCTTGTCTTTTTACTTTCTTGATGGCCTATTTTGAAGTGCAAAGGTGTTGAGTTTTGATGAAGTCTGGTTGGTTAATGTTTTCTTTTCTTTGTGTGTTTGATGTATTAAAAATTATTACCAAATAATAATTTGGTAATGATGTCCAAAAATAATTACCAAATACCATAATCTAATATCACCAAAATTTACACTTATGCTTTCTTCTAAAAGTTTTATAGTTTATATTTCGATCTGTGACACATTTCAAGTTACTTCTTGTATATGGTGTGAGATGAGGGTTCATATTCATCCATCTTCATGAAAATGTCTGACTGTCCCAGCATAATTTTTGGAAAAGGCTATTCTTCCCATATTGAAATCTCTCAGGACCTTTATCCATAAAGAGTTTCTTATTGGATTTAATTCTCATTGCAAAATAATGTGTATATATATATAGCTAGTATCTTTATTATGCCCATAAAGCAACCTAGAGGTAAATGCTAAACAAGGCATTATACTATTTTGCTAAGTCTTGTTGTGTGTAGGGCACATTTAAAATGCAAGAGAGTGGCTACAGAGAGACACCAATCACATAATTATATAATGCACCTACAGTTATGGACTGTGATAAGTCCTAAAATGATTTTTATTACTAAAAGCAGTAGTTCAGTAAGGCTTCCCTTGGCAGTGGTAAATCATCCATCTGCCAATGCAGGAGACTTGGGTTTCATCCTTGGGCTGGGAATATCTTCTGGAGAAGGAAATGGCAACCTACAATTATTGCCTGGGAAATGCCATGGACAGTAGAGCCTGGTAGGCTACAGTCCATGGGGTCACAAAAGAGTTGGGCATGACTTAGCAACTAAAATAAAAATTTTTACACTGATTTTATAATTTTTAAACCTGTAAAATACTATAATGGTCATATTAACAACTTGTGTTGATTATAAAAAGAAACCACATAACAAAAGTCTTATCAGTCAGTCAGTCAGTTCAGTCACCCAATTGTTCCTGACTCTTTGAGACCCCATGGAGGGCAGCACGCCAGGACAACCTGTCCATCAGCCACTCCTGGAGTTTACTCAAACTCATGTCCATTGAGTCGGTGATGCCATCCAACCATCTCATCCTCTGTCATCCCCTTCTCCTACTCTCTCAATCTTTCCCAACATCAGGGTCTTTTCCAATGAGTCAGCTCTTCACATCAGGTGGTCAAAGTATTTGAGATTCAGCTTCAACATGAATCCTTCCAATGAATATTCAGGACCAATTTCCTTTAGGATTAAATGGTTGGACCTTCTTGTAGTCCAAGGGATTCTCTAGAGTCTTCTCCAACACCACAGTTCAAAACCATCAATTCTTTGGTGCTCAGCTTTCTTTATAGTTCAATTCTCACATCCATACGTGACCACTGGACAGCCATAACCTTGGCTACACGGGCCTTTGTTGGCAGAGTAATATCTGTGCTTTTTAATATGCTAAGTTGGTCATAACTTTTCTTCCAAGGAGTAAGTGTATTTTAATTTCATGGCTGCAGTCACCATCTGCAGAGATTTGGAGCCCCCAAAATAAAGTCTGTCACTGTTTCCACTGTTTCCCCATCTATTTGCCATGAAATGATGAGACCAGATGATATGATCTTAGTTTTCTGAATGTTGTGCTTTAAGCCAACTTTTTCACTCTCCTCTTTCACTTTCATCAAGAGGCTCTTTAGTTCTTCTCTGCTTTCTGCCATAAGGGTGGTGTCATCTGCATATCTGAGGTTGTTGATATTTCTCCTGGCAATCTGAATTCCAGTTTGTGCCACATCCAGCCCAACGTTTCTCATAATGTACTCTGCATAGAAATTAAATAAGCAGGGTGACAATATACAGCCTTGACATACTCCTTTCCAAATAAGGAACCAGTCTGTTGTTCCATGTCCAGTTCTAACTGTTGCTTCCT
Source organism: Cervus canadensis (assembly GCF_019320065.1). Taxonomy (NCBI): domain Eukaryota; kingdom Metazoa; phylum Chordata; class Mammalia; order Artiodactyla; family Cervidae; genus Cervus; species Cervus canadensis. The sequence continues at coordinate 18,841,871 of NC_057416.1, forward strand.
GACCTGAATACAGATTTCTCAGGAGGCAGGTCAAGTGGGCTGGTATCCCGTCTCTTTAAGAATTTTCCAGAGTTTGTGGTGATCCACACAGTCGAACGCTTTGGCATAGTCAATAAAGCAGAAATAGATGCTTTTCTGGGACTCTCTTGCTTTTTCGATAATCCAGCGGATGTTGGCAATTTGATCTCTGGTTCCTCTGCCTTTTCTAAAACCAGCTTGAACATGTGGAAGTTCATGGTTCAGGGATTGTTGAAGCCTGGCTTGGAGAATTTTGAACATTACTTTACCTGCATGTGAGATGAGTGCAGTTGTGTGGTAATTTGAGCATTCTTTGGGATTACCTTTCTTAGGGATTGAAATGAAAACTGACCGTTTCCAGTCCTGTGGCCACTGCTGAGTTTTCCATGTTTGCTGGTATATTGAGTGCAGCACTTTCACAGCATCTTCACAGCATCATCTTTTAAGATTTGAAATAGCTCAACTGGAATTCCATTGCCTCCGCTAGCTTTGTTCGTAGTGATGCTTCCTAAGGCCAACTTGACTTCACATTCCAGGATGCCTGGCTCTAGCTGAGTGATCACGCCATTGTGATTATCTGGATCATGAAGATCTTTTTTTTATAGTTCTTCTGTGTATTCTTGCCACTTCTTCTTATATCTTCTGCTTCTCTTAGGTCCATACCATTTCTGTCCTTTATTGTGCCCATCTTTGCATGAAATGTTCCCTTGGTATCTCTATTTTCTTGGAGAGATCTCTAGTCTTTCCCATTCTATTGTTTTCTTCTATTTCTTTGCACTGGTCACTGAGGAATGCTTTCTTATCTCTCCTTGCTATTCTTTGGAGATCTGCATTCAAATGGGAATAGCTTTCCTTTTCTCTTCTTTTCGCAGCTATTTGTAATGCCTCCTCAGAAAGCCATTTGCTTTTTTGCATTTCTTTTTATTGGGGATGGTCTCGATCCCTGTCTCTTGTACAATGTTATGAACCTCCATCCATAGTTCATCAGGCACTCTGTCTATCAAATCTAATTCCTTGAATCTATTTGTCACTTCCACTGTATAACCGTAAGGGATTAGATTTAGGTCATACCTGAATGGTCTAATGTTTTTCCCTACTTTCTTCAATTTAAGTCTGAATTTGGCAATAAGAAGTTCATGATCTGAGCCATAGTCCACTCCCGGTCTTGTTTTTGCTGACTGTATAGAGCTTCTCCATCTTTGGCTGCAAAGAATATAATCAATCTGATTTCGGTTTTGGCCGTCTCATGATGTCCATGTGTTGAGTCTTCTCTTGTGTTGTTAGAAGAGGGTGTTTGCTATGACCAGTGCGTTCTCTTTGCAAAACTCTATTAACCTGTGCCCTGCTTCATTCTGTACTCCAAGGCCAAATTTGCCTGCTACTCCTGGTATTTCTTGACTTCCTACTGTTGCATTCCAGTCCCCTATAATGAAAAGGACATCTTTTTTGGGTTTTAGTTCTAGAAGGTCTTGTAGGTCTTCATAGAACCATTCAACTTCAGCTTCTTCAGCATTACTGGTCGGGGCATAGACTTGGATAACCGAGATATTGAATGGTTTTTCTTGGAAACGAACAGAGATCTTTTTGTCGTTTTTGAGACTGCATCCAAGTACAGCATTTTGGACTCTTTTGTGGACTATGAGGGCTACTCCATTTCTTCTAAGGGATTCTTGCCCATAGTAGTAGATATAATGGTCATCTGAGTTAAATTTGCCCATTCCAGTCCATCTTAGTTCACTGATTCCTAAAATGTCAATATTCACTCTTGCCACCTCCTGTTTGACCACTTCCAGTGTACCTTGATTCCTGGACCTAACATTCTAGGTTCCTACCCAATATTGCTCTTTCCAGCATTGGACTTTGCTTCTATCACCAGTCACACCCACAACTGGGTGTTAGTTTTGCTTTGGCTCCATCTCTTCATTCTTTCTGGAGTTATTTTTCCGCTGACCTCCAGTAGCATATTGGGCACCTACTGACCTGGGGGGTTCATCTTTCAGTTTCATGTCTTTTTGCTTTTTTATACTGCTCATGGGGTTCTCAAGGCAAGAATACTGAAGTGGTTTGCCATTCCCTCTCCAGCGGACCACATTTTGCCAGAACTCTCCACCATTTCCTGTCCATCTTGTGTGGCCCTACCTGACCTGCCTCTTGAGAAACCTATATGCAGGTCAGGAAGCAACAGTTAGAACTGGACATGGAACAACAGACTGGTTCCAAATAGGAAAAGGAGTACATCAAGACTGTATATTGTCACCCTGCTTATTTGACTTATATGCAGAGTATATCATGAGAAACGCTGGGCTGGAAGCACAAGCTGGAATCAAGATTCCTGGGAGAAATACCAATAACCTCAGATATGCAGATGACACCACCCTTATGGCAGAAAGTGAAGAGGAACTAAAAAGCCTCTTGATGAAAGTGAAAGAGGAGAGTGAAAAAGTTGGCTTAAAGCTCAACATTCAGAAAACTAAGATCATGGCATCTGGTCCCATCACTTCGTGGGAAATAGATGGGGAAACAGTGGAAACAATGTCAGACTTTATTTTGGGGGGCTCCAAAATCACTGCAGATGGTGACTGTAGCCATGAAATTAAAAGACGCTTACTCCTTGGAAGGAAAGTTATGACCAACCTAGATAGCATATTAAAAAGCAGAGGCATTACTTTGCCAACAAAGGTCTGTCTAGTTAAGGCTATGGTTTTTCCAGTGGTGATGTAAGGATGTGAGAGTTGTACTGTGAAGAAAGCTGAGAGCTGAAAAATTGGCACTTTTGAATTGTGGTGTTGGAGAAGACTCTTGAGAGTCCCTTGGACTGCAAGGAGATCCAACCAGTCCATCCTAAAGGAGATCAGTCCTGGGTGTTCATGGGAAGGACTGATGCTGAAGCTGAAACTCCAATACTTTGGCCACTTCATGTGAAGAGTTAACTTATTATAAAAGAACCTGATGCTGGGAGGGATTGGGGGCAGGAGGAGAAGGGAACGACAGAGGATGAGATGGCTGGATGGCACCACCAACTCGATGAACATGAGTTTGAGTAAGCTCCGGGAGGTGGTGGTGGATAGGGAAGCCTGGCATGCTGTGATTCATGGGGTCTCAAAGAGTCAGGCATGACTGAGCAACTGAACTGAACTGACACGGCGTGGCTCATAGTTTCATTGAATTAGACAAGGCTGTGGTCCATGTGATCAGATTGGTTAGTTTTCTGTGATTGTGGTTTTCAGTCTGTCTGCCCTCTGATAGAGAAGGATAAGAGGCTTAGGGAAGCTTCCTGGTGGAAGAACCTGATGGGGGAAACTGGGTCTTGTTCTGATGAGTGGGGCCTTACTCAGTAAATCTTTAATCCAGTTTTCTGTTGACAGGTGAAGCTGTGTTCTCTGCCTGCTATTTACCCGAGGCCAAACTATGGTGGAGGTAATGATGATAATGGTGACCTCCTTCAAAAGATCCCATGCAAAGTCTTTTGCTGTGGTCTAAATGTTTGAGTCTTTCTAAAAGTCATATGTTGGAACCTAACGCCTCAGGTGATTGTCTTAGATGAAGTCTATGGAATGTAATTAGTTTGTGAGGGTGAAGCCCTCATAAATGGAATTGCATATGTATGTGCTTAGTTGCTTAGTCATGTCTGACTCTCTGCAATTCCACAGACTGCAGCCTGCTGGGCACCTCTGTCCAAGCGGCTTTTCCAGGCAAGAATACCGGAGTGGTTTGCCATGCCCTTTTCCAGAGGATCATCCCAATGCAGGGATAGAACCCAGCTCTCCCGCACTGTGGGTAGATTCTTTACTGTCTGAGTCACGAAGGAAGCCCCAGAAATAGAATTAGTGGACTTATAAAAGTGCTCACTTGCCCTATAGGTCTTGTGAGAATATAGTGAGCAATCTGCAACTCATGGTAGGGTCTTCACCACAATATGCTGGCCCCAGATCTCAAATTTGCAGCCTCCAGGACTGTGAGAAATAGTACAGTATATTTCTGTTGCTTATTAGTTACCCTGTCTGTGATATTTTTTTACAGCTGCCCAAATGGTCTAAGATATCCCCTAATAGTTCAGTGAAAATTGAGTTTATGCATTTTTTTTAAGTGCTGAGCTAAACATTGAGAATCTAGCCTATTCTTCTGTAAATGTTTGCATTTCCTTTGAAGGTTAAAGCCAAGATATACTTCATTCTTATGACTCTAGACAAGACATTTATCTCTTTTTGCTCTAGTTTTCTTTTCTCTTAAGTAGGAATACTAATGAAATCAATCTCAAAATGTTGTTGTGAGGATTGAATTAGTTCATTTACCTGTGTGTGTTTGTGCTCAGTCATGTCCAACTCTGCGACCCCATGAACTGTAGCCCACCAGGCTCCTCTGTCCGTGGGGTTTCCTAGGCAAGATACTGGAGTGAGTTGCTGTTTCCTTCTTCAGGGGATCTTTGTAGCCCAGGGATTGAACCCACATCTCCTGCATTGGCAGCTGGATTCTTTACCACTGTGCCACCTGGGAAGCCCTGTTAAATACTAAAAAAAGTACTTGGAGTTAACTGCTTTTGCTCACTTGAGTTTATGTAAGCTCTTTGAGGGCAGTGATTTTTGCTACTTTAATTCATAGATATATTCTAATTTCCTAGAAACAGTCCTGACACAATATTTGGTGCTTAAAAACTTGTAGATGGGACTTCCCTGGTGTTCCAGTGACTGGGGCTTCACCTTCCAGTGCAGGGGGTTCGGGTTCGATCCCTGGTTGGGAGCTAAGATCCCACGTGCCTCTCAGCCACAAAACAAAAGATAAAACAGAAGCAACATACTAATAAATTCAATAAAGACTTTAAAAATGGTTCACATCAAAATAATGTTTAAAAATTCTGTAGGATGGATAGTATGAGACATAAAAATGCTGGTCTTCAATAGGGCAAATTGTGGGTATTTGTTGGATTAATGGCTCATGCCATTGAAGGTCTTTCCCACATCATTCACCTGTTATGATCTGCAGGGACATCAATAGGGTGCACAGTCATCATCGTTACCTGGACAAATCATAGATTCAGAAAAATTTACAGAGGTGAATGCGGAAGTTTTTCAGAAATGGGGATTTAATTGAGATAAGTGTAGAGCGAACCACAAAGGAATTTTGAAAAAGAGAAAAAGCCTCAGTCTTGTCAGAACTTTCAGATAGTGGTGGGGATTGTGAAGAGAGAGTTTGGTAGAAAAAAGAAGTGTTGGAATGGAAGTCCTCCTTGGTTTTAGCCAAGTTCCCTACAGATTTACTGAATTTCCAATAACGTTTAGGATGATTTGAGAGAGGAAGAATCAGCTTCTAGAAATAAATTTAAATGTGAATGCCACAAAACCCCCTTGGAAACTCTTACTGCTTGCCACTCTGAGCTAACTATCCAGTCAAGTCTAGATTCTATCAAATGAAGATTCTTACTTTAAAAGGAAAGGGAAATTTGATCACTGCTGGGAGTAGGCAAGTCAATAGCTGAAATGAATAAGAAAAGGACACAGTTTCAAAAAGAAAGTGAGAATATCCATCCACACTGGCTCCTTCAATATGTTTCTTGACAGATGTGCCATCTCTGAGCTTCTTTTCGTGAGGAAGGAAGTTAAGGAAGTGAGTCTGTAACAAAGGACGGCTCTTAGGTGCCTCCTCCTGTGGACGGTTGCATCTCTAGTTGCATTTTGTGAGTTTTAAAAGCAAGAGTTCCTGTGGTTTGAGTTTTTGTGGTTTTCAGGAAAAAGTTTGAGTAAGGCTTATATATTTATTTTTAGAGCCCCAAAAGGCAGATTTCATTACAATGTGTCCAGTACATATTTTATTAAAATGGAAATAGAATGCTAAATACCTCTGGAGAGTCATTTAATGACTTGAAGCATTTCATTACAGTCTAGACTAATGTTAGTTTATCAGAATCTTTCCCCCATTATCTCAGTGGATTTGTTTAAGCATCATTAATTATATAATCAGTTATTATATTGCTCTTGTTCAATCGTTCAGTTGTGTCTAACTCTCTGTGACCCCATGGACTGCAGCACACCAGGCTTCCCTGTCCTTTACTATCTCCTGGAGTTTGCTCAAACTAGTCCATTGAGTCGCTGATGCTATCCAACCACCTCATCCTCTGTCACCCGCTTCTCCTCCTGCCTTCAATCTTTCCCAGCATTACATAATAATAATAATATATAATTAATATTATATGTGTTATATAACACACACACACACACACACATGACGGTATCTGCAGGAAGTGAATGACAAATACAGCTGAGATTTTCCTAAGTTCAGTATTTACCACCCTGGATATTGAATGGGAGTAGATGAGGATCCTGGATCCAATTCTCATACAAAAAAAAAAAAAAAAAGGAATAAGGTAAAGCACAAAAGTTGCCAAGCAAACAGAAGTTGGGATCATTGTTTCCACTGGAGACAAGATATGGATTTCACATAATATAAAATAATGTTATATCTGCATTAGTACTTTAAATGGCAGAATTATTATTATTGCATGTATTATTATACCTGAGCCTCACTGTCCTATTATGACAATGCCTTTGAAGTGGAGATTCCACAGATGAACTAGCAAAGATGAATAAGTGAATGTGGAGCCAGAGGGTCAAGTGCTCTTATATATGTGAGATTCTTAGGTTAAACGAAATAAACTTCTTACTTGCAGGTCTTTCTCTCAAAGTCTTTAATAGTTCATTTTAGTGCACTTAGAATTTCCAAGGCAGAGGCAGTGTTTCCCAAGATTATTTGAAGAAGAGAATTCCTTTTTGCTGAACTTCAGGGAATAGTTGGCTTCAGAACATAGTTTGGGAAACAGTGCCACTCAACAGAGAATGGCTCAATTGCTGTGGATAACCTGGGAGAAGAGTGATATGAACGGCTACTTACTATGAGTTAAATACCGTGATAGGTGTTTCAGATGCATTAACTCATTTGCATTACCACACTCATGAAGTAGGCTCAACTGCTGTGGATAACCTGGGAGAAGAGTAACATGAACGGCCCCTTCAGTTCAGTTCAGTCGCTCAGTCGTGACCGACTCTTTGAGACCCCATGAATCGCAGCACGCCAGGCCTCCCTGTCCATCACCAACTCCCGGAGTTTACTCAGACTCATGCCCATCGAGTCAGTGATGCCATCCAGCCATCTCATCCTCTGTCATCCCCTTCTCCTCCTGCCCCTAATCCCTCTCAGCATCAGGGTCTTTTCCAATGAGTCAACTCTTCACATGAGGTGGCCAAAGTATTGGCGTTTCAGCTTCAGCATCAGTCCTTCCAATGAACACCCAGGACTTATCTCCTTCAGGATGGACTGGTTGGATCTCCTTGCAGTCCAAGGGACTCTCAAGAGTCTTCTCCAACACCACAGTTCAAAAGCATCAATTCTTTGGCGCTCAGCTTTCTTTATAGTCCAACTCTCACATCCATACATGATCACTGGAAAAACTATAGCCTTGACTAGATGGACCTTTGTTGGCAAAGTAATGTCTCTGCTTTTTAATATGCTACTTACTATGAGTTAAATACTGTGATAGGTGCTTCAGATGCATTACCTCATTTGCATTACCACACTCATGAAGTAGGTTCTATTATAATTGTGCTGTAGCTGAGGAAATGGAAGCAAAAAGCAGTTCAGCCGCTTGTGCAGATTCACACAGCGTTAGAGCCTGGTCTCTAATCAAGCACATCCACCCAATCAGGCTGCTGCCATAATCACTGTGTTATTCCAATATCTGAGTGTTCTAACACCAACTCCAGTGCAGCCAAACAATGAGACATATATAAATCAAGTCTCAGGACTCTGGAAGGCAGCACCCCGGCTGACTGTGGCCTCTGTTTGGCATCAGGGGAGTGAGCCTCGCTGTCCAGTCTGTCCGTCGTCATTTTTCACTCAGGGCTCTGACATGAAACAAAGCTAGTGCTCTTGAATGAGGCAGAGAAATACCTCAGGACTTATGTCAAAAATGCTGCAGTCCTCAGGTAATTTACTAGGCTTGGTCCTATCCCTGTTTAGTTCAAAGTTTCAGTAAAAATGAAAGAGTTGCAAATGGTGTTTAGTTTTGCAGAAACATCTCGATCCTTCTCCCGGATCTGGCCTTACTGACAGGAAACGTGCTGAGGTGGAAGATAGGTCTTTGAATCTGGAGTAATATTCCATATGACTTTCTTGAGTATTCCCCATCAGATTGTCTAGGGTGCACTCAAAGCTTTCCCCTGCAATTAACGTCTACTGCCATTGCTCTGCATTTATTTTAGGACTGGAAGCTGAATGAAGAAGATTATTAGGTAGAACAAGGCCACAAGCTGTATTTCGAGGGGTGGCTTCAAGCTCACAGGATTAAATCAGTTACTGTTTGTCAGATGCTTTGAACAGCGCCTGCTGCATATAAGTTCTTGGCTGCTGCGGCTGCTGCTAAGTCACATCAGTCATGTCCGACTCTGTGTGACCCCATAGACAGCAGCCCACCAGGCTCCCGTCCCTGGGATTCTCCAGGCATGAATACTGGAGTGGCTTGTCATTTCCTTCTCCAATGCATGAAAGTGAAAAGTGAAAGTGAAGTCACTCAGTCGTGTCTGACTCTTCGTGACCCCATGGACTGTAGCCTACCAGGCCCCTCCGTCCATGGGATTTCCCAGGCAAGAGTACTGGAGTGGGGTGCCATTACCTTCTTCAAGTGCTTGGCAGCTAAATACAAATAACAACTCTGGGAGAACTTGCCTTCCATGGAGATGGTCCTGGGGGCTTCTGGAAGATCTAAAAGGAGCCAGTCATGCAGTAAGAGTGGGTCTTCAGAGGTGAACTGAGCTCAACATGCAACAGGTAATGATTTCCAACTTTTTAAGCCTTGTAAATTTGGCATGGTGACAAATGTTCCTAAAAGATTTCTGGCAGAAAAAACTGCCATGGTATTTCTAAGGAGCCTCAGGAAATTTAGAGAGAGATTATTATCATCACTTTTCACACAAGGAAATGGAGTCTTAAGGAGATGAAGTTTTCTGCCCCAGGTCAGGCAGAGTGAGGACTCAAACCCATGCCTCTCTTCCTCCCCTGTCAAGTTGCTTTCCCTAGCAAGGTGGAGGCATGGCTGATAGTCTCCTTAAAACTAGTATTTGTTTATTTACTTCTTTTTTTGATCTTATGAAATTCTGTTCCTCAGGAGACAATAATTCTTGTTGCAAGGTTTAAATGGACAGAATTTCTGTTGCTTGAACTAATGCTTTTTGTGGTGGACTCAGGTGGCAAAATGCTTAGAAACTAGATGTTGTTATTGTGCTTTGAGAGGATGGGAGTTGATACCTTCTTTTTAAAAAAAAAATTGATGAAATAATTAAAAAATTTGGTTGTACCTGATCTGGGCTTATTCATTCAGCAATCATCTTTTGAAAGGAGACGTTATGAGTGTGCCTGTACTGGGCTAAGGGAATATGAAAGGAAGATATGTACCTTGAAATAAGCTGACAACAAATATTTGCACAGTCTGATAGTGCAAGTCAGTTAGTGCTCAGATTTGTTAAATACTGTAAAAGTAAGCAGAAACTATGTATTGTTCAGCCACTAAGCTAACATGTTTAACCAACAATTTCACATGGCAGGAAGTTACATCTGTGTGTATAAACATATAAATGCCTGGGCTCACGCTAAGTTGCTTCAGTCTGTCTGACTCTTCACAGCCCCATGGACTGTAGCCCACCAGGCTTCTCTGTCCATGGGATTCTCCAGGCAAGAATACTGGAGTGGGTAGCCATGCCCTCCTCCAGGAGATCTTCCTGACCCAGGGATCGAACCCAGGTCTCATGTCACTTGCGTTGAGTTCTTTTTTGAATTCTTTACCACTAACACACCTGGGAAGCTTTGTATTTTAACCACATTTTCTCTTACATTATGTCATTAAGTCAGGGCTTAATGAGGAAGAAAAGATTAGGATAATTTATATTAGATATGAGATTAAAATGCAAACAAAGACATTGACAAAATAAACCCAATCAAACCAAATTGTCCTTACATATTACATGATTGTGATTACTAGCTAAAATTTGTGGAACTTCTGAGTCAGATGCCATATATTGTTAAACAATGTCTTATTTGTTTACTTATTGAGGGTATTTTCCACCTAATTAACAACCCCATTATATCTTTCCCTTGTTGCCTGTGACTTGCTAATGCAGTAACATAGGTTCCAGGTTCTGTTCTATAGCAGTCTTTACTAAACAACATTCACGAAATACTTACCCAGAATAAGCATCTTACTCTACCTTCTCTCTTCGTCCCTTGACAACAGATATTGGACATTTGTCATTAACTATGGCATGTGTCTCCCAGCGTTTTCTTAAGACTTAAGTTTCAGGGAGCCAGAAATAAAACACTGTAAAAGGCCCACATCCTGCTTCTTGTCTAAAAAAACCTCTAAATCGTCAGAGCATGGCATATGCATTCCAATTTTATAATTGGTATGAAAAAGCATTTGGTAATTAACTTTAAAATTATACATACTCTGAGGTTATTCCTAAAGACCTTATACCTAAATGTGCTATCTTGTAAATAACAGGATACGGTAATATGATTCACAAAATCATTAACTAATTTTTATCTCTCCCCAAGTGTTTTTTACTTTCCCCACTACTTCCTAAAACAGATTTTTTTCCTATTCAGTTCTTTGACTCTATTTTTGGTTTAGCATAATGAATAACTTTTATTTTTAGCAACCTTCAATCAGTATGAATTTGCTAGAACAGCCTGTGTCTTTTGTGTCTGTTATTTCTCACTGAGGGCAAATGAATCTACCTTACCCTTGGACCCTGTCCGGCAAGTTTGCCTTCCCTTTCCCATCCCCAAGACAAATTAAGAATGCTGAAACCTTTCACTCATAACAAAACAGTGATAAAGCAGGTAACAAGACCTCACATTAATCAGCTCTTTCAAAGAAGAGGCCCCAACCTGTAGCCTTTGTCTAATCTGCTGGTAGGTGGGTTTTTTTCAGGCTCCTTTTAGGGTCCTAACATTCTTTAGTCCGGCAGCACATTCTCCTTGGAAATGTTTCACTTTTCAGACAGCCTCTGTGTTGATCAAAAACCCCAAAGAGCCACTACAGAAATCTGAACTTCTAATGATGTTCTTTTATACTTTCTTACAATGGACAATGGTTCTCTCAATACTAATGGCACTGGTGCACAAAGAGAGGCAAGAATGTGCAGAGATGGGGGTGGAGGGAGAGTAGCCACTATCACAGGATGGGCGGTATCACCTCGGTGGAAAAAAAATCCTGTTTTCTGTAGCCAAATTGTTGCTGTCTTTTGTTGAAAATATTTGAGGCCCCTGCAAACCAATGCTGAGATGAGAAAAGATAAGAGTAGATGAACAGTTTTCTCCCAGGAAGAAATATTACCATCAGTTGAATAGAAATAAATGCGTCTTCTTGTGCTTTTCCAATCCTTTTCATAATAGAAAACTCACTAATAATTCTTCCCTTAAGTTTCTTGCATCCAGTGCTAGATCTTTTTCTAGGCTCAGTGAAGCAAGCGGCCTTCCTGTGTATTATACAATTATGTTGAGTCAAGTGCGCCCTCTAGTGATCAATGGAAATATCACCAGACTGGTATAAGTCACCAGATTTCTGAAATCAGAAAGGAATGATATTTTGGTTTATTTACAAGAGTGTTTTACAAAATTACATAGGAAAATTGTAAAAATATGTGTATTATATTTCATAGAAACAGAGTTAACTGTATATCAGTTTTTATGGTTTTAACCTTTTGCCTGAAGTTTGCTGTTAATTCTTCCAAACATTTTAGAACTTATCTTTTTGATTAATTTCTAGACTGAACTAATAAACTTCACTAAAACTAATGAAAAGTTAAAACTGGCAGGGTCCTCAGAGGTTATTTAGTACAATGCTTTCATTTGTTGAGGAGGAGACTAAAGTCCAGAGTAATTCCTGAATGCTTCTCTAATCACCTGTATTATCACTGAAACAACTTTAAATGATTTCTGGCTACTTTGGTAAGATAATGTATGAAATAATGCTTTGAAACCTGAGAGGAATTAAGCAAATATTATTGAGAGATATTTGCATTTTCTATCCCTTTGAAGGACCAGCTCTCCATAAATGATAAAACTTTGCACAAATCAATGACATCTCCCTCAACTGGAACCACCAAGACTTTTAGGGATATGATCTCACATAGATGTTTTATGTAAATGTCATGATCTCATTGGAGAAAGCAATGGCACCCCACTCCAGTACTCTTGCCTGGAAAATCCCATGGACAGAGGAGCCTGGTAGGCTGCAGTCCATGGGGTCGCGAAGAGTCGGACACGACTGAGCGACTTCACTTTTCACTTTCATGCATTGGAGAAGGAAATGGCAACCCACTCCAGTGTTCTTGCCTGGAGAATCCCAGGGACGGCGGAGCATGGTGGGCTGCCATCTATGGGATCGCAGAGAGTCGAACACGACTGACGCAACTTAGCAGCAGCAGCATGATTTCATAGATTTTAGAATTTCTGTTGGCAATTGCATGTTGAAGTGACTGTAATTTATCTTGGTATTTGAGTCAAGTTGTGCATTATATGACTTCCCTGGTGGCTCAGACGGTAAAGTGTCTGCCTATAATGTGGGAGACCCGGGTTCAATCCCTGGGTCGGGAAGATCCTATGGAGAAGGAAATGGCAACCCACTCCAGTACTCTTGCCTGGAAAATCCTGTGGATGGAGGAGCCTGGTAGGCTACAGTGCATGGGGTCCCAAAGAGTCGGACACAACTGAGTGACTAAACTGTGCATTATTTGTGTGGGTGCATGAAAACCAAAGATAGATGTGTTTTCACTATTGGATTATTCACTATTTAGCAAAAGATACCATTCTGTGACCTGGAGGAGGAAAGGAGCCTGGCGGACTACAGTCCATGGGATCACAAATAGTTGGATACAACTGAGTGACTGAGCACACGTCATTAAGTGAAGGCAGAACCTTTGTGGCACTGCATACACATAAACTCCCTAGAACTTAATCCATGGCTCCATATTCTGACCAAAAAGTGAATTTCATGTCTTTCAAATTAAAGCTAACAATGAAGACTTCAATAAATAATAGCTGAGTTGATTTATTTCATTACAACATTCCTTCAAAATAGTGACTAGCACTGTGTTAAGTGGTAGTGATAGAGTTCAGATTTTTTAAAAAAGCCCCCCTTATCCTTGCTCTTTATGAGCTTTCAACCTTTAATTATTATTGGAAAGGCCTTGAGCTCTGACTTTGAGAACACAAAAATGAGCATGACACCAAGTTTGCACTCAAGAAATTATATGGGAAATAGAAACAAATAAATGAGAATAATGAGATGAGAATTTAAATATAATAATTATAAGATGAGAATAATAATGAGTTGGCACTAAGCAGGCATATAAGGAGGAGATTATTATTTTCTTATGGACTTGAGGAGGCTTTGCAGTGGAGTGATTGTTTGCTTCAGGTCTTGAAACCTGAATAGAATTGAGCAAGTGAAGATGAAGCCAAAGAGGAAAGTATGAACAGACTTCCTTGACCGAACCAGCAGCTCATTAAAGACATAAAATGAAATTTGTTTAGTAATAGTGAGTAAACTCTTGTGTTTGGACCCTGTGTGCTTTTGTGAGCAGAGGATTATGACAGAGAAGTTGTTTGGACCCGGATCATGGGGGAGATTGAGAATAATGAAAGGAGGTTGAGTAGGTATTGGAGAGCCAGCAAAGGTCTTTTCAACATTTTAGTGACATGGTCAGAAATGTGTTTTTGGACAGTACCCTTAAATGGATCAAGTTTGAGGAAATATTATTTATAATTGTGAGGGACCTGGCTGTTGTAATAACTTGGGAGAGAAGTCACAAAGGTCTGAACTTCCCAGTGTGTCTGTGTGTGAAAAAACAGAAAGAAATGACAGTTGATTTCAAAAGGTGGAGAAAGATATACAAATATATGCAAAACCGGATGACATTAACTGAGGAACTGTTCATATAGAGAGAGAAATAAGATAGCTTTTAGCATTTGTTACATACATGTCGGATGGATTGGTAATGGCATTAATAGATGAAACAACAACAAAAAAATCTTATTAGATGGAAAGAATACTAAGTTTTCTTTTGGTCTTACTGAGTTGTGAAGTGGGAGTAAAAAGATAAATTGTGGGAATTTGCCAATATGTTCCTGATTCTTAAAAGAGGTTTAAATTTAGAAGTCATTTGCATAAAGTGATAGTCGAAGCAGTGGAAAGTGATGTTTTACCTTATGGCTTTAAAGTTTTAATTTTAAGAGGACTAAACTTTCTATTTCAGTCAATTTGGAGCTAGAGTTCTTTGGAAACCTCTGATGTCGTACATTCATATGCACTGTATACTTGATAAGAATTTCTTTGGTGGTTAAATTGAAAGGAAATCCTTTAAAATGTTGGGACTTGGGACTCAGCAATTTTTTTTTTTTTCCTAAATGGATAGGAAGGGTCTATTATTTTGGAAGGAATGCTTAAGATCCTGGTACACTGGACTTGTTGCCTATATGGATATTTTTTAAAAAATATTCCTTTGATGTTCTCTGAAGTCATTATTAAGGAATGACAAAATTCAAATCATTTTTAGAAAGTTGAGCTTATGAGCATAATAGAGTTTGAAGGGATGTACAGCAGTCTCCAGTTTTCCAGCTTGTGTTTCATTCTGAGACCATTTCTATGCTTACAAATTTAATCCCTCATAATGTTTTATTATAGTATTTATGGAGCAGGAAAAGGTAAATAGTTAGCATAAAAGCCTCCTGTTTGAACTTAGGAATTTAATATTCAGTGGAAAAAGGAAAAATAAGCCTAACAAGAAGATAATATTTTGTGAAGTGGAAGCTCAGCAACCCACTCTGAATGAATGGAATAAGTCAACATGTGACCAGACAAAATAAAATACATGATGGGATTTTACAAAATTAATAGAAAAATAGGGAAGGGACCAACACATCATCAATCTCAAATGCCCAAAGTAGTGTTGCCTTCCTTTATTTGTCTCCTGTTTAGAAAAGGAAAATCCTTTGTGTTACTGCCCAGTCTCCCCACTGGTGCTGTGAAGGTCAGATGCACTAGGTCAGATACAATGGGAAGGAATTCAAGGAGAGTTCCAACATAGGAGAAAGGAGAGCTGCCCCTGTCTAGTATGCATGAAATGAGAAGAACTAGAATAACAACTGTGAGGAATTATTACAGCTATTTTAAAAATGAAATAAATGAATTTCCTATCAGTGCACTCTGAATACATACCTCAGAAAACAAAAGAAAAATATTCACAAGCAGTGCTTCACATTTTTAAAGAAAGAATATAGACTATATGAAACCAGAAATCAAAGGTGTAGAAAACAGACAAGAGGATAATTTGTGAGAGAGAGAGAAATAAATTGAATGCAAAACCACAGAGTTTTGGAATTAATTAAAAATATTGAAGTAGTGCACTACTCATTCAGGAGTTAAAAAAACCAGAAAACTATTCCAGGATATAATTTTATTTTATTTTATTTTATTTTTTTTTTATTTCCTGCTAACTTTATTTATTTATTTATTTTTTAATTTTTTTTATTAGTTGGAGGCTAATTACTTCACAACATTTCAGTGGGTTTTGTCATACATTGATATGAATCAGCCATAGATTTACACTTATTCCCCATCCCGATCCCCCCTCCCACCTCCCTCTCCACCCGTTCCTCTGGGTCTTCCCAGTGTACCAGGCCCGAGCACTTGTCTCATGCATCCCACCTGGGCTGGTGATCTGTTTCACCATAGATAGTATACATGCTGTTCTTTTGAAACATCCCACCCTCACCTTCTCCCACAGAGTTCAAAAGTCTGTTCTGTATTTCTGTGTCTCTTTTTCTGTTTTGCATATAGGGTTATCGTTACCATCTTTCTAAATTCCATATATATGTGTTAGTATGCTGTAATGTTCTTTATCTTTCTGGCTTACTTCACTCTGTATAAGGGGCTCCAGTTTCATCCATCTCATTAGGACTGGTTCAAATGAATTCTTTTTAACGGCTGAGTAATATTCCATGGTGTATATGTACCACAGCTTCCTTATCCATTCATCTGCTGATGGGCATCTAGGTTGCTTCCATGTCCTGGCTATTATAAACAGTGCTGCGATGAACATTGGGGTGCACGTGTCTCTTTCAGATCTGGTTTCCTCAGTGTGTATGCCCAGAAGTGGGATTGCTGGGTCATATGGCACTAGACCAAAGAATTTCACAATTTGTATGGAAATACAAAAAATTCAACAGCACATTAAAAGGGTCATATGCAATGATCAGGTGTGATATAACACTAGGATTAAAGGATAGTTCAACCTATGCAGATCAATTAATGTGATATACCACAGTAAAAACAAATAGAAAAATCCAAATCAGAAAGGAAGAAGTAAAATTGTCTCTACTGATGACATGATCTTTATGTAGGAAACCCTGGGGAATTCCCTGGCCGTCCAGTGGTTTGGACTCCGTGCTTTCACTGCCAAGGGTATGGGTTTGATCTCTGGTTGGGGAATTAAGATTCTGCAAGTTGCTTGGCATGGCCAAAAATAAAAAATAAAATCTTAAAGACTCCACTGAAATACTGTTAAAACTACTAAATTCAATAAAGTTTCAGGATGCAAAATCAGCATGCAAAAATCAGTTGCATTTATGTGCTAACAATGAGCCATCTGAAAAAGAAATAAAGAACACAGTCCCATTTACAATAGCATAAAAATACTCAAGAATAAATTTAACCAAGAAGATGAGAGATCTATACACTAAAAAACTGTAAGATCCTAAGACAGAAATAGAAGAAGATGCAAACAAATGGAAAGATATCCTATGTTCATTTATTAGAAGAATTAATATTGTTAAAGTGGCTATACTACCCAAAGCCATCTATAGATTCAGTGCAATCCTTACCAAAATTCTAAAGGCATTTTTCACAAAAATAAAAAAAACAATATAACATAAGTGAAAACTTTAGTGATGTTGTCCTTGGAAAAGATTTCTTAAATACAACACCAAAATCACAATTCATAACAAATAAATAAATAAAGTGGATGTTATCAAAACTGAAACCTTTTACTCTGTTAAGCAAATAAAATTGGCAGAAAATATTGCAAAGCATGATAAAGGACTTGTTTTTACAACATTGAAATGTCTTATATCTTAATAAAGGAAAACAGTCTAATAGAAAATGGGCAAGATATTTGAACAGATATTTTTTCAAAGATGTTACAGAGATGGTAAATAAATAAAAGGATGCCCAGGTTATTAGTTTCTGTGGAAAAGGAAATCAAATCACAATGATATACCTCCACTTAACCCAACTGAATAACTGACATTGAAAAAGACTGATTATATTATAAAATGTTGGGAAAGATGTGAACTTTTGTATATTCTTGGTGGGAATGAAAATGATAAAATCACTTTGGAAAAAATTTGGCATTTAAAAAAAATTTTTTAGCATTTTCTTAAAAAGATTTATGTACAGTTACCAAATGATCCTACCATTCCACTCTTAGATGTTTATTCAAGAATTCTCAAGAATATAGAAGTACAAGTCCACAAAAAGGTTTGGACATGAATATTCATAGTGAATGGGGCCATACTCAGTAGATCTTGCATGACCCCACCCATCAGAACAAGACCCAGTTTTCCCCACAGTCAGTCTCTCCTAACAGGAAGCTCCATAAGCCTCTTATCTTGTCAGACGGCAAACAGGATGAAAATCACAATCACAGAAAACTAACCAATCTGATCACATGGACCACAACCTTGTCTAACTCAATGAAACAATGAACCATTCCATGTAGGGCCACCCAGGACAGACGGGAAATGGTGGAGAGTTCCAACAAAACGGGGTCCACGGGAGAAGGGAATGGCAAACCCCTTTAGTATTCTTGCCTTGAGAACCCCATGAACAGTAGGAAGAGGCAAAAAGATATGACACTGAGAGTTGAACTCCCCAGGTCAGTAGGTGCCCAATATACTACTAGAGAAGAGTTGAGAAATAACTCCAGAAAGAATGAAGAGATACAGCCAAAGCAAAAACTATGCCCTATTGTGGGTGTGGCTGGTGATGGAAATCAAGTCTGATGCTGTAAAGAGCAATATTGCATAGGAACATGAAATGTTAAGTCTGTTAATCAAGGCAAATTGGATCTGGTCAAGCAGGAGATGGCAAGAGTGAATAGTGACATTTTAGGAATCAATGAACTAAGATGGATTGGAATGGGCGAATTTAATTCTGATGACCATTATATCTACTACTGTGGGCAAGAATCCCTTAGAAGAAATGGAGTAGCCCTCATAGTCAACAAAAGAGTCTGAAATGCAGTACTTGTGTGCAGTCTCCAAAATGACAGAATGATCTCTGTTCGTTTCCAAGGCAAACCATTCAATATCACAGTAATCCAAGTCTATGTCCCAACCAGTAATGCTGAAAAAGCTGAAGTTGAACAATGCTATGAAGACCTACAAGACCTTCTAGAACTAAAACCCAAAAAAGATGTCCTTTTCATTATAGGGGACTGGAATGCAAAAGTAGGAAGTCAAGAAACACCTGGAGTAACAAGCAAATTTGGCCTGGGAGTACAGAATGAAGCAGGGCAAAGGCTAACAGAGTTTTACCAAGAGAACGCACTGGTCATAGCAAACACCCTCTTCCAACAACACAAGAGAAGACTCTACACATGGACATCATCAGATGGTCAACACCGAAATCAGATTGATTATATTCTTTGCAGTCAAAGATGGAGAAGCTGTATACAGTCAGCTAAAACAAGACCAGGAGCTGACTGTGGCTCAGATCATGAACTCTTTATTGTCAAATTCAGACTTAAATTGAAGAAAATAGGGAAAACCACTAGATCATTCAGGTGTGACTTAAATTAAATCCCTTACAATTATACAGTGGAAGTGAGAAATGGATTCAAGGGATTAGATCTGATAGACAGAGTGCCTGAAGAAAGAACTGTGGACGGAGTTTGGTGACATTGTACAGGAGGAAGTAATCAAGATCATCCCCAAGAAAAAGAAGTGCGAAAAGGCAAAATGGTTGTCAGAGGGGGCCTTATAAATAGCTGAGAGAAAAAGAGAAGCTAAAGGCAAAGGAGAAAATGAAAGATATGCCCCTATGAATACAGAATTCCAAAGAATAGCAAGGAGAGATGAGAAAGCCTTTCTCAGTGATCAGTCAAAAAATAGAGGAAAACAACAGAAAGAGAAAGACTAGAGATCTCTTCAAGAAAATTGGAGATACCAAGAGAACATTTCATGCAAAGATGGACACAATAAAGGACAGAAATGGTATAGACCTAACAGAAGCAGAAGATATTAAGAAGAGGTGGCAAGAATACACAGAAGAACTATACAAAAGAGATCTGTCTGGCCCAGATAACCACAATGGTGTGATCACTCACCCAGAGTCAGACATCCTGGAATGCGAAGTCAAGTGGGCCATAGGAAGCATCACTATGAACAAAGCTAGTGGAAGTGATGGAATTCCAGATGAGCTATTTTAAATCCTAAATGATGATGCTGTGAAAGTGCTGCACTCAATATGCCAACAAGTTTGGAAAACTCAGCAGTGGCCACAAGACTGGAAAAGGTCAGTTTTCATTCCAATCCCAAAGAAAGGCAATGCCAAAGAATGTTCAAATTACCATACAATTGCACTCATCTCACTAGCTTGCAGAGTAATGTTCAAAATTCTCCAAGCCAGGCTTCAACAGTACGTGAACTGAGAACTTCCAGATGTTCAAACTGGATTTAGAAAAGGCAGAGGAACCAGAGATAAAATTGCCAACATCTGTGGATCATCGAAAAAGCAAGAGAATATCAGAAAAACATCTACTACTGCTTTATTGATTATGCCAAAGCCTTTGACTCTGTGGATCAGAACAAACTGTGGAAAACTCTTCAAGAGATGGGAATATCAGACCACCTTACCTGCCTCCTGAGAAATCTGTATGCAGGTCAAGAAGCAACTGTTAGAACTGTACATGGAACAACAGACTGGTTCCAAATTGGGAAAGAAATATGTCAAGGCTGTATATTGTCACCCTGCTTATTTAACTTATATGCAGAGTACATCAAGCTAGCTGGATGGCTGGGAGAAATATCAATAATATCAATAATCAAAATATCATCAAGATTGCTGGGAGAAATATCAATAACCTCAGATATGCAGATGACACTATCTTATGGCAGAAAGCAAAGGAGAACTAAAGAGCCCCTTGATGAACGTGAAAGAGGAGAGTGAAAAAGCTGACTTAAAACTCAACGTTCAAAAAACAAAGATCATGAGAGCCAGTCCCATTACTTCATGGTGAATATAAGGGGAAATAGTGGAAACAGTGACAGATTTTATTTTCTTGGGCTCCAAAATCACTGCATATGGTGACTGCAGCCATGAAATTAAGACACTTGCTCCTTGGAAGAAAAGTTATAACCAACCTAGACAGCATGTTAAAAAGCTGAGGCGTTACTTTGCCGACAAAGTTCCATCTAGTCAAGGCTATGGTTTTTCCAGTGGCCATGTATGGATATGAGAGTTGGACTATAAAGAAAGCTGAGCACTGAAGCATTGATGCTTTTGAATTGTGGTGTTGGAGAAGACTCTTGAGAATCCGTTGGAATGCATGGAGATCCAACCAGTCCATCCTAAAGAAAATCAATCCTAATATTCATTGGAAGGACTGTTACTAAAGCTGAAATGCCAATTCTTTGGCCAGTAATGTGAAGAACTGACTCATTGGAAAATACCCCGATGCTGGGAAAGATTGAACGGAGAAGGGGACGACAGAGGATGAGATCTTTGGATGGCATCACTGACTCAATGGACATGAGTTTGAGCAAGCTCTGGTAGTTGGTGATGGACAGGGAGGCCTGGCGTGTGCAGTCCATGGGTCAAAAGAGTGGACACAACTGAGCGACTGAACTGAAGTGATTCCTAATGGCTGTATTTGTGGTAGTTAAAAACCAGAAACAACCAATATTCTATTAACTATTAAATGGATAGAAATTAAAATTATAATCTTTCAGTAAAAAGGAATGCATTATTGATTTATGTAGCAATATGAATGGATCTCAAAATGATTATGTTAGTGAATGAAAAAAGGCAAATAGAGCACATAGTGTGTAATCCATTTATATAATGCAGACCTGTCTATCATGATAGAAAGCAGATTAGTTGCCTGAGGATGGGGCAGAGCTCGACAAATTTTAACTGCTATTGTTAGCCTCTCAACCCCGCGAATGATGAAGGAATGAAGCAGAGGAGGGGGTATGCTGAGTTTAAATTGAAAAAGACTGAGA
Source organism: Cervus canadensis (assembly GCF_019320065.1). NCBI lineage: Eukaryota > Metazoa > Chordata > Mammalia > Artiodactyla > Cervidae > Cervus > Cervus canadensis. The sequence continues at coordinate 18,863,216 of NC_057416.1, forward strand.
GGGGCTTCCCCAGTGGTCCAGGGGTAAAGACTCCATGCTCTCAATGCAGAGGGCACAGCTGTGATCTCTGGTCAGGGAGCTAAGATCCTGTATGCCTTGTGGCATGGCAAAAAAACAAAGTAGATAAGCAGCGAGGATTTCCTGTGTAGCACATGGAACTATATTTTAAAAAAGGACTGAGAAAACCTTGGTTATTTGTTTTGAATGATCAATTTTCTGTTGTTACAGGGAATAGGATGTTGAAATTAAGGTTGAGCTGTAGAAAAATAAGAAGTTTTATTTTTTTGCAACCCAGAGTGTCTTTGAAGCATCCTATCCTTTACGCACCCAAGCATTACACCCAGCCCCACCCTTCACCCCCACGCACTTCATCTTTATAAGTCTTATTTTGCTTTTCCCTATGTCTGATTGGTTACTATTTCATAGTGCTATTTTTCAAATGGTGATTTCTAAATCTGCCAAAAGTCAGCAATAAGACTAAAAGCAAGACTAAAAGCAAGATCACTAAGGAACTCTAATATGCATTTCATGTGCCCTTTTCTGCTTTCAGTTCAGTTCAGTTCAGTTCAGTCACTCAGTCGTGTCTGACTCTTTGCGACCAAATGAACTGCAGCATGCCAGGCCTCCCTGTCCATCACCAACTTCTGGAGTCCACCCAAACCCATGTCCATTGAGTCGGTGATGCCATCCAACCATCTCATCCTCTGTCGTTCCCTTCTCCTCCTGCCCTCAATCTGTCCCAGCATCAGGGTCTTTTCCAATGAGTCAGCTCTTCACATCAGGTGGCCAAAGTACTGGAATTTCAGCTTCAACATCAGTCCTTCCAATGAACATCCAGGACTGATCTCCTTTAGGATGGACTGATTGGATCTCCTTGCAGTCCAAGGGACTCTCAAGAGTCTTCTCCAATACCACAGTTCAAAAGCATCAATTCTTCGGCGCTCAGCTTTCTTTGTAGTCCAACTCTCACATCCATACATGACTATAGGAAAAACCATAGCTTTGACTAGACAGACTTTTGTCAGCAAAGTAATATCTCTGCTTTTTAATATGCTATCTAGTTTGGTCATAACTTTCCTTCCAAGGAGCAAGCGTCTTTTAATTTCATGGCTGCAATCACCATCTCCGTCTGCCTAACTCACTGGGTTCAGTGAATTTCTCCAAAAGCAACTGTTGATGCCTATTGAGTGATGGGCTCAAAGTGCATATGATTTGTTGCACGGCTCCTCTGTCTGTGGGATTTCCCAGGCAAGAATACTGGAGTGGGTTGCCATTTCCTTCTCCAAGAATTTTAATTAACTCATAATAAAAGCCATGCAATTTGAAGACTATTATATATGGTTATAATAATCCTATATTGCCTTTGAAAATGACCTGATTGTCATGCTTTTTGTCTTCTGACCCTGGAAAATGGCCAACCCACAGGGCCACTGGGGGATGAATACCCCGCACTCTGACGGCCTGGCCGCCGTGGTGATTCGTATGGTGTTGAGGATTATGATACAGTGTCCCTGTTAAATTTTTTCCATACTTCTAGAAGTTTGCCTTCTTTCACTTTCTTCTATTAGCTACATTTACTTTAAAATGTATCATTGGTGACTGTGAACTTTCCCACTCTTCTTGAAATATTGGGGAATTCTTTTCAAGTTTTGGTGGGCTTCAAATGTAAATAAGAGCTAATTATTGGCATTTTATTTTATAGCTCTTGGTATATATCACGGATGACATCACTGACTCGATGGACATGAGTTTGAACAAGTTCCAGGAGCTGGTGATGGACAGGGAAGCCTGGTGTGCTGCAGTCCATGGAGTTGTACACAATTGGACACGACTGAGCGACTGAACTGAACTGATTTATCATGGTATTTTATTGTGTAAAATCCCTAATGAGACTGTAGAAACCCAATTTTTGAATTATCCACTAGAGGGCGGCCTTGTTCTTCCATTAAATGTGGCTTTTTCTTCCTTTTTTTAAAATCAAATTTACATTTTCTCTCCCTGTGAAAAGTTGAATCCCTCAGTCCTGGTATTAAGAACTCTGCTTAAAGTCATGGTTGTAGCTTGGCTCTTGTGAGGTTGACAGTGCAGAAGTCAGTCAAGGAGAAAAGATACGTGTCGATCTGTGAACAGGCTTTAGTTTCCTTCCTTCTTTACCTTCTTTCCTGGGCTACTGAGGCAACAGTCTCACACAAAACATTGTTTTTCACAAAATGTCACACCACTCTAAAGACTAAATCTAAGAACTATCCTCTGTCTCTTTACAGAGATGACTGGCTGAAGGACCTTCCCAAATCACAAACATGCTTATTAGTCTTCAGCCTTTCACCACTTTGATGGAACTCTTCACAGTAAATGTAACAGAGTTATGAACGTTTCTGACATTTTCAAGCAACTTTACAAAAACAGGAAGCTAACTTTTCAAAGCCCATTTGTATTCAAATTTTTTAATGGTTCCAAGTAACCAACATTTAATTTCATCAAATTATATCACTTTTGTAATACATACATAGAGTGGAAATAGTGACAGATCTTGAGCTCAAGAATCACTGTGGACAGTGACTGCAGCCACGAAATTAAAAGACACTTGCTCCTTGAAAGAAAAGCCATGACAAACTAGACAGCGTGTTAAAAAAGCAGAGATATCACTTTGCCAACAAAGGTCCGTATAGTCAAACTATGGTTTTTCCAGAGTCGTGTATGGATGTGAGACTTGGACTATAAAGAAGGCTGAGTGCTGAAGAATTGATGCTTTTTTTTTTTCATTTATTTTTATTAGTTGGAGGCTAATTACTTTACAATACTGTAGTGGTTTTTGTCATACATTGACATGAATCAGCCATGGATTTACATGTGTTCCCCATCCCAATCCCCCCTCCCGCCTCCCTCCCCATCCCATCTCTCTGGGTCTTCCCAGTGCACCAGCCCTGAGCACTTGTCTCATGCATCCAACCTGGGCTGGTTGATGCTTTTGAATTGATGCTGGGGAAGACTCTTGAGAGTCCCTTAGACTGCATTTGAGATCAAATCAGTCAATCCTAAAGGAAATTAACCCTGAGTATTCATTGGAAGGACTGATGCTGAAGCTCCAATACTTTGTCCACCTGATGCAAAGAGCCAACTCATTGGAAAAGACCCTGATGCTAAGAAAGACTGAAGGCAGGAGGAGAAGGGGGCAATAGATGGTGAGATGTTTGGACAGCATCACTGACTCAATAGACATGAGTTTGAGCAAAGTCCAGAAGATAGAGAAGGACAGGGAAGCCTGGCATGCTGCAGTCCATGGGGTTGCAGTTGGATGCAACTTAGCAACTGAACAATGAACAATATATAGAGTAGAAAATGATAGTGCATAGTAGAAAATGATAAAAATTGGCAGAGGTTTAAAGTACACTTGGCTTAAGAAATCAAGGCTGGTTCAAAGCACAATGATAGTTATCTGACACTCAGTAAATTTGAAGTTAGGTGAAATGATGCTGCACCTACTTTGCAATACCGTTTGGCAGTTTCTAGAAATGTTAAACATAAATAAATATTTGACCCAACAATTTCATTCCTAATTATCTCCTTAAGAGAAATGAAGTCATATATCCACATAAAGATTTGTATGTAAGTGTTCATTGGCAGCATTATTCATGTTAGCCCCCAAGAAGAAGCCATCCATGATGTCTATCAACTCGTGAAGAGATAAACAAAACCTGGTGTATTTGTACAACAGAATATTCTTGAGCAGTGACAAGGAATAGAGTAGTGATGCATGCTACAGTGTGGATGATTCAAAACTACTATATTAGGTGAGAGAAGCCACACATAGAAGATCATATATTGTAGAACTTTATTGAAAGAAAAGTCCACGATAGGTAATTTTTATAGTGACAGTGAGTAGATTAATTTTCTTGGGGAGTTGGAGTGGGAGTAAAGGGTACCTGCAAATAGACGTGAAGTTTCATTTTGGAGTGACTGAAGTGTTTTAAAATTGGATTGTGGTGGTGGTTACACAACTCTGTACACTTGGTAGAAATCATTGAATTGTACACTTAAAATTTATTGTATGTATAAATCTCTTAAAAATTAGTAGAATGAATCTGAAGATGAAGTGTTTTTATGAAAATTTGAAACATTCTTCTAGAGAGAGGAACTCACACTCATTAGATATTCCAGCTACCAGGTCATATCAGCTTCTTGTCTTAGTTTTAGAAAAAAGTAAGAAATTGTGACTTTCATTTCTGTCACCCTGGAAAAAACAGCCAGCGCTCCTGAATCGGAGCATTGGAATTCAAGTCATGGGGCTTGTGTTTGCCTGTGACTTGTGAAACATTACTCTAACTCACATAATCTACCCCCCACTGAACATGATAAGACTCTATCAGGTTTGGTTCTTTCTCTCAAGGAACACGAACACCATGTTGTTTGCATATGTTGAGCAATTTAATGTTATTATTGGAAGTGAGGTGGATATGAAGAAAACAATTTCTTTCCTGGTTAACTTCTGACAGGCTACAAACACTGTTCACCTTTGTCCATGTGCCTATGGGTAACTTCCTTTGCTATTATCTGGCCAGAACATTTTTTTTCTGACATCAGTGGTGGTGAATTTATGGCATGACAGAGGTGTGAAAAGTTACTTTAGACAGAAATCTTAAGGAAAATATATGAAATTGAGAAATATTCACAAATATATTGATTATTTTCACCTATAGAAATGAATCTCTTATTTCTGCCCAAATCCTATTCATCACTGCTACTATTTTGAGTCATTAAAAATACTTCAAATTTCTTTGATAAAATCCATTCAAAACTTCAGATATGGCTGATTCATGTTGATATGGTGGAAAACATCACAATATTATAGAGTAATTATACTCCAGTTAAAAATAAAATAAAACAACAAGAAATGATGACGTGTATGCCTATGTACTGGATTTGTCTTTTTCATCTTGGAAGGTAGATATCACTACTGGTGTCGCTTGGGCAATTTTCCTTGATGATATTACCTTGTGAATGTTTTTTTTTCCTTCCTTCTTTTGGCCATGTTTTCACTGGCTTTAGAAAGAGAAAATGTCAGTGGTTACAGTGATGACCAACAGAACTCTGCTTCTGTCTCTCAGCAACTTTTGTCAACACCTAGAATGTCTCTGATGAGGGGTCAATACCTAACTCTTTTTTATTTTATTTTTGTTGGAGTATAGTTGCTTTACAATGTTGCAATAGTTTCTGCTGTACAGAAAACTGAATCAGCTGTATGGATACACATAGCCCCTCTTTTTTATTTCCCTCCCATTAGGCCACCACAGAGCACAGAGTGGAGTTCCCTGTGCTGTGTGTATATAGTAGGTTCTCATTAGTTATCTAGTTTATATCTAGTAGTGTATACATGTCAGGGCTTCCCTGGTGGCTCAGCGGTAAAGAATCTGCCTGCAATACAAGAGCAGCAGGAGATGCAGGTTCTATCCCTGGGTTGGGAAGATCCTCTGGAAGAGACATGGCAACGCACTCCAGTGTTCTTGCCAGGAGAATCTCATGGACAGAAGAGCCTTGGAGGCTACATCCATAGAGTCGCAAAGAGTGGGACATGCTGCTGCTGCTGCTGCTAAGTCGCTTCACGCGTGTCCGACTCAGTGCGACCCCATAGACGGCAGCCCACCAGGCTCCCCCGTCCCTGGGATTCTCCAGGCAAGAACACTGGAGTGGGTTGCCATTTCCTTCTCCAATGCATGAAAGGGAAAAGGGAAAGTGAAGTCACTCAGTCGTGTCCGACTTTTAACGACTCCATGGACTGCAGCCTACCAGGCTCCTCCGTCCATGGGATTTTCCAGGCAAGAGAAGTGAAGTGGGGTGCCATTGCCTTCTCCAGAGTAGGACATGACTGAGTGACTAAGCACAGCACAGCATAATATATACATGTCAATCCCAACCTCCCAGCTTATCCCACCCGTGTTTCTCCGCTTGGTGTTCATAGTTTGTTCTCTATATCTGTGTCTCCATTTCTGCTTTGCAAGTAGGTTCATCTGTACCATTTTTCTAGATCCCACTTATATGATCTAATATACAATATTTGTGTTTCTCTTTTCTGACTTACTTCAATCTGTATGACAGTCTCTTCTAGGTTCATCCATATCTCTATAAATTCATTCCTTTCTATGGCTAATATTCCATTGTATACATGTATCACATCTTCTTTGTCTTTTTCTTTGTTGATGGACTTTTAAATTGCTTCCATGTCTTGGCTATTGTAAACAGTGCTGCATGAACATTGAGGGCCATGTATCTTTTGGAATTATGGTTTTCTTGGGATGTATGCCTAGAAGTGGGATTGCTTGGTCATATTGTAGTTCTATTTTTGTTTTTTTAAGGAGCCTCCATACTGTTGTCAATAGTGGTTCTACCGATTTATGCTTCTACCAACAGTGTAGATGGATACCCTTTTCTCCACACCCTCTCCAGCGTTTATTGTCTATAGATTTTTTGATGATAATGGCCATTCTGACAGGTGTGAAGTGATACCTCATTGTAGTTTTGATTTGCAATTCTCTAATAATTAGTGATGTTGAATATCTTTTCATGTGCCTCTTGGCCATCTGTATGCTTTCTTTGGAAAAAGTCTGTTTAGGTCTTCCACCCATTTTTAGATTGGGTTGTTTGTTTTTTAATATTGAGCTACATGAGTTGTTTGTATATTTTGGAGATTAATCTCTTGTCAGTTGTTTCAGTTGCAAATATCTTCTCCCATTCTAAGGGTTGTCTTTTTGTCTTGTTTATGGTTTCCTTTGTGTGCAAAAGTTTTTGAGTTTAATTAGGTCCTATTTGTTTATTTTTATTTTCACTACTCTAGGAGAGGTGTCAAAAAAAGATCTTGCTGTGGTTTATGTCAAAGAGAGTTCTGACTGTGTTTTCCTCTAAGAATTTTATAGTGTCTGGCTTTACATTAAGTCTTTAATCCATTTTGAATTTATTTTTGTCTATGGGGTTAGGGAGGGTTCTAATTTTATTCTTTTATATGTAGCTGTCCAGTTTTCCCAGCAGCACTTATTGAAGAGCTTGTCTTTTCTCCATTGTATATTCTTAGTTCAGTTCAGTCTGTTAGTTGTGTCCCACTCTGAGACCCCAGGAACTGCAGCATGCCAGGCCTCCCTGTCCATCATCAACTCTCGGAGTTTACCCAAACTCATGTCCACTGAGTCAGTGACATCATCCAACCATCTCATCCTCTGTCGTCCCCTTCTCCTCCTGCCCTCAATCTTTCCCAGCATCAGGGTCTTTTCCAATGAGTCAGCTCTTCACATCAGGTGACCAAAGTATTGGAGTTTCAGCTTCAACATCAGTCCTTCCAATGAACATCCAGGACTGATCTCCCTTAGGATGGACTGATTGGATCTCCTTGCAGTCCAAGGGACTCTCAAGAGTCTTCTCCAACACCACAGTTCAAAAGCATCAATTCTTTGGCGCTCAGCTCTCTTTATAGTCCAACTCTCACATCCATGCATGACTACTGGAAAAACCATAGCCTTGACTAGACGGACCTTTGTTGGCAAAATAATGTCTTTGCTTTTTAATATGCTATCTAGGTTGGTCATAACTCTCCTTCCAAGGGGTAAGCATCTTTTAATTTCATGGCTGCAATCACCATCTGCAGTGATTTTGGAGCCCCCCAAAATAAAGTCAGCCACTGTTTCTCCATCTATTTGCCATGAAGTGATGGGACTGTATGCCATGTTCTTAGTTTTCTGGATGTTGAGCTTTAAGCCAACTTTTTCACTCTCCTCTTTCACTTTCATCAAGAGGCTTTTTAGTTCTTCTTCACTTTCTGCCATAAGGGTGGTGTCATCTGCATATCTGAGGTTATTGGTATTTCTCCTGGCAATCTTGATTCCAGCTTGTGCTTCCTCCAGCCCAGCGTTTCTCATGATATACTCTGCATATAAGTTAAATATGCAGGGTGACAATATACAGCCTTAATGTACTCCTTGTCCTATTTGGAACCAGTCTGTGGTTCCATGTCCAGTTCTAACTGTTGCTTCCTGACCTGCATGTAGGTTTCTCAAGAGGCAGGTCATGTGGTCTGGTATTTCCATCTCTTTAAGAAGTTTCCACAGTTTATTGTGATCCACACAGTGAAAGGCCTTGGCACAGTCAATAAAGCAGAAATAGATGTTTTTCTGGAACTCTCTTGCTTTTTTGATGATCCAACAGATGTTGGGAATTTGATCTCTGGTTCCTCTGCCTTTTCTAAAACCAGCTTGAACATCTGGAAGTTCATGGTTCACGTATTGCTGAAACCTTGCTTGGAGAATTTTGAGCATTCCTTTACTAGTGTGTGAGATGAGTGCAATTGGCATATTGAGTGCAGCACTTTCATTATAGGGGACTGGAATGTATATTCTTGCCTCCTTGGTAATAGACTAGGTGGCCACAGGTAAAAGCTAACTCTTCAGTGATGGTGTCAAGCTTGGTTCGTCCCTTCTCCAGTGTGGGGAGGATTAAAGTCATGATTTTAACTAATGAAGAGCAGGGAAGTTATCTTTTTCGTCTTTAACATACTCCAGCTCTAGTTGGAAGAAATTTTTATTTGTTGCTGCTGCTGCTGCTAAATTGCTTCAGTCATGTCCGACTCTGTGCGACCCCATAGATGGCAGCCCACCAGGCTCCCCCGTCCCTGGGATTCTCCAGGCAAGAACACTGGAGTGGGTTGCCCTTGCCTTTTCCTTTTATTTGTTACCCCCACTCAGAAGAAGCTCTGCATAAGAATTATGAGTGAGTTTTAAGAAAACTTATTCCTAGTTTCTACCAATCCCAAAGAAAGGCAATGCCAAAGAATGTTCAGCTACTGCACAATCGCACTCGTCTCACATGCTAGCAAAGTAATGCTCAAAATTCTCCAAGGCAGGCTTCAACGGTACGTAAACTATAAACATGCTGATATTCAAGGTGGATTTAGAAAAGGCAGAGGAACCAGAGATCAAATTACCAACATCTGCTGGATCATTGAAAAAGCAAGAGAATACCAGAGAAACATCCACTTCTGCTTTATTGACTACACCAAGGCCTTTGACTGTGTGGGTCACAACAAACTGGAAAACTCTTAGAGATGGGAATATCAGACCACCTTACCTGCTTCCTGAGAAATCTGTATTCAGGTTAAGAAGCAACAGTTCAAACTGGACACAGAACAGACTGGTTCCAAATTGGGAAAGGAGTATATCAAGGCTGCATATTGTCACTCTGCTTATTTAACGTTTATGCAGAGTACATCATGCAAATTGCCAGGCTGGATGAAGCACAAGCAGGAATCAAGATTGCTGGGAGAAATATCAATAACTGCAGATATGCAGATGACACCACCCTTATGGCAGAAAACGTAGAACTAAAGAACCTCTTGATGAAAGTGAAAGAGGAGAGTGCAAAAGTTGGCTTAAAGCTCAACATTCAAAAAACTAAGATCATGGCATCTGGTCCCATCACTTCATTGCAAATAGATGGGGAAACAGTGGAAACAGTGACAAACTTTATTATTTTGGGCTCCAAAATCACTGCAGATGTTGACTACAGTCATGAAATTAAAAGACATTCGCTCCTTGGAAGAAAAGCTATGACCAATCTAGACAGCATATTAAAAAGCAGAGACATTACTTTGCCAATAAAAGTCCATCAAGTCAAAGCTATGGTTTTTCCTGTAGTCATCTATGAATGTGAGAATTGGACTATAAAGAAAGTTGAGTTCCAAAGATCTGACGCTTTTGAACTGTGGTGTTGGAGAAGACTCTTAAGAGTCCCTTGGACTATGAGGAGATCCAACCAGTCCATCCTAAAGGAAATCAGTCCTGATTCATTGGGAGGACTGATGCTGAAGCTGAAACTCCAGTACTTTTGGCCACCTGATGCAAAGAGCTGACTCACTGGAAAAAATCCTAATGGTGGGAAAGGTTGAAGGTAGGAGGAGAAGGGGATGACAGACGATGAGATGCTTGGATGGCGTCACCAAATCGATGGACATGAGTTTGAGCAGGCTCCTGGAGTTGGTGAAGGACAGGGAAGCCTGGCATGTGGCAGGCCATGGGGTCACAAAGAGTTAGACATGACTGAGTGAACTCAATTGAACATATTCTTTTCATGGTTGAGTAGAACATTACAACTTTTTGTTGATGGGTTTATCAAGAAAGTTTTTCTTTAAGCTGACCTTGTCCTAACTATCCCCTTCTCATGGTGACACTAGTTACTATGTGAGTGTTACTATCTATATGCATTCAAAGAATTTGCCTGCCCAGTGTCTCCATCTACAATGCAGTTTCTCAGTCATTGTTGCTTGATGAGATAGATCCTTTTCATCTTTTCTCTGCTGAGCATTTAACTGAATGCTTTCTTCATGAGTTTGTTTTTGATCCTCTTAGTGAGAGACTTTCTCCTCCAGGCCACTCTAGCATTTCATTACTCTTGCATAAATGTAATCTTTTTTTTTTAGGGCTTCCCTAATGGCTCAGTTGGTAAAGAATCTGCCTGCAACGCAGGAGACCCCAGTTCGATTCCAGGGTCAGGAAGATCTGCCGGAAAGGGATAGGCTACCCACTCCAGTATTCTTGGGCTTCCTTTTTTTTAAGCAACCAATATTGGGTAACATGGTTATATTAAGAAATATACATTTTTTCCAAACAGTTCCTTTATTTGAGAGGAAAATTCATATAAAGATTTTAAAATGAAATACCTTTTACTTGTATATTATATGAATTGTCATTGAAAATAATAAAATCACAGAACATCGGAACTATTACAAAAAAAATTTCAGAATTTATTGGTACCCTAATTCTAGAAGCTATTTCATTCTATTTTGATTTATATTTATTTATGTCTCATCTTATCTCCTCTCTAGGGTTGGAGTGTAAGATCCTTGAGAGCAGAAAAAGTACTGACACAAATTTGTAACTTCTGTGAAATACCCAGAAGAGTGACTGACACAAAATAAGAGGTAAAATATTTGTCCTCCCTTCTTTTGGTTTTTCAACTTAAAGGGGCGATGTTTAATTTTACTTTTGAGGCACAGTGATGGTGAATACCACACAGCTATTAGGATTCTGTTTCTTTGCATCTTGGTATCAGAATGCTTTTGCTTCCAAATGAATTAACAAATATGTAATTTTTGTGGGTTTATTGTATAATTTATAATAATATGCAACATGAAGCCAGGGTTATCTGTGGAGGAGATTATCTTTCTGTTTGAAGATCTTTCACTTCTCCATTTGGTTATGTTCTTCGTAACCCTTCCACGACTAAATCTTGCTCCTTCTCATCATAGTACCCACCCCACTGTCTGTAGCATACCCAAGGATCCTGCTGGTGATCTGACTTCATCCTGGTAGCCATTCTATCCTCCAATCAAATCTTTCTACCATTAGCTTAGTAAACATTGATGGTTTTTATGTGCTGGGCTTTGTGTTGGTCCTGGTGCTGGTGTTACAGCAGCCAACCCATTACTGTTTCTGCCTTCAAAACCCATTTTAAAAAATGATCTTCAAAAAGGAATCAGCAGATGTTCAACTGAAATAGAGAAAAATTGAGAATGGCTATTTTACATTTTAGGGAAGTTTTAATTTCTGTTTCTGTGAATGTTTAGATAGGACATCGTATATTAGTTACCAGAACATGTGTTTGATTTATAAGTTATAAAATCCACAGATATTAAGAGTACATGCTCATACTACTGATTGATAGAGGTTTTAGTCAAAAATGTCTTCAGGCTTCTGGTTTAGTGCATTAGTGGTTTATGAGAAATTTTAAGCCCTCTACCCCCACAGTATTTGTTATCTCCTCGCTGCTGCTGCTGCTAAGTCGCTTCAGTTGTGTCCAACTCTGTGCGACTCCATAGACGGCAGCCCACCAGGCTCCACCTTCCCTGGGATTCTCCAGGCAAGAACACTGGAGTGGGTTACCATTTCCTTCTCCAGTGCATGAGAGTGAAAAGTGAAAGTGAAGTCGCTCAGTCGTGTCTTGACTCTTCGTGGCCCCATGGACTGCAGTCTACCAGGCTCCACCATCCATGGGATTTTCCAGGCAAGAGTACTGGAGTGGGTTGCCATTGCCTTCTCCGGTTATCTCCTCTAAGTGTATACCAAAAAAGAGTAACCATAAGTAAAAACAGAGCGCTTAGTCACTAAATTTATCCTACCCTCAAATCACTTTTCTATTTCCTTTCCACCCTAACCCCAAATCCCTTTTATGCTGTTAAGTGCCTTATATGTAGGAAATTTCCGGCACTAGCATAATCTGATGGCTCATAAAGGTTAAAAACTAAGAGCTGCAGTGCCACATGGATGGGGTGGCTGTTGGCGGCACACACAGGAGCATGCTAGCTGGTTCTCAGGGTTGGAAAAAGCTTTCTGTGGATGTAGCATCTACCCTGAAACTAGAATGCTGTGTAGAAATTTGGTAGTAGAGAAATATACAAAGAGACTTTTAGGAAGATACAAGAGCAAAAGGTTACTCTAGGATCAAGGGAGAGTATATAAATTGGGGGGAATACAACCTTTGGCAGAAGCATGGGATGATAAAGGGGTGAGAGGTGGGGCAGGAGAGCCAGATGGGGTCAAACCATGACAAGCCTTTTGGGAGGTTTGTTCATTGTTCAGAAGGCTATGGGGGAGTCATGAATACCTTTTAAGCAAACACGTGACATGGTGAGGAATGTGCTTTAGAAAGAGGAGCCTGATAGTATGATTGCCTGTCCTGCTTTCCAGAATAGATCCAGTGTTTGCTTGTTGTCCTGCTGTCAATATGAATAGTGCCCTCTTTCAATTGTAAAATTTGATTTTGATGGTAAATTATATGGTTTTTTCCAAGAGTGGGCAAAGAAGACTGCGTAGCAGGAAGGTCTTGGTTGCAATTGGTTGCAGTATTCTGAAGGGGAGAGATTATGCCTTGCATTGCTTGTGATAGTGAGGGTAGACAGCAGTAGACGATAAATAGTAGTAGTAGTATTTAAGAGTAGAACGTGTGGTACTTCCCTGGTAGTCCAGTGGCTAAGACTCCACATTCCCATTGCCGGGGCCCAGTTTCAAACCCTGGTCAGGGAACTAGATCCCACATGCTGCAACTAAGAGTTTGCATGCCACAACTAAAAATCCTGCATGCTGCAACTAAGACCCATCACAGCAATATAAATAAATAAAAATTTAAAAAGAGATAGAAACTGCAGAAGGTGGTGGCTGATTGCATGTGGGGAATGAGGAATTGTGACAAGGGCTATAACACCCCAAGTTTCTCCTTTGGCAGCTGGGTAGATGGTGGACCATTTTTGGAGAACATTGGAATAACAGCTGAATTTGGGGAACTGTGGAATTTAAGACGTCTGTAGAGTGTCTAAGAGATCTGGGAGACTTTTTGACCTATGGATTTGAAACTCTCGATAGATTTCTGAGCTGAAGGTAGAAATTTCAGCCGGTCTGTGTAAATACAGCAACTGAAACTACACAAGTGGCTGAGATGACCCCAACTTTATATAGAGAGAAGAGTAAAGGCCTGGGACAGAGCCCTCAGGAACTTCAACACATGATGGGTAGTAAAAGAAGGGTAGTTCACAGAAGAAACTGTGAGAAGGAGGCAGAGAAAGAAATGAGGAGCGTATGATGCCCTGGTACCAGGAAAAGAGTGAGGAGGAAGCTGTCAATGGTGTCAACTGCTGGAGAGACTAGGAGAAAGACTGTAACAAACTGGGGTGGGGGTGGCGGTGGGGGGGCGTTTAACAACAAGGTCACCTTGGCAAGAGGGTCTTAGAGAAAGGATGAGGACATATATAGAGTGTGAAAAAGGAGAGTGGGAAGAAACTCTTTCTAGAGATTTTAACACTTAGAAAAGTGTCTCTGTTAATTGAAAAGAGATGGTAGTAAATGAATTAATTCCTTCTTTTAAGCTAATGTGTCCCATTTCCTAGAAGACACATCAGTTGTTCCACTTAAGATACAGGTTTCCTTGAGACTTCCCTGGTGGCCCAGTGGTCAAGACTCTGCACTTCCACTGCAGGGGGTGGGTGTGATCCTTGGTTGGGAAACTAAGATCCCACATGCCTCATGGCTTGGCTAAAAAGGAAAAAAAATGCCCTACAAAAAAAGATACAAGTTTCCTTTAAAAAACCTGTAAGAAGGTTAAGGGTAAGAATGTCTGGGTCTATAAATGACTGCCAGAAGGATCTTTAATACCTGTGTAAAGAAAGATTTAAGGTCTCTTTAAATGTCATGACATAGTCAATAGTCTACTTTTCCTATAGGGAAGCCTAGAACTTGCTGTGAATTTTGCTTTTCCTTTTTCTTAGATCCTGAAAGCAATCAATTACCTGCTGTCATTTGCCCTGCTCTATTTTTAGTACCTGCTTTCTCAGAATTATCAGTATACATCAAATGCCCTGAACATTAACTGATAGGAAGCCAGATGGAAGAAACAAAATACCTGGGGTGTGATCTCAGATGGGGCCTAAGAGCTGGGGCCCTGAGATCAAATAGACCTGATTCAGCACCAGGCCTCAGTTTCCCTGTCTGTGAACTGTGGGTATCAATAGTAACCTCATGTTGTCATAAGGATTAAGTGATGTACAATGTAGATAATAAAGCACTTAGTTGCCTGGTCCACAGTAAACACCCAAATAAAAGTTCATCAATAGAAAAATTATTGCTTCACTTTTTTTCTAGTACAGTGTCATTTCAAAAAGGCTTTGTGTGTGGAGAAGCTATTTCAAGGTCAGGATTAAAGTCACTATCAGTGTTGTAAGAATAAAATTGATAGTGCATTTATCTACCGTATTCATTTGCCTGCTATATTGAAAAACTAGGAATAATCTTCTTAGTGTCAGTCAGCCCTCTTCTGCTTCTGCCTTCCATTAGCAAAAACTTAACTGTCTTTTCCTACTTCATGTTGTTAATTTGCAATTGCTGATATCCCTGCTTCCTACAGAGGAATTGTGGCCTTTTTGAGTATCACTTAAATATTATTTATATAAGATTTAGCTGAATCTGCCAAAGAGATAGCATGTCACGGAGCCCAAGAGTTCCTAATTGTGTGATGCTGTTTGTAGCATCCTCAGCCAGAGTTGTCAGAGGGTGGGGGTATATCCTCTATCTTAACCATGTTGAAAGATTAGCTCATGGTGCTTTGAAGATTCTTGGATACATTTGCTTCAGGACTATTAACTTGATGAATTTATCAGCCACCAGCAAATGAACAAAGTCACCAGAGTGCAAGAAAAGAGGGAAACATGCTTTCCTCAACTGCTAACCAAGGAGAACTATGAAAGTGAACATGCATGTAGTATATGTTCAGTGTGCAGAAACATGCAAATTTCTGCACTGACTGAAATGTATTCTACACCAGGACTGTGGAAGGATCTGAAGAAATGAAAACATTCGTGCTTTAAGTAGTTCTGGCCTGATTTTAGCACCTCTTGCTAACTTATGAATGACTAGAAACTTAGGTGGAAGGACGAACAATGACTCAAGGGATTTGGGGATATTGCCAAAGTATGAACAAAGTGATAGATGATAGAATCTGGATAATTCATATAGAAAGTGAAGGCAGGATGGGTTTGAAAAGGTTCCAAGAAAGGGGGGGAGACAGTGAACCTAGAAGGTAAAAGATGTGGTATAGTGGGAATTAAATGTATCAAAGTCCGACTAGTTCTAGGTCATCAGAGACAAGATTTGAGCCCCTGGTATTGTCCGTTTGTCCCATTTTTTGCTCATCTGCAGTCTTGCTGTCATAACTGCTGCTTTTGGAGATAATTTGGACCAGAAGTAAGTTAAATTTATAGTATTTAAAAAATGTAGCCGCCTGCTAGCTCACCTTTGGGGGAATGAGTCATTTTCCCTTGTATAGAGAAGAGATGCCAATCTGTCTTCAAACATTTTCATACTCATTTAACTGTTTTCTGATGTACTCTGGGATCATTTGGATTCAGAGAATAGTGTACATGAGTCAGTATTCTGTGATAATATTTTCTAATTTAGATGTTTTACTTTTCTGAATGTAGTTTTCGGAATTACCTAAAGAGAGTGGCTCAGGACCTGCTCTACAAAACTTGTGTATTAAAAAAAATTTTCATTGCATGCTCAATTGCACAGTAATTCTTGAAATTTTTAATGGCTGGAGTTTGTGAGCTGTAGACTGAAAAAATGATCGAAGCGCTATTAGAACTAACCTGACTTCTATTAACAGTCATCATAATGGCCCCCAGCCCTGACTGCTTCTGTTATTCAACTTCAGTCATCCTGAACCCATCACCAAGCTGTCCACAGATTGGTTTATTCTCTTGAAGTTTCACTGATGAATGTTTTCCCCTGTTTGGTGCCTGCCTTTGGAAAGATAGCTGCAAGCAAGGAACACTCATTAACTCAGTTACATGTGGGGGAAGCGCTAAAGAAAGGCAGGCTTTTCTTACTGATGTGAAGTCATTTGGGGATCAATTAAACCTCTAGAGGAGAAAATGATTTTGCAGTGCATATTCTTGCCTAGTAGAGTCTGGCATGAACACAGCCCCTGACTTTTAAAGATACTACTTAAAAAAGAAAAATGCAGTTGGTAGTCATATTTAAATGTGGCCCCAACATGACGCCCAGCAGGTGTTGCTGAAAAACACCTCAAGTGCATCAAAGTTCGAGCAGTTTCCAGCGAGCTCTTCAGAGAGAGTGAACTAAACATTTCCTCCCAGCCAGCAGGAGGGAGAGGGCAGGAAGGAAGAGAGGTGAGAATGTAGATTCTTCTGTGTAGGTGTGTGGATGAGATAATGAAGTTAGTTAATTTGGGCTCTGCTGACTTATTTATCTGTTCCTGGCACTTTTCTCTGTACAAACACAGGAAACCACCTCCTTGGTGAGGTTTTTAACGAAATAATTTACTTGAAAAAATAATAATAAAGAGTTTCCCATGCTGCTTGCATTTCAATGAGAGGCCTTCCTCTGCAGCTGCTGCTGCTGCTAAGTCACTTCAGCCGTGCCCAACTCTGTGTGACCCCATAGATGGCAGCCCACCAGGCTCCCCAGTCCCTGGGATTCTCCAGGCAAGAACACTGGAGTGGGTTGCCATTTCCTTCTCCAGTGTGTGAAAGTGAAAAGTGAAAGTGAAGTTGCTCAGTTGTGTCCAACTCTTAGTGACCCCATGGACCACAGCCTACCAGGCTCCTCCATCCATGGGATTTTCCAGGCAAGAGTCCTGGAGTGGGGTGCCATTGCCTTCTCCATCCTCTGCAGCTTCAGTTCAGTCGCTCAGTCATGTCCGACTCTTTGCGACCCCGTGAATCGCAGCACGCCAGGCCTCCCTGTCCATCACCAACTCCCGGAGTTTACTCAAACTGATACCCATCAAGTCGGTGATGCCATCCAGCCATCTCATCCTCTGTCGTCCCCTTCTCCTCCTGCCCCCAATCCCTCCCAGCATCAGGGTCTTTTCCAATGAGTCAACTCTTCGCATGAGGTGGCCAAAGTATTGGAGTTTCAGCTTCAGCACCAGTCCGTCCAATGAACACCCAGGACTGATCTCCTTTAGGACGGACTGGTTGGATCTCCTTGCAGTCCAAGGGACTCTCAAGAGTCTTCTCCTCTGCAACTTAGGTCTTTGTAATTGATTAGAACCACTGGGATGAAAATGTCCTACCTCTCTTTGGGAAAGCCAGGTAATTCCTTGTGTGGTTTTACAAGCACATCCAAGCAGTTTGGATGGTTTTACTCCTTCACTTAAAATGTGACCCTGATAAGCTTTCAGAAGGTTAACATATATATTATATTTACAAAAGAGAAAAGAAATTTTAACACACTAGAGAAAAATAACATTAGTCTTTTAAAACTGTGACCACTATTCTTTCCCAAAGGTGTTATAATTCGTACTTTAAGACAGATTTATAATTCAGACCTTAAAATGGTTGTCTATTGCCTGTTTGTAGCGCTTAGATTGTGCTGTTCTGTGTGGAGTGTGGGCCTAGTGAAGGGAAGCACTCTATTTGGGGAGCGTTTGCTTAGTGCAGGTAATTTGTGAGTACAAGTGTTAACTGACGTTCTTGACTCCAGAGGGGCTTATGTGTAGGGTTGTATTTTTGAACACTGAATTTATTTGAATATCCAGAAGGGTATTCATTTTTCCGATGATTTGTACCACCCTCTGATGATCTCCACTGTTAAGAAATCCTTCATTATATTTAAATATAATTGTAGAATCACAGGACTCCTCTTTAAGAAGTTATTTCTTGGTGCCCAGGTAGCCCTTTGAGAGCCCACTATAACATTTAAAAACCTAACATTCTTCAGATGCAACACAGCAGATTTCCTTTAGATTACATTGCAGTGTCAAGTAACTTTTACAGCTGAAAACTTTTTTTCTGCCAAAACTAAATTCCTCCCCTTAAATTTTAAGCCTATATATCAGAACCCAGAACCAGGCCCTGTCTACCCACCTTATACAAAGCTATCATTCTCTTTTTCTGCTGCAAGGATGGGATTGAAAAAAAAGCTGTTTGGTTTCACACAGGGGGCCAATTTTTCACCTTGACAAACTTATGAGATTATAGTATTTACTGACATAGTTCCATGACCAAATTCGAGTCATCTGTTTGGAGATTTTACCACTTTTGACTGGAGGGGAAAAGAAAGTTATGTGGAGCTTTCGTTCCAAGGCCATCAAATATCTGGAGAACAAAAACTGTGCGATGATCACTTCACCCAGCAGGCTCTAGAATACTAGCAGATTTCTAGGTGATTAAAATTTCAAAGGACACAGATTTAAATGTAATGGGGCTGTAGATGAAAGTGTTCAGGGTTGTTAGGTTAATTCTTTAGGATCTAGCCCAGACTGGTTGCAGCTAATGTTCAGTAATGGGACAATGCCCTTTATTAGCCTAAAGCTTTTTCTCAATTTCTATTTCCAATGCAAATCTAACTATCACAAACATACTAAACTCTTATGGAGGAGTAGAGCAACAGGAGGGTATAATTGTTACGTGTTAATCCTTGGTTCTGGTATATAGACAGAACCTTGTTGGAGATCAAAAGATATGTAAGATAGTGTTCTTGCCTTTAAAGAATGAATGCTCTAGAAGGAACAAAGGTGAATACGAAAGCATATTTTTCACAATGTGAGAAAATTAAAGATGTAGAAATAGAAGGAAAACAGCAATTCTTAGGGAAAGGCTAGTAAATGCCGTCACAAGTATTGAACAAAGTGCTAAGCAGCAGGACTGGGGAGGGAGCATGCAGAATTGAAGAAGGAAAGATATTATTCGTATTAGAGAGCTAACATTTCACAAAGCAGCGAGAGCTGAGCAAATAACTCTTCAAGTGAGGTGAATGAGGAGACAGAGCCAGATTTTTATAAAAAATATTCCAAGTCTTTCCTTGAATTTATAATGACCAGTTTTATTGCTTCAAGATTTAGGACTACTGCCATATTGAATAAAATGAGAACAAAAACTTTTCAGTATTTCCAGAAAATTGCCTGGAAGGAGAAAAAGAAGCAATAAGTGAAGATGACAAATAAATGAATCAAGGTGGTAACAGGATTTTATTCTATTATTTTAAAGTTAAGGGTGGTTTACAGCCTTTGAATTGCCTGGTTGTCTTAAGAATAAATCATTTAATTTACTCCTCAACTAAAGAAGAAATGAAGATCCAAGCTCCAAATGTGTATTTTTATAGTATGCCTCTTTGAAACTTTTAATTCTTGTATCCTCAGTGAGATGAAAACAGGTAAAGCATGGACACAGGAGGGTAGAGCTGTGCCTTCTCATTAGGAGACTTGCTGGAAGTCCTGTCTCATCTGAGGCTGTTTCCTCATCTATAATATTTATGCAGTTAGTTTCGATAGAAGAAGATATAGTCTAGGGATCCTGGTTGCCGAGGAATAGCTCTGATACAAAGGATAATATAGGCATATGTACCTGCTACTTCTCCCTTGGGACTCTGTCATATCATATTCTGGTGGTTTTCTTACTTTCAGCTCCTGTGTTCTTATCCCTCTGATGGCAAGAGTGAAATGTTAATCGCTCAGAACAAGTCCAACTCTTTGTGACCCCAAGGACTGTAGCCCTCCAGGCTCCTCTGCCCATGTAATTTTCCAGGCAAGAATACTAGAGTGGGTAGCCATTTCCTTCTCCAGGGCATCTTCCCTAACCGGGGATAGAACCTGACTCTCCTGCACTGCAGGCAGTTCTTTATCATCTGAGCCACCAGGGAAGCCCCTGATGCAAGGGAAGAACCATAAAGATGAATGCAAGATGAATATTTCTTTCTTCAGCTGTTAGAGAAGAGTTGGCCTAAGCCATCCAAATCACGGTTCTTTTTTTTCTTGGACTCTGCCACATTCTGGTGGGTCTCCTGAGGGTCTTACCTCCTCCAGAAGGAGGTGGTCCAAGTTTATAGGGGAAGGAAGAGAGGGCCATGAAATCAGCACACACATGTACTCGTAAACAAAAAGATAAACAGTTGTGCTGTCCAAGTAATGTAGGCTAAAGAGGGAGAATACTTGAAGAATGGTAGTCCAGACAGGTCATTTCAGGCAGATGGTCAGCTGGTTGATTTGGTTGGTTGATTTGTGTGTTCACCGAAATCTTAACAGTGGTGTCTTCCACGATTCAAACACTTCTTAGGGACAAGACAAAGACCCTTCATTCATGGGGCTTACATTTTAGGGATGAGAGAAACAATAAGCAAGTAAAACTAGCTGGATAACCTAATTTATTATTATGGTAAGAATTATGAAGAAAATCAAATATGGTGCTGTGATAGTGAACAGAGGGATACCTAGCAAAGTCAGATTGGGTCTTCTTGCGAGGCTTTACCATTCAGTGACTGTAGATTTGGTGACTATAGGGTGCTGGGCATTGGCTCCCATTAATCCCCACCTGTTTCGCACAAAGCCCTTGCCAGCTGACTTCCATTTTTGTGACGCCACCTGAGGGGCTATCCTCCTCATCCCCCACCTGCAGACTGCTTGTGACTGCTGGGTCCAGAGAGATCACATCTTCCTTTTTCTCCTCCTCCTCTTTCTCTGCGTCCTTCTTACAAAAAGGCAAATTTAAGGTCAGGATTTCTGTAATGAAACCATTTTCCTTTGTGTTTTATTAGATTGAAATTTCAAATATTTGCAAAGTAAACATTCATTATATTTATTTAGAGGCATTTTCACCCAACATTTCTATACCTTTCATATTTGTTTTATTTTTAATCAAGCTTGGTTACTAAGTGAAGTAAGGCCCCTATTTCAACTTGATCATTCAGTGTTTTATATTTCAAGGCTTTGAGTTTATTTCAAGATTTTATTTATAAAGAATTTGTCCATTTTTGAACTTATTTATTGTACTATAAGCGGGGATGAACCTATCTCTTCCACATCCCTTATAGTTTAATCTGCTACCTCAAAACAGCCAGATGGGACTATTTATCTTTCCTATTTTTTAATGTATTTCAGCAGGCTAAGGAATATCAGTTGAAGATGCAGAAACATACATCTTATGAGAAAACGGGTTGGCTTAACATCTTCTACTTTGAGTTGGGCACACTGCCCAAAACATTCCCATCAATAAAATTATTCCATAACTTACAATGATTAATGAGAAAAAGGTGCCTCTTTACCTCAGCTAAATTCTGCAAATGGCAGAATAAATAGAAGAGAAGAAATGAAAGTTGTTCATGTTTTTTTCCTGACTGCGATAGTGGTTAGAATAACCAGAAACCAATGGGCCATAGAACGTCCACTTCCTACGTGAAGGTGAAAGATCTTCATGCCATTATCAACTTGAAAACTGCCTATGGGCATATGAACAGCACTCAAGATAGTCTGATATTCAGGGAGAAAATGTATTCCAGCTTTTAGCATTTACTCCATGATCTTCACTCATGATTTTTACAGCAGAAATGTCTTAAGGGATGTAAAATTAACACTACACTTTAAGATTACCTTGAAAAATATTTTGCTCACTTTATCATAAGAAAACATAGTGTTTCAAATTTAAAAAGAGAAACAGAATAGGACCTAAAAATGTCAGATGCAATAGTAAAGCCAAAAAAAAATTTTTTTTTAAATGAGAAGAAAATTATTTTGTCTTGCATTGATTGAAATCCTCTGTATTTTTCCCAATTAGAACAATGCTGTACAGTCTTATGAAATTCTCCCTAATCCACCTATTTTTTCTTAAAAATTTTGTTTCTATTATAGTTTATGGCAAGATATTGAATATAGTTCCTGGTGCTATACAGTAGGACATTCTTGTTTATTTTATATACAGTAGCTTGCATCTGCCAATCCCAAACTACCCCCCCCCCACCTCCCACTTTCCATTTTGGTAACCATAAGTTTGTTCTCTTATGTCTGTGAGTCTGTTTCTCTTTTATAAGTAAGTTTGTTTGTATCAGAGTTTAGATTCCAAATATAAGTGATAGCATATGGTATTTGTTGTCTTTCTGTCTCTGACTTAGTTCACTTAGTATGATAATCTCTAGGTCCATTCATGTTACTGCAAGTGACATTATTTTGCTCTTTTTTATGGCTGAGTCATATTCTACATGTACCATTTCTTTATCTGTTCATCTGTTGATAGACATTTAGGTTGCTTCCATGTCCTGTCTTTGTAAATAGTGCTGCTATAAGCACTGGGGTGCATGTATCTCTTCAAATTGGAGTATTCCCTAGATATGTGCCCAGGAGTAGGATGCTGGATCTTATGGTAGCTCTATTTTTAGTTGTTAAAAGAATTTCCACACTGCTTTCCGTAATGACTGAACCAATTTACATTCCCACCAACAGTATAGGTTCCCTTTTCTCCACACCCTCTCTAGTGTTTCTTAATTCTAGACTTTTTAATGATGGCCATCTGACTGCTGTGAGGTGATGCCTCACTCTAGTTTTGATTTGCATTTTGCTAATAATTTGCGAAGTCACGCATCTTTTCATGTGCTTATTGGCCATCTGTATGTCTTCTTTGGAGAAATGTCTACTCAGTTCTTCTGCCCAGTTTTTTATTGGGTTTTGTTGTTGTTATTGAGTTGTAACCTAATCTATATGTTTAAAATAGGTGACACTTCTGTGGTAATTTGAGACTGAGAGAAGAGATGCTATCTGGAGATCGTCAGGGGATCAGGCACTTTCAGATTCAGGATGTGAGGCAGCACAACCTCTAGATCAGGACAGATGGTGCCTGAACAAGAGTGTCACTGGGAGGAACTGGAGTAGTAGTCATTGAACATAAGAAAAGGGTGAATGAAACAAATAACTCATCTGTTATTTCATATAGTGGTACCTTTTTTGTAGTGTCTTTTTTTGAGAAATGGCATTTTCTAACCCCGTATGTCAAAGTATGCTGATGTGTGTTGTTTCTGCCTCCTGAGCTTGTCTAGAACAATCAGGCAGGCACAAAGTCTTTTATTTTCTTTTTGCCATCTAATCTATTTTTTATTATTCACAGATTGTTTGACCAGACAGTGAACCTCTGATGGGCAGGTATATGATTACCAAACATTATGTTGTAGCTACCATAGCATTGGTTTGCTGCTGTGATAATCACTGTATTGAAAGGGTACAGATTATGACCAAGGACGAGTTGTTGAATGACTTAGAAATGACTCACTCTGAGGTTCTACAAATTTCAATTCATGAACTGCTGGTTTTAAATTTGAATTTTGATTTTTTTCTTGTGGGTGTTTTAAGTGCATTTCTCATACTCATGGACAATAATTAACCCTTGCCAGGCAAAGGTGGAAAATTCTGTAAGCCCAACAGACTGAGCTCTCTGAACTTACTTTAACATCCAGCTGGAGAAAGTCAGGATTCAGTAGAGAAACATCTGGGCTGCTAAAGGGATTAGCACCAGGGGGTTTCTTCCTAAGGACTAAAATGCTGCTTGCTCTAAAGATGTCTGTTATACCAGGGTTAAGAGTAATAGAAAAATATGCGTAAGGAGTCAATTCTGGGCAGACAGAATCTTATTTATTCTACTGGGACATGAAGTTCTTGGGAATTACTGTGTGAAACATGACAAGTATTTTCTCCATTGTGCCCCATTATAACTATATATGAAGGAAAGAATTGCATATTCCTTCAAGGATATTAGGTTCCAGATAGAGATGTGCCTACCATCTAGCTTCCCTGGTGGCTCAGTGGTAAAGAATTCCCCTGCCAAACAAGACATGGGTTCAATCCCTGAGTCAGGAAGATCCCCCTGGAGAAGGAAATGGCAACCCACTCAGTATTCTTACCTGGGAAATCCCATGGACAGAGGAGCCTGGCGGGCTCCAGTCCACGGGGTCACAAAAGAATCAGGCAGGACTTAGCAATTAAACAAGAGCAATGACCATCTCACTATCCGGAGCATGCTGCTAAGCACATGAGAATATAGTAATAGGTTAACATAAAAGGAAGTTTCCATTTTTTTCTTTTCCCTCCATTTTCTGGTTTGCTGGTATAATAGGGTCGGAGTATTTAAACAGGCAAATTTGGCCTTGGAGTACGGAATGAAGCAGGGCAAAGGCTTCATTGCCAAGAGAACGCACTGGTCATAGCAAACACCCTCTTCCAACAACACAAGAGAAGACTCTACACATGGACATCACCAGATGGTCAACACCGAAATCGGATTGATTATACTCTTTGCAGTCAAAGATGGAGAAGCTCTATACAGTCAGCAAAAACAAGACCAGGAGCTGACTGCGGCTCAGATCATGAACTCCTTATTGGCAATTTCAGACTTAAACTGAAGAAAGTAGGGATAACCACTAGACCATTCAGGTATGACCTAAATCAAATCCCTTATGAATATACAGGGGAAGTGAGAAATAGATTTAAGGGACTAGATCTGATAGACAGAGAGCCTGATGAACTATGGACGGAGGTTCGTGACATTGTACAGGAGACAGGGATCAAGACCATCCCCATGGAAAAGAAATGCAAAAGGCAAAATGGTTGTCTGAGGAGGCCTTACAAATAGCTGTGAAACGAAGAGAAGCTAAAAGCAAAGGAGAAAAGGAAAGATATTCCCATTTGAATGCAGAGTTCCAAAGAATAGCCAGGAGAGATAAGAAAGCCTTCCTCAGTGATCAATGCAAAGAAATAGAGGAAAACAACAGAATGGGAAAGACTAGAGATCTCTTCAAGAAAATTAGAGATACCAAGGGAACACTTTATGCAAAAAAGGGCTTAATAAAGGACAGAAATGGTATGGACCTAACAGAAGCAGAACATATTAAGAAGAGGTGGCAAGAATACACAGAAGAACTGTACAAAAAAGATCTTCACGACACAGATAATCACAATGGTGTGTGATCACTGACCTAGAGCCAGACATCCTGGAATGTGAAGTCAAGTGGGCCTTAGAAAGCATCACTATGAACAAAGCTAGTGGAGGTGATGGAATTCCAGTTGAGCTATTTCAAATCCTGAAAGATGATGCTGTGAAAGTGCTGCACTCAATATGCCAGCAAATTTGGAAAACTCGGCAGTGGCCACAGGACTGGAAAAGGTCAGTTTTCATTCCAATCCCTAAGAAAGGCAATCCCAAAGAATGCTCAAACTACCGCACAATTGCACTTATCTCACACACTAGTAAAGTAATGCTCAAAATTCTCCAAGCAAGGCTTCAGCAATACATGAACTGAGAACTTCCAGATGTTCGAGCTGGTTTTAGAAAAGGGAGAGGAACCAGAGATCAAATTGCAAATATCCGCTGGATCATCGAAAAAGCAAGAGAGTTCCAGAAAAACATCTATTTCTGTTTTATTGACTATGCCAAAGCCTTCGACTGTGTGGATCACAATAAACTGTGAAAAATTCTGAAAGAGATGGGCATACCAGACCACCTGACCTGCCTCTTGAGAAACCTGTATGCAGGTCAGGAAGCAACACTTAGAACTGGACATGAAACAACAGACTGGTTCCAAATAGGACAAGGAGTACGTCAAGGCTGTATATTGTCACCCTGCTTATTTAACTTATATGCAGAGTACGTCATGAGAAACGCTGGGCTGGAAGAAGCCCAAGCTGGAATCAAGATTGCCAGGAGAAATATCAATAACTTCAGATATGCAGATAACACCACCCTATGGTAGAAAGTGAAGAGGAACTAAAAAGTCTTTTGATGAAAGTGAAAGAGGAGAGTGAGAAAGTTGGCTTAAAGCTCAACATTAAGAAAACTAAGATCATGGCATCTGATCCCATCACCTCATGGGAAATAGATGGGTAGACAGTGGAAACAGTGTCAGAGTTTATTTTTTGGGGCTCCAAAATCACTGCAGATGGTGACTGCAGCCATGAAATTAAAAGCCGCTTACTCCTTGGAAGGAAAGTTATGACCAACCTAGATAGCATATTAAAAAGCAGAGATATTACTTTGCCAACAAAGGTCTGTCTGGTCAAGGCTATGGTTTTTCCAGTGGTCATGTATGGATGTGAGAGTTGGACTGTGAAGAAAGCTCTGCGCCGAAGAATTGATGCTTTTGAACTGTGGTGTTGGAGAAGACTCTTGAGAGTCCCTTGGACTGCAAGGAGATCCAACCAGTCCATCCTAAAGGAGATCAGTCCTGGGTGTTCATTGGAAGGACTGATGCTGAAGCTGAAACTCCAGTACTTTGGCCACCTCATGCAAAGAGTTGACTCATTGGAAAAGACCCTGATGCTGGGAGGGATTGGGGGCAGGAGGAGAAGGGGATGACAGAGGATGAGATGGTTGGATGGCATCACCGACTTGATGGGCATGAGTTTGAGTAAACTCCGGGAGTTTGTGATGGACAGGGAGGCCTGGCGTGCTGGGATTCATGGGTTCGCAAAGAGTCAGACACGACTGAGCGACTGAACTGAACTGAACTTAACTGAGTTTAGTCAATGCTGTTTGACAGAACTTTCTCTGATAATGGTAATGTTCCATATTCTCACTGTTCAATATGGTAGCTACTCCCCATATGTGGCTGTTATGAAGTTGAAATATGGCTCATGTTGCTAGTAAATGAATTTGAAGTTTTATTTAATTTTAGCTAATTTAAACTTAAATAGCTGCACATTGCTAATGGCTACCACATTGACAGGGCAATCTAATAAATGGAATGAAATCATAAATAATGCATTCATTTATCTTCACTGACCGGAATTCTTAGATGCTACAATTAGAACTATTAAAATGTCACATAGTGTTGTCAGTTCAGAAAAATGAATTTACTTTGATCTTTACTTTTTAAACCAAGGGAGGAACATATATTTTCAGACAGGCTAAGCAGTTCAGTGAATATGCTTTCATAAATCACATTGCTTCTCCTGTTGTGTATAGGAAATTGATCTCTGTATCGTGTAAAGGGAAGTATCTGCACTGGAGAAGACACATCACGACACACTAGTGATTGAACATGAATTGTCTGGACGTTGCCATGTGTCAGCTTTGTTCAGGATTCATTTTGCTTTCTTCAACAGGCCAGGAGAATGTCAAGGTGAAGGGTATTAGCTTGAGTTTTCAGGTATGGCCAGTTTCTTGTGTTATAGTTGTATCTGTGTCATAGGTCAAATAATAGGACTTTTTTGTTATTTCACTTAATATTTATTATTCCAGTGGGTTCTGTTACCTGATCTTTTGCGTTCATGTGTCAACTATGTTATGGTAAACCATTCTAGAGCCATACAAACGAATCCCTTTAGGGAGTTCATGATGGCGTTGAACAACACATAGAGACAAATATGCCACCTTTCTACTATTAAAACTTAGGTAAAGTTTATTGCATTATATGCAAGATTTAAATGCTCCTTTTTGACTGTTAGGCATAATTCACTACTGTCTGTAATTCTAGTCTCAATTCTGGTTCCATGTTTTTCTACAGTTGTACTTGCCTTCATTTTCACAGATTGCAATGTCCTCTTGACTCGGGGAATGAAGAGAGGGTGAAACTGGGAAAATTGACGGAGTCTAGAAAAGTTAATGGATGGATTGTAAATTTCTGAAATTTTCACACTCTCTGTTCTGTTCTCTTCTTGTCAGTTCCCTCCTACGTATGTTTTACTCAGGTATAAAGGCCATTTAATTTCAATACACAAAATATGTAAAACATTGTCAGCTAAAGAATTTTCCTCTAATAACACTAATTTTGGAAATGTGTTCATAAAAGTGGAATTGCACTCAAGATGTCTAAGAGTGAGTTGTTCCAACACATTTGACTAAGGTAGCTTACTCAACTTTTTCCTTCTTTACTCATCTTGAACTTGGTACCAGAGTTCTCCTTTGTACGGTGAGGGAGTTAGAGAAGGCGAGGTTCAGAAAAAGGAGACTGGCACTTTACAGGAACAGATCACCTTTAATGAGGTGAGAAGGGGCAGCAATCAGATTAGTGAGCTGCTGCCCTAACCCAAGAAAAGAGTGAGTATATATAGGCAATCTGTGGAAATCTGTCTTAAGGGGGCCTGTTCTTCTCCAAGGTTGTTCGGATTATTTATCTCTTAAACGGCTGGGGCAAGGAATTCTGGAGATCAGCCAGAGGCTGGGACTGGCTGGGAGCTGGGTGTAATCAAACTTAATATCCATCTTTTTCTTCTGGTGAGAGATTTCTTTGTTTTGCATCGAATGGTGGGGAGGACCTGGAGGGGAGTTTTAACTCCAGGCTATTTTGAGCCGCCTCTTAATTAAATGGAAAATATTAAAACATATTTTCCAGAATATTTGGAGAATTTCAGATAGTTACTTACCTTTCCTAAATACCTGTAGATATTTCAGAACAATCTCCCTGTGCTGATCATAGAGACCTTCCCAATGTACTTCAAAACTTTCCATTGTGACTTCCACAGTGCTGGGCAATCATACAGGCCAACAGGTCTGGGGCTGAGGGCGTCCAGGGAGATGCACTGCCGCATTTTGAAAGCAGATTGTTTTATGAGAGAGACTAAGAATGTTGGCAGCAATGAAATAAATTCTCCTTGGAAGGCTATTTATTTATTTATTTATTTTTGGCAACAAAAATTCTTCAGGTGAAGATCATCTCATAGCAAAATAATAATCCTACAATTCTGATTCCCTCATGTGGGTAAGCAGGGTTAGAGATAAATAAGAGTTCAACTTCCCTTTCTCAAGTAGATATGCAGACATTTCAGAAAGCAGTCCACCTTTTAGAAAAGGTGGCAACACTTAAAAACCATCTAACTTCAAGAAAAAGCCAAGTAGTAACAAGTTATCCTGAAGTGCTTTGTTTCAGAGCACCTCTTAAGAGACTGAAGAAAAAGCAGAAAGATAGAAAGAAAGAAAGAAAACAAAAAACAAAAAACTGAGTGAAACTTACAAGACTTAAAACTTAATCTGCTCCACAGAGCAAAACCCCAACCAATGCATGCTTACAAAACACTTCATTGTGCTCAGTTTGATTCTAGACAGAATGACTTAGGAAGGATTAAAGTGAGTGTTAATTTTTTACACAACCGCTTCTCAGCCTAATATCTAAATAGTGGGGTCACAAATTCCTGTGCCCAACTCCTCTTTGGCTAAGTTTTTAAATTCTATAAGCCTTAGTTTCTTTACATATATAATTAGGATAACCATCATACTTATTTTGGAGTTTATTATTATTGTTGTTGTTGTTAATAATAATTTTTGTTTTTACCTCCAAGTCATGTTTTGATTTAACTTACTGATCTCCATATCTGTTGCCATTATCTTAACCCATCTGCCCATCATCTCTTGCTTGGGGAATCTGCCTTAATTTCCTATTGGTCTTCTTTTCCCTTCTTGATTTTCTCCCTTTCCTGTCTTATCACACAGTAACCAAAGTGTATAACAGTAACAACAGAACCAAAGGACAACTGGATCAGATTGCTACCCTCTCTCTTAAAATCATTCAACATTTTCCTTTGGCTCTAAAAATGAAATCTAAACTCCTTTCCGTGACTTGTAAGGATTTAAAAGATCTGGTTCCTCTTCTGTTTCCACTTCTCTGGGCTTTTACACTGACCATCCCTCCTGCGTGGGGTGGTTTTCCCCAGTTGGTGGTATGGGTGGCTCTTTGTCATCCCTTCTGTCCGTCTCAAACATCCCTGTACTGATAGCCCTTCTTTCCTCCCTCATCTCAATTGTCCTCCCCTACCTATTGTTAATCTAATCATCATATTTATTTTCTTAGTCATAATATAAAGTTATCTTTTTAAGATTTATTATTTTCTTGCTTATTTTTTTCTTCCTCCATAGGAAGATATGCTTTGTTGAGGTAAGGAATCTTGGATAGGTTATTCACCATCATGTCACCAGGGCCCAGTAACCATGTGATGTGTAGTTGTCATGTACAATACCAGCTACTTTCTTTTTAAAATTGTTTTATTGAAGTCTAATTGATTCACAGTCTTGTGTTAATTTTTGCTGTACTGCAAAGTGATTCACTTATACATGCACATTTTTAAAAATATTCTTTTCCATTATGGTTTATTACAGGGTATTGAATATAGTTCCTTGTGCTCTACAGTAGGACCTTTTGTTGTCCATTCTATATATAATAGTTTGCATCTGCTGTACTCCACCGGCCAATGCAGGAGACATGGGTTCGATCCCTGAGAGGGAAGATCCCCTGGAGAAGGAAATGGCTATCCACTCCAGTATTCTTACCTGGAGAATTCCATGGACAGAGGAGCCTGGTGGATTACAGTCCATGGGGTCGCAAAGAGTCAGACACGACTGAACAACTAATCAACGACGACAACAACCCCAAACTGTCACTCCATCGCTCTCCCACTCCTCCCCCACACAGCGGCCTCTTTTGAGAGCTGTGATAGGCATCCTTGCAAGTACTCTATACACACACATTTCTCACAGCCTGTGAGACAGGTGTTATTTTTAGCCCAGTTTACAGATGAGAGTTTACATATTCTGTCCTAAGTCATTCAGCTAAAAGTGGTTGACTTGAGATCGCAACCAAGGAAGACTAACTGTAGAGTCTAACTCTATAATCATTTTTCTAAATCTTGATGAATATTTGAATAAATGAATATGTATGGTACATGCCTAGGATCTAGCATGTGTTAAAAATAAAGCTATCATTAATATTCTTATTATTTATAAGGGAACAGTTTTGTTTACTTATTGGTTGTTTCCTCACTGTCATCGTGGCCAGAACACGAGTTAGAGCGGTTAGTATGTTGAACGTGTGACTGACTAGTCTGCGAAACTTCTCCAGAGTTAGCTGTGTCTATAATAATTCCATGGCAGACATGCCTTGAGTCAGATCAGCTGATTTGGCTTAAGGCTATCTCAAACAGCCTTGTGGAATATGAATCTTCACTTTAAATTTGAAGATCTAATGCTACTCGATGTTCCACAAATCTTACTTAGAATCAGTGTTACACTTCTATGGAAGCTATAAAATGTATTTCAGTGACTGGAAGCCATTGAAAAGATTATCTAGAGATTTACTACTTTTAAATTGGAAGCCAAATAAGTGCAGCAGCCAAGCAGCAGAGGGGCAATCCAGGGGTAAGACTTCGTCTAATCCTCACCACTATCTTCTGTTGGTCTTTGCTCATTTCAATCAAGTTTGACCTTTAGTAAAAGATTTACAGTAATAAAAGGAGGTGAATACTCATTTAAAGTTAATGGTTGTACTGATCTATACTAACAACACATCACCTCCAAATCCTAGGTAATGTGCTAGGAAATTTAAAGCATATCTGGACAAAATGCTGTTCACAAATAGTGCGTTCCCTGTTAACCCTACGGTTAGATGGAGGGGGATCTCCTTTATCTTAACTCATAGCAGTATTGTGAAGATTTGAAAATACTGATACATGTAAAACACTTGTACAGTGCTAAACACATTGTAAATGCTCTTAT
Organism: Cervus canadensis; assembly: GCF_019320065.1. Lineage (NCBI taxonomy): Eukaryota > Metazoa > Chordata > Mammalia > Artiodactyla > Cervidae > Cervus > Cervus canadensis. The sequence continues at coordinate 18,894,990 of NC_057416.1, forward strand.
TTTTCCTAATCTTATTATTAATATAAAATAACTTGAGAGCTTTTATGTTTCATTGGAGATGCCTGGAGGCTTAAAGGAATGTGTTGAGAATGACCAAATCTCTCTTTTTTTCTATTTTAATTTTTTCCAGTGCTGTGTTAGTTTCTGCTGTACAGCAGTGTGAATCAGCCATAATCATACACATATCCCCTCCTTTTGGAGCCTCCCTCCCCACCCCACCCCTCTAGGTCATCACAGAGCACTGGACTGGGCTCCTTGTGTTATACACCAACTTCTCACCAGCTACCCATTTTATACATGCTAATGTATATATGTTGGTGCTACTGTCTCCATTTGTCCCACTCTGTCCAATGGAATATCACTCAGCCATAAAGAAGAATGAATTTGAGTCAATTCTAGTGAGATGAATGAACTTAGAGCCGGATATACAGAGTTAAGAAAGTTAGAAAGAGAAGAACAAATGGCATATGTATAGGGACTCATGTTCGATCCCTGGGTTGGGAAGATCCCCTGGAGAAAGGAATGGCAACCCATTCTAGTGTTCTTGCCTGGAGAATCCCATGGACAGAGAAGCCTGGTAGGCTACAGTCCATGGGGTTGCAAAGAGTCAGACATGACTAGTGACTAACACACACACACACATATTTTTAATTGGAGGATAATTGCTTTACAATATTGTTTTGGCTTCTGTCATATATCAACATGAATTAGCCACAGGTACACATATATCCCTTCCCTGTTGAACCTCTCTCCTACCTCCCACCCCTCTAGGTTGTCACAGGGCAGTGGTTTGAGCTCCCTGCATCATATAGAAAATTCTCACAGGCTGTCTCTTTTACATATGGTTACGTGTATGTTTCCATGCTACTCTCTCTCTGTTCCACCCTCTCCTCCCCCTACTGTGTCCATAAGTTTGTTCTCTATGTCTACGTCTCCATTGCTTCCCTGCAGATAGGTTCATCAGTACCATCTTTCTAGATTCCATATATATGCATTAATATATGATATTTGTTTTTATCTTTCTGACTTGTTTCACTCTGTATAATAGGCTCTGTGTTCATCCATCTCTTTAGAACTGACTCAAACGTGTTCCTTGTTATGGCTGCAAATGTTGTATATTAATGCATATATATGCAATCTAGAAAAATGGTACTGATGAATCTATTTGCAGAGGAGTGGAGACACAGATGTATGGAATGGACTTGGACATATCTACTCTTTCTCTCTCTCTTTTTTAAAGGTGGACATCTCTTCTTAAACAGAGAACTATATACAAATTACTCTTTGTTGTTGTTTAGTCATTCAGTTGTGTCCAGCTCTTTGCGACCCCATGGACTGCAACACACCAGGCATTGCTGTCCTTCACCATCTCCCAGAGCTTATTCAATCCTTCACCATCTCTCGGAGCTTATTCAAACTAATGTCTATCGAGTCAGTGATGCCATCCAACCATCTGATCCTCTGTCATCCCCTCTCCTCCTGCCTTCAATCTTAACCAGCATCAGGGCCTTTTCTAATGAGTCGGCTGTTTGCATCAGGTGGCCAAAGTATTGGAGCTTCGGCTTCAGCATCAGTCCTTCCAATGAATATTCAGGATTGATTTCCTATAAGATTGGCAGGATTGGTCTTACAATCCAAGGAACTCTTAAGAGTCTTCTCCAACACCACAATTTGAAAACATCAATTCTTCTGTGCTCTGCCTTCTTTATGGTCCAACTCTCACATCCATATATGACTACGGGAAAAACCATAGCTTTGACTATATGGACCTTTGTTGACAAAGTAATGTCTCCTCTTTTTATTATCCTGCTTAGGTTTGTCATAGCTTTTCTTCCAAGGAGCAAGCATCTTTTAATTTCATGGCTGTAGTCACCATCTGCAGTGATTTTAAAGCCCAAGAAAAGAAACTCTGTACCATTTCCATTGTTTTCCCATCTATTTGTCATGAAGTGATGGAACTGGATCCCATGATATTAGTTTTTTGAGTGTCGAATTTTAAGCCAGCCCTTTTACTCTATTCTTTCATTTTCATCAAGAGACTCTTTAGTTCCTCTTGGCTTTCTGCCATAAGGAAGGTGTCATCTGCATATCTGAGTTTATTGATATTTCTCCTGGCAATCTTGATTCTAGCCTGTGCTTCATACAGCCTGGCATTTTGCATGATGTCCTCTGCATAGAAGTTAAATAAGCAGTTAAATATACAGCCTTGACGTACTCCTTTCCAGTATGGCATGGATTTGGAAACAGTTCGTTGTTCCATGTCTGGTTCTAACTCTTGTTTCTTGATCTGCATATAGGTTTCTCAGAAGGCAAGTCAGGTGGTCTGGTATTCCCATCTCTTTAAGAATTTTCCACAGTTTGGATCCACATGGTCAAAGGCTTTGGCGTTAGTCAATAAAACAGAAGTAGATGTTTTTCTGGAACTCTCTTGCTTTTTCGATGATCCAACGGATGTTGGCAATTTGATCTCTGGTTCCTTTGCTTTCTTTAAATCCAGCTTGAACATCTGAAAGTTCATGTTTCACTTCTGTTGAAGCTTCATATAGAGAATTTTGAACATCACTTTGCTAGCATGTGAGATGAACACAATTGTTTGGTAGTTTGAACATTCTTTGGCATTGCCTTTCTTTGGGACTGGAATGAAAACTGACCTTTTCCAGTCCTATGGTCACTGCTGAGTTTTCCAAATTTGCTGGCATATTGAGCGCAGCACTTTCACAGCATCATCTTTTAGGATTTGAAATAGCTCAACTCGAATTCCATCACCTCCACTAACTTTGTTCGTAGTGATGTTTCCTAAGGCCCACTTGACTTTGCACTCCAGGATGTCTGACTCCAGGTGAGTGATCATACCATTGTAGTTATCTTGGACATTAAGATCTTTTTTATATAGTTCTTCTGTTTATTCCTGCCACCTCTTCTTAATATGTTCTGCTTCTGTTAGGTCCATACCATTTCTGTCCTTTATTGTGCCCATCTTTGCATGAAATGTTCCCTTGGTATCTCTAATTCTTTTGAAGAGATCTCTAGAATTTCCCATCCTATTTTTTCCCCTCTATTTCTTTGTATTGATCACTGAGCAAGGCTTTCTTATCTCTCCTTGCTAGTCTTTGGAACTCTGCATTTAGATAGATATATCTATCCTTTTTTTCTTTGCCTTTCACTTCTCTTCTTTTCTCAGCTATTTGTAAAACCTCCTCAGACAACCATTTTGACTTTTTGCATTTCTTTTTCTTGGGGATGCTTTCAATCACCACCTCCTCTACAGTGCTATGAACCTCTGTCCATAGTTCTTCAGGCACTCTGTCTGTCAGATCTAATCCCTTGAATCTATTTGTCACTTCCACTGTTTAATTGTAAGGGATTTGATTTAAGTCATACCTGAATGCTCTAGTGGTTCTCCCTACTTTCTTCTTGCACATCTCTTCTTAAAAAAAGAACTATATAGAAATTACCATAGGATTACTGATATGTTGCAATAAATGAAGGCTGTGTATAGAAAGGAGGCATTATTTTCTTGTTGCCAATCAGTAAGAAACTGGTAATGTCTTTAACTTCTGTGGAGGAGGGAAGAGCCTAAAAAGCAAAACAGTGTGGTCCGAGTTCTGTCTTTTGTTTACTATGCAGTCTGACGTTCCTCAGAAGAACTGCTTATTGCATTAGTTCCTCTGTCACTGAGCATGGATTGCTCTGATTCTTCCTCTTTAATCTGGCAGTGATGTCTGGCTGCCTTGCATCCTTGGTATCTGCAGCTTTGCTGGGCTGTGCTGTCTTGTTTCTCAATTTGGCAATTACAGCTTGGAGGGGAGGTATCTTTTTGAGACAAACCTTTCGTCTCTTCTTGGAGTCATACCGTGCTTTTTTTTTGGTACTGTGATACTTCCTTTTTCAGAATATTAAGTACAGTACTGGCACTGGCAATAAATAGGGAGAAGCTCAGAATTCTCTGGAGGAAATAATTTGGAAATAATTGCAAAATTTCTTTTTTGTCAGTATTCATTGAGGTACTTAGTTAACTCCGTATTCAACGCGGTAGGAAGGAAAACCACATTAAAAGAAAGTCTTTCTGGAATTAAGTTTCTTAAAACCAAATCCATTAAGAAATTTAGACTGTGTGAATCTGAGGTAAACATCAGAAGTGAGGATAAGTAAATTCTGGAGACCTACTGTGCAATCATGTACAGTGATAATGTATTGTAGACTTGAAATATGCTAAGAGAGTAAATCATAAGAGTTCTCACCACTCACACAAAAAAGATAACTGTGTGATGTGATCAATGTGTTAATTTTCTTGACTGTGGCAGTTATTTCACAGTGTAAATGTGTATCAAAATATCCTGTTGTATACCTTAAATATGATTTTTATTTGTCAGTCATACTTCAACTAAGCTGTTAAAAAATATAAATTTTTTAAAAATAAGAAAATGCCTTTGAGAGAAAAGTCAGGTGTGACAGAGTCCCCTGAGGAACGGTAATCAGGGAAGACAGTTGAGTAGATATCCGTTGTATAAAACTATTCTCCTGGAACATGAGCAGAAGAGACAAGAAAAGCTTGAAATGTGCTTTAAACATCCAAATGGGGATTGTTTGAACTGTCATAATAATATCTCACAGTCTCAGTGTATATACAAATTTATTTCTCACAGTTCTGGGGACTAGAAGAAGTTCATTATCAAGGTCCTGGCAAATTTGGTTTCTGCTAAAAATCTTACTGGCCTTCCTTCTGGCTGCATCCGGTCATGGCCTCTCCTCTGTGCTTTGTGGAGTAAGAGAGCAAGTTCTCTGGTGTCTCTTCTTAGTAGGACAATAATCCTGTTGGATCAAGGCCCCACTTTTGTGAATTCAGTTAACCTTAATTATTTTTTTAGGGGCCCCACCTCCAAATACAGCCATGCTGGGAGTTAGAGCTTCAAACATAAATTCTAGGGGGATACAAACATTCAGTTCAGAAGAGAGATTTTGATTAGGTAGTGGAAAAAATCTTGGATTTGGGAGAGATATTTGGACTAGAAGTATAAAGAATATATTTAAGACTTGGCTGCATGTAGATGAGATTTCTAAACACAAGACTGATGCAATCATTAAGGAAGGGACTGCTGATAGAGAAGAGAATTAGACCAAAGACTGTATCCTGAGTTTTTAGAGTGAGTTTAAGAGAAAAATTGGAGGCCCGGAATAAAAGCAATTCTTCTGAGAACTTCATTGCCAAAGAAAGAAAGAAATGTTTTGCTATCTGGAGAAAATAATCATACCAAGTTTTTTTCTTTAAAGAGGGCACCTTAATAGAACACATTGTATTTAATTGCTCAGTCGTGTCCAACTCTTTGAGACCCTTTGGATAGTAGCCTGCCAGGCTCCTCTGTCCATGGGATTTTTCAGGCAAGAATACTGGAGTGGGTCGCATTTTCTCTTTCAGGGATCTTCCTGACCCAGGGATCATACTGAGTCTACTGTGTCTCCTGCATTGCAGGTGAATTCTTTACCCACTGAGCCACTGGGGAAGCCCTTAATAGAACATAAACTGATATAAACAATCCAGTGGAAAGGAGAAAATTGATGATGTAGCAAAGAGAAGAATCACCCGAGTGATATCCTTGAATAGATTAAAAGGATGTGGGTTATAGTATACAAGTCAAGTAAGTATGTTTATAAAAGAGACAGACTAATTTATCTTTGGTGAAAGCAGGAGAGGCAACATGACTAAAGGTGCTGGTCAGAGGGTTGATTTTAATGTGGAAGTCTGTGGGAATTCTCTTCTGACTGACTGAATAAAGCAGGAAGTCAGATGAGAATGAAGATGAAAGGAAGTGTTGAAGGTTTGTGGACAGAGAGGAGGAGATAGGAAATACTCATCTAAGAAAGAGAACTGTGGATGTATTAGAGAAAATATGCTATGATTCCCAGAAAGTATTAAGGCTTGGTTCATGGTCCCTAGTAGCTCAGTTGGTAAAGAATCCATCTGCAATGCAGGAGACCCTGGTTCAATTCCTGGGTTGGGAAGATCTCCTGGAGAAGGGATAGACTACCCACTCCAGTATTCTTGAGCTTCACTTGTAGCTCAGCTGGTAACGAATCTGCCTGCAATGTGAGAGACCTGGATTTGATCCCTAAGTTGGGAAGATCCCCTGGAGGAGGGAAAGGTTACCCACTCCAGTATTCTGGCCTGGAGAATTCCATGGGCTGTATATTCCATGGGGTTGCAAAGAGTCGGACACGACTGAGCAACTTTCACTTAGAGTCATGAGTGTAAAGTAAGGAAGACCAGCTGACCTGATTTTGGATTTTCCTTCATCTAGATTCACTTGCTCAGGTTCAGGTGAGAGAGTAGGCAGAGAGTTGAATTTAAGCAGTATAGAATTCCAACAGCATAGAGAGAGGAGTCAGGTGTAGGGGGTGTTCAAAAGTAGAAGATGGTAGTGATAATGGTTGTTTGAATCAGAGTGCCAGAGGAACTGACTTAAACACAAGGTGATGTTCAAAAATAGGAATCTTGACATTGAAATTATGAAGAAAATGCTGTTATTGTTAGTGACAGAGTCTAGTTATGGCCATAATAATGATTGCAACTTCCTAAGTTCTCTGTGTGTGTGTTTTAATATACTTTATGGAAGCAAAAAATAGTACTATAGCACCATATCAGGGAGTATTTGAACTGTATACAATTTTTAGGGAGTAGGTAAAAATAGTATCACCATGGCTGGTGATAGCAGTTCTGCATCTATAAAAATGCAGAACTTTGCAAACTATCTTAATCTTAACTCACTTTGACACATACACACACACACACACACACTTTCCCCCCAAAGTTTTGAAACATGTGGTCACTGTATAGATCACTGCCCACCTGGAAACTACTCAATTCATAGACATTTTCAATCTGGTTTCTAGGCAGTTCTCCTAGCAATAAAGCAGTACCTCCATGAATACAAAATGATTTACGGATAAACTGGAACTGCAGCGTTCCTGCTATTCTTCTGACCTTTCAGAGTCAGATGCAAAATCCAATATCACAGATGACAAATTTTTATAGGATCAAGACATGACCTGGAATTAGTTTCAATGTGCTTTCGTAGTTGCACTCTGATCTAGAAAATCAAGGTTTGTTGAGATCAATGAGTTTCCATTATTTCTTGCTTGATATTACTTGTTTAAGTTCTAATTTAAATACATCTCATTTGTTAGAAGATGTTGATTTTCAATGTATGCTGATGAGGTATAATACCTTTTCATGTCACTGAAATATGTTTATAGTAATCATTTTATTCAAACCGGAGAACTATGTCTAAGATAAAATTTGATTGAGTTATGCCCAATCTCTTGATGGCATTACAATAAAGAAATTTATCTATGTGTGTATCTATGTGTATATATGTATGTGTTTATCTATCTATCTATTTATCTATCTACTTATAGTCTTCTGAATCTATAAAGCCACAGAACTTTGAAAACTATCTTGACAAACCAAATCACAACAAAAGAATTAAAACAACATATGAAAGTATAGGCTAAATTTGTCATGGAAACTTCTTTGCACTAAATCCTCTAACAGTGCTATTTACCGCGTAGAATAAGACAGCCTTCTTTACAACTTAATTGTTCTTCCAAATATCATACTTTACTTCCTGAGACTTTTGAGAGACGTTCTGGGCCCGTGATCTTAACTCTCCTTTTGGTCCCCAGTTCCAGTGTCAGCCAGGTTAAGCTTGGCAACAATGCTCCACGGGTTAAGTGGCATAGGGTTTATTTTCAATTATGCCATCATGTGATATGTGAGACTAAACATAAATGAGGAATGAGAAATTCAGGTAAGTCAGGTGATGCAAAAATTCAGTAGAGAATTAGGACCCAGCAAGACTGTTTCTTTGCGTTTATTTGTTTTGAGAGGATATTTAATTTTCAGAGTCCTTTCTGAAAAATGGTAGAAATGATCAGAGGGTAGAAATTGTTTATATTTGGAAACTTTCAATGTGCTTCCTTGATCACAGTTGTAATGCCTTTGCAACTTTTGACCAAATTCTGCTTTTGGTCTCAAAAAGTAGATAGAGAGGAAAGGGCATGATAGAATAAAGAAGAAAATTAACTTTTTTTTTTTTTTTTGAGAAGGATTAGTGTTAGCTATCTGCATGATGTGATTTCAGACTTAAGTATCTGAAATATTGAATACTTTCTCTGCTAACTTCTTGTTGTCTGAAGTTTTCCCATTATCTTTATTTTTCTATGAAGATATACAAGACCTTCTAGAACTAACACCAAAAAAAGATGTCCTTTTCATCATAAGGAACGGGAATGCAAAAGTAGGAAGTCAAGAGATACCTTGAAAACAGGCAAATTTGGCCTTGGAGTGCAAAATGAAGCAGGGCAAAGGCTAACAGAGTTTCATCAAAAGAACACATTGGTCATAGCAAAGACAACACAAAAGGTGACTCTACATATGAACATCACCAGATGGTCAATACCAATATCAGATTGATTATATTCTTTGCAGCCGAAGATGGAGAAGTTCTATACAGTCAGCAAAAACAAGACTGGGAGTTGACTATGGCTCAGATTATGAACGCCTTATTGCAAAATTCAGACTTAAATTGAAGAAAGTAGGGAAAACCACTAGACCATTCAGGTACAACCTAAATCAAATCCCTTATGATTTTACAGTGGAAGTGACGAATAGTTTCAAGGGATTAGTTCTGACAGAGTGCCTGAAGAACTATGGACGGAGATTCATAGAATTGTACAGGAGGCAGTGATCAAAACCATCCCCCCAAAAAGAAACGCAAAAAGGCAAAATGGTTGTCTGAGGAAGCTTTACAAATAGCTGAGAAAAGAAGAGAAGTGAAAGGCAAAGGAGAAAAGGAAAGATCTATCCATTTGAAGGCAGAGTTCCAAGAACACCACAGAGAGATAAGAAAGCCTTGCTAAGTGATCAATGCCAAGAAATAGAGGAAAACAATAGAATGGGAAAGACTAGAGATCTCTTCAAGAAAATTAGAGATACCAAGGGAACATTTCATGCAAAGATGGGTACAATAAAGGACAGAAATGGTATGGACCTAACAGAAGCAGAAGATAATAAGGTGGCAGGATACATAGAAGAACTATACAAAAAGATCTTCATGACCTAGATAACCACAATGCTATGATCACTCACCCGAGTCAGACATCCTAGAATGCGAAGTCAAGTGGGCCTTGGGAAGTATCACTATGAACAATGCTAGCAGAGGTGAGGGAATTCCAGCTGAGCTATTTCAAATCCTAAAGGATGATGCTGTGAAAGTGCTGCACTCAATATGCCAGCAAATTTGGAAAACTCAGCAGTGGCCACAGGACTGGAAAATGTCAGTTTTCATTCCAGTCCCAAAGAAAGGGAATGTCAAAGAATGTTAACCACACATTTGCATTGATCTCACATGCAAGCAAAGTGATGCTCAAAATTCTCAATGTGAGGCTTCAACAGTATGTGAAATATGAACTTCCAGATCTTTAAGCTGGACTTAGAGAAAACAGAGGAACCAGAGATCAAATTGCCAACATCCATTGGATCATCATAAAAGCAAAAGAGTTCCAGAAACACATCTATTTCTGCTTTATTGACTACGCCAAAGCCTTTGACTGTGTGGATCACAACAAATTGTGGAAAATTCTTAAAGAGATGGGAATACCAGACCTCCTGAGAAATCTGTATGCATGTCAAGAAGCAGCAGTTAGAACTGGACATGGAACGACAGACTGGTTCCAAATTGGGAAAGGAGTACATCAAGGCTGTATGTTGTCACCCTGCTTATTTAACTTCCATGCAGAGTACATCATGCAAAATGCCAGGCTAGATAAAGCACAAGCTGGAATCCAGGTTGCTGGGAGAAATATTAATAACCTCAGATAAGCAGATGACACCACCCTTACAGCAGAAAGTGAAGAAGAACTAAAGAGCCTCTTGATGAAAGTGAAAAGGAGAGTGAAAAAGTTAGTTTAAAACTCAACATTCAAAAAATGAAGATCATGGTATCTGGTCCCATCACTTCATGGCAAATACATGGAGAAACAGTGACTGAACTGAGAAAACTTTATTTTGGGGGGCTCCAAAATCACTGCCTGTGGTGACTGCAGTGATGAAATTAAAAGACGCTTGCTCCTTGGAAGAAAAGCTACGACCAACCTAAACAGCATATTAAAAAGCAGAGACATTACTTTGCTAACAAAGTTACATCTAGTCAAAGCTATGGTTTTCCAATAGTCATATATGGATGTGAGAGTTAGACTATAAAGAAATCTGAGCACTGAAGGATTGATGGTTTTGATCTGTGATATTGGAGAGGACTCTTGAGAGTCCCTTGGACTGTAAGGAGATCAAAGCAATCAATCCCAAAGGAAATCAGTCCTGAATATTCATTGGAAGGACTGATACTGAAACTGAAACTCCAATACTTTGGCCACCTCTTGTGAAGAACTGACTCTTTGGATAAGACCCTGATGCTGGGAAAGACTGAAGGCAGGAGAATGGGATGGCGGATGATGAGATGTTTGGATGGTATCTCTGACTTGATGGGCATGAGTTTGAGTAAGCTCCGGGAGGTGGTGATGGACAGGAAAGCGTGTTGTGCTGCAGTCCATGGGCTGCAAAGTGTCCAACGTGACTGAGTGACTGAACTGAACTGATCTCTCTGTTTTAATGATTTAAAACTTTATTGACAGTTAAAGTAAAAATGCCTATATGTCACCCAACTAAGTTTTTTGGGCAAATGTGATAAACTTTGCAAGTCCCTGCCCTCAGGTCAAGTTTTGAAGGAGATATAGTAGAGAGTGGAATAGTGGAAATCATCACTCTTATGTTCTTCCATTCAAACTTTCTCCTCAGCTATACAAGCAGAATTCCCACCTGATTTACTCCCTTCCCACACCTCCTCTCCCATCCCTCTGTCTTTTTTGCTTTTCCTGAGTATATTCTTCTTGGACTGATTTTTAATTTATAAAGTCCAGGAAAATTTCCAATATATGTCTCAGTTTTGATGCCTCTGTTTATTTTTTTTAATTTCCTGAGCACTGTATACTTCTTTAATCCACAAATTCATTTTTTTCCTCTTGCATCTCATGGACATTTTCTTCAATATACAAATGAACCTTTTCTCTTTCTTCCATTTATAGGACAGAATACACGATTTCCATGAAATAAAGTACAGTTTATTTACCTTTCCTGGATTAGCATTATTTGTCTGATATAACTATTAATTCTCTTCTAAGAGATTTGTAATCTCTTTGTCTTTCTTCTCTCTGCTCATTTGGCCTTTATTTCAGTATTTGACCACATATATTCTGTTTGTGCCATTTCACGTGTATTTATTATTTTTCTAATAGTGATGTTTTGATCTCCACTTTGTCTTTTTTGCTTTTCAATTTCATCCTTCAATTTATTCTGTTGTCTTATCCTTTCATCTTGGATGTCTTGTTTTGTTGATTTCATGTTGTCCATGATTTCTTCTAAAGAGCAAATGATTCATTGTGGAGATTTTTTCCCCTGTTTTTGTGGTACTGTTTAAGTCCATAATTGATTCTTTTTTTTCTTTGTTTCTGTGTTTTTAAAAAAAATTTCATTAAACCTGTCCTCCTTATTTTGTTTGAAATTTAAATTAAGAAAATATTTACATGTTTCTTATAATCAAAAAAAACTATAGAGGTATATAAAGACTTTTTGCTACACTCCTCCCAACCCCACCCGCTTAGGTTATTATTGCTAATGATCTTGTGTGTATATGTTCATATTTTTTCTGCTATTAATATATACATATTAATATGTACATATGATTTTCTTTTTCTTTAAAAATAAGGTCTAATTTCACATATGTTTTTGAAATTTGTTTTTTAAAAATTTGCTTTTTCAAAATTTAATATCACTATTGAGGTTTTTTCTTGGTTACTGTAAACGATACTGCAGTAGATACTTATATATGTAATATATATCCTTATATGCTAATGCTTTTATATTGAATTGATTTCATTCAATAAAATGCTTTTATTGAATTGAGTTCAAAAGGGAATTATGGGTCAGAGGGCATGTGAATTTCATTATTGATAGAAACTGTTGGATTACTTTGTTGAACGCTCATAACAGTTCAGGCTTGGATCAGCATTGCATTGAGTGAATATTTACCCATTTGCTAATATGAAAATGATACTTCATAGCTAGCTCGATTTGCACTTCTTAGGCTATAAATGAAAAGGAAAAACTTTTCAAATATTTTTTGGCATTTCCTCTTCCATGAATTGCTTCCTGTATTTTGCTCTTTTTTTTTGTATTGAATTGCTTATAATTTACATGTAACATTATTTTTTGTGTATAAATTCTTTGTCCTATTGTTGCATATATTTTTTCCCTAGTCTCTTATATGTTTGAACTTTAAGTAGTGCTTCATCTTAAAGAAATTTTAAAAGCATAATAATTAGAAATTCTAGAGGAAAATTAACAAAATAAATTGCTGTGTAAGAGACAGCATACGTTCATGGCACAGTATTTCATTCTGCAGAGAACAAGACCCATGAAATTATAATATTGCAAACAAATAGGAAGTTAAATGACTCCCTTCTGGAGTTTCCTCTTTTGTATTTATCTTGGACTAATTTTCTTGAGTTGATTTATTTCACCCTGTGGAACGCTTGTCTTTTTTTTTGCTTTGATTTTATTATTTCTGATCCTACTGTTCCTGATGCTGTTTGGTTTTTGCTCCTCATTTTGCTGGATGGTGTCCTTTCTTAACTTCATAAGAAAGGTATGTGGAATGTAAAGTTTAAGTGTCCTTGTATGCTTGAAAGTGAAACTGCATTTTACCTACATTGTTAATAATTTAAACTGGTGAGAGAATATTAGGTTGAAACTGATCTTGCATCTCCATTGTCTGATAACACCTAGTGATGCTTATTAAAAGTTTCATGCAAGCATAATTCTTGTTTCTTTGTAGACACCTTTCCCCCCTCTGTTTAATGCCTTATGGATGCACATATACTCTTTACCCTGTTCTTAAATTTTACCATGATATGTGAAACTTAAAAAAATTTAACTTCCTAATATTCACTAAATTCTTAAAGTTTTAAGATTTATATCATCTTTTAGCTTTTGCAATATTTCTTGCATGGATTAAAAAGTTATTTACTTTCTGTTGTGGACTGAATTGTGTCTCCTACTTTCCCTCATCTTCATGTGTTGAAGCCCCTAATCCCCAATGTGAAAACAGAGCCTTTAAGGAGATAATTTAGGTTAAGTGAGGTCATGAAAGTGGGATCCTAATCTGATAAGTCTGGTATTGTGATAAGAAGAGAGAGAAACACCAGAGATCTCTCTGTTTGCCATTTGAGGGTTCACCAAGAAGGCGGCTGTCTGTAAGCCAGGAAGAGACGTATTCAGAGGAAGAAATTGAGGGTCTTCCTCAGATACTATGCTGTCGGTCAATAAAAATGCAGCATTTGGATTTTGTGTTTATATAATTTATTTTTTCGCATATAATATTTGTTTTGGGGGATTTGAAAATGTCATAAAACTGGCATTGCAATATATTAATACATTTGAGAGGTCCCAGCCTATCAGTGATACTTGAAACAACAGGGTTAATTTTTGTCCACATCAAGGGATGACTTAATAGAAAGCCTAACATAGTTCTGGGTACATGAATAGGGCTCAAGTGATGTAAGGCTTTTTTCTAAGGAGAGCAGAAGGGGAGCTGGTTTTAATTCAGAACCCAAACACCAGAATGCTAAGGGCCTTACTCTGAGCTCAACACTTTTATTAGCTGGGCTAGTTCTTTGGCAGGTAGTTCATTCTAGTATAGTATTATTACTAGCAAAGACCTTTTAAATTTTCTCTGGAGTGTACATGTTTGGCTGTTGGCACCCTGTGTACAATCGCTAGAAGGGTGTATGGGTTACAGATTTCATCTAAGACCTGTAAGCCACCTCCCCCTGCTCAGTTTCTTACTGTCAGGCTCTATGAGACCATGCCGTGGGCCGAGCGCTCTGAAATCTTGATGAGCAGGTGGCCGCTCTCCACAGCTGTGGGACCCTTCTGCCTCCTTCACTGTGTACTTTCATTATTATAGAATGTTTTGGATAGACCCCGTTCACTGTTGGCTTCCACCATTTCTCTTCGTTGTTGATGGATTGTAACTTTGTTATGCTCTTATTGTTATTTTCACAAGACCTCAAAAGGAGAAGAGAAATGCAGGTATTTAGTCTGCCATTCTGAAATGGAAAATTCTAATTTTTATGTAGATAAAAATGTTTGTCCTCTACAGAGTTGATCTTTTTTAAACACACTGTATTTATTTATCTTTATTACTGGTAGTATTTTTGCATATTTTCCATCTCACTTTGTATAACTGTATTAGCATTTAATTGGCATTTATAGGACTTCTATGTAATATGTTTCAATTCTGTTAGACTCTTTCCCCATCTTCCCTGAGACATGCTAGTCTTATTTTCTTAAATGATGTCTTTTGTTTTTTGTTTCTCTGTTTATTTTTGCAAAATAAAAATTTTGTGGCCCTGCAAAGTTTTACTTCATTTAGGGGTTAGGATCACCAAGTATAAAGTTCTGAAGGTAGAGTTAATTTTTTATCCATCCCTGCATTCCTAAAGGATCTGTGTAGAGATCAAGAGGCCTTGATGAAATGAGTAGCTACAAGGAAACATTTCTCTCACTCACCTCTATTAACTTGTTTACTCATTCATTCAGCAAACATTTATTGATGAGCCACTGTGTTCCAGCCATTGAGCACTACTATACACTGGGGATCCAGAGCCAAACACGGCTGGTGTGCCTTCTAGAAATTCAGAAATGTAGCACTTATCATTTATCTTGCTCTGTGCTCTGTGAGGTCTATGAAAGTCTTTTGTCCCTAATAGAAAGGTGGTTGAGGGTGAAAGCTATTTAGTATATTTCTTTGGAGCTCATTCCCTGCCCACTCCAGAAAAATAGCTCGGTGGGTCCATGGTTCCCTCGGGTCTGTGTTCTGGTGTCATCAGAACTTTAAGATGCTCTCTGGGAGTGGGCATGTTCTGCTCATGGCTCTTTCTTAAAGCCACATTTGTTGCTCTTATTTATATGTTTCTTCAACACTTTAAATATAGTAAGTGTACAAAAATTTTAACCATGTAAATATCATGGTAGGGATGGTAGAAATTGTATTAGGTAGTGTCTGGAACAGGAAATTTGCTTTCACTTGAGCAGTGTCAAGACAGAGTAAGACTAGTACACATTTCAAGGAGATGGTATCCAGGGATGGCAGGAGTGAAGATTTGGGTTTTGGGAGTGATGAGTCAGAATTTTTGAGTAGCTCTTTCCATTTCCTTAAGTCAAAGCACAAAAGACTAAGACAAGAAAACACAGAGGGGGTGGCAGAAAGTACCTAGCTTCTGTTACCAGTAGAGTTGTCTTTGTTGGAGTTTTGCTGCATGCTAGATTTTTCTTCTTTCTTAGTAGGATTCATAGAAAATCTATTTATTAGCTCACTGTTTTTTGGTCTTTTTCTCACTCCTGAGAATTTGAGTATGTCATTATATCTTTAATTTTTATATATATTTTTCTTAATTAAAAAAATATGTCATAGTAAGTGTGGGAACAGTACTTGAAATAATTGTTGTATGGATTACTTCACTGTAGTATGTATGCCAGTTATGTATAAATATATACAATATGTTACAACATAGTATAGCATAGCACAGCAAAATGTACAAAATCCTTTCTATCTATTAGTTTAGGTGGAGCTCAAATTTTATTCTGCTACAAAGTCTTCCTTGAACAATTGTCTAGAAGTCATCTTGCCCACTTATCTCGAATATATATTTAGCACTTAGCTAGCATTACAAGGAAGTTTATGATATATGTTTAAATATTAGGAGTAATGTAAGTAATGTTAGGTAGCTTGTAGTATGTATTCATTATATGCTAGGCACAGTGGTAGCCAAACCCAGGTAAAAACTCCCAATAAGTAAGAATAATGTGTTTGAGGTCATCATACCTTCATTATATCATGATGTCTGCATAAAAAGAACATTGAATAAAATAATCTAATTATTGGTTTATTTTGTAGATAATTTTGTTTCCCATCTTTAAATCAAGAACTTTAGAAATATTATCACATCATTAGTTTTCTATAGTATTTGAAATTGCCTGTAACATTGGATTTCATTTATTAGATATCAGAACTTCAGTATGATCAGGATTTATATATCTTTGTAATAGAATAATAGTAATTGATAACATCTATTGACTGCTTATTATGTGTCAGACACTATTGTAATTATTTTAAAACATTAGGTCTATTGAGTCTTTGTAATAACCACCCTTATTATCCCCAATTTTGGAGGAAGAAATTGAGGGCTTTCCCCAAATGCTTTGCTGCCTGTCAATAAAAATATAGCATTTGGGTTTTGTGTTTATGTAATTTAATTCTTTTTCAGTATTATTGTTTTTTTTTCAATTATATGACTTAAAGAAGACTGTATTATAAGAAACTATAGGACAAATTGGAGAAGGAAATGGCAACCCACTCCTGTATTCTTGCCTGGGAAATCCCATGGACAGAGAAGCCTGGTGGCTACAGTCCTGTGGGGATCATAAAGAGTCAGACATGACTTAATGACTGAACAACAACAACTTAGGACAAAGATGTAGGAGAAGATACGTTCTCCAAAGTATCTGACCTTTTCTTAAGGACAGCCACTAGCTAAAAATCTGTATCAGTATAACCACTGATGGGGTGGCTACTTTGGAAGAAAAGAAGGCTGTTGAGATAAGATTACAGAGATACATGAAGTTGATTTGCTGCCTCATTCAAACTTAAGTGACTACAGCAAAAAACAACAACAACAACAAAAACTGATGATGGAAGAACCATAAAATAATGTAAATGTTAGTGTGGTAAATTTTATAAAAATAAAATAACTGTTAAATCTGATCAAAGAATGAACGAAAGCTTATCCACAGGTGAGATAATCTTTTCTGTGTTAAGTTCCAGTAGGGATTTGTTGATCAAGAAAATTAACATGTGGTTCTACTTATTGGAACCCTCTTCCTCCTTAAATTATTTCCTCCTCATTTTTGCAGGGTAATTGGGCATAGGGATGTCATGATAGCTAGGAATTTAAAGAGTTTATTTGAATAAACTGAGATCTCTAAGCATAGCTATGTTTCTTCTCAGCTTCAAGATAATTTGCTAGTTAACCATCACAGCATCCTAGAGAGTTGGGATCAAAATATGCTTTTCACTTTGCAGGTTGCTTTAGGCAAAGACCAGATAAGCGCCTTATCTGAGCTTGCCGGCAAGCCAGGGGCAGAGCAGGAATTAGAATGTCACACTCTGGATGCTTTATCTTGGGTTTAGTCGAGGAATTCTCACCACTTCCCATACAGACAACGTGGCAAGTGGGGAAGCAAAGGTGAGGCGGGGAAGCAAAGGTGAAGCAGGGAAGCAGTGCTACCTGGGTCTGCCTGAGGCTGTCATTGTGAATTTCTGTGTTTCTACGGGGAGTTAAGAACCCAGGAGTCAGTAAACTAACCTCCAGATAATAACATCAACAATCCATTTTTTCAAGTTCATATATTTCTTTGAACTGACAGCCTCATCTCCCTAGTTCACTGCCAAAGGCTAACACTGTGCTGAGCTTTACCATGAAAATCTTTTTCACTCTAGAAAACGGCTGAGAGGAAATAACATGACATTTTTCTCTTCAATTAAACCTATAGCTCTGTTTACTCCAGAAAAGTGCGATGCTTACTAAATAAAGATTTATGATCCTACATATGTTCTTTAAAAACCAACCTATATTAAGTATATAAAAGTGTCAATCAGCTAAGTGAAATTTAGCAAAATTGAAAAGACAGAGTGACAGGATAAATGGAGAAGCTGGAGACAAACTTACAGTTCCAAAATATTTATGGCTTCATACTGAAAACAAAAAGTACCCCAGAATAGGTCTGCATATTGAAAACATAAGCTTCGATTCTGGAGTTTTACAGTTTTTAAACAAAGTTATTAAAACATAACTTGTCCAGTATTTTCTTGTCCTAGGCAAAATCACACATTTGATTTATGAAGATAGTCAGTTGTGATAAAACAGGTCAGACCATGGTCATTTTACTTCATAAGTGATACGATTTTAATTCTTATCTAAACTCCAAACATGACTGAAAGTGATAGAAAGAAGCCTCCAAAGCCACAAGGGAGACGCTAGAACAAAACTTCGAATTCACCCAAAACTAAGATGGGGAGAGGTGATTAAAAATAGGGTGTATTTTTCATTTACTAGAGAAAATGTAGAAAACAAATTGAAGAAAAAATCTGCAAATCTTAAACCGGAGTAAGCATTTTGTTCTGTTTTCAGTATTTTTCTAACCAGTTGCACATATTATTGAAACGATTACTATCATTCTGTACATGTACTTTGTAATTGTTACCTCATTTCTCAATATATTTCAGTGGTTGCTCATATTTTTCACTGTTTTTGAATACGTGGTTTAAAAGCAAAATATCTTAGTCTGTCATTTGTGGTACAAAAATTCTTTTAACCAATTGTGCATATCTAGTCATTTGGATGTTTCCGATTTTTATGTATTATAAATAATAGCTACAAGCTTTCAAAGCCTTGCAGACTTAAGCCTTTCTTTTATAGGAAGATATTGCACTATTATATTAAATTGTATAATTATGCTGTAATATATAGTCCTATTATAACTCAGCTTTATTAAGTTTTTCTTCAGATGATTTCTTCTTTAAGAACAGAAGTGATTGTGTCTGGTACATCATTTTTCCATTAACTGCATCTGCCTTTTCTTCTGTCATGATTTTAATCTCTGATAGTTTCTTACATATTAGAGACAGCTGCTTTGTTCTATACACTACTGTTCAGTTTTCACCAGTGTTGGCTTTGTTCTCCAGTGAATCCCATCTTGAGTGATTCTAATCTCATGAATATATTACTTTGGCCATTTTACTTTTAATTTATATCCTTTTTATTTTAACTCACCTCCGAGCCAAATTCCTTTTTCTTATCAATATGTTATCTTACCCTCTCATCTCTCAGCTCTTATTTCAAAGGTCTATACTTTGAATTCTACTATGAACAGAAGACAGTTTTCTAAAGTCGCATTTTCTGAAGTATCCTTTAAAGGATTCCATTCTTAAAGCTATGTTTTTTAAGTTCAAGAAAAATTTTCTGGTCCTCACACCCTCTTTGCATTTATTATTCTTTCATTGAACAGGAAGTTAATTCAGCCTACTTATCACCTCTAAAATGGGGTATTACTTTGTTAAAATTGCTTTAGGCTAAGGTAAGAGAAAGCATCACAGTGGCTTAACCAGATAGAGCCTTTTATTCTCAGGTGATCAGAAGTCTAGAGCTAAGCAGTCTAGAGCCAACACAGCTGGTCAAAGAAGTAACTGACAACCAAGGCTGGTTCTGGTTTCTCAACCTTCAACCTTAGGGTGAATTTTATTGTTATGGTCACAAAGTGGCTATACCAATTCTAGACATCGTTTTTCTCTCTAATAGATGTGTATGTACATGTGTGTAAGTGTGTGTGTATATATATATGTGTGTGTGTGTGTGTGTGTATTATGCATATATATAATTCAGTTCAGTTCAGCCACACAGTCATGTCTGACTCTTTGTGACCCTGTGGACTGCAAGTACCCCAGGCTTCCCTGTCTGTCACCAACTCCTGGAGCTTACTCAAACTCATGTCCATCAAGTTGGTGATGCCATCCAATCATCTCATCCTCTGTCGTCCCCTTCTCCTCCTGCCTTCAGTCTTTCCCAGCATCAGGGTCTTTTCCAATGAGTCAATTCTTCACAACAGGTGGACAAAGTACTGGAATTTCAGCTTCAGCATCAGTCCTTCCAATGAATATTCAGGATTGATTTCCTTTAGAATTGACTGGTTTACAGTCCAAGGGACTCTCAAGAGTCTTCTCCAACACCGTAGTTCAAAAGCTTCAATTCTTCGGGGCTCAGCTTTCTTTATAGTCCAACTCTCATATCCATACATGACCACTGGGAAACCATAGCTTTGACTAGACGTACCTTTGTTGGCAAAGTAATGTCTCTGCTTTTTAATATGCTGTCTAGGTTGGTCATAGCTTTTCTTCCAAGGAGCAAGTGTCTTTTAATTTCATGGCTGCAGTCACCATCTGCAGTGATTTTGGAGCCCCCAAAAACACAGTCTCTCTCTGTTTCCATTGTTTCCCCAGCTATTTGCCATGATATGATGGGACCAGATGCCATGATCTTCGTTTTCTGAATGTTGAGTTTTAAGCCAACTTTTTCACTCTCCTCTTTCACTTTCATCAAGAGGCTTTTTAGTTCCTCTTCACTTTCTGCTATAAGGGTGGTGTCATCTGCATATCTGAGGTTATTGATATTTCTCCTGGCAGCCTTAATTCCAGTCCTGTCCTTGATCTCAGTTGTTTCTGACTCTTTATAGTCCATGGAAATCTCCAGGCCAGAATACTGGAGTGGGTAGCCTTTCCCTTCTCCAAGGGATCTTCCAACCCAGGGATCAAACCCAGGTCTCCCACATTGCTGGTGGATTCTTTACCAGCGGAGCACAAGGGAAGCCCATATATATAATAGGGATGTATCCTTTTTGTTCTTTAAATTTTTATTGAAGTATAATTGATTTAGTGTAGATGTGTATTCTGAAGAGGGGAAGGACAAGGAGAAGAAGGTACAAGTGTCCATTTTTTAAAATCATTATTAGGAAAATAGTCTACTTGGGAAAGCTCCTCTCAGGACGTTTCTGTTTCTTTGCTAAGAGCCATGTCACATGGTCACCTATAGCTGCAGTGGAGTTTGAGGACATGCATATATTTAGCTGGTGCAGCTTTTTTTTTTTTTAAAACAAAAAACTAGGGATGAAGACCAATATTACAAGTCAAAAGCCATTACATGTAAAAAGAGAGCTACAATGCAGGAATGTCTCTGGCTAGCTGGGAAAGCAGCTCTGAATGAAGAGGAGCACCTCTGCTCTTCTCTGAAACAGAGAGCAAGCATTGCTAATGTGGTGAGACATTCCTAAGTGCTAGGAAACAGTCAGAG
Source organism: Cervus canadensis (assembly GCF_019320065.1). NCBI lineage: Eukaryota > Metazoa > Chordata > Mammalia > Artiodactyla > Cervidae > Cervus > Cervus canadensis. The sequence goes on from NC_057416.1 coordinate 18,916,062, forward strand.
GTGAGATCTATTGATACTGCCTCTTTTATTAAGAGAAAGTGAAAGTCGCCTGATCATGTCCAACTCTTTGGGACCCCACTGACTATATAGTCCATGGAATTCTCCAGGCCAGAATACTGGAGTGGGTAGCTGTTCCCTTCTCTAGGCTATCTTCCCAACCCAGGGATCAAACCCCGGTCTCTTGCATTGCAGGCAGATTCTTTACCATCTCAACCACCTGGGAAGTACTCAGAATCGGGAATATTGTAACCTTTATTACATGACACATTCACTTCATTTTCCAGGTGTGGCTTGATTTCACTCATTCATATATTCATTTATTTTTGTGTAAAATAACTTAATAAGCACTATGAATTATAAAGTGACACTGAACAAATGGTACCCATGACCATCTGGTACCCTTACTTCTTTCTTGCTTCTTTGGTAGCCATTTGTTTCTTTCCTTTTTTATATAATTTTGTTGCATTTATATGTATCCCTTCAAAAGTGTGGGGTTTTTTTGTTTTTTTTTTTTAAGTTGTATTTAACTTTCTGGAAAGGTATGCTATATGTACTATTTTGGGAGAATGTCCCTTAATGTAATATTATTTTCTAGGATCTATGCTATATTTCTTGTCTCACTTTTAATTATTTTTTCTTCTAGTTGTCATGAATTTAATTAAATCAATTTATTTTCATAGTTTAATTTGTTGTCACTGGGACAAATTTATGAAGAGGCTGGGCCTAAGCCTAGTTTTATTTGTCATGGCCATGAAATAGTGAAATTCAATCTTAAATTTAACTTTAACTTAATTGGAATATCTTTGCTACCATCAAGTAAATATCAATAGTAAAATATAATTGCAGTCTTTTTGGCTTTGCATTATAGGACCTTTCCTCAGATGGACCTTAGCGAGATGACTTTAGCTAAACATCATAGATGCCACAATTTGTAGTTAACATCCCCCAGTCAGAATGTATGTGAAATATGTGTTAAAGTAGTAGATACTGGATATGTCATTTATAGCTGCATGTGAAGATAACTTTGAGTGATGCTGTATTGCTCAGATCAAGCAAAGCTAAGTACAGGAAATTTGTCATATTTGACCATTCAAACTTTTTTTAAGTTATTCTCAAGCTATAGGAAAAATTTGGCCCCTGATTAAGTGGATAATATTTGTGCCCAGTTTCACAAGAAAGTATATAATTTCAGCATTTTTCTAGCCTTAAAGGCTTTCTCATGCACCTAGTATTGTATATAGTTAGGACAAGTCATGTATCAATAATGTATGCTCTTCTGGTGATGAATTTGAGATATATTAGATTTTCATTTACATTTTAATATAAAATTTGTACTATTTCAAATTTATATTTTATAGTATATGTGAGAAAGCTAAAGTATGGATGTTTTATATCCATGTTTTTATCTAATCTGAATTATATAATATTTATAAAGTCATTCTGTTTGTTTTAAGTATATATAGTAATTTGGAGTAGAAAGAGGTTCTCATTATGCTTTAATGAAGAAATGAGAATGATTTATGATTAATATTTCAGTTGTTTGCATGCTATGCATAAAAACAATTTATTCTAGCAATACTTAGGTTTAAGGATGTTTCTCTGTTAATTTTATTTCTCTAAAAGAGGGTTTAGCAAAACTTATTCTCTTGTAGAAAGGGAATAGAATGTAGTGGTTTGAAGCATGTCTTTTGGAATCAAAACTCATGGATACAAAACAAAGCCTGCCTCCTTCATATACTAACTGTGATCTTGGGCAAGTTGCTTAACCATATGAAGACAGTTTCTTGATCTGTAAAATGGTATAAAAATTAGTTCCTTCCTAATAGGTAGTTATGGCTTCCCTTGTGGCTCAGCAATAGAGAATCCACCTGCCAATGCAGGAGCCCTGGGTTCCATCTGTGGGTTGGGAAGATCCCCTGGTGAAGGAAATGGCAACCACTTCAGTATTCTTGTCTGGAAAATACCATGGACAGAGAATCCTGGCGGACTACACTCCACGGATTCAGAGTCAGACATGACTTAGCGACTAGACAATAACTTCCCAACCCAGGGATCAAACCCAGGTCTCCTGCATTTCAGGCAGATTCTTTACCATCTGAGCCACCAGGGAAGCCCAAACAATAACAACAATAGGTAATTATAAACAGTCAATGAAATAATATAAGATAGTCAATGTGTTATGGTACCTAATACATAGGAGGTTTTCAATATTCGGGCTTCAGAGCTACAAGGTAGGCCAAACTCAGACTCATGCTGGAGCAGCATCAGCTTTACTTATTTTCTATAGTGGGAATCAAGATTTTAAATTAGCACTTGTGTGTGTGTGTTTGGTATCTTTTCCATTGGGGAATTCCAGTATGTATTTGAGAAATGAATTCTAATGTCTCTGGCCAATTTTATGAGACCTCAGGTGGAACCAGACAGCTAAATTGAGGTAAATTATTTCTTCTATTAATACATTGTATGATGTCAAATTTTCCTCAGGAGACGGGGCCATAGATTGACTACATTTGCTCATTTCCCTCTTATTGTAAATATGTTTTCGTTTCAGAATGATTTAATCAGACTGTTTATGTTCTAGTCATAAAGAACATACTCTGATAGGTTTGCCATCTGTTGGAGATAAAAATGAAATCTTGAAGAAGTGGGCAGCTGATAGATTTTAATGAATGTTTGATACTTTTCATATTTATGTGAGGGGCTTACCCTGACAGTAACATAAATGGTGTACAAGCCTCAGGGCTCAGTCTCAGCTTTTCAGTTCTTATTAGGTCTCTGTTGTAGGATGGTGTTTGGAATTTCTGAAGTTGTATACTGACATTACAAAGGGTGGCTTTAGTCCTACCTGGACATGTTTACTCCAGTTGAATTCTGTTTTGAGTCTCTGCTCGTTCCCGCTTGATTCCTGCTATCCAGCACAATGAATCTGTTGATTGCAAAGTGCTTTTCTTCTTCAGGAGCCAATCTTCCTTTCAATATTGTTTTTCTAAATTACACTTTATGGATTTTAGGCACCACTTTCATCTATTTGGAATCTGAAGTGTGTTATCCCAGTACTTTAATATACAGTAGCTTATTCACCGAAATATATTCTGACAATATTTATTTCATGTTTGAATAACCTTGCCTCTCCTTCCTGATGTTTGTTTCCAAAAGGTGGAGCCATTATTGTAGGCTGCACGTCTTCTGTGACCATTGTTGTCTCTTCAAATTGAAGTACACAGTCCTAGCAAACTCAGTAAGAGGTCCAGCCAGGGAACAATTTTCTAATTTAAGACTGTCACTGCATATCGTTTAGTTTCCCCTCAGATTTCTGATTGAGGTTGTTACAAGGGTATTGTAAAAGGAAAAGGAAGAGGGAAACTTTTCTCTGAATATGATATCATGAAGTATATAAACTTGACTTACAGTGGGAAATTTTTGTGTATTTTCTACAATATGAAATGCTATTTGGCAACAGTATATGTTTCCCAGTGTCATGTTGCTATAGAATAGTTGCCTATTTGTCAGAAGCTATTTGTCAGTTTTTTCAGTATCTGCAGGTGGTAAGCATGCTTCAGAATTCAGAGAAGGAAAATCGTGTGCTCCCAGGGATTCATGCAAGTGCTTGACAAAAATATGACCTTTATTCTGAATATTTGCACAAAGTGAATGTGTGTAGTGAGAATATTGGCTAGTTTTTTTGCTGACAGGGGCAGTTAAATCCATCTTAATGAGTTGTGGCAGTCATCATAACAATTTAGACATCAAAGTTTTTCCAAATATATTTTATTTGTTAATTATTATATTTTCATTTGCATCAATATAATTTACATAAGAAAGAAAGTGAAAAGACCCAGGTACCTGTGAGGAGAAGTTCTGTTAATGTAAATATCCTTGCTGGAGTTTTCCATGGACAGAGGAGCCTGGCAGGCTACAGTCCATAGGATCGCAAAGAGTTGGACATGGCTGAGTGACTAACACTTTCACTTTCACTTTCTCAGGTACAGTAGCATGTACATACTTAGGACAATGGCCTTGAAGAATGGGTAGCAAATCAGCTAAGGGGTATAAATTAAGGTACTTTGGGCTGCAAGTGATAGTGTAGCATATTAAATGGCATTTTGGTAACAGAGCCTTGTAATGTCACAGAAAAGAAGTTCAGAGACAGGAAGTTCCAGGGCTGATTTACTGCTCAGTGGTGTCAGGGCTCTGCATCTTTCTTTTTTCCAGGGGAGAATATTTAAGTCAAAAGCTCCTAGCAGACTTCACCTGCCTGCTCAGAAGTGAATACCATGCCTATGTGCAAACCACTTTCTGACAGAGGTCCAGGGAGGGGAGGGTAGAACTGTGAGGAGCTGGGACACATCATGATTCATTTCCTGGGACTGCACCCTGCCCTGAGAATGTTGCTGTCTCAACAACATTGGAGTTGAGTTGACAAGGAAGGATGGGATGGGATGGCAAGGCCGCTGAGCATAACAAATACTTTTGCTGCATAAGCCCGTCAAGAGCATGGATGAGAACAGTGTGGATGGAAACTCTGACCATGAACCAGATGCAGTTAATCACAAAGCACGGAGAAAAACTGCAAAATGGTCATCTCTGAGTATTTTGCATTTTTCTTTGCAAATCCAAAGTCAAAATTAATAAACATCATACTAGTCAGTTGGATAGAAGTGGCTTTAAATAATTATTTTCTGCTGTATTTGTGATGAAAGTATGGAGCCTTTCCTGGTTTGAAGAACTAACTTCTCTTAGGGCATCTCTATCTGGTAACATCAGGTGAAAGGTATCTTGGGTAAAATTGTTTTGCAGCTGCTTGGTATACATACCAGTTGTATGATATGAATACAAATAAGGCTCAGAGGAATTTTTGGTAGCACTTGCTTAATCATGTAAGCTGAAATCGGCTTATCTTTGATGCATTAATTATCTCATGTTAAGGGAAATTAAGAGAATTCTCCGACTCTTTAAGGGGACCAGGCTGCCGAATAAGCTCTCAAAACAATTTTCACTCATAGAACACTCCATAAAAATTTCTATTTGAGTCATAAGGCTTTCAAAAACCCATGGCATGTATAGTCAGAAACTATAGTAAGTAGTCAGTAGTAAGTAGTCAGAAACTACTTACATTTTGCAATTGGGAGGCATTGCATATTTTATTTTAAAAATAAAATCTCAGAGTGATAACATTGCATAGTCACTAAGAGCACAGACTTTGAAGTCAGACTATCTGGGTTTGAATCCTTGCTCAGCCACTTACCAGTTACGAGGCTTTGAGGCTTTCTCATCCGTAAAAGGGATATGAAGTTATTGCGAGGATTATGTTGTTATTTTTATGTTCTTCAAATAGCATCTGGTCCACAGTACTGCGGGCTTCCCTGGTGGCTCAGATGGTAAAGAATCTGCCTGCAATATGGGAGTCTTGAGTTTGATCCTTGGGTGGGGAAGATCCCCTGGAGCAGGAAATGGCAACCCACTCCAGTATTCTTATCTGGAGAATCCCATGGATAAAGGAGCCTGGCGAACTACAGTCCATGGGGTTGCAAAGAGTTGGACATGACTGAGTGACTAACACTTTCACTTTCCACAGTACCTAATGTTTAAGTGTCAAAAATACATATAGACATTGAGTCACAGGTACTTGCTTTATAAAAATTAAATGTATTTAAATTAAATATAAATTAAAAGCATTTTTCAGTAAAAAGTCATTCATCCTCAAAACATAGTATTCCTGTGACCTGTAACATATTTTGTTGATTTTTCTCACTCATGCAAGCATACACAGGAGCAATTATTCAACACATTTTTAATGAGCATCTATATTGTAGTGTTCTTTCTGGATGTGAGCTTATTGAGAGCAACAGTAATTTAACAGTCTGGCAGATAATGTACCACTGTGTGAAGCTTTTCGTCACTAATGTTCTATTATCTGAATGGAGCAGTCTATATTGTCACATTTATTGTCAACATCAACACGTGTTGACAAATGAAAACCAACTGTAGCTGGAAAATTCAGTGACTAAAGAAATAAACTTTTAAACATATATATGTGTGTATATATATATATTTCTATTGGGGTATGATTTATATACCCTGAATTGTAAGGAATTAAAAATGAGCTTCTTTTGATGATCATTCTTGTGAGGACCTGAAATAACACCAAGGAGACGGGGAGAGGCATATGAAAGTGAAAGAGATGTGTTATACACACCAGCCCTAAATTGGGAGGCAGGACACACTATAAAAATGACCATATGGGAGAAGCGGCAAGGAATGGGCTCAACCAAAAGCAAGTGGGAAGCTGGGGGAGAAGGAGGACCCACGGGAAGGTGCCTTTGTTGGGTGTCAGAGTGCAGTGTTATGAGTGTATTTGAATGTCACTAGCTCACTGTGTGGGGGTTGGGGAGGGGAAGAAGAGGAACTTGTGGCAGGCGCCAACCTTATCACACTGAGGCACCTAGGCCCCAGAGAGGGGTGCTCACAGCCTGTTTGCAGGGATGTTGAGGCATCACGAAAAAAGTTTCAAGAATTATAATACATGCTCTGATACATGCACTAACTGCCTACTAGCACTTTGCCAAAATAGACTAGCTTTTAAGAATTAAAGATGGTAAGCTTTGTCTTCCAAGGCCGTAGGTCTTATGGCAAAAGTAAACAACAAGTAAAAATGATTATGAAATAAATAAAACTCAAGGAAATAAAAGTGAAAACTATGAAAACACCTATGTGAATGGGTGAAGAATTGGGATCTGGAGGGTGAGAGAATTGTCCATGGAGTTGAGTCAGGTCCTAAAGACCAGATTTGGCTGAGTGGGATGCAGTGGATGCCAGGTGAGGAAGACATCCCCTGGAATGAGGGGAGCCTGGCCACAGTGCCACAGGGGGCTTGTCATTGTCCTGATGATTGCTGATATGTGCACTGTTACTAAAGGAACAGGCCTGATTAAAGTTGGATTTTCCTGTCAGTGCTCATGGTCCAGTGAGAAGTAAATTTGAATATGTTTGTTGAGGGTAAATCCTTGGAGGCTCTGAAAGTCAGGGAGAGTGTTTTAGTAATCGTAGGTGTTTCCAGGTAAATGATGCTTGAGGAGGCTGTCTGAAAATTAATTAAAGAGGAGGAAACCCTGAAGTCTGCAAGGAGAGAGAGAGGAAGCTTTGTAGCAAGACTGTTTTATAAGGTGGTGGAAAATAAGCAGTGACAGCCAAACAGAATGAAAAGAATGGTATGAAAGACACTGCAAAGGATGTCTTAAGACTGGTCAGTGTGTGTCTGAATGGATTTACGTGCGTGTGTTATTCACTGTCTCACATTTTAGTGCCCCCCTTCATTAACACAGACAATGAAAGCTTCTTGATTTGGGTCCCAGTTTGTATTTCAATCTCTAGATGTCTAACTACTTTAATCGTATTTATTCATGGTGGGAGACCTAGGTTTGATCCCTGGGTTGGGTAGATCCACTGGAGAAGGGAAAGGCTACCCACTCCAGTATTCTGGCCTGGAGAATTCCATGGACTGTATAGTCCATGGGGTCGCAAAGAGTTGGACACGACTGAGCAACTTTCACTTTCACTTAAAACAGTAACTCAACATTATGGCTTTTATTTTATGGAGAAAGTGAAGTATTGGTGGAACACGGGGCACTTTCCCTACCAATTTTAGAGACTGAGCATATAGTTCAACTTTTTTCTCCATTATATGTAATCACAGTTTAATATAAGAAGAGTATTTGGAGAGTTCCATAAACTAGCCTATGTCCTTTTGTTCTTGTTTCTTGAAGTAGTATGCTTAAAAAACAAACAAACAAACCAACAAAAACAGTAGAAATTTGCCTGAGTTTGGATGGTCATGATGTTCTCAAAGTTGTGAATGCATTGCATTAGATTCTTCTGTCTTCATTGCCTTTCACAGTGAGGTAATGGTGACAATTATGTTTATTTATGTTATATGTTACTCATATGGCAAAGTATATTCAACTGTTGATCAAAGATTAAAACAGAGTTATGTAGAACTAGCCCCTCACTTTCTATAACATTCTCTTAAAAGATATTTTGTGTGTTTGTTGCTTGATGAACTTTGTGTATAAAACTGCAAGGCATTCCATTGAAAGTAGGAATGGGAGAAACTTCTCTTTTAAAGAATTGTAATGATTTCCTGTAAAATATAAGAATCCCAATGTACTATTTATTTCTGTTGCACTTTGTTCCATACGTTTTTTAAAGAGAGAGTTTGGGTCTACTTTCAGACATATGTGAGGTATGAGGGAAGAAGTAATAAGATAATGATGTAAAACTAAATGGATGATTAGGGGATAAAAGCATACAGAAAGTCATTTTTATGTATGAGAGGGAGTTAAAACTTTGGCTTGAACTTTCCAGGAACTAGAACAAACAGAGAAACATAAGGGTTGGAAGAATCATTGTGTCTGTAAAGTAAAAGTAAAACTTTGCTCTGGTACTGAAATCGTAGAGGAATTTTTCTCATGGGTACTCATAGAGGGGCTCTGTATGTTTTCATGGATGGTGTAATCAGTAACATGCTGATAATGTTTGTCATATCATATTCTCATATTCATTGCCCCATTTCTCATATCCTCCTTTTGAGATCATAATATTGTAGAGAAATTTCTTCAAACCACTCTGTAAGGGGAAAAAACAATCAGTCTAGATTGACCCAAGAATAACAAACTGATCTCTGAATTATAGCCTCAGTCTCTCCTATTTCTTTCCCATTGATTCAGCTTATGCGTCTAAAACTTGCATACATTCAGTTGCATATTTATAGTAATTGGGGATGATGTGAATTTAATCAAGATAGCTCTTTGGATTTTGATTTATCTTTCCTTTGAGGGGAAAACAAGAGATGGCAATGTCAGGGCAAAACATTCCTAGGAAGGGAGATGATGGTTTTATGTGCTTGTAATACATTTAAGACACATGCTTCCTTCTAGACTTGGTGAAACCTGTTATACTCCTCAAGCTCCATTTTTCCTCCAACTGCTGGACCTGATGCTGGGAGTAGCAGCAATTCTTGTGCCATGTGGAAGGAAGGAAATCAAATTCTTTTAGCCATTCTGGCATTAAGTTACAGCCTAATGTTCAGTAATGTTTTAAGAGTGAACCTTATTATTATAGTATTAGTGCATTTGTATTGGATATTGTACCATGTTTCTGAACTTCTCCTGCTTCTAGAATAAAGAAAGTTAAGAGTCTTTGAAAAATTTTCTATAGTTTCCTTTTTTTTAAATTGAGATAGATGATGTTATTGAGTGTTAAAAAACAACTTGCCAAAATACCTGCTACTTTTTTTGTCTCTCCTTAATTAGAGAGTGGCTTGAACTGAGACGTCTTGGAGAAGCAGCAAGAGTATAAGAAAAGAACTGTTCAAATGTTACAACTGCGTAAGGTTCGTTGCATTTAGTAGAAAACAAAATGCTAAATTAGGTGATCACAGGAAACTATGATTCATTTTTTAACTGCTGGGTGGATGTTAATGGAGTCATGATGTAATTATTGCAAAATACACATTTTAATAATAATATTTTAAATCAGTACACAGATAAAATGTAAAAAATTACACACTTTTCCTCTTATCTCTCAAATACACACCAAACACAGAATATACCTTCAGGTATATTCTTCAGAGGGTGGGAGAATCATTTTTTGAGGAAATAGCATATGACCCTTGAGGTGGAGAAAGAATTATATGCAATTAAAAAAATGCCATTAATAACACCTTTGTTGAAATTCATATTATAGGAGTCAAATTTTCTGAAAAGAAATAATTTTGGTGTCAATCAGCAATCATTGATATACCATTAAAGTGTGTCTTTAGAAACTACTTGTATGTTAACCACATAGCATTTCATGTTATCAGGGGCAGTTTTGCAAGCAATAACAATGCATATACTTGCAATGATAAATCTAATCCAGGCAGTGAGAGGGAAGATAAATGCAGATGCCTGTTCAGTTATTTGTGAATTATGGATACATGTACTTAGTTCATTGACTTGATAGTGTCATTCAGTTGCTGGCATATGATATTCCCTTGGAAAATGGAGAGTATTTCATCTGTATTTGATTGAAGAGTATTTTATTGCCTTTTGTTCAGGTCTTCTTTTTCACCTCATTGACTTCACCTTTTCTTCTCACTCTTTCATTCTTTCTCCTCTTTGGATATCCCTGGTGGAACACTTGGTCTCGCTCTTAAGTAGCTCCAATTGTTCCAGTACATACTTCAGTGAGTCAAGCTGGTCAGGCATGAACATTGCTGGTGATTGAAAAAAAAAAAAAGTGGTATTTAGATGAGAGATATTCCTGAAGAGACATTAAAAAGTATTACAGTAGAACTGTGACTTCATGTGATGCTGTCAGCATAGCTAAAACTGGATTTAGTTTTTAAGCTGTCCCATCTCAATACTGATCCCATTGAGTTTACAGTTAAATCTCCCACTTATTATTTTTTCAAGTAAATTTTGGCTATGTTTCATATTTTCCCCTTCTATACTTATGAACTTAATTGTTTGCGTATAAATACAGAGCTTTGAATTTATTTTTTGAGTTTGAGACCCAACCTGTCCTAGTGAATGATATTTAATCTTGCTTTTATTGTAGTACTCTGCTTTCCAGCTCTGTGAAATCTTCATATTTGATGAGAATAAATTTTATAATTATAGCAAAGAGCCGGACATGACTGATCAACTAAGCAAAGCACAAAATAGTTGTATTAATTGATAAGGATAAGTGTATTAAGTATATAAAGTCCATTACTTAGTTTTCCTAGTATGGGTAATGGGCAAAGTCAAAACAACTACTACAAGAAAAGAGATAACTTTGAAACTTAAACATTATTTAAGACAATTAAATGTCTACAGAGTTTGAAAGGTCAGGGAAAACAGATTGGATTGAAAAATATTTGAGCAATAACTTGCAAAGGGCTTAAAAGCAAACTCTAGGTGATCCTTAAATAGTCAAGAAAGGAGGCTAGCTAGAGAATCAATGGGACCTCTTGTTCATTTGGGGGTTCAGCAATGAAAAAGAGTAGATAAATAGATTAACTGATTCTTTTTTTTTTTTTTATCTCTGAGGAAATGATTATCTAAAATTGTTTGTGTTAGTTGCTCAGTCATGTCCTACTCTTTGTGACACTATGGAGTGTAACTTTTCAGGCTTCTCTGTTCATGGGATTCTCCAGGCAAGAATACTGGAGTGGTTAGCCATTCCCTTTTCCAGGGGATCTTCCCAACCCAGGGATCGAACTCAGGTCTCCTGCATTGCAGGTGAATTCTTTACCATCTGAGCCACCAGGGGAACCCTAAGATTACATGATGTATTCCTCAGAGACAATGAGGAGCAAGAAAGAGCATAAAATGCTAGCTTTCACTATATGAGCCTATTAGGTATTTATTTATTCTTTCATTCATGTTATTAATTTATTATCTTCTCTTTGAAGACGCGTGGTACTGTCTTCGAGCATTTCAGTGTCTGGTAGTGTTCACGTCTCTCCTGCAGCTAGAGCTCTGTGTTATTCCCTGTTTTGACCTAGCCTCATCTCCCCAGCAAATGTGTCTGTTACTCCAGTGGTTTAATTGGAAGCACAATCTTAATGTATATTGTGAAAAAAGTCTGTATTGGATGCTCTGATATTCCCAAAGCACCATCAGTATGCAAATAATTGGGCAATGCAGTTACTGGGTAAACCTAGCATCTACTTTCAAAGGTCATTCAGCTTACTACCAGTGAGGAACTACATCATAGGAATTATGCCATTTTGGTCAATCTATATTTCATTAAAACATTTCAATGGCTATTAAGCTCCTTGGCCCAGAATGCAATGTATGGGCAGAAAGATGGTTTGTTTAACAAGTCATTGTTAAAATTGAGAGGAAAAGTTGAATATATTATTTTGGGAAATTTCTTCTTTATTAGAAAGTATGACTTTATTTATTTATTTTTATTTTTGGTATCCCACAATTAGAATTTAAGCATCATAAAAATAAGATTTTGTTCATTGTGTTCATTGCTCTATCCCTAGGGCTTGGGTACAGAATAGGTGCTCTCAAAATTTTTTTCCCCACTGATTGAAATAGAAATTAAAATTCTCTTTAGCTGGAATTAAAGCAAATCAAAACAAACTTCTTGCACATATGTTAAATGATTGATTTAGAAATCACATAAAGATAAGGAAGGGCAAGGAACTACACAAACATTTGGGCATTTTGCAGTTCTATTTTGTGAAGAAGAGAGCTCTTTGGAGGGCAGAGAGGGTATCCTTTCTTGTTGGATACACAAATGAGCCCCTAAGTAGATGAGTTGAATCTTGTTGTCGTTACATCATCCCCCAAGGTAAGGTCAGGCTTTTAGTAAACTTAAGCATTGTCATGTGTGCCTGAGAAGCCAGTGTTTGTTGGACTGTTTGTCACTTAACGGCGAGCCTGAAACAGGAGTTTGTGCGCCTGTGATTTATTGAGAAATGCATTTTGGAGAAAACCTTGAAGTTATAAGGTGAAGCAGGAAAAGGCAGGAAGGGAGGGAGAAAGAACCCAGAAGGATGAGATCTGGCCTTGGTCCAGTGCATGGAGATGGGATGTGTAGGTCGGGGCTCAGGGAGTGGGGACTCTGCAGTATTAACTGCATCAAAGGTGTGGTAATTGCCCTTTTGAACCTCAGAATCACTTAGTCATCAGCTGGGAGCTGTGACTGAGGAGGAGGGGAAGGGCAAGGCAGTTCCTACCTCCTGAGAGCAGTTTCCTGGAAAAGGGGGCAACCGTGAGCTCTTCACTGCCAGCACAATGGGATTCTACCTTCAGCCCAGGGTAGGGTCAAGATGAGGTACTTTGAATTAGTAATGATCTTTTCATATCTCAGGACCAAAAGAGTTTGCTAGAGCACTGTTAAGAGTATAGACATTACAGGAATTCTAGCTGCAGTTTCTGACTTTGCTTTTCGTTTGACACAGGTTGTATTTTCTGTAAGACAATAAAGTTATAAATGAGTTAACTGGATATAGAGATGGGATTTCTCTATTGATTTATATCAAAACTCCTGGCACCTCATACTTTATCATCAGTTGCCTTACCTCTGATTATAGCTCTGTCAGGTCACAGCTCATCACGTGCCCGAGGTTGGAATGCCGGGAAGTGACAGCTCTGTGATGAGAACTTCCTCTAAATCAAAAGCAGGATCAAGTTCAGTTTCTCTGACAATGGGCTCTTGACATACTCTGGAGTACAATAGTCGCAGGGGATAAAGTTCTCTGGCCTTGTGGATATTCCTCCCAGTAAGGAACACCAAATTTTCATAAAAGTGTCTGTGTGCATTTTTACCACATCCAAAAGAGTGTGTTTTAGCTTGATTGCTTTAGTTGGAATATAACTAGTCTCTGGGTGACTCTGTCATTTTAGATTAGCAGTAAGATTTGGTTCATCTGAATGAATATTTGTCACATGTAAAATTCTGGTAATGCCAACAGTCAATCAATCAGTGGTTAACTACTCCACTTTTTTCTTTTTTTACTACTCCACTTTTTTAAAGGATAAAACCAGAAGAGATGTTTGCTTGGAAATTGCCTCCATTTTAAGTCTCCAGTATAAAAAATTATTTTTCAATATACCAAATTAAAAAAATAATTGTAATATGCATTTAATAAGACTCATTGGTCATCAAGTAATCTGCTTAAAGGCTGGAAAGTATGACATTATTTGACACATAAATCACAAAGGTCATTCATTTATATTTTTTCCATAATGACTAGACACAAATTATTTTTAAAATACTTTAAAATGATTTAAAAATAGAACTATTACAAAATGTTTAAACTTTAGGGAAAAAAAATCATTTATAATCTTACTGTCCATATCATTTTGTTGCTTTATTTCCTTCCAAACTTATGTGTTCCTCACAGTTGTGTAGAATTCATACCACTTTATAACCTGCTTTAGCACTTAGATTATAAACATGGCCCATGTTATATATTATCTACAACCACCACCTAAAAATATCATTTCCTAAATAGAAACATCTCTTGTGCTCTTTGGAGAAAATGAGAAAGAATGAAAGGTTAATCCTAGTCCCACTCAGTCCCCCATTCTCCCTGCCCTGGCCCACCAGTTCATGGTCTGGCCCTTCCCTTTGAGCGTGGCTGCCAAACATGGTCCTGCTGACTGTCTTTGACTCTGGTTAGGCTGAAGTCAGGTCTTAGACACCTCTTTGGTGAAACCATAGGGTTTGGTCTCCTAATAGTGTCTAAAGACATATACTTCAGCAGCTCTACCTCCAGCCTTCTTATGGTGGGGACTTTGAAAGTGAAAGTGAAACTTGGTCCTTGTCAGAACAGGCTGTTTTGTTTTTTTTTTTGGCTTGGTCTATTTTTGTCCTGTCTATGACATGACACACTTTCTCATTGGAGTATTTCCTTAGAATTATCAAGTAAAGAAATGGACACTCTAATTGGCTCAATTGTTTTTACCAAATCAAATATTCTTCTGCCCCAATCTTCTTGATAAGTACACAATGATCACTAATTCATTATATATTTGAAAATAAATATACTCAGTTTGCAACCTAACCATAGTTACTTCAACTGTTAACTCTTTATAATAGGAGAAAATACTTACAAATATATAGGTAATACTTGGTTCTCCTTTTCTTATATTCCAAGTTGAGATGATGAAATCAGAGTTTTCATCTCCTTTCAGTCTCTTAAACAAATGGTAATGTGGTTCTTTGAAGATTTGCTTTGCATTTTTAGCTGTGTGGTCCAGTAGCTGAAATCGGGCCTTCTAAACAAATGGACTTTATTTCAGTATAGCTTGTTCTCTATCTAGGGATGCTTCTTTGGCAGAGGTCAGCTTTTCATATATCTAATTCTTGACTTAAATTTCACTCTAGCTGTGTGTACCTTGCAGGAGGTGGGCATAACACCGGTTTCCTTGTTGTACAGCTGTGTCAGGGAAACTCTCCTCTATGGGTCCTCTTTCTCTTCATGTGTCTGTGTGTGCCCCTGAGTGTTGTGGCTGTCAGAAATGTTTGTCGGGCGTTTCCTATCTGTTCTATGTTTGTCCCATGCTCCTGGCATTCATACTTTAAAATTGAGGTGTTCCAAGAATTTACTGGGTCTTTTGGACTTGAGGTGACACTTTCTCAAAGCTTGCAGCATGGGAATGTCATCTTGCCTTGGTGTTCAGTGTTGCTACAGTTCCTTTTCCATTGTATTTGTCTTTAATTATTTCAATAGAAATTTGAGGAAATGGTTAGATATTGGTGCTAATATCATAGCCTAGAAGTACCTAACTACCATTTTTCATAGCTACATACTGTTATCAATTGATGGTCTTAGCATTTCAATGTTTTTGTACATTTAGATTGAGTTACTCTTGTACAAATCATTTTTTCTAATGTATGAGATTTTAACATTTTTTCTTCTTTGTTGAACTTTTTTCTTGTGGGTACCTGGTAATTGGGCTTCCCTTGTGGCTTAGATGGTAAAGAATCTGCCTGCAATGCAAGAGACCTGGGTTCGATCCCTGGGTCGGGAAGATCCCCTGGAGAAAGAAATGGCAACCCACTCCTGTATTCTTGTCTGGAGAATACCATGGACAGAGAAGCCTTGTGGGCTACAGTCCTTAGGGTCACGAAGAGTTGGACATGACTGAGCGACTAAGTACGAACATACCTGGTAACTGCTTGTTTCCTGTTATCTCCTTAGATGGGAAACTTTTTGAGAAATGAGATTTCATGATTTCTTAGTACAATATCATACATTCCAAGACAAACTATGAACATATGTATAAAGACAATGGCTCAGTTGTCTTGTCTTTCCTTTTCAGAGCTCTGAAAAGAGTTGCTATTTGTCACATGGTGACTTTTAAGTGCAGGGCATGAGCTCATCTGTCTCTCCCTTGGCCACCCCAACTGGGAGACCTTTCTCATTTCCAAGTCATTATTTTTGAGGAAGAAAAGGACTTGGCATTATTTCTAAAAACTTGGCCTTGTAGGCCACTGGCCAGAACATGGATCTCTGACCTTTTATCTGTAATGCTTGTTATCAAACATGTGACAAAGAAGTTTCTGTTCTCCCCCCGGCATTCAAATCTGCACGATTTCAATAGTTCCACTTAAGTGAATTGCTGTAAAGAAAATACTCTCACCTCTTGTGTTAACCAGCCTTATAGAAGAAGCATATAAAATTTGCATTCCTAAATCCCTTAGTGTTGGAAGCAGTAGAAAGTAATAAATTGCCTTTCTAGCTACTCTTGATTCCCCAAGGATTTGAGCGCTTCAGAATAGCCCCATTTTAAACTTTTCAGGGACTTCTGCTGTTGTTTCAGGCGTCTCTGAAGGCTTGTGGCATTGTGTGATGTGTACTGTTCTTTCAGTTGATGCATTACCCTCTGCATACAGCACTATGTGTTTTCTGTGCCAGTTAAATCAAAATGAGAGGATGAGAGAAGATGAAGATTTCCCTAATGATTTGCTTATGTTCACATGTTGTGTGTGGTATGTATCCAACACTAACAATGCCTGTTTTTTTCCTGGAGTTGCTTTAGTAGGTTTTTGGGTTTAGTTACTGAATTGTTTGTGTCAAAATGTGTGAGAAACCTCAAATATGGAAATAGTGGAATCAGGAAATATTTGGAAGGCAACAGAAAGATTGAACTGTTGGCCAGATTCACAGAGTGATTAGGAATAGGGTTTATGGTATAAGTCTTTTATTTAACTGACACCTTGATCTTCTTTCTTGCTTGGGGTAAAGGGGTTGACAGAGTTACTGGGAAAAAAAACAGTATTTTGCCTTGCAGATTCTAAGAGTGTACTTTTGTCCTCAAGATACAGAAAACATTTTGTGAGCAGCACACATAAGCCCAGCTTATAGAACTATGTCTTCCCAAGTTCATAAAGCACAATTCTCTCTCCATTATAGGATCATCTGTTGCCCTGCCTCCCCGCTACCCCACTACCTGCCTAGCCTTTGGTTTTTCTCTCCTGCACCACTATCAGAACTATTTATCATAATGCATAATACTCAGTAAAACCATTATTTAAGGGACTTTTTGACATTTGTTATCTTTTTAAAGGATGTCTCTTCTTTTGCATCATCTCTCTCCCATTAGATTGCTGCTTTTTTCATGGCTGCATGCAACTGATATGGTAAAATCAGGCTGGAGCGATCTATAGTTTGGGATGAGATTCCTTCCCTTGTAGAAGTCAAAAATTGATCAAAAGTAGATCTAGAAGAAATCATAGAATGAGAGGCCTTAGTGAGAAAGCTAGTTTTATTGATTTATCTTTTTGTGCCTCTTAGCACCATGAGAATATTGAGAGCTATAGAGATGGAATCAGGAAGTTAGCGTCTGGAATATTTCAAGTGATTGCTGCTATTATTATATACTCATATCGCCCAGTAATTTTTAAAGCCCTTACTTAGCAGTCCTCGTAAGAATTTGGCCTATTCTCCTTATAAGTTCAAAGGGCAAAAGGATTCCTTTACCCACCTGGTCCAGCTCTCTCAACAGTAGAAGAGAAAAGATTTTGCAGCCAATAATTATTGTCATTGGAAATGTTCCTTTATCAGCTACTCTCCTCTGTGTGTTTATCCATCAGGGGGTTAACATCAGGGTAAGGAACTGAGGATTAAAAATTTTGGCCAACATTTTCTCTATCTCACAGATGTCCCTTCTATGAGGATCAAAAATACCTGCAGCTCTGAGCACCTATTCATTAAGTTCTCTATACAAAGATCTTTTTCACATGTATTGTCAAAGAAAGTTCTTAACTTTGATTGCAATCTTTAGCCCCTGGTAAACACAGGTAAAAGAACTTGTAATCAGTTTTACTACAATTCAGAAGAAGTTGGGGCCCTCACAGTTATTTCCTTGAGTCAAGGTAGAGGAAATTATTGAAAACAACATTTCTTTTTCTTTTTAAAAAGCTTTATGAATCTACTTGGCAGTTGAAGTCACTTAATGGCAATTTCAACATCTCAGAATCTGTAATTCATTTCCACTTAAAATTTCTCTTAAAACTACTATAAATAATAGATGCTGCAAATAAGTATGCATATTTGACCATTTTCTCACAGGCTCTTGCCCAGACTTCAGTGAATATCCTTGACATGAAAATTTTCAGATGATGTTCACAGATAAATTTGAGATTTAGAAGCATCTTTTTCTGTGCCTTTGGAACAGTCGACTTATGTAGTAATTTACAGGATTCTGCTTCAGATGTGAGGATTTGCACAAATACACACATAAATAAACATAGCACCCCACCTACGCATCCCTGGAATAACACGGAAATCTTCCTTTTCTTCTTGTCAGTGGTCTTTATAACCAGGGAAATGGGCCTAATTATTAGTCCAAGGATATTTTGAGGCAGTAGCTTGGTAAAATATCAAAGAACAGGAATCAACTTTTGGTCAAGACCTTTTTTGTTTACTTGGACTATCCTTTAGCATTAAATGCTTGCTTATTAAACCAAGCCGTGCTGTTTAGCATCAGCTAATCTGAGTCTTCCCTGATGCTTATGGTTTAGTCTGGTACTGTCTTCAGTACCACCATTCTTCATCTTTGCTTGCCTGCCTTTCGAGGAACAGTTTCATCACTGACTGGAGAGACTGAGAAAAGCTTTTTGAATGACACTGCAGGTCCATAGAAATGTTAAAATATGATTTAACACAAACATGGATTTTTGTGTTCAGGTAGTATTTAGTTGGTTTCTCTCCTGGAGATGCTAGGCCATGAAGGGACAGTAAGGTCAAGAAGAGGGTAGTGAATGATTTTAAAGCATCTATATAAATGACATTAATCAGAATAACTCCAAACTGGAAACAACACAGGTGCTCAGTAGAATGGATAACTGAAGTGTTACATAGTCCTACAGTGGAATATAGTTTAATAACAATAATAAAAAATGCAATAACATGGATAAAGCAGAAAAAGTGTTGGATAAAAGGACTCATAAACAGAAGAATATATACAAATATACCCTATATGATTTCATTTATATATAGTTCAAAAGCCAGGTAAAACTAATAGATTCTGTTAGAACTTGGCCAGTGGTTGCCATTGGAGACTTTTGTCTGGAAGGAGGTTCCAAGGCTTCTGGGGTTCTGGATGCTTATTTCATGATGTGGTCACTTTGTAATGTCAGGGTAGTGTGTAATTTCCTCAGTTCTGTCTTTCCACAGCAAAGATTTGAAACAGCGGACCAGTTTTATTTGGCAAGCAAAGGAAAATACATCCTTGAGGTGTGACGGAGGGCCGACCCAAAAGAAGAGAGGGGCTCAAATTTGGCTCCAATTTTTCTCCTCCCCCTGAACCTACACTATGTAAACTGGGATAGCCAGGAGGGCTGTTTGTTTCACCTGAGGTTCTCACTCTGTTCCTTGGATTTTCTTTTGTTCCATTTTTGCAGGCTTTACTTTTCTTTGTCTTTTGCTGCTGCTGCTGCTAAGTCACCGCCATTTTGGACTCCTTTTTCCTATTCTAACTACCTAATATTCCCCCTTCAAGAGATGGGAGGCCTGTTTCTTTGGGATTAGGGGCGTCGAGGTCTCTCTGGCTACTTCCTGCTGAGCTGGGGTGGTGAGGGGCATTAGGCCTCCCCCTCTTGCTAGTCTCAAGCCTCAGAGTCCATCTAAGGGTGAGTGATACTTTCTGTGGTTGGGTGTAGTTTTATATATCCTTGTTGAACTGGCACTGCATGTTGTAGCTTGTTGACCTGGGAAGAGACCAAACGGGTTAGACAGTTGATAATACATGGCGCAATCATAAGCAGCATCAATATGGTGATAACAGGGACTAGTAGGGGCATTAGCCAACCAAATTCCCCTTCACCAGGAGAAGGATCCCCAGAGAGAGATTGTAGCCACCCTGCGAACTCTCCAGCTCGTTCTTTGAGATCCTGTAGGATCTGAATATTTTTCTTGAGGGTTTTAAGACTTTCTTTAAGTTAGCTGGAGGTACTTACCCAGAAACAACACGTTTCATTTAAGATGGCTCAAGTCCCTCCTTGTTCAGGGATCAGGAGATCTATCTTCTGTCTATTTTGGAGTACAACCCCTGCCAAGCTGTGTTGGCTCTTTAGAGCTATCCTGAGAAATCTTATACCCAGAAACTTGATTTTGGGTGTGTTCATTAGAATGACACTCATTTGTAGTCCTTAATAGGTGTTTGAGATCTCCCAGGGGCTCACCAGGGTACTGAGTGTCTTCTACTGTTTTTTTCCATGGCTTAACTCGTGAGTAGTGAATCCAGGAGTCATGTCCTGGTGCCTTGACTGCTGTGGGGGTAGAAAGTATTACAGGACAGAGGCCCTTCCATGTGAGCTGGAGCTGAGCCTTTGGGGACCCATCTTTCCAGACTTTAATTAGGACTTGAGTCCCTGGAGCATATAGTGATAGATCTTTAGAACCTTTTGGGTCCTTGTTGACACCCCACAAGCATATATCTTGTTGGAATTGCCCCATGGCCATGGTATAAAACTGGAGGGTCTGAGCCTCTGGATCTAGGAAGAGGTCACTGACATAAAGAAAATGTCTCCCGTATAGTATCTCATAAGGACTAAGACCAGCCTGTTCCTTAGGGGCAATACAGGTGCAGAGGAGAGCTACTGGTAAAGCCTCCTTCCATCCCAGGGAGGTCTCCTGGGTTATCTTTTTATCACTGATTTTAAGAATTGATTGACTCTTTCTACTTTTCCTGAAGACTGAGGCCTCCAGGCACATTGGAGATAGTAAGTAATGCCCAATGCTTTAGAGACCCCTTGGGTGACCTTAGAAGTAAATGATGTCCCATTGTCACTTTGTAATGACCTGGGCAGGCCAAATCTCAGAATGATTTCATGGAGCAGTTTTTTTTTTTTTTTAAATCACTTCCTCAGCCTTCTCAGTCTGGATAGGAAAGCCTTCAATCCATCCTGGGAATGTATCTATCATGACTAGTAGGTATTTATACCCTTGAGAAACTGGCATCTGGGTGAAGTCCTTCTGCCAGTCCTCTCCTGGGTAGGTCCCACACAATTGGACAGGCTAGGCCAGCTGAGGTCTTCGAGCTCCTTGGGGGTTGTTCAACTGGCAAGTGGGAGAAGAGGAGACTACTTGTCTTATAGTTGTTTGGAGACCTGTTCCTCTGAAGGAGCTTTCTAGCAATCTTTTGGAGGGTCTTCTCCCCTAAATGAGCAGTGGTATGTAAGGAATTAACCAACTCCCCCTGGAGGTTTCCAGGCAGAAAAAGGACTCCTTCCTTTTGGAACCACCCCATATGATCTTCTTGAAAACTCTCACTCTTAGCTTTAAGAGTCTCACCTTTAGTACATGAAGGAGTTTCTGGTAAATTAGTCTGTGGAACTAAGGTGGCAGCCCCTATTAGGTCATGGTTCTGTAACGCTGCTCTCTTAGCTGCCTGATGGGCTGCTAGGTTCAGTGGAGCCACTTCCGTGCTCCCTTTTTGGTGTCCTTTACAACGGGAGACTGAAATCTCAGCAGGCAGATGGACTGCCTCCAAGAGCCTAAGGATTTGATCACTCTATTTGATTGGGGACCCTTGGGTGGTCAAGTGGCCTCTTTCTTTCCAAATAGCAGCATGTGCATGTAGCACCAGAAAGGCATACTTGGGATCAGTATAAATGGCTATTTTTTTCCTTTTCCCAGCTCTAAAGCTCGAGTCAGGGCTATGAGCTCAGCTAATTGGGCTGAAGTTCCTGGTGGCAAAGGTTTAGCCTCTATGATCTCAAAACTGGAGACTACTGCATATCTGGCTCTTCTTTTTCCATCCAAGACAAAGCTGCTTCCATCAGTGTACCAGATTTCCTCAGGATAGTTCAGAGGATCTTCTGACAATTCCTCTCAGGGTTTTGTCCAGTGGTCCAAAGTTTCTAGGCAAGAGTGAAAGGGGAGAGAGCCCTCAGGGGTAGGCAGGAGGGTGGCTGGTTTAAGAACCTCACAAGGGGGTATAGTGAGGCCTGGATTTTCCATGAGCACCACTTGATATCTGAGGATTCTTTGATCAGACATCTGTAATGGCCTCTCCCATCTAGGAGTTGTTTCACTTGGTGGCTGGTAATAATAGTTAGTTTGCCCCCCAAAGAGAGTTTTAGAGCATCTTCTATCATAATTGCAATAGCTGCAAGATTTTGAAAGCTGGGAGGCCGGCCAGCCTTGGACAGTTGGGTCGAGCCTCTTGGATAAGTAAGTTACAGGCTGGGGCTCAGATCCCAACCTTTGAGTTAACACTCCCAAGGCTATTCCTTCCTTTTCATGAACATAAAGTTGGAATGCTTTTTCTGCGTCTGGCAACCTCAAGGTGGGTGCTTGAGTTAAGGCTTGTTTTAGTGTAGCCTCTGCCTTCCTTTGAGGAGTTCCCCACATGAGTGGGATTGAATCATCCCATCCCTTCAAACTTTCATATAAAGGCTGTCAATTAGACCATAGTTGGGTATCCAGATTCTACAATACCCAGTTAGCCCCAGGAAAGCTTGCAGTTGTTTTAGAGTTGTGGGGGAGGGCAACTGGAGAATTCTTTGTACTCAATCAGAGGACAGCCATTACCCATGCGTAATATGAACTCCCAGGTAAGTGACCTTTGTCTTGACCATTTGTGCCTTAGCATGGGAGAATTTATATCTCCTCTCTGCCAAAAAGTTTAGAACCTGAATTTCATGTTGTTGGGCATTTTTCTCATCTGGAGAGCAGATTAGTAGGTCATCTACATAGTATAATATTTTCCCATTAGGTCCCAGGTCCAGATCTAGGAGACCCTGCCTAAGAGCCTACCCAAACAGGTGAGGGCTATCTCTGAACCCCTGAGATAATACTGTCCAAGTCATCTGTTGATGTTTTTCTCCTGGAGCCTCCCACTCAAAGTCAAAAAGATATTGGGATTCTTTAGACAGTGGTATGCAAAAGATTGCATCCTTGAAATCCAGGACTGTAAACCACTTGGCACTGCGAGGGATTTCTCCCAAGATTAAACAGGGATTGAGTACTGTGGGATGGAGGGGGACTACAGCTCCATTTATGATCTGGACATCTTGAACCATTTACTAGGTCCCATCCTTTTTCTTTACAGGGAAGATCAGGGGCTTACACAGTGAATTGGAGGGGACCAATAGCCCACAGGCAAGGAATTTATTTATTAGAGGCTGTAGTCCTTCCCAGGCTTCTCTTCTGAGGGGGTATTATTTCTGGTTTGGAAACTGAGTGGGATCTCAGAGGACAGTGACGACTGGTTCAGCTTGGTGGGCTTGTCCAGGAGTTCCCTGGTCCCACACCTAGGAGTTGATTTTGTCCTCCCGTAATTTTTGGTCCCTCTCTATTGGAGAGGGTGTAGTGGGTTCCTCAGTAGTAGCCAGAAGCTGTAGGGCCCTAGGGGCTGAAAAGCTTCCCATCACAAGGGTGGTCCCCAGTTTAGTGAGTACGTCTCTTCCCAATAAGGGAGTAGGACACTCAGGGACCACCAAAATGGTGGGAAAATATTTGTCTGTCCCAACAACAAAAAAGTGCTCGGGTGAATCTTTTTGTAATTGTTTTTCCTGTAGCACCCAAAATGGTACAGGTTTGGGAGGAGAAGGCTCCGGAGTAGGAGGTCAGGACAGAGTAGGTAGCCCCTGTGTCAACCAAGAAATTCTCAGACCTACCTGCCACATCCAGTTGCACCCTTGGCTCCAGCCCCGTGATGGTATCTGTGACAGGCGGGCCGGCTGGAGCAGGCCGCTTCAGTCCTGTTGAACCATTGTGAGGGAAGGCTTGGTGCTTGACCTTGAGGCTCTTGAGTCCTGAGGGCAGAGAGCTGCTTAATGTCTCAAATGATGGTATTTGGAGCAAGCCCTTTTAGGAGACTTGTCATGGTTTGGACACTCTTTGGCCGGATGCCCCTCCTGTCTACAGATTAGGCATTTGCCTCATGCCTTGTCCTTTAAGGATTTGGGGTTTGCCACAGGGCTTCCCTGGAGGGTGGCCAGAATCTGGGCATGCCTTGTCTCTTTCCTTTTCTCCGTTTCCTGGGTCTTGGCCTCCCTCTCCTCTTCTCTGTTATAAAAGGTATTGGTGGCTGTTTGGACAAACTCATCTACAGAGGCAGCAGGGTCCTGCTGCTGTAGCTGTTGCAACTTTATCCTGATGTCTGATGCACACTGGGACAGGAATTTGTCCTTTAAAATCACCTGTCCCTTGTAAGAGTCTAAGTCCAGATTGGTAAACTTTGGAGGGTCTCTTTTAGCTTTTTCAGAAAGACAGTGGGGTTCTCATTGGGCTCCTGAGTTATTGGTGAAACCCAGGCATAGCTGATTACTTTTTCCTGGGCTGATTTTATTCCACCTTTACACCGATCAGAAAATGATCTCTTTCCCAGATGTGCTCAGGGTGATTATAATTCCAATTAGGATCTGAGGAGGGGACCGCGGTTTCCCCCACTGGGTATTTATCATTTTGACGTGTGAAGCCTTGTAGCATACCTTTGGGCTTTCATGTAAGACCCTAGCATAATCAGGGTCAGATAAAGTTTGACTAAATGTGACCATGATGTCCTTCCCCGTCAAGTCAAGGACCAAGGTAATGTGTTGGAATGTATCTATATATTTGCCTGGGTCATCTGTATAGCTTCCCAGGTCTTGTTTGATCTGTATTAGTTCTAAGAGGGAGAAGGGCTTATGGACACAACTTGGTCTGAATTCTCCTCCAGTTTCAACTACTTGAGTTAGCTTTTGTGGAGGGGGTGCTCCCAGATATGGGGACACATTTGGATATGAGGAAGGAGCACCAGGCAACTTGGAAGTCATGGGAGGTGAGCCTTTATTGGGGTGAGTTCCTTCTCTTGTTGTCTGTGCCTAACACCATTTGCCTAGTAGGCTCACTTTTAGGGCATACAGCAATCCCTTACTTAAGACAGAGTTCCTTCATATCTCTTAGTCAGAAGATAATTTGGACGTAAAGGATCTCTGACCATTTCCCTTTTCTTTTGCAGAATAAGTCTAGCTGCAGGATGGTATTGTAATTTAAACTCCCATCCTCAGGCCAGTGTTCCTTATCCCCCAGAGAGGTCATGCAGCGGCACAAAAGAATTTTAAGTGACTTCTCCTTAGAGTTAGAGGATCAAACAGCTTCTAGTTATCAAGGATGCATCTCAAGGGCCTCTGTTGGGAAGTGGATTGGTTATTTCCCATCTGAAAGACAGTGATGACAAGGAGGAAAACAAAGAAAAAAACTAATAAGCCTCCTTCTATTTTTATTGTTGGACATCCTCAGGGGTGAGTCTTTCTGAAGCTTATCCTACCCAGTACTGTTGCAACCTGAGAGCTGGGCATCCCCGGGTCAGGATGCAGATCCCCAGGCAGGTTGAGGTGTGATAGCCTCTTGGAGATTGAATCCCTGGGCAGGTTGCATGTCAGCCTCCTGAGAATTGGGTCCAAGGGCAGGTCGAGGCATATTGACCTCCTGGGACCCCTGAACTGGTGGATTCCTGAGCAGGTTGAGGTGTGACAACCTCCTGAGGATCAGATCCCTAGGCAGGTTGAGGCAGGTCGAACTGCTGGGACTCCAGGTTGGGGTTGGGCATCCCCAAGATCTCCAGGGTGACCAGTGCTGGGTAGGATTAAGTGGTTGTAATCTTAACTCATTGCTGGTTTGTCCACCACTGATGGGAATAGATACCATGATGTAAAGCAATCCAAGCCTGTGCCCTGAGACTGGGAACCTGGTGAAACAGCCATAAGCCTTATCCTCTTATTGCTCTGAGGGAATGTAAGTCACTGATTTCTTCCCCAGTCCTCCATAAGAGCAGTTTAGGGTGTTTCCAGTGGTAAACATTTCATTGTCATAGACCCACTTTAGGTAATAAAAGAAGTAATGACAAAGGGAGTGGGTTATCTGGTCCCATTAGGGTCATTAAGAGTATTTTAATAGTAATAAGCAGGGTGGAGCGATGTTGCCATCAATTGGGCAGGGTCCTGGTCTGAAGAGTTAGTAAGTGGCTTAAGAACAAATTGATAAGAGGCAACAGGCCAGAAAAAGTGGAGTGGAGATACCTTTGTAACTAACTTTAGGAGAAGGGTGGTAAGGGTTTGGGCCCAGACAGCCTGCAGGTCTAACTCCCAAAGTGGCCAACATTATCCCTGGAAGCCCAATTGCCCTTGAAGGGATGCCACTAACAGACGACTTCTAGCAGACACTGTGTGCCTGTCACCCACCCTCGCGGGTTCACTGAGAGATGCTGTTGCACGTGTTGTAGGAAACATGGAAGATGAAGGCCTGAATATCTAAAGGGATTGGATATCACACAGTATTTCCCTCCCAAGGGCCAGCTATTTTCTAGGTTGTCCCTCCAGAAGATTGTAGAGGCAACATTGTGGGCCTGGATGGGGCTCGGGAAAAGAGCATGAAACAGGAGGGAAGGGGGCAGGGCACAACTTTTGACGGAATGACATAGCCCAAGGGCATAGCATAAAGCCATTAAAATCAAATGGGTCCAGGGTGACAGACTAGTCAAATTCAACTAAATCTTGATCCTCAATCTGCAAGCTAACTGACACACCCAGAGGAACCACAACAGTTCTAAGGTACTAACAAAAGACCAAGGAGTGGGTGGTTCCCCAATTGTTGGAATGATCCTCCAACTCATTATGAAATCACCCAACTCACAAAAACTGACCACACCACATTTTTTTTTTTCATCTATTTTTATTAGTTGGAGGCTAATTACTTTACAATATTGTAGTGGGTTTTGTCATACATTGACATGAATTAGCCATGGTTTTACATGTATTCCCCATCCTGACACCACATTTCATGGCCACTGCATATACCCTCTGTGATTGCACACACTCTGTGGACAGTGCTTCTCTCTGAATCTGAACAACTCTACCTCTTACCTTTTGCTGTGTCTCTCACTGAATTTTTTTGCAATGAGACATCAAGAACCTAAGCTTCATTAAGTCCTGAAACCAGGCACCGAGGGTTTTGACCGGGCTCAAGTCCTGGTCGGACATGACTGAGTGACTAAGCATAGCACAGGGTCCCTGCCACGTGGGTTTGAGTCCCAATTTTAGGTAAACAGTTTCAAAGACAACTTTCAGAAATGGAAAGATGATGACCTGCCTAATCAAACAGTGGCATAGATGGAGAGAGGAGCTGAAGGACGGGAGGAAAAAGCAGTGGGAAAACCGTGTCAAGGAATCCCCTTCATAACCTGCTGGAAAACCTGCTAAATACCTGACCTGTCCTCACAGTTTTCACTGGCCTGATTCTTGGCACAAAGAGATTAAGGACAGAGGAACCCTCGCCTGCCTGGGTAGGCGCAGCAGTTAGTAGAGCCTTTGGGACACACTGGGCAGTAGCCCCTGCCAGAGTCCCTAAATTGCACCCACTGCTGATCACCTATTCACAGGCGTTCGTGGAAACAAGAAACAAGAGATGGTAAAGGAAGTAAGATTTTGTTAGCCATATGTCCTTACAGCCATAGGGGTGAGGACCTCCTAGCTTAACTGGAGGTCTCCTGGAATCTGAGACTGAAATGCTTGAGTTTTCTGCCAAGTTTGCTTTTGTTGTCCTGGTTTCCAGCACACTAGGCTTCTTGTCACTTCCACTGCACTGGATTTCCTTTGCGTTCAGCTTCCACAGCATGAGCTTTCACTGAGTTGGGCTTCTGCTGTGCTTGGCCTCTCCACTGAGAGGGCCGAGCCAAGGTTGTTTCAGCCAAGTTAAATCCAAGCCACAGCACCAGGTTTATTGGTTCAGTTCAGTTCAGTCACTCAGTCGTATCTGACTCTTTGTGACCTCATGGATTGCAGCATGTCAGGCCTCCCTGTCCATCACCAACTCCCAGAGTTTACTCAAATTCATGTCCATTAAGTCATTGATGCCATCCAACCATCTCATCCTCTGTCATCTCCTTCTCTTCCTGCCTTCAATCTTTCCCAGCATCAGGGTCTTTCCAAATGAGTCAGTTCTTCGTATCAGGTGGCCAGAGTATTGGAGTTTTAGCTTCAGCATCCAGTCCTTCCAATGATATTCAGGACTGATTTCCTTTAGGATGGACTCATTGGATCTCCTTGCAGTCCAAGGGACTCTCAAGAGTCTTCTCCAACATCACAGTTCAAAAGTATCAATTCTTCGGTGCTCAGCTTTCTTTATAGTCCAACTTTCACATCCATACATGACTACTGGAAAAACCATAGCTTTGACTAGACAGACTTTTGTTGGCAAAGTAATGTCTATGCTTTTTAATATGTTGTCTAGATTGATCATAGCTTTTCTTCCAAGGAGCAAGCATCTTTTAATTTCAAGGCTGCACTCATCATCTGCAGTGATTTTGGAACCCAAAAAATTAAAGTCTGTCACTGTTTCCACTGTTTCCCCATCTATTTCCCACGAAGTGATGGGACCGGATGTCATGATCTTAGCTTTCTGAATGTTGAGTTTTAAGCCAACTTTTTCACTCTCCTCTTTCACTTTCATCAAGAGGCTCTTTAGTTCTTCACTTTCTGCCATTAGGATGGTGTCATATGGGTTTCTGAGGTTATTGATATTTCTCCTGGCAATCTTTTTTTTTTTTTTTCACCTTTCACTTTCTTTTTAATAGATGAGAGGTTAATTTTTTTTATTGAGACTTAGCTTGTCACTCTGATTGAGTTTGAATTACTCTAAGAGAAAATTTAAATCTATGGCCAGCATCAGAGCAGGTATTATTAACTGGCCATGGGAGAGGATCTCATCTAGTAATATCATGAATAGATGAAACAGAAAGGAACACTTATCTAAAATAAATTTCCTAGGGGGTATCCAATCAGAGCCCTAAAGAACAGAAACCCACCAAGGTAACCCAGAAGGACTAGGCACAAGTATTTGGCCACAACCCAACAATTGGATTGAGTTTTAAACTAGAATAGAATCATGTCTGTGATAGAAAACATTTGATTGATAGTCTTAGGTCCAAGGAATCAAGAAAACATTATAAATGATCATAAAAGTCAGATCAGCATCTTGGGCAAGCAGTCTACTTCTGATGTTGTCTGCTCATCCTCATGTATTATAGTTTCCTCTGTTTGAGCATTGTCTTGAGGTGAGTTTGAGGTCAGCAGGCCCCTCTGTAGACCAGCCCAGCTTAGGGGCCTTTGGAAGTGGGAGTTAAGCCAAGCGTCAATTTCCCTTCAGTTTCCCTGGGCACGAGCTAGTCAAGAGTACCTGATAGAAAGGCCCTTCCAGGTTGGAGACAGTTCCTTAAATTATGTCTTCTTCCAGTCTTGATTGCAGGTCATGTGTGAGGCATCTGATCTTCATCCAAAGACAGATTGCTGAGATAAGCTTCAGAAACAACCCTAGAGTGTCCCAAATTTATCTGCACTCCCCAAGGAGGTGGATGGGCACAAGGGGCCATGCTGGTACCAAAGGTCTGGTTCCTCATGAAGTCCAGTCACAGGAAGGAAGTCCACTCTGGCTCACCTTGGCTCAGTTGCCATTACTGTCCACTAAAAAAAGATGTACAACTTGAGAGTTGTGAGTTAAGTTTTATTTGGGGCTAAATGAGGACTGCAGCCCAGGAGGCAGCATCTCAGATAGCTCCGAGAGACTGCTCCCTCTCCTGGCAATCTTGATTCTTGCTTGTGCTTCATCCAGCCCTGCATTTTGCATGATGTACTCTGCTTAGAAATTAAATAAGCAGGGTGACAATATACAGCCTTGACGTACTCCTTTCCCAATTTGGAACCATCTGTTGTTCAATGTCCAGTTCTAACTGTTGCTTCTTGCCCTGCACACAGATTTCTCAGGAGGCAGGTCAGGTGGTCTGGAATTCCCATCTCTTGAAGAATTTCCCACAGTTTATTGTGATCCACACAGTAAAAGGCTTTGGCGTAGTCAGTAAAGCAAAAATAGATGTTTCTCTGGAACTCTTTTGCTTTTTTGATGATCCAGCGGATGTTGGTAATTTAATCTCTGGTTCCTTTGCCTTTTCTAAAATCAGCTTGAACATCTGGAAGTTCACAGTTCACGTACTGCTGAAGCCTGGCTTGGAGAATTTTGAGCATTACTTTGCTAGCCTGTGAGATGAGTGCAATTGTGCAGTAGTTTGAGCATTCTTTGGGATTGCTTTTCTTTGGGATTGGAATGAAAACTGACCTTTTCCAGTCCTGTGACCACTGCTGAGTTTTCCAGATTTGCTGGCATATTGAGTGCAGCACTTTCACAGCATCATCTTTTAGGATTTGAAATAGCTCAACTGGAATTCCATCTCCTCCACTAGCTTTGTTCATAGTGATGCTTCCTAAGGCCCACTTGACTTTGCATGCCATGATGTCTGGCTCTAGGTGGGTTATCACACCATTGTGGTTATCTGGGTCATGAATATCTTTTTTTGTATAGTTCTGTGTATTCTTGCCACCTCTTCTTAATATCTTCTGCTGTTAGGTCCATACCATTTCTGTCCTTTATTGTGCCCATCTTTGCATGAAATGTTCCCTTGGTATCTCTAATTTTCTTGAAGAGATCTCTAGTCTTTCCCATTCTGTTGTTTTCCTCTATTTCTTTGCATTGATCGCTGAGGAAGGCTTTCTTATCTCTCCTGGCTATTCTTTGGAACTCTGCATTCAGATGGGTGAATCTTTCCTTTTCTCCTTGGCCTTTAGCTTCTCTTGTTTTCTCACCTATCTGCAAGGTCTCCTCAGACAATCATTTTGCCTTTTTTTGCATTTCTTTTTCTTGGGGATGGTCTTGATCCCTGCCTCCTGTACAATGTCATGAAGCTCCATCCATAATTCTTCAGGCACTCTATCAGATCTAATCCCTTGAATCTATTTGTCACTTCCACTGTATAATCATAAGGGATTTGATTTAGGTCATACCTGAATGGTCTAGTGGTTTTCCCTACTTTCTTCAGTTTAAGTCTGAATTTTGCAATAAGGGGTTCATAATCTGAGCCACAGTTAACTCCTGGTGTTGTTTTTGCCGACTATATAGAGCTTCTCCATGTTTGGCTGCAAAGAATATAATCAATATGATTTCGCGGTTGATCATCTGGTGATGTCCACGTGTAGAGTCTTCTGTTGTGTTGTTGCAAGAGGGTGTTTACTATGAGCAGTGCGTTCTCTTGGCAGAACTCTGTTAGCCTTTGACCTGCTTCGTTTTGTACTCCAAAGCCACATTTGCCTGTTTCTCCAGGTATCTCTTGACCTTCTACTTTTGCATTCCAGTTCCCTATAATGAAGAGGACATCATTTGGGGTGTTAATTCTAGAACATCTTATAGGTCTTCATAGAACCGTTCAACTTCAGCTTCTTCAGTATTACTGTGCAATGAAAGACGAAAATATCTAAGAAATACTGAATTGATTAACTAATATGGTTAAAATGAAATGATTTCCACTTTATGTTGATGATACATAATAAAATAACATCATTTCTGATAATGTTCTTTCTGGTTACGTTGGCACTCTTAGAGTTAAATGTGTTTCATTTGTATCTGACTCAGTTGAGTTGCCTAGTTTAGTTATACTCTCATTTTCACCAATGGATTTAAAGACAATTTTTTCAAAGTTAGTAGACTTAACTGCAAAAGTAAAGATGGCACAGTTATAAGTGTCCTACTTGCAATTACCAGATTTAAAAGCCTTCTGGGTGATAGAGTGTTGGGTAATGAGCTGCTTTCACATCTTCTATTCTGGCTGCCTCCATTGAAGTTGACTGAACTGGTGGCCAGTGATGCTTCAGGCTTCCTTGAAGCTGAAGAAAATTTAGTTTTGGAAGAAAGCATTCAGAAATAAGGATACTAGAGTATAAGTAGAAGAGAAAAACATTGAATTATCATTGTTATTGATTTGATAACAATAGACAAATTAAATACATATATCTATATCTATCTATACACATGCAGTGGAATAAAGGACTGATATAGTAGAATGGAAGGCTAAGGATTAAAGCAAGGACACCTATACAGTATCTATTTGCTTCTTGCTTTCCAAAGCAAATTTTAAAGTACATCATTCCCTTGATGAGATTCATTAACATTTATAGCACTGAGAACTGAAAGGGGAAAAAAAAGTCAGTATTTTTACAGTCCTGAAAGCACAAAGTGATGCAGTGAAAAATATTCTAGATTTAGAAGACCTGGTGCTTATTTTAGATTTTTTTATCCCTAGATCTTATGCCATGAGTAAATCATCAAAATCTTTAGTGTGTTAATTTGTTTATTTAAAAGAAATGAGTTTTGGAGCAGATAATAAGTCTTCTGTAAGTGCTTGGTATTATTACGTGTTCACACTCATTAGAAAAAAAATGATGTATGTTGCCAAGTTTCAGTCTCATAAGAATTCCATAAGATGATCTTCTGTGTTGGGGTGCAGACTGGACAGTCCCTAAATATGTCTCAGTATGTGTCATTTTTTATTTAAAATTACTTAAGCAGTGACAGGAGGGATACTCAGACCACCCTCTCTGTCTCCCTGAAAGTGGGGGATAATCTCTGATGCTGCTATCCCTGCACCTGGAGGCAGAAGGACACCCTTATCAACAAAGACAGGGAATTCAGGCCAAGAAGCCTGTAGATATAAACTGGGACTTCTTAAACCTCAACCTCTGTTTAGATTCTTCACTAACTGTGTACCCTGAACCTAAGTTTCTTTGTCCAGTCAGTTTCTCATAAATTTATTGTTTGTCTAAAAAATATAAAAGCTGCCTGATTTGGTCACTTTTTAGGTCTCATTTCTATGAGAACTTCATGTGCATGAATTAAAATTTGTTTCCTTTTCTCCCATTAGCCTTGTGTCAATATTATTATTAGTCTAGCCACAAGAACTCAAGTAGGGTGGCGGAAATTTCCCCCTCCCTGCTGTGTACAAATGGGTAAACTGAGGCCAAACAAGCCTAAGCAGTTTGCTCAAGGTCACCTGGCTCCTTGATGTGGCCAAATGCAGGTGAGAATACAGGTCAGTCTTCCTCCAAGACTGTGTTCTTTAAAGTAACACTAGCCTTCTATCTGCCAGGTACTTTTGGGGGCCTGAGGATACAGAATTAGGCAAGAGAGGCCAATTCCATCTTCATGGGAGGCATCAGCAAGTGAGGGCTTCTCCCACCTGCTGAGGAAGGCACTCCAGAGAAGACTAACTCCGGGGCCCACCAGAAAGTGGAACTTATGGAGGGAAACCAGCAACATCTGTGGGATCCCCTGGGAACTACTATTTGAATGTGACCTGGTACATCCAACTCAGGTGTTTATTTTAGTGTGAGGGTGCTATGGCTGGAAGAGTTTGAGAACTTCTGCTCTAGTAGGTTTTAGTAAGGGCGTGTGGACGAGAGGTCTAAAATCTTAAAAAATACATATCAAAGAAAAGATGCTTTCAAGCTGTGGTACTCTATACTAAATTTACATGGTGATGTGACTGAGCGTTTGAGGGATGCTGGAGGGAGAGTCGTGGGTGAAGTCTTCTCTGACACGTGGCATATTAATCTGAGGGCCGAGAAGGAGGCGCTGCGCAAAAGCCAGAGAGGATCCCTCCAGGCTGAGAGGCCCCTAAGGGGACATGGCCTGGTTGAGAAGGGTCTGGCTCCTTGTGAGGAGGAGGAACCTAGGGAGTGAGAGAGAGAGAGAGGAAAAAAGAGAGAGAGAGAGAGCGTGAGAAAGCTGGGCCCTGCTGGTCTCGAAGGACATAGTGGAGAGTTTCATCTCAAGTGCCACGGGAAACTGAGCTTCCTTCCAACTCCACAGTCCAGTGAGTCTTCATTTATTTGCCTGCACATCAATCTATTATTTTCTGTAATCTGTGGATGTGAACAGAGAAGTAGTGGCAATAAAGCACTTTGAAGATATTCATAAATACATAAATCTAGACTTTTTGATTCATGTTTTATGTATTAATTAGAATTATTTGCCATGTATATGTATGGCTGAGTCCCTTTTCTGGTCACTTGAAACTATATCACAGCATGGTTAATTGGCTATGCTCCAATATGAAATAAAATGTTAAAGCAATATGAGAACAAACACACAAAGAAAAGGCCATGTGAAGATGGAGGCAAAGTTTGCAGTGGTGCATGTACAAACCAAGAACTTCCAGGAACCACCAGAAGTCAGGAGAACTGTGGGAGATTACATTTTTGTTGTTTGAAACCACCCAGCTGGTGGTAGTTTCTGATCGTAGCCATAGGACTCTAATGCAGAAGGTTTAATTTTTTTTAACTTACTATTTTGAAAAGGCCAGATTCTTATTTGTGGGAAGACAAACTATACTCAGATTTTTATTTTCTTTCCTTCAACATGTCATTACTTTGATGGTAGAATTTGAGAAAAGTTCATTTTTGTATGTTGGTAAGCATTCCTACAGAATATGAAGATTAAGGAAAAACCAAATCTTCCTTAAGATTGTAGGATATAAGAGAATAGGTGCCAGTTGTTCTGTTCAAAGTGCTGTGTGTCCGTTTTAACAGCTAAGATTTTAATTCTATCATCTCAAAGATTTCTTATTAAGTGTGCCCTTGCTTTAGAAATTAGATGAAGTTAATTTTTTTTTTTGTTTGTTTGGTTTTGATAGTAAAGTATGGAGACAGTACATTTGTCTCAACTATCTGAAACTATCAGGGAAGATAAATGGTGTCTCTCTAGATGCCTTGTCAGCATTAAAGAAAATAAAATAGTGGCTTTTCAGTCTGTTGGGTGGTATAGTCTGTGAGGGAAATTGATATTTCTCATGTACTCACAGAAAGCATTGTTTTCAGCTAAAGTATGGGAAAACAGTTCTTTTAAAACCAGGCAGCAACAGCACCAGAAATGGCCGTTTAACACATGGCCAAATTTGACACATTGCACAGTTAACCCACTCCAGTGTTCTTGCCTGGAGAATCCAGGGACTGTGGGGAGCCTGGTGGGCTGCCGTCTATGGGGTCGCACAGAGTCGGACACGACTGAAGCGACTTAGCAGCCGCAGCAGCAACAGTTAACAACACCGCCAGCAACAACAAAGTTCATTTTGATGATAAGGCATCAGTGAAATGTGACAGTTTTAATTTTTTTGACTATTTGTTTTCTTCAGTGGTAGCACATCATAATCACCTGTGAATTTTTTACAATTCAGATAAATGCCTGATCTCACCTCAGATTCTGATTCAGAAGTGTCAGGAGAGGTCTAAGTATGAGAGATTTTTAAAAGTCCTATATGTAATTCTGAGGTGTGGAATCTCAAGGTTGAGAACCACGGATCCAATGGGGGTGAGTAGTATTAATAAAAAAAGAGGTATTTTGGGGTAGCTCAGAATATAGCAGGAACTTCTCTAGTGGCTCAGTGGTAAAGAATTTGCCTGCCAATGCAGGAGACATGGGTTTGATCCCTGGGTTGGGAAGATCCCCTGGAGTAGGAAATGGCGACCCATTCCAATATTCTTGCCTGGGAAATCCCATGGACAGAGGAGCCTGGAGAACTACAGCCTGTGGGATTGCAAAGAGATAGACATGACTTGACCATTGAG
Source organism: Cervus canadensis (assembly GCF_019320065.1). Classification (NCBI taxonomy): domain Eukaryota; kingdom Metazoa; phylum Chordata; class Mammalia; order Artiodactyla; family Cervidae; genus Cervus; species Cervus canadensis. The sequence continues at coordinate 18,951,483 of NC_057416.1, forward strand.
CATGCACGCAGGAATATAGCATCAGTTTCAGATAACCAAAAACTATTTCAGTTTTATAGTACTATTTTCATAACTATTCATTCTAAGTGTTCTTGTTTATTTAACTGGAGGCACAGGCCAGGTTTTGAAATTAATTTTTTAACTCAAGTTAGTCATCTCTTCACCAGGCCATGAGGATTTATGTCTTTTAGGTTAAATGACCAACTTGTAAACTTTAACATCTGGAGAACCACAGGAAGGAATTGTGACAAACCTATCATTAATACAGGCTTCCCTGGTGGCTCAGACACTAAACAATCTTCCTGCAATGCAAGAGACCTGGGTTTGATCCCTCTTGGGAAGATCTCCTGGAGAAGGGAATGGCTATTCTCCAGTCTTCTTTCCTGGAGAATCCCATGGACAGAGGAGCCTGGAGGGCTATATATAGTCTATGGGATTGCAAAGAGTTAGACACGACTGAGTGACTAACATTTTCACTTCACTTACCATTAATGCACGCAGAGGTTAGGCACCCAGGCTCCTTCAATCTTTGAGAACAACTGTATGTTACCTCACTCATTAAAATATATCCATATCACAAATTCAGTATAATGCATATATAACGAATCATTGACTTGCAGCTTAAAGGATGATTAAGGCTATGTCTGTAGAAATTATATAATTAAAAATTTTAAGTTTTAATATTTTCATATTTCAGTTTTTTCCCCCAGATTCTAACTTTTTTCGAACCACTATGAAACTAATAGTTGGTAGACATTGGGCCAGTAGGGCCTGATGATAAAATGATCCTGGGCATGTTAAAACCATCTCTGAAATAGTCTAAGATATTTGCTATCTTTCAAAACTACTTTAGAACTCCTCACTCAGTCTGATGTGAAATATGATTAGATTTCAGTCAAACTCTAAATAGTATATAAAGGACATATAAAGACTCCTGAGAACCTGGAGCCATGTCACTGGAAGAAATGGCTTTGAGACACCAAAATCTTGAGAAATAACTTTTATTTTCAGCTCTTTGCAATTGAAGGGAAATCTTCAGGCACATGCACAAGATGACTGGTCAGAGTTACCAGAAATGGCTGCACACAGTGACTAGACCTGAGCATCACAGGACACAGTAACTGGTTCTAGTTATTAGACCAACCAGCAGTAGGTGTGTTAGTGCACACATATGCACACATACATTATGCCAACCTACGATTTTGTGTATGCTGCTTCCTGCATCTGAAGAAGCATTTATCTCACCTCAACAAATGTCAGTTATGTAAGTGTAATTGTCTTATTGCTCCAGTGAATTTGATGATGTTTTCTGAGAATCATAAAAGCTGCTTGTGGTGCAGCTGAGTGATTTTATGGACATTTCACTGAATATTGTATCTTGTTTTTGTACTGTGCTCTTAATTCTGAAATACAGGGCCATGCATGGAAAAGGTGCTATCACTACAATAACAAACAGATCAACTGAAAGGATACCCTTTGCCTAGAGCATTTTTGCAGGTGTGAATGTGAAGTTGAATGATGGATTGAAGAAGATACTTCAAAAGACAGATACACAGCATCTCAACACACACACATATGAGTTACGAATGCATATCTTGATGATATATAGTACTTATGACTCAAAATGATAAAATATTTTGTTGTTGTTCTTGCCACTGACCACTGGGTCAGTTCTGAATCTAATAATTCCCTCTATCATTCCCTCTATTGAATTCAGGTAAAGTTAATCTAATGTCCCAGAGCAGCTCCACTAAAAGTGAAAACTAGACGCTCTCTCTGATGGTAACAATATATAAGCTTTTTATTTTCTTTAGCTATAATAAAAGAGGATGCACTTTCTTTTGTTACAGAATGCTGAGTTGTTGAAAACTTATGAGTGATTCTATTGTTCTTGGTGTGATGAGACTGCCTAGGGTCCTAAATGAGTGTGCAGATGTCACAACCAAGTTGTCTAGAATTGAGTCTTCATACCACTCCACACTCCTGAGCAAACTTGGGCGAGTATGTGAAGTCTGTGCTTCAGACTCCTTCCTGTGCAGTGATGCTAATAGCAGTACCTGTTTCCCAGGGTTGAGTGAGGACTCAATACGCTAACGACTGCCAAACTCTTAGAGCAGCAACTGGCACAAGCAGGAATGTTAACCTTTGCTATCCTGTGGTTACTTATGATATACTTTCCATACCCATTAGAACACTCACTCCAGTATTCTTGCCTGAATAATCCCATGGACAGAGGAGCCTGGTGGGCTGCAGTCCATGGGATCGCGAAGAATTGGACAAGAGTTCGTGACTGAGTGCCTATGCACCGATTAAAACAATCTTTTGCGTTTAACTTTCTTCCTCATCATTTCAGTTGGTTAAAACAAAATTCAAAGCCACTGACTCATCTCATTTATTATAAAAAACTAAACATAAAAGTAAAAAAATTAGCTTCTGGTTGTTTGAACTGAAAGAGAAGACACCGATTAGGCTATTATGCATGTGGGCAGAGTTTTGGACTGATGTAAAAAAATAATATCAACCGAAGGAAGCTGAGGGTGAATAAGGGCATTTTCTTTAATATGAAATTCATTTTTGAAATATTTATAGTGGTATTGAATTAAAATGTTGTTCAGTGAAAAAAGAGGTGTGACAAAATATTCACAAACAAGTAGTAGAGATCAGTTATGAACTGAGAAAATGAAGATGCTAATTATTTCCTGACCATCTGCTGAGTTTTAAAGTTTTGCATTATGGGGAAAACAGTAATCTTAATAATTTTGAATATATCGTTAATTTTCTAAATTATTAAAGTAAAAAATATACATCATAGAAAACAAGGAAATGCAAAAACTTTTATGAAGAGGAAATACAATTTGCCTTATAATTTTATCACCCCAGGATAAATATTGTTAACACTTTGAAATATCATCATGTGAAATTTAATATCCTCTCACAATTTGGATCCCACTGTGAAGACAGAATGTTTTAGCTTTGTTTTATTTTAATTTAAGTAGTGTCTATAGAGAAGTTTGTCAAATATTCTGCAGAGAAAAAAAAATACTTTTAACAACTGATTACTATTCTGATATTTGTATCATAATTATTTTCATCATTTTTCTTTTGATAGACATTTAGATTTTTTAAATTTTGCTATTTTAATTTGGCTACATATAATTACAGTGAGCATTCTCATAAAAATCTTTATCCCATTTATTACTGTTGCCTTATGAGAGGTTGCTAGAAATCAAATTGCTACAAAAAAAGGGCTCATAGTGTTAACACTAGAGAAAGATGACCAACTTGCTTTTGCTTTTCTAGTTTGTTCCAGTTTATCAGCAGTTTGTGGGAATGCACATCTTGCTAAAATCCTAATGCCAGCAAGTATAATTTTTTAGACTATTTTAAATTTTATAGAAATATATATATATATATAATATATATTTTATATATAATTACGTGCTGATGTTTTATCCCCCTCCACTCTCTTTGACTTGCTGAAGTCTAATCCCCATCGTGATGGTATTTAGAGGTGAGGCCTTTGAAAGATATTGAGGGTGAGGCCATGGTGAATGGGATTAGCACCCTTATGAAAGGAAGCCAGAGAGCTATTTCATTCTTTATCCCACAAGAGGATGTGAAGTTGGCTATCTTCAGTCCTGGAGACCCCCATCCACCCTCCTACCCCATGCTGGCATTCTGATCTCAAAATTCCAGGCTCCAAAACTGTGAGAAATAATTTCTATTGTTACTAAATCACCCAGTCTATGGTATGTTGCTGTAGCAGCCTGAACTAAGACATCTGTGGTTATTGTTTTAATTTGCATTTCTTGTTTTGCTAGGTAGGTTTAATATTTGAGTGCTTTTTGATGACTTTTCTTTCTTAGAATTTTTTGCTTATGTCTGCCAAATCTTCTTTTGGGTCATTCATCATTTTATGTACGTATCGTATAAGGTGACACTAGTGGTAAAGAATCAGCCTGCCAATGCAGGAGACATAAGAGATGGAGTTCAGTCCCTGAGTCAGGAAGAACCCCTGGAGGAGGAAATGGCAACCTACTCCAGTATTCTTGTCTGGAAAATTCCATGGACAGAGGAGTCTGATGGGCTGTAGACTGTGTGGTTGTACATGACTAAGTATCTGAGCACTCACACATACCTTATAAGTAATACAAACTGCTAGTTTTCTTTCAATATTCATTCACCCCTTTTCCCAAATAATAGGCTTTTTTGACTTGGCATTGCTAAGTATTGTTTCCTAGTCTGCTGGACAGCTAGGTATGGTCATATTACTTAATTTTGTCTAATGTAATCAGAATGAAATTGAGATATGAAATTTGGGGTTGTGCTTTAAGAGGAAGTAATATGGCCTTTTCTTCCTTTTGCAGAGTGGGGACTCTTATTTGAATTACTTTTATTTTCAGTTGATTCTCTTGGTTTTTAATTTAAAAATACATATGTAAATAAGGGCAGTATTCTATTTTGCCTCCAAAATTAATGGAACTTAAGACAATGGCTACCTTGCTTGTCTTAGCAGGGATGATGTATCTATAGTTCCATCAGTTACCTGCATAAGAAAAGACACACAGTGTTAAAGCACTAATTGCATTTTCAAATAAAGTGGTTGATTTAAAACACTCAAATGAAAAATTAATTTTTGTGTGTATCTATCTTGTCTTATTGAATTATCTAGAAAAGTCAGGCAATGTTAAAGATTTTGACAGTTTTCTCCCATCCCTGAAAATATATTGCTTCTTCAGTATACTTTTGCTAATGGTTTGTTTAAAAAGTACATTGTGTCATGTAACAGATATGTCTTTGTGTTGTATTTCAATTTTGTTGTACATCACATAAATAATCAGGCATACTTATTGAGTTATAACAAATGTCTCTTCAGCATCTATTAAGATGATTTTGTGATCAAAAAATAATATTTTTATTAAGGAATTGCCTTTGCAATGCTAAAATTTATCTAAGGATTATTATTTTAATATGTCACAGTATTTGATTGAATATTTTACATACTTTTTGTATCTATGTTAAGTGAAATCAGTAAGCATTTCTTCTACTTTGTGACCATTTTGTTGGATTTTCATTTTAAGAATATGCTTGATACAAAAATTGAGATTTTTTTTTCCTTACATTTATAAGCTCTAGGAAAACTCCATGTACCTAAAACTGTCCAGACCTGATATAGTTCTTGGAATTAATGTTGTTTTTGTCACTTATGTGACAAATTCTTTTTCACACTTACTGGTTCTTTGTTGAAACATTTTTCTTAAAAACTCAATCATCCTATATATATTTATTAATGTTTTAGCTTAGAGTATTGCAGAATAGTCTTTTAAATCTTCTAACATTTCCTCTGTATCCTAGTTCTTGCTTTTCTTCTTTATGTGTCTTCCCTCTTGCTTTACTTGTTAGGAGGTCCTTTGGTAACCTTTATGCAGCCACTCGAGAAAAGAGGAAGCCCTAAATAGTATATTATGCAAAATGCTGGGCTGGATGAAGCCCAAGCTGGAATCAAGATTGCTGGGAGAAGGAGAAGTATCAATAACCCCAGATATGCAGATGACACCACCCTTATGGCAGAAAGTGAAGGACTAAAGAGCCTCTTGATGAAAGTGAAAGAGAAGAGTGAAAACGTTGGCTTAAAGCTCAACATTCAGAAAACTAAGATCATGGCATCTGGTCTCATCACTTCATGGTAAATAGATGGGGAAACAATGGAAACAGTGACAGACTTTATTATTTTGGGCTCCAAAATCACTGCAGATGGTGACTGCAGCCATAAAATTAAAAGACGCTTGCTCCTTGGAAGAAAAGCTATGACTAACCTAGGTAGCATATTAAAAAGCAGAGACATTAGTTTGCCAACAAAGGTCCGTCTAGTCAAAGCTATGGTTTTTCCAGGAGTTATGTATGGATGTGAGAGTTGGACCATAAACAAAACTGAGTGGAGTGCTGAAGAATTGATGCTTTTGATCTGTGGTGTTGGAGAAGACTCTTCTGCAAGGAGATCCAACCAGTCCATCCTAAAGGAAATCAATCCTAAATATTCATTGAAAGGCCTGATGCTGAAGCTGAAACTCCAATACTTTGGCCACCTGATGTGAAGAACTGACTCTCTGGAAAAGACCCTGATGCTGGAAAACATTGAAGGTGGGAGGAGAAGGGGAGGTCAGAGGATGAGATGGTTGGATGGCATCACTGACTCAATGGACATGAGTTTGAGTAGGCTCCAGGAGTTGGTGATGGACAGGGAAGCCTGGTGTGCTGCAGTCCATGGGGTCACAAAGAGTTAGACACAACTGAGCGACTGAACTGTCTGACTGAAATAGCATCATGGTGGTTTTCACTTTGCTGTTTATTAATCCATTTCCTTGGATGCTCCCAACTTTCTGAAATAGAGGATCTTGGAACTTTCTGGTAAGGTTTTCTGGTGGGATTGGGTGGGAGACTTTGCTGGTTAGCTGACTTAGAGTCACTGTCTTTTTCATTCCCACCCTGTTTGTATTCTCTGTAGCTGTACTTCTTCAAAATTTGTGACTACATAAGAAGTCACAGTGCTGGCTTTCAATGCTAATATAGATTTACTTATTTTTAAAAAATATTTAGTTATGACTTTTACCAAACACCTACAGTGGTGGTGAGATGTTCATGTTGTTACAGAGATTTGGTGAAGAATGGTAGATGCTTTGCCTACTAACCATTTTATTAGGATTTCTACATTTAACTTTTCAAAACAATTCAAATCAATTTTGAGGTATAGAGTCAAATTCAGTGATTCTCAAGGACCATTTTTTTTCTAGCACAGCTTCCTCAGTAATCTTATCCATTTTGGATTAGATGGTGATGCTTCTTATATCATGTAATAATTTGATCTATCACAGGTTCCACTCAGAATGTTTTCTAATATGCATTATTTTTGTGCTAAGCATGTGATAGCTTACCACATGTATTACATTTTAATCTGATTTTGAATGATAGACTTTTCTGTATTTTTATAGCACATTTTATTCTGTCCTGTTCTAAATGTGGTTCTCTCTGTTAGATTGTCACACCCTGTATGGCTAACTCAGTCTAAACTTGCCTGTGCTAACCACTTTCAGGTCATTGTGTTGTGACGGTCAGTTTTAAGTGTCAACTTGGCTAGTACAGTGCCCAAGTCTTCTGTCAAACACTTGTTGCTGTGAAGATGTTTTAAGGTGTGTTTAGCATATACCATCGGTAGACTTTTAGTAAAGAAGATGATCCTTGGCTTTCTGGCCGAGTCTCATCTAATCAGTTGAAAGGCTGTAAGAGCAGAACTGAGGTTCCCTCAAGGAAGAAGATATCCCCAGCGTCGTTGGGTGCAGGATCAGTGGTAGCCAGAAAGAAATTTGCTTTACAGATTTCAGATTTGCCAGTCTCACAATCAAGGAAGCCTTGATTCACCCTGTTCCTTAGTAGAACCCCGACTCATATAGCTAGCTGCCTGTAAATGTTTTTTCAGCAACAGAGAATTTTTAATCTCTAAATATTTTTAATTTCAGTGTTGTAATCTACTGCATGAAAATCCAAATACTATTCTTATATCATCTTATGTATTGTGAAAATTTATGGTGCTAGTCTTGGGATTGAAAGGAAAAAAAGGGTATTTTTTTTCCTATTCAACATGACACTAACTTAACACATGTCAGTACTTTCTCTCTACCAGCCAACAGCAAGACAAAAAGTATATTATGTTCTTCCAAGAAGAGATGGCAATCATCCAAAAAGTAAATGAAAGGAAAAGAGTTTATTTTATATAACCTCTATTTAAAAGTATTTATTGTGCCACTAGCACAGACTCTGTTACATTTGTGGGTTGCTGAATAAGAGAATGGGGAGATTCACTTTAACATAAATTCCTCTCCAATGATGTCTTCTCTCAATAGCCTGCAAACTCACAGAAGAGTGTTGTTTACATCTCTTATGATGAGAAGATAAAGTATGTACTTTACTGATTCACAGGAATAGATTCCCAAAAATGACTTTCATTATTTTCTAGGGAACACAATTTTATGTGAGAAACAGTTCTCAGAATTGAGATACCGTTTGCTTCTCTTTTTAGATTAAACACCAGGCTCCTGTGGATGTGCTGTGCTTGCTCTTCCAGGGTAGATTCACATTAACGCATATCCTTTCTGAAATGCATCGGTACTGCCCTCTTGTAAACTAAAAAACTACTCCAGCCATGCTGAAAACTCAAATGACTGCTCTATAAATGTAGGCACATTATCAGAAATTGTTACCACTAGTGCCACACAAATGGGTACACAGAGCATTAAACTTGTTCTCGCTCTCTTTTCCTGGGGTTGTGATGACATTCTGAAATACTGCTTACAAGATGATTATTAGAGGATAAAATCAGTACTGCCAAACTTTTATCAGTCTTCAAAAGAAATCAGCAAAGGAGTGGTGAGTTACTAGCTTTACTCTGTGTTTTTCTCCAAGCTTGACAGTAAAGTATTTTTGCTTCAGAAAAACACACATTAGCATCAACCCAGTGACTCCACAATGACATTTCTTTAACTACATGGATGCAGTTTATTGTTTGTCTTTGTAGTGAATCTGTTTTACCTTATGCTTGCATTTGTGTTTGTGTATGTGTGTGTGTGTGTGTGTGAAATTTGCTATATGTTAAATGTCCTGTTAATTGAATATAGCATGTAAAAATAATGCATTACTCCTTAATTAGAACAGATAGGTTTCTTTTTTCTTCCTCAGCAAGATATTTTCTGTATTTTAAATCTCTACTCTGCATAACTCCTGTGCAGAGTAATTAGACTTGATAAAGAAAGAATTTAAAAATGTGTGTGTGCGCATGTGTGTGTATGTTTTGGAGAGAGTTTGTAAAGCACAAAAAATATTAACCATATTGAAAATTTTATTTGTGGATATTTTACTGGTCAGATGCTCCATTGTTTTTAATGTACTTTTGGACATTTTGCAAGAGCAAGAGGGTCCTTTTAATTATTTATTTTAGATAATAATCGAAGGTGACATCATTCTTTGAAGACAAAAAGCAAAGCACCAAATTTACTTTTGGTCAGACGTATCCACACTCCAGAAACATGTACCATGCTACTTAGTCAAAAAACATACACCATGCTACTGAGTCAAGATTAGAAAATTTCATTTTATTCATTTATTAACTTTAATTTTATTCATTTAAAAACTTTCATTTATTAATCCTTCACACCTTTGTCTCCCATGAGTTTCACTTCTATGCTTCAATCACAAACTTTTCCTTGAATTATATAATAATTCCAGAAATTCCTCTTTAATAAACCTACTAATCAATACAGGTCTCATTGCACTGTATTTGTGAATAGCATTTGATATAGTCAGATATATCCCTCTTTAATCATCTGGCCTCCACAACAACTTGCTTATAATTTTCTAGTAGTCACTGATTACTCCCTTCATTTCTGTTCTATTGCTACATAACAAATTATCATACATTCAGTGCCTTAAAATAACCGCCATTTATTATCTTACAGTTGCTTTTGATTAGAAGTCTAGCTCAGGGTCTCTTAAGGCTGAAATCAGTGTTGGCTAGGCTGCATTCTCATCTGGAGGTTTGACTGGGGAAGAATCCATTTCCACATTTATTTATGTTGTCAGAGCTCATTCCTTGTGGCATGTGAACAGGTCCCTGTTTGCTGGCTGTCAGCTTGGGATTACTATTTCGCCTAGGGTTTGTTGAGGTCCTTGCCACATGGCTCTCTGACACACCCTCTCTGAACATGACTGTGGATTTCTTCTCAGCTAATCAGAGATTCTTCAGTGTTACTGGTTGGGGCATAGGCTTGGATTACTGTGATATTGAATGGTTTGCCTTGGAAATGAACAGAGATCATTCTGTCATTTTTGAGATTGCATCCAAGTACTACATTTTGGACTCTTTTCATTGACCATGATGGCTACTCCATTTCTTCTAAGGGATTCCTGCCCACAGTAGTAGATACAATGGTCATCTGAGTTAAATTCACCCATTCCAGTCCATTTTAGTTTGCTAGAATGTCAACATTCACTCTTGCCATCTCCTGTTTGACCACTTCCAATTTGCCTTGATTCATGGACCTAACCTTCCAGGTTCCTATGCAATATTGCTCTTTACAGCATCGGACCTTGCTTCTGTCACCAGTCCCCATCCACAACTGGGTACTGTTTTTGCTTTGGCTCCATCCCTTCATTCTTTCTGGAGTTATTTCTCCACTGATCTCCAGTAGCATATTGGGCACCTACTGACCTGGGGAGTTCCTCTTTCAGTATCCTATCATTTTGCCTTTTTATACTATTCATGGGGTTCTCAAGGCAAGAATACTGATGTGGTTTGCCATTCCCTTCTCCAGTGGACCACATTCTGTCAGACCTCTCCACCATGACCTGACCGTCTTGGGTGGCCCCACACGGCATGGCTTAGTTTCATTGAGTTAGACAAGACTGTGGTCCTGTGATCAGATTGGCTAGTTTTCTGTGATTATGGTTTCAGTGTGTCTGCCCTCTGATGCCCTCTCGCAACACCTACCATCTTACTTGGGTTTCTCTTACCTTGGACCTGGGGTATCTCTTCATGGCTGCTTCAGCAAAGTGCAGCTGCTGCTTCTTACCTTGGATGAGTATTTCCTCACGGCTGCCCCTCCTGACCTTGAACCAGGGAACAAATTGCCAACATCCACTGGATCATCGAAAAAGCAAGAGAGTTCCAGAAAAACATCTATTTCTGCTTTATTGACTATGCCAAATCCTTTGACTGTGTGGATCACAATAAACTTGGAAAATTCTCCAAGAGATGGGAATACTAACCACCTGATCTGCCTCTTGAGAAAACTATATGCAGGTCAGGAAGCAACAGTGAGAACTGGACATGGAACAACAGACTGGTTCCAAATAAGAAAAGGAGTACATCAAGGCTGTATATTGTCACCCTACTTATTTAACTTCTGTGCAGAGTACACCATGAGAAATGCTGGGCTGGAAGAAGCCCAAGCTGGAATCAAGATTGCCGGGAGAAATATCAATAACCTCAGATATGTGGATGACACCACCCTTATGGTAGAAAGTGAAGAGGAACTAAAAAGCCTCTTGATGAAAGTGAAAGAGGAGAGCGAAAAAGTTGGCTTAAAGCTTAATATTCAGAAAACTAAGATCATGGCATCTGGTCCCATCACTTCATGGGAAATAGATGGGGAAACAGTGGAAACAGTGGGTGACTTTATTTTTCTGGGCTCCAAAATCACTGCAGATGGTAACAGCAGCCATGAAGTTAAAAGACGCTCCTTGGAAGGAAAGTTATGACCAACCTAGATAGCATATTAAAAAGCAGAAACATTACTTTGCCAACAAAGGTCTGTCTAGTCAAGGCTATGGTTTTTGCAGTGGTCATGTATGGATGTGAGAGTTGGACTGTGAAGAAAGCTGAGCGCTGAAGAATTGATGCTTTTGAACTGTGGTATTGGAGAAGACTCTTGAGAGTCCCTTGGACTTCAAGGAGATGCAACCAGTCCATCCTGAAGGAGAGAAGTCCTGGGTGTTCATTGGAAGGACTGATGCTGAAGCTGAAACTCCAAAACTTTGGCCACCTCATGCGAAGAGTTGACTCATTGGAAAAGACCCTGATACTGGGAGGGATTGAGGGCAGGAGGAGAAGGGGATGACAGAGGATGAGATGGCTGGATGGCATCACCAACTCGATGGACATGAGTTTGAGTAGACTCCAGGAGTTGGTGATGGACAGGGAGGACTGGCGTGCTGTGATTCATGGGGTTGCAAAGAGTCAGACTTGACTGAGCAACTGAACTGAACCGAATCAGAGATTCTCACACTTTGAGTCTCTCCTTGTAGAGTTTCCATCAAAGTTGATCTGGACTCTCAATCAAAGTGGTTGACTCATTAGGTTAGGCCACAGGGATCATTTCCCTTTTGATTACCTTTCAGTTTCCTAATTAAGGACCTTGCTTATACCTATGAAATCCCTTTGCCTTTGACTTATGATGTAATCTAATCATAAAGATTTCATCACAGTGAGAAGTCTCACCCACAACCAAAGGGAGTGGATTATGCAAGTTGTGTACATCAGGGAGCAGAGATTTGGGGGCCCTCATAGAATTCTATCTACCACACACCTGCTAAGTCTCCTTCTCTGAACCTTTCTCATCTTTCCAAACTCTTGGTGCTCCAGGACCCCAGGGTTCAGCCTTTGGCTATATTTGTTCGCTCCCTAAATAATCACATCATTCTGATATATTTTGATAATATTTAATGCTGATAAATCCAAATTTGGACTCCAGTCCCTACTTCTCCTTGAAGCCAGACTTATGTACCCTAAATGTGTTTGACATGGATGTATAATAGGCATCTCTATTCAGCAAATCCCAAACTGGCCTTTATCCTCCCTCTCAAATCTGCTTCTTTCATAGTTTTTCCCAATGTGTCTTCATTTTGGGTAAATCCCATCACACTGTATGACTAGTTCTCCTCCTGTCTTTATAAAAATAGCATCCTTACTTCTTTCTCACATCACTTTCCTACATCTGCCTTCCTGAATTTTTCAGCCCAAGATTCATCTTTTTGTCTCTTTATACTACCTTCTACCTAGAGAACTGAACAGTGTGAGACTTTCCACAGATAAGCATTGTTTCTGTCATTTTGCCATTGTTTGTAAGTGGTCTCCAAGTTCAAGGGAGTCTCCATGCTTTTGAGGAATGCGTTTACTTGACTATGATAAATCCTCTCTTTCTGACATAAATTCCTTTAAACCTTTATCATTTAAAAAAATCTCTGTGTGCCACTGAAAGTCCCTCAAAAGGAGATGCCTGTGCCTCCCCGATAATACCTAATGCTCCCTGTGTGTTTGCATTTATCCATGCATATTCATTCAGTTTTTTTTTTTCAAGGTCTCAGATAAGGAATCCTTTGAATATCCCCTATTTCCTTTATATTTTCAATGTTTTCTTCACCAGTGGCTCTTTCCCTTAGCTGATAAACATGTACAAATCTATTGCATCTAAATACAAAGAACACACCTTCTTGTCCTTGAGTTCCTTCTTGCCTTGATTTTCTTATTCACTACACAATCATTCATCTTGAAAGAGTGGTTTTATTTACCCTTTTTATTTGCTGACCTTCCCTTTATTGCACAGCTCTCTAAAACCAGGCTTCTACTCCCACAATGCCATTAAACTACTCACTCTCCAAAGTCATAAGGACTGCTAAATTGTGAAGTCCAGTGGCCATTTTTCAGATCTCTCCTGCTCTTATCTGATCACATCAGTTGCTTCTTTTTGAAACAGTATAATTCCTTGGCTGTGGTTCTACTTCTAGTTCTCTGATCACCTTTCATATTCTCAGAAATTTATTTCATTTTGTGTCTCCTTGTTTTTTGTTTCTGTATTATTGTATCTTGCTTTCTCATCTATTCCCACAGTTTTAATCTTGTCAAATAGGTGATGATTCCAATATTGAATTTGCTTTTTAGGACTGTCTCCATTCTAGCTCCTTCTTCCATAGCTAGATGTTAGATGGACCCCTCAAACTTAATTAGATCCCTGCATAACTCCTTGTCCTTTTGATTTTTTGCCACAGCATATTGTCCTTCTGTTATGATGATCATGGCTAATATGCTTAGTCAGAAAGCTAAAAGCTCGCTGAATGTCTTTACATTTTTTAATATATTAATTCATCAAATGAATGTTTTTGAGTATCTATATGTGCTATGTATGGACTGTGCTATGTGCTGGCAGTACATTAATGAGCCAAAGAGATGGAGTTCTTTTGCCATCCTGGAGGTGATATTCCAGTGTAGAGACAAAAACAGGCAAACGTGCCAGAAAAGATTGGCTTAAAACAAAACATTAAAAAAAACTCAGATCTTGGCAGCTGGTCCCACCACTTCATGGTAAATAGAAGGGAAAAAGTGGAAGCAGTGGCAGATATTTTTTTTTGGTGGGGGTGGGGAGGTCCAAAATCACTACAGATGGTGACTGCAACTATGAAATTAAATGACCTCCTTGGAAGGAAAGCTATGATAAACCTAGTCAGCGTATTAAAAAGCAGAGACGTCACTTTGCTGACAAAGGTCCATCGAATCAAAGCTGTGGTTTTTCCATTAGTCATGTACAGATAAGAGAATTTGGTCATAAGAAAGGGATGAGTGCTGAAGAATTGATGCTTTCGAATTGTGGTGCCAGAAAAGAGTCTTCAGAGTCCCTTGGGCTGCAAGGAGATCAAACCAGTCAATCCTAAAGGAAATTGGTCCTGAATAGTCATTGGAAGGACTGATGCTGAAGCTGAAGTGCCAATACTTTGGCCACCTGATGTGAAGAGCCGAATCACTGGAAAAGACCCTGATGCTGGGAACGATTGAAAGCAAAAGGAGAAGAAGGTGGCAGAGGATGAGATTGTTAGATAGCATCACCAACTCCATGGACATGAATCTGAGCAAACTCCATGAGGTAGTGAAAGATAGGGAAGCCTGGCATGCTGCAGTCCATGGGGTCACAAAGAGATGGACATGACTTAGTGACTAAACAACAACACAATGCTGGAAGTCCATGTTTAATCTGAATTTTTTTAAAAGTCATTACTCCTGTAAATTGTTTCTTTACATCTGTCTTCCAGTTCATTAATTAAATTATATATAAGTTGTTAGTTTTATATTATCTGTGTTTTAAGTATTAAATTTCAAGTTTTCTGTATAAAAACTCAGTTATTCTTTCCCCAATTTAGATGTTTTCAATAGGCTCCTGTTCTGTTTGCTTTCTTTAGATGTGTGAAAAAGTCTGATAATTATGATATTAACATTCTTTATATATTTCCTGTCATATATCGTTTTCTTCTCATTATTACTGTAATGCATTGTTTCTTTTGAAACTTTGACCATAAACTGCTCATTTCCCCTGGAACTTTATAGCTAGGAAATTTTTTTACTTCTGAGCTGGTTTCTTGAGATTTCTGAGCTGATTTCTTGAGATGATTATATTTTCTTCTGTCAGTCATCAAGGAGCACTACAAACCAAAGCATACTTTATAAATTAAATTTTCTACTTGATGTGTTACTTTTGAATACATGAAGAGCATAAATTCAAGCAAAAATCCATGTGATATCCAGTTTATGATTAAAAGTTCTCACAGGAGAATTCTTTTTCTATCTAGTTCCAAGTTTAAAGTGGATATGTACTTTTTACTGTCTCTTCTGTGTAAAGGGTTTGCCTTTCATTCATTTTATTTCTAAAAAACTCAAAAGTATAGCTCTTTTATTCACATCCTCTTCAGCACTTGTTCTTTATAGACTTTATGATGATTGTTCTGATTGTTGTGAGGTGATACTTCACTATAGTTTTGATATGCTTTTCTCTAAAAGTTAGCATTGTTGAGCATCTTTCATGTGCCTGTTGACCATCTGTATATCTTTGAGTGAATGTCTATTTATGTCGTCTTCCCATTTATTTTTTGGATTGGGTTGTATGTGTTTTTGATACTGAGCTATATGAGCTATTTGTATAGTTTGGAAATTAATTCCTTGTCAGTTGCATTATTTGCAGTTATTTTCTCCCAGATCATAGATTGTCTTTTCATTTGTTTATGGTTTCCTTTGCTATGCAAACCTAATAAGTTTGATTAGGTTCCATTTGTTTATTTTTGCTTTTGCTTTTATTTCTTTTGCCTTGTGAGACTGATCTAAGAAAAGTATTGCTAAGATTTATGATTTATGTCAGAATGTTTTGTCTATGTTTTCTTCTAGGAGTTTTATGGTGTAATGTCTTATATTTAAGTCTGTAAGCCATTTGGAGTTGATTTTTTGTGTAGGATATGAGGGAGAGTTCTCATTTCTTTGATTTACATGTGGTTATTGACGTTTCCTAACACCACTTGCTGAAGAACCTTTCTACACTGTTGATGGGAATGTAAATTGGTATAACCACCATGGAGAACAGTATGAGGTTCCTTAAAAAGCTAAAAGTAGAGCTACTATAATCATCCAGCAGTCACATTCCTGGGCATGTATCTGATAAAGATGAAAACTAATTAAAAAAGATACGTGCACCTTAGTGTTCATAGCAGTATGCAGCACTGTTTACAGCAGCCAAGGCATGGAAGCAATCTTGTCTATCAACACATGAATGGATAAAGAAGATGTGATGTATACATGCACAGGCACACACACACACACACACATATGTATATATGTAATGGAATATTACACAGGTATAGAAAAGAATGAAATATTGTTATTTTCATCAACATGCATGCACCCAGAAATTACCATACTAAATGAAGTCAGATGGAGAAAGAAAAATATATAATATTAGTTATATGTGAAATCTAAAAAAAGTTATACAAATAAACCTATTTACAAAACAGAAACAGACTCACAAACTAGGGTTACTAAACATAGTTATCAAAGAGGGAAATTTGGGAGAGGCATAAACTAGGAGTTTGGGATTAATAAATATACACTACTATATATAAAATAGATAAACCAAAAGGGCCTATTATATAGCACAGGGAACTCCATTCAGAATCTGAAAAAAATAATCAGTTCAGTTCAGTGTCTCAGTCAAGTCTGACTCTTTGCAACCCCATGAATTGCAGCACACCAAGCCTCCCTGTCCATCACCAACTCCGGGAGTCTACTCAAACTCATGTCCATTGAGTCAGAGTTGCCATCCAGCCATCTCATCCTCTGTCATCCCCTTCTCCTCCTGCCCCCAATCCCTCCCAGCATCAGGGTCTTTTCCAGTGAGTCAACTCTTCGCATGAGGTGGCCAAAGTTTTGGAGTTTCAGCTTCAGCATCAGTCCTTCCAGTGAACACCCAGGACTGATCTCCTTTAGGATGGACTGGTTGCATCTCCGTGCAGTCCAAGGGACTCTCAAGAGTCTTCTCCAACACCACAGTTCAAAAGCATCAATTCTTTGGCGCTCAGCTCTCTTTATAGTCCAACTCTCACATCCATGCATGACTACTGGAAAACCCATAGCCTTGACTAGACGGACTTTTGTTGACAAAATAATGTCTGTGCTTTTTAATATGCTATCTAGTTTGGTCATAACTTTCCTTCCAAGGAGTAAGCGTCTTTTAATTTCATGGCTGCAGTCACCATCTGCAGTGATTTTGGAGCCCCCCAAAAATAAAGTCTGACACTGCTTCCACTGTTTCCCCATCTATTTCCCACGAAGTGATGGGACCGGATGCCATGATCTTAGTTTTCTGAACGTTGATCTTTAAGCCAACTTTTTCACTCTTCTCTTCCACTTTCATCAAGAGGCTCTTTAGTTCCTCTTCACTTTCTGCCATAAGGGTAGTGTCATCTGCATATCTGAGGTTATTGATATTTCTCCCAGAAAAAAATAATATGTGTACCTGAATCACTTTGCTGTACACCTGAGACAAATACAATGCAAATTAACTATACTTCAATTTAAAAAAAAAAGAATAAAAAAGTTGTCTTGAAAAAATATTTTTAAATTTAAAAAATATAGCCCTTTGAGGTTCCAGATTCATCAGGCATGTCATACTAGACTCCTTATGACACATTAGAATCTTTTGTCTTTTTTTCTAACCCATGCAGTCTAAATGGAAGGAGAAACTTCAAAGTCTCTCAAAATTTGACAGAAGTCTTCAGAATGAAAGCTAGATTTGATACAAACACTTTGCTTTCTAGTTCCTATTTTCATTTTATTTTAGTCCACTGCAGTTTCCTCACAGTCTGTCTAGCTTAGTGATGCATTAAAATTTTTTTCCAGCCTATATATATTTTTTACCTTCAAGTGGAGTTACTCTACAAGAATTATTTTGTCCTTTGTTTTCACTGATAAAATCTGTATTAGATACTTATTTTTCCTTCTTACTGTTAGTTACAGATGATTAAATTACACTTGAACTTCATTCCGTTAAATCCATGCATTCAATCATATAAATCAGTATAAGAACTTAAATAAAATTATTCTGCCATTAAATTTCATTAATGATTTAGTTCACCATCCATTAATCAGTAATTACATTGATTATGGCCTACTTATTCTATAAATGTATTTTAATTAAAATATCTACATCCGTGTTAGAACAGAATTAGATTGTTCCTCAAAAAGTGACTTTGCTGAGAACAGCCATAGCTTTTCACAGTAGCAAGATGGTTTTATGCTCACAGAAGAAAGTTTTGCTGGAAGTCCCTATCAGGAATCTACAAAGTCATTTTTATACATTGCTGTAAAAATGTCACTTAATGTGCTGTGTTGTGATGATGTTTATTTGGTTTGCCCTGTTATTCTCTTCTTTTCCACCACTAAATAGGGTTTATTGCTGGAGTTATTTCTTTATGGTAAATTATGGTGTGCTTCCCAGTGTTTTGTTCTGTCAGGACACGGGAGTGCAATTCAGTAAGTAATATAACTACAAGTACTCTCAAGGTCTCATCAGAGCAATGCTCTATTTGAAGGGATCTGATTTATAATCAACAAGGCGGCCAGGCAGAACTTTGCTGGATGAAAAATTCAAAACTCTAAATAATATATAAAAAGAAAAATAAAATAGAATATATCTCATTGCATCCAGTTATTAGTTGCGAATTTTTTTGAGTTAAATCTACAAAAGTAAGGATACTTGAATTCTTTAGAGAAAAGACACTAAACAAATCTAACTGGTTGTGAAAACACTGAAAGATACAACATTTTTCTCAGAAAAAAATGGAATAAATGTACTTAGGAAGATATATGAAAAATAATGTTTCATAGGAATTTGAAGTAGATATATGGAGAAATGTTTTAAAGATCCTGTATTTTAATATTGCTTTCTATCACTAAATATATATTTAAATGTGAAATAATAGTACAATTAAGGAATAATATTCAAGAAAATAATCTTTTGACTTTCTATTGATATGGAAGAAACTTTAAAATGCTCTGATATCTATAGAAGATGAGTTCATTTTATCTTTGTTTAGCTTATATTGTAGAAAATAACCTTTTCTACTAGTGCATTAAAAGGGCATTTCTCTTTAACATGGCAATAATGATTCTCAAAAATATCAAACTATTCTGGATTATATTGTATGTTTTGTTTAGAAATAAATGTACCTTTGGTTATTGAACTTCTGTTAAAATTAGAAAAACAAATTTAAAATTATAATCAAAGCAATATTTCACTTGTGTAACCAGAGTTGGTTATTATTCTGTGGGCAATAAGGATTTTATACAATAATTTTAGAGTAGTAGGAATGGATATACTTTTGTCATTAACAGTCAGTTTGTCAGATTTCAATTTAAGGCATGATGATGAGTTAGTAGGTGCTAATATCTTCCTTCCCTGAAGCCAACCTTGTATGTGTCCCAAAGTGTGTTTTGTCAATTATGAATAAAGCTGCTCTAAACATCTATAGGCTGGTTTTTGCATGAAAAGAATTTTTCAGCTCTTTTTTGGGTAAATAGTGAGCACAGTTGCTGGATTGTATGTTACCATATGTTTAATTTTGTAGAAATTTGCAAACTATTTTCCAAACTGGCAGTACCATTTTGCACTCCCATCAACAATAAATGAAACTTGCTCCATATCTCTGCCAGCATTTGGTGTTTTTAGTGCTTCAGATTTTGGACACTCTAATAGTTGTAGTGGTATCCCATTGTTTTGCAATACATTTTAAATATTTTTCATCTATTCTCAACAGTCTGCAGCATTTTGTACATCTTTTCATTCTATATTTTATATTTCTAAAATAGTAGTTCAAATGTTTTTCCAAACTATATTTATATGGCCCCTCATTCCCATCACCATCTCCCAAGATCCTCTTAACCTTTGCTCAGATGTATGTCTGCCTCCCCTTTAGTCCACATTAGTAGAAACAAGCGCTGAGAAAAAGTGCTAAAAGAAATACAAATTCTATAGTTCAATTAGATATTCTATCACTAGCATAACTATTCAGATTTTCTCAATACTGGTTTCTTGCTTGACAACCTATTGGCTTCTTCCTGGCACTTTTCATAGCTTTATCTATCTACCAGCCTATTCCCAGACACTTGTTCTGAGCATTAAATACTCTATATAGCTCTTAATTGATTTCTGCTTAAACCATTTATCTTACTGATAGGATTTCTAAGCCTCTACTTACTTTCATTTCTGTCCTAATTGTATCAAGTAGATCTGAATTATCTTCTAAAAGGGATAAATGTAATATCGTTGCATTTCCTGAGAGTTAGTCCCATTGCACTCATTCTGCATCACTGCTGCTAGATGAATGAGCTCTATTTCAACATGTGAATTTTAAAGGAGCCTATTTCTTCTTCCTTTTGCAGTGAACCAAGTAGCAAGATACAGACCAGCAAAGTTAAAGATATAACAAAACAATGAAACGAATTTTATCTTCCTTTTTTGAAGTCCAAATGTGTTTTGCAATGTTGAGGTTCCAGTTTTGCTCCTTCAGTTTTTTCCAATAATATTTTCTCCAAGTCTGATATAAGATTGGAAACCCAGACTCCTTTATATGGAGTAACCTCAGAATATGTTTTGGTAGGTATATTTTCATTTCATTTTCCCCTTAGAATATGTGACTGCAAAAATACCCTTTGCAGTACATGGTCTACAAGTATTGAAGGTTTACATGAATCTACTCTGCTCTCTTCTTCCACACAGCAATGAGTGATAGACATCTTAATGGTACTGAGTTGAATGAAAGGCATAGCAGTAGATCATGTGCTAAAGCTCAAAAAGCAATGGGGTTTTATGTGACAAAAGCAAAGATGATCAGGAATTCAGCTTCTATAAAGAAAATTGGGATTTGGAGAACAAGATGACAGAGGAGTAGGTGGACGTGGAATACACGGATACATCAGGAACACACTTTCAGATACAGAGGTGCATACAGAACACCAGCTGAGAGTGAACAGGAGTACCTGACCAGCAGAAAAGAATATATAGAACCACGCAAAACTCGGTGGGAGGAAGGAACTAGGGGGAAAAACAGGAGTGTTGGTTAGGACTGGACCTACCCTCAGCGGGTGGGGGAACTGAAGCAGGAGTTCAGTCCCCACAGCGGACAATTGTCTGAGTCAGAGGAGATACATTTAAGGCCGAGAGTGAAACAGCTGATCTGTGGCAGCCTAAATGGAATGAGAATCATATAGTCCTTGTCGCGGCCATACTTACCCCAGACAGGGACACAGGTACCCTGGAAGGCGCAGTGGCTGGGAGTTGTAGTTTAGGGATTGTGGAGCAGTCCCAGGGCGAGGGCTGCTCTAGGACCGCAGCCAGGGGACGCCTCTACATGTCTGATGTGTGAACAACAAAGAAGGATCCCAGGCAAGGGAGCCCTCTAAGTGCCTGAATGGGCAGAGCTACAGAGAAAGACAGGCCAAAGAGGCCTTCTGATCGCCAGCTACAAGAGGCTCAGAAAAATACTCTGATAGGGCCATAACTCTGTGGCGGAGGCAGTCCATGGCCCTGCACACTTGGCGCCACCAGGGTCCCCGCAAGCCAAGCAGCTGTGCCACCTCCACGCTCAACTCTCACTGGGGCGGAACTGCCACAGGCAAAAAAAGTCATGTGTCTATGCGCACAGGGTCACCTCAGTCATGTCTGACTCTTTGCAACCCTGTGGACTGTGGCCTCTCAGGCTTCTCTGTCAGGGGGATTCTCCAGGCGAGAGTACTGGAGCATATTGACCAACACTGGTTGCCATACCCTTCTAAAGCACTATATTTCCTGCTGCCCTTGCTGCCAACCCCCCTGAGTACCTGGTGCTGCCAGAACCCCTGCGACCCAAGCAGCTGCACCACCTCCACACCTGGCCCTCACTGGGGCAGACCCGAGTCCCCCAGGGCAGCCTCAGGAGCAAACCCCAGTGGACGACCCACATGCAGAGGTGGAAATAAAACCACAGTTGAAACCCAGGGGCAGTGTGGCTAAGGAAGAAGACCCAAAGCCCCCCCACCAGCTGTACAAGATGCTGATTAAATCCACGCAGTCAACTAGGCAGACTCTGTGTCTATGGAATATATAAAAGGCGATTGAGAGCTCCCACAAAAGAAAACGCACTCGTTCTGATAGCTGTGGACGTTGGAGGTAAGAACACACAGGAGTAGGACCAGATTAGAATCTGAGCTGCCCTCACAGCAGGTCCAGAGATCAGCACAATGTCGGAGGGCATCCCAGGGAAGTGAGGTGGATTGTGACTCCCAGTGAGGGAAAGGACGCTGACAGCTTTGACTCAAAAAAAACATTTATTATTCTTATGTTTTTACTTTTTCTGTAGATTCTTTTGTATTTTTTCTATTTCTTTTTGTCCTTCACACCCACCCCTGCCCACTGTAGTTGTCAATTTTATTGGCACTATGAAATCTAATTAAGCTTTTGAGCTTTTTTTCTTTTCTCAGTCACATTTTTTATTGTTGTTATAAACCTCTGCCTCTATGTTGGGCTTCTGCAGTTCTGTGGTTTTCCTCCTTTTTTTTTCTTGTCTCTTTGTTTTAATTTTAACTTTTTAAACCTATTATTATTTTTCTACATTTATTCCTTTGTTTGATTTTCCTACTGTTCTTTTCCCCTTGCAGTTAATCTTTAATGTATATAACTCTTCTTTATCGACCTCTATTTAACTTTGCATATCTATTCCTTATTTCTGTCTTTCCTGTCAACGTATCTGTTAGTTTTGTTTTCATTGCTTTATTCCCGACTTGGCACCTTATTTTAGCTTTGTTTTCCAGTTTGTGCTTTAGTTAGTCTTGTTCTTAACTGGTAGATATAATTTTTGGTTTCCTTTGTTTGCTGGGTCAGTCTATTGTACTTTATTTTTGTTGAACTGTTTTGATTTTGCTTATGGGTGTATATGTATATGTATATATTCAGTCATACATTTTATTGTTGTTATAAACCTCTGCCTCTGTGTTGGTCTTTGCAGTTCTGTGGAGTATTCCTTTTTTCCCCCCTTTCTTCTTACTTTTTTCTTTTTTTAATTTTTTTAACTTATTATATTTTTTCTACATTTATTTCTTTGTTTGCCTTTCCTGCTGTTCTTTTCCATTGCAGTTAATCTTTAATGTATATAAATCTTCTTCATCTACCTCTATTTAAATGTACACATCTATTCTTTCTTTCCTTTCCTCTCAACATATTTGTTAGCTTTGTTTTCATTGCTTTATTCCCCACTTGGCATCATGCTTTAGTTTTGTTTTCCAGTTTGTCCTTTAGATAGTTTTGTTCTTAACATAAATATAATTTTTTATTTCCTTTGTTCACCAGGTCAATCTACTGTACTTTATTTTTGTTGGACTGTTTTGACTTTGCTCATGGGTTTATATGTATATGTGTATATTCTATTATTTTAATTGCTATTTGCCTGATTTTGTAGCTGCCATTTGGGGTTTGTCTTTCGTTTCTCATTTTCAGATACTTGTTTTAATCTCAGTGCCATAACAATTGACTTGTGGAACCTTCATTCCTGACCAGTGATCAAGCCAGTGGGAGCACTGGCTCCAAGACCTTAGATTACCAGAGAACTAACCCTAGGGAGTATCAAATAGTGAGAACTAACACAAAGGAAACCACTTGGAATACAAGACCCAATCATCAGCAGACAGGATTACCACCTCACTCAGCCTTGCCCATCAGAAGAAATACAAACAAACAAAAAAACAAAAAACCCAACAGAAGTCTCACCCTATAAGAAGCTTACACAAACCACTGGACCAACTTTAGTAGGGCAGAAACCAAAAGGAAGAAAGAATTCAACCTTGAAGCCTGGGAAAAGGAGGCCTAAAACACAGTAAGTTAAAAAAATATAATGAAAAGGCAGAGAAATACTGTACAAATGAAGGAACAAACTAGAAACACAGAAGTCTAAATAAATGAAGAGGAAACAGGTAAAATACCTGAAGAAAAATTCAGAATGATGACAGTAAAGATGATCAAAAACCTTGAAAACAAAATGAAGAAAATGCAAGAATCAATTAGCAAAGACCTAGAAGAATTAAAGAATAAACATACAGAGACCAAAAACACAATTACTGAAATTAAAATTACCCTGGAAGGAATCAATAGCAGAATATCTGAAGCAGAAGAACAAATCAGTGAGCTGGAAGATAAAATGGTGGAAATAACTTCTGAAGAGCAGAATAAAGTAAAAAGGATGAAAAGAATTGAGGATAGTCTCAGAGACCTCTGGGACCATAGCAAATGCACCAACATTCAAATTAAAGGGGCACCAGAAGATGCAGAGAAAAAGCAAGGTTATGAGAAAACTTTTGAAGAGAATATAGTTAAAAAGTTCCCCGACATGGAAAAGGAAATGGTCAGTCAGGTCCAAGAGGTGCAGAGTGTCATACAGGGTAAACCCAAGGAAAAACACACCAAGACACATACTAATCAAACTAACAAAGACTAAACACAAAGAAAGAATATTAAAAGCAGCAAGAGGAAAGCAACAAGTAACATACAAGGGAAACTTCATATGCTTAACAGCTGATCTTTCAGCAGAAACTCTGTGAGCCAGAAGGGAATGGGAGGATATATTTAAAATACTGAAAGGGAAAAAAATCTACAACCAAGATTACTATACCCAGCAAAGATCTCTTTCAAAATTGATGGAGAAATAAAAAGCTTTTCAGTCAAGCAAAAGTTAAAAGAATTCAGTAGCACCAAACCAGCTTTACAACACATGTTAAAGAGATGCATATTGTCCCTTTAACATGTAAGTCAAGAAATACAAGAAAAGAAAAAAGATCTACAAAATCAACCCCAAACAATTAAGAAAATGGCAATAGGAACATATATATCAATAATTACTTTAACTGTAAATGGATTAAATGCTCCAACCAAAATCCACAGACTGGCTGAATGGATACAAAAACAAGACCCATATATATGCTGTCTACAAGAAACCCACTTCAGACCTAAAGACACATATAGACTGAAAGTGAGAGGATGGAAAAATATATTCCACGCAAATGGGAAGCAAAAGAAAGCTAGAGTATCCTTCCACATATTAGACAAAATAGACCTTAAAATAAAGAAGACTGCAAGGGAAAAGGAAGGACACTACATAATGATCAAGGGATCAATCCAAGAGGAAAACATAATTGTAAATATCTATGTACCCAACATAGGACCACCTCAATACATAAGACAAACACTAACAGACATAAAAGGAGAAATTGAGAGTAACAAAACAATAATAGGGGATTTTTAACACCCCGTTCACACCAATGGACAGATCGTCAAAACATAAAATTAATAAAGTCTTAAATGATACATTAGATGAGATAGATCTCATTGATATTATCAGGACATTTCATCCAAATGGAGAAGAATACACCTTCCTCTCAAGTGCACATGGAACATTCTCCAAGATAGACCACATCTTGGGTTGCAAATCAAACCTCAGTAAATTTAAGAAAATTGAAATCATATCAAGCATCTTCTCTGACCACAATGCTATGAGACTAAATAGCAGTTACAAGAAAAAGCTGTAAAAAACACAAACACATGGAGACTAAACAACATGTTTTTAAATAACCAACAGGTTACTAAAGAAATCAAAAGGGAAATAAAAAAATTTCTGGAAACGAATGACAATGAAAACACGACAACTCAAAACCTATGGGATGCAGCAAAAGCAGTTCTCAGAGGGACATTTATAGCAACACAATCTTACCTCAAGGAACAAGAAAAACATGGAATAGACAACCTAACTTTGCACCTAAAACAACTGGAAAAAGAAGAACAAAAACCCCCCAAAATTAGTAGAAGGAAAGAAATCACAAAGATTCAAGCAGAAATAAATGAAAAAGAAATGAAAGAAACAGTAGTAAAGGTTAATAAAACTAAAAGCTGGTTCTTTGAGAAGATAAACAAAATTGACAAACCTTTAGCCAGACTCATCAACAACAAAAGAGAGAAGACCAAATCAACAAAATAGAAATGAAAAAGGAGAAGTTACAATAGACAATGCAGAAATACAAAACAAAGGTCTGTTTAGTCAAAGCTATGGTTTTTCCAGTAGTCATGTATGGATGTGAGAGTTGAACTGTAAAGAAAGCTGAGCACTGAAGAATTGATGCTTTTGAACTGTGGTGTTGGAGAAGACTCTTGAGAGTCCTTTGGACTGCAAGGAGATCCAAGCAGTCCATCCTAAGGAAAATCAGTCCTGAAAATTCATTGGAACGACTGATGTTGAAGCTGACACTCCAATCCTTTGGCCACCTGATGCAAAGAACTGATTCATTTGAAAAGATCTTGATTCTGGGAAAGACTGAAGACAGGAAGAGAAGGGGTGACAGAGGATGAGATGGTTGGGTGGCATCACCGACTCGATGGACATGAGTTTGCATAAGCTCCAGGACTTGATGATAGACAGGGAGGCCTGGCGTGCTGTAGTCCATGGGGTCGCATAAAGTTGGACATGACTGAGCTACTGAACTGAACTGAACTGATAAGACTATTAGCAACGACTATATGGCAATAAAACTTATAACCTGGAAGAAATGGACAGATTCTTAGAAAAATCAATCATCCAAGGCTGAACCAGGAAGAAATAGAAATTATGAACACCCCAATTACAAGCACTGAAATTGAAGCTGTGATTTTAAAAATCTCTCCCAAAGCAAAAGCTCAGTACCAGATGTCTTCACAGGAGAATTCTGTCAAACATTTAGAGAAGAGCTAATGCCTATTCTAATACTCTTTGAAAAATTTGCAGAGAAAGGAACACTTCCAAACTCATTCTATGAAGCCGCCATCACCCTGATACCATAACCAAAAATATCACAAAGAAGGAAAACTACAGGCCAATATCACTGCAAAAATGCAAATATCCTCAACAAAATTTTAGCAAACAGAATTCAGCAACACATCAAAAAGCTCACACACCATGATGAAGTTGGGTTTATTCCAGGGATGCAAGACTTTCTTCAATATATACAAATCAATCAATGTGATATGCCATATTAACACATTGAAAGATAAAAACCATATGATAATCTCAATAGATGCATAAAAAGCCTTTGACAAAATTCAGCCCCCATTTATGATTAAAATTCATCAGAAAATGGGCATAGAAGGAACCAACCTCAACATAATAAAGGACATGTATGATATACCTACAGCAACCATTATTCTCAATGGTGAAAAACTGAAAGCATTCCCCCTAAGATCAGGAACAAGACAAGGGTGTCCACATTTCACCACTGTTATTCAGCATATTTCTGCAAATCCTAGCTACAGCAGTCAGAGGAGAACAAGAAATAAAAGGAATGCAGAACAGAAAAGATGTAGAGCTCTCACTGTTTGCTGATGACATGATACTGTACATAAAAAACCCTAAAGATAGTATCAGAAAATTACTAGAGGTAATCAGTTAATTTAGCAAAGTTGCAGATACAAAATCAATACACAGAAATCACCTGCATTTCTATATACTAACAATGAAAAATCAGAGAAATTAAGGAATCAATCCCTTTCACCATTGCAACAAAAGAATTAAGTATCTAGGATTAAACCTACCTAGTAAGGAGAGAAAAGAACTGTACACAGAAAATTATAAGACACTAATGAAAGAAATCAAAGATGATATAAACAGATGGGAGATATTCCATGTTCCTGGGTAGGAAGACTGAATATTGTGAGATTGACTATATTACCAAACGCAATCTACAGATTCAATGCGATCCCTATCAAACTACCAATGGCATTATTCACAGAACTAAAACAAACGATTTCACAATTCATGTGGAAACAAAAGATCCTGAATAACCAAAGCAGTCTTGAGAAAGAGGAATGCAGCTGGAGGAATCAACCTTCCTGACTTCAGATTATACTACAAAGCTACAGTCATCAAGGCAGTGTGATACTGGCATAAACACAGAAATGGAACAAAAGAGAAAGCCCAGAAATATACCCATGCACCTATGGGTACCTTATTTTTGACAAAGGAGGCAGGAATATACAATGGGGCAGAGACAGCCTCTTCAATAAATGGTGCTGGGAAAACTGGACAGTTACATGTAAAAGAATGAAATTAGAACACTTCCTAACACTATACACAAAGATCAACTCAAAATGGGTTAAAGACATAAATGTAAGACCAGGAGCTATTAAACTCTTAGAGGAAAACATAGGTAGAACACTCGATGACATAAATCAAAGCAAGATCCTATATGACCCATCTTCTAGATTAATAGAAATAAAAACAAAAGTAAATAAGTGTGACCTGATTAAACTTAAGAGCCTTTGCACATCAAAGGAAAGTATAAGCAAGATGAAAAGACAACCCTCAGAATGGGACAAAATAATAGCAAATGAAACAACTGAAAAAGGATTAATTTCCAAAATATATAAGCAGCTCATACAACTCAATACCAGAAAAACAAACAATCCAATCGAAAAGTGGGAAAAAGACCTAAACAGACATTTCTCCAAAGAAGACATATAGATGGCTAACAAACACATGAAAAGATGCTCAGCATCGCTCATTATTAGAGAAATGCAAATCAAAACTACAATGAGATATCACCTCACACTGGTCAGAATGGCTATCATCAAAAAGTCTACAATCAATAAATGGTGGAGAGAGCTTGGAGAAAAGGGAACCCTCTTGAACTGTTGGTGGGAATGTAAATTGATACAGCCACTCTGGAAGACGATATGGATATTCCATAAAAAACCAGGAATAAAGCCACCATATGACCCAGCAATCCCACTCCTAGGCATATATCCTGAGGAAAACAAAACTGAAAAAGACAAATGTATTCTATTGTTCACTGCAGCACTATTTACAATAGCTAGAACATGGAAGCAACCTAGATGTCCATAGACAGATGAATGGATAAAGAAGTTGTGGTACACATACACAGTGGAATATTAATCAGCCATAGAAAGGAATGCATTTGAGTCAGTCCTGAGGTGGATGAACCTAGAACCTACTATAGAGAGTGAAGTAAGTCCCAAAGAGAAAGTTCAATATCATATTCTAATGCATATATATGGAGTCTAGAGAAATGGTACTGAAGAATTTATTTATAGGACAGCAATGGAGAAATAGACATAGAGAATAGACTTATGGACATGGGGAGAGGGGAGGAGAGGGTGAGATGTATGGAAAGAGTAACATGGAAACTTACATTACCATATGTAAAATAGAGAGCCAACAGGAATTTGCCATATGGCTCAGGAAACTCAAACTGGGGCTCTGTGTCAACCTAGAGGGGTGGGGTGGGGAGGGAGACGGGAGGGAGGTTCAGAAGAGAGGGGATATCTGTATGCCTATGGCTGATCCATGTTGGGGTTTGACAGAGAACAGCAGAGTTCTGTAGATCAATTATCCTTCAATTGAAAAATAAATAAATAAATAAATAAATATAGGAAGATTGGGACTAAAGTGCATGATCTTTGCCAGAAAATGAAGACAGTCTTAGTTATGAAGATAGTCCTAGTAACAGCTCTCACCAAAAAAAATGGAAACTTACAAGAAAAAGCTGAGATTTACTTTTCAGGGGTAAGAAAGTTTTACATTGATATTGCATTAAGGTCATAATATAATTAAACAGATGCACTATTGTAAAAGTGGAATAAAATGAGACAGCTGTACAGTCCTAACCAGTAGCATGGGAAATGGAGCATGTACCCTTTAGGGATACAGATTTGAGTTTTCTCTTTATTTGTAACTTAGGTTGACAGTGGCCAGCAAACAAAACCAGATAAATTAGAAGGAAAGAAATAATACATATTAGAGATGAAAATCAACAATTCAAAAAACAGAATATTAAAAAACAGCCAGACCAAAAGTTAGTTATACAAAAGAATGATAAAATTGATAAACCTTAGCAAGACTGACAACAACTAAAATGAATGAACAAATTACCAGTACTAGAAATAAAAATGTGGACATAATCATAAATCCTTCAAAGATTAAAAAGTCAACATGCATTTTAGAATTTATATGGAAAGGTAAATGACCTAGAACATCTGAGACAGTATTGAAAAGGAAGAATATAGTGAGATCAAGTTTCTACTGGAAGTTAATGTGTACTATAGAGTTAAGATAATAAAAAAAGCGTGGTATTGGCATTAGGATGAACACAAATATCAATGGGACAACATAAAAAAACACAGAGGCATCCCACACAAATTATCTTGATTTTTGACAGAGGTACAAGAAAAATTGAGTGGAGAAAGGAAAGTCTTTTCAACAAAAGATGTTAGTTCAATTTAAAATCCATGGCAAAAAAAAAATACCCTAAGTTCTACAACATACCTTATAAAAACATGAACTCACAATGGAGCATACACTTGTTAGACATAACACTTTAGAGGAAAACATAGAAAATTTTTGAGACCTAGGGCCGGGCAGCTTTTAATTTGTTAACTAGAGCACAATCCATGGAAGGAAAATTAATAAGTTGGAAGTCATCTAAAGCAAACCTTTTGCACTGAAAAAATTTTTTTTTTTTGGAAAAAGATTCTTTTAAGAGTGTGAAAATAGAAGCTACAGACTTGGAGAAAATATTTGTAAATCGTATTTCTGACAAAGGACTTGCTTCTAGATATGTGGAGAACTTTCATATTTTAAGAGTAAAAAACTGAACAATTCAATTAGAAAATGTGCAAAAGACATGAAGGAACAGTTCACCAAAAGAGACAGAAAGATGGCAAATAAGCAAATGAAGAGATGTTCTACATTATTGGTCATTACGGAAATGCAAACTAAAACAATAAGATGTCATTACATACCTATCAGAGGGGCTAAAATAACAAAAAAATTAGGACAGTGATGACACTTTTATATTACTGGTGAAAAGTGTCACTTGCTCAGTTGTGTCTGACTCTTTGCAACTCCTTGGACTGTAGCCCGCCAGGTTCCTCTATCCATGGAATTCTCCAGGCAAGAATACTGGAGTGGGTTGCCCTGTCCTTCTCCAGGGCATCTTCCCTACCCAGAGATCGAACACAGGTCTTCCACAGTGCGAGCAGACTATTTACTGTTTGAGCTACCTGGGAAGCTCATCATCCTGGTGAGGATGCAGAGAAATTAAATTGCTCGTAATTTCTGGTCATAATATAAAATGGTTCAGCACTCTGAAAAATATTTTAGTTTCAGATTAAACGTGTATTCATTATAACGAGTCATCAATCACACTCTTGGGCATTTATCTAAGAGAAATGAAAATTTATACACTCAAAGACACCCATATAGAGATGGATCTCTGAGTCAAAAAAGCCAAGAGTTTATGCACTCTATAATTCCACTTATATGACATTTTGACATAAAAATTGTAAAGATGGAGAACAGCTGAATGGTTTACATGAGCTAGAATGATGGGGAGAGACACAGGTGTGGCAATGAAGAGGGAGCATGAGGAAGCCCTGGGTGATTAAACAGTTTTTTTTTTTTTTTTTTTTGATTAAACAGTTTTGTGTACTGATTTTGCTGCTTGTTAGACGGATCTTCACATGGGATCAAACTGCATA
Source organism: Cervus canadensis (assembly GCF_019320065.1). NCBI lineage: Eukaryota > Metazoa > Chordata > Mammalia > Artiodactyla > Cervidae > Cervus > Cervus canadensis. The sequence continues at coordinate 18,982,940 of NC_057416.1, forward strand.
GAAACACACACACTCGAGTGCATGTGAAACTGGTACAATCTGAGTAAGTTCCATGGATTACACCAAGGCCAATTTTCTGGGTTTTATAATTACGCAAGATGTTATCATTGGAGGAAACTGGGTGAAGGGTCTACAGTACTTCCATGTACAGTTTTTGTGACTTTCTGTGTATCTACTATTTTAAAATAAAATTTAACTCCCTCCTCTCCTGATAAGGCAATAAGTCAATTTTGAATAACATTAGCAATACATCTCACATGTGTGATGAAATGAGCAAAATTTAGGAAAAATAAAACTTCTAAAAAATGTGCAAAAAAATAAAAAGCTAGTATAGTTCTCTATTCTTCTAAAAATAAATGTAAGCTGTTATTGATAAACCTTCTTAAAATAAACCTAGATAGCTTCACAGGTGAATTGTCGCAAACATTAGAAACAAATAACACCACTTTAGAGAACAGAAAATGGGAAATACTCCCAATTAATTTTTTGAGACGACTATAACCTAATACTAAAGACATTACAAGATGAAGGCATTACAAGAAAGAAATTCTGAAGACCAACATCTCTTATGATTATAGATGGAAAAATCTAAAGGAATCTTAGAAAAATAAATCCAGCAAAATATAAAAAGATCAGTACATCGAGACCAAATAGGTTTTATTTCAGAAATTTAAGTTGAAAATTAATGTGATTCTTTGTTTTAAATTTATTTTTTTATTGAAGGATAACTGCTCTACAGAATTTTGTTGTTTTCTGTCAAACCTCAACATGAGTCAGCCATTGGTATATTCAATGTGATTCTTAATTTCAACAGAAAATGGGGGAAAAATATAATATCAACAAATGTAAAAAAATGTATGTAGTGAATTTGACACTCCTTTATAACAAAGTTTCTCAGATAAGAAATGAGATAATCTTTCTTAATGTGCTGCTGCTGTTTAGTTGCTAAGCTGTGTCTGACTCTGTGACCCCATGGACTGTAGCCCACCAGGCTCCTCTGTCCATGGAATTTTCCAGGCAAGAATACTGGAGTGGGTTGCCATTTCCTTTTCCAGGGGATCTTCCCAACCCAGGGATTGATCCTGGGTCTCCTCCTTGGCAGGTGGATTCTTTATCAATGAGCCACCTGGGAAGTCCTTTGTTAATCTAATAATAATAGTTAAAAAAGAAAGCTACAGCAAATACCACATTTAATGGTAGTAGTAGTGTTAGTTGCTCAGAGGAGTCCGTTTCTTTGTGATCCCACAGGCTGTAGCCCACCAGGCTCCTCTGTCCATGGGATTCTCCAGGCAAGAATACTAGAGAGGATTGCCATCCACTTCTTGAGAGGATCGTTCCAACCCAGGGGTTGAATCCTGTATTACAGGTATATTCTTTACTGTTTGAGCTACAGGGGAGACCTCATTTAACGGTAAAATATTGATAGATTTTTCCTTAAGGTCAAGAATGTTATTAAAAAGTCTACTATCACTGCTTCTATTCAATGTTGTGCATATTTCCTAACTAGTGCAATACAGAGATAGATCGATCAATCAATCAGATATAATGATTAGAAAGCAAGAAATACAGTTAACTTGTAGAACAAGTAACTTGATAGTGTATATTCAAGATTGAAAAGACTCTCCAGACTATCTAAAATTAAGTGATTTTAGAATGGTTGGTAAATACAAGTTTGCTGATATAAATGCATATTTTATACAAAGTCTATAAGCAAGTAGAAAATGAATCTTCCAGATAATATCATTAGAAAATCATCAGAGATATCAAATATCTAGAAGCAGAATAAAAATGTTTGAGAGATCAATACTGAAAACTACAAATCACTGTTGAAAGATTGAAGATCACATTAAATTAAATGACATGCAGTGTTCATGTGGCAAAAGCCTCAGTATTATAAAGTTGTTAATTCAATCCATAGTGATTTTTAACATTTATATGAAAATGCAAAGGACCAAAAGTATCTGCAGCAGTTTTGAACTAGAAGGTATAATATCAGCCATGAAGATCTACTAAATGCATACTATTGGCAAAAATATAGAAATAAACAATTAAACAGAATAAAGAGGTCAGAGGTCATCTGTATTATGGAAAGGTGCAGTGGTAAAAGCCCATGTTTTGGATAGATGAAGCTAATCAATTGGATATTTATGCAGGCAAAACAATAAACTTGCTCGGTATCTTTTATAAAAATCAGTCCTAGGGGTATTTCAGATCTAAATGTAAAAGTTTAAAAAAAAAAACTTGTATAATAAAATTTAGATAAGTATCTTTGTGACTTTGAATTATGCAAATATTTCTTAACCCAGAATATATTACCCACAGAGAAAAAGTGGTAAATTTTATCATACTCAAATTAAGTTTATCAAAAGATACTTTTAGGAAAAAGACAAACCAAAAAATTGGAAGATGTATATGTCATACATAATTTAGAATTAACTTACAAATACTATATAAAAAGAACTCACAAATATTATCTACAAATCAATAAGAAAACTATAGTACACCTAAAAAGAAAATGGTAACACTGTAAACAGGTATTTTACCAAAATGACATTCCAGTAGGCAATAAGCATATGAAAAAGCATTTATCATTAGTCCTCATGGAAATCAATATGAAGTGTATATATATGAAGAATATAATCACAACGATTACTAAAATGAAATAGTCAAGACCAATTATCATCAAGAATGTGGACCAAATGGAACTTTCATATACTGCTGATAGGATATGTAGTCACAGAAGAGAAAAACTGCTGAAATCTCAAATTAAAATCTTGAAATCTTGAAAGGAATTGGGGGGGAATAGTTACAACACATGCAGAGGAACAAAGATTAGAATTATAGCAGTCTTATTAGAAGGCAATGAAATAATGGAAGGAAGGAAAAAAAGAAGGAAGGAATAATCTGTCAACCCAGCATTCTAGGCAAATAAAAACTTTTCCAGGCAAATAAAAAAGCTGAGATAATTTATTGAAAGCCATGTATCATCTCCCAAGTTTACTCAAATGGAAGGTTTGGGTTTCCCCTGTGGCTCAGCTGGTAAAGAATCTGCCTGCAATGTGGGAGACCTGGGTTTGATCCCTGGGTTGGGAAGATCCCCTGAGAAAGGGAATGGCTACCCACTCCAGTTTTCTGGCCTGGAGAATTCCATGGACTGTATAGTCCATGGGGTCGCAAGGAGTCAGACATGACTGAGTGACTTTCATTTTCCAGCATTCTGCAGCCAGCAAAAGGATCTTTAAAAAGATGGAGGTAAAATAATAACTTTTCCAGGCAGAAAAAAGCTGAGATAATTTAATGAAAGCTGTGTATCATCTCCCAGATTTACTGAAATGGAAGGTTTGTGGTCACCACAATATATTTCAAGCACTGATGTAATTCAAGTGATTTGGGTAATACCATCTCCAGGGTATGAAACTGCATAGAGATAAAGGACATGACTCATATTTTGAACAAATTTGCATCGACATAGCTGCATTTATGAGTCTACTCATCCCCAAAATGGTGGACAATAAGACTATGGTCTACAAAATATTCATGGTTGTAGATTCATTATAGTCAATAAAAGAGAAGTGTAGGCTCTAATTGACAAGGAATACTGCACACACATGCCAGGTTGTTCAGATATTCCTGGTATTTTATCAAGTCTCATCTGAATTGAAGCCAGCAAGATGCTCCTTTCTGAGAGCTGGGATATATTGTCATGTTCTGGTAATCTTTGAGGAAATGCATAAGTTTTTACAGTAATATTAAAGATGATAGTTTGGGTATGTGTGGCAGTAAAATTTATAAAATATAACATAAGTAGTAGTTTTAAAATAAAGTAGTATTAAGAACTATCTCCAAAAATGCAGTATATTTCATACACACTATATATTTAGAAATAGAAGAAGAAGAAGAAATCTTAGAGACTAAAAGGAGATAATTTGATGCAGATCTAGTTTATGGTATGGTGATGCTGAAAAGAGACCAAAGAGAAGACTGTAGAACTACAGAGGCAAAAAAATTATTCAATCATAAGCCTACATTTTCTTAGTGCAGAAAGTGTAATCTTTACACATACACACACCTTTTTGAATAATTATTAACAAAGTCTTGCCTAGACGCAGAATCTGTGGGATTTTAATTAGCAGATCTAGCAAGAAAAGTTTCCAAGGTAAGATTTTGTTAATCAGATATTGTGAAAAGTTGGATTCTAAGTCACATTGTAATTTGGGAACTTTTATGATATAACTGGAGGCTGCAAATGTTTTTAAAGTCTTTGAATGAAGAAACAAATATAAATTCTGATTCATGTTGAAAAATAAAAATTCGGTTGTCAGATTTATATCTGCAATAAGTTTTGAAGGGTTATTTGTAGATAAAAATTCCTTGTAGATGTCCAGACTTCACAAGTTGTATGTTATTGCCTGTGAAATGCAACCATCAGTCACATTACTAATTGATAGTCAGCAAGAAACGATATCCAGTCTAAGATTAATAGGTGCCAGTTTGAAAGAATTTCAATCTTGAATAGAATGAGAAGATGTAAGATGGAGAATCTCACATATGTGCCCTTAGGAAGACAGAACTTAGGGATTCAGACTGATTTCTTGTAAATTCCTGATTTACAGGAAGTTGCTGATGTCACAGTTTTCTTGGATAGTGGGAGATTTTCTCATATGAACCTTGGGAAGTTTTATGAGAGACATGAACAGAAGATGACTCGGTTGAGTTGTCTCAGAAAGTGGACTGTGTTGAACTTTGTGTGACTGGGCCAATTTTCTCTGCCTGGGAAGTTTTCAAGGCTGGTCTCCTTTTGTTAGGGATTTTATTGACTCTAACTGAACCCTTGCCATCTCTTTACAGTCCCTGCACATAAATACTAATTCAGTGGACTTGCCTGTAGCTTACTATTGTTCGCTTGTCCTGAGTTGCAGTTCCTCTGCTCTTCCTGACTAAACTCCCTTTTTTCTTTTTGCTGGTCTGTTTACCTCTTTGTTTCAATCAACACCAGCTAGATGACTTTCTGAGCTTAGGAGGCAGTTTCAACGTGGTGCATCTACTTCCTCTCTTAGCTTCTGGATAATTAATATACAGATTTAAGCAATTCTTTGTCTTTTCAAATGCAGAAGAGATGCATTACTTTCCTAATATGCAAAATAACAACAAAATAAATTTAAAACAGACATATGAAAATAAAAAGAAAATCAAACAGAAAGCAGAATGACACCAGAATTATAGGCTAAAATAAAAAAGAATTACTCATGATAATAAGTGAGGTTTTTAACCAAAATATCAGTCCTGAATCTTAGTAAATAAAGGAAAATCAGAGTATTGAAAGATATAAAATAAGGAGAAAGATAAGAACGAAATTAGATAAACTATAATGCATGCAGAGTACATCATGAGAAACACTGGGCTGGAAGAAGCACAAGCTGGAATCAAGATTGCTGGGAGAAATATCAATAACCTCAGATATGCAGATGACACCACTCTTATGGCAGAAAGTGAAGAGAAACTAAAGAGCCTCTTGATGAAAGTGGAAGAGGAGAGTGAAAAAGTTGGCTTAAAGATCAACGTTCAGAAAACTAAGATCATGGCATCTGGTCCCATCACTTCATGGGAAATAGATGGGGAAACAGTAGAAACAGTGTCAGACTTTATTTTTTTTGGGCTCCAAAATCACTGCAGATGGTAATTGCAGCCATGAAATTAAAAGATGCTTACTCCTTGGAAGGAAAGTTATGACCAACCTAGATAGCATATTAAAAAGCAGAGACATTACTTTGCCAACAAAGGTCTGTCTGTCAAGGCTATGGTTTTTCCAGTGGTCATGTATGGATGTGAGAGTTGGACGGTGAAGAAAGCTGAGCACCGAAGAATTGATGCTTTTGAACTGTGGTATTGGAGAAGACTCTTGAGAGTCCCTTGGACTGCAAGGAGATGCAACCAGTCCATCCTAAAGGAGATCAGTCCTGGGTGTTCATTGGAAGGACTGATGCTGAAGCTGAAACTCCAATACTTTGGCCACCTCATGCGAAGAGTTGACTCACTGGAAAAGACCCTGATGCTGGGAGGGATTAGGGGCAGGAGGAGAAGGGGACGACAAAGGATGAGATGGCTGGATGGCATCACTGACTTGATGGACATGGGTTGGGTGGACTCCTGGAGTTGGTGATGGACAGGGAGGCCTGGTGTGCTGTAACTCATGGGGTCGCAAAGAGACAGATATGACTAAACGACTGAACTGAACTGAACTGATAATGCAACATTTTTTATTTTTGTAGGATCAAGAAGGAGAATAGTAGATTGAGAACTGTGATATTGAACTATGTATTTGATTTTAAACTATATACCAAACTAAGTTATTTGCAAGAATTAGCCTCTTGGTGTAGAGAGAAGGGAACCCTTGTACACTGTTTGTGGAAATATAAATTTGTACAGCCACTATGGAGAACAGTATGGAAGTTCCTTAAAAGACTAAATATAGAACCATATGATCCTATAATCCCATTCTTGGGCATATATCTGGAGAAACACAAGGTTTGAAAGGATACATGGACCCCAATGTTCATTGCAGCACTGTTTACAATAAATAAGACATGAGGCATGCTAAATGTCCATTGACAGAAGAATGGTTAGTGGTACATGTATGCACAAGGGAATATTACTCAGCCATTAAAAAGAATAATGCCATTTGCAGCAACATGCCTGGACCTAGAGAGTGTCATACTGACTAAAGTAAGTCAAACAGAGGAGAGATGCCATAGGGCATATATTATATCCAGAATCTAAAAAGGAATGATACAAATGAGCTTACTTGAAAAAGAGAAAGAGATTTATAGACTTAGAAAATAACTTATGATTGCGGGTGGGTGAAGGGGTAGCTAGGGAGTTTGGGAAGGTCACATACACACTGCTATATTCAAAATGGATAACCACCAAGGACCAATTGTATAGCACAAGGATCTCTACTGTGTTATGAGCCAGCCTGGAAGAGGGGGGTTTGGGGGAGAATGGGTAAATGTATATGTATTGCTGAGTCCCTTCGCTATTCACCTGAAACTACCACAACATTGTTAATTAGCTATACCTCAATATAAAATAAAAAGTTTAAAGTTAAAAGCAAAGAATGTAAACTCCAGGAAAAAAAGAAGAATGAGCCTCTTTTAAATTGTCCATAAAATATTTTTTAAAAGTAATCACGTACCATATTCAAAAAGTTAATAAATCTAAAGAAGTAAATTTTTTATATATTATATGTATATACCAAAGTATCTCCTCCCACCACAGAACCAAAGGAGCGGGACATGAGCTAGAACCTGAATGCCAGAACCCTTTCAGAAGTAAAGAGCCTGTTGTCCAGGAAGATCTGGTGCTGGAGCCCCTTTACTATTCCTCACCATAAGTGGCCCAAGCTCCAAAGCCTTTCCATTGAAACGCTCCCCACCCAGAATGTCCATGTATTACCCTCCTTCCCTCGGTCATAAAAGTTTGACCAGACTGGGGAGACAGGTTTGGGCCTCCTGTCTCCTTGTCAGCTGAGCAGTAGAGCCTTTTTTCTCTTCTTGAAAGCCAGTTCCATGGGATTGGCTTCTCTGCTTGTCAGGGAGCAAACCCTTTGCTCGTTAACAATAGCTCTGTTCCTGGAACAGACGCTGTAAATTTTTATCATCAGTTAGGGGGAAGGTCAGAGTTTCTCCCTGAATCTTTTGGGCTTTGTTTTTAGCTCAAAATAACCTGCATACCAAAGGATGTTTTGGGATGGCAACTTTTGCTCCCCTACAATACTATCAAAAAGAAATTAATCTGACATTTTTTTCAGGATGGTAAGGCAGACTTTATTCAGGGGTCTACTACAGTGGGGTTTTGCAGTAGGGGAGGCAGTTTCAACTTGTCAAGCTTAGAAAACAAAAGAGCCAATTATTTTATAAGCAAAATAAGTTTATGCAGGTATAGCAGAAAAACTGAAACTCTGGACATGCAAACTGTGCTGAATCTCAGATGGAGAAGATAAAGGGAAAGTTAACTTTCATTAGGGTTCATTGGAGGGACTGATGTTGAAGCTGAATCTCCAATACTTTGGCCACCTGATGCGAAGAGCTGACTCATTTGAAAGACTCTGATTCTGGGAAAGATTGAGGGCAGGAGGAGAAGGGGACGACAGAGGATGAGATGGTTGGATGGCATCACCGACTCAATGGACATGAGTTTGGGTGGACTCCGGGAGTTGGTGATGGACAGGGAGGCCTGGCGTGCTGTGGTTCATGGGGTCGCAAAGAGTCGGACACGACTGGGTGACTGAACTGAACTGGGGAGGTTGTGGTAGTTCTTCACTGATTCCAGGATGTAAGCAGCTTGTTGATGGGTCATAAGGAAATTTTCTTTCTTCCTGATGAAGTCTTGTAAATTGTGGTGAATGATAGTAATATGTGAGAGCAAGTCAGTTTTAAATGAGGTATCCTATATTTTCAAGGGCTCTACTCTGAGCACAAGGAAAAGTGGAAATTTATGACAAGAAACAGATTGGGGGTTTGGTGGGTGGAAAATTACTTACAGTGTAGAGTAATTCTTTGCTAAACAGATGGAGGGGTGAACAGATATAACAGAATTCTTACTGAAGGCAGGTCAGGGGGATCAGATATCACCAGGGGGCATGACAGAGGATGAGGAATTTGGTCATACATCAAGGGTGGGAGTTTCAGTCTAAAGTGACTTGACTGAGTTCTTGCTAAAACTGGAGTCTACAGGAACAGAGACTGAAGCCCAAAGCTGGGACTTGGGGAGCAGAGGGTCAGAGCAGCCTGAGGAGAGTTTGGTCAAGGAGAGAATCTTTGTCAATGATGTAAGCCCTGCCAGCTGGGCTCTACTCCCAGCAGTAGTGCATGAAGGCTTCTCTCTCACACGTCTCTGCCCATTATTTGTTATTAGTCAATCTTATGATGTTTGCCAATCTTTTGCATATAAGATGCTATCATTCTTTATAGGAAGAGGAATTTTTTTCTCTGCCTTCACAAATTTAGTAGCTGAGACCTGTGGGATGAAACTGACAAGGATTAACCGCAGAAGAAGATTTATTTATATGCACAAGGAAGCCAACAAAAGAAGTAGTTGGCTCTTTAAATGGTTAAAGTTAAAGGCTTTAAACCTAATCTAGTGAGGGAGAAATAACTTTTATAGGATGAAAAATAGCTTTCTTTAGGAGAATGAGTGTTAGAAAAGACTGTTTGTGGTAATGTTTGTCTATACAGGTGTGTATGGTCTTTCCATCTGCTTCAGGGTCATAAAACCCTTCTGAAGAGGGGATTTATGGTAAATTTAGTCTTGGCCTCTCTCCTGGAGTATAAACTGTCCCATAAGGGAATCTATGCTGTCCTCATTTTTCAGAAAGGCATGCTTTTAGTCAGGTAAGGGAAGCTCTGAGGAGGCTTTTTGTTTGTTTGTTTTTGTACTTGTTGAATCTTAAATGTTTTCATCTTAAAATAATAATAAATACTCTCTGGGCCTCTGAATAAGTTTCCTACAATATGTTTTGTTTCATCTTGCAGTGCTCCAATTTCCAGTGAGGCTGAGCATACTTTGCTTGACAGATTTTTGGGTTTCTTAAAGGATCTGTTCATCCCTCCTTAAAGGGGCTTGTCTGTCTGGTATTCGAGTTACTTGATTACCTGGAGACCTCAGGTTCCTAATGTGTTCAAGAAAACTATGGTTTGTAGTTTTCCCACCAGAAGAGAGGGGAGTTTTATAAGGCGGGGGGGGGGGGGAGTGAGATGTGAGAGATATAGGTTAGGAAAATGAAATAAATGAAAGCCAGAAAGGTGAATGTCATAATCCTGGAGATGAATGGCTGTAGTTCAAAGGACAGAACAGAAGTCACAGTTAAAATGGTATTTTAAAAACACCTGTGTTTTTAGTTCTTTCCCTAATAAAATTCCCCTATCTGTTACCAAGTCCAAGTTCATACTGCTGGCTGCACTACAGGCCAGAAATTGAGAGATAATTGTTGGGGCAAAGAATAGAGACTTTATTCAGAAAGCTAGAAGACTGAGAAGAAAGGCGGACTTGTGTCCCAAAGAACCATGTTACCCAGGTTTGGATGCTAGTTTCTTCTATATAGAAAAGAGAGGAAAGTTAGGAGGTAAAAAACAGCAATAAGTTGTTGCAAATATTTCCTGATCCCAGCCAAACTACAGAGGAGACGTGTCAATTTCTTTCCTGCAGCCACTGGAGGGTGGGTGTGGTCAGTATGTTTCTTATGAGCTTAAACAAAGCTACTTTAGCCTAACTCTCAGGCACAGGGAAGCAGTGTTCCTATGGGGACACTATGTGTACAGCTTTCACTGTGTATACTGTCAGCTGTAGGTAACACCTCTGTAGTGATTCAGTTCAGTTCAGTTCAGTCGCTCAGTCGTGTCTGACTCTTTGCAACCCCATGAATCGCAGCACGCCAGGCCTCCTTGTCGATCACCAACTCCCAGGGTTTACTCAAACTCATGTCCATCGAGTCGGTGATGCCATCCAGCCATCTCCTCCTCTGTCGTCCCCTTCTCCTCCTGCCCCCAACCCCTCCCAGCATCAGGGTCTTTTCCAACAAGTCAACTCTTCGCATGAGGTGGCCAAAGTATTGGAGTTTCAGCTTCAGCATCAGTCCTTCCAATGAACACCCAGGACTGATCTCCTTTAGGATGGACTGGTTGGATCTCCTTGCAGTCCAAGGGACTCTCAAGAGTGATTAACTTGCAGCAAAAGCAATAGAATACAAAGGTTAAAGTAAAAGGAACAGATCCAACATGGAGTTGGATTTGTTCTTCCCTATTACAAATCTATAGGCTGTAGCATCTAAGTGGTTAAGAACCTGAATTTGAAACCAGTCCACTTGCTTTTGAATCATGAGTCTCCTTCCTATCAATTATGGTATCCTGGGAAAGGTTTCCTCTGTATACAATAGTTTCTCATCTTAAAATGGGGAAGTTAATACTACTTACCTCACAAGATTGAAATTAAATGGGTTCACCAATAAGATATGTCACTATGTTTAAATAGTTTAAATAAAGTTCTCTGCCACTCATTTTATCTTGCTAATCACTTAATCGTATGTGCATTAAAAAAAGAAAAAAAAAAACTAATGTAAAAGCCTAGAGAAGTGTGCCTTCCCCAGGGTAGGCCAACATTAAATGATGGAAACTGGACTGAAACTCGATGTTCTTAATCTCCAGAAGAGATTCCTGGTTCTTCTCTATGCAGTTTTTTGCTGGTCATTTTTTTTCTGTTTCATATCTTAAAAAAAATATTAATGATTACAATCTACAGTCACTTCTAGCAATTAAATTATGTGCTCTAAATGCAACATGAATTTACAAAATGCATGAGCTCATGTTAGATTAAATTTTCTGTGGTAATTCACATTTATATTTCATAGGCCTAACCATATACTTACATAAATTAAATCCTTATCCTTCACTCCAAATCAGAGGAAATATAGTTTAATGCTCTAGTCATGACCCAAGAGCTCCTATTTGAACCTAAAATCATCTTTTTATACCTTGCTTGTATCCTACCTTCCCTAAGAGAAAATTCAGTTAATGTAACCTGTCACACAAAGAAAATAAACTCCATGGATCGTTACCAGCATCCAACAGCTAATATTAAAAAAAAAAAAAAAAAAAGATAAAATGCACATAAGCCTTTTTTTATGTTTATGCTTAAGGCAAACTTATTGGCTGTTTTTCTGTAAGACATACTTTCTTTTACTCTATACTGAAAAGCTTAAAAATAATAGTCTACTTGTAAAAGTAGCTGTCAATAGACAGTTTATGTTCTGCATCATACCACCATAAAACAGGTAGATTTTGATGAAAGAAAAAAGATTAAAATTCAGCATAAAGCTAAGTTAATTACTATTGTGGCAACATAGGTGCATGATTTATAATAGATATTCAAATGAAGATGTTTTAAATGGATGGATTTCGAGGTTTTCCTTCCATCTGTATGACATTCAGCTCTAGAACTCTCCTGAGGCGGTACAACAGAGCAGGAAGGAATAGATCCTGAGGTAAGAAGTCAACATCAGTCATGTAAATAACGTGTCATCAACAGCCATTGAATCCCTTCTTGATGTAAGGACTTCAATTATTCCTCTCTTTAAGTACAAATTTAGCACTTGACCTTTTACACCTATAAGCTGACAACCTACAGTTAAATAATTAAATGTAGTAAAATGAATTCAACCCCATTAAGTCAATTTGAAAGGAGAAGCAGTAACTGCAAGCCTGATGAGAGCTGTTAGCCCACTTGGGTACTATTATTTGAGTAGTTGTTCACCAAAGAAAGATAAAGAAGTATTAAAAAAAACTTGAATCAAAACACAGCAACAGTTTAAGTTTTCTAGGGCACTATTTTAAACTTCATGACATAGTTTACACCTTTTTTTTGGGTAATAAATGGCCGGCTCAATTAGTTAAGGTCCAGGGTGATGCTAAGAGCATTTATTGTGTTGGGCTATTAAAAGATGATGCTTAGGATAGTAATGGATAGCAGAAAATGCCATCCCCAAAGGTGCCACTCTGGCATAGGATTATTTTGAGCTGAAGGCAATTGAGAAGCAGATATTAGAAAAACTCTCTGGCCCCCAATTTGCCTCAAAGTAGGATACAAATTTGTAGAGATATCTCCTTCCCCTCTGTATCAGGGGTCCCACGCACCTCCCCTACCAGAGAAAACTCCAAACTGTCCTGAATCTTGTGATCACCATCAGAGGACTCTATGTAACAAACCTTACTAAAACTAGCCTCTAACTACAGTTGATTTCCACATATACATGCCTTCCTGTAATTTGCTGCCCCAGTAGATCAAAGTCCTTTTCCTTTGTCCTACTATATCTCTAAAATTTTATTGTTCTTTTGTTAAGATGCTTACATAAGCACAAATTTTTGCCACCTGTTACACATCATTGAGTGGTCCATGGGTGTGTGTGCACATGTTAATAAACTTCTTTGTTTTTTTCCTGTTAATCTTTCTTTTGTGTCTAATACTCAGGACCCTAGTAAGAGAATCTATGATAATAGAAAAAGATTTACGCTCTCCTCTATAAAAGCATGACAGTGGAAACAAAGAGGCTGGGAATAGTGACTCTAGGTGTTTAACTTAGATTTGTGTGAAAGGAGGAAGGGACAGAACCCTTCCCCTACCAAACAGGCAGAGATAAAGGACAGAAGTCAGCACATTGGATAAGAACAATTTTTAAAAGTGAGTAAAAAATCCTAAAATGCTGCTTCCTTGAAAGTTTCATAAAATGGACACATGTGGATTGACTAGTTGAGGAAAATAAGAAAGAAGATGTAAATAAACAAAAGGAAGGATTTACTCCTTCAGTCCCTTACTGAGACAATTCTTTGTTTAAACAAGCCTTTATACGGCTCCAGGTGCTCTTCTATGTAGTAGCTAAGTGGCAGTAGGAAAGAAACCAACAGACCAAGTTCCGTTCCTTTAAGGAACTTCAACTCGAGTGGGCAGAAACAAAGTTTAAAATAAAAAAAAACAAACTGTGCAGTGTAATAGAGGATGATGAGTACAAGGATGCAGAGTAAGCAGGGACGGGGAGGGAATGCTGGCTGACAGTTGCAGTTCTAAGCAGGATGGTCTGGGGGGCCATGATGACAGAGTGCATTTTATCAACAGTAAACACTTGACTAAAGTGAGGAAGTGAGTCAAGTGGACATCTGAGGGAAGAGTGTTTCAGGAAGAGGACAGAGCAGTGCAGAATTAGGGGAAATTACCAGCGATAGAATTAGAGATAATAATAATTGAAAAGTGTTATGAGCAAAGAGATAACTAGTGAAATGCTAGTGTGATAGATGCATTTCTGGAAACTTTTGAGACTCTAGTCAAAATAGGTGGGTTTTTAGATAAATAAAAAATACCCAAAATAAAATTTCTACCAGATATTTAGGGAATGCCTGTATTAGTCTGCTCAGGTTGTCATAACACAATTTCACAGACTACAGAAGTATATGTAATCTTGCAATGAATGGAAGGTGAACACTTGGAATAAATGAATGTGACCGGCTCTTGAGGCATTTTTCTGTGAATGAAACTAGTGAAGAGAAGAGGGTCTATAAAAATACGACAGTGACTAAAAGTAACATGGGGTCAGGTCTTTCTTTTTGGGATCATATTTGTATTAATATTTAAAAATGTACTCTAGCTGAAATGTGGGTAATAGATTCTAGGGAGGAATTGTCAAAAATATTTTTTAAAAAATATAAAAAATGTGACAAATGCAAACAGTAGTGATTCGGAGTGTCCCAGAATGTTACCTCTTAACAAAAACAGGTGACCAGGCTACTGGAAGGCCACAGCCTCTTCTCAACGAGTTTAGCTAAGGTGAAAACCATTTTTTCCTAAAAACTGAGCAGACAGAGAGACTTTAACTCATCCTAGCTTCCATTTTGACCTAAGTTTAACTATTATCATTTCACTATGTAATCTTAGGCAAGTTATTTGACTTCCATAAAAATAACCATTCTTGGGGCTATTATGAGAATTAAAAGAGCAGGAAACATTTCTGTGCTCAGTTACTCAGTCATTTCCGACTATTTGTGACCCCTAGGGACAAGAGACTATTTGGAGACCTAGTATCATTTTGGTGTAAACAGATGGTGACATTCAGTAAGGTGGAGGTGGCATTGAAGTTGGAGAGAAAAAGACTAGAAACTAATGAGATTTTGGGAGTGAGGAAACAGTGGTGACTCTGTTTCTAGTTTGGAGAGCTGAGTACATGATGCCATTTATTTAGGAAAAGAACCATTGAGTGGAATAGGATAAATGTGTTTTGGGGCAAAGGAAAGATAAAATATTATTCATTCAGGTTAAAAGTTATTTTCTCAGTCACTTACTTATTATGTATCTTTTCAGTTATTAATGATGATGGCTTGAATCCTATATAAAGCTTCGTGCTTGCCTAAGTCTAAGGCTGCCAGTCTTTGCAGTTGGGTATATAAAAAGTCTGAACACAAACAAATGAAAAGCAACAACAAAAGAATGGAAATAAAAATAATTAAATGTATTATAGTAAAATTAAAGGAAAAAAAATTAATGTACAGTTAATACTGTGTCATCCAAGGAGCAATAGCTATAGCAAAGAAAACATCATTAATTAATGGTACTCTAAATTCTCTTTATTCTTTTTTTTTTGATTGTGCCATGAGGCATGTGGGATCTTAATTCCCTCACCAGGGATTGAATCCGTGCTCCCTGCAGTAGAAGTGTAGTATCTGGACCACCTGGGAATTCCTTTGATACTTTTTATTCTTAAAATATTAAGTTTTAAATCTACCTTGCTGCTGCTGCTGCTAAGTTGCTTCAGTCGTGTCCGACTCTGTGCGACCCCAGAGACGGCAGCCCACCAGGCTCCCCCATCCCTGGGATTCTCCAGGCAAGAACACTGGAGTGGGTTGCCATTTCCTTCTCCATTAAATCTACCTTAGTTAGATGTAATTTATAATATCAACAGTCCTAAATGCTGATTTCTATTTATTTCATGCAAGACTTCAATGGTGTTCTATAAAACTTGGTATGGCACCTGTGAACTAAAGTTAACAGCCTAATAAATATGCTTTTAATGACTCCTTATCTCTCACATTTCACTTTTGTTTTTATTTCTCACATGAATACTTGTACCTGGCTATTTAAAGGTAAATTCTAGTATCAAATTTAACCATTCCTTATAATTAAGTATTGGGCAGGAAGCTTAGTGATATGTACACTAAAAATGTGATTTCTTGTACAAGGAAAAAGATTAAATTAGAAGTCAGGAGGCCAATACTGTTTCCCATCTGTGAGTAACTTCCAGTTTTGCTCTAGGCAAGTGACTTCATCTCTATGACACATAGTCTGAGCACCGTGAATGAGAATATATGCTCCTTTGCCCTCTTTAATGCTGGGATTTGGCAGTGCTGCCAGGAAAGAGCTTTAGGATTTTTATTTCAACCACCTAACAGAGAATAGTAGCCAAGCTCATTTCTCAAAATAGTTGAAATTGACTGAATTGAATTTGCCTTTGGAAAACTGGAATTTGTATACATTGTAGAGATTCTCTTTATATATATATTTCTATAGTTATGCAAGTGATGTCTTTGGTGAAAATTTTGAAAATACTAAAAAAAAAGAAAAAGCTTTGTACAGGCAAAAAAAATAGAACTATGTACATGGAACTATGGACTAGAACTCCTAATTCCACCAAACTGGGATGTTTATTAGTTTCTTCCCCCTTTTTCTTTTTAAAATAATTATAGCTGTGTTTTTTATATATATATGTACCTGTGCTGTTAAAATTATTTATTTTCTATTTAACATTATATCATGAGCATTATTTTCTTAAAACTTCTTTTAAGAACATAATTTTTAGTTATTGCAACATTTTTACTTTGGAAATGACAGTTATTTTTTTCATTTTACTCGTAATTATTAACTTTAGCAAACAATATTTATTAAACAACCATATTAAATTTCTTTGCTTAAATCAATTTTTCTTGGGAAAAATATCTGAGTATTGATAGATTTCTTAAAAATAGTGTCATAATTGATGACCTCATCTAATAGATAAATCAGCGAAATGGAAAATTTTAAATATTTAAAAATTTAGATATACATAGTAATCATTAGTCCTTATAAAATTCATTGAATGCTTTTGTCCTTTTTTTTTTTTAGTTCCTAAGCTTTACTAGTAAAAACAAATTAATGCAATACAAAAAATATATATATATATATGTAACACTTAAGAGTAAAAGAAACAAAGCCAGTTAGGCTGTTTTGTGTTGTGATCTTGGAAAACTGGATTGGACCTGTGAGAAGCAGGCTAGTAGTCACAGGGGCTGAAGCAGGAAGCAGTTTATGGGGTGAAGTGCAGTGGAAGAAGAGTGGAGACTGGCTGGAGCTTGGTCCATGGCTTGCGGACTGCTATGGGGCTCGTCCTGTTAGTTGAGATGGTGCTCTGGGGTAGGACATACCCTCAGGATAAGTTAGTAAAGTTTAAGTGCCAGAAAATAATTTATTTCGTGGAAGCAATTACTAGTATAACATCTATTACGAGCTACCAACCATCTTGATTCAGGCTATGAAAATATTTGTGGCACAGAGTTGGAAATAAGGGCTTTGGCGTTTGTGGCACTCTTCTTTGTCCACTGTAATGCCAATGGACAGGTCTATACTTCCAGAGTTTGAGGGTTGAAAATTCGTCCATACAGGAAGAGTAGATGTGTTATTTCTCACAATAGAGTTCTAGTTGCCCACAACAGGCTGAATTTAGAACATCAAGAGGTATGAATATGTTAAAGTTGTTTGACTTCATAGTATTTCTCAAGTACCATTTTGATTTCAATCAGAATTTAAATAGATATTTTTGGTTAAGTGCAGAAAAACAAAAAGTGAAAAGATTCCTTGTAACCCTACCTCTTCAAAATATCAGACATAGTTACTGCCAAGGTTTTGATTTTCTTTTTTTTTTTTTCTAGACTTTTAAGTGGTGACTCAGCTGGTAAAGAATCCGCCTGGAATGTGGGAGACCTGGGTTCAAACTCTGGGTTGGGAAGATTCCCTGGAAAAGGGAACGGCTACCCACTCCAGTATTCTGGGTGGGAGAATTCCATGGATGGTCACAGAGTCGGACACAACTGAGTGACTTTCACTTTAGGTGTAAATTTGATTATTCACCTAAGGCTTAGTTATGCTGCAGCAACTGAAAACTGGAAATACGTCAATGAAGTTTTCTTATGCATATTAAGTGTCTATTAAAGATCAGCCAGAACTCAATATCTTTAGTATTTTGAGTCAGGATCCAGGATGATGAGCAGCTTCTTATGGGTTGGTGCTACTCTTATGGCAGAGAAGCCAGAGAGGAAGAAGAAACATGAATAGCCTCTTCACATTTTGCATGGAAGTGACTCCTGTCACTTCTGCTATCGTTCATTGGATAAGTCAAGTCAACTGGCTGAAGAGGCAACCTAGAAGGTGGTCAGGCTATAGTATAGATAAAATGATTCATAATTAAAGGCAGTTCAGTGGTTGTCGAGCACCTCTATTGTGATTGATTGTTTAAGGCTAGTAGCAGCAGAGATGTTCTTGTTTAATAATGAATCACTAGAGCCAGTCATTCATAAGATTTCTTTATGTTTACATTCACAATGAATCTTTACATTCTCTGCAAATAGCACTGTAATAGGATGTTAGGGTCAGTTAGAATAAATACAGCAAATTTGAATGTATACTATATTGATTTCTAGAAATAATTTTACCACATGAAGTAATACCAGTGTTTTTTAAATTTCTTTCCGTTACTGCATTTTTAGTCAAAACTTAAAATTTCCAGGCTAGACAGTAAAGGAAATTGCACATAGCTTGAATTTGGCAAATAAACCTGTAGCTATGCAAGAAAGTGAAATAATGTGACATAGCAGTTTAACATAATCTATTTCCAGCAGTTCTTCTTATTGTCAAATATTATTCCACTCACTTCAAGATAAATTATATTTCTCTGGATTGGAAAAAAAACATTTAAACAAATAATTTCAACAATTTTCTGATATCACTCTCTGTTTATTTTACTATAATTTGAGTTATTCTATTGTAACAGATACCACTATGAACTCAAGCCCTATCCACCAAATCGGTCACTAACAAATTAGAGTTTCATAGTGTGCTGCCATCATCATTCCCCTGGATGTTATATCTTTAAGGCAGTTTCTATTTGGCTAATGGCATTCTTTATCTCCTCTACTTTAGGCTTGCTCTGAGTGAACAGATATTGAATATATTGTCCTATTTTCATGGTTTCTAATAAAGGCATATACTCAGTCATAAATATACTAGGCTCCTTTACCAGCACTAATACAGGTACAAATGAATAAATAGAATAGAAAGGGGAAAATTACTTGAAAAACAGCTAAGTGATTTTTGTACTATTTACGTGAACCAGCAGCTGATTCATAATTATTTTGAATCTCATAAAGGAATTTGAAGTTGAATTCCTAGACCAACCCTAGATGACACTGACCCAATGAAGTTCAGCAAAGAAGCATTTGAAAACATAAAAAGAGCTGATTGAAGCAGTGTCTTTCTCTCTTTTGAAATGTGTCATGTTATTAGTATTTCCTGTATAGTTTCATTTCCTGTTATTACTGATATTACTGTGTTTTACAGAAGAGGAGTCTATTAAGAATGATCCAGTCTGGATGTTACATATGCACAGTTATGCCACTGACTCTGTGCCTTAAACATTTGGGCATTTAAGATAGGAGTTGAATTGTTATAATTGAGAATAGCGGGCCTTACTGGGGAATTCCTTTGACCTTTCTAACTCAGGCAGCTCAGCACTGTGTGAATTCAAGTGTCCTTGTGCCTCTTGCCATTTGCCTGCCTTCTTGTTGCAGAATTTGGCAATGGTTTTTGAAACCTCGGAAAGCCACGACCTCAAAGGGCCCACACCCCTGCTGGAAGCGTCCTCAGAGATAAAATCAAGGCAGGGCAAAACCTGACAGGATGAAGCATTGGGGAAAACTGCAAGAACTGACCAGCTTTGAATTTCTCTCTTTCAGCCATTTCTTTCCAAACTTCCAGGCCGGATGGATGATAACTAGGAAGACTACCATTTCCTTGATGTTTGAAAGAAGAGCATTGACCTGAAAAGTTACTCAGGGTGATGAAACCAAATGAGAGTGACTAATTCTGGCTTGTGAGAATGACCCATCTCTTCATCTATGCTAGAACTCAGAGTACTAATCAAGGCTCCCTTCTGCGCTTCCTCAATTCATATGAACAGGTAACATTCAGAGATAAACCAAATTTAATGAAAATAAAAATAAATTCAGAATAATAAGATATTTCTTCAAATAAAAAAAAAACTATAGTAATGTATCATTATAAAGTTAAAAACTATAAATTGGTCAACATGCTAGCAGAAGTATTAAAATTCATGAGTCATAATTTGACATATACACAATAAATGTGCAAAGATGAACAGGGGGTAGATATTTCATTATGGAAAAAGAACAAGATGTGATGAACAAAGTAATCAAGTAGAAACACTACGCATGAAAAAGTTAATAGTTGAAATAAGAGAATGATACATGGTTTGAATAAAAAATAAATGCAGCTGAAGAATGAATTCAGTTGTAAGATAGTAGAGAAATATTTTTCTAGAGGGAAACACATTTGATAGAATGGCTGGGAAGTATAGAAAATAGATTAAGTCCAGACATCCAGATAATAGGACTTTTTGAGAGAGAGGAAAAAAAAAAAGTCAAGGTAAATTTTCTAAGAATTAAATGAAAAAAAAATTCTTAAAACTGAAACATCCTATACAGTGTATCACATCAAACATTCTTGGGCATTTTGCAGTGGTTTGGATGACGTGGCCTAGTGGTGGTGTGCAGACTTTTTAGGGTTGATAGATATGGGAGATAAATGTCTAGTAACCCCCGTTTGAGGATAGAGATGCTGCTCTAAAAGGCATAAGAAATCAGGTTAGGGGTAAGTTTCAACTTAGAAAATGTGGTTGGAGACCCCTTTGGTAGTTTACAATATATATAGAATCCCATGAAGGCAACAAGAGATTGCTGTTCTGATTAAGGCAATGGTCAAAATGAGAGTTTTGAGTCCCCCTAACTCCCTTTTAAAAAGTCTCATCTGGCCAGTGCCTAAAACACATGGTTCCTGGAGGTTTACAGTATCAAGGATTAAATGAAGTTGTATGTTTGATCGCTTCAGTTGTAACTGATATTGTAAAGACTGTAAGGGACGTGCAGATCAAGGGTAATGCTATGCCATTATAGCCATTCCAATTTGGGAATGTAGCAGTCACAATATGTACTCTTGTGGAATGTGAATCAGTATTCATTCATTGCTTTGAGACGGACATTTTAAAAATTTGCCAGCATATTGCCATATTCTTCTGAGGGGCTTAGAGTTAAAAATCAGTCATTGTGCCACAGTGATGATCTCATAATAATCACCTCTTTAGAGAAAGAGAATCAGAATGAATTAAAGATCAGAGTCACACAGATGAAAAACAGAGGTTGGCTGATAAACCAGCTAAAATGTAAGGTCTAGCCCAACCTGTGAAATTCCTAAGAATTACATGAACTGGAGCAACCAGAGGTAGTCCTACTACTGTGAGTAATAAATTATTAGCATTCCTATTCACTGATAATAGACAAGAAACTTGGAAACCAGCAGGGCTATTTAGGTTTTAGTGGAATCATATTTATCCATCAATCCTATTGACCCAATCCACAAATTCACCAGAAAGAAATTTGAATTTGACTGTGGCTTTAGCAGAAACAAGTGTTGAAGATCCATCAAGGGTGTTGGAACAGACATTTTTACTAAATGCTTACGATCCACCTTCTCAGACAGTACTTAGAGTGGCCATAACCAGTGCATATACAGATCGTGGGGATTTTCAGAAACTGAATAGTGTTGTTCAGTGAAGTTCTCTTATGGTTTGGCTCAAAAATTGCCTGAGTTGTTATTTGCCATTTAAGTGAGGAAAGTGAGGTTGCTGTCCAGTATTGGTTTGAAACCATTCCTCCTACTGAGAACCATCAGAAAATTCTGAGAACACAAATACAGATAATTCCTTGAGTGAAAGCAGAGAGACATGCAAACAGGGAGGGTATAGCACAGCAAAGTTAACTTAGAAGGTAGAAACGATAGATTAGAAGAATGCTAAGGGATTCTATTAGAAGAATGCTATGTTAGCAGTTGCTTCACTGAATGTAGGACCAAATATAGAGCCCTACAAGCAAACTCTATGGTCTGAATCTTAGGATGCCCTCTTCCAGCCAGGGAGAAGGTATTTCTCTGATCATTAAAAGGAGTTTCTAGACTTAGAATGCAGACTGAAGGGCATATTGCTGTTTTGTAAAACCTCAATGCACAAGGGTAGCTGTGCATTTTTTTTTTTTTTTTTTTAAGCAGAGACAGGGTTAAGCTTGTGCCTTTAGGGCAGTGTTGGGGTTCTCAAAGACTGTTGTGATTTGATCAAAGGCTTTGCTGTATTGTATGTTCAGGCATGGGCCCTAAATAACTGAAGAATAAGGAACACACCTTATGGTTTCTTGTAAGGACATATCAGAAAACTTAGACACAGAATTAAAGAGGATGATGCACCCCTTAAGAAAATTTTAATTAGTGCATTATAGGTATGGATAGTTACAAAAGGTATGTGGTATTTTTGAGGTAGCCATGCCTCATGAATCCATGGATTTTATGTTCATAGACAATTTTAAATAGGAACCTCTCACTCAAAGCATTCCTGAGATAAGGATTCTCCTGATGAGAACTGTTAGCTTGTTAACCAGAAAGAGTCCTATTCACATGTCTACACTGCGACTGGACCAGATGACCTGCCTTTGTTCACTCTCAAGAGTGTCCTCCAGATTTGATAATCAAGTGGATTGCAGACTAGCTGCTTACCCAAGTCTTTTGTAATTTATCTTGAACTAACTATTTCAAATGGAGTTCATGGGAGGTAAACTTTGAATTATTTTTTGTCTGGAAATTCTTTATTGTGCCTCATCATTGATTTATAATGTGTCTGGGTAAATAGAATTTGGAACTCAAAGTCAGTTTTTTACTTAGTTCTTTATTTTTCCTCAGTTGTTTTTTATTCATTGATGCTTTATAGTCTGAGAGCAAGTGTTAGAGCAGAGAAATATGATACAGGCCTTGTTTTCATTCCATTGTAGTTACTCTGATTTCTCTTCTTGGTAGTTTCAGGCACTTTTTTCTAGTGTTAGTGCTCTGAAAATTAAAAAAGGATATGAACCCTTTTTATTAACTGTTTTATCAAATGATTGGACCCTTTTTGTTTGATGACCAGTGTCTTTTTGTCTATTTTGATTAATTGTATGCTTTGTTTTCTTTTAGTCATTTCTTCTCTTTCACTTTATCTAACTCCCATTAGATAAACACTGAAAGTACGGACTACATCCTTCATGAGTCTAGTTTTTCTTAAATATTTTATATTTGTATCTTTTCTCTGTATATTCTAGGTATCCTCAGATTTATCTCCTATATCTGTACTGTTCAGTACAGTAGCTACTAGTCATATGCAGCTATTGAAATTTAAATTAATTAAAATAACTTTTCACATTTCAAGTGTTCTAACCACATATCTGACTTCTACTGTTAGAGACTAGTTTCAGCTCTTCTTGAACTTTGTATAAATCGAATCATAGATTGCATAATTTTTTGTAACTGGCTTCTTTCACTCCAAACAATGCTTGTAAGACTCACCCTTGTTGTTGTACATATCAATAGTTTTCTTTTTTACTTCTGTGTAGTATTGCATTGTATGAATATACCACTATTTTTAAAGTGAAAATGTAGAATAATAGGAGCTTGTATTTGCTCAGTCTGCTATCTTGCATCCAAAGTTTATGTGGTTTTTATAATATAGTACATCAAATCTGTCTTATGCTGTATGTGGTTATATTGTCACCCTCAAAAGATTGTGAGTTACTTGAGAAGGGAATATATATTTTCTATAATTTAAAAGTGTTTGACATAGTACACACCATGTTGCTAGAATTCAATTAATATATTCCAAAGCAGAAACTTTAAGTAAATTTCTGAGCAAAGCAACAGATGAATTAAAAATAATAGTAAATTTTTTCCTTAAAAGCTAAATTTGATTTCTCTAATATTAAATGGTATAGCAAATTAAAAGTTATTTATGTGTGCTGATTTATATGTGTCTTAATTTTGGGAATTCACTTAAAAGTCTAGCTCTGTAATAAAAAGAAAACTTTTAAAATTTGACACTTTTTAAACCTATATTATAGGAACTTTCAAAGAGTGAAAAATTTATACAAAATTGATATAGTGAATTGATGGGTAGAGAAAAAGTCAGCATCATTTCTAGGAAGAGTTATTATTACTAACTATTCATAATCATTGTTACTGAAATTTTAGATTATGAGATGACTCAAATAAACTTTCCTGGGTGATCTATTTTTATAAATGGATTAAAACATTAATCTTAAAGCATTTGGATAAAGAATTAACTGGCAAAGATGAATTCAGAAATATTATATTTTGTTTGAACAGACCTCTGTAGAATTTGATCTGCAGAGGCAAACAAAGACAAAAAACCAATAAATACTCAGAAATATCCATGAGATGTTATTTGCCATAAAAGAGCTACAGCCTTCTGCTTTTGCAGACTATGCTACGGTAGTGTGTTTGTTTATTATTTTAGTTTTTTTCTCCTTATATATAAACATATCAAGTACCTAGTGTTTTTGTGGTAGATTTTTTAGATACAAGAGGAGATTTTAGTTAAGACAACATATGCTTGTTTCTAGTGCATTAAATTCAGACACGTTAAAATCTGGAGATGTGCTGAGAAAAACAAAATGCTATTAAAGCTTCTGTGTCTCTGTTATATCCCCAGGGAGATTTCTCTCAGCTGAAAAGTTAGCTTTCACAAAGCTACTTCCAAAGCCATTCAGCAGCTTGCCTCCTGTTAATGGAACTTCAGTGGAAATGAAACCCAGTGCATGAGGCAAACAACAAAAAAAAATTTCTCTTCAAGATTTTCAAAGGGCTAAAGCACAAGTTGAATGTCAAAAGGAATGTAAAGAATGTATAACATTTATTAATAACTGGAAATTTACATAATGTTTGAGGGAGGATTTGACCCAGGAAAGGGAATACTCTCTTCAGTTGTGGGCTATGCTGTTGTTCTTATAGCCATCGAAGGAGGTAACTTCATGTTTCCACATGACCACAATACTCCTCAGTAGCACACAGTAGGATGTGGGTTGGAGGAATTCCTCATGTGAATAATCAGTTACTCAGAGAGAAGCTACAGAGTTATTTCAGAATATTATAACAGTTAATTGTAAGTTAAATCTTGTCCCCTTCCTGAAAAGGAGATGCAATTCTTAACAAAATATTAAATTAATTAAGAATAAAACAGCATATGATTTCTATTAAGTTGACTCTTTAACCTTATGAACTTTCACTTTCTTTAATACTTTTTGTCTTAACATCTATTTTGCCGGATTTTAATGTAGCCACATCAGTGTTTGGTTAACGTTTTCATTACGGTACTTCCTTTCCATATTTTCTTTGATGCCATCTGTGTTCTTGCATTTATGGTGTATCTCTTGTAAACAGCTCAGATTGGGTCTTATTAAGGGCCATTCTGAACATCTTTGTCTTTTAATCAGACTGTGTAATATAGGAGAGGAAAGGCCTTCCCTTTCATTTTCCCTTATGAAGATTGATAGCTGGGTCTATAAAATAAATTGATAACAGGCAGAGTAACAAAGAAAAGGTATAAAATTTATTATTTTGGAATATTACATGAAGAGGGACACACAGGAAAAAGTGAATATACAAATAAATAAAATTTGAGAGCTTATAAACCATCTTAATCTGGAGAAGCAAATGGCATCCCACTCCATTATTCTTGCTTGGGAAACCCCATGGACAGAGGAACCTGGCAGGCTATGGTCCATGGGGTCACAAGAGTCAGAAATGACTTAGTGACTATACCAGCACTGCCCATACCGTCTTAATAGGGAAATAGTTGGGGGATTTAGGCCACTTAAGAGAGTACATCGTTTTTAGGAAAGACGAATGGGCCCTTAGAAGACTAGATGGGAGGTATGATAGTCTATGACAAATCTGTCTGGATGTGGTGTCAACTTTTAGCCTCTTCTCCTGTGATAAGAGGGGCTTTCCAGGTGGCTCAATGGTAAAGAATTTACCTGCCAATGCAGGAGCCACAGGAGCTGTGGGTTTGATCCCTGGGTTGGGAAGATCACCAGGAGAAGGAAGTGGCAATCCACTCCAGTATTCTTGCTGGGATAATCCCACAGACAGAGGAACCTGGTGGGCTACGGTCCACAGTGTTGCAAAAGAAGAGGACACACCTGAACACCCACACGTCTGTGATAAGAGTCAGACTTTTCTGGTTGATGAAATTCCCAGGAAGTTGTCAATGTGGATTGAGTTCCTTTTGGAGGATCCATCTTTAGGCAGATAAAGGGAGTTCATCCTGCAGAAATAATTCTGTGATTTTTCTAATGGTGGGTGTTCTATTTCCTACATTCCCTCTGTATTTATTAACTGCAATTATTCCATAAGAAGAAGTTGTCTCTTTCCATTTATTATTTATTTATTTATTTATTTACACTTTTATCTTCTTATTAGAGGCTCATGCGTACTTATTCTTTGTGTTTTAATCTGATATTATTGTCATTTCTTTTACTGCTCAAATTGTTCCCGCTTTGGCCATTGGGGGATTGGCAGCTGTTTCACTTTGACATGACGGATCCTTGTTTTATATTATTAAGTAAGTAAGTATGTATTCCTTTCTGTTTAAGTACTACAAGGTAGTCCAGGCTCATTCGTACTTTTGTGTATTCTCTCTCCTAGTCTCCAAATCAGCCATTTCTCCAAGGAACTCACTTTCCTTATTTAGAAAATAATTCATTAGCATCTGAGTGTCAGTAGCTCCTCACCTCAATCTTATATATAGGTTTGCTGTATTTATACTCTGCCCATGTCCTAGCTTTTTTTTTTTTATTAATAACAACAAACCACTTGTAGAAATTTTCAACATACTACATAGTGCCTTTAGTCACTGTTACTTTAGAATATGTACTGTTACCAAGAATACTTTTTAGTTGAATAATGATCTAGATGACATGCAGTAGGCTAATGATTTAGTTGAACCAGATTGGTCTTCAAAGTGTATAAAAAAAGAGCCAACACATTGTCACAGAGATAGTTTACTTGACATTTAGCTACATGACTGACAAAGCGATGAGTTAGTGAACCATGAGGATATCTCTGTGCTTGAAGTCATATACAGTAACAATTAAATATTAGTGAATGAGTCTTGGATACTATTTTGACACAGATTGATATTTAAGTTAGCAAGAATAAGATGAAAAGAATTGATTTGTGGTCCATCTCTGATGCAGTTTCTTTCTGGTGTTGTGTCTGGTGAGATGGGAATTCACACGGAGTATGCAATATGCAAGACTGACGGTGTGTTCAATCATGGCCGAGAGAAAAGAAGACATTTCAGAGGAAAAGTAACTTGCTAATCTTAGAGACTATAGAAAAAATAGAGATAATAACTGTTCAAACTAGATTTCTAACAAAAGCAGAAGCATAGAAGAATTTGAAAATGAATTGAAAGAACAGACAAATAGGATCTTAAGAACAGTTTAACTGTTTACCAACATGCACCTTCATTAAAAGAATGGTTCCTTAGAATATTTCAATTCAACAATCATTTTTTTGAGCAGCGATGAGCCAGGCTGTACACATCAGGTGATGAGCCAGGCGTGGAGATGCAGTGAGCTCTAGTGGAAATGCCTACCATCACACCTTCCTCCCAGTCTCAGCCATTAGTAAGAATGTGGTCTCTACTGGATCAGCCAGACTTCCTCTGGGAATGTGAACGCTGAACAGAGATTAAAACAAATCTGTTGGTGTGAAACCATTTTGACAATAGAGTTCATGAATTCTACTAGTTAGAGAAAAGCTGTCCTGGAGAGCAACATCTCTCTCGAGGCGGAACACCCCCAGGCATTGTTTTGGCCTGGTGCTCTAGAGGCAGATGCAGAGATCAAAAGCCCTCTCTGCTTCCTATTTGGCAGGAACTTGCATCTCTGCTCTGAAGACCCTTGCTCTGTCCCCTACTCTCCCAGGTCTCCTATCATAATTCTTTCATTTTGCTTAGGCTTTTGTTTAAGACAGGTTTCTTTGAGCTGTTCTTGCTTCTATAGCTGCCAAAATCTTTGACTAAAGAAATTAAAAAGTCTGGCTACAAATCTGAAATGACAGTCTGCAAGTATGAGGAGAATTTATTTATTTATATTTATTTATTTTTACCTGATTCCTTTAAAAAATATATTGGAGTATAGTTGCTTTATAATGAGGGGAATTTAGAAAGCAAAATAAAATTAACTATCTCAAAAAAACTAATGTATTAGAAATTAAGTACTAGACAGAACTTCAGTACAAGAAGCTCAAGGTGTATTTTGTAGTCACTTAGTAAAGACAGTTAAAAGATGAGGGTGTTGATTGATTTTCTGACAATCCACATTCCTCTAAATGCCGAATTAGCTTATACCTGAAAACAGAGGCCAAATCTTCAGTCTGGAATGATCCTGATCCCAGGTTAATTACTCTCCGGGAAGCTTGGAGTCAGGATTGTGCTCGAGGCTTCCTGTTCTCATGCTATGGTCTTGTTTCCCAGTCTCCACTCTGGTTACCCAGTTCCTGGTGCTGGATGAAAACCCTCATGTGCTCAGAGGCTCAGTTGTGTCCGACTCTTTTGCAACCCCATGGCCTGTAGCCTAATAGGCTCCTCTGTCCATAGGATTTTCCAGGCAAGAATACTGGAGTGGGTTGCCATTTCCTCCTCCAGGAAAGTCCTCATCCCTGTTGTTAACAACCTGCCTCTCTGGATTCTGCAACTGTCAGTTGTTAGGACCCTTCTGCTTGATATCTGGCTAGTTTTTAAATTCCCTGATCAGGAATCCTGTTCACAGAAGCCATCCATAGATAAGCATTACCTTATCCATATCCCTACAATACCCTTCATCATTTAAGGTATTTGTACTCAACTTAGAAGACCATTACATCAATTCTGCAGGCTTTGAGTCCTGAAAATGGAAGAATTGCAATCTAAACATAATTAATAGAAGTTTCACATCTACTGGCATTTAAACAATTCTTCTTTGATGTCCTCGCTTCTGCCCTTATTCTGGATATTTTTGTTATTGTTGTTCAGATGCTAAGTTGTGTTTGGCTCTTTGTAACTCCATAGACTGTATCACTCCAGGCTCCTTTGTCTACAGGATTTTCCAGGCAAGAATACTGGGGTGGGTTGCCATTTTCTTCTCCAGGGGATCATCCCAGACCAGAGATTGAACTCTTGTCTCCTGCATTGGCAGGTGTATTCTTTACCACTGAGCCACCAGGGAAGCCCTCTGGATATTTAGGTAAGGTATTAATCAAAATGAAAAAAAGAATCTTGAAAGAGACAAAAGATACCTTTCACACTGGGAGTACACCGATTTCAACACCACTGCTCTAAGTGAACCTGATCTGTGTTTTACAATTGTGAGTTGGTTGTGGTGCTTAGTTTCGTTATTATAAGATGATTTCAAAAGGGCAGCACAAATTTGTCTTGTAATAAGATAAGCAGACTTAAGGTCAAGAAGCCACCACCAAAGGGGTTGTTTGCTGAGAACTGAAGACAGGCCTCCTGTTTCAACTGTTACCTAGGGAAATTTCCATTAACTCCAATGCCAGTAGAATGAAACTGAAATGAAACTGGTAGGTCAGCAACGCTATGCCAGCCTCAAGTAGGTAGAAATATACTCCATCTCTCCTTTTCTGTCTGCACTTGATCCAAAAATTCAAAGTCTACAGCAAATAAGAAAAACAGAGCAGCCATTTTTCTTCAGCAAAAGCATATTACTAATTGGGCTCCAAACCCCACACATCACATTCTGGATTCATTATGGGGGCACAACTCTCAAAACTGATGGGTATGGAAGTGACAAATTATACCATGCAGGTGTACTTTGTCCATATAATTAATCCCATAAAACTGAGAGGATACAGGAAGAATCCTCATAACAAACAGAGAGAGGATTTTAATTCTTCAAAAGGTTCAGAGTATTTAATAAACACTAAGACATTTGTTGTCAGTATACCTGCCTTGCACTAAATATTAAATATCAGAAACTCAGATCTACATAAAAATCAATGAGAAAATTCAATGAAACTAAAATAAAAACTTTTATTTACTTACTTTTAATTGATCTAATAGATCGGGAGCCTCCCTATTAGATCAATTAAAAATAAGTAAATAAGCACCATCATTTTTAACTCCAGCCAGATACAGCTGGGAAAAGTCATGAGCTTCGTACTACATTTAATACACAGAATTTCTTCCTAACCATCTCCCATATGCAGCGTGTCTAGTTTTTACCTCTGCAGGGCCTGTACATAGAAGCAACAATAGAGTCATGATCTGTGATGCTGTTTCTGCTCTGTATAGAAATGAAAAACCAGTGTGATGTAAAACTGGTCATCATTAATATCAACTAGAAATAATACCTGTATCTGTCTACTTATGTGTGCTGTTGTTCTGTCACTAAGTCATGTCTGACTCTCTGCGATCCCATGGACTGTAGCACACCAGGCGTCAAGGAGTTCTCAGGCAAGAATACTGAAGTGGGTTGCCATTTACTTGTCTAGGGGACCTTCCCTACCCAGAGATCGAAACCCTCTCTCCTGCATTGGCAGGTGGATTCTTTACCACTGAGCTACCAGGGAAGCCCATCTGTGCTGTTATTCATGCTTAAATTCCTTTTATGTTGCTATACAGACCTATATGACTGATTAATATTAAATTGAAAGTAAAGAAAGAAAATATAGATCTTTGGGTACTACAAAGGCACTTTAAAGTAGAAATAAGAATAACTGAAGTTTTAGAAACAAATCCTTGTATTTAATAATTTTGATTTTAAGTTATTAGAGAATTTTTTTTTAAGAAAGCCTCACCCCCATGGGAATTACTTTACTATCTTTTATCTGAATTCATTGGCTATATATTTCTTCACAGGAGCACTTCGTACACTATGGGTTCCATGTAAATGAACTACATCTGTGGTGATGGTTTGAGGATGTGTTTTTGATATGATTTTCAGTCTAGAGATCAGTGTGCACCAAGATGCTCTTTGGGTGGTTCTCTATACAAAAAAGATCTTCATGACCCAGATAACCACAGTAGTGTGATCACTTACCTAGAGCCAGACATCTTGGAATTTGAGGTCAAGTTGGCCTTAGAAAGTATCACTATGAACAAAGCTAGTGGATGTGATGAAATTCCAGTTGAGCTATTTAAAATCCTAAAAGATGATGCTGTGAAAGTGCTGCACTCAATATGCCAGCAAATTTGGGAAACTCAGCAGTGGCCACAGGACTGGAAAAGGTCAGTTTTCATTCCAATTCCTAAGAAAGGCAATCCCAAAAAATGCTCAAACTACCGCACAATTGCACTCATCTCACACGCTAGTAAAGTAATGCTCAAAATTCTCCAAGCTAGGCTTTAACAGTACGTGAACCATGAACTTCCGGATGCTCAACTGGATTTAGAAGAGGCAGAGAAACCAGAGATCAAATTACCAACATCCCCTGGATCATCAAAACAGCAAGAAAGTTCCAGAAAAACATCTACTTCTGCTTTATTGACTATGCAAGCCTTTGACTGTGTAGATCACAGCAAACTGTGGAAAATTCTTAAAGAGATGGGAATATGAGACCACCTGATCTGCCTCCTGAGAAATCTGTATGCAGGTCAAGAAGCAACAGTTAGAACAGGACATTGAACAACAGGCTAGTTCTAAATTGGGAAAGGGTACGTCAAGGCTGTATATTGTCACCCTGCTTATTTAACTTACATGCAGAGTGCATCATGAGAAATGCTGGGCTGAATGAAGCACAAGCTGGAATCAAGATTTCTGGGAGAAATATCAATAACCTCAGACACGCAGATGACATTATGGCAGAAAATGAAGAAGAACTAAAGAACCTCTTGATGAAAGTGAAAGAAGAGAGCGAAAAAGTTGGCTTAAAACTCGACATTCAGAAAACTAAGATCATGGCATGTGGTCCCATCACTTCATGGCAAATAGATGGGGAGACAATGGAAACAGTGAGAGACTTTAGTTTTTTGAGGGGCTCCAAACTCACTGCATATGGTGACTGCAGCCATGAAATTAAAAGATGCTTGCTCCTTGGAAAAAAAGCTATGACCAACCTAGACAGCATATTAAAAAGCAGAGACATTACTTTGCTGACAAAATCTGTCTAGTCAAAGCTATGGTTTTTCCTGTAGTCATGTATGGATGTGAGAGTTGGACTATAAAGAAAGCTGAGCGCCGAAGAATTGATGCTTTTGAACTGTGGTGTTGGAGAAGACTCTTGAGAGTCCCTTGGACTGCAAGGAGATCAAACCAGTCAATCCTAAAGGAAATCAGTCCTGAACATTCGTTGGAAGGACTGATGCTGAAGCTGAAACTCCAATACATGGCCACCTGATATGACGAGCTGACTCATTTGAAAAGACCCTGATGCTGGGAAAGATTGAAGGCAGGAGGAGAAGGGGATGACAGAGGATGAGATGGTTGGATGGCATCACTGACTTGATGGATCGGGAAGCCTGGCGTGCTGCAGTCCATGGGGTCACAAAGAGTCGGA
Source organism: Cervus canadensis (assembly GCF_019320065.1). Taxonomy (NCBI): domain Eukaryota; kingdom Metazoa; phylum Chordata; class Mammalia; order Artiodactyla; family Cervidae; genus Cervus; species Cervus canadensis. Next base: position 19,015,223 of record NC_057416.1, read on the forward strand.
CACGACTGAGCGAGTAAACTGGACTGCACTTCCCTATTGTCTCCATCAGCTCCACCACTCACTACTCACTTCCACTTGTTTGATATAAAACTAATAGTTTTTTAGTCTTCTGTAAAGACTCTAGAAATGGAGATGCAGAAAAGTCATCACACACTGCCCAACACACCAACCAATCATTGCAAGGCTTTCTTATTAATTCTACAGAAAATGACTGTCTTAGATTATTTTAAGAAAGGAGTACATAATCCATTGTTCAGAAATGCTTTGCAATAAGACAATTGCTATAGTCAAGTAGAGAGCAGTGTCCTTGCAACTTTTAGTAGGATATTTTGTCTTGCTTGATAGTACCAAAGATATTGTGGGTGAATCTGCAAATCATGGTTGTTTAATAGAATATTTTTGCTAGAGTGCAGGTTTGATGATTGCAATCAATGGAGTAATGGCTTCTAGTTCTTGGCATGAGTTATCCCTAGAACTTAATGAAATGGACAATATCGTTCCTTTGTTCTGATTTCTACAAGAAAATATGTGACTGGGAGCTTTCTAATCTTTTTCATAGATTTTCTTTTTCTCAGATAATTGATAGTTCAGTCCTTTTGGATTTTTGATAAGAAAATATGATCGGTGGATTGTGAAGAAGACAGAAGGAAAGATGGTAGAAAACAATGGACCTAATAGAGGTAAGTAATCAGTACAGTTTGTAAGAGGTAAAGTTGTCATAGGAATGCAAAGAAGAGGTTAGTTCACTGACAGAATTAATTAGGGTATGGAGAACCAATACAGTAAACACACACACACACAAATGTTAGCTCTCAAAAAGCAAAGACTATTTTTCTTTTCTGTTATTTTAACTGCTCTGTCTACAGTGTCTACAACTCTGATATCAGATCAAGTCACTCTTTGGGCTTCGATGTCTACATTTATAAAGTCATTTTCTGCTTAAGTGAATTTTGAAAATAGAAATTCTAGGATTGAGACCAAGACTTCCCTTTGAAGAGGCAAAGGCTAAAGCCAAAATAAAAATTATCACATTTTAATTTTAGGAGATACAATTTCTTTTCACATTTAACATCTCTGAAATCAGAATGCATCTTGGAATCAAAGCATATCATACTTGAATTGACAGTTTAAAAAAAATTGTTGGTGGAATATCAAATAAGAGTGCATCTTATAATTGACAAGGTCTTAGAAGTGGTGAAATAGGGTTTTTTGGTAGTGTGTGATATTTCTTTGCAAAGAAACTTACTAATTTTTTACTTTTTTTCTGTGGCTGCTGAGATAGTTGCCTGATAATTTATTTCAGTTTGAGCTTTGTGAGTGTGAAGGTGGACTCATTAGCCAAGTAAGTGCACATCCGTCACTCACTGTGTGGTACCGAGCACCAGCTGACTACAGCCTCTCTCTAGGCTCTCCAACAGATCCTAACTAGTCGTTTTCTGGGAAATTATGTTCAGGACGTTTGGACTGTGTTGTCAGATGTAAAAATCATTAACTGCTTCATCTACTACAATATAGAGAAGTGAGATTTATTTAAAGATCACCTGTATATCTTTGTGTGCCCTTTATTATTTTCTTATCTTAAGCTTATTGAGATCCCAAATATGTCTTGATTAGAATCAAGGGTAAAAGTCAGGTATGGAAGGTAACAAGTTAAAGGGTGAGGAAGGATGACTGATCTGAAGGATCAGATGAGAAAGAGGCACTGAAAGCCTGAAAGCCAAAGAAAGGGTTTAGAATGACATTAACCATGTAGACACTTTAGGAAGGTATGCATTTGATGAAGATTTTTAAGAGATGACATTATTTAAGACATAGTTTTTAATATTTCCTCCTTTGGGTGTAAATATGTTCACATTTTATAGAAAATTTATAGATTTGTAATAGAATTTAATTAAATAACATACAATTTGCAGTCAGCCAGTAGTCTCCATTGTTCTGTTTTCAGCAGAGTTGCCCTTTCTGCTAGTTTGGAAATCACATTTTATTTTTCTCTAAGGTAATAGAAAATTATCAGATCTTGCAGGGAAATGTTATCTTTTTATAAAGCAGTTACAGTTCACTTAAACAATTAATTTGAGTCTTAATTTTGATGCAGTTTGCATCCTATGCTTTATTTTTCCTCTTTTGTTAAAATGCATTGTGCTTCTTCCATGATAGGTGGGTAGGAAGCCTATGAACAGTTTGAGCCAGAAAAGAGAGTTTTGACTATCCAACTAGTTTAAAAAATGAGAAAAAATCATTTATTTCTGGTTTTTTTTCTGACTTTTTTCCATGTTAGAGAAAAGCCAGAAGAATATTATTCCATTATTAGGTAGAATAATATGTTAAAAAATAGTAGAGAGATTTTGGAAAATTTGTATATTCAGAGATACTTTAGACATAAGAAAACTCCTCAGATCTGCTGAACTCTTGTAATGTGATACTAACTGCCATGTATCTTGTTAATATTCTCTATACTAATCTTCTTCAGGTAACTTTTTATGCTCAATGTTAATATAATGCTAACTTTAGACAAATAAAGATGAGAATTTAAGTAATTTTGCCAATTTGTGTAACTATTGCTAGAGTAAGGATTTGAGATGAGGTTTATTTTACTCCCAAGTTCCTCCTTGTATTATTCTATACAATGTTATCTATCAGCAGGAAAGTTACTAAAGAATTTAAACATGGAAATGGCATTATTGAATTTCCATGTTGAAATATTGCCCTGGTAGCAGTTTAGAGACAGATTTGATGTAAGGCAATAATAGAGGAGACAAATCTTAAAAGCCAGTAAGAAAATAAATTGGGAAAGATGAAGATGCATGCATTAGAGGAGTAGTAATGATTGTTGCTGTTCAGTTGCTAAGTAGTGTCCAACTCTTTGTGACCCCATGGACTGCAGCACGCCAGGCTTCCTTGCCCTTCACCATTTCCCGAACTTTGCTCAAACTCATGTCCACTGACTTAGTGATGCCATTCAACCATCTTATCCTCTGTTGTTCCTTTCTCCTCCTGCCTTCAGTCTTTCTCAGCATCAGGGTCTTTTCTAATGAGTCGGCTCTTCACATCAGGTGGACACAGTATTGGAGCTTCAGCTTCAGCATCAGTCTTTCCAGTGAATAGTCAGGGTTGATTTCCTTTAGGATTGACTGGTTTGATCTCTTTGCTGTCCAAAGAACTCTCAAGTGTCATTTCCAGTTTGAAAGCATCAGTTCTTCAGCACTCAGCCTTCTTTATAGTTGAACTCTCACATTTGTACATGACTACTGGAAAAATCATAGCTTTGACTATACAGACCTTTGTTGGCAAAGTGATATCTCTGTTTTTTAATATGCTGTCTAGGTTTGTCATAGTTTTTCTTCCAAGGAGCAAGCATCTTTTAATTTCATGGCCGTAGTCACCATCCACAATGATTTTGGAGTCCAAGAAAATAAAATCTGTCACTTTTTCCATTGTTTCCCCATCTTTATGCCATGAAGTAATGGGACTGGATGCCATGATCTTAGTTTTTTGAATGTTGAGTTTTAAGCCATCTTTTTCACTCTCTTTTCTCTTTCATCAAGAGGATCTTTAGTTCCTCTTTGCTTTCTGCTATAAGGATAGTGTCATCTGCATATCTGAAGTTGTTGATATTTCTCCTGGCAATCTTGATTCCAGCTTGTGCTTCATCCAGCCTGGCATTTTGCACAATGTACTCTGCATATAAGTTAAATAAGCAGGGTGGCAATATATAGCCTTGAGGTACTCCTTTCCCAATTTTGAACCAGCCCATTTTTCCACGTTCAGTTCTAACTGTTGCTCATTGACCCACAGACAGGTTTCTCAGGAGGCAGGGAAGGAGGTCTGTTATTCCTGTCTCTTTAGGAATTTTCCACAGTGTGTTGTGATCCACCCTGTCAAAAGCTTTAGCATAGTCAATGAAGCAGAAGTAGATGTTTTTCTGGAATTCTATTGCTTTTTCTATGATTCAGTGGATTTTGACCTCTGGTTCCTCTGCTTTTTCTAAATCCAGCTTGTATATCTGAAATTTTTTGGTTCACAAACTGTTGAAGACTAGCTTGCAGGATTTTGAGCATTACCTTGGTAGCAGGTGAAATGAGTGCAATTGTACTGTAGTTTCAACATTCTTTGGCACTGTCCTTCTTTGGGATTGAAATGAAAACTGACCTTTTCCAGTAGTAATAATAGTGATATTAATAATACTTGTCAGTAATAATAATGTTACTTGTACTATGTTAAGTAATAGTATTTGTAAATAACAAAAGACTAGGTGATTTAGACAATCCTCTATGGAGGGTAATTGAAAGCTTGATTAAACAATAAAAATATTCTACTTAAACAGCCTTCAGAGAACCAATGAAGAAATACCAGCTCAGAATTCAAGGGAAAAAGGAAACCAAGTCTGGAATATCCTGAGTCCACATCCTCTTGAGGTGTTGATAATTCTGTGGTAGTGATGAAAGGCTGAGTTTTGCTTTTGAAAGTCCCACAGAGCTAATGTAATAGGGTTTGGAGTCCAAGTCTGCCAAATCAATGGCCCTGTGAATTTCCATTACTTTTAATTGGAACCTGAAAAACTATACCTTTGATGAAAATGTGAATCAGAAGTAGCTGGCCTGGGGGCTTATCTGGTGGCTCAGTGGTGAAGAGTCTGCCTGTCAGTGCAGGAGACATTAGTTCCCTGGAGCAGCTAAGTCCGTGTGCCGGAAGCATAGAGCCTGTGCTCTAGAGCCCGGGAGCCGCAGCCACTGAGCCCGTTTGCTGCAACTACTGCAGCCTGCATGCCTACTGTGCGCTGCTGCAAGAGAAGCCACTGCAATAAGAGGACTAACGGCACCAGAGACTAGTCCCCACCCCCAACTCCTCCCCAGCCCCGAGCTCCCCATGCCCCCCAGCCCCGCTTGAGAAAAGCATGCACAGCAATGAAGACCCAGCACAGCCAAAAAAAAAAAAAAAAGTAGATGAACCTTTGCAGGGACTGCAGCTCAACTTGGAATCATTTTGATCTTCAGAACTGAATTGAGGTGAGCTCAGATTGCTATTCCTTTCTGGTATCTAACAAAAACAGCATGATTCCTCTCTGGAGAATGGTGAGATTCTAGGCTTTGAGTAATTTCTACAGCAATTTTACAAATATAATACCTGATGTCAAAAAGGAGACAAAACATCATGAATGACAAGACATCATGAATGACACAGAAAAAGCAGACAATAGAAACAGATTTACCAAGTACCCTAGATCATAAAGGTGAAGGGCTTTAAAATAATTCATCTTCTTTTCAAGAGTAATAAAGAAATGATTGAAAATTTTATAGAGAACTGTATAAACTACTTCTAAAGTTCAAAAATTTATAATTGAAAACTATACTGTTGTTAATTAAGATATTAAAGGATGGTTTCTAAGAGAAGATGCAATACAACTGAAGAAGGAATTCAGAATTAGGAATGTAAATCAGAAGGGAAAAAAAGGAAAATATAAAAGAGATCACATAATGATATAGTGAGAAAAGCCTAAACTTTGCTTTGGAATTGCAGGAGGAAAGGAGAGAAAAATCAGACACGCACTGTTTGAAGAAATGATTGCTGATATGAGTCAAAATTATTAGAAGACATCTGCAGTAAATCTAAGAACTCTCATTAACTCCAAGGAAATTAAATGGCAAAAAACAAATTAATAGTATCCATCTTTTAGCAGTGCGCTTTGGTGTGTATTTTACAAAGAGCTTGGAGGGAACATCAGAAAGTAGTACTTTTCAAAGGTCATACTCTGTAGTTGCCTTACTGAATTTTCACTTTGGCCATGGTAGGTATTTACCTCATACGAATTTCATATTTTAAACCTGTAGTCACTTTAGCTAAGGTAAGCTGAAGAAAGTTGGGGATATTGAGTGTTCATTCACTTGTATGTTACAGAGACCCAGGATTGTATTCTGAGAAAAAGCCCATTACAGTCAGCATAGTCCCTTAGCTTGACTCAAACTGACATTTTAATCCAGGATTGTTGCTAGTTTATCATCTTGCTCTCTTAGGGATTCACAATATTTCTTTTGACTTTTCTTTTTTCTGAAGGGAAGTAGAATTTGGCAGGATTTTCTGTGTTGATTAGAATGCTGAAGAAGAGACAAAAAGTGTTATGGGAGACCCAATGAGCCAATAACCAAATAAAAATATAATCAAAGTTATTGTAGGCTTCCTCATGTAGACAGCTTGTTCTAGTAACTGAAATACAAACAAAAAATTTCAAAGAATTATGGTCTAAGATGTGAAGAGACCTTCCACCAGCAGGAGATGTTTGGGGTAAATGTGTGAATGGTGTGTCAAGCAATGAAGTCTTATACTCTCAACAGTCAAGATTCTATAATAAATTGATGAGGCTTGTAATACAGGGAAACTAGGAAGTGATTCATGTGAATTACACAAATATAAATCATTTAATATTTTTCCTTATATTCTTAAATATAAAAATCAACACATACACATCTTGTATTTCCTAAAAAATATTTGATTTCTCCTTCTAACATTTACTGTGGTTGGAAGAACAGCATTTTTCAAAAATGAAAAGTTCAAGAAGCATACTTAATGAAGGGAACAATAGCTCAATTAAGTGCAACACAGAGAAATGACTGCTTAATAGAAATAAATGAAGCCAGATTCCATTTGCACTTCAGACATTGGTAGGAAGCATTATTTTCTGAATTGATTTTATTGAAAACTGCCAGAAGCAATTTTTCAATGAAGTATTTTATTCTGATAGCATTTACTCCTTACTGTACCTTCCCCAATCCTTAATAGTATTGGACATGTATCCCCTGACCTAAGGTATTTGAATATCAGTGTCTCTAAGTTAACTGTATTAACAATATTTAGCTACCTGAAAGTAAAATAAGGTTGATGTATAGTTAAACTTCATAAACAATCTATAGCAGCTTTATTAGGAAAAAATAAACTATTGCTGTTATAGGTTTTAGAAAAATCTTGTGAAGTTGCAAGAGTCAGTAAACAATGTACTCTGTCTTATTCTTGAAAACAAATTATTTCCGTATTCTTTGAATAGTTAAAAGGCCCTTTTCAAGAGTAATCTTCCAAACTAAGGCCCCCTCCCCTTTCCTTTTATTACTTAAGGTGAGTTACCTTAGAGTTTCTCCAGGTAGCCATGTTCCTATTGGTACGCATAGAAGACACCAGAATATCTTGTGGAATAAAGTAAAAAGCACAATTAAGTTGTGAGACAAAGGCTCATTAAAGAACTCAGTTGAAGAAATGGCATCTCTGTTACACACAAATTGCTTCTAGGCACTAAATAAGCTCCCTCTGTGTGAAAAAAGCAAATCAGTCATGTTGATTTCATGAACATTTATCTTTAGTTCTTTAGTTCAATTAGAGAAAGTAGGAAGGCTGCTCTACCTAAGATGAAAGACATGAAAAATCTCCACTCTTTTGTGTTTTCATAAATTAGAATGTATTTAAGTGATGTAGGACAAACAGAATCTCTTACCAAGTGCAATATTATTTATCATCAGCTTCACTTCTCAAAGGAAAAATTTGAGTGATGTAACATTTTGAGGCCGCCTGTGAATTTTGAGAATGTTAGACCTGTTGATCTTTACATCAATATCACCTTTAAAATTGTCATCTTTAAGATTTTGTCTATTTATCAAATTAATCATACCTTAGAGCTATGAAAAGGTTTTAAAAAAACATGTAGGGAAAATAATTATTGAGGAATTTACTTACTACGAAGGACTGGTCATGTAAACAAAGGGACTTTTTTTAATTGGCAGATGACCATATTTCCTTTGGTGGTGCTTAATTATGGATGATGAATTTTTAACAGTTATTATACTCCTTTTAAATGGGAAATGAAGGAACATAGTCATTGTTCTATGACGAGATGACAAAACAAATTAGAAGTTCTATAATAGTAACATCATTTTGCAAGAAAAACCCACTGTACTTTATTTTAGCTTATAAAGATAAGTTCATTTGAAATGGAAAATTCTTTATTCTACATATTCTTAAACTCAATATTTGGTTTCAAGGAGAAGCATAACAAGCAATTAAGATTGTGAAAGCACATGGAAATCTATAATGATATAATCAGGGTATTTAGTTTCTGCCAGGTTAAATTAAGTAACCACATAACAGTACAGTAGAGTCTTCTTTACAGGTGGTAATAAAAAATATTCAACTTCTGTTATTTTGTTTTTTCCTCATACAAATTATTTTAAAATTTCAGTGGATGATTTCCCTTGAAATTTCCCCTTCGGTGTTAAGCACTCAAGGAGTTTGGGACCAGCAGATGCAAACTATTATATATAGAATGGATAAGCAACAAGGTCCTATTGTATAGCACAGGGAACTATGTTTAATATCCTGTAATAAAGTATAATGGAAAAAGAAAAAAACAAGAAATGAAGCCCCAAACCGACCCACTTCTAATGTTTTGGACAACTCTCCTAAAGCTTATATAGGAACTTTGCATTTGGAATCAACTGTAAATTCATGGATCTCTTCCAGTTCTCAGACTATGATGTGAGTTGGCAATTCAGAGGATATACTTGGAATGCTTTTGAATTTATATCTTTATAAGAATGATTTGGAGTTCTAGTAGATAAGTGATCTTTAACAACCTGATTGCATTTTTTTTTTCAACAGATATGTTTTATAGTACGATCATGGTTGGTTAAATCAATTCTATAAGATGAAAAAGTCAATGTACAGAATAGCAAGCACAGTGCTTAATTATAGTTAACAGTACTGCATTGTGTACTTAAAAATTTCACCAAAAGGATAGATCTTAAGTTATATTCTTATCACAAAATACAGTAATAATAATAAATAAAAGGTGCTGGAAGAAACTTAGAGGTGAGTGGTATGTTTATGGTATCAACTTGTTATGTAGCTTATTGAATGTCAGCCATATCTCAATAAAATTGGTTTAAAAATATGTCTGAGGCAATGAAAGAGGGTTAAGAATGACCTAAGTGAGAGAAGAGAATTGTAGAAGAATTCAATTTCCCTAACATTTTAGATAGAGAACATCTGGATGTAATACTTGGCCCAGATTTTACACTTAGTCATATTTGGTTTGATTCATTTTATTCCAACATTTATAGTTAAAATGCAATTGAATTAAACAAATATGGTTGAAAGACTAAAAAAGAAAAAAAAATTCTGTTAGGAGAAATCCAAATAAATCCATCCAAATAAACATTAATATTTCAAATCTCTGAGCATCAGAGAAAAGACATCAAAATCAGGTTAATTTGAGAAAGCTCTGCCTATATATAATGTTAAAGAGTCAGCTTCAAGACAGCCAATAATGTAGGAGTCCTGATTACTTTGGACAGAATTATTTCACAGAGGAACAAAGAGGGCAAAGTTAGAATCCAAAATTAAAGGGACAAGTCAGAGCAAGAAGCTCCAAATAAAAATGACAAAGCACAAAATAGAAACAAAATAGCACTGGGCAAATGTGTTACACCAACAAGGTTGCTTTACTTGGTGAATTAATAACTTGGTCCTTTGGGCAAGCCAAAGGCCCTTTGCCATGCTGGTAAGGACACACCTTTGTCCTTATTCTGCCAGTAATTCCTTGCTGCCTTCAATATCCTGCCTAGGGACAAACACATTATAAGGGATTTATCATTCCACAAAGCTGTCAAAATTCAAGAGGAAGACAAGGACATTAAAGGTCATCTTGTTCAACCTCAGGATTTTAGAGATGAAATAAATGAGGACTGGAGGTTAAGAGGCTTAAGGCTTTCCAAATCAGGACTAGAACTCAGGTATCTTTATTGTTTCATACAGAAACTTCAGTTGAATATCATGCGAGATTCCTGGAACAGAGAGTATTTCTAGTTTATTTAAACGGATTTTTTTTAAAGGGTGAAATTTCTGCAAAATGGCATTTTTAGTGTATCTGATTCAACCATGTCAAAAGTTAATAGACTCTGAAAATATTAGAATAATCAACAGGGAAGAATTTAGATTGTCTTCTATGAATTATACAGTCACAGCTTATATAAATTTTTATTCTATATCATAATTTTTTAGGCTGAAATAATGGATGTTTATTTCTGGTTTCTTTGTTGAGTTTTCTATTTAATCTGTTAAAACAAAATGTACTGTGTTTCCAGAGTTTGAATTTTAGAGCTGTTTGAATTTTTGGAAAAGTGATTCTACCATGAGCCAGAAATGTGGCCTTGGGTAAGGCATCTAATCAATTTGTGTAATAATTCAGTAACTACCTCTGTAAAATAGGACTAATAATAATAGGATGTGAAGGGTAAATGAGTTTGTACATGTAATGGGTTTAATACAATGGCTGGTGAAGAGTCATCACTATGTAAGTGATAGCCATTGATAGAAATACTGCTCATTGGTATTATCATCATGTTTTATGCATTTTCTTTGAGAGACTATAATATACTTTTTTAATATATAAATTATTTCATGTTTGGAACATTATTTTTTATTTTATTTTTTATTTATTTATAGTTGATTTACAAGGTCGTGTTAGTGTTAAGTATACAGCACCATGATTCAGTTACACATATATATTTCAGATTCTTTTCCTTTATAGATTATTGCAAAGTATTAAGTAAAGTTTCTTGTGCTATACAGTAAGTCCTTGTTGCTTACCTGTTTTATATATGCTAAGTCACTTCAGTCCTGCCTGACTCTTAGCGACCCCATGGACTGTAGCCCGCTCGACTCCTCTGTTCATGGGATTCTGCAGGAAAGAACACTGAAATGGGTTGCTATTTCTTTCTCCAATTTTATATATAGTGTTGTATGTATGTTAATCCTAACCTCTCCCCCCCTTCTTTCCCCTTTGGTAATCATGAGTTTGCTTTCTATAAGTTTATTTATGTTTTGTAAATTAATTCATTTATATCTTTTTTAGAGTTTCATATTATTTAGTGCATATTAGGATGATTCAAATACTTAGAAATTAGTATTCCTTGTTATTCATGCTAGAGTGTGCTATAATGATTTTGTCATGAATCTGTTTCAGAAATCAAAACATGATAAATACCCCTTAGAAAGAATATGATAAAAAGACATGCCACATATGATCAGAGTGGAAATTTATTTTAATCTCATTGCCATAGAATGTTGATATCCTTTAAGTAAGTTTATTACACTCAATATTGAACTTAAGTGTTGGTCTTGGTGAAACTAAGTAAGTCTGAGTGCTAGAAACTAATATTCTTTAAAAATATAAATCTACAGTTAGTGTACAAATGACAAGACTAGAAAATTCTCTAGTATATCAAGTATATTAAGCTATACTTTGACAATATTTACATAAATATGGACCTTGAATTTATAGCAAAAAATCCTGATTACTATGTTAATTTTATTACTTTTCTAATATATACACATGTGCTCTAAGAATTTTGTTTTGTTAACTAATACAGTTATTTGAACACTGACATATAATTTTCCCTAGCCAATATATCCTCAGTGAATTACTGAATTATAATGTTAGAAGAAATACCTCTTAGTGAAATAAACCAAGAAAAAGAATAAAGAATATATCAGTCTTTTTTTTCCCCCTTCAGATACAGTTTAGACCAATATGACCCTGAAGAAAGGTACAAAAACTCTAACAACTAACAACCCACAAATATCCGAGAATCTGGGCAAGATAATTTCAAATTATATTTTAGAAAAATATTTAATGACATAAGTAGCTCTAATGCAGATAAGAAATGAAACACCTCTAGGTACTGTCACTAACAATGAAGATTTTAACATAATCAGAACAAAATAAAATTTAAAAGTGTTAGATTTTATTCGTTTCTCATGGTACCTTAGCTTCAACATAAACCTATCTTTGAATAGTTCTGCTTTGAAGGTGACTGAGTGTTGAAATTGATAACATTGAAACATTTTATGTTTTTGGAGAATTGACCTAGGATTGACAATTTGGATTGATTTCTCTAATGTTTAGCTTTGATAGAAGATGGCATACTGCAGGCCGCGTTCCTAGTTGACTGTTTGCATGTTCAGCTAATGAAACTACCGTGGTGGTGAGTCTGCCCAGTGAAGGGGACATGAGTCACAGTAGACCCATAAAGCTAGATGCAGACTTCTTACCGAATTCTCTAGAAACGAATCATGTGCTCCCTTTTGGAAGCCCCAGATCTCCCAATTCCAACACTGAGATGACAGTAAGAGATTCTTATCTTACTAGTCTTAATAGAAAAACTCAAAATTAAAACCTTTCTGGCTACAGGTGTTAATTTTGCCACGTGTTTGTATATCCAAAGAAATTTGTTTTAGATGGGATGTTTTGGGAAGAACAATTTAATTTTTCAATACTTTATTTGTTCTTAAAAAGAAAAAAATAATATCAGTAGAAGGAATCTACTCTAAGCCCATGCCATTTCAGGGTCATCCAAAAGTAGAAAATTAATTTAAAATTTTTTTACTGTTTAGTCACTGTCCTATTGACAATTCTAGTGTAAAATTTAGCAGAAAATTAAGCCAGCAACTGTAGAAAAAGGTTGATTATTTAGACTACTAGTCACATGATTTTAAAACACTGTCAGGTAATAAAAGGATTTTTCTTGAAGTTTCCTTTTTTTACTCAAGAAATTTCCCTAGTGCCTTAAGTATAAGCTGCTGCTTTGAAAAGGTTTTCTTTTTGACAGTGTTCTGCAAAGACTCCAATGTCCACAGCTTGGAAACTGAGTGGGGTACAAATAGAGTTAACAAGTTGTTAGAAGACCTGGATTGTGTGCCACGTCTCTAACTTTTTCTGTGACTTTGGACAATGATTTCAACTCTCTGGACTTTAATACTTGTCATTTATATACTGACACATGGATAAATTAGATAAATCAGCTCAAATGTTCAGTGAGTAAGTTTTTAACATAACTTATATGTGTGTGCATGCTCAGTCGAGTCTGGCTCTTTGCGACCCTATGGACTATAGCCCACCAGGCTCCTCTGTCCATGGGAGTTTTCCAGACAAGAATATTGGAGTGGGTTGCTATTTCTTTCTCTAGGGGATCTTCCCAACCCAGGGATTGAACCCATGTCTCCTGCATTGCAGGTGGATTCTTTACCTGGTGATCCATCAGGGAAGCCCCTAACGTAACATAAACATGCTTTTACAAAATTCATTTCTTCATGGTTTTACCAAAGAGTAAGATTGTCTTTAAGTGTATAGAAATCTTACCAAAGAAAATGACCACGAAACCTTTAAATTTTGTTTCAGAGATTTTAATACTTTATCAACTTACCATTTTACTAACAGGTTAGATCCTTTTTCTCAGTGCAAACATCAGTTCCAGCTAAAGTTATGATTTCTGTTGAATGATTTTTATAATTGGGGTTTATGGAGATTAGAGATTGCAATGGACAGTTGACCAGAGATTGCTAATAACAAGCTCATGTCTCATCTTCAACTTCAGAGATCACTGGGTAGAGGGCTATTGCAGGTTGGGCAAGTAGTATTTGTTTTATCCCAATGGAAGAGACTTCTCAAGCAGTATTCTGAGAGCAAGGTCAGTTTTCATTCCAATCCCAAAGAAAGGCAACGCCAAAGAATGTTTAAGCTACTGCACAATTGCACTCATCTCACACGCTAGTAAAGGAATGCTCAAATTTTCAAAGCCAGGCTTCAACAGTATGTGAACCATGAACTTCCAGATGCTTAAGCTGGATTTAGAAAAGGCAGAGGAACAAGAGATCAAATTGCTAACATCCGATGGATCATTGAAAAAGCAAGAGAGTTCCAGAAAAACATCTACTTCTGCTTTATTAATTACGCCAAAGCCTTTGACTGTGTGGATCACAACAGACTGTGGAAAATTCTTAAAAAGAAGGGAATACCAGACCACCTTACCTGCCCCCTGAGAAATCTATATGCAGATCAAGAAGCAACAATTAGAACTGGACATGGAACAACAGACTGGTTCCAAATTGGAAAAGGAGTACATCAAGGCTGTATATTGTCACCCTGCTTATTTAACTTATATGCAGAATACATCACACAAAATGCTGGACTGGATGAAGCACAAGCTGGAGTCAAGATTGCTGGAAGAAGTATCAATAACCTCACATATGCAGATGACACCTCCCTTACGGCAGAAAACAAAGAACTAAAGAGCCTCTTGATGAAGTGAAAGAGGAGAGTGAAAAAGTTGGTTTAAAACTCAACATTCAGAAAACGAAGATCATGGCATCCAGTCTCATCACTTCATGGCAAATGGAAACAGTGACAGACTTTATTTTTTTGGGCTCCACAATCACTGCAGATACTGCTGCTGCTGCTGCTAAGTCACTTCAGTCGTGTCCGACTCTGTGCGACCGCACAGACGGCAGCCCACCAGGCTCCGCCGTCCCTGGGATTCTTCAGCCAAGAACACTGGAGTGGGTTGCCATTTCCTTCTCCAATGCATGAAAGGGAAAAGTGAAAGTGAAGTCGCTCAGTCGTGTCCGACTCTTTGCGACCCCATGGACTGCAGCCTACCAGGCTCCTCCGTCCATGGGATTTTCCAGGCAAAAGGAGTGGAGTGGGTTGCCATTGCCTTCTCTGCAGATGCTGACTGTAGCCCTATAATTAAAAAACACTTGCTCCTTGGAAGAAAAGCTATGACCAACCTAGACAGCATATTAAAAAGCAGGGACATTTGCCAACAAAAGTCCATCTAGTCAAAGCTATGGTTTTTCCAGTAGTCATGTATGGATGTGAGAGTTGGACTGTAAAGAAAGGTGAGTGCCAAAGAATTTATGCTTTTGAACTGTGATGTTGGAGAAGACTCTTGAGAGTCCCTTGGACTGCAAGGAGATCCAACCAGGCCATCCTAAAGGAAATCAGTCCTGAATATTCACTGGAAGGACTGATGTTGAAGCTGAAACTCCAATACTTTGGCCACCTGATGTGAAGAACTGACTCATTGGAAAAGACTCTGATGTTGGGCAAGATTGAAGGCAGGAGGAGAAGGGAATGACAGAGAATGAGATGGTTGGATGGCATGACCCACTTGATGGACCTGAGTTTGAGCAAGCTCCGAGAGTTCATGATGGACAGGGAGACCTGGTGTGCTGTAGTCCATGGGGGTGCAAAGAGTCAGACACGACTGAGTGACTGAACTGAACTGAGAACATACCACCCTGTTTTGATGGTTATAAAAATGTCAATAAAATTAGGATATGGAGAAATATTTTGAGCCCTGAAAGATTGGTGCAGTTTTAAATACTTGACTTTACAGAAATAGACTATAGAACCTGTACTCTATTTTCTCTAAGCCCATTCTTTGAAATGGAAAACCTGAAAGCCTACATATCAAAGGGCTATGGAAGATGAAGGAAGAATATTTGAAACCCACCCATTATATATAGGGCTTCCCAGGAGGCACTAGCTGTGAAGAACCTGCCTGCCAGTGCAGGAGACTTTAGGGACTCAGGTTTGATCCCTGGGTCAGGAAGACCCCCCTGGAGCAGGACATGGCAACCCACTGAAGTATTCTTGCCTGGAAAATCCCATGGACAGAGGTGCCAGGTGGGCTACAGTCTATGGGGTAGCAAAAAGTTGGACATAACTAAAGTGGTTTAGCACACACGCATCTATACACAGTGCCCCAGTACTTCAGAGCTAAATATCTATGAAAATGAAAGACAGGACTACATTTTCTAATGCATGACTTTGGACTGCACAGTTAAGCAGTGTGTTTTCCTGAGGAAGTATTCACCTGGGGAGGGGGGTGTTCTTTCAGGCTAGTTTATTTCAATATAAGACTTGAATAGGAAATCAATAAAAATACAACTTTTGGAAACTATTTTGAATCATCAATTTCTTTCTTAAAGTATTAATTCACTAACCAATGTTTTACAATGCAAGAATTTAGTAAAATGCGGCTAAACTGATTTTTCAGAATTATCTGATAAATACGGGTCTATGCAGTTGTTCGTGAAAGTTGTTTCTTTCAGTATTTTTCCCCCACTGTAAAGAGGTTGTGCCTTACCCAGCATATTCAGCTATTGGATACCTTTGCTCATTATCTGGGAGTTCAGTTGTAGCTAGGAATGATTTCAGATGATTTACATGCTAAGCAGTATTCTCTTGAAAGCAAATAAAAAGTAGAAAGATTGTGTTAGGATTGTGTAATGAAAACTTCAATATAAAGACCCTGAGCCTTCTTTGGATGTGCACTAAATAAGAGAGCTAGTAAACTAGTGGTTGGAATGTTTCTGTCAATAAAATTGATGTCATTTCATACTACTTGTATAAGGCTCACCTCTTTTTACAAATCAGAATAAGCAGTTAATTTGAACTTGTCAATGCAACAGTATCTGTTGTAGTTCATTGATTCCTCTGATAATAGTAAAAGATGCTTCTGTTTTTTCAAGGGCAGACATTTTGTATTCCGAGGTTATAGAAACACTCTCATATAAACCACATTTATTTAGTTTTGTAGAAAGAAAATTTGTATTTTTTTATAGTCTGGTTTTATAATAGCAATTACTTTAAAACTTCAAAATGTAAATGTGAAACCATTATTTAAAAGTTGTTTGCAAGGGTACCATTGGTTGAAGATGTTTATCCAGTTCTTACAAACTTTTTATAAGCTTGGAATCATCACCAAATATAATATGACTTTGGAATCTAATGACTTTCTACTGAACGTATTGCTGTGAGGGTTAGAAAATGCATTTGTTCTGAATATTATCTTGGCTGCCTCACTGAGAAGTTGCAATATTGTTTGTTTGTCAAACAGCTTGAAAAGCTAGACAATGCTATTAGGAGTGATGTGGAAATGATAGGTGGGGAGATTCTTCTTACCTGCTGCTTTGTTATTTGGTAAAGGCAAGATGGTAATGGTTTTCTTATCCTTTCATTCCTAATGAATTGTCATAATAAGATCTGCAGATTACTTTTTAAAAAACACAGCAGTGGTAGACAATTCATTTCAGAAACACAATATCCAGTCATCTCTGTAGAAGACATTTGTAAAAATGATTTGAGAAATGATGAACTCTTTCTGTATTAGACAAATGCATTTTGTATATTTGTCATAGAACAATTCTTTCAGTGCTTTCTGCCTTCCTGTAAAAATGCAGTTTTCCTGTAAGTAATTTTGTCTATTGACTCTTTTATTTCTGTTTCCACTCCTTTGTACTTTTTTGGTATTTTTCTCACATAAAATAAAAATATTATGATTGGAATTTTGGTGGTTTCATAGAACAATTAAACTGGTAACCTCTTAGTTCTTTGGTTTATTGCTTAATAGGGCAAATGTGTAAAATCTCATGAGTGTGATTAGAATGGGAGGTAATTCTGCTTTACTTTCTAATTATTCATCACAGTGTCTAATAACTGCACTTTTTATCCAATTAAAAAGTGACAAATTTGGACCTGGAATTCAGAACAGAAAAATGTTAAGACTTTTTATGGTTGAGTTCAAGGAGAGGGGAGTAGAAAGTAAATGTAACATTTTTTGTCCATATTACAGTTCTGTTGTATCAGATGAATTCTACTGTATCACAGGTGAGAGGTTTTGGGGTGCAGGATGTAAAAATAAAACTGGTTGAAGTGTCACCCAGAGCAATGACAGTTGATAAGAGGCTCAGTAATGCAAGACTTGGAGAATCTGGAGACATTAGTTTGTTACATTCATTTAAAATTTGCTGTGTTATATTAATATTTCTCTGGGCCTGAGGTATATCCCTTTCCACAATGAAACCATCCCCAAATAATGCCAACGTAATTAATAGCTTCTGCAGCCCTAGTTGACAGTCACAGTCTTACAGGCAGAAGTAGAGAAGGGACTAGAATATGAAAATACCTTCCCTAAGTCTGCACATCACTGCATGACACCTTTATATTCCAAGGGGAAAAATGATAGTAAGTCTTAGCAATAGCAGAGAACATGAAACACGAGAGTATATAAAAACACATTAATATACAAGTGAAATTCAAGCGACATTTCATTTTGTTTGATGACAGTGTGAATAATGGCTTTCCTATCCCTAATGACAAAACCTGTTTTCTAAAACTATAGAGGATAGTATAATATTTTCTTATTCATGTCTTGGCAAGAGTTACCTGTATTACTTCAGAACCTTTCTCTCCAGGAGTAACACTTTTTTTAGTGATTCTGGCTGTGTTTGCAGGAGGAGAAGGGACCTTTGAAATTGATAGTTGAAGTCCAGGTTACTCTGAGAGTGATATTCTGAGTAACACCTTCTCAAGTCAGCCCCAAAGGCCAAGCATATCCTCCTGTCAGTTTTCAAACAGAAAGCCAGTTTCACTTTCAATTATCTCCTTCAGCTTCACCCGCTTAATGTATAGTAAGAAGAATAGCAATACTGAATTGCATCCCAAGGCAGTGAGACCTCTGTGACACATCCAGGGACTATTTCTGGACCAGGGTGAACTCTGAACCTGTGTGAAATCACCCACAGTGGAAATCAGTATCAGTGAGCCTGCTCCATCTCTCCAACTTATTATTTTTTTCCTGAAGGAGGGAGAACAGCTTTTTGACTCATGAAGAATGTTGCTCTTCCCTCGTACTCTTTTCCTCAAGGACTGGCTGAGCTCATTTAGGCTTCTGGGCCCCTCACAGCACATGTTAGTTCCGAGTCCTGCAGTCTCCATAGCTCAGGTTTGGTGCAGGAAGCAACGGCGTCTTCCAGTTCCTAGGCTCTCTACTTTGGGTTTTCTCTCCGCTTTACCATGGGCCTGATGCTGGGACACACTGATCTGCACTTCTCTCTGTTCTTTGGCTTACTACTCCCTTGCAGAGTCAGGGTGCATCCTGACAATAACCCTAACTCCACAGACCAGGCTTCACTGAGGACTGTTCTTGGGTTGTTGTATTTGGCATATGTGGTTAGCTATGGGTGACATTTTGCTGATACAAGTAAACTTAAGCCAAAAATAATGGGATACAAGTTTTTGAAAATCAGCCTTTGAATCACGTAGAAATACCGTATCAGTCTTAGATCAGTTTATTTAGTGAATAATGAAACTAAGTAGGTAAAGTGAAAGTGAAAGTCATTCAGTTGTGTCCGACTCTTTGTGACCCCATAGACTATACAGTCCATGGAATTCTCTAGGTCAGAAGACTGGAGTGGGTAGCTGTTCCCTTCTCAGGGGATCTTCCTAACCCAGGGATCGAACTCAGGTCTCCCGCATTGCAGGCAGATTCTTTACCAGCTCAGCCACAAGGGAAGCCCAAGTACGTAATAGTGTCATTAATTCTAATATAGTTATTTGTTTACTAGCAAATACCAATATATAACTGACTATAATAAATGTGGTACCCTGGAAGCTCAATAAATGTTAACCTGGGGCATTCCAAGAATGTAAGGTATATGTTTGCCTCTGCATATGTGCTTACAACTTATGTTAAACTGGTATAAAGACAAGCATTATATAGGTATACTAATATTGTTACTGATTTTTAAATGGTCTTAATATTGTATTAATAGATCCATACTCACAGAGGTTAAGAATCCCAAGCTGTAAATAAACAGTTTCATTCAGTTTATGAAATGAAGAAGAAACTTGACAAATGGATCATTGCTCCTAATCGTTAAATGTTCACAATGGAGTTTCTCCAGGCAAGAATACTGGAGTGAATTGCCATACCCTCCTTCAGGAGATCTTCCCAACCCAGGGATAGAACCCAGGTCTCCTGTATTAGAGGCAGATTCCTTACCATCTGAACCACCAGGGAAGCCCTTAACTAAATTTAGAACCAAAGATTCTCTCCAACATCTATTAGCATTTAAAAAAACTTGGGTGTTTTATAATTATTTCTAGTGGTTTTTATTTTTTCCTTCCATAATTATCAAATACCAGTTTTATAATAAATTCATTTAGCTCAGACTAAAGATTACAAATTAATCAGTAGTCTCATATTATAAAACTTTTCATATTTTTCTCAATCGTTTGGTTCTTTTAAAGTTTTATGCATACTTCTGTTAATTTTATACTGATACTCTAAGTATACTGATCTTATTTTCTGTCCTAGATATAGATTGTCAACAAAGGCAATTACTACTCATAAATATAGCATCAGTTTAGCATTTACTGTCTCAGAAACCAAGACATTACGGGTAAATGACAAGGATAAGGAATGAGAGTAGGTAGTTATTCAGTGAGACAATTAAGCAGAAAGAAATAAGTGGAATTGAGAACACAACTTACCTTGAAGCTTGCTGTCATCTAGTGCAAAAAGGGACACAGGGTGATTTGTTGTGCTCTTGCCAGGTAATACAATAGAACATACCCATTGCTAGGGACTGGGAATAAAATAAAACATCTAGTATTTATAAGCACTTGAACTTACAGCAATATGTAATAAATGATAGTGGAATAAGCAATTATTCTCATTGTGAGGAATTTTGATTTGGTATATTTTTAATGTCCTGGAGAGGCTAAATAGATGAATTAATAGGCCCTTAGGGCATCCATTTGAAATAATCACATTTCACTTTTTAAAGGTGTGTAGAGCAGAAAATTAAAAAATTTGTGCTAAAAATTAAGTTACAGGAGGTCTATTTAGTATACACTGTTTGCAATAAAATAAAAACTATATACATTAAAATATTTATGGCATATTTTTACTAATAAATTGATAATTATACATTAAGATACAGAAGGTTTGATTAGAACCAGACATGAAACAGCAGACTGGTTCCAAATTGGGAAAGGAGTACATCAAGGCTGTACATTGTGACTCTGCTTATTTAACTTATATGAAAAGTACATCATGAGAAATGCTGGGCTGGATGAAGCACAAGCTGAAATCAAGATTGCCGGGAGAAATATCAATAATCTCAGATATGCAGATGACACCACCCTTATGGCATAAAGTGAAGAACTAAAAAGCTTCTTGATGAAAGTGAAAGAGGAGAGTGAAAAAGTTTGCATAAAACTCAACATTCAAAAAACTAAGATCATGCCATCTGGTTCCATCACTTCATGGCAAATAGATGGGGAAATAATGGAAACAGTGAGAGATTTTATTTTGGGGGCTCCAAAATCACTGCAGAAGGTGACTGCAACCATGAAATTAAGACACTGGCTCCTTGGAAGAAAAGCTATGACCAACCTAGACAGCATATTAAAAAGCAGAGACATTACTTTGCTGACAAAGGTCCTTCTAGCCAAAGCTATGGTTTTTCCAGTAGTCATTTGTGGATGTGAGAGCTGGACTATAAAGAAAGCTGAGCGCCGAAGAATTGATGCTTTTGAACTGTGGTGTTGGAGAAGACTCTTGAGAGTCCTTTGGACTGCAAGGAGATCAAACCAGTCAGTCCTAAAGGAAATCAGTCCTGAATAGTCATTGGAAGGACTGATGCTGAAGCTGAAACTCCAATACTTTGACCATCTGATGTTAATAACTGACTCCTTGGAAAAGACCCTGATGTTGGGAAAGATTGAAGGCAAGAGGAGAAGGGGACAACAGAGGATGAGACTGTTGGATGGCATCACTGACTTGATGGACATGAGTTTGAGTAAGCTCCAGGAGTTGGTGATGGACAGGAAGCCTGGAGTGATGCAGTCCATGGGGTCACAAAGAATCGGACAGGACTGAGTGACCGAACTGAACTGAACTGAATGAATACGCATGTAACCTTTTTTCCTATTGTACTAAGAAGGGTGAACAGACATACTAAACTTTTTGTTCTAGAAGATTTTATAAATTCAGTTGGTCAAATATTTATGCAGTTAATGCTAAAAATTACCATTCTAGATTCCCTATAATATGTTGGAGCTTTTCAAAACCAACTATGAAATCTTATTCTCCAGATCTTCACTTTATAGTTTAAGCCAGCCTCTTGTTTGTCCCAATTGTTATCACTGCCTCAGGCAGTTGTGATGTTAAGCAATTGTTTTCAACAAAATGTGCTAGGATTAAGGTTTATCCCACTGAATATACTCTGAATCAGGTCAAATAGTGAGAAGCCTGCTAATGGAGCTTTTGCAGGGATCTACCAAATAGATCAAATATGTGAGAATGGGCTTTCTAAAGAGTTTCAAACAGTTTATCACCTCTAGAGCCTGCTGAGCAGCTAGCTGGTTTTCATTGCAAGATGGCTGATTTTCAAGGTTATTGTGGAGCGGGAGAGAGAGAAAGAAAATGGGAATAATGCAAGTCAAATAACAGAGGGCTTTTGCTGTTTACTGAGATTTAGCTAGTTTTCTTGAATAACTACTCCTTGGATTGTTGGAAGCCTTAGGTTAAGTTTTGGAGTTTTGAAAAAGTTATCATAATTTTGGCTACTTTTATCAGTGTACCTATGGCTTCCATGCAAGAGCAGATTTTGGAGATTCTTACTCTGCCATTCTGAAAATTGTCTTCCTCCAATAGTGTTTCGTAACTTTTAAAAACCTCTTGCACTGGGACGTGGCACAGATGTTAAAACCTGTGAACTCTTGGAAGCAGGTATTTGCTCACATACTGAATGCTCACATACTTTCTTCTCTACTTCTTCATGATCTTTCTTTTGAAGTCTGTCCCCAAATAGCTCCCCTATTATCTGAAGTGCTTAGGACCCATGTAGATTTTTTTAACTTTAGAGATTTTTTTGCTTAGTTTTTTGTTTTTTACACCCAAGGTGCCAGAAGAATCTCTGGAATCATATTTGCTTTTGAGTAGCCTTGTTTACCTTCATCCTGAGTCATTCGGTGCTGGTGTAGTAGAGCTTTTCAAAATCTGGGTCAATCTCGTTTTGCTCTTCTAAGTAAATAATTTTTTCCCCTAAATTCCTCTATAATTACAAGGATTTAAAAGATATTATATATTGCATAGCAATAAACACATTCTTGTTGTAAATCTGTTAAGCACATTGAGGAAGGTTGAAGTGTTTCCCAGGACTTCCTTTCCAGGGTTTTCTGTTAGAACATCACAGTTGTGAGCTCCGGTAGCTACAGTGCTATCACCATAGCTATACGATGAACGTGCAGCAGATCTTTGCAGAAGATTGCACTAGCTCCTTCAGAGCCATAATTATTACTGGAGTGCATCTGTATATCAACTTGAAAAATAGTCACAACCAAGAAGTTGAGAGTTATGCTATTTGGTGGGAATTTTTAGGACTTCAAGCCTGGGAGAAAGCATCTCAAGTGACGCTGAGAGAACTGTTCTAAAGAGGTAGAGCGAGGAGTCAGTTTAAATAGAAGTTTGCAACAGGGAGCAGGTAGTCTGAACATCAAAAGATTATTGTTCTTAATAATCAAGGAAAACCAAATCTCTCAAGTTAAGGAATTTAGTAGTTTTCTATGTATGAGAAGATGCAAGAGTCTGGGCTTACTGAAATCATTCCTTTCACATGCATCTCAGCTATCTGTGGCCAGAGCTCACCGTGGGAGTTTCTGATGGCTGTTGCTTATGCTTTTCACATCCCACTCCCACCCCAGGCTCCTCCGTGTTCACCATGGGGAGCGGCGGCAGCTTGTGGCAGCAGCTTGAACAACGCCAGAGAGCAGGCGTTGTTCTTCCTAGGTGCCCTTTGGAGGGCCAGAATCATGGATGGCTGTGACATCCTTGTTTATTGATATGGCAGGAAATACTCCATTTCATACATATGATAGTAGTTTGTATTTAAAAATGGAAATGTGGAATTGAGTAGTGCAGTGATTGTTTAAAGCAGACTATGTATCACCATGAAACAGATGAATAATACCAAATGGATAAAGCATCAACTCTTAGTTGACTTCATAATCCAGTTTAGCATATCTTTTCTTCTAGAGTGAACGTATGGGAGAAATACACATTTGTTTTACTATGCCATCTAAAAAGGTGTTCATTTGCATGTTCAATTAAAAACCAAAACGAAGCTGTACCAACTCCCATGTCTGTGGTCAGCTGCCAGAGTTTCCTTAACTGACTGAAGCTCTTCTGATTAAAAAAGTGTCAGTGCTGAATCACTCACTCGACTCTATTTCTCAGTTACTTTTTTGGCAAGACAAATACGTTTTTGCATGCAAAAATCTATTGTTGTATTTAATTATCTCTGCAGATATAAAACATCAATATAATTTTAATTAAGAAGTTTTTCATGTCTCTGGGAGGTAATCTGTTTATGTGACTTTGGAACTTTTAGGTTACGAAGTCTCCTGCAGGAAATGTTTTAAAGTTTTATTCCTCCTTCTTTCTTTTTCTATTTAGTGAAGCAGGACACAATATTCTTTTGATGATATACATTGATTGTGCTTAGCTATGAAAAAAATATTTATATAAAATATTCATATTAATCATAACTATGCATGTCCATAACAGTGCTATCTGTAAGAACATTTTTGTTTTTAAAATAAAATAATAAATTCCAATTAAAAATTCAATGTAAGATTTATTATAATTTACCTAAACTCTGTATTGCTCTTTCTCTCTAATGTGTATGCACATCTCTGAGTATTTTAGGCATTACCTGGAATTATGGAACATAGTAATATTAACTGGAAAATAACTCAGAATCATGATTTTGTCATTTTAAGATAGTATTATTAAAAAACTCTGCTTTCTCTTGCTTTTTCGATGGTCCAACAGATATTGGTAATTTGATCTCTTGTTCCTCTGCCTTTTCTAAATCCAACTTGAACATCTGGAAGTTCATGGTTCATGTACTGTTGAAGCCTGGCTTGGAGAATTTGAGCATCACTTTGCTAGTGTGATGTGAATGCAATTGTGTGGTAGTCTGAATATTCTTTGGCATTGCCTTTCATTAGGACTGGAATGAAAACTGATCTTTTCCAGTCCTGTGGCCACTGTTGAGTTTCCCAAATTTGCTGGCATACTGAGTGCAGCACTTTAACAGCATCACGTTTTAGGATTTGAAATAGCTCAACTGAAATTCCATAACCTCCACTAGCTTTGTTCACAATGATGCTTCTAAGGCTCAATTCATCATCAAAAAAGCAAGAGAGTTCCAGGAAAAAAAATCTGATTCTGCTTTATTGACTATGCCCAAGCCTTTGACTGTGTGGATCACAACAAACTGTGGAAAATCCTTAAAACTATGGGAATACTAGACCATCTTACCTGCCTCCTGAGAAATCTGTATGCAGGCCAAAAAGCAACAGTTAGAACTGGACATGGAACAACAGACTGGTTCCAAATTGGAAAAGGAGTATGTCAAGCCTGTGTATTGTCACCCTGCTTATTTAACTTATATGCAGAGTACATTATGTGAAATGCTGGGCTGAGTGAAGCACAAGCTGGAATCAAGATTGCCGGGAGAAATATCAATAACCTCAGATATGCAGATGACACCACCCTTATAGCAGAAAGCAAAGAAAAACTAAAGAACCTCTTGATGAAAGTGAAAGAGGAGAGTGAAAACGTTGGCTTAAACCTCAACACACAGAAAACTAAGATCATGGCATCCAGTCCCATCAATTCATGGCAAACAGATGGAGAAACAGTGGAAACAGTGGCAGACTTTATTTTCTTGGGCTCCAAAATCACTGCAGATGGTGACTGCAGCCCTATAATTAAAAGATGCTTGCTCCCTGGAAGCTATGACCAACCTAAACAGCATATTGAAAAGCAGAGACATTACTTTGCCAACAAAGGTCCATCTAGTCAAAGCTATGGTTTTTCAAGTAGTCATGTATGGATGTGAGAATTGGACCATAAAGAAAGTTGAGCACCAAAGAATTGATGCTTTTGATCTGTGGTGTTGGAGAAGACTGTTGAGAGTCCCTTGGACTGCAAGGAGATCAAACCAGTCAATCCTAAAGGAAATCAGTCCTGAATATTCATTGGAAGGACTGATGTTGAAGCTGAAACTCCAATACTTTGGCCACCTGTTGTGAAGAACTGACTCACTGGAAAAAATCCTAATGGTGGGAAAGATTGAAGGTAAGAGGGATAGGGGATGACAGAGGGTGAAATTTTTGGATGGCATTACTGACTCGATGGACATGAGTTTGAGCTAGCTCTGGGAGTTGGTGATGGACAGGGAGGGCTGGTGTGCTGCACCCCATGGGGTCACAAAGAATCAGACATGACTGCATGACTGAACTGATAAACTGACCAATACAAAAACTGACCTATCTCCTAACATATTCATAACACCAAGAGAAATAATGTATTAAAATGCTTCAGTTAACTATTAAACACAATTCAACTATAAAGTAAAATGACCAGCTTCAATACTAAACTCAGTATGCTTACTAGAATCTGTAGGTTTAATGCAGAAAACTGGTAGACTCTTGAGTGTGTAGTTGTAATAATGTTAGAGGTTTTAGAAAATAAAACAAGATTTAACCTTTGATTTTCTTTCTAATATAAACTGATAGAGGTAACTTACTGCATTGAGCTAAATATAGGTTATGTTCTCAACTTATCACTCCCTAACAAATGAATTGCTCAGTACTATCACTAAAGATTTTTTCATTAAAAAGTACATTTGTCAATATTTTTGTTAAAATACATATTAACTGCATTTTCAAAGAGAACTGTTTTTAATTTTACTGCTTTTGAGGAGAATATAAGAATCTGTTTTGGTCCTTTAAAATACCCTAGAAAAAAATAAAAGTTTCTAAAATATCAGAGCATGTAAGTTAAACCAATGTCAAGGAAATGATCACTCCAGTAATAAACTAAGTGACAATTTAAGCTCATTTATTTCACAAGACGATCAATATCTTTTTTATAAGCTATCACATCTTTATTACTAACGCTATATCACTTTTAGGAGGTTTCAGCTAAATGCATATTTCTATTTTTTAAAATTTTGTTTGCTTTCCAAAAAGCTACAAATGACCTAATCTTTTTGCCCATTCTGACCTCATCCTTCAAAGTACAAATTAAAACTACTTATCATTCCCCATCAAAAAGAAAAGCTCCTGCTTTTACTTCCCATAAAATATAGAGAATGGAAAACTTACTTGGAAGAACGAATTAGAAAGCTTAAGTCTATGTTGTCTGATTGCCATTTCCTCCTTGATTTTCCAGTGTGTTCTTGATTAAATTTACCAAACATGCTTAAAAAGTCAGTAAGTACAGAAAACAAATGGTTGTCCTACATGCCAGCATTCTTTATTCTGGTCCTAGTCTGGTTCACTAAACCAAACCAACTGTATCACCAACACAACCTTGCCCTGGCCAGGTACCAAGCATTCCCACAACCTCTGTTATGGTGGGAATATAGGTATATGTGTGGGGGCTGGGGTGGGGATGGGACTGGAATAGGAAGCAACATTTGTCTCTCTCTCTCTCTTTTTTTTTTTTTTGCCATACATTAAAATTTATTCCAATTTGGAATGGAAAACTGAAATATTTGTCTTAATTGCTTTTATTATCTGAGTTTTGGAGAGTGTACGAACACATTTTACCATGTGAAAAATTGGTAGGACCACTCCAGGGACTTAAAAAGGCCTGTCCAAGGGAAACCAAAGGTGCATGCGTGCATGTGAATTTGCTTTAGTCGTGTCTGATTCTGTGTGTCCCTGTGAACTGTAGCCCACCAGGCTCCTCTGTTTATGGGGTTCTCCAGGCAGGAATACTGGAGTGGGTTGCCATGCCCTGCTCCAGGGGATCTTCCCAACCTAGGGATCGAACATGCTTCTCTTACATCTCATGTATTGGCAGGCAGGTTATTTACTACTAGTGCCACCTGGGAAGCCTGAAACCGAAGGTAATTTCACGGTAAATCTTCCTTTGTAAACTACAGAATCAAAGCTGTGAGTCAGTTCATACTGAAGTCCCCAGTGCCAGCTTGGTAACAGTGAGAATTTCCTTTCTACTTCTAGCTGGAGTTCAAGACCATGTAAGAATCTGTTTGTAATTAGTTCAGTCTTCTTGTTATTAATATTAGTATACTAATAACATCAGTGCTGTTAATATTATCAGTATAATAATTATACTAAAATAATATAATATGAGCAGT
Organism: Cervus canadensis; assembly: GCF_019320065.1. Taxonomy (NCBI): domain Eukaryota; kingdom Metazoa; phylum Chordata; class Mammalia; order Artiodactyla; family Cervidae; genus Cervus; species Cervus canadensis. The sequence goes on from NC_057416.1 coordinate 19,043,075, forward strand.
AATAATATTAGCATTGTTAGTGTTACTCTCCCTTACAAGCATTGCTTGTAAAGGAATAGTTCTGGAGCATACTGTGCTTCGTTTATGCAAGTGTTGTCACCTAGAACAGCTGTGAATCAGGTTATTCTAGGCATTTTCTTTCACAAGTCTTAAATATCTTGGGTGTAGGAATTCAAAGAGATGTTTGTAAAATCTTCATTCTTAGTACCATATAAGCCACAATTTCATATCTAAAAAAGTCACGTGACAATATGTTTGGATTGGTAAGATCATACATACTGCAGGCTAAATTTCCTTACAATAAGTAAAAGTGAAATGGTTATATGGAAACCATTATAGAATGCAAGAAAAATTTCAGGCTTTGGGAAAGCCTTTGGGAAAGCCTTTGGGAAACATTAATTCAAATTCTATTTTGAATTTAAAACTTTCTGTATTCTAGCTACTTGGCCTTATCACCTTTGGCAAAATGAAGAAAATAATGCCAACTTGCAGCTTTATTGGGAGGGTGAAAAAGGTAATGCATGTAAAGTCCCTATATTACTGCCACAGAATAGATGGAAAATAAAAATAACTTCTCTTTTTCTTTATACTAGCAGATAAAACTATTAAACATTATTTTTCTTAATTAGAAATAATGTAAGTGTATGGTGCATGAATATTTTAATTCATTCAGCATTTAATGATTTCTTATTCTTTAAGTTGAAAATAGCAATCATGTAAAACACTATGCTATTTTAAAGTAAAGCAAGCAAAATGGCAGATATAAAAAGAGAAACATTCTTCTGATGTAGTATGAATTAAGTTGTTATCCAGGCAGCCTTGAGTTTGGATTCTGAAAACAACATTTTTGAAAAATTCAAAGTTCATCCTTTGAGGAAAAAAATCAATGATATATTGTCAACATAGCTACTTCATTTATCATTCCTATTAGATAGGAAACCATATGGAAGAAGTGGGGTAAACACTACTTCAATAACTCAGATCTTAGAATCAATATGGTGATGGAAATGACACCTATGAGAGTTAATGAAACACTAGGACACCTTTATTGTGGAAATGCTCTAGAAAAGAAATGGAATTGAATATCTCACTTGTGCCATCAAAATGTAATTTTCAGACTAGTCAGCAAATCTTATAACTGAATTTTGTTCTCATATTTGGGGCAGGAGAGCACTAATCAGAACACAAAATTCTTGGAAACAGTTTCGCACTGTCCGAATCAGCATATAGACCATTGTCCTGAAAATAGGAGGTCCTATCCAAATAATCTCAGTTGAATATATAGGCACACTCTTTAATCTCAACAATTAATACTGATGTAATAGGGTTGATACAGTGCTAAGTTTCCTAAGACATATCCTCAAGATAGCATCTAGCATATAGTATTCCCCCCAAAGTATTGACAGAAGCATTTATTGATATTTTGCAAACTTTCTTATTTGTCTTTGTATAGATCAGAAAGAATGACAAGTCCACTTAGGATATTAATTGGAGTCACTGCAGAATTTAAAAGTTCATTGTTTTATTTTAACCAAAAAAATATTTTCTGTTTAAAGATTATCCATTTCTTAGATGCCTTAACTTTTCCTTTATTTCAGTCATCAACACTTGGAATTGACTTTTTAATTCACATTTTTTCACAAATGTTAAAGCATATGGAACAAACAGTAAATGCATAGCCAAACTGTGATACAAATAGTAGGTGATTTGGGGGTTAACTTTGTAGCCAGAGGCCAATATAGTACATGAGATTTAAACATGAACTTTATCCCGGTCCTCAAGGAGACAGAATCATAAATAACATATGTAGACTTGCTTTTGGTTTAATGACAATGTGTTAATTAAATTCAGTAAACTAATGATCAGCACATTTGCAAATTTAGAATCAAAGCATTAATCAGTACTTGTCTAAATTCCCCAAGAAACCAGTAAACTACAAGTAGCTATTTTGTTTCACATGTACAGTTTACTATTCTGTAATTATTTTTTCTTCAAATTGTTGAAGGGAAATATGCTATGCCCAGTTTTAAATAGATGTCTTTACAGAAAACACGGAGATATGATTTAACTCACATACCCCACCAGTGTGTTTACTTCCTTCACATCAAACATGACTCTGAGATGGTTATGACCTTTAAAGGTAAGTCTTTCTGCCAAGTCCCTGTTGTCTCACTTCACTGTCTTTTTGATTACTGGGTATATTGGAAATGTTCCTACTGTCACACTGCTTGCCTCAGTTTTATCCATTGCTTTCTTCTGATTTCACCATACCCTGCTCTTAATAACTGGTTTATTTTCGTCTTAGAGTTGATTTTTCTTTCTTTAACATTTGTATGTTTATTCCTCTTCCATAGCCTCTATCCATCCACACTAGTAAATCCTGGGGTTTCCTGGGTCTTCTTCCCATTGTTTTTAATAATATTTATTACAAAATAGTCTACAATTGAATAGAAAGTAGATTTTCCACTCCCTTTATATTCTTAATGATATCATGCATGATACCAATTAAAGTAATCTAGGTATGATTTGCAGTTGGCCTTGCTGCTGGAAAATTAAAATTATAAAAATACTGATAATTCAATATATAGCTGTGAAGAGTTCTATAGCTGTTTCTATGGCATAGTTTTTTTTTTTTTACAGATTATGAAAATTATAGGGTATCTCTACGGGGTACAATTAACTTCTTTCCATCTCTTCTTTACCATGGCAACATGTTCTCTTTTCCAACTTGAAATGTATCAAAGGCCACCTGGGTTATTTTCATATTCTCTGCCAGCTGGCACAACAGGAACATAGGTTCATATTTACACAGGGGAATTGGGGGCAAGGGGTGACAGGCATTGCTTTTCCCCAGAGATGAGTTGTTGCTGCAGCTCCTCATGATTGTTAAAATTACTTCAGCTGGGTGAAGTCTGACAGTCTTCTTTTTTTTTTTTTTTTTTTTTTATTTTTTTTTTTTTATTTCACTAGAAATCGCTTTATTGATGAAATCACCAGGAATTTTCAACACAAGATTTAACATCTTAATGTCCACCAAGGCCTGGGCTCTGGGGTTTGGTCTGCCTCTCCCAGTCCTTAAAGGGGTTTAGAGAGAGACGTCATTAACAGAGACCAAGTAAGGTGGTTGGAGGTCCTCCTTTCCCAGTCATTGGACAAGCTGCTCAATTCTTGTCCAGAGTAGGAAAGAGCCAGTGTTTCAGAGTAATCTAAGAATTTGACATTGCATTTAAATCTCTCATAACAATTTCAATTTATCAACAATATTGGTCCAAACTTATTTCTGATCTAAGTGTTTTTCATTTTGGATTTTTGGTGTAATTTTAATAAATAATCTCAATCCCTGTGCAGAAATCAACTAACCCCGTGCCAAGAAATATATCTCAAACCTGAGTAATCTCCTCTTGCTCTTGGAAAGAGGAAACAAGGGGTTTTCCGCTTTTTCCACTCAAGAGATGACCAAATATACACCCCCGACCCCCCGAAGTCCAAAATGTTACTTCTGGCCTTGGAATGTGCAGCTTTTGATGGGCTGATTCAAATTACCTAGGAAGAGCAGCTGGAACTACTATGCAGGCAGCCTTCTTTGGAAATTTCTTCCTAAAATTAACTCTAGCGAATGGTCCATGCTTGTGTATAAAGGCTGTACAGTCCAAACAACTTCTGTTGTTCCATCTCACAAGCTAGGCTCAGAGGAGGCACTGGAGTTCTCAGGAGCAAGAGGAGTAGCAGTGGCCCCACGAGGCAGGACCTCAATAACGCGAGGCTTGTCAATGATCCGGGCTGTCCGGTTTCCCTTTTCCACAATACCGACGATCCACGCTTGATGGCCCTCTCCATATTTTGAAGATTTGATTTCTGAACAAAAGCGAGCTGCCTGTTCTCTTGGCAGACAAATCAGTAGCCCCCCAGAAGTTTCTGCTGAGGTTCCTTGCAGGAGACCGAAGCGCCCACTGGCCTTGCTGATGGCAGCCATCTTGGCAATGATGGGCAGGTTATGAATGACAAAGGAGACCTCATTTCTTTGTTGTTTTGCAAGGTTCTGAGAGTGACCCAGAATGCCAAAGCCGGTGATATCTGTGGCTGCGTGGGCATTAAACGTGTGCATCAGTCCGGCAGCAATTCTATTGAGTGTAGCCATGTTGAACATGGCTTCCTGATAACCCAGCTCTACCTCTTCTCTGGAGACCACCATCTTTATCTTATTCCATCGTTCAGGATTATCCAGCCATTGGTGGGCATTGACGGCAACCTGGGTTCCTAAGGGTTTGGTTAACACGAGCACATCCCCAACAACGGCGCTGTCAGGCAGGATGAATTCATTTGGTTGACATACCACAGTGGCAACTCCACCGATGATAATCCAAGGGTTTACCACTGTTTGCCCACCAGTCACTGCAGTCCCTCCTTCCTCGGCAGCATCCCGAAAACCTTTAATCATGAGTGGCGTTATCTTTTCTCGCTCCTCCTCAGGCATACTCTGGCTGACGCTGAGTAGCATCAACATGTTGTCACACTCAGTAACGCCCATGGCGTAGAGGTCACTCAGCACGTTGGCGCACGCGATGCGCCCCATCATGTAGGGATCTTCCACCAGGGGGTAAAAGAAGTCGGTGGTCTGCACCAGGGACAGGCCCCCGTGTCTCAGAGGTATGACGCAGGAGTCCATCCCAATGCCCAGGGTGGGGAAAGGAGGGCTGGGTTCCGACCTCATCGGCAGACCGGCTTCCTGGGCCGTCTCTTCAAGGCCTCCGACCAGGCCCCGGCCCGGCGCGGGCAGCACCTCCGGTCGCGTCAGTCCCGCCAGGAGTTTGAGCAGCGTCTCCTGGGGGACCTTGCAGCCTCAGCCCTTCATGCCAGAGAAGCCGGTGAGACGCCAGCTCGGGCTGAGACCCAACGCCTGGGGCTCGAAGGGCCGGTAGTTCGAGAAGCCCCGGCCTAGAGGCGAGCACACCGGGCCCGAGGAGCCTTCCCCGGCCGCCACTGCCGCCATAGCCTCTCCGCCCGCGCCAGTCGCCGCGACTTCCGCCATTACGCCTGCCCGGCAAGGAGGGGGAAAAGAGGATGGAGGAGGAGAGGTCCCTTTTACTTTCCACTCCAGTTAGTAAGGCGTAACGACGTTACCGCAGAGATTCTCTGGCACGACTCGCGCAGCCCAACTGCCGCCACACCACGCGCTCCAGGACGTCCTCTGACAGTCTTCTGATACATGCATAATTTGAATTTCATCAGTATTTACCAGCCAGTGAGTATAAATGATATAATATTAACAACAACATTCTCATTTTACTGACTTAACACCTTTACGAAGTGAAAACTTGACTATTCAACCCATAGTCTTCAAAAGATTCTGAGCATCTCCAAGGTGTACCCCAGGGACATGCATGTGACCCAACTGAAATATTCTTGGAAAATATGTGAGAATGCAGTATTAACTTATAGATTAATACAAAGTATTTCTGAAAAGACATATTAATTTTAATAAGAAAATAGAATGTTTTAGATTAAAATAATTTGTAGAATTAAATTTTAAAAAGTGCCTAGAAATTTGGAAAAATAAAAATGGTGCTATATACCTAATATCTTGGGGGAATAATACTAAAATACCCAAAAGTATTTTCTTTGAAATTAGATAGTCTCATTAGTCACTGATTCAACAAACTCAAGGTTTCTTATAGCATTTCTTGGAGGATGAAATTACTTATAGTTACTTGTGGGCTTCCCTCGTGGCCCAGCGGTAAAGAATCCACCTGCCAATGCAGGAGATAAGGGTTTGATTCCTGGGTGGAGAAAATCCCCTGGAGAAGGAAATAGCAATCCACTGCGGGATTCTTGCCCGGAGAATTCCCATGGACAGAGAAGCCTGCCAGGGCTGCAGTCCGTGCAGACACAAAAGTGTAGGACATGACTTAGCTACTAGACAATCAGCATCACCATATTTGCTTTTGTTTTCTTATTTGCTAATTGATGTGTGTGTGTGTGTGTGTGTGAGAGAGAGAGAGAGACAGAGACAGAGACAGAGAATGTTTTGTTTCAAAGTTTCAAATTCATTTTTTTTTTTTTTTCTGTTTTCATTTAACTGGCTCTCATGCTGCTGGTAACTCTTTGGCGCCTAAAAAAATGAACTCACCTTTCTGCACTATGCAGAGAGAGGTCTAAACAGGCACTGTCTTGGTTTCCTGTGAAAAATTAAAGGGAAACTTTCATCATATCGCGAGCCCCTGAGTCCTGCAAATAGAGGAGGAAAGTGTCCTTAAATGACTGGCAGCAGCGCTTTGCTTCGGCGGCACTGACCTTGACTTCTGAATGGAACGGTGACGGCATTTGATCATGACTGAGGAGAACCTTAAGAAACTCTTGCTGGCAGCTTGTGCCATGGTTACCACCGAAGACCCGACGTCGGGGTCATACCTTTCAGAAATACTGGTCAGTGAGCTGCCCTGAAGTTTGCTGCTGCTGACGACGGCGCTGCTCCTGTTGCCGGCCACTTCACTTCCAGAACCTTCAGTCACCAGAGCCAGGTAGCTTTCCGCTAGTGGAGACTTCCAGTGACTACTGATCCCAGCGCAGACCGGCGGCCTCACACAGAGGCATCTTATCACTGCTCTGGGTAAGACAGACACTCTGTGCTCTGTGGTCCCCGCCACCCCGCGTGACACAAAGGGAGCGCGCCCCGAGGGTCTGATGCCCTGACGCTGGGCTGGGAGGTTCTGCGCAAGCGCTCTGGCACGGTCTCGGATGACCACCTCCGAGGTCAGCCTGAGCTCTGCTTCCAGAAAGATCCTGAAGACACCGAAAAGGAAGAGCAGACCGCTGCTGAAAGGCCGCGCCCAAGGCGGGATTTAGGGTGGATGGAGCGCTCCAGCTTTCAAGTTGACTGTTCCCCAACCTGAGATTGCAGACAGGCCGGGAGGCACGCTGGTCCCCTCTGCGTCTGTCTGCTGCTCCCACGGCTCCGCGGGGCAGGAACTTCCGTGGAGCAGTCCGTAGCTGTTCCTCTGTAGACTCTTTAAAAGAAAATGGAAATAAGGTTGATGGAAAATAAGCAGTCTGTTTGTTTATTTTTGTAAAAAAAAAAAAGCTCAAACTATATAGCCCCTCTAGTATTTATTAGTAGTCTAAATAATTTGCTACAGAAAGCTCTCTTTCCCAAACTCCCTGTTTATTAGGCTACTCACCAATGATTGCTGTTTGGTTGTTAAGTCCTCCAGATGAGAAAGATGTATGACTCATTTTGGGTTTAGAATTTTAGAGCATTTATAAATACTTCACATAGTTGTGTGTATTTCGCTTGCTTTGCCCGGAAGTAGATTTTGGCTTCTCTGTCTCCCTTTCCAGAATGAAAACTGCTCTCTGTCTTCCTCTCGTCCTTGAACCTAGATGAACTCCAAGTACAAAGTGCCTGGTTCATTATGTAAGTTCTGGTCGACTGAATTGCTATTTTGATATTAGAAAATTGCTTTTGAAAATACACCTTGTTTTGAAACAAAGCTGTGAGTTTATTATTTGGGTTTCAGAGTATTGAAAAATAATAACTACTGCCAGAAAAAAGATTCCTTAAGGAATATAGATTAAGGCAGTGCTTTCTACTTATATGAGGAGGCATAGGAAGCATTTTCAGGGTTTAAGACAGAGGCTGTTTGATGAACCCTGTAAATAATCTTACTCAGTTAAGCAAACCTGGGAACCACCATAGTATCCTTTGCTCATCTATAAAATTAAAGGACTGAATTAGGTGAATTTTCTGCTCTAAAAAATTCTGTGCTTATGGGACCAACTGCTCAATAATCTAAGCCTGGAATCACGTATCTCTGTCACAGCTCAAGTTTTTAATTTAGATCTATGACTTTGGGCCCAGTGTTTACATTTTGGGTCATGTTAAATTCTCTCATGAAAAGGTCAGAGGGCTTAAATAGATTATTTGTCTGTGAAATTCTATAACACTTATACTATCAGTACTTGAATCACAGTAATATTTGTGGTTATGAAAGTGAATTAGTTGCATTGTCTTATGGTGTTTCAGTTCTTGTGTGGAGAAGTTAGGGAAGCATTTCTGCAATGTACAGGATTCTAATCCAGTGGATGTTACTATTTGTGAGAGGGTGGTCTGAGATCTGTTATAATTCACAAGCTCTATTGGAAACCAAAGATCAGTGTTGGGTATTGAACTGGAATTCTTGTTTCTCCTGTTGCAGATATTCTGATTTTCTCATTTTGAAACCATTAATAAGAGCACATTTATTGATTTTTGTCATCTAAATTGCAGGAATCAAGACTCAAGAAGTTTTTCTCTGAAAGCCAGGAATTTAATCCAGTGTAAAACCTAATTGGTGGACTATTTAGAAAAGAAGGTGATAGACACTGGGTATCATTTATTATAAGCCATAGATCATTCATTTAGTCTTGATTAAGTTATAGTAGCACCTAAACTCATAAATTATTATTAGAGAACTTTTGAGATTATGAGAAGCTGAGTCACAAATGCTTTGGAAATGCAAAGGTCTAGGTTATCTTTGTTTGAACACAAAAAAGAAGGTCAGGAGGTATTTACTTCCCAGTTACAGCAAACTCTTTCCCTTTAGTATTAAAAAAAAATATATATGTCCTTTACATCTTTTCTTTCTAAAGCTGAGTTTCTGGTTGAGTTTTTGTTCACCAAAATGGACATGGGAGCTTTGTCTAATATTCAAGAGTTTGTTTAGTAATGACTGTGGAATTATAAACTAAAGGATGTAAAGTTTACCATTAAAAACAATATTTTGGAATTATTCTTATAGAAAATTGCTTACATACTTTTTAATATTATGCCTGCTGTTATGATTGTTTAATCAGTCACATAAATTTGAGATAAGTAAATAAATAAATATTTAAAGATAAATAAATAACCAATAATTATTGTTTTGCTATCCTAGCTCTAATAATCTAGTGTAGACCTGTGCAGAGTCCTTAAAATCAGAAACATAAAGGCTCTCTGTTAAGAAAAAAATCATAGACGAAAGTATCTCTAGATTAAATTTAAAGTACAATGCAGAATTTTGATTATCTGTAACAATTATAAGAACAGATTTTTGCATCAGAACAGAAAGTACAATGAATGTGGAAACTAAAATTTGAGAGAAAAAGTTAAAAATTTAAAAAGAAGAAAAATTTTTATTCTAAATACAGAGTCAAGGCATTTTTGTATTGGTTACTTTCTTTATAGGGCTTCTCTGGTGGTTCAGACAGTAAAGAATCTGCCTATAGTACAGGAGACCCAGGTTCGATCCCTGGGTGGGGAAGATCCCCTGGAGAAAAAAATGACAGCCCACTCCAGTATTCTTGCCTGGAGAATTCTATGAACATAGGAGTCTGACGGGCTACAGTCCATGGGGGTCACTAAGAGTTGGATGTGACTAACACTTTCACACTTTACATTCTTTATATTGTTTTTTTGTCAGGGTTGGAATCATAGTATTTACTTGTGTTTTTTTAAAAATATTTCAAAATTTATTGGAATTAGACACTCCTATTATTTCTTCTCATTTTACCGGTGTGCAACAGTATTTTCATACATTGCAGCATTATAAGTAATTGTTTATTTATTAATGACTGTCTATAGCATAATGACAGGACACTAGGATAATCAATACAGTGATCAAAATACTGAAATTCAGATTTATATGGGTCATGATTGTTTGATCAATCACTTAAGTTTACAAGTAGCATATTTGTAATGCTTTCCTTAGGTCAATATATTCTTGAGATTGCACAAAATCTTGTATGGTATCTGTAAAGAACAGAGGAGCTTTATGATAAAAAAAAATTGTAAACATGGAAAATCGGAGCTGTGACTTGCTCTCATGGCCCTTCCTGGCTCCAGCCCTCTTTCCTCAGAGGCTCCTCCAGGCTGTCCCCCTCACCTTCAGATTTACACTCCCTTTTAGTCTTCTTGCTCTTCCTTTTAAACCCCTTTGTCTCACCTGTGTTCTTTTTGCCCTTTTAACTCCCTTAGATTGCCATTGAGTTTTGGATCCTCTGCCTGGCTTTGATTTCTGCCTAGGATGGTGCTCCTGAGATCAGTCCTTTGGTCTCTGCACAGATGCTCTGTGACTATCAGGTGACCACTGAATCTGCCCCAGGTCCCCTGGACACTGCACCTCTGTTAGTGGCATCTACTTTTCTGGGAGGGAGCACCTAGCATTACTGAGATTTAGGCTTCCTGTCAGTGATAAACTTGACCTGAATAAAGTTCAATGTGAAAGCACATAGAGATCAAGTGTGAATAATACATTAATGGTGAATTTTGTGCATTTTTAAATTCTTAAATAGATGTAATAGGAAAAAAAGATGAAGTTGGGTTTTGGTTTTTTTTTTTTTTTTAGTGATACAGTAAGCCGTTCTTGCTATATGTTGTTGTTGTTCAGTTGCTCAGCCATGTCCGACTCTTTGCGCCTCCATGGACTGTAGCACACCAGGCTTCCCTGTCCTTCACCATCTTCCAGAGTTTGCTTGAACTCATGTCCATTGAGTTGGTGATGCCGTTCAACCATCTTGTCCTCTGTCATCCCCTTTTCCTCCTGCCTTCAATCTTTCTCAGCGTTAGGGTCTTTTCCAATGAGTCGACTCTTTGCATCAGGTGGCCAAAGGATTGAAGCTTCAGCTACGGCATCAGTCCTTCCAATGGATGTGCAGGGTTGATTTCCTTCAGGTTTGACTGATTTGTCTTCTTGCTGTCTAAGGGACTCTCAAGAGTGTTTTCCAGCACCACAGTTTGAAGGCATCAGTTCTTTGGCACTCAGCCTTTTTCATTGTCCAGCTCTCACATCTGCACATAAATACTGGGAAAACCACAGCTTTGACTATATATGGACCTTTGTTCTTGCTATACTTGTTTTATTATCTCCATTTCACAATCAGCTGAAACAATCAAGGTTAAATCAAAGGAACAGAACCTTACAAGTGACATAATTTAGATAATAGAAGATTTATTTTAAGAATTTGACCATATGCATTTATAGGAACTGGTTAAAGCAGTCTTCATCAAGCTTTGTTTTGTGTCTGGGGTCAGAGTCTAAATCCAGCAAGGCTGGCAGTCAGTAAGGGAAGGTGATGTTAGGTTGGGCAGAGGATGGAATAGGTGGAGCCCATGAGGATGAACTGAAACTTCCTCTTTCTCTCTGTCTCCAGGACTTCAACTTTGCTGACGAGATCTCTTCCAGAACATGGTGTCCTTTAGCACAGTACTAACCAAGTGTTTGGCCCAACAAGGATCCTTCAGGAGCCTCAGAAGCTGCAGGCAGACTTGTGTCCCACACCACCCTGATGAGCCAGCAGGTAAGGGATGGCAACTGTGTGTGTAAACTGTATCCCTGCTGGGTATTCCAAACTGATCTTTCAAGCGTAAAATGCTTGCAGCTGTTGCTGCAAGCCTACCAGCTCTTGCACAAATGATCTTTGTGACTGCAATAACTCACAACTGTACAAGGAGGTGCTGGGAAACAGAACTTCAGGATAGCTAAGATCCACTCGACTGCATGCACAGTTTGCTGTATACACTTACATGGCCACAAACTGGCTGTAAAAGTTTTTGTTGTGCTCCCTAATTTGGTATTATACAACTTTGATTTTTACATTGTTGCTTTTTTCTTCAGTGTAAAATTATACCTCATTATCCCATTTTGATTTTAACTTGCATTTCTATAATTAGTGATAGGTTGAACATATCTTTTTATGTGTACTGACCATTTGTGTTTCTTTTTCTGTGAAAATGCCTATGGATGTCTCTTGCCTCATCTTTCTCATCTTCTGTTCATTGATTCAGTGGAGAGCTTCCTATTTTCTTACTGTTAACTGTTTGCTGGTATTTAATTTGCTATCATTGGCTAATTTGTGATTTTTGTTTTCACAAATGGCAACCCACTCCAGTACTCTTGCCAGGAAAATCCCATGGACAGATAGAGGAGCCTGGTGGGCTACAGTCCTTGGGGTCGAAAAGAGTCTGACACGATTGAGCTATTTCACTTTCACTTTTCTTTCACTTCTAGTGAACACGTTCCTTTTAAAAATTTCACAGTGGTGAATTTTTAAGTATCTTAATATAATTATATTTTATATGCTTATGAAATTCTTCCCTATGCTAAGATCATGAAAGCATTCCAAAATTTTCACATATTCATGTTATACTTTCCCATTCTAAAGTGTGCTTTGAGATTGGGTTCTAAGTACCGTCATCATTGTTTGTCCCATGTAGAAAACCAGTTGTCTCAACATTCATTACTGAAATATTCTTCCTTTTTATAATCTATAATATGATTTACATCAAGTTTCTTGATTTACATCGAGGTTCTATTCAACTACCATAGTCATACAGTAAACCTTCATAACAGTTCTTTTTTTTTTTTTTTCATAACAGTTCTTAATGGAGTATGTTGGTAATTATTGACCGTGTGTGCATGCATATTAAGTCACTTCAGGCGTGTCTGATTCTTTGTGACTCTATGGACCATAGCCCAACAGGCTTCCCTGTCCGTGGAATTCTCCAGGCAAGAATACTGGAGTGGATTGCCATGCCCTCCTCCAGGGTTATTCCCAACCCAGGGATCAAACCTGCGTATACTGCGACTCCTGCATTGCAGGCAGATTCTTTATCACTCAGCCACTAGGGAAGACCAATTATTGAACATAGGGTCTTCCAAATAAATGTTCAAATTATAATAACAAATAACAAATAATTGTATTAGAATTTTTATTGGAATTGCATTAAATGTGTAAGTCAATTTGGGTTGAACTAATATCTTACAGTGTTTTATCTTCACATGTAGAATATCTGTTCAGTTATCATAATGAGTTCTAATATTATATAAAATTTTATTATTTGTAGGCAGGAAACTCTTTTCTAATTTTCTTAGGATTGTTTTTAGGTAGCAAATAGACTATTTTTTGTTAAAGAATAGCATCTAATAATGAAAAATCTTTAATCTCTAGTAATGAAAAAATCTAATCTTTATTTTCAATTATTCTATTTTTAATTTCTTTTTCTGGCCTTATTATAGCATTTATGGTCTTTGGTAAAATCTTATTTTTTTTATTGTGATAAAAACTCTTAACAAGATTTATCGTTTTAGCTTTTTTCAGTTCAGTTCAGTGGCTCAGTCATCTCCGACTCTTTGCGACCCCATGAATCACAGCACGCCAGGCCCCTCTGTCCATCACCAAATCCCAGAGTTTACTCAAACTCATGCCCATCAAGTTGGTGACGCCATCCAGCCATCTCATCCTCTGTCGTCCCCTTCTCCTCCTGCTCCCAATCCTTCCCAGCGTCAGGGTCTTTTCCAATAAGTCAACTCTTTGCATGAGGTGGCCAAAGTACTGGAGTTTCAGCTTCAGCATCAGTCCTTCCAATGAACACCCAGGACTGATATCCTTTAGGATGGACTGGTTGGATCTCCTTGCAGTCCAAGGGACTCTCAAGAGTCTTCTCCAACATGACAGTTCAAAAGCATCAATTTTTCTGTGCTCAGCTTTCTTTGTAGTCCAACTCTCACATCCGTACATGACCACTGGAAAAACCATAGCCTTGACCAGACAAACCTTTGTTGGCAAAGTAATGTCTCTGCTTTTTAATATGCTATCTAGGTTGGTCATAACTTTCCTTCCAAGGAGTAAGTGTCTTTTAATTTCATGGCTGCAGTCACCATCTGCAGTGATTTTGGAGCCCAGAAAAATAAAGTCACCCACTGTTTCCACTGTCTCCCCATCTATTTCCCATGAAGTGATGGGACCAGATGCCATGATCTTAGTTTTCTGAATATTAAGCTTTAAGCCAACTTTTTCACTCTCCTCTTTCACTTTCATCAAGAGGCTTTTTAGTTCCTCTTCACTTTTCTGCCATAAGGGTGGTGTCATCTGCATATCTGAGGTTATTGATATTTCTCCCGGCAATCTTGATTCCAGCTTGTGCTTCTTCCAGCCCAGCGTTTCTCATGATGTACTCTGCATGTAAGTTAAATAAGCAGGGTGACAATATAGAGCCTTGACGTACTCCTTTTCCTATCTGGAACCAGTCTGTCGTTCCATGTCCAGTTCTAACTGTTGCTTCCTGACCTGCATACAGCTTTCTCAAGAGGCAGGTCAGGTGGTCAGGTATTCCCATCTCTTTCAGAATTTTCCACAGCTTATTGTGATCCACACAGTCGAAGGCTTTGGCATAATCAATAAAGCAGGAATAGATGTTTTTCTGGAACTCTCTTGCTTTTTTGATGATCCAGCGGATATTTGCAATTTGATCTCTGGTTCCTCTGCCTTTTCTAAAACCAGCTTGAACATCTGGACGTTCACGGTTCATGTATTGCTGAAGCCTTGCTTGGAGAATTTTGAGCATTACTTTACTAGCCTGTGAGATGAGTGCAATTGTGCGGTAGTTTGAGCATTCTTTGGCATTGCCTTTCTTTGGGATTGGAATGAAAATTGACCTTTTCCAGTCCTGGGCCACTGCTGAGTTTTCCAAATTTGCTGGCATATTGAGTGCAGCACTTTCACAGCATCATGTTTCAGGATTTGAAATAGCTCAACTGGAATTCCATCACATCCACTAACTTTGTTCATAGTGATGCTTTCTAAGGCCCACTTTCACATTCCAGGATGTCTGGCTCTAGGTCAATGATCACACCGTTGTGATTATCTGGGTTGTGAAGATCTTTTTTGTACAGTTCTGTGTATTCTTGCCACCTCTTCTTAGTATCTTCTGCTTCTGTTAGGTCCATACCATTTCTGTCCTTTATTGAGCCCATTTTTGCATGAAATGTTCCCTTGGTATCTCTAATGTTCTTGAAGAGATCTCTAGTCTTTCCCATTCTGTTATTTTCCTTTATTTCTTTGCATAGATCGCCGAGGAAGGCTTTCTTATCTCTCCTTGCTATTCTTTGGAACTCTGCATTCAAATGGGAATATCTTTCCTTTTCTCCTTTGCTTTTAGCTTCTCTTCTTTTCACAGCTATTTGTAAGGCCTCCTCAATCATTTTGCCTTTTTGCATTTCTTTTCCATGGAGATGGTCTTGATCCCTGTCTCCTGTACAATGTCACGAACCTCTGTCCATAGTTCATCAGGCTCTCTGTCTATCAGATTTAGTCCCTTACATCTGTTTCTCACTTCCACTATACTCATAAGGGATTTGATTTAGGTCATACCTGAATGGTCTAGTGGTTTTCCCTACTTTCTTCAATGTAAGTCTGAATCTAGCAATAAGGAGTTCATGATCTGAGCTACAGTTAGCTCCCGGTTTTGTTCTTGCTGACTGTATAGAGCTTCTCCATCTTTGGCTGCAAAGAATATAATCAATCTGATTTCAGTGTTGACGATCTTGTGATGTCGATGTGTTTAAGTGTATAATATTGTTAAGCATACGTACATTGCTGTGCAACTGATTTCTATAAATTTTTCATCTTAAAAAACTGAAACTGTATCTTTTGAAAAACAACTTTCGTTTTTCCCTTTCCCCCACAGTTCCTGCAAATACCATTCTACCTTCTATTTCTAAGGCTTTGACCATTTCAGATACCTCAATATAAGTGGACTGTTGCAGCATTTGTTTTATCGTGGTTGGCTTATTTAACAGCATAATGTCCTCAAGTTTCATCTATATAGCATATGACAGGATCTCCTTTTCCTAGGATGAATAATACTTTATTATTTTTGTTTATTATTATTTGTGTTATTATTATCTACATGTATTTATCCATTCATCTATCAGTGGACCCTTGGGTTGCTTCCTCCTTTTGACTATTGTGAATAAGGCTGCAGTGAATCTATGCATGCAAATATCTTTTGAGATCCTATTTTCAATTCTTGTAGATATATACCAAAAATGAAATTGCTGAATCATGTAGTAATTCTGTGTTTAATTTTTTGAGGATTCTCCTTACTGCTTTGTATAGCAGTTGCATCATTTTATATTTTCTCAACTATAGTTCAAATCCTTTACTGCTTTACCAATGCTTGTTATTTTCTGTTTTTTTTTTTTTTTTTGACAGTAGGCATCCTAAAAGGTATGAGGTGATATCTGATTGTTGTTTTGATTTACATTTCTCTGGTGATTAGTAACACTGAGCATCTTTTCATATGCTTGATGACCATTTATATCTCTTCTTTGAAGTAACATGTGTTCAAGTTCTTTGCCTATTTTTTAATTGGATTATTTGAGTTTCTGGGTTGTTATTGTTCAGTAATAGGAGTTTTTGTTTTTTTTTAAAAAACACGTTCTATATATAAAACCCCTTATCAGATATATGGTTTGCAAATATTTTCTCCCATTCCATAGGTTGCTTTTTCTGCCTTGTTGATTATTTTCTATAATACGTACAGTTTTTCCAGCTTTCTAGGTGATGCTAGTGGTAAAGAATCTGCCTGCCAATGCAGGAGAAATAAGGGATGTGGGTTTGATCCCTGGGTCAGGAAGATCTCCTGGAGGAGGGCATGGCAACCCACTCTGGTATTCTTGCCTGGAGAATCCCATGGACAGAGAAACCTGGCAGGTTACAGTTCATGAGGTCGCAAAGAGATGGACATGACTAAAGCGACTTAGCATGCTCACACAGTTTTTAAGTTTGATGTAGTCCCATTTACCTATTTTACTTTTGTTGCCTATGCTTTTAGTTTATACAAGATATCATTGCCATCCAATGTCACACAGATTTCCCTCTATAATTTCTTCTAGGAATTCATTGTTTCAGGTCTCATGTTTAGATCTTTAATTCATTTTGAGTTAATTTTTGTGTATAGTATAAGAGTCCAAAATAATTTCTTAGCATGTGTATATACAGTTTTCTCAGCACCATCTGTTAAAAAGACTGTCCAATTCTTATTGTGTGAACTTGACTCTCTCAGCAAAGATCATTTGCCAGTTTCTTTCCAGGCTCTCTTTTCTATTCCATTCATATGTATGTCTGTTTTTATGCCAATGCCATACTGTTTTGTTTACTTAGGTGTGAAATATATTTTGAAATCAAGAAGTGTGATGCAACCACTTTTATGTTCTTTCTTAAAATTGTTTTGGCTATTTGGGGTTCTTTTGATTCCTGATGAATTTTAGATTTCTTTTTTTCGATTTCTACAAACAGTATCATTGGGTTTTGTTAGGTATTGCATTGACTCTGTAGATTATTTTGGATAGTATGTGCATTTTAACAACACTAAGTTTTCCAATCCATGAACACAAAATATTTTTCCACTTACTTGTGTCAGTGTTTCAGCATTATTCCGTAGTTTTCAGTGTACAAGTCTCTCATTTCCTTAGTTAAGATGTATTTTCTTCTTTTTGGTGCTACTGTAAAAGAAATTATTTTCTTAATTTCCTTATTAAATTGCTCATTGTTAGTGTGTGGAATTGCTACTGTTTTTTATACACATTGAGTTATATCGTTTTTATTGCTCTTCTCATAATATCAACTCTGACTTCAGGTATTTTATCTAATTTGTTTTTTTCCCCTCATAATTTCTTCTCTTTTCTTTATCACATTTTCCTTCTTTCATTTAAAAGCTTTTTTTTTTTTTTTTAGCTTTTTATGATTTATTTTCAAATGATCAATTTTATCTGTACTACACAGATTTTGATGTTATATTGTCATGTCTGCGTGCTAAGTTGCTTCAGTTGTGTCTGACTCTTTGCAACCCTATGGACTGTAGCCTGCCAGGCTCCTCTGTCCATAGGATTCTCCAGGCAAAAATGGGTTGCCATGCCCTCCTCCAGGGGATCTCCCTGACCCAGGGAATGAGCCCATGTCTCTTACATCTCTGTCTCCTGCACTGGCAGGCAGGTTCTTTACCACTAGCACCACCTGGGAAGTTCTGTCATCATTTAATACAAAATACTTTCTAGTTGCCTTTGAAAATTTTTTCTTTGACCCATGGATTATTTGCATCATTTATGTTCCAAATATTTAAGCATATTCTAGGTATCTTTTGTTAATTTTCAGCTTATTCCTTCTTTGTCATAGACTATACCCTATGTGAACTCAAACAGTTGAAATTTTTTGAGACTTGCTTTATGACTCAGACTATGAAGATGATTCCTGATGCTCTTATACAAATTTCTATTTGTATATAATATCTGCATACAATATCTGCATACTGTTTTTTCCAAATTAATTAAAAATTTATTTATAACTTACCAAAAATTCTCAAAGTTGGATATACTTAAACTAGTAGAAAATCCTTTATAAGTAAAGCAATTTTGTTTGGCTTCTTTTGTATCTTTTTCAACTTAATCACCCCCTAAAAGCTTTGATAAATTCTTTCATCACAGGAAGCCATAATTTTTGTTTTGTACATTATTATTTCATAAAATGTTCCTCATTATTATAAAAGATTTACTAAGAAAACAAATATACAGTAACCCGTATCTCTTTATTTCCTCATGATAGTGATAGAAATTAAGATCCTCATTACAAATTCATATTCAGTGCTACAATTAGCAAAAATATAGTATATTAATTAAAATGCTTTTTTACAAAGGCTCTTGATTGCAACATTTTATTTAGCTATTAAAAATCTATTGTATTTCACCATTTTGGTAACAGTGCCTGCCAAGAAGATAATTAAATGAACAAGATGTAAAATAGAGTTTTGTCTGATTTCTCCATGAGTATTTCACCAAAATAACCTGCAAAAAAATAATGAGGTATTGTTATTTTAAATCCCTTAAGATAAAAATATAAAATAGCATCATTCCTTTAAAATTTAAGACTTACAATCATATAAAAAAAAATCAGTGAGTTACCAAAATGTCCAATATGGTTGAACTCAATCTGGTCCATCATATATTCAGATGATCTGCAGGTTAGTTGTACTAACATATTGCTAAAATTAGATAATTATATCTTCATTTTGAAAATAGGAGAAATAATCTTAAGATGTTGAAGTTGTTTTCCAAAAATTATACTCTATCAAGTAGGAAGTAAGAGGAATAAGTATTTAAGTTAGTGGAAAACCTTCATTTTGTTTGGAATCTGTGCTCTGCCTGAAGGATGAGGAGCTCTGATATCACACAAGTAAGTTTCTTGTTACCAGTTAGGACCTAACTTTCTGTTGGCATAGACTAAATATGTGGAATTACTTTAACAAATAAATTTTTTTTGGAGAATTTTTAAAAATTTATTTATTTTTTATTGAAGGATAATTACTTTACAGAATTTTGGTGTTTTCTGTCAAACCCCAACATGAATTAGCCATAGGCGTGCATATATCCCCTCCCATATGAACCTCCCTCCCGTCTCCCTCCCCACCTCACCCCTCTAGGTTGACACAGAGCCCCTTTTTGAGTTTCCTGAGCCATAGAGCAAATTCCCATTGGCTACCTATTTTACATGTGGTAATGTAAGTTTCCATATTACTCTTTCCATACGTATCACCCTCTCCTCCCCTCTCCCCATGTCCATAAGTCTTTTCCCTATGTCTGTTTCTCCATTGTTGCCCTGTAAATAAACTCTTCAGTACCATTTTTCTAGATTCCATATATGTGTGTTAGAATATGATATTTATCTTTCTCCTTCTGACTCACTTCACTCTGTATAAATGGTTCTAGGTTCATCCACCTCATTAGAACTGACTCAAATGCATTCCTTTTTATGGCTGAGTAATATTCCATTGTGTATATGTGCCATGACTTCTCTACCCATTCATCTGTCAATGGACATAGGTTGCTTCCATGTTCTAGGTATTGTAAATAGTGCTGCGATGAACAATGGGATACATGTGTCTCTTCCAATTTTGGTTTCCTCAGGGTATATGCCTAGGAGTGGGATTTCTGGGTCATATGGTGGTTTTATTCCTAGTTTTTTAAGGAATCTCCATACCATCTTCCATAGTGGCTGTATCAATTTACATTCCCACCAACAGTGCAAGAGTGTTCCCTTTTCTCCACACCCTTTCCAGCATTTATTGTTTGTAGACTTTTTGATGAGGGCCGTTTTGACTGGTGTGAGGTGATATCTCATTGTAGTTTTGATTTGCATTTCTGTAATAATGAGCGATGTTGAGCATCTTTTCATGTGTTTGTATTTTAACAAATAATTTTGAAGTGCTAGCTCCTCTGTGATTAGCAGTGTGCTCAGTGTTGGAAATGCACAGTAACTGAGACAGACAAAAGCCTGTCTGATTTCAGAGGTCTGGAGAAGTAAGCCCCGATTTTGGTGCTTTCAAGGATTGGTTTTATAATCAGGAAGAAAATAACACATCTTCACATTACATTTTCTTTTCAAGAACTTATTAGTAATTTTTGAGTCATTATATAGAATGTGATAGTCTAACTTTATTCTGATATAAAATAACATACTTACTGAAGAAATGCAGGCAAAAGAAAAGAAATATTAGCAAATAATTCATCTAATCTTAACATTCCTGGGCTCACATTTTGTCACCCAAGTTAGCTTAATACTGAACATGTATTTTGCTATCTGCTTTTCCCATTTTCCATTATATTTTAAATAAATATAAAATTATTAAATGCTTCTTGTGGGAAAATTTAAAATATCAACAAGTATAAAGAAGAAAAGAAACATTCACTATAACTTTACCATCTGGAGTCAGAACTTTTAACATTTGATGATTTTTTTCAGTAAAATGCATTTATAATTATAGTATTTGAAATTTTCTGTATATAAAAGTCTTTTTTTTAAAATTTAAGCTTACATCATAATCATTTGGTCACTCATTTTCCTAATTGAGGCTGGTAAAATTTACAAAATTTTGGGAAAGAGATGTTTGCCTATATGTCTTGATCACTAGTTGTGATTTTTTTAAATGGTAGCTTTGTTGAGCTGCAGTATTTTCAAGTGAATGAATCTAAGAGTTTTCGGTGGGTCGAGTACACACTGTCTTACGGATTTTCAGAATGTTCTTAAGATTCCCAAAATCAGTGTCTTGAGAGATTTGTAGTCCTTTGTTCTGTAATTTTGGGTTGTAAAATCTTTTAGAACTGTTGTAATATTTTAGGCAAAATGCTATCTTTTTCTTTAAGTTTTTATTTATGTGTTTGTAGTCTGTTTGCATCTTTTCCCAGAGCTATTAAAGTTCTTTGCTAGGATGATTCTTTCACTGTCATTTGCAGGGCAAGGGCTTTAAAAAAGGGTTCTTTCACAGTGTAAACATCCGGCTAAGGGGCTGGGCAGTGCAGGTGAAGGGAACAGGGGAGCCTGATGACCACTGGGCTCTTTTGTAGTCAGGTAGACAGGTTGGGTAGACCATGGAGTCTGCACAGGGTCCTATTCTGGCTCTGTCTCCTACCAGATAGGTGATCCTCACTCTCTCTGCATCAGTTTCCTTATCTGACATTCCAGTTATGGTATTTTTCAGCTCTAGAATTTCTATTTGAATCCTTTTTGTATTTTCTATCTCTTTATTCACATTCTTTTTTTTTTTTTTTTGAGACTTGTTCTCCTGGTATTTTAGTTGCTTGTTCATGATATCCTTTGGCTCTTTGAGCATCCATCTTTGTGCATCTAGGTCATTAGGTAATAATCTGAAGATTATTTTGAGGAGAAATATGATAACACATGTTAAGCACTTAGAATAATACGTGGTCTGCTCATAATGAATCCTCAACAAATATCAGCCTGTTGTTATGGAAGACTAACCCTGACCCAGTCTTGGCTTTGGTGATATAAAAACTTTCACCGTAATCTCTGAATAATATTCTTCCTAAATGTATATAAAATTCCTAACTGACAATTGGGCCACCATTGCTATGAGTTGAGGTGAATCTTCACAGGATGCCTGGTTTTATATTTATCCTTCACTGATCCATATATGATGAATCAACAGTAAATAAAATCTTCACAGATATGACTAAAAAACTGTTCTGATGTTGGTGAATCAAGATTAGCCTTGTTTTTAGGTTGGGCTAAAAGTAATTTAGTAGGTGCAAAAGTAATTGTGGTTTTGCATTGTTGAACTTTGCCATTTGATATTGGAATACATTCTTAAATAAATATGGTTATGTTATACATCATTTTAATACACACTTCTTGCTTTATATTTTTAGCTAATGACATTACTTGCTGTTTATTTTATATTTATTTTAGACAATAGAACTGATGTTAGACAAAAAGCAAATTTGAGTGATTTTCTTATTTGAGTTCAGAACGGATTGTAAAACAGCAGAGACAACTTGCAACCTCAACAATGCATTTGGTCCAGGAACTGCTGACAAACATACAGTATAGTGGTGGTTCAAGAAGTTTTGCAAAGAAGACTAGAACCCTGAAGATGAGTTTAGTGGCCAGCCATTGGAAGTTGACAGTGATCAATTAAGTGCAATCATTGAAGTTGATCCTCTTATAACTACACAAGAAGTTGCTGAAGAACTCAATGTTGATTATTCTAAGGTCATTTGGCATTTGAAGCATATTAGAAAGATGTAAAAGCTTGATAAGTGGGTGCCTCATGAGCTGACAGAAAATTTAAAAAATCATCGTTTTTAAGTGTCATCTTCTCTTATTCTGTGCAACAACAATGAACCATTTCTTGATTGGATTGTGTGCTGTTTGAAGAAAAGTGGATTTTATGACAACCAGCAATGACCAGGTGAGTGGTTGGTCTGAGAAGAAGCTCGAAAGCACTTCCCAAAGTCAAACTTGCACCAAAAAAAGGTCATGTACACTGTTCAGTGGTCTGTTGCCCATCTGATCCACTACAGCATTCTGAATTCTGATGAAACAATTACACATCTGAGAAATATGCTCAGCAAATTCATGAGATGCACCAAAAACTTCAGTGCCTGCAGCCAGCGTTTGTCAACAGAATGAGCCCAATTCTTCTCCACAACAATGCCTGACTGCACGCCACACAACCAATGCTTCAAAAGTTGAACAAATTGGGCTATGAAGGTTTGCCTCATCCACCATAAACACCTGAACTTTTGCCAACCAGCTACCACTTCTTCAAGCATCTTGACCACTTTTTTGCAGGGAAAGTGGTTCCACAACCAGCAGGATGCAGAAGATGCTTTCCAAGAGTTCATCATATCCCGAAGCATGGGTTTTTATTCTGTAGGAATAAACACTTATTTCTCACTGGCAAAAATGTGTTTATTGTAAAGGTTCCTGTTTTGATTACTAAAGATGTGCTTGAGCCTAGTTATAATGATTTAAAATTCTGAAACCACAATTATGTTTGCACCAAACTAATACAATGCTGTGGTAAAGACAGATTCTACTGGCGTCAAATTAAAGAGATGATCCAAAGACAGCCCAGAAAGTGTCTTAAGTCAATAGAGAAGAGACTCCTTATTCAGGAAGTACCCTAGGGTACTGGTTTACCAAGTGACAAAAGAACTGCTTAGAGTAATTTAAATTCTTACCTCAACATTATACATTTATTTAAATTTCATAAAGGTCAATGAGTTGTATTTTTAAGTCTCTGTGAAAATTAAAAAGAAAATTACAGTGAATTTTTATCAAAACTTTCAAATGACTATTTTCTAACATGTGGTGTTATAAAAAATTAAAAATCTTTATTTGAAACAGTCGGCATTGAGAAACATCAAAAATTTAACATTGAAAGAAAATTGTCAAATGTGACATGTAATTAATGTTATTATTGTATGTGAAATCTCATAGAAATAAATAAGTAAAACATTTCTTTATGATCAGTCATTTCTCAAAGAGAACACATTCTAAAAAGAGGAAAAAAAAATAGGAGGTGGATCAGCTCTTTGGTATCAGAGTCTATACATAGTCTGATTTAAGTTTCAGCTAAACCATCTGAACTAGCAATACATTTCCATCTAATTAATAAAGAGGCTGAAACTAAGGGAGATTCAGTAATTTGCCCAAATCCTCAGCTTGGTAATAATGGTGAAACCATAGCTCTTCCTTTTATGCATATGTCAAATTCAGTTTCCCTGAGAATCTCATTACACAAAATAAAATAATAATGTGGTATTTTTGTTTAGTAAAGAGTATAAGTTTGAAAATATTAAATCATACATAGGCATAATATCATTTATAAATTAAAAAAGAGAGATGACAACATGGAAAATTCTTTAATATAATATTAGGTTAAAAATAAAATACAGAATTCATCCTGCAATGTCATCTAACTTTAGAATAAATGTTAAAGATTATAAAGCACATCATGTGCAGATGGTGGCTTTTGGTTGTTCTATTTTACCACTTTCTTCTATTATGCATTTTTTTAAATAGTGAAACTATAAGAATCAATTTTAAAAAGGAAAATAAAACCATGGTGTGAATATGCTAGTTAAAAAATCTGTTTGTATTAACTTCTTTCCATCTCTTTTTTGCCAAAACAACATGTCCTCTTTTCCAACTTGAAATGTATCAAAGGCCACCTGGGCTATTTTCATATTCTCTGCCAGCTGGCACAATGGGAACATAGATTCATATTTACACAGGGGAATTGGGGGCAAGGGGTGACAGGCATTGCTTTTTCCCAGAGATGTGTTGTTGCTACAGCTCCTCATGATTGTTAAAATTACTTCAGCTGGGTGAAGTTTGACAATTCAGTCTTCTGATACATGCATAATTTGAATTTCATCAGGATTTACCAGCCAGTGAGTATAAATGGTATAATATTAACAATAACATTCTCAATTTTACTGACTTAACAACTTTATAAAATGAAAACTTGACCATTCAACCCATAGTTTTCAGATGATTCTGAGCATCTCCAAGGTGTGCCCCAGGGACATGCATGTGACCCAGTTGAAGTACTCTTGGAAAATAAACAAGAATGCAACATTAACTTATAAATTAATACAAAGTATTTATAAAAGACCATATTAATTTTAATAAGAAAATAGAATAAATTAAAATAATTTGTAGATTTAGATTTTAAATGTACCTAGACATTAAGAAAAATAAAGATGATGCTGTATACATAATATCTTAGAGGAGTCATGCTAAAATATTCAAAAGTATTTTCTTTGAAATTAGATATTTTCTTCCATCCAATAATTATCTAAGGCTTAATGGATAGTAGAGATACTGTAGTTAAATAATACAATAATTTATGGGCTATGTCATACAAACTCTATTATGATAGAATTTGGAAGTATTTTTTCCATACAATTACTCGACTTGAGGAGATATGTAATCCTAATTTTTGTGAATGACAGAATCAGAATTTTCAGTTTACTTTATCTTGGAATACCAAATTCCATTTTTCTGTGCCTAAGATTACCTAGGCCTATGTAACCATACCACTGGTTACAAAGAAATCACATTACAAAAAGTTAGATCTCTTTTCAGGGGATATGATTAGATGCTGTATTAATTCACATTACCTATTTACTCTGGCAGAGTGTTCAGGTGAATGTAGTTCTTTTCCCTGTAAAGTGTTCTGAGCTTTAGATAGTCCTGCCTTTGTTGTTTTCAGTCGCCTAGTCACGTCCGACTCTTTGCGACCCCATGGGCTGAGCACACCAGGCCTCTATTCGTCACCTCTCCTGAAGTTTGCCCAAGTTCATGTCAGTTGCATTGGTGATATCATCCAGCCATCTTATCCTATGACTCTCTCTTCTCCTTCTGCCCTCAATCTTTTCCAATGTTCTCATCAGATGACCAAAATACTGGAGTTTCAGCTTCAGCATCAGACTTTTCAACAAGTATTCAGGGTTGATTTCCCTTAAGACTTACTGATTTGATCTCTTTGCTGTCCAAGGAACTTTCAGGAGTCTTCTCGGCACCATGGTTTGAAGGCATCAATTCCTCAGTGTTCTGCCTTCTTTACAGTACAGCTCTCATAACCGTACCTGGCCATAGCCTTGACTATATGGACCTTTGTCAGCAGAGTAATGTCTCTGCTTTTCACCACACTTTTTAGATTTGTCATAGCTTTCCTGCCAAGAAGCAAATGTCTTCTGATTTCTTGGTTGCAGTCACCATCCACAGTGATTTTAGAGCCCAAGAAGAGAAAATCTGTCACTACTTCCACCTTTTCCCCCTCTATTTGCCATGATATTAGTTTTTTAAATAGTTTTAAGGTTTTAGTTTTAAACCAGCTCTTTCACTGTCCTCCTTCACCCTCATCAAGAGGCTCTTTAGTTCCTCTTTGCTTTCTGCCATTAGAATGGTATCATCCGCACATCTGATGTTGTTAATGTTTCTCCCACCTGTCTTGAGTCCAGCATGTAATTCATCCAGCTCAGCATTTCTCATGATGTGCTCAGTGTATAAATTAAACAAGCAGGTTGACAGCAGACA
Source organism: Cervus canadensis (assembly GCF_019320065.1). Classification (NCBI taxonomy): domain Eukaryota; kingdom Metazoa; phylum Chordata; class Mammalia; order Artiodactyla; family Cervidae; genus Cervus; species Cervus canadensis. Next base: position 19,069,268 of record NC_057416.1, read on the forward strand.
GCCCTGTCATACTCCTTTCTCAATATTGAACCAATCAGTTGTTCCATACATGGTTCTAACTGTTGCTTATTGACATGCATACAGGGTTTTCAGGAGACAGGTAAGGTGGTCTGGTATTCCCATATCAGTCCTTCCGTGAAAGAGTTGCAAATTAGTTAAAAAAAAAATTCTCCTCTTCTGGGCATGCTGGGACAAATGGGTAACATCTAGGGTCTTTCATTATACTACTTAAACCCAAAAATAGAGCAGCAACCTTATTTTCCCTATAAGAAGAAATCACCTGTAACACCAAAGCATCTTTTTCTGGTTATTTACCTGGTTGCAATCTCAGTTTCTAATCTAGTGGAAACACATTGTGTCCCGTCCTGAAAATTGTCCCCTTGACTACTGAAATATCTAAACAGTATGATCCAGGGTCATGGGGACCAGCAGCAAATATTTTGCTACTGAGTCATTAACTGCTGTTTCATTTGATTCTAGACTATAGGATAAACAACACATGTGGGATGCTATATCAGTGCCAGGACCTGCTATTGCTTTATGTCTGCTGCTGCTGCTGCTAAGTCACTTCAGTCGTGTCTGACTCTGTGCGACCCCATAGATGGCAGCCCACCAGGCTACCCCATCCCTGGGATTCTCAAGGCAAGAACACTGGAGTGGGTTGCCATTTCCTTCTCTTCTCTGTCAGGAAGCATTTAACAAGAGGCTTCCTGTGTGCTGTTTTGGATCTGTCAGGAACCCTCTGGCCCTTATTAATTCCTGAATATTCAGGAATTAAGAGGAGAGGCACACCTTTCCCGGGGCTGAGGAATCCAGGCATTTCTCATTAAGGTGATAAGTACCCTCTTCCTTTTCATGAGCCATATGGTAAAAGTGATTGTTTGCAACTCTTTCTTTGATAGGGATCGTCTTATGTTTTGTAAGTCTGGAATTTTAATCTTTATCTTTGCTGAGAATAACCACCTTGTAAGACAGCATATATGTACACACCATGTTGATGAAAACACCTTTGCTTCATCAGAGCTTGGGTCCCCGTGTCTTTCTTTCTTTCTATTTTTTCTGTCTGTCTCTCTCTATCTCTCTATTTCTGGCTAATTCCTTGGAGCGCGGAGGCCCGCTGAGCTCACTTTCTTGCCCGGGCTTCTAAGACCCTCTCGAGAAGGCGCACTGTGCCTTTACCCTCTCGAGAGGGCGCCTGGTGCCTGCGTGCAGCAGCGCGGGCCCTAAGAACAGGACTCTATTGGCTTTCCGCGTAAACCAGGGGATGTCAGCCTCTTTCTCTCTCTTACTTTCTTATCGTCGACTCGGGACCACCAGGTTCCGGTCCATTAAAGGACCAACACCTCTTTTGCTTTATGTCTAGATCACACTAAAACTCTTTTCTGGCCATCTTGCTGTCTTTCCAGAAGCAGCCATTCCAAATTGGTATTAAGTTGCCTTCAAAGTTTAAAGAACTTACTAGAATATGTTACTTCTCCCTTAGAGTACAAGGTCCAAAAAATATTTCCTCATTTTGAAGTAAATATCCCGAGGATGTTGATTCTCAGTTTTAACTTGATTGATTAAGCAGATTCTTCTATTTTCAGAGAATATAGTTCCCCCCATTGGCATGTATATGTCTTATCTTGGCCTTCAGGGTGGTTTCTACTTCCTTCTCTTCAGATTTTGTAAGGATGATGCTATCAGTAGACTGAATCAGCATCATGCCTTGTGGCATGAAGATAAATTTAAAGTCCCTGCAGATTATAATACAGAAACTAAGTGTTGCTGACACCTTGAAGTCAGATGTTAATGATGTATAGATGTTTCTACCAGTTAAAGTCAACTGCTTCTCATGGTCTGTGTTTGTTGAAAAGGACAAAAATGCATCTGCCAAATTAACAGCTACATTTATCAGTTACAAGGACTGTGTTAATATCCTGCAAGAAGCACAAAACCTCTAAATAACATTTGTACTTAAAGTTACCATGTGATTCAAATTATAATAACTCACTGCTAATTTCTTAAACACATGGACTCCTTAGGATGGGCTAAAATGTTGAAATTAACAAAAATACACTGGAACGATAGCCCTGGGATATTTGAAATCTTTAATGTGACTCTTTTCTGTGTATTTTCTCCAGAAATGCTGGTTAGCTTATTGTGTTTATTCCTTTTCACCATGTTTTGTTTTTGGATGTTATATTTTGCATCTTTTTATTTTGTATTTTTTAAACCAATTATTGTAGTTGTAGTTAATTTTATTACTTGTGTTTTAACTTTCAGTTCAGTTCAGTTCAGTTGCTCAGTCGTGTCCGACTCTTTGCGACCCCATGAATCACAGCACACCAGGCCTCCCTGTCCATCACCAACTCCTGGAGTTTACTCAAACTCATGCCCATCGAGTCAGTGATGCCATCCAGCTATCTCATCCTCTGTCATCCCCTTCTCCTCCTGCCCCCAATCCCTCCCAGCATCAGGGTCTTTTCCAATGAGTCAGCTCTTCGCCTCAGGTGGCCAAAGTTTTGGAGTTTCAGCTTCAGCATCAGTCCTTCCAATGAACACCCAGGACTGATATCCTTTAGGATGGACTGGTTGGATCTCCTTGCAGTCTAACGGACTCTCAAGAGTCTTCTCCAACACCACAGTTCAAAAGCATCAATTCTTCGGTGCTCAGCTTTCTTCACAGTCCAACTCTCACATCCATACATGACCACTGGAAAAACCATAGCCTTGACCAGACGGATCTTTGTTGGCAAAGTAATGTCTCTGCTACTACCAGCTTTATAACTGGTAACCCACTACTTTTACTACATATTTACCTTTATCAGTAAGATTTTTACCTTCTTATGTTTTCTTGTTACTAATTAATGCCCTTTCTTTTTTAGCTTAAAGAAGTCCCTTTAACATTTCTCTTAAAACCAGTTTAATGGTGAACTCTTTTGCTTGTCTGGAAACATCTTAATCTTGCCTTCAGTTTTGAATGACAGTCTGAACTGGGTAGAATATTTTTGATTGGAAGTTTTTTCCTTTCAGCTCATTGAAGATATCATGCCTTTCCCTTTTGACCTTCAAACTTTCTGCTTAAAAAATCAGCTTTCAGTCTTATAGGGGTTCCCTTGTTCATCAAAAGTTGTTTTTCTCTTGCTGCTTTTAAGATTCTCTTTTAATCTTTAGCTTTTGACATTTTAATTAAAATGTGTTTATATGAATCTCTTTGGATTCATCTTGTTTGAGAGTCTGCGTTTTTTGGACCTGGATATCTGCATCCTTCTCCGGATTAGGGAAATTTTTAGCCATTATTTATTTTTTTTAAATAAGGCTTGGGCGCCTTTTTCTCTCTCTTTTCCTTTTGGGACCCCTCTAATGGGAATTCTGTTCTTATTGTTGTTGTCTTGATGCTCCCTTAGGATATCTTCTGTTTTTAACATTCTTTTTTTTTTTTTTTTGCTGTTCTATTTGGGTGAGTTCTACTACCTTGTCTTCCAGGTCATTAATCTATTCTGCTGCTTCATCTTGTCTGCTGTTGAACACTTCTAGTGTATTTTTTACTTCAGTTATTATATTCTTCAGTTCTTTGACTTCTGTTTGGTACTTTCTCATATTTTCTATCTTTTTGTTGAAGATCACACGGTGGTTATGCATTCTTTTGAGTTCAGTGAGCATCTTATAACCACTACTTTGAATCCTTTATCAGTTAAATGTCTTACTTTCTTTTTATTAAGATTTTATCCTTTTGTTGTTGCTGTTGCTCTTTGTTTGGAACGCATTCTTCTGTTTTCTCATTTTACTTGATTCACTGGATTTTTGTGTATTAGGTGAAATCCCTCCTCTCCTAGTCTTAAGTCATGGCCTTATGTAGTCAATGAATCTTATTGTTTAACCTTGCCCTAGCTCTTGTTTGTCTCTCAAACCTTTGTGATTGTCTAAGCAGCCTGGTGATTGTTGATAGGTCCCCAGATGAGATTTTGTCAGGTGCTGTCAGTTTTCCAAAGGGAGGGGTCTCAGTCAGGCTGATTGGAAACCAGACCCTCAGGCAGCAGCTTTTAAAGTATAAAAGTATATATACTTCTTTGGAGTCACCATCATCACCCTCAGTTCAGTCGCTCAGTTGTGTCCGACTCTTTGCGACCCCATGAACCACAGCACGCCAGGCCTTGCTGTCCATCACCAACTCCTGGAATTACCCAAACTCATGCCCATTGAGTCGGTGATGCCATCCAACCATCTCATCCTCTGTTGTCCCCTTCTCCTCCTGTGCTCAATCTTTCCCAGAATTAGGGTCTTCTCAAATGAGTCAGCTCTTTGCATCAGGTGGCCAAAGTACTGGAGTTTCAGCTTCAACATCAGTCCTTCCAGTGAACACCCAGGTCTGATCTCCTTTAGGATGGACTGGTTGGATCTCCTTGCAGTCCAAGGGACTCTCAAGAGTCTTCTTCAACACCACCAATCAAAAGCATCAGTTCTTTGGCACTCAGCTTTCTTTGCAGTCCAACTCTCACATCCATACATGACTACTGGAAAAACCATAGCATTGAATGGACGGACCTTTGTTGACTAATGTTTCTGCTTTTTAATATGCTATCTAGATTGGTCATAACTTTCCTTCCAGGAGTAAGTGTCTTTAAATTTCATGGGTGCATTCACCATCTGCAATGATTTTGGAGCCCAGAAAAATAAAGTCAGCCACTGTTTCCACTGTTGCCCCATCTATTTCCCATGATGTGATGGGATCAGATGCCATGATCTTAGTTTTCTGAATGTTGAGTTTTAAGCCAACTTTTTCACTGTCTTTTACTTTCATCAAGAGTTCTTTAGTTCTGCTTCACTTTCTGCCATAAAGGTGGTGTCATCTGCATATCTGAGGTTATTGATATTTCTCCTGGCAATCTTGATTCCAGCTTGTGCTTCCTCCAGCCCAGCGTTTCTCATGATGTACTCTGCATATAAGTTAAATAAGCAGGGTGACAATATACACCTTGATGTACTCCTTTTCCTATTTGGAACCAGTCTGTTGTTCCATGTCCAGTTCTACCTGTTGTTTCCTGACCTACGTACAGATTTCTCAAGAGGCAGGTCAGGTGGTCAGGTATTCCCATCTCTTTCAGAATTTTCCACAGTTTATTGTGATCCACAAAGTCAAAAGCTTTGGCATAATCAATAAAGCAGGAATAGATGTTTTTCTGGAACTCTCTTGCTTTTTTGATGATCCAGAGGATGTTGGCAATTTGATCTCTGGTTCCTCTGTCTTTTCTAAAACAAGCTTGAACATCTGGAAGTTCACGGTTCACGTACTATTAAAGCCTGGCCTGGAGAATTTTGAGCATTACTTTGCTAGCGTGTGAGATGAGTGCAATTGTGTGGTAGTTTGAACATTATTTGGCATTGCCTTTCTTTAGGACTGGAATGAAAACTGATGTTTTTCAGTCCTATGACCACTGCTGAGTTTTCCAAATTTGCTGACATATTGAGTGCAGCACTTTCACAGCATCATCTTTCAGGATTTGAAATAGCTCAACTGGAATTCCATCACATCCACTAGCTTTGTTTGTAGTGATGCTTCCTAAGGCCCACTTAACTTCACATTCCGGGATGTCTGGCTCTAGGTGAGTGATCACACCATTGTAATTAATGGGTCGTGAAGATCTTTTTTGTACAGTTCTTCTGTATATTCTTGCTATCTCTTCTTATCTTCTGCTTCTGTTAGGTCCATACCAGTTCTGTACTTTATTGTGCCCATCTTCGCATGAAATGTTCCCTTGATATCTCTAATTTTCTTGAAGAGATCTCTAGTCTTTCCCATCCTGTTGTTTTCCTCTATTTCTTTGCACTGATGGCTGAGGAAGGCTTTCTTATCTCTCCTTGCTATTTTGGAACTCTGCATTCAAATGGGAATATCTTTCCTTTTCTCCTTTGCTTTTAGCTTCTCTTCATTTCACAGCTATTTGTAAGGCCTCCTCAGACAGCCATTTTGCTTTTTTGCATATCTTTTTCTTGGGGATGGTCTTGATCGCTGTCCTCTGTACAGTGTCATGAACCTCCATCCATAGTTCATCAGACACTCTATTAGATCTAGTCCCTTAATCTATTTCTCACTTCCACTGTATAATCATAAGAGATTTGATTTAGGTCATACCTTAATGGTCTAGTGGTTTTCCCCATTTTCTTCAGTTTCAGTCCTAATTTGGCTAAGGAGTTCATGATCTGAGCCACAGTCAGCTCCTGGTCTTGTTTTTGCTGACTGTATAGAGCTTCTCCATCTTTGGCTGCAAAGAATATAATCAGTCTGATTTTGGTGTTGGCCATCTGTTGATATCCATGTGTAGAGTCTTCTCTTGTGTTGTTAGAAGAGGGTGTTCGGTATGACCAGTGGATTCTCTTGGCAAAACTCTATTAGCTGTGGCCCTGCTTCATTGTGTACTCCAAGATCAAATTTGCCTGTTATTCCAGGTGTTTCTTGACTTCCTACTTTTGCATTCCAGTCCCCTATAATGAAAAGGACATCTTTTTTGGGTGTTAGTTCTAGAAGGTCTTGTAGATCTTCATAGTACTATTCAACTTCAGCTTCTTCAGTGTTACTGATTGGGGCATAGCCTTGGATTACTGTGATATTGAATGGTTTGCCTTGGAAATGTACAGAGATCATTCTGTCATTTTTGAGATTGCATCCACGTACTGCATTTCAGACTCTTTTTGAACTATGATGGCTACTCCATTTCTTCTAAGGTATTCCTGCCCATAGTGGGAATCATCACCCTGCTGACCTCCAAACCCATCAGTTTGCAGGTATCCCCTTGTTGATAATTGTAGAAGTCAGAACTCTCAGTGGGTATTTCATTTCCTCTCTGAGAGGTGCAGTGAGGTCAAGGGAGATTGTACAGATGGTGTCCACCCCACTGTGTTCCTCCACAGCCTCTCGATATGTGGCGAACCAGAAGTCTGCCCTACATGCTGAAGCTTCAGGGAGTTTGTATCTCATATCATGCACTGTAACCCTTGGCACCCGCATTGGAGAGATAAGCCTGAAAGGTCTGTCTTTGAAAACCAGTTGGGCATATGTTCAGGAATTTGAAGAGACTGTTAGGGAATGAACATTTTATTACTGGATTTTCCAGCCAAGTGACAAGCTAGAGAGATTTTAATCATTATCACAAGTAAAAGTTGTCTCATATATTTCTTAGCTCACTTTGAAGAAAGTATTGTCTCTGTTGCTAATCACTACATTATGCTCAAAGAAAGCCTAGTGGGTTCCCTCAGAAAACACCAATGTTTAAGGCAACCATGTAGAGGATCCTAAAATATGGCTTCCTTTATTACTATTTGATTGCTCTCATAGCAGTTTTTATTATTATTTGTTTAAATCTGTCTCCACATTGGACTCTAAGCTTCATGAGTTGGCTTCATTTGCACTGCGGTTGGTACAAAGTAACAATCAATAAATACTTGTAAATGGAAGGAATTTCTTAATTCCTTATGCTTTAATTCATCAGAACCCTGGCATAACGGGAAAAGAGAGAGATGAACATTAGGGTGCTTGATGGAAATATGAGGAGGTTATTGCTTTTGCTATCAGTCAGGTATATGAAAGTTTACTAGGAAAGAGAAGCAAGCCTTAGTAACAGAACTTAAGTTCAAAGGCCTTAAGTAACCAGAGTGTTCTGTCTTTAATAGAATGGTCTGTCTTGAATGGAAAGGTCTCTGTTTGACTTTGCTTAAAGCCAACCTTCTGACACTGTTACCAAGATTAATGTGTTTTCAAAAAAGAGTTCCTGCTGGTTTCCACGTTACCTATTTTGAACAACAACAACAAAAACCAAGAAGTAATCTTACGGAGTCTGATGGCTCATTTTTCTTCTCAGCACCCTTATATGATAAGCTTTATAATTCCCATTTTATAGGTGAGAAAAATCACTTCTTTTGCTAGCATGTTTTCCAAAATATAGATGCATATTTTGAAACTTGGTACTTTATAAAAAAAAAGAATGTCACCTGCTCAGCCATGTGACAACTTAATTGACACTATATCCCCATAAATTTATGTTTTATTGTTCCTCTTTTACCTGTGAATTAACCAGTTATGACAGAGCCCTAAATCAGTTTCACTAAATTATTTGACCTTTACTCTGGTGATGAAGAAAATATCAGTATATCTACTACTGCTGCCAAAGGAATCTTGGTACATCAGTGTTTTGTGATAGTGGTTTTGGAAAATTAAAATGCCAAGTCATTTGGAGATAATCATGTGCTAAAACACAGCAGTCTTAATTTATTACTGTATAGGCAGCCAAAGTTTTCGATTACTGTTTGTTTTGATCCATTATGCTGCTTTTCTTTCCAAATAAAGAAATCTATATTATAGATTAAGACTTAGCACTTTCAACTTTAGTTAATCTTGATATCTGTTCAGTTCAGTTCAGTCGCTCAGTCATGTCCAATTCTTTGCGACCCCATGAACTGCAGCACACTAGGCCTTGCTGTCCATCACCAGCTCCCAGAGTTTACCCAAACTCATGTCCTCTGAGTCAGTGATGCCATCCAACCATCTCATCCTCTGTCATCCCCTTCTCCTGCCCTCAATCTTTCCCAGCATCAGGGTCTTTTCAAATGAGTCAGCTCTTTGCATGAGGTGGCCAAAGTATTGGAGTTTCAGCTTCAGCATCAGTCCTTCCAATGAACACCCAGGACTGATCTCCTTTAAATAATGTTAATCTCATATGTTATACTTATTGGGCCTTTTGCATATTTCATACTTGGCATAGTTTACTTGTGGTTTGCATCCAGAATTTACTTTTCTTTTTCTTTTAATTATCTCTAATATTAATAGCTGAATACCAGTAGGCTGTATGTGCTTTTTGAGACTTACATTTCATTGTTATCTTAGGATACTAGTTGATAGACTGGGTTTAATTATTTTACTGTCAGAGGTCAAAGTATGATTTTTGAGATCATTATATTGGAATCATTATACTGAAACACAATTATCTAATATAGAGATGTTCATGTAAAGCCCTGGTCACATACTATGTATTTTATATTAAAAGTCAGATAATTGGTATTTAGAGGACCTACCCAAACCGGAAAAATCAAATTTAGGGTCTCATTGATAGGGAAAATGGCACAGGTGTTTTTCATCCATCATATGCTAGCTGCATTTTATAAGAATTTGGCTACATTAAAAGTAATTTTGAAGCCAGGAAAGATAAAGTCCTGTTAAATAAAGTGCAACACGTGAAGTCCTAAGAATGCCAGGAGAAACCCACGTTGTTCCTATGTAATCTTTTAGAGTGAACCTTAAACTCCCAAATTGTTAAGTCTAGAGAGAATGCTCTGAGGAGACAGACTTCTGTGGATTCCTCGACTCCTCTGGATACTTACTTAATGAACTGTGTGAATATTTTATATAATCATGTTGTAAACACATTTGAACAGTGAGGGAAAAGTCAATATTATAGTGACTCATTGGCTTTCAATTTTATATTAAAAACCTTTTAAATGAATATAAGTACTTTATAGTTTTAATCATAGCATGGATCTAGTTTAGTATGCTGGCCTTTTCAATCATCACATAATTAGCAGCAGAATACTGTTTTGGTTTTAAAATGAACCTTGTAATGATATTGTCAACTCTGTCTTCTCTCTCTTTCACTCAAGAAAAACAGCATATAACTTCTCAGATGGATCTTTGTTTTGATTTTGTGCTGTATAATTCTTATTTTCTTCTGTATTATTTCTTCTGGAAGAAGAAATGAGAATCCAGCAGATCTTCACTGTATAAATTATGTGCTACACTGTGTGGTAAGTGTGGGAGAACACAGAAAAGAGTTGACCCTGACATTTATAGCCTAATGATAAAAAGATATATAAACCATACCACAAAGAAGAAAGCAGCATGCTACATAGAAGTCATATTAGATGATACAAGCATGCAGAGGAAGGAACCACTAAGGTCAGAAAAAAATGAAGGAGGAAGAAGAGAAGGCTTCAGAAAAGAGGTGGGATGTGAGCTGAATCTGGAAAGAAAAGAAAAGTTCCACATGCAGATATGAGAATGCAGGGCTATGCAGGCTGGGAGAAGAAAACATCATTTTTCATCTTCTTTGATTACTTTTATTATTTTATTATTAGTTCTGAAACAAAATCAAAAGTCTTAATTAGTAAGATTCCATGGGTTTATGGCATTGTCTTAGGTAACAAGCGTATCTCTGAGTTGGAGTATATTTTAATATTCTAAGCAGAAAGAAATTAGAATCTTGATGTACATTATGCACAAAAAACATAAAAATACATTATTACTCTGTAATTAATACTATTTATTTCCCATAATTCAAAATCATCAAATAAATTAGAATGCCATAAAAGTAATTAAGTATGAAAAATTTGCTTTTTATTGACACAGTGAAACCTAAATGGAAAATTTTTCTTAATATTCTGTCTAGCAGTAGTATTTATTGCTTTCAAAATATATTAATTATGCATTTAATCTGCATTTTACTTTGTACTTTAGAAAGTTTCCTAAGTTTTATTTTCCTTCTAATGTGATTTCCATGTTTATTGTTTAGAAATAATTGCATAATGCATATTTCTGGTCTATGTATATGTATGTTAGACTCATAGATGCAAAATTAAAAGTTTCATATTTCTTTATGACATTATAATGAAACTCATTAATAACTACCCTGGGAACAAATTATTAGAAGAAATTATGTCTGAAGCAAAGAAATATAGTATAAAAAGGAGAAAGAACTACTTGTTCACACCAGTAAAGAATTTCAATAATGTTAAAAATATAACAAATTATAAAAGTTTATATTTAAATAATTCATATGCAATGTAAAACACTGAAAAAGAGTCCATTGAAAATTCCTGGCTAATTTGCAACACTTTACCTGAAACTTTAAACATACACATATGCACCTGTAAATTTAAGACTGCTGATACTTGCAACTTATCTTTATTTGATTATCTGTGTGCACTTTCTTTTTTTGGCCTGAAAACAGTCCCTCTCAAATTGATCAGATTTATATTATGTTTAACTTTGATAGTAAATAATTTGTAAAGCTTTCTAAGTCTACTTTTTGTCAGTTATTTGATGCCATAGAATGTGTTGTCATTTGCAATTAACCAAATGTGCAAAAATTTATCACTCATATTTATAGAATCTCAAAGTGCAAATGTTTAATAGCTATATAATTTTTCTTCCAATTATATATATATATTTACAATGATCACATTAGATATAAACTGTCACCTATTTTAAAACAACTTTTTGAAAATAAACATCACCAAATATATGAATATTATCAATTGCAGAAACATTAATATGTGTATGAGGTATATAAGTGTATACATTAATACCTACACAGGCATTTTTTGCTTGTGTTCTATAGTCATTTATTTATACATTTATTTAACAGAAATGTTGTGTCCCTACTGTAGGTGTGGAAGAGACTAGGTGTCAGGAATAGAAAAATAAATGAGATGTAGTCCATGCCTGAGAGTTTACAGTCTCCCACCTGAGGTAGACTTATACACAAATAATTACAGTAAAAGCCTGGTGTTACAGTAGAGTTTTGACTAAAATACTAAACATACAAAGAAGAAACTTTCAAAATGTGCACTATTAAAGCGATACCATTGCAAGAATTGTTTGTGGGAGGAAACGAGCGTTACTCCTCTTGTGTGATGTCAACAGTCCAAATACTGAATCCATTGAATCCAGTGAAAGGCAGGAAATGGCATGTTTTCACTGTTGCTTGGCCATTGCCAGAGAAGGTTGTAGCGTCTTAATGTTGAGCATCCCCAGGCCAGTCCTACCTGCCACACAGACAGTATGCCCAGTTTATCCTAAAATGCATGATGGACGCCACGCTCCTAAACCAAGCCAGGGGAGCCTGCGTGTCCGTCATGTGGGGGTCAGGAATTTCTTTTGGAGATGGGGGTCTGAGCAGAGGGTGTTTGTCCTTTCTGTCACCCCACTCTCCACCTGTTGTTCATCCTCGTGCCACGCATGTCAGCTCTCCCTGCCCTGGAAGGTAGAACTTGGTATTTGGAGAAGTTTCACCTCCAGGGAAGTCGTTCAGGAACAAATCTTGAGTTCAGGAGGCACATTTTCTTTACTTCAGGCTTATGAAACTTAACACGTTCATTTTCCAACCACTTTGGAGAACAGGGACAGATGTGCATCTTTCTTACTGTAGTTACCTCTCTAACCATCCCCTCTCTTTGATTCTAGAATCTTTTTTCTCACTGAATTATTCTAGAATCTAAGATCCCTCACTTCATACATCTTTGTAACTTATGTTTCAGGTAACATTAGAGGAGTGTGCCTTGCTCGGTGCTTGTTAATAAATGGTTTCACAGTGCTGTCCCATGCCCCATGGACTCTTTCCTATTTGTCTTAATGTCAATTTTCATATTCCCTGTTGAGAATGAAATTGCATAAAATACAAGGTTCCTGATTTAATTTTTATAACCTAATTGCTGAATTGGAAGGCACTTGGCATTTTTAATGTGCCAATTTTAAAAATAACTAGAACATGCTTTTGTGTCACATCAATTACTCTTAATAAAAATGTATATACTTACAGGACTTAACCTTTTGTGCCTAACCCATTGCAGCTTTGAAAGATAACCCAGGAAGTGGGAGGAGGCATACCGTGTTGGGCAAGGTAATTTTGGGAAAATGAGCACGTTCAGTGCCTATGGGACAGCAGGAATCACAGTCACTACAAAGCAGGTAGTGGGAGTTGCTAAGCAGATAAGGGCAGTATTTCCAGCATGGCCTTGAGCCAGTAATAACAGAGAGAGAAGACAGAGGAGGCAAGATCTCTCGTGTCCCTTCTTATAAGGGCACTGACCCCATTATGAGTGCTCTGTGCTCACGACCCAGTCACCTCCCAACGGCCTCTCCACACATACCAAATGCATCTCACTGGAGATTATGGTTTCACCATGTGGATTTGGGGAGCAGAGGACTTCAGTTCATACCAGTATCCACAAAATAAGAAGAATGTTATAACTGCTATGATGAATTTTAGAACATGTCTGGGTACTGAGAAATAAGTAACTTTTTTGTGTGTGTAAGGGAGATAAAAAAATAGTTGTATAAAGCATGTCACTAATGCACTACATTTTGAAAATTGAGGAGGGTTTGGAGAGAGAAAATATTCAGTTCAGTTCGGTCGCTCAGTCATACCTGACTCTTTGCGACCCCATGGACTGCAGCACGCTTGGCCTCCCTGTCCATCACCAACTCCCGGAGCTTGCTCAAACTCATATCCATTGAGTTGGTGATGCCATCCAACCATCTCATCCTCTGTCATCCCTTTTTCCTCCTGCCTTCAATCTTTCCAAGCATCAGGGTCTTTTCCAAGGGGTCAGTTCTTCGCATCAGGTGGCCAAAGTACTAGAGCTTCATCTTCAGCATCAGTCCTTCCAATGAATATTCAGAACTGATTTCCTTTGGAAGTGACTGGTTTGATCTCTTTGAAGTCCAAGGGACTCTCAAGAGTCTTCTGCAACACCACAGTTCAAAAAAAGCATCAATTCTTCTGCTGTCAGCTTTCTTTATGGTCCAACTCTCACATCCATACATTACTACTGGAAAAACCATAGCTTTGACCAGATAGACCTTTGTTGGCATAAAATAAGAAATGATGAACTAGAGACTGGTTGCATGAGCTGATCAGAGGGGAAAAGGTAGGAGAATGACTCAAAGTAGCAACTCTAGGCAATGAACAGGATTAAAAAACTGGTTTTGCTAAGGTCAGGTCTAATGCTTGTAGAGTCTCAAGTGGAATTAAATGTGCATGTTGGCCATTTAAAGCCTAACTGTTAAATATGATAAAGATAATGTGTTAAGAGGCTGGCAGGGTGTTGCAGCTTTGGTGATTCACAAAGCAATACTCTATACGAGTACCCTCAAGGGTGTAGAGAGTACCTTTGAAAGGCATAAGCTCCCAGAGTACTTGTATTATTTGTCTGAATCGTTCTTTATAGATTAGAATATTCAGTCACCCAATATGGGAATGGGCATTTACTTATCTTTTTCTATTTTCTCCCTTACGGATCATCAGTTTTGATCAAGTGATTAGGAAAATAAAGTTAGAAAACAAAATTTCTTATCTTCCAAATGTCTAATTTATCCAGTTATGAGAAACCACACTAATCCTCAAAAATATTTAGCCTTTCTCTGCATATTTATGATAAAATTAACCAAGACATTATTAATAGAATACAAAAACAAGATTACTGTAAAGTTGTTGCCATTAGCTAAGCTCACATTTTAAGCAAATGAGCTAAGACTTAAAAAAAAAAGTAATTGGCTTTAACTAACATGTTCTCCAAAACAAGTGGATAAAACTGCTGAAGCTTTAGTCTCTTTAGTACTGAAAGAGATTTTGGTCTGTGATACCATCACTCAGGAACTGTGCATCTTGCATGTGGTTTGTCTTCCTGTGAGAACTGAGGTATCTTGCTATGTAACAAATTACCCCCAAATTTGGCAGCTTAAAAAACCCAAACATTTATTACTTCATAATCTGTGGGTTAGAAACCTGCAAGTGGCTTAGTGGTGTGTGCCTCTGGTTTAGGGTCTGTCACAAACTGAAATGAAGTTGGTGGCCTAGGCTAAAGTCATCTCAAGACCCACTGGTAGAGGATTACTTTCAACATGATTCACCTGGTTCCTGGCAGGTCTCAGAAGATCTGAGATTCTACAGGAATATCCGTGGTACCTTTATTCATAATAGCAAAAAATTGGTAATAGGTCAAGTTTATCAACTGAAGAATGAGCAAAAAAAATTTGTGGATTCATACAATGGAATATTATTGATGACATAAAATAAAATATTGAATCATAGAACAGTCCATCTCAAAATAATGAAGCCAAACATAAAGAGTACATACTATATAATTTCCTTTATACACAATTCTAAACAATGCAAATTAATCTGTAGTGACAGAAAGCTGAGAAGTAATAGCCGTGGTATAGAGGGACTGCAAGGAGTGGGGGAAAACTTTTGAATATGAAGAAAATATTCTATAACGTGATTGAGGCATTGATTTCACGGGTAAACCAACTGTTAAAATTCATTGAACTATCAGTTAAAATAACTTACTTGTATGTAAGTTATACATCAATAAAACTGATGAAAATATTTTAGCATAAGTGAACTCAATAAATGTACCGAAAGCAAATCAAATGCTCCAGTGTTTTTGTACTATTTTATTTATTTGGCCGCATCAGGTCTTGGTTGTGGCACGCAGGATGTTTGCAGTGCTCAGCCTCTCTAGTTGTGGTCTGGGGACTCAGTAGTTATGGCGCATGAGCTTAGTTGCTCCACGGCATGTGGGATCTTAGTTCCCCAACCAGGGATTGAACCTGCACCCTCTGAATTGCAAGGTGGGTTCTTAACCACTGAACTACCAGGGAAGTCCCTAAATGTTCCAATTTGATGACAAGCAAATCCCATTGTTTTGATGCTATTTATCAACAATGAAAAATAATCTCAGAGGCAAAGATATTACAAAAATTTTAAGTATCAAAAACTATAGAATACAGAAAAAAAAATCCTACTATGTTTAATGGTTATCTCCTCACCATAACACTATGACCTGTATTTTAAAATTGCAGTGATCTTGTGATGTGCTAGGTTAGAATTGCAATTTCAAACATTTGTCATATTCCTAATTTTTTTCTATTGTCAGCTCAGTTCAGTTTGGTCGCTCAGTTGTGTCCAACTCTTTGAGACCCCATGGACTGCAGCACACCAGGCCTCCCCGTCCATCACCAACTCCCGGAGTTTACTCAAACTCATGTCCATTGAGTTGGTGATGCCATCCAACCATCTCATCCTCTGTCGTCCCCTTCTCCTCCTGCCCTCAATCTTTCCCAGCATCAGGGCCTTTTCAATTATCTGATTTCATATAAATGCATTTTCTTACGTATGCGTTTGAATTGATTATGAGTAAACAAACTTGAAAAATTACATCATTAGTAAATGAGTGAAAGTCTGAGAGCAAAGTTATTTTCTATTCAGTACATTTTTTAAAAAGCGTCATTACAACTTGTCTAAAAGACATTCCTGGAGATAGTTCTGATTATTATGCTCATAAGTAACGATTCCATCATTTAAAGTAAAATACTATTAAAGATTTAAGTGGTATATTAAAGCAGTATGTCTTCTACTGTGTTCCTATATTCTTAATAAATGCTACAGTGTTAAAATGCAGTTATATTCCAGCATGTATCTAGAATAGCAGTATACATAATGTTTCAATAACAATGTTTGCTTATAATATTACAGCCGTATGGATTTATCTATAATATTTTCTGTAATAACAATATAGTTATGTAATAGCATTTTTATAATTTATTCACATGACAGATTTTCATAGTATGGTAATATTATTATTCTTTTCAGCATTTTTCTTGAATGGGAGCAAGCAGGTTGTTAAAAACATGATGTTTAGGGACTAGGATCCAGGGTATAATCTTTCTTTTTCCCTGAAAAATCAGTTTCTCTTTCTATCATTTCTTTTAATTACATACATATGTATGTATTTCTGCATTTGTTAAGGGTGATGGTTTGTATTAAGGGATATTACTCATAAATAGAAGAGAGAATGGTGTGAAAATCCTGAAAGCTCTTCATGTACATTCATTTTGCATTTCATAATTAAATATGTGAAACCTAACGTGGTCCTATTCCACCATCCAGTTTGTATACCCAGGCCAAGATTTGAATGCTTGGGTCCATGCTACTGTTCTGCTTGGAATCTTTCACCTCTTACCAGTTGGACTTAAAAGGAATGGCATGAGTTAGGGTAGGTCTTCAGGTAAGTGTGAGTTTGATGAGGCAGTAGGGTGGAAAAAACTAACAATGGAAGAACAGATGTGAATAGTAATGAGAAATAGCCACTACAGACACATAGATGGATGCTGGAGAGCAAGAAGGGATCCTGCGTGGTGAGTGATTCTCTGAGAAGTCATGGGCAGAGGGGACAGAGGATCTGTGGAATGCAGTTGATTCATGAGAGGTTAAGGACTCGACCATCTGGTAAAAGTGCTCATTTAATATTAGGTTAAAATGAAATTATCGACTCACTTAGTAGTTTGGAGAGGACCTTTCATCTCTCAGAAGGTAGGCTGTGAATTTATTAAACATTTAAAAGAGATGTCTGAAGACTGAGAGGTGTTCTCTGAGACTTCAG
Source organism: Cervus canadensis (assembly GCF_019320065.1). NCBI lineage: Eukaryota > Metazoa > Chordata > Mammalia > Artiodactyla > Cervidae > Cervus > Cervus canadensis. The sequence goes on from NC_057416.1 coordinate 19,086,461, forward strand.
TGAGACCATGGATGATGTCAGTTCAGTTCAGTTCAGTCGCTCAGTCATGTCCGACTTTTTGCATCCCCATGAATTGCAGCACACCCGGCCTCCCTGTCCATCACCAACTCCCGGAGTTTACTCAGACTCATGTCCATTGAGTTGGTGATGCCACCCAACCCTCTCATCCTCTGTCGTCTACTTCTCCTCCTGCCTTCAATCTTTCCCAGCATCAGGGTCTTTTCCAATGAATCGGTTCTTCGCATCAGGTGGCCAAAGTATTGGAGCTTCAGCTTCAACATCAGTCCTTCCAATGAATATTCAGGACTGATTTCCCTTAGGATGGACTGGTTGGATCTCCTTTCAGTCCAAGGGACTCTCAAGAGTCTTCTCCAACACCGCAGTTCAAAAGCGTCAATCTTCAGGGCTCAGCTTTCTTTATAGTCCAACTCTTACATCCGTACCTGACTACTGGAAAAACCATAGCTTCGACTAGATGGGCCTTTGTTGGCAAAGTAATGTCTCTGCTTTTTAATAAGCTGTCTAGGTTGATCATAACTTTTCTTCCAAGAGGCGAGCATCTTTTAATTTCATGGCTGCAGTCTGCACCTGCAGTGATTTTGGAGCCCCCAAAATAAAGTCTGTTACTGTTTCTACTGTTTCCCCGTCTATTTGCAATGAAGTGATAGGACCAGATGCCATGATCTTGGTTTTCTGAATGTTGAATTTTAAACCAGCTTTTTCACTCTCCTCTTTCACTATCACCTAGAGGCCCTTTAGTTCTTCTTCGTTTTCTGCCATAAGGGTGATGTTATTTGCATACTGAAGTTATTGATATTTCTCCCGGCAATCTTGATTCCAGCTTGTGCTTCATCCAGCCCAGCATTTCTCATGATGCACTCTGCATATAAATTAAATAATCAGGGTGACAATATACAGCATTGATGTACTCCTTTCCCAATTTGGAACTAGTCTGTTGTTCCATATCCAGCTCTAACTGTTGCTTCTTGACCTGCATACAGGTTTCTCAGGAGGCAGGTCAGGTGGCCTGGTATTCCCATCTCTTTCAGAATTTTCCACAGTTTATTGTGATCCACATAGTCAAAGGCTTTGGCATGGTCAATAAAGCAGAAATAGATGTTTTTCTGAAACTCTTGCTTTTTCGATGATACAACGGATGTTGGCAATTTGATCTCTGGTTCCTCTGCCTTTTCTAAATCCAGCTTGAATATCTGGAAGTTCATGGTACACGTACTGTTGAAGCCAGGCTTGGAGAATTTTGAGCATTACTTTGCTAGCGTGTGAGATGAGTGCAATTGTGTGGTAGTTTGAATATTCTTTGGCATTGCCTTTCTTTAGGACTGGAATGAAAACTGATGTTTTCCAGTCCTGTGGCCACTGCTGAGTTTTCCAAATTTGCTGGCATATTGAGTGCAGCACTTTCACAGCATCATGTTTCAGGATTTGAAATAGCTCAACTGGAATTCCATCACCTCCACTAGCTTTGTTTGTAGTGATGCTTCCTAAGGCCCACTTGAGTTCACATTCCAGGATGTCTGGCTCTAGATGAGTGATCACACCATCATGGTTATCTGGGTCATTGAGATCGTTTTTGTATAGTTCTTCTGTGTATTCTTGCTACCTCTTCTTAATATCTTATGCTTCTGTTGCTGCTGCCGCCATACTATTTCTGCTATTGTGCCCATCTTTGCATGGGATGTTCCCTTGGTATCTCTAATTTTCTTGAAGAGATCTCTAGTCTTTCCCATTCTTTTGTTTCCCTGTATTTCTTTGCATTGATCGCTGAGGAAGGCTTTCTTATCTCTCCTTGCTGTTCTTTGGAACTCTGCATTCAAATGGGTGTTTCTTTCCTTTTCCCTTTCTCCTTGCCTTTCCCTTCTCTTCTTTTCACAGCTATTTGTAAGGCCTTCTCAGAAAACCATTTTGCCTTTTTCATTTCTTTTTCTGGGGATGGTCTTGATCTGTGTCCCCTGTACAATGTCACGAACCTCTGTCAACAGTTCTTCAGGCACTGTATCTGTCAGATCTAATCCCTTGAATCTATTTCTCACTTCTACTGTATAATCATAAAGGATTTGATTTAGGTCATACCTGAATGGTCTAGTGGTTTTCCCTACTTTCTTGAATTTAAGTCTGAATTTGACAACAAGGAGTTCATGATCTGAGCGCAATCAGCTCCAGGTCTTGTTTTTGCTGACTATATAGAGCTTCTCCATCTTTGGCTACAACAAATACAATCAATCTGATTTCGGTGTTGACCATCTAGTGATGTCCATGTATAGAGTCTTCTCTTGTGTTGTTGGAAGAGGGTGTTTGCTATGACCAGTGCGTTCTCTTATCAAAACCATTAGCCTTTGCCCTGCTTCATTCTGTACTCCAAAACCAAATTTGCCTGTTACTCCAGGTGTCTCTTGACTTCCTACTTTTGCATTCCAGTCCCCTATAATGAAAAGGACATCTTTTTTGGGTGTTAGTTCTAGAACATCTTGTAGGTCTTCATAGAACTGTTCAGCTTCTTCAGCATTACTATTCAGGGCATAGACTTGGATTATTGTGATATTGAATAGTTTGCATTGGAAATGAACAGAGATCATTCTGTCATTTCTGAGATTGCATCCAAGTCATTCATTTCAGACTCTTTTGTGGACCATGATGGCTACTCCATTTCTTCTAAGGGATTCTTGCCCACAGTAGTAGATATAATGGTCATCTGAGTTAAATTCACCCATTCCAGTCCATTTTAGTTCGCTGATTCCTAAAATGTCGATGTTCACTCTTGCCATCTCCTGTTTGACCACTTCCGATTTGCCTTGATTCATGGGCCTAACATTCCAGGTTCCTGTGCAGTATTGCTCTTTACAGCATTGGAGTTTACTTCCATCACCAGTCACGTCCACAGCTGGATGGGTTGTGGACGGACGGATGATGGTGGAGAGTTCTTACAAAACGTGGTCTACTGGAGAAGGGAATGGCAAACCACTTCAGTATTTTTGCCTTGAGAACCCCATGAACAGTATGAAAAGGCACAAAGATATGACCCTGAAAGAGAAACTCCCCAGGCCGGTAGGGGCTCAATATGTACTGGAGAGCAGTGGAGAAATAACTCCAGAAAGAATGAAGAGACGGAAACAAAGCAAAAACAACACCCAGCTGTGGATGGATGATGTACTTCTTGATAAAGTAAAGCACATTGAAATGTTACTTCTTGTAACATGTAAAGATTACATGTTCTTGTAATTCTTAAAGAAGTGGAAAATAAATGATACATTGCTAAAATAAAGTTGTGAGCATGTAATCTTTTGTGAATTTTCCCATGACCTGAAGTTCTGTGTTTTTAGGAGTAGATTTGGTCAGTTCATGAAACATTAATCATCAGAGGAAGATAGACTTAAAAAAATTTTGATTTGTATATGTATAAAAGGGATTCAACAAGTTTCTTGTTCGGCTTTGTAGCTGGCTCACAGTAAAAATGGAACTCAGAAATTTTTATTTTCCACCCCACTGATTCAATCACACTGATGAGGCAAAAGCAGTTCTGTCTTGAAAAATTACTTTAAACATGGCAATAAATCAAACCAAAAGCAACTTATACAGATTCTTTTATCTCTTCTTCTGACAAATTCAGCTATTGGCATTATAACAGTTTTGAGTAACAAACCAATTTGTATGTATCATGTCAATCTTACTCACAAATTTTAAATTGTCCCAAAGTTCACATGTTTTTTCAAAGTTTAAATTTTGTTAAATACAGCTTTAAATGAAAGGAGAACATACTTACACTGGATCCTTCACGGTGATCTTATTTTAGTTTATCATTTCAGTTTTATTTCCTTTTGCCCTACATCACAAATACAGCTCACTTCACCCCAAATTCCACCGCTAGTTATTTGACAAATCCATTTCGTGACTTAGCAAACATGAATCCTTTACCTGGCATGCTTCTCCCCGCAAAACCTTGTCTCTATAAAACTTTTAAAACCTCTCTAGGTCCAATTCAGTTACTGCTCTGCCAAGGAACGTTCTAATCATTTCTACAAACTATTCTTGTTATGATGGACTTGTGTGTGTGTGTGTGTGTTAAGTGTATAAAATCAGCATCCTATCCACTTCTTGGAGATCCACCTCCTACCTGCTTCAGTGATTTAAATGTGAATGTCTTTATTTTATAAACCTTTTAAAATGCTGATTAGATTACGAGTTGGCATCTTATGAAGAAAATCAAGTCAATTACAGTACCTTCTACCCCGCACTGTAGTTAACAGGCTCGAGTGTTAGCATCTGACTGACAAAAGACCAATTGTTACCTTTCCTTGTAATTACTACTTGAAGCTGGAAAGGTCTCTTTCAGGTGATGAAGCTGAGCTGTAATACCGAAGACACTTACACCATAGATTGTAGCATTTCAGGTGATAATTATTATCTCCTTCAGGTTTGTCTGTATTGTCTTATTTTTTTAATGATGAGAAATATTACTTTAAAAACCAGGGTGGGGCTGGGGGGAGCAGGAGTACTAGTTAAATTTAGAAAACAAAAGATACTGAAAAAGTTGTGATTTTTTTTTTAAAAGAATATTTACCTAGCAACAATTAAGCCTTGTAGGTTAACTTCCAGTGAAGTCAGCTTACAGTAAAATCTTGCGGTCTCTTGAGTAAGACCAGCCCATTCTCAATTCCGTGGCTCTACACTTAACTTTGGTAAGTTCCCTAACCTCTCTGTGCCCGCTATTTATTCATCTGTAAAATGGGGATTATAATACCACCTGCATCTCACAGGTTTGCTCTGAAGATTGAAAGATAAAGTATGCAAAGAGCTCAATGCAGGGATAGTAAAACCTTAGAGGTTTCTGTTACTTCTGTTCGAGGAACTCTTTTAACCAACCTTTACACGATAACTCACTGTGAGTGTTCCTTGTTTTCTCTGTGGGAACATGCTAACTTTTGTCCAGTTCACCCTGAAAACTTAAGGTTAGTTGATTCCTTTTTGGTGTGCCTGTATTCTTCTGCTCTCACAAAAAAAGTATTTTCTTCCCAAAAGCGACTTTCGTTTGGTCTCAATTGTGTTCCTTCTAAGGGTACTTTTAGGTATAATTTTGCAGTTTAGCAAAACATTATGAAAACCATTGAAATATGAGTGTGGAAAGAAATGCTAATAACTGAAAAAATATTTCAAAGTTGGATTTATGCAATATAAAAACCTAGAAAGTTTTGCTCATAAAGTAGCTCTGTAGAAGTCTGTCATTTTTTCTGAACCAACCCTGAAGACTATAGATTGATTTCCATGGTGTATTAAAAAAAAATAACATAGAACTCAGAGGAAAAAACTTGCCGCTTCATGTAAAATGTTATGTTAGTTCAAATTTTCATTTAGAGTAAAATACTTGGAGTGTGTATGTATATGTATGTACACGTATATATGTAAGATTATATATAATACATACATATAATATAAAAAACCTTTTATGACTTCCATTTAACAAAATTTTCCATTTAACCTGTCAATTACAAGTCTTGATGGCAAAGATAAATATGCTTCAATTAGATTTCCTTCCAGTTGGAATCATATTCAGAGTGGCTGCACTCATTATTCTCTGTTGGTTTCCTCAGATGGACCAGTCTCGTATAACATGTTGTTAATTTTTGGAGTAGAAAAAAGTAGAATACTTGGTAACTTTTTTCAGTTAGTAGATCACAGTCAAGCACAGCTGAAACTACTTTTGAATAATTAAAAGCAGGATCTTTGAGGAAGAAAATGTGGACATCATTATTTTTATCTGCCAAGTCTAATATTTAAAGGTTTTATAGATACTCTGGCATCAGATAGCCTTGTTTTAATTATTTTATCATCCCTTTCACTCAGTCTCAATTCTTTCTCAGTTTCAAATTGAAATATAGCTGTCCTAACTTAGTAATCAACTCTTATCATGGCAGACGTTGATACCGCTGCTAACTCCTTTAGGATTTACTAATCATCTTTCCAGGCTCCATACTACTGGTTCCTATACTGTAGAGAGCCTCAAAATAACTTGAGCAGCTTGTTAAAAAACATCCCCCACTACTTACCCCCAAATTGCTTTTATCAGAACCTCTAGTCTGTTTGACTGAGATATACACCAAATTTGTATTGGATTGTTTATTTAATAATAATTCTAACTTGTAACACTATGTCAGTGTACTAGAAGAATCTTCTATCTCTTATTTTCTGTATTTTTCCCCTTAATTTGGTAAAAGCCATTTTTATATGCATATTTTCAGATTCTTTTCCATTGTAGATTATTACAAAATATTGAATGTAGTTCCCTGTGCTATACAGCAGGTCCATGTTGTTTATCTAATTTATGTATAGTAATGTGTATATGTTAATCCCAAACTCTTCTTAGCAGTCATTGGGGGAAAACGAGTTGCAGAAAAGGAAACATTAATGTATAAATCAATACATGAAATCTCTGGGGTCTCTATCACACTCTTTGAAACCTTATTTGAAATAAGGAGACAGTTCTGATACTAGAAGGCCACACAGAGTCTTGAATAGTTGAAAACTTGAATTATCATAGAATTGCTTCATCAGGTTTAAAGAACTAGTCCAGAAGGTCACAGAGAATAAGGGGTTAGGATTCATTCAAATAAATGGTCAAGTATTAGTAGATAGCATTTAAATGGGAAGAGGAAGGAAGCCTAGACATGATTGTCTGGGGAAGAGGCTGGGCAAACCTAGTACCTGGTCCATCATTACGTATAGCATGTGGTGTGAGGACAAGAAATGAAATGGGTTGGGGATTACTGAAAAAGGGAAGTAAAAGATGTAAAATGCATTTAGTTTATTCTTTAAACTTTGAAAATTATCTTCTTTTATTTATATACATTTAGAGACAGCTACCACCATTTTTATGTTTCTAATAATGCTGTTAACAGTATTGTACATAAATCCTCATTCACACTTTTGATAATTTTTTTAGGATACATAATATTTTAAAAGGTTCTGGCATTTGATGCCTAACTCAAAACATTATTAACAAGTTACCCTGATTTGCAACATTTTTTTGTTTTAGTTTTGCTGCTATAATAATTCTGATGATTATAACTGATGGATCAGTTGTTACACTAGTTTCACATTCTTATTAGAACACTATGATATTTTTTTATTTGTAAAGCACTTTTGAATTTATTTTAAATCATTTTTATTGCAGTATCATTGATTTGCAGGTATACAGCATAGTGATTCAATATTTTTATAGATTATGTGCATTTCAAGTTATGATAAAGAAATTCACAGGCCGTCCAGAAATTCACAGGCAGTTCAGTGGTTAGGACTCCATGCTTCCACTGCAGGGGGCATGGGTTTGATACCTGGTTGGGGAAATAAGATCTTGAATGCCATGGCCAAAATTTACAAAATAAAGTTATGATAATATATTCCCTGTGCTAAAGGATATATCCTTCTGACTTACTTACTTTTTGTACAGTAGTTTGTACCTCGTAATCTGTGACTGCCATCATGCCTCCCCCACTCCCCTCACCCAATTTGTAATCACTAGTTTATTCTCTGTATCTCTGTTTCTGTTTCGGTATATTCATTTGTTTATTTTTTGGGTTTCATATCTAAGTGATAATATACAGTATTCGTCTTTCTCTATCTGCCTTATTTCATTATATACTCTGCAGGCCCACCCATGTTGTTGCAGATTTCATTCTTTTTTATGACTAATATTCCATTGTGTTTATACACCACGTCTTCTTTATCCATTCATCTGTTGATAGACATTTAGGTTGCTCTCATGTCTTGGCTATGCTAAATAATGCTGCTATAAAGGATCCATGAATCTTTTAGAATTAGTTCCTTTTTTTTCTTTCCAGATATATACCAAGGAGTGAAATTGGTCAGTCCTATCATAGTTCCATTTTTAGTTTTCTGAGGAACCTCCATACTGTTTTCCAAAGGGCCTGCACCAATTTATACTCTCACCAGCAGTAATAGTATTTACTAAGTTGCCTTTTCTCCATATCCATGCCAACATTTATTTGTGATGTTTTGATGATGGCTGTTCTGATAAGTGTGAGGTGATAGCTCATTGTGGTTTTGATTTGCATTTATCTGATGATTAGTGATGTTGAGCATTTTTCATGTGCCTATATGTCTTTTGTGGAAAATATTTCTATTCAGGTCTTCTCCCAGTTTTTAAGAAGTCTTATTTTTTTTGACATTGAGCTTTATGAGCTATTTATAAATGTTGGGTATTAATCCCTTATCAGTCATATCATTTGCAAGTACTTTCTTCCATTCAGTAGGTTGTCTTTTTGTCTAGTTGATGGTTTTTTTGTTGTTGTGCAAAAGATTTAAAATTTAATTAGGTCCGATTTGTTTAGTTTTGCTTTTATTTCCTCACCTTAAGGAGACAGATCCAAAAACATATTGCTGTGAATCATGTCAAAGAATGATCTTCCTATACTTTCTTTGACAAGTTTTGTGGTTTCTAGTGTTACATTTAGATCTTTATTCCATTTTGAGTTTATTTTTGTATATAGTGTGAGAATATGTTCTAATTTTCATTCTTTTACATGTAGCTGTCCAGCTTTTCCAGCACCACTTGTTGAAGAGACTGTCTTTTTATATTGTATATACTTCCCTCCTTTGCAATAGGTTAATTGACGATAATTGTGTGGCTTTGTTTCTTGGCTCTCTATTATGTTTCATGGATCTATGCGTCTGTTTTAGCGTCAGTACCATAATACTTCGATTACTATAGCTTTGTAGTATAGTCTGAAGTCGGGGAACCTGATATCTCCCATTTTCTTCTTTTTTCCTTAAGATTGCTTTGGCAGTCATCTATTCTTTTCCATAGTTCAGTTAGCATTCTTATTTAATGCTTTGAATTCTTAGTAAATTATTTATCTCTATGTCATCAGTTGTTTTTTCAGGGTTTTTTCCTTATTCTTTCATTTGAAACACCTTCCTCCAGCTTCTCATTTTGCTTAACTTTCTCTGTCTCTATGACATTATGAGACAGTTCTTGTCTGTAGGGTGATTTTTGTGGGAGCATCCTTATACAGTTTCTGTGTGCCCAGTGGCTTTGGTGGGAGGTGTAGTTTTGATGTGTTTGGGAGGGGAGGGGAGCTCAGCATCTTCTTATTTTGCCATTTTGCTCCTCATCTCCTCTCCTGTGCTTCCTTTTATTAATCTCTATTTAAAAATTATCTATTCTTCAGACCTTCATATTTACATCAAGATTTCTCACCTTGGTGCTGTTGATATTTTGGGCTGGATAATTCTTTGCTGTGGTTACTGTCCTCGGCATTGCAGGGTCTTTAGCAGTATCATTGGCCTCTCCCAGCTAAATGCCAATAGCAGCCCCCATGAAGATAGTAATAAAATGCGTCTCTAGATGTTGTGAAATATTCTCTGGGAGTAAATGTGTACCTGATTGAAAAGCACTATTATAAATAAACTGTGACCTAACTTTTAATGAAAAATAAATTCTATTAGCAATTTTGATTGGCATTGAAGTCATCCTATAAATATAAGTGTAAAGAATCATCTTGACAATGTTCATTGTTCTTAAGCAAATTCTCTTAGTACCAGCAATGAATTTCTAGCCTGTCTTCTTAAAGGTTCACAGATGTGTTCTCCTTTCCTACAAAATATGTGTTGTCCACTAATATTGTTTCCATTTTCCACAATATGAGAAATTTATGGCTAAAGGAATGTTAGGAAAAATGGTAATCTTAATTTATGAAATATTTTGTAATGACTGTGTATATGTGCACTTTTGTATTTGAGTTGGCATGGACATAAGACTATATGTAGTGTGGGAATTTAGGAAAAACTTAAGTTAGGTGGCTTCTACTTGCAATACAAGGAGAGGCTCAACTTTCTGAAAAACTCTTTGTGAATAATGGGACAGGGAGTCAGCTGTGTGCAATAGATGGAGACTGGAAATGATAAACCTGTGAGTAGTACCCATGATTTTAAGGCCACCAGATTTGATCAATACTGGCAAATATGCTATTGGCAAAACAGCAGATGTCTCATTTCTGTTGTTGTGCTGGACTCTGTCTGAAGAAAAAGTTCTATAAAGCCTTGTATAATCAATTTTCTCAGTTTTCGTTTTTGCTATTGACCTTTGGTTTTTGAAAAATTAAGTTGGCTACCAGAAAGAATGTAAATTTCCAAGAAAATAAAGGAGAATTGAGATGAAATAAAACTTCAATCTGCATTCCCATTCAAAAAATAGTGTTTTGCATATCCTAGCCCTATAATTAATTAATATCATATCCCTATAGTTAATCCTGAAGATTATATACATATTTTAATATGTTGTTGAGAATCTTTCCTTGGCTGCTATCACTACAAATATGAATTTGAAAGAAATGTAGAATGCCATCCATACTCTGTACAGGATTAAATCTTGCTTTGCCTCCACGCCCCCCAAACCAGAGAGGACACATTTACCTATAGGATGAACCATGTAAATATATATTCTGTTACAAAATCTTAAGACTTTTCATTCTTATGTGTTATCTAATATAAATATTAGGATGTTGTAAAAGCCTGACCTGAATTAAAATACTAAGTAAAATTTACTGAGGCAGTGAATTTTACAAACTGTGTATAATAATGTCTGCATCATCAAAAACCATAAACCTTACAAATCTCTAAAAGAACTCTTAACTATAAGTGATTGAACTGAGATATAGATGAATCCTAAGTAACAGACAGTAAAATGTTTTTAAGGAGAAAATCCAGTATGTTAGGTAAGGAGCAAAAAAACACAGGCATGTCTTGGTATTAATCCTATATTTTAGCAACAGTTTTTCATAGTGATGGGGCTTCCGGGGGTAACTCAGTTGGTAAAGAATCCACCTGCAGTGCAGGAGACCTGGTTCGATTCCTGGGTCTGTAAGTTCTCCTGGAGGAAAGAATAGGCTTCCCACTCCAGTATTCTTGGGCTTCCCTGGTGGCTCAGCTGGTAAAGAATTTGCCTGCAATAATAATGCTCTTTCTGAAGCAGGACTCAGTGCCTGAGTATGGAAAATCAGGCCTGATGTAAATTTTTACAGCAAAGAGATGTAAGAGTTATAAGTGGTCAGATTCTATAAACTGAAGTTATCTTCAAGTATGGGACTTCTAGTCACATCTTCACTACATTGATTCAAGTTGCTGTCATATATAAAGCATTGCATGGATCCATGAAACTTTCACTAATCTTGAAAGTGAATAGAACACTTTAGTAGCAAAAGCAAATTGGTTTTGAGAGGAAAAAAAGAAAGAAATCTCTCTGGGACCTAGTTTCATCCTTTCCAAAAGGAATCCATTTGATTTTAGTGATAATAAACAGACACAAAATTTTAAAAACTGTTCATTTCTGACTTAGAAGAAAGCAATGTCAAGGAAATATGACTAATTTTACAACATTATCTTTTTAAAAATAACATAGAGACTTCAGTAATTTGTTGTGGTCGGGCTCATGGTTGATTTTTGTTGGTTTGCTTCAGAAGAGATGATCATACTTTGTGGAAGTATTTAAATGGGAGTGGAAACATTCTTTAGGTTTTTTTTTTAATTAGTTTTTAAAAATTGAAGGATAATTGCTTTACAGAATTTTGTTGTTTTCTGTCAAACCCCAACATGAATCAGCCATAGGTATACATATATCCCCTCCCATTTGAACCTCCCTTTCATCTCCCTCACCCTCCCAGCCTGCTAGATTGATACAGAGCCCCTGTTTGAGCTTCCTGAGACACACAGCAAATTCTCATTGGCTCCCTATTTTACACATGGTAATGTAAGTTTCCATGTTATTCTTTCCATACATCTCACCCTCTCCTCCCCTCTCCCCTTGTCCATAAGTCTATTCTCTATGTCTGTTTCCTCATTGTTGCCCTGTAAATAAATTCTTTGGTACCACTCTTCTAGATTCCATATATATGCATTAGAATACGGTATTTGTCTTTCTCTTTCTAACTCACTTTAGTCTGTATAATAGGTTCTAGGTTCATTCACCTCATTAGAATTGACTCAAATGTGTTCCTTTTATGACTGAGTAATATTCCATTGGGTATAGGTATCACAACTTCTTTATCTATTCATCTGTTGATGGACATCTAGGTTGCTTCCATGTTCTAACTATTGTAAATAGTGCTGCAGTGAACAATGGGATACATATGTCTCTTTCAATTTTGGTTTCCTCAGGGTATATGCATAGGAATGGGATTGCTGGGTCATATGGTGGTTTTATTCTTAGTTTTTAAAGGAATTTCCATACCATCTTCCATGCTGGCTGTATCAATTTACATTCCCACCAAAAGTGCAAGAGTGTTCCCTTTTCTCCACACCCTGTCCAGCATTTACTGTTTGGAGACTTTTTTGATGAGGGCCATTCTGACCCATGTGAGGTGATATCTCATTGTAGTTTTGATTTGCATTTCTCTAATAATGAGTGATGTTGAGCATCTGTTCATGTGTTTGTTAACCATCTGTATATCTTCTTTGGAGAAATGTCTGTTTAGGTCTTTTCCCCACTTTTTGATTGGATTGTTTGTTTTTCTAGTATTGAGTTGCATGAGCTGCTTGTATATTTTGGAAATTAATCCTTTTTCAGTTGTTTCATTTGCTATTATTTTCTCCCATTCTGAGGGTTGTCTTTTCACCTTGCTTATAGTTCCCTTTGCTGTGCAAAAGCTCTTAAGTTTAATCAGGGCCCACTTGTTTGCTTTTGTTTTTTATTTATATTGCTCTAGGAGGTGGGTCATAGAGGATCTTGCTTTGATTTATGTCATCAAGTGTTCTGCCTATGTTTTCCTTTAAGAATTTTATAGTTTCTGGTCTTACATTTAGGTCTTTAATCCATTTTGAGTTTATCTTTGTGTATGGTGTTAGGAAGTGTTCTAATTTCATTCTTTTACATGTAGCTATCCAGTTTTCCCTGGAGAAGGCAATGGCACCCCGCTCCAGTACTCTTGCCTGGAAAATCGCATGGACGGAGGAGCCTGGTAGGCTGCAGTCCATGGGGTCGCGAAGAGTCAGACGTGACTGAGCGACTTCACTTTCACTTTTCACTTTTATGCACTGGAGAAGGAAATGGCAACCCACTCCAGTGTTCTTGCCTGGAGCATCCCAGGGATGGGGTCGCACAGAGTCAGACACGACTGAAGTGACTTAGCAGTAGCAGTAGCATCCAGTTTTCCCAGCACCATTTATTGAAGAGGCTCTCTCTGCCCCATTGTATATTCTTGCCTACTTTGTCAAAAATAAGGTACCCATAGGTGCATGGGTTTATTTCTGGGCTTTCTATCTTGTTCCATTGGTCTATATTTCTGTTTTTGTGCCAGTACCTTACTGTCTTGATGACTGTAGCTTTGTAGTATAATCTGAAGTCAGGAAGGTTGATTCCTCCAGCTCCATTCTTCTTTCTCAACACTGCTTTGGCTATTTGGGGTCTTTTGTGTTTCCATATGAATTGTGAAATTTTTTGTTCTAGTTCTGTGAAAAATGCCATTGGTAATTTGGTAGGGATCACACTGAATCTGTAGATTGCGTTTGGTGGTATAGTGTTTTTCACAATATTGATTATTCCTACCCCAGAACATGGAATATCTCTCCATCTGTTTATGTCATCGTTGATTTCTTTCATTAGTGTCTTATAATTTTCTGTGTACAGTTCTTTTGTCTCCTTACTAGGTAGGTTTAATCCTAGGTACTTCTTTTTGTTGCAATGGTGAAAGGGATTGATTTCTTAATTTCTCTTTCTGATTTTTCATTGTTAGTATATAGAAATGCAAGTGATTTCTGTGTAAGTATATAGAAATGCAAGTGATTTCTGTGTATTGATTTTGTATCCTGAAACTTTGCTAAATTCACTGATTAGTAATTTTCTGATAGTATCTTTATGGTTTTCTATGTACAGTATCATGTCATCTGCAAACAGTGAGAGCTTTACTTCTTTTCTGATCTGGATTCCTTTTATTTCTTTTTCTTCTCTGATTGCTGTAGCTAGGACTTCCAGAAATATGTTGAATAATAGTGGCGAAAATAGACACACTTGTCTTGTTCCTGATCTTAGGGGGAATGGTTTCAATTTTTCACCATTGAAAATAATGTTTGCTGTAGGCTTATCATATATGGCCTTTACCGTATTGAGGTATGTTTCTTCTATGCCCATTTTTTGAAGTGTTTTAATCATAAATGGATGCTGAATTTTGTCACAGGCTTTTTCTGTGTCTATTGAGATTATCAATCATTTGGTTTTTTATCTTTCAATTTGTTAATATGGTGTATGACATTGATTGATTTGCGTTTATTGAAGAATCCTTGCATCCCTGGAATAAACCCACCTTGATCATGGTGTGAACTTTTTGATGTGTTGTTGAATTCTGTTTACTAAAAATTTGTTGAGAATTTTTGCATCTATGTTCATCACTGATATTGGCCTGTGGTTTTCTTTTTTTGTGTTGTCTCTGTCTGGTTTTGGTATCAGAGTGATGGTGGCCTTGTAGAATGAGTTTGGAAGTATTCCTTCCTCTGTAATTTTTTGAAAGAGTTTTAGAAGGATAGGCATTAGCTCTTCTCTAAATGCTTGATAGAATTCTTCTGTGAAGCTGTCTGTTCCTGGGCTTTTGTTTTCTGGGAGATTTTTGATCACAGCTTCAATTTCAGTGCTTGTAATTGGGTTGTTCATAATTTCCATTTCTTCCTGGTTCAGTCTCGGAAGGTTGAACTTTTCTAAGAATCCGCCCATTTCTTCCAGGTTAACTATTTTCTTGCCATATAGTCGTTCATAATAGTCTCTTATAATCCTTTGTATTTCTGCATTGTCTGTTGTAACCTCTCCTTTTTCGTTTCTAATTTTGTCAATTTGATTTCTTCTCTCTTTTTTGCTTGATGAGTCTGGCTAAAGGCTTGCCAATTTTGTTTATCTTCTCAAACAACCAGTTTTTAGTTTTATTAATCAATACTATTGTTTCTTTCATTTCTTTTTAATTTATTTCTGCTCAGATCTTTGTGATTTCTTTCCTTCTACTAGTTTTTTTTTTTGTTCTTCTTTTTTCCAGTTGTTTTAGGTGTAAAGTTAGGTTGTCTCTTCAATGTTTTTCTTGTTTCTTGAAGTAGGATTGTATTGCTATAAACACCCCTCTTAGAACTACTTTTGCTGCATCCCATAGGTTTTGAGTTGTCGTGTTTTCATTGTCATTGTTTCTAGAAATGTTTTGATTTCCTTTTTGATTTCTTCAGTAACCTGTTGGTTATTTAGAAACATGTTTAGTCTCCATGTGTTTGTTTCTTACACTTTTTTTTTCTTGTAATTGATGTCTAGTCTCATAGCATTGTGGTTGGAGAAGATGCTTGATATGATTTCAATTTTCTTAAATTTACTGAGGTTTGATTTGTGACCCAAGATGTGGTCTATCTTGGAGAATGTTCCATATACACTTAAGAGTTTATATTCTTCTGCATTTGGATGGAATGTCCTGAAAATATCAATGAGATCCTTCTCATCTAATGTTATCATTTAAGACTTGTGTTTCCTTATTAATTTTCTGTTTTGATGATCTGTCCATTGGTGTGAGTGGGGTGTTAAAATCCCCTACTATTTTTGTGTTACTGTCAATTTCTCCTTTTATGTCTGTTAGTGTTTGTCCGATGTATTGAGGTGCTCCTATGTTGAGTTCATAGATATTTACAATCGTTATGTCTTTTCTTGGATTGCTCCTTTGATCATTATGTAGTGTCTTTTCTTTTCTCTTGCAATCTTCTTTATTTTAAGGTCTATTTTGTCTGATATGAGGATTGCTGCTCCAGCCTTGTTTTGCTTCCTATTTGCATGGAATATATTTTTCCATCCTCTCACTTTCAGTCTATATGTGTCTTGAGCTCTGAAGTGGATTTCTTGTAGACAGCATATAATGGGTCTTGTTTTTGTAGCCAGTCTGTGTCTTTGGTTGGAGCATTTAATCCATTTACATTTAAAGTAATTATTGATATGTATGTTCCTATTGCCATTTTCTTAATTGTTCAGGGTTGATTTTGTAGATCTTTTATCTTCTGTTGTATTTCTTGACTGTATAAGTCCCTTTAACATTTGTTGTGAAGATGGTTTGGTGGTACTGAATTCTCTTGCTTGTTTGAAAAGTTTTTTATTTCTCCATCAATTTTGAATGAGGTCCTTGCTGGGTACAGCAATCTTGGTTGTAGATTTTTCCCTTTTAGTACTTTAAATATATCCTGCCATTCCTTTCTGGCCTGCAGCTTCTGCTGAAAGATCAGCTGTTAAGCATATGGGGTTTCCCTTGTATGTTACTTGTTGCTTCTCCCTTGCTGCTTTTAATATTCTTTCTTCGTGTTTATTCTTTGTTAGCTTGATTAGTATGTATCTTGGCATGTTTCTCCTTGGGTTTATCCTGTATGGGACTCTTTGTGCCTCTTGGACTTGACTATTTCCTTTTCCATGTTGGGGAAATTTTCAACTATAATCTCTTCAAAAATTTTCTTGTACCCTTAATTTTTTCTCTTCTTATTCTGGGACCCCCTAATATTTGAATGCTGGTGCATTTGATATGGTCCCAAATGTCTCTGAGACTGGCCTCAGCTCTTTTCATTCTTTTTACATTATTCTGCTCTTCAGAAGTTATTTCCACCATTTTATCTTCCAGCTCACTGATTCATTCATCTGCTTTGATATTCTGCTATTGATTCCTTCTACAGTATTCTTAATTTCAGTAATTGTATTGTTTGTCTCTGTTTGTTTATTCTTTAATTCTTCTAGTTCTTTGTTAATTTATTCTTGCATTTTCTCCATTTTGTTTTCAAGGTTTTTGATCATCTTTACTATCATTATTCTGAATTTTTTTTTCAGGTAATTTGCCTATTTCCTTTTCATTTATTTGGACTTCTGTATTTCTAGTTTGTTCCTTCATTTGTGCAGTATTTCTCTGCCTTTTCATTTTGTTTTTTTAAGTTATTGTGTTTGAGGTCTCCTTTTCCCATGCTTCAAGGAAAGTTGAATTATTTCCTTGAAGAAGGTTGAACTCTTTCCTCCTTTTGGTTTCTGCCTTCCTAAAGTTGATCCAGTGGTTTGTATGAGCCTCATAGAGGGTGAGATTTGTGCTGAGTTTTTGTTTGTTTGTTTGTTTTTCCTCTGATGGGCAAGGCTGAGTGAGGTGGTAATCCTGTCTGCTGATGATTGGGTTTGTATTTTTGTTTTATTTGTTGTTTGGATGAGGTGTCCTACATAGGGTGCTACTGGTGGTTGGGTGATGCCAGGTCTTGTATTAAAGTGATTTTCTTTGTGTAAGTTCTCACTACTTGATACTCCCTAGGGTGAGTTCTCTGGTAGTCTATGGCCTTGGAGTCAGGGCTTCCACTCCAAAGGCTCAGGGTTTGATCTCTGGTCAGGAATGAAGATTCCACAAGTGGTTTGTTATGGTATTAAGTGAGATTAAAACAAATATCCAAAAATGAGAAACCAAAGATGAACCCCAGACAAATGGCAGTTACAGAATCAGCCAAATAATAATTAAAATAATGCACATATACATATACATATACACCCATGAGCAAAGTCATAACAGTCTAACAAAATAAAGTACAGTAGGTTGACCCAGTGAACAACCCAGGAAAAAAAGGAATAAATGTAGAAAAAATATAATAGGTTTAAAAAAATTAAAAATTAAAATTCTAGAAAACAGAAACGAAAAACAAGGAAGAAGAAAGAAAAAAGGGAAAAAAAAATTCCACAGAATTGCAAAAGCCTAATGTACAGGCAGAGGTCTATAACAACAATAGAAAGTGTGACTGAATATATGAATGTATACATATACACCCATAAGCAAAATCATCCAGTTCAACAAAAATAAAGTACAATAGATTGACCCAGTGAACAAAGGAGAACAAAAATTATATCTACCAGAACAAAACTAATTAAAGCACAAACTGGAAAACAAAACTTAAAGCAAGGTGCCAATTCAGGAATAAAGCAATGAAAATAAAACTAACAAACATGTTGAAAGGAAAGGAGAGAAAGAAAAGAAAGAAAGAATAGATATGTAAAGTTAAATAGAGGTAGATAAAGAAGATTTATATACGTTAAAGAGTAACTGCAAAGGGAAAAGAACAGTAGGAAAAGGAAGCAAAGGAATAAATGTAGAAAAAATAATAGGTTTAAAAAATTAAAATTAAGGAAAGAGAAAAGGAAAAAAAAAAAAAAAAAAGAGGAAAACTCCATAGAACTGCAAAAACCCAATGTAGGGGCAGTGGTTTATGACAACAATAAAAAACGTGACTGAGGGATAAAAAAAGCTCAAAAACATAATTGGATTTCTTAGTGCCAATAAAATCGACAACTACAACAGAAGCAGGAAAAAAAGAAGAAAAAAAAATCTAAAAGAATCTACAGAACAAGTCAAAAAATAAGAATAATAAATGTTTCTCTTGAGTCACTGATGTCAGAGTCCTTTCCCTCGCTGGGAGTCACAGTCCGCTTCACCTTCCTAGGATGCCCTCCTACACTCTGATCTCTGGACCTGCTGTGGAGGTATCCCAGAATCTAATCTGGTCCTACTCTTGTGTGTTCTTGCCTCCAACGTCTGCAGCTATCAGAGCTGGTGCGTTTTCTTTTGTGGGAGCTCTCAATGGCTTTTTATATATTCCATAGACACAGAATCTGCCTAGTTAAATCCACATGATTTAATCAGCATCTTGTACAGCTGGTGGGAAGGTTTTGGGTCTTCTTCCTTAGCCACACTGCCCCTGGGTGTCAATTGTGGTTTTATTTCCACCACTACACGTGGGTTGTTCACTGGGATTTGCTCCTGAGGCTGCCCTGGAGGACTTGGGTCTGCCCCAGTGAGGGCCAGGTGTGGAGGTGGTGCAGCTGCTTGGGTCGCAGGGGTTCTGGCAACACCAGGTACTCAGAGGGGTTGGCGGCTAGGGCAACAGAAAATATAGTGCTTTAGAAGGGTATGGCAACCAGTGTTGGCCAATACACTCCAGCATTCCTGCCTGGAGAAGACAGAGAAGTCTGGGAGGCCGTAGTCTACAGGGTCGCAAGGAGTCGGACACGACCGAAGTGACCCTGCGCGCATAGATGCAAGACGTTTTTGCCTGTGGCAGCTCTGCCCTAGTGAGAATTGAGCGTGGAGGTGGTGTAGCTGCTTGGCTTGCGGGGACCCTGGCAGAGCCAAGTGTGCAGGGCCATGGACTGCCTCCGCCACAGAGTTATGGCCCTATCATGGGCCCCCTTTATTCCAGCCTCTTGTAGCTGGTGATCAGAAGGCCTCTTTGGCCAGTGTTTCTCCATAGCTCCGCCCATTCAGGCACTTAGAGGCCGCCCTTGCCTGGGGTCCTTCTCTGTTGTTTGGCGCATCAGGCACTTAGAGAGGCCCCCCAGGCTGGGGTCCTACTCTGTAGATCGGCGTGTCAGGCACTTAAAGGGGCGCCCTGAGCGGGGTCCTACTCCGTAGTTCTGTGTGTCAGGCCTTTGCAGGGCCAGCCTCTCTGTTCAGCTGCAGATGCTGGTGTGTGGGGGGAGAGAGGCTATGGTGATGGCTCCATCCGCTACCTGTGACTCGGCAGTATCGCCTTGCTTCCATGGCTGCCTGGCTTTCCTTCACATGCGTTTCCCGCCGGGATCTCCTCCCTCACATCCCCTCAATCTGTCTCTCCACAGTCAACAGCAGCTCTCGCCCTGGGATTCCTCCACAATTCCTAAACTCCAGCTCCCAGCCGCTGCCCCTTCCAGGAGACCAGCGTTCCTGTCCGGGGTATGCATGACTGCGGCAAGGACTGTATGATTCTCATTCCATTTAGGCTGCCGCGGATCAGCTGTTTCACTGTCAACCTTAACTGTTTCTCCTCTGACTCAGACAGTTGCCCTGCTGTGGGGATTAGACCCCTGCTTCAGTTTCCCCACCCGCTGAGGGCAGGTCCAGTCTGACTAACACCACTGTTTTTCCCCCTAGTTCCTTGGTCCTATCCAGTTTTGCGTGGTTCTAGATATTCTTTTCCACTGGTCAGGTATTGCCCGCTCTCAGCTGCTGTTCTGCACGCACTTCTGTGTCTGAAGGTGTATTCCTGATGTATCCATGGAGAGAGATGAACTCCACATCCACCTACTCCTCTGCCATCTTGTTCTCCTAGGTTTTTTTTAGTGATCTGGTACAAATAGGTTGACTAGCTTACTCTCCACCTACCTGAGTTGCAGCAGAGTTCTAAACAGGGCATGCATTTAAATGATCTATCCCAAAGGGTCATGCCAAAGTGTATCATCTTTACTCCACAAATATATCATTCTTTGAAAAGCTCTTTCTCTGTAGCTTAAGTGTGAGCCAGGGAGCATGCAGTGGGTGGGAAGCTCCTATATTGAATATTAAACAGTGCTTATTCATGTTTCTTTGATTAGATATAATTATTTTCTTGAATTCATGACCCTTGGATGTTGTTAAATTTTTTTTCAGGATGTTGCTTAATTGCTTTTAACGAAAGTACAAATAGATTTCAACTAGAGAATGAATAAAAATGGCTTCTTAAGATCCTGATTTTTTTAAGCATAAGGAGAAGAGCAGTGTGTGAAATATATTCCCTTTCTAATCATGAAGGATAAGTTATTTTTCCAGTGTATTAAGGGACAAATTATTGATTGCTTTTAATGTATATTTCTACATCTATTTTTCAAATAATTATTAGTTTTTTTTGGTCTAAGTTTGCTGTCATTATTACCATCACACAATAATTGGCTATCAGGTAAAGTCAGGAGATATTAGGTCATTTTAGCAGGAGCATTTTATTAATACAGGCACACTTAAAGTGACTTAAAATAATTACAGATCTCTCTATGACCTTGAATTTTAGGCAGTCGAAAATTTAAAGGGACTGATAATCACAATGTTTTAATAGTATATTCAAATAATATATAAAGACAGTTTTTCTCTGTAGATTATGTATGTCTTCCAAACAGATATACCTTAAAATGTGTGGACATTTATTATTATCTGTATTTCTGCAGAATGATTCTTCTATCATTTTCTTTGATCTGTTTCCTTCCTTGATCCTGTGTCTTTATACCCACAACCCAGATGTTGTTGTGAACAGAAATGGCCATAGTACTCAGCCTGAGTTCTGAAAGCTGTAATTATTTATGTTCAACAATAGGGATGGACTGCTGTTAAATCTGACCATCCAACATTTTCCCGTAAGCGTTGGGTTGACAAGTTCACACATGATGTCAGGTCCTGATTCACAGTAACAGATCACAGAGGAAATATTAACTGTGTGCATATTTTATATACTGTGCTCTTGATAGCTCAGTGTATCATGACATAATACAAGGAAAAATTCAGCAAGAGGCCCAACCAGCTCCAAATCTCTCTTTAATTTATTTTAGTGACTTATTGTAAGATTCAAAGTCACATAAGTCAGAGTGCATCTTATGTCATTCTTATTCTGATAAGGCTGTATTTGACATTTTGAAAACTAACTGGTGTGTAATCACAATCAAAATATATAAGGATATTTAGATGGAAAAAAATGCCTTTCTAGTCAATCTTTTTTTTTTTTTTTTCTAATAAGCCATTAAATGAGCAGCAAATTTCAGGAGATAAAGTTTAACTCAGTTTGCTCAGTGCATTTGTCTTCAGATTGCTTGGAACAGAGTGAGCAGGGCAATCACCCACTGAAAGATATTGCCTGCTATCTAACATAATATGAATAAAATAGATATCACATTATACATATGAAAAATGATTTCAAGGGTAAATTCAATTTTATTTTTCTTAGAAGCTATTGCTTTAAAGAAGTATAATATTGGAGATGGAACACAGTATTGAAATACAAATTGAGGTATGAAAAATGATCAAAAGCAAAAAAAAAAAAAAGATGTCTAGGCAGCAAGGAAGATGTGGATGGTTAGAGTGAAATGTGGTAAAGACATCTGTATATGGCCTTTCCTCTGCAAATAGTCACTACAGGATTGATCATTTATTTATATACAAATTTATGTTTACTATTGATAATTAGAAATAAATATGCTTTGTTGATATTTATCAATTAAAATTAAGAATAAAATGTTTTACAGTGTAATTATAAGCACTGTGTTTACTGCTCAGCAGTGTCAAATGAGTACATAGCAGTAGTAACTAAATGCCTTGTTTTTTACTAATACTGCCCAAGTTTGTCAGTGACTTCCTTAGATACCTGTTTTTGCTTCAAATGTTTTGTTTCTGAAATTATAAGTGAGAAGGATCAAGTGAATTGGGGGTAGAAAAGGGATGACTCAGCTGTAAAATTATTTGTTGAGAATAGAAGTAGTAATTATTCAATAACTAGGTTACTTAATAGAAAAGACCATTTAAGAGCACAGGATAAACGCAATGGAGAAAATCTAAATTGAGCGCAATTAATCAGTACAATATATGTGTATATATATGATATATATGTGTGAGGATATATATCAATCTATAAATATTTGTGTTTATGTTTATATATGTATGCATATATGTGTATATGTGCATGAAGACACAACATTTATTGAATCAATACATAATTCATATAGATGTATGTACATATATATACAAATATATTTACATATCATTTATATACTCATTCAATGCTTTTGCCAGTAGCTCTCATATCCCAGACATTCTTTTAGGAGTAATGAACAAAAAAGGCCTAATATCTGTTCATACTGCCCCCAAGGAACGTGCATTCCAATGAGGACACATCAATAACAAGATACCAAATAATTAATACCCTGGAGAAAATGCAAAGGAGGGAATGGTTAAGGAGTGTTAGGAGTGGGGTTAGGAGTCGGGTTGAACTTTTTCATGAATGTATTAGCTTTCTATTGCTGCTGTAACAAATTGCCACAAGTTTCGTAGCTTTGTAGCTGACAACAGGAGGAGAACAGTCCGCAGGTTACTGTGAGAATTTCTGTAGAAGCTAACGGTGGCTTGCTACAGTGAGGGGAGAGACATAGCTGGGTTTTGGCTCTGTGTCAGAAGCAGAGCCAGCAGGATTTGCTGGAGGTTTGCAGCTTGAGTGGAAGTAAAAGTAGTTAGAGAAGGTTCCAAGGTGCTGCTGGCTTTAATACTTGGAGAAACTCAGTTACCCTTTATAGAAATTAGTAAGATTATGAGGATATCTGTGTTTTTGTTTTTGTTGTTGGAGGGAAGTAATATTCAGTGTTAGTTTGGTATATGTAAAGTCTAGGCTGGTGTTGGATATTCAGATTAAGGATGACTAGCAGAGAGTCAAACATGTGAGCCTAGAGTTCAGGGAGGACATAAATATTCATAAATGACAGATTTTATATGATTTCCAAAGCCATGGCACTGATTGAGGTATTCAGTTATGAGTTTACATAATAGAAGAGATTTAGAAATTAAACACTTGGACACTCCAAACAGAGATCAGGGGAAGGAAGAAGGAAATGAAGACGCTGAGGTACAAAAAACAGAGAAGAAATAGGTGTCAGTTCCTCATAACCTGAAGCAGAAAGTGGTTCCAGGAGAGAGAACTGCTGTGTGATGTTATTTTATGTCTGGAAAGTAGATAGCTGAGAAAGATCATGGGGCTTAGTGATCTCAGGGATTTTGTTGATAAAAACAGTTACAGTGGGAAGTAGAAAGTCAAGGGATTAAAATTAGAAACAACAAAGTGAATTATTTTATTCTAAAAGAAATATTGAACAGTAGCTAGAGGAGGAAAAAGGCAAACTGCAGTATTTCTAAGATAAGGGAAATAATTTACTATCATGGGGGGACTTGACCGACAAACATCCATATGATCAAAGCTGTGGTTTTTCCAGTAGTCATGTATGGATGGGAGAGTTGGACTATAAAGAAAGCTGAGCACCAAATAATTGATGCTTTTGAACTGTGGTGTTGGAGAAAACTTGTCCCTTGGACTGCAAGGAGATCAAACCAGTCAATCCTAAAGGAGGTAGTCCTGAACATTCAATGGAAGGACTGATGCTGAACCTGAAGGTCTAATACTTTGGCCACCAGATGTGAAGAACTGACTCATTGGAAAAGCCCCTGATGCTGGGAAAGATTGAAGGCAGGAGAAGAAGGGGTCGACAGAAGATGAGGATGAGGATGAAATGGTTGGGTGGTTATAACCGAGTTTGAGCAAGCTCCAGGAATTGGTGATGGACAGAGAAGTCTGGTGTGCTTCAGTCCATGGGGTTGCAAAGAGTCAGACACAACTGAGCGACTGAACTGAACTGAATCACTGTGAAAAACTAAGATAGGCAAAAAGGAAGAACTTCTAGAAGACCATCCATGAGTATATATGGGAAGAGGTTGGGATCTACAGTCAAGTATACAGCTTAGCTTTGGCTAGTGGATCATGCAGTACATCTATAGTTACAAAAAAGAAAGCAAAATACATGTATATAGATATTGAAAGTGGTGGCGATATCTTGTAAAGGTTTTCTTCTGATGGCTCAGTGAGATAAGAAATAAGAGCAGCTCACAGAGAGAATGGATTGTAGTGTTGTACATTTGATAAGAAAAAGAAGTGGAGGGATAGATGGATTTCAGAAGCGTAGTATGACTATGTCGCCACTATGGATCTATCTCAAGTTAGTGACAGGATTTAGAGAGACTAGTTTTCTTGGTTTTGTGCTTTTCTCAGTCACATTCAGCTATAGGAGGGCAGACAGACAGTATTTGAGGAACCGAGTTTAACTAGGGTTATGGTTTAACCAAAGGACTAGATCAACGTAATAGAGTCAAGGGAGTTGGAGTAACATTCAGTGGATTCTCTGTCATATTTAACCATGTGTATTTAAGGAGAGTAAGTAGGGCATTATGGAGAGGAGGGACCACAAAACGATTCTAGTATCAATGGAGTAAAAGTCTTGGTAATCTTGGATTCTTGAACACCATGTATTACTATTCTTCCACCCCATCCCCATCCTGACCTCTCTCTGACTTTCTCTTCTAAGTCTCATGGATTGCACTACCACCTTCTTTAAGACTTTGCTTAAATTTTTTTTTTTAAATGAGGCCTTCTTATCCAGCCTGTAGAAAAGAATCCCAACTACATATCCCTCTCTATTTCCCATATTTTCTTTGCTTTTCTTTCTAGCACTTACTGTCTGTGGTCTATTCATGCTTGATTATATATCAGTATAGCTCTCCCCACTAGAATATAATCTTCAGAAGTGTGGGAACTTTATATTTCTGTACACAGTTGTTCCTCCATGTTCTGTAACAATACCTGGTACCCAGTTGGCACCCAGTCAACATTTTTAGGAATGAATGATGCATGCCTTTTGAAGTTCTCAAGGAAAATATAGATAAATCAAACAGGAAACAAAGTTGGTGGATCACATCAGGCACAAGGTAAGGCCGTGCTTTGATGCTTGCAATTTTAACACTAAATTAAATTGCTTAATCTGCTTGATTTGTAGTAAGATTTCATCCAAGGGGCTTGAAAGTATGGACAGGCCTGGAATTTTGAAGGGGTTGTGGGTGGAGAAACTGACAAAATTCTTCTCCTGCCATATCCTTCTGAAGATCATTTGTGTGGAGAGGTGGTTGAGTTAATCAGAACTGCACATTTTTGGTACTACTTCATTATAGATGATGGCATTAAATTCATCTGATTGTTTCAGATGAAGAGAAGATGTTATAAAACATAGTGAATGGGACAGCAAATTTACTTGATAAACAGTTCCTGATAAGCTTGGGTGTATATTTGAAGCTTTTAATTAATAATAATATTTAATTATTAATTTAGAGTTAAAAAAACTAAGACTGATTGGGTGATTTCTACCCTGTATATTTCAGAGATGCAGGCATGGAGGAGGGTGGTGGTTAGATTTATCTAGGCTAGCCTTTTATCAGTACCATGGACAGATGCAAGGGTTTAGGAAGTGGGGGCTCTTTGCAGTCAAGTTGTTGTATACCATGGAACATGGAATTGGAGATTTAAAAGGAGGAAAGTGAAAATGATAAAGCTGATATATAGTAAGGACATGAACTTGAATTTGCCTCTAAGGCCTATGCTTTTTTTGACCATAAACCATGATCTAAAAGAAAATATCTACTGGCAATTATTGTATTTTAACCCCTCAAAAAATAGAATATATGCTTATAAATATCAAAATCACTTAAAATGTCACTAATTAAGTTTCTAATATATCTATGTTCACTTCTAAGCTATGCAAGTTAAGTAAAGTATGTTCTCAGTCATAAAAGATCTCATAGTCTAATGGGAAAGATAGATGTGCAAAGGGATTATTTAAAATGTTAGGTACTTTATAAAAATATGATAGAACACAGAAAAGGAGAATGGCTATAATACTCTCTCTGGTCAATAAAGTTAGACTTACATAGTTCTGTTAAATGAATGCATGGGTTTAGTAAGGGTATACATGAAGAAAGCTTGCAGATATTTATTATTCGTTTGTTTGTTTCAGGAGAAATTAAGAGTGGCTTAAAAGCATTGACATTTAAAACCCAAAAAGCCCTATAATAACCCCAGAAGTTTTATAGATATAAAAATTTCTAACTTCCAGAATGCATGAAACACTTTTATGGAGAATGCAAGTGTTTACCAGTTTCTCTTTTTTTGTGTTTCTACTCAAATCTAAAGAAAAATAATGCAGAGGTGATTACTTGAGTTTTTTGGTTGATTTCAGTTATCATTTCCCATTAAGTGTTGGAGTATACTCTGTGTCTGCAGTCATTATTACAGGCATTGCTGCTAGGGATTAAACAAAATAATGTATAAAATGGTCTTTGTACAGTTCTGGGGGAAAGAAAGTGGTGAATACATGTCAGCTATTCAGGTACATCTTGTTGCCATCTTATAAGTATTGTTTTCGAGGTTTCAGGTTCATTCTCAAATTCCTTTCTTCCTCTGCTTATTCACTCTGCTGACCTTTAGGGTGATTTTACCCACTTGTATAAATTTTTTTAAAAACTGTCTATCTGCTAGTAATTCCCAAGTGTGCATATCAAGCTTAAAAACAAAGCTAAATCTCAGGAGGAGATTCTAGGTTTTTATACACAATAGGGGTTTGTTAGTAGAAAGACAGTGGATAGAAAGTAATTATTTTCATCAGCTTGAGCTGCTATAACAAAATACCATAGGCTGGTGAGTAAAACAACAAACTTTAATTTTTTACAGTTCTGGAGGCTGGAAAGGCTGGGATTAGGATGACAGCCTGGTTGGCTTCTGGTGAGGGTTCTGTTCCTGACTTGCAGACCACTGTGTTCTTGTTTTATCTTCAAGGGGCAGAGAGTGGTAGCTCTGGTGTTTCTTCTTCTATTTACAAAGGCACAAATTCCATCCTATGCGCCCACCTTCATGGCCCTCATTTAAACCTGATCATCTCCCACTGCTTCCATCTCCTGCGTCTATCACACTGAGGTTAGGGCTTCAACATACGAATTTTGAGGGAATATGAATTAAAGGCACGTTGAATTTGAAATGTCTTTGGGACATATAAGTAGAAATAGGTATAGAGAGTGTTAGTCACTCAGTTGTATCTGACCCTGTGTGACCCCATGGACTGCAGCCCACCAAGCTCTTTTGTCCATGGGATTCTCCAGGCAAGAATACTGGGCTGGGTTGCCATTCTCTTCTCCAGGGGATCTTCCTGACCCAGGGATCAAACTCGGGTCTCGTGCATTGCAGGCAGATTCTTTACTATCTGAGCCACCAGGGAAGCACATCTTTAATCAAACCACAAACAGTTATCTACAGCCTTCTGATGTTCCATCATTTCCCATCTGAGCAAAATACTCCTCTATCTACTTAGCTCCTCATTCTGGAACTATGACTGATTGTTTACTCCTCAGCCTCTCTTATCTAACACAGGACCATAGCAAATCAATCATAAAGTCATCTACCCCCAGATATTCATGATTCATCAAATTCTTTCTCTGCTCACTATGACCATCTTGATCCAATTCACACTGGCTCTTCCCTTTCTAATCAGTCTCGGAGTTACCACTCTCAAACCTAATGGATCCTTCACAAGATAATGGGCCATGTCTAGCCTATATTTGCCCAATTTCCAACATTTTAGGGGTAAACCTTAAAATCTCACTGTGACTATATTTCATTCTATCCTGTATAAGAAGGTAGAGAAAAGTGCTAGAATAAACAGTTTCACCCATGCTTAACTTCTAACCTACTCCACTGGATAATTAATTCCTAATGTGTTTAGGTTTAGAATCTGACTATTGTGGGATCTCATTATTAGTTGGCAATTTGCTATGATTTAAGACAAGCTAAAGGCTTCATTCATTTTTTATTGGCCTCCTGACTCATGGATTGGTAGGATGGCCAAGATCCTCTTCTACTTTCTTGTCCCTGTGTACTTTCCTGTTCTGGCCTGGATAGAACTGTGACTCAGGAGAAGTTGAAGGCTCGGTGACGCTGACTTCCAGAGGCCTGTGCTGTTGACAGTGACACTGGGCGCATAAGGTTGGCCTCTTCAACAACGTGTTCTGCACCCGTTGCATCTCTAGGTGTGGCTGCCACAACCCATAGAGTCCCCCTGTGACTCAGCCTCTTTCTCCTCACTTAGGTGGTAAAACACACACCAGGATCTCACTTCAAATAATAAGGCCTAGTGTCAGGGCCTTTTGGTCTTATTCTTAAAATGTATAAAATCCTTTATTGGAGAATCTGTTCCTTGCACTATTTCATAGTGCCTCATGGTCTTCAAATATATATGCAAATCGTCTGGAGGCCATGGAATCTTGACCTTCCTTGCTTTTTGTCTCAGAAAGTGGGCGTAATTGGGCATTCGTTCTAGAGTTATGACCTACAGAAGACATAAACTTTTATGAAAAAAGTGCAGCTAGGGAAAGGCAAGGTCAATTTATATTGCAGTTAGAATAACACCAGCATATCTCCACACTAAGGGTTAGTCAGAAGAACATATAGTAATATTATTATGTGCTCAGTAAGTCAATAGCCCATTGAGATTTGAAACTTTTAAGAACACATCAGTACAAATGTGGGAAGATTGCTTATTGGATAAATGTGTCAGCAATGTTGATCACTGTTTAGATTTAAGTCTGATTTGTAGTCTTTGGGATTTAATCTTTATTGCATCTTTGAAGTATCAGTAGCTTGCCTCTGCTGAATCAAGTTCTCTGAATCCTGGGGCTTCAGTGTCTTCTGCCTGGTGTATGTGTACACACACACACACACACTCACACACACACACACACACACACACACACACGTATTTCAGTGTTAATATTATTAATCTTTGTTCAAATAATTCTTCCATGGTTTCAGGAATATCAGAAATCTAAGGAGTAATCTTACATTTTCTTGTATATTATATATATAATAGTAACAGCAGCAGCAGCCAGAGCAAGTCTAGAATATGCCAGAAATTTTTACTTGCGTCATTTCCAGATCTTACTACAATCCTTGTCATGTAGTGTTTTGAGGTGTTTTCATGTGTTTTTTTCCCCTGTTTTCTTCTGATCACTCTAGCCCCAACACATTCCATATAAGCAGATGGTCAGACTTGTGTTTGTTGTTTTAGTGAGTTTTGGGGACCAGAGTAAATACCGGAGACTGCTGTGAATCTTCTTAAATTACAGAGATGTGAAAATCTTGGGACCTAGAAAGCTCTTCCTGCCTAGTATGCAGGGAGATGGTGAGGATGGAGTGGTTTTGGGGTTACAGTGCATAGGGGACATGCCTTAGTTTCTAGCAGAGAAGGCAGAGGCCCAGCAATATTTCCAGAGGCTAAATGGCCTCAAGAGCCATATAGACAAGTGGGACCACAGGCACCACCTCAGAGGAAGACCTCAGAGCCCCAGGTAGAGCTTGGACTCATCCAGGGTGTCTAGGTGCTTAGCATCATACTGACCCGAGGAAGGACAGTACCTGTCAGGGACCATGTAGCCCCTGGCTTGGCACTGCTTAGGGCTTAAGATCGGGTACAGATTCCGAGGAAGGGGTAGAAATACTTCCTGCAAAGCTGAATGAAAGAGGATTTAGCCAGTCTAGTATCATAACTCTTTCTTGACTTTCTGTTTCTTGCAATAACTAAGGAAAATTACTAAAAATATCAGAGGTGTTTAGAGACTATACTAAATTGAATTGAATTAAACAGTGGGAGTAATGTAGAGTCTAATCATTTTATTCTCACAGAACAATATCCTCTGGCTTTCAGGTCTCTGTTTTTCAGGCGTTATATATTTTCTGAATCAAATTCTTACCTAATTGAAAGCATATTGGAGTTACACATCGTAAAGAAGTGTAATTTTTCATGATTCCTTTCTGTCATGAATTTACTGAGTGAAGTTTGTTCTGCATTTTAAGGAATGCCATTGCAGTAGCTGGCAGTCAGACCAATACATCCTAAAGCAAAGTTATGGTGTGTCTATAAATTTCCACCCTAATGTATTTCTATTGTTATATTTTTGCTTACAAAGATTTTAGTGTCACTTTATTTAATTGAAATCAAATGATGTTATTTACTTTTTACTGATGCAAAAAATTGCATTTGTAAGCGACTGTTATTCAAATTGAATTTTCTTATAGAACACTCGAAGGCTTTAGTGCAGAACCTTCTGCATATAAATTTAAAACAAGTGCTCAGCTGTGACATGTACTAGGCCAGACAAGTAATGGAGATGATATGGTAGCTGAGGTTGCAATTGATTATGTGCAAGGCACTGATGAGTCATCAAATGGCACAACATTCAACAAATTATCCTAAAAGCAAAAAGAGCAATGTCTGATATCTACAGATATTATCATCACTTTGTATAATTAGTAAAATAACTGACTAACTACTACTTTAATAATATCCCACAGTAGTCTTTAGCAGCATTGTATGATTACTTTCGGATTTTTAAAAAAATATTAGAATGTATATTTTGGACATTAATTCAGAAAAGCGCATATAAATTGGGCCCATTCTATAGGAGGTGTTTGTGCTATGACTCTCAGTTATTTTCATTTCCTCAAGACTTAAACTCGGATATAAAGTTCAAAACCCTTTGCTTTCATTGTGATTGAAGTTCCCAATCCTGAATTCTTAGCTAAAGTTAACGTCTTATTTGCTTTTGGTAATTGGCTATACTCTGAATTGAAAACATTACTTTTCTTTGGCATTCATTTTTGGGAGCATGCTTTCTGTATCTGTGGGTTCAGTTCAGTTCAGTCGCTGAGTCATGTCCGACTCTTTGCGACCCCATGAACCACAACATGCCAGGCAGGCCTCCCTGTCCATCACCAACTCCTGGAGTCCACCCAAATCCATGTCCATCGAGTCGGTGATACCATCTAACCATCTGAACCTCTGTCATCCCCTTCTCCTCCTGCCCTCAATCTTTCCCAGCATCAGGGTCTTTTCAAATAAGTCAGCTCTTCTCATCAGGTGGCCAAAGTATTGGAGCTTCAGCTTCAACATCAGTCCTTCCAATGAACCCTCAGGGCTGATCTCCTTTAGGATGGGCTGGTTTGTCTGTGGGTAAATTAGTTAAAACTGCTTTTCCCAGTTATATTGTCATGACCCTCCCTGTTGTTAAGTCCTTTACATGTCCACTGGGCTTCTGAACTTGAATCCACAGGGGTATTCCTCCCTTCCTTCTTGATGCCTTGGGCACTCTCTTGAATACTGTGGCTCAGGCATGTGGCTTACAAGTAATTTGAGGAAACACATCTTTGCAGGAAACATTATTGTTACTTAGGCCTACATGGAACCAGGCTAAATGGTGGCCTCTGTGTTACAGTTTTAAGTGTGTTCAAATTATTCCTTTCTAAATAATCATTGTGCCTAATTTTTGTTGTCATTAAGCTCACTCCTTGAAACAACATTTCCTTGGTTTTTAACATTCATTAATTGTGTATAAGAAAGAGCTACTCATTAATTTACTAGCAAAGGAAGGCATAAGAATGTGTAACTCAGAAGAATGCTCTGAAAAGGAGAGAGGTAGGAGTGGAGATAATGCATATCATAGAGTGTGTGCTAAGTTGCTTTATTCGTGTCTGACTCATTGTGTCTTTATGGACTGTAGCCCGCCAGGCTCCTCTGTCCATGGGATTCTCTAGGTAAGAATACTGGAGTGGGTTACCATTCCTTTCTCCAGGGAATCTTCCCAACCCAGGGATCAAACCCTTGTCTCTTATGCCTCCTGCGTTGGTAGGCAAGTTCTCTACCACTAGCACCACCTGGGAAAACCATATCATGGAGTATACTTTAAATAAAATCGACATGGTAGACATTTTGGAATTACAGAGACCAGGGTTCAAATATGAACTTCACCACTATTTATCTGTATGACCTTGGGCAGTTAAAATCTTTTGAGCTCCATTTTAAAAAGTTTTTGTATATTGCAGTTGATACATCATTTAAAATGTTGTTTTGAGGCTCACTTGAGATGTGTATAAAGCACAGGAGCTAGTAGGACCTCAAAACACTGAGACTGATGCAAATCTTTTATCATTAGCAGATGGGGCTATGAGGGAAAAGCTCAGGGATGTCTGGGATTTGAAGAAAAAAGGGTGAATCAAAGATGAGGAAGAAAAAGATTAAAGACAAAATTTGCTTTGTTTATGGTTTCATCTGTATCTAACTCACATCAATATGTAAAAGACCTATATTCTTGGGAAATAAATAAGAGGAAAATACCATGAACTGAGGACTTCCAGATGTACAAGCTGAATTTAGAAAAGGCAGAGGAGCCAGAGATCAAATTGCCAACATCTGTTGGATCATAGAAAAAGCAAGGGAATTCCAGAAATACATCTACTTCTGCTTCATTGACTATACTAAAGCCCTTGACTGTGTGAATCACAACAAACTGTGGAAAATTCTTGAAGAGATGGGAATATCAGACCACCTTATCTGCCTCCTGAGAAACCTGCATTCACATCAAGAAGCAACAGTTAGAACTGGACATGGAACAATGGACTGGTTCCAAATTGGGAAAGGAGTACATCAAGGTTGTATATTGTCACCCTGCTTGTTTAACTTATATGCAGAGTGCATCATGTGAAATGCCAGGCTGGATGACTCACAAGCTGGAATCAAGATTGCCAGGACAAATATCAGTAACCTCAAATATGCAGATGACACCATCGTTATGGTAGAAAGCAAAGAGTAACTAGAGAGCCTCTTGATGAAAGTGGAAGAGGAGAGTGAAAAAGCTGGCTTAAAACTCATCATTCAAAAAACTAAGATCATGGCTTCCAGTTCCATCACTTCATGGCGAATAGATAGGGAAACAATGGAAACAGTGACAGACTTTATTTTCTTTGGCTCCAAAATCACTGCAGACAGTGACTGCATCCATGAAAGTAAAAGATACTTGCTCCTTCGAAGAAAAGCTATGACAAACCTAGATAGCATGTTAAAAAGCAGAGAGATTATTTTGCCAACAAAGGTTCATCTAGTCAAAGCTATGGTTTTTCCAGTAGTCATGTATGGATGTGAGAGTTGGACATAATGAAGGCTGAGCACTGAGGAATTGATGCTTTTGAACTGTGGTGTTGGAGAAGACTCTTGAGAGTCCCTTGGACTGAAAGGAGATCAAACTAGTCAGTCCTTACAGTCATCAAGACAGTATGGTACTGGCACAAAGACAGAAATATAGATCAATGGAACAGAATAGAAAGCCCAGAGATAAATCCACGAACCTATGGACACCTTATCTTTGACAAAGGAGGCAAGGATATACAATGGAAAAAAGACAACCTCTTTAACAAGTGGTGCTGGGAAAACTGGTCAACCACTTGTAAAAGAATGAAACTAGAACACTTTCTAACACCATACACAAAAATAAACTCAAAATGGATTAAAGATCTAAATGTAAGACCAGAAACTATAAAACTCCTAGAGGAGAACATAGGCAAAACACTCTCCGACATAAATCACAGCAAGATCCTCTATGACCCACCTCCCAGAATATTGGAAATAAAAGCAAAACTAAACAAATGGGACCTAATGAAACTTAAAAGCTTTTGCACTACAAAGGAAACTATAAGTAAGGTGAAAAGACAGCCCTCAGATTGGGAGAAAATAATAGCAAATGAAGAAACAGACAAAGGATTAATCTCAAAAATATACAAGCAACTCCTGCAGCTCAATTCCAGAAAAATAAATGACCCAATCAAAAATGGGCCAAAGAACTAAACAGACATTTCTCCAAAGAAGACATACAGATGGCTAACAAACACATGAAAAGATGCTCAACATCACTCATTATTAGAGAAATGCAAATCAAAACACAATGAGGTACCATTACACGCCAGTCAGGATGGCTGCTATCCAAAAGTCTACAAGCAATAAATGCTGGAGAGGGTGTGGAGAAAAGGGAACCCTCTTACACTGTTGGTGGGAATGCAAACTAGTACAGCCGCTATGGAAAACAGTGTGGAGATTTCTTAAAAAACTGGAAATAGAACTGCCATATGACCCAGCAATCCCACTTCTGGGCATACACACTGAGGAAACCAGATCTGAAAGAGACACGTGCACCCCAATGTTCATCGCAGCACTGTTTATAATAGCCAGGACATGGAAGCAACCTAGATGCCCATCAGCAGATGAATGGATAAGGAAGCTGTGGTACATATACACCATGGAATATTACTCACCGTTAAAAAGAATTCATTTGAATCAGTTCTAATGAGATGGATGAAACTGGAGCCCATTATACAGAGTGAAGTAAGCCAGAAAGATAAAGAACATTACAGCATACTAACGCATATATATGGAATTTAGAAAGATGGTAACGATAACCTTATATGCAAAACAGAAAAAGAGACACAGAAATACAGAACAGACTATTGAACTCTGTGGGAGAATGTGAGGGTGGGATATTTCAAAAGAACAGCGTGTATACTATCTATGGTGAAACAGATCCCCAGCCCAGGTGGGATGCATGAGACAAGTGCTCAGGCCTGGTGCACTGGGAAGACACAGAGGAATCGGGTGGAGAGGGAGGTGGGAGGGGGGATCGGGATGGGGAATACGTGTAAATCTATGGCTGATTCATATCAATGTATGACAAAACCCACTGAAATGTTGTGAAGTAATTAGCCTCCAACTAATAAAAAATTAAAAAAAATAAAATAAAAAAAAAATAAAATCTTTCAATAAATACCCACCAAATCAGGTGGTACAAATATTAAATCGATACAAATCCAAATATAATAGTAATTCCATTGAGTATAAATGAATTAAATACTCCAATGTAAAAACTGAGATTTTCAGAAATCAACCCTGAATATTCACTGGAAGAACTGATGCTGAAGCTCCAATACTTTGGTCACCTGATGCGAAGAGCTGGCTCATTGGAAAAAACCTCCACATCCTGGCAGTTGAGCAGAAGGTTGATTGAACATATTCAGACATGCGTTAATGGCATGCCATAGTGGGAAAATATAGAAAAATACTATGCAGAGAGATTTAAATATTGCTTTTCTCATTCCAGAAGTTTATCTTAACATGTGTGATACCTGTTGATTTGCTCCTGTTAATTTTAATGCTTCAGTTTCTATTCAGTAATTTGACTGCATCATTTTCTTTGTCTTTTGGAGTATTGAAAGGGAGATGTTTCTATTTACAAACTTATAAAATTATTTTCAAAGTCTTGAATATCAGATAACAACTGGAGGTTTTAATTTGCTTCTTAATTTTTTTTGGTATTTTCCCAAATAAGTATTTATTGCTTTAATAAATAGGAAAATCAAATATGACCTTTTCAAAGTTTAAGAAGCAAGTTTATAAATGACTTAAACTAGAATCATATATAAATCAAAGTGTAAACTCTGCAAACTTTAAAAATGTGTGGTTATTTCAAACTAATGTCCTTATTCTTGTGAAAACATTCTTAATTTAAGTATATCTTAAATAGAAGAATTTTTTTTGTGTGTGCTGACTACGGGTGATACTGCTTTTCATTCATTATAATATTCTGATATATAATTATTTGTTTAAAATTTAATGAAAAATAAGCTGCAAAAATATG
Organism: Cervus canadensis; assembly: GCF_019320065.1. Taxonomy (NCBI): domain Eukaryota; kingdom Metazoa; phylum Chordata; class Mammalia; order Artiodactyla; family Cervidae; genus Cervus; species Cervus canadensis. The sequence goes on from NC_057416.1 coordinate 19,122,415, forward strand.
TATGCCAGATTATAATTTAATAAACTTTAAAAGGTTTGCAGAACACTACTTTGTATCACATTGCTCTTTAAGAGACAGCATTTGAGCTTCTAAGCTTTACTACTCAAGATTTTCAAAGCTGTACTGTGTTTTGTGAGGAGAAGGTCATGATGATTGATCAAAATCTCGAAGTGCAACATATATGAGAAATGAAAGACTTTTATCCATAGATTATTACTATTGACTTTTCTTCATTATTAATTCTTAATTACTTTGAAAGTGTTTAAAATAAGGCCACTTCTCATTTGTCAATTATATAAAGTATTTATTGCAGGAGGATAAAAATATGACACTTTCAGTTGGTTTACTGACTATATGCTAAATGTATTTTTTAAATCATTATGAACTATTAGAGGATCCATTCTGCTTATGACTATGGGACACAAATTTCAGCAAAATACAATATATAGACAGTAGAATTCTATCTGATGATCTAAAACACACTTGATTCAGTTCATTACCAATGAGGATAGTGTGCATGGAAGTTGGCTTGCTTTTGAAAGGGGTAATATCTGAAGTTCAAGGGAATAATGAGCAGTTCCTGAATTACTCTTCGTTCATATTTCTTTTCAAAGGTTAATTTCTTTAATAAGGCGTTCTGCTTTAATAGATAGTAATTTCAGTGAAAATCATTTTGAGTCATTTGTTCTCTCAGCTGTAAACATTATAATTATAAGCACTGGAAATATAATTTAAAGCATTACAGTCTGATACAGCAAAGCCTGTAGTGTTAACTGGAAATGCTTTTTGGCAGTGGGGCTTTGACAGAAGGATTGCTGAGAGTCTCCAGAGCCTCCAAACCCACCTGTCTCGAGGGACTTTACAGGTTTAGAAAGAGTCAGCCTTTCTGCAGTTAATGATGAGTGGAACCGAAATGAAAATCAAAATTCCACTGAAGTTTTGGAATTAGATACCTCATTGCTTTTTCTTTATTAATGTCTGTGTTTATTGCTTTCCTCAGAACCCTGTTCACTGAGGTCCTGATAGCATGCTGATCAGAAAGTTTTGGTATTATGTTTCATTTTCCTTCAATAAATTCTAGTATAATTCCCATAATTCATCACTCAAAACAATCTTCCTAAGCACAGAAAAGTTATGATATTTCTGTGCTGCATGCATTAACTAATTAGTGATATAAATTTGGTTCAATCTGGAATCCCTTTAATTAAATACATTAAACACAGATAAAACACTTTTACTGTATAACACAGGCATATTCAAGACTTCTCTTGGATGTTACAGAAAATAATATATTCAACTATTCATTTTAGTTGTTGTGTTCATTTAGTTTAGTTGTTCAGTAAGACTCACTCATGACTATTATGGGCAGTAGTGGTAAAGAACCAGCCTTCCAATGCAGGAGACATAAGAGATGCAGGTTTGATCTCTCGATCAAAGGAAGATCCCCTGGAGAAGGAAATGGCAAACCTCTCCAGTATTCTTGGCTGGAGAATCACATGGACAGAGGAGCCTGGTGGGCTACAGTCCATGGGGTTGCACAAAGTCAGACACGACTGAAGTACCTTAGCCCTCAATGACTTATTATGGGTAAATGATGATGGCAGACATTGAGAATGCAGAGTAATTACAACTCAGGAATGTAGTTAGAGAAGTAGGCAGTACAACCACTAGTTACAAAGTATCATGACAGATGTTCATAGATTTATACAGCAAGTGATGTGGAAGCACAGAAGAGGAGCTATTAACTGAACTATGTCTATGAAGTCAGAGAGAAAGCCCCATTGCATGTGTGTAAGTGTGGTGGCAGGGAGTCAGAGAGAGTGATGTTTGACCTTAGTCAGGATATGGGGTATGGTTTTCTCCAAGTGGGCAAATGAAGTGGGGTTGGTGAAGGACAAATATAATTTATAGCAATAGTATCACTATGTGGTTAAGAACTTGTAGTTAGGAGTTTGGCAAATTTAATTTGAGTCCCTGTTTTATCACTTCACACATGTGTGACCTTGACAAGTTATTTAATCACTTTGAAGATGAATACAAATAAAAATAGTACATATTTCATAAGCTTCTTAAGCAGCTTATAAAGAGAGCTACTTATAAAATACTTAGCAGCATGCCTGGCTTATGATAAACAATCAACCAATGATAGCTAATTACTGCTTTTTGTATAGGGTTAAGAGTCCATAAGGATTATTTAGATATTCACTCAAATAATTAGAAAAATGGAGGTCCAAGTGTGTTGATTTATGTTGAATATAACATCTACAATTAAAAATAGAATCAAATATCTATCTACCTTTGAAAAAACAATAATAACAACTCACTGGAGAAGGAGCTGGCAACCCACTCTAGTATTCTTGCCTGAGAAATTCCATGGACAGAGGAGTCTGGTGGGCTATAGTCCATTGGATTGCAAAGAGTCAGGCATGACCGAGGACACAACAGAATTCATATAGTGAAAGTAATCAATTTATTTGAAGATGAAATTCTTATAATGTTATAAAATTATATCAGAATGAAGCTCAAACATATTCATCATGACAGTTAATGTTAGTTAAAATTTCCTGTTAAAGACAGAGACAGTCATAGGGTGTCAGAAAGTAATATACAACATCCACAAATCAGAGTGCTATCAGTTCAGTTTAGTTCAGTCGCTCAGTCATGTTTGACTCTTTGCGACCCCTTGGACTGCAGGGGCTTCCCTGCCCATCACCGACTCCCGGAGCTTGCTCAGACTCATGTCCATTGAGTCCGTGATGCCATACAACCATCTCATCTCATTGGGCTTCCCTTGTGGCTCAGCTGGTAAAGAATCCACCTGCAATGCGGGAGACCTGGGTTTGATCCCTGGGTTGGGAAGATCCCCTGGAGAAGGGAAAGGTTACCCACTCTAGTATTTTAGCCTGGAGAATCCCATGGACTGTATAACCCATGGGGTCGCAAAGAGTCGGATGTTACTTTCAGAGGGCTATACCACATTAACAAAATACAGGATGAAGATCATAGGATCATCTCAATAAATGTAGAAAAAGCCTTTAACAAAATTCAACATCCATTTATGATTAGAACTCTCAACAAAGTAGGCATGGAGGGACCATACCTCAACATAGTAAAGGCCATTTATGAGAATCCCACAGGTAACACCATACTTAACAATTTCTTACCATAAGAAAAAATTGTACCCTTATATGGTGGTAGATGATAACTAGACTTACTGCATGATCATTTCACAGTGTATACAAATATTGAATCGTGTTGTATACCTGCAACTAGTATAATGTTATATGTCAATTTTACCTCAGTTTTAAAAAGAGAAAGTTATGCTTCAGGCGTTAAAAAAGAAAATACATAATTATACAATAAAATCTTGTCTAATAAAATCCTCATTAGAAAAGGCAAAATGAATTTGTAGTATTAAAGAGAACTAGTTTAACCACAGAAAGAGTTTGTGGTAGGAGTTGTTTTACATAGTTACCAAAAGGATAAGAGTTTTGGTGATGTAGTTAATATTTGGCATAATCAAAGTACTGTCTTTTTGATGAGTTATTACTAGAGTGTGCCACCTGAGCCCCATCACTTTGCTAGAGTACGCTAACAATATGTTTTCTGAACAACACAAGTATGAGCATGAATTAAAGTAATGCTATTCTATGCTTGAGCGGTGCTAAGAACCACTCAAAAAGGTAAATAAACTACTCTTAAAAAGTTATCTAATTTTTACTTGGAAGACACATTAGAATATAAAAATGGTAATTTGGTTTTTCACTCCTGAATATTGCCAAAGTCAAGTTCCTAAAATCTTAGGAAGTCAAGATGACCACTTATCTTCTTATAAGTCTGTGTTTCATTCTGTTTTTCTTAATTAGAAAACAGAAGAACACATTGAACAAATATATTTGACAGTTTTAAAAAAATGTGTATTCTGTTTTTACCCTCATTCAGAAATTTAGACTTTTTTTCTACTAAAAAGTATACAAGAATTTTACATAGTAATCTTTGTTGTCAGGTAACGATAGAAAGAAATGTAATCATGTCATGTTCAATGAATGATTTTGTGACTATGTTTCATTTATCATCTTCACTGAAGCATTATATGAATATGCATAATCTTGCTTTCTTTATTGAGCTTTTACAGTGTAATTTCACAAGTAGATGAAAAATGCTGTATTTAGATGGTTGGCTGAATTCCCAGTTATTCATTTTTTCTCTATTGTTGTCTGAAATTCAAGGGCATTATAGATTGATTCATTTTTTTATATATGCTCTGCCTTTTTTAGTTAATTTAGAATGTATCATTTCTAATGTCTGCCTTTTTTAGTTAATTTAGAATGTATCATTTCTAATGTCTTTAGTTAATGATAGAATTATGCAGTGGTCTCAGTTCTTTTGCTTCTAATTTTTCTGATAATCTCAGAAGTTCTTCATAAACTAATATATCCATAAAATCATAAAATTTAAAAACTATTAATAGCAAAGATAAATAACATTATTGAATTCCTTTGTGCCAAACACAATAAATAGTTTACTTTAATTCACTATAATCCTATACAACAATGTTTCTTTTTATTCTATTAAAATATCAGCAAACTGAAGGCCACATAGATGATAGATACTAGGTTAGGATCCAAATTCTGAGTCAGGTAGTATGACTTTAGCACTCTCAGACTCTTAACCTCTAATGTTCACCAAAGAATGCAATGATAAGTATATACTGACTTTATCCCTAACTGCCTCAGTTCATCCAAAGACAGTTAAAGTTACTGACCGAACGCATGCTATTTTTCAAGCATTGCTTCTGGGGATTCAAGTGCTAAGTGAAAATGACAGACAAGGTTCCTGCTCTTAGTTCACTGTTCTAGTTGGAAGAGACAAACAACAGGTGGCCAAATAAATAAATAACATGATTTAAGAAAGTGCTAAGTGCATTGAAGGACATAAAGTCCTGAGATAGAGGCTGACTGTTGGGTGTTCTGTTTGATAGAATAATCAGAGGTTTCTCAGGAATGAAACATATTCATAGATCTGAAGGTTGAGAAGAAGCCAGACATATAAAGATATAGGGAATGAGCATGCCAGGATAGACAATTAAGTTTAAAGGCCTGCATGTGGAAGCAAGATTGGTGTTTTAGAGGAATTTTAAACATTTATGATATGATTCTGCTACTTTTCAGCTAAGAAAGGTAGTGAGCATTGCTACAGGAGTTTAATCATCTATTAATATTATAATATTATAAAATCATGAAACAAACTTAATATAAATGAATACCAAAACAAGATAATATAATTCCTTTGAGATTATTATAGATGTGTAAATCCCTCCAATACTGAAAGTGATTTAGATTGGAATATCTCTTTACTGAAGACAGAAGAAGAACCTCTATTGAGAACTCCTCCTAAATCTTATGAAATTTATAGAGTGGATCCTGAAAAGCACCAAGATTTAGAAATCTAAGTGGGGTGGTGGGGGGTGGGTGCTGGAGGATGAGGGAATGGGGGAGATTTGATGGACTTTATGAGTTCCTCTTGGGTTAACATTCATTCTCCATTGTGCTTGAGAGATGAGGAGAAATTTAAATACTTTAAACAGGAAAATGCTTAGATAAGTTTTATAAGCTCTTCTTTTGGCCAAGAAAGGTAATTTGCACCTGTTGCTTGGTTGAGGCAATTCCTTCAAGACAGACATCAATGCACAGGATGATGTAACTTTAGCCCCATTAAACAAACCTCACATCTGAATACAGAAATGCAGAGCAGGACACTGAAGATCTGATTGCATCAACTGATTTGCCTTTATTGTGGTGCTATCAGAAAATAATGAACCTTTGTTTTATCTGTTCCCTCATCTTTCCTAAAACTCTATTCATGTTTTCTTCTCTCATTCCTGATTTCCCACTTTTCAATTACAAATAAGATAGTCCTAAATTCCTCTTTCTATCTTCATTTTTTACCATCGCTAATTTTAAAAACTCCAAAATTAACCCCCAAACCCCCCAAATATCAACAGTAAGAGAATTGTAGATATCACATAACATTTTTGAAAGTAATTTAGAAAATCTTTGCTCTATAATATTATATATATATTTTATTAACCATTTTTATTGAAGTAGAAGGTATTGTGTTAATTTCAGGTATACAGTCAAGTGATTCAGTTTATATATATATGTGTGTGTATATATATTCTTTTTCAGATTATTTTCTATTATAGATTATTACAAGACATTGAATATAGTTCCCCATGCTATACAGTAGGTCCTTGTGGTTTATCTATTTAATATAGAGTAGTATGTGTATGTTAATCCTAAACTCCTAATTTATCCTCAACCCCTGTTATCTGCTTTGGTAACTATAAGTTTGTCTTCTATGTTTGCATATCTTTTCATGTTTTGTAAATAAGTTCATTTACATCATTTTTTTAGATTCCACATGTAAATTGTATATGATATTTGTCCTTCTTTGTCTAACTTCATTTAATACGATAATCTCTAGTTCCATCCATGCTGCAGATGGCATTATTTCGTTCTTTTTCATGACTGAGTAATATTCCATTATATATATGTACCTGTGTACCTATACGCCTGGAGGAGGGCATGGTGATCTACTCCACTACTCTTGCCTGGAGAATCCCATAGACAAAGGAGCCTGGTGGGCTTTAGTCCATAGTGTTGTGAAGAGTTGGACATGTCACATACATACATATATATATACACACACCACATCTTCTTTATCCATTCACCTGTCCAGGGACTTTTAAGTCGCTTTCATGTCTTGGCTGTTGTAAGCAGTGCCACTGTTAATATTGGAGTGCATGCATCTTTTTGAATTAGAGCTTTTGGCTTTTCCTGGAATGGGATTACAGGCTTATATGGTAGCTCTGTTGTTAGTTTTTTAAGAAACCTCCATTCTCTTATCCATAGTGGTTGCACAAATTTACATTCCCACTAACAGTGTAGGAGAGTTTCTTTTTCTCAACACCCTCTCTAGCACTCAAAATTTGTAGATTTTTAAAATAATGGCCATTCTGATCCTGTGAGGTAGTTTTTTGATTTGCATTTCTCTAATAAATAAGTGTTGAGCATATGAAAATTTTAAATTACCATGAACTAATAATTTAAAACTGTCTGTACTTAAAAACATAGCCTAGAAATATATAAAATAAAAATTTTCATAACTTCAAGGCAGAAATCTCAAAAAAGATAGCACAAAATCTTTATCTCATTCAGTATTGATAGAAATATAAAACAAGAAATGAAGCAAGAGCATCACTGTGAAATGATCTTGTCACTTTCTGCTACAGTTGTTTTACCTTTAAGTCTATCTTCTTCAGTAACAATATAGCTGCATCAGCTTTTTTTTCTAAATATTTACATGCTCTTTATTCAGACATTTGCTTTCAGTGTATTCTCATATTTTGTGTTTGTGTCTTGTAAACAACTTATAGTTTGACTTTTAATCCAGTCTTGCACTATTTTTGTTCTAATTAGTGTAGTTATTCCATTTATTTAATATTATATTAATTGTATATTTCCCAGTTTAATTTTTTTATTCATCCCACGTGCTCTATTTCAAGTTTTTCCCTTTTACATTGCCTTTGAGATTGCTAATTTTTTTTTTTTTGCTTATTTTTTAAAAAAAACTCTCACTGTTTCAATTCATTTAGTTGTTGTTGTAGTATGATACTGTAATGTAATAAGAAATCTATATTTGAATTTTAGTCTTTAGTATCTGGTTCCTGACACAGGACCTCCTAAAACTCTTGGGATTTTCTGAGTGATAGGAGTGTTTTTTGTTGTTCACAGTATGTGCCTTTCAACCATATTTGAGTTTATGCTAATAGGATGACTCCCCCCCAGTTTCTGTTGAGCATCAGGATGGTGACTGTTGGTCAGAGGAACCAACCAGGCCTGATCCCTGAGTGCGGGGAGGGGCTGGAGTTAGTTAATGATCAACAGTAAGTGATTTAATTAGCCGTCCCTACATTATTGAAATCTCCATAAAAGTCCTGAAAATGGGATTTGGAGAGTTAATAGGTTGGTGAACACATGGAGGCACGTACCTGGAGAAGCCCAGAGGATTCCGTGCCCACACTTTGCCTTATGCATCTCTGTTCCATTTGGCTGTTCCCAAGTTGTAACATTTATAATAAGCTAGTGATAGTAAGTAAAGAGACTTTCGAGTTCTGTCAGCTGTTACAGAAGATTATTGAACCTGAGGAGGGTGTGTGGGAAACCTTCAGTTTATTGCTGACCTGTTAGAAGCACCGAGGGCCTCGGACTTGGAGTCGACATCTGAAGTGGGGCACGGTCTCGTGGGTCTGAGCCTCTACGCTGTGTAGCCTGCCTTAACTCCAGTAGTTAGTGTTGGAATTGGGTTGAATTGTAGGACACCCACGTTGGTATTCAGGGAGTTGGAGATTTGGTTGTTGGTGTGGAAAAAAAACCCCACACATTCGGTGTCAGAAGTATTATGAGTAAAAACAGTTCATACATAAGAATGAAAACCTCTGGACAAAGCGAACCAGTCTAAAGCTAACAGTGTAGGAGAGTTTCTTCCTACTTACCCTCCTTCCTACCTTCCTCCCCTTCCTACCCTCCTCTTTCTACCTACCTATTTCCCCCTACCCTCAACAATAAGGATTCTAAAACATTGCGCCTTCACTGCCTTCCTCTTGTTTACTGTTATTTTTGTCACGTATCCTAATGTGATCTTAATAAACCCTGGGGGTGCACAACTGTGACACGTTCAGAGTGTGCTGGGTTGCTGGCTTCCTTCCGTTTCAGCCTGGCACTATGAGCATCTCCACTTACTGTGGGAAGTCACTTCTTAGCTGCATGCCTTGACCAGGTCTTGGCCTCAGACATCTTCTTCCTCTGAGCAGACTCCACAGTTGAAGTCAGCTTCCCTTGAGTGGGTCAGTTTTCCTGCCGCAAATCAACTTTGGCGCTCTTGTGCTCCACTGGCTTCTGTGGGACCACCTTTCCCTTTTATTTTGATATGTCTTTACTACCTTTGTACATTTTGGATGTTCCTAGAAAGTATCCATTTATAATTCAGCAGTGTTAGTTGTTTTCAGCAAGTAGGGGAGGGGCTTAATTTATAACAACTGTCTCCTTCACTGGAATTCAGCTACAAGAGGGAAAGTTCATAATCTTTTCTAGAAAAGCCCCAGTTGATCTCTTAATAATTTAATTCATAACTTTGTCACGTATGCCCGCCTGTCCCAATCACATGTGGAAGCCGTGTCGGGCCCATCCTTGGGTCTTCCTTAGGCAGGCATGTCCATGGCAATCCTGTCGGCCCCGCTAACCCCTGGGGGTGCTGCTGAGGTACCACCGGTGAGGTTAGCAACATAAGAACAGGGATCTTTCGCACTTCACTGTACTCCTGTAACAGCTAGAAAAATGCACAGAATAAGAACATCTAATGTGCATCCATGCTCAGTTGGGTCTGACTCTCTGCGACCCCATGGACTTAGCCTGCCAGACTCCTCTGTCCATGGGATTCTCCAGGCAAGAATACTAGAGTGGGTTGCCATTTCCTTCTCTAGGGGATCTTCCCAACCCAGGGATGGAACCTGCATCTCCTGTGTCTCTTGGCTTGGCAGGTGATTTCTGTACCACTGCACCACCTGGGAAGCCCAAAGACACCTAATACACCTCTATAAAAACATTTTTTTTTGTACTATACCATGGTTATGATGAAAATAATCTTTTTTTCTATTCATAACTTATAGTAACCATGCTGTAGAAAAGTGAAAAGAGTGAACAGTTGAAAGTCATCAAAAAAGGACATTAATATGGATACAAATCCAGTGTCCATTAGGTTATTTAAGTAGGAAGATTGCTCTGAATATATATGATACTGAAGTATATTGCATTTGAAATACTTCATAGTTCAGACATGAAACTGTCAAGTTGGAGTTTGTTCACATCACTCTTGAAGAAGAAAGAACACTTTTAATCCTGTTGTTTTGGCGTTTCTTCTTGTCATGATAATTTCATGGGGTCCCTTTATACTCTTTTCTGTGTGTGATTTCTCTCTAACTGAAACAATAGATTATAGTTTGACAAAAGAACAATTTTTTTCAATCAAGTTTCAGTTCACCCTAAAAGAAAATTGCTTTTGTTCCGTCTGTACAAAGGATCTTATGATGTTTGAGGTTAAACAAAATGACCTAGTAGAAAATATATCAGTTAGAACCACAAGACTTGTAATCAAAGATGGCATAGTGAATTTTCAGAATATGACATGAACATTGATTCAAATATCCTCTAAAAATGTCTTATCGTATTCACAAATAAGTAATAGCGGTTTTTTATTGGTAAGATATTTACAAAAGAAATGCATACACCTGGTTAAATTGCTTAGTAAAATGTAATGTTAATATAATTCAAGACCCTTTTACTTAAGAAATGAATCCTCTATTTCTATAGTCACAGTAAAGTAGTAACTTTTGAATTGCAAATCGTAGAACTGAAGAAGGCTTTATTTAAATGGAATATAAGAGATCAACTAGTCAAAACTCTTGAATTTGAATAAGGGCAATTTGCAACTGATGGTTGACAAGTTAGATAATAAAATTGATGGCTTAAATAAAACTTTTAAGAATTAACCATCATTCTTTTATTTGCTTTATTAATGGAAGTATTGCAATGGTGTTTACACTTTAAAGAAGTTATTGATTTAGAGTGTCTCACCTTTTACAAATGAAAGGCACATCTCCAACACTGGTAGCAGATCCTTCTTTCTGTCACAGAAACTATGCATCTGTGTTGTTTCTTTATATTTAGCATTTTACATATCAAACGTTTAGAATAAAATAGACAATTTTAAGCTGAGCATTTGTGTGCTCAAGTTAAAATATTTCTCCATTTATTTCACCATATAAATATTTTTGGAGAAAAGCATCATATTGCTGCTCACAGGGCCTCCTGTATGATTTTTGGTTGTGGACTGTACAGCCCTAGCACGCAGTAGTCACATGAAAGGCTGGGTGAGATGGTGGCCACTGGGTCATGCAGAGCACAATCTTCAAGTCTAAGGCAGCCCTGCTCCCCCTCTTCCCAGAATTAGTTATCATTCTGTACATATTTGGAGGTATAGTTTCCAGTCATGCCTGGCACATGTGTACCCAATTTATTGAGCAGGAATTCATTAGGAGTCTAAAGCAGAATTGCTTTATTTCTCTCCATATACAGGCTTCAGCCATGCTGCAATGATATGCACTTCACCTACTCTAAACCCCCTAAAATGGAATTTATTAATATTTATGGATTCATTCATATTTTTCACTTTTTTCTTGATATTTATTTAACTTGGATGTTTCTAGAAAATAATGGATTCAAAACTTTCTGATAGTTTGATATAACTCATATTCAATGATGGTTTTATATAATTCATATCTTCAATTATTAGCTGTTAGATATGGGAGTATACATGCAGTCCTTCCTTGGTGATCAATGCAAAGAAATAGAGGAAAGCAATAGAATGGGAAAGACTAGAGATGTCCTGAAGAAAATTAGATACCAAGGGAACATTTCATGCAAAGATGGGCACAATAAAGGACAGAAACGGTATGAACCTAATAGAAGCAAGAAGATATTAAGAAGAGGTGGCAAGAATACATAGAAGAACTGTACAAAAAAGATCTTCATGACCCAGATAACCACAGTGGTGTGATCACTCACCTAGACCCAGACATCCTGGCATGCGAAGTCAAGTGGGCCTTAGGGAAGCATCACTACGAACAAAGCTAGTGGAGGTGATGGAATTCCAGTTGAGCTATTTCAAATCCTAAACAATGATGCTGTGAAAGTGCTGCACTCAATATGTCAGCAAATTTGGAAAACTCAGCAGTGGCCACAGGACTGGAAAAAGTCAGCTTTCATTCCAATTCCAAAGAAAGGCAATGCCAAAGAATGTTCAAACTACTGCACAATTGCACTCATCTCACATGCTGGCAAGGTAATGCTCAAAATTCTCCAAGCCAGGCTTCAACACTATGTGAACTATGAACTTCCAGATATTCAAGCTGGGTTTACAAAATCCAGAGGAACCAGAGACCAAATTACCAACATTCGTTGGATCATCAAAAAAGCAAGAGAGTTCCAGAAAAACATCTACTTCTGCTTTATCGACTATGCCAAAGCCTGTGACTGTGTGGACCACAACAAACTCTGGAAAATTCTTAAAGAAATGGGAATACCAGACCACCTGACATGCCTCCTGAGAAATCTGTATGCAGGTCAAGAAGCAACAGTTAGAGCTGGAGGAACAACAGACTGGTTCTAAATTGGGAAAGGAGTACATCAAGGCTGTATATTGTCACCCTGCTTATTAAACTTCTATGCAGAATACATTATGCAAAATGCTGGACCATGACTCACAAGCTGGAATCAAGATTGCTGGGAGAAATATCAATAACCTCAGATATGCAGATGATACCACCCTATGGCAGAAAGTGAAGAAGAGTGAAAAATCCTCTTGATGAAAGCAAAAGAGGAGAGAGAAAGTTGGCTTAAAACTCAGCATTCAGAAAACTAAGATCATGTCATCTGGTCTGACCACTTCTTGGCAAATAGATGGGGAAACAATGGAAACAGTGACAGACTATATTTTTTTGGGCTCCAAAATCACTGAAGATGGTGACTGCAGCCCTATAATTAAAAGACACTTGCTCCTTGGAAGAAAAGCTATGACCAACCTAGACAGCATATTAAAAAGCAGAGATACCACTTTGCCAACAAAGGCCCATCTCGTCAAAGCCATGGTTTTTCCAGTAGTCATGTATGGATGTGCGAATTGGACTATAAAAAATGCTGAGCACCAAAGAATTGATGCCTTTTGTTTTTTTTTTTTTGTCAGGAAATGAAAATCATTTTTTTTTTTTAATTTTTTTATTAGTTGGAGGCTAATTACTTCACAACATTTCAGTGGGTTTTGTCATACATTGATATGAATCAGCCATAGATTTACACTTATTCCCCATCCCGATCCCCCCCTCCCATCTCCCTCTCCACCCGATTCCTCTGGGTCTTCCCAGTGCACCAGGCCCGAGCACTTGTCTCATGCATCCCACCTGGGCTGGGGATCTGTTTCACCATAGATAGTATACATGCTGTTCTTTTGAAACATCCCACCCTCACCTTCGCCCACAGAGTTCAAAAGTCTGTTCTGTATTTCTGTGTCTCTTTTTCTGTTTTGCATATAGGGTTATCGTTACCATCTTTCTAAATTCCATATATATGTGTTAGTATGCTGTAATGTTCTTTATCTTTCTGGCTTACTTCACTCTGTATAAGGGGCTCCAGTTTCATCCATCTCATTAGGACTGGTTCAAATGAATTCTTTTTGACGGCTGAGTAAAATTCCATGGTGTATATGTACCACAGCTTCCTTATCCATTCATCTGCTGATGGGCATCTAGGTTGCTTCCATGTCCTGGCTATTATAAACAGTGCTGCGATGAACATTGGGGTGCACGTGTCTCTTTCAGATCTGGTTTCCTCAGTGTGTATGCCCAGAAGTGGTATTGCTGGGTCATATGGCAGTTCTATTTCCAGTTTTTTAAGGAATCTCCACACTGTTTTCCATAGTGGCTGTACTAGTTTGCATTCCCACCAACAGTGTAAGAGGGTTCCTTTTCTCCACACCCTCTCCAGCATTTATTGCTTGTAGACTTTTGGATAGCAGCCATCCTGACTGGTGTGTAATGGTACCTCATTGTGGTTTTGATTTGATGCCTTTTGAATTGTGGTGTCGAAGAAGACTGTTGAGAGTCCTTTGGACAGCAAAGAGATCCAACCAGTACATTCTAAGGAAATCAGTCCTGAATATTCATTGGAAGGACTGATGCTGAAGCTGAAACTCCAATACTTTGGCCACCTGATGTGAAGAACTGACTCGTTAGAAAAGACCCTGATGCTGGGAAAGATTGAAGACATGAGGAGAAGGGGATGACAGAGGATGAGATGGTTGGATGGAATCACCAACTCTATGGACATGAGTTTGAGCAAATTCTGAGAGTTGCTGATGGACAGGGATACCTGGAGTGCTGCAGTCCATGGGGTCACAGTCAGACACGACTGAGCAACTAACTGAGTGATGCAATGCTTGAAAAAGTTCTTGTCATGTACTAACGGTCATAGAAGTCTTAGTTATTATTTTCATTACTGTGTAACTTTATAAATCTATCCAAGGCATCAGCAATTGATAATTAGTGCATTTTATTCCAAATATTTTAATGGTGTTTTCTCTGTTTTATTCAGTAATATTTTAAAGTGTTTTCTGTTTCATCTTTGTGGTGACCCAAGGATGAAAGAGCAGATAACCAGGGAGGGTCTTGGAATGAAGAAATGGAAAAACCAGACCCTTATCTTCCTTCCCTGCCCCATGTTGTAACTATTAATGGAACAGTATAACTTGTCTCCCCTCCTACCCCATAGGGAGGAGGTGTTTGTCTTACTCTCCCCCCCTACCCAGTATACATGCCTCATCCAATCAGCAGATGACCCGCAAGACCCCTATCCCACTCGTGTACTCTGGGTATAAAAGTGGACCAAGGACCCCCATTCAGTGTTGGTTCTCCCTTGAGCTGGCCTGCTGTTCTAACAGCATCCCCCACTCTAATAAACTTTATTTCCCTCTCCTCTGTCTCATGCCTGGAAATTCTTTTCCAATTCGCGCCCCAACCACAACCATCTTATTTTCCTTTATCATTTGAATTTGTAAGATTATAATGTCCACAGCTGGAAAAACTCTATCTGAAACTTTTAACTATTTCTAACCCAAGACCTTAGAGCTCTTAAAAATCAATTCACTTTTCCTTTATTCTTACCATTTTTTGTCTGTTATTATAGGTCTAACTTCTTTTAACAACTCTTTAGTCAATATGTAAAAACCAGTGCTTATTTGGATATAACCGCAGTTTACAACATTCTTGTTTATTTTTCTTTCCTGCTGTATCTCTATCATTCCTTTAGGGTTCACTTATCTTATTTCTGAAGAATGTTATTTCATGGAAACATTTTAAGTCATAATATCCTTTAAAATTTTTATTAGAACACCAATGCTTTTTCTCACTCTGAAGTAGTTACTTAGCTAGCTTCAAAATCTCAAATGGTGAGTTATTTCCTCTTTATGTCTGAAGACATGGTTTCCCTGATGGGTAAAGAATCTGCCTACAATGCAAGAGGCACAGGAGACAGGGGTTCTGTACCTGGGTTGGGAAGATCCCCTAGAGAAGGATATGGTGACCCACTCCACTATTCTTGTCTGGAAAATCCCGTGGCGAGAGGAACCTGGTGGGCTATAGCCCATAGGGTCACAGAGTCAGACACGACCGAGTGACTAAGCACGCATGATATCTGAAGACTTTTTTCTAATACCTTTCAGCTTCTCCTTCTGCTGTTGAGACATTTATTGTCCACATTAGTTTCTATATTGGCAATGTTTTCCTTCCTGTTGTGAATAGATCCTCTTGGTTTTGAAGTTCTGATGTTTTACTACAATGCATCAAGATGAGGTTATTACTAATTACATGTTCAGGGAATATTGCGCTTTTTGAATATGAAGACTCATGTCTTTTATCAAATCTGAAAAGTTCTTTGTCATTAATTTCTCAAATATTGCCTCTCTGCTCTCCTCTTTCTTTCCTTTTGGAACTCCAAGTAGATAGAGTTAGAGGTTTTCATGTTTTCTCTCCTGCCCTTCTGACTGGTTTTGACATTTCTTGTTTGTCTCTGTTTTGCTGCCATATTTGTAATGCCCTCGGGTTGACATTTAAATACATAAATTCCTTCTTTCCTTGTCTATAAAACACTTTTATGATGCTTTATTGGCCATCTTATTTTCAAAATTAAATGTTTCTTTCAGAAGTTACCTGATTTTGTAATGTGATTTCTTTTTCTTTTTATATCTTTACCTGTTTTATCCTTTAATATTAAAATGGCTATTGTGCTCAGTCATGTCCAACTCTTTGCAGCCCTTGGGTTGCACCAGGCTCCTCTGTTCATGGGAGTTTTCAGGTGAGAACACTGGAGTGGGTTACCATTTCCTAGAATTCCACTAATTGAAGTTTTCAGATGTTCAATCTTGTGTTTCTTCTGCAGATTACCTTATTTGGTGCATTTCTTGTGTATTCATTTTATTTTCATGTTTTTTCCAGAGCCTTACAAATGTGAATTCTTAACAGAAATGCAGGAGGATCTGTTTGAGAATGTTTCCCACTGTAGCAGATAATCTTAACTTCTGTTGAAAGGAACCAATTTTTGCATTAATTTCTTTCTTCGAGTTCTTAGAAAGTACAAGTTGTATTTTCAGAGGATTCATTTTTTTCTACTCCTTAGCAAACTTCCTTCTACTCAAGCTGGAATTTTTTCTGAGACTGTCCTCTGATTGGTGACATAGCCTTTCCAAGGGTCCTAGCTTTAAACCATAATCTCAGTTATGACTCTTAATTTCCGAGGGACCCCAGTCCACAGCTTCTCTCTCTGTTTTTCAACCTACTCTTGCTTTGAGCACTAGATGGATTCCCTTATTTTCTAGAGAATTCAATTGTACACTTAAAAGAGTGCTTGTTATATGACATATATGTGTGTGTGTGTATACTATTTGCATATTTTTCAGATATTTATATTTGGAACATTTTCAGATTATTTTATTATTTTGATATAATCTTAAGTACTGATATTTTGTTCTTTTAAGAGAATAATAACTATTATGTTTGACTACTTTAGAGGTAATTTTTTTTTAAGAATTAGAGGATAACAAAATTATCTTCTGAGTCCCTTAAAGTTTAGATATAAACTACTATCACAAAAATTTTTAATGTAACTAAACATAAAAGCAGAATGAACAGGGAAATTGGATTACAAAATACAGAATTATAGAGAATTTCAAGAGTATCTATACAAGTACCTTTTTCTTTGTCTTACTATAAATGATAGTGAAGGTCCTACCAAGTGGTATTAATATGTATATTTATTTCATTAGCATATTAAGTTTATACCAAATGTATTTTGTTATGTTAAAAAGTCATTCCCAAGATATACTCTAAAAAATTTAAACATATGATGTATATTTGAATAAACTATGTGTATGTAATGTTTTACAATGGTTTTAATAAATTATTTCTATTGGAGTAAGTTAAGCTAATGACTATACATTTATAGATAACATGAATTAATAAAACACATAGAGCAATGGAAACAATCTGAAGTTTGTTTGAAGACTGTTTTTAATTACAAACATTTAGACAGCTGAATTTCCAGACTTAATAATGAAACATTAAGGTAAATCTGTTTCTTTGAGGGAATGCTCATGATGTAATGTTAAGTACAGAAACAAGTTCTAAATATGTATGGTCTCTATTGTGTAATGTTTCATTGCACCAAAATGAAAAGTGTGTATCTATGGGTCAGGGGATTTGAATGTTTAATCACTTTATTTAGATAATTTGTGACATTTTCTAGAATTCTTAAAATAAGCATGATTATTTTTAATAATAGTGAAAACCATTAACCTGAATTTTATAATTTAATATGAACTTTCATGAAACCATACAATATCTAAATAATTTTTACATAATCATTGTGTCTATAAGATTATTCTTTTGATAATTATATTATTTTGACTGCACAAGGAACTAGAGAGGATTTTATGGTAAGAAAATAAAATGATCTTTGTCCCATCTCTTAATGCCTAGCTCTCAAAAAGGTCACATCAGTTTCAGTCCTCTTGTGAATCTAAACCCCAAAATAAAATCATCCTCATTCCCAAAACTGAATTTAAATAAAATTAACTAAAGAAATAAAGTACCGATATTCTTTTCTAGGCTGCAAATATGAAACTTTCTGGGGATGCAATTGCTAGCTAAAATAAATATTTTACTGTTTTAAGGGTGTGCAATTCTGTATTTTACTGTTACAAAAAATTCTCATGTTTCTTACTTTTTAGTTTTGAGAAAAATGATAGAACTTTCCTCTTAAAGTTATTGTGACGATTACATGACTTCATTTATGTATGTCTTTTATCGCTAAGACAGGCACATAGTAATATATCAATTACTATTATTGATATTATTGTTTATTCCATCATTTTTTGTCATTATTTATAGAATGATATGTAGGAACTTTAAAGCAAGTATAATTGTATCATTTCTTTTTCTTGAAAAATTGCTGTATACTTTGGAAGAGTATATGATATAACTTTTACTCTATTCATCTAAGTATTTAAGGGACTCCAAGAATATCTCTACACAAGTCCCCTTATCCTTGTGTCACTATAAATGGCAGTGCAGGTGGTACCCAGCAGGCTCTCGGGAACAGGGAGCAGTTACTGTATGATGCGCTTTTGCATCTCATAAGGCGCAGAGAACTCAGAGTAAGTTTGGCAGATCAAACAGTGGATAGTAACATCTGTTAACAGTCAGGGAAAACATATGTTAACATAATAATTTAACTAACTATGATTTTAGTTAAAGTATTACCTTGGGGTGATTAAGCTCTTGAAGACTTTTTCAATGCATAGGCGTTCTTTAATTTATCAAGTTGTGAATAAATTTGCTTCCTGTTCTTGAAGAAGAACATTTAACTCATTTTGAGTATGTAACACATTACTTTCTAAAATGAAATATAGTGTTATCATACCCAGGGATAAATCAAATATTGTGTTAATTGATATAACACTGTCTAAAGGTATTCCCAGTCTTCCCTGGTGGCTCAGGTGATAAACAAACACTTGCAGTGCAGGAGACATGGGTTCGATCCCTGGGTTGGGAAGATCCGCTGAAGAATGGCAACCTACTCCAGTATTCTTGCCAGGGAAATCCTGTGGAGAAAAGCACCTGTTGGGCTACAGTCCAAAGAGTTGGAGACAACTAAGCAACTAAACAACAGCACATGTATTCCCACTGGGAAATATTTCTCACTGTGTATTTGAGATTGAAGGTACATCAATTCAGTTCAGTTCAGCCACTCAGTCGTGTCCAACTCTTTGCAAGCCCATGGACTGCAGCACGCCAGGCTTCCCTGTCCGTCACCAACTCCTGGAGCCTGCTCAAACTCATGTCCATGGTGTCAGTGATGCCATCCAACCATCTCATCCTCTGTCATCCCCTTCTCCTCCCACCTTCAATCTTTCCCAGTATCAGGGTCTTTTCCAGTGAGTCCATCTTCACATCAGGTGGCCAAAGTATTGGAGCTTCAGCTTCAGCATCAGTCCTTCCAACGCATATTCAGGATTTATTTCCTTTAGGATTGACTGGTTTGGTCTCCTTACAGTTCAAGGAACTCTAAAGAATCTTCTCCAACACCATAGTTCAAAAGCATCAATTCTTTGGTGCTTGACTTTCTTTATGGTCCAACTCTCACATCCATACATGACACACAGCAAATGTGAAAGTGTGAAAGTAGAATTTTTAAAATAATAAATGTAAAATAGCTCTTATAGCTTTTGGTGTATGCTGACAATCTAAGCATCCCTTCACTACTAGATACATCACTCAGTTCCCATTGTCATCTTCTCCCTGTGTCTTCACGGCATCTTCTGTGTGTGTCTCTGTGTCCCAGTTTCCCCTTTTCAAAAGGGCACCATTAAAGTGGAGGCCCACTCTAATGACCTTGTTTTAACTTGAATATCAATGTAGAGACAACATTGCTAAGTGAAGTCACATTCTGAAGCACTAGGGGGTTTTTATCATATCTTTGCAGGAGGACACATATCAATCCGTACAGTGACATAAAAAGGAAGGAAGAGCATACGGTCAGGTGTGGTGGACTTAAGAAAAATAGAACTAGTCTGGCTGGGAGATAAGAGACAGGAAAGTGTGGGTGATTAGAATTCTCATTTCACCCATTTGATAGAACAAAGGCAATTTGGGAAGATTAGGAATACTTCTTTCCAACCTGTAGGATCCCTGTGCCTATAACTGGAAGAGCCCTGAGTTCCTCCTCACAGACTATGTTTGACAGTTTCCAACAAATTTTAAGAAATATTCCTATGTAGAACATTCTCCTTTGACTTATTTATATGCTAAACAATCACAGATTGATTTTGATCAGCTCTTTAAATTCATTTTCCCTAAACTCTAAAATTGAGTGTGGCATATCAAATAATTCACCAGCAGATTAAAAGGAATCTTTCTTCATTATTTTCATTAGTTCCACTGTTTATCTAACTCAAAGTAATGAATGCTTTAATTTCATGTGCATCACTATTGCTCATTAGAGCTGTGAATTTCTACAATGCGGAAAAGAAAGGATTCTCGGCGTATATAACTGAACTGAAGTCCAAGTAAGCCTGTTGTGTTTCAGAAACTGAAAAGCCACCAGTTCTGTTGGATGCATAATGCTGTGATAAAAGTGAACGTGAAGTCGCTCAGTCATGTTTGACTCTTTGCGACCCCATGGCCTGTAGCCTACCATGTAACCATCCATGGGATTTTCCAGGCAAGAATCCTGGAGTGGGTTACCATTTCCTTCTCCAGGAGATGTTCCCGACCCAGGGATTGAACCCGGGTCTCCTGCATTGTAGGCAGACGCTTTACCATCTGAGCCACCAGGGAAGTTGCTGTGATAAAGGAGCATCCTAAATCTGCCATTTTTAAGGGCTTTCATGTAGGGGTTATTTTTTGTTACTTTATACCTTTACTTACATGTGTTCAAGACTGAGAGCTGGCATTAAATAAAGAAGTTGTCTCGAACTCAGTCTTTTGTACATTTATGGAGGGAATAATTTCTATCATCAAGAATGAGAGAAGTTCACACACTGACAAGGCAATTTCTTTTTGAAAGTGAAGTGAAAGTGAAAGTTGCTCAGTCATGTCTGACTCTTTGTGACCCCATGGACTATGTACAGTCCATGGAATTATCCAGGCCAGGATACTGAAGTGGGTAGCCTTTCCCTTCTCCAGGGCATCTTTCCAACCCAGGGATCGAACCTAGGTCTCCTGCATTGCAGGCAGATTCCTTACAAATTGAGCCACAAGGGAAGCCACAAAGAAAGAAATTTCTTTTTAGTGATTTTTATATTAATTCTTAGTTCAAAGTATATATCTCCAAATTTTCTAAGTTCATTTCTAAGTTTATCTTAATTTTCTATGGTAGTTCATTTCTAAATTTATCTTAATTTTCTATGGTAAAGCTGCACATATTTTAATGTTTATTAATAGATTTAATTATTTTTCTTGAATCATGTGTCCATATTCTTTGACCATTTTTCACAGGCATGTTTTTTTCTTATAAATATGCAGTATATCTGTAGATTCTGCAGACTTATATTTTCTATATTTTTTACATTTTCCTAGTCATATGTTAGTCTTTTAAATTTGCTTAATCATCCTTTTGACATAGAAACATTTTGTCTTTATATAGATTTAAATATATAAAATTTTACTTATAAGTTGTTAATTTTTTGTGTATGTTGTTTATCAAAGTCTTCCTAGATATAATACAATGAAAATATTTCATTTTTTTTTCTTTGTTTAACTCTTAGATCTATCAGGAATTTATTCTTTGGTGTCAGTATTAGATATTTTTGTAATAGATATATAATTGCATTAGATATTCAGTTGCCCCATCAGAGTTAGGGTTAGGGTTAAATATTGACTACTCCATATTTTCACCAATAACTTGAAGTACTTTGTGATAATCATTGATACATATTTATGTTTATAGTGTTTTTGAACATTCAGTTCTATAGTACTATT
Source organism: Cervus canadensis (assembly GCF_019320065.1). Lineage (NCBI taxonomy): Eukaryota > Metazoa > Chordata > Mammalia > Artiodactyla > Cervidae > Cervus > Cervus canadensis. Next base: position 19,144,118 of record NC_057416.1, read on the forward strand.
TTCTTTAATTCTGCTGCACTAGAAGTATTTTTAGTGACTCTAGTTTTATATCCTACTTTGTCACTTACTAGACAATTTCTAAATGGCAACCCACTCCAGTACTCCTGCCTGGAAAATTCCATGGGCGGAGGAGCCTGGTAGGCTACAGTCCATGTGGTCGCAAAGAGTCGGACACGACTTCGCGACTTCGCTTTTTCCTTTAGACAATTTCTACTTGCCACTTCTTTCTCTTTCCAGTAACATAAAATCGATTGTCAAAATGCATAAAAAGTTTTGTGTGGATTGCACTAAATTTTAAAATTTATGAGGAGAAAAATAACATTTTTTATTTTTATTAACTGGAGGAAAATTGCTTTAGTGTTGTGTTGACTTCTGCTGTACAACAATATGAATCAGTCATAATTCCATATTAACATATATCCTCTTCCTGTTGAACCTCCCTCCTCTCCCACCACCCCACCCCTGGGTCATCACAGAGTGCCAGGCTAGGTTCCTCGTGTTACACAGCACTTTCTAACATTTTTTAAAGATCACATTTCTCCATTCATCATCTTGATAGGTGGCTCCATTAATTGTGGTTAAATTTTATATTTTTTATTTATATTTAAATAGATTAGTAGCCACAAAATATCTTTACATAAATATAGGCTTGATTAGTAATTTGTATTTTGTAAATATTGCATTGCTTTGTGAATGGGAAGTGTTCTATTAGGTTTTTAAATGGCAACCCACTCCAGTATTCTTGCCTGGAGAATTCCATGGACAGGGGAGCCTCGTGGGCTCAAAGAGTGAGACATGACTGAGTGACTAATACCATGAATAGTTTCTAGAAATGCATTAATTTTGTTGTTGGTAATGATACATTGAGTAATCTTGCTGAATTTTCTATTTGTGCTAGTTTGCAGTTACTCGCCTTGATTTTTATAGAATATTATAATCTCTGCAAATAAAAACAGCTGTGTCTTTTCTTTACAATATTTCTTCCTCATTTCTTTTTGTATCAGTTAAATTGACTTGATGGGAATATTGACTGTTTGCAAGGAAGTAAAACTTCTTGCTTCTCAAACACGTTCTATTCAGTTGTGTCCAACTCTTGGCGACGCCACAGACTGTAGCCCATCAGGCTCCTCCATCTATGGAATTTCCCAGGCAAGAATACTGGAGTGAGTTGTCATTTCGTACTCCAGGGGATCTTCCTAACCTAGGGATCAAACCCGTGTCTCTTGTGTCTCCTGCTCTGGAAGGTGGATTCTTTACCACTGTGTCACCTGGGAAGCCCTAAGATACTTATGTCAAGTTTGGGAATCCTTACAAAATGAAATTTTAAAAATTTAGGATGGACATTAAATGTTACATTTTAACCCTTTTATTTTATTAACTGTCAAGCTATATATAGTATTTTAAAAATAAAATTCTGTCTTTTCTGGTGGATATTTATTGTTTCCTTTTTCTATTTTTTTAAATTTTTTCCTTCTTTTCCTTTCTAGTACACTCCCACCTAGGAAAGCTATATTGGACTTTTGACAACTAAGTTATCATATTTTGAAAATAAGTTTCCTTGTTGATTTGCATTTTTATTTTAAAGTTAATTACCTTTATTTTAAAAATTATTTATGTCTACTTTCTTTGGACTGTTTTTCTAATTTTTTTAGCTGAAACAGGAGTGTATTAACTTCCAGGTATTGATTGGCCTAACAAAATACAATGAGCTGAGTGGCTTGAGACAACAGAAATGTATTGTCTCATAGTTCCAGAGACTAGAAGGTCTGAAATCAAGTTATTAGCAGAGTCTTACCCCTTCTGAAACTTGTAGGGGAATCCTTCCTTGTCTGTATCCAACTTGTGGTGGTTTGTTGGTTTGGCATTCCTTGGTTTGGAAGCACACAACTCCAATATTTGCCTTTGTTATCACATGTGTTGTCACATACATGGTGTTCTCCATGTATGTCCATGTTTCTTCACATGGTCGTCATCTTATAAGATACAAGTCACATTGGATTTGGAGAAGGAAATGGCAACCCTCTCCAGTATTCTTGCCTGGAGAATGCCTTGGACAGAAGAGCCTGGCGGGCTACAGTCCATGTCACAGTCAGACATGACTGAGCAACTGTCACTCACTCACTCACTTTGGGTTAGAGGCTTCTACTCTAACCTCATCTTAACTAATTGCAGTTGCAATGACTCTATTTCCAAATAAGATTACATTCTTATGTGCTGGAGTGAGGACTCCATCATATCTTTTCTGTGGGGACTCAACCTGTAATGAACAAGGGCTTAGTTTCTTTATAATCTCTTTGTTTCTATTAATTCTGTAAATTCTCATCTGAGTATTGGTATGAGCACATATCTTAAGATTTGATACATATCTTATGTGTAGTCATGTGCAGAGAAATGCTCTATTATTACCGAGTATTGAAAGCATAAACATTTCTCTTTAGAACTAAGGGAATAACTTTTCTTGATAAAGATGATCAGAGACAGAATGGAGACATAATAAGATCACCCGCAGAGTATATTGGCCAAAGGTAAGGCGAGAGAGTACATGAAGCCTAATGTAAGTAAAAATGAGGCCATTTGATATTGAAATCTCGTAAAGAAGAGGATATGTCAGGAGATTAAAAATCTTAAGAGGTTGATGGAAATTACAATAGAGGAGGAACAGAGGCAGTGTCCTAGAGCCAATTAGAGGAGGAAAGCAGAATTTAGTCTTACAGGAAATTGAATTGTAGGAAAGTTTTCGAAGTGGAACTGGCTCACATGGGATCACAGATGAGTTCTCACGTAGAGTTTCTGGTCTAGTGCTTAGCGGCACAGTCTTGGGCAAGAACATCTCACATCCTTATTGTTATGTGTGAAAATTTGCCTAGAAAGAGATCAAGGCTGAATCCGAAGTTGCAGTCAAGTGGTTCAATAGCCAGCACTGTGTCTGCTGTACATGAAAGACACTTACATAAGATTTATTAAAAAAAAAAATCAATCTTCTCAGTTTATGTAGAGAGCGGACTGCAGGGATTATTAGGAAACAGTGATGTATAAATTTCTGACACAGCAATATGCCCTAATGGTCTATTTGCATATCCGATACTAAAAGGAGGAAAAACTGTTCGAAGTAGGGCAGGGACTTTTGAAAACCTTGAGCAACACTTCACTCACCTCACTTATGATTTCTTAATGGCTGTTTTATGGTTACCAAACAGCTCTAAAAAATGATAATTCAGACAGGATCATCATGAATAAATTCTGCAGCTTTATGTGTTATAATCCTACATCTAGTTATGCAGATGGCTGTTAAATCTCAATAAATTAGATGATTACATAATATCAGGGAAGTTAAAGCAAATGAAACTTCAAATGTAAAACGACACTGACATTTATCACATCAAATTTAAACAAGTCTTTGTGGTGTTTGCACTTTAAATTTATATGTATAATTCAGTTCAAACTGCAGAGAAACCCAAGAAAACATTTATGATAATACACTGTGTGCTTTAAATGTGCTTCAATATTAACAAATAGAGACTGTTCACTAAACTTCTTTATTATTTATTTTGGAGAAAAGGATATAATGCAAAAATGAATATATGAACATTCTATTTACATGCACTACACGTTACTTGATCAAGACTTTGCTTGTAGATTTGATATCCATGAAGTAGAAAATGGCACTAATGTACTCTTTTGGTAGTTTACTCTGAATCTTTTAAGAAATTCTGTTTCTAAAATTATTGAAGTACCAAAGCTATTGTGATGATTTCATTTTTGTAGGGTACATTATTACAAACGATAAAAGCCTGAACCCTTGAGAAATAGCAACGAGATGACAAGTGGGAAGTGGATCCATTGCCTTTGTTTATAATGAGATGTCCAGAGTGAATACTAACAAATACAGAAAAGATTATGCTGCTGAGATCCAGACCAAAAAAGTACTCTTTTTTTTTTCTTTTCTGGACTGTGAACTCTTTCTAACAGTCTGTCTTTTCAGGAGAGATTATTCTACCTTTCCATAACACACACAGTTTTCAAATAAACAGTTGTTTTGAGAGTGATGCTTTTCATATCATAGTCATCTCAGTGATGCCTTACATGTCATCTGTGTTCACTACTTTTTAATGAACTAATACCATTATTTTGGACTCTCTTCTCTCATTGTATGCAATAACCTCCAGTCTGATATCAGCATGTAATTTCTCTCATTGCATGCAATAAACTCCAATTTGATATCAGCATATGTGTGTATGTATTTATATGTATATACACATATATGTATGTACATGTATATACATGTTAAAGTGGAGAAGGCAATGGAACCCCACTCCAGTACTCTTGCCTGGAAAATCCCATGGATGGAGGAGCCTGGTAGGCTGCAATTCATGGGGTCGCTAAGAGTTGGGCATGACTGAATGACTTCACTTTCATTTTTCACTTTCATGCATTGGAGAAGGAAATGGCAACCCACTCCAGTGTTCTTGCCTGGGGAATCCCAGGGACGGGGGAGCCTGGTGGGCTGCCGTCTATGGGGTCGCACAGAGTCGGATGCAACTGAAGTGACTTAGCAGCAGCAGCTGCATATGTTAAAGAGCTGCCTTCAATATGCCAGCAAATTTGGAAAACTCAGCAGCAGCCACAGGACTGGAAAAGGTGTTTTAATTCCAATCTTAAAGAAAGAAAGGCATACCAAAGAATATTCAAACTACTGCACAATTGCACTCACCTCACTAGTTAGAAAGTAATGCTCAAGATTCTCCAAGCCAGGCTTCAACAGTATGTGAACTGTGAACTTCCAGATATTCAAGCTGGATTTAGAAAAGGCAGAAGAACCAGAGATCAAGTTGCCAACATCCAGTGGATCATCAAAAAAGCAAGAGAGTTCCAGGAAAACATCTACTTCTGCTTTATCGACTACACCAAAGCCTTTGACTATGTGGATCACAGCAAACTGTGGAAAATTCTGGAAGAGATGGGAATACCAGACCACTTGACCTGCGTCCTGAGAAACCTGTATTCAGGTCAAGAAGAAAAGGTTAGAAGGCGACATGGAACAACCGACTGGTTCCAAATAGGAAAACCTGTATATTGAAAGGCTGTATATTGTCACGCTGCTTATTTAATTTATATGCAGAGTACATCATGCAAAATGCCAGGCTGTATGAAGCACAAGCTGGAATCAAGATTTCTGGGAGAAATATCAATAACCTCAGATATGCAGTTAACACCACCCTTATGGCAGAAAGTGAAGAAAAACTAAAGAGCCTCTTGATGAAAGTGAAAGAAACTAGCTTTAAACTCAACATTTAGAAAACTAAGATCATGGCATGTGGTTCCATCACTTCATGGCAAATAGATGGGGAAACAGTGGAAACAGTGACAGACTTTATTTTGGGGGGCTCCAAAATCACTCCAGATGGTGACTGCAGCCATGAACATAAATAACACTTGCTCCTTGGAAGAAAAGCTATGACTAACCTAGAAAAGCATACTAAAAAGCAGAGACATTACTTTGCTGACAAAGGTCTGTCTAGTCAAAGGTCTGTCTAGTTTTTCCAGTAGTCATGCATGGATGTGAGAATTGGACTGTAAAGAAAGCTGAGCACCAAAGAATTGATGCTTTTGGACTGTGGTGTTGGAGAAAACTCTTGAGAGTCCCTTGGACAGCAAGGAGATCCAACCAGTCTATCCTAAAGGAAATCAGTCCTGAATATCCATTGGAAGTACTGATGTTGAAGCTGAAACTCCAATACTTTGGCCACCTGATGCAAAGAACTGACTCATTGGAAGAGACCCTGTTGCTGGAAAAGATTGAAGGTGGGAGGAGAAGGGGAAAACAGAGGATGAGATGGTTGGATGGCATCACTGACTCAATGGACATGAGTTTGAGTAAGCTCTGGGAGTTGGTGATGGACAGGGAAACCTGGCATGCTTCAGTCCATTGGATGTGTATGTAAAAGTGGCAATGATATTTAGAAGAACTGAACAGCCTCCCCACTATTAACACTTGGCCTGGCTAAACCTTATTTATCCTGTTTTCTGATTCTCAAATGGAAGTTTCTCAAAGAAGTCATTCCTGATTAGCTTCTTGTCTAAATCAGGCTTCCTTTTGTTGGTCTGTATACAAATCTGCTTTTCCTTCCAGTATTCAAAATTTTATGTACTTTGAATATTGACTAGTAGATTGAGCTGTAGACCATCTCATGTTTCCATACTGCCTACTGGTTACCAGTAGACTTGCAGTTAAGTATTTGTTGAAGGAGTAAATGATTGGACCTTTCATATCTAAAGAAATAAAGGATAAATAAGTTATTTATAAAGCATGTAAAATGGTGACTAGCCCTTGACAAGTGCTCTATAGTTTTTGGATTGAGATTTGTTATACAGGATGAATTCTCAAAATTGGATTTGTTAGAGCATAGGATTGACACATTTTTTTAGTGTGCCAGTCATTTCTGACCCATTGCGACCACATGACCCAGTTCCTCTGTCCATGAAATTTTCCAGGCAACAATACTGTAGTGAGTTGCCATTTTTCTACTCCAGGGGTGCTTCCCTTCCAGACCCAGGGATCTTGTGTCTCCTGCTCTGGCAGGTGGGTTCTTTACTATTGGCACCACCTGGAAAGCTCTCCCCCCCACTTTTTTTCTTTTTTAGTAATTACAAATAATTAACTTTTTTAAAGTATAATTTATATACCATAATTTCCCCTATTTAAGTGTATAATTCTATAATTTTATACACATATTTTAATAGATAAAAACACATTCTGAAATTGCAGACTCACTGCCGTGGATCCCCTGTGGTCAGTGCTGGACCTGGCTCTAAGGGAGGAAGAATTAAAAAGGTCACACCTTCCTAATCCTTCACCTTCCTAATCCACTGTCTCAGGATTCTTACCACAATCAAAGACACAAAGATACCACTTTTCATCTTTCCTGTATTTTAATGAGAATGTCAGCAAGAAGTTAAACATTCTAACCTCGACTCTTCTTTTTGATGTCCTCACAAAGCACAAGGGCTCAGTCCACATTGGAAGAAACGCTGGTTCCGAGTTGACAATCATCTCCAGGGAAAATAAAAAAGGCTCCTGGGAACCTTCTCCTTCCTTCAGGGTCTTAGTCTTAATCATTTCCTTTGTTTTGTCTAAACGACTTCTGTTGAACTGAGCCAGCCATCGTCCATCAGTTTTCTATAATAAATCAGTTTAAACTCACTAGGGAGCCTTTTCAAAACTCTTACAAATTCACTGTGTAGTTTTAGGATACATATACAATGTTACCAAAAGAAGTTTTCTGGTTTGGACTTCTATGGATGAGATTTCCTTTTCTTTGTATGATCCTTTAACTTTTCTATCATTTTCTATCATTTTGCTTATCTTACTGGTATAATCTGAGGTCAAATTTATAAAGCATTCAACAAGAAAGTACTGTGGAAATTGAATCAATCAATAAATGTGCATTCAGCAACATTTTTCTCTCAGGCTTTATGTGCATTTATTATTATTCATAATTTAACATTTATTGAGCACTAAGAATCATGCTCTGTTTGGAACAGAAAAGTAGATGCTATCTCTGCTCACCAGACTTACAGTCTCACAGAAAATTCCATTTGTACGATTTCAAAAGTTAACCCTCACTGTTGGATAAATCAAGGGAGAAAATAGACTATAAAGTTTGAACAAACTTTGATTAAAATTTATTTTCACCTATAAAATCCTGACTAATGTCTGTGGAGATTAAAATCTTGCTAAAACATGACTGACATGCAGGAGTTTTAACTAAAAGGTGTGACCTTGATATCTGCAGTATCGTCTTAATGCTAAGTGAATCCAGTTAAAGGTGGATTAACAGAACAACTGTCTGCCCCAGGAACAAAGTCATTTGTGTTTCAAAGAATTCCAGGTCATCTTAATCTGCTGCATTGTTGCTGCTAATGTTCAGATTTAGTCTCAGTGGGATTTGGTATCCATTTTAGTTGAGAAATTTAGTAACTCTTCTCATTTATTCAGAGCAAGTTCACAGGGAATTCACAATCTGTGTGTCTACTCTTGGTTTTGCTTTTTATGAATTAAGTATTACTTTAACAAAGATCAGAACTGGGCAAAACTGCAAAGAATGCTTATTATCTAAAAGCAAGGTCTGCCTCTCTCTGCCCCATTTTTACCCTAGTCTAACCCTAAACTATACTCTTGATTCTGACCAAGTAAGAAAGTTTATTTGTGAGTACAAAGCTTAGAGCTATCATTGGCTTACTATTTTTTTCTGATAGTCCAGTCTCCTACAGAAACTGATGAACTGATCTTCTGTTGGCAGCCTTGTAAGCAGAAACACAATTCCACAGACTCTAGAGCTTCAAACAGACTTTAATTGATCCAGTAGTAGATCTTTACTCAGCTGTATACTTACTGACAGAGAAGGATTAGGACCTGTAAATAGCAGTACTTCATGTGATGAGTAGGTGTATAAACTTCAAGGGCTCATGGTGCCTCATCAGCCAGAAGCAGAGATATCAAGTTGGATGCCTTCAGCTTCAAGCAATTGGAATGCTTGATTCCAACAGGCATTTGAATTCTCTCCTCCTACAATAAGTCTACAAATAGGACAGAGTTTAGGGTCATATGTCAAGGCTCTCTTGGTTGTTAAGATTCTTTTAGTTTCACCTACTGCCACTGCTTAGCTTCAAGGCCAGGTTGTTGGAAATAAATTCAGCTTCAGCAGTTTCAAACATCTCTTGTCCTGAAAACAATAGGGATCAACTATCTTCATCTTTTCTATAGAGGCAAGAAATGTTTCTGCAAAGCTCTTTTGTAGCAAACTTTCCTTAGTCCTTGTTATCCAGGTCTGAGATATTTGACCTTCTCTAAACCATTCACAGTAAAGAGAAATGAGATTTCATTTGGCATAGATGGTTGTTGAAAAGGGAATTGTGTTGACCATTATAGAATGTCATTTGTGGAGGCAGAACATAATTTTTAAAGTATTTTTTAAATAATAATTTTATTTATTTTTTGGCTAAGCTGGATCTTCACTGTTGCATGGTCTTTTCTCTAGCTGTGGTGTGCAGGCTTCTCATTGCAGTGGCTTCTCTTGTTGCAGAGCATGGGCTCAGCTTCAGGAGTTGTGGCTCCTGGGCTCTAGAGCACAGGCTAAACAGTTGTGCTGCATGGACTTAGTTGCTCTGCGGCATGCAGGATCTTTCCACATCAGGGATTGAACCTGTTTCTCCTGCATTAGCAGGCAGGTTCTTTAACACTGAGTCACCAGGGAAGCCCTTTCACTGTCTTAATTTGAACTCAACATTCAAAAAACAAAGGTCATGACATCCAGTCCTATCATCCTGGCAAATAGAGGGGGAAACAGTGGAAACAGTGACAGATTTTATTTTCTTGGGCTCCAAAATCACTGCAGATATTGACTGTAGCCATGAAATTAAAAGGTGCTTGCTCCTTAGAAGAAAAGCTATGATCAACCTAGACAGCATATTAAAAATCAGAGATATTACTTTGCTGACAAAGGTTCATCTAGTGAAAGCTATGATTTTTTCAATAGATATGCACAGATGTGAGAGTTGAACCATAAAGAAAACTGACCACCGAGGAATTGATGCTTTTGAACTGTGGTGTTGGAGAAGACTCTTGGGAGTCCCTTGGACTGCATGGAGATCCAACCAGTCCATCCTAAAGGAAATCTGTCCTGAATATTCATTGGAAGGACTGATGCTGAAGCTGAAGCTCCAATACTTTGATCATCTGATGCAAAGAACTGACTCATTGAAAAAGACCCTGATGCTGGGAAAGATTAAAAGCTGGAGGAGAAGGGGATGACAGAGATGAGATGGTTGGATGGCATCACTGACTTGATGGACATGAGTTTGAGCAAGCTCCAGGAGTTGGTGATGGACAGGGAAGCCTGGTGTGTTGCAGTCCATGGGGTTGCAAAGAGTCAGACATGATTGTGTGACTGAACTGAACTGAAGTTGAACTTTTTAGAAGTGATACCCTAATAAAAGCTTGGCCTTTTTAAAAATAGCATGTTATAATTCCTAATGCTTATGTTTTACTTTCTTATTTGGGGCCTTAAAAGCAAATTTCCTTCAGGTATAATTGCCTTCCATTTTTGTCTGATAAAGTCTCCAAGGATCTCATACCCCTCTGCTTTGTATTTTCACTGATAATTGCTTCTCTAAGCATACATGTTGATAATTTCTTTATATTTTCCTTTAATCTGGAAAAGTAAAAGCTGCTTTTAAATTTTTAATATTAAAATAATTACTTCTTACAGTATTTGAAGAAGTAAATGTGAACAGTTTTGCCAAATTTCTTGGATTATTTTATTCATTGTTTATGATTTAGAATGAGTTATTGTTATGGTTAAAAATATGGTATAACATATGATTTAACATACCCTTTATGATATAATTCTGAAATTCCACATAATTCAGTAACAAATCTTTCCTCTATTTCTTTACCACTTTCTTTGGGGGAGAGATTATTGGCACTTTAGAGTTAAATTTGCCTTGTTCGGTAATGCTAACATTTGAAGCAACTTGAAGTCCTGATTCCTTTCCTACACTTAGCAAATGAAGACCAGGCCATAAGATTTGGTCTTACCTTAATTTATAGAAGAAAAGAGCTTTCCTTAGTATTATATAGACTGTGTGCTATGGATTGAATGTTTGTATCCCTCCAGATTCACATCCTAGAGCCCTAATTCCCAATGCAATAGGGTTTGGGGTGGGGTCTTTGTAGGTATTTAGGATTAAAGGAGATTCACAAGGTTTAGGAATAAGTGTTTGTCATGTAAGCCACCCTGTCTGCAGTGTTTTGTTCTAACAGCCCAGACTGTCACTGGCCTGCAAATGGTGCGGTGCTATGTAAAGTTTGTTACTGTCATGTGATGAGGTAAGTCCAGACACAGAATAAGCGTTTGGTTTACTCCTTTCATTGCATAGGGTATAGGGCAGTTTATATGTTGTGGACCTCACAAGGCCAATTGATGGGTGCTGGAGAGAGCTGCATGCTGTCTGTCGGGGGATGTAGTGTTGTAAAGCTAGTTTGTCAACTCTAAAGGATAACGGTACTGAACTCAGGCTGGATGCTTGCTGCTCAGAAGCCTATACTACAGAGGCAAGTGTTGGTAGAAAGGAAATGTTGTTTTATTCTGGAGGGTGACAACCTGGAGAGAAGGTAGACTCATGTCTGAAGACCGACACCCCCTGCTGACAAGTGGGCCAGAGCTTTTAAAGGGGAGTTCCAGGGGTGTATAGTCAGAGGGAAGGGACCACATTCGGAAACAGCACAGTTAGCTCTGACAGCCATCTTGAACTTGGTCGCACAGTGGTCTGACCAGCATCATCTTGACTATTTTCAGTACGGCTTATGTCATGGCTGCAAGTCTTGTCATCATGTAGTTAACTTCTCCCACCTGGTAGGAGTTTCAGCATTTACAAAACTGCTCAAAGAACATGGCTCAGAATAAATCTATAGGCCTTGAGAAAGAACTAAAGGTCTTTGGCTTTGACTGAAGTATTGCTCTTTTGTTTTGTTTGACTGCTTTCCTTTGCTTCCACATTTCCTCCCTTCTCTGATTAAACTTACCAGTGACTCAAGTTTTTCTACAGACAAAAGGCAGGCAGGGAGCATAGTGGGGGTGATGTCTGTCCTGGGAAGGCCTTATAGGGTCCCTCTCCATTTCAGTAAGTACATAAAATCCAGAGCTGATTTTTTTCCAACAAAAGATAATTGAAATTTAACTGTAACTTTACAAGATGTAACTAGTTACTGATGAAGGATTGCAAATGAATTTTGTAGTACAGCATCAGTCCCTTCATTTTGGTTAATCATTAATGATGAATATCCTGAGCTTCCCAAACTGCTTTAAAACCTCTTCTTCTGTTCTTGTATCCTCTCCCATCAAGACTGCTCCATATTTTATGACTATTATTAAAATAGTTTGGATATACATTCTGTCCTACCGTATAAGTATATATGGTATATAACCAAATTCCATAAGCTAACAAGACTGTGATTTCAATTTTTTTTTTGTATGAAGAGTTACAACATGTATAGATTTTATAATTCTTTTATTTTTCTGTGTTATACTTTTAAAAATTTGAGGCTTTTACTTTGTATGTCTGCTTCTGTTTCACTGTTTCAGCTATTAACTTTTTTCTTTTAACAAAATATTGGTATAAAATAGATTGGGGGAAAAGGCCAGATCCTTTATCAAAAATGTTTTCTGAAGTACTACCCTAAGGAACAAACTATATCTATTCTAATCTTATTTGGGATTAGTGAGTAGTGAAAATACAGATACTTATTAAACAAAATTCAGCTTGAAGATGAAAACAAAAATAATTGTATAGGTGGTATCTGCAGAAAAATGACTCCTCCCTGTCCGTAAGGTACTAATCATGAGTCCCAGTATCCTTAAATTTTATTTCATTTTTTCAAAACTCTTTATTTTGTACTGGGGTATAGCCGTTTAACAAACAATGTTGTGATGATTTTAGGTGAACAGTGAAGGGACTCGGGCATACATATAGATATACATGTCCCTTCTCCCCCAGACTCTCCTCCCAGCCAGGCTGCCACATAATATTGAGCAGAGTTCCAGTAGGTCCTTGTTGGTTATCCATTTTAAATAAAGCAGTACATGTCCTTCCCAGACTCCCAAACTTTCCCTTTCCCACATCCTTCCGCCCAGCAACTAGCAAATTTAAAAAAAATTTTAAATTTAAATCTGGTGGGTAGACATGGGGATGGAGGCGAGGAGCAAACAAGCACGTTATAAAAGAGTTTAACTGAGTCCTGGGTGAATCTAGGGATGTGGCTGTAGCGCAGATGCAGATGAGGTGGAGAAACAAGGCCGTAGCCAAGTCAGGAAAAATAAGGGGGAAGGAGACAAACATAGTGAAAGCCAGCAAAAATAATAAACTTGCCCTCCACCATGTTGAGATCTTCACATCCTTGTGTCTTGGGTAGAAAGTGGACTAAAGAAGTCCTGACTACTCAGACTGTAGTTTTTTTTTTATTTCCACAAGGCAGGCAAGTGTTTGAAAACACATTAAACTAGCTAGGAAGGTACTGTAGAGAAGAGTGAAGAGAGGCCAGGTGGCAGGAGAAGGCTGGCAGCTTAAATGGGTCAGGCCATGTGATGAGTCCTGGGGAAGGCCAGTGTTGCAAATACAGTCAACTCACCTACTCTTCAATGATAATACGTGATGTTGAAAGAGAATTCACTTTGTACCAGGCATGTGCCAGTTGCTATATAAAGATTATGTAACTGAATCCACATACCAGTCCTGTGAGGTATGATAATATCATCTCCATTTCATTGGTTGAGGAAACTGAATCCTGGAAGTCTGGGCCCATTAGATGCTCTTGTTAATGACTATGCTATCTTGCTTCAACGATTTTAATATTTCCTTTCGTCTGTCTTTTGGGTAAGAGGTCTTGCTTCACATTTCAGGTACTACCTTAAGTTTTCCAAATAGGGAAGGGGGTTTTATGTTCTGTCCACATTCTGAGAGCAGTTTCCTTGAGAGGTTACATGAAAACTCTACACAGTCTACGCATTTTGAGGGCAAATAAAAGGGTAAACATGGGTAACAAATGTAGACCTTCAAAAAATTAGAGGTATATTAGAATGACTTTTTAAAATCAAAGATTTGAATGCATTTTTAATCTAACTTTTATCTACCCAATAAGGTATCTTTGAAATTAATTCATTCCCCAGTAGATGAACCTAATGATTAGCTTTGCTGGAATTTCATTATTAGGACTGGAAGCCTGCCATTATCTTCTGTCCTCAGCAGACAGGAGCAAATGGATCAGGACCTTCTCTCTTCCTAAATTTAGACTGGACTTGAAAGTCGCAGGAATTAGCACACCAAAATGTCATTATCTACCAGTGGATTATAGCTGATACAAGAGATGATTCCTATTTGCCATCCAAGGTTTCGGGGAATCCCATAGCAGTCTTTATGCTGGGTTTTATATTTTAAGCTTTACTGTAAAGTTGACAAAATATTATATAAATTTTGAGTAGAATATTGCTGTAATAAAAACAATGTTAGTTTTCTTAAACATTTGTTAAAGCTGCTCCAAGCACAGGAATTCTGCAACCAAGACAATTTTTTATAACTTCCTCAGTCTTTGAACACATATGATGGTCAGCTTTGTTTAGTTTTTTGAACTCTGACAAAAATAAAGCCTCAAATGGAACAAGGAGAAGAAAGCTTCTGTTAAACAAAATATTGACAAGAAGTGCTGACCCCAAAGAAAGAGGAAAAAAAGAGACTGAAAAATAGATTTTTTTGGTTACAGTTTGCTTCGTGTGCAAATTATAAATTGCTCAAATCATTGATATAGAAAGATCTCCATTTACTATCTGTCTTGCTGCCTTTTCTGCTTCAGTCCCTTAACTGCAAGTAAATGTTTATGTTTTCTGAAAACTCCAGAATATGGATTATGTAACAGAGTGTCAAATCCTCATGGGGAACACACCACACTGCCAATTTTATAAGGCACAACTAAATTGCTGAGAAAAGAAAATTACTTTTGGATGAGTGTAAACGAACATTGAATGAATAATTATATCTACAGCTTTTAATATATTAACCGAAGAACATGTGCAATGAATTTCTTAAAGTCAAAACCCTTTAGCTATGGTTTCATTGAAAAATAAAATCTATTGTACTTGTCATGCTGCTCTGAAGGCTAATAACTAGCTTTATTGGGAACACTGTGACACATTTATATCCCCACTGTTGAAGTGTGGTCGCTGAAATGTGGCAAGAGAATCAAAAACACACACTCTCAGACTGAGCACATCACCAGCTTGGACTCTCAATTACTTGTTTGTAGATGATCTGGGCTCACTGTTGCTCTTTGCTTCAGTTTTTATATGACCACTGTACCCCCAGAGGGAGGGCAATATATTAGGTTTTTTATATTGTCTAGTTCAGTGTAGGGTTTCATGAAATAGTAGTTTACAAATATGGTGCAAATGAGATTTCTGATTATTTGTGCATTTCAGTCAGTTTCTCTGTCCCAAAGTCATATGAGATGACTGTGTACTGTTTATGTTATTCAGAGTAGGATTCTTTGCACATTATAAATAAAACTTACAGCAGACAAACACAGAGCCATCTGTCATGCTTATATAATTTGGATTTCTAAGACCAGCCCTTTATAGAATGTGTGCCATACTTTAATAAGCTGAAAATGTGGGTCATTCTTTATCTAGGATGGAGTGAGATTTAAAAACCCTTTCTTCCAATTCAAAAAGTCCAGAACACATGCTGTTTACTTTCGGGCCAATTATACTCTTAATTAAAAATAGTTTTCTTACATAAACCTCCACCATAATGTATCTTGGAGCTGTATTAAATTAATCCTCAATTAAAGAAAACTGTGCAAGAATATTTTTTATCTAATGCTAATCTTAATGTACAAATTTTGAGTCTGTACAGTTTATATTTTGTATGAGCTTCTTAAGGGCTAATTTTTAATTGGTTTGGGCCATGTTACAATCTAGTCCAGTAAAAGCAAGTTAGCGAGAAATTGGAAATGAACTTCAACCAAATCTATAATCAGCTCTCATCTGCTGACGCTGCTATAGCAGCAAGATTGTCAAGTACAGAATAAATTAATGAATGGCATTAGGATATGTTTGATGTGACTTAGAGCAGAATTTTCAAAACCAGCACTTAAATTTAATTAAAATTATGGTTTTCTTATAAGTGAAAGTGAAAGTCGCTCAGTCATGTCCAACTCTTTGCAACCCCATGGACTGTAACCTACCAGGCTTCTCTGTCCATGGAATTCTCCAGGCCAGAATACTAGAGTGAGTAGCTGTTTCCTTCTCCAGCGGATCTTCCCAACCCAGGGATCAAACCCAGGTCTCCTGCATCGCAAGCAGATTCTTTACTGTCTGAGCCACCAGGGAAGCACTAAAAAATAGGAACCGAACACCATTTCTTACAAGGGTGAGCAGTTTTTGCTAAATTTAATGATTAATTGTTATGGTCTCATAAAATACTGCTAACCCTATTGCAATATATTCCTAAAGACACTTCTGTTCAATTATTAACTAAAAAATAGGAACTGAACACTCACTATGTGTTAGATAATGTTTGCGTTAGAGATCAACACAGATAAAAATCTGTGCTTCCATGGAGTTTTATTTTGAGGGAGGTAGGGCACTCGATCAGCTAAAT
Source organism: Cervus canadensis (assembly GCF_019320065.1). Classification (NCBI taxonomy): domain Eukaryota; kingdom Metazoa; phylum Chordata; class Mammalia; order Artiodactyla; family Cervidae; genus Cervus; species Cervus canadensis. Next base: position 19,160,327 of record NC_057416.1, read on the forward strand.
GTATGAACTTTACAGCACAAGGGTAAAAGCTCAGGAGTTGAAATAAAGTGGGGAAGCGGTGGTGGCGGTCAGTGGTGAGGGTCTGCAGTTGTCACAGGGCGGCCAGGAAATGCCTCACTGAAAAGTTGCTTCTGAAGAAGCTCTGGAAGGAGCAATGAATGTACCTGGGGGAAAAGCATTCCAGGCAATGGAACAGCAAGTTCAAGGTCCTGAGAGGGTTGTTTCTCTCATATTTCAAGGAGCAGAAAGGTGGTCGACTCTTCTGGCTGGAACAGAGGAAATACCAGAGATCAGGGTCAAGGTCAAGATGTGAGAGCAGAGAAGCAACAGAGATTCTGATCATAGAGGCTTGACAGTCACATGAAAATTTTGACTTTTATTCTAAAAGATACGGAAGTTTTTGAAAGGGTTTGAACTCCCGTGAATTGATACTGAATTTTTACAGTATTCTTCATATTGAGAAATCAGTTAGAAAGTTATTACAATCATTTAGAGGAGAGAAAGTAGCATTTGGGATCAGAGTGGTAGGTTGGAGGTAATGAGAAGTAATCAGAATCTGGATATACATTTTCTGTATTTTCAGTTCTTGTTTTTTTTGTTTTTTTAGTGAAATATAGTTGATTTACAATGTTGTTTGATTTTAGAAGGCAAATTACATGTTTAGAAGATAAATTATGTATATTTAGAAGATAAAAATGAATGTGTTAAGTAAACAGAAGAGTTTGATAAGGAACATAAAATATTTTTGACAGCATATCTGAATAAGGACATACAACTCATTATTATGAAATATCAAATTGTAGAATATAACCTGTATTTTGAGGAGAAGGAATTATGGTTGAAACATCCTTTTCAGAATGTTTGTGGACAGATTGAAGATGTTTTCATCCTTTTCACACATAATTTAAACTTCATTTTCCAGAGAAGGTATATCACCAAATCATTACATGTTAGGTTCCTCCATGAGTTTTCTAATATACAATCATCCTTAACCTACAAATTAGAAATTTCATATAGTCCAAATTAATACATTAAATATATTTACATCTTAGTAATGTATTAGTGTATCTTAAATAATTCTTCATAAATTTAAGGTCATTTACCTTCCTCCAAAAGAGATCTAGTCTCTCCCTCTCTCTTATTTTTTTTTTTTAAAGAGGAGAATGGTTTTGCTTGATATGGTATATAACTTGTAGTCTAATATATAGGAAGATATGCTTTCTTTAGTTGATCAATTTTGCCTCTAACTCTGAAAATATTTTAGAATGCTGGCATCTCAAGTAAGGTTTGCAAGATATGACTTTGAGATAAGGGAGGAAAATATTAGCATGTATTTAACTGTTTTAATATATTAATAATTATGTATTTCTCATTCTTTGTGACTCAGTCCTCCCATCAGATGATCTCATATTAGTGACACTTCACATATGGTGCCCCCGTATCCTGAGGGAAAAATGGAACTTCAGGAGAGCTAACCTCATGTATTCATTTTTTTCAGGGGATTGAGATATTTTATGGTTCTCATATACCTGGTTAAGCAGATTTACAGATCATACTGTCTAGTTGGAAGCCAACTAACTCACACAAAATGAACAAAAGTTTTATAAAAGTTCGCTGCTCCAAACAGTGGACAGATTGAAGATAATACTTATCTTTTGAAACCAAGTTAAGGATAAAAATAAAATGGCAGAACTCTAATTTCACTTCCATGAAATGTGAGTTCTGCATCAGTCAAAATATGAGGCAAACATAATAGTGACCTGTGAAGCAACCAAAACACAAAACTTGAAAACATTGAGGAATTTATAAAATATCAAATGGAGACTATTTAAAATATTTATTTGCAGCTACATAATTCACAGTGAAGTGGAGTGAAGTCGCTTAGTCGTGTCCAGCTGTTTGCAGCTCCATGGATTGTAGCCTACAAGGCTTCTCCATCCATGGGATTGTCCAGGCAAGAGTATTGAAGTGGGTTGCCATTTCCTTCTCCAGGGGATCTTCGTGACCCAGGGATCGAACCCGGATTTCCTGCTTTGTAGGCAGACGCTTTTACCATCTGAGCCACAGTGAACATCAGCTTATATGATGCCTTGAGGTATTAACAGTGAAGTATGAAATTACCATTATTAGAATGACATTTGACTCAGGATTCACAAAATGAAGGTAAACTTCTGTAATTTTTAAGTGATAATTAAAGTCACTCAATACTCAATCAGTACTCTACAAAATTCCCCTAAACTTTGTGGTAAATATTAAAATACATTTTGAGGTTTCCTCCTCAATGACAAAGAAGCAGAATGCCACTTGGGAAACATATGTATCCTATTAAAATAATATCAGAAGCTATGTGATGAAAAACTAACATTTTATCGGCAAATACTGAATATTTGAAGAAACTAGTAGTGAAATCACACAACATGAATTGCTTGCAGTACACCTGTACAAAACTGTAGCCTTGCTAACAAGTTTAAATTAACGGGAATTTGGTAGCTTCTATTTCAATAATAAAATACACTGAGGTCCCTTTTTTCCCCAGCCTTTAAAGCAAAGGTGTTTTGAAAATTATTTCATTTCAAAAGTAAATATCTAGTTAAAAGTAAAAACAAGACAGTATTTGAGGCAGAAAAAAAAGCAACAATATTGGAATAGCTTCTTTGAATAGAGATTTTAAATAATTATTTAAATAAAGTTTAAAATTATTTTTGGAGTATAGTTAATTTACAATATTGTGTTAGTTTCTGCTCTGAGCAAAGTGAATCAGTTATACATATACATATATCCACTCTTTTTTAGATTCTTTTCCCATCTAGGTCATTACAAAGTATTGGGTAGAGTTTCCGGTGCTCTATAGTAGGTCCTTATTAGTTAGCTATCTTATATATAGTAGTGTGAATAGAAGTTTTTAAAAGGGATTCTGTAGAGGACACCACTAGTGAATCAATCACTGCATCAATCATAAGCAAGGCATTGAAAGTAAAGAAGTAGAAGGCAGAAATACTACTGAATGCCACTGATATGGTAATTTTTATATAAAAAGTGATTCTTCAAACTCTAGAAGGTCATTTATAACAATTGTAATCAGCTGAGAATGACCAAATAATAACTATATTCCTTCTCAACTGTTGCAAATCTGAACTTATTTTTCTTGCCTTTACTGAGCTGGCCAGGACATTTAGTACAGTGTCCAAAAAAAGTTGGTTATAGTAGCACCCTTGTCTTATCCCTGATATTAGAGTGATTGTCAACTTTTTTCTCTACTAAGTATTCTGTTTGCTATAGGTTTATCAATTTATGGAAGTTTAATTCAGTTCATAGTTTAGATTTGTTTCATCTTTGAAGTGACTGAGGATCTTTAACTTTTTTCATTGTGGTAAATTTCATTCTTTATAAAGTTAAAATCAACCTTTCATTTCTGGAATAGGGGTATTAGTGTTTTACGAATGACTGAGTCTGTTTGCTCAATATTTGGCTTAGGACGTTTGAATTTCTGTTTATGAGGGAGATTGACATGGCGTTTTCCATTTTTTGTACTATCTTTATAAGATGTGAATATTAAATCAAATTTACTAGTCCTGTAAAATGACATGGGGAATGTTCCTCCCTTTACTCAGAAATATTTATTTAAAATTAAAATTTTGTCCCTTTAATGTTTGGTAAAATTCCCCTGTAGGAGTATGTTGATCATATTTTACATTTAGGATTAAATTTTAGATGCCTATTTATTTCATCAAATTCTCACTTTTATAGGGTTTTAAATTACTGTTTCTATATTTTATATGGCATTTTTAGATTATTTTATACATGAGCATCTGTCAGAGTGTTTAGTCTATATACTTCAGAAGTGAGAATTCTCTCTCATCCATATTAATACCTAGTCTTAGGCTTACTTTATATGGAGGTCTCTGCTTTGGAGGGTCAAGAAACTTTCCCATATGGAAAGCACTTTTCTTCTTTTTGGTCTTCCTTTTGAGTGAAAAGGAAAAGAATATATTCAGGGTGAAATAATAGCATATTCAAAAGTCCAGAAGTAAGAGAGCACTTGTCTTATTAGGAAAACTCAAAGTAACTCACTCTCACTGGGCTTGAGGGAGTATGTTATCTGAGTAGTCTTGGAAATTCATAAAATCTTGGAAGGCATTCACAGAAAACTTAAAAGTTTGAATTTTATTCTGGGAATAATGGAGATAATTTGATGGTCATGATGGTTGTATAAATATATACTACTTCTTGAATTATTATCACTTATTATACCCTTTGCTATAAACTGTACAGATTGTTTTTAATCTTCAAAATAAACCCATGAAGTAAGTTTTGGGGATTTTAAGAAATAAATACACATACATTCATTCAGTATGTGGAGGTTGTCCTGGGAACTTGTGATATGAACAGATTTTAATAATAATGGCTAATCAGAGATGGCTAAAGCCTGTGAATGGATAATATTAATAGTAACAGTCAAAGTGGTAATATTATGAAGCAAAGGAGCATCTTTTTATACTGTAATCTTTGTCATTGTATATGGCAACCCACTCCAGTGTTCTTGCCTGGAGAATCCCAGGGACGGCGGAGCCTGGTGGGCTGCTGGCTATGGGGTCGCACAGAGTCGGACACGACTGAAGCGACTTAGCAGCAGCAGCAGCAGCAATATTTTGCCCTTATCACATACTTATTTGCTCAGGTATTATCTTTCTTTTATCATTAAAACTGAATCTTAGAAAATGATGCTATGATCTCACTCAAAATTAAGCTAAAATTTTATCTCCCCCAAGGGAAATTACATTTTATTTTGGAGAAGAAAATCTTATTTTTTTCATTGTAACCATCATAAAATCAGCATAAAAAATGAAAGTGATGTGCAAAGTTTCTTCTCATCTGTCTGTCAAAGAGCAAGAAGGTACTCATTTCATCCAACTACATGGAAAGATATTTCATGTTTCAGACTGAGTTCTTGTGTCATTTATGCATAAGAATTGTTTGGATGAACTGAAACTTTCTAATTTTCTACAGGCTATACACTCATGTATTTATTCACACGTTTATCTTTGTGCATCAAGCATGTATTGATAACCTATTATACTCCAGGGATTAAGGATCTATAGTGCTGAATTATAAATAGTTCAAGTGTTGCTAAACTTGTAACAAAATGGGAAAATATCCACATTAAAAGTATATAAGTGAGAATTTCTGGTTAAGATAGTAATGTAAAGCTTCCTACAGTATTTCCCATCCTAGTATCTAACCCAGTATTCTTTCATGTATATAAGTGACAGTCAAGGCTTCTCACATATGAAAGAAGTTTTGTAATACTTTACCAGTATATTGTGTATTGTTATTGGAATATAATTGACAAAATAATTCAACAAATTGTGTATTTCATCCTTATAGAGAACTTAGGAATGGCCAAAAAAAACAAAACGAAAACAAAACTTGATCCAGTAGTGATTTTCAGTGACTTTGCTAAACCTAGAATTTCTATAAGAAAATGTGTGAAATGGGTTGCAGAAGAGAGAAATAGTATACATTTTGTTAACAAAAGTAAGGAAGTAGTCAGAATGAAAGTGAGAACTATGTGAGTTTCAAGTTTGAGTCTATGGATCTAGTAATATCTAAAATTAAAACATGCAGTTAAATAATACTGACTGAAGTTCTTTGCTTTAATTACTCTTTATTCCTAATCCCAGAAGTATCTTTTAAGAGAACAGTCTCTCTTAGGATAAAGAAATTTATATTTGTTTTTTTAGCAGGGTTTGACTGCGGTTTTCAGTCTTACTTGAGATGTTCTTTTACTAAATTTGAACTAACCCAATTTAATATTGGATACTAAATTAGCATAAACTGTATGATCACGTTTTAGAAATTGCCTTGTCTCCTGATTGATCAGTTCTGCTTTCATATATTGTGTCTGAATCAGGAACTAGTCCAAAAAACAGTTTATGCCAGGTAGCCCAGTAGAAGGGCTTGATTATTGGAGACTAATTGCAAACATGTTCAAAGAGCTGAAAGACATGTAGGGACCATAGATTAGCAACACCAAGAAGCCAGTATCACCTTATGGCTGGAGATGAGGGATGCGATGGTACCTCAGTCCCAAAGCCAGGGCTTCAAGATTGGAATGGGATGGCTGACTGTATGTGAAAGCTGCATGACCGGACCCAGAACCACAGACAAAGGGGCTGTCCAGAACGAGCCAAGGCTGTGGAGAGACAGAGCTCTCACCGGAGAAGCAGCTCAAAGCAGAAAGAAAAGAGAACTAACTCTGTTTCTGCTACTCAGTCTTTAGGCTCCTGTCAGTTCTTTACAACTGCAAAACCTAGCCAGAACCCAGTGATCAAAGATGGTGGAACATACAGAAGAAAGACAGAAAAGACATCCAGGGGCTGGTACATCGGCTTAAAAAGATATTCAAGTTGATAGTTGTTTTTTGCTTAAAACTGTTTATTTCTAAATGTTGAACTTCTGATTAATTTTTTTTTCTTGTTTTACTATAGGTAAGCTAGAAGAAACTTCCAAATGCTGATTGTTGAAATTAGTATTCAAACTTAGATTGGTAAAGAAGGAATAAAAGTATTTAAAGTGGAGTTCACAGTGGGAAAATTATTAAGAATATTTGGAGAAAAACAATACATTGGATGTTACTGCCACGGTTTACATAGAATAATGATTGGGAGAGCAAGATGAGAAGATAGCAAGGTAAGAATGGAGAGGAACTTTTATACTTTTTTGAGTTTCCTGGTTTGCACTGGACCTTTCTAAGAAGTTTTTAAATTAGAAAGAGACACGATCACATATGTGTTTTAGGTCGACCACCCTGGAAGCATTAAGGAATATAGTAGAGGAAAAAAAATCTTCAAAAAATCTTCCTATGGCTGCATTAAAAACAAAAAATAGAATCTTACAGTATATTTATATCACATGTGTGAGTTATTAATTATGCTTTAAATTTGCAATAATGTTTAAGAGGCAATCAGTTTAGTTCTGGAAAAGACATTTGTGTTGTCTTTAGGTTAATAACTTCTTTACTTGATCTAATAGGGATGTCATTGGAATATAGACAAATGAAAAATTTAGGAAATTTGATAGCTCATTATCGTTGGCAAAAATCTCATGTATAAATTGTTGAATAAATTAACCCCAGGTCTAAAGCTAATCAGCTAAAGATTCCCCCATTTACTCTTAAAAATTTAGCAATTCAGTTTTCAAGTGTTGTTTAATGACTAGTGTGTGCATATAATAATAGATACTGAAGAGAAAATATAAATGAAGTATGTTGTTTACCTTAATAAGTTCAAAAGTTAATGGAAGGTATAATATGCATTAAATATTAGATTCAATGATAATGTAGAGTGTATATAGTGAAGGGCAAATTGAATTGCTGGCAGCAGGTGTCATAAAAGCTCAAATAATTAGGAAACCAATATGGAGTGATTTGATTGAAGACAACTTCATAAAGTAAAGACATCTTAGGATTTTCCTACAGTTTTATGTCATTTTACTTTTTTCATGATTATCATTGTTCCATTATTCCTAAATGACTTTTAGAAATAATTTTGCAGTCTGTTGATATAGAATTATTTATTAACAAATGAAATGCTTGTGTTAGATTTTCTTTATTTCACAAAGAGCAGAAGTAATTATGATTAAAATGTAGTCCAGGTGCCTTCATCTGTTTTTTGAATTTCTTCCTTTTATTTTTATTTCATTGAAAATGTATTCATTACCACATTGGAGAACTGATGTTCATATTTAGTTTTATTAAACCCATTGTGTATGTATATCTTTGAAATATTTCAAAGCCATTGAAGATATTGATTGATGAAATACCATACTGGTGACATGGCAGATAATGATTTGTTTTTCAAGAAACCCTTTGGGCGTAGTAGATGATATATTTATTGATTTATCAGTATATGTGGAGAAAGAGCAGAATGATATAAAGTAAAACATGAGTCTCTTATACCAAAAATGTTTTTGGTTTGAAGTATTCAAAGTAAAATATGGGATTCAATAGGTTGATTTTGCCTGAAATGTAATGACATGTTATGTTTACATTTAAGAATCTTAAATCTTGAGAAGACGTAATTGTCTTTGTTCCCTATTTTTGCCAGAGTGATGAAGACTAAGTATGACTTTCTTTTTGTTGGTTAGTCAACTTATAAGGACATCCAGTTTTTTATCTTTGACTTTCTTTTCCCCTCCAGTCCAACCATGAGGTCATTATGTTGGAGCTAGCTACTGATACACCTTAACACACTGCTCACAGTTGGGCCCCATGACAAAGGTCTGCTCCCCTTTCCATAAACAAGAAGAGAGGCCTAATAATTAACATGTGAACCCAACAAAGTAATTGAATATTTTATCCAGTGCATTTCTATGTGGAGTAGGCAAAGAAAGGCCTCTTTCTTCTGTGATTTAAATATCTGAGCTCACAGTTTCAGAAGGCCTTGTCTTCCTTTGTGTAGAGAACTCACAGAGAAGGAAGCCAACAATTTGCTTTGCCTACATGAATTCCTTGATTGAAAGCATGTTAAACTGAAACTACTACAAATTTGCATCTTTCTTCATTTCTATGTGCAATTGAAGTATCCTTCTGTGAATCATCTTTTTAACTTAAATTCTTTATAACCTAAAACATAAGAAAATCACCTGTTGCATATCTTCCAAAAAATAATTACAGGTCCACAATATTTTATTCTAAATCTTTGGTACAGATACAATTTGGAATTTAGATATGTTGTGTAGAATTCCAGGGATGTCAGGGTAACACTCTGGAGACAAACTCATTAAGATTTCTACAGTGATATGAATGAACAGTCGCACTAAATGGGACTGCTAGTTCTAAGAAATGATATACTTCTTATTATCTATGGTATTTTTCACCAACCAGTCATATAGAACTATTATTGAATAATATTTCATCAACATCCTCGAAAATACCAATGAAGTCACAGGTATTACCAATGATATTTCCTATAAATAAATAACATTTATTTATAATTACTATTTGAATAAAAAAATCACTGTAAAGTTGCCTACCAGTTAATTCAACATAAATGGAAGCTTCAAAGATAAATATAAAATCTTACTCTGTGTCAGACATTTTCATAACGCAAAGGTGCATACGCCTCTAGGCTCCTTGCCCACACAGAGGGTAAGTTGCAGGCCATGTTGTAGAACATTACTAGGGGCCATCGCTTTGACTTTCCAGCACGGTCCAGGCCCTGGTGCTTCCTTTGGTTAGTGTCGATTTTGGTTATGTTGCTGTTTCCTCATCAATTCTAAGGGAAATGACTCTTGGGAGCTATTTTCAGACATTAAAAGTTAAGTGTTTTTCAGAGTTTTAAGAGGAAAATTAACTTACATTTATTGAAATGGATACATACTATCATTTACAAAATTATTCAGAGCATATGCACAAAATTTCAGAAGAGCATTTGATTTTTTTTTTTAATAGCACCTTTTTGACCTTTCCACACATAGATGGTTCGATTTTTAAAATCATTGTTGTTATATGTTGGCACACCTTTAAGGTTAAGGAATAGAAAATTTGGAAAAAACTTAAAAGATAAGAGCAATTTAAATTTCGAAACAGCAAGACAGCAACAGAAGTAAATCCTCACCCACTGGGAAGTAAGCTGACTAAAGATAATTACTAGATGCAACCTGGAAGCACAAATGCGTAGGTTATCTAAGGTCCTGGGATGGAGTGAAAGTCAGTAGCAGGACAGCAGGGCAGCCACTGCTTATTTCACGGAAGTGCAGATCGAAGATCCAGATTAGAGTTCCTGAGTCCATCTCTCTAGTTCTTTGCATTATGATACCTTGTGTCACCCAAACATAAACATAGCATAAAAAGTAAAACCCATTCACACTACACTGGGTGGACATTTTTGAAGGCTGTTGGCAGTTTGAACACTGGAAGATGATTTAGGTTTTTATACCTGATGATACATTCACTTCTCGAACCAGTCCATAAAGTCCAAAATAACTATACTTATATAACTTAATGAAGCAACTTAAAAGTTAGGCGTGTTCTCGGTTTTTAAAGACATAATCTAAGCATAAATTTGTCTTATTGAATAGAGCCAAGTAAACACTACAGGGAATTAATATGAAACTAAATCTGAATTGAAGGTCTCTTTGGTGAGTTTAAAAATAGGCACTTCCCTGCCAGTGAAATAGAACACATGTGAATATTCATTTGTTACTGTGAAATTTAGTTCCCTTCTTCAAGAAAGTGCCATTAACAGCTGTAATTTGCACAGTTATCAGTTCCTAGTTTTCTCTTTGGTCTTCCATTTGAAAGTGTGAAGAATTTTGATGATCTGTACTAATCAGGCTGATGAGTAATATGTACAAAATATATAGTTAGTCTGAAAATGAAGTTTGAAGCCGTGTGTGTGTGTGTGTGTGTGTGTGCACGTGTGTGCTTAGTCACTCAGTTGTGTCTGACTCTTTGTGACCCATGGACTGTAGCCTGCCAGGCTCCCCGTCCATGGGATTTCCCAGGCAAGGGTACTAGAGTGGGTGGCTGTTTCCTTCTCCAGGGGATCTCCCCAACCCAGGAATCGAGCCTGGGTCACCTGCAATGCAGGCAGGTTCTTCACTGTCTGAGCTACCAGGGAAGCCCATATATATGTAACTGAATCACTGTGCTGTACATTTGAACATAACATGACATTGTAAATCAACTATACTTTGTTAAAAAAAATAATATACTAATATGAATGAGATAAAATATAATAATCATAAATATATCCAAACATCTAAAAAAGCTACATTTGTGTTTATGAATAAGAGGAAAGGCTCAGTAAATCAGGAAAACTTTATGATGGCAGACATGGGCCTTGATTGTAGAGAGTGGGCTTCTTCCATGCATCAGAAGTAAATTTCCACAAGGACTTCAAGAATTTTAGAGAAACAATTTTCCTATTCTTACAACTTCAGAGAATTTGAAAATTAAAAGTGTCTCTGTCACTTCAGTTGTCAGCTGTCACACAGACCTAGTCAAATACTGATGACCAGAGCTAACTTGCTATTCCCAAGAAAATTAAGCATTTTAAAGCTTAATAATTTCCCTAAAATATAAAAGGAAAGAGTGCTGGGAGTGGATATGTGAATAAGGGAGAAGGGGGCCACTTTGGGAGAGTGAGTATTTTACATGCAGTTTTTGAAATTTTGCCTGGAGTGTATCCAATATTTAAGAGCTTAAATTGTACCTTTCCTATATTTGGATTTTTATGTGAGTGATAAATTATAATGTTGGTTGGTTTACCTTTTTTTTTTTCTCTACTTGCAATCAATATTTGTTTAAATCTTGGTTTTCTTTGCTGTTTTTGTAATTGCTTTCTCACTTCTCAACAATTTATTTATAGCGCCAAAACAAAGAGATTGGTAATCCAAGGCCAAATTCTCCTAATTCTGATCCAAATTTGCAAAAATGAAGCAAAGGCAACATTTATTTGTCAGCTTCCTGGCAGAATGCTTTTGTTGGGAAGTCATTTGTGTTGTTTTTAGAAAAGGAGGGCTAAAGGCCTTATTTTTCATTCCTACATAAAATAAATTCTGGACTGAATGACAATCTTTAACACCAAGTCCAATGTGTAGAATTTGTTTTTCTGAAATTACTTCAAAATTCTGTGCTACTGTTGCTTTATAAAAAAAGCACCCATCTTCTTATTCAATATTGGAAGCATTCTCTAGGTTATCTGCTCCCTCCTTCAGCCAAATATGTTAGTTCTGAAAATAAGTTAGGATCAGTGTGACTTCCTTTAAATTTGGCCACGCTGCACAGCCTATGGGATCTTCCCTGACCAGGGATCAAACCTGTGTCCCCGCAGTGAAAGTGTGGAGTCTTCACCACTGGACCTCCAGGGATGTCCAGTGCGACTTAAAAAGACAGATCATGGACCTTGCAGCTGTCTGCTGAATAAGTTTTCCTTTTTTCCTCCTCTTTCCCTCAACCCCCCGCCAAAGTGTCATATGCTGCATTTTTTTCCCACCCAACAATGGTTCCCTGTTTTTCTCTGTTAATATGATATTGAGTAGAATTTGGAAAACCAGAGCTAACCTTGCATTAATACTTTGAATTACCCTACTACAAGTTTAAAAGTGATTCAACATGCTGGACTAGTAACTCAGCTTCCTTGAGAACTTGACCTTTAAAGTAAAGAAATTAGGATGCCTGTTCAGTTAGTGCTTCTATAATGTAATGACTCTCTAGGAGCATGAGGTTCTGACACTTTATAATAATAAGCTTCTCTATACTCTGTATAATTTACTTAGTTCCTTTGGTGCTAGTAGAATCTGACTCCAGTATGATGCACAGTTATGGCTTCCTAGACAAACACAGGTCCAAGGCATGGACATAGCTGCTGTGCTGCTTCCTCCAATGTCCCCCCCCCCCCCTATTTACTTATTCTAACATTCCAAATGGTGAAGTAATGTTGTTGCAGTGCATCATTTGTATGGATTAAATTCAAGAACACACACAGGAGGTACAAGTGTGAATTCATGTTAGTTCTAGAGAATAGCCAAATTTGAAAATGAGTGTTAGTTCAAGAGGCTGTAAGTTTTATTTTATTTAACTCCAGAGTGTTGTTTTTGTCTTCTGACTCAATACCAGTAGTACTTCAGCTTTTCTTCAGTTAGCCAAGAAAGATTTATTGGTTCTTGGGATTCATCCTTTGCCAGGCATAGTGTGTTCTATGACACAAAGATACACTTAGAGCTTTTCAAACATGACACTCGCTTGTTTCTAGTTACTTTGGATAGCATAGATTCTACTTCTCTAAGTGGTTATATATCAACATCATAATAAATAGAAGAATTCCAACATAACAGCAAACATGTTATTAAATAAAATAATAGCATATGCAAAATAGCCACTACCTCATAGAAGCCTAAAATGGAAAATCAGTCAGCCATCTTTGTTTTCTAGGCTAGATAGGAATTATAGAATAAAATATGGGGAGGAAACTGTGAAGATATCTTTTCTTCCTTATAAAGATTCAAAAAGTAAAGCATTTCCTATTGCCTGCCATGAGATTTTATAAGTATTCTCCATAGGCTTTAGGGGTTATTTTCTTATTTCCTGTTTAAATATTAGTCATAGAATATTAATTATATAACTATAGTTTTACTCCACAAATACTATAATTATAAAATGTTGATAACCTGATTACCACTAATTATAATATTCTGATAGAAAACTAATTATGAAACTGACTCTGTAATCTGAGCAAATGCATTTGGCAGTAGTTGCCACAATTTAATTTTCTGCTTAAATAGCTGTACTTTTAATAATGTTATTCCAGAATTTAAAGAAGATTATATGTGTCTTTTTCTTTGTTTCTTTTCTATCAAGTTAATATTTTTGTGGCTGAATGTACTTCAAGCACTTTTTTCAGACTCATACAATTTGCTTTCAGGCTGAAGCAATTTCAAAACCAGATAAGTGGCTGAAGTAGAAAGTTTTATCTTTGTTAGCAATAAATCAACAAATCCAATTAGGAAAATGTGTATCTCCAAAAATTTGACAAGACTATATAGTCAGCTTTCAGTTTTATAGGATCAGCAACTTAAGGCAGGTACACATAAAACAAGCTCAAATATATTATTCAAGAAATGGGCCATAAAATTCCATTGATTAACCAGCAGAAAAGATTTGTCAAGGGGATAAATTGTTCTATGGCCCCTGCAGGTTTAATCTAAACCTGAATCTTGGTTGGCAGTGCACTTGACCACTTACCCTGAGGCCTGGAAGAGTAAGTTCTCCTAGGACCACAGGTGAAGAAAATCTCTCATACAAGGTTGACCCTACCCACCACTGTCTTTTCTCTTAGAATAATGCATAATTAGCTAGCTAATGATGATGTTAGGTAGTTAGAATAGGAAAAAGGAGTCCAAAATGGCAGTGGCTAAAAGACAAAGAAGGGAAAAGCCTGCGGAAATAGAACAAAGGAAGGTCCAAGGACTGAAGTGAGAATCTCAGGTAAAACAGCCCTCCTGGCTATCTCAATTTACACAGGGTGGGTTCAGGGGGAGGAGAAAAACCATGTAAAAAGAGGAGCCAGAATTCTCTTCCCTTCACATCTTTTGGGTTGGCCCACCCTCATGCCTTGAGGATGTATTTTTCTTTGCTTCTAAATAAAGCTGAGCTGTGACACAGAGCTGTAACACTGATCTGTCCGAGGAAATTACACAGGGCTGTAACACTGGTGCGTCCATCGCTTCAAATTTTTGTTGCAACAAGACTGAACTGAGGAAATTACACACTCCCCTGACATCTATGGTGCTGTGATTTGGATTTAACCTGGCTGAAGCAACCTCAGCTCAGCCCCAGCGAGGCGGAGGCCAAGCACTGCAGAAGCCCAGTGAAAGCTGGGCGAAAGCTTTCACTGCGAAAGCTCCCACGGTGGAAGCTGAACGCTAAGAAAACCTAGTGCACGGGAAGTGACAAGAAGCCCAGCGTGCTGGAAACTGGGACAGCAAAAACAAACTTGGCAGAAGCTCACGTGGCTCAGTCTCAGATTCCAGAAGACCTTTGGTTGGGATAGGAGGTCCTCGCCCCTATGGTTGGAAGGACATATGGCTAACAAAATCTTAATTCCTTTACAATTGCTCATTTCTTGTTTCCTTGAACCCTCGAGAATAGGCAAGCGGCAGTGGGTATAATTGAGGGACTCTGGCAGGGGCTACTGCTCACTGTGTCCCAAAGGCTCCACTATCCGCTCTGCCCTAGTAGCTGTTGCTCAAGCGAGTGGAGGTTCTTCTGTCATTAATCTTCTTTGTGCCAAGGATAGCCAGTAAAAACTGAGCACAGGTTAGGTATTTAGCAGATTTTCCAGCGGGTTAGGTAGGGGATTCCTTGGCATGTTTTTCCCACTGCTTTTTCCTCCTGTCCTTCAGCTCCTGTCTCCTGGAACTTGAGCCGTGGTGCCTGGCTTCAGAACCTAATGAAGCTCAGGCTCTTGATGTCTCATTGAAAAAATTCAGTGAAAGACAGAAAGATAGATAAGAGGTGGATTTGTTCAGATTCAGAGAGAACCACAGTCCACAGGGTGTGGGCCATCACAGAGGGTGAGTGTGGTGGCCATGGAATGTGGTGCTTATTATTATTAAAATACTCCTCATGCCCCTAACAGGACCAGATAACCCACTCCTTTGTCATACTTCTGTTATTACCTAAAGTGGGTCTATGACAATGAAATGTTTACCCTTGGAAACACCCTAAACTGCCCTTATGGGGGACTAGGGGATGAAATCAGTGACTTACATTCCCTCAGAGGATAAGGCTTATGGCTGTTTCACCAGGTTCCAAGTCTCAGGGCACAGGCTTGGATTGCTTTACATCATGGTATCTCTTCCCATCTGTGGTAGACAAACCAGCAATGAGTTACAACCCCTTAATCCTACCCAGCACTGGTCATGCTGGAGACCTGGGGGATGCCCAACTCCAGTCTAGGGATCCCAGGAGGTAGACATGCCTCGACATACACAAGGACCTAGGTCTTGGGAGGCCAACCTTCCTTGACCTGCCCGGGGATTTGATCAGGAGGCTGTCACTCCTCAGCCTGCCTGGGGATCTGAACCCTGACCCGGAGACACCTGGCTCTCAGGTTGCAGCAGTACTGGATAGGATAAGCTTTAGAAAGACACACCCCTAAGGAAGTCCACCCATGAAAATAGAAGGAAGCCTATTAGTTGTGGTGCTGTGCCCAGTCTCAGCAATAACTCAGGAGCCCAACGAGAACCCTGTTACCTTTCTGGAAAGGCTAAAAGAGGCCCTCCAAATGATTACCAATTTGGACTTAGACTCTTACAAGTTACAGGTGATCTTAAAGGACAAATTCCTGTCTCAATGTGCATCAGACATCAGGATAAAGTTACAATAGCTACAGTAGCAGGACCCTGTTGCTCTATAGATGAGATGGTTCAGACAGCCATCAATATCTTTTAGAACAGGAGAGAGAGGCCAAGACCCAGGAAATGGAGAAAAGGAAAGTGATGAGGTATGCCCAGATGCTGGCCGCCCTCCAGGGAAGCCCTATGGCAAACCCTGAGTCCTTAAAGGATAAGGCACGAGGCAAATGCCTATTCTGTAGACAGACAGGACATTGGGCCAAAGAGTGTCCAAACCATGAGAAGCCTCCTAAAAGAGCTTGCTACAAATGCTATCAATTGGGACATTAAGTGGCTTTCTGCCCTCGGGACTCCAGAGCCTCAAGGTCAGATGTCAAGCCTTCCCTCAGTATGGTTCAACAGAACTGGAGTGGCCCACTCCACAGTAGAGTGCTCGCCTGTCACAGATACCATCACGGGGCTGGAGCCAAGGGTACAACTGGAAGTGGCAGGTAGGTCTGAGAATTTCTTGGTTGACACAGGGGCTACCTACTCTGTCCTGACCTCCTAATCCGGAGCCTTCTCCTCCCAAACCTGTACTATTTTAGGTGCTACAGGAAAAACAATTACAAAAATATTCACCTGAGCCCTTTGTTGCTGAGATGAACAAATATTTCCCACAAGTTTCTGGGGGTCCCTGAGTGTCCTATTCCCTTATTGGGAAGAGATCTTTCCTTGCCTTCAAAATCTTGCTACTATTATATTCCTGATAGAAGATGCTTTAAAACTGTCTTTTAGGGGCAAATTAACTATTTTTCACAGTCACCAAGTGAAACAGCTCCTAAACAGGAGAGGCCATTTATGGATGTCTAATCAAAGAATCCTCATGTATCAAGTAGTGCTGATGGAAAATCCAGGCCTCACTATATCCCCTTGTGAGGTTCTTAACCCAGCCACCCTCCTGCCTCCCCCGAGGGCTCTCTCCCCTTTCCCTCTTGCCTAGAAACTTTGGACCACTGGACAAAACCCTGAGAGGAATTGTCAGAAGATCCTCTGACCAATCCCGAGGAAATCTGGTACACTGATGGAAGCAGTTTTGTCTTGGATGGAAAAAGAAGAGCCGGATATGCAGTAGTCTCCAATTTTGAGACCATAGAGGCTAAACCTTTGCCACCAGGTACTTCAGCCTAATTAGCTGAGCTCATAGCCCTGACTCAAGCGTTAGGGCTGGGAAAAGGAAAAAAGAATAGCCATTTAGATTGACTCCAAGTATGTCTTTCTAGTGCTACATGCACATGGTGCTGTGGGAAAGAAAGAGGCCACTTAACCACCCGAGGGTCCCCAATCAAATATGGCGATCAAATCCTTAGGCTCTTGGAGGCAGTCCATCTGCCCCCTGAGGTTTCAGTCTCCCGTTGTAGAGGACACCAAAAAGGGAGCACAGAAGTGGCATGAGGGAACCAAGCCGCCGATCAGGCAGCTAAGAGAGCAGCATCACAGAACCATGACCTAATAGGGGCTGCCGCCTTAGTTCCACAGACTAATTTGCCAGAAAGTCCTTCATATACTAAAGGTGAGGCCTTTAAAGCTAAGAGTGAAGGTTTTCAAGATCATATGGGGGTGGTTCCAAAAGGAAGGAGTCCTTTTTCTGCCTGGGAACCTCCAGTGGAAGTTGGTTAATTCCTTACATGTCACTGCTCATTTAGGGGAGAAGGCCCTCCAAAGATTACTAGAAAGTTCCTCCAGAGGAGCAGGTCTCCAAACTATAAGGCAAGTGGTCTTCTCTTCTCCCACTTGCCAGTTAAATAACCCCCAAGGAGCTCAAAGACCTCAGCTTTTTCAGTCCATCCAGTGGTGTGGGACCTACCCAGGAGAGGACTGGCAGAAGGATTTCACCCAGATGTCTTTGAAGAGTGAAGGCTTTCCCACTGGGACTGAGAAGGCTGAGGAGGTGGTTAAAAAAAACTGCTCCATGAAATCATTCTGAGATTTGGTCTATCTAGGCCATTACCAAGTGACAATAGGACATCATTTACTTCTAAGATCACCCAAGGGGTCTCTAAAGCATTGGGCATTCTTATTATCTCTATTGGAGACTGAGACTGGAGGCCTCAGTCTTCAAGAAAAGTAGAAAGAGTCAATCAATTCTTAAAATCAGCAATAAAAAGATAACCCAGGAGACCTCCCTGGGATGGAAGGAGGCTTTACCAATAGCTCTCCTCTGCACCTGCATTGCCCCTAAGGAACAGGTTGGTCTTAGTCCTTATATAGCATCTCAGTGCTATATGGGAGACCTTTTGTGTATGTTAATGACTTCTTCCTAGATCCAGAGGCTCAAACCCTCTTGTCTTATACCATGACCATTGGGCAATTCCAACAAGATATACGCTTGTGGGGTATGAACCAGGACCCAAAAGATTCTAGAGATCTACCACTATATGCTCCAGGGACTCAAGTCCTAATTAAAGTCTGGAAGGATGGGTCCCCAAAGGCTCAACTCCAGCCCACATGGAAGGGCCCCTACCCTGTAATACTTTCTACCCCCACAGCGGTCAAGGTATCAGGACATGACTCCTGGATTTGCTACTCACTAATCAAGCCGTGGAAGAAAACAAAAGAGGACACTCAGTACACCTGTGAGCCCCTGGGACATCTCGGACACCTATTCAGGACTACAAATGAGTGCCATTCTAATGAACATCCCCACAGTTTCTGGGGATAAGATTTCTCAGGATGGCTCTAAAGAGCCAGCATAGCTTGGTAGGGGTTGTACTCCAAAATAGACAGGAGATAGATCTCCTGATCCCTGAACAAGGAGAGACTTGAACCATCTTGAATGAGATGCATTGTTTCTGGGAAAATACCTCCAGCTAAGATAAAGAAGGTCTCACAGTCCTAAAGAAAAACATTCTGGATCCTACAGGACCTCAAAGAATGAGCTAGAGAGTTCTTGGGGGTGGCTACAATCTCTCTTTGGGGGATCCTTCTCCTGGTGATGGGAAATTTGGAGTTGGCTAATGCCTTTACTAATTCTTGTTATCACCATATTGATGCTGCTTGATTGCTCAGTGTATAATCAGTTGTCTAAGCCATTTTGTCTCTGCCCAGGTAAACAGGCTATAAAAAATGCAGTGCCGGTTCAACAAGGATATATAAAGCTACAGCCAACCATGGAAAATATCATTCACCCTTAGATGGACACTGCTATAAGGACTCTGAAGCTTGAGACTAGCAAGAGGGGGAAGCCCAATGCCCCTTGCCATCCCAGTTCAGCAAGAAATAGCGGGAGAGACCTCAACACCCATATTTCCAAAGAATTGGGCCTCCCGTCACTTGAGGAGTGACTCTTAGGTAGTTAGAATAGGAAGAAGGAGTCCAAAATGGTGGTGGCTAAAAGACAAAGAAGGAAAAAGCCCGTGAAAATAGAATAAAGGAAAGTCTAGGGACTGGAGTGAGAACCTCAGGTGAAACAAACAGCCCTCCTGGCTAGCCCAGTTTATATAGGGCAGGCTCAGGGGGAGGAGAAAAAACATATAAAAGAGGAGCCAAATTGAGCCCTGGAAGGGCTTCTCTTCTCTTCACGTCTTTTGGGTCGGCCCACCCTCACACCTCGAGGATGTATTTTCTTTGCTTTCTAAATAAAGCTGAGCTGTAACTCAGAGCTGTAACACTGGTCCATCCATCGCTTCAGATTTTTGTTGCAAGACAGAACCAAGGAAGTTACACACTCCCCCAACAGCATCATCTGAGTAAAGACTGGTTTTACTAATAGGATGTTTTTCTCTGAATTCTCTTGAGGTAATATATAATTTTATAAATCATAGTAACATAATATTAGAAAAAGTCTTTCAAAAATTTCATAATTGCATTTTTATAATATTTGCTTCAGAACAGATATTTCAGTCCTGGGAATGCTAAGTTACAGTCTAGATTAAAAAAAGAGAGAGAGAAAGAAACTTCTTAATATAAATTACAAGGTCAAAAAAAGTTGATTGATTATAAGCTTTAATAATATTTTATAAATAGTTGGTTAGCATGCTAAGAGGGACTATGTAAGGAACATTAAAAATCTTTGACCCTTTCAAAGCATTATGCTAAATTAATACATATTATAATTTTTAATGTGTGGTTACTCTGCAGTGCTTAACCCCTGTG
Organism: Cervus canadensis; assembly: GCF_019320065.1. Classification (NCBI taxonomy): domain Eukaryota; kingdom Metazoa; phylum Chordata; class Mammalia; order Artiodactyla; family Cervidae; genus Cervus; species Cervus canadensis. The sequence continues at coordinate 19,180,322 of NC_057416.1, forward strand.
AATATTGATCATTTCACAGCAGAAGTTTTTAATCTTTATAGCTTAAATGTTGCTGGACACGAATTAAGAGCCAGTAGCAGTGGGTGAGACTGAGGGGGGCTGATGACGTATCTTTCTCCATTTCTTCTGGAATTATCTCCATCAGTTTACTAGTTCAGGTAAAGGAGAGCCTTTTGAGAACTGCCTCTAAAGAAATGATTTGATGGTGATGGGTCCAGTTTCATACACATACATATTACTTAAGCCGATGGCTGATCGGTGGTGGAAGGTCCCTCTATTCAATTATATCTTCCCCTCTGTCCATTTGAGTTCCCCAGTGGGCACTTCTTTAGAGATGAAAATGCAATTGTTACCTGAATGTATGATAATGATGTTGGCAAATGGAAACAGATCCAAAATACAAGTAATCAATTTCATGAGAGTCTAAGAAATATATGAGTAATGATTAAAGGAAATGTGGTATTAAGAGTTGTGCAAAATAAAAGAATCTGGAGGGAGGAAGCTGGTATTTCTCTCCTAGTCTAGTAAAGACTACCATATGCAAGAGAGAATATAGCACATTTATTCTAGGTGGCTTCAAAGGCAGAAATAGGAACAATGGCTAGAAATCACAGGGGATCCAATGTGAATAAATATATTAAAAAGACTGTGCAATTTCAGTGGTCCAAAATGAAATGAATGGCTGCAGGAGATGACGGTACCTCTGGAGATAATGATTGGTTTAGAAGCCATATGCTGGGGACAGTGGAAAAAATAAAATTGATATATAAATTGTTGCATGTGCTGTGCCCTGTTTTGAGTGCTTAACATATTTTCAATGCATTTAAACCTGATGAAAATCTAGAAAGGTAAATTCTGCATCATTCCATTTGACAGATGAAGCAAAGAGAAGTTTAAATAATATATCCAAGGTCCCACACATGATAAGTATGGAGCTGTGTTTTGAATTTATGCAATTTGGCTTCAATATCTATTTTAACCACTGTGCTGTTTTAACTCTAAAGAGTCACCTGTTTATACTACTGATATTACTAGTATACAAATATTTTTCAGTTATTTAGTGCAATGTAGTTATGAAGAGGACTATATGAATGGAAGTGATAAGGAAGTCAGAAAAAGTCAAGAGTGTTGAATGTTGCTACAAATACCCGGCAGAATGACACCTTAAAATGATTTAGAAGACTTCCCAAAGAAAATTTTCCAGTGTATTTCAGGCTGCTCATTCCTTCTAGATTAAAGTGGAGAATAAAATTTCAGCTTTTCTCAGTTGGTAGACTGTGGAATAAAATCTTTCCAACAAAGAAAGCTTCAAAAGTACGTATTTTGACTATGTTTCCTACTGCTAGGTAGTTTTCTGCAAAGTTGAGTATAATTTTAGGTCCCCTATAATCTGACCCTACTCTATTGTTCAAACAGTTTGGTGAGTTGATTTTTCTCACTTTACTTTTCCATATTCACCATCTATACATTACCTCAATATAGCTTCTGTTCCTTAGCTTAGGTTATCTTTTATTAACCCCATGATACCCAAACGCTAGCTCACCTAAAAGTACATGTTAGGTTTTATCTCCTTTTGAAAGCTTTCCAGAGTTGCCCACACCAATCTGTTTTTGTTCTATATTATGGGGTAAATGTAGTTGGTAGGTTTAGCATAGCTTAATTCTCTAATTAGTTCTCTCCATGAGGAATCTAAACCATTGATTACATATACTTTAGCAGCTGTAGTTCAGTATTAGTATTTTTGATGTATTGGATAACTGTGGAGGATTTACTTCTTTTAACTTTATCTAGTTGCCTGATACAGTCATTTCTACAGAAGTAACAGTGAGAAGTTTTTATCTTGTAACAAATTTCTATTAGATCTCTAAAAAGCTTGTTAAAAATACATTCTCTGATGTTCCAGTTACTGGTCTACTGGCTCTCAGCTTAATTCCAAACTTCCATTGTTCTCCTTTGTATGGCAGCTGGAAGTGAACAAAGTCATCTTCTCTTACTCCCTTGCTCACAAGTACTTCCACAAAGATTTGGCCAGTGGGAAGCACTAGCAGGAGACTGCAAGAGGGAAGAAGAAAGAAACATTCTTTAATTTCCATTTCGGTGGTGTCTCTGGTGGCAGCCGTGGCAGCACAGGAAGGTGACGCTGGGCTATAGAAGTGACTTTAAGTGACGAGGTCCTGAGCGTGTCAGTGGGGGTTTCAGCCCTGTCAGTAGAGACCAGGAACCCCTCAGTTCCTTTGCTATGGTCAAAGCAGCTACAGTCTTGACATCTCTATGTCAGCTGAAGGGCTGCATCATGAGTTCAGCCCAGGGTTAGAAAGAGAGCTCTGACATCTCCTTCTCACACTCCTCCAGTATTGTCCCCCTTTTAGTTTTGCTTCTTTTACCTTTATGACACCAGAGTACATCATATGAAATGCCAGGCTGGATGAAGCCCAAGCCGGAATCAGGACTGCCCAGAGAAACATCAACAACCTCAGATATGCAGATGACACCACCCATATGGCAGAAAGCATAGAGAAACTAAAGAGCCACTTGATGAAGGTGAAAGAGGAGAGTGAAAAAGCTGGCTTAAAACTCAGCATTCACAAAACTAAGACCCTGGCATCTGGTCCCATCACTTCATGACAAATAGATGGGGAAACAGTGGAAACAGTGACAGACTTACTTTTGTTGGGCTTCAAAATCACTGCAGATGCTGACTACAGCCATGAATTAAAAGACGTTTGCTCCTTGGAATAAAAGCTATGAGAAACCTAGACAGCATATTAAAAAGCAGAGGCATTACTTTGCCAATCAAAGCTATGCTTTTTCCAGTAGTCATGTATGGATGTGAGAGTTGGACTGTAAATAAGGCTGAGCGCTGAAAAATTGATGCTTTTGAACTGTGGTGTTGGAGAAGACTCTTGAGAATCCTTTGGACTGCAAGGAGATCCAACCAGTCAATCCTAAAGGAAATCTGTCCTGAATATTCATTGGAAGGACTGATGCTGAAGCTGAAACTCCAATACATTGGCTACCTGATACGAAGAACTGACTCATTGGAAAAGACCCTGATGCTGGGAAAGACTGAACGCAGGAGGAGAAGGGGACAAAAGACGAGATGGTTGGATGGCATCACCGACTCGATGGACATGAGTTTGAGCAAGCTCCAGGAAGTGGTGAAGGACAGGGAAGCCTGGCATGCTGCAGTCTATGGGGTCACAAAGAGTCTGACATGACTGATCGACTGAATAACAACAACCCATAGGACATTTTGGTTAGCAAACCTTCCATTAAACCTCTCTCTGCTTGAAATATCTGGAGTGGTTCCTGCTTTCTTAACTAGATGCTGACTGTTTCATCGAGACCAATTCTATTTCTGGGGCTGGGATCATTCCTTCAATATCCTCTCAAGAATCTGGTTTCTGCCCGATTTTCTCATTGAGACTGGGCACGCTAAAGACAATGCATGCTGTCTCTGAATAGCCTTCTTTAAAAAACAACAAGTTCTCTAGTATATCGACATAACTCTGTCTCATTATATTTTCTTCTCACTCCTGTTTCATGGGCTTCAGGACACCCAACAAATACTAGTCATTTTACCTGTCTGAATTCTGTACCTATTAGAGTTAGATCAAAAGTGTAGAGAGATGGACATACAATTAAGTGCTAGAATAATGACAAACTCTATGTAGAATGCAGGTTTAGGTTTAGGTCTTTGACCATAGAAACATGCTAATATTTGACCCATGATGCGAAATGTACACAGTTTATTTGTTTATTTTACAAATACTTCTGAGCCCACCCCATAACCCGGGCAAATTTCTGAGTATAGAGGCTGAGACTAGTGAACCAAACAGACTAGGCCCTTAAAGTGGCAAAGAGGAAAGTTTGAGGGGGCACATGTGATTCCTTGTCCTAAACACACAAATTAGAGGAGTCAGTTCTTTCTCTCCAGGGTGGGGTGAACAGAGACCATAGAGATTAGCCAAGAGCCAGGCAGAGTCAGGTGGGAGTCTCTTTTTGGAAATAAGGAGTGGAGAGATTGAGGCTCCCTTTGGCTTAAACTAGGCATCAGTTCAGTTCAGTTCAGTCACTCAGTCGTATCCGACTCTTTGTGACCACATGGACTGCAGCACGCTAGGCCTCCCTGCCCATCACCAGCTCCTGGAGTTTACTCAGACTCATGTCAATTGAGTTAGTGATGCCAGCCAACCATCTCATCCTCTGTCGTCCCCTTCTCCTGCCTTCAGTCTTTTCCAGCATCAGGGTCTTTTCAAATGAGTCAGTTCTTCACATCAGGTGGCCAAAGTATTGGAGTTTCACCTTCAGCATCATTCCTTCCAATGAATATTCAGGACTGATTCCCTTTAGGACGGACAGGTTGGATCTCCTTGCAGTCCAAAGGATTCTCAAGAGTCTTCTCCAATATCACAGTTCAAAAGCATCAATTCTTCGGCACTCAGCTTTCTTTATAGTCCAACTTTCACATCCATACATGACTACTGGAAAAACCATAGCTTTGACTAGACAGACCTTTGTTGGCAAAGTAATGTCTCTGCCTTTTAATAAGCTGTCTAGGTTGGTCATAACTTTTCTTCCAAGGAGCAAGCGTCTTTTAATTTCATGGCTGCAGTCACCATCTGCATCCAAAACTAGGTATAGCCAGTATTAAAATGGAAACATCAAGGGAGAGATAACAGATTGACCTTATCTTTCATGTAGACGTCAGGATGATATTTTCTGTGAAGAGCTCTTGTAAATAGATATCAGAGAAGGCCCCAGAAACACTGAAAGTAGTGATAGTCAAAATATTTAATATGCGGTTTGTCATGGGCACTGACTGGTTTGAGTGGACACTGGCTATAAACTCTCCTATGGCTACACCAAATTATGCTGGTGAGCCTTGTCACTGGTCACTGAGGAACTGAGAAAAGAGCAAGATAGAGAGTGACAAGGAGTCTGGAGTCACTAAATATAAAGTCATGCACTTTTGTTTACTGACACCTGGCCTCAAGATAATTCTGATACTAATTTTGGCAAATTACATAATCAAGAATTACTTTTACTCTGAAATTAAGAAGATTGCATTCAACTTGTAAATTATTTGGCAACATAGTCACTTTCCCATACATTCTAGAAATAACTTTTCATCTGATAATGTATTAAATGTTTAGCTCCTTAACTGCCTGGATTTTCAGACAGGTGTCTAGCTGTGCAAGTAATATTCACTGTATATGCTTATTCTTACTTTAAGTTATCTCTAATTTTTAAGGTAATTTGCTGTCTGTTTTTGTTGTTCTTTTATATTGTATTTATGAAATATTTTAGAAGTACTTGGTACATTTTCAGTGATCTCACTTGATCTGTCATTATCATCAATGCTGGGTCTTTTAAGGCATTTTAGACTGGGGATCAAGCCATTAAAATAAATGTATACAGTCAGCTTTTAATTGCATAGTGCAAAATGTTGTGGCTATATGAAATCTTTTTCAAAAATGATTTTTATAATCTTATTTATAATTTTTATTTTTTAAATGCTATCAAAAATATGATTTTCTTTCACAATCAGAAACATTTTGTATCAGTTAAGACCTTTGTACACATAATCTTGATATACTGGATTACCTTTTTTTAGGTATGTCATATTTTCATCAAAACAGAATTGGAGAGTTTTACAGTAAGCATACTTTTATTTGGTTGAATTGTTTTAAAGAAATAACACAACTGTCCTCCTCACTATTATGCATTTCCTTCCCCACTATTATGCACTATTATGCACTTCCTCACTAAAATATGCATTTGCTTTAACTAAAAACTTAAGATTTATTATAAGTCAATAACAAAAGCACAGTTTCCTTCTAAGCCTGTTACTAACTAGATCTTGCTAAGGTGTATTGATCTAATTTAGTTTTATTGCACTTTTCAGCCCAGGAATCTCAATAAAGATAAATAAAAAGGCAATTGCTAGATTTTTAATTAGAAAAATATGTAATAATGACATTATTTTCTTGGTATATACACAATGTACATACATATTTTAGTTTTATAACCAAAGACACAGAGCTTTGCATTTCACAGTTCATTTGATATGTATTAATTCAAATTTCAGTATCTAATGATTTATTCATTTAGATTTTTATACCATGATAACAGATAATAAATATTAATTTTTGCAACCTATATTTAAAAATACCAGGAATGGTGATCTTTTATATTAAAATATCTAACTTGCTAAATTTCAAAAACTAGAGATACAATATACAACATGGAACAAACCTCATTTTTCAGAAACATTCATAAAATACCCCTAATTACTACGTGACATTTAGCTGACTTAATTTGGAAAGGTGAAGCTTAAGTTCAGCAGTGCTTAGACACCTCACTCATACTTCCAAGAAGACACAGCTTACAAGGATAACATTGGCACATAGCCCACCCAGAGGTTAACTGCCCACTGTGATTTGAGCGGTAAGTTTATGCCACACATCGTTGTCATAAGATTTAAATGATTGATTCATTTGTAGTATAAATTGAGTTTGTGCTGTTTTGTACACTGAACAATGTGGTTTGCATTTCGGGTTTTCCTTAGTTTTGGACGTCTTCAGTCTTACCACGTGTACTGCCATCATGTTCTTCTTTCCTTAAGTGAGGAAAAAGAAAGGGGGTGGGTATGAATGGTTTTGGAGATTCCTGGGGCTTATGTGGGTACGTGTTCAAAGCCTGTGATTTAGTTTCTCCCCAGAGTCTGTGGAACCCCAGTAGAAGATGGTTATGTAGTAATTCTAGTCCTAGTTAAGGAGCCAATACCCTTAGGGGTATGGGCTTTGACATCACTTATGGATTGAATGCCCCCTTTTAGCATGTACAATCTATGCATATTTAGGTAGGCTAGTTAATGTTCCTCTGCTTCAATTTCCTGAATTTTATCTCAGTGATACCCACCTTGGATTTCTAGTCTGCAGAACTGTAAGGTAATAAGTTTGTGCTGCTTTAAGGCCCTAGGTTTGTGGTGATTTGTTACAACGTCCACAGAAATAAATGTAATATTTCATGATCAAACTGACTTGTTTTGTGTAAGTGATGACACCTACAGCCCTTCGAGAACTCGTCTAAATCAGATTTAGCCAAGCTATGTCCTGACACAGCAGAGAAGCACCTGAGGAGCTGTCCTGGTGATCCATTATTCCTTGCTTTATTTCTGCCTCATGGATATTTGTATCCTTGAAATCAATAGTAAAGTGTGATATTGTCTAAAATCTTTTTCCTGCGAGTCTGACTTAGCAGACTGTTTCCTTGAATATTCTCATTGCCTTTTTTTCCTAAATGAAACTATCAATGATATATTACTTTTCAATTCAATAGGTGTTTTTAAGATGATATCATATCTTCATATAGATTAGGTTAGTATGTAAATACATAGTGAAATAATGACTGTATTAAAGAACTTACAGTCTACTTGAATCATCTCAGTTATAACTGAATAGATAACAGAACATCATTTGAAGGATCATTTTCCCTCTATACAAGATGAGAGTCAAAAGTATCTGTGTTGGCCTCAAGAAAATCCCACAAAAATTTTCATATCTGTGCAGTAATGTTGAGAGATCTTGAGTACTATTACTGAAAAAAAGAAAATCAGTTCTGGATAGTGATCTGAACAGAAAAGAAAATGCTAATATAAATTGCTTTGTTCTTTGTGAATCTAAGGGAGTTTTATACTTGGTATACTCCGTCTCTAAGAGCTGTTTGTTGAGAGTAATTGAGTCATCACAGAAGCCAGATAGAGAAAGAATTAAGTGTGATCCATCATGCTCTGCTTCTATCCCCTCTATTGATGTAGCATGAATAATGCCAACTCAATAAGGTGAAAAGTCCAAACCTGTCAAGTCAAGAATAAACTTGATCTGGATCTAAATAAACAGATCCAGTGATCTGGATTATTACTATAGCAGGAGAAAATTGGAAAAGCTGGTTTGTACATTACTATTATACTTCTGTACATAACTATAGCTTTGACTTGGAGATGTAGATTTTAGTTTTGATGCTTCAGACAGAATCATTACACAAGCCTAGGTTGAAATAGCAAGGAGGAGAAAAAGAAAAATAAGAAAACCTCTGAATTGAAGAAATTAAACTTAAGTGTCCTGACAATTTTCAGGGATTAATATCTGATTAGCTTTTTGTAAACTAGAATGAAAAATGGCTGAAGTAATTATCTGATATTATTGATTCATGTTATATAAGATTGTTTAATATATGTAATGATTATCTAAAAATAAAAGTAATAATTTTATAATGTGCCAAATTTTATTATATCACTCAAGAGCTCTATTATTTTATTGTCTACTATTCTTATTGTTCCTGTTTCACTTGAAACATAAAGGAAATCCACAGTAATTGAATACAGTCTTTAAATAGCACTTTGATGTGAGGATGATGGTAAAAATTATGATGACTACACTTACTGAGTACTTACACATATCAGACATTGCATGCCCTATGACTGCCTGCATATCTCACATCTTCCAACAACCTAATGAGGTTGGTCTTTAACATCCCTTATTTATATGATGAAATTAAGGTCAATAAAGATTAGGTTACCTGGGTTGATAATATATGCAGTACTCAGAAAACCTCAAGTTGAAATCCTTGTCTATGACATAGTGTATGCATTTAGCAGCAATCTAGATAACTTCTCACTGTTACTTCTTCTATTTACCTGTTCTGTCCATCTATAAAATGTGAGTTCATTGAAGACTCATTTTAAAGGTCATTACCCATTAGAATATTTCTTTGATTATTCTAGGTGTATTCTAATAGAGAACATTAAAATTTGGTTTATTTTAAGCTTTTCTATAGCTGAGAGCGTTATTTGATAACAGAAGTTATTTCATGAACTGATAAGTACAGGATTTCTGATAACATGCAGTTTACAATCAAAATGGAAATAGCTGAACATCACTTAACAAAGAGCATTGAATACCCTTAATAATTTCAAGGGATTTGCAAAATTGATGTGGAAACACAATGAATGTCCAGATGGTTAGCTTTGCCTACAGAACTTGCTCATTGTCCTGACTGTTGAGAGTTTCCCAATTTAAACATCACTTTTTCCTGTTTACTTTCAATGTGCTAATTCTAAAAGCCACCTCTCCCCACCACCTTCCTTTCTTGCTCCCTCTCTCTCCCCTCCTCTCTTTCTTCATCACTGTCCATTCTCAGAGGTCACTAACAGTTTGCTTTCCCAAGCAAATTGTTAAAAGATTAAATTTGTCTTCAGCATATTCTTCTCCCATAACTCACACTAAATAACATATTGCCCTTGCAGTTCATTCGAGCTACCAGTAAAATGTCAAGGTTGAAAGTATAAACTAATTAATATAATTAACTTACTGGTATCCTAAGAGTACTGTGAAATCACTTTCATCACAATTATAATGGAGCCATTGGGAAGATTTCCAGCAATGGCCAGCAGTGAGCTCCCTGAGCAAGCTCTGGTGAGTATGCCTGACTCTAAGATCAGTTTAACACAGGAAATTTAAAATATTTTAAGTTATATTAATTGCAGAATAATATAGTACTAATTAAAAGAAAAAGAAAATGAATTGTACATGCTGACATGTTGTGATTATGGCAAGACACCCATCATCCTTGACATTTCCTGACATTGGGTACATGCCCTGAGATCTTTAAAGCATCAGTTATGTCTAGGTTCTACTGTCACATCCAAAATGTGAATGATTAGACAGAGCAAACTACAGAGGTCAAAATCTGATGAACTAGGTCTGTTTCTCTGACTTTTCTGGGACCACTATCTGTGCAGGACAGTGTTTTGATTGTTTATAATGATATGGTTACTCTGAATGACAAGTGGTAGCCTTTTGTATAGAGGTATAACCAGTCCCTAATGCACTTTCACCATTTCCAGCCAGAGACGTTTCTTACAGGAGATATACTCACACATAGCTCAGAATGCTGATAACTTGCTGATAACTTCTTCTATGCCTCCTATTTCCTAGCTTGAACTTAAATCTTTGGGAGTCCTCGTGTTCCTTTCGATTATGAGGTGATGGTAAAGGCAGGGTGGGATGTCCTTTGTAGAATATATGAAAAACTTGAAATAACTGACACTATGTGACATCCCAACACTGCACTGAGGATCTAATCAAAACCTGAGAAGTGTCTTCAGCCATTTACTCATTATTATTACAAATTGTGAGCAACTTCCCTGAACTTGATTCTTGAAAATTAAATCACTCTAATTTCTCCTCTCAATATCTTTTAACCTAATCATCAGGTCTGTTAACACACTCACCTAGGAAGTTATGACATTAACTGAGAAGAACAGAGTTTGAGTGAAAGAGTTGCATTTTATTAACATTGTGCTGTAACTTCATCACCCAATTATAGTAACAGCAAAGAAGTCGTTGTTCAGAATTGGAGCAAATACTCCATTGCCCTGCTGGAATTCAGATCCTTAAACCCAGGTTGAAATTTGCAGTTGCTGACCTGGTAGCTCAGATGGTAAAGAATCTGCCTGCAATGCAGGAGACCCCGGTTCAACCCCTGAGTCCGGAAGATCCCCTGGAGTGGGAATAGCTACTCACTCCATCCAGTATTCTTGCCTGAAGAATTTCCTGGACAGCGGGGCCTGGTGGGCTACAGGTCACAGGGTTGATAAGTGGAATATTCAGCCTAAAATTATGCTTATTATAAGAATAGGCATGTAGGATATTATAAAATAGTGATGAAATAACAACTGTGGCTTTTGAAACCAGTTTTGTAACAAAATATACAAAATAGATTTTCGTGTATGTGTTTTTGTAAATTATGTATCTATTCCATATATCGTGTATATTGTATCAAATCATATAACTGAACACAAAGTTCAGTTCTGTGTATAATATCTGTTCTCTCTGTAATATATATAATGTATGTATAGGATGTATATAATGTATACATACATTATATATATAACATATGTAAATAATGTGTATATAAGATATAATGTGTATATAGCATATATGTAATGTGTGTATCCATTATCTATAGCATGTATTGTTGTTTTTCAGCCACTCAATCATGTCTGACTCTGCGACCCCATGGACTGCAGCACTCCAGGCTTCCCTGTCCTTCACTGTCTCCCAGAGCTTGCTCAAACTCATGTCCATTGAGTCGGTGATGCCATCCAACCGTCTCATCCCCTGTCATCCCCTTCTCCTCCTGCCTTCAATCTTTCCCAGCATCAGGGTCTTTTCCAATGAATCAACGCTTCTCATGAGGTGGCCAAAGTATTGGAGTTTCAGCTTCAGCATCAGTTCTTCCAATGAATATTCAGGACTGATCTCCTTTAGGATGGGCTGGTTGGATCTCCTTGCTGTCCAAGTTACTCTCAAGAGTCTTCTCCAACACCACAGTTCAAAAGCATCAGTTCTTTGGCGCTTAGCCTTCTTTATGGTCCAACTCTCACATGCATATGTGACTCCTGGGAAAACCATAGCTTTGACTATGCAGACCTTTTTTGGCAAAGTAATGTCTTTGCTTTTTAATACACTGTCTAGGTTTGTCATAGCTTTTCTTCCAAGGAGCAAGTGTCTTTTACTTTCATGGATGCAGTCACCATCTGCAGTGATTTTCGAGCCCAAGAAAATAAAAAGTCTGTCCCTGTTTCCATTGTTTCCCCATCTGTTTGCCATGAAGTGGTGGGACCAGATACCATGATCTTCATTCTTTGAGTGTAGAGTTTTCAGTCAGCTTTTTCACTCTCCTCTTTCACGTTCATCAAGAGGCTCTTTAGTTCCTCTTTGCTTTCTGCTATAAGGGTGGTGTCATCTGCATATTTGAGGTTACTGATGTTTCTCCTGGAAATCTTGATTTTGGCTTGTGCTTCATCCAGCCTGGCATTTTGCATGATGTATTGTGTATATAAGTTAAATATACAGGGTGAAAATATACAGCCTTGATGTACCGTGTCCCAATTCAGAACCAGTCCATTGCTCCATGTCTGGTTCTAATTGTTGCTTCTTGACCTGCATACAGGTTTCTCATGATGCAGGTAGGGTGGTCAGGTATTCCCATCTTTTGGAGAATTTTCCACTGTTTGTTGTGATCCATACAGTCCATGGCTTTAGCATAGTAAATGAAGCAGAAGTAGATGTTTTTCTGGAATTATCTTGCTTTTCAGTGATCCAATGGATGTTGGCAATTTGACCTCTGGTTCCTCTGCCTTTTCTAAATTCTGGAACTTCTTGGTTCACATACTATTAATGTCTAGCTTGGAGAATTTTGAGCATGACTTTGCTAGTGTGTGAGATGAGTGCAATTATGTGGTAGTCTGAACATTCTTTGGCATTGCCTTTCTTTGGAATTGGAGTGAAAACTGACCTTTTCTAGTTCTGTGGCCACTGCTGAGTTTTCCAAATTTGCTGGCATGTTAAGTGTAGCACTTTTATAGCATCATCTTTTAGGATTTGGAATAGCTTAGCTGGAATTCCATCACCTCCACTAGCTTCGTTTGTAGTGATGCTTCCTAAGGCCCACTTGACTTCACACTGCAGGATGTCTGGCTCTAGATGAGTGATCATAGCATCATGGTTTTCTGTTTCATTAAGATTTCTTTTGTATAGATTTTTGTATTCTTACCACCTCTTCTTAATATAACATTTATATATGTATATAATATATCAAATCATATAGCTTAATACAAGGGTTAGAAGATGAGAAAATATCCACATCAGTAATTTAAATGCTAGGTTATTATTAGTCTCCTTGAGTGGCTTAGAACACTCTGAAGGCCGGGAGTCTCCGGTCCAGGTGTCAGCGAGGCCGTGTTCCCTCTGAAGCCTGGGGAGGGCAGCTCCTCTGTGTCTTCTGCAACTGCCGCAGCTGTGTTCCTGGGCTTGGGGCAGCCTAGCTCCAGTCTTCACACCGCAGCTCCTTCCGTCTCTCCACAGTCTTCCCACGTTTTCTGTATCTAAATGGCTTTTTACAAAGTACACCAGTCATAGAGGAGTAGAATCCACTCTAATGACCTTTTTAAAACGCCATTATCTCTGTAAAGATCTCATTTCCAAATAAAGTCACATTTTGAGGAGTTGGGAGTTAAGGCTTAAACCTATTGTTTTTTAAAGAGTGATACAATTCAACATGTAACAGGTTGCAAATATTTTTGCTTTAATTTGGAAATTTTTTCTTAGAAGCCTATGTGTTTTACCTTTTTGTGACACAATGCTTTATCAAGTTCTGTTGAAACAGCATTTCTGCTTTTTGTCAAATGTTGGAATTCCCTCTGATCATAGCTAGAAGATTTATCATACCTAGTTTTGTTCCACAGATAAGGTTTGAGGCAAAATAAATTCACATGATACTGATTTATTAGAATTATAATAGTTGTTTTATGTAAGTCTTTGTCTAGGGTAGGCACGTAAATTACTTTTATTCCTAAGAATTTTGCTCAACATAAATTACTGTTTTCCACATTATATTGTTTTTCAAATGCTTTCTTTGTGAAAGAAATGTTTCCCTTTCACATTGGGTGTCTCCTGTGTTATTCCAGCTCTATTTCTGGATGATGATGGAAGTTTTAGGGGATGAGATTGGCTTCTTTGAGTTATCAGATGTTATCAAATGTCTGGCTGCTTGTGGAAAATTATCTTCATCCTTTCTTTGCCCGTGAAACATAGCACAGAATGTGTGGACAAACACACAGGTGTTCAGGGGTCATTTGTCTAAGTACTGGTTCTGGATCTCAAAGTAAGGCATTTCCATATTGGGCATTTCAAAATAATAACTTGAACTTTATATTGCAGTTAATTTAGCACACAGCTTTTATTGAGAAATAAATGAGAGTTTTTATATTTTAATGTCTTCCGAGTTTTCTAATAAAAGATTGTGTCACAATTTAGATTGCAGACACTATGATGGCGTTTACCATGCAGTGCGTTTATTAAGGGGCCATCTTGGGATTAGCACTTGCAAAAATGGTAGAGAAGTCAGGACTGGGTAGATGAAAGTTCTGGAGGTAGAATGGCCCTTCAGAGTTGTCTCCAGATGGGTTGAGCTGGCTGGGCCAAGGTCATCTCTAAGAGATCAGCCGTGAGACATCAGCCTGGGTAGAAATGGCACCATCTTGAGGAGACCACCTTCTCCCGCTGAAGCATCCCCAAAAGATACCCATGCAGCCCACCCAGCAACTGGGGCCACACGTCCTCCTCCACTGGGACATGTGGGCAGCTCATCACGGTGTGCACCACAGGGAAAAGAATCATCACAGTTTTGGGATGTGCTTTCAACCATGCTTTAGCTGGCTCTGTAGTAATGTAGATCTATAAAGGCTATAAATTTTTTTTAAAAGTTTTATTCATTGCATAACAATTAAAAAAACAACCCTCCGCATATTTTTTGTTTCCATTTTCCTTATTAATCTTATTGAAGCATCACATAACTGAACATTGCCTCACTCTCACTGTAACTGGAAATAGAGAATATGAACATGGGGATGTTTCTACTCAAGATCGCTAGTCCTGTAAGTCATCATCCTTATCTGGTGTACATAATCTTGATCTAATGTGAAGAAGGGTGCATGTGTATGTATGAGAATGGGACATGCATGTTGTCCTATTTCCATGAGGATATGCATTTAATCCTGAGAGTAACATCATCATGTTACCAAGAACTTTGTATTTGTCTTGGCTATAACCAGAGAAAATATAATGGACAAATCTAGGTGCTATTCCCATATTCCCAACAGGGTTCTCAAATTCTCCCATAGGCCACACAGTATCTTAGACTCAGAAAGTCCACATCTGTCTCATTTGTGGAGATTTCCACCTTGTGTGTGGGTAGTGCCTTTCTAAAAATTGAGTAGAGGAGTAGTAAAGTTTCCGTTTTTTTGTCAACAGAATCATTCTGAATTGTGCTAAAGTAAGAGACTTAAAGAACACAGCTAGTTTTCTGACAACAAGGGGAATGACTTTTAGGGAAAATAAATATATTTTGACTGAGAAATCAGCAGCTTTGATAGGAGAGTATTCAAGAGACTGTAGGAATGACACTATTGCCAGTTGTCATTTTTCCTTAAACATTTGTCTCTAAATGCGTAAGAGTAAATCTTGGATGGTCTTAACTATACACGGCTAATATGTCATGTCTGCTTGATACTGATCCTTTTCTATTCTGAAGTTCATTTAAATTTGCTTTATAACAGCTCCTAGACTATTACAAAATTTTTCATTCCAGTCTGGTTAGTTGAAATGCCTTTTTGGATTATCGAAATACACTTCTATCTGATTTCCCTATGTCTCCTACTCAAAATCAAAACAGTCAGTTTAATTTTCCAAATTTGAATTACATCCCTGCACAGAAAGCTAACTGAAGCTTCATCTTGGCTGCAAAGTCATTTGTCAGATTGTTTCAGTCCATATTTCAGCTCTACATTTATACTACCCTAACCTGCATGAGCCAAATCAAATGAAGCATAACTGAACTCCAGGATCTTAAATTAGAGCTTCATATGACAATATATGCCCTCCTCCCCTCCTCTATGGTCACAGATTGGTTACTTGACTAAATTTTTAATACTTCCCTTAACATCAGTGTTCTAAAAGTTTTGCAAAAATTATTACTTTTATTGCATTGAGTCTTCCTAATTATACATTTCCTTATTTCCTTCCTTTCTTTCCTTTCCTTTTTGTTGTACAACCATTCTTCTCTTGAGGACATCTTTCAATTTTGTAAATCCATCCCCACAATGTTAAGAACAATACTAGAAGTGTATTCCAAGATGGATTTGACTTCTAAATTCCACAGTAACAGGATGACTCATGCTTTCAACATGCTCTTCACTCTTCCATAAATCACTTTATTTTTCTTACTTTTAAAAATGATAAAAGTAGCCTTCTGAATTGGTATTCAGATGAACACACATGTATTTATTCCACAATTTAAATTTTAGATTTTAAGAAATCTTATTTAGTATGCCAGTTTGGCAATAATCACTTTACTTCACTATTTTATCTGAGCAGACTTTTTGAGCTTCGAGCATCAATATTATCTTCCAATCTATTTGTGTTTGGAAATTATAGTTATAATCTTTAATTTTTGCTTCATTTAATTAGTGATTTAGACAACTGAGTTGATAATAAAGGAAATGTTTTTCATATATTTTCCAATGGTGCAGCATAAAACAACAGGAGAATAATTAAGAAATCACTTAAATAATTATGACAGAAATTGATTTTCAATATAATTTTGAAGAAGAATACACACCAAATGTAACAGAAACAGTATTAAAAACTAAATGCAACTTTCATTAGGCAAAAAAAAAAAAAAAAAAAAAGAAGAAGAAGGATAAGGAAAAAGCCAGGTCTAAGATCTAGGTAGAGGACAAAAAAGAACTTATCTGCAAAAGATACAAAATTAAGCTTACAAAGTGGGAGAAATTATACTTCCTGATTTCAGAATTTATTATAATAATCAAAACGGTGTGATATTGGTGTGTGTATATATATATATGGTGGTGGTGGTTTAGTCACTGAGTCGTGTCTGACTCTTGTGACCACATGAAAGGTAGCCCTCCAGGCTTCTCTGTCCATGGGATTTCCCAGGAAAGAATACTGGAGTGGGTTGCCGTTCCCTTCTCCAGGAGATCTTCCCAACCCAGGGAAGATGTGCTTCCCTGTGTCTCTGGAATTACAGGTGGATTCTTTACCTACTGAGCCACCAGGGAAGCCCATTAGGGAAATGCAAATCAAAACTACAATGAAATACTATTATTGTAAAAAAAATAGAAAAGAAATAACAAATGTTAATAAAGATATGGAGAAATTATAACTCTTGTGAGTTGCTGGTGATAATGTAAAATGTTATGGCTGCTCTGGAAAACAGTAATTCTGTTGATTCAAAAATGTAAACATAGAATTACCATGTGATTCAGCACTTCCACTTATAAATATATGTCCCAAAGAATTGAAAGCGGAGATTCAAACATATATTTATATACCAATGTTCATAGCAACATTCACAATAACCATAAGGGAGAAACAACTCAAATGTCCAACGTCTATCAACAAATGAATGGATAAGCAAAATGTGATATTTATACACACGCACTCATGTGTGCACACACACACACACACACACAATGGAATATCATTCAGCCTTAAAAAGGAGGGAATTCTGATATGTTACAACATGGGTGAAACTTGAGGGTATTAAGTATAATATAAGTGACTTATGCTAGACACAAAAAGACAAATATTGCATTATTCCCACTTACATGAGGTACCCAGAACAGTCAAATTTTTAGAGTCAGAAAGGGAACAGTGGTGAAGAGAAAAGGAGGATAAGATATTGTTTTTTAAGGGTGCAGAGATTCAGTTCGAGATGAAGAAAGGTCCTAGAGATGGGTACTAGTGATGGATATGCACCAATGTGAATCTGCTCAAGATAACTAAATTATAAACTCTAAAGGGGTTCAAATGCTAAATATTGTTTTCTGTGTATTTTACCATAATTAAGTAAAAAAGAATGAACTAACTCAGCTTTAACCCCATAGGATTCTAGAAATGGGAACTCTACATCTGTAAAGTGAAGATGCTGTCACTGCCTATTTCATTCAATTGCTATGAAAATTAAATGGAGTGGCATCTATAAATAATATAGCACAATGTCTGACATGTTAGGGCTTCCCTGCTGGCTCAGCGGTAAAGAATCTGCCTGCAATGCAGAAGACCTGGATTCGATCTCTGGGTCGGGACGATCCCCTAGATGGAGGGCATCTCCACTCCAGTATTCTTGCCTGGAGAACCCTATGGACAGAGGAGCCTGGCGGGCTGCAGTCCATGGGGTCGCACAGGGTCGGACACAACTGAAGTGACTAAGCAACTGGATCAGCAGCTGGCATGTTAAGAGAGAAAAACTCTTAAACTTATTGTCATGTGGCGTTAGGCCAGATATGTCATTTTATCTTTGCTTTAAAGTGAATTTCTGAAATCCATTGTCAGTTTTATAAAATACAGAAAATTTCTCATTTTAATCATTTTTATCCCCATTTTAAACGCTTATCTGTCTTTGTTCTATAATTTCCAAATAAAAAAGAAAATCCTTCTTATGTTTGGAAACTACCAGCTCATGGAAAATGTTTGAATTCATTTATTTCTTCACAAGCAATTTGTTTTTATTGCATTGGATAAAATACATTATAAAATGATTTTAATAGACATCTTTAAATGCCAAAGCTAAGTATGTAGATATTCTTCTCTAGTTTACTTTTAATGACTTTAAAATGAATTATCTGATTTTTGTTTTATAGTACCTGTCTGAAAAATAGACAAAGCTTAGAATTAAACTAAAATGTAGAGACAATGCTATGGTGTAATTATGTTTAAACATCTAGAGCAGTTACTGACATATATTAGTTTAATGAAAAAAGCAATTATAGTAACAAGAATTCAATTCTTTTATATTATATATTTATATTCCATTGATCTGTAGTTATGGATCACTTAGAGTTTTTAATAATACCCTTAATATCAGACCACTATGAGTTAGCCAATGAAAGACTTAGTAAACTCTGCTCCTTCATTCCTCCCATTTGCCAGGCATCATAGTAAGTCTTTGACATATAGTGCCTCTAATGTTAAATGAACTCTAAGGGCCATATAGAAGAGATGAAGCTCAGCTTTTGTAATATGCCTAAATTACACAAGTAATAAGGGTGTTGTTATTGTTTAGTTGCTAAGTCGTGTGTGACTCTGTGTCTCCTGGATTATTAACAGCCAGATTCTTTATTACTGAGCCACAAGGGAAGCCCAGTAAGGACATAAGCTACTTCAGTCATGTCTGACTCTTTCAGAGCCATGGAATAAGGGCATATATGGACTTCAATGCAGGATTATTTCCTTTTTTATACCCATAGGACTTTTCAATAATGTTCTTCTGTATTCTCTGATGATATTTACACTTATTTTTTTATCTCATTTTGACCCAGAAACTAGGGAAAGCAAGTAAAGCTACCTAAACTTGTAGCCCTGACTTATTATTCAAAGTAAAACTGTGGATTACTTTATAATAGAATTCATGGTGAATTTAATGAGTTTCAGAGGAAATCATCAAAATATTATGAATGGAAAATTCTCTAAACCTTTACTAAGACATTATCCAATTTCAGACTAAACCTAAAAATTCTAAATAATGTATATTCACCATGATTCTCCCTAGAAACAGCAGTCTTATACTCCTCAGAGTGTTTCATGGCACCAAGTACAAAATACTTTAGAAGTAACCACCTTGCCTCTCCAACTCCTGTTCCATCTCTGTCTTTTTATCTATCATTAGTGTACCATTACAGGTAGCCCACCTTTCATGAAAACCACACCAGCTGCTATTCAAAGATACACTGTAGTTCTATTTTTAAAAAAGTCATGTGGTTAAGATGTCTGTAAAAATTTTATCAGATTTAAATGAGATATGCATAACTCAATGTAAAATAGAGTTTCATTACCTACAGAGTAGTTGGGATTTCTGGTCACATGCAGGATATTTTTAAAGAAGTATTATGTTCCCATTCTTTATTCTCTGAGTTGTATGTTGAAAAAAATAATTCTATTAAAAAAGCAGAAATTACCTGTAAAATTAAACAGACCTGAATTAAGCATATTATATGATTTTTATCATGCATGGAAACCAGGCTTGTTTCTGATAGTTGAGGGAGAGTTGCAAGGTATTCTGCAGACTGCAACACTAAAAAGGACAACTGCAGTAAAATTTTTCAAATTAAGATTCTTGGGGAAAAAAAAAAATGATTCTTGGAAATCTAAATATGCTAGGTCAGAAGATAGCTTTCTTCAGCTCTGCTCATTTTTTTAGAAATGACATATTTAAAGCATAAAACGACATATAATATCACTATTTTACTGTGAAAGAAGAAATTTTAATAAATATACAATGGTACGTATATAAATAGAAATGTTGTTGTTTAGTCGCTAAGTCCTGTCCGACTTTATGTGACCCCATGAACTGTAGCACGCCTGGCTTCCCTGTCCTTCACTATGTCCCAGAGTATGCTGAAACTCATTTGCACTGAGTCGATGATGCCATCCAACCATCTCATCCTCTGTCATCCCCTTCTCCTCCTGCTCTCAAGTTTCCCAGCATCAGGGTCTTTTCTAATGAGTCAGTTCACATCAGGTGGCCGACGTATTGGAGCTTCACTTGCAGCATCAGTCCTTCCAATGAATATTCAGGAATGTTTTCCTTTAGGATTGACTGGTTTGATCTCCTTGCAGTTCAGGGAATTCTGTAGAGTCTTCTCCAATACCACAATTCGAAAGCACCATTTCTTTGGCACTTAGCCTTCTTTATGGTCCAATTCTTGACTACTGGAAAAACCATAGCTTTGACTATATGAACCTTTGTCAGCAAAGTGATGTCTATGCGTTTTGATACACTGTCTAGGTTTGTCACAGCTTTCCTTCTAAGGAGTGAGCTTCTATTAATTTCATGCTGCAGTCACCATCTGCAGTGATTTAGGATCCCAACAAAATAAAATACGTCATTGTTTCCACTTTTCCCCCTTCTATTTGTCATGAAGTAATTGGACCAGATGTCATGATCTTAGTTTTGTGAATGTCGAGTTTTAAGCCAGCTTTTTCACTCTCTTCTTTCACCCTCATAAAGAGGCTGTTTAGTTCCTCTTCGATTTCTGCCACCTGGGTGGTATCATCTGAATAGCTGAGGCTGTTGATATTTCTCCTAGCAATCTTGATTCCAGCTTGTACTTCATGCAGTCTGGCATTTCACATGATGTACTCTGCATAAAAGTTAAATAAGCAGTGTGACAATATACAGCCTTGAGGTACTCCTTTCCCAATTTTGAATCAGCCTGTTGTTCCATGTCTGGTTCTAACTGTTGCTTCCTGACCTGCATGCACAGGAGGCAGGTAAAATGGCCTGGTATTCCCATCTCTTTAAGAATTTTCCAGTTTGTTGTGATCCACATGGGAGCAGTGGATATTTTTCTGGAATTCTCTTGCTTTTTCTATGAGCCAATGGATGTTGGCAATTTTATCTCTAGTTCCTTTGCCTTTACTAAATCCAGCGTGTACATCTGGAAGTTCTTGGTCCATGTACTGCCTGTCTTAAAGGATATTCAGCATTACCTTGCGATCATGTGAAATGAACACAATTGTGCAATAGTTTGAACATTCTTTGGCATTTCCCTTATTTAGGATTGGAATGAAAACTGACCTTTTCCAGTCCTGTGGCCAATGCTGACTTTTCCAAATTTGCTGACATATTGAGTGCAGCACTTTAAAGCATCATCTCTTAGGATTTTAAATACTTCAGCTGGAATTCTGTCACCTCCACTAGCTTTATTCACAGTAAATGCTTCCTAAAGCCCACTTGACTTCTCACCCCAGGATGTCTGGCTCTAGGTGAGTGACCACACCATTGTGGTTATCCAGATCATAAAGACCTTATTTGTATAGTTCTTCTGTATACTCTTGCCACCTCTTCTTAATATCTTTTGCTTTTGTTAGGTCCTCACTTTTTCTGTCCTTTATTGTGCCCATCCTTGCATGAAATGTTCGCTTGTTATCTCCAATTTTATTTGAAGAGATCTTGGGTCTTCTCTATTGTTTTCCTCTATTGCTTTGCTTTGCATTGTTCATTTAAGAAGGCCCTCTTATCGCTCCTTGTTATTTTCTGGAACTCTGCTTTCAGTTGGGTATATCTTTTCCCTTCTCCCTTCCCTTTCCTCAGCTGTTTGTAAAGCTTGCTTAGACAACCACTTTTGCCTTCTTGCATTTCTTTTTCTTTGGGATGGTTTTGGTTCCTGCCTCCTGTACAATGTTATGAACATGTCCTTAGTTCTTTAGGCACTCTGTATACCAGATCTAATCCCTTGAAGCTATTTGTCACCTCCACTGTGTAACCATAGTGATTTGATTTAGTTCATACCTGAATGGCCTAGTGGTTTTCCCTATTTTCTTCAGTTTAAGCTTTAATTTTACATTCAGGAGCTGATGATCTAAGTTACAGTCAGCTCCAGGTCTTGTTTTTGCTGACTGTATAGAACTTCTTATCTTTTGCTGCAAAGAATATAATCAATCTGATTTTGGTATTGACTAGCTAGTGATGTCCATGTGTAGAGTCATATCTTATGTTGTTCAGTTAAGTCACTCATTGGTGTCCAACTCTTTGTGACCCCATGAACCGCAGCACGTCAGGCCTCCCTGTCCATCACCAACTCCTGAAGCTTGCTCAAACTCATGTCCGTCGAGTCAGTGATGCCATCCAACCATCTCATCCCCTGTCGTTCCCTTCTCCTCCTGCCTTCAATCTTTCCCAGCACCAGGGTCTTTTCCAATGAATCAGTTCTTTGAATCAGGTGGCCAAAGTATTGGAGTTTCAGCTTCAGCATCAGTCCTTCCAATGAATAGTCAGGACTGATTTCCCTTAGGATTGACTGGTTTAACCTCCTTGCGGTCCAAGGCCTCTCAAGAGTCTTCTCCAACACCACAGTTCAAAAGCATCAACTCTTCAGTGCTCAGCCTTCTTTATAGCCCAAATCTCACATCCATACATGACTACTGGGAAAACCATGGCTTTGACTATACAGATCTTTTTTGGCAAAATATTGTCTCTGCTTTTCAATATGCTGTCTAGGTTGGTCATAGATTTTCTTCCAAGGAGCAGACATCTTTTAATTTCACGGCTGCAGTCACCATCTGCAGTGATTTTGGAGCCCCAAAATAAAGTCTCTCACTGTTTCCATTGTTTTCCCATCTATTTGCCATGAAGTGATGGGACTGGATACCATGATTTTAGTTTTCTGAGTGTTGAGTTTTAAGCCAACTTTTTCACTCCTCTTTCACTTTCATCAAGAGACTCTTTAGTTCTTCTTTGCTTTATGCCATAAGGGTGGTATCATCTGCATATGTGAAGTTATTGGTATTTCTCCCAGCAATCTTGATTCCAGCTTGTGCTTCAACCAGCCTGGATTTTACATGATATACTCTGCATATAAGTTAAGTAAGCAGGGTGAAAATATACAACTTTGATGTACTCCTTTACCTATTTTGAACCAGCCTGTTGTTCCATGTCCAATTTTAACTGTTTCTGTTTGACCTGCATACTGATTTCTCAGGAGGCAGGTCAGGTGGTCTAATAGTCCCATTTTTTAAGCATTTTCCACAGTTTGTTGTGATCCACACACTCAAAGGCTTTGGCATAGTCAGTAAAGCACAAATAGATGTTTTTCTGGAACTCTCTTGCTTTTTTGATGATCCAGCAGATGTTGGCAATTGGATTGCTCGTTCCTCTGCCTTTTCTAAATCCAGCTTGAACATCTGGAAGTACATGGTTCACATACTCTTGAAGCCTGGCTTGGAGAATTTTGAGCATTACCTTGCTAGCATGTAATATGTGTGCAATTGTGTGGTAGTTTGAGCATTCTTTGGCATTGCCTTTCTTTGGGATTGGGATGATTGTTATGTTGAAAGAGAGTATTTGCTATGACCAATATGTTCTCTTGACAAAACTCTGTTAGCCTTTGCCCCACTTCATTTTATACTCCAAGGCCAAACTTACCTGTTATTCCAGGTATCTCTTGACTTTCCTACTTTTGAATTCCAATCCTCTCTGATGAAAAAGACATCTTTTTTTGGTGTTAGCTCAAGAAGGTCTTGTAGGTCTTCATAGAACCAGTTAACTTCCGCTTCTTCGGCATTAGGTGTTGGAGCATGGACATGGATTGCTGTGATATTGAATGGTTTGGCTTGGAAACGAACAAAGATCATTGTGTCATCTTTGAGATTGCACCTAAGTACTGTATTTTGAACTCTTTTGTTGACTATGAGGGCTACTCCATTTCTTCTAAGGCACTCTTGCCATGATAGTAGATACAATGATATCTGAATTAAATTTGTCCATTTTCGTCCATTTTAGTTCACTAATTCCTAACATGTCATGTTCACGTTTGCCATCTCTTGCTCGACCACATCCAATTTACCTTGATTCATGGACCTAATGTTCCAGGTTCTTACGCAGTATTGTTTATATCATCAGACTTTCACCACCAGATACATCCACAACTGAGAGTCGTTTCAGCTTTGGCCCAGCCTCTTCATTCTTTCTAGCACTATTTCTCCACTCTTCCCCAGTAGCATATTGAGCATCTTCTGACCTGAGGGGCTCATCTTCCAGTGTCATATCTTTCTGCTTTTCATATGGTTCACTGGATTCTCAAGGCAAGAATATTGGAGTGATTTGCCATTCACTCCTCCAGTGGACCACGTTTTGTCAGAAATCTCCACTTATGAACCATGCTGTACAGATAAAATTATACTTTACGTGAAATACACATTTCTTATTGGGCTTCCCAGGTGACTCATTGGTATAGAATTCACTTGCCATTGCAGGAGACTCAGTAGGTGTGGGTTCGATGCCTGGGTTGGGAAGGTCCCCTTGAGGAAGAAATTGCAACTCACTCCAGTATTCTTGCCTGGGAAATCCCATGGATAGAGGAGCCTCGATTGCTGCAGTCCATGGGGTCACAAAGAGTTGGACATGACTGTGCAGTTGGGTATGCACACCCATACATCTCTTACTCGAACCAAATTCAAGTATGGCTTAAAATATAACATCTTTTCACTTTGTCATATTGAGGTATTTTTGCATGTTGTCACATTGCAGCAATACAATTCTGTAATGGTATTTGATTTTGTGTCTTTTTCTTACTATCTTGTCAGTGGTAAAATAAGCAAAAAACTTATCTGTGCAGGTAACTTCAGCAGCAGTGACTTGCTATTTAATGATCTCAGGAAAGATGCACACAAGCAAAATTTTAACAAGCAGTCTCCTGAGGTCAGAGGTTTTGCCCACCTTTAGATAACATTATTCCACCATGACATGGCATTTATTAACAGTAGGCTGTCTATTTCCTGAATTTCAATTCTTTGTGCTAGATTGGGTAAAATAATTAAAAATATTGTGATCTTCATATAAAACTATTCAAAATATTTTGTGGAGAAAATATTTTTTCCAAAGATTTTCAGATTTTTCTATATTCCTA
Organism: Cervus canadensis; assembly: GCF_019320065.1. NCBI lineage: Eukaryota > Metazoa > Chordata > Mammalia > Artiodactyla > Cervidae > Cervus > Cervus canadensis. Next base: position 19,205,379 of record NC_057416.1, read on the forward strand.
TATTTCTAAGGTATCTCAGATTTTTTTTATTAAGTGAGGAATATTTAGGTTGTCAGCAGATGAAACACAGATATAAATAATGCATACCACATATGACTATCCCTAATGATTTCCCAGTCCATTTTATTAAGTTTTTTAATATTAGAAATGTGACAATATCTAATAGCATATTTTGCTTCTAGAAATGATATAAAATCACAAAAGAACATCAGTCATAGCCTAACATGCAAAACGAGCCAAATAATCTACAGAATCACTGTTTTTGTTAATTTGTTTGCTTCACCATCAAGACCTGAAGACTCTATAAAAGTTAATCCACTAAATTCTGGATAGTGACAATACTTTCTGGAGTTAAGAGAACCATGGTAGATCTCATCTTCTCTGGTGGAGTTGTGGTGTTAGAAGATGAGAAGTTTACCATAGAAAGCATAAAGAGACTGATAAATCATCATGAACTTTTTATGGCTCTATTTGGACTATTATAACATTAGGATGCTGAGGAGTCAGGTACCACATGAGTCATAGGTACCACCTAAGTCCGAGCGACCGAGTGTTTCTTCCAGCTTTTCACCCTGTGCGTGGGATTTCTCCACAGAAGACTGGGGTCAGAGCATGATAAATCCACTAAAGGCCCCTCAGACTTCCAGCGACTGAAGCCTGAGCTTGGTGCAGGAAAACTGAGAAATTGTCCAAGACAGGCTGACTGGAAAGATAAAGGTAGAAAACCTGAGAGAAATTCCTCCTAGTAATCCTTCACTTTCATAAAGTATAGAGCATCTTTACTTCTAGGATGAGCCAGGGTAGAAGTGTGGAGTCAAGAGGAAGCCAAGAGGAGGACTGGAGAACCGAGAGCAGGACTTCAGAATTGGAGCCTGTCTGTGAAGGGAAGTCATGAATCCTAACGCTGGGGCTTGGATGTAAAGAGAAGATGGCTTATTGGAATAACACCAGCCCTTAGCTACCAAACCTTACTGAAGGAAAATTTCTGATCTTATAGTCAAAGCCAATGGAAACTCAAACATAAAATTTATACCAAATCCCAGACCTCCTTTCACTATAGATGTTATCGATTTAGCTTATTGACTCTAGCAACTTGTCAGTATAAGGAAGTATACTTGCAGGTTTTGCTTTTAACATCACAACATAACAGTTTCTATTGTTATTTTCTACAAAAGAACAATAGCTCCCCAAAATACAATAAAAAAGAGCATATAACCCCAAATCAGGAAAATAGTCAATATACATAAATACTGTGATGAGTGTAAAATTGGAAATGTCAGAAAAGCTATTTAAATAACTATGATAAAATGTAAAATGTTAGATAGTATCTTTAAAATAACTGTGACAAAAATGCCAAAGTATTTGTTGGGAAAACTAGCCAACATGTGTCAATAGTTGGAAATTTTCTGAAAATAAAAAATAAACTATTAATACAAAAAGGAGAATCAAATGGATCTACTAAATAAAATATAAGACAGAAAAAATAATTCATTACATGGGTTTTACAACAGAGACAACAAAAGTAAAGATCAATGAACATGACAACAGAGGAGGAGAAAGTATCTCAACTGAAAAAAAAGGACCAGAAAAGAAAAGGAGAGAGAGGAAAAAGGAAACAAAAGAAAAACAGAACAGCCAATGTCTGTGGCTAGATATCAAGTGGTATAACACATATCACTGAGCACAGATAAAGAAAATGAGAATGGACAGGTGAAATATTTAAAAAGGTAACGTCTGAGAACTTTCCAAAATTGTTGAATACTATCAAATCACACGTCTAAGAAACTGAGCAAATTCTAAAGGAGGATAAATAAAAAGATAACTACAGCAAGACACATCATAGTCAAACTGCTGAAAAATCAGAATAACAAATGTTTAAGCAGCCAGAGAAAGACATAACATACAGAAGAACCAAGATTTGATGGTGATTCTGACCGCTCATTAGTAACAATTGAGACTAGAAAACACTAAAATTTCATTTTCAAAGCGCTAAAGAAATTATCTAGGATTCCATAACCAATGAAAATATTATTCAGTTGAAAGAAGGAAAATGACAATTTCAGGTGGACCAAAACTGACATGACTTATTTGTAACTGAAATACATTACAATAAATGCTAAAAGAAACACTTTAAGATGAAGGAGAATGATACCAGACAAAACCTTAGACCTAGTGGAAGCAGTGAAGGGCTTTCTTATAGAAATGTGTTATGTGTATACACACACACCTATTTGTGTATACTCATATGTATTTGTATACACATGTCTACACTGTTTAAAACAATAACAATGTATTTTAAAATTTTTGGCAAAAGTACAGGTAAACTTATAGGATAGCAGAAAAGATGAGAGAGGGATAGAAGAAATAATAAAGTTAACAGTTTTTACATTATGGATGGTGAAATATTTAAAGGTAAACTATAATAACATAAAATGGCTAAGATAATCTCTAGAATAATCAGTAAAAAAATGAACACAAAGAGGTAGAGTTAAAATGGTAAAAGAAAAGAAAAAATGGAATTTTGAACATATTCAGTTCGCTGAAAAAAAGACAAAAAATAGGAGCAAGGAAACTGAGATAAAGTAGGAAAAATAGAAAATAAATAACAAATATTATTAAGCCTGATCGTGTCAGAAGTTACATTGCATGTAAATGTACTAACCTCCCCTCCCCCCAGCTAAAAGTTCGAAATTACCAGAGTGGGTGAAAAAGTAAGAGTGAACTCTGTTTGAAATACAGATAATTATGTTTAGAGAAATATTTTAAAATAGTTTGTAGTAAAGTTGCCATGCAAACACTAAGCAATGGCTATATCAAAGGGAACGTCATGGGGAAGAGTATTACTAGAGATTGAGAGAGATAATTTGTACTAATAGAAGAATCAATACTTCAGGGATTCATAGAAATTTGAAATATGCATCTACTTAACAGAATTTCAAAGTATGTGATAAAACACTTTTACAGAATAGAAAAAAGATACAGACAAATCCACAACAGGGCAGATTTCAAAGCCCTTTTCTCAGTAATTGGTAAAAACAAAGATGAAAAAAAAATGTTTAGTAAATACATTAGATTTTAACAACACTGTGAACCAACCTGAGCTAATTGATATTTATAGAAATATTATATCCACTACTTAAGTGTGTACATTATTTTAAAAGACATATGAGACATTTAATAGTTCTCAGTTCATATATATGTTCAATACATCATCAAAATATTTGTCAGACAACAATGGAAATATATTCAAAGTTTATTAGAAAATGATATATTGAAAACCCAAATATTTTAAAATTAATTCACAGAAGGTATTACACAGAAATTTTAAAAAACAAGATTTCAAATGACAATAGGAATTTGTTGGGTGCATCTAAACCAGAATTGAAAAGAAATATATACTGTCAAGTGCTTATATTAGAAGAAAGTGAAATTAATGGTCTAAGCACCCAACATAATATTATGAAAAAGAGAAATTAAACTAGAAATAGTTGTGAACAAAGGAAATAATATAAACTACTGAAATAGCAATAAACAAAGAATAACTTAGAGAAATTAACTCAAAAATTGTAATGAAAACAAGAATAAGTTACTTGTGATGAAAAAGTTGTGATGTGGAAATAAAGATAAATGAGAACAAGCAAAGGCTATTTATTCAGAGCTTGCTGTAACAAGGGAATCAGCCACCACCATTTGTATTTTGGCAGCGGCTCAACCACAGGCTGGGAGGTGGTGGAAAAGGAAGGCTTAGGTATGCCCTGACTGTTGTCATGGGGAAGCTATAGGTAGACTAATGAGAAGTGGGTGTCCTCTGTGATTGATTAAGAGTGTGTATTTGGTTTTCTCTCTTGGTCCTAAATTGGAAGTGTGGACAAAAAGCAGGGATGCTGTTGTTGATTAATCAAGTCCTGGCCATGTGGAGCTGCTTGATATTATAGAGATTACTGGAGCAATATTGTTTGACTTCCAGAAGTAGTATTGTTACTAGAGATAGCAGTCTGACTTTCTCCAAGTCTGACTTACAGGGGACTGACTTTCTGGGCTAGTTATTGTAGATATGGTGTTAGTTTCCTGGGCAGGTTGTTGCAGCTTGTGGATCAGAGTTCCATTTTTATATTTGGTCAGGTTATGGTCCACATGTATATTTAATCTCTCAGGAATAAGAAGAAGCCCATGATGAAAATTGAGTACAGTTAAATGTTGGCATTTGAGAAAATATCTGTGTGATTGAAAATATATATATGTATCATAAAAAATCAATAGATGGGGATTTATGATGAGGGAGGAGATCTTATGATAATAATTTCCTTATCCTTTCTTTGCAGGAATGTAATCGATATTCTATAAAGCAGAAAACAGTCAGTATAAAAACATATTGATCCTCTCATCTTAATGCTTTTATTACAATCTATTTTTATAACCTTAGAGAAATATATTGTGGTTAAAAAATATTTAACTGGAATCCTTAAAATCTTAACTTCAGTCTAGTTTATTTTTCTTCTTTCAATTTCAAGTGACCAAGTATAAAGATTTTATTAACCCAGCATAGGATGATTCCATTTTTATAAAATCATTTCTATATATCTAGCTATTACTTACTGGTTTCCCAGGGGGTACAGTGGTAAAGAATCTGCTTACCAATGCAGGAGATGCAGGAGACACAGGGTCTATCTCTGGGTTGGGAAGACCTCTTGCAGAAGGAAATGGCAACCCACTCCAGGACTCTTGCCTGGAAAATTCCGTGGACAGAGGAGCCTGGCGGGCTACAGTCCATGGGGTCGCGAAGAGCCAGACACAGCTGAGTGACTGAGCACAGCACAGCTAGTTACTTGTCCTTTTTGTGTGTGGAGGGGTTTGAGAAATATCTGAGTGCTGGAGCTTTATCTCCTGCTGTTCATGCACCCAAATCACCATCCGAGCATTCTGAGACTAACAGGCTGGAAGGATTCATGAGAAGCACATGGAGAAGAATGGGTTTTTCCTATTGACTCTAGCTTGTTTGGAATTTTTTTACTCTCCCAATTAGATCCTGGACTGTTTTCAGCATCATCTGAAAACATAGTTCCCTGCTGCTAGAAATGAAAGGCTCTTTAGATACTGACATGAAGGCCTTCTGGCTTTCCCCACATGTCTTGAGTTAATAATTGACTACCATGGGACTGCCAGTTTCTTCCTTAAAGGTGCTGATGGCAATTAACAACAGTAAGTTCTTTCATATTTCTTATATATTTACCAACGTATTCATGTCTTTTATGTTCAGTTTGTTGCCTACGTCAGTCAGTATTTTCCAACACTGTCCATCCCAATTCACTTTGGGCTGTTGGAGAGTCGGGCATTCTGATCGTTCTCAGTCACCCCTAGTCCTTGAGACCATACTGTCATCTGTCATGTTAGTGAACCAATTCTAAAATTCCATCCTGAATAGTCTGTTTCCTAGGACCACTTCTAGGACCTAGGACCATCAATTTGATTGAGTTTCCCTGGAAACTGTCTTTTGAGATGGATCTTTGTGTGTTAAGTAGTTTGTTTGGAAGGTGAGGTCAGAAAACAGTGGTATGGGAACTGAACAAGCCAATAAATGGTGTCATCAAGTAAGTTATCACTGTGGGCAATTACAGCTCACGCCTGTTGGGGAAATCTGAGAAGCAGCATTTAGAGAGCTGAAAGATCTAGGAAATTTTCTGGCCCTTGTAATGTCAGTGTTTGTGGGATACTCCTAGAGTACATCATTCCTAAACATGACTGGACTGCCTTTTGATCCTTAGGTGGCATTGGAGGGGCTGGTGGTTGAAATTTAGGTAGCAATGTGAGAAGTTCTAAACTGATATAAGCAAGACAATGATAGCATGTGCTATGGTAAGCAAAATAAGAGTTAATTAAAATATTTAATGGTCCTTGTACAATCAAGAAGAATAAAATTTTTGATTAACATACAGTTTTTGATAAATTAAGTATTCATGTTTTAATTTCTGGAATAACCTATTAAAAACAATAATTTTGGGATAAATAAAAATAATTTGCTTTTTCGATCCCTTGGTTAGAAAGATCCCCTGGAGAAGGGAAAGGCTACCAATTCCAGTATTCTGGCCTGGAGAATCCATGAACTATATAGACCATGGGGTCGCAGAGTTGGATACAACCGACCGGCTTTCACTTTCACTAGCAGTAAATAACTCCTTAATAGGTGAAGCTTGTAACTTGGTCTCTTTCCCCTTGGAACACATTTTCCAAATGACCTTAGACTCTAGAATTCTTGGTGTTTATTTTCTAGAAAGTTTAGAAATACTGCAATTTCACTTGGATAGAATTAACCTGAAACACTTGGCCATATTACGATATTAGAATAATTTTTTCAGACACAGAAATTAAAAAAACTGAGCATATTTTTGAAAAATGATTAGAAAATGTATTCCAACAGATTACGTATTTTTATACTCAGGTTCTTATCTCAAAGAAACCAAAGAAAATAGAATTGCTGTCAGATTTTTAGACACTAATGTTCAACATTAATAAATGTTGAATCATATTTAATGATACTCAAGGAAAACTGTGAGCTAAGGATTTTATAATTAACTACCCTTTCTTTCAAATCACTTGCATTAGGAACTCCAACAAAGCAAGGTGTTTTGTTTTTGTTTTATTACCCCTGGAGAATGATTACCATCTATTCATTGGCTTGGTTAGTATGGAAATCTTCATTTCAGTGTGTGAGAGCAGCTGCTTGCCTTTCACTCTGTGTCCCTGTAGAAGAAGTAGGCTGATGAGTAGTATGTGCATGGAAACACTTCACTATATAATACTGGAGATGAGTGGTCATTCCTTGATTCAAAGTGGAGAGTGCTTGACTTTTTGTTGCTCCTTTTGGAAACCATTAAATCAAAAAGGCTCCAAAATCACTGCAGATGGTGATTGCAGTCATGAAGTTAAAAGATGCTTACTCCTTGGATGGAAAGTTATGACCAACCTAGACAGCATATTAAAAAGCAGACATTATTTTGTCAACAAAGGTCCATCTAGTCAAGGCTAAGGTTTTTTCCAGTAGTCATGTATGGGTGTGAGAGTTGGACTGTGAAGAAAGCTGAGCACTAAAAAATTGATGCTTTTGAACTGTGGTGTTGGAGAAGACTCTTGAGAGTCCCTTGGACTGCAAGGAGATTCAACCAGTCCATCCTAAAGGAGATCAGCCCTGGGTATTCACCAGAGGGACTGATGCTGAAGCTGAAACTCCAATACTTTGGCCACCTGATGAGAAGAGCTGACTCATTTGAAAAGACCCTGATGCTGGGAAAGATTGAGGGCAGGAGGAGAAGGGGATGACAGAGGATGAGGTGGTGGATGGCATCACCGACTCAATGGACATGAGTTTGGGTGGACTGCGGGAATTGGTGATGGACAGGGAGGCCTGGCATGCTGCGGTTCACGGGGCTGCAAAGAGTCGGACACGACTGAGCGACTGAACTGAACTGAATTGAACTGATTGTATCTGAAGATATTTAGAAAGCATTTTAACTATTAATATTAAGTAACTTTGGTTTATTTTACAATATATGTCTTAGAGCAGCAATAAGCAGGTTAAAGACTGCCCCCTCCCAATTAATTTTCATATTATTCCTGTTAAGTACACCTCTGTGGTGTAAGAGAACTCGTTACACACATGAGCAATTGAGGCAGTGGGAAGTTTGATGTTAATGCCAAATAGCATGTCAGCAAAAAAGCGAGAAGCAGAAGCAAAGCTTTATAATTCCCAACAGTGCTCTTGCTACTAAAACATAGGATTTCCTCCATAAGAACTGCAAAGCTGTTTTGTACGTTTAAATGTTATGTCATTTTATTTTTCCTATGAAAAGAGAGTAAAGCATTCATCTGCTAATCAAAGTATTTACAATCATAGACACTCTTGCATACAATGGTGGAATTTGATGTTAGAGGATAGAGTTGGAACTAAGATCACAAGCTCCCAGCAGTCACAGTTTCCAACTTCTGAACAGTTTATTCATTTTGTGACCAGGAAACATTGGAGGAACAATGATAGAGAGTTTGATAGATAATGTGTGACAGGTGACATTCATGCAATTGTGGTCGTATCCTCATGTATTAATGTTGCAGAAATGTAGTTTGGCACTCAGAAAATCCTATCTAATTTAAAATCCTATCTAATTTTGGACTAATCATTTATAAGTGCTGTTTTTAAAACTTCTTTCTTATTATGGACATATAAATTCAGGTGATACTGCAGGGAACGTCCCAAAATAATGTATTCCACCTTATTTAAGGAACATGCCTTCAATCCCAAGTGACCTTTTTTTTTTAGATTTACTTTATAGATCAAAGGTCAAGATTTAGCTGTATGTTATTTCATTCCAGTCAATTTTGTTCCCTACCTGTTTTTTATCCTTGCATAAAAGTGACTGCTTGTTCATGATCGCAGAAGGGAAAGCACTATCGTGACATATAACTAATTTTGCATTTTGTGTGACAGTAGTACTGAGAATCAATTTCAAATGATTCCTCCAAAGTGATACACATGGTTCATGACAAGGTTGTAAAAAGAAACCAGTTACATATATCTCCATGTCAGCATTTGACTAGAACTGCTATACAGAAGCTTTGCAGAGAAAGAGGAAAGCTTTAATGGGTCATTTGCCCAAATTAGATGGTTACAAGAAACAGGTTATATGGCTTCTTGTGTTTGGCTCATAGTTAGCATTAGTTTGGCTCAGACAGTACTGTCTGAATTTGCCTGCAATGCAGGAGATCTGGGCTCAATCCCTGGGTCAGGAAGATCCCCCTGGAGGAGGGAATGTCTACCCACCCCAGTATTCTTGCTGGAGAATTCCATGGACAGAGGAGCCTAGTGGGCTACAGTCCATAGGGTGGCAAAGCGTAGGACACAACTGAGCAACTAACACACACTAGCATTTGTTACAGATTTGTTCATTTAGAGTGTCTTTTCAATTATAATTTTTTTTTGTTGTAACATGTAGAGTTTAAATCAGGCATATACAAGCAAAACAAAACACCTTTTAAATTTACCCACGATTGTGTTCAAATGCTTAATATTCAGTAGCAAATGTACAAGCTACAGAAATAATATCTTTATCATCAACCTTTGAACATCTTCATTTTTATTTCTATAGTTAATCTCCTTAAATGCAATTAATTAAATTCTACTCATGAAGATCACTATTAATTTCTCTGACTATGTCTAGTATGGTAGCCACAAGCTCCAAGTGGCTGTTGAGCAATTAAAGTATAGCTGGTGTAATCAAAGAACTGAATTTTAAATTTATAAAAACCTCAATTTAAAATCAAGTTAATAAAAAATCAAAGCAGCATATAATACTTTTCTATTAAGCACATAGTACGAAATGTTGAAAAATTTTGAGGCAAAGATCTGAGAACAAAAAACAGTGAAATGGTAAATCATAAAGTTACTATAGAAATTGTTATTCCATATACTTAATTAATCAGAGACATATTCTTTTCTTATGAAAAATGAGAGTAATGAAGTCTCCCAGAAGAAACTACCAAGAAGAACATCTGATGAGTTTACCAGATTACAGGAATTATTACACAAAATCCCCTAAATTGCCAACTTGTTGATGGGAAACTCCTGGGTAGGTAATAGTTAACAGTTTTTCAAGAAGTTCATGACTCTTAGATGTACTAGTTTGTTTAAGTCTAAATAATATTGCATAATAATATATTTTTAGGTAAAAATTTAAAATTTTTTTCTTGTACTTTAGGTAAAATATAATTTTAAAAATATGAAAGATTATACTATTTTTCTATTTTATTCAGCACTACTCTCATCCTGTAAGATTTTTGTACCTGTATAATTGCCATATGTTTCAGTTATCTGTTGCCATGATAATGCCATGGTAATGAACAAAATGATTAAAAACATGATATCATAAGGTAGCAACTTTTTCTATTACGAGGTTGCTATTTTTCCAGAGTTGTCTGCTGGTCAGAGCCAGACCTGGTTGATCTTGGCGAGGGTTATTTTAATGCATTTGTAGGAAACTGAGGAGTTGTCTATGGCTGTCTTGTCTAAGGTTGCCTCAGCTGGGTGAATTATCTCTTCTCTAGCTGTGACAGGGGTCCAAGAGAAAGTGTGAAAATGAAAGGCTCTATGCTCAGAAATAGAGAACCGCCACTTACATCACTGTCTTTTGTCTGAAGTCCATCACAAGGCCAAGTATTTAAAAGTGGTGAAATATTCTGTCTGTCTAGAAGGGAGAGTCTAGGAAGTCATATTCCAAGCATTATGGATGCAAGAAGGATAATTAGTTGTGAATACTTACATAAGCAATCCACAAGTCCAAGTGATTCGGCCTGCCTTGTTGTTAGAGAATATTTTCCTGCCCTTCTGTCTGACTTGGCCATGTGATGTGCTTTGGTTGATGTACTGTGATTAGAAATGTTCAAAGTCTCTACCTCTATACTAGCCATTGCATCCTTTACTCACTCTCTTGATCTTCTCTCTCTACCACAAGAACAGCTTGTCTATGGTGGGGTCTGCTTAGCAGCTGAAATGATGCTGTTAAAAACAACATGGAGTAGTCCTGAGTCAAACCGTAGCCACGAATCTTCCATTTGAGTTGGAAGTAAGCCTTCCTTATTATAAGTCACTTAGATTGTTTTTATCATAGCACAACCTGCCATGAACTATTGTAAAAGTGTTATTAGAAGCTTTATGTTACTAAGCACTTTCTCAACCAGCAGATTTCAAATATATCACTGTTTTTAAGTACGTGTCAGTACACCCTTTTTCTGTATTGTACATCCTCATACAGTAAATATTAGAATCTGTGTTGCAAGGTAGTTGTTTCTATGAGTTGCAAAAAAAGAATATGTGAATCCTACACCTGGTTTTTTTCCTGATACAGAAATGATCTGTCTGTGAGCTTCTTGTTTTTTTCTAATTGTACCTTCAGGAGTTTTGAAGCCTATTAAACAAGTAGCCTGTTGACCTGAGAATCAGAGTGATAAATTCTGCCTTCAAGAATAAAAGATGAAAGTGAGAGGAGGGCATATGAAAACCAAGAAATATTTATAACAGAGAGTTGTGAATGTAGAATTAAACCACTATGAACACAGTGACAAATGTCTTAAAGACAAACTCTGAAAATTCTGCTTATTTTTTTGTTGTTGTTGTATCATATATACAAAGTCCTTTCTTTGTTTTCCGGAGAAGCAGATAGTTGAGAGTTGATGCAAAGATTTTCCATCTCCTGTCTTGGATTCACAGAGAGTATACTGTCAAGAAATGGTTATTAATGATAGCTTTTAGAAATTAAAAAAAAAAAAAAAAAAGAAAGCAGACAATTGCTGGAGCAGTTTGAAAAATAGTAAGTGGTTCATTGGAATCCAGCCCAGCTTGAATATTGAATCTGGAGGCTTAAATATCAGGAAAACATTTTTTTCTTACGTTTCTACCACTTTTATTCATTTTTTCCTCAAATACTTTAAAATACAGCTTTATGAGGTTAGAAAGGAGTAAGATAGAGACAGAAATGTTATAACAAGTTGAGTGAATATGTGGCAAGTTGATAATGGCTCAAACACACAGGGAGAACTCTCCTTTTCCACCATCCGTTCCCTGATATGTCCTGATTTGAAGTAGAGAAAAATCTGTAATACAACCTAGCCGGAAATCCATTACAGTTTCAATTTAAAGTGAAATGAGAAGCTGAAGGGGAGCATGTTGAGATATGTTTATTTTATGGTCCTTGAAAAGATTGATTTCAAAATCTCTAGCAGAATCCAGAGGGCTCTAATTCTGGACAAAAATAGATGAGGCAACACATCTCTGGCTCAGAATTGCCACAAATTCATGTATTTATGGGCTTCAGGACATTTGCAAAACCCTAGTTGTATGAAGTTCTTATTAATCAAGAAGAATTTACTGCATGTCTGTTATGCATAAATGCTTTCACCTCATTTTTTTAGACATTTACTATAGTCAAATTGCTTTTTAGTATCTACCCTACACAGAGCAACAAAAGCCGGTGGATGGTTATTTACTTAGGACTTGTTCAGACTCTTCATTTTCTTCTGTTTGAACAACTTCCCACTATGAAAAAGCAATGAGGAGATAACACTAAGATTTTTACAAATGCTAGTATTTTACCTCGTAATAAAAAAAGGTAAAATCTGTTATGAGAGAATCAGCTTTGTTACAGTGACACACATCCCCAAAAGTGTCTGTGGCTTAAAATATTAAAAAAAAAAAAAAAAGTCTTGTTCCACTAGGGTCATAAAGAGTCAGACACAACTGAACGACTAAGTATGGCCCAGCGCTGTCTTATCATGTGAAAGTTTGTACAGGGCTCTACTCCATACAGAACATTAGGGACTCAGGTCAACAGAAGCTGTGTCATCTTTTAGCTCCACCACCAGGAATAAGGCACCTCTGTTGCTCTGGCATGAAATGACACAGTAGAGAGATATGCTCTGGAATTAAATCCTTAGGCCTAAAAGTAACACATGTCACAAATGCTTGCTACCTATTGGGCAAAACGGATCATGTGTTCCCAGAAGTAGACTTGTCTGCTCACCTAGCAGACAAAACAAAATCTTTAAAAAGTCAATATTGGTGAGAAATAGCAGTATCTCAGCATTTAGTTCACTTAAATTAAAGTGATTGTTGACGATATTTGAGGATAACATTGTGTCATATATTGTGATGAATGCAGAAATGAGCAAAATGCAGCTACTTTGCCATAATAGAGAAGGGGTCATACGGAATCTGCAAGCCATATCTCTGCCAACAATATTAGTATTAGTAGCTAACACTCTACACTTATTATACGCAGGATATTCTATAAGATGCACAATTAAATGAATACTCTCAAAAACTAAAGTCAGGTCTATTGTTTCCCACCCCCCACCCCCCCACACTTTTTGCAAATAGAAAAGTGACACAGAAAGTTGAATTGGCAAAATTTGATTTACAGACATAAACTGCTTTGAGACCAACGGTATAATGATAGGAAAATAATAAAACTTATGTTTTGTTCACAGAACTCAGTAAACCTCTTCCCATTACTTAATTTTCTATATCCAGACTTTTCAATTAAGATAGAACATGTGGGTGAACCGTTGTTAATTATAACTGGCTGTCCTTAATTTATTCATGTTACTCTGGGAGTCATTCCAAAACAGAATGAAATCTGGATATGATCATTTAAAAAACCTTTCTCAAAAAAAAATAAAAATAAAAAAAATAAAAAACCTTTCTCTCGTATCTTTAATAGTAAATTTCACTTAAAACTTCATTTTTTTCTTTTTTTTAAAGCATTCTTACCATCTTGGGAATATCCATGTAATGAAATTTATTATATGCTGAAATACCCATAAAATTTTATTATTTAATAATTTCAAGTCAAATTTTATAATTAAAATTGTTTATCCTACAATTTCAACATATATTAATGAACATAGATTTATTTGATATTGACCCTGTTCAATTAAGTGGAGATACATTTCAAATAAAATTGATTTTCATGAAAGCAAAAATTGATCAAATCTAAGGAAAACATAGCTTTCAAAACTAATTCATAAGAAGCTTGAGAATATTTATAACAAATTGAGGAATTTGAATGCATTAAAAAATATACAACAAATAGTTTTTAGATGATTTGAAAGTTTTGTTTACCAAACTATCAAATGGATAATTCCTATAAACATTTAATTTCTATTATTTACAAACTTTGCCAGAGAAAATAAAAAGAGAACATTATCATTTTGTTTAATAAGACTTACATAACTGTTGTCAAAATTAGATGAGGATGGGATAATCAATCTCATTAATACTGACACACAAAAATATAGCCATTTGCATTTATTCAAGAAGAGAATCCTGCTTTAGTGTTGGGGAAACTAACACTATTTCCCCATGGTAACAAATTGGATAAATACCGCAATATTATCTTAATAGATGTGTTAGAAACATTTGAAAAGTTTCAATACCACTTTACTTTTAAAATACTCTCCAATTAGAAATAGAATTGATCTTTACCACATTGAATGATATCTACTGCTAGTATGAAATTAATATTAAACATTAGAAGCATGTTTAATACAGTAAATGAGAAAAAATGGCCATTGTCATGGCTTTTGTTCAATATTTCATTTTGTTGAATAAAAAAGAATTTTAAAATATAGGGAAATAATTAAATATTTGAAAAGAAACCAAATAAATATTAGTTACGAATTAAGTAATTGCATACATAGGATACCACAAGAATTTAGCAAAATAATTATTATAATTCATCAGACAATTCACCAAATGGCTCAATTTAAAATCAGTATAAAAACCAATTACATTTCTCTGTGCCAACAACCTAAAGATCTTGATATTTAACACCAACCTAGACTTATAGAAATTAGACCAAAATAAATAGGACAAAATCATATTATCTAGACAGAAAGATATACTTTCATAAATATATGTGTTCTGAAATTGATTAAAATATTGAATGATCTTCACTTAAATTCCAATGAGGATCTTTGTGGAGTTTGCCAAGTTAATCATGGGTGAATGTGTAGACTAAGAGACGTCTACAGGTGGCTACAGATGCAGATGGCTATGGACTTTGTGCATGTACTTTTAAAAATTTAGTGTGACAATCTTTGGTGGAGTTAAAATGCTTCACATCTACAAAATCCTAGAGAAATGAGTGACTTCATCAAGAATGTTCATTGCAACTTTGTTCCTAATTTTTAAAAAAAAGCTAGAAATAATCCTAATGATTATCACCAGAAAAATAAGTTAATATCCTGTATTATAATCATCTAAAATAATAATATACAATGACAAAAATTAAGGTATCAGCCCTTCAGTAGTCAGCACAGGTACATCACAAAAACACGGGATGATAGAGTACATATAGTATGGTGTCATTTATATAAAGCCTGTAAACCTACAAAACCTAACTCTATGTATTTCATAGATGTATATGTGTAGTTAAACTATAGTAAAAAACATGAGGATCAGTACCAATAAATTTAAATGATACTAACACTTTTATGAGAAATGTTATGAAGGAGGGGCAGAAGGTGGCTTCCAGGTTCTGTCTAGTACTCAATTGCTTAATCTGTGGAGTAATTCCATAGGTTTTTACTTCATTGTTCTCTTTACTTTAAATATTCATTACATGTATTTTTCATGTTTGAAATATCAGATATTAAAAGCAATTTCCAAAAAATAAAAAGAGGAAAAAAAGTAGTTATTTTAGCACTCTTTTGTCATGTGGGTACGATGAAAGGATGATGAGATGGCTGGATGGCATCACCGACTCGATGGACATGCATTTGAGTCAACTCCGGGAGTTGGTGATGGACAGGGAGGCCTGGCGTGCTGCGATTCATGGGGTCACAAAGAGTCGGACACGACTGAGTGACTGAACTGGACTGAACTGAAGATGAAAGAGCTAATACATTTTAATCAGAAGCACCAGGTAAGTTCAGGAAACAGAGATTGCACATAATAAGAATTGTGAGACAATTTAAGGCCATCCCCACTCCTATGACCAGAATGATCCTTCACAAAATGAGGACCTTACATTGAGTCTTTACAGAGCCTCTCATAGAGTTAAACACTCTTAGTTCTTTTTTTTTTTTTTCCTCTTAGTTCTTTATTTTGAACAACAACAAAAACTTTTGAGAAAAGATATAATAGCTTAAAACTACCTCAGTCTAGTATGGTTTTAAGTAGTTCTAAAGTTCACACCAGAGGGTATCAGCAGGTCAAGAACTGAGGGACAGTCACAACCCTGTGGGAGCATCTATGGGAACAGCCCCTCTGGAAATTATTTGAATGGGTCCTAAGAGTATTAAATTCTGGGAGTCATGGACTCTTATTTAAAAGCTGAAGGATTTTGAAACTTTGGTTACAATTTTAGCCTCAATTTTGATGAAAATGTAATAATGCAAATTTCAGTAGACACTGCAAATTATGCTTTTCAGTATTGCTCAACATAGGTTCAGAGATTTAAGTGGCATAATAAATTTAAATTTAAGTAAATTTAGATTCACTGATGATTCTTTGTTGATCATCTCTGCTGCTTGTAGCTTTATTGCTGTTTTCACCAAAGAATGAAGAGAAACATCCCAGCCTTTGGTAAAGCTATTTGGGTTTATGCTTGTAGTGCGTTGAAAGAATAAAACATCGCCTAAAAGAAATTTTTTTCTCTTTACTATGACTGGATAGCAGTACATGGAGCTTATAAGTAAGCCATAAAACTTTGAAATATACATCTTTTAAAAAATATAAAAATTAAACTTATGTCTGCTAATTTTCTCCCAGATTATAGCCTTAAACCATGCTTGTTTAAGTGCTGGGTGACATATGGCTTCATTAGTGCTATAGCTCTGGTTAGGCCAGCCCTCAAGGATCCTAAAGAATAAATATTTCTCACTCTAAACCCTCAACGAGTACAAAGGTTTTGAACCATCGGAAAATATGGGTTTGCATCTTCTGTTACTTGAATGTTTCTTTTTATCTTTTCCCAGATATTCGTACTTGCCAAGCCTATTCAGAAAAGTACTTAAGCATTCCTGGACTCATGGTGAACACCAAGCCTCATTCCTTGTAATCATATAAAAGAAATGGTTTCATTTGCTGAACAGCAAGATGTAGGATTGTATCAGTCATTGTGCTTCTCCAAGAAAGGTAAGTTGCTGCTGAATTAACCTTTCCTTACGACAAAACTAAATTGCATTCTCTCATGGCTAATCACAAAAAAAGGTAAATTTTATGGTTCAGAGTAAATACCACCTGCTGGTAATAGTTATGTCCTTATTCTCAGTTTTTAACTAATTATATTGTCAAGAGGTTTTAGAAAATAATACTCATAAGTTAGATAAATAAGAGTTTACATTTCAACGTTAAAATCCAAAGCTTTAAGCACATCACTCTATGTATTGTCTGATAAAATGTATGACAGCAATAAATAGGTAGAATTTGCCAAGATATACATTTACATTGCAATATGGTTTCCTCAGATGTTAAATTGTAGATGTGCTTAAAGAGTAACAAAGACAAAAATTTCATCAAATATTACAATATACAGTATTTATAAGAAAAATTATTGAATAATCTTTTGCTGTTAATAGAAACAATTCGTAATCTGCTCAATAGTGTACTGCTTATTCATGCAACATAGATTGCTTAATTAGAGACTTTCATATAGAAATAATGTTTGGCAAAAGTTCATGACCATTTTCTTGAGATTTATAGAGGAAAAGCATATTTCATGATATAAAAATTTATTACTAAGGTAATATTTACTTTATTTCACTCTTTCAAACTTCTCATAAAATACCAGTAATTAATTTTGGAGGTTAACTATTTTATGGTTGCATTAATAAGACACTTGTCTTTGTTATTATAATATACCCATGCTAAAATGGTTAAGATGTATTTGGCCAACATAATAGCATAGAGGGTTTTTTTCAGAAAGGAAAAAAATTAAAATGGTTCTCAAGACTTGACTATACAAAAGTACTCATGTTGTAAACTTCAAAACATTTAGGAGCACTAAAAACTTTGAGAAACCTATTTTGAAAGCTAGTGTTTGCTTTAGGAAAACAGAGATAAACCCAGAGGGTTGCCCTTTTATGCCAGGAGATAAGAATATCTCTAACTCTGGGCTCTTGTGACCTGCTGTACATTGGCTGAGTTCTATATGCACCACGTTCTGCTCTCCCTACAGAGGAAGAAGGATTTTACATTTTCTATGGCCGTGAAGAGTCCACAACATAGAGTAGGATATGTATAGTTCTTCTTTCTTTTTAAATTAAACTAGTTTTTGTACTTCACCTTTATCACTGTAACCAAGCAATGGAGTCCCCATCAACTCTGTCCCAGTAACAACTATTAAAACAAGATAAGATAGTGAGTGCGTTCTCAGTCATGTCCAACTCTTTGTGATGCCATGTCCATGGAATTTTCCAGGCAAGTAAGCACTAGATAAATATGTATTGAATTAAATAAGAAATTTATTGTCAGTGTCCTCATAACTAAATTCTCTCTTTGGTGCACACTGAGTTTCAATGAAATTTTAAAAAATTTCCTTGTGATTTTTGAAGATCCCTTCCATGAAGTTGTTCTTATTGAATATATATTCTACTTGTGAATCGTGAGAAACACAGTCAGTTTGAAAAAATATAGGACAAGGAGCATAAAAACAACAAAAACAAAGAAAAAGAGGATGAAGGGGATGTTTAGTACTTTTGTTGCTGGATTTTTCCCCAGAACTTTTTGGATAATTCTCTTCATCTCAGAGTTATTAGAGCATGACAGGAAGGCTTTTGTTATTGTTATTTTCATTGTTCTTAATTTTTATTCTGTGTTATCAAAGCTTGACTTTATTGATGAAAAGCTTATTTTTAGGTATTTTTCTTAGAACAAGCAATTCCATTTAAGAAATAATTATGAGAACGATAATTTTATATGTAATATTTTTACTAAACCATGTGGTATTTGACATCGAATGAGGTGATAAAAAGCATGGATTTGAAGTTATTCTTTGTGATGCAATGGTCGATGGGGTTGTTTCCTAGAGAATGTTAGTTTCCAGTCCCAGAGTTGAAAATCTGGCAATTAACTCATTCTTTCTAGATCAGATCCGTACTTATAAGTGGAAACGTGGTCTCACATTGTTACAAATGTTACAATGTGTTTTAAGAACTTAGCACAGTACCTGACATAAAATAAGCACAAAATAAATATTTGCTATCACCTGTAAAATTTAGTAAGAAGACAAAATGTCCATTATTAAAAAGCATGGTTCAGTTCAGTTCAGTCGCTCAGTTGTTTCCGACTCTTTGCGACCTAATGGGCTACAGTACGCCAGGCTTCCCTGTCCATCATCAACTCCTGGAACTTACCCAAACTCATGTCCATTGAGTCAGTGATGCCATCCAATCATCTCATCCTCTGTGGTCCCCTTCTCCTCCCACCTTCAATCTTTCCCAGCAGCAGGGTCTTTTCCAATGAGTCAGTTCTTCACATCAGGTGGCCAAAGTATTGGAGTTGCAGCTTCAGCATCAGTCCTTCCAATGAATATTCAGGACTGATTTCCTCTAGGATGGACTGGTTGGATCCCCTTGCTGTCCAAGGGACTCTCAAAAGTCTTCTCCAACACCAGAGTTCTAATGGATCAATTCTTCAGCGTTCAGCCCTCTTTATAGTCCAACTCTCACATCCCCCATGACCACTGGAAAAACCAAGCTTTGACTACACAGACCTTGGCAAAGTAATGTCTCTGCTTTTTAATTTTCTGGCTAGGTTGGTCATAACTTATTTTCCAAGGAACAAATGTCTTTTAATTTCATGGCTGCAATCATCATCTGCAGTAATTTTGGAGCCCAAGAAAATAGTCTGTCACTGTTTCCATTGTTTCTCCATCTATTTGCCATGAAGTGATGGGACCAGATGCCATGATCTTAGTATTCTGAATGTTGAGTTTTAAGCCAACTTTTTCACTCTCTTCTTTCACTTTCATCAAGAGGTTCTTTAGTTCCTCTTTGCTTTCTGCCATAAGGGTGGTATCATCTGCATATCTGAGGTTATTGATATTCCTCCTGACAATCTTAATTCCAGCTTGTGCTTCATCCAGCCCAGCGTTCCTCATGATATACTCTGCATATAAGTTAAATAAGCAGGGTAACAATATACAGCCTTGATGTACTCCTTTCCTGATTTGGAATCAGTCTGTTGTTCCATGTCCAGATCTAATTGTTGCTTGCTGACCACCATGCAGATTTCTCAGGAGGCAGATAAGGTGATCTGGTATTCCCATCTCTTTCAGAATTTCCCACAGTTTGTTGTGATCCACACAGTCAAAGGCTTTGGCATAGTCAATAAAGCAGAAAAGGGTGGTTTTCTGGAATTCTGTCACTTTTTCAATGATCGAAATGATGTTAGCAATTTGATCTCTGGTTCCTCTGCCCTGTCTAAATCCAGCTTGAATATCTGGAATTTCACGGTTCACATACTGTTGAAGCCTGGCTTGGAGAACTTTGAGCATTACTTTGCTAGCATGTGAGATGAGTGCAATTGTGCCATAGTTTGAACATAGTAATGCTTCCAAAGGCCCGTTTGACTCTGCATTCCAGGATGTATGGCTGTAGGTGAGTGATCACACCATCGTGATTATCTAGGTCATAAAGATCTTCTTTGTATAGTACTTCTGTGTATTCTTGCTGCTGCTGCTGCTGCTAAGTCGCTTCAGTCGTGTCCGACTCTGTGCGACCCCATAGATGGCAGCCCAACAAGCTCCTTGTCCCTCGGATTCTCCAGGCAAGAACACTGGAGTGGGTTGCCATTTCCTTCTCCAATGCATGAAAGTAAAAAGTGAAAGTGAAGTTGCTTAGTCGTGTCTGACTCTTCGCATCCCCATGGACTGCAGCCTACCAGGCTCCTCTGTCCATGGGATTTTCCAGGCACGTGTACTGGAGTGGGTTGCCATTGCCTTGTCCGGTATTCTTGCTACCTCTTCTTAATATCTTCTGCTTCTGTTAGGTTCATACCATTTCTGTCCTTTATTGTGCCCATCTTTGCATGAAATGTTCCCTTGGTATTTCTAATTTGCTTGAAGAGATCTCTAGTCTTTTCCATTCCATTGTTTTCCTCTATTTCTTTGCATTGATCGCTGAGGAAGGCTTTCTTATCTCTCCTTGCTATTCTTTGGAACTCTGCATTCAAATGGGAATATTTTTCCTTTTCTCCTTTGCCTTCAGCTTCTCTCATTTTCACAGCTATTTGTAAGGCCTCCTCAGACAACCATTTTGTATTTCTATGTTGGGGGGGATGGTCTTGATCACTGCCTCCTGTACAGTGTCACGAACTTCATCCATAGTTCTTCAGGCACTCTGTCTATCAGATCTAGTCCCTTGAATCTATTTGTCACTTCCCCTGTATAATCATAAGGGATTTGATTTAGGTCATACCTGAATGGTCTAGTGGTTTTCCCTACTTTCTTCAATTTAAGTCTGAATTTGGCAATAAGAAATTCATGATCTGAGCCACAGTCAGCTCCTGGTCTTGTTTTTGCTGACTGTATAGAGCTTCTCCATCTTTGGCTGCAAGGAATAGAATCAATCTGATTTCGGTACTGACCATCTGGTGATGTCCATGTCTAGAGTCTTCTCATGTGTTGTTGGAAGAAGGTGTTTGGTATGACCAGTGCATTCTCCTGGCAAAACTCTGTCAGCCTTTGCCCTGCTTCATTCTGTACTCCAAGGCCAAATTTGCCTGTTACTCCAGGCGTTTCTTTACTTCCTACTTTTGCATTCCAGTCCCCTATAATGAAAAGGGCATCTGTTTTTGGGTGTTAGTTTTAGAACGTCTTGCAGGTCTTCATAGAACTGTTCAACTTCAGCTTCTTCAGCATTACTGGTCAGGGCATAGACTTGGATTACTGTGATATTGAATGGCTTGCTTTGGAAATGAATAGAGATCATTCTGTCGTTTTTGACATTGCATCCAGGTACTGCTTTTTGGACTCTTTGGTTGACTATGAGGGCTACTCCATTTCTTCTAAGGGATTCTTGCCCACAGTAGTAGATACAAGGTCATCTGAGCTAAATTCACCCATTCCAGTCCATTTTAGTTCGCTGATTCCTAAAATGTTGATGTTCACTCTTGCCATCTCCTGTTTGACCACTTCCAGTTTGCCTTGATTCATGGACCTAACATTCCAGCTTCCTATGCAGTATTGCTCTTTACAGCATCGGAGTTTACTTCCATCACCAGTCACATCCATAACTGGGTGTTGTTTTTGCTTTGGCTCCATCTCTTCATTCTTTCTGGAGTTATTTCTCCACTTTTCTCTAGTAGCATATTGGGCACCTACTGACCTGGGAAGTTCATCTTTCAGTGTCCTATCTTCCTGCCTTTTCATACTGCTCTTGGGGTTCTCAAGGCAAGAATATAGAAGTTGTTTGCCATTTGCTTCTCAGTGGACCACATTTTGTCAGAACACTCCACCATGACCCGTCCGTCTTGGGTGGCCCTACACTGCATGGCTCATAGTTTCATTGAGTTAGACAAGGCTGTGGTCCACGTGATCAGATTGGTTAGTTTTCTGTGATTGTGGTTTTCTTTCTGTCTGTCCTCTGATGGGGAAGGATAAGAGGCCTATGGAAGCTTCCTGATGGGAGAGACTGACTGAGGGGGAAAAGCATAGTATTAAGAGATAATAACAAATTATACATAAAACTATGTGGAGACACTGAGCTTATTAATTTGATAGAATGGTAGCTATTTCCCTTAGGGAGAGCCATATTGTTTTGGGTTTCTTATTACTGTGTGTAAGACATGATTGTAAGTCACACCATCAAGCGAGTAATTGAGCAGTAAAGAGCCAGAGGGATTTCAACAGATAAAAATAGTGGGGAGGCCTTTTAGTCGAAAGGAAGGGAAGAACATGAGTAAAGGTGTATATAGGGGAATGAGCTGAGTGTCTCTAGGAATACATGTCCTGAAGTCTTTAGAGTGCCTGAAAAATAGAGGTAAGATGGAAAATGAGGACGGACTACTCAAGACCAGAATGCATAAAGACATCTGTCACTCTATTGATTACCAGGGTAAATTCAGCGGTTTTGGCTGTTTCTCCCCCACCATTTTATGTGCATATCTATTCAAACATATTCCATTAGAAAGTATTTCAAATAGAGAAGAGACATTTTTGCTTTAGTAATACGCTGGTAGCTACACTACTTTGCTGGAACCGTGAAATAGGATCTAAAGATTCACATATAGGAAAAATGTTATCCTTTCTCCTCTTTGGTAGAAGGCTTGGGATGCTGTATATGGGAGTGGGAGACTCAGGGACTCTGTTGAAAAACAGTCATTCCTGGGATACTCTTTCCAGCACGCAGTACAGATTTTGCCCTAGGAATGAGGTCAAGGGACAGTCTTGGCCAGAGAAGCTTCTGACAATGAGAATGGAGTAACGAGGGATGAACAGAGAATTCCAAGTGGTTCATTAATTCCTTGTGCTGTGGTATTGTTATGCATGGCCTAGAGTGTCTTGACAGAGATCCAGAGAAGTCTTTTTGTTTATTTGTTTTTTTGGGTCATGCCACGGCAGTGGGCTTCCCTGATAGCTCAGTTGGTAAAGAATCCACCTGCAATGCAGGAGACCCCAGTTTGATTCCTGAATTGGGAAGATCCCCTGGGAACAGATAGGCTGCCCACTCCAGTATTCCTGGGCCTCCCTTCTGACTCAGCTGGTAAAGAAAGACCTGGGTTTGATCCCTGGGTTGGGAAGAGCCCCTGGAGAAGGGAAAGGCTACCCACTCCAGTATTCTGGCCTGGCCTGGCATGGACTGTATAGTCCATGGGGTCGCAAAGAGTCAGACACGACTGAGCGACTTTCACTTTCATATGCCATGGCATGTAGGATCTTAGTTCCCTGACCAAGGATCGAACCCATGCCTCCTGCAGTGGGCGTACGGAATCCTAACCACTGTACAACCTGGGAATTCTCTAGAGAAGTCTTAAGGGGCCAAGATGAACAATGATCCTTCAAAATACATTGTGGTTTTGGATGAAATGCAAAACACAATTCTAAATGTAAATGGAGTTCTCCAGAGCTCAAGGTTTGAATGGAGTCACAGTAACATTTAATTCAACCCTTACTCATCCTTGTTGTCGCCGCTTTCTGAAACAAGGTCTCAGGGTCCAGGAGAAGTACACAAATCAGCTTTTGTGGCAACCGCCTTTGGCCTCTTTTGCCAGGGCAGCTTCACTGCCCAGAGTTCACAGCCAATGGCCAGTGCTGCTACTTCAGTCATGGCTGGAGCCCAGGCTGCTCTGCTGGGCCTCCTGGAACCCACTCTGCCTTTGATGAGCCCCGATGGGCAGCAAGCATGGTCTCACCTGCTTTGTCAACTACAACTGAGATTTGCTGGGCTGAATCAGCAGGATGCAACAAGGGAGAAGTCCTACTATTTCAGATTAAACTGTTTCAAAGCAGTGTCACATTTTAGTAATTTACAAATGGCTTTATTGAAATCTTTCTTTTAACATTTGCATGAAAACAATGGGAAAATCAAAAGCAAATTAAAGCAATAGAAACTGTGAACTATAAAGAATTTCTGTTCACCTTTTTGTTACCAGGAATTTGTTTCTGAGTTAATGCTATTTTGCTTGGCAGCCTCCTCCAGAGTTTCCTAGACCAAAATTTCTCTCAAGAAGACGTTCAGTGGCCCATACCAATAGGCATTTGTCAGGTCACCTCATTAGGTTTCAGACACACAATTCCAGATGTCTAGACCCCAGAAATAGGTGCAGATCCAACAAAATCTTTGCCTGCATATAAATAAGATTGCATGAGGGTGGTACCATCAGATTTACAAATATATCCATAAATACCTAAAATTCTAACAGTGTACAGAGAAAGTTAAGTTCAAATGATACTTCTGTTACATTAAAAACTGTGGGTATGATCCAGTTTAAATTATCAAGTATATCAAAGTCATCCTGTTAATTGTTCTTGTCCTATTTTTGAACCACAGTGAAATAGTAATGCTTAAATGCTCTTCATCTCCAAAAGAATAATCCAAGGTTTTAGGGGAAAGTATATATATTATCAACCAGCTGCCTCTGAAATAAAGTTGTGGAATATTAAAATATGGCTTTCAATTATAGTAAAGACTTATGTCTGTCATCAATCAGTTATAAAAGACAGTATATTCAAAATATGAGGACTTTTGTCATTTTCCCCTGCAGGTTAAAGAGAAAATTTAGTTACCTAAAGTCCATTTTAAATTGAATTATTTTTTTCAGTGTTATGAAAACTAACTAAAGTAGGCAAAGAGGCAAAGATGCTTTTGATGATGACGAGAATAGAGGCTAGCAAACTTCTTTAAGAATAGAATCTGGCTGTGGGCAGGAGACAGCACTGTTGTCTGGAGGACCCTGGGTGTTAGGAATACAGAGGCTGCTGAGACTTCCAGAGCTACTTGTGTTGGCAATCACTTCAGCTGTAAAAGCCACACACTGGATACTGCTTGATTAGTAACACTGTCTTACAGCAGGAGTGATTTTGATATGAGTCAAGCTTCAGGTAATATTTCTATTAATATAAATAATATTTTAGAAAGAAAGTTCTAAGGTAAGCTCATGATAAAAGCACTTATCAAAAATCATCCATTCTCTTTTTCACCTACTAGAATCTTTTGTTAGGGCTAACTCAAGCTTCCATATCTTGACTGTTTGGGTCCAAGTTATTTTTCAAATCTCTTTCTCTCTTATTTTTTTTCCCTCTCAGCCCCAATCAGTCCTTAAAAAATGTTTTTTTTCATTTCCATGAACGGGTCTAAGACATTTTTTTTACTCCTTGAATGCTGTTGTCTCTCTGTCCAGGGCTCAAAATATTCCAGCACAATTCTTACCTAGCTCCTTGAAAAATAACAATAATGACATCTATAATGAAATTTTTCTCCTTTAAAATTTTCACACCCATTTGCTCACTGTACCATTGATTTAGCAGTGAATAACATGTTTCTCTGTGACCTTTTGTACATTATTACTTACCAATTTATAACGTTTTAAGGCATTTTCTTTGGATAATCTCCATAACTAGATAAAATCCAGGAAGTCAGGACCTCAATGTGCTATTCTAATGTTATATACCAACTTTGGGCATCAAAACCCTAAGTATTTTTTTTTTTTTAATTAATATGGCCCCTTCCAACTGACCAAAATAGGCATGCCATCCTCCAAAGCTAATCATGTAATTAGGATCATTAAGGGAGAAATAGAGGACTGAAGTATGGTAGTTTTTCCCCATACAGTGTTCCCAACAGTGTTGGGAACTCCCCAACACTCCCCAACAGTGTTCCTGTCGGGAAGATAATCTTCACGTAAACCTGGAATTTACATCCATAAAGAAAGCAATCAGTAACTCTGAAACTATTGAATTTAAGCCAGAAAAAAACATTTTCAAGTATAATGTGAATTCACTGATTTATTCTTTAGGCCAGTGATAGGAAATGATCATTAGTCTGTGTGGTCCTGATGTACGAATCTTCATGTTTCTTTCCGCCTTTAATGCAAGACAAGGGGGAACATTTATAATGAAGGAACATAAAATTATTTTGTATTTGATGCCTACTGTATCCTTAGCCCTAAATGAACCCAGTAGAGGACACAAAGGCAGGTGTAATTCAATATTTGCTTCCTCCAGGGAGCCTTCAATCATGACTCCCACTTCAAACTGATTTTGTTGTGGTTGTATAGTCACTCAGTTGTGTCTATTTGCCATGAAGTGAGGTGACTGGATGCCATGATCTTAGTTTTCTTAATGTTGAGCTTTAAGCCAACTTTTTCACTCTTCTCTTTCACACTCATCAAGAGGCTCTTTAGTTCTTCTTTGCTTTCTGCCATAAGGGTGGTGTCATCTGCATATCTGAGGTTATTGATATTTCTCCCAGCAATCTTGATTCCAGTTTGTGCTTCATCCAGCCCAGCATTTCTCATGATGTACTCTGCATATAAGTTAAATAAGCAGAATGATAATAAACAGTCTTGATGTACTCCTTTTCCTATTTGGAACCAATCTGTTGTTCCATGTCCATTTCTAACTGTTGCTTCCTGACCTGCATACAGATTTCTCAAGAGGCAGGTCAGGTGGTCTGGTATTCCCATCTCTTGGAAGAATTTTCCACAGTGTGTTGTGATCCATACAGTCAAAGACTTTGGCATATTAAATAAAGCAGTAGTAGATGTTTTTCTGGAACTCTCTTGCTTTTTCAACCATCCAACGGATATTGGCAATTTGATCTCTTGTTCCTCTGCCTTTTCTAAATCCAGCTTGAACATCTGGAAGTTCATGGTTCATGTACTGTCGAAGCATGGCTTGGAGAATTTTGAGCATTACTTTACTAGTGTGTGAGATGAGTGCAATTGTGTGGTAGTTTGAGCATTCTTTGGCATTGCGTTTCTGTGGGATTGGAATGAAAACTGACCTTTTCCAGTCCTGTGGCCACTGCTGAGTTTTCCAAATTCACTGTCATATTAAGTGCAGCACTTTCACAGCATCATCTTTTAGGATTTGAAGTAGCTCAACTAGAATAGCTGTGAAATATTAGAATAATCTAATAAATATTCTGAATTGATAAGGATTCATGGGTCTAAGCAATATAATCCAATCCTAGATGATCGCACAAAAAATGTTTAATAAAATGTTAAACCAACATTGCTGCTCTTAGGTGTTCATTAGAAAGAACTAAAAGCTCTAGTAATTTTCTGGTAGAGTCTTTAGGGTTTTCTATGTAGAGGATCATGTCATCTGCAAACAGTGAGAGTTTCACTTCTTCTTTTCCTATCTGGATTCCTTTTATTTCATTTTCTGCTCTGACTGCTGTGGTCAGAACTTCCAAAACTATGTTGAATAGTAGTGGTGAGAGTGGGCACCCTTGTCTTGTTCCTGATTTTAGGGGAAATGCTTTCAGTTTGTCACCATTGAGGATAATGTTTGCTGTGGGTTTGTCATATATAGCTTTTATTATGTTGAGGTGTGTTCCTTCTATTCCTGCTTTCTGGAGAGTTTTTATCATAAATGGATATTGGATTTTGTCAATGGCTTTTTCTGCATCTATTGAGATAATCATATCGTTTTTATCTTTCAATTTGTTAATGTGGTGTATTACATTGATTGATTTGTGGATATTAAAGAATCCTTGCATTCCTGGGATAAAGCCCACTTGGTCATGATGTATGATCTTTTTAATATGTTGTTGGATTCTGTTTGCTAGAATTTTGTTAAGGATTTTTGCGTCTATGTTCATCAGTGGTATTGGCCTGTAGAACATAGGCAAAACACTCTCCGACATAAATCACAGCAGGACCCTTTATGACCCACCTCCCAGAATATTGGAAATAAAAGCAAAAGTAAACAAATGGGACCTAATTAAACTTAAAAGCTTTTGCACAACAAAGGAAACTATAAGCAAGGTGAAAAGATAGCCTTCAGAATGGGAGAAAATAAAAGCAAATGAAGAAAAAGACAAAGGATTAATCTCAAAAATATACAAGCAACTCCTGAAGCTCAATTCCAGAAAAATAAATGACCCAATCAAAAAATGGGCCAAAGAACTAAACAGACATTTCTCCAAAGAAGACATACAGATGGATAACAAACACATGAAAAGATGCTCAATATCACTCATTATCAGAGAAATGCAAATCAAAACCACAATGAGGTACCATTACACGCCAGTCAGAATGGCTGCTATCCAAAAGTCTACAAGCAATAAATGCTGGAGAGGGTGTGGAGAAAAGGGAACCCTCTTACACTGTTGGTGGGAATGCAAACTAGTACAGTCACTATGGAAAACAGTGTGGAGATTTCTTAAAAAACTGGAAATAGAACTGCCATATGACCCAGCAATCCCACTTCTGGGCATACACACCGAGGAAACCAGATCTGAAAGAGACACGTGCACCCCAATGTTCATCGCAGCACTGTTTATAATAGCCAGGACATGAAAGCAACCTAGATGCCCATCAGCAGACGAATGGATAAGGAAGCTGTGGTACATATACACCATGGAATATTACTCAGCCATTAAAAAGAATTCATTTGAATCAGTCCTAATGAGATGGATGAAACTAGAGCCCATTATACAGAGTGAAGTGAGCCAGAAAGATAAATACCAATACAGTATACTAATGCATATATATGGAATTTAAAAAGATGATAATGATAACCCTATATGCAGAACAGAAAAAAAGACACAGATGTACAGAACAGACTTTTGGACTCTGTGGGAGAAGGCGAGGGTGGGATGTTCAGAGAGAACAGTATTGAAACAAGTATACTATCAAGGGTGAAACAGATCGCCAGCCCAGGTTGGATGCATGAGACAAGTGCTCAGGGGGGGTGCACTGGGAAGACCCAGAGGGATGGGATGGGGAGGGAGGTGGGAGGGGGGATCGGGAAGGGGAACACATGTGAATCCATGGCTGATTCATGTCAATGTGTGGCAAAAACCACTACAATATTGTAAAGTAATTAGCCTCCAACTAATAAAAATAAATGGGAAAAAAAAGAAAGAAGTAAAAGCACATGTCCACAAAAAAAAATGTGTATGAATGTTTGTAACAGATTAATTCATAACAGCTTCAAACTGGAAAGCAATAAAATACACATGAGCAGGAGAATAAATTAAATCATAACATATTCATTCAAAGGAGTACTTTTCAGAAATAAAACAAATATAATTACTCCTCCCTGTGATAAAATGGATGAATCTCAAAAATGTTAGGTTGAACAAAAGAAGCCAGACAGAAAAGTATGTATACTATATGGTTCTATTCATATGAAGTTTTTGTCACCAAGGCTATCCATAGGGATAAAAGTAAAACAGTACTGCTGTTGAGGGAGAGAGAACTGCTGGCAAAGAGGCGTGTGACCCTCCTCCAGCAGTTATGAAAATATTCTAAAGAACGATAGGAGATGGTTAAAGTGATATATGGGCTTCCCTGCGGCTCAGGTGGTAAAGAATCTGCCTGTAATGCAGGAGACCTGGGTTTGGTCCCTGAGTTGGGAAGATCCCCTGGAGAAGGGAAAGGCAACCCACTCCAGTAATCTTGCCTTGAGAATTCCATGGATAGAGAGGAGCCCTATAGGTTAAAGTCCATAGGGTCACAAAGAGTCAGACACAACAACTAAGCGACTATCACTTTCACTCTCACAAAGTGATATATACATTAAAAAATTCTCCAAACTGTACATTTAAGTTCTGTACATTTTAATCTGTTCAAAATGCATCTCAGTAATGTTAAAAAAGATATTGAGTAGTTTAACCAATCACTGGGAGCTGCTACAAACTGGTTTTGTCTCCCTGAAAGTCATGTGTTGTAATATAATCCCCAGTGTGATAGTATTGGAAGGTGGGGCCTTGGGGAGATGATCTGGTCATAAGACAAAACCCTAATAAAATGGGATTAGTGTCCTTACAAAAGAGATCCCAGAGTGCTCACTTTCCTTTCTGCCATGGGAGAACACAGCAAAAAGACAAATGTCTATGACTCAGGAAGTCAGCTCTCACCAGACACTGAATCTGCTGGCACCTTGATCTCGGACTTTCTAGCCCCCAGGGACTTTTGCTGAGGATGAAAGAGGAGAGTGAAAAAGCTGGCTTAAAACTCTAGGAGTTTTAAAAACAAAGATCATGGCATTCAGTCCCATCACTTCATGGTAAATAGGAGGGGGAAAAGTGGAGACTGTGACAGATTTTATTTTCTTGGGCTGCAAAATCTCTGTGAATGGTGACTGCAGCCATGAAATTAAAAGACACTTGCTCATTGGAAGGATAGCTATGACAAACATAGACAATATTAAAAAGCAGAGACATCACTTTGCCGACAAAGGTCCATAGAGTCAGAGCTGTGGTCTTTCCAGTAGCCATGTACAGATGTGAAAGCGGTACAATAAAGAAAGCTGAGTACCAAAAAATTAATGCTTTGGAATTGTGGTGCTGGAGAAGACTCTTGAGAATCCTTTGGACTGCAAGGAGATCAAATCAGTCAATCCTAAAAAATCAACCCTGAATATTCGTTGGAAGGACTGCTGCTGAAGTGCCAATACTTTGGCCACCTGATGCAAAGAGCCAACTTATTGGAAAAGACCCTGATGCTGGGAAAGATTGAGGACAGGAGGAGAAGGGGCTGATGGTTGGATGGCATCACTGACTCAGTGAACATGCATTTGAGCAAACTCCGGGTGATGGTGATGGACAGGGAAGCCTGGCATGCTGCAGTCCATGGAGGTGCAGAGAGTCAGACACGACTGAGCAACAAAAACAACAAAGCCTCCAGAACAGTGAGAGAGAAATGTCTGTTGTTAATGAGCTGCTCAGTTTACAGTTTCATGTTAGGGAAAGCAACCTGGATGGACGAAGACAGGAGCTTTTCAGGTGAGGGACAAACCACTCCTTTTTTGATAAGAACATGAACACTTTTGTCACCACTGAGCTCTGAACCTTAGCACATCCCTAGAGGTATGAGCCCCTTTGGCACACATACATGTGTGTGTGTGTGTACTTGGTGTACACATATGCATGTGTTTTTATGAGTGTGCCTCACTACATCTGGTGTCAAAGTCCCTGATGCTGTGGATCAGCTCAGGGAACCAGAGTTCCTCTTTGCAGCTATGATTACTGCCACCAGCGTGATGCCCGCTCATAGCTCAGTCTATCTTATGTCAGATACCTGGTGAGTCAGGTCTGGCACATGTCCAATTAGCAAAGTCTGAATCACAACGCTTTGTCCTAGAGAGGCTGGAATCAAGTACCCAGGAGCTCAGATTTCCTCTCAACTAAGATTCATAAGGGCTTCCCTTGTGGCTCAGCTGGTAAAGAATCTGCCTGCAATGTGGGAGACCCGGGTTTGATCCCTGGATTGGGAAGATCTCCTGGAGAAGGGAATACCCACTCCAGTATTCTGGTCTGGAGAATTCCATGGACTGCATAGTCCAGGGGGTCGCAAAGAGTCAGACACGACTGAGAGACTTTCACTTTCAAGATTCATAAAGCAGGAATTCTCCAACGAGGACTGGAAGTGCTGGGTCTCTGCAGTGAATACTGCTTGCTGTCCATGAAATGTGTTTTTTCCTTTTCTTGTGCATGTGACCAGACTACATTTCTTTATTATTTTTCTTTTTTAGTTTGTTGTAGCATGCGTCTGGGACTTCCCTGGTGGCCCAGTGATAAAGAATCTGCCTGCAATGCAGGAGACCTGGGTTTGATCCCTTTGTTGGGAAGATTCCCTGGAGGAGGGCATGGCAACTCATTCTAGCACTCTTGCCTGGAGAATCCCTTGGACAGAGGACCCTGGGGGGCTACAGTCCATGGGATTGCACAGAGTCAGACACAACTGAAGTGATTCAACAGCAGCATGTGTCTGCAGTCTTTCAAGTGATATGTGAGCAGAAATAACACGTGCACCTTGCAAGCCCAGGCTAAAGATAATGGGCAGTGTTTTCTGTACTATCTTTCCCCTTACAGTCAACTGGATTCAGTTTTAACTTTATAATGTCAGTTTCCTAAGGGACTGCAGGGCAACAAGACAAAAAAGACTGTGTCCTTGAGTTACTGTGTAGAGAGCAGCCAGCTGACCATTGAAATGCCATTTCAAGCTATTACACAGGAGGCAAATATACTTCTACCTTCTTTAATTCACTTCTCTATTATAGTGCCCTGTTCTTGCCTTAACACTGCCTCCAAAACCAGTCATAACAGCAAGTAGAGTATTTTATGTTTAGTTGTATTTATTTCACCTATGTTAAGTCTAAGTTATTGGTAATCCTCCTCTTAGTCAGGACCTAAGAAATCTGTATACCAGGAAACATGACAGCTCTTTTTATATAAAATTTTAAAATATAATTTTATATAAAAATAAAAAATGAGTATTAGTTGAATATATAGGTTATGATATATTTTAATCTAAAATAGGAAAGGATAAGATGGAAATTCTTCAAGCAGTGTTTGGATTATACATCTATCATCAAAGTTAACATTTTAAATAAAACACTGTGTATCAGTTAAGCATTTTATGAACCTGAATAAATATATATTTGCTAGCATTTGCTTAATAAGTTTGAAATTCATATCATGTTATAGATTTAATAGATATTTTATCATATTCTATTAGCATTCCTACTAAATGTCTGCTCATTAAAGGTTTCTGCTATTAAAAAAAAAAAGAGACCAGTGAACTGTATTATGAACTTTTGTTACTACTGTATTTCCTTTTTTCTTCAAAGATTATTCAATTTTAATTTACATTTCAAAGTAACCTGTTTCTTGGAAACCTGTTTCTGAAATGCCAAATGTGTTCTCAAATGTGCACATTGTGACCTTTTCTGTAATACACTCATGCTTCTTTAAATTATAAAATGTTAGCCCATATTAGTGTTCTGGAAGATACGGTCTTAGATTCCAAACTGTTTGATTACACCACACTCTTGTATATGGTATTTCCTCAGGTCCAAATATCATCCCATCCTGTCTTATTCTTATTTGTTGTTCGAAGCCCAGGTCAGATGCAGTCTCCTATCAGGTCCCCAGAAAGCAGTCTTCTATACTGTCTCTCTCCTGTCTGTGTATTTGTACATTGTTCTATTTTCACAAGCTCTGGATATTTGTAATCATTTCTTTGCATCTCTGCCTCCCATATTGAATCACGAATACTGGTGAACAAGTTCCATGATGCCTTTATTTTTTGATATTCTCTATGTCTAAAACATAAGTGACACATTGCAGATGTTTTCCACTTGAATTTTATTATATTGTAGTGAACTCATTGGTACATTCCTATAGCATAACAGTAAGTACACTTTTCACTTGACTGTTTGACTTGAGATAACATGTTTCTTAATATTTCTCACATTTCCTGTTACTTAAAATGTAGGTGATTCTATTCCACTCTCCCTTTAATTTTATCCATTATATTAGGTGTAAAGTGGTCTCTCATTGGTTTTGATTTCATTGCTGTGATCATTAATGATATTTAGCATCATTTTGCATGTAACCCTTTTATTTACAATCCATAAATTTGCTGTGATATGTCTGTGCCTCTCTTCCTGCCCTGCAAATAGGTTCATCAGTACCATTTTTCTAGATTCCATATATACGTGTTAATATACAATATTTGTTTTTCTCTCTCTCACTTTCTTCATTCTGTATGACAGGCTCCAGGTTCATTGACCTCACGGCAACTGACTCAATTTCATTACTTTTTATGGCTTAGTAATATTTCAATGTATATATATGGTTCCACGTCTTCTTTATCCATTCATCTGTCAGTGGACATCTAGGCTGTTTCCATGTCCTGGGTATTATAAGTAGTATAACAATGAACACTGGGGTGCATGTGTCTTTTTGAGTTACAGTTTTCTCAGGGTTTATGCCCCGTTGTGGGATTGCTGGGTCATTCGGTAGTTCTTTGTGTAGTTTATTAAGGAACCTCCATGCTGTTCTCTACGCTAGATATGTCAGTTTACACCCCCACCAACAGTATAGGAGGGTTCCCTTTTCTCTATACCACCTCCAGCATGTATTGTTTGTGGATGTCTTGATGATAGCCATTCTGGTTGGTGTAAGGTGATACCTCATAGTTTGCATTGAAAGGACTTGTGGGGAAGGAGAGGGATGAATTGACATGTATACACAGCCATGTGTGAAATAGTCAGCAGGAAGCCGCTGCTTAGCACAGGGACCTCAGCCTAGTGCTTTGTGATGACCTAGGGGGTGGGATGGGGAAGTGGGAGGGCGGCTGGAGGGGGAGAGGATATGTGTATACGTGTGGCTGATTCACATCGTTTTACAGCAGGAACTAATACAACACTTTAAGCAACTTAAATATTTCTCCAATTAAAAAAATCTGTTGTGGGAAAGTGTTTAAAAATTTTATTTTAGCATATTTCACTAGGTTTTTATTTTATCTTACTGAATTTTAAGATTTATTTATGTATTCTGGCAGTGAAATTAACCTGATTTTATTCTTTTCAAATTTATTTTGGCTACTCTCGATCCTTTGTATTTCGATATAAATTTTAGAATCATCTTGTTAATTTTGTTCAAAGAAACCTGCTTTGAATGTGATTTAATTTTGGTTGGATTGAATCTACATGGCATTTGTGATGCATTATTTTGCTAGGTTTGCTGAAACAAAGTACCGTAGACTGGGTAGCTTAAACAACAGAAATGTATTGTCCCTCAGTCCTGGCATCTGGAAGTCCCAAAGTGTTAGCAGGCTTGCTTCCTTTTGTGTGTGAGGGAAGGATCTGCGCCGCTTTCTCCCTGGTTTGTAGGTGGTCACGTTCTCCCTTGGTCTCATCACATCATCCTCCTTGTTTGGGTCTTTCTGTCTGTATTTCCCCTTTGCATAGGGACACCCGTCGTGTTGGACTAGGACCTGCCCAGCCCTAATGACCTCACTTTAGCTAGATTATTTCTGCAAGGACTCTATCTCCCACTAAGGTCACATTCTGACTGCTAAGGGTTAGGACTTTAAATGAACTGGAAGACACAATTCAATCCATGACATGTAGCTAGTGGCTAACATAATACATAATAGAATTAGAACCTCTTACCAGTAAATTGAAATATTTGGCTCTCAAAGCGTTGGCCGGAACTTGTCACATGACCCTGGCTCCAAAGAGTATGGGGAAGTGCAGTCCGACTCTGTGTCAGGAAGGCCAGGAAACAAACATACCTGGTAGCACTAATGATCACTTGCTCTATGATTTGATTTTTTAATATTTTTATGATAAGCAATGGAGGAATTAATGATCAAGGCAAGATACTGGTGACCACGTTTTTCTTCTACACAGTAGTCATTTTTCATATACATTAATGTGTTCTCTTATTTCTTTTAAATTTCCCCTGGGTGTATAAAGATGTAAGGATAATAACAATAATATTTTGATTCCTCCATTCTTGGAATTAATATAGTTGTAAAACTTTAAAAGTTTCTATATGTAGGCTAGTGTCCTATTTGAATGTTATGCCATCTGAATTCCCATCAATAAAAAGGTTTGAGGAAATCATGGTAAAAGTAAATCCTATTAAAGTTTAGAAGGATATTAAGAAAAAGGATGCCTTCTTGAAAAATGGGACATTCTACATTTATAATTTGCTGTTTCATTTCTAATTAAAAAAAAGAAACTTCATTCTCCATGGCATGGCACATTGTATAATACACCTGATAGAAAATGCCTTATAAAATCTGGCACATGCTGTATGGTAAATGCTCTGTAGAAACTTATGTCTCTTAATAATATTGAATTTTATTATCTTGTATATTTAACATCAGATTTCCAGACAAAAGCTTATTATTTATTTGGCTTTTCTTGTTTTGGCCACTACCATAATGTCAGTGTATAATTCAGTGACCCACAGTAATCCTCCATTATTTTCCTTTCCTTTAATATTGTAAGCCACAAATATGTCCCTGTTTATGTATTGATATCATCTATCACAAAGTTATTTTCTGCAGGTGTATGTGTTCCTTTGTTTGATGACCTTAGCTTATTGTTACAAAAAACTTATTAAATATGATTTCTTGTCTACATAAACAACCTTCACTTTCTCAGTTTTTAATAGTTAGAGCCACAATGCTAGAACTTTGTCACATATTACAGTGCTTCTTAGAGAATATTTGTAAGCAAATATTAAGGAATGTTCTAGGAGATGAATAAATATTAGAAGTGGAATAAAGGAAATGGGAAATAGTTCTCCAAGTATAAAGTACTTAAAAGGAATTTTAAGTAATTATAAACTTGCTCTTTATTTCAGGTTTCTGTTTATAGAAAATCAATTATTGAAAGCCCATTTAATTTTATAAAATATGTATTTTATATTAAATTAAAGTGGAATCCATTCAATGATAGAATGAGGAGGGGCAATATTTAGTGCAAAATGTGGGAAGAGGGAATAGTTGTCTTGCTTCCAAACAAATTCAGAAACAGTTAAAATATATAGAAATACATATTAAAAAATACAGAACTATTTTAAATATATAGAAATACATAGATGATATCACTTTAATCTGAGTCACATTTAAGTTTACACTGAGACATATCTGAGACGCATTTAAGTTATACTCAATTATTGCAGGTCAAAATGATAAAACTGTAAAGAGAATGATCTTATTCAGCTCATGTACACGTGCATCTCAGAGTATGCAGTATCATGTGACTATTTCCCTGGTTCATTGTATCCTTAAGTCATCTGCTAAACAACACTCGCTATGTTGTTTATCCAACTGTCGCTTAATTACCCATAGAGACGCACCCTTGAGAAGTGGAGGGCGGGAAGCACTCCGTGCCCTCACTGGCGTTGCTGCCAAACCTCACGGGAATGAAATTCAGTGACAGCTGTGGAGGGACTTGGAGATTGCTGGGGGCATGCAAGGAAATAATGAAGTGAGCCCTCTGCACAAGTGAATAGGAGAAAGCAGCATTTTGTGTTTCCTTCTAACAAGGTAATTCAGCTATCAGTCTACAGTCCTCTGGATAAATAGCCTTCTCCCTAGAATATGGCTATTTCCCACTTTTTGCCTCATGCTAGACCATGGTAGAATTTAAAAAACTGCCTTTGATGGATGTAGATTCGTGAAAAGTAGAGGAGGTGTTTATATCTATTCGTGAGCCCCTTTGTAAAAGTTACTTCAAGTAGTGCTTCAAAGAGGTTTTCCTTTGGTTCATACTTTGGTTTATTTGACTTTCTGAATTTTGATTGCTTTCTCTATTTGTCTTTTACAAGTAACTAAGACTAAATGAAAAAAGAGCAAATTAAAACAAAAATAAAATATACAATCAATGATATTTGAAAATACACTGAAAGTGTCTAAAGTAATAATTAGGATAATAAGGAGAAATCATTTTGTAGATTTGTAATATATTTTATTGGTAAAGTAATTGTCACAACAGACTTCCCTGATGTCTCAGTAGAAAAGAATCTGCCTGTCAATGCAGGAGACATGGGTTTGATCCCTGGGTTGGGAAGATCCCCTGGAGAGGGAAATGGCAATCTGCTCCAATATTCTTGCCTGGGAAATTCCATGGACAGAGGAGCCTGGCAGGCTGCAGTCCATAGGGTTGCAAAAGTTTGGACATGACTTAGCCACTAAACAATAACAACTATTGTTGTAACATTGACATAAATAATCTTGAAGAGTGTGGAATTTTAGAAAATTTTAAAAAAGACAAAACAACAACAATAAACAAACAAAACCACTATGATCAGAAAACTACATAAGAAAAATCATAAGCAAAATCTGGTGTATGAAGTTGCAGAGACCAAAGGGTTACATTTGTAGCAGAGTTGGATACCATAACTAAAACTTGCTTTTATTTCCTTATCAGATTATTTAAAAATAACTTAAGTCATAAACCCTGCTGAAAATGCACAGTGAGCTTTAATCTGTTATTCAAATTGACTGGCAAAGTATGTATGTATTAGCATGGTTAATGAAGCATAAAACACATTCTTCGTTGTTTTATTCAAAGATGCTGCTACTAAAAATCTTATTATCTGTACCTGCAGCTATAACTAAAGGAATGGATATAAAACTGACACTGCTTCCTAAATCATATGAACTAAAAATAATTCTGCAATTAAAGAAAACCAAACCTGTTTTCCAGCACACTTTTATTTTGTTAAGAATCACATAATCTCAAATGTTCTGTAAGAGTTTGATTCTGATGTTCTTAAATTCATCAGTTACTCAGAATTTGTTGATGTGCCTTATGGAATTTTGTAGACTACTGCTGTCCATCAATATTTCCTCATGAGTGAACAGCTAATTGATAGTTTCATTTACTCATAAATTTCACTCTTCATCATTATTTCTGGGATCTACTCTTATTAGTATTCCCTGATCTACCATTCCTATGTATTCTCCACTTTCCAATTCGTTTCCTGTGCTACAGATTGATTAGCGTTGCCCATGAAGCTTTCTTCTTTGCTTCTGGGTCTTTGTTCATATTTTATTAATAGATACTATCCTAAGATAGCTCTATCAATAACCTCACATGTGCAGATGACACCACCCTTATGGCAGAAAGTGAAGAAGAACTAAAGAGCCTCTTGATGAAAGCGAAAGAGGAAAGTAAAAAAGTTGGCTTAAAACTCAACATTCAGAAAACTAACATCATGTCATCTGGTCCCATCACCTCATGGGAAATAGATGGGGAAACAGTGGCAGACTTTATTTTTGGGGGCTCCAAAATCACTGTGGATGGTGACTGCAGCCATGAAATTAAAAGACGCTTACTCCTTGGAAGGAAAGTTATGACCAACCTAGATAGCATATTAAAAAGCAGAGACATTACTTTGCCAACAAAGGTCCATCTAGTCAAGGCTATGGTTTTTTCCAGTGGTCATGTATGGATGTGAGAGTTGTACTGTGAAGAAAGCTGAGCGCAGAAGAATTGATGCTTTTGAGCTGTAGTGTTGGAAAAGACTCTTGAGAGTCCCTTGGACTGCAAGGAGATCCAACCAGTCCATCCTAAAGGAGATCAGTCCTGGGTGTTCATTGGAAGGACTGATGCTGAAGCTGAGACTCCAGTACTTTGGCCACCTCATGCAAAGAGTTGACTTATTGGAAAAGACCCTGATGCTTGGAGGGATTAGGGGCAGGAGGAGAAGGGGACAACAGAGGATGAGATGGCTAGATGGCATCTCCAACTCGATGGACATGAGTCTGAGTAAATTCCGGGAGTTTGTGATGGACAGGGAGGCCTGGCGTGCTGGGATTCATGGTATCACAAAGAGTCAGACACGACTGAGCGACTGAACTGAACTGAATTGAACTGAATATAGCTATATTTGAGCCTAACATAGTGACCAGCATGCTTAGAGTGACCAGTGGTCTTTGTTTGCCTGTTTAGGTGGACCTTTGTTTGCAAAGTAATGTCCCTGCTTTTTAATATCCTGCCTAGACTAAATATTACTGCATTCAGTTCAGTTCGGTTGCTCATTCGTGTCCGACTCCTTGCGACCCCATGAATTGCAGCACGCCAGGCCTCCATACATATATATGTGTTAGTATGCTGTAATGTTATCTTTCTGGCTTACTTCACTCTGTATAATGGGCTCCAGCTTCATCCATCTCATTAGGACTGGTTCAAATGAATTCTTTTTAATGGCTGAGTAATATTCCATGGTGTATATGTACCACAGCTTCCTTACCCATTCATCTGCTGATGGGCATCTAGGTTGCTTCCATGTCCTGGCTATTATAAACAGTGCTGCGATGAACATTGGGGTGCACGTGTCTCTTTCAGATCTGGTTTCCTCAGTGTGTATGCCCAGAAGTGGGATTGCTGGGTCATATGGCAGTTCTATTTCCAGTTTTTTAAGAAATCTCCACACTGTTTTCCATAGCGGCTGTACTAGTTTGCATTCCCACCAACAGTGTAAGAGGGTTCCCTTTTCTCCACACCCTCTCCAGCATTTATTGCTTGTAGACTTTTGGATAGCAGCCATCCTGACTGGCGTGTAATGGTACCTCATTGTGGTTTTGATTTGCATTTCTCTGATAATGAGTGATGTTGAGCATCTTTTCATGTGTTTGTTAGCCATCTGTATGTCTTCTTTGGAGAAATGTCTGTTTAGTTCTTTGGCCCATTTTTTGATTGGGTCATTTATTTTTCTGGAATTGAGCTGCAGGAGTTGCTTGTATATTTTTGAGATTAATCCTTTGTCTGTTTCTTCATTTGCTATTATTTTCTCCCAATCTGAGGGCTGTCTTTTCACCTTACTTATAGTTTCCTTTGTAGTGCAAAAGCTTTTAAGTTTCATTAGGTCCCATTTGTTTAGTTTTGCTTTTATTTCCAATATTCTGGGAGGTGGGTCATAGAGGATCTTGCTGTGATTTATGTCAGAGAGTGTTCTGCCTATGTTCTCCTCTAGGAGTTTTATAGTTTCTGGTCTTCCATTTAGATCTTTAATCCATTTTGAGTTTATTTTTGTGTATGGTGTTAGAAAGTGTTCTAGTTTCATTCTTTTACAAGTGGTTGACCAGTTTTCCCAGCACCACTTGTTAAAGAGGTTGTCTTTTTTCCATTGTATATCCTTGCCTCCTTTGTCAAAGATAAGGTGTCCATAGGTTCGTGGATTTATCTCTGGGCTTTCTATTCTGTTCCATTAATCTATATTTCTGTCTTTGTGCCAGTACCATACTGTCTTGATGACTGTGGCTTTGTAGTAGAGTCTGAAGTCAGGCAGGTTGATTCCTCCAGTTCCATTCTTCTTTCTCAAGATTATTTTGGCTATTCGAGGTTTTTTGTATTTCCATACAAATTGTGAAATTCTTTGGTTTAGTTCTGTGAAAAATACCGTTGGTAGCTTGATAGGGATTGCATTGAATCTATAGATTGCTTTGGGTAGAATAGCCATTTTGACAATATTGATTCTTCCAATCCATGAACACGGTATGTTTCTCCATCTGTTTGTGTCCTCTTTGATTTCTTTCATCAGTGTTTTATAGTTTTCTATGTATAGGTCCTTTGTTTCTTTAGGTAGATATACTCCTAAGTATTTTATTCTTTTTGTTGCAATGGTGAATGGTATTGTTTCCTTAATTTCTCTTTCTGTTTTTTCATTGTTAGTATATAGGAATGCAAGGGATTTCTGTGTGTTAATTTTATATCCTGCAACTTTACTATATTCATTGATTAGCTCTAGTAATTTTCTGGTAGAGTCTTTAGGGTTTTCTATGTAGAGGATCATGTCATCTGCAAACAGTGAGAGTTTCACTTCTTCTTTTCCTATCTGGATTCCTTTTACTTCTTTTTCTGCTCTGATTGCTGTGGCCAGAACTTCCAAAACTATGTTGAATAGTAGTGGTGAGAGTGGGCACCCTTGTCTTGTTCCTGATTTCAGGGGAAATGCTTTCAATTTTTCACCATTGAGGGTGATGCTTGCTGTGGGTTTGTCATATATAGCTTTTATTATGTTGAGGTATGTTCCTTCTATTCCTGCTTTTTGGAGAGTTTTAATCATAAATGAGTGTTGAATTTTGTCAAAGGCTTTCTCTGCATCTATTGAGATAATCATATGGTTTTTATCTTTCAATTTGTTAATGTGGTGTATTACATTGATTGATTTGCGGATATTAAAGAATCCTTGCATTCCTGGGATAAAGCCCACTTGGTCATGGTGTATGATTTTTTTAATATGTTGTTGGATTCTGTTTGCTAGAATTTTGTTAAGGATTTTTGCATCTATGTTCATCAGTGATATTGGCCTGTAGTTTTCTTTTTTTGTGGCATCTTTGTCTGGTTTTGGAATTAGGGTGATGGTGGCCTCATAGAATGAGTTTGGAAGTTTACCTTCTTCTGCAATTTTCTGGAAGAGTTTGAGTAAGATAGGTGTTAGCTCTTCTCTAAATTTTTGGTAGAATTCAGCTGTGAAGCCATCTGGTCCTGGGCTTTTGTTTGCTGGAAGATTTTTGATGACAGTTTCGATTTCCTTGCTTGTGATGGGTCTGTTAAGATCTTCTATTTCTTCCTGGTTCAGTTTTGGAAAGTTATACTTTTCTAAGAATTTGTCCATTTCATCCAAGTTGTCCATTTTATTGGCATAGAGCTGCTGGTAGTAGTCTCTTATGATCCTTTGTATTTCAGTGTTGTCTGTTGTGATCTCTCCATTTTCATTTCTAATTTTGTTAATTTGGTTCTTCTCTCTTTGTTTCTTAATGAGTCTTGCTAATGGTTTGTCAATTTTGTTTATTTTTTCAAAAAACCAGCTTTTAGCTTTGTTGATTTTTGCTATGGTCTCTTTAGTTTCTTTTGCATTTATTTCTGCCCTGATTTTTAAGATTTCTTTCCTTCTGCTAACTCTGGGGTTCTTCATTTCTTCCTTCTCTAATTGCTTTAGGTGTAGAGTTAGGTTATTTATTTGGCTTTTTTCTTGTTTCTTGATGTAAGCCTGTAATGCTATGAACCTTCCCCTTAGCACTGCTTTTACAGTGTCCCATAGGTTTTGGGTTGTTGTGTTTTCATTTTCATTCATTTCTATACATATTTTGATTTCTTTTTTGATTTCTTCTATGATTTGTTGGTTATTCAGAAGCGTGTTATTTAGCCTCCATATGTTTGAATTTTTAACAATTTTTTTCCTGTAATTGAGATCTAATCTTACTGCACTGTGGTCAGAAAAGATGACTGGAATGATTTCAATTTTTTTGAATTTTCCAAGACCAGATTTATGGCCCAGGATGTGATCTATTCTGGAGAAGGTTCCGTGTGCACTTGAGAAAAAGGTGAAGTTGATTGTTTTGGGGTGAAATGTCCTATAGATATCAATTAGGTCTAGCTGGTCCATTGTGTCATTTAAGGTTTGTGTTTCCTTGTTAATTTTCTGTTTAGTTGATCTATCCATAGTTGTGAGTGGGGTATTAAAGTCTCCCACTATTATTGTGTTACTATTAATTTCCTCTTTCATACTCGTTAGCGTTTGCCGTACATATTGCGGTGCTCCTATGTTGGGTGCATATATATTTATAATTGTTATATCTTCTTCTTTGATTGATCCTTTGATCATTATGTAGTG
This sequence comes from Cervus canadensis, assembly GCF_019320065.1. Classification (NCBI taxonomy): domain Eukaryota; kingdom Metazoa; phylum Chordata; class Mammalia; order Artiodactyla; family Cervidae; genus Cervus; species Cervus canadensis. The sequence goes on from NC_057416.1 coordinate 19,248,468, forward strand.
TCCTTCTTTGTCTCTTTTCACATCCTTTATTTGAAAGTCTATTTTATCTGATATGAGTATTGCGACTCCTGCTTTCTTTTGGTCTCCGTTTGCATGAAATATTTTTTTCCAGCCCTTCACTTTTAGTCTGTATGTGTCTCTTGTTTTGAGGTGGGTCTCTTGTAGACAGCATATATAGGGGTCTTGTTTTTGTATCCATTCAGCCAATCTTTGTCTTTTGGTTGGGGCATTCAACCCATTTACATTTAAGGTAATTATTGATAGGTGTGGTCCCGTTGCCATTTACTTTGTTGTTTTGGGTTCACGTTTATACAACCTTTCTGCATTTCCTGTCTAGAGAAGATCCTTTAGCATTTGTTGAAGAGCTGGTTTGGTGGTGCTGAATTCTCTCAGCTTTTGCTTATCTGTAAAGCTTTTGAATTCTCCTTCATATCTGAATGAGATCCTTGCTGGATACAGTAATCTAGGTTGTAGGTTATTCTCTTTCATTACTTTCAGTAACGTCCTGCCATTCCCTTCTGGCCTGGGGGTTTCTATTGATAGATCAGCTGTTATCCTTATGGGAATCCCTTTGTGTGTTATTTGTTGTTTTTCCCTTGCTGCTTTTAATATTTGTTCTTTGTGTTTGATCTTTGTTAATTTGATTAATATGTGTCTTGGGGTGTTTCGCCTTGGGTTTATCCTGTTTGGGACTCTCTGGGTTTCTTGGACTTGGGTGGCTATTTCCTTCCCCATTTTAGGGAAGTTTTCAGCTATTATCTCCTCGAGTATTTTCTCATGGCCTTTCTTTTTGTCTTCTTCTTCTGGGACTCCTATGATTTGAATGTTGGGGCATTTCACATTGTCCCAGAGGTCCCTGAGGTTGTCCTCATTTCTTTTGATCCTTTTTTCTTTTTTCCTCTCTGCTTCATTTATTTCCACCATTTTATCTTCTACCTCACTTATCCTATCTTCTGCCTCCGTTATTCTACTCTTGGTTCCCTCCAAAGTGTTTTTGATCTCATTCATTGCATTATTCATTTTTAATTGACTCTTTTTTATTTCTTCTAGGTCTTTATTAAACAGTTGTTGAATCTTTTCAATCTTTGTTTCCAGGCTATTTATCTGTAACTCCATTTTGTTTTCAAGATTTTGGATCATTTTTATTATCATTATTCTAAATTCTTTTTCAGGTAGATTCCCTATCTCCTCCTCTTTTGTTTGACTTGGTTGGCATTTTTCATGTTCCTTTACCTGTTGGGTATTTCTTTGCCTTTTCATCTTGTTTAGATTGCTGTATCTGGAGTGGGCTTTCTGTATTCTGGAGGTCTGTGGTTCCTTTTTGTTGTGGAGGATTAACCCAGTGGGTGGGGTTAGACAATTGGCTTGTCAAGATTTCCTGGTTAGGGGAGCTTGCGTCAGTGTTCTGGTGCGTGGAACTTGATTTCTTCTCTTTGGAGAGCAATGGAGTGCCCAGTAATGAGTTTTGAGATGGGTCTATGTGTTAGGTGTGACCTTGGGCAGCCTGTATGTTGATGTTCAGGGCTATGTTCCTGCGTTACTGGAGAATTTGCGTGGTATGTCTTGCTCTAAAACTTATTGGCTCTTGGGTGGTGGTTGGTTTCAGTGTAGGTATGAAGGCTTTTGGACAGTCACTTATTACTTAAAGTTCCATGTAGTCAGGAGTTTTCTGGTGTTCTCAGGTTTTGGACTTAAGTCTCCTGCCTCTGGATTTCAGTTTTATTCTTCCTGTAGTCTCAGGACTTCTCCAACTATACAGCCCTGATAAGAAAACTTCTAGGTTAATGGCTAAAAGATTCTCCCCCGTTAGGGACACCCAGAGAGGTTCACAGAGTTACATGAAGAAGGGGAGAGGGAGGAGGGAGATAGAGATGAGCAGGAGGAGAAAAAGGGGGACTCAAGAGGAGAGAGACAGATCTACGCAGCTGTCTGTTCCCAGAGTGTTCTCCGTAGCCAGTCACCTACAAAGATTCACAAAATTGGATTGGGAAGAGAAGGGGAAAGGAGGAAGTAGAGGTGTTCTGAGGTAGAAAACAGAGAGTCAAGATTGGGAGAGAATAGTCTTCGGTTTAAAAATAGGGCTTCTCTTCTTTTTTTTTTTGTAAGGTTATAGTGTAGTGAAAATGAAAAGTAAGGAGTAGTAGAGGAGTACTAGAGGACTTTAAAAGAAATAAGAGAAAAAGAAAAATAGAAAATAGAAGAGAAAAAGGAAAGAAAAAAAAGAAAGAAAAAGAAAAAAAAAAGAAAGAAAAAAAGAAAGGAAAAAAAAAATTTTTTTCCCCCTAATTAAAAAATCGTAAAAGTCTATGGAAATGCAAATTAAGGAGTAATGGGGGAGTAATAGGGGATTTTAAAGGAAAATAAAAGAGAAG